>NC_065445.1:232163194-242163194 GCF_917563875.1 Diabrotica virgifera virgifera
TCGAAGTCAGTTAAGTATGATATAATGCCCTAGGGCGTTATTTTGAAAATTAACGCCTTATGGTATTAAATTTAAATAACTAGTTAAACACTGTCAAGTTGACAAATAACAACCTAAGTAAAACTATGGTTACCACAATTACGTTACGACTATTATTGCTTGTAAATGTACTTATTTGAAAACTAATTAGTTCAAAATTCATTTAAATTGTTTGCATATAAAGAATAATTTAGTCGGACATTAAACGTTGAAGGCACCACGGGTATTACAGATAACACTTTTAGTCAACTTATATTCCTCGGGCCAAAGACCCTCGGTATATACACCATTGACCTCAAGCGTGATTATCCTTATAATACCTTTGGTACCTTAATAACTATTATTGCTAATACAAAAAGGTTATTTTTGACAATTAAAAATTCCACAATTAATGTTTTAATAATGGGTATGCCCTCCTCTTGCATTAATAGCTTCTCCCATACGATTAGACATATATCTAATAAAGTTCGCTATTGTTTCTTACGGGATATTAAACCACTCTTCTTCTATTGCGATAATAAGCTCTGGGATCAATTTTGGTATATGAAGTCTAGCTCATCTCATAAACGTTATGTTGGATTGAGATCTTGACTGCACGCTGGCCATTCCATGACCTGAAAACCGGCTTCGGTAATGTAATCTTGCACGATTCTTGGGGTATGCGGCCTTGCATTTTCCTGCAAAAAAAAAATAAATTCGTCTAGAATATAGTCAACGTAAGGTATCACATTCATTGCTAAAATCTCCTCGATGTATCTAATACCTATTAAACCTCCTCTCTTGGGAAGACAGTTACCCCTACGAATAAAAACAAGGTCGGTTCGTGCCTCCATAGAAATTGCACCCCAGATCATGCAGAAACCACCTCCATAATGACTACGCTCTTCAATGCAGCATTCTGTAAATCGCTCTCCTTATCTTCGGTCGCCACCATAGAGGCATATCTGCATGGTCTTATCTGAGAACAGAACAGATCCCAATTGTTCCAACTTCCAGTTCAGATGATTCCGAGCAAAATGCAGGCGTACTTTTAGATGAGCTGCAGTAAATTTTTGACCAATCGCAGATATTCGAGGAGTTAGATTAGTTTCTCCAGTATTCGTTTTACTATCCACTAACTAATATACACTCCTCTTACTTCATGTAGCTGTTGTTTCACATGAATGGCTGTCTAATTTTCGGGCTCAGTGGAGGATGATCGTCTGTTATTGAAACACCAATAGCACTTAGATAATTTATTGATAGCGACTGACACCAGGGTAGTAGAACCAACCCCGGGAGAACGTAGTTGTACTGATATGTGGCTCGTACGCGAATTAGTTTTAGTCTGTTGATGAAGTTACATATTGACTCGTTGAAGTTACTCGAAGGAAAGAAGTTAAAGGCACATCTGGCCTGGTTGAGTTGATTCTAATGAATGATTTTAAATGTATGTTCTCTCTTGTTGGCAACATGAATTGGGTCATACATAATAGCCCACACGACAAAAAGAACAGAGGTTTTTACTTAGTCAGCTAAATTAATGTCCATTGCTACATGTTTAAATGTCCACATGTTTAAATATAATAACAAATTGGTTGATGTGATATACGGGGTGATAAATTTATACTGTTCAATATCTGATATGAAGTATGAATATTTGATATTTAACAACGGCACTGAGGTGACGATTTATTAATATTGTTGATAGAATAAAGCGACCAACGGCACTGAGGTGAAGATTTATTAATATTGTTGATAGAATAAAGCGACCATCACGACCAGTTGTAAATCGCTTTCTACCTGTTTCAGGTCGTCTACGAAAGGATCCAATCTACTATAATCTTGAAACACTCTTGTGTAGTTGTACAGCAACGGCTCGCTTCTTCTTCTTCTTGATGTGCCTCTCCGTGACGAATGTTGGCGATCATCATGGCAATCTTCACTTTATCTGCAGCAACGCGGAAAAGCTGCACATATGTTGTGTTGAACCAGATTCTGAGGTTCTTTAACCAGATTCTGAGGTTCTTTAACCAGAATGTTCTTTTTCTTCCTGGACCTCGCTTTCCAAATATTTTTCCTTGCAGGATGGCTTGTAGGAGGGCATATCTTTCATTCATTTCTCATAATGTGTAAAGTATTCCAACTTTTGAGATTTGATGGTGGTTAGTACCTCTCGATTCTTCCCCATTCTTCTAAGGACCTCCTCATTTGTGACCCGATCAGTCCATGGGATTTAAGAATTCTCCTGTATAGCCACATCTCAAATGCTTCCAAATTGCAACAGCTCGCTTGCTAAGTCCATTTTCTATTAACGCAATAACTTAGGCGGCTTTCTCTAGTGTAGTGTTCATTAAACTTACACACACCTGAACACTAATTAATAACTGAAGACAAGTTGAAGGGTCTATGTGACAAATTTTTCAAAACATGTTTTTTATGTTAAAAGTAAGTTATTTGAACCTAAAAATCTTTCAATCAAACACGTTTTAAAATTAATATTTTCTAAGTTACTAGAGTATAAAGGATATGTACACAGTAAATTTTAAAATGTAAGTTAATAAAGGATCTATGTACACTTTTTATATATAAAAAATATATAATAAATATTTTTTTTAGTTTTTTTTAATAGTGTTAATAAATATATTAGTTTTAGGACTACCTATTCTATAAATTTAGTCTATTTAGATCTTATAGTAAAAAAGTTCTAGTATAAAAACTTTAACTTCATTTTTCTCAATAACCTGCAAATGTCACATAGACCCTTCATGCACTTGTGTCTTCAATTATGAAAAAAGAACAATATGAAATTTTTAGCTGTAAAGGTAATAAGAACAAATGTTAACACATTTCTTGTTATCGTTATAAACATTAAATAAAACTTTTCTATGTTTATTGGTTGATACGCATATAAAGGATAAGCAATCCATGACAAATTTATACTCATATTAAAGCGTATTAAATTATCTTTCAAAAAGTATATTCCTTTTTTGGTACAAGTATCTAATTAGTTTCAGAAATAGTCAAAGTCAAAAGTTAGAAGTGGGCCGATTTCTATGCACGCAAGTTTATTTTCTCATAAACCAGTAATGTTTACTTCCTCTTATGGGTTTCCCATGTAAAACCATTCCACTGATCGAACCCTATGGCTGTAGCGAGACTGACGAGCCAAAATAGATGTTAGAAGCAAATTGAATAAAGACGGGAATTTAAACAAGGAATATTTTAGATTTTCTAAGGAATTGTTGAGTTGTGCTTCCCTTCCCAGGTACACACAAATATTTTTTAATTGCATATAGTGTATAATGGTTAGTTTCGATAGTAATAGATTGTGAAAAATTGTTTTATATGTATAGTTATATATTATTTAATGTGTCTAATTTTTAACTACGTTTTTAACGGTTTTTAGCGTAAGGGATTTGTCAATTTTTATTCTAAGCTCATAATTGTACACTAAATAATTGTTTGTAACCTTCAGACTGTATTAATTAATTGTAATTTCATAATAAAGCATTATTAGAAAAATAACGAGTTATGATAAACCTGAATTAACACCTTTAAGAGGTCGTAGCATATTATCATGCAGATAGCGATTCCAGCACGAAGCGTTTAGTTTCCGAAAAATATGATTGAATGGTTTTAAATATAAAAAATTCACACTGCCTGGAACGTATCGTATCAGACACCTTTTAGTAAAATCAGGTTTTTGGGAAACTACGCAACCTGGCACCGGCGAGTTGCGTAGAGAGTTCTGCGCATCCTAATATCAGTGAATACAGTGCCAGGTCTAGCACACGAACGTTTGTCATCGAAACACAACTTTCTGGTGTCGTGGGACGCGTGACTCAATTCTCAGTTGTGGTTTTGTTTTCGAGATGGACGTAGAAAAGCTAATAGAACTCGTTCAGAATTATCCCATTGTATATGATACCAGCCACAAGGATTACATGAGGACGAAACTTAAAGACGAAGTATGGGAGAAAATCGGAAATGAACTTAATACGAATGGTAAGTACAATTTACTGTGATAAATAAATATTAGTACAATATAATCAAAACCCAACACCGCTTTGTCATTAAAATTCTAATAACTTTATTAGGTACCTACTCGTAGACAAAATAAACGGCGATAACAGATATGCCTTTACAAGAACACATTATTAGAAAAAAAAAGGTTACTTAAAACGAATAGGCCCGGATCCCGCGTAACAAAAAAGGTTGATTAATAGCAAGCTGAAAATTTGTTAATAGCGTAACGGTGTCTAGTCGGACAAATTTTAATGTATGGGAACACTGGAAGAGGGGTAGTTTTAATTGTGGAACAGGTTAAAGATTTGGAACGTCAGACTACAAAAACTTCCCATGTATTTTATCGGACAGAACTTCCAATTGATTTCTTACCCTTTCATTAAACTCTCATGCTAAAATTAGACTGCTATTTATCACCTATCATAATTCATGTCATTTGACATGTACTCTTGTCGGATTTATTAAAATGCCCAGTTGGTGATAAATACCAGTCTGATTTTTGCATGAGAGTTTAATGAAAGGGTAACAAATCAATTGGAAGTTCTGTCCGACAAAATGCATGGGACGTTTTCGTAGTATGACGTTCCAAATTTTTAACCTGTTCCACAATTAAAACTTCCCCTGTTTCAGTGTTCCCGTACATCAAAGTTTGTCTGACGAGACACCGTTAAGCTATTAACAAATTTTCAGCCTGCTATTAATCAACTTTTTTGTTGGTACGCGGGATCCAGGCCTAGAAATACAATGTTCCAAATGATGGCGTAATCCCTTTTCTATAGGTATAAAAATTTTGTAAATATCATTCATTTCTTAAATCTACACAACATTATCATTAAAAATGATTCATTATTAAAAACCGTTAAGCATATCTGTGAATATCGCATACCCTGTGTCATCATGCTTAAAAACAAAATATGTAGACGAGATATAAATATATGTAATAGGACTAATAGGTAAGCAGTTTTTGCAAAGACAATCCAATCACAATCAGTGTTGTTTATAATAATAGTATCGGCATCGGCTGATAAAATAATTAGTTTTTAGCAAATTTCGCACCTTTGGGGACACTGACGTACATAAAAGCAAATTTGTTAATTATTGTTGAGAAAACGTAGGCATTTAAAGTTTTAAAAGGTACTTAAAGCCAAAAATGAGATGCAAATTATAAGAGGAAGTAGAAATCTATTGTCCACAGTCCTAGTTATTAGGATTTTAGGATTAGAATTTTTCTTAAACATCATCTCAAAGCCGCGTGCCTGAATGGGAAGGAAATTAGCAAATATCTCATTGTATTGTTTCTCAAAAAATTAGAAAATAAGTATTTCATTGTTCCCCGAAAAATTCCATAATTTTACCATTGCATACTAATGTTGTGTCACGCACAACTGACAATCTGACATTGTTTGATATTCGCGGTGTGCAAGTACTTGGAAAGGGAAACGAGAAACGACCGTGCGCGAGTCGCGGAGAAATATTGCATCTATCTTAAATAATTCATATTGTCAATTGAAATTGTCAAATTGACGTATATTTCATACCTTCTGTCATTGACGCAGAAAAATTATATATTGCTCCACAATATTGATATGATATGCAATTATTATATAAAGGTAAATTTAATTAATTGTATTTTGCTTGCAGTACTGCATTTTAATACCTGATTTTATTTACTACATACAATTGTTTACGTTTGCTAAACATAACCTGCATCTTATTTTTTCTTCTTATTATTTTTTTGGACTATGGTCTTGACAATTATCCAGCAACCAGGACTAATATAATTGGCCAATATAATTAAAAGTGCGAATAAAAGTACAGAGCGTAGAAATAGAGGTCGCTTTGCCGAACTTGCACGGTCCCAATACATAGGTACACGATTCTGCGATACATCCACAGTTCAAATGCGTCTAATTTTTTGGTATCAATCTTTTTCAGCGTCCATGTACGTAAGTGAAAGTACGCAACATCTCATCAGGCGAAGTTTCATTTCAAGGCTCAAATCTCTTCCACAGAACACTCTTCATTTTAGTGAATATGGATCTGGCTTTTTCTATTCTTATTTTAATTTCTGCTGAGCTATCGTTGTCTTCATTTATAAAAATGACTAAATATTTGCATTTGCTAACTCGATCGATAATTTCATTGGACATTTCGTGTTGATTTCGATATTACCATAAATTTAGTTTTCTTTATGTTCAAAGATAGTCCATATTCTTCGCTGCAGTCTGCTATCTTATTCACCAATGTCTGTAGCTCTTCAAGTGTTTCTGCGATCAGAACGGTATCGTCTGCAAATCTTAGATTGTTTAATCTAACACCATTTATTTTAATACCTATGGATTGCTCAGAGAGTGTTCTGTTCATTACGTCTTCGGAATAGAGATTAAACAGGGTTGGTGATAGTATACATCCTTGTCTCACACCTCGCTTTATTTCAATTTCTTCAGTGGTATTATTCTCCCACTACTGCTTTCTGATTATAGTACATATTTGCTATTAGTCGGATATCTCGTTTATCTAAATTCTTTTCTGCCAGGAATCTGATTAGATGATCATGCCGCACCTTATCAAAGGCCTTGTTATAATCTATGAAACACATCAGATACATCAGTATTTTGTAATCAGTATTTGTACTCAGTATCTACCACTGAGACCCGGTATCAAAAGTAACCGTTACACGTCCGCACTGATTTTGCCCGTCCCTCTATTCGTTACAGAGACAGCCAACGGTTGGGTCTTGTTGTGATCAATATGCGTTGCGCTAGAAAAATAACTGCACAGGTCACCCGTAACGCCGGCGCAGGTTGTGACTCGCTTAGGTTCAATTTGCGCCGGCCAAATTGAACCTAAGCGAGACACAACCTGCGTCGGCGAACTGCGTAGACAGTATTGCGCATCATACTATCAGTTCGTACGTTCGCAGGTCTCGCTTGGGAACGTTTGTCATCGGCGTACAGTTTTCTTGGGCCTTGGGGCGCGTGACTCACCGCCAGATGTTTATTTTTACGTGTTTTTGTTTGCGAGATGGAAGTTCTGAAATGAATACTGATGGTACCTAAGTACAATTTATTATGATAAATAAAAATATTAGCATAGTCAACACCCCGAGTGAAAACTGCGTTGTCTTTGTCATTAAATTCTGATAACTTTTGGTAGACTAAATAAGCGGCGATACGAAATTAATCAAAGTTATGCCTTTACAAAATCACATTATTAGAAAAATAAGGTGAAAAATGATTCATGTTACTTAAAACCGTGATCGATAAAAATATTGTATTACCCTCAAATTCAACTTGTCGGCATATTACATTTTTGTTTATTACATCATTTTTGTTTATGCTTAAAAAATAAAAATGAAATATGCAGATAGTGTTATTTTTTATGACCGATCAGTAGCGCAGAGATTATGAATTATGACCTGCAGTAATAGGTCTGGATCCCGCGTATGAAAAAAAAGTTGATTAATAGCAAGCTGAAAATTTGTTAATGGCTTAAGGGTGTCTAGTAGGATAAACTTTGATATATGGGAACATTGGAACAGGGGCATTTGTAATTGTGGAATAGGTTAAATATTTGGAACGGTCACACCACGAAAACGGCACATTTATTTTGTCCGACAGAACAGACTTAAACTCTCCGAATAGAAATTAAACTCTCATGCAAAAATCAGACTACTATTTATCACCTGTCATAATTCCTGTCATTTGACATATTCTACATGTTCAATTCATTAAAACGCCCATTTGGTGATAAATAGCAGTCTGATTTTTGCACGAGAGTTTAAGTCTGTTCTGTCGGACAAAATAAATATGCCGTTTTCGTGGTGTGACCGTTCCAAATTTTTAACCTGTTCCACAATTAAAACTGCCCCTGTTCCAGTGTTCCCATATATCAAAGTTTATCCGACTAGACACCCTTAAGCTATTAACAAATTTTCAGCTTGCTATTAATCAACTTTTTTATTTACGACTGATTATTAAAATTTATAAACTCTACCCAACCTAACCCAATTTCATTGTCAAAGTGACAGAAATCGAATCAGTCAGATTATAGTTGACCAGCACGATTACTCGAATAGTAGTTTATCAATCATTATCTCTACTCACGTTGAATGTTTTTCTAAGAATGACATTAGAAGTACAGAAATAGTCAAGTGTGAGTTTAACTTTTCTACTAAATTAATATAACTACGTTGAACAATTGTATCGCCGTCTCACTCTGTCAATTATAAATATGTAACTGCTTATGTCTTGGATAACGTTTTTGCTTTGTAGACAACACTTAATAATCTATCTCTCTCGTTTGTTATTTATAGAAAAAGGCAGCAAATCCAAAATATGTGCTTGATATGATCGTTCATGGGCATTCTTTCATTTTTCCGACTGTAATAATAAAGTATAGCTTATTGAATTATAGTATGTGGGAAGCCAGCAGTGTTGCCATTTTAACTCCGTATACCGAATTGAAAACTAAACGTAGTATAGCAGCAACAGAATAGGGAGAATATCTAATAAAAAAAATTTAAACAACATAAAATAAACTATTTATTTTTAAATATATACAATTTCACTATTATGCTTAAACTTGGAAGAGCACCTGCAAAAAAAAAGAAAGTAAGTATTGTTCATGAGCTGCTTAACCAACATTTCACTTTTAGTAATCCGAAAAAAATATCACAATTTCAATGTGCTATATTTAGGCTAATAAGCGTGTTGTCAGACAGGGTTGTGTTATGTCATCGACATTGTTCAATGCCTACACCGACCCAATTTTTGAGGAAGCGTTAAATAATCGTAGCGAAGGTGTTAAAATCGGTGGTGAAATTATTAATAACATCAGATACGCAGATGACACCGCCATAACGGCAGAGATTCTGGAAGACCTTGAACGCTGTAAACAACGAAAGTATTGCAAAGGCTTAACAATCAATCAACGCAATGAAAACAAAATGGATAGTGGTCGGAAAAATTAATATCGTAGACTCAGTACTAAAATTAGATAACAAAATCCTGGAAAGGATGGAACACTTTATATATCTGGGTAGCTGGATTAACTGCAGGGTTGAAAGCGATGAGGAAATTTCGACCAGAATAGAACTTGCACGAAAAAGCAATATTAGTTGGCGTTCTGTATTGTGCAGTAGATGTCATGTCATTCACCACACGTCTCAGAGTATTGAAGTGTTACGTCTGGTCCTTTTTGTTCTATGGATGCGAAACTTGGACAACAAAAATGAAGAATATCAACAAAAGCCTTCGAGTTGTGGTGTTACCTTCGCATGCTCAGAAACCCGTGGACAGCACACACATATGGGAGCATCCATAAACTACGTCGTAAAAAATTTGGAGTTTTTAATATCCCCCCCCCCCATTCCTTCACAGACGAACCCCCCCATGTCGACGTCGTCATTGCAGTTCACGACCCCCTTTCAGTGATTTAAAAAAATTCAATGTTATTGTTTTTTTAATCAACCTTGAAACTTTATTTGCGAATGTATCATAACAAGAACAATTAAGGGGGTAGGCGCAAAATCATGGTCCAATGCTATTTAAATGTATTCTTTTTTCGAATCCTGAGATTCCTTTTTACAAAAGTTATGTAAAAATGGAATTATGTTTAATATTTTCTTGTATTGCAACTGCATAATATGGTTCTTCTCAGAGGTCTAAACTAATAAAATCTATTAGTTTTCTCAGGATTCGAAAAAAGGATGCATTTAAATATATTTAATATATTTGAAAAATTTAAACGCAGAATGAAAGATTACATTATTACCAAGGGCTGAAAGTCCCTTAGAATAAACAAATGGTTTCTTTTCAATGAAATTTTTGAACTTAAAAATTAGACTAAATTTTCTCTGTTTTTATCCCTGTAACTTATTAAAATAAACATTATAGATGTTTTCAGGAACTTTTGGCCCTCGGTAATAATATAATCTCTCAATCTGCGTTTAAATTTTTCAAAAAATTTTATTAGTTTTCTGAGTATTCGTAAAATGAATGCATTTAAATAGCATTGGACCAAGATTTTGCGTATAAATCTTCTTTAAGTATAAATACGACTTACTAACTAAATAGAACACAATATTTTATTTCCATTCATTCTTTCAGAACTATTATTTCACACACAGTATGCAGCACATAAATGAACTAACAATTTAATATTGTTTGCTTCCAGACGGTGTTCTGTATATAGAAGCGCTTGTTTAAACCCAAAGAACAATGTCTTAGGGCCAGTATTTCCAACCGCACTTAAGCCAAAGCTTACTTTAAGCCTGAGCTTAAGCCTAGATGCCTGTATTTCCACTTCAATTTGAGGCTTAAGCATAAGCTTAAACCAAATAATTTTAAGCTCTCGCGGGAGTTGGTTTAAGCCTTTGCTTAAAGTTTGTTTTCTGTTTTTTTGAGGTTATTTCTATAGATTAATAATAATTCTCGAGTTATTTTGAAAACCAATTTTTGCGTAATAACATTATTATTGGATTATTAACGATTATTAAAATAAAATTCTTACTCCATTTGGAAGGTGTAGCAATATGAAAATTATTTATCTCTACAATGCTTGGTATATTTATTTTGCAAAAGTAAACTTAAATTTCAATTTGACATTTTAAGGAATATAAATCCAGTAAACACAATTACAAAGATGGATCTATTGCTTATGCAGAATACCAATAAAAAATATAACCAGAGAAAATATATTATGTACACAATACACTAACAACTTGCTATAGTATTTTTACTACAAAAACGTTATTACGTAGGTCAAAATTTTTGACGTAAGAGAACTGTCAAAACATTAGAATGTGACTTTTCATTATTGCCATGTTTATAATAAACATGACAATAATGAAAGTCACATTCTAATGTTTTGACAGTTCTCTTACGTCAAAAATTTTGACCTACGTAATAACGTTTTTGTAGTAAAAATACTATAACAACACATTTACCATCATATACTATATTATTTATCTATGCACATTTACCATGTACACAAAATTAAGTGAAGTAAAAATAAGACTGACACAGATGACAAGATAAAATTAAATGTCAACAGTAGTGGTTTTTACCTCAGAACAGTTAGATCTGGCATTTTGACGTATTCAGAGGTACCAAACCTCGACTGTTGAGGACGAGTTTAGTTAAGGAAATGATGGAAATACGGCACCCAGCTTAAGCTTCTCCTTAACTTATGACAGAGGCTTAGCTTATCAAAAGCTTAAGTAGCTGTTGAAATACCGGCCCTTAGGGCCGGTATTTCCAACCTCACTTAAGCCAAAGCTTACTTTAAGCCTTTGCTTAAGCTTAGATGCCTGTATTTCCACTTCAATTTGAGGCTTAAGCCTAGGCTTAAACCAAATAATTTTAAGCTCGCGCGGGAGTTGGTTTAAGCCTTTGCTTAAAATTTGTTTTCTGTTTTTTGAGGTTATTGCTATAGATTATTAATTATAGAGTTGTTTTGAAAACCAACTTTTAAGTAATAACGTTATTATTGGATTATTAAATAATAATCTATTAATTTATTAATCGTAATAACGATTATTAAAATTCTTACTACTTTTGGAAGGTGTAGAAAATTGTTTATTTCTACAACGCTTGGTAGCTATATTTATTTTACAAAAATAAACTTACATTCCAATTTGACATTTTAAACAAAATTACAAAGATGGATCTATTGCTTATGCAAAATAACAATAAAAATATAACTAGAGAAAATATAGACAATAAACTAAAAACACATGTACCATGTTTACACAAAATTAAGTGAAGTAAAAATAACATTGATACAGATGACAAGATAAAATTAAATGTCAAAAGTAGTGGTTTTTACCTCAGAACAGTTAGCTCTGGCACTTTGACGTATTCAGAGGTACCAAACCAATTAACTTTACAGCTGAGCATCAGTTTAGTTAAGCGAATGATGGTAATACGGCACTCAGCTTAAGCTTCTCCTTAACTTTTGACACAGGCTTAGCTAAGCAAAAGCTTAAGTAGCTATTGAAATACCGGCCCTTATTGATTGTTGTCCTGTACAAAAGTGCTACCTAATATTATTTTAATGCTGTGACTGATAAAAACGAAATGTATGGGATAAAAGTATCTATAAGAGAATTCTTTTTAATTTTAACAAAGGTGTATTTATTCGTAAACGTTTTGTTTTATTTTCAACTCCATTTCAAAAACTATACGTTTTTATATGAATATCTGATACTTTAATGCTGGTAAAAGCTAGTAAAAAATTATATTTATAGAGACAATAGCGACCAATTTAAATATACCAATATATTAAATGACGTCGGATGTGCACCCATATTCCCCCACCCCCTGTCGTATTTCGTCGAAATAAGCAAGCCCCCTCCCTCTTCTCTACGACGTAGTTTATGGATGTTCCCTATCCAACGAACGTGTGTTTGAGACCATGCACAAAGATTGTATCAACGCATAATCGATCAACTTCATAAAAATGAGAAAGGTTCAATACTTCGGTCATATAATGAGAGGACCTAAATATCGCTTACTCCGGTTGATCATTCAGGGCAAAATCGAAGGAAAACGCTGGGTTTGAAGAAACCAACTGTCCTGGCTGCGTAACATTAGACAATGGACAGGTCGAACGGTCAAGGAATTGTTTCATATAGCTACGGATGGAGAAACATTTCATCAGCTTGGTAGTACGACGATAGTCAACGCTTGAAAACACGCACGGCACACAAAGAAGAAGATATCTAGGGTGTGTCAAAAGTAGCGGGATGCTCCAATTTTTCGCGAAACGAACGTCGGATCGAAAAACTGAAAAACACGTGTTTAATATCTTTAAAAAATCTATTGAATGACACCAAACACTTCACCCCGTGGAGGTGGGGTGGAGGGGACCTTTAAAATCTTAAATATTAACCCTCAGTTTTTTATTATAGATTTGGATTCCTTATACAAATATAAAATAATTTTTATTGGAGACTTTTTTCGAATTATTAATAGGATGGCGCTATAATCGAAAAAAATGAAGAATCATTATACCCTAGGAAAATTATGGAAACGGTCTAATATCTCGAGAAGTACACTTTTAAATAAAAAAAACACTTGTTCAATATTTTTTTATTAAATCTATCGAATGACAACAAGCATGACCCCCACCTTACCCCCTGGGGTGGGGAGTCTGGAAATTGACCTACATACATCCAAAGATTTATTATTTATTTATTTAAGAGACATTTAAGAAAAAAAAAATCTTCTGTGTAAAAGGTATATTTATTTGAAAACCCCAATAAAGGGCTACATTAAAAAACAGAACGTTCTCGCTCTAAAGAGAGCATCATCAGTGTTCTAAGCCTAAAATAAGTTTAACCATAATTAGTGAAGACAAGAGTAAAAAATTTTAAAGGTTGACCAAGATCACCAAAAATACATGGGGTAAACCCTTAAAATGCCGATTAAGGGCCGGTTTTTCAGTGCTGGGTTAACCTATTTATTTTTTGGTCACCGAAATATTCATGGTTAATCAATTTTTCAGTACTAGGTTAGAGCTTAAACTCGTTTCAAGTTAACCACGATTTTAACGGATCCTCGTTAGATGGTTTAACTCCGAATTTTGCGGTTACGCTTGCGCATTGGTGCAGTGAATGAATCAGAATCATGGTCAAGGTTCATAAATAGACAGGTTGCATGGTAACTTTCCACCAATCAGCGTCGAGAATCTAATGGCGGGAGTGACGTCACCCAGAATGCTGCATTCAAATTCATTCACTTCACTCATTGAAATGAACTCGGAAAGTAGGAATGTATTGAAAATGTGTATATTTAAAAAAAATACGTTTGGATTTTTAATAACTATTTATTTCATATATTCGTTAAAAAATGTGGTAGATACCTGTAGAGTTACAAAAATCATAGAATATAATTGCAATTAAATATATGCAGTAGAATAGCATTACTACTTAATTAAAGCAGAAGGAGATTCTTTCTTGTGTATATATGGGACTAAATCATTCAAATATCCTAGGTATATTAATAATGGGTTGAATACAATTTACTTTTTTAAATGATTTTGAGTAGGTATATAATAATTTTGAATTGGGGATACTGCATGTAGTACATTATTGTAAATTCCTCCTAACATGTAAACCATGGTGAAAAAGAGATTCAACTAAAGATTTATGTATCAAAATTAGTAGTTTTTCCCTTAAGTTTAACATAAGAGCATCTGATTACGTTAGGTACTGGATTATAATATCTAAAACTATTAAAACATTATGATTCCATTCAATAGGTACCTGTGAAATTTTACATTAACAGTAAATTATAAAAAAAATACAATTTCAGCGCAATAAAGGGAATTTTGCCCATTTTATATATTCATTTAGTTTATAATTGTTTATTCAAACGATCTTCAGATGGCTGCAATATTGGTTATAATTTTATATGAAACAATTACATATAATAGATCTATTATCTATAGACTTAATTAGATATATTGTTCAATAAGTCTAAGCAGATTGTAACCTACACAGATGATGTAAACTTGATGTGAAGAACCGCAAGAGACATTACAGAACTGTAATGTCTCTATACACGAATGTCCTTTACTATACAATACAGCAGAAAGAAAATCCAGTAAAGTAAGTAGGTACTTAATACAACCACATTAAAATGTATCTTAACACTTGTAAAAGAGTTTTCGGTTAAAGTTATTATACTAAAAACACTTAATAATATCTATAGATACATTATATCTTAAGATATAAACACAAATTAAAACACTAACGATATTTAATAACAAAATATAGCCTCCAAACCACGTATCCTATTATGTTTACAAACAATTCGTAAAATTGATCGTCTGGGTGACGTCACGATGACAATATTTCATTTGTCAATGTCAAAGTTACCATACAACCTATGGTATAGGGACCTTGAATCATGGTTATTTTTTTGAGTACCTGCGTGACAGAAGGGATTAGTTGGGTTATGTTATTTTCTTTCATCGCGGGAAGTATTCTAATACCTCATTATTATAAGAAAATTATTATTATTGAAATTATAAATTATTATCGTTATTATGTAGGAAGGAATTATAAGGAAATATATTTAAATATAACTGTAACAGGTACCTATGTTTACACTTACTGTAACAGGATTTAATGCATTATTCCTAGTAATATTTTAAAAAGATTATTTTATATTTGTCTACACGGCAAAATACTTAATTATTTACCAAAGAGTCTGACTTCTTATTTCCTGGTCAATCTGTTCAAATAGTGATAAGACCGAAGACCGTGGTCTTTGACAAACAAAATCGGAAGAAAAGTCTAAATCGTCCCAGTAATTCTAATTATCTTCTGTTATGAAACCGAGGTAGACGTTATAAACTAAACAAAGATTCCGAACTTGATATTGCATTGCATTAATCATTTTGTTAATTTGGTCACATTTGGTTATGAAATTGTCTTTTATTTATTTTTCTGTCAAATTGATCATTATTTCTCGAATTGCGCATGCGCACGTACTGTTACTGCTGCCAACAGAACAAAAAAGTGGTTAGCTAACCGAGATTTTCTTAACTTGATTTAAAGCACTGAAAAACGCTTTTCAAAAAAAAATTTTTCTGAGGGTTAAAATACTGGTTAAAATTTAAACTAGCTTAGCTAACCAAAATTTTAACCGCTCACTGAAAAACCGGGCCTAAAAGGCTTACATTAATCATGTTATATGTTAAATCCTGGCGATGGATGAAATTTAGAAAGATACCTCAAAGTATCATATGACTATTCCACGAGCATGTGGGTGGTCGAGTTGATTTCTCTGTCTTCACAAAGAGAAAGGTGAAAGTCAACTGATTACAGGTGACAGGTGTGAAAGCGTTTCTGACTAATGACTTTCTTTATATTCTCCATAAAGGTAATAACTTAGAAAATCATACTCAATTTTTCATTGTCCTATATACACATATAAGGACAAAATAATTTTTCTAAACCTTCTACAACAACTATTATTCTTAATCAGTGTTGAGTAACCCTTACATACCCCATAAACTTTACTATAGTACGAATTTCAGTTACATTAATTCATCCTCCATACCAATATATACTTTTAAGTCCTCTTTTTAGAAATCTACACCAATACATACTGTTATGTAGTCATATTAAATTACCAGACATACGGAGCTCGCTGCCTCATAGTTCTACCACTAGTCATACCTTTGTTGGCTTTATACTTTCATTCAGTTAGGTACATCAATCATCTTTGTGTTGGATCTTAAGTAACTATCTACTTATAGAAATATAAACTTCAACACAGACATTGCCCTCATCATGTTTAATAGTTCAAAAATCAACTTATTTTCTCTGCCCTAAATGCATTTGATCATACGGGCAAATTATTATTTTTTACATCTATTAAATCAAAATAATATCTTTATTTTATACAATACACCGCATGTATGGTTGGTTGCCTATCTTTAGTAATACACTTATTTGAACCCCGCTGACAATTGGTTTTAAACAGTTTTAAATAATGTTATTTTCACTCCATATATTATTCGTGTTAGCTTAATAGGGAATAATAGTAATCCTAGCATATGATGTTTGTTGTTATTATTGAATTTTACTATAAATAATTTTTTTAAAACTATTGGCTAGTGTACCTAACTACATATCAGTTCACAAAACTTCATGTTACACTGTCTGTCTCGTATTGTCATTAGTCAGAAACGCTTTCACACCTGTCACCTGTAATCAGTTGGCTTTCACCTTTCTCTTTGTGAAGACAGAAATCAACTCAACCACCCACATGCTCGTGGAATAGTCATATGATACTTTGAGGTATCTTTCTAAATTTCATCCATCGCCAGGATTTAACATATAACACATCAATGTAAGCCTTTTAGTCGGCATTTTAAGGGTTTTAACCCATGTATTTTTGGTGGCTTAGCATGTAGAGCTTGTGGGTATAACCTAATTTTTTTTATCTTGGTCAACCTTTAAAATTTTTTACTCTTGTCTTCACTAATTATGGTTATACTTATTTTAGGCTTAGAACACTGATGATGCTCTCTTTAGAGCGAAAGCGTTCTGTTTTTTAATGGGGTTTATCTTTATCGGGGTTTTCAAATAAATATACCTTTTACACATAAGATTCTTTTTTCAATTTTTAGACATATTCCCTTGTTAATTAAAAATCTCGTCTTTGGTCTGAAAATTCTGGAAAACTCACCTTACCCCCTTAATCTATTTTAAACCGTAGACCCATACGGTGTCTATTCCATGTCCAATGGTTTTGATAGGTGTCAAATTGGGAAGAGGGAATCTGCACGCTATTATTTTGCAGCTTGATTTACATTCCTTAATAAACTTTTTCTCTAGGTCATTCATCTGAAATATATATAAAAGAAATAATGATTTCAACTTACTGTTAAAAATATGTAGAAGGAAAATTGGGTGACAAAAATATTCTTTGATTAACATAATCTCAGGGTTTCCTACCAAATGAAAACACCAGGAACTACACTTGCGAGCAAAAGAATTGGCTCACTCCATGAATTATAGTTTATGCTTAGTAATTTCATTTTGTCTTCTTTAAATTAAAACAACTAATGCAAAAAATATTGTCTATCATATAGCTTCCAACTATTTTAAGCAAATTGCCAACGTTTTGTATAATTTGCCTATTTCTCTCAGTCACTTTTCAAACTTTTATGTATTTCGTAAGATGTAGGTACTATACACCCTACTAAATTATGTTAAATAATCGGTTCTAGCTACTACCAGAGGCGTATGACATGGGATAGTGAATGGTTGACAGTTCCCAAATTCTACGTCACTGACGAAAGTGATATTTTAGCATAATTTTTAGATTCTCCAGTACTTTCTTTGTAAATAATATTCTCTTCATTCGATAAAACGATAAACGATAAAATCATTAGTTTTAGAGATATTTGAAGTTAAACGAAGGGACATAATACATTAATCAAAATAACTGTGCTGTTTTATTATTAACTTCAGATACCTCGAAAACTAATGACTTTATCTTTACAAATGAAGAATATACTATTTACATAATATATATATATATATATATATATATATATATATATATATATATATATATATATATTTACTCCCAGCGTATGAAGTGAGCCACATATCAAAAGAAACTGCGGTTGAAGTGAGGTCCTGTACAAAGTGAGGTCCAGTATACGGACCTCACTTAGTCAATCAATGTAAGACTTTTTCGTAGACATGTACTGATAGCAAACACTGTTTTTTTACAAAAAAAAGTGGGACCTCACATTGTATGGTCCACATCAATTTTTAGTTCAGAGATTTTCCGCATAGAGGCGCTGACTTTGGCGTATATTTTCTAACCATGTATATTCTATGCCCTGTTGAATAACTTATGATACACATAGTGAGGACCATACAACTGGCAACATCTGTTCAACCAATCTTTAAAACAGTGGATCGTCAATCGTCGCATAAATTCAAACAGTACAAAAATGTTTAATACTTTAATCCTTTTTGAGAGCGTAGGCGCAAAATTTCGGTCGAGTTCTTTTTAAACGCATTTATTTTTTTCGAATCCTGAGATAACTAATAGGTATTTTTAAAAAATTTAAACCCAAAATAGAAGACTACATTATTCCCGAGGGCAGAAAGTCCCTTATAATGAACAAAAAGTTTCTGTTGTAATATATATTTAAAATTAAAAATAAGACTATTTTTTTTCACCCCTGTGACTTATTAAAATAAATATTATAGAAGTTCTCAAGGACTTTCGACCATGGATGATACAGTAATATTTCTTTCTGCGTTTAAATTTTTTAAAAATACTTAAGGTTTTCTCAGTATTCGAAAAAAATGAACGCAATTAAAAATAATTCGAGCGAAATTTTTGCGCATATGCTCTCAGAAAGGCTTAAAATACTATAAATTTTTGTAATCAGTATTTCAATAGTTATTTATGATATAAGTGTTAAAAGTACACGTTTAAGGCACGCATGTGAAAGTTTGCAGAATGAGCGACAGCGAGTTCTGCAATTCACATGAGTGCCTTAAAAATGCACTTTTTAACACGCATGTCATGCAATATTTTTTCTACAAACGTAATTACAGGACAATATCTACAAAAACTTTTACTTGAACTTGACTGACATTCCATTTTTATATTTTTTTAACATTACATCAAAATTGCCTATACGATCAATACGAATTGCAGTGCCATAAAAATTTTAAAGCACTAGTGCCTTAAAGCAGCGCCGGGTAAAGGGGCGGGCGAGCAGGGCGACCGCCCGGGGCGCCAGAATTTGGGGGCGCCAAATTTTGAGAGACGCTGATATATAAATATAATATTTACCCTCCTCCGTGGCTCAGTGGTAAGAGCGCCTGCCTTTGGATCGAAAAAATCCGAAAGGTTGTGGGTTCGAATCTCACCAGGGTCGGAAATTTTTCATTTATTATAAATTAATAAATGAATATAGTTTCTGTCCTCGTGGGATCGGTTCTCACCGGAGGGACCGCAGACGTTCGGATACAATTAGCGTCTCTTTGCAAAGACAATGACGTCGACATTGCAAAGTAACAAGCCACTTACTCAACACACACACTACTTACACATGACACTAGGTACCTAACTGTTCAAAATTACCGTACCTACCATGCCAATGGCCATTAGTTGTCGAGGCATTGCTAAACAAAAAAAAAATATAATATTTTTTACATTCACTATTTTTTTGGACTTTAAAGATTATCTTTGGGCTAAGATTACTCCTAAGACAATTAATATTAAATAATTGTAACAATAAGAAAACTATTTCTAGCTCACAAAAATTCTCTAATAAAAATAATGCAACCTAAAAATTGTTATGGCTTTTAAAGGTCATTTGTCAGGTAATACCTATCACTTTTATGGTATTACAATGTTATACATACATACTTAAAATACACGAAGATCAGATTTACGAAGTATCAACAAATTTATGAATAGTCAGTGATATTATTATACTGCTGCTTGTCATTATAGCCTCAATGGTTAAATAGTTTTGTCTTCCTGTTCTGTAAACTTTGCTTTATCAACATTGTCGTGTGTCCGTGGGTGTGTAATTTGAAATAAAAAAAAAACAAACCAGGTATATCTATATGAATTAGAATTGACAAGTTCTTTTTCATAATATGAATATATAGAAATTTATTTCGAATACTTTGTACGCGTTAAGATGTTCCACTTTTTGCATAAAAACGGCACGAACGACGTATCAAAAAAAGGAATAATAGATTTTTGTATATATCATAAATTGAACGAGTAATTCCAAAATGATTTGTTATTTGAAATATCTCAGTGGCGTACTATGTTTTTCTTTAAAAAAATTCACACCATTTCAACAGTAGATATAAAATTATTAATTTTATGTCAAAAAATGCGCAATAATTACCTCTTAAAACACATCAAATTTCATTTGCATATCTGAACCGGTTTTAGAACAATAAAGAAATCGTCAGTTTGTAAAAAAATGTCAACACCCCATATCTCGGAAACGAAGTATTTGCTGACATACTATACGCTTATAGAGCAAACTGTCATTATTTTTTCATATAGAATTACCCTTTAAAGTTTGTCGCATTTATTTAGAAACATCCTGTTTTTTCTTGACCACCCTGGATTTCCATAGTTTTTCCTGTATTATTTCACTTGACCGTTATTTTCAGTTCTTTCTGTTTTTCCAGTCCTGCAGGTTTCTTTTCTAATATTGCTTCGTCCATTTTATCTCTAAAAGATTTTCGGGGTCTGTCTCTCTTCCTTCTTCCTATCGGGCTCCAATCTGTTATTCTGTTTATCAACGATTTTGGTCTGCTCTTCTGCCATGTCCATACCAGGTTAATCTCTTTTGTTCTATGTTGTCTATTATCCCTTGAATTCATTACCATTATTTTCTTAATCTCTATGTTATTTATTCTATCCCTTCTACAGCTTCTACTTAGGCCGCGTTCAGAGTGGACGAGCAAAGAGCAAAGAGCAAAGCGGAGAAATCAAACTCATACTGGGAAATGGAGGTACACAGAGTGCTAGCAAAGAGCCAAGCGGCGAAACCAAACAAGTTTGATTTCTCCGCTCGCACTCTTTGGTCCATGTTGTGAGACCGCTCCCGTCTGAAAAAAATGTTGATTCGGTTTCTTTGTCAATTCCTATTCAAAAATGTCCCCTTTAAACAAATCTGAAGAGCACCGGGCGGAATTTTTGGGCAGAAATTGTTTAAACAATTTTATCTACTGTGTTATATTATGTGTAAGTTTTTAGTTTGTGAAAACTGTCATTCTAGATAGCAGTGCGTGAAGTGTTTAAAGTGAGCGTGAAGTAACAATGTATTTTAAATGGGACTTACTTTTTCGCACTGTAACACACTTTCATATAATCAAATATCCTTAACTTTGGCGTTGTCATGGTGATGACATAATGAGCAATAAATTACGACAAAAGTTTTTACAGTTTTGTGGTTTGAAAAAAGTTAGAATTTTTAAATATCAAAGTTCTAAAAATTGTAGAATAGAAATGAATTCCAGTGACGAAGAGTTACAGTTTTTTTATTTGTTTATGGTAGAGTAGATAAAATATTGTATGAAACTGTGCGTGAAGTACTTTTTGCGAACTTACGCGATGTATAGCACTCGCGCCGCTGTCGCTCGTGCTCTAAATATCGCGTGCGTTCGCAAAAAGCATACTTCACGGACTGTTTCATAAATAACTATTTTTAAGCAAATACAAAAGATCACGTTTTTTGCTCCGGAACATATATTTTTAGGTTTTTGGGTTATTCTAAACAAAAAAGGTATAGTCTGTTCGCTAAACTCAGACGCAACTTTCTAGATAATTTAGTCGGTAATTTTGCCAATTTTAGTTAAATTGGCAAAAAATAATTACTAAACAGTTAATAATCACTAAATAGTTAGTGATTTTGCCAATTTTTGCAAAATTGGCAAAAAACAAAAAAATTATCGACTAAAATATCTAGCCAGTTGCGTCTGAGTTTAGCGAACCGACATATCTTGTAATTTTTCCCAAAAATTAATAGTGTTCGAGTTATAGGCGATTTAAAATCTGAAAAATGCGAAAATACGCATTTTCGAGGCTTAAAAATTCATATTTCAATTAGTATTTTTGAGGTTGCCAGATACTTAAATTGATGATTAAACATTCAGCTTCGATTCTGAAGAGTGATCGCGTCTAACCTTAATTTATACAGTTGTTTTTTAATTGTTAAATATGCGTGTTTATCCGATATTTTTGCCGGTGCGGCGCGCTCTATTTCAAAAATCTCCTATTTCCTCCGAAAATTATTTTTTCTAGATTTTTTGGGACATTCCAAATAAAATAAGTTTTTTGACATTTTTCTCAAAAGTTAATAGTTTTAAAGTTATAAGTTAATAAAAAACTCATTTTTGGATTTTAAATCGCTTATAACTTTAAAACTGTTAACTTTTGAGTAAAATGTCAAGAAACTTATTTTATTTAGAAAATCCCAAAAAATCTAGAAAAAATAATTTTCGGAGGAAAATAGGATATTTTTGAAATAGAGCGCGCAAAAAAATCGGATAAACACGCATATTTAACAATTAAAAAGCATCGGTATAAATTAAGGTTAGACGCGATCACTCTTCAGAGTCTTGAAGCTCAATGTTTAAACTTCAATTTAAGTATCTGGCAACCTCAAAAATACTAATTTAAATATGAGTTTTTAGGCCTCGAAAATGCGTATTTTCGCATTTTTCAGATTTTAAATTGCCTATAACTCGAAAACTATCAATTTTTGAGAACATTTACAAGATACCTTTGTTGTTTAGAATGACCCACAAAACTTAAAAATATATGTTCTAGAGCAAAAAACGTGATGTTTTGTATTTGTTAAAAAAAATTGTTTAAACAATTTCTTCCCAAAAATTCCGCCCGGCACCCTTCAGATTTGTTTAAAGGAAATTTTAAAATATTTTTAAATAGGAATCCACAAAGAGACCGAATCGGAAATTTTTTCAGACGGGAGCGGTCTCACTACATGGACTACTGTGAGAGTAAAGTATCCATACTGCCGAGTGGAAAAGAACTAAACTCTCGTCTAGCGTAACTACCCGCTATTAGCACTTCTTTGCTCTTTGCTCGTCCACTCTGAACGTGCACTTTTTGCCCTTTGCTCTTTGCTCGTTGCTCTTTGCTCTTTGCTCTTTGCTCGTCCACTCTGAACGCGGCCTTAGGTATTCGATCTCTGTTGCTCTTATTTTGCATTTGGTTTTCGTATTTTTTATTCAATTTTCACACCCATTATTCAGAATACTTTTTGTCATGGTGTTATATTATATTCTTCTTTTTGTTTTTATACTGATGTTCTTATCCCACAGTACCGGGTTTAATTTTAGTATGCAGCATATTGTTTGTCCTAGTAACTCGATACCTGAAACCATAGCTTGGTTCTATAGGTATCGAGTCATAGAGATAATAAAAAGCTCATGAGATAATAAAAAAAAATAATGAATGATTTTATTTGAATTTGCATAGATGATTGTAAGGTCAAGGATATCACAACGGCTCTAAAAGGAAGAGAAAAAATAAAGATGTACAAGCTCGCGTTTGCAAAGAATATCCGCATGCTATTTTATGCCACTCCCTCAATTTAGTTATTGGGGATGCAGCTATATCTTGCGCACAATCAACATGTTTTTGGTCTTGTAGAAGATTTATACACATTAAATGATATAAATGAGTCAGATTAAATAAATTATTAGACGAATTTTTTACTAAGCAACAACATTTTTGTTTAATTTAGTAGTATTTTGTATTTTGACAACGACACCCGATTTGGGCGTCGAAACGATAATAAAATTATTTTTTTCAATTTAGTTGTGGCTTATTTTCCATCTAAATAGTTATTTATACACATTTTTTACTGGTTGTTGATAATGTGCATTTATCTTTTACCTCGCTTCTTCGTCGCTTGAACTTAAAATGTGCTCGCTATGCTATGCCCTATGTTGGATAAGTTATAAGTAATAACTATCCTACTATTTTTTAAATAAATATATTTTTACATAGTTCTTTATGGTAAAATTTTGATTTTTTCCTATTTTTTTATATTTGCAGTAAATTTGTATATTCTTATATGAAGGGGCGCCAAATTTTATTTTGCCAGGGGCGCTCAGAACCCTAAAACCGGCCCTGCCTTAAAGTAGCATTTTTAACGCACGTATGGAGTTCTAAAAATTGCATTTTTAACACGGTTGTAGAAAAAAGCCTTTAAATGAGGTGTCACATGATGTACTTACTTTCCTATTTAAAAAAACCAAAGTTGTGCCTGTCACCTGAAGAAGAACTATCCACTCGAACGCTCACTGTCCACGCTGCGCTCAAAAGCCACCTCCTGACCGCCCACGAGGGACGCAGGACGCAGGCTCGCCTGTCGTTGTACAATGGTTTCTAGGGAGACTGGTCGAGAGCAAAGCACGGACAGTACACGTAAATGTCTATGGAACCAACAAAAATCCATCAAAACTTTCTTCTCTGTTGACTTTTAGCCTTCTGGACACCACCGTCCGGCATAACCAAGGAAAAAAACCAGGACACGACACTTGCCCCAGTGTGTTTTTCGGACTGTTTGCTTTTACTGCCACACAAAACATTCACGACAAACCCTGAAGAGGACAAAATCCTAAACGGGGACACACATTGAACGCATTTCTTCTTAGCATTTTATCTAAACAAGCAAATCAAACAATGTAGTAGTAGTGAAGAAGAGGGATCGCGTAAAGTTCGAAACATTGACGCTATAATATACTATGATTATTTTAAAAATCGACCTATCCGAGCGTTTTTCTTATGTGCTAAAAATAAATAAGTTAATAAGGGGGGTAAAACTTATTCCAGCGAACTGTATTTGTAACAACCAAGGTATGGATGGCGGTTGTTGAACAAAAAACCGGTTTTCGGTTATACCGGTTTTTTACTTACGGTTTAACCTGGCGGTTATAACTGGTCAAAAAAAGCGGTTGTTCCAAAAACCATTTTTCGGTTTTTTTAATCAGAAGCAAATACTCGATAGGTTATAATGTTAATATAATGTTATATGTTACATACATTTATATTGCAATTCAGTTTGCTCAATTTTCCTCCCGAAAAATTCCCCAACCAATTCAACCTATAAAAATTTTCCCATGTGCTTTCAAATTACCCTAAAAATGGGCGAAAGTACCCCAATCTGGCATCTCTGATTCGTCGCTTGTTGTAGACGGCGTCGGTGTATATTGCGTTGTCAATTGGGATATTCCCAAAACTCCCAAAAGTGATGATCCTACCGATCTACCGACATGTCCCTAGGATCTGTCGAGTTTAAAAAAATATCCAAATGACATATTTTACTTAAGAGGAAACAGTAGCGATCAACAGGTAGCGAAAACGCGTTCCAAGATTGCGGCTGTAATTTTGAATATTTTTTCGAGATATGTGGCACACGTATTCGTAATATAATAAAGAATGGCGGTACAGAGCCCAATTTAAAAAATATATTAATATGTGGAAATTACTCTGTAATTAAATACAATATTAAAAAAACGAGCCTGTACCGCCACTAAGAAGAACAAAAAAATACATTTTCTTCAAATAAACTTTTTTATCCGATGCCTAGATTTTATGTCATTTTGGAACTACTAAAATTTTTTATTTCATTAGTAGTTCCAAAATGACACAAAATCTAACCCGTGTTGAGCTGCCCCCCCCCCCACTTTCAAAAATTAAAAAACAAATTGCCCTGATTTATGAGCTATTTATGAGCTCTCATATTCCGCAAACTAAAAATTTTGAGCTCGTTCCACTGAGCAGGACTTTAATACCCTAGTGGGGGGGGGGCTGATTAAAAATAGGAATATTGAATCGGTTTTTGCGGCAGAATTACGAGCTATTTATGAGCTCTTGAAATTATATAGTTTCGATTTTTGAGCTCATCCCCTTCACCCCCAAACAACCCTTTAATTGATTTAATTTAAGAGAAAGATGCTGAGAAAACTTAAAATATATCGTATTGCGGATATAATTCCTATAGCTTATATACTCTAAGAATAAACTATTAAATCAAGAGCATTTCGATTATTGAGCTACAACCCCTTCGCAAGAAAACCACCCTATCTTCCCGGCTTAAGAGAAAGTTGTACTTAAAATGCGTTAAACTAATTATTTGGCGACTACATATCATTTAATAATTTATAAGCTTCCAAATTACGCGCATTTAGATCAGTAAATTGCAATTTATTTTGTATAGTGCAGTCACTGAAGGTAAAAATCAACGATTACCTTCAATTTCGGTGAACCTTCATCGATATTTACGAAAATTGGTCACTGGTTAGAGGATACGTCAAGAAACAAAGGTGACATGGTACCGCCTTGCGCCTTTACCCTGAGGGTGGATACCGCCCCTTCTCGGGGGTGAAAATTATTTTATAAAAAATAAATGCACAAATCAATAAAAGAACAAATTAAAGGCAAAATTTATTATATAAAGTTAATAAAATAAGTCAATACTTTTTAAGTTATTAAAGATCAAAGATTTTAATTATTTTTGAAAAAAATGCATGTTTTGAAGAGGTTTTTTGTAAATCACTGAAAAACTGTAAGTTTTTACAAAAAAATTTAATAGTAGTTTAATTCGTATAGCTTATATTCTAAGAATAAACTCTTAAATCACACGCCTTTCGATTATTGAACTACAACCCCTTCGCAAGAAAACCATCCCATATTCCCGGCTTAAGAGAGGGTTGTACTTAAAATAATTTAAATTAATTACCTGTCGACTATATATTGTTTAATAATTTATGAGCTCGCAAAATATACGCATCTCAATTATTGAATTGCCATTTTCTTTCTATAGTGCAGTCACTGAAGGTAAAAATCAACTATGACCTTCGATTTCGGTAAATCTCCATTCATTTTCACGAAAATTGGTGAGCGGATTTTGATACTATAAACTTTTTCTGGATCTTATGTTTGATAGGTATTTCTAAGTACTTTGACAAGTATTTAGTACCTAAGTGTTATAAAATGCATCTCTTTCCCGTTATTTAAGCTTGAACCCTTAGATTTGAACAGTCGCGGAAAAAAATATACATTTAATTACCAATAACTTACTTTAAATTAACATTAAAGGGTTTTTCAAGTAAGCAATTTATTATATTTTTTATTAGCTTCAATTTTAGTGATGAAAACTTTTTTGTAAAAACTTACAGTTCATAAGTCATTTATGAAAAATCGCTCTAAAGCGTGCATTTTCTTTCCAAAAATTAAAATATTTGATCTTTAATAAATCAAAAAGTATTGATTTATTTTAATCACATTATATAACAAATTTTGCTTACAATTTGTCCCTCTCTCGATTTAGGGGTTATTTTTAATAAAGTAATTTTCACTACCGAGAAGGGGTGACATATACCCCAGGCTAAAACCCCAAGTTGTTATTGTCAATTCGTGAAAATAAATGGAGATTTACCGAAATCGAAGGTAATAGTTGATTTTTACCTTCAGTGACTGCACTATAGAAAGAAAATGGAAATTCAATAATTGAGATGCGTATATTTTGCAAGCTCATAAATTATTAAACGATATGTAGTCGCCAAATAATTAATTTAAATTATTTTAAGAACAACTCTCTCTTAAGCCGGGAATATTGGATGGGTTTCTTGCGAAGGGGTTGTAGCTCTATAATCGAAAGGCGCGTGATTTAAGAGTTTATTCTTAGAATATAAGATATACGAATTAAACTACTATTAACTTTTTTGTAAAAACTTACAGTTTTTCAGTGATTTACAAAAAACCTCTTCAAAACATGCATTTTTTCACAAATAATTAAAATCTTTGATCTTTAATAATTTAAAAGTATTGACTTATTTTATTAACTTTATATAATAAATTTTGCTTTTAATTTGTTCTTTTATTGATTTGTGCAGTCATTTTTTATAAAATAATTTTCACCCCCGAGAAGCGGCGGTATCCACCCTCAGGGTAAAGGCGCAAGGTGGTATCATGTCACCTTTGTTTCTTGACGTATCCTCTAACCACTGACCAATTTTCGTGAAAATCTATGAAGGTTTACCGAAATTGAAGGTAATCGTTGATTTTTACCTTCAGTGACTGCACTATACAAAATAAATTGCAATTTACTGATCTAAATGCGCGTAATTTGGAAGCTTATAAATTATTAAATGATATGTAGTCGCCAAATAATTAGTTTAATGCATTTTAAGTACAACTTTCTCTTAAGCCGGGAAGATAGGGTGGTTTTCTTGCGAAGGGGTTGTAGCTCAATAATCGAAATGCTCTTGATTTAATAGTTTATTCTTAGAGTATATAAGCTATAGGAATTATATCAGCAATACGATATATTTTAAGTTTTCTCAGCATCTTTCTCTTAAGTTAAATCAATTAAAGGGTTGTTTGGGGGTGAAGGGGATGAGCTCAAAAATCGAAACTATATAATTTCAAGAGCTCATAAATAGCTCGTAATTCTGCCTCAAAAACCGATTCAATATTCTTATTTTTAAGTAGTGGGGGGGCTGACTCAGCCCCCCCACTAGGGTATTAAATTCCTGCTCAGTGGAACGAGCTCAAAATTTTTAAAAATGAATAACCATTTTCAATTTCGTTGCAAAACGAAAATACAGCCGAACCATATTCCAGTCCAATCAGAGAGTGCTGCAAGCACCTCTACCGGTTTCGAAACTTATTAGTCTCTCATCAGGAGGCACATATGCTGCTCTCCCCGATCCAACCAAAACAAACCCCAGCGTGCAGTCCCGAATTGCAACGAACGAAATGGCATAGATGCCCTAGCGGCAACTGCTAGCAAAAGACTAAGTTTTCACTCTAATGGCATACAACATATCCCACCAGAATGAAAACAATGGGAACCTTCTCTGGTTACACCTCCGAGGCTTCTACAATTTGCAAGCCATACGGATGCTGAGACTAAGGAAGATGAGGGAATTCTACAATTTACAATTCACGTCACATCTGCTCAGCGCGGTAAAGTTCCAACGAGACTGGTTCCCTTCATACTCCACACAGAGTAAATGTAAATCAAAAATGAATAACCATTTTCAATTTCGTTGCAAAACGAAAATACAGCCGAACCATATTCCAGTCCAATCAGAGAGTGCTGCAAGCACCTCTACCGGTTTCGAAACTTATTAGTCTCTCATCAGGAGGCACATATGCTGCTCTCCCCGATCCAACCAAAACAAACCCCAGCGTGCAGTCCCGAATTGCAACGAACGAAATGGCATAGATGCCCTAGCGGCAACTGCTAGCAAAAGACTAAGTTTTCACTCTAATGGCATACAACATATCCCACCAGAATGAAAACAATGGGAACCTTCTCTGGTTACACCTCCGAGGCTTCTACAATTTGCAAGCCATACGGATGCTGAGACTAAGGAAGATGAGGGAATTCTACAATTTACAATTCACGTCACATCTGCTCAGCGCGGTAAAGTTCCAACGAGACTGGTTCCCTTCATACTCCACACAGAGTAAATGTAAATCAAAAATGAATAACCATTTTCAATTTCGTTGCAAAACGAAAATACAGCCGAACCATATTCCAGTCCAATCAGAGAGTGCTGCAAGCACCTCTACCGGTTTCGAAACTTATTAGTCTCTCATCAGGAGGCACATATGCTGCTCTCCCCGATCCAACCAAAACAAACCCCAGCGTGCAGTCCCGAATTGCAACGAACGAAATGGCATAGATGCCCTAGCGGCAACTGCTAGCAAAAGACTAAGTTTTCACTCTAATGGCATACAACATATCCCACCAGAATGAAAACAATGGGAACCTTCTCTGGTTACACCTCCGAGGCTTCTACAATTTGCAAGCCATACGGATGCTGAGACTAAGGAAGATGAGGGAATTCTACAATTTACAATTCACGTCACATCTGCTCAGCGCGGTAAAGTTCCAACGAGACTGGTTCCCTTCATACTCCACACAGAGTAAATGTAAATCAAAAATGAATAACCATTTTCAATTTCGTTGCAAAACGAAAATACAGCCGAACCATATTCCAGTCCAATCAGAGAGTGCTGCAAGCACCTCTACCGGTTTCGAAACTTATTAGTCTCTCATCAGGAGGCACATATGCTGCTCTCCCCGATCCAACCAAAACAAACCCCAGCGTGCAGTCCCGAATTGCAACGAACGAAATGGCATAGATGCCCTAGCGGCAACTGCTAGCAAAAGACTAAGTTTTCACTCTAATGGCATACAACATATCCCACCAGAATGAAAACAATGGGAACCTTCTCTGGTTACACCTCCGAGGCTTCTACAATTTGCAAGCCATACGGATGCTGAGACTAAGGAAGATGAGGGAATTCTACAATTTACAATTCACGTCACATCTGCTCAGCGCGGTAAAGTTCCAACGAGACTGGTTCCCTTCATACTCCACACAGAGTAAATGTAAATCAAAAATGAATAACCATTTTCAATTTCGTTGCAAAACGAAAATACAGCCGAACCATATTCCAGTCCAATCAGAGAGTGCTGCAAGCACCTCTACCGGTTTCGAAACTTATTAGTCTCTCATCAGGAGGCACATATGCTGCTCTCCCCGATCCAACCAAAACAAACCCCAGCGTGCAGTCCCGAATTGCAACGAACGAAATGGCATAGATGCCCTAGCGGCAACTGCTAGCAAAAGACTAAGTTTTCACTCTAATGGCATACAACATATCCCACCAGAATGAAAACAATGGGAACCTTCTCTGGTTACACCTCCGAGGCTTCTACAATTTGCAAGCCATACGGATGCTGAGACTAAGGAAGATGAGGGAATTCTACAATTTACAATTCACGTCACATCTGCTCAGCGCGGTAAAGTTCCAACGAGACTGGTTCCCTTCATACTCCACACAGAGTAAATGTAAATCAAAAATGAATAACCATTTTCAATTTCGTTGCAAAACGAAAATACAGCCGAACCATATTCCAGTCCAATCAGAGAGTGCTGCAAGCACCTCTACCGGTTTCGAAACTTATTAGTCTCTCATCAGGAGGCACATATGCTGCTCTCCCCGATCCAACCAAAACAAACCCCAGCGTGCAGTCCCGAATTGCAACGAACGAAATGGCATAGATGCCCTAGCGGCAACTGCTAGCAAAAGACTAAGTTTTCACTCTAATGGCATACAACATATCCCACCAGAATGAAAACAATGGGAACCTTCTCTGGTTACACCTCCGAGGCTTCTACAATTTGCAAGCCATACGGATGCTGAGACTAAGGAAGATGAGGGAATTCTACAATTTACAATTCACGTCACATCTGCTCAGCGCGGTAAAGTTCCAACGAGACTGGTTCCCTTCATACTCCACACAGAGTAAATGTAAATCAAAAATGAATAACCATTTTCAATTTCGTTGCAAAACGAAAATACAGCCGAACCATATTCCAGTCCAATCAGAGAGTGCTGCAAGCACCTCTACCGGTTTCGAAACTTATTAGTCTCTCATCAGGAGGCACATATGCTGCTCTCCCCGATCCAACCAAAACAAACCCCAGCGTGCAGTCCCGAATTGCAACGAACGAAATGGCATAGATGCCCTAGCGGCAACTGCTAGCAAAAGACTAAGTTTTCACTCTAATGGCATACAACATATCCCACCAGAATGAAAACAATGGGAACCTTCTCTGGTTACACCTCCGAGGCTTCTACAATTTGCAAGCCATACGGATGCTGAGACTAAGGAAGATGAGGGAATTCTACAATTTACAATTCACGTCACATCTGCTCAGCGCGGTAAAGTTCCAACGAGACTGGTTCCCTTCATACTCCACACAGAGTAAATGTAAATCAAAAATGAATAACCATTTTCAATTTCGTTGCAAAACGAAAATACAGCCGAACCATATTCCAGTCCAATCAGAGAGTGCTGCAAGCACCTCTACCGGTTTCGAAACTTATTAGTCTCTCATCAGGAGGCACATATGCTGCTCTCCCCGATCCAACCAAAACAAACCCCAGCGTGCAGTCCCGAATTGCAACGAACGAAATGGCATAGATGCCCTAGCGGCAACTGCTAGCAAAAGACTAAGTTTTCACTCTAATGGCATACAACATATCCCACCAGAATGAAAACAATGGGAACCTTCTCTGGTTACACCTCCGAGGCTTCTACAATTTGCAAGCCATACGGATGCTGAGACTAAGGAAGATGAGGGAATTCTACAATTTACAATTCACGTCACATCTGCTCAGCGCGGTAAAGTTCCAACGAGACTGGTTCCCTTCATACTCCACACAGAGTAAATGTAAATCAAAAATGAATAACCATTTTCAATTTCGTTGCAAAACGAAAATACAGCCGAACCATATTCCAGTCCAATCAGAGAGTGCTGCAAGCACCTCTACCGGTTTCGAAACTTATTAGTCTCTCATCAGGAGGCACATATGCTGCTCTCCCCGATCCAACCAAAACAAACCCCAGCGTGCAGTCCCGAATTGCAACGAACGAAATGGCATAGATGCCCTAGCGGCAACTGCTAGCAAAAGACTAAGTTTTCACTCTAATGGCATACAACATATCCCACCAGAATGAAAACAATGGGAACCTTCTCTGGTTACACCTCCGAGGCTTCTACAATTTGCAAGCCATACGGATGCTGAGACTAAGGAAGATGAGGGAATTCTACAATTTACAATTCACGTCACATCTGCTCAGCGCGGTAAAGTTCCAACGAGACTGGTTCCCTTCATACTCCACACAGAGTAAATGTAAATCAAAAATGAATAACCATTTTCAATTTCGTTGCAAAACGAAAATACAGCCGAACCATATTCCAGTCCAATCAGAGAGTGCTGCAAGCACCTCTACCGGTTTCGAAACTTATTAGTCTCTCATCAGGAGGCACATATGCTGCTCTCCCCGATCCAACCAAAACAAACCCCAGCGTGCAGTCCCGAATTGCAACGAACGAAATGGCATAGATGCCCTAGCGGCAACTGCTAGCAAAAGACTAAGTTTTCACTCTAATGGCATACAACATATCCCACCAGAATGAAAACAATGGGAACCTTCTCTGGTTACACCTCCGAGGCTTCTACAATTTGCAAGCCATACGGATGCTGAGACTAAGGAAGATGAGGGAATTCTACAATTTACAATTCACGTCACATCTGCTCAGCGCGGTAAAGTTCCAACGAGACTGGTTCCCTTCATACTCCACACAGAGTAAATGTAAATCAAAAATGAATAACCATTTTCAATTTCGTTGCAAAACGAAAATACAGCCGAACCATATTCCAGTCCAATCAGAGAGTGCTGCAAGCACCTCTACCGGTTTCGAAACTTATTAGTCTCTCATCAGGAGGCACATATGCTGCTCTCCCCGATCCAACCAAAACAAACCCCAGCGTGCAGTCCCGAATTGCAACGAACGAAATGGCATAGATGCCCTAGCGGCAACTGCTAGCAAAAGACTAAGTTTTCACTCTAATGGCATACAACATATCCCACCAGAATGAAAACAATGGGAACCTTCTCTGGTTACACCTCCGAGGCTTCTACAATTTGCAAGCCATACGGATGCTGAGACTAAGGAAGATGAGGGAATTCTACAATTTACAATTCACGTCACATCTGCTCAGCGCGGTAAAGTTCCAACGAGACTGGTTCCCTTCATACTCCACACAGAGTAAATGTAAATCAAAAATGAATAACCATTTTCAATTTCGTTGCAAAACGAAAATACAGCCGAACCATATTCCAGTCCAATCAGAGAGTGCTGCAAGCACCTCTACCGGTTTCGAAACTTATTAGTCTCTCATCAGGAGGCACATATGCTGCTCTCCCCGATCCAACCAAAACAAACCCCAGCGTGCAGTCCCGAATTGCAACGAACGAAATGGCATAGATGCCCTAGCGGCAACTGCTAGCAAAAGACTAAGTTTTCACTCTAATGGCATACAACATATCCCACCAGAATGAAAACAATGGGAACCTTCTCTGGTTACACCTCCGAGGCTTCTACAATTTGCAAGCCATACGGATGCTGAGACTAAGGAAGATGAGGGAATTCTACAATTTACAATTCACGTCACATCTGCTCAGCGCGGTAAAGTTCCAACGAGACTGGTTCCCTTCATACTCCACACAGAGTAAATGTAAATCAAAAATGAATAACCATTTTCAATTTCGTTGCAAAACGAAAATACAGCCGAACCATATTCCAGTCCAATCAGAGAGTGCTGCAAGCACCTCTACCGGTTTCGAAACTTATTAGTCTCTCATCAGGAGGCACATATGCTGCTCTCCCCGATCCAACCAAAACAAACCCCAGCGTGCAGTCCCGAATTGCAACGAACGAAATGGCATAGATGCCCTAGCGGCAACTGCTAGCAAAAGACTAAGTTTTCACTCTAATGGCATACAACATATCCCACCAGAATGAAAACAATGGGAACCTTCTCTGGTTACACCTCCGAGGCTTCTACAATTTGCAAGCCATACGGATGCTGAGACTAAGGAAGATGAGGGAATTCTACAATTTACAATTCACGTCACATCTGCTCAGCGCGGTAAAGTTCCAACGAGACTGGTTCCCTTCATACTCCACACAGAGTAAATGTAAATCAAAAATGAATAACCATTTTCAATTTCGTTGCAAAACGAAAATACAGCCGAACCATATTCCAGTCCAATCAGAGAGTGCTGCAAGCACCTCTACCGGTTTCGAAACTTATTAGTCTCTCATCAGGAGGCACATATGCTGCTCTCCCCGATCCAACCAAAACAAACCCCAGCGTGCAGTCCCGAATTGCAACGAACGAAATGGCATAGATGCCCTAGCGGCAACTGCTAGCAAAAGACTAAGTTTTCACTCTAATGGCATACAACATATCCCACCAGAATGAAAACAATGGGAACCTTCTCTGGTTACACCTCCGAGGCTTCTACAATTTGCAAGCCATACGGATGCTGAGACTAAGGAAGATGAGGGAATTCTACAATTTACAATTCACGTCACATCTGCTCAGCGCGGTAAAGTTCCAACGAGACTGGTTCCCTTCATACTCCACACAGAGTAAATGTAAATCAAAAATGAATAACCATTTTCAATTTCGTTGCAAAACGAAAATACAGCCGAACCATATTCCAGTCCAATCAGAGAGTGCTGCAAGCACCTCTACCGGTTTCGAAACTTATTAGTCTCTCATCAGGAGGCACATATGCTGCTCTCCCCGATCCAACCAAAACAAACCCCAGCGTGCAGTCCCGAATTGCAACGAACGAAATGGCATAGATGCCCTAGCGGCAACTGCTAGCAAAAGACTAAGTTTTCACTCTAATGGCATACAACATATCCCACCAGAATGAAAACAATGGGAACCTTCTCTGGTTACACCTCCGAGGCTTCTACAATTTGCAAGCCATACGGATGCTGAGACTAAGGAAGATGAGGGAATTCTACAATTTACAATTCACGTCACATCTGCTCAGCGCGGTAAAGTTCCAACGAGACTGGTTCCCTTCATACTCCACACAGAGTAAATGTAAATCAAAAATGAATAACCATTTTCAATTTCGTTGCAAAACGAAAATACAGCCGAACCATATTCCAGTCCAATCAGAGAGTGCTGCAAGCACCTCTACCGGTTTCGAAACTTATTAGTCTCTCATCAGGAGGCACATATGCTGCTCTCCCCGATCCAACCAAAACAAACCCCAGCGTGCAGTCCCGAATTGCAACGAACGAAATGGCATAGATGCCCTAGCGGCAACTGCTAGCAAAAGACTAAGTTTTCACTCTAATGGCATACAACATATCCCACCAGAATGAAAACAATGGGAACCTTCTCTGGTTACACCTCCGAGGCTTCTACAATTTGCAAGCCATACGGATGCTGAGACTAAGGAAGATGAGGGAATTCTACAATTTACAATTCACGTCACATCTGCTCAGCGCGGTAAAGTTCCAACGAGACTGGTTCCCTTCATACTCCACACAGAGTAAATGTAAATCAAAAATGAATAACCATTTTCAATTTCGTTGCAAAACGAAAATACAGCCGAACCATATTCCAGTCCAATCAGAGAGTGCTGCAAGCACCTCTACCGGTTTCGAAACTTATTAGTCTCTCATCAGGAGGCACATATGCTGCTCTCCCCGATCCAACCAAAACAAACCCCAGCGTGCAGTCCCGAATTGCAACGAACGAAATGGCATAGATGCCCTAGCGGCAACTGCTAGCAAAAGACTAAGTTTTCACTCTAATGGCATACAACATATCCCACCAGAATGAAAACAATGGGAACCTTCTCTGGTTACACCTCCGAGGCTTCTACAATTTGCAAGCCATACGGATGCTGAGACTAAGGAAGATGAGGGAATTCTACAATTTACAATTCACGTCACATCTGCTCAGCGCGGTAAAGTTCCAACGAGACTGGTTCCCTTCATACTCCACACAGAGTAAATGTAAATCAAAAATGAATAACCATTTTCAATTTCGTTGCAAAACGAAAATACAGCCGAACCATATTCCAGTCCAATCAGAGAGTGCTGCAAGCACCTCTACCGGTTTCGAAACTTATTAGTCTCTCATCAGGAGGCACATATGCTGCTCTCCCCGATCCAACCAAAACAAACCCCAGCGTGCAGTCCCGAATTGCAACGAACGAAATGGCATAGATGCCCTAGCGGCAACTGCTAGCAAAAGACTAAGTTTTCACTCTAATGGCATACAACATATCCCACCAGAATGAAAACAATGGGAACCTTCTCTGGTTACACCTCCGAGGCTTCTACAATTTGCAAGCCATACGGATGCTGAGACTAAGGAAGATGAGGGAATTCTACAATTTACAATTCACGTCACATCTGCTCAGCGCGGTAAAGTTCCAACGAGACTGGTTCCCTTCATACTCCACACAGAGTAAATGTAAATCAAAAATGAATAACCATTTTCAATTTCGTTGCAAAACGAAAATACAGCCGAACCATATTCCAGTCCAATCAGAGAGTGCTGCAAGCACCTCTACCGGTTTCGAAACTTATTAGTCTCTCATCAGGAGGCACATATGCTGCTCTCCCCGATCCAACCAAAACAAACCCCAGCGTGCAGTCCCGAATTGCAACGAACGAAATGGCATAGATGCCCTAGCGGCAACTGCTAGCAAAAGACTAAGTTTTCACTCTAATGGCATACAACATATCCCACCAGAATGAAACCAAGTATGGCTTGCAAATTGTAGAAGCCTCGGAGGTGTAACCAGAGAAGGTTCCCATTGTTTTCATTCTGGTGGGATATGTTGTATGCCATTAGAGTGAAAACTTAGTCTTTTGCTAGCAGTTGCCGCTAGGGCATCTATGCCATTTCGTTCGTTGCAATTCGGGACTGCACGCTGGGGTTTGTTTTGGTTGGATCGGGGAGAGCAGCATATGTGCCTCCTGATGAGAGACTAATAAGTTTCGAAACCGGTAGAGGTGCTTGCAGCACTCTCTGATTGGACTGGAATATGGTTCGGCTGTATTTTCGTTTTGCAACGAAATTGAAAATGGTTATTCATTTTTGATTTACATTTACTCTGTGTGGAGTATGAAGGGAACCAGTCTCGTTGGAACTTTACCGCGCTGAGCAGATGTGACGTGAATTGTAAATTGTAGAATTCCCTCATCTTCCTTAGTCTCAGCATCCGTATGGCTTGCAAATTGTAGAAGCCTCGGAGGTGTAACCAGAGAAGGTTCCCATTGTTTTCATTCTGGTGGGATATGTTGTATGCCATTAGAGTGAAAACTTAGTCTTTTGCTAGCAGTTGCCGCTAGGGCATCTATGCCATTTCGTTCGTTGCAATTCGGGACTGCACGCTGGGGTTTGTTTTGGTTGGATCGGGGAGAGCAGCATATGTGCCTCCTGATGAGAGACTAATAAGTTTCGAAACCGGTAGAGGTGCTTGCAGCACTCTCTGATTGGACTGGAATATGGTTCGGCTGTATTTTCGTTTTGCAACGAAATTGAAAATGGTTATTCATTTTTGATTTACATTTACTCTGTGTGGAGTATGAAGGGAACCAGTCTCGTTGGAACTTTACCGCGCTGAGCAGATGTGACGTGAATTGTAAATTGTAGAATTCCCTCATCTTCCTTAGTCTCAGCATCCGTATGGCTTGCAAATTGTAGAAGCCTCGGAGGTGTAACCAGAGAAGGTTCCCATTGTTTTCATTCTGGTGGGATATGTTGTATGCCATTAGAGTGAAAACTTAGTCTTTTGCTAGCAGTTGCCGCTAGGGCATCTATGCCATTTCGTTCGTTGCAATTCGGGACTGCACGCTGGGGTTTGTTTTGGTTGGATCGGGGAGAGCAGCATATGTGCCTCCTGATGAGAGACTAATAAGTTTCGAAACCGGTAGAGGTGCTTGCAGCACTCTCTGATTGGACTGGAATATGGTTCGGCTGTATTTTCGTTTTGCAACGAAATTGAAAATGGTTATTCATTTTTGATTTACATTTACTCTGTGTGGAGTATGAAGGGAACCAGTCTCGTTGGAACTTTACCGCGCTGAGCAGATGTGACGTGAATTGTAAATTGTAGAATTCCCTCATCTTCCTTAGTCTCAGCATCCGTATGGCTTGCAAATTGTAGAAGCCTCGGAGGTGTAACCAGAGAAGGTTCCCATTGTTTTCATTCTGGTGGGATATGTTGTATGCCATTAGAGTGAAAACTTAGTCTTTTGCTAGCAGTTGCCGCTAGGGCATCTATGCCATTTCGTTCGTTGCAATTCGGGACTGCACGCTGGGGTTTGTTTTGGTTGGATCGGGGAGAGCAGCATATGTGCCTCCTGATGAGAGACTAATAAGTTTCGAAACCGGTAGAGGTGCTTGCAGCACTCTCTGATTGGACTGGAATATGGTTCGGCTGTATTTTCGTTTTGCAACGAAATTGAAAATGGTTATTCATTTTTGATTTACATTTACTCTGTGTGGAGTATGAAGGGAACCAGTCTCGTTGGAACTTTACCGCGCTGAGCAGATGTGACGTGAATTGTAAATTGTAGAATTCCCTCATCTTCCTTAGTCTCAGCATCCGTATGGCTTGCAAATTGTAGAAGCCTCGGAGGTGTAACCAGAGAAGGTTCCCATTGTTTTCATTCTGGTGGGATATGTTGTATGCCATTAGAGTGAAAACTTAGTCTTTTGCTAGCAGTTGCCGCTAGGGCATCTATGCCATTTCGTTCGTTGCAATTCGGGACTGCACGCTGGGGTTTGTTTTGGTTGGATCGGGGAGAGCAGCATATGTGCCTCCTGATGAGAGACTAATAAGTTTCGAAACCGGTAGAGGTGCTTGCAGCACTCTCTGATTGGACTGGAATATGGTTCGGCTGTATTTTCGTTTTGCAACGAAATTGAAAATGGTTATTCATTTTTGATTTACATTTACTCTGTGTGGAGTATGAAGGGAACCAGTCTCGTTGGAACTTTACCGCGCTGAGCAGATGTGACGTGAATTGTAAATTGTAGAATTCCCTCATCTTCCTTAGTCTCAGCATCCGTATGGCTTGCAAATTGTAGAAGCCTCGGAGGTGTAACCAGAGAAGGTTCCCATTGTTTTCATTCTGGTGGGATATGTTGTATGCCATTAGAGTGAAAACTTAGTCTTTTGCTAGCAGTTGCCGCTAGGGCATCTATGCCATTTCGTTCGTTGCAATTCGGGACTGCACGCTGGGGTTTGTTTTGGTTGGATCGGGGAGAGCAGCATATGTGCCTCCTGATGAGAGACTAATAAGTTTCGAAACCGGTAGAGGTGCTTGCAGCACTCTCTGATTGGACTGGAATATGGTTCGGCTGTATTTTCGTTTTGCAACGAAATTGAAAATGGTTATTCATTTTTGATTTACATTTACTCTGTGTGGAGTATGAAGGGAACCAGTCTCGTTGGAACTTTACCGCGCTGAGCAGATGTGACGTGAATTGTAAATTGTAGAATTCCCTCATCTTCCTTAGTCTCAGCATCCGTATGGCTTGCAAATTGTAGAAGCCTCGGAGGTGTAACCAGAGAAGGTTCCCATTGTTTTCATTCTGGTGGGATATGTTGTATGCCATTAGAGTGAAAACTTAGTCTTTTGCTAGCAGTTGCCGCTAGGGCATCTATGCCATTTCGTTCGTTGCAATTCGGGACTGCACGCTGGGGTTTGTTTTGGTTGGATCGGGGAGAGCAGCATATGTGCCTCCTGATGAGAGACTAATAAGTTTCGAAACCGGTAGAGGTGCTTGCAGCACTCTCTGATTGGACTGGAATATGGTTCGGCTGTATTTTCGTTTTGCAACGAAATTGAAAATGGTTATTCATTTTTGATTTACATTTACTCTGTGTGGAGTATGAAGGGAACCAGTCTCGTTGGAACTTTACCGCGCTGAGCAGATGTGACGTGAATTGTAAATTGTAGAATTCCCTCATCTTCCTTAGTCTCAGCATCCGTATGGCTTGCAAATTGTAGAAGCCTCGGAGGTGTAACCAGAGAAGGTTCCCATTGTTTTCATTCTGGTGGGATATGTTGTATGCCATTAGAGTGAAAACTTAGTCTTTTGCTAGCAGTTGCCGCTAGGGCATCTATGCCATTTCGTTCGTTGCAATTCGGGACTGCACGCTGGGGTTTGTTTTGGTTGGATCGGGGAGAGCAGCATATGTGCCTCCTGATGAGAGACTAATAAGTTTCGAAACCGGTAGAGGTGCTTGCAGCACTCTCTGATTGGACTGGAATATGGTTCGGCTGTATTTTCGTTTTGCAACGAAATTGAAAATGGTTATTCATTTTTGATTTACATTTACTCTGTGTGGAGTATGAAGGGAACCAGTCTCGTTGGAACTTTACCGCGCTGAGCAGATGTGACGTGAATTGTAAATTGTAGAATTCCCTCATCTTCCTTAGTCTCAGCATCCGTATGGCTTGCAAATTGTAGAAGCCTCGGAGGTGTAACCAGAGAAGGTTCCCATTGTTTTCATTCTGGTGGGATATGTTGTATGCCATTAGAGTGAAAACTTAGTCTTTTGCTAGCAGTTGCCGCTAGGGCATCTATGCCATTTCGTTCGTTGCAATTCGGGACTGCACGCTGGGGTTTGTTTTGGTTGGATCGGGGAGAGCAGCATATGTGCCTCCTGATGAGAGACTAATAAGTTTCGAAACCGGTAGAGGTGCTTGCAGCACTCTCTGATTGGACTGGAATATGGTTCGGCTGTATTTTCGTTTTGCAACGAAATTGAAAATGGTTATTCATTTTTGATTTACATTTACTCTGTGTGGAGTATGAAGGGAACCAGTCTCGTTGGAACTTTACCGCGCTGAGCAGATGTGACGTGAATTGTAAATTGTAGAATTCCCTCATCTTCCTTAGTCTCAGCATCCGTATGGCTTGCAAATTGTAGAAGCCTCGGAGGTGTAACCAGAGAAGGTTCCCATTGTTTTCATTCTGGTGGGATATGTTGTATGCCATTAGAGTGAAAACTTAGTCTTTTGCTAGCAGTTGCCGCTAGGGCATCTATGCCATTTCGTTCGTTGCAATTCGGGACTGCACGCTGGGGTTTGTTTTGGTTGGATCGGGGAGAGCAGCATATGTGCCTCCTGATGAGAGACTAATAAGTTTCGAAACCGGTAGAGGTGCTTGCAGCACTCTCTGATTGGACTGGAATATGGTTCGGCTGTATTTTCGTTTTGCAACGAAATTGAAAATGGTTATTCATTTTTGATTTACATTTACTCTGTGTGGAGTATGAAGGGAACCAGTCTCGTTGGAACTTTACCGCGCTGAGCAGATGTGACGTGAATTGTAAATTGTAGAATTCCCTCATCTTCCTTAGTCTCAGCATCCGTATGGCTTGCAAATTGTAGAAGCCTCGGAGGTGTAACCAGAGAAGGTTCCCATTGTTTTCATTCTGGTGGGATATGTTGTATGCCATTAGAGTGAAAACTTAGTCTTTTGCTAGCAGTTGCCGCTAGGGCATCTATGCCATTTCGTTCGTTGCAATTCGGGACTGCACGCTGGGGTTTGTTTTGGTTGGATCGGGGAGAGCAGCATATGTGCCTCCTGATGAGAGACTAATAAGTTTCGAAACCGGTAGAGGTGCTTGCAGCACTCTCTGATTGGACTGGAATATGGTTCGGCTGTATTTTCGTTTTGCAACGAAATTGAAAATGGTTATTCATTTTTGATTTACATTTACTCTGTGTGGAGTATGAAGGGAACCAGTCTCGTTGGAACTTTACCGCGCTGAGCAGATGTGACGTGAATTGTAAATTGTAGAATTCCCTCATCTTCCTTAGTCTCAGCATCCGTATGGCTTGCAAATTGTAGAAGCCTCGGAGGTGTAACCAGAGAAGGTTCCCATTGTTTTCATTCTGGTGGGATATGTTGTATGCCATTAGAGTGAAAACTTAGTCTTTTGCTAGCAGTTGCCGCTAGGGCATCTATGCCATTTCGTTCGTTGCAATTCGGGACTGCACGCTGGGGTTTGTTTTGGTTGGATCGGGGAGAGCAGCATATGTGCCTCCTGATGAGAGACTAATAAGTTTCGAAACCGGTAGAGGTGCTTGCAGCACTCTCTGATTGGACTGGAATATGGTTCGGCTGTATTTTCGTTTTGCAACGAAATTGAAAATGGTTATTCATTTTTGATTTACATTTACTCTGTGTGGAGTATGAAGGGAACCAGTCTCGTTGGAACTTTACCGCGCTGAGCAGATGTGACGTGAATTGTAAATTGTAGAATTCCCTCATCTTCCTTAGTCTCAGCATCCGTATGGCTTGCAAATTGTAGAAGCCTCGGAGGTGTAACCAGAGAAGGTTCCCATTGTTTTCATTCTGGTGGGATATGTTGTATGCCATTAGAGTGAAAACTTAGTCTTTTGCTAGCAGTTGCCGCTAGGGCATCTATGCCATTTCGTTCGTTGCAATTCGGGACTGCACGCTGGGGTTTGTTTTGGTTGGATCGGGGAGAGCAGCATATGTGCCTCCTGATGAGAGACTAATAAGTTTCGAAACCGGTAGAGGTGCTTGCAGCACTCTCTGATTGGACTGGAATATGGTTCGGCTGTATTTTCGTTTTGCAACGAAATTGAAAATGGTTATTCATTTTTGATTTACATTTACTCTGTGTGGAGTATGAAGGGAACCAGTCTCGTTGGAACTTTACCGCGCTGAGCAGATGTGACGTGAATTGTAAATTGTAGAATTCCCTCATCTTCCTTAGTCTCAGCATCCGTATGGCTTGCAAATTGTAGAAGCCTCGGAGGTGTAACCAGAGAAGGTTCCCATTGTTTTCATTCTGGTGGGATATGTTGTATGCCATTAGAGTGAAAACTTAGTCTTTTGCTAGCAGTTGCCGCTAGGGCATCTATGCCATTTCGTTCGTTGCAATTCGGGACTGCACGCTGGGGTTTGTTTTGGTTGGATCGGGGAGAGCAGCATATGTGCCTCCTGATGAGAGACTAATAAGTTTCGAAACCGGTAGAGGTGCTTGCAGCACTCTCTGATTGGACTGGAATATGGTTCGGCTGTATTTTCGTTTTGCAACGAAATTGAAAATGGTTATTCATTTTTGATTTACATTTACTCTGTGTGGAGTATGAAGGGAACCAGTCTCGTTGGAACTTTACCGCGCTGAGCAGATGTGACGTGAATTGTAAATTGTAGAATTCCCTCATCTTCCTTAGTCTCAGCATCCGTATGGCTTGCAAATTGTAGAAGCCTCGGAGGTGTAACCAGAGAAGGTTCCCATTGTTTTCATTCTGGTGGGATATGTTGTATGCCATTAGAGTGAAAACTTAGTCTTTTGCTAGCAGTTGCCGCTAGGGCATCTATGCCATTTCGTTCGTTGCAATTCGGGACTGCACGCTGGGGTTTGTTTTGGTTGGATCGGGGAGAGCAGCATATGTGCCTCCTGATGAGAGACTAATAAGTTTCGAAACCGGTAGAGGTGCTTGCAGCACTCTCTGATTGGACTGGAATATGGTTCGGCTGTATTTTCGTTTTGCAACGAAATTGAAAATGGTTATTCATTTTTGATTTACATTTACTCTGTGTGGAGTATGAAGGGAACCAGTCTCGTTGGAACTTTACCGCGCTGAGCAGATGTGACGTGAATTGTAAATTGTAGAATTCCCTCATCTTCCTTAGTCTCAGCATCCGTATGGCTTGCAAATTGTAGAAGCCTCGGAGGTGTAACCAGAGAAGGTTCCCATTGTTTTCATTCTGGTGGGATATGTTGTATGCCATTAGAGTGAAAACTTAGTCTTTTGCTAGCAGTTGCCGCTAGGGCATCTATGCCATTTCGTTCGTTGCAATTCGGGACTGCACGCTGGGGTTTGTTTTGGTTGGATCGGGGAGAGCAGCATATGTGCCTCCTGATGAGAGACTAATAAGTTTCGAAACCGGTAGAGGTGCTTGCAGCACTCTCTGATTGGACTGGAATATGGTTCGGCTGTATTTTCGTTTTGCAACGAAATTGAAAATGGTTATTCATTTTTGATTTACATTTACTCTGTGTGGAGTATGAAGGGAACCAGTCTCGTTGGAACTTTACCGCGCTGAGCAGATGTGACGTGAATTGTAAATTGTAGAATTCCCTCATCTTCCTTAGTCTCAGCATCCGTATGGCTTGCAAATTGTAGAAGCCTCGGAGGTGTAACCAGAGAAGGTTCCCATTGTTTTCATTCTGGTGGGATATGTTGTATGCCATTAGAGTGAAAACTTAGTCTTTTGCTAGCAGTTGCCGCTAGGGCATCTATGCCATTTCGTTCGTTGCAATTCGGGACTGCACGCTGGGGTTTGTTTTGGTTGGATCGGGGAGAGCAGCATATGTGCCTCCTGATGAGAGACTAATAAGTTTCGAAACCGGTAGAGGTGCTTGCAGCACTCTCTGATTGGACTGGAATATGGTTCGGCTGTATTTTCGTTTTGCAACGAAATTGAAAATGGTTATTCATTTTTGATTTACATTTACTCTGTGTGGAGTATGAAGGGAACCAGTCTCGTTGGAACTTTACCGCGCTGAGCAGATGTGACGTGAATTGTAAATTGTAGAATTCCCTCATCTTCCTTAGTCTCAGCATCCGTATGGCTTGCAAATTGTAGAAGCCTCGGAGGTGTAACCAGAGAAGGTTCCCATTGTTTTCATTCTGGTGGGATATGTTGTATGCCATTAGAGTGAAAACTTAGTCTTTTGCTAGCAGTTGCCGCTAGGGCATCTATGCCATTTCGTTCGTTGCAATTCGGGACTGCACGCTGGGGTTTGTTTTGGTTGGATCGGGGAGAGCAGCATATGTGCCTCCTGATGAGAGACTAATAAGTTTCGAAACCGGTAGAGGTGCTTGCAGCACTCTCTGATTGGACTGGAATATGGTTCGGCTGTATTTTCGTTTTGCAACGAAATTGAAAATGGTTATTCATTTTTGATTTACATTTACTCTGTGTGGAGTATGAAGGGAACCAGTCTCGTTGGAACTTTACCGCGCTGAGCAGATGTGACGTGAATTGTAAATTGTAGAATTCCCTCATCTTCCTTAGTCTCAGCATCCGTATGGCTTGCAAATTGTAGAAGCCTCGGAGGTGTAACCAGAGAAGGTTCCCATTGTTTTCATTCTGGTGGGATATGTTGTATGCCATTAGAGTGAAAACTTAGTCTTTTGCTAGCAGTTGCCGCTAGGGCATCTATGCCATTTCGTTCGTTGCAATTCGGGACTGCACGCTGGGGTTTGTTTTGGTTGGATCGGGGAGAGCAGCATATGTGCCTCCTGATGAGAGACTAATAAGTTTCGAAACCGGTAGAGGTGCTTGCAGCACTCTCTGATTGGACTGGAATATGGTTCGGCTGTATTTTCGTTTTGCAACGAAATTGAAAATGGTTATTCATTTTTGATTTACATTTACTCTGTGTGGAGTATGAAGGGAACCAGTCTCGTTGGAACTTTACCGCGCTGAGCAGATGTGACGTGAATTGTAAATTGTAGAATTCCCTCATCTTCCTTAGTCTCAGCATCCGTATGGCTTGCAAATTGTAGAAGCCTCGGAGGTGTAACCAGAGAAGGTTCCCATTGTTTTCATTCTGGTGGGATATGTTGTATGCCATTAGAGTGAAAACTTAGTCTTTTGCTAGCAGTTGCCGCTAGGGCATCTATGCCATTTCGTTCGTTGCAATTCGGGACTGCACGCTGGGGTTTGTTTTGGTTGGATCGGGGAGAGCAGCATATGTGCCTCCTGATGAGAGACTAATAAGTTTCGAAACCGGTAGAGGTGCTTGCAGCACTCTCTGATTGGACTGGAATATGGTTCGGCTGTATTTTCGTTTTGCAACGAAATTGAAAATGGTTATTCATTTTTGATTTACATTTACTCTGTGTGGAGTATGAAGGGAACCAGTCTCGTTGGAACTTTACCGCGCTGAGCAGATGTGACGTGAATTGTAAATTGTAGAATTCCCTCATCTTCCTTAGTCTCAGCATCCGTATGGCTTGCAAATTGTAGAAGCCTCGGAGGTGTAACCAGAGAAGGTTCCCATTGTTTTCATTCTGGTGGGATATGTTGTATGCCATTAGAGTGAAAACTTAGTCTTTTGCTAGCAGTTGCCGCTAGGGCATCTATGCCATTTCGTTCGTTGCAATTCGGGACTGCACGCTGGGGTTTGTTTTGGTTGGATCGGGGAGAGCAGCATATGTGCCTCCTGATGAGAGACTAATAAGTTTCGAAACCGGTAGAGGTGCTTGCAGCACTCTCTGATTGGACTGGAATATGGTTCGGCTGTATTTTCGTTTTGCAACGAAATTGAAAATGGTTATTCATTTTTGATTTACATTTACTCTGTGTGGAGTATGAAGGGAACCAGTCTCGTTGGAACTTTACCGCGCTGAGCAGATGTGACGTGAATTGTAAATTGTAGAATTCCCTCATCTTCCTTAGTCTCAGCATCCGTATGGCTTGCAAATTGTAGAAGCCTCGGAGGTGTAACCAGAGAAGGTTCCCATTGTTTTCATTCTGGTGGGATATGTTGTATGCCATTAGAGTGAAAACTTAGTCTTTTGCTAGCAGTTGCCGCTAGGGCATCTATGCCATTTCGTTCGTTGCAATTCGGGACTGCACGCTGGGGTTTGTTTTGGTTGGATCGGGGAGAGCAGCATATGTGCCTCCTGATGAGAGACTAATAAGTTTCGAAACCGGTAGAGGTGCTTGCAGCACTCTCTGATTGGACTGGAATATGGTTCGGCTGTATTTTCGTTTTGCAACGAAATTGAAAATGGTTATTCATTTTTGATTTACATTTACTCTGTGTGGAGTATGAAGGGAACCAGTCTCGTTGGAACTTTACCGCGCTGAGCAGATGTGACGTGAATTGTAAATTGTAGAATTCCCTCATCTTCCTTAGTCTCAGCATCCGTATGGCTTGCAAATTGTAGAAGCCTCGGAGGTGTAACCAGAGAAGGTTCCCATTGTTTTCATTCTGGTGGGATATGTTGTATGCCATTAGAGTGAAAACTTAGTCTTTTGCTAGCAGTTGCCGCTAGGGCATCTATGCCATTTCGTTCGTTGCAATTCGGGACTGCACGCTGGGGTTTGTTTTGGTTGGATCGGGGAGAGCAGCATATGTGCCTCCTGATGAGAGACTAATAAGTTTCGAAACCGGTAGAGGTGCTTGCAGCACTCTCTGATTGGACTGGAATATGGTTCGGCTGTATTTTCGTTTTGCAACGAAATTGAAAATGGTTATTCATTTTTGATTTACATTTACTCTGTGTGGAGTATGAAGGGAACCAGTCTCGTTGGAACTTTACCGCGCTGAGCAGATGTGACGTGAATTGTAAATTGTAGAATTCCCTCATCTTCCTTAGTCTCAGCATCCGTATGGCTTGCAAATTGTAGAAGCCTCGGAGGTGTAACCAGAGAAGGTTCCCATTGTTTTCATTCTGGTGGGATATGTTGTATGCCATTAGAGTGAAAACTTAGTCTTTTGCTAGCAGTTGCCGCTAGGGCATCTATGCCATTTCGTTCGTTGCAATTCGGGACTGCACGCTGGGGTTTGTTTTGGTTGGATCGGGGAGAGCAGCATATGTGCCTCCTGATGAGAGACTAATAAGTTTCGAAACCGGTAGAGGTGCTTGCAGCACTCTCTGATTGGACTGGAATATGGTTCGGCTGTATTTTCGTTTTGCAACGAAATTGAAAATGGTTATTCATTTTTGATTTACATTTACTCTGTGTGGAGTATGAAGGGAACCAGTCTCGTTGGAACTTTACCGCGCTGAGCAGATGTGACGTGAATTGTAAATTGTAGAATTCCCTCATCTTCCTTAGTCTCAGCATCCGTATGGCTTGCAAATTGTAGAAGCCTCGGAGGTGTAACCAGAGAAGGTTCCCATTGTTTTCATTCTGGTGGGATATGTTGTATGCCATTAGAGTGAAAACTTAGTCTTTTGCTAGCAGTTGCCGCTAGGGCATCTATGCCATTTCGTTCGTTGCAATTCGGGACTGCACGCTGGGGTTTGTTTTGGTTGGATCGGGGAGAGCAGCATATGTGCCTCCTGATGAGAGACTAATAAGTTTCGAAACCGGTAGAGGTGCTTGCAGCACTCTCTGATTGGACTGGAATATGGTTCGGCTGTATTTTCGTTTTGCAACGAAATTGAAAATGGTTATTCATTTTTGATTTACATTTACTCTGTGTGGAGTATGAAGGGAACCAGTCTCGTTGGAACTTTACCGCGCTGAGCAGATGTGACGTGAATTGTAAATTGTAGAATTCCCTCATCTTCCTTAGTCTCAGCATCCGTATGGCTTGCAAATTGTAGAAGCCTCGGAGGTGTAACCAGAGAAGGTTCCCATTGTTTTCATTCTGGTGGGATATGTTGTATGCCATTAGAGTGAAAACTTAGTCTTTTTCAAAATTTTTAGTTTGCGGAATATGAGAGCTCATAAATAGCTCATAAATCAGGGCTATTTGTTTTTTAATTTTTGCAAGTGAGGGGGGGGGGCAGCTCAACACGGGTCAAAATCTAGGCATCTGATAAAAAAGTTTATTTAAAGAAAGTGTATTTTTTTGTTCTTCTTAATGGCGGTACAGACTCGTTTTTTTAATATTGTATTTATTTACAGAGTAATTTCCACATATTAATATATTTTTCAAATTGGGCTCTGTACCGCCATTCTTTATTATATTACAAATACGTGTGCCAAATATCTCGAAAAAATATTCAAAATTACAGCCTCAATCTTGGAACGCGTTTTGGCTACCTGTTGATCGCTACTGTATCACCTTAAAAATAAATTCGATAAACCAATTCATCATTTATTGCCATCAAAAAATTTCAGTAGGTAGTATTTTTTAACACGTTTGTATAATACCTTTCATTTCCTAAGAATTATGTATTATTTAAAAATTACATAATGGAGATTCCTAATCGTATTTCGGTATTCACATTTCATACAAGAGTCTCAAAGTACTCAAGTATAAACAATTTTTAGATGATTTTGGGAATATCGAATTCAAGCAGATCACTTACCTTTTTATGTAAATATTCATGTGTTTCATAAAAGCTGATGTGACACTTTCGTCCAGTTCTTTATTAGTAAATAAAAGTTGAATTATGGTTTTTTGGGTTAATAATTACTTCGCATATTATTTATAATACATATAGTAGGGGAGCAAAATATGCTAAATGTGCAGTCACTCGAGCGCTTTGGGGACCTATTGGGTTGTGATTATTAGGTTCTAAAACCAAAAAAGTTAAGTAAAATTTTCCATTTTAGTGGGGACTTTCCATATTTTAATTTAATTTCCCATTTAAAACACCCGTTTTCTCCGATTATAGCGCCTCCTATCCGTAATTAGAAAAAACGTTTCGAATAAAAGTTGCTTATTTTTACGCAAAGAATCCAAATCTGAAATAAAAAAAAGGAGTTCCTATTTAAGATTTTAAAGTAACCCCCCCCCCCCCACCTCCGTGGGGGTCGTGTTTGGTACCATTCGATAAATTTGAGAAAAAATATTCAGAAATTGTAGTGTATTACCTATAAGAAGTTACCGTTAAGCCGGGTCCAGACTATGTAACAAAACATGTTAAATAACAAAGTTTTGTAACTTGTTACAAAATTTTAAATAAACAAGTTTTAAAACACAGTGTTGTATAACATTTTTCTGGTTATATAGCATGTTTTATGTTATCCAACAGATGTCGGTAAACATCAAAGAAAGTTATAAAACCGCACCGCGACTGATCTACACCTAAAAACATGTTATTGAAACATTTCTCTGGCATAGTACCTACGCGAGCAGCAACCGTTGGAGTCATATCGCCTTCTTCATTCTGGAGTGATTGTGCTAGATTTTTCTTTGCTCTGTTCACGTAGGGTTATTTACGCGATGAAATTGTCGAAAGAACTGACTACTCATTTAATTGAGCTATTTCGTAAGTAACGAGTATTATGGGATTGCTATGGGATGAGCTACATTTATTGATTTAAAAAACAAATAAAAAACACGATGAATAGACTGAAATAGAAGTGAAAATAGATACAGAAACTGTAGTTAAAACTAATGCACGTACGCCTATAACTCAAGCCAACAAAAGAAAAGCAGTACGCGGAACCTTAACAGCAAATCGGTGCAAATCAACTCTAAATTTGACATAAATACTATTCTCTACAGAGCAGAGTGTTCAGACATAAAACCTGTAACATTCACTTCATTCGCTACACAGATGCAGACTGCTTCATCAGCTACTCAAACAAACACTCAATCATACAATATATCTGAGCCTTTCTATTCCGTCCACTACACCTACATCCGCTACTTCTCCAGCTACACCAATTCAAACAGACAGTGACACTCAATCATGAACAGGTGAAGACGATAATACTGAGGAATTAAATTTTACAGAAATGTTATACTTCCTCTCTGAAACAATGAGTAAAAAGTTTAAAAAATATACTTTGCTAATAATATAACTGTTAATCTTTCTCTTACTGGAATTGCATCTCGAAATGTCTTTCCTGCCTATTTTATGGCCGATTTCATTTATAAGAAATTCAAAATCAGAACTTTCTATTCTTAAGAAGTTTTTAAAACTGCCATCACATTTAATGTCTCCTGTCGATGGGTCTATGTTATCTCTTTCCAGATCAGCTAAAAGAGCTGTACCACTACCTATATTTTGCTCGAGCTTCTAATGAAGGACACATCCAAAATATTAATTTAACACGCCGGTGTCGCCTCCACAATATTACACAAGCTGCTGTTGCTATGAAGAGATCCTCCATACTTATATGACGCAATTTTATATACTACCTAACCTACCAGCTATCCATCTAAAATGCTGCAAAATTTATGCGCATGTTGTTGTTTTGTTTTTTGTTATATAGTCTGGATACTCATGCTATATTATAACAAGTTACATAACAAAGTTGTACAACAAATTTGTTGTACAACTTTGTTATTAGCATGTTTTGTTACATAGTCTAGACCCGGCTTTAAAAGTTCCCCGTTTCAGGAAAAAATATTGTCTAAGAGCGATAGCCTAGTGACCTAGTGGGTAGACCTCGGATCTTGGATTCGTAAAGCAGAGGTTTCGATTTCAAATCCGGGGTGTGGATCTCCGATTTTTTTATTTATTGTTACTGCATTCATGTCTGTAGACAATGTTGCAATCTATTATGAGCACAATAAAAAAATATAGTAATAAAATAATAAATAAATATTTCAAAAAAAAAAACAAGAAAAAAAATACAAACACTGGAAGCGAAACTAAACAATACGGAAGAAATATAACCACTGGATTCGGAACTGGATATGGAACTGGATAATATTAGAAAACTGATATTATAATATGTAAGCACTACGAGCCTAGCAGGCCCATGGCTTGATGTACTATTCTTTTCCACTCCCTTTTGTCAGTCGCTTTTGTTTCCCAGTTCCTTAAGTTAATTTTTCTCATATCTTCTCTAACTCCATTACTCCATCGTGACCTCGGTCTTTCTCTTCGTCTTTTCCCTGCCAATGCACTAGATAGTACCATTCTGGGAATTCTAGATGGAATCATCCTCTGCACATGGCCCAACCATCTAAGTCTTTGCGCCTTAATTACTGCTAGTATGTTAGGATCTTGATAGAGCTCAGTTAGTTCCTTATTTGTTCTTCTTACCCATTGTCCATTTAAGTTTTTCCCACCGAAGATTTTGCGCAGTATTTTCAAAACTAAACTAACTCTCCCAAACTAATAACAACTCTTGATGTTTTTTTGTTGTGACCCATGTTTCAGAAGCATACGTTACTATCGGCCTTATTACGGTCTTGTAAGTTCTTAGTTTTGCTCTTCGTGATATATGTTTACTTCTTAACAACCCATTAAAAGCAAATATAGCGCGGTTGCCCGACATAATTCTCTTTTGTATTTTTTCTTCAGTTAGGATCTCTTGTGAAGACAGTTCCTAAGTACTCAAATCTCCCAACTTCTTCGAATTTATACTGTGTTCCTTTCGCTGTTGTCATTGTTATGTATTGCCCCCGAACGAATTGCTTATTTGTTCATTCCATATACTTTTTTTTTGCTTCATTTATATACAATCCTTTGGTTGCTGCCCTCTCCTCGAGTTTCATGAGTGTTTCTAAAGTTCTATTTTGCTCCTAGCCAAGATTACCAAATCGTCTGCGAATGCCAAGCACTGATGTTTTTTGTGGTAGATCAGACGTGTTCTATTAATGTTTGCTTCCTGTATAACCTTTTCTAGTAATATGCTAAACATTATAGACGATAATGGATCACCCTGTCGCAGTCCTGGTTTGACCTCAAAGCTTTCTGTTATAGTATTGTTTATCTTGACTTTATCATACTGATATATCATACTGATATTGTTTAAAAACACTAATAATATTGATATAAAATGTTAATCAATTTTATTTATTGTTATAAGAATCAAAGGTAAATATGATTAGGCGAATGAAGCCTTAGGTTTCGCAGTCAATATCCCAACCACACACACATGTTGCAATCTATTTCAATACGGTTTATAGTACAAACTATACATTTAATATCAAAATAGTGGGATATATTTTTTTAGTTGAGGACACTTGGTCACATTCAGGCCCGGACTGGGCCGCCGGCCCACCGGCCTGCGGCCCGGTGCGCCTTTTGCCTCCGTTAGTATCTATCCATTAAAAAAATTAAACGCTGAATTTTTTTTTAATCTTTACACAAAGATTAGGCGGCTACAATTCCCCTAAAAACTGTTTTTACTTAATGAAGCAACAGAAAATGCTACAGAAACCTACATAATAAAGCCAGTGGGTACAACAAAATATAACTTGTATCAGGTATCAGATAATCAAATAGCACAGATACGACGCGCGGCGCCCTCGAAGGCCATTTTTACGATTCGGGCGCCTTTCGTATGTATCAATATTCGCTGTTTTTATTATAATACATATATCAATTTCCGCTTTTCTGTTATAATAAATAGCTTAGCTACGATCGACGCGCGGCGCCCTCGAAGATAATTTTTACGTGATGGGCGCCTTTCGTAGGTATCAATTTCCTCTGTTTATATTACCTACTTATAAAAATGGTCTTTGAGGGAGCTGCGCATCGAATCTAAGCCATTTGATTATCTGATACTTGATACAAACAGTGTTACATCCCATAATTGGTCTATAATAGATATGTGTAGTTTTCTGCGCTCCATAAATACATTATACATATAGGATTGTTGTGCCCCAGAATCCTAAATAATGAAGCCAGTGGGTACAACAAAATACAACTTGTAACCTTGTATCAGGTAAATTAGATAATCAAATAGCTTAGATGCGATGCACGGCGCCCTCGAAGACCAATTTTACGATTCAGGCGCATTCCGTAGGTATCAATATCCGCTCTTTCTATTATTTCATAGCGCTCTAAAAGTTTGAAAAATTCAAAAAGTGACTTCTATTGAACACCAATCATGATTTTTGTTAAATGTTTTTGAACCAGTAAATTCCTATGTACAAGCAGTTGAAAAATTACTCAAACTTTTCAAAAATTTGTTTGGAGTCTCCAGAGAGCACTAAAAAATTTAACGGAGTTAAAGGGATACTGGAAAACTGAAGCTATATTTTTATGGTATCTTAATATAATTTACTATTCCCAACAAAAATAGGAAATTACTTTATGGATTTTAAATCCACAAGGAAAAGAAAAAGTTTTCCTGTAGTTGGCTGTATACCATCAATCGCAAAATTGGAAAGAACTCCTTAGTAAAAGGTATAAAATTTTTTTTTATTAAAAATCCCTTAAAAGGGCTACATCACAACAAAACGTTTTCGATTTTTTTTTTCGATTTTTTTTAAATTTTCTTTTAATTTTTTTTTTAATTTTTTTTTTAAATTTTTTTTTTATTTTTTGATGATGATTTTTTAAAAAAAATCGAAAAGGTTTTGTTGTGATGTAGCCCTTTTAAGGGATTTTTAATACAAAAATTTTTATACCTTTTACAAACGATTTCTTTCCAATTTTATGGATTTTAATTAAAATTAAATTAAAAAAAAATCACAAGTAATATTTACTTATTTACTTTACATGCGCTAGGATTTGAAAAAGTTTGATGTAAAGAGGGGGGTCTAGCGCCTTTGTTTAGAGATTAAGTTGGCGCCATTTTTAGGATTTGGGTTTGCGCCTTTTTTAGGAGCCAGTCCGGCCCTGGTCACATTGCATTGTTTTAGGATAAGGTGAAATATCTTCAATAAATGGAAAAAAGCATGTATGTCATATATTATAATACTTTCTATACTCTTAATATGTAGTCTCGTATAAATTTGTAGTGACATGATTTTAAGTATAAGAACAAGAAGCAACAATTTTCAGAGAAAATTGAAAACTAAAACTATTTTAAAATGATTATTCGAAATAAAACATATGCACATATTCACTGCATTTGCCATCTAGTGGAATAACTGTAAAATTAAGTCAGTAAAAAAGGTACATTAAGTTTAATTAAATTAAGTAAATCATCTTGTATACTAAAATTAAGGTTGGAAAATTGTCGTTTCAAAATGAAAATCGACAGGGGCAACAGTACCTATACTAAAATACACTCTGTATAGATAATTATGTCAATGTTAGTAATACCGGATAGAGAATTGAATATCCTTTCAAATGAGCTAGCACACGCCCCTCTTCCCTATTTAAAAATAAGGGGTGGGGGAAATGGAAGGGAGGGGGTTGACAAATGACAGATATGTATGTACCGTAAAAACTGTGTTCCCCTTAGATCAAAAGTCGGGCTTTTATATTTATATGTTAAGTTCAATATAAATTTCACATAACTGAACTATCACTGTATCCTCCATTTTGATTATTATTGTTCTCAACTAACGCTATTTTCAAAATTCTTGCTTTCCTATCCATCTTTAACGTAAATTATAAAAAAATATAAAACTATTTCTTTATTAACGCTAGTCTCCGATAAGGCTACCGTGATTTAATGCTGAGGTACTAAAATGTTATAAAATTAACAAACAGTACGAGCAAGAACAAAGAGTCCACATCCTTCTTATAACTACAAGTGACTGAAACATCGAAACAATAATAATTCTTACTGTGTTATACAGAAAAAGGCAGTAGAAACGATTAATCTCATATTTATCGACAACACTGTATGGTCCTCACTTGATGAGCTGTAAGGAAATATACACGTAAAGTTGTCCTCACTTTGTGCGCATAACGAAAAAGTATATACAGTCTCACTTTAATAGCTGCGTATAATGGCCTCACTTGGGTGGCAATATACTTGAACAATACGGGGCACATATACGTAATTTTTTTTGTGTATACTCGTCATTTTTTAATTGCTATTTACTTGTCAAGGTCACTATGAAGAGTTGAAACGATTATGTCTACGTTTTCTACCGGTCCTCACTAAGTGCGCGTAATGTCAGGACCTCACTTTGATATCTGTGCATAAATATATATATATATATATATATATATATATATATATATATATATATATATATATATATTATATAATGTATGGGAGAATCGAAAAATTGCACTAAAATAGCAATTACGCCAGTGGCGTAGAATTTGGGAAAGGTCGACCAATGACTTCCCCCGTCATACGCATCTGGTAGTAGCCAGAAACGTTTGTAGTATAATTTAGTAGGGTGTACAGCACCTACAGTTGCTGCCAAGGATATGTCAATTGGTTTTAAATTGTACTGGGTACAAATCGAACTGTCAATAGGGCTTTTCATTCACAGTCATTTGTTTCGAACTTCTGTCAAATGTCGTATAATCCGTGTATATTGATATTACACACAGATTATATAACATATGACAGAAGCTCCCATTCAAACAGCGAAGCGAGATTGCGGCCAACATACAAGAGAGAGGTCCTAGAGAGAGACAGAAAAGAGTCAGGGAAAATTTGGGCCGTGTAATTTGAGTTGCCTATATAAACTTAAATCGGGGAAATATACCTCATATTTTTAACTTGGTATCAGGGCTGATGTGCAGTATTGCAAAATTTAAATACTTTTTTGTATTTAAATACGTCAGAACTCTCTTCTTCATTAAAATAAGTACTAGTTTTAGTCTTTTTTTTTGGCATATTCTATTTTGTAGGTTTTAGAACTGAAACACTTATTAGAATACCGGTTAGAGGAATATCCCGGTTTAAGGAATATAAGTTTGAGGTCCTGAAACGTTTATACTAGCAACCCATGATCCGGTTAGTAGAATATCCCGGTTCTAGGAATACTTTTGCTTGGCACGAAAGCTATTCCAATAAGCGGGTTCGACTAGTAGAAAAAATGAAAGATTACCCATGAGCGATCATATTAAACACATGTTTTCTATGTTCCAGAAAATAATGAACTGGTTTCAGTACTATAAGAACAGCTTATACAGTGCGCTGGAATAAGAGTTACCCCCCTTAATAACTTATTTATTACTAGGACATAAGCAAAACGCTCGGACAGGTCGGTTTTTAAAATAATCAAAGTATATTATAATATCAATGTTTCGAACTTTACGCGATCCCTCTTCAGGTGACAGGCAAATCTTTGATTTTTTAAATCATTGTACATCATGTGATAGCTCATTTAAAAGCGTTAGAAATACTGATTACAAAAATTTATAATACTTTAGTCCTTTTTAAGAGCGTAGACGCAAAATTTCGATCGAATTGTTTTTAAACGCATTCATTTTTTTCGAATCCTGAGAAAACTAATAAGTATTTTCGAAAAATTTAAACGCACAATAAAAGATTACATTATTACCGAGGGCTGATAGTCCCTTAGAATAAACAAAAAGTTTCTTTTGAATGATATATTTAAAATTAAAAATCAGACTAATTTTTTTTCACCCCTGTGGCTTATTAAAATAAATATTATAGAAGTTCTCACGGACTTTCGACCATAGATAATACAGTAATATGTCATTCTGAGTTTAAATTTTTCAAAAATACTTAATAGCTTTCTCAGGATTCGAAAAAAATGAACGGATTTAAAAAAATTCGAGCAAAATTTTGCGCCTATACTCTCAAAAAGGCTTAAAATAATATACATTTTTGTAATAAGACTTTCAAACGCTTTTAAATGAGGTGCCACATGATGTACTTTCCCATTTAAAAAAATCAAAGTTATCACTGTCACCTGAGGAGGGACAGCGTAAAGTCCGAAACATTGATGCTATAATATACTACGATTATTTTAAAAATTGACCTGTCCGAGCGTTTTGCTTATGTGCTAGAAATAAATAAGTTATTAAGGGGGGTAACACTTATTCCAGCGCACTGTATAAGTATTAGTACATGAAATTGCGTTGGCAAAATTTTATTTGTGACACAGTTACAGAAAAATACAGCGTGTTTTATATGTTCGTTAATATGTAATCTTTCATTTTTCTGACTGTAAGTAATTTTATTATGTATCATTTAATGACAATGACAAATCAACAAAAGGGCCGGCGTAGCTCAGGCGGTAGTATGCTTGGCTCAAGTGCTGGTAGGCCAGTTCAAATCCCACCACCGGCAAGAACAACTAGACATTTTTAAAAATGTCTATAGGCCCAGGTCGACTCAGCCTGAATAAAATGAGTACCTTGGGTAAAACCAGGCGGTTGAAGCGTAGCACTGGCCCTGTTATCTTCCTTGTATACCGTAGGCCCTAGGTATAGCAGACTACCCTGCTAGACTCCCAAAGCCACGTGAGCGGTATGGAACAGGAGACTATTATTATATACAAATCAACAAAACAGTCTACCCTAAGTACATAGTATAAATCTAAGTACATATAAACTGGGCGCCGTCCAAAACAAAAATATGACTCTACCTTATTGATAATAGTCTACGAGAAGTGCAAGGTAAATTGAAGATGGAATTACAATAAAAAAAATTATGTATGTCTTTGTACTCACTTTATAATGCTCAAAAAATTACGCGATCTGGATTTCAATGCATATTTTTTTATAATTCTCGTATCAAAGTTGCCCGTGAAGTTAGGCGTGTTTAATGACAGTATCGATTTTGGGGGCGACCCATATAAACTATAACCATTGTTTATATAGGGAGATAGTTGATCAGCCCAATAGGTAAATATGTTTAATTCAAATTGAGACAATCACCAGATGTATATGTTACAGTTCAAGTTGATTCTCAGTTAGAGTTGACTCCAACTAGTTGGAGTCAACTCCAACTGAAACGAGCAGTAAAAGTTGATTTTAAAAATTTAAATCAATTTTTACTAGTTGGAGTTGACTCTTCCTGGATCGATTCAGTATATGTTGATTATACGAGAATCTCAAGTGCATTTTTGATGAGTGTGCGTTTCTTTGTTTTGACCGTTTCAACTACTTATTAGTATACTCTGTAACGTCGCCCCCGTTAGGTAAATTATTCTGATTCGATTTTTTGCACAAACTTACTCAAAGAAATACATCCGTATAACAATCCTTATAACAAATACACAGGGTGTCACGCGGTACCGCGGTCGAAAAATTGTTTAACCAATTTTTGTTAACCAAATTCACAAAAATAAATCTACTCTATCTCGTATTATGTAAGTAAAGGTTTTATTGTGTGAAAATTGTAAATATAGATAGCAGTACATGAAGGATGAAGGGCTTAAAGTGTGTCTGAAGTAACAATGTATTTTAAATGGGTTTTACCTTTTCGCACTGTTTTTAGCACACTTTCATATAATTAAACATCCTTAACTTTCGCCTTCGGGAGGAAATCAGACACGCCCTTGCAACGGCAACTGAAATGCTCACAAAACAGCGACCACGGAAGCAAATATGGATGACAGAGGAAATATTGGATTTAATGGATGAAAGAAGAAAATGCCAACAGCACAAAGCAATGTACAAAGCATTAAATAGAACCATTAAACAAAAAATAAAAATTGCAAAAGAAAAATGGATAACAGAACAATGTCAAGAAATCGAAAACTTATATAAAAGACATGATGACTTCCATCTGTATAAGAAACTCAAGGAATTCACAGGCACGACATACTCACAATGACCAAATAATCTAATCAACGCAGAAGGCACTGATTTCAAGCCCTGAAGAACAAATAAACATGTGGGAAGACTATATAAAGGAACTCTTCTATGACATCAGAGAACCTCCTACATTAAATACCGAAAACGACGAAGGTCTTCCAATACTGAGGTCCGAACTGGAATATGCTCTACGTCAACTAAAAAACAGCAAATCTGTAGGAAAAGATGAAATACCAGCTGAGCTATTGAAGTTAATCAACGAGGAAAACTTAGACCTTCTTCTTGGACTATTTAATAATGTTTACAATACAGGGACTATCCCTAAAATATGGCTTGAATCAGTCTTCATACCACTACCTAAAAAGAAGAACGCCAAATTATGCCAGGACTTCCGCCTTATAAGTCTATTAAATAACATTCCGAAGCTTTTCTTGCGTATCATACAGAACAGAATATATTATAAAAAATGTGATGAGGTCACCGGTCAAGAACAATTTGACTTCAGGAAAGGTATGGGGACACGAGTAGCAATATTCTGTCTTCAAACTCTAGCACAAAGATACAAAGATCAGCAAGCAGACCTTTTTATCTGTTCCATAGATTTTGAGAAAGCGTTCGATAGGGTGAAGCACAAGACCTTGATAGAAAGATTGAACGACATCGGAGTCGACAAAAGAGATTCTAAAATTATAGAGGCTATTTATTGGAATCAGACAACAATCATAAAGACCAATGGTAATACGTCAAGGCCAATTGAAATACAACGAGGTGTTAGACAGGGTTGTGTGCTATCACCCATACTTTTAACGTCTACTCTGAGGTAATATTTGCGAACTTTTTATCGCACTCTTCAGAAGGAATCAGGATAAACGGTCAGAGAGTAAATAACATCCGCTATGCAGATGACACAGTATTAATGACTGATTCGGACCATAGCCTGCAGATACTGTTGGATAGGGTTACTGAGAGTTGTGAAAAAATGGGGATGAAGATCAATACTGCGAAAACCAAAGTTATAAGAATATCAAGGAACAAAAATTTACCTCTTCCAATAAATAAGTGAAACACCAACAGCTTGAATACGTAAGCCAGTACAAATATCTTGGTTGCTAGTTCAACAATCAACTTGATTATAAACAAGAAGTCAAGAGCGAGAATAGAGGTATCCCGACAGGGGTTTATCAAAATGAAAAGCTTATTTTGTAACAGTAGCATTATCAGCCTTAGATGTCGTTTTCTGCATTGCTATGCATGGTCAATACTTTTGTATGGAACGGAGGCCTGGACACAACACAACACTGATGAACAAGTTGGACGCCTTTGAACTCTGGCTTTATAAAAGTGACTTGAAAATACCTTAGACAACCCACACCACCAACGAATATGTTCTGAGGAGAATAGGTACAGGTAGGAAACTGCTAAAAATCATTAAAGTCAGAAAAGTTAGCTACCTGGGACACATAATGAGAAACGAAAAGTACCGCCTCACGCAACTGATCATCCAGGGTAAGATTGAAGGAAAACGGGGTCCCGGTAGGCGCCAGATTTCATGGCTTAGAAATATCAGAGACTGAACCGGCCTTGATTCAACATCTTTGTTTAGAGCCGCATTGGACAAAGACAGATTTGCCAGTGTAGTCGCTAACCTCCACTAAAGGAGAAAGCACCACAAGAAGAAGGACTTTCGCCTTGTCATGGTGATGACATGTGAGCAATAAATTACAAAAAAAGTGTTGACAGTTTTGTGGTTTGACAGAAGTTTGAATTTTTAAATGTCAAAATGGTGCAATACGCTCCTAGCGCTCATTGTTAATAATTAAAAATAACCGCTAAGTAATAAAATAATAACAAAAATTTCTTCAGTATCTTGTAGGGGGATCGTTAAAATTTTATTTGGTGACTTTCGGACTTTCATAATAATAATTTTTAACTGAGTTATTAAGCCTTGAAAATGGTCATTTTCGTATTTTGCAAATTTTAAATCGCGTATAACTCGAGAACAATAAATTTTACAGAAAAATCACAAAAGACCTTTTTTTTACTCAGAATATCTCAAATGATCTAAAAAAAATTGTTCGAAGTGAAAAAATTATTTTTGTGAATTTAAAAATTCGAATCGGAGTAATTTCACTAACGGGGACGACGATACAGCCTAGACTAATTTGAACATATTCAGTAATATTTAATTTCTAGAATCGGCTGTTTGTGTGAATCAGAATCAACTTTTACTAAATGGCATTGGGAAGAGTATAATTTTCCTAGTTGGAGTCTACTTTTACTAGTAAATGTTGAATATAAATCTTCATTTTATATTTATAATCAACTTTTACTGAAACCAGCCGTTAGAGTTGACTCCAACTAGTTGGAGTCAACCAACTGGATAATCAACTTGAACTGTAACATATACACAATTTCTCTCAGGGTCGCAACGTCAAAATGCATAGACACCAAGTTGGATACGATCCTATTCATAACACCCCAACTCGCATACATATTAAGAAAAATAAATATACATATTAGTTCATGTGATGAGACCGCTCCCGTCTGAAAAAAATTTCTGATTCGGTTTCTTTGTGGATTCCTGTTCAAAAATGTCCCCTTTAAACAAATCTGAAGGGTGCCGGGCGGAATTTTTGGGCAGAAATTGTTTAAACAATTGTTTTAAACAAATACAAAAGATCATGTTTTTTTGCTCTGGAACATATATTTTTAGATTTTTTGGGTCAATCTAAACAAGAAAGGTATCTTGTAATTTTTCTCAGAAATTGATAGTTTTGGAGTTATAGGCGATTTAAAATCTGAAAAATGCGAAAATACGCATTTTCGAGTCTTAAAAACTCATATTTAAATTAGTATTTTTGAGGTTGCCAGATACTTAGATTGAAGACTGAACATTCAGCTTCAAGATTCTGAAGAGTGATCGCGCCTAACTTTAATTTATACCGTTGTTTTTTAATTGTTAAATATGCGTGTTTATCCGATTTTTTTGCCGGTGCGGCGCGCTCCATTTCAAAAATCTCCTATTTTCATCCGAAAAATATTTTTTCTAGATTCTTTGGGACATTCTAAATAAAATAAGTTTCTTGACATTTATCAAAAGTTAATAGTTTTAAAGTTATAAGCGATTGAAAATCTGAAAAATGACAAAAACGCATTTTCGGATTTTAAATCGCTTATAACTTTAAAACTATTAACTTTTGAGAAAAATGTCAAGAAACTTAATTTATTTAGAATGTCCCAAAGAATCTAGAAAAAATATTTTTCGGGGAAAAATAGGAGATTTTTGAAACGGAGGGCGCCGCACCGGCAAAAAAATCGGATAAACACGCATATTTAACAATTAAAAAACAACGGTATAAATTAAAGTTAGACGCGATCACTCTTCAGTATCTGGAAGCTGAATATTTAGTCTTCAATTTAAGTATCTGGCAACCTCAAAAATACTAATTTGAATATGAGTTTTTAAGTCTCGAAAATGCGTATTTTCGCATTTTTCAGATTTTAAATCGCCTATAACTCCAAAACTATCAATTTCTGAGAAAAATTACAAGATACCTTTCTTGTTCAGAATCACCGACAAAACTCAAAAATATATTGAAAATGGTTGTTCATTTTTTCAAAAATATATGTTCGGGAGCAAAAAAACGTGATCTTTTGTATTTGTTTAAAAAAACTGTTTAAACAATTTCTGCCCAAAAATTCCGCCCGGCACCCTTCAGATTTGTTTAAAGGGGACATTTTTGAATAGGAATCCACAAAGAAACCGAATCAGAAATTTTGCCAGACGGGAGCGGTCTCACCACGTGGACTATATAGAAGAGTATATTTTTTAGAAATTGAATTAATGATGTCATGCTACTATACATTATATATATAATAGCATGGCATTATTAATTCAATTTCTAAATGTATTCTTCCATATATATTTATTTTTCTTAATATGTATGCGAGTTGGGGTGTTATGAATAGGATCGTATCCAACTTGGTGTCTATGCATTTTGACGTTGCGACCCTGACAGAAATTGTGGGGACATCTGGTGACTGTCTCAATTTTAATCAAACAAACTATTGGGCTGACCAACTATTCCTATATAAACAATGCTATAACTATATTCCTACAACGGGCACGCCAGGTTTCCTCAACACGACTCTGCCTTATCGGCAGAGTCTACGAGAAGTGTACGGTACATTGAAGCTGTAATCACAAAAAAAGAAATATGTATAGTCGGACAAACATAAGTTTGGGATTGCGACGTAGCGTTTCGCGCAGACAAGCAAACCATTTCTACCAGTGGCGGACGAAAACAGGCAGATTTGAAATAAATTTTTATAAGTAAATTATAATAGTACCTAAATTATATTTAATTAAAGCGAAGAATGAATTTGTTTCTTTTTATTTTCATAGTTTTTAATAATTATGAAGCTTATAATCAGTTGCATTTAATAAAATATTGAGCAAAATATTAGAAGTACGTTAATATATGACAAATTCCTCAATACTTACAATTATTTAATAACATTATCAGGAAGGAAGGAAGGAAGGATATCAACTATAAAAAAATTAAACAAGTGTTTATTTTTACTAATTCTAATGTATTTATTTTCTAAACAATGATTCTAAACAAAGTTTTAATTACGATTCTTCGGATGGTTCTAAGATATCTTTTCAAAAGTATGATGGTTTAAATTTTAAATGTATCAAAACATACAGACGTGAGAACAATTCATTTGAGAAAAATAAAAATTATGTAGAATCGTATGTAACCTTGGAGAGATTTATTTTTTGTTTACAGTTTTTCGGAAATCGAAATCTAAACAAATTATCGATTATAAATACTTGGTACTTTTGAAAAGACATTCTTCATAACTGTAAATTGTAAAAAGTTGAACTAAAACGATGTCAACAAAATATCAATTTAAAATACATTATTCATTATACAATTTTATTTTTTAAGCTGAATAATTACTTTTACTATGTTACCTAAAGCCTAATCCAATTATCGTTTTCCTTAATGTTTCCTTTGACCCTGGAAATTCCATTTGTTTGTTCTTTAGTTTTTGATAGATACCTTAAATAAATAGAAATCGTTAAAATATTTGGAAAGTAAATCTTCTTTTATACGTTAAGTAAATAAAATTGTAAAAGAATTGTATCTATCTACCATTTTTGTTAAAAATGTATCTATATCAGTGTGTTTACGAAAAAACTTTTATTTCGTTCTAAACGGGTACAAACAACTGTTTTATAATTTTACTTACTCTATTTTATTTACCATAAAAAATATAGGTATCAATTTCCCATTAACTAATAAATTTTTAACTTTTAAACTATTTACCATTAATTGTAGGGGATCTTTCCTCGATGGTGTAGAAGTCGTATATAATATTTTTGATGGTTTTCACTTGTCCACTGCTCAATTCAATTTTTTGGAACGACAACGTTTTCTTTTTGGACTTTTAAAAGATAAACTAGTCGCTCCATTTTTATTTACGTCTCTACCTTCTTTTCTTATTTTGGTTAAGGTGTTTCTGCTTATACCCGTCACCCGTCGCTCCTAGAATCCTATCCCTACAATTACCAATGTTAAATGTTACTAAACGAAAATATTGCGAAAAAAATTGCAAAAGATTGGCGTGAAAGAAGAAACAGTGCCTAAAAACTTGTGTATTTGATCAGAGCATCCTTCCTGTTAGGACGTATGGCTCATAAACATGGCCATTAACAAAGGCCAACATAAACAAAATAGAAAGGACTCACAGAAAATATCTATTGTATTAATTCATGTTTTATTCCATGTTGGGATTAACACTTCAAGACAGAAAACCAAACAAATGGATAAGAGAGAAAACAAACGTAAAAAATGTAACTGAGCATATTCAGGGTTAAAGTGGAGGTTTGCAGGCCACAATGCGAGACAGGAAGATAAAAGATGGAATGCTGAAATACAAAACAGGAGACCGTGGATGCAGCTGCAGGAACTCACTGGAAAAGCGCAGCCAAGGACAGACAGATACGGAAAGATTTGGGGAAAGCCTATGTCCAAAGGTGGATAGAAATGGGCTAAAGAAGAAGAAGAAAAATCTGATGAAACTTCATAAATACAATTATAATAAGAAAATAAGAATACTAGTAACTTTAATATCAAGAAAATAAAATGTCATTAACAATACTTACGTCAATTTACTTAACGACGTTCTACACCTTCGCTGCGGGGTATGCCTCTCAGAGGAAAGGAGGGGAAACTTATATGCAAGCGAAAGTTGGTAACAATGCATTTATAGCAGAATACTCAAATCATATGTTTCAGTATTGAATACTTTATAAAAATAAATTATAATAAATTACGGAAATTACGGAATAAATTACGGAATTAATTATAATAAATAAATAAAAAATAAATGGGACGGTAAACAATCCTCATTTTTTAATATGTTATTCCTTACCAAAAAACCTTTAATTTAAGCATAAATAATTAAAAATCGTAAATTTGGGTCAAAAGTTATTAACTTTTTAAGAATTCCCATAAGAGCCCATGTTAAAACTTAACTTTGACCCTTAATAGTAATTAAACGGCACGGTAAAACAATTTTTAAAAAATCAAGTCTTAGTTTTTTGAAGTAAACTATAACATACTAAAATTTCATGCAAATCCCTAATTCTTTGCCGAAAGTGTAGAACGTCGTTAAAGGTATTAACAGGTTTTCGGTTGTTTTGAAATGTGCTGCCTCTTGTTCCTTAAATGTAGTAACATTATAAATAATTGCCTTTGATTCCTATCTTTTTATGAGGCATATTGTTAAATAATTAATGACTTAACTGAACGCACTCGAGATACACTAAATGTCTTAATAATACACTAATTACTACTACTAATATACCAAACACTAAGCTAAAAACTATTAATAAAATCTCCAACACGATGAAACCAATAAGTTAAACACTCTCTGCGATACGTAATGCACTTCTAACTACGACACTGGCGATCAGCAAACTGGCCGTTTCCATGGTAACGCTAGTAAACAAGAACCACTGCGCATCATCGAGTTTTAAATCATATTCCCAAACTTATGTTTGTCCGAGATGTCTTTGTACTCACTTTATAACGCTCAAAAAATTACGGGATCTAGATTTCAATGCATATTTTTTTTATAATTCTCGTATCAAAGTTACGCGTGAAGTTAGTCGTATTGATGACAGTTGAGAGAACATGGGCGACCCTCCTACAACATACATCGACCACCAGAGTTGCCAGATGTGATTTTATAAATTCCCCACTTAGAAACTGAAATTCCCTCAAGTTGAAGCTCAAATCACCCAAATTAAAAGTTTTGCCGCATTTTAATAAAGTAGTAGTCAAATGTAGAGAACAGTAAACCAAAATTATACTACTTATCAACAGAGGGCCCTGGAAATAATTCATAGGTCCTATCGTCTTCGATTATATGAGAGTATAATATACAGTTCTATGTACATTCGCAAATTTAATTTACCATGACCCCTTAATATCTACCATAATTCGCCCCCCCCCCCAAAAATCCCCCAACTATTTCTGCTTAGAAAAATTCCCCTAGACGCTTACAGATACTCGAAACTTGTGGGAAAATACCCCAATCTGGCAACCCTGAGTACCACTATCATTTTTTTGTTTACGAAAGATGGCGATTATCTTTCCTCCTTCCCTGACTATCTTCTATCTCATCCTGACCGCATTAAATCCGCTTCATGCCCATTCCATCAGTATGGACAGTTCGTTGGTACAAATAGTTTTTAAATTTCTAAATAAAACACCTTGTAACTCAGTAAGGGGCCACATTGTGTGTTGAGTAAAATCCTAATATTTTGAGCCCAAGAATGTACAGTTAAAATATTTCCAATTATTAATAAAACACCCTGTATATCTGGGAAAATTAATACACAAATCTGGCTTCTTAATCTCAGAAATAAACAAAAGAATGAAACTGGCTTGGGCATGTTTTCGCAAAAATGCTGTAATATACAAATAGTGGCGTAACAAACTCCGTCGGGGCACACCCGCAGAATTTGAAATGGGGCCCAAACTTTTTATCATTTTCCGTGATAACTTAATGAACAATTTTGCAACATAACTTTCCACTTGTAAGTGCCTCGAAGAAGATTGTAGTAATGCTTAGGATTTTTTTTAATTTCATTTTTATTTTTTTTTGTGGAATTTATGGCTTTGGTGGGAACCAATTAGTTTAAAAATTGTTAGAAATAGATATTTTTAAAATAACAAGCAAACAAAAATATTATAAAATTTTTTGTGATAGCGTTATTCATTCACTGTTCATAACAACTTACATTTCTCATCTTTATCGGTATACAGACCCATTCCAAAAAAGTGTGTTTGCGTAGCTTGGAACCTATGGGAAACTTTTTTATTACATATCTATATTACGAAAAAAAGTTATTCTTCATAAAATGCTCTGCATGGTATAAAACCTAAGTTGCAATAATCAGATATTAAATTTTATTGATTTTATACGAGGTATATAAAAAAATATTAATTTCGCTCAATAGTACCTATACCAGCTTTATATTTTACAATATTGAAAAATTTTATTATAAAAAGTTGTTCGCAATTAAAAACTATGTTTAAATACGCAATTATATCATTCCAGTTGAAATATTGTGAACTATAAAGGCACTTAACTCTTAGAGAGAAATTCATATTTTTCGACATACCTCGTATAAAGTTGGTAAAATGTGATATATTACGATTAAATCTTCGTTTTGAGATAATGCAGAGCTTTTTATAAAGAATCTGATAAGAATTTTATAAATAATTTTTTCGTAAAATTAAAAAATTAATAATAAAATAGTTATTATAATTATTGTAATAAAATGATATTGGTTATCGGTAATTTGAGAAATATTTGGAAAAATTAATTACTTATATACAAGGATGTAATTACATATTAAAATTAAAATCGTATATTGTTAAATATAAAAGTACTTTATCCTTGAGTTAAATTCCTATTTTTTGACTTAGCTCGTATAAAATTGATAAGCTTTGATATCTGATGGTTTATCTGGCTTATTTTGTATCTCAGATTTAAGACCATTCAGAGCATTTCATGAAGAATAACTTTTTTCTTAAAATTGATAATAAAAATGTTTCCCATATGGTTCGAAGCCACGCAGACATACTGTATAAGTGCTCAAAAAAATTTATTTTGAATTTTCAAATTGTAATGTCTGACAGGGCCGTAACTACAATTGGGGCAACCGGGGCAGTGCCTCGGGGCCCCCGGCGAAGGGGGCCCCGCGATTGTAATCGCGTTATACTGCCTATAGGCAATATAACGCGATTAAAAACCTACATTATAGCCGAAGAATGTAAGTAACATTATATGTAGTATATTTTTTATGAAAACAGAAAAGATGTTATATTGATGGTAAATATTTAGCTTAAAATAATGTGATTTCAATTTTTTTTTTGTGTTGGTCAACTAAAATAGCAATATGTAGGTAGGTACAGGAAACTTCAGTCATGGAGTACATTAAAATGCGTTTTCAAGTGGTTAAATATCAATTTTCCCGGACTCCTTCTGCTGGGTGATTAACCCCAGACCTCCCGGTAGGAGGCCCCCAGATCACGTTTGCCCCGGGCCCCCAACATCGTACTTATGGCCCTGATTTAATGACATGTTCGAATTCAGCATAATCAAAAAGCAAATAGAAACATTTTTGAACAAAGTAAAATGATAAATTCGCCGATATCTATTTTAAAATTATTTAATATAAAACAGTTTTATTGTTTAAAGAATTAATAAACAATTAGAGGCATCTGTGAGTAGAACTTTTCACTTTAAGATAAGATATATAAACTAACAAAAAATGTTTTAGAAAAATATAAGCTTGTTTGATTTTTTCCGAAACCGAAACAATGCAAGCTTTTCTACATTGACTCCCCTAAAGCGTAACTGTTATAATTTCCTTATCTTACCGTTTATATGTTGAGAGATTGTCCAATGATTACCTACACAAGAAAAGTCGTCAATAATTGTTAAATAAATGCGTACCCGTACCAAACTGATGCAACTATAACCGTAAAACAACACAAACATAAATAACATTCAATGCAAACAACCAATATGAAATTACTGGCGATAATATTGTATCGAAATACTAAAAGTAGGTAAAGAACAGAGAGAAAGAAAACCCATTTTTAGATTTAAAAATATTGTTCTTAAATTCGTCAAATTGCAATTCTAATATCTTTCAATAGTCACGTACAAAGCATATTGTCGCTGCCATAAAATTTCGGTAGGCCGGAAGTTTCTAGATATTATGAGATGATTCACTTGGCAAATACGTCTAGTTAGAAATTTTTACGTTTTTAAATTCAAACAGACAACGTAAAAATAATATATCAATAACAGATTTTTACATAATATCAGATGACAAGATGGGGCCCTTAAGCGATTGGGGCCCCCCCGCAAGCTTCACGCTGCGGGGCCCTCTGTTACGCCCCTGTATACAAATCTACATCTGAATAAAATCACGATATTTGGCTGTGAAACAAAGAAATAACGAAAGGCACAGTTACTCAAAGGTCAATGGAGCGATGCGTGTTACTGTTAGGCATAACAAAGAGAGATCGCAAGAGACAAAAAAATCAAATGTCTAAAATGGCAGTTGGCGGAAAATTTAGTGAGAAGATCTGGTACTCTTAACACTCTGGTATTCAAGAGGCTTCAAAAACCAAGACGACATCCAAAGTTAAGATAGGATTATGACATAAAGAAACAAGCTGGTACAACATGGCAGAGATGTGAATACCAGACAATCGTGAGTAGAAATGAAGAATGACTATGTAAGGGAAGCTACACCATAATGGGTAAAATATACTGTAGAGTGATGATTAATTCTTTTCATTAATTCATATGTGTACAATATAATAATTTTTTTATTACATAAATATTTTAATTTACAATCTACTTAATCGAAGCCATAAGCCGTATTCGCACTGTACAACCTGAACGTATTCAGAGTAAGTTCGGGATTAGTCTCCAAGGCGCAGGCGTTAACGAAAACTTCTGGACATGTTCAGAATTTTATTCTCCGCGAACAATTTCGGATTCGTAATGTAATGACGGGTTGCATACATTAAGGTTAGAGAAGGAAGCCTTGTCTTGTCCCTTTCTTATCTCGAAATCAATGTCAACAAAAAATGCAAATGCAATAAATTTGTATGTCAACAATAACAAAGAGGAAGAGAATAACAGCAACACGCAAAGGCAATGGATTAACTTTCTATTCAATGCCTTTCTTAGAAGTTAGAAATTTGATTAGTCTTTTATTTCGACAATATAATTTGGTATCTAATTCCACGCCAAATCCGGCTTAAATTTTTGTAGAGAGTAAAAGATTGTTGAGTTACTTGGAAATTGCAGCTTGTTATTTAGATATAAAAATTACCTTTAACTTCCAGGGGGTTGAACATTATCTGAAGGAATGAATAATTTAGTAAAGCAATCATTTCCAATTTTGATATATTGAATTTGATAGGTTGTGGCATTGTGTTGTGATTTATTAGATACACCACAAAAATAATGAAATATAACAAGACACAAGAAATAGTTTCAGAATAAGTTTGATGTGTTGTTTATGTTTCATTATATTCAATAAGAGACTAATATTTAACTCATAAATTAAACTAAAAAATAAACCACAAGAATATGTAGGTACTTATAAGCTCATCTATTAGAAGAAATTAAGTAAAAACAGAGTACAATTTATTGTAATACTACTGTAATAGATAATTATCGAATATACAAAGCAACTAAAAACAACTTATCGAACAACTAAAAAAGCTTTAATATAAAAAATATTAAAATTTGTTTGAAGAATATTTAAATGATACAATACTTTGCATAATTTCAAAACTTTAAAAACCAGAATCTATAGAAACCAGAATCTACATCTACAAATTGTCTAACAATATTTTAGGTTAAGAATTGGAGTTGGAGGGAGTAAGAACAGAATGGTCAGAATGTCAAGAAATTCTTCCCAAATGTTTTGTGTGCTGTGCGAACTTAAAATCTGAAACAAAATCCTCGAACGTCGAGAGGGTATCCCGGACACGTTCAGGATCTTTTTTCTGTACTGCGCGAACACCGAATTAAAAATCCGGAGGGTGTTCAGAGGGAAAAATTTGACCTCGGCGAACGCTAACTTTTGTAATGCGCAGGCGTTCTCCCTCTGGGTACATTCAGGTTGTCCAGCGCGAATAGAGCTATAAGTAAATAGTTTGAATGATAAATACATGAGGGAGAAGCTGCCCTGTCGCAACCCTCCTATTATAATTTTTACATTAGATCATAATATTTAATTTATTAAATCTGTTGGCCATAGTTTCTTCAGTAGTCTTGCGAATTCGGGAGGAGTGTTTAAAAGTCTTGCTTCATCATTTGGATGACTTCTCAGTTCATCAAGATAGCTGTTTGTGATCCTTTGAATGTCTTCCTCGACCAAAGGTATAGCTGAGTCCTCGTGTAGGGTTTTATTGCTTACATACCAGGGTGTGTTGAACATCATCCTCAATATTTTTGATTGTACTCTTTGTATTATCTTGATATTTGATGGCTTTGACCAACCCCAGAGTAGAACACCATAGGTCCAAATTGGTTTTATCATAGGTCATAGATTTATACAGGAGCAGTTTAGTTTCAATATCGAGTTTTGATTTTCGACCAATAAGCCAGCTCATTTGTTGCATTTTGATGTTGATCTGGGTTTTTTTAGCTTGAATGTGCGGCTTCCACATTAATCTTTTCTCAAGGGTTAGTCTCAAATATTTGACTTGTGTGCTGACGTAATTGTGTATCAGTTACTGTTATTGTTGGACAAATATAACAATAAAAAATAAAATAAGAAATAATTCACTTACCATTTGTTCTACTCCAAAAATAACAATATTATCATACTGATGTATGCTGTACTTCCACAGATCTCTTCTATAAAACTTGGCGTTTGTGATTCCTTCTCTTAGGGCACTTATTTTTGAAAATAATACTAACCATGGGTTCAGTTCAACACCATGAGATATAAACTTGTTTTTTGCAGTTTCTACAAAGTGAAAATTTTCCAATCAATCATTACACTTTCGAAATTAAAACTATTTTTTCTTAGGTTTTTATTTTAAATATACAATAATTATAAACAAAACCCAATTTATGGGTTTTGTTCCATATGACGGCTGATATTACTGGTATGTGTGCCAATGGCGTATATTAAATTCTTAATTCTATGTCAAAAAATGTTCAATAACTACGTCTTGAAACCCACCAAATTTCATTTGCATATCTCAACCAGTTTAAAGCAATAAATAAATCGTTAGTTTGTAAGAAAAATTTCAACATGCCCTATCGCGGAAAAGAATGCATTTGAAGACATACGTTTATAAACAAACCGTCATTATTTTTTGATGCATAATTACCCCTCAAGTTTGCCATACTTTTTTAAAAAACATGCCTAGTTGTTAACGTATAATACCTATCTTTTTTGTGGTCCAACATAAGCGAATGAATCAAAAATCAGAATGTTGAAAAAACCTGAGGCTATAGTTGGGTTTTTAATTTCAGTATTCTACAAATGCTAGAATATTCCACAGGGTGATGTGAATTTTGAGAAAAAAACACAGTTTGATTTGTACAATAAAAATTTGCCTGTTTAGCAACAATATTATTATAGCGATATTGTTAAAGAACAAGGCTATAGCATATTAAAAAATCACTTCGAATTAAAAAATCAGACAACAGTTTTAGAAAATTCGAGACATCAAAAATTACCCATTTTTAAGGTGGGTGGGTAATTTTGGCCCAGACTGTATATAAACATAGACAGAGTCTCATGATGAGCTAAGTGATGACAACATCTTTTTTTTTTAGCTCAGTGCACGGTAGACAGAGACTGGTATGCCTATACGCACGTTAGCTCTTTCATGACGTCACGTGCGAAGCAAAGTTTCTATTAGAACAGTAACGCTTGCCCTGTTAGTCGGTTAATATCAAATATAAGCATGGATATTTGGTAGTTTGTTTTATAAGGTGTGTAGTTTACACTTTTTTTAATTTCACCTGGGTATAGGTTTTCTGATTATTGAAAAATACAACAACTTTTTTCGACATTTTGCCGTTACATAAAGTGTGTATATTCATTTAATGTAGAAATATAATAATTACTTTTCAATTAATAAGCATGGAAATTAATTCTAATTTATACTTATTTCGATGGTCAGATTCATTACTGGAATATTTCCAAAATCGTGTATGTATTTTGAAAAAAAGTACCTACGTAGAATGGTTAAATATTTATTTATTTATTTATTACGGGATGTCCCCATTTTTACAAATAACAAAAATAAAGTATCCTAACCATAACACAAATACTAAACTAAGTATTAAATAATTAATAAATATTGTTAAACAAATGATTATAATTTAAGTAAATTAAATTTCCTGAAAATATTATTAAAATGAAAATCTCTGACAATTAAAATCAAATGAAATGAAGACTCCAAGGTAAAGGTCACTCATCTTCGATTCCTTACATACTCAGTCAGTCAGTGCTTAAATCTTACAAATCTTGTATCCACCAGATCATAAGATTGACTAAAGTCATTTCCCAGTGTCTGAATCCTGTTAATTGGAGAGAATTTGCCATAGTTGGTGTGATAGTGCTTTATAGAAAATACGGGCATGTCTCTAAGAATTCTAGTGCTACATCTAAACTTGATAAGACTTAATAAATCAGAACAGTCGGTGGTATGATCAAGTAGTTTATAGAGAAAAATTAAATCACATTTAGTTCTGTAGTCTTCTAAGGAACTGATATTTAGCCTTGACCTTAATTCCACCGAAGACATGTTCTTTAAGTTTAATCTATAAGCACAAATCCGGAGAAATTTATTTTGAATTTTTTCAAGGGTGTAAATATAGTTAAAATAGTATGGTGACCATACTATAGAAGCATAAGACAAGGGCGGATCCAGAACCGATTTTCGGGAGGGGCCATGAACTTCTTTTTGGAGAGGGGTACCTGAGGGTCTTGAGATAATTTTTAAAAAAATTTGGGTTTGAATGATGAGTTTTAAGGCACTTTTCACACACTTTTGAGTGCCATAAAGACATTCAAAACTTATGGTTATTAAAGTATTATTAAAGTCAGTAAAGATTCCTACATATTTCTTCGGATCCAAGTGCAGTTCTTTCAACGAGTTTAATACTATTTTTCCCAATGCTTCTCCTGTCAGGCCTTGTTCTTTCCCTCTTTCTGATTTTCAGAAATTACTTTTATGTTCTCATAAGCGTCAATGACCTTAACAAAGTCTTCACGAATGTTGTTATTGTGTACGTATGTATCTTAAATTTAGAGAAAGCTGCTCCACGTGGTATACGTCGGTCATTTCGTCAAAAGAGTAATAATTTGCACTTTGAACCTGATTCATTATTTGTGCAATTATGTCTTCATCACAACATGTTATCAATTGATTTTGACTGGTGTACTAATCTATGTTGCTCGGGAAGATGCTGTGGATAGGTGTTGTTTAAGAGTGTTATCTTCTGATGCGATTTTAAACCTTAACAATTCCCCTCATTGTTAGGTCCAGCATCTTCGTCCAGAAGCAGAAGGCTATCATCACGATGGCCTCTCTTAGGCCGCGTTCAGAGTGGACGAGCAAAGAGCAAAGAGCAAAGCGGAGAAATCAAACTCATACTGGGAAATGGAGGTACACAGAGTGCTAGCAAAGAGCAAAGCGGCGAAACCAAACAAGTTTGATTTCTCCGCTCGCACTCTTTGGTCCATGTTGTGAGACCGCTCCCGTCTGAAAAAAATTTTGATTCGGTTTCTTTGTCAATTCCTATTCAAAAATGTCCCCTTTAAACAAATCTGAAGAGCACCGGGCGGAATTTTTGGGCAGAAATTGTTTAAACAATTTTATCTACTCTATGTTATATTATGTGTAAGTTTTTAGTTTGTGAAAATTGTCATTATAGATAGCAGTGCGTGAAGTGTTTAAAGTGAGCGTGAAGTAACAATGTATTTTAAATGGGACTTACTTTTTCGCACTGTTTTTAACACACTTTCATATAATCAAATATCCTTAACTTTGGCGTTGTCATGGTGATGACATAATGAGCAATAAATTACGACAAAAGTTTTTACAGTTTGTGGTTTGAAAGAAGTTAGAATTTTTTAATGTCAAAGTTCTAAAAATTGTAGAATAGAAATGAATTCCAGTGACGAAGAGTTACAGTTTTTTTATTTGTTTATCGTAGATAAAATATTGTATGAAACTGTACTTGTATAGGAATCCACAAAGAAACCGAATCAGAAATTTTTCCAGACGGGATCAGTCTCATGACATGGACTATTTTGGTATTTTTCCGAAAAATGAATCTCGGTAACCTGAGCTGAAGTGTTATGAAACAAGTATTATGATTCAAAGAAACCTGTTATGGGATCGAAAGATTCCCTATTCAAAGGACGACGATGACTTTTTAAATTTATAACTTTATGCAATTTTATAATTAAATAAATATTATGTAACTTAATAATTACACTAGTTTACAATCAATTTGCGACTGGAATGCAAAATGCTGTTTTTTGTTAATTTTTGCTCTCTGAATATGAATATGATGATAAAAAGTTCCTAACACGTAAGATTTTTGAGTTATGATTTTTAAAAAAAAAAAGAGTTACGATTTTTGAGTTATGAGTATTTTACTAAACATTTTTTTAAACAGTCATTTGTAATATATCGGTGAGTGATGTTATCAAATTAACATTTTTCCTAAAAATTGTGCATAATTTGACAACACTGGGATATCTAATGTCTACAAATAACACATTAACATTTAAATACGGAATAAACCAAAGGTAATCCTTAATCAGTAAACCTACCCATTTAAACTTATTAGTTCTAAACCGTTTTAACGACTGTTACTTCTGCATGACAAAAGTGTCTGGGTTTCCAAGGAAAAGCAAGCATAAAATTGAATATCCAGATATTATCTCAGCAATAAAACCGGTTTTCCATGGAGAAGATTTACCAGTTCCAGGACCCCCGGCAAATTGGGAAGAAGATTTGGAAATGTATGGCGATAAAAGTAAACCCGATAATGTATCAGAAAAGAATGATTCTTATTTTCCCGAAAGCGACGAAGAAGCACCTTATTGCATCCAACAAGCCGAATTACATGATTTAGTTCGAGACCTTCACTTGCCCAAAGGATATGCTTAACTCTAGGTTCTACATTACAATAATGGATTTTTTAATGGAATTTACTAGCCAGTAAAACTTATAATATTTAGGAACCGTAACCAGGAGCTATCCTAGTTTTTTACTATGCAGGATAAATGTGTGTTTGTATTAATCCAGATAATGTTATGGGAAAATCGGGATAGGCAGAAAATTGTGTACAAAAGACTTACTATGGTTTTTGTTTCTAGTTCTGAACTTATGTGTATATAGTATAAAAGAATTTTTATAATAAACAGCAATATTTGAAGCATTCTATAACTCAACATCTAACATTTCACCTGACAAGACAATGTATGCGTGTACCCCTACGCAGAAATGCATGGCACCTTAAGAAGAAGATAAGTCAAAATCTATACGTGGTGGAAAATTTTAGTGTTTGAATTCGCATTCAGGACGCTTTAAACTCCCCGTTACAGCCATTTTAACATCAGTCGCAATTTTTTTTTGTTTTTTTGTTGACTAGTGTTATTATTAGTTCTGCAGTGTGGCAAAACCAAATGGAATAAATTCATTATTTCGTAAATCGACGATTTTAAAAAAAAATCCGGAAACAGGTCGATTTTTATTTTTAAATTAAAATTTTTTGGTATTTACATACTAGTGACGTCATCCATCTCGAAGCTGAAATAAAAAATATAGGTGCGGACCAATGTAAAAAAAGGTCATTTCATTGTTGTCTTCTTACCGGCGCGGCGTGAGAAATATAAAATAAGATTTACTATTTTATTTGGGCACAAGCCACAATTCGAGTTTGAAATCAAGTTTCCTTGACGTTTCGACTTTCACTTCGGAAATCGTTATCAATATAAAAAAAAACATTCATAAATTAAAAATTTAACTTTGTTTCTGGTGAAGCAACGCAGTTGGAACAAGCAGAATATTATAATTGTCACCGGAAAGTGAAAAAGGTAACGCAAAACTTGAAAGAACCTATAGATTTCGAACTTTGTTTCTGATGAAGCAACGCAGTTGGAACAAGCAGATATATTATAATTGTGTCACCGGAAAGCGAAAATGGTACCGAACAACTTTGAAGAGCCTATAGTTTTCTAACTTAGTTTCTGGTGAAGCAACGGAGTTGAGACAAGCAGATATATTATAATTGTGTCACCGGAAAGCGAAAATTGTAACGAACAACTTTGAAGAGCCTATAGTTTTCTAACTTCGTTTGTGGTGAAGCAACTGAGTTGAGACAAGCAGATATATTATAATTGTGCCACCGGAAAGCGAAAAGGGTAACGCACAACTAGGAAGAGCCTATAGTTATCTAACTTCGTTTCTGGTGAAGCAATGGAGTTGGAACAAGCAGATATATTATAATAGTGCCACCGTAAAGCGAAAAAGGTAACGCACAACTTGGAAGAACCTATAGTTTTCTAACTTCGCTTCTGGTGAAGCAACGGAGTTGGAACAAGCAGATATATTATAATTGTGTCACCGGAAAGCCAAAAAGGTAACTAACAACTTGGAAGAGACTATAGTTTTCTAACTTCGTTTCTGGTGAAGCAACGCAGTTGGAACAAGCAGATATACTATAAGTGTGTCACCGGAAAGCGAAATAGGTAGTCCTTGAAAACTATAGGTTCTTCCTAGTTGTGCGTTACCTTTTTCGCTTACCGATGACACAATTATACTATATCTGCTTGTTCCAACTCCGTTGCTTCACCAGAAACTAAGTTAGAAAACTATAGGTTCTTCCAAGTTGTGCGTTACCTTTTTTGCTTCTCGGTGACACAAATATAATATATCTGCTTGTTCCAACTCAGTTGCTTCACCAGAAGCAAAGTTAGAAAACTATAGGCTTTTCCAAGTTGTGAGTTACCTTCAAAAATCTCCTATTTCCTCCGAAAATTATTTTTTCTAGATTTTTTGGGACATTCTAAATAAAATAAGTTTCTTAACATTTTTCTCAAAAGTTAATAGTTTTAAAGTTATAAGTTAATAAAAAACTCATTTTTGGATTTTAAATCGCTTATAACTTTAAAACTGTTAACTTTTGAGAAAAATGTCAAGAAACTTATTTTATTTAAAAAATCCCAATAAATCTAGAAAAAATAATTTTCGGAGGAAAATAGGAGATTTTTGAAATAGAGCGCGCCGCATCGGCAAAAAAATCGGATAAACACGCATATTTAACAATTAAAAAACAACGGTATAAATTAAGGTTAGACGCGATCACTCTTCAGAGTCTTGAAGCTCAATGTTTAAACTTCAATTTAAGTATCTGGCAACCTCAAAAATACTAATTTAAATATGAGTTTTTAGGCCTCGAAAATGCGTATTTTCGCATTTTTCAGATTTTAAATTGCCTATAACTCGAAAACTATCAATTTTTGAGAACATTTACAAGATACCTTTGTTGTTTAGAATGACCCACAAAACTTAAAAATATATGTTCCAGAGCAAAAAAACGTGATATTTTGTATTTGTTTAACAAAAATTGTTTAAACAATTTCTGCCCAAAAATTCCGCCCGGCACCCTTCAGATTTGTTTAAAGGAAATTTTAAAATATTTTTAAATAGGAATCCACAAAGAGACCGAATCGGAAATTTTTTCAGACGGGAGCGGTCTCACTACATGGACTACTGTGAGAGTAAAGAGCAAATATCCTACCGCTCCTATCCATACTGCCGAGTGGAAAAGAACTAAACTCTCGTATAGCGTAATTACCCGCTATTAGCACTTCTTTGCTCTTTGCTCTTTGCTCGTCCACTCTGAACGTGCACTTAGAGGGTATTTTGTCGACCTAATGCCTCCTCTACATATCAGCAGACGCGTCCGCGGATGACATCCCCGTATGCATCCGCAGATGTGTAGATGGGGTAATTTGGTCGTCTGTTGGTGGTCTGTTGTTTATTTTTAAGGCATGCGGTTGTTGTCGGTTTTCCAAGAACCGACCAAAAGGTTTCCGCGGACGCGTCTGCCGATGTGTAGAGGAGGCACTTTCTTACATCGGCAGATGCATCCGCAGATGCATCCGCAGACGCGTCTGCTGATATGTAGAGGAGGCATAAGAACACTATAGGTTCTACTATTATGGATCGTTCCACGAATATACGACTCTCTTGGATTATCGCGTCAACGAATATTTTAGTGTACAACATAAGAAGTACGAAAGTAAATGGCTCTAATAATTAATTCCAATAAACAGCAATGTAATTTTCAATTTAATTTCATTCTTCTTATTTTACATAGCAAAATATTCGTTGTCGAGATAATCCAAGACGGTCGTATATTCGTGGAATAGGGTATAGTCGTAGTCTTTCTCTATTTTCTTGTACCTATTTAGACCTCTCAGAGTCTATCTGGTTAATGACTGACTTTTGCGAGGTGCGATAACTTTGTAGAAAATCCAGCCCAACCTGAACGCACCTTGTGGTATGATGTTTTTTCATGGGTTTGTATGGCTTTGTCTTTGACCATGACTTTGGCGAAAGATGTTAAGGGTTTCAGACAAGACTTTGGGCTATCATCCCTTTATTGTGACCATATTCTTCGTTAGAAAAATAAAACGCAATACTTGATAAACAATCCCTTTTGACTGTGCGAAAGTACCAACCAACTCGTTTGTTCTAAGTGCTGGTGACCCAAGTAATGCTTCATTTCTTTTCTATTCTTTGTGTGTACACAATATGGAAATTGATACGATTTTGATTGCTGCCAAGGTCGTTCTAAAAATTGGCACTTTGTAAAATTATTAACATTTTGATTTGCAAAACATCCTATGTCATTCTTCAAGAATTTTGTTAATACTTTTGTTCGATTCTAGTATAGACAACATATATTTACCTCCTGTTTTGTACAAATACATGTGTCTGAAACTAAAAACATTTGAACTGTAAATATTTAAATTTATATTTTTTTAAATTCTCGGAGGGGGCCATGGCCCCCTCCCTGGATCCGCCCTTGGCATAAGACAGGATGCTACGGACGAAAGTAAGATATAAAATTCTATATGTAGGTACGGAAAGATCTCGAGAGTTTCTTGTGATAAAACCTAGATTACGGTATGCTTTATTTGACAAATTGTTAATGTGTGGGATAAATAACAAGGAACTGTCAAATAACACCCCCAAATCTTTTATTTCAGTCACTCTTGATAGAACGCTTGTATTAATGTGATAGTCAAACAAAACATTATTTTTAGATTTGAAACACTTTCCAAATTACTTAATTAAAATTAGAGGTTGCAAAATATCTTTGAACTTTGAATTGCACAATGTTCCAATAATGAATCCGGCCGGCAATTCATAATAAAGATTTATAGAATATTTTATACATTATTAAAATTTATTTCTTAAAGTTAACAAACTGTGAAATTTTTTGTCGAGCTTTTCATGATAGTTACTCAAACTAATATTTGTGTTCATTTCTCTTAATCCTATATAAATATGTCCGACTGCAACATAGAAGTACCTCAAATGGTATTGTGATATTCTCAAGTTGAGACAGTTTTCTGTGCCAGCTGTTGAAAGATTTTAATTTTTTTGATAAAGAGCTTCCATGGATTGTACAAAACAATGATTCCATTTTTAGTATAGCTTCCCTCAATACTTCGTTTGGGTACAAAAGAGAACCTCTTGAGACTGTATGTAGCCAATATGGTTTCCCAAACTATATTTATGCTTGAATTTGTATACAACAAAACCAGCAACATACTTCAAAGAGTCCCGAGTAATTTTTCTTTCACCTCCTAATTATTGTCTGCGACTTTCAAAATTTCATCGTAAGTTATATGATATTCCTCCAAGTAGTGAGCTTCTATAAATTTATTTTGAAGTATTTTGTCCTCTTCAGACTGAGATTCTTTCGAACCTTTAGGTTTTTCTATCAAATTAGACAGCATTTTTTGTGTCAAGCAAATATCTTCTGACGTTGAAATATTGCTTGGCAATTAAAGACTTTCTATTGAACTGTTACTAACTCAAGATTCACTAGTTTCAATAGTATTGCAACATTCTGTAAAGATCTGTAAAATATACCACCTTAATCTATATTTTAAAATTTAATTTCGAAGGACGATCAATTGTATTACCCATTACTCGAATATGAGGAAAAAAGTTCTTTGGCATGTCCTGATTCAGGTTCGAAGTTAAAATATAGTCAACGTTGTATTTTGCTTGTATGTAAGGAAGTAACTCTTTCTAGAGAGATCTATAGTAAGCAATATCCCTTTTTGAACTGGAATAAGTCCTTTATGTTTACCAACGCGCATTGACTTGACCATTCCTGACATTCATCTAGGAGACGTGTCTGCTTATCTAAATCTGTACCATATTATGCATTTCGTGTTGGAGAATTGGCAACAAACTTAGATCGTAAATTTAATAGATCAAACCAATCATTAAATAGCTGAACAATTAAAGCAGCTTTTTTCCCGTAGGTATCTTTTGGCATAAGTCCATTTTCTCCAGCATGACTAATAGCTTTTGCTACAGAATTTGACAATAATTGAACTGCAGCGGCAGGCCTCAATCTTTGCCTCATAGAGTCTTTTAAACAGAGATGATGTAGTGTCAATTTAGACGCAATTGTCAATTCTGAAGTTGATACATTTAGTAGTGCTTCAAAGTAATCATTGTGATTATTTTATTGTCAATGACAAAACCATGATCAATTACATGATTTCGGGGAAGTTTAATCAAATGCAGAGGATCTGCAAAAACAAAAATATTTAATGACTTATCACAGGGGTGATTAATGAAACAATTTTTGTCATATCCAACACTCAGCTGAGACCAAAGGGCAGTAATTCCAGTACTCATGTCACTGGTGATAGCTACTACAATAAAATTTGCTCTAACAATTCAGATACTATTTCTTCAATAATATTTTTTAGCATTAGCTGATCAAATTTATTTGATGGCATTTGCATTTCGTCGCCCGATTATAATTTTTACAATTAGTTACGGCACAACCCGGCATGTTTTTTGTTAATACACAAAAACTGAACTAAACAGATTCAACAATAGAAAAATATCGAAACTAAAGGCTTTGTAAAAACATTTCATTTACACACAAATAGATCTACACCGGATCCTACATCTGGAACACATTAGTTCTCTGTATTGCTGCTTCATAGGTGACATCATGCGCGTCAGGGTACACATTTCGATTCGTTTACGAGCATACCGGTCTTTGTCTACCGTGACTCAGTGCTGTTTCCTGTTTTCCTCTTACGCATAGTAAAGCTGTGACAGTACTCCTTCTCTTCCGTGCCTATATTCCCAGTTCCCACTTAGTTTCATGTCAGTTTCTCGATACAATGTGCTAGAAAGATATACCGTAAACCAGACCAAGAAATCTTGTAGTCAGGAGGAGCGGAGGGTATAGTGCGGCAGATTCGTGCAAATATAGACTAAGAGCCGCTATAGGTGAAATTTCTTAATCATTTTAGGCACGACGAGACCCTATAACTTAAATAGTAGAACCTAAAAGAAAACGTTTGAGCACTATGCCGTCACTTTTCAGTGGCACATGCGTCTACAGTGGCTCATCAAACTTTCCACTTATGGACGGGATACATAAATTAAAAAATACCCTCCCTCATTACCAGAATTTAATTCTTTTCATTTTTTTAAGTTCTATGTGATTAAGACATAAGATTCATCGTAATAATAACCCACCACCCCCTTCTCCCTGCCCCCACCATCAAAATCTTTATTTTTCGATTTTATTTTTTTTTGGTGGGATGCAATCAATTTTAAAATTTCAAAAAATTCACACGCATATTTAAGGCTTTTATAAAACACGTCTATTTTTTATAGACCTGTAGGTTGAGTGTACATAACCTCAAAAAATTTAATTTTGGAAAAAAGTATATAACTTTTTTTTGGGATAGCTGCAGATCTAATTTTTTCTTAGTCTTGTGTATTTTATTAAACACTACATTTCTAATTTTTTTCAGATTTTTCTGTAACGCTGGTCACTTTCAAAAATCCAAAAAACTTTTTTTAAGGGGTTTTGGGGGGTTTGAACGTGTTTTTCTGATTTTTAAATATTCTAAAGGACTCAGTTACTTCAAGTTATATATAACCTATAAAAACCAAATTGATTTGATATATTATGAAGTTTATAAAATAGGGAAAATCCCCCCAAAACCCCTCAAAAAACAGTTTTTCGGATTTTAAAAAAAGCCTTACGGAAAAATCTGAAAAAAATTAAAAATATAGTGTTTGATAAAACACACAAGATTAAGAAAACATTAGACCTGCAGCTATTCCTCAAAAAAAGTTATACGCTTTTTTGAAAAAAAAAATTTCTTTTAATTTTTTGAGGTTATGTACACTCTACCTATGAGTCTATAAAAAATAGGTATGTTTTATAAAAGCCTCAGCTATGCGTGTGAATTTTTTTGAAATTTTAAAATTGATTGCATCCCACCAAAAAAAAAAATAAAAACGAAAAATGAAGTTTTTGATGGTGGGGGCAAGGGGAAGGGGGTGGTGGGTTAAAATTACGCTGAATTCTATGTGTTAATCACATAGAACTTAAAAAAATAAAAAAAATTTAATTCTGTTAGTAAGGGAGGGTAACTTTTAATTTATTTATCCCGTCCATAAGTGGAAAGTTTAATGCGCCACTGTCGACGCATGTGCCACTGAAAAGTGACGGCACAGTGTTCAAACGTTTTCTTTTAGGTTCTACTATTTAAGTTATAGGGTCCCATCGTGCCTAAAATGATTAAGAAATTTCACCTATAGCGGCTCTTAGTCTAATATTATAAGAATTGCACATTTAATGACAGAAGCATATAATTTAGTCCACATATACTGCACATATAAAGGTTCAAATTTAGATATGAGGCCATCTCAGATTTTGCCTTTTACAAAAATGGCAGTCATTCAAAATGGACGACTATACATATGTGACTAATAGCACAATATCTTTTGAATGAAAAGTCCGATTTCAACCAAATTTGGTACATAGGTTCTTTTTGTGATTTACAAGATCGATGTCGTGAACTGGAAGAATCGGTTTACCAGAAGTTGTATTTTTTCTGGTTTTTTATGTAAAATTATTTTATATTATGTAAATAATTTATTTTAAATTTTCTGTATATGTATATTAATTTTTCAAAATGGTAATACAACCCTTGAAAAGAGCGTAAGAATATGTTTTAGGAAATATTTTGAACTTTTTAGTTATGTTAATTACCATTTAATAAATGCATAACGTACCTTCACATGTACCTATTTGTGGCAGATTCGTGCAAATATTATAAGAATTATTGTGCATTTAATGGTACAAGCATATAATTTGGACCACATATACTACACATACAAAAGTTCAAATTTAGATATGAGGCCATCTCAGATTTTGCCTTTTACAAAAATGGCGAGATTCAAAATGGCGGCTACACATATTTATTTATTTATTTTATTTATTTATTTCAACGATAGAACCATTTACAAAAGAATAAAAAAAATGGCAAAGTAAAGATTATGTACAAAAAACATCAAAAATCAACGAATAAAAGACAATTAAACAATAAAATTTGTAAAATAACACAGTATATCCAATCACAGAAGATGAAAAATATCACATATTTAAATCATTAAACTCCCAAGCTGCCTTTTGAAGACATTAATGCTTGGACAGAATGGATCAAGTAGCATGTCATTCCATAAGCTGAGCATTCTCGACAAGAGAAAATGACGAGCATACTTAGTCCTATGAAAAGGAATATAAGAGTGCAGTGTGTCAAGTTCCATGTATTGTGTTTATCCAATAACGACGGACAATTAATAGCATTGTTTAGAATTTTAAATAGAAACAATGTGACAATATGTCACAACATATGTGAATAATAGCACGATAACTTTTGAACGAAAAGTCCGATTTAACACTAGAAGCACCAGAGCGGTCATTTTGACTGTTTTTTATTTTTGACCTACTGTATTACTTATTCATAGTTATTTTAGAAACTTAGTAATTTGGGAGTTTTTCTAGATCTATTTGAGGATTATAATTTTGTCTTTTACATGTACTTAGTGTAAGTACTTTTTGAGATATATTGATCTCTACCTAGAAGCACCGGATGCAGTCATTTTGACTGCTTTTTATTTTGGACCCTCTGTATTACTCATTCATGTTTATTTTACAAAATTGATAATTTAGGACTTTCTCAGATCTATTTGAAGATTACAATTTTTCTTTTAGATGTACTTAGTGTAATTACTTTTTGAATATGTTGATAACCTAGAAAAAATCAGTCCTTATGATGGCTTATTATTCTACTTTTGTTAGAAGTTTTTACTTATTTTCTGTAAAACATGTATCGAAAATTATTGTTAGCTAGTTTGAGTATGCTCTTTGAAAGTGTTCAATCTGTATTTTGACTTTTCATTGTGATTTTTCTCCTTTCTGCTCTTATCACCTCTTATCATGTCTCGTCGATACCCGTATTTGACGGAGCTGGAACTTTTGGAGTATTTACAGAATTTGTCAGCTAATGAATCTGAAATAGATGTGATGATGATGTATCCGATAACGAAGATGATGAGTATGTGCCTGATACAGTTGATCAAGGACATTCATCGGGCAGCGATTCTGTAATGATAGAGATGCTGTAGTCTGGTACATGGGGTCCAAATTTTTTTCAAGATGTCTAGAAACAGATTTACATAAATTGAATAATATCGAACGGATTTATTTACCTGGAGACAATTGAGCACCGACTAGCCAATCAACTTCTTGGAAAACATGTAGTAGCAGTGTAATGGGGCCATTTAAAAATAAAGGAAGATATGTCACGACCTATAATATCTTTACGTCTGTAAATTTGGCAAAATAATTACGAAAGAAGTAAAATAATCCATAAAATGCCAATCCATAAAAAACAAAAATATGGAACTGTACAAAACAAAAATGTTCAAACACGAAGACTTGACGCTATCGGTGTACCAGGGAAAAACGAACAAAGATGTTCTAGTGGTGAGTTCTCTACGCTCAAATAATAAATAAGCACAGATCAAAAGAAGAAACAGGAAACCATTACCTACTACAACCACAAAAATGCGGATTAGAAGTTAGAGATCAGATGACCAGGCAGTATTCAACCAAATTAGCTACAAGAAGACTAAGGGCAGAATAACATCAACGAATACAAATCCAAGGGATACAAAAAAGCAACCAAATAATAAACATAGACTATGCTATAAAGGGAACTGCAACAAAAAAATCATTTGAAATTTGTCATATGTATATATGTAAAAAATTTGTATAGTATTTTTACTACAGTTGAGTCCGCGAGTCTTTACCCGTGCGTCATTAATACCTGGTCAGATAAAAGACATACTTTTTATTTAGCATCATTCTCTTCCACGTATGAAATTAATGACAAACCAACTGCCGTCTGTTATTAAGTAAAAACACATGTTATTTTTATGAACGATTTAGACTTAGTGTATTGAAAAGAGATAGATACAAAGAAAGACGATTCAGATCTTCACATATTTTAAGTACAATTTCTGACGTTTTGGTTTGTTTACTTTTGTGTCTGTCAGTTTGTTGAATTTTTTGCTGTTATTTTGTCGAATTTTTGCATTTTGAAGTTTTTTTAGTATACAAACAGTTGTTTTTACAACTAATTGTATATTGGAGTTAGAAATTTTGTAATAAGTTTATGTTATTTTACGATAAATTTTGACAACGTACAAAGCTAACCTCATTGTTGACACAGTTGAAGACTTGTGTTTAAGGTTCCGCCAAAGTGAATAAAATAACAAAAAGAAAATATGTTATTGAATTTTTTTATAAATTGTTTATTTATTTATTAATCAATGATAATAAAATAATTTATTAAGCTACTTCAAATGTGGCTGTAATTATGCACCAAAATTTTAAAGCAAAACTTGAATTTGACATTCTATTTATTTGATAACGTCAAATTTTATAATAACCCGTGATCGGAATACTATCCATTTGCCGTTGCGTTTAGTAAATTTCCGACTCATTTCGTATGCTTTAAATGATGACGCACGGGTAAAGACACGCGGACTCAACTCTACAAAAGCAAGATTACGTGGGTCAAAATTTCTGACGTAAAAGCACTGTCAATACAATGTATTATCATTAGAATGTGACTTTTCATCATGGTCACGTTTATGTCATTACTTGTCAGATATTTTTCTTTGTTTTTGTTTACTATAAAAATAATATCTAATAAAGTATTTGTTAATGTTAACGAAAACAATGATATTCCATAACATCAACTCTAGAATTGAAATTTGTGTAGAACAGCTAAAATACGACATTAACACGGAACTTCCCGATCTTGAATAAGCGTCCACATGGATGGTATAATATTTTAATAAGAAAAACGTAATCGCGATTACATTGAGAATTTTAGAATCATATTAATTAAATAACCAAAAACATTTATTATTATCAATAATATAAATTTTCTAAAACAATTATTTAAGTTAAATATTCCAAAAAATAATAATTTTAGGCCCGGTCTTTTCACCTCCGAATAACTATTTATTAGGAAGTTTATCCGGCAGATTACATGCAAATCTGTGAAATAAACCTTCGAATAACTTTTATTCGGAGGTGAAAAGACCGGGCCTTAGTTAAATATTTTATACATTCGTCCGTATGCTGCTCATACATTCAAACGCAAATGACAGTTCAGTGTTGCTGGTTGGCGGTTGCGGTCAATAGGGAACTTGCACAATTTTTTTTATTACATAATAATGTTCAGTTTTGTTTCAGGACCATACGTATTCTCTCGGACAGTCAGGCAGCACTTAAGGCCATTGCCAGCTGGAGAATTAACTCTAAGTTTGTGCTGGAATGCCGACAACACCTGGAAACCCTGGCCTACCGAAACCGAGTGGAACTCGGGTGGGTGCCGGGACATACGGGGGTTGAAGGAAACGAAAGAGCCGACTCACTTGCGAGAGAGGGCTCGGCTGTCCCCCTTACTGGGCCTGAGCCTGGCCTAGGGGTGACCAAATCGGCTGTCAAAGGAGCCGTTGCTAAATGGATCCTTGCGCAGCACACCCGACACTGGAACGATATTTCGGGACAGCGGCACAGCAAGTTAATGATGGGGCGGCCAAACCCCTCGCTAACCGATGAGGCCCTACGACTCGAAAGGAAAAAGCTTAGGGCGGTAACTGGCTTACTAACCGGACACTGCACCCTAAGAAAACACCTGCACAACATGGGGATCTTTCACGGAGACCCTGTTTGCAGGAAATGTGGGGAGGCAGATGAAACTGCCTCACGTGTCATATTTGACTGTCCAGTCCAAACCCGATGGCGACTGCAATACGGGGTCGAAAACTCGAACCTAAGTGTCAGAAGTCAGGTAAAGAACCTAATAAAGGAGCTTGTCCTGCTAGCTGGGAGAATGGACCTCTTATAGGTAACAGACGACTTAACTTCAAGTTAAGTAATCCCGAACCCATTGGGGACAAAAACCCAATGATGGTTTAACCCGAGACCGAACGGTGTGCAATAAGTCTACTCAGGCTGTAGCACGGGCCCCAGGGCCACCCGATTCGATCTAACAACAAAAAAAATGTTCAGTTTTGTTTAAAAATAAGATTTCCAAAATTTCACGCTTCAAAAACTCGTAATAACTTAGAAATACGTATTTAAAGTCTTCAGCGGTATAAAATAGTTCAAACGACCCGTGACGTCACATAGTTTTACATTAGTTATTATTATGGTTATATTTCGCTGTGTCTAGGTACACGCTAACGTGTACGCAAATAAAAAAGTTAGGTATGTACAAGCGAATTAAACTTCATCAAGCCAGTGACGTTATTATTTAGCGTGCGCAGTGACTATATATTTTGGTACATGCTATTTTGATATGTTTAGCGTGTGTTTGATAGAAAAATATTTGTTAAAGGAAGGGAAGCAGGACTATTCAGATGTTTAAAACTTAATTGTAATAAATCAATGTATATATTAAAGTATATATTTAGGTTAGCAAAATAAATACAGTGAAACTTGGATAATTCTAATCTCAGGGGACCGTTAAAAAAATTCGAATTATCCAAAAATTCGAATTAAAAAATAAATCTACAAAAACAAGGATTACCTACAAAAACCTGCAAATGATAAACATCAGGAGTTGATCATCAAAAAAACAGTATGTAGTTGATCATTTTTATCGCTTGGAGATGTTTTTGTTCCTATTCTTGCCAGAGTTTTGTCATCCTAAAAAAATAGGCTAACAAAATTCGGCCAAAAATACCAATTAAAACATTTACAAGCTATAAAAAAGACCGACTTTATTTTTTCCAAAGAGATCCGAAATTTTTAGCTGCTCTTTAGAATTTATCTTCTCAGTAATGACAAGATATGATCTTCTCAGTAATGACAAGATTCTAAGATATTTAGAAAAGATAGCAGAAAAGTTCGAATTATTCAAAATATAATTCGAATTATTCACGACTTTTTACCATTACTTATATAGGAAATGCTAGGGACCAGAATAAAAATTCGAATTAAATAAGATTTCGAATTATGGAAGTTCGAACTAAGCAGGTTCCACTGTATATGTATTTAGTTGACATAACACGTAAAAAATATTGTTAAACTAATTTTTATACGTAAATTAATTATTATAATCAACTATTCTAAATGGGAAATAAGCCACAATTTAACTAAAAAAAAATGATTTTATTAACGTTTCGACGTCCAAATCGGATGTCATTGTCAAAATACAAAAATTAGTCAGATTAAATAAATTATTAGAAAAATTTTTTACTAAGCAACACCATTTTTGTTTAATTTAATAATATTTTGTATTTTGACAACGACGTCCGATTTAGACGTCGAAACGTTAATAAAATCATTTTTTGGTTAAATTTTGGCTTAGTTCCCATTTAGAATAGTTGATTACAAAAATGCCACAAGGATAATAGCTTCAGAACAAGTTAATTATTATTGGGAAAGCTTTAGGTCTTCTTTTTATTTTAATCTTTTACGGTAATACATACTATTTCATTTATAACTAAAAAAAATACATATTAATTTATAGTCTCTTATCTTTTTCGTACTGTTTTAAAATGTTCTTAAACTCATTAAAAGAACTAAATAATTGTCCACACTCCGTAGTTAATTTAAAAACAAACACTAAACAAATAAAAAATAAGAAATCACTGACACTCTAACTTTTTTATTTGCGTACACGGTAACGTATACCTAGACACAACCTTATATTTAGGTATATTCTTCTTCTCCTTCTTTAGTTTATTGGCCTCCACCTACTTGGGTATTTGGCAAGCTCATCGTCGTGGAATAAGTCAAAAATATTTATATTCTAATGACTTTTATCGTATGTCATTGTAATAATATATACCAGTTTGTTAAAATTGTAGTTTTATACTGTTTTTGAAGGAAAGGAACGAAGGTTTACTATTGAAAATAAAACCATTTTGTAAAAGTACGAATTTTTCTATGGATAGTTCAAACGATCAAAAACACTTGTAACGTCACATAAATGTATTTTCTACTGACGTTTATAACGTCTAATTTAAAATTCTGTTTACTTTATTGGAAAAATGTAAATGTAAAACCAAGTGACGTCACGATGCGTTTTGGACCACCTGTTTTAATTTGAATTTTTAATCGTCTTTAGGGGCCAAACGAAAGACAAACAAAACTTTTTTATCTTTTTGATACATGTTTTAAATTATGTTGTGTTGTGATTTATAACATTTTTTTCGAATATAAAAATTTATGCAAGTTCCCTATTACGCTGTGAGCTGTGAAATAATCTACATATTTTAATGATTATTACATGTACCTACACTATGATAATATTCTAATTAATATATTTCGGCAAGTAATGAAAACCAATTGACATCATTAATTAGAATAAATAATTATAGATATTATTTTTATATGTTGTTCTGAAGCTATTTCCTTGTGGCATTTTTATGATTAATTATTTATATGGGAAATAAGCCACAATTAAATGAAAAAAAATAATTTTATTAACGTTTCGACGCCCAAATCGGGTGCCGTTGTCAAAATACAAAATATTACTAAAATAAACTAAAGTGTTGTTGCTAAGCAAAAAAAATTCTTCTAATAATTTATTTAATCTCACTCATTTATATTGGCAATTCAGACATATATTATACATTTTAAAGTAGAAGACTTTAAAATGATATTGCCAATATTTATGAGTTGCGTTCCTGGGACGACTTACTGAAAGATAGTTCATTCGATTACATGAAATTAACCCCAACTCAAGAATATCCGTCATAAAAAATTATAGCATGTGATATGTCTTTAAAAAGACAACCAAATGCAACGACAGTAAAATTCTCGCGTTAGAGACTTCATAGTAAATCTCAAGGGAAAACCAGGAAAAACCCTGTGATACTATCCCGACATCGTAAGTATTTGGTCTTACATTAATTTACTCTCAAAAAATAATACCAAATTCTGACTTGTAACATGTTTAAATTATAAATATTATTAATAATACTAGATATATAAGTAATACTAAAATATAAAATATGTACTAGCTCGATATTATTGACTTACTAATCTTGGTATTTTCTTTCTATTGACTTCCTCTTTCAGTATGGGTAACCACATCCTACTGCATTCTACCGAGGAATTTGCGACACAATTGGTTTCATTTAGCATAATTAGAGCCGCTTCTTTGATTTTTCTCTTTTTATTATCTGATTCTTTCAGGACTATACTTGAATCTCTCCACTGAACTCTATGTTCATTATCCCATGCGTGTTGACATATTTGAGATCTCTCAAATACTCTATTTTTAATATAAGATTGATGTTCACTTATTCTAACGTCTAATGGTCTTGATGTCTCACCTAAATAAAATTGTTCGCATTCACAACGTATTTTATAAATGCAATTTTTAAACAACATTCAAAACAACAAACACATTGAGATCTATTCTATCTAAAACTAAACCTAACAATGATCAAGAAAGAACAAAAAATTGCATTTATAAAATACCTTGTGAATGCGAACAATTTTATTTAGGTGAGACATCAAGACCATTAGACGTTAGAATAAGTGAACATCAATCTTATATTAAAAATAGAGTATTTGAGAGATCTCAAATATGTCAACACGCATGGGATAATGAACATAGAGTTCAGTGGAGAGATTCAAGTATAGTCCTGAAAGAATCAGATAATAAAAAGAGAAAAATCAAAGAAGCGGCTCTAATTATGCTAAATGAAACAAATTGTGTCGCAAATTCCTCGGTAGAATGCAGTAGGATGTGGTTACCCATACTGAAAGAGGAAGTCAATAGAAAGAAAATACCAAGATTAGTAAGTCAATAATATCGAGCTAGTACATATTTTATATTTTAGTATTACTTATATATCTAGTATTATTAATAATATTTATAATTTAAACATGTTACAAGTCAGAATTTGGTATTATTTTTTGAGAGTAAATTAATGTAAGACCAAATACTTACGATGTCGGGATAGTATCACAGGGTTTTTCCTGGTTTTCCCTTGTGATTTACTATGAAGTCTCTAACGCGAGAATTTTACTGTCGTTGCATTTGGTTGTCTTTTTAAAGACATATCACATGCTATAATTTTTTATGACGGATATTCTTGAGTTGGGGTTAATTTCATGTAATCGAATGAACTATCTTTCAGTAAGTCGTCCCAGGAACGCAACTCATAAATATTGGCAATATCATTTTAAAGTATTCTACTTTAAAATGTATAATATATGTCTGAATTGCCAATATAAATGAGTGAGATTAAATAAATTATTAGAAGAATTTTTTTTGCTTAGCAACAACACTTTAGTTTATTTTAGTAATATTTTGTATTTTGACAACGGCACCCGATTTGGGCGTCGAAACGTTAATAAAATTATTTTTTTCATTTTAATTGTGGCTTATTTCCCATATAAATAATTAATCATTATTTTTATAGTAAACAAAAACAAAGAAAAATATCTTTGACAAGTAATGACATAAACGTGGCCATGATGAAAAGTCACATTCTAATGTTTTGACAGTGCTGTCAAAAATTTTGACCTACGTAATCTTGCTTTTGTAGTAAAAATACTACATATAGTATTTTTACTACAAAAACGTTATTACGTAGGTCAACATTTTTGACGAAAGAGAACTGTCAAAACGTTAGAATGTGACTTTATATTAATATGACAATAATGAAAAGTCACATTCTAATGTTTTGACAGTTCTCTTACGTCAAAAATTTTGACCTACGTAATAACGTTTTTGTAGTAAAAATACTATATATGTAGGTTTTGTACAAGCAAAATAATTAAAAAAATTTTCTGATGCATAAATTTGTGCTCGAAATAAAGTAATTCGTATAAATTAATTAAATAATGTCTCTTTTTAGTAGGTATTAACTCAATATAAGCTTTTTTCAAGTAAACAAGAATGCAAAAACGGCTGGCGATAGAAAATTTTAATAACTGTCATTTTGACCGCTCTGGTGCTTCTAGGTATGCAAAAATGCTGGTGCTTCTAGTGTTAAGCCAAATTTGGCACCAAGGTTTTTTTTTGATGAATAAGATCGAGGTCTTGAACCGGAAGAATCGGTTTACCAGAAGCTGTGTTTTTACTGTTTTTTATGTAAAAATATGTTGTTTTTTCATTCACTCTGTATATATTGTTTTCAAAAAGGTAATACAGTCGAACCCGCTTATGGAATAGCCTTCGTGCCAAGCAAAAATATTCTTATAACCGGGATATTCTAATAACCGATCACTAGTGGCTAGCCGTAATAAGTGTAGCGAATATACGTAATAATAGTACATACTATGTTAAATATGTATATGTATATGGTTTTAGGTCTTTTTATGTCAATAATACAATGGCGTAACGTATTTATTAAAAAACCAAATTACATTATTATATTATGTTGATGCATACAGTAATTAATATGAAATGTATGCAATAGTAAATATTTTCGTATTAAAATACATAATATACTTAATAAGAAAATTACTTATTAAGTCTTGAAAAATAATCGGTAATTGTAGCTTGTTTTCTTGTTACATAAAATACTAGTCACTTTTGTTGCTCTGAATTATAAAAATTAGAAAAATTTACAATGGTTTGGCCACCCCGAAAACAATTTATAATTTTACAAGGTATTAGGATGGGCGAACTGTTTCTTAAAAATTTTATTACAGTCAACTGGGTGGCAATATGCATAGTTTCTAAACAAAGGAAATTATTTTACGACTGAATTTGTCATAAACAGTTGAATTGGTACTCATAACAACGCAATAAAATATTTACTACCTATCTGACAAACAAAAATAATATAAAGAAAACAGCACTACAGGCCTTCGAAAGCCCTTGGCGAGAAATTATAGTACAAGACATAATTTAAATTTTTAGGAATTTCGAAATTATAGGTAAAAATTTATTCGTTGACCTGAAATATTATTCTAATAAACGTCTTATGAATACGTATGCCAATAAACGGATAAATTTATTAAGGAGTAAATGGAAACGATTCTGGACCTCGAATTTATATTCCATAAACCGGGATATTCCTATAACCGGTACTCTAATAAGCGGGTTCGACTGTACCGAAATTGAAGAGTGTAAAAATATTTTTAGGAAAGATTTTTAAATTTTTAGTTATGTTAGTTACCATTTAATAAATGCATATCGTATCTTCACATGTACCTATGTCAGCAAATTCATTTTGAATGCCCGCCAGTTTTGTAAAAGACAAAATCTGAGATGGCCTCATATCTAAATTTGAATCTTTGTATGTGTAGTGTGTGTGGTCCATATTATATGCTTTTACCATTAAATGCACAATAATTCTTATATTATTTGCACGAATCTGCCGCACATAGGTTCATAGGTACATATGAAGATACGTTATGCATTTATTAATTGGTAATTAACATAACTAAAGAGTTCAAAATATTTCCTAAAAAATACTTTACACTCTTTTCAACGCTGATATTAACTTTTTGAAAAATTAATACATACAGGGTGCAAGAATTAGTAAATAAAAAAACATGTTTTTACATAAAAATCAGGAAAAACACAACTTCTTGTAAACCGATTCTTCTGGTTCAAGACCTTGGTCTTACACATCAAAAAAATAACCTATATACCAAATTTGGTTGACGTCAGACTTTTCGTTCAAAAGTTATCGTGCTATTAGTCACATAAGTACAGTCGCCATTTTGAATGCCTGCCATTTTTGTAAAAGGTAAAATCTGAGATGGAGTTATATCTAAATTTGAACCTTGATGGGTGTAGTATATGTGGTCCAAATTATGTGCTTCTACCATTAAATGCACAATAATTCTTATAATATTTGCACGAATCTGCTGCATATAGGTACATGTGAAGATACGTTATGCATTTATTAAATGGTAATTAACATAACTAAAAAGTTCAAAATATTTTTTACAAAATATTTTTACGCTCTTTTCAATTGCTGTATTACCATTTTGAAAAATTAATATATAGAGGGAAAAAATTGAAAAAAAAAACATATTTTTACATAAACAACCAGTAAAAACACAACTTCTGGTAAACCATATCACAGCAACCTTCTGGTCATATCACAGCAACTTTCACTCACGACTAACTTACGCAATCCTTTCCTGGGGACACTCTTGCCATATAGATAAGGCGTTTGGTCAGCAGAGAAAGTGTATTCGCATAATCACAGGTCAGGGTTATCGGGACGATTGTAGGCAGTCTTTCAGAAACCTGAGGATTCTCACACTACTTTCTGTGTACATTATGCAGTGCCTGTTGTATGTTCATCAAAATGTAGATCTGTATAAAACACAACAGCATACTTATCAGACTAGAAATCATGATGCCCTTGTACCAGACTTCAGTCGACTTGAGAGGACCAGAAATGGAACCAGATACCTAGCATTGAAATTTTATAACTGTATACCAATATCTATTAAAAGTCTTGATTTTAACCAATTTAAGAGACAAATTAAAAATTATCTTCTGATGGGTGCTTTCTACTCATTTGAGGAGTACTTCAGATCTAAATTTTGTTTTGTCCTGTAATTTAATTAGTGTTTAGTTTTTAAATTTTAGTAATAGGTTTTTTTTACTGAAGTACTGTCAACTTTTAATGTAATTTTAGACAATTTTAATTATTGCTGACCTGCAAAAGTACATTTGTACATTATTACCAATAAATACTCTACTCTACTCTAACCGATTCTTCTGGTTCACCATATCCATCTTGTAAATCAAAAAGAGAACCTATTTACCAAATTTGGTTGAAATCGGACTTTTCGTTCAAAAGTTATGGTACTATTAAACACATGTATAGGGGTCAATTGGAATGCCTGCCATTTTTGTAAAAGGCAAAATCTGAGATGGACTCATATCTTAATTTGAACCTTTATATGTGTAGTATATGTGGTCCAAATTATATGCTTGTATCATTAAATGTGCAATTGTTTCACATATCGGCCGCACTGGTAGGCTCAGTCTATGTTAATATATACATCTATGAGTCAAAAGCACTACTATAATTGAAAAAAATATTACCCAAAACAATCCTTCCATCTCCTGATCCTAGATCTAAAAGGGTACCAGTTCTTCCTTTGAGAGCGGCCAATATATTTTTAACTTGATGATCTGTAGCTGGAATATATGGTAAACAATATTTTCGAAATGCAGGACTGATAAATGGGGCACATATTACTGTCAAACCAATTGCAACACCTCCTGAAATATTGTATTTAGGTACAGTAGAACCCCGATTATCCGGGTGCGGATTATCCGTGCTGTGATTTTCTATTACTCAAGTTGCATTTTTGAGGTTTTATCAAAATAGCGTAACGTAAATCACTTGACGGAAACTCTATATGACGAAAGAGAGACTCATAATGAAGGATTTATTTTTTTCTGTTATTTTTTATGGTAGGTACTCCATCTAATTTACTTACCTTTGCACGTCATCCGCGTCATAGCCTTTGACGTCACATGATACCAACACGAAATATTTAGGCGGTAGGTGTGTTCTTTTTTAGAATCACTTTGCCCAGTACACTGGCATTACAGCCACTAGACATATTCTATTATATACGCGTAGAAATAATATTTAAAGATTTCTATTAATGTTAACTTAAAAGAAATACCCAATAATATGTTTCATTTAATTTGAACAAGTGGATTATAAAGCGTTTGTATGAAGCACATTTGTTCGGAATACACTGTAACTATAATCGAATGAAGGTAATATTTTGGCATAAATTGGTAACATTTATTTGACAGTTGCGGTGATAACACTTCATATTTGTTTATATTCTTTACTATAAGTATTTGTTTCATTATATTTACTGTTTTTATTATGTACTTTAATGTAAGATTATAACTTAATTATTGTTTTCTTTTTCTAAAGTTTTTATTTATTTACATTGAATATTAATTTGTTTTGCTGTATAATCCACTTCCGAAAAAATTGTGTGACGTATTTGATTTAAAATGAATTCAATAATTGTTTGTAATTGGGCAACAATGTCAACTTAGATCTCTAACGTAGATAATGACCTGCAACGGTAAGTAAATTAGAGGAACTGTATGTATGTGTATACATACATTGATATGTACATAATGTATTATACATAAAAAATACATGTTCGGATTATCCGTACTACCCTTCGGTCCCGACTAGCACGGATAATCGGGGTTCTACTGTATATGTATTTTCTAAAATTATCCATGTTAGGTTTACCTGTGATTGCTACAAAAAATTTTCCAGCGGGAGATATTTTCTTTGGAAGCGACCGAGGCTCCGTTTGTTCAGATGTTTCAAATAGAGTATTCATCGGTGCAATTAACTAAAATACATGTTTAGGGTAGAAATAATTAGTTATTTTGTATTTTAAATTTTAACATAAACATAACCATAGAATGTCATAGAAAAAAGTGTTGTTTCTTCTTCTTTTTTCGGGCAATGTCATGTCACCTACATAAGTGACAAAATTCGCAAAATTAAATTCCAACAGAGGGCGCTCAAAATTTCAAAGATGGACGACAACTCTAGGAAAACAATTCATTTTGTCATTTGAATTCACAGTTCTAAAACGTTAAATTAAAATCATTTACAGGAGTGTTTTGCCAAAATAACCACTAAGTTTTGCAACTAAGACATCTTATAAGTTAAAGACGACTCAAAATTATGTTTAATCTGTATGCATTCATTAAAATTTGATGCTAACTACTAATCTCTTTTTACCTTTTTTTCGTAAAAAAATCTGGCCCCCCGATAATCACACGGCGTTCTAAAAATTATTAATCTATCTTAGGATTTCTAATTTTGTTTTTAATTTAATTAATAGGTGCACTACAGTTTATTTTACACCAACGGATAACAATTTTTAATTAAATAAAAACTGGAAACTAAGTAGGTGAATTTATTTTATAATAATTGTGTTCTGGCAATTACGAAGTGGTCGGGATATTTTGCGTAACAATGTACATTCTATGTACAGAATATAAACTACATTTTAATTTATTTATTTAATTTTGCAGTCGCTTAAACATTAAAAAATACTACATTTAATACAAACGTTAAATTAACAAAATGTGTGATTTGGCATTGGTTAATTTAGGTCATTACGTAGAGTATAATAGGAATGAATACTAAGGAACACTGCAATAGTTTTTTTAAGTCGAAATTATTGTTAATTACAACATAAACTGACCGCAAATATGTACACAACGTAACTGGAGACCGGAATTTGAATTCTTGTTGTTAGCTTATAGTCCAGCCTGTATCGTCGCCCCCGTTAGGTAACATATATTCGGATTCGATTTTGTTGCACAAACTCACTTAAAAAGAGTTTCTTATAACAAATATACAGAGTGCCGGGAAGTGCCGCGGTCGGAAAATTGTTTAAAGATTTTTTTTAAACAAATTCAAAAAATCAATTTTTTCACTTCAAACAATCAATTTTTTCACTTCGTATAATTTTTATTATTCTTTGAGTCATTATGAGCGAAAAAGGTTTCTTGTAATATTTCTCTAAAATTGACTGTTGTTGAGTTATACTCGATTTAAAATTTGAAAAACGCGAAAATGGCCATTTTCAAGGCTTAATAACTCGGTTAAAAATTATTATTAGGACAGTCAAAAAGTGAATGAATCGAAGTTGAAAGCCCCCCTACATGATTCTGAAGAAATTTTGTAATTATTTTATTACTGAGCTGTTATTTTTAATTGTTAAATAAAAGCGCTAAGTGAGGCGGCCGTCAATGTGAGTGCAAGTAAGATGCACCATTAGACGGCCGGAATGGTGCACTCACTATTGACGGCCGCCTATATGCAGTTAGCGCTCATTGTTATTAATTAAAAATAACAGCTTAGTAATAAAATAATCACAAAAATTTCTTCAGGATTTTGTATGGTGGACTTTAAACTCTGATTTGGTCACTTTCTAACTTTCATAGCAATAATTTTTAACCGAGTTATTAAGCCTTGAAAACGGCGATTTTCGCGTTTTTCAAATATTAAATCGCGTATAACTCGACAAAAATAAATTTTAGAGAAAAATCACAAGAGACCTTTTTTGCTTATAGACCTGGATCCCGCTTACCAAAAAAAAAGTTGATTAATAGCAAGCTGAAAATTTGTTAATAGCTTAACGGTGTATAGTCGGACAAACTTTGATGAAAAGGGAACACTGGAACAGGGGAAGTTTTAATTGTGGAACAGTTTAAAAATTTGGAACGTCACATTACGAAAACGTTTCATGTGTTTTGTCAGACAGAACTTCCAATTCATTTGCTACCATTTCATTAAACCCTCATGCAAAAATCAGACTGGTGTTTATCACCAACTGGGCATTTTAATAAGTGGAACACGAAGAACATGTCAAATGTCAGAAATCATGTTGGTTAGTAATAGCAGTCTGATTTTTGCATGAGAGTTTAATGTGTAACGGGTAGTTCTTTTAAGGACGACAGACTCAGTAAAACACAATTTAAAAATAAAGCAAATATATTAAAGGTAATTATATACAGTTTAAAACAAATAAAATAAAATATAATTCCATCTTCTGCAAAGGAAAAACAATATTAAACTTTATTATAGTTATCCGATCATAATAGCAACATCGAAATAATACGATAATCAATATATACAATAATAATCTCGCTACGTTAAAACAACGTAGCCTGGAGACGGCATTTCACTTCAATGCAGTCACTCGTTCCTCGCTACTACCGCCTACTGCGATAACGATTGTGGCAAGACTCCACGTCACTACGGTGGCGTCTACCTAGGCATAGTTCCGCCTCACAAACGGCGCATCTTTGCCAGGCCAGCTGAAGCTCGTTCAATACGCGAGGCATCAGCTGTTGAGCCATAGTAAGTTCAATACACGAACCATGACTGATTTTCTCATTCTCCTAGCTCGCCTTAAATATGCTCTCGATGCCCTCTCCTTCGGTTTCCCCCAGCGGTGCCGTGAAGAAGGAATGCGCAAACACGGACACTCCATCAGTCCCCTCCGGTAACAACAGCTCATCGCCCGCCGAGGCATCACATCGTTACACCCCCTTCTCTTTGGAAAACAAAAAAAAAATGTAGCATACATTTTTTTTTTGTGCCGTGTGTGCAACACGGCTTGGGCTCATCATCGGTGTGGTCTTGGTCGGTTCTTCCTTACTTCGTAAACTGGTCCTGGATGGCTGTCAAGAAGATGCTTCCCTCTGTAGATCTTGGTCGTGGTCCCCTCATATCCATTGGGACAGTGTACCAAGGCTTTTCTACAGAAATGGTCACATTCTTCCTGCTGGCTGCATCTGCGACGGTTTACCCTTAAGGCATGAAGAAGATGCTTCCCTCTGTAGATCTTGATCGTGGTCCCCTCATATCCATTGGGACAGTGTACCAAGGCTTTTCTACAGCAAATGGTCACATTCTTCCTGCTGGCTGCATCGGCGACGTTTATTTTCGGTTCCTTCTCGGTTTCGGTTCCTTAAGAATCTGAAAACAAAGAAGCTTAATCATCTTTGAACGGGTTCTATTTATTTATCCACGACGTGGACCTGGTACTGAGTCTGTGTCTTTGTATGGTTCTAATTATTGCTCGGGTGCCAATTTGTAACGGGTAGTTACAAACTGCGTAGCTTTTATTTTGCTCGGGCGCCATTTTGTAACGGGTAGTTCTTTTAAGGACGACAGACTCAGTAAAACACAATTTAAAAATAAAGCAAATATATTAAAGGTAATTATATACAGTTTAAAACAAATAAAATAAAATATAATTCCATCTTCTGCAAAGGAAAAACAATATTAAACTTTATTATAGTTATCCGATCATAATAGCAACATCGAAATAATACGATAATCAATATATACAATAATAATCTCGCTACGTTAAAACAACGTAGCCTGGAGACGGCATTTCACTTCAATGCAGTCACTCGTTCCTCGCTACTACCGCCTACTGCGATAACGATTGTGGCAAGACTCCACGTCACTACGGTGGCGTCTACCTAGGCATAGTTCCGCCTCACAAACGGCGCATCTTTGCCAGGCCAGCTGAAGCTCGTTCAATACGCGAGGCATCAGCTGTTGAGCCATAGTAAGTTCAATACACGAACCATGACTGATTTTCTCATTCTCCTAGCTCGCCTTAAATATGCTCTCGATGCCCTCTCCTTCGGTTTCCCCCAGCGGTGCCGTGAAGAAGGAATGCGCAAACACGGACACTCCATCAGTCCCCTCCGGTAACAACAGCTCATCGCCCGCCGAGGCATCACATCGTTACAAATGAAAGGGTAACAAATCAATTGGATGTACTGTCCGACAAAATAGTTACATGGGGCGTTTTCGTAATCTGACGTTCCAAATTTTTAAACTGTTCCACAATTAAAACTTCCCCTGTTCCAGTACATCAAAGTTTTTCCGACTAGACACCGTTAAGCTATTAAGAGATTTTCAGTTTGCTATTAATCAACTTTTTTTATACGCGGGATCCAGGTCTATTATAATGATCCAAAAAATCTAAGAAAATCGAACGAATCGAAAAAATTAATGTTTTGAATTTGTTTAAAAAAATTGTTTAACAATTTTTCGACCGCGGCACTCTGTGGATATGTTATAAGAACCTCTTTTTTAGTAAGGTTGTGCAAAAAATCGAATCGGAATAATTTACCTAACGGGGGCGACCATACAGCCTGGACTATACAACCGCGAGTAATTCAAACTAATAGGAAATCATTCGGTCATTACAAACCATTACGAACTTGGGTCTCCAGTTACGTCACGACTCCCTTCTCTTCGAGATGCGCAATATATTATCTTGTTATTTATAGTATCATGGATACGCTCACACTCGCACGACAGACAAAGATAGCTAGACCACTGTACTTGATATTGGCGTTACACTACACCCCGATGCATTGAGTGGCATATCCCTAGTTTTGTTTTTTATTGTTAATTGTGCAGCGACATTGTGATAGCAAATTAAATATAAAGTTCACAAGGAAGAATTTCCTGTAGCTGGCTGTATACCATTAATTACAAGTAAAATTTAATAAAACATTTTGGCTTGGTAAAAGGTATATTATTTTAAAAAGCCCCTATAGGGCTACAAACATAGAAACAAAACGTTTTCGCTCTGTAACAAGAGCATCATCAGTGTTACAAGAACATGGTGAGCCAACCAAAAAATACAAAGGTCAAAGCCTTTCAAAAACAGACTAAAAGTCTTACATAGATGCAATCATGGCAAAATCCAAAGGATAAAATTCCTATGGCTACGGCCCTAGGGCCGTCTCAAATGTCTTTTCAAATCATTTGATTGACTAAATTGCTTAAAACAAAGTTCACACATGTGAGGCTTTTCTCAAGTGTGCACTTGTAAGTGTCGTTTCAAATGTCCTACTGTAATAAATTGCTTAAAACAAATTTCACACTTGTGAGGCTTTTCTCCAGTGTGTATCTTAAAATGCTTATTCAAATTTACTGCTTGACTAAATTGCTTAAAACAAATTTCGCACTTGTAAGGCTTTTCTCCAGTGTGTATCCTTAAATGCTTATTCAAATTTTCTGCTTGATTAAACTGCTTAAAACAAATTTCACAATTGTGAGGCTTTTCTCCAGTGTGTATCGTTAAATGCTTTTTCAAATTTACTGCTGCACTAAATTGCTTCAAACAAATTTCACACTTGTAAGGCTTTTCTCCAGTGTGCACTCTCAAATGTCTTTTCAAATCATTTGATTGAACAAATTGCTTAAAACAAATTTCACACTCGTGGGGCTTTTCTCCAGTGTGCACTCTTAAGTGTCGTTTCAAATGTTCTGCTCTAATAAATTGCTGAAAACAAATTTCACACTTGTAGGGCTTTTCTCCTGTGTGTGTTCTTAAGTGTTTTTTCAAACTTCCTGCTTCAGAAAATTGCTTCAAACAGATTTCACACTTGTGAGGCTTTTCTCCAGTGTGCATTCGTAAGTGTCGTTTGAAACTTCCTGGTGCACTAAATTGCTTAAAACAAATTTTACACTTATAAGGCTTTTCCCCAGTGTGCACTCTCAAATGTTCTTTCAAATTACTTGTTGTAGTAAACTGCTTAAAACAAATTTCACACTTGTAAGGCTTTTCTCCTGTGTGTGTTCTTAAGTGTTTTTTCAAATTTCCTGCTTGAGCAAATTGCTGAAAACAGATTTCACACTTGTAAGTTTTTTTTCCAATGCATAATTTCATATGGTTGTTTAAATAACCTTTATGGCCAAGCTGCTTAATACAAATTTCACATTTTTTTTCTTCATCTGGTCGAATCACACATGCTTTGTTACATGCATGTAGGGATATTTTTTCTATAATTTCCAATGTCTTCTTCTCTCCGAGAGGGCCTAAAAGAAAAGAAAATATTTAATACAACATAAGAGAAAATGAAACACATGTCTTGTGGCACAAATTAATTTTATCGCCAACCGTCACTAAAGTCATTCATTATTGTACTCATTTGACGCCATTTGCGGCGGTAAAGTAACACTTTATTGTACTGAACGAAGAATTTTACTTCACCTGCCGCGGTTAATCAAATTAACTGAGATTGAATGTAAGCGGTTGATGGCAGTAATCGATTATTTATTTAAGTGAACTTAAAATTTATTTACTTTAATTATTAAAATATTGTACAAAATTTACGTTATTATTAATTAAATTTATGTCAAAAAGTGAAATTCTGTAGTATTTTGCAATTATATTCATAAAACATAAATAGAAACAGATTTAGTAATTGTTTATAGGTGTTTATTCAATATTGATTACTTGAACAACTATCGATTAAACATCGAAATCGGCCATCATGCAAAAGCATTCTGTCATCGTCATTACTGTCATATGAAATTTTTATTTCGTCTAAAATTAATAAAATTCTTAAATCTTTTAAGTTTTGTATTAATGCAAATATAAAGTGTGATCCAAAATTATTGTCGCCATAGGTGGCTATGAACGACAGAGATAGGTATACTGTGCATGTCTGTTATTAATTCAGATATACTTTCCAGTTTACGTCAACTTTGACAGATACTTGTCAGTGTACGTACGTCAACTTAAAAAACACTATATATAATTGAACATAAAAAGTAGCAGAGGAAGAAAATTTTAACTTTACATGAATTAAAAAGTCTTTAGATGGGTATCTTTTCGACGTGTTTTCAATCTTTATTCTTTATTTGGAAAGTGAAAGTAATCATAACAACACTGAATACAGCCGCAGTCTTTCAGATTAAAACAAGACATATGTAATTTTTTGCACGGATTGCTTTGATCCCAATAATAGGGAACTTAAATAAATTTTTAAATTCGAAAAAAATGTTATAAATCACAACAGAACATAATTTAAAACATGTATCAAAGATAAAAATTTTTTGTAGGTCTTTCGTTTGGCCCCCAAAGTCGATTAAAAATTCAAATTAAAACAGGTGGCCTAAAACGCGTCGTGACGTCACTCGTTTGTACATTTACATTTTTCCAACAAAGTAAACAGAATTTTAAATTAGACGTTATAAACGTCAGTAGAAAATACATTTATTTGACGTTACAAGTGTTTTGATCGTTTGAACTATTCATAGAAAACTGTACTTTTACAAAATGGTTTTATTTTCCGTAGTAAACCTTCTTTCCTTTCCTTCAATAACTATATCAAACTCCAATGTCAACAAACTGGTATATATTATTACAATGACATACGATAAATGTTAATAGAATATAAATATTTTTCCTTTATTTCGCGACGAGGTATACCAAAATGGTGGAGGCCAATAAACTAAAGAAGAAGAAGAAGAATATACCTAATTATAACCATAAACGGAACCATATAGTTAAACTCAGTGACGTCACGGGCCGTTTGACCTATTTTAAGATACCGAAGACTTTAAATTTGTACTTCTAAGTTATTATGAGTTTTTGGAGCGTGAAATTTTGGAAATCTCATTTTTATACAAAACTGAACATTATTATGTAATAAAAAAAATGTCCAAGTTCCCTATTGTGGACCGCTCATTATTATGAAATGGTGTTTTTGTTAGTTCGATTATATATAGGACGGTGACAGATATTAATGAAAATATGTTAGCAAAAATATTTATTTAGAATTTCGACTATTCATCAAGGGAAAAGCAACTACGCGCGGAAGTCTACACTTCATAAACCATAACGTAGGTAACTATTAACGGTATTTTTAATTTTTGGTATTTTATTTTAAGTGTTAAAATTGATTTAATATTTAAATAAAAATACGATTAAACTGTTTAAAATATATTTATTTCGTTGAAATTATAATAATAGAAGTATAACGTCTTACGTGCGTACACACTCTTTTTTCATTAGGATGTAATTAAGTAAGTGTTAAGTAAGTGTTAATATTTTTTATGATTGGCGATAAAACTTTGTATGCACCACGTCAGTAAAGACTCTTTATCGAACTCGTCTGTTATTCGCCTCGCTCGCTCTGCTCATAATATCAGACTCGTTCGATAAAGAGTAACTTTACTGACTTGGTACATAAATAACTATTAATGCTTACCAAAACATCAACTTGGAATATTAGGGAACATGGAACATCCATAAATTATATGGTTAAACATTTGGACATTTTAATATCTCCCCTCCCCTTTATTGTAAAGCGTCGTTTACAGTTGAGGCCCTCCCTCATGTGGGTGTCGCAATTGCAACTCATGCCCCGCTTTTCAGTGATTATTATTTTATTCTGTTATGTCTGGATTTTTTAAAATTACATAACTATAATATTTTATTTACGAATATGTATATAAATTATATTTATACGGACAATAGGGCACATTGAAATACAACAAACGACATCAATGTGCACGCATGCCCCCTCCGTGCTCTTGTATATATTTGTAATAAGCAAGGTCATCTTCCTCATCTCTACAACATACTTTATTGTGGATATTCCCTTAGATATATGAACATTTGTTTTTGTTATTTCGAATATTTTACAAAATTGGCTCAAAAAGGAGTCAATACATTTAAGTAATGCAGCTTTGACCACCCAGTATATTTTAAAGTAACCTCCTAGTTCAAGAGCTGGAAGCGGATTTTGCTCGTGATAAGTAATATAGACAAACTATACGGGGATATGTTGAATTAGTTGTGTACATCACTTTCCCACACGGCCGGAAACCAGAGTGGGGGACAAGGGTAATTATAAGGGGTCAAAGTCGCGGTTTTTATTTTTCAAGTTATACTTCTTTACCGGCGATATGAGGGTGAATTTTTATATGTTAAAACCTATGATCCCGGCGCATGCGCATTATAACTTTGTTCTGATTGGATGTTCAAATGACATGTCAAAAATTATTCAATATGGTGGCTGTGGCACAGCTGTGCTGTAGTTTGATTATTTATGGTTGTTGCGTTTTAAAATTTGTGTGAAAAGAAACAACAAACAAAAGTTAGTTAATAGTTATACTGCCTTTTTAAATAGTTTTCATATACCTATATTTTTGGACTTTTGGACTATTTTGGACAAGGAAAACTCATTCTAATTTGGTAGGTAGTTTTTATTATAATCATATTGTAATTATACATTTGGATTAGGTTGAAATACAGTAGAGCGTCGATTATCCGAACTAATTGGGGGACATAGGTGTTCGAAAAACCGATTTGTTCGGATAATCGAACTACAATATATTGATACATATTTATAGTCATACATATTTATCCACAAGTTAATAAAAGCCATATTTATATACCTACATATTTATTTATATCTTGATAATGACAACTAGCAACTAAACAAAAAAGTGCAGTCTTTGCAACAACATAATTATTTTTGGATACAATATTGAAGAAAATTGAAGATATTTTAAGCGTCAATTACTAACGCTTGCTCGGTATTCGAGTGCGGGACGCGGGAGTCGATAGTTCAAATAAGCGGTTGTTCGGTTGATCGACGTTCGGATAATCGACGCTCTACTGTACATTTATTTTCTCAAGAATGGGGATTTTAGAGAGAAATCCCAAATTAGGTCCGATTTTTATTTTTAAATTATGATTTTTTGGCGTAGATTTATTTATCTAGTAGGTATGTAACATACGACTTACATACTAATTTGATTACCAACAAAAGTTCTACCAATCTTCATCTAATATATTGTTTTCTTACTGTTTTGTTATATTTTAATATTTTCTTCCACAAAATTTAAACTACATAATTTAATTATATTCAAAACAACTGTCAAACAGTAAAACGTTCAGTTACCCTATTTTTCCACATGACAAATAATGTGGAATTGGACAAGTGAGTCTAGGCTTCGATTACGAATCAAAGCGCCCCGAAATTCACGGGTTCGATTCCCGATGCAAGTTTTTATTTTTTTATTGTAAAAAGTATAGTCCCGATGCAAGTATATTTGTTATATAATTTTTTTTCCAGAAAATGCGTATTTAAAATTTTTTCCAACAATTATTATCGTTCAGAAATCATTTTTCCTTTGTGGCATTTTTCAATGTGTTTGTGTGCGTTTTATTCTTTTATTTTTTTAAATTTTTGGTATTGTCTTAAAAATCACATAATATGTAGTAGAAGTATAACTTCTTACGTGCGTACAAAGTACACACACATCCTTTTTTTTTGTGACACTCATGATCGAGATGGTGCACCAAAATTTGGGAATAAGTAGGTTATGACAGATGGGGGCAGGGGTGAATATAAAAATTATAAGGGGTCTTTTTGTGACCTTCGTGATCGAGATATTGCACCAAAATTTGGGAATAAGTAGATCATGACATAACTAAGTAAAATCTCCAGGGCAGAACGCTGCGTGGAGGAAAAATAGGTGGGGGCAGGGGTGAATATAAAAATTATAAGGGGTTTTCTTGTGACGTTCGTGATTGAGATAGTGGACCAAAATTTGGTAATAAGTAGATCATGACATAAGTAAATAAAATCTTCAGGGTCGGAACGCTGCATGTCGTTTGTCCTGGATATTTTACTTAGTTATGTTATGATCTACTTATTCCCAAATTTTGGTGCACTATCTCGATCATGACCGTCACAAAAATAATAATAAAAACCGCGATTTTGACCCCTTATAACTAACCTCGTCCCCCGCTCTGGATTCCGCCCATGTGCGAAAGTCTTGTACACTACTAATTCAACATCGTATAGTTTGTCCATAATATTACTTATCACGAGCAATATCCGTTTCTATCTCTCCGATTATCCTCTTCAGATAAAACATTATTAATAAATCAATCAGAAGATATTGACATGACAAAACAAATAACGCAATAAATCTTTGTTTTACCTGTGTTATCATTAGATTCATTCTTCGTATCCTCAAGATATGCGGATGAGGATAATTGACTGTCTATATGTCTTAGGTCACCATCCAGACACTCTTCCTTAATTTCAGCTTTTATTTCCATAGCTAATAAGTACAAATTAGGTCACATTGTTTAGCACTAATATTAAGTCATATTAGAGGTAAAACTCACAAAATTCACTTTTTTTTTTGTTTTTTTGCTGAGATAATTTATGGGTAAAGTAAATTCACTCAACTGATATTGATATTCATTTTGTCAAATTCCTAGTAGGAAGCCTACAAACACAAAATTCCTACCTCACACTATTAACAGGTCAAATAAACTTACTCTTCCATTAAAAAAGAATAACTATTGGTAATAGTGGGAGTGTATACTACACTCATACAATTTTGTGGAATTTATTTTCGCAAAATATTTTCATTTTGTACAATAAATGATTTTCTCATTTGTTATCAAATACATTATACACTGCACGTCAGAGAAAACGGGCACCCCAAAAAATGAGTCATTTTTGATATCTCGTATCTCCTAAACCTGTTGTCCGATTTAAGTAATTTTTTTAATGCAGGGTGTTTCATTGGGAAAGTAACATACGTTAACTGTAGAAAGAGGACACTTAGGCGGTCTCAAAAATACCATACTTAATGGGTCTTACTCCATTAATAGCAAAGATAATGGGTGTTTTATCTATTTTGCCATTTTCTTAATTGGTTCATAACTTTTTAACCACACTGTATATTTATTTTATATTTGGTACGCAAATATCAATTAAGGTGTACAATAAATTAATCTATTTACAATTGTAAAAAATCCAGGTCCGGATTAAAAAATATTGGAAAAATATTCAGACCCAAAAATAACACCCTGTACATTAAATTTTTTTAATGGATTTTTCAGTTGAAAATGGGATGAAAAACTAAATTTAGTGGTAAACTTTGAATTTTTGGCAAAATGATTTTTCTGGTAAAATTTTGAATTTGAATTCTGCAAGTATGTGAATTGCAAGAGCTCTAAGTATCCACCAATCAACTAATTAATTTACAATTATAAAAAATCCAGGTCCGGATTGAAAAATACTGTATAAATGTTCCGACCCAAAAAACACCCTATATATTCAGTTTTTTAAAATGGATTTTGCATTTGAAAAGAGGATGAAAAACTAAATTTAGTGGTATACTTCGAATTTTCGGCAAAATGATTTTTCTGGTAAAATTTTGAATTTGAATTCTGAAATTATGTGAATTGCGAAGCTCAAAGTAAAAAAAAAATAAAATATGACTTAATTTTAATTAATACCATTATTTAATCTAAATTGGTAAAAATATTAACATTTTGACACATTATGGAAGTTGGACAAATGCCAGACGAATGGAGAAGCAGTATACTAGTACCTGTCTACAAAAACAAGGGAGATATACAGCAGTGTACAAACTACAGGGCTATAAAACTGCTTAGCCACACCATGAAAATATGGGAGAGAGTAATTGATACACGGATACGTGAAGAGACCGACATATCCGAGAATCAATTTGGCTTTATGCAGGGCAGATCAACAACAGACGCAATTTTCATTGTAAGGCAGTTGATGGAAAAATACAGGAGTAAAGAAATAAACGCTCATATGGCATTCATTGATCTTGAGAAAGCATATGATAGAGTTCCTCGAGAGATTCTGTGGTGGGCACTCAATAAGAAAGGAGTCCCTGGTGCATATGTAAAGATTGTGAGGGATATGTATGAGGGAGTAACGACTAGTGTTAGGACAGGTGTGGGAAAGACTGATAAATTTCATGTGAAAGTAGGATTGCACCAAGGCTTGGTGCTTAGTCCGTATTTATTCTCATTAGTTTTGGACCAGATAACAGCGAAACTACAGGGTAACATTCCATGGTGCTTAATGTATGCTGATGATGTCGTGTTAGTAGGAAATAGTGAAAGAGACTTAGAACAAAAACTGGAACAGTGGACACAAGCTCTGGCGGAAAAAGGATTAAAACTTAGTAGGACAAAGACAGACATATTTGGAATGTTCATTTAAAGATGGAGTTACTACAAATAAAATGGTATCATTGGATGGTGAACTTAAGCAATAGTTTTAAGTACCTGGGATCGGTATTACAGAGTAATGGAGAAATAGATGGAGATGCATGTAGTAGAATTAGGGCTGGATGGATGAAGTGGAAGGAAGCGAGTGGTGTGTTGTGTGACAGAAAAGTTCCAATGAAGCTGAAAGGAAAATTCTATAAAACAGCCATAAGACCGGCTATGATGTACGGAACTGAATGTTGGGCAGTAAAAAAGAAAGAGGAACAACGAATGCATGTGGCGGAGTGACAAGAAAGGATAAAATTAAAAATGAGTATATTAGGGGAAGTCTAGGTGTGGCACCAATTGATGCCAAAATGAGAGAGCATAGGTTGAGATGGTTTGGTCATGTTCAACGTCGAGACGTTAATCATCCAATACGAAGAGTAGCTGAAGTGCAGATTCCTGGAAGGAGTAGGAGAGGAAGACCAAAGAAGACGTGGGGGAGACGATTAGGCAGGACATGTCGGTAAAGGGGATTAATATTGATATGACCCAGGATAGAATTGTGTGGAGAAATGCAATTAGGGAAGCCGACCCCGCATAGGGATAAGGCAAAGAGAATGATGATGATTAACATTTTGACACATAACAATAATTTTTGATGGTGGTAATTTTGAAAAGTACTTTAGTTTTAATAGTTATTATGCTGCAAATTTTCGCTGTTTTGTTATAATTTTTAGATACTTTGTGGATTAAAGTGATTCTTTATTGACTCTTTATTATTTATTCATTATTTAAAGATGAAAGATATGAGGCACATCTGCACAAATTAGGAATAGTTAATTCATCAGTCTGTTTTTGTGATAATGTCTCGATTAGAGATTTGAACCATATTTTCTTTGAATGCCAAATTAACGAGAGATATATAAATCAATTATATTACAATATTCGACAAACACAAGTTCATTTTCCAATTAGTATAGAATATCTACTAAGTTGTTATAAAATGGAAATATTTAAATTACTCATAAACTACTTGAAAGAAACAAATATAATCATTTAAGTGAAATAGGTATAAATATAACAAAACTAATAAAGGTACAAATAAAATAAAAATCTGTGGCTAACGGACCCGCATCCAAGCCATTTTTTCACACTCACACACACACACACACACACACACACACACACACACACACACACACACACACACACACACACACACACACACACACACACACACACACACACACACACACACACACACACACACACACACACACACACACACACACACACACACACACACACACACACACACACACACACACACACACACACACACACACACACACACACACACACACACACACACACACACACACACACACACACACACACACACACACACACACACACACACACACACACACACACACACACACACACACACACACACACACACACACACACACACACACACACACACACACACACACACACACACACACACACACACACACACACACACACACACACACACACACACACACACACACACACACACACACACACACACACACACACACACACACACACACACACACACACACACACACACACACACACACACACACACACACACACACACACACACACACACACACACACACACACACACACACACACACACACACACACACACACACACACACACACACACACACACACACACACACACACACACACACACACACACACACACACACACACACACACACACACACACACACACACACACACACACACACACACACACACACACACACACACACACACACACACACACACACACACACACACACACACACACACACACACACACACACACACACACACACACACACACACACACACACACACACACACACACACACACACACACACACACACACACACACACACACACACACACACACACACACACACACACACACACACACACACACACACACACACACACACACACACACACACACACACACACACACACACACACACACACACACACACACACACACACACACACACACACACACACACACACACACACACACACACACACACACACACACACACACACACACACACACACACACACACACACACATTTAAAGATGAATATTCACCATAAACTATTTGTCACACATAATAAAAAACACTGAAATGTTAACATTTTATCAATTTAGATTAAATAATGATATTAATTAAAATTAAGTCGCATTTTAATTTTTTCTACTTAGAGCTCTCGCAATAGGGAACTTGCATAAAATTTTAAATTCGAAAAAAATGTTATAAATCACAACAGAACATAATTTAAAACATGTATCGAAGATTAAAAAGTTTTGTTTGGCTTTCGTTTGGCCCCTAAAGATGATTAAAAATTCAAATTAAAACAGGTGGCCCAAAACGCGTCGTGACGTCATTCGTTTACATTTTGTTTACATTCTTCCAAAAAAGTAAACAGAATTTAAAATTACACATTATAAACGTCAGTAGAAAATACAGTTATGTAACCTCACAAGTGTTTTTGATCATTTGAACTATTTTAAATTGACTAAAGGTTCTCTAAACCAAGGCCAGAAAACAAAAAAAAATAATATATACATTTTAAATTTGTACTTCTGTTATTAGGAGGTTTTAAGGCGTGAAATTTTGGAAATCTTATTTTTAAAGGAAACTGAATATTATTATGCAATAAAAAAATGTGCAAGTTCCCTATTGTCTTAAGTAATAAAAACACTCAAATATGTCAGAAATAGCAATTATCAAAATATTTATAAAACTTAGTGTCAGTTGTATTTATAAAACGAATGCCAAATCTAATAGGGAACTTGCACATTTTTTATTGCATAATAATATTTAGTTTCCTTTAAAAATAGGATTTCCAAAATTTCACGCCTTAAAACCTCATAATAACAGAAGTACAAATTTAAAAGCTATATATATATATATATATATATATATATATCAAACAGATGAAATAGAGAATGTGGAAAAATCCCCTTACGAACAATTCACACATCCACCATTTCGGGTTGGGAAAAATTTTTGAAGAGGGCGAAACACATTTCTAAGAACTGGTGTTTGGATCTTTGATTCTATTCAAAAAATTTTTCCCAACCCGAAATGGTGGATGTGTGAATTGTTCGTAAGGGGATTTTTCCACATTCTCTATTTCATCTGTTTGATTTCGTACGAGTGGTCGTCAAACCATTAACCTTGGATCTTTTGATCACTGAGTGTGTTTCAAGGATCTACATCTTATATATATATATATATATATATATATATATATATATATATATATATATATATATATATATGATTGTTAATATGTAATGACTGTTGGAATGTAATAAAAATTTTTTTGGGGAATGCAGTCAATAAATTTTTGGGCTATTCAGTGAAACACTTTGAACTTATTAGTCGAGCTTTCGAAAATTTTATTTTCTTTATCAAGACTATCTACAAATAAAAATGTTTAAATTTAGATAAAACTCAAAACAAAACTTAACTTACTGCTCGTGGTTACAAATTAATAATTATACAACTTATATAAAAACATGAAAATTTCTTAAAAGTAATATGTAAACGTAAAAATTTTGATAGTATGTCAATTCGACATCACTCAAAAAAATGTCGTTGGACTACTATAATAAATAATGAATAGCCCAAAAATTTATTGACTGCATTCCCCAAAAAAAAAAAAAAAAATTTTTTAAAAATTTTTAAATTTTTATTATATATATATATATATATATATATATATATATTTTTGTTTTCTGGCCTTGGTTTAGAGAACGTTTAGTCAATTTAAAATAGTTCAAACGATCAAAAACACTTGTGAGGTTACATAACTGTATTTTCTACTGACGTTTATAATGTCTAATTTTAAATTCTGTTTACTTTTTTGGAAGAATGTAAACATAATGTTAACGAATGACGTCACGACGCGTTTTGGGCCACCTGTTTTAATTTGAATTTTAAATCATCTCTAGGGGCCAAACGAAAGCCAAACAAAACTTTTTAATCTTTGATACATGTTTTAAATTATGTTCTGATGTGATTTATAACATTTTTTTCGAATTTAAAATTTTATGCAAGTTCCCTATTGACATAATTTCAGAATTCAAATTCAAAATTTTATCAGAAAAATCATTTTGCAAAAATTCAAAGTATACCACTAAATTTAGTTTTTCATCGATTTTCAAATGCAAAATCCATTTTAAAAAAATTTCATTTTGAGCCGGAACAAATAAGAAAATGGCAAAATAGATAAAACACTCAGTATCTTTGTTATTAATAGAGTAAGACCCATTAAGTATGGTATTTATGACACCGCCTAAGTGTCCTCTTTCTACAGTTAACGTATGTTACTTTTCCAATGAAACACTCTGTATATTATAGCCTTATTCTTTAACAATATTGATGTAATAATATTGTTGCTAAACAGGTAAATTTTCATTGTATACCGGGTGTACAAATCAAACTGTGTTTTTTTCTCAAAGTTCGCAACACCCTGTCGAATATGCTAGCATCTATAAAATACTGAATTGAAAACCAACTATAGCCTCAGTTTTTCTTAACATTCTGGTTTTGATTCATTGCTTTATGTTGGATAATACAAAAGTAAGGTACTTTAACAACTAGCCATGTTCTTCATCAGTACAGGGAGTTTCTAAATAAGTTCGACAAACTTTAAGGGGCAATTCTGCATTAAAAAATAACGACAGTTTGCTTTATAAACGTATATCCGCAAATGCTTCGTTTCCGAGATAGGGGGTGTTGCCATTTTTCTTACAAACTGACGATTTATTTATTGCTCTAAAACCGGTTCAGATATGCAAATGAAATTTGGTGGGTTTTAAGACGAAGTTATTGCACATTTTTTGACATACAATTAAGAATTTTATATTCACCACTGGCGTGCATACGTATAATATGATCGGTCATATTTCCCGTAGGCGCGTCAGTGGTGAATATAAAATTCCTAATTGCATGTCAAAAAATGCACAATAACTATATCTTAAAGCCTACCAAACTTCATTTGCATATCTCAACCAGTTTTAAAGCAATAAATAAATCCTCAATTTGTAAGAAAAAATTCAACATCCCGTATCTTGGAAATGAAGCATTTGCGGACATATGATTATAAGGTAAAATGTCATTATTTTTTAATACAGAATTACCCCTTAAAGTTTGCCGCACTTATTTAGACACACCCTGTACTGAATAAGAACATGGCTAATTGTTAAAGTACCCAACTTTTGTATTATCCAACATAAGCGAATGAATAAAACAACAGAATGTTAAGAAAATCTGAGGCTATAGTTATGTTTTAATTTCTATATTTGAGGCGTATTTTATAAATGCAGGAATATTTCACAAGGTGTTACGAATTTTGAGAAGAAAACACCGTTTGCTTTGTACACCCGGTATGCAATGAAAATTTACATGCTTAGCAAGATATTACGCAATATCTAGATAGAACGCAATTACAGCGATATTTTTAACCCGCGAGCAGTCGCGCCGTTAGATAAAATCTAACATTTTACCCTTTTTCCCGATAACTTGATGAAAATTTTTGCAATTTTGAAAAAATGTAAGTGCCTCGAGGAAGGGTGTAGTAATGCGTATGTATTTTTTTTCTTCATTTTGTGGAATTTATGGCTTTGGGGAGAGCCAATTAGCTTTAATAATTGTTAGAAATAATATTTCTAACATATGAAGTAAATAAAAATACTATAAAATAAAAATTTGTTGTAAATCCGTATTGTGAGATAGAATCTAACACGCGACTGTTCACGTTACAGAAGTGAGTGCGACTGCTCCCGGGTTAAAGAATAAAGCTATAACATATTAAAAAAAACTTAAATCGGACAACAGGTTTAGGATATACGAGACATCAAAAATGACCCATTTTTTGGGTGCCCGTTTTCTCTGACGCGTAGTGTATTATAGTGTAAATAAATAATTATTGATTGGCGTAAGATTTATGTTATTTACGTCTTTTTACTATTAATAATATTGGCTATGAGCATGTGTGTTTGGCTGTGTAGTAATTTCCAGCCACATCTCGTCTGTCAAAATGTAACTAACTTCTCAAAAAAATAATTACTAAAATCACTAGATAGTTGTGTTTAAGATTAGCGAACCGACTTACAATTTACTAAGAGCATTATGTCGCTGGTACCTATGATTAATGTGATTCCGAATACATTTCCAATGAAAATAATAACTCTTTGATAAGTGTTGGCGATACAATTCTTTTTTATATGCGTGTCCGCGAAGATTAGGTATAACTCCCAAAATATTTATAACAAAAAGATTTAGTTCATCATAATAGATGCCGACGAAAACAATTATTTCCCTTTCTGTTTCTGTGTCTGCCGACGAAAACAATTATTTCTGAGAACTTTTAGTAATTATAATTTTCGTGGACCCAAAAACAAAATTATGTTTTTTGCTGATACTCCTCAAAAAATAAATTTTGTCGCTAACACTTTATTAGGGATTATAATTTTCACAATCATATAATCAAAAATAATATTTTTCGCGGCGTTCATTGAAAGTTCTACTCTTACCGGCATTTTTCTGAGTTATACTTTTCGTAGGCGGCGGCGATGTATTGTGAATTTCGGTTTCAAGGTAAAACTCATTAAAACATACTATTGTACTTAGTGAATTTTTCCTTAAAATCTGGAGCGCCGAATCGGTACTTAGTGATCTTTCAAACAATAGGTGACTTCGCAGAAAACTGTCGACGACAAATTGTCAGCAAATCGCATGCACACTTTTAAAAAAATCTATTGTTAATAGATAAATATACAAGGTATATTTACCTAGTATAATTTAATAATTAGTTATTAATATTAATTAAAAGTAAATATACCTTGTTTATTTATCTTTTAAGGCCCATCCTTGAATAATGTAACTGTAAAATATCTCTATTTCAAAAATTTCTTTCAATACAAAACAAAATCTATTCATGAAGTAATACTCTTTACGTCAATCTGATGTTTCCTCAACCCCAGTTCAAAAATTCTATTATACAATACACCCCCTGGAGTGAAAGGTTGGGACCTACTAGTTCAGAGAAATAAGGAAAAAAAATATCGTGTTCGTGACACATCCCCCTCCAGGCTGAAACCAAATTTTTCGAGTAATATGGTTATTTATAATAATAACCTATATGTTTCCTGCAGCCGATTTTGATGATATACATAGTTATAAACAAATGAAGATCAGAAAACGGTAAATTTTCGCTTTTTTCGTCTATTACTAAAAAATTGGGCACTTTAAACAAATTTGAGAGTAATAAACTCATAAACCGTATAAAAAATTTCAATATGGCGTTCGCTGAATATGTCTATCCTTATTGGTTACTTAGAAAATTGCCAAATAAATCATAAATTTTGAGTTTTTATAAATATTCATAAATTATGTAAAAATTAACTTATAACCTTCTTATTACACGAAAAGCTGAGACTTATGGTGCTTAAATTATACCCTAAATTTCAAAGCAATTGGTCAAATAGTATAAAAGTTATTTAATTTGTTTATCCAAAATTAATTTTTTTTGCAACACTGTAAGTCAGAAAATGATGAAGTTACAGTAATATTTTGGATAGTTTATAAAAGAAGAAAATTTACAATATTAATTTAATTAAAAAAAAATGACAAAAAATAATTATAAATATTGCAAAATAATTTTGCAAAAACATGTGAATTAAAAAAATGGGGGGGCTAACTTTGTCCCTAAATCTCCTAGAACAGTTGTTTTTCTTTCTAAATGTGTATAAAAATTCAGTCTTTCTAAATATGAAAAAATAATTTTTCTACGGGTAACGGTTAAAAAGTTATTCTAATTGTTTATAAGTAAGCAAAAAATCGACATGTTTTTGCAAAATAATTTTACACTGTTTAAAATTATTTTTTGTCATTTATTTTTAATTAACGTAATAGTATAAATGTGCTTCTTTCATAAACTGTCCGAAGTATTATTGTAACCTCATAATTTTCTGACTTATAGTGTTGCAAAAAAAATTAATTTGGGAAAAACAAATTAAATAACTTTTAAACTATTTGACCAATTACTTTGAAATTTAAAATATAATTTAAGTATAAGAAGTCTCGGCATTCCGTGTAATAAGAAGATTCTAAGTTAATTTTTACCTAAGTTATGAATGTTTATAAAAACTCAATATTTATGATTTATTTTGCAATTTTCTAAGCAACCAATAAGGATGGACATATTCAGCGAATGCCATATTGAAGTTTTTTATACGATTTATGAGTTTCTTACTCTCAAATTTGTTTAAAGTGCTTAACTTTTTGGTAATAGACGAAAAAAGCGATAATTTACCGTTTTTCGATCTTCATTTGTTTATAACTATGTATATCATCAAAATCGGCTGCAGGAAACATATAGGTTAATAATATAGATGTCCATACTACTCAAAAAATTTGGTTTCGGCCTGGAGGGGGAAGTGTCACGAGAAAAACCTTATTTCTCTGGACTATACACAATGAAAGGATTAACGTGATTATGATTGTAAATTTTTAAATAAAACAACTTTAACAAAATGATGTATAGCAATATATTTTGAGATCATTCATACTATTTTAGTATATAAGTGTGTATTTATCGTACTGTAAAAATCCATACGCTAAATAAATAAACAAAAACAAAATAAAAAAGAAATAAGATTGTTTCAATAGTATTATTAGGGAAATACTTTGTATGCTGTATTGATAAGTGATATACGATATACCTGTATAGTTTGAGCAATCGATTTTATCACCCTTTTTGTGTATAGGAATGATAACACTCTCTCTTCAGGAGGTTGTCAAATGCTCTTTTTTTCCAGATTTGGCAAATCGGCTCTTGAAAGGCATGTACCAAAATGTCTCCTCAATTTTTCAAACATTTTGAATATAGTGTGGGTTCTTGGCTTTGTGATTTTTAAATTTATGGATTGCTCTAGAAACTGTAGGTTCTTTCGCTATGGGTTCTGCCGTAGAATACACACATTCCTTTCAGGTGACATGCACCCAAAATTATGTCTATGATTATAATTAATAAAATTAATTTGAAATCTCTGCCTACATGACTACTGAGTGAACTGAGTAGTTTAGCAATTATGTTGCCAGTCCCAAACCGAATAAAGAGAGGAGAGGGAAGTAATTACCTTGAAAAAAAAGCAAGGTTCAGCTGACTTCGGTTGATAGTATATTGTAAGGGCCACTGTCTACGGTTACAGATGAAGAATATGTCAAACATCCAAAAAACAGATAAATACAAATAGGTCACAATGGTTAGAGGAGCAGATGAACATATTCAAAAATAAAGGTGGAATGAACTCTTCATGGATGACAATAATTAGTCTAGGGGAATAAAACCGTGAGGATAAATTACCTGGCCCTTCAGGTTGGGGGTTGAGGAGAACCCGTGATCCACCACTCAAAAAATTAATAGTACTTACTAATAAACCCAAACCAAGGGACGGAATTACCGAATAAATAGAATAAATCAGCAATGAAAACTGATAATGAATTTAGGAGCATGGAATATACAGAATTGCAACATTAGCAGAAGAACAATAAGGTTTTAGGTCGGGAAGATCATGAACAGATGCTATATTTATAATGAGGAAAGTTCAAAAGAAATCATTAGAATACAACAAACCGGATATTTATGTTTCGTTTAATAAGCCATTTAACACGGTAAAATTAAAGGGCGTTATTCATTTGTTATACTCAATAGAGGTACTTCTAGGAATAATTAAAACGATCGAAAACATCATCCAGAACAACACAATAAAAGTAAAAGTAGAAGATGAACTAACTGGCCCAATTGAAGCTGGCAATCAGATAAGACAGGCGGATTCACTGAGTCCTCTATTATTCAACCTGATCATGGATGAAATATTAATAAAAAGTAAGAACTAAAAAAGGATACCAAGTGGGAGAAAACCAACTTAAGATAATGTGATATGCGACGATGCTGATGCAGATTTACAACGTATGCTGCACCTATTTAATATAACCGCCAAAAAAATTAACATGTTAATTTCCAAAAAAGAAAAAAGAAAATAATGCGTGGTTATATCAGACGGAATCCAGACGTAAATTAGAGCTGAAGAGTCAGTTAATAGAACAAGTGGGAGATAAAGTGATTGAAGTAAATAGTGCCGCAGGTTGCCTGAATGACTCAATATGGAGAAATAAAAATTACGGAAAGAAATGAAAGGCAGAATCTACAAAACAGTCGTTAGACCAATAATGACATATGCGGCAGAAGCACGATCTAAGACAGAGAAGACATAAAGATTGCTCAAAACAGAGGAGATGAAAACCCTTCGAAAAATCGATGGTAAGAAACTATGGGACAGAGCTAGAAGTATAGATATACGGCGGAGATGTACGGTGGAGAATATTAAAAACTGGGTAAGAAGCACACGAGTAGAATAGAATGACTACATAAGCCACATAGCAAGAAATAGAGTAGTAAGGACGGCGAGAGATGTTCCCCAATAAGAAGACGATCAGTAGGATGACCACGAAAACGATGGAACCACGACTTACTGGAGGTACATTAAAAAACAGACAGTCATGTTTATACAAAAAGAAGAAGAAGAAGAAGACAAGCACAAGAAGCACAAGAGTAGAATGGAATGACTAAAAAAGCCACATAGCAACAAATAGAGTAGTAAGGACGGCGAGAGATGGTTCCCCAATAGGAAGACGATCAGTAGGATGACCACGAAAACGATGGAACCACAACTTACTGGAAGCACATTAAAAAGCAGACGGTCATGTTTATACAAAAAAAAATGAAGAAGACAAGCAAGAATAGTCAGTGAGTCAATAACAAACATGGACTGGGAGTAAAAGACATGGAAAATCTAAAATTGAATATATTATGTTCTCACGGAAACAAAAAAATGGTAAAAAGGTGCAAGCAGAGGAGTTTCAATTCTTATAAAAAAAATTTATATAACTTGAAAATTATATAAAAATTGAAAAAAATGGGGATTCCAGGAAATGGTGATGACGTCATCATACGAAGGTGGTTCACTCTGTATATTACATTACAATTTCAAAAAATAATAAATTAAAATCAAAAATCGACCTATTACGGTAATTTCTAATAATGTTGTTTATTTAGCTAATAATGAGTTCATGCGTTACTTTATAGACCCACTCATTTTTGCCACCCTGAACCAATTTGAAGCAACGTATTATAACATTTTTGGAATCAGCTCAACAAGCGAAATCTGTAGATTGAAAAAAATGGGGGTTGCGTTTAAAAAAATGGTGATGACGTCATCATACGAAGGTGGTTCACCCTGTATATTAGATTATAGTTTGAAAAAATAGAAAATAAAATCAAAAATCGACCTGTTTCGGTAATTTCTAATAATGTTGTTTATTTAGCTAATAATGAATTTATGCGTTACTTTATGGACCCACTCATTTTTGCCACCCTGCACCAATTTGAAGCAACGTGTTATACATTTTTGGAATCACCCCAGCAAGAAAAATCTATAAATTGAAAAAAAAATGGGAGATTAGTTTAAAAAAGGTGATGACGTCATCATACGAAGGTGGTTCACCTTGTATATTCGATTATAATTTGAAAAAATAGAAAAACTAAAATTGAAAACTAAATTCAAAAATCGACCTGTTTCGGTAATTTCTAATAATGTGGTTTATTTGGCTAATAATGAATTTATGCGTTACTTTATGGACGCACATACCTAATTATATTTATATTATAAGAATTTGAGTAGTATCACGATCAGTAAGATCGATAAAATAAAATTATATAACATAGAATTATGTGTAAAGGCCGATGCCACATTATGCGTTTTGACTGGATACGGTGAAAACGCATCCGTTTCCAACGCAACCGGACCGACCTGTCACACTATGCGTTTAGTCTGGTGCAGTTTGTAAGCGCGTACCGATGACTCAAAACGCATCCGTTTTCAACGCAACCGAACCGATCTGTCACACTATGCGTTTTCACCGGATGCGGCGGAAACGCATCCGGTCAAAACGCATAATGTGGCATCGGCCTAAAGTTTCTGTAGACGGTGTTTTCAAATAAAAATTATAATAAAAATCTTGGAATTTTATCAAAAGTCTAAATAAGCTTTATCTATTTACAAGATACCCCCTACCGAGAGGGTCTCTGTACCTGTCGGCTTGCTGACTGCTCGATATCGACAACAAGGATAGCCTGTGATCACTGAGCGAGATAAATTTTAGCAGAACTTTGAGATTTTTTAAAAAGTTTAAACAAAATAGGTGCTTTGTGTTACACTTTATGTTAAAAACAAAAACAGATTCGGAAAGTGGGAAAAATTCTCTAGTGACGTATTTGTATTTAAATTTTTTTACGTTAATTTTAAACAAAAAAAATTAAAAAACACATATTGTTTAAACAATTTAATAATTTAAAAACAAATAGAGCACTAAAACTTTTTATATCCTTTCATATAAAAAAAGAATTATCTCAATATATGCCATAGTTTTTGCGTTATTTTATTTAAACTTTTACATTAAAATTTAGATATGCCCAGAATCGCGAGGAACGGCCTTAACGGTATTATTTATATTAGGTGAGGTTAGGAATTGTCAACGACTAGTCACCAACAGGTACCCATGAACGCTCTTAATATGTTTGTAAACATAACTATGCAGATCTTGTTCTAATCTCACACACATAAGATGGGTTGAAGTATTTTCTTTGACTGGGGAAACTACTGAGACCTAGAAGCAGATTATGATAGGCATCAAGCCAGAAAAAAATTGTTATGATGCAAAAGAAGCTGACAAAAAAATGCTGTCAGCCAATGACAGCTTCCAGTCAGCATTACTTTTGACTTACAAAAAGTTTTGCAACTTTCTCAATCACAGGTGTCTAGCTTCTATTATAGTAGGAAACTAACTATATAATTTAACAATTTATGAAAAATCAAAAGGAAACAAAGGCTGCTGCTATTGTTGCAATGAGCTTCATAGGAAATGAAGCAGCTCCGAAACAGGCTCTATTCTGTATAATTATAATTTAAGGCCGCCTGAAAGTATTACAACCCTTGCTCTATTTTCGGATACTTGCGGAGGGCAAAATAGGAATCAGCATGTTGCAGCAATACTTTTTACTCAGTAGCTACTATTTAGTTGGAAGTAATAGAGCATAAATTTCTCGAGTCTGGTCACACATTCATCAAGTGCGACTCAATTAACTCTGCTATAGAAACAGCAAAGAAAATGAGGATGTGTTTACAATGCATCAGTGAAAAATAAATACTTGTCACTGCTAGGTCTCACTGTGACAGCATTAAACCCAACATAGTAAAGGAGCTGAAATATGACAATTTTTTTCGACTTTCACAACTTGATTTCATCACTTATTAAAAATAAATAAAGGTGAAAATGGTGACACAGATTTCTGCCTACAAATAAAGTGCCTGAGATTTGAAAAAAGTTCTCCATACAGAGAGGTCCTAAATTATGGAATAAATTCATTTTCTCTAGAATGGACGAATACAGAGAAAAATCCTGAAATAGGTCGATTTTTGTTTTTAAATTACAACTTTTTGGCATATATTTCATACTAGTGACGTCATCCATCTGAGCGTGATGACGTAATCGATGATTTTTTTAAATGGGAATAGGGGTCGTGTGGCAGTTCATTTGAATGGGCGTTCAATTCTCTATTCAGTAATACAAATATTAATATCATTATTTATACAGGGTGACGAAAAAAATAATTTTTTTAATTAAATTAATTGACGAAAAAAGAAGAATGTATGCAATTTATTTAACTCAAAATACATTCCATCGCTGTCACAAAATAGAAAAAAATGTTTATTTGGCAAATAAACCTTGCTTTTCGCTTAAATTAAATGTTCAAACTGCCAAGTGGTAGGTGGGAGGCTGTTTGTGATTTAATTTAAGCGAAAAGAAATGTTTATTTGTCAAGTAAACATTTTTTTTGTATTTTCTGACAGCACTATAATGTATTTTGAGTTAAATAAATTGCATACATTCTTCTTTTTGAGTCAATTAATTTAATTCAAAAAATATTTTTTGGTCACCCTGTATAAATAATATTATTGTTTATATTACTGAATAGAGAATTGAAAACCCTTTCAAATGAGGTGCCGCACAACCCCTATTCCCATTTAAAAAAAATCATCGACTACGTCATCACGCTCAGATGGATGACATTACTAGTATGAAATATATGTCAAAAAGTTGTAATTTAAAAACAAAAATCGACCTATTTCCGGATTTTTCTCTATAGTCGTCCATTTTAGAGAAAATGAATTTATTCCATAATTTAGGAACTCTCTGTATATAAATTTTTTTTAAATATGACCACACTTTAGAATACAACAGAATTTTTGTTTACAGCCCTAGAAATATACTGCTAGAATTAAGCGGATCATGGCAATATACAGGAATGATGCCAATAAATGTCACAAAAAATGACTTACTGCTTTTATGTTGTAGTAGGGCCATTCTGGAGGAAACTTAAGCCTTGTACAATAGTCTTCCAACAAATGAAGGTTTGGCAGATCAAGTTCTAGAGTTATCAAAATCTGACAGTGAGAGTGGAGAAGACGAGTGCTAATGATTATTTATTGCCTTGTGATCGTTATCATCCTGCGTTATCTATTTCTTTAGCTATTAAAGATAATATGCCTGAGCTTCAATATGATAGTTTTGCCTTCAATTTTAGGAGATGAGACTATGTTGCTCTTAATGTATCTCCTGGGAGAATGTTTTAGGTATTTGCAGAGATATTGACGAAGCCACGGAACTGTTCTACTCCATATTGCAGTTTGGTATCCATTGTTCAATAAAACATGTAAGATTAAAAAATCCCAAATTTCCTCGTTGGATGACTAATGACCTAAAATCATTAATATTTAGGAAAAAAATTGCTCATAAGATATATAAACAAACAAATTCTTGGGACGATTATCTACTTTTCTCTTCCTTGAGAACCAAATGCAAAGAATTAAGCAGGTCATGTCATGATATTTATATAAGTCAAACTGAATCTCGAATTAGTTCAAACGTAAAGCACTTTTGGAATTTTGTTAACAGCAAACGCAAAAATAATGGTCTACCAAACACTATGTTTCTTGGAAACACAGTGATTAATAATGGTGCGGATATCGTTAATAATTTTGCGCAATGCTTTCAAAATATTTACAGAGCAAATGATGATGATTTAATACAGCCCACCTTAGAATATGAAAAAACAGTGAGTCTAAATTCTTGTAATGTATCTATTGAAATCATATTTGAAAAATTAGCCAGTTTAGACATTTTTAAAGGCTCTGGACCAGATGGAATTCCACCCATACTATTAAAAAAATGTAGATGTACTTTAACCCGTCCCTTATATTTTGTTTTCTCATTCACTTGATTCAGATATTTGTCCAAGTTTGTGGAAATCTAGTTTTATTGTTCCCATTCATAAATCAGGTGACATGAGTAATATAGCTAACTACAGACCAATAAGCATTCTTTCTTCTATTCCTAAAATTCTAGAGAGTATAATATGCGACTCAATTAAAACACCTTTATGCAATGTACTAATTGAAGAGCAACATGGTTTTCTTTCAGGTAGATCAACTTCTACAAATCTTTTACTTTTCACGCAATACATATCTGATGCTTTGGAAAGGAGACTACAGGTGGATGCTATTTATACAGATTTCTCCAAAGCATTTGACACTGTCAAATCATAAATTGTTGTGTAACAAGCTTAAAGCTATTGGATTTACGGGCAATCTGTATAACTGGTTATGTAGTTACCTAACTAGCAGAATACACCTTGTTAAAATTAAACACTTTCAATCTAGTGAAATTTCCGTAACATCTGGTGTTCCACAAGGAAGCCACTTAGGGCCTTTCCTTTTTAATATATTTGTTAATGACATTAAATCTCAAATTAACTCTAAATTTCTGCTCTTTGCTGATGATTTAAAAATCTAGAATTATCGAATCCGTCTCAGATTGTGAAAAGTTTCAAAATTATATTAACAAAATTATGGCATGGTGCAATTGGAACCAAATGAGCATTAATGTTGGAAAATGTCACTTTATTAGTTTCTGTAGAAGAATTAACAACCTCTTTTATAATTACAAATTAGCTGAAGAACCACTGAAGGCTGTATCAACTGTAAGAGATCTAGGTGTTCAATTAGAATCCAAACTAAATTTTTGCACTCATTTTGATTATGTGAATAACCAGGCATTTAAAATGTTAGGCTTCATTATTAGAACTTCTAGATGTTTGCATAACAATAATTCCATCAGACTGATTTACATTTCCCTAGTTAGATCTGTTCTTGAGTATTGCTCAGTTGTTTGGTCACCCACTTATGAAGTCCATATAGCCAAGCTTGAAAAAGTCCAAAATAAATTCATTAGGTACTTAAGTTTTAAATTACACAAACCTTTAAGTGACCATTCCTACTCAGAAATTAGAAATAAATTAAACCTTCCTAGGCTATCTTCCAGACGGATGTATGCTGATGTTTTGTTTCTTCATAAACTACTGAATTCAAAAATTAACTGCAATGATCTAATGTCTCTAATTGACTTTAATGTTCCCTCTAGAGTTACTAGAACATCCCAAAATTTTGCAATTAAATTTCATCGCTGCAACTTTGGTAGGCATTCTCCACTGAGTAGAATCATTCTAAATGGAAATAGAATAGACCTTGATTTGTTGCTGTGCGCTTTGGAAAATGTTTGTTGACAGTGTTTAAAAAAAATTCTGTAATCTTATGTGATTTATGTTTGTTATTTACTTTGTATTATTTTAATATTTGTTTTTCTATATAGCTGTATCGCCAATTTTTGTCATACATATTTACTATATTTTTATATTTATTATATCACTAGATAATTATAATATTTTGTGTATATATTAAATTGGGTGGTATCCCGTTAATAAATAAATAAATAAAAAAAAACTAGAAACCCATAATGCAATATCGCTAGCAACAGTGCTCAATAAATCTCTGAAAATCATTCAACAACCATCTACTGCTATGTGTGACGTCGAATGTGTGAGATTTAGTTGAATGCTGGAGAAGAATCTCTACTCTGCTATATGCTTAACACGTGTCTATGTTTTCAAAATGGTAATAACTAGTTGTACAAGCAAGAGAAATGTTTTAACGATTGAACAAGCAGAGATTTTATACAGAAGTTGAAAGGTGAAAATTTCGCATTATTATCACGAATCTATAAAGCTGGTAAGTAAACAATACAACATACTTCTGCTTATCGTGAAAGGTAAAATCGGGAGCTGCAGAGGAATTGGAAGGAATCCGATGCCATGGTTCAAGAACATTTGCGATTGGATAGGAATACACATTGCCAAACAACTATTCCGATTAGCTGAAGACAGTGAGTAACTCTCCAGAGTTGTTGTCAACGTTAGGGATCCTAATATGGCACCTGAAGAAGTAGGCACATAATATGTATCATAATATATGAGAAATAAATGTTCGGATTATCCTGGAGCACAGATAATCAGGGTTCCACTGTATTGTCTTTATAGAAAAACTCACAAGTACAAAAATTAATCTAATATTAAATAAATCATAGTTCTTGTGAGGAGCCATGGCATATATCTGTTTTTATTTACTCTTTAACACCTTGGCTGCGTTTAGAGATACAGTGGAACCTCGATTATCCGTCAGGGCACCGGACCAAGGGTATGACGGATAATCGAAAAGACGGTTAACCGAACATTAAAAAAATTAAAAATTCATAGTACAGCTCTCAAATTTTATTTGTATGTTTTGTTTGACAATATAAAAGAGATTTGTGTTCGTACAATCTAATCAATTTGTCAGCTGTAGTCTGTGTCAGCTTCTGAATCTGCTTCCTCCGCCTCTGTTGCCATTTCAACGATTTCATCATCTGTCAACAATGCATAGCTTTTTGCGTCCTCATCACAAATTAACCATTCTTTTATGTCATCTTTAGGCCACGAAAACAAAACAGTTAATTCATTCTTAAAATATGGTGATAGCAAAACTGTACATTTCAGCGAATTTCACTTGGTCTATCAACTTATCGCAATGCTCAAACAAAATGACTTTATGACTCATTTTTTACTTCTGTAGTCAATACAAAACTTATGTACGGACCCTGACGGTTAACAGAGGTAATGGTTAATGGAGAGACGGATAATCGAGGTTCCACTGTATTTATAAACTGACGTTGAGTGTGTTACGAGGCATATATGTACCGTATACCAGATTTGCCACTGTGTGTTACGAGAAAGTTGATGTAGCCAACCGTTAATCTAATACGAGGTCTATTTGTCTCGTAACGCACCCAAGGTGTTAAAGTTGCTTTAAACGAAATTCCCATATTCAAGTCAGGTGAATTTAAAAAACAATTTGTTCCTTTAAATAGATTTTACTCCACTTTCTGCAAAGTGTAGATAGTGAGTTTTACTTCTAATACCAGGATTATTACTTGTATTACCTGAATTGTCTTCTAGGTCATTTTTCAAATCTTCAAGACTTGTGAATGAGGATAATTGACTGTCTATATATCTTAGGTCACCTTCCAGAAGCTCTTCCTTAATTTCCGTTTTTACTTCCATAGTAGAGCCTGTGGTAGAGCTAAGAAATACAAAATAGATCAGACTGTTTAGGGCTAACCTTTTAATTACTTGTATTTACCTGAATTATCTTCTGCTGTCTTCTTCAGATCAAAGATTTGTGATATTGAAAAGTCTACAAATTAATGTTTTGGATTGTATTAATCCTAATAAACGAAGCAGACAATCAATATCAAGGATGTGTACCAGTAGATTGTGTAAAAATATGAATACATTCGTTTTATAAATCATAAAATACTAAAATAATGCTTAATGCTAAGCAAAAAGCAAAATTATTTTTATTTATCTTTTCCAAAAAACATGACATGTTGACAAGTAAGTACTGACAACCTGACAAGTGACAACGAGTCCCCATCCGTTGTGCCTAGAGCCCCGTGAACGTAATCATAACCTGCCAATTGACAATCAAAAGTAAAGCGTCGATTATCCGAACGTCAATCAACCGAACGACCGCTTATCCGAACTCCCGACTTGTCGTGTTGCCGAAAATGCCTAAACGTAAGTGTGTTGTCCTTTCTATGAAAGATAAACACGAGGTTAATAAACGGTTATGGAAGGTGAATCTGCAACCAATTTATCCAATGAATACAAAGTTGGTAGGCTGATAAGACGGATAAAAAGCCAAAAGACGAATTTTTACTGTAATTGCCTGGATTGTCAGAGTCGTCGCACTCAAAATGACCACGAAACGCTAGTTCTTGTTTGCCCCAAAACATACAGTATTTATTATAAGTGTGCTAAGGATATACCTATCTATTTTTTAACAAACTCATTATGTATAACAATATTTGCTTTAAAAGCTTGGTTAAGAGAACTTTTGATTGTTGTTTTCCCAAACTGAATCAAATTGGGCATACATCTTACATGTAGGTAACGGAGAAATTTCATGTCTCCTTTTTAAAAATCTAACACTATTTAAATCGTGAACCTGGTCCACCCATTTTTCTGTAGAAACCAGAAGACATGGCCAACAATACAGTATATTTTTCTTGCAACCATTATTATAACCAAGGATTTTCACTGTACCAACTAAATTTAAAATATCGAACTACTTTTGTTGATTCCTTTTTTAAATTGTTTAAAATAGGTCTTTCATTTTTAATCTCATTTTTTTCTTCAAAATTATACAAGGAGAATTACTTTTCAAGTAGTTGATCGATTAAGAAGCGACACTCATCCATGGTTAACTGCACGCACACTTTTTATAGGTACTGTCACCAATTTTAAATCTGGTAACAGCGCTACTGATACACAGCGCGCTTATGCCGTCGCTTCTTCAAAATTTTCAGTCACTAGCCGGTCCCGAGCGCCAGCGTGGGTATACAACCATTGTAACCAGAAATGAGTCTGGTAACAGAGTATAATAAAGTGCAACTGAGTCACAAAAACTCGCCAATATTTTCGTGTCTACGAGTAGTTGGCTATTTACTGAGTTAGGTACTATTACCACATAATATAATAATATATTTCTATTGGTAAAAATATTGGTAAATAGAATTATTCATCGTCATAAAATATTTATTTGCAAGATTTTTAACTGTTACCAATGGTAACAGTGGTTACATGGACGCTTTCGCCAGTGCAGAAAACGTAAAAATAGAAACAGGCGTCAATCAGGTATGCATATTGTCGCCGATGTTATTTGTATTAATTATGGACTCGACAATAAGGAAAGTGGAAGATGGAAAAACGGGATTAACATGGAATATGACAAGAAAACTGGAAGATTTAGAATTCACGGACGATGTATGCCTGCTGGCAGAAAGTAAACATCAGATGGAGAACAAATTGAAAAACCTATCAAATACAGCTGACAGAGTAGGATTAAAATTAAACATGAAGGAAACGGAAATACTCAAGGTTGAAGAAGAAAATGACAAAAATAGGCTGGATGAGGAAGAAGTCAAAGAAGAAACATGCACAAGCACTAGGAGCAGTATACCGAAAGATGAAACAACAGAAGACGTCCAAAACAGAATAATTAATGCTCAATGGACCTTTAACTCACAATCCAAAATTTGGAGTTCCAGCGAGATAACAAAAAACACCAACATTAGAATTTTTAACAGCTGAAAGATGGAAAAACGATAAAGAAAAGTAAGGTACAAAAGTTTATAAACAAATCACTAAGAAGAATACTTGGAATATACTGGCCACAGAAAATTACAAACGCCGAATTATGGGAGAAAACAAGGCAAGAACTTGTTCTTGAATCTATAATAAGAAGGAAAAGGTTTTTCTCATGCTTAGAAAAGATTCAAACAATGTAACGAAACAAGGACTTTACGAGCCAGTTGGTACACGAAGAAAGTGAGGGTTAGACAATACTTGGAAGAGGAGTGTAAGGGAAGAACAGGAATCAGTAGGACGAAGCTGGGCAGAAATAAAAAATAAAGCTAAAAACAGAAGGAAATGGAAGATATCAACAAACGGCATAATAAATAAAAGACCTGCTGACGAAATGCCTATACATAGTAAATTGCGATGCAAGGAATACGTTGACCTAGCCAATCAACCACTATCATCTATACCGGCTAAGAAACGCAAAAAGCGCCCTTTGCTCCACTTAGGAGCTATACCTAGGTCATAGAGAGAGATATGTATGACACAAGTTTCACAATGTTGTTCTGAAGCTATTTTCTTGTGGCATTTTTACAATTTTAACTATTTAGAATGGGAAATAAGCCACAATATTATTAAAAAATGATTTTTATTAACGTTTCGACGCCCAAATCGGGTGCCGTTGTCAAAATACATGTATTTTGACAACGGCACCCGATTTGGGCGTCGAAACGTTAATAAAAATCATTTTTTAATAATATTGTGGCTTATTTCCCATTCTAAATAGTTAAAACAAGTTTCACACTTGTGTGAGCTTTTTCCCCAGTGTGCACTCTCAAATGTCTTTTCAAATCATAGGATCGATTAATAAATTGCTTAAAACAAATGTCACACTTACGAGGCTTTTCTCCAGTGTGTATTCTTAAGTGTGTTTTCAAATTTCCTGCTGCACTAAATTGCTTAAAACAAATTTCACACTGATAAGGTGTTTCTCCAGTATGCAATCTTAAGTGATTTTTCAAACTGCCCGCTTGAGCAAATGGCTGAAAACAAATTTCACACTTGTAAGGCTTTTCTCCAGTGTGTGTTCAAATCTCCTACTGCACTAAATTGCTTCAAACAAATTTCACACTTGTAAGGCTTTTCTCCAGTGTGCATTAGTAAGTAGATAAAGCGAAAACGGCGGCTTTGTTGGAAAAAATATTCCCATGAGATTTTTTTGCATAACGACATTCATGAGCCACCCCAGAATGAGGTTCAAGAAGTCGTCCACGCGAAAAGTGGTCCCAATTTGTTTAAACATTTTTTTTTAAACAAATTGCACAAAAATCAATATTTTTGGCCCGAACAAATTTTTTTAGCTTTTTGGACCATTCTGAGCAAAAAAGGTCTCTCGTAATTTTTCTCTAAAGTTGATCGTTTTCGAGTTACATATTAGCAATTTAAAATTGACACAAAAACGAAAAATGGCGATTTTCAAGGCCCAAAAGCACCATTAAAAAATATTATTTTTGAGGTATCAAGTGCCTAAATTAAAGTTCAAACCTTCTTGTATCCGTTCCAGATGAGCATTTTGGGCTTATTTTATTTAAAAATATAGTTTTTCAAATTCAAATCCCGCGCGAAGAGCGATGACACAAATGGTTTCGATGCTATCTATTGCAAAGGTGATTCAGCGACTTAAAATCGCGGTGGACGCACCCTCTAGATTTTCTGCGACAGCAATTTTTTTCGCCGCGATTACAAATCGCAAGTGGAGTGCTAGCCTAAGGCTTTTCTGCAGTGTGCACTCTCAAATGTCTTTTCAAATCATAGGATCGATTAAATGGCTTAAAACAAATTTCACACTTGTAAGGCTTCTCTCCAGTATGCACCCTCAAATGTTTTTTCAAATCATTTGATTGACTAAATTGCTTAAAACAAATTTCACACTTGTGAGGCTTTTCTCCAGTGTGAATTCGTAAGTGTGTTTTTAAATTTCCTGCTGCACTAAATTGTTTAAAACAAATTTGACACTTGTAAGGTGTTTCTCCAGTGTGCAATCTTAAGTGATTTTTCAAACTGCCTGTTTGAGCAAATTGCTGAAAACAAATTTTACACTTGTAAGGCTTTTCTCCAGTGTGTGTTCGTAAGTGTGTTTTCAAATCTCCTGTTGCACTAAATCGCTTAAAACAAATTCCACACATGTGAGGCTTTTCTCCAGTGTGCATTCGTAAGTGTGTTTTCAAATTTCCTGCTACACTAAATTGCTTAAAACAAATTTCACACTTATAAGGTTTTTCCCCAGTGTGCACCCTCAAATGTTTTTTTAAATCACTTGATTGACTAAATTGCTTAAAACAAATTTCACACTTGTAAGGCTTTTCTCCAGTGTGAATTCGTAAGTGTGTTTTCAAATTTCCTGCTGCACTAAATTGCTTAAAACAAATTTCACACTGATAAGGTGTTTCTCCATTGTGCAATCTTAAGTGATTTTTCAAACTGCCTGCTTGAGCAAATTGCTGGAAACAAGTGTCACACTTGGTAAGGCTTTTCTCCAGTGTGTGTTCGTAAGTGTGACCAGACATCTCGTAACGCGACAATTCGTAAACGGACAAGTGGTAAAGGACAACTCGTAACGGCAATAGTTAGTAACAGCGATACTTCGTAACGGCGACAGTTCGTAACTATACAAATTCGTAACGTCAAAATTTAATTATTCTGTTTATTTTTGTTAAAGTGGAAACTAACAGTTATTACAGTTATAATTGAAATTATGTTTACCAATTTAACAAATCAGTACCGGGATAAACATGTTTAGGTAACTCATTTTATATTTCGTGTTTCAGAATATGTTAAAAGTCTTACACAAACGAATATTTAAATACGTACAAACTGTTAACAATATTTTTAAAAGTTTATCCCTCTTATTCTTCCTTAAATTTGCCTATATCTATTACAGACAAAGGAATAATGCAGTAATTCGTGAAATCTTTAAAGGCCCCGTCTCACCATCAAATAATTGACAGTTATTTGATCAAACTTGACAGTTAGTGACACAAAGTGACAGTTAGTATGTATAGTTTGTGTCACTAGTCAAGTTTGACTGTCAAGTTTGATCAAATAACTGTCAATTATTTGATGGTGAGACGGGGCCTTAAGCCGACAACCGTATTTAGACCTTTCCAACTATCTAAGTGAACATGTTGTAAAGGAAAGATTATAATTACCTGTTATTATAATAAACCTTGTAATTGGTTATAGCGTTGGGGTATTCAATCAACGCCCAAAGGTTATAGTTGATAAGAGGGATGGCTTCAAATAATATGATAACACGAATTATTTTTCAAACGAATAATAATTGTAAGGAATTAAATATGACAAATGAACTTACGTAGGGTGTTAGTTCGTGTGGAAAACGGACTCTTATGTACCAACATTTTTAGTATTATATATATATATATATATATATATATATATATATATATATATATATATATATATATATATATATATATATAAAAGTATTTTATTTAAACATTTGTTTACGTGTTTAAATACTTTTATTATATTCTGAAACACGAAATATGAAATGCCTTAAAGATGTTTATCCTAATACTGATTCGTTAAATTCATAAACAATTTCATTTATAACTGTAATAACAGTTAGTTTTCACGTTAACAAAAATAAACAGAATAATTCAATTTGGACGTTACGAATTGTCCGTTACCATTTGTCCGGTTACGAGATGTCATGGAACCGTTCGTAAGTGTTGTTTCAAATGTGCTGCTGCACTGAGTTGCTTACAATAGATTTCACACTTGTAAGGTTCTTTTCCAGTGCGTATTCTCATATTATGTGTGTTTAAATAACGTTTATGACCAAGCTGCTTAATACAAATTTCACATTTTTTTCTTCATCGCTTCTAAGCGTGCTTCACAAAACTGTCCACGCCTTTCGCCGGTGCAGGTTGTGTCTCGGTTAAGGCGAATTTAAACTTATTCACTTTAGATGTACACAAATAATGAAAGTGTGGATTGAAAAGATTAGCAATTTACATTTTCACTGAAGGAATTTGTTTCAGTCTTTTCAAAATGGCGAATACGATTGTAAGTGTCAACGTGGAGTTAATAAGTAAAGCATTAGTAGAAGAACGTCGAAAATTAGAAAAAAATCAGAAGGAGTCTGCCTCTTTAAACCAAAATAAACGAGGAGTATAAAGATCAGCGCTTCCGGGTCCACTCTTTTCTCACTTCCTAATTTTTGCTAACTCTAAAGGCGAATTTACACTTATTCACTTTAGATGTACACTGCGGATGATACATGAATAGTGAAAGTGTAGACTGAAAGGCCAGCAATTTACATTTTCACTGACGGAATTCGTTTCACAGTCTTATCAGGGTTGTTAACTCTACGGATTTTTCCGTAGATCTACGGATTTTCGGATATCAACCACATTTCTACGGATATTTCAGCTGCAGCGCTCAAATTGGGATTTTTACTCTTAAGGCCCCGTCTCACCATCAAATAATTGACAGTTATTTGATCAAACTTGACAGTTAGTGACACAAACTATACATACTAACTGTCACTTTGTGTCACTAACTGTCAAGTTTGATCAAATAACTGTCAATTATTTGATGGTGAGACGGGGCCTTTAGGGTCGGTACTTTATGCCTCGATTAACAGCTCGTTAGTTAACGGAGGTTTAATCGGGACCTCTTGCGTTGTAATAAATGCAATTACAGTATTACAAGTATTATAATAATTAAAATAAGTATAATAATAATTATAATTGCATTTATTACAAGGCAAGAGACCCTAAAGGCCGCGTCCCACCATCAAATAATTTGATCAAACTGGTTTGAGCAAACTGAAAGTGACAAGAAAGTGACAGTTAGTGACGTCACATCCTGAGTGTTCATTGTGGATAATAATGAAAAATTTTAATTTTAGATAAAGTATAAACAAGTTAGACAACTCAATACAAAAAATTTGATCAAACTAGACTGATAGTGAGAGCACAGATTTTTAGAATTTCAAAAAAACTGCAATTGTGACGTCACTTTGACGTACTTCCTCAAGTACGTCAAGTTTGCTCAAACTGTTTGATCAAATTATTTGATGGCGAGACGCGGCCTTCAAGAGGTCCCGATTAAACGGGCTGTTAATCGAGGCATAAAGTACCGGCCCTTAAAGTGTCATTCTTCTTCTTTTTTTTGTTCTATCAAGTATCATTCTTCTTCTTTTTGGTCTGTCTAGGACCATTCTTCCTCTTTTTTGTCTGTCAAATGTCATTCTTCTTCTTTTTTGGTCTGTCGAGTGTCATTCTTCTTCTTTTTTGGTATGTGAAGTGTCATTCGTCTTCTTTTTTGTCTGTCAAGTGTCATTCCTCTTCTTTTTTGGTATGTCAAGTGTCCTTTTCTGTCAAATTTCTGCACTACGGATTTCTGAAGCGCCTTCTACGGAAATATTTTGCGAAGTTAACAACACTAGTCTTTTCAAAATGGCGAATACGATTGTAAGAGTAGGGCCCGTATTCATAGTCGGTACTCAAGTGTGAGTCGATGCTCAAGTCCGACCTTGAACAAATTCTTATACAAATTTGTATACAAATTTTTTCAAGGTCGACCTTAAGCATCGACTCAGACTTGAGTACGGACTATGAATACGGGCCTAAGAGTGTCGGCGTGGAGTTAATAAGTAAAGCATTACTAGAAGAATGTCGAAAATTAGGAGTTTGCCTCTTTAAACCAAAATAAACGAAGATAATAGACATCAGCGCTTCCAGATCCACTCTTTTCTCACTTCCTAATTTTTGCTAGCTCTGGACAATAGCCAGTGTGGATAGTTTTGATTTTATGTCGCCTATATTTAATCCAGATAAATGTAGCTCTTTTAATACAGACCGCGACCGGTATGCATTTTCACGGATGTTTATTTTATGGTAGTCCTCAGATTGAATATTCCACAGGCACTCATGATTACGATATATTTCTAGAAATATATGCATATGTTCGTCTTTCAATTGAAAAGCCATTTTATGTACCAAAAAAAAATTATTCAACTGCGTTTTGATGGCATGGCATGTTCAATGATCCGAAAAAAACAAGTTTACACTTTACACTAGGGGTTCACGGTGGATGAATCATCCAGCCAGTTCATCGAAAGTAGGAAGACGTTCTACTTTGTTCACTGTTTACTTTGGATGTGCATCCTGGATGAAATGTATGTTTATACCTTTCATTGCGGATGAATCATCCGCAATGTACATCTAAAGTGAATTGAAGTGTAAATTCGCCTTAAACAATAGCGAGTGTGGATAGTTTCAATTTTTGATTTTATGTCGCCTATGTTTAATCCAGATAAATGTAGTAGCTCTTTTAGTACAGACCGGTATGCATTTTCACGGATGTTTATTTTATGATAGTCCTCAGATTTATTATTCCACAGGCATTCATGATACGATATATCTTTAGAAATATATGCATATGTTCGTCTTTCCACTGAATAGCCATTTTAGGTATCAAAATAATTACGCAACTTGGTTTTGATGGCATGGAATGTTCATAGGATCCGAAAAAAACAAATTTACACTTTACACTAGTAGTTCACTGTAGCAGTTGGTTCATCCAAAGTAGGAACACCTCCTACTTTGTTTACTGTTCACTTTGGATGTGCATCTTGAATGAAATGTATATGTGTTATGTATTTAATAAAACTATGGGCCGACTTTGACTACTTTATTGAAACACATTAATTTGTATCTTTACACGAAACAATGGGCGCGTTCACCAGATGCAAACGTTGGCAATCAGTTTGCGCTTTATGGTTCTGAACGACTTGCTAACGTCAAACATGTTTGGAAAGCGGTCGCCATTTTTGCATACATAAGATATTTGAGTTGAACTTTGCAAACGTGTTGAATATTGAAAAAATATGGCGGGAATTTAAATTGTATATATTGTAGAATATATTGATAAGGGTTTTATATATAAAATAAAGGCTACTGAAGACATTCTGCTACGTTATTATCTATTAAATAAATTTTCTTTTTTCCTTTAATAAATAAAATAAATTCAAAACGTATTTATTGAGAAAATTTATTTTAGGTTACGTTCAAACCAAGCAAGCAAAATGTCAAATTTTAAATTAAACAACCAACCGTTCAGCTCGCTGTCAACAAGTTTAGAATCAAAGAGCAAACATTTGTGAACGTGTTTGCATCTGGTGAACGCAGTCAATATGGACATCCTCAACATGAAATCATTGCCGACATTACAGTGTTCTGTCTGCGTGTGACATTTCTTTGACAGCTCCCAAAGTATGGTATTGGGGTGTGTTCCGAAATGCCATAACTTAAATAAGTAAATATACAACATTTCTCCCCTTCTTTTTAAAGATTAAATCTGGTAGGTGCTTTAATAATTCTACCAGATCTAGTGTGTAGGGGTGATTGAATAGAAGGTGAAGTTGTAGTTGTAATAGAACTAGCAGCATGCTAAGTTGTTTCTAAAACTGGTGACTGAATAAAATTGTTTGGTGCAACTTCAACTTCCATGACATGATTCTTATTACCTCTATCTAAAATTAACGACGGGCTAGCACTTATTTTTGGTTGCACAACTACATCACGCACCTCCGGTAAAACACTATCTTGTATTGGTAAAGTCTCATAAACACTACTTCTTAAATCATCTGAGTGAACAAACTTAATATTGTCCTCTATTTGAACAAGGTATGTACCTACTAAAAGTTAGGACTTTTTTAATAACACCCTTTTGCCACAGCTTAGTACGCTTATATTTTACAAAAACATTTTGGTTTATCTTATATAAAGATCGATTAGTTATGTTATTAGATTTAATACATATATTTTGACTTGATGGTTTTACAGCTTCGGCAGGTGAGACTCCTGTTACAGTCGAAGTGATATTTCTGTAACTAAAAAGATAATTTTGTAACTTATTCAAAACTAATTTTTCTGACATTTCTTTTCCCTTGTCTGAAAACAATGTTTTTCTAAAGTTTTTTTAATTGTTTGAACGCCCCTTTCAGCCAACCCATTACTTTGTGGGTGATATCCTGGTGACTTAACAGGTTTAATTCCATTTGCCTGCAAAAATGACACAAATTCGATAGAATTATATGGAGGACCGCTATCAGAAACTAGTTCTGTTGGAAGACCAAAATTAGCAAAAATAGTTTTTAACTCATAAAATGTTTCTGAAGTATCTGTGCCATTTTTCATCATTTTGATTTCTAGCCATTTAGACTTTTGATCCAAAAGCAACAAAAAATTAAATCCAAATTTCTTAAAGAAATCAATATGAACTCTAAAAAAATTATGTGGTGATGATGACCATGATGACAACATGCTATTATTATTAGTAAAATTTTGATTCTGTTGACATATCTCACAAGATGCTACAAATATTTCTATACACTCATTCATATTAGGCCACCAACAGTAGGATCGCATTAGAATTTTACTACGTACTATTCCATCATGCTGTTCATGAAATAACTTTAAAACTTCATTTTGCAAGACTTTTGGTACAGCTGTTTTATTCCCTAGTAAAATGCAATTGTTCTCCACAGACAACTCATTTCTTTTTTTAAAATAGGGCTCCAAACTAGAATCTAAGACATAATTATGTCCTATCTGAATCCCAGAAATAGTAAAATCTTTTACCTTAAGTAAAATTAGATCTTTATTTGTTTCCTTGACTATATCTTCTGCATTAAGAGGTATTTGATTAAGCAAACTAAACGAATATAAAAAATCAGAAATCTCTGCTTTATTATTACAAGGTAAACGTGACAATCCATCAGCATTACTGATAGACGAACCTTTTCTATATTGAATGTCATATTGATACCCAGATAATGTAACTGCCCATCGTGTGATTCTAGATGCAGCAGATGTCGGGATACCTTTGTTTTTTCCAAATATGAACTGTAAAGGTTGATGATCCGTAATTAAGACAAATTTTCTTCCATACAGATATTTATGAAATTTTTTTATTGCAAAAATAATTGCAAGGGCCTCACGCTCTAAATTACTATAATTTTTTCGTTTACAGACAAAGTACTTGACCCAAACATTACTGGTTTTTCAATATTATTTATTTTATGACTTAACACATCCTACACCATATCCACTAGCATCACACGTTACATAAATTGGCAGATTAGGATTATAACGGGTTAAGGCACTTTCAGAGGTTAAAAGTTTTTTACTTAATTGAAATGTTAATCTTCACATTCTTGTGTCCAGTTTTTAGTGAAATCAATAACAGACTGACAAAGGTCTTAGTTTACTCGACAACATGGGGATAAATTTTCCATAGTAATTTAGTAACCCTAGATAAGACTTTAACTCTGTTAATGAATTTGGTGAAGGTGCAGATTTTATTGCATCAACCTTCTCTTGAGTAAGGTGGATACCATTAACACCAACAACATGCCCCAAGAACTCTATTTTTGTTTGAAAAAATTTACATTTTTTTTCATCAACTTTAACATTAAAATCTAAAAGTCTTTCTAAAACCTTTTGCACATTTTGATAACATTCCTGCAAGGATGCACCAAAAACAATTATATCCAAATAGCATTTAGTTTCACTCAAACCTGACAAAATGGTCTCTATAATAGATTGAAAAATGCCTGGAGCCGAGCTTACACCATAAGTAAGTCTAGTATATGAAAAAAGACCTAGGTGAGTATTAATAACCAACAATTTTTGTGCGGACTCACTTTTAATTGTTGATATGCCCCCTTCAAATCAATGACCGAGAAATATTTTTGACCCTGAGACATGCAAAAATATCCTCAGGTAATGGCAAAACACAATGATCTGCATCTAATGCTTGATTTAGAGTTTTTTTTAAGTCTACACAAATCCTAATTTCATGTGAATTCTTTTTAGGCACCACGACCATGGGACTAGCCCAGTTACTATACGTTACTTTTTTTAAAATTCCAGACTTTATCATATTTGATAATTCTAACTCAACTTTTTCTCTTAATGCATATGGCATATTATAAGCTCTGTGAAATACTGGCTGAGCTCCCTCTTTCAGTTTAAGATCTACTTCAAATTTTTTTATGCATGAATCAGGCTCGGCCTCAAAAACATTTCTAAACCCCTTCTTCAAGTCTGACACTAAATTTAAGACATGCATTTCATTATTAAAATTTGTTGACATCTTTTTACTTTGACTTTCTGACTCGGAATGACATAAATTTATGGACTCTGGACTACTTTTGAGATTTGATACATTAAAATTCATTTTTTGTCTCCAATTGGGGTTAGGTATGTTTAACCAGTTTCTTCCTAACAAAGGTGCAAATTTATGATTACTTTTTAATACTACTAATGGTAAATTGACAATTTCATTGTTTGATTTTACAAGAACATCTGTTTCACCTACTATTGACACGCATTGACCAATTAGAACTCTTAAATCATATCTTACAGAATATAATTTTAACTCAGGAAAATACTTAATAAAATCATCAATATGAATAACTGACCTGCAAGCACCACAATCTACATATTTCAAAACAAACCTTCTTACTTTAAATTTCCAGCCATACCTACTCTGGAGGGACCTTTCCTGACTCTAAGGTAGACAAAAAACCTAAAACCAAGGAATTGTTGTCCTCTTCTTCTTCTGAATTTTCTTCCACTGTATTGACATTACCACTTCTGCAGACACGACTTGTGTGCGCAATCTTCTAACACTTAAAACATTCCCAACTTTTTGCTGGACACTTTTCTGGCTCGTGTTTCCTACCACATCTGAAACATGACTTCAACTCTCTTCTCTGACTTCTTGACTCTTTATTTTGACTAGGACCAGGAGTGCTGTATTTTGTATTCTTAATGACATTTTTATTTTTAAATGACAACTTGTCCAAGTTTTCTGTCACACAAGACAAATTACGCTCAGCACCCATTGTTCTCACCTGACCTTCTGCAAGTTCCATTGCTAAAGCTGTTTCAGAAGCTTTGTCAAGTGTTAACTTGTCTTCTGATAACAACTTTTTTTTAATGGCATACGACCTCACACCACAAACTAACTTGTCTCTAAGACATTCAGATAAGAATTGACCAAAGTTGCAGTGCTGTGATAACTTTTTCAATCTTGTAACAAAAGACTTTATATCTTCGTTTTGCTCTTGAATTGCATTATAAAATTTATAACGTTCAGCTATTACAAGCCTTTTTGGACTGAAATGATCTTTTAATGTTTGTTTTAGTACTGCAAAAGACTTTTTGCTGGGTAAATCTGGAGCTAGTAAATCCTTCAGGACATTGTAAGCCTCTCCCCCTATTAACGTTATTAGTAAAGGCACTTTCTTATCATCTTCAACCTTATTACAGATAAACAACTGTTCTAGTCCCTCTATATACGATGAAATGTCCGAGTCTCTAGGATTGAACTGCTCTATTGAACCGATTAACGACATTTTTTGACCTTACTTTACAATGCACAAATACTTTACACGCGACCAGACTTCAGACGACTAATTTGCGGACTTTGCCTGCTTGGATTCGATCGGGACTCGTCGCCAAAATAATGTTATGTATTTGATAAAACTATGGGCTACTTATTGAATCACATTAATTTGTATCTTTACACGAGACAAGATGGACATCTTCAACATGACATCATTGCCGACATTACAGTGTTCTGTCTGCGTGTGACATTTCTTTGACAGCTTCCAAAGTATGGTATTGGCGTGTGTTCCGAAATGCCATAACTTAAATAAGTAAATATACAACATATATGAAGAGTATGTTTATACCTTTCATTGCGGATGAATCATCATCAGTGAATAATCTAAATTCGGCTTTAGATTCAATTTGCGCCAGGGCTTACGCTTTTGAATATACTGCTTCAAACAAGTTTCACACTTATGTGAGGCTTTTCTTCAATATGCACTTGTGTGTTTTCAAATCATTTGATTGACTAAATTGCGTAAAACTAATTTCACACTTTTAAGGGTTTTCTCCAGTGTGCACTACTCTCAAATGTCTTTTCAAATCATAGGATCGGCTAAATTGCTTAAAACAAATTTCACACTTATAAGGTTTTTCCCCAGTGTGCACCCTCAAATGTTTTTTTAAATCACTTGATTGACTAAATTGCTTAAAACAAATTTCACACTTGTGAGGCTTTTCTCCAGTGTGAATTCGTAAGTGTGTTTTTAAATTTCCTGCTGCACTAAATTGTTTAAAACAAATTTGACACTTGTAAGGTGTTTCTCCAGTGTGCAATCTTAAGTGATTTTTCAAACTGCCTGTTTGAGCAAATTGCTGAAAACAAATTTTACACTTGTAAGGCTTTTCTCCAGTGTGTGTTCGTAAGTGTGTTTTCAAATCTCCTGTTGCACTAAATCGCTTAAAACAAATTCCACACATGTGAGGCTTTTCTCCAGTGTGCATTCGTAAGTGTGTTTTCAAATTTCCTGCTACACTAAATTGCTTAAAACAAATTTCACACTTGTAAGGTGTTTCTCCAGTGTGCAATCTTAAGTGATTTTTCAAACTGCCTACTTGAGTAAATTGCTTAAGACAAATTTCACACTGGTGAGGATTTTCTCCAGTGTGCATTCGTAAGTGCTTTTTCCAATTTCCTGCTACACTAAATAGCTTAAAACAAATTTCACACTTGTAAGGTGTTTCTCCAGTGTGCACTCTCAAGTGTTCCTTCAATCTGCCTGAATAATTAAAACGCTTAAAACAAATTTTACACTTGTAAGGCTTATCTCCAGTATGTGTTCTTAAGTGTATTTTCAAATTTCCTGCTTGAGTAAACTGCTGAAAACAAATTTCACACTTATAAGGCTTTGCTCCAGTGTGCATTCGTAAGTGTTGTTTCAAATGTACTGCTGCACAAAATTCCTTCAAACAGATTTCACACTTGTAAGGTTCTTTTCCAGTGTGTATTTTCATATGGTTGTTTAAATAACTTTTATGACCAAGCTCCTTAATACACATTTCACATTTTTTTTCTTCATCAGGTCGAGTCACACATTCTTTGTTACAGTTATGTAGGGATATTTTTTCTATAACTTCCAATGTCTTCTTCTCTCCGAGAGGGTCTAAAAGAAAAGAAAATATTTAATACAACATAAGGGAAAATTTTAAAATGTGTCTTGTGGCACACATTTAATTTTATGCTTTCCAAAATATCAACTGAAATGGAATTTTAAAAAACAATTTTCCATACGAATAGTTTTGCTCTTAGGCAGATTCATGAGAATTCTTTAAGCATCACTAATTAAAAACTATTTGAGGCTTATTTAATAATTGAGACATATTCTACTATCAATATAGGGATTGTACATAAAAGGTTTCTATTGTGTTTCTATTTTATAATAATTATATTTAGTGATATCAGCATATCAGTGGCTATTGCCAAGCCGGAGGTCACTGCACAATCATTATAAATTTTTCAGTTTCTAATTTAAGTGCTTGTTAGGCTTGTGCAGCAGTCAACTCCAGTTAAATAAGTGGTTGTTAACACTTCGAATGCTGATGACGCCTAAAAATGTCATACCGCTACTACTGTCAGGTGCGCATGATGACTTTAGGCGTCATATGCGGATATGCAGAACATTCGTTTAGAGGTTAGGATTTGTGTGATTTTAAATGAAACAAGTTGTCATTCTATTGATTATTAGATAAAAGTGTGTTTATAAAGTCAGTCTAAATTCGTATTATGGATAAAACAATTCCAAGTCCCTGACAAAACACTACAAGGTAAATGAAGCGAAAAATCTAGTCCGTATCCAGGTCGCGTTAGGCATATTTCGTTAGCAATGAAAGGGTTAAGTTACATTAAGGTTACATCTGAAAATCGTAACACTACATATTACATCCCGTTCACACTTGTATGTCGGATTCGTATATTAAATCGGATGTCGGCGTTTCTATTCACATTTCGAATAATCGGTTGTCGCTTGTCGTCAAGGTCGAAGCTGGTGTCACTCTACGCTAGGGAACCGTGAGAATGTGTATAATAAAATAAAATGTATGTATAAGATAATCAGCTTTTTATAAGTGCCGATAAGATCATGAATCCTCACAAAACAAAACAAGGTTTATCCATTATACCGGGTGTCCACTTATATTTTCCTCCATTTTAACTGCCTATAACTTCTGAACGGCTCAAGATAGAAATATGTGGTTTTTACTGAAATGTTTTATTTTAGTAAAAGTTTTGTCTGAATGGATTGAACTTTTTATATCGCTTTCAAATACGAAAACAAAAATGGCGGATTATTGAAAAAAACTTTGTTGATTTTTTTTAATGGAACACTCAGTATATTTTTTTTGTAAATTGAAAGAAAGGTCCTTCGCCTATCCAGCGATATAAAGTTTTTCAAAATCGGTTGTCAAATCACTGAGTAATTAATTTTTAAATTGCGAGGTGCAACATGGATATCACATAACATAATATCAATTTATGTGATTTTCACATTGCATCTCTCATTTTAAAAATTAATTGCTCAGTCATTGAACAACCGATTTCAAAAATTTTTATATCGCTGGATAGGTAAATAAACGTTTTTTCAAGTTTTTAGGTAAATGACCATTTTTAATAACGCTTTTAAGTAATAAAATGGCGGATTTTTGAAAAAAAAAGCGTTGTTGACTTTTTTTAATAAAACACCCAGTATACTTTTTTGTAACTTGAAAAAATGGTCATTTACCTATCCAGCGATATAAAAAATTTTAAAATCGGTTGTCAAATGACCGAGCAATTAATTTTTAAAATCAGAGATGCAATGTGGAAATCACATAACATAATATCAATTTGCTTAATTATGTTATTTAGGTATGTGATATCCACGTTGCACCTCTCATTTTAAAAATTAATTACTCAGTGATTTGAAAACCGATTTTGAAAAACTTTATATCGCTGGATAGGTGAATGACCTTTCTTCCAATTTACAAAAAAATATACTAGGCGTTCCATTAAAAAAAGTCAACGTTTTTTTCAAAAATCCGCCATTTTTTTTTCGTATTTGAAAGCGATATAAAAAATTTATTGCATTCAGACAAAACTTTTGCTAAAATAAAACATTTCAGCGAAAACCGCATATTTCTATCTTGAGTCGTTTAGAAGTTATAGGCAGTTAAAATGGGGGAAAATATAAGTGGACACCCGGTATTTAATGTTCTCAGATATGGTACTTCATACCATACTATGTCTGACGGATGTTAATAACTAGTTAAATTCATTGAAATTTATATCATAAACAATTTAAAATTAAACTAAACCTAGAAAATTGCAGCATGCATATAAAAGTGTGTAGGTAGATAAGTAATTTCCTAAAATTGTATATCTGATGCTGGTGCTGACACTAAAATAATTATCTTCTCTAATAAAGATCTGAAACACTGTTAAGGTTCATGCTGCAACACGAACTATTTCAAATGAACACAGCTCATTTTTCAAAAATAAACCACAGAGAAGATGGACAGGGCAAAATGGAAAAATTCAAAACGAAATAGATTTTATTATCACTGACAAAAAAGACACAGTTAAAGACATTACGGTTCTAAAAAGATTTGTTACCAGTAGCGACCCTAGAATGGTACGAGGTAAAATAGAAATAAGCTTAAAGAAGGAGAGGTATAAGATGATTAAAAAGAAGAACAAATCAAAACCATGGATGAAACCATCAGATGCAGATAGTTTTCAGCGATATATTTCAGACATACTTAGCAGTCCTGAAGCAGAAAGTAATATAAACGACTTAAATAATAAATTAACAAATGCCTTACTGGAAAGTCAAAACAAATTCTGTCCTAGAACTCAAAAAGAAGAGAAGATCAGCCAAAATACCAGGCAGCTAATCCAGAAAAGAAGAGAAATGAGAAGCGACACGGAAACTAAAGCTAACGATCTACAAAAATTAAATAAACATCCAAAGCTATTAGACAAGACACTCGAAAATACAACCAAGAACAAATCGAACATACCATTGAGAACAATAGAAGTATGAAAGTATTGATAAGAAGACTAAGAACGGGGACAAGGCAGATAATAAAGATTAAAGATAGAACTGGTCATGTTACAACCAACAGAGAGGAAACCCTTAGAATAGTTGAAGACTTCTACAAATTGCTGTACACAAGCCAATACAAAGTAAATAGCAAAGAAGATCAAGTACCAGAAATATTAACAAGGGAAAAGGGCATTGTCAACCAAGAATCAGAACTGCCACAGGAAATCACAATAGACGAAATAAAACTAGCTCTAAGAAAAGCTAAGAATAACAGATCTCCAGGGGAGGATTGCGTAGTTACTGATGCAATCAAAATCGGAGGCACTTGTCTTCTTAAGAAAATAAAAAACCTTTTTAATTAACATGTGCCTTTTAGATAGTAATATACTCGACAAATGGCACAATGCTGAAGTAATTCTATTGTACAAAAAAGGAGATCCCCATGAATTGGAAAATTACAGACCTATAAGCCTTCTTAGTCACTTATACAAACTCCTTACAAGAATAGTAACGAATCGTCTTGAGAAAAAACTTGATTTCTACCAGCCAATGGAGCAAGCGGGATTTCGTAAACATAATTTTTTGCATAATATGTATCATTGTAGTTACACCCGAAAAATAACGTTGATGGGCGTTGACGCCCATGTTGACGAACAACAACGTCTGTAGACGTCTAATTTCCATTAATGTAGCTTATACATTTGACGCAGTGTCCGTCAACGTGTTATAATCATAATAATTATGTCAGTTCTCATATTTATGTCATTGCATCGCAAATTCAATTTGAAGAAATTTGCGATACAATTTTGGAAATTTTTATGGTTTTAAGTTATTTTTCGAGTGTAACTACCATGATATTATGCAAACAATTAGGTTGCCTCGCAGATTTAAAATGCGTTTATCTCGAAAACGGTTAAGTTTTGCGAGATGAATGTAGTATACCTTTTTTAAGAAAAATATTAAGAAAATAAAAGTTTTGATTCAAAAAGTATGTAGAGTGGGTAATAAAAAAAATTGAATAAATTAAATTAAATTACAAACCTTACAGCAAATGATCAGACGCTATGGAAGGCGACTAAGAAGCTCAAAAAACCATACACAACTATTCCTCCCCTCCATAAACCAAATGGTGAATGGGCTCGTTCCAATAAAGAAAAAGCGGACGTCTTTGCTGAACATCTTATGAGTGTATTTCAAACCGAGCCACCAGACCCTGATGAAGAAGTGGAAGAACTAATTAGCGCAGCATGTCAAATGTCCTTTCCAATCAAAAGTTTTACTCCTATAGAAGTCAAGAAAGAAATAACCAAACTCAACTCACGAAAGGCTCCAGGTTATGACTTAATCTCGGCACAAGTACTAAAACAACTTCCTCGCAAGACCATTATTATGCTAACAGTAATATTTAATCGCATGCTAAGCTTATCATACTTTCCAAAAATATGGAAATTTGCAGAAATCATAATGATCCTTAAGCCAGGCAAAGTGCCCAATGAAGTAACATCTTATCGACTGATCAGCCTACTCCCAATCGTTAGCAAAGTTTTTGAAAGATTGCTGCTACAAAAAATATACGCAGATCATTTTTTATTTATTTATATACGGGATTACCCCCATTACAACACATACAGTATAAAATCAATCTCTGTAATATCTACTAAACTAGAGTAAAATAAATCTTAATTAGATATTAAACAAAAACGAAATATTAATAGTTAACCATTACACATATTACATCTATTACACAAATCAGTTCAAATAAACAAAAAGTACCTGTCAAACTCTTTTAATCCGATTCTTAAAAACAGCCAAGGAGACACCAAACATTTCCAAGTTATTCTCGTTTATAATTTTTAGTGTTCGCTCAATGGGCGAATGCATACCATAGTTTGTTCGATGAAAAGGTATATAAAACAAATCAACATGTCTGAGACTTCTGGAGGGAACATATAAATTAATAGATTGGAGAAGTTCAGAACAACAAATTAAACCATTTATTAATTTAAACACAAATACCAAATCAGAGTTATCTCGTCGAGTTTCTAATAAATTCATGTTGAGTGTTTTTAAAATATAAGTATAATCATGATTAGTAATGCGTATGTTTAATCTGTATGCACAATATCTCAAAAATTTATTCCGCAATCTCTCCAACGTAGTAGAATGAGCTTGGTATTGTGGAGACCATACAATAGATGCATATTCCACTTTAGATACAACCAAAGCATAATATACCGTTCTTAAAGCCCCTACAGATAGTCTCAGACAGTTGCGAATGATAAAGCCCAAAGATTTTGATGCATTTACTGTTACACTATTTATATGTTGCACAAAACGCAACTGCTCATCAAACGAATTGTTTTTCCAAAAAAGAAAGATGATCTTCAAATTCCTTGTACTAATTCAGCTTATTTGATATAACTTTTTTAATTAATTGTTGATATTTACTTGTAAAACAACAGTTTTTTAGGAGCAATTGCTAATTACATCCATCGAGGTTGATTTCTAATTTTAAATGATCATGAATTCCTAACATTACTACCAGAACATCAGTTTGGTTTTCGAAAAAATCACTCTACTACACAACAAGTCCATTGAATAGTAAATGAAATATCAAAAACTCTCGAAGAAAGGAAATACTGCAACGCTGTATTCCTAGATATCTCACAAGCGTTTGACAAAGTTTAAGACAGAGGTCTGCTTTACAAAGTAAAATTAGCACTATCTAGTAACTATTTCCTCCTAATCAAATCCTACTTATCAAATAGATATTTCTCTGTAAAATTGAAAGACCAACAATCCAGCCTCTGTCCTATTAACTCCGGAGTTCCGCAAGGTAGTGTCCTCGGACCGCTGCTGTTCTCACTCTACACAGCTGATATACCAGAGTCTCATAATACTACGATCGCTTCCTTTGCTGATAACGTAGCAATACTAGCTGTAAATGAAGATAATATACAAGCCTCACAAGACCTGCAACTCCATCTGGACATACTCAGTGTATGGTACACAAAATGGCGAACAAAAGTAAACAAAACAAAATCACCTCAAATAACGTTTACCAACTGCCACAACACGACATGCCCACCTGTAAGAATGGAAAATGTACGAATACCAAGAGTAACAGATGCTAAATACCTTTGCCTCCATCTTGACCAACATCTTACTTGGAAGAAACATATCCAGACCAAAAGAAGACAGCTAGACTTGAAATTCCGGCAAATGCATTGGCTCCTTGGACGCAGATCAAAACTCAACATCCAAAACAAAATTCTTCTGTAAAAAGCAATACTCAAACCTATTTGGTACTACGGACCACACCTCTGGGGCTGTGCAAAGTCAACATCACTGAATATCATCCAAAGATTTCAGTCTAAAGTTCTAAGATCAATAGTGGATGCACCATGGTACATAAGCAATCAAACACTTCACGAAGACTTAAATATACCTTTCATCAGAGAATAAATCCATCGAGCCACAGAGTCACAAAATGAGCGTACCATTCACCATGAAAATGAGTTAGTAAGGGAATTATTCCATAATGGCCCTGCCACAAGGAGGCTAGATGGAACCTGGCCTCAGGACCTATTTTAAAACTTAAACATAAATAGAATAAGATGAGACATCATTAGAAGTCTCTTCTTCAGGCCCAAAAACATGGAACAAATTTACTTAATACTCTTTTAATGATGTAGATTGTAAATAAACATAATTACATAAAAAAAATTAAATGAGTGCTGAAAGGCGTATGTGGCGCTCTCTGGGCAATACATCATTTTTGGTACCGAATTTAGATTTCTCATCTCAAAAAACCCCCGCCTACCAAATTTCGTGTTGTTATCCCATGCCTGTCAGGAAATATTCAAGAATAAATAAAATAAAAGTTTACCTTTGACACCTTGTATTTCGGTTATTATCAACTTTTAACTGTTTTAACCTAAAGAATCTAAGGTTAAGCGACAGCCCATTCTTTACCAAACACCCTGTATTTATAGAGAAAATAGTGACAAATTGAAATACACCACACGACATCAATGTGCACTCATGCCCCCTCTCTGCTGTTATATATCTTCGTAATAAGTAGTAAAAAGTTCCTCCTTCCTCATCTCTACGACTTAGTTTATGGATGATATTCCCTTAGATATATGCACATTTGTTTTTGTTATTTTGAATAAATTGCAGAATTGGCTCATAAAAATAGTCGATACCTAATAAGTAAGGCAGCTTTGACCACCCAGTAAATTTTAAATGATGCTCCTCTTCAGATAAAACATTAGTAATAAACCAAACGAAATATATCGAGATAACAACAAAACAAATAAGAATAAATGCTTGTTTTACCTGTGTTATCATTAGATTCATTCTTCGTATCCTCAAGATATACGGATGAGGATAATTGACTGTCTATATGTCTTAGGTCACCATCCAGACACTCTTCCTTAATTTCAGCTTTTATTTCCATAGCTAATAAGTACAAATTAGATCACATTGGTTAGCAGTAATATTACGTCATATTAGAGGTAAAACTCACTAAGTTCACTTTTTTTGTCATTGGCTGTTTTCGGTTTCAACATAAATCTAAATAAAAACTCATTATTGTATTATAGTTGTCATTTGGTCAAAAAAAAGGTTACCTCAAAAGTTTTCTGGAAGTTTTGAAAATTGCTTATTTTATGGATTTCAATATGCTCTTTTTGAATTTCAACTTTATTCTCTCGTATCTCCACCGCCCACGCCGCCATATTGAAAAAATAGTGCCTACTAACAGTTTTTTGGGAATATATATCTCCTTTCCGATGCATTTTACGAAAAAAAAACATTTATGTACAAAATTAAACTAGAAAAAAATTTCCTATATGCATTTAAAATGTTTTGTAAAATCAATAGTTTTCACGTACCAGCATCAGAAAATATTATTCATCTACACCACCACGTGTTTTTCATATATTTTTCTAAAATATTCGGGACTAGGACAGTTACTGTGTCCATTACATTAATGAAAACATTTTGCACTTCTTCTACAAGGTGACAAACTTCGGTCAAGAAACAATTGGCTAACGACAACAGCTGTATGCCAAATTCTGCAGGACTTACCCAGATATTCAAGTATCGGAGCAACGAGTATCAGACCAATACCGGGTAATTTAAAGAAACAACCTGATCCCAGAGACCAGACGCAATGCCATCAGAAGCGAAGTCGAACGGGAGATTCATATCCAGGGGCTAATTTTAGATCAAGTCCTTAATGAGATCAGTGATGAGCAGATTCCTGAGCTTCCCATCCCAGAAACTCAACCTGATGATACACAGCAGGAAAACAATGAGTTGCGCGATAGTCTAGCAAACGAAATGGCTCATGCCGTACAAGAGTTTAATGGAACAAACCCACTTAGCAGACAACCGCTACCACGAATAAACTCTTGTAATCTGGAAATTCAAATAAGGAGACAATGAAGAATGCAAAGTACCCAGACAATATATACCGATTATTATGTCTACTACTGGAGTCATTCCAAAGACCCTCCTCGAAAGCATCAAAATGCTGGGTCTGAATGAACATCTTTATAAGACCATGCAGAAAGCTGTACTACTCGCGACAGCCAGAAGTGTATGAAATTTTTTGGGAGATACACCTGCATACCAAGTCACCTAGGGCTTGATAACATGGAAAGAGTCCCACCAGAGCTCAATCCTTTTGATACCGTAGGTATCTGGGATGAGTCAATTTTCCCCAGAGGGAGTGTGAGCCGTATGGCTAAATCTGATAATGTTTATTAATTTCACAGTACAAGAATTAAATACATACATTTTAATTTTATATTCTGTTTTACATTATTACATTCTACTTTTTAATTTTACGTTTATCCTGGAAAATAAAAAAAAACATTTACTCACTACCCGTTAAAACCTATTGGTCTCACCTATTGATATACAATGACATATAGGCGAGCCATCCACGTATTGGTTGGGGCACTATGTGGCTCACATGTATGCCATCAGCATGTAAAGTGTTAAAAAAATTCCCATATTCAAGTCATGTGAATTCATGACTGGCCTTTTGGCTTTGCCAGTGCCATTAATAGAAAAAAAGTTATGTGAATTTAAAAAACAATTCTGAAAAGTGCAGATAGTGGGTTTTACTTCAAATAGGAGGATTATTACTTAAATGAGTATTACCTGAATAATTGTCTGCTGGTTCATTTTTCAAAGCTCCAGGACTTATGGATGAGGAAAACTGACTGTCTACATATCTTAGGTCACCTTCCACAAGCTCTTGCTTAATTTCAGTTTTTATTTCCATAGTACAGCTAATTAAATACAAATCACACTGTTTAGGACTAATCTTTAAATTTCAATTACATACATATTGTACTTGTATTTATAAAACTGAATTATCTTCTGCTTTATTCTTCAAATCAAAGATTTGTGATATTGGAAAGTAAACAAATGTATCCAATTGTCTTAATAGTAATTAACGAAGTAGAAAATAAATATCTAGTATGTTTACCAGTAAATTGTGCAAAAATACACGTTTTAAAATACTATGCAAAATTTACATCTTGATCTTGTATTTTCCAAAAAAAATCGGCAAAATCAAAAAACGTTAAAAAAACGTCAACAGCAAAGTGATAGATGACAGATCACATGACAGTGATGTTCCGTGGAGCCAGGGATGCCACGTTGTTGCCAAAATTATCGTGTTTTCACGACCAATGACCGTCAGGATTACCGTTTCGTTACTAGATAATTAACGTTCCATGGCAACGAAATAATACGTTCCATGGTACTGCGCAGGACGGTAATCGTCGTTACGGTTTCTGGACCGTCCAACATGAACTTTTGGACGGTCCAGAAACCGTCACGAAACTACTTGTACCGTTTGTTGTGCGCATGTTCGTAATTGTATCGCCCAGTTATCGTCCCATGACGGTAATCATATATTTGTCATTTTTATTGGTGACAGCTTGTGTGCTTTTAGTCGATCAAAGGCTCAAAAACTTTAAAGAATTAAGTCCTAGTGCGCAAGTCAGTCCAAATGCATTTGCCCGATTACTGAAATGATCATCACGAAACCGTCACCGAAAGATCACATTTCTTGTTGGAACAGTGGGAAGGACGATCCGATGACGATCATATTTTTGTTGGAACGGATTTTGTTTACTGCGCAGGAGCATTACCGTTTCGTGACGGTTCTCGGTCGTGTTGGAACAAACCTATAAATTGACATACAAGCGTAGACAAAAGGTTTGTTCCAACACGACCGAGAGCCGTCACGAAACGGTAATGCTCCTGCGCAGTAAACAAAATCCGTTCCAACAAAAATATGATCGTCATCGGATCGTCCTTCCCACTGTTCCAACAAGAATTGTGATCTTTCGGTGACGGTTTCGTGATGATCATTTCAGTAATCGGGCAAATGCATAATGTGCTGGTTGGACTGACTTGCGCACTAGGACTTAATTCTTTAAAGTTTTTGAGCCTTTGATCGACTAAAAGCACACAAGCTGTCACCAATAAAAATGACAAATATATAGGTTTGTTCCAACACGACCGAGAACCGTCAGGAAACGGTAACGATCCTGCGCAGTAAAGAAAATCCGTTCCAACAAAAATATGATCGTCATCGGATCGTCCTTCCCACTGTTCCAACAAGAATTGTGATCTTTCGGTGACGATCATTTCAGTAATCGGGCAAATGCATAATGTGCTGGTTGGACTGACTTGAGCACTAGGATTTAATTCTTTAAATTTTTTGAGCCTTTGATCGACTAAAAGCACACAAGCTGTCACCAACAAAAATGACAAATATATGATTACCGTCATGGGACGATAACTGGGCGATACAATTACGAACATGCGCACAACAAACGGTACAAGCAGTTTCGTGACGGTTTTTGGGCCGTCCAAAAGTTCATGTTGGAACAAACCTTATGATTACCGTCATGGGACGATAACTGGGCGATATAATTACGAACATGCGCACAACAAACGGTACAAGTAGTTTCGTGACGGTTTCTGGACCGTCCAAAAGTTCATGTTGGAACAAACCTAAAGGCATACTCACCAAAAAAAGCGTAAAGTCGACTTTACACTACATGATTTATCATGTGATTTGTCATATGATTTTTCCCATGATGAGCCGCATGACAATGCTTATGACAAAACGAGCCGTATAAACAATGCAAAATCATATGACAAATCACACAGTGTAAACATGTAAATTTCACTCCATGACCAAATCATATGACAAATCACATGATAAATCATGTAATGTAAAGTCGACTTAAACGCGGAAACAGTCGATCGGTGGTCTATCTATTTCTTTTAACCAAGCGATCCCGCGTATGTTACTGACAAAGATGGCTAGATCACTCAATCCTATGTCGACGTTACCCCCTGATACATCGAGTGGCATATCCTTAGACTAGTCTATCCTTAACATGTCTCTAGTTTTATAGGGCTTTTCATCGATTGCCATTTGTTGCATTTGTTTCGACCTTCTGTCATATGTTGCATGATTACTATAAATGATATAAAAATATTACTACTATAGTCAAAACCCCGAGTAAACACCGCTTTGTTATTAAATTCTGTTAACTTTATTACTAGTAGACTAAATAAGCGGCGATAGCAAATTAATAACCCAAGTTATGTCTTTACAAGAACACATTATTAGAAAAATAAGATTCTTTAAAACGAAATAGGATGCCTTTCTATAGGTATAAAAATTTTGTATCATTGCTTAAATCTATACAGATTATCATTGAAAATGATTCATTACTTAAAACTGTTAGTCATATCTGTGAAGATCGTATTACCCTCAAATTCAATTTGTCGCCATATTAGATTTTTGTTTATGATTAAAACAAAATATGTAGATAGTGTTATTTTATGACCGATCAGTAGCGGAGGGATTATTAAATAACTGATTCTCAGTACGAGAATTAGATAAATCAGTTTTTGCACTCAGTACCGCTGAGAACCGGTATCAAAAGTAACCGCTACAAGTCCGCACCCGCACTGATTTTGCCCATCTCTACTTGCCAAAGCAAACGGTTGGGTTCAATAGGCACTCCGTTAGAAAAATAAATGCACGTGTCACCTGTCCCAGGTTGTGTCTCGGTTGGGTTCAATTTGCGCCAGGCCTTACGACTTTGAATATACTGTTTTAAACAAGTTTACACGTCTCAAATCTCAAATGGTCTTCAAATTGCATTTCACAGAAAACTGCCTAAAACAAATCTCACACTTGTAAGGTTTTACTCCATGCACCCTCGAATGTTTTTTTTAAATCATAAGATCGACTAAATTGCTTAAAACAAATTTCGCACTTATAAGGTGTTTAACTATTTTTAATGGGAAATAAGCCACAATTTTACTAAAAAAATGATTTTATTAATGTTTCGACGCCATAATATAAAAAATTTATATTTTTTATATTTTGACTACGACACCCGATTTGGGAGTCGAAACGTTAATAAAATCATTTTTTTAGTAAAATTGTGGCTTATTTCCCATTAAAAATAGTTAATTGGAAAAATGCCACAAGAAAATAGCTTCAGAACAACTGTAAGGTGTTTCTTCGGTGTGCAATTTTAAGTGTGTTTTCAAACTGCCTACTTGAGTAAATTGCTGAAAACAGATTTCACAATTGTAAGGTTTTTCTCCAGTGGGTATTCTCAAATGTCCTTTCAAATTATCTGTTTGGGGAAACTGTTAACAAGTTTCACACTTGTAAGGCTTTTCTCCAGTGTGCATTCGTAAGTGCGTTTTCAAATTTCCTGTTGTACTAAATTGTTTAAAACAAATTTCACATTTGTAAGGTGTTTCTCTAGTATGCACTCTCAAATGTTTTTTCAAATCACTTGATTGTATATAAACTGTGATGTATTAGCCCTAACTATTTTGCTAACACATATATGGGCTCTAGAAGTTACTACTTTAACGCCCGGTTTCATAATCAACTTAAGTGAACATTAACTAAAGTTCATTTTAAAGTTGACATTTACCCATACCAAAGAATACATATCTCTCACAAGAACCGACACGGACGGTGATTCTTTTGTTGTTAGCATGTACTTAATTTTAGTATCGAGTTGGCAAGTGTACACGCGAGTACACTGAGAAAAGTCTCGCACATTTCTGGCGTGTATCAATAAAATTTTAGTTGCACTGAGAAAAAGGTTGCATGCAGGGCCGGCTTTTGTTGACATTCTTAATAAGGTGGAATTATTTTTGATTTACAAAAGGTTGCAAATACAACACAAAGTAATGGTGAGAATAATATTGATTAAAACCATGGATAAAATACCTTTTTTATCCTGATTTTAGCATTGAAAGACCAATAATAAAATATATTATAGTGGCGTGACATTCACTAATTATTCTTTTTGGCTTATACAACGATACAAAATATAATTTGTTGTTTTCACCAATTTCGAAAAAGTGTGAACAAGTTGGTGATAATTTGAACGACTTGGTGTGACCTAATAGGCTGTCTGTCCGTCCGACCGCGAATATAACTCCTTCAGTCACTATACCAGGTAGAATGACAAATGACGTGTCAAATGAAAGCTTATAATCCATGGATGGTACTCAAGGTGAGACATTTGACCTAGACTATCTGTCCGTCCGACCGGAAATGTAACTCCTCCGTCACTATACCAGGTAGAATCACAAATGAGGTGTCGAATGAAAGCTCATAATCCATGGATGGTACTAAAGGTGGGAAATTTGACCTAGGACTTCCGGTTTTAGAAATGCGACCGGAAGTACTCTTTTAAAGTCACCGCAATAGCACAAGTGATATCCGTCCGACCGCGAATACAACTTCTCAGTTACTATACAGATAGAATGACAAATGAGGTGTCGAATGAAAGCTTATAACCCATGGATGGTATTAAAGATGAGAAATTTGACATCGGACTTCGGTTTTAGAGTTACAACCGTGGGTACTGCTTTAAAGTCACTCAAAATATGATATAAATGTAAAACAAGATGACAAAATTAGTAAAATCGTAGATCAATCGACGCAAAGTTACACGAAGAGTTCCAATATCGCTTCCAGTTCTACTTTCGATTACTTTGGGTGAAAACCTAGGACCAATTACTTGTTTGTCGAGGTATTTCCTAATTCATTATATTCGTTCTCTGCTTGGATCTTCCATAAATAATAAACAATAAATAACTTTTTATTAATTTCACGCCTTAAATCAATTATGTATCAAATACACAATCAATATTATTTAATAAACAACTCAATCTGTGACTAGACAATCAACATACAAACCCCATTCAAAGCAAATATTCCTGAAGCCGTGTCAAATATTTCATAGCGTTGTTTGTCACTTCTTGTCACTACATTCTGTTCGACAGAGTGCGTTGTATGACAAAGATAGCGAACGTACGATTTGGAAAATATCATCACGGACAATGTTAGAACAAGACAAGCCTGCATTTTATGTATCGATGAAATGTCCCTAAAGTTTAAAGGCCGCGTCTCACCATCAAATAATTTGATCAAACAGTTTGAGCAAACTTGACGTACTTGAGGAAGTACGTCAAAGTGACGTCACAATTGCAGTTTTTTTGAAATTCTAAAAATCTGTGCTCTCACTATCAGTCTAGTTTGATCAAATTTTTTGTATTGAGTTGTCTAACTTGTTTGTACTTTATTTAAAATTAAAATTTTTCATTATTATCCACAATGAACACTCAGGATGTGACGTCACTAACTGTCACTTTCAGTTTGCTCAAACCAGTTTGATCAAATTATTTGATGGTGGGACGCGGTCTTAACGTATTTTATGAATATATGGAAACGTTTTGATCATTATGGTCAGAAGCTTATATTCCATATGAAAGCAGTCTTTAGCTTTTTTTTGTTGGAACGCAAGTATAATCAAGAGAATGTAAACCTATTATGAAGAGTGTATTGTCAATTATCAAGCATTAACTTGAATGTTGAAACAATTTCAAGTGATATTGGATCAAACTTTTTGAATTAGCTAAATTATAATATAATGTTACTCCTGAAAATCCTGAATTTCAAGTAGTCAGTCATAAATTGTTTTATATATTTGACCTAGTTATTGTTTTATACAAACTACAGAAACAATTTAATGAAACATAGTTTATTCAATTTAATTTAGGTTTGCACATAATCAAGATATCTCAAAAAGAATTAAATTGCATAAATGTTGGAAAATAACAATTAATAGTTGTAGGCTATTAACAATTAATAGTTGTAGGCTATTAACAATTAATAGTTGTGGGACATGTTGGCAAAACTGGTCTTTATTTATTTAAAAACTAGATGCATAAATAAATACTGTTTAGAAAACTTTTTGGCAGTATCAGGCAACAGGTTGGTGATTGTGTAACCCAACACCATTAAATTTTCAAGGGCTTTGTACTGGTAAACATATTTACATTCAGGAAGTATGAATTGCATGAATGACTTAAATCAAGTTTTACTGGATGTTAAATAACAATATTTGATAGACAAAATCAACCAAAACCCATTTCAGACACCAGCTACAGGAGAGAAAATATTCCCACAGAAAATGCTTTTACTTATGTTTGTGGATATCTTAAAAATCACTTAATGGGCATAGTAAATAGTAACTGTGACAGTTGTCAAAATTACCGGACACAGTGTGAATCTTTAGATATGAATTCTTTGTTAATATATAAAACTTACAACCCCACAAAAATGATTCATGTAGCATTACAGTATCCTCCTGATTTTTTTATTAAATAAAACAGATAAAGTAAAAACTAAACTTAAAACCTAGAAAATAAATCTATACAAAATATTATGAGCTACAAACTGATATAAAAACAAAATACTAACACCAAGCCAAGCCAAGCCAAACAAACAACTGTGACAACAAACGCCGATCCTGTATAAGACAAATGTCACCAAAATTATTTGCCATTCATACAAATTGAGAAATGGCCGATCTGGCACATGCGCATAAAAATTTAGTTCATAGATAATCCGTTTGTGTCGGTTCTTGGGAGATATGTATTCTTTGCCCATACTTATGAACTGCATTGATAAAGGTACCAACTTAAAATTTAAAGTCCCCTTTAACTGATTATGAAACCGAGCGTAAATAAAAGCTGGACTTTTAACGGACTAGTTTTATTGTACAATTGAAGTAACATACAAGAGAGAGATACAGGTTACAATTTCCTTATTGGCCATGAGCCGATGGGTAGAGGGGATTTGACAGCTTTCGCCAGCGCTGTTAGTGGCAGTTTTGTGCATTTATCTGATAAATTTAAATGGCGCGCCATGGGTAGAGGAGAGGGGATTTGACGGTTTTCACCAGCGCTGGTAGTGCAGCGTTGCCACATTTAGTAGATTTCTACTTTTTTGGTAGATTTTTGAAAATTTTTAAAAAAATTCTAGTAGGCAATATTTTTTAGAAGATTTTTGGTATATTTCAACATTTTTTATGACTAAAATAAAATTTGCTTTTTAATAGTATTTACCCCATTTCTAAATTAATTTTTAGACATTTTGTTACAATTTCCCAATGTCATTACCGAAAATAAGATTCAGGGGTGGGATTCTGTGTACAATCGCTAACACCGCCGACCGCTTTCTATCAATGTCAATATATTTGAATTTTTAGTTTTAATTCAAATATTTTCTTTCACTTCAGCATCAACTAGCAAAACTAGAAAATAATTCAATTAAAGCTAACAATTCAAATATTTTCACGACAATTGACATCGATAGAAATCGAAGTGTAGATATCTACAGTGCACGGAATCTAGCCCCAGGACGTAGATGATGAATATTAAACAGAAATGAAACTGGATTCTGGTGTAACAAACTTGCAGATTTCAAGTAGCAGTGCAATCAGTACCTATTTCAGGTGTTATTGAAGAGTTCTGGTATTCGGTGAACCTGTTAAGGCCGCGTCCCACCATCAAATAATTTGATCAAACTGGTTTGAGCAAACTGAAAGTGACAGTTAGTGACGTCACATCCTGATGAAAAATTTTAATTTTAAATAAAGTACAAACAAGTTGGACAACTCAATACAAAAAGTTTGATCAAACTAGACTGATAGTGAGAGCACAGATTTTTAGAATTTCAAAAAAACTGCAATTGTGACGTTACTTTGACGTACTTCCGGAGTTTGCTCAAACTGTTTGATCAAATTATTTGATGGTGAGACGCGGCCTTTAGAAGCTAACGATGGAAAACTAAAATATTTGCAAAACAACAAATGTTGTGTTTGCGTGTTTCTAATGTAAAATGCGAAATAATTGTTTAAAGAATGTGATCCAGACATGCAGATGTTAAAATCAGTGGATGACAAAATATTATATACAAATATTAAATATGAAACTGATAAAAATTAATTATAGTTGGTCATTTTGTTCCCCAGTTAAAATATAAAAAAGTTTGGTTTTTGTTTACAAACAGTCGTATTAATTTCTAGTTAAACTCCCTCTGTGGCTCAGTGGTAAGAGCGCCTACCTTTGGATCGAAAGGTCCGAATGGTCGTGAACTCGAATCTCACCAGGGTAGAGAATTTTTCGTTTATTATAAATTAATAAATGAAAATAGTTTCTATCCTTGTGTGATCGGTACCCACCGGAGGGACCGCAGACGTTCGGATATAATTAGCGCCTCTGCAAAGACAATGACATCGACTTTGCAAAGTAACAAGACACTTACTCAACACACACACTACACAATAACACTAGCTACCTATGGTAAAATCCACTGTACCATCACCATGCCAATGCCCATTAGTTGTCGAGGCATTAGCTAAATAAAAAAAATTTCTAGTTAGTCAGCTGTTATTTTTATTATAAAAAGTCCTAAATTATATACAAATATATTAATAAAGTTATATAGTATATTTTAGTTTTTGATAAGTAGATTTTATAATAGTAAGCTAAACTTACAGTAGATTTTCTAAATAAAATGTGGCAACGCTGTGTTAGTGGCTGTTGGCAGTTTTGTTTTGTGCATTTGATAAACTTCACAAACTGAAATGGCGGGTAATATGGATTTTTCAAAAAAGAAAACAAGATATTGCAGCTCTTGTATTGATTCATGTAAAAATATTGAATATAACAGTACTGGATGCAGTTATTATATTCGGAAACATTGCGTACATGTCCTGTGTCAACTAAATCCTTTCCTTTTTTGGTGTTGCTGATTGAAATTGGATATCATGGGAAATAAGACTTGAATCCAGTATAATGTTTAATATCCATTTTGATAGAATTCAAACAAATTACAATTCATACAAATTACAAATTTTAATAAGCAAAGCAGTAAGCACACAAAAATAAACAGAGGTAACCTTTAAAATGTTAAATAATTCATATAAACTTATTCTTTTTCTCAATGGTCTCTTGCGTAAGCAGTCATCCAGTCTCACGAACTTATATATTAAATATTAAAATTATAATGAATAAAATAAAAAAACATAATTAATTTTACTATTAATTCTGTGTATTCGTTTAGTAATCAGGTTACAATAATATTTCAGTTCATAATTTGTGTCTTTCTAGATAAGTATCTATTTTTCTCGTTTTGTATATTTCACATACATAAATTTTATCAGAAAAGTATAAGTTTCAAACCGCGAGATAGCGCTACCGTCGAAACTCACAGCCAATAGACTATTACAGTGTAGTGGGATGGTCAATGATGTCAAAATGAGCAGTGACACCGCGCGAAATACAAATAATCGAAAACTAATATATCACATAATTATGTTTTTGGTAATAATATATGATTTTGGTTGGACGTTTTTCTGCATTGTTAGCAGATGATCCCACCTTTTAATGATTTTGCCCAAAAAATTATAAATGCTTAGTAATTCCGGATACCTAGGACCTTACGAAACCATTTGACATGTATATCAACTAGAAAATTAGGTGTAAATACGATTTTATTATCTGATCAAGAAACTGAACTTTGCTCCAGAATCTTTCGTCTTTCGTCTCGTTGAGGTTGGAATGCCTATTACTAACAAGATAATTGGAAGAAGTGTGTTTTCTTTCTGTGAGGAAAACAATATTCTACATAATTTTAACCTAATGTAATAAAAAGCTGGGCGTAAGTGGTTGAGACTATTTTTGGGTCGCCACCCTGATGTGGCTAGGCGTAAAACACACAATTTGAATCCAGCAAGAGCAAGTACCCAGCAAACAGACTTGAGCCCAATTACGTGATAATTACGTTAAATTTACGGCAAATTTCAACGAATACGTAACTCGGTGATTTATGACGGGAAAAAAACGTATTTCAGTGCCAAATCATTCACCTATATATTTGTGCTTTCTTTATACATATTTGACATTAGAATAATATAAAATCATAATGACGAATATAGTACATGTTTTTTATAATATTTGTGAATTTTGGTTACATCGCAAAGGTACGTTTATTTCACGTAATAATCACGAAACAGAAATAACTTCCTTTGGTTAAATTTTGAGAAATATTTTGGAAACAAAAATTTTACAACGCTTTTGGTTAAATACGTATCGCTTGAATTTTACTCATTGTATTTTATGGACGTCGAAAAATTAGATGTATTTCACGTAAAAGTCATGTAAATAATACCAATATTTAAACAAAAAGTTTATGATTTCGCTTTTAAGATCATTTAGCATAACTATTTCAATCCAACCTTGATTTGAAGCTATTTTTTTCTTTAAAAATATCCCATGAGCTAAAATGATGTTGAGTCTTATTTTCAAATCGCGCGCGGTGATGAAGTACTACCAAACATTTCTCCTCCTTTAAATACCATCACGTGACTAACATAGTTGGTTCGAAAACTAAATTAATCGATTTATCGAATAATAGATACGTTTCGATAGGATTATTTTTTTATATTATTCTGGTATTGAAATAGATTTTTAGTAAGACCAATTAGTTAATAGTAGAAGAAATTTAAAAACAAAAAGAAAATTCGTAATACTAATTTAAGGTAAGTAGAATAGTTTAACTATAATTTAAAAATAATCGATTTTTATAATCGATTATCATTACCTCTAACATCAGCAGCATCAGCTTCTCTGGCTTCTGGCTTCTCACTCTCATCACAACAAAAAGTGAAACGTGAAGAGCTTTATTTCCCTCGTTTTATTTTAGGCGGGTTTATTTATAGTATAATGTCTTTCGTATTAACGTTCACCTCACTGCTCGAGGGTTGAAGTGCCATGATGCAATTAGAAAAAACAAGAAAGTGTCGAAGTGTCCTCCTCGAAATAAAAAGTTACCTGTGTTGTGTTTTGTGTTGGCAAATTTTTTAATGTGTCTTTAGGTCGGTATTTTTTGGTTCATTATCTTATATAATAATTATACAGGACAAATGTTTTAAAGTCTCTAAATTCTACTAAATAAATACATTGTTAATACTTTATATGCTTGTTTTATTTATATTATATGGATAATAATTACGTGATTCATAAGTTAATTAAGGTCGAATTATTTACGTGAACCGAGGACGTATCTTTCACGTGAATACTAATATATACATTTCCTAAAAGATACGTTAATCAACACGTATTTGCAACGTGAATATCCCGAAAGATTTTATTGCTATTTAAGGTAAATAACACGTCTATTGAAGACGAGTTATTCACGTAATTTAAAGACGTATTTTCAATGTGACATTCCAACCAAATTTTCACGTGAAATTCACGTAAACAATTTACGTATATTGGTGACAAATGTACCTAAAATTCACGTAATTAACACGTCGGTCTGTTTGCTGGGTAACCTTAATAAAGTGATTGTCACTGATTACTTTGACAAATTGAAGGTAGTCATGGAAGAATTGGATGTTGCTGGAAAGCTCCAGAATATTTACAATATCGATGAAAAGGGTTGCCGTTTGACACTGCACCACCAACAGTAAGTTCTTGCCAAAAAAGGGACAAAGAGAGTGCATATACTAGCACCTGAGTACGCAGAAAACGTGACAATCGTGTCATGTGCCAATGCTAGTGGTCAGTACATACCACCAATGATATTATTTAAGGGTCAGAGGCTCAAACCATAATGGGAAGAAAATCATTTTTCTGGAACCAAGGGGTAGTTATGACACCCAACGGAAGTATGGCACACAACGTTTTTGTGAAGTGGATCGAACATTTTTAACAGTTTTGAGTTGGAGATAAAAATACTTTGTTGATGTTTGATGGTGTTAACCCGGCATTGGTCGCTAGGTAGGTTGTTACGCGAGTGGTCGCGCGTGAGATTTTCTCTCACATATCCAAATTTTGCCATTCTTTACAAAATTTTACAAAAAAGATGAGGTTTCATCAACAATAAAGTCATTTGCTTTTCTGTTTTATTATTATTATCTTTATATAAAATGTGACTATTGATGCCGCCAATATTTAACATTGAAAAATATATGGTAAGTGACCATCTACAACTAACCCGTGATACAGAATATAGGATTTTCATATCATCGACCACATCCACGGCGCCTTTTATTACATCATAAAAGGTAGGGTTGCCATAATTTATTAAGGCCAAATCCGGACAGGGGTAGTCCAATGGGTTGTAGAAAATGTAAAATGTGAATTTGACCGTGTTGCTACCTCTACATTGTACATATATGCGAAATGCATATGGCACAATTAAAAGTACAGCTGTTTCGCTACAATATACAACTAACATCGAAAATCTCTGCCAGTTTAAAATACATAATATACACCTATGTTCAGGCCCGACCAGAGGGGGGGGCAGGGGGGGGGGGCAAAATTCCCGGGGCCCGGCCGTTAGCAAATTTAAAAAAATTCCTTTTATTAAAATATTTTACAACAGATTGAATTTGCTTGCGGTTTTAATTATGAAATTATTATAAGGAATATTATGCATTTGGAAAAGGCAATAAGGCAATAATATAAGTTTAAGATCTACTATGGGTCAACAACGATTATCTGATTTGGGACTGTTAAGCATAGAGTCGAAACTTGCAAAAACTCTTGATTTCGACCACGTGATCCAAAACTTTGTAGATATGAAAGCAAGAAAAGTTATGTTGTAAATAACAGTTCTATTGTAAATAATTAAAAACAAAGTTTAATTGTTAAAACTGTTTTAATTTTCTTCCTTCCTGTGTCAATAGCATGAGTATTCACTATTACATATCCCAGTTTATGAGTTATCAGATTTTTGGGAATTTTCGTTCAACTGGGTTTGGGGGGGGGGCGGCCGGGTCTCATCCCCGGGGCCCGGCCTGGCTCTGGGCGGCCCTGCCTATGTTTTAACATACTTTAGACCTAAGGTGCTGCGCAGAATGAAATTTCTCACCGTTGGGCCTAGTATTTTCCATTTTTTTTAGTAAAGAAAAAAAATCCGGACATTTCTCATATCCTGACGCCAATCCGGACATGTCCTTCAAATCCGGACTGTCCGGACGTATGGTAACCCTAATAAAAGGATATTATTTCAGGTTTTAAGGGGAAAAATAAAATTAATTTTTATACACAGTTGGTGGCGCCGGTGGTCGCTTGATGAGATAATCTCTCACATGAAGCGCACCGACTCAACAATATGGTGATACTAAGTAAACTGAGTCACTATCTGAGCGGACGAGTATATTAGATTGCTGAGGGAGGATAGTTAGGAAACTAGAAGGAACTACAGCGCGTATAATTTCCCAGAAAAAAAGTTGTGCGCAATTTTCTGAAACCGTGAGAGAAAATCTCATATAGCGACCACTGCCGGGTTAAGTCTCATTTATATGCAAATATTGTTAAAGCTGCTGAAAAGTACGGCATTATACTGTTTTGTCTACCAAGCAATACAACCCATGAACTACAGCCTATGGATAAGTCTGTTTTCAAATCTTTCGAATTGTTTTGGGATGAGGTTCTTCGTTTTTGGATGAATAATCCTGAACGCTCGATAAGACGCACAGTCTTTGGACGAATATTTTCTGAATTTTGGGCTAAGGCTACGACACCAGGAAATATTTTCTCCGGGTTCAAAGCTACGGGAATTTACCCTTTCAATCCATCGGTGATTCCAGAGAGCGCTTATGCACCTTCATGCCTAACCGAACTTGAAAATCCAATTGATGAAAATGGAAATGAGCAAGATTCAAACACCACAAATCAGAAGTGCAGAAACTGAACAAAGTACTTCTGCAGAACCAATGAATCAACCTTCAGCTAAAAGCACCAAAACTATACCTCCTAAACGTACTTCCAACCACCAAGACGTTAGCTCTGACAGTGATGATTCTTCAAAATACTCGATTCACGACATATCAGACAATGAAGATATGGAACCTGTACCAACTGTTTCCTTTGAAGACACCACATCTAAGCTAAACAAATCTTTCACAGAAATGTTATTCACTCCCAAGATTAAAACCAAAATGATGTTAACTTGTTTGATGCTCTTTCTGATAAAGGCGATGCTGCACCGAAAATTATTAAAAACAAAAATGACCAGCCCAAACGCCTCCAAATGAAAATGAAAAAAGAATCTTCAAAGGAGTAAAATTGTTGATACGTCCCTACCATGTACAAGTGGTACAATTAAGAAGCCATCAAAAAAGTCTTCACAGCGAGACCTACCCCACAAGGAATCATGGTACTGCCTCGTTTGTGACGAGGACCCGATCAGAGATATGAGGATGTGCTTAGCCTGTGGACGATATGTCCAGGACGCATTTATCTGCCCAAAATGTGCTGTTTAAAAAATATTTACTTTGTAAATAAATCATTCAATATTTCAAATTCAAAATTATTTTGTTTCATTTTTCAACATAAAATATGTAGAATAAATTTGACTTTCATTTGCAGTCAGTTGTATTTCTTTTTAACCCAATTGAACACAAAATGGTTTATTCTTATTGGCATTATTCAGAACACCTGGCCCTAATACGGAGAATTACCAAAAAAGGTTACAATTAAAAACAATTAATATTCATAACAATATATCAGTAAAAACGAAAGTAGTATAGGTTGTCGGTAAGTTAACTGACATTTAAAGCTATTTTGTTATTTTCTAATTCAAATGCCTCCTTAAAAAAAATCAAACGTTAACGTGGCCTTATTTGGGTCACCTACCTTATTTTTACATTACATTAGAAGATAATATGGGCCCCAGCAAGCTTTATGCTGCGGAGGCCTCTGTTACGCCTCTGAATATACTGTTTTAAACAAGTTTCACACATGTCTGAGGTTTCTCCCCAGTGTGCAATCTCAAATGGGATTTCAAATTGCATTTCACAGAAAACTGACTAAAACAAATCTCACACTTGTAAGGTTTTTCTCCAGTATGCACCCTTAAATGCGTTTTCAAATCTCCTGTTGCACTAAATTGCTTGAAACAAATTTGACACTTGTGAGGCTGTTCTCCAGTATGCACCCTCGAATGTTTTTTCAAATCATAGGATCGACTAAATTGCTTAAAACAAATTTCACACTTGTAAGGTGTTTCTCCAGTGTGCAATCTTAAGTGAGTTTTCAAACTGCCTGCTTGAGTAAATTGCTGAAAACAAATTTCACACTTGTGAGGCTTTTCTCCAGTGTGTATTATCAAATGTCTTTTCAAAGTATCTGTTAGGGAAAATTGCTTAAAACAAATCTCACACTTGTGAGGTTTTTCTCCAGTGTGCATTCGTAAGTGTGTTTTCAAATATCCTGTTGTACTAAATTGTTTAAAACAAATTTCACACTTGTAAGGTGTTTCTCTCGTGTGCACTCTCAAATGTCTTTTCAAATCACCTGATTGACTAAATTGCTTAAAGCAAACTTCACACTTGTAAGGCTTTTCTCCAGTGTGCAATCTTAAGTGATTTTTCAAACTGCCTACTTGAGTAAATTGCTGAAAACAGATTTCACACTTGTAAGGCTTTTCTCCAGTGTGTGTTCTTAAGTGTTTTTTTAAATTACCTGATTTACTACACTGCTTAAAACAAATTTCACACTTGTAAGGCTTTTCTCCAGTGTGCATTCTTAAGTGTTCTTTTAAATTGCTTGCAAAAGTAAATTGCCTAAAACAAATTTCACACTTGTAAGGCTTTTCTCCAGTGTGTGTTCGTAAGTGTAGTTTTAAATTTCCTGCTTCACTAAATTGATTAGAACAAATATCACACTTGTAAGACTTTTCTGCGGTGTGCGTTCTCAAATGTGTTTTTAATTGACTGATTTGACTAAATTGTTTAAAACAAATTTCACACTTGTGAGGCTTTTCTCCAGTGTGTATTCTTAAGTGTTGTTTTAATCTACTTGCAAAAGTAAATTGCTTAAAACAAATATCACACTTGTAAGGCGTTTCTCCAGTGTGTATTCTTAAGTGTCTTGTCAAATTTCCTACATCACCAAATTGTTTAAAACAAATTTCACACTTGTAAGGCTTTTCTCCAGTGTGCACTCTTAAGTGTTCTTTTAAATTCCTTGCATAAGTAAATTGCTTAAAACAAATTTCACACTTATATGGCTTTTCTCCAGTGTGTGTTCTTAAGTGTATTTTCAAACTGCCTGCTCGAGTAAATTGCTTAAAACAAATATCACACTTGTAAAGCGTTCCTCCAGTGTGTATTCTTAAGTGTCTTGTCAAATTTCCTGCATCACCAAATTGCTTAGAACAAATTTCACATTTGTAAGGTTTTTGTCCAGTCCCAACTTTCCTATTTTTAATTAATATTTTTCCTTCGATTTGTTGACCGTTATATTTTCCCTGATGAGGTGAAAGTAAAGTTTCCATCATTTTCATTTTGTCCTCTTCATGGGGACAACCTAAAATAAAATTCAAATATAAACATTTTATTGAAATGAGAATTTTTTGCAGAAACAAAGGTATAAATATAATAAATAAAGAATAAACTTGGCTAGATAGAAGCGATCTAACAGCTACTCGCAAGATAAGAAAAGTCTGAAACAAATTTTTTTTTATTGTTTGTTTACTGTGCAATCAGTCAAAAAAAAACAGACCATAAACACATTTGTTGAAATTTACAATGGCGCGAAGAGAAATATTTCAATAAATATTTACTCTACATGAGTATTACAATTACGTTTACAATTAGTGTTTCTTAAACTAAGAATGGTAAATCTAATAAAAATTTTTGCTTAAGGCGTCTAATTTGTTGACTATTGTCCAATAAAGGACCAGGCAACACTCCTTATGGAAAAGTGGTCCCGGTCAAATTTGATGAAAGTTTGGTCAATGATACTTCTTGATGTGTAGATTAAAAAAGTCCATGGCACCTGGGTCTGAGTAACTACTATTCTCGAGTTACAGCCTTCTGAAGTTATTGGATTCGAGTGCTCGGTTTACGTTAAGTGCACTAATTTACGGTCAAGTGAACGAAAATATTTATTATTAGAAGAGAAACTCATGTTCTTCATACATACTTGCGTGTTGTATATGAATTTGTGGTCAAAAATAGTTGGATCGTATTTTAGTCTTCAGAAAACCTCCGAAAAGTCTCCAGAAAACTAAAGAAGTGCGGTATAAAAGGTGCTGTTGGATCGATATAAGCATTATCATGTTTTCATAAATGCTTCTCAGTTATGGAATACCAGCAAAACTACAGTTCCGCCTTATCTTTAGAAAACTACTGAACAGTGGCGGATCTAGGGGGGATGGGGGTAATTCCACTCGTAACATGTTCCAGAATAATTAAAGAAAAAATTGTTGAAACATAAAAAAATACATTAGTTGACATGAAACTTGTGCCGCATATCAGATATAAGACAGGTAGAGAACATGGACTTGATTTCAATACAAAAAAAAACAAAGTAAATGGTAGTTTGTAAATGCTAAATATTAATTACAATTGTCTATGGAAAATCCGGGTTTAAATCATCTTCGACTATTCGTATGTTAACATTTTGCTGATTTCGGTTAGTTGCATCATACGTCGTGTTAACTAACGACCTATCAGGATACTTAACATTGGGTTGATGTCATGCAAAGCCTAAAAACCACAACACACTGGTGATATGAGCACAAGTACCTACAGTTCTCGCACCAGATTGACAGGTACAGTAGTACCCGTTAATCGGTTCTTCTACAGGTTCATCTTCATCATTATCTTCATCAACCGTATAGGAAATGAATACTTGGTGTTTTGTAGCTTGCCGAAACCTAGAAAATATTCGAACTCTTATGAATCCCGGTTCATCCATATTCTCATCAATTTGAAACTTTTCTGTCATTTTTTCTTATTATTTTATCTAATATGTAAGATGGTGCCAGTTTAATTTGATATATCCCAATCGTAAGGTCTTTTAGGTAGTCTAAGTCGAAAACAGGAAAGTTAGCAAAATCATGATTATGAAGCCTTCTCCATTGACCATTTCTTCTATATGATTATACCTAAGTATGAATATTATAGTTGTTATAAAAATAACCCTACAGAATTATTCTCCATAATATTTTGTATTAAAAAGTTCATCATCATTGGCTGTAGAACCCTGGTGGACCTCGGTCTGTTCGAGAATCAGCTTCCATTCCATTCTATCCTCCGTCTTGGTTTTCCAATTTCGTACTCTTAACACCCGTAACTCATCTTCTCTGGTCCTTAAATCGTACTCTGGGCCATGGGCGCCCATACCCATGGGCAGGGGGGGCAGTGACCCCCTGGCTTTTCGGATGCTTTGAATTATATATGGTTATTCAAAGTATACAAAATATAATGTGCAACATCTTCACGTTTGCCACCCCCCTAAAAATTTTTATATGGGCGCCCGTGCTCTGAGCTTACGTCTTTTCGTCACACTATCCGCTCTTTGGTTATAAATGTGTTTTAATGGCTCCATCTCGTTCATTTTCGTTAAATAAAGTTATTTCATTAATTCTGGAACATGTTACCGGTGGACTTACCCCTATCCCCCCTAGATCCGCCACTGTTCAGTAGTTTTCTAAAGATAAAGCCGAACTGCAGTTTTGCTGGTATTGCATAACTGAAAAGCATTCATGAAAACATGATAATGCTTATATCGATCTAGCAGCACATTTTATACCGCACTTTTTTAGTTTTCTGAAGACTTTTCGGAGGTTTTCTGAAGACTAAAATACGATCCAACTATTTTTGACCACAAATTCATATACAACACGCAAGTATGTATGAAGAACATGAGTTTCTCTTCTTCTGATAATAAATATTTTCGTTCACTTGACCGTAAATTAGTGCACTTAACGTAAACCGAGCACTCGAATCCAATAACTTCAGAAGGCTGTAACTCGAGAATAGTAGTTATTCAGACCCAGGTGCCATGGACTTTTTTAATCTACACATCAAGAAGTATCATTGACCAAACTTTCATCAAATTTGACCGGGACCACTTTTCCATAAGGAGTGTTGCCTGGTCCTTTAGCGCTAACACATTTGGGTGGTTTTCTAGTCGCTGTAAATATTTATCACTGTGTGACACTATCACTTCAGTCACAGTTGGCACTTGAAGGTCTTGTAGGATGTCTTTGTTGCTTACAAACCACGGCGCATCAGTTATTGCTCGTAACACCTTGTTTTGAAAGCGGTCCATGATTGCTAGATTGGATTTTGAAGCAGTGCCCCACAACTGTATCCCGTACGTCCAAATTGGCTCGAGTATGCCATTGTATGCTAGTAATTTATTTCTTAACGACAACTGGGATTTTCTTCCGAGCAACCAATAGTATTTTCTATATATGGTATCAAGATGTTTTCTTTTTTTCCATATATTAGTTTTCCAAGTGAGTCTCTTGTCCAAATGTAGGCCTAAGTACTTTACAGTATCTACCGTTGGAAGGGGAGCATTGTTGAGTGATATTTGAGGAGATTCGCTATGACATTTAGTGAATACTATGTGGCTTGATTTGGATTCGTTAAGTTTTATCTTCCATTTCTTAGTCCACTTCTGGACTTTATTTAGGTTTTCTTAGAGTTGGTCTGCTGCAACAACGGGATCTGAACGTACCGCCATTATTGCGGTATCGTCTGCAAATGTGGCTGTATGTACTTTATTGTCCGTAGGCAAATCGGAGGTAAATAGTAGATACAGGATCGGCCCAAGAACACTACCTTGAGGAACGCCTGCCTTTATGAGATGTAGACCGGTTATCTCGTTTTCATATTTTACCTGGAAATATCTTTCTTTTAGGTATGAGTATAGTATGTCATACATGTTCTGGTGTAGGTCCCTTTTTAGTTTATATAGTAGTCCCTGATGCCACACCTTGTCAAAAGCTTGACTCACATCGATGAATGCAGTTGAGCAATATTGCTTACTTTCAAAAGAGTCTTGGATTAATTCTACCAGTCGGTGAATCTGTTCAACTGTTGAATGTTTGACTCTAAATCCAAATTGGTGTATCGGTAGAAGTTCTTTTTCTGCAATAATTTTCATTAGTCTCTTAGCTAGGAAACAAAATTGGGATATGGAGTGGTACGCTTTCTGCAATCGAAGCAACAATCTCTACACCAAAATTCATCCTTTTACCTACTGCGCCTTTTGCTCTCAGAAGTTATCCTAATAGAAATATATATATTCCATGTTTGTAAGATGTCTCTTTAATCATGCCAAGATCTTTAATCACTGGCAAGACATACCTCTATAGATTTAACCTATGCAAACCAGATCTTTGCGATTTTAATGGCAATGTTGATGATAGTGATGATATTAGTCATTGGTTGTTTGTATGCAAACATAATGATGATGTAATTAAGTATTTGATGCACAATCTGGTTCAGGAACAAATACATTTCCCACAAAATATTACTTCCCTTTTATGTTTGTCTCGTTGAAACTCGATTAAACAAATCATCTGGGAATTTTTAAAAATAAATAAGAGGAAAATTTAACTTGTACTGAATGAGTCCGGTTGAATGTGTTTAGCAATAATAGTCCAATCAACAGCCATTTTCTCGTGGAATTTTGAGAACCAAGGTCGATTTCCTTGAAAATTTGGATTTAGGTAGTAATTATAACCTTTGTCAAAATCTACCCTATGCCAACTGCGCTTTTGCCCTGGGGGTGAAAACAACCCCATCCAGGGGATAAAATTTTTTTTAATCAAATTAACTATGGAAATCGATAGAGCGACCAATTCTGAGTAAATTTTGTTCTATAAATTTTTTTTTGCAAAATTGACACTTTCAAGTTATTTGCGATTGAAACTATGTATGCATTTTCCATTAAAAAGTCTCAATCTTTATAACTGTTTCTCGTGAATAACTTTAAAAAATTTAATTTTATAGAAAAAAGTCATTAAGAACAAAATTGTAGTTAATAAAAAAACAAAGAGATTCGTGTCTGAAAGACCTAAGTAAATCCAATAACCACTGAGCTATTGCTCTTTAAAGGATGGTTATTTTCGAAAAACATCGAAATGGAGAACCTTTAATCTCAAATAACTCGAATGTCGTGAATTTTTTTGGGAAACTTAAGACATCTTTTAAAGTTCATTAAAATACCTTTCAAATAAGCTCTGACAACAGTTTTTTGCGTAAGAAGTGACTGATTTGTGACGAAAATAAAGTCGCTCTTTGCTTTTTTTAATTTTGAAATGTAAAAATGAAACCCTTGTCATTACAGTCCTAATAGAAACGAACAGCTTTCTACTTGAAATTAACTTTACTCAGGTATAATTCATACGATCCATGTGATTTAACCGGTTTGAAATGCTTAGTTTAGAAAGAAAAGTTGACTAAATCGAAAATGACATTTTTAAAATTTTAAAAAAGTGCATATTTCTTAAATAAATCTAAAAGTAGGTCAAATCAAAAATGAATAACCATTTTCAATTTCGTTGCAAAACGAAAATACAGCCGCTTCATATTCTAGTCCAATTAGAGAGTGCAGCAAGCACCTCTACCGGTTTCTAAACTTATTAGTCTCTCATCAGGAGGCACATATGCTGCTCTCTCTGATCCAACCAAAACAAACCCCGGCGTGCAGTCACGGGTTGCAACGAACGAAATGACATAGATGCCCTAGCCGCAACTGCTATCAAAAGACTAAGTTTTCAATCTAATGGCACATAAAACAGCATAATGTTGCTCTAAACTTCACCAGACTGAAAATAATGGGAACCTTCTCTGGTTACACCTCCGAGGCTTCTACAATTTGCAAGCCATAACGGATGCTGAGACTAAATGTGCCTCCTGATGAGAGACTAATAAGTTTCGAAACCGGTAGAGGTGCTTGCTGCACTCTCTGATTGGACTAGAATATGAAGCGGCTGTATTTTCGTTTTGCAACGAAATTGAAAATGGTTATTCATTTTTGATTTACCTGTTTACTCTTATTGGAGTATGAAGGGAACCATTCTCGTTAGAACTTTACCGCGCTGAGCAGATGGGACGTGAATTATAAATTGTAAAATTCCCTCATCTTTCTTAGTCTCAACATCCGTTATGGCTTGCAAATTGTAGAAGCCTCGGAGGTGTAACCAGAGAAGGTTCCCATTATTTTCAGTCTGGTGGGGTGTAGAGCAACATTATGTTGTTTTATGTGGCATTAGATTGAAAACTTAGTCTTCTAAAAGTAGGTATTCATAATATGAAAAAATGTTTCAAATATTAATTGTATGCCGAGAGTCATGAACAAAGACTCTCCAACCATGTGAATGTCGAGGCCATCAATCTCCTAGACAACGCCAACCAGATAAGAAGACTTAAGAGAACGAAGCCTTTTGAGTTAGTGCTAAGTTAAATAAGTGCGTCAAGTGAAAAAGCAGAGCAAAGTGCGGCTATAGTGTACTGTACACGTTAGCTAGTAGTATACTAGCTTTTGTGTAATTTTGGAACTGCTAATGAAATAAAAAATTTTAGTAATACCAAAATGACACAAAATCTAAACATCGGATAAAAAAGTTTATTTGAAGAAAGTGTATGTTTTGTTCTTAATGGCGGTATAGGCTCGTTTTTTTAATATTGTACTTAATTACAGAGTAATTTCCACATATTAATATATTTTTCAAATTGGGCTCTGTACCGCCATTCTTTATTATATTGCGAATACGTGTGCCAAATATCTCGAAAAAATATTCAAAATTACAGCCGCAATCTTGGAACGCGTTTTCGCTACCTGTTAATCGCTACTAGCAGTGTTCGCGCTGTACAAATCGAACGTATTCAGAGTAAGTTCGGGATTAGTTTCCAATGCGCAGGCGTCAACGTAAACTTATTCTGGACATGCTCAGGATTTTTCGCTCCGCGAACAATTTTCGGATTCGTAATGTAATGACGGGTTGCATATATTAAGGTTAGAGAAGGAATGCAACAAATTTGTATGTCAACAAAGAGAAAGAGAATAAAAGCAAAAGGCAAAGGATTAACTTTCTATTTAATAATTCAATGCCTTTAGAAGTTAGAAATTTGATTAGCGTCTTTCTTTATTATTTCGACAATATAATGTGGTATTTCCATGCCGAAATCCGGCTTACATTTTTGTAGAGAGTAAAAGATTGTTGATATTTAAATATAAAAATTACCTTTAACTTCCTGGAGGTTGAACATTATCTGAAGGAAGGAATAATTTAGTAAAGCAATCATTTCCAATTTTGATATGTATGTATTGAATTTGATAGGTTGTGGCATTGTGTTGTGGTTTATTACACCACAAAAATAATGAAATATAACAAGACACAATAAATAGTTTCAGAATAAGTTTGATGTGTTGTTTATGTTTCATTATATTCAATAAGAGACTAATTTAACTCATAAATTAAACTGAAAAATAAACCACAAGAATATGTAGGTACTTATAAGCTCATCTAGATAGAAGAAATTAAGTAAAAACAGAGTATAGTCTGTTCGCTAAACTCAGACGCAACTTTCTAGATATTTTAGTGGGTAATTTTGCCAATTTTAGCAAAATTGGCAAAAAATAATTTTTAAATAGTTAATAATCACTAAATATTTAGTAATTTTGCCAGTTTTTGCAAAATTGGCAAAAAACAAAAAAAAATATCGACTAAACTATCTAGCCAGTTGCGTCTGAGTTTAGCGAACCGGATATACAATTTATTGTAATACATACTACCGTAATAGATAATGATCGAATATTGAATGAAAATAATACTAGAAAAGGTACCTACTTATTTATAAACATACGAAATGGAAAACATTGACAAAAACAACTAAAAAAGCTTTAATATAAAAAATATTAAAATTTGTTTGAAGAATATTTAAATGATACAACACTTTACATAATTTCAAAACTTTAAAAACCAGTATATTCAAATGGGAAATAAGCCACAATTTTACCTAAAAATGATTTTATTAACGTTTCGACGCCCAAGTCGGGTGTCGTTGTCAAAATACAAAATAATACTAAATAAACAAAAATGTTGTTGCTTAGTAAAAAATTCTTCTAATAATTTATTTAATCTGACTCATTTATATCGGCAATTCAGACACGTATTATACATTTTAAAGTAGACGACTTTAAAATGATATTGCCAATATTGATGAGTTGCGTAAAATTATTGTAAAATTGTGGCTTATTTCCCATTTGAATATACTTGATTATAAAAATGCCACAAGAAAATAGCTTCAGAACAACTTTAAAAACCAGAATCTACATCTACAAGTTGTTTAACAAAACAATATTTTAGGTTAAGAATTGGAAGGAGTAAGAACAGAATGTCAAGAAATTCTTCCCAAATATTGTGTGCGCCTGTGCGAACTTAAAATCCGAAACAATATCCTCGGACGTCGAGAGCGTATCCCGGACACGTTCAGGATCTTTTTTCTGTACTGCGCGAACACCGAATTAAAAATCCGGAGGGTGTTCAGAGGGAAAGATTTGACGTCCGCGAACGCTCAATTTTGTAATGCGCAGGCGTTCTCCCTCTGGGTATACCCAGATGTCCTGCGCGATCAAAGCTACTATTTCCTCTTAAGTTAATTTTACAGGGAGGAAATAAGAATAAAATTGTATATAAATTTATGTTGAAAAAATTAAAAAATAAATAAAAAAAATTATGTATACAAAAAATTTAGAAAAAAAGGAAAAAAAAATAAAGATCTAAACCTCCGAGGTGTTGAAGCCTTAGCGCTGTGTAAAAAAACGTATAAAGTGCGTCCATAAAGTAACGCATAAATTCGTTATTTCGTAAACCGGCAACTCTAAGAAAAAATCCCGAAACAGGTCGATTTTTATTTTTAAATTACGATTTTTTGGAATATAAACTGCGCGTCATAGAAAACGGGCACCCTAAAAAATGGGTCATTTTTGATGTCGCGTATCTCCTAAACATGTTGTCCGATTTAAATGATTTTTTTGAATATGTTATAGCCCTATTCTTTGTCAATATCCCTGTAATAATAATTTTGCTAAACAGGTAAATTTTCATTGTATACCGGGTGTACGAATCAAACTGTATTTTTTTCTCAAAGTTCGCAACACCCTGTGGAATATTCTAGCATTTATAAAATACTGAAATTAAAACCCAACTATAGCGTCAGGTTTTCTTAACATTCTGTTTTTTTATTCATTCGCTTATGTTGGATAATACAAAAGTTATGTACTTTAACAACTAGCCATGTTCTTCATTAGTACAGGGTGTTATAAGTCTAAAGGGTTTTAGGGACTAAATAAGTTCGACAAACTTTAAGGGGTAATTCTGCATTAAAAATAATGACAGTTTGCTTTATAATCATATATCCGCAAAAGCTTCGTTTCCGAGATACGGGATGTTAAATTTTTTCTTACAAACTGATGATTTATTTATTGCTTTAAAACCGGATGAGATATGCAAATGAAATTTGGTAAGTTTTAAGAGATGGTTATTGCGCATTTTTTGACATTCAACTAAGAATTTTATATTCACTATTGGAGCGCATACGGGTAATATGACCGATCATATTATTCGTATGCACGCCAATGGTGAATAAAAAATTCTTAATTGTATGTCAAAAAATGTTCAAAAATTACGTCTTAAAACCCACCAAATTTCATTTGCATATCTGAACCGGTTTTAGAGCAATAAATAAATCGTCAGTTTGTAAGAAAAAATTCAACATCCTGTATGTCGGAAACGAAGCATTTGCGGACATATGTTTATAAAGCAACCCGTCATCATGTTTTCATGCGGAATTACCCCTTAAAGTTTGTCGTACTTCTTTAGAAACACCCTGTACTGATAAAGAGCATGCCTAGTTGTTAAAGTACATAACTTTTGCATTATCCAACATAAGTGAATGAATCAAAAAACAGAATGTTAAGAAAACCTGACGCTATAGTTGGCTTTTAATTTCAGTATTTTATAAATGCTAGGATATTCCACAGGGTGTTGCGAACTTTGAGAAAAAAACACAGTTTGATTCGTACACCCGGTATACAATGAACATTTACCTGTTTTGCAAAAATATTATTACAGGGATATTGACAAAGAATAGGGCTATAACATATTCAAAAAATCACTTAAATCGGACAACAGGTTTAGGAAATACGCGACATCAAAATGACCCATTTTTTAGGGTGCCCGTTTTCTATGACGCGCAGTGTATGTCTTACTAGTGACGTCATCCGTCTGGGCGCGATGACGTAATTGATGATTTTTTAAAATGAGAATAGGGGTCACGTGATAGCGCATTTAAAAGGGTATTCAATTCTCTATTCACTAATATAAACATTACCATAATTATTTATACAGGGTGTTTAAAAAAACATTTTTTTAATTAAAATAATTGAGGCAAAAAGAAGAATGTATGTAATTTATTTAATTAAAAATGCATGAGCTATCACATGACCCCTATTCTTATTTAAAAAAATCATCGATAACGTCATCACGCCCAGATAGATGACGCCACTACCCAGATAGCATGTAAACTTGTGGCAAGTTTGATTCTTCTTTGATTTTTCATTGCTGCGTCAAATATGACGAGGCAAGTTTGTGACAAGTTTGCTGCAATATTGTTATGACAAAGATGATTATTCAAGTTTGTAGCAACTTTGCTTCAAGCTTAGCTTTGCACAGCCCGCTACGATTCGTTTTTCGTTCGGCGCCCCGACTGATGTCCCGCCCAAGACAACGAAAGTGTTGCCACCCGGAGGGAAATTTCTGTGTTTGCTAGAATTTTCAACATACAATTGAAAAAGTTATCTCAAAAGGGAATTTTTGTTCCAGTCCAAATTGCACAATATTTAAAAAAATCAAAATATTTGAAAATAATTCAACATATTTTCGCAGATTTTGTAAATAGGAGCGAATTTTTTCATAAAAGTGAGAATTCTTAAGGTAAGTTGAGGGAAAAAGCTTACTTGATGGCTGGCAACACGGGAAAAATAATCTGCTATCGTACGCGGCTACGCGGTGATAGTTTGTTGTTGTGGTTATTTTGATATTTTTCTTCCAAGTTTTTTACAACTTAAATTTTCCGTACAATTCTCCGAGACTATTACCTTAATTATTATTACTAAGCTGAAGCCTATTTTCTTCATTGTTAATAGACCAAACTGCATGCTTACTGCATTACAGATTAGTACCTACTCATTTTGCTCTGGTCAACTCTGGTGACATTGAGGTAGAGGTAAGGCTTTTTATGTTTTTTTGTAGCTTCTAACTGTACTCACATACTATTTAAAATAAATTATATATTATAAAATAGATATAATAAATAAATTTTAGGTTTTATTGTAAAATTGTTACTTTAACATATTTTTACCTCTTTTAATAACATAGATTAATTCTGTTTACACAGCAAGAGTTTTTAACAATTTCTATTTGTTTCAGAGCTGATAGACAAAACCAAGCATCGGAATCTGAAGTTAGGGTGTTTAATGTAAGTTCCAATGAATAATTTTATACAATAGATTGTATTTTAGTCGAGTGATTAATAAATAGTTATATAAAATGGTATTGTATTTTTTATTCACATTGTTTTATTCAAATTGTGGCTAGTATCTCGAAACAAACCTTAAGCAAGTTTGTATCAAGTTTGAAAAAACAAAATTCATGCAAGTTTGTCACACACCAACTAGTAAGTTTGATTTAACCTTGCTGCAAGTTTGCAAAGTTGACATGGCAAACCTGCAGCAAGCTTTCATGTTTGATGTATTAAACTTGTTGCAAGTTTGAAACAAGTTTATGTTGTTATCTGGGTACTATGATATAGCCAAAAAATCGGAATTTAAAAATAAAAATCGACCCGTTTCGGGATTTTTCCTTAAAGTCACCGGTTTACGAAATAATGAATTTATGCGCTACTTTATGGAGGCACTGTATATTTTTTAATATTAGCATTTAGTATTTTTGTCATTTCATTACTTGTAAATTAATTTAAGTTGGTTGGGGCCATGAATGAAGAGTATACCTCCTGATCAATTTAATGGTTCCCCCTCCTTTTTTGTATTTTTTTATTTTTATTTATTTAAGTATCTACTATGTATGTATGTGCGTGCATAAGTGAGTCGCCCAGTTGTAAAACTCGTTATGTCCATTTTTCAAAAATTTCAGAAACGTCAAAAAACTGTAGCATAAAAAGTAATGTACAGTGGAACTTCGATAACTCAGATTAATCGGGACCGCGGCCGATCCTGGTTATCGAAAATCCGGGTTAGCTGGAGAATATGGTAAAAATTAATAAATTACGGTATACTTACAAATAAACTCCGTTATAATTGAAATAACATGAAAAATATATATATGCACAGTACCTACACATCTAAATTATTAAAAACATCCAAACACAAACCTACGAAAACGGAAGCAAACAATACAAGACTGTACTACACACAATAAAGTCACAATCGGAACGATGTTATGAACAGCGAAAACTAAGACCATTGTTTAAATTTTTTTTTAAATAGTATTTTAGTCTTTTTTAAACAATGCTAAAACAGTTTGAAATAAATAAAGGAATAACAGGTGTCTGTTGTTTCCGATAAATCCGAGATAATGACCGTCGCTCTGCCGCCGTGTTCCATGAGTAATTTTTACTATCGTATACATAGTTCAAATTACACAAATACACATTATCTCTCAAATATTATATTACATACTATCCCTTGCAAGATAATTCGGATGGAATTCTCCAGATTAAGAGACTGGGCCGATATCAAGTACAAAATAATCTGGGGAATTCCATCCGAATTATCTTGCAACGGATAGTACATTTTTATTATTGAAATGTGTGTCTGATGAAAATCGGTCCGGGTGAGCCGGACTTCCGGGTTATCGGGGGCCGCCTTATCGGGGTTCCACTGTATATCAAAAGCTCCTTTCACATTTTTACTAAAGGTTTGTACATTATCATGTATGTTGAGTGTCCCAATAAATATATGTTAACATTTAGGGGGGTTTATTTTGGACATAACGAGTTTTGCTACAGTATACTGGTTACAACGAGAACAACAGTATACAACTATATTGGAGAGAAATATAAAAATAAGGAGAGAGATATCATTTTAAGAACTTATGTTTAATGTAGCAAAAATGTTTCAGAAATATATACAAATAAAATATGTAAATCTATTAAATATGCATGTTCATATAGCTAACTCTTCTCCAGCATCACCGATCTCAGCAATGTCTGATTCGTTGTCTTGAGGATCAGAAAGAGCTTTCTGTTGGTCAAAAAGTTTTTTAAAGAAATTTAGATCCTGTCAAAAAGTTTTTTAAAGAAATTTAGATCCTGTCAAAAAGCTTTTTAAAGAAAGTGAGATCCTGGCTATGTTCTCATTCCTCGGTAAAATGTTTTGTCAGAAGCAAGTGTCTTCAAGTCCTTTAATTTTAATTTTTACCTTTCTTCACACGTTTTGGATTCAAAATTAACAACTGTTTCCCAGGCTTAATAATATTTTTCTCTACTGCTGAATCAACATTGTAGTTAGTTCCACCTCTTACCTTAGAATTCCCTAGTTTTGTTTTGACTGAGGATACGTGTAGTAGGGAGTAACCTGAAATGCCACTCTTTAGGTTCTTTTAGTGTGGCTGACACTGCTTTTCTCCAGTCTAAAAGGACACTCATGTCCCAAGCGGATAACTGTGGCACACGACTTAAAAATGTCAAAGCTGGCTTTGTCAGATAAAAGGGCACATGTTTTTTAATTTTAGCCTCCATTCACCCCAAAAACCTAATCGAGAGGGATGAAGGAACGGTCGACTACTGGGAAGAGCAAGATAACTTTTTTCACAGATGGAGGATCATCTTGTGCAAGAAACTTGCTGAACATACCAATAACGATCTTATTCTTGTTTTGACCGCCGCACCTATCAGCGGCCACTTCGATAGTGTGCACTCCCGTCAGATCTGTGTTTAGCAAACGGTGGTATAGTGCTGAAGAGACTTGCTTAGAGCCTTTTTTATACTCGTTTTCTAACCAAACATAATATTTTTGAAGTGGAAACTTCTTTAGGGACGTTGTGCACTTTTTGGATAGGGGAAAAAGCATTGAATTCGCGACTGTCATCGCGACCGTCATCGCTTATGCTATATATTATGTGTATTTATATATAAATTGTGTAGAGGTATTTAAATTTAAAATAAATGTAAAACATACTTTAATATGGGGAAAAAGGATTTATTTCGCGACCGTCATCCCTTCGGCTAAATAAATTTTGTACGTATATATATATTATGTGTATGTATATATAAATTCTATAGAAGTATTTAAATTTAAAATAAATGTAAAACTATATCAACAAAGACTGGATGGCAAACTAATGAATATAACTAAAACATCAACAGTAGAGGAGGTATATAAAAACGTAGTCGTTAGCGTTAAAAAAGCTGCAAAAGAAGCACTCGGCTCTAACACTCAAAGACAAAGTGAAAAACTATGGTGGAACAAAGCAATAAAAGCACTCGTAGAAGAGAAAAAGCAAGCGTATATCAGATGGCTGAGCAGTAAACAACAAAAAGATAGAGATGAATACTTGGAACTCAAAAGAATAACAAGAAGAACAACAGTAAAAGCAAAAAGAGAAATGTGGGATAAGAAGTGCCAGGAAATTAATACCTACCTGGAAGGCAGAAAATGTACAGAAACATGGAGGTTCCTCAGTAAAATAAGAACTAACGAAAGAGTAACCACTTTAAAATGGCTTTAAAAAATAAGTTATTTATATAAGGTCTGCAAAATAAAGTTCAAAAATTACTAAACTTTTTATTATTACAACTATATGGTGACAAGAAAACAAAGCAGTTTACAATTTTTTGTTTTGATGAAAGGCTTTGAAACATTTTTTCTCCTAAGTGAGACAGAGCCTTGCATCACATTTTTCACACTTTAGACGACACGTTCCTTTGATGCAGTACCTACATCTTCCTTTTGTGATATGTATTGGCCAATGTGCATAAGAATCCAATCTTGCTAAATCACTTGGTCGTCCAACTACTGGACATCTTATTTTTGGAAAACCACCCTGGCACAAACTTGGTCTTCCCCTTTTGGAACCCTTTCCAACTTGATAATGCTTTTGCAATTTCCAATCTAAATTTCTTCAGAGGCATAAACTTTATGTTCAAAGCTTTACAGTCTATTCTGTACAACAACCAAGCATTCGTCACACATATGTCAAAAATATAGGCAAAAATTGCAAAGTACCATCTTTTAGCTTTGTGTGGAGATTTGTAAAAACTCATTATACTCTGGGCTAATTAGAAAAATTCATGGAAAAGTTATTTACCAGCAATTTTATTGCTGGAATCGAATTATAAGATCCTCCATATTAATAATATAGGTATGCAAAGTCCGCAGATAGTGTGCTACTTTTTTATAAACAAAATGCCGCCGACAAATCGTATTTTTTTTCAATTATTGCTCTATAACTCCGAAGATTTTAACTTTACAACAAAAACACTCTAATAAAAATTCACCGCAATTAAATTCTGCATAGAGATATGTTTTTCACGATTTGCTCCGACGAAAATTTTCCTCGGAAAATGCTGGTTTTCCTAACAAAAACTCTAATTTTCAAATAAAGTTTTAGGTAAGTAATTATTAATCAATAATTAAATAACTTAGTGACATCAAAGCTTTCTTGGTATAGATTGTAATTCCAGAAGCCGGTGAAAATTAAATGAATATTTTAGCAACAATTCAATTGTTAATTAACAATTTATGATCGCAATAAAAACCAAAATAATCATGATACATTGATCAAACGGACACGCGCCAACTCGTAACTCTTAATGACAAACTTTTTTAAATCAAAATGTATACCGGCCAATTCGTAACTTTTCTACTACCTGAACAACTCGCAACTTTATACAGGTGAATTCGAAACCATTGTTTAATTCTAATACCCCACGTAGTTGTTAGGTTAAAAGGTAAGAAATAAATTTGAACAGTAACGGATTAAGCCAACACGGGGCACATAGCATATTATTATGTAAGCGAATGGTTCTTGGTTTGCTTAAAAACATGTTGTGTATTATATGTACTTATAAAAACAACATTGAAATAACAAAAATTGAAATCTCTTTTGATTGAAACAATATTATATGTATAGACCAGGGCGGATCTGTATAAAACGTCTATTTGTGGATGTGCGAGGTGGCATTCGGATTTTTGCAGATAAAGTTAGGTGACAACTTCAATAATAATAATTGACATAGGCTCCTTCTCAAATATGCCCGGAACATTAATAAAAAAATTAAAATATTTAAAAATTTCGAAAAACATTAATTTTTTCCTACATTCTTTGCTTATAACTTTAAAACGATTCATTTTGGAGCAAGGTCGTAGGGAATTAAAGTAAAGATAATTGAATTTTTTATGATATACGACTAGTTAAAAATGTCTTAAATTATTACCCTTTCTGCAAAATAAGAATAAATACAAAATAAGGGGGCAAAATAAGCCTCTTTTTATTCAGTGTTTTTCAACAACTTTGGATGCACTTAGAACCTTCGTAATTCGCATAGAAAATCCTTATAACATACTTAAATCTTCCACCAAATTTCATTAAAATCGACCTGATAGATTTTGCATAATAATTTTGCAATCTAAATTTTTTTAAAAAAGTTCAAATTTTTTAAAAACTTTCTGAACAGAAAGTAGACCATTTAGAAGTTTGCTAATTTTTTGACATATAAAGAGGCTCCCTACCGATCTAATACACTTTACAGAATTAAAATCGGATTATCTAAGCGGCCTCAGCACTGTTTTTAAAGTTATAAGAGTTATTTTCCTAACAAGTGCAGAAAGTCATTCTTTTCCGCACGCGACTGCAGTTTGCCGAACGACGCGAAGCGGGAGTTCGGCAAGCAGTCGAGTTGCGGAAAAGAGACTTTCTGCAAGAGTTAGGAACAATATTTTTTCTAAGAGTCTTTAAACAATTACCAAATCTTAATTAATTTATTTATTTAATATGAAAATACATACACAAATTAATTCTTTGACAAGGTTGTCAAAACGATCGTGGTTTCCATGACGATGATTCAAAACTCTTATTGTGACTGTTATTGTCTACCGATTTGACTTTCGAATATTATGTCAAAATAATTTTATTTCATCGAATTGTCGCGGTGATACAGTAGCGATCAACAGGTAGCCAAAACGCGTTCCAAGATTGTGGCTGTAATTTTGAATATTTTTTCGAGATATTTGGCACACGTATTAGTAATATAATAAAGAATGGCGGTACAGAGCCCAATTTGAAAAATATATTAATATGTGGAAATTAATTTCTAATTTAATATAATATTAAAAAAACGAGCCTGTACCGCCATTAATAAGAACAAAAAAATACACTTTCTTCAATAAACTTTTTTATCCGATGCCTAGATTTTGTGTCATTTTGGAACTACTAATGAAATAAAAAATTTTAGTAGTTCCAAAATGACACAAAATCTAGGCATCGGATAAAAAAGTTTATTTGAAGAAAGTGTATTTTTTTGTTCTTCTTAATGGCGGTACAGGCTCGTTTTTTTAATATTGTATTTAATTAAAGAGTAATTTCCACACATTCTTTATTATATTACGAATGCGTGTGCCAAATATCTCGAAAAAATATTCAAAATTACAGCCGCAATCTTGGAACGCGTTTTCGCTACCTGTTGATCGCTACTGTTTCCTCTTAAAAATATCTAAATATTAGTTTATTGCATGTATTATAATTACTTTAAGGCCATATTAACATATCTAAATTAACACGCGTGCGTAAAAGTAAAAACCGCGTGCGGAAAAGTAACACGCGTGCGGAAAAGTGAAACTTTCTAAACTAAAATGCGTGCACGAAAGTAGACACTTTTGCACGCTCGTAGAAAAACAATTTTTTGGCTTATAAACAAATACAGTGAGGACGTTTGAGTTGGAATAAATTCATTTTCTCGAGAATGGGCGTCTCTGGAGATAAATCCCGAAATATGTAGGTCGATTTTTATTTTTAAATTCTAATTTTTTGGTATACATATCATACTAGTGACGTCATCCATCTGGGCGTGATGACGCAATCGATGATTTTTTTAAATGAGAATAGGGGCCTATGATAGCAGGCCGTATGATTCCGTCGTTATAACAGGTTGCCTTGCAACCAGATGCACAACACTACCATAAATGTTTTCCACTTTTTAGCACTTTCTTTAATTGAAATTTAAAATTATTTACCACCAATAACTTATTACACCCACGTGCACTCATTACGAAATCTGTTATCTGTTACAAGAATTTCAGTAATTTTCACCAAATTTATTTGGATTTTCTCTAGTAACTCTTCCAAGAGACAATACATAAATGATGAATACCTTTTACACCACCTTCAAAGAGAGTAATTTTTACGAGTACATACCTGGAATACCGGTATTAAATTATCAACATTACTTAAAAATGAAAGTTACTAATTCCCCGGTAGTTAGTGGGTTATCGAAGAATTACCTGCGCGCCAGAATTACGAGTTGGCCTGTAATTAGGATGGGGGATTAAAATAGTTACGAATTCACCGAGACCCGATCAAACTTATAAAGATTATAAAGATGAGATGCTTATTTAATAATTTATCGACAAAATATAAATTTTTCTTTTTTTGCATAATTTTTAAATTTTGAAAAAAAAAGTTATACGCTGGTCTAATTAGTAAAGTACAAAGAAAGGTTATTTACCAGCAATTTTATTGCTGGAATCGAATTATAAGATCCTATATCCCAGGCAACCAAGTGACGTCATATAACGTCGAGGAAACGTCAGTTATGGTTGAATATATACACGTGTTTGAACATTACGTCATTGTAGACGTCTTTTGTAGGTTATTTTAAATACGTAAGAATTAATGACGTTAAAATACGTTTAAAAAACGTTTTCATGTCAGACAGCCTCAGTCTGACGTCACAAAATTGGAAGGAGATTAAAGCTTGTTTGTATTGGCTCCAAACAATTTCGTTTATAACGTTGTTCATAAGAAATTTCTCATTTATTGTTTACGTGGTTTGTGTCTTGTGTGATAAAATAAGACTTTTCATTTAGATATTTAGTTGAAGAAACGTGTTAATTACCTAAGAAATTTTTATTCGTTTTTGCTGTGAGTTAGTTTAATGCAGTAATTCTTCTTGTCAACTGTTTGAGGTTATGTTTCTTTGTTTTTGAGATATATTTTCTGTTAATGAACTAATTATGTGTTATCGAGTTTAATTAAATTAATTTTTAGCCTACATTTTCATGTCACCTATTTTTTATATTATTTTGAAACATCTGAAAGAGGTCACTTTTTGAAAGTATTAAAGCTGTGATTTTACCGACGGCGACGTGTACAAGCCGTCATCTTTTTGACGTTTGAAAATCGTCACAATCTCGACGTGAAAAAAACGTAGGTACGATGACGTTTTAAAATCGTCACAATTATGACGTCAAATCGATGAGACAAATACACGTGATTTTCAACGTCAGTACTACGTCAGAAAACACGTCAATTGGTCATTTTTATGACGTGTTATCTACGTTATAAAAACGTCGTTTGGTTGCCTGGGATATTATTAATATAGGTATGCAAAGTCCGCAGATAGTGTGCTACTTTTTTTATAAACAAAATGGCGCCGACAAATCGTATTTTTTTCAATTATTACTCTATAACTCCGAAGATTTTAACTTTACACCAAAAACACTCAAATAAAAATTCACCCCAATTTAATTCTACATAGAGGCATGTTTTTCCCGATTTGTTACGACGAAAATTTTCCTCGAAAAATGTGGGTTTTCCCAACAAAATCTCGAATTTTCAAATAATTTTTTTGGGCCAGTAATTATTTATTAATAATTATATAGCTTAGTGAAATAAAAGCTTTCTTGGTAGGTATAGATTATAAATTCAGAAGCCGGTGAAAATGAAACGAATATTTTAGCAACAATTCAATTGTTAATTAACAATTTACAGTCGCAATAACAACCAAAATAATCATGAGACATTGATCAAACTTAGAAAGATTATAAAGGTGTGTGTCTAATTAATATTTTGTCGACAAAATATAAATTTTTCATTTTTTTGCATAATCTTTAAATGTTAAAAAATTGTTATAAACAAATTAACATTTCTCAGAAATTGTTTATTATATTCTAATTTTAAAAAATACTTAAAATGCGTATTTCATAGGTCTTGAAAATGAATGCTTTAAAAAATTTTTCCAACCATTTGCAAAAAAGTTATGAAACAGCAAAGTAAATATACGATTTCTCCGTTGTTTATAATTTGTTTTAATTGTTTCAAAGCTTAAAAGTGAATCTATGGTACAATCTAATTACTCACAAAGAATGTCAAAAATTAGTGCAATGGTTATATTTTAATCAAAGATTAAAAATACTTTTTTTTTGTAATTTTTAGCGCAAAAGTAGGCCTGATACAGAGTCGGAGCTAAAATGTTCACTCGAAGCGACTGACACGCAGCATACATTATTTATTAAAAGTGTACGTCGCGCGGCCGCCGGTCGTCGCTCCGAGTGAAAATTTTAGCTACAGTACTGTATTATTCTACTTTCGCGCGTGTAAATTACAAAAAAATATATTTATAATCTTTAATTAAAATATAACCATTAAACTTATAATCGATATGTTTTTGTAAATAATTAGCCTGTACTTTAAACTCACTTCTACGCTTTGAAAGAATTAAAAAAAAATTATAAACACCGTAGTAATCGTATGTTTACTTTGCTGTTTCATAACTTTTTTGCAAATGGTTGCAAAAAAGTTTTAAAGCATTCATTTTCAAGATATTTGAAATGCGCATTTTAGCTATTTTTTTTTAAATTATAATATAATAAAAACTTTCTGAGAAACGTTAATTTGTTTATAACTATTTTTTTAAACATTTAAAGATTATGCAAAAAATTTAAAATTTATATTTTGTCGAGAAAATGTTAAATAGGCATCTCATCTTTATAAGATTTCAAAGTTTGATCAGTGTATCATAATTATTTTGGTTATTATTGCGACCGTAAATTATTAATTAACAATTGAATTGTTGCTAAAATATTCGTTCAATTCTTACCAGCTTCTGGAACTATAATCTAAATCAAGAAATCTTTTAGGTCACCAAATTATTTAATTATTGGTAGATAATTACTTATCTAAAACTTTATTTGAAAATTAAAAATTTTGTTGGGAAACCCCGCATTTTCCAAAGAAAATTTTCGTCGGAGCAGATCGGAAAAAACACGTCTCTATGCAGAATTTAATCACGGTGAATTTTAATTTAGGTGCTTTTGTTGTAAAGTTAAAATCTTCGGAGTTATAGAGCAATAATTGAAAAAACACGATTTTCGTGCACCATTTTGTTTATAAAAAAAAGTAGCACACTATCTGAGGACTTTGCATACCTATATTATTAATATATAGGATCTTATAATTCGATTCCAGCAATAAAATTGCTGGTAAATAACTTTTCCCAAAGATGGCCTATTCTCCGATAATCAGCCCAGACTATTAATGCATTAGCCGTATCTACGCCTCCCATATATTTATTGTACTGGTTTACAATGGAAGGGCATACAACATCTATTTTTCTTTTTGAAATTTTACTGTATCTTTTTACTGCGTCTACTATTTCTATTTTGTGCCATGTACTTCCTAACAATACAACTTTATTGTCAACCCATTTTACGACTATAATGCCTTTGTCTTTATCCGCCTTGTAATCATACTTTCCTCTTCTTGCTTTTTTCAGGACTTTATCTGTTTTTAATGGACATCCACCAACTCTGTTACTTCGTAAGGTTTACAAGCTATAGATACCCATTTTTTCTTTTAAATATATAAAAAGTGGTAAGCCTGCAAAATAATTGTCGAAAAAAACTGTTGACTTACTAGAAATGTGTACTGATTTTGATAAAGCTATAATAGCTGCACCCACACCTAGTTCTATCTCCTCCTTCCCTAGTTCATTAGGGGTGCAGTTTAATTCTTCCAAGGTGCTTGAACTTTGGTATGGAATAAAATCCTCAATATAACCAGACACCCCTGATAGGATAAAAAAAATTTGTATCCCCATTTGTGCGGCTTGCTTTTGATATACTAACATAAATTTCCAGCTCGTGTTCCTTTGTATGCTACCATAGTTTCGTCAATGGAGTATTCATTTTCAGTGTGAAACTTTTTAAAATTTTCTCTTTTTCTAAAAGTGGACGTATTTTGAAAAACCTATCTGTTGTAGTTTGTGTTATATGTTCATTATTATTGAAATGAATAAATCTTCTCAGAAGTTTAAAACATTTGATGGGCATCAGACTTGCAACCAAAATTGATAAAAAATCTGTCATCTCATTAGGATCAGTACCAATGCTTGTGCATTTTATTTGAGTAGGTACTATACAAATTTGTCTGCTCAATTATGTACCTAGTCTAAAATATCTAGTGAGAACAGTTTGGTAAAATACTCCAATGGTGTAAGTAGTTCCTCATTTATTTTAGGAGCAAACTTAGTGTCTCTTTCATTTTGGGGGTCGCTTTTCGTAAAGTTGAATGTTATTCCTGACTTTTTCCTTTTTCTAGGAGGCTGATCAGCAGCTTCAGGGTCTTTATTATAATTTCTAAAACAAATGGAATAAGAGTTATATACTAGCTCCTAAAGTTTTATGTATATTTTACCTGTAGTTTGTGTCCTTATTTGATGAACATGCTTCGCTGGTGCTGAAAATAAATTCTCAGAGGAATCGGCGTGCTCAGAGTCACTTGATAATATATCTGAAATATCATCATCTAAAATTATTCAAATAGTATTATTGTATTAATGTTCTAACTAGACAATTTTATTTTCGAAGGTTTTCGATGACTATATTTTCTTCATCCTCCGTATCGGAGCTATCAAAAACTTGAGGAGGTGCTATTTTACCCTTCAAGTTTTCGTAGAAACTACACTAAGGAATTTCATTGAATCCATCGATAATAGCAAAATGCTGAAAACGACAAACTTTTATTGATAGTTGTTACCATATGGTTACCAATATTTTTGTATAAAGTTATTTTATCAATTATCACCTTTTTTGAGGACCATTGGAGCTGATGTATTTGTGATCTTGTGTATTTTTTTTTTTGTCAATTTGTTTGTCATTATTGTTTGTGATTTAGTTTTACAGCTTGTAGTTTGTTTGTTTTTTATTTTTGACAATACTACATATTTTGTAGTTGTTATATAATGTAAATGTGTTATGTGTTATATTTTATATTTAGTCATATTTTAATTTAATTTATTTATTTAAAACTCTTAAACAGTGTTTGTCAACAAGATTTTTTCTTAGACAATAAACATATATATTCTCTCTCTCCCTCCCTTATATGTAATATCATTAGTGATGTGCCGTGGGTATTTACCCACGGGTAAATATATAAATGGGTAAATATATAAATACCGGGTATTTATCGGGTAAATACATCAAAATATATTTACCCACCCAAATTTGGGTTTTTTCCTCTTTTTCACCTTAACTTTGTTTTTAAGATTTTAAAAGCTTGCAAGCAGGCAACCCGCATTTCATCACACGGTTTGTGCTGGCTGTAGGCCTGCCGGAGTAGACAAAGCATGCAAGAAGAATAAAATCAAACCTAACCTCATTTTTTCGCGTTTTTCTTATATTTGTTTCGAAGTAAGAAATTAGAATTGTTAAAAGTTTATTTCATTATTTTTATATTTATTTGTTTATTTTCATTAAAAATTCTTCCACTTGCACCCCTTGTATCCCGTTATAAACATGCCATGTAAAAAGCATAGCGTTTGGAAAATGTGGAACATTAACGAGAATAAATCTGATAGTTGTAAATACTGTTCGAAGTGTTACAAGTTTGCGAATGTGAATAAACTGACTGGCCATATAAATAAGTGCCGCAAGTGTCCCAAGGAAGCAAAGAAAATGATCAACCTAAAATCAGCTTCAACTTTCGAGTCAGCCAAGGAAAAGCACAGAGATAGAGAAACTGAGCAGGTAGGTTTAAAATTCAACTAAAACTAAAAATAACAATTTTTTCAGCGTATAAAATTTACACATGATTATATAATAGTCTAATTAGTCAATGGCTAATCAAGGTTTAAGGCCTCTGCCTAACTAGCCTTGGCTCATTTTCACGCTCATTATGTTTAAGTGAAAAATCAAATAATTGAATTGTTTAATTAAAAGGTAAAGGGTAAAGGCGTAAAGGTAAAGGTGACATATATTTTTTTCAGCTCGATCTAGATGAAGATGTAATAATTGATCCACCACAATGTTTGAATCCAAGCACGCCTGCGAGGGAAAACCATCCCAGTCCAAGCTCATCATGTCTATCTTCTTCATCCATATCAGGATACTATAAGCGTTGAAATCAAAAACGTCAAGCTGACAGTGCCCATTAAAATCTGCTCTTAATAAAATTAACTATTTAGCGAGTTAATTAGTAGAAAAAAGGACACTTGGTGTGATTTAAAACCTGATATTGATTGAGTGCGATAAACAGTGCTATAAGCGACCCCCAATGGGGGAAGCTTTTTCCCCAGGGACACCATTAGGTGAAAACTTTTCAGGTGCTAGTGAGAATAGTGAAATGGATATTATTGAATCAAGTTTAATAGAAAATTTGGATGATTCTACTGCGAAAATTACAACTAAAACCAGAGATGTTATTAAAGTGCCGACACAACAAATTCCACCTCCGCAAAAAGTTGTAGAGAAAAAATTGTTCAACGTTGCATCAGATAAGTACAATTTTGATAATGTTTATGTATATATAGAAAAATCAAACAATCAGGATATTGGCCGTTTACATCCACTTACTGTTGCGGACATTTTGCATAAAAAATTGAACATTCCTAATATTATTGAAATAAAAGCCATTGGAAAAAACAGAATTAAAGTTTTGTTAAGGTCAATCGTAGATGCAAATAATTTAGTTAAACATATAAAATTAAAAGACCAAAACTTAGTAGCATATGTCCCTAACCATTTACTAGAAATAAGAGGCCTAATAAGAGATATTGATACTCAATACGATGAAAAGTATTTGTTAGATAATAGTAAATCTCCCTCCCCCATAATAGCCTTTAAAAGAACTTACAGAAAAGTTGACACCGATGGAAAAACTAACTATGTACCCAAAAGGACAATGATAGTCACCTTCGAAGGAAATATTCTTCCTAGCTACATTTCAATAAATAGTGTATTTTTTCCTGTTGAAACCTACATTGGCAAAGTAACACAGTGTTACAATTGCTTAAGATTTGGACATATTTCCAAGCAGTGTCGCAGTCCACAAGCACATTGCATAAAATGTGGAAAAATCAAAAATGAAGATCATACATGTCAAGGTAATGATGTTCAATGCATACATTGTGATAGTAAAGATCATGTTTCCATATCCAAGAAGTGTCCAAAATACGAACATCAAAAGAAGATAAAGAACGTGATGATTGAGCAAAAAATTTCCTTTATCGAGGCAAAAAATTACTGTGAATCGTCCTTCTCGGGATTGTTTATTCAGAATAGATATTCCACACTAGACAATATCGAAGACAGTTTTCCTCCCCTCCCAACATCTTCAAAAAAATCATCCCCTTCTACTACCACACATAAAAATCAAAACATTTCAAATAATACATCCCAATCCCAACCCTCCTCAAGCCACTACAATATAGCTAAAAAACGAAAAATATCACCAAACCAAACACAAAACAATTCACCCATGTTCCCTTTTAATTTTGGGCCCTCCAAACCCCTTCCTGCTAATTTAAAACCCCCAATTTGTCAAAACAAATCAGATCAACGAGTATTGGAAACTCTCATTTCCAATTATATTTTTAATTTGATTACAAATATTCAAACTGTAGATGATATAAAAACTATGAGTCAAGATAGTATTTACCATGGTATAAAAACGATTTTAGAGGATATCACTCATAAATAACATGTTCCCAGAACTTAAATCATTAAAAATTTTGCAATGGAACGGTAGATCCGTTGTTTCGAATAAAAATAGTTTAATTCATTTTTTAATAACTGAAAATATTGATATTGTATTATTAAGTGAAACCTGGTTCAAACCAAATCAAAATTATACATTTAAAGGTTATAATGTAATTCGCCAAGATAGATATGACGGGTATGCAGGTGTTGCAATTTTAATTAAAACAACTATACCATTTCGTGAAATAAATATTAGAAACAATTTTAATGAGGGAATTTTAGTTTGCGGTGCTATCGTTAAATGTAACACAATAGAATTAAGTTTTTTATCTATATATAGACCTCCAAATATTAGTACATCCAAAAACGATTGGATAAATATCTTCTCACAAATCAAATCACCTTTTTTAATTGGCGGAGATATGAATGCTCATCACTCACTATGGGGCTCACTGCGTAATGATCCAGTTGGTAACCAAATTGTTAGCAGTATCGAAGACCTAGATCTTGTAATTTTGAATAATGGAGAACCTACATATCTTCCTAGATATGGTACTCAAAAATCTATGATTGACATTTCACTCTGCACAGCTAATATAGCCAGTAAATTTACTTGGTCAGTTTTATCTGACACCTTAGGCTCGAATCATTTTGCTATATCTATGAATTTTTCAATAACCAACACCTCACAAGAAATAATTTATCCAAAAAGCAAATGGAATATCAAGAAAGCCAATTGGTCCCTGTATACATCCTTAATTGAAAACATGTTTTCCAACTACAATAGCTCTTTCAATACTTATCAAAATTATAGTTTTCTATTAGATTGCATTAATGATGCTGCAATTAGATCTATTCCTCAATACAAAATTTTTAAATCTAAAAATCGATCGCCTCCACCATGGTGGGACCCAGAATGCGATCTGATAATCAATGACAGAAAAGAAGCATTAGCATTGTATAAACGTTCACCAAGCCTTGATAATTATCTAAATTGTCAGAAAGTTACTGCTCTTACTAAAAAGCAGTTGAAACAAAAAGCCAAAGCTAGTTGGATTAAATGGTGTTCTAATTTAAGCAAAAATACCTCCTCTAAGGAGATATGGTCACAGGCCAACAAAATGAATCGAAAAGCATCTATTAGTATAAAACCCTTCAATGATAATCTATTAGACGACTTTTTTAATAAAGTATGTCCTCCTTTTGCTCAAAATTCACCTACACGATCTACACAAAGTCATCATTCAAATAATCACTTCCTGTTAAAACCATTTACTGAAACTGAATTAGATTTTGCCCTTAAAAACCGCATAAATACTTCTCCTGGTATCGATCATATAAAATACCCCATGTTAACCAACCTACCAGATGTTGCTAAAAAACTTCTTTTAAATGTCTTCAATGGTTGCGTTCATCAAACAGAGAGCTTGGAATCGGATTGCAATCGGATTGGAAGCTCTTTTACTAGTGAACGGTGCGCTGAATTAATCGGATTGGAAGCGCTCGCCATTTTATTCAGCCTTAAATTTGTTATTGTGCTGTGATAGCTGAATCCCGCCAACTTTAAAATTAAGTTCAAAGTAAAATGGATAATTTAATTAAAATTGAATATAAATACAATAATTATTGTATGTAATTTATTGTAAATATTTGTAGTTCTTATTTTAGTATTATTAATATGTATCCTATATATAGTTATTATCTAAATTAAGTTAGAAATATTTGTGTTTTTTTATTTATATAGTTACTAGAAATATTAACACAATATCTGTATAGTAGGTACCTACCTCATTTATTTTCCAACAATCCAGTTTTTGATTGATTCACAAATCTTATAAAAATTGGTATTGATTGCATACCAACTATTTGTAATTAATATTTACCTACAATAAAATTAAATTTAATATAGGTAGGTAGGTACCTATACAATAATACTCCATATTAGTTATTTTCAATAATATTTCCAATTTTTTATTCTTCTTCACCCACCGTTGTGTTATTAATTTCTTTATTTAGCATACCTACTCAATATTGCATTTATCCAGAACATTATTGCCTTCTATATTATAAAATTGTGTAAAACACAATGTTCGTTAATCGAATATTTTCTGTATCAAATTTTAATCCTCTAAATTTGCATTTTATTAGTTCAAACCTTTCTACAGCTGACCGAATCTTTAATTTATTATCAAAATTTTCTTGTTCTTGTAGTAAACGTTTATTATTCTGGTAAGATTTCATTAAGTTAAGTATCTAGATATGCCGAATTTTGAATGAGATTTATATTCGCTGGTAAAATGGAATCTGCTCGAGTTAAATAGTTAATAGGCCTGGATCCTGCATACCAAAAGAAAGTTTATTAATAGCAAGCTGAAAATTTGTTATTAGCTTAACGGTGTCTAGTCGGACAAACTTTGATGTTTTAATTTAAAACAAACACTGGAACGGGAAGTTTTAATTGTTGAACAGGTTTCGAACGTCAGACTACAAAAACGTCTCATGTGTTGTGTCAGACAGAACTTCCTATTGATTTGCTACTCTTTCATTAGCATGCAAAATTAGACTGCTATTTATCACCAATATAATTCCTATCCTCTGACATGTTCTACGTGTCGGAATTATTAAAATGCCCAACATAGAGAGAGACATACTTTATTGATACAATGTACCAAAAGGCCATCGACCAAAGTCTTTCAGCCAACTGCCCAACATATTTTTCGGACAAAAATTTTTTCATATATTATAATATACAAAGTTTGCTATTGAATAAACTTAAAAACAACCTGCTAGTTTTCACAATCATAAACTTGTCAGGATGGCACGTTCCACAATTAAGGCTTCCCCTGTTCCAGTGTTTCTATACATCAAAGTGTGTCCAACTAGACACCGTTAAGCTATTAACAAATTTGAGCTTGCTATTAATCAACTTTTTTTTGGTATGCGGGATCCAGGCCTAGGTACGAAATTTTTAAAAGTAGACGTTTTAAAAAAAATTTAATTATACAGTTTAAACAGCTTTTTCAAAACTATTTACAATCATATTATTTGTTGTCATTTCATGGAATTAGGCATAATCCAAATTTAATATAAGTACTATGAAAAAAGAACTAGAGGGAGATATAATCTATTTTTTAATACGATTCTTTGATCACAACCAACTAACTCTTGAGATAAACTGGGAATGCAGTAGACATCCCTTTATGATGCTCATACAGAAGCACATTTCCAAGCAATCTCACATTACAAAGTTGTTGCTGGCATCCTATAAAGGGAAAAAATAATTATTTTGCATGGTTACATTATCTTGAAGCTGTATTCGATAAAAAATTCTGAAACGAGAAAGCTCACTTTAATACTTATCCGGGCAAGACATTTTACTTCCATATAAAAGACATGGCATTTCGGGCCTATTGAGCCCCACTTGCCCGGATAAGGGTTAAAACAGTAAAAGAAAACGCAGCAGCATAAGGTACTGTTGGTTGGGAGCACTCTGAAGACCACCATGTGTTCGTTGTTCTCTGATAATACCATCAATACAGATAGAATTATTTCTACGAGTATGGCTATGTCAAACGAAATAAGGATTGAGAGACCTTTTAGATGCTCTCAGTGAAACAAATGCAATTTTAGAGCCACAACCAAATACTAGGAACGCTAAGGAAGAAATTCCTCTTATTAAAAAAAGAATGGAGGGACAATTCTTGTTAACAAATTCTGCTTAACAATGGAGGAGGAAGATATATGAAAGGTTGTGTTAAGTACAATACATTTAGTTTTTATCTAAGCATGAAAATAAATATTATGACCACATTTGTACTACATTTATTTTCAAACAAACCAGTTTTTTATTGATTCACAAAAAATTTTTATTGATTACGATTTACAATTAACCCATTCGCAGATACGACTAATATGCATGTACTTACAAAGGGAAATTACTGTCTGCATATGAAGATGTGTCCACAAATGTGTTAATACAATATTTACAATAAAATTATATTATAGAATATTTACAATAAAATTAAACTCAATATACACATTGATATTCAAGATTAGTTATTTCCAATTTTTTGTAATTCTATATTATTTGGGTGAAAATCTTATGTCCAGAGCTCTTTGGCAAACCAAACGTATCCCCAGCAACAAATTCTCTGGTTTACTTAGCATCCACATCATAAACATTAATTTTTTCCAATAGAATTATTCTGTTTTCAAATTGGTGGATATGACCAATACAATTAAATAGTTCCTGGAAATATAACAATATAATATACATGATGTTATTAATTTGTTATACAATTTTACCTGGAAAGTAGTTCTGGACATACGAAAATGTTCTCTAAATTGGATATTGAATTATGGTTTATATATATTTAATTTCATCTCATCCTTCTGGAATAATTGTGAGGCAGGTACATCTGCTAAATGTATAACGGCATTTGCTAATTTCGTCCCCAAACAAAAATTCTTCATGAATATTATCCATTTTAGCTTAGACACAGTTTCAGTTTTATTTAAAAACAAAACTGTCTAGGTTATAAATTATATAAACAAAGAATAAAAAAATAAACAAATGGAACACAGAACACTCTCAATCGAATGTCAAACGTCAGTCGTTCACTAGTAAAAAAACTGTCAGCGTTTCAGCGCAAATTAATCGGATTGCACTCGGATTATTCTGGTGAACGCGACCAATGATATCATCCAAAAAAATATAGTTATCGATTCTTTCAAAGACATCTTAGTTGTTCCTATCCTTAAACCCGGAAAAGACCCAAACATCGTAAGTTCATATAGACCAATATCCTTACTGTCTTGTATTTTTAAAACTTTAGAAAGGCTTTTAAAATTTAGATTAGATTGGTGGTTACAAAAAGAGAATTTACTTCCAGTAAACCAGTTTGGTTACAAAAGAGGTTTTGGAACTCTAGACGCTTTAACAACACTTGTTGTAGATGTACAGAATAACTTAACTAAAAATAACTACTTAGCAGCACTATTCTTAGATATTGAAGGAGCATATGACTCAGTTTGTTTATCAACCTTAAAACATAAAATGGTAAATTTTTTTCATATGCCAATTGCTTTCGTTAACACAATAATCGGTTTCTATACAGATAGGGTAATTTACATCAGAGATCATAATAATAAACTTATAGGACCTCGACATAATTATTACGGTATACCACAAGGCTCAGTATTATCACCAATTTTATTTAATCTGTACACCTCTGACATACATAAGATGCAAATAAACAACATCCCATTCAAAATCATACAATATGCAGACGATTTTTGTGTCTATATGGAAAGCAAGAAATATGAAAACGGTATGCAAAACCTAAGTACAGTTTGTAGTTCCCTCTTTCCATGGTTCTTAGAGAACGGCTTAAATTTATCAATTAAAAAATCAGCAGTATCTGTCTTTACAAGACACAATCTTCCTATAAACCAAGATGTATTACTTAGTGATCAATCTTTTACATTTAAAAATAATGTCAAATATCTGGGACTCATTCTGGACAAAAAACTAACTTGGAAACCACACATACAATATATGCTGGATAGATGTAGCAAAGGTATTAATTTCCTTAGAATGACAACTAGAGTGTGGTGGGGCTGCGATGTTGAAACATCTTTATTGTTTTATAGAGCTTATATACGATCCATTATAGATTATGGTGCTACCCTCTACGGTTCTGCTTCCAAAAACCTTTTAAGAAAAATTGACGTTTTCCAAAACTCTGCCTTGAGAATCTGTTTAGGTGCTATGAGATCTACTCCTATACAACCAATACATGTTGAAGCTTCTGAGCCTCCTTTACAGATTAGAAGAAATTTACTAAGCGAAAAATGGGTACTTAAAGCACACACTACAAATTTCAAATTATTTTCCAGTATATGTCATCTTAACGAATCAGATCTTACTCACAAGTATTGGATTAAAAAACCATCTCCGCCTTTATGTACTGCATTACAGAACAATCCTATTTTTTCAAAGGAATTAAACACAGTAGACAAAAACTTAGACTACTTTGCTCTCTTCCATAAAACTGATGTAATAATACCCACATACAACGAAAACAACATAATCAGCAACAATATCCTGAAATCTATTTTGAACTGCTACAGTGATGCAACAGTTATATACACAGATGCATCTAAATCAGGAGAAGGGTCTGGCTGTGCGTATTTTTTACCCTCAGGAGGTTTTGAATTCAAGTACAAACTTCCCAATGAGTTTTCAATTTTCTCTGCGGAATCATTGGCCATACTCGAAGCGTTGAAATATATTAAAAACTCTTATACTAAAAAAACGTTAATTCTTTCAGACTGTCTATCAGTTTTACAGAATATCAAAAATACTTTTTTGCCCAAAACATTTAGTAATCCTTACATATTTTTAATAAAGGATATGTTAAAGCAGTTAGAAGACTCTGGCTTCAATATAAAATTTATTTGGGTTAAGGCACATATTGGACTCAAAGATAATGAGTATGTAGACTACTTAGCCAAATCCAGTATAACATCAGGCACTTTATTGTCATATTCTTTATGTGTATCAGATGTTATTACTATTTTTAAAAGAAACCAACTATCGATATGGAAAGATCAATGGAATCTTTACTGCTTAACAAACCCCACAAGATACACCACTTTACAACCAGTGATTCCACAAAGTACATGGTTTAAGAGTTTTAAAGCTCCACGTAAATATATAACAACTATAAATCGATTACGTTTTGGGCATGCTTGCTATCCAAGTCATTTATATAAAATAAATGTGATTGAAGACAATAATTGCAAACATTGCGGAAAGCAGGGTGATCTTGATCATATCTTTTTTGAATGTACTAAGTTTCAACAGCATTCAAACTCTCTCTATAAAAATTTAATTAAACTTGATATGCATGCACCATTCAATATACAGTCTTTGCTGGCTACAGGCTCACAACAAATATACAATATCATTATAGATTTCTTGTCAGATACACGCACGGTCCTATAAGATTTGTACGCGGGCATGAGATTTTTTATGATTTAAGTTCAGATTTGCATCTTCTTTTTTTGTCATAAATATTTTATCACTTTATCAGAGTTCCATTATTGTTTTTATTGTATTATTATTGTATTGTATTATTTATTGTGTTACTATATTGTTTCTGTTTAATTTTGTATTAGGATTAGGATTGTATTTTGTTTATTGCAACTGGCTGTATGACTAATGTCTATGCCATTAAATAAAAAAAAAAAAAAAAAAAAGCTACTATAAGCTCGTAGTTAGGGTCTTTCACATTACCTAAAAACTTGGTTAAAACTTTTTTGAATCCAATCCAAGCTTCTTTTTTCTTAGTAGTAATCTTGGTTTCAAAGGTAATTATGCAATTTTAAATGTTAAATTGTGAAAGAATGGTGGGTGGTACAGCATTTTTAATATGATTTTCTGACTACTCAGCACACTAAAATACATAAGATACAGGTAATTTTATCAAAAAAGTTTTTTCATCGTTGGCCTGTGCTATTTACCAAGAGAACTAAAGTCTCAAACTTTAGATGACAATGTTTTTTGGATTCGAGTTGAGAAATTAATATTAATTTTACAACCTATTGTAATTTTAACAAAACAATTTGAATCAAATGTATGTTTAATCCATAAAAGGCATTACACTTTTAATGATTTGCAGAAAAATCTTGTCATTTTATTACCACAATCCCCACTTACAAAAGCCGAGGAGAATACTATTTTACAAAAAATTTAAGAGAGGAAGCATATATGGCTCTAGGGCCAATTCATTTGGCTGCAGCACTATTAGATCCCTCGAGTCAGGGTTGCCATTTAATTCCAGTCGAGCATGTGGACGCAATGGAATTCATTCACAAAGTTGCTGACAAAATGAATATTGCCACTTCGGCTTCCAGTGACTTGGCCAATTATATTGCAAAGGATGGGCTATGGGGAAAAGAATTTGTGTGGATTTCTGCAGCATCAGTATCGCCATTGGTATGGTGGAAAGGGATCTGCAAAGATCCCTTTCAGAAGTTGCTGTTCGCATATTATCAGCTCCAGTTAGCTCTGCAGCAACTGAAAGATCATTCAGTACGTTCAGTTGGATCCACAATAAAAAACGTAATCGTTTGACAAACACTAGGGCTGGGAAAATTACATATTTGGCTCACAACTGGAAATTACTACACGAAAACGAAAAAGGGAAACATGAAATTGATGAATTGACAACAGGCCAAGCTGAAGAGACACCATATCCAAATAATGACTATATTGTCCTCAGTGATGATATTAGCGATGATGAGGGTGAAAATGACAGTGAGATCAGTGAAATGGATATCAGGTATAGATATGATAGCTCAAGAGCTAGTGAGAATGAGAATCTCAGTGATTTAGATTTTAGTATGTAATATGTGTTAATGTTTCAATTTCTTGAAAAAAATTTTTTTATTAACAACTAATTTTTTAATAAAAAAAACCCATAGGTATAAATACTCCAATCGGGTAAAAACCCTGAGTATTTACCCATCACTAAATATCATGTAACACATATAATCAAATATAGGTTCAAGAAACCATAATTGAATTCGTTTTGCATAGAAATATATTTTTACTTATCAAAAAAATTCTTAGTAGTAGGCACATTCACAGCTAACCTAACAGCTGACAGAATAAGACGCGAAATCTACAAACACGTGAAAAATGGCTGGCAACATTAACCATTGGTTGATGTTCTCCAACCGCAAATGACCCATATGCCTACACTGAACAGCAAGCCTTGTAAAGCAGAGTTTGGGTAAAATATGCATTTGAATTCAATCTAACCCTATGGTTCCATTATCCAGTAAAAGTTATTGAAATATTTTTGAATGTGCCCGATAAAGGGTTAATAACCAACATCATCAATATACAATCAATTTGTTATCATGCTATTTTACTTATGAGTTTATTTATTTACCTTCTTCACTGCTTGTTTGCTTTTTTTCAGATAGGGTAAATTTATATTCAACTTGCTCTACTTCAGGATTTACCGGGAACTTATTAAAATCTGGATTATCAAATGCGTTGGGTTCTCTCTTGGGTTCTTCCGTAATTTCAATTTTGAAGACATCCAAAGGACCATCACATGCCTCATCTATTTCTATTTTACAAGTCTTCTCACTAGCATCTTGCTCTATTTCCATATTAAAGTTGATTTTACGTACAAATTTGAGATATTGCACGTTTATATTTACAGCTAAAAACAAAATTACTGTATTAATAAATTTTGAGGAAACCAATAAACCAAATTAATCCTCTAAAATCCTATTTCATTTCATTTGCCTTGCTTTCATTTTTTATCTTGACGACATTTTGTTTCTGTTTTTGGGCATTTTATTTTGACTTTTTGTTGACATATGAAGGGTGGCTGTGACATGACATTAAAGTTGACACTTGACAGGCATCATATCACAAACCATACATACTGTCAAATTTCACGTGTTTTCTCTAACGCTGTGTCTAGGTACACGCTAACGTGTACGCAATTAAAAAAGTTAGGTACACGCGAATTAAACTTCATTAAGCCAGTGACGTCATTATTTAGCGTGCGCAGTGACTTTATATTTTGGTACACGCTATTTTGATATGTTTGGTGTTTGTTTGATAAAAAATATTTTTATTAAGGGAAGGGGAAGGGAAGCAAAACTATTCAGATGTTTCAAACTTAATTGTAATAAAACAATATGCATGTATATAACAGTATATTATATTCAGGTTAGCAAAATAAATATTAGTTAACACGATATATACAAAATACTGTTAAAATAATTATACCAGTTTATTTTTGCTGTGGTGTTTATTTTTATTTATACAGGGAGTTGAACTTGTTACGATTTTAATAGAAAATTGGTTATAACTTTGTAAATACCCTGTATAACATAATAAACCTTTATATTTTAGTGATGTGGAAGTTAAGAAGATTTCAAACATAAAATAAAATATAGGGTGTTCCATTTAAAAAACATAACTTTGGTCTGCCACTATATTATCGAACGCCGCTGTAACATTCTAACTAATTTTAGTAATTTTGTAATATGAAGCTTAAAGTTTGCTAAAAATTTTGTTACTAACTTTTATTGCTATCTATTACTCTAGCGGATCTGCTGAGTTTTATCACACTAACCAATTGCCCCGTATATTTTATCCTATTACTTCTGCTACCCTTAATCACGAATTTTTGTCTCTTATCTTTTTCATACTGTTTTAAAATGTTGTTAAACTAATTAAAAAAACTAAATAATTGTCCACACTCCATAGTTAATTAAAAAAAACACTAAACAAGTAAAAAAATAAGGAAACTCGTTATAAATCAATATAAACATAGGGCGATTATGTGTAAACATAACGCGATTAGACAAATTCTAACCACACTCTGACACTCGCAATACTTACAGATACTTTACCACAGCATACACGCGGCTCAAATTAGCGTGTACCAAAAAACCCAGTCATAGTACACGCTAAATAATGACGTCACTGACTTTATGACGTTTAAGCGTGTACCTAACTTTTTTATTTGCGTACACGTTAGCGTGTACCTAGACACAGCGTTGCTCAAACCAGTTTGATCAAATTATTTGATGGTGGGACGCGGCCTTAACTCACTGAAACTAGTATCAAAAAATTAAGCCGCTTGTCCATAAAAATTACTTCTCTAGGGCAATGGACAGCCTAAGTCTGACGTCACAAATGTCACAAAATTGGGAGGAGCTTATATTGGCTCCAAACAATTTTGATTTTAACGTTAAATCGTCAAAAGAAATTTTTCATTTATGTGCTTAGTGTGGCAAAATAAGACTTCATTTACGTATTTCGTTAAAGAAACGTGTTAATTAAGAGATTTTTATTCGTTTTTGCTCAGGTGGTTTTTATTCCTTAAGTCGACTTTACATTACATGATTTATCATGTGATTTGTCATATGATTTGGTCATGGAGTGAAATTTACATGTTTACACTGTGTGATTTGTCATATGATTTTGCATTGTTTATACGGCTCGTTTTGTCATAAGCATTGTCATGCGGCTCGTCATGGGAAAAATCATATGACAAATCACATGATAAATCATGTAGTGTAAAGTCGACTTTAGTGATTGAAAATAAACATAACCTTAATACTGTTTACGTTCTAATCATTGTATTAAATTAACTCACCTGGGCCAAAACGAATAATAATCTCTTATTTGGCACATTTCTTTAACTAAATACCTAAATGAAAAGTCTTATTTTGTCACACAAACCACGTAAACAATAAATTAAAAATTCCTTATGAGTGTTTAACATTATAAACAAAATTGTTTGGAGCCAAATATAAGCTCCTCCCAATTTTGTGACGTCAAGACTTAGGTTGTCCATAGGGCTTTTCATCGATTGTCATTTGTTTCGAGCTTCTGTCATGTGTCACATAATACTAATATATCTATTACGCACTGAAAGATGATCATGAGAAATACTGTACGCCATATGTCTTGGGTTTGTATCATTAGAATACCAATAACGTATGTCGTAGATATATTAATATTATGTGATACATGACAATCGATGAAAAGCCCTATATTCTTTCATTTTTCCGACTGTAATTTTATTTTGCTGGTGCATATAAAGGCGGCGCCAGATATGCGGTATTTGGCAAATACTGAACAAGTGCTTGCTAAATATCAAATATTTGAGTGCTCATGAAAGTGTTTGTTAAACGGCAAGCACCTTGCACCACATATTCGAGATTTTTCGTATATCGAGCCACTGTGGAAACAACAAATATATTCTAAACGAACAAAAAAAAAGGTACAGGATGGATACAGATACAGAGCTTCTTATAAATTCAGCTGCTTTTGTCATTATGTCTGGTGGAAGTGTATTATTAAATAGCAGAAAAAAAGAAATTTGCATTCCATATTATGGGTTCATTATCATATGCATCCAAAAATTGTAAAATACTTTCATTGGTCCACTCCATATTTATTATTTTCAATATATTCTACACTCTGTGACAATAACTAAACTACTTTAATAAACGTTATAAACTTTAACCTAACCTAAAAAATTTGCTTGTGCTTGCAAAAATATGTGGATGCTAAAAATATTCAAACGGCGAATATTTGTTTACTTTGAAGTGTTGAAAAGACCGACAACGTACGGGAACACCACAAATATTCGACAAGCACTAAAATTAGTCAATGCCAAATAGCAAGCAACCCCTCCACACTAATAGGCAAATAGCAATAGGTCTGGATCCCGCGTATGAAAAAAAAGTTGATTAATAGCAAGCTGAAAATTTGTTAATAGCTTAAGGGTGTCTAGTCGGATAAACTTTGATATATGGGAACACTGGAACAGGGGCAGTTTTAATTGTGGAACAGGTTAAAAATTTGGAACCGTCAGACCACGAAAACGGCACATTTGTTTTGTCCGACAGAACAGACTTAAACTCTCCGAACAGAGATTAAACTCTCATGCAAAAATCAGACTGATATTTATCACCTGTCATAATTCCTATCATTTAACTATTCTACATGTTCCACTCATTGAAACACCCATTTGGTGATAAATAGGAGTCTGATTTTTGCATGAGAGTTTAATCTCTGTTCGGAGAGTTTAAGTCTGTTCTGTCGGACAAAACAAATGTGCCGTTTTCGTGGTCTGACCGTTCCAAATTTTTAACCTGTTCCACAATTAAAACTGCCCCTGTTCCAGTGTTCCCATATATCAAAGTTTGTCCGACTAGACACCCTTAAGCTATTAACAAATTTTCAGCTTGCTATTAATCAACTTTTTTTTCATACGCGGGATCCAGACCTACAAGCATTTGTTCCGTATTTGCCAAATACCGATCAAATGATTGCTATTTGCATATGTGGATGGGTTGCTTGCTATTTGGCATTGACAAATTTTAGTGCTTGTCGAATATTTGTCGTGTTCCCGTACGTTGTCGGTCTTTTCAACACTTCAAAGTAAACAAATATTCGCCGTTTGAATATTTTTAGTGCCATCCACATATTTTTGCAAGCACAAGCAAGTTTTTTTAGGTTAGGTTAAGGTTTATAACGTTTATTAAAGTAGTTTAGTTATTGTCACAGAGTGTAGAAAATATTGAAAATAATAAATATGGAGTGGACCAATGAAAGTATTTTACAATTTTTGGATGCATATGAAAATGAACCCATAATATGGAATGCAAATTGCTTTTTTTTTCTGCTATTTAATAATAAACTTCCACCAGACATAATGACAAAAGCAGCTGAATTTATAAGAAGCTCTGTATCAGTATCCATTATGTACCTTTTTTTGTTCGTTTAGAATATATTTGTTGTTCCCACAGTGGCTCGATATACGAAAAATCTCGAATATGTGGTGCAAGGTGCTTGCCGTTTAACGAACACTTTCGTGAGCACTCAAATATTTGATATTTAGCAAGCACTTGTTCAGTATTTGCCAAATACCGCATATCTGGCGCCGCCTTAAGGTGGGAATTTTAAATCTTGGCCAACGCGTAATCGGTTCAAGATAATTAAGAAGCACTGAAGTGAAGATTATTCGATATCTGTTTTTTAATAATTTTTTCACGTATTTAATTACAAATCTTGTATTTATTGCAAATAAATTAAACAAAACAGCTTAGATTAGATACAACACTTCATGACGTCAGATTAGTGTGACGTCACGGCACGAGATGCTCTATTTACCCGCAGCTCAAAAATGGGTCTAAAGCAGCGATATGGTACTCAACCTTTTTCTTTCCTGGGCCACATAGTAGCTATTGCCACAGCTTGCGGGTCGCAATCAAGATGTCAAGTCCTTTGTACTTAAAGGACGTAAGTATTTGTAATGAAATAATACTCGATGTAAAATACTTTATTTTAAAGAATTATGCACATGGTTTCCATTTTCTATCGCAGTATTAAGTAAGTGACAGCTGTCGTTCAGATGACAGTAGTACCAACCTACATTCATGGTTAAGGGAGTTTTACACGAACATAACACCTCCTCCCTTGACCATGAATTACAAAAGTTAACTAGAAGTAAAAGTACTTACAAATTCAGTCTGGTAACAGGTTTCCTTACTCTAGTGGAACGCCTTAAAATGGGTTCCTCAGTTTCAGTTTGAGCCCCAGGTACACTATTCGAACTTTCCATATTGTTTGAAATTTCGGATTCATCAGTAATCACTTCGGTAGGTGGTGGTGAGACACTGTGCTCTGGAATTGATGCCTCCCTCGGAATCAAATTGTGAGTAATGGTATCCGGAATGTAACATGTTGGATTATTTTGAGATGGAGTATATTCCCCAATTTGCCGTATTTGGTCTACATGACGTTTCCATGTTCTACCATCATCTAACTGAATTAAATAATGCAATAACCCTAATCTGAGTACAATAATGCCAAATTGCCATTTAGAATGAAAATAATCCCTCACGGAAACCCTAGTTCCTATATCAAAGTTTCTTAGACTCATATCAGTATAGGTAACTCTATCACTACATGAAGGTTTAAGTAAATCTAATCTATTCCTTATTTGTCTTCCTAACATAAGTTCTGAGGGACTTTTACCTGTAACTGTATGTGGGCTTCTGCGGTATTGCATAAGTAGCTTACATAATTCAAACTCCCTGTCATTTCCCTCACTTCGCATAGCCCTTAAACATTTTTTCAGTATTTGGACATATCTCTCTCCCTGTCCATTAGTTGCAGGATGGTAGGGTGCAGTAAATTTTTGTGTAATTCCATTATCTTTCATAAAAGTTCTAAACTCATGAGAGTCAAATTGTCTACCATTGTCTGTAACAAAAACTTTAGGAATACCAAAAGTTGTAAAAATTTTTCGGCAAATTTCAATAGTAGTTTTTGTAGTAGTATTTTTTGTAAAATGAATTTCAGGCCATTTACTGAAGGAATCTACCAATATAAAATAATAACCTCCATTGAAAGGTCCAGCGTAATCAGCATGCACTCGTTCAAAACAAAATTTTGGTGGCTCCCATATATGAGAATTATCTTTAATTGGGTTGTTCTTGTGCTTATTGCACTCTAAACAATTTTTACAAAGTGACTCAATATCCTGGTCTATGTGAGGCCACCAGCAATAACTACGAGCTAAAGATTTCATTCTAACTATTCCAAAATGTGCAGTATGTAATTCTGTCAAAATTTTATTTCTCAATTTAGTAGGTATAACTACTCTTTGTCCTCTCATAATAACATCAGATTGTAATGAAAATTCAGCTTGATTTATATTGAAGCTAAATCGTTTATCAACAGGTTTTCCTGTTTTTAACCCAACAAGTAATTTTTTTAAGGTATGATCATTTTTTGTATGAAAAGCTAGATCTCTAATATTTGTAGGCAAAGTTTCAATTTGATTTATTTCAAAAATATCTGGCTCATCATGTGTGAAATTTTGTTCTGATTTTATAGGTAGACGTGAAAGTGCGTCAGCATTGAGATGAGAATCTGTATTTTTGTAACGAATGTCATAATTCAAACCTTGTAAGAAAATTGCATAATGTTGCATTCTTGTTGCACTTAAAACTGGTAGGCTTTTATCAGGTGCAAAAATTTGAACTAACGGTTTATGATCAGTGAGCAAAGTAAATTTCCTAGCACATAAATAATTGTAAAATTTTTTTACTCCAAAAATTATGCTGTAAGCTTCTTTGTCTATTTGTGAGTACCTTTGCTGTGTAGTAGTAAGAGTTTGAGAAGCAAACTGTAAGGGTCTCTCTGTACCATCTGAAAAGATATGTGAAAGTACTGCACCTACCCCATAGGGTGATGCATCAGTTGCTAGGACTAATGGTAAATTTGGGTCATAGTGACATAAAACATTTCTAGAACAAATGAGTTTTTTTGCTTTGTCAAACGCAGTTTGACAAGTATTCGACCATTTAAAATTGACATTCTTTTTAAGTAAATTATTTAATGGTTGTAAAATTGTAGAAGTATCTTTTAAAAAACGTCTGTAATAATTAATTAGGCCACAGAAACTCCGAACTTGAGTTCTGTTTGTAGGTATTGGAGCATTTGCAATTGCAGTTACCTTATCTGCACTAGTAGACACACCTGTTTTACTCATCTTATATCCACAGTAGTCAATCTCGTCTTTGAAAAATTCGCTTTTATCCAAATTTATATGTAAATTATGTTCAGATAATTTCTTTAAAACTTGTTCAAGTCTTTGTAAATGTAAGGTATTATTTGGAGCTGTAATTCTTATATCATCCTGAAATATTGAAATACCATCTATTCCTTGTAGCATTTGCTCCATTAAACGTTGCCATTTGGCAGGAGCACTAGCAATTCCAAACATTAATCGATTTGGTTGAAATAAGCCTTTATGGGTGTTTAATGTAAGTAAATGTTTCATTTCATCTTTTATTGGCAAGTGTAAGTAAGCTTTCGTAATATCTATTTTTGTATATTTGTCCCCACCTGCTAATTGGGAAAGTAGGTCATCTGGTGTAGGTAAAGGGTATTCATCCACTTCAATGCAAGGGTTTAATGTGATTTTAAAATCACCACAAATGCGTATGTCCCCATTTTGTTTAACTACAGGAACAATAGGAGTTGCCCAGTCCGAAAATGCTACTTTCTTTAAGACTCCCTGATTTACTAAGGACTCTAATTCTGCCTCAACTTTAGGGCGTAATGCAAAAGCTACAGGACGGGCCTTACAAAATTTTGCTTTAGTACCAGGTTTTAGATAAATTTCAGCCTCTAACCCTTTTATTTCACCAACTGACTTTTCAAATAAATGTTTATATTTATCTAACAAAGTTGCAATTTCAAAATTTTCATGTAGAATTGTATTTACCTGATGTAAATTGATTTCCAGAGCATGTATCCACTCTCGACCAACCAGTGAGTAGCCATCACCATCCACCACATACAACTTTAGAGTGTGCTTTAATTCCTGGTGCTCAACCTCCACTGAAACTAAACCTAAAACATTCAAATTATTTTTGCAGTATGTAGTTAATTTAACATCCGATTTTTGTAATTGTAATGCAGGAAAATATTTTTCAAATATATTTTTATTTATGATTGTAACAGCAGCGCCAGAATCAATTTCAAAATTTAAAATATTACCATTCACTTTTAAATTTATAAAAAATTTATCTTTGCAATTTCCAGCATTTACTTCTAAGACCTCTTGAGCAGAGTTTACTGAATTTACTTGCCTGTGTGAATTTTGTTGTGCCTTTAAACAAACTTTTTGAATGTGTCCAACGTTTTTACAAAAGTTACAGATTAAATGCTTTTTATTACATTTATCGGCTAAATGCGAGGTGTCTCCGCATCTATAACAAGCCCTATTACGGTTATTTGACATTGTAAAAGTATTATTAGGAGAGCTACTATGATTATTTACTGTATTATTATCATTAAATTTACTAGTGTTTGTATTTTTATGAAAACTTTTTGCTTTCGCATTTAAAACATTTATACTAGCCTGATTGTAATTATTGTTGTGAGAAAATTGATTACTATCCTTTTCTGAAGTTTCCATGCTTGCTGCAATTTCTACGGCTCGGTCCAAGTCCAATCCCTTTGTTTCTAATAGTCTGGCTTGAATCCTCTTTGACTGTAAACCAAAAACAAACTGATTTCGTATAGCACTTTTTAAATATGTGGAAAAGTTGCAGTTTATGGCAAGTTTCTGTAGAGAATGTAGGTATTCTTGTATACTTTCGCCTTCTGCTTGTCTTTTTGATTGAAACCTAAATATTTCAGCAATTTCAAGTGGTGCAGGGTTGTAAAAATTATCCATTAACTTAACTGTATCCTCATATGACTTGTCTTCAGGGACCTCTGGAGCTAGTTTATCACACAGTGTATCGTATGCTTCCGACCCCATGTAATGTAGTAAATAGGGCAATTTCATTTCCTCTGGAATTTTAAAAACTTTGTATGCTCCTTCCAGCCGTTTTACCCACCTGGACCATTTTGTAGCTGTCTGGTTAAAAGGTTCAACGGAAAACTGGAATGTAGAAACTTGTGTAGACATTACTGGAGCTGTAGCAGGTGCAACTATCGCAGTTGTAGTCGAGGAACTCGTGTTTGTACCGGCTGTAGTTGATGTAGTGTCTGTAATATTTGTATCCATTATCCTCGTCGCCAAATGTCAAGTCCTTTGTACTTAAAGGACGTAAGTATTTGTAATGAAATAATACTCGATGTAAAATACTTTATTTTAAAGAATTATGCACATGGTTTCCATTTTCTATCGCAGTATTAAGTAAGTGACAGCTGTCGTTCAGATGACAGTAGTACCAACCTACATTCATGGTTAAGGGAGTTTTACACGAACATAACAAAGTAGTATACAGGGTGTTTCATTGGGAAACGGAAATAATTGAATGGTGAATAGAGGTAAATGATAGGCGGTTCTAGACATACTAAATTTTTGCTCCACCGACTTTATAACCGAGTTACAGGGTGTTTTATCGATTTTGCCCATTTCTTTCTGGATGCATAACTTAAGGTTGATCTGAACCCATCAAAAAAAAACTTTGAAGTTCAAAAATTTTGAAAAAATTTGAGAAAGTGTATGTGATTACTAGAAGTATTTTGACAAATTTTGAGCAAACTTCATGTTTTCGTTTTCGAAAAAACTCAAAAATACTCTTTTTTTCCAAGTATAAAGCGGGAAAACCAAACATACAATTTTGTTAATTTTCTTACAGCATAAAGATATAATCCTAAGAAATACTTATGAATTTTTTGGAAATTTTTGATCTTACAGTTTTGCCACAATAGGAAAAAATAATATGTTTTGGCTTATAATAAAGCTACCGGTAAGAAATCGGACAAAATTTTAATAACATATATAAAACTGTAAGAGTGGAAAATATTTGCAATAAAATGTTGAATATTTTTTCCTAAACATATGAAAAATCTCGTTAAACAAGAATTATATCTTGAATTGCCGCTGTGAATGTGTGCCGCCATGAAGTGACTCCATCTACAACATCGGTAATATTTATGTTCGATAGATAGCAGTACCTTCTGCTAGAATCACGTCAAACATAACTTTATCCTAGCAGCGTTGCCATATCAATTACTTTGTACAACAAAATGTTTTATTGTATTATAGTTAGTAGGTAATATAATATAGATATAAGCATCAACGTGACCTTCTGAAATTAATTTAACTACTTTTCTTGAAATATTGTCAGTCCCCTTGGCCGTATTAGATTTTGATATATTTAGGGCCGGTACTTTCTGTCTCGATTAAACCCGAGTTGGCTTTTTAATGTTTTTAAGTAACGTATAAAGTTGTCTTTTTTATTTGTATTTTTTCATGTATCTCCGAAGCTTTGTATTTGACTATGAATTGGAGCATAAATAGTCTTCTTTTGTCAAATAGTTTTTCTAATAACTACCATCCATGGTGTTTCTCTGTTGTCGCACTTATGTTTATTAAAAATTATAATTGAAATCATTATATTATCTTTAAAGTTTTCATTGTTCATTACTTTTTGCATTTGTGGTGAGCTAAATTTAAAGGAAACAATTGGAAACACTTCTAAAATTAATTCAGGAAAGGTTAAAAAATATTTTCACCTTCATATTAAAAATAAAAAAAGGATCAATATAAAAGGAATAATAACAATCAATTTTAAAAATCTTACATCTATATTGATTTCTTCTATGTACAAAAACAACAGAAATAAATAAATATTAGCGAAGACAAAAGAAAAAATGTGTTGACACTTAAATATGTTAAATAAACGTATTGATTAGTCTGATGCAAGTAGAATTAGAACTGTTATATGGAGCTAATCTGGATCGATATAAATTAGACGAGAAAGAAAAAAATCTAATAAACAGTTTCTTTGAGAGCAGAAAGAGAAAGAGTATGGAATATTAGAAAATGAAAACGGCGCGGCAGAATAATCATCGATAAAGAAGTAAAAACGGGCGGCGAGAGACGGTTCCCCAATAGGAAGACGATCAGTGGGAAGACCACGAAAAAGATGGAATGACAACTTACTGGAGGCACATTGAAAAACAGACAGAGTAATGTCTATATAAAAAGAAGAAGAAGTAAAAAAGGAAACGCGATAACGATGTCTGGAACAATTGTTTTATCTGATAAGAACGAAGAAAAGCCAGAAATTGCTATCAAAACAAAAAATATAGTAAAGCAGTGTGGATTGTTTGTGTGCTTGGAAAAAGGTTATCGGTTTTTATGAGCTTCCCCGGACGGGTTAGTACGTGACAATAAGTTTGTGGAAGTTAAGTGACTGTACTCAGCCCGAGAATATACACCTCTAGAGACAGCCAAATCCATAAAAACATGTAGCTTGAAGTGAATGTCTCTAAAGAAAACAATAACTTCTTCTTTAGCCCGTTTGAATCCACTCCTTGACAAGGCTCCCCATGACTTCTCCACTCTTCTCTGTTTTGTGCTATTTGGTACCAGTTTCTCCCCACTTTTGCTTTGAAGTAATCTAGCAATCGTTTTTGTGGTCTTCCTCTGCTACTACTATGCTCGCGTGGTCTCCAATGTACAATGTTCTCGTCCACCTTTCGTTGTTTTGCCGTGCCACGTGTCCTATCCAGTTCCATTTCATTTGCGCAATTCTTCCAATTACATATTCCACCTTCGTCCTGTTTCGTACGTCCCATTTAGAATATGTTCTCTCAGAGATACTCCTAACATGCTGAATACCATTTTTTCTAGATTTATTGGTATCTTTTTGTTTTTCAACACATGACTGAGTCTTGCAACTGCTGCCCAAGTAATTCGGATTCTTCTAGTTATCTCTGCCGTTTGATTCTGTTTGCCTAGCTTGATCGTGTGACTCTTCGACACTTTAGATCTCACTTCCATCTAAGTCGATTCTGATATTTTGATTTGTCATCACTTTTGTTTCATTTAAATTTATTTTTAAACCGCTTTTCTCAGATTCCTGTTTAAGCATTTTTAGTATGTAGATTAGTTCTTCTGTATTGTTGCTTATGAGCATTATGTCATCGGCAAATCTTAGATGACTTAAAAATTTAAGTGACAATTTAACTTTTTCTTCTAAGACATAAGGCATCTTCGAATGCAACAGTAAATAATTCTATATCTGGAATCAATCTTTGCGTTGTTCATTCCGTCTAATACGGCCCAGAGTTCTATGGAATCGAATGCCCTATTGTAATCAACAAATGCCGAATCAAGAGGTTCATTGTATTCGTTACACTTTTCGAGAAGTGTCCTTATTGTCTGTATGTGTTCTACGGTACTATAACCTTTGCGGAATCCCGCTTGTTCAACAGGCTGGTAACTATCGAATTTATCTGATAGTCTGTTGGTCATTATTGTGGTAAACAGTTCGTACGGCATGTACGGATGTGGTAACAGACTTATTGGTCTGTAATTTTCGAGTTTGTGTTTGCCTCCTTTATTTTGTAGTAGAAGTAGCTGCGCATTTTGCCAAGTGGTTGGAATAGCAATATCAAAGAGGCACTTCTTCATTATTATTTTAACTGCCTCCAAGGTAGTTTGACCTCCATCTCTAATCATCTCTTTTGTTATTCCGTCGTCTCTATATTTTCCATTTTTCATTTGATTTAAGGCATTTATAACTTCCTCTTAGTAATAAACCATACCATAATAATAACGTTAGTAATAAACTATACCATTTATACTACAGCCAACGATCAAATGTGTAATTTGGAAGAGAAGTGTCAGCAGGGCCGCGTTTAAGTCAGTTGACGCCCTAGGCAATTCTCTACTAGCCGCCCTTCAAGCATGTACCATTTTTGGGCAAAAGCAGAATTTTTTATTTCAATATGAATACACTAAAAATGGATTTAAACTACGATGTTTATATACATATACTTAACCGAAAAAATTGCCATTCCAGTTCGATTTCTTTATTGATTTTCTTTGGCGAAATCATCTATAACGTCGTCATAATTTATCGCCTTTATTACGTCACTTTCTATGGACAAAATCGACAAAATGTTAAGACATTGACATCGACAAAATGACCTTTCAGCAAGAATGCACAAATAAATGCGCAAACCAATGTCAAAATTAGAGAAAATATCTTTCAACCCACTCTTCTTTAAATATTTAGATATATCAATTTTTTTTTATTTAGCTAATGCCTCGACAACTAATGGCCATTGGCATGGTAGGTATATACCGTGAATTTTTGCAGTTAGGTACCTAGTGTCATGTGTAGTGTGTGTGTTGAGTAAGTGTCTTGTTACTTTGCAAAGTCGACATCATTGTCTTTGCAAAGAGACGCTAATTGTACCCGAACGTCTGCGGTCCCTCCGGTGAGTACCGATTCCACAAGGACAAAAACTATTTTCATTTATTAATTTATAATAAACGAAAAATTCCTGACCCTGATGAGATTCGAACTCACAACCATTCGGATCTTTCGATCCAAAGGTAGGCGCTCTTACCATTGAGCCACAAAGAAGGTTTAAATATATCAATTATTGGTGATTTTATTGTGGTATCCAAATGATCCTTTTAAGTGAATGCATTCATGTATGAATGATGTATCTAGGTCGTCTTTATAAATTTGTATCAGATTTTCAGCTTCTTTAATAATTTCTTCATTGTTTAATTTTGGCAAATCTTTTATAACACGAAAACCTTGATAAATAAGTCGATAACATTCCAGACGTCTATTCAGATCTCTTATCAGAGTGCCGATTTATAGAATGTGTGGATTTTTATCTCAGCTGAAAAGTTCGTTCGTCGGCTCCCTAGTCAAATTGAATTTTTTCTTTTTTTATTTCTTATTTCTTTATATGTTTTATTTGGGCACAATTTTTTGGCTTCCTCTTCATAAATGGCAAAATTATTTCTGATTGAGGTAAAGTAATTTGAAAGAGCTTCATACTCTTTAACGACGGAACCCAGGGCCTCGATTTTTGACCCTTCGCTTCGTTATCGAACGTATGCGCTACGTATACTAAACAAATACGAAGCGAATACGTTCGATAACGAAGCGAAGGGTCAAAAATCGAGGCCCAGCAGATCCATTGCAGGACTCTGAACATACTTATTGGATAGGTTCACTCTTTCTAAAATATGTTGCCAAATGACAACTAATAATGTCATTTAAAAAGTGTCCATTTTTTCAAATATAGAAAGTGATTGATATTTCACAGCTGCAGTTTGACATTCGTCTTTGAGATATTAAAAAGCGCAGTTTTTATTTCGCTGAAGCCAGTGTATAACGCTTTAGTTGCGTCTGCCCTTGCGGACCACCTAGTTTCACAACAGGTGATTTTAAGTTGTCAGTCAAAATTTTTCATCTATATGTGGAAGCCGAAAAACGTAAATAATTCTTGTAAAAAAATGAAAAAGTAAGTGGCGGTCAGACAGGATTCTGCTACTAAAGATCCTACCAAATTGAGAGAATGTTTATGGTACCTACGTACTCAGCAAGTTTATTGTGTTTTTTTATTCTGGCCTGCAGTCCTGAATATTTTACAGATATATTGGATGCGTTATTTTATGACTGGCAGTGAAAATCACTTAAATCAATGGTTCATTCCTCTAAAGTCGAAATCCCTGTTGATTCCAAAGCAGCAGATTTGTGACCTTCAGAAGGAATATATTTAAAAAAATCTTTCAGTCTGCATACCATCACCAGAAACATAGCGAACTAAAAATGCTAGCTGATTACCATGAGACACGTCTGGTGTCGAAGTAACTACTTATAGTATTTTCTTGCTTTAATTCGCCAACAATAGTTCTTCTTACTTTTCTTCCCATCAAAACTATTAGTTCCTCACATATAGTGTTTGACAGATAATTACAGTTCTCTTATGACCAATATTTACAAATTTATTAAGGTGCTCGCGTAAAATAGGATCAAATTCTGCTATGAGCACCAAGCAACCTAAAAAGTTGCCGTTTTGAACTGATCCTATAACTGAATTATCTCCTCTAATGGCAAGTCCCCTTGTGACCAGTGTAATTACTGTTGCAACAACACGTTGCAAAACGTTGCGCCAGTATTGTACTTCGCTTCTGAATGTACTTGTTATGGAACAGTCTATTCTGTTTTTTAATTTACCTCGATTGAATAAACTCAAGACATTTGCCGTGTGGTCCTTTGATTCTTCATATTGTTTTAATCTGACGCCAGCATTCTTCCAGTCATTGAAACCTGTAGTGAAAGAAGTCGGTTGCGCCTGAAATAGATGGCAAGGAATACAAAATACACTCTTTTTAGATGTAGAATAAAGTAGCCAATTCCTAAACTTCATTTCACTGTTCAACATTTTTCTGGAAAATGATTTCTTGTTAGGGATCTGTTTATTTGTACATTTTGTACATTTGTTGTTAGGGATGTTCTCTAGAAATTAATGCCCACTTCTATTCCATTGATGGATGTACTTAAATGTTATTCGATTTTAGTATTTATATACAAATATTTTTTGTACAGTATTTTTGCCGCCCTCTCATAATTTGCCGCCCTAGGCAACTGCCTATATTGCCTAATGGATAAAGCAGCCCTGAGTGTCAGAAGAAATGGAGATAAGGAGAGGGGCCAGGCAAGGTTACATACTGTTGCCGTTATTGTTTAGTGCTTATTCTGAAGAAATCACACATAAAGATATATGTAGTGGAGAATACGGACTCTCTCAACATCAAAAAACCCAAATTTATGAAAAATAGCAAGAACAACAATACAAATGAAATATTAACGGTAGGCGGCCAGCAGTCTGAGAGAGTAAAAAAATATACTTACTTGGGAATGATAATCACAGAAAATAACGATTAGACTGCAGAAATAAGAGAGAGAATTGAAAAAGCACGTGCCAACTTCGTGAAAATGAAAAAGATTTTATGCAGCAAAGATCTGATATTGGTCCTCAGAATAAGGCTAATTAAATGTTATGTACACAGTGTGCTTTACTATGGAGCTGCATCATGGACATTAAATCGAAATGCAATAAATCGACGGTTCTCTTAGCAAGACAGAGACGAACTAGTTTTGGTGTTAGTGAAATAGTTATGAGTATTTTTTTCTGTTAACAGTCATTTTTAATATCTTTATTATAACCTTTTGGGTCTTATTCTGCGCTATCTCATGAAACTGATTACGCAAAAAGATCTCATGGGAATATTTTTCCCAAGAAACGCGAGGTTTTCGCCTTGCTTAAACATATTTTTGCTGAATTTAAAATCAAAATCCTATTATTACATCTACAGATGCATATGAAATATGATATACTACATACATGGTCGTCGTCCACATGTTTACAACAAACATATTGTTTCTATAAACTATAAGCGCTAAAACAAATTTAGCAATTCCCCTATTCTACTTTGCAAAATCCATATAGTCATGTCACAACACTTGATTATACATTTGACGCACTGTCCGTCAACGTATTAAAAGGTTTATGTGTATAAACAAAATTTGTGCAATGTAATACATTTTTACATGATTTGTAGACAGTGAATGAAAGAGGTCGTAAAATTTTATTACCATCTTTCAGTGTTAGATAAGATGAATGCCTGACTAAATTGAATATTTAGTTACAGAGAAACATAATATGTAATTAGTCTATGTTGTGAGGCCGCTCCCGTCTGAAAAAATTCTGATTTGGTTTCTTTGCGGATTCCTATTCAAAAATGTCCCCTTTAAATAAATCAGAAGGGTGCCGGCGAAATTTTTGGGCAGAAATTGTTTAAAAAATGTTTCTAAACAAATTCACAAGAAAACCATTTTTTGTACAGGAAAATATTTTTTCTTGTTTTTTGGGTCATTCTAAGCAAGAAAGTTAGACCGTTGTTTTTTAATTGTTAATTATGCACGTCCATCAGATTTTAATGCCAATGCGACAGGCTCTATTTCAACAATCTCCTATTTTGCCCTGTAATTTTTTAGGTTTTTTGGCTCCTAAACAAAAAAGATATATTCTCATTTTTCTGAGAAGTTAACAGTTTTCGAGTTACAAGGGATTCGAGTTACAAGAATACACATCGCTTGCTGAGAACATTAGTGACGTAACTTCAAAAACGTAGTTTGTAGCGCCGTAACTGTATCATGTATGGATATTGCACAAAGAATAGAATATGTTTTAATGTAATACCGCCACATGTTGCGAGTTCTAGGGGTATTTTACAGAAACGTTTGCACAATATTCCGATGTATGGGAGAGTTGTAGAAGGAAGTAATAGGACAAATAATTTATGTTTTTATTTAACTATAAACAAATTAAGGAGAAGAGCATGCAAAATATTTTTATGAATACCCTTGATATTGGAGATCGATTTATTCGAACAAGTTGGGCTAAGTCAAAAGAGTATAACATCGTTCAGAAAGATAATAGAGGAAATCATCAAAAACGCACAACTATAGACGAGAAACTTAAGGAAACCGTAAGAAAACACATAAATAGCTTTGAGTGCGTAGAGTCTCACTATTTTAGAGCTAAAACTCGTAGAGAATTCCTTGATGGATTAACTCTAACTCAGATGTATAGATACTACAAAGAGTAACGAGAAGAAAAGCAGTTGCCATCTGTCAAAAGATGTACATATGAAACATTTTTTAACACAGAATGTAATATCTCTTTTTTTAAACCAACGAAAGATCAGTTCGCAACTTATGAGGTGTATAAACAATGCAATCAAGAAGAAAAATAAAAAGGCCAAGAACAATACACACGTCACATTCGTGGTAAAGAAAGAAGCCGAGAAGAAAAAGCAAAAGATATTACAAAGCCTACATAAAAAATAATAAACTCATAGCAGCTTGCTTCGATTTGCAAGCAGTATTACCTACACATTGTGGAGATATTTCTACATTTTTTTATAAGTCCTGCCTCAATTGCTTTAATTTTACGATTTTCGAAGTAGCATCGCAAACGGTTCCTGCTTTTTTTGGCACGAAGCCATTGCTATGCGAGGAGCAAATTAAATTGCAACATGCCTCTCTAGCTATTTATCTACTTTACCTGCAGGAAAAGATATTATTTTTTATTCCGACAACTGCATTGGCAATAATAAGAATAAGGCGGTTTTGGTGGTACTTATATGCAGTTACGCATGCTGAAATAAATAACATTACTCACAAATTTTTAACTGTAGGTCATACCCAAAGTGAGGGGGATTCGATGCATGCAGTAATCGAGAAAGCAAAAAAGCGAGCATTAAGAAGTAACACAGTTTTACTCAATCCATGTTAGTGGCCACCTCTAATATAAGTGCTGCAAAAAAAACGGTAGGCCCTATAAAGTGAATGAAATGGACGCTGAAGACTTTTTTGACTTCAAGTACCTTTCAAAAATTTTTGGGCAAAAATTCACCAAAAATTCGGATAACGAGAAAGTAATATGGAATAATATACAAATTCTTAAAGTAGAAAAGTGTTTTCCTACAAAAGTTTTTTACAAAACTAACTTATACAACCTATAAAACTATTGACCTTTCTACTCGTCATTTTTCTGATAATAATAATATTTTAGAGCAATATAACTCAAAACCAGCCTACGAAAAGCCTCCTACTGTAGGAGAGAAAACAAAAGAGCATTTACTGGAATTATGCAAAAAAAATCTTATTGGAAATGTACACCAATCATTTTATTTCAATTTGTTGAGTTAATTTCTTGTAAGTGATTTATAATATACAATTATAATTATTAAATTTATCTAGTAAACTACCATTTATAACTTTGTCTGGTTTTTCATTGTTAATCTGTATAATCGTAGCAGTTATGGTTGATGAGTTATTTAAAAAGATAATGCAATACCGCCATATCTTACAAATATTTATAACGGTTAAATATAGGGCTTTTCATTCAGTCATTTGTTTCGAGCTTATGTCATGTGTCATCAAATATTAATATATCTACGTCATACGTTATCGGTATCTACCAATGATACAAACCAAAGACGTATGTCGTAGATATATTAATATTATGTGACACATGACAGAAGCTCGAAACAAATGACAATCGATGAAAAGCCCTATTGCTTGTTTTTGAAAAAAGATAGGGGAAGTATGCCTGAGACGGCATATTGGCTGAGATGGCATATCACGCGTTTTTCGTAAACTATTCCAAATTTGGTGCCTGGTGTGACAGTTTTCAGTTCCTCAAGTTAAAATTTGTCAACATTGTTGAACTTATGCATGCTAGTTTTATTTTGACAGCAGTAGCCTTTGGAATGTTAATTAAGTAGGACAAAATATTTATTGACTTTTTTTGTATCACATTATAATTCGCGAGTCTTTACACCTGAGTTGTTTTTAAATTTTGTGATGTTCCTTTACCTTATGCCTATCACGCCTGTATCGATTTATATCTTAAAAATGTGCTTAAGAAAAATTAGGTTAAAAAAACGGTATGATTGCAATGTTGCCTGAGATGGCATAGTAAGCAGGTGGATAAGATGGCATAGGTATGCCATCTCACCCTTATGCGTTTTTACACTGCATTAATTTTGTTATATGATTGAAGTTTGTCGTTACAGTTATGGATCGTTTTAAGAGGAATTCGAACCGACAAAATCGATTCTGTCGATATTGAGACAAGTGACGAGGAAGATGCTGCTTGCATTTTTTGTAATGACCTCTTTTCATTATCTCTTTCTCGAAAAACCTGACTAAGATGTGCCAAATGACTAACCTTGCCAAATTTGTGGCAAGTGGTCATATTCCGAATGTGCCGGTGTACCCAAGACTACAAAATAAATTATTTGTGACTTATGAGTCGAGATTAGTGCCTTTATTTCAAGGGTATGCCATCTTACCCACATGTATGTGGGTGAGATGGCACATGTAATACTTTACAATTTATTTTCTCAGAAAAAAACTATAGTATGTACATTGTTAAAAAATAATGTTATATTTATGTAAATGTTCCTAGCACTGACTTTGATTTTTATTACATGTCTAACTCTATCGATTATCGATTACAAAACATTTAAAAAAAAGTATGCCGTCTCAGGCATATCTCCCCTATCCATTCGTGTGCTATTGAATTACTAATATTCTAATATTCAATTACTTGTCTTAAAATATCTATTTTGTAGAAGAAGAAAACCGCAGTTGTATCGGTATTGAATGGGATGTGCGGTATATTAATATAAATCTGAGCTTTTAAGCTTCGAAAATGCGTATTATCGCATTTTTCAGATTTTAAATCGCCCCTAACTCGAAAACTATCAACTTTTGAGAAAAATGACAAGATACCTTTCTTGTTTAGAATGACCCAAAAAACCTAAAAAATATTTTCCGGAGCAAAAAACGGTGATCTTTTGAATTTCTTTAAAAAAATTGTTTAAACAATTTCTGGCCAAAAATTTCGCCCTCAGATTTCCTTAAAGGGACATTTTTGAACAGGAATCCGCAAAGAAACCGAAACATAATTTTCTTTCAGACGGCAGCGGCCTCACAACATGGACTAAATGTTTCTTGCTATTAACATTGTTATTAGGCATTGATAAAATTACTGGTTAAACAATTTGGTATCATAGCCAATTGAGCTGATGGGTGTAACGATGAAAAAGTGTTCAGGTTTCTACATATTACTGAGTCATCATGTAGAAATCTACAATTAAGTTGAAAATGTTACCACAATGGCATGCTACAGTAGAGCCATCTCTCGGATCAGAAACAAATATAATTAAGGGTTCATATCAACCTTAAGAACCACCGTGTATACTTTTTGATATTTGGTACACATTATGTCGCATTTAGAATCCAAACCACCCAACTACTAATCACAAGAAAAATCCAGGTGCGGATTAAACAAAATTTTAAATCCATTGTGATCTTGAACCTATATACATCCTGTATATTGAAATTTTCAAAACCCGTTTGCACATTTGAAAAGAGCTTTAATGGAGCTTCCATTTTTTACGCAGACAATTAATGTTTTTATTAATTAATGACTTTAGTTTTGAAATTATGTCGAAATTTTTAAGAACTCATACTTTCCAAACAAAAATTTCGATATAATTATTTCAAATAATGTCTTAAATTGTGTGCGCAAAAAATTGAAGCGAGCAATTAAATTTAGTTTTTATGCTCTTTTTAAATGTGCAGACGAATTTTGAAAATTTTAATATACAGGGTGTTGTTTCAAGATCACAATTATTTTAAATTTTTTTTGTTAATCCCGACCTGAATTTTTCTTGTGATTACTAAATGGGTCGTTGCAACGTAGTAAATAAGTATTGAATATTTTTAAAATGAGTATTTGTTCATTAACTTTATAATTTATTATTAAAAGTTAATAATACCTTGCTTTTTAATCAGACTTCTTAAAAATTTCATTATAATTCAAAATTAAAGTCATGATACTATAAATAACTTTTTTTATAAGGTTTGTTCCAACACGACCGAGAACCGTCACGAAACGGTAATGCTCCTGCGCAGTAAACAAAATCCGTTCCAACAAAAATATGATCGTCATCGGATCGTCCTTCCCACTGTTCCAACAAGAATTGTGATCTTTCGGTGACGGTTTCGTGATGATCATTTCAGTAATCGAGCAAATGCATAATGTGCTGGTTGGACTGACTTGCGCACTAGGACTTAATTCTTTAAAGTTTTTGAGCCTTTGATCGACTAAAAGCACACAAGCTGTCACCAATAAAAATGAAAATATATGATTACCGTCATGGGACGATAACTGGGCGATACAATTACGAACATGCGCACAACAAACAGTACAAGTAGTTTCGTGACGGTTTCTGGACCGTCCAAAAGTTCATGTTGGAACAAACCTATTAGGTGACAGCTTGTGTGCTTTTAGTCGATCAAAGGCTCAAAAACTTTAAAGAATTAAGTCCTAGTGCACAAGTCAGTCCAACCAGCACATTATGCATTTGCTCGATTACTGAAATGATCATCACGAAACCGTCACCGAAAGATCACAATTCTTGTTGGAACAGTGGACGATCCGATGACGATCATATTTTTGTTGGAACGGATTTTGTTTACTGCGCAGGAGCATTACCGTTTCGTGACGGTTCTCGGTCGTGTTGGAACAAACCAAATATTACCTAGTTAAAAAAAAGTACAAGATAAATACCGCGGTATTTATATATTTTATTTTAATACAAATTGTATGTATAGTATTTTTACTACAAAAGCGATATAAAGGCTGTATGACACTATACATTTTCTTGTATCATTTCTGATATGTCAAAAAAATGCATAGTGTCATACACAGATACAAGAAACGATACAAGAATTTCAGTCAGACACAGATTCTTGTACAAGAAATGCGCCAATTTCTGCGCAAAGAGCAAAAACGTAAAACCTGCTGCTGGTAAAACATCTAAAATGTCATAATTACTTACTCATAATCATAATGGCGGCTGAAATGAAAATGGGATCATGTATTGATGAATTTGTTTGTGTTTTTGTAGGTATTATTTATAAATCTTTTATTGATACTTTATATACCGTTTGGTATGGACTACCTGTTCTACTAATAACCATATATTTAGCTCCTAGTAAAGTTCAAACTATAAATTTAGGTTTCATGGTGCATAATTTTTTAATAGACGAAAATACCTAATTTCCTAATTTGGATCAAACTGAAGATAATTTTCATGCAAATATTTTAGCACAAATATCAAAACAAAATAAAAACACAAATAATCGACCTCAAACAGTCAACGTAAAATTCTGGTTAACATTAAAATGTCAATTAAAAGTTTATAAATTTTATAAAATCCTTAAAATCAGCTGTAGCTGTAGATGCAGTACTACCATAACGTGACACAGGGTGACAAACAAAATTTCGATCAATCACGTGCCGAATTTCATACAATTTTCGATACAAGAACTTGCATAGTGTCATACAGGGCACAAATGTACGTACAAGAAAATGTATACTTCTTCTTCTTCAAGTGCCGTCTCCTAATCGGAGGTTGGATATCATCATCACTATCTTTACTCTATCCACCGCTGATCTAAAGAGTTCTATAGAACTGCATCTAAACCAGTCCCTTAAATTCTTTAACCATGACACTCTCCTTCTTCCTATACTCCTTCCGCCTCTTATCTTTCCCTGTATTATCAGTCTTAGCATTTCATATCGCGGTCCCCTCATTACGTGTCCCAGATATTGTAACTTTCTTATTTTTATTGTGTTTATTATTTCGCATTCTTTACCCATTTCTCGCAGTACTTCCGTGTTCGTTTTCCTCTGTGTCCATGCTATTCTAAGCATTCTTCTGTAACACCACATTTCAAATGACTGTAGCTTATTTATGTGTTCTTGCTTTAATGTCCAGCTTTCAAGTCCATATTGTAGTATCGAGAACCCGTAGCATCTCAAAGCTCTTGCTCTCAGTTCTAAGCTAAGGTCTTTGTTGCAGAGAAATGTAATGTATACAAGAAACGATATTAGAAATGATACAAGAAAATGCATAGTGTCATACAGCCTTTACGTAGGTCAAAATTTTTGACGTAAGAGAACTGTCAAAACATTAGAATGTGACTTTTTATTTCATTATTGCCATGTTTTATAATAAACATGGCAATAATGAAAAGTCACATTCTAATGTTTTGACAGTTCTCTTACGTCAAATATTTTGACCTACGTAATATCGCTTTTGTAGTAAGCGTTGAGTAGTTATAGCAAAAGTAGCTAATACGCCATCTGTAAAAAAGGTATACTACATTCATCTCGCTAAACTCAACCGATATCGAGATAAACGCATTTTAAATCTGAGAGACAACATAATTTTTTGCATAAGTAATATCATTGTAGTTACACCCGAAAAGTAACTTAAAATCATAAAAATTTACAAAAATGTATCGCAAGCGATGCAATGACATAAATATGAGAACTGGCACAATTATTATGGTTTCATGTTTATTTTTCGGGTCTAGCTACAATGATATTATGCAAAAATTATGTTGTATCGCAGATTTAAAATGCGTTTATCTCGAAAACAGTAGTTGAGTTTATTAAGTGAGATGAATGTAGTATACCTTTTTTAAGTAAAAATATTGAGAGAACAAAAGTTTTTATTCAAAAAGTATATAGAGTAGGGGATAAAAGTTGAACGTACATAGTAATAGCAGACGATAAAGAGAAAAATTAATCGATATCTGGGTGGAAGAAATAGAAAATTTGAAAATAGGCAAATGTAAAGAAAACGAAGACCATGATGGTAACCCAAAAGAAAAGGGAAAAAATAAACCATATGATATTTAGTTGCAAAAACGAAGTAATAGAAACAGTCTCGACGTTTGAATAACTGGGAGTAATAATATCAGAGGATGGAAAGCTAGACCAAGAAATCTCATACAGGACGAAAAAATCAAATAAGCTCTACTATGCACTAAATAAAGCAATATTTGAAAAGGAAGAAATAGATAAAGAAATAAAACTGAAGGTATGCAAGTGAGATATGGGCCCTAATAGCACAACTACGTCCTTCACGAACTTTAAGGACGTCCGCTTTCGTCCGAGGAACGTCCTTTATGTCCTATTTTGGCCCAAATGTCGCGCTACCGAACGTCCGTTGGACGTCCATCTAAGGTCCGAGAGGACGTAAATTGGACCTTAATCGGACGTAAATTTCCTAGTTTAGTCCAAATGCCACGTTGCCAGATGTCCAATGGACGTCCACCTAACGTCCGAAAGGACCTTCATAGAACGTCCCAGTTTGGTCCAATGTCGTGCTGCCTGAGAGGACGTTATTTGGACGTTCATCGGACGTCCAAAAAATACCTTCGGTGGACTTGAATGAAGAATGTATTTTGAATTTTGGGAAATAAAAAATAAAAATGTTAAAGGAACTTTTATTACAAATTACATTAAATAACATTATAATATATTAATTTATTGATATTTATTTATTAATAACAAACGGGACAAACAAACTTTCAAAATTATACACGAATGCAGCATTAAAGAAATACATAATAATATTATGTATTATATGTATATTATACAATTATTACCTATTACTATCTATATAAAATTACAAAATAAAAATAAAATAATAACTTAATACAATAAAGTACACATTTATTTAAACATGTAAAATTTTGAATTTTAGTGCTTCAAATAGTACCTACAGCTATTGTTGTATTTTCATTTAAATTTGAATTAACTTATTTACACGAGGAAGTCAAATAGTCCCAACTCTAGTTATTTTGCCTTTTATCGCGATAGAGAAGAGGTTTGCTTTAATGAGTGTAAAAACTGGAGCCTAGTAGTGTTCGTCAAAAGTAAGAGAAGCTAGTGCCTCTACAATCAATGGCTCGCAAGTTGTTCTACAATCAACAGCTCGTAAGTTGCTACTCAACCAACGGCTCGCTAGTTTGCCGGTGAAAAAGCCTAGCTTGTAAGGCTTTTTTTGTGTACGGACTTGGTGCAGTGTTAAATGCAGGTGAGGGCCCTCTTGAAGACCAAATGCAGGGATTGAATTGGTAAGTGGACCTCTTTGCGCCTCATTTAATTCATCATTTTATTCCTTTTTTGCTCATGTTTAAGTTTTTTTATTGAACCGATGTCAAAACTCCTTTAGAAAACAAAGAATCAGCCCCTATTTGAGATCGTAACATCAAAGATCGCACATTTTGGTCACTTCGAACGTGGATATTGTTTTTTGAGGTGTTTTGATAGTCGGTTTTTTAAAGAATTTAAACTTTATTGCTTTTATAATTAATTGTTCAATTATTGTTGGGGTGGCTTGTTTTTCCTCGCTTGTATACAAAATTGCTTGTTAACAATTAATTTTGAATAAGATAATAAAATTTGCATTTTGAAATAACGCCCAAAAAACATTGCGTACAGTTTTTGCTTCTTTTCTTGTCTAGCAGGTAATGTCAATTGGTTGACCTTGAATGGTTTTCAGGTATTCAATACACAGAATTTTGTGAGTTTTCAAATTTTAAAGTCCTCGCCTTTACGGCAGCTTGATAAGGATTCTTGTTTTTTGATAAATTTATTAAGTTTAATTGTTTAGGTCATTAAACTTGTAAAATATTAGCTATTTGAATTTATTTATAGTTAAAATTGCGTTCTCTTTATGCCAGTGGCAGCTTGACCAGGGGATCGTTGATTATTTGTATTTTTAATTTTATCGTTGATTACGTTAAACAAATTTTTATTCTTTTTTCTCCATAATGGCTGATAAATTGAAAAAATATACGTTTCAAAGGAGAATGGCAATGAACGATTTAGAAACGTTATTGCGTTTATCCAATTCTTCTCTTACAGAGGTTCATAAGCAGTCGCTTTTTCGTGTTCGGTACTCAGAGTTAGACGATGTTTTGGAGAGTTTTAATAAAAATCATCAAAACATCGTTACAAATCTTTTGAACTCTGAACCTACGGATGCTCAATTAGATTCTGAGGACATTATTCGTTCCCAATTTTTAAATGATTATTATCAGATCAAGGCTAATTTCGCGGATCTCTTTGAAAATGATGATAATAGTCAAAAAAATGAGCAAAATATCGCCGCTTCGAATGCAGTACAACCTCCTAGTAATGTTCGCTTGCCGCAGTTAGAATTAGTTAAATTTTCCGGTGAGTTTACGTCAGCAATTACTTTTTTTGACTTGTTCGATGCGCTTGTGCACCGTAGACCTAACGTTGATGATACGGAAAAATTAACGTATTTGATTCAAAGTTTAGAAGGGCCTCCTTTAAGGTTAGCTAAATCCTTGCCTTTAGCTAGAGAAAATTATGTTAGGATTTATGATAAATTAAAAAATAGGTATTTAAATAAACGTTTGCGTGCAATGGCACATTGGTGCAAAATTGAAGAAGCTCCCGCAACTATGTTTAAGAATTCTGATAGTTATAGTAATTTAATTGATACCTTTTCGGAAAATTTATCAGCCTTAGAAAATTTGGGTTATAAAATTTCGGATTTTGTGTTAGCTTACAAAATTCTTACCAAGCTTGACGAGGAGACTCACCAACGTTTTGAATTATTACATGGGTCTAGTGAAATGCCTACTTTTATTCAATTATCTGATTTCCTAGAAAGTCAATGCATTTCGTTTGACTCATCCTTGTTGTCGCCTTGTTCTCCCAAAGATTCTAATAGAAAAAATAAATCGCCTTCTAAACACAATGCAAATAAAAATGGTTCTAAAGTCAATAATCGCTATAGTTTTTTTTCGAAGCCTAATGCGACGACTTGTTTGTTATGTTCTGCCGATCACCATTTAAAAGATTGTTCTTTATTTTTAAATAAATCTCCTTATGAACGGTACAACGCTTGTAAGAGAATGCGTCTTTGTTGTAAATGTTTAGAAAAACACGATTCTCGTAGTTGTAGTGTCACCTCTCGTTGTGGTCATTGTAATTCATCCCACCATAGTCTTTTACATTTTAAAAGTTCTGAAAGTGCCACTCACGGCGCTACTTTTATTGCTGCCGCTCCGACTACTGCTTCTTCTGATGCTCAGGTTAATACTGGAACATTGAGCTCACACGCTGCATCATTAGGTAGTGTTGCCTCAAAAAACTCGAGCGTTTTGTTAGCTACTGCTGTGGTAGAAATTATGGATGGTTGTGGATTGTATCAACCTGTTCGAGCTTTAATTGATGGGGGCAGCATGACCTCTTTTGTATCTCAGTCTTGTATTCGTCAGTTAGGTATTAGACATTCTTCTGCTACCTTATCGGTACAAGGTATTGGTGCTATAAAAAGTACAGTGGTTGGTCGAGTTGATCTTCAGATAAAACCTGTGGATAGAGTGGATCCTATTTTTAATTGTGAGGCGTTTGTGTTGCCAAAAATTTGTGAGGACCTACCCGTTGTCAGTTTGGATGTTGAGCATTGGTCTTATATTGCTAATTTAAAGTTGGCAGATCCTCGGTTTCATCTATCTGGTAAGGTGGACTTATTGCTTGGAGCTGATATCTTTTCTCAGTTATTATTAGAAGGTAAAGTTCAAACTCCTAGAGGTATGCCTGATGCTCTTAATACCGTTTTTGGCTATGTCCTTATGGGTCCCTGTAGTTCGGTTGCTATGACATCTGCCACCTCGTTGTTTTGTCACGTGGATCAAATAGTTTCGTTGGAGGAGTCTGTAAAGCAGTTTTGGAGTTTAGAAACTGTTCCTGAAGTAGAATGTTCAGCTCCTGAAGATATTCTTTGTGAGAAAAATTTTGTTGAGAGTGTTTGTCGAGACGGCTCTGGTCGTTATACCGTTGCTCTACCTTTCAGGGAATTATCTCCTGTTTTTCCAGGAATGTTTGAGTTAGCTGTAAATCGTTTTCTTTCCTTAGAAAAAAGGCTTTTGAAAAATCCTAGTGTTTATCAGGAATATTGTACCTTTATGAAAGATTATTTGGATTTGCATCATATGGAGCTTGTGTCAGAAACTTCTCGTCCATTATCTTGTTACTATATTCCTCACCATGCTGTATTAAAACCTGATAGTTTGACTACCAAGTTGTGAGTTGTATTTAACGCTTCTGCTCGAATTGGAAATCAGAATTCTCTTAATCAGTGCTTGTTTACTGGAAAGAAACTACAACAAGATATTTTAACTATTTTATTGGGTTTTCGACTTCATAAATATGTCTTATCCACGGATATTAAGCAGATGTATAGGCAGATACGAGTTGATAAAAGTCATTGTGATTATCAGAGGATTGTTTTTAGATTCTCTTCTGATGAAGAGTTACAGGAATTTCGGTTATTAACAGTTACTTATGGTGTATCATCAGCTCCTTTTCTTGCTTTAAGGACTTTGTTGCAGCTGAGTGAAGATGAAGGTAGAGAGTTTCCCCTTGCCGCTGAAGTTTTGCGTACGAGTACTTATGTTGACGATATAGTGTGTGGTGGTGATACCTTAGAAATTGCGCTAGATCTTCGGAATGAGTTGATATCCTTGTTATCTCGAGGTCAGTTTGAATTGCGTAAGTGGTCGAGCAATGATATGCGATTATTAGAAGGTCTACCGGAGTCGCATATTGGTAAGAAACCTATTTCCTTTGATGATAATAGTTGTTCGTCACCTCTAAAAATCCTTGGACTTGTATGGAATGCACAGTTGGATTGTTTTTCTTTTGAAGTGACCGCTCTGGACAAATCTTGTACTAAGAGAAGTATGTTGTCTGAATTGGCCCGAGTGTTTGATCCTGTAGGGTTTCTAGCTCCCATGACTTTGTTCACGAAGCACCTTATCCAACGTTTATGGTTGTCCGGAATCGACTGGGATGACTCTCCTCCAGACTCAATTTGTAAAGTTTGGAACCAGTATAAGGAACAACTGTTATCCCTTGCACAGCTTGAAATACCTAGGTGCATGTTCGTGTCCAGGTATATTTGTTGTGAGGTACATGGGTTTTGTGACAGTAGTGAAAAGGGTTATGCCGCTGTTATTTATTTGCGTTTTGTTCTACCAGATGGTCAGGTTTGTGTCTTTTTTGTTTGCGCGAAGTCAAAAGTGGCTCCCGTAAGAACTGTAAGCATTCCACGTTTGGAGCTGTCCGCTGCAGTTCTACTATCTAAACTCATGCAGTTTGTAGTCAGAGTATTAGATCCTAACCTTAAAATCGCAAAATTTGTAGCTTGGTCCAATTCTCAGGTAGCTCTAAGTTGGATAAAATCCTCTCCTCATCGTTGGAAAACTTTTGTTTCTAACCGGGTTTCATATATACAGGAACGCCTTTCTCCTAATAGTTGGTTTTATGTTCCTTCTGCTCAGAATCCCGCTGATTTGGCTTCCAGAGGTGTTTTACCTGCTCTAATGTTGGAGCAATCTCATTGGTTTGCAGGTCCTGAGTTTTTGTATAACACCGATCCCATTCCAGACGCTTCCTGTTGCTTTTCTGAGTGTGCTGAAATGCTTGATGAGGAGCGTACGGTAACTTTGGCTTGTGTTAATGATGATAATTTTCTTGAGAATCTATTGAATGACATTTCCGATTTCTCGTTTATACGACGACTTATAGCTTGGATCTTGAGGTTTGCTTGGAATTCAAAATTCCCCAATGATAAGAGAGAAGGTCCCTTAAGTTCAAAGGAACTTTATGAGTCGTTGATTATGCTAGTTAAATATACTCAACATCGATATTTTGAAAGGGAGTTCGAGGGAAATGTTTTTTCCAAACCTTTGCGAAAGTTGTCCTGCTTTATCGATGATCAAGGAGTATTACGGGTTGGCAGTCGTCTTAGATATTTGTCTGTTTCGATTGATAAGAAATTTCCTTGCATCCTACCTCGCGAAAGTCCATTAACTTATTTGCTGATTGATTATTACCATAAACGATACTGTCATGCTGGGCTGCGTACAGTTAGTTTTTTGCTTGCCCAGTCATTTTGGATTTTGTCTCCTAAGCGTGCTATACGCTCGGTTTTGTCAAAATGTATACAGTGTTGGAGGCCCAATCCTAGAAATTACCAACCTCCAATGGGTAACTTACCCCTAGTTAGAATTTCCCAGGTTAAACCCTTCCTGAATTCAGGTATGGATTTTGGTGGACCGTTTTATGTTGTGATGAATCGCTATCGAGGAGCTAAATCTTGTAAGGTGTATCTTTGCCTCTTTGTTTGCATGGCCACCAAAGCTCTTTATTTAGAGTTAGCTAGTGATTTATCGAGTGAGACTTTTCTCTCTGCTTTGCAGCGTTTCATAGCTCGTCGTGGTAGGGTTGATAATTTATATTCTGATCGTGGCAGTAATTTTGTTGGCGCTGCTAAATACCTTAACCTCATGAAAAATGCTGCTTCAAATGAAAATATTTCCTTCCATTTTAATGCTGCATCTGCTGCCCACTTTGGCGGTTTATGGGAGGCGGGAATAAAGTCAGTAAAGACGCACCTAGCTCGCGTTATAGGCGATCAGATCTTGTCATATGAGGAACTAAACACGGTCGTAATTCAGATTGAATCGTATCTTAATTCTAGGCCCTTGACCCCTATAAGTTCTGATCCTAATGATTTGTCAGTTCTAACGCCGGGTCATTTTTTAAATCTAGAACCTCTTTCGGCTGTGTTTGAACCTCTTGATGGAGCGTATATTCCTGCATCTCATTTGATGAGATGGAAGTTAATAAATCAAATGCATAAAACTTTTTGGGAACGCTGGAGCAAAGAATATTTGCATACTTTGCATCAGCGCAGTAAATGGACTTCATCCGATAATTTAAAACCTATCGAACTAGGAACGATGGTCCTTATAAAGGATGATAATATCCCTCCGTCGCAATGGCGTTTGGGACGAATATCCCAAGTATTTCCGGGACAGGATGGAATTATAAGAGTTGCGGATGTTAAGACCACAAAAGGAATTCTTCGACGCCCTCTGGTCAAGCTGTGTCCTCTGCCTATCTAAATAATTCCTTACTTTTTTTGTTGATCTTATTATTAGTATTATATTGTTTAATTTTTTTGGGATTTATTCCAAAGTGCCATGACTTGGGTTATTTTTTTTGTTTATTAGCTTGTTAAAAATGCACCATTTAAAGCTACATTTTGGTGGGGGAGAATGTTGTATTTTCATTTAAATTTGAATTAACTTATTTACACGAGGAAGTCAAATAGTCCCAACTCTAGTTATTTTGCCTTTTATCGCGATAGAGAAGAGGTTTGCTTTAATGAGTGCAAAAACTGGAGCCTAGTAGTGTTCGTCAAAAGTAAGAGAAGCTAGTGCCTCTACAATCAATGGCTCGCAAGTTGTTCTACAATCAACAGCTCGTAAGTTGCTACTCAACCAACGGCTCGCTAGTTTGCCGGTGTAAAAGCCTAGCTTGTAAGGCTTTTTTTGTGTACGGACTTGGTGCAGTGTTAAATGCAGGTGAGGGCCCTCTTGAAGACCAAATGCAGGGATTGAATTGGTAAGTGGACCTCTTTGCGCCTCATTTAATTCATCATTTTATTCCTTTTTTGCTCATGTTTAAGTTTTTTTATTGAACCGGTGTCAAAACTCCTTTAGAAAACAAAGAATCAGCCCCTATTTGAGATCGTAACATCAAAGATCGCACAGCTATTGATATTGCTACTGTAACAAATCATCTGAAGTAACCGCCCTGTATTTATATCTAATGACCAAATGAACAGTGATTTACTGAACACTATGTAAAAACTCGAATATTTCGAGTAACTGTGCAATAGAGTACTTTCGTCCAGTACGGACGTCCAAAGGGCGTTCATATTTATTCCACCCGAAAGACGTCCAACATCGGACGTCCGAAGGACGTAAATTTTTAGTCCACTGAAGGACGTCTGAAGGACGTACATATTTAGTCCACCGAAGGACGTCCAACGTCGGACGTCCGTTTTTAGTCCATGGACGTTAGGACCAAAAATGGACCTATTTTGGACGTCCATGGGACGTCGTGTGCTATTAGGGGGTAGACAATGCAAGAATAGACAGTACAATAAACGCAGCTGAGCTGAAGCAGCTGAGAAAAATAGCAGGAAAAACTAAATTGGACAGAATAAGAAATGAGGATATTAGACAAAGATTGAAACAGGAATCGATAATAACCAAGAGCAAAAAAATAAAATTGAAATGGTATGGACACATTAACAGAATGGACCAGGAAAGACTACCAAAGCAGGTGATGGAATCAAAAAGATATGGTAAAAGAAGGAAAGGGAGGCCAAGGAAGAGATGGATCGACCAGATTATAGAAATTGGACAGGAAAAAGGAAAAACACATTAACAAATGAAAGAATTAGCAAAGGACCGCCAGAAATGGATAGAGGATGAATAAAACCTCCGACGCTCTTGAGAGGCATAAGGAGTTTCAAGAAAGAAGAAGATTAGATGCTTGGGATCCAGCTTAAAACAGATGTCACACTTGTAAGGTTTTTCACGGTGTGCATTCTCAAATGATTTTCACACTTGTCAAATTTATATCCAGTGTGTGTTTTCAACACTCAGAGGAATTGCTAGAAAATATTGGCAATGTGGCACAGAGTAAGGTAAAAGACAAAGTAATATACTATGAAACCTGTGAGGTAAAAAAGAAGACATAACTGACTGAAACTAAATCCAAACAAGGTCATTAAGAGAAGAATTCTGTCAAAAACGTTTATTTTGATCTTAGACAAGGAAAAACGAGAGGACGGGTAACACTCATATAACACACACGTTCCAAAAGTGAAGCCAGTTTTTGGTTTGTTTGTCACCAAAAACATGGCGGTCACGTCAAAAATAACAATGGGTTGCCAGTGGTGGGTGTTCGTTGAAGGTTAAAATTTCATAAAAAATAAAGTAAATCATCATCTAAAATTCGTAATAAAAACATATGTATTGATGTGATCTTGATTATTGATATGAGATAATATTCTTATATGTCATTTAATTTAATCAATGCATTAATCATAATCTAATTAATTTACCAGATCACATATCAATATGTTTTCAATCTCAGGGCGAATTATAAATTAATTACTTACTCTCGTGGCTTCTAAGTATTTCTCAATGGTTCCTAATCGGGATAGGAAAGAAAAGAGTAAAATAATACACACATATGGGTTACAATTATAATCAAAATATTGTTTATTTTATTTAAATGGCAATCACTGCTTAATATTTGCTAGATCTTATTTTTCTTAAACATAACATTTACAAATGGGAATCTTATTTCCTTTTGGTTTCCAATTGAAAGTTTTTATTAACATTTAACTATTAGGATTTATTAGCAACAATTCTATTTAAATTTGATGAAGCTTTTCTGATATTATTTATTATGTTCTTCAATTTATAATGTGGTATTTAATACGAAAAACCCATACATTCATGTCCAAACAAATGAGACTGACCTTTTTCTGGTGAACTGAGAATGTCTTCACACAAGACCCGTTTCCTGCTATCCTTGGCTGCGATCAAAACCTCGTCCTGGCTTTCAGTAATGTTCTCCTTTGAAAACTAGCTCGTATAGCTCTCGTACCTGCTTCTGTCGTGATGCTGTATTCTACCTTTTTCTAAACTGCAATCAGCTACCGGGACACTCTTGGCTCAAGGAGGTTCTTTTACTCTCAACCTGGCCTACCTCTCGTTCCACGATAGATACTCCACACTCACGGAACTACACCGGCTTTCTCACTCTCCGTACACTACCGTCTACTACTGGACTTCACTTCTCGACAGCTCAAAACATTCTGATCTCTATTTGTCATTCATTCCCCTACTTTCTAAATATCCCTTCCAGATTCACAAATCAACCTTCCACCACCAACTCTCATTCGCCGTCTTCCTCAAAACCAATTTTTAATCTTTCTAAATATGCTTAATGGATTTCAAAGAAAATAGTTAATTCCCATTCTAAAATTACTTTCTACTATTTACAAAATTTAATGACCTATTCTCTATTTCCACTAAGTCTTATTTAGCATCGGCTAATGATCGAACCTTCCGCGAACAACGATAATGACCTATTATCGATTTCACTTGAGTTTTATTTAGCATAGGCTAATGATCGAACCTTCCGCGAACAACGATAATGGTACGCGCCATTCACTTTGTTTTTTCTAAGCGCATTGTCCCGAGTTCCGTAAGCTTTTTCTAATCACTTCTTAAAATTAAATATAACAATTTGTTGTATACAGGTTGTTCTAAATTTATATGCCCGTGGTTGAGAAAATTGAAAATATTTTATATTAAATTAAATTCTGCTTATAATTATCAAATTTAATTTTCAGATCAAATAGAAATATAACAGTGTGTATTGAAACATATGTACGTAATATGAGCAACTTAATAAAACATTTACCGTACACAAATTCTTCATTTTAAATACATTTCATGTTTTTATTTTAAATACTCAATGGAGTCGTCGCTGGGCCATCGAGGTGTAAACATCGTTAAAGCGCTCCGAAAAACCGGTGATTAAGAATTCTAATTATCTTATCAACAACAATAAAAAAAAAACCCATTAGCAATAAGTGAGAAAAACAAAACAATATGTTCCCTTCGGGGAATCTTATTGGGTTCAGAAATGGACAACCAGTTTATCAACAACAAAACATACAGAGTGATCCAATAAATTTACAAATACCACAAGCAACCAATAACCAACTACAGTGGCAGCCAACAATGATGAAGCAACCAGAAAATGCAATGAACATGAATATGCCAACTATGCAACAACAGTATCATACAACTCCTATACAGACAGTAAATACCAACCAGTTCAGCTCTCAACCAGTTCAGCAGCAAATGCCGACATCAAGTAAAAATAGTGCAAATATCGAAGACAGAGAAACTCACTATATGACATCAACCAGTGAAGATGAAGAAGAAAATCAGACAAACAGTAAAAACGCTTGGCAAGTCATGGGAAGCAATAAAAGAAAGAAAATACATAACAACAAACCAAATCCAAGCGAAATTGAAACAGGTAACCGATTCCAACCGCTGTCGAAAGAAACAGAAGAAAATATTGGAAACGTCGAAACCAACAAAATACCAAAACCTCCACCAATATTTGTACACGGGGTACAGGATTTCAAAGAGATGACAAAGCAATTAGAGGAAATAGCCAAAAAAGAAGAATACCAGACAAAAAGTTTAATAAACAACGTTGTCAAAATAAATTGTGAAACACCAGAAATATACCGAAAATTGGTTAAGGAGTTCAAGGAAAAAAATATATACCATCACACGTACCAACTAAAAGAAGAACGAGCCTACAGAATCGTGATCAGATACTTACATCACTCAACCAATACTGATGACATAAAAAGTGAGCTATCTCAGTTAGGGCACAAAGTGAGAAACATAGTTAATGTAAAACAACAAAAAACCAAAGAACCACTTAATCTCTTCTTTGTAGATTTAGAACCCGCGCAAAACAACAAAGATGTCTATAATATAACAGGCCTACAGAACAGAGTAGTACACATAGAACCTCCACGAACTCAAAAAAACAGTATAATACAGTGCATGAGATGCCAACAATATGGACATTCCAAATCATATTGTAATAAACCATACGTCTGTGTAAAATGCGGAGGCTCACACAATACCACCACGTGCAAAAAGTCAAAGGAGACGCCAGCCATATGTGCGTTATGCAATGGAGGCCACCCAGCCAATTACAAGGGATGTGATCACTATAAGAAACTTACCAAAGGAAGCAATAAAAACAATGGAGAGCATCAAAACCCATCAGCAATCTACACAAATGATATATACACAAGAAACACACAACAACTATCCAATCCACTGCCCCAGGGCATGAGCTATGCTGAAGTAACTAAACGCAACCAAACAGAAGATACAACCACTGTGTTAAACAAGTTTTTGGAAGAATTCAAGAATCTATTCAACCAACTAATCCAACAAAATAGCATGGTCCTCAACATGCTTACCATGCTTATGAACAAAATGAAATAAATGGCTAAGTTTCTTCGAATAGCCCAATGGAATGCCAACGGCCTTCCAAGCCATACAGAAGAAGTGAAAATATTTCTAGACATAAATAAAATTGACATATTTTTAATTAGTGAAACACACTTCACAAACAGAACTTATTTTAACATACCTAAATATAAACTATATCATATTGAGCATCCTGACGGCACAGCCCACGGAGGTACAGCAATACTCATCAAAGAAAATATTAAACATCATGAACTACTGAAGTACAAAGAAGAACACATACAAGCAACGACAGTAAGCGTTGAAGCACTTCCATATAATGTCAACGTAACAGCTGTGTACTGCCCTCCTCGCCATAATCTAAAACGAGAACACTATGAAGAATTTTTCCAAACTTTAGGACCAAAATTCATTGCTGGGGGAGATTACAACAGCAAGCATACCTTGTGGGGGTCACGACTTATAACAACAAAAGGCAGAGAACTGGCACATGTTATACAAAATAAGAATTACTCATTTATCTCAACGGGAACACCAACATACTGGCCGACCGATCCCAACAAAAAACCAGATTTATTGGACTTCTTCATAACAAACGGTATCGGTATAACTTATACAGATATAACACCAAGCTATGACCTAACTACTGACCATAGCCCAATAATAGCAACGGTAAGTACAACAGTTATCACTAAAAAACCAAAACTCCACCTGCACAACAATAAAACAAACTGGGACACTTACCGACAAATAATTCACGATACTATCGAAATAACAACGAGGCTGAAAAAACCGGAAGAAATAGAAGAGGACTATAACAAATTTATAAACATACTACAGTATGCAGCTAAATCAGCTACCCCACAAAGTAGTCCCAACAGAAACATAAGTAATATACCTTTAGAAATAAAAAAACTGGTAGCTGAAAAAAGAAAGGCCAGATCTGCATGGCAACGAACACACACACCAGACAGCAGAACAAGATACAATCGCATCAGCAACAAATTAAAATCAAAGCTGCAAGAAGTCAAAAATGAGTCATTTACGAATTATATCACCAATCTTTCAAGACAAGACAACTCTATATGGAAGCCCATAAAAAGTAAGAGAAAGCCAATAACAGCATTACCTCCAATACGTAAAAATTCAACACCACCAGGACCATGGGCAAAAAGTGATAAAGAAAAGGCTGACCTATTTGCCGAGTATTTAGCAGAAGTTTTTACTCCACTAAATGACGACCAAGTACCAGAAGCGAACCAAATATTAGAAGAACCACTACAGATACAGGACCGAATAAAACTATTTACTCCAAAAGAAATTAGAGACGTAATTGCCACCCTAAACCCAAAGAAGGCACCAGGCGAAGATCTGATAACCGCAAAAATGTTAAAAGAAATACCCAAAAAGGGCATAGTTAAACTACTGCACATATTCAATGCAATACTTAGATGTGACTACTGGCCCAAAGCACTCAAAATTGGACAAATAATTATGATACCAAAGCCTGGCAAAAACCCTCTAGATGTCTCATCATATAGGCCTATCAGCTTATTACCAACAATCTCCAAGTTGCTTGAAAGACTTATCCTAAACAGAATAAATGCAGAAATAAATCCACAAAATTGGATCCCAGATCATCAGTTCGGATTTCGACAAAGCCATTCAACGATACAACAATGCCATCGCATAGTCAACGCCATTAACCAGTCACTTGAAAATCAGCAGTACTGCACAGCAGCCTTTATAGACATCAGTCAGGCTTTTGACAAAGTCTGGCATCCAGGCTTGTTATGCAAAATAAAAAGAATTCTTCCAGCAAGTTACTACAACCTACTGAGAGCCTACCTACACGAACGGCAGTTTAAAGTAAAAGTTAATGAAGAAGTCTCGGAATACAAGCCTATTCACTCTGGCGTACCTCAAGGGAGCATACTAGGACCATTATTGTACATACTATATACATATGACTTGCCTACAAATGATAAAACAACCATCGGGACATTTGCAGACGACACTGCTATTTTTGCCAAGCATGACGATCCTATTGCAGCAACACAAAATCTCCAAGAGCATCTAAACTCACTTGAAATATGGCTGAAGAAGTGGAAGTTTAAGGTAAACGAAACAAAATCATCCCATATAACATTCACTCTCCGGACTGGAACCTGCCCACCAGTAACCATCAATCAAATAAAAATACCACAAAGTAATCAAGTCAAATATCTAGGGCTACACTTTGACAATAAACTCAACTGGAAACACCATATAACAAAGAAAAGAATGCAACTTGACCTAAAAACCAAAGAACTTTACTGGCTCATTGGAAGAAATTCCCATCTTTCAATAGAAAACAAATTGCTAATATATAAAGCAGTGATAAAGCCAATCTGGACTTATGGCATTGAACTGTGGGGCTGTGCTAGCAAATCCAATACTGTGATTATCCAGAGAGCGCAATCCAAGATACTTCGAGCAATAGTTAATGCACCATGGTATGTATCAAACCAAACTCTACACACAGATCTAAAAATTCCATATGTAACCAAAGTCATCCGAGAAAACAACAGAAAACACCACAACAAACTAGAAGACCATCCTAATCCACTACTTCATCCACTACTGCAACCTGTCCACAATAGAAGACTAAGAAGAAGCTGGCCCTCCGACCTAAGAGGTAACTGAGGAAACATCGCTGGATGTTTACCTCTCCACGTCACCACATTTACAATAATTTAATTTAATGTAAGACCAACAAATTGACTTATAGATGTTTGTTTTATATCTGATTGTCAATAAAGGGAGATAATAAAAAAAAAAAAAAATACTCAATGCATAACAATACCCCAAAGATACGTCGATGATCAAAATCTCTGGTGTCGGTTTGGCTTCACTTTTGGTCATAGGATTACTCGTCCTCTCTCTTTCCTTGTCTAAGATTTTTATCGTTTATTAAACGTCATTTAATGGTTATATATTGACAAATTGCCCGGACAGACTGCATGACTTATCGCATTAAACTTTTATAAGATTAGATGCATGGGATACAGCTTAAAACAGATTATTACAAATTACCCCCATTACAAAAATGTACATTTTGATTCAAGGCTATATCAAAACTTGTCTAAATAGCATCCTATTAGTAAAAACTGAAAAGATAAATATACATATATACACATATACAGTTCTTTTCAGATAAAACTATCCACCTTAAATAACTTTTGAACCGCTAATTTTTAGAAAAAACGCAAAAACACGTCAAATAATACTTGAAGGGGGAGACATTATGCCATATTTAAGCTTGCCGGTAAAGTCACCTTCTCACCCCCGGTATCATCCCTTAATTTTTTAAAAATTACTTCCACCTTTTTTATTTGATATTTGGACTTTCTTCTTTGTACTGATTTCAAAACTGTATAACACTTGATGCTTGAAGTGATTAGTTTATGAGAAAAATAAATACAAAAGCAAGAAAACTGGATTGAATAAAAATTATTTTTTAACAATTTTATAACATTTAGAATAAACATTTCACTACCTACCAAAAATTTTAACAATAATTATTCAAAATTTCAAAAGTCATTTTGAATAAATATTGTTAAAATGTTTGGTAGTGAAATTTTCATTCTAAATGTTTGTATATAATAAAATTTTAAAAAAATATTTTTTTTCAATCCAGTTTTTTTGTTTTTGTAGATATTTTTCTCATAAACTAATCACTTTAAGAATCATGTGTTACACATTTTTGAAATCAGTACAAGGAGGAGAATACAAATATAAAATAAAAGAAAGTGGAAGTAATTAAACAAAATCAAGGGATGATACGAGGGGTGATATCGTGCCTTTCACGGCAAGCTTAAATATGGCATAATGTCTCCCTCTTAAGTATTATTTAAAGTGTTTTTGAGTATTTTTTCTAAAAATCAGTGATTCAAAGTTATTTAAGGTGGATAGATTTATCTGAAAAGCACTGTATATACTCACACATACATATTACAAAATTAACAAAAACTCCAAGGTTGCTTAAATAATAAATACATTAGATACATAAGTTATACACTAGTAAACTGTAGAGATGTTGATAAAGTATCTATTCGTTACAAAGTACTCGTTACTTACGAATACCGAAAGTAACGATTACTATACAGAGAGGCAAATCGTTACTTTGATTACTCCGAGTACTTCGTTATTTCGTACCAATCGTATCAGAGCGAGTAACGACTATTGTATCTACAACCAGTTCACTTGATTACTTTCTACCAATCGTATCGCAGCGAGTAACGGACGGGACCGGTATTTTACGAGTGTTATCGAATATCGTTATCGGTGTGAAGCGTTTTAAAGATGTGAGGGTGAGGAGAAGATAGAAAATGAAACAGAGGGAGGTATAATGGTATACGTAAAATACGTAATGTATGTCATTAACAAATATCGAATGCGAGAACCCTATATTTTTATCTAGATCTATATCTATACCAATACAAAATACCTACCTACTGAGAAATACCGATTCTCGATATGATTACCGGTACTCAAATACAAAAGTAACGATTGTAACGAATACTCAAAAGTAACTATAATCAACATCACTAGTAAATGGTACATAATAGCAATATAACATTAAAATATTTCCAAAAGAGCTCTCTTAAATGACTGCAAAGAGTTATTAAACACATCCACCCACCATCCAATCTATCTTCTCTATTCAAAAACTCTAGGGATCGATCCATGAATGAGTGTCTACCATAATTTGTTGCATGAAATTCAATAAAAAATAAATTATTTTGTCGTAGCATTCTCTGAGGGAACAGCAAATTTGATTTGTGAAAGAATTTCTGGACATGATATAATTCCATTCAGTAGTTTAAAAACAAAGCAAATATCAAACATGGTTCTTCTTTTTTCTAATGTATACAGTTTAAGATACTTTAAATGTAATTACGAGGCTAAAGGTTTTAAACCAAGGCCAAAATCAAAACAAAAAAAAGATACTTTAAAATATGAGAATAGTGGTGGTCAGAAATCATATTCAGATTAAACATGATTTTATAATATCATAGAAATTTATGTTGGACATTCTCCAGTAATGACTTATAGACATTATACTGAGTTGAAGAATATCAGGGAGTGGACAGGAAGACAGAAAGCAGAGCAACTATTTAGAACAGCTCGAGACAGAGACAGTTTCGCCATGTTAATCGCCAACGTCAAGGTGACTTGATGGGCACGTTAAGAATATGTGTGTTCTCAAATCATGATACTATGACAGGAAGATATGCACACTTGCAATTCCAAATTCAATCGACTGGCGCATGACGTCACTGCGAGACTAAACTAGGGAACTTGTGTGTATCTTATTTTGACGATGAATCATTTGGCAACGCTGTTTCATTACTATAAATGAATAACTTGAAACTTGAACTGTTAACGGTGAGTGGCCCTTGATGCCATATGTTGCACTAACAATTCATAACTGGTTACATCATGTGAATACGTGGTTTGAAAATGCATAAATAATTTGTAAAATTAATTATAGAACTGATTATGTACATTACAAACAAAATAAATAAAGCTGTAAGACATAAATTAAATATTATACAAAGCCGGCAAAACGTAAATAATTTGAAAAATAAAAGAAAAGCGTGTCATACTTCAGACTTTATGAATATTATTTATTATTATTTATTTATTTATGATATTATTTGACAATTTTATGATTTTTTCTCTTGCGGATATTATAATTATCTTTAATATTTTATTTAGCGCCCTTATTTTAAAATACATTTTACATCTAAAAAAAGTAATTTTACGTCGTCACTGAGATTTACTTGTTTTGCGGCTTCTAATAGGTTTTTCAGATAATGTTTACTAATTTTTAATGTACTGCGATTATAAGTACGAAAAATAAGTTCCAGTTCACTACATTTAGTTACAAATTCCAGGGGTGGTTTTAGTAAACCACCCTCAGAAACGTGGTTTACCCAAGTAAACGATTTATCATCCGGAATCCCATCGTCTTAACATTCCTAAAGCTGGAAGGGGGTAGCCTCTTTTTCTTAATAAACGACAGGACCTTGCCCCTGCAGCGCGCAAAGAAATTGCTGAAGCAATATCTTCAATTGACCACTTAATTTGTTTTTAGTTTTTAATTTTTTTAACTGCCCTTTAGTAAAAATTCTTTCAACTGTACTTTTTTCCTCCTTCAATTCCTCATCCAATTTTTTATTTTCAGTTTGCAAATTCTTTATTTGTTCCATGGCTTTTTTGACTATGTCGTTTTCACTGAAATTAAATCATTCTTAAATAGATCATAACAAATATGTATTATGTAAATTTGTACATTTTAAAAATAGGTTTTTTCTCTTACATTACAGTTTGAGTAGCGATATCCTTAAATTATGTGTCGCAAGTTTCTTCTACTGATTGTTTTGCAATCTGATCTAACACATTTGACATTTCAGGTTGTAGTTCATTTGTTTTCTCTGTAATAAAAGTTAAATATACAAAGAACACATTTTATTACCATATATGTAGTAAAAAATACATCCAAAATGAGTTATTTATGGAGCTATCAAAAATAAAGTGTTACTTCGAATTCGGAGTTCTATTAAAATGGCCATTAGTATCTATAGAAACATTTTGTCTTTCGTTAAATTGTGTATAAAATCAAAATACTTACATGTTTTTTAATACATTTCTTATCTTTATTCTTCTTTTGCGTGTATTTTCAATCGATGTTTTAGCACTTGGGGTCTTTATTAAATGAAGAGAAGGTATTGCATCATTTCTTAACTTCCACTTGTTGTCAGGTAATCCCAATAGTTTTCCTTTTAAACAATAGTCAGCTTCTGTAAAATGTTTTGAGCATATTCTCTCGGTATCTACATTAAATTTGTCTCGCACTTTACGTATGCGTTTGTCTCTAACGTATTCACCACAAAAATTATATAACTATATAATATAAAAGTTTTTACTACATAAACGAATAAACAAAAATCTCATTCAATACGTTTTGAAGCAACACGTGAGAGATAACTATTGTATTAACACGAATGAACATGAACACAAATAAAGAATTCAACTTGGCGCCAGGAAAGTTGTCTCTGGTTTACATCACAGTGAGCGATAGGGATGCAAGACCATCATGCGCGTCGATTTATCTTCTTGTCATAGTATCATGTTCTCAAATGACTTGTTTGAGAAAACTGTGAAACAAAATTTCACACTTCTAAGGGGTTTCTACAGTGTGTTCTCAAATGTGCTCTCAAGTTACCTGCTTGATTAAATTGCTTAAAACAAAATTCACACTTGTAAGGTGTTTCTCCAGTATGCAATCTTAAGTGAGTTTTCAAATTACCTGCTTGATTAAACTGCTTAAAACAAATTTCACACTTGTAAGGCTTCTCTCCAGTGTGTGTTCGTACGTGTAGTTTCAATTGTTTTGATGTAATAAACTGCTTAAAACAAATTTCACACTTGTGAGGCTTTTCTCCAGTGTGCACTCTCAAATGTTCTTTCAAATTACTTGTTGTAGTAAATTGCTTAAAACAAATTTCACACTTATAAGGCTTTTCTCCAGTATGTGTTCGTAAGTGTAGGTTCAAATTTCCTGCTTTACTAAATTGCTTAAAACAAATTTCACACTTATAAGGCTTTTCTCCAGTGTGCACTCTCAAATGTTCTTTCAAACTCCTTGCTGTAGTGAAATGCTTAGAACAAATTTCACACTTGTACGGTGTTTCTCCAGTGTGCAATCTTAAGTGAGTTTTCAAACTTCCTGCTGCACTAAATTGCTTAAAACAAATTTCACACTTGTACGGTGTTTCTCCAGTGTGCAATCTTAAGTGAGTTTTCAAACTGCCTGCTTGATTAAACTGCTTAAAACAAATTTCACACTTGTAAGGTGTTTCTCCAGTGTGCAATCTTAAGTGAGTTTTCAAATTACCTGCTTGATTAAACTGCTTAAAACAAATTTCACACTCATAAGGCTTTTCTCCAGTGTGTACCCTTAAATGCGTTTTCAAAGCTTGCACATGACAAAATTGCTTAGAACAAATTTCACAATTGTAAGGCTTCTCTCCAGTGTGCCTTCTGAAATGTGATTTCAATTCACCGGTTGTCGTAAACTGCTTAAAACAAATTTCACACTTATAAGGCTTTTGTCCAGTGTGCACTCTCAAATGTTCTTTCAAACTCCTTGCTGTAGTGAAATGGTTAGAACAAATTTCACACTTGTACGGCTTTTCTCCAGTATGTGTTCGTAAGTGTCGTTTCAAACTTGCTGCTGCACTAAATCGCTTAAAACAAATTTTACACCTGTACAGTGTTTCTCTAGTGTGGACTTTCAAATGTCTTTTTAAATCATTTGATTGACTAAATTGCTTAAAACAAATTTCACACTTGTGAGGCTTTTCTCCAGTGTGTGTTCGTAAGTGTAGTTTCAAATGTGTTGATGTAATAAACTGCTTAAAACAAATTTCACACTTATAAGGTGTTTCTCCAGTGTGCAATCTTAAGTGAGTTTTCAAATTACCTGCTTGATTAAACTGCTTAAAACAAATTTCACACTTGTGAGGCTTTTCTCCAGTGTGTGTTCGTAAGTGTCGTTTCAGATGTCCTGCTTCACGAAATTTCTTAAAACAAATTTCACACTTATAAGGCTTTTCTCCAGTGTGCACTCTCAAATGTTCTTTCAAACTCCTTGCTGTAGTGAAATGCTTAGAACAAATTTCACACTTGTAAGGCTTTTCTCCAGTATGTGTTCGTAAGTGTTGTTTTAATGTACTTGCAAAAGTAAATTGCTTAAAACAAATTTCACATTTGTAAGGTATTTGCCCAATCCCAACTTTCCTATTTTTATTTAATATTTTTCCTTTGATTTGTTGACCGTCATATTTTTCCTGATGAGGTGAACGTAAAGCTTCCTCCATTTTCATTTTGTCCTCCTCCTGGGGATAACCTAAAATAAAATCCGAATATAAACATTTTACTGAAATGAAAAATTTTTGCAGAAACAAAAGAATAAATAAATAAAGTAAAATACTACACTACTCCAAGAAATTAAGGCACCATCTTAAAAATGGGCCGTTTTTGATGTCTCCAATTGCCTAAACCTGTGGTCAGATTTAAGTGTTTTTTTAAATATGTTATAGCTTTATTCTTTAACAATATCGCTGTAGTAATATTATTGCTAGGCAGGTAAATTTTCATTTTATACCGGATGTACCATCCGAACTGTGTTTTTAAAGTTATACTTCTTTAGGCGCGATTGGGAGTGAATTTTTATTATCGTGGGCGCATATGCACACAGACAGTATGGAGTTCGTTGCTAAATCCGAAGAATATTATATCTACTCTCCACCTATATTATTTGCTAAATCTTTCAAGTTATGTATGTATCAGTGCAATGAAAGTGTGAAAAGAATATATATATTAATGTTTTTAGTAAATATATTTATTACTAGCTGACCCGGTAGACTTCGTACTGACTCAATAGATAAAAACAAACTTTTGTATACAATAAACTTTAAATAAACAAAGGAATTCGTAATTAATAAACTAAAAATGCTCGACGTGAATGAGGTTTTATTATTATTTTTAATTAATTACACATGATGTTTGAAATAATAAAGTTTAGTTAAAAGTAACAAAATAAAGTTTGTAGTGCAACAGCTACAATCTTAAATTTGTTTATCTTATAATAAATACAACAGCTTTATTTTATCTACATTCAAAACAACACTGTATTTATAATTGAGTTCGGGGTTGTCCAACTATATAGGTGTTGATTAATCAAAATAAAATTAAATATCATTAAATAAAATGAAATAAAATTTCATAAAATTGAATAAAAATAAATAAAAATAATAAATAAATTTAAAAAATAATAAAATTAAATAAGATGAAACAAAATAAAATAAACGAAAATAAATAAAATACTTTAAATTAAATTAAATTAAACAAAATTAAATAAAATTTTATAATTTGCTGCTTGTTCTTATCGTGTGCTCAGAACTTTTCTCCTGCTTGCCGTTCGTCACAAAAGTTCGGTTTAGAGATATTTTTAAAATTTCGAAAGATTAAAAAATTCATATTTTGCCCAATTTAAGTCCAAAAGTTAAACAGTTGCACTCTTCTTCGATGAAATTTGTTGCTCGTTCTTCTTCTATCCTCAGTATATTTCTACGGCGTAAGATATTGTAATTCGGACACGGATTGCGCTAGAGAAAACATTTTAGTACGGTTCTGTTCGGAATTCAGCAAGGAGTCTATTTACTTAATTTCGTATTTTTCACGTCCTTATTATGAGAGTTATATGGCGTCATGGGTAACCCCCTTATTACGTACGTTTATGAAATATAGATAAAAACCTACTCCCAGTCCGGTCGAATATACCTGCCAAATTTCATAAAAATCGGTCAAGTCGTTTCGGAGGAGTATGGCAACAAACACTGTAAAAAGAGCATTTTATACATATAGATGTAAAATTTTTGGTGGCTACTAAAATGACTATAAAACCGTATAAACCTTCCCTGAACTTCCACAAATAATTCAACATCAAAATTAGCCAAATCGGTCCAGCCATTCTCGAGTTTTAGCGAGACTATCGAACAGCAATTGATTTTTATATATAGGGTGTCCCAAAAGTAGTGGAACGGTCGAATATTTCACGAACTAAACATCGGATCCAAAAACTGAAAAATACGCGTTCAATCATTTTCAAAAATCTATCCAATGACACCAAACACCAATCCCCACTACACCCCCTGGAGGTGGGGTGGGGGTAACTTTAAAATCTCAAATGGAAACCCCCAGTTTTTCTTGCAAATTTGGATTCGTTACGTAAAAGTAGGCAACTTTTATTCAAGACATTTTTTCGAGTTGTGGATAGATGGCGCTATAATTGGGAAAAACGATTTATCCTGATACTATAGGTAAATTATAGAAACGGTCTAATATCTCACGAAATACACTTTCAAATGAGAAACCAAAAACAGATTTTTAATCTTTTTCGAAAACCTATCGAATAACACCAAACATGACCCTCCAACCCACCCCCTGGAGGTGGGGTGGGGGGTAACCTTAAAATCTTAAATAGCAACCTCCACTTTTTATTGCAGATTCGGATTCGCCATAAAAAATTAAGCAACATTTATTCGAAACATTTTTTAAAATTTCTGATAGATGACGCTAATAAATAGTATTTTTCCAATTAAATTTTCCATTTTCTATTAACAATTCTAAAAAATGTTTCGAATAAATGTTGCTTAATTTTTCGTGACGGATCCGAATCTGTAATAAAAAGTGGGGGTTGCCATTTAAGATTTTAAAGTTACCACCCACCCCATCCCGGGGGGTGGGTTGGAGGGTCACGTTTAGTGTTATTCGAGAAAGGTTTTCGAAAAAGATTAAAAATTTGTTTTTTAGTTTCTCATTTGGAAGTGTATTTCTCGAGATATTAGACCGTTTCTATAATTTACCTATAGTATCAGCATAAATCGTTTTTTTTTCCAATTATAGCGCCATCTATCCACAATTTGAAAAAATGCCTTGAATAAAAGTTGCCTACTTTTACGTAACTAATTAAAATCTGCAAGAAAAACTGGGGCTTTCCATTTAAGATTTTAAAGTTACCCCCCACCCCACCTCCAGGGGGTGTAGTGGGGATTGGCGTTTGGTGTCACTGGATAGATTTTTGAAAATGATTGAACACGTATTTTTCAGTTTTTCGATCCGATGTTTAGTTCGCGAAATATTCGACCGTTCCACTACTTTTGGGACACCTTGTATATAAGATTACTCTGGGCTAATTAGCAAAATTCATGGAAAAGTTATTTACCAGCAATTTTATTCCTGGAATCGAATTATAAGATCCTATATATTAATAATAAAGGTATGCAAAGTCCGCAGACAGTGTGCTACTTTTTTTATAAACAAAATGGCGCTGACAAATCGCATTTTTTCAATTATTGCTCTATAACTCCGAAGATTTTAACTTTATAACAAAAACACCCAAATAAAAATTCACCGCAATTAAATTCTGCATAGAGGTATGTTTTTCCCGATTTGCTCCGACGAAAACTTTCCTCGGAAAATGCGGGTTTTCCCAACAAAATCTCTAATTTTCAAATAAAGTTTTAGGTAAGTAATTATTAATTAATAATTAAATAACTTAGTGACATCAAAGCTTTCTTGGTATAGATTGTAGTTCCAGAAGCCGGTGAAAATTAAATGAATATTTTAGCAACAATTCAATTGTTAATTAACAATTTACGATCGCAATAATAACGAAAATAATCATGATACATTGATCAAACTTATAAAGATGAGATGCTTATTTAATATTTTATCGACAAAATATAAATTTTTCGTTATTTGCATAATCTTTAAATTTTGAAAAAAAAATAGTTATAATACGCTGGTCTAATTAGTAAAGTACAAAGAAAGGTTATTTATCAGCAATTTTATTGCTGAAGTCGAATATTAGGATCCTATATATTAATAATATAGGTATGCAAAGTCCGCAGATAGTGTGCTACTTTTTTTATTAACAAAATGGCACCCCCAAATCGTGTTTTTTTTTTCAATTATTGGTCTATAACTCCGAAGATTTTAACTTACCAAAAACACTGAAATTAAAAATTCGCCCCAATTTAGCTCTACATACAGGAATGTTTTTCCTGATTTGCTCCGAGGAAAATTTTCCTCGGACAATGTGGGTTTTCCCAACAAAATCTAAAATTTTCAAATAATTTTTTTGGGCAAGTAATTATTTATCAACAATTAAATAACTTGGTAAAATAAAAGCTTTCTTGGTATAGATTATAACTGCAGAAGCCGGTGAAAATTAAACGAATATTTTAGCAACAATTCAATTGTTACTTAACAATTTACAGTCGCAATAACAACCAAAATAATCATGAGACATTGATCAAAGTGAGAAAGATTTTAAAGATGTGATGCCTATTTAATATTTTGTAGACAAAATATAAATTTTTCATTTTTTTGCATAATCTTTAAATGTTTAAAAAAATAGTTATAAACAAATTAACATTTCTCAGAAATTGTTTATTATATTATAATTTTAAAAAATACTTAAAATGCGCATTTCAATGGTCTTGAAAATGAATGTTTTAAAAAAAATTTCCAACCATTTGCAAAAAAGTTATGAAACAGAAAAGTAAACATACGATTACTTCGTTGTTTATAATTTGTTTTAATTGTTTCAAAGCTTAAAAGTGAGTTTATTGTACAATCTAATTACTCTCAAAAAATAACAAACATTAGTTCAATGGTTATATTTTAATCAAAGATTAAAAATGTTTTTTTTTTGTAATTTTTAGCGCGAAAGTAGGCTCGATACAGACGAGACTGACACGCATTAAACTCGCGCGAGTTGTGAATGTGAACGGGTATAATACATAATAACATAGCTACGGTACTGTATTAGCCTACTTTCGCGCGTGTAAATTACAAAAAAATATATTTATAATCTTTAATTAAAATAATTATAACTATTAAACTAATAACCGATATTTTTTGTAAGTAATTAGCTTGTACTTTAAACTCACTTTTAAGCTTTGAAAGAATTTAAAAAATTATAAACAACGTAGTAATCGTATGTGTTTACTTTGCTGTTTCATAACTTTTTTGGAAATGGTTGGAAAAAAGTTTTAATGCATTCATTTTCAAGATCTTTGAAATACGCATTTTACCTATTTTTTAAAATTAGAATATAATAAAAACCGGTTGAGATATACAAATGAAATTTGGTGGGTTTTAAGAGATAGTTATTGCGCAGTTTTTGAAATACAATTAAGAATTTTATATTCACTAATGGCATGCATACGGGTAATATAACCCGTATGCAGCATGTAAAAGTCATCTGTCATCACAGTGATATGAAACTCGTATTTAGTCTACAATTTAAAAAATTCCTAAATTGTAAGTAAGTGTTAAAATTAATATTTTACGGTTGGAAATAAAATTTTGTATGCACCACGTCTATTTATCAAACTCTCTGTTACTCGCATCGCTCGCTCTGCTCCTAATATCACACTAATTCGATATAAAGTGTCATTTTACTGACTTGGTATATAAATTACTATTATTTCTTTATGAGAGAATGAAATTCAAATTTTAAAATAAATACATATTTATATATTTTAATACATCTTTTCTTTTTATAAGTATGTAATTTTTTAGTAGTACAGTAGAGCGTCGATTATCAGAACTAATTGGGGGACATGGGCGTTCGGAAAACCGATTTGTTCGGATAATCAAACTACATATATTGAGATTGTCATACATATTTATCCACAAGTGAATAAAAACCATATTTATATAACTATATTTGTTTATACCTTGATAAATAATGACAAATAGCAATTAAACAAAAAAGTGCAGTCTTTGCAACAACATATTTTTGGATACACAATTGAAGAAAATTGAAGATATTTTAAGCGATAATTACTAACGCTTGCTCAATACTCGAGTGCGGGGCGCGGGAGTCGGAAGTTCGGATAACCGGTCGTTCGATTGATCGACGTTCGGATAATCGACGCTCTATTGTATCTTGTATTTGTAGTGCATGTACTTACTTTGTTTTAAAGAAATATGGTATAGGTATTTAACTTTGTTCCAACTTTATAAATTCAATTTGGCATTTGAGATATGTTTTAAAATTTTATTTCCATAATCTAAAGATAATAGGTATTTTAAATGAATGAAAATCTTTAAAATTTCAAAATATTGTCTGTATAGTGCTTGTCTGGCACTAGCCAAACGAGAACAGTGGTAAACATCATGGATGGTGACGTCATGCTCAAGCTCGCTTTTGAAGTAGTTTGAAACAGTATTTTAATTAATTGTTAAGACGTAATATTTTGAATATAATATCTAAGGGAAAATTTTCAGCTAAATCAAAGTACATACAGTAGGAAAAATGAAAGAATACCCATGAACAAACATATAAAACACGCTGTATTTTTCTGTCAGCGTGTCACAAAAACAATTGGCCAGCGCAAGTACATGTAATAATTATTATTACATGTACTTGCGCTGGGCAATTTTCTTTGTGACACAGTGACAGGAAAATACAGCGTGTTTTATATGTTCGTTCATGGGTATTCTTTCATTTTTCCGACTGTACCTATATGTATGTTGGGAATTGAGGAAAATGAAAAAAAAAACGGCGCTTTAACATTTTCTATACTAATATTTGATCAAAAACATTAAAATAACTTGTTATAATGCCTCATAATGATATTTTTGAGTTCCTTCCTGTTAAAACATTAATTTTTCAATTGATTCTTTATGATCCAATATACAAATTTATTTAACACATTGACGGACACTGCGTCAAATGTATAAGCTACATTAATGGAAATTAGACATCTATAGACGTTGTTGTCCGTCAACGTGTTGAATAAATACCAACTCACTGTACAATTGCTAAGAATCATATTTTGAGATTCTAAGAAAAAACTGTTCGGGCTTCAATGCATTATTTTTACATTACATAGTAGCTATAAGTTTTATTTTATTTTATTTATTTATTTACTGGTTTCCCCAATTTCATAAAAAATATACATATATAAACAATAAGTAGAAGTAAAAGTAGTAGTAGTAAAGTCCAGAAATAAAAAACAGTAAAAAAAAACAAACAAAAAATAAAATTAAATGAAAGTGTGACAGCATAAAGCTGTAGTAAGTACATTACAATCACTGGCGAAGCGTCCATGTAACCACTGTTACCATTGGTAACAGTTAAAAATCTTGCAAATAAATATTTTTTCTACGAGCGTGCAAAAATGTCTACTGTTGTTCTGAAGCTATTTCCTTGTGGCATTTTTATGATTAATTATTTATATGGGAAATAAGCCACAATTAAAATGAAAAAAATAATTTTATTAACGTTTCGACGCCCAAATCGGGTGCCGTTGTCAAAATACAAAATATTACTAAAATAAACTAAAGTGTTGTTGCTAAGCAAAAAAATTCTTCTAATAATTTATTTAATCTCACTCATTTATATTGGCAATTCAGACATATATTATACATTTTAAAGTAGAAGACTTTAAAATGATATTGCCAATATTTATGAGTTGCGTTCCTGGGACGACTTACTGAAAGATAGTTCATTCGATTACATGAAATTAACCCCAACTCAAGAATATCCGTCATAAAAAATTATAGCATGTGATATGTCTTTAAAAAGACAACCAAATGCAACGACAGTAAAATTCTCGCGTTAGAGACTTCATAGTAAATCACAAGGGAAAACCAGGAAAAACCCTGTGATACTATCCCGACATCGTAAGTATTTGGTCTTACATTAATTTACTCTCAAAAAATAATACCAAATTCTGACTTGTAACATGTTTAAATTATAAATAATATTAATAATATTAGATATATAAGTAATACTAAAATATAAAATATGTACTAGCTCGATATTATTGACTTACTAATCTTGGTATTTTCTTTCTATTGACTTCCTCTTTCAGTATGGGTAACCACATCCTACTGCATTCTACCGAGGAATTTGCGACACAATTGGTTTCATTTAGCATAATTAGAGCCGCTTCTTTGATTTTTCTCTTTTTACTATGTCTACTTTCTCGCACGCATTTTAGTTTAGAAAGTTTCACTTTTCCGCACGCGTGTTACTTTTCCGCACGCGGTTTTTACTTTTCCGCACGCGTGTTAATTTAGATATGTTAATATGGCCTTAAAGTAATTATAATACATGCAATAAACTAATATTTAGATATTATTTACTAATTTATTTCAAATATATCTTATTGTGTTCCTGTTTTAATGAAATTAACGCGAAAATTCGATGAAATAAAATTATTTTGACATAATATTCGAAAGTCAAATCGGTAGACAATAACAGTCGTTTTGAATCATCGTCATGGAAACCAAGATCGTCGTCATGCTAACTAATTATATTGAAAGTTTGGTTTTGACAACCTTGTCAAAGAATTAATTTTGTATGTATTTTCATATTAATTAAACCAATTGATTAATATTTGGTAATTGTTTAAAGACTCTTAGAAAAAATATTGTTCCTAACTCTTGCAGAAAGTCTCTTTTCCGCACTCGACTGCTTGCCGAACTCCCGCTTCGCGTCGTTCGGCAAACTGCAGTTGCGTGCGGAAAAGAATGACTTTCTGCACTTGTTATGAAAATAACTATTATGACGATGAATAATTCTATTTACCAATATTTTTACCAATAGAAATATATTATTATATTATGTGGTAATAGTACCTACCTCAGTAAATAGACAACTACCCGTAGACACGAAAATATTGGCGAGTTTATGTGACTTAGTTGCACTTTATTATACTCTGTTACCAGACTCATTTCTGGTTACAATGGTTATATACCCACGCTGGCGCTCGGGACCGGCTAGTGACTGAAAATTTTGAAGAAGCGACGGCATAAGCGCGCTGTGTATCAGTAGCGCTGTTACCAAATTTAAAATTGGTGACAGTACCTATAAAAAGTATGCGTGCAGTTAACCATGGATGAGTGTCGCTTCTTAATCGACCAACTACTTGAAAAATTCTCCTCGTATAATTTTGAAGAAAAAAATGAGATTAAAAATGAAAGACCTATTTTAAACAATTTAAAAAAGGAATCAACAAAAGTAGTTCGATATTTTAAATTTAGTTGGTACAGTGAAAATCCTTGGTTATATTATGGTTGCAAGAAAAATATACTGTATTGTTGGCCATGTCTTCTGATATCTACAGAAAAATGGGTGGACCAGGTTCACGATTTAAATAGTGTTAGATTTTTAAAAAGGAGACATGCAATTTCTCCGTTACCTACATATAAGATGTATACCCAATTTGATTCAGTTTGGCAAAACAGAAATCAAAAGTTCTCTTAACCAAGCTTTTAAAGCAAATATTGCTACTAAACATAATGAGTTTGTTAAAAAAATAGATAGGTATATCCTTAGCACACTTATAATAGTTACTGTATGTTTTTGGGCCAAACAAGAACTAGCGTTTCGTGGTCATTTTGAGTGCGACGACTCTGACAATCCAGGCAATTACAGGGAATTGTTAACATTAATTGCCAAAAAAGATCAAAAATTTTGTCAACATGTAGAAACATATGTTTTTTCGAGAGTTTAAAGTGATATACAAAATGATATTATTGAAGCTACACTCACCGGCACAAAATTCCGCCACCCAAAATTTTTGATTAAGTTTGACAATTTATAACTTTATTATTTGTGCTCCGATTTTCAAGATTCTTACACCAGTTTGTAGGTACGGTTATTCATATTGTTTGGTATTATTCCGGTAACAAAAAATTTTGCTTGAATGTCATTGTACAGGGGTGAAAGCAAGCGCTGTATTTTCTAATTTTAAAAAGTTCTGTGGAAAGATGGAATAGCTGATTTTGTTTCATAGTCCTGTTATATTTTCCCGGAGGCATTACCAACATTTTGTTTTTTGAATTATCCGAATATATTTTTTCTTGTAAGAGCTGTACCATTCTTTGTAATTAAAAACACTGATTGACTCATACAATTGAGGTTAGATTGATAAGATTAGAATGGCCCGCATGCAGCCCAGATCTCAATCATATTGAGCATTTATGGGATGAATAAAAAACTATTTGCCGTCATCCTAGGCCTCCAGAAAATTTGGTACAGTTATGGCCCTGGTAGAGGAATATCGGGCTATTCCCCAGGCAAGGAAAACACATCTTTATTAGATGCTAAACAGATTGCGAGCAGTCGTTGCTGCAAGAGGTGTACATAACCGCTATTGAATTGTTTTGTTGTTAAATTTGTTTTGTTTTATTAATTTTAGTGCGTTTGATATTTTTATTTAAATAAACCTTCAAAGCAGTGTTTTTAATTACAGCTCTTACAAGAAAAGAGATATTCAGATAATTAAAAAAACAAGACCTTAGTGATACCTCCAGGATAATACAAAAGGAGTATGAAACAAAATCAGCCCTCCAATTTTTCCACAGAATTTTTTAAAGTTAGGAGAAAAAACAACGTTTACATTCACCCCCGTATAATGTCATCCAAGCAAAAAATTTTTGTTACCGGAATAATAGCAATTGACTTCAATACATGTACCTACAAACTCGTGCAAGAATCATTAAAATCGAAGTACAAATAATAAAGTTATATATTGTCAAACTTAATCAAAAATTTTGGGTGGCGGAATTTTGTGCCGGTGAGTGTATATATACATTTAGCCATATCTTCATTTTTATAAATAAGATTTTTTGCACCTGGTTTTGGTAACACTAAAGAAAAAGTCACGCGTCGCCACTGATTACAATAAAACTAAATTTAACATACACACAATCCACGTTATGCAGTGACAATACATAATAATATAATATAAACCGACATTAATCAACTAACTACAGACAATAAAAAGTCAATAAATTACATAATACAAAAGCATTGTCCATGGCAAAAATTAACAAATCTACTGATAATATAATATTAAACATTAAACATAAGTGCGGAAAAATTGATTTTAGTCGGTTTTTAAATACCCTACTGGAAGAAGAGAATAAATCGATGTACAAATCATTCGGGCGACTCAAAGTTCTATCTATTGGTGAGTTAAGACCATAGTTTGTTGAATGATGAGGTACATGGAACAAGTTATTATTTCTCAGATCATGGTTTAGAATATTAAATTTTATTAATTTTAATAAATCAGGGCAATTGATTTCACTATTTAATAGTTTATAAATAAAAGCTAGATCATTTATAATTCTACTGTCTTTTAAGGAGTGCAAATTGAGATCACTACGGATGATGGTATAGTTGTGGTTTAGATCAATAACATTATGTCCCAATCTGTACTCTGCAAATCTTAAAAACTTATTTTGAACTCTCTCGAGACAAACAACATGAACATTATAAAATGGTGACCAGACAATAGAGGAGAATTCTAATACAGATATAACCAATGATGAGTAAACAGCTTTTATTGTATTAAGGGAAAGATCAGCACAACTGCGAAGTATATAACCCGATACTTTCGAAGCCTTTGCTGTCACATAGTTAATGTGATCCACAAACGTTAAGTTTTCATCGAATATTACTCCTAAATACTTTACTGTTTGAACATAAGAGAGCACTTAACTGTCGATGACATATGATGATTGATATTTTTTTGCAACTTTGTGGAAGCTAATGAAATGACATTTATTAATATTTAAAAAGAGAGGTGTTTTTGTTACACTTCTCAACTAAATTATTGAGATCGTTTTGAAGGAGACTACAATCTTCATGATCTTTGATAGATCTGTACATCTTTAAATCATCAGCAAATAGCAAGTACTTACGAGTGATTAAAACATTCACCTATGTCGTTAATAAATAGATTGAACAGAAGGGGCAAGCAATGAGCACCTTGTGGAACTCCAGATTTTATTTGTATTTCATCTGACATAAATGAACCCAGTTTGACTTTTTGTGTGCGACCTATTAAATAGCTAGCAAACCACTTTAAAAGCTGATCGCTGAAACCATATGCCTTAAGTTAATGTAACAGTAAGTAGTGGTCAATCCTATCAAAGGCTTTTGAAAAGTCTGTGTATACACAATCTACCTGACATTTTCTTTCCAGATCTCTGATAATAGATGTTTCATAAGATAGTAAGTTTGTAGTTGTGGATTTCTTGTGCATAAAGCCATGTTGATAATTATTTATTAATTGTTGACAAGTAAAACTAATATGGTTATAAATCAACTTATCAAGTAGTTTAGGAATGGTCGATTGTTTAGATATACCTCTGTAATTTTCTATATTTTCTCTTTTGCCAGATTTAAAAATTGGAATTAAATGGCTAGTTTTTCATTTATCAGGAAGAATGCCTAATTTCAATGATAAGTTATATAGAACAAACAATGGTTGAGTTTGACTGTAAGCACAGTTTTTCAAGAAAAAATCGGGAAGTCCATCCGGTCTAGCTGTTACATTATTAGAAAGTTTTGACAAACCGTCATAAATAACTTCCACTCTCAAAGAATCACACTTTATAGATGAATAATTATTAAATGTGTCATGATAACTTACATCCAGGGAAGAAACATAAACTTCAGAGAAGTATACAGCAAAAAGTTCACTTATATGATCACCATTCACTGCTTTTTTATCAGCTAGATACATATTATTAGGAACATCATATAGATTATTTTTTCGACTAAAAAATCTCCAAAATGACCTGGGATCGGTATTAAAATTATTTTCAAGGTCTTTTTTGTAATTCACAAAACATTCTTTAGATAAAATATTACAGTGACTACGTAACCTTGAAAACTCTATGTAATAACAGCGATTGCCAGTATTCTTGTAATTTTTGTGAGCTATTTTCTTTTGGATGATTAAATTTCTCAACTCAGCATTGAACCACTTTGGGAAAGTTGATACCTTACTTGTCTTTTGGGCACAAAAAGATTTAATGCCATACTATAAGTACATCAAGTTTCAGACAAATTGGAGACCCAAGAATTTTTTGTGTGTTCAAAGTTTAGTGGTTTGAAATGGAAAAAATGCTACATATTCCCAAGACTTCTGGTCTGGATGGCAAGGACATTAGAATCATCACAAATTTGTATTGGGGTCTGAACTTCTCCACATATTTTGAGGCGCATCTACGGTTGTCTGATGATGCGAATCCAGCTGCTCGGTACAGTAGGGGTAGAAGGATAGGTTTCATACAACCAGTAATTATTCTACATGTTTCATTTAACTCCATGGTGACTTGTTGGGCGTGTCTAGATCTACCCCAGACGGGACAAGCATATTTCCCTGTTGAGAAACATAAGGCCTCAGCTTGGGTGCCAAAGCAAGACTTATTCTGCCTCTTCATTTTCCCTTCTTTCAGTTTCGTGTTCAGGCCAAATCCATTCCAAATTGTCATGTTTTTGGTATGAAGAATTGTTTACATATTTAAACATGAATACAAGTTTAGCAGCCTTTTCGGTTCCTAAATTATTTCGTAATTTGGAATTACAAGTCCAAAGCTTGAAAAGCACCTTTCAATGCTTGCCGTTGAGGCTACTGCTGTAAGTAATTGGTTAATTCGTTCGAGAAATATGTTTTCTTCAGGCCAACCAGATTCAGTGATTGGAACAGACTTCCATCATAATAATGGAGATGTTTTTTTAAAATTTGGACCATACATGAAAAACGGAAAAGGTTTAGACTTCGAAATTAGGGCCATTATAAAACCGAACAAAATCTGTGTTGATTGAATTTAAATATTTATAAGCCTGTTCTTTTTGTTCGGCACTAAGTCTTTCTCCCAAAAAGCGATTGTCCAATAAGTTTGCCAAAAAATGAAGCGAACCTAGAGCCATATTCCTCCTTTTGTAATAAAAGTTCGTAATTTAAATTGGTTGATCTTGATTGATTTGAATTCCTATTAGAAGGCAAGTCAACACAGTTGCAACCTTGCCGCTTTTTAACTTTCTTATGTAAAAATTAGTACGAAATAAAATACTGACATATATCATGATATATACAATATAAATATCATGATATATATCAGTGGGATATATATCCTCGCGCCCTGAACATAGGTCAGTGACAATTATTACAAACAAAAGATAACACATAAATCAATTCAGAAATGTTCCAAGGTATAACGGTTTTGAGTTATCTAATACATACAGGTCATGTAACACTAATCACAATACAAAAGCTCTGGCCGAAAGTATTAAAAAGTTAGGGAAGAAATAAGATTTTTAAAGGCGGAAACTGATATATTAATAATTTCGAGGTTATTTAATGAGTTAGCTAATCGAAGAGTTCTAGGAATAAATGTGTTGTAAGAATAATTGAATCTATGAAAAGAAACATAAAAGGTTTGCACCTGCTTAGTCCAGCAGTTCCCAACCTTTTTTAGCTTCAGGCACACTAACTTAAAATCTTGTTCAGCCACGGCACACTTGGGTAAATAATCTCTATAATGAGTATAATCATAATGTATTGTTATGTGAATTTCGCGGCACACCTACAGGGACTTCAGGGCACACCACTGTGCCGCGCCACACTGGTTGGGAACCTCTGGCCTAGTCGAACGACCAGGGACAAATAGAGATATTTTGGAGAGAAGCTTGGGGCAGTTACACAGCCCGTTGATAATTTTAAATAAAAGTATTAAGTCTCATTGTTTTCTGCGTACCTCAAGAGGAGGTAAGTTCAGTATGTGCTCTAATGCAGAATAGTCGTAGTATGCATGCATCTTAGTGGCAGTATATCTCAGAAAATTGTGTTGGACAGCCTCAAGTTTCAGTTTATGAGTAAAGTAATAGGGGGACCAAATTGTGGAACAGTAATCAAAATGAGATCTAACCAGGGAGAAATAAAGGGTTTTAGTTGGGTTTGGTTTTAATGAGTTTTGTTTGTAGTAAGTTAACATGATGTTTAAAGCCTCTTCCATTGTCGACTCTACTTGTGTGAGTGTTTTCCCATTTACAGCGATACCAAGTTCATCAGAGTAAACAAAACTCTCAGTATGAGTGTGCATTTGGTTGGTTGTTGGTGTAGATGTTAAATAGTGATGGCTCCAGAACGCTTTTTTGAGGTAGGCCATTTTTTTGGGTTCTCCATCTGCTCTTCTTTCCATTTAACACAATGTAGAAGCGTCTATTATACAACAGTGATCTAATGATATATACCAGGTCATAGTCAAGTATAGTATTATAGTTAGCAGGGTTCTGTGGTTTATCATATCATAGGCCTCTGTGAGGTCTATCAAGGCTACTCCTCTGGGTACGTTCGAGGTATACAGCGCAAATAGGCCTATAAAGTGAGTACAAAGACATACATCATTTTTTTGTAATTTTTACACCTTCAATTTACCATGCACATCTCGTAGACTCTACCAACAAGGTAGAGTCATGTTGATGAACTGCAGGGCGCCCCGACAAGCAGTCTCAGCACCTTAAGAAGAAGAAATGGAATCACCCATTCTCTCACCTTAGTTAATAATAAACATCCTCAAAATACAATCAAATTGTTATCATGCTATTTTACTTATCAGTTAATTTACTTACTTTCTTCATTACTTGTTTGCTTTTCTTCAGATAGGGTAAATTTATATTCACCTTGCTCTATTTCAGGATTTACCGGGAACTCATTAAAATCTGGATTATCAAATGCGTCGTATGCGGATTCTCTCTTGGGTTCTTCCGTAATTTCAATTTTGAAGACATCCAAAGGACCATCACATGCCTCATCTATTTCTATTTTACAAGTCTTCTCATTCTCACTCTCACTAGCATCTTGTTCTATTTCCATAATTAAAGTTGATTTTACCTACCAAATTGAGTTATCATGGTTTTATATTTACAGCCAAAAACACTGTATTAATAAATTTTGAGGAACCCAATACACCAAATTAACCGCTAATCCTCTAAAATCGTATTCCTTAGCCCTCCACATTCCATTGCATTTGATTTGCTTTGTATTATTAATTTTTTATTTTGTTGACAGATTTTGACCTTTTGTCTGTCGCTGTCGACTTTAAGGCCATAGAAAAAAGTGTTGTGTGTTGTGTGATTTGGAAGGCGGCTGCACAATTGACCGGGAACGGGAACGAGAACGGAAACGGGAACGAGAACGGAAACTGAAAGCATCAGCAGATTCACAATTAAATGGTAAACAGCTGTTTTGTGTCACCAGGCCTGGACTGGCCCGCCGGCCCTCGGGCCGGTACGCCTTTTGCCTTCGTTAGTACCTATCTATCCTTAGACAAGGAAAAAAGAGAGGACGGGTAACACTCATTTAACACACACGTTCCAAAAGTGAAGCCGGTTTTTGGTTTGTTTGTCACCAGAAACATGGCGGTCACGTCAAAAATAACAATGGGTTGCCAGTGGTGGGTGTTCGTTGAAGGTTAAAATTTCATAAAAAATAAAGTAAATCATCATCTAAAATTCGTAATAAAAACATATGTATGTATTGAAACATATGTACGTAATATGAGAAACTTAATAAAACATTTACCGTACACAAATTCTTCATTTTAAATACATTTCATGTTTTTATTTTAAATACTCAATGCATAACAATACCCCAAAGATACGTCGATGATCAAAATCTCTGGTGTCAGTTTGGCTTCACTTTTGGTCATAGGATTACTCGTCCTCTCTCTTTCCTTGTCTAAGTATCTATCCATAAAAAAAATTAAACTGGAAAAAAATTGTTTTGAACCTTTACACAAAGATGATGCAGCTACGATTCCCCTAAAAAATGTTTTTACATGCCTCAGTAATCAGAATCCTACATTATGAAACCAGTCGGTACAACAAAAGATAACTTGTATCAGGCGTCAGATAATCAAATAGCTTAGCTACGACGGACGACGCCCTCGAAGACCATTTTTACGATTCGGGCGCCTTTCATATGTATCAATATCCGCTGTTTTTATAAAGGCCGCGTCTCACCATCAAATAATTTGATCAAACAGTTTGAGCAAACTTGACGTACTTGAGGAAGTACGTCAAAGTGACGTCACAATTGCAGTTTGTTGAAATTCTAAAAATCGGTGTTCTCACGATCAGTCACAAGAATCTACAGGTCGAGCAAGTCTCGTAAATTTCACGATTGCGAGCCACGCTTCACGCAACCGTGTTTGCGTACTTGTGTTTCGAGTTGCGTGGTCGTGCGGAGTTATATTTACGCGCAATCGTACTTGAGACGCTGTAGTGTCAGGTGAGGTGTTTGAAAATTTGTGTAACTTGATTGCTTGACTCTGTGGTGTGAAGGTGGTTAAACTTTTGTTTTATTTTTTTTTTGTTTTGTTTGTTTTTGTTGTTGCGAATATATCGCAGAAAGTTTTTAGATGAAGTAATTGTATGATGAAGATAACACAGAAAACAATTTGTTAAGTTGTTGTCTTGCAGGTAAAAAAGTGACTTTTTAAAAAATTATATCTTGGAAACTAAAAATTATTTTTATTTATAATTGAAACATGTAAAAGTATAGTACTCTCAAAAAAATTTCAGCCAAAAATATTCATTTTTGTAGAGTTGACTGCAATTTTTCGACAACAGCCCTTTTTTGCGGTGAGCAGCATAACAAGTCCAGTCTCATCTGAAATCAAAGTTTCTTGTAGTTTATACCTCTGGCTAGTGAATGAACAAAGGATTTTTTATTAAATGAGGTCATTTTTGTTTTATAAAAAAAACTACTTTAAAAATGAGAAAAATTGGGGTCAAAAATGCGTTTAAACTTATGTAAAATCTTCAAATTTCATTTTTTTTTTAATTCCTTCGTTCATATTCTAGCCAGAGGTATAAACTACAAGAAACTTTTTGATTTCAGATGAGACTGGACTTAGTTATGCTGCCAACGCAAAAAAAACTTAAACTCTACAAAAATGAATATTTTTGTCTGAAACTTTTTTTGAGACTACCTTAAGTACTATACTTTTACACGTTCCAATTATAAATAAAAATTAATTTTAGTTTTCGAGATATAATTTTTTTAAAAAGTCACTTTTTTTACCCACAAGACCTATGTAACCCCTTAAAAAAATGTTTGGAAGAATATGTTTGATGGCCAAGATGCATACATATATTTAGAAGGAAAGTTCCTGATTTCTGTAGTATAATACATAATACCGAAGAGGAAGTAGCCCTAAGCGCCGGACTCCACTTGCGATTTGTAGTTGTGAAGATTGAACACATTCTTTCAAATAGAAGTCAATCCATGATTATTTAGTCACAAATGGATTGACTTGTATTTGAAACAATGTGTTCAATCTTCCTGATTACAAATCGCAAGTGGAGTGCGGCGGTAATAACACCAAAATATTCCATATAGGTCCATAGAAGGTACACAGACATTGAAAAATTCCTGGAATATCCCTGAAAATCCCAGGAAAATCCTGTGTCAGCATTTTAAACATTACCTGAATGTCTTATTGGAACATTCCATGAATGTCACACGAATGTTCTCTGGACATTCAAAATATATTTTGTAGACATTCCCTGGATATACCAGAAATACAGTGATGAGCGCTCTAATAACCGGCAAAATAGCACAAAAGATGTATTAAGTAGTGAGATAAAAAGACATGAAACTAGTCGAGCTGGGAAATTTAGCGATATTAACTTATACATTTAGATTGTATTGATTGTGTACCACCTTCAGACGTATCAGACGAGTTTGGAAACTACCACTGTCACAGTGACAGTTTTAGTTGACATACTCCTCCGATATGTGTAAAGGTGGGATCAATATAACGTAAATTTAAAGGTTAATTTCGCTAAATTTCCCAGCTCGACTAGTTTCATTTCTTTTTATCTCACAACTAAATATGTTGCCCATATTTTGCTGGTTATTAGGGCACTCATCACTGTACATCCTTGCTGATGTGACAATACCTCCTATCTGTTTTTTCATGAGTTTTGTATGAGAGATGGAAAAACATGTTTTAAGGTCACCTCCTGTGTTCATATGTAAGTTTTGACTTGTTTTGTAGTTCATAGATAGTTTAATTTACTACAAAACAAGTCAAAAAATATCATATGAAAACAGGAGGTGACCCTAAGACAAGTTTTTAGTCTCTCTTACAAAACTCATGAAAAAACAGATAGGATGTATTATTACATCACTGACGATATGTGGCCATACCAAATAATACATCCTTGATAAATATAAACATTTTTATTGAACAAAATCTTTTCATACATTTTTTTAATGCAATTTACTGATATTCCTAAATATTTCAAAAAAATGTGTCACATTTGCTTTGTAAACCTTTCTTTTGCCTTTCGTAGCCACATTCCGTTTCCTTCCTGGTTTTTTGTAGACCACTTCTCTCAGCTGATTCTAAAAAAAAATAAAATAAGTGGTAATTTTTCTATCCTTTACAATTAACAATCAGAAGAAATATTATTTACAGATAATGATATGCATAATAATAATAGGTTTGTTCTAGCATCAGTTTGAAACCATCAGCGAATAGTGGACCAGCGCGAGTAGAGGGGATCGCACTGGTGACTGTATTATGTTCTTTTACTGACCAACTGTTTGCTGATGGTTTTTGACTAGTTTGACTGTTTGCTAGAACAAACCTAATAATAATGAATATTTTGTATTTTGACAATGACATCTGATGTGGAAGTCAAAACATTAATAAAACTATTTTTTCAAGTTAACTTTCACATGCGCGTCTTAAAATTGTACTTTTAATACTTATATCATAAATAACTATTAAAACTATCTTAAGAGGAAACAGTATCAATCAACAGGTAGCGAAAATGTGTTCCAAGATTGCGGCTGTAATTTTGAATATTTTTTCAAGATATTTGGCACACATATTCGTAATATAATAAAGAATGGCGGTACAGAGCCCAATTTGAAAAATATATTAATATGTGGAAATTACTCTGTAATTAAATACAATATAAAAAAACGAGCTTGTACCGCCATTAAGAAGAACAAAAAAATACACTTTTTTCAAATACAACTTTTTTATCCGATTTTGTGTTATTTTGGAACTACTAAAATTTTTTATTTCATTAGTAGTTCCAAAATTACACAAAATCTAGGCATCGGATAAAAAAGTTTATTTGAAGAAAGTGTATTTTTTTGTTCTTCTTAATGGCGGTACAGGCTCGTTTTTTAAATATTGTATAATTAAAGAGTAATTTCCACATATTAATATATTTTTCAAATTGGGCTCTGTACCGCCATTCTTTATTATTTTACGAATACGTGTGCCAAATGCCTCGAAAAAATATTCAAAATTACAGTGACAATCTTGGAACACGTTTTGGCTACCTGTTTATCGCTACTGTATTACCTTAAAACATTGTAATTTGCTAAACCACTATATTTTACTCTACTACTACTCTACTAGCTACCTCATTTTCCACTGTTTCTAAAGACTTGTTTACATGGGTAGAGTTTTGAGGAGAGTAGAGTAGTGGTAGTACTCTACCAAAAATGGCTTGATACCATTCACATGAGGAGAGTACAAGTATAGTACTGATGCTAGTATAGTGAAACCGATTTTTGTATTTTTAAACACTCTTGATTATAAGTGCACCTTAAATTCTTAATTTTTTGCTTAAGCTCGTTTACTCCAAAGCCCCCTTTGCCATTCTTTCGACGATTTCATCCTCCACAGCTTACTGCAAACTTTTATTTCTGTAGTATACACTACCTAAATTCCATAAACACTGGTATTCGCCATATTATAGCTCTACAAGTTTTAAAGTTTCATCTTCGGTGAACTTCATTTTCACTATTTACACAAAACACAATTCCAGCCAGAATGACAGCGCCCCCATGTACTCTCCTACCTACTCTATTCTGCCATAATTGAGCGTGTTCCATGGGTAGAGTGTGCAGCCGAGTAGACATTTTGGCAGTAGTGGTGGTCATAGAGTAGTTACTTTGCCATAGGTTGCTAGTCACTCTACTTTAACTCCAACTATACACTCTACCAGCTATTCTACTGTGCTGAGCATTTTTACAGGTAGAGTTACTCTATCAAGTACTTGCATCATTACTCTACCCGTGTAAACAAGTCTTAAATCTACTGAATGAAAATCTACTTAATCTTAATCTACTCTTAATGAAAAATGTCTAAAATCATTTACCCACCTAGTATTATTGTAGAATTTAAGACAGTCCAGTGCCTTATAAATAATTTCAATATGAATATTTTTCCCTTTAATTCGCCTTTGATACCACTCCATTTTAGATTTTGGGGAACTTATTTCATTGTGTTTATAGACCATATTTATTGAAGGAACCCAATCTGGAGATTGTTATTATCGATTAAGTCGGCTGGTTTTCCTATAAGATTAAAATGTTAACATCTTCAAAAATCGTTACTGTTGTAATTGTAACTTACCAGATATAAAATGATTACAGCAGACAGGACAGGAAAATTTTCATTTCGCTAGTAAAACCTGTACATTGTATTGCATTTAACCATTGTTGTCTCTCAGATACCTTATTTAGTTCAGTTTAAAAGTGAACTTTATCTTGACTTTATCACAATTACTTTGCATTTCACACTTCAAAACACAACACCAATGAAGCATATTATCTTTCTAAATTAATACTTCCAGAGAAAATGTTAAATTAATCTTTGTACAACACAAAATTACAAAGAAATACAACTAAAATTATCTAAAACTCATTAAGAACAGATAGAATAAGATTTATCTTTTACACCCAGTAGCCATATTGATATAGATTTAATTTTGAAAACGATTATATTTAAATTTGGTAAATATAACTCCGCACGACCACGCAACTCGAAACACAAGTACGCAAACACGGTTGCGTGAAGCGTGGCTCGCAATCGTGAAATTTACGAGACTTGCTCGACCTGTAGATTCTTGTCGATCAGTCTAGTTTGATCAAATTTTCTGTATTAAGAGTTGTCTAACTTGTTTGAACTTAATCTAATCCACAATGAAAATTGAAAATGAAATGAAAAGGCTGGAGTGAGGAGTGCTGAAGGGAGTTGTGACTTTACTTTGTTGTCAAGTACTAAGTAGGGCACCTATTACCACTGTTCGGGCATATCAGGCAGAAAAAATAGAAAAGAAAGAATGTAGGCTAGACCTGGACTTTTTCCATGAAATGAAAGCCCTAATAAAAACTAAATTGTGTACAAGAAGACATTGGGAAAAAATACATCTATGAGTGAAAGCATCAACAGTGCGAACAGGTATGAATCAAAGATTGAATTAACAGTATGTATTTATATTTAAACAATATTGTTCTTTACAGATTAATTGTTGCTTTACGCTATGTAGGCACAGGGCTCACATTAAAAGGGTAAGCTTTTCCACGACAATTGCATATAATTTTTCTAAATTAGCAATAAATTTAATAGCAAATGGCAGTTTTCACATTGTCTAGAAGCTATGGATGGAAACATGGTGAACTTTCAACCTCTCAGAAGGGATACTATAGAAATTATAAAGGAACTGACGGCCATTACTTTTTGCTGTATTATATTATGCAGATGGTCAATTTCTTATTGCAGATATAAGAAGAAATGATCCAAATATATCGGATTTGAACTTCAGATCTCTTAATAGCTATTGGTGCAGTTAGCAACATTCGGCTGTGAATAAGTTTAAAATGTAAATTATTTTAGTGCGTTTTTAGTTAAACCTTATTGTATATTTGAAGATTTACAATTATTATTACACTGATAATTAATATAATTAGTTTTATTAATATTATGAGTGGCCAAAATAAATAAAAATAAAACAAGTGTTTTATTTCGACTAACAAACCAGAAACAATCCTACTACTAGTGCAGTGATGTTAAAAAGGGATTTAAAAATGGTGTGCTGTATTTTTAAACTGGATATCAAGTAAATGATATATGTCATATCAACAAAGTTATTTCCTAGTGCTAATGGCACAGCTCAAGATGGACTACCAAGATCAAAATCAACAGATGCCAGGTTTATCCACACAAATGCAATCAATTATCCCACAATATTTATCACAACCAAATCCTTAGCCTTTCAACCGAAACCTAGTAGGTAGTTGGTACATATATATCAAAACCCACAAGCATTCCAACACTTGGACGAATAATAAGCCCCAAACTCTGTCTCTGAATTGTAGAAGGTAGAAATAAGTAACAAATCAAAAAGCAATCGGAAGTCCTGATGAGAAAAAATCTAGAAAACAAACAAGAGTAACCATTGGCTACAAAAGCTGCTGTACATAAATAACTTGTTTAGTATGCACGCTAAAGAAAGCAAAGAAGGAAATCAAGGAAGGAAAGATCAACAAAATAATTTTAATATGTAGCGAAGCCACCACTGATATATACAGTGTCTCACAGCTTAAATGATGCAGTCACTACTCAATAGGGCTTTTCATCAATTGTCATTTGTTTCGAGCTCCTGTCATATGTTGTATAATATTAATATACAGGGATTATTCAACATATGACAGACGCTCGAAACAAATGACTGTGAATGAAAAGCTCTATAAAACTAGCTTGTGTCAGTTGCTCAATATGTATTAGAAAAAATTACATACTGAAAGTAAGTTAGTATAAGGGCCGGTTGTTCGAAAGCTAATCAACAATGATCAGTATCAAATATTTAATTACTGTCATCAACTGTCAATGTCAACTTTGTTTGGGTTGCTGAAAACAATATGAAATTACTTAATCAATTATGTTAATAATTGTTATGTTAATTGATTAACTAATCTCATAATTTTAATCAATTATGTTTTCAGCAACCCAATAAAAGTTGACATTGACAGTTTTGGTGACAGTAATTAAATATTTGATAGTGATCATTGTTGATTAGCGTTCGAACAACCGGCCCTAAGTCTTTTAAAATAGCATAAGCTGTTTTGGGTTTCAAGTATACCATACTTAAATATTAATAAACCTTTGAAATAAATTTAATTCTTTAGGATATTACAAAAGAATAATCTACATGAACTGCAAGAAATAAATCTTCTATCAGCCAAAGAAATGGGCATATTACTTGTTTGTAACTTTTGGAATTCAGTAATATTTGCTGATGAAAATAAACTTGTTTGGGTCCGATAGACTAAAGAACTAAGACTAAAAAAAATGAAAGCACGTAGGAGGTGGAGTGATGATGTGAGGGTGTATGTTGTCTGCAGGAGTACGTAACATGCATTTTATTGACAGTAATATGAACCAATATATATATATATATATATATATATATATATTGGATATACTAACACATCATCTCACTGCTAGTGCTCAAAAATTATGTATCGATGATAATTAGGTACCCATTTTATCAGGTCATTGATCCAAAACATATATGTGAAATTTAATAAAAAATTTTCTTCTTGGTAAAAGGTATATTAGTTTAAAAAGCCCTAAACGGCTACAAACATGTGAAAAAAACGTTTTCGCTCTGTAACAAGAGCATCATCAGTGTTACAAGAACATGGTGAGCCAACCAAAAAAATACGAAGGTCAAAGCCTTTTAAAAAGGAGACAAAAGTCTTATATAAATAACTACATTGAAAAATCCAAAGGATGGATAGAAATTCCTAAGGATACGGCCCTAAAGCAACATATGACTCCCACACGTTGTAAGTGGGTCAAAAGGTAATTAGGTCATTATGTTATAAGAGGTGGCAGGCAACAATATAACATAATGACCTAATTACCTTTTGACCCACTTACAACGTGTGGGAGTCATATGTTGCTTTAGGGCCGTATCCTTAGGAATTTCTATCCATCCTTTGGATTTTTCAAATGTAGTTATTTATATAAGACTTTTGTCTCCTTTTTAAAAGGCTTTGACCTTTGTATTTTTTTTTTGGTTGGCTCACCATGTTCTTGTAACACTGATGATGCTCTTGTTACAGAGCGAAAACGTTTTATTCACATGTTTGTAGCCCTTTAGGGCTTTTTAAACTAATATACCATTTACCAAGAAGAAAATTTTTTATTAAATTTCACTTGTAATTAATGGTATACAGCCAACTACAGGAAGTTCTTCCTTGAGGATTTTCAAAACATATATGTTATATCGGGTTCATATTTGGTTGCTTTATAAGTGCTGAAATGTCATTAAAACACCAGCCCAGTCACCAGATTTGAATGTTATTGAAAATTTGTGACATTAAAAAATAACATAAATAGTACCCCAACTGTAACTGATATAATAATAAAGAAGGACCTATAAAATATTAGCAATCATAGTTCACTGCCTTGTGTTTATTTTCTCATTCTTATTTAAAAGTTTGCTTTATCATTTTAGCTGACATCAAAATCATACATAAAATAATTCAAGGTATTTAAGTATGGTATATTTAAAACCCAAAACATATAGCTTGTGCTATGTTAGAAGACCTATAGTAACTTACTTTCAGTATCAGTATGTAATTACTTTCTAATCAATATTGAGCTAGTGACACAAATAGCGACTGCATCATTTCAGAATTTAAGCTGTGAGTCACTCTAGGTGTTGTAGTAATCAGAATCAGTAATATAATAATATTATTGTTCATAAAATAGGACTTTTCAACGCTTCTCATTTGTTTGAATATTAATTTATTTACTAAAAATTAAAATTCCATCATGTTATGTCTAATGGCTCCAGTACACGTTGGGCCAACTAGTTGGCCAATGAGTTGGGCCAATAAGTTGGGCCAAGTAAGAACAGTGAATACATGGTGATTACACGTTGGTGAAGTTATCAGTCTGCATCTGCATTAACCTTTTCACTTTGACGTATTTCCGGAGTTTGCTCAAACTGTTTGATCAAATTATTTGATGGTGAGACGCGGCCTTTAAATCATCGCGTTAAAATTGTTATAAATTAAGTAATTATACTGTAGTAGTTAGTGTTTGAACATTAATTTAGTAGTTAAGTTAAAAGTTAAAACGGGATAATACGTTAGTAGTGAATAAGAAATACTAAAAGGACCTTTCTGTAAGTTTTGCTTTTATATAATCATAGTAGCAGTAAAGGCCGCGTCTCACCATCAAATAATTTGATCAAACAGTTTGAGCAAACTTGACGTACGAGAGGAAGTACGTCAAAGTGACGTCACAATTGCAGTTTGTTGAAATTCTAAAAATCGGTGTTCTCACGATCAGTCTAGTTTGATCAAATTTTCTGTATTAAGAGTTGTCTAACTTGTTTGAACTTAATCTAATCCACAATGAAAATTGAAAATGAAATGAAAAGGCTGGAGTGAGGAGTGCTGAAGGGAGTTGTGACTTTACTTTGTTGTCAAGTACTAAGTAGGGCACCTATTACCACTGTTCGGGCATATCAGGCAGAAAAAATAGAAAAGAAAGAATGTAGGCTAGACCTGGACTTTTTCCATGAAATGAAAGCCCTAATAAAAACTAAATTGTGTACAAGAAGACATTGGGAAAAAATACATCTATGAGTGAAAGCATCAACAGTGCGAACAGGTATGAATCAAAGATTGAATTAACAGTATGTATTTATATTTAAACAATATTGTTCTTTACAGATTAATTGTTGCTTTACGCTATGTAGGCACAGGGCTCACATTAAAAGGGTAAGCTTTTCCACGACAATTGCATATAATTTTTCTAAATTAGCAATAAATTTAATAGCAAATGGCAGTTTTCACATTGTCTAGAAGCTATGGATGGAAACATGGTGAACTTTCAACCTCTCAGAAGGGATACTATAGAAATTATAAAGGAACTGACGGCCATTACTTTTTGCTGTATTATATTATGCAGATGGTCAATTTCTTATTGCAGATATAAGAAGAAATGATCCAAATATATCGGATTTGAACTTCAGATCTCTTAATAGCTATTGGTGCAGTTAGCAACATTCGGCTGTGAATAAGTTTAAAATGTAAATTATTTTAGTGCGTTTTTAGTTAAACCTTATTGTATATTTGAAGATTTACAATTATTATTACACTGATAATTAATATAATTAGTTTTATTAATATTATGAGTGGCCAAAATAAATAAAAATAAAACAAGTGTTTTATTTCGACTAACAAACCAGAAACAATCCTACTACTAGTGCAGTGATGTTAAAAAGGGATTTAAAAATGGTGTGCTGTATTTTTAAACTGGATATCAAGTAAATGATATATGTCATATCAACAAAGTTATTTCCTAGTGCTAATGGCACAGCTCAAGATGGACTACCAAGATCAAAATCAACAGATGCCAGGTTTATCCACACAAATGCAATCAATTATCCCACAATATTTATCACAACCAAATCCTTAGCCTTTCAACAGAAACCTAGTAGGTAGTTGGTACATATATATCAAAACCCACAAGCATTCCAACACTTGGACGAATAATAAGCCCCAAACTCTGTCTCTGAATTGTAGAAGGTAGAAAGTAACAAATCAAAAAGCAATCGGAAGTCCTGATGAGAAAAAATCTAGAAAACAAACAAGAGTAACCATTGGCTACAAAAGCTGCTGTACATAAATAACTTGTTTAGTATGCACGCTAAAGAAAGCAAAGAAGGAAATCAAGGAAGGAAAGATCAACAAAATAATTTTAATATGTAGCGAAGCCACCACTGATATATACAGTGTCTCACAGCTTAAATGATGCAGTCACTACTCAATAGGGCTTTTCATCAATTGTCATTTGTTTCGAGCTCCTGTCATATGTTGTATAATATTAATATACAGGGATTATTCAACATATGACAGACGCTCGAAACAAATGAATGTGAATGAAAAGCTCTATAAAACTAGCTTGTGTCAGTTGCTCAATATGTATTAGAAAAAATTACATACTGAAAGTAAGTTAGTATAAGGGCCGGTTGTTCGAAAGCTAATCAACAATGATCAGTATCAAATATTTAATTACTGTCATCAACTGTCAATGTCAACTTTGTTTGGGTTGCTGAAAACAATATGAAATTACTTAATCAATTATGTTAATAATTGTTATGTTAATTGATTAACTAATCTCATAATTTTAATCAATTATGTTTTCAGCAACCCAATAAAAGTTGACATTGACAGTTTTGGTGACAGTAATTAAATATTTGATAGTGATTATTGTTGATTAGCGTTCGAACAACCGGCCCTAAGTCTTTTAAAATAGCATAAGCTGTTTTGGGTTTCAAGTATACCATACTTAAATATTAATAAACCTTTGAAATAAATTTAATTCTTTAGGATATTACAAAAGAATAATCTACATGAACTGCAAGAAATAAATCTTCTATCAGCCAAAGAAATGGGCATATTACTTGTTTGTAACTTTTGGAATTCAGTAATATTTGCTGATGAAAATAAACTTGTTTGGGTCCGATAGACTAAAGAACTAAGACTAAAAAAAATGAAAGCACGTAGGAGGTGGAGTGATGATGTGAGGGTGTATGTTGTCTGCAGGAGTACGTAACATGCATTTTATTAACAGTAATATGAACCAATATATATATATATATATATATATATATATATATATATATATATATATATATATATATATATATATATATATATATATATTTGGATATACTAACACATCATCTCACTGCTAGTGCTCAAAAATTATGTATCGATGATAATTAGGTACCCATTTTATCAGGTCATTGATCCAAAACATATATGTGAAATTTAATAAAAAATTTTCTTCTTGGTAAAAGGTATATTAGTTTAAAAAGCCCTAAACGTCTACAAACATGTGAAAAAAACGTTTTCGCTCTGTAACAAGAGCATCATCAGTGTTACAAGAACATGGTGAGCCAACCAAAAAAATACGAAGGTCAAAGCCTTTTAAAAAGGAGACAAAAGTCTTATATAAATAACTACATTGAAAAATCCAAAGGATGGATAGAAATTCCTAAGGATACGGCCCTAAAGCAACATATGACTCCCACACGTTGTAAGTGGGTCAAAAGGTAATTAGGTCATTATGTTATAAGAGGTGGCAGGCAACAATATAACATAATGACCTAATTACCTTTTGACCCACTTACAACGTGTGGGAGTCATATGTTGCTTTAGGGCCGTATCCTTAGGAATTTCTATCCATCCTTTGGATTTTTCAAATGTAGTTATTTATATAAGACTTTTGTCTCCTTTTTAAAAGGCTTTGACCTTTGTATTTTTTTTTTTTGGTTGGCTCACCATGTTCTTGTAACACTGATGATGCTCTTGTTACAGAGCGAAAACGTTTTGTTCACATGTTTGTAGCCCTTTAGGGCTTTTTAAACTAATATACCATTTACCAAGAAGAAAATTTTTTATTAAATTTCACTTGTAATTAATGGTATACAGCCAACTACAGGAAGTTCTTCCTTGTGGATTTTCAAAACATATATGTTATATCGGGTTCATATTTGGTTGCTTTATAAGTGCTGAAATGTCATTAAAACACCAGCCCAGTCACCAGATTTGAATGTTATTGAAAATTTGTGACATTAAAAAATAACATAAATAGTACCCCAACTGTAACTGATATAATAATAAAGAAGGACCTATAAAATATTAGCAATCATAGTTCACTGCCTTGTGTTTATTTTCTCATTCTTATTTAAAAGTTTGCTTTATCATTTTAGCTGACATCAAAATCATACATAAAATAATTCAAGGTATTTAAGTATGGTATATTTAAAACCCAAAACATATAGCTTGTGCTATGTTAGAAGACCTATAGTAACTTACTTTCAGTATCAGTATGTAATTACTTTCTAATCAATATTGAGCTAGTGACACAAGTAGCGACTGCATCATTTCAGAATTTAAGCTGTGAGTCACTCTAGGTGTTGTAGTAATCAGAATCAGTAATATTATTGTTCATAAAATAGGACTTTTCAACGCTTCTCATTTGTTTGAATATTAATTTATTTACTAAAAATTAAAATTCCATCATGTTATGTCTAATGGCTCCAGTACACGTTGGGCCAACTAGTTGGCCAATGAGTTGGGCCAATAAGTTGGGCCAAGTAAGAACAGTGAATACATGGTGATTACACGTTGGTGAAGTTATCAGTCTGCATCTGCATTAACCTTTTCACTTTGACGTATTTCCGGAGTTTGCTCAAACTGTTTGATCAAATTATTTGATGGTGAGACGCGGCCTTTAAATCATCGCGTTAAAATTGTTATAAATTAAGTAATTATACTGTAGTAGTTAGTGTTTGAACATTAATTTAGTAGTTAAGTTAAAAGTTAAAACGGGATAATACCCCAGGCAACCAACTGACGTCATATAACGTCGAGGAAACGTCAGTTTTGGTTGAATATATACACGTATTTGAAAATTACGTCATATAGACGTCTTTTGTAGGTGACTTTAAATACGTAAGATTACTGACGTTAAAGTAACGTTTAAAAAACGTTTTCTTTTCAGACAGTTTAAGTCTGACGTCACAAAATTGGGAGGAGCTTGTTTGTATTACTCCAAACAATTTCGTTTAATAATTTTCATAAGAAATTTCTCATTTATTGTTTACGTGGTTTGTGTCTTGTGTGATAAAATAAGACTTTTCGTTTAGATATTTAGTTGAAGAAACGTGTTAATTAAGAGATTTGTATTCGTTTTTACTCAGTGAGTTAGTTTAATGCAGTATTCTTCTTGACAACTGTTTGAGGTTATGTTTATTTTCTGTTAATGAACTAATTATGTGTTATCGACTTTTATCGAGTAATTTGTTAATAAATTATTTATTAGTTTGTATGTTTTTTCAGTTTTGACACAGTAAGTAGGTATACTTATATAAATAGTGAAAATTCTATAATGCGAGGGCTGGTAGAATCATGCAGAATCAATGTTAGATTACTTCTAATGCACAAGCGATCTTAAACAAATAGTAGTATATCTTCATCGACACATGAGACTTAGACCTATAGGTTTCATGTTACCTATTTTTTATACTACTTATTTTGAAACATCTGAAAGAGGTCACTTTTTGAAAGTATTAAAGACGTGAATATTACCGACGTATAAATGACGTCACCTTTTAGACGTTTTAAAATCGTCACAATTATGACGTCAAATCGATGAGACAAATACACGTGATTTTCAACGTCGATACTACGTCATCGAAACATGTCAATTGGTCATTTTTATGACGTGTTATCTACGTTATAAAAACGTCGTTTGGTTGCCTGGTAGTGAATAAGAAATACTAAAAGGACCTTTCTGTAAGTTTTGCTTTTATATAATCATAGTAGCAGTAAAGGCCGCGTCTCACCATCAAATAATTTGATCAAACAGTTTGAGCAAACTTGACGTACGAGAGGAAGTACGTCAAAGTGACGTCACAATTGCAGTTTGTTGAAATTCTAAAAATCGGTGTTCTCACGATCAGTCTAGTTTGATCAAATTTTCTGTATTAAGAGTTGTCTAACTTGTTTGAACTTAATCTAATCCACAATGAAAATTGAAAATGAAATGAAAAGGCTGGAGTGAGGAGTGCTGAAGGGAGTTGTGACTTTACTTTGTTGTCAAGTACTAAGTAGGGCACCTATTACCACTGTTCGAGCATATCAGGCAGAAAAAATAGAAAAGAAAGAATGTAGGCTAGCTGGACTTTTTCCATGAAATGAAAGCCCTAATAAAAACTAAATTGTGTACAAGAAGACATTGGGAAAAATACATCTATGAGTGAAAGCATCAACAGTGCGAACAGGTACGAATCAAAGATTGAATTAACAGTAGTTAATCAATTAAATTAACCTATGTATTTATATTTAAACAATATTGTTCTTTACAGATTAATTGTTGCTTTACGCTATGTAGGCACAGGGCTCACATTAAAAAGGGTAAGCTTTTCCACGACAATTGCATATAATTTTTCTAAATTAGCAATAACTTTAATAGCAAATGGCAGTTTTCACATTGTCTAGAAGCTATGGATGGAAACATGGTGAACTTTCAACCTCTCAGAAGGGATACTATAGAAATTATAAAGGAACTGACAGCCATTACTTTTTGCTGTATTATATTATGCAGATGGTCAATTTCTTATTGCAGATATAAGAAGAAATGATCCAAATATATCAGATTTGAATTTCAGATTTTTTAATAGCTATTGGTGCAGTTAGCAACATTCGGCTGTGAATAAGTTTAAAATGTAAATTATTTATTTTTAAAAAAAATCTAGAAAACAAACAAGAGTAACCATTGGCTACAAAAGCTGCTGTACATAAATAACTTGTTTAGTATGCACGCTAAAGAAAGCAAAGAAGGAAATCAAGGAAGGAAAGATCAACAAAACAATTTTAATATGTAGCGAAGCCACCACTGATATACAGTGTCTCACAGCTTAAATGATGCAGTCACTACTCAATAGGGCTTTTCATCAATTGTCATTTGTTTCGAGCTCCTGTCATATGTTGTATAATATTAATATACAGGGATTATTCAACATATGACAGACGCTCGAAACAAATGACTGTGAATGAAAAGCTCTATAAAACTAGCTTGTGTCAGTTGCTCAATATGTATTAGAAAAAAATTACATACTGAAAGTAAGTTAGTATAAGTCTTTTAAAATAGCATAAGCTGTTTTGGGTTTCAAGTATACCATACATAAATATTAATAAACCTTTGAAATAAATTTAATTATTTAGGATATTACGAAAGAATAATCTACATGAACTGCAAGAAATAAATCTTCTATCAGCCAAAGAAATGGGCATATTACATTATTTGTGTTCACTAGGGAGCATATTAACAAAGATTGTAACTTTTGGAATTCAGTAATATTTGCTGATGAAAATAAACTTGTTTGGGTCCGATAGACTAAAGAACTAAAACTAAAAAAAATGAAAGCACGTAGGAGGTGGAGTGATGATGTGGGGGTGTATGTTGTCTGCAGGAGTACGTAACATGCATTTTATTAACAGTAATATGAACCAATACATATATTTGGATATACTAACACATCGTCTCACTGCTAGTGCTCAAAAATTACGTATCGATGATAATTACCCATTTTATCAGGACATTGATCCAAAACATATATGTGAAATTTAATAAAAAATTTTCTTCTTGGTAAAAGGTATATTAGTTTAAAAAGCCCTAAAGGGCTACAAACATGTGAACAAAACGTTTTCGCTCTGTAACAAGAGCATCATCAGCATAGTTAAGAGGTGGCAGGCAACAATATAACATAATGACCTAATTACCTTTTGACCCACTTACAACGTGTGGGAGTCATATGTTGCTTTAGGGCCGTATCCTTAGGAATTTCTATCCATCCTTTGGATTTTTCAAATGTAGTTATTTATATAAGACTTTTGTCTCCTTTTTAAAGGGCTTTGACCTTTGTATTTTTTTTTTGGTTGGCTCACCATGTTCTTGTAACACTGATGATGCTCTTGTTACAGAGCGAAAATGTTTTGTTCACATGTTTGTAGCCCTTTAGGGCTTTTTAAACTAATATACCATTTACCAAGAAGAAAATTTTTTATTAAATTTCACTTGTAATTAATGGTATACAGCCAACTACAGGAAGTTCTTCCTTGTGGATTTTCAAAACATATATCGATACATTTTTGGCAAAGTAACGTAAGTTACATTTTTGGCGAATCATGTTTTTCCATTAAACAAACGCTCTTATTGTTTAGAAGGTACTGCCGGAGTGTTGTAAGCCTAGACATATTATGTTTGAATTAATTCTAGGCTTATTACACTTTGGCAGTACCTTCTAAACAATAATAGCTTTAGTTTAATGGAAAAACATAAAATGTCACTTACATTACTTTGCCAAAAATGTATCGATATGTTATGTTATATCGGGTTCATATTTGTTTGCTTTATAAGTGCTGAAATGTCATTAAAACACCAGCCCAGTCACCAGATTTGAATGTTATTGAAAATTTGTGACATTAAAAAATAACATAAATAGTACCCCAACTGTAACTGATAATAAAGAAGGATGTATAAAATATTAGCAATCATAGTTCACTGCCTTGTGTTTATTTTCTCATTCTTATTTAAAAGTTTGCTTTATCATTTTAGCTGATATCAAAATCATACATAAAATAATTCAAGGTATTTAAGTATGGTACATTAAAAACCCAAAACATATAGCTTGTGCTATGTTAGAAGACGTATAGTAACTTACTTTCAGTATCAGTATGTAATTATTTTCTAATCAATATTGAGCTAGTGACTGCATCATTTCAGAATTTAAGCTGTGAGTCACTCTAGGTGTTGTAGTAATCAGAATCAGTAATATAATAATATTATTGTTCATAAAATAGGACTTTTCAACGCTTCTCATTTGTTTGAATATTAATTTATTTACTAAAAATTAAAATTCCATCATGTTATGTCTAACAGCTGATTGTCATTTGTCGAGTTTGAGCAAACTGACCTTGAATTATGCCTTGAATCAGATGTTCAGGATGTGACGTCACTAACTTTCACTTTGTGTCACTAACTGTCAAGTTTGATCAAATAACTGTCAATTATTTGATGGTGAGACGGGGCCTGTAGTATAATAGAGTAGAGGCTGGCTTAGGAGATGGACACAAACTCTCCCGGTCCCCCTGACAAAGAGGGCGGGATCTATGCTTTGCTTTCATTGAACTCGCAAATTTTTTTAAATTCCATACACATGCTAGCCCCGAGACATAAAAATAATATTAATCTAATAGAAAAAGAACTCTGTGCTTTAAAAAATAAATTTCAAAAGGATCAGATCATGCTAACAGAGGTTAATAACTTATCATCCAGGATTGAAAATATTAGTAGAAGAAAAGTTGAATACAGGGACACTGACTTCGCCCCATTCCTTATTATGATAGAGAGTGACAAGAGAAAAGCAGGTACCCAGGCAACCAAGTGACGTCAAGAACGTCGAGGAAACGTCAGTTTTTGGTGTAATATATACACGTGGTTGAACATTATGTCATATCGACGTCTTTTGTAGGTGATTTTAAATACGTAAGATTATTGACGTTAAAATACGTTTAAAAGACGTTTTCATTTCAGACAGCTTAAGTCTGACGGGTCTGACGTCACGAGATTGGGAGGAGCTTAACAGTTATAAAACAAAGGTTATGTTTGTAGCGTCCTTTCATTTCATTCTTTGTCTTGTCGAATTTTGCCTATAGGGCTTTTCATTCACAGTCATTTGTTTCGAGCTTCTGTCATATTTCGTATAATCCGTGTATATGAATATTATACACTGATTATACAACATTTGACAGAAGCTCGAAACAAATGACAATCGATGAAAAGCCCTATTTTGGATTCATTTAGATTTTGTTGGCTGTTTTTTTGTGTATTTCTTAAAACTTTTGTTTGTCTTTTGTGAATTTTATAAATTTACCACAATGCAAAATGATTATTTAAGGAAATTATTATTGGAAATTCAGCAAATGTTGGAGAAAGGTAAGCGAAACAATTTTGATTTACTATCCATTTTCCCTGATATTTATCAATAATGATGAATTTTGCAAGCAATAACATTATTTCTTTTATTGTTTTAGATATTCATTGAAGCTGAAAATAATTGGAGATTTAGATCCATATACAATTCAGTCATCAGAATTGGATTTTACAGTAAAGTTAAAGTTATCCCAAAAATCACTATTATAGATGTTTATACATATCTGGTGGAGTCTCACAGTTACTAGTCTAAGTAGCAGATGAAAGCATATAAAAGCCTTCAGGCACATAATAAAAGCCTTCACAACTGGATTTGTTTTGAAAGTTGTGAGTAAAAATTGTTAATGATTTCTATATTATTGTTGGAAAGGTAAGCCTTCATGTTATTTATTCGCCATTAAAAAAATATATGGATAACAGTAATAGTGTCTTTTGGATAAATTGGTTTTAAAAATTAGATTTATTTACGTTTATATATCTGTATGAAACCAGACATATTGTCGTCCTAATTTGTAAACTGTGTAACTCCATATTTCTCTGAAAATGAGTTATTACTGCCATTGAAAAAATCCCTACTCGTTTAAAAAAGGATGCACATGCATATTTTTACCAGAAGAGTAAATAGTGACATCTTCGTATACACTATGTATCACCCTTGCGGCAAATTTAGTACGAAAACTTTGTAACTCCCCAGTTTGTCATACCACACGACTGACCTCACTGTTTAGCAAGTAATATTTTCAAGAAAAAGTTGGTGGTAAATAAAATATTAAATACACTCAGTAAACAATATAGGTTCAAATGTTAGTGATAGGTGTACCTATCTATAAAATATTCCATTTTAGCATCCTATCTTTTAAAATGGAGATACGTAGTATTCACATTAGTCATATTTAGAGAAATAATTTTTTGTGCCTCTGTAAAATTTGGATAAATGGAGTTACGCAGTTTACAGATTAGGTAGACGACATGTAATTGCTATGATAGAAAAGAGAATAATAAACAGTCATGATTGTTTGTTCTAAAATTATAGGTTTGTTCTAGCATCAGTTTCAAACGGTTTGAAACTATCAGCGAATAGTCGACCAGCGCGAGCAGCGGGGATAGCACTGGTGACTCTATTATGTTCTCTCACTGACCAACTATTTGTTGACGGTTTCTGACTAGTTTTGACTGTTTGCTAGAACAAACCTATTATTATATGAATGTCGAATGTCTGATTTTAAAATATTCTCAATCATTGTAAAGAACGCAAATACTCTAATAAAAATAAATTTTTGTAGTTGAAGCATTCCCACAAAGATAAAATATTTTTTTAGGTGAAGCATTCCCAAAAAGCTAGTTCCAATGGGTATAGTTGGGGCTAGTTGGGTGATAGCCAGTTCCAATGGCATAGCAAATGCACATTGTATATGTAGTTTGCAGCAATATTATTTGCAGCTGAGTATGCCCACAGCAAGACAGAAGAAGAAGAACCCAATGCATGTACAGATGTTACAGCTATGTACATTCTCTGATGAGAAACTAATGAGTTTTGAAACTGTTCGGTCAGAGTGCTTGTTGCGCTCTCTAAACGAACTGAAATATAAGACGGCTTTGGCTTCATGTTGCAGCGATATGAAAATGGTTAGTCATTTTTAATTATAATGTACTTCTTCATCATGAGTATTTATGTATAGGGCTTTTCATTCACAGTCATTTGTTTCGAGCTTCTGTCATGTGTCACATAATATTAATATATCTACGTCATACGTTATTGATATATACCAATGATACAAACCAAAGACATATGGCGTAGATATATTAATATTATGTGACACATGATAGAAGCTCGAACCAAATGACAGTCAATGAAAAGCCCTATTAGTATTTTAAGTGTGTATTATCAGATATCACGTGTAAATTGTTTTTATCATTTTAAGTTGGTCATTACAGTCCCTTAATCAAAAAATATATTTTTCAGGTGTCTGTAGATCTTTTTGTATGCAAAAATTTGTAATAATTATTTGAAATCAATTTGAGGATTATAAGAGTATGGAAATATATGTGAGAACACAGACTATTATAGTTTTGTCCTATTTTTTATCATTCAATACTCTTCCTTAAAATTTATAAATATAAAGCAGATAGTTTTCATTGAAATTCAATATATTTGGTCTTATTTGTATGTATTCATCTCTGACTAAAGGTACGATTCCGATAACGACTGCAGACGGCAACTGCAAACATTAGTTGCAGTTCTCTGCGTTATGGATGTTACTACTTTGCACTATGTATCTGTGTGAGACTGATTCCGAAATCTGACTGCAACTGCTGTCCGGCAGAACTGCTGTCCGGCAGAACGCCAGTTGCTAATAATTATGCAAATTAATAGTGCAAAATAATGACGTCTGTCATGGTGACAACTGTAACTGCCGTCTGCAGTCGTTGTCGGAATCGTACCTTTAAAGTGGGTGGTATAATTATAATAATTATTTAATATTATATTACTTAAATGGTTTAAACTTAAGTTTGTTATTAAATTGTGACTTGGATGTTTAATTTGTTAATAAATGATTTATTAGTTTATATGTTGTTTCACTTTTGACACAGTAAATACTTATAATATAAAAAGTGAAAATTCTATATATGTTATGTTGCATTGAGGATATTGTAATTCTATGCATTTTAACGAGCCTTCCATTTGGTTTTACTTAAATGGAAAAATTACAATGCCCATACGAATAATTGAATGGGTCTGCCGAATAACGTTGTAAGCGCCACATGTTTTTTTTTTGAGAAGTCAAAAAAAAGTTTTAATATTGTGATAATGGTGAGTTTATACATTTTAAGGGTTAGTAATGCAGTTTTTAAATTCAAAATACAAACTGTATTACTCACCTTTAAAATGTATAAACTCACCATTATCACAATGTAAAACTTTTTCTTTGACTTCTCAAAAACAAACCATGTGGCGGACCCATTCAATTTTTGTGTATTTCTAAAACCATAAAATGAAAAATTAATCTAAAAACGACGCAAAATCGACGTAAAAACTACGTTTTTCATATCACGTATTTAAAACGTGAATTATGGTGGGACAACTCGACGTAAAAACTACGTTTTTCATATCACGTATTTAAAACGTGATAAAATTGACGTGAATTGTGGTGGGACATATTCACGTGATTTTCGACGTCGAAAAAACGTTATAAACTGACGTCGTTTGGTGATAATTATGACGTTTTTTCAACGTTTTGTAAACGTTATTTGGTTGCCTGGGTAATATCCATCCTATGGATATTGGGAAAGTATTTCATACAATGGGTACGACTGGAATTAAAGAAATTAGTAGAAAGGGCATGAATAGAATAGGAGTAATTTTTAACACCTCAAGACAGGCAAATATGGTACTAAATAGCACAGAAATCCTTGAGAAAGGATTTCTTGCTTATATACCTCAAAAATTCTAACATCAAGGGGTATTATTAGAGATGTAAGTATAAATATTTCAATGGAAAACATAGTTAACGACAGTAAATTACAAAAAAACGGGAAAATTATATCGGCAAAAAGACTTAACAGAAGAGTTTTAAATGACAATGGGATCGTTACATACATTCAAACAGGAACTTTACAACTACTCTTTGACGTAAGAACTACCCCTAAAGAAATAATTATCTATTCAAACTTGGTAACAGTAGATCCATACATCCCTCCTGTACAGCAATGCTTCAAATGCCTAAGATTTGGGCACTCACAAAGACAATGCAGGGGAAAAGCAAGATGCCCGAAATGTTCCGATGAACATACATTACAAAACTGCACAGTTTCTGTACCAAAATGCCTATACTGCGATCTCGAACACCTTGCCACAAATAAAATTTGCAAAGAATTCTAAAGACAAAAAAAGATAAATGAAGTAATGTTCTTTCAAGATCTCACCTTTTTTGAAGCTGCCAAGCTGTTTCCCCCAATTAAGGAAAAGCCAGAGAATTCGAGAATGTTTCAAAGGAGAAGTAGGGATTTTCCTTCTTTACTATCCAGTTCACCCAGAGCATTCACTCAAGCTCTTCAAAAATCCCCATCCTCCACTTCCCATTTCCAGAGTCAAAGTCATGTGGTCCCAGTTAAAAGGAAAAATAAAGTGATTTTTAAAGACATTAGTTATGACAAGGAGGCGCATAAACCTTTATTAAATGAGGATCTAAGCAGAAACTTACCTAGATTACCGATTTTAAACAAATTATATGATTCACAAAAGCATATGGGATCACAAGGCCCAAGTTTTGCACTTTCATTAAAGACCGCGTCCCACCATCAAATAATTTGATCAAACTGGTTTGAGCAAACTGAAAGTGACACATCTGTGAAACTGAAAGTTTGGTGACGTCACATCCTGAGTGTTCATTGTGGATAATAATGAAAAATTTTAATTTTAAATAAAGTACAAACAAGTTTAAGCCGCGTCTCACCATCAAATAATTTGATCAAACAGTTTGAGCAAACTTGACGAACTTGAGGAAGTACGTCAAAGTGACGTCACAATTGCAGTTTTTTGAAATTCTAAAAATCTGTGCTCTCACTATCAGTCTAGTTTGATCAAATTTTTTGTATTGAGTTGTCTAACTTGTTTGTACACACATGATGTGACGTCACTAACTGTCACTTTCAGTTTGCTCAAACCAGTTTTATCAAAGTATTTGATGGTGGGACGCGGCCTTTAGACAACTCAATACAAAAAATTTGATCAAACTAGACTGATAGTGAGAGCACAGATTTTTAGAATTTCAAAAAAACTGCCATTGTGACGTCACTTTGACGTACTTCCTCAAGTACGTCAAGTTTGATCAAACTGTTTGATAAAATTATTTGATGGTGAGACGCGGCCTTAACAAGCAATCCTGTACATTCTCAGGATAGTGTATCTTCAAAAAACGTTGATTTAACCTCTGATAATAATATGGATTTTGCAGGTTTTGATGAGTCACATAGTACATCTAATTTTAGTAAAAGTAGTGTTGACTGAATTGTCATTTATTTCTCACAGATAATATAATATATTATTTTTTATATTAAAAAGAAAAAATAATAATAGTAACAAATTGTATATATAGTTATGACATTTAATATTTTACATTGGAATATTAATGGTTTCTTTAACAATAAGCAAGATCTAATGGTTTTTCTTAACGAATATGATGTTAATATCATTCTTCTAAATGAAACACATCTGAAATTTTCACAGCACTTGCATGTTCCCAATTTTTACTGCTATAGGGATGATAGGATTGATGGATGGGGTGGAATAGCGGTACTTATTCATCAGTCTCTGGTAGCTGATAGGATAGACATTTCACATATTCACTTGCCTGAAAAATGGCAGGCTATCATTGTCAAATTTGAAAAAAATTTTATTATAGGATCGTATAAAGGCCGCGTCCCACCATCAAATAATTTGATCAAACTGGTTTGAACAAACTGAAAGTGACAGTTAGTGACGTCACATCCTGAGTGTTCATTGTGGATAATAATGAAAAATTTTAATTTTAAATAAAGTACAAACAAGTTAGACAACTCAATACAAAAAATTTGATCAAACTAGACTGATAGTGAGAGCACAGATTTTTATAATTTCAAAAAAACTGCAATTGTGACGTCACTTTGACGTACTTCCGGAGTTTGCTCAAACTGTTTGATCAAATTATTTGATCAAACTGGTTTGAGCAAACTGAAAGTGACAGTTAGTGACGTCACATCCTGAGTGTTCATTGTGGATAATAATGAAAAATTTTAATTTTAAATAAAGTACAAACAAGTTAGACAACTCAATACAAAAAATTTGATCAAACTAGACTGATAGTGAGAGCACAGATTTATATAATTTCAAAAAAACTGCAATTGTGACGTCACTTTGACGTACTTCCTCAAGTACGTCAAGTTTGCTCAAACTGTTTGATCAAATTATTTGATGGTGAGACACGGCCTTTAGTGACGTCACATCCTGAGTGTTCATTGTGGATAATAATGAAAAATTTTAATTTTAAATAAAGTACAAACAAGTTAGACAACTCAATACAAAAAATTTGATCAAACTAGACTGATAGTGAGAGCACAGATTTTTAGAATTTAAAAAAACTGCAATTGTGACGTCACTTTGACGTACTTCCGGAGTTTGCTCAAACTGTTTGATCAAATTATTTGATGGTGAGAGGCGGCCTTGAGACACTAGATGTTTGTTTTCGTAAGGAGATCTTTAGAGAATTGGTTCAAATGTGTGATACACCGTTTTTCTTCATAGGTGACTTGAATTGCCAACATTCTTTATGGGGTTCATCATCTAACAATCCGAACGGCAATCGTCATGCAGATCTTTTGGAGGAGCATAACTTGTGTTTTCTCAATACAGGTGAGGCGACAAGAATCTCACCGCCTGACTCAAACAGTGTCCCTGACGTAGCTATAGCATCTCCAGGTTTGGCTGTGGACTGCCTTTGGGAAGTTTTTTCAGAGATAGGAGCAAGTGATCACTTTCCTTTTGTAGTGTGTTACGGGCAGGATAGAAATAGTCCCCAAAGAAATGACCCTCTTCAAGATCGCAGTATCTTTAATGTGAAAAAAGCCAATTGGAAACAATTCAACCAATATATTGAGTCTAACGTTAACAACATCCTTAATGAGTCCACATCCCACAGATTTTCAAAATTAGACGCAGCAAACAGGTTCATCCCTAAGAAAAAGCGTGTTAGATTCCATAAACCACAATTACCTTGGGCATAAAAAATAGGGCATATTGTAAAAAAGAACAAAAATCCAAAAATAAAAATCATTTGTTGTGTTTTGTTCCACAATTTCCCCTGGTACTCCAATATCAGTAATGTGGAGAAAAGTGAGAAGTTTCCATAAAGCTTTCACTAAAGCCTCAGTTAGACCTCCCAGTAATTCATCGTTAGGGGAAGAAATGCCTTGCTCATTGACTCCACCTGTATTTGAGGACATTGCGTCTCACCCAGTGAAAGAGTGTGAACTCTTCTCTTTAAACGAACTTTCATTGGTTTTGGTTGAACGAAAGGATACTGTGTCGGGCCAGGATGGTATAACATTTTCTATGTTGCAACATCTTCCAGAGTCAGCAATCAAGTTCCTGTTAAAATTTTTCAATTTATGTTTAAAGGAGGGAATGCATATTCCCACTCAATGGAAATCACAGTGTGTTTAATTCCCAAACCCAATAAAAATATAAATTGTCTTTCGGGCTGGAGACCAATCGTTTTATCATCTTGTGTTAGTAAACTTTTAGAGAACATGATAAAAATAAGGTTAGATTGGTATGTAGAACATTTTATGATCCTATCGCCTCTCCAGACTGGCTTTCGTAAAGGTAGAGGGGTATCTGAAAACTTAATTCATCTGGTCAATGAAATCTCAATGAATATCTCAAAAAGGAAACCAGCAGCTGCTGTTATGTTAGACATTTCTTCTGCATATGATAAAGTGTCAATCATCCAATTATTGGACGCTTTGGGAGATCTCAATTTGCCATTGTTCCTTATTGAATTGGTTAACCATTTATTGACTAATCGTTTGGTTTCTGTTCGTGATCCTATTTCCTTAAATCTGCTAGGACCAAGAACTACCAATGTGGGCCTTCCTATGGGTTCCCCTTTGAGTCCAGTACTATTTAATATTGTCATCAATATAATCTCATTTTGTGTGCCAGAGGATGTTCTAATTACTCAGTATGCAGAAGATGTTGCCCTCTATTGCTCCGGCAACAGCTGGGTGGATGTTGTGGAAAAATTAAATGGTACAGTAGGAAGTATTTCTAATAAACTTCATGATATGGGAATGTGTCTGTCATCTAGCAAAAGTCAAGCAATTTTTTTTGATAGAAATAGGAATAATATTCCGAATTCACTAATATCAGTGAATAACACACGTTTAGATTGGAAACAAGAAGTTTCTCATTTGGGAGTTATTCTAGATAGTTCCCTTTCTTGGAGAAGTAAAATTGAAAAGATGGCATTGAAGGCTTCCAGTGGAGTCAATGTTATTCGTTGTTTGTGTCGAACTTGGTGGGGAGCACATCCTGCAACTTTACTCACTCTATATAAGGCATACATTAGATCACATCTTGACTATGGATCTATTTTTCTGGGAGGTTGTGCACGTTCTCTACTTGCAAAATTGGATAAGGTTCAGTATAGAGCTCTTAGAGTGGTAGGGGGATTTATGAGGCCTTCTCCAGTTCATATAATTTTGTCAGAGTGTGGAGAAACACCGTTAGATCTCAGAAGAATATGGCTAGCATCTAAAGTCATTTTAAAAGTAGTAGCCTATGACAACCCAATATATGCCTCAATTGAGCAATTTCACAATGTCTTTCTGGGTTACTTTAGTTTTTGGAGAAGAAAATATTTCCCACCAATACTGGCTGCTTTCCAGAATACTTTACATGAAATTCATGAGGTAGCACATAGCTTCTTATTTCCTTTTCACTCCTTTCCACTTAATATTCAGATTTCTCCTATGGTTTATGAAACTGTCAATATGGGCAAAGAGGCAAATAACCAAACCAAGTTTATGGAATGGTACCTCAATAACTGGCCAGAATATAAACTTATTTTCACAGATGGATCCAAACATAAACAAGGTAATGTAGGTATTGGGATATACCTTAACGAGAGAACACAGTTAACAGCAAGATTACCATCCGCTAATTCAATTTGCTCAGCAGAAGTATTATTTTACAAAGTGCCTCATCTGTAGTGATTCTAAAAGTGCTATAGAAAAAATCACAAGACCAAGCTACAAGGCGGCAATAGACTCATAAACTCTCCAACTAAAACAAAAACTATGTGAATTTGATGAAAAACAAAGAGAAATTAAATTTGCATGGATTCCAAGTCACACTGGAATTATTGGGAATGATAAAGCTGACCATCTTGCGAATCTTGGAAGAAAGCTGCCTATTAGTGAAGAACCAAAGGCCCCCTTTAAAGATTTTCAAATTAAATATAAAGAAAACCTATGGATTGGTTGGGAAAATCGTTTCCAACAAATAGGACAGGCAAAAGGAATTACTTATTGCTCACAAGTTACAGTTCCATATAAAAAGGCATGGTTTACAAAATTTCCCAACCTGGGGAGAGGTATAATCACACAAATGTGTCGTATGAGAAGTGGACATTGTAGTGTTCCTGTACATTTATTTAGATTGAAGGTAGTGAATTCAAACCAGTGTTTATGTGGCAGTGTAGGAACTTTACAACATGTTTTATTGGAATGTACTAGGTTCCAAAGAGAGTCCCAGTTGCTTAGAAGGGAACTAGAAGGTGATCCGACATTAACTGATGTGTTGTTTAAAAATTTAAACTCAAAGACATTAATCGCAGTGCAAAAGTTTTTAACATCAACAATGACTCGTGTGTAGCTTGCTTAAAAACTTAGACTTTATGCTTGCTTGCAATGCATGTGCTTGTGCTTAGTGCGGTTTTGCGTGGTAGTACTAGACCATTAATAGTAGAACTTTAGTTATGGAACTTATAAACAATTACAAAGTTTTTTTTTATCTCTTAATTATTTCAGATTCAGGAGCTATAAGCTTAAGCCCAGATGTACCTCAGGTACGCCTCTTGAATATTCAAGTCACAGTATGTATAGTTTGTGATTCAAGTCATAGCCACCTTTACTTTACAAGCCATGAAGTTGAAACTTGGCAACATCTAAGCGTAGACCGGTTAATTCTGACAGTTCTCATTTATTTTTAAATGTTTTTAAATAATATTCACTGTATTTACAGAAAAACTCAAACATTTTACAATATTTCGTGCTCCAAATTATAAAGAATATTAAAAGGTATGTATTAAGATGATTTTAGTTCAATATAATATATTTTATATACTATATTTTATAGTATAATATATATTTTTATATAAACTTACGTGCATATAGAAATGCGTCCACTTAAAATTTTTGTCATTTTTGATGTCTTATATTTACTAAACCTGTTGGCCGATTCAAGTGATTTTTTTAATATGTTATAGCCTGATTCTTTAACAATACGCTGTAATAATATTGTTGCTAAGCAGTTAATTCTAAACCCCAACACTTCACATCAAACCATGTGAGAAATTGTTGTTATAGTTATTTCTAGCGATATTTGTATATAATTTAAAATAAGATATTATTTATTTAAAATAAAGTATTTTACACATATTCTTGTTATTGGGTTTTTCTTTGTATAATAATAATAATATATTAAAACCCAACTATAGACTCTGGTTTTCTTAATAACATTCTGTTTTTTTTATTATTTCGTTTATGTTGGATAATAAAAAAAAGTTAGCTACTCCAACAACTAGATTTTTGTTCTTTATCAATTCAGGGTGTTTCTAAATAAGTGCGAAAAACTTTAAAGGGAAAGGAACAAAATGCAAAATTTTGACGCCTGTCAAAATTTTCAGTGTATTTTAAATGCAATCATTTTTTTCGAATCCTGAGAAAACTAATAAGTATTTTTGAAAAATTTAAACGCTGAATGAAAGATTACTTTATTACCGAGGGCCGAAAGTCCCTTAGAATGAATGAAAAGTTGTTTTTGAATGACATATTTGAAACTAAAAATCACACTAAATTTTATTAATTTTTCGCCCCTGTAACTTGTTAAAATAAACATAGAAGTTTTCAGGGACTTTCGGCCCTCGGTCCTAACGTAATCTTTCATTCTGCGTTTAAATTTTTGAAAAATACTCATTAGTTTTCTTAGGATTCGAAAAAAATTAATCACATGTATATTCTTGTTATTGGTTTTTTTTTGTATAATAAACGTTACTAACAAGGAAGTACTTTTAATTTTATTTTGTACAAACTTCTAATTAATAATATTTTCTTGTTCGACTCAAAAAATACTATAAATTTTACCAGAATTTCTACTTTAAAATTGTGTTTTCAAAAGCGGTAGTCCGAAAGTCGGACTACGCACGTCATCAATTGCGATGTTGCCTTTTTCTCTTCATGGCTTGTTAAGTAAAGGTGGCTATGTTCAAGTCTATATTCATGGATCATGGCCGGATAGCCCTGACAGCTAAGGCCATTCAAATGAAGAGAAGAAGAAGAACATGAAGATATGAAGTTAGTAATTAATGAAGAATGTAATTTTTTACTGTGAACTAACCTCAAATGATGGTAACCTATGATATCAAAAGATTATCCTTTAACAAAAAACTTAAGGATTAGTAATTTTATATTAATGGATTTAACAATTTTACTATGACAGAAAGAACAGAAGACAGTGGATATGAAAATGATATACCTCATTCTTATGATGGTATTAACTGGAAGTTAGATTCCATTTACAACATTAGAGTAGCAAATATTTATGATCCCTCCAAATTTTGGATAGTGCATTTTACGGAAGAGTTAGATTTATTTTTTTCATTTATGAACAGTTTTTACAATGAAAAATATGAAGAGTATCGAATGCCAATAGAATCTATGAAAAGAAACACTTACTGTGCAGTTTACACAAATAATGGGTTTTATAGGGCTCTTATTGTGGAGATTACAAATAGGGTGAGACCAGATTTTTTTATTTATTTAATACAGCTAAAGTACCATCTACTCAGTAGTGCAGGAGTATGGTCCGTCCCAAATCCTTTTTTCAATGCTTCACAGATTATCGAATTCTCTCTAATGCAATAAAGTTGGAAGTGACAGGAAAAAACGTACCTCTGTGATTAATATACATTGAACTTAGAAAATTATGTATTCCTTGGGGGTATTTGCATATTAAAACGGATTTCTACTTATAGGTGTATAATTGGTTGGAGATTACAATAGGGCTTTTCATCGATTGTCATTTGTTTCGAGCTTCTGTCATATGTCACATCTAATCTACATTACCCCTACTATAATGTACATCAATAAATTACCTTAACCTAGCTTAAATCACAACATGATCTCAACATAAATTATTCCCAACCTAATTCACATCAATACATTAACTTAACCTAGCTTAAATCACAGCACAATATCAATATACATTATCATAATATTAATATATTTACGGCATACATCTTTGGTTTGTATCATTGATATATCCAATAACGTATGACGTAGATATATTAATATTATGTGACACCTGACAGAAGCTTGAAACAAATGACTGTGAATGAAATGCCCTATCCGCTCCGAGTTTCGCTGGTATCGCCACCTACCTACAGGATTACTAGTATAACTTTTACCGGAAATTTTCTGAAAAGAAAAAAGTGTTGCCTATACCCTGTGAGTTTCGCTGGTATGGCTGCTATCGCCATCTAACGGTTGACTAGTGTTCCTATTTCGGCCGGAATTTTAAAGAGGACAGTAGAAAAGCAAATAATAGTTGTTTCAAACTTATTATTTAATTCTTATCGTGTAATATTTACAACGTAAAGAAGTAATTGGATTTTAATCGATAATTAATAGCAGTAAGTACAGAATTTATTATTCATAGATTTTGCTTATCGTTTTGACGTTTATGTTGACAACTAATATTAGAAAAAATTTATTCTACAAAAAAGTATAATAATTTAATATAATTATAGTATAATACTTCTTAAATATTAACTTATGAATGACAGTTAACGGCATCCTACGTTTGCTGTGATTGGTCGTTATCTTCACGCATTCAAATTTTGTTTCAGGATTGGATTGTAAAATTAAAACCGTCAAAATTCGAGAGTATGCTAACTGATCCTTTAGCTCAAATTTTTCTACCGTTTTAAAATTAAAATTGTGTTTACTTACTTTTTTCTAATTGCATCAATCCATTTTTGTCGTTAAATCACCTTATGCTTAGCGACAGGAAAGTTGCAGAATACACAGTTACTATTGTAACCAGTATTTCGGCACTCTTTAATACAACAACTTTCGTGAGACATTTAAAAGCTATAATATGCAACTCTTAATGCAGAACGTCAAAAAGCAAATTTCCAGTAAAGGTTTACAAACTTGTCACTACTGGCGTTCGCGAATTTTTCATTATCCCCTCTACCTACGAGCTCACAGCGTATACTCTAAATTATAGATAACCAATCAATGGGGAGATTAAAGATAATTTGACACAAAAATAATCGATCATGACAATTGTAATTTCTAGGTTAGAAATTTGTCAACAATGTAAATAATATTTCTGTCATTGGTATATTCGGGCACTGTATAGTGAAATTTGATATTACAGTGGAACCCCGTTAACTCGGATTAATCGGGACCGCGGCCGATCCGGATTAATCGGGACCGCGGCCGATCCGGATTATCGAAAATTCGGGTTAGCCGGAGAAAATGGTAAAGATTATTAAAATATGGTATGCTTACAGATAAACTCCGTTATAATTGGCACACAGACACTTGTAAACCACGTTCGCGTTCCACACATACAAAGCGTCGTCGAGAGTCTCATTTTTAGCTTTCTTAGCTTTGCACCGATTGTCCAAACTGTCTTTTGTTATCATTTTGAAACAAAAACAACATTTTAAGTTTTATTGCCATTACGTAGACAAAAAATCACGCAAACACAAAATCTGAATATATTTACGAACGATTACAGAATGGAACGAACAATGCGACTTTACTACACACAATACCGTCTCGCAACGAGAACGAACTTATGTTATTTAATAAGAGTGAAGACTAAGACCATTGTTTGAAAAATAATTTTTTAATAGTCTTTTCTAAACAATGCTAAGACAGTTTCAAGTAAATAAAGGATACTACAGATGCCTGTTGGTTTCGATAACATGACAATAAGCGTTGTCTGTCATGCCATGAGTCATTTTTACTAAGGTATATTATGTATCAAATTACACAAATACGCATTATCTCTCATTGTATAATGTGTTTGACATTGAAAATTGAAACAAATGAACTACATAGGAATTCGCTAAACGCTAAAGCGACAAATTTTTACGAAGAAAGTTTATTATGATAAATAAAATTAGCCTGAAAAATATAAGATATTATAGTATTCGAACAATATGTTTATAAGGAAAGATAAAAGAAAATATTTTAAGATGTTGAAAAGAAATTGGAAAATCCAGCATAAAGGACATACATTTTTATTGTTGTAATGTTTGTCTGATAAAAATCGGTCCGGGTTAGCCGGACTTCCGGGTTACGGGGGCCGACTTATCGGGGTTCCACTGTATATTTATTTAACTTTACATTAAACTATTTTAAATATTATAGTCCTGTCGCCAGGGGGGGTACAACGGCCTCGTTAATTCAGATGGACTTACTCAAGTTTTTTTTATGTATTTTGACCCGTAGAACACGAATTTTTTGGGTAACAGTTGATCCGGATGTCGATAAGATTGTTATAGACCAAGAACTTGAGGAATCAAATAACAGCGATTTTTGGCAAAACAAAACAATATTTTGTATTTTTTGGGCCATTTTAAGTAAAAAATATTTCTACAAGTTTTTTCGTAGGATGCACAGTTTTCGAGATAAACGCGGTTGAACTTTAAAAAAATCGAAAAATTGCAATTTCTGAACCCGAATAACTTTTGATTAAAAAATAAAATAGCAAGTCTGCTTACCGCATTTGAAAGTTTAAGTCAAATTATATCGGTTTTGATTATTTGCATTGGTAAAAATTTATTTTTTTATTGTTTAACAAAGCTATAAACACGTAGGGTTTCCCGTGCTTTTACATGCGTTTTACCGCATGTAACGTAGAAATAGTCTTGATTGCACTAGTACCTATTCTACCTACTCGTTCGATTTTAAATGAGAAATCATAGAAACATCACTCACGCACTAGTTGTTTGTAGCTTTGTTTAACAATAACACAATAAATTTTTAGCAATGCAAATAATCAAAACCGACATAATTTGACTTGAACTTTCAAAGGCGCTAAGCAGAATTGCTATTTTATTTTTTAATCAAAAGTTATTCGGGTTTAAAAATTGCAGTTTTTCGATTTTTTGAAAGTTCAACCGCGTTTATCTCGAAAACTGTGCATCCTACTAAAAAACTTGTAGAAATATTTTTTGCTTAAAATGACCCAAAAAATACAAAATATTGTTTTGTTTTGCCAAAAATCGCTGTTATTTGATTCCTCAAGTTCTTGGTCTATAACAATCTTATCGACATCCGGATCAACTGTTACCCAAAAAATTCGTGTTCTACGGGTCAAAATACATAAAAAAAACTTGGGTAAGTCCATCTGAATTAACGAGGCCGTTGTACCCCCCCTGGCGACAGGACTATTAATATTCTGGCAAATATTTGGATAAATATTGATGTTTATATAAATATAAATATTCTGACAACTGTCAGATGTAACTAAAATGTCATGTAATGATTTGCGACATTCTTAAAATCCTATAGGTTTGTTCCAACACAACCGAGAACCGTCACGAAACAGTAATGCTCCTGCGCAGTAAACAATCCATTCCAACAAAAATATGATCGTCATCAGATCGTCCTTCCCACTGTTCCAACAAGAATTGTGATCTTTCGGTGACGGTTTCGTGATGATCATTTCAGTAATCAGGCAAATGCATAATGTGCTGGTTGGACTGAATTGCGCACTAGGACTTAATTCTTTAAATTTTTTGAGCCTTTGATTGACTAAAAGCACACAATCTGTCACCAACAAAAGTGACAAATATAATGATATATATATATAATCATGTCCCTTCTACCATACAATGGTGTAGGGTTGCAGCATTAATCTACCAAATTAACATATCTAGTTTTACATAGGTACTTACAAATATACAAATTACACTTTTACATCTAATTCTACATTTCTAAAATTAATTTCATTAATTCTATAAAAGTATCAGTTATCTATATACAAATTGTTTCTACTCTTTTCTGTCTTGTGCTATCGCTTTGGCATCTATCCAGTTTGATCTTTTCTTTTGCAGAATGGCTCCTATTGCTTTATCCCATGTTTGTCTGGGTCTTCCTCTCTTCCTATTTTTTGATATTTTTGCTTCCCATACTCTTCGAACTGGTCTAGTTTCTTTCATTCGTTGTAGATGCCCCCACCAACATAATTGTCTTTGCTCTATATACTCCAATGTGGATGGTATTTTTAACTCGCTTCTTAAGTCTACATTCCTTAGTCGGTCCAATTTAGTGATGCCTTTTACTCTTCTCAGGAACTTCATTTCCATGGCTTGGATCTTGCTTTTTTGTCGGTTTGTTAAGACCCAAGATTCCCTGCCGAAGGTTAGTACTGGTCTATAAATTGATTTGAACACTTTTATTTTTGTTTCTCTTGAAATTTCTTTTCTACTGATAAATTTTTTATTCATTGCATGGTACAGCTTTATTGTTTTGTCTATTCTATTGTTTACTTCAGCATCTTGAGTGCCTGCCTGGTCAATTATTACACCTAGATAAATAAGAGAAAGTTTTCACTTGTTCAATTTGTGTTCCTTCAATTTCTATTCTTAGCTCCTGTCTCTCTTCACCGATCTGTAGTACTTTGGTCTTGCTTTTGTTTATTACCATTCCATTTTCAATGAATACTCTGTTCCATATTTCAATGTTGTGTTGTAGATATTTTTCACTTCTTGCAATTAACACCAAGTCGTCTGCAAACACTCCTTCTGATATTTCTACTCTACGTAGATATCTGTGTCCAACATTTAATTTTCTGCTTTCTATTGTGCATCTTTTAATTATTTGGTCCATAAACAATATAAACAGCGTTGGGCTAAGAGCTCCGCTTTGTCTTAGTCCTCCTGTTACTGTAAAAGTGTTTGATCTATTGTTGTTACTAATCACCGAGTTCACATTCTCATTATATATTTTCTGGATGATTCATATCATTTTATGTCCTACACCTTTCTCTCTTAGCACTTTCCATACTCTCTGTCTGGGTACTTTGTCGAAGGCCTTTTCTAGGTCTAAGAAGGCTAAGTATATGTTCTTTTTCTCTTGAAGCGCTTTTTCGCTTATTTGATTTAGCATGAATATATGATCTTGTATGCTCCTTCCGCTTCTGAAACCACTTTGTGACTCGTCTAGTGTATCTTCTGCGATTATTCTTATTCGTTTATCTATGATTTTCTCTAATATTTTCATTGATACACATAGCAATGTCATTCCTCTGTAGTTATTACATTCTCTTTTGTCACCTTTCTTATGTGTGGGAACTATCAATGCGGCTTTCCAGTCCTCTGGTAATATTTCATCTTTCCATACTTTATTCATTATTTCTAGTAGTATTTCAGTACCTTGTTGTCCCATGCTTTTTATTATTTCCACCGTTACTTTGTCAATTCCCAGAGCTTTTCCATATTTTAGCTGTTTTATGGCTTCTTGTAGTTCTTCTAGTGTTTTGGTTCTTCTACATTTTCTTCTGGCGTTTCTTCTGGTTCAGTATTGGTTTCTGTATGGTTGTCATGGTTCAATAGCTCTTCAAAGTGTTCTTGCCATCTATTCATTATTTGAGTTGGTTCTGCTAATAAATTTCCATTTTTATTCTTAATATTGTGGACTTTTTGTTTGTTCTCTGTTCTTAATGTTTTTAGTGTTCTATAGAAGAGCTTTTGATTACTTTTACTGTCTTGTTCCATTTTATCACCAAATTTTGTCCATGTTTCCTTTTTAGCTGCAGTTACTAGTAGCTTTACTTTTCTTCTTTCATTTTTGTAAATGTTGTAGTATTCGTTTGTTTTGTTTTGCAGATATTGTTTTCATGCTTTTTTCTGAGCTTTTACTTGTGTTTTTATTTGTTCTGTCCACCAAGCTGTCTGTTTTTTCGTGGGATTTGTTTTACTTATTCCGCATACTTCTTTAGCTGAGTCTAGTAATAGGTGTTTAAACCAATTCCACGCTTGGTTTATATTCTCTTCGTTCGTTTCTATTGTATTATTGAGTTTTTCGTTCACTTTCTTCTCATATTCTCTTGCTGTTTCCTTATTTCTGAGTTTATAAGTATTAATTGTCTCCACTGTTACCATTTTTTGATTATCTGGTCGATTATATTTTATGTCTATTGTTTTCTCTCTTATCTTTGCAACAACCATGTAGTGATCACTACCTATTTCTGGGCCTCTATGTACTTTAGTATTCATAACTTTTTTTCTGTCATTGCTTTCAACTAGTACATAGTCAATTATGGAGTTTTCGTTACGGCTCTTTACTTCTCTTGTGTACATATGGATATCTTTGTGCTTAAATCAACTTACCTTAACTTAACTTGTGCTTACTCAAAGATCCATGAAAATGCTTGGCTTTGTTAAAAAGACAACTCGTGATTTCACGAACGTGTTCGCTCTTAAAATGCTCTATTGTTCTTTAGTCAGGACGCACCTTGACTACTCTTCTCCAGTTTGGTCCCCACATTATTTACACCTCAAGAACAAACTTGATAGTGTTCAACATAATTTTCTTAGATATATTGGGTTCAAAAAACACATCAATTATAATTATACAGATATGGAACGATTTTTGAATATCTCTTCTCTGGATGTCCGTAGGAAGCGTAAAGATCTTACAGTATTGTTTAATATTATCAATGGCATATATTACTGCCCTGAACTCTTTGCTAAAATATTGTTGTTTGTTCCACCACGATCAACAAGACAAATTCAAACCTTTCATATTTCTTTTCATAGATATAATTACTCATATTTTACTTTTGTTCCTAGAACACTAAGACTTGCTAACTCCCTAGGTGACCTTTTACTTTTTGGTAACTCTGTTGATGTTTTTAAGAACCATTTAACCAAATTAAATATTTAGCAATGTCATAACCTTGTTATTTGTTAGTAATTAATGTTTTGTAATTATTTTACTTTGTCATGTCTTTTTAAATGTTTTGTACTCTCTCATTTTATTCTTATATATTCAACACTGTAATTATCAATATCTTATTAATGTATTACCGAATTGGGCTTGCCCGTATAAATAAATAAATTAAAAAATAAATTAAATAATGTGTTAGTTATTATTACTACATTATTATTTCTAGTCTGCTCTCCATACTGTCCTATGCATCTTGTCTATAACTCATCTCTTGTTCCAACTCTACTATTGAAGTCGCCTATTATGTATATCTTTCCTTTAGCGCTTTCTGTTATCAGTGTCAACTCATGCCAAAATTCATCTTTGTTTTATGCTGTGTCGTCTTCGTTTTAGCCATAAACTATTATTACAGTTTTTATGCGATTATTCTCTCTATTATTAATTTCGATACTCAATATTCTTTCGGACCATGCTTTCCAATCACCTATTTGTTTCTCCATACTTTTATGTATTATACATCCTACTACTGCAGCTGCTCTTTGATCTTCTCGGACTCCACTATATATATATCATTGTGTGTTCATTCTCTAATTTTATTTCACCTTTACCTTTTTTCTTAGTCTCAGTTATTGCCAATATGTCTAATTCCGTTGTTTCAAATTCTTTCAGTTCTATTTCTTTCCCAGTTATACTTTTAATATTCCATGTTCCAATTTTCCAATATTTACCTTCATTTCTTCTTTGCTTTGATGTTTTGGTTATTTTTGTATTACTGCATGTATTTACCATTGTCCTTGTTCATAGCCAGTTCCGTTCCGTGATTTTCAGTCCGGCAGTTAGTTAGTTTTTTGTGGCCTTATTGCTTATTAGATTTTTATTGAGCTCAAGTTTTTCTTGAGATCTATTCCAGGTCCACAGTTTATCATTTATTATGAGTTTATTATATCTAATAATGACTTTATTACCTTTGGCTCGTTCTTCTTTTCCTTTTTCTCTTATAATTTTTTGTATTTTCGGTTCAACTCCTCGGAAGGTCACAGCACGAGTTTGTCAATAAAAATAACCTTTAAATAAGAACTTTTACATACCAATTTTTGTCCACAAAATTATGTCTGCCTGCTGCTTACTTTCTTTTTAATAATATTCACTTTTGTGTATTTATTATTACTCGATACGTCTCGGTAGATTTGAGTTTGATGTCAGAGCGATAAATACACGTCAATAACACACCATTAGCGTACCTATACAAATATAATGATAATGATAGATAAATCAGTTATCAGTCAGATAACCGTTCTAACATCAGTTTCCAAATTACCGTCATGGGACGATAACTGGGCGATACAGTTACGAACATGCGCACAACAAACGGTACAAGTAGTTTCGTGACGGTTTCTGGACCGTCCAAAAGTTCATGTTGGAACAAACCTTATATCACATCAAAATTAATGAGGCATGAAAAAAGGGTTTGAGATATACTATATTCAGCAAATATGATGAGTGGTATATTGTTTGTAGTGGGTACCGTCCATTAACGGTTCTCCAAGTCTTCACCTAATCTCCAAGGTCTTGGGGCAAGGTTCTGTTTAGATGTGTAATAGGTTGTGGTGGTTGGTATAATTCTCTTATGATTTGGCAATCATTTGTGGAATTTCTTTCTTGGGCTCTCTTTGCCTGAAAGTCATTGACTTCTCTTATGAATGGTTGTATGGTTGGACACAGACCATGGAGCATTGGCTATTGTTCGAAGGGATTTCAACTGAGAAGTTTGTAGAATCTTAGTGTTGGCTGGTTTACTGCAACCCCATAGTTAAATTCCATAATACCAAATAGGTTTGAATGAACACATTCCTGACACATTCGAAAGGGAAGTACTGAGGAGAATACTAGGACCTGTGAGGGAAATAGACCGGGAGATATTATACAGAAGCTATTTCCTTGTGGCATTTTTATAATTAAGTATTTTCTATGGGAAATAAGCCACAATTTTACTAAAAAATGAATTTATTAACGTTTCGAAGCCCAAATCGGGTTTCGTTGTCAAAATACTATTAAAATAAACAAAAATGTTGTTGCTAAGTAAAAAAATTCTTCTAATAATTTATTTAATCTGACTCATTTATATTGGCAATTCAGACGTATATTATACATTTTAAAGTAGAAGACTTTAAAGTGATATCGCCAATATTTATGAGTTGCGTTCCTGGGTCGACTTTACTAAAAGATAGTTCATTCGATTACATGAAATCAATCCCAACTCAAGAATATCCGTCGCAAAAAAATCATAGCATGTGATCTGTCTTTAAAAAGATAACCAAATGCAGCGACGACAGTAAAATTCTCGCGTTAGAGATTCCATAGTAAATCACGAGGGAAAACCAGGAAAAAACCTCGTGATACTATCCCGACATCGTAAGCAAATACTTAGATTAAATAAATTATTAGAAGAATTTTTTTACTTAGCAACAACATTTTTGTTTATTTTAATAGTATTTTGTATTTTGACAACGAAACCCGATTTGGGCTTCGAAACGTTAATAAATTCATTTTTTAGTAAAATTGTGGCTTATTTCCCATAGAAAATACTTAATTATACAGAAGTTCAGCCACGATTTTCTAAGTCCTGCCTTTTGCAATACTGGAAGGGTAGACGATGTACTTACAATCTGTGGAAACATCCACAAATTTCCTGTGACATTTTCCTGTAAAAATTAGATTTTTCCAAAAAATAAAAATAGGGTTTTGCGATGAATTTCCAAGTCCTGCCATATCCGTAGATAGACAGGATACTATCGATTTTATGAAGAAAATTTTTTGGGCAGGAGGGTTGCAAACGGGGTAACGGAGTATATATGTATACAAACATGTAAGGAAAATAATGAAATTTTCATGATTTTCTAGGTCCTGCCAACTAAATAAACTAAACATATTTATTTCAAAATGATCCAAAAAATATTGGCATAACGTCTCCTAATGTTTAAGTATACTTGTCCCTTGGAAAATTCTGCGGAAAATTTTCACCCTGATTCCTGATTTTCTTAGTCCTGCCTTTAAAAAGTTATAATACTCAAATACAATCAATACCTTTTCGGTACTCGGCAGGAAGGTTAAACGGTTCTTGTAAGACGGCAGGAGTCCTAGATTTGTAAGAAAATTCATGAAAAGTCAACGATTTTCTGAGTCATGCCATTTTGCACATGTTTCAAGAATCTTAATATAAGTCTATTTTTACAAAGAGGCAGGATAGTTTTATGGTTATTTTGTATATAGGGTGGGGCATTAGTGTGACAAAGTCCAATTACTCGTTTGTCGTAAGATATACGAAAAAAGTTATTTAGGTAAAACATGAGCCACAGATAGGACTATGATTTAATAGTATTTTCTAATATACAGGGCTACCCGTTTTCACAGGGTGACACAAATTTATGTTTTTTTAAATGGAATACCCTGTATATTTTTACATTTTTGGATTCTATTCGATGTTCTCTTTAATAAAATAAAGTGTTTTGAAATATTATACGAGGTAGTTTAAAATATAATTACGTTTTTTTGTTAATTTTGTAGGAACATTCACACCCTATACATATTGTTAGTGATTTGATATCCAAACTTCTATTAATTTATGCTTAAACGATTTTTAATATAGTCTACTATTGTCAGTTATTAATAGTATACCAAAATGTTTAATGTTAGTATACGGGGTTGGTTGAAACTCGGAATGAGTATTTTCTGAGTTTTCTTAAATGGGACACCCTGTATTTTAATATTATAATAAAATGATATTTTATGGTACCTTTTTATTTGTTAAGCATTTTCTATACCATATTTATATATTAATTTCGGCAGTAAATTAATACAGACAGATTACTCAGGTGGTTTTTGGGGTTTCTGAACAAGAATGTCACATTAGAACAGATCTTTACCTAGCGCTCGGGGTGACTAATATACACGCCATATTCTTAAATTTCGAGGCTTTCAGACACTTAAGTGATGCAAGTAGATTACTCGAGGAGTTTTGTGGTTGCTGAACATGAATACGCCATCAGAATCGACCTCCAAAAACTCTCTAAATTCGAGATCAGTCACCCTGGGCACCAGGTGCTCCGAGGGTCGGTTGTAATGTCATATTCGTGTTCGGCCATCCCAAAAACCTTCGAATAATCTGTTGTCTTTAATTTGTTGCCGATATCCCACGAAACTCCAGATGACGTGCCTTAGCAGCAACTCTGGGCACTAGGTGATTCGGAGGTCATAAAAATTTTTTATTTTCGGAGAGTCGCATAAATGGCCCGACGTCTATTTGTTTAGCAGTGTTTTATTTCCATGAAACGTGATTTACGTTTCATGTTTCTTTGATGTGCGGCCTGCCTAAGGGAGCTAAAGCTCTTTACAGATGGCGCGTTGTCGTTTTTTATATCTCCAGAACGCTTCCAATTCGAAAGACAAAAACTGGTCCGCCTTTTTTTCTTCTACAGATAAATCGATTCCATCAATTGCGAATATCTAGTACCGGTCATAGGAATCTTTTTGTCTTTCCCTTTTAGGTATTTTTGACACTAGACTATTAAATTGTGAGGTATTCTAGTACTAAAAGGTACTCCTGCTTTAAGTCAGTAGGATGCACGGTTTTCTGGAAAAATCCATTTTAAAATTTTTCGTTTGTTGAATTTGAAAAAAAATTTAAAAAAATTTAAAAAAACGGTGTATTTACCGACTTAAAGCAAGAGTAACTTTTAGTACTAGAATACCTCATAATTTAATACTATACTCTCAAAAATGTCTAAAAATTTAAAGACCAATAAGTTATGAGATAAAATATCCGTTGATCTACCCAAGACGGATGCCTATGACCAGTACTAGGAATTCACAATTGATAAAATCGATTCATCTCTGGAAGAGAAATAAACGTAGCAGTTTTCGTTTTCCTAAATAGAATTTGTCAAAATTCTTTTAAACTCAAAAAACCAAAAAACGAAAAATTTTTCAAATCGATTTTTTTAGAACACTGCATATTCTTCTGAGTTAAAGCAAAAGTACCTTTTAGTACAAAACTATCCCAGAATTTAATAATCCAGTGTCAGAAATGCTTAAAAGTTAGACAGAAAAGTTATTCGATAAAATATCCGTTTCCGTACCCCAAACGGACCCCTATGACCGGTACTAAAAATTGACAATTGATAATTGACATTTGACAATTGACCTCTGGAAGATAAATAAGTGTACCAGTTTTCGTTTTTCCAAATAAAAGCGTTCTGCAGCTGTTTTAAAGAAACTAATTACAAGACTTCGATATGCTTCTTCTAGACGAAGCATATCGAAGTAGAGGTCGTCCGCCAACCAGATGGTCTGATGACATCAAACGGATCGGCAGAAACTTGATGCTGACAGCATAGGACAGAAATGCATGGAGAAGACTGAGGGAGACCTATATCCAGCATTGGATAGATCCGGGTTGAATTACGACGATGATTAATTACAAGACGCCATCTTTAAAGAGCTCTAGCTTTCCACGGAAGCATTTTTGAACAGAAAAATATGATCTAATCACTTAAAATAAAGATGTTACAGTTTGCTATTAGATTTGAAAAGTGTGTAAAAATTCCGAGACATTATTCAGGAAAATAATATTTAATAGGATACGATTGTTTTAATGATATACAAATTAATTTTTTGTATTATTGTAATTATTTTGTATGTACTTATTAGATTAGTGTTTTTTAAGCATACTCGACATGGTATGACTCAGAAAATTGTGGTGATATGAATATGTTTGTATAACACCCTGAAATAATTTTACAGACACACAATTTAATTTTTTTATACGAAATATACAACCATCCTGCCTCTTTGAAAATAGATTTAAATTAACCTTCTTGAGATATGTGCGAAATGGCATGACTTAGAAAATCGTAATTTTCCACGAATTTTCTTACAATTTTTTTAATTATATACAGCGTGTCTACTTAAGTTGGAAACATGGGAAACTTTTTTATTATTAATTTTACGAAAAAAAGTTATTCTTTATAAAAAGTTCTGCATGCCCCAAAACCTAAGATTCAATCATCAGATATCAAATTTTCTCAATATTATACGAGGTATGTCAAAAAATATGAATTTCGGTCAAGGGTAAAGTACCTTTATTTCTCTCAATATCGAAAATTCTTATGATAAACAGTTGTTTGAAATTAAAAACTAAGATCAAATATGCAATTACATGCATCTAATTGAAAAAAAAATTTCTCAAATTTATGGATACCCAACATCATTTTTAATTATTACAAATATGATAACTCGTTTATTATTCATTTTACGAAAAAAAGTTATTCTTCATAAAAAGCTTTGCATGGTCTAAAATCTAAGACACAACCATGATATATAAACTTTTATTAATTTTATACGAGGTGTGTCAAAAAATATGAAATTCGCTCAAGATTATAGTACCTTTATATTTCACCATATTTCAATTAGAAGGATGTAATTGCATATTGAAACATAGTTTTTAATTCTAAACAACTTTTTTAATAACCGTTTTCAATATTGTGAAAAATAAAGGTACAGTGGAACCTCGATAACTCGGATTAATCGGGACCGCGACCGATCCGGGTTATCGAAAATCCGAGATAGCCGGAGAATATGGTAAAAATTAATAAAATACGGTATACTTACAGATAAACTCCGTTAGAATTGAAATAACATGAAATATATTTATAAATATGCACAGTACCTACTCATTAAAATTACTAAAAAAAAAAAAACACCAAACTCAAACATAAGCAAATGGAAGCGAACGATACAAGACACACAATACTAAAGACCATTGTTTATAAAAGAATTTTTTAAATAGTCTTTCCTAAACAATGCTGACAGTTTGAAATAAAAAGGAATAGATACTACAGACAGGTGGCTGTTGTTTCTGCGGCGTGTGCTATGAGTAATTTTTAATATCGTATAGTTCAAATTACACACATAAGTACACATTATCTCTCAAATATTATATTACATACATTTTTATTGTTGAAAGTTTTGTCTGATAATTAACTATTTTGATTGGAAATAAGCCACAATTAAATTGAAAAATACAAAATATTGAAAATCAAAATGTTTATCTGATGAAAATCGGTCCGGGTTAGCCGGACTTCCGGTTTATCGGGGGCCGACTTATCGGGGTTCCACTGTACTTTACTCTTGAGTGAAATTCATATTTTTTGACATACCTCGTATAAAATTAATAAAATGTGATATCTGATGGTTGTATCTTCGGTCTCAGGACATACAGAGCTTTTTATAAAGAATACCTTTTTTCGTAAAAGTAATAATAAAAGAGTTATCGTATGTGTAATAAATAAAAACGAAGTTAGTATCAATAAATTTGAGAAAAATTTGGAAAATATTTTTTCCACTTAGAAGCATGTAATTCCATATTTGATCTTATTTTTTATTTCCAAACAACTTTTCATAATAAGAATTTTCGATATTGAGAGAAATAAAGGTACTTTACTCTTGAACGAAGTTCATATTTTTTGACATACTTCGTATAATATTGACAAAATTTGATATCTGATGATTGAATCTTAGGTTTTAGAGCATGCAGAACTTTTTATAAAGAATAACTTTTTTTCGTAAAATGAATAACAAAAAAGTTTCCCATATGTTTCCAACTTAAGTAGACACGCTGTATAGTAAAAAAGGTATAACTAAACATCCTGCCATTTTGAATAATGTGTACTGAAATTATTTATTTTATAACAAAATTTATTTTATGACGGAAAATCACGGAACCAGAGTGAAAATTTTATACAGAATTTTCCAAGAAACAAGTGAAGTTAAACATTAGGTGACGTCATGCCAACATTTTTTTTTGTCATTTTGAAATAAATATGATTAATTTATTAAGTTGACAGGACTTAGAAAATTATGAAAATTTCATTATTTTCATTACATGTTTGTATATCTGTCTGTATACTCCCTTAGTCCTTTTGCAACCGTCCTGCCCAAAAAATTTTCTTCATAAAATAGATAGTATCCTGTTATTCTATAGATATGGCAGGACTTAAAAATTCATCGCAACTCCCAATTTTTTTTTCATGGAAAATCTAATTTTCACAGGAAAATGTCACAGGAAACCCGTGGATTTTTCCACAAATTGTAAGTACCTTCTCTAACCTTCCAGTATTGCAAAGGGCAGGACTTAGAAAATCGTGGTTGAACTTCTGTTAATATCTCCCAGTTTAAAAAGGGAATCTTCAGAAGTCGATACAACAACGAGCTTTTCCAACTTTATAAGGAAACACCCCTGTTAGACTTCATTAGAATACAAAGATTGCAATGGGTCAGACATGTGATAAGAATGGGAGAGGATAGGCTACCAAAAAGAGCACTGAATGCTAGAATGCAGGGAAAGAGACCAGTTGGAAAGCCAAGAAAGCACTGCGAAGACACAGTAAACAGCGACGCACAAGCCCTTTTAGGAGTCCGTGTGTGGAGAAGAGCAGCCACAGACAAACAGGGTGGAGGCAAAAAATAAAGGAGACCAAGGCTCAATTTGGGCTGTAGTGCCGTAGACGAAGAAGAAGAAGAAGAAATAGGTTTGAGGATTATCTTGTAAATCAGTATTTTATTCTCAAGTGAGAATTGTGACTTATTTACAAGTAACTAGTACATTTGTCTAACTTTTGTGATTAGTTGTGTCTGTTTGGCTTTAATATGGGTTTTCCAAGTAAGCTTGTGATCTATATAGATGCAGTCCTGAATATTTCACTTCAGATTTTTGTGGAATTGAAATATTATTGATGTGTACCTGGGGGCATATTTGTCTTCTTGTTTTGAAAGTAACTGCTGTCGATTTTTCGGTGTTAACTTTAATTTTCCATAGTTCAAGTGTCTGTGTCTGAAGTAAGAATTGCTGTATCATCAGCAAAAGTAGCCATTAGGATATCATTATTGGTAGGTATGTTTGCTGTACAGAGGAGGTGTAGGAATGGGCCAAAGACACTACCTTGGGGACTACAGAATAGATAGTATGGAGGATTGATGTTGAGGCGTTAACTTTAACTTGACAATATTGTTTGTTGTTGTAGGATTTAAGAATGAGATAGATTTGGTGTTTGGTGAGGCATGTGTGTTTTAATTTATCTACGAGACCATCGTGCCAAACCTTGTCAAACGCCTGCTTTACGTCAAGAAAAGCAGAAGCAGCTTTCTCTTCTAAGCAGCTTTTTATTTAGTTTGTGATTCAATGGCATTGCTGAATGGTGGAGTGATGCTGATGGAAACCAAATTGATGCTGTGGTATAAGTCCATCAACTTCAACAAGATCTTGAATTCAGTAGGTGGTTTAGCAATCATAATAATTTGGGCAAATTTCCATTATATAGGGTAATAACATAATCGTAACATTGAGTTGTAAATTATTGTTAGTAGAATGACAGCTTTTCTAGGCAACTGTTTTAGAAGTTCTCCCACTATAAGATCGTAACCTGGAGCTTTGAAAGGTTTCAAATTTCAAAGTTTCTAATTTCTTTGCGAATTTTTATAGGTGAGACCAGATGATAGGATCATTGTATTTTTATTGGACTTTGGTTATACTAGCACAGTTTCTCCAGATAACATATATAGATTGTACGAGAAGATGTACCATATGCCTAGATGTGCCATAAGAGCTTGTTTATATGGAGTTGAACCTTATGATTCAGATACTTGGACCACCCAAGCTACAGAAAAGTTGAAGGAGTTAACCCAAGGCAAAATATTAATGTGTCAGTTGTGCGCAATTGATGACGAATATAAAATAGTGTATATTAGAATTGTGGATACAGCTCACTTTCCTGAGGTATGATTTTAAGCATTTTGCATATATAATTTATTTAGTTCTCCTAGTCTAGGCGCCAAATAGAGGTCATCCCCTTTTCAATTCTGATAGACAAACTCAACGGTGTCTTATGGATTTTTGGCTGCTGATTACGAATCTCGAGGGTGGATTTCGATCCGAGTGGTCAAAAAATTGTTATAAACAATTTAATTGTTTATAAGAATCTGGCTCATAAACTAAAAAAAATAAAAAAAATGTTTCAAATAAAATCGAAGAAAAAAACGTTTACTTAACTTAACTCCAACAATTAGAACTCAAGATATTGTAAAATTAGTGCACAATGCAAATTTCAAAATAAGTATTTTTTGAAGCTTTATCGATCGTAACTCGGCTTCTACGCATTCAAATGAGCCTTGGAAGGTCTCATTTTAAAGCTTAATTATTAGGCTTCCAAACAAAGTTGAGTTACCTTATCTTCATTTGTTTTAAAGTCATACCCGTTTGAAATTATAATTTTCTTAAAAAAAATTGTACATTAATTTGTTTATAAGGGTTTCAAGCAAATTTGAGCTATAAACATGTATACTTTAATTAACAATAATGATAGAAAAACTCAAAAGGAACAATTTGAGCTTATGAAAATGTTCGTAAGTTTATTTTTGGCCAAGATATGGATATTTTAATGGTGCGCTATGAGGTGCAAGATAGTCTCACAGTCAAGTAAGTATTTTCCGATGCTTTATCAATCGTAACTCGGCTTATACGCATGAAAATGAATTTTTCAAAGTTTCATTTTAAAACTTAATTAATAGACTTACAAACCAAGTTTGTCAAATTATTTTATCTTCATTTGTTTTAAAGTTATACTCGTTTGAAGTTATACCTTGCGCCTCATAGCGCGCTATTAAAATATCGATATCTTGGCCAAAAATAAACTTACGAACATTTTCGTAAGCTCAAAATGTTCCTTTTGAGTTCTATCATTATTTTTAATTAAAGTATAAATGTTTATAGCTCAAATTTGCTTGAAACCCTTATAAACAAATTATGTAAATACATTTTTTTAAGAAAATTATAACTTCAAACGAGTATACCTTTACAACAAATGAAGATAAAGTAATTCAACAAACTTTGTCTGGAAGTCTATTAATTAAGCTTTAAAATGAGATCTTCTAAGGCTCATTTGCATGCGTAGAAGCCGAGTTACGATCGATAAAGCCTCGAAAAATACTTATTTTGCAATTTGCATTGTGCACTAATTTTACAATATCTGGAGTTCTATTGTTGGATTTAAGTTTAGTAAACGTTTTTGTCTTCGTTTTTTATTAAGGAACAAATTTTATTTGAAACATTTTTTTATCTCTTTTAGTTTATGAGCCACAGCCTTATAAACAATTAAATTGTTTATAACAACTTTTTGGCCACTCGGATCGAAATCCACCCTCGAAATTCGTAATCAGCAGTCAAAAATCCATAAGAAACCGTTGAGTTTGTCCATCAGAATTGAAAAGGACACAGTGACCCCTCTGGGGCCTAGACTATCCTGCTTCATAGGGAAAGTCCGGGAGAGTTGAACCACTTTTTCATTAAGGCGAAACCAGACGGGCCACTCTGTGGATCTACAGAGTGGCTGAAACAGGCGATTTTCTAGCGCCGCGCGCCGGCGACTACGCTGCGAAGTGGATCGTTTGGAAGGGTGCGGCGTTTAATGTAATGAACCAGAAAAAAAGTAAATTTGTTCAAATGATTAAAAACTTGCCGGCTAATAATTTTTTTAAAAAGTGTGTTCGTCAAAGTCAGTGTTTGTAATGTCCATAGTTTAAAATATTTTATAAAATTTAAACCCTCTTGAAAAATACCAATAAACTCTATAAATTGCATTAAGAAGAACCAGACAAAAGCAGCTATATCACAGAAAGAAGCACATAAAAAATCAACCAATACATCTGGTATCCTACAGCCGTAAAATAGTTTGATACAATTTTCAACACAAAAAACACACATAATTTAGTAAGATTCCCAACCTTACAACGGAGGTAACGAGGTCCTGTTTCAAGGAGATGATGACATTAAATATATCTAAATAAACATGCTAACTTGCAACCCCCTTTTAACTGATATCTTATCGTTTTGTTTTCTACAACAAACAATAAAACTTTTTTTGGCCTAGGTTTTTGGCCCCTGTATTTTTGCACTGAATCATTTTTTTTGTATCTCTTATAATAATTTTTTAGTTATATGGAGAAAAAGTAAGATTTTTAAGAAATTTTAAAAATGCGCTCTATAATTTGATCTTATTTTTTTTTTCAAAAACCATACATTTTAAATAAGTCTAATTGTTTAGCGTAGAAAAAGTAACATTAATATAAAAGGTGATTAGAAGGAAACAATGTATTTAAAGTCTAGTGGATGCAGGGTTAAATTTACTGGTCATTTTTTCTTAAAATGTATGTTTGTCACGAGTGATAATTCATATTCATTTCGTGTTTGCATCGTATCTAGCTTAGTTTAAATACATTCGACATTTAATTATTAAAATAGCAGTGAGCAGTATTATACTGCTCATTTTAAAGATCTTTTCGAGCACTACAAAAAGTGTTGTCAGCATTACATTCGTATAATCAATCATTTTTCTGTTACTTCAAGTTGAATGCACAGATTTGAGCATTCACAAAAAAGTCTGCTTTCATCTACCATATTATCTTGTTTTTTATTAGGTACAACTAGAAGATTTATGAAAAAACAAATCTCGTGTTTTTTTATAAACTACAAAAATTTTTCACACACATTTTCCATAATAATATATAGTTTTTATAAGGTTTGTTCCAACTCGATACAAAACCGTTCTTGATCGTTACGCGCATGAGCAATATCGAATAATTATGCGCAGTAACACATTTTTCGTTACTGCGCATACTCGTAACCGTTCAAGAATGGTTTTGTATCGAGTTGGAACAAACCTATAGTTTTTTAAATCACCTGGAAAAAACCTTCTAAAAGGTATCATTTCTCAATGAAAAGGGCAAATTTTCAATCATGAATAACTAAAAAAGTATTGAGTTTGTGAAAAAAAATTTTAGAACATTTTTTGTTTACAATTAGGTCATCTAACGAACCAAAAAATTTTTACCTCTAGAAGGGGTGAGAACCACTTCCAAACTAAAAGCATATTTTGGCATCGAGTAGACTTTGTTTCTTGAGCTACTCCCTACTTACTGTGAAAATACCAAGTAAATTGGTATACTAGGACGGAATTCGGTACCAAATACCCTAATTGACTGCACTATAATTTTGGTCACAATTCATACATGTTTAGTAAAATGTAATTTGAAAATAAAGACATACAAATACAGTCAAAAGTAGAATATCTGTAAGATGGAATTCATTAGATCTTAATAGTTCTGGATCCCTCGTTCCAAAAAAGTTTATTAATAGCGAGCTGAAAATTTGTTCATAGCTTAACGGTGTCAAGTTCGACAGACTTTGATGTATGGGAACAGTGGGTGGAACAGGGGAAACTTTAATTGTGGAACGTGATAAACGTGTCATCCTGACAAGTTTATGATTGTGAAAACTAGCAGCGTTGATTGATAAATATGTACGGTATATCAGTATATTTATCAATCAACGCTAGCAGGTTGTTTTTAAGTTTATTCAATAGCCAATGTTAAATAATATATGAAAAATGTTTGTCCAAGAAAATGTTGGTCATCAAACATGTCAAATGACAGGAATTATGTTGGTGATAACTAGCAGTCTGATTTTTGCATAAGAGTTTAATAAAATAAAAAAAAATCAATTGAAAGTTATGTCCGACAAAATTCATGGGACATTTTCGTAGTCCGACGTTCAAAATCTGTAATATATAGACAAGCATCGAATGCGAACATCGGAGTACAAAAAATCCCATGAATTTTGTCGGACAGAACTTCCAATTGATTTTTTTACCCTTTCATTTAACTCTCATGCAAAAGTCAGACTGCTAGTTATCACCAACATAACTCCTCATTTGACATCTTCTACGTGTCGGACTTGTTAAAATGCCCCAACATTTTTGTCAGACAGACATTTTTTCATATATTATATAACGTTGGCTATTGAATATACTTAAAAACAACACACTCATAAACTTGTCAGGATGACCCGTTTATCACGTTCCACAATATTAAAGCTTCCCCGGTTTTTAACTGGCCATTGTCAACTAAAAAAACAACTCCACACACTGAAGTTAGTAGACACACCTCTGTGCAGGAGGTATGAACGAGATGACAAAACTGTCGAGCATGTCCGGAGGTATCGTCAATACGAGAGTATGCGTTCGGCGAGCCTTGGCCTACACCTGCCGACATAGGGGAGATATCCCCGGGTGATTTGTCCGCCTTCCTGGCAATATGGCAGGATGGATAATGAACTAAGGACAACAACTCCCTGGGAGTATGCAAAATGGGTCAATTGTGGCCTAAGTGCTGTGGTACGTGACTCACCCTCCGTACTCTACAGATACAGATAAAGCTTCCCCTGTTCAAGTGTTCCCATACATCAAAGTTTGTCCGACTTGACACCGTTAAGCTATGAACAAATTTTCAGCTTGTTATTAATAAATCTTTCTATGGTACCTACGCGGAATCGAGGACTACAATGCTTTATCAATAACTTTTTAGGTTGTTAATAAAAGAAGATTTATTTTTTAGCAAATCGACATTGGAGAAACCCTAATTATCAAAAAAATGGCAAAACTAGCCAGAAAAAAAGATATGAAAATGACAGAAAAACACATAGAAAAATTTATACCCAAAGTTAGGTATCCGCATTTGTGTCCATCCTTTGACCTTCTAGAAAATGGGACGATGCCTTCATCAGTGCATGTTGCGGAGTTATTAAAAACATATATGATGGCTGCCAAATTATTTCAACCATATTATACGCGTGCGGTGGAATAGATTGAAGGAGACGTTCTATACCGCTTCTAGACAGCTCTATATCTATAAAGATTTTTGGATTTTAATTTTTAGTTTTCTTACAGTGAATATCATTACATATTATGGAATAAATATTTTTTTAATTTTTATTATTGATTTATTTATGAAAACTCATCATGGATGAAATACTGCTGTTTAAACTCATCATGGATGAAATTATTTATAAAGTCAAAAACCTGAGTATAGGGTACAGAATGGGCGAAGAAATTATCTCTATGATATGCTATGCAGATGATGCCATACTTATTGCAGAGAGTGAAGATGACCTTCAGAGACTTTTATATGAAGTTAATATAACAGCAAGAAAGTTCAACACGATAATATCACCAAATAAAACAAAAACTATGGTAATCTCTAAAGATCCAATAAAGTGTAAGCTGGAAGTGGACAGCAAAATAATCCAGCAAGAAAGAAGTATCAGCTATGGGAGTGCTAATGCACAGTTATAGAGACACAGAAGCGGAAGTTGCCCAACAAGTAAACAAAGCCAACAGAATAGCAGGATGTCTTAAACACACTATCTGGCGCAACACACATCTACGGACAGAAACAAAGGCGAAGATCTATAGGACAGTAGTTAGACCAATTCGATGCCTCAGAAGCCAATCGGTGTAAGTCAATAGGTGTTTAAAATGAAATACTAAGATGTTTATGACAGTAGTTGTAGAAATAATATAGTACGTTTTTTAAAGGTAAAATATTGCAAAACCTCTAAATTTTAAAGAACCGCTTGAATTCACATGAAATTTGGCATACACATAGCTATCAAGTCAAAGAAAAAAAAGTGATATTGTGCCGATGTGTGCTTTTGCCAAAAGGGGTGTTTCGCCCCCTTTTGGGGGTGAAAAATATATGTTCAAAATAGGTCCGGAAGTGGATAAAATGACTAATTCTAAGCAGCTTTTGTTATATAAAGTTTTTTCACCAAGTTAATAGTTTTTGAGTTATTTGCGAATAAATATGTTAATTTTTTTACAAAATAACCAAGTTTTCAGACGATTTTTCGCAAATAACTCAAAAAATAAGTATTTGGTCGAAAAAAAAATTCTTATCAAAAATATAGCACGTAAAAAAGTGAAAAAGATGGTGTATATATCAGGTTACTATACCTAGTAGAAGCAGAGTTATAGCTAATGAAAAATAGGTTCATAGTCGTCAAATTCCACATCGAATATTTTAACGTGCCATAACCAAAAACGAAGAACTTTTTTGGGGAAGACTCATCTTAACTTTTTTAAAGTGTTTAAAAAATGCTTATTTAAAAAAAAATTTAAGCATCAAAAGTAAACAAGTTACGCTCAAAATAAAGCTGGTCCTTTTTTTTTGGTAAAAAATTGGGAAAATCACCCCCTAATTAGCATTTCAAATGAACTTAATTATTACCACTTCACATGTTTTTTACTCACGTATGTATTGATCATATGATCTGTAAGTTTCATCGGTTCAAACTCCTCATTTTTGAAAGAGCTGTAGTTAAAAGGGCTTGAACGAGTCACTTATCACGAGGGTATGCAAATTTAGAAACACCGAATCTTAACCAATTTTTGTCTTAAGAAAAACAAAAAAATACAAAATATTTAGAAAGGTAAAGCCGCCTTTTTTTATTGTTTAAGATTTTTGGTACAGTAAAACCTCGATATAACGGACTATTAGGGGGGACGGGATGTCCGTTAAAGTTGAAAGTCCGTTATATAAAAATAGGTCAATCAAAATCAATAAAAAAGTTTATTTTAAAAAGATGTACCTGCTGTAATTAGATACAGTGTACACATCTGTACATTAAAAAGGTAGGTAGGTTTTGTTTGCTTCTTTTTTACTTTTCTACTTCATCTAAAAACTATACAATATGTATTCTCGTTTGGTTGCCAAAATTATTCACTGATCTATGGGTTTAATAAGCGATGTATGTTTTGGTAAAAACATACAATCAAAGTTGCCATTTTCTGAATGTCGAATATTTTTAGGGAGATAAGCAGGAGCGTTGTCTAAAATCAATAAACATTTCACCTATTTGGGCGGTATTTCCTGTTCCTTTTGTTGAAATTTTCTCACTGCAGGTAAAAATTCTTTAAAAAATCAATTTTTGAAAATATCTATGGTGAACCATGCCTTATTAGAGCTATAATACGAAACGAGATGATGCATTATACATATCTTTAACAACTCGAGGTTTACCAGATTTGACAACAATTATACTATACAACTTTTTGCATGGAAATTTTTTTAACATTTGATCGGATTTTTTGTCCGTTATATCCGAAGTCCGTTAAATAGAGGTCCATTCTATCGAGGTTTTACTGTATCTCTAACAATTTTTAAGTTATTAAAAAAAGCATTTTTTCAAAATTAAAATTTTTAAAAATTTTATTTTAAAACCAATTTTTTTTTCAAAAATAAGCACTTTGAATCGATGAAACTTACAGATCATATAAACACAACATAAGGAATAAGGAAAGTACCTTGTGAAGTGGAAACGATTCATTTCATATAAGCTGCTGATTGGGGGGTGATCTTCCCGATTTTTTTTTGCCAAAACAAAAGGGACCAACTTTATTTTGAGCATAACTTGCTTACATTTGATGCTAGAATTTTTTTTTATAAAAACAGAAATAAAGGCGGGTTGACATTACTAGTGAATAACGAACGTGGCTCACGCTTACGTATTTTGCCCGTGCTATTGTTAGATACATATTTTATTATCTATTTTCAAACTGGAGCAGTACATTTGTATCTATGCATTGCATAAATACAAATGTACTGCTCGAGTTTGAAAATAGATAATAAAATATCTAACAATAGCACGGGCAAAATACGTAAGCGTGAGCCACGTTCGTTATTCACTAGTAATGTCAACCCGCCTTAAAGATTTTTTTAAACACTTTAAAAAAGTTGTAATGTGTTTTCCCCAAGAATGCTTCATTATTTGGATATTTCACATTGAATTATTCTATTTGGAATTTTTCGAACATGAACTCTGCTTTTGCTAGGTATAGAGACCCAATATATACACCGTTTTTTTTCAGTTCTTTATAGGCTATAGTTTTGATAAGAATATTTTTTTCGACAAATTGTTTACGTTTTGAGTTATTTGCGAAAAACCGTCTAAAAACATGGTTATTTTGTTGAAAAATGAACATATTCACTTGCAAATAACTCGAAAAGTATTGATTTGGTGAAAAAACTCTATAGAACAAAAGTTGCTTAAAATTAGTCAGTTTATCCATTAACGGGACTTATCTTAAACATATATTTTTTCACCCCCGAGATGGGGTGAAAATCACCCCCATGGCAAAAGCACACATCGGCACTATATCACTTTTTTTCTTTGACATGTTAGCTATGCGTATGCCAAATTTCATGTCAATCCAAGCGGTTCTTTAAAATTTACAGCAAAAACCGTGAAAGAATGTACTAATAAGTACAGTACAACCCCGCTAATCCGAACGTTCGGCAAATGCGAACCAACGGAAAGTGAAAAAAATAAATTCAAGACAAAAACTTAAAAACATGTTTATTACACCGAGTAAAACCAGAAAATTGAACAATGTAGAATTAATAGAACTTTGACATTTAAAATTTCTTAAAAATAAATACTCACTTTATACGTCGTGTTTATAAAGGTTAAACGTAAACTTACGCCGGTTCTCCTGTAGCCAACTTGAATCAAAAAAAAATTTCCACACTCTTGCGAGAACGTTTTGCAGCCTAAGGCGCTTTCTTAAAGAAGTCGGTCACTTTCTTCTGATGCATGGAAGTGTAGCGACTCGACGCAACTATCTTGAACCATATTTACGCATAAACATTACAGACCGGTAACGCAGCAGAGTTCTGCTCCACGTAATGTATAGCCACATCCAAAGGTTTAGTGGCATCTGCGTGTGACACTCGATCTGGCAGGGAAACTTCTTCCTTGTTTTCTTCATCTTCATTAGGGTTGCCTTGAGATTGAACAAAGTCTACAATGTCTTTATCCGTAAATATTTGATGCTCATTGTCACTCATTTGACTGGGGGTCCTATTCCCCCTAGCAACTCAAACCGCCCTGCAAACGCGGCATTTGAAGTTTTTACAACCGCCGCGGTTTAACGAAGTTGGGTGGTTGCATGTGTACGATACCATTTTTGTTCCTTAGTAACTTAAAAAGCGCCGTTTTGGTTTACCAGGTAAAACGCGGCGTAAATACCTGCATGTGTACAAATACTAAGGCTAACTTTCGGATAATCCGAACAGGCTGTCCCCCCAATTAGTTCGGATTTGCGGGGTTCTACTGTAGTTATTAAAAACAAATAAACTGTCTTTATTTATCATAATATGGGTAACATATTCATAAATACAAACAAGGAAATAATAATATTATTATATTATATAATAATAAAATAATAAGTGTTATATATTGTAACGTGATTAGTGTAATTACTTCTAATTACAATAAAACTAGCGGTTCGTGTATTTATATACGACTTTATTATTTATTTATACAAGTTTACTTTACAAACTTTAGCTTAAGACTAACTCTATTCACAAAAATTATGCCTTATATATCCTAGTCGTTATTCTCGATCATTCCGGGCTAAGCCAGCTCTCCGACTATCGTGTGACCTTCCAACAACCGCGCATCGGTTCCACGTATAGCGTGCTTCGATCTAGACTTTTCTCGGCTTACGCCTTGCGGCTGGTGACTCATTGTTTTGCTACAATATCATGTCATTTTTAGGGAGAATGTGACTTACACCGTTTGACTTCTGAGGCATCCATCATAATTATTATGACTTACACTGCGGAAACAAGACCTGATACCACAACGACAAAAAGACTGATGGAAACGTTTGCAATGGAAATTGAGATATCACAGTAAAATCATTATGGGATAGACAACGTAGCACAGACCTCAGGCAAAGCTGTAATATAGAGAATATATAAATGACTGGACACTGAAGAGAAAGAAAAAAGAATGGTATAGCCATAAAAGCGGAATGGGAGAAGGAAGACTAGTAAAGATAGCACGAGACAGATCACCAAACGGCCGAAGGAGTATAGGAAGGCTAAGGAAGAGGTGGAGGCCGAAGATGGAACAGGCGCGAGCCTATTAAGGAAGCAGGAAGAAGAAGAATTATTTATAAAGTGCCCGTTTTTCAAGAACATACACCGTGACACAAACCATCTCATAAAAGTATTAAGTCTGGAAGTTTTGATTAGTATCTCCTATTAATATCTAACGGTGGTTTTTTCTAGTAAAATTAAAAATCAAAGACTAACAGGCCAAAAAAATTAAAATAATAATTATTCAACAAAAATGAAAAATACAAATTTAGGAAATAAGGCATTTCAAGGACAAATGAAACATTTTAGTAGCTAGTATTAGCACCTCTGGCTCCAATGACGTCCTTCCTCTGTGGAAGGCTACTTATCAGACTGTATGTACTATCTATAAATCCAAATTTTCCCATTCTTCCGTTACCATATCCCAGTTCATCAAGGTTATCTGGAGCGATGATACGGGCTCTTATGCGTCTTTATTGGTAGTCTCAAACATGCTCAATTGGGTTTAGGTCTAGGCCGACTGCTAGCTAATTGACAACTTGAACACCAACCTCTCGACGATATAGCATTGTTTTCCTAGCAACGTGCGGAAAAGCGTTTAGTCCATAAAGCCACTGCGCATCCGCTAGGAAAAATATTCCGATTCGGATTTTTTCCACAATCTTACTCAAAAAGGATCCCTTTTAACAATTTTGTATGTTGCCAGGACCAAAAGTGGGTCAAAAATTTTTTAAACGTTTTTTTTTGTTTTTTTCCTAAAATTATTTTTTTTTGTATGGAACAAAGTTTTTAAGGTTTTTTGGATCATTCCAAACAGAAAAGGTCTGTAGTGACATTTCTGTAAAGTTGATAGTTTTTGACATATAAGCGAATAAAAATTGAAAAATTGCGAAATCGACCAACCCTCAAAAACTATGCGAAAAACTGAAAATTTGAATGTTGCCAAGGTAGGTAGATATTCTTTAAAAATCGATTGATGAAATTCCGAAGCGTTTTTTGCAATACAATATTCAAAACTCCTTTGTTTTTTAATTGCTAATCAAGCGTGCGCGACACTATTTTCCACCAACAGTATGGTGCAAATGAAAGGAATAAATTCGTTATTTCGTAAACCAGCGACTTTAAGGAAAAATACCGAAACAGGTGGATTTTTATTTTTAACTTATGCTATTGCGGCATATATGGTATGCTAGTGACGTCATCCATCTGGGCGTGATGATGTGTAATCGATGATTTTTTTTTAATGAGAATAGGGGTCGTGTGCTAGCTCATTTGAAAGGTTCTTCAATTCTCTATTCAGTAATATAAACATTTATATAATTATTTATACAGGGTGTCCTTCTACTTCTTTTTTTGTCAAATAATTTAATTTAATAAACATTTTTTGGACACCCTGTATAAATAATTATGTAATGTTTATATATTACTGAATAGAGAATTGAAGAACCTTTCAAATGAGCTAGCACACGACCCCTATTTTCATTAAAAAAATCGATTACGTCATCACGGCCAGATGGATGACGTCAAAAATCGACCTGTTTCGGGATTTTTCCTTAAAGTCGCCGGTTTACGAAATAACGAATGTATTCCTTTCATTTGCACCATACTGTATACACATGCAACGGTGGAAAATAGTATCCCGCACGCTTGATTAGAAATTAAAAAACAAAGGAGTTTTGAACATTGTATTGCAAAAAACTCTTCGGGATTTCATCAACCGATGTTTAAAGAATATCTACCTACCTTGGCAACATTCAATTTTCAGTTTTTCACACAGTTTTTGAAGGTTAAAAATGGCCTATTTCGCAATTTTTCAATTTTTAATCGCTTATAATATGTCAAAAACTATCAACTTTAGAGAAAAGTCACTAAAGACCTTTTCTGTTTGGAATGATCCAAAAAACCTAAAAAAAGTTTGTTCCGTGCAAAAAAAATAATTTTAGGGAAAAAACAAAAAAAAAACGTTTAAAAAATTTTTGACCCACTTTTGGTCCTGGCAACAAGCAAATTTGTTAAAAGAGGTCCTTTTTGAGTAAGATTGTGCAAAAAATCCGAATCGGAATATTTTTCCTAGCGGATGCGCAGTAGCTTTCTGGACTAGTTGTCTTGCATAAGAACGAAATGATCTCCAATAATTGGAACAAAATGCACAACATTCTCCTCGTATCCCAATAAATGACCGTTTTGGAGTGTAATTTTCAGGGGCAACTCCGAATTGCATGAAAATTTGATTTACGTTCTACTTACCCTCCACTTCAAAGTTGAATCTGTGCCGTTGGTTGCTTTTACTTGGGGGGTGACAGTCACCCCTTCTCGGGGGGTGAAAAACGCGTGTTTAAAATAAGCCCGGAAATGGATAAATTGACAGATTATAAGCAACTTTAGTTCTATAAAGTTTTTTATGTAAGTCAATACTTTTCGAATTATTCGCGATTGAAAATGTTGATTTTTCTCCAAAAAAAAATTACGTTTTCAGACCGTTTTTCGCAAATAACTCAAAAAGTAAATATTTTATTGAAAAAAATATTCTTAACAAAAGTGTAGCTTATAAAAAACGAAAAAAAATGGTGTAACATTAAAATATATAAATTGAGTAAAAGCAAAGTTGTAGCTCATGAGAAATACGTTCTTATTCGTCTAATTCCAAATCGAATAATTCAACGGGAAATCACCGAAAAGTTAAGCACTTTTCGGGAAAAGCTTATTAACATTTTTAAAGTATCTAAAAAAAGCTTTATATATGTTTTTTTACAAAAGTTTCTATCGTCAAAAATAAACGAGTTACACTGAAAAAAAAGTTGGCCCCCTTTTTTGGTAAAAAAAATCGTGAAAACCCTCCTCTATTTAGCACCCTAAATAAAATTGATCGTTACCGCTTTACCATTTATTTTAACTGTATGTATATTGTTTATATGATCTGTAAGTTTGATTGGTTTGAAGTGCTTATTTTGGAAAACATTTGGTTTTATAGTAAAAAAAAATTTTGTAAAAATTTTTGAAAAATTTCCTTTTTTAAAAATAACTTAAAAAGTATTAGTGATAAGAAAAATCTTAAAGAGTAAAAAAATGTAGGTTTTGCTATTATAAATATGCTAGTTTCATTTTGTTTTTCCGTAAGACAAACATTGGTGAAGATATGGCTGTTCAAAATTTTGCATACACTCGTGATTAGTGACCCGTTCCAGCTTTTTCAACTATAACCCTTTCAAAAATAAGCACTTTAAACTGGTGAGACTGACAGATCATATAAAAAATAGGTAAGTAAATTGTTTGTAAAGCGGTAGCGATTAATTTCATTTGGAGAGCTAAACACGGGGAGATTTTCATGATTTTTTTACCAAAAAAAAAAGATGGCCAACTTTATTTTGAGCGCAACTCGCTTATTTTTAATGCTAAAAACTTTTATAAACAATTAAAATAAAGCTTTTTATAAACACTTTAAAAAAGTTTGAATGGGTTTTTCCCGAAAAGTGCTTAATTTTTCTGTGATTTCACCTTGAAATATTCGATTTGGAATTAGACGAATAAGAACGTATTTTTCATGAGCTACAACTTTGTTTTTACTCGATTGATAGACTTTACTGATACACCATTTTTTCGGTTTTTTATAAGCTACGCTTTTGCTAAGAATATTTTTTCGATCAAATATTTAGTTTTTGAGTTATTTGCGAAAGACCGACTGAAAACGTAGTTTTTTTGTCAAAAAATAAACATTTTCAATCGTAAATATCTCGAAAAATATTGATTTACATAAAAAACTATAGAACAAAAGTTGCTTAAAATCAATCCATTTATCCATTTCCGGTTTTATCTTGAACGTATGCTTTTTCACCCCCCAAGTAAAAGCAACCAACGGCACAATTTCAACTTTGAAGTGGAGTGTAACTAGAACCTAAATCCAAATTTTCATACAATTCGGAGTTGCCCCTGAAAATTACACGGTATCGCCGTATTTCCCGTTCATTTACTGGGCTACTCAAGAACCTCTCTTATATACCGATCAGCTGTCAGGGACCCCCTACGAAACACTGTTAATTATGTGTGACCTGCAAATCAGATACCTCTACATGCCAACATGCCATAATCGAGCTAACTCCAAAATTTCTGGCTGCTCTGTTACACTAAGCAAATGGCTCACCAGCGCGTCTGTAAACTGGAATACGTCTATCGGATCTACAAAGTGCAAATCTTGACCAATCAGTTAAAAGAATATTAGCCCAGTCATTAATATCCCAATCGACATATTATTGTATAAACATGCCATACGCTGTGACTTCGTTAACAGTGGAGCAGTAGCAGGGCTCTGATTCTGGCTCTGATCCCAAATTCCCTTAATCTGTTTCTAACGGAATTGACACTTATTCGCACATTATGGACAGTGGAAAGATTATTTTTTCTCAGTTGCCTAGCTGTAACATGACATGTACGCAAAGTCTGCAGACGTAAATAACGATGATCATCTGCGGGGTTCGTGTATCTGTGACGTTCTGGAACTGGTCTTCTTGTGTAACTTCTTACAGCTCTTGAAGAGCTGGATTGATGGATTCCCATAACATCAGCAACATATCGGTGCGATGGATCATCAACAATTAAAGCTACAATTTGAGCGGCTTGTTATGATGTTAAATTACTCATTTTTTAGTAAGAACGCACCTCATTGAAAAATCAAGCAGACATAGTTTACAGATCAAATTCTCGAACACAAATGTCCAAAAAATTCTCTCTTATTAACGATTATTTCGTTTTTTTTTCGGCAAAAACAAAGACGAGTATTACATTGTGCTAAAAATTAAAAATTACTTTTTAACTTTTTTTCTGTTTTAAAAATTGATGAGATACTTTTTGTTATTAGTGTATATGTTACAGTTCCAGTTGATTATCCAGTTGGAGTTGACTATTCCTAGTTTGAGTCAACTCAAATGGCTGGTTTTAGTAAAAGTTGATTATACATACAAAATGAAGATTTTTCTCAACATTTACTAGTAAAAGTTGACTCCAACTAGAAAAAGTAGGTATACTCTTCCTAAATGCCATTTAGTAAGAGTTGATTCACACAAACAACCGATTCTAGAAATGAAATGTTACTGGATATGTTCAAATCGTGATAAGTAGGTAGTTGAAACGGTCAAAACAAAGAGACGCACATTTATCAAAAATGCACGTGATATACTCGTATAATCTACATATCGCACCCTCAGTGCAAGACTGCAGTAAGTCAAAATAAGTAAGTTTCGAGATAAAGACGATTTTGTTTATTTTCGTGCTAATATCGGTGAAATAAGACACAAGTTTTAAGAAAAATTAGCATTTAATTATGATTTTGCATGCTTTTCAGCCTATATTACATTAACCAAAAATAGAAATTTAAATAAAATTATATTAATGCAAAAAAAATTAAGAACTTCAAAGTTACAACACTTTTGCACGGAAAAAATTGTTAATCACTACACATTTAGTATTAGAATTTCAAAGTCACAACAGTTTTGCACGGAGAAAATTGTAAAAAGTGTAGACACATTTACTTTTACAGTAAAACCTGTGTTACCGGCCACCTGCCAACATCGGACACCTGTACTAACGACCAGTTTAAAAATTCCCCAAACCAATTATGTATATCTAGACTACAAAAACTGGCAATACCGGCCACCTTTTTATATCGGCCAATAATTCTTTCATTTTTAGTGGCCGTTACTGACAGGTTTTCCCGTAGTTGTTGTCCTCTTCTCGTACATCATCTTGTGCCAAAATATTTTTATAAAAACTATGGTGGGCTTCTGGTATCATACCCGAATGGCATAAGTATACCAAATCTTTCTTTTTTGCCATTTGAATTTTTGGCTGTTCCTTGGCAAGTTTTCTGAGAATAGATATTTTTGACCTGTCAGTATTGTCAATACACAAGTTTTAAGATAACTGTTTTCCTTTCATGAGAAAAAATACTTTTTGGTCGTAAATAATTAGTCTTAATTTATGTGTTTTTAATTCAATCTAACAAATAAATGGTCAAACGACATCGCACACATCTTATGGAAAATATAATGTCACACAAAGGACATAAAACTTACATGAATAGTTTGGTCACGTAAGTCTTTTTTTATTGTCTCGGTCGTTAATGGATTACGTAGACATGCTGTATATTAAAATTAAACACCACAGATATAGATATTATAATAACAAATATCTTACTTTTTTTGTGCCTTTCATTGCTTGTTATCGAAGCCATTGCAATGTTCCGTGCAAAACTGTTGTAACTCTGTTACATTAGAGTTACAACAGTTTTGCACGGAACTTATATTCAAAAACGCAAAAAAGTTAAACTGTTGTTGTAATATTTAGCTGGTTAAGCATTTGAAAGTTATTAAAGTTTTACAGGGGACAGATATCAGTGGCGACGCGTGACTTTTTCTAAAGTGTTACCAAAACCAGATGCAAAAAATCTTATTTAAAAAAATGAAGATATGGATAAATGTATATACATATAGCTTCAATAATATCATTTTGTATATCACTTGAAACTCTCGAAAAAACAGTTGATGTTTCTAGATGTTGGCAAAATTTTTGATCTTTTTTGGCAATTAATGTTAACAATTCCCTGTAATTGCCTCGAATGTCAGAGCCGTCGCCCTCAAAATGACCACGAAACGCTAATTCTTGTTCGGCCAAAAAACATACGGTACATATCTATTATAAGTGAGCTAAGGATATACGAGTACCTATCTATTTTTTTTAACAAACTCATATGTTTAGCAATATTTGCTTTAAATGCTTGGTTAAGAGAAATTTTGATTCTTGTTTTGCCAAACTGAATCAAATTGGGTACCTATACATCTTACATGTAGGTAACGGAGAAATTTCATGTCTCTTTTTTAAAACTCTATAACTATTTAAATCGTGAACCTGGTCCACCCATTTTTCTGTAAAAACCAGAAGACATGGCCAACAATACAGTCTATTTTTCTTGCAACCACATAACCAAGGATTTTCACTGTACCAACTAAATTTAAAATATCGAGCTAATTTTTTAAATTCCTTTTTTAAATTGTTTAAAATAGGTCTTTCATTTTTAGTGGCCGTTACTGACAGGTTTTCCCGTAGTTGTTGTCCTCTTCTCGTACATCATCTTGTGCCAAAATAATAATGTACATTTTCAATAATCTCATTTTATTTTTCAATCAGAATTACTTTTCAAGTAGTTGATCGATTACGCAGCGACACTCATCCATGGTGAACTGCACGCACACTTTTTATTATAGGTACTGTTAGCAAATTTAAATCTGGTAACAGCCCTACTGATATACACAGCGCGCTTACGCCCATCGCTCCTTCAAAATTTTCAGTACTAGCCGGTCCCGAGCCGCCCGAGCGACAGCGAGATAACCATTCGTTGTCACCACAAATGAGACTGGTAACAGAATATAATAAAGTGCAACTGAGTCACATAAACTCGCCAATATTTTCGTGTGTCTGGCTATTTACTGAATTAGGTACTATTAACACATAATATAATAATATATTTCTATTGGTAAAAATAAAATAAAATAATAAATGGAATTATTCATCGTTATAAAATACATATTTATTTGCAAGATTTTTAACTGTTACCAATGGTAACAGTGGTTACATGGACGCTTCGCCAGTGACAGATATGCATGTTTACAATCGAATTCCATGATAACTTCATTTTCGTAAAATTTTTGAGTTACTGCAGTCTTGCACTGAGGGTGCGATATACTGAATCGATGGACACGCGCCAACTCGTAACTTTTTTTTTGTAAGCATTTATTAACAATCAGAATTACATATTCTATGAGTTAATTTGATAACAAGTACAATAACTTATATCAATGTAGTATTGTACACTAAAATGGCGTTATGAGGTACATCACCCAGCGGTTTCACCTCAGTTTCAGCGAAGATCTATGGACTTTTAATGACAAAAATTTTCAAATCAAAATGTACACCGGCTAATTCGTAACTTTTCTATTACCTGACCTGCAACTTGAAACTTTCTTCAGGTGAATTCGAAACCATTGATTAAATCTAATACCTTAAATCTAAACCGAATGTTTCTTGGTTTGCTTAAAAACATTTTATTCGTATTATAAAAACTAGCAAAAATTGAAATATCTTAATAAAATAATTGAAACAATATTATAGTGTTTCATTAACACGTGTTATAAATATTATTTCCATCAAGTATAGCTCTACACGAGCTTGGTTTTTATCAAGTAATTGTAAATTCAATATTTAGATGTTTAGCAATGATAAATTATTTACCTCCATCTGATTATTTAAAAGCAAAGATATTTTCCAGATGTTTATTTCAAGTCTAAAAGATTATACCTTTATTTAGTTACGAATTCACCGGTAGTTGATTGGTCACCGAAAAATTACCTGAGGGCCAGAGTTACCAAATGGCTTGTAATTAGGATGGAGGATTAAAATAGTTACGAATTCACCGGGACCGGAATCGATTAAGGAATAGTCAACTCAAACTAGTAAGAGTTGATTCTATTTTCCCGCAGTGGCGGCTCGTGACCTTAGTATGCGGGTAGGCGACACATATACCTTTATATATCCTCTATATATTATATACTCGAATACCTATATACACACAACACAATGTGTCGCATTTAAGATGAAGACACCCCTATATTGGGGCTATCAAAATAAATACAGATTTAAAATTTTGCAGTCAAGCAAGTGTGATGGTTCACATTAAGATAGTCATAGTCAACTCAAATTTAAATTTTAAACGCTATCTACTGCGAATCAATAAACAGGGCGAATTTTCGATATTTTGCTTCGCGTTAGATATATCGAAAAAAGTTATTTGGAAAAGTGGTTCCAAATATTATTCTAACTCCACGTACCAAATTTCATGACAAAATGCGCACTTTTAGTTTTTTCAGAATTTGTAGTCAGGATCCTAAAACATACAATTGGCTATCCCGAGATGCGGCGGAACAACCATTACCGAAGGCGCAAACAAATGTAGCCTAACCTAGCCCCAAAAAGTTCCCGGAAATTCTCGTCCACTAGGGCTAGACAAGCCACAGTTACAGGCGCTGTGCTAGTGTAAGAATGAGAGACGCATATCATTCTGTTCTGTTCTTTAGGTTAGGCGGATTTTAAAGTGCCTGACCATAGGGTACTGCCATTAATAGAAGTCAGTAGTACTACTACGAGTAGCGTACAATAATTACAACTTCGAAGAGAAATTAAAAAGTAGCTTTTTTATTTTAGATACTTACGCATTGTGTCAAAATTTATAAATTACCATTTTGAAATAAATAATTTATATTAATAAATTATTTATTATTGTATTGTACATTTGAAGAGGTTAGGCAGCGCCTACCTTGCCTACCCCGACGGGCCGCCCCTGTTTTCCCGCGATCTACTTTTACTAACAAGGGTTAGGAAGAGTCTACTTCAACTAGTAAAAGTTGAATTAAATATTTCAAATCAACTCTTACTGCTAGTTTTAGTTGGAGTTGACTCGAACTAGGAATAGTCAACTCTAACTGATAATCAACTTGAACTGTAACATTATACAGTAGTAGTGTGGTAACCATAACTTGAGAATAATTAATAGTTACAAATAATGCAAACAAAAGTAATAAAAAAAGATGTAAAAATGTTATTGCTATTAAACAATATGAATATTGTGAAATAACTTTCACTTGTTACAGTTACAAAGCCTCTACAAAAATATATTAGTTACCACCTCTACACATCGGCAGTGGCAATTCGATTATTTCTAAAAGCCACTGGTATCTGAATATCTGTCTTCATTTTTTTGTTGTGGCGAGCAGTCGTTTTTTATAAGATCCATTGTACAAGGTAATTATGATTTCTTTTTCATACCGGTAAAAATTGCCACTTTAGTCTTTCTAAATACTAAACAATATTTTATTGTTTCAGGGTTTTGGTTTTATGGTTTTTGTTGAATTCTCTGTTTCTTTTCCGTACATGGAAACTTTCCATTTCTTCACAAGTAAATAGGTTTACTTTCTGTTTGGAGACTGCGATTTTCTGCACCTTCCTCACCGTAAATGGTCTATGGCTAGATTTTCCCGGAAATCAAATGATTTCCTCATATCGTACGTGAATATATGGGTCACGTTCCATTGAACTTCGTCTCTACCACGGTGTAGTGATCGTGCTGATGGGATTATCAGCCAACTAAAGTCTTCAGTGGAGACTTTATCCAGGATTTTCTATCGCTGCTGGTCAAAGAGCGGTAAAATATATATTTCAAATATTCCTGTATGTTATTTTTGGGTTTATTTAACTTTGGATGAACAGTACAAACACAAAAATGGATAGGTTATTCTATTTTTAAACCATTAAATCTAGGATTTTTAATTTCAATTATTTACTAACTACATATATGTACCTATGTATCACATTGTACATTTTCTTTTGTAAATTGTATTATATTTGTGAAAATTGCAATAAATAATTTACTAACATTCGTTTTGCTTATTACATGTCTCTTTCCAGTTTCACTTCATCGGGTAAGTTGGTTTAGTAGGAAACAACATAAATTTTATATTAGGAAATTTAGTAGTTAATCCTCAAATTTGTTAATTTGCTGAAGAGTAAGACTGGCGCCCTCATTTTAGTTTGTTCAGGATCTTTGTCTTGTTTTATTTATCTAACTTTCTGTTATATTCTGCCAGCTCTCATTCTTTCACGACCAAATGATTTCAGAAATCTGTTTTAAATTTATTTCTTTTTCTGGCTCTCGAATCCCACTTTCTTTTTAGTCTCTTGTTTCTCGAGCTTACTTAGCCGGTGCTCTATTGTATTTTTCTTCCTTCCCCCTATTCTATTCTATGCTTTGCATGTTTTTTCGTAAAATGCGTCGGAAAGGAGATATTCCCAAAAAAACTATAATTAGGCACCATTTTTCTATATGGTGGCGTGAGCAGCTGAGATACGAGGTAGCAAAGTTGAAATTCGAAAAGAGCATACCGAAATTCATAAAACTACCAGTTGTCGAAACTCCCGGAAAACTTTCCAAATGATTGGAGTAATTGCTAGGTTAAAAAAATACATAAATAAAAGGCGAAGAATGAGAAACTATATAATACAATGTTAAAGGAAACTTGTATACAAACATGTCTATCTAAAGAAATATAATCTATTAATTAATTTTTAAACAGCATCTGCGAGAAAAACTTAAATCTTACATTTGCAAAAAATACAGCTACGTTGTAGCAAGCAATATAACAGAAAATACAAATACATAGATTTCTCCCAGTATAAATTCATCAATGTTTGTTTGATAATAACGAGTAAAAGAAAGAGTATGTACCTTCTCACTATCATACAATGGGTGATCAATTTTAAGTAAAATGGAATTTTGTAAATTCATGTAAAATAAGTTTATGCGACAGTAGAATGTATATTGCCTCCTACTTTCGAGTTCTTTTGAAGTTTGAGACACTTCAACAATTGAAAACTTTATTTGAACAAACAACAATACAACATACTGTGTTTTGTTGTTTATGTAGTCTAATAATACCGTTTCACTATCACGATATGTATTTAATCAATGCCGTTAAAACGGTGTTTAAAATCTGAGCCGAGAGACCTCACCATAGTTGACAATTAGGCATTTGCTGTAACACAAGCACTCGTCTTTGGTATCATTATTGTCATGTCAGTTTACAAATCACAGAGTATATTCTTTATGTTCGTGTGTCTATAAATTTTAATATTACAAGCTGTTTTAACGCTTTCTGTTGCCACTATTTATTGTACTAAATTTTTTGTAAATCAAGCAGTTATTATCTACTATACAACATTTCACGTTAAGAACGAAACATTGTTCAGATAGGCCAATGTTCCGTTCTTAACGCGAAAAAAGTATAGCTCGTTATACGTGATCTAGTTCATACCTTTATTAGACGTAATTTTTTTTTTAAATTTGAATAATCAAGAAATGTCCGATGAATTTCTTACCACTAATATCCCAGGCAACCAAGTGACGTCAGTAACGTCGAGGAAACGTCAGTTTTTGGTTGAACATACACACGTGGTTGAACATTACGTCATACAGTGTGACCCATTTAGATTGGAAACACCTCTATAAAATTTGAAGTTGTTAACCGATTTTAACCAAATTTTTTTTAATGTCATGTAATTAAAGGTCTATTGCGGGACAAAATATGAAATATTTAGTTAAATTTTCAGGGCATTCTACGACACTTTTTTTTCGTCGAAAATGAAGAATTTGTATTAGCGATTTTTTTATTAAAAAAATTTCTACTCCACTGGATTTAGAGTGGCTTCAAATAGCTATGACAAAAATTTCATTAAAATATATTTATTAATAACGAAGTTATGACAACTTAAAATTTAAAAAATCACTAAGCTACGAGTCAAAAAAGAACACCCTGTATCAACAGATAACGTCAAAACTAATTATTTTTCAAATAATTTTAATATTAATAATTAACAAGATACTTTTTCTTCGTCGAAAATGGAAAATTTGTATTAGCGATTTTTTTATTAAAAAAATTTCTACCCACTGGATTTAGACTGGCTTCAAATAGCTATGACAAAAATTTCATTTTAAATTTATTTTAAACATTTTTTTGTCTAGTAGTGGTTTATTATTAAAATTTAGTTAAAATATAGTTAAAATTATTTGAAAAATAATTAGTTTTATGGTTATCTGTTGATACAGGGTGTTCTTTTTTGACTCATAGCTTAGTGAGTTTTAAAATTTTAAGTTGTCATAACTTCGTTATTAATAAATATATTTTAATGACATTTTTGTCATAGCTATTTGAAGCCACTCTAAATATAGTGGCGTAGAAATTTTTTTAATAAAAAAATCGCTAATATAAATTCTCCATTTTCGACGAAGAAAAAGTATCGTAGAATGCCCTGAAAATTTAACTAAATATTTCATATTTTGTCCCGCAATAGACCTTTTATTACATGACATTAAAAAAAAATTGGTTAAAATCGGTTAACAACTTCAAATTTTATAGAGGTGTTTCCAATCTAAATGGGTCACACTGTATAAACGTCTTTTGTAGATGATTTTAAATACGTAAGATTAATGACGTTAAAATACGTTTTTCTATTCTCATACACTATATATCAATTATGATGTCACTGCCTGTATCATAATGAACTTCATTATGATACAGATTTTCATTAAGATACAGATTTTTAACCAATAGAATCGCGATATGGCATTCGCGATAAAGGTGGTACACGCGCAGTTACCAATGGCGAATCAAATACATGCGATTTGACAGTTCTCAATATGTAAACAAACCGTCAAACTGACAAACAACTGAATTTATTTGTGTTACAAAATTAATAAATGTGAATATATTTTTTGTTGTGAATGATCACAGAAAAAATAGTGTATACAACTTGAATTTAATTATCATTATGAAGCTCGTACTCTATACAAAACTCGCCGCATACGGCTCGTTTCGTAACCCTCATACTCGCTTCATAATGACCATCATTAAATGCTCGTTGCATAATATACTATTAAAACACGTTTTCATTTCAGACAGCTCAAATCTGACGTCACAAAAATGGGAGGAGCTTAACGAGTTAATGCTTATAATGTAAATGTTGTATATTGACGTTTGTAAGCTTAAATTGCTTAAATTGTGATAAGAAATTTTTCATTTATTGTTTACGTGTTTTGTGTGATAAAATTTACGTGCTTTTCATTTAGATATTTAGTTGAAGAAACGTGTTAATTAAGAGATTTTTATTCGTTTTTCTCAAGTGAGTTAGTTTAATGCAATAGTTCTTCTTGAAAACGGTTTGACGTTATGTGTTTTGTTTTTTTGATTATTTTCTGTTAATGAACTAATTATGTGTTATCGAGTTTAATTAAATTAATTTGTTAATACGTTATTTATTAGTTTATATGTTGTTTCTGTTCCAGTTTTGATACAGTAAGTATACCTATATAAAAAGTGAAAATTGTATAATGTTGCATTGAGGGTACCTATTGTAATTCTATGCATTTTATAGTCTCTCATTTCGTTTTACTTTTAGCCTATAAGCTAAATTTAAAACAGTTAAATTAAAAATTGCAATACCAACAATGCCCATACGAATAATTATTATTGTGTATTTTTAAAAACCATAAAATGAAAAATGATAAAAAAAACGACATAAAAACTACGTTTTTTTATATCACGTATTTAAAACGTGACAAAATGACGTCAGTTATGGTGGGATATATTCACGTCATTTTCGACGTCGAAAAAACGTGACAAACTGACGTAGTTTGGTGATAATTATAACGTCTTTTCAATGTTTTTTAAACGTTATTTGGTTGTCTGGGATCGGCTTATCAAGGACATCATAGAAAGTTTGTATAAAAGGCTCTAATAAATTTATCACCCAATGTAATCAAGGCACATAATAGGCTGTTCAATAAGTTTTGCGGTTCGATAAGGACGTTGCTACTATACTAAAAGCCACAGTTAGAATGCAGTGCCACTATTGCCACAGAATAGGGAACAATAATTGTTTCCTATTCTGTGCTATCGCCAAACTACCACTGCGCCGACATCGCTGCGCATCGTAAGACCAACACTGCATTTTAACTGTGGCTTCTACTTTAGCCTAATTTTCTTTGTTATGTATATGAAGTTTCATTTCAATCTGTCAATTCATTCTTTGTTTACAAGCAATTTAGTGTCGACGTGTTGCAGTATTTTTTTACAATAGATAAAATCAAGTCCTGCAGTGATTGAATTTTTGTTTTCGGAAGCAAAAGAAATTTATGAACGAATGTCAAAAGTGTAGGTATAAGGATTATTCGGCTTCAATTACTACAGTAGAAAATGGGTTGCAAACGTGGTCGTACAAGCCCGTAAGACGATCTACATCAGGGACGTCCAAAACGACAACACCAAAAATCGTAGAAAAAATACAGGATATCGTATTGGAATGAGAAAAAAAAAAAAACACAGAAAACTGTGTTCACAATACGTGAAAGCGTTTTGAAAAAATGAACTAGATTTTGTGCATCGATTCATCAGTATGGATGAGACTTGGGTCTATCACCATGATCTTGAAACAAATAAAGAGGCTAAACGGTGGTGTGAAACTGATTCTTTGGCTCCGAAACGAGTTTAAGTCCAGAAATCGGCCAAGAAGGTGTAAACATCCGTTTTTTGATATGCGAAAAAAAATGTGTTTGTGGATTGCTTGCAAACGGATAAAAAAATAAATTCTGAATAATATTGTAACGTTTTAGACCAGCTAAAAGAAAAAATTCGTAGAAAAGACCCGGTTTGTAGAAGAAAAAAATATTTTTTTCATCAAGACCATGCACCGTGTTATATCAACATTTTGACAATGGCTAAACCCTAACAACACAAAACATTCCAGGAATGTACTATCAAAGTTCTATTAATGTTTGAATGTTCTGGACATTCAAGGAACATTGGGTGAACATCTGATTAAATTATTGGTGGAATGTTACCACAAGACATTCTATGAACATACTATCAATGCCTTATATTTGAAGTGAGGCCATTTACTATTCAATTTGCGTTCATTTTCAAATTTGCCGCGCGTGGTTCTATGTAAGTAGGGTCGCGTGCCGCGTGGCCAATCACATTTTCACATTTCATGATAACCTAAAAATTTATGATTGGATGGAAAATGGAAATTAGAATTAGTGGCTCTTTTTGCTGTTCTGTATTTTAGTTTTGCCCTGGCTGGATCTCTTTTGTTTAAACAATTATGAAGTATAAAATCCGTTTTCAATTTTCCTTAAGCTTTATGAAACGAATTATTTATGCATATTATTACCTGTAAATAGTACCTATTTCTTTTGATTTTTAATTGTAAAGAATAGAAAAATTACCATTCGTTTTTATTTTTTTTAGAATTAGCTGAAAGTGGCCTACAAAAAAACCAGGAAAGAAACGTATAGCCTTGTGGCTATAAAAGGCAAAAGAAAGATATATGCAAAAAGTGTATTGGCTAGTTGGAAGAAACTCCACATTGTCGATGTATAATAAGTTATTACTTTATAAACAAATATTAAGATCTGTATGGACTTATGGATGCCCACTATGTGGGTATACTTACTAGAAAAAGTAATATAAAAATTATACAAAGATTCCAGAACAAAATTGAGAAATATTGTACCTAGATGCTCCTTGGTATGTGACAAACAGTGATCTCCATAAATACCTAGAAATGGCACCTGGATATAATCATCAAGAAGATGGCAGGAAGTCACGAGCTACAACTTCATAAGTACGAGAATATTGAGGAAATCCAGCTCCTCGATACTACTAGGCAAACTAGAAGATTAAAGAGGACAAAGCCTTTTGAACTAGGTTAAGTGATAGGTGATAGTGAAAAGCAGAGCATAGTGCTTGTGTGCCGGTGTATGTTAAAATATTGCACGATCTTGTTAGATTAGATAAGAGCTCTTCATTTTAAGGAAAAGTATCTAGTAATTTACGTTAAATTAAAATTGCTCATTGGTCAGTTATGACCAGATTGTAATTGTAATGTAAAATTCAATACAACGAATCATCATCGTAGTGATGATTATGGAAAAAAATATATGACAATATTTTGTGCAATAAAAATGTTTATATTTATTAAGGATTTAGATATTATTAAATAACCACCAATATGGCCAAACCAAATTTTGGTATGGCCACATATACTTCTGGTATATCGTCGGTGATGAGACAATACCTCCTATCTGCTTTTTCGTGAATTTTGTAGGAGACGAAAAACCATTTTTAGGGTCATCTCTTGATTTCACATGTAAATTTTGACATGTTTTGTAGTAAATAGATAGTTGAATTTACTACAAAACATGTCAAAATATATCAAATGAAAACAGGATTTGACCGTAAAAAAAGTTTTGACTCTCTTACAAAACTCATGAAAAAACAAATCGAAGGTATTATGTCACATCAGCGACTATATCCAGGGAATGTCTAAAAAATATACTGTGAATGTCCAAAGAACATTCGTAGACATTCATGGAATGTTCCAACAAGACATTCCAGGAATGTTTAAAATGCCGACAAAGGACTTTCCTGGGACATTTAGGAGACGTTCTTGTGTTTTTGAGGACATTCCAGGAATGTTTTCAATGTCATGTGTGTACATTCTAGGAACATACATACAATGTTTGGAGTTATTAGGGAAATCCATGAATTAAAGTTCGAATTGTTGGATAATCCATTTTCACGAGGTTTGGGTCCAACGAGTTCCATCTGTTTCAATACCTAAAAAAAATCATCCGTAGAAAGCGTTTTTTGTCACATAATTAGGTCATCATAGCTGTGGCAGCTTATTTTGCAGTTCTTCCAATTCTCACTTCAGAGATGGAATTCATAAATTGGAATCTCGTTGGAACAGGGAGGCCAAGTGTAAATTGTGTTTTGCTTATCAAACCACAAAACTTCAAACATCCTATTATTTGGTTGGTACGCTGTGTTTCCGCGTTTTCAAAACATATCTAGTACGAAAATGATCTCTTTTCAAAATAATTATTTAACCCTTTACCCTAAAATCCCCAGTCCAACTTTACAAACTAAAAAAATATTTCACAAAATAGTATAGTAAGCTTCCCTGCCAATTGGAGCACTTTATGTGCATTGCAGTGAGTGGGAATAGAGGCGGGATGCGGGAAACATGTCTCCGCAAAATTCACACGGGAGTTCTTCGTCATCGAGAGAATTCTGTCTTGGTGGTTCGACGTAGTAATCGTCATCTTCCGGAGAAGATCTTCTTCTAGGATTGAATCTGGCCAGATCTGGGCGGCAGCCAGACTCGTGCTGGATGAGGTCTTCGTGGGGTACGGGCACGTTGCAGAACTCGCACGGGATGACCAATTCCGTTGGTGGATTGCGACGTCTATAAGCTGGCATTGGTGGAGGGCCTGTTGGACCTGGAAGTAGGAGAAATTAGAAATATTTTGTATTGAGTAACCAGCGATTGGTCAATAAAATGATGCATATACACGAGCAAAACATACATTAAAAAATCTGTAGGTACTTATACAGTGAGGACGTTTGAGTTGGAATAAATTCATTTTCTTGAGAATGAACCATTCCGGAGATAAATCCCGAAACAGGTAGATTTTTATTTTTAAATTATAATTTTATGGCATATATATCATACTAGTGACGTCATCCATCTGGGCGTGAAGACGTATTATTATTATTAGACGAAGGTTATTAAATTCTCTATTCAGTAATATATACATTAACATAATTATTTATATAGGGTGCCCATTTTTAAAACCTTTTTATATACTTGGGTTGGTTGGTGTCACGGACTCCGCAAATTTTGTAATCCATTTTAAAAATAGTTTTAGGCTACCTAGACACCTGAAATTTTCAGGATAGCTTAGAACTAGCTAACAATGCAATATTTTATTGCTATTATACAGGGTGATTAATAATTAGTGGGGTGAAGCTCCGTAGATCCGTTATAGTAATGTGTAGCGATAAAACTTAATAACAAAAATTGTAGCTAACTTTGAGCTTCACATTACAAAATTAGTTATAATGCTACAGGTTTTTCGATAACATAGTGGCAGACCAAACTTATGTTTTTTTAAATAGAACACCCTGTATTTTATTTTATATTCGAAATCTTCGTAACTTTTCGATTACAAAAATATAAAGGTTTGGTATGTCATACGGGGTATTTACAAAGTTATAACCAATTTTATATGAAAATCGTAACAAGTTTAACTACCTGTATAAATAAAAGCAAGCACAAGGTCAATGGTTTACGGACGTCATATTTTTTATTTATTGTCAAAATTTTCGCAAATCGTTGTTTTGCTAATTTTCTTTATATTGAATACAGGGTGAGTCAAAACGCAACTACATTATTTTCTTAGTAATTTTAAATAAAACACTCTGTATTTTATATCATTATCGAAAAGTACCATTACCATACTATAATTTTTGTATAACATTCCCTATGTGTAAATTTAATAGTTTTCGAGATATTTTCATTTTTTAGAGCAAAATTATTAATAATTACGGGTCTAAATCTTTCCAAATTTTAAGTAAGCCATGACTAAATAATTGTCTAAAACTTACAATTTACGATTACTGATTATCAATCTGTAATCAAAGTTTTTGTTATTAACTTTTATTACTATCTATTACTTATAACGGATCTACAAAGCTTTACCCCACTGACCAATCACACTGTATGGATAAATCAACTTTTTTTTTGATTTCAAACTATTTTAAAAATGTGACTAATGCAATGATATTTTAAAGTACGTTAATAAATCGATATCTACAAATTGATGGTGCCTCAGTGGCATTAGACTGCAGATCGAGAGGTCCCCAGTTGGAAACCGGCTGTTGCGTATCTTTTTTAATTGTTTTAATAAATAATTAAAAGTTTATATTTAAAATTATAATATACCATTTTAAACAACCGTGGTATTATAAAAAATACTATTTTATACTAGTGTAATTTTTGGAATCATAATTATAAATAACAGTTAATACACCTACTAAAAATTCATATTTTATAAGTTAATTATTCTTTCCAAACATGTTGTGTCCTATATGTACGGGTGTCCCAATAAGAATGGCCCTCGGCCATATCTTAGGAACCGTTTATACTACTACAGCTTTGGGAAAAAAATTTTTATAACAAAAGTTGCCCCGAGCAAAGCCTGGAAATTATTTTCATAATTGTAAGACCACCGCTAGAGCGCGCAATTAAATATCAAAAATTAAAAAATCGAAATTTTACAAAATTTGCCTAATGAAAGGGCACTGGAAATCCAACCATTGTATTCTTCATACAATTCTGTGCATATTTTATTTCACAAGTTTAAGTCTACCTGTGCAAATAAGAGGTGGGGGTGAGTGGGAACCTTGTTATGAAAAAATCGCTGTAAGTCCGGTTCTGCTTAATCGATTTTTACAAACGTGGTCTTTTTGAAAGCAGCTCTTTTTTTCAATGTAATAGTTATAATTTGGAAACAGTCTATTACGTAATATGCCGGCTAGAAGGCGCTATTTATTTTTTTATAAATCTAGTTTTCTATGGAAAATATTAAATATAAGTATGTATTTTTTTTCCTGTATTACAAAATTAGACCAAATCAGCAACAGAATACCGAAAACCGCATGTCGATACCTTTTTTCTATCTCCAGACATCTTAAGAAACGTGTAAATTTTAAACATAACTGTTGCTGTCATATAAGTGGAAATATATAGAAGCACGTAGTGCGCTATGAAAAAAAAAACAAAGGAACATTGTCCAGATGTCACCGTATATAATGAATCAAAACAACAATAAGACAAATAACATTATAAAATATAACAAAAAAAGAGTGTGTGTACTTTGTACGCGACTAAGAAGTTATACTTCTATTATTATGATTTTAACGAAATAAATATATTGTAAACAGTTTAATTTTATTTTTATTTAAATATTACACTAATTTTAATACTTAAAATAATACCAAAAAATAGCGTTAATATGTAAATTTTTATGAATTGTTGTCTCCGCGCATTTGCTTTTCTCTCGATGAATCGTAGAAAATGTAAAAACGTCAGATTTTCTACATAAATTTTTAATTTTTATTTCATTATATTTTAATATCAATTATCCTATTCCCAACTAAGATACATACATAACTGTTATTGTCACCGGTAAACTAAGTTAGGAAGTCAAAGTGGAAACAAGTAGTGTGCTACGGAAAAAAATAGAACTATTAGAAGTATTAACTTCAAAAAGTCATCATGTGTCAAATTATGTGTCAAATCAGTAAAACATAAAAATTTTTTCATTGATGGTTTGTTGCGGTTTGTTTCTATTAAATTTTATATAAAATTTATACAGAGTGAAATTCAAGATGATTCTTACAAACTAATAAGCATTTGACATGATAGCCACATTCTTTGAATGCATAAGAAATGCAACTGTTGCGGCTAGAATATATGCAATGAAATATCCCCAAAGACGTCATCCCAGTAGTAGAGTTTTTCATATTTTGTTTTGATTTATTATATACGGTGACATCTGGAAAATGTTTCTTTTCCATAGCACACTACTTGCTTCTATATATTTCCACTTATATGACAGCAACAGTTATGTTTAAAATTTACACGTTTCTTAAGATATCTCGAGATAGAAAAAAGGTATAGACATGCGGTTTTCGGTATTCTGTTGCTAATTTGGTCTAATTTTGTAATACAGGAAAAAAAATACATACTTGTATTTAATATTTTCCAAAGAAAACTAGATTTCTAAAAAGAAAATAAATAGCGCCTCCTAGCCGGCATATTACGTAATAGGCTGTTTCCAAATTATAACTATTACATTGACAAAAAAGAGCTGTTTTCAACAAGACCAAGTTTGCAAAAATCGATTAAGCAGAACCGGACTTACAGCGATTTTTTTCATAATAAGGTTCCCACTCACCCCCCCTCTTATTTGCACAGGTAGACTTAAACTTGTGAAATAAAATATGCGCAGAATTTTATTAAGAATACGATAATCGGATTTCCAGTGCCCTTTCATTAGGCAAATTTTGTAAAATTTCGATTTTTTAATTTTTGATATTCAATTACGCCCTCTAGCGGTGGACTTACAATTATGAAAATAATTTCCAGGATTTTCTCGAGGCAACTTTTGTTATAAAATGTTTTTCCCAAAGCTGTACTATAAACGGTTCCTGAGATATGGCCGAGCGCCATTCTTATTGGGACACCCGGTACAATAACAAAACCGTCATATTATAAAAAGTACTTTTTTATTAGAGTGTAATTTTTGGAATTTTAAGCATGTTATCGATAAATCGTTTATCGTTAAATTATTTTATATTCTTTCCTATAAATAATAAAAAGGTTTTATTATAAAAAAGTTCTTTTTTATAAAAGTGTAATTATTTTTAATTAAATTAATTGAGACAAAAAGAAGAATGTGTATGTAATTTATTTAATTAAAAATACATTTTACTGCTGTCAGAAAACAAAAAAAAAATTTTATTTGAAAAATTAACATTGCTTTTCGCTAAATATTAAATGTTCAAAATGCCAAATGGCAAGTGGGTTGCAGCTTTAATATTAAATTGAAGCGAAAAACAATATTTATTTGTCAAATAAACATTTTTTACTGTTTTCTGACAACAGTAAAATGTATTTCGAATTAAATAAATTACATACATTCTTCTTTTTACACCCTGTATAAACAATTATTATGTTAATAGAAACATACTGTTTGACTTGTACACACTTCTATATAAATCAAAACGGGAACTGGTGTATGTTTTCCAAGACTGATAGTGTGTAAATAAATTTATTAAAATCAGCTAAGTACTTTCAGAATTTTTAATGCCATCATCAGAGCTATCGTATTATAATTGTAACTACCTCAAATGAAGAGAAAACTTTGAACAAACACATTCCAATTTTAAAAATTAACCCAGGAATCTAATCACTGGTCAGGGTAAAAACCCTTAAATGTATAAAATAATCACATTTAATGCGTTTTAAAAATGGCTACCATTTTTACAATCAAAGAGAGTTATAGTCTTTTTACCACAAAAGCAAGATTATGTAGGTCAAAATATCTGACGTAAGGGCACTGTCGAAACATTAGATTGTGACTTTTCATCATGGTCACGTTTATGTCATTACTTGTCAGAGATATTTTTGTTTTTTTTTTGTTTACTATAAAAATAATATCTATAAATACTTATTCTAATTAATGATGTCAATCGGTTTTCATTACTTTCCGAAATATATTAATTAACAACAATATAGTGTAGGTATAATCATTAAAATAAGATTATTAATATTTTTAAAACGAAGTACCGCGAGGTACAGCGAACGCTAAAATTCATAAGAAAACTTTCTGATCTTTAAGCTAATAATAATCTTATTTCTAATAAACCTAATCTAAGAAATCTAAATTCTTTAACTTACTTCTCTGCAGTTACTGGTAAAAGGGAATCCCATTGTTTCGTTCTTGTTCAAAATAATCTATTAAAGAAGTATTTTGATTTGGCATATTATGTATGTTTCTCAATACAGAAACACAAATACAATTAATAGTATAGGTACACAACAATAGTTACAATAGTTTTTAAATTAAGCCATATTTAATATGTAGGTATTTATAAAAAACAGTATAGTGTTTTAAAGCTATATTTTGAATCAAACACGAAATGAAGTAAAAAGAAATAGCAACTGTCATATCAGTAGCGTACGATTGTCTAATATATTTAAATAAAATTATTATTTTCTGGAGTATTTAACTTAAAGGATTGTGTCATAAAATTTATATTATTAAATAATAAAAAATGTTTTTGGTTATTTAATTAACATAATTATAAAATTCTCAATGTAATCGCGATTGCGTTTTTGTTATTATAATACCATGTTGACACTTTTGCAAGATCAGTCAAGAGAAATGCCAATTTTAAAGTTGATGTTTATTTACGTTAATTAATATTACAAATATTTCGGCGTACTATTAATATATTTCGGCAAGAGATGAAAACCGATTGACATAATTAATTAGAATAATGAATTAGAGACATTATTTGTACAGTCAACAAAAACAAAGAAAATATCTGACAAGTAATGAAATTAATGTGGCCATGATGAAAAGTAACATTCTAATGATTTGGCAGTGCTCTGACGTCAGAAATTTTGACCTATGTAATCTTGATTTTGCAGTAAAAATACTATATGTAGTAACAGCTGTTGATTGTAAAAATGGTATTCTTTTTCTCATGATCATCTTTCAGTGCGTCACAGTTTTTCGATTTCTCTCTAACGCATTAAATTGTATGTGACAGAAAAAAAGGCACGTCTGGGAATACTTCGGTAATTATTCTAGTTCGGTGATTATTCTAGTTGTCGATAGATGGCGCCATAATCAAAAAAGAATTATTTATTAAATAAAATAATAATATTATCAATATAATCTGTACAATTTATAAGACTATACAAATGAAAGAAAATACCATTTTATAAATGCAATAGACACAATTGATTTGGTTTTATTCCAAATTGAAAATAAAATTTGACAACTGTCAGATTTAACTAAAATGTCACGTTAGAATAAATGTCATAAATATGTATTATCACGGACTTACCTTTTTTTCTATAATTTGTGACGCACTGAAAAATGTTCATGAAAAGGAGAATAGCCACTTTTTAAAATACCTTAAATGTGATTATTTTATACATTTAAGGGTTTTTACCCTCACCAGTGGTTAGATCCCTGGGTTAATTTTTAAAATTAGAATGTGTTTGTTCAAAGTTTTCTCTTCATTTGAGTTAGTTACAATTATAAGACGATAGCTCTGATGATGGCATTAAAAATGCAGAAAGTACTTAGCTGATTTTAATAAATTTATTTACACACTATCAGTCTTTGAAAACATACAGCAGTTCCCGTTGTGAATTATGTTAATGTTTATATTACTGCATAGAGAATTGAATAACCTTTTAAATGAGCTATCGCACGACCCTTATTCTCATTTAAAAAAGACCATCGATTACGTCATTACGCCCAGATGGATGACGTCCCTAGTATGATATAATATATTCCAAAACATTATAATTTAACAATAAAAATCGACATGTTTCGGGATTTGTCTCCAGAATGGCTCATTCTCGAGAAAATGAATTTATTCCAACTCAAACGTTCTCACTGTACAGTTTTTCTCATACACTTCTTATAGTGCCTCATTTTTTTCTAATACATGCAGTCGAGACAGACGAAAAATTATATGTTCGGGATTATTTAAGAAAGGATCAACAGAATACATCATTCACATAATAATATTATTATCTCTTATATATCTCTATTATTATATTATATCTCTTATATAAAAATGAATCTCTATTTTCCTATGCAACGCCATAACACTTTACCGATTTTATTAATCTTTTTTTTTTTAAGTTATACTTCTTTACGCGCGATATGAGGGTGAATTTTTATATGTTAAAACCTACGATCCCGGCGCATGCGCATTATAACTTTGTTATGATTGGATGTTCAAATGACATGTCAAAAATTATCCAATATGGCAGCTGTAGCGCAGCTGTGGTTTGGACGGTTGACGGTTTGGTTATGTATGGTTGTTGCGTTTTAAAATTTGTGGGAAGAGAAACAACAAAGGTTAGTTAATAGTTATACTGCCTTTTTAAATAGTTTTCATATTATATTTTTGAAGTTATACTTCAAAATGTTTTAATTTATGTATGTATCAGTCCAGAAAAGGTGTGGAAAGAATATATTAGTGTTTTTAAATATATTTTTCCACAAACGTGTTAAAAATGCAATTTTTAGGACTCCATAGGAGCGTTAAAAATGCTACTTTAAGGCACTAGTGCTTTAAAAATTTTAAGGCACTGCAGTTAAAAGTGAATTGTCAAATTGTGAAACGTCAAAATATTTATATTTCATTTATTAACATTAATATTAATAATACAATTTGCGCAATTTGAAAAAGGTGGTTTAAAAGGTTTTTTATTATAATTTTGTGTCTTTGGATTTGTCTTCCTTGGGTGTAAAATAATAAAACATCTATTTTTATATTTCACTTTATATGTCACCGTGATGTATAATTATGTATATCTGAAAGGTAAGTAGCATGCGGCTTGATGGCCTTGTTGGTAGAGCATTGGACCAGAGATAAAAAAATCGCGAGATTGCGGGTTCAAATCCCGGACGATTCATATTTTTTTCTTTTTTTTTTAATATTTGGGATTGTTAACTTTTGGTTCATTTTTGGTAATTATTGTTAATTTTTTGTATTGTAACTGTTAAGTAGGTATATTTATTTCGTTGAAATTATATTATAATAGAAGTATAACTTCTTACGTGCGTACAAAGTACACACACATTCTTTTTTTAGTTTTTTAATACGTTGTAGAATGTTCTCACGGAAATAATACTTAAGAAAATTGTACAGAAAATTGAAAAAATTCAGAAAACTTAACGAGTATTTTTTCGAGCGTTCAACAAATTCGCGTTTGACCGTCACCAGGATTCAAAAGTTGTACTATCAAAGTTGTATTATTAATAGTCGGAGAGATAGAAGCGGATTTTGTACGTGACAAGTAATATGAAAAAACTATACGGGGATATGTTGAATTAGTTGTGTACATGACTTTCACCAACAGCCGGAAACCAGAGTGGGGGCCGAGGGTAGTTATAAGGGGTCAAAGTCGCGGTTTTTATTATTTTTTTTGTGACGCTCATGATCGAGATAGTGCACCAAAATTTGGGAATAAGTAGGTCATGACGTAACTAAGTAAATTCTCTAGGGGCGAAACGCTGCGTGGCCGACAAAGGGGTGGGGGTAGGGGTGAATATAAAAAATATAAAGGGTTTTTTGCGACGTTCGTGATTGAGATAGTGGACCAAAATTTGGGAATAAGTAGACCATGACGTTACTAAGTAAAATCCCCAGAGCCGGAAACCAGAGTGGGGGACGAGGGTAGTTATAAGGGGTCAAATTCTCCGTTTTTATTATTTTTCTGTGACGCTCATGATCGAGATAGTGCACCAAAATTTGGGAATAAGTAGGTCATGACGTAACTAAGTAAAACCACCAGGGGTGGCACGCTGCGTGGCCGACAAAGGGATGGGGCGGGGGTGAATAAAAAAATATAAGGGGTTTTTTGCGACGTTCGTGATTGAGAGAGTGCACCAAAATTTGGGAATATATAGACCATAACAACTAAGTAAAATCCTCAGAGCCGGAAACCCGAGGTGGGGGACGAGGGTAGTTATAAGGGGTCAAAGTCGCCGTTTTTATTATTTTTTTTGTGACGCTCATGATCGAGATAGTGCACCAAAATTTGGGAATAAGTAGGTCATGAGGTAACTAAGTATAATCTACAGGGGTAGAACGCTGCGTGGCTGATAAAGGGGTGAGGGTAGGTGTGAATATAAAAAATATAAGAGGTTTTTTGCGACGTTCTAGATTGAGATTGCACATTGAGATTGAGTGCACCAAAATTTGGGAATAAGTAGACCATCACTTAGCTAAGTAAAATCCCCAGAGCCGGAAACCAGAGTTGGGGATGAGGGTAGTTTTATGGGGTCAAAGTCGCAGTGTGTATTATTTTTTGTGTGACCTGGCACAACATTTGTCCCCCACGCAGCGTTCCGCCCCTGGAGATTTTACTTAGTAATGTCATGATATACTTATTCACAAATTTTGGTGCACTTTCTCGATCACGAACGGCAAAAAAAAACCCATATATTTTTATACTCACCCCTGCCTACGACCCCTTTGTACCCCAAGCAGCGTTCCGCCCCTGGAGATTATACTTAGTTACGTCATGACCTACTTACTCCCAAATTTTGGTGCACTATCTCCATCATGAGAGCCACAAAAAAAATAATAAAAACCGCGTATATTACCCCTTATAACTACCCTCGTCCGCCACTCTGGTTTCCGCCTCTGGGGATATTACTTAGTTATGTCATGGTCTACTTATTCCCCAATTTTGGTGCACTCTCAATCACGAACGTCGCAAAAAATCAATTACATTTTTTTATGTTCACCCCTGCCCCACCCCTTTGTCGGCCACGCAGCGTTCCACTCCTGAAGATTTTACTTAGTTACGTCATGACCTACTTATTCCCAAATTTTGGTGCACTATCTCGATCATGAGCGTGACAAAAAAAATAATAAAAAACGGGATTTTGACCCCTTATAACTATCTTCCTCCCCCACTCTGGTTTCCGGCTCTGGGGATTTTACTTACTGATGTCATGGTCTACTAATACCCAAATTTTGGCGCACTATCTCAATCACGAACGTCGCAAAAAGCCTCATATATTTTTTATGTTCACCCCTACCCCCACTACTTTGTCGGCCACGCAGTGTTGCGCCCCTAGAGATTTTACTTAGGTACGTCATGACCTACGGATTCCCAAATTTTGGTGCACTATCTCGATCATGAGCTTCATAAAAAAAATAATAAAAACCGCGACTTTGACCCCTTATAACTACCCTCGGCCCCCACTCTGGTTTCCGGCCGTTGGTGAAAGTCATGTACAGAACTAATTCAACATATCCACGTATAGTTTTTCCATATTACTTATCACTAGAGAGCGGAATATATGCAACACAACATTACCAAAATATGCGCATATATTATATGCATTACTTTCACTACAAATATGCAGGTATTTTTTCTAAATTTGTCTAAATATGCAAATGCATATTAAAAATACTCAAAAATAAAACAATATATTAAGTCGTAAGATCTTCAGAAAAGTTGCCTTCAAAAATACGTACAACTTTCCTCAATCAATCGAAGCCCTCATTTTTTTCTAAAACATTTTTTAATTTATTTCTAAGTGTAATCCCTGTATTTCCGGTAATTTTTTGACAATGAGCAGAAAAAGTGTTAACAAGATTAACCGAATCACTTAATTGTAAATTCCTTTGTTCTAATGACTTTATTAGATCTGGTAAAAAACTAAAATTAACTTTATGAACATAAGTTCTTTAGAAATTTGTACGTTACTTAAAGAACAAAGTACGTTACTTAAGCTGAAGAACAAAAGCGGAATTGTCTACAATTTGATGGATTTTTGTATTTTGATGCTTCTCTCTATGCCCGTCTTTATAGAAGTAAAAGCGAATTTGTCGAATAAAAACACTCTTTCCAGAAAAATTTCTTTTGTGGGACATGATGCTTTTGTTGGTCAGTTCCTCATTTAAAAAATGAAATGTGAAAATGAATGTAACTTACGATTTTGGAACAGACCTTGCAAAATACTTTGTCTCCACTTAGCTTTAACTCGGGAAAACACTTTATCCAAGCACTTTTTTGAATGGTAGACATATTTAAATTTAATATATACCAATCACTTCAAAAACACTAAATACGATACAACGTTTACTTTAAACAAATGTTGGCCGGAAACTGACAAAATAATTATTAGACCCTTAAAAGCAGGTAGGTACCTACGACTTGCTACGCTAATAAAATAATATTTTTCTGGGAACACCCATAATTGTTAAATTCAGGTAGTAATGGGAAAGTCCAGATGAGCGATAGATAGATAAATAACGAGCTCGTTCATATCGAAGTTATAAAATTCCAACTAAGAGGAAAATTTTAAACTTTTATATAATTTATTTTTAAAATATGCAAAATAAATCGTGTTTAGCTTAAATATGCAATGTTGTGTTTGTTGTCTGAAAATATGCAATATATGCATCTATATGCACTTTGCATATATTCCGTTCTCTACTTATCACGCACAAAATCCGCTCCCAGCTCTTAGACTATAAAGTTGTATGTATCATCAAATCTACATCTAACCTTGTTCTGCAAGGGAATTAGGATTTGTTGTTTCTAGAGGAATTAGGATTTTCCCCGTTAGGTGCGGTTATAAAGCACTGTCTATAAGTCAAATACGAGTGTATTTTTTGTAAAAAAAATACACAACGATTATTGCTAGGTATGATCGTCCAAACTTAGCTCATCAGGGCATCCTAATTCTTTCTACAAATAATGATTTTTCTTTGGTAACAAAATATGATTTTCTGTTAAGTGAAGCCTTCTTTGAGTTTTCCTTAGTTTACAATAAGAATCTTAATCTTTACATTATTTGCATTTATAGATCACCTGACTCTTCCGTGGAACTATTTTTTCAGAACCTGCTAAATTTATTAGATGACCTGCCCCATAATACCAGAAAAATTTTATGCGGGGACTTCAACAGTAATTTTGCTGCTGCATGTGCTACACAAATATCCTTGGTCAACATATTTGAATCGTATAGTCTAACAATGCATGTTAATTCTCCTACACGGATTACAAAAACTATCTACATCTGCCATAGGGTAAGTCGGGGATAGATGGACCACGTCCCGTTTCTTTTGGCACACCCGGTATAATTGCCAAAGTATTATGTATTTGGAAAGTACAATAAATGTTTTTATTTATAACTGTATTTTCACTCAAGTGGCACCAGAAAAACTTAAATAATGTCAAACAAGGCCCAATCATCATTAATGATTATTGGAAGACAAATCCCTAAAATGGATGACATCAACTGTCATTATTATATTAAATATGATACAAGTTAATTAGAATTTATTACAACTCTTTTTTATTAGAGCACAAAGCTTTTAATTATCCAATCAATAATTAAAGCATCAATAATCAATAGCACTATTTTTTTACAATAAGCATATTTATCATGTGCTCATCGAAAAAGTAAAACTTGCGGAAGAGTTTTAGCAAGACACAGATTTTATTTATAGGTAATAAAGTGTGGACGACCGTTAATGAGGAAATCAGATGTTAAACTCTGGCAAAAATTATACCAGAAGCGAAATGACCCAAATATATTATTTTAATAAAGCATATTTCTGATTTTAACACAATCTATATAGTCAACATATGATTTGTCGGTCTGGCAATTAAAAACACTATTTTTTTTTTCGTTAAAACACACATTTATGTCTATACCCTATTCCACGAACATACGCCTGTTTTGGATTACTTCGACAACGAATATTTTACTGTGCAAAATAAGAAGAACGAAAGTAAGTTGCAAATTACATTGTTGTTTATTGTAGTCTAAGAGCCAGTGAACCCTCCGACTAACGGTCGTCCTGTAAGGCTAGAAATTTGTCTAGTGATAATTCATAGCACACCAAGGCTAAAAACCATGACCTGGCAGGCATCAGCCGTGCACGTGTATCTACCAGGTGAATCGAAAAGTGCATAGTTTAGGGGTAAAATAAACTTTCTCCTGTAAAGTTTAAATTTAAGTATGTGTTTGAGTAAGTCATTTAGAAGAAATGTGACCTTGCCAGGCGAGGGGAAAGATTAGGGGTTTTTCTAAAATTATTTTTTTTGCATCGAACAAATTTTTTTAGGTTTTTTGAATCATTCCAAACAGAAAAGGTCTTTAGTGATTTTTCTCTTAAGTTAATAGTATTTGTTATATAAGCGATTAAACATTTTGAAAATTGCGAAATCGGCCATTTTTAACCATAAATCGGACATTTATCTAAAAATTTCAATGTTGCAAAGGTACGTAGATATTCTTTAAACATTGATTGATGAAATCCCGAAGAGTTTTTTGCAATAAAATATCGAAAACCCCTTTGTTTTTTTAATTGCTAATCAAGTGGGCGCGACACTATAGTATAAGTGAGGACGTTTGAGTTTGCATAAATTCATTATCTCGAGAATGGGCAAATTTCAAGAGAAATCGTCAGACAGGTCGATTTTTATTTTTGAATTAGGACTTTTTGGCATATATATAATACTAGTGACGTCATCCATCTGGGCGTGATGACGTAATCAATGATTTTTTTAAATAAGAGTAGGGGTTGTGTGATAGCTTATTTGAAAGATTATTTAATTCTCTATTCAATAATATAAACATTAACATAATTATTTATACAGGGTGTACAAAAAAATGTTTCTCCTATTTGTCAAATTTAATCAAAGTTAATTTAATAAAAAAAATTTTTGTACACCCTGTATAAATAATTATGTTAATGTTTATATTAGTGAATAGAGAATTAAATACCCTTTCAAATGAGCTGTCACACAAACCCTACTCTCATTTAAAAAAATCATCGATTACGTCATCACGATCAGATGGATGACGTCACTAGTATTATATATATATGCCAGAAAGTCCTAATTTAAAAATAAAAATCGACTTGTCTGAGGATTTCTCTTGAAATTTGCCCATTCTCGAGATAATGAATTTATGCCAACTCGAACGTCCTCACTTATAAATACTACAGTGTCGCGCCCGCTTGATTAGCAATTAAAAAACAAAGGGATTTCCGATATTGTATTGCAAAAAACTCTTTGGGATTTCATCAATCAATGTTTAAAGAATATTTACCTACCTTGGCAACTTTGAAATTTTTAGATAAATGTCCGATTTAGGGTTTTCAAAATTTTCAATCGCGTATATAACAAAAACTATTAACTTAAGAGAAAAATCACTAAAGACCTTTTCTGTTTGGAATGATTCAAAAAACCTAAAAAAAATTTGAATGCAAAAAAAATAATTTTAGGAAAAACCCCTAATCTTTCCCCTCGTCTGGCAAGGTCTTATGCTCTTCAGAATCGCCTGTCATTGAACACATTTCTTCTGAATGACTTACTCAAACACATACTTAAATTTAAACCTATTAAATTTACTGTAATTAATTATATTATTTTGTAACCTACCTATGTATGTTTTTAGTTCTTACCGTAGTGAAAAAGAAAAAAAAATAATATAGTTGTATTTATTAACATAGTACGTAGGCATTGTTATTTGTAAGCTTTATTTTTTTTTATTTTTTATTTTTAAGTGTATATTGGACAATTTTATACTTATGAACGAATAATAATTGTATATGTAGTTACGTGGCTAAAGGTTCGGAACCAAGGCGAGAATAAAATAAAAAAAAAATTAAACCTTACAGGAGAAAGTTTATTTTACCCCTAAACTATGCACTTTTCGATTCACCTGGTAGATACACGTGCACGGCTGATGCCTGCCAGGTCATGGTTTTTAGTCTTGGTGTGCTATAAATTATCACTAGACAAATTTTTAGCCTTACAGGACGACCGTTAGTCGGAGGGTTCACTAGCTCTTAGACTATGGAATAATTATTAGCGCCATTTACTTTCGTACTTCTTATGTTGCACAGTAAAATATTCGTTGTCGAAGTAATCCAAAACAGGCGTATGTTCGTGGAATGGCCATACATGAAGTGTTTGAATAGCTTAAAGTATGTACTTCGTTAAACGTTTTTCAAATAGGCAATAAATAAAAAGAAAAACTGTAAAACTATAAAAAAAGGAGGGAAAAAATAAAACAACACTATAAAAGAAACAGTTCAAAATATGATGAATCTATAATAGAAATAAAAAAAAAACAACTAATTATATACTTTATACTTAGCACATGCACTTTTATTCTCCTTTACCTAAGTTTGTATTTCAATTTTACTGCTACATCTATCGTAGGATGATTTAAAGAGGTATTTTTAATTATGTTTCATGTCGTTTGTAATTTCTATAAACATCTCCTTTACACCGTCAAATACACCTCTGTATCAAATCTAAAAATTAGCCAAATAGCAAATATTCCCAACCATATACAAATGTATGTTCTAATATTATTTGTGTCACAAGTTGAAAGCACTGTAGAACAAATTTGGCCAGGGTCCAAGGAAATGCCTCGCAAAACTTCACCTGATGGCCATTTTACGATTTCTCCGACAGACGGACCTCCACTAGATCCATAATTACGACAAAGGTCAAAAAAACGGGGTTTCATAGCGGCCTTGGTGACTTTTTTTAGAATAAAGTTCTACGTACATTGTTCTATTTAAGAAAAACAAAAGGAAAAGTAAATAACAAAGAATTGTGTTTAATTAAAGTTGAAAACAAGTTAAAATGATCATTTCATAGAACTGCATCGTTAAAATACCTCGTGAAAAGGTCTAAAAGTGCATTGTACTTTTTGTAGAACAAAGGTCAAAAAAACGGGGCTTCATAGCGGCCTTGGTGACTTTTTTTAGAATAAAGTTCTACGTACATTGTTCTATTTAAGAAAAACAAAAGGAAAAGTAAATAACAAAGAATTGTGTTTAATTAAAGTTGAAAACAAGTTAAAATGATCATTTCATAGAACTGCATCGTTAAAATACCTCGTGAAAAGGTCTAAAAGTGCATTGTACTTTTTGTAGAACAAAGGTCAAAAAAACGGGGCTTCATAGCGGCCTTGGTGACTTTTTTTAGAATAAAGTTCTACGTACATTGTTCTATTTAAGAAAAACAAAAGGAAAAGTAAATAACAAAGAATTGTGTTTAATTAAAGTTGAAAACAAGTTAAAATGATCATTTCATAGAACTGCATCGTTAAAATACCTCGTGAAAAGGTCTAAAAGTGCATTGTACTTTTTGTAGAACAAAGGTCAAAAAACGGAGCTTCATAGCGGCCTTGGTGACTTTTTTTAGAATAAAGTTCTAAGTACATTGTTCTATTTAAGAAAAACAAAAGGAAAAGTAAATAACAAAGAATTGTGTTTAATTAAAGTTGAAAACAAGTTAAAATGATCATTTCATCGAACTGCATCGTTAAAATACCTCGTGAAAAGGTCTAAAAGTGCATTGTACTTTTTGTAGATAGAAGATTCTTCTTCCATACGGATTGGAAAAATCCATACGGGTTTAAGGAGAAGATTAATACCTCAACTAACAATGAGAGGAATATTATGAAGTTGAAGAGTGACATTGGCCTGTTTGGTATACTATAGGTAGGTACAAGACATTGCCTATTATCCTACTATAGTCTTCGGTTATTTTCCCGGTGGTAAAAGCAAACTACTACCTATTTATTATACAGGGTGATTTATTAACACATTTCCTGCCATATCACCCAAAATTGACTGACAGAAATTTTTTGTAGGCCAAGTCGCAAGTCGGTTATATGTACATATATAAGTGACAAAGTTATGTCAATAGAGGCCACAGCCATTTCCTAATAGAGTTAGTGGGAGACCAAGCCAAAAAAAGAAGTTATATGAAAAATATTTTTTTTCTAGCGCCACCAATTTTTTAATGTCTGCGCGTAAAGTTTCTTTGGACGCCACAACAACAACACGGCATATAAAAATCCATATACCATCACGTAATTTTGAGTGATAAATGGGTATTCAAAAGATATCGTGTCAGGTATACCGGGTGTCCACTTATATTTTCCCCCATTTTAACTGCCTATAACTTCTAAACGGCTCAAGATAGAAATATGCGGTTTTCGCTGAAATGTTTTATTTTGGTAAAAGTTTTGTTTGAATGGATTGAATTTTTCATATCGCTTTTAGATAAAAAATGGCGGATTTTTGAAGAAAAACGTTGTTGACTTTTTTTATTGAAACACCCATTATATTTTTTTTTAATTGAAAGAACGGTCATTTACCTATCCAGCGATATAAAGTTTTTAAAATCAGTTGTCAAATGACTGAGCAATTAATTTTTAAAATGAGAGATGCAATGTGGAAATCACAACATAATATCAATTTGCTTAGTTATGTTATTTAGTTGTGTGATATACACGTTGTACCTCTTATTTTAAAAATTAAGTAGGTACTCAGTCATTTGACAACCGATTTAGAAAAACTTTATATCGCTGGATAGGCGAATGACCGTTCTTTCAACTTACAAAAACATATACTGGGTGTTCCATTAAAAAAAAAGTCAACAATGTTTTTTTCAAAAATCCGCCATTTTTTTTCGTAATTGAAAGAACTCAATACATTCAGACAAAACTTTTGCTAAAATAAAACATTTCAGCGAAAACCGCATATTTCTATCTTGAGCCGTTTAGAAGTTATAGGCAGCTAAAATGGGGAAAAATATAAGTGGACACCCGGTACATGACCGACATAAATGTATGACATATCTGTCTGACGTCATTGCGCATTTTGTGGAGTGACGAAACTTTTTGAGAAAGGCGTATGCCGCATGTAGCCCAGTAAATGAACGGGAAATTCGGCGATACCGTGTAATTTTCAGGGGCAACTCCGAATTGCATGAAAATTTGGATTTAGGTTCTACTTATCCTCCACTTTAAAGTTGAAATTGTGCCGTTGGTTGCTTTTACTTGGGGGGTGACAGTCATCCCTTCTCGGGGGTGAAAAAACATACGTTCAAGATAAGTCCAGAAATGGAAAAATTGACTAATTCTAAGCAACTTCTTTTCTATAGAATTTTTTACGTAAGTCAATACTTTTCGAGTTATTTGCCATTGAAAATGTTGATTTTTCGACAAAATTAGGAAGTTTTCAGACGGTTTTTCGCAAATAACTCAAAAAGTAAATATTTTATCGAAAAAAATATCCTTAGTAAAAGTGTAGCTTATAAAAAACTCAAAAAAATGGTGTATCAGTAAAGTCTATCAATCAAATAAAAACAAAGTTGTAGCTCATGAAAAATACGTTCTTATTCGTCTAATTCCAAATCGAATATTTCAAGGTGAAATCACCGAAAAATTAAGCACTTTTCGGGAAAAACCCATTTAAATTTTTTTAAAGTGTTTATAAAAAGATTTGTTTTAATTGTTAACAAAAGTTTTAGCATTAAAAATAAGCGAGTTACGCTCAAAATAAAGTTGGCCCTCTTTTTTTTGTAAAAAATCATGAAAATCTCGCCGTGTTTAGCTCTCCAAATGAAATTAATCGCTACCGCTTTACAAACAATTTACTTACCTATCTATTTTTTATATGATCTATCAGTCTCACCGGTTTAAAGTGTTTATTTTTGAAAGGGTTATAATTGAGAAATCTTGAATTGGTCACTAATCACGAGTGTATGCAAATTTTGAACAGCCATATCTTAACCAATTTTTGTCTTACGGAGAAACAAAATAAAACTAGCATATTTATAATAGCAAAACCTACATTTTTTTACTCTTTAAGATTTTTCTTATCACTAATACTTTTTAAGTTATTTTGAAAAAATGAAATTTTTCAAAAATTTTTAGAATTTTTTTTTAAATATAAAACCAAATGTTTTAAAAATAAGCACTTCAAACCAACCAAACTTACAGATCATATAAACAATACACATACAGTTAAAATAGATGGTAAATCCAAACGATTAATTTCATTTAGGGTGCTAAATAGAGGGAGGTTTCCACGATTTTTTTTACCAAAAAAAAGGGGCCAACTTTTTTTCAGTGTAACTCGTTTATTTTTGATGCTGTAAACTTTTTTAAAAAACAAATAATAAGCTTTTTTTCGATACTTTAAAAATGTTAATAAGGTTTTCCCGAAAAACGCTTGTTTCTTCGGTGATTTCGCGTTGAATTGTTCGATTTGGAATTATACGAATAAGAACGTATTTTTCATGAGCTATAACTTTGCTTCTACTCAATTTGTAGACTTTACTGGTACACCCTTTTCTTCGTTTTTTTATAGGCTACACTTTTGCTAGGAATATTTTTTTCGATAAAATATTTACTTTTTGAGTTATTTGGAAAGAACGGTCTGAAAACGTAGTTTTTTTGTCTAAAAATCAACATTTTAAATCGCGAATAACTCGAAAAGTATCGACTTACGTAAAAAACTTTATGGAACAAAAGATGCTTAAAATAAGTCAAAATTTATCCATTTCCGGCCTTATTTTAAACACTCGTTTTTCACCCCCCGAGAAGGGGTAAATATCACCCCCCAAGTAAAAGCAACCAACGGCACAAATTCAACTTTGAAGTGGAGGGTAAGTAGAACCTAAATCCAAATTTTCATGCAATTCGGAGTTGCCCCTGGAAATTACACTCCAAAATGGTCATTTATTGGGTTAATGACAAATGTGTTAATAATGTCCAATCTCTGAGTTATAGATTCTAGACCTTAAAATATTAAGAATTAACTCAAGTCACTTGAATAAAACGTGGCTCCTTACTGAGTTACACGGTGTTTTATTTAAATATTTAAAAAACTATTTGTACCTAATACTTTAAAACTATTTGATATACCTATCACAAGTGATTCGGGTTAAACCTCAACATTTTGAGTTGTAGTTAAGAAACGAGTCTGTTAGAAACGAAACAGTTATCGTGGTGCGGCCATATCGTATATCGTGGTGCCGTATATCGTGGTGCATGACGGTAGAACTGTAAAGAGGGTATGGAAAGCTGCATCAGACAAAAAACGACGAAGAGCCAGGTCAGCATAAACAAGGAACGCAGATGTTGGAAAGGCTTTCGCAAAAAGACATATTGGGTGGACAAAGGCAGAGAGACTAATACTGACCAAAAGGCATGGAGACGTCAGATTTCTCCACTTACCTCGATACTGTAAGGCAGGGGTCACCAATTATATTTCCTGGGGGTCCGTTTCGAAAACCTATGACACTTCCGGGGTCCGGAGTTAACACTACCTGTCTGATTGTTCCAATTCTACCCCAGGCTGTGGGTGAAAAAACGTGATATAATTCAGGAATTTTTGAAACCTATCAGGTGTTGTAAAGGACGATGCCAGGAATAACTTCTACTAAAATGTAACCAAAAATATTGTGCGCTTTTTTTTTAATTGCGATTTTCATTTGTTAAATTTGCAATTTTTAATGATTTTTAATTTTGTAGCTTAGGATATTGATTTTAGAGAAAAACTTTTTAATAGAAAGTTGTAGTAAATTAAAAAACCTACAATTAGAGCTATGGTAAGTTTAATTTCGTTAATTGGTTATTGCAATACAGTCTGCGAAAAGTCCAAAATGGCCGTTTTTTACAATTGCATTATTTATTGTACAAATAATTTTTTTTTATTTTTTAAAGCTTTAAATTTAAGATCTTTCAATTCCTAACATAAAAAAATTGTAAAACCAGATTAACGAATTTGTTGCTTAGATATTATAAATTGTTTATCCCAAGAGGTCAAATGTCGAAGGCTATAACTTTTTGAAAAAAAAAATCGTAGAGAGTTGGTGAAACATCCAATCTCCTTCTAAAGAGTTATATTTTCATATTCTGATGTAAATAAATGCGTAAAACATTTTTAAACCTCTAATTTTTGGGTTTGAAAATAAGGGGGCAAATTTCGTTACAAACATTTAGAGCTGAAGCGGCCCTGTACATCCTATGAGTTTTTAACTTACAGATTATTGTTGCTGAAGATGAAACGAAGATTTGTAAAAAAATAAAAAATTTCTACGACCAACTGAAGCCAGATAATTTTTGGGTTTGAAAATAAGGGGGCAATTTTCGTTATAAACATTTAGAGCTGAAGCGGCCCTGTATATCCAATGAGTTTCTAACTTACAGATTAGTGTTGCTGAAGACGAAACGAAGATTTATAAAGAAATTAAAATTTTCTACAACCAACTGAAGCCGAGATAATTGTTTTTTTTTTCTTAAATCGTAGTGCCTTTATTTATAATAATTAAGAAATTATTTTACAGTCATTGACTAAAGAAAGACTTATATTATCTTAAAATAAAAATTATTATAAAATATAATTACATTTAATTATTAAAAATTATTTTTTAAATCGGTGCTTTTGCAAGCGGGCGAATTTTGCAAATCGCCCGGCTGGATTCAAATCCGCGCGCTCGGAAAATTTTTACGTAACTTGTATTAAATTTTGACAGAAAACAATTTAATAATATTACCATTATAATATACAGTCTATTTACCACTGTATTTGTTTTTCTTGATAAACTTTTATATGTGAAATCCAAAAAGAATAGTCACTATAAGAAAAAAAAGTTTTATATTGTATATTATAGTAAGAAGTAACATTATTATTATTATATTTATATAACAATGAAAAAATTAAAAATATATTTCATATATATGTATCATTTTTGTAATATTATTTCTTTAGAAATGAAATTTCACATATAAAAGTTTATCAAGAAAAACAAATACAGTGGTAAATAGACTGTATATTATAATGGTAATATTATTTAATTTTTTCTGTCAAAATTTAATACAAGTTACGTAAAAATTTTCCGACCGCGCGGATTTGAAGCCAGCCGGGCGATTTGCAAAATTCGGCCGCTCGCAAAAGCACCGATTTTAAAAATGATTTTTAAGAATTAAATGTAATTAAATTTTATAATAATTTTTATTTTAAGATAATATAAGTCTTTCTTTAGTCAATGACTGTAAAATAATTTCTTAATTGTTATAAATAAAAGCACTACGACTTAAGACAAAAAAACAATTATCTCGGCTTCGGTTGGTTGTAGAAAATTTTTATTTTTTTATAAATCTTCGTTTTATCTTCAGCAACAATAATCTGTAAGTTAGAAACTCATAGGATGTACAGGGCCGCTTCAGCTCTAAATGTTTATAACAAAATTTTCCCCCTTATTTTCAAACCCAAAAATTATCTCGGCTTCAGTTGGTCGTAGAAATTTTTTATTTTTTTATAAATCTTCATTTCATCTTCAGCAACAATAATCTGTAAGTTAAAAACTCATAGGATGTACAGGGCCGCTTCAACTCTAAATGTTTATAACGAAATTTGCCCCCTTATTTTCAAACCCAAAAATTAGAGGTTTAAAAATGTTTTACGCATTTATTTACATCAGAATGTGAAAATATAACTCTTTAGAAGGAGATTGGATGTTTCACCAACTATCTACGATTTTTTTTTAAATTATAGCCTTCGACATTTGACCTCTTGGGATAAACAATTTATAATATCTAAGCAACGAATTCGTTAATTTGGCTTTACAATTTTTTTTATGTTTGGAATTGAAAGATCTTCATTTTAAAGCTTTAAAAAATAATAAAAAAAATATTTGTACAATAAATAATGCAATTGTAAAAAACGGCCATTTTGGACTTTTCGCAGGCTGTTTTGCAATAACCAATTAACCAAATTAAACTTACTGTACCTCAAATTGTAGGTTTTTTAATTTACTACAACTTTCTATTAAAAAGTTTTTCTCTAAAATCAATATCCTAAGCTGCAAAATTAAAAATCTTTAAAAATTGCAAATTTAACAAATGAAAATCGCAATATAAAAAAAAGCGCACAATATTTTTGGTTACATTTTAGTATAAGTTATTCCTGGCATCGTCCTTTACAACACCTGATAGGTTTCAAAAATTCCTGAATTATATCCTGAAATCGACCTATTTTTCACCCACAGCCTGGGGTATTCGGTAAACAAATCAGAAAGGTGCAGTGCGAAATTTTTAGACAGGGATTGTTTTTAATAGTTTTTTAATAAATCCAAAACATCACCTTTTTTGCTCCCGAAATATGGTTTTAGCATTTTTGGGCCATCTTAAACAAAAAATATGTTCTGTCATTTTTCTCAAAACTTGATAGATTTCAAGTTTTAAACGATTTATAATCTGAAAAATGCGAAAATAAGCATTTTCGAAGCTGGAAAATTCATGTGTACATTACTATTTTTGCGGTTGTCAAGTGCCTAAATTGAAGCTTAAACATTCAATTTCAAGATTCTGATGAGTTATCGGGGTTTATTTCAATTTCGACCGTTTGTTTTTATTGGCGTATTTAATTAGCACATTGGCAATAATTAATTGAATAAATAAATAAATCATAAAAAAAATATGTTAATAATAAATTATAAAATTTTAATAAATGTAAAGTATTTGTTGGGCATTTTTCGCATCAGTACGTATAATATGTATAATAAGTGCGACAGAGACGCCCCATAAATTGCGATGTGCGGTGGCTTAAAAAGTCGAGTGGACTCGCATAATTAACAATTAAAAACAACGGTCTATATTGAAGTAAGCCCCGATTACTCGTTAGAATCTTGAAATTGAATTTATAAACTTCAATTTAGGCATTTGGCAACCTGAAAACTAATAATTTACATCAGAGTTTTCAAACCTTGAAAATGCGTAGGTATTTTCACATTTTTCATATTTTAAATCGCTTATAACTCGAAAACTATCAACTTTTGAAAAAAAAAATGACATGAGACTTTTTTTAAATACAATTTTCGGGCTAAAAGCTAATTTTGAATTTGTATAAAAGTATTGTTTTGCCCGGCATCCCGCGCCCCTTCTGATTTGTTTAAGGGGACATTTTTGAACAGGAATCCACAAAAAAAAAACCGAATCAGAAAATTTGTCATTCGGAAGCGGCCTCACAACATGGAGTAATACTCTGGGCTAATTAGCAAAATTCATGGAAAAGTTATTTACCAGCAATTTTATTGCTGGAATCGAATTATAAGATCCTATATATTAATAATATAGGTATGCAAAGTCCGCAGATAGTGTGCTACTTATTTTATAAACAAAATGGCGCCCGAAAATCGTGTTTTTTTCAATTTTTGCTCTATAACTCCAAAGATTTTAACTTTACACCAAAAACACCCAAATAAAAATTCACCGCAATTAAATTCTGCATAGAGATATGTTTTTCCCGATTTGCTCCGAAGAAAATTTTCCTCGGAAAATGCGGGTTTTCCCAACAAAATCTCTAATTTTCAAATAAAGTTTTAGGTAAGTAATTATTAATCAATAATTAAATAACTTAGTGAGATCAAAGCTTTCTTGGTATAGATTGTAATTCCAGAATGCGGTGAAAATTAAACGAATATTTTAGCAACAATTCAATTGTTAATTAACAATTTACGATCGCAATAATAACCAAAATAATCATGATACATTGATCAAACTTATAAAGATTATAAAGATGAGATGCTTATTTAATATATTATCGACAAAATATACATTTTTCGTTTTTTTGCATAATCTTTAAATTTTGAAAAAAAAAATAGTTATAATACGCTGGTCTAATTAGTATAGTACAAAGAAAGGTTATTTACCAGCAATTTTATTGCTGGAATCGAATATTATGATCCTATATATTAATAATATAGCTATGCAAAGTCCGCAGATAGTGTGCTACTTTTTTTATTAACAAAATGGCGCCCCCAAATCGTGTTGTTTTCAATTATTGGTCTATAACTCCGAAGATTTTAACTTTAAAAATGAATAACCATTTTCAATTTCGTTGCAAAACGAAAATACAGCCGAACCATATTCCAGTCCAATCAGAGAGTGCTGCAAGCACCTCTACCGGTTTCGAAACTTATTAGTCTCTCATCAGGAGGCACATATGCTGCTCTCCCTGATCCAACCAAAACAAACCCCAGCGTGCAGTCCCGAATTGCAACGAACGAAATGGCATTTCGTTCGTGTAGAATTCCCTCATCTTCCTTAGTCTCAGCATCCGTATGGCTTGCAAATTGTAGAAGCCTCGGAGGTGTAACCAGAGAAGGTTCCCATTGTTTTCATTCTGGTGGGATATGCTATATGCCATTAGAGTGAAAACTTAGTATTTTAACTTTACACCAAAAGCACTGAAATAAAAATTCACCCCAATTTAATTCTACATAGAGGCATGTTTTCCCGATTTGCTCCGACGAAAATTTTCCTCGGAAAATGTGGGTTTTCCCAACAAAATCTCGAATTTTCAAACAAATTTTTTGGGCAAGTAATTATGTATCAATAATTAAATAACTTGGTGAAATAAAGGCTTTCTTGGTATAGATTATAACTGCAAAAGCCGGTGAAAATTAAACAAATATGTTAGCAACAATTCAATTGTTCATTAACAATTTACAGTCGCAATAACAACTAAAATAATCATGAAACATTGACTAAACTTAGAAAGATTATAAATAGGTGATGCCTATTTAATATTTTTCTCGACAAAATATAAATTTTTCATTTTTTTGCATAATCTTTAAATGTTTAACAAAAATAGTTATAAACAAATTAACATTTCTCAGAAATTGTTTATTATATTATAATTTAAAAAAATGCTTAAAATGCGTATTTCAAAGGTCTTGAAAACGAATGCTTTAATATTTTTTTCCAACCATTTGCAATAAAGTTATGAAACAGCAAAGTAAACATACGATTACTCCGTTTTTTATAATTTGTTTTAATTGTTTCAAAGCTTAAAAATGAGTTTATGGTACAAACTAATTACTCTCAAAAAATATCAAACATTAGTTCAATGGTTATATATTAATCAAAGATTAAAAATGTTTTTTTTTGTAATTTTTAGGGCGAAAATAGGCTTGATACAGAGCCGAAGCTTAATTTTATTTATTAACTACTGTACGTCGCGGGTGGTTGTCGCTTCGAGTGAAAATGTTATTAGCTACGGTACTGTATTAGTCTGCTTTCGCGCGTGTAAATTACAAAAAAAATATTTATAATCTTTAATTAAAATGTAACCATTAAACTAATAATCGATATTTTTTGTATCTAATTAGCTTGTACTTTAAACTAACTTTTACGCTTTGAAAGAGTTTAAAAAAATTATAAACAACATAGTAATCTTATGTTTACTTTGCTATTTCATAACTTTTTTGAAAATGGTTGCAAAAAAGTTTTAAAGCATTCATTTTCAAGATCCGTAAAATACGCGTTTTACCTATTTTTTAAAATTAGAATGTAATAAAAACTTTCTGAGAAACGTTAATTTGTTTATAACTATTTTTTTTAAACATTTAAAAATTATTCAAAAAAAATTAAAAATTTATATTTTGTTGACAAAATATTAAATAGGCATCTTATATTTATAAGATTTCAAAGTTTGATCAGTGTATCATAATTATTTTGGTTATTATTGCGACCGTAAATTATTAATTAACAATTGAATTGTTGCTAAAATATTCGTTTAATTTTCACCGGCTTCTGAAACTATAATCTAAACCAAGAAAACTTTTATGTCACCGAGTTATTTAACTATTGGTAGATAATTTCTTATCTAAAACTTTATTTGAAATTTAAAGATTTTGTTGGGAAAACCCGCATTTTCCGAGGAAAATTTTCGTCGTAGCAGATCGGGAAGAACACGTCTATATGCAGAATTTAATTTCGGTGAATTTTTATTAGGGTGTTTTTGGTGTAGAGTTAAAATGTTAGGAGTTATGGAGCAAAAATTGAAAAAACCACGATTTGGGGGCGCCATTTTGTTAATAAAAAAAGTAGCACACTATCTGCGGACTTCGCATACCTATATTATTAATATATACCATCATAAGCTTCGATTCCAGCAATAAAATTGCTGGTAAATAACTTTTCCCAAAAATGGCCTATTCTCCGATAATCAGCCCAGACTATAATTGGAAAGGAAACCTAATAATATCCTATTGTTTTTGGCCACTGTAGAGTTGAATACTTTCCTGGTACAATAAATAAAATATAAATTCATTGTGTATTGTTTTGATGTTATTATCAGTAACACAGAAGTATTGTAAATTGTTATTGGGAATAAATATATATAAATAAATAATCATATGTACTTAGTACGAAATGGTAAATAATTTGTTATCTTTTCTACATTAGTTTCAATGTTGAAAACTTATTTGTTGCATACTTATTAAATCTGAAAACTATTTTAATTACATGCACACCTCAAAAGTACTCCCACTTAACATATAGTAGAGAGGAAATGAATATAAAAAAACGCACATGACAATTTTATATTACAGTTTACTTAAATTCAAAATTAATGAATATAATAAATATAACAATAAAGGGAAAACTCTTTACAAAATTAAATTATCAGTGAGAAGAATGACATTTTTTATTATGTACAACCTGTCTGAAGTTTGGAGTGAGTTTGGTGCAACTGATTCTCATTGGGGAGTTGCGATATTCATCTGTTAGCTGAGATCTGTACCGATTTTTAATAAAGTTCATTCTTGATAAAGCGGCTTCGCACACATAAGTTGAGTCAAACATAATATACAATTTCATGGCCAAACATTTTCAAAATTGCCAAACGCTATATTCTGAATTTAATGACGGTCCGCACAAAAGTAGCTCACGGTCCGAATGCGGGCCGCGGTCCGCTAATTGGTGACCCCTGCTGTAAGGGACAAGAGGACGGCTTAAGTAAGTAGGTAGTAAGTAAGTGGTCTAAACTGTATCATGCAAAGCAACAACTTGTTGAAAAACAAAAGAAAAACCACAAAATATGTTATAAAAAAAAAACAAAAACACACAAACATGCTATGCAATTAGAACCTTTTAAATCATGATAAAAGTAATTCCTAGGTGCTGTCCCACTTCTTCGCAAAGGTACTGTGATAGCCGCAGAATCCTGGAGAATATTTCTGATATATTCCGTTTTACCTATATAGACAAATAATTGGGTTATACTAACATAATTTTTAAATAAAATGAACGTTAATAACATATTACAAAAAACTAGAATAGTTATTTATGCACCGAGAGTGTTAAGACGTTTACATCCGAAGTGCAACATATCCCAGCCAGAGGGCATCTGGCCCGAGGGATGGATTTTGCTCGATGGGCTTAATCATTTGTTAACACCAACGCAACGATACGTTCAAGATTTTATTTTTCACTTCACATAATATAAAAACTAAAATTAAATAAAATAACAAAATCTACGGTTTCGTTTTGATTAAAATCTGTCTTCCTCCATCCCCCGATAGCACTATTTCTAGGTCTACCTGTTGTCAAGGAGGCTCTAAGGAAGACAGATTTTTACCATTCCGACCGTAGATTGTCGATATAAATTAAAATAATTTATATCGTAGTATGGATAGAACGCCCTCTAACGGGGAATAAGCGAAATGAATTTCGACTCAATTCAAGCTTTCTGCTTAACCCAGGTATAACATACCAAAAGGCACCGCCAGGAAAACATTCCACTTTGCGGTTCAGAGAGCCCATATGAAACGAGTCTTTGTACTCTATGCAGAGTATGGCATTAACAAAATAAGAAAATCTACGGTTTCGTTTTGATTAAAATCTGTCTTCCTCCATCCCCCGATAGCACTATTTCTAGGTCTACCTGTTGTCAAGGAGGCTCTAAGGAAGACAGATTTTTACCATAAGAAATAGTGCTATCGGGGGATGGAGGAAGACAGATTTTAATCAAAACGAAACCGTAGATTTTCTTATTTTGTTAATGCCATACTCTGCATAGAGTACAAAGACTCGTTTCATATGGGCTCTCTGAACCGCAAAGTGGAATGTTTTCCTGGCGGTACCTTTTGGTATGTTATACCTGGGTTAAGCAGAAAGCTTGAATTGAGTCGAAATTCATTTCGCTTATTCCCCGTTAGAGGGCGTTCTATCCATACCGCGATATAAATTATTTTAATTTATATCGACAATCTACGGTGGGAATGGTAAAAATCTGTCTTCCTTAGAGCCTCCTTGACAACAGGTAGACCTAGAAATAGTGCTATCGGGGGATGGAGGAAGACAGATTTTAATCAAAACGAAACCGTAGATTTTCTTATTTTGTTAATGCCATACTCTGCATAGAGTACAAAGACTCGTTTCATATGGGCTCTCTGAACCGCAAAGTGGAATGTTTTCCTGGCGGTGCCTTTTGGTATGTTATACCTGGGTTAAGCAGAAAGCTTGAATTGAGTCGAAATTCATTTAAAATTAAATATACTAACTTAATGAAAATATTTTGACAGACATGACACTTCCAGTTATACCGGAAATGAACAATGAACAATGAACAACCAGTTCATAGGTCAAAACTTCATATTTTTCGAGTTATATATTCATTTTTTCGAAAATTTTGACAGGTAGAGACTAACTTCAAACTTAAGGAAAAAGGCGCCAAATGTCGCCTGTCAAAATGTTCGATGTGTTTTAAATGTATTCGTTTTTTTAGAATCCTGAGAACCTAATACACATTTTTGAAAAAAATTAGATTACATTATTACTGAGGGCCGAAAGTCCCTGAAAACTTCTATAATGTTTATTTTAATAAGTTACAGGGGTGAAAATAAAAGAGAAAGTTTAGTGTGATTTTTAATTGAAAATATCTCATTCAACAGAAACTTTGTATTTATTCTAAGGAACTTTCGGCCCTCGGTAATAACGTAATCTTTCGTTCTGCGTTTAAATTTTTCAAAAATACTTATTAGTTTTCTCAGTATTCGAAAAAATAAGTACATTTAAAACACATTGAAAATTTTGACAGGCGATACTTTGCGCCTTTCCCCTTAAAGCTCATCCATTTATGACAAATCTTTGCACATCGAAATCGAATTTCTAAATACGGGATGTACACGTGACATGCCATTTCTTGAAACTTTAAATCATAGTAAATCAACAATTAAAATTAAATACCTACCCTATATTTTACTATTTTAATCAAAAAAAGTCAAATTTCTTTTAAAAAGTATTAGGGTTCCCTATATCTAAAGTTAGTACCTACTTTAGGATATATGAATAAGTTAAGGCTTTTCATCGATTGTCATTTGTTTCGAGCTTCTTTCATATGTTATATAATCTGTGTGTAATATTAATATACACGGATTATACGACATATGACAAAATCTCGAAACAAATGACTGTGAATGAAAAGCATTATTGCGGTTAATGTTAAAGGTAAGATATATTTTATTGTTTTATTTTAGCAGGCCGTGTATAAAGATGTCATAATTGTCGGTATATATTTCTAATTCCTGGCACTTTTACAAAGTGGTAGAAATAAACAATGAAGATTACGTACATTTACTTTTTAATATTTGGGGAATGTGACAGTTATTACTAGAACATGTGCTATATTTACTACAATATAACCAACCAATGACACCGTGGTTTGGTTTGGTTGTTTTTAACAAAAAGTTAACAATGAAGCTTATTGTAGATAATAATGTGTTCATCGTTGCTATGCTGCTTATCCCGAAGCATCATCACGTTGTGGCGAGAAAGATTTAGTATATCGATTCCATCTATTCAGCAAATTAAAAAAACAATCATAAATTTTATCTTTATTCTTACAACCCAGTTCAAAGTCAAAGTTTAAACGAAACAGACTATAATACAATAATTAAATGAACAGACTATGAAGACAGAAGTCCCGAAAGAACGTTACTTACTCTTTGTATGCAAAGGCTTTCAAGACATTATGTTTGTAAATAGATGGCTTATTAACTTTAAAAAGTTTACCTCTATCTGTCAAATTTTTTTGGAAGAAGAAGACTAACTCAACAGGTAAGTTTTGAGCTATAAAGTTTTGTCGAGAATGCCTCTAAAACCGAAGTAACCTGCTTCCACGTAAACAACAATCTGGCATCAAGAACACTTAACCTTCACTTTGATAATACACGACTTGACCACAATAAACATCCAAATACCTAGGCGTGGCTTTAGACAGAATGTTAAGCTTTAGCGAACATTTAAGTACAGTTGCCGAGAAGCTAAAAACCAGAAATAACATCATTCAGAAGCTCTGAAACAATATGGGGGTAACGGCATCCACACTCAGGTCTTCAGGCTTAGTTCTTGTTTACTCTGTAGCTGAATATTGCGCAGAAATATTGATCAACAGTGATCTCGTTAAAAAGATTGATATCCAGCTAAATATCACCATGAGAATGATCTATGGAGTAACCAAATCTAAACTAATCCATTGACGACCAGTGTTGAGCGACATTCCACCACTACACCTTCGACGATCCAGTCTGCTAACCAAAGAATACAACAAGATCCTTAGCAACACGGCGCTGCTGATTCATAACTATATAGAAGATGCAACCAAAAGTCGACTGCGCTCCAGAAAATCTCCAATACAAACCGCAGAATTAGTCGCAGCCACCGGGTTCAACATGATCACCAAATAGATCCATGAATGGTCGGAAGTTCAACCAAATACAGTTATACCTTGCATCACAGAGACACCTTTTGGATTTGACTTACCACGTAAGACCTGGTGCACAGTTAGTCGCATCAGAACTCAACATGGTCGATGTGCGTATATGTTGCACAAATGGGGTAAGCTATTATCACCGTTATACATCTGCGGAAATGTCCAATCTATCAAGCACATAAAGAGGAGTGCCACCAGAAGGTCTACGAGAGAAGTTCACAAGATTTCTTGTTTGCTACGATCGAGTCGATTAACTACATAAAATGATTAACTACATGATTAATGCCTGGGCGCACCAACATATTAAGCTTAAGACGTGATTTAAGCTCAGCGTACGAAACATAAGCGTTACATCATTGAGGCCTAGATCAATTTTCAGCTTGTCACAATGGATTGCCACGTGGATTGGATGGATAAGAATCGAAAATTATGGTACAAAGTAAGTTAGCCTTAAAGCGGCCCTATCTATAAGCTGAGCTGGGCTAACCTAGAGCTTATTGTTGGTGCAACCAGGCATAAGTATTTTTATATCGGGTTAATTTTAACTTAACTTGTTTATTGTAATCTTATAAATGTTTTGAAATGGCATACGCTGAATAATAAATGTCTAGAATTTTACAATTTTACGTAGACTCTAAAAATTCAATAATATACAGGGTCTTCTATTTAAAAAACCAATGTTGTTAAATTCTGGTATAACCGGAAGTGGCATGTTTGTCAAATTTACAGCTTCTATTGATGGCGTATTTAGCAGAAAATTTCATATTCATTTCAATATACATAAATTTAATACTCACAATCCAGTCTTCTTGAAATCTCTTTGTAGCTTTCGCCTTCCTTCTTCTTGGCACCTCCGCCTGGAGCTTGGTAGGCTGAGGGTAAATAAGGCATTGGATCATAATCGAATTCTGCAAAAGGTCTTCCGGTGACACTTCTTCTAGAACGAGGTTCAGCGGGAGTTTCTGTACGGTGGGTAGTTGAATCCCAACCACCTCCAGCATGTCTTTGAGCTAAGTAAAAAAATTGAGGATCAGAAACAATTTATATGCTGAAATAGTTATCATAATTTATAATCAAATGATGTATAACACGATTTTCCAAAATGAGGGATTGGACGTAAAGGATTTATGGAGTGGCCTGATAGTTCTACGGATCTTAATCCGTTCGATCTTTTGTAGTGGGATTAGCTACAATCGCGGGTTTACATTAAGCAGGATCTGAAACAAATAATTATTGCTGACTGTGAACTAATACGTTGACAAGTCTTAGAAAGTGACTCACGAATTTAATAATAGACTTCCACATTGTCAGGAGATCAAAGGCTAGAATCCTGAACATTCTAAGTGATTTTTTAAAATTATTATTCTCATTAGTCTTAAGTAGATAAATTTACCTATTATTTAACTGCAAATGATTTAGTCTAGGCGCCAGAGGGGTCACCGTGTCATATTCAATTATGATGGACAAACTCAACGGTTTCTTATGGATTTTTGGCTGCTGATTACGAATTTCGAGGGGGGATTTCGATCCGAGTGGTCAAAAAATTGTTATAAACAATTTAATTGTTTATAAATTGTTTATAAGGCTCTGGCTCATAAACTAAAAGAGATAAAAAAAATGTTTCAAATAAAATTTGTTCCTTAATAAAATACAAAGAAAAAACCTTTTACTAAACTTAAATCTAACAATTAGAACTCAAGATATTGTAAAATTAGTGCACAATGCAAATTGCAAAATAAGTATTTTTCGAAGCTTTATCGATCGTAACTCGGCTTCTACGCATGCAAATGAGCCTTATAAGGTGTCGTTTTAAAGCTTAATTAACAGGTTTATAAACAAAGTTTGTTAAATTACTTGATCTTCATTTGTTTTAAAGTTATACCGGTTTGAAGTTACAATTTTCTTAAAAATATTGTACATTCATTTGTTTATAAAGGTTTCAAGCAAATTTGAGCTATAAACATTTATACTTTAATAAACAATAATGATAGAAAAACTCAAAAGGAACAATTTGAGGATATGAAAATGTTCATAAGTTTATTTTTGGCCAAGATGTCGATATTTTAATGGCGCGCTATGAGGCGCAAGATCGGCTCACCGCGTAAAGGTTCACGCGCTAACTTCGCGATGCAAATTATAATTTCTATGTATACATACGTTATCTTCATTTTTCATTTTTGAAGATCCTAATAAAATTTTATCATATAATTCTTATAATTAAATCATCATACTGTACCTCGTATCACCTTTCATTCTATTTACTTTGTCTTCTATTTTTTGCACTAAATGAGAAAAAACATTAAAAACTAATATTTCAGAAGTATAACTAAAAAGTAAGTTGATATTATTTATTAATACTATTTTTACAAACATTTTTTTCATGCATCTGCAAATCTGCATAGAGATATACAGGGAATATCAGCTTTTTTTACATCTGCATAAGTTCTTAGCGAAATTTTAACAGTTACATGGTGGTACAAGACTGTTCTTGTAGGCAGTAAAACAAAAACTTTTTGAGGCTTCAGAGTCTAATTATCTATATGATATCCATATAAAGTGGATCTAGTTCTTTTGCAGCATCATAAAGGCCCGTCAATTGTGTGTATGCCGCCACATCATAAATGCTCGTTTTATATGCAATGATGATACTGCAAAAGAACTCGATCCATTTTTATATGGATATCACATATTGGCTCATTTGCATGCGTAGAAGCCGTGTTACGATCGATAAAGCGTCGAAGAATACATACTTACTTGACTGTGAGCCAATCTTGCGCCTCATAGCGCGCCATTAAAATATCGACATCTTAGCCAAAAATAAACTTACGAACATTTTCATAAGCTCAAATTGTTCCTTGTGAGTTGTTTTATCATTATTTTTAATTAAAGTTTAAATATTTATAGCTTAAGTTTCCTTGAAATCTTTATAAACAAATTATTGTACAATTTTTTTAAGAAAATTATAACTTCAAACGGGTATAACATTAAAACAAATGAAGATCAACTAATTTAACAAACTTTGTTTGGAAGCCTCTTAATTAAGCTTTAAAAGGACACCTTATAGGGCTCATTTGCATGCGTAGAAGCGAGTTACGATCGATAAAGCTTCGAAAAATACTTATTTTGCAATTTGCATTGTGCACTAATTTTACAATATCTTGAGTTCTAATTGTCGGATTTAAGTTTAGTAAACGGTTGTTTCTTCGTTTTTTATTAAGGAATAAATTTTATTTGAAACATTTTTTTTATATCTTTTAGTTTATCAGCCAGAGCCTTATAAACAATTTATAAACAATTAAATTGTTTATAACAATTTTTTGACGACTCGGATCGAAATCCCCCCTCGAAATTCGTAATCAGCAGCCAAAAATCCATAAGAAACCGTTGAGTTTGTCCATCAGAATTGAAAATGACACGGTGACCTCTATTTGGCGCCTAGACTAATTTATTTCTCGTTTTTTGCAAATTTTTCTACCAAATTTGGTACGTTTGGATTAGGAATAACAAATTATTTCAAAATAATTTACTACTTTTGTTGGGAATAAGCTACAATTTTACTTTAAAGTTTATTTGACGTTTAAATTTTACTTCGGGAATCGTTCTCAAAATAAGTATAAATATACTTAAACGTCAAATAAATTTAATTTCAAAGTAAAATTGTGGCTTGTTCCCAACAAAAATAGTAAATTGCATTAAGATGTCACAAGAAAACAGCTTCAGAACAATATTCACAATCCTACCACAATTGGTTGTACTGGAAATTACATTTTATATAGTTTTTGAAATTTTGAATCCCACTCCGGAAATTGTTTTCAAAAAATAAAAAACAATAAAATTTTCATGAGGTTATACATCTGTTGTTGTACAGATTGAAGTTTTCATAACTTTTATCTAGTTCTTCTATTTCGCTACATTTCCTCTAAGCCTTGCCTCTTTAGTTTCTCTTATTTGATTTCTAATTACTCTTCGTATCATCCCATATCGTGTTGTTCGTATTTTTGACTTCTATTCTTTCTGTTGTTCGGAAGCTATTTTCTTGTGGCATTTTTATAATCAAGTATATTCAAATGGGAAATAAGCCACAATTTTACCTAAAAATGATTTTATTAACGTTTCGACGCCCAAGTCGGGTGTCGTTGTCAAAATACAAAATAAAATTATTTTGTATTTTGACAACGACACCCGACTTGGGCGTCGAAACGTTAATAAAATCATTTTTAGGTAAAATTGTGGCTTATTTCCCATTTGAATATTCTATTCTTTCATCCATCAATTCTAGAATTTCTATATTTATCCGAGGTTTGTGCTCCTTCCCATCAAAATTTAACGACGAATTTTAACTTTTTCGCAACGTCTTGCCAGTCTTTTTTGTTTGTCTATTCCGAATTAAACTTTTTTGTGTGTGGTATTTTTTTCGTTTTATTGCATACCCGATATGTTTATTGATAATTATATTTATGGCCACTATATCCTGTTGTACCCGTGTTGAGCTGCCCCCCCCCACTTGCAGAAATTAAAAAACAAATAGCCCTGATTTATGAGCTATTTATGAGCTTTCATATTCCGCAAATTAAAAATTTTGAGCTCGTTCCACTGAGCAGGAATTTAATATTTTAGTGGGGGGGGGGGGCTGCCCCACTACTTAAAAATAAGAATATTGAATCGATTTTTGCGGCAGAATTACGAGCTATTTATGAGCTCTTGAAATGATATACATAGTTTCGATTTTTGAGCTCATCCCCTTCACCCTTAAACAACCCTTTAATTGATTTAACTTAAGAGAAAAATGCTGAGAAAACTTAAAATATATCGTATTGCGGATATAATTCCTATAGCTTATATATTCTAAGAATAAACTATTAAAACACGTGCATTTCGATTATTGAGCTACAACCCATTCCAAGACAACCACCCCATTTCCCGGCTTAAGAGAGAGTTGTACTTAAAATGCATTAAATTAATTATTTGGCGACTACATATCATTTAATAATTTATGAGCTCCCAAATTACGCACATTTAGATCAGTAAATTGCAATTTATTTTGTATAGTGCGGTCGCTGAAGGTAAAAATCAACGATTACCTTCAATTTCGGTGAACCTTCATCGATTTTCACGAAAATTGGTCAGTGGATATCTCAAGAAACAATGGTGACATAGTGCCACCTTGCGGCTTTACCCTGAGGGTGGATACCGCCCCTTCTCGGGGGTGAAAATTATTTTATAAAAAATAACTGCACAAATCAATAAAAGGACAAACTATAAGCAAAATTTGTTATAGCATCAAAATTTATGCTCCAAAAATTTTTCCAAAAAAATGAATTTTTTTTTTGAATAACTAAATTTCTATGATATCAGGCACATCCAACTATTTGAAAGGTAATTTCAAGCGCTATAAAATTGTATTACATTTTTAATCTTTCAAATACTTTATTTTTTAGGATAATAGGTTATAGGGCTCCAGTTACATTGTTCTCGTAGTAAAATTTAGGCTTAAACGTTTCTATCTCCGTTATTTTGATTCATACAGAAATCAAAAGATATGTAAAATCTTTGCTAATAAAAAAAAACTTCAAATTTCGTTTTCATTTTTTTACGTGTATCGAGTATTGTTGAAGTTATTATCAAATGCCAATAATTAAAGAAAATTTGAAAAATTTTGATTTTTTTTAAATCATACTTAAAATAATAACTCCAACAATACTCGATACACGTAAAAAATTATAAATAACGAAATTTGAGTTTTTTTTATTAACGAAGATTTTACTTGTCTTTTGATTTCTGTATGAATCAAAATAACGAAGATAGAAACGTTTAAGCCTAAATTTTACTACGAGATCAATGTAACTGGAGCCCTTTAACCTATTTTCCTAAAAAAATAAAATATTAATTGGAAAGATTAAACGTAATACAGTTTTATAGCTCTTGAAATTACCTTTCAAATAGTTGGATGTGCCTGATATCATAAAAATTAACAGTTATTAAAAAAAAATTCATTTTTTTGGAAAACATTTTCTAGTGTAAATTTTGATGCTATCAACTTTTTCTGGAGCTCATTTGATAGGTATTTCTAAGTACTTTGACAAATATTTAGTAAGTGTTATAAAATGCATCGCTTTCCCGTTATTTAAGCTTGAATCCTTAGATTTGAATAGTCGCAGAAAAAAATACACATTTAATTACCTATAACTCACTTTAAATTAAGAGGAAAGGAACATTTTGACGCCTGTCAAAATTTTCAATGTATTTTAAATGTAATCATTTTTTTCGAATCCTGAGAAAACTAATAAGTATCTTTCAAAAATTTAAACGCAGAATGAAAGATTACTTTATTACCGAGGGCCGAAAGTCCCTTAGAATGAATAAAAAGTTTCTTTTGAATGAGATATTTGAAATTAAAAATCACACTACATTTTCTCTTAGTTTTGCACCCCTGTAACTTATTAAAATAGACATTATAGAAGTTTTCAGGGACTTTCGGCCCTCGGTAAGAACGTAATCATTCATTCTGCGTTTAAATTTTTTCAAAAATACTTATTAGTTTTCTCAGGATTCGAAAAAAATGAATCCCCATTTAAATACCATTGCAGCAGAAAATACGTACCCATCCCCTTAACACTAAAGGGTTTTTCAAGTAAGCAATTTATTACATTTTTTATTAGCTTCAATTTTAGTGATAAAAACTTCTTTGTAAAAACTTACAGTTTTTGAGTTATTTATGAAAAGTCGCTTTAAATCATGCATTTTCTTTCATAAAAATTAAACTATTTGATCTTTAATAACTCAAAAAGTATTGATTTATTTCAATAACATTATATATAACAAACTTTGCTTAGAATTTGTCCCTCTCTCGATTTGTGGAGTTATTTTTAATAAAGTAATTTTCACCCCCGAGAAGGGGTGACATATACCCCAGGTTAAAACTGCAAGTTGTTATTGTTATTTTTGTTTCTTGAGGTATCCTCTATCCACTCACCAATTTTCGTGAAAATGAATGAAGGTTTACCGAAATCGAAGGTCATAGTTGATTTTTACCTTCAGTGACTGCACTATAGAAAGAAAATTGCAATTCAATAATTGAGATGCGTATATTTTGCGAGCTCATAAATTATTAAACGATATGTAGTCGCCAAATAATTAATTTAAATTATTTTAAGTACAACTCTCTCTAAAGCCGGGAATATGGGATGGTTTTCTTGCAAAGGGGTTGTAGCTCAATAATCGAAATGCGCGTGATTTAAGAGTTTATTCTTAGAATATAAGCTATACGAATTAAACTACTATTAACTTTTTTGTAAAAACTTACAGCTTTTCAGTGATTTACGAAAAACCGCTTCAAAACATGCAAAACACTTTTCACGAATAATTAAAATCTTTGATCTTTAATAACTTAAGTATTGACTTATTTTAATAACTTTATATAACAAATGTTGCTTATAATTTGTCCTTTTATTGATTTGTGCAGTTATCTTTTATAAAATAATTTTCACCCACGAGAAGGGGTGGTATCCATCCTCAGGGTAAAGGCGCAAGGTGGTACCATGTCACCTTTGTTTCTTGAGGTATCCCCTAACCACTGACCAAATCACTTGACCACTTTCGTGAAAATCGATGAAGGTTCACCGAAATTAAAGGTAATCGTTGATTTTTACCTTCAGTGACTGCACTATACAAAATAAATTGTAATTTACTGATCTAAATGCGCGTAATTTGGGAGCTCATAAATTATTAAATGATATGTAGTCGCCAAATAATTAATTTAATGCATTTTAACTACAACTCTCTCTTAAGCCGGGAAGATGGGGTGGTTGTCTTGCGAAGGGGTTGTAGCTCAATAATCAAAATGCACGTGATTTAATAGTTTATTCTTAGATAAGCTATAGGAATTATACCCACAATACGATATATTTTAAGTTTTCTCAGCATTTTTTTCTTAAGTTAAATCAATTAAAAGGTTGTTTGGGGGTGAAGGGGATGAGCTCAAAAATCGAAACTATATCATTTCAGGAGCTCATAAATAGCTCGTAATTCTGCCGCAAAAATCGATTAAATATTCTTATTTTTAAGTAGTGGGGGGGGGGCTGCCCCCCACTAAAATATTAAATTCCTGCTCAGTTGAACGAGCTCAAAATTTTTAATTTGCGGAACATGAAAGCTCAACACGGGTTCCTGTTGTCGAACTAGGAGGAGTAAACTCAAAAGACAGATTTACGCCCAATGACACTAGAAAAATCACCGGATTCATCTTTTCGGTTGATCATGTTGGCTTTCGACGGTAATCCATAAATATTACATATTATAGCAATACCTCGCTAAAGAGTTCTAAAACAACTGTTTTTTATAAATAAATACAGAATAAAAATCTAAAAATTAAAGGACCAACGCGGAAAACACATAAAATAGAGGATATAACTAATAAACCTATGAATTTTAAATGTCAATAGTGTCAAAATTTCATAAATGTAAATAGTGTCAAATTTCATAATTTAGTGGAGTAAACTTCCCGCTACGGTTGGACCAATTACAAACAAGCATTACGGCGCGGTAAATTTGAATTATTCCTCCTGGTTTAAAAACGATGTATTCGTTCTGTGCGTGCCGATGGTGGGGGTACATGAAACGATGCCAGCAGCGTGAGTAGCGGCGAAATATGACAATTTTGGTGATTCTTTGTAACGTCAGTGTCATTGTTTGTATAACAAATTTGATCAAAAATTGTAAATAAATTTCATAAATGGTAAGTATTTAATTGTGCTAATAATAGCAAAAAAAGTAAGCGGAATTGTTATAGATCTCCAATACTGACAAATAAATTAGACAAGAGATTTAAACTAAGAGGAATAAACTCCAAATCACCAGATTCATCTTATTTTTGGTTGATCATGTCGGCTTTCGACGGTAATTAATCCAATAATTTCAATAAATACAGTAATCAGTATCTGACTCCCTGCGGATATAGCGGAAAAAAGCTATCGAACACAAAGAGTTAAAAGTTGAAGTTGAAGAGTTGCCCTTGAAAAATAGTCCTCTAGAAGTGTTCGATCTGAGGACAACCTTCCATAGTTAAGTATTTTCTATGGGAAATAAGCCACAATTTTACTAAAAAATGAATTTATTAACGTTTCGAAGCCCAAATCGGGTTTCGTTGTCAAAATACAAAATACTATTAAAATAAACAAAAATGTTGTTGCTAAGTAAAAAAATTCTTCTAATAATTTATTTAATCTGACTCATTTATATTGGCAATTCAGACGTATATTATACATTTTAAAGTAGAAGACTTTAAAATGATATCGCCAATATTTATGAGTTGCGTTCCTGGGACGACTTTACTAAAAGATAGTTCATTCGATTACATGAAATCAATCTTGTGGCTTATTTCCCATAGAAAATACTTAATTATAAAAATGCCACAAGGAAATAGCTTCAGAGCAACCTTCCATAGGTTAAGTATCTCCTGTACTCATCGTGTCCTCGATATATCTCTCTTCTTTCTTTATAGAAGAGTCATTAATATTTTTAAAAAAATTTTAATCGTCTATGTTAAATAATTTTGAATCGCAGCTTAAAATTTATTTTTGGTCTACTATGACATGCGACATCTCAGGATTAATGTGTACTATGAAATTTGGCAGTATTTTCAAACCGATGATGTTAGTTTCGCTACGTAAAAGTTTAATATTTCAATGGTTGCTTAAAATTGAAATATGTTTGAGGTTTCTACTTGAAATTAATTGATTTTTAAAATGTAAAATCCTGTATTAAATTGATTTTGATGATATCCTACATTTCATTAGCTACAACTCCGCTTCTACTGGGTATACAGACTTTATACACACATGTCCAGAAGTTTGGAATACGTACAAATAATATATCTACGCCTGTTGTGGTTTCAAAACTGTTGTTGATATTCATTTTAGAGCGTTTTTACATGAAAATGATAAAAACTTTGAATCGTTTTTGTATCATTTTGCCCATTTTAGTCACATTCAACTGATTAGCGTATTTACACATTATTTCAGTCTGTGTTTAAATTTAAATTGAGCCATTTAAAAATGCCTAGGAACGTGATATCTCACTTTGACAGATATAGAGTAATTGCTTTGTTACAACAGGGCTTTAGTCAAAGTGATATCGCGAATATTGTTGATGTTACTCAGAGTGCTGTATCGAAAATTAAAAAAAAATCCAAGAGACAAATGACGTCAAGGATCATCCCAGAAGTGGTAGAAGTCGATGTACAACAGCAGCACAAGATCGGCAGATAACATTGATAGCTCGAAGAAATCGTTTGGAATCCACAAGTTGTATATCCAGAGAAATTTCTAGGCTGCAAGGACTGAATATTTCACGGCAAACAATAGCACGCCGACTAAATGCGGTACATTTGTATCGTAGAAGGCCCTTACATGTTCCTAAACTAACCTACAAACACAAAATAGTAAGGTTGCAATGGGCTAGAGAAATGGTGCAACATGGTCCTAACTGGAATAACTTGATGTTCTCTGATGAGTCAAAAATTGGCTTGGTATCTGATTCGCGAAGAACACTGGTTTGGAGGACCCCAGGACGACAAGCCCGACTAAAAACATCCCAACCGCGTGTCCCGTTTGAAGGTGGCAGTATTATGGTTAGGGGTGGTATTATGAGTGGTACACGGACGCCACTGCTGGTTCTGGAGAGAAGTGTTACTGGTGCTGTGTACATCGAGGAAATTTTAAATCCTCTCGTACGTCTATTCCGAGGGGCAGTAGGTGATGAATTTGTGTTTATGCATGACAACGCACCTCCTCATCGAACAGCAGCAGTACAAAATTTTCTGGAAGAAGAAGGAATATCTATGCTTGGGACATTCTCAAAACACGCATCAAAAAGCGAAACAATCCCGCTATTACACTTCGCGAACTAAAAGATGCTGCTCATGAAGAATGGGAGAGAATTCCGCAAGCCCAGCTCGACCAGTTAATCGGCAGCATGCCAAATCGCCTACAGGCATGCATACAGGCCAATGGAGGAAATTATTTCCTAATAATACTAATTATTAGTTTTATTGAAAATTATTTTTTTCTTTACTAATTTATTTTTAAATGTAAGTTGTACTTTCTAAGTTTTTCACTCCAAGAGAATAAATAATTTTTTTTGCATATCGTTTATCTGGTTTTGAGATTTATTTAGTATTGTTAAGAATTGAAACAAAATGATGTTTAACTATTCAGAAAAGTTTATATATAAAAATCAATAAAAAGACGAAATATTCCAATATTCCAAACTTTTGGACATAAGTATGTGTACATACATCATTTTTTTGACATTTTTATAAGCTATATTTTTGCTCACAATATTTTTTCGATAAAATACTGACTTTTTGAGTTATTTGCGAAAAGCTGTCCAAAAACATGTTTTTTAACTCGAAAAGTATTGACTTAGTGAAAAACTCTACAGAACAAAAGTTGCTTAGAATTAGTCATTTTATCCAATTCCGGACTAATTTTGAATGTACATTTTTCACCCCCCAAAAGGGGGTTATCCCCTCATTTTTGTAAAATGGAGGGGATGTAGAATAATTGTAAACTTTTTCTTGTATAATAACAATTTCAAATGCCTATTCCCAAATTTTTATCCTTCCTTTATTTTTTTGGGTCAGATTGTTCTTTGATCGGGCTAGTTCTGGTCACCAATCTATGAAGATATTCAACATTTTCGGCTAAGATAACAGTATCATCCGCATATCAAACTAATGTTAATGGGAACTCTATTTACCTTTTCTTCTTTTGTAGTAACTTTAGCACATGGAACATCAAGCTAATGGTGCGGTGATCGTTGCATTCTCTTGCGTCTTCTTTTTGGGTAATACACCTGATATAAATTTGAATCAAGAGTGTCACTAAAACATCAATGTGCTTCTCATATATAATTTTTTGTATTTGGATAAGAAGCATATCAGCTCCAGGGCTTTTCCCACTCTTCATTGTTTTAATCGGGGTATTATTTCTTCTTCCAGTAATATCTGGACCTATTTTTTCTGGAGTAAATTCTGTGTATTCCAGGTCCAATCTTTCAGCACCGAACAGTTCGTCGATATATTTTGCTAAGCGTTGTACTTCCTCTTAAGCAGGAAACCCATTATGAACGCCCGGCACGGCACAGGACAGTCCAAATTCATTTGTATAGTTTTAAATGCAACGTAACCCATTATGCGCGGCCAGCTCGGCCCGGCACAGTCCAGCACGCAAACGGAACGGCCGAAATTCTCCGAGGAGAATAAAATCCGTTGAAGTCGCACGGCCTGAACGGCCAGTAGGCGCCAGTGCGTCCATAATTGTTGGTAGTAAGCAGATGGTATAGTATATATTTTTTTCTCATGATCATCTTTCAGTGCTTCACAGTTTTTCGATTTCTTTCTAACGCATTAAATTGTATGTGACAGAAAAAAAGGCACGTCGGTGATTACTTTGGTAATTATTCTAGTTCGGTGATTATTCTAGTTGTCGATAGATGGCGCAATAATAAAAAAATATTTTTTTTTAATTAGATAATAATATTACAAATATAATCTGTATAATTTATAAGACCATACAAATCAAAGAAAATACCATTTTATAAATGCAAGAAACACATATAATTTGTTTTTATTCCAAATTGAGAATAAAATGTGACAACTCTCAGATTTAACTAAAATGTCATATTAGAGTAAATGTCATAAATGTATATTATCACGGACTTACCCTTTTTCCTATCTATTGTTACGCACTGAAAAATGCTCATGAAAAGGACAATATATTGGCATAGTCTCATAATATAATATTTTAGAACATAATCTATGAGTAAACTAGAAGGTCTGCTGAGAAATATATGTAATGAATGAAGCCATATAACTAAAGGGGATGATGACGACTGGAAATTACCCAAAATTTTTGAAAATACCCGAAAATAAACTGATGATTAACTCAAACTCTAACAAGCAATTGGCTTCGTAAGTCCTAGGTTTTCACCCAATGTAACAAGAATAGAACCGGAAGTCGATATTTCAACTCTTTGTGAACTTCGCCTCTATTGGTATACGATTTCAATTACGATTTGAGTCTTCTTCTTCTTTAGTTTATTGGCCTCCACCTACTTGGGTATTTGGCCAGCTCATCGTCGCGGAATAAGTGAAAAATCCCTTATTCGCTTACAATTTGAAGTTAGTACATCGTACAATTTGCGTTTTCTTCTTCATCTTCTTCTTCTTTAGTCAACTGGCAATTGTCATCAAAACCGGAACAAAATATTCGAGGTCGACTTTTCCATACGCTTCGATTGATATATCACATGTACTGTTTCTGCGACTACAACGTGGCACTTACAGTTACAACTTTTTAACCGGATGTGATATAAAAGCGCAAGTACGTATTTGATCTCATCTTGCTATGGCACGTCGAATAATATATCGTTTATACTATTTCGGTGACTTTAAAATAGTACTTCCGGTAGCAACTCTGGAACCGGAAGTCCATGATCAAATTTTTCACTTTTAATATCATCCTTGGGTTGTAAGCTTTCATTCGACACCTCATTTATCAACTCTATCTTGCCTAGTGACGAAGGAGTTGTGCTAAAGGACAGATAGCCAGGCATGAAAGTGTAAGCACATAATATATAATCCAGGGTAATAAGGATTTTCTCGGGACACTCAAAGATCCAGGTAGCTGACTACTTTTTTAGTTAGTGTAGACCTATAGGAAGAAAGTTTCCTGCCTAGAGTTCGCGTCCGTTTTTTAATTATTAACAATTTAGTGCAAAAATCGCGACTTTTTCAATTTTTTGCACTCCATTCAAAAACTAGATAGTTGACATAAAACTACAAATTTCAGTTCTTTAGAACCTTGAAAAACCTTCAAAATGCCGATTTTTGAAAGTTATAAAGTTAATTTTTTGCTACGCAAACTGCAAAATAAGTGAAAAGCGTTATTTGTTAATAACTTTTACTAAAACTACCTTAGAACTTTAGTGTTTCACCCAAAGTTGGATATTGAGGTACTTAACAAACCCTCAAAATTTGAGACCGATCCATTAATTAGTTTAAGAGTTATTCTATTTGTTTATCCAAGAGACCTTTATTTTGCAATAAGATAAGACAGAAAATAATGAAGATAGAGCAATTCTGAGTATGCCAAATGAAAGTAGAAGAGTGATAGTATCAAAATGTATTAAAAAAAAGATAAAAAAGAATTAACATAGGTAGTCAAAAATACTAATGCCAAATTTTTAAAATTTTGTAGTTTATAAACATTTAGAATAACTTTAAAAATGTTGTCCGTAGAAACAATCTTTTTATATAGTCGAAAAGGTAGTATTTTAACACGAATTTTCAAATAAAAAAATTTAGCCTGGGCTCATTTGGGACAAACTTAGCCATATGTTTTTTTTTTTAATTCACAGCTAATTTGTTTATAATAATTAAGGAATCTCATTAATGGCATTTTAAAGAATGGGATTTGTATTTGTTTTTAAAAAATTTGCACAAACATTATACCTTCACAACACCCTCTACGATTTTTCAAAAATGTAGTGCAAACGATTACTAGGGGGAACCTACAAATCCAGCGAGTTCAAAATCCAAAAGGATTTTGATCTTTCTTTTTTTAATTGGTATGTAATTTTTACGTACATTACAAATATTCAATTTGTTTATAAATTTATTAATTAATAAACAGTCTAATTTGTTTAAACAATTCTTGAAAAAATATTTTTTTACAAAAATCTATTTTTTAATCATAGTATCATTAATGATCACAGAAAAAGTTAAAGTACACTTTAATAAATGAATGATTTTTATTAGATAATTATTTATTGAAGATAATTTATTTATTAAAGTATACCTTAACTTTTTCTATGATTAATAGGGATATTATAATTAAAATCATGGATTTTTTGGAAAACATTATTTTTTCAAAAATTGTTTAAACAAATTAGACTGTTAATTAATAATAATTATTAATTAATAATATTAATTAATTAATTAATAATATTAATTAATAAATGTCTAGACAAATTGCATATTTGTAATGTACAGAAAAATTACATACTAATTAAAAAAGAACTATCAAAATATATTCAGTAGATCCCGAGATATAGAAAATGATAGTAGTTTTGAGTTGCTTGTTTTAGTTTCTGAACTCGTGTATTTGTAGGCTCCCAGCTCCCCCTTCACTTACCACGACTAGTCACCAATTGAACTACATTTTAAAAATTCGTGTAAAATACCAGCTTTTCTAATATGTAAAATGACTTTTTCTACGGACAATATTTTTAAAGTTATTCTAAATGTTTTTAAACTACAAAATTTCACAAATTTCTCGTTAGGATTTTTGACTATATTAGATAATTTTTTTACCGTTTTTTTAGTACATTTTGACAGTATCAGTTTTCTTCTTTCATTTGGCATATGCAGAACTGCCCTATCTTTATTATTTTCTGTCTTATGTTATTGCAAAATAAAGGTCTCTGGGATAAACAACTAGAATAACTCTTAACTAATTAATGGATCGGTCTCAAATTTTGAGGGTTTGTTAAGTACCCTAATACCCAACTTTGGGTGAAACACTAATGTTCTAAGGTTAGGGTTACCATAATTCATTAAGGCCAAATCCGGACAGGGGTAGTCCAAGCCAAGGGGTTGTAGAAAATGTAAAATGTGAATTTGACTGTGTTGCTACCTCTACATTGTACCTAAATATGCGAAATGCTTAGTCTGTACTGGGCCCAGGGATAGGATGTTCTTCATCTGTTCTTCTTTCGTACTTTTCAGAAGACATAATTTTTCTCAAAAGTGGCTTGTCATTTTTTATTTTGTCATGGAATTCGGAACATGACATTGCAGAATTTGCTTTAATATTGAGAAGCTCCTTTACAACAGGCAGAGATAATCTTCCTCTTTCAGCCGTCCATATAAAATTCATCATCGAAAAGATACGTTCATTGGAATGCCCAATCAGAGCAAACTATCCGCTGTCCTGCGCGTAGCACCAATAATTAATGTTTATTTAAAAAAAATCCTGACGCCGTGGTGTTAATCGTTTTTAATTTTGCAAAATTGCAAACGAAAGGTACAGTACACTTCTATGTGCAAAAAAATTTTCAACTTGCTATCTGCTTTATTTTCAGTCCTGTTTGAAAAAATGAATTTTTTTTACGAAAGCTGGATTGCAAAATTTATTTTGCAAAATTTATTGAACCGGTCTTAATGAAATTTAAAGTATTATTTTACTGTATCACAAAGTTTCTCAGGGTGAAATATGAAGGTCCTAAGTGTAGCATAAATGGTTGAAAAACGTAAAATGCGAATACTTGTTTTTGTATGTTTTTTTCACAATTATTGCTATTTTGCAACAAGGGTGACTATTTTTTAAATTTTTAACCAATTCTATATTGTAGGAAATTTAATTGCGCAACTTTTATGTCAGTAGAACTTTTCTCGGAAATGAATACTTTTAAAGTTATAATCAAAAAACGAAGAAAAAAATCGAATTTTTCCTTCAATTTTTGACATTTTGATTATTTAAACAATGTTCCGGACCTTTTTGAGAGGGAGGATAACTCAAATATTATTATTTGATTTATTTTCTGCAATTGCAATTTCTGCAAAAAAATTTGAGTCACCTCTCAACGTCTATCTCAAAACAGATGCGCCCTGGACTAATTTAGTTTTTGAATGGGGTGGAAAAAATCGAAAAAATCGCGATTTTTGCACTAAATTGTTAATAATTAAAAACGGACGCTAACTCTAGGCAGAAAACAGGTAGGTTTTCATCCTATAGGTATAGAATAACTAAAAAAGTAGTCAGCTACCTGGATCTTTGAGTGTCCCGAACATGGTCTACTTCTAGCTTATTACCCTGGAGTAATATATTTGTTCTCGTCTTGCTAAGACGCGTCGAATAATATACACATTGTACTATTTCGGCGACTTTAAAACAGTACTTTCGGTTGCAACTTCGGTACAGGAAGTCCGAGGTCACAATTCGCACCTTTCATACCATCTTTAGGTTATAAACATTCACTCGACCTCATTTTGGACCTCATTGGACAGACATGGATGATTTAAGATTTCACATTTTAATGTTGGAAAACGGGTGAAAATAATATCTAAAATATTATATATAACAGCACTACAGGTCCTAGTGGCCATTGGCAATTTAAACCATTACTAAAATAAAAAAAGAAAATAATAATTCAAACTCACCTCCTTTTTTCTTCAAAAATCCATGATTGGAATCCATGTGTACTTGTTTGTCTTTGAACATCACCAACTCACCACATTCCAAGCATTTGTCAGTTCTAGAACCGCAATAATTCTCATGATCCTCAAGCTCTAATTTTGGTAATTCTAAATCACAGAATCTACAAGGCAACATGGATTTGGACGGTTCTGATCGTTTAATTAAAGGAGGAAGAGGCTGTGGCGCTTCGACTTTTTCTTCCTTTTGAACTTCTGTTCTTTTTTTGATGACGCCATTTTGTTTAACTTCGTTACTCGACTTAAAACTGCTACTTGAGTATCTAGATCTAGTAGACTCTTCTATGGAAGGCTCTTCGACATAGTTAACGGTGGTTTCTCTACCATAACTTGTTGAATCTCTGCTAAAATTTGTTGCATCTTTTCCATAACTTGGAGAACCTCTTCCATAACTTGGAGAACCTCTTCCATAACTTGGAGCGCCTCTACCACAACTTGGTGAATCTCTGCTTGAAGTACTGTTGAATCTACTAGAATTATCTTTTAAGGAATACCCTGTATCTACTAATCGTTCCATTTTCTGCATGTACCGTTCTTTTCGTGCTTCTGCCTTTTTGTCTTCTATAGATTTTCTGGTCTGGTAATACGAACTCTTCTCGAAGTTTGTAGGAGGAGGTGGCAGTGGTTTAGGTTCAACTGGCTTTCTGCACGTTTTTTCATGGTCGGAGAACTGGCCTTTGGGCACCGGTTCCTTGCAGACCTTGCACAAGGTAATGTTCCTTGCGCAGTGTATCGTGTGCATGACATAGTTGGGCTGTGGGATTTCCTTTTTACTGAAAAATAAATATTTAAAGTTACTTAATTATCAAATTATTGTTATAATACAAGACAAAAAGTCGCTACCAGAAACAGTTACTAAGAGAATAGGCTGGAAGCAACTGGGTCTTCACACTCTAAGAACAATAGGTAATGCGTCTTTTAACAGGAGAGAACACCTGCCCAGTCGTTCACCGATCGAATGATACAAAACAAGGTCACACTACCTTAAACGAAATATGCAAGACAACAATTAAATGTATGAAACCTACCGCAGTGAATCTATGAAATAGAAAATTTTAAACAAAGCTTTGATGAACTCCACTCATTACAGAATGCGGAACCAACCCACTCACGGCTAGTGATGTTAGAAGAGAATATTCTCAAGAGAATACGCTCGGCCAGAAAATTCTCTCGAGAATATTCTCGGCAAATATTTTCTATATTTTCAAAAACCGAAACAAAAATAAAAACTAGATACGGGTCAAATTATTATAATTTAAAAAATATGTAGGTAAGTATATTATTTTGGCCAATCCCATGAACCACTAGCAAGGGTGTTTACAGTGTCAATATGTATTGTTTTGGTGCAATATTAACGTGCAAATATTTAGAATGGTGTTCATTTAAGCAGAGAAGAACAAGTTGAGGAAACTGAGTTTGTAGATAATTTAGCAACTTTAAAATATGGTGATGAGTCGGCTGAAATAATGGCAGATTTGGCACTTTATCGGTCTGAGGGATTTTTTGGAAAACCATACGTTATAAAATCAATTGAAAAACTAGACTTAATCATATGGTGAAAAGGTAGGGGAAAGTCAGATAAAATGGTCCCCCTGGGTAAAATGGTCCCCCAACATATTTCTCATAATTTTCATAAAACCATCGTTTAGCTTTCTTTATTATATTCAGTACTACTAGCGCCACCTATGTACGAAGCTGTGAAGATGTGAGAAGCATATTAGGATAGTTTTCATATAACCTATAAAAACACACGTGATATTGTTAATTTCGTGCTCGCAAAAATTGTGTTTTTAGGCGTTTTAATTAAAGTAAGTAGAATTTTTTTTAATTGAGTTTAAAAAGGTATTCTTTCTGTTTATATCATAGTCCAGAAAGCCACTGCGCATCCGCTAGGAAAAATATTCTAATTCGGATTTTTTGCACAATCTTACTCAAAAAGGACTCCTTTTAACAAATTTGCATGTTGCCAGGACCAAAAGGTGGTCAAAATTTTTTTAAACGTTTTTTTTTTGTTTTTTTCCTAAAATTATTATTTTTGCATGGAAAAAAGTTTTTTTGGGTTTTCTGGATCATTCCAAACAGAAAAGGTCTTCAGTGACTTTTCTCTAAAAATGATAGTTTTTGACATATAAGCGATTAAAAATTGAAAAATTGCGAAATCGGCCATTTTTAACCCTCAAAAACTATGTGAAAAACTGAAAATTTAAATGTTACCAAGGTAGGTAGATGATACACTTTAAACATCGATTGATGAAATCCCGAAGAGTTTTTTGCAATACAATATTCAAAACTCCTTTGTTTTTTAATTGCTAATCAAGCGTGCGCGACACATATTTTCCACCGACAGTATGGTGCAAATGAAAGGAATAAATTCGTTATTTCGTAAACTGGCGACTTTAAGGAAAAATCCCGAAACAGGTCGATTTTTATTTTTAAGTTATGATATTGCGGCATATATAATCGATGATTTTTTTTAATGAGAATAGGGGTCGTGTGGTAGCTCCTTTGAAAGGTTCTTCAATTCTCTATTCAGTAATGTAAACATTTACATAATTATTTATACAGGGTGTCCTTCTACTTCTTTTTATGTCAAATAATTTAATTTAATAAAATTTTTTTGGACACCCTGTATAAATAATTATGTAAATGTTTATATTACTGAATAGAGAATTGAAGAACCTTTCAAATGAACTAGCACTATTCTCATTTAAAAAATCATCGATTACGTCATCACGTCCAGATGGATGACGTCACTAGTATACCATATATGTCACAATATCATAACTTAAAAATAAAAATCGACCTGTTTCGGGATTTTTTCTTAAAGACGCCGGTTTACGAAATATCGAATTTATTCCTTTCCTTTGCACCATACTGTCGGTGGAAAATAGTGTCGCGCAAACTTGAATAGCAATTAAAAAACAAAGGAGTTTTGAATATTGTATTGCAAAAAACTCTTCGGGATTTGATCAATCGATGTTTAAAGAATATCTACCTACCTTGGCAACATTCAAATTTTCAGTTTTTCACATAGTTTTTGAGGGTTAAAAATGGCCGATTTCGCAATTTTTCAATTTTTAATCGCTTATATGTCAAAAACTATCATTTTTATAGAAAAGTCACTAAAGACCTTTTCTGTTTGGAATGATCCAAAAAACCTAGAAAAAATTTTTTCCATGTAAAAAGAATAATTTTAGGATAAAAACAAAAAAAAACGTTTAAAAAATTTTTGACCATCTTTTGGTCCTGGCAACATGCAAATTTGTTAAAAGGAGTCCTTTTTGAGTAAGATTGTGCAAAAAATCCGAATTAGAATATTTTTCCTAGCGGATGCGCAGTGGCTTTCTGGACTATCAGATATGTTACAATTTCTCTAATTATCAGAAGTCACTCATGTAAATTAGTTTTTATATTTGATCAGATTTTGAAGTAAAATGGTCCCTCCATGTTGATATGCAAAATGACCCCGGGGACCATTTTACCCTTGCTTAGCCTATCAAATAAAGTTTTGAGTTATACAGAAATATTTTTTATAAGAATCAAATGTAGTTATATTATCTTTACAGTAATAATGGTTAGAACTTATGTTCGGAAGACGACAAGACAGCAATGGGATTTAATATCAATGAAACTTGCCTTGGAAAATATTTCTAACGGCCTGCCTTTAAGTACTTTAAAAAGAAGGGCCAAAAATCAAAATGTATTGGTAAGTGAACTAAAAGTAGACTAGTTTATTTATAAAGGAGATGTCAGAAAATGATCGTTACTTTCTTTTAGGCAACATGTTATTCGAAAATACTTGGTCGATTCACTACAACATTGGAGACTTCCTTAAAGGAGTATGTTTTAGAGATGGAAGACCGACTATTTGGCATGACGAAGAAAAACATTTGTGAAATGGCGTACTCCCTTGCGGAGAGGAATGGTATTAAACACAGGTTTTCTAAAAACAAAAAGTCAGCTGGAACGGCTTGGTTTAGAGACTTTCTAAAGAGACACCCAGAGATTTGTTTTAGAACTCCTGAGGCTACCTCAACAGCCAGGGCGAGAGGTTTTAATAAAGAGGCAGTCGCTAAGTTTTTTTCTCTTTAAGATGAAATACAAAATAAAAATAACATAAACCCTATGAGGATATAAAATATGGATGAGTCTGGCATCCAAACGGTCCCTGGCAAGTTACCCAAAATTTTAGCACATAAAGGACGGAAACAGGTTGGTTTCCTAACAAGCGCTGAAAGAGGACAAAATGTCACCGTTGTTCTCTGTGTAAATGCTGCAGGTCAATTCATCCCTCCAGCAATAATATTCCCACGCAAACGAAGAAATAAATGATTATTTCAAGGTGCCCCACTTGGAACACTTTCTCTTTACAACGAATCTGGATACATGAAATCTGACACCTTCATTCTGTTTTTAAAGCATTTCTAACAGCATACACAGTGCTCAGTTGAAAATAGGGTTTTATTATTGCTTGATAGTTATTCAAGCCACAAATCTGTCAAAGCTATAGAATACTGCAGAGAAAATGGCATTATAATGCTGTCGTTTCCTCCACATTGCACGCACGAGATGCAGCCATTGGATGTAGCAGTATTTTCACCTCTAATGACGTATTTTAATGAGGAAATTATTTTATGGCTTAAAGCAAACCCTGGAAAGGTCGTAACTCTGTATAACATAGCTAGCTTGTTTGGAAAATCGTACCGACGAGCTGCCACACTTAACAACGGACTCAGTGGATTCGAGAAAACAGGCATTCATCCTTTTAATCCGAACATATTCCCAGATTGGAAATTTAAACCTTCGTATACGACTGATCGACCTCTAGTGGAAAATGAAACCGTTGATCCCATCCACGAACAAAGAACCCCTTCTCCACAAAGAACCCCTTCTCCACAAAGAGATACTTCTTCTCTTGTAAGGGCTTTATCTATAGGGAAAAGAAAAATCCGTAATATATCTTTATCAGACGATTCAGAGGAATGGGAAACTAGTGGACATTCTTCGGATGATGTCAGCCTTTTTGGAAACAATCCGGAGGAATTATCAGACAATGAAACTATAGTCACTAGTCACTGCAGCTTCAAATCCGGAAGTTGTTGCTTCAAATCATAAAGTTGACATTACAAGCTCCGTAGTTGGTAATTCAATCCCAATTTCCGAAATTAGCACTTCAAAACAAAATGAAATTCCATCATCGCTGGACGATACTTTTGTAACTCCATATGATATATATCCACTACCTCAGGCACCTCCTCAAACAAGGAGTTCAAGGCCTTCGCAAGGATCGGAGTTCCCTCTCCTAATGGAGGTTGAATATCATAATGGCTATGGCCACTTTGTTGGCTGCTGCTCTGAACAGTTGTAATGAACTACACTTAAACCATTCTCTAAGGTTCCTCAGCCAGGAGATGCGTCTTCTTCCTATGCTTGTTCTTCCTTGATCCTTCCTTGCATAATAATTCTTAGCAACTGATATTTTTCTCCTCTGGTAATGTAACCCAAATATTCCAGTTTTCTAGTTTTTATACTTTTCATAATTTCTAACTCCTTATTTAAACGTCGTAACACTTCAACATTTGTTATCCTTTGAACCCACTGAATTTTCAATATTCTTCTGTAACACCACATTTCGAAAACTTCTATTCTTATGTGTTGTCTCTTCAATGTCCAAGCTTCCATTCCGTATAGCAATATAGAAAATATGTAGCATCTTAGAGCCCTTAATCTGAGAGACAACTGAAGGTCTTTGTTTGTAAGCAATGTCTTCAGTTTTATAAATGCTTGCCCTGTAGTTTCAATTTCTTTGCTTTGGTCATTTTTGTCATCAACCCAGGTTCCCAAACTTTTTCTATTTGGGTTTGCTCTATCATTAACCTTTCATTTCCATGTTCTGTTTTTGAGACAATCATAAATTTAGTTTTTTTCTTGTTTATTTTTAGTCCGTGTCGAATGCAATAATCGTTAATTCTATTTAGAAATTCTTGTAGCGATTCCAGGGTGTCTGCCATTATAACGGTGTCATCAGCGATTCTTATGTTATTTACTATTCTTCCGTTTATAGAGATTCCATCACTTAGCTCCGCTGTCGTTTCCTGAAATATGACTGTACAGGTTAAACAGTAGCGGCGGCAGAACACAACCCTGTCTTGCTCCTCTCTTTATATCAATATTCTCGGATTCTTGTTCTTCTATTTCTATATTGGCTTTTTGATTCCAATATAAATTGATGATAATTCGTAAATCTCGTCTGTCTATATCTCTGTTTTTCAATAATTCTATTAGTTTTTCATGTCGGACCCTGTCGAACGCTTTTTCGAAGTCGATGAAACAGGAATAAATATCCAGGTTCATATCTAAGCATCTTTGAGAGAGGACATTAAACGCAAACACTGCCTCTCTTGTTCCAAGTCCTTTGCGGAACCCACATTGGGTATCATCGATATCATATTCTAGCTTTCTGTATAATCTTCCATGAATCACCTTTAGAAATATTTTGAGGGTATGGCTTATTAGTGATATTGTCCTATAGTCCAAACAATCTTTGGCATATATTGTTTTTGGTATTGTCACAAAGGTGGACACCAACCTTTCCTGAGGGATTTTTCCGGTTTTAAATACTTCATTAAACAGATCCAGTAGTACCGGTAGAGTTTCATCGTCTAGAAGTCTAGACATTTCAGTAATTCCGCAGGTATTTCATCTGGACCTACAGTTTTTCCGTTTTTTGCGTTTCGTATTGCTTGTTCGATTTCCTCCATTATGATCTCTGGCCCCGTTTCGCTGTCGATTTCTTCCGGTTCTTGTCTATTATCCTCAAACAGATCTGTTATGTATGTCTTCCACTTTTTAAATTTTTTTACTATTATTATAATAACTAGTAGATGCTCCTATAAACAATAGCAATTTAAAAGTATAATCACATATGATGGCAGTGAAGTTTGGCCACTGAAACAAAGAACGGAAAATGTTACTATGTAGTAACAGAACTGGACTTCTGGAGAAGAGCAGCAGGCAAATCAAGAAGAGATCAGATACCAAATGAGAGAATACGAGAAATGATGGGAGTCACACATATAATAATTGATGATGTAAAAACAAAACAACAAGTATGGTACGGCCATATGTACAGGGAATGCCAGATGACAGGATCCCTAAGCAGATTTTGGCATGGACACCACAAGGAAGAAAAAGAGGGAAGACCGAGAAGAAGCTGGAGGGAGGGAATTAAAAAAGGACTAGAGGAAAGATAAATCCCTCCAGGTCTATGGTTAAACAGAGAAGAATGACGGTTAGGAGTCGGAAGGCGTCGGAGAACGCTGTAAACCGATAGTAGTAGTAGTAGTAGTAGTAGTAGTAGTACTAGTAGTAGTAGTAGTAGTAGTAGTAGTAGTAGTAGTAGTAGTAGTAGATTAGTTAAGGTATGGGCCGCTCTGTGCATCGAGGTGTAACGCCAATATTAAGGATTGAGTGGTCTAGCCATCTTTGTCACACGCGCGGGATCGCTTCGTTAAAAGAGAAAGACCACCGATCGACTGATTCCGTTTATGCTTTTTTGCTCAGTATACCTTGTAATTAATTAATTGCCCTTAATATGTATATGGCTGCATTCCACGTGTCGAGAACTTCAATTAAAATTAGACTGGGGTCCCGGGATCCGAACTCGAAAAAGTAAACTATAAAAGGAATACAATAGTGTACAGCATATTTTACAAGCAAAATATTCATTTATACAGGGTGAGTCATGAGGAACTGTACATACTCCTACCTCGTGTAGAGGCTCCTATGGGGAATAAAAAATGACCATTAAAAAGTGTCTGCTCCCATTGTTTAATAATATACAGCAATAGTGTACAGCATATTTTACAAGCAAAATATTCATTTATACAGGGTGAGTCATGAGGAACTGTACATACTCCTACCTCGTGTAGAGGCTCCTATGGGGAATAAAAAATGACCATTAAAAAGTGTCTGCTCCCATTGTTTAATAATATACAGCAATAGTGTACAGCATATTTTACAAGCAAAATATTCATTTATACAGGGTGAGTCATGAGGAACTGTACATACTCCTACCTCGTGTAGAGGCTCCTATGGGGAATAAAAAATGACCATTAAAAAGTGTCTGCTCCCATTGTTTAATAATATACAGCAATAGTGTACAGCATATTTTACAAGCAAAATATTCATTTATACAGGGTGAGTCATGAGGAACTGTACATACTCCTACCTCGTGTAGAGGCTCCTATGGGGAATAAAAAATGACCATTAAAAAGTGTCTGCTCCCATTGTTTAATAATATACAGGGCGAGTTTCGCATTTTGACAGAAATTTGTATTCGTCATAATTTTTGAACAGTCAGATCGATGTGTCTCTTATTTTGGTCAATCGTTACACTATTACCACCTAATCAACTGATTTATTCAAACTAGCAAAAAATCAGGTCCGGCTTCAAAAAAATTAGTTCGTTTTGGTCTTAGAAAAAATTTCACCCTGTATACGCTTTTTGAAAACTATAATATGAATTTTACAAAAAGGTTTTTTCAGATAAAAATTTCCTTTTTATTTTTCATTACTGTATCTCTTATCATTTTCAAGTTACATGGAGAAAAAGAAAGATTTTTAAGAAAATTTAAAAATGCTCTCTATAATTTGATCTTTTTTTTTCAAAAACCATTAATTTTTAACCCGTACAACTTTCTGAACATAGAAATAAAACTATAGTAAAAGGTATTGTAGAAGGAAAACATGCATTTACATTTTGGTGGATGGGGGTTAAAATTACTTCTCATTTTTTTTTAAACACATTAGTTATCAATTTTATTTGCAGCATATCTCGCTTATTTAATGGACTTTAATATAGCTCATTTTAAAGGTCTTTTTAAGACCTACAAAAGGTATTGTGAGCATTATACACCTAAAATCGACCATTTCTCTGTTATTTCAAGTTGAATACACCAATTTGAGAATGTACCAAAAACAAACTATTTTCACCTACCATACCTCTTTTTGTATTATAACTAGAAGAGTTATGGAGTTATCTCTTTGTTTTTTATAACTTACAAAAATGTTGAATATAGTTTTTTTAGTTAGATGCATAGTTTTTAAAGTATTCGCAAAAAACCGTTCAAAAAGGTATTATGTTTCTATGAAAATGGCCAATTTTCAACCACGAATAACTCAAAAAGTATTAAGTTTTCAAAAAAAATGATAGAACAGTTTTTGCTTAGAATTAGGTTCTCTAGCGAATTCCGTGATAATTTTAACCAAAAAATTTTTCACCCCTGGGAAGGGGTGGGAACCACCCCCAAGATTAAAGCACACATCGGCATAGGGTAGACTTTGAATTCGGAGCTAATATCCTATTCTTGCTCCCATTGACTGGCGTATAACTTTTGAACGGAAATTTCGATGTGTCTCATATTGCAACGTTTTTAAAGGGTTTTGTGAGCTTTAAAAAAATGGTTTATCTACTCTATGTCATATTATGTATGAGTTTTTAGTTTGTGAAAACTGAAAACTTTTTAGTTATGTTAAACTAATTAGTTAAACTAATTCGCTTCGCTCATTCTGCAAACTATCACATGCGTGCCTTAAAATTGTACTTTTAACACTTATCTCATAAATAATTATTAAATATAACTGTTTTACTGAAATTTTTACATTTCTGAAAGAATAGAACGATATAAAAACGTGTATTTAACACGAAGTATCCAAACAATGTGTAAAAATTATTCACCAGATATTTTTAGATATGTGTAAATGAGAGAAATATGTGTGGACTATTAGCTAGCGCTAGCATTCAGAGCCGATATTTTATCTGAACATAATCTGAATAGGAAAAATGCAAAGATACCAGTATTTTGTTGTTTTATTTAACAAAATATATCTAAATGTTGCTGATAGTACAAAGTTCATATTTTGTGTTTGATATTTTAGCAGTTGTGCAAATAGAAACGGTTAAATAATTTACATTTAAAGTTATATTAAGTATGTAATATCAACAGTATTTTCAATAATATGTATAGTTCAAATAAACGAATCTAACAAGCAAGCAGCAAGCAGTTGTGTAAAGTGTAAATACAAATGTTTAAATAATTTTCCATTTAAAGTTATATACTTAGTACATTCTTTGACGATTTTTGCTATACATTTTAAAGAACCGTTTGGATGACATGAAATTTGACATAGGCATAGCTAGCATGCCAAAGAAAAACAGTGAAATTGTGCCGATGTGTGCTTTTGCCCTGGGGGCGAGTTTCACCTCTTCTCGAGGGTGAAAAACACACGTTTAAAAAAGTCCGTAATTCGACAAACTGAATAATTCTAAGCCACTTTTATTCTATACAGGTTTTTCAAGTCAATACTTTTTGAGTTATTTGCGAGTGAATATGTTTATTTTTCAACAAAACAGTTTTTATACAATTTTTCGCAAATAATTCAAAAAGTAAGTATTTTATCGAAAAAAACATTCTTAGCAAAAATATAGCCTGTAAAAAAGTAAAAAAAAAATGGTGTGTGCCGGAAGTCTCTAGACCTAGTAGAAGCAGAGTTATAGCTAAAGAAAAATAGGTTCATATTCGCCAAATTCCAAATACAATATTTCAACGTAAAATAACCAAAAAATAAAGCATTTTTGGAGAAAACTCATTACAACTTTTTTGAAGAGTTTAAAAAGCTTTATTTCTGTTGTTATACAAAAAGATACTAGCATCAAAAGTAAACAAGTTACTCTCAAAATACAGTTAACTCCTTTTTGCAAAAAAAAAATCGGCAAAATCACCCCCTAATTAGCAACTTAAATAAAATTAATCGTTACCGCTTCATAAGTTGCTTTATTTATGTTGTGTTCATACGATATGTACGTTTCATCGATTCAACGTGCTTATTTTTGAAAAAAAAAATGGTCTTAAAGTAAAATTTGTAATTTTGAAAATAACTTAAACATTATTAGAGGTACCAAAAATCTCAAACAATAAAAAAAAGTCGGCTTTGCTTTTCTGAATATCTTGTATTTTCTTGTTTTCTGTAAGACAAAGATTGGTTAAGATTTGGTGTTTAAAAATTTGCATACACTCGTGGTTAGTAATTAGTGACTCGTTCAAGCCCTTTCAACTACAGCTCTTTCAAAATTAAGAACTTTGAACCGATGAAACTTACAGATCATATAAACAATACATAGATTTGAGATGCTAATTAGAGGGTGATTTTCCCGATTTTTTTACAAAAAAAGGGGCCAACTTTATTTTGAGCGTAACTCGTTTACTTCTGATGCTAGAAAATTTTTTATACTATAAAAATAAAGCTTTTTTAAACCCTTTAAAAAAGTTGTAATGAGTTTTCCCCAAAAAGTGCTTCATTTTTTCTTTATTTCACGTTAAGGCCATCGGTACATAATTCGCAAATATTTTACGGCTATCCCTACTTTTTCTGTCTTTACACGGCAAATTAGGTGTAGTAAAATTCACACTGGTATGGATATGTAAACATTACTAGAATGTCATTCTACTTGACAATGTCATCATTAACTTTAAAGAGATGGCTTTTGAATGTTCTTGGATAACTGTTATTTGCATAATTGCAAATTATTATTTCAGTTAATAAATGTGATAATTATTTCACTAACTATGTATTCAGTGATTGTAATAATTTATATGTACAACAAAAACTAATACTCAATCGAGAAAAGAGGAAAAGTGTTGAAAGTGATTTTCTAATAATATATTGTTACTATGGAACGCTTACAATTTTGAACATCTTTAACAACAAAATACTTGGATCACAAAATATATTATCCTGATGTATTCTCTGCTTGGATCTTTCACAAATAATACACAATAAATAAGTTTTTATTAAGTTCACGTCTTAGATCAATTATTTATCAAATACACTATATATCAATATTATTTAATCAACAACTCAAAATATTCCCGATGCCATGTCAAATATTTAAAATTGTCACTGTTTGTCAAGGCCGCGTCCCACCATCAAATAATTTGATCAAACTGGTTTAAGCAAACTGAAAGTGACAGTTAGTGACGTCACATCCTGAGTGTTCATTGTGGATAATAATGAAAAATTTTAATTTTAAATAGAGTACAAACAAGTTATGACTTCTCAATACAAAAAATTTGATCAAACTAGACTGATAGTGAGAGCACAGATTTTTAGAATTTCAAAAAAACTGCAATTGTGACGTCACTTTGACGTACTTCCGGAGTTGGCTCAAACTGTTTGATCAAATTATTTGATGGTGAGACGCGGCCTTCACTGTCTGACTCACAATATGCTGACAATGTTCTATTCGACTGAGTGCGTTGTAAGACGATTTGGAATATATTACCACGGACTGTGTTCATTTTTTTCGAATCCTGAAAAAACCAATAAATATCTTTGAAAAGTTTAAACGCGGAATGAAAGACCAAATTATTGCCGAGGGCCGAAAGTCCCTTAGAATAAATAAAAAGTTTATTTTGAATGAGATATTTAAAATTAAAAATCACACTAAATTTTCTCTTAGTTTTTCACACCCCTGTAACTTATTAAAATAAACATTATAGCAGTTCTCAGGGACTTTCGGCCCTCTCTAATAACGTAATATTTTATTCTGCATTTAAATTTTTCAAAAATACTTATTAGTTTTCTCAGGATTCGAAAAAAGGAATCCCCATTTGAATAGCATTGCAGCCGAAAATACGTAACCATCCTCTTAAAATATTTGACTTTTACTGGACTGGATTTAGAATTTGACGAATATGAACCTATTTGACATTAGCTACTATACATATAAATTACAGCTCAAAAATAGTTTTTTGTGAGTAGTAAAATAGAATAAGTACTTGCTCCACACCTGTTCTGTGTTTGTTCCTTCACATGACATTTGACATAGCGATGAATATGACAGCTGTCTCAATCAGCTGTTGAATTTAGTCCTTGGTTTTCCAATGCCCTGAAAAGTTTTAAAATAAAAACAAAAAAGAAATGAAGATGGTGGGTAAAATTATTTGGTAATAACAAAGACAGAGGAATTCAAAGGAAAAAGGCAAATCCAATTTGGAGGCATGGAAAGTTACAATAATTTCTTAAAAGAATGGATGGATATTGTTTTTGAAAAACTTATTAAACCATGTCCAGATGAAATTCTATAAACAAAGCACCAATGTTCTTGAAGGTATTCCATCAAACTCAAATTAATAGTAAGATATTTAGCTGCTGATGAACATTTCAGAGGCTTATAATTTATTCTCTTAGAGCTTCTGAGAATGTAATAACTTATTTATTCCAGTGATTTGCAATTATGAATAATTACAAGAATAATAGTGTCATGTACCATGTACCTATGTATTGATTTAATTTTTAATTAATAATAATTTTAAAACCTCTATTTTAGGTATCTAATACAGCAGCTAAATGGATACAAATATCGCCTGAATATGAAGGAAATATCGACTTGTTATATTTATTAGAACCGATGAATAGGAAGCGAAATATTTTAATTGGAGCTACCATGAAGCACACTGAAATGATTCGAACTAGTATTGGAATTACCGTAGTATAGTTGTTTTTCCCTATATACCAATTATAACATTTCATATCTAAATGATGGTGCTAATTGTAGAAGGATTGTCAGACGCTATTGATAATGAGGTTCTTTATAATATAAATATCTAAGAGAAACAGGAAGATTAAGTCAGTTCCATATGTGATGTGTTTGCTGGTGCTGCATTTCCTTTCAACATCTATTTTACTGCTATCAACAAACATTTTCAAGAGGCAGATGTGTTATAGAAAACATTTGTATTTCATATTTTGTATTCCATCAAATAGGTTTAAAGTATTACTCAAAAAGCAATAAAAATAAAACAATTTTTTAACAATTTTAAAACTCTTCAAGGCAACAAGTAAAAGCCAACTCTACAGACAACTCGTAAAGGGATTTATAAAAAAACACAAAGATTAGTCTCCAATTACATAATTTTATCAAATTAAAAAACAATTAACTGGTTACAATTATTCGCAATCTATTTTGGACCACTAAACCCTTTCAAAATTACATGTTTGATCAGTAACTTTAATGCAACAATAGTTTTGTTTGGAATATTATTACTCAGCTAAACCATGCATAAATGTTGTTATTAGAAAGAAAAGTACATATTAACACCTTGCTGCGTTTAGAGATATTTTTTAGACTTATATGTTTAGTGCCTTACCAGGCATATATGCCCTGTATATCCCATTGGCCACTGTGCATTATGACAGCCAACCGTTAATGTAATACTAGGTCTATTTGTCCCGCAACCTAGCCAAGGTGTTAATAAAAAGCCGCTGTTATGAAGTTAGGGCTAGTATCAAAAAATATATTTTACAAAAATTTTAACCAATGATAAGTAATGATTTTGGTTCGAAACATTATTCAAACAATTCATTTCAACAACATTTTTAGTAAATTTGAACCGATTATTGATTTATTAATCCAATAATTTTATGTTATATGAAGATATTGTAATAAGTAGGTAATTACTGTTTTCAATAAACCACTAATTTTTTAGGAATGTTTATTTTTTTTTCAGTAGAATGAAAACAATTTTAAACACAAGCATATAAACAAGAATTTGTTTCAAGTTTTACACCGTTTTGGGTATTATAGTAACTGTGGAACAAATAAAACAAATATTTTAATTGGAGCTACCATGAAGCACACTGAAATGATTCGAACTAGTATTGGAATTACCGTAGTATAGTTGTTTTTCCCTATATACCAATTATAACATTTCATATCTAAATGATGGTGCTAATTGTAGAAGGATTGTCAGACGCTATTGATAATGAGGTTCTTTATAATATAAATATCTAAGAGAAACAGGAAGATTAAGTCAGTTCCATATGTGATGTGTTTGCTGGTGCTGCATTTCCTTTCAACATCTATTTTACTGCTATCAACAAACATTTTCAAGAGGCAGATGTGTTATAGAAAACATTTGTATTTCATATTTTGTATTCCATCAAATAGGTTTAAAGTATTACTCAAAAAGCAATAAAAATAAAACAATTTTTTAACAATTTTAAAACTCTTCAAGGCAACAAGTAAAAGCCAACTCTACAGACAACTCGTAAAGGGATTTATAAAAAAACACAAAGATTAGTCTCCAATTACATAATTTTATCAAATTAAAAAACAATTAACTGGTTACAATTATTCGCAATCTATTTTGGACCACTAAACCCTTTCAAAATTACATGTTTGATCAGTAACTTTAATGCAACAATAGTTTTGTTTGGAATATTATTACTCAGCTAAACCATGCATAAATGTTGTTATTAGAAAGAAAAGTACATATTAACACCTTGCTGCGTTTAGAGATATTTTTTAGACTTATATGTTTAGTGCCTTACCAGGAATATATGCCCTGTATATCCCATTGGCCACTGTGCATTATGACAGCCAACCGTTAATGTAATACTAGGTCTATTTGTCCCGCAACCTAGCCAAGGTGTTAATAAAAACCCGCTGTTATGAAGTTAGGGCTAGTATCAAAAAATATATTTTACAAAAATTTTAACCAATGATAAGTAATGATTTTGGTTCGAAACATTATTCAAACAATTCATTTCAACAACATTTTTAGTAAATTTGAACCGATTATTGATTTATTAATCCAATAATTTTATGTTATATGAAGATATTGTAATAAGTAGGTAATTACTGTTTTCAATAAACCACTAATTTTTTAGGAATGTTTATTTTTTTTTCAGTAGAATGAAAACAATTTTAAACAAAAGCATATCAACAAGAATTTGTTTCAAGTTTTACACCGTTTTGGGTATTATAGTAACTGTGGAACAAATAAAACAATATAATGAAGTATTTAAAGAGTTCATAACAAATTAAGCACAAAGTAACAAACCAAGTTGTATTACCCTATAAAAGTAGCAATTCTACAAGGCTGAGGATTTGATTGAAATCAGAAATATATTTTGTAAATTATGTAACCAGATATTCATGAGGTAAATACCACATACTTCTGTGTTACATACAAGATACAGTAGAGCGTCGATAATCTGAACCCTGGTAATCCGAACACAAAAAAAATTATAAAATTAAAATATATTATCTCGGACTGAATTTTTAAATTTAATATGACAATATGGTCAAAATATGACCGCGGATTTTTGTTTTGTTATGCAGAGATACATACAATATATTTGTTTATTATGCAGGTGTTTTATTCCTTGTAACTAAAACGTATGTACATATGTACTATGTTTATGAGCTTTGTATGTATTTTGAACATATGTTCGATAATCTGAACAATTTGATAATCCAAACTACCCCTGTACCAATTAATTCGGATTATCAACTCTACTGTATTTATGCCATAAAGACCATTTGAAATTCACATACTTATCAAACTATAAGTTTTAAGACTGAAGTGTAATTAAGTAAAATTTATAAGGCTAAAATAAAATGTAATCAGAAATGTAAACATTTTAGCCCTAGGCCTACAATGAACGCCTGTTCAGCTTAATAAATAAATAAATTTTAAGACTGCTTCTATCCACAGATATCATTCTGTAACTTAGGTCACCAACCTATCGAACACAAATTCTAGAGTTCATGGACCAAGAGTAACCTATGAATAAAGTTTTAATTTATTCAAAACGATCACATTATCATACTTTTATTTTGCTAATGATATAATAGTAAAATAGTACATGCAGTTGAGTCCCTGAATCTTTACCCGTGCGTCATCATTTAAGTCAATGATACGAAATAAGTCACTTACTGTCACTTGCTGTTGCGTTCAGTAAATTTCAATTTCTGACTTTTTCGTATGCTTTAAATGATGACGCAAGGGTAAAGATTCAGGGACTCAACTGTAGGTTGAATTGTACTAGCAAATAAAGAAAAATACTCTTGATGCATTATAGTTATAGTATGAATTTAAAATTAACACAGCTTGAAATGTTACTTTTTCAAGTAATTTAAATAACTGTTTGAAATAGGTGTAGGTGAAACTTGGTTGAAAAATAACAACACAAAAATATAATACTGCATGAACTATTGAATGAATATTGCTTATAAAGTAAATAATGATAGGACATGAAGAGAAATAGAAATTAAAAGTGGGATAAGATGGATACAAGCACAGAGGAATGTCATAATTATATAGCATGGCATCAGAAATAAAAATATGGACAAAAATAAATATGATCCAAAGAAAATCATCAAACAGACAGAACTGTAAAATCTTAAAGAAGACATTGTTTGGGGAAGAACAATAGGTATACATACCTATACAAAAAGAAAGTAATATTTATATTATACTAAAATGAAAAGCTTTATATAAATGACAGGCTATTTAAAAGGTTAATCAATCATACCCAAATTACTTCAACCACGCAGACAGAAGAACAGGGACGATGGAACTATTGGTAGTAGAATAGAAAGTTGAAGACCAAACGGAAGATCTCGAACAGCCAGGGCAGAGGTACTTGTAGGCAGACAGTGGGGGAGGCCAGGGCCAGGTCTGTAGCACCATAGAAGAGAGAGGATGGTTTTTTTATATCACCACAATAATATCCTATTCTTGTATTCTTTAATGTTATCTAACCAACAGCATGTCATTATTGTTTCTAACGCAATAACAATAAAATGGCTTTTGAAATTATTATTGAAATAAAGTAGGTAAGTAATATATTTATGACCTATGACCTAATAAGATAAGCTGGTATTATACCTATTATCAATGGAGATACAAATAAAATGATATCTTTGGATTGTGAAATGATTGTAAAAAGTGAGAGTTTTAAATACCTAGGATCTGTATTAGAAATAGAAGGAGATGCATGAATAGAAGCTGAAGGGAGAATTCTATAAAACAGCCATAAGTCTGGCTACGATGTATGGAACTAAATGTTGGGCAGTTAAAAAGAAAGAGGCACAATGAATGCATGTGGGGAAATGGGAATGATTAGATGCATTCTCATGAATGCACCCGTAGAACCCACCATCGAACCCACACAGGGGGTGGTTTTGGGGGTTATAACCCCCCCTTTTGGATGTACTTTGAGCCCTATACGCTTAACACCATTATTATTCCATACCCCCCAGAGACCTTCAAGGAGACGTAACCCCCCCCCTTAGGATCATCCTGGTTACACCTCTGCTTAGATGGATCAGTGGAGTAACAAAAAAGGATAAAACTAGGAATGAATATATTACGGGAAGTCTAGGATGCCAATCAGGTTCAGATGGTTTGGTCATGTTCAATGCCAAAACGTTAATCATCGAAGAATCATCAATAGGAAGAATTGCCTAAACTGCAAATTCCTGGAAGAAGCAGGAGAGGAAGACCTGGGGGAGATGTTTAGGCAGGACATGTTGGTAAAGGGGACTGATGTTCATATGACCCAAGATAGAAACTTATGGAGAAATGCAATTACAGAAGCCGACTCTGCATAGTGATACTGGCAAAGAGAATGATGATGATTAAATGGAGATAGGTATGTACCTAAGTACTTATATACGATATATTTCAATTAAAAAGGAACAGAAAATGATACTAAATTGGATAATTTAGAAAAAAATTAACAAAAACAAACATAAACTAATTACCTAATAAAAAATATAGGTATTATACAGGGTGTCCCGAAAAGATTGGTCATAAATTATACCACAAATTCTGGGGTCAAAAATAGGTTGATTGAACCTCACTTACCTATATACAATAGTGCACACAAAAAAAGTTACAGCCCTTTGAAGTTACAAAATGAAAATCGATTTTTTTTCATATATCGAAAACTCTCAGAGATTTTTTATTGAAAATTGACATGTGGCATTTTTACGACAGCAATATCTTAAAAAAAAAATTAAGTAAAATTTGTGCACCCCATACAAATTTTATGGGGGTTTTGTTCCCTTAAACCCCCCCAAACTTTTGTGTACGTTCCAATTAAATTATTATTGTGGCACTATTAGTTAAACACATTATTTTTAAAACTTTTTTGCCTCTTAGTACTTTTTCGATAAGCCAGTGTTTATCGAGATATTTTGAATATTTGTCGAATCCACCACATATTTGTATATGGTTAAGTACGGTTATAGAGACCTGTTAATAATCTGAAAATTTATTTATAATTTACATTTTTAGGTATATTTTGAAAAAGAAGCTACATTTCGATAAAAGGTGACTTATGTACAAAAGACTAAGAGACAAAAGTTTTAAAAACACTGTGTTTAACTAATGGTACCACAATAATAGTTTAATTGGAACGTACACAAACATTAGGGGGGTTTAAAGGAACAAAACCCCCATAAAATTTTTACGTAAATATATTGAAAAAGAAGCCGCATCTCAATAAAAACTGGCTTATCGAAAAAATACTAAGAGGCAAAAAAGTTTTAAAAACGTTGTGTTTAACTAATGGTACCACAATAATGAATTAATTGGAACGTACACAAAAGTTTGGGGGGGTTTAAGGGAACAAAATCCCCATAAATTTTTTATGGGGTGGACAAATTTCACTATAATTTTGTTTTAAGATGTTCCTGACATAAGAATTAAACATGTCAATTTTCAATAAAAAATCTCTAATAGTTTTCGATATATTGAAAAAAATCGATTTTCATTTTGTAACTTCAAAGGGCTGTAACTTTTTTTGTGAGTACATTTGTACTAAGGTAAGTTAGGTTCAATCGAACTATTTTTGACCCCTGAATGTGTGGTATAATTTATGACCATTCTTTTCGGGACACCCTGTATATCATGTGCAGTTTGTACAAGGGTTTAAAATACCATTGTATTTTCTACTTACCAATTATTGCAAATCTCATGTTCCACACTACTCTCCATATTGTCTATTTAAAACACCAAAAATATCACCAACAGCACAAGAAAAAAGCAACTGTACTCAACAAAAAACTACTTAAAGAACTATTTAGCTCATTGATGTTAATGCACTGAGAGTTTTACAAATGTGTGTGAAACAAAAAAGTTTGAGATACACTTATTATTTTTAGAACCGTCCGTGAATATGACTGTGGGTCTAAAGATATCAAAAGTTATTTTGGGAAAAACTGCTGACTATCAATAATCCGAGTCTAGGCTTACGTCTCACCGACACGAAAATGTTCACCTTATTTTTTGGCCAGGTTTTAAATCTCTAGTTTAATGTTTATCTAAAACTGGTCGTTTTTATTGTTTAATAATTTTATCTGCTATAATTCAAGTACTTCAACTGCAGATAACACACGAACTGTCAGTAAAATACTACACAATCTACACCGACACCAACACAATTCATTGTTCTGACACCTTAACAACCGTAGTCTGTGAATCCCCTAAATTATTCAGTGAAACCCATAAATCATTTACAAGAAATCACAAAGACCAAAGAATTATTAATTTCATTATCAAAATTATATAATGTTAAAAACAACTTGATGACATTAAATCAACAAATACATTTCTATGTCAACTGCTCGATTTGTTTAAAGGTCGTTTCAAATGATAACACTTATTTATGCATTTTAATCAGTTGATTAGTCAGATTCGAGCAACTATTGTATTCACTGGTATTGGTATTCATTTGTGTTTTGTGATTAAAATATGTATTGCTCGTTGTAAAATGAGTAAAAAAAATTTTCTAAATTCTATTTAATACACAATATCATGTGAACGACAGTAATTATTCAATTAATAATCTCCGAGGATATTTTGATATATTTAACCAGAGCCGGACCGGCCCAAAAAGATGCGAAGAATTCCTACTGAAAAACGAACTCTTTTTTTGAAATCACACTGCTCTTGAAAGTGTTATTTCTGAAAAATTAACAAATTTAATTTTAATTTAAATTCAATAATTCTAAATAGATATATTCTAGAAACGAAATATATATGTAATATGTAGATATCTACATAATATAATTTAAGCAGAAAAATATAACAGCAATATTATGAAACGGTTTTAAACTTAGCACAACTATATAATATATATAATATATATAACATATTATATCGTATTGTATAATAGTACTATCTACATAATTAATTACCACTAATGGAAGGCGAATGATCTTGTCAAACACCAAAGAAAGATAATAATTTAAATCCAATAACTCCACGAAGAGCAATGATAATTGAATAATGGATACGTCTAGAAATCTTCTTCTTCTTTTATATAGGCAGTACTGCCTGTTTTCTTCAACGGTGCCTTTCATTCTGCCCCTAAGTTGTCATTCCATTTTTTCCTTGGGCGTCCTATACTTCTCCTGCCTAAAGGTGACTTGTCCCTGGCTATTCTTACTATCCTTGATTCAGACATCCTGCTTATGTGCTCATTCCACTCTTCTTTCTTTACCCAGGTATTTATATTGTCTACCCCACATATGCGTCTGATTTCCTCACTTCTTAGCCTATCCTGTAGTTCTAGTCTAAAAATCTTATGAGTCTTAATAGACGAGGCAACGAAGCATGAAACCATTCGATTCGAGAGAGTGTCAGGCAATTTTGTGAACTAAATTGATCTCCGGCAAAAATTTTTGTGCATGAGAAAATGCTTGATCGCAAAGTGCATCTCGAAGAAATGTAAAATGAACAATTTGAAACGAACTTCATGACGGCGATGGTCTCCGAGGTACCTGGTGCCCAGGGTGGAACTCGTCGCCTGGGACGATCGAATAATTCGCGAAATAAAGATTGGATCGAAAAACTGAAAAATACGTGTTCAATTTTTTTCAAAAATCTATCGAATGACACTAAACACGACCCCCCACTCCACCCCCTGAAGGTGGGGTGGGGTAACTTTAAAATCGTAAATGGAAACCCCATTTGTTACTGCAGATTTGGATTGCTTACGTGAAAATAAGCAACTTTTATTCGAGACATCTTTTCAAATTGTGGATAGATGGCACTATAATCGGAAAAAACGATTTATCGTGATACCGTAGGTAAATTATAGAAACGGTCTAATATCTCGAGCAATACACTTCCAAATAAAAAATACGTGTTTAATATTTTTGAAGTTATACTTCTTTCCGCGCGATATGAGGGTGAATTTTTATATGTTAAAACCTACGATACCGGCGCATGCGCATTATAACTTTGTTCTGATTGGATGTTCAAATGACATGTCAAAAATTATCCAATATGGCAGCTGTAGCGCAGCTGTGGTTTGGACGGTTGACGGTTTGGTTAGGTATGGTTGTTGCGTTTTAAAATTTGTGGGAAGAGAAACAACAAAGGTTAGTTAATAGTTATACTGCCTTTTTAAATAGTTTTCATATTATATTTTTGAAGTTATATTTCAAAATGTTTTAATTTATGTATGTATCAGTCCAGAAAAGGTGTGGAAAGAATATATTAGTGTTTCTAAATATATTTTTCTACAAACGTGTTAAAAATGTAATTTTTAGAACTCCATAGGAGCGTTAAAAATGCTACTTTAAGGCACTAGTGCTTTAAAATTTTTAAGGCACTGCAGTTAAAAGTGAATTGTGAAATTGTGAAACGTCAAAATATTTATATTTCATTTATTAACATTAATATTAATAATACAACTTACGCAATTTGAAAAAGGTTTTTTATTATAATTTTGTGTCTTTGGATTTGTCTTCCTTGGGCGTAAAATAATAAAACATCTATTTTTATATTTCACTTGTCACCGTGATGTATAATTAAGTATATCTGAAAGGTAAGTTGCATGCGGCTTGATGGCCTTGTTGGTAGAGCATTGGACCAGAGATCAAAAAATCGCGAGATTGCGGGTTCAAATCCCGGACGATTCATATTTTTTTCTTTTTTTTTTTTTAATATTTGGCATTGTTAAGTTTTGGTTCATTTTTGGTAATTATTGTTAATGTTTTGTATTGTAACTGTTAAGTAGGTATATTTATTTCGTTGAAATTATATTATAATAGAAGTATAACTTCTTACGTGCGTACAAAGTACACACACATTTTTTTTTAAGAACCTATCGAATAACATAAAACCCGACCGTCCACTCCACCCCTGGAGGTGGGGTCAGGGGTCACTTTAAAATCTTAAATAGGAGCCCCCTTTTTTTTATTGCAGATTTGGATTACCCACGTAAAAATCAACAACTTTTATTCGCGATATTTTTTCGAATTATGGATAGATAGCGCTATAATCGGAAAACACTATTTATTAGCGCCATCTATCAACAATTCTAAAAAATGTTTTAATAAATGTTACTTATTTTTTCATGAGATATCCAAATCTGCAACAAAACAAGGGGATTCCTATTTAAGATTTTAAAGTTACCCCCCATCCCACCTCCAGGTGCTGGAGTGGAGGGTCGTGTTTGATGTTATTCCATAGGTTCTTGAAAAATATTAAACACGTATTTTTTGGTTTTTTATTTGGAAGTGTATTTATCGAGATATTACACCGTTTCTATTTATAATTTACCTTTGTTATCACGATAAATCGTTTTTTCCGATTATAGCGCTATCTATCTACAATTAGAAAAAATGTCTCGAATAAAAGTTGCTTACTTTTACGTAAGCAATCCAAATCTGTAATAACAAATGGGGGTTTCCATTTAAGATTTTAAAGTTACTCCCACCCCACCTCCAAGGGGTAGTTCAATCTTCATTTCGCGAATTATTCGATCATCCCGCAAATTATTCGATCGTCGCAGGCGACGAGTTCCACCCTGGGCACCAAGTAACTCGGAGACCATCACCGTTATGAAATTCGTTTCTAGTTACCTCCAAAACCCCCAAACATAAAAATTGAACTCATTTCCGTCAATATTTCCTAAGTTCTAAATTTTTCATTTTCCATCTCTTCGAGATGAAAAAATGCGTTTTGAAAATGCATTTTCTCATGCACAAAAAATTTTAGCGAAGATCGATTTAGTTCACAAAATTGTCTGACACTCTCTCGAATTGAATGCAAAAAGTTGAATGACGATTCATCTTACTGCACAAAATTCCTATGTTTTGGGCTTTTTAGTGCTTCGTTGCTTCGTCTAGACGAGGCAATGAAGCATTAAACCTAGGAATTTTGTGGAGTAGAATAAATCGCGGGACAATCGAATAATTCACAAAATGAAGATTGGAAAGAAAAACTGAAAAATACGTGTTCAATATTTTTCAAAAATCTATCGAATTACACTAAACACGACCCTTCCAGTACACCCCCTGGAGGTAGGGTGGGGGTAACTTTAAAATCTTAAATGGAAAACCCCATTCGTTATTGCAGATTTGGATTGCTTACGTAAAAGTAAACAACTTATATTTAAGATATTTTTTCGAATTGTGAATAGATAGCGCTATAATCGGAAAAAACGATTTATCGTGATACCATAGGTAAATTAAACAAACGGTTTATGTCTCGAGAAATACACTTCCAAATAAAAAACTCCAGCCCCTGGAGGTGGGGTGGGGGTAACTTTAAAATCTTAAATAGGAGCCCTCATTTTTTATTGCAGATTTGTATTCCTTACGTAAACATAAGTAACTTTTATTCGAGACATTTTTTCGAATTATGGATAGATGAGGCTATAATCGGAGAAACACTATTTATTAGCGTCATCTATCAACAATTATTCTAAAAAATGTTTCGAATAAATGTTACTTATTTTTTTCATAAGGAATCCCAATCTGCAATAAAACATGGGATTCCTATTTGATTTTAAAGTTGCCCCCACCCCTCCTCCAGGGGGTGGAGTGGAGGGTCGTGTTTGATGTTATTCAATAGGTTCTTGAAAAATATTAAACATGTATTTTTTGGTTTTTTATTTGGAAGTGTATTTCTCGAGATATTAGACCGTTTCTATAATTTACCTATGGTATCACGATAAATCGTTTTTTCCGATTACATCCCCATCTATCCACAATTCGAAAAAATGTCTCGAATAAAAGTTGCTTATTTTTATGTAAGCAATCTAAATCTGCAATAACAAATATGGGTTTCCATTTAGGATTTTAAAGTTACCCCCCGTCCCACCTCCAGGAGGTCGGGTGGGGGTTTGGTGTTTAGTGTCATTCGATAGATTGTTGAAAAATATTGAACACGTATTTTTCAGTTTTTCGCTGCAATCTTCATTTCGCGAATTATTCGATCGTCCCAGGACGACTTCCTTCCTGGGCACCAGCTACCTCGGAGACCATCTCCGTCATGAAATTCGTATTTAGTGACCTGCAAAACTCCCAAGTACAGAAATTGAACTCATTTCCGTCAATATTTCCGGAGTTCTAAATTTCTCATTTTCCATCTCTTCGAGATGCACTTTAGAAATGCATTTTCTTATGCATAAAATTTTTTGCCGGAGATCAATTTAGTTCACAAAGTTGCCTGACACTCTTTCGAATCGAATGCAAAAAGTTGAATGACGATTTATCTTACTGCACCAAATTCCTAGTGTCGGTTCGCTAAACTCAGACGCAACTGGCTAGATATTTTAGTCGATAATTTTTTTGTTTTTTGCCAATTTTGCAAAAATTTGCAAAATTACTAACTATTTAGTGATTATTAACTATTTAGTAATTATTTTTTGCCAATTTTACTAAAATTGGCAAAATTACCGACTAAAATATCTAGAAAGTTGCGTCTGAGTTTAGCGAACAGACTTTAGTACGTTCTTTAAAGGTAAAATATTGCAAAGCCTCTAACTTTTAAACAACCCCTTGGATTGACATGAAATTTGGCATATACAAATACACATACCTAGCTAACAAGTCAAAGAAAAGTTAATATGTGCCGATGTGTGCTTTTGCCCTAGGGGTGAGATTCACACCCTTTTAGGGGTGAAAAATATATGTTCGAAATAAGCCCGGAAATGAATAAAATGACTAATTCTAAGCAACTTTTGTTCTATAAAGTTTTTTCACCCAGTCAATACTTTTCGAGTTATTTGCGAGTGAATATATTAATTTTTCTATAAAATAACCACGTTTTCAAACGGTTTTTCGCAAATAACTCAGAAAGTAAGTATTTGGTCGAAAAAAAATCCTATCAAAAATATAGCACGTAAAAAAGTGAAAAACATGGTTGATGGATTCGACCGTTACTTGATGGAAGTTCATTTTATCTCACAATAAAAACACTGAAAACTTTTGTTTTCTGTACTTCCACAAAATTTATTATTTACAACTATGTGACTACAGCTGTTTCGGCAGAGTGCCTTTCTCAAGTGATATAATTTACAATGTGTTTGCCTTTTTAACTCTCTAACTGAAGAGGTTGAGGAGTGGGGAGCTGTCTGTCTCGAGTTGGTCATTCAGAATTATATCTGTATTTTTCAGTTTATTAATTTCCATAGATTCTAAAAAAGATAGTTTAAGGCCTTTATTTTGGATATCTTGGAAATATCTTTTTTAGAATCTATGGAAATTAATAAATTGAAATATACAGATATAATTCTGAATGACCAACTCGAGACAAATAGCTCCCCACTCCTCAACCTCTTCAATTAGAGACTTAAAAAGGCAAACACATTGTAAATTATATCACTTGAGAAAGGCACTCTGCCGAAACAGCTGTAGTCACATAGTTGTAAATAATAAATTTTGTGGAAGTAAGTATATAAAACAAAAGTTTTCAGTGTTTTTATTGTGAGAAAAACATGGTGTATATTAGGAGTAGAAGCAGCGTTATAGCTAATGAAAAATAGGTTCATATTCGTCAAATTCCAAATCGAATATTTTAACGTGCCATAACCAAAAAACGAAGCACTTTTTTGGGAAAAACTCATTTTAACTTATGCTTATTTTTGTTTTTTTTTTAATTTTCTAGCATCAAAAGTAAACAAGTTACGCTCAAAATAAAGTTGGTCCCTTTTTCGGTAAGACATCGGGAAAATAACCCCCTAATTAGCATTTCAAATGAACTTAATTGTTACCACTTCACAAGTTTTTTACTCTCGTATGTATTGATCATCTGATCTGTAAGTTTCATCGGTTCAAAGTCCTTATTTTTGACAGAGCTGCAATTAAAAGGGCTTGAACAAGTCACTTATCACGAGTGTATGCAAATTTGGAAACACCGAATCTTAACCAATTTTTGTCTTAAAAAAAAACAAAAAAATACAAAATATTCAAAAAAGTAAAGCCGACTTATTTTATTGTTTAAAATTTTTGGTATCTCTAACAATTTTTAAGTTATTTTGAAAAAAAGTATTTTTTTCAAAATTAACATTTTTAAAAATTTTGCTTTAAGACCAATTTTTTTCAAAAATAAGCACTTTGAATCGATGAAACTTACAGATCATATAAACACAACATAAGGAAAGTAACTTGTAAAGCGGTTGTGGTATATTATGAACCCTCTGTATAAATCATAATTTAAATATGATGTTATTAACCTTTAGGGTATTGAACATACATAAAAACAATAGCTTATAGTTTGTATCACATGTTTATTACGAGTGAACTTGAACTATATTTATTATGGTTCAGATAGGTATAAAAACACGCTGAGCAATCAGTATGGATATAGATATACAAATAATTATTAGAAGTTAGTATGTAGTAAGGCGAGGCGCTATGAATCATTAATGTTATTGTTTAGATATTGGATACCAGTGAATAAAATATAATGTATAGTAAGACGTGTTTAGTCTTTTTAATTAATTAGAACCAGAAGGCAGTAACAACACACTATTTAATACATGGCTGATCCTGCAGATTAGAGGAGGTCTTCTGAAAGGAGCAGAGATGGCGGCAACAAATTGGAAACGGAGACGGCGAAGATGGACAGGAAACCCAGTGAGCGACAGTGTAAAGACAAAGTGGAAATAAAATGTAAGTAAGAATGTCTATCTTTATTAAAAATGCTTCCCTCGTTTTATATTATTATTGAACATTGAATATTTATCTTTGCTGATTTTTGAATAAGTTATGAAGTATCGATTTTTTTTAAGAATATCTATAAATTTTGAAATATGAAGTGATTTTTGAATTGAATATTTTTATAGAAGTTTATTATATATGCTATTCTTGAATTTTTATTGAATTTTGAATTGTTATTAAATTTATTTGAAAAATCTCTATCCGATTTCGATTTTTAGTACGGTTATTTTTAAATATTGTATGGAATATCGAATTTTTTCCAAAAAAAATTCTATCGAATTTTGAGATTTGCACTGATTTTGAATATTTTTATCTAACTTTTGCATAGGCTGTTTTTGAATTTTGAATTGAATTTGTATCGAATATGTATACTATTATTGAATTTTTATTAGCCATTTTGTTTTTATTATTGATATTTATTGATTCTATAGATACATTTTCATCGATTTTGTGTTAAATTTTGTATGAGATGAACCTGAATTAATATTTTTTTGAGTGATAAATGATATTTTTTTAATGAATAATGATTAGTGATGACATACGTTGATATAAGAGCTTTAAGACAAACATTGCTATAAGCAAGAGATATATTTTTAACGAACCGACGTGAAGAGTCGAGATAAAGAATCTGGAGGACTATATAGATAAGAAGAAGAACTAACAATATTATAAGCTAAATATTATGAGGCAACTAGAGACAATAAGAAACCCACTGCTCTTGTCAAATTAGGAAGGTACTAATGATTTATAGAAGCTTGAACGCTTATTAGAGACCCACTCTGTGTTTTGAAGGGTACCTATTTTATTCATGATTATTCGTGAATAAACAACGGCCTCAAAGCAAGGGATTGAGGTTGTGATATTTTTAGAAGAATTTGAACCGCATAAAATACCTATTTCGTGTTTTGAGTTAACTATATCACCTTAATGGTGCGTACAGATCAGGGCGAAAATTCGGGTTAATATTGGCGGAGAACTAAGACATCCGAGTGAAACCCCTTTTATTAAGGTAAAACGAAGGTATTGTTTATGAAGTGATGATTATGATGTTATATGAAATGATATATGAGATAAATGATATATGATTGTTATATGAAAGATGTATATGAAGATGAATTATGTACACTGTAGAAGTGTTATTATGTGGAGAAAATGAAGAAATATAGTTGTAGTACCAGACAAGAAGAAGAAGAGAAAAAAAGATAATTTTTATAATAAAATATGTGGGAAAAATGAAAGAAGACACATAAAAATTGCAAGAAAAGAAGCAAAATTAAGAATAATATCAAATAAGTAGCTAATCATTGAATTATGTCTAAGAATTAAAGCTGTAAATTTTTTTTTCTCTAAAGTAATGTTAATTATAAATAACTTATTTTTAAATGTAGATAATGAATTCAGGTTAAATTTTCGCGGAAAATGGAAGTATTTGAATTAAGGATAGACAATATCTTACAATAGTGTTAGTAGATAGTAAGCAAAGGGACACAAAAAGTGAAGTTTTTAGAGAGATTAAATCTTTATTATAGGTACAAGAGAGTTATTAGAAGTTTTTTTAGAGACATATTAGAAGTTTTAGAGATATTACATTTTTATTATAGGTACAATATTTTAAAGTTAGTAAGACATATATAAATAAATCAAAAGAAGACTGAAATAGGAATTATTAATAGAGTAAAGGATACATTTTTTTACTTATTCGAGTAATATTAGCTTAGCTTAGGACTTTTAGTTAGATACGAGATTTTTAGTTAGGTAGATTAGATTATTCCCCTGCTTATAGGAGATGCATATAGGCACTAAAAGACTATATTAAAAATCCCGATAGGTTTAGTCACTGTTTTTATGTGGACACTGTTTTGTGAATGGAGAAAAGACTAAAAAGCAAGACGGAACAGAAAGTGAATTAGTGATAATAATAAACAATTTTTAGGATTAAAAAAAAACTCTGAAACGTACCATGTTACAGTTAGTTAGGATAGTTAGGAAATTTAATTTTTGAAAATAGTATTAGGTAACCATAAACATTTTGTAAAAGGGAAAGAGGAATATACCGTCAGATATTCTTCTTCTCTTCTTAGGACTTTCTTTTTTAAAAACGGCGGAGATGTGGTATATTATGAACCCTCTGTATAAATCATAATTTAAATATGATGTTATTAACCTTTAGGGTATTGAACATACATAAAAACAATAGCTTATAGTTTGTATCACATGTTTATTACGAGTGAACTTGAACTATATTTGTTATGGTTCAGATAGGTATAAAAACACGCTGAGCAATCAGTATGGATATAGATATACAAATAATTATTAGAAGTTAGTATGTAGTAAGGCGAGGCGCTATGAATCATTAATGTTATTGTTTAGATATTGGATACCAGTGAATAAAATATAATGTATAGTAAGACGTGTTTAGTCTTTTTAATTAATTAGAACCAGAAGGCAGTAACAACACACTATTTAATACACGGTAACGATTAATTTTATTTAAGTTGGTAATTTGAGGGTGATCTTCCTGATTTTATTTTGCCAAAACAAAAGGGACCAACTTTATTTTGAGCGTAACTTGCCCTTATTTGATGCTAGAATTTTTTTTATAAAAACAGAAATAAAGCTTTTCTTAAACACTTTAAAAAAAGTTGAAATGCATTTTTCCCAAGAACCCTTCATTATTTGGATATTTCACATTGAATTATTCTATTTGGAATTTTTCGAATATGAACCTATTTTTCATTAGCTATAACTCTGTTTTTGCTAGGTATAAAGACCTAATATATACACCGTTTTTTCACTTTTTTATAGGCTATAATTTTGCTAAGAATATTTTTTTCGACAAAATGCTTACGTTTTGAGTTATTTGCGAAAAACCATCTAAAAACGTGGTTATTTTGTTGAAAAATGAACATATATAACTCGAAAAGTATTGATTTGGCGAAAAAACTCTATAGAACAAAAGTTGCTTAGAATTTGTCTGATTATATCCATTTCGGGACTTATCTTGGACATATATAAGCACACATCGGCACCATATCACTTTTTTCTTTGACATATTATCTATCCGTGTGCCAAATTTCATGTCAATACAAGCGGTTCTTTAAAATTTGCAGTAAAAACCGTGAAAAATCCAAACCCAGACATCCAAAGTGAAAGTTATCCTCCAACACCAAATTGTTCTATATGGTCCACATGATGTTCAGAAAAAAGTCACACCATTTTGAGCGTCGGGTTTGGGGGGGAGAGGGGGGAGAAATCGGTAAATTCGTAGTTTTTTAAGTTTTTCGTCAATATTTCTAAAACTATGCGGTTTAGCATGAACAACCTTTTTTACAAAACTGTTCTACATTAAATTTGAAACAAAAAAGGCCCTATGCATAATCCTTCTAAAATGAACGGTTCCAAAGTAACGGAGGTAGTATAGTATAATTGGTCCAAAAAAGGCCTAACCCAGACATTAAAAGTAAAAGTTTTCCTCCAACACCAAATTGTTCTAATATGGTCCAGATATTGTTCAGTAAAAAGGTTACACCATTTTGAGCGTCCGGTTAGGGGGGGGGGAGATGGGGGAGAAATCGGAAAATTAGTAGTTTTTTATGTTTTTCGTCAATATTTCTAAAAATATGCTTTAGCGTAAGCAATGTTTTATACAAAAATGTTCTACATCAAATTTAAAACAAAAAAGGTCCGATACATAACTGTTATAAAATCAACGATTCCAGAGTTACGGAGGGTGAAAAGTGGAAGTTTTCGATACTTTTTATATTTTTTGGGCAATTTATAATATTTTTACTGATTGAAAGAAATTTTTTTTAACAGGATATGCTATTTCAGTGGCCGATGGTATGTTAGTGATAAGCCCTTGAAAAAACGTCAACCTCACCACCCAAAATCATCATCAATTGCCCAAAAAATATAAAAAGTATCGAAAACCTCTACATTTCGCCCTCCGTAACTCTGGAACCGTTGATTTTATAACAATTATGGATAGGACCATTGACATGTTTACGCTTAAACATAGTTTTAGAAATATCAGGGGCGTCATTTTATAGGGGCAGGGGGGCATTTGCCCCCCCTGACCCTGAAAATTACTGAAATTTAGAAAAATAGATCAATTTTGTATTATGTTTGCATATAAATGTATTGTATATATAATGCTTGCCCCCCCCCCTATCAAAATTTCAAATGATGCTCCTGAGAAATATTGACAAAAAACGTAAAGAAACTACTAATTTACCGACTTCTCCCCTATCTCCCCCCAAACCGGACGCTCAAAATGGTGTACCTTTTTACTGAACAATATGTGGAGTATATAGAACAATTTGGTGTTGGAGGAAAACTTTTACTTTTAATGTCTTAGTTAGGCCTTTTTTTGGACCAATTATATTATACAGACGAACCCGCTTATTAGAATACCGGTTAAAGGAATATCCCGGTTTAAGGAATAGAAATTTGAGGACCCGAAACGTTTCTAGTAGCCAACAATGATCGGTTATTAGAATATCCCGGTTATAGAAATATTTTTGCTTGGCACAAAGGCTATTCCAATAAGCAGGTTCGACTGTACTACCTTCGTAACTTTGGAACCGTTCATTTTAGAAGGATTATATATGGGCCTTTTTTATTTCAAATTTAATGTAGAACATTTTTATATAGAAAGTTGTTCATGCTAAACCTCATAGTTTTAGAAATATTGACGAAAAACGTAAAAAACTACGAATTTACCGACTTCTCCCCCTCTCCCCCCCAAACCCAACGCTCAAAAAGGTGTGACTTTTTTCTGAAAATTATATGGACCATATAAACAATTTGGTGTTGGAGGATAACTTTCATTTTGGATGTCTCGGTTATGTCATTTTTTGAATCAATTCTATCATACTATAGGTAGGTACTCAGAAATGTTGATACACATTAAAAAAGAACCCACATCTCGATAAAAAACTGGCGCACCGACAAAGTATCTACTTAGAGTCAAAAAAGTTTTAAAAACGTTGTGTTTAACTACTAATGGCACTGCAATATTAATTTAATTTGAGTGAACACAAACATTTGGGGCGATTTAAGGTTTAAGGTAACAAAAAACCCATACAGTTTTTATGGGGTGCACAAATTTCTTTGTATTTTTTTTAAAGATGCTCCTGCCATAAGAAAAGGAAATGTCAATTTTCAATATAAAATCTCATATCAGTTTTCGATATATTGGAATAAATCGATTTTCATTTTGTAACTTCAAAGTTCTCCAACTTTTCTTAGGTGCACATTTTTGTACTAAGGCCAGTTAGGTTCAATCGAACTATTTTTGGTCCACGAATACGTGATTTAATTTAAGAGCTACCTTTCTGTTACACCCTGTGTATAGTTTTACAAACAAAATAGCAGTAGCATCAGAACCATTTAAAAAATACACACTAATTATATTATAACTTTGGAAGTACTTTGTACTTTTATTGTACTTTGAAAGTTGCAGATATACAGAGATACGTAAAGTTACAAAATACAATTTTTACTTTTAAAATTATGAAAACACCATGATACATATATATATATATAGTCATAAACAAAATACTTATCTACGTATACTATCAAAATGAAACGTAACAAAATATTTTGGAAATCATGCTTCCTTTTGCATTGTCCATACACATTCATTTCCATCTATAACAGTAGATATAAGTCTATAGCCCCGTTGACTTAAAGTAGCCACGACTTCCAGGGGATGTCCGTCCACATACGTTCAAACTTCAGTTTAATATATGTATATTTATTATTACGCGAGAAAATTTACTCAGCAAAACTTTTTTATCTTCTTCATTTAGGCATACAACATCAGTAACTGGTGCAGTACTCTCAAAACTTCGTCTATTTATATTTCCTTTAACAACGGCAAAATAATAAGTTCTGGTATCTATTGTGGAAGACATGACTATTATGATTTTGGTTATATTACGGAGACCTATTAAACATAGGAGAACAATCGACCTGGACTAGCTTGAAATTTGTGTAAGAGTTCTGAGCCGTTGTTTAATTATTAACAATTTGGTGCAAAACGTGATTTTTTTAAATTTATTGCACTCCATTAAAAAGCTAAATAGTTGACAGAAAATTACAAAATATAATTTTTTAGAACATGAAAATCCTTCAAAATGCCGATTTTTGAAATTTAAGTCAATTTGTTGCTTCGCAAAACTGCAAAATAAGTAAAAATTGTTTTCTGTTGGGTAGTGGGGTACTTCACAAACCTTCAAAATTTAAGACCGATGTATTTATTAGTTTAAAACTTATTCTATTGATTTATCCCAGAGACCTTTGTTCTGCACTAACATAAGACAGAAAAAAATGAAAATGGGCAATTTTGCGTATGCCAAATAAAAGTAGAAGAGTGACACTATCAAAACGTATTTAAAAAGATAAAAAAAATTTTTCTACAACCGTGTTAAAAATGCAATTTTTAGCACTCCACACGAGCGTTAACAATGCTACTTTAAGGCACTAGCACCAGTGCTTTAAAATTTTTATGGCACTGCAATTCGTATTGACCGTATAGGCAATTTTGAAGTAATATCAAAAAAATATAAAAATGGAATGTCAGTCAAGTTCAAGTAAAAGTTTTTGTAGATATTGTCCTGTAATTATACGTTTGTAGAAAAAATATTGTATGATATGCGTGTTAAAAAGTACATTCTTAAGGCACTCATGTGAATTGCAGAACTCACTATCGCTTATATCATAAATAACTATAATATAGTCAAAAATCCTAAACTTGAAACTGAACGGAAGGCATCTTGAACGTCTGTTTGAAGGCTGAATGCTATGGCATGTATAATGAATATCTAGTAAACATATTGAATAATAATAAACATTTTACTCTTACGAGCTTTTTGCTTTTTTGTTTTTAATTTGATGGGGACATTTTGAACTACACAAGTACACATTAGGAAAGTTAACTTCTTAATAAATTTTAATTTTTGTGAAGGTACTTATAAATAAAATGAATACACATTCATCAAAAAATTTAAAAACAAAATTTATTAAGAAACAGGAACGCTTTTGTAAGGTTCCTTACTCGTTTTACCTGCTTAAGCCGAAGCCCTTGTTTCAAAAACTAACTATTTTGTCGATATAAATTTCATTCCAATGATCATTTTCTAAAATCAGTTTTAGTTTTCCGATATTATTAAGGTTTTTACTTATGACTGGAGATTTAGATGTAAACAATTTTTGAGTTGCATTATTTATAAAAACGGCTGGCGTAAAGTGATCAGTCATGTCAGTATGAAAAACGATAGGATAATATTCACTTACTGTTTTAATAGTCTATTGTTTTTTAGTAACATCAAAGGTAACGCACAAAATAATGTTGGTATTTTTATTTGGCTGGTAAAAAGAATCATGAAAATCACCAACTAATTAGCCTTCGAAATGAAATTCATCGGTAAGATTCGTTGGTTCAAAGTGCTTATTTTTGAAATGGCTGTAGTTAAATGGGCTTAAACGAGTCACTAATCATGAATATATGCAAATTTTGAACAGTCATATCTTAACCAATTTTTGTCTTCAGGAAAACAAAAATATTCACAATAACAAAACCTATATTTTTTACTAGTTGAGCTTTTTGGTAACACCAATAATTTTTAATTATTTAAAAAAAAGTACTTTTTCAAAATTAAAAACATAATTTTTGAATTTAAAACCACATTTTTTTTTCAAAAATCAGCACTTTGAACCGATATAATAAAACTTACAAATCATAATATATAAAAAATACATCAGTAAAGCAAATTGTGAAGCGATTAATTTCATTTAAAATGTTAGTTAGTGAGTGAAACTTTATTTTGAGCGTTACATACTTAATGTTGATGCTAGAAACTTAAAAAACAAAACTAAACCTTTTTTAAAAATTTTAAAAAGTTGTGATGAGTTTTTCCCGAAAATTGCTTCATTTTTGGGTTATTTCACGTTGAAATATTTGATTTGGAATTTGACGAATAAGAACGTACTTTTCATTACCTACAACTATGCTCCTACTGGGTCTACAGACTTCGTATATACACCATTTTTTTCACTTTTTATAAGCTATATTTTTATTAACAATATTTTTTTCGATAAAATTCTTACTTTTTGAGTTATTTACGAAAAACCTTATAAAAACGTGTTTTTTTGTTGAAAAATTAACATATTCACTCGAAAATAACTCGAAAAGTAGTGACATAGTGAAAAAACTCTATAGAACTAAAGTTGCTTAGAATTAGTCAGTTTATCCAATTCTGGACTTATCTTGGACGTATGTTTTTTATCCCCGAGAAGGGGTGATACTCTTAGCTAGGGGTTAGCTATGTGTATGCCAAATTTAATCTCATTCCGTACGCTTTTTTAAATTTACAGCAAAAACCGTGAGTAAATTGACTGTAAAGTAGCTTGAGTTTTTATAAATATATTATGATATATTTTATGATTTAATATTAAGTATGATGATTTTTATATTTAATGTTTATTAAAAACTGTAATATTATCCTCGACACCGTAAGGCAGTGGTCTTCTCTTCTTCTTCTTCTTCTTAACTCAGGCGAGACTCGTTAGTCTCTGGCACTTGGTCATAAGACCTTTGTACCAAACCCTGTTCTTCTCCTTAAACTTTAATAAGTCCTGTGGCCTCAACGAAGGCCAACAGTTTTCTTATTGATAGTTTTAAGATCTCTTCTGGTTCAAACCTCATTTGACCAGTGAAGTTCTGCCTTACATCACCTGGCACACTGCAATAGCATAGTATGTGTATGGCAGTTTCTTCTTCCATTTCGCACTTTCTGCACCATGGTTCATTCACCTTACCTAGTTTGTATAGGTGATTTCTTAAACGACAATGTCCAGTCACCATTTCAGTGACCGTTTTGATCTCTCGTTTATTGAGGTTCATCAAACTGTTCGAGAGTTTTTTATCAATATTCTTGATTATTTTTTTAGTCTGGATTTGCCCTTGAGTGGTTCTCCATTTATTTTGATGATTCTTTGTCAGCCATTTCTGAACCTCGTTTTTCATAGCATCTTTAGTGATGCGACAGAAAGGTTCTGGTCCTTCAAAAGTTTTTCTCGAGCCTTGTTTCGCTAACATATCTGCTCGTTCGTTTCCATGCACCCCTTCATGACCCGGCACCCATATTAAAGACACTTTGTTAAGGCAGTGGTGCTCAGACTTATACTACGTGGGATCTACTGCATAAACTGCAAGCGTCCAGCGATCGACTGCTAGTAAAAAAAAACAATTATGAAAATAAAAAACTTTATTGCACATTTCTATGTGATAAAAAGTTGTAAATATAGAGAGTTGGAATTAAAGTCATGTTTTTAATATGTCGTCCATATTTAAAATTTTGGAACACAAAACTTGCTGGTGAATAATGCAATGAAATGAAAAAAACGATGGAAAGTCCTCGTTAGCTCGACATAATGCAAGAAATCCATTGTTAACGCCAGTCATGGATGGTGCACCATCCGTTGTAATACACGTAATACACACTAGTTTGTAAATCGGTAGCTCGTATTGTTCCACAAAATTTATAAAAACGTTGTATATATCTTCTCCGCGAGTTTTCTCTTTCAGAGGCAGCGTTGTTAAACAAATCTTCTTTACATGACATATCAGAAAATACCATTCGAATGAAAATACACAACTGGGCGGTATCAGTCATAATATCGGTTGACTGGTCAAATTGCAAAGAAAAGTATACACACTTCATAATATCACTTTTCACTTGGGTTTCCAAATCTTTGCCCATGATTTCTATACGTCTGGTGACCGTTGGGCGTGACAACTGGACTTCTTTGATAGCAGACATAATATCTGTTTTATTTTTGAAGTCCTCAAATAATACACTCGCTGCTTCAATGAATGCTTCTTTCACTACCTTTCCATCTTCAAACGGGTTTTTATGTTGTGCCAGTATATAAGAAATTTTGAATGACGCAATAGTTGCAGCTACTGATTATTTAACAGGCCTAGTGAACATTGATTGTTCCGTCTTCAAACTACTTTTCAAGTCTTGCACTTTACGGTTTCTAAACAAACTGTTTTGCGGAAAATCATTTTCATAGTTTTTGTGCAAAGTTTTATAATGCCGTTCTAAATTTCCGCGTTTGGGAAGAGCAACGGAAGACCGACAAACACACTTATCTTTCACCATGGTAAACAGGAATTCTTCTTCCCAGGCATTATTAAAATGATATGTTTTACTCTTTTTCGCCGCACTCATATCGAGTTTCAAATATTAACTTATAATAAAATCTTTGACTGGTTTTTAAAATACTTTGGTAATGAATGACTAATGATTGACTAACAGCCATACAATGTCAATACAGCACACTACCAGTTTAAGTTATCTGTGAATGCTGATATGCCGAATCGGCATTATTGCAACTTTTGGGTGAGGAGGTCGCATATTTTATTTCGCTCATACACGTGTAGTGAGTCAGCGCATTCCCCGTCTTTGCCATTTGTATTAAATACAAATACATACAATAAAAATAAATTTTATTTTTTCCGTGAATCGCGATCGACTTCAAAATTTTTGGCGATCGACCGGTCGATCGCGATCGACTCTTTGAGCACCGCTGCCGTAAGGTATAAGAAGACGGCTTAAGTAAGTAAGTAAAAACTTTTGATACACAATGTGTGTTTTTATTGGACGGGCGGGCCCGCACCCCAACTGGAACCAGGGCCGCTGATCTATCGGTACGCCACTGTCAGTACTGTTTATTTTGCCGCATGCTGTACTTACACTTTTATTATATCGTTCTGGTAGTTATATTCCTTTTGATTCTTCCTAGAGGTACAAGGTACAATTTTGTCTATCAATTGCTTTCTTAAAGTGTATAGATCAAATGTAACAATCAAAATAGACCCTTTACTTTTAAAACATTTATTTTTCAAAATGGTACAACAAATAACAATACAAATATATATTATATTTTACGGATTCATGCTAGGTTTTTTGTCTAAACATCTTTGAAAACATTCATTCTCTATAATTACAATAAATTCAAATATATTTTATTATCTAAATCTCTTTAACAACATCCAAATACAAAACAATCATATAAACAAATATTTAAATGTTAATATCAACTTCTAAATTATTTTTCTATATTTCTCTATAAATATGCCAAACTTTCTATAGTTTTTATTTTGCATATCGAAAACGTAGTGCCATTTACGATTTTAATATCCATATAATATGTACATATTTTTCATCAGGGCCTCACCATTTATTTGCATCTAACTTTAATTAAAGGTTTTGAGCTATATGTCTTTTTTGATGGGGTTTTTGTACGTTTTCAATATAGGAAACTAAAAATATATTGTGTCTAGAAAGTATGTTGACATTTTTCCTTATAGTCTTAAGGCTTGTTTATATACAGGCGGTTTTCCAACGTCGACTGCGCGGTTTACCTGTTTTACTTGATCTCACCCTAATGCCCCCTTTGAAGTTTCACCCTAATACCAAGGAAAATAGGGGGAACACAGGTTAATCGCGACGTTTACGTTGGCAAACCGCCCTATATGAACAAGGCCTAAGATCCAAATATAGGTCGATCCGTACCCATCTGCTTGCCGGATGAAATATTTTTTTTATGAAATTTCATATATAGCCAAATATTTCTAGCATGGGTTGCCTATCAAAATCGTGTCATAGCTATCCTTAAGGGGGGCCGTATGGGTTGAAATCAATATTTAAATCACATTTTTTTTTAAAGTATGGTAGAATTATTTTATTTTTAAATTAAATAGGCATATTCAGTACAATTCATAGATTATTCAAGAAAAAACTACCTACAATTTCAATTTTTCAATTTTTCCTACTATTTACCGAAATGCATTTTTGAAATGCATTTTTCTTATGCATAAATGCAATTTGAGATTTCTTATTCATTACATTAGTTCACAAAATTTCCTGACATTCTCACGGATCCAACGCACCAAACTGCATTAAAATCCGTCTTACTGCGCCAAAAATCGACAGTAAGGCCTATTTTTGTGCTTTAATGCCTCGACTATTATCCAGTAATGAGTATTCATGAGTCCACCGCAAATCCATTGTTTTTTGAGGTGTCTTTAAAAATTTGCCAGCGTCGGCTTATTTTTCAATATTTTTCCTTGAATGTTTCTTGAATAATTTATAAATTGTACTAAATATGCCCATTTAATTTAAAAATAATATAATTCCACCATACTTTAAAAAAAATGTGATTGAAATATTGCTTTCAATCCCTACGGCTCCTCTTAAGGATAGCTATGACACGATTTTGATAGGCAACTCAAGCTAGAAATATTTATCTATGTATGAAATTTCATAAAAAAATGTTTCATCCGTCAAGCAGATGGGTACAGATCGACCTATATTCGGATCTCGTACTATTATAATCTCATTGATTGACATTTTTTACCTTTACGTTAGTTGAAATTTTATCATGCCATTGTAGTAAAATAAAATAGTACTTATAATTTTTAATAGCTTAATACTTTTTACCCAAGATATTACCAACATACTATTCGTGTACTTACATCTCAAAAGCCTCTATTTTGTTCTTATCTGATTGCTTCAGGGTCCAGGTTTCATACGTAGCTATGAGAAAAACGAGTGCCTTTACCAAGCTTAATTTTGTGAGCACTGTTATGGTTGAGTTTTTCCAAATTGTTATAAGCTTCATCATAGCTGTTCTTGCGATAGTAAGCCTTCTACGATCTCTCTATCTTATCCTCCCTCGTTTGTTATTTTGTTATTTGTTATCAGATATCCAAGGCATATGAAGCTATCTACTATTTCAAAACCCCCGGTCTCTGTAATATGCTGAAGATTTTTCTATGCTCGGTCTATTATCATGATTTTGTCTTTCTCCTATTTAGCAGTAGTCCATACTGGTTGCTTTTCTCCTCTAGCCATATCATTATGTTTTCCATTTCTTCTGTTTTGAAGTGATTATGTATCGTCAGCGTATCTACGGTTACTGATTTTCTTTCCTCCAAATACTATTACCAATGCACAAAACAGAAAACAAACAATATACTAGCAAAGACATTTGAATTGCAATAAACATCTTAGACTCTGTAATCGAGTCTCTGCAAAATAAAATAACAGTTCATTAATAGTTTTTAATTTCCAACAAACTTTTTAGACATCAAAATATTTATCAATATACAGGGTGTAACAAACATACAGGTCATAAATTAAATAACATATTCTGGGACCAAAAATAGTTCGATGGAACCTAACTTACGTTAGTACAAATGTGCACATTAACAAAGTGACAGCCCTTTGCAATTACAAAATAAAAATCGATTTTTTCCAATACATATATCATATTGGCATTCTTATGACAGGAACATCTTAAAAAAGAATTATAGTGAAATTTGTGCACCCCATAAAAATGTTATGGGGGTTTTGTTCCCTTAAACCCCCCAAACTTTTGTGTGCGTTCCAATTAATTATCATTGTGGCACCAATGGTTAAACACAATTTTTTTAAAACCTTTTTGCCTCTTAGTACTTTTCCGAAAAGCAAGTTTTTATCGAGATATTTTGAATATTTGTCAAATCCACCACATATTTTTGTAATGTTAAGTACGATTATTAGAGACCTGGTAATAATATGAAATTTTATTTATAAATTACAGTTTGAGGTATATTAAAAAAGAAGCCACATCTCGATAAAAGGTGCCTTATCGAAAAAATACTAAGAGGCAAAAAAGTTTTAAAAACACTATGTTTAACTAATGGTACTGCAATAATAGTTTAATTGGAACGTACACAAACTGGCGGTTTAAAAGCACAAAACCCCCATGAAATTTTTATATAAATATATTAAAAAAGAAGCCGCATCTCGATTAAAACTGGTTAATCGAAAAAATTCTAAGAGGGAAAAAGTTTTAGAAACATTGTGTTTAACTAAAGGTACCACAATAATAATTTAATTGGAACGTACATAAAAGTTTGGGGGTTTAAAGGAACAAAACCCCCATAAAATTTTTATGGGAAGCACAAATTTCACTAAAATTTCTTTGTAAGATGTTTCTGCCATTAAAATGCCACATGTCAATTTTTATAAAAAAATCTCTAATAGTTTTCGATATTTCGGAAAAAATCGATTTTCATTTTGTAATTTTAAAGGGCTGTAACTTTTTTTTGTATGCATATTTGTACTAAGGTAAGTTAGGTTCAATCGAACTATTTTTGGTGCCAAAATATGTGATTTAATTTATGACCTGTAATTTTGTAACACCCTGTATAACTTTTTCACAAACACACATTTAGTCCACGGCGTATCTGTTTTGAGATGGACGTTGAGAGGTGACTCAAATTTTTTTGCAGAAATTGCTTGAAAATAATTTAAATATTAATATTTGAGTTATCCTCCCGCTCAAAATGGTCCGGAACATTGTTTAAATAATCAAAATGTCAAAATATGAAGGAAAAATTCGATTTTTTATTGGTTTTTTGATTTTAACTTTAAAACTATTCATTTCTGAGAAAAGTTGTACTGACATAAAAGTTGCATAATTAAATTTCCTATAATACAGAATTGGTTAAAAATTTAAAAAACAGTAACCCTTGTTGCAAAATAGCAATAATTGCAAAAAAAAACCATACAAAAACAAGTATTCGCATTTTACGTTTTTCAACCATTTATGCTAAACTTAGGACTTTCATATTTTACCCAGAAAAACTTTATGATATATTAAAACAACACTGTAAATTTCATTAAGATCGGTTTATTAGATTTTGCAAAATAAATTTTGCAATCCAGCTTTTGCAAAAAAAATTCATTTTTTTTAAATGTTGCAGGACTGAAAATAAAGCAGATAGCAAGTTGAATTTTTTTTTGCTTATTGAAGTGTACTGTATCTTTCATTTGCAATTTGCAAAATTAAAATCGATTAATTGCCACGGCGTCAGGAAATTTTTTAAATAAACATTAATTTTTGGTGCTACGCGCAGGACAGCGGTGTTCGATTCACACAAGTTGATTTTCACCAAAATTTCTTCCAATCTTTATCTAATATATTATTTTCTTACTCTATATTTTGTTGTATTTTAATATTTTAATTCCACAAAAATCAAACTAATTTTATTATTATTTGTGAAATATTGTTTAAACAATTGCATATGTTTAAAAATAATAAACTTTTATTCTGTAAGTTAAAATATATGAACAAAGAAAGTTTTTGCTAAAAAAAGTGTTATTTCAAAAGATAGAGTATGTGTTTTTATTTTGCAATAAACAAATTTATTTATTGATATCGAAATGTAATAAAAATTAAAATGTATCAAGCATTATCAAAGGTCAATGGAATGCCCAATCAGAGCAAACTATCAGCTGTCCTGCGCGTGGCACCAATAATTAATGTTTATTTAAAAAAAAATCCTGACGCCGTGGTAGTTAATCGATTTTAATTTTGCAAATTGCAAATGAAAGGTACAGTACACTTCTATATGTAAAAAAAATTCAACTTGCTATTTGCTTTATTTTCTGTCCTGTAACATTTTGAAAAAATGAATTTTTCTTGCGAAAGCTGGATTGCAAAATTTATTTTGCAAAATCTATTGAACCGATCTTAATGAAATTTACAGTACTGTTTTACTGTATCATATAGTTTTTCTGGGTAAAATATAAATGTCCTAAGTGTAGCATAAATGGTTGAAAAACGTAAAATGCGAATACTTGTTTTTGTATGGTTTTTTTCGCAATTATTGCTATTTTGCAACAAGGGTGACTATTTTTTAAATTTTTAACCAATTCTATATTGTAGGAAATTTAATTACGCAACTTTTATGTCAGTACAACTTTTCTCGAAAATGAATACTTTTAAAGTTATAATCAAAAAACGAAGAAAAAAATCGATTTTTTCTTTCATTTTTTGACATTTTAATTATTTAAACAATGTTCCGGACCTTTTTGGAGGGAGGATAACTCAAATAATATTATTTGAGTTATTTTCAAGCAATTTCTGCAAAAAAATTTGAGCCACCTCTCAATGTCCAAATGTACTAATATTTTTACAGATGCGCCCTGGTCTAATTCTTTAAAATGTTCAACGCACTTAAAATCTATTAATTTCCAATAATGCTTTTAAAGTATCATCTCATAGGTGTGTACAGCTCCCGGACCGAACCATGACCGGTGAGAGAAACCCTGTCTGCGTAAAATTTAGGTGGATGTACGACCGACGACAGCGTTTGACATCGGCCATGGTTCGCTCCAGGAGCTGTATGTATATAATATATATGTACTATTGTAAATATTCCAAATTTCTAAACATATATTATATCGTAAATAATGTTTGACTATTTCTGTTGATTAATGATATACATCTGCAGTGATTTTGTGCGTTATTGTATACTATTGAAAACGTGATAAAATCTTTCTCATAAAAATACAAACATGCTTTACAATATTAAAGATAATTTGTTATAAGACTTGGCTATATTTGGTGTTTTTGGTTTGTATAATCTTTTATTTAATAATAACTAGCTCACATATTCTATACAGAGTAAAAGTTCTACAGTTTTGTAACAACTATTTAGTTGGCACAAAAATAATATTGTGTAATAACTGTTTTTACAGATAGGCAAAATATGTTTGATACACATGGGCATTGTCTTTTTAACCATTAGTTTAAACTTATACGTTGAGCAATTCCTGAGTGATTATGTGTAGGCATATTTCGGAGGTATAATAAGGTGGTATAATCGACCCCACAGTATAAAATTATAGGAATACTCTATGGAAGCACAAAATTAGCAAAACTTTTAGCTAAAAACAAACTACTGCACTTAATAAACTACTGTTTGTTATATGTTTACCTTGTGAAGGGGATTGAGCAGGGACAAGCAGGGTAGACTATTTCCAGGAGACCAACAGAATTACTTATTATAACATGCAAGGTAAAGGCATGTTGAACCTTACCTAAACTTCTGCAAAAAAATGGCAAAAACACACACAAACATTTAAGGAGATATTCAAACTAAAACCGTTTTACATGTGTTCGGTTTGAATTTAGTTCAATGCCAAAATGTGATATTAGAAATGTAATTGGTAAACATGAAAATATAACTTATCATAATACAATATATATTTACTATTTCACGACCTTGTATAAACAACGGAAGTCGCAGATTTAAAGCGAAAGAGGTAGATAGACAGAGTTCAGTTCAATTCAATTAGTTGGCATCGCTTCCACAGTAATAATGTCGTAGTGACCCATCCTGGATCGATTGAACGTGTGTTAAGTTATATCATAAATAAAAAACTACATAAAATCCGTGTTTTTGTTTGGAAAAAGTGTACATGAAGATTCAGTTGCTTGTCTAAAAATAATTATGACACACGGTCTACGGCGATTCCCTAAGTCCTCTGTTGTTCAACCTGATCATGGACGAAATAATAAAAAAAGTAAGAACAAAAAAAGGATACCAAATGGGAGAAAAACAACTTAAAATAATCTGCTATGCAGACGACGCAATACTAATCTCTCAAAGTGAAGATGATTTACAACGTACGCTGCACGAATTTAATATAATCGCTAGAAAATTTAACATGTTAATTTCCCCAAAAAAAGACTAAATGCATGGGTATAACAGCAGATCTAATAAGGTATAAATTAGAGCTGGAGGGTCAAATAATAGAACAAGTCATGGAGTTTAAATATCTAGTCATCACACTATGCAGTTACGGAAAGCTCGAAACAGAAGTGAAAGATCAGGTGAATAAAGCAAACAGAGCCGCAGGTTGCCTGAATGAAACAATATGGAGAAATAAAAACATCGGAAAAGAAGTGAAAGGTAGAATGACAAAACAGTCATCAGACCAATAATGACATACGCGGCAGAAACACGACCTGATACAGAAAGGACAAAAAGAATGCTAGAAACGGCAGAGATGAAAACATTGCGAAAAATCGATGGTAAGACGCTGTGGGATAGAGCTAGAAGTGCAGATATACGAAGAAGATGCAAGGTGGACAACATTAATAACTTGATGAAAAGCAGAAGAGTAGAATGGAACGACCACATAAGCCGAATGACAACAAATAGAGTAGTAAGGACGGCGAGAGACGGTTCCCCAATAGGAAGATGATCAGTGGTAAGACCACGAAAACGATGGAATGATAACTTACTGGAGGCACATTGAAAAACAGACAGAGTAATGTCTATATAAAAAGAAGAAGAAGAAGAAGAAGAAGGTCTACGGGGATTACTAGATTTCACCTCTTTCCGTAATAAGCCTTGTAAGATCAGTAGCTTGCAGAAGGTCTACAGGAGATACTAAATGGAAATAAAAAAGAAGAGACTCCAAGCAAAAACCTAAAAATTTACAAAACTACTTTCAAAAATCATGACACTAGATAAGAAGGAACTACCAGTCCCTATAACATCGGAACCAAACTAACATTAGAGAACAATACGAGTATTATTACAAAAAGACAAGCATAGCACAATTACAGAAAACACTTGAGGTATGGCGGCAATGGTTATTCAGAGTTCAAAGAAGAAAGCTAAGACACATAAAGGAGCACGGTGTTTTCATTAGCAAGGATGCTACTTTTCAACACAGGCTTTAAGTGAACTGCGTCTACTAGAATTACTCCATATTATTAGAATTTATTAGAATTACTATATACCAGAAAATTATGAAAAGGAGAAAATTTTAAACTTCCTCCACAAAAGATAGTTTTGGGAGAATTAAGAAAACTACATTTTAGTAGGAATCAAGATAGCAGTGTTTCAAAGAAGTACCCAGCCAAAATGATGAATACCCGATGGACCACAAAAGATGACTTCTAATATTTATTGATGAGACTTCATGTAATCCTCCTTATATACGCATGGACGTGTCCTTTGGGTTGATATGTTTTAAGGAAGAGCTGATCTATGATAAAATTTGGTACATGGTAAACGCTGATGAGTCCTCTCTTCGAACTTTTGAAGGAAAAATTTTTCGAAAGATCTGTGGGCTGTTGGAAGAAAGTATCTCGATAAAGTTACCGAAGATATCTCGGTATGTTGAACTTTAAACGTTAATAGAGGGAAGAGAATGTAGTAAAGTTTATGTCGAGAAAACTGATGTAGCTTGGACACGTGGAAATAATACCTTGAACAGATCCCAAAGGAAAATGTTGTAAAAAAGAATGAAATGCAAGGGCTAAGGAGCAGGACTAGACCAAAAAAGCGATGACTAGGGGACGTAAAGGAAGAATTCAGCAGGAGCGATGCAGGTTAGGCCATGGAAAGATATGGCGAAGACGAGGGACGACTAAAGACGAATTGTTTGGGATGAAAAACTCACTACCTACTCCTTGGATATATATAGATGTATGTATGGATCTATGTAGTATTCATGTAACTATGTATGTATGTATGCATATGATTTGATGTTTGTAACATACTTTTTTCAATATTATATCCAATAGATCTGACGATAGGGGTTTAATTGACCTGTTTTAATCTTCCCTTGCATAATGCATAGCTAATGCTATTATCTTTTTCTAGGTCTAGCCATTTAAGTCCACATCTGAACATAAGCCTCAATAAGTCTTCCTTTCCATTGTTTTTTTATTGTGCGCTACTTGTAACCAATTTTTCCCGGCAGTCCATTTCAGATCATTTGTCCATCTCATAGGACGTCTGCCTCTGGTTCTTTTGTGTTGGTATGGTCTCCAAGTTAGAATTGTTCTGTGCCATTTGTTTAGATCGCTCCTAGCTACATGTCCAGCGTATTCCCATTTCAATTTTAATGATTTTTGTACCACATCGGTGACTTTGGTTTTCTGTCTTATCCATGTCTTCCTGTCATGTTCCATGTTTTCCTGTCTTTAAGTAATATGCCTAGCATTACTCTTTCCTTCGCGTGTTGAGTGAATCTGAGTATATTCATATTCCTTTTTGTGATTGTCCATGTTTGTGCCCCATATGTTAATATCGGAATCATGAATGCATCAAAACCTTTAGATCTAAGATGTAGTTGAATTTGTTGATTTCTGAGTATATAGTTCAGTTTGCCGAATGCTGCCCATGCTAACTTTCTTCTTATTTTTATTTTTTTTATTTGAATTTCCCTATTTAGTATTATTTTTTCTCCTAGCTATATATTATTCTTCAACTTTTTCTATAACTTTGTCGTTTATTATTGTCACGGTTTCTTAGGAGTGCATGACTTTTGTTTTGTTTAAATTCATTTTCAGTCTTATTTTAGAAGATTCGGTATGTAGTTCTAAAATCATGGTTTGCAGTTCTTGTAGATCAGTAGCTATCAGAATTATGTCATCCGCAAATCGTAGATTACTGAGGTAGCGGCTATTGATGTTTATTCCCTTATATTTCCAATTTAGATTTTTAAAACGTCCTCCAAAACTAAGGTGAACAGTCTGGGTGATAGAGTGTCTCCCTGTTTGACTCCCCTGTTCAATGGTACAGGGTTCGTGTATTCATTTTCATTTAGGTAGTATGTAGCTGTAGCTTGATTCATAGTTTCTTTTATTAAGTTAATATATCTGCTGTCTATTCTACAATTTTACATTGCGTTTATTACGACTGTGTGTTCTATGATGGTGTTGAAGGTTTCTTCGTAGTCTACAAATGCTCGTATAGATGACATAATAAAAACGTTAAATATATGTGGGCAGAACATATCGCCGAAACCAAAGAAAATAGTTGATGATAGATGAACCAGAAAACGTTTAGAATGGAAACTAAATGCGGATAAATAAAATCTAGGAAGATCCGCAAAAATATGTAGGTACTTACGGGAATGGGAACAAGTGGATCAGCACCAAATGGATTGCAACAGCGCAGAATAGATAAGAATGCGAGTTTCTCGGAAAGCCCTATACCTCTTTAGCAGTGAACAGGTTTAGTGTTATGAAGATATTAATTATTTGCAAATTTATGTTTTATTTATTTTTATTTTAACTATTTAGAATGGGAAATAAGCCACAATATTATTAAAAAATGATTTTTATTAACGTTTCGACGCCCAAATCGGGTGCCGTTGTCAAAATACAAAATACTATTAACATAAACAAAAATGTTGTTGCTTAGTAAAAAAAAAAAATTCTTCTAATAATTTATTTAATTTGACTCATTTATATCGGCAATTCAGAAACATATGATACATTTTAAAGTAGAAGACTTTAAAATGATATTGCCAATATTTATGAGTTGCGTTCCTGGGACGACTTTACTGAAAGATAGTTCATTCGATTACATGAAATCAACCCCAACTCAAGAATATCCGTCACAAAAAAAATCTTAGCATGTGATCTGTCTTTAAAAAGACAACCACATGCAACGGTGACATTAAAATTCTCGCGTTAGAGATCTCATAGTAAATCACGAGGGAAAACCAGGAAAAACCTCGTGATACTATCCCGACATCGTAAGTATTTGGTCTTACATTTAATTTACTCTCAAAATTAATTTAATTTATATTCTAAATAGTTAAAATTGTAAAAATGCCACAAGAAAATAGCTTCAGAACAATATTTATTTTTATATTCCGAATTTTATTGCACTCTTGAGTATTTCGTTTCATTGTCGGTACTTGTCTTTGATTTATGCATCTAAGGTATTTGAATTGTGCAATAAACTTAAAATGTTTTGAAGTGCTCTAATTTACATCATTATGTCTTATTACTGAACTATAAAGGATTCTTATCTCAAGCGGCTAGCGTTTGACTTCAATTTTAGGATTACTATCTAAAAAATTATCTCCATGCAGAAAGCGGAAAGAAGATTTTATCTTTATTGATTACTATGATCGTCAATAAATACTTTTAATCATATTGTTTGTATCATAAATTTAAAAATATTATTTCCATAATTTTTATTTAGAAATTTCCAAAATGCCTATTTTTATTGAGCCCATGTGAATCCGTTTTGTACAATAAATATACACACCTAGATTTTGATCTATTTTAAAATGAGCCATACCTCTAATAAATTTATAAAGTATACAGGGTGTAACAAAAAGACAGGTCATAAATTAAATCATATATTCTGGGACCAAAAATAGTTCCAATGATCCCAACTTACCTTACAAGATTATATAATACCTATTATTTTCATAATATTATTACCAGGTCTCTATAATCTTACTAAACCATTTAAAAATATGTGATGGATGTACAAATGTTCAAAATATTTCGATAAAGAACTTTCTTATCGAAATAGTTATTTTCCTAACAAGTGCAGAAAGTCATTCTTTTCCGCACGCGACTGCAGTTTGCCGAACGACGCGAAGCGGGAGTTCGGCAAGCAGTCGAGTGCGGAAAAGAGACTTTCTGCAAGAGTTAGGAACAATATTTTTTCTAAGGGCCGGTTGTTCGAACGCTAATCAACAATTATCATTATCAAATATTTAATTACTGTCACCAAACTGTCAATGTCAACTTTGTTTGGGTTGCTGAAAACATAAGTAATTAAAATTATGAGATTTATTATCAATTATGTTAATAATTATTGTTATATTAATTGATTATAGTCTCAGAATTGTAATCAATTATGTTTTTAGCAACCCAACCAAAGTTGACATTGACAGTTTTGACAGTAATTAAATATTTGATAGTGATCATTGTTGATTAGCGTTCGAACAACCGGCCCTTAGAGTCTTTAAAAAATTACCAAATCTTAATCAATTATTTAATTAATATGAAAATACATACACAAATTAATTCTTTGACAAGGTTGTCAAAACCAAACTTTCAATATAATTAGTTAGCATGACGACCATCTTGGTTTCCATGACGATGATTCAAAACGACTGTTATTGTCTACCGATTTGACTTTCGAATATTATGTCAAAATAATTTTATTTCATCGAATTGTCGCGTTAATTTCATTAAAACAGGAACACAATAAGATTTATTTGAAATAAATTAGTAAATAATATCTAAATATTAGTTTATTGCATGTATTATAATTCCTTTAAGGCCATATTAACATATCTAAATTAAAACACGCGTGTGGAAAAGTAAAAACCGCGTGCGGAAAAGTAACACGCGTGCGGAAAAGTAACACCCGTGCGGAAAAGTGAAACTTTCTAAACTAAAATGCGTGCGCGAAAGTAGACATTTTTGCACGCTCGTAGAAAAAAGTACTAATAGGCAAAAAAGTTTTATAAACATTGTGATTAACTAGTGGTACCACAATAATAATTTAATTGGAACGTACACAAAAATTTGGGGGGGAGGGGGGTTTAAGGGAACAACACACAAATCAAATTTTTATGAGGTGCACACATTTCACTGTTATCTTTTTTAAGATGTTCCTACCATAAGAATGCCACATGTACATTTTTAATAACAAATATCTAATAGTTTTCGATATATTGGAAAAAATCGGTTTTCATTTTTTAATTTCAAAAGGCTAAACTTTTTTTGGTCCCAGAATATGTCATTTAATTTATTATTTGCCTTTTTGTTACACCCTGTATATTATAGTTAATTACATTGAGTTTAAGATTTTCTAGGTGTGTTTGCCAATGAACTTCGAGTATAAAATATAAACGTTCCAACAAAATATTATAAAAATTACTAAATAGATTTTTCGGCCTTTTGGCTCATTTATTTTAATGAAACTAAATTTTCCAAAACATTTTTAATGGTTTTACATAAGTATATATTAGCTGTAGCACATAAGAAAGAAAGTCAAAATTCCCGTTATATTAACAATTTATACACAACTTTGGAAGCAAAGAAGGACCTGTTATAATTGAATTAGCTACATATACAAATAGCCAAGAAAGACAACCCTACCTATTTAATACCTTATACGAAAATAAAACATCTATAGTCTAATTTAGAGTTCTTGACGTTTACACCGCATCCTACGAAACGAAGAAACATTCATAGTCCGTTCTTTAACGGTAAAATATCGCAAAACCTCTAAATTTTAAAGAACCGCTTAGATTGACATGAAATTTGGCACACACATAGCTAACATGTCAAAGAAAAAAAAGTGATATTGTGCCGATATGTGCTTTTGCCCTGGGGGTGGTTTTCACCCTATCTTGGGGGTGAAAAAATATTCGTCCAAAGTAAGTCAAGAAATGGATAAAATGGCTAATTCTAAGTAACTTTTGTTCTATAGAGTTTTTTCACTAAGTCAATACTTTTCGAGTTATTTGGCAGTGAATATGTTCATTTTTTCAACAAAATAACCACGCTTTTCATTCTAGCAAAAATATAGCCTGTAAAAAATTTAAAAAAATGGTGTATATATCACGTCTCTATACCTAGTAGAAGCAGAGTTATAGCTAATGAAAAATAGGTTCATATTCGTCAAATTCCAAATGGAATACTTTAACGTGAAATAACCAAAAATGAAGCACATTTCGGGGAAATCCCATTACAACTTATTTAAAGTGTTGTTTTATAAAAAAAATTTCTAGCATCAAAAGTAAACAAGTTAGATACGCTCAAAATAAAGTTAGTCCCTTTTTGTTTTGGTAAAAAAATCGAGAAAATCACCCCCTAATTAATATCTTAAATGAACTTAATCGTTACGACTTCACAAAGTTTCTTGACTCGTGTATGTATTGTTTATATATGATCTGTAAGTTTCATCGGTTCAGAGTCCTTATTAATGGCTGTAGTTAAAAGGGGTTGAACGAGTCACTGATCACGAATGTATGCAAATTTAGAAACATCAAATCTTAATCAATTTTTGTCTAACAGAAGAACAAAAAAAAATACATGATATTCAGAACAGCAATGCTGACTTTTTTTGTTTATCGAGATTTTTGGTATCTCCAACAATTTTTAAGTTATTTTGAAAAAAAGCATAGGTATTTTTCAAAATAAAATTTTTTAAAAATTTTACTTTGAAACCAAATTTTTTCAAAAATAAGCACTTTGAAACAATGAAACTTACAGATCATGTAAACACAACATAAGTAAAATAATTTGTGGAGCGGTAACGATTAATTTCATTAAGTTGCTAATTAGGGGGTGGTCTTCCCGATTTTTTTTTGCCAAAATAAAAGGGACCAACTTTATTTTGAGCGTAACTTGCTTAAATTTATTGCTAGAAACTTTTTGTAAAAACAGAAATAAAGCTTTTTTTAAACACTTTAAAAAAGTTATAAGGGGTTTTCCCCAAAAAGTGCTTAATTTTTTGGATATTTTACGTCGAAATATTCTATTTGAAATTTGGTGAATATGAATCTATTTTTCATTGGCTATAACTCTGGTTCTACGAGATTCAGAGACCTAACGCGTACACCATTTTTTTTTACTTTTTTATAGGCTATATTTTTGCTAAGAACGTTGTTTTCGACAAAATACTTACTTTTTGAGTTATTTGCGAAAAACCGTCTAAAATGTGGTTATTTTGTTGAAAAATGAACATATTCACTCGCAAATAACTCGAAAAGTGTTAACTTGGCGAAAAAGATCTATAAAACAAAAGTTACTTAAAATTAGTCAGTTTACCCATTTCCGGACTTATTTTGGACATATATTTTTTCACTCTCAAGAGGGCGGTGAAAGTCACCCCCCAAGATTAGGTGAAAGTCACTCCCAGGGCAAAAGCACACATCGGCACCCTATCACTTTTTTTCTTTGACATGTTAGCTATGCGTATGCCAAATTTCATGTCAATCCAAGCGGTTCTTTAAAATTTAGAGCAAAAACCGTGAAAGAATGTACTATCAGGCTTTTTTGAAGTACGGAAGCTGAATGTTTCCTATAAACATCAAAATTGAATGGAAACCTATTAAAACCTATAGATTATTGTGGAAACCTAAATTTAAAAATCGGTTAAAAAATTTGGATGTTTTCAAAATACATACCGCAGATGTATTTTTCCTTTTAATAACTTTATCCTCATATTTTTGATAATCACGGTATTGTTTAGTCATTTTTCAGAACAATTCCATTGTATTGCATTGATAGTGGTATGAGGGCAGTCAAAATATTTGATGTTCATTTTTTGTCCAATAGTAAAGTATGCCGCATTGGCTTGGATGATTCTCCTGCTATCCCGCCATCATAATATATGCTATCCTCTGTGATCATCATCATCATCAATCAGCACTTTGCATCCACTGCTGGATATAGGCCTCCCTTATTTACATCCACTGCCTTCTGTCCTGGGCGCTTTGAATGCAATTTGTGGTCATTATTTTTATATCGTCCGTCCATCGTGTGGGTTCTTCCTCTACTTTTTTTTATCGGCTCTTGGTTTCCACTCGAGCAACCTCTTTGCCCATCTCCCATCTGTCAGATGGGCCACATGACCGGTCCAGTTCCATTTAAGTTTAACCACCGGACATACAACATAAGATAATAGACGGAGAGGCAGCGCTGAAAAATCTATTTGAATTTACTAAAGCTAGATCTTTCACAGTTGATAACTGTGAGTGTGTAGAGAAACATACTGCGGTCGGTCAAGCGAAACGTAGAACAGGGGTTACTGAGAGGGTATCAAAGTTGCTTTCCTACGTAGGTAATTATTTCCTTTTACTAAGGCTGAAAATCAGTACACACATTCTAAATTGAATATAAATAAAAGTTATTATAGTCGGTCAGCTGTATGACGGGACAGAGCCGGTCCGGTCGGTCGGCCCCAATAGTCGATTGAGGAAATGAAGCATTTTGGCTCGCAATTTTTTCGTCCAGCATGGATTTACTTGAAATTTTCACAGACGGTAGAAAATAGTCCAAGGATAATTTTCTATATCATGCCGCTATCATACGCTAAAAGCTTGGGGGTGGTTGTCACCCCATTTCGGGAGTGGGAATTTTTTATTACATTTTAACTATGTAATTCGATGGAAAAAGGGATTCTAAGAAAAAAAATGTTTTTTATATCTTCTTCGTAAAACTAATATTTTTCGAGTTATTTGCGCTTGAACAGTTTTTCGACGAAAAAATCAACTTTTTTAGAGGGTTTTTTGAGAATACCTCGAAAAATATTCTATATATTTTTGGCGATAAAAAGTTTCTTCAAAAATGATTTTGTAGGATTTTTAAAGAGCTATAAGACTGTGTAAATTAGATTCCATAAGATCCCTTAGTTTTTAATTGGGCGGGTTTAAAGTGCTCGAATAAGGGGTGTTTACTGGTAAATAGAGGTTTTAAACAGCTATATCTGGTTAACTATTTAATGTAATGAAAATCTATGTAAAGGGTAATTTTAGTCATTAAAAAACTACAATTTAGTAGTTAAAATTTTTTTCGTATCTTCAATATTTTCGGAGATATTTTGAAGTAAAAGGTGAAAAATACCAAATTGCAAAAAATCAATTTTTCTTTAAACTCCAATTTTTCCAAAATTAGGCAATTTAAATAGGTCAAACTCCTTGAGCGTATTGATAATATAAATATAAAAGGAACTACAGAAAGGTAAAGACCAATTTTGAATTAGGAAAGTAGTTAGGGGGTTGTTTTCACTGATTTTTTTCGTAGAGAAAAGCAGGTACCGTCATTTTTTTGATTATAAGTCGCTTAATTTTCATGCTAAAAACTTTTTATTATTTTTGTTTGAAAGCTCTAATTGTAGACTTGAAAAAAGTTTATTTAAGTTTTCCTTGAAAAAAGCAAATTTTTCCCATTATTTGGCTTTGAATATTTCAAATTATGCATTTGACGAAAAAAGCTAACCTTTAACATGCCGTAAAAAGATATTATAGGGAAAGGAATTTGGTTTGTGTTACTAAAAGATACAATTTCGATATCTAAAGTTTTTTTGATTAAATGCATATTTTTCGAGGTATTCTCAAAAAAAACCCTCTAAGTAAACCTCTCTAAAAAGTTGATTTTTTCGTCGAAAAACTGTTATTTTCAAGCGCGAATAACTCGAAAAATATTAGTTTTACGAAGAAAATGTAAAAAACATTTTTTTCTTAGAATCACCTTTTTCATCGAATTACTCGGTTAAAATGTAATAAAAAGTCCCACCCCCGAGATGGGGTGGCAACCACCCCAAGGTTTTAGCGTATGACAGCGGCATGATATATAAAATGATCTTTGGACTATTTATTACCTTCTGTGAAAATTTCAAGTAATCAATGCTGGAAGAAAAAATTGCGAGCCAAAATACTTCATTTCCTCAATCGACTGTTGGGGCCGACCGACCAGCTCTGTCCCGTCATACAGCTGACCGACTATAACAACTTTTATTTATATTTAATTTAGAATGTGTGTACTGATTTTCAGCCTTAGTAAATGGAAATAATTACCTTCGTAGGAAAGCAACTTTGATACCCTCTCAGTAACCCCTGTTCTACGTTTCGCTTGACCGACCGCAGTATGTTTCTCTACACACTCACAGTAACCAACTGTGAAAAATCTAGCTTTAGTAAATTCAAATAGATTTTTCGGCGCTGCCTCTTGGTCTATAAGGTTTTATACAAAGAAGCACAAGCAAGCGTGCGGAAAAAAATTCCACAGAAGAAAAACGAAACGTGGACAAAAAAATGCAATCAACTTAACGCCTATATAAGGGGGACAAAAAACATAGAGAGCTGGAAATTCCTTAAAACGTTGAGAACAGATACCAAAAGGGATATAATAACACCGATTACTCTGGGAAAGTGGGATGGCTATTTCAAGCAGTTACTAGTAGAAAATAGAGAAGATTTTATTAAAAGCGGAGATCACGAAAGTTTCAATATAATTGTCAGTGGCTCACCGATTCGGTTAAGACTGGAAGAAGTACGAAATGCATGCAAATCCCTAAAAAATAGGAAAGCGTCAGGGCCTGGCCACATAGCACCAGAACTGCTCAAAATTTATGGTATATAATATGGTAGCAACACCCTGTATGAATACCTAACAGATCTATTTAATAGATGTATGAATGGCGAAGTCACACCAAAAGAATGGCAATTGTCTGTAATTTCTACAATACACAAGAATGACAGTAAAAATATATGCGATAATTAAGGGGGAATATCTGTCACAAGCACCATCAGCAGAGTTTACGGAAAAATTGTCAAAAATAAAATAGAAGAAGAATACAACGACTTAGAGGCCGAAGAGCAAGCCGGTTTCCACGCTGGCAGATCCACCACTGACCACCTATATTGTGTAACACAGTTAATAGACAAACAAAAATAGCCTACAATCAAGAACTGCATTTAGTGTACATAGACTTAAAAAAGCATACGATACTTTAGCACAAAGTAAACTTTGGGAAGCCCTCGAAAAAACTAACATCAGTCTGAACCTCATTAAAGCTGTAAAAAATCTATATTGTCCTTTTCATGAGCATTTTTCAGTGCGTAACAAATGATAGGAAAAAGGGTAAGTCCGTGATAATACACATTTATGACGTTTACTTTAACATGACATTTTAGTTAAATCTGACAGTTGTCACATTTTATTTTCAATTTGGAATAAAAACAAATCAAATATGTTTCTTGCATTTATAAAATGGTATTTTCTTTGATTTGTATAGTCTTAAAAATTATACAGATTATATTTGTAATTATAATTATAATTTGTAATTTGTAATTAAAATTTTTTTTTATTATGGCGCCATCTATCGACAACTAGAATAATCACCGAACTAGAATAATTACCAAAGTAATCACCGACGTGCCTCTTTTTCTGTCATATACAATTTAATGCGTTAGAAAGAAATCGAAAAACTGTGACGCACTGAAAGATGATCATGAGAAAAAGAATACCAACATAATATAGCAAAAGTTAAGCTAGGCAAGGAAATCTCGTCAGGATTTGAAGTGAATAAGGGTCTTAAACAGGGCTGCTGTCTATCGCCGACACTATTTAAAATATATTTAGAGCAAGTTTTGAAATACTGGAAAAGGAAATGTAAGAATATGGGTATACCGCTAAATGATGATAACATGCTATACACTCTATGTTTTGCAGATGATCAGATTCTTATGGCCCAGGATTATCACAATATTGAATATATAACCCGAAAAATCATAGAAGAGTACCGGAACTAGGATTTAGAAGTGAATACCAAGAAAACGGAATATATGTGCGTTGGAGGTATACAGCAGGATCTAGCGTTGGAAAATGAAATAACTATTAATCAATGTCAAGAATATAAATACTTGGGTCTTAAAATTACACAAGATGGAATATTGGACAAGAATATCCAAGAAAGGTGCACACAAGGAAGGAAAGCTATCGCATTATTCGACCAAAGTATCTCTAAAGAAAATAAACATAACATCTACAACAACATTGTTAAGAGCATTATAACATACAGCAGCGAAGTTTGACCACTTAAAGAAAAATCCGAAAATATGCTCAGAACAACTGAAATGGACTTCTGGAGAAGATCTGCTGGTATATCAAGAATACAAAAATCAGAAATACAAGAATATTGGAGATAATGGATGTAAAGCATACAATAATGGACGATATACAAAAAGGAGCAACTAAGATGGTTTGGCCACGTACAACGTATGGAAGACGACAGATTATCCAAGCAAGTGCTACGATGGGCACCAAAAGGACGGCGGAAAAGAGGAAGACCTAGGAAAAGCTGGATAGAAGGAATCCATAGGGAAATCAGAGAAAGAGGCTTGAACGAAGACATGTGCTACGATCGAGAGCAATGGCGATTGGGAATCGGAAGACGTCGTAGAACGTTATGAACCGACTATATATATACATACAACATCTGTGACTTCTGTTCTCAATCGTAGATCTATCCTCTGTGATGTAGACTCTTAAATAGATTATGTACTTTTTCTAAAAGTGTCATCTGTTATGTATTGTCGTGTTTCTCTCTTCGTATAAGTATAAGTATTCTCGCCTGTTGCTTTGGTTCTAAAATACAGCAAGGATATTCTTCTATACTTTTGATAGAAGAGTTTGACGATCTTTTGTTGGGTTGGATAAATGATTCTTTTATTCTATTCGTTTGGCATTTTCTCTTGTCTCCATGTTCTGTATGTGACCTCATGTATTTTTCTGGTGATTTCCCTTCCTCCCGATTTCAATAATTCTGCGTGTATTTCATTACACGCAGAATTATCATTATTATACATCATTACACATCATTACATTTTGATTGCTCTTTAGACCTCTTCTATCCTTCGCGGTTTTGTTGTCTCTTTCTCTTTATTTTCGACTCCTTCTAATAGTTCATATTCTTAATGTTCTACATCATATTTTTTAGAGGTTTTGGTCAGCAGTTTTTCAAAACATAGGTATTTTCCAAGTTTTTTAAATTTCTTTAATGTTGCTGCTTATATCGTTGTTTCTATTCCACCGCCGGTTACGCCTATGTATCCTTGTTTCAGTAGTTTGATAAATTGGTATATATTTCGTGTTTTGTTTTTTGTAAAGTTTATTTTCACGTCTTTTGTTTCTTATTTTTTCGCTAGTTCGTATAGATAAATATATTATAGTATGTCCAATATTGCGTCCTTTAAATGACGTCTCACACTTCATCATCAAACTATTGGTCATCTTTTCTTTCTTTAGTTCCTAGCTGCCTTTAATTTAGTTCTATTTATTAAGTCCCACTGGTCTTCTACTGTTCTCTAGTCAATTCCTTCATATTAAGTAAGCTTCCTTTTTTCATTTCTTCAAAATAAATATTCATTTTCTTTTGATTCCTCTTTACTTCTTAAAAGTTCTTTTGAGTTTTGGGCCTTTTCAGTTTTTTGAGATCTAGGATTTTTTTCTCGTTTGTTTCTCCTATGCCTGTTTGCTCATCCTACATCTGAAGTGTACCTGAACTAGTAAGGGTCTGAGTCACAGAATGATTCTCGTCCATTCTGCTTGCTACTGATGGCTTTTCTATCAAAACCTGGAGAGTACTTGTACCAAAGTATTCGTGAGGGTACAATTAATTATATAAAAAGATAAAAAAGATCAAGGCAGGTTTTGTTTATATTTGATTCAGAGTTGGACCACCATCTCCATATAGCTATTTCAGCATCCTTATGCCTCATCGGTGAAGCTCAGAAGTCTCAACTCTGAAGGAAATACAAACAATTCTGCCAATTTAAGGCAAACCATCGCAATGCAATGAACCCACCTCTGAGACGCAATTCAGCGACATCTCTCGTATTACGAGGAAAACAACGAAAAGCCCCAGATGCAAAGTTTACTACCTTTTAAACAATTAGAATAATTGAAATAAAAATATAATAAACAATATTTTAAATCCAAGACTTTTCGTTAATAAACTGCTTTCTGGCTGCATCCCATATCTCCGGATTTTACAATATATAATCACAAGAGACGACGAAAGTAGGAGAAAGCAAATAGAGGACGCTTAGGCCACGCATTTACCTTCCCTTCGTCAAGGAAAAGGACCGAAAGACAGTTTCTATAATATAAAAAGAATTTAAAATCGACATTCGACATTTATCATTCTACTAGATGAATAATTGAAACTATTTTAAAGGAGCCAAATGATAAAACTAAGAGTTTCAGAAATTTTTTCAAGTTTAGCAGGTGACACAAATACAAATAAAAGCTTATATTAAAACAAAATATACAAATATTTACATAGTGCCTACCTACAAGAATACCTAAAGGGTGCTAAAAAAGAGCTATAATATTTTATATTATTTTGGAGGAACTATACCAACATAGTCGTAATCTTATAGTTACTGTACAGACATACATATTATAAAACCGCTACGGAAAACTTTTTGGGGATTGGAGTTCTATCACTGAGGTCTGTCTTTTTAGTACAATTTTGGCACAATTATAACACAATTCCATATAAATATATGATTAGGATATGGCTTTTGTTGTGGAGTACTTATTGAATACATTTAGATGATTATTGGAATCGTATGATCTATTCAGAAGTTCAGAATGTTCTATTTTTAGTCTCGGAACTAATGGCTTGACCTAATGGATTTAAATAGAATAGCTCTGTCTAGTTATAACCTAAAAGGAGAGTAAAACTTTTTCCCTATTACACCTTCCAAAAATATCTGAAACAAACCAACATTTTTAAGACATGTTTATATCTATCAAATATAGTATAAACCTTCTATCCTGAAGTATTCTGAAGTCTTGAGAAAGAACAGAAATTTCTTATCCTAGTTCTTTTGATTGTGTATTTAGGTCTCACAGAACTGCCTGTTATTCTTCTATGTCTTTTGGTATCAGCCCAACATCATCGGCAAATCTCAGACGGCTTTTTTTATTTATTTTACGCTGCAACCACAAGGGTTATTACCGACATAAAAACATGCAAGATAACTTTTGTGTCTTTTAGATAACTTATTGTATTTTTAACATTCATGTTTACTCCCTAAGCTTCCTTTATATTCTTTGGGATGTTCTGCTTCTTTCTTGTAGCTTTACTATTTGTACTGAGGTAATGAACTTCACGGAGGGTGTTTTTTGTCAATTTTCGCATATTGGTGGCACAGTTCGCGTAAAGTTGTTTTGTAAATCCCAGATGTTTACAAGGACGGATCCAGGGCCGATTTTCGGTGGGGGCCATGAACTTTTTTGGGTGGGTAACGAGGGACTGGGGGAATTTTTTTTAAAAATTATGGCTAAAGTGGTGAGTTTTAAGGCATTTTCACACACTTTTGAGTGGCATAAAGACACTCAAAATTTATCGTTATTAAAGTACTATTAAAGTCAGTACCAATTCCTATACATTTCTTCGGATCCAAGTGCAGTTCTTTCAACAAGTTTAATACTATTTTTCCCAAGGCTTCTCCTGTCAGGCGTTGTTCTTCCCCTCTTTCTTGATTTTCACTAAGTATTTTTATGTTCCCATAAGCTTCAACGAACCTGATTAAATCTTTACGAATGTTGTTATTGTATATTTATCTCAAATTTAGAGAAAGCTGTTCCACGTGGGATACGTCAGTCGTTTCGTCAAACATGACAGAGTAATAATTTGAACTTTGAACCTGGTTCATTATTTCGCACACCTAGTTCAATTGTGCCACAACTGCAAAAACTTCGAATTTTGGCTAAGGCTGTAAAATATTGCCTATATAATGGCCCATCTAATGCAATACAGCCTGAACTAAAATATTTCTTTGGATAAGTATAAAGTAAGTCACTTCGGTATTTCACTATAGGGTTTTTGGAGGTTTTGAAAATGCAATATGGCCATAACTGGGAGATGTGGCGATAATATACACTGCCACAATACAACCGATGTAATTCAATACGTTCAATACGGCCACAACTGCAAAAATCAAGAGAGATGTGGCGATAATATACACTGCCACAATACAACCGATATAATTCAATACGGCCACAACTGCAAAAAACAATTGATTTTTTCATTATATTGCCGCCGTATCTCCTAGGTATCGTTTTATAAATGACTTTCTTCACAATGCAATATCGCCATAACTATCAAAATAATAATAACGTTTTATTTTTAATAAATTGTAATAAGATCCAGCCAATAAGTGTATAATTTGCTACCTAAATTGTAATTTTGAAGCCAGTCATTCTCAAAATAAATTATTTACAGGGCAAAACGCATTTACTACAGAACGTTTTGCTCATTTCTCGGGAATATTGTGTTTTGCACTTGTGGCACTATTGAACTAGGTGTGCGATTTGTTCAATTATTTCTTCACCATAATATGTGTATGTTGCTCGAAAAGATGCTGTGAATGAGTATTGTTTTGTCTAACATCTTCGTCCAGAAGCACAAGGCCATCGTCACGATGGCCCCTTAGAGGAATATTTTGTCGACCTAAGAACACTATAGACTCTAATATTGGTCGTAGTCTTCTATTTTCTTGTATCTATTTAGATCTCTGAGAGTATATCTGGTTAATGACTGATAGCCCGGGAGGTAGTGTCAAATTTGACCGGAGCATTTTAGCACGGCTGGTTTCTTTTTATTTAGGTAGGTGTTCCAAAGCTTATTAACAAATGATGTGTCAGCTGGCCCAAAACCGGGGATTTTAGACAAGAAAAGGTAAAATATGAAAGTTGATGGGCAAACGCTACAACTTAAATGTCAAATATTTATACACGTTATTCAGAACATTTGATAGCTTTGCTTACTTGGCTCCTACCTTTCACTCAGGAGATCCAGGTTCAAATCCTGGCGCGGAAAATTCTTTTTGTTTTTTAAATTGACATTTTATTTTGAAAAATAATTATTTTTATAATACCACGTTTTTATTATTTATACGAGACAATATAAAAAAAATCTGTTTGTCTTTTATAGAATCGCAAACAATGCATTTTTGGTCATAATATTATGATTGATCTTAATAAGTAAATTTGTTGTACATGAACCTCTGAAGGTTCCTGAGTTGGTAAGACCAACAATCTAAGTGGAAAGGGAGACATTATTTGTTATTTTTTTGGACGAACTGTTTTATATGTTGTATAACCGAAAGATACAACCCTAAATTTTCACTTTTCTCTCACCAACCCCCATTTTTTAATAGCAATCTAAATATTTCCCTATTCTCTATAATACATAAAAATGAATGTTTGTCTGTACCTATGTCCCTTATAGAATCGTAAACTATGCATTTGGTAGAAAAAAGTATAGGTAGCAATATTTTTTAGTATTGTTTGGCTTTCTGGTAATTTTTAGGTATTAAACTTTCAAACATTATTTAGTTTTAAGGCGGTACGAAGTTTGCCGGGTCAGCTAGTTAATAATAAAAAAATATTCTTGGACTAGTGTGGCAAAGACTAAAAAGTATAAATCAATAATTTATGAATTTTAGATTGTAATAAAAAAGCGTCAGCTGCATCATGTACGTTGCAAAAAATGTTAGCTGGCCAAATGGACATGCCGTGGTATTATAAAAATAACTATTTTTCAAAATAAAATGTCAATTTAACAACAAAAAGAATTTTCCGCGCCAGGATTTGAACCCGGATCTCCTGAGTGAAAGTTAGGAGCCAAGTAAGCAAGTCTATCAAATATTCTGAGTAACGTATATAAATATTTGACATTTAAGTTGTAGCGTTTGTCCATCAACTTTCATATTTTACCTTTTCTTGTCTAAAATCCCCGGTTTTGGGCCAGCTGACACATCATTTGTTAATAAGCTTTGGAACACCTACCTAAATAAAAAGAAAATAGCCATGCTAAAATGCTCCGGTCAAATTTGACACTACCTCCCTGGCTATGACTTTTGCGGGTTGCGATAACTTTGTAGAAAATCCAGCCCAACCTGAACGCACTCCTTGTGCTATGATGTTTTTTCATGGATGTATGGCTCCGTCTGTGCCCATGAGTTTGGGGAAAGATGTTTAAGGTTTCGTGGCAAGGTTTTGGGCTGTAATCCCTTTACTATGACCACGTTTTTCATTCTTCTTTCTTATTCTTCTTCTTTTTATTCTTTGTGTGTACAGAATATGGAAATTGATATCATTTTGATGGCTGCCAAGGTCGTTCTAAAAATTGGCACTTTGTAAAATTATCAACATTTTAATTTACAAAACATCCTATGTCATTTTTGAAGCCTCGTGACTGCTTTTGTTCAATTCTAGTCCAGAAGACATATTTATCCCTTGTTTTGTACATATATGTATATGTGTTTGAAACTAAAAACATTTGAACTGCAAATTTTTAGATTTATATATTTTTTATATTCTCGGAGGGGGCCATGGTCCCCATGGCTCCCTCTCTGGATCCGCCCTTGGATGTTTATGGGTATAAGTTACTGTCTCCTAGCCGCAAACGTGCTATTCTCACTTGGTCGGGTCTATTCGATGTTGGTTGGAGCCACGGTTTCACTAATTGTTTAATTTCTTTGGATTTGTTTTGTAATGTACCACTTATTTTGCCAGGCATTTAACATTTTACATTTTATTTCCGACTTCAAATAATCATAAGTAGTAACCTTGTTAATATGAATGGAGTCCTGGTTTAAGGATGCTAAGCGGGCAAGTTGATCTGCTTCTTCATCTTCATTTCCTTGTATACCCGAATGCGATGAGACGAACATGAAGACGACAGTGACCTTATTTTCATTTAAGGTCGCTATTTCTGATTGAATCTGTGAGGCAATTGGAATAAACGTTTGATAGTGTGGAGTCAGTTTAATGAATCGGTTATTATAAGAGACACAGACTGTTGTCAGACGGCTTTCTTTTAATGCTGTTAATAATTTGATACATTTTATATTACTTACTTTTTTTCATCACTTTAGTGTATAGGATCAATTTGTTTCCAATAAACATTTCTATGTATCCACAATATCCAAAACAGAAACCTTTTATCTCCTTGTAAATGCCCGTCTACAGGGGGTTAGAAACAAATTAAATGGAATTGCCGTTTAAGTTATACAGTGAGGTTGTATACCTATACAATAATAATTATTGAGGCCTAGTTTTATTGTTCCTTATCGTTATTATTATCGGTAACTCTTACTGATTTTTCTGGAGACGGGCTAACTCAGATTAGTTAATAGGCATATAGAAGACCAATATTCTGAGAGTTTTCTCAATAGGAAATTATTTATATAATACAGTTACATAGTTAGACGATTAGAAGATTTTACAAAAATTTACTTACGAAGCAGGATATTTAGCAATGTACACATATTTTTAAACTAAAGATTTTATAAATATGTAAAATATTATTAATTAGTAGTTTTAAAATGTTAGGCTTTTTTTAGAAAATCCGTCAATAGTTAATTATTTTAGTTTTCACAAAAATCTCTGTAGTTTTCTTGGTAAAATTCTGATTATGCTTGACTGGAGAAAAAATTCTGGACATTACAGGTACTCAAAAAAATTGAAGTCAACTAGGTAAGTTCTGAATCTGACTGATAAAACCGAAACATAGCAGGGTTTCTATTGAACTAATAAACAAATGTTACGCATTTGGAAAAGACATAATTAAAATCATACTTTTGACCATGATTTAGTGAAAGCTGATAATTAATTATCAAGACTTTGAATGCTCAATTCATCATTCTCATCTTTTATCAATATTTCAAGTAGTTCAGTTCTGGATATATGTCTCTCTAAAAATTTTCCAATTGTCACCTTCTCTTCATCCAATGTGTTTCACCAGCTTTACTTATTTAACTTCATACGTTGCTCTTGACATACCTTGCCTACCTTGTTTTACTTGTTCTCGGTTTCCAGATGGTCACCCCTTTATCCCATCTTTGATTCTTGAGAATTAAGGCCGTGCAACGCTAGGTACAGACTTGGTGGCCAGAGTCCAAAAACCTAAGTCACTGACTCTCTGGACGGACACACATTTGTAGAAGAGGTAATTTTATATGTTGTATAAACAGATGGCAAAACAAGGAGTATGGCGCACAACGCCATCCCTACCAAAGCGGCATCACCGCAAAATGGGCATATAAGATAAAAAATCAAGTAAAGTTCACTAGTTTGGTTTTTATTATTTTTAAACGATTCTTTTCTCTCCTTTCCTTAAACCAAGAAAACTTCCCACAACAATCAACGGATTTTTAAGCAATTTTATTCGTTAATTATTAGGTTATAAGTAATATAATATTATAACAATTCAAGCATTATACTTTATTATTGTAACGTCATGCTGGCAATTATTGAGGTTGCCTTCATTCTAAACAAACTGAATATCCTATATAGACTCATTTTTATAATATGTCACATATAGAAATATTTAACATTTATTACTAATTTACAGGTACTGGCGACAAGGAAAAGGAAGGTTACCAAAGACATGTAAGGATGTTGACATGTTAACGTGGTTCACAGATTTTGAGATGAGCTGGCAGGCGCTGGAATATTATAAGGCAGTGGTTCCCAACCTTTTATGTCTGGCGACCCACCTTTTGATGTTTTTTCATATTCGCGACCCATGATGATACATATTTACGTTATTCAGCTACTGTAAGAGCCACGCCACGACCCATCTGAAATCCACCCGCGACCCACTAGTGGGTCGCGACCCACCGGTTGGGAAACGCTGTTATAAGGTCATGAAATCGGATTTTTGTTGAGTTAGGCTCTCGGCTCCCGTGCATCAGTCTATCAGGCTGAGATCTTTGCGATCTTTCTCTGTGCTTGAGACATAATTGAGAGACACTCTATCTGTTCTGACAATCAAACAGCTTTAAAGGCTCTGTCTAAGGGATACGAAGCTGTAATTAGAATGCTCTTCAGTACTGGTCAAGATAGCCACAACGCGCCTATTTTGCGGACAATCTATAACTTCTGAGCTAGTGGTGAAGTACTAAAGGATTCCTTTGGAACCCCTGCTGATTCTAGCAGATATGGGATGAGATCGGAATAGACTGTGCCCAAGAAATGTCGAAGACCAGATCTTTATGCGTCTAGCCCGAATAATACAGGGGAATATAATGGATCCGTTTTAGGAGGTTTAAGTATCTGACAGGCTTATAAATATACCCTGCTCCGATCTACCATAACCATGAGGCAAAAATGCGTGCTATTACTATTGAATCAGACTGTCACTCTAGGCGATAAACTGCAATATCCACTGACCTGTGACAGAAAATGGGTGTGAATATGAATGTGAATAAAATGATCTTATGATATCTAGCCTAAATGCACATCAGATACAAACTTAAAAAACTCCATGGACCAATTGAAACGGTAGTTTTTTATATTCGGGAAATTATATCATGGAGCAGAGATGTACCCCGATAACAAGATCAGACATCTCTGTTCGTCAATAATAACACCAATATTAAACTACAATAGCGGATCGTAAAATGGTACATTTATGGTCACTCTTGTTCGGCACTGAAATCTACGACTTTTAAAGTCTATCTATTTATAAGCGAGGTTCCTACAGCCTCTGCCGCTTCTCGCATTTCGACCGCCATCGTTTTCTGTCCATCCATTCGTCTTCTTTGATGGCTCTATCTTTCATGATGTGCCGTACATTTTCTTCCCAGGCAACTGAAGGTCTTCCCCTTCTTCTTCTTTGGTGTGATTTGTAATTCAAAGCTTTCTTTGGCCATCTATCTTAATTCATTCGTTTCACGTGACCATACCCTACCAGTTGTCTAGTTTCAATTCTATCAACACTGGAATATACAGTATGTGTCCTCCTTCTAATATCTTCATTCCTGATGTGATCTTTTTTAGATATACCACACGCTCTCCTTAGATAATCCATTTCTACTACTTCTATTCTTTTTCTATCTTTTTTTGTCATCTACCAAACTTCTGCCCCATAAGTCATAATAGGCTCTACCAAGGTACGATAGATTGTCAATTTCGTTTTTTGTCTTATATCTTTAGACCACAGTAGAGAGCTTAGAATGTTTACCGCTTTTTTGCCCTGCTGCGTTCTCTTTTCGATGTCTCTTTTGGTAGTGCCTTCTTTAGATATTATAGATCCGAGATATTTATATTCATTACATCTTTTTGTGCTTCTAATTTCTAACTTTGGACCTTCTTCATCATCCCCTATTTTAAGATACTCTGTCTTTGACATATTCATATTGAGGCCCCATTTTTCATATTCTTTCTTTAGTTTTCTAAACATATAGTCCATGTCTTCCTCATCATTCGCTATGAATACCTGATCATCTGCAAAAAACAAAGTTGTTAGACATTTACCACTGCCTATGTCTATTCCCATTCCGGATACTTGTTTCCTCCACTGCACTAGCGATGACTGAATATATATTTTGAATAAAGTCGGAAACAGACAACATGCTTGTTCAAGCCCCTTTGATATAGGGAATGGTTCAGATATAAAGTTTCCTTCTTTAAGACACTTCTTGCATTTTTGTATATATTTGCGATAGCATCCACATACTCTCTACTGACACCTACCTTCGTCCATGTTTGAAACAGTTTTTTCAAAGGTACCGTATCGTATGCCTTCTCCAAATCTACAAACAGTAGGTGGGTAGATAGATTGCTTGCCTTCCGTTTTTCTATTACCTGCTACAGAACGGATATATTATCAGTGCACGATCTTCCTGCACGAAATCCACTTTGTTCTTCCATGTCTTCGTATTCTGATTCTATTCTTTTTTTATTATTCGACCGTACAACCTCCCTACTGAGCTGGTAACAGTTACTCCTCTATAATTAGAGCATATGCGTTTATCCCCTTTCTTGTATACTGAGCTGATATATCCAACATTCCAATCATCGGGGATATTTTGTCCTTTTAAGCATTTATTAAATAGTTGAACCAACATCTCATGTAATATGTTTGGTCCGTACTTTACCAACTCAATTGGGATGTCTCCAGGTCCTGCTGCTTTACCGTTTTTAGATCTTTTGAGGGCCTCGCTTAACTCTCCGGTTGCTATCTCAACTATTTGTGTATGTTCGGATAATTCTTCCATTTCGATCTCTTGGAATTTACATCTATCTTCTGTCAGTAAAATCTCATAAGTCAGTAACATCTCATAAAATCTCATTTTTTTTACTTGTAAAGTAGTCTAATTAAATCGGCTAAAGGTCCTAGAGATGTGGATCCACAGAAGAAAGCTACGAACATCATGCGTGGAAAAACAATCAAACGATGAAGTGGTACTACAAAAAGTTAATATTGTTAGGGAATTTTTAACAACCATAATGTGTCAAAATATTTCTAACCTTGGTTACGTTCTTGGAGGTAACCAGTATAATATCTAAAAACCAATAATAAAGGACAAGATAGAAGGACGAAGAGGAGATGGTAGAGCAGTAGAACATTCGCGACTAGAGATGTAACCGCAGTGTCGACTAACACTTTACTGCATGGGATCGAGAAAAACTCGCCAAAATGATTACCAATTTCAGGAAGATCGGACAAGACACACAAAGAAAATAAAGCAAAAGATAAGGTACACTCTTGTCTTAATCCTTTAGTGATGTAAAAATGTTTTGATAGCTTTCTGTCTACTTGGAACAAATTGAAAGAAATATGTACAGTCAGCCAGGACTCACCCAGGGTTGTAACGCTACGTGATGATGATGTCTACTTGGCCAATATTTAGTTGCAATAATAGAGTTCTTGTTCTTGATGAATTGAGAGGGTATTTTTATTTATAACAAGCAAACAGCATGCTTGGTACTTCTTCTTCTTCTTCTTCTTCTTCTTCTTCTTCTTCTTCTTCTTCTTCTTCTTCCTCTTCTTCTTCTTCTTCTTCTTCTTCTTCTCTTCTTCTTCTTCTTCTTCTTCTTCTTCTTCTTCTTCTTCTTCTTCTTCTTCTTCTTCTTATTCTTCCTTCTTGTATGTAGGTTTTAAAGCCTGTTTCTTCTTCAATATTAGCTTCCTAAATTGTTTAAGTTATCGCACCATCTTTTTCTTGGTCTGCCAATACTTCTTCGTCCATTTGGTGACTTATCTCGTGCTATTCGTACTATCCTATTCTCTGCCATTCTACTAATGTGTTCGTTCCACTCCTGTTTCCGTTTTGTTACCCATTTATGTCTTCTATATTGCGTGATCTTCTTATGTTTTCGCTTCTCTCCCTATCCAACAGACTTTTCCCTGATATTAGTCGGAGTATTTTCATCTCTGTTGTTTCTAGTAGTTGTCTCATTTTAGATGTGTCAGGTCTTGTCTCCGCCGTGTGTGTTAATATAGGTCTAATTGCTGCTTTATAGATTCTTGCTTTTGTGTCTTGTCTTAGGTGTTTGTTCTTCCAGATTGTGTCATTAAGAGATCCCGCCGCTTTACTCGCTTTTAAGATTTGTTTTCATACTTCCTCTTTAACATCTCCGTAACTGGTTATATCTATTCCTAGATATCTACACCTTCCTTCCTGCTTTATTATTTTCCCATTAATTTCGATTTTACATCGTAGTGGATATTTAGATGTTGTCATATATTTGGTTTTTTCTGCTGATATTATGATATTGGATTTCTTGGCTGTTGTATTGAAGATGTGTGTTAATCTTTGGAGATCGCCTTCTGTCTCGGCGATTAATGCGGCGTGCGTCGTCTGCGTAACATAATATTTGGATTTCTTTGTTCCCCATTCTGTAACCATGACCTTTACGTACTGCTTCTATTATTTCGTCCATTATTATATTAAAGAGCAGTGGGCCTAATGAGTCACCTTGTCTGACTCTGCTTTGTACTGGTATAAACTGCGTTAGTTTTCCATTTATCTTTGCCTGTATTCGATTATGAAAGTAGATGTTTTCGATGGTTTGTATAATACTGATTGGTATGTTTCTTCTATACAGTAAATGTAAGACGTCTTCGACTTGGATGCGATCGAAAGCCTTTGTCAGGTCTATAAAACATAGATATGCTGGTTTATTGTACTCAATGGCCTTATCTGTGATTTGTCTCAGTACAAATACGGCGTCTACGCAGGATCTTCCGGATCTGGATCCTTGTTGTTGCTTGGTACGTACGTTTTTAGTAGGTAATACAATAAATACCTACTAGGAATATTTTCTTCTTATTATTTTTGTCGAGATATGATTCTAATTATGGTTCTGTCTATTGTTTCGATGAGCTTCCAGTAAATTGTCTTCCCACTGGTCATCTTCTTATTAAGGAATCGTCTCTCGCCGTCCTTACTACTTTATTTGTTGTCATTCGGCTTATGTGGTCATTCTATTCTACTCTTCTGTTTCTTACCCAGTTATTAATGTTCCCAATCTTGCATCTCCTTCGTATATCTGTACTTCTAGCTCTATCTCATAGTGTCTTACCATCGATTTTTCATCTCTGACCTGCGGCTCTCTTTATTCTATCTGATTTTCCACTTCTGTTTCGAGCTTTCGGTAGTTAGATAGTGTCATGTAGAGATTGCAATCCAGCAGCATTTTCAATCCAGCAAATTATTGCAAGATTGGCCTGAATCCAGCTGGATTTAGTTTTATTGATACCTTAAAACATAGGTCTTACCTACTTCGCACAGATTGCACATATAGCCGGTTGCGGAGAAGGCCCTTCCGGCCTTTGTACTGGTCGGTTTGAAGGTCATCAAATAGTCATAGACCATTGACAAACGATCGCCTTTCACTCCTTCGGGCTCATAAACCGCCATATCTTTTTTCAAAATCTTTTCGTAATCTTTTTGAGAATCAGTTTTTTGACGATAAATGTTTTCTCTTTCTCGTTTCAATTCAATCTTAAGTTCTTGTTCCAAAGTAAAATTCACAGGCTCCGGATTAGTTGGCCCATCTTCTTCCATTATCTCTTGCACTGGTTCCACACTTGTTTATTTGTACGAATCAACAAATTTTTCATCTCTTGTCGCATTGCATTCTTTTTCGGCATGGGGAAGTAACCAGGATTGTTTAGTACTTCGTCATACTTTTTTGACTTTGCAAATACACTAATGTACCTGTAATCTCATAGAGACGCCGTTAGATAGATCGGCATTAAGGCTAAAGTCCTGGTTATTTAGTTTGTCTAAGACAAATTTCATGGTTGTGTCGGCCGTTATCAAAGTGGAATCTATTCTGTAGAGAGCTTCTACAGCCGGTTAAAAGTGGCAATTAATTCATTGATTATTAACCACTCGCCTGCAGAGAATTTTATCGCAGAATCAATGTATATCAACGCTTTATCGATGCAAACTTTTAAGCTATAGAAACTTTCCAGCATACTGAGCTACTGCAAGCGCGATAGAATGGCAAGTTGCCAACTCACGGCTTTGAACAAAGAGGCTAATGAAGACATTAAGTAACTTATTTCGAATTTGACACGTTTGCGGATCCGCACTGCTGGATTCAGCATGATTTGCTGGATCCAGCATGTAAAAAAAAGCGCTGGATCCAGCAATTGCAATCTCTAGTGTCATGCCTAGATATTTAAACTCCACCACTTGTTCTCTTATCTAACTTTTCAGCTCTAATTATATCTTATTGGATTTGCTGTTATAACCATGCATTTGTCGTTTTGGGGAAATTAGCATTTAAATTTTCTGGCGGTTATATTAAATTGGTGCAGCAAACGTTGTTTATCATCTTCATTATTCATATTTTGTTTCCACAATTTAGTGTGCTGTGGAAAATTTTACCATTTACTAGATATGCTTTAGGCTGCTATGATTATAGTGATACTAATGCCCGATTTCACCAACGATACCTAAACAGTTGTCTTATTAAGTAATTCCTATCGATAGGAACTGCCTAAGTCAATACTTACGAACAATAGCGTTTCACAACTTTAAGAACTGCTTATCTACGAAATTCTTTCCTAGGTATTAATTTAGGTACGTTTGAACTATTTTTAATAAATAAAAAGAAGAACAAGATGACATTACCTTACTTTTTCGATTATTTGTCATTACTATTTGTTTGCCAAGTTGGTTTTATTCAGTTTTGTACTGTGATATTTAGTTATTTTATTTGGTAGTTATTCGCGGCGTGCAAGTACTTGGAAGGGATACGTGAAACGATCGTGCGCGAATAGCGGAGAAATCATAGAGTTATATATTAGCATAGAGAGAGTGTCATTCAGAGCGAAGTGACGACACCATCTTTTTTATTTGGATTAGCTCTGTTTTACTCTTACGCATAGTAAAGCTGCTACAGTTGTCCTCCTCTTCTGTGCCTATATTCACACTGAATGTCATCATAGATTTTCGATACAATGTGTTAGAAAGAGATGCAGCAAACCAGTCCATGAGATCTTGTCGTCATCAAGCGCGGAAGGTTGGCTCCCTCTATGTTAATATATACCTCTATGGGAGAAATATTGCAACTTTCTTAAATAATTCATATTGTCAATTGAAATTGTCAAATTGACATACATTTCATATCTACTGTCATTGAAGGAGAAAAATTATATGTTACTCTACAATATTGATATGATATGCAATTATTATATAAAGGTAAATTTAATTAATTGTATTTTGCTTGCAGTATTGCATTTTAATAACTAATTTTATTTACTACATACAATTGTTTACGTTTTCATCACATAACCTGAATCTTATTTTTTCTTCTTATTATTTTTTTGGGCTATGGCCTTGACAATTATCCAGCAACCAGGACTAACGTAATTGGTCAATACAATTAAAAGTGCGAATAAAAGTGCAGAGCGTAGAAATAGGTGTCGCTTTGCGCAACTTGCACGGTCCCAATAGTCCGTTCTTTAACGGTAAAATATTGCAAAACCTCTAAATTTTAAAGAACCGCTTGGATTGACATGAAATTTGGCATACACATAGCTAACAAGTCAAAGAAAAAAAGTGATATTTTGCCGATATGTGCTTTTGCCTTGGGGGTGATTTTCACCCCCTCTTGGAGGTGAAAAAATATTCGTCCAAAGAAAGTCAGGAAATGGATAAACTGGCTAATTTTAAGTAACTTTTGTCCTATAGAGTTTTTTCATTAAGTCAATACTTTTTGAGTTATTTGGCAGTGAATATGTTCATTTTTTCAACAAAATAACCACGCTTTTAGACGGTTTTTCGCAAATAACTCAAATAATAAGTATTTTGTCGAAAAAAAATTTGTGGCAAAAATATAGGCTGTAAAAAATTTAAAAAAATGGTGTATACATCACGTCTCTACACCTAGTAGAAGCAGAGTTATAGCTAATGAAAAATAGGTTCATATTCGTCAAATTCCAAATGGAATACTTTAACGTGAAATAACCAAAAATGAAGCACATTTCGGGGAAAACTCATTACAACTTATTTAAAGTGTTTAAAAAAAGCTTCATTTTTGTTTTATAAAAAAAATTTCTAGCATCAAAATTAAACAAGTTACGCTCAAACTAAAGTTAGTCCCTTTTTGGTTTTGGTAAAAAAATCGAGAAAATCACCCCCTAATTAGTATCTTAAATGAACTTAATCGTTACGACTTCACAAGTTTCTTGACTCGTGTATATATTGTTTATATGATCTGTAAGTTTCATCGGTTCAAAGGCCTTATTATTGAAAGGGCTGTAGTTAAAAGGGGTTGAACGAGTCACTGATCACGAATGTATGCAAATTTAGAAACACCAAATCTTAATCAATTTTTGTCTAACAGAAAAACAAAAAAATACATGATATTCAGAAAAGCAAATCTGACTTTTTTGTTTTTCGAGATTTTTGGTATCTCTAACAATTTTTAAGTTATTTTGAAAAAAAGCATATTTTTCAAAATTTAAATTTTTAAAAATTTTATTTTGAAACCAAATTTTTTCAAAAATAAGCACTTTGAATCGATGAAACTTACAGATCATATAAACACAACATAAGTAAAATAATTTGTGGAGCGGTAACGACCAATTTCATTTAAGTTGCTTATTAGCGGTTGGTCTTCCCGATTTTTTTTTGCAAAAACAAAAGGGACCAACTTTATTTTGAGCGTAACTTGCTTAAATTTAATGCTAGAAACTTTTTGTAAAAACAGAAATAAATATTTTTTTAAACACTTTAAAAAAGTTATAATGGGTTTTCCCCAAAAAGTGCTAAATTTTTTGGATATTTCACGTCGAAATATTCTATTTGAAATTTGTTGAATATGAATCTATTTTTCATTGGCTATAACTCTGGTTTTACGAGATCCAGAGACCTAACGCGTACACCATTTTATTACTTTTTTATAGGCTATATTTTTGCTAAGAACGTTTTTTTCGACAAAATACTTACTTTTTGAGTTATTTGCGAAAAGCTGTCTAAAAATGTGGTTATTTTGTTGAAAAATGAACATATTCACTCGCAAATAACTCGAAAAGTGTTGATTTAACGAAAAAGCTCTATAGTACAAAAGTTACTTAAAATTAGTCAGTTTACCCATTTCTGGACTTATTTTGGACATATATTTTTTCACCCTCAAGAGGGGGTGAAAATCACCCCCAGGGCAAAAGCACACATCGGCACAATATCACTTTTTTTCTTTGACATGTAAGCTATGCGCATGCCAAATTTCATGTCAATCCAAGCGGTTCTTTAAAATTTAGAGCAAAAACCGTGAAAGAATGGACTATTAGTTATTTGTGAATTAAGTTTGTCAAGTCTTGTATGTTATTTGTATATGTACAGTGAAATGGAGGAAAAGAAAAGACTTGTAAATTTCACATGTGACGAAAAAAAGTTAGTTGAATTGTCGTTAATGAAATAATTTTAAAATAAATAATATATTGAAAATTGCTTCTTTTATTATTAATTTTTAATGACACGACACACTTTTAGTGATATCATGAATGGGTTTTTGAAACACAACACTAGTTTGTTAGGTAGTAGGTAGACTGCATAATTTTGTCAATAGACCTGTAAAAAACTCCAAATGACTTTCTATGTTTTCCAACACATATTATATTATTAATATAAAAGATAATACAAAATTACAACTAATATACCTAATATTACAGGATAACAGAAAAATCAAGGTAAGAAGCAAATTATAAGGTAATGCTTAAGCGGTTTAGGCAATTCTTATCGTATGGTGAAATCCGTTTTAGAGTTAGGAAGTACCTAAACCCACTTAGGTAATTCTTAAATATTTAGGTATCGTTGGTGAAATCGGGCATATAAGCATTCTTTAAAAGAGAGTCATTTTTATTATTTTTTAAGATAGACGTAATATATCTTTTTTTTCACTGCTGGGTAGCTTGAACTGATTGCAACATTCATTAATTTATATTGTCAGTAACTGACTAGTTATTTGGCAACCGTATTTTACTGGTTCTACCGAGAGATTTGTCATGTTTAATTTTATAAAGTTAAAATATAAGATCTCTTTCAAAGATAGTTTGTTTTCCTGAGTGTAATTTATTTGCCATAATTTATCTCACTTTCCTTTGGTTAATCTCAGATACATTTACTGTTTATAATAGATTTTTAAGTGTATTTTCCAATCTTTTATTTTTATTTCCAGATTGTTTGATTATTTCGAATTCAATTCTGTTATTTTCACTACATATCAGTTCATTGTGGTCCATTAATTAAGTATTCGATTTGACTCTATTAACAGGATTGATTTTTGGTAACTTTAACTTTTTTCTGACTTTGGTCGTATTTTATTTTGGTTTCTGTACTTTCTTTTGTTGTCCAAAGGAAGATTTTCCCTATATTTTCATAGGTACGGTCTCTTCGCTCAAGCTTTCTCTACTGCATGTGAAGCGTTTGTGACGTTTACTTACTTGACTTTTATATTGAGCAGTGTGAATAAAAAATAAGTGTTTACTCTAAGAATTCAGTTATAGTATAAGTACAATCTTATTAGATTCAGCTATAAGTTTAAGTACATTCTGAAAAATTTGTGAATAATATTTTGCTTATACTTATAAGTGTATACTAAAAAATTTAAGTTTAAACTAACAACAGGAAACACAAATCTAGAAAAAACTTATAAAAACCGGCCGTATTCTATTTTTGTCAACAGATTTTTCAGTTTATTTAGTTATTTATTACAACCATTAGCAGACACACGTTCGTAAAAGTGTTAAAAATGAGTTCCGAGTACGACAGTGAATCTCTTGACTCCGAAGTCGGTGAAGAACAAAGTGAAAGAACAAATCACAAAGTTTTATTTGATAAATCGCAGTTGCCATTAATAAGAAAAAATAAAAACGATTTATGGCAAAAGTGTTAATGTAAAACAATTGAAAAAAAAGATTCAAAATATGAAAAACGAATTAAAAAAGAAAACAGATATGAAAGCAACCGGAAATGAAAAAATTATTTTGAAAGATTGGGAAAAAAATTGCTGGACATTATAGATAAAGATGAGAAAAACCCAACATTGAATAAAATTCCTGGAGCGGCGACAACGGGATTGAAGCCATTGGAAAATGTAGAAATGCAAAAACCAGCGAAGACAAGGCACGTTTTAGTCAGACCTCCTCCTCCTTCCTCTTATATTACACCATCACAAGCAAAAAGAAATAAGCTGCAAGGGCAAGAAACAGATGAGACTGCAAAATTATGCACAGCAGATCTACAAAGACTGGTTCTTCTTGAGCAGGTAAAACTTACGCGCATGCAGATCGAGCGAGAACAACTTTTATTGAACAAGCTACGTCAAAGTCTACCCGAAACCCAAGGTCCCGAAAGCGAAGGTCCCGAAATTTCAACTTCTTTATATTTAGATAAAATATATACAATGTTATAAATTATGAAATATGATATATTTTTTAAGGTACACACCCTGTATATTTTTATTTTTTTTCAACAATTTTTGAATATAATTTTGAATTTATAACTATAACAATTTATATAATTAAATGTTTAGTTGGTAAATTAAATGTTTGATTTCTTCTCTCCGTTGGAGTCCCCTTCTCATAACATGTTCAGCGTCATTTTCTAAATTGTATTGCTCTTCTTCTTCGTCATTCATGACATCTTCTTCTTCATCGACAGGAAGTGGATCATTTAAGTACTTTGATATATTATGAAGTACAGCACAACTAATAATAACAGATGCAACTCTGTCTAGTTTTACTCTAACCATATATTGCAAAATTGGAAACCTTCTCTTCAGTTGGCCAAAGCAACTTTCGATTATGACTCTTTCTTTCATGAAAAGTGTGTTAAACGCAATTTCTTTAAGAGTTTCGGGATTTCTGTATGGCGTCATCAGCCAACGTCTGATTCCATAACCAGAATCACCTAATAACACCATATTATTATGCCGCATATTATTCATTTCGACATAAATTGCAGAATTCTTTAGTATCCTACTGTCATGTACTGACCCAGGCCACTGAGCGTCTATGGAAGTAAATTCTTCTTTTGCATTAAATGTTGCCTGTACATTTATGCTGAAGTAACCTTTTCTGTTATAGTATTCGTCTCCATGCTCAGATGGTTTCGGAATTCTTATATGTGTACAATCAACAGCACCAAATGCCCAAGGAAACTGATACTTAGCACTCCACTATTGCTGTGCTTCAGCAATGTTATTTAAAGGAAAACGTAACCAAATATGTGATTTTTGAATTATTTTAGTCAAAACAAATTTCACAGTTTTACTCACTGTTGTTCGATGAACACCTTCATCTTTGCCAACTCCAATTTGAAATCCAGGATCACTTAAAAATCGAAGAAATATCTGCATTTTTTGTCTGGGATTAATGCACCTCCCCTTGTTTCTCCAGTGTCTTCAAGGACATTTTCTGCTAACCACTCCACATTAATTCTCGAAAAACGATATAAATTATGATATTCCTCATCCCGACACTCACTTCGTTGAGAATAATATTTTCGACGTCTGATGTTCATAAATTGAGCCATTTTTAAACGTGTTCGATTGAAGTTCTATACAAGCCAAATTTTTAAGCTGCACATTAACTGACTTGAAAAATTCAAAGTTGTTACTTTAAGATTTCAGTAAATGCTGTATTTTTTTCACATCTAAATAAGCTTTTACTACAAAAAGACAGAACATACTTAAAGCAAACAGAATAAACTTATAAGTTTAAGCTACGACTTAATATTATTCACAAAAATGTTAGCTTTTGCTACGAAAAAGGTACTTTAAGTGCATACTACAATTTTATTCACACTGCCCATTGGCGTCTATTTATATTTTAAATCAAAACGGGAACTGGTGTATGTTTTCAAAAACTGATAGTGTGTAAATAAATTTATTAAAATCAGCTAAGGACTTTCAGCATTTTTAATGCCATCATCAGAGCTTCTTCTTCTTAAAGTTCCCTCCCCTGTCGGAGGTTGGATATCATAATGGCTATGGTCACTTTGTTGGCTGCTGCTCTGAACAGTTGTAATGAACTACAGTTAAACCATTCTCTAAGGTTCCTCAGCCAGGAGATGCGTCTTCTTCCTATGCTTCTTCTTCCTTGGATCCTTCCTTGCATAATAATTCTCAGCAACTCATATTTTTCCCCTCTGTTAATGTGACCCAAATATTCCAGTTATCTAGTTTTTATACTCTTCATAATTTCTAACTCCTTATTTAAACGTCGTAGCACTTCAACATTGGTAATCCTTTGAATCCACTGAATTTTCAATATTCTTCTATAACACCACATTTCGAACGCTTCTATTCTTCTTATGTGTTGTCTCTTCAATGTCCAAGCTTCCATTCCGTATAGCAATATAGAAAATATGTAGCATCTTAGAGCCCTCAATCTGAGAGGCAATTGAAGGTCTTTGTTTGTAAGCAGTGTCGTCATTTTTATAAAATGCTTGCCTTGCAGTTTCAATTCGGACTTTAATTTCTTGGCTTTGGTCATTTTTGTCATCAGCCCAGGTTCCCAGATATTTGTATGTCTTCACTTTTTCTATTTGGGTTTGCTCTTCTCTCCTTCTATCTTTCATTTCCATGTTCTGTTTTTGAGACAATCTTAAATTTAGTTTTTTTCTTGTTTATTTTTAGTCCGTATCGAATGCAATAATCGGTAATTCTATTTAGCAATTCTTGTAGCAATTCCAGGTTGTCTGCCATTATAACGGTTTCATCAGCGAATCTTATTATGTTATTTACTATTCTTCCGTTTATAGAGATTCCATCACTGAGCTCCGCTTTCGCGTCCTGAAATATGGCTTCACTGTACAGGTTAAACAGTAGCGTCGACAGAACACAACCCTGTCTTACTCCACTCTTTATATCAATATTCTCGGATTCTTGTTCTTCTATATTTATATTGACTTTTGATTCCAATACAGATTGATGATAATTAGTAAATATCGTCTGTCTATATCTCTGCTTTTAAATAATCCTATTAGTTTTTCATGTCGGACCCTGTCAAACGCCTTTTAGAAGTCGATGAAACAGGAATAAATATCCAGGTTTATATCTAAGCATCTTTGAGAGAGGACATTAAACGCAAACAATGCCTCTCTTGTTCCAAGTCCTTTGCGGAACCCAAATTGGGTATCATCCATATCATATTGTAGCTTTCTGTATAATCTTCAATAAATCACCTTTAGAAATATTTTGAGGGTATATCAGAGCTATCGTCTTATAATTGTAACTAGCTCAAATGAAGAGAAAACTTTGAACAAACACATTCTAATTTTTAAATTAACCCAGGGATCAAACCACTGGTCAGGGTAAAAACCCTTAAATATATAAATAATCACATTTAATGTGTTTTAAAAAATGGCTACCATTTTACAATCAACAGCTGTTACTGACAATATTCAAAGATGATCGTCATATTCGGTTAAGATGTAAACCGTTTCTCCGGTGCAAATATTTTAATATTTGCACTTTTTCTTCGTTTCGTTATGGTCCAATTCAGTCTACTTGCAAAGCCTCTTTGACAAGGAATAGATTCCGAAACATCAGGTGTCAGAGGATGGCAAGAGACTCGAATTGAATCAAAACGAAACGATTATTTTCTTTTTTGATATTTTCTAGTTACATATACAATATGCATTTGGGTTTGTTTAATTTAGAATGAGCCATAAAAAATCAATTACCACCCAACAAATCAAGTCAGCGTGACGTTACTTGTGAACTGACGTATGTTTTTATTGAACTTTATTTTATTACGTTATTGTAAAAGTACAAAAATAACCTGGCTCCGCAAAGACATTCAAAGGGATGTAAGAAAATGTGAAAAAATTGACTACAAATTTGTTGAAATATTTCAGTCTTAAATGGTGATAAAATCAAATTGAAGACATACCCTGTAAAGGTACTTTACTTTTTTATGAAGTTATTGCCGGTTTTTTCTTTTAGAAGTAGGTTTATTGGTTGTCTGGCTTGTCTACGGTGACGTATACGGGTTTGTACAACACCAAGGGATCCCTAAAAAATAGAACAATTTAACAGAAATTAGTTAACAGGTATTATTCTTCTTTAAGGTTATATTATCATAACAGCTACCTTCAACTTTTATAAAGTTGTTCTATTCAGCCCAACACAGTTAAAATAATAATTGTAGTAAACTTATTTAACCACTGTCTCAAATTTAGCCAGGATATACTTCGTCGGCCTATACTCTGCCCAGTGTCTTTCACTGTATAATGGATCTACACTACAGCAACACATACAGGGTGTTTGGTAAAGAATGGGCCATACCTTAACCCTAGATTCCTGAGGTTAAAATAGGTCGATTTAGGCAAACTTACCTTAGTACAAAAGTTGATAATAACCGAAATACAGGGTGTCAAAGCTAAACTTTTAATATATTTATTTTTGAATATTTCCTGACAAGCATGGGACAACAACACGAAATTTGGTAAGTGGTGCTGGCATTGTACAATCTACTAAATTATGTTAAACAAACGTTTCTGGCTACTACCAGAGGCGTACGACGTGAATGGTTGACCGTTCCCAAATTAGTGCAATTTTTTTATTCTCCAATACTTACAATACTCTATGAAAATAATATACTCTTTATTTGTAACGATAAAGCCATTAGTTCTCGAGATATCTGAAGCTAAAAACGAAGGAGCATAATACATTAATCAAAATAAGTGTGCCTTTTTATTCTTACCTTCAAATATCTCGAAAACTAATGATTTTATCGTTACGAAAGAAGCCTATATTATTTGCATAGAAAGTATTGGAGAATCTAAAAATTATGCTAAAATAGCAGTTTCATCAGTGGCGTAGAATTTGGGAAGGATCAGCCATTCACTTTCCCCTATCGTACGCCTCTGGTAGTAGCCAGAAACGATTATTTAACATAATTTAGTAGGGTGTACAGTACCTGCACTTTCTGCTAAGTATCACACGGATATCTCAAATTATTTGAAAGTATTATTTTTTTTTAATAATTTATTCTTTATTTAAAACTTTAAGAAATATGTGCGTACGGTACTATAAAACTATTTGACATATCCTTATGGTACTTGGCAGAAAGTGTAGGTACTGTACACCCTACTAAATTATGTTAAATAATCGTTTGTGGTTAATACCAGAGGCGTACGACAGGGGAAAGTGAATGGTTGACCCTTCCCAAATTCTACGCCACTGATGAAACTGCTATTTTAGCATAATTTTTAGATTCTCCAATACTTTCCGTGCAAATAATAGACTCTTTATTTGTAACGATAAAGTCATTAGTTTTCGAGATATTTGAAGTTAAAAATAAAAAGGCACACTTATTTTGATTAATGTATTATGTTCCTTTGTTTTTAGCTTCACATATCTCGAAAACTAATGGCTTTATCGTTACAAATGAAGAGCATGGTTTTTACATAGAAAGTATTGGAGAATCAAAGAAATGCACAAAAATAACAATTGCGCCAGTGGCGTAGAATTTGGGAAGGGTCAACCATTCACGTTCCCCGTCATACGCCTCTGGTAGTAGCTAGAAACGTTTGTTTAACATAATTTAGTAGGATGTACTTACAGTACCAGCACCACATACCAAATTTCGTGTTATTGTCCCATCATCATCATCACGTAGCGCTACAACCCTGGGTGGGTCCTGGCTGACTGAACAACTTTCTTCCAATTTCTTCGGTCTTCCATCAACCTAGGGTCAAATGGAATGTTCATTTTCCGGAGATCTGCTTGGATGTTATCTCTCCATCGCATTCTGGGACGTCCAAGTGATCTTTTGCCTGTAGGAATCTCCTCCCATACCAGTTTTACAAGTCTTTCGTTATGAAGTCTGTGCACGTGGCCTGCCCATCTTAGTCGCTGTGATTTAATTTCTTGGACAACATCGGTGTCATTGTAGAGTGCTTTTAATTCGATGTTGGTTCTGATCCTATACTGGTTTGTGTTAATGTCGTGGTGAGGTCCGAAAATTTTTCTAAGTATTTTTCGATTAAAACGTCTGAGCTTTTCTTCGTTTGATTTGGTCATGGTCCACGTTTCGCATCCATATGTTAGTACTGGTCTGACGATGGATTTATAAATTTTGATTATTGTTGTTGTCCCATGCCTGTCAGGAAATATTTAAAAATAAATAAAATAAAAGTTTAACTTTGACACCCTGTATTTCGGTTATTGTCAACTTTTTTACTAAGGTAAGTTAGCTTAAATCAACATATTTTAACGTCAGAAATCTAAGGTTAAGCTATGGCCCACTCTTTATCAAACACCCTGTATATCTCTCACATCTCATGAAATAACGAAATTTTCTTATTTCAATTGTATTTAACCCTTAAGTACTAACACACCGTCTCTCAGACGGCATTTCTTGTCGAAAGTGGGATATTTCCCTTCCTAGAAAATTTTGAAGGTCACCCGTTTATGACTTTTCAAGTTGGGTTGCTCTTTAGTAGTATTGAAGTCGACAATGTGCGGCAGGTCGTTATTTGAAAGATATTTAGGCTCAAAGTGTGATTTCCGTCTAATAGACGGGGTGTAAGTGTTTGTGCCCAGTTAGTAATTACTAGGGAGCGGATTTATATGCGATTAATTTTGACGAAATATGCGCATATATATGCGGTAAAAAATTACGAAATATGCGCAAGATATGCACAAAAATTGAAAAAATGCGCATTTCGAGAAACCACAAATTTTCTGTTCTATTCTATTCTAGGGGGTTCTTTTATAGGGGGCATCAATCTTATTTATTATCTTTCAAATAAAATTATTTTTATACATTTATATGCAATTTATTCACATTTTTTACAAAAACTGCTACCAATAGTTACCAATTTAAAATAAAACAACAATGTCACTATAAATATATCTTCGATTATAAATTATAATTCACTACATTGTGTTTTTCCAAATTCTTTACGAGGAAACATACATATTCTTTGATCAGATAAAATATTTTTATAACTTGAAAAACTCCTTTCAACATCAATAGAAGTATGTAATTGGGGCGTATTTAAAATAACTTGTTAATTTTCGTTGGAAAATCGTAAATCTATGGTTAAAGATGTAAATTCTCTTAACAATAGAGTATTTAAAAGAATCACCAGAATTATAGGTATGGTTTGTTCAACAGTAAATGGTTGAGTTCAATTAGTGCGGTCGTAAATATTATTAAATTTTTCTGACCTGGCCCATTGTTAAGACCCACCCGGAGCGATAAGCAAACGAGGTAGACAGAGTTGGTCTTTTGACAATTAACACTGACTAGACGGTACTCCCATAATAAAGCCTGAAATAAATTTTACCTGAAACCGGGCCTTTTATACTATTATCGGTTACTCCAGGATGTTTATAGTGGTAACTAATTGAACTCAACCATTTACTGTTAAACATACCATACCTACTAAATAATATATTACAATAAAAGTAAATAAAATTCGGATTTCCGGGTAAACCGTCCTTCATCACTTTAACATCCTACAATCATTTTATAACGGCGTACTATAAGCACTATAAGTACTTTGTGTAAAGATCGGGTATTTTTTAAGAAAAAATGAAAGGCAGTGAATGAGCCGTCTCTCTTCAGGTAGTTCTCGTATTAATAGATACGACAGCCTGTGCGGGGAAATATTTTGTGTCGAATTAAAAAATTAAAAAATTTTTTGGACTTAAATGTTTTTAAATAGGCACAAAATATTCATGTTTCTTTAAAAATATGCAAAATTTAGTAAAGTTCTCAAATATGCGAAATATGCACGCAATATGCATTTAGCATAAAATCCGCTCCCTAGTAATTACACATAATGTATCCCAGCTCGTCAAAAAACATCAAATAAGGGAATACAGACCATGGGGAAACTCTTTTGAAATGGTTTGATGAGGTAGAAGACGACATAAGCGAAGTGGAATCAATTTGTGATGAAAATGTTGCCACTGACTACCATTGCTACACTGTACTAACTATAGTACCTGTCAGTTTTTTTTGTTTTAACATTTTTTAAAAACCTTTCTATTTTCATTTTTCTTACTCTTTGTTTAACTCGATTATAAATTTTTGTTAAGATTCTTTAATTTGTTTAATTTTTATCACACTTTTTCGCAGGAGTAAAAAGGTACACAAACAATCCTTCCATTCTTGTTATAATGTTTTTTATTTTAATAAGTACATAAAAACTAGATTAATTACTGTGTTTTTTAGATAATCAATACTTTCAGTAAGTCATTGAGATATTTTTTTGCATTAAAAGATTTAACAAAAACAAAAATTACCACTAAAATGTTAAACCCGTCTGTCAGGCGGTTAGTTATTGTTTACGTCATTGATTTAAGATATTAGTACTTAAGGGTTAATGTCTATAACCTAACTTTTTTTCTTTAGCTGCCGGGTGCCGTGTCCGTATTCAGACGTTGGCCGTCATCATGTTTACAAGTTCCTAAAACCTTTCCCTATCGGCTGCTGTGCGAAATAATTCTTCTACCTGGAACCACACCATTGTCTAATATTACGCAACCATGAAAGTTTCTTTCGACCAATCGGACCAATCCATCTCTTTCACTCCACTTTTCCTTGTATTATAAGGCGAAGTAGATGGTATTTAAGTCCTCTGATTATATAGTCGAATAATTCTCCTTTTTTCCTTTTTATGTTTATCAGCAGACGTTCTGAATTCATCATTTGGAAAACATCTTTATTGGAAGTGCGCATATCCTACGATATCTGTAGGATTCGTCGATAGCACTACATTTAGAATACTTCTAATTTATTTAGCATTGTGGTTTTTAACGTCCATGTCTCACAAACATACAATAATATAGACCACACATAACATTTCAGGACCTTCTTGCGAATATTCATCGACAGGCTTCAGGCATCGGTTACATAAAACTGGTTTTCAGGTCATAAAAGCCTTACGTGATATTTCGATCCTGTTTATTACCTCTTCATCACAATCTCAATTTACATTTAACCAACTGCCAAGGTATTTAAAATGGTTTATCCGTTCTATCTCCTCTCCGTCAAGAGAAAGCACACCTTGATCTACATTAATCTTTCCAACTGCCATCCACTTTGTCTCTGAAATAACGATTTTTAGGCCTCTACGGTAACTTTCCTCACTGACTAGATTTACTAACGTCTGGAGATCTTGTAAATTTTCTGCAAGAATGGCTATCTCGTCAGCGTATTTGATATTGTTGATTACTTCTCCGCCCAGTCCTACTCCCTCTTGTCTGTCGTTCAAAGCATCCATATAAAGTTCTTCAGAGTTCAGAATAAAAAGACTGGGTGATAAAACACAACCCTGTCGTACTCCACGTTTGATGGGTAGTTTTTCAGTACGACTATCTCTAACTTGAATACAGGCTACTTGATTGTAATGTAAGTATTTTAGCAGTCTTATATCGTAGTGGTTAAGTCCTGCTGCCGGCAGGTAATTGAAAAGTGTATCATGTTGTACTCGGACGAATGCCTTCTCGAAATCGATGAAACAAACATAAACGTTCTTCAGGAACTCACAACTTTTAACTCTAGTTCCTAGACCATCTCTAAATCCAAATTGTTTGTTACCCATTCTAGTTTCACACAGAAGGAATACTAGGTTTTGTATAATTCGTAAAAGTAACTTAAGTGCGTGACTCATCAAACTTATTAGTCTAAAATCGCTGCATTAGGGGGGCCTGCTTTTCTTTGGTAATGTTATACACAAATACTTCAACCAATTATCTGGTAGTTTTCCTTGGTTGTAAATTTTGTTAAACAAAGTGGTTAAGTAGGTATTGTTTCCTCATCCAAAAGTTTAAGGAGCTCAGCAGGGATTTGATCTGGTTTACGTGCTTTATAATTAAATATTTTTAACCTAACAGGTATTAGTAAATTATTATTAGAAAAGAACACCAATTTCAGATAGCCCGTCCAAAAACAAGTTCATAGTTTATTTGTTCACTGCATCTTTATTATTTCCTTTTCTCTTGCCCATATTTTTGCCTGCCAATTTCTTTTCTTTCTCCTTTATGCTTTTTTTTCTATTTTTTTTATAAAAATGTATTGTTCTTATGTATTTAAATTTATATTTATATATTTTAGTGCCATTTAATTGAAACATTTGTGTAATTTAATTCAGCATCAAATTAGTGAGTTAAGTGTAAAAGGGGTGATACACACGCGAGTAAGTACGCGAAGTTATGGCTCGACGACCTTTTTCGCGAGTGTATCACAGCAAGTACGCGTACTTTAAGTCCGCCGATTAAGTACGCCGTCGATCCAACAAGTTTGAAATCTTACTCGTAACCCGTACGTGTATCACTGCCACGAGCCGCGAGCCTCGAGCCGTCATGTTATTGCGTTTAAAGTTACACTTATATTTTCACTAATTAAGCAAATTGCCTAGAAATAATTCAATCTTTTATTGTTGAAAGGAGACAAGTTACATTTTATAAGTTTTGAGAAAACCGTAAAACACTATTTTAAGCTATACTAAATTATTTTTGATTATTTGTTTTTGAGTAAACCTAATTATTTATAGGCTGTTTTATCCTCCTGATGAAAATATTACCCTTTTATCTATGATTTTTTGTTTGTTACCCACACTTTTCGATTTCGTCTTTTTTTATTAGTATATATTAAAAATATATAACACGATAGGATACGATATGAAGTATATAATACGATAAAATTCCTAAATAGCACAAACCACCGACGGCGACCGCGATCTTTAAAACCGCGTACTTTTAGTCTGCGTGTATCACCGACGGCGAGCCGAGTAAGTCCGCGATCTTTAAACCCGCGTACTTAAAGTTTGCGTGTGTATCACGCGCTTAAGAGTAGTCTAGGCTAAACTTCGCTCATTATTTTGTATGTATATTATTATTTTTGTTTCTAATAAAGACCTTTATCCAGATTTAGCCATACGGCTCACACTCCTTCTAAGGGGAAAATTGACTTATCCCAGATACATACGGTATCAAAAGGATTGAACTCTGGTGGGACTCTTTCCGTGTTATCGACCCCTCTAGGTGACTTAGTATGCAGGTGTATCTCCCAAAAATTTTCGTACACATCTGGCCGTTGCCAGACCTTTATCTCCTGTGGGAGTTTTGATATTATCTCCCCCAGACCTTTATTATTATTATTATTATTCTTATTATATACCATTCACACCTACAGATTTTCCATTTTTTAGCCTGTTCATACCATCGTGGGGTTCTTTTAACGTAATTGGAGTTCATACGTGATTTGTCTCCTAATTCAGTCTTTTTCTAGTGTTTGGGTCTTTAAATCGGTTCTTTGTTCTTCCATTTACAAGGAGTTAAGCAGCGACTTGGTTTGCTATAACCTTGAAAGGTGGTTTATGTTCAATCATGATCACGGATTAAGTTTTTTAACAAGGTTCCATGCTATTTTGCTTCTATATTCCATGTTCATTTTTCCAGGGTTCGATTTACTTTTCCTTTCTAGCTTGACTCAGCTATTGAAGTAGGACTGCTCCACAGTCAACGGTTTCTTGGTGAAAAGGGTCAGCTACACAGAGGGTTTCATATGTTCTCATTAGTTCTTTGGACTCGCTGGTCATCCTGGGAACATATTGTTGTATACATCCGCTGAAGATAACTTTTCTGGACACATTTTTTATTAATTCTACAAATTCTTCGTAGTTTTCTGGTTTTTGTTGAAGATGTAGCAGCTTAAAATCTAGCATTTCTGCATAGTTTTCCCAGTTTGCCTTTTGAAGTTAAATCTCGTTCTGAATGGGATAGCTTGTGATCTGACAATTGGAAAGATATTTATACCAATTGGTCTATGCTGTCTTTCTTATGGGGTTATATATATACTACTTTAATACATCGATCTTAGAGGTTAGTACTTAAAAAACAAATATCCAGGTTATACCTTTTTTCCAAACTCTGCTCTGAGGAGAAGGTGGAAGTTTAGGATCATGAATTAATGTGAGACCACTCGATTCAGCTCATGTTTCTATTGCGTCTCTATTTGCGTCAGAATATGCGAAGCCCGAAAGTGAACTTTGACTGTTAAAGCCTCCCAATATAAGCTGATTGGATTGTGATTGAAAATTAGTTGGGAGATAAAAAATGAAGAGCTGATATAGGGGTTTATATACCGAGGTTAAAATTAAAAAGATGTAAATTAAACAGTGATTTTACTCACTTCAGATGATGTTCATTCCCATCATACACTTGCCCCAATAAAAATTCTGGTGCCAAGTACATACCACCTTCCACAACCGGACAAGCATTTTCTGAAAAACAAATATCATTAGCATCTTAAGTATGGTAATAACTAATAAGTAAACTTTTTCTTACCGTATTTAATGACCTGTGTTTTATTTGAGTTAGGAATTCTAAATGGCACTGTACCTATCGTTATTGGGCAGCTAACTTGTAGTATGTTGTAGTCCTTGTCTGTGTCAAGATATACCTGAAAAAAATAGACAATTTAAAACGTTGGTAATGCTGTATGACTGCAGATAGATGATGAAGATCACTTTCTACAATGTGTTACATCTATATGGTATATGTATCTTCATGTGATAGTTAATGTTTTTCATTGTTAGATGATTATCATATCTTTCATATAACAATGAAACACTGAAAACTTTTGCTTTTAATACTTTTACAAAAATTATTAAAATTAATGTCACTAGAGCTGTTTCGACAGAGTGCCTTTCTGAATTGATGAATTCTACTGTGTGTCTTCACTTTATAGTATTTAACTTAATATGTTGAGGAGTGCAGAGGTGTTTGTCTCAATGAAGATAGCTTTATGCCTTTATTTTGAATGCGGAATATTTGAAAGTGGTTATTAAAGAAAGAATATGATCTAGAAGGTGAAGTGAGTACATAGAATCTGTTTGTCTAATATTGAAAACCCCTTGGTGTTCTGCTATGCGTTTGTTAAAGGTTCTACCAGTTTGACCGATGTATAAATATCTTTTATGTAATACTTCAATCTACTTTCATCGACAACCGATTTTTAAATAAATTTTTGTGATTTATGGTATAATATACCGACTAGAGGACAATAATTATAGCCGACTACATAAAATTTCTTTGTGGATTTTATAGATAAAATAATGTTCATAAAAAGTAGGTACGTATACTTACAGTTAGTAAATAGTAGATTTGCACCAATCGACATATGTGTACAAGAGTAGTAGGCAATGGTGGTATAACTAAATAGTTAGAGCTGTCCCATTTACTTTTGGCGTGCGGTTTTACATGACACCCCCTGAAATAATACAATACAATACAATACAGTAAAATACAATAGAATACAATAATAACATAAACAAGATGTGAGCGCTTTATTAAATTTTCATGATTACGTGTTTAATTCAATTAGTTTTTCGTACTTCCGGGCCTAAAGTGACAACTTCACTCCCTTGTGACAGGTACTAAAGTGTCACATTTAATCCCTCCGGGATTAAATATTGACGAAACTCCCGGAACGATTAAATCACAAACAAACGAATTTAAGGGATATTTTATTGAAAAATATAATTAATTAGAATGGTAATTAACGTTAATATTCAAATTAATATTGTGACAGTTCGTCATATTGACCAGTCTTTCCTGGGTTAATGCAGCAGGTAACTGACGAGTAACAGATAGGTCCTTTTCATATTGAACTGGTGTTTGTTTCGAAGATCCTGCGGAAACAGGAAGCGAGAATGAGGACTGTGGCATAACTATAGTGGACGAATCGGCGACTTGACCAAATATTTTATCTGAAATTTTTTGTTTATTTTTAATAGACGATTCAATATATCCCTCGGCCACGTTGGAGGATTTCCATCCTCCATGTCTCTTCAGCACGTCTATTGTTGCTCCCGAATCAGCTAACAAAGACGCAGATGTGCGTCTAAAACAATGTCCCGTATAAGACGTCGCATTTTCTAATTTCAAGAAAGCTGCTATTTGCCGTGGAATTGTACCAAACATGTTTTTTCCTACTACTCGCGTAGTACATTCTTTGTTGATGTATTGAACAAAAAATTTTGAATGAGTTGTCCCTGTCTTTCGCAATGCCACATATTTCCGAAATATCGCCACAAAACTGATGGCACTGTTTTCTGAATTTTTGATCACAAAATTTCGGTCAATTTTATTTTTGGTGTTTCTAATCGCAATTAGGAAGGAATCGCCCAAATCTCTCACATCGTCGATTTCTAAATCAACCAACTCTTTTCCACGACAAGCTCCCGCAACGCCCAAAATAAGTGCAACCTACAAAAAAATTGATTTCTTAAAATTTCTGAATATAAACAAATTTCCAAATTTACCTTAAGCATTAAATATTTATCATCCGGAGCCTCCCGTAAGAACTGATCTACCTGCTCAGACGTGAGAATTCTTGACTTCTTTGGCTTAAATCCCTCATTTCTTCTCTTCAAAAAAGCTAATAATTTTGGAAATTTACTTATATCAATATCTTCTCTAATGTTAATAACCGATTTCAGCATTGAGTAATGTGCCCAGAGAGTTGAGGCACAAACCGCTTTTGATTTATCATCGAAGTAGACTAACAGCGCATTTTCAGTAGGTTGTCTCACATTTTTTAAGCGGCACCACTTTTTAAAAGCATCGTACTGCTGCTCGTATAGTTTTCTAGATTTCGGTGGTAACAATTCTTCACCTACTTCGGCTGCTCTTTTATCAATATCAGATACACCTTCTTCACTCATGATACCAATAATTATCAATAACAATGTTTCTTTACAATGACACTAGTAATGACAATGTTTCTAAATTATAACTGTCACAACGCAATGTTACTATGGTAACTTATTTTAAAGACAGTTTATTAAATGAGTTGAAGAGAGAAAAAACTGATTGAAATTATTGAAATAATTAATAAAATCATACCGGAAGTACGAAAAGTATCGTATATACCTTGCGACTGAAGTACATTTAATCCTTCAGGTAAATTATGGCCCTCCCTGCGGTCGGGCCATAAACTTTACCTTCAGGATTAAATGTACTACTTCAGTCCCGCGGTATATAATGTACTATTATAGTACTGAACCAAATGTATGTAATATATTATTACCCTTAGTATAATTATTTCCCTTATGATTTTACATCTTACAATTTTACACCTAAATTCTGAATAATTTTATCATTGTTATTAATTGTATATTAATCTTATAAAAAAACACAAAAAATTAGTAAAGACGACATTGAACTGTACATGTTGTTGATATAGTTTCTTGTGTATAAATACAGACTTAGGTGCAAAGACATTATTATTCGTATTTATTATTATTAGTAGACGCAAATATTTCGAAATAGTGTATTAGCCGTGTTATGAGGAATGAACAGAGTTATTTGTTCTGGGTAAGGTATTTGAAAAGAGAGGACCCGGGAGAATAAGAATATTTTGGCTTCAAAACCTGAGAAAGTGGTTCAATACATCGACAACCGGATTATTCCGAATAGCAGCAAACAAAGTTAGGATAGCCATGCTGATCGCCAACATCCGGAACGATAGGGACCGTAAGAAAAAGAAGAAATGTTAGATTAGTATTGTCATTGTTGACAGTTGTGGCTCGCCATCCTATGTAATGTGTAAATATAATGTTATTAGAACTGAAATAATTAGTCCAGGAACCAAAGCTTTTTACCTCGCAATTTTTACAGAATTGATCGATTTGCCTGAAAATTTGAGAATAAGTAGTGGATAGTCCACGAATCAAAATCTATATGGTGCCGACAGGCGCTTTTACTATGGGGGTGGTTGCCATCCCATCTCGGAGGTGGAAATTTTTTATTATATTTTGAGCGCAAAAGTTAATAAAAAGATTCATTCTAAGCCAGAAATATTCTATACATTTTTTGATAAAATTAATAGTTTTTGATTTATCCGCTATCGAAAGTGTTAGTTTTATATCTAAAAAATCAATGTTTTTCGATAGTATACTCATTTACAATTCACTCAATTTTTACCGTAGAACAAATTGTATCAAACCAAATTCTTGGGAATTAAATTACCTACAATTTCATATTTAAACATTTTTTCGTATCTCTGATGTTAATCTTTCTATTCTGAAGAAAATGGCAATTTTTACCAAATTGCAAACATTCGTTATTCGTTTTAAACTTCAGTTTTTTAAAAACTAATCATTCTAAGCCAGTCAAATTTCTAGAATCTATTAATAATACCTAAATAAAGAAGAATAAATAAAGCCAATGACTAAAAACACCGCTAACTTACATTATTATGCTTCCAATTATATTTCTCCTTTTTTTTTTCAAAACAATATATTGATTTTTTTACCGTAACTTTTTATTTTTTATCTTCGTTCGTTAAAAAAGAATTCTGTAGGTTTTTACAAGATCTATAAGGCTAGTAATATTAAATCTTTTTAAAATTCTCAGTCATAAAAGGAGGGGGCATTGAAAGAGTTGGTAAAGGTGGTTTTTGCAAGATATTACAAGTTTTAATTGTCAATATAGCTCACTCAATTTTTGCCGTAAAACAATTATTTGCAAACCAAGTTCTTGGGAATTAAATAAGCTACAATTTCATATTTAAATATTTTTTCGAATCTCTGATTCTAATCTTTTTATTCTGAAGAAAAGGCATTTTTTACCAAACTACAAAAACTCGTTATTCGCTTTTATCTCCATTTTTTTAAAAACTAATCATTCTAAGCCGATCAAACTTCTAGAACCTATTAACAATACACAAAAATACACAAATCAAGAAAACCAAATCAGGCCAATGACAAATTTTAATTAGGGTGGTGATTAGGGGGTTGTTTATGATCACACTTTTGCTGAAAAAAATGGGGACTGACAATTTTTTCATTATATGTCACTTAATTTTTTTAGCTAGAGATTTTTTTTATTCCTGGATATATATATTTTTAAATACTTTAAATTAGTTTCAACAAGTTATCCTCGAAAAATGCAAAGTTTTCCCGTCCTTTGACTTTGAAACTACAATATTTAACATTTGACGAAGAATAGCCAACATATAATAAAGTATAGCTCGATTACTATTGGTCTTAAAGAAAATAAAAAAAAAGGTTTTGTTTATTTTTTCAAAAGGTACATTTTTGTTAAGTAAAGTTGTTTTATAAAACGAAATTTTTTTAAAGTTATTAGCAGAAAACTGATTAAAAACATTGATTTTTTTTCGATATAAAACTAACATTTTCGATAGCGAATAAATCGAAAATTATTAATTTTATCAAAAAAATGTATAGAACGTTTTTTGCTTATAATGAATGTTTTTACCAACTCTTGCGGTCAAAATATAATAAAAATTTCTACACGCGAGATGGGGTGGCAACCACCCTCATGGTAAAAGCGCCTTTTGGCATGATATAGATTTTGATCCTTGGACTATCCACTACTTATTCTCAAATTTACAAGCAAATCAATCTATTCTGTAAAAATTGCGAGGTTTTGTCCTATTTTAAGCTTCATTACTTGGACTAAAAGTTTTACTTAATACGGACCAAAGAAGCAGATTAAATACCTACCCTCGTCTTTCATCAGCTCACGTATACTGGGTGGAAAAATCCATGCAATTTTATACTTTCTTTCTTTTCTTTCTACCCTATAAGGGTGTCGGATTTGGGATCGCTATTTTAATTTACATTCACCCATCTCTTCCATTCTTTTCTGTTTTCCACCATTATTTTTAATTCCTCGAGTGATTTTTCTTTAACTTTTCCCGCCTCTACTATTTGCTGTATCCATTTTTTTCTTGGTCTGCCTCTTTTCTCTTTGCAATGTTCCTTGCTTCGTTGATTCTTCTCGTAATTCTGTTGGGTTGCATCCTCATCAAATGCCCATACCAATTCATTTGTCTCTTTTTTAATTTATTCATTATTGGTTCTTGGTTGGCCATTCTCCTAATAGTCTCGTTGCTTAATCTATCCCATTTTGTCTTTCCAACTATCCTTCTTAAATGTCTCATCTCCATTGCATTTATTCTGCTCTTATGTTTTTCCAGAATTGTGCAGTTTTCACTTGCGTAGAGCACAGTCGGTATCACTATTGTGTTATATATGTTTATTTTTGTCTCTCTTGCAAGTTCTCTTTTCCCCAGTATTGGGGCTAAGGCATAGTATAACTTGCTTGATTTCTTGTTGCTCTATTTGTTATTTCCCAGTCTATTTTTCCGTCTTTAGTAATGATACTTCCCAGGTATTCGTAAGTTGTAACTATTCCAGTTCTGAGTTTTTGCATTTTATCTTTATTTCATTATCTTCTTTGCCGTTGATTATCATTATCTTACTTTTTCCCTCATTTATTTCCATTTTTAGCTCTTCTATTTTCTCTACCTATATGTCCATTAGTTTCTGCATTTTGTTCTCGGAATCTGCTATTAGTACTATGTCGTCCGCATACATTAAGTTATTGTTACCGGTTGTAATCTATGGTATCCTATTATTGTCTGTAGTTGGTTGGTTCTTGCTCTAGTTTCTCTTATTAATTCATTCATTACGATTATGAATAGCAAAGGGCTGAGACTATCTCCTTGTTTAATACCTCTATTTCAATTAAATTCTCCTGATCGTTCCCCTGCTATTTGTACTCTTCCTTTTACCTCTTTGTAAGTACTTTCTATAATTTTTATCAATCTGTTTGGTACATTTATTTTCCTCAAGCATTCCCCTATAATTTGTCTTTCTATCGTGTCAAATGCTGCTCTTAGGTCTATGAATGCTAATACCAGTTCCCCCCCGTGTCTAAGCATCTTTCGATTAGGTTCCTGATGGTAAATATGTTGTTATTTGTTTGTCTTCCTGGTCTAAAGGCCGCTTGTTCATCTCCCAATTTCATTTCTACTTCTTGCCTTGGTCTTTTCTCTATTATTTTCGTATACACTTTAAAGCATACCGATGACAGACATATAGCTCTGTAGTTTTCGCAGTTTATATGTTCTCCTTTTTTGTATATTGGTACAATTATGTTATTCTGGCAGTCTCTAGGGATTGCTTGTTTTTCCCATGCCTCTTTATATATTGTCCATAGCCAGTTTATTCCCTCTTCTCCCATGTATTTTACCATTTTCGGTTCAATTTTATCATCTCCTCCTGCCTTGTCTATTTTTATGTTTGATATTCCTTCTATTACTTCTTCTCTACTTATTTGGTCTATCTCTGTGTTTTCTTGGCCTTCATTTATTACATTGTCAACCTGTGTTACTTCGGTATCAAATTTTTCCTCATAATATTCTTTCCATACCCTAGCTATTTGTTCCGGGTTTATTTGAATTTGCATTGATCTATCTCTTACTGCATTTATCTCCTTTCGTTTTCCCCCCTTCATGTGTCGTATTGTCGTCCAAAAGTTTCTGTTGTTTGTTATATATCCTTCTTGTAGTTTTTCTCCAAATTCTTTCCATGATTTTGCTTTTGCTTGTGTGACTGTCTTTTTTACCAATCGTCTCTGCTTGTAATATTCACCTTTATCTTCTTCTAATCCTGTTTCGATGTATTTTTTCCATGCCATTTTCTTCTTTTTTATTTCTGTTTTCACTTCTTTATTCCACCATCTTGTCCTTTTCAATTGATTATTACATTTTTTGATTCCACATATTTCAGCTGCTGTTTTCTTAAATACTTCCCTGTAAGTTTTCCATCTTTCTTCCATTGTCCATGTTTCTTTTTGATACTCTATCTGCCTCAATATTTTATTGGTTTCCTTCTTGTAAAGTTCTCGCACACGTTCTATCTTTAATTTGTTTACTTTTACTTTCTTGTACTCTTTTCTTTCCACCTCCTCTATTTTTTCATCCTTCAGTTTTGCAGTGACAAGCCTGTGTTATGTGGACAGCTCCGGCTCTTTTTCCGTTAAGATATTTTGTATTTTTTGTTCCAAATTTCTCGTATATACTATATAGTCGATTAAGCTCTTTGCATTTCTCTCTTCGGCCACAAATGTATATTTGTATTCAATGGTTTGTTCACTGAATGTATTTCCTATTATGAGGTCATTCGTTTGGCAGAATTCTAGCATTTTAATTCCATTTCTATTTAATGTTTCTTCCCCATATTGTCCAATACATCCTTATCCCCTATTAACGTCCTTACCTACTCTAGAATTCCAATCTCCTAAAATTATTATTTTTTCTCATGTCTCTCTTAACTTATCTAATGTATATTGGAGTTCGGAGTTCGTTGTAGAATTCTATAATAGCCTCGTCTTCACTACCTTCTGTTGGTCCGTATATTTGAATTATCCCTATCTTATCTTTTAGTTCTATTTGGGCTGTAATTATTCTAGATGATACTGCTTCGTAATTTGTTATCCTTGATTCTATTCTTTTATTCACTATTATACCAACTCCTTCTTTTGTCTTTGTCCCTGCAGTACTCCGGAATAATATAGGCTATATTTCTCGTTGATATTTATAATATATGTCCTCTGCCTATCTTTTTTGTTTCGCTTATTCCCAATATTTGTACATCCATTTTTTCCATTTCTTCTGTAGCTTCTATTCCCTTGCCTGTCAGAGATGTCACATTCCATGTCGCTATTCCTATATGATTTGTCTCGTTATGATGTATTTCCTCATTACCGTTTTCTTACCGTTATAAACTGCTCGTCAAAAGTTAGGGATATAGAAAATTATGCTCATTTTCATATTTGATTTCTTCGTGAACAGTTTTCCTTTAGTATTTAGACAGTTGTGCAAAGGTTTACTCAAACTTGAGTGGTACTCAAACTCACTGAAGAAAAAAAGTGTTCTTCATATGTTAAGTTTGAGACAACCTGTAGAGAGAACGAGGTATAAATGTGAGTATACATCAGAACCATATTGTAGTCTTATGTTTTGTGAATATTTCGGCTTTTAAATGTCCCTGATATCTTTAGAAACAAAGAAGATATGTGGCTTTACTTTTTAACATGTTTTTTAAATAAAACAAAACTAAATCAACAATAAAAAATAACAGTTAACAAAACTTTAAAAACAGAAAGGCACATAAGGTAAACAGTTCTCATCGACACCTATAAGAGTTATTTGTTGACCAGGTAAGCGGTATACACAGCGCAATATAAGAGAGACGAGATTATTTAATGGAGGCTCTGTGATATTTTGGGGTGGAATTTTTTTGAGAATAAGTACGGTTTCTACGTGGAGGCTCTATAAATAACGAGATGTACATTACAAAAATTTATTTTCTTTAAACACTCTGTTCCGGTGGCACTATATTGTAGGAAATAATTTATCTTAGTGGGATGATAAGACATGGTCTCTTCACGTATCATGTCGTAAGTTAAAACACATATTAAAGAATTAAACCGTCTAGTTTCTTTGTTATTAAAGATATCAGAGAAATTAAAAAAATAAAATATTCGCAAAGTATGAGACTATCACATAATATCGATGTATATCCACATTTATGCCTCTTCCTCCCTACAAGGTGTCTCAAACTATTGTTTTGGTTAAAACACGTGTTACACTACGAAACCGTTGACTCTGTGTTTTTAAAGATATAAGGGACATTCAAGAAAACAAAATGTTCACAAAATATAAGACTACAATATGATTCTGATGTATACTTGCATTTATACCTCGTCCTCCCTACAGGGTGTCTCAAACTTAACAGAAGAATAACATATATTTTCTTCCACCCGGTATAAGTAAAAAAAAAGTTTAAGTAAACCTTTGCAAAAAATATGTAAATGCTAAATAAAAATATAAAATATTAAAAAATAGCGAAATCCGTTAATACGCCAGTCAAAATTCTATCCTAACGCCATCCTAATTCAAAGTCTACCATATGCCGATGTGTGCTTTTATCTTGGGGGTGGTTCTCACCCCTTCTCGGGGTTAGAAAATTTCTTGGTTAAAATAACCACGGAAGTGGCTAGAGAACTTAAGTTTAAGCAAAAACTGTTCTATAATTTTTTTTTGAAAACTCAATAGTTTTTGAGTTATTCGTGGTTGAAAATTGGCCATTTTCATTGAAACATAACATCTTTTCGAACGGTTTTTTGCAAATATCATAAAAACTATGCATCTAACTAAAAAAACTACATAAAACATTTTTGTAGCTTATAAAAAACCAAAGAGACTAATAGTTCCTTCATAAATCTTCTAGTTATAATATAAAAAGAGATATGGTAGGTGAAAATAGTTTGTTTTTTGGTGCATACTCAAATCGTTGTATTCAACTTGAAATAACAGACAAACGGTCAATTTTAGGTGTATATTGTTACCAACACCTTTTGTAGTGCTTAAACAGATATTTAAAATGAGCAATATTAAGGGTACCTATCTTGCATTCAAACTAAGGCAGATATGCTGCAAAAAATTGATGATTAATGTATTTTAAGACAAAATGAGAAGTATATTTAACCTCTCATCCACCAGAATTTTAATGCTTCATTTTACTTCTACAATACCTTTTATTACGGTATTATGGACGGCTTCAAAAAGTTGGACGGGTATAATATGAATGGTTTTTGAAAAAAACAATAAGATCAATTTATAGAGCGCATTTTTAGATTTCCTTAAAAATCTTCTTTTTCTACATGTAACTTGAAAATGATAAGAAATACAATAATGAAACATAAAACAAAATTTTTACTTAACAAAATCCTACATTTTTGTGTGCTACCTTTTTTACGCATATCTTATCATTTTCGAGTTACATGGAGAAAAAGGAAGATCCTTAAGAAAATTTAAAAATGCGCTCTATAATTTGATCTTATTTTTTTTTCAAAAATTATCCATTTTAAACCCGTCCAACTTTTTGAACATAGAAATAACTTATAATAAAAAGTATTGCAGAAGGAAAACGATGCATTTAAATTCTGATGGATGAGGGATTAAATGTACTTCACATTTTTTTTTTAATTCCATTAGTCGTCAATTTTTTTGCAGCATATCTCGCTTACTTTGAATGTAATCGACATTTAAGGTGGCTCATTCTAAAGGTCTTTTCAATCACTACAAAAGGTATTGGTAGCATAATACAACCAAAAACGACCGTTTCTCTTTTATTTCAAGTTGAATACACAGATTTCAGGATGCACAAAAAAAAAAAACAAACTCTTCTCACCTACCATATCTCTTTTTGTAATATAACTAGAAGATATATGAAGCAACGAATCTCTTTGTTTTTTTATAAGCTACAAAATGTTTTGTATAGTTTTTTTCGTAAGATGCATAGATTGTAAGGTATTCGCAAAAAACCGCCCGAAAATGGTAGTAGGATGGAATTCGGAGCCAAATAACCTCATTGACTGCCCTATAATCTGTTCACGAAAAAATCAACTATGAAAATGAGCATAATTTTCTATATCCCTAACTTTTCAGGAGAAGTTTATATAAATGCTTCAAGTAAACGTTTAACCATTGATTGCTAAATATAGGGGAGATCAGTATAATTATCAATCAACGGTTTAACTATACTTTAGCAAATCTTTCAAGAATTTTGAAGAATACTGACAAAAAACACACTAAATTATTGTCTTATCGCTAACACTATTTTTTTGATGTTGTTTAAAGCACATAGAAGCCTGGTACAAACTGATACACTTACCCATATTCAAATATTAAGTGTTTCAAATCCTTGCTGGCCCCCAAAACGCCCTTATTTATAAAAAATTCACAGACTTGTTCTAATTTCACTCTAAGTTTAACTTCGTCATCACTTTGATTGTCAATTGACACTTTGAGCTTAACACTTTCTTTACAAACGTAGGCAGTTCGTGCTATGACGCACCTCAAGCTGATGGTGCCCTTTTTACAGCACCAACAACATGTGGATTTTCTGTTTTCTAATGCGACTGGTTTCTAAAACACAAAAAATAAAATACGACATTAAAATTTTATCTAATAAAACCCTTTAAGGGTGATTTTTGCAAGACACTGGAAGCTTTTCAACTACACATAATATCAACCCCTGCATAGAATAACGTTGTAACTGACATTTCTTGCGTTTTTGAGTTACAATGTTCTTCTTGTTCAATTTTTGATTCTCTACCTGCCAAAATGATCGGCTGTAACTGTATTTATAAGAAAGATTCCGAATGGAATAATACCGTAAATACAAAAATATGTGAACTATTTGTAGAATAACAGCGTATCTACAGTAGTTACAATTTTATTCGCCGCACTGACTCAGTGGCGTGCTCCCATACTCATTTTACCTTTTATTATCAGGATATTTTATTCGGTATTTAAAAAAACAAAAAAAAAACAAAAGTATAAATTATTTTTGAATAACCATAAAACTTTGAATTCAATGATTTCTTTCCTAATTTGCTACATTTTTTCATTTAAGAATAATAAATCTTACAAATAATAATAATTGACATGTATGACAATATTGTATGCAGTAAGGCAGAAACCAGAAGACGATGGAAATTGAATGAACAGTTTAGCAACAATTGAATTGTTAATTAAAAATTTAAGGTCACTATAATTACCACAATAATTATGATACATAAGAATAACTATGATTTTTGTACAAAAAGATACTGTACCTATCTAACGTAGTTTACAGAATTGAAATTGGACTATTTAAGCGGCCTCAGGAACATTTTAAAATTATAAACAATTTTTTGGCTTAAAAACAAATAGAATATCTCGAGAAATATTAAATTAAAAATAAATCATGAAAACGGTATTAGAAAAAAAGCGGCAGTACGCATTTTGTAAAAGAAAAAACGTTTAATTGTAATAAGTGGTTCCTGAGATACAACCGGTCAAATTTGACCGGCATTTACGGTAAAGATATAAACAATAGGATCACAATTTATGAACCATCACTTTCTATTTTTGTCCCCTTTCTCAAAACCAATTTTCATATCTTTAAAATACTCATAACATATATTATTCTAATAAAAACTATCGATATTACGAGTGAAAATTGCCAAAAATAGCAAAATTCCTACCAAAAATTAGGTTAGAGAAAATGTAATCTTAAAGTTCAAAATCGATATGCGTTAAAAAAATGCATTTTCTCGGCTTCCCACACAGCAATTTTCTTCATTCTTTTTTTGTTCCCAAGTAACTCGAGTAGAGCCATCTAACTAACTCATTATTAAATATCAAACTGGCTTTTGTCTTGTTATAATAACCCTGGTTTGGGTTTTAAACCCAAACCAGAGATTAAAACATTATACAGGGTGTTTCATTAATAATTGTCCATATAGTAACTGGAGAAACCTTAGCACAAAATATGAAGATTTAACCTAAAACACTTAAATAAAATGTGATCCCTTACTGAGTTACAGGGTGTTTTATCTAAAAATTTAAAAATTATTTTTGCTCATATTTTAAAACTATTTGACGTATCCTTTTCATGCTTGACAGAAATTGCGACTACTATTCACTCTACTAAATTATCATAAACAAACGTTTCTAGCTACTACCAGAGGCGTGCGACAGGGGATAGTGAATGGTTGACCCTTCTCAAATTCTACGCCACTGAAGGAATTACTATTTTAGTGCCATTTTTAGATTCTCCAATACCTTCTACGTAAATAATATACTCTTTATTGGTAACGATAAAGTCATTAGTTTTCGAGATATTTGAAGTTAAATATGAAACGGCACAGTTATTTTGATTAATTTATTATATGATTCATATGATTAAAATTTAAAAATTATTTGTACCCAGTACTTTAAAACCATCTGGCGTATCCTTATCATACTCGACAAAAAGTGTAGGTATTGTACACCATACTAAATTAAGATAAATAAACGTCTCTAGCTACTACCAGAGGCGTACGACAGGGGATAGTGGCTGGTTGACCCTTCCCAAATTCTACGCTACTGACAAAATTACTATTTTAGTGTAATTTTTTGATTTTCCAATACTTTTTATGTAAATATTCTCTTCAGTCGTAACGATAAAATGATTAGGTTTCGAGGTATTTGAAATTAAAAATGAAGCGACACAATATATTAATCAAAATAACCGTGTCGTTTCATTTTTAACTTCAAAGATCTAGAAAACTAATGACTTTATCGTTACGAATAAAGAGTATATTATTTTCATGGAAAGTATTGGAGAATCCAAAAATTTAACTAAAATAGCAATTCCGCCAGTGGCGTAGAATTTGGAAAGGGTCAAACATTCACTTTCCCCCGTCGTACGCCTCTGGTACTAGCCAGAAACGTTTGTTTAACATAGTTAAGTAGTTTGTACAGCACCTATACTTCCTGCCAAGTATGAAAAGGATACATCGAATAGTTTTAAAATGCCAAGCAAAAATATTTTTTAAATTTTTATATAAAACACCATGTAACTCAGGAAAGAACCACATTTTATTTAAGTGTTTTAGGTTAAATCTTCATATTTTGTGCTAAGGTTTCTCCAGTTACTATATGGACAATTATTAATGAAACACCCTGTATACAGGATAACTTAAATACCGTTAGACAGACAAATAAAATAAAAGTGGTGGTTTTACATATAGAATCAGTAAGGAATGAGAGATTATTCACACAATCAAAGGGCACATATCTTGACATATTCTTCAGGATATATTATTCAGAGTAAGGTGTTTGAAAAAAGACGACAAGGAAGAAGAAGAATATCTTGACTTTAAAACTTGAGAAAGTGGTTCGATACATCTACAACCAGACTATTCCGAATAGCTGTCAGCAAAATTGCGATAACCATGTTAATTGCTTTTTTTGCAAATAAGTTGTCGAATAATTTAAAAATAACAGGAAGCATAACCACTAATTATGACAGTAACCATAACATAACCGCCAATTCACAAGAAGACGTCTTCAAAACTACAAATTGGTCAACCTAACCTATGTCATTAATCTCATTCTTGGAACTGCAAATTATGATGGAGGAACTCCCAGGCAGTTCCGAATACGTCGACCTAAAAATGAATATGAGAAACCCCAAAATAATGACAAACACAGATGACTCCAAACGTATAACTATAAATGGCAGTGAGATAGAAAAAGTCCAGGAATATATCTACCTAGGCCAAATCCTGAAACTTGACAGAGAGAACCAAAGAGCGGAAATTACTAGGAGGGCAAGACTAACATGGGCAGGATTTGGAAAACTTAGTTGGATACTTAAGAATCGCCAAATACCCCAATACTTGAGAAGCAAAGTGTTCAATCAGTGCATCCTTCGTATCATGACACATGGATGTCAAACCTGGACCCTAACCAAGTCAAATATGAATAAACTAGCCACAACAGAAAGAGCAATGGAAAGAGAAATGTTAGGTATACGACTATCAGCTAAAATGAGGAACGACTGGGTAGGATCAAAAACTAAAGTCAAGGACATAACAATAAAAGTTGCCAAACTTAAGTGGAGCTTCGCAGGTCACACTGCTAGACAAAAAGACCAACGTTGAAACGCAAGAATACAACACTGGAGACCTTACGAAAGTAAACGACCGAGAGGAAGACCACAGATGAGGTGGGTTGATGATATTAAAAAAGTAGCCGAAACAAATTGGAAATATGTTGCTAAGGATAGAGACCGATGGAAGGAGTTGGGAGAGGAGGCCAATGTCCGGATATTGACGATAGAAGGCTATGAAGAAGAAGAAGAACCGCCAATTCGGTAAGCAGGTAGTATAACAGGAAACAGTGAGATTGGTCTGTAGGAGATGACTTCACGAAGTGATTTGAGTGTTATTACTATTTATGTAATTTTTCATAACATAGAAATGAATTTTAAACGAAAAGCAGCTTTTATTATTTATAGTAAATTTACTAGTATTTTAGTAAATTTATTTTTAGCCTGGTTACGCAGTCTCTTTCAAATTTTTCCTGTTATAAAGTCCATAAGAAACATGTAGGAGTTAATTAAAAGCTCTGTAAGAGTCAAATTCCTCGTAACCATTTCGAGTTCATAAATGCTGTTAGTACTTACTTTACTTTATCGTGTCCGGACATGTCATTTATAAAATTTCGGCCCAGTATCGAGCTACGTCGGTTCCATGTTCGTTGGAGAGCCACAAATCTTCGAGGGTACACCGATAAGGACAGTTTCTGCATGTAAGAAGATGTTTCATATTCTGTGTTTCTCCACAGTCACAGTTCACATCATCTTGGTCTATTTTCCCCCATTTTACCATGTTTGATTTCACTGAAGCGACCCCTGTTCTTATCCTATTAATAGTTTTCCAAGTTTTAAAGTCTAAAGACTGGCCGGTCCATTGAACCTGCGGAAGAGGAAAATACTCAGGCGGTTCATCCTGCACTGTTCCAAGGAAGCTTTTCCTGGATTTTAGTCGCTTTCGTGGTGTTCGAGCTTTGTATAGGGCATGCCATTCGTCCGCAATCTGTTTGATTTTCTCTATATGCTCTGCAACGCCTCTGCGTGTGGAGGGTTTTGCAAAACCCGCTGATTTATATAAGCTTGAGAGTGGTGTTGGTTTCATGCACCCCGTTACTATCCTGCATGTTTTATTTAGCGCAGTATTGACTTTTTAGCGTGGGTAGATCTGCCCCAAACTGGGCACACATATTCAGCAGTTGAGAAACACAGTGGCTGTGCCGTTGTTCTTAAGACGCCAGGACATGCACCCCATTTACTTTCTGTTAGCTTTCTGAGTATGCTGTTCCTAGTTGTTACTTTCCCTCTCATTTTTATGCAATGTAATGCTGTTAGTACGAAAGAGGCTCTGTTCTCAGACAAGTGTTATTCCAAAATGCAGATGTCAATTCTATGTCTAACTGATTACAAGATACCATCTGATCAAGTAATCGAGCATGTCAAGATGATGCAAATACTAACAGAATATATTATATTAAAAATAAAGATCTGAGATCTGGAAACATCTACTGTAAATCACAAAATTCAAGGCCATCACACCGATGCGTCGAGTGAGGCAAACCTGTATTTTGTTTCTCTAATCTTCGTTTCCTATCCTGAAAAAATATTAAGCAAAGTTTTGCACGAAATAGAAAAAGGCCACCTACTAAACGGGCATCGGTTGAACAATATCAGATAAGATAACGCCATGTTTTTTGCGAACAATCTAGAAGATCTTTAAGTCTATATGAACAAAATCACGTAGGTACCACAGTCAACCATATATACTCTTCTTCTTCTTCACGTGCCATCTCCGCGACGGAGGTTGGCAATCATCATGGCTATTCTGATCTTAGATGCTGCTGCTCTGAATAGTTCGGTTGATGTGCATCCGTACCATTCCCTCAAGTTACGCAACCACGAGATTCGTCTCCTTCCTATACCTCTCTCATATAGACTCAATAAAATGTAAAACAGATAAACCTCATGATAACTTGCAAGAAATAGATAACAAAAAGTCAACTCTACGCGAGCCAGTATAAAAGGAATTAAGCACTACAACTACATTGGCACAATTCAATTGAGTGTCTTCTTCAAAAGCCACAATCTCTCTCTTGTATAAAAGTAAGAATGCTGGGATGCTACATCTCTGTTCTGGTTGATATTTGAATCGTCGACCTTAAACGAAGAAATGTGCAAGAGATTGCACTGTCCTCTCAAGTGTACTTGAGAGAGTGCAAGGTTTGAGATGTGGCTGTATCGGAGAACACACAAGATACCATGGACTGACTAAATGAGAAATAAAGAGAATATTTTCATCTTTATTTATTTTTATTCAGGTTCTTCTTTATTTAGAAGAATAAATAAGAACTGAGAGTCATGATACCAATATTCGTCACGGATAGGCACATAAAAAAATGAAGTCAATAGGAACTTTCCAAGTTTATCTATATAAGAAATCTAGTTTAGTGCTATCTCTTTCTTAAGTTCCTTTTATCTGTAAGTAATCTCTAATTTCCTCGGGATGATCACTAGTGGAATTTCCAGGGAATCTTGATGAATATTCCTGTAAATATTTATAGCTCTTTTTCTACATTATGAAGAAGAAAGGCCTGGAAAACTTGAGGACCTGGAAAATTCCTGTAAATCGTTTTTCTCTGGAAAATCACTGTAGCGCCCCATGTAGTTTGTTTTGAGGTTATTATGAATGCAAAATCTAGCTCTTTCATGATGATAATATGTAACTTACGAATTAAAACTTCTGTTTTACTTACCAGATATTGTTCTTCCATACAGTCTATATGTGGACCAACAACAGTAAAATATTGGATACATTGCGGAGGACTGGCGTATGGAATATCGACAGTTACTTTGAAAAAATATCGAATGTAGCAAAATCTACTTTCAAAGGAACACGGTAAACTACTTTCTGGTAAGGAAAATCTATAAAAAAAATAGTTTACAACTATTAAAATTATGTTATTGTATATATGTATAGACTGTTGAGTATCTGATTATATATACCCAAATGAAGGAGGCGCTAAAATCGCCAACATTGCTTATGAAAATGAGTTGCATTGCCACCCTAGAATGACGAATGAATGAAAGAATTGGCGCAACATTTGGTGGGTAGCGGGGAAGCAGTGTTGTCATTTATAGTGCCTATATCTAATTGAAAACTAAACAGTCTGTATTTTAAATAAGTTAAGTCTTACTTGAAAGGAAACCGGTGCACGCCTCTGGGAAGAATAGGTACTGTTGTGTCTAAGTTATTTTCACCCCAGATTGTGTGCCGCTCATCAACAAACACTTGATCGTCTTTTACCTGAAACAATGATTAATTTTTTGTATTAAGTCATGTTTAACAATTTAAGGAAAAAGCTTGAGATTTAAGGGAGGAAAATCTTGAGAAAAATTTTTGGTGGTATCAAGGAGACTAACGGAGAATGGCACAGAAGAACAAACCAGGAGCTAATGCAGATGTATAAGAGACCTAGAATACAGAGGCGTAACAGAGGCCCCGCAGCATGAACCTTGCCGGGGGATCCCAATATGTCAGCGTCCACCTTGTCATCTAATTTATGTAAAAATATTTTCCACCTACCTCTACCGAAAGTATACTTTTCCGGACCTGGTTGTAGGGAGCAAAGTTGTACTTTTCCTCCCTAGGGAGGAAAATATTTTTCCTCCCTAGGGAGGAAAAGTAAAAGTGACGTCATTCATGAAATATAACTTATTGACGCCCTGTATAATATCTATTTTCTATTACGTAAGTATCTATACATTTTAACGTTTATTTATAAAGCACCCAGTATTTTGCAGAATGGTAAAAAACAGTAAATTGTTATTTTGATTTAACAATGTTTACATTAATAATTTGACTTATATTTGACAGTTGACAGTTATATTGTACCTACTAGTTAGTTTTAGTTTTAATAAATTTTGGTGGTTAGTTACATAAATAAATTAAGTAAAAATGAAAAATGACTTGTTATTAATTTGAGGAAGGTGGAAAAACCATATGTATAACATGGGAGTAAAGTGCCTTTTCCTCCCTTGAATGATTACTGCCCTCCGCTACGCGTCCGGCAGTAAACTTCATTCTCGGGAGGAAAAGTAGCACTTTCCTCCCTTGTTATACAAATAGCTATTTATTGTGATATTACTTTAGCCATAGTCTAAGAGCTGGGAGCGGATTTTGTGCGTGATAAGTAATATGGAAAAACTATATGGGGATATGTTGAATTAGTTGTGTACATGACTTTCACCAACGGCAGAAAACCAGAGTGGGGGCCGAGGGTAGTTATAAGGGGTCAAAGACGCGGTTTTTATTATTTTTTTTATGACGCTCATAATCGAGATAGTGCACCAAAATTTGGAAATAAGTAGGTCATGACGTACCTAAGTAAAGTCTCTAGGGGCGCAACGCTGCGTGGCCGACAAAGGGGTGGGGGTAGGAGTGAATATAAAAAATATAAAGGGTTTTTTGCGACGTTCGTAATTGAGATAGTGCACCAAAATTTGGGTATAAGTAGACCATGACATAAATAAGTAAAATCCCCAGAGCCGGAAACCAGAGTGGGGGAGGAAGGTAGTTATAAGGGGTCAAAATCGCGGTTTTTATTATTTATTTTTATGACGCTCATTATCGAGATAGTGCACCAAAATTTGGGAATAAATAGGTCATGACGTAACTAAGTAAAATCTCCAGGAGTGGAACGCTGCGTGGCCGACAAAGGGGTGGGGCAGGGGTGAATATAGAAAAACGTAAGGGGTCTTTTGAGACGTTCGTGATTGAGATAGTGCACCAAAATTTAGGAATAAGTAGAGCAAGACATAACTAAGTAATATTCCCAGAGGCGGAAACCAGAGTGGCGGACGAGGGTAGTTATAAGGGGTAAAAGTCGCGGTTTTGATTATTTTTTTTGTGGCGCTCATGATGGAGATAGTTCACCAAAATTTGGGAGTAAGTAGGTCATGAGGTAACTAAGTAAAATCTCCAGGGGCGGAACGCTGTTTGGTGTACAAAGGGGTGGTAGGCAGGGGTGAGTATAAAAATATATGGGGATTTTTTTGCCGTTTATGATTGAGATAGTGCACCAAAATTTAAGAATAAGTAGATCATGACATTAATAAGTAAAATCTCCAGGCGCGGAATGCTGCGTCGGGGACAAATGTTGTAACGGGTCACAAAAAAATAATACACACTGCGACTTTGACCCCTTAAAACTACCCTCGTCCCCGACCTCGGGTTTCCGGCTCTGAGGATTTTACTTAGCTAAGTCATGGTCTACTTATTCCCAAATTTTGGTGCACTATCTCAATCTAGAACGTCGCAAAAAAAATAATAAAAACGGCGACTTAGACCCTTATAACTACCTTCGTCCCCCACTCTGGTTTCCGGCTCTGGGGATTTTACTTAGTAATGTTATGGTCTACTTATTCCCAAATTTTGGTCCACTATCTCAATCACAAACGTCGCAAAAAACCCTTTATATTTTTTATATTCACCCCTACCCCCACCCCTTTGTTGGCCACGCAGCGTTCCGCCCCTAGAGATTTTACTTAGTTACGTCATGAACTACTTTTTCCCAAATTTTGGTGCACTATCTCAATCATGAGCATTACAAAAAAAAAATAATAAAAACTGCGACTTTGACCCCTTATAACTACCCTCGGCCCCCACTCTGGTTTCCGGCCGTTGGTGAAAGTCATGTACACAACTAATTCAACATATCCCCGTATAGTTTTTCCATATTACTTATGAAGTCTATCGACACACTAAAAGCAAAGTTGTAGCCCATGAAAAATTGTTCTTATTCGTCCAATTCCAAATCGAATATTTCAACATGAAATAACCAAAAAATTTACCACTTTTCGGAGATACTCATTACAGCTTTTTTTAAAATGTTTAAAAAAGCATTACTTTTATTTTTTTTCATAAAAGTTTCTAGCAACAAAACTAAGCGAGTGACGCTCAAAATAAGGTTAGCCGCTTTTTTGGTAAAAAAATCGTGAAAATCTCCACTTATTTAGCACCCCAAATAAAATTAATTGTTAGCGATTTACCATTACTTTATATATGTACAGTATGTCCCTCTAAGTTGGAACCATATTTATGGAAAAATATTGTTTATATGATCCGTAAGTTTGACCGGGTCAAAGTTCTTATTTTTGAAAACAATTGATTTATAGTAAAAAAGTTTTGTATTTTTTAAGAATGCTCTTTTTTGAAAATAATTTAAAAAGCATTAGGGGAGCGTTCAAGTATTACGTAACGCGATTTTTGAAGATTTTTACCCCCCCCCCCACGCAACGCACTGTAATGGGCGTTTAACTATTACGTAACGCAATTTTTGAAGATTTTTGACCCCCCCCCCACCTGCGTTACGTAATACTTGAACGTTGCCTAGGTAGTGATACGAAAAATCTCAAAGAGTAAAGAAATGTACGTTTTGCTTCTATAAATATTTTGATTTTATTTTGTTTTTTTGTCAGACAAAAATTGGTTAAGATATAGCTGTTCAAAATTTGCAAACACTCGTGATTATTGACTCGCTCAAGTCCTTTCGATTATAACCCTTTCAAAAATAAACACTGAAGAAGTAAAACTTACTGGTCATATAGACAAATTATGGGGAGATTTTCAGAATTTTTTTAGCAAGAAAGGGGTTAAATTTATTATGAGCGTAACTCGCTTAGTTTTGATGTTAGAAACTTTTGTAAAAAATAAAAAAAAGCTTTCCCTGAAAAGTGCTTCAATTTTTGGTTCTTTCACGTTGAAATATTCGATTTGGAATTTGACGAATACGAAAAAATTTTAATGAGCTACAAATTTGCTTTTACTGGGTCGACATATATCTTTTTTTAATTTTTAATATTTCTTTCGATCAAATACTCACTTTTTGAGTTATTTGCGAAAAACCGCATGAAAACGTTTTTTTTTTGTTGGAAAATAAACATTTTCTCTGGCAAATAACTCGAAAATATTGACTTCGGTGGCGACACTAAAAATTACACCGTATCGTCGGATTACACGGTCATTTACTGGGCTATAACATACAAAGTTTTTGTAGCACAAGTCGTATAGTGCAGTCACTGAAGGTTTCACCTCCGATTTCGTTGAACCTCCATCGATTTTCATGAAAATTGGTGAGTAATTAGAGGATACATCAAGGAACAAAGGTGACATGATGCCAACTTGCGCTTTTACCCTGGGGGTGGATGCCACCCCTTCTCGGGGGTGAAAATTATTTTATTAAACATAATACCATAAGTCGATACAGGGACAAATTATAAGCAAAATTTGTTTTATAAAGTTATTAAAATGAATCAACACTTTTTGAGTTATTACAGACCAAAGATTTTATTATTTCGTAAAAAAATGCATGTTTTAAATTGATTTTTCACGTATAAGTCAAAAACTATAAGCTTTTACAAAAAAGTTATTATTACTGAAATTGAAGATAATAAAAAATTGAATACATTCCTCACATAAATAACTAAACTGACGTTAGTTCAAAGTGAGTTATTGGCAATTGAATGTGTATTTTTTCGACGAGAACTCAAAACTAAGTATGCAAGCTTAAATAACGGGAAAACGATGCAATGTATAAAATATTCCTGCTAAACATTTGCCAAAGTACTTCGGAATACCTATCAAATGAGCTTCAGAACAAGGCAATAGCGTCAAAATTAAGCAAGTTATAATGAAAATAAAAGAACTGTTTCGAATTTTTTAGGAAAAAGTGAAAAATAAAACTTTGCCATTTCCACAAAAATTAAAATTTATAGTAATCCTTACAAAACTTCCTTATATTAGCATAAGTAATGTTTTTGATAATTTTGACCGGTTTATAATGCATATTTTTGAAAAAAATATATAATTTTAAAAAATCATAATTTTTAAAATTATTGTAATTCTCATATCCTTTTGATAATAACTCCAAAAATACTTAATATACGTAAAAAACCCAATTTTAGTTTTTTCTGTGCCAAATGTTTTAACTCTTTTACTATTTCTATAGGGTAAAAAAATAACCAAGATAGAAACGTTTAAATCTTATATTTTGCTGTGGGAACCATGCAACCGGGGTCACTTAACCTTTTATTTTTAAAAAAGTAAGGGGTTTAAAATATTAGGTTCAACATGCTTAAATCACTTGGAATTAACTTTCGAACAGTTTTTAGACGAACCTGATATCGTAAACACGAACGGAGTTATTAAAAAAAAACAATAACATTTTTTGAAAATTTTTTAAAAGATTAGTTTTGAAAAAATTTTGGAGCGTAAATTTTAACGCTATCAACATTTTCAAGGGTTCATTCAATAAATATTTTTAAGTACTTTGACAAATGTTTAATAAGTTTATGTTATAAAATGCATCAGTTTCCCGTTATTTCAGCTTGAATACTTAGAGTTTTTTACTCGGCGAAAAAAATATACATTCAGTTACCTGTAACTCACTTTTAGTTAACATTAAAAGGTTTTTCTAGTAAGGGGTTTATTTCATTTTTTATTTGTTTCAATTTTGATAATAATAACTTTTTTGTAAAAACTTACACTTTTTGAGTTATTGATGAAAAATTGGTTCAAAACATGCATTTTTCTCAAGAACAATTAAAATCTTTGATCTTTAATAACTCAAAAAGTTTTGATTTATTTTAATAACTTTATATAACAAATTTTGCTTGAAATTTGTCCCTCTATCGAATTATGGGGTTATTTTTAATAAAATAATTTTCACCCCCGAGAAGGGGTGGCATCCACCCCCCAGGGTAAAAGCGCAAGTTGGCATTATGTCACCTTTGTTCCTTGAGATATCCTCTAACCACTCACCAATTTTCATGCAAATCGTTGGAGGTTCAACGAAATCGGAGTAATAGCTCATATCCACCTTCAGTGACTCCACTAGTATTATTTAGTAATTTTTTAAAGGGGCCCTTATTTCCAATTCTACGGGGGAACCTCGACCAAGTTTGTTAGGCCACTGCTAGAATAACACAGAAATTCAGGATGCAGAGAGTTAGATGGTTGAGATATGTTTTAGGAATGCCAAAAGAAGGAAATGTCCTAAGAGTTTTGCAAGCTATGGAACAAGGAAAGAAAAGAAAAGGGGGGTACATGAAGGAAGTGGTTTGATGCCGTCCGGACTGACAGAAGAAATGGGTGTAAGGTGCGGGAGAGAACAAGTGAAGGCCGAAAAAGTAGAAGAATCTAGTCAAGACCATCGAATCCAAGGTCCTCTAAGGCATGTAGTGAATCGTTAAAAAACATTAGCTGTACGTCTTTACAGAATTGTCTTTAACTATCCAACAAATACATTTTAAAACCTTCAATTAACTGTATAAGATTTTTTCATGTTTTTTACCTATTGATTGCCATAAATGTATGACATTTTAATCTTAAAATAACTTCCTAATTTATGTCGATATTAAAAGTTCGGCACTAGCACAACTACAAGAACATCTAATCGATTTGTCTGATCTTTGTGCAGTCTTTAGTCTTCAAACTGATTGAACCTATTAAGTTTCAAACAGCTCGTAGGTACTTTTCCACCTATTTACCGATAGCAATAGAAATCGTCGCGTATTATGCATAATTGTTGTGGCTGAACGACAATAGCAGCGTGACCCAGAAACTTCAATGAGGCATCGGACGTTATCGACATGTCTTTGTTGTAAACAAGGAATGATGTGTAAAGAAAAGAGAGAACACTGGTTTGATGAGAACTGCACAAAATCCTAGAACAGAGGTAAAACGTAAAATTGAAACATATTAGAAACAACACAGAAAAAAGTAAAGAGCATTATAAAACCAAAATATATACACCGTTCTTAGGCGTCAACGTCCTTCGGTGTATCATCACCGAATCCGGGATCTATGGAGGAGTATCACCAAACCGCAAGCCCTTATCCCTTGCCGTACCGCTCCTCCATAGGCCGATCAGACGCCAGTTATTCCAGACCAAGTCGTAGATTCTATTGAATTTTCTACTACGGTGTTGGCTTTTATTAATTTCATGACCTGGCTAAGGCTCGAACCGTCGATCGCAAATCCACTAAACTTGTCGATCGACTGCGCCTCTGCCATCTGGACTGTCTAGACCAGGGGTGGGCAAACTTTTTGTGGTAAGGGCCACAAAAAGTTTTTGCTCTATTACTGAGGGCCGCAAAATTTGTTACCTACGGTAAAATTTTCAAATGTTATACTTTTTTTACTATTAAAATCTAATTTTGTTTAAATGATGTTCGCAGTGATTTAGGCATGCTATCTCCCCCCCCCCTTCAAGAATATATATTTTTCGTTCACATTGCTATTAGTTACTTATATATTTAAAAGGAAATTCCGTGCTTATATAGATGCAAACGTCATATAGTGTGTCGCATTTAAGATGAAGACACCCCTATATTACAGCTATCATACAGATTTTTAATGTTGATGGTTTACATTTTTTAAGATAGTCAACTGAAATTTAAATTTTAAACGCGGCCTACTGCGAATCCACAGGGTGAATTTTCGATATTTTGCTTCGCGTCAGAGATGTCGGAAAAAGTTATTTGGAAAAGATGTTCCAAATATTATAACCCCACATACCCAATTTCATGACCAAATTCGCACTTTTAGTTTTTTCAGTATTTGTAGTCCAGATCCTAACGCTGGCCCGAGATGTATCTCGGGACAGCCAATTGTAGGTTTTAGGATCCCAACTACAAATACTGACAAAACTAAAAGGGATTTTACCATGAAATTTGTAGGTCTGGATCCCGCGTACCAAAGAAAAATTGATTAATAGCAAGCTGAAAATTTGTTAATAGCTTAAGGGTGTCTAGTCGGACAAACTTTGATATATTGGAACACTGGAACAGGGGAAGTTTTAATTGTGGAACAGGTTAAAAATTTGGAACATCAGACTACGAAAACGTCAGATGTATTTTGTCCGACAGAACTTCCAATTGACTTGTTACCCTTTCATTAAACTCTCATGCAAAAATCAGACTGCTATTACTAACCAACATGATTTCTGTCATTTGACATGTTCTTCGTGTTCCACTCATTAAAATGCCCAGTTGGTAATACACACCAGTCTGATTTTTGCATGAGAGTTTAATGAAAGGGCAACAAATCAATTGGAAGTTCAGTCCCAATTTTTAACCTGTTCCACCATTAAAACTTCCCCTGTTCCAGTGTTCCCATATATCAAAGTTTGTCCGACTAGACACCGTTAAGTTATTAACAAATTTTCAGCCTGTTATCAATCAACTTCTTTTTCTTATGCGGGATCCAGACCTATTGGTATGTGGGGTTACAATAATATTTGGAGCAACTTTTCCAAATAACTTTTTCTGATATCACTAACGCTAAGCAAACTATCGAAAATTTACCCTGTTTGTGGATTCGCAGTAGGCCGCGTTTAAAATTTAAATTTCAGTTGACTATCTTAAAAATTGTGAAACATCAACCTATATGACTGCAAAATTTCAAATCTGTATTTATTTTGATAGCTGAAATATAGGGGTGTCTTCATTTTAAATGCGACACACTGTATACATAAAAATAAACAACGATATAGGCTTGAAAAAGTCTTAGATCCCCTTCGTTGTTTTTGCTCTCTTTGAAAGAATTAGAGAATAAACAAATATTTATGAAACATATTATTTATTATTTACAAACTTTCAATAATAATTATTAAATTTTGCAAATGTTGTTCTACATAAAGATCTGTAAAATGCTAAAATATCTTCTTTTTTACATATGTGTCTTCCTTGTCAACTGGCACGGAATCAATTTGAACTGAAAAATGATTTTTGACAAGTGATAAGTAAAATGATATACCTATTTATCCTAAAATCTTTGAAATGATTTTCAAATTCCTTGAGGACCGTGGCAAATTACAAGTTCTTCTTTGTAAACTTTTAACTTATTTTCTGGTACTTACATTATTTAATGATTGAAAATAAAGTATTTTTTTTTCCACTCTTGATTAATGAATAGTAGTTTGAGTTTCATTTTAAATAGTATATTGTACAACAAGAGAGAAAAAGACATATTTCTTACGAGCGCAGAAGTTTGTTAGCATGAGCCGAGGTAAGAGGCCAGTGCCGCAAATCAAGCGAGGGAGAAATATGTCGTTTTCTCACGTGTTGTACACTGTTCTTTTTCTATGGATGCGTTTTTGTCAAGAGTTCAATCTTAAAAATTAAATAATTTAGGTGCTATTATATAGATTATATGCCAAAATTGAAATAAAATACATATTATACACATATATAGGTATTTAATATTCTTAATATTTATATACTCTTATTTATTTAAAATTATAGTTACCAGTTATATTTGAACAGTTTTGAAAGGTAATTCCTCGTAAGTTTTGATTTGACACATTTTATTTGGCAAAAATATTTGTGTTTGTATTGTGCATATTACCATGGAAACCGCGATTCTACGTATGGAACCCGTGAGAAAAAATATTTCTCACTGCAGTGGCCGACTTTTCTCACACCCTGAGAAATTGTTCCTTTTCAATGTATGTAAGTAATGAGAGAAGTTGCACATTGTATAGCATCCATAGAAAAAGAATTTATCTGTTATCATATTGTGTGCATATCAATTTTTGCCCTGCAATGTAATGCTTAAAATATTTAAATGTCCAGTGTAAACGCAAAATCACATGGATATTCAAAACATAGTAAATTTAGAAAATTAAAAAATATGATTGTGAATATGATTGTGATAGAATACATCAGTAGTTTTGGTTCTAACTCTCCCAAAAATGCTACGAATTCACGATGATTTAATTCTCGTGAACGAATAAAATTGAAAAAAAAAATTAACAATATTAGTTACAATTGAAATGACGTTGTCTACTTGCAAAATATTTGTGCACAATACCCGCTGATGACGCAGTGAAATAGCTATTTGTATAACAAGGGAGGAAAGTGCTACTTTTCCTCCCGAGAATGAAGTTTACTGCCCGACGCGTAGCGGAGGGCAGTAATCATTCAAGGGAGGAAAAGGCACTTTACTCCCATGTTATACATAATATGGTTTTTCCATCTTCCTCAAATAACAAGTAATTTTTTCATTTTTACTTAATCTATTTATGTAACTAACCAACAAAATTTATTAGAACTAAAACTAACAACCATAGAGGTATATATTAACATAGAGGGAGCATACCTTCCGCGCTTCCTGACGACAAGATCTCATGGACTGGTTTGCGGCATCTCTTTCTAACACATTTGTATCGAAAATCTATGATGACATTCAGTGTGAATATAGGCACGGAAGAGGAGGACAACTGTAGCAGCTTTACTATGCGTAAGAGTGAAACAGCACTAATCCAAATAAAAAAGATGGTGTCGTCACTTTGCTCTGAATGATACTCTCTCTATGCTAATATATAACTCTATGCTAACAACAAGTAGGTACAATATAACTGTCAACTGTCAAATATAAGTCAAATTATTAATGTAAACATTGTTAAATCAAAATATCAATTTACTGTTTTTTACCATTCTGCGAAATACAGTATTATAAATAAACGTTAAAATGTATAGATGCTTACGTAATAGAAAATAGATATTGTACAGGGCGTCAATAAGTTATATTTCATGAATGAAATACCATGACGTCAGTTTTACTTTTCCTCCCTAGGGAGGAAAAGTACAACTTTGCTCCCTACAATCAGGTCCGGAAAAGTATACTTTCGGTAGAGGTAGGTGGAAAAATAATAAATCATGTTCTGAAAATTGTTAATGAACATAACATTTAAGTTTTCTCGTACTAGTTGGTTAAAGAGTAATTTATAATTTTCCAAATATTTTCTGACTACTTCAAATATATCCTTTTCAGTTGTTAGAGATTTCATGGATTGATTCCATTGATAATGGATCTTCATAAATAATATTAAAATCGGTATTAGTTGCTCGAATAAAATTAGTAAGTGAGCTGTGTCGGTTCTATCAACACTTTCATCCAATGCAATTGAATACCACATCAATTTACCTTCTAAAATGGATTTAGTTGTTTTTGTACATTATTATTCATCACTTCAAGTCTTCAGAACGATAGTTCTTCGTGATCAAATTCGTGATCTTCTTTTGGACATAGAATTGCTTCAACTTGCTTCCACTTGCTTCAACAAACGATCTTTTATAAATTTGCCATCTGAGAACGGTTTGTTCACTTTAATTAATTTTTGGGTAATTATAAAATTTGCTTTTGCAGTATCTTCGAATTCTTTATTTCGTTTTAAGAAAACATTTTATTCAAGTGACAAATTTTTTAATAATGTTTCAAAACTCTGTATCGGAAACCCAAATAATTGACCGCGATAGGTTGAACATTTGTGGAACAATCATTCTTTAAATGAAAATAATTCACTTTTTTCCAAAGGCCACAAAAAATGTCCAAAGGGCCGCATGCGGCCCGCGGGCCGCACTTTGCCCACCCCTGGTCTAGACCGACAGAAGAAAGAAATTTTTACAAGGAGTAACAAACACACAAAATAAATGCATAATGTTTTGTAGAAATAAAGATGGTATGTTACTGGGAGGCAAAAAATAAAAGTTAAACAGATGGCCAGAGTATTTCGAACAATCATTATGAAACAATAGTGAGGACAACAGTGTTGTAGGCATATGGAACTTGAACAATGAATCGGAAAGAAGAAAAAAGCTTCAGATTTAGGAGAAGAAAATCTTGAGAAATGTTTTTGGTGGTATAAAGGAGACTAATGGGGAATGGAACAGAAGAACAAATCAGGAGCTAATGAAGATAAATAAGAGACCTAAAATAACACAAAAAATCAGGGTGCAGAGAGTTAGTTGGTTATGATAATATGTTTCAGTAATGCCACAAGCAAGAAACGTCGTAAGAGTTTTGCAAGCAGGGGAACAAGGGAAGAAAAGAAGATGGAGTCCATGCAGCAAGTGGTTTGATGCCGTCCGGACTGATAGAAGAAATGAGTATAAAAAGCTGGAGAGAAGACCAGAAAAAGTGGAAGAATCTAGTCAAGACTATTGAAGCCAAGGGCCTCTAAGGCATGTAGTGGATTGTTAAAAAAAAATAGAAAGCAAAATTAGCTGTACGTCTTCACATAATTGTCTTTCTATTTTTTTCATGTTTTTCCCCACTCATTGCCGAAAATGTATATACGTTGAAATAAATCTTAAAATGTATGTATGTATGTATCGGTTTTAGAACGTCTTTCGACGTTGTCCGATGCCTAACTTCCACGTCCTTCTATCATCCCATTGGCCTTCTCTAAGATCCCTTGTACTCATTGCTTTGGTTACCCCTTCTTTCCATGTCTTTTTGGGCCCTCCTCGTTTTTTTGCGGTTTGGTGGTACCCACTGCATGATCTTTTTGGGCAATCTTGTGTCTTCCATTCTTTGAACATGACCATACCAAATCAACTGTTTCCTCTCAATATCTGTTGTTAAGAAACCATTTATTCCAATTCGTCGTCTTACTTCCTCATTTCGAACTCTTTCCCTACGGAATATACCTAACGATCTTCTAAACACATCCATTTCTACAGCTTCTAATTTTTTCCTGTTGTTCTCGGTTATTCTTCAAGTTTCTGCTCTGTAAAGTAGGCTGCTTTTAATAAGTGTTTCATAGATATTGTATTTTCGCTGTATTCCTATTTCGGAGCTCCAAAGTATTCCATTTAGGCAGCCAATTTTTCTTCTAGATTGTGTTACCCTTTTCTTTATTTCCTCATCTTATTTTCCCGTTCTATCGAAGATCACTCCCAGGTAAGTGTATTCACTACAGGATGTGATTTGTTCATTATCCTCTAGTTCGATATTGGATAGCTCAGCTCCTATGAGTAGGTATTTAGTTTTTTCCACATTAATTTCCAAGCCCCACTGTTCATATTCCTCCTTTAGTTTTCTTGCCATATACTGTAGGTGGTCTTTATCATTAGCTATGATGACTTGGTCATCAGCAAATTGTAAGGTATATAAACAAACCTTTCCGAGGTCTATACCCATACCGTGGCATTTACGTTTCCACTGGTTTAGTGCTTTTGCAACATATAGCTTGAACAAAGTTGGTGAAATACAGCAGCCCTGGCGCAGACCCTTGTTAACTATGAACTTTTTAGATAGTGTGTTGCCAATTTTTAATTGTGATGTAGAATTTTCATATAGATTTTTTAAGACTTTGACTAGAGTGTAGCTGATGTTAGTTTCTTGTAGTGATTTCCACAATTTAGTCACAGGAACGCTGTCGTTCAATTAATTGTTTTAGGCAGAATACATTATCTGTGCAAGTCCTTCCAGCGCGGAAACCAGCCTGTTCTTCTTCTTCTTGTTCCCTATACTCCATCTCAATGAGATTTCTAAGAATGCTCCCATACATCCGGCTTAGTGTACTAGTTACCGATATTCCTCTGTAATTTGAGCAATCCAACTTATTTCCTTTTTTATGAATGGAAGAAATATAAGCTACTTTCCATAAACAGGGTGGTGTGACACCGTTTATATATTTGTTCATACACCAAGTAAGTGCTTGAAAGAGTTTATCTGTGCCACATTTTATTAATTCAGCAGGAATATTTTCTGGCCCTGGAGCTCTACCATTTTTTAGTTCATTTACAGCTTTCTTCACCATATCAACTCCCACTACTATCTCCTCGCCTTCAACGAATACTTCTGTTGGTGATTGTGTGGTATATTCGGCTCTACTTTCTGTTAGCAAACTCTCGTAGTATTCTTTCCATTTTTCTGTTGATATTAACTGAATAGAAGTAGTATTTCCTTCTGTGTTCTTTATTTTGTTTAAAAATTTCCATGTCTCTGAACACTTCCTTCCGCCTATGTAACTGTTGATCTCTTGGCATTTCCTATCCCACATTTCTTTTTTTGCTGCTGTTACTGCTCTTCTTGTTGTTCTTCGTAGGTCTAAATATTTGTCTTTGTCTACTTGATGTTTAGTGCTTAGCCACCGTGCGTACGCTTTCTTTTTCTCCATTATTAGGTTTTGTATGTCTTAAATATATAAATCTTCTCATCTTCCCATCTCTATGTCTACAAATCTTAAAATAACTTCACAATTTAAGTCGACTTATTAAAAGTTAGAGAATAGCACAACAAAAAGAACATCTAATCCAATTGTTTATGGAAAAATATTTCAAGCATATCAAAAATTTTATATTTTTCTTTACATCAAGAACTTCCTCCGCCACCTGAATACATATTTAAGTATAACCTGCCAAAGCAAGATATTTCTACTATCGTCAGATTAAAAACTCGACACGGAAAATATGAGGCACATCTGCACAAATTAGGAATAGTTAATTCATCAGTCTGTTTTTGTGATAATGTTTCGATTAGAGATTTGAACCATATTTTCTTTGAATGCAAAATTAACGAGAGATATATAAATCAATTATATTACAATTTACGACAAACAAGTTCATTTTCCAATTAGTATAGAATATCTAATAACTTGTAATAAAATGGAAATATTTAAATTACTCATAAACTACTTGAAAGAAACAAATATAGTCATTTAAGTGAAATAGGTATAAATATAATAAAACTAATAAATTGAGGTAAAAACCAAATAAAAATCTGTGGCTAACGGACCCGCATCCAAGCCGTTTTTCTCTCACACACACATAATCCAATTGTTTCATTTTTGTGCACAGATATGTCTTCAAACTGATTGCAACTTATGTCGAAACAAATCTATTAAGTTTCAAACAATTCGTAGGTACATCTCCACCTATTTACCAATACCAATAGAAACCCTCACATAATATATGCATATTTGTTGTGGCTGAATGACAACAGCAGCATGACCCAGAAACTTCAATGAGGCATCGGATGTTATCGACGTGTCTTTGTAGTAAACAAGGCATGACGTGTAAGAACTGTCGAGAGATAAGTGGAAGAGATACGAGAACCCTTGCAATTATTGAGGAGCATCTCAAAACCTGCTGAAAATGTTCACGGTATTATATTTTTGAATATAATATACAAGGGCTGGATTAAAACAAGCATTTCTTGTCTAGGTAAAAGTACTAAAAAAGCGGGAAATATTGCATCAACAAAAGACATAATTAAATTAAATAACCAAAAATTCTCAGTAGTAATTACACCAGAGCTCTAAAATTATCGCTTTGTATCTCGAGTGACACTTAGACAGTTTTAATTTTATAATAGAAATTATGTCAAAGTGTCACGAGGTCAAAACAAATCGGTAATTTTTAAGAGCTCGAGCGTAATTCGGTAAGATTATTTCATGAATAAAACTGTCTATTTAAATCATTTTAACTAATATTTTATTGATATCTTCGCCTGAATATTTGCTAAACCTGTTCATAGTGTTCTCTTTGACAAGTTGTAAAACATTAATTGTCATTAATGTCACTGAATGTTCATTTTTGCGTAGCAATTAAGGGCATCTGACGTAATACTTGACGACGGGAAATTATCGAAAAAAATTACCAATATTAATATCACTAGAGAATGAGAATAAATTGACAATAATTTGAAAATAAATGCAGTGGAATGGGCATCCAAATCGACGACAACACCTGTCTATACACCCTTCAGTTTGCAGACGATCAGATAATATGTGCAAACGATAAAGAAGATTTGGAATATATGATTCGCAAATTGAAGGAAGAATACGAAAAATGAGGACTCCGGACGAATGTAGAAAAAACACAATATTTATGCCTAGGTGAGGATTCAACTGATATGATATTGGAGAATAATCAGAAAATAACTACATAGCTGTGATAAATATAAGTATTTGGGAATTAATTTCAACAAGGAAGGTACGGACGATGCAGAAATTAAGAGTAGAATTAATAAACTAAGAACGATAATTAAATCATTGACCGGAGTTTTGTGGAGTACCAAGATAGGGAAACAAAGAAAAATGAGAATATACAACACCATGATTAAGTAAGCCACAATTTTACTAAAAAAATGATTTTATTAACGTTTCGACGCCCAAATCGTGTGTCACTGTCAAAGTACAAAAAAAGACTTTAAAAATATTGCCAATATTTAGTTGCGTTCCTGGGACCACTTTATTGAAAGATAGTTTATTCGATTACATGAAATGAACTCCAACTTAAAAATATGGAATATATGGAATATAACCTCAGGAAAAAATCTCGTGATACTATCCCGACATCTTAAGTATTAGGTCTTACTTTAGTTTACTCTCACAACTAATACCAAATTCTGACCTTAATATGTAGATATATTATTTTAAATTATAAATAATATTAATAATACATAGATATATAAACAATACTAAAATATAAAATATGTACTAAATCGATATTTATTTTTGACTTACTAATCCTGGTATTTTTTTTCTTATGACTTCCTCTTTTAGTATGGGTAACCACATCCTACTGCATTCTACCGAGGAATTTGCGACACAATTGGTTTCATTTAGCGTAATTAAAGCCGCTTCTTTGATTTTTCTCTTTTTATAAAAATAAAAGTTACCCATACTAAAAGAGGAAGTCAATCCAAGTCTTCCAAGTTGTCGGCTATTATGACTGTATCGTCGGCATACCTAATGTTATTAATTAAACTTCCATTCACTTTTATGCCGACTGTCTCGTTTACCAAAGCTTCTTGTATGATTTCTTCAGAAGAAGCATTAAACAATAACGGCGACAGTATGCAACCTTGCCTGACCCCTCTCTTTATCTCCATTTCTTCTGAAACTTCTCTTCCAATTTTCACATTTGATCGTTGGCTGTAGTATAAATTTGATATCAATGTTACATCCCTCTTATCCAGGTTCTTGTTTTTGAGTACTTCTATAAGTCGGTCTTGTTTTACCTTATCGAATGCTTTGTTGTAGTCTATAAAGCATACATAAAGATCTCGGTTAACATCCGAGCATCTTTGGGTCAGCACATTAAAAAAAAATAGTGCTCCTCTTGTGCCCACTAGTGGTGTTGAAAAAGTAACTATTCGTTACAAAGTACTCGATACTTACGAATACCGAAAGTAACGATTACTTTACAGAGAGGTAAATTCAGGAGCTTTTAGGAGTAAGGGCGAACTGCAAAAATGATGTTTTGGGAAAACTTAGTTAAAGTTTACAAACATGTTAGAATAGTAAGGGCGAACAAGTGATGCTACTAGATTATGCGGTTTATCGTCGCATTTCTACTATAGCGTGCGGTCTACCGAGGGATACGGTGTATACTCTGTATTATTACAATGCCGACAAAATATCTTTACAAAGTGAATAAAACGTGTAAATCTTAGGAATTATGATTTTAATTTTACGGCTTGTTCCCAACTAAAATAGTAAATTGATATAATAAAGTATTAACTTGTAAAATTACTATAATAATCCTTCTTATTTATGCCTTATATTCAGTTTGTAAAGATGGTTTTGTCGGTGTCACGTTCTATCGGTACATCGGCTCATCACTACAATATTTTCTCAGAAGCGTTGAACAGAATCATGAAAGGCACCTTTGTAAGCAGAAAGTTTATCGTCAAGTACTAATAAAAATTACAATATACAATAAACTTTATGCAAATTTAGCTTCTCTACTATTATGCAAATTACACCCTAATCTTTTCCTACGGTATGGAAATCCTTCAGGTAGATCTTAAGAACTTTTGCAAAATTTTTATGAAATAAAAATAAAGGTTTAATACTTTTTGTTCTATAACAACTTGGTGATGATTACGACATTAAAATTGGAAAATTAGCTAATCCTAAAATTAAAATAATTAATGTATCCTCCGACGATCTAGTTGACTCTAACATTTTTATTAATAAATTTACATCTCAGAATTTACCTAAAGATTTTATTAGTTCTGAAGCTAAAATAATTCATAAATTTAAATCTACAAAAAGTACCAATGATTGTATGAATGTAATTGTTGAATTGTCCTCTACTGAATTTCACTACTTAATTTCGAACAAAGATCGAGTTCATATTGGTTGGAACAGCTACAAATTTTTTGAATTTGTAAGTGTTATGAGATGTTTCCGGTGCTGGAAATTTGGACATTTTCTGGATAAATGTCAAGCTAAACAGGATACATGTCCTTTATGTGCAGGTAAACATAAAAAAAATCAGTGCAACAGTAGTAATTATTCTTGTTCTAACTGTAATTATGCGAAGGATGTAATGAAAATAGATGGTGTTGATCCAGGCCATCATGTATTTGATACAAACTGTCCTAGCTATCTCCGACAAATTAATAAGAGCAAAGATAAGATTAATTATCAAAAATAGCAATCAAAAAGTAGTGTAAGTGGTCTGAATGGTGGTAGAACTATACTAAATGTGTATTTTCAAAATGTGGGTGGTTTAAGAACAAAGCTTAAGGATTTAAGCCAGGCTGTATCATGCTCCGATTACACTGTGATTATTTTAGTCGAAACTTGGTTAAATTTTGAATTCCATGATGCTGAATTGGGGTTAGATGACTTCAATATTTTTAGAAGTGATAGAAATGACAATACTAGTGTTAAACAACGTGGTGGGGGAGTATTACTAGCAATTGCTAAACATTTGGAAGTGTGTGAAGTTTTTGTTCCTCAAAATAGTGTTGAGCAAAAGTTTGTTTCACTTAAGTGCCAAGGCCAAATTGTCGTATTTGGTGGTGTTTATTTACCTCCTGCATCTGGCAGGAATGTATATATGGATCACTGTGACAGCATTGAATATATATATAATAAAATTCCGGGTTGTAAATTAATAATTTGTGGGGATTATAATTTTCCTGATGTAATTTGGGGTAACAGTCTTTATGGTACCACGGTACAGGCTAATCAAAACTCCCCAGCTAACGACTTATGTAATACCATTAATCTTTGTGACTTATACCAGGTTAATACGATATCTAACCGGCGAAATGTTTTTCTTGATTTAATTTTTTCTAGCATTCCTGATATATTTGTTTCTGTACCTCTGGATCCGTTGTTTGAGGAGGGATTTCATCATACACCTGTCAATTTTGACGTAATTGTTGATTTAAATGAATCTGTTCTTAATTATGAAGAATACTTTTTTGACTTTAAAAATGGGGATTATGTTGCTTTAAATTATTATTTAGCAGAAGTTGACTGGAATTTATTATTTCTTAACAGAAGCATTAATAACATGGTTAAAGATTTTTATGATATTTTATTTTATTTAATCAAGTTGTTTATACCACGAAAACAATTTAAAACATCCACTTATCCCAAATGGTTTACATCACAGTTAAAACATTTAATATATGAGAAGAAAAAAGCACATAAAAAATTTAAGCTGACTGGCGATGATGAGAGCTATCTTCTTTTTTCCGGTCTCAGGGAACAGTGTAAAGAGCTTAGCAAGTATTTACAAAGGCGTTATGTAATAGAAATTGAGGCTAACATTTTTCAAAATTCTTGTTCTTTCTGGAAATACATCAATAATAAACGCAACTCTCATGTTCTACCATCGAGTATGTGCTATGGTAATGAAACTAGTGAAAATGGTTTAGATAGTGTTAATTTATTTGCAGGGTTCTTTTCGACTGTCTATAACAAAGAAAAAATAAATCAGGTTCCTGATTTTAAGTACGAAAATAATGTTGATGTTAATACTTATTTAATTAGTGTTAAGGATATTATTGATAAGATACAGAATAATCCGTGGAAACAGACAGCGGGTCCGGATGGCATACCAATGTATTTTATTAAAAAATGTTTATTCACTCTTGCAAAACCTATTCAGTTATTATTCAATATGTCATTAACTTCTTCTACATTTCCTGATTTTTGGAAAGTAAGTTTTTTAAGGCCCATTTTTAAATCTGGTAAAAATAATAATGTTGAAAATTACAGGGCGGTTTGTTTGCAGTCTGAACTACCAAAGTTGCTTGATTTTTTTGTTAATCAGATGTTAACCTACGACTGTAAAAATTTGATTGTCGGTCAACAACATGGTTTCAGTCAGAAAAAGTCTACTTGTACAAATCTTATTTTGTATTCAAACTTTATCGTTGATTCTTTGGAATCGGGTAACCAAGTTGACTCCATATATGCTGATTTTGCCAAAGCATTTGACAGGGTGAATTATGAAATATTAATTGCTAAACTTCGTGGATATGGAATTGGAGATGATTTATTGGGTTGGATCAGGAGTTATTTAACAGATCGTTCACAAATAGTGAAATATGGTGATTTTGTTTCTGAAGCCATTAGTGTTACCTCGGGTGTTCCTCAAGGTTCTCACTTAGGCCCACTTCTATTTAATCTTTTTGTGAATGATGTATCATCAGTAATTAATAATAGTGAATTTCTGTTGTTTGCTGATGATATAAAAATCTTTAAAGCGATTAAAAATACCTCGGATATGGATGCTCTTCAGTCTGACATAAATAATTTTTCTCGTTGGTGTGACATTAATTCCTTGTATTTGAATCTTAAAAAGTGCTACAAAATTACATTTTCTAGAAATACTAAACATCAGTTAGATAGAACATACATACTTAAGGGCGTATCAGTTACGGAAGTTAATCAAATTAGAGACCCCGGAATTACATTTGATCAGAGACTAATGTTTGATAGGCATATTAATGATATTACGTCGCGGGCTTATAGGATGCTCGGCTTTGTTCAGAGGAACTCGCAGGAATTTTCAATATTTACTTTTAAAATTTTGTATTGTTCTCTAGTTCGGTCCATTTTGGAATATTGTAATATTATTTGGTATCCTCATTATAATATGTACATTGATCAGTTAGAACGAGTTCAGAATAAATTCCTAAGAATTTGCAGGTATAAAATGGGTTTTAATAGAACTAACTGTGATTATAATTATATTCTTTGTCAACTTAATATGAAAACTTTGGAAAATAGAGAATCTGAGTGTGAATTGCGTTTTTTGCATAAAATTCTTAATGGTTTTGTTGATTGTCCGGAACTGCTAGAATTAATTGTTTTTAATGTAAATTCTAGAAGAACACGTTCTTCTGACCTATTTAGAATAAAGTTTCATCACACTAATTATGGTAAAAATGAGACAATTACAAGGATGATGAAAACTGCCAATCATTTGCAAGATCGTGTTGATTTGTTTAATCCATCTGTATCCGCATTCAATAATACTTTAAAGAAATTGAGACATTGATGTTAATAATACCTACTTTTGAAATATGTAATGTATGACTACAGTATATTTGTTAATTATATGTATATATTGTAATTTTTTGTAAGGAAAAAGGGTTCGCCCCGTTAAATAAATAAATAAATAAATAAATAAAAATAAACATCCCTAGTGTTTTAAGGTTTCTTTGTCTTCTGTATCTCACTGTATCTCACCAATTAAAGCTACTAAGAAGCTACAGAATTACAGGAACACCGGCGCGTTAACAGAGGAGAAGGGGGCGAACCTTGAACGGAAACGCAATGAAAGCCTGTGGGTTCGCTCTTACTCTTCTAGACGATTGTGCAGTTCAGTTTCTGACATGAATGGATTGGTATATTATTTCTTACGAAATTTTAGGAGTATGAAGGGCGAAGCATGCTGTTATAATATACAGACACATTCTTTAAAAGTATGTGAGGAAGATGAGACTGTTTTTGAAATGACCATTTTTCGGGTTCGCCCTTACTCCTCCAAGCTCCTGAATTGTTACTTTGATTACTTTGATTACTCTGATTACTTAGTTACTTCGTACCAATCGTATCAGAGCGAGTACCTATTTTGAGTACATATTGTGTCTACTCGGTTGATATCGTAGTCGGACCGTTATTCCACGAGTGTTCGGTATCAAGTACAGTTAACTAAAATTTTATCTATGAAGGGCGAATGCTGCTATGTAGAGTTTTACAGGATTACAGGGCGCTGAGAAGTTGCTGAACCAGAGGGAGGTGTAATATCACTTAACAAAGCATGCACCCAGAAACAGATGTCTATACGATTTGTCGAGGTAGATAATTCACAGAATTTCACAGATGCTAGTTCTTTTGAAAATAAAAATGCAACACATTAGATTTTAATAATAAATACATACACACTATTTTTATCAGGCCTAGAAAAAATAGCTTAAATTGACCGGAAAATGTGTAGAAATGATAATATTTCTAGACTATGATCATCAACTTTAATTTTACATGTAGGTATGGCATTGTTTTTACTAGACCAGGGCATTTAACACTAAAAACACATAGTCCGTTCTTTAACGGTAAAATATTGCAAAACCTCTAAATTTTAAAGAACCGCTTGGATTGACATGAAATTTGGCATACACATAGCTAACAAGTCAAAGAAAAAAAGTGATATGTGCCGATATGTGCTTTTGCCCTGGGGGTGGTTTTCACCCCCTCTTGGGGGTGAAAAAATATTCGTCCAAAAAAGTCAGGAAATGGATAAACTGGCTCATTTTAAGTAACTTTTGTTCTATAGAGTTTTTTCACTAAGTCAATACTTTTTGAGTTATTTGGCAGTGAATATGTTCATTTTTTCAACAAAATAACCACGCTTTTAGACGGTTTCTCGCAAATAACTCAAATAGTATATATTTTGTCGAAAAAATATTCTTAGCAAAAATATAGCCTGTAAAAATTTTTAAAAAATTTGTATATATCACGTCTCTACACCTAGTAGAAGCAGAGTTATAGCTAATGAAAAATAGATTCATATTCGTCAAATTCCAAATGGAATATTTTAACGTGAAATAACAAAAAATGAAGCACATTTCGGGGAAAACTTATTACAACTTATTTAAAGTGTTTAAAAAAAGCTTCATTTTTGTTTTATAAAAAAAATTTCTAGCATCAAAATTAAACAAGTTACGCCCAAAATAAAGTTAGTCCCTTTTGGTTTTGGTAAAAAAATCGAGAAAATCACCCCCTAATTAGTATCTTAAATGAACTTAATCGTTACGACTTCACAAGTTTCTTGACTCGTGTATATATTGTTTATATGATCTGTAAGTTTCATCGGTTCAAAGTCCTTATTATTGAAAGGGCTGTAGTTAAAAGGGGTTGAACGAGTCACTGATCACGAATGTATGCAAGTTTAGAAACACTAAATCTTAATCAATTTTTGTCTAACAGAAAAACAAAAAAATACATGATATTCAGAAAAGAAAATCTGACTTTTTTTGTTTTTCGAGATTTTTGGTATCTCTAACAATTTTTAAGTATTTTGAAAAAAAGCATATTTTTCAAAATTTAAATTTTTAAAAATTTTACTTTGAAACCAAATTTTTTCAAAAATAAGCACTTTGAATCGATCAAACTTACAGATCATATAAACACAACATAAGTAAAATAATTTGTGGAGCGATAACGATTAATTTAATATAAGTTGCTAATTAGGGGGTGGTCTTCCCGATTTTTTTTTGCAAAAACAAAATGGACCAATTTTATTTTGAGCGTAACTTGCTTAAATTTAATGCTAGAAACTTTTTGTAAAAACAGAAATAAAGCTTTTTTTAAACACTTTAAAAAAGTTAAAATAGGTTTTCCCAAAAAGTGCTTAATTTTTTGCATATTTCACGTCGAAATATTCTATTTGAAATTTGGTGAATATGAATCTATTTTTCATTGGCTATAACTCTGGTTCTACGAGATCCAGAGACCTAACGCGTACATCATTTTTTTACTTTTTTATACGCTATATTTTTTCTAAGAACGTTTTTTCGACAAAGTACTTACTTTTTGAGTTATTTGCGAATAACCGTCTAAAAATGTGGTTATTTTGTTGAAAAATGAACATATATTCACTTGCAAATAACTCGAAAAGTGTTGTCTTGGCGAAAAAGCTCTATAGAACAAAAGTTACTTAAAATTAGTCAGTTTACCCATTTCCGGACTTAGTTTGGACATATATATTTTCACCCCCAAGAGGGGGTGAAAGTCACCCCCAGGGCAAAAGCACACATAGGCACAATATCACTTTTTTTCTTTGACATGTAAGCTATATGTATGCCAAATTTCATGTCAATCCAAGCAGTTCTTTAAAATCTAGAGCAAAAACCGTGAAAGAATGGACTAACAGGAATAAATCTATTTTTAAATACAGTAGGTACATAGAGACTTTTTGCCTTATATTTAGGATTAGGATGACGTCTGGAAAAAAGTCTGCAATAAAAAAATAGGTGCAAATGCATTATTACATTTTAAAGTGTATAAAACGCATTGAAAAACGCATGAACATGTTAAAATCAGTATATTAAGGGCCAGATTTTCTTATTTCGGGGTCACTGAACATAAATTTGTAATCACAACCGACCTCCGAAGCACCTGAGTGCCCAGGGTTACTGCTAAGGTACGTCATCTAGAGTTTCGAGCAGTGGCGGCTCTTGGCTTTAGGGACAGGGTCGGCAAGGTTTTGCCTCCAAAGGCTTCAATTTCATAGGAGATCTTTGGTTTTTGTTTTTTTTTTTATTTTTTTTGTTTTTTTTTTGTTTTTTTCCTACAAATTTAGAAACTATACCTGTTTATAAATTAACTCTAGTCTATGTGGTTTCGAAGTAGCAAAATGGGTTATAATGTATGTAATTGTAAAATTTATTATTGTTTTGGAGGGATTTTAAAAGTTTTTTTCTATCGACATTTGAGACAAGTTTGACATTCTCTCCTGTTTCATGGTGTTTCGACAATACGTTTTGACTCTTTTGAGACAAGAGAAATCCCGTTCATTTGAGACAGAATTTGCCCACATTTGAGCACAATAATTTATTAATTTCGGGAACAGTTTGTTGTACCTAATGAATTGCAGTATATAAAATTATACATAGTCTGTAACTTATCCCACCTTCCGAAAATATTTGGATCAGAATATAAAACTGTTAATTCATTTTCTTATTTTATTTGATTAAAAAATGATGGATAATTTTTAATGAACTTGTCTAATAGATATTTTGAAAATTCTTTGGCGTAACTTTTAAATTTTAAATAGTCAAAGAGGTCAATGACTTATAACAGTGAGTAAATAATAGTTTTGCCTGGTGCAATTGTTTTAACTTTTGTCCGGAGACCATACAATTCACTGGACATCAAGACAGCCCCGTCATAAATTTGCCTTACCAATTTATTTTTGATATCAACAAATTTAATCTATCCTTTAAATTAAAACAGCAAAAATATATTATGTCTTATGGCCTCTACTCACGTCTGAAAACCTAACAACCTCTCATAAATTTAGACGTAACGCGTATCGCAGAACAATTATTGATACTTGTGAATGACATGTTACCTCTATCAGTAGTTTCGTCTACTTCTACCGAAAAGGATCAAAATGTAACTACTAATTGATTCTTTCATTCTGTGCTGTTTTAGGTACGCCGGTATATTAGTGCATAAATTAGAAAATTCCAGATCGTATTTGTTAAACAATTTAATTTGTTCTCTATAATTAACTTGATTTAACGAATGCTTCGATACATCCTGTCCCCTAAATGGTAATTCCTAACAACTTAAAAGAATTACAATATCAATAAGAATATTAATAATTAAACGACGTAAAACTACTTACCTATTTCATAATTATCCCGGGCGCGCCAGCAAGGCAATACGTGGCTACGTACGTGAGTTTCTGCCGTTTGCAGATCACCGCTCGGCCTCGGCAGAGGTACCCGCTGCCGTACTTTGCATTCAAATAAGTACGGAGAATGTATAATTGGTTGCCTATCGGCTAATATTCCATAGCTTCTTATTATATATCAAATCCTCGATCTGGGGACGGCATGCCGTGCCGGGCTTTATAATAAGAATTCACACAATCGCAATCGGGTGCGGGTGCATGGCTATAGGATCATTAATTTGAAAAGTCTCTTACGCACAGCGCACAGGGATCACTTAGCTAACGTATCGGGATCGAAGTCTTTTAAAAACAATGAATAAAATTTAGTCTGTATTATCTCACAGATATATTTTTTATTTCACAGAAACGAATATCATCAACTGCGATTAAATTAAATATTTAAAAAATCTATAATGTGTCCATAAATGTGTGGGTCGGCACTGCCGACCCTGCCGACCCTGACGAGCCGCCACTGGTTTCGAGGGTTTGGTTTTTGGCACTTAATTGATGCAAACAGATTACTCGAGAATTCTGATATTGTGGAGCAGCAATGACAGAACAATTACATATCATTTAATTTCTATCCATTAAATATATCGGTGAAGGTCGTTATATCGGATATTATACTTATACGAAATACTGAGATACTCGAAATACTCGATAGGATTACCGGTACTCAAAAACAAGAGTAATCATAGTAATCAAAGTATCCTACTAATAGGGCAGTCAATGAGGTTATTTGGCTCCGAGTTCCATCCTACTACATCGATTCACTTGATATTTTCACAATAAATAGAAAATAGCTCAAGAAACAAAGTCTCCCCTATGTCGATGTGCGTTTTTATCTTAGGGGTGGTTCCCACTCCTTCTCGAGGGTTTAAAAGTTTTTGGTTAAAATAAACAGGGAAGTGGCTAAAGAACCTAATTCTAAGCAAAAACTGTTTAATAATTTTTTTTTGAAAACTCAATAATTTTTGAGTTATTCATGGTTGAAAATTGGCCGTTTTCATTGAAAAATGACACCTTTTAGGGCGGTTTTTTTGCGAATACCTGAAAATCTATGCATCTAACTAAAAAACGATAAAAAAATTTTTGTAGCTTATAAAAAACCAAAGAGACTAGTTCCTTCATAAATCTTCTAGTTGTAATATAAAAAGAGATATGGTAGGTGAAAATAGTTTGTTTTTTGGTGCATGCTGAAATCGGTGTATTCAACTTGAAATAAAAGAGAAACGGTCGTTTTTAGTTGTATAATGTTACCAATACATTTTGAGTGATTGAAAAGACCTTTAGAATGAGTCACATTAAATGTCGATTATATTCAAAGTAAGCGAGATATGCCTAAAAAAATTGATGACTAATGGAATTAAAAAAAAATGTGAAGTACATTTAACCCCTCATCCATCAGAATTTAAATGCATCCCTTTCCTTCTACAATACTTTTTATTATAGTGTTATTTCTATGTTCAAAAAGTTTGACGGGTTTAAAATGGATAGTTTTTGAAAAAAATAAGATCAAGTTATAGAGCGCATTTTTAAATTTTCTTAAGAATCTTCCTTTTTCTCCATGTTAGTCGAAAATGATAAGAGATACGAAAAAAAGGTACCACACAAAAATGTAGGTTTTTATTGATTAAAAATTTTGTTTTATGTTTCATTATTGTATCTCTTATCATTTTCAAGTTACATGTAGAAAAATAAGATTTTTAAGGAAATCTAAAAAGTCGCTCTATAAATTGATTTTATTTTTTTTTCAAAAACCATTCATTTTAAACCCGTCCAACTTTTTGAACCCGTCCATAATACTATAATAAAAGGTATTGTAGAAGTAAAGTGAGGCATTAAAATTCTGGTGGATGAGAGATAAATGTACTTCTCATTTTTTCTTAAAATACATTAATCATCAATTTTTTGCAGCATATCTCGCTTAGATTGAATGCAATATACCTTTAATATTGCTCATTTTAAAGATCTCTTTAAGCACTATAAAAGGTGTTGGTAACATTATACACCTAAAATCGACCGTTTGTCTGTTATTTCAAGTTGAATACAATGATTTGAGCATGCACCAAAAAAACAAACTATTTTCACCTACTGTATCTCTTTTTATATTATAACTAGAAAATTTATGAAGGAACTAGTCTGGTTTTTTATAAGCTATAAAAATGTTTTATATAGTTTTTTTAGTTAGATGCATAGTTTTTAAGATATTTGCAAAAAACCGTTCGAAAAAGTGTTATGTTTCAATGAAAATGGCTAATTTTCAACCACGAATAACTCAAAAAATATTGTGGAAAGTGGTATAAGTTACAAAATATGTAGGTATGTATAATTCTATGTAGTAAGTACTGCAATTCATTACAACAAACTGTTCATCAATTTTCTTAGTACCACCAATTTCTGCCTCAAATAAACGGGATTTATCTTGTCTCAAAAGAATCAACATGTATTGTCGAAACACCATGAAACAAGAGAGAATGTCAAGTACATCAAATAAAAAAATAACAAAAAACAACAAAATCTCCTATGATGCTTTAAGCCTTTTAGTTTGATGGTATACCTATATGAGGAGACAAAAAAATCTTGCCGACCCTGTCTCTAAGGCCACGAGCCGCCACTGATTAAAGCAAACTAGATCTACACAGCACAAGATTGGAGACAACTGATGCAGACAAAAATTGCGATATGTGAGAAAAAAAAAAAAAAAACTAACGTAGGTACTTACCGTTCGTCGTTCACCGGATACTAGTACTTTCCATTCTGCATGTGCTTTACCTCTCAGAATCACCCGTACAGCTAAAAAAGGAATACAATTGTTTACTTATTACTTTTGAGATTCTGAATTTAGCTTACTTCTGAGTTTGAAGTTTTCTATTGTATCCAAAACTACATTCCCTTTAATAGTTTCCCCAGCATAATAATAATCCTTTTCCAGCTGAACGTCGAAGTCTCTTATGTAGTCCATTATGATGTTTGTATAGTGGAAGATTAAAGTTGCAAATCTAAAAATTATGCAAACTTTGAGACATTTTATGAAAAAATCGATACCTTATATTATAGAAAAAGGACTATCATCGTCATTCTCTTTGCCTTATCCCTATGCGGGGTCGGCTTCCCTAATTGCATTTCTCCACACAATTCTATCGTGGGTCATATCAATGTTAATCCCCTTTACCAACATGTCCTGCCTTATCGTCTCCTCCAGGTCAACTTTGGTCTTCCTCTCCTACTCCTTTCAGGAATCTGCGCTTCAGCTATTCTTCGTATTGAGTGATTAACGTCTCGACGTTGAACATGACCAAACCATCTTAACCTATGCTCTCTCATTTTGGCATCAATTGGTGCCACACCTAGACTTCCCCTAATATACTCATTTCTAATTTTATCCTTCTTTGTCAGTCCACTCATCCATCTAAGCATTCTCATTTCGGCCACATGCATTCGTTGTTCCTCTTTCTTCTTCACTGCCCAACATTCAGTTCCGTACATCATAGCCGGTTTTATGGCTGTTTTATACAATTTTCCCTTCAGCTTCATTGAAATTTTTCTGTCACACAACACACCACTCGCTTCTTTCCACTTCATCCATCCAGCCCTAATTCTACTGCATGCATCTCCATCTATTTCTCCATTACTCTGTAATACCGATCCCAGGTACTTAAAACTATTGCTTTTTACAATCAGTTCACCATTCAAAGGTACCATTTTATTTGTAGTAACTCCACCTTTAAATGAACATTCCAAATACTGTGTTTTTGTCCTACTAAGTTTTAAACGTTTCTCCTCCAGAGCTTGCCTCCACTGTTTCAGTTTTTGTTCTAAGTCTCTTTCACTATTTCCTACTAACACGACATCATCAGTATACATTAAGCACCATGGAACGTTACCCTGTAGTTTCGCTGTTATCTGGTCCAAAACCAATGAGAATAAATACGGACTAAGCACAGAGTCTTGGTGCAATCCTACTTTCACATGAAATTTATCAGTCTCTCCCACACCTGACCTAACACTAGTCGTTACTCCCTAATACATATCCCTCACAATCTTTACATATTCACCAGGGACTCCTTTCTTATTGAGTGCCCACCACAGAATCTCTCGAGGAACTCTATCATATGCTTTCTCAAGATCAATGAATACCATATGAGCGTTTGTTTCTTTACTCCTGTATTTTTCTATCAACTGCCTTATAATGAAAATTGCATCTGTTGTTGATCTGCCCTGCGTAAAGCCAAATTGATTCTCGGATATTTCGATCTCTTCACGTATCCGTCTATCAATTACTCTTTCCCATATTTTTATGGTGTAGCTAAGTAGTTTTATAGCCCTCTAGTTTGTACATTGTTGTATATCTCCCTTGTTTTTGTAAACAGGTACCAGTATACTGCTTCTCCATTCGTATGGCATTTGTCCAACTTCCATAATTCTATTAAATAGACCTGCTAGCCACCTTGTTCCTGTCTCTCCCAATGCTCTCCATACTTCCCCAGGAATATCATCTGGTCCTACCGCTTTTCCTTTCTTTATTTTGGAAGCGCTTGAGCCACTTCCTCGTTTGTTATTTTTGGTGACCATTGCTGCTACTGTTTCCGTTGACTCTACAGGCTGTCTGTCAAATTCTTTATTTAATAAGCTGTCAAAGTACTTTCTCCATCTCTTTTTGACATCACTTTCGTGAATTAGCATTTTATTATTTTCATCCCGGATACGTCTAATCTGATTAAGATATTTTGCTTTTTTGCTCTCTGTTTGAATACGCTTCTGCTTTGGCTTTTGCTACTGCTACTTTCGCTTCCTTTTTCGCCACCACATAGTTTTGAAGAACTGTGTCGGATCTGGTTTCTTGCCACTTTTTATTTAATTTCCTTTTCTCTTTTATTTTTCCTTGTACATACTTCGTTATAGAAAAAGCACTATAATAATAATAATAATAATAATAATGATCGAATAATCACGGAAACAAAACGAAAAGAATCTAAGTATCTCAACTTCTCAGATCAGCTGACATATCTATGTGACAACACACATAAATTTCAGATTTCGCATCAAAGTAGGTAAATCCTGAGAAATCCTAAATAAGTATTTTTGAAAAATTTAAACCCAGAATGAAAGATTACATTATCACCGAGGCAGCAAGTCCCTGAAAACTTCTATAATGCTTATTTTAATAAGTTACAGAGGTGAAAAAAAAAAAGAGAAAATTTAGTGTAATTTTTAATTTCAAATATTTCATTTATTTCATTCATTTCAAAAAAACCTTTTTGTTTATCCCAGGGACTTTCGGCCCTCGGCAATAATGTAATCTGCTGTAATCATTCTGCGTTTAAATTTTTCAAAAATATTTATTAGTTTTCTCAAGATTAAAAGGAAATTAATGCATTTAAAAAAGCATCGCATCGGTCTGAATTTTGCGCCTACGCTCTTAAATGAAATATTATCCCTTCAACTTTGCAGAAAAAACCGTTAAAATTTTCACCAAAGCAATAATTACCCTAGCAGTTAAAAAAGTAAATTTTGTGCAAAAATAATGTATTTTTCATTATTTCAACAATGATCCCGTTATTTTAAATCTATACTTGTACTATGTACTTTTTGAAAATATTATATTTTGTTTTCATCTGTACTAATGGTCCGAGAGCTGTGAGACATTTTTGAGTAGGTATTTTAGGCAACCTGAAATTTCTTCAGGTGACTCTTCCATAATAGCCTAATACAAAAATGCCGGTCTGGCTGGAGGATAGCGGTTATTTTCCCCAAAAATCCCCCCAAAGTTAAAAATAGGGTAAACATTTTTATTACAAAAAATATCATTGACGTGACTTAACGTGACGAGGTAAATTTAAATATTCAAACATAAAGAAAATAAACAGGCCAGGCGATTCGAGGGCGATTTTAACTCTGCAAGATACTTGCATGGGCGCCCCAGGATTATTTTCAGGGGGTGCATCTGAACTTCAGAAGATTTCATCTGAATCTGTACATACTATTAACGAGTATAAAATATACAAGTATACATGCATAGCTATGTACATTCCTTTCGGACGGGGAGGTGCAATTGCTATTTTGACAGGGTATTTTTTAATATTAAAAATAAATATTCTAATAAAGACAGGTTTTTTGGTGACATTTTTCAACAATTAAACAAATTACGCGTGCATGTAAATGAAAAGGGCTATAGGTAATTTTTCAACACCTAACGGAAATGGATGGATACTAACAGACTTTGCCAAGGAATTAAAAATACTTATTAAATTTAAGCAGAATTTTGTAAAATTTTTAATTGAACATTGGTCTGCAGATGAGATGGTGCTTTTTATTGGTAATTTATTAATAAATTTAAATTATGATTTATGTTATTCGTATGTTGTAAATAACGATGGTATAGAAATGTCGATCGAAGATAACATGACCTGCAAAAATTACGAAGAAGCCGACACGAAGATAGTTCATCACGTATGTAAGCTTAATACATTAGCAAAAACCAATGTTCGTATTAAAACTTCTGATACAGATGTTTTAATATTTATTCTTAGAAACATGGATCATCTCCAAAGTGAAGATCTGGAGATTTTTATGGAGTATGGTACTGGAAATTCTACAAGGTACATAAATATAACGAAGCTACATACGGAAATAGAGCCATCTATTGTACAAGGATGTGACTATAATTCGTTTTTTTCCAAAAAGGCAAGAAAAGACCGTTTAAAATATTAAAAAAAAACTTAATTTATCAGAAAGCATTAACGGATCTTGGAGTTGTCCACGTTACCGGTACGCGCGATGAAATTTTCGAAACTTTGGAAGAATTTGTGTGCGAAATTTATGGTACAAACAATTTATCAAATATCAACACAGCACGATTTCAAACATTCTGCCGAAAGTTTAATAAGAAACAGGAACCTTTTAAGAAAATATTGAAAAAGTGTCATCCATCTACTTTGCTTCCGTGCAAAGCCGAATTGAGACAACATCTGCTAAGAACTCAGTATATCACGAGAATTTGGCGAAACGCATATTTGCCAGTCCCCAGTTCTTTAACACCTAACGGAAATGGATGGATACTAAATATGGATAAATTAGATTTTAATTGATTTTAGGGAGACTGGTTGCCTCAATCAGTTTATGATGCTATAGTTCATCAGCGAACCAAAGAGAATTTCAGATATATTGCTGAAAGGAAGCTTACATACATGTTCTTTTAATAACTGAATTTTTTTTAGTTAACTCAATCTTCTGCTTCTTCGAGTGCCTTATCCTTTCATCACAATGGCGATCATCATGGCTCATTTTATTCTGTCTGCAGCGATTCTGAAGTGTTCTATTGTTATTTTTACACTCCACTACTTTAAATTCTTCAACCAGGATATGCATCGTCTTCCCCGTTCTCTTTTTTCTTGCACTTTTCTTAGTATATGACCAAAGTAGCTCATTTTTCTTTCTTTCATAGTGTTGAGTATTTCTTTTGCCTTTTTCACGTGTTTGTTACGTGTTTTGTCCATGATATTAACACCACATCTCAACAATGGCACAAAGTCTTTTTTCAGATGCGCCCGTGATTGTCCAGGCTTCGACTCCGTATAAAAGGACAGAGAATACGTAGCAACTCAATTAGTTAATCACTAATTAATTTTTAATTAATTCTAAATACATATTACAACTATTTACAGATCATGTAGAAGAGGAATCTGAGTCTCGACTGGAGTCTGACGAAGAAGAAGAGAATGAATATTTAAGCTCAGATGAGGAGTTTGAAGAAGAAGTACAAGATTCGGACACAGAATTAATTTAGTTTATAGTTTTATACTCTTCCACCTATATACTTATTTATAATAATAAATTTGTCTTTTTCTATCATATTTTCAAAATCTATTGTATTGTAGGTATTATTTTCCTTTAATTAATAAAAAGTTACTTAAGAAACTGTAATATATATATAATAATTACTCTAACGTTTGAGGCACAACAACATGAGTATCGCCAGGTCACGTGATTTTTTTCGAGCAAACGGGAACGGACTTGCTTAGCTACAACATAGGACGTAAACAGCTACCGGTATACGCTCTTTCTCACACTGCTGCTTACCCAGTGGCGTAGCGTGAGTGTCGACCGCCCGGGGCGGAAGACAATTTTGCCGCCCTCTTATTTACGTATTTTAATTTATTATATAATGTATACTATACATTACATACATTAATTATAGAGAACTTTTCGGCGAGAACAATCATCATTATTTTGCATTATACAGGTTGGATTTTAAATAAAAAGTTTATCTAAGTTTGACAATCACGTTTATTAATACAAAAATTGTTTTACTTTAACCAACTGGATACATTTATATAACTTAGGTATTATAACAGTACATTGATATAACTTATTAGTGACATAAGGATAGGTACACCTTGACGATCGACAAAATTAAATAAAATCAATTATTAATTAGAACTAGAACGATACTATAATGTTATATGTTTATCTTTATTGAAAAATAATATGAGTATGTGTTGGAGTTAAAAACAAAACTTCCGTCTTCAATTAAAAATTTATACGTTTACTTTTTTTAAGAGCAAAGTTTTTTATTGCACCGTCAATGTCTATCGCATCACACACCACACACCTCTTGCGCAATAGACAAAATAGCCAAATTAGTTAGTCTTAGAGTACTCATTGTCGATCTTAAATAATTTTTAATCAATTTAAATTTTGAAAAACTCCTATCACAGCTGGCATTGCTTATAGCAACTGTGAACAATATTCGGAATATTATTAAAATATTGGGCAGAGTATCTTCCAGCTTGGATTTAACAATAAATTTAAATAATTCAAGTGAATCTGCATTAATCAATTTTGTTGCCTGTAGCAGCAACGAAAGTACGCAGTCGTAAGTTTTTATAGCTTGAAACCCTGCTCGTCAATTTCGTCAGATGCGTAGTCTACATTTCTACATTCAGTGTAGACCTAATAAGACCTCTGGATCTAATAATATAGCCGACGTTAGATAAACAAACTTATCCGTTAAATTCTGGAGCTGTTGAAAACGCCCACGAATTTCTACAATAACTCTATCTGACGAAGAAAACAGCTGTCGTCTCAACTAATTTTCACAAGACAAGTTAGCACCTCTAGTTCCGTCATCAAAAATATGCTTTCTTGTTATGCGCCTCCGAGGTTTTATGGAAATTCCAAGTTCTTCACACATGTTTTTGCATAACCTACAGCGCCATTTGCTCATTTCTATCTTTTCTCTGTCAATATCATCTGCAAAGCATTTACTTTCTGAGCACACAATCTTATGTCAAGTTCCCTTGTTTATAAATATTTTTGTGCATCATTCACTTCATGTAGCACCGGTTGCCACAGGCCCAAAAAACAAAGAAAGGAAAATGACAGCATCGAAACTGGTAAAGCACCTGCATCTGTCCCTAGTGTTTAAGCTTTCACATGCCTCTGTCAGTTTTTCCAAAGTGACGAGAATGTCTCTTTGTAATGATGCCATGTCACATTTACGGCATCGCCTCTTGCACTCCACCGCGTGTCTTGAACTTCCCAACGATGCGTCGATAAGGAAAAAAAAAAGAATAGCAACGTTCTAAAGTGCCGAAAAAAATTGTGCTGATTGTTAGTCATAATCGGGGAATTCCCACAAGTCAGTATAGACGTTGTTGCCAGTCACTACAAAATATTCTAAGAAAAGGAATTCCCGAATTCGTCACAAAATAAGTAATGAAAAATTCCGTGCTCCTTTCAATCGGTCCGAATTTGTAGTTGCGATAAAAATATAAAATGGTTCGAATATTTACAAAATATTTTTATTATTTATTGGTAAATTTAGCCGCCCCCTAAAAAGTGCCGCCCTGGGCGGGCCGCCCCTCCCGCCCCCACTACGCTACGCCACTGGCTGCTTACCATTTACATGCACGCGTAATTTGTTTTTCACCTGTCAGTTTTCCTGGAAAATTTCACCAAAAAACTGTTTTTTTAGAATATTTATTTTTAATATTAAAAAATACCCTGTCAAAATAACAATTTCACCTCCCTGTCCGGAAGAAATGTACATAGCTATGCATGTATAGTTGTATATTTTATACTTACTCGTTAATAGTATGTACATATTCATATGAAATCTTCTGAAGTTCAGATGCACCCCCTGAAAATAATCCTGGGGCGTCCATGCAAGTATCTTGCAGAGTTAAAATCGCCCTCAAATCGCCTGGCCTGTTTATTTTATTTATATTTAGATATTTAAATTTACTTTAAAGTCACGTCAATGATATTTCTTGTAATAACAATATTTAACCTTTTTTAACTTTGGGGGGGATTTTTGGGGAAAATAACCGCTACCCTCCAGCCAGACCGGCATTTTTGTATTAGGCTATCATGGAAGAGTCACCTGAAAAAATTTCAGGTTGCCTAAAATACCTACTCAAAAATGTCTCACAGCTCTTATGCTATAAACTTTGATATAAAATTTGTTCAACCTGTTCCGAATTACATTTTTATTTACGTGTATTAATTGTAATTTTATGAGCATTTTATGAGCAATATTTTATTTTAATGAGAAATCTGAATTATTGACTGTAAATGTGAATTAAATCCACATAATCCAATCGGAGTCTCCTTATGGTTCGTTGCAGTAACTACGAAATTAAAATTTTGTAAAGGTAACTTCGGAATGATGTTTACAACTAGAATTTCAATAAGTTCCAGCTGAAGGAGTTATGGACAATTCATGAAAAATTTAATAACGAGAACTCTATGTAACAGACAATCACTATTTTACAACTTTCTATCCTGAACGTCAAAGATAAAAGTAAATTCCTCCGAACCGTTCAGGTAGAAAAACTTTTGATTCTGTCTAAGAATTTTAAAATTAATGAAAATTTAAATTAAAAATGGAAGCAACTGATATGTAAATTATTTAAGAAATTAAGTGAATGTAGATAGCCATTAAAGTAAACTGTATACTCAGAGCTGGGCTGGATACTGATAAATTGTACTCGGGGTACAGAGTACCGGGTACTTTTAATCTTTGACGAACGAGTACAGAGTACTGAGTACATTGCTCAAGAACCCAGAGTACAGTACTTAAAGTACAAGTACCCGAATATCTCGGGTACTTATTTCTATATTTCTAATACAGGGTGTTTCATTAATAATTGTCCATATAGTAACTGGAGAAACCTTAGCACAAAATACGAAGATTTAACCTAAAACACTTAAATAAAATGTGGTTCCTTACTGAGTTACAGGGTGTTTTATCTAAAAATTTAAAAACTGTTTTTGCTCAGCATTTTAAAACTATTCAACGTATCCTTTTTGTACTTGGCAGTAAGTGCGACCACTATACACTCTACTAAATTATGATAAACAAACGTTTTTGGCTACTACCAGAGGCTTACGACAGGGGATAGTGAATGCTTGACCCTTCCCAAATTCTACGCCACTGGAGGAATTACTATTTTAGTGCCATTTTTAGATTCTCCAATACTTTTTACGTAAATAATATACTCCTCATTGGTAACGATAAAGTCATTAGTTTTCGAGATATTTGAAGTTAAATATGAAACGGCACAGTTATTTTGATTAATTTATGATATGGTTCATATGACTAAAATTTAAAAATTATTTGTACCCAGTACTTTAAAACTATTTGGCGTATCCTTATCATACTTGGCAGAAAGTGTAGGTACTGTACACCCTACTAAATTAAGATAAATGAACGTTTCTAGCTACTACCAGAGGCGTACGACAGGGGGTAGTGGCAGCTTGACCCTTCCCAAATTCTACGCCACTGGCGAAATTGCTATTTTAGTGTATTTTTTTGATTTTTCAACACTTTTTATGTAAATAATATACTCTTCATTCGTTACGATAAAATGATTAGTTTTCGAGATATTTGAAATTAAAAATGAAGCGACACAATACATTAATCAAAATAACCGTGTCGTTTCATTTTTAACTTCAAAGATCTCGAAAACTAATGACTTTATCGTTACTAATGAAGAGTATATTATTTTCATAGAAAGTATTGGAGAATCCAAAAATTGAACTCAAATAGCAATTCCGCCAGTGGCGTAGAATTTGGAAAAGGTCAACCATTCACTATCCCCCGTCGTACGCCTCTGGTAATAGACAGAAACGTTTGTTTAACATAATTTGATAGTTTGTACAATACCTATATTTCCTGCCAAGTATGAAAAGGATACGTCGAACAGATTTAAAATGCTGAGCAAAAATAATTTTTAAATTTTTACATAAAACACCTGTAACTCAGTAAGGACCCACATTTTATTTAAGTGTTTTAGGTTAAATCTTTGTCTTTTATGCTAAGGTTTCTCCAGTTACTATATGGACAATTATTAATGAAACACCCTGTATAGAACCCGAAAAAAGGTAAGAAGGTAACAATTATCTCTGTATCTCGAAACATATTTATGAGGCATCAAAAAATATAAAATAATGTACAATCCCCGAGTGCGGTCCTGAACCTAGTTTAGTCTCGAAGATTTTCATCGCTTTACCATAGTAAATCTTTAAATTAATTATAAGAAACATAACCAGTAGTTTAGTTATTAGTTGTGATTTGATTGCCGTAAGTAGTTTTATCAATATATTTACGGTTTCATCAAAATCTTACAGAATTTCAATCCAGTCATACAGTTTTGTAAAGTCAAAGGTGTTTAACAAAAACTTGTTTTTTGGCTTATCTTCGATAAGTTAAATACTTTGTAATTGGCAGAGTCGTACTGACCCAGTTACAATATAATGAAACGAAATAAGTAAATTAAAATAAAAAGTATTTAACAATTTTATCCGATGGCTGGTACTTCTGACTACAGGGGTCCTCCAATGTTACCCGATCAACAAACACCATCTTACTCTACAATTACCCAACAGAAAGCAGCTACATTCCCTTCGAAACTACAAGCCGTTATTATCCCAGCAGTAGACACACTAAAATTAGAAGACTACGTTACAGCAATAGGATCACTAGTACAACCCAAAAATGTACTTTTTTCATCACGAATTTCTAACGGCAGAATCTGCATCTATCTTTCCAGCAAAGAAGTTGTTGACACTTTTTTAACAGACTACGGAGGTATAAAAATAGGAGATAATGTTATCAGAGCAAGAAGACTAGTCACTCCTGCTAAAAGGTTACTGCTGTCTAGTGTCTGTCCCGTCTATTCCTCATCACATTCTCGAAAAATATCTTGCCGAGAAGGGCTTTCATCTTCTTTCACCGATGTCTTTCTTAAGAGCGGGAATTCAAGATCCTCAATATAGTCACGTATTAAGCTTTCGTAGGCAGGTGTACTATACACCTGCCGACAATCTTGTTATTCCTGAATCAATTCTCATTGACTTCGATAATACATCTTACCGAATCTTTCTTTCTGATGGACTCACTTGCTATCTCTGTCATCAGTCTGGTCATATCGCCTCAACATGTACCGATATGGCCATCCAGTCAAACCCGTCCATACCTACATCCCAAACTGACCAAGACTCTATTTCTTCCTGTAATGCAACAGCTGAAGACAAAAATCACTCTGTCCAGAATCAAACAGAAAACACTGGTGAAGTAATGGACTCCCAAGAACTCCCTACAGAAATTACTATACCGAAACGTTCTCATTCTGAAATATCGTCTCCACTTGATACACCACCGGTAGAAAACACAGAAATAGATTTTACAAAACCTAAAGCAAGATCAACAAAAAAGCCAAGAGTCACTAAATCTGATACAAAAACTGGAGAAACAGTTTCTACTGAATCACTTATCCAACCAGCAAAGGAATTTATTGATAAAGCTTCAACCCTGTTTGAATTAAACTATACAGAGATAGTCAGCTTTCTGGATAATGCACACGGTTCCCCCAATCCATTAAGTATCGCACAAGACACGAAAAACATAACAGGACTATTGACAATGCTAACAGAAATCTACCCCAAACTCGAAGACAGACGCATTAAATCTAGAATTACACGAATAAGGAAGAAAATGCGTCGTCAACTAAATCTAGATAAAACTGAAGGTGATAACTCCGAAGCCGAAGATACGGATGTTTCCCAAGAATACCTCAATTAAAAAAAATCAATAAATGTGCTACGCCTGTGACGCCAATATAACTGTAGGTCACATTGTTATAGACTGTCCATTATATCATCTGCAAAGACAAGCTGGACTGGACTACCATGTGATATAAAGTGTGCGTTAAACAGTGCGGATTGTGATAAAATCATTAGGTTTTTAAAGGAAACTAAATTATATAACCAAATATGAGTACTACGTTTCAGAACAACCATAAATTAAATCAACTTTGTAAAAACTCTGTAAAAAAAAACTTTGTAAAATAGTTTATATTTTGTATCAAATTAATATGTACCATTGTACCACCGCTAATAACCTTTTATGGTTGATGCGGGTTATTTCTAATAAAAAAAAAATTTACAATCCCAACTGAAATAAAAAATAAGAATTTTAAAAATTAATCATCTATTAATAATTAGTATAACACCACTCACACTCACTAATTAATTTTATTGGCTTTTATGATAACAAATTTTTCAAAGTTTTGAACGAGTTTCCTTTATTAAACTTTTTTCCAACTTTAACCGTTCCCACGACATGATGTTTTTGGAAATTTTTAGAGGCATCCCCCCCTTGATATTGCCTTATCGGGGGTGGCAAACGCCTCCTCTATATTGCAATATTTATTAAGGTTATGGTGTAACTTTAGACTGTCGTTTTGATGATATAAGTATTTATATTTTTAAATTTAAACTGAATTTTTTGGGACACCCTGTATGATATGTCAAAAGTAAGAAGTGAGTCCATGCCAAAAAAAATCTAAACAACTTTGCTTTATAATACTTTTTTTCTAACTTTGACTGTTCTCGAAATACCTATGATAAAGCAAAATAAAAACTCCACGTGATTCGCGTCTGCTCGACTTAACGAATGGACTGATACTGAAAACGACAAAACCTTACTTTACTATACTTGCAAAAAGTACTCGGAACATGTACTTGTATAATAAACGCTTGTACCGGGTATTTTAGCCCATATGATACGGGTACGAGTACCTAGTACTTGAAATACTGAAAATGTACTCGGATACTGGATACTGGGTACCCAAAATGTATTTAGAGTACAAAATTCGGGTACTTGTACTCGGGTATTGCCCAGCTCTGTAAGTACACTTAAACTAATAACATGAAACTCAGACTTACAACTTAAGCCTAAGCCTGAGAAAGCAAATCAATCCGAGGAGCAACTTGCAAGAGTTTCACCCTAATCTTGAGAAATAACATCAAGGACGAAAGATTGCGTAGATCCTCCTTGTCAACTATCATTTCCGAGAAGTTTTTTCGCTCATAGTGGTACGAGATATTCTTAAACAGCTGAATCCTCATAAAGTCCCAGGAAATGATTTAATAGATGCTGCTAACATATTTTCCTCGAAAAAGACTCGCCCTATTCACATCAATATTTAACAGTTTATTTTGCCATTGTTACTTTCCAATCTAATGGAAATACGTGCAGATCATTAAAAGGAATTGATTGCCAAACGAGGAAAACCGACAACAGATCGATAAGTCTACTACCAAGAATCTAAAAAATAATAATGGCAGGACTTGTATCAAACGGATTAACAGAAACACTTTGGTGCAATCATCCCAATTATGATTTCAAAGAAGCTACAAAGCTATTGTACTTTATATGACTTTATATGAAAAGCTACTTTATATGAAAAAAACAGAAAAGCTTTCTACGATCAATTAGGAGACATAAAATTAGAGATATTATATAGAATAGAGAGTTAATCATAGGAGGTGGGTCAATAATGTGGGTCAATCTAAGAGAACACAATGAATCAATACATGGAAAACAAAGCTTTAGAACTAGAAAGTATGCTGGCTACGATATGCTGTAATTAACACCAAAATAGTGATTTTTAGTAATTTCTTTAGAAAGAGCAAAAATCATTTTATCACATATACAACTGGACAAATTTTTCTTAAATAGATTATTTTATGACAAGAAAAGAAGATGAATACGTGAACACCAAAGATAATAGTTAGTAAAACTGTGGACCAACAACATAATTTGCTTGTGCTCGACATTAACGTAAGAAGCAATACGAAACCACAATATTGTAGGCGATCACAAAAAATCAAAAATAAAAAATATTAGAAAAAAGTGAGGTGAAATATGTAAGAATGTCCACAATCTAAAGCTTCATTTACACTTAACAAGTTTACTGGCTGAAAGTACTTGCCTCCAATAAACTTGCTTGTGGTTTTTCGTCTACATATTTTCAAGTTTATTTGCTAGTAGTTAGAAAAACAAAATGGACCCATGTCCCGCAGTGCGTGCTGTTATCAGTATTTTGGCAGGTGAAATTGCCAATAGTGTAATAATCATGTTAGAACGCAAGAGAAACAGGAAAAACGAGTTTGGATTAATGATTGAACGACAAGGCGTAAAAATGCACTCTGAGTGGGTCAGAACGACTGTTAAAGGAGATAGTAGGTGAAGATTTCCATTCTTATAGGAATTGTATGCTTTTTCCTGTTCATTTGTTTTCCTGCTCGTAACCATGCTCCGTACCTAAAAAACGTGGTTCGTTGGTAAGCAGGTTCTTGCAGATTTTGATACAGTTGAGGAATTGTTCAGTGTGTTCTATCTTGGCATCTTTCTTCAAACATGAGGTGCGAGGCTTTGTTATTTTTGCGAAATCCTTGATGAACTTCCTGTAATAGCCAAGTAGTCCGAGAAATCCTCTAATCTCTTTTGCTGTCCTTGGTATGGGGTAGTCTATGATGGCTCTAATTTTGCTTGGATTGGGTTTTATTCCTTCAGGAGTTATGACATGACCCAAAAATTCGGCTTCCTTTTTCAGAAATTCGCATTTATCTATCTGTATTTTGAACTTTGTTTCTCGTAGTCTCTCGAAGATTTTCTTAAGGTTGACCATGTGTTCCTGGAGTGAGGTTGAGTATACGATAATGTCATCCATGTATACTAAGCAGATGTCTCCTACGTATCCTTTAAGCACGTTGTCCATTATTCTCTGGAATGTAGCTGGTGCATTCTTCAATCCAAAAGGCATTCTGAGATATTCGTAGTGGCAATTTTCTACGTTAAATGCTGTTTTCTGTATATCTTCTTCTGCCATTTCTATCTGGTGAAATCCGCTGGCTAGATCGAGGGTAGAAAAATATTGACAGCATCCTAGTTTGTTGAGGATGTCCGTGATATTCGGGATCGGGTATCTATCACCTATAGTCTTCTCATTCAACTTCCTGTAATCGACTACGATTCTTCATTTGATTTTTCCTGAGGCGTCTGGTTTTTTCGCCACGACCCAGATCGGCGACGACCAGGGCGACTAACTTGGTCTGATGATGCCTTGGTCCAGCATTGATGTTATCTGCTTAACTTCTTCTCGATGAACATGTGGATATTGATATGATTTTGTGAAAACTGGGACTTCATCTGTTGTTCTTATATGGTGTTTTATTTGATTTGTAAATGTTAAAGTCTCATCAGGGGCGTTCGAGTTTGGCAAGCGAGGCGAGAGGTCGTGTGGCAGGTGTATTGGCGATAAGGTAATTTCGAATTCGAAACCTATCACAATAAAAACACCGGTTTTTTAAAAGACCTATCGTTATCGATAATCGTTAAACTTAAAAAGCGTTCTTGTGCGAAATAAAAATAAACTTCTAAGTGTATAATAATAATATTTATATTAGTGCTGAGGTTAACATTTAATTTAAAATGGCCAGTGGCGGAACAGGAACAATCCGAAAGGAAACCTATAGAAAGAATGAAGAACTATCTGATAGTGGCGACGAAGAATCTAAGAAGAAAAAATATAAAGAAGATAAATTATATTTTGAAAAGAGTAACCTGACGAGACGAACACCGAATAAAAGCAACGACACAAATGAAGAGATGATAAAAATGATGCGGGAAGTTATGTGGAAAAATGATGAAATGATGGCAGAAATAAGAACCATACGGAAAGACCAAAAAGAAACGATGGAATATATTAAGGAGCTGAAAGAAAAAAACGAAAAATTGGAAGAAGGTTTAAAAATGGCAAACAATAGAATAGAACAATTGGAAAAAGATAGACGGAGAAATAATATAGTATTAAAAGGCCTAACACTAGATGCTACCGACGGAAAGCCTGTAAAGGAGTCAGTAGAACACTTCATAGGAAGAAATCTGAAATTAGAGGTCAGACTGAGAGGAGCGGTGAAGATCGGCGACCAAATCTTTGTAGCAGAAATGGAAAACGTAACGGATAAGATGAGTGTACTAAAAAACAAAGGAAAACTGAAAAATCTACAGGGACAAAAGGTGTATATAGAATCAGATTTAACAAGAAAGGAAAGGGAAATACAAGCAAAAATTAGGAAAATGGCAAAAGAAGAAAAAGACAAAGGTAATACTACGAAGATAGGATATATGAAACTGGAGATTAATGGAAAGGAGTGGAAATGGGACCATAATAAAGAGAAACTTATACTAACTCACAGAAATATCGGGGAAGGGACTTCAAAAAACTAAAAGAAAATAATGAGACCGGACCCACAACAATGACAACCAAGGCAATGAATGGGAAAAGCGATAGGGAAAAAGATGATGCAAAGGTAAACAAGGATGAAAATAGGAAAAAGGGGAAAGCTAGATTGCAGAAAAAAGGAGAGATAAAAATGGGAACATGGAATGTGAGAAGCATCAATGGAAAAGAGGAAGAACTGGTAGAAGATATGATAAGACAAAAAATAGAAATACTAGGAATAACAGAAACGAAGATGAAAGGAAAAGGTCTTAAGAAAATACACAAAGGATATTGGTTACTTTGGGTAGGAGCGGATACAAAAGAGAGAGCAAAAGAAGGAGTCGGGATAATAATTGCACCGAATAGACTACAACACGTTATAGAAGAAACATATGTTAACCAGAGAATATTATCGGTGAAAATTAAACTGATGGACGAAGAAATATGGACAATAATAACAGCCTACGGAGTAAATGAAGATGCAAGAAAGGAAGAGAAAGATAAATTTTTCGAGGAGCTCCAAATGCAAATTGATAATGGGGAAGAAAACATAATTGTAATGGGAGATCTAAACGGTAGAGTCGGAAACAACAACAGCGGAATAGAGGAGTGCATGGGAAAAGAAGGAGAAGAAATGCTAAACAGAAATGGTGAAAGAATAATAGAAATATGTATGGAGAATAAACTAGTTATAACAAATACAAAATTTAAACATAAAGAAGTACACAAATACACGAGAGTACAAGACAGCAGAAACGAAAAATCAATCATAGATTACTTTTTGGTAAGCAGCAACAAATGGAAAAGAGTACAGGATACGAAAGTGAAAAGAGGCTCGGAGATTGGCAGTGACCACCATCTAGTAATAATGAGAATGAGAACAACAGAGGAAAAAGAAGAAAAGAGAAGAAAGGTAGTAAATGAAAAAATAAAAAGTTACAAATTAAAAGAGGAAATATATAAGAAGAAATTCCAAGAAAAATTAGATAATACTTTGAAAGGTAGGGCAAAAAATACAAATATAGAAAAAAAATGGGAATATCTAAAAACCAGCATAATCAAAGCAGCTGAGGAAACTTGCGGGAAAGCAAAAATAGCAAACACTAACATGAGGAGAACAGAATGGTGGACGGAAGAAATACGAGAGAAAATAAAGAACAAAAAAGACAAATGGAAAAGATACCTAAGCACAAAACACCCGGAAGATTACGAAGCATATAAAGAAAAAAGGAAAGAGGTTAAAATAGCGGTGAAAGCAGGAAAGGAAAGGTCATGGGAGATATTTGGACAAAAAATGACAAAAAATTATAGGGAAAACCAAAAACTCTTCTACGGCGCATTAAAACAACTCAGACAAAAGAAAGAGCACACGATGCCGAATATAAAAGACAAGAATGGAAACGTACTAACAGAAGAAAAACAAATAATGGAAAGATGGAGAGAACATTTCAAAGAGCTAACTCATGTAGACAAGGACAACATAGGGGAGATACAAGAAAGGAATGAAGAACAACAAGTGGAATCCATAACAAGAGAGGAATTAGAGAAAGCAATAGAAAGAGTAAAACTGGGCAAAGCACCAGGCAAGGATCATATCACCCCGAAAATGATAAAATTCATGGGGACAGAGGGAATTGATAGCATGAAAGAACTAATGAATGATATCATAAATAGAGCAGAATTACCAAAGGACTGGAAGAAAGACATTATATTACCAATACATAAAAAGGGAGACAAGAGAAACTGTAATAATTACCGAGGTATCACCATATCAAGTATCCCTGGGAAGGTATTAGCAAGAATACTAGAGACAAGAATAAAAACACAAATAGAAACAACTATGGAAGACACACAGTGTGGATTCAGGAAGGACAGAAGCACGCAAGACCTAATATTCACATTAAGACAAGTAAGTGAGAAGGTAATCAAGAAAAATAGAGAGATACATATGTGCTTCATTGACCTGGAAAAGGCGTTTGACAGAATCCGAAGAAAGGACGTTTGGAAGACACTAACAGAAAGGGGAGTCGACAGACACATAATAGAAGTAATAAAGGATATGTACAAAAATAATACAAATACAGTAAGAACCAATAACGAGGAATCCAGAGAATTTTCTACAAGTCAAGGCGTCAAACAGGGATGCGTGCTGAGTCCACTGCTATTCTCAGTGGTACTGGATGAAGCGATAAAGAAAGCCAAGAGAAGAATGAGAAAACTAACATTAGGATACTGGCAAATGAAACAGACTCAACTATCGGAGCTACTATTTGCAGACGACATGGTATTGATAGCAGAAAACAGAGAAGACTTACAGAACAATCTTGAAATCCTAGAAGAAGAACTATCAAACATAAATATGAAAATTAATACAGAGAAAACAAAAACAATGATAATTTCAAATACGAGGAAGACACACGCAATAGAATTAGACGGGAAACAACTAGAGCAAGTGGAATATTTTAAATACCTAGGAGTAATAATCGAATCAAATGGTAAACAAGACATGGAAATAAACGAGAGAATGGGACGAACAGGAAGCTTATTTAACACTATGAAAACAACATTTTTTGGGAAAAAAGGGATACCGGAAAAAGTAAAAACGGCAGTCGTTAAATCAGTAGTTAGACCAACAATCATGTATAGCAGCGAGACATGGACATTGACGGGGAGACAAAAATCCAGAGTCAATGCTATGGAAATGAGGTTCCTGAGGAAAATAGCAAACAGAAAAAGGACAGACAAAATACGAAACGAAACAATTAGACAAAACCTAAAACTAGAACCAATCAATGAAAAAATAGTAGAAGGACAACTTAGATGGTTCGGGCACGTGTGTAGAATGTCGAACGAGAGGCTAACAAAACGAGTGTTCGAAACGAGAGTGCAGGGGAAAAACAAAAGAGGGAGACCAAGAGTTATGTGGGTAGATGAAATCAGGAAAGAAGTCGAGAAGAAGGGATTGACATTGGAAAGTGCAAGAAACCTAGCGCAAGATCGGAAAGCATGGAGACTACAATGCCAAACTCAACTCCACCAGCCTTACACCTAAAGGTAGAAAGGCTTAGGACTAAGTAAGTAAGTAAAGTCTCATCAGGATTATGAAATATGTCTGCAAATTTTCTGCATAAACGTCTGATATGCATCTCCTCTTCTGGATTTAGATGATCTGTTCTGATGAGGGGATCAATGTCTATTAGTGTTACTGTTTCCATAGGAATGATGCCCGAAGTGTACAGATGATATTCATGAAGATCTATTGGATTGCTTTTAACAGGATCGGTGAGTGCTACTTGAATAGGTTCATCGGTGTTGTTGATTATTTCGGTCCAGGCTAGTTGATTGCAGGCTTCGCTGAGAGTTTCTCTTAAAATCGTCCCCTGTATTTCTTGTTTCGGTATAAGTATGGTGCCTTTTGTTTGTTTTACTGGAAGTCGTACTTGTATGATTGTTCTGGGTTCTAATTGAATTGTATAAAACTGTGTCTTATTGGTTTCATAATAAAAGATAGGGAGAACTGAATGTGCCGTAGTTAGTGTGGATGCTGGGAAATTAAGATGTTCTGGTAAAAGTTTTAAGTTATCAAGGCCTATAAGACCATCAAATGTTTTATGAAATTTAAAAAGGTAAAATTTTAGATTAATATTAGAATTAAATTCAGGGAAGATGGGAATTTCGGCACAATATTCTTGTGAATGGTTTTGAAATATTGAGCTGACTACAAACGGTTCGTGCTTGATAAAATTTTTATAACATTTGGAAGCAATTTCGGGGTTAAGAAACGATTTGGTTGCCCCTGTATCAAGAAGAAGTTTGAGTGGAAGATTTTGATATACGGAAGTTCTTTTTTGTCTGAATAATAATTGAGTTCGACTACGTTTCTTCGTTTTCCTCTTGGAGTTTTGGAAAATTTACATCTTCTTCTTCCTCGTATTGGGTATTCTGGTAGTCTTCTACGTGGTAGTCATCCGAATATGTGTCCTGATTTGGGTAGTAATATGCCTGTTCTCCATAGTAGGCATTGGTGTCGTTTTCGTCTTGCTGTTCAATATTAAACAGCTCTTCTACGATGATATTTGGAGCGTATTGTTGCTGTGGCTGTGGTATAAAATTTCTAAAGCTTTGTCCTCTGTTAAATCTCGTTTGACGTGTGCTTACAGACATCGGTGTTGGCTTGTATTGTTGCGGTGGTTTGCTTGCCCATGGGTTAGGTCTTGGAGGTTGTGTATTTGTTATGGCTTGTTGTTTCTGTGGTTGGAATCGAGCGGGTTGTATTGGTCATCTTGGAATAAATGTGGACTGTTGTGGTCGTGACGGTCCTGGATTATTTCCAAAAAATGGTTGATGTAACTGGGGCCTGGACATGGGTTGTTGCCATTGTGGTGCTGTTACAAACTGCGGCTATCTCTGGGGATGTATGTGAGTAGTTTTATTTGCCAATGAGAAATTGGTTTTTCGTAAGTATCTGATATTGTTCTCTTCTTGGATAAATCGGAGAGCGACAGCGAGGCTTGCAGGTCTCATTGATCGTATGGTTGATCCTATTGGTTCCCTTAATCCTGCTAGGAACGTAGTTAGGGCTTGTTGTTGAAAGAATGTCTTTTTGCTTGCTTTTACAGCTTCATTATCGTTATGGAGTTCGATATGATTTGAAATTGTGTTTAAAAGTGTCATTACTTTTTCATGAAATTGTTGGGGAGATTAATTGGGCCCTTACTTCAAGTTTACCATATCTCGTGTGAGCGAATTTTCATTGCGTTGATCGGCAAAAGTTTGAATTAGCGTGGTCTTTATTGTGTTTCAGTCTTTACATTCATATACAGAAATGACTTCTCGAGCACGTCCTTTAATTTTATTCATTACGCCTCGAGTCAACATGTGATTTTGAAAGCTTTCGGGATTAGTACGATCCCAGAAATGATCAAGAACCATTGTAGTAAGTTCAATGAAGTTATGCAGTTCATTAGGGTTTCCATTGTAATCAGGTACGACAGATAGATGTTTATTGACATCAAAAACAAGAGCGGGAGCGGGTGCCACGGCCATAGTATCTAATTGACTAGTGGGAGCAGGAGTAATAATTATAGACGGTATATCTAAGCTTATTGGAGTATTATTTGAAGAATTATCGTTAGCTTTTAAACTAAATTGAGCAACTCAGTTATTTTGCGAAATAGAAGCAGCACCAGGTTCGACAATCGATTCACTGATAGTTGCAAGAGAATTACTAATAATTTTAAGCGATGAAATTTGTGAAGCAATTAAATTGGGATTAGGAAAAATATTAAATTTGCTTACAGATAGAAGACTATGCTTTGGTGCATTTCTTTTCGAAGGAACTGGCTTCTTTTCTGCTTTCTTCTTATCGTCCTTTGGCATACAAATGGATTTTTACACTTTGACAGTGGCCTTCCGTAGACTTATGGGGCTGAACTGCTATGGTTTTCCCTGGAAGTTGGTTCGTAGCGGGTAAACGTTTAAAAACGACGAGGATCTGCTAAAGGACACTCCCACTTTTCCTACTGCACTGTGCCACTTAAAGGTTTAAACTCACGAAGGTACTTTTTAAAAAGACCCTTTATTAAATTTTACAAATATACTTCACTTTTAATTGATCGAAAATAACTGAAATTAATTACAATGATATTACTTTTATATAAAATCAAAATGCTGGATATAAAAGGTAAAACTGCTGATTGCGATCGCTGACCTCAGGGATTATTGCACCATAATTCGCAGTTTACAAAAAAAAAACAAAGAAGAAGAATTCTTTAAAGTATGGCAATAATATGTCGGGCCCAGAAGTTGACAAAAACGAGTAGAAACTAGCAGTAGTAAAAGCGAAAGCAGACGCTTATACAAACTTTTACAATCAACTTACTGTCAGTGATGGTGAAGCAAAGATGTATAAAATAGACAAACATAGGGTAAAGAAACCAAAAGATTTTAATTAACCTATGTAGATATATCTGAGATGAAAATAAAAAAATACTAGTTCACGAAGGATGTAAAAAAGCAACGAAGAAACTACTTTGATAGTATCATAAATGAAGGATTTGACAGAAAAGTTGTTGAAATAACGAAGCCTTCTTGCAATTCTTCTTAAGGATGCATCCAGTTATATATCTCTCTCGATTAAACTAGATATGGCCAGCGGCACATAAAGCAGATTTTCCCAAGTCAGTTGAAAGTTCGATCTCAAAAATATAACGAAAATCTGCAAGAATTTGAAGCCGATATTAAAAGATGCTCTCATACACCTAGAGACTTTCTGAAACAAATTGGTATAGGTACAGACATTCACAGATGAACAGTAGGATGCTGAAATACAACAAGCTCTCCAATTACACCAACAGAAAACTTTAAACGCAGCAGTAATCTCATCCCAGGAGTATGAAGCGGCAAAAAAGTATTGTTAGATCTCGTCCGAAATTAAAAGAAAAAAGATTTCGAGAAAATGAGGCAATAACTACCGTAGATATTCAACAACCTACTTTATTTCAAATGTTAAGCTTATTCTAAACCCTTCAAAACAAAAACCTTAAAATGGAAACACAAGATGTTTAAATTGTGGAAGAATAGGACATTTGCAAAATAATTGCAGAAGCCTAACTCAGGCAAGGAAAGAAGAATTAAATAATGAGGCCAGAAAGTCTCCAAGATCGACGACCAGAGATCTGTCACAAAGATCCCCTAGAAATAATGCTAGATATAGGTTTCAAAGAAATAGATTTTGCACAACTGACCACAGAGAGGAAAAAGATAGTCTGGAATCTTAAGTGCTCATTTGACTGAACAACTGATGATTAGTAAAAATGAAATAGAAAACTTAAATTGTTAATTTGCAATAGGAGTGTAAGGTAACTCGAAATAATTCAAAAGCTACACATTTCGATTTGGAATACAAATTCGAGAAACTGGCGAAGAAGAAAAATGCGTTAAATTAATAACTACAAGAATTCCAAGATGCCTTGAATGAACGACCGCAGTTAAACAGAAAGAAGATAATGATCAAACTTCCCTAGAAAACCTTAAAAGAGCCAAAAAAATAAAAGATAATAATTACTTAAAACTCATTCGAAAATTGCTTAAAAATGGAATAAGACAGGAAATAACCAAATATAGTGGAACTATAAAGACATATTGAGCTCAATAGGACTCTCTGTACCTTTTCAATGGTCTATTATACCGAAAGTGGTAACTTCATAGCAGCCATTTTGGAGGATATTTTGGAGTCAAAAGAATACTTCGAGTTCAAGACAGATTTTATTGGATCAATTTTAGCCGAGATGTGAAAGATTGGTGTAAGAAATGAAGTTTATGTAACGGTGGAAAAGGTCCTAGAACAAGAATTCTCGGCAAAATGTCACAATATCTTTCTATAAAGTCTTTTGAACGACTTGCAGTGGATAATCTCGGTCCACTTCCGATGACAGAGATAGAAAACAAGTACTTAATGGTCGCAATAAAATATGTATTTTTCAAAACGGCCTTAAGTTACCACCTTCTTAACATCAAGAAACGACTATGTAGCAGAAACATTCAAACACATTTCGTATAAAGACATGGAGTTCCTTTAGAGTTACATTCCGATCAAGGATGAAATTTTGGATTAGTATTATGGCAAGAAATAATGAAAATCTTGGATATTAAGAAAATTTGCAATACGTCTCTCTGTCGGCAATCAGACGGTATGGTCGGAACACATAATAGAACTGTTTTTCAATGTCTCTCAATGTTCGTCGCTGATAATCAAAAATATTGGGATTCATTAATCCTTCTATTCCTCATAGCCTATAGAAGTTTCGAACATGAAGCGACCGGTTATTCTCCATATATATCCTCCATACCACAGAACTGATGTTGGTTTCAGATGGTCACTGATAGACCAGTTTTTCGAGTCGAATAACGATAAAAGAAGGAAAAACGAATACATCTGGCGGAAACAGGAATACTTGATGGATGAGTTGGTGACAATAAAAAAAGGAGAACATTACGAATGAGCATATTAGGGGAAGACTAGGGGTAGCAACAATTGACGCCAAAATAAGAGAGCATAGATTAAGAGGGACACGTCCAACGTCGAGATGCTAATCACCCAATACAATGAACAGATGATTTGAAATTTCTTGAATTTCCTGGAATGAGTAGGAAAAGAATATCAAATCAAACAAGGGAGACGATTAGGACACGTCGAAAAAGATTAATATGAATGTGACCCAAGGTAGACAATTAATAATTAAAAAAATGTACATAAGAAAACCGACCCGCATAGAGAATAAACATGACTCTCTTATTTCGTTTTTCAAATTTATATTATTTCATAGCTCTTTTACAGTTTTATTCGGAAACTCAGTTTATTTTCTTAAATTTTATTTCTTCTTTAGAATCCGATTTTATCTAATAAATGTGAAAATACACCCTATGCCTTTGTATTACAAATATTTTTCAGACGATTTACATACCTACCACAATGTTTTTAACAATGAGAGTACCTATACTTAGAAACTGCTGCCCTTTAAGTTATCCTCGTACATTACTAATATGTATATACATATATATATATATATATATATATATATATATATATATATATATATATATATATATATATATATATATATATATATATATATTGATTGTGGAAATAAATAAATTGTCAAGTTAATGCTTTGAATTGATAACATAGACCTGTTATTAGGATAAGTGGTCCAAATGTTAGTAATTTGAACCACTTATCATATAAATATTGGAAATATTTGTTATACATACATATTACATATTTCATATATTTTGTCGTCATCATGAGTAGGATGATGACATGCGTTAGAAAAAGGAAGTTGTGATGTAGGGGAGCCCAAGCGGGGATTTTTGCAGTTACTCGAGCGCATCAGATTATCACATGGGGATAATCTGATAATGTAAATGTACCCCTAATATATATTAGATGTTAACACAGGGGAGTTCGTTAAGAGGAGCCCGAAATAGCTATTTGTATAACAAGGGAGGAAAGTGCTAGTTTTCCTCCCGAGAATGAAGTTTACTGCCCGACGCGTAGCGGAGGGCAGTAATCATTCAAGGGAGGAAAAGGCACTTTACTCCCATGTTATACATATGGTTTTTCCACCTTCCTCAAATAACAAGTCATTTTTTGCATTTTTACTTAATTTATTTATGTAACTAACCAACAAAATTTATTAGAACTAAAACAAACAAGTAGGTACAATATAACTGTCAACTGTCAAATATAAGTCAAATTATTAATGTAAACATTGTTAAATCAGAATAAAAATTTACTGTTTTTTACCATTCTGCAAAATACAGAGTGTTTTTAAATAAACGTTAAAATGTATAGATACTTACGTAATAAAAAATAGATATTGTACAGGGCGTCAATAAGTTATATTTCATGAATGAAATACCATGACGTCACTTTTACTTTTCCTCCCTAGGGAGGAAAAATATTTTCCTCCCTAGGGAGGAAAAGTACAACTTTGCTCCCTACAATCAGGTCCGGAAAAGTATACTTTCGGTAGAGGTAGGTGGAAAAAAATTTATCATTAGAAAAATTCGAAATCGTCAGATTAAGATTTCAAAAATCTGAAGGTTTGAGCTGGGCGTAAGAATATGGGTGAGATACAAAGTTTCACAAGGAAAAAGCGAATATTTCGAGAAATACACGTCCGATCGAAAAACTAAAAATACGTGTTCAATATTTTTCAAAAATCTACCGAATGATATCAAACACGACCCCACAACGAAGTAGGGTGGCGAGTGAATTAAAAATTTTAAATACGAATCCCGCGATATTTCAGGAAAATAACATCAGATCGAAAAAATGCAAAATACACGTATTTAATATTTTTGAAAAATCTATCAAATGACACCAAACACGACACCCCACGGAGGTGGGGTGGGAGGTACTTTAAAATCTTAAATAGGAGCCCCCATGTTTTATTGCAGATTTGGATTCTTTATGTAAAAATAAGAAACTTTTATTTGAAAATTTTTTTCGAATTATGGATATATGGGGTTATAATCGGAAAAAACGAATGTTGGAAATGGAAAATTAATTTAAAAAATGGAAAGTCCCCGGAAAATTTTACTTAACTTTTTCTGGTTTTAGGACCTAATCTTCACAAAATAGGTTCCCATAACGCTCGAGTAACTGCAAATTTATCATAATTTCCTCCCCTTCTATAACAAAGATATCTTATTAGGATAAGTGGTCCAAATGTTAGTAATTTGAACCACTTATCATATAAATATTAGAAATATTTTTATTTATTACATGTTCAGAATAAATAAAAATTTTCTTTTGAATAAGATGAAAAATCGTTGAAATTTTCTCTTTTTTTCACCCCTGCAACTTATTAAAATAAACATTATAGAAGTTTTCAGTGACTTTCGGGCCTCGCTAATAACGCAATCTTTATCATTTTGCGTTTAAATTTTTTAAAAATACTTATTAGTTTTCTCAGGATTCAAAAAAAAAATGAATGCATTTAAGTAGCATTGGAGCCGAAAGTTTACGCCTCTCCCCTTAAAATCTCCTGCTTAAGGTAAACACGTGTACGAAGGACAATAAAAAAATTCTAGTTTACAGCACGTTGCATTATAATTTCTAATTTTTAGTTGATTTGGTGGCATATTTTTTGCTACTTGCACACTGTTGATTTTGAATTAAAAGAGTCTAAGCTGATTAAACATAATTTAAGAGACCATTTTTTATGAGATAATTAAAAAAAACGGTATAATATGGTAGACAGAGAACCAGCATAAAATTTTAATAAAACACAACAGAACATAATTTGTATATATACTTATATATAAAAGAAAAAAAAAGTTGTTTTTGTGTTTTGTTTGGTCCCTAAAGACGAATAAATTCGAAAGAAACTTAAAATTATAGCAGCCAGCCAAAAACCCGCCCTCATTAGTCGGGACGTCATATCATTATAATTTGTAATTCATTACATCTGATTTTTTTTACTTGCAAAATAATCATTTTATGGTATATCTCAGTTTTATGAATATTTAGATAGTTGCTGTGAACTATATGTTTCAATAGCTATTTGTATAACAAGGGAGGAAAGTACTACTTTTCCTCCCGAGAATGAAGTTTACTGCCCGACGCGTAGCGGAGGGCAGTAAACATTCGAGGGAGGAAAAGGCACTTTACTCCCATGTTATACATATGGTTTTTCCACCTTCCTCAAATAACAAGTCATTTTTTCATTTTTACTTAATTTGTTTATGTAACTAACCAACAAAATTTAAAACTAAAACTAACAAGTAGGTACAATATAACTGTCAACTGTCAAATATAAGTCAAATTATTAATGTAAACATTGTTAAATCAAAATAACAATTTAATGTTTTTTATCATTCTGCAAAATACAGGGTGTTTTATACATAAACGTTAAAATGTATAGATACTTGCGTAATAGAAAATAGATATTGTACAGGGCGTCAATAAGTTATATTTCATGAATGAAATACCATGACGTCACTTTTACTTTTCCTCCCTAGGGAGGAAAAGTACAACTTTGCTCCCTACAATCAGATCCGGAAAAGTATACTTTCGGTAGAGGTAGGTGGAAAAATATTTGAGTGTTTTTGTTAAGAAAACTTTTTTAAAATGACCGAATATTTTTTTCCTAAAGGGCAGTATAATACCTTACCCATTATGAACATAAATTTTTATTATTATGATTAGTTTATTTTAATTTTATAGTAAAAGCAGGAAAGAAGCAAGCAACAGACATTAAATACTTACACTAAACTTATTTTCACATACTTGAAGACCTTGAGAGTGAACTAAAATATCTTTAACACGTTGACGGACAGAACGTCTATAGACGTCTAATTTCCATTGATGTAATGTGACAGAACGTCTATAGACGACATTTTTAAAATGCCGATTTTTGGCAAAAAAGTGTCACTGCCAAAAAATGTCACATTACATCTACAAATGCACATGACGTCCGTGCTCGTCGTCCACATGTGTACAAAAATTGTTAAAAAACTCATTGTTTCCATAAATTATAAGGGCTAACAGATATTCAGAATTTCCCTATTCTCTTTGCAAAATACATACTTATTGAAGGGTGAAGGAAAAAAACAGGTAATGTCACACTTTATAAGAAATTGAGATAGCGACACTATCTAACAGATATTTTATGTATTACTATTTACATTAGACTGGTAGATAATGACTTGGACCGTCCGATAAATATGCTTATTTAAAATAGTACTGCGAAGGATAAAAACTTATCCTCTAGAACAAAAACAAAAATTAACGTTTTTATTTCAAGTTAGTCGTTTAGTTTCCTTTGTTTATGTTTGTTAGAAACTTTCTTCTTCTTCTTAGGGTGCCTGTCCGTTCCGTCCGAACGTTGACGATAATTCTGGCGATGATGACTTTGTTGCTATACGCTATACGGAATAGTTGTATTGAGATCTTTCTATACCACGCTCTCAGATTAGCAAAGCAGGATATTTTTCTTCGTCCTGGGGCCCTTTTTTTCTTCAATTTTACCTTGTAAACTGCATTGGAGTAGCTCATATCTGCCTTGATTTTTCATTATATGTCCCAAGTACTGCAGCTTACTGTTCTTCACGATGTTGACCAAATCTGCGGTTATGTTCATCCTCCGTAGCCGTAGTATTTCTTCATTGGTGACTTTGTTTGTGCATGGTATCTTCAGGATCCTTCTGTACAACCACAGCTCCAAAGACTGAAGTGTTAGAACACGGCCAATGAAGTTAGAGTTAAGCGTAATGGAGTTTTCGCAACAAATTAATGTGTGTTTTAAAGCATTCATGTCAATACATGGTGTAACTAAGGGCAAAGTTGAACACCTACAAAAAAATTTAAAAGCTACAGGAACTTCTGGACAAGACAAACGTGGTAAGCATAGTTCCAAGCAGAGAAAGTTGCATCCAGAATCGCGTGAAGCAATATAAAACCACAAAATCTTTTAAAACTAGATTATCCCATTACAGTTTACAAGAATCTAAGAAATAGCTATTTGTATAACAAGGGAGGAAAGTGCTACTTTTCCTCCCGAGAATGAAGTTTACTGCCCGACGCGTAGCGGAGGGCAGTAATCATTCAAGGGAGGAAAAGGCACTTTACTCCCATGTTATACATATGGTTTTTCCACCTTCCTCAAATTAATAACAAGTCATTTTTCATTTTTACTTAATTTATTTATGTAACTAACCAACAAAATTTATTAAAACTAAAACAAACAAGTAGGTACAATATAACTGTCAACTGTCAAATATGTCAAATTATTAATGTAAACATTGTTAAATCAAAATAACAATTTACTGTTTTTTACCATTCTGCAAAATACAGGGTGTTTTATAAATACACGTTAAAATGTATAGATACTTACGTAATAGAAAATAGATATTGTACAGGGCGTCAATAAGTTATATTTCATGAATGAAACACCATGACGTCACTTTTACTTTTCCTCCCTAGGGAGGAAAAATATTTTCCTCCCTAGGGAGGAAAAGTACAACTTTGCTCCCTACAATCAGGTCCGGAAAAGTATACTTTCGGTAGAGGTAGGTGGAAATAGCTATTTGTATAACAAGGGAGGAAAGTGCTACTTTTCCTCCCGAGAATGAAGTTTACTGCCCGACGCGTAGCGGAGGGCAGTAATCATTCAAGGGAGGAAAAGGCACTTTACTCCCATGTTATACATATGGTTTTTCCACCTTCCTCAAATAACAAGTAATTTTTTCATTTTTACTTAATTTATTTATGTAACTAACCAACAAAATTTATTAGAACTAAAAGTAACAAGTAGGTACAATATAACTGTCAACTGTCAAATATAAGTCAAATTATTAATGTAAACATTGTTAAATCAGAATAACAATTTACTGTTTTTTACCATTCTGCAAAATACAGAGTGTTTTTAAATAAACGTTAAAATATATAGATACTTACGTAATAGAAAATATATATTGTACAGGGCGTCAATAAGTTATATTTCATGAATGAAATACAATGACGTCACTTTTACTTTTCCTCCCTAGGGAGGAAAAATATTTTCCTCCCTAGGGAGGAAAAGTACAACTTTGCTCCCTACAATCAGGTCCGGAAAAGTATACTTTCGGTAGAGGTAGGTGGAAAAAGTATTTACCAGAGAGTTTGAATATTACAAAAATGTTCAACTTGTTTAAAGAAAAACATCCGACTATTAAAGTTTCTTACGTTACATATCGGCAAATTTTTAACACGAAATTTAATTTGTCATTTGGTTACCCAAGATCAGACACACGTTCAGCATGTGATGAATTCCATGCGAAATTAAAATCATTAAATTATGACAAGGTTGCTGCAGAGATTCGTAAATTAACAATTCAAAATGAGTTACACAAACGTAAGGTACAGACATTCTATAATTTTAAAAAGGCTGCTGGCAAAAATCAAAAAATTCCGGCGGCCATTGCATTAGATTACCAAAAAAATATTGCATTGCCTTTTGTTATAATTTTTATTGTCATTTTTGTTGCCATAATTTTGTTTTCAGTCTTTCTATCAGCTGTGCAACGAATGTTTGTAACGAAAAGTAATATTGTAATGTAAAATACAACGTGACGTTTGGACAGTCCTTGTTTTTTTTTCAGTTTTTATTTGTAGTTAGATACTTTTTAATTTTTTTATCTCTGTTCTTTAAAAATTTGGTGAAAGTTTGTTTGTGTATTAAATACAATGTACTTTAAGTTTACTAAATAAAAATAAATACTATTTCTTCAGTGCAATGGTTTAAAGATATGTAGTCACAAACATTAAATTTCCTATTTTCTCAAAACAAAGATAACGTTATTTTCCTTGTTTTTTTCCTTAACCCTTCATTTATAGTAGTCTAAGAGCTAGTGAACCCTACGACTAACGGTCGTCCTGTAAGGCTAGAAATTTGTCTAGTGATAATTCATAACACACCAATGCTAAAAACCATGACCTGGCAGGCATCAGCGGTGCACGTGTATCTACCAGGTGAATCGAAAAGTGCAAATTTAGGGGGTAAAATAAACTTTCTCCTGTAAGGTTTAAATTTAAGTATGTGTTTGAGTAGGCCATTTAGAGCAAATGTGTACAATGACAGGCGATTCTGAAGAGCATAAGACCTTGCCAGGCGAGGGGAAAGATTAGGGGTTTTTCCTAAAATTATTTTTTTTACATCTAACACATTTTTCTTAGGTTTTTTGAATCATACCAAACAGAAAAGGTCTTTAGTGATTTTTCTCTTAAGTTAATAGTTTTTGTTATATAAGCGATTAAAAATTTTGAAAATTGCGAAATCGGCCATTTTTAACCCTAAATCGGACATTTATCTAAAAATTTCAAAGTTGCCAAGGTAGGTAGATATTGTTTAAACATTGATTGATGAAATCTCAAAAAGTTTTTTGCAATACAATATCGGAAACCCCTTTGTTTTTTAATTGCTGATCAAGCGTGCGCGACACTGTAGTATAAGTGAGGACGTTTGAGTTGGCATAAATTCATTATCTCGAGAAAAGGCAAATTTCAAGAGAAATCCTCGGACGGGTCGATTTTTATTTTTAAATTAGGACTTTTTGGCATATATATAATACTAGTGAGGTCATCCATCTGAGCGTGATGACGTAATCGATGATTTTTTTAAATGGGAGTAGGGGTTGTGTGATAGCTCATTTGAAAGGTTATTTAATTCTCTATTCAGTAATATAAACACTAACATAATTATTTTTACAGGGTGTACAAAAAAAATTTTTTTCTCTTTGTCAAATTTAATCAAAGTTAATTTAATAAAAAAATTTTTTTTGTACACCCTGTATAAATAATTATATTAATTTTTATACTACTGAATAGAGAATTAAATAATCTTTCAAATGAGCTATCACACAACCCCTACTCTCATTTAAAAAAATCATCGATTACGTCATCACGCTCAGATGGATGACGTCACTAGTATTATATATATGCCAAAAAGTCCTAATTTAAAAATAAAAATCGACTCGTCTGAGAATTTCTCTTGAAATTTGCCCATTCTCGAGATAATGAATTTATGCCAACTCAAACGTCCTCACTTTACTACAGTGTCGCGTACGCTTTATCAGCAATTAAAAAACAAAGGGGTTTCCGATATTGTATTGCAAAAAACTCTTTGAGATTTCATCAATCAATATTTAAAGAATATCTCCCTACCTTGGCAACTTTAAAATTTTTAGATAAATGTCCGATTTAGGGTTAAAAATGGCCGATTTCGCAATTTTCAAAATTTTCAAGCGCTTATATAACAAAAACTATTAATTTAAGAGAAAAATCACTAAAGGGCTTTTCTGTTTGGAATGATTAAAAAAACCTAAAAAAAATTTGTTAGATGCAAAAAAATAATTTTAGGAAAAACCCCTAATCTTTCCCCTCGCCTGGCAAGGTCTTATGCTCTTCAGAATCGCCTGTCATTGTACACATTTCTTCTAAATGACTTACTCAAACACATACTTAAATTTAAACCTTACAGGAGAAAGTTTATTTTACCCCCTAAATTTGCACTTTTCGATTCACCTGGTAGATACACGTGCACCGCTGATGCCTGCCAGGTTATGGTTTTTAGCCTTGGTGTGCTATGAATTATCACTAGAAAAATTTCTAGCCTTACAGGACGACCGTTAGTCGGAGGGTTCACTAGCTCTTAGACTATAGTGTCACAACACTTGCTTATACATTTGACGTACTGTCCGTCAACGTGTTAATGTCCTTTCGAAATGAATGTAACCACTTACGCCGTTTCTTATCGACTGGTAATCTAATAAAGATTTTATTGGGGGTTTTTATGGTTGTACTTTTAAACAATGATACTAAACAACACTTATAGTGTTTACTTTTATTTTCCATAGTAAATATACATCAAACTCAAATCTAAACAAACTGGTATATATTTTTATATTTTTATAATGAGAATTGCAGTTCTAAAATATGATATGACGACACAATTACTCACGCGCTTTTTCGATCGTTTGAAATGACTTAAATACACAGAAGATTTAAAATTTATGCTTCTAAGTTATTATGTATGAGGTTTTCAGGCGAATTTTGGAAATCCTATTTTTACATGAGACTGAACCATATTGTGTAATAAAACAAAAATGTGCAAGTTCCCTATAAAAAATATTATCACTAATATGCCAAAGTATATACATGCGAAAATTGAAAGTGTATATGAATAAATCTCTAAATATTTCGAGTTTTAAAATAAATTAATGATCATACATTTTCAATCAGTTTGTTGTTTCGATGCTTCAATCCTTTGTATTTAACATTAACTTTATTTAACATATAAATCTGTCTCTTTTTTATCTTCTAACACTGACTTACGATCTTCATACCTGTTAAGTATATAGAGTGAATTTTATGTATGGAAACACTCAATTATCTCGAAAACTGCTTCCACGATTTTTATAGATTTTGGTAGGTAGGGGTTTTCTAATGCGGCCTATATTATAGTGCTAATTACATTGTTGTCATATTTTCCGTTTTTCTGGAAATCTAATGAACTTTCTTATTTCAAATAGAACACCCTGTATATTTTTTGCCTTTTGAAGTGCTATTATTTGAAGAAATACCTATTATTTTTTATGTTATATTCCCTATATCTAAATGCCATAGGTTCGAAGTTATTGCTACATTTATTAAAAAGAAAAAAATTTAAACAAATTATAAAAATCAATTTTTTTGGCCCGGATAAACACTATTTTAGGTTGTTTGGATCATTGGGAACAAAAAAATATTGTATAATTTTTCTTTAAAATGAATCGTTTCCGAGTTATAAATAATTTAAAACTAAAAAAAAAATCGAATAATGACGATTTTCAAGGTTCAAGAACACAAATTAACAATGCTATTATTGAAACTGCGAAGTACCCAAATTTAAGCTCAAGGCTTATTTTATCACTTGCCGATAAGTAATTTCAGATTGTTTCATTTTAAAACATTGTTTTTTAGTTGTTAATGCAGCCCGATCGCCCGTCCTTTCATATGTACTTCATTAAAAATTAAAAAGCAATGTTATACAATAAAAGGAGGCAAAAAATCTTATGACAAGCTATTAGCAGAAGAGTTGGGCTTAAATTTAGGTACTTTAAAATTTTAAAAATTATTTTTTTATTTGTGTTCTTGAACCACGAAATTGTCATTATTCGATTTTTTTCAGTTTTAAATTGTTTATAACACGGAAAAAATTAATTTCAGAGAAAAATTACAAAAGATATTTTTTGTTCCCAATGATCCAAATAACCTAAAATAGTGTTTACCCGGGCCAAAAAAATTGATTTCTAAAATTTGCAAATTTTTTTTTAAATAAATGTAGCAATAATTCCGAAATTATGGCATTTAGGTAAAGGGAATATAACTTAAAAAATAATCAGTATTTCTTAAGGACTTCAAAACGTAAAAAATATACAGGGTGTTCCATTTGAATTAAGAAAGATCATTAGATTTCCAGAAAAACGGAAAATATGACAACAACGTAATTAGCACTATAATATCGGCAGTATTAGAAAATCCCTACCTACCAAAATATATAAAAATTGTCCAAGCCGTTTTCGAGATAATTTAGTGTTTCCATACATAAAACTCAGTCTGTATAATACATGGGTTTGTATTGTTATGTCTAAGTGAACAGAGTGGACCATTTGAAAAATAATATCTAAAACTACACTTGAACAGGAGAGGGTATAATTTTGAGTGATTTCAGTTTGATCACTTTACCTGTTATTTACAGATTATTTAACATGTTCTACGTGTTGGACTTACTAAAATGCTATACATATTTGTCGGAAAAACATTTTTTCATATATAATATAAAGTTTGCTAATAAATAAACTTAAAAACAACCTGCTAGTTTTCACATCATAAACTTGTCAGGATGACAAATTCCACAATTAAAATCACGTACCATAATTAAAACTTCCCCTGTTCCAGTGTTCCCATACATTAAAATTTGTCCGACTAGACACCGTTAAGATATTAACAAATTGTCAGCTGGCTATTAATTAACTTTTTTTTGGTACGCGGGATCCAGGCCTATTTGTAATGAGGTGAAAAAGCTTTGATAAAATGAGCTTTGTAATGAAAAAAAATATACATTTGAATATTTTTCATTTCTTTCGTTTATTCATTCATTCATTCAGTAGATTATATTATGTGCATGTGTATGATTCCAATAAAAAATGTTTTTATCTTACCTTAAGAAGCGTGTTAGGAAGAAAATATCTTATAGATGAACAATAGAAGGAGATTCTCAGTCTAAATCATACCGGAAAGTCAAAAAATTCAGGTAGAAAATAAGTTGGCCACTTTCAAGGAAGAGCTAGAATGATACTGATGCGCTCAGCTGTTTTTCGCGATCAATAATCGCTGGGCACGCTCAGATGCAATTTGGTTCCATTCGGAAATGTCAAGTAGCAGTTCCCGTAGGCAGATATACGGGGTGTAATCCCAGGGTTACAACAAAGTTTCCAGGTATTAGTAATAGTAATAGAGGAGTCAATGGAGTTTTTGATTACGGAAAAAATCAAACAAGATAGAACTTTTTCTAATCTCATTAAGAAATGTTTAATAAACAACATGTCAAACAGGTCTACTCCAAAAATGGGTGCTTTACTTTTTATTAACCCGCCATTACACGCGCTATGAGGAAATCCCTCACCATATTTGTTTATAACCAATGAAATTGTGTAAACTAATACGATAACCTTAAGCACCCAGGAATGCCTTTAGCATGGTTTATGAGAGGGTATGAAAAAGTTATAGAATATTTCAGGCTGCCAGTGTGCTGTGTGATAGTTGAAAGAAGAGACATCCCTCGTCAAGTGAGGGAATTCCTCACTGCGCGTGCAATCACAGTGAAATCACGTTTCTATTATCTCAAAGAAACTTTTAGGTTTGTATTTAATATTTAGGTAGGTTTAATTAAAATATTATTGTTTGGATTAGGTTAGGAATAGTGGCACACCGAGGGGGGGTTTGGGGGTTAAAATTCCACCCAGAGCATATAGAAATATATATAAAAGAAAGTAGGAAAATGTAACTTGTCTTTTACAAATAATACAAAAAAACTTTAGGTGCCCAAGCAAACCCCCTCCCCCCAGAGGAAAATTCTAGGTGCGCCACTGGTTAAGAACCCATTTTTAAATTTACCTATTCTAATTGGGAAATAAGCCACAATTTAACTTGAAAACTTGATTTTATTGACGTTTCGAATTCCACCTCGGACGTCGTTATCAAAATACAAAATATTAATAGTTAATTACATAAATGCCACAAAGAAATAGCTTCAGAACAGTTTTTAATTTTAATTTGTATTTTTAGTAAAATGAATTCGCGTAAAGAACGTTAATTTCTTCAGTGGCTTGCTGAAATTGAAAATTAAGAAAACTTGCTTTTGATCTATATTATTTTTACTTTTGTTTTGTTAAATTAATAAAAAAAATTGGTTTACGAGACTTTCTATAATATGTGAGTACAACCCATTTTATATTTATACATGTTGACATTCATTCTTCCTCGAAATAAGTCGAATTTATGTAGGTGAGGGCGACGCTCATACGCGTGCAACCACGTCACAATAGAAGACGCGTGTAACGGCGGGTTAAACAAATCAACTGTGAAATTAGTTGTTTTTTTAAATACCTACGAAAATATAAACTTTAGAAAAAAACTGACTTAACCATTGAAAAATTGAAAATTTTACACAAAAAACCTTATATGGAGATTTTTCTAAATTTCTAATCTAAATTTAAATCTACAGCTTCTATAATTTTTTATTCATAGCGCTTAAGTCACCCCTCTCAGAAACATTGACGCACTGTATATTAGCGTTCGACACAGCGCGCTTTTGAATTAATTCATTATAATTTTTTAACTAATCGATAAAATTAAATTTTACAAATTGGAAATGAAAGAAGAGAATTAAAGCTATCTTATGGTTGTAATAAAAAGAAAAACAAATAATATGGGCATAAGTAAGGTGTGGGCGGAAAATGAAACTTACATGAATTTTGTTTAAAAATGATTTCAAAATGTGTAACTAATACAATTTTACCCATAAAACTCTAAAATTTGTACAACTTACTTCTCAAATACTTTACTACTATACACGATGTTTCATTAAAACAAAAATCTCAAAAATCTCAAAAATTTAATTCAAATAATACGACGTCTCAAAAAATGTAAAGTATCTTTATATTTCACAATATTGAAAAATATTATTAAGAAAATATTTGTCATTAAAACTATGTTTCAATATTCAATTATTATATCCTTATAATTAAAATAAAATATGGTGAACTATAAAGGTGCTAATTTTTAAGCGACATTGATATCTGATGGTTGCATCTTCGATTTTAGACTAGGCGGAGCATTTCATATAGACTAATAGGTCTGGATCCCGCGTATGAAAAAAAAGTTGATTAATAGCAAGCTGAAAATTTGTTAATAGCTTAAGGGTGTCTAGTTGGATAAACTTTGACATATGGGAACACTGGAACAGGGGCAGTTTTAATTGTGGAACAGGTTAAAAATTTGGAACGGTCAGACCACGAAAACGGCACATTTATTTTGTCCGACAGAACAGACTTAAACTCTCCGAACAGAGATTAAACTCTCATGCAAAAATCAGACTGCTATTTATCACCTGTCATAATTCCTGTCATTTGACATATTCTACATGTTCCACTCATTAAAACGCCCATTTGGTGATAAATAGCAGTCTGATTTTTGCATGAGAGTTTAATCTCTATTCGGAGAGTTTAAGTCTGTTCTGTCGGACAAAATACATGTGCCGTTTTCATGGTCTGACCGTTCCAAATTTTTAACCTGTTCCAGAAATAAAACTGCCCTTGTTCCAGTGTTCCCATATATCAAAGTTTATCTGACTAGACACCCTTAAGCTATTAACAAATTTTCAGCTTGCTATTAATCAACTTTTTTTTCATACGCGGGATCCAGACCTATAACTTTTTCCTTAAAACTGATAATAAAATTCAAAACGGCAACAGGTGTATATTTTCAAAAACTGATAGTTGTTACAGTACCAGCGGTTACAGTAAAAACTGTTCGTTACAATGTGGTAGTCATATTGTCTAGGAGCACATCGATGTGATATTTAATAATTTTAGGGATTGTACCCAAAATCAGAGGCCTAGCCTTGCATCAATTTTAAATTTAATATGTTAAATAATAATGTTAAATTAATATGTTTGTCAACAATTGCTCTTCTATGACGGTTTTATACCTATAAGACGAAACTTTGATGATGGCATTTTGCTATGCCGAAAGTACTTAGCTGATTTTAATAAATACTTTACACACTATCAATTTTTGAAACCATACACCTGTTGCCGTTTTGACTTATATAGAAGTTTGTACGAGTCATACAGTATTTTTCTATTGATAATAAAATAGATATAATTGTAATAAAATGATTTTTGATGTCCGTAATTAAAAAAAAATGCTTTTTTTTTCAATTAGAAGGATGTAATTGAATATTAAAACATAGTTTTTATTTCCAAACACCTTTTTGTAATAACAATTTTTGATATTCTGAAATATAAAGGTACTTTACTCTTAAACAAAATTCATATTTTTGACATACCTCGTATAAAATTTGATATCTGATGCTTGAGTTTTAGATTTTAGACCATGCACAGCATTTTATTAAGAATACTTTTTTTTCGTAATATTGATAATAAAAAAGTTTCTCATATGATTCCTAGTTATGCAGACATAGTGTAGGTATAAGAGCTCAAAATTTTTTTTTAGAAACATCAAATTGTAATGTCAGATTGGGATTTAGCATATTTATGTAAAAACAAAAAAGAAACTTTTTGATTAAAGTAAAATGATCCATTCAACATTTTATAATTAGTTTTACAAAAAAATTGTTAATGTTTAAACAATTAATAAACAAGTAGCGGCTAAAACTGCAAGTAGAACTTATTACTTTAACATATAGGATATAAACAACAAAAAAAGTTTTAAAATAATGTAAATTTGTTTGAATTTTTCCGAAACAATGCAAGTTTTTGTTCTATTATACAATATTGACTCCCCTAAAACGAAATTTATATTTGTTAAAAAGCTGATTTAACCATTGATGAATTCAAGCGGTTGATGTAGCTACTCACTTTTTCATCCTGATATCATCCACATAATACTCCTCCGCAAAATATCGCTTTGAGAATAAACAATAAATTATAAAATATACTTTTCATTTGATGTTATGGTTATAAAAAACTTTTCAATATAAAATAAAAAGGAAAAGATTCCTCTCATTGGCTGTATACCATAATAAAAAACTTACTAAGGAAGTAAAACTTCACTTGTAGGTAACTGGTATATAAATTTTTATTAAAATTTTATCTAATATGATCCAAATTGGATAAAAGTGGGTACATCTATAGTACAAAATCACACAAAAGTTTTCGGACCAATCAGTCCATCATCAGGTGGTAGAAACTTTAGATCCAAAGTAGTTGGAACTAGCTACATAAATAGGTCAAAAGACCTTCATTTTACAATAATTATGCCATTTCGGCTACAACAATTTCGACAATAAGTCGATGTTTAAAAAATGCAGCGTTATTATAATGTGGTCTTCATCTTGATGGATGTACCCACTTTTATCCAATTTTGATCATTTTAGATAAAATTTTAATAAAAATAAGTTTTAGGAATAGGAAGTTTTACTTCCTTAGTAAGTTTTTCAATAAAAATTATTTTAATTTCACTTTTAAAAGTTTTAATTTTCGACAAACTAATTATTTTTTAATTACGAAGACTGATATTCTTTTTGTACACACTTATGACATATGGATGGATTGGAAAAGAAAAGTATTTTAAAAGTGTGTGTGTAAAGCATTTAATCCCTATCTGAGTGCTGTCTGCTTATAAAACCACCTACAAGTAAGGGCTTAATATAAGTAAGAAAAACATAACAAAAGGTCAACTCTACACAATCAAGCCCCTTTATAAAGAATTATGCACTACAACTACCTCGGCACCATAATAAATGAAAAATGGACCAACAACCAATAGATAACAGCGCGCATCGGAAAAGCCAGATTTAGATTCAACCGGATTGGGATGGCATAAAAGTAAGAATACCAGTGGCGGCTCGTGGTCTTGGAGACAGGGTCGGCAAGGTTTTTTGTCTCCTCATATAGGTATACCATCAAACTAAAAGGCTTAAATCATCATAGGAGATTTTGTTGTTTTTTGTTTATTTTATTTGATGTACTTGACATTCTCTCTTGTTCCATGGTGTTTCGACCATACGTGTTGATTCTTTTGAGACAAGATAAATCCCGTTTATTTGAGGCAGAAATTGGTGGTAGTGGTGATAAGATAATTGATGAACAGTTTGTTATAATGAATTGCAGTACTTACTACATAGAATTATACATACATATTTTGTAACTAATCCCACTGTCTGAAAATATTTGGATCGGCATAATTTTTAAGTACCTAACTTGTTATAATAAATATCTTGGAAATTCTTTGGAAAAGAGGTCAAAAATTTGCTAATTTTCAAAATTCGAAAAACGAGTATCTATTTGCATATATTAGTAGGTATCCAAAATTTCAAGATATACCTATTCGTTTTTCGAGATATGTATCATGTTGTTGTCTTTTTTGGAATGGTTCGGAAATATCAAGCGAGTCCAAAATGTCACTGCGTATATATTGGAAACTACTATCATTACGAAAATCTCTGAGATTTTGCACCAGCTTTCGTATTCTATTTTCTGAATAAATAATGTCAGTTGACTGATTTTGAACAAAAATGAATATCTTGGGCAAACTTCTTAAAAATATTTAAAAGAATTTAAATTTAAAAGAAAGTTCTCAAATCGATTGCTTCACGGATCGAGGTATCGCCAATTTCAAAATAAAAAAAAAATCAATAATAAAATCAATAATAAAATCAAAAACTTCCAAAAGCTGTTCACAAAAATCTGCTACATATACTAAAACTACCAGAGATAATCGGCTTAGATAAAACTAACCGAGATTTAAAATTTCATCGCGTCTGATAAACTGTTCGCTTTTTTTTTCGAAACAAATTTGTTCTAAAGCAGTAATCCGTTTAGGTGAGCTAAACTGGCAAGAAAAGACCATATTCTTTATTTTTTTACACGTATCATGCAAAACTAAATTCATTATATGCGCATAATAGTGAGTAAATAAAGCTTGTGATGCAATATGCAGTTTTAACTTTTGCCTGGAGACCATGCAATTCACCACACATCACCGCAACGCCGTCATAAGATTGCCCCAGTTTGCCCTATCAATTTATTTTTGATATAAAAAATTTTTAAAAAATTCTTTAAAACATCAAAAATATATTCTGCCTTATTGCTTTTACTCACGTTTCTAAAACCTAAAAACCTCTCATAAATATTACCACGTAACGACGTAACGCGTATCGAACAACAATAATTGATAATTGTGAATGACATGATAATCAGAAGTTTCATCTGCTTCCAGCGAAAAGCAAATGGTTTTCTAAATCTCAGATTCAATAACGTTATTCAAAATGTAACTATTTGATTATATGTATTAGTTCATTCTGTATTACGAATACACTTCGAATCAGAAAGTAAATATTTCTAACACAATTTTATTATTTTCTCTATAATTACTTTGATTTTTAACAAATGCTTCGATCCATCATGTCCACTACATGATAATTCCTGACAACTTAAAAAAATTACAATATCAATTAAACGACGTAAAACGGCGTGATTATTTTTGACAATTTCTGCCGATGCGATCTGGCGATGCACTACCGACCGGCAGATTTAAATATGCCGTACCTGCCTACGGAGAGAATGTATGTTCGCTTGCTCATCGACTTGTTATTTCGTTGAGTTTTACGTGTAAATCATCAGCTGCGGATGCGTTGGGTACGGCTAGCCGAAAAGTCAGATGAATGGCTCGGATCATTCATTTTTTGAGAAGTCTGTTATGCGCAGGGATCACTTAACGCTTGGATTGATCAAATCCTTTTAAAAACCATGAATTAAATTTAGTCTGTATTATCTGACAGATTTTTTTTTACTTCACAGATACAAATATTAAAAAAATCTACCTATATAAATGTGTGGGTCGGCACTGTCGACCCTGCCGACCCTGACCGGCCGCCACTGAAGAATACTACTATAATACTACGTCTTCTATAAAAAGTAAGGATAATACGTCTTCTGTGTCCTTTTTATGGCGTTGAATCACTTACCTTGTATCTGCAGAAAATTTGAAGCATTTGATTATGGAGTGACAGGGTCACAAATGACGAGTTCCTTAGAAGAATTGAAGAAGAACCGAGGAGTACTGACTACCATGAAATCTCGAAAGTTAGAATACCTCCGAATGAATCCAAATATGCCTTCCTATAAGCCAACCTGCAAGAAAAAATATTTGGAAGGAGAGGTCCAGGATGTTCTTTTCTGAGCTGTTGTAGATAAGATAAATATTGCCATGATGATCGCCAACAGTTGTCACGGATAGGCATATCAATAAGAAGAAGAATATAAGTACCTAACTAATTTGAGTATTGCAATGTTTCACCAGATAATACTTAAAAAAAATTGTCAAATCGCTGGTTGTTTGTGAGACGATTAAAGGGTAGGTACTCTGATTTTATGTTTAGTTTTCACATTTTTGTTTTTTTTTAAATATTTAGATTTATAATATAATTAGCATAGGTATTTTTATGATCTGTGAAATGACTTTATATTTTTATTAATTGAAAAAAAAATGTAATGCAATATTCTAATACACTTTAATAATACTAGGCCTGGAACCGCGTACCAAAAAAAGTTTATTAATAGCAAGCTAAAGATTTGTTAAAAGCTTAATGGTGTCTAGTCGGACAAACTTGGATGCACGGCAACACTGGAACAGGGGAAAATTTAATTGTGAAACAGGTTACGGGTTTCGAATGTCAGAAAATGAAAACGTCCCATGTATTTTGTCGGACAGAATTTCCAAGTAATTTGTTACCCTTTCATTAAACTTTCATGCAAAAATCAGACTGCTATTTACCACCAATATAATACCTGTAATTTGACATGTTCTACGTGTCTGACGTGTTAAAATGCCCAACATATTTGTCGGACAAACATTTTTTCATATAATATGATCTAAAGTTTGCTATTGAATAAATTTAAAAACAACCTCCTAGTTTTCACAATCATAAACTTTATAGGATGACACGTTCCACAATTAAAATGACATTCCACAATTAAAACTTCCCCTGTTCCAGTCTTCCCGTACATCAAAGTTTGTCCGACTAGACACCGTTAAGCTATTTACAAATTTTCAGCTTGCTATTAATCGACTTTTTTTTGGTAGGTACCCGGGATCCAGGCCTGTACGTGAAGTATACCTATAACAACATTATTTATTTTCATACTATTATCTCAAAAGCACTATAAATAACAAGTCCAAACTATTTCGGATTTATCAAAGTCCAATAAGAATCGCCATCTTTATCGTATATCTGTAATTTTTAACGATTCCTTCCCATTGTCCTCAAAAACATGTAGTACGAAAATATGGTTCGATACATCTAAAAATAAAAAAAAAATAAATACTTGCAATTAATATAGGCCTTTTGGGTTTTAAGCCAATAAAACGCCACGCTTGGCCATTGGATGTGGAGGAAGGAAAAGGTGGAGATGGGAATGCATTGGGTTTGGACATGGTTTCCCGATCAAGGGATGCTGGGGAAATCCATGAGATCGTTTGGAAAGGTGTGCTATTCCTGAAGTAGATCTATCCCCTGCCGGGATCGCAGAGAAGTATCTATTAAAAGGCAACGGCTAGCGTCAGACTGTCTTAAATACAAACAAATAAAATCTGTATACAGCGAGGAGTACGGCAAGGAAACAGATGACATCGTTCTTATAGCCGATCGTATGGATGATACAATAAAAAGAATGTGTGTGTACTTTGTACGCACGTAAGAAGTTATACTTCTATTATATGATTTAAACGAAATTAATTATATTTTATTTAAATATTAAACTAATTTTTACTTACTACATCTCAAACATTTTTATTAAAACAGTGCCAAACATTAAAATAATAAAAGAATAAAACACACACAAACACATTAAAAATGCCACAAATGATTTCTGAACATTAATTGTCGGAAATTTTTTTAACTAAATACGTATTTTCTGAAAATAAAATTATATAATAAATATAATTACAATCATAAAATGTATAAAAAAATAAAAGTTTTTATTGGGATTCGAACCAGCTATCAGCGCGGTTGGTATATTGGGGTTCATTCGCCTTAAACGCTTCGCCACGGAGGCAATGTGTCATTATGTGCGAAGATGGACTAACTAAACGGATTAAGCTTTTGACATTTTTGAATTAAATTAAATTATTTTGATTTTGAATTGAAATGATTTAGAATTGAAAAAATACAACAAAACATAGAGTAAGAAAACAATATATTAGGTGAACATTTATAGAAATTTTGATGGTAATCAAATTATGTAAATAAAAGTATTACATACTATGTATTTTGGTAGGTTCAAATAGGTAGGTACCTATGATACATTTACAATTATTACGTACCTGTTGCTTTTAAAAACTATTTAAATGTCACTACAATTATAAACATTTTTGTTTCTGTCTTCACAACAATAAAACTAATATATTATACATTTGTTTACCTTCATATTGAACAATTATTTATTATTGACAGATCATTTCAACACCCAATCAGAGCCCGTATAACGACTAATACCATACTGTCGGTGTGCGCATGCGCGCAGATCAATATAAATTCACCCTCAATCTCAATCGCGCCTAAAGAAGTATAACTTCAAAAATTTGAACAAATTATATTACGCTTCTTTACACGTCGGACTAAAGATTAACATTTACAAGACGCAAATAATCGTAATATTGTTTTTAATGGAATGGATATTGAGCAGACTGCATCTAATAAGTACCTGGGACATGAAATTCGGTTGGGAAGAGAATACCAGACGTGTGAGCTCCTACGTCTCATAGGATTAGCCTGGACAGCGTTTGGTAAACTGACCAAGCCTGAAATATTGGTCTATGTATGAAATTTAATAAAACAATGTTTCATCTGGCAAGCAGTTGCGTACATATCGACCTATATTCGGATCTTGGACTAACGTGAATTGTATTATTGAATGTATTAAATAATAAATATACATAAATACTAGAAATCATGCAGCGATTATCAGTAAACTTCGAAATGCAATTCTTACCTTTAAAGTAAATTCGTAATTTATGGTCACAATTTTTCCAGCATTTAAGGCTACTTCTTTTTTAGCTACTGAACTGAGCATCAAAACAAAACTCTTTTTGTCTTTATCAGCAGTGTTGTACCACTTCGTGTCAAAAGCAATATCTTCTGTTATTTGTGCCTAAAATATTTATTAAGCATTATTGTGTGGTCCACAAATTTTTTATACCTATTTGTGGACAACGCTTGAACCATCTAAGGTACGCCGATGACATCGTATTGATAACCGATAAAAAAGAAGAATTGTTTGAAATGATGAAAGAACTGGACATAGAAGCCGGAAAGATAGGCCTTAATATGAATTACAGCAAGACCAAAATCATAACAAATACAGATGAGGACATCACAATGAGGATCGGACAAGATGAAATAGAACAAGTTCATGATTATATATATCTGGGTCAAATTATAAAACTTAACAAGGAAAACCAAACAGCAGAGATCAAAAGACGAGTTAGAGTGGCATGGGCGGCATTTGGAAAACTAAGCTACATCCTTAAAAACAAAAGATATCCACAACATCTTAAGACCAAGGTATACAATCAATGCGTACTCCCTGTTCTCACTTACGGTTCCCAAACGTGGACGTTTACAAAAGCAAACATGGACAAGATCATAAAGACGCAAAGAGCAATGGAAAGGCAAATGTTGCACATAAAACTATTGGATAAAAAGAGAAACGAGTGGATAAGAGAGAAAACCAAAGTTAGGGATGTTAGACAAGAAGTTGCAAAGTTGAAATGGAGATTTGCCGGACACACTATAAGACAAAAGAAAGACCGATGGAACAAAATTCTCATAAATTGGAGACCGTGGCAATATAAACGAAGCAGAGGAAGACCACAAATGAGATGGGCAGATGATGTCAAGAAGCACGTGGGCTCTAGGTGGATAACTGTAGCGACAGACAGAGAAGAATGGAAAAGGATTGGGGAGGCCTATGTCCAAAGATGGACCGAAGAAGGCTAATTAGATTGATAGAGATTGTGTGGTCCCAGTGATATGTTAGTTATACTCGATGCAACGATTACAACATACCACTGGTTCTTGCATTTGTGGCTTACGAGATGGCTTTTGATTCTGTAGAGTTTGAAACTGTTCTGGTAGCTCTGAAGGAAAGCCGAATAGACTACAGGTACACGTCACTAATCAAAAACATCTATGAGGTACATCAAGTATACGACTATACAAAGGCACAGAAAAATTCAGCTTAGGTCGAGGAGTAAGACAAGGAGATAATATTTTACCTAAATTGTCCATCTCAGCTCTAGAGTCAATATTTAGGAACACTCAACTGCAAGATATGGGCATAAATACAGAGTGAGTTTTATGTATGGAAACACTCAATTATTTAGAAAACGGCTTGGAGATTTTTATATATTTTGGCAGGTAGGGGTTTTCTAATCCGGCCGATGTTATAGTGCTAATTACATTGTTGTCATATTTTCCGTTTTTCTGGAAATCCAATGAACTTTCTTATTTCGAATAGAACACCCTGTATATTTTTTAGTATATGAAGTACAAGACATCATTAACAAAATGGAAATACCTTGCAAAGCCAACCAAGAGGTCACAGAAAGTAGAAGAATAGGAGACAAAACTAGAAATTCTGAAAGACCAGTCCGGGTAGAGTTAAGAAGTGGGAATAAAAGAACGGAAATTCTTAAAGCTACATGGAAATTAAAAGGATCGAAATGGTTTGTTAATGAAGATTATCCAAAAACCATAATCGAACAACGCAAAATACTTATAAAACACATGAAAGAGGCAAGGATGAAAGGGTACAACGCAAAGATTAAATATAACAAGTTAATAATTAACGGAGACGAGTACGATATAGACCAGGTTAAAAGATGGAACAGCGATTCCGAAGATTTTAGAGAGGATAATATGGCAGAAACTACAAAGAATAAAACTGGAACAAGAACAGCGAGTGAAAGATCACCAAACGGAGACACATAACTAGGCCCAAGAGAAAAAATAAAGAAAGTAAACGAAACTCAAACATTAAAAAACTAGAATCGGAACGGAAACACATTATGACAACAGAACGAAAAATGGACAAGGCAAGGATACAAAAGGACATGAGAACAAGCAAGATTAGCAAAAAGAAAGACAGTAAGAAGGGTAATACAAAAAAGAAAAGAAAGAGAAGGTGGTGTTATAAGAATAGCTTCATGGAATATAAGAACATTACTTAGAGCAGGAAAACTGGAAGAAATAACATCAGTTCTGATACAGAACAACATAGAAATATCAGCAAATTCGATGGAAAGGGAAAGGACAAATAGATCAAAAGAATGGTACCTTTATATACGCAGGGGAAGAAAAGCAAGGACAGCATGGAGTAGGATTCATAGTAACTGGAAATATGAAAGACAAAATAATGGAAGTCAGACTAATAAACAAAAGAATAGCCTACCTAAGGATTGAAGCTAAACCGACAAACATATCCCTACTAAATGTTTATGCACCGACAGAAAATGCGAAAGAGGAGGAAAAAGATTATTTCTACGACACTATGGAAGAAGAGCTAGAAAAAATACCAAAAGAAGATGTGATATTAATATTGGGCGATTTTAATGCACAAATAGGAAAGGAGGATTATATAAAGCAAATAGCGGGCAAACATAAAATACATGAGAAAACGAATGACAACGGGCACAGAATATGCAACATGGCGACAGGAAACAATATGTCTATCAGCAGTACAATGTTCAAGCATCCAAGAAAACACAAAGTCACATGGGTTTCTCCAGACCAAAAAACAGAGTCACAAATAGACCACATACTAATATCGAAAAGAAGACAATCAAGTATAACGGACGTGAGAAGCTACAGAGGTGCATGCGGAGATTCAGACCATTTCCTGGTGGTAGCAAAGCTGAAACAAAGGATGAAAGTAATGAGAAGGCAGAAAGAGAGGAATAAGAGGCGGAATATCGAAAAATTGAAGGAAGCAAAATAGATACAAAAGTATGGAGATGAAATAGGTAAAAGAATTGCCGCACTGAATAAGGAAAGAGATGATATTGAAGAAATATGGGGGGATATTAAAAAAGCAATTAACCACACCGCGGAGACTACACTAGGGACGAAGCAAATCACAAAAAAGAAGGACTGGTTCAATACAGAATGTAAAGAATCAGTTGAAGAAAAAGTAAAAGCACGAAATCAGTAGATGCGGACACATAAAATTGAACATAGAGACATATACGAACAAAAACGAAAGAAAAGCAACAAAATAATAAGACAACATAAGAGAAAATTCATGGAATGTCAGTTAGAGGAAATTGAGGCGAAAAGTAAGACTCAGAACACCAAGAAATTCTACAAAAAAACCAGAGAACAGAATAGAGGTTTCAAACCAAAAGTAAGTGGAGTTAAAAATAAACAAGGGCAAATAGTAACAGAAGATCAACCATATATGGAAGTCTGGATGGAACACTTCAAGGAGTTATTGGCAGAAAATCAAACAGAAGAGATTACAGAAATGGAGGAAGAGTGGGAAAATAATGGAGCGAATGAGCCAACACTCGAAGAAGTAATCGAAATAATTAAAAATAACAAAAACGGAAGAGCATCCGGGAAAGATAACATAAACAGCGAACTCATAAAATTAGGAGGAGAACCGTTGCATAGGGAAATACACAAACTGATAGTAAACATGATAGGACTGATAGGAAAGAAGAAAAAATGCCAAAAGAATGGCAAACAGGGCAAATAATAACGATATATAAAAAGGGAAACCAACAAGAATGTCAAAATTACAGGGGAATAACATTACTGAGTACAGTATATAGGGTGTTGTCAACTATAATACAAAGAAGATTAGAGGAAGCAACAGACAATAAGATAGGGCAATATCAATGTGGATTCAGGAAAGGAAAATCCACAATAGATGCGATATACGTACTAAAACAAATAATGGAGAAGGCGAACGGATCTAACATAAACTTAGAAATACTTTTCGTAGATTTTAGACAAGCTTTTGATTCCATCAAACGAAAGCAACTATTGGAAATACTAAAAACGCTACAGGTACCTCTTAAATTAAGAAAACTTATAAAAATGACGATGAGTCATACCAGAGTGAGTGTGAAAACGCAAATAGGGGAAACAGAAGAGTTCAAAACAAACAAAGGAGTGAGGCAGGGTGATAGTTTGTCCACAACATTATTCAACATGGCAATAGAATATATTACCAGAAAAATGAACAAAGGAACACTCAGAAATAGAGGAGGTCAAATTGTAGCATATGCCGATGACGTCGTGATAATGGCAAAGAGAAGAGATATATTAACGCATATGGTAGAGGAACTCATTCAAGAAGGAAAAACAGTGGGTTTGAGTATTAACGAAAACAAAACAAAAATGTTAAGATTAGGAAAAAACCTACCAATAGTGTGGTCAAAGTGGGAAGATACAAATTTGAAGAAGTAAGTAAATATAAGTATCTAGGAGTCATGCTGTCAAATGATGGAACAAGAGAAAACGAAATAAAAGAGAAATCATTGGCAATAAATAGAGCATTCTAAGCCAACAAAAAAATGATAAAAAGCAAGATATTAACAAAAACAACTAAATTAAGGCTCTATGAAACATTAATTAGACCGACATTAATGTATGGAGCAGAAGTGATGACAATGACCAAGACAGACGAAGAAAATTTGAGAAGAACTGAGAGAAAAATAATTCGGGCAATATTAGGACCAATAAAAACAGCAGAAGGTGAATACAGGAGTCGAAGAAATAACGAAATAAATGAGGAATTGAAGGGGCAAGATATAGTCAGGAGAATAAAGAGACAAAGATTGAGATGGCTTGGGCATGTATGGAGATCAGGAGAAGAAGCGATAATAAACATAGTAACAAAGTGGTCTCCAACCGGTAGGAGACGAAGAGGAAGACCGAGGTCCAAATGGCTGGAAGAGGTGAAGCGAGATCTAGAGGACATGGGAATTAGAAATGCAGAAGAAAGAGCAAGAGACAGAAGGAGCTGGAACCGGATATGTAATGCAATCTAAGAAAAGAAGAATGGAGGACTGATCCACCTCGAACACATGGATCTAGAGAGTCTGTAAAGGCGGCGCTACCCCCACGGGGGTGTTTTAGCTACTATATATATAATGAACTTTCTTATTTCAAATGGAACACCCTGTATATTTTTTGGGTTTTGAAGTACATAAGAAATACTGATTATTTTTTATGTTATATTCCCTATACCTAAATGCCATAATTTAGGAGTTATTGGTACATTTATTAAAAAAAAAAATTTAACAAATTATAAAAATCATTTTTTTTTTGGCCCGAGTAAACACTATTTTAGGTTGTTTGGATCATTGAGAACAAAAAAGATCTTTTGTAATTTTTCTCTGAAATTAATCGTTTCCGACTTATAAAGAATTTAAAACTGAAAAAATCGAATAATGACGATTTTCAAGGTTCAAGAACACAAGTAAAAAATATAATTTTTAAAATTTTGAAGTACCCAAATTCAAGCCCAACTCTTCTTCTAATAGCTTGCCATAAGATTTTTTGCATATGAGAGGACGGGCGATCGGGCTGCATTAACAACTAAAAAACAATATTTTAAAATGAAACAATCTCAAATTACTTATCGGTAACTGATACCCTTTGAGCTTGAATTTGGGTACTTCGCAGTTTGAACCTTGAACATCGTCATTATTCGATTTTTTTCAGATTTATATTGTTTATAACTCGGAAACGATTAATTTTAGAGAAAATTTACAAACGATCTTTTTTGTTCCCAATGATCCAAACAATCTAAAATAGTGTTTACCCGGGCCAAAAAAATTGATTTTTGTAATTTGTTTAATTTTTTTTTAAATAAATGTAGCAATAACTTCGAACTTATGGCATTTAGGTATAGGGAATATAACATGAAAAATAATCGGTATTTCTTAAGAACTTCAAAACGCAAAAAATATACAGGGTGTTCCATTTGAAATAAGAAAGTTCATTAGATTTCCAGAAAAACGGAAAATATGACAACAATGTAATTAGCACTATAATATCGGCCGCATTAGAAAACCCCTACCTACCAAAATCTATAAAAATCGTGGAAGCCGTTTTCGACATAATTGAGTGTTTCCATACATAAAACTCACACTGTATAGATGAAGAGAGATTAAATCATCTGAGGTTTGCGGATGATGTAGATATTAGAGAGTTATTGCCAACGTCTTTTAAGTCGGCCCGTAATAAAAGATCCTTTATTTTGACATATAAGCATGCGCAGTATTGCGTACTTTATTTTTGTCCTTTAATAAAATACAGTCCGCCTGTATTTAACCCTTTAATTGTCAAGGGTATAAATACTTACAGAAAAATTAAAATTTGTTCAAATACAGTGTGACCCATTTAGATTGGAAACACCTCTATAAAATTTGAAGTTGTTAACCGATTTTAATCCAAATTTTTTTTTTAATGTCGTGTAATAAAAGGTCTATTTCGGGACAAAATATGAAATATTTAGTTAAATTTTCAGGGCATTCTACGATACTTTTTCTTCGTCGAAAATGGAAAATTTGTATTAGCGATTTTTTTATTAAAAAAATTTCTACGCCACTGGATTTAGAGTGGCTTCAAATAGCTATGACAAAATTTTCATTAAAATATATTTATTAATAACGAAGTTATGACAACTTAAAATTTTAAAACTCACTAAGCTACGAGTCAAAAAAGAACACCCTGTATCAACAGATAACCATAAAACTAATTATTTTCAAATAATTTTAATAATAAACCACTACTAGACACGAAAATGTTTAAAATAAATTTAAAATGAAATTTTTGTCATAGCTATTTGAAGCCACTCTAAATCCAGTGGCGTAGAAATTTTTTTAATAAAAAAATCGCTAATACAAATCCTCCATTTTCGACGAAGAAAAAGTATCTTGTTAATTATTAATATTAAAATTATTTGAAAAATAATTAGTTTTATGGTTATCTGTTGATACAGGGTGTTCTTTTTTGACTCGTAGCTTAGTGAGTTTTAAAATTTTAAGTTGTCATAACTTCGTTATTAATAAATATATTTTAATGAAAATTTTGTCATAGCTATTTGAATCTACTCTAAATCCAGTGGCGTAGAAATTTTTTTAATAAAAAAATCGCTAATACAAATTTTCCATTTTCGACGAAGAAAAAGTATCGTAGAATGCCCTGAAAATTTAACTAAATATTTCATATTTTGTCCCGAAATAGACCTTTTATTACACGACATTAAAAAAAAAATTTGGATTAAAATCGGTTAACAACTTCAAATATTATAGAGGTGTTTCCAATCTAAATGGGTCACACTGTATATAGCATAAAACAATCATCTTGAAATAATTTCTAGTTTTTTTTTGTTTTCCATTTCATACTTTTTTTTACAGATTGTATCCCATAGGATACATTGCCAATAAGTCAATGTATAACGTTTAGTTAATTTTGAATGTTTAAAACACTGCTTGAATTATGTAACATCAATAGGATTAAAAAATAAAAGATTAATACTAATAAATGCTTTATTAAAAATAATTACAATTTAGTTTTATGGCAAAGTCATAAAACAGTTCCTTTCAGAGACAATACATAGTCGTGTATTACATTTCTGACACATAAAGGTAGTTTGTCCTTTAGGACACAAACGACACCGACCTTTGTTTCATATGTTAATAGTTGCGGATCTTATATTTATTAAGATAAATTAAAACAACGCCATTTCAAGATACAATGTTGTTCTGAAGCTATTTCCTTGTGGCATTTTTATGATTAATTATTTATATGGGAAATAAGCCACAATTAAAATGAAAAAAATAATTTTATTAACGTTTCGACGCCCAAATCGGGTGCCGTTGTCAAAATACAAAATATTACTAAAATAAACTAAAGTGTTGTTGCTAAGCAAAAAAATTCTTCTAATAATTTATTTAATCTCACTCATTTATATTGGCAATTCAGACATATATTATACATTTTAAAGTAGAAGACTTTAAAATGATATTGCCAATATTTATGAGTTGCGTTCCTGGGACGACTTACTGAAAGATAGTTCATTCGAATACATGAAATTAACCCCAACTCAAGAATATCCGTCATAAAAAATTATAGCATGTGATATGTCTTTAAAAAGACAACCAAATGCAACGACAGTAAAATTCTCGCGTTAGAGACTTCATAGTAAATCACAAGGGAAAACCAGGAAAAACCTGTGATACTATCCCGACATCGTAAGTATTTGGTCTTACATTAATTTACTCTCAAAAAATAATACCAAATTCTGACTTGTAACATGTTTAAATTATAAATAATATTAATAATACTAGATATATAAGTAATACTAAAATATAAAATATGTACTAGCTCGATATTATTGACTTACTAATCTTGGTATTTTCTTTCTATTGACTTCCTCTTTCAGTATGGGTAACCACATCCTACTGCATTCTACCGAGGAATTTGCGACACAATTGGTTTCATTTAGCATAATTAGAGCCGCTTCTTTGATTTTTCTCTTTTTACTATCTGATTCTTTCAGGACTATACTTGAATCTCTCCACTGAACTCTATGTTCATTATCCCATGCGTGTTGACATATTTGAGATCTCTCAAATTCTCTATTTTTAATATAAGATTGATGTTCATTTATTCTAACGTCTAATGGTCTTGATGTCTCACCTAAATAAAATTGTTCGCATTCACAAGGTATTTTATAAATGCAATTCTTTGTTCTTTCTTGATCATTGTTAGGTTTAGTTTTAGATAGAATAGATCTCAATGTGTTTGTTGTTTTGAATGTTGTTGAAATGTTGAATTTATTTCCTATGAAATAAATAAACTTAAAACTTAAAACAATAGGAAATAAATTCAACATTTCAACAACATTCAAAACAACAAACACATTGAGATCTATTCTATCTAAAACTAAACCTAACAATGATCAAGAAAGAACAAAGAATTGCATTTATAAAATACCTTGTGAATGCGAACAATTTTATTTAGGTGAGACATCAAGACCATTAGACGTTAGAATAAATGAACATCAATCTTATATTAAAAATAGAGAATTTGAGAGATCTCAAATATGTCAACACGCATGGGATAATGAACATAGAGTTCAGTGGAGAGATTCAAGTATAGTCCTGAAAGAATCAGATAGTAAAAAGAGAAAAATCAAAGAAGCGGCTCTAATTATGCTAAATGAAACCAATTGTGTCGCAAATTCCTCGGTAGAATGCAGTAGGATGTGGTTACCCATACTGAAAGAGGAAGTCAATAGAAAGAAAATACCAAGATTAGTAAGTCAATAATATCGAGCTAGTACATATTTTATATTTTAGTATTACTTATATATCTAGTATTATTAATATTATTTATAATTTAAACATGTTACAAGTCAGAATTTGGTATTATTTTTTGAGAGTAAATTAATGTAAGACCAAATACTTACGATGTCGGGATAGTATCACAGGTTTTTCCTGGTTTTCCCTTGTGATTTACTATGAAGTCTCTAACGCGAGAATTTTACTGTCGTTGCATTTGGTTGTCTTTTTAAAGACATATCACATGCTATAATTTTTTATGACGGATATTCTTGAGTTGGGGTTAATTTCATGTAATCGAATGAACTATCTTTCAGTAAGTCGTCCCAGGAACGCAACTCATAAATATTGGCAATATCATTTTAAAGTCTTCTACTTTAAAATGTATAATATATGTCTGAATTGCCAATATAAATGAGTGAGATTAAATAAATTATTAGAAGAATTTTTTTGCTTAGCAACAACACTTTAGTTTATTTTAGTAATATTTTGTATTTTGACAACGGCACCCGATTTGGGCGTCGAAACGTTAATAAAATTATTTTTTTCATTTTAATTGTGGCTTATTTCCCATATAAATAATTATTCAAGATACAACTTTTATTAACTGTCATTATTGGTTGACAGTGACTATTACATTGAGAGTGTCTACTGCCACCTATGTACGTAATGATACAAGTATCATATTATGTAACGTCTCCCTCTTTATACAAAGTACTTATAACTAATACGTAACAAAGTCATCAAACCTATTGTGGTCGTTTAATACACATACCAGGCCTTGAACTTTTATTCAGGCTTACACCCACGCCTGGATCATTGATATTACCACTAACATTTTGCTGTTCCTCATATTTGTCATAACTATTATTATTACATTCTGTACTTTCACTATAGTCAAAGTTATCTGTACTACAAGATGGATTGATCAAAGTCTCATTTTTAGTGTGTTTAAGAAAGGAAGAATTTCTTCTATATGTGTGACCACTTTGGTCTTAAACAATATATGACCTTGGTGCTGGGTATTCTTCAACTACTTTTGCCGGTTCCCAAGACGTATCTTCCTTTCTTACTTTCACTAGTACATTGTCGTTTAATTGAAAATTACATCTTTCCTTGGCCGTTTTGTCATGATGATCCTTTGTTATCCCTTGCCTCTGTAACCTTTTATCATACACATTTACAACTTTTGGTTGTAATATATTGTTTGATACTGGCAAACTTGACCTTAAAACTCTACTACTCAAAAGTTCGGCAGGTGATACACTAAGACCACAATGGACTGTTTCTGTACTCTAGCAAATAATAAAAAAGATCATCATGATTTGAACACTTCCTTAACATTTGTTTGCAAATACCTACAGCCTTTTCGGCTAAACCATTACTTCTGGGATATCTTGGACTTAAAAACGAGTATTCAATATTATAGTATTTACAAAAATTTTTGAATTTAATACTGTTATATGGTACATTGTCAGACACAAATTTTCTTGGCAAGCCCTGTGTAGCAAATACGTTTTTTAGCTGTGAAATAACTTCACTGATACTCTTACTTTTTATGCTAATGAGCTCAATCCAATTACTGTAATAATCAACTATGACTAAGTATGACTTTCCACCAAAGTCCAAGATACCTGAAGCAACTATCTCAAAAGGAAGCTTGGGTACTCATGACACATACGTGGTTCCCTTTCATAGTTTCTACTATATGTTTCGCATATTCGACACTTACTAATAAATTCCTGTATATCTGAGGACATACCAGGCCAGTAAAAAAGTTTTCTTGCTTTTGCTTTAGTTTTTTCTATCCCTAAATGAGTTTTATGCAGCTGATTCAACATATGCAATCTAAGAGTTTTAGGAATGCAAACACGATCATTATAAAAAATTATGCCAAGATCTCTTTCAACACAATGTATTTATTACCTCTGAAATATCTATGTCCTCCTTTACTTTATCTTTTATGAATGATCTGCTCAACAAATCAGCAATGTACATTTTATTTCCGGGCAAGTATTCGATCTTAAAATTATATTTCAAAACTTTTAGTCGCATTCTTTATGCTTTTATCTTTTAACTGAATTCTTACTAAAGGTTTATGATCAGACTGTACTAAAATATCCTGGCCATATACAAACTGATGAAATTTTAAGAGACAAAAACACAACGCTAGATACTCTTTCTCAATTTGAGCAAACCTACACTCACTCTCAGTCAGTCTTCTGGAACAAAAGGCTATGGGCTTCCCTTCTTGCATAAGACAACCCCCAATACCATTCTGACTTGCATCAGCTTGTATAACTAATGGCAACTTACTATCAAAAATTTTTAAGGTAGGCAAGTTGCTTGTTACAGCTTTTAAACTTTGAAACGCACTATCATGTTCACTAGTCCAAAGATATTCTACATCTTTTTTGATTAAATTTCTTAATGGTTCAACAATACCAGATAAATTTGGAATATATTTTGTTAAATAATTTGCCATTCCTAACAAACTCAACAACTCTTTTTTATTTTTAGGCACCTCCAAGCTCAAAATGGCTTTAACATAACTGTTGTCAGGTTTAACTCCTTCTTTTGAATATATTTGACCTATGTATTTAACCTCACCCACTTTATACTGCAACTTACTTTCATTAAACCTAACATTATACTTTCTCGCTCTTTCTAACACTTCCATCATTATTTTATCATGCTCCTCTACACAACTTCCTGCTACTATAATGTCATCAAAGTAGATTTGCACTTTTAAATCACCAAAAATTCTTTCATTTATTCGCAGGAATACTTCTGGGCTAGAAGCCAAGCCAAAAGGCGAGCGTTTAAACCTGTATTTACCAAAAGGTGTTATAAAAGTGCAGATCTTACTGCTTTCACTATCGAGTGGAATATGGTAAAAACCCTCTTTCTTGAGTGTCAAAATTACAGGGCTTTGCCATTACTTTTAAGTCTTTTAAAAAGTTGCCAAAACTTTCACTTTCAGCTTGTGAACGGGAAAAAATTTAAACCTGTGATATGTCACATTACTACGTAGTTTACAATACTGGTCAAAAGCTTCCGTTACCTTTTTATAATCCTTCTTATCGGCCTCCGAAAGGTTAAGGGTGTTGTACACATCTAGGGCTTCCTCCCCAGCAGCAGTTAGAAACAGGGCTACTTTTCTTTCATCAGACTTTTCTTCCAGGCCTGCAGCCAACAAATACAAATCAATTTTTTTTTGAACTTTTCATAACTTTTTGCCACGTTTTGGTCAAAACAGATGGGTGACGGCAACTTCAAATCCATTTTTGGTTTGGTTTATCTTTCTTTTTATCGAAACTATTCCCTTATTTAAAGGCTCCACCTAGTGTTAGATACCTGACACCATGTTTCATATGTTAATAGTTGCGGATCTTATATTTATTAAGATAAATTAAAACCATAATTAAAACAACGCCATTTCAAGATACAACTTTTATTAACTGTCATTATTGGTTGACAGTGACTATTACATTGAGAGTGTCTACTGCCACCTATGTACGTAATGATACAAGTATCATATGTAACAACCTTTAGTTGTTGTTAAGGGAAAATGATCAATGTTATCTAGCCTAGTATCGTCGGTCGGCCTAGTAACTACCGGACTTCGGATTTGTTTGTTAGGAAATGACCAAGCAGCTGCGCGACCTATTTTTGCTTTATTTGATTTTAGTAGGCTTTGAATAATGTCGTTGCGGAACGTTTTCAATGGAACGATTTTTTTAATGTTCAGTGCACTGCAGTGTCTTCTATAAAGCAGCCATCCACTATTTACACATATCTAGCATTTGGGCTAGCAACTTCAGGTACCATCGATGTGAGATGTGACTTTAGACCAGTTCGATATAAAGACACAAGCATGTCAGCAAGGTCTACGCTTCCCATATGCTTATTATATTCTAAAACTACATGGAGACATGATACGTTAATTTTTTTCTTTTGTTCCTTACAATATCTTTGAACATGAGATGTTGTTGTAGTATCAGAAAATGATGAAACTAAATTGACACATGTATTATCTGCCCATTTGGTAATATTAATTTTTATTTCGTTGTCGCTAACACTTTGGAAGCTACCTTGTCATCTATTAAGTAATAACTTGTCAGAAACCATAGCACAATTTCTCATTCTATTTTTTTGAACTATCCCTAGGCTGAATATGCCTAGCTCACTTATTAGATATGTAACTAATTCGAGTGAAGTAATAGGCTATTAATTATATTCAAAATAAGATAGCTAAAAGGAACTACAACGTTAACGGGGTTTTATTATTTTATATGGCCAAAGGACATCTATATATGAAAAAACCGCGGAGTGCTACCATTTAAAGGGGTGCGTTTTTGAGAAATGGGTGGATTAGTCCCTGGGCACAGGTTACATTAGGGCGAGTTCTATGCACTTTTGGTACAAACATGTCTACATAAAAATTCTTCCTGGTTAAATTTCCTATCTAAATATCACTTTCTAAAGTCAATGATACTTTTTTTTACAAAAATATATTCAAAAGAAAGCACATATTATATTTAAAAGCACAAAGAAACCCAAAAGAAAGAAATTTTGTTTTTTGCCCCGTAACTTTTGTCCACGAGGATATAGGTATAGACATTGCTTTACAGAAAAAAAACCTACATATTTCTTCTTTAAAATGTTGTTTAGTAGAGGTAATTAGGATTTACAGGTTTCGAAATATGATTTTTCAAAATTCGCCACTCACAGCAATTTTGGGCAATTTTCCTTGTTATTTCGCAAATATTGTCCTGTAACTTTTTTCTACGTAAATTTAGGTATATGCAATGGTACACGTAATAGGAAAAAAATCAAGTACCTTTAAAATGGTCTACTGTATAACGTTGTATGACTTTTTTTTAAAGAGATTATGGTTTTTCAAAGTTTTAAGGTTTTATACTTTTAACGATTTTTTATAATATAATATGAAAATAAAATAATATTATTATATAATATATTATATATTATATAATACGTAATATAAAAAAATATTATTTTTTACATTTTTTACGATTATTTTTGAAATTTCTTATTATAACTTTTTCTTTCTTTTACATGAATATACTATACAGTGCTAGTCAAAAGTCCGTACCCCCCCTCGTATCTTTTGAACGGTTATACATATAATAGTGAAATTTGGAGGGAGGAAATAAACGGACGTACGCTTCTTAACTAGTCATGACAGGTGACGTAATAGTGACAGATGACTTTACAGCGCCACTGTGACACGTAATTTTAAATGGGACCTTATGGCAAGTGACACTTCATTTGAAAGGTATTGAAAACATCTATTCAGTCATACTAATTTTTTTGGCTTTAAATTGATTTTGATTTTTGTGAATAAATGAAATAAATATAACTTTGTAGTTTCGCAATTAATTATTAAAAATTCAAATGTCCGCCCATGGTTATTTTGTCAAAAAAGTTGACATTTTTCAGCTCTCTAGTAGTTTTTACGTCAACGTCAACCTTTTTGACAAGTAACCATAGGCGGAGGTTTGAATTTTTATTAATTAAATGCGAAACTACAATTTTATATTATTTCATTTATTCATCCAAATGGGCTTAAACTCAAACAAAATTAGTATAGCTGAATGGGTATTTTCAATACCTATCAAACGAGGTATCGCTTACCATAGGGTACCATTTAAAATTATCTGTCACAGTGGCGCTGTAAAGTCATCTGTCACTTTTACGTCATCTGTCATGACTAGTTAAGAAGCCTACGTCCGTTCATTTGCTTCCTCCAAATTTCACTATTATAAGTATAACCAGTCAAAAGATACGAGGGGGGGTACGGACTTTTGACTAGCACTGTATATTGCTCAATAAAGAGGGCTTACTTTCTGTTCTTTAAAATGGTGTATCATCTATATTTTTTATGCCATCTTTAAATGCCATTGACAGAGTGGGAAGAGAGTTTGGCCTAAATATAAACTGTTCAAAAACAAAGTACATGGTATTTAGCCGTTTGGCCCATCAAGATTCACGGTTATATGTTGATGGTCATATGATTCAAAGAGTACCCAGTTTTAAATATCTTGGTTGCCATATTACTGAACAACTAGATCCAGATAAAGAGATAAAATGTAGAATCGAGATAGCCCGCAGGACATTTTTAAAAATGAGGTCATTCTTCTGTAATGATACCTTGCAACTTCAACTTCGAAAGCGCATGATTAAATGCTACATTTGGTCAGTCCTCTTGTATGGTGTAGAAGCATGGACATTAAAAATATCCACCATTAACCGTTTGGAGGCCTTGGAAATGTGGCTGCACAGACGTATTCTAAAAATACCATGGACGGCTATGCTGACAAATGTGGCAGTCCTTAAGAGAGCAAATGCTACCCGCGAGCTGCTTGATAACATCAAATATAGAAAGATGGCCTATTTTGGACACGTAGTAAGGGGAGACCGGTATAATATTCTTCAACTTATTATGATGGGTAAAATCGAAGGACGCAGAGGAATTGGTAGAAAGCAGGCCTCTTGGTTGAAGAATATCCGGGAGTGGACAGGAATAAAGAAAGCAGAACACCTATTTAGAATAGCTCGAGACAGAGACAGTTTCGCCATGTTAATCGCCAACGTCAAGGGGACTTGATAGGGCACGTTAAGAAGAAGAATCATCTATATTTAAATAATCGAAACCGAGTGATTCTTTGATATTTTTTTACCTGTATTATTGAAAATTATTTCTTTTATAAAAATTACATAAACATTAGTTTTAGAAAACATCACTTTAGTTAAAATTATTTAAACGTTGACATTTAAAAAATTTTCAAAATCAAAGTCCATCTCTTCGTTAGCATTAGCTTCAATATCATCCTCTGACACCTCAGTTATCTTAGAGTTCCCACAGTTAGTACCCATGCACATGCACCCTTGGCAGAAAATTGAACAACTAATTCCTATCCTCCTACAACCACAGTTTTTTGTACATCCTTTGGTACATTTACATGCTATTTTTTTCAAGCAAAGGTTGTGGTGCAGGAGCTTTGACAGTACCTAAATATTGGTATTAATCCATATTTTGAAGTTTGCCCGGCCGAGTCAAGTGGATCCAAAGTATTACCTATAAAAATAAGATTCAATCATAACACACAATCACATAAAAAAGTTATAATGAGAAATTTAAAAAATAATCCTAAAATCAAAAATCCTTGCAAGTACTTATTACATTTTGAAAAAGTATATCTTATTCAAAAATAATCCTAGAATTTTTTCTAATACACCATTTTAAAGTAAACAGAATAAGATTTCTTTTTTATTATTTATAATATATACCTAAATGTAGAAAAAAAAATTTATAATGGGAATTTTAAAAAATAATCGTAAAAAATATAAAAACTCGTTAAAGGTATAAAATTTTGAAAAAGATAACCTCTTTAAAAGAAGTCGTACAACATTATACAGTAGAACATTTTAAAGGTAATTGATTTCTATTCCTCTTACATGTACCATTGCATATGCCTAAAGTTACGTAGAAAAAAGTTACAGAACAATATTTGCGAAATAACAAGGAAAATTGCCCAAAATTGCTGTGAGTGGCGAACTTTGAAAAATCATATTTCGAAAACGGTAGATCCTAATGACCTCTACCAAACATCATTTTAAAGAAAAAATATGTAAGTTTTTTTTTCTGTGAAGCAAAGTCTATACCTATATCCATGTGGACAAAAGTTACGGGACAAAAAACAAAATTTCTTTCTTTTGGGTTTCTTTGTGCTTTTTCTTTTGAATATATTTTTGTAAAAAAAGTATCTTTGACTTTAAAAAGTTATACATATTTAGATAGGAAATTTAACCAGGAACAATTTTTATGTAGACGCGTTGGTACCAAAAGTGCATAGAACTCACCCTAATGTAACCTGTGCCCAGGGACTAATTCACCCATTTCTCAAAAACGCACCCTTTTAAATGGTAGCACTCCGCGGTTTTTTCATATATAGAGATTCATTGACCATATGAAATAATAAAACCCCGTTAACGTTGTAGTTCCTTTCTATAGTACATAATCAATAGCCTATAAACCAATTATTAAAATATACAATTTTACATGGTTTCTCATGAATACTTCTACATAAGGCTACTACCACTTTCTGCGGTATTCCGAAGTATTTTTCCTCGTAATTTGTAAAAGTGTGATTCAAAAAGGTATTTTCATCACCATAAGGAAAAGTATCATATTATACGATACCGCTCACTCCACATCTAACAAATAATTTAAACCCCCATTTTTTCGGCTTGTTTTTTATAATATATTGTCGTCTAGTTCCTGCTCGTGTTCCCTTATATGGGACCATCATTTCATCTATCGAAAAATGCTGTTCTTCTGGAATCTCTAAGCAGTTTTGACGTACATGTTCCAACAATGGACGGACTTTAAAGTACCTGTCGGTGCGATTATCATCTTCATTGTTTGCGAAATGAATGTTTCTTCTTCAAAACATCCTCTGCATCTGAAACATCGGCATGGTCAGAGTCTATTGGTGGTAACATTGCGATTATATTCATTGTTCGTTTGGAATAAACTCCTAATTCGTGAGTTGCCATCTGAAAACAAAAAATAACAACTTAATTTATCTAATTATTCATACCACATTGTTAGGCAATGTATCTTTTAAGATACCACTAAAATCCGTTGGTTATAACTGAGAACCCGGCAATGTTTCTTTAAAGATACATAGTTTTAAATGAGACTTCATACAAAAATTATAGGATAATAGGGAACAAACAACTTAATATAGAATAATATCAGTAGACTTACCTTTATCAATATATACAGATTTCAGCATAAAATCTCTAAAAACACTGTTTACATGTGATCAGTTAGTTCACTAACCTAAAAATTGCAACATGGTAGATTTACGTCACCTGTAGAAAGTTTATAATAGATCCTGTAGATGGCGACTCCCAACTCGTTATAAAAGAAATTGTGTATTTAAAGATACATTACCAAAGACTGGCATAATTTTGAAGAAGATACGTTGATACAAATTTTTCCTTGATATGTATCTTTAAAGATACATTATCAATTAAAGTGGGGAAAATTAGAGGACACCCTTCTTTTAATAAAAGTTCCTTTATTTTGACATAACATGTCAAAAATATGAAGAAAGGTCTAACTTCACCTGTATTTTGAATTTATCTTGTCGCTTCTTTGGATTAATAATTTATGTATTGTGGGATTGATATTTGATTAAACTTTCATCATTAAAGTTGTATGTTGGGTTTTATTTATTAAAAAGGACTCTAAGTAATATTCTGAGATATAGATTATTGGTGTTTTGACCCAAACGAATATAGAAAAGAACATTTTATTGAAGCTTGAGTTATTACAAGAAGTTGTAAAAAGAAATATTATGTAAATAATTTTAAAGTGTTACTAACTACAATGATCAGACATAGAATATCATTAACTCATTTACTAATCTCAATATATTTTACATTTTTGTATAGAAATAAATATTTATTATAGATATAAGAGATAATTTCAATAAATTTTAATAAGGGTTAGGATTTGTTAAAATTCTAGATTCAAAATAGAGTTCAATTCAACAGATATATAATAACAGGTTAACAAACTAAAACAAAGGTACAAGTATTTATTTTTGAAAATTTAATCTTTTATGGATTAGAATCTAAAAAGGTTTAATCAAAAGTATTAATACACTTTCATTTTCATGCCATCTTCTTCTTTTGGTTCCTATCCGTTTCGAGCGTTGGAAATCATATTAGCAATCATAACCTTGCTAGCTGCGACTTGAAACAGTTCCATTGATATTCTCTCTCTACCAGGTCTTCGCTTACCTTTGACTGTACCTTGCAATATGTACTACAGCAGGGAGTAACGGTGCTGATTTCTCATATGTGTCCCAGATACTGCAGTTTTATGCGTTTAATGGTAAACACAATCTCCAATTCCTTCTTCATTCCTCCTAGAACCTCCTTGTTCTTGATCCATTTCATGCCAACAGTATTTGTTTATTTAAACACTGCCAAAAAAATTAATAAAAAACCACCATAAAGCTTAATTTTTCTATTATATTTTTGTGTATCGGGAATTCTATCTGACAGATTAGATATTAGAGGTCTTTTCATTTCCAGATAACCAATTATTTTTAAGTTTATATAACAGTATCCTTAGTATCTGTCTTTTCAGCTCCGGATAACTAGTTAACGGGAAGTTTTTCTCTGTCAGATACCTATTAGTATCTAATCTGTCAGATAAACTTCCTGATAACTAGTTATCCAGAGGTGAAAAAAGAGGGCCATAATGGATCATAATGGATAAAAGATCAAACACCAATAGCATGTATATATTTATAAATTTACTAGCTGACCCGGCAGACTTCGTACTGCCTCAATAGATAAAAACAAACTGTTGTATACAATAAACTTAAAATTAACAAAAGGAATTCGTAATTAATAAACAAAAATGCTCGATGTGAATGAGGTTTTATTATTATTTTTAATTAATTACACATGATGTTTGAAATAATAAAGTTTAGTTAGAAGTAACAAAATAAAGTTTGTAGTGCAACAGTTACAATCTTAAATTTGTTTATCTTATAATGAATATAACAGCTTTATTATATCTACATTCAAAACAACCATCTATTTATTATTAGGTTCGGGGAGATTCCAAGTCTATAGGTGTTGATTAAATAAAATTAAATTCAATTAAAATTAAATAAAAAGTAAATGAAGTAAATTAAAATTAAATGAAATTGAATAAACGTAAATAAAAATAAAAAAAACTGAATAAAATTAAATACAAATAAATAAAATCATATTAACTTAAATACAATTAAATAAAGTTAAAAAAGAATTAAATAAAAATAATAAATAAATTAAAAAATAATAATAAAATTAAATAAAAGAAAATATAGTCTAATAAAAATAAATAAAATTTAATAAAATGAAATAAAATAAAATAAACAAAAATAAATAAAATACTTAAACTAAATAAAATTAAACAAAATGAATTAAAATTAAATAAAATTTTATAAAATAAACAAAAATAAATAAAATACTTAAACTAAATAAAATTAAACAAAATGAATTAAAATTAAATAAAATTTTATAATTTGCTGCTTGTTCTTTTCGTGTGCTCAGAATTTTTCTCCTGCTTACGGTTCCGTTTAGAGATATTTTTTGAAAATTTCGCAAAATTAAAAAATTCATATTTTGCCCAATTTGAGTCCCAAAGTTAAACTGTGCCACTTCTCTTCTATGAAATTTGTCGCTCGTTCTTCTTCTGTCCTCAGAATATTCCTACGGCTTGAGATATTGTATTTCGGACACCGATTGTGCTAGACAAAAAATTTTAGTACGGTTCTGCTCGGAATTCAGCAAGGAGTCTACCTACTTAATTTCATATTTTTCACGTCATTATTGTGAGAGTTACGGCGTCATGGGCAACCCCCTAATGACATACGGGTATGAAATATAGACAGCAACCTACTCCCAGTACAGTCCAATATACCTGCAAAATTTCATAAAAATCGGTTAAGTCGTTTCGGAGGAGTATGGTAACAAACACTGCGACCGGCGAATTTTTATATAGATGTAAAATATTTAAATGGCTATTAAAAAATAACGGTCTGAGATAAAAAATTGAAAATTTAGGATTGTATGTATCTTTTGCTTCTACATCTCATAAAAATAGTAAAAAACGGTTTTTCCAAAAATTAAAAAAATATATCAAGGGGGGCAACACCCCTTATGACGTACGGGTATGAAACTCCATATTATCCTATTCCCAGACCGCTAGAATATACATGTAAAATTTCATAAAAATCTGTTCAGTCGTTCTCGAGTTATAAATGGTGTAACTAACACAACCTCGACTTTCTTTTATATATATAGATGTAAAATATTTAAATGGCTATTAAAAAATAACGGTCTGAGATAAAAAATTGAAAATTTAGGATTGTATGTATCTTTTGCTTCTACATCTCATAAAAATAGTAAAAAACGGTTTTTCCAAAAATTAAAAAAATATATCAGGGGGGGCAACACCCCTTATGACGTACGGGTATGAAACTCCATATTATCCTATTCCCAGACCGCTAGAATATACATGTAAAATTTCATAAAAATCTGTTCAGTCGTTCTCGAGTTATAAATGGTGTAACTAACACAACCTCGACTTTCTTTTATATATATAGATGTAAAATATTTAAATGGCTATTAAAAAATAACGGTCTGAGATAAAAAATTGAAAATTTAGGATTGTATGTATCTTTTGCTTCTACATCTCATAAAAATAGTAAAAAACGGTTTTTCCAAAAATTAAAAAAATATATCAAGGGGGGCAACACCCCTTATGACGTACGGGTATGAAACTCCATATTATCCTATTCCCAGACCGCTAGAATATACATGTAAAATTTCATAAAAATCTGTTCAGTCGTTCTCGAGTTATAAATGGTGTAACTAACACAACCTCGACTTTCTTTTATATATATAGATGTAAAATATTTAAATGGCTATTAAAAAATAACGGTCTGAGATAAAAAATTGAAAATTTAGGATTGTATGTATCTTTTGCTTCTACATCTCATAAAAATAGTAAAAAACGGTTTTTCCAAAAATTAAAAAAATATATCAGGGGGGGCAACACCCCTTATGACGTACGGGTATGAAACTCCATATTATCCTATTCCCAGACCGCTAGAATATACATGTAAAATTTCATAAAAATCTGTTCAGTCGTTCTCGAGTTATAAATGGTGTAACTAACACAACCTCGACTTTCTTTTATATATATAGATGTAAAATATTTAAATGGCTATTAAAAAATAACGGTCTGAGATAAAAAATTGAAAATTTAGGATTGTATGTATCTTTTGCTTCTACATCTCATAAAAATAGTAAAAAACGGTTTTTCCAAAAATTAAAAAAATATATCAAGGGGGGCAACACCCCTTATGACGTACGGGTATGAAACTCCATATTATCCTATTCCCAGACCGCTAGAATATACATGTAAAATTTCATAAAAATCTGTTCAGTCGTTCTCGAGTTATAAATGGTGTAACTAACACAACCTCGACTTTCTTTTATATATATAGATGTAAAATATTTAAATGGCTATTAAAAAATAACGGTCTGAGATAAAAAATTGAAAATTTAGGATTGTATGTATCTTTTGCTTCTACATCTCATAAAAATAGTAAAAAACGGTTTTTCCAAAAATTAAAAAAATATATCAGGGGGGGCAACACCCCTTATGACGTACGGGTATGAAACTCCATATTATCCTATTCCCAGACCGCTAGAATATACATGTAAAATTTCATAAAAATCTGTTCAGTCGTTCTCGAGTTATAAATGGTGTAACTAACACAACCTCGACTTTCTTTTATATATATATAGATGTAAAATATTTAAATGGCTATTAAAAAATAACGGTCTGAGATAAAAAATTGAAAATTTAGGATTGTATGTATCTTTTGCTTCTACATCTCATAAAAATAGTAAAAAACGGTTTTTCCAAAAATTAAAAAAATATATCAAGGGGGGCAACACCCCTTATGACGTACGGGTATGAAACTCCATATTATCCTATTCCCAGACCGCTAGAATATACATGTAAAATTTCATAAAAATCTGTTCAGTCGTTCTCGAGTTATAAATGGTGTAACTAACACAACCTCGACTTTCTTTTATATATATAGATGTAAAATATTTAAATGGCTATTAAAAAATAACGGTCTGAGATAAAAAATTGAAAATTTAGGATTGTATGTATCTTTTGCTTCTACATCTCATAAAAATAGTAAAAAACGGTTTTTCCAAAAATTAAAAAAATATATCAGGGGGGGCAACACCCCTTATGACGTACGGGTATGAAACTCCATATTATCCTATTCCCAGACCGCTAGAATATACATGTAAAATTTCATAAAAATCTGTTCAGTCGTTCTCGAGTTATAAATGGTGTAACTAACACAACCTCGACTTTCTTTTATATATATAGATGTAAAATATTTAAATGGCTATTAAAAAATAACGGTCTGAGATAAAAAATTGAAAATTTAGGATTGTATGTATCTTTTGCTTCTACATCTCATAAAAATAGTAAAAAACGGTTTTTCCAAAAATTAAAAAAATATATCAAGGGGGGCAACACCCCTTATGACGTACGGGTATGAAACTCCATATTATCCTATTCCCAGACCGCTAGAATATACATGTAAAATTTCATAAAAATCTGTTCAGTCGTTCTCGAGTTATAAATGGTGTAACTAACACAACCTCGACTTTCTTTTATATATATAGATGTAAAATATTTAAATGGCTATTAAAAAATAACGGTCTGAGATAAAAAATTGAAAATTTAGGATTGTATGTATCTTTTGCTTCTACATCTCATAAAAATAGTAAAAAACGGTTTTTCCAAAAATTAAAAAAATATATCAGGGGGGGCAACACCCCTTATGACGTACGGGTATGAAACTCCATATTATCCTATTCCCAGACCGCTAGAATATACATGTAAAATTTCATAAAAATCTGTTCAGTCGTTCTCGAGTTATAAATGGTGTAACTAACACAACCTCGACTTTCTTTTATATATATAGATGTAAAATATTTAAATGGCTATTAAAAAATAACGGTCTGAGATAAAAAATTGAAAATTTAGGATTGTATGTATCTTTTGCTTCTACATCTCATAAAAATAGTAAAAAACGGTTTTTCCAAAAATTAAAAAAATATATCAAGGGGGGCAACACCCCTTATGACGTACGGGTATGAAACTCCATATTATCCTATTCCCAGACCGCTAGAATATACATGTAAAATTTCATAAAAATCTGTTCAGTCGTTCTCGAGTTATAAATGGTGTAACTAACACAACCTCGACTTTCTTTTATATATATAGATGTAAAATATTTAAATGGCTATTAAAAAATAACGGTCTGAGATAAAAAATTGAAAATTTAGGATTGTATGTATCTTTTGCTTCTACATCTCATAAAAATAGTAAAAAACGGTTTTTCCAAAAATTAAAAAAATATATCAGGGGGGGCAACACCCCTTATGACGTACGGGTATGAAACTCCATATTATCCTATTCCCAGACCGCTAGAATATACATGTAAAATTTCATAAAAATCTGTTCAGTCGTTCTCGAGTTATAAATGGTGTAACTAACACAACCTCGACTTTCTTTTATATATATAGATGTAAAATATTTAAATGGCTATTAAAAAATAACGGTCTGAGATAAAAAATTGAAAATTTAGGATTGTATGTATCTTTTGCTTCTACATCTCATAAAAATAGTAAAAAACGGTTTTTCCAAAAATTAAAAAAATATATCAAGGGGGGCAACACCCCTTATGACGTACGGGTATGAAACTCCATATTATCCTATTCCCAGACCGCTAGAATATACATGTAAAATTTCATAAAAATCTGTTCAGTCGTTCTCGAGTTATAAATGGTGTAACTAACACAACCTCGACTTTCTTTTATATATATAGATGTAAAATATTTAAATGGCTATTAAAAAATAACGGTCTGAGATAAAAAATTGAAAATTTAGGATTGTATGTATCTTTTGCTTCTACATCTCATAAAAATAGTAAAAAACGGTTTTTCCAAAAATTAAAAAAATATATCAGGGGGGGCAACACCCCTTATGACGTACGGGTATGAAACTCCATATTATCCTATTCCCAGACCGCTAGAATATACATGTAAAATTTCATAAAAATCTGTTCAGTCGTTCTCGAGTTATAAATGGTGTAACTAACACAACCTCGACTTTCTTTTATATATATATAGATGTAAAATATTTAAATGGCTATTAAAAAATAACGGTCTGAGATAAAAAATTGAAAATTTAGGATTGTATGTATCTTTTGCTTCTACATCTCATAAAAATAGTAAAAAACGGTTTTTCCAAAAATTAAAAAAATATATCAAGGGGGGCAACACCCCTTATGACGTACGGGTATGAAACTCCATATTATCCTATTCCCAGACCGCTAGAATATACATGTAAAATTTCATAAAAATCTGTTCAGTCGTTCTCGAGTTATAAATGGTGTAACTAACACAACCTCGACTTTCTTTTATATATATAGATGTAAAATATTTAAATGGCTATTAAAAAATAACGGTCTGAGATAAAAAATTGAAAATTTAGGATTGTATGTATCTTTTGCTTCTACATCTCATAAAAATAGTAAAAAACGGTTTTTCCAAAAATTAAAAAAATATATCAGGGGGGGCAACACCCCTTATGACGTACGGGTATGAAACTCCATATTATCCTATTCCCAGACCGCTAGAATATACATGTAAAATTTCATAAAAATCTGTTCAGTCGTTCTCGAGTTATAAATGGTGTAACTAACACAACCTCGACTTTCTTTTATATATATAGATGTAAAATATTTAAATGGCTATTAAAAAATAACGGTCTGAGATAAAAAATTGAAAATTTAGGATTGTATGTATCTTTTGCTTCTACATCTCATAAAAATAGTAAAAAACGGTTTTTCCAAAAATTAAAAAAATATATCAAGGGGGGCAACACCCCTTATGACGTACGGGTATGAAACTCCATATTATCCTATTCCCAGACCGCTAGAATATACATGTAAAATTTCATAAAAATCTGTTCAGTCGTTCTCGAGTTATAAATGGTGTAACTAACACAACCTCGACTTTCTTTTATATATATAGATGTAAAATATTTAAATGGCTATTAAAAAATAACGGTCTGAGATAAAAAATTGAAAATTTAGGATTGTATGTATCTTTTGCTTCTACATCTCATAAAAATAGTAAAAAACGGTTTTTCCAAAAATTAAAAAAATATATCAGGGGGGGCAACACCCCTTATGACGTACGGGTATGAAACTCCATATTATCCTATTCCCAGACCGCTAGAATATACATGTAAAATTTCATAAAAATCTGTTCAGTCGTTCTCGAGTTATAAATGGTGTAACTAACACAACCTCGACTTTCTTTTATATATATATATAGATGTAAAATATTTAAATGGCTATTAAAAAATAACGGTCTGAGATAAAAAATTGAAAATTTAGGATTGTATGTATCTTTTGCTTCTACATCTCATAAAAATAGTAAAAAACGGTTTTTCCAAAAATTAAAAAAATATATCAAGGGGGGCAACACCCCTTATGACGTACGGGTATGAAACTCCATATTATCCTATTCCCAGACCGCTAGAATATACATGTAAAATTTCATAAAAATCTGTTCAGTCGTTCTCGAGTTATAAATGGTGTAACTAACACAACCTCGACTTTCTTTTATATATATAGATGTAAAATATTTAAATGGCTATTAAAAAATAACGGTCTGAGATAAAAAATTGAAAATTTAGGATTGTATGTATCTTTTGCTTCTACATCTCATAAAAATAGTAAAAAACGGTTTTTCCAAAAATTAAAAAAATATATCAGGGGGGGCAACACCCCTTATGACGTACGGGTATGAAACTCCATATTATCCTATTCCCAGACCGCTAGAATATACATGTAAAATTTCATAAAAATCTGTTCAGTCGTTCTCGAGTTATAAATGGTGTAACTAACACAACCTCGACTTTCTTTTATATATATAGATGTAAAATATTTAAATGGCTATTAAAAAATAACGGTCTGAGATAAAAAATTGAAAATTTAGGATTGTATGTATCTTTTGCTTCTACATCTCATAAAAATAGTAAAAAACGGTTTTTCCAAAAATTAAAAAAATATATCAAGGGGGGCAACACCCTTTATGACGTACGGGTATGAAACTCCATATTATCCTATTCCCAGACCGCTAGAATATACATGTAAAATTTCATAAAAATCTGTTCAGTCGTTCTCGAGTTATAAATGGTGTAACTAACACAACCTCGACTTTCTTTTATATATATAGATGTAAAATATTTAAATGGCTATTAAAAAATAACCGTCTGAGATAAAAAATTGAAAATTTAGGATTGTATGTATCTTTTGCTTCTACATCTCATAAAAATAGTAAAAAACGGTTTTTCCAAAAATTAAAAAAATATATCAGGGGGGGCAACACCCCTTATGACGTACGGGTATGAAACTCCATATTATCCTATTCCCAGACCGCTAGAATATACATGTAAAATTTTAAAAATCTGTTCAGTCGTTCTCGAGTTATAAATGGTGTAACTAACACAACCTCGACTTTCTTTTATATATATAGATGTAAAATATTTAAATGGCTATTAAAAAATAACGGTCTGAGATAAAAAATTGAAAATTTAGGATTGTATGTATCTTTTGCTTCTACATCTCATAAAAATAGTAAAAAACGGTTTTTCCAAAAATTAAAAAAATATATCAAGGGGGGCAACACCCCTTATGACGTACGGGTATGAAACTCCATATTATCCTATTCCCAGACCGCTAGAATATACATGTAAAATTTCATAAAAATCTGTTCAGTCGTTCTCGAGTTATAAATGGTGTAACTAACACAACCTCGACTTTCTTTTATATATATAGATGTAAAATATTTAAATGGCTATTAAAAAATAACGGTCTGAGATAAAAAATTGAAAATTTAGGATTGTATATATCTTTTGCTTCTACATCTCATAAAAATAGTAAAAAACGGTTTTCCCAAAAATTAAAAAAATATATCAGGGGGGGCAACACCCCTTATGACTTACGGGTATGAAACTCCATATTATCCTATTCCCAGACCGCTAGAATATACATGTAAAATTTCATAAAAATCTGTTCAGTCGTTCTCGAGTTATAAATGGTGTAACTAACACAACCTCGACTTTCTTTTATATATATAGATGTAAAATATTTAAATGGCTATTAAAAAATAACGGTCTGAGATAAAAAATTGAAAATTTAGGATTGTATGTATCTTTTGCTTCTACATCTCATAAAAATAGTAAAAAACGGTTTTTCCAAAAATTAAAAAAATATATCAGGGGGGGCAACACCCCTTATGACGTACGGGTATGAAACTCCATATTATCCTATTCCCAGACCGCTAGAATATACATGTAAAATTTTAAAAATCTGTTCAGTCGTTCTCGAGTTATAAATGGTGTAACTAACACAACCTCGACTTTCTTTTATATATATAGATGTAAAATATTTAAATGGCTATTAAAAAATAACGGTCTGAGATAAAAAATTGAAAATTTAAGATTGTATGTATCTTTTGCTTCTACATCTCATAAAAATAGTAAAAAACGGTTTTTCCAAAAATTAAAAAAATATATCAAGGCGGGCAACACCCCTTATGACGTACGGGTATGAAACTCCATATTATCCTATTCCCAGACCGCTAGAATATACATGTAAAATTTCATAAAAATCTGTTCAGTCGTTCTCGAGTTATAAATGGTGTAACTAACACAACCTCGACTTTCTTTTATATATATAGATGTAAAATATTTAAATGGCTATTAAAAAATAACGGTCTGAGATAAAAAATTGAAAATTTAGGATTGTATGTATCTTTTGCTTCTACATCTCATAAAAATAGTAAAAAACGGTTTTTCCAAAAATTAAAAAAATATATCAGGGGGGGCAACACCCCTTATGACGTACGGGTATGAAACTCCATATTATCCTATTCCCAGACCGCTAGAATATACATGTAAAATTTCATAAAAATCTGTTCAGTCGTTCTCGAGTTATAAATGGTGTAACTAACACAACCTCGACTTTCTTTTATATATATAGATGTAAAATATTTAAATGGCTATTAAAAAATAACGGTCTGAGATAAAAAATTGAAAATTTAGGATTGTATGTATCTTTTGCTTCTACATCTCATAAAAATAGTAAAAAACGGTTTTTCCAAAAATTAAAAAAATATATCAAGGGGGGCAACACCCCTTATGACGTACGGGTATGAAACTCCATATTATCCTATTCCCAGACCGCTAGAATATACATGTAAAATTTCATAAAAATCTGTTCAGTCGTTCTCGAGTTATAAATGGTGTAACTAACACAACCTCGACTTTCTTTTATATATATAGATGTAAAATATTTAAATGGCTATTAAAAAATAACGGTCTGAGATAAAAAATTGAAAATTTAGGATTGTATGTATCTTTTGCTTCTACATCTCATAAAAATAGTAAAAAACGGTTTTTCCAAAAATTAAAAAAATATATCAAGGGGGGCAACACCCCTTATGACGTACGGGTATGAAACTCCATATTATCCTATTCCCAGACCGCTAGAATATACATGTAAAATTTCATAAAAATCTGTTCAGTCGTTCTCGAGTTATAAATGGTGTAACTAACACAACCTCGACTTTCTTTTATATATATAGATGTAAAATATTTAAATGGCTATTAAAAAATAACGGTCTGAGATAAAAAATTGAAAATTTAGGATTGTATGTATCTTTTGCTTCTACATCTCATAAAAATAGTAAAAAACGGTTTTTCCAAAAATTAAAAAAATATATCAGGGGGGGCAACACCCCTTATGACGTACGGGTATGAAACTCCATATTATCCTATTCCCAGACCGCTAGAATATACATGTAAAATTTCATAAAAATCTGTTCAGTCGTTCTCGAGTTATAAATGGTGTAACTAACACAACCTCGACTTTCTTTTATATATATAGATGTAAAATATTTAAATGGCTATTAAAAAATAACGGTCTGAGATAAAAAATTGAAAATTTAGGATTGTATGTATCTTTTGCTTCTACATCTCATAAAAATAGTAAAAAACGGTTTTTCCAAAAATTAAAAAAATATATCAAGGGGGGCAACACCCCTTATGACGTACGGGTATGAAACTCCATATTATCCTATTCCCAGACCGCTAGAATATACATGTAAAATTTCATAAAAATCTGTTCAGTCGTTCTCGAGTTATAAATGGTGTAACTAACACAACCTCGACTTTCTTTTATATATATAGATGTAAAATATTTAAATGGCTATTAAAAAATAACGGTCTGAGATAAAAAATTGAAAATTTAGGATTGTATGTATCTTTTGCTTCTACATCTCATAAAAATAGTAAAAAACGGTTTTTCCAAAAATTAAAAAAATATATCAGGGGGGGCAACACCCCTTATGACGTACGGGTATGAAACTCCATATTATCCTATTCCCAGACCGCTAGAATATACATGTAAAATTTCATAAAAATCTGTTCAGTCGTTCTCGAGTTATAAATGGTGTAACTAACACAACCTCGACTTTCTTTTATATATATAGATGTAAAATATTTAAATGGCTATTAAAAAATAACGGTCTGAGATAAAAAATTGAAAATTTAGGATTGTATGTATCTTTTGCTTCTACATCTCATAAAAATAGTAAAAAACGGTTTTTCCAAAAATTAAAAAAATATATCAAGGGGGGCAACACCCTTTATGACGTACGGGTATGAAACTCCATATTATCCTATTCCCAGACCGCTAGAATATACATGTAAAATTTCATAAAAATCTGTTCAGTCGTTCTCGAGTTATAAATGGTGTAACTAACACAACCTCGACTTTCTTTTATATATATAGATGTAAAATATTTAAATGGCTATTAAAAAATAACCGTCTGAGATAAAAAATTGAAAATTTAGGATTGTATGTATCTTTTGCTTCTACATCTCATAAAAATAGTAAAAAACGGTTTTTCCAAAAATTAAAAAAATATATCAGGGGGGGCAACACCCCTTATGACGTACGGGTATGAAACTCCATATTATCCTATTCCCAGACCGCTAGAATATACATGTAAAATTTTAAAAATCTGTTCAGTCGTTCTCGAGTTATAAATGGTGTAACTAACACAACCTCGACTTTCTTTTATATATATAGATGTAAAATATTTAAATGGCTATTAAAAAATAACGGTCTGAGATAAAAAATTGAAAATTTAGGATTGTATGTATCTTTTGCTTCTACATCTCATAAAAATAGTAAAAAACGGTTTTTCCAAAAATTAAAAAAATATATCAAGGGGGGCAACACCCCTTATGACGTACGGGTATGAAACTCCATATTATCCTATTCCCAGACCGCTAGAATATATATGTAAAATTTCATAAAAATCTGTTCAGTCGTTCTCGAGTTATAAATGGTGTAACTAACACAACCTCGACTTTCTTTTATATATATAGATGTAAAATATTTAAATGGCTATTAAAAAATAACGGTCTGAGATAAAAAATTGAAAATTTAGGATTGTATGTATCTTTTGCTTCTACATCTCATAAAAATAGTAAAAAACGGTTTTCCCAAAAATTAAAAAAATATATCAGGGGGGGCAACACCCCTTATGACGTACGGGTATGAAACTCCATATTATCCTATTCCCAGACCGCTAGAATATACATGTAAAATTTCATAAAAATCTGTTCAGTCGTTCTCGAGTTATAAATGGTGTAACTAACACAACCTCGACTTTCTTTTATATATATAGATGTAAAATATTTAAATGGCTATTAAAAAATAACCGTCTGAGATAAAAAATTGAAAATTTAGGATTGTATGTATCTTTTGCTTCTACATCTCATAAAAATAGTAAAAAACGGTTTTTCCAAAAATTAAAAAAATATATCAGGGGGGGCAACACCCCTTATGACGTACGGGTATGAAACTCCATATTATCCTATTCCCAGACCGCTAGAATATACATGTAAAATTTCATAAAAATCTGTTCAGTCGTTCTCGAGTTATAAATGGTGTAACTAACACAACCTCGACTTTCTTTTATATATATAGATGTAAAATATTTAAATGGCTATTAAAAAATAACCGTCTGAGATAAAAAATTGAAAATTTAGGATTGTATGTATCTTTTGCTTCTACATCTCATAAAAATAGTAAAAAACGGTTTTTCCAAAAATTAAAAAAATATATCAGGGGGGCAACACCCCTTATGACGTACGGGTATGAAACTCCATATTATCCTATTCCCAGACCGCTAGAATATACATGTAAAATTTTAAAAATCTGTTCAGTCGTTCTCGAGTTATAAATGGTGTAACTAACACAACCTCGACTTTCTTTTAATATATAGATGTAAAATATTTAAATGGCTATTAAAAAATAACGGTCTGAGATAAAAAATTGAAAATTTAGGATTGTATGTATCTTTTGCTTCTACATCTCATAAAAATAGTAAAAAACGGTTTTTCCAAAAATTAAAAAAATATATCAGGGGGGGCAACACCCCTTATGACGTACGGGTATGAAACTCCATATTATCCTATTCCCAGACCGCTAGAATATACATGTAAAATTTCATAAAAATCTGTTCAGTCGTTCTCGAGTTATAAATGGTGTAACTAACACAACCTCGACTTTCTTTTATATATATAGATGTAAAATATTTAAATGGCTATTAAAAAATAACCGTCTGAGATAAAAAATTGAAAATTTAGGATTGTATGTATCTTTTGCTTCTACATCTCATAAAAATAGTAAAAAACGGTTTTTCCAAAAATTAAAAAAATATATCAGGGGGGGCAACACCCCTTATGACGTACGGGTATGAAACTCCATATTATCCTATTCCCAGACCGCTAGAATATACATGTAAAATTTTAAAAATCTGTTCAGTCGTTCTCGAGTTATAAATGGTGTAACTAACACAACCTCGACTTTCTTTTATATATATAGATGTAAAATATTTAAATGGCTATTAAAAAATAACGGTCTGAGATAAAAAATTGAAAATTTAGGATTGTATGTATCTTTTGCTTCTACATCTCATAAAAATAGTAAAAAACGGTTTTTCCAAAAATTAAAAAAATATATCAGGGGGGGCAACACCCCTTATGACGTACGGGTATGAAACTCCATATTATCCTATTCCCAGACCGCTAGAATATACATGTAAAATTTCATAAAAATCTGTTCAGTCGTTCTCGAGTTATAAATGGTGTAACTAACACAACCTCGACTTTCTTTTATATATATAGATGTAAAATATTTAAATGGCTATTAAAAAATAACGGTCTGAGATAAAAAATTGAAAATTTAGGATTGTATGTATCTTTTGCTTCTACATCTCATAAAAATAGTAAAAAACGGTTTTTCCAAAAATTAAAAAAATATATCAAGGGGGGCAGCACCCCTTATGACGTACGGGTATGAAACTCCATATTATCCTATTCCCAGACCGCTAGAATATACATGTAAAATTTCATAAAAATCTGTTCAGTCGTTCTCGAGTTATAAATGGTGTAACTAACACAACCTCGACTTTCTTTTATATATATAGATGTAAAATATTTAAATGGCTATTAAAAAATAACGGTCTGAGATAAAAAATTGAAAATTTAGGATTGTATGTATCTTTTGCTTCTACATCTCATAAAAATAGTAAAAAACGGTTTTTCCAAAAATTAAAAAAATATATCAGGGGGGGCAACACCCCTTATGACGTACGGGTATGAAACTCCATATTATCCTATTCCCAGACCGCTAGAATATACATGTAAAATTTCATAAAAATCTGTTCAGTCGTTCTCGAGTTATAAATGGTGTAACTAACACAACCTCGACTTTCTTTTATATATATAGATGTAAAATATTTAAATGGCTATTAAAAAATAACCGTCTGAGATAAAAAATTGAAAATTTAGGATTGTATGTATCTTTTGCTTCTACATCTCATAAAAATAGTAAAAAACGGTTTTTCCAAAAATTAAAAAAATATATCAGGGGGGGCAACACCCCTTATGACGTACGGGTATGAAACTCCATATTATCCTATTCCCAGACCGCTAGAATATACATGTAAAATTTTAAAAATCTGTTCAGTCGTTCTCGAGTTATAAATGGTGTAACTAACACAACCTCGACTTTCTTTTATATATATATAGATGTAAAATATTTAAATGGCTATTAAAAAATAACGGTCTGAGATAAAAAATTGAAAATTTAGGATTGTATGTATCTTTTGCTTCTACATCTCATAAAAATAGTAAAAAACGGTTTTTCCAAAAATTAAAAAAATATATCAAGGGGAGCAACACCCCTTATGACGTACGGGTATGAAACTCCATATTATCCTATTCCCAGACCGCTAGAATATACATGTAAAATTTCATAAAAATCTGTTCAGTCGTTCTCGAGTTATAAATGGTGTAACTAACACAACCTCGACTTTCTTTTATATATATAGATGTAAAATATTTAAATGGCTATTAAAAAATAACGGTCTGAGATAAAAAATTGAAAATTTAGGATTGTATGTATCTTTTGCTTCTACATCTCATAAAAATAGTAAAAAACGGTTTTCCCAAAAATTAAAAAAATATATCAGGGGGGGCAACACCCCTTATGACGTACGGGTATGAAACTCCATATTATCCTATTCCCAGACCGCTAGAATATACATGTAAAATTTCATAAAAATCTGTTCAGTCGTTCTCGAGTTATAAATGGTGTAACTAACACAACCTCGACTTTCTTTTATATATATAGATGTAAAATATTTAAATGGCTATTAAAAAATAACGGTCTGAGATAAAAAATTGAAAATTTAGGATTGTATGTATCTTTTGCTTCTACATCTCATAAAAATAGTAAAAAACGGTTTTTCCAAAAATTAAAAAAATATATCAGGGGGGGCAACACCCCTTATGACGTACGGGTATGAAACTCCATATTATCCTATTCCCAGACCGCTAGAATATACATGTAAAATTTTAAAAATCTGTTCAGTCGTTCTCGAGTTATAAATGGTGTAACTAACACAACCTCGACTTTCTTTTATATATATAGATGTAAAATATTTAAATGGCTATTAAAAAATAACGGTCTGAGATAAAAAATTGAAAATTTAGGATTGTATGTATCTTTTGCTTCTACATCTCATAAAAATAGTAAAAAACGGTTTTTCCAAAAATTAAAAAAATATATCAGGGGGGGCAACACCCCTTATGACGTACGGGTATGAAACTCCATATTATCCTATTCCCAGACCGCTAGAATATACATGTAAAATTTCATAAAAATCTGTTCAGTCGTTCTCGAGTTATAAATGGTGTAACTAACACAACCTCGACTTTCTTTTATATATATAGATGTAAAATATTTAAATGGCTATTAAAAAATAACCGTCTGAGATAAAAAATTGAAAATTTAGGATTGTATGTATCTTTTGCTTCTACATCTCATAAAAATAGTAAAAAACGGTTTTTCCAAAAATTAAAAAAATATATCAGGGGGGCAACACCCCTTATGACGTACGGGTATGAAACTCCATATTATCCTATTCCCAGACCGCTAGAATATACATGTAAAATTTTAAAAATCTGTTCAGTCGTTCTCGAGTTATAAATGGTGTAACTAACACAACCTCGACTTTCTTTTATATATATAGATGTAAAATATTTAAATGGCTATTAAAAAATAACGGTCTGAGATAAAAAATTGAAAATTTAGGATTGTATGTATCTTTTGCTTCTACATCTCATAAAAATAGTAAAAAACGGTTTTTCCAAAAATTAAAAAAATATATCAGGGGGGGCAACACCCCTTATGACGTACGGGTATGAAACTCCATATTATCCTATTCCCAGACCGCTAGAATATACATGTAAAATTTCATAAAAATCTGTTCAGTCGTTCTCGAGTTATAAATGGTGTAACTAACACAACCTCGACTTTCTTTTATATATATAGATGTAAAATATTTAAATGGCTATTAAAAAATAACCGTCTGAGATAAAAAATTGAAAATTTAGGATTGTATGTATCTTTTGCTTCTACATCTCATAAAAATAGTAAAAAACGGTTTTTCCAAAAATTAAAAAAATATATCAGGGGGGGCAACACCCCTTATGACGTACGGGTATGAAACTCCATATTATCCTATTCCCAGACCGCTAGAATATACATGTAAAATTTTAAAAATCTGTTCAGTCGTTCTCGAGTTATAAATGGTGTAACTAACACAACCTCGACTTTCTTTTATATATATAGATGTAAAATATTTAAATGGCTATTAAAAAATAACGGTCTGAGATAAAAAATTGAAAATTTAGGATTGTATGTATCTTTTGCTTCTACATCTCATAAAAATAGTAAAAAACGGTTTTTCCAAAAATTAAAAAAATATATCAGGGGGGGCAACACCCCTTATGACGTACGGGTATGAAACTCCATATTATCCTATTCCCAGACCGCTAGAATATACATGTAAAATTTCATAAAAATCTGTTCAGTCGTTCTCGAGTTATAAATGGTGTAACTAACACAACCTCGACTTTCTTTTATATATATAGATGTAAAATATTTAAATGGCTATTAAAAAATAACCGTCTGAGATAAAAAATTGAAAATTTAGGATTGTATGTATCTTTTGCTTCTACATCTCATAAAAATAGTAAAAAACGGTTTTTCCAAAAATTAAAAAAATATATCAGGGGGGGCAACACCCCTTATGACGTACGGGTATGAAACTCCATATTATCCTATTCCCAGACCGCTAGAATATACATGTAAAATTTTAAAAATCTGTTCAGTCGTTCTCGAGTTATAAATGGTGTAACTAACACAACCTCGACTTTCTTTTATATATATAGATGTAAAATATTTAAATGGCTATTAAAAAATAACGGTCTGAGATAAAAAATTGAAAATTTAGGATTGTATGTATCTTTTGCTTCTACATCTCATAAAAATAGTAAAAAACGGTTTTTCCAAAAATTAAAAAAATATATCAAGGGGGGCAACACCCCTTATGACGTACGGGTATGAAACTCCATATTATCCTATTCCCAGACCGCTAGAATATACATGTAAAATTTCATAAAAATCTGTTCAGTCGTTCTCGAGTTATAAATGGTGTAACTAACACAACCTCGACTTTCTTTTATATATATATAGATGTAAAATATTTAAATGGCTATTAAAAAATAACCGTCTGAGATAAAAAATTGAAAATTTAGGATTGTATGTATCTTTTGCTTCTACATCTCATAAAAATAGTAAAAAACGGTTTTTCCAAAAATTAAAAAAATATATCAGGGGGGGCAACACCCCTTATGACGTACGGGTATGAAACTCCATATTATCCTATTCCCAGACCGCTAGAATATACATGTAAAATTTTAAAAATCTGTTCAGTCGTTCTCGAGTTATAAATGGTGTAACTAACACAACCTCGACTTTCTTTTATATATATAGATGTAAAATATTTAAATGGCTATTAAAAAATAACGGTCTGAGATAAAAAATTGAAAATTTAGGATTGTATGTATCTTTTGCTTCTACATCTCATAAAAATAGTAAAAAACGGTTTTTCCAAAAATTAAAAAAATATATCAGGGGGGGCAACACCCCTTATGACGTACGGGTATGAAACTCCATATTATCCTATTCCCAGACCGCTAGAATATACATGTAAAATTTCATAAAAATCTGTTCAGTCGTTCTCGAGTTATAAATGGTGTAACTAACACAACCTCGACTTTCTTTTATATATATAGATGTAAAATATTTAAATGGCTATTAAAAAATAACCGTCTGAGATAAAAAATTGAAAATTTAGGATTGTATGTATCTTTTGCTTCTACATCTCATAAAAATAGTAATAGTAAAAAACGGTTTTTCCAAAAATTAAAAAAATATATCAGGGGGGGCAACACCCCTTATGACGTACGGGTATGAAACTCCATATTATCCTATTCCCAGACCGCTAGAATATACATGTAAAATTTTAAAAATCTGTTCAGTCGTTCTCGAGTTATAAATGGTGTAACTAACACAACCTCGACTTTCTTTTATATATATAGATGTAAAATATTTAAATGGCTATTAAAAAATAACGGTCTGAGATAAAAAATTGAAAATTTAGGATTGTATGTATCTTTTGCTTCTACATCTCATAAAAATAGTAAAAAACGGTTTTTCCAAAAATTAAAAAAATATATCAAGGGGGGCAACACCCCTTATGACGTACGGGTATGAAACTCCATATTATCCTATTCCCAGACCGCTAGAATATACATGTAAAATTTCATAAAAATCTGTTCAGTCGTTCTCGAGTTATAAATGGTGTAACTAACACAACCTCGACTTTCTTTTATATATATATAGATGTAAAATATTTAAATGGCTATTAAAAAATAACCGTCTGAGATAAAAAATTGAAAATTTAGGATTGTATGTATCTTTTGCTTCTACATCTCATAAAAATAGTAAAAAACGGTTTTTCCAAAAATTAAAAAAATATATCAGGGGGGGCAACACCCCTTATGACGTACGGGTATGAAACTCCATATTATCCTATTCCCAGACCGCTAGAATATACATGTAAAATTTTAAAAATCTGTTCAGTCGTTCTCGAGTTATAAATGGTGTAACTAACACAACCTCGACTTTCTTTTATATATATAGATGTAAAATATTTAAATGGCTATTAAAAAATAACGGTCTGAGATAAAAAATTGAAAATTTAGGATTGTATGTATCTTTTGCTTCTACATCTCATAAAAATAGTAAAAAACGGTTTTTCCAAAAATTAAAAAAATATATCAGGGGGGGCAACACCCCTTATGACGTACGGGTATGAAACTCATTATTATCCTATTCCCAGACCGCTAGAATATACATGTAAAATTTCATAAAAATCTGTTCAGTCGTTCTCGAGTTATAAATGGTGTAACTAACACAACCTCGACTTTCTTTTATATATATAGATGTAAAATATTTAAATGGCTATTAAAAAATAACCGTCTGAGATAAAAAATTGAAAATTTAGGATTGTATGTATCTTTTGCTTCTACATCTCATAAAAATAGTAAAAAACGGTTTTTCCAAAAATTAAAAAAATATATCAGGGGGGGCAACACCCCTTATGACGTACGGGTATGAAACTCCATATTATCCTATTCCCAGACCGCTAGAATATACATGTAAAATTTTAAAAATCTGTTCAGTCGTTCTCGAGTTATAAATGGTGTAACTAACACAACCTCGACTTTCTTTTATATATATAGATGTAAAATATTTAAATGGCTATTAAAAAATAACGGTCTGAGATAAAAAATTGAAAATTTAGGATTGTATGTATCTTTTGCTTCTACATCTCATAAAAATAGTAAAAAACGGTTTTTCCAAAAATTAAAAAAATATATCAGGGGGGGCAACACCCCTTATGACGTACGGGTATGAAACTCCATATTATCCTATTCCCAGACCGCTAGAATATACATGTAAAATTTCATAAAAATCTGTTCAGTCGTTCTCGAGTTATAAATGGTGTAACTAACACAACCTCGACTTTCTTTTATATATATAGATGTAAAATATTTAAATGGCTATTAAAAAATAACCGTCTGAGATAAAAAATTGAAAATTTAGGATTGTATGTATCTTTTGCTTCTACATCTCATAAAAATAGTAAAAAACGGTTTTTCCAAAAATTAAAAAAATATATCAGGGGGGGCAACACCCCTTATGACGTACGGGTATGAAACTCCATATTATCCTATTCCCAGACCGCTAGAATATACATGTAAAATTTTAAAAATCTGTTCAGTCGTTCTCGAGTTATAAATGGTGTAACTAACACAACCTCGACTTTCTTTTATATATATAGATGTAAAATATTTAAATGGCTATTAAAAAATAACGGTCTGAGATAAAAAATTGAAAATTTAGGATTGTATGTATCTTTTGCTTCTACATCTCATAAAAATAGTAAAAAACGGTTTTTCCAAAAATTAAAAAAATATATCAAGGGGGGCAACACCCCTTATGACGTACGGGTATGAAACTCCATATTATCCTATTCCCAGACCGCTAGAATATACATGTAAAATTTCATAAAAATCTGTTCAGTCGTTCTCGAGTTATAAATGGTGTAACTAACACAACCTCGACTTTCTTTTATATATATAGATGTAAAATATTTAAATGGCTATTAAAAAATAACGGTCTGAGATAAAAAATTGAAAATTTAGGATTGTATGTATCTTTTGCTTCTACATCTCATAAAAATAGTAAAAAACGGTTTTCCCAAAAATTAAAAAAATATATCAGGGGGGGCAACACCCCTTATGACGTACGGGTATGAAACTCCATATTATCCTATTCCCAGACCGCTAGAATATACATGTAAAATTTCATAAAAATCTGTTCAGTCGTTCTCGAGTTATAAATGGTGTAACTAACACAACCTCGACTTTCTTTTATATATATAGATGTAAAATATTTAAATGGCTATTAAAAAATAACGGTCTGAGATAAAAAATTGAAAATTTAGGATTGTATGTATCTTTTGCTTCTACATCTCATAAAAATAGTAAAAAACGGTTTTTCCAAAAATTAAAAAAATATATCAGGGGGGGCAACACCCCTTATGACGTACGGGTATGAAACTCCATATTATCCTATTCCCAGACCGCTAGAATATACATGTAAAATTTTAAAAATCTGTTCAGTCGTTCTCGAGTTATAAATGGTGTAACTAACACAACCTCGACTTTCTTTTATATATATAGATGTAAAATATTTAAATGGCTATTAAAAAATAACGGTCTGAGATAAAAAATTGAAAATTTAGGATTGTATGTATCTTTTGCTTCTACATCTCATAAAAATAGTAAAAAACGGTTTTTCCAAAAATTAAAAAAATATATCAAGGGGGGCAACACCCCTTATGACGTACGGGTATGAAACTCCATATTATCCTATTCCCAGACCGCTAGAATATACATGTAAAATTTCATAAAAATCTGTTCAGTCGTTCTCGAGTTATAAATGGTGTAACTAACACAACCTCGACTTTCTTTTATATATATAGATGTAAAATATTTAAATGGCTATTAAAAAATAACCGTCTGAGATAAAAAATTGAAAATTTAGGATTGTATGTATCTTTTGCTTCTACATCTCATAAAAATAGTAAAAAACGGTTTTTCCAAAAATTAAAAAAATATATCAGGGGGGGCAACACCCCTTATGACGTACGGGTATGAAACTCCATATTATCCTATTCCCAGACCGCTAGAATATACATGTAAAATTTTAAAAATCTGTTCAGTCGTTCTCGAGTTATAAATGGTGTAACTAACACAACCTCGACTTTCTTTTATATATATAGATGTAAAATATTTAAATGGCTATTAAAAAATAACGGTCTGAGATAAAAAATTGAAAATTTAGGATTGTATGTATCTTTTGCTTCTACATCTCATAAAAATAGTAAAAAACGGTTTTTCCAAAAATTAAAAAAATATATCAGGGGGGGCAACACCCCTTATGACGTACGGGTATGAAACTCCATATTATCCTATTCCCAGACCGCTAGAATATACATGTAAAATTTCATAAAAATCTGTTCAGTCGTTCTCGAGTTATAAATGGTGTAACTAACACAACCTCGACTTTCTTTTATATATATAGATGTAAAATATTTAAATGGCTATTAAAAAATAACCGTCTGAGATAAAAAATTGAAAATTTAGGATTGTATGTATCTTTTGCTTCTACATCTCATAAAAATAGTAAAAAACGGTTTTTCCAAAAATTAAAAAAATATATCAGGGGGGGCAACACCCCTTATGACGTACGGGTATGAAACTCCATATTATCCTATTCCCAGACCGCTAGAATATACATGTAAAATTTTAAAAATCTGTTCAGTCGTTCTCGAGTTATAAATGGTGTAACTAACACAACCTCGACTTTCTTTTATATATATAGATGTAAAATATTTAAATGGCTATTAAAAAATAACGGTTTGAGATAAAAAATTGAAAATTTAGGATTGTATGTATCTTTTGCTTCTACATCTCATAAAAATAGTAAAAAACGGTTTTTCCAAAAATTAAAAAAATATATCAAGGGGGGCAACACCCCTTATGACGTACGGGTATGAAACTCCATATTATCCTATTCCCAGACCGCTAGAATATACATGTAAAATTTCATAAAAATCTGTTCAGTCGTTCTCGAGTTATAAATGGTGTAACTAACACAACCTCGACTTTCTTTTATATATATAGATGTAAAATATTTAAATGGCTATTAAAAAATAACCGTCTGAGATAAAAAATTGAAAATTTAGGATTGTATGTATCTTTTGCTTCTACATCTCATAAAAATAGTAAAAAACGGTTTTTCCAAAAATTAAAAAAATATATCAGGGGGGGCAACACCCCTTATGACGTACGGGTATGAAACTCCATATTATCCTATTCCCAGACCGCTAGAATATACATGTAAAATTTTAAAAATCTGTTCAGTCGTTCTCGAGTTATAAATGGTGTAACTAACACAACCTCGACTTTCTTTTATATATATAGATGTAAAATATTTAAATGGCTATTAAAAAATAACGGTCTGAGATAAAAAATTGAAAATTTAGGATTGTATGTATCTTTTGCTTCTACATCTCATAAAAATAGTAAAAAACGGTTTTTCCAAAAATTAAAAAAATATATCAGGGGGGGCAACACCCCTTATGACGTACGGGTATGAAACTCCATATTATCCTATTCCCAGACCGCTAGAATATACATGTAAAATTTCATAAAAATCTGTTCAGTCGTTCTCGAGTTATAAATGGTGTAACTAACACAACCTCGACTTTCTTTTATATATATAGATGTAAAATATTTAAATGGCTATTAAAAAATAACCGTCTGAGATAAAAAATTGAAAATTTAGGATTGTATGTATCTTTTGCTTCTACATCTCATAAAAATAGTAAAAAACGGTTTTTCCAAAAATTAAAAAAATATATCAGGGGGGGCAACACCCCTTATGACGTACGGGTATGAAACTCCATATTATCCTATTCCCAGACCGCTAGAATATACATGTAAAATTTTAAAAATCTGTTCAGTCGTTCTCGAGTTATAAATGGTGTAACTAACACAACCTCGACTTTCTTTTATATATATAGATGTAAAATATTTAAATGGCTATTAAAAAATAACGGTCTGAGATAAAAAATTGAAAATTTAGGATTGTATGTATCTTTTGCTTCTACATCTCATAAAAATAGTAAAAAACGGTTTTTCCAAAAATTAAAAAAATATATCAGGGGGGGCAACACCCCTTATGACGTACGGGTATGAAACTCCATATTATCCTATTCCCAGACCGCTAGAATATACATGTAAAATTTCATAAAAATCTGTTCAGTCGTTCTCGAGTTATAAATGGTGTAACTAACACAACCTCGACTTTCTTTTATATATATAGATGTAAAATATTTAAATGGCTATTAAAAAATAACGGTCTGAGATAAAAAATTGAAAATTTAGGATTGTATGTATCTTTTGCTTCTACATCTCATAAAAATAGTAAAAAACGGTTTTCCCAAAAATTAAAAAAATATATCAGGGGGGGCAACACCCCTTATGACGTACGGGTATGAAACTCCATATTATCCTATTCCCAGACCGCTAGAATATACATGTAAAATTTCATAAAAATCTGTTCAGTCGTTCTCGAGTTATAAATGGTGTAACTAACACAACCTCGAATTTCTTTTATATATATAGATGTAAAATATTTAAATGGCTATTAAAAAATAACGGTCTGAGATAAAAAATTGAAAATTTAGGATTGTATGTATCTTTTGCTTCTACATCTCATAAAAATAGTAAAAAACGGTTTTTCCAAAAATTAAAAAAATATATCAGGGGGGCAACACCCCTTATGACGTACGGGTATGAAACTCCATATTATCCTATTCCCAGACCGCTAGAATATACATGTAAAATTTTAAAAATCTGTTCAGTCGTTCTCGAGTTATAAATGGTGTAACTAACACAACCTCGACTTTCTTTTATATATATAGATGTAAAATATTTAAATGGCTATTAAAAAATAACGGTCTGAGATAAAAAATTGAAAATTTAGGATTGTATGTATCTTTTGCTTCTACATCTCATAAAAATAGTAAAAAACGGTTTTTCCAAAAATTAAAAAAATATATCAAGGGGGCAACACCCCTTATGACGTACGGGTATGAAACTCCATATTATCCTATTCCCAGACCGCTAGAATATACATGTAAAATTTCATAAAAATCTGTTCAGTCGTTCTCGAGTTATAAATGGTGTAACTAACACAACCTCGACTTTCTTTTATATATATAGATGTAAAATATTTAAATGGCTATTAAAAAATAACGGTCTGAGATAAAAAATTGAAAATTTAGGATTGTATGTATCTTTTGCTTCTACATCTCATAAAAATAGTAAAAAACGGTTTTTCCAAAAATTAAAAAAATATATCAGGGGGGGCAACACCCCTTATGACGTACGGGTATGAAACTCCATATTATCCTATTCCCAGACCGCTAGAGTATACATGTAAAATTTCATAAAAATCTGTTCAGTCGTTCTCGAGTTATAAATGGTGTAACTAACACAACCTCGACTTTCTTTTATATATATAGATGTAAAATATTTAAATGGCTATTAAAAAATAACGGTCTGAGATAAAAAATTGAAAATTTAGGATTGTATGTATCTTTTGCTTCTACATCTCATAAAAATAGTAAAAAACGGTTTTTCCAAAAATTTAAAAAATATATCAAGGGGGGCAACACCCCTTATGACATACGGGTATGAAACTCCATATTATCCTATTCCCAGACCGCTAGAATATACATGTAAAATTTCATAAAAATCTGTTCAGTCGTTCTCGAGTTATAAATGGTGTAACTAACACAACCTCGACTTTCTTTTATATATATAGATGTAAAATATTTAAATGGCTATTAAAAAATAACGGTCTGAGATAAAAAATTGAAAATTTAGGATTGTATGTATCTTTTGCTTCTACATCTCATAAAAATAGTAAAAAACGGTTTTTCCAAAAATTAAAAAAATATATCAGGGGGGGCAACACCCCTTATGACGTACGGGTATGAAACTCCATATTATCCTATTCCCAGACCGCTAGAGTATACATGTAAAATTTCATAAAAATCTGTTCAGTCGTTCTCGAGTTATAAATGGTGTAACTAACACAACCTCGACTTTCTTTTATATATATAGATGTAAAATATTTAAATGGGTATTAAAAAATAACGGTCTGAGATAAAAAATTGAAAATTTAGGATTGTATGTATCTTTTGCTTCTACATCTCATAAAAATAGTAAAAAACGGTTTTTCCAAAAATTAAAAAAATATATCAGGGGGGGCAACACCCCTTATGACGTACGGGTATGAAACTCCATATTATCCTATTCCCAGACCGCTAGAATATACATGTAAAATTTTAAAAATCTGTTCAGTCGTTCTCGAGTTATAAATGGTGTAACTAACACAACCTCGACTTTCTTTTATATATATAGATGTAAAATATTTAAATGGCTATTAAAAAATAACGGTCTGAGATAAAAAATTGAAAATTTAGGATTGTATGTATCTTTTGCTTCTACATCTCATAAAAATAGTAAAAAACGGTTTTTCCAAAAATTAAAAAAATATATCAAGGGGGGCAACACCCCTTATGACGTACGGGTATGAAACTCCATATTATCCTATTCCCAGACCGCTAGAATATACATGTAAAATTTCATAAAAATCTGTTCAGTCGTTCTCGAGTTATAAATGGTGTAACTAACACAACCTCGACTTTCTTTTATATATATAGATGTAAAATATTTAAATGGATATTAAAAAATAACGGTCTGAGATAAAAAATTGAAAATTTAGGATTGTATGTATCTTTTGCTTCTACATCTCATAAAAATAGTAAAAAACGGTTTTTCCAAAAATTAAAAAAATATATCAGGGGGGGCAACACCCCTTATGACGTACGGGTATGAAACTCCATATTATCCTATTCCCAGACCGCTAGAGTATACATGTAAAATTTCATAAAAATCTGTTCAGTCGTTCTCGAGTTATAAATGGTGTAACTAACACAACCTCGACTTTCTTTTATATATATAGATGTAAAATATTTAAGTGGCTATTAAAAAATAACGGTCTGAGATAAAAAATTGAAAATTTAGGATTGTATGTATCTTTTGCTTCTACATCTCATAAAAATAGTAAAAAACGGTTTTTCCGAAAATTAAAAAAATATATCAAGGGGGGCAACACCCCTTATGACGTACGGGTATGAAACTCCATATTATCCTATTCCCAGACCGCTAGAATATACATGTAAAATTTCATAAAAATCTGTTCAGTCGTTCTCGAGTTATAAATGGTGTAACTAACACAACCTCGACTTTCTTTTATATATATAGATGTAAAATATTTAAATGGCTATTAAAAAATAACGGTCTGAGATAAAAAATTGAAAATTTAGGATTGTATGTATCTTTTGCTTCTACATCTCATAAAAATAGTAAAAAACGGTTTTTCCAAAAATTAAAAAAATATATCAGGGGGGGCAACACCCCTTATGACGTACGGGTATGAAACTCCATATTATCCTATTCCCAGACCGCTAGAGTATACATGTAAAATTTCATAAAAATCTGTTCAGTCGTTCTCGAGTTATAAATGGTGTAACTAACACAACCTCGACTTTCTTTTATATATATAGATGTAAAATATTTAAATGGGTATTAAAAAATAACGGTCTGAGATAAAAAATTGAAAATTTAGGATTGTATGTATCTTTTGCTTCTACATCTCATAAAAATAGTAAAAAACGGTTTTTCCAAAAATTAAAAAAATATATCAGGGGGGGCAACACCCCTTATGACGTACGGGTATGAAACTCCATATTATCCTATTCCCAGACCGCTAGAATATACATGTAAAATTTTAAAAATCTGTTCAGTCGTTCTCGAGTTATAAATGGTGTAACTAACACAACCTCGACTTTCTTTTATATATATAGATGTAAAATATTTAAATGGCTATTAAAAAATAACGGTCTGAGATAAAAAATTGAAAATTTAGGATTGTATGTATCTTTTGCTTCTACATCTCATAAAAATAGTAAAAAACGGTTTTTCCAAAAATTAAAAAAATATATCAGGGGGGGCAACACCCCTCATGACGTACGGGTATGAAACTCCATATTATCCTATTCCCAGACCGCTAGAATATACATGTAAAATTTCATAAAAATCTGTTCAGTCGTTCTCGAGTTATAAATGGTGTAACTAACACAACCTCGACTTTCTTTTATATATATATAGATGTAAAATATTTAAATGGCTATTAAAAAATAACCGTCTGAGATAAAAAATTGAAAATTTAGGATTGTATGTATCTTTTGCTTCTACATCTCATAAAAATAGTAAAAAACGGTTTTTCCAAAAATTAAAAAAATATATCAGGGGGGGCAACACCCCTTATGACGTACGGGTATGAAACTCCATATTATCCTATTCCCAGACCGCTAGAATATACATGTAAAATTTTAAAAATCTGTTCAGTCGTTCTCGAGTTATAAATGGTGTAACTAACACAACCTCGACTTTCTTTTATATATATAGATGTAAAATATTTAAATGGCTATTAAAAAATAACGGTCTGAGATAAAAAATTGAAAATTTAGGATTGTATGTATCTTTTGCTTCTACATCTCATAAAAATAGTAAAAAACGGTTTTTCCAAAAATTAAAAAAATATATCAGGGGGGGCAACACCCCTTATGACGTACGGGTATGAAACTCCATATTATCCTATTCCCAGACCGCTAGAATATACATGTAAAATTTCATAAAAATCTGTTCAGTCGTTCTCGAGTTATAAATGGTGTAACTAACACAACCTCGACTTTCTTTTATATATATAGATTATTTAAAACCTGCTAATGATCACAAAATACTTAAAATCAGTCACCAATATAATATTTATATTTATTTATAAATTTATTAACAAACTGCAGTCCAATAAAAATAAAATTAGTTTAAGCTAGCTTTAAATGTCGAACAATATTTTTAAACAAACACACACAATTTAGTTGCATTATATTAGCTCCTGGTTGAAAATGTACTGCCACAGCTTCTATATCAATAGCAATATTATGTAAAACTGAACAAGCTGATATTATTCTTTGAACAAAAGGTAACTTGCATCTCATTACATATGTTAAAATGGGCAATCTCTTCAAAATACCAAATGTTCTTTCAATAACAATTCTTGAAGGGATTTGTGATTGATTATAAAAACACAACTTCTGTCTAAAAATTCTGCAATGGTGTCATTAGGTAGTTGTAGTTGAGAACTGGATATCCACTATTCCCTAATAATATATTCTCCAGAAATTCCCCATTTTATATACCCATAATGCAAAAGTATTTAAAAACTCCTAAAATTTTAAAAATGAATAACCATTTTCAATTTCGTTGCAAAACGAAAATACAGCTGAACCATATTCTAGTCCAATCAGAGAGTGCAGCAAGCACCTCTACCGGTTTCGAAACTTATTAGTCTCTCATCAGGTGGCACATATGCTGCTTTCCCTGATCCAACCAAAACAAACCCCAGCGTGCAGTCCCGGATTGCAACGAACGAAATGGCATAGATGCCCTAGCGGCAACTGCTATAACAAGACTAAGTTTTCCCTCTAATGGCATATAAAACAACATAATGCTATTCTACACCCCACCAGAATGAAAACAGTCTTCCTAAAATTGTATTTGCAATTGCACTTCCATATTATTGAACGATGAGTATTATGGGATATATTATGTTATTCTCTAAACATCTTTAAATGACAAAATAATTAAATTTAACGTTTTACTCTTTTCAATTATTTTATTTTAATTTTTATCAACAAATGGAATTTTATAGGTTATTTTTATATTTACAAAAATATTACATGTCATTTGTTAAAATAAAAGATTCCTTAACTGCGTTTGCAATACCACTCTTTTAGACCCGTCCTGTATTTGTCCTTTATTAAAGTATCCTCTAATAAAGGATCCTTTATTTTGCGTTGGCAATAGCTCCCTAATTAATGGAAGATATCTTACAAGATATATTTCTATAATACATTCGCTTAAAACTCTATCTTAGAGAGCAGGATTAAAAATGAACTTCGAGAAAACTAAACTTATGAAAATATAACTAAGTATTGACAATAATACCGTACAACAAACAGACAGTTACAAATATCTAGGACATGAGATCAAAATAAGCAGAGACAATCAAACAAATTCTGAGTTAGTAAAGAAATCTATACTATATTCCGCAAAAAAACTATACAACCATCTCCCTTTACAACTCAATTCCGCAACATCCTTTCTCAAGTTCCGTAAAATGACAAAAGCTCATTTATCTAAAAGACCATATTATTCAGTAGAAGAGTTTCTTAATGACTAACTAAGAAATCACAGTAATGTACAAGTAACTAAAGTGTATTTATATATATTTGGGTGTCACATACAGCAGCTTAAACTTATTAGTTCCTTTGTTTGTGTTTTATTATATTATGTTGTATGTTCAATTTTGCAATTTATAGTAATTTTGCAATATATTGGTTTTTGTTTTTTTTACTTCACTTTTTTAACTTGTTTATATTTTTTTTTATTGACGATTTATCTAATTTTATAAAATTGTATTTGTTATTGTTATGTATATCTTTTTCGTGAATCTATGTTAAGCTTTGTCCATAAAATTGTATAATTTTCAGTGACAATAAAGCATATTTCTATTCTATTCTACTCTAAACACATTAAATACTGAGACAAATAGGCCTTGCATGGGCAGCATTTGGCAAACTAAGCCATATTCTGAAAAATTCAATTCCCATGTGTCTCAAGCAAAAGGTTTATAACCAATATGTTTGCCTGTATAAACTTATAGAGCAGAGACTTTAACACTGACGCAAAAATCCGCAATTAAACTCAGAGTTACACAAAGAGCCATGGAACGTGCAATGCTGAACGTGAGCCTTCGAGATTACATAACACACCAACAAATCAGGCAAGGATCAGGAGTTCCAGACGTCATCGAAAGAGCCACGACGCTTAAGTGGAACTGGACAGGGCACTTAGCTAAAACACAAGATGGACTGTGGACACGACGATTCATAAAATGGGGGCCCAGAAACTATAAAAAAGCCGAGGACGACCACCGACTAGATGGACCGACGATATAAAAAGTAGCGGGAAACTGGTTACAAGCGACCCAATGCAGAGATCACTGAAAAAAATCTAGGGGAAGCCTATGTACAGCAGTGGACGCGATTGGTTGATTGTTGATGATGGTTATGTAGCCCGACTAATTATTATCATATTATAATTTACTGTTTTATTTGGAAAATAAAGCCACAATTTTAGTTTGAAATTAAGTTATTGACTTTTCGACTTCCTCTTCCGAAACGTTTATCGAAACACAAAATATTAATACCTAAATTAAACAAATTTTGTTTATGCTGCTTGGTAAAAAAATTCTTCTAATAATTCAATTTAAACTGACTCATTCGTTATTGACAATTCAGACATATTTTTTATTTTAAAATGGACGACTTTAAAATGACATTGTCAATATTTATGAGTTGCATTCCTGGGACGACTTTATTGGAAGATAGTTCATTCGACTACATGAAATCAACTTTAACTCAGAAGTATCCGTCAGAAAATCATAGCATGTGATTTGTCTTAAGACAGCCACATGCAATGGTGACAGTAAAATTCTCGTATTAGTGATTCCATAGTAAATCACGAGGAAAAACCAGGAAAAATCTTTATGGTACTATCCAGACATTGTAAGTCAATAACATATTGGTAATGCATTATTTATATTTTACAATAACATACATATAAAATCAGAGTTTGGTGTTAATTTTGAATATATTATACTGAATATGAGACCAAGTACTTACATTACCATTACTTCTGAAAGTTTCTTTCGACCAATCCATCTCTTTTCCTTCACTTATTATAAGGCGATGTATATAGTATTTTGGTCCTCCAATTATGTAGCTGAAGTATTCTGGTTTTCTCCCCTTTATTATTTTTATGAGGAGACGTTCTGAATTCATTTGAAGAATATCTTTATTGGAAGAGGATGTGTCGAAACTTTAGAATTCGTCAATAGCACCACAATTCGAATGCTTCTAATTTATTTAGCATTGTGATTTTTAACGTGTATGTCTCATCTTCACCATCTATGTATATAAGATTTATTTCCATGAGCTAGTTTTTTTGTAAGCTTTCTGCTGAATTTATCACACTCAATGCATTTTCCAGCAAAGAAAAATGATAGTTATTATTGAACAGTTTCAGAAAATTTAGTTTCGCAATCTAGTTCTTTAGAAATTGATACTGAGTCAAGTAATATCTGCTCAAACGCAGTGTCAGTGCGGTTGGTGGCTAAATCTTCACTGACTTGATCAAGCATCTCGACACCTTTCATAATTTGCTGACAATATTACCCTTTGCTAAAATACTGTACTATGTCACGACAGAGAAGATAAACATAAAGTTCCTTTATTTTTGTCATCATCGAGCGTGATAAACTGAATGTCAATAATAGTTCGCATCTAATTCTCAAATGCAAAGTGAATTTGGTTAGACTGTAAAGAAGAAAATTAGGTTTAATCTTCATCTTTAAATTATACCGACTACTAATGCAATAATTATAATTTTGTCAGCAGAGTCAGAGCTTTGCTTCTAATCTAAATCGGTTTCATATTTCATTTGTATATCGTAAGTGCAGTAAGCATTAATGCCTTTATAAAAAATACCGAAAGTGCACTTGTATGTTTTGTTATTTGTAGTTTTTTAAGGACAAGAAACCCAATTGACTAGATATTCTAATTGAGAAATAAGCCACAATTTAACTTGAAGAATGAATAAACCTAACAATGAATAAGAAAGAACAAATAATTGTATTTATAAAATACCTTGTCAATGCGAGCAATTTTACTTAGGTGAAACATCAAGACCATTAAACCAAGTTAATCGTTAGAATAAGTGAATATCAGTCTTAGGTATATCAAAAACAGAAAATTTGATAGATCTCAAATATGTCAACACGCATGGGTCAATTAACATAGAGTTCAGTGGACAGATTCAAATATAGTCCTGAAAGAAACATAGTAAAAAGAGAAAAATCAAAGAAGCGGCTCTAATTATGCTAAATGAAACCAATTGTGTCTCAAATTCCTCGGTACAATGCAGTAGGATGTGGTTACCCATACTAAAAGAGGAAGACAATAGAAAGAAAATACCATGGTTAGTAAGTCAATAACATATCGAGGATAGTACATAATTTATTTTTTAATATTGAGTACTTATCTATGTATTATTAATATTATTTATAATTTTAAGTAGCATACATATAAACTCAGAATTTGGTGTTAGTTTTGAGCATAAACTGAATGTAAAACCAAATAATACGATGTCGGAAAAGTATCATGATATTTTTTCCTGGTTTTTCGTCGTGATTTACTATGGAATCAGTAACACGAGAATTTTATTGTCACCATTGCATGTGGTTGTCTTTTTAAAGACATATCACATGCTATGACTTTTTTTTTGACGGTTACTCTTGAGTTAAAGTTGATTTCATGTAATCAAATGAACTATCTTTCAATAAAGTCGTCCCAGGAATGCAACTCATAAATATTGGCAATATAATTTTAAAGAATTTTACTTTAAAATGTATATGTCTGAATTGCCGGCATAAATGAGTCAGATTAAATTAAACTATTAGAAGAAATCTTTTTACTAAGCAAGAACATTTTTGTTTAATTTGTTAATATTTTGTATTTTGATAACGACGTCTGAAGTGGGAGTCTAAACGTCAATTAAATCATTTTTCAAGTTAAATTGTGGCTTATTTCCTAATTAGAACAGTAAATTACATAAATGCCACAAAGAAATAGCTTCAGAACAATATTAAAAAGAGCCAAAAGTTTTAGCCTAGCATGTGTTCGGCTTGCGCTCCTTAGACTTGGCGCCCGGGCGCCAGGCACCCCTTGCATCCACGTGTTGAGCCAGCTCTTTATTTATAAGTATGAATGTACATAAATCGATTTGTGCTGAATGTGATAAAAAGTATGCTTACCTGTGTAGATAAAAATTGGGCAGGTATGGCATAATTGAATATAAACTCATTTGACAAATTAAATTGATAACAGCAACATCTTACTAGTTCCCGTGTTTCTGGTCTAAAATTATTGTATACAAATTACTGTGCATTCGCCTTATTATAATTTTTCATGTTACTTAGTTGTTCGGCATAAATGATAATAGTAGGAGAGGCAAGTACACTTCCCGTCATAAAAAACTGGTACATTTTTTCCCCAATGTAAACCTGTCTTCAGACTTGACACAGTGGTTCGTGAATCACTTCGTTTTTGCCATTGCAGATAACGGAATTTCACTAGATTTAAATAAAAAAAAATAACGTTCAAAAATGTTTAACGTTTTTAGATATGTATTATTTTTATCATGAAAAAACCGTATCTAATAAATTTAATAACCCAAGAGAGCGTTGTTAATCTTAAAAAATCCACTTATAACTGAAAAATTAAACGATTAAACATAATAAAAAGCAATAGGTCCAGTCTTCGATGATTTATTTAATTACATATCATCAGTCAGATTTGACAAGTTGGTCAAAGTTTTTTAACGATGCCACGTCAATTAAGGTGATACATTAGCGATCAACAGGTAGCCAAAACGCGTTCCAAGATTGCGGCTGAAATTTTGAATATTTTTTCGAGATATTTGGCACACGTATTTGTAATATAATAAAGAATGGCGGTACAGAGCCCAATTTGAAAAATATAGTAATATGTGGAAATTACTCTGTAATTAAATACAATATTAAAAAAACGAGCCTGTACCTCCATTAAGAAGAACAAAAGAATACACTTTCTTCAAATAAACTTTTTTATCCGATGCCTAAATTTTGTGTCATTTTGGAACTACTAATGAAATAAAAAATTTTAGTAGTTCCAAAATGACACAAAATCTAGGCATCGGATAAAAAAGTTTATTTGAAAAAAGTGTATTTTTTTTTTCTTCATAATGGCGGTACAGGCTCGTTTTTTTAATATTGTATTTAATTACAGAGTAATTTCCACATATTTCTATATTTTTCAAATTGGGCTCTGTACCGCCATTATTTATTATATTACGAATACGTGTGCCAAATATCTCGAAAAAATATTTAAAATTAGAGCCGCAATCTTGGAACGCGTTTTCGCTACCTGTTGATCGCTACTGTTTCCTCTTAAGTAAGTGTGATAAAACGAGAATAATTTCTAAAATAGAAGATGGTTGGTCTGTCCGACAACTGGCTCAAGAATTCAATAATATTTTCGTGGAACTGGCAACGATGCCCTAGAAATTAGAATGACACATTTGGCAAGATCAACTTACACAACTTGAAAAACACGATTTTCGGTTACAAGAGTTGTACCAGTTTTTTTTTGACGCGAAGTGTACCTATGCTAAATTTGCGGTTACTCGAGCGTTTTGGGGACCTATTATTGGGTTGTGAAGATTAGGTCCTAAAACCAAAAAAAGAAGTTTTCCATTTTCGTGGGGATTTTTCAATTTTTAATTTATTTTTCCATTTCCTACAATCGTTTTTTCCGATTATAGCGCCACCTATCTATAGGCTCTGAGCTTCGCTGGTGGCGCTCCTGGCGGATTACTAATTCAACTTTCACTGGTAATTTTTAAATTTATTATTTAATTGTTATCGCTTAATATTTACAACGCAAAAAATTAATTAAATTGCACTCGATTTTTTAAAGATTTTGCTAATCATTTTGACGTTCTATTGATAAAATATGAATTTCTTACTTCGGATACTTTCACAATTATCGTGTAGATGGCGCTAAGATTACCGTTTATTTCAATCAACGATATTACGGAACATTAAAAAAACTTAAATTCAGTATTTAAGACGTAAGTATATTTAAGGTAAAAATATATACCACAGCTTTGACCAACTAATATTTTTTATAATTAATGTTTTTACTTTTAATTTTAAATTAATCACTTTGACATTTATGTCAAATTTCCGGTAAACGTTTACAGACTTGCCACTACTGGCGTCCGCGAATTTGTAGATAATATCCCCTCTACGTACGAGCTCACAGCGTATAGTCTCGAATAAAAATTACTTATTCTTACGTTCAAATCTGCAACAAAAATAGGGGATCTATGTAAGATATTGAAGTAAATCCCCGCACCAGCTCCGTTAGGGGTCGTGTTTGATGTCATTCGATAGATTTAAAAAAAATATTCGACACGCATTCTTCAGTTTTTTGATCTGAAGTTTATTTTGCGAAAAATCGCCAAATTAATATTTAAAATTTTAAAGTTACCCCATTACTCTCCGTGGGGGTAGTGTTTGGTATTACTCGATAGATTCTTGAAAACTATTAAACACTTAAGGAAGTACAAAACTCAAAGAAGTACCACAAAATGTATATATTAATAAAATGGTCATACAAAGACGCGTTTTGGCTACTCACGAGTCATCATCAGGTTAAAAATACAGGAGCAAAGACAAAACTGACTAGACCAGGAAGGAGGAAAAATCTACTAGTTTACATTTTGATGGTTCTATAGACTTTATTATTAAAGTTTTTTATTTTTTGAAGATATTCTTCTTTAGCGGCGAATCGATTGAGGGTAAAATTTGATTGATCCACGCGCATGCGCACACCGACAGTATGGTATTAGTTGTTATACGGGCTCTGATTGGGTGTTGAAATTTTGAAATGATCTGTCAATAATTGTTCAATATGGAGGTTATCGGTAAACAAAAATATTGTATAATATTAGTTTTTATTGATGTGTGGACAGAAATAAAATAAAATTTATAATTATAGTGACTTTTTAAATAGTTTTGAAAAGCCGCAGGTACGTAATTCTAAATGTTTCAGTTGGAAATACCTAATAGTTTCAATACCTATCTATTTGGAAAATGTAAACAAAATAATGTAGTTACCTATTAGTAGGCAATGCTTTAATTTACCTAATCTGATTACGAACAAACTTTCTACAAATCTTCATCTCATATATCGTTTTCTTACTCTATATTTTGTTGTATTTTATTTCGCCAAAAATCAAACTAATAATTTTATTAAATTCACATAAATTTATGGTGTAAACGTTTAGTTTGTGTATATTCCCACATGACGTATACGAGAGTTTGGTGCAGTTTGAAATGGCGTCAACTTTCGTACGGCGCGGTAGACGTGAAGTGGGTTCAAGCCCCAAGCAAGCTATTATTTTTTTATTTTTTTTTTATATATTTTATGATTGTAAGTATATTATTATATAATTTTTGAAGATATTCTTCTTTTTTGAAAGTGGTAGATAAGAAAGTTAGTTTGATTTTTAAATAAAATAAGTACAAATAACCTTTTAAATATATTTACTTCGTTTAAATTACCTATTATATAATAGAAGAATATCTTCTTACGTGCGTACAACGTACACACACATTCTTTTTTATATGTTGTATTAACATTTAGTTAATTTGAATGTAAAAATTGTTTTAAAAAATTCTTTAAAACTTCCACCTTGGGAGGAACCATCTTGCGAACAGCTGTTTTTATATACTACATAATAATTTTTCCCCATCCAAAATGTGCACAACGCCCCTCAAGAAGTTTTCACTTCAAATATTTATTTCGTCGCAGCGATAATGGTCGCGATGACGGTCGCTAATTTAATTCTTTTTCATATCCAAAAAGTGCACAACGTCCCAAAAGAAGTTTTCACTTCAAAAATTTATTTCGTCGAAGCGATGACGGTCCCTAATTCAATACTTTTCCCCCATCCAAAAAGTGCACAGCGCCCCTAAACAAATTTTCACTTCAAAAATTTATTTGGTCGAAGCCATGATGGTCGCTAATTCGCTAATTTAATAATTTTTTCCCATCCAAAAAGTGCACAACGTCCCTCACGAAGTTTTCATTTCAAAAATTTATTTCATCGAAACGATGACGGTAGCTAATTTAATACTTTTTTCATCGAAAAAGTGCACAACGTCCCTAAAGAAGTTTCATTTCAAATATTTATTTCGTCGAAGCGATGACGGTCGCTAATTTATTTCTTTTTTCCTAGCCAAAAAGTGCACAACGTCCCTAAAGAAGTTTTCACTTCAAAAATGTATTTCATCGAAGCGATGACGGTCGCTAATTTAATATTTTTTTCATCCAAAAGTAGCACAACGTCCCTAAAGAAGTTTTCACTTCAAATGTTTATTTCGTCGAAGCGATGACGGTCGCTAATTTATTATTTTCCCATCCAAAAAGTGCACAACGTCTCTAAAGAAGTTTTCTCTTCAAAAATTTATTTCGCCGAAGCGATGACGGTCGCGATGACGTTCGCTAATCCAATACTTTTTCCCCATCTAAAAAGTGCACAACGTTCCTAAAGAAATTTTCACTTCAAACATTTATTTCGTCGAAGCGATGACGGTCGCGATGGCGGTGGCTAATTTAATAGTTTTTCACCATCCAAAGAGGGCACAACGACCCTCAAGAAGTTTTCACTTCAAAAATTTATTTCTTCGAAGCGATGACGGTCGCCAATTTAATAATTTTTCCCCTCCAAAAAGTGCACAACGTCCGTAAAGAAATTTTCACTTTAATACATATACGAACAAAATATTTTTGGCCGAAGAGATGACGGTCGCCATGACGGTCACGAAATAAATCTTTTTTCATAAAAATTCACGAGGAAAATAAAATTGCTGTAGCTGGCTGTATACCATAAATCCCAAAAAACAGGATCCTTTGTAAAAGGTATATTTAAAAGACCCTAATTAGGGTTACATCACAAAACAAAACGTTTTCAGATTAACAAGTAATCCATCATCAGTGTTAAGCCAATACCATGCATGCGTGAGCCACCAAAAAGTTATGGGTAAAAACCCTTTAAAAGCTATAAGATCTTATATTATACTACATATTATGTTTAAAATAGTTGGATGTTGCAAATATTCCTGGATATTACCCAGGACAACACATGACTCTAACCCACGTGAATGTGATGTGAAGTTCATCCCTATCACATCACATTCACGTGGGTTAGAGTCCTGTGTTGCCCTGGGTAATATCCAGGAATATTTCCAACATTCAACTATTTTAAACATAATATGTAGTATAATATAAGATCCATTAGCTTTTAAAGGGTGTTTACCCATAACTTTTTGGTGGCTCACGCATGCATGCTATTGGCTTAACACTGATGATGGATTACTTGGTAATCCGAAAACGTTTTGTTTTGTGGTATAACCCTTATTAGGGTCTTTTAAATATACCTTTTACAAAGGATCTTGTATTTTTTTTAATCCTTTTTCCCCATACAAAAATAGGTTTTACATTTATTTTAAATTTAAATACTTCTATACAATGTATGTGTAGATACCCTTAATATAGATAAGTACAAAATTTATTTCGCCGAAGAGATGACGATCGCGATGATGGTCGCTAAATAAATCTTTTTTCCCCATCCTAAAATAGGTTTTAAATTTATTTTAAATTTAAATAATTCTATTCAATTTATATACAGGGTGTTTCATTAATAATTGTATATATAGTAACTGGAGAAAACTTAGCACAAAATACAAAGATTTAACCTAAAACACTTAAATAAAATGTGGTTCCTTACTGAGTTACAGGGGTTTTATCTAAAAATTTAAAAATTATTTTTGCTCAGCATTTTAAAACTATTCGACGTATCCTTTTCATACTTGGCAGAATGTGCGACTTCTATACACCCTATTAAATTATAATTAACAATAATCGTTTCTAGCTACTACCAGAGGCGTACGAAAAAGGATAGTGAATGGTTGACCCTTCTCAAATTCTACGCCACTGGAGGAATTGCTATTTTAAGACCATTTTTAGATTCTCCAACACTTTCTACGTAAATAATATACTCTTCATTGGTAACGATGAAGTCATTAGTTTTCGAGATATTTCAAGTTAAATATGAAACGGCACAGTTATTGTGATTAATTTATGATAATATGTTTCATATGATTAAAATTTAAAAATTATTTGTACCCAGTACTTTAAAACTATTTGGCGTATCCTTATCATACTTGGCAAAAAGTGTAGGTAATGTACACTGTACACCCTACTAAATGAAGATAAATAAACGTTTTTAGCTACTACCAGAGGCGAACGACAGGGGATAGTGGCTGGTTGACCCTTCCCAAATTCTACGCCACTGACGAAATTGCTATTTTAGTGTAACTTTTTTATATTTAAATATTTTTTATGTAAATAATATACTCTTCATTCGTAACGATAAAATGATTAGTTTTCGAGATATTTGAAATTAAAAATGAAGCGACACACTACATTAATCAAAATATCCCTGTCGTTTCATTTTTAACTTCAAAGATCTCGAAAGCTAATGACTTTATCGTTAAGAATGAAGAGTGTACTATTTTCATGGAAAGTATTGGAGAATCCAAAAATTGAGCTAAAATAGCAATTCCGCCAGTGGCGTAGAATTTGGAAAGGGTCAACCATTCCCTTTCCCCCGTCGTACGCCTCTGGTAATAGACAGAAACGTTTGTTAAACAGAATTTAGTAGTTTGTACAGAACCAATACTTCCTGCCAAGTGTAAAAAGGATACGTCGAATAGTTTTAAAATGCTGAGCAAAAATAGTTTTTAAATTTTTAGATAAAACACCCTGTAACTCAGTAAGGAACCGCATTTTATTTAAGTGTTTTAGGTTAAATCTTCGTATTTTGTGCTAAGGTTTCTCCAGTTACTATATGGACAATTATTAATGAAACACCCTGTATACATACAAATAATATACAGGGTGTCCCCGAAAATAGTGCGTTCCTTAAAGGTATAGATAGAAGGCACAATGTAGAGCAAAAAAGTCTTATAACATTTTTTTCTAAATTCAGCCGTTTGACCAAAAAACGAAAATACATTTTGATATGCAAATTGAAGCCTGGCAACACTGTGGAACACAAAAGCTAAAGGTTGCCACATTTAAAAATAGTAGGTTTGTAGGTCATTTTGTATCTGATAGGTAGTACAGTAAAAACGTAAATATTAACCAAATGTTTACATTTTTTCACCCTGTCCTCGTCCCCTCACATCAAACAAACCAAGATATTAATAGCAAAAATGCCACATTATTAAAGCAAGAAATAATTATTTGGCGGGTAGGCACGTACATCTAGGGGTGTCAATAATCCTAATTCACACCTCAAAAATAGTAAATAAACAAGGGGTTCCATTGATTAAATTTCCAGTCACAGGTTCTTCTAAGCCATGTTGCCAGCTCGTTTAAATTAATGAAAATAAAAATTCACTCCTATGGAGAACAATGTCATTTTTTTTTCGAAACGGTTAACTTTAGGAAAAAATGTTATAGAACTTTTTTTTTCTAAATTGTGTATTATATTTACACCTTAAAGGAACGCACTATTTTCGGGGACACCCTGTATAGCATAAGCGATGACGGTCGCAATGACGGTCGCCATGACAGTCGCGATGACGGTCGTGAATTCAATGCTTTTTCCCCTACCAAAAAATCGCATAACGTCCCTAAAGAAGTTTTCACTTCAAAAATGGGGTCCCCACTAAAATGGAAAATTTTACTTAACTTTTTTTGGTTTTAGGACCTAATAATCACAACCCAAGAGGTCTACATAACGCTCGAGTGACTGCAAATTTAGCATACTTTGCTCCCCTACCATTATCTTAATCTGACGATTTTGAGTTTTTCTAAAAACAGATTTTATTTTCGGCCCCCCTTAACGAACTCCCCTGTATTAAGAGCCAATATTTGGTAGAGGTACATTTACAGGGTACAAGGTTTCTCCCCATATGATAATCTGACGTGCTCGAGTAACTGCAAAAATCACCGTTTGGGCTTCCCTACCATCATAACAAAATAATTTTATACATACCCTGTTGAAACAATAAACAAATTGAGACAATTAGACAATACAAATACCATTATGTATGCTAGTAATCCCAGCGATAACGACTTATTATAATCTTCAACATATCTGAAAAAGAATATTAAATACATAGGTAGGTAGTTGTTTGTATAAGACCAAAATAATTTATATTTATACAGGGTGTTCTGAAACTCTATTGACAATCAAGGACCGAAGATTCCTCAGATAATTATTGTAAGACAATTTCACCCAATTCATCTAGTTCGAAAATGTTTCCTAAGGTAAGCCGCACACCAAAGAAACATGAAACGAAAAACATGAAACATGAAACGTAAAACATGTTTCATGAAAATAAAACACTGCTAAACAAATCTCAAAGTCCGCCTACCAATGAAACGAGTGTGATTCATGCTCATGACACATTTTTATTTTCGAAGAGTTTCATAAATGGCCGGACGTATATTTGTTTAGCAGTGTTTTATTTCCATGAAACGTAATTTACGTTTCATGTTTCTTTGATGTGCGGCCTGCCTAAGGGAGCTAAGCATTTTAAAGTTGGCGTCTTGCAATTAGTTTTTTTAATACCTTCAGAATGCTTCTATGTTCAGTCAAACCCGCTTATTGGAATAGCCTTCGTGCCAAGCAAAAGTATTCCTATAACCGGGATATTCTAATAACCGATCATTGGTGGCTAGTAGAAACGTTTCGGGACCTCAAATTTCTATTCCTTAAAGCGGGATATTCGTTTAACAGGTATTCTAATAAGCGGGTTCGACTGTATTTAGAAAAACGAAAACTAGTATGCCTATTTATCTTCCAGAGATAGGGAACTCGCGCACTTTTTTTATTACAGAATAATGTTCAGTTTTGTTTAAAAATAAGATTTCCAAAATTTCACGCCTCAAAAAGTCATAAAAACTCAGAAGTACAAATTTAAGATCTTCTGTGTATTTAAACCATTTCAAGCGACAAAAAAAACCGCACGAACACTTGTGACGTCACATCATTATATTTTATAATGCCATTTATCTTATGTCATTATTGTCATTGAAATAAAAAATGTCAATGGGGAACGTATTATTGATATATGCAGAGAAAATGATTTAATAATAATGAACACGTTTTTTTAAACACAAAGATGCACATAAATATACAAGAGAAGTCAAAAGTAGAGGCGAAAGATCCATCATAGACTTTGTGTTAGTAAATAGATCAGCAAGGCAATGTATTAAGGACGTAAGAGTAAAACGAGGAGCTGAATTATATAGTGACCACTATCTAGTTGTAGCCAGGACCAGCTTGTGAGTGCGACAAGAATTAATAACGAAAGAGACCAAGAAAACAAGTAAAGCTATACACCTACAGATATAGATATACAGCTATATATACAGCTATATATAAATGTAGATATACACCTACTATAGAAGTAATCAGGTCACATAAGCTAGCAGACAAGGAGACAGCAAACAAGTTTAAAAACTACGTTAATAACTACCTAACAGAGCACGCTGAATATGACGGTGACTTAGACCAAACTTGGCAAATACTGAAAGAAGCACTCCAAAACGGTGGTAAACAAGTATGCGGGATAACAAGAAATAACAGAAGCAAAAAGTGTACAAACTGGCGGAACAATGAAATAAAAGCAGAAGTGAAGTCTAAGAAGATAGCTTGGAAAAATTATTTAAGGAACGAAACCGCAGACAACTACCAAATATACAAACTGCAAAGAATCAAAGTCAAAGATATGGTACTAGCAGCGAAACGGAAAAGTTAAGAAGAATTCGGAAACAAGATGGAAGAAGACTACCACTCTAACGAAAAGTTATTCTTTAAAACCCTGAAGAATTTAAGAATCGAAAAGGCTCCACAAACACCAAAGCAAATAAGGGACAAAGAAGGACACTTACTTCATGACAATGACCACATCCTAGAGAGATGGAAGCAATATTTCGAGGATCTACTGAATATCCAAAACGATGTAGATATTATCACAGAAGAACCAGAAGAGGTAGAGCAGGAAGACCAAATTCAAGACGAAATAACTATAGCGGAAACAAAGGAAATCATACAAAAGCTTAAGAAAGGTAAAGCGGCTGGATTTGATAAAATCACAGCGGAAATGCTTAAAAACATGGGCGACAAGGGCATTGAACTGCTAACAAAAGTGTGTAATAGGGCATGGAGTGAGATCCAAATACCAAAAGATTGGGAAGTGGGAGTTATTTTACCTATTTTCAAAAAAGGAGACAGACGCAAATGTAGCAACTACAGAGGAATAACACTACTGAGCATCCCATCCAAAGTATATGAGAGAATACTAGAAAAACGTCTTTTACAAGAAGTTGATTCTAAAATGGCACAGAGTGGATTTAGAAAAGGCAGAAGCATCCAAGATCACATTTTTACTATCAAGAAATTAATACAAAATGCACGGAACTCAAGCACCGAGTTATACCAAGCATTTATAGACTTAGAAAGGGCATTTGATAGTACTCCAAGGAAGGTGATTGACATATGTTTAAAAAAGAAAGGTGTGAAAATCAAACTCAGACAAGCCATTATGAGTATATATAGACAAACAAGGAACAGAATCAGAACTGATAATATGGAATCCGAAGAGTTCATAGTAAATGAGGGGCTACGTCAAGGAGGAGTCCTAGGCCTCATACTGTTTAACATTGTCTTGGATGACATAATTAAAGAAACTAGAGCAGAAACATTAAAGTTATATACCGGACATAGAAATTTAGAAGCAGTGTGGATCTCAGAGTGTGCATACGCAGACGATCTAGTGATATTTGGGAAAAATGAAGAAGCACTCAATCGAAATTTACAAGTATGGAACGCTGCACTAATTAAACGAAATCTGAGAATTAATAATGAGAAGACAAAAGTAATGGTATGTGGAAAAAGTAGAAAACAAACGAAGATAACAATTAACGGAAATACACTTGAACAAGTCGATACTTACAAATACTTGGGAGTACAAATAGAGAGCAGAGGAACTGAAGAAACTGAAATAAGTTCCAGAATAGAAAGTGCTGCTCGGATGTACCACGCAATCAAAAGTACGTTTCTGTCAAAAAAAGAAGTATCCCAAAAAGCCAAAGTGTCCATATACAAGACGGTGTTTGTGCCGATTTTAACTTTTGGTAGTGAAAGTTGGACGCTTACTAATAAGTTAAAATCGAAAATACAGAGCATAGAAATGAAATTCCTTAGAAGAATAATGGGTATAACCAGGTTAGACAGGATTAGAAATGAGGCAGTCAGAGAACATCTTGAGGTCCAACCAATTATTAAAAAAATTGAAGAGGCCCAATTGAGATGGTATGGACACATGGTTAGAATAAACCAAGAAAGACCAGTTAAAAAAGTATGGGAAGCCAGAAGACAAACCAAGAGACTAAGGGGCAGGCCAATGAAGACATGGGACGATAATGTAACCTCCATCCTAGAAACACGAGGAATCAGCAAAGAACAAGCAAGAAACCAAGCAAATAATAAAAAGCAATGGAGAAAAATTGTGCATGCAATTAACTAAAGACATTACACCCGACACCTTAGGTTACATGGGTTTAGGATTATATATATATATATATATATATATTATGTAATTGTAATAATATATACCAGTTTATATCAAACACTCAAATATTAGTCAGAAAGAGCAACTACCAAGATATGTATAAAACTGATTGTCGAATGAATTCCCAACCTTATGAATTAATGGCGAGAACTTCAAATACTATAATGATATGGAACCACGACCCATGAGGGCGTGTTTTGGGCTGCCTGCTATAATTTGAATTTTCTATCGATTTTAATCGTCTTTAACCCTCAAACGCCCAAGGGTGGTTAAAAAATGTCCACCTAATGCGTATTCCCTTGTAACATATTTATTACGTGTTTAATTTTTTTTTAAATTATTTATTGTTAAAAAGACAGCCCATTGGCAAAACTTGTTAATAAAGGTTTCTATATAATTTCTCGTTGGTAGGAAGATAATCCATGTAATTATCGATGTATAATTACATAATCTACATAATTATCCGCCAATGAGGAGACTGAAAGAAAGAATATGGAGAAAATCGACGAATCTGAATTACTGGCTTTTACTGGTATGTTAATTTTGATGTACATTGTAATTTTGTTGTAAGGTTTGTAAATTATTTATATTAATATTTTAGAAGTTGCTGTGTTTATTAAGCATAAGATTCTTAAGTTTAATCCATTTTCAACAACTCTCAATAAATATCTTAGCTATTTTTGAGGTGGACATTTTTTACCCACCCTTGGGCGTACATGGAACCTAAAAAAGGTTGGGCGTTTAAGGGTTAAGGGCCAAACGAAAGACAAAAAACTTTTTTTCTTTGATATATGTTTTAAAGTATGTTCTGTTGCGATTTATCGCATTTTTTTCGAGTTTAAAATTTTATGCACGTTCCCTATTGCGAATTTTTAGTACCGGTCTTAAGCGTCCGTTTTGTGTAGGGCAACGGTTATTTTATCGCATAACTTTTAAGCAATTTGACACTGGATTATTAAATTATAAGATATGATGTTAATAAAAGGTAATGAAAATAATCAAAATTAAGTAATTAAACATAAATATAAGACAATAATGAAAATGTAAATAATGATGTACCTGCCATATATCTACCACAACATTGGAGCCTAAATAATACTAATATCTCTAAATACCAACGATTTATCATGAATGTGATTTAATGCTTGAGAAATGTCATCATAGCCAGTCCCACAAAAAGGATTCCTCAAACATACGGTATGCGGTAAAATAAAGAGTACTGAAATTCGTATGCGTCAAATTTATATGTGTCAGGCGGCGAAACGTACTGAGTGGTTTCCGAATGTCGTTACAACGTATGTGAATGTATGTCTATTAAGCTAGAATGACCATTTCATAAGGGAGCCATGAGACTTACCCATATTTTTTTGCTATTTTTTGGTATATAAGTGGGTATTTTTTCTAATTAACTGCTGCAGGTCTACGCCAAACACGAATTTTTTGCTTCATCCCCTAACGAGAAATAATGGCTACTGCGGTTTAATTCTTAAGCTACAATACCCAACACTCCTATTTCAGGAACGAAAGCAGATAGAGGGTCGTTTCCAGCGGTATACTTTATTGCCAATTAATTTCTGAAAGATATGGTATACAACAAATTACAAACTCACCCCCTCCAACCCCCACCATTATCATCATTCCCCGGATTTCACATAAAGTCAAAATTACCACTTTAAAAACCTAAGACCAAGTGGGTAATTTTTTCCTAAGTAACTGCTGCAGGTTTACGCCAAAAACGATTTTATTGCTTCATCCCCTAACCAGCAACAACAGCTACTGCGTTTGAATACTTAAGCTACAACACTCAATTCTCCTATTTCAGTAACGAAAGCAGATAGAGGGCGTAGACCTGCAGCAGTTGCTTAGGAAAAAAATACCCACTTGGTCTTAGGTTTTTGAAACTGGTAATTTTGACTTTTTGTGAAATCCGGGGAATGAAGATAACGGTGGGGGTTGGAGGGGGTGAGTTTGTAAATTGTTGTATACCATATCTTTCAGATATTAATTAGCAATAAAATATGCCGCTGGACGTGACCCTCTATCTGCTTTCTTTCCTGAAATAGGAGTGTTGGGTATTGTAGCTTAAGAATTAAACCGCAGTAGCCATTGTTTCTCGTTAGGGGATGAAGCAAAAAATTCGTCTTTGGCGTAGACCTGCAGCAGTTAATTATAAAAAATACCCACTTGGTTTTAAGTTTTTAAACTGGTTATTTTCACTCTTTGTGAAATCCGTGGGACGATGATAACGGTAGGGGTTGGAGGGGGTGAGTTTGTAAATTCTGGTATACCCCATCCTTCAGCAATTAATTAAAAATAAAATATGACGCCAGAAGTGACCCTCTATCTGCTTTTGTTTCCTGAAATACGAGGGTAATATTATAGCCTTAAGTATTAAACCGCAGTAGCCATTGTGGCTCGTTAGGGGATGAAGCAAAATATTCATTTTTGGCTTAGACATGTAGCAATTAATAAGCAAAAAATAGCCACTTGGTTTTAGGTCTTTAAACTGGTTATTTTCACTTTTTGTGGATTCCGGGGAATAATGATAACGGTAGGGGTTGAAGGGGGTGAGTTTGTAAATTCTTGTATACCCAATCTTCTCTATCTACTTTCGTTCCGGAAATATGAATGTTGGCTTTTCTAGCTTCATATTAAGCTGGAATAGTCACCTGTTTATATGAAGGGGTTGAAGCAATCAATTTTTGTTTTACGTAATAAATTAGCAATTAATTAGCAATAAAATAGGCCACCGGAAGCAACTCTCTATCTACTTTCGTTCCGGATATATGAATGTTGGCTATTCTAGCTTAATATTAAGCTGGAATAGCCACCTGTTTCTCTGAAGGGGATGAAGCAATAAATTTTTAATTTGCGTAATAAATTAGCGAAGTCACGAAAACCGAAAATGGACCAAGCTTAAAATCAACAATGGTTTCAGCAGGACGGAAAAACTTGTCACACTGTCAGAGAGTCTCTTCGAATACTGCGCGATCATTTTGGGAGTTACCACTCACTAGTACTAACACCGCCAGATGCGTACATACAGGGAATGCTGAAGGAACCAGACAGATCCACCGTCTGCCATTTCGAAATTGCGTGTTAGAAGGGACAATTTGCCTTAAGTGGGAACTTTCACTGAAAAGTCAAGCAAAAGACATAATAAAGATAAACTCCGAGTACATAAAAGACATAAATAATAACTCTAGGCATTAAGTTCCCTTAATTTTCTTAACTAGTGTGTTTATTGAATTTATCTTTCTGTGGTTTCGGTTTCATGTCAGCTAATATATTTTTATGTCTGAACAATTTTTTTCCTTAAATTTGGACCTTGTTAGGGGCCACCTCATCTTTCTTCCGCTTGTATATCCGCCACTGGCCAGAGGGCAATTTTAACATATGTTTTATTGGGAACGTGCGTCGTCGTGAATAATGTTTGCAAGGCTATATAATGTATACTAGATATAAAAATAATCATAAACCGTTCAATATTCATTTCAGTACTGTTTATTTTGCACCATATTGTATATCTGCAGAAAAAATCAGGCAAACTGATTTACGATAACTAATGAAAGGTCGTACGTAGCTGGTTTATACTTTAGTTATAAGCAGACATAAAAGTTTAATAGTAGGTTTGTTCGTAGTACGATCCAAACGATCAGCAACCGTTGCCAATCAACAGACACATGCGCAGTTAACAGTTAGAGTTCGTAGATTACGAACGCGCATGCGTCTGACGGTTGGCAACGGTTGCTGATCGTTCTACGAACAAACCTAGTATATAACGCGATATAAGAAGTACTTAGTTACTTCTGTCGCAGTGCCACGTGTCGTTAATAAATTATTGTATTTCATTTTTGAAATCTATATCTATAAATGTATAAAGTGTCAAAAGACATTGAAGGGTGCCAGGAAGGAAGGAAGAAAAATAGGAAGGAGTCAGAAAAAATAGGAAGGGCCAGAAACAATTAGAGGGAGATACGATAAAATAGGGGTATGTACAAAAATTGAGTGCAGTGAAGGTAGGGGGAATTGTTTGAATTCCTTGTCGCATGGCAACGGGTAACATCACTAGTTTAAAAATAAAAATCGAACTGTTTCGAGATTTGTCTCTAGATTCGCCCACTCTAGAAAAAATAATGTGTCCCATAATTTTGAACCCCATATAAACATATTTGTGAGATAATAGTAAACCAAAATTTACAAACCTTTTTAAAAAATTGTGGTGGTCTACACATCTTATAACTCTTGCCTTAAATAATTGGTGATCTTCTGGTGTATCAACGTCAGTATTTAAAATATCTTTTATTTCGGTATTTAGACTTTTCCATTGAATTGAAATGAGACACATCATGTAAGTCACGTAAAGATCAAAAGGTACAATTGCTGCAAATAGGACACACATAGCATAGAGCTCATATACAGCCATTACATAATATGAAATATTTTTTGGTACATATGTATTGAATCCCAGTACTTTTTTTCCTAAAACTAACGGTTGAAGTACAAAGGTAGAAGCTGTAAAGCATGAGGCGACTAAAAAATATAAAATCACGAGTTGACCGTATCTTAATACTTTTTTACGATATTTTTTGTCCTCTTCAAGAATGTCGGAGTTTTCAATGTCCCAAAAATAAAGCCTTTTTCTCTCTAGTAGTTCAAACGCTATAGTCTGTTGTAAAAATGAATTAATCATCTTTATTGTAGCCTAAAAAATGTATAATATTGACAGAAATCTTCTAAATATTAAAAAATAAATCATTGTAAATTATTTTCACAACGCTTATTCCTAAATGGGCGTAAGTTAACCAAACATTGGGAGAATATGGGGATTCTAAAAAGGTTACTAGCATGTACTACTTGCGTAACAAACGAGATATTAAAGTGAAATACTAAACGAGATACTAAAGATGTACACAAAATAACCTGGATCTCTCCTTATAACCTGGATTTCCTGAAGAAGTTCCCGAACTACCAAGAAAAGGAACACAACGGAAAAAATACCAATTAGAGAGGCTCCAAAATAAAGAGATAGCAAAAAGCACAGAGGAAGAGATAAGAAAAAATTGGAAATAATGACGACGGGGACATAGAAGAGGAATTGAAACTAATACTAACAGCTGTGATAGAAGCGGTAGACCTTAGCATTGGGAAAGCAGAAAAAGAAAAGAAAGGACAATGGTTTTATGAGCACTGCAAAACAATTCTAGAGCAGAAAAACAACGATATTATAAAAACAATAAAAGATAAGCTAAACGATTGTGAAGACAAAAGAAGAGAAAATTAGTGGAAAAGCAACAACAAATAATAGAAGGAAACTAGGGTACATTCCATGTCAAATCACTCAGGCAAAAATCTCAGGATCTCCGATTTATCTGAAAATTGGTATATAGATTCTGCGGGACGTAAAAATAAAATATTTAAGGTCGAAAATCTTCTTCTTCTTTTTTCTTAAAATGTAATTTTATGCGATTTTACAGTAATTTGGTGGTTATTTAAAAAAAATTGAATTTTCTGTAGCAAAGTATCAATGAAAAACATAATATTTTAATAGAAGCGACTCAAAAATGTCATTATATGTCATTATAACAAGTTATTTTGATTCAAAACAAGGTTTTGATCAAATTGTATAGTGTAGAAAACTTTAAAATACTGTTTTTTTACATTTTTCTCCATTCCCAAAATACATCATCATCGATTTGGCTTAAAATTTGCCCACAGATAGCCAAAACATAGGACTTTAAGTGGTTAGATGGATTTGAATTATATTACAATACCAAAAAAATTACATGCAGTAATATCAGACTCAAATGTATATTAGTCCAGTCGGAATAGTATTTGACCTTGCATGCCGAGCTGCCCAAAATTTTATTTTTCTAGTCTTTACGGGAGTCAATAGTAGCCTAAATTTAAAATCACGAATGAATTCCTCCGTTACGTTAGCCGCCATCTTGATTTTAAAGGAAAACCTGTTTTGCTCAATATCTCTGCCATTTTTAACTTTTCGGCAAAAATGGTAGAAACTGAAATTGTTCCAAATAAATTTTATTTACAATTATTACAATTTTTTTTTAACAATTTTTGTCGTCGATATTTGAGGTCGCCGATTTGAGGTCGATATTTTCGTGTTAATTTTACTTACAGTAGACGCCTATATTTTTGACTATGATAATGCATGTACTTTTTTTGGGATTGCAGTATAATTCAAATCCTTCTCACCACTTAAAGTCCTATGTTTTGGCTATTTGTGGGCAAATTTTTAGCCAAATCTATTATGACGTATTTTGGGAATGGAGAAAAATGTAAAAAAACGGTATTTTAACGTTTTCTACACTATAAAATTTGGTCAAAAACTTGTTTTGAATCAAAGTAACTTGTTACAATGCCATATAATGACATTTTTGAGTCCCATTTATTAAAATATTGTTTTCCATTGATACTTTACGATAGAAAATGCAATTTTTTTTAAATAAACACCAAATCACTGTTAAATCACATAAAATAACATTTTGAGAAAAAAAGAAGGAGACGATTTTTTGACCTTAAATATCTTATTTTTACGTCCCGCAGAAGCTATATACCAATTTTCAGACAAATCGGAAATCCAAATTTTTTTTGCTCCAAAATTGAGTGATTTGAAATGGAATCACCCATGATATTAAAAAAAGGGTTAAAATTTTTTGTTAAGCAGTAAAGAAAACACCACGAGTGTCACAAAATAAATGCACAATGTTTTGCAGAAATAAAGATGATATTTTGATGGGAGACAGGACAGAAAAATTGAATAGATGGGCAGAGTATTAATTTCGAAGAATTATTAAACGATAAAGGCTAAACGCAAACAGAAATACAACAGCGAGGGCAAGAAATTAAACAACAACAAATACAAGAATGGGAGCCCAACAAACACAATCACCGACAGAAATGGAGGTAATAACAGTAATAAATGACCTTAAAAATCATAAAAGTGCCTGAGAAAGCGGAGTGCCAGCAGAGATATTAAAGACAGGAGGAAATATAATGCAGCGAAAAATAGCTCGACTTATAAAGAAAATATGAAAAAAGAAAAAAATGCCAGAAAAGTGGAACACAGCACTCATCTGCCCAATTCACAAGAAAGATGATAAGTCTATCAATTAAGAAAAAAGTTTGTAAAAAAACAGCTGAATGAAAATATATCCAACCTTATTAGTCAACCCACAAATAAACAACAAAAAAAAAAAAAAAATAAAGATTGGTACGATCAAGACTGTGAAACATACAGAAGGGTAAAAACTCAGCCAGAATGACAGGGATCAAAAAACCGTTAGAAAAAAAAATAAATAAGAATACAAACTAGCTGGAAAAAATCCAACGCAACAAATAAAAAGAAGAAAAATGATTGGTTAAATGAAAAGTTGGAGGATAATGAAAAAGACAGAAAAAATTATTTAATGAAATAATTTTACAAAAACGTCAGAGCAACAAAAATACTCCCAGCATTAAAACAATAGGACTAAAAAACCAAAAAGGAGAAACCATGTTTGAAGATAAACAGATCAGCAGCATGTGGAAAGAATATTATGAAAAAATTGTATTCACTACCAGGAAACACAATGAGATGAAGGAGTAAGACCAAGATAACGACGAAGTAGAAGAAGAAGAAGTAAAAAACGAAATTAAAAACCTCCGAAACAGTGAAACAGCAGGAAAAGGTCAAATAGCAGTGGAATTACTAAAATACGGAGAAAGAGAATTACATAAAGAAATAAACCAGCTAATACAACAAATATTGACAAAAAACTGGTGTGATAATTATATCATTACTTATTTAAGATGTCACTAACATGCTTGTTCTTTTTTCATACTTATTTTTGGTTTTAATATTTTTATCATTTTCAATGCTGAAAACTTTTATATCTAAAATATATTTTTATAAGCGGAATGTGTTTAATTCTTAATGTTCCCTAATTTTAACATTAAAAATAACATTAAAAAATATTAATAATAAGACAAAAACATGTTGGGGTACATTTGGATTCCAATCGGTATTTAATGTAAGTTTTTGACACCGGGTTTATGAAGGTAAAGAATATTACCAATAACAACTTACGTGGGTGTAAAAAACCATAATGTCTATAGAACCTGTTATTTTCAGAAATGTTAAATCCTCCTCTAAGATAAACGTCAAAGCTCCAAGGTATATGATTCCAAGACCACATAGAATATTGAACCAACACCTTATAATTCCAAACCATGAACGTTTAGCTCTTGGTTCAATTCCTGCAAATTTCTTAAACAGGAAGGGTAATCGTATAAGAGCAATCTCCATTTTGTGTAACTGTGTCACAACTAATACTCCACACTCTTATTAAAACTCATATTTATATTAAAAAACTTATTTATTTTTAAAAGAACATTATGAATTAGAATGTAAGTTTCTAAGATATAACCAATAATTTATTTTGTTTTATTTACTGACCAGTATTAGGCGAGGAAATAAAACATAATATAACCTCTAACTTTTAGACCCGGGCATTTAGCACAAAATAAATCGACTTTTAAATATAGCACCTAAAAACTTGCAACTATTTGCATTATAATCTATGAGGAAAAATTACCTGTAACTGGCTGTATACCATTAATTACAAAAATTGAAGAAAGTCTTCTGTGTAAAAGGTATATTTATTTAAAACCCCAATAAAGGGCTACATTAAAAGACAGAACGTTTTCGCTCTAAGAAGAGCATCATCAGTGTTATCATCATCTAAGAACATCATCTAAACTTGCTTAGAACACTGATGATGCTCTCTTTACAGCGAAAACCTTCTGTCTTTTAATTTAGCCCTTAATTGAGGTTTTAAATAAATATACCTTTTACACAGAAGATTCTCTTCAATTTTTATTTGCATTATGTTCAGGATGATATCAAGAAAAAGTCTACTACAGAAAAAGGAGTGGAAATATATAGTTGCATTTTAAAGTGCATAAAATGTATCCAAAAGTGAATATACATGTCAAAAGAGGTGTATTAACGACCAGATTTTGTTACTTGGGGGTTTATGGAGTTACCGAACAAAAATTCATCACCAAATCGACCCCCGAAGCAGCTGGTGTCCAAAGTCCCTCCAAACTCCAAAATTAAACATAATTTAGCAGTGTTCTTGGGCACTAGGTGGTCACCTCAAAACTGCCTAATCTATGACGTTTTTAGCAGTGATCGTTTTTTGTAGTGATCGTGGACACAAGGTGCTCTAGGAATCGGTTCTGATTGCGTGCTCGCATGTTCAGCAACCCCAAAAGCCCCCGTAATCTATTTTCATCAATTTAGTGTTAGAATTGCTCCAAACTCCAGAAGATGACGCGATCCTAGACATAAGATGCACCGGGTGTCGTTCTGAAGGCATATTCGTTTTCGGCAACCTCAAAAACACCTGAGATATCTGCTTGCATCAATTTAATGCTGAAAACCCTCAAAACTCCAGATGATGACGTGCCTAGGAAGTTACACTAGGCACCAGGTGCTCTAGGGGTAGGTTCTGATGGCCTATTCGTGTTCAGCGACTCCAAAAACCTCCAAGTAACCTGTTTCCATCAATTTAGTGCCAATAACTCCTTGAACCTCCAGATAACGTACCTTAGTGGTGACATTGGGCACTAGGTGGTCCGTTGGTCAATTCTGATGGCGTAGTTGTGTTCAGCGATCTCAAAAACTCCCGCATAACAAAATCTGGTCCTTAATATGCTTATTTTGACATTTTGACGCACTTTTCGATGCATTTTATTCGTTTTAAAATGCACTTATGCATTACCACTTGTTCCATTCCATTCCACTTGTGTGTTGTCAAAGTTTGTTGTATGCCTTGGCTTTCGTTACAATTCTCTTCCACTCATTTCGATATGTGCATAGTTCCCTCCAGTTTCTCACTTCTAGAATTTTGATATCTCTCATGACCTGGTCCTCTCATCTCTCTCTGGGTCTTCCCCTTGGTCTTTCAGTTTCTGGTTTCCATTTGGTGATCTTCTTAATCAGTAGGTCGTTTTCACTTTCCTCTATATGTGTCCCAGACATCTCAGTCTCTGCGTTTTAATAATTCTAACTATATCTTGTCCCTTCATTATATCTGTTAGTTCATGGTTCACTCTTCTTCTCATTTCTCTGTTGTCCATTCTTATTGGGTTTATTATCCATCTGAGGATTTTCCTTTCGAATATTCTCAAATTTTCTTCATCTTTTTCTATGAGGCACATTCTCTCAGCTGTGTAGGTAACTACTTGTCTGATTGCAACACTGTATATTTTCAGTTTTGTATTTCTGGATAAGTTTTTGTCCTTCATTAGCCTATGACATCCCAGTATGTTTCGTTGCCTGCTAGTATTCGCTTCGTTACTTCTTCACTTCTCTTATTTTGGCCATTTACTATTACTCACAATTATTTAAATTGTTGAACTCTTTGAAAAGTGTAGTTTTCTATTTTGATTTCTCTCGTCGTGATATCTTCTCTTCTGGTTTTTCCTTTGTTAATTTTTAGTGCTCTTTCCGTGCTTCTTTGCCAGGATTGTTACTGCCCCTTTTAATCTTTTCTTGTCTCTTCCCATAAGAACTATATCATCTGCATATGCAACTATTTGTGTTAAGGAGTGGGCTATAGTTCTTTTAATTTTGCTGGCCTTTACTGTTGCTTCTACTGCTATGTTGAATAATGTGGTTGACAGGGAATCGCCTTGTCGCACTCTTCTTTCTATTGAAATTGATTTTGTGCTTCCTTCCTCTGTTATTACTTTAGCTCGAGATTTATCCATAGTCATTTTTGTTAACCTGATTAACTTTGCTATTATATCTTGATTTTTGCATTTCAATAAAAGTAATTTATTGCTTCCAATACAGTCAAATGCTTGTCTGAAGTCTACGAAGAGGATGTGGAGTTCTATGTTGTGTTCATAGCATTTTTCGATTGTTTGTGTTATTATGTGGGTCGCATCTGTAGTGGATCTGTCTTCTCTGAATTCTTACTGGTAGTCCCGAATTTTCTTCTCTGTGATTTGAGTGACCTTTTGTCTGATGAGGGCTGTTAGAATTTTATATGTTGTATTCAGTAGCGAAATTCCTCTATAGTTGTAACAGGTTGTTACTTCTCCTTTCTTAAATGTTGAGATAATTCTGCTTTCTTTCCAATCCTCGGGAAATTCTTCTTCTTACCATATTCTAACTATTGGGTTATAGATGCTTGTTATTAGCTTTTCCTTTCCATTTTTAATTAGCTCGTTGCGAATTTCATCTTAGCCAGGAGTTCTTCTTTGTTTTATTTTTTGAATGACGTCTAAATATTTATCACATTATGTTGGTATCCCTTTGAAACGAAAGGTCGGGAGTTCGAATCCTACAAGGGGCAGAAATTTTTCATTTATTATAAATTAATAAATGAAAAATAGTTTCTGTCCTTGTGGGATCGGTACTCACCGGAGGGACCGCAGACGTTCGGAAACAATTAGCGTCTCTTTGCAAAGACAATGACGCCGACTTTGCAAAGTAACAAGACACTTACTCAACACTTACTTGTTACGTAACAGTTCTAAACCAAAGCCAGAATCAGAGAAAAAAAAATGTTGGTATCCCTATCTCATTGTCTCTCATGTCTTCTATTGTGCCTATTTCCACTTCCGGGCTTCCTTTGCATCTATATAGTTCTGTGAAGTGCGTTTCCCATGATCGCCCATTCTCAAGATTAATGAATTCATTCATTCAAAATGAATTTATTCCAATCTACACGTCCTCACTAAATACTTGTTCCATTATACAGGGTGTAACAAAAATACAGGTCATAAATTAAATCACATATTCTGGAACCAAAAATAGTTCGATTGAACCTAAGATACCTTAGTACAAATATGCACACTAAAAAAGTTATAACCCTTTGAAGTTACAAAATGAAAATCGAGTTTTTCCAATATATCGAAAACGGTTAGAGATTTTTTAACGAAAATGGTCATGTGACATTCTTATGGCAGGAACATCTTAAAAAGGAATTATAGTGAAATTTGTGCACCCCATAAAATGTTATGAGGGTTTTGTTCCCTTAAACCCCCCAAACTTTTATGTACGTTCCAATTAAATTATTATTGTGGTATCATTAGTTAAACACAATGTTTCTAAAACTTTTTTGCCTCTTAGTAATTTTTCGATAAACCAGTTTTAATCGAGATGCGCCTTCTTTTTTAATATCTTCATATAAAAAATTTATGGGGGTTTTGTGCCTTTAAACCCTCCAAACGTTTGTGTACGTTCCAATTAAGCTATTCTTGCAGTACCATTAGTTACCAACACAGTGTTGTTAAAACTTTTTTGCCTTCTAGTATTTTTCTGATCAGGCACCTTTTATTAAGATGTGGATTCTTTTATAATATGGTTCAAAATTTACCTCAAACTGTAATTTATAAATAAATTTTCATGTAATTAGCATGTCTCTAAATATAATCATACGTAACAGTATACAAATGTGGTGGAATTGACAAATATTCAAAATATCTCGATAAAAACTAGCTTTTCGAAAAAGTACTGGGAGGCAAAAAAGTTTTAAAAACATTGTGTTTAACTAATGGTGCCACGATGATAAATTAATTGGAACGTACACAAAAGCTTGAGTGGGGGTTTAAGGGAACAAAACCCCCACAAAATTTTTATGGTATTCACAAATTTCACTATAATTTTTTTTAAGATGGTCCTGTCAGAAGAATGCCACATGTCCGTTTTGAATAAGAAATCTCAAATAGTTTTCGATATGTTGGGAAAAATCGATTTTTATTTTATAACTTCAAAGAGCTGCAACTTTTTTTAGGTGCACTTTTCTACTAAGGTAAGTTAGGTTTAATTGAACTATTTATGGTCCCAGAATATGCGTTTTAATTTATGACCTGTATTTTTGTTACACCCTGTACATATATAATTACTTTTACTTATTTCACTTTCTTCCTGTCATTGAAACAATGGTGACGTATTTAGGTATCTGTTCTTTAAAGTAAGTGTTTATTTCATAGCAATGTATGATTACATGTTGATAAATTTAAAAGTATGTCATATTATTAATGTATTATGGTTAATACTAAGTTTGTTTTACAAGATAATAGAAAAGTAGGTGAAAGAAGTATATACAAGTATATCCAATTATTAAATAGTAATAAAGTATTTAATACATAGTATGTATTATGTATAGTCAATAAATACTTATAGAAATACAAGTTTTTATATTACTAACAAATTTTAGAAACCATCTTCTTATAAATAAATTGTTGAAAAATAAAACCTGTATTTATTTATTAATGTTTAAAATCGATACGCAATACACAGCAAAAAAAAACAAACTCAGTAAATGATTATAATGATTTGTTTTCGGTTTCTCTCATGAGCCTTTCTTACACTTACGAGCAAAAAAATCGACTCAAAAGAAAATTAAGAGCACACAGTAGCGATCAACAGGTAGCAATGAACGCGGTCCAAGATTGCGAAAGTTCTGCGAACTTTCAAAAGTGAGGCAACAGTGCGTCGGTAATTCGACACTGACAGTGACGTTTATACTATCAAAAACAATCATTTTTATACACATAGGCGCGAAATGTTGAAAAAGTTTATTAGTTCTAATGTGACACAAAATCTAGGCACGGGATAAAAAAGTTTATTTGAAGAAAATGTATTCTTTTTTCAATATTTTATTTAGTTATAGAGTAATTTCCACATACTAACATATTTCTGAAATTGGGCTCTATACCGCCATTCTTTATTATATGTATTACGAATATGTGTGCCAAATATCTCGACAAAATATTCAAAATTAGAGCCACAATCTGGGAAAGCGTTTGTTGCTAACTGTTGATCGCTACTGTTTGCTCTTAAGTTATATTTTTCAACTACGCTGTTTGGCAAGTGTCTATCCACTGATGAAATAACTTATTGACGCCCTATATAATATTCTATTATCTATTACTTAATTATCTATACATTTTAACGTTTATTTATAGAGTACCCTGTATTTTGCAGAGTGCTAAAAACAGTAAATTGTTATTTTGATTTAACAATATTTACATTAATAATTTGACTTATAGTTGACAGTTATACTGTACCTACTTGTTAGTTTTAGTCATGTTTTACTGCTCTAATAAATTTTGTCAGTTTGTTACATAAATAAATAAATTATTCGAAAATGAAAAAATTACTTTATATTTGAGGAAAGTGGAAAAATCATAATGTATAACATGGGAGTAAAGTGCCTTTTCCTCCCTCGAATGATTACTGCCCTCCGCTACGCGTCGGAACGTAAACTTCATTCTCGGGACGAAAAGTAGCACTTTCCTTCCCTGTTATACAAATAGCTATTATCTACTCTATCTCATATTACGTATAAGTTTTTAGTTTGTGAAAACTGTCATTATAGAAGCAGTGCGTGAAGGATTTAAAGTGTGCGTGAAGTAACAATATATTTTAAATCGGATTTATTTTTTCGCACTGTTTTTTAGTACACTTTCGTATAATCAAATATCCTTAACTTTCGCGTTGTCATGGTGATGACATGTGAGCAATAAATTACAACAAAAGTTTTGACAGTTTTGTGGTTTGAAAGAAGTTAGAATTTTTAAATGTCAAAGTTCTAAAAATTGTAGAATAGAAATGAATTCCAGTGTTCAAGAGTTATAGTTTTTTTATTTGTTTATCGTAGATAAAATATTGTATGGAACTGTGCGTGAAGTGCTTTTTGCGAACTTACGCGATGTATAGCACTCGCTCCGTTGTTGCTCGTGTTCTAAACATCGCGTGCGTTCGCAAAAAGCATACTTCACGAACTGTTTCATAAATAACTAATTTAAACGTATTTTAAGGTCATTAATCTTACGTACCTATTTAAAATCACCTACAAAAGACGTTTATACGACGTAATGTTCAAACACGTGTATATTTATATTCAACCAAAAGTTGACGTTTCCTCGACGTTATTGGCGTCACTTGGTTGCCTGGGAGGTCATCTGGGGTAGTCAAATGCAGGGACAGGGCCAACTCTACAGTGTGGTGGATCGGGCTGTCTTCTCAAATAGAAAATATGATTAGAAATTGTCCCAATTGTGTGGAAACTCGTGAAAATATAAAAGAAGCTTTTTAAAAAGAAGAATCATGCACACGACCTTGAGAAAAGATAGCGCTAGATAAAACTGGATAAATGGTTCTTTATCGTCGTGGACTACTACTCCAGATATTTTGAATTATTTGAGCTCAGTTCCATGACTTAAATTGTTATTATAAATCACTTGAAAGGTTTATTCTCTAGATATGGTATTCCCAATATTGTGCATAGTGACAACGGACCACAATTTTCAACATTATTTAAGAAATTTGCTTCAAATTATAATTTTATTCATGTAACTAGTAGCCCATACTTTGCACAGAACAATGGATTAGTTGAACGGGCAGTTAGGACTGCTAAATGACTAATCCAAAAGAATAGTGAAAATATACTTTTAGCGCTCTTAGCTTATAGGGCTACACCTTTAAGGTGTGGACTTTCACCAGCAGAGCTGTTTTTCTCGAGAAAATTAAGAACTAATTTGCCACAGTTGGCATTAAATTTGGAACAATCAGTTGTTAGGGGGAAGTGTCATTAACAGAAAGGGAAAATAAGGAAAAACAAGCAGATAATTATAATAGTAGACACCGAGCCAAGGATATGCAACCTTTAGATGTGGGCGATTCTGTCTGGGTTATTGATATTAGACCATATGGAAAGGTAATTGAAATTTGTGAAGAACCACGCTCTTATGTTGTTCAAGCTAATAGTGGTCAATTCAGACGCAACAGATGGCATTTGGTCCAGGCACCTTACTATACTCCTGCTACCAGTAACCAGTAAGATCCTAAGAAATTTGTTGACAGCAGCGACTTAGCAACTCCAGGCTTCTCGACTGGACAAACAAGAATATAAATAATTCCTCTGATACTTTAGAGAATATACATGGGAGCCAGAGTTGTGGGGTCGATGCTTCATTAAATAAAAGTGATGTCCAAAGTGGACACTTACCTGTACAGGAAACTGATCTGTTATTGAGGCCCAAAAGGAACATTAAAAAGCCGATTTACTTGTCTGACTACAGTTGTTAAGTTATGTATGTTATGTTATGTTATGTTATGTATTCATTCTATAGTTGCTGGGCTCCTGGAATTTTCATAGAGAGGTCTGTAGTTTACATGACTTAAAAAGAGGAGAATGTAGAATCAGCTCAGTATGCAATAGGGTGGAACGAAAAATTCGAAGTCATTATTTTTTATGGGGCTAGTGCGAAAAAGTTGTGTTTTGATGTATAATAAAACTGTAAGAAATATTTTTGGTATTGGACCCTATCTTCAGGTTCCATATTGGAATTTAAATTTTTGGGAATAACACAAAAAAATAAGATATTAAAAATTTATTTTTTATCAGTTCTTTGAATCTAAGTAATTGTTTTTTTATGATACAATATACATTTTAAGATTGCTAGTCTGATTTTGTGTTAAAAAAACGGCATAATATTTCTAGACTGCAACCTTGAACGAATAAAGCCATCCCTTGATTCTGGTCCACAAACAGCAGCTGGTGCTTCAGTTACTAATTTAACAGTTCTTTCCACGGATTTTGTATGAAAAGGGCAGATTAAGACCTCTATGTTGTTGTAATTCCCAGAATCAATCATATCCCTTACATCTTCATTGGAAATATGTCTTAGCAAAGGAGGAGCCGTAACTTTGAATCCAGAAATAGAAATTAAGAAATTATAATCTGCAGCACTAAAATTTAATGTTGGTATTTTGAATCTCCGGATCTTTTTTCTTTCTGACTTTCTCTAGCTTTCGGCACTCTGTGTAGTCCTAGCTACCGTATATGTTTTCGTTCATCTTTCATCATACCGAGTAATACATTTTCGGGATAGGCAAAATAAGCATTCCTTTGGACAACGGCATCGACAATTTTTCTTTAGTCAACTGGTAGAAATCGTGAATAATGATCATGATAATGATAATAATATAAAACCAAACTGGTGCATACACTTTTTGGATGAAACTTACTAACATAATTAATTTGGAGCTGGGACATTCAGTTCCAACATACAATCGAAGCAACCGATTATCAACTGTCAGCCACCTTACGTGTGATATTTTCCCAGGTTTATTAAGGCTCAAATCATTAGGACATTTTCCCGCAGCAACTGCTTGACTGATTTGGTACAAGTACTTCTGATCGGTACTAAGGCCCGTTGTTTCTGGCCCGTTGTTTCTAATAATATTGCTAGGTTGTTTTCTATTGCGACAAAATCGACAACAGCCTTCTCTTCACAGCATTCCAGAAGTTTCCCTATTGGCCCTAAAAAACCAAGTGGTCCACTGATGCGTCCATCTAACTGTTGAATTAAATGACGTAGAGGTAGCTCATTGCAATGAAATAAGCATACTAGCTATTTAATTGAAGTGCCGTAGTATTTGTGATGTAGATGGTTGGACTGTAACTGTTGACAAATGAGCAATGAATTCTTCTTCATGATCACCTGCATCAGAAGAATTTGAGTCAGACAAGCTGCTACTTATGAAAGGATTAGAGGAATCAACGGTACATGCTTTAGGGACAATTTCGTCAGTATTATATTTTTGAGAACTTGCCTTTGCCTTCATGGTTCTTTCCATTTTCTTCTTTATTGCTGCAGATGCTGCAAGATCCACTGGTCCAATTTCCATTTTTCGACAGGATCGTTGATCTTGAAGAAAAATTCGCTCATTTTGTGGTACTTTCTTGATTTTATCACAAGTACACACACACACAAACACACACACACACACACACACACACACACACACACACACACACACACACACACACACACACACACACACACACACACACACACACACACACACACACACACACACACACACACACACACACACACACACACACACACACACACACACACACACACACACACACACACACACACACACACACACACACACACACACACACACACACACACACACACACACACACACACACACACACACACACACACACACACACACACACACACACACACACACACACACACACACACACACACACACACACACACACACACACACACACACACACACACACACACACACACACACACACACACACACACACACACACACACACACACACACACACACACACACACACACACACACACACACACACACACACACACACACACACACACACACACACACACACACACACACACACACACACACACACACACACACACACACACACACACACACACACACACACACACACACACACACACACACACACACACACACACACACACACACACACACACACACACACACACACACACACACACACACACACACACACACACACACACACACACACACACACACACACACACACACACACACACACACACACACACACACACACACACACACACACACACACACACACACACACACACACACACACACACACACACACACACACACACACACACACACACACACACACACACACACACACACACACACACACACACACACACACACACACACACACACACACACACACACACACACACACACACACACACACACACACACACACACACACACACGTGCGATATTCAATTACTTTTTACACTCCTTTCGAAACTGACAAACCTTTTCTATTTATGAATCAGATGCTTGCTGAGTTTTTGTGTACCTATCGCTTAAGATTTTGATACTCTGTGTAAATATTTCTAATCATATCTTGAATGCACTTATGCGATAATGTTGGAATAGAAGCTTTTATTCATATTTGTTCTACTTTCGTTGCAACGGCATTGAAGACGTCGGCGATAGATGGATCTTTATTTTTATTTGTCAACTTAAGTTCATTACGAATAAAGAGAAAGCACTTTAGAATGTCACACTTAGTTGGTATTCTTTTTCTCATGATCATCTTTCAGTGCGTCACAGTTTTTCGATTTCTCTCTAACGCATTAAATTGTATGTGACAGAAAAAAAGGCACGTCTGGGAATACTTCGGTAATTATTCTAGTTCGGTGATTATTCTAGTTGTCGATAGATGGCGCCATAATCAAAAAAGAATTATTTATTAAATAAAATAATAATATTATCAATATAATCTGTACAATTTATAAGACTATACAAATGAAAGAAAATACCATTTTATAAATGCAATAGACACAATTGATTTGGTTTTATTCCAAATTGAAAATAAAATTTGACAACTGTCAGATTTAACTAAAATGTCACGTTAGAATAAATGTCATAAATGTGTATTATCACGGACTTACCTTTTTTTCTATAATTTGTGACGCACTGAAAAATGTTCATGAAAAGGAGAATAAAACACGATCATTATAATTTGATCAGAGCCATATTGATTTTTTCGACAAAAATATTTTTTTTTCATTTTTCAAATCCAATATGGAACCTCAAGATATTTTTTTATTTCAAAATGCTCTCGGACCAATTGTTTTCATCACCTGACACAACTTTTAAACGATAGCCACAAGAATTTTTCTTTTCTTTTATTTTTTTGACCTTTTTCGTTCCACCCTAGTATGCAACCACTTATACGTTTCCTTCAGAACCGTAGTCGGTACTTTGTACAGAACCTCTTTAGAGAGAAGGACATGATATCAGGATTGATATAGAAGATAGGTGAATGATAGAGACTATTGCTTTTAGATGGAATTTTAGTAAAAAATATCTCAATAATTCTACATATATCACAACGGATCGTATGATGGTTTTCTTATACACTTCGTACGTCTTGTTAGCTGTTTCGATTTTATAAGGTTTTGGAGGGCAAAAAGACATCTGTCGCCGGCCTGTATCCTATTTTTTATTTCTTGTGGTCCTTTATTGTCTTCAGTTATTGTTGTTCCAAGATACTTAAATTCTGTATAGATACTCTAACAGTGTAGACAGAAACCCATTATACAAAGCCATGATATAATGCGTTTCTCTCTACACTGTTACAGGCATATATTAAATGCACAATAAAATGGTGAGTATCAATTCCATACTCGTACATATCCATGTGATTCGTACACACTCCATACATATGATTTTTCCAAAGCTTGTCTTACTACTAAAGGATTACTGCCAAGGATTACTAAAATTTCATCTACCATAATCGATTGTATTGTCTCAGATTTCTCACCCCTTGATGTCCGCGCTACAATTATTAATGCTGGACTATCTGATCTCGAAGCAGTTTATACGAAGTTTAATATCTTCAGCAAACCCTCCTTAGAAACCCGACGTTTAGGCAGGATTTTTTCCACCCGGAACTTTCGTAAATTCCAAAATTTATGCTTAGTGTCTGAGTGGCAATTTCCTTCTTTAGACGTGGACTATAATTTCCGTGATTTTTTGGATAAGCTTGTATGTAACTTCAACAACGCATTTCCTCTAATTAAAATTACGCCTAAACATCATAAACCCTGGACTACCAAAGGTATATGAATATCAGCCAAAAGATGAGGTCACTACTCTACATCAAGAAATTTACAACCAACGTCTCTGTCACTGATTATATCACCAATTACAGGGCAACCTATCTTAAACTTCTAAAATCAGCTAAAAAAAAGGTACTATCAAAACCGCCTGGGAAGCTCTAAAAGTATTGCAAAAGAAACTTGGTCTTCAAACACAAACTTCACACACTTCTCAAACATTTTCTCTTCCAGACCCTGAAAATCTAAATGAATACTTTGTTAATGTGAGTAAACATATTACATCAACTATTTTGCCAAAACAACATACCATTTCCTATCTCCCTAGTTCAAGAAAGGTCTCGAATTCATTCTTTATAAAACCAGTTGATATAGCTGAACTGATCCAAACAATCAGTAGTACCAAAAGCAAATCTTCCTGTAGTACTGATGGTCTATCGGTAAAACTTTTTTCAAATCTCCCTGAAAAGGTGTTGGAACTCCTCATCTCACTTATTAATGATTCTTTTGAGAAAGGCAAATTTCCAGAGTGCCTAAAGACAGCCATAATTATTCCTCTTCATAAGGGTGGTGAAAAATCTAATACTTGCAATTACACTGCTACCGGTACTCTCCAAAATTATTGAGAGACTCATAAAAGCTCGACTTATGTCCTTTCTAGTTGAAAACAACATTTTATCCCAAAATCAGTTCGGCTTTTTAAATAATAAAGGTACCACTGATGCCATGTTTTCTGTACAACATGACGTTTACCAAGCACTCACCAATAATCTTTTGATTGTGTAAATCACGACATTTTGATAAAAAAACTAAATTTTTACGGAATTCGAGGTATTTCTTTGAATTGGTTCCAATCTTACTTGGATGATAGGAAACAATTGGTTAGAGCAAATGATACAGACTCTAGTCTCAAAAACATTGTAACTAAGGTACCTCAAGGTTCAGTACTGGGTCCTCTACTTTTCCTTATCTTTATTAACGATATCACTCGTTTAAAAATCGATGGAAAAATATTTCTTTTTGCTGATGATACTAGCATCACTTGGAGCAACTCTAATATTGCAACTCTTCATGCCACTATAACTTCTGATCTACTTACAACAAAAACCTGGTCCGACTCTAATTTGCTCTCGTTTAACCTAGAAAAAACAGTGGCATTATCTTATAAAGGAGCTCTTCAACCCTTACCACTTATCAACAGCCAGATCAGTACCGTTGATTCTGTAAAATTTCTCGGAATTTTTTTAGAGAGCAACTATAAATTTTCCCTTCATATCGATTTGTTGTAATCGATTTGATGTAACTGCATACTAAAACATAGTTTTTATTTCCACACAACGACACAACACTATACACTTTATGTTTCGCTGATGACCAAATTCTGATTGTTCAGGATCATGACGACGTGAGTTACATGACGCGGAAACTAATAGAAGAATATAACAAATGGGGTCTCGAAGTCAACATTAAGAAAACTGAAGCCATGTGTATTGGAGGAACAAAACAGTCCATTGCATTAGACGATGGGGTAGAAATTAAACACCGCGATGAATGCAAGTACCTGGGCATGAAGATAACTCAACATGGAACACTCGACGCTGCTATAAAAGACAGAAACCTACAGGGTAGGAAAGCCATATCCATGATGAACGGCATTCTGTGGGACCAGAAAATATCTAAAGCGAACAAACAGCTCATTTACAATAGCATACTTAAAAGTATAATCACATATGGCAGTGAAGTTTGGCCACTGAAACAAAGAACAGAGAAAATATTACTAGTAACAGAAATGGACTTCTGGAGAAGAGCAGCAGGCAAATCAAGAAGAGATCGGATATCAAATAAGAGAATACGAGAAATGATGGAAGTCACATATGCAATCATTGATGACATACAAACAAAACAACTAGTATGGTACGGCCATGTACAGAGAATGCCAGATGACAGGATCCCCAAGCAGATTTAGGCATGGACACCACAAGGGAGAAGAAAAAGAGGAAGACCGAGAAGAAGCTGGAGGGAGGGAATTGATAAAGAACTAGAGGAAAGGGAAATTCCTCCAGGTATATGGTTAAACAGAGAAGAATGGCGGTTAGGAGTCGGAAGGCGTCGGAGAACGCTGTAAACCGATAGTAGTAGTAGTAGTAGTAGTAGTAGTAGTTTTTTTTCCAAACACCTTTTTGTAATAACAATTTTTGATATTCAGAAATATAAAGCAAAAAACGTCAAACTACTGTCAAAGTGTAAAGACGCATTTCAAAGTTCCACTCGAAAATTAAAATTTATTAGCAGTTTTTATTAGTTAAATCCGTTAAATTTTCTTTTTTAGTTTCGTTAATTTAGTTATAAATTAAATTTTATATAAATATAAGTCAGTTTTAGCGTTCGAAGCGATTAAATCTTGATGAGCGGACACGGTGACGGTGACCCTCCCGATCCCGGAGAGGACGAATTTTACAAGTTTAGAGAAAACAGATCGATAATATTAATAAAAATGTCAATAGAAGCTCAAATGTAAGTAAAAATCAACTTCCTATTTCGTCAAACTCGTCCCAATTAAATACAAATGACATTAGAACTACCTATAAATATTTACAAACTGACACAGGCCCTTTTGACGTAATAATTGAAAATAAAAGTGATTTGCGTTTAAATGCGATTAGGGTTGGTGACATAATATTAAAAAATTGGACCGAACTGGATAATAAAATAAAAAGAATTGATTTGGCAGGAAAACATCGAGTAAAAGTAGTTTTTGGAGAGTCAAAATGGGCCAATTTTTTAGTAGATCAAAATAAATCAAAAAGGTTTACTGAAAATAAACTTGAGGCTTATGTACCTAAATTTAACATTCATCGTCAGGGTATTTTAAGGGATATTGATAAAGACATTTCAGATGAGGAGTTAAAAAATAAAATTAAAGCCTATGACTACCACTGTAAATTTACAGTAGTAGAAGTCAAAATATTAAAAAGGAAAATTGTTGAGAATAATACTACGGTATAATGTTCCAACTACAAGTATTATTGTGACTTTTAGGGCACAAAGTTTACCTAAGTATGTAGTTATTAATAAGGTATTAATTCCGGTCGAACTATTTGTACAGAAAGTAATTTTGTGTTTTAATTGCCATCGTTACGGACACGTAGGTGGACAGTGTCGTGGTAAGTCTAGATGTTTCAAATGTCACGGTGAACATTTATCCTCCAAATGCACGGAAAACCCAAACAATAAATGCCTTCAGTGCAAAGGAGATCATTTAACTACAAATTTTCAGCTGTGTCCTGAATATCCGAGGCAAAAAACTATTAAAGATATTATGTCTCAAAAAAATTTAACATACAATGACGCAATTAAATTAATCACCAATAGAACATATGCAAATGCAACTACTAGTAAAAATAAAACATTAAATCCTCAATTTCACATAGAATTAGCGTCTCAAAAAGCTTTTCCACTCCTTCCCAGTCAAGCTGCTCTTCCATATTCTTCAGGTTTTTCGCAGTCTAGCCCCATAGATTCCCATAAATACACTATCTATAGAAGTCCAACGAAAAGGGCCAGGCCTCAAACACCTGATCCTTGTATTAATGAAGCAATCAAAATAACTAAACCAATTGAAATCGCTAGGGTACAAGGGGTATTTTAAGTCAAGAATCTTACCTAGAGAATATTATTAAAACGAATGAAACGTCAGAAAGAGAAACGATAACATTAGTATTTGAATTAGTTATGGATATATTAAAGTCTTTAAATAGGGATAATATTTTAAATGTTCAACAGTTTGAAGTGGTTAATATTATTAAGGAGAGACTCAATAAACAGGGATTAAGCTCGCAGACATGAACAAAACGTTTTCTATTACACAATGGAACTGCCGATCGGCAGTTTCAAATAAATGTAATTTGGAGTATTTACTTCATAACTATAAAATCAATATAGGTCTTCTTTCGGAGACTTGGTTTAAACCAAATATTTATTATAATTTCGTAGGTTATAATTGTTCACGTTTAGATAGAGAAGATGGAAAAGCTGGTGTAGCAATTTTAATTAAGGATGAAATTAGTTTTTCTGAGATAGATTTACCTCAAATGGAAAAGATTATGGCTAGGTGTGTATGTGTTCGGATTGGTCAATTTAAGGAAGTTTATCTTGTTTCAGTTTACATAAAACCTTTGAGTAGAGTTACACTGACACAATTTCTTAATTTCTTTAATAGCATACCAAAACCATGTATAATTGGTGGGGATTTTAATTCGCATCATTCGGCTTTTGGATCAGATCTAGAAGATTTTGAAGGAAGAAACCTGTTAGAAGCAATAAACTCATTAAATCTAGTATTTTTAAACACAGGGGAACCAACCCTTGTTACTAGACCAGGCCAAAGAAAAAGTGCTATTGATATAACCATATGCTCTCAAAATATCAGTCAATTATTTCAGTGGGAGGTACTTCAAGATCCCCATGGCTCTAACCATTTGCCAGTACTCATGAGATGTCAACTTAGAGGAACGCCACCACCAACAAAAAGTCATAAAATATGGAAAATTAACAAGGCAGACTGGAGAAAATTTAGCACTTTGTTATATGAAAAATCATTGAATGTTATTGACGATAGTTATGACAAATTATTAGAAGATATGAACGAAGCAGCTACCGTAGCTATACCAAAAAAGAGTGCAAATAAACGAAATACTTGGGAAAAATGCAAACCATGGTGGAATAATGACTGCCAAGATGCAGTAACGAAACGCAAGCAGTTATTTAGTAAATGTAAAGAGAATCCAAATTTGGATAATCTTAATAAGTATCAAAATCAAGATGCGATCGTTAAAAGAATTACAAATGAAGCAAAAAGAGCTAGTTGGAAATCATATTGTGAAAGTTTGAACAAAAATACTCCAATGAAAGGTGTTTGGGCTAAATTAAACAGATTCAAAAACAGGAAACAAGCAAATAGACATCAAATAGAGTGGAGACACTGGACAGAATATTTTCATAGTAAAATCTGTCCGAATTGGGTTAACGAAAACCCAAGAGAATTCAAAAATTATTATACAAATGATCACATTCTAAATAAACCTTTCACAATGAACGAATTACAACAAGCTTGTAAGAAAAGAAATAATACGTCTCCCGGAATGGACAACATCCATTACCCAATGATTGCTGGGATTCCAGCTATAAGTAAGCAGCGCTTATTAGGCATTTATAATAGTATATATACAAACAAGTCGAACATACCAGACGATTGGAAAAAATATTTAATAGTACCTATTCTTAAACCTAATAAACCTAGAGATTCTGCAGACTCCTACAGACCTATTGCATTGGGGTCTTGTATAATGAAAACGTTCGAACGACTTATTAAAAACAGGTTAGAACACTGGCTGGAGAAAAATCAATTATTGTCAGCAGTCCAATATGCATTCAGAAGAGGACGTTCAACTCAAGAAGTTACAACATCATTTGTTACTGATGTACAACTAGCATTTACTCGTAACAACTCAATCTCCTGCCTATTTTTAAACATTAAGGGAGCATATGATGTAGTTAATCTAGACATATTGACAGATAAATTATACGCCATAGGAATTCCAGAAGGGGTAATTGCGAACTTAATGAAGTTATACCGTGAGAGAAAAGTGTATTTAAATATAAATGGAGTGATAGGTACGCCCAAATCAACATCAATTGGATTGCCTCAAGGAAGTAGTTTAAGTCCATTATTGTTTATTCTGTACACTGCTGATGTTACTAGTTCTATTACCGAATAAACTAGAATACTTCAGTACGCAGACGACTTTTGCATTTATACGGAAAAGAAGTCGATCGAAGCTTCAATCAATGCATTAGAAAACGCCACAGAAAGAATTGCCGAATGGTCACAAAGAAATGGATTCAGCATCTCTCAAGATAAATCAGTCATGTGTTCATTTACGAGAAGACGTTATCAACCACCAAACCAAATTAATATAGGACCTTTCACATTCCCATATAAAACATCTGTTAAATACCTTGGCATAATTTTAAATCAAAAGCTCTCTTGGAAAGAACATATCTATTCATCATTTGTCAAAAAAATGTGAAAACGCAATAAATGTACTAAGAGCTTTTAGCCACACAAAGTGGGGAGCCGATCCAAATATATCACTAATCTTCTATAGAGCACTAATACGTTCAGTGATTGACTATGGTTGTATTTTATATGGAAATGCAAATTTAACTCAATTGGAGATATTGGAAAAAATAAAAAATAAGTGTTTACGACTTTGTCTTGGATGTATACAAAGCACACCAACAAATATTTTAGAAATCGAAGCAGCAGAGCCTCCTTTGCAACTTAGACGGCAATTTTTGTGTGATGTTTTTATATCAAAACTCCTAGCACAGAAAAGATCTGAGAAAATACAAAACCTCAATTCAAAAATAGATAGTCCCTTCTGGCGACGTAAAATTCATCCCAAAGTAATAAGCAGTTATCAGCTATTAATCCAATTTAATAGCGAGGTTTACAGAAATGACGTCCTTCCCTTTGATAATTGTGATTATAACCTATTAGAACTACAAATTCCTTATTATTATCTTAATATTGAACCACATGTAAATCAATTTAACATAAATACGTTTGTTGAGCAAACAATTCTGAAAAGATAACCGGAGTCAGATTGTATTTATACAGATGGATCCAAATTCGCTGAGTCTACTGGATGCGCCTTCACCAAGATTTACCATTTTACCATTCAAATGAAAATCTATCCAAAAAATTTAAACTTTCAAATCAAATGTCTAGTTATACTGCTGAGCTCATCGCAATTCTTCAAGCTTTGAGGTATATTAATATCCATCACAAGAATAAGTTTATTATATTAACAGATAGCAAAAGTTCGGTAGACACAATAGTACAAACTAAATTATCAAGCACTTCATCAGTAGTAATTATAAAAATTTTAGAAACAATCCAGTTACTTACGAATACAGGTAAACAAATTTCTTTGGTTTGGATTAAGGCTCATTATGGAATTAACGGAAATTAAATAGTGGATAGACTTGCCAAGGATGCTACTATAACAGGGGAAACGATAGAAGAACTATTAATGCCAGTCACTGATCTACGACAATGGTTTAAGAAAAAACAAATGGAGCAATGGCAACTGGAATATGCTATCTCTCTTAAAGGTATACGATTTCATGATATCCAACCAAAAATTTATAGAAAACCGTGGTTTAACGACATTACAAATCGGCACTTCATTAAAACCTTAAATAGAGTAAGGAACAAACATGGTTTATATCCAGTTCACAAAAATAAACTAGGCTTGGCCACTTCTCAAAACTGCACTTGCGGGGAGTTGGGTACATTGGAGCATGTGATTTTCGATTGCGCAAACTTCCAGATGCTGAATCAACAGTTATATAAGAATCTACAAACAATAGGAGTTACTCTCCCCACCAATTTAAATTCCATTTTATGTACACGAAATATAAATTTGTATAAAATTTTTTATAACCACTTAAAAAATATGAAAATTGATATTTAAAAAATATATATACAGGGTGTCCAGAAACTCTACCGACAAACGAAGACAGGAGATTCCTCAGATAATTTTAAGACAATTTAACCCAATTCACCTAGTCCGAAAACGCTTCCTAAGGGAGCTAGAGCTCTTTGAAGATGGCGCCATGTAATTAGTTTTTCTTAAATACCTCCAGAACGCTTCTATTTAGAAAAACGAAAATTTGTATACCTATTTACTTTCCTGAAATGAATCGATTCCATCTATTGCGAATTTCTAGTACCGGTCATAGGCGTCCGTTTTGGGTAGGGCAAAGGTTATTTTATCGCATAACTTTTTTTTCTTCAACTTTAAAGCATTTTTGATACTGGATTATTAAACTGTGAGGTATTCTAGTACTAAAAGGTACTCTTACTTTAAGTAGGTAGGATACACCGTTTTCTAGAAAAATCGATTTGAAAGTTTTTAATTTTGGGAATTTGAAAAAAAAAGTTAAAAAAAATTAAAAAAAAAAACGATGTATTTTACCAACTTAAAGCAAGAGTAACTTTTAGTACTCGAATATTTCATAATTAAATAATCTAATGTCAAAAATACTTAAAAATGAAAGACAATAAAGTTATGTTATAAAATAACTGTTGACCTACCCAAAACGGACGCCTACGACCGGTACTAGAAATTCGCCATTAATGAAATCGATTAATCTCTGGAATATAAATAAATGTACCAGTTTTCATCTTACTAAATAGTTTTTTTTTTGAATCTTTTTTTTTAATTCAAGGAACGAAAAATTTTCAAATCGATTTTTCTAGAAAACGGTGTATCCTATCGACTTAAACTAAGAGTATCTTTTAGTACTAGAATAACTCACAATTTAATAATTCAGAGTCAAAAATGCTTAAAAATTAAAGACAAAAAAGTTAGGCGATAAAATAACCGTTGCCCTAGCCAAAACGGACGCCTATGATATGTACTAGAAATTCGCAATGGATGGAATCGATTCATTTCAGGAAAGTAAATATGTATACAAATTTTCGTTTTTCTAAATAGAAGCGTTCTGTAGGTATTTAAGAAAAACTAATTACATGACGCCATCTTCAAAGAGCTCTAGCTCCCTTAGGAAGCATTTTCGGACTAGGTGAATTGGGTTAAATTGTCTTAAAATTATCTGAGAAATCTCCTGTCTTCGTTTGTCGGTAGAGTTCCTGGACACCCTGTATATATAAAAAAAAAACAAAAAAAAATATATAAAAAAAACAAAAAAAAAGAAAAAAAAATAAAAAAAAATATAAAAAAAAATAAAAAAAAACAAAATAAAAAAAAAACAAAAAAATAGCAAAAAAAATCACAAAGAAGGCCTAAACCTCGGCGAGGTTGAATCGGGTTTAGGTCTTAGCGCTGAATAAAAAAATATTTTAATATCAATTATTGGTTTAGTATAAGTATTTAGTAATAGTGTTTAATAGTAGTATGTATTTTTAACGTAATGTATGTAATATATGTTTGTAAGTATTAAAATATAATGTATATCAGTTAAAAGTAGGAAATTGTGACTATGAAAATAAAAAAAAATTGAGCTGGCCAATTGGTTCAAACCAAGGTCATAAATCTAAACACACACACAGAAATATAAAGGTATTTTACTCTTAAACAAAATTCATATTTTTAACATCTTCTTCTTGATACGTGCCTATCCGTGACGAATGTTGCCGATCATCATGGCAATCTTCACTTTATCTGCAGCAACGCGGAAAAGCTGCAGCTGTTGTCTTGAACCAGGTTCTGAGGTTCTCTAACCAGGATGTTCTTCTTCTTCGTGGACCTTGCTTTCCAAATATTTTTGCTTGCAGGATGGCTTGTAGGAGGGCATATCTGGATTCATTTCGCATAATGAATCCAGATATGCCCTCTTACAAGCCAATAAATATTCTAACTTTCGAGATTTGATGGTGGTTAGCACTTCTCGGTTATTTCACATTCTTCTAAGGACTTCCTCATTTGTGACCCGATCATTCCATGGGATTTTAAGAATTCTCCGAGATAGCCACATCTCAAATTCTTCCAATTTTCGACACATATCGTCGTTTAAGGTCCATGATTCAACACAATTAAAAAGGACAGAGAACACGTAGCATCTTATGCAGGTAACATAAGATGCTTAAGCATACGTAGCAAGACTCGTAGCATTCTTACTTTGGTACCAAGAGAAAGGTTGTGGCTCTTGAAAAATGCACCCATACGGTTGAAGATTGATCTAGGTTTTCCGCTGCGCGCTCTTATCTCTTGAATGTTGTTCTATTCTTCATTTGTTATGGTGTCGAGGTAGTTGTAATGCCTCACTCTTTTTACGGGGGTTTGGTTGATGTAGAGTTGACCTTTTGTTATCTTTTTCTTGCTGACGATCATAAGCTTTGTCTTCTTTACGTTTATATTTAGTCCATATTCTTGACTGTAATATGTGATTTTGTTCATGAAGACTTGTAGGTCTTCTAGGTTGTCCGCAAATACTATGGTGTCATCTGCATACCTGATGTTATTTAGCCGGTACCCGTTCAGTAGAATACCTTTTTCAGTTTCGTGCAAAGTTTCGATAAATATTCCTTCAGAGTAAAAATTGAAAATTAGGGGGGACAAAATGCAGCCTTGCCTCACTCCACGCATGATTTTTACATGTTCTGTGTGTTGACCGTCAATTCTGAGGTTTGCAGTCTGATTCCAGTAAAGGTTTCTAATTATTTTCAGATCTTGGTTGTTAATTCCTGCTTCTTTTAGTATCTGCACCATCTTGGCGTGTTGTACTCGATCAAACGCTTTCTAGTAATCAACCAGACATGCGTATACGTCGCAATTGCCGTCTCTGTATCTCTGGAATAAGACTTGTATCGAAAACAAAGCCTCTCTCGTACCAACAGCATTTATGAACCCGAACTGGCTGGGCGAAATTTGACTTTCACATAGTTTGTAAATTCTCGCATGGATTATCTTTAGGAACAATTTTAGGATATGACTCATCAGGTTTATCTTACGGTATTCTTCGCATTTTTTGCTCCTGGTTTTTTGGAAGTGCAATAAACTCAGACTTCAGCCATTCTGTTAGTATTTCTCCAGAGTTGTATATGTTGTTAAATATCTTTGTGATTATTGCTATTGATTCGTTGTAATCCGGTCAACTTAGACATCAAAATAGTTGGCAAATAACACAAATTCTTGGAGAGCCAAATTTTGGTGGAGAGCTAGAGTTTACCATAACAAATAAAGTTTTAAAAGTCCCCATCAATCCCATGTGTGCAACCAAAGTTATTCGGGGTCAAAGGTCAAAATTTGAGATTTTTTGGATTTTTCTCGAAAGCGGCAAGTTTTATAAAAAAAAAACATCAAACCAAAGTTGTAGATCTTAACATGCTACAAAAATAGTCCTTCAAATTTTTTTCCTAAGAGTTACCATTCCTGATATATCGCGATTTTAAAAATTACTTTATACATTATATGCACATATAAGCCACGTATATACATAATGTGGCACTTAAGACAAGTATAAATGCCTATTTGTGTCTCTTTTATATAATATATTATACCAGGGCTTCCCAAACTTATTCGTACTGTGACGTCCTTGGGACTTTGCTATTTTTTGCGACGCCCCTCAACCCAACCCCCAATAATACTTACCAATTTTAGTACTAGCCTAGTAACAGGTTATTTATAATTTTTATAAAAATTAAGAAAGAAATCAAAACATTGGCACAAAAATAAAAAGGGATATTTATTTATGTAACTGGCTGGTTAATGTGAGGCATGTGCTTGCTTTTTTGAGCATAGCTTATGAAACCGGGGCTCCAATTTGGCAATTGTCACTCTCATTCCTTTTTCTAAGTTTATGTACTTGTTTTTAATTACTGCAACTGCAGAAAAGCCCGTTTGGCACAAGTTCGAAGTCGCAAATGGTAATAAAACCTTTAATGCAACAGTGCTGATGGCATGATAATTATGAGAAAGTGAACTCCAAAATTCTAACAGGTCCTTGTCGTGTTGAAGCTTTAGGCTGGAATCACAGGAAAATTCTGTCGGTTGTTCTTCTTCCTCTGTTGAAAGTGTCGATGGTGTGAATGACTAGGGAGGGATTCTGTCGGATCCAGTCATATTGCTCCAGATTTTTGGGAAAACATTTCTCAGTGTTCGTTGAATGATAACATGTGCTGTGTAAACATATTTTTTAAAGAGGAATCGAGGATTTCTATCGATTTTTTTTGTAGAATACCTACCTTGTAAAGCAGGAAAACAGTCAATTTCTTGATCTTCTAATTTTCTCTTCCATAAGAGCAACTTCTGAAACCTAGTAATTTTATCTGCCATTTGCAGGATATGAGTATTATGTATTTCCCTGTAAATACTTATTAAGATCATTTGATTTGTTAAATATATCACAGGGGTAAGCTAATTTTATTATAAACTCTGAATTAATCAAGTTTGGCGTATCATTATGGGATTCTGTATGACATGTAGATACATGTAAAATTTCATTTTTTAAATTCATATACACGTGCGAGTACGTTGCCTTTGGACAGCCAACGAGAGTTGAAATAATAAATTGAAGAGGTGTGCTCGGCCCCCATTTCTTCACAATGTTTATGGAAAAGACTTGATTTCACATGTCATGTTTTAATGTAGTTCACCACTTTAATAATGCTATCCCATCACAACATTTAATTCAGGTGTAATGTTCTTTGCTGCTAAGGCCTCTCTATGTATGACACAATGTGTCCATTTTACACTTCGAGCCTTGGTTTTGATGAGAGATTGTATTCCTGCATACTATCCAGACAAATATATTTTCTGTATTAAAAGTCCGCGCTGACACCCGACGCCCCTGGGGCAACGCCGCGACGCCCTAGGGCGTCGCGACACACAGTTTGGGAAGCCCTGTATTATACTATTCTGAAAATATTTCTTCAAAAGATAATCAGTCACAAACTTTATTTCTTCTATCCACGTGGCCTTGAAAAACATTTGGCTATACCATTGTTTAAAAAAGAACAGATTGTCTATTGTAAACAATGGTATATTGTATATTGTAAACAATACAGTATTGTCCGTAGGTCTTGTTCATATTATCTGTTTCTTTTAGTGCTAAAGGTTCAGTTCAAGTGAATATAAGTACTTATTACAAAATTCTATCATTTAGCAGACATTACGGGCTTACAGTGACAGTGGTATTTGACGGCTACAGTGACTCGACTCGACAAAGAATATTAAAGCTGCATAACAACAACTACAAAAACATTATCGGATTCCGAGATTATCTTTGATGAAAATATAACAGTTCCAGCGAATCAACAACAATTTTTTTGTTGTTTGTAATGTTAACGCTAACATTAATAATAAATCTCGTTTCATTTCCATGTTAACTGACAAATTAACAGCTGCGAATATGGAAGTGAAACAAGCTTAAAATGACGCAGATATCCTTATAATTGAGACAGCAATTAAACAATTTAAGGCAACAAACACAACAATTGTAGTTGGTGAAGATGTTGATTTGTTAGTACTGCTTACTGCAAGGACTTCAGTAGATAAAGTTATTTATTTTCTGAAACCTGGAAGGGCTCAACAGCGAACAGAGATGTATTCTTCGAAAAGTTTATCGGCTTATCCCAAATGCCAAAAGTACATTTTATTTTTACATGCGATAACCGGCTGCGACACTACGTCAGCAATGTACAGAAGGGTCAAAACGTCAGTTTTTTTTGTTCTACGGGGGTCCTCCAGCCTCTGCCGCATCCCGCATTTCGATCTCCACCTTTTTCGGTCAAAACGTCAGTACCTACTTAAATTATTCAAAAAAAGATTTGACTGACTGCTGTAAAGTTTTTACAGAATTTGATTCCACACCGCAAACAATAATTATGGAAGGAATTCGCCTTCTTCTTGCGGTTTATGGAGCTCCAAAAAAATTAGTTGTCTTGATAAATACCGATACTTAACTTTTGTAAAAAATACGCAAAACAAGAAACAAGTACAACTATCATGTCTTTCTCCAACATCAGCATCTGCTTTTCAACATTTGTATCGAGTATATTATCAAGTTCAAACATGGCTAGGCAATAAACTGAATCCAGAAGACTGGGGTTGGAAATTAATAGATAATACTCTGGAACCGATTAAAACCTTACTCCCACCTGCTCCAGAAAAACTCCTTAACACTATTTTTGCAATTGCAAAAAAGGTTGTAGTCCAAATGTGGATGTAAAAAAGTAGGGTTGCTGTGTTCTCTGTTGCGTGTACCAACTGCCAAGGTCAGTCTTGCTCAAATGTCCAGTTTAGTACAACAGAGGACGACTCCTGTGATTTTAATGAAGAGACCAATGACTCAGTCACATTTGAACAATTTTTGAACATCCAGCAAGAGGAAGAGGAAGAAGAAAAAATCGAATAAGACATGACTGTTGAAGTAGACTTTCAAGAATATGAATCTGATTAAAATATCTAAAGAGATCAAAACAATAGTTAACCTAATAATCAATAGCAATATCAATAATAAGGTAATATCTAGAACTATGACTACATAACTTCACTGAAGATGCATGGGATACTGAAATAGGCTATATGGAGGATGGTGGTCCAACTCTGAATCAAATAAAAACAAAAACTACCTTGTTCTTTTATCATCTTATTTAATATCTAGAACTTGACCGGTACTGTTTCCTCAAATTATCCTATAATTGTCAAATCAGGTATTGAACTTGGCCTACAGGGGAAACCACGGTAAAAAAACGCGCCGAGCACACTACCTCACAGGTGGTGTAGAAACGTGTGCATATCATGTATAATGTGACTCTTAGAATCGCGATATCTCAGGAATGGCAACTCTTAGGAAAAAAATAGTAAGGACTATTTTTGTAGATAATTTTAAGGTCTACAACTTTGGTTTAAGGTTCTTTTTTGATAAAACTTACCGTTTTCGAAAAAAATCCAAGAAATCTCAAATTTTGACCTTTGACCCCGAATAACTTTTGTTGCGCACATGGGATCGATGGGGACTTTTAAAACTTTATTTGTTATGGTATACCCTAGCTCTCCACCAAAATTTGGTTCTCCGGCAATTTTTGTTATTTCAAATGTCTATATAGACCGGGTTATTGTCCATGAGTTTGAGTAGTTCTGCCTGTTTATTATTATGGCCTGCTGCTTTGCCATCCTTTAGCTGTGTTATTACAGAATAAACTTCCTACTGTGATATTACTGGTCCATCATTTACCTCTTTTTCTAACTCAAAGGTATTATCTCTTTGGTCTTCAAATAGTTTTTCTAGATATTCTTTCCACGTTATAATTTTACTCTGTTTGTCTAAGATGATGTTTCCGTCAGAATCAGTTAGATTTCCTTTCTGTCTCCGACTTAGTCCACCTGTGAGTTCTTTAACTTTCCTTTGTACATTGTGACTATCGTACTTTGACTGTAAAGTCTCAATTTCTTGGCATCTCTCCATTGCTTCTTTTTTTTCGCTTCCCTAATTTTACTTCTTATTGATATATTGATTGTTTTATATGTGTCGGGGTCATTTTTGACATTTCTTCTGTCGTCCATTAGTCTCAGGATCTTATCTGTCATCCATGATTTCTTCTTGGTTAATTTATCTGCCTTTAAGTGTTAATCTTTTACATTTTGAACTATTTCGGTCATTTGCTTGATCATTTGTTTTTCGTTCGAGTCGTCTCTAATTGCAGTCACTTGCTCGTTTAACGTGGCTTGAACCCTCATTTTCGTGTCAGGGTCTTTTAGCATACGTAGGTCGCATGATTGTGATTTCTTTTTCTGCACCATTTTGAGTTTGACGCGAAATACTCTAGTCTTGATAGCTGTAAAGCCGTTTCGGAATCTTTTATTTACTAAAATGTATTCTATTTGATTTCTAATAATTCCCCCAGGTTTTTCTTGTCAAACCGCTGGTTGTTTGTGAGACGATTAAAGGGTAGGTACTCTGATGTTATGCTTAGTTTTCAAATTTTTGTTTTTTTAAATATGTAGATTTATAATAAAACTAAAATGGGAATTTTTATGATCTGTGAAACGACTTTATATGTTTATTCATTGAATATATTCTAATACAATTTAATAATACTAGGCCTGGATCCCGCGTACCAAAAACATCTATTAATATCAAGCTAAAAATTGTTAATAGCTTAATGGTATCTAGTCCGACAAACTTGGATGCACGGTAACACTGGAACAGGGAAAAATTTAATTGTGGAACAGGTTACGGGTTTCGAATATCAGACAACGAAAACGTCCCATGTATTTTGTCGGACAGAACTTCCAATTAATTTGTTACCCTTTCATTAAACTCTCACGCAAACATCAGACTGCTATTTTCCACCTACATAACTCCTGCCATTTGACATGTTCTACGTGTCTGACTTGTTAAAATGCCCAACATATTTGTCGGACAAACATTTTTTCATATAATATGATATAAAGTTTGCTATTGAATAAATTGAAGGAGGGTAAACTAGCTCGCGTCCGCAGAAGAATTCTGCACGTGCCCTCTGGTTAACACTAATTGAGCTAGAACGAACAGGCGGCCAAACTATCTAACGATCTCCTGGCCAATACACAACTGCAAACATGAACGCCCAACCAAGAAATGGTTCTTATGAGAACCAAGCGACTAGAACTCTGGGACCCATTGTCCGGATTTGTCAGATAAATATTGAAGGCATTAGTCGATCCAAAAGCGAAATGCTGTCAAACATACTACTTTCTAACGACATCGACCTGGTAGTCATACAGGAAACCCATGCTGCGAACGAAGAACAACTCGCAAGTAGAGGCAAAATTCCAGGCTATGATCTTCTGGGAGCAACCTACGTAAAAAACTCCGTAGAAAACGCTCACCTCATATCTGCCACCATGCAAGATAATATACAGTTGACCGTTACCAAAATAGGTGGAAATGGAAGTGACAAATGTTTATAAACCCCCAAGTATTACATGGCCAAGCCACGTCATAGACATAAGGCCCCATCCCGCCATCTATTTAGGTGATTTTAACAGCCATCATCAAGAATGGAAATACAGAAATAACGATGAAAACGGGGAGACACTGCTAGACTGGGCAGAGAGTAACCACCTGCATCACGTCTTCGATGCCAAAGACCGGGACACTTTTAAATCGGCGGCATGGAAACAAGAGTACAATCCAGATTTATGTTTTGTGAGCAAAAACCAGAAAAGCTACCCCTTACCAACCAAGAGAAGAGTACTTCATGACTTCCCGCATAGCTAGCACAGGCCGATCATTATTGAGATTGGTATCCAAATCCCACTAGTCACAACCATTCCACGACCACGCTGGAACTTTAACAAAGGTAACTGGCCCGCCTTTATCAACGAACTCGATAAAATCCTACGATGGATTCCACCAACATACAAAAATTATGAAAGGTTTAGAGGGGCAATAATTGCTACAGCAAAGAAACACATTCCCAGGGGCCATCGTAAGCAATACATACCAGGATGGAGTGAGGAAAGCCAAAACCTCTACGAAGAATATCTTTAAACCGGTGAAAGTGACCTTGCGGACGAACTTCTCCTGAGCCTTGATGTAGCAAGAAGGAAGAAATGGACAAATGAAGTCGAATCGTTAGATTTCAAAAAGTCTAGCCGTAAAGCGTGGTCGCTCCTAAGAAAACTCGGAAGTGACAAACTGGCAACACGACAAATCCACGACTTCAACCCTAATAAAATTGCATCACAGATAGTTGCCACCTCCAGAGAAGCATGTGATAAAAAGTTTACCACTACTATAAAAAGGGAGCTTAAACATCTAAAAGCTGCCTGTCCATCAGATACAGAGTACTCCGCACCGTTCACTCCAGAAGAAGTCTCAAACGCCATCAAAGACACTAAACCTAACAAAGCTCCTGGTACAGATGGTATACCTCCCGAATTCCTGATCCATTGTGGGAAATTTGAAAAAACCTGGTTGTCTAAATTCTATACAGATATACTCAAAACAGGTAACCTACCAAACATCTTTAAACAAACAAAAATCATAGCCATTCTAAAACCTGGAAAACCAACAGACAACCCAGCGAGTTACCGCCCCATCGCTTTACTCAGTTCAGCTTACAAGCTCCTCGAAAGACTGGTCCTGAACAGAATCGGCCCAAAGCAACTTCAAAAAATACCAATTGAACAAGCAGGATTCAGGCCTCAACGAAGCACCACTGACCAAGTGCTCTCTATAACTACCTACATAGAGGCAGGTTACCAAAGAAAACTGAAGACGTCTGTGGCATTCATCGATTTATCGGCTGCATATGACACGGTTTGGAAAGATGGCCTCATCTATAAGCTCCTGAAAATAATCCCCTGCAAAGCAACCGCCCGACTCATAAATACTATGCTGAGCAGTAGAAACTTTCGTGTAACCATGGGAACTACAGTGAGCAAACAGAGAACGCTTAACAACGGCCTCCCCCAGGGCTCCGTACTTGCACCGCTGCTATTTAGTATGTATATAGCTGATATGCCCCCTACCAGATCTAAAAAATTTGGATATGCAGACGACTGGGCACTTGCAACTCAAAACTCCTTAATACAAAACTCCGAGGCAATCCTAACGGAAGATCTGGAACGCCTGGTTAAGTACTTTAAACAATGGAGACTTAAACCTAACCCCAAAAAAACCGAGGTTAGCTGTTTTCACCTGAACAACAATATGGCCCACACAAAACTTAAAGTGTACATTGATAACCAACTGCTCACGCACAACTATAATCCCAAGTACCTCGGCGTCACCCTGGACAGAACACTCTCCTTTAAGAAACATCTTGAGAACACCACAGCAAAGCTGAGAACCCGTAACAACATCATACAGAAGCTTTACGGGACTACATGGGGCTCAACAGCAAGTACACTTCGGTGTTCAGCCCTTGGACTGGTATACTCCGCAGCTGAATACTGCTCCCCTGTTTGGCTGAACAGCGTTCACACAAAAATTATAGATACTCAGCTCAATGTCGCCATGCGTCTCATATCTGGAACGATCAAGTCTACACCTGTGGAGTGGCTTCCACTACTGAGCCACATACCTCCACCTAACCTTCGTCGTCAGCATGCTCTGCTTAGAGAATTCCAAAAGCTGCTTAACAACCCGCAGTTACCTATACACACATATGTCGCCGACGCTAACTCACATCGATTGCGCTCCAGAAAACCTCCGACTAGAGATGCAATAAACTTGAGTTCCAACAATTTCCAAATGAACTCCCAGTGGAAGAACATGCAGAGCGACAGACCGAACCTAATAATGAGAAACACACCATGCATCACAGAAACTCCACCAGGTTTTGACCACCCCCGAAAATCATGGTCAACTCTTAACAGGATAAGAACGGGTCACGGAGTCTGCGCAGATTCCCTTTATAAATGGAAAATGAGAACCTCTGCTGAGTGCGACTGCGGCGCCGAGAAACAGACCATCCAGCATATGATTGCCGAATGTCCTCGGAGAAAGTATGATGGAGATCCTCTGGAATTCGCCTCTGCAACACCAGCGTCGATTGAATATATTAATACATTAGATGTTAGACTATAACATATTATGTGTGATAATGGTGTGTATCAAATTGCCATACGCTAAATAAAAAATAAATTGAATAAATTTAAAACCACCTGCTAGTTTTCACAATCATAAATTTGTCAGGATGACAAGTCAACAATTAAAATGACGTTCCACAATTAAAACTTCCCCTGTTCCAGTCTTTCCGTACATCAAGGTTTGTCCGACTAGACACCGTTAAGCTATTAACAAATTTTCAGCCTACTATTAATCGACTTTTTTTGGTAGACGGGATCCAGGCCTGTACGTGAAATATACCTATAACAACATTACTTATTTTTATACTATTATCTAAAAAGCACTATAAATAACAAGTCAAAACTATTTCGGATTTATCAAAGTCCAATAGGAACCGCCATCTTTATCGTATATCTGTAATTTTTAATGATTTCTTCCGATTGTCCTCAAAAACATGTAGTACGAAAGTATGGTTCGATACATCTAAAAATAAAAAAAAAATTATAAATACTTGCAATTAATATAGGCCTTTGGGGTTTTAAGCCAATAAAACGCCACGCTTGGCCAGTGCGTGTTGGATCTGGTGTGAAGGGAGGAAAGGGTGGAGATGGGAATGCATTGGGTTTGTACATGGTTCCCCGGTCAAGGGATTCTTGGGAAATCCATGAGCTCGCGTGGCAGGTGTGCTATTCCTGAAGTAGATCTATCCCCTGCCGGGATCGCAGAGAAGTATTTACCAAAAGGCAATGGCTAGCGAAAGGCTATCTGAAATACAAACAAATATATTCTGTATACAGCGAGGAGTACGACAAGGAGACAGATGACAGCGTTCTTATAGCCGATCGTATGGATGATATAATAAAAATTTTGAACAAATTATATCACGCTTCTTTAGTGGAACCCATGAGAAGAAGCTCGGCAGGGATGTATTATGTCTCCATTACTCTTTAATGCATATAGTGAAGCCATTTTTGAAAAAGCATTGCTATCTCAAAGTGAAGGAATAATAATTAACGGAAGATCTATTAACAACATAAGATATGCAGATGACACCGTGATTATAGCAAGCTCTGCTGAACAACTCCAACTACTACTGAACAAAACAAACAATTTCTGTAAAGAATATGGACTAAAAATGAATATAAAAAAGACCAAATACATGATAATAACTAAGAAAACAAACATACAAACAAGCATACATTTGGGAAATGTACCGATAGAAAGGGTTGATAAATACAAATACCTGGGAACCTGGATTTCAGAGAAAAATGATCAAACAACAGAAATAAGGACCAGGATAAAAATAGCAAGAAATGTGTTTGTAAAAATGAAAACAGTTCTCTGCAACAAAGATCTTAGCTTAGAACTGAGAGCAAGAGCTTTGAGATGCTACGTGTTCTCGATACTACAATATGGACTTGAAAGCTGGACATTAAAGCAAGAACACATAAATAAGCTACAGTCATTTGAAATGTGGTGTTACAGAAGGATGCTTAGAATAGCATGGACACAGAGGAAAACGAATACGGAAGTACTGCGAGAAATGGTTAAAGAATGCGAAATAATAAACACAATAAAAATAAGAAAGTTACAATATCTGGGACACGTAATGAGGGGACCGCGATATGAAATGCTAAGACTGATAATACAGGGAAAGATAAGAGGCGGAAGGAGTATAGGAAGAAGGAGAGTGTCATGGTAAAAGAATTTAAGGGACTGGTTTAGATGCAGTTCTATAGAACTCTTTAGAGCAGCGGTGGATAGAGTAAAGATAGTGATGATGATATCCAACCTCCGATTAGGAGACGGCACTTGAAGAAGAAGAAGATGAGAAGAAGCACTACGTAGCAGAGGACGCCCACCAAGCAGATGGGCTGACGATCCGAAGCGTATTGTTGGCAACTAGATGCAAGCCGCACAAAACAGAGAAAGATGGAAAGAGCTGAGGGAGACCTATGTCCAGCAGTGTCCAGCAAGAGAAATGAAAACTCGTATAGAAATTGCAAGAGGAGCATTTATAAAACTTAGATCTGTTCTGAGCAACTCTCAGCTGAATTTACAACTAATAATCAAGTTTCTAAAATGATATATGTATCCTGTATTACTATATGGATGTGAAACCTGGATCATGAAGGTTAACATAAATAAAAAAGAAGCCTTCGAGATGTGGTCATATCGTAAAATGCTCAGAATATCTTGGGTTCAACGCATTTCAAACAGAGAAGTTTTAAACAACTTAAGTCAAGGCGAAGGTGACTTAATTAAGATGATAAAAAAGAGAAAACTTGAATATCTCTGGCATATAATGAGAGGTAGCAGATACAGGATGCTGTAGTTAATACTTAACGGAAAGATTGACGGAAAAAGAGGAGTTGGTAGGAAGAAATATTTATGGCTCCGAAACCTTCGTCAATGGACTGGCTTATCAGCAGAGCAACTATTACATGCCCCGCAACATCGAGAACGATGTCGGTAAATTGTCATGGAAGCTACCCACGCCTAAAATTTGGGCACGGTGAGAATGTGTTTTTTGACCGTAACACGAGAAACAAATAAAAAAAAATTAAAAAAAAAACGTCAATGAATAAAAAACAAATAAATATTTTTAATTTTTATTTATTTATAAGTACAGATATAATTACTCGTATACAGTGCGTCCATAAACTAACGCATAAATTCATTATTAACTAAATAAACAACATTATTAGAAATTACCGAAACAGGCCAATTTTTGGTTTTAATTTAAGGTTTTTTTGGCATAGATCACACTAGTAATATGCAAGTGGCAAGAAACCAAATCCAACACAGATCTTCAAAACAATATAGTGGCGAAAAAGGAAGCGAAAATAGCAGTAGCAAAAGCCAAAGCAGAAGCGTATTCAAACCTATTAGGCGAGCGGGAGATACCCCTAAAATGACCAGGTACTGACCACGGAGAGGTGAATGGCTAGTTTTATTCATACTTTATATTTTTGAAGGTGCTGAAAATGGAAATGAGGTTTGTTTTGAATTTTATGTGGCGAACATTGTCAAAATCGCAATTTTAACCTAAAAATAAAAAAAAAGGAATCAGGTTTTTTGCGTTTACATCGCTACAACTCTGTTCCTTTTAATATTTTTTTCTGAAATTTTTACAGTTTATATTTCTTACCTTTCTTAGGAGAATGGTACTTAAAGCTTTCAGTCTTATTATAATAAAAGTTATGAATTTTTTAAAGTCAAGCGTCCACAGACCCGCATCGTACGCATCGTACGCAACGGATTTTAGTTTGACAATCGATAATGCGATCCGTACGATGCGGATCAGTGGACGCGGTTACATAAGTTTCTGTACAAGGCAAACTAAAATCCGTTGCGTACGATGCGTCCGATGCGTACGATGCGGGTCTGTGGACGCTTGCCTTAAAGCGGAAGGTGCAGATTTCTGAATTTAGCTTTTTAATCACGTGTATGTTAAAGCATAGAGTACAATTAAGTTTTTGGAAAGTTTTAGATCAAAATGTTTTATAAAAAAAAATAGTGCAGCTTTAATTATCGACATTAGAAATCCCCAATATAACGGCTATTTTTCGAGATACTGACCATGGGTTGGGCTAATTTTCGTCTTAGGTTATGTTTCTGACGGTGCTGAAAACGAAAATGAAATTTATTTTAAATTTTAGGTGGAGGAATATTGTAAAAATCGCAATTTTACCATAAAAATAAAAAAAAGTGAAATCACGTTTTTTTTGCCTTTAACTCTCTACAACTCTGGTTGATTTTAATATTTTTTTCTAAGGTTTGTATACTATATGTTGCTCACTTTTTTGAAGACAACGGTATCTGTTTGAAGGTTTTAGTCTGATTCTAGTAAAAGCTATGAATTTTTTAAAGTATAAGGTGCAGATTCGTGAATTGCAACGTTTAATCGTAAAAGTTGAGAGGCAAAATTTAAAATTCATCTTATTAATCACGTTTGTGTTAAAACATGAGTACAAAGAAGTTTTCTTGAAAGTTTTAGTTACAAATGTTTAATAGAAAAAAAATGACTCAACTTTTAATATAGACGTTATCCATCCCCAAAATAACACTTATTTTTAGAGATACTGACCATGGGAGGTGAATAGCTAATTTTGGTCTTATTTTATGTTTTCGACGGGGCTGACAATGAAAAATGGTTTATTTTGAATTTTATGTGAGGGAACATTGTCAAAATCGCAATTTTAACCTAAAAGTGAAAAAAAAGTAGTCACTAATTTTTAGGTTTAACACACTACAACTCTTCCATTTTAATATTTTTTCTAAAATTTCTACAGCATATATTTCTCACCTTTGTGAAGACTATGAAAGTAATTGTAGACTTTCAGTCTTTTTTTTTTAATAAAAGTTATGAATTTTTAAAAATAAAAGGTGCAGATTCGTGAGTTGCAGAGTTAAATCGCAAAAATTCAGTGACAAAATTTAAAATTTATCTATTTGATTTCGTTTATGTTAAACCATAGAGTTCAAAGAAGTTTTATGGGGAGTTTTAGGTCTAGATGTGTTATAGAAAAAATATGGTGCAACTTTTAATTTTAAGAAAAACGTGGTTTAACTTTTTTTTTATTTTTAGGGCAAAATTGCGATTTACACAATGGTCTCCCACCGAAAATTCAAAATAAACTTGATTTTCGTTTTCACCACCATCAAAAACATAAAGTAAGACCAAAATTAGCCACTCACCACCAATGATCAGTATCTCGAAAAATTAGGGTTATTTTGGGGATTTATAACGTAGATGTTAAACGTTGCACCATTTGTTTTCTGTAAAACATTTTGATCCAAAACTTTCCAGAAAACTTCTTTGTACTCATGTTTTATTTTTTGTTTGATTTAAAATCAATATTTCAAATTTTGTCAGTCAAATTTTGCGATTAAACTTTGCAATTCACAAATCTGTACCTTGTACTTTAAAAGATTCATAACTTTTACTAGAATAAGACTAAAAGCTTAAAGCAGAAACCGTTGTCTTCAAAAATGTGAGCGATATATAGTGTAAAAACTTTAGAAAAAAATAATAAAACGGACCAGAGTTGTAGCGAGCTAAACTCAAAAAAACGTGATTTCATTTTTTTTTTATTTTTAGGGTACAATTGCAATTTTGACAATATTCCCCGACCTAAAATTTAAAATAAATTTCATTTTCGTTTTTGTCACGGTCAAAAACATAATCTAAGACCAAAATTAGCCATTCACCACCCATGGTCAGTTTCTCGAAAAATAAGCGTTATATTGGGGATTTCTAATGTCGACATTAAAAGTTGCACTATTTTTTTTTTCTATAAAACATTTTGATCTCAAACTAACCAGAAAACTTTTTTGTATCCTCTACTTTAACATAAACGTGATTAGGAAACTAAATTTTAAACTTCGTCACAGAACTTTTACGATTAAACTTTGCAATGCACAAATCCGCATCTTTTCCTTTGAAAAATTCATAACCTTTATCAGGATAAGAATAAAAGCTTGAAACAGGTACCATTATCTTCAGAAATGTTAGAGCTATATACTGTAAAAATTTCAGAAAAAATATTAAAAAGGAACAGAGTTGTAGCGAGGTAAACGCAAAAAAACGTGGTTTCATTTATTTTTATTTTTAGATTAAAATTGCGATTTTGGCAATGTTCCCCCACATAAAATTCAAAATAAACTTCATTTTCGTTTTTAGCACCCTCGAAAATATAAAGTATGAATAAAATTAGCCATTCACTCCTCCGTGGTCAGTATCTCGAAAACTAAGCGCTTTTTTGAGGGTGTCCCGTTCGTGAAAATACTAGTTCACGAAAAGGATGTCAAAAAGAGATGGAGAAAGTACTTTGACAGCTTATTAAATGAAGAATTTGACAGACAGCCTGTAGAGTCAACGGAGACAGTAGCAGCAATGGTCACCAAAATAACAAACGAGGAAGTGGCTCAAGCGCTTCAAAAAATAAAGAAAGGAAAAGCGGTAGGACCAGATGATATTCCTGGAGAAGTATGGAGAGCATTGGGAGAGACAGGAACAAGGTGGCTAGCAGGTTTATTTAATAGAATTATGGAAGTTGGACAAATGCCAGACGAATGGAGAAGCAGTATACTAGTACCTGTCTACAAAAACAAGGGAGATATACAACAGTGTACAAACTACAGTGCTATAAATCTGCTTAACCACGCTATGAATATATGGGAAAGAGTAATTGATAGACGGATATGTGAAGAGACCGAAATATCCAAGAATCAATTTGGCTTTATGCAGGGCAGATCAACAACAGATGATATTTTCATTATAAGGCAGTTGATGGAAAAATACAGGAGTAAAGAAACAAACGCTCATATGGTATTCATTGATCTGGAGAAAGCATATGGTAGAGTTCCTCGAGAGTTTCTGTGGTGGGCACTCAATAAGAAAGGAGTCCCTGGTGAATATGTAAAGATTGTGAGGGATATGTATGAGGGAGTAACGACTAGTGTTAGGACAGGTGTGGGAGAGACTGATAAATTTCATGTGAAAGTAGGATTGCACCAGGCCCGGTGCTTAGTCCGTACTTATTTGAGAAATAATAAGCCAACGGTGGCAAACTTAAAGATACCTCAGAAAACAATGAATTTTGCGGTGGACATCAGAACTCATCACTGAATCATGGTAAACTAAAAATTCAAAAAGATTTTATTAGCTTTTGAGTTTTTCGAGGTAACGCTGTCGAGTTTTTTAGTTTAATCAAATTTTGACTTTTTATTATCACTCAGAAGTCAAAACAACAAATTATTTTGCAAAAAAGGTTGAAAATCAACGTATTTATTATTGTTAAACAAAAATAAGTATGAAACAAAAAATATCTCGACAGAGTTACCTCAAGGAATGTCTAAAGAAAATATATACAAAATTTCAGATGGGTTGATAAATTAGATTTGAGTTGCAATGTCTACAGCCTTTTAAAAAAGCAGTTTTGAGAAAAACACGTTTAAAGCATTGTCTACTTTTATTTTCAATTTTTTTTGTCAAATCGTAAAGTTATGCACACCGTAATATGTTCTTGAATCGCGGAGTAATTTACAAACGAAAATGAGAACAGCTGTTGACCGTTTCTCACTACGCTCAAGCGCGCTGCCGCAAAGCGAGTCGAAAGTAGGGAGGTATTTAGATAGTGTTGAATATCCCTACCTTCGACTGGCTTTGCAGTAGGTTCGCGCCAGCATGCTTGAACGTAGTGAACAACGGCCAACAGCTTTTCTCATTTTCTTTTGTAAATTACTCTGCGATTCAAAAAGACATTACGGTATGCATCATTTTACTATTTGACAGACAAAAATGAAATTGAAAATAAAAGGTGACAATACTTTAAACGCTTTTTCCTCAAAACTGCTTTTTCAAAGGCTGTAGACATTGTAACTCAAAAACTACTTGACCGACCCACCTGGAATTTTGTATATATTTTCTTTAGTCATTCATTGAGGTAACGTTTTGAGATATTTTTTTATGCTTATTTTTTGTGTAACAACAATAATTATGTTGTTTTTCACCTCTTTTGCAAAAATAATTCGTTGTTTTGATTTCCGAGTGATATCAAAAAGTCAAAAGTCGATAAAACTAAAAAAACTCAACAGCGTTACCTCGAAAAACTCATAAGATATTAAAATATTTTTGAATGTTTTGTTTACCATGAGCTAATGGTGAGTTCTGATGTCCACCGCAAAATTCATTATATTTTGTGGTGTCTTCAAAAATTTGCCAACGCTGGTTTATTTTTCAATATTTTTCTTTTAATTTTTTTTAAATAATCTATGAATTGTACTAAATATGGTTATTTAATTTAATAATAAAATAGTTCTACCATACTTATTCAATATAAATAGTTATACCATACTAATATTGATTTCAGCCCCTACGCCCCCCCTTAAGCATAGCTATGACACGATTTTGATAGGAAACCCAAGTTAGAAATATTTGTTTATGCATGAAATTTAATAAAAAACCATGTTTCATCTGGCAAGCCGATGGGTACAGTTCGACCTATATTCGGATCTTAGACTAACATGAATTGTATTATTGAATGTATTAAAGGTTAACATAAATACTAGAAATCATGCAGCGATTATCAGTAAACTTCGAAATGTAATTCTTACCTTTAAAGTAAATTCGTAATTTATGGTCACAATTTTTCCAGCATTTAAGGCTACTTCTTTTTTAGCTACTGAACTGAGCATCAAAACAAAACTCCTTTTGTCTTTATCAGCAGTGTTGTACCACTTCGTGTCAAAAGCAATATCTTCTGTTATTTGTGTCTAAAATATTTATTAAGCATTATTGTGTGGTCCCATATGATGTGGAGGATATTAAAACTCTATGGAATACCAGACAAATATATAAGAGTAATAAGGCTTTTCTACGACGAATGTTTTGCCAGAGTTGAACATGAAGGGAAACTATCCCAACAAATAAGCATAAAAAAAGGAGTTAGACAGTTGTGTGTCTTGTCACCGACGTTGTTTATAATAGTCATAGATTGGATAATGAAACAAACTGAAGATAAAAAACAGGTATACAATGGTCACCATTTAAAAAACTAGAGGATCTAGAGTTCGCTGACGACATATGCCTCATAACATCAAACAGACAACACATGCAAAACAAAATCACCAGATTGAACAACATAGCAAAAACAACCGGCTTAAAAATAAATCCCAAAAAACGAAAATACTATCAAATGGGGAAACGAACGGAAACAATATATATTTGGAAGGGAAACAAATAGAAGAAGTAAAAGAGATCCGTTATTTGGGCAGTCTGCTAAACACAACAGGAGGCACAGAAAAGGACATAACACAAAGAATAAGCTTCGCACAAAACGCTTTCAACTCTTTGCGCAAGATATGGGCCTCGACAAACATCAGCAGAAGAACAAAGCTACGACTATTTGAAACTAATGTAAAGTCTGTCCTGTTATATGGAGCAGAAACATGGAAACACCATAAACAATTCTTTCAGAAAATACAATCCTTCATTAACAGGTGCCTACGTATTATACTGAGAATATTTTGGCCAAACAAAATTACTAATGACGAATTGTGGAGAATAACAAATGAAGAAAGGATAAAACATACAATAAAAAACGGAAATGGAAGTCTATAGGACATACCTTACGAAAACCAGCAACAAATATTGCTAGACAAGCTCTACATTACAATGCTCAAGGCAAAAGAAGAATGGGTAGACCATATTATACGTGGAAAAGAACAATAGAGAAAGAACTCAAAGAAAATAATTTAACATGGAACGATGCAAAAAAGATAGCAAAAAAGAGAAGAGAATGGAGAAAACTAGTAAACAAAATTGGACGGAACTCAACAGATGATGCGTGGGACTAGCAACCTCACCATCATTCCTCATGCTACTTGAAACACCGCAAGGTGCCCTTTGCTTAGGGTGACCAAATCACAAACCTGAAAAAACGGGACACCTCCAAGGAACAGTACCGCACCTAGAATTTTTCTTTGGGGGGTGGTTGGCCTGGTCATTGAAATTTTTTTGTATTGTTTGTGAAAGACGAGTTACATTTTCCTACTGTTCTTCATATATGTTTCAAATGACCTGGAGGAAAGGAGGTTTAAACCGCAAACCCCTCCTAAGTGCGCCTGGGCTAAGGAAGGTTTGGGGCAATGCACAAACAGGGAGGGGCGATTTAAACATGGTCTTTTAGCTAATTTGGGATCTATAAATCCTTTTCAATTTTTTGAATATGTAATTTACGTACGATCAAGACTGCAAAACAGACAGATCACAAAAAACTCTGCCAGAATGGCATGGATCAACAACCCGTCAGAACAAAATAAGAATCAGAATAAAAAGAAGAAAAATGACTGGTTTTGCTGGAGGATATTGGAAAAGACAGAAAACCATAAAATAAAACAATATTAGAAAAAAGTCAGAGCAACAAAAAATACCCCCAGCATTAAAACAAGAGGACTAAAAACCAAAAGGGAGAAACCGTATTTGAAGACAAACAGATCAGCAGAATATGGAAAGAATATTACGAAAAAATTCTATTTACTATGAAGAAAACACACTGCAATTAAGAAGTGAGGCCGTACAAGATAACGACGCAATAGAAATTTTCACAGAAGAAGGAGTACAAAAACAAATATTAAAAACCTAGGAAACGAAAAAGCAGCAGGAGAACATGAAATAGCAGTAGAATTAATAAAATACGAACGAAGAGAATTACATAAAGAAAGTTAATTACAGCTAATACAACAAATATGGACAAAACAGACTACCATTCTAGACAATTGGAACTTAGGTATTATAGTACCCCTATATAAAAAAAAGGAGATCGGGAGAAGTGAATGCATATTACGAGAATAACAGAACGGGTTCAGACCAGGGAGGTCGACGATTAATTGCATACATAGAGTGGAGCAAATAATTCTAAAATCGAGAGAGTACAACAGAGAAATGCACTTACCTAATACCTAATATGTATTCGTAGATTTTAAAAGTGCTTTTTATACAATCAATCGGACGAAAATGATGGACGAGCTAGAGAATGTAAGAATGCCAGAGAAATTAAGACATATGCTAACAGTGAGCCTATAGAACACCAGAGCAAGGGCCAGTTTCAACGGAACAACTTCTAAGGAGATCAATGTAAACAGAGGCGTCAAACAAGATGATTATATCTCCCCGACACTATTTAATCTGATAGTAATCATAAGGAGGACAAACTTTGCAAACAAAAACATTACTAAGGATCAACTTCAACTAAAAAATGAAATTTATAAGAGCAGTTGGAAAATTAGATAAGGAAGCGAAGAGAATAGGACTAGAGATAAACCAGCACAAATCAAAATGCATGACGACAGGGAAGGATAACACAACAACACAGAAATATCTAATAACACAGAACCATAAGTTTGAAACTGTATCCACCTCTAAAAACCGGAAAAGAAAGAACAGAGGAAAGAATACTGAAAGGCAGAAAAACATATGGAAATATGGCTAAAAATAATGAGAACAATACTGGGCCACAATGTAACAAGAGAGGAAGAAATAAGAATGAAAACAAATTCCGAAATTGAAGAAAAATTAAAGAGAGAAAATATAGTCAGATACATAAATTAATCAACCCAACGCAAATACGGGACATTTAGGCGTCCCGAGAGACTTTTTCGGAACCCCGGGACAAATCGTTAAAAAACGGGACAATCCCGTTTTTACGGGACGTTTGGTCACCCTACCTTTGCTCCACTTGGAGATGTATAATTATGATGATGATTGTGTGGTCCCAGTGATATGTTGTACTCGATGCAATTTTGTACAACACAAGGGCGGATCCAGGGAGGAGCCATGGCCCCTCCGAGAATTTAAAAACATATAAATGTAAATGTAAATATCTGCAGACTGAGCTAGGCAAATAAAAATATTTTAATAAGGATAAGTTTTGAATGTCTTTATGGCACTTAAAAGTATGTGAATGTACCTTAAAACGCATTATTTTAACCCCAATTTTTAAAAATTTTCCTCACACCCCCGGTATCCCTCCCAAAAAAATTCATGACACCTCCCAAAAATCTTGCATTCTTGCATTTGTGGATTACAAGAAGGCTTTTGATTCTGTAGAGTTTGAAACAGTACTGGAAGCTGTAAAGCAAAGCCGAACAGACTACAGGTACACGTCACTAATAAAAAACATCTATGAGAACGCTACAACAAATATACGACTATACGAAGACACAGAAAAAATCAGCTTAGGTCGAGGAGTAAGACAAGGAGACAATATTTCACCTAAATTGTTCAGGGCAGCTCTAGAATCAATATTAAGGAACATTCAATGGCAAGATATGGGCATCAATATAGATGAAGAGCCACTAAATCATCTGAGGTTTGCGGATGATGTAGATGTTAATCGTAGATAACATACAAGATATATTTCTATGATACATTCGCTTAAAACTATATCTGAGAGAGTAGGATTAAAAATGAACAACTTTGAGAAAACTAAACTTAGGAAAATATAACTAAGTATTGACAATGATAAGTATTGACAATAGGAAATATAAATAAAGAGGATAACTATATAAAATTGAAAGGAGAAGGAGATGACTATAAAAGGAAGTAGCAGAATTCGAATACCTGGGAGTGACTGTAACCAATACTGGAAGGGAAGAAAAAGAAATAGATTAAAGATTATCAAAGGGAAGTCGAGTTGTGGGTGCCTTAAACCCGATATTAAAAGCAAAAAATGTATCAATAAACGCGAAAATCAGAATGTACGAAACAGTAATACGGCCCACAGTGTTGTATGCGAGCGAAACGTGGGTAATGAATCATCAACAAGAGGAGAAGAAGATACAGATATGGGAAAGGAAGGTCCTGAGAAAGATTTTTTGAGGTATACAGATAGCAGAGAAAACCTGGAGGAGACGAACAAATGAAGAAGTAATGGGGATGTATGGGAGATCAAAAATAACGACAAAAATACGAGCCCAAAAAGTAAGATGGCTGGGACATATTACTCGAATGCCAGAAAGTAGAAATTTCAGACGAATATTGAATGACAGAGCACTGGGAAAAAGGAGACGAGGTCGCCCAAGGAAGAGATGGTTAGAGGCCGCAGAGAGGGATTTAGAAGAAATCGGGGTGAAGGACTGGAGAAAGAGTGCAGAGGACCGAAAAGAATGGAGAAATATTATCCAGAATTTAGAAGCCGTAGGCCTATAAGGCCTGTTAGTGCTGTTATATATTGACAATAATACCATACAACAAACAGACAGTTACAAATATCTGGGACATGAGATCAAAATAAGCAGACAATCAAACACATTAAATACTGAGACAAATATGCCTTGCATGCGCAGCATTTGGCAAACTAAGCCCTATTCTAAAAAATTCAATTCCCATGTGTCTCAAGCAAAAGGTTTATAACCAATATGTTTGCCTGTATAAACTTATAGAGCAGAGACTTTAACACTGACGCAAAAATCCGCAATTAAACTCAGAGTTACACAACGAGCCATGGAACGTGCAATGCGATGCTGAACGTGAGCCTTCGAGATCACATAACACACCAACAAATCAGGCAAGGATCAGGAATTCCAGACGTCATCGAAAGAGCTACGACGCTTAAGTGGAACTGGACAGCGCACTTAGCTAGAACACAAGATGGATGGTGGACACGACGAATCATGGAATGGAGGCCCAGAAATTATAAAAGAAGTCGAGACTGACCATCGACTAGATGGACCGACGACATAAAAAGGGTAGCGAGAAACTGGCTACAAGCGACCCAGTAGAAAACATTGGAAAAAACTAGGGGAGTCCTATGTACAGCAGTGGACGCGATTGTTGAGCGATGATGATGATTATGTAGTCCCACTAATTATTATCGTATTATAATTTACTGTTTTATTTGGAACATAAAGCCACAATTTTAGTTTGAAATTAATATATTTATTGACTTTTCGACTTCCTCTTTGGAAACGTTTATCGAAATACAAAATATTAATATGTACCTAAATTAAACAAATTTTGTTTATGCTGCTTGCTAAAAAAATTCTTCTAATAATTTAATTAAATCTGACTCATTCGTATTGACAATTCAGTCATATATTTTATTTTAAAATGGACGACTTTAAAATGACATTGTCAATATTTATGAGACGCGTTCCTGGGACGACTTTATTAGAAGATAGTTCATTCGATTACATGAAATCAACTTTTACTTCTAAGTATCCGTCAGAAAAATCATAGCATGTGATTTGTCTTAAGATAGCCACATTCAATGATGACAGTAAAATTCTCGTATTGGTGATTCCATAGTAAATCACGAGGAGAAACCAGGAAAAAACCTTATGGTACTATCCAGAAATTGTAAGTCAATAACATATTGATAATGCATTATTTATATTTTACAATAACATACATATAAAATCAGAGTTTGGTGTTAATTTTGAATATATGTATACTGAATATGAGATCAAATACTTACATTACCATTACTTCTGAAAGTTTCTTTCGACCAATCCATCTCTTTTCCTCCACTTTTCCTTGTATTATAAGGCGAAGTAGGTAGTATTTAGGTCCTCCAATTATGTAGCTGAAGTATTCTGGTTTTCTCCCCTTTATTATTTTTATGAGCAGACGTTCTGAATTCATCATTTGAAGAATATCTTCATTGGAAGAGGATTTGTCGAAACTTTAGGTTTTGTCGATAGCACCACAATTCGAATGCTTCTAATTTGTTTAGCATTGTGATATTTAACCTGCATGTCTCATTTTCACCATCTATGTATATAAGATTTATTTCCATGCGCTATTTTTTTAGTTTTCTGCTAAATTTCTCACACCCAATGCATTTTCCAGCAAAGAAAAATGATAGTTATTATGGAACAGTTTTCGAAAATTCAGTTTCGCTATCCACTTCTTTATAAATTGATACTGAGTCAAGTAATATCTGATTAAACGCAATATCAGTGCGGTTGGTGGTTAAATCTTCACTGTCTGGATCAAGCATCTTGACACCTTGCATAATTTGCTCATAATATTACCCTTTGCTAAAATACTGTACTATGTCATGCCAGAGCAGATAAACATAAAGTTCTTTAATTTTGTCATCATCGAGCTTGAAAAACTGAATGTCAATATTAGTGCGCATCTAATTCTCAAATACAAAATTAATTTGGTCAGACAATGCCGCATTTATACTCAGCTATTGCCACTGCTGCTGCCGTTGACGGAAATATTGCCCGAAATACGATATCAACGCGAGTGAGGTGTTCACATTAGTTCCTCGCCAATGTCCCCACAACTCATTACCGAACGACTCGCAAGAAAGGAACGTGACAACAACATCGTCTTGCTCCCTCACTCACTTGCCGCTTTGCCGGCGGCAAACCCGCCTTTGACTTCTCTCCTTTGACTTCCGCCACTAGAACCGACTCTTTGGGTATGTAGGTGCAATGGCAGTAGCATGACGAGTAACAGCGCCAGTAAGCTATTTACACATTCACGCTGCCCTCTTCCCTGTCGAACAGGGCTGAGTATAAATCCAGTAATATAAAGAAGAAAATAAGGTTTTGAAAATCAGTATTTATGATTCTACCGCCACCTTTAAAATATACCGACTACTAATGCGGTGCTTTTACATGCACAGTAGTTCAGCAAACGGCAATAATTATACTTTTGTCAGCAGAATCGGAACTTTGCTCCTAATCTAAATCGGTTTCATATTTCATTTGTATATCGTAAGTGCAGTAAGCATTAATGCCTTTGTAAAAAATACCGAAAGTGCACTTATATGTTTTTGTTATTTGTAGTTTTTTTAAGGACAAGAAGCGCAGTTGACTACATATTCTAATTGAGAAATAAGCCAAAATTTAACTTGAAAAATGAAATAATCCTAACAATGAATAAGAAAGAACAAAGAATTTGTACCTATTTATATAATACCTTGTCAATGCGAACAATTTTACTTAGGAGAAACATCAAGACATTAAACCAAATTAATCGTTAGAATAATATAAGTGAATATCAATCTTAGGTATATTAAAACTAGAAAATTTGATAGATCTCAAATATGTCAAACGCATATATTTTATATGTCAATGAACATAGATTTTAGTGAAAAGATTCAAATATAGTCCTGAAAGAAACATAGTAAAATGAGAAAAATTAAAGAAGCGGCTCTAATTATGCTAAATGAAACCAATTGTGGCACAAATTTCTCGGTAGAATGCAGTAGGATGTGGTTACCCATACTAAAAGAGGAAGTCAATAGAAAGAAAATACCATGATTAGTTAGTCAATAAAATGTCGAGGATAGTACATAATTTATATTTTAGTGTTGTTTATTTATCTATGTATTATTAATATTATTTATAATTTTAAATAGCATACATATAAACTCAGAATTTGGTGTTAGTTTTGAGAGTAAACTGAATGTAAAACCAAATACTTAGGATGTCGGGATATTATCATATTTTTTCTTGATTTTTCCTCGTGATTTACTATGGAATCACTTACACGAGAATTTTACTGTCACCCTTGCATGTAGTTGTCTTTTTAAAGACATATCACATACTATGACTTTTTTTGAGACGGTTATTCTTGAGTTAAAGTTGATTTCATGTAATCGAATGAACTATCTTTCAATAAAGTCGTCCCAGGATCGCAACTCCTAAATATTGCATAAATATTGGCAATATCATTTTAAAGAATTTTACTTTAAAATGTATATGTCTGAATGGCCGACATAAATGAGTCAGATTAAATTAAATTATTAGAAGAAATTTTTTACTAAGCAACAACATTTCTGTTTAATTTGTTAATATTTTGTATTTTGATAACGAAGTCTGGAGTGGAAGTCGAAACATTAATAGAATCATTTTTCAAATTACATTTTGGCACTACTAGAGGCACAATAAAAAACAGACCCAGTCATGTCTATACAAAAAGAAGAAGAAGAAGAAGAAGATTCGAAGAAGAAGAAGCTAAATTGTGGCTTATTTCCCAATTATATAGTAAATTACATAAATGCCACAGAGAAATAGCTTCAGAACAATATTAAAAAGCAAGTTTGGGTCTAGCATGTGTTCGGTTTGCGTTCCTTGGACTTGGCGCCCGGGCGCCAGGCACCTCTTGCACCCACGGGTTGAGCCGGCTCTTTATTAATAAGTATCAGTGTACATAAATCGATTTGTGCTAAATGTGATAAAAAGTATGCTTACCTGTGTAGATAAAAATTGGGAAGGTATGGCATAATTAAATATAAACTCATTTGACAAATTAAATTGATAAAAACAACATCTTACTATTTCCCGTGTTTCTGGTCTAAAATTATTGTATACAAATTACTATGCATTCGCCTTATTATAATTTTTCATGTTACTTAGTTGTTCGGCATAAATGATAATAGTAGGGAGGCAAGTACCTATGCTAAATTTGCGGTTACTCGAACGTTATGGGGACCTATTATTATTGGGTTGTGAAGATTAGGTCCTAAAATAAACAAAAAAATAATTTTTCCACTTTCGTGGGGATTTTCCAGTTTTTAATTTATTTTTCCATTTCCTACAATCATTTTTTCAGATTATAGCGCCATCTATATATATAGTCTCGAATAAAAGTTACTTATTCTTACGTTCAAATCTGCAACCAAAATAGGGGATCCTATTTAAGATATTAAAGTAAATCCCCGCACCAGCTCCGTTAGGGGTCGTGTTTGATATCATTCGATAGATTTAAAAAAAATATTATTCAACACGCTTTTTCAGTTTTTTGATCTGAAGTTCATTTTGCAAAATATCGCCGAATTAATATTTAAAATTTTAAAGTTACCCCCACCCCTCTCCGTGGGGGGGGGGTCGTGTTTGGTATTACTCGATAGATTAAGAACGTATTTCTTAGTTTTTCGATCTGACGTTTAATTCGCGAAATATTCGCTTTTTTTTGTGAAATTTTGTGACTCACCCAATTCCTTACGCCCCGCTCAAATCGTCAGATTTTTGAAATCTATTCTGCATATACTGTAAGGTAAGTTAACCTTATCTTCTATAAGAATCCTAATCTTAACTTACCTGATCGATTCTAAGGATAGATTTTTTCGGACCCCCTTAACCATCTCCCCTGTATTAAGAGTCCATATATTTATATGGTATGGATACATTTACAGGGTAAAAGGTTTCTCCCCATGTGATTTCCTTACGCGCTCGAGTAACTCCAAAAATCCCAGCTTGGGCTCCCCTACCACTATAATTTGATCTTATTTTTTTAAAAACCATGCATTTTAAACCCGCCCAACTTTTTGAACATAGAAATGACACTACAATAAAATATGTTATAGAAGGAAAACGATGCAGTTAAATTCAGTGGATGGGGTTTTTTTTAATGTCATAGACATTAGTCATTCAGCCAGTTGCAATAAAGAATATACAATCCTATCCGTAACACAAAATTAAACAGAAACAATATTAATCCAATAAACAATACAATAAAACAATGATGGATATCTGATAAAGTGATATAACATTATTTATGATAAAAAAGGACGCAAATTTGAACTTAAATCATAAAAAATTTCATGCCTGCGTACAAATCTTATAGGACCGTGCGTGTATCTGCCAAGAAATCTATAATGATGTTGTATATTTGTTGTGAGCCTGTAGCCAACAAAGACTGGATATTGAATTGTGCAAGCTTATTAAGTTTAATTAAATTTTTATAGAGGGAGTTTGAATGCTGTTGAAACTTAGTACATTCAAAAAAGATATAATCAAGATCACCCTCTTTTCCGCAATGTGTGCAATTATCGTCTTCAATAACATTTATTTTATATAAATGACTTTGATAGCAAGCATGCCCAAAACGTAGTCGATTTATAGTTGTTATATATTTACGTGGAGCTTTAAAAACCTTAAACCAAGTACTTTGTGGAATCACTGGTTGTAAAGTGGTGTATCTTGTGGGGTTTGTTAAGCAGTAAAGATTCCATTGATCTTTCTATATCGATAGTTGGTTTCTTTTAAAAATAGTAATAACATTTGATATACATAAAGAATATGACAATAAAGTGCCTGCTGTTATACTGGATTTAGCTAAGTAGTCTACATATTCATTATCTTTGAGTCCAATATGTGCCTTAACTCAAATAAATTTTATATTGAAGTCAGAGTCTTCTAAATGCTTTAACATATCCTTTGTTAACAAAATGTAAGGATTACTAAATGTTTTGGGCAAAAAAGTATTTTTGATATTCTGTAAAACTGATAGGCAGTCTGAAAGAATTAACGTTTTTTTAGTATAACAGTTTTTAATATATTTCAACGCTTCGAGTATGGCCAACGATTCCGCAGAGAAAATTGAAAACTCATTGGGAAGTTTGTACTTGAATTCGAAACCTCCTGAGGGTAAAAAATAAGCACAGCCAGTCCCTTCTCTTGATTTAGATGCATCTGTGTATATAAATGTGGCATCACTATAGCAGTTCAAAATAGATTTCAGGATCTTGTTACTGATTATGTTGTTTTCGTTGTATGTGGGTATTATTACATAAGTTTTATGGAAGAGAGCAAAGTAGTCTAAGTTTTTGTCTACTGTGTTCAATTCCTTTGAAAAAATAGGATTGCTCTGTAATGCAGTGCAAGTGCATAAAGGCGGAGATGGTTTTTTAATCCAATACTTGTGAGTAAGATCTGATTCGTTAAGATGACATATACAGGAAAATAATTCGAAATTTGTAGTGTGCTTTGTGTACCCATTTTTCGCTTAGCAAATTTCTTCTAATCTCCAAACGACGCTCAGAAGCTTCAACATGTGTTGGTTGTATAGGAATAGATCTCATAGCACCTAAACAGATTCTCAAGGCAGAATTTTGGAAAACGTCAATTTTTCTTAAAAGGTTTTTGGAAGCAGAACCGTAGAGAGTAGCACCATATTCTATAATAGATCGTATATAAGCTCTACAAAACAATAAAAATGTTTCAACATCGCAGCCCCACCAGACTCTAGTTGTCATTCTAAGGAAATTACTACCTATGTTACATCTATCCAGTATATATTGTATGTGTTGTTTCCAAGTTAGTTCTTTGTCCAGAATGAGGCCCAGATATTTGACATTATATTTAAATGTAAAAGACTGATCACTAAGTAATACATCTTGGTTTATGCGAAGGCTGTGTCTTGTAACGACAGATACTGCTGATTTGTTAATTGATAAATTTAAGCCGTTCTCTAAGAACCATGGAAAGAGGGAACTACAAACTCTACTTAGGTTTTGCATACCGTTTTCATATTTCTTGCTTTCCGTATAGACACAAAAGTCGTCTGCATATTGTGTGATTTTAAATGGGATGTTGTTTATTTGCATCTTATGTATGTCAGAGGTGTACAGATTGAATAAAATTGGTGATAATACTGAGCCTTGTGGTATACCGTGATAATTATGTCGAGGTCCTATTAGTTTGTTATTATGATCTCTGATATAAATGACCCTATCTGTATAAAAACCGATTATTGTGTTAACGAGAGCAATTTGCATATGAAAAAAATTACCATTTTATGTTTTAAGGTTGATAAACAAACTGAGTCATATGCTCCTTCAATATCTAAGAATAGTGCTGCTAAGTAGTTAATTTTAGTTAAGTTATTTTGTACATCTACAAGTGTTGTTAAAGCATCTAGAGTTCCAAAACCTCTTTTGTAACGAAATTGGTTTACTGGGAGTAAATTCTCTTTTTGTAACCATCAATCTAATCTAAATTTTAAGCCTTTCTAAAGTTTTAAATATACAAGACAGTAAAGATATTGGTCTATATGAACTTACGATGTTTGGGTCTTTTTCGGGTTTAAGGATAGGAACAACTAAGATGTTTTTGAAAGAATCGATTATTATATTTTTTTGGATGATATCATTGAAGACATTTAAAAGAAGTTTTTTAGCAACATTTTGTAGGTTGGTTAACATTGGGTATTTTACGTGATCGATACCAGGAGAAGTATTTATGCGGTTTTTAAGGGCAAAATCTAATTCAGTTTCAGAAAATGGTTTTAACAGGAAGTGATTATTTGAATGATGGCTTTGTGTAGATCGTGTAGGTAAATTTTGAGCAAATGGAGGACATACTTTATTAAAAAGTCATCTAATAGATTATTATTGAAGGGTTTTATACTAATAGGTGCTTTTCGATTCATTTTGTTGACTTGTGACCATATCTCCTTAGAGGAGGTATTTTTGCTTAAATTAGAACACCATTTAATCCAACTAGCTTTAGCTTTTTGTTTTAACTGATTTTTAGTATGAGTTGTAACTTTCTGACAGTTTAGATAATTATCAATGTTTGGTGAACGTTTATACAATGCTAATGCTTCTTTTCTGTCATTGATTATCAGATCGCATTCTGGGTCCCACCATTTTGGCGATCGATTTTTGGATTTAAAAATTTTGTATTGAGGAATAGATCTATTTGCAGCATCATTAATGCAATCTATTAGAAAACTAGAATTTTTATAAGTATTGAAAGAGATATTGTAGTTGGAAAACGTGTTTTCAATAAAGGATGTAATGTATATAGAGACCAATTGGCTTTCTTGATATTCCATTTGCTTTTTGGATAAATTATTTCTTGTGAGGTGTTGGTTATTGAAAAATTCATAGTTATAGCAAAATGATTCGAGCCTGAGGTGTCAGATAAAACTGACCAAATGAATTTACTGGCTATATAAGCTGTGCAGAGTGAAATGTCAATAATAGATTTTTGCGTACCATATCTAGGAAGATATGTAGGTTCTCCATTATTCAAAATTACAAGATCTAGGTCTTCGATACTGCTAACAATTTAGTTACCAACTGGATCATTACGCAGTGAGCCCTATAATGAGTGATGAGCATTCATATCTCCTCCAATTAAAAAAGGTAATTTGATTTGTGAGAAGATATTTATCCAATCGTTTTTTTTATGTACTAATATTTGGTGGTCTATATATAGATAAAAAACTTAATTCTATTTTGTTACATTTGACGATAGCACCGCAAACTAAAATATGCTCATTAAAATTGTTTCTAATATTTATTTTACAAAGTGGTATAGTTGTTTTAATTAAGATTGCAACACCTGCATACCCGTCATATCTATCTTGGCGAATTACATTATAACCTTTAAATGTATAATTTTCATTTGGTTTGAACCAGGCTTCACTTAATAATACAATATCAATATTTTCAGTTATTAAAAAAATGAATTAAACTATTTTTATTCGAAAAAACGGATCTACCGTTCCATTCAAAATTTTTAATGATTTATGTTCTGGATACATGATATTTATTAGTGATATCCCCTAAAATCATTTTTTTACCATGGTAAATACTATCTTGACTCATAGTCTTTAAATCATCTACAGTTTGAATATTTGTGATCAAATTAAAAATATAATTGGAAATAAGTGTTTCCAATACTCTCTGATCTGGTTCGTTTTGACAAATTGGAGTGTTTAAATTGGCAGGAAGGGGTTTGGAGGGCCCAAAATTAAAAGGGAACATGGATGAATTGCTTTGTGATTGATTTGGTAATATTTTTCGTTTTTTAGCTATATTATAGTGGCTTGAGGATGGTTGGGATGTATTATTTGATGATATGTTTTGGTTTTTATGCGTGGTGGTAGAAGGGGTTAATTTTTTTGAAGATGTTGGGAGGAGAGGAAAACTCTCTCCGATATTGTCTAGTGTGGAATATCTATTCTTAATGAACAATCCCGAGAAGGACGATTCACAGTAATTTTTTGCCTCGATAAAGGAAATTTTTTGCTCAATCATTACGTTCTTGATCTTCTTTTGATGTTCGTATTTTGGACACTTCTTAGATATGGAAACATGATCTTTACTATTACGATGTATCCATTGAACATCATTATCTTGACATGTGTGATCTAGATTTTTGAGTTTTCCACATTTTATGCAATGTGCTTGTGGACTGCGACACTGCTTGGAAATATGTCCAAATCTTAAGCAATTGTAACACTCTGTTACTTTGCCAATGTAGGTTTCAACGGGAAAAAATACACTATATATTGAAATGTAGCCAGGAAGAATATTTCCTTCGAAGGGGACTATCATTGTCCTTTTGGGTACATCGTTAGTTTCTCCATCGGTGTCAGCTTTTCTGTAAGTTCTTTTAAAGGCTACTATGGGGGAGGTAGATTTACTATTATTTAACAAATATTTTTCATCGTATTGAGTATCAATATCTCTTATTAGGCCTCTAGTTTCTAGTAAATGGTTAGAGACATACGCTACTAAGTTTTGGTCTATTAATTTTATATTTTTAACCAAATTATTTGCATCTACGATTGACCTTAACAAAACTTTAATTCTGTTTTTTCCAATTGATTTAATTTCAATAATATTCACAATGTCCGCAACAGTAAGTGGATGTATACGGGCAATATCCTGATTGTTTGATTTTTTTTATATATACATAAACGTTATTAAAATTGTACTTATCTGATGCAACGTTGAACAATTTTTTCTCTACAACTTTTTGCGGATGTGGGAATTGTTGTGTCGGCACTTTAATAAAGTCTCTGGTTTTAGTTGTAAACTTCGCAATGGAATCATCCAAATTTTCGATTAAACTTGATTCAATAATATCCATTTCACTATTCTCACTAGCACTTGAAAAGTTCTCACCTAATGGTGTCCCTGGGGAAAAAGCTTCCCCCATTGGGGGTCGCTTATAGACCTGTTAATCGCACTCAATCAATATCAGTTTTTAAAACACATATATTAATTTAATAACAAACACCAAAAGTGTCCTTTTTTCTACTAATTAACTTGCAAAATAGTTAATTTTATTAAGAGCAGATTTTAATGGGCACTGTCAGTTTGACGTTTTGCGTGACAATGTGGATGAGGGGTTAAATAATGTACTTTGAATTCTAACAATAAAACACTGAAAACGTTTGTTTTCTATACTTCCACAAAATTTATTACAACTATGTGACTACAGCTGTTTCGGCAGAGTGCCTTTCTCAAGTGATATAGTTTACAATGTGTTTGCCTTTTTAAGTCTTTAACTGAAGAGGTTGAGGAGTGGGAGCTGTTTGTCTCGAGTTGGTCATTCAGAATTGGGCGGCTGAAATGCAAAGTGGTCTAAGTCATACAAACCTGTTTCTGAGATAATTGATGTTTTTGATTTTTTGCAATAATTTTGTAATGACTGACTTTAGTTAAACAATTATTTTTTAGTTACTTTTGTACAATAATCTTTTATTTTTTAAAGCATATAACGTTTTTTTAGCGTGTTTTTCCTTAACGCTATAGCCAAAAAACTGACTTAGACCACTTTACCTTAAGTAAGTTTTAATACCAATTTTAATTAATTAGATGGGTAAAAGTGGTCTAAGTCAGGACTTAGACCACTTTACCGTAAAACGTGACTTAGATCACTTTGGCTTATATTAGTTGATACTTTTAGCTATCTGGGAAAATGAAAAATAAAAAAACTGGTAATAATAAAAAGTAGCTTACTTTATTACAGTTCAACTTGTATAAAAAGACATGATAGGCCTACATCAGATAAATGTTTTTTTTAATCAATGTTTTCGTCTTGCTCTGGTTCAGCCACCTCTTCCAGAAGTCCAATGTCCTCAACATCATCACCTGTGATCAAGTTACGGTAGAACTCATGATGAACGGGTGGAATATAGTCCAAAAGGTCTAACATATCCCTTTTCTTCTCTTTAGTCACAGGACGGGGAGCATTGTACAAGTGACTTTGTTCAATCAACCCAACAGGTATTTGGTCATTGTTTCGATTTTTCTTTGTCTTTTGTTTCGACCAAGCGAGAGACACTGATTCAAACTGTACATCTTTCTGTAGAGTTTCCTTGTAGAAAAGGACAAAAGGATCTTCTCTGATAAATCTGATCCACTGGGTTTTCAGCCAGTTGAAGTTTCCTTTATCAACGTTCACTGACCGTTTAGTTACAGCATCAACTAACTCCGTGGTGGAATAGAAGTCCTCTCTGTCCATTTTTGCTAAGTGAAACGGATTCTTACTTCGGCATTTCAGGATGGCCTCATTCCACTCATTTGGGGAATAAATTACCTGTAGCTTTTTCTGCGCATAGGACTCGATTGAAGCAAAGTCCGTGTCATTTGGTAAAAATGAATGGCCACTTACCATGTATTTCAAATCAATTACATCGATAGACGTTTCCATCTGTGTCAACTTTTGCATAGCAAGAGCAAAGTTCCAATTTCTGTTTTGTGGAGTACATGTATCGCTGTACATAACAATATGTTTGCAATCTTTAGCCCTTGATAGCAAGTGCTTGGTTACGCAGGAACTAATCTCTTGGGAACCACGGGAAGCTTGGGTTTCGTCCCATGTGTACATAAACCCTAACCCATTTTTGAGTTCGTGACACCCTAAATTGTACAAATACATGTTTCGCTTATAATAAGCTATACCAGTAGTAAGTCTAGGAAATGGTAAAGCCTTTTCCAGGTCAAATGTGAACGCATAATAGTTTGGATCATCTTTTGATTGCTTTGCGTCTTCGTCCTTTGCTGACCTAGCAGCTTCTGCTTTTCTTAAATGCAGTTCATGCATTGCTTTCAAATGTTGTTTTCCTGCTCATTTTGTAATACGTTCAATTTAGTTTTAAACACATCGCATTTTCCGCAAGTATCTTTTAGAGGGGAATGAAAATGTAAGTTGAACTCAGAGTTAAATGTGCGACGATACACCGCCTCACTGACAGGATCGCCTTTCCCATTACAGTATTCTAAATACGACTTGTACATAGCAGTGATGGTCAAGTGTGATGGTAAATACTTTCTGTTAGGGTGTTGAGTCCTAGTGTAATGCGATTGGTACGCAGGAAAAGAGAATATATGTTCCCTAACAACATTCATACGATCAACAGCAATTTTGTTGGCTGGAACATGACAGCCACGTTCGTCCAATCCAGGTGCTTTTCCATCTTTTAGCTTCTTCAAGGATCGCGTCAATCGACCGTGGCTGATCTGAAAGGTGTCAACTAAATACTGTCTACAAACATTGATGTTGTTGCCATCCACATTATGAATGTAAAAATGGTTGGACGAGCTCTTGTTTGGGCGGGAACCATCCCTTGGCCGACGACATTTTGGGATTTCTTGCTTAACCAAGCCACACAAATAGGCATTTTGCAATTTGAAAGATCCCAACTTCCAAAAAACTGAAAAAGCATGTTTCCTTGCTTCTTCATCAATGTTATTGTCACATTTCTTTTTGCACAAGCACGGAGTATTTCTAAATAATTTTGCTAGAACTGTTTTACCTTTCTCTGTTTTATAGGACGAACCAGAATTCCTTTGCTTCTTTCTAATTTCTCGCTTGCTTTCTCTTCTTTGACGTTTTCGTGTCCTTTTGGGTGGCTCTTCTTGAACAGCAACTGGAATCATTTCATCATGTCCTTCGCCATCACCATCACCAGCAGAATTTTCAGGGTTTCCAGAGTGCCGAGAGTCATCTGTAACAAAAAACACATATTCGTTTATACAGATTGAACTATAGCTGTACGCTCTAAAAAAAGTACCTATACTACATTCGCTCTCGCGAGTTTTTTTTGACACTGACGTTAGTAATTTCTTTTTTGAAAAGTTCAGTTGTCAGAAGTGACTGGAAATTACTACAAAACCAACGCACCTGCTCATATCCAATATTATTAATAGTAAACAGACATAAAAATAACATAAACCTTACGCCAATCAATAATTATTTATTTAAACCATTATAATGTATTGATAGCAAATGAGAAAATTATTTATTGTACAAAATAAAAATATTTTGTAGAAATAAACTTCACAAAATTTTATGAGATTAGTAGACACTCCCACTATTTCTAATAATTCTTCTTTTTTTAATGAAAGATTAAGTTGATTTGAGTTGATTTTAGCAGTTAATAGTGTGAGGTAGGAATTTTTGTGTTGTATGTTTCCTATTCCGAATGTGTCAAAAAAAATCTCGCGAGAGCGAATGTAGTATAGTAATGTGTAGATCTAGGCCCAGCCCGGTACAAGTTTTGAGGTTAGGTTCATAATTATTTATTTTCTTACCTGAACTAAATTCATCAGAAGGTTGGAAGTCATCTGATCCTGAGTACTGAAGAACGCTAGGCTCACTAGGTGTATCATCGTCTTCCATCACCGTGAACTTTATAAACACAACAATAATTGGCAAAAGAAAGCAACTGTTTCAAGCCTCAGCTGGTATGACAAGTGAATGAACAAATCGATTTCAGGCAAACTGGTCTAAGTCTGACTTAGACCACTCTGCCGGCCGAATATACAGCTGACATCAGTCAGGCACAGTAAGCTTCTGCGCTCTAGCGGATTTTTAGGCGAACTACGACTTGGGTCTCTTTGCCATAAAATGAAATCAGCTGCTGGCAATCCAAATATGACCATAACTCAAAATGACAAAAAAAGTGACTTAGACCACTTTGCCTTTCAGCCGCCCAATTATATCTGTATTTTTCAGTTTATTAATTTCCATAGATTCTAAGTTGGTCGCATTGGTCGCATTGATCGAAAACTTTTTTCTTCATATTATGTACTACCAATGACCAATGCGTGCTACCGGTGATGACCTATGGTGCAGAAACATTATCGCTCACAAAGAAAAACGCACAAAAGCTAAGAGTAGCGCAGAGAAGAATGGAGCGATCAATGTTAGGAGCCACTCTGCGAGACAGGATTAGAAACGAAGATCTACGAGCTAAGACCAAAGTCATAGACGTCATTGAAAGAAGCTGTAACTTAAAATGGAAATGGGATGGACACGTTGCCAGAATGAAGGATGGAAGATGGACTCGTAAACTAGTTGAATGGAGACCAAGAGCCGATAAACGTAGCAGAGGAAGACCACCAACACAATGGCAAAATGACTTACGAAGCACTAAAAAAAAACTGGGTACAACAAGCAAAAGATAGAACACTTTGGAGACAAACAGGGGAGGCCTATGTCCAGCAGTGGATTGAGAGAGGCTGATGATGATGATGATGATGATAGATTCTAAAAAGATAGCTTAAAGCCTTTATTTTGGATATGCAGAATTTGAAACTCTTCATTGAAAGAATGATTATGATCTAGAAGTTGAAGTGCGTATGTAGAAGTGTCTGTTTTTCTATTGTTGAAAGCCTTTTTGAGTTCTGTTATCCGTTTGTCAAAAGTTCTGCCAGTTTGACCGATGTACGTTTTCGGACAGTCACCACAAGTTAGTTTGTACACACCACTCTGTAGTTGCTTTCTCTTTCGGCTTTTATTGTTCTTAATATATTTGCTTAAGCTGTTGTTAGTTCTGAAAGCTGGTGTTATTCCTTTCTTTTTTATGTATCTGGCTATTTTTGTTGTTATCTTGCCATTATATGTGAGAGAGCAGAAGGTACTGGGTTCTTTCTGTGGTGATGGATACACTAATTTCAGGGCTTTCTTATGGAGTTTTTGGTTTAAAATTTTGTTAACTGTTTGTTCGTTATAGTCGTTGTTTACTGCTATTTGTTTAATGATGTTTGGTTCTATCTCGAAGTTATTTTTTGTCATGGGAATTTCTGTCAGTCTATGTATTATGCTATGGTAGGCTGCTAATTTGTATTGTGTAGGATGGGATGATGAATTGTGTATAGTTGTGTCAGTGTGGGTAGGTTTATGATATACGGAGAACTCATATTTGTTGTGTATTCTGGTAATCTTTACATCTAGACAGTTTATGGAGTTATTCTGTTCTGTTTTTATTGTAAACTCAATATTACTATGAAGTGAATTAATGTATGATAGAAATTGGTCAAGTTGTCTGTTAGTTCCTGTAAAGCATAATAGTATATAATCCACGTATCTCCACCAATATGTAATCTGCCGAAACAGCTGTAGTCACATAGTGGAAGTATAGAAAGCAAACGTTTTCAGTGTTTTATTGTTAGATAAAGTCAACTTCCATCATGTAACGGTCGAATTCATCAATTATTTAAAGGAAACCAATACTTTGGATTATTTCTTAAAATAAATTAGTCATCAACTTTTTGCAGCTATCTCGCTTAATTTGAATGTAATTGAAATTATTTAACACTGCTTATTTTAAAGGTCTTTTTAAGTACTACAGAAAACATGTGTAGCATATCGACCAAATCGACACAGATTTGAGCATGCACCAAAAAATTTATTTTCATCTACCATATTGGTTTTTGCATTTTAACTAGAAGATCTATAAAGAAACGAATCTCTTTTATTTTTCATGAGCTACAAACATGTTTTATACAGATTATTTTTTATGAGCTATTATATAAGCTTAACATTATTATTTTTCATGAGCTACAAACATGTATATTAATAGCTTTTTTTCGTTAGATGCATAATTTGTATTTGCAAAAACCGTCCGAAAAGGTAGGTACAGTATTTCTCAAGATCATCTTTCAGTGCGTCACAGTTTTTCGATTTCTTTCTAACGCATTAAATTGTATGTGACAGAAAAAAAGGCACGTCGGTGATTACATTTCGTCGGTGACATTTTTATAACATTTATTTTAGTTATTCTAGTTGTCGATAGATGGCGCCATAATAAAAAAATATTTTTTTTAATTAGATAATAATATTAAAAATATAATCTGTATAATTTATAAGACTATACAAATCAAAGAAAATACCATTTTATAAATGCAAGAAACACATTTGATTTGTTTTTATTCCAAATTGAAAATAAAATGTGACAACTGTCAGATTTAACTAAAATGTCATGTTAGAATAAATGTCATAAATGTGTATTATCACGGACTTACTCTTTTTCCTATCATTTGTTACGCACTAAAAAATGATCATGAAAAGGACAATACCTATTATTTTTCAATTCAAATAGCAAAATTTTTAACTATGAATAACTCAAAAAGTATTGAGATTTAAAAAAAATAACTATAGGACAATTTTTGCTTAGAATTAGGTTCTCTAGCCACTTCCGTAGTTATTTTGACCAATAGATTGTCCACCCATGAGAAGCGGTGGGCACCACCCGCAAGATAAAAGCGCCAAAATATATAGGGTAGACCTTGAATTGTAGAGATTATTCCCAAAATTTCATTAAAATCCATGCAGTAGGATAGAATTCGGAGGTAATAACCTATTTTTGCTCTCATTGACTGGCGTATTTCACATTTATCCTGATCTGTGTAACTGATCCCTAATATTAAGCGCTTGCATATACGTTCTGAGCTTCGCTGGTGTCGCTCCTAGCGGATTAGTAATGCAACTTTCACCGGTAATTTTTAAATTTATTATTTAATCGTTATCGCTTAATATTTACAACGCAAAAAAGTAATTAAATTGTAATCGATTTTTTTAAGATTTTGCTAATCATTTTGACGTTATATTGATGAAATATTAATTTCTTATTTCGGATACTTTCACAATTAACGTGTAGATGGTGCTAAGATTAATAGATTAATTTATAATTACATATTACGGAACATTAAAAAACTTAAATTCAGTATTTAAAACGTAAGTATATTTAAGGTAAAAATATATACCACAGCTTTGACCAACTAATATTTTTTATAATTAATGTTTTTATTTTTAATTTTAAATTAACCACTTTGACATTTATGTCAAATTTCCAGTAAACGTTTACAGACTTGTCACTACTGGCGCTCGCGAATTTTTAAATATCCCCTCTACGTACGAGCTCACAGCGTATAGACCAGGAGGTAGCGTCAAGTTTGACCGGAGCATATTAGCATGGCTGTTTTTTTATATAGTCAGTTGTTCTAAAGCTTATTAACAAATGATGTGTCAGCTGGCCCAAAACCAGGGCTTTTAGGCAAGAAAATATAAAATATGAAAGGAGATGGAAAACCCTGCAATATATATGTCAAATATTTATCTCCGTGCCTTACATCTATAATGGCCTAGTGGTTAGAATACCTGGCTCCTGGCTTTCACCCAGGGTTTGATTCCCGGCGTCGGAAATCTTTATTTTTTAAATTCACATTTTGATCTAAAAAATAATTGATTTTATAATACCAGGTTTTCATTATTTATAGGACACAATATAAAAAAGTAATGTATAAAAACAATTATTTTTCAAATCAGAATGTCAATTTTAAAAACAAAAACGATTTTCGGCACCGGGAAACGAACCCGACTCGCCTGGGTGAAAAAGCCAGGAGCCAGGTATTCTAACCACTAGGCCATTACGGATGTAACGCACGCAAATAAATATTTGACATATAAGTTGATGAGTTCTTCCATCTAATTTCCACTGTAAAAATTTGAGACTACCTCCCAGTCTAACATTTTAATAAGATGTTAGTGAATATTTCCGGTCTCTAGTCATGGTAGGGGAGGAAAGTGTGCTAAATGTGCAGCCACTCGAGCGTTATGGGGACCTATTGGGTTGTGAAGGTTAGGTCCTAAAACCAAAAAAATTTAAGTTAAATTTTCCATTTTAGTGGGGACTTTCCATTGTTAATTAATTTTCCATTTTCAACAATTGTTTTTTCCGATTATAGCTCCATCTATCCATAATTCGAAAAAATGTTTCGAATAAAAGTTAGTTATTTTTACGTAAGGAATCCAAATGTGCAATAAAAAATGGAGGCTCCTATTTAAGATTTTAAAGTAACCCCCACCTCATTTCCGTGGCGGTAGTGTTTGTTTACCCCCACCCCTCAACGTGGGAGGTCGTGAATGGTATCATTCGATAGATTTTTAAAAAATATTAAAAACGTATTTTTTAGTTTTTCGATCTGTCGTTCATTTCGCGAGATATTTGCTTTTTTCTTGTGAAACTTTGTGACTCTCCCATTTCCTTACGCCCCAGTCAAATCGTCAGATATTTGAAATACAAACTGTTTTGAATGTATTTAACTTACTTTATGGTCTCCCCTACTTAATCCCCAAGAGGGGATTTTTGCAGTTACTCTAGTGCGTCAGATTATCATAGGGGGAGAAACCTGGTACCCTGCAGATGTACCTCTACCATATATTGGCTCTTAACACAGGGAAGTTCGTTAAGGGGTGGCCCAAAAAAATATATCCTTAAAAATACTCGAAATTGTCAGATTAAGTAGGCAGTAAGGTAAGTTAAGTACATGCAAAAGAGTGTATATTTAAAAAAATTGACGATTTGAGCGGGGCGTAAGGAAATGTGTGTGTGTGTGGGTCTGTTTAGATTTATGACCTTGGTTTGAACTAATTGGCCAGCTCAATTTTTTTTTTATTTTCATAGACACCATTTCCTAATTTTAACTGATATATATTATACAATACAATATAATTACAAACATATATTACATACATTACATTAAAAATACATACTAATATTAAACACTATTACTAAATACTTATACTAAACCACTAATTGGTATTAAAATATTTTTTTTCAGCGCTAAGACCTAAACCCGATTCAACCTCGCGGAGGTTTAGGCCTTCTTTGTGATTTTTTTTTTGCTTTTTTTTGCTTTTTTTTTTTGTTTTTTTTTATTTTGTTTTTTTATTGTTTTTTTAAAATTTATTTCTTTTTTTATTATTTTTTTTTTGTTTTTTTATATATTTTTTCTTGATTTTTTGTATATATTTTTTTTAAATATCAATTTTCATATTTTTTAAGTGGTTATAAACAATTTTATACAAATTTATATTTCGTGTACATAAAATGGAATTTAAATTGGTGGGGAGAGTAACTCCTACTGTTTGTAGATTCTTATATAACTGTTGATTCAGCATCTGGAAGTTTGCGCAATCGAAAATCACATGCTCTAATGTACCCAACTCCCCGCAAGTGCAGTTTTGAGAAGTGGCCAACCCTAGTTTATTTTTGTGAACTGGATATAAACCATGTTTGTTCCTTGCTCTATTTAAGGTTTTAATGAAGTGCCGATTTGTAATGTCGTTAAACCACGGTTTTCTATAAATTTTTGGTTGGATATCATGAAATCGTATACCTTTAAGAGAGATATCATATTCCAGTTGCCATTGCTCCATTTGTTGTTTCTTAAACCATTGTCGTAGAGCAGTGACTGGCATTAATGGTTCTTCTATCGTTTCCCCTGTTGTAGTAGCATCCTTGGCAAGTCTATCCACTATTTCATTTCCGTTAATTCCGTAAACGGCCTTAATCCAAACCAAAGAAATTTGTTTACCTGTATTCGTAAGTAACTGGATTGTTTCTAAAATTTTTATAATTACTACTGATGAAGTGCTTGATAATTTAGTTTGTACTATTGTGTCTACCGAACTTTTGCTATCTGTTAATATAATAAACTTATTCTTGTGATGGATGACTCCGGCCATCTTTTCAGAATTGTTTGCTCAACAAACGTATTTATGTTAAATTGATTTACATGTGGTTCAATATTAAGATAATAATAAGGAATTTGTAGTTCTAATAGGTTATAATCACAATTATAAAAGGGAAGGATGTCATTTCTGTAAACCTCGCTATTAAATTGGATTAATAGCTGATAACTGCTTATTTCTTTGGGATGAATTTTACGTCGCCAGAAGGGACTATCTATTTTTGAATTGAGGTTTTGTATTTTCTCAGATCTTTTCTGTGCTAGGAGTTTTGATGTAAAAACATCACACAAAAATTGCCGTCTAAGATACAAATGAGGCTCTGCTGCTTCGATTTCTAAAATATTTGTTGGTGTGCTTTGTATACATCCAAGACAAAGTCGTAAACACTTATTTTTTATTTTTTCCAATATCTCCAATAGAGTTGAATTTGCATTTCCATATAAAATACAACCATATTCAATCACTGAACGTATTAGCGCTCTATAGAAGATTAGTGATATATTTGGATCGGCTCCCCAATTTGTGTGGCTAAAAGCTCTTAGTACATTTATTGCGTTTTCACATTTTTTTGACAAATGATGAATATGTTCTTTCCAAGAGAGCTTTTGATTTAAAATTATGCCAAGGTGTTTAACAGATATTTTATATGGGAATGTGAAAGGTCCTATATTAATTTGGTTTGGTGGTTGATAACGTCTTCTCGTAAATGAACACATGACTGATTTATATTGAGAGATGCTGAATCCATTTCTTTGTGACCATTCGGCAATTCTTTCTGTGGCGTTTTCTAATGCATTGATTGAAGCTTCGATCGACTTTTTTCCGTATAAATGCAAAAGTCGTCTGCGTACTGAAGTATTCTAGTTTCTTCGTTAATAGAACTAGTAACATCAGCAGTGTACAGAATAAACAATAATGGACTTAAAATACTTCCTTGAGGCAATCCAATTGATGTTGATTTGGGCGTACCTATCACTCCATTTATATTTAAATACACTTTTCTATCACGGTATAACTTCATTAAGTTCGCAATAACCCCTTCTCGAATTCCTATGGCGTATAACTTATCTGTCATCATATGCTCCCTTAATGTCTAAAAATAGGCAGGAGGTTGAGTTGTTACGAGTAAATGCTAATTGTACATCAGTAACAAATGGTGTTGTAACTTCTTGAGTTGAACGTCCTCTTCTGAATGCATATTGGACTGATGATAATAATTGATTTTTCTCCAGCCAGTGTTCTAACCTGTTTTTAATAAGTCGTTCGTACGTTTTCATTATACAAGACCCCAATGCAATAGGTCTGTAAGAGTCTGCAGAATCTCTAGGTTTATTAGGTTTAAGTATAGGTACTATTAAATATTTTTTCCAATCGTCTGGTATGTTCGACTTGTTTGTATATATACTATTATAAATGCCTAATAAGCGCTGCTTAGTTATAACTGGAATCTCAGCAATCATTGGGTAATGGATGTTGTCTATTCCGGAAGAGGGATTATTTCTTTTCTTACAAGGTTGTTCTAATTCGTTCATTGTGAAAGGTTTATTTAGCATGTGATTATTTGTATAATAATTTTTGAACTCTCTTGGTTTTTCGTTAACCCAATTCGGACAGATTTTAGTATGAAAATATTCTGTCCAGTCTCCTCACTCTATTTGATGCCTATTTGCTTGTTTCCTGTTTTTGAATCTGTTTAATTTAGCCCAAACATCTTTCATTGGAGTATTTTTGTTCAAACTTTCACAATATGATTTCCAACTAGCTCTTTTTGCTTCATTTGTAATTCTTTTAACGATCGCGTCTTGATTTTGATACTTATTAAGATTATCCAAATTTGGATTCTCTTTATATTTACTAAATAACTGCTTGCGTTTCGTTACTGCATCTTGGCAGTCATTATTCCACCATGGTTTGCATTTTTCCCAAGTATTTCGTTTATTTGCACTCTTTTTGGTATAGCTACGGTAGCTGCTTCGTCCATATATTCTAATAATTTGTCATAACTATCGTCAATAACATTCAATGATTTTTCACATAACAAAGTGCCAAATTTTCTCCAGTCTGCCTTGTTAATTTTCCATATTTTATGACTTTTTGTTGTTGGTGGCGTTCGTTGACATCTCATGAGTATTGGCAAATGATTAGAGCCATGGGGATCTTGAATTACCTCCCACTGAAATAATTGACTGATATTTTGAGAGCATATAGTAATATCAATAGCACTTTTTCTTTGGCCTGGTCTAGTAACAAGGGTTGGTTCCCCTGTGTTTAAAAATACAAGATTTAATGAGTTCATTCCTTCTAACAGGTTTCTTCCTTCAAAATCTTCTAGATCTGATCCAAAAGCCGAATGATGCGAATTAAAATCCCCACCAATTATACATGGTTTTGGTATGCTATTAAAAAAATTAAGAAATTGTGTCACTGTAACTCTACTCAAAGGTTTTGTGTAAACTGAAACAAGATAAACTTCCTTAAATTGACCAATCCGAACACATACACACCTAGCCATAATCTTTTCCATTTGAGGTAAATCCATCTCAGAAAAACTAATTTCATCCTTAATTAAAATTGCTACACCAGCTTTTCCATCTTCTCTATCTAAACGTGAACAATTATAACCTACGAAATTATAATAAATATTTGGTTTAAACCAAGTCTCCGAAAGAAGACCTATATTGATTTTATATGCATGAAGTAAATACTCCAAATTACACTTATTTGAAACTGCCGATCGGCAGTTCCATTGTGTAATAGAAAACGTTTTGTTCATGTCTGCGAGCTTAATCCCTGTTTATTGAGTCTGTCCTTAATAATATTAACCACTTCAAACTGTTGAACATTTAAAATATTATCCCTATTTAAAGACTTTAATATATCCATAACTAATTCAAATACTAATGTTATAGTTTCTGTTTCTGACGTTTCATTCGTTTTAATAATATTCTCTCGGTAAGATTCTTGACTTAAAATATCCCCTTGTTCCCTAGCGATTTCAATTGGTTTAGTTATTTTGATTGCTTCATTAATACAAGGATCAAGTTTTTGAGGCCTGGCCCTTTTCATTGGATTTCTATAGATAGTGTATTTATGGGAATCTATGGGACTAGACTGCGAAAAACCTGAAGAATATGGAAGAGCAGCTTGACTGGGAAGGAGTGGAAAAGCTTTTTGAGACGCTAATTCTATGGGAAATTGAGGATTTAATGTTCTATTTTCACTAGTAGTTGCATTTGCATATGTTCTATTGGGGACTAATTTAATTGCGTCATTGTATGTTAAATTTTTTTGAGACATAATATCTTTAATAGTTTTTTGCCTCAGATATTCAGGACACAGCTGAAAATTTGTAGTTAAATGATCTCCTTTGCATTGAAGGCATTTATTGTTTGGGTTTTCCGTGCATTTGGAGGATAAATGTTCACCGTGACATTTGAAACATCTAGACTTACCACGACACTGTCCACGTACGTGTCCGTAACGATGGCAATTAAAACACAAAATTACTTTCTGTACAAATAGTTCGACCGGAATTAATACCTTATTAATAACTACATACTTAGGTAAACTTTGTGCCCTAAAAGTCACAATAATACTTTTAGTTGGAACATATACCGTAGTATTATTCTCAAAAATTTTCCTTTTTAATCTTTTGACTTCTACTACTGTAAATTTACAGTGGTAGTCATAGGCTTTAATTTTATTTTTTAACTCCTCATCTGAAATGTCTTTATCAATATCCCTTAAAATACCCTGACGATGAATCATAAATTTAGGTACATAAGCCTCAAGTTTATTTTCAGTAAACCTTTTGATTTATTTTGATCTACTAAAAAATTGGCCCATTTTGACTCTCCAAAAACTACTTTTACTCGAGGTTTTCCTGCCAAATCAATTATTTTTATTTTATTATCCAGTTCCGGCCAATTTTTTAATATTATGTCACCAACCCTAATCGCATTTAAACGTAAATCACTTTTATTTTCAGTTATTACTTCAAAAGGACCTGTGTCAGTTTGTAAATATTTATAGGTAGTTCTAATGTCATTTGTATTTAATTGGAACGAGTTTGACGAAATATGAAGTTGATTTTTACTTACGTTTGAGCTGCTATTGACATTTTTATTAATATTATCGATACCTGAAACCGCTGTTATTTCCATATTATTATTCTGTTCTTCTCTAAACTTGTAAAATTCGTCCTCTCCGGGATCGGGAGGGTCACCTTCACCGTGTCAGCTCATCAAAATTTAATCGCTTCGAACGCTAAAACTGACTTATATATAAAACTTAAACTATAACTAAATTAACGAAACTAAAAAAGAAAATTTAACGGATTTAACTAATAAAAACTGCTAATAAATTTAAGTTTTCGAGAGGAACTTTTAAATGCGTCTGTACACTTTGACAGTAGTTTGACGTTCGTAAGGAAATGGGTGAGTCAAAAAGTTTCACAAAAAAGCGAATATTTCGCGAAATGAACGTCAGATCGAAAAACTAAAAAATACCTCTTCAATATTTTTCAAAAATCTATCGAATGGTACTAAACATGACCACCCACGTAGAGGAGCGGGGGGTAAATTTAAAATTTTAAATACAAACCACGCGATATTTCGCAAAACATCAGGTCAATGAAAAATCTATAGAATGGTACCAAACACGACACCCACGGAGGTGGGGAGGGGGCTACTTTAAAATCTTAAATAAAAATTTTTATTGCAGATTTGGATTCTTTACGTAAAAATAAGCAACTTTTATTCGAGACATTTTTTCGAGTTATGAACAGATGGCGCTATAATCGGAAAAAACAATTGTTGGAAATGGAAAATTAAACTAAAAAAATGAAAAGTCCCCACTCAACTGGAAAATTTTACTTAACTTTTTTTGGTTTTAGGATCTAATAATCACAACCGAATAGGTCTCCATAACGCTCGAGTGACTGCAAATTTAGCATACTTTGCTCCCCTACCATTATCTTAATCGGACGATTTCGAGTTTTTCTAAGGATAGATTTTTTTTCGGCCCCCCTTAACAAACTCCTCTGTGTTAAGAGCCAATATGTAGTAGAGGTACATTTACAGGGTACCAAGTTTCTCCCCATATGATAATCTGACGCGTTCGAGTAACTGCAAAAATCTCCGCTTGGGCTCCCCTACCATCATAACAAATTAATATTATACATACCCTGTTGAAACAATAAACAAATTGAGACAATTTGACAATACAAATACTATTATGTATGCTAGTAATCCCAGCGATAAAGACTTGTTAAAATCTTCAACATATCTGAAAAAAAGAATATTAAATACGTAGGTAGGTCAGGGGAGTCATTTGATAGGATTAGGGGGGCATTTGCTTCCCCTGACCCTGAAAATGACTGAAATTTACAAAAAATAGACCAAATTTGTATTATATTTGCATATATAATTTATTGTATCGTGACCCGTCAAAATAGCCCAGTCAAAACAGCCCCGTCAAAATAGCCCGGACACAAAATAGCCTCGACAAAATAGCCCGCAAGCAAAATAGCCCCGACAAAATAGATCGCACACAAAATAGCCCCGGTCAAAACAGCCCCGGCTAAAACAGCCTCTTAGAAAACACCTCCAATAAAAAGTTTTACCTTTTAACGGAGTACCATTTATTTTAAATTACTATTCTAGTTGGGAAATTTTTTTTCATTAGCCACAATTTACTTAAAAAAATTATTTTATTAACGTTTCGACGTCTATACTTCGGACGTCGTTGTGAAAATACAAAATATTAATAAATTAAACAAAAATGTTATTCCTCAGTAAAAAAATTCTTCTAATAATTTAATTTAATCTGACTCATTCATATCAGCAATTCAGACGTACAGTATGGTGCAGAAAATGGAAGGAATAAATTCGTTATTTCGTAAACCCTCGACGTTAAGGAAAAATCCTGAAATAGATCGATTTTTATTTTTAAGCTCATTTGAAAGGTTGTTTAATTCTCTATTTAGTAATATAAACAATTACATAATTATTTATACAAGGTGTCCAAAAACTTTTTTTTTATTTAAATTATTAATTTGAAAAAAGGAAGAACGTATTTAATTTATTTAATTTAGAATGCATTTTACTGTTGCCCGAACACAGAAGAAAATGTTTATATCATAAATAAACATTGATTTTCGCTTAAATTAAATGTTCAAACTTCCAAGAGGCAGAGAAGACAGGACTCGAGTTCTCTGAAAAGACCATTTTTATTTAATGTGGTTAAGATAAACATCTGAATAGAGTATAATTATCATTTCCGAAAAAATGTATTTTTAAGGAAATATTTCATCATGAATTCTGAAGGGAGCTTTTTTGTCGGGGCTATTTTGTCTGCGGGCTATTACCTATTCCGCGGCTATTTTGTCTGCAGGCTGTTTTGTCGGAGCTATTTTGTGTGCGGGATATTATGTCGGGGCTATTTTGTCGGAGCTTTATCGACGGGGCTATTTTGACGGGGTACCGTATTGTATATATAACGCTTGCCCCCCCCCCCTATCAAAATTTAAAATGACACTCCTGAGGTAGGTATATGTTTGTATAAGACCAAAATAATTTATATTTATAAAGGATGTTCAGAAACTCTATTAACAATCAAGGACCGGAGATTCCTCATATAATTTTAAGACAATTTCACCCAATTCATCTAGTTCGAAAATGCTTCCTAAGGGAGCTAAGCATTTTAAAGTTGGCGTCTTGCAATTAGTTTTTTTAATACTTCCAGAATGCTTCTATTTAGAAAAACGAAAACTAGTATGCCTATTTATCCTCCAGAGATAAATCGATTCTATCAAAGGGGTTAACTTGCACACTTTTTTTATTACAGAATAATGTTCAGTTTGGTTTAAAAATAAGATTTTCAAAATTTCACGCCTCAGAAACTCATAACAACTTAAAAGTACAAATTTAAAATCTTCTAACCATTTAGTATTTAAACCATTTCAAACCATCTTTCAGTGCGTCACTTTCTAACGCATTAAATTGTATGTGCCAGAAAAAGGCATGTCCGTGATTACAGACATTTATAACATTTATTTTAGTTGTCGATAGATGGCGCTATAATCGAAAAAAATTATTTACGAATTATATAATATATCTACGAATATAATCTGTACAATTTATAAGACTATACATATAAAAAAAAATACCATTTTATAAATGCAATAAGCACAATTAATTTATTTTTATGCAAAATTACAAATAAAATGTGATAACTGTCAGATTTAACTAAAATGCCATGTTTGAATAAATGTTATAAATGTGTATTATCACGGACTTACCTTTTTTTCTATCATTTGTGACGCACTGAAAAATGCTCACGAAAAGGACAATATCTCTAAATACCAACGATTTATCATAAATGTGATTTAATGCTTGAGAAATGTAATCATATCCAGTCCCACAAAAAGAATTCCTCAAACATAGGGTATGCGGTAAAAAAAAGAGTATTGATTGAAATTCGAATGCGTCAAATTTGTATGTGTCAGGCGACGAAACGTACTTCCGTGGTTTCCGAATGTCTTTTCAACGTATGTGAATGCCGTGAAAATGTTAGGTGCTTCAGAATAGTTCTCGGTTTTGCAGAAAAAAATTTTTGTGGTGGAGTACTATTTTCGGTCGTACGAAAAAAGTCACGAAAAAGGTCCAAGCTTAAAATCAACAATGGTTTCAGCAGGACGGGAAAACTTATCACACTGCCAAGGAGTCTCTTCGAATACTGCGCGATCATTTTGAGAGTTGCCACTCACCAGAACTAACGCAAACAGATACGTACATACGGGGAATGCTGAAGGAGCCAGACAGATCCACCGTCTACCATTTCGAAATTGAGGACTAGAATTAGTGATTTTTCATGCCAGAGGCAGTGGCGGATCTAGAAATTTGCATTGGAAAGGAAAATTTGCCTTAAGTGGGAACTTTTAATGAAATGCCAAGCAAAAGACGTAATAAAGATAAACTCCGAGTACATAATAGACATAAATAATAACTCTAGGCATTAAGTTGCCTTAATTTTCCTAACTAGCGTGTTTATTGGGTTGAATTTGTCTTTCTGTGGTTTCGGTTTCATGTCAGCTAATATATTTTACCCGTGTTGAGCTGACCCCCCCCCCACTTGCAAAAATTAAAAAACAAATAGCCCTGATTTATGAGCTATTTATGAGCTCTCAAATTCCGCAAATTAAAAATTTTGAGCTCGTTCCACTGAGCATGAATTTAATATTTTAGTGGGGAAGGGGGGGGGGGCTGAGTCAGCCCCCCACTACTTAAAAATAGGAATATTGAATCGATTCTTGTGGTAGAGCTACAAGCTATTTATGAGCTCTTGAATGGTATAGCTTCGATTTTTGAGCTCATCCCCTTCACCCCCAAACAACCCTTTAATTGATTTATCTTAAAAGAAAAATGCTGAGAAAACTTAAAATATATCGTATTCCGGATATAATTCCCATAGCTTATATATTCTAAGAATAAACTATTAAATCACGTGCATTTCGATTATTGAGCTACAACCCCTTCGCAAGAAAACTACCCCATCTTCCCGGCTTAAGAGAGAGAGTTGTACTTAAAATGCATTAAATTAATTATTTGGCGACTACATATCATTTAATAATTTATGAGCTCCCAAATTACTCGCATTTAGATCAGTAAATTGCAATTTATTTTGTATAGTGCAGTCACTGAAGGTAAAAATCACCGATTACCTTCAATTTCGGTGAACCTTCCATCGATTTTCACGAAACTTGGTCAGTGGTTAGAGGATACTTCAAGAAACAAAGGTGACATGGTGCCACCTTGCGCCTTTACCCTAAGGGTGGATACCGCCCCTTCTCGGGAGTGAAAATTATTTTATAAAAAATAACTGCACAAATCAATAAAAGGACAAATTTTAAGCAACATTGTTTATATAAAGTTATTAAAATAAGTCAATACTTTTTAAATTATTAAAGATCAAAAATTTTAATTATTCGTGAAAAAATGCATGTTTTGAAGCGGTTTTTGTAAATCACTGAAAAACTGTAAGTTTTTACAAAAAAGTTAATAGTAGTTTAATTCGTATAGCGTATATTCTAAGAATAAACTCCTAAATCACGCCCATTTCGACTATTGAGCTACAACCCATTCGCAAGGAAACCATCCCATATTCCCGGCTTAAGAGAGAGTTGTACGAGTACTTAAAACAATTTATATTAATTATTTGGCGACTACCTATCGTTTAATAATTTATGAGCTCGCAAAATATACGCATCTCAATTATTGAATTGCAATTTTCTTTCTATAGTGCAGTCATTGAAGGTAAAAATCAACTATGACCTTTGATTTCGGTTAATCTCCATGAGCGGATAAAGGATAGCTCAAGAAACAAAATTAACAATAACAACTTGCCGTTTTAGCCTGGGGTATATGTCACCCCTTCTCGGGGGTTACAATTACTTTATTAAAAATAACCCCACAAATAGGGATAGGGACAAATTCTAAGTAAAATTTGTTATATAGGTAACGTTATTAAATTAAACCAACACTTTTTGAGTTATTAAAGGTCAAATATTTTAATTTTTGTGAAAGAAAATGCCTGCTTTAAAGCGATTTTTCATAAATAACTCAAAAACTGTAAGTTTTTACAAAAAAGTTTTTATCACTAAAATTGAAGCTAATAAAAAATATAATAAATTGCTTACTTAAAAATAATGTTAATTTAAAGTCAGTTATAAGTAATTTAATGTATATTTTTTCTGCGACTATTCAAATCTAAGGATTCAAGCTTAAATAACCGGAAAGAGACGCATTTTATGTAACACTTACTAAATACTTGTCAAAGTACTTAGAAATACCTATCAAATGAGCTCCAGAAAAAGTTGATAGCATCAAAATTTATCCTCCAAAAATTTTTCCAAAGAAATAATTTTTTTTTAATAACTCTGTTAATTTTTATGATATCAGGCACATCCAACTATTTGAAAGGTAATTTCACGAGCTATAAAACTGTATTACATTTAAACTTTCAAATACTTTATTTTCTTAGGATAATAGTAAGGGGCTCCTGTTAGAATGTTTTCCTAGTAAAATTTAGGTTTAAACGTTTCTATCTTCGTTATTTTGATTCATACAGAACAGAAATCAAAAGGCAAGTAAAATCTTTCCTAATAAAAAAACTCAAATTTCGTTATCTATTATTTTTACGTGTATCGAGTATTGTTGGAGTTATTATCAAAAGCAAATGATTTCGAAAATTTGAAAAATTTTGATTTTTTTAAAATCATATTTAAAATAATAACTCGAACAATACTCGATACACGTAAAAAATTATGGATAATGAAATTTGAGTTTTTTTTTATTAGCAAATATTTTAGTTGTCTTTTGATTTCTATATGAATCAAAATAACGAAGATAGAAACGTTTAAGCCTAAATTTTACTACGAAAACAATGCAATAGGAGCCCTATACTATTATTATCCTAAAAAAATAAAGTATTTGAAAGATTAAAATATAATACAGTTTTATAACTCTTCAAATTACCTTTCAAACAGTTGGATGTGCCTGATATCATAAAAAATAACAGAGTTATTAAAAAAAAATTTATTTCTTTGGAAAAATTTTTGGAGGATAAATTTTGATGCTATCAACTTTTTCTGGAGCTCATTTGATAGGTATTTCTAAGTACTTTGACAAGTATTTTGTAAGTGTTACATAAAATGCATCTCTTTCCCGTTATTTAAGCTTGATTCCTTAGACTTGGATAGTCGCAGAAAAAATATACATTTAATTACCTATAACTTACTTTAAATTAACATTATTTTTAAGTAAGCAATTTATTATATTTTTTATTAGCTTCAATTTTAGCGATGAAAACTTTTTTGTAAAAACTTACAGTCTTTGAATTATTTATGTAAAATTGCTTTAAAGCATACCTTTTCTTTCACAAACATTAAAATATTCTCAAAAAGTATTGATTCATTTTATTAACGTTATATAACAAATTTTGCTTAGAATTTGTCCCTCTCTCGATTTGTGGTGTTATTTTTAATAAAGTAATTTTATCCCCCGAGAAGGGGTGACATATACCCCAGGCTAAAACCGCAAGTTGTTATTGTTAATTTTGTTTCCTCTATCCGCTCAACAATTTTCGTAAAAATGAATGGAGATTTACCGAAATCGAAGGTCATAGTTGATTTTTACCTTCAGTGACTGCACTATAGAAAGAAAATTGCAATTCAATAATTGAGATGCGTATATTTTGCGAGCTCATAAATTATTAAACGATATGTAGTCGCCAAATAATTAATTTAAATTATTTTAAGTACAACTCTCTCTTAAGCCGGGAATATGGGATGGTTTTCTTGCGAAGGGGTTGTAGCTCAATAATCGAAATGCGCGTGATTTAAGAGTTTATTCTTAGAATATAAGCTATACGAATTAAACTACTATTAACTTTTTTGTAAAAACTTACAGTTTTTCAGTGATTTACAAAAAACCGCTTCAAAACATGCATTTTTTTCACGAATAATTAAAATTTTTGATCTTTAGTAACTTAAAAAGTATCGACTTATTTTAATAACTTTATATAACAAATGTTGCTCACAATTTGTACTTTTATTGATTTGTGCATTTATTTTTTATAAAATAGTTTTCACCCCCGAGAAGGGGCGGTAAAGTCGCAAGGTGGCACCATATCACCTTTGTTTCTTGAGGTATCCTCTAACCACTGACCAATTTTCGTGAAAATTGATGGAAGCTTCACCGAAATTGAAGGTAATCGTTGATTTTTACCTTCAGTGACTGCACTATACAAAATAAATGCAATTTACTGATCTAAATGCGAGTAATTTGGGAGCTCATAAATTATTAAATGATATAGTCGCCAAATAATTAATTTAATGCATTTTAAATACAACTCTCTCTTAAGCCGGGAAGATGGGGTAGTTTTCTTGCGAAGGGGTTGTAGCTCAATAATCGAAATGCACGTGATTTAATAGTTTATTCTTAGAATATATTTTATAAGCTATAGGAATTATATCCGCAATACGATATATTTTAAGTTTTCTCAGCATTTTTCTTTTAAGTTAAATCAATTAAAGGGTTGTTTGGGGGTGAAGGGGATGAGCTCAAAAATCGAAACTATATTATTTCAAGAGCTCATAAATTGCTTGTAATTCTGCCGAAAAAATCGATTCAATATTCCTATTTTTAAGTAATGGGGGGCTGACTCAGCCCCCCTCTAAAATATTAAATTTCTGCTCAGTGAGCAGAAATCATAATCAGTAATCTTTCAGAGAGCTCATAAATAGCTCATAAATCAGGGCTATTTGTTTTTTTTTATTTTTGCAAGTGGGGGGGGGGGGCAGCTCAACACGAGTATAAATTTTTATGTTTTAACAATTTTTTTCTTTAATTTTGGACCTTGTTAGGGGTGGAATTTCCTCATCTTTCCTCCGCTTGTATATCCGCCACTGGCCAGAGGGCATCTTTAACATCTTTTATTTTGCCGTATATTTTATATCTGCAGAAACAATCAGGCAAACTCATTTACGATAACTAGTGAAAGATCGTACGAAGCTGGTTTAGTTGAATATAGTATGATAGCACGACGATACTTTAGTTATAAGCAGACATAAAAGTTTAATAGTATATAACGCGCTATAAGATGTAGTTACTTCTATCGCAGTGCCAGGTGCCGTTAATTATTGTATTTCGTTTTTGATATCTATATCTATATATGTATAAAGTGTCAGAACACATTGAAGGGTGCCAGGAAGGAAGGAAGAAAAATAGGAAGAAGTCCGAAATAGTAGGATAAACCAGAAAAAAATAGAGGAAATCAGAAACAATTGGAGGGAGATACTATAAAATATAAGTATGTAAAAAATTGAGTGCAGTGAAGGTAGGGGGCAATTGATTGTATTCCCTGTCGCATAGCAACGGGTAATAGACCGGGCAGTATCGTCGCCCCTGCTAGCGAAATTATTCCGATTCGATTTTTTTGCACAAACCCTCTCAAAAAGAGGTACTTATAACATATCCACATGGTGCCGGGCGGTGCCATGGTCGAAAAATTGTTTAAAATATTTTTTTTAAACAAATTCACAAAAGTAATTTTTTCATTTCGAACAAAATTTTTTTAGATAAATTGGCTTATTCTGAGCAAAAAAGGTCTGTTGTCATTTTTTCTAAAATTGACTGTTGTCGAGTTATATGCGATTAAAAATTTGAAAAATGCAAAAGTGTCCATTTTCAAGGCTTAATAACTCGATTAAACATTATTATTACTATGAAATTCAAAAAGTTACCAAATCAAGTTTCAAATCCCTTCTTCAAGGTCCTGAAGAGATTTTTGTCATTCTTTTATTAGAAAGCTCTTATTTTTAATTATTAACAATTAGCGCTATAGTCCATGATTTATCGTCGCCCCCGTTAGTGAAATTATTCCGATTCAATTTTTTTGCAGAAACTTACTCAAAACGAGGTCCTTATAACATATCCACAAGGTACCGGGCGGTGACGTGGTTGAAAAATTGTTTAAACAATTTTTTTTAAACAAATTCACAAAAATAATTTTTTCACTTCGAACAATTTTTTTTAGATAATTTGGGACATTCCGAGCAAAAAATGTCTTTTGTGATTTTTTCCTAAAATTGATTGTTGTCGAATTATACGCGATTTATAATTTGAAAAATGCGAAAATGGTCATATAACTCGACAACAATCAATTTCAGAGAAAAATCACAAGAGACATGTTTTGCTCAGAATAACCCAGATTATCTGAAAAAAAAATCGTTCGCAATAAAAAAAATATTTTTGTGAATTTGTTTAAAAAAATTGTTTAAACAATTTTTCGACAACGGCACCGCCCGGCACCCTGTGGATATGTTATAAGGACCTCGTTTTGAGTAAGTTTCTGCAAAAAAATGGAATCTGAATAATTTCACTAACGGGGGCGACGATATATCCTGGAATATAGCGCTAATTGTTAATAATTAAAAATAACAGCTTTCTAATAAAATAATGACAAAAATCTCTTTGGGACCTTGAAGAAGGGATTTGAAACTTGATTTGGTGACTTTTTGAATTTTATAGTAATAATGTTTAATCGAGTTATAAGGCCTTGAAAATGGCCATTTTCGCATTATTCAAATTTTGAATCGCATATAACTCGACAACAATCAATTTTAGAAAAAAATGACAAGAGACCTTTTTTGCTCAGAATAAGCCAATTTATCTAAAAAAATTTTGTCTGAAATGAAAAAATTATTTTTGTGAATTTGTTTAAAAAAAATTGTTTCAACAATTTTTCGACCACGGCACCGCCCGGCACCCTGTGGATATGTTATAAGGGCCTCTTTTTGAGTAAGTTTGTGCAAAAAAATCGAATCGGAATAATTTGGCTAGCGGGGCGACGATACTGCCCGGTCTATAACATCACTAGTTATAGACCGGGCAAAAATACAAATCGACCTGTTTCGAGATTTGTCTCCAAATTCGCCCATTTACAAAAAAAATAATTTGTTCCATAATTTTGAACCTCACATAAACATATTTGTGAGACAATATTAAACCAAAATTTACAAACCTTTTTAAAAAATTGTGGTGGTCTACACATCTTATAACTCTTGCCTTAAATAATTGGTAATCTTCTGGTGTATCAATGTCAGTATTTAAAACATTTTTTATTTCGGTATTTAGACTTTTCCATTGAATTGAAATAAGACACATCATGTAAGTCACGTAAAGGTCAAAAGGTACAATTGCTGAAATTACGACACACATAGCATAGAACTCATATACAGCCAGTACATAATATGAAATATTTTTTGGTACATATGTATTGAGTCCCAGTACTTTTTTTCCTAAAAATAACGGTTGAAGTACAAAGCTGGATGCTGAAATACATGTGGCGACTAAAAAACATAAAATCACAAGTTGGCCGTATCTTAATACTTTTTTACGATATTTTTTGTCCTCTTCAACATCGGAGTTTTTAGTGTCCCAAAAATGAAGCCTTTTTCTCTCTAGTAGTTCAAACGCTATTGGCTGTTGTAAAAATGAATAAATAATCTTTAATGTAGACTAAAAAAAATGTATAATATTAACAGAAGTCTTCTAAATATTAAAAAATAAATCATTGTAAATTATTTTATAAACGCTTATTCCTAAATGGGCGTAAGTTAACCAAAAATTGGGAGAATCTTAGGATTCTAAAAAGGTTACTAGTATGTACTACTTGCTTAACAAACGAGATACTTAAGTGTAATACTATCGATTTGATCTATTCATCTATTTTGTTTATCTACTTATTGGCGCACACAATTTGATCATAAAGATGTACACAAAATAACCTGGATCTCTCCTGATAACCTGGATTTCCTGAAAAAATTCCCGAACTACCAAGAAAGAAAACACAATGGAAAAAATACCAATTAAAGAGGCTCTAAGATAAAGAGGTAGCAAGAAGAACAGAGGAAGAGATAAAGACAAGATTGGAAATAATGACGACGGGGACATAGAAGAGAAATGGAAACTAATACTAACAGCTGTGATAGAAGCGGTATACCTTAGCATTGGAAAGCAGAAAAAGACAAGAAAGAACAATTGTTTTATGAGCACTGCAAAAGAATTATAGAACAGAAAAACAACGCTATTATAAAAACAATAAAAGATAAGCTAAACGATTGTGAAGGCAAAAGAAGAGAAAATTATTGGAAAAGCAACTACAAATAATAGAAGAAAACTATGTTAAAAAAAGAGGTTACAATTTTTTGTCAAGGAGTAAAGAAAACACCACAAGTGTCACAAAACAAATGCACAATGGCTTTGCAGAAATAAAGATGGTATCTAGATGAGAGACAAGACAGAAAAATTGAATAGATGGGCAGAGTATTTCGAAGAATTATTAAACGATAAAGGCCAAACAGAAACAGAAATGCAACAGCGAGGGCAAGAAATTAAACAACAACAAATACAAGAAGGGGAACCCAACAAACACAATCACCGACAGAAATGGAGATAATAACAGTAATAAAAGACCTAAAAAATCATAAAAGTGCCGGAGAATTCTCATCTGCCCATTTCACAAGACATGTGATAAGACTATCAATTAAGAGACAAATTTGTGAAAAACAGCTGAATGAAAATACATATATCCAACCTTATTAGGCAACCCACAAATATAAACAACAAAAAAAATAAAGACTGTGAAACAGACAGAAAAATAAAAATTTCAGCCAGAATGACATGGATCAACAAACCGTTAGAAAAAAATAAAGAAAAATACAAAATAGCTGGAAAAAAGCCAACGCAACAAATAAAAAAGAAAAATGATTGATTAAATAAAAAGCTGGAGGATATTGAAAAAGACAGAAAAGATCATTTAATAAAATAATTTTACAAAAAAGTCAGAGCAACAAAAAATACGCCCAGCATTAAAACAATAGGACTAAAAAGCCAAAAAGGAGAAACCATGTTTGAAGACAAACAGATCAGCAGAAAGAAATTAAAAACCTCCGCAACGAAGAAGCAGCAGGAGAAGATCAAACAGCAGTGGAATTACTAAAATAGGGAGGAAGAGAATTACATAAAGAAATAAACCAGCTAATACAACAAATATTGACACAAAACAGGTGTGATAATTATACCATTATACCTTTTTTCATAATTATTTTTGGTGTTAATATTTTTATCATTTTCAATCCTGACAACTTTTATATGTAAAAAATATATTTTTATAAGCGGAATGTGTTTAACTCTTAATATTCCCTAATTTTAACATTAAAAAAAAAATTAATAATAAGCCAAAAACATGTGATGAGCCAAAAACATGTTGGCGTACATTTGGATTCCAATCTATATAATGTAAGTTTTTTACCCCGAGTTTATGAAGGCTAAGAATATTATCAATAAAAACTTACGTGGCTGAAACCAACCATATTGTCTATAGAACCTGTTACTTTTAGAAATGTTAAATCTTCCTCTAAGATAAACGTCAAAGCTCCAAGATATATGATTCCAAGAGTACATAGAATATTGAACCAACACCTTATAATTCCAAACCATGAACGTTTAGCTCTTGGTTCGATTCCTACAAATTTATTACACAGGAAGGCTAATCGTATAAAAGAAATCTCCATTTTGTGTAACTGTGTCACAACTAATAGTCCACACTCTTATTAAAACTCATATTTATAGTAAAAAACTTATTTTTTATTTATAAAAGAAAATTATGAATTAGAATATAAGTTTTTAAGACATAACCAATAATTTATTATGTTTTAGTTACTGACCAGTATTAGGCGAGGAAATAAAACATTATATTACCTCTAACGTTTATTCCAGGGAATTAACACAAAATAAATCGACTTTTAAATATAGCACCTAGAAACTTGCAACTACACTCCGCCAAAATTATCACATCACCTTAAAAATTTGACATATTTAATGTCTCATATTTCCTAAACCTGTTGTTCGATTTTAGTGATTTCTTAATATGTTAAAGCTTTATTCTTCAAGAATATCGAGGTAATAATATTGTTGCTTAACAGGTAAGTGTCATTGTATACCGGGTGTAACAATCATAGTGTATTTTTTCCTCAAAGTTTGGAACACCCTGTGGAATGTTCTAGCGTATATAAAATATTGAAATTGAAACTCTACTCTAACCTTAGGCGATCTAAACATTTTGCTTTTTGGTTCATTCGCTTATGTTAAATAATAAAAAAGTTAGGTACTTTAACAACTAGCAAGGTTCTTCATCAATACAGGGTGTTTCTAAATAAGTGCGACGAACTTTAAGGGGTAATTCTGTATGAAAAAATAATGACCGTTTACTTTATAATCATGTGTCCGCAAATGCTTCGTTTCCGAGATACGGGATGTTGAATTTTTTCTTACAAACTGACGATTTATTTATTGCTCTAAAACCGGTTGAGATATGAAAATGAAATTTGGTAGGTTTTAAGAGGTAGTTATTGCGCATTTTTTGACGTACAATTAAGAATTTTATATTCACCATTGGTCACCATTCACCATTCGCCTGGTCCCTAAATCGTGCTCCGAGCCTGCCTCTTCGCCTAACTCCATCTGGTCTCTGGCTAATTTGTTTCGATGGCTCCATCTCAGTCATCCTTTCTAAGTGGCCTAGCGACCACAGCCTATTTATTTGGATAGATCCACCAATACTAGGCCCACAATAAAGTGGTAAAGCTCAAAATTATAGCGTCTATGCCATAATCCGTTTTCCTGCATCCATTTATACATGTCAGCGAATTTTACGGTCCAAATTGCCTAACCGTTCTTCATCACTTTTTTTATCGTTTACGTTTCTGACGCGTAAGTGAAGATGTGCTTGATTTGAGTTCTGCATATCACTATTTTTGTTCTTTTTGTGACTATGTTTGATGTTAAGAGTTTCTTAAATCTATAGTACACTCTATTTGCTAGATATATACGTCCATTCATTTCTGCAGTTACTGTACTACTTTGGTTGATTTGTGAGCCTAGATATGCAAACTCTCTTACTCATTCGAAAGTATGTGTTCCAACCGTTAGGTCTTAAGAGTCTTCTACTTGATTATTATTTGAGACCTTTATATACTTAGTTTTATTAGTATTAACTTGTAGTAAAATTCTTTTTGCTGGTGCTTCCAATGTCGTGAACGATTGAACCTGGTCCGCCTTTCTTCTTGCTATCAGGGCCGCGTTTAGGTCAATTGACGCCCTAGGCAATTCTCTAGTAGCCGCCCTTCAAACATGTACCAATTTTGCGAAAAAAAATTGCAGAAATTTTTATTTAAATAAGAATACACTAAAAATGGATTTAAACTACGATGTTTATATACTTATAATAGAAAGAATTGTCATTCCAGTTCGATCACATCAGAGACTTCTTTTCAAAAAAAGACTTTCAAAAAAAAATTTATTCTTGACAAAATCGACAAATTTTTAACACGTTCTTGCGTCATACTTGATGGGAAATTATTTTTAATTCTTGACATTTTTGAAAATGACCTTTCAGCGGACAAGTTGGCAACTGGGAGACACAAATAAATGTGCAAAGCAATGTCAAAATTAGGGAAAATATGTTTCAATCCATTTGGTGCAGTCATTGAAGGTTCCGATTTCCTTGAACCATCGATTTTCATGAAAATTGGTGAGTAGTTAGAGGATACCTCAAGAAAAAAATGCGACATGATGCCAACTTGCGTTTTTACCGTGGTGGTAAAAAAAATAATACCATAAATCGATAGAGAGACAAATTTTAAGCAAAATTTGTTATATAAAGTTAATAATATAAATCAATGCTTTTTGAGTTACTAAGGATCAAAAATTTTATTTTTTTGTAAAAAATGCATGTTTTAAAGCTGTTTTTCACGTATAACTCGAAAAATGTAAGCTTTTACAAAAAAGTTATTACCAAAATTGAAAATATCTGATAAAAAACTTAAAGATCTAAACTAATGTTAATTTAAAGTGAGTTATGGGTAAATGAATGTATATTTTTTCGACGAGTACTCAAATCTAAGTATTCAGCTTAAATAACCTGCTAAGCACTTGCCAGATTACTTCGGAGTACCTATCAAATGAGCTACAGTAGAAGTTAATAGCATCACAATTAAGCAAGTTATGATGAAAATAAGAGAACCCTTTAGAACTTTTTAGGAAAAAGTGAAAAATAAAACATATGCCGTTTCCACAAAAATCAAAATTTATGGTAATCTTTAGAATAATTTCTTTATATTAGCATAAGTAATGATTTTAACAATTTTGACCGGTTTAGAATGCATATGTTTGAAACAAATATGTAATTTAAAAAAACCAAAATTTTTAAAATTATCGTAATTTTCATTTTCTTTTGATAATACATAACTCCAAAAATACTCAATATACGTAAACAGTGATATATGTAACCAAATTTTAGTTTTTTCTGTATCAAATATTTTACCATTTTACTATTTCTGTGAGAACCATGTAACCGGAGCCGTTTAACCTTTTATTTTTAAAAAAGTAAGGAGTTTAAAAGATTAAATTCAATGTGGTTTAATAGCCATTAAAATTAACTTTAAAATGGTTCTTAGGCAAACCTGATATCGTAAAAATTAACGGAGTTATTAAAAAAAAAACAATAACTATTTTGGAAGAAATTTTAAAAGATAAATTTTGAAAAATATTTGGTGCATAAATTTTAAAGCCATCAACTTGTTCGGGGGCTCATTTAATAGATATTTCTATGTACTTTGACAAATGTTTAGTAAGGTTATGTTATAAAATGCATCATTTTCCCGTTATTTAAGCTTGAATACTTAGATTTCGGTACTCGCCGAAAAAAATTTAGGTATATTCAATTACCTATAACTCACTTTTAGTTAACATTAAAATGTTTTTCCAGTAAGGAGTTTATTTCGTATTAGCTTTAATTTTGGTAATAATAGCTTTTTTGTAAAATCTTTTAGTTTTTGGGTTATTTATGGAAAATCGGTAAAAACATGCATTTTTTCACGAAAAATTAAAATCTTTGATCTTTAATATCTCAAAAAGTTTATTTTATTAACTTTAGTTAACAAATTTTGCTTAGAATTTGTCCCTCTATCAAATTCTGGGGATATTTCTAATAAAATAATTTTCAGCCCCGAGAAGGGGTGGCATACACCCCCAGGGTAAAAGCGCAAGTTGACACCATGTCACCTTTGTTCCTTGAGATATCCTCTAACCAGTCACCAATTGCCATAAACATCGATGGAGGTTCAACGAAATCGGAGGTAAATAATAGCTCATATCCACCTTCAGTGACTGCTGTAAATCTTCTTTAAATATTAAGATATGTCAATTGGTGATTTTATTGTGGTATCCAAATGACCCTTTAAGTGAATGCATTCATGTATGATGTATCTTGGTCGTGTTTTTTTATCAGATTTTCAGCTTCTTTGATATTTCTTCATTGCTTAATTTTGGAAAATCTGTTAACAACACGAAAACGTTGATAAATAAGTAGATAAGATTCCAGACGTCTATTCAGGTCTCTTATCAGTGTCGATTATAACATAGAATGTGTGAATTTTCATCTCATCCCTAGCTGAAAAGTTTAGTTCATCATCGGCCCCCTCGTCAAATTGAATTTCTCTTTCTTATTTCTTTATTATGTTTTATTTGGGCACAATTTTTTGGCTTCCTTGCGGTAAAGAGATTTGAAAGAGCTTCACACTCTTTAATGACAGAACCTATATCCATAATTTTTATATGCAAAAAATATTTTTTGTACATTATTTTTGCCGCCCTCTCATAATATGCCGCCCTAGGCAACTGCCTATGTTGCCTAATGGATAAAGCAGCCCTGCTTGCTATGATATCAAGCAATGAACTGTCAATACGGATGGAATGGCCCTGTCCCATTCAAATAGTGAAGCGAGATTGCCACCAACATACAAGAAAGAGGTTCTAGAGAGAGACAGACAAGGTGCTGGAGAATTTGACAGGCCGTGTAATTTGAATTGCCTATATAAATGGACCTGATTGAATCAGTATTGACAGTTCGTTGAATGTACCTCATATTTTAACTTTCAGGGTTGATTGGCAGTACATATTTCAAAATTTAAATACTTTTTTGGATTTACAGAGTAAATAGAGTACAGAGTACCATACTTGGTGTTTAAATCAGTTTAAATACTTTTCAGAATTGTTATTTGTATTTATCAAAACAAATACCTACTTTCCTAAAGTATTTGGGAGTTAAATAATTTTAAAACTATTTAAATACTAAATTAGTGACTGTTTTATATAAAGTGAAGAAGTCCTTGATTATGTTTTTATGTTACTTTTTTTTATATTTAGAATTTTACTTTTATATTTCCCCGATTTAAGTTGATATAGGCAACTCAAATTACACGGCCTGTCAAAGTTTCCAGCACCTTGTCTGTCTCTCTCTAGGACCTCTCTCTTGTATCGTGGCTGCATTAATTGTCTTCGTGCCTATTCCATCCGTATTGACAGTTCATTGATATCAAGTCATCTGAATATGCTAGTATTTGTGCACTCCTATTAATAATGGTGCCTCTTGTTGTTATTCCAAATAATTCTCTAATAGCTTTCTCTAGGGAAATGCTGAATAAAAAGCACGATATGCTTATCTTTCCCTGTTGAAGTCCTGTTTGTGTCTGGAAAGTTCTTGTTATTCCATTCTGCACTTTATGCATACACAAGACTGTTGAGAGGGTTGCTTTCACCAATCTCACTAAGTGTATTACTACTACTCCGTGGCGTTACAACCCTTCATGGGTTATAGCCGGTTCGACAACATGTCTCCACTGTTCTCTGTCTTGGACAACCTCCACCCAATTCTCCACCACCGTAGTGTTCAGATCTCCTGCTATATTATCTCGCCACCGGAGTCTAGGGCATCCGCATAGTCTTCTTCTAGTTGGGACTTCCTCCTACACCACACCGAGAGAACAATTTCTTTTCTCCTAAAACACCGATTTCTTTGAGCAATATTTCTTAAAAGTTAACATATCCTATTAACTTAAACATACCGGTTCACATATGAAGAAACGAGTTTTTTAAACACAACTCAATAATTTCTTACAGATAATTTCTTCAATACTAAGAAATGCATTAATGGTTACTTTTAATTTTCTTATCCTAAAGTTTTTATTTCTTAAATTGAAAACTACAAATATTTTGCAGTATAAGAAATATAATGTTAAGTTAATCCATATTCATATTTGTGAACAAGAAATTTTCTTGCAATCAAATAAATATTTTAAACCACAAGAAATAATTCTTCAGAAATACCCTCTGTAGTAACTGTGGTTATAAAATAAAAACTCTGTCATTAATGCCGAAATGTTACCTGCAAAGAGATTTTCGTCCACAAAAGAATTGCGCAGATTAACTATTTATGATTTAGTCGTCAGTGTTTGTCAAGATGGCGTGATATGTTCATGTTCATATAGATGGATGTTGGATTTATTGGTGTACTTTAAAAATTAACGGATATTTTGAAGGTACGTACATATATAGGTATTAAATAAAAGTAAATTGAGTAATTTAAGATGTAATAATAATATTGTTGCGTATCCGAATGGTTAAAAAAGAAACATAATAGTATCTTTATATGCTTTTTAGGTTCAATAATGGACGACTCTGAAATAAAGGAGCTTATTATTCTAACTGGGAAATATGCCACAATTTAAAGCTGGGACAGAATGATATAATATATAGCTTCAGAACAATATTAAGAAAGGAGTTATTAACCATCTGCGGGCCCTTCCAGAAATGGTAGAACTTCATACATGTAAGTACCTTTTTAAAAATGTGTATACTTATGTATCAACTATAATATGTTTCTTGAATGTATCGTCTTCTATAAAAAATATACAATATAACGCTATATCAAACATGGCGGGTGCAACGCTGAGGATTTTTCTGTTAATTTATTTGAGATAAAGAAATCAGTTAGTCTAAAAGAAATATATGTTTATGGTTAAGAAATGTTATTGCCGAAAACCGTGAATTAGTTAATATGTATTAAATTACTTAGATGTAAACTAATAATACTTTCCCGTAATAAAATTTCTTAATGATTACGTATGCTGTCTCTTTTAGATTATAAAAATTAAGAAAATTACATATTATTATGTCTGATTCAATGTTTTACATTAGTTGTATTTTCCCTCTTGTTTTAGCTAAACAATGTTTATTGTGTGACTTAATATTATACAGATAAATAATTAATATTTCATTAACAAAAAGAAAAAAATAAACAAAGATATGTAGGTTAAATAATGCCATGTTTGAACTAAATATGATTGATTATTATTAGTATTAATAGTTCTTATGTGGGGCCGTGTATTTGTTTTTTCTTTGTATTTCCTAAATTTGTCAAAATAAATATCTATATCTTTATAAAAAAAATTTATTAAAGTAAGTTTACTCTTTCTACATAACGATTTTGTTTTAGGGAATTGCTGACATACAAAGTGCTATTAACAAAAGAAAGAAAATTTGAGGAAGTTGGATTTGCCTCTCCATCCTTTTATTGTTGTGTAGAAGCCAGTGGTTTAAGAGTGGAGAAAATATTTGTATGTAATAATAATGTTTTATATCTTGTTTTATTAATAAATAATGATTTTACCTTAACACAATGATTTATTTCGCCGTATGTAATATCACTTTATTTTCAAGAAATATTAACTTAACTCTAAATATACGTTTATCTCTACGAAATATATTTCTTAACATTAAATAAATTAATTATTAATAGTAAAATAATAATATTCCTTACTAAGAAATATTATTGCTCAGAAAGAATAGTTTTCTAATGTGTAGAAAATATATTTTTATGACTAATAAAATTAATTAACATCAAGTGTAATTTCTTTCTGATAAATGGGTTTGAAGTTTGCCAGAAAGTGATAGTTCAATCATGTTTAAGATATATTTCTTTGGCTATAGTAGAATTTATTTGAAATATTTTAGAAAATTATATCTTACATACAAAGATATATTTCTTAGGCAATATGCCAAGTCGATCTTTCTTAAATATTAATAAAGTTTCTTTATGTCAAGAATTTTTTTCTCTCGGTGCAGTCTTACTGTTCTTTGGTCAGAATGTCTTCTGAGGTGACCTGTCCATTGAAGTCTTCTGGACTTTATTTTTTATGATGGCGTCTGAGTAAAGTTCTTCGAACTCTTTGTTGGTTTTTATCCTATATTGTCCTGATGCTTCATCCAGCATAGACCCAAAGATCTTACTTAGGATTTTTCTGTCCCAAACACGTAGTCTCTCTTCGTTTGCCTTTGTTATCGTCCACGTTTCGCTTCCGTATATTGTAGAGTCAGCTCAGTATGCAACCACTTATACGTTTCCTTCACTGTAGTCGGTACTTTAGACAGAACCCCTTTGGAGAGAACGACAGGATGTCAGGATTGAGGTAGAAGATAGGTGAATGATAGAGACTAATGCTTTTAGATGGAATTGTAATAAAGTGCTAAATAAAGATTATCTCAATAATTCTACATGGTGGCAGCGAACTTGCAAATACTCCGAGGAATATTTGGCAAGTAGAAACTTCTTCGAAGAGCATAAATAGAGTTAAAAAAATCCAGGAATGCCAGAAAATCCAGCAGTACCAAATGGGAGCAACGTGCTTGCCAACATGGCAACAGTAGCAGCTCCTTCTGAGTTTAATTTATCCCTTCCAGGATCATGGAATCAGTGGAAAAAGAGGTTACAAAGATATATGCCGGTTAGCTGTTTCATAAACAAGCCAGAAGCTGAAAAAACTGATATGCTATTGTATCTAATGGGGCAGAAGCAGAGGAAATTATAACTCAATTTAACCTAACACCCGCAAAGCAAGTATATAGGGACCGTGCAAGTTCTGCAAAGCTACACCTGGTTTCTACGCTCAGCAACATTTTTCGCACTTTTAATTATTTTGGCCAATTATATTAGTCCTGGTTACTGGATAATTGTCAAGACCATAGTCCAAAAAATAATAAGAAAAAAAAATAAGATTCACGGTACGTTATTAAAACGTAAACAATTGTATATAGTAAATAAAATTAGTTATTAATATGCAGAACTGCAAGGAAAATACAATTAATAAAATTTACCTTTATATAATAATTGCGTATTATATCAATATTGTGGAGAAATACATAATTTTTCTTCTTCAATTACAGTAGGTATGAAATATACGTCAATTTGACAATTTCAATTGACAATATGAATTATTTAAGAAAGTTGCAATATTTATCCGCACAATCGTTTCTCGTATCCCCTCCAAGTACTTGCACACCGCGAATAGGTAGTATTATTATCGAGAAATTTGATGCTCATTTTATACCCCAAAAGAATGTAATATTTGAACGATTTAAGTTCAACACACGTAGTGAACAGCCAGGGGAGTCCGTAGATGCATATATCACTACACTTCATAGCCTTGCAGAATATTGTAGTTATGGAGCTCTAAAAGATGAGTTTAATAAGAGACCGCATATTAGTAGGAATTTTAGATGTAAAAGTAAGTGAGAGGTTACAACCCCAAAAGAATCTAACATTAGGGGAAGCTGTATTAACAGTATGTCAAGCCGAGCTGCAGAATTCTCAAAACAAGATTCTTAGGCAAGAACGAGTACAAGAAGTAGCTGCGGTCAATGCACACAGAGGTAACTACTGGTCACAATCACAAGCAGAACCAAATAAATATGGACAATAGGACACACAGAGGAAATCCACCAAAAACTGCAAATGTACATACTGTAGTTTACCAAGCTGCAACAGCAGAGAAAGATGTCCAGCAAAATATAGTCGTGGTCGATTATGTGGAAAGAAAGGACATTGGCAAGCTAGGTGTAGATCCGGCAGGAATGTAAGAGTAGTTGAATGTCAAAACCATGCTGAAAGTGAGGTAGGAATAGAAAATGAAATGGAAAACTTACAGGTAAATAACTTTGCTTTTCATCTAGGACACATTTACACTAATGATAAAGATCAGTGGTTTGCAAAAGTTTTAGTTGACAATAAATATGTTATGCCTTTTCTTGTTGATACAGGTGCTGATATAAGCTGTGTTTCTAGAAATATGTTTTCTGATTTTTACAAAAATAAAATGTATGTGTGCCAGGAGTCCATAGGGGCCCTGATAATAAACAACTGGAAATTGAGGGTAAAATTGATATTAATTTGACTTCAGAACGTCTAGTCCTGTCGCCAGGGGGGGTACAACGGCCTCGTTAATTCAGATGGACTTACTCAAGTTTTTTTTATGTATTTTGACCCGTAGAACACGAATTTTTTGGGTAACAGTTGATCCGGATGTCGATAAGATTGTTATAGACCAAGAACTTGAGGAATCAAATAACAGCGATTTTTGGCAAAACAAAACAATATTTTGTATTTTTTGGGCCATTTTAAGTAAAAAATATTTCTACAAGTTTTTTCGTAGGATGCACAGTTTTCGAGATAAACGCGGTTGAACTTTAAAAAAATCGAAAAATTGCAATTTTTGAACCCGAATAACTTTTGATTAAAAAATAAAATAGCAAGTCTGCTTACCGTATTTGAAAGTTTAAGTCAAATTATATCGGTTTTTATTATTTGCATTGGTAAAAATTTATTTTTTTATTGTTTAACAAAGCTATAAACACGTAGGGTTTCCCGTGCTTTTACATTCGTTTTAACGCATGTAACGTAGAAATAGTCTTGATTGCACTAGTACCTATTCTACCTACTCGTTCGATTTTAAATGATAAATCATAGAAACATCACTCACGCACTAGTTGTTTGTAGCTTTGTTTAACAATAACACAATAAATTTTTAGCAATGCAAATAATCAAAACCGACATAATTTGACTTGAACTTTCAAAGGCGCTAAGCAGAATTGCTATTTTATTTTTTAATCAAAAGTTATTCGGGTTTAAAAATTGCAGTTTTTCGATTTTTTGAAAGTTCAACCGCGTTTATCTCGAAAACTGTGCATCCTACTAAAAAACTTGTAGAAATATTTTTTGCTTAAAATGACCCAAAAAATACAAAATATTGTTTTGTTTTGCCAAAAATCGCTGTTATTTGATTCCTCAAGTTCTTGGTCTATAACAATCTTATCGACATCCGGATCAACTGTTACCCAAAAAATTCGTGTTCTACGGGTCAAAATACATAAAAAAAACTTGGGTAAGTCCATCTGAATTAACGAGGCCGTTGTATCCCCCCTGGCGACAGGACTAGTCAGGATCAGAGAGCTACAGTCCTAGCAAGTACTCATTAGAAACGATAGCTGAGTCATTTCAAGGAATATTTGATGATATTGGGGAATTTAAAACAAAAATGAAACTTGAGCTAAAATCTAATGTTCATCCATTTGCCCATCAGTACCACGAGTAGTTCCAGTACCACTCATGACCAAGTTAAAAGTTGAGTTAGACCGTCTACTTCAGTTGGGTATAATAAAACCAATTGAAGAACATACCAGGTGGGTAAGTCCTATTGTTAGTGTACCAAAAGGCGACTCTGTTAGGTTGTGCGAAGATTACACAAAACTCAACCAAAGTGTATTAGGAGCTCATTTCACGCTTCAAAAAAAAAAGAGCATACTTTGGCTCAACTGAAAAATTCAATAATATTCTGTAAGATCGACAAACTAATGGTTACTTCCAAATTAAACTGAAACCAGAAAGCCAACTGTTAACTAAAATCATCACACCATTTGGTCGATACTTTTTGCATGTCTTCCCTTTGGAATTTCGTGTTCTCCAGAATATTTGATTCCAGATTTCAGATTCCAGTCTGATATCCAGATTTTTTCAGGTATAAAAGGGGTAGTCTTTTAATGCTAGTTCAGTCAAAGAACATGACGAAATTTTAAACCAAGTTCTAATAAAATTACACAATGAAGGTATAACCCTTAATAAAAACAAATGTCATTGCTGCTAAGTCTGTCAAGTACTTGGGGCATGTCATCACTACTTCTGGTGTTAAAATAGATCCTGAAAAGGTCAAGGCAATTAGAGAATTCCCAGAACCAGAAAATAAAACAGAACTTTTAAGATTATTAGGTATGATTAATTTTTGCTCGTAAATATAATAAAAACAAATCTGAAATTTTAGAACCTTTAACATCTCTTCTAAAAAAGGACTCAGTATTCTTATGGGGACCTACTCAAATTTAAGCTCTAAATACTCTAAAAAATGTTTAGAAAGTTCCCCAAATTTATCATATTTTGATGCGAACAAAACTATAGTTGTAAACTCAGACTCTAGTTGTTTTGGTATAGGAACTTGTCTGATGCAGGAAAATCAAGATAAGTCTCGCGAAATAGTGGCGTTTTCATTTCGATTATTAAGTCAAGTAGAGGGTCGCTATGCACAGATAGAAAAAGAAGCCCTGGCAATTACGTGGGCAGCTGAAAAGTTTGCTGAGTATACAGGGTGTTCCAAAAAGATTGGTCATAAATTATACCACACATTCTAGGGTGAAAAATAGTTCGATTGAACCTAACTTACCTTAGTACAAATGTGCTTATAAAAAAAGTTGCAGCCCTTTGAAGTTACAAAATGAAAATCGATTTTTTTCAATATATCGAAAACTATTAAAGATTTTTTATTGAAAATGGACATGTATCATTCTTATGGCAGGAAAATATTAAAACAAAATTATAGTGGAATTTGTCCACCACATAAAAAATTTATGGGGGTTTTGTTCCCTTAAACTTCCCCAAACTTTTGTGTACGTTTCAATTCACTCATTATTGTGGTACCATTAGTTAAACACAACGTTTTTAAACCTTTTTTTGTTAGTATTTTTTCGATAAGCCAATTTTTATCGAGACACGGCTTCTTTTTTAATATATTTACATAAAAAATTTAGGGGGATTTTGTTCTTTTAAACTCCCCAAATGTTTGTGTACGTTCCAATTAAACTATTCTTGTGGTACCATTAGTTAAACACAGTGTTTTTAAAACTTTTTTGCCTCTTACTCTTTTTTTGATAAGTCACCTTTTATCGAGATGCAGCTTCTTTTTCAAAATATACCTAAAAATGTAAATTATAAATAAATTATTTTCAGATCATTAACAAGTCTATAATCGAACTTAACCATACACAAATATGTGGTGGATCCGACAAATATTCAAAATATCTCGATAAACTATAGCTTATCGAAAAAGTACTAAGAGACAAAAAAGTTTTAAAAACATGGTGTTTAACTAATCGTGCCACAATAATAATTTAATTGGAACGTACACAGAAGTTTGGGGGGTTGAATGGAACAAAACCGCCATCAAATTTTTATGGGGTGCACAAATTTCACTTTAATTTTTTTTTAAGATGTTGCTGCCATAAGAATGCCAAATGTCTATTTTAAATAAAAAATCTCTAAGAGTTTTCGATATATGAAAAAAAGCGATTTTCATTTTGTAACTTCAAATGGCTGTAACTTTTTTTGTGTGTATTATTGTATATAGGTAAGTAACGTTCAATCAACCTATTTTTGACCACAAAATCTGCGGTATAATTTATGACCAATCTTTTTGGGACAACCTGTATAACAGGGGTCAAAGATTTGATTTTTGAAACAGACTCAAAAGCCCTTGTTCAAATTTTACAGACGAAAAATGTGGATGAATTAACTCCTAGGTTGCAGTGGTTTCGGATGCGATTAATGCGTTACAATTATAAAGTAGTTTACATCCCACGAAAACAGTTGGTTGTATCGGACGACCTATATCGAAGTCCCATAAAGAATTCTGTACCTAATAATGATGAGTTGACAGGTAATAGGTATTGAAGTCGAGGGGTATGTTAAATCTGTAATTCGCAATTTACCTATAAAAGATCGGTTTATAAAGCAAATAATTGAGGAACAAAGCAATGACCCTGTTTTACAAATAATAAAACAATATACATTGACATCATGGCCAGAAAAGCATAAAATTCCCGTGCATATTTTGCCACATTTTCAACTCAGTTACGATATTTAATTTTGTGAAAATTTGTTATTAAAAAGTTCTCGAATTATTATACCAGCAGCTTTACAACTTAAATGTCTAGAATATATTCACTAGGGATGGCGGTTGTTGACAAAAACACCGGTTTTCGGTTAAACCGGTTTTTTTACTTACGGTTTAATCTGATGGTTATAACCCGCCATAAAAACCGGTTATTCAGTAAACCGGTTTTCGGTTTTTTAATCAATTTTCAATACCCAATAGGTAACACCGTTACATTTACATTGCACTTTAGTTTGTGATACTACACATGTCCATTTTCAATATAAAATCTCTTTTCGATATATTGGAAAAATATATTTTCATTTGGTAACTTAAGAGTGCTGTAACTTTTTTCAAGTGCACATTTGTACTAAGGTAAGTTAGGTTCAATCGATCTATTTTTGGTCTCAGAATATGTGATTTAATTTATGACCTACCTTTATAATAATCTAACGCAATGAAAATTTAGGGTCGAAACAATCCCAAATAATTACAAAATAAAAAAGTAGTGAAATTAGGTACCTATTTATAATACTATAAGTAATATGAAGTACCTAATGTACGAGTATATACATGTATATTATAAAAACAAAAAACATGAAAAATAGTAAAACTTATAAAAACAAATAATGAATCATTATTAAAATTCCGAACTGAATGTATTATTGTCTTAATGTTTGTGCAAATCTGTTGTATTTCTGAAAAAAGTCCTTTTTACACAAGATACACAAAACTATTTTATTTTTTTTTCTCCTGGATTTGTTATTGTCGTTTGTGTAGGTAAAGTCCTTTTGAGGAGCATTTTTCAGTGCGTCACGTATGATAGAAAAAAAGGTAAGTCCGTGATAATAATTTATAATATTTTTATTCTAACATGACATTTTAGTTAAATCTGACAGTTGTCACATTTTATTTGTAATTTGGCATAAAAACAAATCAATTGTGTTTATTGCATTTATAAAAGGGTATTTTCTTTGATTTGTATAGTCTTATAAATTGTACAGGTTATATTCGTAGATATATTATTATTATATAATTCGCAAATAATTTTTTTCGATTATCTTCTTCTTCAGGTGCCATCTCCGCTACGGAGGTTGGCAATCATCATAGCTATTTTAATTTTTGAGGCAGTAGCTCTAAATAGTTGTTTCGAGCTGCATCCAAACCACTCTCTCAGGTTCTTCAACCATGAAATTCGTCTTCTTCCGATGCTTCTTCTGCCATCTATCTTTCCCTGCATTATGAGTCGTAGGATACCATACTTCTCGCCCCGCATCACATGTCCGAGATACTGTAGCTTCTTTTCTTTAATTGTAAGTTCAACTTCCTTTTCTTTACCTATTCTTCTCAGTACTTCATTGTTTGTAACTCTATCTACCCAGGAAACCCTCATAATTTTTCTATAGGTCCACATTTCAAAGGCGTTAAGTCGTCTCATTGTCTCTACATTTAACGTCCATGATTCCACTCCATAGTATAGAACACTGTAGACGTAACATTTTGTTAGGCGTACTTTAAGAGCTAATGTTAAATCTTTGCTACATAGGACCTTTTTTATTTTTATAAAATTAGAACTTGCTTTTTCGATTCTGACTTTTATTTCTGCAGTGTAGTCATTATTTTCTGTTATAAGTGTTCCTAGGTAAGTGTACTTTTTTACTCTTTCGATCTGCTGGCCCTCTACTATCAAGATTTCGTTAGTATTATGGTTGTTTTTACTAATTTTCATAAACTTCGTCTTTTTGATATTGAGAGAGAGTCCGTACTCCCTACTACACCTTACTATTTTACTCATGAGTCTTTGCAGGTCTTGTAAACTATCGGCTATTATTACTGTATCATCTGCATATCTGATGTTGTTAACTAAGACTCCATTTACTCTTATGCCGACTGTTTCATCTTCCAGAGTTTCTCGCATTACCTCTTCAGAATAAGCGTTAAATAATAGAGGTGATAGTATGCAGCCTTGCCTGACTCCTCTCTTTATTTCCATTTCTTCAGATGTTTCTTTTTCAATTCTTACTATTGCTCGCTGATTGTAATAGAGGTGTGTTATTAGTCTTAAATCTCTTTCATCTAGGTTTTTATTTTTTTAGGATTTCCATGAGTCGATCATGTTTTACTTTATCAAACGCCTTATTGTAGTCTATAAAACAGACGTAAAGAGGATGGTTAACATCCAAACATCTCTGTGTCAGCACGTTGAAGGAGAATAATGCCTCTCTGGTACCCATACCATTGCGGAACCCATATTGAGTGTCACTAATATCCAGCTCCAGTTTAGAGTGTATTCTGGCGTGGATAATTTTCAATAGAATTTTCAAGGTATGTGACATTAAGCTTATGGTTCGGTAGTCACTGCATTCTTTTGCATTCACCTTCTTTGGCAAAATTGCATTCACCTTCTTTTTCGATTATAGCGGCATCTATCGACAACTAGAATACATGTTATAAATGTCTCTAATCAGAGACGTGCCTTTTTTCTGTCACATACAATTTAATGCGTTAGAAAGAAATCGAAAAACTGTGACGCACTGAAAGATGCTCATGAGAAAAAGAATATATATCATATATACAATATGTAATTATATGTATAATACCACTATGACTGCACATATGATTGATACTACAGTGCGTCTTGATTCCAAATTTAAACAAAGAATTGATGAATTTATACAAACAATATTTTTTCTTATAAAGGAAGCCTAAGCCCGGCCGCACATCAAAGAAACATGAAACGTAAATTACGTTTCATGGAAATAAACCACTGCTAAACAAATATATATCCGGCCATTTATGAGACTCTCCGAAAATAAAAATGTGTCATGAGCATGAATCACACTCGTTTCATTAGTAGGCGGACTTTGAGATTTTTTTAGCAGTGTTTTCTTTTCATGAAACATGTTTTTCGTTTCATGTTTCATGTTTTTCGTTTCATGTTTCTTTGGTGTGCGGCTTGGCTTAGGAGTAAACATGAATGAATACAATAAGTTATCTAAAAGACACTGGCTTATATCAGCTATTGTAACTTTACTAACTTTACTTGTTTTTACATGTTTTTTAGGTCGCTAATAACCCTTGTGGTTGCAGCGTAAAATAAATAAAAAAAAATTTTTTTTTCAGAATTTATTATTTTTTCAGAGGTAATTTATGACTTTAAAAAGAAAATCTGGTTAAAACCGAGACACAAAAACAACCGATAAAACCGGTTTCTGCAAAGTAAAAATCCGGTTTTAGGTTATAACCCGTAGGTTTTTCCCATTCCTAATATTCACACAGGTCATCTGGGCCAATGCAGGACAAGGCCAAATCTACAGTGTGGTGGTCTTCTCAAATAGAAAATATGATTAGAAATTGTCCCAATTGTGTGGAAACTCGTGAAAATATAAAAGAAACTTTTAAAGTTTCATTTATATTTTCTAAAAAAGAAAAGAATCATGCACACGACCTTGGGAAAAGATAGCGCTAGATCTGTTTAAACTGGATAAATGGTTCTTGATTGATCTTATTTTAAAATATTTGAGCTCAGTTCCATGACTGAAATTGTTATTATAAATCACTTGAAAGGTTTATTCTCTCGTTTATTCTCTAGGTATGGTATTTCCAATATTGTACGTAGTGACAATGGACCACAATTTTCAACATTATTTAAGAAATTTGCTTCAAATTATAATTTTATTCATGTAACTAATAGCCCATACTTTGCACAGAGCAATGAATTAGTTGAACGGATAGTTAAGACTGCTAAAGAACTAATCAAAAAGAATAGTGAAGATATATTTTGAGCGCTCTTAGCCTATAGGGCTACACCTTTAAAGTGTGGACGTTCACCAGCAGAGCTGTTTTTCTCTAGAAAATTAAGAACTAATCTACCATAGTTGTCATTAAATTTGGAACAATTGGTTGTTAGGGGGGGGAGTGTCATTAACACAAAGGGAAAATAAGGAAAAACAAGCAGATAATAATAGTAGACACTGAGCCAAGGATATGCAACCTTTAGATGTGGGCGATTCTGTATGGGTTATTGAAATTAGACAATATGGAAAGGTAATTGAAATTTGTGAAGAACCACGCTCTTATGTTGTTCAAACTAATAGTGGTCAATTCAGACCTAACAGATGGAATTTGGTCCAGGCACCTTGCTATACTCCTGATACCAGTAACCAGTTAGTTCCTAAGAAATTTGTTGACGGCAGCGTCTTAGCAACTCCAGGCTTCTCGACCCACAAAGAAAAGGAGAATGTGAAAGGAGAAAATATATGATCGGTTTAAAACGTCCTCCGACGTCTTCCGATGCCCAATCTCCATGCATCTCTCTCTTCCCAAAGGTCTTCGTCTAAACCTCTCACTCGGATCTCTCTCTATTCCTTCTCTCCAGCTCTTTCTGGGTCGGCCTCTTTTTCTCTTTCCATGTGGTGACCAACCTAGAATCTGTTTTGGCAGACGGTGTTCTGGCATTCTCTGCACATGTCCATACCACTTTAGTTGTTGTACTCTAATATCTTCGACAATCGTATGTGTGACTCCCATAATCTCTCGTATACGTTCGTTATTAATTCTTTCGAGTTTTGATTTTCCTGCGGCACGTCTCCAGTAGTCCATCTCCGTGGCTTGTAGTGTTCTTTCAGTAGTTGTCTTTAACTGCCACACGTCACTTCCATACATTAGTATGCTCTTTATAATAGTGCTGTATATTCGATGTTTATTTTTTTTTGGATATATGTTGATCCCAAATAATACTATTTAGTTGAGATATGGCTTTGGATAAGGAGAATGATAATATAAATAATTCCTCTGATACTTTAGAGAATATACATGAGAGCCAGAGTTGTGGGGTCGATGCTTCACCAAATGGAAGTGATGTCCAAAGTGGACACTTACCTGTACAGGAACCTGATCTGTTATTGAGGCCCAAAAGAAACATTAAAAAGCCGATTTACTTGCCCGACTATAGTTGTTAAGTTATGTATGTTATGTTATGTTATGTATTCATTCTATATTTGCCGGGGTCCTGGAATTTTCATAGAGAGCTCTGTAGCTTACCTCACTTAAAAAGAGGAGAATGTAGAGTCAGCTCAGTATGCAACCACTTACACGTTTCCTTCAGAACCGTAGTCGGTATTTTAGACAAAACCTCTTTAGAGAGAATGGCCGCGTTCACCAGAATAGGGTTTTTCATCGATTGTCATTTGTTTCGAGCTTCTGTCATATGTTGTATAATCTATGTATAATATTAATATTCACGGATTATACCACGGTTATTAGACTTTATTACGATTGTCTTGTCCGACGGTGGTGGGGAGACTTATATTTTTGACTTTACGTCACAAGAGTTTACATTCCCATATTTTTAAATGATTTTCGATCATTGAATGTGTGTTATTGTGTATATATGTGTATTATTTGTGTTATTATGAAATAATTAGACAAATAGTACACTTCGCCTCATATAAAACTGGTACACTTTTTTTCCCAATGTAAACCTGTGTTCAGACTGACAATTATTGTTCGTGAATCACGTCGTTGTTGCCATCGCAGATAACGAAATTGCACTAAATCTGAATACAAAAAAATAACGTTTAAAATGTATATTTCGAATTGTAATACATATATTTAAATTCCATACTTCTTCACTGTAAAAGTTATTCATTTTGTATTAATTTCAAAAATTTTTTTTATTTTTCCAGTGTGTTTTATACCTCAATCAACGATTTGACATTAAACATAATTTAAAGTCATGTCAAGATTTATATCTATCATTATTTTTGAATTGAAATATTTTCATAAATTATAATAAAACACGAATAAATGTCGAATAATTGAGATGACGGAAAATTACCATTGTTTTAGTTTTTAGTATATTAAAAAATGCGGTCTGTCGCTCAGCCCCGTTTTTACCTAGTTTGATATAATATTTTCGTTGAACTGGCAACGTTGCCCTAGAAATTAGAATGACACTTGTGACAAGATCAACTTACACAACTTGAAAAACACGATTTTTGGTCATAAGAGTTGTACCAGTTTTTTTTGACGCGAAGTGTACACATTTTATCTTATACCGGGTGGTGAATCGTAAAAAGGGCCATAGGAAACTCAATGTAAAATTCTGAATTGTTGAATTCCTGCTTCCCTAATTATTTTACATCAAAAGTCATGAGAGAATACTTGTAGAGAATTAAAATCTGTATTAAAATCAAAAGTTAAAATTGTTCTACGATTTAAATGCATTCCAAAATTTTGAAAAATATGATACATTTGCCACAATAGGTATGCGTGTAAAAGTAAGGCCACACGTTACTATTTAACTGACAGTGCTCACACCATTGACTGAATAAAAAAGTCTTTATTATTAATCCTTTCTCCGCAACTGAGGGTATCTTATCAACTGGATTGTTTTTAAACAATAGATGATAAAATAAAAATATTGACAGTTCAAAAATGTGAACATTATTGCATTGTGTGTGGCCTAAGTTTGGGCTGAAAGCTAAAATGTATTACATTTTTACAAAATCTTGGAATATGTTTAATTACGTAGACCAATTTTAACAGTTATTTCCAATACAGATTTCAATCCTCTACAAATAGTTTCTAATGTCTTTTGATGTACAATAATTATTAGGGAAGCTGGAATTCAACAGTTCAGAATTTCACATTGAGTTACTGCAAAATTTTGACGCATGTCAAAATTCTCAATGTGTTTTAATTAGGCATTCCAATGAACTGTCAAACATGGCGGGCGATGGGCAAAACTGTCATGGCGTATCTAATGTTTACATTGAATATTGACATTTAATTTTTAAAGAATATCCTGTTTGGTTTTGTTTTTTTGTTAATTGTGTAACGAAATTGTGATAGCAAATTAAATATGAAGTGGTTTATCGCCTACAGAACTTAATTATCCCATAGTAGTTATCAGTTTGTGTCAATTTGTTTAAAAAATACCCTACTCCCAAGGCTTTACATTTTCCCCATGCAATACATTTAAATGAATTATTCAAACAAAGGCGAGAAGAATTGATAAAAGCCGTAAGGAGAACAGATCTAACAGAACTAAAATTAAAATAAAGTGGTAAGTTTAATGTAATTCAATTAACAAGGTTTTTAAATGTCTACAATAGTAATAAAGATGTACCTAATGATTCAAATTTTAATTATTAGGAAAGCCAGCCACTTTAGAGGACATAAATAATGAAGATTTGATTCCAAACCAAAACATGGGTTGCCAAAGCCAGGCAATAAAAAGAAAAGGTGATCTACAATCCGAAGAGCTAATAAAAGAAGTAAATATAAAGAAAATAATGCTGAGACTTCTCTCGATGATGTAAGTGTAAGATATAGTTTATTACAATATCGTTAGGAGCAAAGCTCACAATGTTTTGGACTGCCTTAATGCTAATAGTCTAATAAACTGTCCTTAACACATTCGCGGACACGCTGTCATTTTATACATGTATTCTTATGGAGTAAATGACTTCATATGCAGTCATGACCGTGAATGTGTTAAATAGTAGGTAATATTAAAATACTCTTGTGATATTTTCCACATTTGTATGATTTTTTTATGGTATACTATATAGAGTTTTTATTTATGTATTTGTTTTTAGGAACCAACACCAGATAGTTTAAATGTAGGGTAAGGAGTAACTGCTGGAACTCCAACACAAATGTGTTTGACTAGTGAAGATTTGGGTAAACAAAAGGAGTTATAGCTCCCGGATCGAACTGTGTCCTGTGAGAGAAACCCTGTCTGTGTAAAGATTAGGTGAGTGGTTCGCTCCAGGAGCTGTACTTTCATTTTCCAAAGAAATACTTATGCCTGGTTGCACCAACAGATCTTAAGCTCCAGCTTAGCTAAGCTCTACTTATAGATAGGGCCTCCTTGAGTATCACTTACGTTGCACCATAATTTTAGATTCTTACCTTATTATCAATTATATCTATTATTATATTATGGTATTCTTATTGTAATATATTATAGTGTGAAAACCTCGTATCTCATTAAATTACAATTTTACAGGAGAGGCAAAAAACTGATTTTCTGCATAATATAATCTAAAAACAAAAACTGCTGTTACATATTTTAATTTGAGCACATTGAGACAAATATCTGATCTTGGCCCAGACCTAAAAGTGTTAAATGTTGCTATTAAATTGAAAATAAAAATATTAACTATGAAAAACACGTAAATATCCTTGCAGTACCTACATAGAACATTTGCCCAAGTAACTATGATAACCTCGTATATCTTGATATACGTGTTTTTCATCTAAAATGAGGTTGTGTTTATGATTATTTACGAGGTTTTCATTTTTCATAGCTTATTGCACACCTCCAAATACTAGGTTGATACAGTACAAATCTTTTGACATAGGGTTCATAAAATGTTTCTATATACCGGACTACCTTTTGTTGTTCACAAAAAAACATTTCTCCAAGTCGAATTTTTTAAACAAACACTCCAAATTAAGTACCAAATTCGTGGTTATAAATATACGTGGTATTCACACTAAATCAAGAGAGCAATTGATATACGTGGTTTCTTTTTTCGGCTGTAGAAAATAGTCTGGTGTATTTGGATTTTTTCTAACAGTTGTAAATCGTGAGATACAAGGTTTTGAAACTAAAACCACCAAAATGTCATTTTCGAAAAATAATGAGATACGAGGTTTTCACACTAAGCCGTCGATATACCAACTTTACCAACCAGTTCTATATCTGCTTTGAAACTATGTCAACAGTATTTGTTAAGATCAATTAAATTACAACTAAACCTTCCATTTAAAGATATTGGATATCGTTTTGGAATATTGAATAGCATCTGTTCTTCAGATTTTAATACAGTCATTTCAATATTACATCAAAAATTAAAAAGATTAATAATCTGGCCAGAACAAGAAGTAGCACAGAAAACAGTCCTCGTTTTAAAGAGGTTTTCAGGATAAAACATCAGAAATAATAATTGATCATTGAGAGACCATCAAACTATTTAACACAACAACAGTGCTGGTCAAATTATTATATTTATCTTTGTTAGGTATACATAATTAATTATTTTTATTATGTTCTTTAGTTACTAATTTTATAAATATTTGTGTGATTTCAATAAAAATTACTTTTATTCACAACATTTTACTTGTAAATTTACCCTGTGTGGATAGACACTTGCCAAACAACATAATAAAAAAATATGACTTATTTTACTTATTAGTTGATTTTTTTGCTGTCAAGTGTAGTAGTACTTAGTAGATAATTAATTTTGCCAATTTGGGAAAATTGACAAAAAGATACTTACTAATTATAACTATTTATAATGGGAAATAAGCCACAATATTATTTTATACTATTTTATATTTTGACAACGGCACCCGATTTGGGCGTCGAAACGTTAATAAAAATAATTTTTTTAATAATATTGTGGCTTATTTCCCATTATAAATAGTTAAAATTGTAAAAATGCCACAAGAAAATAGCTTCAGAACAACACTTACTAATTAGTTAATAGTTACTAAATAGTTAGTAATTTTGGCAAAATTGGTCAAACACAAAAAAATTACCTACTAAAATCACTAGCCAGTTGTGTCTGAGTTTAGCGAACCGACTATAAGACTATCTGCACAATGTAATTGTCACATTTTGAAATGTGTATTTGAATGTTATGAACATATTGTAGTATAGTTAATATTTGTAATCCGAGTTATGGGTGCTCATGGGGGCACCCTAATTCTTTCTACATACAATGTTTTTTTTCTGGTATAACAAAATATGACTTTCTGTTAAGTGAAGCCTTTTTTCAGTTTTCCTTAGTTTATAGTAAGAATTTAAGCTTTACATTTATACTGACTTCCACGGAAGAGTCAGTATAAATGTAAAGTAAATATAAATATAAACTTTTTCTGCTAGGAACTTTCGTAAAATCCACAATTTATGCTTAGAGGTTACTTTCCTTCTATGGATGTCAACTATAATTTCAGTGATTTTTTAATAAGCTTGTCTGTATCTTCAGTAAAGCATTTCCTTTAATTACAATTAAGCCAAAACATCACAAACCCTTTGCTACCAAAGGTATCCCCACATCAGCCAAGAATATAATGTTCACTACTGTACATCAAGAAATTTACTAAAAACGTCTATGTTACTGAATATATCACCAAGTACAGGGCAACCTATTTGAAACTTAAAAAATCAGCTAAAAAATTATACTATCAAAATCGTCAAAAAAGCTCTAAGAGTGTTGCAAAATAAATTTGGTCCATAATAAACAATCTTCTTCGAAATCAAACTCACACACCTCAAACATTTTCCCTTCCAGACCATGAATACTTTGTTAATGTGAGTAAAAATATAACATAAACTATTTTGTCACAAGAGATCCATTGTGTTAAGATCCGATTTCCTATCTCCCTAATTCAAGAAAGGTCTCAAATTCATTCTTTATAAGACTAGTTGATAAATCTGAACTGATCCAAACAATCAATAGTATCAAAAGCAAATCTTCCTATAGTACTGATGACTGTACATAAAAATTTTCTCAAATCTCCCATAAAATATGTAGGGAGTCCTCATCCCACTAAGGATTCTTTTAAGGGGCTATCCTAGTGTAAAAGAGCGAAATTCACATACCTTTTTTTGGGAATATCTAAAATAAAAAGTACTGTACTAATTGTTTTGAAAATTTGCATGAGCATTTATTATAACAAGAAGAACATGTAAAACAATTTTCATAAAAAAAATATTGAAAATTAAACGATTTATGCACCATCTACTGACACAGTGAAAATAAAAAAAATGGCTCCACTGCTGCAGTGATTGGGACTAATAGAGATCCTGAAACATAAAATTGCAAAGTGATTATTAGTGGTTATTTCCTATATCATCAATAAGGATTTTTGAAAAATATTAAAATTTGGAAAAATGAAATTTTTTTAAAATTAGCTAGAACATTTTCAGTTTCAAAAACAGTCAAATTGACATTTTTTATCCGATTAAAAAAACCGCTAGTTGATGGTATAGAAAATAACCTATATTTCAATAATCACTTTGAAATTTTATGTTTCAGGATCTCTATTAGTCCCAATCACTGCAGCAGTGTCGTCACTGTTTTTATTTTCACGGTGCCAGTAGATGGCGAATAAATCGTTTAATTTTCAATATTTTTTTATGAAAATTGTTTCACATGTACTTCTTTTTATAACAAATGCTAAATGCGCATTCAAATTTTCAAAATAATTGGTACGGTACTTTTTATTTTAGAAATTCCCAAAAAAGTATATGAATTTCGTACTTTTACACTAGGATAGCCCCTTAAGAAAGGTAAATTTCCAGAGCTGCTTAAAGACAGCCATCATTATTCCTCTTCGTAAGGGTGGTGAAAAATCTAATGCCTGCAATTTATAGACCTATTACATTACTACTGGTACTCTCCAATAGGACTCATAATACACAAGTATAAAAACTTGTTGCTGGTATGAGCACATTGTGCAAATGTTAGGATATAAAAACCTTCAACATGATTATGAGCATTAGGCTCTTTATATCCTAACATTTTTTTTGTTATTGTTTTAGTTTTTTGTGTTTATTGTTTTTTATGACTCTTTGTAAGTTTTGTGTATAAATTGTACAATTTTCCATGACAATAAAGCATATTTCTATTCTAAGTTGTCTATTTGTTAAACCAAAGCATTGATTATTTCAGTCGGAAAAATGAAAGAGTACCCATGAACGATCACATCAATCACTTATTTTGTATTTACGGTATTTTTCTATAAATAACAAATGTTTGTTATAGAAAAAGACAGCAAATACAAAATCAGTGATTGATGTGATCGTTCATGGGTATTCTTTCATTTGTCTGACTGCACTACAAAATATTAATATAATCAATTAAATAATAATATTAATCTCACAAACAACTCATAGAAGTTGTCAAACAAATAAAATATTTGGAAATCATTCTTGATAATTTATTAACATAAAAAATGATTTATTAATTACAGTTGTTAAGTTAGTTAATGGAAATAAGGTAATAATAATAATAATGTTTATTCAACATAAATATCACAATATACATAAAATAATACATTATTAAATCTTCATGAGACTAAAAACATATCAAAGTCTATAGTTAAAAAGAATAAACATAGGAAGCCACAAGCTATAGCCCAAAGTAACTTCTGTTGTTTATCCAAATCTTCAATAGTCAAAAACATTTGTGTTAGGTTAGGTTCCAGCAGTTTCTCCTTTTCCAACATTTAAAATATCTGATGTTTGTTCCTAAAAACAACATAAACACATAAATAAAAACTCTACATTGTGTACTAAAAAGCTATAGAGCTGAAACAGGAAGTTGTTACGTTTGGTCTATATATAAATGAAAGTAAAACAAAATATATGGAGTGCACAAAGTCGAATCAACATGAGAATCTGAAGGTAGACAACCATACCTACGAATATGCCTCCAATTTTCCCTACCTAGATTTAATAATAAAAAATGACAACAACACCAGTCAAGAAATGCAACAACAGATTCTTAGCGGTAATAAGAAGTGTTTTTATGCATACAAATACTTAATGAAAAGTAAGTTACTGAATCGTGAGTCTAAACTTAGAATCTACAAAACAGTAATTAGACCAGTGGCCACATATGGATGTGAAAAGTGGACCATCTCAACCACTAATGAAAATCAACTGATAATATTTGAGCGCAAAATACTAAGGTCCAGTTTCACCAACAAATAAATCAATGAATAGCTATTCGTCGAATAGAATTTATTAGATGTTTAAGTTTATATTTTGTTTCAATATAATTTTAATAATTTAAAGTTAAACTGGCAAATTTACTTTCTTCTAAATATTTACAGTCAGATTAACTTGCCAATTTACTCGAAGAGTAAGTATTTTTTTGATAAATAAATAAAATAAGTCTTATTTGATGTTAGTAAAATGGAGATATGTCAGTTTATTGGTCAAATAACTTTAATCATAGAATAAACTACTATTCGTGGTTGGTGAAACCGGCCATAAGGAACATATTTGGACCAACACATTGTAGAGATGGTTCATGGAGAATTAAAATGAACCGTGAGCTGGATGAACTAATGCAGAGCGCAGATATTGTTAGATTTGTAAAGTCTCAAAGACTAAACTTTCTTGCTCACTTAGAAAGAATGCCAGATAATCGAGCTGTGAAAGTAATCCAGATATCGATACCTAACGATAAACTAACGCTATTATTGTTCAGAAGGCACTGCCAAAGTGTAGTAGCCTATACGTATATTATGTTTAAAGTAATTCTAGGCTTACTACACTTTGGCAGTACCTTCTAAACAATAATAGTGTTAGTTTAATGGAAAAACATGATTTTCGCCAAAAATGTCACTTACGTTACTTTGCCAAAAATATATCGATATGGAAGCCCCAAGGAAATAGAACAAGAGGAAGGCCCCGTAACAGATGTATAGACGATGTAGAGGAGGATCTTAAAACCATGAACATCAGGCAGTGGCGAAGGAAAGTAGCTGACATAGCAGAATAGAAGAATGCTGTTAAGCAGGCCAAGATTCACAAAGGGTTGTAGTGTCATTAGAAGAAGAAGATTTAAGGACAATTTAGGCTATATGCATTAAGGCAGTCCAAAACATTGAAAGCTTTGCATTTAACCATATTGTAATACTACACCATATCTTACACTTACATGACCCTTGTTCTAAACTAGAACCGAATTGGTAAGTACATCTTTATTATTATTGTAGACATTTTAAAAACTTATTATTTAATTGAATTACTTTACACTTACCACTTATAAAATGTTTACTGCATACGTGCATACTCTCATATTTTAGTTCTGTTAGATCTGTTCTCCTTATTGCTTTTATCCATTGTTCCTGCCTTTGTTTGGATAATTCATTTAAATGTATTGCATGGGGGAAATGCTTTGAAATGTCTTGGGCTTGGGCAGTAAAAACTGAGACTTTATCCCTGTCTGTCCTGTTCCCACAATTTACAGGCTTCTCAAGAAAGCCATTGCTACAAGTCCCTCAAACATAAGGAAAGGTGTTTTTTCTTTTTTAAACAAATGGACACAACCTGATAATTACTATGGGATAATTCAGTTCTGTAGGCGATAAACTACTTTAATTTGCTATCACAATTTCGCAGATTTCGCTACACAATTAACAAAAAAAAACAAAACCAAACAGGATATTCTTTACAATGTCAATATTTTGTAAACACTAGATATACGCCATGACACTTTTGCCCACTGCCGGCCATATTATATCACGTGATTTGGAATGCCTAATTGTATTCATTTTTTTCGAATCCTGAAAAAACTAATAAATATTTTTGAAAAATTTAAACTCAGAATGAAAGACTACATTATTACCGAGGGCTGAAAGTCCCTGAAAACTTCTATAATGTTTATTTTAATAAGTTACAGGGCTGAAAATAAAAGAGAAGTGTGATATTTAATTTCAAATATTTCATTCAATAGAATCTGCTTGTTTATTCTAAGGGGCTTTCCGCCCTCGGTAATAATGTAATCTTGCATCCTGCGTTTAAATTTTTCTAAAATACTTGGTTTTCTCAGGATTCGAAAAAAATCATATTACGATTCAAATGACAGTAAACTCTCGTGACGTAATCTCACCCTTAATGTTCATTGGTTAGTCGATTTAGGCAACCGTAGTAATGCCTAAGAACCGTGGGATTATACGACATATAACAGAAGCTCGAAACAAATGACTGTAACGAACTGTCAATACGGATGGAATAGGGCTTTTCATCGATTGTCATTTGTTTCGAGGTTCTGTCATATGTTGTATAATCTGTGTATAATATTAATATGCACGGATTATACGACATATGACAGAAGCTCGAAACAAATGACTGTGAATGAAAAGCCCTATAGGCATGAAGAAATTAATGCTACCAACATACAAGAGAGAGGTCCTGAGAGAGACAGAAAAGGATCAGGTAAAATTTTACAGGCCGTGTAATTTGAGTTGCCTATATCAACTTTAATCGGGGAAATGGGACTCATATTTTTTTAACTTTATTAACTTAATTTTTAAATACTGACTATCAGCACTGACACCAAGTTAAAAAATATGAGGCCCATTTCCCCGATTTAAGTTGATATAGGCAACTCAAATTACACGACCTGTCAAATTTTACCTGATCCATTCCTGTCTCTATCAGGTCCTCTCTCTGGTATGTTGGCGTCAATCTCGCTTCACCATTTGAATGGGACGGGGCCATTCCATCCGTATTGACAGTTCATTGGTTCCGTGTTCTCTTTATATTTTTCGCCTGGTTTTTATTTTAATTCTAATCTAGAGATCTAAACAAAACATTGTTTTCTTTTAAGCCTTAAACTGTGCCTAGACTAAAATGAGTAATAAATGTTCTTGAAGAATTCTTGTTTGGGACGAAATTATCCCTCAATTTGCAAATGCTTTATTAAGTTAGCGGATGTACCTCAAAATATTCCAAAAGGGCCACATGAAATGACAAGGATTAAAATTAATTTGAATATAAGTTATTTCAATATCAAATTTATAGAACACTTTCGTATGTCCAGAACTACTTTCCAGGTAAAATTGTGTAACACATTAATAACATCATGTATATATCCTTATATTTTCACCCCAACCTGGACCTGGACCTGGAGACATCCCAATTGAGTTGGTAAAGTACGGACCAAACATATTACATGAGATGTTGGTTCAACTATTTAATAAATGCTTAAAAGGACAAAATATCCCTGATGAGTGGAATGTTGGATACATCAGCTCAGTATTCAAGAAAGGGGATAAACGCATATGCTCTAATTATAGAGGAATAACTGTTACCAGCTCAGTAGGGAGGTTGTACGGTCGAATAATAAAGAAAAGAATAGAATCAGAATACGAAGACATGGAAGAACAAAGTGGATTTCGTTCAGGAAGATCGTGCACTGATAATATATTCGTTCTGAAGCAGGTAATAGAAAAAAGGAAGGCAAGGAATCTATCTACCCACCTATTGTTTGTAGATTTGGAGAAGGCATACGATACGGTACCTTTGAAAAAACTGTTTCAAACATGGACGAAGGTAGGTGTCAGTAGAGAGTATGTGGATGCTATCGCAAATATATACAAAAATGCAAGAAGTGTCGTTAAAGAAGGAAACTTTATATCTGAATCATTCCCTATATCAAAGGGGCTTAAACAAGGATGTTGTCTGTCTCCGACTTTATTTAAAATATATATTCAATCATTGCTAGAGCAGTGGAGGAAACAAGTATCCGGAATGGGAATAGATATAGGCAGTGGTAAATGTCTAACAACTTTGTTTTTTGCAGATGATCAGGTAGTCGTAGCGAATGATGAGGAAGACATGGACTACATGTTTAGAAAACTAAAGAAAGAATATGAAAAATGGGGCCTCAATACGAATATGTCAAAGACAGAGTATTTTAAAATAGGGGATGATGAAGAAGATCCAGAGTTAGAAATTAGAACCACGAAAATATGTAATGAATATAAATATCTCGGATCTATAATATCTAAAGAAGGCACTACCAAAAGAGACATCGAAAAGAGAACGCAGCAGGGCAAAAAAGCGGTAAACATTCTGAGCCCTCTACTGTGGTCTAAAGATATAAGGCAAGAAACGAAATTGACAATCTATCGTACCTTGGTAGAGCCTATTATGACTTATGGGGCAGAAGTTTGGCAGGTGACAAAAAAAGATAGGAAAAGAATAGAAGTAGTAGAAATGGATTATCTAAGGAGAGCGTGTGGTATATCTAGAAGAGATCACATCAGGAATGAAGATATTAGAAGGAGGACACATACTGTATATTCCAGTGTAGATAAAATTGAAACTAGGCAACTAGTGTGGTATGGTCACGTGAAACGAATGAATGAAGATAGATGGCCAAAGAAAGCTTTAAATTACATACCACACCAAAGAAGAAGGGGAAGACCTTCAGTTGCCTGGGAAGAAAATGTACGGCACATCATGAAAGATAGAGCCATCAAAGGAGACGAAGGATGGACAGAAAACGATGGCGGTCGAAATGCGACAAGCGGCAGAGGCTGTAGGAACCTCGCTGATAGATAGATAGATATTTTCAGAGCAATATTCTTATATTATCCACCATTTGAAAGACAGAATAATTCCATTGGAAAAAATTAATGTTTAGGATTTGGATGCTAAGTAAATCAGAAAGTTTTTTGTCGCTGGGGATAGGTTTGAATTGCGAAAGATCTCTGAACATAAGATTTTTAACCAAATAATTATGGAATTACAAAAAATAGAAATAACTAATCTTGAGTAATATATGTTTATATGAAGTTTCATTGTATTGTAAACATTCTATACTATAATTTTATTGTAAATATTGTATCAACACATTTGTAGATACGTGTTCATGTGCAGATAGTAATTTCCCTTTGTAACTGCCTGCATATGCAGTCGTGTCCCGAATGGGTTGATTATAAATTGTAACCAATACAAATTTTATAAAATTTGTGAATCAATAAAGAACTGGTTTGTACAGAAAGAAAACAATGGACAATAAATAATTTAGAAGCTATGGGTAATGATGGTGTATTTGCTTTGATTGAGGAAATACCATCTGACGGAGAGTCAGAAGCGTCAGATATTGATTCTGATGTTGAGGATCTTGGAAATAGTGAACCAGATAACGGCATCCCGGGCACTCAACATTCATTGGAAGAAATGAATCAAATGGTTGACGAAGGTGAACATGAAAAAGAAAATAACGAAAGTGTTTTCAGTGATTCGGATGATTGTACGCCGCTATCTGTTTTTGGGAAAAGGAAAAGAAAGCTTACAAAACAAAAACAAACTGCAAGGAAAAAAAATAATAATGTACATGCAAAGAAAAATGAGATTGTCAAATGGTCAGAAAATATTCAAACTTATTACAAGACACCTTCATCTTTTGTTGAAGAAGTGGGTCCTGACATACCGGATTTACTTGAAGATCCGTTGGAGTTGTTCATGTTATTATTTTCAGAGGAGCTGTTAGATATATTAGTGTTTCAAACAAATCTCTATGCAACCCAAATGAATCAGGGAAATGCTAACAAATTTACTCCCACTAATCGCGAAGAAATGAAGTGTTTCCTGGGGATAAACATTCTGATGGGAATAAAGCATTTACCAAGCTACAAGGATTACTGGTCTTCGAGGACAGATCTACGTGATGGTTTTATTGCATCTTATATGTCTCGAAATCGATTCAGTTGGTTACTGGGACATATTCATTTAAATGATAACAGTCTTGAACCGAAAAAAGGTGAAGTTGGCTACGACAAATTGTATAAAGTGCGACCAATGCTCGATAGGTTATCTGACAATTTCATTCGATATTATAAGCCAAGTGAATGCCAGTCAGTAGATTAGTCCAGCGGTTCTCAACCTTTTTTACTCAGCGACGCACTAACGTACTCCTTACAGATTCGCGACACCCTTATATTATGTACAAATTTTTGCTAGTGGTAGGTAAGTACAGATGAATATATTAAGCATATTATTTTTTATTTCGTAAGAACATAACAAGAACAATATGCATGATTGGTATATTATAACAAGTAAAAAAATAAAAATAAAAATATCGTATTCGTAAATCCCGCGACACACCTGATAGGTTCTTCCGGCACACCAGTGTGTCGCGACACGGTGGTTGAGAACCGCTGGATTAGTCAATGATTAGATTCAAAGGTAGAAGCATTTTACGCCAGTATATGCCAAAGAAGCCTGTAAAACGGGGCTACAAAGTTTGGATTCGTGCTAATGAATCTGGTTTTGTTTCAGAATTTCAAATCTACACTGGTAAAGTTAACAACTTACCTGAAAAAGGCTTAGGTGCACGGGTTGTAAAAGACCTCACAAGCAGTCTTGCTGGAAAATGCCATAAAATATTTATGGACAATTATTTTACTTCGTATGATCTTTTGGAACAACTTAGATCCAAGTATATATATGGATGTGGAACAGTAAAAGCTAATACTAAATATTTGTCAGAATGTAATTTTCTAGAGGACAAAACCATGGAAAGGGGAGACACTCAATGGAAGATAAGTGATGTTGGTGTACTTGCTGTGAAATGGATGGATAACAGAGCAGTTTATTTTATGAGTAATTTTCATGATCCTACTGATGTTAAACTTATTTCAAGGAAACAAAAGGATGGCTCCAAAGAAAATGTTACTTGCCAAAATTTGGTCAAAGATTACAACGAGCATATGGGTTATGTGGACAAGTCAGATATGCTCAAATCTTGTTACGAAATTAACCGCAAATCCAAGAAATGGTGGCCTAGAATATTCTGGCATTTTGTTGACTTAACGGTTGTTAATGCCTTCATTATTTTTAAAGAACGATCTGGTGGTGCATCAACACTTTCTCTAAAAGAATTTCGGTTAGCAGTTTCTGCAGGACTTATGGGTACTCCTTCGCTTACTCAGAAAGGAAGAAAATTGTCCGGTTCTGAGGTAAATAAATTTAAAATCTGCGTTCCTATTGAAATACGCACCAACAAGTCGGAGCATATGCCAATACATGGAACCAAAGTAAGATGTGCTCGATGCAGTACAAGAAACCAACCTCATCGAACGAGGTGGCATTGCACTGTATGTAAGGTGGGACTATGTTTATCTGAAAAAATCAATTGTTTTTTAGAATATCATAAAAAATAAAGTGAACTTACCTCCTTTATGAATATTTATTATCATTTTATAAAAATTGAGATAGTACTAATCAGTACCAGTGGTTCCACCACGGAACCACCTCCAAACTAAACCTTGTATCACTGTATCCCTAACTTGTAATAACTTTGCAGTTTTTTGTTTAATACTTAATTCGGTCCGCAAAGGGTTAAAAGTAAGTGAACCTATTTCGCTCCTTCTGCACATCCAGTGTATTAGCTATTTTTTCTCTAGCCACAACATTTCCTATTTTTTCCTCTTCCATTGTTAAGCAGAATTTGTACAAGGATTGTCTACTACTATTTGGTTGTGACTCTAAATTTGCATTTCTTCGCTGAGAGCATCTAAACGTTCTCTCAACCCTTATTTCTTTTGACATGCCCATATTCATAGGTAATATGATTTTATCTGAATTGATGGTCTTATCATCATTAGTGCGGCCGATATGTGAAACAATTGCACATTTAATGATACAAGCATATAATTTGCACCACATATACTACACATATAAAGGTTCAAATTTAGATATGAGGCCATCTCAGATTTTGTCTTCTACAAAAATGGCGGGCGTTCAAAATGGCGGCTATACTTATGTGTTTAATAGTACCATAACTTTTGAACGAAAAGTCCGATTTCAACCAAATTTGGTATATAGGTTTTCTTTGTGATTTAAAAGAGGGATATGGTGAACCGGAAGAATCGGTTTACCAGAAGTTGTGTTTTTACTGGTTGTTTATGTAAAAATATGTTTTTTTTTCAATTTTTTCCCTCTGTATATATTAATTTTTCAAACAGGTAATACCGCAATTGAAAAGAGCGTAAAAATATTTTATAGAAAATACTTTTAACTTTTTAGTTATGTTAATTATCATTTAATAAATGCATAACGTATCATCACAAGTACCTATGTGTGGCAAATTCGTGCAAAAATTATAAGAATTATTGTGAATTTAGTGGTAGAAGCGTATAATTTGGACCACATATACTTACTACACACATCAAGGTTCAAATTTAGATATAAGTCCATCTCAGATTTTACCTTTTACAAAAATGGCGGGCATGCAAAAGGGCGACTATACATATGTGACTTATAGCACGATAACTTTTGAACGAAAAGTCCGATTTCAACCAAATTTGTTATATAGATTCTTATTTTGATGTGTTAGACCAAGGTCTTGAACCGGAAGATTCGATTTACCAGAAGTTGTGTTTTTCCTGATTTTTATGTAAAAACATGTTGTTCTTTTACCAATTCTTTCACCCTGTATATATTAATTTTTCAAAAAGTTAATACCGGCGTTGAAAAGAGCGTAAAAATATTTTGAACTCTTTGGTTATATTAATTACCAATTAATAAATGCATAACGTATCTTAATATGTACCTATGAACCTATGTGCGGCGCATTCGTGCAAATAATATAAGAATTATTGTACATTTAACGGTAAAAGCATATAATTTGGACCACACACACTACACATACAAAGATTCAAATTTAGATATGAGGCCATCTCAGATTTCGTCTTTTACAAAAATGGCAGGCATTCAAAATGAATCTACCGCACATAGGTACATGTGAAGATACGTTATGCATTTATTAAATGGTAATTAACGTAACTAAAAAGTTCAAAATCTTTCCTAAAAAATATTTTTACACTATTTTCAATGGCGGTATTACCTTTTTTAAACATTAATATATACAGGGTGAAAGAATTGAAAAAATCATCAACATATTTTTACATAAAAACAGTAAAAACACAACTTCTGGTAAACCGATTCTTCCGGTTCAAGACCTCGATCTTATTCATCAAAAAAGAAACTTGATACCAAATTAGGCTAAAATCGGACTTTTCGTTCAAAAGTTATCGTGCTATTAGTCACATATGTATAGCCGCCATTTTGAATGCTCGCCATTTTTGTAAAAGGCAAAATCTGAGATGGCCTCATATCTAAATTTGAACTTTGTATGTGTAGTATATGTTGTCCAAATTATATGACTCTACCATTAAATGTACAATAATTCTTATAATATTTGCACGAATCTGCCACATATAGGTACATGTGAAGATACGTTAGGCATTTATTTAATGGTAATTATAATTAACATAACTACAAAGTTCAAAATATTTCCTAAAACATATTCTTACGCTCTTTTCAATAGTGGTATTACCATTTTGAAAAATTAATATATACAGGGTGAAAAAATTGAAAATAAATTATTTACATAATATAAAATAGTTTTACATAAAAAACCAGGAAAAACAAAACTTCTGGTAAAACGATTCTTCCAGTTTATGGCATCGATCTTGTAAATTATAAAACGAAACTACGTACCAAATTTGGTTGAAATCGGACTTTTCATTCAAAAGATATCGTGCTATTAGTCATATATGTATAGTCGCCCATTTTGAATGACCGCCATTTTTGTGTCACATCTAAATTTGAACCTTTATGTGTGAAGTATATGTGGACCAAATTATACGCTTGTATCATTAAATGTGCAATTCTTATAACATATTGCACGAATCTGCCGCACTACATCTACAAATATGGTCTGCATGTCTTTAAAGTACTCCCAATTAACAGTACCTTGTGCTCGTTTGTTTTCTGTTTTAAAGTGAGCCTTTATGTTTCAGAATTTTTTATAGAGTAGCTTCAGATAATTAATTGTAACCATGCGAAATTGTTATTTTTTTGCCTTTAAAGGATGCAACCAGCAACTTTGTCCTTGAAAATTAACATTTTCTATATAAGCATCATCAAAATATGTCTATTCTATTGCATTCCCATTTTATCTGTAGAGTTAGTTGGTTGCGATCAGGGCCCCCGCTACCATATGTGCAAAGTGTGCAATGCACACGGTCGCCATCCTTTAGGGGCGCCAAAACCCAGGGTAAAAAATTGTAAAATATTTGAAAAAAAAAATAAACAAAAAAAAAACAAATTAATTTTAAAACAAAAGTTGAGAAAGTAAATAGGATTACGTATAAATAGAAGAAAAACATGAGAAAAACAGAATACTTCGGCCGTATAATAATTAGAGGACCTATATTCCATCTACTTCGCCTTATAATACAAGAAAAAGTGGAGGGAAAGAGATGGATTGGTTGAAATTAACTTTTATGGTTGTGAAATATTAGATAAAGAAGACGAATGTATAATAAATACACACAAAATTTTATTAGTAGGTATATCATCCAGTTACTACCGATACCTATATTCAAGACCATGTCGGAAGTCAGGCATTTTAATTTATTTTGTTATGATTTTATTATGTTTGTTTCATTTGTTTCATGATATTTTAGTCTACAAATAATAGTCCATTTACTCATGGTTTTTGCTGTGAATTTTAAAGAACCGCTTGCATTGCCATGAAATACACATTGGCATACACATAATACACATAACTAACAAGTCAAAGAAAAAAAAGTGATATCGTGATGATGTGTGCTTTTGCACTGGGGTGGCTTCCACCCCTTCTCGGGGGTGAAAAACATACGTTCAAAATAAGCCTGGAATTGGATAAACTGAGTAATTCTAAGGAACTTTGATTCTATAGAATTTTTTAAGTTAATACTTTTCGAGTTATTTGCGAGTGAATATGTTAATTTTTTAACAAGAACCCTCTTTTTATCGTAAAAAAGTAACTATTTTATCGAAAAAAATGCTCTTATCAAAAAAATAGCTTACAAAATTTTTAAAAAATGGCTGGCATATGAAGTCTGTAAACCCAGTAGAAGCACAGTTGTAGCTAATGAAAAGTAGGTTCTTATTCTTCAAATTCCAAATCGAATATTTCAACGTGAAATAACCAAACAATGAATTTCGGGAAAAGCTCATTAAAACAAGCTTTTTGTTCTTTAAAAAAGTTTCTACCATCAAAAGAAAGTAAGTTATGCTCAAAATAAAGTTGGTTCCTTTTTTTTTGTTAAAAGAAATCTTTTGGGCAAAATTTTTTTATCTTGAAAAAAATTGCTTTTTTTTAAATAGCTTAAAAATTATTGGTGATACCAAAAATCTCAAGCAGTAAAAAATGTAGGTTTTTCTATTCTGACTATTTTGGATTTTTTGTTTTCCTGTAAAACAAAAATTTGTTAAGATATGGCTGTTCAAAATTTGCATACACCCATGATTAACGACTCTTTCAAGCCCTTTTAACTAGAACAGCCTTTTTAAAAAAGCACTTTGAACCGATGAAACTTAAGATCAATATAAACAATACATAAGTACATAACTTGTAGTGAAATGGTAACGATTAATTTCATTTGAGACGCTAATTAGGGGTTGATTTTCACGATTTTTTTTATCAAAAAAGGGACCATCATTATTTTTAGCGTAACTTACTTAATTTTGAAGTTAAAAACTTAAAAAAAAATAATGTTAAACTTTCACTTTCTTATAAGCTTTATTTTTGGTAAGAATATTTTGTTCGATAAAATACTTATATTACTGAACTTACTGAAAAAACTCTATAGAATAAAAGTTGCTTTAAATTAGTCATTTTATCCAATTCCTTTTTTTAACGTTTCTATGTTTTTTTACCACCGAGAAGGGGTGAAAATCACATCCAGGGCAAAAGCACACATCCGCATAATATCACTTTTTTTATTTGACATGTTAGGTATGTGTATGCCAAATTCCATGTCAATGAAAGCAATTCTTTAAAATTCGGAGGTTTTGCAATGTTTTACCGTGAGTGACTGGACTATAAGTATGACTTCTAAAGTTCAGTTTTTTGCTTTATTTCAAGAATCTACCTACCTACCTACCTTCAAAAAATAAATAGAAAAACATGATCCAAAATGCCTTCTTCTTCTTAAGGTGCCTATCCGTTCCGGATGTTGGCGATCGGCACGGCTATCCTAACTTTGCTTGCTGCTATTCTGAATAGTCCGGTTGTCGATGTATTAAACCACTTTCTCAGGTTTTGAAGCCAAGATATTCTTCTTCTCCCAGGTCCTCTCTTTCCAAATACCTTGCCTTGAAGAATGAGTTGCAACAAGCCATATTTCTGTTCATTTCTCATAACATAGCCAAGATATTCTAGTTTGCGCTTAAGGGGCGCCAAAATGCCTTAAGGGGCGCCAAAATCCTTTTTTGCACACAGGCGCCAGTTACCCTTACGGGGGCCCTGGTTGCGATCAAAGAATCTTATTAACCTATTGACTGCCAGCAACACGCCTCTCACGTTTTGAAAAACTTTGTTTATACAGGGTGAGTCATGAGGAACTGTACATACTCCTACTCCTACCTCGTATAGAGGCTCCTATGGGGAATAACAAATGACCATTAAAAAGTGTTTGCTCCCATTGTTTAATAATATACAGGGCGAGTTTCGCATTTTGACAGAAATTTGTATTCGTCATAATTTTTGAACGGTCAGATCGATGTGTCTCTTATTTTGGCCAATCGTTACACTATTACCACCTAATCAACTAATTTATTCAAACTAGAAAAAAATCAGGTCCGGCTTTAAAAAAATTAGTTCGTTTGGGTCTTAGAAAAAATTTCACCCTGTATACGCTTTTTGAAAACTCTAATATGAATTTTAAAAATAAGACAAATAGGCAATTAAAATGGCATATTTATTTTTTCCCCACACGATTACTTAATTTTTTATTAAAAAATCAAATTTGTCAAAATCGGAATTTTAACCTAAAAATGAAAAAAAAAAAATGAACACACGGTTTAACTCGCTACAACTCTGTTCCATTTTAATATTTTTTTTCTGAAATTTTTACAGCACATACCTCTTACCATTGTGAAGACTATGAAAATTGTTGGAGACTTTCAGTCTTCTTCTTGTAAAAGTTGCAAACTTGTAAATCGCAAAAATTAGGTGGAAAAATTTAAAATTTATCAATTTGATCACGTCTATGTTAAACTATAGAGTCCAAAAGAAGTGTTATGGGAAGTTTTAGATCATCTAGACGTGTTATAGAAAAAAAAAAAAAAAAAAAAAATGGTAAAACTTTTAATTTTAAGAAAAACGTTGTTTTTGTAAATTAATTTTTGTAAAAAAAGTTAATTTTTTTAAATCTATGCAAAAACTTTGCCAAACTTTTTACACATAGTCAAATTTGATTTTTTAATAAAAAAAATAAGTAATTGTGTGCGGAAAAAAATATATATGCCATTTTAATTGCCTATTTGTCTTATTTGTAAAATTTATATTAGAGTTTTCAAAAAACGTATACAAGGTGAAATTTTTTCTAAGACCCAAACAAACTAATTTTTTAAATCCGGGCCTGATTTTTTTCTAGTTTGAATAAATCAGTTGATTGGGTGATAACATAAATGAAATATTTGTTCAAAAAAAATTCATTTTTGTAATAAAAGTTATTTTTGTTAAATCTATGGTTCACTTTACCAAACTTTTAATTATTCATAGTCAAATTTGATTTTTTTTATAAAAAATTAAGTAATCGTGTGGGGAAAAAATAAATATGCCATTTTAATTGTCTATTTGTCTAATCTGTAAAAAATATATTAGAGTTTTCAAAAAGCGTATACAGGGTGACATTTTTCTAGGACCAAAACGAACTTATTTTTTAAATCCGGGCCTGATTTTTTTCTTGTTTGAATAAATCAGTTGATTGGTGGTAACATAAATTAAAAATTTGTTCAAGAAAAATTAATTTTGGTAATATAAGTTAATTTTGTTAAATCTATGGTTCACTTTACCAAACTTTTAATTCATAATCAAATTTAATTTTTTTATAAAAAATTAAGCAATCGTGTGCGGAAAAAAAGTGAATATGTTATTTTAATTGCCTACTTGTCTAATTTGTAAAATTCATATTAGAGTTTTCAAAAAGCTTATACAGGGTGAAATTTTTTCTAAAACCCAAACGAACTAATTTTTTTAAAGCCGGACCTGATTTTTTACTAGTTTGAATAAATCAGTTGATTAGGTGGCAATAGTGTAACGATTGACCAAAATAAGAGAAACATCGATCTGACCGTTCAAAAATTATGACGAATACAAATTTCTGTCAAAATTCGAAACTCGCCCTGTATATTATTAAACAAAGGGAGCAGACACTTTTTAATGGTCAATTGTTATTCCCCATAGGGGCCTCTATACGAGGTAGGAGTATGTACAGTTCCTCATGACTCACCCTGTATACCTGTAACGCAACCCTCGCATTCTTCATATGATTCATCTTTTGGGTCTAAATCGCCTATTTCGCTGGAATATGGAGAATAACCTCTTATTGTGGGTGGCAGTCAAAAGGTCAAAGAAATATACTATATCTCCCTCTAGTTCTTTTTTCATAATTCCTCTACTTTACATATTACCTAAATTTATTATACGACATACTCCATGAACTGACAACAAATTATTGTAAATATTTTTGAAAAAGCTGTTTAAATTGTATCATTTAATATTTTATATAACATTGGTATCTACTCTTAAAACTTCCTTAGTTGATTATAAGTATAGACTCCAATGTTTTATTCTAGACGAGTGGGTCAATCCAAGCCATGAGTGGTCCAAAGGTGGTTACTTGACTATTTTTAATATTTTTTATTTTTCTACCTTTTAAACTTTAGTCTATACGCTGTGAGCTCGTAGGTAGAGGGGATAATTAAAAATTCGCGAGCGCCCGTAGTCACAAGTTTGTAAACCTTTACTGGAAATTTGCTTTTTGGCGTTCTGCATTAAGAGTTGCATATTATAGCTTTTAAATGTCTCACGAAAGTTGTTGTATTAAAGAGTGTCGAAATACTGGTTACAATAGTAACTGTGTATTCTACAACTTTCCTGTCGCTAAGCATAAGGTGATTCAACGACAAAAATGGATTGATGCAATTAGAAAAAAGTAAGTAAACACAATTTTAATTTTAAAACTGTAGAAAAATTTGAGCTAAAGGATCAGCACACTCTCGAATTTTGACGGTTTCAATTTTACAATCCAATCCTGAAACAAAATTTGAATGCGTGAAAATAACGACCAATCACAGCAAACGTAGGATGCCGTTAACTGTATTTCGTAAGTTAATATTTAAGAAGTATTATACTATAATTATATTAAATTATTATACTTTTGTGCAAAATAATTTTTTTCTAATATTAGTTGTCAACATAAACGTCAAAACGATAAGCAAAATCTTAAAAATAATTGTAATGAATAATAAATTCTTTACTTACTGCTATTAATTATCGATTACAATCCAGTTACTTCTTTACGTTTTAAATATTACACGATAAGAATTAAATAATAAGTTTGAAACAACTATTATTTGCTTTTTTACTTTCCCTTTAAAATTCCGGCCGAAATAGGAACATTAGTCATCCGTTAGATGGCGATAGCAGCCATACCAGCGAAACTCACAGAGTATAGGCAACACTTTTTTCTTTCCAGAAAATTTCCGGTAAAAGTTATACAAGTAATCCTGTAGGTAGGTGGCGATACCAGCGAAGCTCGGAGCGGAGTACAAAATTGCATTTATTTTATTTTTAAAAAATTTAGTTCGCCAATGACGGCCATTTTTGTTAAAGCGTGTCGATCATTTCACGGAAAACATGGCTTCGCTCTTTAGCCAATATTTTTTCCTTAAGATTTGCCCTAGAACAATAAATCTAAAACCAAACTTTTTAGGAAAGTATGCTCTAAAAGAACAGCCTATATCATTATTTAATTTCAAACTACCCTTAAGGCCTTCAATGAACCTTAAATTTTGAATAGGTAAACTGATAAAATTCCATTTTCAGCATTTTTCTAACAGCATAAGGCAAGCCAATATTGGTTTGTAATTTTTTTCTGGAAAAGACATACGTACATACTTTAAATAAAAAAAGTTTGAGCTTCAGTAAATTAAAAAAAAAAATCTCAAAAACGTAATTTTTTGAAAAATCTCAAAGTTTGACCCCTTATAACTCTGATGGGCACGGATGAAAAATTTGAAATTTGGCTGAATGTTAGCCCCTGGCAAGTAGAATAAGGAGTAAAAATTTGAAGTTGCAGACTCACGTCATATAGGAGTTACATGCCTGAAAAATGGTCAAAAATCAAAATGGTCAAAAATGAATTAAAAATTAATCTATTTTCACCAGATTTCACAGTGAATAAAAATTTATACAGGGTGGGCCAAAGAAAAGAGTCCACCCCGATATTTGGCAATAGTTTTCTATTAGATTTTAAGGAAATGCCGAAATAGGTCCATTTTTATTTTTATTATATTGCAACTTTTTGGGATATATTTCATACTACGTTACGTTATCCATCAGAGCGTGATGACGTAATCGATGATTTTTTAAAAGGGAATAGGGGTCTTGTGGCAACTAAAAATACATTGTATGTACTGCTGTCAGGAAATAGAAAAAAAGGTTATTTCACAAATAAACATTTCTTTTTGCTTAAATTAAATCACAAGCAGCCTCCCACTTACCTCTTGACAGTTTGAACATTTAATTTAAGCAAAAAGCAATGTTTATTTGCCAAATAATAATTTTTTTCTATTTTATGACAGCAATAAAATATATTTTGAGTTAAATACATACATACATTCTACTTTTTGTGTCAATTATTTTAATTCAACAATTATTTTTTGGCCACCCTGTATAAATAATGATATTATTGTTTATACTACTGAACAGAGAATTGAACACTCTTTCAAATAAGATAACATACGACCTCTATTACCATTAAAACAATAATCGATTACGTTATCACGCCCAGGTGGATGACGTCACTGACGATGACACGTCATGGAGACGTATGAAATATATATATAAAAAATGTAAAAAATTGTCGAAAAACCAAAATTTTCAAAGTTTAATTTTTCAGTTTTTCGGCTATGGCGAGTAGTGTGTATGTCTCAGGTTGATCGCTTAAGCACCATTTGAAAGCTTAACTCAACACTATTGATCTGATGTATTTGCGGTTTTCCTGTCTCTCCTTGAACCTAGGATATATACGCCCAAAAATATGCTATTTTGTATCTACCTAGTCCTCTAGCTGGCTTACGGGTAGTCAGAAGTCAAAAATTAGACCGGTTCTAAATCGGCCATCACACCCTCTTGAAACACAGAAAAAAATTCAGATCGGTGTAACTTTTCCACACATACATACATACATACATACATACAAACAAACATTTCCCTTTTTTAAATAAAAATTGAGTCATATTTCTGAGGTCGATAACTTTTGAACGGTATAACCTATTTTCAAAATTAAACATGCGTTGGGAAGGTAATGATCTGTGCTATCAGAAACCGCAAAGGTAGGGCTTAAGTTTATGAAATCTTTTGAGTTTTGGGGACGAGAACGAAAAACAGACTCTAAATGGAAAGGGCCGTAAAATCCACACCCTTGGACCAAAATGGAGGTGTAGCATATGGATGGACGAGTCTTTTACTATACTTTAAGGTGGAATTTGGCCCAATTTTCAATTCAGTCAGGTTTAGAAAATCGAAAATTTCGTGTATATATAGAGTCACTTGTAGGGGTGTTGTGCGCCACCGGTGAGAACTGCCGTTCTCTGTGTATAAGTATATAAATAGAAGGTTTATAGCACTTCCTTGGAATATTCTAAAAAGTATATACTTGGTATATACTATATACCAATATACTGAAAAGAAGTGAGGTAGTACATTCTAAGTATATAAATAGAACGTTTAAGCATCTGCTCTGCACATTCGTAATGGTAATTACGCATATTTTCAGCATATACTTTTTCTGAATAGTATGTTCTATGAATCTACTAAGAACATGAAATTGTTATGTGGGTTATTCTGTCTTCCAATTGGCGGATATAAGAATATTCCTCTGCAAATATATGAATATAGACAAGATGTTAGATATTAATTTATCACACAATTTTACCTGGAAAATAGTTCTGGTCATACGAAAATATTCTCTAAATTGGATATTGAAACAACTTATATTCAAAATAATTTTAATTCCTTGTCATTTCAGCTTGCCCTTTTGGAATATTTTGAAGCACATCCGCTAAATTTATAATGGCATTTAAAAATTAAGGGATAATTTCGTCCCATAACAAAAATATTTTCTAAGGCGAAAAAACAATAAATACAACAGTCAAACGTCAACGTCAGCAGTCCTTCAAGTGCTTTCTGAAGTTGTACTTCTTTAGGTGCGAATTGAGAGTAAAATTTCATAATACTGCGCGCATGCGCACACAGGCAGTATGGCGTTTAGTTGCTAAATCTTTCAAGTTATGTATAAATATATCAGTGCAAGAAAAGTTGTGAAAAGGATATAGTAGTGTTTTTAGTAGATATATTTATTATAATTTTTGTGTCTTTGGATTTGTCTTCCTCAGGAGTAAGATGAGTATTATTAAAACAGTTTATTGTATATTTATTATACTTCACCTTGTCTGTTTGTTACCGTGAATTGTCATTAGGTACGTCCGAACCGATACAGACACAGTCCTCGTAGCGTGTTTGGTATAGCATTCGGCCAGAGATCGAGAAGTCTTGAGTTCGAATCCGGAGCAATCCTATACTTTTTTTTTATTTTTTTTTGAAAGCGGTCAGCACAAAATTAGTTTGGTGTTTAAAAAAAATTAAAACGAACTGTTTAAAGTATATGTATTTTAAAAAAATCATATAATAGAAGTATAATTTCTTAAGTGCGTACAAAGTACACACATTCTTTTTTTTTAATCGGCTTGCAAGCGGATTAATTATGGTGAACGCGACCAATGACAGGATGTCAGGATTGGTAGTAGAAGATAGGTTAATGATAGAGACTAAGGCTTTTAGGTATAATTGTAATAAAGTGTTCAATAAAGAATATCTCAATAATTCTACAACTACTATAATACTACGTCTTCTATAAAAAGTAAGGATAATAGTACACGTCTTCTCTGTCCTTTTTATGGCGTTGAATCACGTACCTTGTATCTGCAGAAAATTTGAAGCATTTGATTGTAGACTGACCGGGTCACAAATGATGAGTTCCTCAGCAGAATGTAGAAGAACCGAGAAGGACTGACCACCATGAAATTTCGAAAGTTAGAATAAATCGGAATGAATCCAAATATGCCTTCCTGCAAGAAAAAATATTTGGAAAGCGAGGTGCAGGATGCTCTTTTCTGCGCTGTTGTAAATAAGATACAGATTACCATGATGATCGCCAACAGTTGTCACGGATAGGCATATCAAGAAGAAGAAGAATATAAATACCTGACTACTTTGAGTGTTGCAATGTTTCACCAGATAATACTTAAAAAAAATTGTCAAACCGCTGGTTGTTTGTGAGACGATTAAAGGGTAGGTATTCTGATTTTATGCTTAGTTTTCACATTTTTGTTTTTTAAATATTTAGATTTATAATATAATTAGAATAAGTATTTTTATGAACTGTGAAATGACTTTATATTTTTGTTCATTGAAAAAAAAATGTAATGCAATATTCTAATACATTTTATTAATACTAGGCCTGGATCCTGCGCACCAAAAAAGGTTATTAATAGCAAGCTATTTTGTTAATAGCTTAATGGTGTCTAGTCGGACAAACTTGGATGCATGGCAACACTGGAACAGCGGAAAATTTAATTGTGGAACAGGTTACGGGTTTCGAATATCAGACAACGAAAACGTCCCATGTATTTTGTCGGAAAGAACTTCCAATTAATTTGTTACCCTTTCATTAAACTTTCATGCAAAAATCAGACTGCTATTTACCAATAATATAATACCTGGCATTTGACATCTTCTACGTGTCTGACTTATTAAAATGCCCAACATATTTGTCGGGCAAACATTTTTTCATATATGACATAAAGTTTGTTATTGAATAAATTTAAAAACAACCTCCTAGTTTTCACAATCATAAACTTGTCAGGATGACAAGTCAACAATAAAAATGACGTTCCACAATTAAAACTTCCCCTTTTCAAGTGTTCCCGTACATCAAAATTTGTCCGACTAGACACCGTTTAGCTATTAACGGGTAACAAATTTTCAGCTTGCTATTAATCGACTTTTTTTAGTAGGTACGCGGGATCCAGGCCTGTACGTGAAGTATACCTAAAACAACATTACTTATTTTTATACTATTATCTAAAAAGCACTATAAATAACAAGTCCAAACTATTTCGGATTTATCAAAGTCCAATAACCATAGCCATCCTGATCGTATATCTGTAATTTTTAATGATTCCTTCCCATTGTCCTCAAAAACATGTAGTACGAATATATGGTTCGATACATCTAAAAATAAAAAAAATATATAAATACTTGCAATTACTATATAGTCCAGGGTCGAAAAATAAAAACGGGAAAAAATCAATACAAGTATTTGAAGGTGCTAAATCGTAGGGGGGATAGAGTTAATTAAAAATACATAGAGAGGTACTCGTAAATCGACCTCATTTTTTTATAAACAAAGGTCAAAGTCAGAAAATATTGTTTTTTCCCCATAGCATTTTTAGTATCATATTTACAGCAAAAGTTGTTTTACAAAAGTTGTGTATCATGAAAAAGCGATTAATTTGAATTTTTATAAGTACAAATCCAGAAAGAATTAACCGAGATAATTGCAAAAAACCACGTTTTTTGCACTATTTTGTAAATGTTAATAACTTTTACAAAATAGGTCGTAAGGCACTTATTATATCTTGATCATAAGGCAATTAAGTGCCTTTATTAGTGTACAAAATTTCAAGAAGATCTGTTTGTTAGTTTACGAGTTATGTTAAATGCTTATCCCAGATATCGAATGTTTAAACAATCACTGTTGCCCTAGGAGTATTTTCAGAGCTTTTGGCAAAGTGCAATGGGTTGTTAAAGACTAAAAGTACTAAGAAAGTTAAAAAAAGAATATATTTGTTTTTTAAATGTTCTTAAACAAGTCGATAAAAAAAATGGTGAGTTTTTTCCTTATAAACAATTAGAATATCTTTGTTATTTTTTATGATAAATAAATATAATTGATTGTATCAAAAATCTCGTAAAGAAACACACATTAAAAAAGAAAAACAACTTTCTAGGACCAATAATAGCTAAGTTATACTTTTTTAATAATAAATATTAAGAGTTGAAATTTTTACAGAATCATAATAAATAACTATATATGATATTGCAATTGATAAGTACGGAATATCTTCTATTTAAAACGAGTAATAACCCTTTAAAGTGAAGTTACTCACGCTGACTTAGCTGGTACCATGTGATTGGGAAGATTGTTGGAGTCCAGTTTCGCGCGTCGAGATTTTGCTATAGAAAGTTCAAATTGGAGCGGTTGAAAAATTTTATATCTCAACTTCCAGGAAACGTAGAGCCTTCATTTTTTAAAGGGTAACTCGACGGAAGAATAACAACCAGCTAATTTTCATTTACCGGAAAAATCGGAAAATTCTGGAAAATGGACTATTTTATTCAACATTCATTTACAATGTTCACAATAATAATATAGTTTGATAAATATTTTCATAAAATATTATAAATTTGTGAATAAATATTAAAATATAATTATAGTATATATCTATTTATATACGGGGTGGTTCATTTTATCCGCCTCGGTGTCTGTAAGGAAAACGACTTGATTTAAAAAAATTTCTTTATAGACATATACAGGGCAATTAATGCTACAATCTAAAAATAATGTGAGTTATATAGGGTGCTAAAAAAAGAGGAGTATATCAAAGATACATTTTTTTATGGAACATCCTACACGTGATGAAATTTTGAAATTGCCCTTAAAAAATAAGCTAGACTATACGTAAGTATAGGGTATTTTGATTTATTTCAATTTTTACAAAAATATAAAATTTTAGAAAAAAAGAGATATTTACAAATCTAAGAGTCGGTGACAAATTTTTTCTTAGATCTTCATAATAGACTATTCAGCATTTTTAAACAGATGTTTATTGTAACAAAATTTATAATCAAGTATATTCAAATGGGAAATAAGCCACAATTTTACCTAAAAATGATTTTATTAACGTTTCGACGCCCAAGTCGTGTGTCGTTGTCAAAATACAAAATAATACTAAATAAACAAAAATGTTGTTGCTTAGTAAAAAATTCTTCTAATAATTTATTTAATCTGACTTATTTATATCGGCAATTCAGACACGTATTATACATTTTAAAGTAGACGACTTTAAAATGATATTGCCAATATTGATGAGTTGCGTTCCTGGGACGACTTTACTAAAAGATAGTTCATTCGATTACATGAAATCAATCCCAACTCAAGAATATCCGCCACAAAAAATCATACCATGTGATCTGTCTTTAAAAAGACAACCAAATGCAACGGTGGCACTGAAATTCTCGCGTTAGAGATTCCATAGTAAATCACGAGGGAAAACCAGGAAAAACCTCGTGATACTATCCCGACATCGTAAGTATTTGGGTTTACATTTAGTTTATTCTCAAAAATAATAGCAAATTCTGACTTGATATTTTAAATTTTAAATAATACTAAAATACTAAATATGTACTCAATATGTTACTGATTTACTAATTGTGGTATTTTCTTTCTATTGACTTCCTCCTTTAATATGGGTAACCACATCCTACTGCATTCTACCGAGGAATTTGCGACACAATTGATTTCATTTAGCATAATTAGAGCCGCTTCTTTGATTTTTCTCTTTTTACTATCTGCTTCTTTTAGGACTATACTTGAATCTCTCCACTGAACTCTATGTTCATTATCCCATGCGTGTTGACATATTAGAGATCTATCAAATTCTCTATTTTTTATATAGGACTGATGTTCATTTACTCTAACGTCTAATGGTCTTGACGTTTCACCTATATAAAATTGTTCGCATTCACAAGGTATTTTATAAATACAATTCTTTGTTCTTTCTTGTTCACTGTTAGGTTTAGTTTTATTATTTTATTTATTATTTACTATGGAATCTCTAACGCGAGAATTTCAATGCCACCGTTGCATTTGGTTGTCTTTTTAAAGACAGATCACATGGTATAATTTTTTGTGGCGGATATTCTTGAGTTGGGATTGATTTCATGTAATCGAATGAACTATCTTTTAGTAAAGTCGTCCCAGGAACGCAACTCATCAATATTGGCAATATCATTTTAAAGTCGTCTACTTTAAAATGTATTAAACGTGTCTGAATTGCCGATATAAATGAGTCAGATTAAATAAATTATTAGAAGAATTTTTTACTAAGCAACAACATTTTTGTTTATTTAGTATTATTTTGTATTTTGACAACGACACCCGACTTGGGCGTCGAAACGATAATAAAATCATTTTTAGGTAAAATTGTGGCTTATTTCCCATTTGAATATACTTGATTATAAAAATGCCACAAGAAAATAGCTTCAGAACAACATCAACAAAATTTATAATTAGTTAATCGTACATTTTTAGATTTAAAAACTAATTGAAATCAAAAACATTCTCAAATTTGAAAAAAAAAATGTGTGTATAGATTATAATTTTTGATCTTCTTTAATTCTACACAGTTTATGTACAGGTTCATTAATTTTTTATTTCTTCAACATTATCCCTAATTTTTTGAAACAAATCTTCTTCAACTTCACTTTCGTCATCTATAATAACTGTCAAAAGGTTGTAGCATCTTTTTTCGTCAGTGTCATCTTTGCAATATATGTAACGCTCGGTAAAATTCATTTTTTTTTTTCAAGAAATTATGGATAATGTGGAAGAAATTAATGAACCTGTACAAAAACTGTGTAGAATTAACGAAGATCAATAATCACAATCTATACATACATTTTTTTTTAATTTGAGAACATTTTTGTTTTCAATTAATTTTTAAATCTAAAAATGTACGATTAAGTAATTATAAATTTTGTCACAATAAACATCTGTTTAAATAGGGTGTTCCATAAAAAAATATATCTTTGATATACCACTCTTTTTTAAAGCACCCTGTATAATTTACATTATTTTTAGATTGTAGTGTTAATGGCCTGGCATATTTCTATGAATATTTTTTTAAATCAAGTCGTTTTCCGTACAGACACCGAGGCGAATAAAATGAACCACCCTGTATATCAATAGATATATATTATATAATTTTATTTTAATATTTATTCACAAATTTATAATATTTTATGAAAATATTTATGAAATTATATATGTGTTAACGTTGTAAATGAATGTTGAATAAAAAAGTCCATTTTCCAGAATTTTCCCATTTTCCGGTAAATGAAAATTAACTAGTTGCTATTCTTTCGTCGATTTACTCCAGTTAAAAAAATTAAAGGCTCTATGGTCTCTGGAAGCTGACATATTTTAAAATTTTCAAGCGCTCCAAATTGAACTTTCTATAGCAAAATTTCGACGCGCACTGGACTCCGACAATCTTCTCCATCACACGATTCCAGCTCAGTCAGCGTGTGTAACTTCATTTTAAAAGGTTATTACTCGTTTTAAATAGAAGATATTCTGTACTTATCAATTGCAATGTAAAACATAGATATTTATTATCATTCTGTAAAAATTTAAACTATTAATATTTATAAACAATAGAGATGAGATTTTTTAAGTCAAGTATAACTTGGCTATTATTGGTCCTAGAAAGTTGTTTTTCATTTTTAATGTGTGTTTTTTTATCAGCTTTGTGATATAGCCATTTATAATTATTTATCAGAAAAAATAAAAAAGATACTCTAATTGTTTTTAAGGAAAAAAGTCACCATTTATTTATCGACTTGTTTAATAACATTTAAAAAAACAAATATATTCTATTTTTTAACTTTCCTAGTACTTTGAGTCTTTATACACCCATTGCACTTTGCCAAAAAGCTCTGAAAATACTGCTAGGGGAACAATAATTGTTTAAACATCCGATGTCTGGGATAAACATTTAACATAACTCGTAAACTAACAAACAGATGTTCTTGAAATTCTGTACACTCATAAAGGCAATTAATTTCCTCATGATCAAGGTATAATAAGATCCTTTCGTCCTATTTGGTAAAAGTTATTAACATTTACAAAATAGTGCAAAAAACGTGGTTTTTTGCAATTATCTCGGTTAATTCTTTATGGATTTTAACTTATAAAAATTCCAATTAATCGTTTTTTCATGATACATAACTTTCGTAAAACAACTTCTGCTGTAAATATGATACTAAAAATGCTATAGGCAAAAAATAATATTTTCTTTGTTTATAAAAAAATGAGGTCGATTTACGAGTACCTCTCTATGTATTTTTAATCAACTCTATCCCCCCTACGATTTAGCACCTTCAAATACCTGTATTGATTTTTACCCTGAAATCCCTCATATTTATTTTTCTACCCTGGTCTAATAGACCTTTGGGGTGTTAAGCCAATAAAACGCCACGCTTGGCCATTGGATATGGAGGGATGAGATGGGAATGCATTGGGTTTGGACATAGTTTCCCGATCAAGGGATGCTGGGGAAATCCATGAGCTCGCGTGGGCAGGTGTGCTATTCCTGAATTAGATCTATCCCCTTCCGGGATCGCAGAGAGGTATCTACCAAACGGTAACGGCTAGCGTAAGACTATCTGAAATACAAACAAATAAATTCTGTATACAGCGAGGAGTACGGCAAGGAGACAGATGACATTGTTCTTATAGCCGATCGTATGGATGATACAATAAAAGTTTTGAACAAATTATATTACGCTTCTTTAGACGTCGGAATAAAGATTAATATTTACAAGACGCAAATAATCGTAATATTGTTTTTGATGTAATGAAAGTATGGATACTGAGCAGACTGCATCTTATAATTACCTGGAACATGAAATTCGGTTGGGAAGAGAAAACCAGACGTGTGAGCTCCTACGTCGCATAGGATTAGCCTGTACAGCGTTTGGTAAACTGACCTATGTATTTAAATCGGACTTACCATAGGCCTGAAAAGGAAAATCTTTAACCAGTGTATATTACCTGTACTCACTTATGGAGAGGAAACATTAACACTCATAAAAAAAGTAGTGAACAAGATTCGCGTAACTCAGAGGGCTATGGAGCGCCAGATGTTGGGTGTATCCCTGATAGACCGAATCTCAAACGAAGAAATACGTCGTAGAACGAAAACAACGCTGTTGAAAAAATCGACGCTGGAAGACGCTGTCGAAAAAATCGAGTTGCTAAAGAGGAATTGGGCAGGATACGTCGCCAGCTTGCCAAAATGTTATCGGTAATTGGATGCGAGCCGCACAAAACAGAGACAGATAGAAAGGGATGAGGGAGGACTATGTCCAGCAATGGACGCATACGGGTTGACGATTATGATGATGACTATATAGGCCACTAGAGACACTAAATCCGGATGAAGAAATGAAAACTCTTATAGAAATTGCCAGAGGAGCATCTATGAAACTTAGATCTATTCTGAGCAACTCTAAGCTGAATTTACAACTAAGAATCGAGTTCCTAAAATGTTATGTGTATCCTGTATTACTATATGGACGTGAAACCTGGATCATGAAGGTTAACATGATGAACAAATTAGAAACCTTCGAGATGTGGTCATATCGTAGAATGCTCAGAATATTTTGTGTTTTTTTTTTTCTTCTTTTATGGCCTTTGGGAATTGCGCCCACTTAGCCAGCAACACTTCTTAAAATCAACGCCTGACCATACACCAAGACCGTTACAAATCCAATCGAACAATCAAGGGTAGGGAAGGGAAAAAAATTTTCGCACCTAGGTCGTTCAGGGTGACTAACCACAGACTTAGTAGGGATACGGGGTATTATTAATTTACACGACTAATTTTATAATCTAAAGTTTCAATTTAAATTACTTAACATAATCTAAAAGAATTCTAAAGATTGACGGTTTGTTCAAAGCTAGTAAGTTCATCAGATTATATGGGGGATAAAGGTTTCCTTTTAATAGCTGAATATTCAATAGATTTCTTTGTGTCACATATTTGTCACATGCAAAAAATATATGATCCAAGTCACTTATTGTATTGCAATTTTCGCACAAATCCGACTGTATTACATTGATTTTTTATAGATGTGCGGGCTAACAGTCCTGGCAAAATTTTAGTCGAGAGATACTAACAATATCGTGTCTTGAAAAATCTAAATTTTTATGTCAATAATCTGTCGGGATTTTCGGATGTAAAAAAATATACCTTGTCGGACAATTTATACAGTATTGATTCCATTGAAGTTTCCAGTAATCATGTAGTCTGGTTTTACTTATGGTTATACATTCTTGAAGTCCAATATCATACAATGTTTCCTCGCCACTGAAAGTGCTGTATTTTGCCAACTGATCTACTTTTTCATTATTTCCACGACCAATATGAGCTTTTAACCATATATCCATGTGAATACTATATGACACTGCATAGTTGTTTACATTATATAACAGTATTTTTAATTCTTTTATATAGGGATTTACGTTAACAGAATTTTCGTCTAGTCGACTAGAGAAACTTTTTAAAACTGAAAATGAGTCGGATAATATGTTTTCCACCTACCTCTACCGAAAGTATACTTTTCCGGACCTGATTGTAGGGAGCAAAGTTGTACTTTTCCTCCCTAGGGAGGAAAATATTTTTCCTCCCTAGAGAGGAAAAGTAAAAAAGAACGTCATGGTATTTTATTCATGAAATATAACTTATTGACGCCCTGTACAATATCTATTTTCTATTACGTAAGTATCTATACATTTTAACGTTTATTTAAAAACACTCTTTATTTTGCAGAATGGTAAAAAACAGTAAATTGTTATTCTGATTTAACAATGTTTACATTAATAACTTGACTTATATTTGACAGTTGACGGTTATATTGTACCTACTTGTTAGTTTTAGTTCTAATAAATTTTGTTGGTTAGTTACATAAAATAAATAAATTAAGTAAAAATGAAAAAATGACTTGTTATTTGAGGAAGGTGGAAAAACCATATGTATAACATGGGAGTAAAGTGCCTTTTCCTCCCTTGAATGATTACTGACCTCCGCTACGCGTCGGGCAGTAAACTTCATTCTCGGGAGGAAAAGTAGCACTTTCCTCCCTTGTTATACAAATAGCTATTATTTGTTTGAGATTTTTATTTTCGGCGTATTGGCATTCTTTTATGATAGCTATGGTTTCTGCTGAAAATATTAATGTATTGGAATTCAGTTTAAATTTTTCTTTAACATCTAGTGATGGTATATTCGAAACACATTTTTTTTGAAAATATGGTAGAATTACTTTATTTTTAAATTAAATAGGCGTATTCAGTATAATTCATAGATTACTCAAGAAAAAATTTAAGGAAAAATACTGATATGAAAAATAAGCCGACGCGCGACGGTAGTAAATTTTTAAAAGGCACCTCAAAATATAATGAATTTTGCAGTGGACGTCAGAACTCATCATTGGATCATGGTTAACAAAAAATTCAAAAAGATTTTATTAGTTTTTACGAGTTTACGAGTTTTTCGAGGCAACGCTGTCGAGTTTTTTTAGTTTTATCTAATTTTGATTTTGGATATCAACATATCACTCAGAAGTCTAAACAAAGGATTTTTTTTGCAAAAAGAGCGAAAATCAACATATTTATAATTGTTAAATAAATAATAAGCATAAAACAAAAAATATCTCGACAGCGTTACCTCAAAGAATGTCTAAAGAAAATATATACAAAATTCCAGGTGAGTTTTTGATTCCCGGTGAGGTCAAGTAGTTTTTGAGTTACAATCTCTACTGCCCGGAAAACAGTTTTGAGAAAAACGCATTTAAAGTATTGTCAACTTTTATTTTTAATTTCTTTTTTGTCTGTCACATGCTAAAGTGATGCCCACCGAAATATGTTTTTAAATCGCGTAGTAATTTACAAAAGAAAATAAGAACAGCTGCTGACCGTTTCACGCTACGCTCAAGCGCGCTGGCACGAACTTACTGCAAAACGAGTCGAAGGTAGGGAGGTAGGGAGATAGTGTTGAATTGCCCTACCTTAGACTTGATTTGCAGCAGGTTAGCGTCAGCACACTTGAACGTAGTGAACAACGGTCAACAGCTCGGCTTCCTCAAGTAGAAACACTGCATATCCATTTCTTTTTCAAAATCACTTTTATTGCATTTTTGGATTTAGGGTGTTGTTATCTACCAATTACCAAGGAAGAAAAAAATAAAAAATTAGTAGAACCACAATTTAACATTGCTATGAAACACATTATATCTCATTCCATCTTCACTTCACCAATTTAAAACACATTATATCCATATCCCCAAGTATAAACACTGTAAATACGGGATATACAGTGTTTTTATTTGGTTTTTGGGTTTTACAGTGATTTACCGTGGGAATCGCATGATTTACATTTTACATTCGCCAAGACCATTGATATTACCAAGGCAATTTTTAATTGTTTGTTAGTTATTGATGGTTATTGTAATAAGTGCAGTAGAAATTTGTCGTGTATAAAATATTTAAGTTTATTCTATTAATTATTTAATAGTTATTTATGATATAAGTGTTAAAAGTACACGTTTAAGGCACGCATGTGAAAGTTTGCAGAATGAGCGATAGCGAGTTCTGCAATTCACATGAGTGCCTTAAAAATGTACTTTTTAACACGCATATCATACAATATTTTTCTACAAACGTAATTACAGGACAATATCCACAAAAACTTTTACTTGAACTTGAATGACATTCCAATTTTATATTTTTTGACATTACAACAAAATTGCATATACGGTCAATACGAACTGCAGTTCCTTAAAAATTTTTTAAAGCACTGGTGCCTTAAAGTAGCATTTTTAACGCTCGTATCGAGTGCTAAAAATTGTATTTTTAACACGGTTGTAGAAAAAATATATTTTTAAAATTAAACTGGGTGTTACCTATTAATTATCAAATATGAATAAAAATTTAATAATATTTTGATCTGCTGAATTCGAATTTATAAATTTCTTTTGCGCCGGAAGTGACGAGAATTTATTATAAACAATTTAATTGTTTAAGTTATTATAATTCGTAAACTAACAAATATAAGTAGTCTTTACAAAATGAATTTTGTTCTTAAAAAAATCTACAAAATAATGTTTGGTAAACCTTGACCAATAATTAGAAACACAGATGCTGAATGAATTTGGTCGATTTTTCACTTGTAAGGCTACGGCTCCACGGGCGGGAAATTGACGCTAGCAGTAGCAGTAAAATGAACTTAAGGTTCCGCGGAACGGAATGGGAATAGCCGAACTGAACCGACTACGCATAAGTCTTGTAGTCGGTACAGTTCGGCTATCCCTATTCCGTTCCGCGGAAGCTTAAGTTCATTTTACTGCTACTGCTAGCGTCAATTTCCCGCCCGTGGAGCCTTAGCCTAAGTCGGCTGAATTTTAAGTAAGATAACTTTATAATCGGAATGGGACGTTTCGATGCCGCCGGTTCATCGCCGGCCGTTTCGATGCCGCCGGTTCATCGCCAGTACATTTCATCTCCGTCATATCTAGCATTTCCTAGAATTCCTAATTAGTACTAAAAATAACTAATAATTGTAACTGTCGAAAATTCGGAAATATATCAGATAGCGATTAATTGACTGGCGATGAATCGGCCGGTATCGGCATCGAACTGGCGGCATCGAAACGGCGGCGATGAAACGTCCTAGACCCCTTTATAATAGCCCAAATTAATAAAAAAAACTACAGGCTGTAAAACTAAATCTTAACATAAATATTATATATACAAAGTTATAACAATAAACGAAAATTTTTTATTAAAAACTGCATAATATAATTTGTTTATACAGAGAATTTAATATAATTTGTAGAAATATGTACCTATACAGAAATAATAAACTTATTTCTTTGATGTCTGAAATAGTCCATTCTTTCACGGTTTTTGCTCTAAATTTTAAAGAACCGCTTGGATTGACATGAAATTTGGCATACGTATAGCTTACATGTCAAAGAAAAAAAGTGATATTGTGCCGATGTGTGCTTTTGCCCTGGGGGTGGCTTTTACCCCCCATTGGGGGTGAAAAAATATATGTCCAAAATAAGTCCGGAAATGGGTAAACTGACTAATTTTAAGTAACTTTTGTTCTATAGAGCTTTTTCGCCAAGTCAATACTTTTCGAGTTATTTGCGAGTGAATATGTTTATTTTTCAACAAAATAACTACATTTTTAGACGCTTTTTCGCAAAAATAAGTCACAATGTAAGTATTTTGTCGAAAAAAACGTTCTTAGTAAAAAGTAAAAAAAAATGGTGTACGCGTTAGGTCTCTGGATCTCATAGAACCGGAGTTATAGCCAATGAAAAATAGATTCATATTCACCAAATTTCAAATAGAATATTTCGACGTGAAATATCCAAAAAATTAAGCACTTTTTGGGGAAAACCCATTATAACTTTTTTATAGTGTTTAAAAAACGCTTTATTTTTGTTTTTACAAAAAGTTTCTAGCATTAATGTTAAGCAAGTAACGCTCACAATAAAGTTGGTCCCTTTGGTTTTTTCAAAAAAAAATCGGGAAGACCACCCTCTAATTAGCAACTTAAATGAAATTAATCGTTACCGCTCAACAAATTATTTTACTTATGTTGTGTTTATATGATCTGTAAGTTTCGTCGATTCAAAGTGTTTATTTTTGAAAAAATTTGGTTTCAAAGTAAAATTCTTAAAAATTTAAATTTTGAAAAATATGCTTTTTTTCAAAATAACTTAAAAATTGTTAGAGATACCAAAAATCTCGAAAAACAAAAAAAAGTCAGATTTGCTTTTCTGAATATCATGTATTTTTTTGTTTTTCTGTTAGACAAAAATTTATTAAGATTTGGTGTTTCTAAATTTGCATACAATCGTGATCAGTGACTCGTTCAACCCCTTTTAACTGCAGCCCTTTCAATAATAAGGATTTTGAACCGATGAAACTTACAGATCATATAAACAATATATACACGAGTCAAGAAACTTGTGAAGTCGTAACGATTAAGTTCATTTAAGATACTAATTAGGGGGTGATTTTCTCGATTTTTTTACCAAAACCAAAAGGGACTAACTTTATTTTGAGCGTAACTTGTTTAATTTTGATGGCAGAAATTTTTTTTATAAAACAAGAATAAAGCTTTTTTAAACACTTTAAATAAGTTGTAATGAGTTTTCCCCGAAATGTGCTTCATTTTTTGTTATTTCACGTTAAAGTATTCCATTTGGAATTTGACGAATATGAACCTATTTTTTATTACCTATAACTCTGCTTCTACTAGGTGTAGAGGCGTGATATATACACCATTTTTTTTTTAAATTTGACAGGCTATATTTTTGCTAAAAACGTTTTTTCGACAAAATACTTACTATTTGAGTTATTTGCGAAAAACTGTCTAAAAGCGTGGTTATTTTGTTGAAAAAATGAACATATTCACTGCCAAATAACTCGAAAAATATTGACTTAGTGAAAAAACTCTATAGAACAAAAGTTACTTAAAATTAGCCAGTTTATCCATTTCCTGACTTTCTTTGGACGAATATTTTTTCACCCCCAAGAGGGGGTGAAAACCACCCCAGGGCAAAAGCACATATCGGCAAAATATCACTTTTTTTCTTTGACTTGTTAGCTATGTGTATGCCAAATTTCATGTCAATCCAAGCGGTTCTTAAAAATTTAGAGATTTTGCAATATTTTACCGTTAAAGAACGGACTAAAAACGGATGATCGTTTTGGCGTAATTGGTCAGTCTCAGAGACACTAGTGGACAAGCTTTTCCATAACCATGGATGACAGCTATTGCATGACCCAGACACTAACCATTAAATTATTGCAATTTGTTATATATTTGTTAAAGGAACTTGAATAAAGTATAACGTCTTTAAAAAGTGGGAAATTTTATACTATATTTTCAGGTTTCCCAAATAAAAACACTGTATGTGTTTAAAACCTAGTCAGGAAATAAAATTCACACATAAAAATATTTAAAATAAATAAAATAAATTTCGACCAAGAGTCAGGATTCTGTTAACCGAGATACGATAGTATCAAGCGGCGCCGCTAGGAGGAGCTTCTCTAACAATGCGTCTCAGAATACCTTAAGAACACTTGGTCATTTTGTACTCTAAACCGAGTAAAGCATGAAAAAGAAAAAGAAAATAATCGTTTTCGTTTTGATTCAATTCGAGTCTCTTGCCATCCTCTGACACAGTGTTTCTGGGTCTCTGTGTCAGAGGATGGCAAGAGACTCGAATTGAATCAAAACGAAAACGATTATTTTCTTTTTCTATAAAAATATTTACTGAAAAACAGGAGTATGTTTTACTAAATTAATGTGTTTTCACTTTTATTTCAAACAAAATAGAAATTTGAAAAGTTGAGTCCTTTACGTTTTCTACTCTGGTGAACATTTTTCGAATTGGCGCTTACAGTGTTTCTACTTGGGACAGCCGAGCTGTTCTCATTTTCTTTAGTAAATTACTCCGCGATTTAAAAAGATATTCCGGTATGCATCATTTTATTATTTGAAAGACAAAAAAGAAATTGAAAATAAAAGTTGACAGTACTTTAAACGCGTTTTTCTCAAAAATGCTTTTTTTAAAGGCTGTAGACATTGTAACTCAAAAACTACTTTACCGACCCACCTGGATTTTGTATATATTTTCTTTAGACATTCCTTGAGGTAATGCTGCCGAGATATTTTTTGTTGTGTGCTTATTTTTTTTTCACAATAATATGTTAATTTTCGCCCTTTTTTGCAAAAAAAAATCGCTGTTTCGAATTCTGGGTGATATCAAAATGTCAAAATTAAATAAAACCAAAAAACTCGACAGCATTACCTCGAGAAACACATAAGCTAGTAAAATCTTTTTGAATTTTTTGTTTACCATGAGCTAATGGTGAGTTCTGATGTCCAACGCAAATTGCATTATCTTTTGAGGTGTCTTCAAAAATTTGCCACCGTTGGCTTATTTTTCAATATTTTTCTTTGAATTTTTTCTTGAATATTCTATGAGTTGTACTAAATATGCCTATTTAATTTAAAAATAAAATAGTTCTACCATACTTATTAAATACAAATAGTTATAGCATAATAATATTGATTTCAACCACTACGCCCCCCGTTAAGCATAACTATGATACGATTTTGATAGGCAACCCAAGCTAGAAATATTTGTCTATGTATGAAATGTAATAAAACAAAGAGCAGATGGGTACAGATCGACCTAAATTCGGATCTTAGACTAACATAAATTCTATTATTGAATGTATTGTTAACATAAATACTAGAATACTAGCAATTATCAGTAAACTTCGAAATGTAATTCTTACCTTTAAAGTAAATTCGTAATTTATGGTCACAATTTTTCCAGCATTTAGGGCTACTTCTTTTTTAGCTACTGAACTGAGCATCAAAACAAAATTCCTTTTGTCTTTATCAGCAGTGTTGTACCACTTCGTGTCAAAAGCAATATCTTCTGTTATTTGTGCCTAAAATATTTACTAAGCATTATTGTGTGTTCCCAGTGATATGTTGTACTCGATGCAACGAGTACAACATACCACTGGTTCTTACATTTGTGGCTTACGAGAAGGCTTTTGATTCGGTAGAGTTTGAAACAGTACTGGAAGTTCTAAAGTAAAGCCGAATAGATTACAGGTACACGTCACTAATCAAAAACATCTATGAGGTACGTAATCAAGTATTCGACTATACGAAGACACAGAAAAATTCAGCTTAGGTCGAGGAGTAAGACAAGGAGACAATATTTCACCTAAATTGTTCATGGCAGCTCTAGAGTCAATATTTAGAAACACTCAACTGTAAGATATGGGTATCAATATAGATGAAGAGAGATTAAATCATCTGAGGTTAGCGGATGATGTAGATATTAATCGTAGATAACTTACAGGATATAGTTTCTATGATACATTCGCTTAAAACTCTATCTGAGAGAGCAGGATTAAAAATGAACTTTGAGAAAACTAAACTTATGAAAATATAACTAAGTATTGACAATAATACCATACAACAAACAGATGGTTACAAATATCTGGGACATGAGTTCAAAATAAGCAGAGACAATCAAACACATGAAATACTGAGACAAATAGGCCTTGCATGGGCAGCATTTGGCAAACTAAGCCCTATTCTAAAAAATTAAATTCCCATGTGTCTCAAGCAAAAGGTTTATAACCAATATGTTTTGCCTGTATAAACTTATAGAGCAGAGACTTTAACACTGACGCAAAAATCCGCAATTAAACTCAGAGTTACACCAAGAGCCATGGAACGTGCAATGCTGAACGTGAGCCTTCGAGATCACATAACACACCAACAAATCAGGCAAGGATCAGGAGTTCCAGACGTCATCGAAAGAGCTACGACGCTTAAGTGGAACTGGACAGGGCACTTAGCTAGAACACAATATGGACGGTGGACACGACGAATCATGGAATGGAGGCCCAGAAATTATAAAAGAAGTCGAGACTGACCATCGACTAGATGGACCGACGACATAAAAAGGGTAGCGAGAAACTGGCTACAAGCGACCCAGTGCAGAGAACATTGGAAAAAACTAGGGGAGTCCTATGTACAGCAGTGGACGCGATTGTTAAGCGATGATGATTATGTAGTCCCACTAATTATTATCGTATTATAATTTACTGTTTTATTTGGAACATAAAGCCACAATTTTAGTTTGAAATTAATATATTTATTGACTTTTCGACTTCCTCTTTGGAAACGTTTATCGAAATACAAAATATTAATACCAAAATTAAACAAATTTTGTTTATGCTGCTTGGTAAAAAAATTCTTCTAATAATTTAATTTAATCTGACTCATTCGTATTGACAATTCAGATATATATTTTATTTGAAAATGGACGACTTTAAAATGACATTGTCAATATTTATGAGTTGCGTTCCTGGGACGACTTTATTGGAAGATAGTTCATTCGATTACATGAAATCAACTTTAACTCAGAAGTATCCGTCAGAAAAATCATAGTATGTGATTTGTCTTAGGACAGTCACATGCAATGATGACAATAAAATTCCCGTATTAGCGATTCCACAGTAAATAACGAGGAAAAACCAGGAAAAATCCTTATGGTATTATCCAGAAATTGTAAGTCAATAACATATTGATAATGCATTATTTATATTTTACAATAACATACATAAAATTCAGAGTTTGGTGTTAATTTTGAAAATATGTATATTGAATATGAGACCAAATACTTGCATTACCATTACTTCTGAAAGTTTCTTTCGACCAATCCATCTCTTTTCCTCCACTTTTCCTTGTATTATAAGGCGAAGTAGGTAGTATTTAGGTCCTCCAATTATGTAGCTGAAGTATTCTGGTTTTCTCCCCTTTATTATTTTTATAAGCAGACGTTCTGAATTAATCATTTAAAGAATATCTTCATTGGAAGAGGATGTGTCGAAACTTTAGGATTCGTCGATAGCACCACAATTCGAATGCTTCTAATTTGTTTAGCATTATGATTTTTAACATCCATGTCTCATCATCACCATCTATGTATATAAGATTTATTTCCATGCGCTATTTTTTTTTGTAAGTTTTCTGCAGAATTTATCACACTCAATGCATTTTCCAGCAAAGAAAAATGATAATTATTATGGAACAGTTTCAGACAATTTAGTTTCGAAATCTAGTTCTTTGGAAATTGATACTGAGTCAAGTAATATCTGCTCAAACGCAGTGTCAGTGCGGTTGGTGGCTAAATCTTCACTGATTTGATCAGGCATCTTGACACCTTGCATAATTTGCTGACAATATTATCTTTTGCTAAAATACTGTACTATGTCAAGACAGGGCAGATAAACATAAAGTGCTTTAATTTTGTCATCATCGAGCTTGAAAAAGTGAATGTGAATACTAGTGCGCATTCAATTCTCAAATACAAAGTGAATTTGGTCAGACTGTAAAGAAGACAATTAGGTTTTTGAAAATCAATATTTATGATTCTACGGTCACCTTTAAAATATACCGACTACTAATGCGCTGCTTTTACATGCACAGTTCAGCAAACGGCAATAATTTATAATTTTGTCAGCAGAATCGGAACTTTGCTCCTGATCTAAATCAGTTTCATATTTCATTTGCATATCGTAAGTGCAGTAAGCATTAATGCCTTTGTAAAAAATACCGAAAGTGCACTTGTATGTTTCTGTTATTTGTAGTTTTTTTAAGGACAAGAAGCGCAATTGACTACATATTCTAATTGAGAAATAAGCCACAATTTAACTTGAAAAATGAAATAAACCTTACAATGAATAAGAAAGAACAAATAGTTGTATTTATAAAATACCTTGTCAATGCAAACAATTTTACTTAGGTGAAACATCAAGACTATTATTAAACCAAATTAATCGTTAGAATAAGTGAATATCAGTCTTAGGAATATTAAAAATAGAAAATTTGATAGATCTCAAATATGTCAACACGCATGGGTCAATGAACATAGAGTTCAGTGGAAATATTCAAATATAGTCCTAAAAGGAACATAGTAAACAGAGAAAAATCAAAGAAGCGGCTCTAATTATGTTAAATCAAACCAATTGTGTCGCAAATTCCTCGGTAGAATGCAGTAGGATGTGGTTACCCATACTAAAAGAGGAAGTCAATAGAAAAAAATACCATAATTAGTAAGTCAATAACATGTCGAGGATAGTACATAACCTATATTTTAATATTGTCTATTTATCTATGTATTATTAATATTATTTATAATTTTAAATAGCATACATATAAACTTCGAATTTGGTGTTAGTTTTTAGAATAAACTGAATTTAAAACCAAATATTTACGATGTCGGGATAGTATCATGAGATTTTTTCCTGGTTTTTCCTCGTGATTTACTATGAAATCACTAACACGAGAATTTTACTGTCACCATTGCATGTAGTTATCTTTTTAAAGACATATCACATGCTATGACTTTTTTGTGACAGTTATTCTTGAGTTAAAGTTGATTTCATGTAATCGAATGAACTATCTTTCAATAAACTCGTCCCAGGAACGCAACTCATAAATATTGGCAATATCATTTTAAAGAATTTTACTTTAAAATATATATCTCTAAATTACCGACATAAATGAGTCAGATTAAATTAAACTATTAGAAGAAATCTTTTTACTACGCAACAACATTTTTTTTAATTTGTTAATATTTTGTATTTTTTTTAACGACGTCTGAAGTGGAAGTCTAAACGTCAATAAAATCATTTTTCAAGATAAGTTATGGATTATTTCCTAATTAGAACAGTAAATTACATAAAATAGCTTCAGAACAATATTAAAAAAGCAAGTTTGAGCCTAGCGTGTGTTCGGCTTGCGTTCCTTGGACTTGGCGCCCAGGCGCCAGGCACCCCTTGCACCCACGGGTCGAGCCAGCTCTATATTTATAAGTATGAATGTACATAAAGCGATTTGTGCTGAATGTGATAAAAAGTATGCTTACCTGTGTAGATAAAAATTGGGCAGGTATGGCATAATTGAATATAAACTCATTTGACAAATTAAATTGATAAAAACAACATCTTACTAGTTCCCGTGCTTCTGGTCTAAAATTATTGTATACAAATTACTATGCATTCGCCTTATTATAATTTTTCATGTTACTTAGTTGTTCGGCATAAATGATAATAGTAGGGGAGGCAAGTGCCTATGCGGTTACTCGAGCGTTATGGGGACCTATTATTGGGTTGTGAAGATTAGGTCCTAAAACCAAAAAAAGAAGTTTTCCATTTTCGTGGGGATTTTCCGATTTTTAATTTATTTTTCCATTTCCTACAATCTTTTTTCCGATTATAACGCCATCTATCTATCTTCTTTTTCTTCGGGTGCTATGTCCGTTTATCGAACGTTAGCGATCATGTTGGCTATCATAACTTTATTCGCAGCAGATCTGAAGAGCGATTCCGAAGTGTGACCAAACCATTGCCTCAAATTTCTTAACCAAGATGTCTTCTTCTTCCTCGACTTTTTCTGCCTAATATTTTACCCTGCATAATTAGAGGTCTATATTTTTCCGGATGTCTACAAACATGCGCAAAATACTCGAGTTTTATAGACTTTATCATTTTTACCAGTTCTCTGCCTTTCTTCATCCTGCTCAGAATAATATCATTACGCACCCTGTCCATCCAGCTAACTCTAAGCATTCTTCGATAACACCATAATTCAAAGGATTCAACCATCTTAAGCATTCTTCCTGTTAAGGTCCATGACTCAACTCCGTAGAGAAGAACGGAAAACACGTAACACTTTAAAATTCTTGTCCTAAGACTCAAATTTATGTCATGACCGCATAGAATTTTCTTGTAACGGAAAAATTCTGATTTGGCTTGAGCAATTCTGCAACGTATTTCGGTGGATGGATCCCAATTATCAGTGATTCTGCTTCCCAAGTATGTTATAGCTTCAACTCTCTTAAGTTGTACATCATTAACGTGAATTCCAGCATCGATGTCATTATCCTTACTGACGACCATATATTTTGTTTTTTTGATGTTAAGGTGGAGACCATAATTACTGCACTGTGCTACCACAGAATCCAATAGATATTGTAATTCGGTATCACTACTGGCCATCAGTACAGTGTCGTCTGCATATCGGAGATTATTTATCAGTTTCCCATTTATCACAACTCCACCTTGTGTAGTACTGAGTGCCTCTTCACACATCTTCTCTGAATAAATGTTAAAAATTAATGGTGAAAGAATACATCACTGTCTGACTCCACGTTGAATTTGAATCTCTTCTGTGTGATCACCGTCTACTGTAACAGTGGCTTTTTGATTCCAGTACAAGTTAGCAATGATTTTTAGATCTTTATTGTCAATATTAGTTGACCTTAGAGAACGTCTAACATCTTAGTATGTGATACTTTGTCAAATGCTTTTTCGAAATCAAGAAAACATAGGTACACATCAGCATTTACATCTCTACTCCTTTGTTCTAATACCTGCAAACCAAACAGGGCCTCTCGTGTACCTAGTCCATTTCTAAAACCAAATTGAGTTTCGCCCAAATGTTCTTCGATTCTTTTATATATTCTCGCATGGATCACACGCAGAAAGACCTTAAAGTACGTGGCTCATTAGGCTAATGGTTCGATGATCATGACATTCTTTTGCCTTCGCTTTCTTGGGAATTGGTATAAAAGTAGATTTCAGCCAATAATTTGGTAAGTAACCATGATTATATATAGTATTAAACAAGTCAACCAATACTTTACTTCCGCAATCTCCTAGTAGTTCCGCAATCTATCTATAGTCTCGAATAAAAGTTACTTTATTCTTACATTCAAATCTGCAACAAAAAATGGGGGATCCTATTTAAGAATTTAAAGTAATTCCCAGCACCACATCCTTTAGGGGTCGTGTTTAATGTCATTAGATAGATTTAAAAAAAATATTATTCAACACGCATTCTTCAGTTTTTTGATATGAAGTTCATTTTGCGAAATATCGCCGAATTAATATTTAAAATTTTAAAGTTACCCCCACTCCTCTCTGTGGGGGTCGTGTTTGGTATTACTCGATAGATTCTTGAAAACTATTAAACACGAATATTGCAGTTTTTCTGTCTGACGTTCAATTCGCGAAATATTTGCTTTTTTTGTAAAATTTTGTAACTCACCCAATTCGTTACGCTCAAATCGTCAGATTTTTGAAATATACACTGTTTTGCATGTACTTAACTTATCTTATCTTCTATAAGAATCTTAATCTTAACTTACCTTATCTATTCTAAGGATATAGAGTTTTTTTCGGGCCCTCTTAACGATCTCCCTGTATTAAAAGTCCATTATACATATATGGTATGGGTACATTTACAGGGTAAAAGTTTCTCCCCATGTGATTTTCTGACTCGCTCGAGTAACTGCAAAAATCCTAGCTTAGGCTCCCCTACCAATATACTTTGACCTTATTTTTTTCAAAATCCATGCATTTTAAACCCGTCCAATTTTTTTGAACATAGTGACACTATAATAAAATGTGTTATAGAAGAAAGACGATGCAGTTAAATTCTAGTGGATGAGGGTTTAAATTATATACTTCGGATTTTTTCTTAAAATAAATTAGTCATCAATTTTTTTGCAGCATATCTCGCTTAGTTTGAATGTAATCGAAATTATTTAACAGTGCTCATTTTAAAGGTCTTTTTAAGCACTACAGAAAACATTTGTAGCATATCGATCAAATCGACACAGATTTGAGCATGCACCAAAAAAATTTCTTTTCATCTACCATATTTCTTTTTGCATTATAACTAGAAGATCTATGAAGAAACGAATCGCTTTGATTTTTCATGAGCTACAAACATGTTTTATGTAGTTTTTTCGTTTGATACATAATTTGTATTTGCAAAAAACCGTCCGAAAAGGTACCTAAGTATTATAGCCTAATAAAATAAAAAAAAAGTCAATATGTAAATTCGTACAGGTTAAAACAAATGTTATATCAAAGTTTAGGTGGGTACAAAAGATATTTTCAAGAAAGTATCCAAATCATACAAGGGGATCAATGTTTAAATAATTAAAAAGGGGTCATTTTTGCAAAAAAATTACTTTTTTACCTGCTGAGGTCATTCAATTACTAATGAAGGTCTATAGGATTTTTTCCTGCAAAGTTGAAGAGTAAATCTTTCACATAGGACTTACTAAATTAAATTTGACCCCATATTTATTTAAATAATTATACATAAAACTTTAAAAACAAACTTGCAAAAAATTATTTTTAGCGTTTTAAATAAGCACTATAAAATATCTTATTTTACAGACTAAGTTGCGCTATGTTACCAGTATTAAGCAAAAAAAATTGGTCGAAAAATATTTAATATTTTTTGAGATATTGAATTTGTTTATTAAATGTTACTATATTTTCAATTGCAAAAACGCGGTTGTTACCAAAGACATATTCACCTGCTTAAAATCTCATTATTTTTATTTTTACGTATATTTTCGATAAATGTATTGATAAATTCAAATTTTTGTTAAACTCCCCCCTAAAATGGCATTTGAAAATTATTCAAATTTGTTTATAATTTGCTTTTTTAATAACGTCGCGGGAGTTAAGTATTTTGAAATTCCGTTTCGGTAATTGGGTTCCTGGGAATTTTTTACTAATTAATAAAAATTTTTTGTCGTTTTTTTCTTCTTCTTTTTTTTTTCTTGGAGTTAGATTCCTACGGGCCCTTTTAGGGTTAAATTTTATTAAGAATGTCGAATCTCTGAGTTGTAGATTCTAGACCTAAAAATATTAAGATTTAACTAAAATCTCTTAAATAAAATGTGGATACTTACTGAGTTACAGGGTGTTTTATTTAAAAATTTAAAAATTATTTTTACCAAGTACTTTAAAACTATTTGACCTATCCTTATCATACTTGGCAGAAAGTGTGGCTATTATATACCCTACTAAATTGTGATTAATAAACGTTTCTAGCTAGTGCCAGAGGCGTATGACAGGGGATAGTGAATGATTGACTCTTCCCAAATTCTACGCCACTGAGTGAATTAGTATTGTAGCGAAATTTTTCGATTATCCAATACTTTGTGTGTAAATAACTTTATTCATCGATAAATTCATCAGTTTGCGAGATATTGGAAGTTTAAAATGAATGAATGAATGAATGAATCAAAATAACTATACCGTTTCATTTTTAACGTCCAATATCTCGAAAACTAATGACTTAATCGTTACCAGTAAATAGTATATTATTTACATAGAAAGTATTGGAGAATCGAAAAATTTCGCTAAAATAGTAATTCCCTCAGTGGCGTAGAATTTGGGAAGGGTCAACCATTAACTGGCCCTTGTCGTACGCCTCTGGTGGTAGCTAGAAACTTTTATTTATCACAGTTTAGTAGACTGTATAGTACCCACACTTTCTTCCAAGTGTGATAAGGATACGTCAAATAGTTTGAAAGTACTTGGTAAAAATAGTTTTTAAATTTTTAAATATAACACCCTGTAACTCAGTAAGTAGCCACATTTTATTTAAGTGATTTTAGACCAATCTTAATATTTTTAGGTCTAGAATCTACAACTTAGAAATTCGACATACTTAATGAAACTGAACCCCAAAAGGGTACTTGGTATTAATATAATACCAAGAAAAAAAAAGAAGAGGAAAAAAAGACAAAAAACATTGTTAATTAGTGAAAAATTCCCAGGAAGCCAATTATCGAAACGGCCTTTCAAAATATTGAATCCCCGCGACGTTATTAAAAAAAATTTTAAACAAATTTGAATTATTTTCAAATGCCATTTTAGGGGGAAGTTTAATTCAAATTTGAATTTATCAATACATTTATCGAAAATATACATAAAAATAAAAATAATAAGATTTAATACAGGTGAATATTTCTTTGGCAACAACCGCGTTTTTGCAATTGAAAATAGAGTAACATTTAATAAACAAATTCAATTTCTCAAAAAATATTAAATATTTTTGGACCAATTTTTTCTTATTAATACTGATAACATAGCGCAACTTATTCTGTAAAATAAGGCATTTTATAGTGCTTAATTAAATCGCTAAAAATAATTTTTTGCAAATTTGTTTTTAAAGTTTTATATATAATTATTTAAGTAAATAGGGGGTCAAATTTAATTTAGTAAGTTTTATGTGAAAGATTTACCCTTCAACTTTACAGAAAACAATCCTATATACCTTCATTAGTAATTGAATGACCTCAGCAGTTAAAAAAGTAATTTTTTTGGAAAAATTACCCCTTTTTAATTATTTAAACAATGATCCCCTGGCATGATTTGGATACTTTCTTGAAAATATCTTTTGTACCCACCTAAACTTTGATATAAAATGTGTTTCATCCTGTACGAATTTACATTTTGATTTACATGTAGTGTAATTTTATTTTACTAGACTATTATTTGTCAATTAAGATAGCAAAATTTTTAACTATGAATAACTCAAAAAGTATTGAGATTTCAAAAAAAAAACTATAGGACAGCTTTTGCTTCGAATTAGGTTCTCTAGCCACTTCCGTAGTTATTTTGACCAAAAAATTTTACACCCATGGGAAGGGGTGGGAACCACCCCCAAGATAAAAGCGCCAATGTATATAGGGTAGACCTTGAATTGTAGAGACCATTCCCAAAATTTTATTCAAATCCATGCAAGTACAGATTGCCATGATGGTCGCCAATATCCGAAACGGATAGGCACTACAAGACGAAGAATATGCAGTAGGATAGAATTCGGAGGTAATATCCTGCTTTTACTCTCATTGACTGGCGAATTTCACATTTAGCCTTATCTGTGTAACTGATTAGAGCGGCAGTCAACAGGGTCCGCATTGCTATGATGATTTCCAACCTTCGATAGAAGATGGAACTTAAAGAAGAAGAAGTGTAACTGATCCCTAATATAGTCGGTTCGCTAAACTCAGACGCAAATGGCTAATGAATTTATTACGTAACTTTTTTGTTTTTTGCCAATTTTGACAAAATTTGCAAAATTACTAAATATTTAGTAATTATTAACTATTTAGTAATTATTTTTTTGGCAATTTTATCAAATTGGCAAAATTACTAGCTTAAATCACTAGCCAGTTGAGTCTGAGTTTAGTGAACGGACTATATTAAGCGCATGGTTATAGACCGGGAGGTAGCGTCAAGTTTGACCGGAGCATTTTAGCAAGGCTGATTTTTTTATATAGTCAGTTGTTCTAAAGCTTTTTAACAAATGATGTGTCAGATTTTCCAAAACCGGGGCTTATAGTCAAGAAAAGATAAAATATGAAAGAAGATGGAAAACCCTACAACTTATATGTCAAATATTTATCTCAGTGCCTTACATCTATAATGGTATAGTGGTTAGAATACTCCTGGCTTTCACTCAGAGTTTGATTCACGGCGTCGGAAATCTTTTTTTTTAATTTACATTTTAATTTAAAAAATAATTGTTTTTATAATACCACGTTTTTACTATTATAGGACACAATATACAAAAGTATTATAAAAATAATTATTATTCAAATCAAAATGTCAATTTTAAAAACAAAAAGATTTTCGACACCGGGAAACGAACCCGACTCGCCTGGGTGAAAAAGCCTGGAGCCAAGTATTCTAACCACTAGTAGTCTAGTAAAATAAAATTACACTACATGTAAATCAAAATGTAAATTCGTACAGGTTGAAACAAATTTTATATCAAAGTTTAGGTGGGTACAAAAGATATTTTCAAAAAAGTATCCAAATCATACAAGGGGATCATTGTTTAAATAATTAAAAAGGGGTCATTTTTGCAAAAAAAATTACTTTTTTAACTGCTGAGGTCATTCAATTACTAATGAAGGTCTACGGTAATATTTTCTACAAAGTTGAAGGGTAAATCTGTCACATAAGACTTACTAAATTAAATTTGACCCCCTATTTATTTAAATAATTGTACATAAAACTTTAAAAACAAATTTGCAAAAAAATATTTTTAGCGTTTTAAATAAGCACTATAAAATATCTTATTTTACAGGAGAAGTTGCGCTATGTTATCAGTACTAACTAAAAGAAAATTGGTCCAAAAATATTTAATATTTTTTAAGATATGGAATTTGTTTATCAAATGTTACTCTATTTTCAATCGCAAAAACGCGGTTATTGCCATAGAAATATTCACCTGTATTAAATCTTATTATTTTTATTCTGATGTATATTTTCGATAAATGTATTGATAAATTCAAATTTTAATTAAACTTCCCCCTAAAATGGCATTTGAAAATTATTCAAATTTGTTTATAATTTGTTTTTTTAATAACGTCACGGGTATTAAATATTTTGAAATGCCGTTTCGATAATTGGGTTTCTGGTAATTTTTTACTAATTAACAAATATTTTGGTCTTTTTTTCCTCTTCTTTTTTTTTTCTTGAAGTTATATTACTATGGGCTCTTTTAGGGTTAAGTTTTATTAAAAATGTCGAATCTCTAAGTTGTAGATTCTATACCTAAAAATATTAAGATTGGTCCAAAATCACTTAAATAAAATGTGACTACTTACTGAGTTACAGGGTGTTTTATTTAAAAATTTAAAAATTATTTTTACCAAGTACTTTCAAACTATTTGACGTATCCTTATCATACTTGGCAGAAAGTGTGGGTACCATACAGTCTACTAAATTGTGATAAATAAAAGTTTCTAGCTACTACCAGAGGCGTACGACATGGGATAGTTAATGGTTAACCCTTCCCAAATTCTACGCCACTGAGGTAATTACTATTTTAGCGAAATTTTTCGATTCTCCAATACTTTCTAAGTAAATAATATACTCTTTACTGGTAACGCTTAAGTCGTTAGTTTTCGAGATATTGGACGTTAAAAATGAAACGGCATAGTTATTTTGATTCATTCATTCATTCATTTCAATCTTCCAATATCTCTCAAACTGATGACTTTATCGATACCAATAAAGCTACTTACATACAAAGTATTGGATAATCTAAAAATTTCGCTAAAATAGTAATTCACTCAGTGGCGTAGAATTTGGGAAGGGTCAATCATTCACTATCCCCTGTCGTACGCCTCTGGAACTAGATAGAAACGTTTATTAATCACAATTTAGTAGGGTGTATAATAGCCACACTTTCTGCCAAGTATGATAAGGATACGTCAAATAGTTTTAAAGTACTTGGCAACAATAATTTTTAAATTTTTAAATAAAACACCCTGTAACTCAGTAAGTAGCCACATTTTATTTAAGAGATTTTAGTTAAATCTTAATATTTTTAGGTCTACAATCTACAACTTAGAGATTCGATATTCTTAATAAAATTTAGCCCTAAAAGGGCACGTAGTAATATAACTACAAGAAAAAAAAAGAAGAAGAAAAAACGACAAAAAAATTTTGTTAATTAGTCAAAAATTCCCAGGAACCCAATTATAGAAAAGGAATTTCAAAATACTTAATCCCCGCGACGTTATTAAAAAAACAATTTATAAACAAATTTGATAATTTTAAAATGCCATTTTAAGGGGGAGTTTAACTGAAATTTAAATTTATCAATACATATCGAAAATATACATAAAAATAAAAATAATGAGATCTTAAGCAGGTGAATATTTCTTTGGCAACAACCGCGTTTTTGCAATTGAAAATATAGTAACATTTAATAAACACATTCAATATCTCAAAAAATATTAAATATTTTCCGACCATTTTTTTTACTTAATACTGGTAACATAGTGCAACTTAATCTGTAAAACAAGATATTTTATAGTGCTTATCTAAAACGCTAAAAATAATTTTTTGCAAATTTGTTTTTAAAGTTTTATATACAATTATTTAAATAAATAGGGGGTCAAATTTAATATAGTAAGTCTTATGTGAAAGATTTACCCTTCAACTTTGCAGAAAAGAATCCCTTAGACCTTCATTAATAAGTGAATTACCTCAGCAGTTAAAAAAGTATTTTTTTTGCCAAAATGACCCCTTTTTAATTATTTAAACAGTGATCCCCTTGTATGATTTGGATACTTTCTTGAAAATATCTTTTGTACCCATCTAAACTTTGATATAAAATTTGTTTTAACCTGTACGAATTTACATTTTGACTTTTTTTTATTTTATTAGGCTTTAGGCCATTACGGATGTAATGCACGGAAATAAATACTTGACATATAAGTTGTAGAGTTTTTCCATCTACTTTTATATTTTGTATCTTTTTTTGCCTAAAAGCCCCGAAGTCGCGTCGGCTTACATTTTTGTTATCAAACGAGTATTATCTACCAAAATAAATTCATAGAATTCGTGCTAAAATCACCGTAAAAATTTGACACTACCTCCCATTCTAACATTTTAATAAGATGTTAGTGAATATTTCTGGTCTCTAGTCATAGTAGGGGAGGAAAGTATGCTAAATGTGCAGTAACTAGAGCGTTATGGGGACCTATTGGGTTGTGAAGATTAGGTCCTAAAACCAAAAAAGATAAGTTTTCCGTTTTAGTGGGGACATTCCATTTTTTAATAAATTTTCCATTTCCAACTATAGTTTTTTCCGATTATAGCGCCATCTTTCCATAATTCGAAAAATGTTACTAAAATGTTAATAAAAGCTAGTTTTGTTTACGTAAGAAATCCCAATCAGCAATAAAAAATGGTGGCTCCTATTTAAGATTTTAAAGTAACCCCCCACCTCACCTCCGTGGGGGTCGTGTTTGTTTACCCCCCACCCTTCAACGTGGGAGGTCGTGATTGGTATCATTCGATAAATTGTTGAAAAATATTGAGAACGAATTTTTTAGCTTTTCGATCTGTCGTTCATTTCGCGAGATACTTGCTTTTTTCTTTTGAAACTTTTTGACTCCCATATTTTCTTACGCCCCGCTCAAATCGTCAGTTTTTTGAAATATACTGCAAAAAACTGCAAAATACACTTTCAAAGTGTATTTGAAAAATCTATCGAATGTTACCAAACATGACCCCCCACGGAGGTGGGGTGGGGGGTTACTTTAAAATCTTAAATAGAACCCCCAAATTTTTATTGGAGATTTGGACTCCTTACGTAAAAATAAGCAATGTTTATAATAGAGGTTTTTTCGAGTTATGGATATATGGCGCTATAATCGGAATAAACGATTGTTGACAATAGAAAAATAAATTAAAAAATGAAAAATCCCCACTAAAATGAAAAATTTTACTTACCTTTTTTTGGTTTTAGGACCTACTAATCACAACCCAATAGGTCTCCATATCGCTCGAGTGACTGCAAATTAAGCATACTTTGCTCCCCTGCCATTATCTTAATCTGACGATTTCGAGTTTTTCTAAGGCATGTTTTATTTTCGGTCCCCCTTGACGAGCTCTCCTGTATTAAGAGCCAATTTTTGGTAGAGGTACATTTACAGGGTACAAGGTTTCTCCCCATATGATAATCTGACGTGCTCGAGTAACTGCAAAAATCCCCGCTTGGGCTCCCTACCATTATAACAAATTAATATTATACATACCCTGATGAAACAATAAACAAATTAAGACAATTTGACATTACAAATACTATTATGTATGCTAGTAATCCCAGCGATAACGACTTATTAAAATCTTCAACATATCTGAAATAGAATAATAAATACATAAGTATACAGGATGAGTCATGAGGAACTGTACATACTCCTACCTCGTATAGAGGCTCCTATGGGGAATAACAAATGACCATTAAAAAGTGTCTGCTCCCATTGTTTAATAATATACAGGGCGAGTTTCGCATTTTGACAGAAATTTGTATTCGTCATAATTTTTGAACGGTCAGATCGATGTGTCTCTTATTTTGGCCAATCGTTACACTATTACCACCTAATTAACTAATTTATTCAAACTAGAAAAAAATCAGGTCCGGCTTTAAAAAAGTTAGTTCGTTTGTGTCTTAGAAAAAATTTCACCCTGTATACGCTTTTTGAAAACTCTAATATGAATTTTACAAATTAGACAAATAGGCAATTAAAATGGCATATTTATTTTTTTCCGCACACAATTACTTAATTTTTTATAAAAAAATCAAATTTCACTATGAATTAAAAGTTTGGTAAAGTGAACCATAGATTAAAAAAAAAACTTTTATTACAAAAATTAATTTTTTTTTCACAAATAAGTAATGTATGTTACCATCCAATCAACTGATTTATTCAAACTAGAGCAAAAAAAGGTCCGGATTTAAAAAATTAGTTCGTTTTGGTTTTAGAAAAAATTTCACCCTGTATATGCTTTTTGAAAACTCTAATATGAATTTTACAATTAAGACAAATAGTCAATTAAAATGGCATATTTATTTTTTCCCCACGCGATTACTTAATTTTTTATTAAAAAATCAAATTTGTCAAGATCGGAATTTTAACCTAAAAATGAAAAAAAATGAACTCACGGTTTAATTCGCTACAACTCTGTTCCATTTTAATATTTTTTTTTCTGAAATTTTTACAGCACATACCTCTTACCATTGTGAAGACTATGAAAATTGTTGTAGACTTTCAGTCTTCTTCTTTTAAAAGTTGCAAACTTGTAAATCGCAAAAATTAGGTGGAAAAATTTAAAATTTATCAATTTGATCACGTCTATGTTAAACTATAGAGTCCAAAAGAAGTGTTATGGGAAGTTTTAGATCCAGACGTGTTATAAAAAAAATGGTAAAACTTTTAATTTTAAGAAAAACGTTGTTTTTGTAAATTAATTTTTGTAAAAAAAGTTAATTTTTTTAAATCTATGCAAAAACTTTGCCAAACTTTTTATGCATAGTCAAATTTGATTTTTTAATAAAAAAATAAGTAATCGTGTGGGGAAAAAATAAATATGCCATTTTAATTGCCTATTTGTCTTATTTGTAAAATTCATATTAGAGTTTTCAGAAAACGTATACAAGGTGAAATTTTTTCTAACACCCAAACAAACTAATTTTTTAAATCCGGGCCTGATTTTTTCTAGTTTGAATAAATCAGTTGATTGGGTGATAACATAAATTAAATATTTGTTCAAAAAAAATTCATTTTTGTAATAAAAGTTATTTATTTTAATCTATGGTTCACTTTACCAAACTTTTAATTATTCATAGTCAAATTTGATTTTTTTTTATAAAAAATTAAGTAATCGTGTGGGGAAAAAAATAAATATGCCATTTTAATTGCCTATTTGTCCAATTTGTAAAAATAATATTAGAGTTTTCAAAAAGCGTATACAGGGTGAAATTTTTTCTAAGACCAAAACGAACTTATTTTTTAAATCCGGGCCTGAGTTTTTTCTTGTTTGAATAAATTAGTTGATTGGTGGTAACATAAATTAAATATTTGTTAAAGAAAAATTAATTTTGGTAATAAAAGTTATTTTTGTTACATCTATGGTTCACTTTACCAAACTTTTAATTCATAATCAAATTTGATTTTTTTATAAAAAATTAAGCAATCGTGTGCGGAAAAAAATAAATATGTTATTTTAATTGCCTATTTGTCTAATTTGTAAAATTCATATTAGAGTTTTCAAAAAGCTTATACAGGGTGAAATTTTTTCTAAGACCCAAACGAACTAATTTTTTTAACGCCGGACCGGATTTTTTTCTAGTTTGAATAAATCAGTTGATTAGGTGGCAATACGCTGTGAGCTCGTACGTAGAGGGGATATTTACAAATTCGCGAGCGCCAGTAGTGGCAAGTCTGTAAACGTTTACCGGAAATTTGACATAAATGTCAAAGTAATTAATTTAAAATTAAAATTAAAAACATTAATTATAAAAAATATTAGTTGGTCAAAGCTGTGGTATATATTTTTACCTTAAATATACTTACGTTTTAAATGCTGAATTTAAGTTTTTTTAATGTTCCGTAATATGTAATTATAAATTAATCCTGCGCCATCTACACGATAATTGTGAAAGTATCCGAAGTAAGAAATTCATATTTTATCAATAGAACGTCAAAATGATTAGCAAAATCTTTAAAAAATCGATTACAATTTAATTACTTTTTTGCGTTGCAAATATTAAGCGATAACAATTAAATAATAAATTTAACAATTTCCGGTAAAAGTTGAATTAATAACCGCTATGAGCGACACCAGCGAAGCTCAGAGCGTATAGTGTAACGATTGACCAAAATAAGAGACACATCGATCTGACCGTTAAAAAATTATGACGAATACAAATGTCAGTCAAAATGCGAAACTCGCCCTGTATATTATTAAACAATGGGAGCAGACACTTTTTAATGGTCATTTGTTATTCCCCATAGGGGCCTCTATACGAGGTAGGAGTATGTACAGTTCCTCATGACTCACCCTGTATATGTAAATATATGTACATAAAAAAATGGAATTTTTATTTTACTTTTACATAAGTGTATGTTTGTATAAGACCAACAGAATTCATATTTATACGGGGTGTTCAGAAACTCTATTGACAATCAAGGACCGGAGATTTCTCAGACAATTTTAAGACAATTTCACCCAATTCATCTAGATCGAAAATGCTTCCTAAGGGAGCTAGGCATTTTAAAGTTGGCGTCTTGCAATTAGTTTTTTAATACTTCCAGAATGCTTCTATTTAGAAAAACGAAAACTAGTACGCCTATTTATCCTCCAGAGATAAATCGATTCTATCAAAGGGGTTAACTTGCACACTTTTTTTTATTACAGAATAATGTTCAGTTTAGTTTAAAAATAATATTTCCAAAATTTCACGCCTTAAAAGCTCATAACAACTCAGAAGTACAAATTTAAAATCTTCTGTATATTTAAACCATTTCAATCGACAAAAAAAATCGCACAAGCACTTGTGACGTCACATCATTATATTTTATAATGACATTTATCTTATGTCATTGTAATAGTATATACCAATTTATATAAAACACTCAAATATTAGTCAGAAATAGCAACTACCAAAATATTTATAAAACTCATTGTCGAATGAATGCCAAACCTAACGAATTAATGGCGAGAACTTCAAATACTATAATATGACACCACGACCCATGAGGGCCCGTTTTAGGCTGCCTGCTATAATTTGAATTTTCTCTCGATTTTAATCGTCTTTAAGGTATAACGATCAGATGGACACGAGGTCATGAAGGCTGAACCAGAAGGATCAGGACGATATTATCCTTGGATGGAATAAGGAATGACCGAAGATAAAAAGGTCCAATCGCCTACATTGACGAAACAATGGCCACGTTGCTCAGTCGGAAGAGATGTGGGCATGGTTCTTTGTGTTGGGCTTCTGTTACAATGAAAGGTGTTAAATGAATAAAAAATGGTATGCGAATAGAGCTAATGAAACGAAGATAGACAAAAGGTAAATAGATAACATTAACTGATGGTTTGACACTTGGACTCTAAGGAAACGGAAACACTTAATACTCAAACGAAAATATAGGGCGCCAGGTATTTTGACCAAAAAATACTCAAAGGAACAATAATTAACGAAACATAACACAACAATAACAAATTAGCAAGAATGCTACGACAAGACATCAATGTACTAATCTTGAGCTATAAAAAAATTAAATAAAATACGACATCGTAAGTTTCAATGTAACATTTATTAAAATACTCTACGAAATCTCAATATTTACACAATACGTACAGTGTATACGCAGTATAAGATCGCCAACAACAAAATTAAGAAACCAAAAAATACCTAAACCGTTAATCTATAAGACAAAAGTTGGCGACATAATAATTATCACTGCATATAAATTGGTGTATTCACCAACACAGTAATACTAAAAAATGAAATGTAAGTGAACGAATATAACTATTAATTATTAACTCAAAAAAAATGAACTGAAGTTACTCAAAAAAATAAAAAATCCATACTCTAGATAGTATCTAAAAATCTTTCACGTTCACTTACAACAAAAAAGAAAGGAAAGAGCTCTTTGCTTAGATCGTAAATCTAATACTTAATAATACTCATAATGTAAATTTACGTAAAAAAATCTGAAAAGGTTACTAAACGCACATTAAACTCAAACTCGAAATGTCTTTTATTTACATGTTCATCTACTTCGAAATAAAAGTATAGTCAATATTCACGTAAATCGAATGAAACTGAATGTCCCGATAAGAATTAACCCGTGTCACAAAATATACACTAAAGAGCCTATTACATCTTCCTAAATTCAGGACCGATATTCAGGATACGATTTAGGACACTAAATTCAGTCACTGTAGCTCGCTATTACACCATCCTAAATTTAGGATGCTAAATAGCACAAAGACAGGGTCTGAAAACCAAGAAGTGTTAAAACCACAGGGGTTCGGTTTAGGGCAGTCATTGAGAGCAAGACTATGTTATTATCTCCGAATTCTATCCTACTGCATGGATTTTAATCAAATTTTAGGAATATACTCAACTTATCTCCTTTTTCAAAGTCTACCCTATGCCGATGTGTGCTTTTGTCTTGGGGGCGGTTCCCACCCCTTCTCGGGGGTGGGAAACTTTTGCTTAAATAACTACGGAAGTTGCTAGAGAACCTAATTCTAAGCAAAAACTGCTCTATAATTTTTTTTCGAAAACTCGATACTTTTTGAGTTATTCGTGGTTGAAAATTGGCCATTTTCATTGAAACATAACACCTTTTCAAACGGTTTTTTGCGAATACCTTAAAAACAATGCATCTAACTAAAAAAACTATATAAAACTTTTTTGTAGCCTATAAAAAAACAAAGAGATTCGTTTCTTCATAAATCTTCTAGTTATAACACAAAAAGAGATATGATACGTAAGAGAATTTGTTTTTTGGTGCAATCTCAAATCAGTGTATTCAACTTGAAATAACAAAGAAACGGTCGATTTTAGGTGTATAGTGCTACCAGTACCTTTTGTTGTGATTGAAACGTTCTTTCAAATAAGCAATATTAAATGTCGATTACATTCAAACTGAGCGAGATAATGCTGCAAAAAATTGATGACTAACGAATTTTAAGAAAAAAATGAGAAGTATATTTAACCCCTCATCCACAAGAATTTAAATGCATCGTTTTCCTTCTACAATACATTTTATTATAGTATTATTTATATATTCAAAAAGTTGAGCGGCTTTAAAATGAATGGTTTTTGAAAAAAATAAAATCAAATTATAGAGCGCATATTTAAATTTTCTTAAAAATCTTCCTTTTTCTCCATGTAACTTGAAAATGATAAGAGATACGGTTATGAAAAATAAAATTAAAATGTTTATCTAAAAGAAACCTACATTTTTGTATGGCATTTAAGTTACATGTTACATGGAGGAACAGGAAGATTTTTAAGAAAATTTAAAAATGCGCTCAATAATTTGATCTTATTTTTTTCAAAAACCGCTCATGTTAAACCCGCCCAACTATTTGAACATAAAAATAACACTATAGTAAAATGTATTGTAGAAGGAAAACGATGCATTTAACTTCTTGTGGATGAGGGGTTAAATATTCTTCTCTTTTTTTTTTTCTTAAAATACGTAAGTCATCAAATTTTTTGCAGTTTATCTCGCTAGTTTGAATGTAATCGACATTTAATATTGCTTATTTTAAAGGTCTTTTCAAGCACAACAAAAATTATTGGTCGACACCTAAAATCGACCGTTTCTCTGTTATTTCAAGTTGAATACACTGATTTGAGCATGCACTAAGAAAACAAACTCTTTTCACTTACTATATATCTTTTTGTGTTATAACTAGAAGATTCATAAAGGAAACAATCTGTGTTATTTTATAAGCTACAAAAATATTTTATATAGTTTTTTTAGTTAGATGCATAGTTTTTAAGGTATTCGCAAAAAACCGTTTGAAAAGGTGTTATGTTTCAATGAAAATAACCAATTTTCAACCACGAATAACTCAAAAACTATTGTTTTCGAAAAAAAAAATATAGAACAGTTTTTGCTTAGACCTGGGTTCTCTATTAGCAACTTCCGTAGTTATTTAACCAAAAAATGTTCCACCCCCGAGAAGAGGTGGGAACCGCCCCCAAGACAAAAGCACATATCGGCATAGGATAGACTTTGTTTCTTGAGCTGTTCCCTACTTATTGTGAAAATATCAAGTAAATCGATATAGTAGGAGAGAATTCGGAGTCCCATACCCTCATTGACTGCCCTAATTTAACCAGGTTAAACTTTTAAAAGCAGGTAAACCAGGTACGCTCTTCGAAGGGCTCGAAAGGTAATTATGATTGATTACCTTTCAGTCAGCATCGTGACATGTTTATCGTTTTGGGTACATCCAGTGACATTTTTATTATTTTGGGTGCATAGAAAATGGTACAGGATTGTACACATGTACATCCATCCGATTTACTAGAGATGGCATGGTGGAACTGGAGCAGGTACCTCTTATAACACACAACTTTGGAGAGATTAGAACTATGTATGCTTACTGCGTTAGATGCCGCAGAAATGTAAGAAAGTTTGTTTAAACATAAATTTTGGAAAGACACAAAACATGACAAACCTGGTAATACCAAGCGAAAATCCAAAAGCCGACTTCAATGAAATAGCATTTTGTCCATAAATATAAATATTTAGGGATGAACTCCAAATTGCCAGACAACCAAACTGCCGAGCTACAAAGAAGGATCACCTCAGCATGGGTCGCATACGGAGCTCTATCAGACATCTTTAAGAGGAACATGCCAAATTATCTGAAAAAGAAGACGTCCGACTAATGTGCGCTTCCAAACATGACTTACGGCGCCAAAACATTATCGTTAACCCAGACCACAACAACCAAACTTGAGTGCCCCAAAGAAGAATGAAACGGTCTAGAGATGGCATGATGGAACTGGAGAAGGTACCTCGGAATAGGTCCCAATCGTCTATTCCACGCACCAGTGACCAAAAGTCGACGGTATCGGTTTCGATTTCAACGGCGCCGCATCGACCGCAATCCGCAATTTACAATAAACTCGGAACTGGATTCTCGCTCGGAATAGGTTTTAGCACAGCCACATCGAAAGAGCCACCATAGGGTTAGTAGGGAACACATCGGCGACATTCGTTTCGATTAGGGATGGCACGCTGGAACTGGAGCGGGTACGTCGGAATATGTTTCAATCGACTATTCCACGTATTACACGTGACAAAACTTTGACGGCATCGGCTTCGATTCCAGCGCCGGTCGTACACTTTTCGGAACGACCAGGCAAGAGATTTGAAATGAAATAGGTACGGAATAGGTACCATAGAGAAACGCATCGGCGGCGTCTGTTTCGATTCCAACATCTCATATCTGTTTAATGTGATGGGTTCAAAAGAATTTCAGGTCGATACGGCTGTAACAGATTTCTAATTTATGGCAGATATAGTTGTCATTTAAAACTGTTAAAATTTTGCCTCTTTCGCATTTTGTTTTTATTTATATGACTATAATCTAATCGATCCTATCTTCTATAATAACTTAGTGTCTTCATTTTCCATTTGTCTCGACTTTAGGTAATTTAAAAACCCATAATAATTACATGTAAGAAAAATTTGTTTAGTTGTGATATAGATTTACGAATTGGAGGAAAAACATGGTAAGAAATATAAATATATTTAAAAACCAAATTAAATACATGTCATCCTCTAGATCACGGATTCCCAACCTTTTAGTAACTGCGTACCACCTGAAATATTTTGAAGATTTTGGAGTACCACCAAACATTTGGGGGTAGGGGGTCATGGAATGGAAGAATGCCCCCCGATCATATTGTTTTTAGAAACATGTTTACTATCAGAAACATGTCCATTGGCTTGTTTTATAGACACAATTGTGGTGTCTAATTTTAATTTTAAAATATATACCATAGTCCAGTACTTAAAACCAGTCTTACACGAGCAATTAGTGACAAATGGCATCAAAAACAGCATAGCTTGTCAGAAGAGCATTGGATACTCGGATTTTAACTCAATCCAGAAGTCAACTAAGGATTTCTCTTTAAAGCTGTGTTTCACAGAACTATTTTCTATTAGATCGATGAATGTTTCCTGCAGTTACAACTCATTTGGTGAGATTCCTGCAAAAAGATTTCTGATCCAGTCAAGTTTGGAATAATCTTCAGAGAAATATTTATTAAAACTTTCTTGAAGAGATTCCAAGTGAAGAATTATGAATTATGTCAACCACTACCTCTGGTATTTGAGATATTTCGAGGAATACTGTATTCTGCCACATCCGCAGACAGAGGCCCAGCGTAACAGCTTGTTTCACCCACGCGACGCGTACCACCTGAAATCGTCCCACGTACCACCAGTAGTACGCGTACAACTGGTTGAGAACCTCTGCTCTAGATTAAAAATACAAAATTATTGGTACCTACCAACTAGGTTGATCGTTTGAATGTGATGCATAGGGCTAAAACTTTAACTTGTAACTGGCTGAATCACTAATGTGTATGCCAATAACAAAAAAAATATTACCGAAAAATACTATTGTGTTCCATCTCTACGATTTAGCCAGTTAGGAAGTCGAAAAACCTTCCTAATTAGGATGCTAACTGACTAAATGCGATTACACTATCCTGAATTCAGAACGTTCTAAATATCGGACACTAAATTTAGGAAGATGTAATAGGCTCTTAAGTCTACTCGGTAGGGATACACCGGTCACGAATTAAGAAAGAAATGAACGAATTTACTGGTCCGCTGTAGTTTGACTATTTACACATAGGCGCAGTAATTTTTATTTGAGGGGCCTCTTATATAAATCAAATAATTTTAAATTTTAGATGTTTGTATAGCATCAGAAGCCTAAACGACATAAGTTCATGATTCTTGATAACACTTTATTATCCGTAGCCAAAAATCAATATACCTAATAATAATTGTTGCATGAATATCGATAGAATAAAAATAAATCAAATTATAACTTATAAAAGGTAGAAGGCTAAACATTGCTGTATTGTTGATGTTTTAATTTAATCTCTAAAATGGTTTTATATAAAGTCACAATCAATTTAAGTGATATATTGACTAAAAAGGGGTAGTTCCCTGGGTTGGCTGGATACCTTATAGTTAAACAAACTGGAACATGAAGTAAAAACCACTTCTATGTAAAAGGTATATTTACTAAAAATTTTAAAAATCCCAATGGATTCAATAAAATGTGTTCATCAGAACGTTTTCAAACCTATCGGTCCATCATCAGTGAATTTGGATACTTGCAAAATAGTCCCAGAACCAAACAATGGTTGTGATTATAAATAAATCTACATTATGTTAAATTAAAATTAAAAAGGCTAAACGCCGATGTTCAGGGATTAAACCTCTGGGAACATGGTGAAACTCTACCCGAGGACCCAATCAACCATCTTAGGTCAACGATGACTACTAGGTCAACTATGACTACTAAGACTTAGTAGTCATCGTTGACCTAAGATGGTTGATTGGGACTACTAAGACTTCCCAGAGGTTTAATCCCTGAACATCGGCGTTTAGCCTTTTTAATTTTAATTTAAAATAATGTCGATTTATTTATAATCACAACCATTGTTCGGTTCTGGGGCTATTTTGAAAGTATCCAAATTCACTGATGATGGACCGATAGGTTTGAAAACGTTCTGATGAACACATTTTATTGAATCCATTGGGATTTTTAAAATTTTTAGTAAATATACCTTTTACATAGAAGACGTTTTTACTTCATGTTCCAGTTTGTTTGATATATTGACGTTGGATGTTTTTAAATTAAAGTCAATTGACGCGTGTAAAAAGCATTTATATGACATTGTAAACTAATTTTAGCTTGTTTTATTCTTTTATCATATCGCATGTTTTCTATGTTAGTTATGTATATTTTATAGTTTATATGTATAATGGGGTATTTTTCCCGTAAATAAAAATTATTAAAAACAATATTATAATATATTACGTATGTACCTACAATATCTACAAATAGTTTCGATTTCAAACAAATCACACCTACTAAAATGATCCCGCCTTGAAAATGATCCGGAAATCCTACAGCAGGGCATTATGTTAACATCAAATATTTAAGTAAAATGCTAAATATTATTAAGTCAATACACGTACCAATTTTTTTTTTACTAAAATGATTTAGTCGTTATTGTTCACACTATCATCGCCATCGCTGTCGTCACCGTTAATTGTTATTATGATTGGGCTTATTTCGTTTATTTTATTTTCACGAATCCACCAATCTACCAATTGATTTTTCGCACTTGCATATACAGTTCCGCCATACTTCTGGAGTTGCAATTGAAAGTGCTTCTCGCCAAGTTTCCCAAACCGCTTCGTCTGTATACCCATTAGGCCCAAGATGGTTGTCGTAATATTGTTTTGCTGTTCCCCATATAAGTATATTCGATAGGATTAAACTGGCAGTGGTATGGTGGAAGACGTAAAACTTGATGCCCGTAACTTTCAATAACCTGATCCATCACAAAGATTTTTGGTTTTGCATGTTGTTTTGCCAAACGTAACAACTCAGACTTTAATATATGCTGTGGAATAGATATGCGTTCATTTGTTAGCCATTCTTTAATTTTATCTACATTCCACGAATTTGTTGGACTATTGTTTAGTATTTCTGAATGGTAAGGCGCATTGTCTAAAATAATGATGATTTTTATGATTTTATTTTTCGATGATTTTTTACATGAGAATAGGGGTCGTGTGCTAGCTCATTTGAAAGATCATTCTATTTACTAATATAAACTGTATACTGTATATACTCGTATAACTCGTATACTGTATATACGAGTAGATGCAAAATTTACTGAATGCATTAACATTATTTAGTGGTGGCCGCATATCGAAATAACTACTCTGTGATAGACCACATAACGAATTAGTTACTCTGCGGTAGACCGCATATTGGATGGTAGACCGCATATCGAATCAGCACTAATCTATATATTTTTTCGTATTTAAAATATTACTTGCGGGTAATTCCTAATTTTTCTTTTAGTCAAGGAAGTCTCTTCGCCTCTGCTCGGGAAAATGTTCTAGTCAGGTGTTTTGCATAATCTTACTCCTAAGTTAGTATTAAGTTTTTGCTAAGAAAGGTATTTCTAACAAGAGCGCATTGTATTTTATTATTTATCTTATTATTTTTCCTTAAATTATCCTGCTTATTAAATTTTAATCAAAAAATTACTAAAAATTCAATAATTAAATAGATATTGACCCTCTACGCACCCGAGGTCTACGCTTATGTTATTGGTATACCTAAAATATTACAATCGACCTGCTAATTGGTTTGTTTCTTTATTAATCCGTGACCGGTGTATCCCTAACGAATAGACATAGACAATATTTACTAACCTCCCTTACTTTTGGAGATGAGTAATTTTGACCATCTGACAAGGTCGCTGGCCTCTCAGAAACATTAGGCACTGTCCACACTGGGCAGAAAAGTGACTGCAGAACATAAATCGACACCATTAGCCGGTACAGGTAGCCAAAGGTAGCGTGACAATAGGCCCCCACCGAAGCATAACGGGGTGTAGATCAGCGTAATAGAATAAGAGGAGGATGTGGTAGATGAAAATATGTGTATAACCAGCAGATGATAGATAAAATATAGGACTAAGTTGTTAAAAATGAACAATTTTTACAATCCTGTTCCTTTGGAAATTGCTGAAACTTACAGATTTAAATGCAGACGGCAAGCAGAAGGAGAATCAGTGCAATAATTTCTATATAAATTGCAATTTTCAAGCACATCTAAAGTCTGCCATAAGGAACCAATTTGTTTTTGGATTATGTTCCAAAAGAATACAAGCAAGACTATTGGGCACCAGGCACCAGGAATCTAGACTTGGAGGGAGCAGTGGAGATTGCCAGTAGTTTGAAAACTTCTGAAGTGGACAGTAATCAATTAAGTTACAATAATTCAATTCATTTTTACAATCTAATAAATCTAGATCAAATTGTATCTAAATTTGTAAATAATCACAATAAATATTTTTAATTATAATAGATTATAGGTACTATAATATACATATTCTAAAGACAGTGCGATTTATGTAAATACAATTGCAATTTTATACCCTGAAAATATAGGTATGTATACCATTGTAATATCTATAACATGGGGGTGAATCCTTTATATAAATAAATCTTAATGAAAATTCATCAGAAAAACATTTTCTTAAAATTAATGGTATGTAATGGTGATTGTAAACAATTATTCATAGTAATAGGGTATTTAAATGCTAGACTAATCATAAAGAATGAGGAAACAGGCAAAGCAATAGGTATACATGGAGAAAATAAAAGAAGCAACAATGGCTTCAGACTGTTACAATAGGGCTTTTCATTGACTGTCATTTGTTTCGAGCTCCTATCATATGTTGTATAATCCGTGTATTATATGGCTTTTCATCTATTGTCATTTGTTTCGAGCTTCTGTCATGTCACATAATATTAATATATCTACGTCATACGTCTTTGGTTTGTATCATTGTTATATACCAATAACATATGGCAGAGGACGAAAAAAAATAAGTTAAAATGTTGATTGGAAAAGTTTGAAGTACACTTCCAAGGAAAAGAAAATATTGCATATGAAAGGTATAAATTATTTACTTACAAACAAAACCCAGGACAACCAACCAATAATTTCATAACCGAGTTGAAGAAAAGGGCAGGTAATTGCAAATTGGAAAAGCTTCAAGATAATCTTATTGTAACAATGATTATATGTGGCATTAAGAACAATGAAATACGAGAAAGACTATTACAAGAAGATGGTCTTACATTGGAGAAAGCAATCGAACTTTTGCCAGGTAAAGAGTCATCCAGAGACAGAAGTGAAATGATGAGAGTAGAGCCTCGAGTAATGTAATAGAAGTGGAAGCAGACAACAAATCAGGTAATTGTTATCAAGGTGGTGGGAAGGAGAAACATCAAGAGGTCAGAGGAGATCAGAAGGAGTCAGAATATACAAAATTGTAATAAATTTGGTTAAAGGTCGCATCGAATAAATAATTGTCCAGCCTTTGGTAAGGTATGTAATTTTTGTAAATTACCAAATCATTTTGCAACAGTATGTAGAAAGAAAAAATTTTAAAACAAAAAGGTTAATGAAATAAATACTGTAACTAAAAGTCCAAAGGTAATAAGTAGTTGTAATGATTTGTTCGTAGACAATGTACTAGAAGTTAATGCAGGGGAAAATAATTTCACAAATATAACAAGTAGTTGTAATGATTTGTTCATAGGCAATGTACTAGAAGTTAATGCAGGGGAAAATAATTTCACAAATATAGCATGGTTTGCAGATTTAAATATAAATAAACATAAAATTACTTTCAAAATAGATTCAGGTGCAATGGCAAATGTATTCTTCTTCTTCTTATGCAATCCACTAATGGATGTTCGCGATCACGTTTGACCATTTTTCTCTATCCCTTGCAGTATGTATTAGGTTTTCTATGTTTTTTAGTCCTGTCCATTGTTTGACATTACGGAGCCATGACATTTTCTTCCTGCCCACTCCCCTTCTTCCTTCGATCTTTCCTTCAATTAAGGTTTGCAGAAACTGATATCTTTCATTTCTAATTATGTGTCCCAGGTATGCCGTTTTTCTCTGTTTAATTGTGCACATCAGTTGTCGTTCTGTACCAATTCTTCTCAGGATTTCTTCATTTGTTATTCTTGCGGTCCAGGGAACTTTAAAGATTCGTCGATAGATCCACATCTCAAATGCCTCTAGCTTATTCATTGTGTTTATTTTTAAAGTCCATCCTTCCATGCCATATAGGAGCACCGACCATATATAGCATTTTGTGAATCTTAATCTTAGGTTTAGGTCAAAGTCAGAGTTCGTAAAGACGTTTCTGAATTTCATGAATGCACTTCTGGCTCTTTCTATCCGACATTTAATTTCCATATCCGACATCCAGTCTTCACATAGCCAGGTTCCCAGGTACTTAAACTTTCTTACGCGCTCTACATCTTGGTTGTTATATGCTAGTCTTGCATTTTGATGTTGACATAATTGACGGCTAATTATAAGGAACTTTGTCTTTTTTATGTTGATGCTAAGTCCCATGTTCTCGCTATGCTCTCCAATTTTATTAAGAAGGTTTTGGAGGTCTTCTATATTGTCTGCTGTTAAGACCGAATCATCCGTATATCGTATATTATTGACCCAGGTACCATTCACTTTGATGCCGCTTTCGCATTCCTCAAGAGCTTCCTGGAAGATACTTTCTGAATATAGATTGAACAGTAGTGGGGAGAGAATGCATCCCTGTCTTACACCTCTGAGAATTTTTTGAGCTTGCGTTGTTTCATTGTTCACCTTGACGACAGCTGTTTGATTCCAGTAAAGAGCCTCTATGCAACGAATGTCTTTTTGATATATGTCGAGTTGTTTCAGTATATGTACGAGTTTATAATGTTGTACTCGATCGAAGGCTTTTTCATAATCTATAAAGCACATCATTACATCTTTCCTTTGATCGTAGCAGTTCTGAGCTAGCACTTGGGTTGCAACTAGTGCTTCCCTGGTACCCAGGCCTTTTCGAAATCCAAATTGTGAGCAACCAATAACCTTATCGCATTTTGTGGAGATTCTGTAGTGAAGAACTTTGAGGAATATTTTTAAAGAATGGCTCATCAGACTTATCAGTCGGTGCTCTTGACACTTTGTTGCGTTGTTCTTTTTTGGCAAAGGGATAAAGGTAGATACAAGCCATTGGACAGGGAATTTTCCTTTTTTATAGATTTGGTTGAAAAATCTTTGGAGTATCGTAATTCCCTCTTCATCTAACAATCTGAGTAACTCAACAGGAATTTTATCAGGTCCAACTGCTTTCCCGTCTTTCGAGGTATTTATTGCTCTAGTAATTTCTTCAATTGTGATCTCGGGACCAGATAGGTTGTTAATATCTATCACTGGTTCCTGAACGACTTCTATCTCAGGCCTCTCGTCTGCAAAGAGATTTTTGATGTATTTTTCCCATATGAGTTTCCTCTCTCTATCATCTTGTGCCATTTTTCCTTGTTCATTTTCTAAGTTAGAAAATTTCTTTTTTCTGTATATTCCAGCTACCTCCTTTAGTTTCTTATGTAGGTTGTGGTCATCATGTAGTTTTTGTAACTGTTCCATTTCCTCACACTGTTTCTTTAGCCACTTATTTTTTGCCGTTCTTATCTCTCTTCTTATGCGTTGTTGTTGTTCTTGATATTTGTCTCGGTTCCCTTGGTTTTTATGTTTTCTTCTTTCTTCGAACATTGCCAGGATTTCGTCAGTCATCCAACTTTTCTTTTGTAGTTTTTGTTTATAACCTAATTCTTTTTTAACTGTATCCGTCATTGTTTCCTCTATGGCTCTCCATGTGTTATCCAAATTAACTTCTCTTTCTAGTTCTACTTTTGTATTCTTTGTTAGTTCTTTGTTTAATTTCATACTTAATTCTCTTCTGGTATTCTCATCTTTAAGTTTAGCATAGTCTATTGTTGGTTCTGGTTTAGGTCTCCTCATATTAGTGATTTTTATTTTTATTTCTGCTAAGAGAAAGACATGGTCTGATGGAACATCGGCGCCAGGGTATGTACAAGTTCTAGTTATTGATGATCCAAATCTTTTGTTAACCATTATGTAATCGATCTGGTTCCGAACTATACTCTCGGGGCGGTCCGCTGGGGCTTTCCATGTATATAATCGTCTAGGTGGTAGCTTGAACCAGGTATTAGATATTTTCATATCTTCCTCTTGGCAAAATTGATATAGTCGTTCGCCTCGGTCATTTCTCTCTCCCAGGCCGTACGGGCCTATTAAATCGTCGTCTCTGCCTCTCCCTATCTTGGCATTAAAGTCGCCCATTATGAGGTTTACTTCATGTCTCTTCACGTTACTAAGCAGTTGTTTAAGTTCTGGGTAGAACATTTCTATATCTTCTTCTGTTGAGTCCGATGTTGGGGCATAAACCTGAATTATGTTGATATTGATTGGACTGGCTTTCAGTTTGAGTAAGGCCATACGGTCTTAGAGTGGGAAGAACTGTATTACCGATGCAGATAATTTGCTCGTGATTATTATACCTACTCCCTTTCTGTGGTTTTTATCCTGGTTTCCAGAATAGTACATAACTGCCCCTTCGACAGCACACCTTCCTACATCTGGCCACCATGTTTCTGCTATCCCCAAGACATCTATCTTCAATCTCTTTACTTCTTGGATTACGTTAGTCAGCTTCCCAGCTTCATACAAACTTTGCACGTTCCATGTTCCGATCTTCATTTTACTTCGTAAGTTCAATTGGGTTAGGCTTTTATCATTTAACTGCGTTCCCCCCGGAGATCCGATTGGGGAACTGTTTATAACTCCGGAAATTTTATAATTAAATGACGTCATTGTGATTCTCTTGGGATAATAAGTAATGAAGGTGGTATCCCGTTGCCTTCCTTCATGCCATTTCTTGGCTTGAGTTTCGGCCGCCCACTCTGGGTCAGACGCTGTTTGTAACCGCCCACTCTGGGTACAGACGTTACAGTTTCACCATATCTGGTTACCCTGATGTAATGGCAAATGTATTACCATTGTGTGTTACCAATGAGTAGGTATTTTTGAAACTTTAGAAAGGATTTTCTAACAGGGTAATCATGAAAACAAATACAAAACTACAATCTTACACTGGAAATAATCTTAATGTGGTAGGTATAGGTAAATGCACATTACACTGTGAAAGAAATAAAGTTGAACATGATTTAGACTTTTATATTGTAAATTCTAAAACTGAAGCAATTTTAGGCTTAAATTCTAGTATTCAATTAAATTTAATATCTAAAGTAAATAGTGTAGGGAGTGTAGGTTATGATTTTGAAGAATATAATATTTTAATTCAACAATTTAAAGATATTTTTTCAGGCATAGCATGCATTAATAAAAGGTATGCTATAAAAATTGATAATAATGCAAAACCAGTTATACACCCAACAAGAAAAGTAGCTTTACCTTTACTTAAAAATTTAGAAGAAAGTCTAAACAATCTTGAAAAGCAAAAAATTATTGAAAAAGTTGTAGGTCCTTCAGAATGGGTGAATCCTTTGGTACTTGTAAGAAAGTACTTGAGAATTTGTTTAGATCCTTTTGAACTCAATAAGGTTGTTAAAAGAGAACATTGTCAAATTCCAACTTTAGATCAAATAACGAGTAAATTACGCAATGACACTGTTTCAGCACTTACATTAGACACGCAACACAAGGGTTTTATCAAATTCCATTAACAGCAGAAAGTATATAGTAGATAATCTTTGCACATTTGGTACTCCTTTCGGGAGATATAAATTTCTTAGAATGCCCTATGGCTTAATATCGGCTCCAGAAGTGTTTCATAGTAAATTCAAGGAAATTTTCAAAATGGATGGTGCCGACATATAGGTGCCTACATTGATGATATATAATTGTTTGGGGAAAAGACAAAGAAGAGCATGGCTCAAAGAAGTTTTCAAAATTGCTAAGAGAAACAATGTTAAATTTAATTTGTCAAAATGTAAGTTAGGTAAAACTCAAATTTGTTATATGGGTCATATAATTTCAGGCAACGGTATAAGTCCAGATAAATCCAAAATACTCAACTTCGTAGACCAGAAAATAAAAAAGATTTTCAGAGACTGTTAGGTATGCTGACTCAGTGCCGGATTAACCATTAGGCGGACTAGGAAGCCGCCTAGGGCCCGGGCACTTGATGGGGCCCGCATTCCACACAAATGCATTAATTAATATTTAATTATTTAAAAAAAAAATTTAAAATGTTACGTTTTTTTTCAATTTCTACCCACCGATGGGCCTTATAGTCCATTCACTCACGGTAATATTGCAAAACCTCCGAATTTGAAAGAAACTTTGGATTTGAAACAAGAGCTTGGATTGACATGAAATTTGGTACAAGCATAGCTAACATGTCAAATAAAAAAGTGATATTGTGCCAATGTGTGTTTTTGCTCTACGGTTGAGTCCACCCCTTCTCGGGGGTGAAAAAATATATTGTCAAAATACGCCCAGAAGTGGATAAACTGACTAATTCTAAGCAACTTTTGTTCAATACAGTTTTTCCAGGGTTGGTAGGTTTAAACCAACATGCTTAAAACCTTGGTTTAACCATGGTTTAAATCAACTGTTTTTTTTTAGAAAAAAACCTGGTTTTTTTACTGAACCTCCAAACTGGTGTTTTTATTTAAAGTTTTTTTATACAGCTGCCGCAAATGAAGAAAATTAAAATAAATAAATTCTATTTTTTACTTTCGAACTTAGCTATTTTGAATATGTTGAAGAATAAAAGTTGTTTTAATCATTTTTTTTATTGTTTATTACTATTATTTTATAAAATAATTTATTCATTTTTAAAGTATTTAGACTTATGATACTTTGTATCAAATAAACCTGGTTTAAACCAAATAAACCTGGTTTAAACAAAAAATCCTGATAATTTTGCTTTTTTTTGAAAAATCCTTTGGTTTTTGCCTACCCTGGTTTTTTTATCAAGTCAATACATTTCGAGTTATTTGCAAGTGAATATCTTCATTTTTCAACAAAAAATAACACGTTTTTAGACGGTATTTCGCAAATAACTCAAAAAGTAAGTATTTTATCGAAAAAATATTCTTAGCAAATGTGTATATGTGTGCAGTCTGTAGACCCAGTAGAAGCAGAGTTGTAGCTAATGAAAAGTAGGTTCTTATTCGTCAAATTCCAAATCAAATATTTCAACGTGAAATAATCAAAAAATGAAGCACTTTTCATGGAAAACTCATCATAACTTGTTTAAATGTTTTAAAAAAGCATGATTCTTGTTTTTTAAAAAAATTTCTATCATAAAAAGTAAGCAAGATACGCTCAGAATAAAGTTGATCCCATTTTGTGGGTTAAAAAACTGGTGAAAATAACCCCCTAATTAGCATCCCAAATGAAATTAATCCTTACCGCTTCACAAGCTACTTTACTTGTGTATTGTTTATATGCTCTCTAAGTTTCATCGGTATAAAGTGCTTATTTATAAAAGGGCTGTAGTAGAAAGGGCTTGAACAAGTCACTAATCACGAGTGTATGCAATTTTTTTTATTTAGCTTAATGCCTCGACAACTAATGGCCATTGGCATGGTACATAGTGGATTTTTTCAATCAGCTACCTAGTGTAGTGGGTAGTGTGTGTGTGTTGAGTAAATGTCTTGTTACTTAGCAAAGTCGTCATTGTTCTTGCAAACAGACGCTAATTGTATCCGAACGTTTGCGGTCCCTCCGGTGAGTACCGATCCCACAAGGATAGAAACTATTTTCATTTATTAATTTTTAATAAATGAAAAATTCTGTACCCAGGGTATGCAAATTTTGAACAGTCATATCTTAACCAATAATTTTTATCTTAAAAAAAAGCAAAAATCTGAAATATTCAGAAAATCAAAACCTATATTTTTTACTCTTTAAGATTTTTGGTACCACTAATAATTTTTAAGTTATTTTGAAAAAAAATACATTTTATTTTTCAAAATTTCAAAAAATTTGTTTTACTTTAAATCCCAATGGTTTAAAATATAAGCACTGTGAACCGGTGAAACTTATAGATCATATACATAATATACTTATAGGTTTTTTCAAGATTTTCATAAATTTTCAAGATTTTTGTGCCAAAAGAAGGAATCAACATTATTTTAAGCTTTACTTACTTAATTTTGATACTTGAAACTTTATTAAAAAAAAACAAAAATAAAACTTTTTTTAACACTATAAAAAAAATATGATGATTTTTCACCGAAAAGTGCTTCATTTTTTGGTAATTTACGTTGAAATATTTGATTTGGAATTTGTCAAATAAGAATCTACTTTTCATTAGCTCTAGTTCTGCTTATACTGGGTCTACATACTTCATACATACACCATTTTTTTAAATTTTGTATAGGCTATATTTTTTCTAAGAATACTTTTTCGATAAAATACTTAATTTTGGAGTTATTTGCGAAAAACTGTCTAAAAAGGTGTTTTTTTTTTGTTGAAAAATGAACATATTCACTCGCAAATAACTCAAAAAGTATTAATTTAGTGAAAAAACTCGATAGAACAAACTTAGAATTAACCAGTTACTTAGAATTAATCAGTTATCCATTATTTTGAATGTATGTTTTTTTACCCCCGAAGGGGTGGCACTCATACCCAGGGCAAAATCACATATCGACACAATATCCCTTTTTTTCTTTGGCATATATTGAATATTAATGAGCAGTTGTTGCGAAATGTAAAAAAAAAGAAAAATGATCTTTTTTACATTGTCGTAATTTATTTTTGGAGTAACTACTTCCCAAAACAACATAAATATCTGTAAATTTGTTTTAAGTAAATGGTCGATATAAAGGGGCCTACTTCTTATGGCCACCTAGGGCCCAATGATGCCTTAAACCATCACTGTGCTGACTTATGTAAGTAAATTTATTGGTAATTTCTCAGACATAACATATCCGATATCCACTACGTCAATTACTTAAAAAAATGAATTCATTTGGGAAAATGAACATGAAATTTCTTTTAAAAAATTAAGACAAGTTCTAATTAATAAACCTGTATTACAATTTTATGATATCGTTGATTGACCCATATCAATATTTCAATCAACGATGATATTGAATTAGAGACAGTAGTTTCAGCTTCAGTAGACGCATCGCAAAACGGGTTAGGTGCTGTGCTTCTTTTGTTTACTTCAATCATCAACTAGTCTAATTATTAAAAGAGGCTGCTTTCATATTTATCCTTTATTTCCTAGGATTATATTGGATTATTACAAAAATCATAGAGAAATAAAAACAAGGAATAAAAACAAGAAATAAAACAAGGAATAAAAACAAGAAAGAAAACAAGAAATAAAAACAATCTTGTTTTTATTTCTCTCTGTTGTAGAATGAATATTATGTATAAATAAACACTAAAAATAAAAATTTATTTATTATTTGTTTTTGTTTTCCAAGCTAGGCTGTCATCTGTCTGTCAATAATAGAGGTCTAGTCCGATTAAGGAATTAGCTTGAAATGAACGAAGCTAAAACGAATAATTTCACCAGAGTATGTGAAATGTCAAGTATATGAGTTGGGGCTCTCGATGAAGTGACTGTATACGAGTTGGAGCGTATAGGACATGCGCGTGACGTTTGACAAGTTCAAGGTTTTAGGTGAATTGGACGGCGCACATGTCCGTGATTACATACGTTTATAACATTTATTCTAGTTGTCGATAGATGGCGCTATAATCGAAAACAAATTATTTACGAATTATATAATATATATTATCTACGAATATAAACTGTACAATTTATAAGACTATACAAATCAAAGAAAATACCATTTTATAAATGCAATAAGCATAATTGATTTGTTTTTATACAAAATTACAAAAAAAATGTGACAACTGTCAGATTTAGCTAAAATGTCATGTAAGAATAAATGTGATAAATGTGTATTATCACGGACTTACCTTTTTTTCTATCATTTGTGACGCACTGAAAAATGCTGATGAAAAGGACAATATCTCTAAATATCAACGATTTATCATGAATGTGATTTAATGCTTGAGAAATGTCATTATATCCAGTCCCACAAAAAGAATTCCTCAAACATACGGTATGCGGTAAAATAAAGAGTATCGATTGAAATTCGAATGCGTCAAATTTGTATGTGTCAGGCGACGAAACGTACTGAGTTTTTTCTGAATGTCGTTACAACGTATGTGAATGTCGTGATAATGTTAGGTACTTCAGAATAGTTCTCGGTTTTGCAGAAAAACTTTTTGTGGTGGAGTACTATTTTCGGTCATACGAAAAAAGTCACGAAAACGGTCCAAGCTGAAAGTCAACAATGGTTTCAGCAGGACGGGAAACTTATCACACTGCCAGGGAGTCTCTTCGGATACTGCGCGATTATTTTGGGAGTTTCCACTCACCAGAACTATCGCCACCAGATGCGTATATACGGGGAATGCTGAAGGAGCCAGACAGATCCACCGTCTGCCATTTCGAAATTGCGGACTAGAATTAGAGATTTTTCCATGCCAGATGCAGTGGCGAATCTAAAAATTTGCCTTGGGAGGAAAAATTTGCCTTAAGTGGGAACTTTCAATGAAAAGCCAAGCAAAAGACATAATAAAGATAAACTGCGAGTACATAAAAGACATAAGTAATAACTCTAGGCATTAAGTTCACTTAATTTTCCTAAACAGCGTGTTTATTTGGTCGAATTTGTCTTTCTGTGGTTTCGGTTTCATGTCAGCTAATATATTTTTATGTTTGAACAATTTTTTTTTCTTTAATTTTGGACCTTGTTAGGGGTGAAATTTCCTCATTTTTCCTCCGCATATATATCCGCCACTGACCAGAGGGCAACTTTAACATCTCTTTTAATGGGAACGTGCGTCATCGTGAATAATATTTGCAAGGCTATAGCATGTATACTAGATATAAAAATAATCAAAAACATTTCAATATTCATTTCAGTACTGTTTACTTTGGCGCATATTTTATATCTGCAGAAACGATCAGGCAAACTGATTTACGATTACTAATGAAAGGTCGTACGAAGCTGATTTTGTTGAATATAGCATGATATCACGACGATACTTTAGTTATAAGCAGACATATAATTTAATAGTATATAATGCGCTATAAGAATTAGTTACTTCTGTCGCAGTGCCACGTGCCGTTAATTATTGTATTTCGTCTTTGAAATAAATATATATATATATATATATATATATATATATATATATATATATATATATATATATATATCCCGTTCACAGCGTAATACGCCTTTGGGTTCCCGTTCGTCAAGCCTGTCTATTCTGCCAGTCTTCTTCAGATAGATTTCTTGCTGACATTGCTTTTGAGATTCCTTGGATCCATGTTGTTGGTGGTCGTCCTCGTTTTCTTTTCTCTGGTGGTACCCATTCTAATATCTTTTTGGGTAGTCTTTCTTCCCCCATACGTCTAACATGTCCGTACCATATTAGTTGTTGTTTTTCGATGTCTTCTATAATTGATCTTTGTACTTTCATTTGTCTCCTGATGTCCTCATTTTTCACATGTTCTAATCTAGACTTTCCCGCTGCTCTCCTCCAAAAATCCATTTCAACTGCCAATAGGTTACCTTTAAGTTTTTGTGATAACTGCCACACTTCTGAGCCATAGACGATTACTGGTTTTAATATGGTATTATATATTCGTTTTTTCGTTTCCGGTCTTATATTTTTTTGCCATAATACTGAATTCAACGCACCTATAACTTGTTTTCCTTTGGTTATTCTGTCTTTATACAATATATATATATTGTTATGATTTGCTTTCTATTACTTTTATATATTTACTTGATCAATTATTTAATTAACGCCAATCATACATAAAAATTAAGAAAGAATCTCAGGGTGCCTTTTTATAATATAAAAAAAAATGTCTAAATTATCTTATGTTATACTTATATTCTCTCGTGGTTTCAGTATCTCTTAGTTGATCCTTATCGGGATAAAATAGGAAAAGGAAATAAATAGAAAAATCATAAATAAAAACATACAATTACCTTTATTATCAAAAGCAATGTTCTGTATATTTATCAATTAAATTCTGTGGGCATAACTGTCCAAAAGAAACTTTTACCATTTAAATTAATCTAATTCAAACAAATATTTATCGCTTTGTTCTTGATACCATTAATAAACCCAGCTAAACAAACAAATTTGGTATTCGCAAAAATAACTTACACTTCCTATTAAATTTTTGAAATGTTGGAATCTTAAATTCGTAGGCTTTTACGCAAAAAAATTAGTTTCTGATTATAAAAAATCTATCACATAGGTTATTGACTGACCTTTTTGATTCACACACAATGATGTCTCCTCTTGACCCAAACAGATCCTCCTTGTTGATTATGTTAGGCTACCAATCAAAGCCCTCTCCGTTCTCAGCAAACAATCCAACAGGATACCAGCAACTATTTCTCCAAAACACAAGCCAGGCTTCCTTTGACCAGGACTCGTTCAATAAACTCCAAATCTCTCTCCTCTCTTTCTCTCAACAATAATCTCCTGAGACCCAAGTATCTTTTTTACTTGGTGTCACAAATAATTTTAATAACGATAATTCTTGTAACTTACTCTCTTGGACTTTACAGAATCAAAGAGGTATTTCTTCTCGATTTGTTTTGTCTCTCGTTCCACTTTTAAGCTACTCTCACTTATCAAACACAACCACTAGTACTTGTTTCTGAACTACTCACGAAAACTTTTGACTGCTCCTCTCTGCTGCCTGTAACACCATAATCCCTCTTTCCAAAACTATCTGAAAATTCAACCTTCTCTCCTTCCCATTCCAAATTGCCAAACCAATCAGAGACATTTCTTCTTCCCCATTCTTTTTTTCATTCGAAACACCCACTCATACTTTCAAAAATATTCCTACTATCATACTAATTACTTTCGGGAAATTCTACAGAATTTACTCGGGGTTAAAAAAAGTTTAAAATTCCAAACTTTCTTTACCTTAATTTTCTAAGAACTATTTACCTATGGCTTCTATCTTTCCCGTAATAAACAATCGGTTTAAAATACTAATCCTAAATAACTTTCACTTCACTTTTATTTACAAAAATATTTTTAATATTCTTCATGGAAAAATTCATTAAGGAGAAATCATTTTGCGTTGAAAGCTAACTTCTAATAATCAATATACAGGGTGTATCAAATTTATGTGCCCGCGTTATATTAAAAAATTAAAATTTTTAATCTATCTTTGATTGATAAATTGAAACACAATAATATATATGTATAAAGTGTCAGAAGACATTGAAGGGTGCCAGGAAGGAAGGAAGAAAAATAGAAGGAAATAAGAAAAATAGGGGAGATGAGAAAAAAATAGAGAAAATCAGAAACAATTGGAGGGAGATACGATAAACTAGTAGTATGTAAAAAAATTGAGTGCAGTGAAGGTAGGGGGCAATTGATTGTATTTCCTGTCGTATGGAAACGGGTAACATCACTAGTTTAAAAATAAAAATTTACCTGTTTCGAGATTTGTCTCCAAATTGTGTCCCAGAAAAAAATGTGTTCCATGATTTTGAACCTCACATAAACATATTTGTGAGATAATACTAAACCAAAATTTACAAACCTTTTTAAAAAATTGTGGTGGTCTACACATCTTATAACTCTTGCCTTAAATAATTGGTGATCTTCTGGTGTATCAATGTCAGTATTTAAAATATTTTTTATTTCGGTATTTAGACTTTTCCATTGAATTGAAATAAGACACATCATGTAAGTCACGTAAAGATCAAAAGGTACAACTGCTGCAAATAGGACACACATAGCATATACCTCATATACAGCCATTACATAATATGAAATGTTTTTTGGTACATATGTATTGAATCCCAGTACTTTTTTCCTTAAAAATAACGGTTGAAGTACAAAGCTGGAAGCTGTAAAGCATGAGGCGACTAAAAAACATAAAATCACGAGATGGCCGTATCTTAAAACTTTTTTACGATATTTTTTGTCTTCTTCAACATCGGAGTTTTCAATGTCCCAAAAATGAAGCCTTTTTCTCTCTAGTAGGTCAAACGCTATACGCTGTTGTAAAAATGAACAAATCAGCTTTACTGTAGACTAAAAAAATGTATAATGTTAACAGAAGTCTTCTAAATATTAAAAAACAAAGCATTGTAAATTATTTTCAAATCGCTTATTCCTAAATTGGTGTAAGTTAACCAAAAATTGGGAGAATCTGTGGATTCTAAAAAGGTTACTAGTATGTACTACTTGCTTAACAAACGAGATACTAAAGTGTAATACTATCGATTTGATCTATTCATCTATTCTGTTTATCTATTTATTGGCGCACACAATTTGATCATAAAGATGTACACAAAATAACCTGGATCTCTCCTGATAACCTGGATTTCCTGAAGAAATTCCCGAACTACCAAGAAAAGGAACACAATGGAAAAATACCAATTAGAGAGGCTCCAAGATAAAGAGGTAGCAAAAAGAACAGAGGAAGAGATAAAGAAAAGATTGGAACTAATTACGACGGGGACATAGAAGAGGAATGGAAACTAATACTAATAGCTGTGATAGAAGCGGTAAACCTTAGCATTGGGAAAGCAGAAAAGCAAGGGAAAAAGAAAGGACAATGGCTTTAGGAGCACTGCAAAAGAATTATAGAGCAGAAAAACAACGCTATTATAAAAACAATAAAAGGTAAGCTAAACGATTATGAAGGCAAAAGAAGAGAAAATTATTGGAAAAGCAACTACAAATAATAGAAGAAAACTATGTTAAAAAAGAGGTTAAAATTTTTTGTCAATATGTAAAGAAAACACCAAGAGTGTCACAAAATAAATGCACAATGTTTTGCAGAAATAAAGATGTTACCTAGATGAGAGACAAGACAGAAAAATTGAATAGACGGGCAGAGTATTTCGAAGAATTATTAAAGGAAAAGCCAAACAGAAACAGAAATGCAACAGCGATGGCAACAAATTAAACAACAACAAATATAAGAAGGGGAACCCAACAAACACAATTACCGACAGAAATGGAAATAATAACAGTAATAAAATACCTAAAAAATCATAAAAGTGCCGGAGGAAGCAAAGTACCAGCAGAGATATTAAAGAAAGGAGGAAATATATTACAGCGAAAAATAGCTCTACTTATAAAGAAAATATGAGAAAACAAAAAAATGCCAGAGTAGTGGAACACAGTACTCATCTGCCCAATTCACAAGAAAGGTGATAAGACTATCAATTAAGAGAAAAATTTGTGAAAAACAGCTGAATGAAAATATATCCAACCTTATTAGTCAACCCACAAATATAAACAACAAAAAAATTAAGACTGGTACGATCAAGACTGTGAAACAGACAGAAAAGTAAAAAACTCAGCCAGAATGACATGGATCAACAAACCGTTAGAAAAAAAAAGAGAATCAAGTATATTCAAATGGGAAATAAGCCACAATTTTACCTAAAAATGATTTTATTAACGTTTCGACGCCCAAGTCGGGTGTCGTTGTCAAAATACAAAATAATGATTTTGACAACGACACCCGACTTGGGCGTCGAAACGTTAATAAAATCATTTTTAGGTAAAATTGTGGCTTATTTCCCATTTGAATATACTTGATTATAAAAATGCCACAAGAAAATAGCTTCAGAACAACATTAAAAAAAGAGAAGAATACAAAATAGCTGAAAAAAAGGCAACGCAACAAATAAAAAAAGAAAAATGATTAGTTAAATGAAAAGCTGGAGGATATTGAAAAAGACAGAAAAAATTATTTAATAAAATAATTTTACAAAAAAGTCCGAGGAACAAAAAATACGCCCAGCATTAAAACAATAGGACTAAAAAACCAAATAGGAGAAACCATGTTTGAAGACAAACAGGTCAGCAGAGGATGGAAAGAATATTATGAAAAAATGATATTCGCTACTGAGGAACCACACTGAGATGAAGAAGTAAGACCAAGATAACGACGAAGTAGAAGAAAAAGAAGAAGAAGAAGTACAAAAAGAAATTAACAGCCTCCGAAACGGAGAAGCAGCAGGAGAAAATCAAATAGCCGTGGAATTACTAAAATACGGAGGAAGAGAATTACATAAAGAAATAAACCAGCTAATACAACAAATATTGACACAAAACAGGTGTGATAATTATATTTACTTATTTAAGATGTCACTAACATGCTTGTTTTTTTTTCATAATTATTTTTGGTTTTAATATTTTTATCATTTTCAATGCTGACAACTTTTATATGTAAAATATATTTTTATAAGCGGAATGTGTTTAATTCTTAATCATCCCTAATTTTAACATTAAAAAAAACATTAATAATAAGTCAAAATCATGTTGGGGTACATTTGGATTCCAATCGGTATTTAATGTAAGTTTTTGACCCTGGGTTTATGAAGGTTAAGAATATTACCAATAAAAACTTACGTGGCTGAAACAAACCATAATGTCTATAGAACCTGTTATTCTCAGAAATGTTAAATCCTTCTCTAAGATAAACGTCAAAGCTCCAAGATATATGATTCCAAGGGTACATAGAATATTGAACCAACATCTTATAATTCCAAACCATGAACGTTTAGCTCTTGGTTCGATTCCTGCAAATTTATTAAACAGGAAGGCGAATCGTATAACAGAAATCTCCATTTTGTGTAACTGTGTCACAACTAATAGTCCACGCTCTTATTAAAACTCATATTTATAGTAAAAAACTTATTTAATTTTAAAAGAAAATTATGAACTAGAATGTAAGTTTCTAAGATATAACCAATAATTTATTTTGTTTTAGTTACTGACCAATAATAGGCGAAGAAATAAAATATTATATTACCTCTAACTTGTAGACCAGGGCATTTAGCACAAAATAAATCGACTTTTAAATATAGCACCTAGAAATTTGCAACTATTTGCATTATGTTCAGGATGATATCAAGAAAAAGTCTACTACAGAAAAAAGGGTGGAAATGTATAGTTGTATTTTAAAGTGCATAAAACGCATCGAAAAGTGAATATACATGTCAAAAGAGGTGTATTAAGGGCCAGATTTTCTTACTTGGGGTTTTTTGGGGTTGCTGAAGACGAATATACCATCAGAACCACCAGTGCCGGGTTTAGGGTACTTGCGGCCCTAGGCCAAATTACCCCGAGCGGCCCCGATAACTTCACGATTATATAATTAAAGCATAAAGCACATCAAATTAATATATAACGTTTATTTTAATTTTACTTTTTAAAATTGTATTCACTAATTAAATAATCTTGGTCTACGGCTAAAACCCCAAAACAGCTCTAACAACAATTTCTATATTTTTTATAGAAAATATATCATTCAAAATGTTAGCAAACAGCAGTTATTTATCTTCTTCTTCTTCTTCTTCTTCTTCTTATTTTTGTATAGACATGACTCTCTCTGTTTTTTCAATGTGCCTCTAGTAAGTTGTCGTTCCATCGTTTTCGTGGTCTTCCAACTGATCGTCTTTTGTAAAGGCTCCGTTGAGGGTGCAAATATATAAAAAAAGACTTCCCGGTGTCCCTTTGCCACCTAAACCAGCAATTACAAGGTGGGGAACCTGGCTCGAAGCAGTTCTTTTTACTTTGAACACTGCAATGAAATAGAATTAGTTATGTCAGAATTTGATGATGATATTTCCGAAGTCATTCGAGAAGCAAAAAAAATATTAAAAAATCCCAAATTGAAACAGGAACTCGCTTATACGCTCTGAGCTTCGCTGGTGTCGCTCCTAGCGGTTACTAATTCAACTTTTACTGGTAATTTTTAAATTTATTATTTAATTGTTATCGCTTAATATTTACAACGCAAAAAAGTAATTAAATTGTAATCGATTTTTTTAAGATTTTTCTAATCATTTTGACGTTCTATTGATAAAATATCAATTTCTTACTTCGGATACTTTGACAATAATCGTGTAGATGGCGCTAAGATTATAATAGATTATTTATAATTAGATGTTACGGAACATTAAAAAAACTTAAATTCAGTATTTAAAACGTAAGTATATTTAAGGTAAAAATATTATATACCACAGCTTTGACCAACTAATATTGTTTATAATTAATGTTTTTAATTTTAATTTTAAATTAATCACTTTGACATTTATGTCAAATTTCCGGTAAACGTTTACAAACTTGTCACTACTGGCGTTCGCGAATTTGTAAATATCCCCTCTACGTACGAGCTCACAGCGTATATCCATAGAGGTATATATTAACATAGAGGGAGCCTGCCTTCCGCGCTTCCTGACGACAAGATCTCATGGACTGGTTTGCTGCATCTCTTTCTAACACATTGTATCGAAAATCTATGATGACATCCAGTGTGAATATAGGCACGGAAGAGGAGGACAACTGTAGCAGCTTTACTATGCGTAAGAGTGAAACAGCACTAATCCAAATAAAAAAGATGGTGTCGTCACTTCGCTCTGAATGACACTCTCTCTATGCTAATATTTAACTCTATGCGTATATCAATGACAATTATAAATTAATAGTTACCACAATTACCTTATTAGAAAAACAAGAGGTAAATTTATGTGAGTCAGTAAAATTAATAGATAATTTAAAGACGAAAATTAAATCGGCACCTGGAAGTAACGGTCAATTAATTTAAAAAAAAATGAAATATGTTTTCGACAAGAATGAAGGTTTTTCGTTTTTATCTAATGTTGCTAAAGTTTTGAATGGGACATTTTCCGAGGAATTACAAATTATGCCAGATTTATTATCCGCTCTGAAGTATGCTCCAATTACATCTGTCGATGTCGAGCGTTCGTTTTCAATGTACAAATTAATTTTAAGTGATCGAAGACATAGTTTTAAGACCGAAAATATTGAAAAACATTTAGTTGTTTCTATTAATGATAAAATTTTAAGTGGTTACAATGTTTAATTATTAATTAACAGTTATTTAGTTACTAGTTTATTTATACTAATGTGTAAATATACCTGCCTTAAGTTAATATTACGTTAAGTCACTTTGTACAATAAATAATAAGTTATATTCCTTTATTGCCTATATTTTGCCTAAATGTTAATATTCCTGCCTTTTTTAATAAAAATCTTTGCCTATATAGGCGCCTTTTTCTTCAATTTTTGTTGCCTATAAATCCGAGCTTTAGTTATTGGTATTACCAATGATACAAACCGAAGACGTATGACGTAGATATATTAATATTATGTGACACATGACAGAAGCTCGAAACAAATGACAATCGATGAAAAGCCCTATTGGGGAACCGTCTTTCGCTGTCCTGACTACAGCATTTGTTGTCACTCGGCTTATGTGGTCATTCCATTCTATTCTTCTGTTTCTTACCGAGTTATTAATGATATCCACCTTGAATCTCCGTCATATATCTGCACTTCTAGCTCTGTCCCATAGAGTCTTACCATCGATTTTTTGAAGGGTTTTCATCTCCGCTGTTTCGAGCAATCTTTTTGTCCTCTCTGTGTCGGGTCGTGTTTCTGCCGCGTATGTCATTATTAGTCTGGCAATTATTTATAAAATGATTAATATTGCTCAAATATTATAAATTAGTATTGCAGTTAAGGGCATAGGCGCAAAATGTCGCCTGTCAAAATGTTCAATGTGTTTTAAATGTTATTCATTTTTTTGGAATCCTGAGAAAACTAATACGTATTTTTGAAATATTTAAACGCAGAATGAAAGATTGCGTTATTACCGAGAGCCAAAAGTCCCTTAGAATAACAAAAAAGTTTCTTTTGAATGAGATATTTGAAATTAAAAGTCACACTAAATGTTCTCTTTTTTTTCACCTCTGCAACTTATTAAAATAAACATTATAGAAGTTTTCAGACACTTGCAGCCCTAGGTAATAACGTAATATTTCATTCTACGTTTAATTTTTTTAAAAATACTTATTAGTTTTCTCAGGATTCGAAAAAAATTAATAAATTTAAAACACTTTGAACATTTTGACAAGCGCCATTTTTTGTGCCTATGCCCTTAATTGTTAAAATTAAATAACATTTGTTTCATCCGGGAGAAAAGTAGATACAGGTGACAACAAATGACAGTATAAGTAAAAGAACAAGCAAAATAATATGAACTGTACCTAACAGTAATAGGCTACGGTTCTGAAAAATAAAAATATTAAGAATACCACAAATAAACTTCTAGATGTTTCAATTGTCACATTATTCTCTTATACTGAAAAACTTTAATGTCATGTTCTTAATTTGGATAAAGTTGGATTAGTGAGTAAATTGACACTCACTCCACTCCATACTCATAATAAATCTCATATCTAAACTCTAAACACTTACTTTTCTCGCTTTTTTGGCTGCAATAGTCATTTTCCTAACAAGTGCAGAAAGTCATAGTTTTCCGCACGCGACTGCAGTTTGCCGAACGACGCGAAGCGGGAGTTCGGCAAGCAGTCGAGTGCGGAAAAGAGACTTTCTGCAAGAGTTAGTAACAATATTTTTTCTACGAGTCTTTAAAAAATGATCAAATCTTAATCAATTAATATAATTAATATGAAAATACATACACAAATTAATTTTTTGACGAGGTTTTTAAAACCAAATTTTCAATATAATTAGTTAGCATGACGACGATCTTGGTTTCGATGACGATGATTCAAAACGACTGTTATTGTCTACCGATTTGACTTTCGAATATTATGTCAAAATAATTTTATTTCATCGAATTGTTGCGTTAATTTCATTAAAACAGGAACACAATAAGATACATTTGAAATAAAACAGTAAATCTTATCTAAATATTAGTTTATTGCATGTATTTATTATAATTATTTTAAGGCCATATTAAAATATCTAAACGCGTGCTGAAAAGTAAAACGCGTGCTGAAAAGTAAAACGCGTGCGGAAAAGTAAAACTTTCTAAACTAAAACGCGTGCGCTAAAGTAGACATTTTTGCACGCTCGTAGAAAAAATCTTTAATCAAATCGTTAAAGTCTAAGGCTTGAAAAAGCTTAGCATTTGAACAAAACTAACCAAACTAGACAATCTAGAATCTTCGTCAATTTTTGATTCTTTTCAACACGCCGAATGATCTTTCTCCAGATGCATTAGATGTCATCATGCATAGTAGAATGCGCAAAGCCGTGTCCATATTGGACACGACTTCTTTACACATTTTTTTTTACCAAAAAAGTTTTTTTTTACAAAACGCTGCGGCCCCCTTTTGGTTTGCGGCCCTAGGCCGCGGCCTAGCCGGCCTAGTGGTAAATCTGGCACTGAGAACCACCGACCACCGTAGCACCTGATGTCCAGGTATACTGCGAAGGCACGTCATCTGGAGTTTCGAGGATTTATTGTACTAAATGGATACAAACAGATTACTCGGGAGTTTTTTAGAGTTGCCGAACAAGAATTCGCCACAGAACGCTGCCCCCGGTGCAGCTGGTGCCCAAAATCCCTCCAAACTCGAAAATAAAACATGTTTTAGCAGTGATATTGGGCACTAAGTGGTCACCTCAAAACTGCCTTATCTATTTGCATGCATTGAGTGTCAAAACTCTGGAATCTCCAGAAGAAGACGTTTTTAGTAGTGGTCGTGGACACAAGGTGCTCTAGGAGTCGGTTCTGATTGCGTGTTCGCATATTCAGCAACCCCAAAACCCCCCGTAATCTGTTTTCATCAATTTAATGCTAAATCGCTCGAAACTCCAGAAGATGACGTGGCCCTAGATATCAGATGCACCGGGTGTCGTTCTGAAGGCATATTCGTTTTCAGCAACCCCAAAAGGCCCCCGAGATATGTGCTTGTATCAATTTAATGCCGAAAACCCTCGAAACTCCAGATGATGACGTGCCTTAGAAGTTACACTGGGTATCATGTACTCTAGGGGTAGATTATGATGGCATATTCGTATTCAGCGACTCCAAAAACCTCCAAGTAACCTGTTTACATCAATTTAGTGCCGTTAACCCCTTGAACCTCCAGATAATTTACCTTAGTGGTGACACTGGGCACTAGGTGCTCCGGTGATCAATTCTGATGGCGTAGTTGTGTTCAGCGATCCCAAAAACTCCCGAATAATAAACTCTGGTACTTAATATGCTTATTTTGACATGTTTTTGCACTTTTGGATGCATTATATTTATTTTAAAATGCACTTATGCATGTCCACTTGTTTCATTTTATTCCACTTGTGTGTTGTCAAAGTTTGTTGTATACCTTGCCTTTCGTTACAATTATCTTCCACTTATTTCTATATGTGCATAGTTCCCTCCAGTTTCTCACTTCTAGAATTTTGATACCTCTCATGACCTGGTCCTCTCATCTCTCACTGGGTCTTCCCCTTGGTCTTTCAGTTTCTGGTTTCCATCTGGCAATCTTCTTAAGTAGTAGGTCATTTTTCCTTCTCTGTATATGTCCTAGCCATGTCAGTCTCTGCGCTTTAATAAATCTAACTACACTTTCTCCCTTCGTTATGTCTCTTATTTCATGGTTCACCCTTCTTATCATTTCTCTGTTGTCCATTCTAATTGGGCTTATTATCCGTCTGAGTAATTTTATTTAAAATATTCTCAATTTTTCTTTATCTTTTTCTGTGAGGCACATTGTCTCAGCTGCGTACGTAACTACTGGTCTGATTGCAACTCTGTATATATTCAGTTTTGTATTTCTGGATAAGTTCTTGTCCTTCTTTAGCCTATGACATCTCCAGTATGTTTTGTTGCCTGCTAGTATTCGCTCCGTTACTTCTTCAGTTCTCTTATTTTGGCGATTCACTATTACTCCCAAATATTTAAATTGTTGAACTCTTTCAAACGTGTAGTTTTCTATTTTGATTTCTCTCGTCCTGATATATTCTCTTTTAGAGCAGTGTGGATATTTCGTTTTTCCTTAGTTAATTTTTAGCCCTCTTTCCGTGCTTCCTTTGCCAGGATTGTTTCTGATTCTTTTAAACTTTTCTTGTCTCTTTCCATAAGAACTATATCATCTGCATATGCAACTATTTGTGTTGAGGACTGGGCTATAGTTCCTTTAATTTTGCTGGCCTTTACTGTTGCTTTTACTGCTATGTTGAATAATGTGGTTGACAGGGAATCGCCTTGTCGCACTCCTCTTTCTATTGAAATTGATTTTGTGCTTGCTTCCTCTGTTATTACTTTAGCTCAAGATCCATCCATAGTCATTTTTGTTAACCTGATTAACTTTGCTGGTATATCTAGATTTTTGCATTTCAATAAAAATAATTTATTTCTTCCAATACAGTCAAAGGCTTGTCTGAAGTCTACGAAGAGGATGTGGAGGTCTATGTTGTGTTCATGGCATTTTTCGATTGTTTGTGTAATTAATGGATCGCATCTGTAGTGGATCTGTCTTCTCTGAATAATTGCTGGTAGTCCCGAATTTTCTTCTCTGCACCAAGAGAAAAAAATTCTTGACATAAAGAAACTTTACTTGTATTTAAGAAAGATCGACTTGGCACATTGCCTAAGAAATATATCTTTGTATCTTATGTATAACTTTCTAAAATATTTTAAATAAATTTTACTATAGCCAAAGAAATATATCTTAAACATGATTGAACTATCACTATCTGGCAAATTTCAAACTCATTTATCAGAAAGAAATTACACTTGATGTTAATTGATTTTATTAGTCATAAGAATATATTTTCTTGGCATTACAAGACTATTCTTTCTGAGCAATAATATTTCTTAGTAAGGAATATTATTATCTTACTATTAATAATTAATATATTTAATGTCAAGAGATATATTTCGCAGATATAATCGTATATTTAGAATTAAGTTAATATTTCTTGAAGATAAAGTGATATAACATACGGCGAAATAAATCATTGTGTTAAGGTAAAATCATTGTTTATTAGTAAAAAAAAGATATAAAACATTATTACTACATACAAATATTTTCTCCACTATTAAACCACTGGCTTCTACAGAACAATAAAATAATGGAGAGACAAATCCAACCTTCTCAATTTTTCCTTCATTTGTTAATAGCCCTTTTTATATCAGCAATTCCAAAAACAAAATCGTTATGTAGAAAGAGTAAACTTATTTTAATAAAAACTTTTTTTTATAAAGATATAAATATTTATTTTGACAAATTTAGGAAATACAAAAAAACAAATACACGGCCCCACATAAGAACTATTAATACTAATAATAATCAATTATATTTAGTTCAAACATGGCATTATTTAACCTACACATCTTTGTTCATTTTTTTCTTTTTGGTAATGAAATATTAATTATTTATATGTAAAACATTAAGTCACACAATAAACATTGTCTAGCTAAAACAAGCGGGAAAATACAACCAATTAAATGTAAAACATTGAAGCAGACATAATATGTAATTTTCTTATTATTTTTATAATCTAAAAGAGACAGCATACTTAATCCATAAGAAATTTTATTACGGAAAATATTATTAGTTTACATCTTAAGTTATTTAATACATATTAACTAGTTCATAGTTTTCGGCAAAAACATTTCTTAACCATTAAAATATTTCTTTTAGGATGACTGATTTATTTATCACAAATAAATGAACAGAAAACATCCTCAGCGTTGCACCCGCCATGTTTGATATAGCGTTGTATTGTACTTTTTTTATAGAAGACAATACATTCAAGAAACCTATTTTAGTTGATACATAAGTATACACATGTTTAAAGAGGTACTTAGATGTACAAAGTTCTACCATTTCTGGAAGGCCCCGCAGTTGGTTAATAGCTCCTTTTTTAATATTGTTCTGAAGCTATATATTATATCATTCTGTACCAGCTTCTTATTTCCCAGTTAGAATTATAAACTCCTTTCTTTCAGAGTTGTCCATCATTATACCTAAAAAGCATTAAAAGAATCTATGATGTTTTTTTATAAACATTCGGATACGCAACCATATTATTATTACATCTTAAATTACTCAATTTATTTTTATTTAATACCTACATATCCATTCAAAATATCCGTTAATTTTTAAAGAACACCAACAAATCCAAAAATCCATCTTTATGAACATGAATTAATATCACGCCATCTTGACAAACACTTACGATTAAATCATAAATAGTTAATCTGCGCAATTCTATTCTTAATGATACAGTTTTTATTTTATAACCACAGTTACTACAGAGGGTATTTCTGAAGAATTTTTTTGTGGTTGAAAATATTTATTTGATTGCAAGAAAATTTCTTGTTTACAAACATAAATATAGATTGACTTACCATATATTTCTTATACTGAAAAACATTTGTAGTTTTTAATTTAAGAAAAAAAACTTTAGGGTAACAAAATAAAAATGTAACGATTAATGCATTTCTTAGTATTGAAGAAATTATCTGTAAGAAATTATTGAGTTCTGTTTAAAAAACTCGTCTCTTTATAAGTGTACCGGTATGTTTAAGGTTAATATATGATATGTTAAATTTTAAGAAAGATGGCTCAAAGAAATCAGTGTTTTAGGAGAAAAGAAATTGTTGTCTCGGTGTGTGAATTGAGTGACTTTTTGTGTGATGAGGGCTGTTACAATTTTATATGTTGTACTCAGTAGCGAAATTCCTCTAGAGTTGTAACAGTTTGTTACTTCTCCTTTCTTAAATGTTGATATAATTCTGCCTTCTTTCCAATCCTCGGGCATGTCTTCTTCTTCCCATATTCTAACTATTGGGTTATACAGCGTGTCTACTTAACCTTTCGTTACTCGCGCCAACTTTTTGTGATCGGATACTCGCGCACGGTGCAGGAGACCGGGTCCAAAAATATGGGTCAGCAGTGTTTTAAAATTATTTTTTTTTGCAAAATTGTGTACGATTAAATTATTTAATGAATATATGATCATATAATTTTGTAGATATGCGTTTGTGTTCACATTATATTACTTTAATCAAAAATTTAATAATTTTCATTGTTATCCATTTATATGTATATACAAAAACTTTGGAAGTGAAAAAAAAATTGAATATGGTTAAATTTGTTTACTAAGAACTTTAGATCTTAATTCAATACACAAAAAAATTAAAAATAAAGAGTAATTGTAGTAACAAAAAAAGTTATAAAAATTAATTAACGTTTTTAAAACATGAAATACACAATGGTGTCACATTCATTGGAACAATGGTGTTCCAAACACAGATATTTTGAGCATATTTGGCAGTAAAACTTTGTTTTTCTATTTTTCTTCCAATCACAAACAGCACAGCGATCTGAAGTTCCTGGTGTTACGACTGGTACTTGTTCTGTTGGTAAACCACATATCTCCCTAAACCTCATTCTGATGGTTCTGGGTAAGTTATATATTTATATTTATATATATAAATATAAATAAACTAATCTATAAACATTGAAAATAAGGAAAAGATCTTAAATTACCTTACTAATTAAAAATATTGATGTGTGATCCAAACACAAAAATTGGTGCACAAATACTCGCACACGGTGTACGGGACCGTGTTGCGTAATAACAAAAGGACAGTACTATTTTTTACACTGCGAACTGACTTTACCCACAGTTGATTGACCACTGAAGAAGTATACGAAGTAGCCATTCAAAATCCCCACTACAAGCAGAGTTACAGGAATTTATTTACAGGCCCGGTCTCCCACACCGTGTGCGAGTAACGGAGGGTTAAGTTGGAAACATATGGGAAACTTTTTTATTATTAATTTTACGAAAAAAAGTTATTCTTTATAAAAAGTTCTGCATGTCCCAAAACCTAAGATTCAATCATCAGATATCAAGTTTTCTCAATATTATACGAGGTATGTCAAAAAATATGAATTTCGGTCAAGGGTAAAGTACCTACCTTTATTTCTCTCAATATCGAAAATTCTTATGATAAAAAGTTGTTTGGAATTAAAAACTAAGATCAAATATGCAATTACATGCTTCTAATTGAAATAAAAAATTTTTCTCAAATTTATGGATACCCAACATCGTTGTTAAATATTACAAATATGATAACTCGTTTATTATTTTTAACTTTTATTAATTTTATACCAGGTGTGTCAAAAAATATGAAATTCTCTCAAGATTATATTACCTTTATATTTCACAATATTTCAATTAGAAGGATGTAATTGCATATTGAAACATAGTTTTTAATTCGAAACAACTTTTTTAATAACGCTTTTCAATATTGTAAAAAATAAAGGTACTTTACTCTTGAGTGAAATTCATATTTTTTGACATACCTCGTATAAAATTAATAAAATGTGATATCTGATGGTTACATCTTCGGTCTTAGGACATACAGAGCTTTTTATAAAGAATACCTTTTTTTCGTAAAAGTAATAATAAAAGAGTTATCGTATGTGTAATAAATAAAAACGAAGTTAGTATCAATAAATTTGAGAAAAATTTGGAAAATATTTTTTTTCCAATTAGAAGCATGTGATTGCGTATTTGATCTTAGTTTTTATTTCCAAACAACTTTTCATAATAATAATTTTCGATATTGAGAGAAATAAAAGCACTTTACTCTTGAACGAAGTTTATATTTTTTGACATACCTCGTATAATATTGACAAAATTTGATATCTGGTGATTGAATATTAGGTTTAAGAGCATGCAGAACTTTTTATAGAGAATAACTTTTTTTCATAAAATCAATAACAAAAAAGTTTCCCATATGTTTCCAACTTAAGTAGACACGCTGTAGATGCTTGTTATTAGCTTTTCCTATACATTTTTAATTAGCTCGTTGCGAATTTCATCTTGGCCAGGAGTTCTTTTTTGTTTCATTTTTTGAATGATGTCTAAATATTTATCATATGTTGGTATCCCTATCTCATTGTCTCTCATGTCTTCTATTGTGCCTGTTTCCGCTTCCGGGCTTCCTTTGCATCTATATACAGGGTGCGCCAAACCTCTGGTCTTCTTTGATTACGGCTAAACTATGAGATATACAAAAAAATGTTTATAACAAAACTAATGTGTATCAAAGAGGTCTATAATTTAAAATTATTTTCAATTATACAGGGTGAGTCAGAACGACGGTATGAACCAAAGTTTTATTTTTTTAAATGGAACACCCTGTATATTAAATCATTTTTGAATATATTATTTAAAAATATGAAAAATTTGTATAAGGTCTTATAGGCCTAAAGTTAATAATTTTCGAAATATTTACATTTTTATTGAGAAAAATGGTAATATTTATAGGGCTGTGGATTATGTTTCCAAGGAAATAAAAATTTCGGTGATAGGTCAAAGTTTTTAGAATATAGTGTTATTTTTAAATAATTTAATATTTTTTACTTTTAGCCATCAAATATACAGTGTGATCACTATTTGCAAATACAAAATTTTCTCATTTTTTTTTAAATGGGACACCCTGTATATTAATTTTGCGTTTTGTAGTAAATATTACAACCTTTCTTTTGGTATAAGGTTGTATGTACCTAGCATGTTTCGTTTTGTAGATATTTTAAAAAAACTATAGATTTTACGTTTTTGCGGATTTTTTATTTAAAAATTTTTTTGCAAAAAAAAAATTATAATCTGGTTTTAGAAACATACACTAAATTATAAAATATGAAAATAAAAACGTAATTAAAGATTAAAATAAATCGTATGCTAGTACAATTCAATTGAATTTAATAACTTTAAATTATTTTACAAAAAATATTTTACCATATTAATGAATGCATAAATTAGTTACTAAATTAAATAAACAACCAAATTTTAAATCAACCGTAGTAATTTTTCTACTACAGCAACTTTCCTGTACCAAATTAATTGTTAGTTAAATTGTATTTGGTTAAACTTTTAATTTACCTTTTAAATTTACTTACATACATCTTGAGAATATAAAAATTATTATAAAGTATGCTTTGAAACAAATGAATGTTAAATGTATCAGCCAAATTATTTATTAATATAAATAGTATTTACTGGTGTCACAAAAGCTGGTAATACTTTTGTAGTTGAAATTTTTGTAACAATTTTTTATATTTTAAATTTAAATTTTTTAACCGAAAAATTTTTGGATATGACATTTGTTTTGGGCGAAACCATTAGAAATTATTACCAGCTTTTGTGACACGAGTAGGTACATAAATACTATTTACTTCTTAATATACTTCCATAACGTTCATTTGTTTCAAAGCATACTTTATACGTTCTCAAGATGTGGGTAAATTAAAAATTTATTAACTGATCTTACTCGTAAATACAATATAACTAACAATTAATCTGGTACAGGAAAGTTGCTGCGGTAGAAGAATTACTACGGTTGATTTAAAATTTGGTTGTTTATTTAATTTAGTAACTAATTTATGCATTCATTAATATGGTAAAATATTTTTTGTAAAATAATTTAAAGTTATTAAATTCAATTGAATTGTACTAGCATACGATTTATTTTAATCTTAAATTACGTTTTTATTTTCATATTTTATATTTTAGTGTATGTTTCTAAAACCAGATTATAATTATTTTCTTTTGCAAAAAAATTTTTAAATAAAAAATCCGCAAAAACGTAAAATCTATAGTTTTTTTAAAATATCTACAAAACGAAACATGCTAGGTACATATAACCTTATCCCAAAAGAAAGGTTGTAATATTTACTACAAAACGCAAAACTAATATACAGGGTATCCCATTTAAAAAAAAATGAGAAAATTTTGTTTTTGCAAATAGTGATCACACTGTATATTTGATGGCTAAAAGTAAAAAATATTAAATTATTTAAAAATAACACTATATTTTAAAAACTTTGACCTATCACCTAAATTTTTATAATCCTTGGAAACATAATCCACAACCCTATAAATATTACCATTTTTCTCAATAAAAATGTAAATATTTCGAAAATTATTAACTTTAGGCCTATAAGACCATATACAAATTTTTCATATTTTTAAGTAATATATTTAAAAATGATTTAATATACAGGGTGTTCCATTTAAAAAAATAAAACTTTGGTTCATACCGTCGTTCTGACTCACCCTGTATAATTGAAAATAATTTTAAATTATAGACCTCTTTGATACACATTAGTTTTGTTATAAACATTTTTTTGTATATTTCATAGTTTAGCCGTAATCAAAGAAGACCAGAGGTTTGGCGCACCCTGTAGTTCTGTGAAGTGTGTTTCCCGTGATCGCCCATTCTTAAGATTAATGAATTCATTCATTCAAAATGATTTTCTTCTAACCTACACGTCCTCACTAAATACTTGTTCCATTATACAGATATAATTACTTTTACTTATTTCACTTTCTTCCTGTCATTGAAAAAATGATGACGTATTTAGGTATCAGTTTTTTCAAGAAGGTGTTTATTTTCATAGCAATGTATGATTACATGTTAATAAATTTAAAAGTATGTCATATTAATGTATTATGTATAATACTAAGTTTGTTTTACGACATAGTAGAAAAGTAGGTAAAAGAAGTATATACAAGTATAACCAATTATTAAATAGTAATAAAGTATTTAATACATAGTATGTATTATGCATAGTCAATAAATACTTATAGAAACACAAGTTTTTATATTATTAAAACATTTTAGAAACCATTTTTTTAGAAATAAATTGTTGAAAAATAAAAACTATATTTATTATTTATTAATGTATATAATCGATACGCAATACACAGCAACAAAAACAAACTCGGTAAATTATTATAATGATTTGTTTTCGGTTTCTCTCAAGAGCCTTTCTTACACTTGCGAGCAAAAAAATCGACTCAAAAGAAAATTACAGGGTGTCCCGAAAAGATTGGTCATAAATTATACCACACATTCTCGGGTCAAAAATAGTTCGATTGAACTTAACTTACCTTGGTACAAATGTGCTCATATAAAAAGTTACAGCCCTTTGAAATTACAAAATGAAAATCGATTTTTTTCAATATATCGAAAACTATTAGAGATTTTTTATTGAAAATGGACATGTATCATTCTTATGGCAGGAACATCTTAAAACGAAATTATAGTAAAATTTGTCCAGCCCATAAAAAATTTATGGGATTTTGTTCCCTTAAACCCCCCAAACTTTTGTGCACGTTCCAATTAATTCATTATTGTGGTACCATTAGTTAAACACAACGTTTTTAAAACTTTTTTGCCTCTTAGTATTTTTTGGATAAGCCAGTTTTTATTGAGATGCGGCTTCTTTTTCAATATATTTACGTAAAAATTTTATGGGGGTTTTGTTCCTTTAAACCCCCCAAATGTTTGTGTACGTTCCAATTAAACTATTATTGGGGTACCATTAGCTAAACACAGTGTTTTTAAAGCTTTTGCCTCTTAGTCTTTTTTTCATATCACCTTTTATCTAGATGTAGCTTCTTTTTCAAAATATACCTAAAAATGTAAATTATAAATAAATTTTCAGATTATTAACAGGTCTCTATTATCGTACCTAACCATATACAAATATGTGGTAGATTCTACAAATATTCAAAATATCTCGATAAACACTGGCTTATCGAATAAGTACTAAGAGGCAAAAAAGTTTTTAAAACAATGTGTTTAACTAATGGTGTTACAATAATAATTTAATTGGAACGTACACAAAATTTTGGGGGGGTTTAAGGGAATAAAACCCCCATAAAATTTTTGTGGAGTGCACAAATTTTACTTAAATTCTTTTTTAAGTTGTTGCTGCCATAGAAATGCCACATGTCCATTTTCAATAAAAAATCTCTGAGAGTTTTCGATATATGAAAAAAAATCAATTTTCATTTTGTAACTTCAAAGGGCTGTAACTTTTTTTGTGTGCACTATTGTATATAGGTAAGTGAGGTTCAATCAACCTATTTTTGACCCCAGAATCTGTAGTATAATTTATGACTAATCTTTTCGGGACACCCTGTATTTTTCAACTACGCTGTTTGGCAAGTGTATATATATCCACTATATATATATATATATATATATATATATATATATATATATATATATATATATATTCATATTTATATCATTATTGCTTCCATATTATATACCGTAGCATTGAATGTTGCGTCATTCGAACTATTACGTCCGAATATTGGACGCAATAAAACCATCCTGATTTTATGGACTTCCCACTACTTCTACTTAAAAATGGCGCCTTAGTTAAATGCAGATTTCTATATTTAACCATAGCCCAAAACGTCATGCCGCTCTCTAGTTAGATTTCTGAGATATTAAACTTCTCCTAAAAATCGTGAGACGCAATAATATTCTAAACTTGTAACCAAATGAATAATGTTAGTTCAGCGAGTTGACGAAAGTGGCGCGGTTATAATATACATATTTACCGTATACTTCGTTTCCTTTAGAACATTATTGCGTCAAAATAGGAGATATGACAACGTTGCCCAGAGTATCTATTTTTAGAACATAACAGAATCTTTCGACCTTGGCTAGTTTGTTTTCGGCGGTTTGTTTCTCGTTGATTTTAATATATCAACTTGTTCGTCCTATTGCTTATTGCGTCGTATATTTATTGTGTTCTTTTAATCCTCAAACAAATAGGTAAGTGAATTTCTATGTTAATATTGTTATTAGAAGGGAAAAATTTTTAATTATTTTTTCTTTTTGATTTCGAGATTTATTAGCCTATGCACTAAAAGAGTAAAATATAGTAAAAATATTTTTGATAATATTTATCAATTCAGTAATTACTTAATCAGTTAAAGAAGTTAAATGCACAACTTTGTTAAGTACATTTTTAAAGAAATCAGTTACTGTTTTCATTTATTGGATAAATTGAAATAAACTTACTAGCACAGCATTAAATTAAAAAGTAATTTTTTGTAATTTAAAAAAAATGGTAAATATTCAAATATTTGGACGTCATTGCAATCATTTTTGTGACCACTTGTTTTAAGTTTCAATAATTGTAAAAATAGGTACATATATCATTTCAAAGGAATAATGTACTCTTACTAAAAATAAATCCATTTACTCACGGATTTTGATCCAAATTTTAAACAACCGTTTATATTGACATGAAATTTGGCAAACACATAGCTAACATGGCTAAGAAAGAAAGTGATATGGTGCCGATGTGTGCTTTTGCCCTAGGGATGAGTTTCACTCCTTCTCGAGGGTGAAAAAACATGCTTTAACAAAAAGGCCGGTGATGGATAAATTGATTATTTTTAAGCAACTACTTTTGTTCTAGAGCCTTTTTCACAAGTTAATATTTTTCGAGTTATTTGCGAGTGAATATGTTCATTTTTCAACAAAAAAAAACATGTTTTTAGATGGTTTTTCGCAGATAACTCAAAAAGTGAATATTTTATCGGAAAAAAAATACTTTTAGCAGAAATACAGCTTATACAAAGTGAAAAAACGGTGTATGTATGGGGCCTCTATACCCAGCATAAGCAGTTTTGTAGCCAATGAAAAATAGTTTCATATTCGTCAAATTCCAAATCAATATTTCAACGTGAAATAATAAAAAAATGGAGAAACTTTTGAGGAAAAGTTTAAAAGTAGCTTTATTTTCGTTTTTTTTTTAGTTTCTAACATCAAAAGTAAGCAAGTTACGCTCAAAATAAAGTTAGTCCGTCTTTTTTGAAAAAAAAAAACAATGGGATAACCACCCCGTAATTAGGATCTCAAAGAAAATTAATCGTTACCGCTTCACAAGTTGCTTTACTTATGTATTATTTTGATGATCTCTAAGTTTCATCGGTTCAAAGTGTTTATCTTTGAAAAAATTGGAAATAAAGTAAAATTTTCTTAATTTTTAATTTTGACAAAAACATGTTTTTTTTTCAAAATAAGTTACAAATTATTATTGATGGGCACCAAAAACCTCAAAGAACAAGAATTTGTAAGCTTTGCTTTTTTGAATACTTTTTTTTTGAGATTCAGTAAGACAAAAATGGATTCAGATATGGCTGTTTAAAATTATTTGCATACACTCGTGATTAGTGATTCGTTCAAGCCCTCTCTACTACAGCTCTTTTAAAAATAAGCACATTGAACCGATGAACTAACAGACCATATAAACAATACGTGCACGAGTAAAGGAACTTGTGAAGCGGTAACGATTAATTTTATTTTAGATGCTAATTATGGGGTGATTTTCACATTTTTTTTTATAAAAAAAGTTACCAACTTTATTTTGAGCGTAACTTGCTTACGGTTGATGCTAGAAACTCATTTATAAACAGAAATAAAGATTTTTTTAACACTTTACAAAAGTTGTAATGAGTTTTCCTCAGAAACCTTTTTAATTTTTGGATATTTCAAGTTGAAATATTCGTTTTGGAATTTGACGAATATCCTATTTTTCATTAGCTAGAACTCGGCTTCTGCTGGGTCTAGAGACCTCATACATACATCATTCTTTTCTCCTTTCTATAGAACCGAAGTTGTTTATAATTAGTCAGTTTCATTTCCGGACTTATTTTGAACGTATATTTTTTCACTCTCGAGAAGGGGTGAAACTCACCACCAGGTCAAAAGCACACCAAATTGCATGTCAATCTTTTCAATCAAGCTCTTTTTCTTAGCGATGTAGAATATATTTATGCACTATTTACCTTTTAAAGTACAAAGATATTTATTTAGTAGATAACTTATACTGAACAAAATTATTTGGCGGATTGCGCGAATAAAGCTCGTATATACTTTAATTCTATATTTTCTATTATAGGAGACCAATTCAGATAACAGCAGTGCTACAAACTTAAGTCAAAAAAATCTCAGGATTCTCACAGAAACTTGTACCGACCACCAGTTAATCCATGAAGTGAAAGATGTTTCAGCCCTCGAGTCAACGATAACTGGGGTACAAGAACATATACACAATTACAATAAACAAAAATGTAGAAATACAGGTAATCTCGAACACCCATACAAAAGAAAACCAGATTATTGTTACTACTGTGAAACGGAAGTTCTTAATTTTGGCCGCCATATTATAAGGAACCATTCAATGGAAGTCGATGTGGCTGAAATTATCTCCAAACCAATCAAATCATGTGAAAGAAGAAGTCTATTTGATAAACTCTAGGAAATTTTTTAACTGATGGTGGAAACTGTTTCAAGGCTGTTAGACAGACTTATGTACCAGATCGGGTTCTCATTCATTGTGACAATTGTTTAGGATTTTTCTCTTCCAAACTATTATACCGACATAGAAAAAAATGTGGAAATAGAAGCAATCAAGAGAAGGCACAATTTGCTAGCCAATCAAAAATGTATCCCAACATTAAAATTGATCATCGACTAAAAGAAGAAATGTTTCTCAGGATGAGAGCGGACAGGATTTCAATGGAAGCCAAGAACGACTTTCTAATTCGTCCATTTGGAACCCGTTGTTTGAAGACGCACAGAGAAAAGCATTTTATAGCAGTTACATCACGCAAAATGAGGGAACTGTCAAAAATATTTAAAGAAAGGAGAAAAATAGACCCATCTATATCCACTATGTTTTCAGCATTGCGACCAAAGTATTTGATGCCTTTGTTGAAACCACAAAACGAATAGCTTGTTATGATCCTGAAAAAGACTTGTCTCCAAATGTTGCCATGAATATATGCCATGAGATCACTCAAACAATGTTGCGATTTTGCAATCACTTTTGCCTATAAGAAACAAACTGCATACTTATCTGTTTCAACTGCTACAATTGAGGCATAGCTTAAAACTTTAATTCATCTATTTGAGGCAAACTGGAGTATTGAGGCCTCAACCCAAGCAGCTAATAATTTAAATCTTAACAAATGGAATAAGGTTACAATAGTTCCACTAGCGAATGGTCTAAAATTGCTAAGATCCCATTTAGTTAAACTTGCTGACGATGCAACGAAAATTCTGCAGAATTATTTGTGACACTACAGTTGAAAATGCACCGCAAAAGACTAACTCCAAAAATGTACTAAAATTAGAAGATATTAAAGCGTTTAACAATCTCATTGAATCTGTGTACTGTAGAATAATTTAGATAAACAGAAAACGTTCTGGAGAATTACAGAGAATGTCCTTTTACACTTATGTTAACTCTATCGGAAATCAAAAATATGAAGAGTTTCAAAAAGCAGTTTCACCTTCTTAAAAAAAAACTATTAAGTTCAATGAAGACAGTAGCCATTAGAGGTAAGAGGGGCAGGGGTGTTCCAGTTTTGTTCAACCCCGAGGTACAAAATCATATCGATACTTTGCTTGCGGTTAGAAATGAATTTGTACCAAGGGATAATCCTTACCTATTTGCTCCTGTTAAATCTTCTTCACATTTAATCAGTTACAAAATATTAGGAGAGCACGCAAAATTATCCGTTGCGAAAGATCCTACTTATATAACATCGGCTCGTTTGCGTAAGCATCTGGCAACTTTATCACAATTATTAAATTTATCTGATGGAGAGATTGAACAATTAGCTACTTTCATGGGATACAGACAGAACTACAGAAGTTCCTACAGACTGCCAGATGATATTTACCAAACTACTAAAATAGCGAAACTGTTGATTGTAATGGAGAAGGGAACAGTCAACAAATTCAAAGGAAAATCTTTAGATGAAGTAGAAATTGATATGGACAAAAATCTTTTGGAAGATAACTTTTCTGAAAGCGATGTTGATGGTGACGATGAGTTAAAGTGTTTGCTACATGATGATAGTGAACCATCAACTAGCCAAATACGCCAGTCAAAGGGAGCAAGAATACGATATTACCTCCAAATTCTATCCTACTGCATGGATTTTAATGACATTTTGGGCCTAGCTTCTACTTATCTCCTAATTCAAAGTCTACCCTATGCCGATGTGTGCTTTTATCTTGGGGGTGGTTCCCACCCCTTCTTAAGGGTGGAAAATTTTTTGGTTAAAATTACCACGGAATTCGCTAGAGAACCTAATTCTAAGCAAAAACTGTTCCATAATTTTTTTTTGAAAACTCAATACTTTTTGAGATATTCGTGGTTGAAAACCCTTTTCGAACGGTTTTTTGCGAATACCTTAAAAACTATGCATCTAACTAAGAAAACTATATTACACATTTTTGTAGGTTATAAAAAAACAAAGAGAGACTTGCCTTATTAAATCTTCCAGTTATACAAAAAAGAGATATGGTAGGTGAAAATATTTTGTTTTTTGGTACATTCTCAAATTGGTGTATTCAACTTGAAATAACAGAAAAACGGTCGATTTTAGGTGTATAATGCTACTAATAACTTTTGAGGTGCTTGAAAAGACCTTTACAATGAGCTATATTAAAGGTCCATTACATTAAAACTGAGCGAGATATGATGCAAACAAAATTGATAACTAATGTATTTTTAGAAAAAATGAGAAGTAATTTTAACCCACATTTTTTCCCATTTAATTTTTTCAAGTTGAATACACCGATTTGAGCATGCAGCAAAAAAACGAACTCTTCTTACCTACCATATCCCTATTTGTATTTTAACTAGAAGATTTATGAAGAGACGAATCTCTTTGTTTTTTATAACCTACAGAAATATGTTATATAGTTTTTTTATTAGATGCATAGTTTTTAATTTATTCGCAAAAATTCGTACGAAAAAATACGAATTCGTACGAATAACTCAAAAAGTATTGAGTTTTAAAAAAATAATTATAGAACAGTTTTGCTTAAAATTATGTTCTCTAGCCTCTTCCGTGGCTATTTTAACCAAAACATTTTTCACCCTCGAGAAGGGGTGAGAACCACCCCCAAGATAAAAGCTCACATCGGCATAGGGTAGACTTTGTTTCTTGAGCTATTCCCTACTTACTGTAAAAATATCAAGTAAATCGATGTAGTAGGATGGAATTCGGAGCCAAATACCCTCATTGACTGCCCTAAAAGTGAGAATACCATTTTTACAACGAAAAAAAAAATAAAACATTCAAAAATAAGACTGCGCGAAAACTATTTCCATGGACAGAAAGACAAAAGTCGGTCACTCTAAACTTTTTCAAGAATCATATCAAATCTAGAAGGCCTCCAAAAAAAGGGAAGTGTGAAGAACTAAAGAATAAATTTCCTGAGCTATTGAACAAAATAACTGGTTAAAGATTAAAGTATTCATACAAAAGTCATATTGCAATAATAAAAATTAACGCATGTTTTTTTATTAAATTTTGGGTTTTACATTAATCTAAGAATGATTGTTTATATTTAAAAGAATAAAATTTTGTATTTTACATGATTGTTGTTTTTATCAAGGAATAAAAACTAGAAAATTTTTATTATCGTTTTATTAATACTCCTATTAAATAAATACCAATTTAAAATAAAATAAAATTATTATTATCATTCATGAGGATCTATTTTAAATGCATTGAGTAACCAAAGTTAAAAAGTCCATTTAAAACATCTATAATTGGTTTCCCTTGTAGGAATCTAAATTTAGCTGATGAATGAGAACAGGTGTTCGAACTTTTTGTAGTAAGTAAGTATGGCAACACTGTAATGACGCAATAATATACAATATACACTAAATTGGAGCTAATAAAGTGGGGTACCGAAAGGAGTTAGCAACATTTGCAAATTGAATGAAAATTTAAATTAAAAAAAATATTTTATTAAAACCAAAATTAGCAGCCCTTATTAATAAACAGTTTATAACAAATATTCACTATCGAATCGAACGTACCTCATCGCTATCAAGGAGACGCAAGAAGGTGCAAGTACGAAAAGACGCAACATTGTTGGAAAGATGTATATATATATATATATATATATATATATATATATATATATATATATATATGAGATGTAGATCCTTGAAACACACTCAGTGATCAAAAGATCCAAGGTTAATGGTTTGACGACCACTCGTACGAAATCAAACAGATGAAATAGAGAATGTGGAAAAATCCCCTTACGAACAATTCACACATCCACCATTTCGGGTTGGGAAAAATTTTTTGAATAGAATCAAAGATCCAAACACCAGTTCTTAGAAATGTGTTTCGCCCTCTTCAACCTCTCTGGGCTTATCAATAAAGATGAGAGGTTGAATATCTTTAGACACATTCCAATCAAAAAACAACATTCGAGACCTAGACATAGAAGGTGCGTAAATCTACGGCAAGTCCGACAATGACAGTCTCAAGTTTTAATTCCCTAATTACTTAAAGTAAGTAAAATATATGTTTAAAAACATGAGATGTAGATCCTTGAAACACACTCAGTGATCAAAAGATCCAAGGTTAATGGTTTGACGACCACTCGTACGAAATCAAACAGATGAAATAGAGAATGTGGAAAAATCCCCTTACGAACAATTCACACATCCACCATTTCGGGTTGGGAAAAATTTTTTGAATAGAATCAAAGATCCAAACACCAGTTCTTAGAAATGTGTTTCGCCCTCTTCAACCTCTCTGGGCTTATCAATAAAGATGAGAGGTTGAATATCTTTAGACACATTCCAATCAAAAAACAACATTCGAGACCTAGACATAGAAGGTGCGTAAATCTACGGCAAGTCCGACAATGACAGTCTCAAGTTTTAATTCCCTAATTACTTAAAGTAAGTAAAATATATGTTTAAAAACATGAGATGTAGATCCTTGAAACACACTCAGTGATCAAAAGATCCAAGGTTAATGGTTTGACGACCACTCGTACGAAATCAAACAGATGAAATAGAGAATGTGGAAAAATCCCCTTACGAACAATTCACACATCCACCATTTCGGGTTGGGAAAAATTTTTTGAATAGAATCAAAGATCCAAACACCAGTTCTTAGAAATGTGTTTCGCCCTCTTCAACCTCTCTGGGCTTATCAATAAAGATGAGAGGTTGAATATCTTTAGACACATTCCAATCAAAAAACAACATTCGAGACCTAGACATAGAAGGTGCGTAAATCTACGGCAAGTCCGACAATGACAGTCTCAAGTTTTAATTCCCTAATTACTTAAAGTAAGTAAAATATATGTTTAAAAACATGAGATGTAGATCCTTGAAACACACTCAGTGATCAAAAGATCCAAGGTTAATGGTTTGACGACCACTCGTACGAAATCAAACAGATGAAATAGAGAATGTGGAAAAATCCCCTTACGAACAATTCACACATCCACCATTTCGGGTTGGGAAAAATTTTTTGAATAGAATCAAAGATCCAAACACCAGTTCTTAGAAATGTGTTTCGCCCTCTTCAACCTCTCTGGGCTTATCAATAAAGATGAGAGGTTGAATATCTTTAGACACATTCCAATCAAAAAACAACATTCGAGACCTAGACATAGAAGGTGCGTAAATCTACGGCAAGTCCGACAATGACAGTCTCAAGTTTTAATTCCCTAATTACTTAAAGTAAGTAAAATATATGTTTAAAAACATGAGATGTAGATCCTTGAAACACACTCAGTGATCAAAAGATCCAAGGTTAATGGTTTGACGACCACTCGTACGAAATCAAACAGATGAAATAGAGAATGTGGAAAAATCCCCTTACGAACAATTCACACATCCACCATTTCGGGTTGGGAAAAATTTTTTGAATAGAATCAAAGATCCAAACACCAGTTCTTAGAAATGTGTTTCGCCCTCTTCAACCTCTCTGGGCTTATCAATAAAGATGAGAGGTTGAATATCTTTAGACACATTCCAATCAAAAAACAACATTCGAGACCTAGACATAGAAGGTGCGTAAATCTACGGCAAGTCCGACAATGACAGTCTCAAGTTTTAATTCCCTAATTACTTAAAGTAAGTAAAATATATGTTTAAAAACATGAGATGTAGATCCTTGAAACACACTCAGTGATCAAAAGATCCAAGGTTAATGGTTTGACGACCACTCGTACGAAATCAAACAGATGAAATAGAGAATGTGGAAAAATCCCCTTACGAACAATTCACACATCCACCATTTCGGGTTGGGAAAAATTTTTTGAATAGAATCAAAGATCCAAACACCAGTTCTTAGAAATGTGTTTCGCCCTCTTCAACCTCTCTGGGCTTATCAATAAAGATGAGAGGTTGAATATCTTTAGACACATTCCAATCAAAAAACAACATTCGAGACCTAGACATAGAAGGTGCGTAAATCTACGGCAAGTCCGACAATGACAGTCTCAAGTTTTAATTCCCTAATTACTTAAAGTAAGTAAAATATATGTTTAAAAACATGAGATGTAGATCCTTGAAACACACTCAGTGATCAAAAGATCCAAGGTTAATGGTTTGACGACCACTCGTACGAAATCAAACAGATGAAATAGAGAATGTGGAAAAATCCCCTTACGAACAATTCACACATCCACCATTTCGGGTTGGGAAAAATTTTTTGAATAGAATCAAAGATCCAAGAAGAGGGCGAAACACATTTCTAAGAACTGGTGTTTGGATCTTTGATTCTATTCAAAAAATTTTTCCCAACCCGAAATGGTGGATGTGTGAATTGTTCGTAAGGGGATTTTTCCACATTCTCTATTTCATCTGTTTGATTTCGTACGAGTGGTCGTCAAACCATTAACCTTGGATCTTTTGATCACTGAGTGTGCTTCAAGGATCTACATCTCATGTTTTTAAACATATATTTTACTTACTTTAAGTAATTAGGGAATTAAAACTTGAGACTGTCATTGTCGGACTTGCCGTAGATTTACGCACCTTCTATGTCTAGGTCTCGAATGTTGTTTTTTGATTGGAATGTGTCTAAAGATATTCAACCTCTCATCTTTATTGATAAGCCCAGAGAGGTTGAAGAGGGCGAAACACATTTCTAAGAACTGGTGTTTGGATCTTTGATTCTATTCAAAAAATTTTTCCCAACCCGAAATGGTGGATGTGTGAATTGTTCGTAAGGGGATTTTTCCACATTCTCTATTTCATCTGTTTGATTTCGTACGAGTGGTCGTCAAACCATTAACCTTGGATCTTTTGATCACTGAGTGTGTTTCAAGGATCTACATCTCATGTTTTTAAACATATATTTTACTTACTTTAAGTAATTAGGGAATTAAAACTTGAGACTGTCATTGTCGGACTTGCCGTAGATTTACGCACCTTCTATGTCTAGGTCTCGAATGTTGTTTTTTGATTGGAATGTGTCTAAAGATATTCAACCTCTCATCTTTATTGATAAGCCCAGAGAGGTTGAAGAGGGCGAAACACATTTCTAAGAACTGGTGTTTGGATCTTTGATTCTATTCAAAAAATTTTTCCCAACCCGAAATGGTGGATGTGTGAATTGTTCGTAAGGGGATTTTTCCACATTCTCTATTTCATCTGTTTGATTTCGTACGAGTGGTCGTCAAACCATTAACCTTGGATCTTTTGATCACTGAGTGTGTTTCAAGGATCTACATCTCATGTTTTTAAACATATATTTTACTTACTTTAAGTAATTAGGGAATTAAAACTTGAGACTGTCATTGTCGGACTTGCCGTAGATTTACGCACCTTCTATGTCTAGGTCTCGAATGTTGTTTTTTGATTGGAATGTGTCTAAAGATATTCAACCTCTCATCTTTATTGATAAGCCCAGAGAGGTTGAAGAGGGCGAAACACATTTCTAAGAACTGGTGTTTGGATCTTTGATTCTATTCAAAAAATTTTTCCCAACCCGAAATGGTGGATGTGTGAATTGTTCGTAAGGGGATTTTTCCACATTCTCTATTTCATCTGTTTGATTTCGTACGAGTGGTCGTCAAACCATTAACCTTGGATCTTTTGATCACTGAGTGTGTTTCAAGGATCTACATCTCATGTTTTTAAACATATATTTTACTTACTTTAAGTAATTAGGGAATTAAAACTTGAGACTGTCATTGTCGGACTTGCCGTAGATTTACGCACCTTCTATGTCTAGGTCTCGAATGTTGTTTTTTGATTGGAATGTGTCTAAAGATATTCAACCTCTCATCTTTATTGATAAGCCCAGAGAGGTTGAAGAGGGCGAAACGCATTTCTAAGAACTGGTGTTTGGATCTTTGATTCTATTCAAAAAATTTTTCCCAACCCGAAATGGTGGATGTGTGAATTGTTCGTAAGGGGATTTTTCCACATTCTCTATTTCATCTGTTTGATTTCGTACGAGTGGTCGTCAAACCATTAACCTTGGATCTTTTGATCACTGAGTGTGTTTCAAGGATCTACATCTCATGTTTTTAAACATATATTTTACTTACTTTAAGTAATTAGGGAATTAAAACTTGAGACTGTCATTGTCGGACTTGCCGTAGATTTACGCACCTTCTATGTCTAGGTCTCGAATGTTGTTTTTTGATTGGAATGTGTCTAAAGATATTCAACCTCTCATCTTTATTGATAAGCCCAGAGAGGTTGAAGAGGGCGAAACACATTTCTAAGAACTGGTGTTTGGATCTTTGATTCTATTCAAAAAATTTTTCCCAACCCGAAATGGTGGATGTGTGAATTGTTCGTAAGGGGATTTTTCCACATTCTCTATTTCATCTGTTTGATTTCGTACGAGTGGTCGTCAAACCATTAACCTTGGATCTTTTGATCACTGAGTGTGTTTCAAGGATCTACATCTCATGTTTTTAAACATATATTTTACTTACTTTAAGTAATTAGGGAATTAAAACTTGAGACTGTCATTGTCGGACTTGCCGTAGATTTACGCACCTTCTATGTCTAGGTCTCGAATGTTGTTTTTTGATTGGAATGTGTCTAAAGATATTCAACCTCTCATCTTTATTGATAAGCCCAGAGAGGTTGAAGAGGGCGAAACACATTTCTAAGAACTGGTGTTTGGATCTTTGATTCTATTCAAAAAATTTTTCCCAACCCGAAATGGTGGATGTGTGAATTGTTCGTAAGGGGATTTTTCCACATTCTCTATTTCATCTGTTTATATATATATATATATCCGCTATATATATCCACTATATAATATATCTAAAATTAGAAGTACTTTATTGTGAACAGAAGTAATTTTTATTGCAACGTCACCAATATTTAAAACGGTTATTAACTATTTACATAACATAAAAAAGATAACTTAATATTGTATGTGAGAAAACATGTTATGAATGAAACTCATTATACAGGGTGTTTCATTGGGAAACGGAAATACTTTAATGGTGAGTAGAGGTCACTGAGGCGGTTCTAGATATTTGTGTACATTTATTGCCTCACCGATTTTTATAACCGAGTTACAGGGTATTTTATCGATTCTGCCCATTTCTTTCTGAGCCCATTACTTTAGAACCACCCTGTATATTTTTTTATATTTGTTACACATATTATGTCCCGTTTACAACCCAAACTGTTCAACTACTAATCACAGGAAAAATCCAGGTCCAGACTAAAAAAATTATAAATTCATTGTGACCTTGAAACCACACCCTGTATATTTAAATTTTCAAAATCGGTTTGCATTCTTGAAAAGAACACAAAAAACTAAGTTTAATGGTTCTCTGAAATTTTTCGGCCAAACAATTTAACGACTTTAATTTTGAAATTATATTGCGGATTTTAAGAACTCTCAGAATACAAAGCAGGTGTTATTAACTTTTAATAATAAATTATTTTAAGTTAATGAACAAATAAAACTCCACAAGAAAAAAGTTTTCCTGTAGTTGGCTGTATACCATGTAATACAAAAAACAATAAAATCCTTTATAAAAGGTACATATTACCAGAGAAAGGCGGTTCTCGTCAGTGGCGCACACACACACCCCCCTACACGCGACACTTATATACACGAAATATTTTCGATTTTCTAAATTTGACTGAATTGAAAATTAGGACAACTCTAATCTTAAACTTCAGGAAAAGACTCACCCATTCATATGTCAACCATCCATTTTGGTCCAAGGGTGTGGATTTTACGGCCCTTCTTATTTGAAGTCTTTCGTTTAGAGTTTTTCGTTCTCATCCCCAAAACTCCCACTTATCGTTACCTTTCCAACGCATGTCTAATTTTAAAAATCGGTTATACCATTCAAAAGTTACCGAGCTCAGAAATATGACTCAATTTCTATTTAAAAAAGGCAAACTCTTTGTGGATATATGTATGTATGTGGAAAAGTTAAACCGATCTGAATTTTTTTTCTGAATTTGAAGAGAAATGATTTAGTTATAGCCAACACTTTTTTTGAGCACAAAGAAATACACAAGATAACAAGAGCAATGCCCAAGCGAAATGAAAAGTCAATAATAGACTTCATAATAATTGTTCCTCGAGAAAAAAGGAGTAAAGTTAAAAATGTCAGAGTAAAAAGAAGCTACGAGATAGGTAGTGACCATTATCTACTTGAAGGAGTATTCAAGAGTAACAACAAAGTCGAGGACCGTAAGCAGATACAAAACAAAAACTATAGCGGAAGAATAAGAACCTATAAGCTGAGAAACTTGCAAACACGAAATGAGTATATAGAGAAAACGGAAAACAGTTTGCAAGGATTGAACAGAGAAGACAAAGTAGAAATGTGGAGGAAAAGTGGATCAGATTTAAGGCAATACTATTAGAAATAGCAGGGCAAGTTTGCGGGTATACCAGAAGAAATAATCGTAAAAAGCAGACAAGCTGGTGGAACAATGATATTAAAAAAGAAGTCAGAGAAAAGAAAAGACTCTGGAAAATGTACATACAAAAAAGAAATCAAGAGGCATACGATAAATACAAGGAACAGCGCAACAAAGTTAAAGTAAAGATAAAACAAGAAAAGCAGAATGCCTAGGAAGAATTTGGAAGAACTATGGAAGAAAATAGTACCCAAAATACAAAACTATTTTATAGAGTATTAAAGAATATGAAAGTAAAACGGAAATTAAACTACAGCAGATAAAAGATAGAAACGGCAATATAATAACTGAGGATGAGCCCATCATAGAAAGGTGTTGAGAATATTTCAAGGAACTTTTAAATAATGAAAATACAACAGCAGAGAATCGCACACATATAGCAGATGAAACACCTGAAAGAGAGCAAGAAGACGTTAATGAAACTAAAATAAAGATGGAAGAAGTTGAAGATGCACTAGAAAAACTAAAAGTTGGTAAAGCAGCAGGGATCGACGGAATAGATGCTCAATTATTGAAATATCTTGGACAACAGGGTAAACAAGAATTACATGACCTACTAAATTTAGCATGGAGAAACAAAAAAATCCCGGAGGATTGGAACATTTCAATAATACTACCTATACACAAAAAGGGAGACACTAAAGAGTGCAGTAATTATAGGGGTATATCGATTCAGAACCGGTGTAGTTTTTAAATTTTGACTAACTATAAGCCAGATATAGGACTTGGTAGGTACAAAATGGCATAATTTTTGGGGGTATATATCTTCGGTTCAAGAAGAGACAGGAGAACCGCAGATACACCAAATCAATAGTGTTGAGTTATTATTTCAAATGGTATCCAAGCCGTCAGGATCAGACATACACACGGCTCAGTACAGCAGAAAAACTAAAAAATAAACTTTGAAAATTTTGGTTTTTCGACAATTACTCAAAATTTCAACCTACGAATTGCGCCAATAACTGAGCGTTTGTAAAAGGACTCTAGGCGAATCTAACGGTGTATATCTCATATCCGGGAAAATTCGAATTTTTAATTTATAGGCTTCATAAATATGATCAAATCTATTTCCTATGGGAAAAAACGGGTTTTCAAGCTCAATAATTCCTGTAATAGCTTTAGTTATCATACTTAACCTTAGATGCATCAGAAACTAATTGTCAATACGTTTCAAACTCATGTTTAGTGATCAAAAGCGGTTCAGCCATTTAGAAGTTATTAAGCTACAAAATATAATCCAATTAACGATTATTCCCGAAATGGTTTATGTAATTGTAGTGGTTACGACGCTAAATTTGATCTGGCAACGGGCATTCCGAGTATATTTACCGACCATCCCAATATTTTTTTCAATCTATTTCGCATAGAAAAAAATCTAGTGTACATTCGATGGACACTAGATCATTTGGGAGATAATGCGGCAATGGCGACCATTTATAAAGCATAACGTGTAATCTCGAAACATTGGATTCAACTTCATACATTTAATTTATAAATAACTTTGAAAAACTCCTCTGTTACAAGAATAAAAAACCGCTAAACGCCGTAAAAATAAGTGGCGCATACAATATTCCAGCTACAAAAGATCTGATATGAATATTACGTGGCTCGAAAATGTATTTTCATTTTGATGCAAAAAAAATTCTAGTTTTATTTTAAAAATTTTTTCCATAATATTTGCTAAAATTGAAGTAAACGCGCCACAAAAGAGTTTTACTTCAAATTGAGCAAATATTATGAAAAAATATTTTAAAATAAAACTAGAATTTTGTTTTGCATCAGAATGAAAATACATTTTCGCGCCACGTAATATTCATATCAGATATTTTGTAGCTGGAATATTGTATGCGTCACTCATTTTTACGGCTTATAGCGGCTTTTTATTCTTGTTTAAATATATACATCAAAAATGAATAACCATTTTTAACTTCGTTGGAACACCAAACTACAGCCGCATCATTATTCCAGTTCAATCAGAGAGTGCAGCAAGCACCTCCACCGGTTTCGAAACATATTAGTCACGGATTGCAACGAACGAAATGGCAGGGATGCCCTAGCGGAAACTGCTAGCAAAAGATTAAGTTTTCAATCTAATAGCACATAAAACAACATCAAAAAATGATACTCTACATCCTACCAGATTGAAAACAATGGGAACCTTCTCTGGTAACACCTCCGAGGCTTCTAAAATTTGCAAGCCATAACGGATGCTGAGACTAAGCAAGATGAGGAAATTTTACAATTTATAATTCACGTCTCATCTGCTCAGCGCGGTAAAGTTCCAAAGAGAACGAGAATTGGAGTACGAAGGAAACCATTCTCGTTGGACATTTTAGTTAAATCTGACAGTTGTCAAATTTTATTTGCAATTGGGCATAAAAACAAATCAATTTTCTTTATTGCATTTATAAAATGGTATTTTCTTTGATTTGTATAGTCTTATAAATTGTACAGATTATATTCGTAGATATATTATATAATTAGTAAATAAATTTTTTTCTATTATAGCGCCATCTATCGACAACTAGAATAATCACCGAACTAAAATAATTACCAAAGTAATCACCGACGTGCCTTTTTTTCTGTCATATACAATTTAATGCGTTAGAAAGAAATCGAAAAACTGTGATGCACTGAAAAATGCTCATGAGAAAAACTTTATATTGAAATTTTTAAAATTCGTTTCCATATTTAAAAAGAGCACAAAAAGTGTTTTGTGCAGAAAATTTAATAACTAATAATCTTGAAATTAAATCTATTGAAATTTTTTATCTATTTTTTATACCTGAGACTAAAAAGCAGATATTAGTAACTTTTAATAATAAGCTAATGACTAAATGGTCATTTTTCTTGTTTAAATATATACATCAAAAATGAATAACCATTTTTAACTTCGTTGGAACACCAAACTACAGCCGCATCATTATTCCAGTTCAATCAGAGAGTGCAGCAAGCACCTCCACCGGTTTCGAAACATATTAGTCACGGATTGCAACGAACGAAATGGCAGGGATGCCCTAGCGGAAACTGCTAGCAAAAGATTAAGTTTTCAATCTAATAGCACATAAAACAACATCAAAAAATGATACTCTACATCCTACCAGATTGAAAACAATGGGAACCTTCTCTGGTAACACCTCCGAGGCTTCTAAAATTTGCAAGCCATAACGGATGCTGAGACTAAGCAAGATGAGGAAATTTTACAATTTATAATTCACGTCTCATCTGCTCAGCGCGGTAAAGTTCCAAAGAGAACGAGAATTGGAGTACGAAGGAAACCATTCTCGTTGGACATTTTAGTTAAATCTGTCAGTTGTCAAATTTTATTTGCAATTGGGCATAAAAACAAATCAATTTTCTTTATTGCATTTATAAAATGGTATTTTCTTTGATTTGTATAGTCTTATAAATTGTACAGATTATATTCGTAGATATATTATATAATTAGTAAATAAATTTTTTTCTATTATAGCGCCATCTATCGACAACTAGAATAATCACCGAACTAAAATAATTACCAAAGTAATCACCGACGTGCCTTTTTTTCTGTCATATACAATTTAATGCCTTAGAAAGAAATCGAAAAACTGTGATGCACTGAAAAATGCTCATGAGAAAAACTTTATATTGAAATTTTTAAAATTCGTTTCCATATTTAAAAAGAGCACAAAAAGTGTTTTGTGCAGAAAATTTAATAACTAATAATCTTGAAATTAAATCTATTGAAATTTTTTATCTATTTTTTATACCTGAGACTAAAAAGCAGATATTAGTAACTTTTAATAATAAGCTAATGACTAAATGGTCATTTTAAACATAATCAATAATCATTTATTACATTTGGACGATCCATTTACTAATCACAAGAAAAATCCAGGTCCGGGTTAACAGAAATTATAAAGTAATAGTTACTTACCTAGAAAAAACACCCTGTATATTGAAATTTTCAAAATCCGTTTGAACATTTGAAAAGAGCACAAAAAACTAAGTTTATTGGCTAGTCTTAATTATCTGCGCAGACAATTTAATAAAATTGCTTTTGAAATTAAATCGAAATTTTTGTTAGAGTTCTCAGCGTTCTTAAAATTTTCGGCATAATTTCAAAATTAATGCAATTAAATTTTCTGCGAAAAAAAATAGAAGCGAACCGTGATGCTTAGTTTTTTGTGCTTTTCTTCAAATGTCCTTTGGAAATTTCAAATGCCTTCAACAAACGGCTTTTGAAAATTTCAATATACAGGGTGTTGTTTCAAGGTCACTATTACTTTATATTTTTTTGTTAATCCGGACCTGAATTTTTGTTGTGATTACCCAGGCAACCAAATAACATTTACAAAACGTTGAAAATACGTCATAATTATCACCAAACGACGTCAGTTTATCACGTTTTTTCGACGTCGAAAATCACGTGAATATGTCCCACCATAACTCACGTCATTTATATCACGTTTTAAATACGTGATATGAAAAACGTAGTTTTTACGTCGATTTTGCCTCGTTTTTTAGATTTATTTTTCATTTTATGGCTTTAGAAATAAACAGTAATTGAATGGGTCCGCTGAATAATGTTGTAAGCGCCACATGGTCAAAGAAAAAGTTTTAATTTTGTGATAATGGTGAGTTTATACATTTTAAAGGTGAGTAATACAGTTTGTATTTTGTATTTAAAAACTGTATTACTAACCCTTAAAATGTATAAACTCACCATTATCACAATATTAAAACTTTTTCTTTGACTTCTCAAAAACAAACCATGTGGCGCTTACAACAATATTTGGCAGACCCATTCAATTATTCGTATGGGCATTGTTGGTATTGCAATTTTTCCATTTAAGTAAAACCAAATGGAAGGCTCGTTAAAATGCATAGAATTACAATATCCTCAATGCAACATAATATATAACTTACATAGAATGTAAACCATTATGTTTAACAATGTAAACCAAAAAATGTTTAAACCATTTAAGTTGTATAAAATATATAATTATTATAATTATACCACACACTTTTAAGGTAGGATTCCGACAACGACTGCAGACGGCATTTAAAGGTGTCACCATGACAGACGTCATTATTTTGCACTATCAGTTTGAATAATTATTAGCAACTGACATTCTGCCGGACAGCAGTTGCAGTCAGATGTCGGAATCAGTCTCATACAAATAAATAGTGCAAAGTAATAACGTCAGTAACGCTGACAACTGCAACTGATGTTTGCAGTTGCCGTCTGCAGTCGTTGTCGGAATCGTACCTTAGGTCCCAATATATTGAATTTCAATGAAAACTATCTGCTTTATATTTATAAATTTTAAGGAAGACGATTGAATGTTAAAAAATAGGACAAAACTATAATAGTCTGTGTTCCCACATATATTTCCATACTCTTATAACCCTCAAATTGATTTCAAATAATTATTACACATTTTTGCATACAAAAAGATCTACAGACACCTGACAAATATATTTTTGATTAAGGGACTGTAATGACCAAATTAAAATGATAAAAACAATTTACACGTGATATCCGATAATACACACTTAAAAGACTAATATATAAATACTCATGATGACGAAGTATTTCAGTTCGTTTAGAGAGCGCAACAAACACTGACCAAACAGTTTCAAAACTCATTAGTTTCTCATCAGAGAATGTACATAGCTATAACATCTGTACATGCATTGGGTTCTTCATCTTCTGTCTTGCTGTGGCATACTCATCTGCAATATGGCTGCAAACTTCACTATTACCGGCCATACACATACAATGTGCATTTGCTATGCCATTGGAACTGGCTATCACCCAAGCATCTAGTTTAGCATTAGCTTTTTGGGAATGCTTCACCTAAAAAAAATATTTTATCTTTGTGGGAATGCTTCAACTACACAAATTTATTTTTATTAGAGTATTTGCGTTCTTTAAAATGATTGAGAATATTTTAAAATCAGATATTCATATAATATAATTTTAGAACAAATAATCATGCCTGTTTATTATTCTCTTTTCTATGATAGCAATTACATGTCGTCGACCTAATCTGTAAACTGTGTAACTCCATTTATCCAAATTTTACGGGAGACACAAAAAACTATTTTTCTAAATATGACTAATGTGAATACTACTACATTTTAAAAGATAGGATCCTAAGATGGAATATTTTATAGATACACATATCACTAACATTTGTATATTGTTTAATGAGTATTTAATATTACTTACCACCAACTCTTTCTTGAAAATATCACTTTCTAAACAGTGAGGTCAGTCGTGTGGTATGACAAACTGGGGACTTACATATTTTTCGTAATAAATTTGCCGCAAGGGAGATACAGTGTATACGAAGAGTTCACTATTGAATCTTCTGGTAAAAATATGCATGTGCATCCCTTTTTAAACGAGTAGGGATTTTTTCAAATAAATGGCAGTAATAACTCATTTTCAGAGAAATATGGAGTTAGACAGTTTACAAATTAGGACGACAATATGACTGGTTTCATACAAATATATAAACGTAAATAAATCTAATATTTAAAACCAATTTATCCAAAAGGCACTAATACTGTTATCCATATATTTCTTAATGGTGAAAAAATAAAATAAAGGCATACCTTTCCAACAATAATATAGAAATCATTAAAAATTTTTACTCCATGGTTCAAAACAAATCCAGTTGTGAAGGCTTTTATGTGCTTAAAGTAAATCTGCTGCTTAAAGTAGTAACTGTGAGACTCTACCAGATATGTATAAATATCTATAATGCCATTATAATAGTAATTGGTGGAATGCACTTTACTGTAAAATCCAATTCTGATGACTGAATTGTATATGGATCTAAATCTCCAATTATTTTCAGCTTCAATATGAATATCTAAAACAATAAAAGAAATAATGTTATTGCTTGCAAAATTCATCATTATTGATAAATATCAGGGAAAAATGAACAGTAAATTAAAATTGTTTCACCTACCTTTTTCTCCAACATTTGGATTTTCCAAAAATAATTTCCTTAAATAATCACTTTGCATTGTGGTAAATTTATAAAATTCACAAATGACAAACAAAGTTTTAAAAAATAGAATCTACACAAAAAAACAGCCAACAAAATCCAAATGAATCCAAAATTCCTAAATAGAATATACGACATCAAACAATGAAATGAAACGACGATACAAGATACAAACATAACCTATAACCTTCTTTTCTTCTTTTAATGAAGTTAAGCTTCTACCAATTTCGTGACGTCAGACATAGGCTGTCTGAAATTAAAACGTCTTTTAAACATATTTTAACGTCATTAATCTTACGTATTAAAAATCACCTACAAAAGACGTCGATATGACTTAATGTTCAACCACGTGTGTATATTCAACCAAAAACTGACGTTTCCTCGACGTTATATGACGTCTCTTGGTTGCCTGGGTAGTATGTCGGTCGTTCCAATGTAGTAAATAAGTATTGATTATTTTTAAATTAAATATCTAGTCATTAACTGTATTAATGTATTATTAAAAGTTCCTAAGACCTGATTAAACAATTTCAATAGATTTAATTTCAAAAATAAGGCGTTAAATCTTCTGCGCAAAAAATTAAAGCCAACCTATAAACTCAGTTTTTTGTGCTCTTTTCAAATGTGCAAACGAATTTTGAAAATTTAAATATACAGGGTATTATTTCAAGGTCACAATTATTTTATGTTTTTTTGTTAATCCGGACCTGGGTTTTTCTGTTGATTAGGAAGTGGGTCGTTGTAATGTAGTAAATTAGCATATTTTATTTTTAAAATCAGTACTTGTTCATTAACTTTAATAAATAATTTATTCTTAAAAGTTATTAATACCTGCTTTAATCTAAGAGTTCCTAAAAACTTCAATATAAAAAAATCAAAATTAATACTGATTATTTCTTACTGTTTCTCTGCGTGGTATTACACTTTCCTTTTGACCTTATTGTTTCTTATTTATTGCTGAGGAACCGTTCCCACTCTTCATCTACTGCAGTTTTTAGCTCGACCACCGTCGATGGTACCTACTAGATTACAGACCTGAAACCTGCGTTTGAGTTCATCCCATAGATTCTCGATAAGACTCAATGGAGGCCAGTCCATTGTTGTTATATTGGTGTTGCCCAGGTAATCTTTTTTGTTTATTTTGTTAAATAAATTATTTTTTATAATTATTAACAATAAACACACTATAACTGTAATCGAACGAAGGTAACATTTTGGCATAAATTGGTAACATTTATTTGACAGTTGCGGTATTGACACTTTAGATTTGTTTTTATTCTTGACTCTAAGTATTTGTTTTAGTATATTTATTGTTTCTATTATTTACTTTAAGCTAAGAATATACCTTAATTCTAGTTTTCTATTTCTAATGTTTTTATTTATTTACATTGAATATTAATTTTTTTTTGTTGTATAATCCAAGTTTGCAATAATTATGTGATCTATTTGATTTTTTTATACTTTGGCAACAATGTCAACTTAGATCTCTGACATAGAGAATGACGTGCAACGGTCAGTAAATTAGACAAACTGTATTAAGAGGCTACAGCATAGAGGTATATATTAACATAGAGGGAGCCTACCTTCCGCGCTTCCTGATAACAAGATCTCATGGACTGGTTTGTTGCATCTCTTTCTAACACATTGTATCGAAAATCTATGATGACATTCAGTGTGAATATAGGCACGGAAGAGGAGGACAACTGTAGCAGCTTTACTATACGTAAGAGTGAAACAGCACTAATCCAAATAAAAAAGATGGTGTCGTCACTTCGCTCTGAATGACACTCTCTCTATGCTAATATATAACTCTATGGGCTACAGTAGCGATCAACAGGTAGCAACAAACGCGTTCCAAGATTGCGGCTCTAATGTTGAATATTTTGTCGAGATTTTTGGCACACATATTCGTAATATAATAAAGAATAGCGGTACAGATCCCAATTTGAGAAATATGTTACTACGTGGAAATTACTCTATAACTAAATAAAATATTGAAAAAAGGGGTCTGTACCGCCATTGAGAAGAAAAAAAAACTTTCTTCAAATAAACTTTTTTATCCCATGCTTAGATTTTGTGTAATCTTGGAACTATTAAAATTTTTTATTTCTAACAAGAAATTACTAAACATATTATAACTAAATAACTAATTAGGCAACATAGAGAAATTATCACGGTCATTTTGACAAACCTGCGTCAGATTTTCTCTAATCTGTCCTGTCATCTTTATCGATATCTGTTCAGTGCAGTAGTGTGTTAATTTAAGAATTCGTTTTTGTTGTTTCATAGGAAAGTACAGTCAAAAAAATGAAAGAACACCCATGAACGATCACATCAATCACTTATTTTGTATTTGCTGTCTTTTTATATAAATTACAAACGTTTGTTATAGAAAAAGACAGCAAATACAAAATAAGTGATTGATGTGATCGTTCATGGGTATAGGGCTTTTCATCGATTGTCATTTGTTTCGAGCTTCTGTCATGTGTCACATAATATTAATATATCTACGTCATACGTCTTTGGTTTGTATTATTGTATATACCAATGACGTATGTCGTAGATATATTAATATTATGTGACATATGACAGAAGCTCGAAACAAATGACTGTGAATGAAAAGCCCTATTCTTTCATTTTTCCGACTGTAGTGTTTATTGATAGTTAATTTATTATATATTTGTTGTTGTTGTATAAGTTGTTGGCTTCTTTGAAAGAATAGATTGTTGTTAATTGTGAGTTTTAGTTATATGTAGGTAGGTAAGTAAATTTTACGTAAAAATATTTCGAACTCTAATGCGAGTATATAAAGTTTTAGGAGGATTTTTTATTCTAAAAATATTATCAATACTTTAACAAAATGGAAAAAGTAAATCAAACGAAAAATAAAGTGAAACCTTCCAAGAAAAAGTCCATTAAAAACCGTGCCAAAATTATGCGAAAATCGAAATTTGTTTCGCTTCACAACAAAAAATGATTATTTATTATTGTTTTATTATTAGATATTTCGTGCAAATACCTTTCTAAATACCTATCTTAACAAAAAATTTTCACACATTTTGGTTTATTTTTATAAATATCTATTTATTAATAATAAAATCGTTTTCTATTACTTCGATTTAGCGCGACTATAATATTTTCAAAATATTAACCTTAGATAATGTCAAAGATTACCACCGTTGCCAAAGTTTATGATACTATCTCCCGAAGTTATATTTTGTTGCTACCTGTTAATCGCTACTGTTTACTCTTAATTTGAAACCTCTTCGAGGTGACTTTTTGTCAAACGTTTTTCTTTTATTTCAACAATGTAAGTAAATATTTATTATATTGCTGTTTAATAAACAAAATATTATGTTTTGGTAATAAAGTTATATGTATTTACTTATTTAATTATTTAATTTTTAATTCTCACATATCGCACCCTCAGTGCAAGACTGCAGTAACTCAAAATTTTACGAAAATGAAGTAATCATGGAATTCGATTGTAAACATGCATATCTATCCCCTGTAAAACTTTAGTAACTTTCAAATGCTTAACCGGCTATATATTATTACAACAACAACAGTTTAACTTTTTTGCGTTTTTGAATATAAGTTCCGTGCAAAACTGTTGTAACTCTAATTTAACGGAGTTACAACAGTTTTGCACGGAACATTGCAATGGCTTCGATAACAAGCAATGAAATACACGAAAAAAGTAAAATATTTTTTATTATATCTATATCTGTGGTGTTTAATTTTAATATAATATCTACGTAATCCATTAACGGCCGAGACAATAAAAAAGATTTACGAGACCAAACTATTCATGTAAATTTTATGTCTTTTTGTGACATTATATTTTCCATAAGATGTGTGCGATGTCGTTTGTCCATTTATTTGTTAGATTGGATTAAAAACACATAAATTAAGACTAATTATTTACGACCAAAAAGTATTTTTTCTCATCAAAGGAAAAATAGTTATTTTAAAACTTGTTTATTGACAATACTGACAGGTCAAAAATATCTATTCTCAGAAAACTTGCCAATAGTCCATTCTTTAACGGTAAAATATTGCAAAACCTCTAAATTTTAAAGAACCGCTTGGATTGACATGAAATTTGGCATACACACAGCTAACAAGTCAAAGAAAAAAAGTGATATTGTGCCGATATGTGCTTTTGCCCTGGGGGTGGTTTTCACCCCCTCTTGGGGGTTAAAAAATATTCGTCCAAAGAAAGTCAGGAAATGGGTAAACTGGCTAATTTTAAGTAGCTTTTGTTCTAGAGAGTTTTTTCACTAAGTCAATACTTTTCGAGTTATTTGGCAGTGAATATGTTCATTTTTTTCAACAAAATAACCACGCCTTTAGACGGTTTTTCGCAAATAACTCAAATAGTAAGTATTTTGTCGAAAAAGCGTTCTTAGCAAAAATATAGCCTATAAAAATTTTTAAAAAATGGTGTATATATCACGTCTTTTTATTTAGTAGAAGCAGAGTTATAGCTAATGAAAAATAGGTTCATATTCGTCAAATTCCAAATGGAATACTTTAACGTGAAATAAACAAAAATGAAGCACATTTCGGGGAAAACTCATTACAACTTATTTAAAGTGTTTAAAAAAAGCTTCATTTTTGTTTTATAAAAAAATTTCTATCATCAAAATTAAACAAGTTACGCTCAAAATAAAGTTAGTCTCTTTTGGTTTTGGTAAAAAAATCGAGAAAATCACCCCCTAATTAGTATCTTAAATGAACTTAATCGTAACGACTTCACAAGTTTCTTGACTCGTGTATATATTGTTTATATGATCTGTAAGTTTCATCGGTTCAAAGTCCTTATTATTGAAAGGGCTGTAGTTAAAAGTGGTTAAACGAGTCACTGATCACGAATGTATGCAAATTTAGAAACACCAAATCTTGATCAATTTTTGGCTAACAGAAAAACAAAAAAATACATGATATTCAGAAAAGCAAATCTGACTTTTTTTGTTTTTCGAGATTTTTGGTATCTATAACAATTTTTAAATTATTTTGAAAAAAAGCATATTTTTCAAAATTTAAATTTTTAAAAATTTTATTTTGAAACTAAATTTTTTCAAAAATAAGCACTTTGAATCGATGAAGCCTACAGATCATATAAACACAATATAAGTAAAATAATTTTTGGAGCGGCAACGATTAATTTCATTTAAGTTGCTAATTAGCGGGTGGTCTTCCCGATTTTTTTTTGCAAAAACAAAAGGGACCAACTTTATTTTGAGCGTAACTTGCTTAAATTTAATGCTAGAAACTTTTTGTAAAAACAGAAATAAAGCTTTTTTAAACACTTTAAAAAAGATATAATTGGTTTTCCCCAAAAAGTGCTTAATTTTTTGGATATTTCACGTCGAAATATTCTATTTGAAATTTGGTGAATATGAATCTATTTTTCATTGGCTATAACTCTGGTTCTACGAGATCCAGAGACCTAATGCGTACACTATTTTGTTTAGTTTTTTATAGGCTATATTTTTGCTAAGAACGTTTTTTTCCACAAAATACTTACTTTATAAGTTATTTGCGAAAAACCGTCTAAAAATGTGGTTATTTTGTTGAAAAATGATCATATTCACTCGCAAATAACTCGAAAAGTGTTAACTTGGCGAAAAAGCTCTATAGAACAAAAGTTACTTAAAATTAGTCAGTTTACCCATTTCCGGACTTGTTTTGGACATATATTTTTTCACCCCCAACAGGGGGTGAAAGTCACCCCCAGGGCAAAAGCACACATCGGCACAATATCACTTTTTTTCTTTGACATGTAAGCTATGCGTATGCCAAATTTCATGTCAATCCAAGCGGTTCTTTAAAATTTAGAGCAAAAACCGTGAAACAATGGACTACAAAGAACAGCCAAAAATTCAAATTTTCCAAAAAGAAAGATTTGGTATACTTTTGCCATTCGGGTATGATACCAGAAGCCCACCATAGTTTTTATAAAAATATGTTGGCACAAGATGATGTACGAGAAGAGGACAACAACTACGGCAAAACCTGTCAGTAACGGCCACTAAAAATGAAAGAACTATTGGCCGATATAGAAAGGTGGCCGGTATTGCCAGTTTATGTAGTCTAGATATAAATAATTGGTTTGGGGAATTTTTAAACTGGCCGTTAGTACAGGTGTCCGATGTTGGCAGGTGGCCGGTAACACAGGTTTTACTGTAAAAGTAAATGTGTCTACACTTTTTACAATTTTCCCCGTGCAAAACTGTTGTAACTTTGAAATTCTAATACTAAATGTGTGGTGATTAACAATTTTTTCCGTGCAAAAGTGTTGTAACTTTGAAATTCCTAATTTTTTTTGCATTAATATTATTTTATTTAAATTTCTATTTTTGGTTAATGTAATATAGGCTAAAAAGCATGCAAAATCATAATTAAATGTTAATTTTTCTTAAAACTTGTGTCTTATTTCACCGATATTAGCACGAAAATAAACAAAATCGTCTTTATCTCGAAACTTACTTATTTTGACTTACTGCAGTCTTGCACTGAGGGTGCGATATTTTTGCTGGCGCCCTTTTTGTTAAATATTCATAAAATCTACTTTGAATAAATCATTTTAGGCCAGACTAAAATGATTCCTTATGTTCTCTAACCAACCCCAGAGAAGTCTCAAATCTCTATGGTCTGACTCTTATTTGTTTCTGTTTTCTTTAAGTTAACTATAGCTGTTACATAGAAAGTATCTTTCTTGGTTCAGCCTATCTGATATTATTAATTACTTCTCCACCTAGTCTTACTTTCCTCTTGTCTGTCGTTGAAAACCTGCCTAAAGATTTCCTCAGGGTATAGATTAAAAAGACTGGTCAGAGAATCAGAACCCTGTCTGTGTTGCACACACGATGGGTACGACCATCGTGTTTTTCAGTACGACCATCTCCATTTTTGAGAGAGGCTATTTGATTGTAATATAAGTAGTATAGCAGTCTTACATCGTAGTGGTTAAGTTCTCCTGCCCGCAGGCAATCGAAAATTATATAGTGTTATAAACGGTTGAATGCCTTTTTGAAGTGCTTTTCTAGTTCCCAGATTATTTCTAAATTAAAATTGCTTATTACCCATTTCATTTATGTGCAGAGATAATTTTTTTTTATTAAGTAAACCGTGTCAACCATGAAAGGTTATTGGCGGGGAAGAGTAGTACATAAAATCAGATGTTTGCATATAACAACTAATTATAATTACAATTGAGAACTTAAGCTTATTTTTATATTAGATTGTATAATTTAGTTAGTTTTAGAAACTCACTTTATCACATTTACTATAGTTCAGAGCACTTTTCAGAGCACTTGGTAAATCACTTTGAAGTCGTTCCAGGTGATAGAGTGGGCAACTAACAATAATGTGTTCGATTGTCAGAGGAATATCACAAAAATAGCACAGTTTTTGTTGTTCTTTCTTCATTAGGTACTGGTGGGTTAACCTGGTATGTCCTAATCTCAAGCGGTGTTGTATGACTTGATCTCGTCGTTTTTGTGGCATTATCCCTTTTGGTGACAAATTTGGGTTGATGCGTTGTAGTCTGTTGTCGTCAAGTTTTTTCCATCTTTCGAGCCATATTCTCATTGAAAATTCTTTGATGGTGTTTTGAATATCGGAATGAGGAATTTCTAGGAGCTCTTTATCTGGTCTATTCGTATAGCAGGCTTCTTTAGCTTCCCGATCAGCTTTTTCATTACCTATTATGTCTACATGAGATGGAATCCAAACAAATTCTACCCGTTTATTCTTACTGTAAAGTTCTTCTAGATCAATTTTAATTTGGCATAGTATTGGGTGGTTTGGGTAAACCCTTAATATTCCTTGTACTGCGCTTAAAGAATCTGTGAAAATGACTGCTTCCAATTTGGGCTGGATTGATATATGTTGTAGGGCTTTAGATATGGCATACAATTCGGCGGAATATATGGAGTACTCCTTAGGTAGCTGGAACTGATGTTTAATTGTTTCGTCAACGAAAGCTGTGCCTACCGTTTCCATTTCAGAAGTTTTTAACGCATCTGTATATATTTGGTAATATCTTTTGTACTTGTCTTTAATCTTTTGAAACCGTTTTAGAATTATATGCGATGAAGTGTTATATTTAGGATACACTAGAAGATTTGTATTACATTTGGGAAGTTTTATGGTCCAAGGAGGGTAGTTTATTTCATTGGAAATAACTTTCGGAAAATGGAACCCGGTGATTCTTTTACTAAATGATGTAGAAATAAAGGGTTTTTGTTCAAAAATTAAATGAAAATTGTCAGAAAATATGTAGGAGTAAGCAGGGTTATTAGAGTTTATATTATAGGTAATAGGTATTTTCCTGTGATGCGTCAGTATCTTCGGAGGTGTCATCCTGAATACTAAAATCTTGGTTTATTTTACTAAGTAGTTTTTTCTTGATTCTTGTAATTCTAGATTTAATTGCTCTTTCGTTCAACATGGGATATATTTCAGTTAGCATATGTCCCAGCCCGTGTATATCCTATGTGTATTCTAGAGCCAGTTCTACTGGGGTGGAAGAACCGTGAACGTCTTCTAAGAATGCTAGTAATTGGGTGTAATTTAGTACATATGGTGGTGATGCATCCTGGATAAATTGTTTGACTGGTTGTAATAATGACTCAATATTAGTAGTTTCTGAAGTAGATTTGTCTAATTTGATAATTTTTCACTGGTTTTGGTTTCGTGAATTCTGTTGGTATAATTTCTGCAGGAGTGGAGCAAGTTGGGGAAGACATTTCCGAGTGAGATCGTTTATTTTTATTATCGGTATCAGTGCTGACTTGAGCATCCATTTCTTCTCGAGATTCGTCATTTACATGTGTAATTTGATTTTGTTCGGGGCTAGTAGACGGTATTTGTGGAAGAAAATTTTCCTCCGTTTGGTGCTTTTGAGTATTTTGTGGATAAGATAGATTTGAAGTAGAGTCCGAGGAAACGTGACCAGTTTGGTGGCATTTGTAACAAGTTAGTTTATCGGAAAGAAAAATTCGGTACGAAATATTTTCAAAATCAATTGGGACGGAGTCGGGTACAGTAAAATTTTCTGTAGGTGCAAAGTAAACTTGTCTTCGAAAACCAAGTGCATGCCTGTATTGCGGGTCTTGTATTCCAGCTCTAAGGAACGAAATTGGAGACATTAATTTAAAACCAAGATTAATTAAAGACTTTTCAATTATGTTGTGGGGTATATATGGACATACTTCGGATAGAACTAATCTATTAGCGGGTGTAATTAGTTTACGTGCTTTGATTGTATGTTCTCCAATTTTAATTTCACCATGTTGACTTAGAAAATCATCTACGACTTGTATGCTTGAAAGGTAGATGCATATTCTTCCGTTTGACATTTTGGATGAGAACAGTACATTTTTTGGATGGACTATAGTTCCTACTGCAATGGTGTAGTCTTCTGTTCTTATTCCGTCTACAGCCGGTAAAATTATGGCCTGATTTGTTGTTGGGAATTTTGTTAATGGTTGTTGCTTAGTGATGGTAGAATAAGTAATGTTTTGCTGATCGGGATTAATTGATGGACCCTGTAGTCAGAAGTACCACCTGCCATTTTGTCAAATTTAATCTTCTATCTTTTTTTAAATTTAAATTGAACTTTCATTTCAATAATTTTAATTTGGGTAGGTCCGACACTTTATTTAAAAGTAAATAGTCGATCTAGCAATTAGCAAGATAATGTCAATAGTTGAAACTAGTTTTTAAATAATTAATAAATACGAAATATAAATAATGTTCTTCGTATGTATATAAAAACAATGCTTGTAATCAAACTACTGCAAATTCGAAAACTGTACTTATAGCCCAATAAATGACCGTTTTGGAGTGTAATTTTCAGGGGCAACTCCGAATTGCATGAAAATTTGGATTTAGGTTCTACTTACCCTCCACTTCAAAGTTGAATTTGTGCCGTTGGTTGCTTTTACTTGGGGGGTGACAGTCACCCCTTCTGAGGGGGTGAAAAACGCATGTTTAAAATAAGCCCGGAAATGGATAAACTGACAGATTATAAGCAACTTTCGTTTTATAAAGTTTTTTATTTAAGTCAATACTTTTCGAGTTATTCGCGATTGAAAATGTTCAGTTTTTGACAAAAAAACTACGTTTTCAGACGGTTTTTCGCATATAACTCAAAAAATAGATATTTCATTAAAAAAAGTATTCTTACCAAAAGTGTAGCTTATAAAAAAATAAAAAAATGGTGTATCAGTCAAGTCCATAAATTAAGTAAATGTTAAGTTGTAGCTCATGAAAGATACGTTCTTATTCGTCTAATTCCAAATCAAATAATTCAACGCGAAATCACCAAAAAGTTAAGTAATTTTCGGGAAAAGCTTATTAAAGTTTTTTAAAGTATTTAGAAAAAGATTTTTATTTGTTTTTACAAAAGTTTCTATCATCAAAAATAAACGAGTTACACTGTACAAACCAGTTGCCCCCTTTTTTTGATTAAAAAAAATTGTGAAAATCTCCCTCTATTTAGCACACTAAATAAAATTAATCGTTACCGCTTTACCATTTACTTTAACTATACATATGTGTATTATTTATATGATATGTAAGTTTGATTGGTTTGAAGTGCCTAGTTAAAAAAAATTGGTTTTATAATAAAAAAAATTTTCTAAAAATTTTTGAAAAATTTCCTTTTTTTCAAAATAACTTAAAAAGTATTAGTGGTAACAAAAATCTTAAGGAGTAAAAAAATGTAGGTTTTACTATTATAAATATGCTAGTTTAATTTTGTTTTATCGTAAGACAAAAATTGGTTAAGATATATGGCTGTTCAAAATTTGCATACACTCGTGGTTAGTGACCCGTTAAAGTTTTTCAACTATACCCCTTTCAAAAATAAGCACCTTAAACCGGTGAAACTGACAGATCGTATAAAAAATAGATAAGTAAGTAAATTGTTTGTAAAGCGGTAACGATTAATTTCATTTTGGGGAGCTAAACACGGGGAGATTTTCATTATTTTTTACCAAAAAAAGGTGGCCAACTTTATTTTGGGCGTAACTCGCTTATTGTCAATGCTAGAAACTATTATAAACAATTAAAGTAAAGCTTCTCTTAAACACTTTAAAAAAGTTTAAATGAGTTTTTCCCGAAAAGTGCTTAATTTTTCGATGATTTCGCGTTGAATTATTTGATTTGGAATTAGACGAATAAGAACGTATTTTTCATGAGCTACAACTTAGCATTTACTTAATTTATGGACTTGACTGAGACACAATTTTTTTCATTTTTTTATAAGCTACACTTTTACTGATACTTTTTTCGATAAATTATTTACTTTTTGAGTTATATGCAAAAAACCGTCTGAAAACGTAGTTTTTTTGTCGAAAAATCAACATTTTCAATCGCAAATAACTCGAAAAGTATTAACTTACGTAAAAAACTTTATGGAACGAAAGTTGCTTAGAATCAGTCAATTTATCCATTTCCGGTCTTATCTTAAACGTATGGTTTTTCACCCCCGAGACTGTCACCCCCCAAGTAAAAGCAACCAACGGCACAATTTCAACTTTGAAGTGGAGGGTATGTAGAACCTAAATCCAAATTTTCATGCAATTCGTAGTTGCCCCTGAAAATTACACGGTATCGCCGTATTTCCCGTTCATTTACTGGGCTATTACAGCTATTAACAGATCACTGTACACTGCTTCTATATATTTCGGTTTATTATTTAAATTTACAGTGTTTCTTCTCAAAACTATAAAAGTTGTGGAGCTCAAAGTATTTCGACTTTTCTACCTGACATTTCAGGACCGGATCGTATAGAGATAATACTTTTTCCGTACAGAGATAATACTTTTTCTTCTAATAATTGAGGAGAATGCCCTCTTTTGGCACTACAATTGCAAACTCTTCTCTGTCTTTAGCTGTTCTTATTAGCTGTTCAAAATTTAGCCACGTCCATTGTCGGATGTTTCTGAGCCACGCTAGTCATTTCCTTCCTAGTCCTATTAGTGCAGGGCGCATCTGTTTTGAGATGGACGTTGAGAGGGGACTCAAATTTTTTTGCAAAATTTGCTTGAAAATAACTCAAATAATAATATTTGAGTTATCCTCCCTCTCAAAAAGGTCCGGAACATTGTTTAAATAATCAAAATGTCAAAAAATGAAGGAAAAATTCGATTTTTTTCTTCGTTTTTTGATTATAACTTTAAAAGTATTCATTTTTGAGAAAAGTTGTACTGACATAAAAGTTGCGTAATTAAATTTCCTACAATATAGAATTGGTTAAAAATTTAAAAAATAGTCACCCTTGTTGCAAAATAGCAGTAATTGCGAAATAAACCATACAAAAACAAGTATTCGAATTTTACGTTTTTCAACCATTTATGCTACACTTAGGACCTTCATATTTTACCCAGAAAAAATTTATGAGATAGTAAAACAACACTGTAAATTTCATTAAGATCGGTTTAATAGATTTTGCAAAATAAATTTTGCAATCCAGCTTTCGCAAAAAAAAATCATTTTTTTAAAATGTTGCAGGACTGAAAATAAAGCAGATAGCAAGTTGAATTTTTTTTTAATTATAGAAGTGTAGTGTACGTTTCATTTGCAATTTTCAAAATTAAAATCGATTAATTACCACGGCGTCAGGAAATTTTTGAAATAAACATTAATTTTTGGTGCTACGCGCAGGACAGCGGTGTTCGATTCACACAAGTTGATTTCCAGCAAAATTTTTACCAATCTTTATCTAATATATTATTTTCTTACTCTATATTTTATTGTATTTTAATATTTTCATTCCACAAAAATCAAACTAATTTTATTATTGTTTGTGAAATATTATTTAAACAATTGCATATTATGTTTAAAAATAATAAACTTTTATTCTCTAAGTTAAAATATATAACCAAAGAAAGTTTTTGCTAAAAAAGTGTTATTTCAAAGAATAGAGTATGCTTTTATTTTGCAATAAACAAATTTATTTCTTTATATCGAAATGTAATACTAAATTAAAATGTATCAATAATTATTAAAGGTCATTCGAATGTCCAATCAGAGCAAACTGTCCGCTGTCCTGCGCGTAGCACCAATACAATTAATGTTTATTTAAAAAAAATCCTAACGCCTTGGTAGTTAATCGATTTTAATTTTGTAAATTGCAAATGAAAGATACAGTATACTTCTATAAGCAAAAAAAATTCAACTTGCTATCTGCTCTATTTTCAGTCCTGTAATATTTTCAAAAAATGAATTTTTTTTGCGAAAGCTGGATTGCAAAATTTATTTTGCAAAATCTATTGAACCGATCTTAATGAAATTTACAATATTGTTTTAATGTATCATACAGTTTGTTTAGGTGAAATATGAAGGTCCTAAGTGTAGCATAAATGGTTGAAAAACGTAAAATGCCAATACTTGTTTTTGTATGGTTTTTTCGCAATTATTGCTATTTTGCAACAAGGGTGACTATTTTTTAAATTTTTAACCAATTCTGTATTATAGCAAATTTAATTACGCAACTTTTATGTCAGTGCAACTTTTCTCGGAAATGAATATTTTTAAAGTTATAATCAAAAAACTAAGAAAAAAATCGAATTTTTCCTTCATTTTTTGACATTTTGATTATTTTAACAATGTTCCGGACCTTTTTGAGAGGGAGGATAACTCAAATATTATTATTTGAGTTATTTTCAAGCAAATTCTGCAAAAAAATTTGAGTCACCTCTCAACGTCCAAATGTACTAATATTTTTACAGATGGGCCCTGGTCTATATCTTTCGCTTGATCTTTCCTTTAGCTATAAGTTGAGCATATCTTCTTCTTCTTCTTTAGGTACCGTCTCCTCTAAGGAGGTTGGTAATTATCACAACTATTTTCACTTTTGAGATTGCAGCTTTGAACAAGTCGACGGAACTGTAATTATACCACTTCCTCAGACTGTTGAGCCAGGAGATGCGTCGTCTTCCAATACTTCGTTTTCCCTCTATTTTTACCTGCATTATAGTTTGTAGCAACATATATTTATCCGCTCTCATAACGTGGCCGAGATACTGGAACTTTCTTATCTTAATCGTATTCATATCGATTGAGCATATCGGTAGGGGAAAGGCGGGCAAAATGGGGTACTTAAGGTTGAAAGATCAGTACAAAAAAAATTTGTATATTTACAATAACATCATATGATTTTATTAATAAAAGCATATTTGGACATCCAAAAAAAAACATAAATTATTCCTAGCAAGAAACAAATACAACATGAAAACAATAACAAATTAAGAAAAGTCCTTTTACCCCGTTTTGCCCGTCAGGTAGGGTAAAATGGGGTAGGATCAAAATAAGGCATAATAACCCAATAAACACGTAAACTACCTATTTGCAGAGTTCACAAACAAAAATCTCTTCGTCATCTTCAATCCCAGCGCATGACATATGCGCCCAACGAATGCACCTGGAACATGAAGCCCATCCTTCAGAGGATGTAGAATAAAGATCTCCACAGTAAAGTCACTCTGCATCACTAGCACAGGATTCACTATCACTTGAAGAATCACACTTTTTAGAAATTTTTACTTTTTTCTTGATAGTTTTCCCTTTAATACCCTCGGTTTGTTTGATGGTTCCTATTTTTCTTTTTACTACCCCAAGCATTGGCATTCTTTTCGGCTTATTTTTTTCTAAAGCGTCTTCCAGCTCTTTCTTGTAAGGAGTAGAAGTCAAAATAGCAATTTTTCCCTTTCTGTGTGAACTCCGTTTAGTTGCAGCACTGGCTTGCGGAATAGGCATAAAAACGGTTGGTGATACTATCGGAAAAGCTGAATCATTGGAACTAGAGGTACCTGGCTTCGCATTGCTGATTGGTGTTGTATTCTTTTCAGGGGTTCTTTCGCCGAATGGAACAGTAGCTCTTGATGTGTCTGGTTATGGGCTAACGGTGGGTATCGTTTTCTTTCTTGGTGTTATTTCTTCGAATTGAGTAATAGCTTTTGAAGTTGATGGCACTGCATCAGAAAACGTCGGATTATTATTTATTTGCTGGTTTGTCTTACTGCTAGTTCGATAGACCTCACAATTTTGTTCAGGAGTTCTCTCTCTTTTTTCAATCTCAGTTGTTGCAGATGGCAAAAAATCAGCGTCAGAAAAAACATTTAAGTCTACAGGCCACACCCCAGTTTTTTTAAACCCATTTATAGCAGTTGTCATTGTAGCCGCCCTTATAAAAGCAGCACTAAATAATGATGAGAGTTGGTGAAATGTCACTACTCTACCTGGATTGGTTCTCAGCCATTTTCTCACTTCGTCATCCTAATAAGTGCTTAGCGGCTTCATGAATGAGACGTCAAGAGCCGATGAGTTGTGTGAGGAGGGTAACATAAGAGAATTACACCGATATCTCTTGCATAATTTATTAATTCCAAATTCTTTGTATGTGTGATTTGTGGGACATTAAACTGAACCGATGCACGGTAATGTCCCATTTCGCCGTTGATTACAGCTCTGACCGCCCCTTCCATAGACTGTGTAGACCAGCTCTGCCTCTGGGTGACACGTTTGTATTTAAACACCATCTGAAACAAAGTACCTAATTTAAGGAAGGGCAAAATGGGGTACCCCATTTTACCCTACCCTACTCTACCCCGTTTAGCCCGCTTTGCACTACTTTTAGGTTAAGTGTTAAAAAATTCTTAAAACATTGTTTATTTGAACAACCGCTACGACATATTACGCTCAAAATAGTACATGTTTAGCTGAAATGAAAAAAAATAATGTGCAAATAACCTAACACTACTTACCTTAGTTTAAATCGCTCTTAACAATTACAACTAGTACTCGTCCGTTAGTCACACAATACACTTCAGTCGCCTACAACGGTATTGTTTGCACTACCGGTTTAAAACTCGATCAAATTACAGAGGCTCGTCTCCTGCAAGTACCTGTTACGGTACAAAGTAGATAGAGTTGGGGGTTTCGTTCTCAATCGCGGTACCCCGTCTTGCCCGTCCACCCCGTTGTGCCCGCCCTTCCCCTACTTATTATTTTTTAGTATGTGACTTAGATATGATGTTTTTCTAATTTTCACTGTGTTGAAAAGTTCTATTTGCTTGCCTATTCTATGCAACACTTCTTCGTTGGAGGTATGCGATGTCCATGAAATTTTGAGGATTCTCCTGAAATTTTGAGGATTCTCCGGTAGATCTACATTTCAAAGTCTTCCAATTTGTTTAAAGTTGATGTTTTACGGGTCCATGTGTCAACTGCACAGAGAAGAGTCGACTAGACGTAGCATTTTGATAAACTTAGTCGAAGTTCGAGTTTTATTCGAGAATCAAAAAGTAGTTTTTTGATTTTTTCGAAAGATTTTCTGACCTGTTCTATTCTCGACCTCATGTTTAGAACAGGATTTAGGCTGTTATCGATCCAGCCTCCCAGGTATTTAAATCTATTGACCTGTTATAAAATGTGATATTTTATTGTGTAAGGTTCAGATACGTTTTGGTTTTTTTGGGGTTAATATCACTTTGGTTTTATTAATGTTTATTTTCATACCAAATTGCTCAAAGGTTAAGTTGGCCTTGTCGATGAGTCGTTCTAGATCCAAGTCTGAATCCGCAACCAACACCGTATCATCGGCGTATTTGATGCTGTTGATATCTACGCCATTCACCTTAACTTCATCTTTGGAATCCTCCAGTGCCTTTTTAACTAGAAACTCGTAGTAAAAATTAAACTGCAGGGACGACAGAACACATCCGTGTCTAACTCACTCATCTCTTAATTTCAACTTCTGCGGAAGTAGAACCTTCGACCCTAACTCCGGAGTTTTGGTTTAAGTAAAAATATTTTAGTAAGTATTGTAATTTGATGTCTTTTCTATGTAAACCGACTTTTTGTAAACGTTCTAATAGTAGGTCATGTCTTTCTCTATCAAATGATTTTTTGAAGTCTATAAAGCAAATAAATATATCATACTTTTCAGTGGCGACGCATGACTTTTTCTGAAGTGTTACCAAAACCAGATGCAAAAAATCTTATTTAAAAAAATGAAGATATGGCTAAATGTACATATACACTCACCGGCACAAAATTCCGCAACCCAAAATTTTTGATTAAGTTTGACAATATATAACTTTATTATTTTTAATTCGATTTTAAAGATTCTTGCACGAGTTTGTAGGTACATGTATTGATGTCAATTGCTATTATTCCGGTAAAAAAAATTTTGCTTAGATGGCATTATACGGGGGGTGAATGTAAGCTTTTTTTTTCCTCCTAACTATAAATAAAATTCTGTGGAAAAATTGGAGGGCTGATTTTGTTTCATACTCCTTTTGTATTTTTCTGGAGGTATCACTAAGATCTTGTTTTTGAATTATCTGAATATCTCTTTTCTTGCAAGAGCTGTAATTAAAAACACTGCTTTGAAGGTTTATTTAATTAAAAATATCAAACGCACTAAAATTAACAAAACAAAACAAATTTAATAACAAAACAAAACAATTCAATAGCGGTTATATCCACCTCTTGCAGCAACGACTACTCGCAATCTGTTTAGCATCTAATAAAGATGTGTTTTCCTTGCCTGGGGAATAGCCCGATATTCTTCTACCAGGGCCATAACTGTACCAAATTTTCTGGAGGCCTAGGACGACGTCAAATAGCTTTTTTCATTCATCCCATAAATGCTCAATATGATCAAGAATGGCATGCGGGCCATTCTAATCTTATCAATCCAACCTCAATTGTATGAGTCAATTAGTGTTTTTATTTACAAAAAATGGTACAGCTCTTACAAAAAAAAAAGATATTCGGATAATTCAAAAAACAAAATGTTGGTGATGCCTCCGGGAAAATATGACAGGACTATGAAACAAAATCAGCTATTCCATTTTTCCACAGAATTTTTTAAAATTAGGAGAAAATACAACGCTTCCTTTCACCCCTGTACAATGACATGCAAGCAAAATTTTTTGTTACCGGAATAATACCAAACAATATGAATACATGTACCTACAAACTGGTGTAAGAATCTTGAAAATCGGAGCACAAATAATAAAGTTATAAATTGTCAAACTTAACCCTCCGTTAGTCGCTATCGGTGTCACACACCGATGACAGAATTATTCATTCTGGATTTACAAAATAACTGGTTTTTTCTATCGCCACTTTCTGTACCTCTTCCTATCAACTAACCTCGTGTTAGTATACATTCTTACCTACTTGGGTACAGTTGTGTAAGTTTTATAGTTATTTTCGGTGCAAGACTCCGTAGCGACTAACAGTGTGGTTATTACTTTATTGGCATAATTTGCAGTTCAGGTAAAGATTTAGCATCTTATTATTGCATTTTATCGGTAAGTTTTGGTCAAATCTTATTTATAGATGTCCTTTGAAGCAAAAACGTTTGTTGGGATTATGGGAAATGGTTCCTAGCGAATATTGTTATATTACAAATATCAATAATATTGTTATACTAGGGTTTTTCATTTTATATCTGTTGTTTTTCAATAAAACATTTTCAAAAATATTTTTCAGTCATTCCTATACACAATATAAAATATTTGTATGAATTTTATAGAAATAACTATTTTTTTTTTAAATTGTCGGTCTCTGACACCGTAGCGACTCTTGATGCTCCGTTTATCCTAGCGACTAACAGAGGGTTAATCAAAAATTTTGGGTGGCGGAATTTTGTGCCGGTGAGTGTAGCTTCAATAATATCATTTTGTATACTTGAAACTCTCGAAAAAACAGATGTTTCTAGATGTTGACAAAATTTTTGATCTTTTTTGGCAAATAATGTTAACAATTCCTGTAATTTCCTGGATTGTCAGAGTCATCGCACTGAAAATGACCACGAAACGCTAGTTCTTGTTTGGCCTAAAAACATACAGTATCTATTATAAGTGTGCTAAGGATATACCTATCTATTTTTTAACAAACTCATTATATTTAGCAATATTTGCTTTAAAAGCTTGGTTAAGAGAAATTTTGATTTTTGTTTTGCCAAACTGAACCAAATTAGGTATACATCTTTACATGTAGATAACGGAGAAATGTCATGTCTCTTTTTTAAAAATCTAACACTATTTAAATCGTGAACCTGGTCTACCCATTTTTCTGTAGAAACCAGAAGACATGGAGAACAATACAGTATATTTTTCTTGCAACCATAATATACCCAAGGATTTTCACTGTACCAACTAAATTTAAAATATCGAACTACTTTTTTTGATTCCTTTTTTAAATTGTTTAAAATAGGGCTTTCATTTTTAATCTCATTTTTTAATCTCATTTTTTTTTCAAAATTGTACAAGGAGAATTACTTTTCAAGTAGTTGATCGATTAAGAAGCGACACTCATCCATGGTTAACTGCACGCACACTTTTTATAGGTACTGTCACCAATTTTAAATCTGGTAACAGCGCTACTGATACACAGCGGGCTTATGCCGTCGCTTCTTCAAAATTTTCATTCACTAGCCGGTCCCGAGCGCCAGCGTGGGTATATAACCATTGTAACCAGAAATGAGTCTGGTAACAGAGTATAATAAAGTGCAACTGAGTCACATAAACTGGCCAATATTTTCGTGTCTACGAGTAGTTGGCTATTTACTGAGTTAGGTACTATTATCACATAATATAATAATATATTTCTATTGGTAAAAATATTGGTAAATAGAATTATTCATCGTCATAAAATATTTATTTGCAAGATTTTTAACTGTTACCAATGGTAACAGTGGTTACATGGACGCTTTGCCAGTGATAAATTTCTGTTGGTGGTATCATTTTTTGGCAAGCCCTTGTAAACTAAAGAAGGCTTCTCTCGTTCCCAGCCGGCTCTGAATCCAAACTGATCGTCTCCGATGATTGTTTCGTACTTTCCTTAGATTCGTTTGTAGGTATTTTCAAAAACACTTTAATTTCCTCTAAAATCGAGTATTGTGTGTCGTACTAACATCTGTTGATGATTATTTTGTCGTTGGGTATATTCGTATTTTGTTTATTTTGAGTATTTAAAATACTCTTAAAATAAAATCAAATGTCATACAGAACAAATAAAAACTTCGTTTGTACAATGGTATAAAAAGTTTATTGAAAAACTATTAAAAAGTCATCCAAAAGGATTCGCAAAACATTTTCGATCTAGAGATCAGATTATCTTCAGTGCGTTCTGCTTAGTAGATGAAACTAGCAACCTTATAAAATAGGTGATATCATAGATAAAGAATATATATACGGGAATAGATAGGAAACTGTGTAGGTTATTTCTGGACAATGCTCCACAGCGCCACCTAGCGGCCTTAGTCCAGCAACACCTTTTTAAAAAAGAAGGTTTCTTCAAATATAAAGATTAATTAAGGCAATGAGAGCCAGAGGGCCTAACTGATTTTAACATTACTTTACATATTCAAAGAAAATAATCAGAAGCTAACAATGTCCGATTGTTTTAGTAGTTTTATGTTGACCAAGAATCATTATTGGTATTGGTCAACATACAATTACTAAAACAATCGGACATTGATAGCTTCTGATCATTTTCTTTATGTAAACTAATGTTAAAATCAGTTAGGCCACTTGTCAATTTTACTACACAAATAAAACAAACGTTGGTTTTTTTCTACTTTATTTTTTTATAAACATTGATCACATGTACAAATTTTAAATGTAGTTGGTTAAACAAGTGGCTATTCTGTAGTGTCTATAAATTATTATAATATAAAAAATATCTATGTAATATGTATGTACCTTATCCTTTTGCAATAATTATTACAACCATGATACTATAAATAACGTGTTATTTAAGTTCTTTATAGTATCATGATTACAACCATTAACGCAACAGTTAACAACCATAATTATTTATGTAAAACCAACAATAAAACACACAATTATTATCACAAATAATAATTATACCACCACCACTCATCACTCGAAAAATTTCCAATGAAAATGGCGTAGGCCGTACACAGACACAGTGTTGCCAGTGCCAGGTTAGTCGAAGCTCGAAGCGATAAAGCACTGAACCTCCGAAAAAAAAAAACGACAAGACGGATCTTAATAATGGACCGTGATAGTCAAAACGTCAAAATTTTTCCAAACACGTTGTGTCTAGGTATATGCTAACGTGTACGCAAATAAAAAGGTTAGGTAGAATTAAACGTCATAACAAATATTTTTCTATCAAACAAACACTAAACATATCAAAATAGCGTGTATCAAAATATACAGTCACTGCCCACGCTAAATAGTCACTAGCTTGATAAAGTTTAACTTTTTTATTTGCGTACATTTTAGCGTGTACCTAGACACAACGTGTTTGGAAAACATTTTTTGACGTTTTGACGTCACGACTATCACGGTCCATTCTTTTTGCATTCGATTTCTGAATGCGCCAGGAAACTTTGTGACTCCGAGCCATAATATAATATTGAAAAACTGCATACAAAAAATGCATTCTTAAAGTGCATCTCAAACAGACAATAAAAAAAATTTAGAACTCATCAATTATCGGCGCCAATGAGTTCAATTTTGTTACTCGGGGGGTTTTTGGGGTCGCTGAAAACGAATATGACGTCGAAAGTGATCTCCAGAGTACCTGGTGCCCAGGGTACCTACTATTTACTTCGTATTGTGGAGATTTCAGAAAAATTTATTAAAAAATTAGTCCAAAATAATTACTCGAGCGTTTTTGGGGTCGCTAACGATGAATATGACATCGGATTTTTTTAATGAACATGACATCGAATATGACATTTTTTTGGGTAGATTTTTTGAGTTTCTATATCATTAAATTAAATATCCGTGGATTTTTGTTTCATTTCGGTATATCGGTAAACAGGAGTCAACTTCGGAAGACTTACCGAAAGTTCGGTAGCCCTGGCAACCCGGCCGAACTTGTACTTGTTGCTTGTTGGTATTGCGCAGACAAGAACCTTTGCTGCGCCATCTCTTGTCTTTAGTCAGTACAAATTTCAGATTTCAGGGGCCTGTCAGTCCCATAAGAGTTACCAGCCCATGGGTGATATCGAGAAATATGGTTTACATGTTCAGAGCCGTACGGTACATCTTTTCAATATGATGCAAGTCTTCGGAATGCCGCCACCTAAATATTATTGAAACTTAATACTAGTATTTATTTTTAGTAAATGAAATTACACAAAATGAACGAAAACTTTTATTTTAAAAGCAAAACATACTTTAAATAAAATGAAATATGTATTAACATTAAATAACATTTACGAAAATTACAATGTTATCCTTCTGAATTTAATTTTGGCAAACTCGTCAATCAGATTGATGCAGTCTAAAGTAGCAGCTAGTGAGGACTCTATTGAAATAAGTGCTATTTTTTTTAGTTTTGTTTGTCTTATGGAGCTTCGTAAATAGTTTTTAATCATTGTTAATTTTGAAAAACTTTTTTCCTCAAGCTACCGAGACAGAGAGTGTTAATAAAATTCTTAGAGCCGGAACTTTCTGCACCTCGCATGACAAAATTGCTCTAACCGGGATTTAATCGGGACAAATAATACCGTCCCTTAATGATACAACTATATTTGGGTATAAAGAAATTAGGTTATTTTGGCACAAATAGTTCAAAACCTCTAAAGGTTTCATGGAGTATGGTACCATTTGAGATAAATCATGCAATAATTCTTCTAGAAATTCATCTGCCTCTATATCTGATTCTTTTTCTATGAAAAGCATTGAATGAATATTTTCCCAGTATTTTTCTAGTATTTTACCATCTTTCCCTTTTCTTATATTTCGCTCAATTTAAAAATATCATAAAATAAATTTAAAATTTTTATTATGAGTTTGAATGATCAATTAAAGAATTACAGGCAATGTCTAAAATATAGATAAAAGAAAATTACTATAAATTCATCTTCCTCTGTTGAGAGCTGATCCACAGATCAAATTGACGAATTTTTCTCTTGCCGCAATATTAATTTTCAGCAGGAAATTCTGAACTTATTTACAAGATTTTCTGCAATTTTATTATCAGTAATTTTCATTTGGTCATAGCCAAATTGTCAGTTAATTTTCATTTTTTTATTAGTTTCTGACAACATTTTTACACAATCTGACAAATTTATAGTTACATGTTGCAACATCTTCGAGACTGAATTTATATGAAATAAAATAGCGTGCCATGAACTACACCGCATATAAATTTATAATTTTTATTATTTTTTGCTAATCCTCGTGCTTTGACTTTAGTTTCTGAATCATTGTTGACGTCTTCTATTATTTCGATAAAGGCATTATACAGGATGTAACAAAAATAAAGGTCATAAATTTAATCGCATATTCTGGGACCAAAAATAGTTCCATTGAACCTAACTTACCTTAGTACAAATGTGCACATAAAAAAAGTTACAGCCCTTTGAAGTTACAAAATGAAAATCGATTTTTTCCAATATATCGAAAACTATTAGAGATATTGAAAATGTACATGTGCCATTCTTATGGCAGTAGTATCTTAAGAAAAAATTATAGTGAAATTTAGGCACCCAATACAAATTTTATGGGGGTTTTGTTCCTTTAAACCCCCCAAACTTTTGTGTACGTTCCAATTTAATTATTATCGTAGTACCCTTAGCTAAAAACAATCTTTTAAAAACTTTTTGCTTCTTAGTACTTTTTCGAAAAGTTTTTATCGAGATATTTTGGAATATTTGTCAAATCCACCACATATTTGTATATGGTTAAGTACGATTATGGCGACTTGGTAATAATATAAAAATTTATTTATGATTTACATTTTTAGGTATATTTTGAACCATATTAAAAAAGAAGCCACAACTCGATAAAAGGTGCCTTTTCGAAAAAAATGCAGAGGCAAAAAAGTTTTAAAAACACTGTGTTTAACTAATGGTATCGCAGTAATAGTTTAATTGGAACGTACACAAATATTTGGGGGCTTTAAAAGAACAAAACCCCCATAAAATTTTTATGTAAACACATTAAAAAAGAAGCCGCAACTCGATAAAAACTGCACTATCGAAAAAGTACTAAGAGCCAAAAAAGTTTTACAAATATTTAATTTAATAGTCTAAGAGCTAGTGAACCTTTTGACTAACGGTCGTCCTGTAAGGCTAGAAATTTGTAGAGTGATAATTCATAGCACACCAAAGCTAAAAACCATGACCTGACAGGCCTCAGCGGTGCACGTGTATCTACCAGGTGAATCGAAAAGTGCAAATTTAGGGGGTAAAATAAACTTTCTCCTGTAAGGTTTAAATTTAAGTATGTGTTTGAGTAAGTCATTTAAAAGAAATGTGTAAAATGACAGGCGATTCTGAAGAGCATAAGACCTTGCCAGGCGAGGGGAAAGATTAGGGGTTTTTCCTAAATTTATTTTTTTTGCATCGAACAAATTTTTTTTAAGTTTTTTGAATCATTCCAAACAGAAAAGGTCTTTGGTGATTTTTCTCTTAAGTTAATAGTTTTTGTTATATAAGCGATTGAAAATTTTGAAAATTGCGAAATCGACCATTTTTAACCCCAAATCGGATATTTATCTAAAAATCTCAAAGTTGCCAAGGTAGGTAGATATTCTTTAAACATTGATTGATGAAATCCCAAAGAGTTTTTTGCAATAAAATATCGGAAACCCCTTTGTTTTTTAATTGCTAATCAAGCGGACGCTTCACTGTAGTATAAGTGAGGACGTTTGAGTTGGCATAAATTCATTATCTCGAGAATTGGCAAATTTCAAGAGCAATCTTCAGACAGGTCGATTTTTATTTTTAAATTAGGACTTTTTGGCATATATATAATACTAGTGACGTCATCCATCTGAGCGTGATGACGTAATCGATGATTTTTTTAAATGAGAGTAGGGGTTGTGTGATAGCTCATTTGAAAGGTTATTTAATTCTCTATTCACTAATATAAACAATAACATAATTATTTATACAGGGTGTACAAAAAATTTTTTTTTAATAAATTAACTTTGATTAAATTTGACAAATAGAAGAAAAATTTTTTTTGTACACCCTGTATAAATAATTATGTTAATGTTTATATTACTGAATAGAGAATTAAATAACCTTTCGAATGAGCTATCACACAACCCCTACTCTTATTTAAAAAAAAATCGATTACGTCATCACGCCCAGATGGATGACGTCACTAGTATTATATATATACCAAAAAGTCCTAATTCAAAAATAAAAATCGACCTGTCTGAGGATTTCTCTTCAAATTTGCCCATTCTCGAGATAATGAATTTATGCAAGCTCAAACGTCCTCAATTATACTACAGTGTAGCGCCCGCTTGATTAGCAATTAAAAAAACAAAGCGGTTTTCGATATTTTATTGAAAAAACTCTTCGGGATTTCATCAATCAATGTTTAAGGAATATCTGCGTACCTTGCCAATATTGAAATTTTTAGATAAATGTCCGATTTGGGTTAAAAATGGCCGATTTCGCAATTTTCAAAATTTTCAATCGCTTATATTAACAAAAACTATTAACTTAAGAGAAAAATAACTAAGGACCTTTTCTGTTTGGAATGATTCAAAAAGCCTAAAAAAAATTTGTTCGATGCAAAAAGAATAATTTTAGGAAAAACCCCTAATCTTTCCCCTCGCCTGGCAAGGTCTTATGCTCTTCAGAATCGCCTGTCATTGTACACATTTCTTCTAAATGACTTACTCAAACACATACTTAAATTTAAACCTTACAGGAGAAAGTTTATTTTACCCCCTAAATTTGCACTTTTCGATTCACCTGGTAGATACACGTGCACCACTGAGGCCTGCCAGGTCATGGTTTTTAGCTTTGGTGTGCTATGAATTATCACTCTACAAATTTTTAGCCTTACAGGACGACCGTTAGTCAAAAGGTTCACTAGCTCTTAGACTATAACTAATGGCATCACAATAATGATTTAATTGGAACGTACACAAACGTTTGGGGGTTTAAGGGAACAAAACCCTCATAAAATTTTAATGGGGTGCACAAATTTCACTATAATTTTTCTTTGAGATGTTTTTGTCATGAGAATGCCACATGTCCATTTTCAATAAACAATCTCTAATAGTTTTCGATATATTCGAAAAAATCGATTTCCATTTTGTAACTTCAAAGGGCTGTAACTTCTTTTATGTGCATATTTGTACTAAGGTATGTTAGGTTCATTCGAACTATTTTTAGTCCCAGAATATGCGATTTAATTTATGACCTGTATTTTTGTTACACCCTGTATATTTCACAAAATTAAAATCTTAGAGGTTTCAATGCATCTATTCGACTTAACCATCTAGTAGTATTTAACGGTTTTACTATTAGTTGTGAACCATGTTTTTTTCAGAACTTCCCAACTCTTTGTAAAACCAGAAAAAAAGTGTACAGTAATACAAAAAAAAGGTTGTTGTTTGTTGTTTCTGTAGAAGAAGACTCTGCGTCATTTATGACTAAGGTGGCATGCGCAGGGCACGTAAAACGCCCTAGGATATTTTTCAAATATTCTGTTTTGCACACCCTTTCTTATTCCTTTCATATTAACCCCGTTATCATAGCCTTGTCCTCTGAGCCGTTTTAAATCAAGTAGGTACTAATTTTTCCAAATTTGACAAAATAAGTTCTGTTAACTCTTTGTTTCCTGAAAACTTTTACAGTCAAAAATTGAGGTAAAAATTAAATAATCTTATTCAATTGGGTTCCTAAAAGACAAAAAAGTGAAAATATTAATTTTTTTACGTATTTTTTTTTATTGATTATGGTTTTGGCATGATACCACTAGGAAACTAGAGATTTTTTTCAAGCAAAAAACTGATAACTAAATAATATAAAACGTAGGTTACTTTTTATGATACAATAAAGCTATCTAAAGAAATGCTCTCTAATAATGTGAATAGACCACCTGACGACATATTGTTTAGCTCTCTGAAGGAATACACTTTTTTTCCTGAAATAAAAAAATAAGTAGGTACATATCCAGTTTCCTAGTGGTTTCAGGTTGAAACTGGCATTTTTTATGTCAATAAATATACTTATTATAAATTGAAAACTTTTAGTAATAAGAAGTATTAATCATAGATACAAATGTTTCTAACATTGTAAATAAAAAATAAAGTTATCTGCCATAGCGAAATAATCTAAAAACCACCAAAATTGCTATAACACTATCTGGCTTCAAAACACGTGTTATTACCAACTAATAACTGAATAACGAAAACGTAAATGGTGATACGCGATATGTTTTATAGTAGGAGGAGCCTTAATACGTCCTATAACGTGAGTGGTTTCAGGCAAATACCACTGAGAACATAGAAAAAAATTTATTTGTGTGGTTTCACAGTGAAACCAGTAGAAAACAAAGGGTTAAACCTTCACCAGTTAAATATTTTCGGCTGACACTTGGTCCTATATATATTTTTAATTATTTAATGCCTCAATTTGTATTTTGATTTTATCGATTATGCCGCCCCCCTTGTGATGCCGCCTGATGCGGCTGCCTCACCGCATCATAGCACCGCACGGCCCTGTACATGTTGAAAATCTGATGTTAGTAGCGACTCTAAGTCGATGTTAAAAGATAAATTTAGGCTCAAAGGAAAAAATTACGGAACAAATGACCATCTACAAAGTATAAAAACCTTGATAGAGAAAGTAGTGGAATACAATAAACCCCTAGTTCTACTTTTTATCGATTTTCATAAAGCCTTTGACACAGTTGAACTTAGCAAAATATTACAGGCGCTTAAAGAATGCAGGCTAGATTATAGGTATACAAAATTATTACACAAAATATACTTACAGGCAACAACCACTGTCAAATTACATACTAACAGAAATCGCATAAAAATAGAACGGGGGGTTAGACAAGGAGACCCAGTGTCACCTAAACTTTTTAATACGGTCTTAGAACATGCTTTCAAAAGTTTGGATTGGATGACAAAGGGAATAAAAATAGATGGAGAATACCTAAACAACTTACGTTTCGCCGATGATATAGTCATAGTAGCTGAGGATCTAGGTATGGCAAGAGAGATGGTACAAGAACTCGTTGTAGCTACAGAAAATGTAGGTTTAAATATAAACATCTCGAAAACAAAAATAATGACAAATTTGGTACCCAACCAGAACATCAGTATTGGTGGGAAGGAAATAGAACTCGTAGATAGATATAAATACCTGGGACATGAAATTACGATTGGCAGGGATAACCAGACTCATGAGCTGAAGAGAAGAATCGGTCTTGGGTGGGCAGCATTTGGAAAACTGAGAGAAACTTTTAAAAGTGAGTTACCCACATGTCTAAAGAGAAAGGTATTCGATCAGTGCGTCCTCCCAGTCTTGACGTACGGATCAGAAACACTTACCTTAACTAAAGCCTCGGCTACCAAACTAAGAGTCACGCAGAGAAGAATGGAGCGGTCAATGTTAGGAATAACTCTGCGAGACAAAATCAGAAACGAAGAAATCAGGAGAAGAACAAAGGTGACTGACGTCATCGAGAGGATAGCCAGCTTGAAGTGGAGATGGGCAGGACACGTAGCCAGAATGACAGATGGGCGATGGACGAAGAGGTTATTGGAATGGAGGCCAAGAGAAGACAAGAGAAGCGTCGGTCGACCGCCTACAAGATGGACTGACGACTTAAGAAAGGTAAATAAAAACTGGATGAGGGCGGCGCAGGATAGATGGGGTTGGAAACGAGGGGAGGAGGCCTATGTTCAGCAGTGGACTTTTGAGGCTGGATGATGATGAGTGCTCAAAGGGCAACATGATTTACTGCTCGATAAGAACGTGTGGTTCTTGCCAGTTCAATGGATTCCGTCCATTTTGGGCGGAAGAGATTCCAACGACGTCCAAAGATTTGATTTTTGAAACAGACTCACAACCGCTTGTTCAAATTTTACAGACGAAAAATGTGGATGAATTAACTCCTAGGTTGCAGCGGTTTCGGATCCGATTAATGCGTTACAATTATAAAGTAGTTTATATCCCAGGAAACAGTTGGTTGTGTCAGACGCACTAAGTCGAAGTCCCATAAAAAATTCTGTACCTAGTAATGATGAGTTGAACGGTATTGAAGTCGAGGGGTATGTTAAATCTGTAATTCGCAATTTACCCATAAAATATCGGTTTATAAAGCAAATAAATGAGGAACAAAACAATGACCCTCTTTTACAAATAATAAAACAATATACGTTGACATCATGGCCAGAAAAGTCTAAAATTCCCGTGCATGTGCTGCCATAGTTTCAATTCATATACGATATTTCATTTTGTGAAAATTTGTTGTTAAAAAGTTCTCGAATTATTATACCAGCAGCTTTACAACATCAATCAATGTGTGGATTTGCGTGACAGATTTGGCATGCTTTGTTGAAATGCTTACATTGAGTGTCCCTGTTTAGGATTTTGTCCTCTTCAGGGTTTGTAGTGAATGTGATATGTAGTCAAACATCAGACAATGGCCGCAAAAGCAAACAGTCCGAAAACACACTGGGGCAAGTGTGGTGGTCCTGGTGTTCCTGGGCTATGCCGGACGGTGGTGGTCCAGAAGACTATCAGACAACAGAGAAGAAAGAATGATGGAGTTGGTGTTGGTTCCATTGACATATGCGTGTACTGTCCGTGCTTTGCCCTCGACCAATCTCCCTAGAAACCATTGTACGCCAACTGGCAAAGCCAGCGGCCCTCGTCGGCGGTCAGGAGGTGGCTTTTGAGCGCGGCGTGCACAGGGTGAGTTCGAATGTTGAGAATAGTTGCGGCTATTTTCTTGGGACGAACAGGTATAATTGTGCAATGAAGTTGGGAAACCGCAAAAAACCAACTTCTCCCTGTTCGGAGCTTTACAACTTAAATGTCTAGAATTTATCCACACAGCGGTCATCTGGAGGTAGTCAAATGCAGGGACAGGGCCAAATCTACAGTGTGGTGGATCGGGCTGTCTTCTCAAATAGAAAATATGATTAGAAATTGTCCCAATTGTGTGGAAACTCGTGAAAATATAAAAGAAACTTTTTACAAAGAAGAATCATGCACACGACCTTGGGAAAAGATAGCGCTAGATATTTTTAAACTGGATAAATGATTCTTGATCGTCGTGGTCTACTACTCCAGATATTTTGAAATATTTGAGCTCAGCTCCATGACTGAAGTTGTTAGGTATTATAAATCACTTGAAAGGTGATTTATTCTCTAGTTATGATATACCCAATATTGTGCGTAATGACAATGGACCACAGTTTTCAACATTATTTAAAAAATTTGCTTCAAATTATAATTTTCTTCAGGTAACTAGTAGCCCATACTTTGCACAGAGCAATGGATTAGTTGAACGGGCAGTTAAGACTGCTAAAGAACTAATCAAAAAGAATAGTGAAAATATACTTTTAGCGCTCTTAGCCTATAGGGCTAAACCTTTAAGGTGTGGATTTTCACCAGCAGTGCTGTTTTTCTCTAGAAAATTGAGAACTAATCTACCACAGTTTTCATTAAATTTGGAACAATCGGTTGTTAGGGGGGGGGCAGTGTCATTAACAGAAAGGGAAAATAAGGAAAAACAAGCAGATAATTATAATAGTAGACACCGAGCCAAGGATATGCAACCTTTAGAAGTGAGCGATTCTGTATGGGTTATTGATATTAGACAATATGGAAAGGTAATTAAAATTTTTGACGAACCACGCTCTTATGTTGTTGAAACTAATAGTGGTTAATTCAGACGTAACAGATGACATTTGGTCCAGGCACCTTACTATACTCCTGATACCAGTAACCAGTTAGTCCCTAAGAAATTTGTTGACGGCAGCGACTTAGCAACTCCAGGCTTCTCGACCCACAAAGAAAAGGAGAATGAGAATATAAATATTTCCTTTGATACTTTAGAGACTATACATGGGAGCCAGTCATCAAATAAAAGTGATGTCCAAAGTGGACACTTACCTGTACAGGAACCTGATCTGTTATTGAGGCCCAAAAGGAACATTAAAAAGTCGATTTACTTGTCCGACTATAGTTGTTAAGTTATGTATGTTATGTTATGTTATGTATTCATTCTATAGTTGCTGGGGTCCTAGAATTTTCATAGGGAGCTCTGTAGCTTACATCACTTAAAAATAGGAGAATATAGAGTCAGCTCAGTATGCAACCACTTATACGTTTCCTTTAGAACCGTAGTCGGTACTTTAGACAGAACCTCTTTAGAGAGAAGGACAGAATGTCAGGATTGAGGTAGAAGATAGGTGAATGATAGAGGATATTGCTTTTAGATGGAATTTTAATAAAGATCTAAATAAAGATTATCAGTAGTAATTGCACAAGAGCTCTGAAATTATTGAATTTTTCCCGAGTGACACTTTGGCAGTTTTAATTTCACGAGCCGAAGGCGAGTGAAATTATGTCAAAATGTCACGAGAGCAAAAATTCTATATTAATTTCAGAGGTCGAGTGTATGCTTGAAAAAAAATTATATATTGAAAAAAAAATAATAATAAAAAAAATATATTATAAAAAAAAATTAAAACGAAAAATTAAAAAAAATTAATAAATAAAAAAATAAAAAAAAATAAATAAATCACTAAGAGGTTCTAAATCTCCGCGAGGATGAATCGGATTTAGTTCTTACCGTAGTGAAAAAAAAACAAAAGGAAAAAACAAAAAAATAACAAAAAAAAAACAAAAAAAAAAACAAAAAAAAAACAAAAAAAAGACAAAAATTAATATAGTTGTATTTATTAACATAGTAAGTAGGCATTGTTATTTGTAAGCTTTATTTTTTAGTATTGTTTATTTTTAAGTGTATACTGGGCAATTGTATACTTATGAACGAATAATAATTTTATATGTAGTTACGTGGCTAAAAGGTTCTGAACCAAAGCCAGAATAAAAAAAAAAGGTCGCGTGCAATTTGTTGCGATTATTTCATGAATAAAACTGTTCAAAACCAAAATTTTATTGTAATTTATTTATGTAAGTACCATTAAACACACAGTTTTTATAAATATTTGACGATTGAAAGTCATCACTTTTATAATTTTTAAAAATTGTCATTAATGTCACTGAATGTATTTTTTCGTAGCAACGAAGGGCATCTGACGTAATATACTTAAAGACGGGAGATTATCAAAAATTATCGATTTAATTCAGATTTCTGTAGCTTTCTATTGGTCAGAATCTCCTATGAATGAAATAATCAGTAGCAATTGCACAAGAGCTCTGAAATTATTGAATTTTTCCCGAGTGACACTTTGACAGTTTTAATTTCACGAGCCGAAGGCGAGTGAAATTACGTCAAAGTGTGACGAGAGCAAAAATTCTATATTAATTTTAGAGGTCGAGTGCAATTTGTTGCGATTATTTCATGAATAAAACTGTTCAATACCAAAATTTTATTGTAATTTATTTATGTAAGTACCATTAAACACACAGTTTTTATAAATATTTGACGATTGAAAGTCATCACTTTTATAATTTTTAAAACATTAATTGTCATTAATGTCACTGAATGTATTTTTTTGTAGCAACGAAGGGCATCTGACGTAATATACTTAACGACGGGAGATTATCAAAAATTATCGATTTAATTCAGATTTCTGTAGCTTTCTATTGGTCAGAATCTCCTATGAATGAAATAATCTAAATAATTCTACATATATCAAAACGGGTCGTATGATTGTTTTATACACTTGTATCTTCGTACGTCTTGTTAGTTGTTTCGATTTTATAAGGTTTTGGAGGGCAAAATAACATCTGTCGCCGGCCTGTATCCTATTGTTTATTTCTTGTCTTCAGTTATTGTTGTTCCAAGATACTTAAATTCTGGATAGATGCTCTGTCTACAGTGTAGACAGAAACGCATTATACAAAGCCATGATATAATGCGTTTCTGTGTACATTGATAGGCACATCTTAAATCCACAAAAAATGGTGAGTATCAATTCCATACTCATATGTTTTTTCCAAAGCTTGCCTTAGAAGGAATATTTGATGGAGAGTAGACTTTTATTTGCGAAACCCACACTATTTGCTTATGGTAAATAATCATCATCATCATCAGGGCCCCCGTAAGGGTTACTGGCGCCTGTGTGCACAAAAGGATTTTGGCGCCCCTTAAGGCATTTTGGATCATGTTTTTTTTAAATTTTTTTAAGGTAGGTAGGTGCTTGAAACAAACCAAAAAACTGAACTTTAGAAGTCATATTTATAGTCCATTCCTCAAGGTAAATATTGTAAAACCTTCGAATTTTAAAGAACCGGTTGGATTGACATAACGTTTGGCATACACATTACACATAGCTAACATGTCAAAGAATAAAGTGATATTGTGCCGATGTGTGCTTTTGCCTTGAATGTGAGTTTCACCCCTTCTCGGGGGTGAAAAAACGTACGTTCAAAAAAGTCCGGAATTGGATAAAATGACTAATCAGCTTTTGTTCTATAAAGTTTTTCACTAAGTCAATACTTTTCAAGTTATTTGCGAGTAAATATGTTCATTTTTCAACAAAAAAAAAACACGTTTTTAGACGGATTTTCGCAAATAAATCAAAAAGTAAATATTTTATCGAAAAAAATATAGCTTATAAAGAAGTGAAAAAATGGTGTAAGTACCTACATATGAACACTGCAGACCCAGTAGAAGCAGAGTTGTTGCTAATGAAAAGGATGTTCTTATTATTCAAATTCCAAATCGAATATTTAAACGTGAAATAACCAAAAAATCAAACACTTCTGAGGGAATACTCATTATAACTTTTTTAAAGTGTTTCACGTTCCGTGTGGATGGCATACCTGTGAGCCACATGATCCCTTTACCACTAGGCAGACGGCGCGTATGTATGCCATTGATTATACACATTTTTAATATGCGTTTTTTTTTCGTTCAGAGTGTCAGGATCAGACATCCGCAAGCAATGTGTTTAAAGAACATATATTTTTGTTTTCTTTTAGTTTTTTTAAGATCAAAAACAAATGATTAACGTTTACCCAAATACCTCTAATTCTTTATTAGATTTGATACTGGTCCAAAATAAAGATATCGCCGTTGTTGAACCTACAGACATTTTAATCCCTCCTGACCAATATCATCCCCCACTGGTGTTTGAACTACCCATAACTACCAGATATAATGAGGGACTTTTACCGGAGGGTTACTATCATGACTTTAAATCAGCAAACTTTTCTCTAATTAAAGGCTATCTCGATTGTGTCAACTGGGATACTTTAATGATTGGATGTTCAGTCGATGAAATGGTTAACATTTTATATGATATTCTGTACTCAGCTATTGACATCTATGTTCCTGTTAAAAAATTCTCTTCTAGAAAATTTCCTATCTGGTACTCTTCGGAACTAAAATCGTGTATTATTAGAAAGAAGACAGCACACAGGAGACTTAAAGAGTCCAAGCTGCCAAAAACCAGTTACCTTTACAAACAGTTCTCAGAGCTCCGATCTCAGTCCCAGATACTTGCCAAGCGTGACTATTTAAACTTTACATTGTCTACTGAAAACTCTCTTCCCGGCGGTCTGAATAAGTTTTGGTCTTTTATCAATAACAAAAGAAAATCAAATGGAATTCCTTCTGAGTTATCTCACAACGCTAAAACTAGTTCATCTGGCAAAGATATTGCGAATTTATTTGCTGATTTCTTTTCATCAGTTTATTCCTCTGTTGTTGTTGATTTCCCCGAAGACATCACTTCTTCACCCTTAAACCTATCATCATGTAAACTATCCATCTCTGACATTTACTCTAAATTGTGTAACCTCAATCCTTCTAAAGGCCCGGGACCTGATGGCATCCCATAAAGCTTGCTCAAGTACAGTGCATTTAATTTAGCTCGGCCATTATTTCTCATCTTTAACAAGTCTTTAGCTAGTGGAAGCTTTCCAAATGTTTGGAAGAGCAGTTTCCTATTGCCCTTACACAAAACAGGTGACAAAAGTCTTGTGTCCAACTATAGACCTATTAGTATCCTAAACTCTATTCCTAAACTATTCGAATCACTTGTCTGCGATTTCCTTACACCCTCCTTGAACGGTGTTCTATTGGAACAGCAGTTTGGTTTCAGGCGCCATAAGTCAACTGAACTCAATTTGCTGACATATACTAACTTCTTACTGAACGCCTTGGACGAAGGACTACAGGTGGACGCCCTGTACACCGACTTCTCTCAGGCTTTCGACAGAGTTAATCACAATATTCTATTAGAAAAATTGCAGCGATTAGGGATACATGGTTCACTTCTGCTGTGGCTTAGGGAATATCTTCTGGACAGAAAACAAATCGTCAAGCTCTACAGCTATTTTTCCTACGAAATAGTTGTCCCTTCGGGCGTACCGCAGGGATCTCATCTTGGACCTTTGTTGTTTAATGTTTTTATTAACGATATAAAAGAATGTTTCCAATATGCGAAATTTCTTTTATTTGCTGACGATGTTAAGTTTTACTGCCACATTAGGAATCCACTCGACTGTTTAAGGCTTCAGTCCGATTTGAATCGGTTGAATGAATGGTGCAGCAACAATGACATGGTTCTCAACTCCTGCAAATGTTTTCACATTTCATTCACGCGTTCGAAAAGTCCTATCTCTTTCACTTACAAAATAGGTGATATAAATATCACAACAGTCACATCCATAAAAGATCTTGGAGTTACACTTGACTCTGGACTATCTTTCAATATTCATATAAGCAATATCATCTCAAAATCGCTTCAACTGTTAGGTTTTATTAAAAGATGCTCCCAAGACTTTAAGCAGTTGAGATCGTTTAAACTGTTGTACTGTGCAATGGTGAGGCCAATCGTGGAATATGCATCTTGCGTCTGGTCACCCGCCTATGAGACATACAACTGTAAGATTGAAAGGATCCAGCACCTATTCCTTAGGTTCGTCGCATTCAAAACAAACCGTAGAGACTGGAATTATATGGATCTTGAACTAGAACTTAACATTGACACCTTATCAAGCAGACGGAAAAAGAAGGACATGTACATGTTGTATAATATTATAAATTCAATTCACGACTACCCTGAGCTCCTTGAGGAAGTAGGTTTACATATTCCCTCCAGAATCACACGTTCAAGATCTACGTTTCATACTCCCATCAGCAGAACTAACTTCACTGCAAATTCTTTCATCTCGAGGGTTTCTAGACAGGCAAATGCTTGCTCCAATTGTGTGGATTTCTTTGCGGATAGTTCGCGATTTTTAAAAACGCTAAAGGATTGCACCCTCTAGTTTTATGTTCTTGAATATTTTAAACTTGTGATTATATATCTTTACCTGTTATTTTTACTTTTTGACTTGCTTTATTGTCGTAGTGTTTATTGTATCTTATTGTATTTTACGTATATTTGTAATATTTTGTTAGTTCTTCATATCTTCTGTAATGTTTTATTGTAATGAGCTTTGCTCGTAAATATATATAAATAAAATAAATAAATAAATAAATAAGTTACGCTTAGAATAACGTTGGTACTCTTTTTGGTAAAAAAATCGTGAAAATCACCCCCTAATTAGCATCCCAAATGAAATTAGTCGTTAGAGCTCCACCACAAGATACTTTACTTGCAATAAGTATGTATTGTTTATATGATCTGAAGTTTCATCAATTCAAAGTGCTTATTTTTGAAAATACTGTAGTTAAAAGGGCTTGAACGAGTCACTAATCACGAGTGTACGCAAATTCACATATCTTCACCAATTTTTGTCTTACACGAAAACAAAAAAATCCAAAATATTGAGACAAACAAAACCTAAATTTTTTTACGGCTTGAGATTTTTGGTATTAATTTTTAAGTTATTTAGAAAAATGGAATTTTTCCAAGATTAAAAAAAATTCACTTTAAAACCAAATTTTTTCAAAAATGAGCACTTTAAACCGATGAAACTTACAGATCATATAAAAAATACATAGAAAGTAAATGAAATGGTAAAGCGGTAACGATTAATTTCATTTAGAATTGTAATAATTGGAGTGTGATTTTTATGATTTTTTTCCAAAAAAAGAATGCTTGCTGCTTGTTCTTGTTGCTTGAAACTTTTTTAAACACTTAGAAGTTGTAATGAGTTTTCCCCGAAAATTGCTTAATTCTTTGGTTATTTCACGTTGAAATAAACCATTTTGAATTTGACGAATAAGAACCTAATTTTCATTAGCTACAACTCTGCTTCCTCTGGGTTTGCAGACTTCATATATAAATTATTTTTTCACTTTTTTTTAAGCTATATTTTTGCTAAGAGTATTTTTTTCGATAAAATAATTAATTTTTGAGTTATTTGCAAAAAACCTTCTAAAACGGGTTTTTTTGTTGAAAAATTAACATTTTATTTACTAGAAAATATATCGAAAAGAATTACTAAATCTCTATAGAACAAAAGTTGCTTAGAATTAGCCAGTTTATCCAATTCCGGACTTATTTTGAACGTATGTTTTTTCACCGCCAAGAATACCCCCAGGTATTCTCGGGCGTATTCCCCTGCGAATACCCCTTTTACCACCAGGACAGAAGCATACATCGGCGCAATATCACTTATTTTCTTGTTAGCTATGTGTATGACAAATTTCATGTCAATATAAGCGGTTCTTTAAATTTAACAGCAAAAACCATAAGCAAATGGACTATTATTTGTAGACTAAAATATCAATATGAAACAAGCAGAATAAAATCATACCAAAATAAATTAAAATGCCTGATTTCTAACAAGTTCTCGCAAATGGGAATCGCCAGTAACTGGATAATTTTGTTTTTTTTTGTTTGTTTGTATTTTTTTGCAATTTTTGACCCCGGGTTTTGGCGCCCCTAAAGGATGGGGCCCGTGTGCATTGCACGCTTTGCACATATGGTAGCGGGGGCCCTGATCTTCATCCTCATCAGTGACGTCACAGCTTTATGCGCCAAACCTTCTTCAGAACAATCCTCCTTTCGCCCCTGTCTCTGGGAACTCTTCTCCATGCTCTAATTCTATGGTAAATAATGTAGGCCAATATTTTGTAGGTCACGTTTAGCAGGGTAATGCCTCTGTAGTTATCACAATCTGTTTGGTCTCCTTTCTTGTGAATAGGAAAATAGGAAACTACGGTAAAACCTGTCAGCAACGGACACTAAAAATAAAAGAACTATTGGCCGATATAGAAAGGTGGCCGGTATTGCCAGTTTTTGTAGTCTAGATATACATAATTGGTTTGGGTAATTTTCAAACTGGCCGTTAGTACAGGTGGCCGATGTTGGCAGGTGGCCGGTAACACAGGTTTTACTGTAAAAGTAAATGTGTCTACACTTTTTACAATTTTCTCCGTGCAAAACTGTTGTAACTTTGAAATTATAATACTAAATGTGTAGTGATTAACAATTTTTTCCCTGCAAAAGTGTTGTAACTTTGAAATTCCTAATTTTTTTGCATTAATATTATTTTATTTAAATTTCTATTTTTGGTTAATGTAATATAGGCTGAAAAGCATGCAAAATCATAATCAAATGTTAATTTTGCTTAAAACTTTGTCTTATTTCACCGATAATAGCACGAAAATAAACAAAATCGTCTTTATCTCGAAACTTACTTATTTTGACTTACTGCAGAGCTTGCACTGAGGGTGCGATATCTTCTGCTCTATGACAGTAATTTGACAAAAATATGAGAATCCTTTCAACAGGAGTGAAACTTTCCATGTAACGAAATATCACTGTTAATTGGTTGACAAAAATTATTCGGACAGCTCGTATATTAGTGCACCCTATGTAACCCACAGCTGAATCTTATGTTTGTGCGTCACAGTGTTGCCATATTGTTTTCTTTATTTCTTTAAAAATTTCAATCAATGTTAAATGTACCTACTAGAATAATATAATAATTTTATAAGAACGTTTACTTTTCCGAGAAATTAGACTTGTTTGTCTGTCTGTCTGTCCGTCCGACGGCTAATTTAACTCTTCATGTAACTTTGGGTCGATTGATATACGATTTTACTAATTTTGAGTTATATTTACTAAACTGTGGGTCATAATAATTATACAGAAATGACTTCAAAATCGAAATTACAGATTCAAGCGCGACTTTTCAATACGCTTCGATTGATGTGTTACATGTATTTCTGCGACTATAATATTTCACTTCCGGTTAGAACCTTTTGACCGGAAATGATATAAAAACCAAAATTCTACATTTGTTCTCATCTTGGTAAGGCACGTCGAATGATATATCGCTTATACTATTTCGGTGACTTTAAAACAGTAGGGGAACATGGGTAACAATGAGACACTTTTTTTTTGGAGCTTAGTATTTTAAAAACTAAGCTAAATAATATTTATTTTTTGAGTGTTACACGATGGTATAAGTATTTCCAAATAATTTTTAATAGAATATAATGCAAAAAATGATAAATAATGTAAATACAGAAAATATGCTATCAAAATGTCATTTGTCTCATTGTTACCCATAGGGGAGGTACAATGAGACACTATTTGAAAAGTGCAATTTTTTATGCAAAACATTAGAAAAATAATGAAACAATATATCAAATGTTTAATTATTTATTATAAAGCACCAGCATGAGCTAAAACTAATAATAATATAAGAAAAACGTAGGTAAACATTCATTTTACTGAATATTAGAACTGAAGAAAACATGATGCAATAATAATAAAATAAGAAAAACAAAAACATTAATTTTTCTGCCTTTCAGAAATAAACAAACTAAACCTTATTGTAATATAAGAAAAACATAAACATTAATTTTACTGAATATTTAAATTGAACTTAATTTTAAATGAATAAAAAGCGTTTTGTTATGCCATAGTTAACAGTGGCAAAATCATTTTTATGTCTTTTTGGCAGCGTTGTAAGCCAAACTAAATGGCTTAAAGACTCCTAAATCCAGAGGTTGCAACTTGTTCGTTGAATGCGGAGGAAAAGTTATAATAGCAACTCAATTCTCTTGCCAATAAAACTTCCAAGTTATTTTCCTTAGCTACTCTTCTGATGCTGGATCCGGCATCTACAGCTGTACGCAATTGTTTCCCTGAAAAGCTCCCTTTGTTCAATTTCCTAGGAGGATTTCGCGGCATTTTTTTCAAAAAAAAGACTAAAAAAATTAATTTAAAATTAAGATATAAAACAATCTACATTATGGAGTACAATGAGACATGTCTCATTGTTACTTAACAAGCAATGTCTCATTGTTACCCAAACGACCTTTACAACAACAAAAATTAATTTCAACCTAACCTTTAATCGATTCAATGAAAAAATATCTCTAATCATCAAATAATAAGGCCCTGCATATTATCCATTGGCCAAAAAATGAAAGGAAACAGGTTTTTCGTTAAAAATTCAAAAATACGTACCTTTGACAAAAAAAGAATTGGTCAAATATTAACACTCACTGCCGGTCGGAACGAAACTAAACACGTGGGATGCCTACAAACAGAAACCTCGTGGTCCTTACATAAAAGCTAAAGCGCGCATGTCAAAATTTTGACGAAAAAGTCGCATACGTAGCCAGAAATACAGGTGTCTCATTGTTCCCCGTGTCTCATTGTTACCCATGTTCCCCTACTTACGGTTGCAAATCTAAAACCGGAAGTCCGATGTCAAATTTCTCATCTTTTGTCATTCTACCTGGTATAGTGACGGAGGAGTTATATTTGCGGTCGGACGGAGAGACAGCCTAGGTCAAATTTCTCACCTTTAGTACCAAGCTCGGTTTATAAGCTTTCATGTGACACCTCATTTGTCATTCTACCTGGTATAAAGACGGAGGAGTTGAGTTTACAAACAGACAGACAAGACAGACGGATGGACAGATGAACGTGGATAATTCAACGTTTTCACATTTTTTCAAAATTGGTGAAAACAACAACATAATAAACTTTACTTAATTGGTGTTTCAATACTACCTATTTTTTAAACATTAGGTACACAATATTACAAGGTTTCTAGCAAGTTAAACTTCATAATGATTTAAAATAATCAAGTAAAAACCTATCTATACATAATATTATACTATATTAGAACATACCTAAAATACACAAATGATATACACTGCGGTGCAAAAAAATCGATCCACTAAGAACTTGGTGATTTTTGATGTTTAGAATTTCCTAAACCTGTTGTCCGATTTAAGTGATTTTTTACCACGTTCTTGCCTTATTCATTGACGATATCGCTGTGATAATATTGTTGCTAGACAGTCAAACTATCATTGTATACCGGGTGTACAAAGCGAACTGTGTTTTTTTCTCAAAGTTCGCATCACCCTGTGGACTATTCTGGCATTTATAAAATACTGAAATTAAAACCCAACTATAGCCTCAGATTTTCTTAATATTTTATCTTTCGATTCATTTGCCCATGTTGGATAATAAAAAAGTTCGGTACTTTAACAACTGGCCATGTTTGTCATCAGTACAGGGTGAATTAGAATAGGTATTTATATGATCTGTGAAATGACTTTATATTTTTATTCATTGAAAAAAAAATGTAATGCAATATTCTAATACACTTTAATAATACTAGGCCTGGATGCCGCGTACCAAAAAGTTTATTAATAGCAAGCTGAAAATTTGTTAATAGCTTAATGGTGTCTAGTCGGACAAACTTGGATGCACAGCAACACTGGAACAGGGGAAAATTTAATTGTGGAACAGGTTACGGGTTTCGAATGTCAGACAACGAAAACGTCCCATGTATTTTGTCGGACAGAACTTCCAAGTAATTTGTTACCCTTTCATTAAACTTTCATGCAAAAATCAGACTGCTATTTTCCACCTACATAACTCCGGTCATTTGACATGTTCTACGTGTCTGACTTGTTAAAATGTTCAACATATTTGTCGGACAAACATTTTTTCATATAATATGATACAAAGTTTGCTATTGAATAAATTTAAAAACAACTTCCTAGTTTTCACAATCATAAACTTGTCAGGATGACAAGTCAACAATTAAAATGACGTTCCACAATTAAAACTTTTCCTGTTCCAGTGTTCCCGTACATCAAAGTTTGTCCGACTAGACACGGTTAAGCTATTAACAAATTTTCAGCCTGCTATTAATCGACTTTTTTTGGTATTCTTGTTCCCATGATCATTTTTCAGTGCGTCACAGTTTTTCGATTTCTCTCTAATGCATTAAGTTAGATGAGACGGAAAAAGCGGTAGCTCCGTGATTAAACACAAAAATAATGCAGCATTACAATGGTTATATACATAAGATGTCTATTCCTAACCTACGTTTGATTCGTTGATATTTAGAATGCGCGTTTTTTCTAGCCAATCAAATACACGTATTACGAACATTTGACGAAAACTTCGTTCATTTTGGCCATTTTTTAGAAGTGTCAAAGGGTCAAGTGACGGTTATTATTCAGGTCAGTATTTTACAATGAACTGTCAATACGGATGGAATAGGCACGAAGACAATTAATGCAGCCACGATACAAGAGAGAGGTCCTAGAGAGAGACAGACAAGGTGCTGGAAACTTTGACAGGCCGTGTAATTTGAGTTGCCTATATCAACTTAAATCGGGGAAATATAAAAGTAAAATTCTAAATATAAAAAAAAGTAACATAAAAACATAATCAAGGACTTCTTCACTTTATATAAAACAGTCACTAATTAAGTATTTAAATAGTTTTAAAATTATTTAACTCCCAAATACTTTAGGAAAGTAGGTATTTGTTTTGATAAATACAAATAACAATTCTGAAAAGTATTTAAACTGATTTAAACACCAAGTATGGTACTCTGTACTCTATTTACTCTGTAAATCCAAAAAAGTATTTAAATTTTGAAATATGTACTGCCAATCAGCCCTGAAAGTTAAAATATGAGGTACATTCAACGAACTGTCAATACTGATTCAATCAGGTCCATTTATATAGGCAATTCAAATTACACGGCCTGTCAAATTCTCCAGCACCTTGTCTGTCTCTCTCTAGAACCTCTTTCTTGTATGTTGGTGGCAATCTCGCTTCACTATTTGAATGGGACAGGGCCATTCCATCCGTATTGACAGTTCATTGGTATTTTATGTACCTGTCATTTTGAAATTTCGAATTCGACTTCCCTTGTGTTTCACAACGTCTTTGTGCATTTTTTTGTGTTTTGGTTTAGAATTTAGTTCGTTAAAAGTTAGTCATTGGCGTGAGGAGACTAGAGACATTTGAGATGTACCGAAGAGTGCTAAATATCTCATGAGTAGATAGAATAGCCAACGTGGAGGTAATGAGACTTACGCATAAGGAACGAGAAGAACTAACAAATAAGAAGAAAACTGAGATATATGGGACATGTGATGAGAGATGTATATCTAATACTCCAGGTCATTATGCAAGAAAAAGATCTATAGTAAGGAGACGTAACTCATGGCTGAAGAACCTTAGGAACTGGTTTGGATGTAATAACAATGAATTATTTAGAGCCGCGGTTTCAGAAATAAAGATCGCTCTGATGACTGCCAACTTTTGAAGCGGAGACAGCACCTAGAGAAGGAGATAAAAACACAATTAATGGATAGTTTTGTGTCATTTTTTAATGATTCCATATTTATAAATTTAATTAACAATATTGTTTACTTTTTAATTTTATTCCCCTTTATAAAAAATAGCTACATGTTAACATATTGTGTAAAAATCAAATATACTAAATTACTAATTAGTTTAATTCCACCAGCTTTTCACCTATGGCTAAGTACGATTCTAGCATCTGTCAGATTCGTCAATAATTACATGAAATAAGTCTCGACACACCCAATACAGTATATGACGTCATAATTAATGACGCACTGAAAAATGATCATGAGAACAAGAATACGCGGGATCCAGGCCTGTACGTGAAGTATACCTATAACAACATAACTTATTTTTATACTATGTATTATCTAAAAAGCACTATAAATAACAAGTCCAAACTATTTCGGATTTATCAAAGTCCAACAAGAATCGCCATCTTTATCGTATATCTGTCATTTTTAATGATTTCTTCCCATTGTCCTCAAAAACATGTAGTACGAAATTATGCTTCGATACATCTAAAAATAAAAAAAATATATAAATACTTGCAATTACTATGTAGGCTTTTGGGGTTCTAAGCCAATAAAACGCTACGCTTGGCCAGTGCGTGTTGGCGAGTTGGTTCGGGTGTGAAGGGAGGAAAGGGTGGAGATGGGAATGCATTGGGTTTGGACATGGTTTCCCGGTCAAGGGATGCTGGGGAAATCCATGAGCTTGCGTGGGCAGGTGTGCTATTCCTGAAGTAGATCTATCCCCTGCCGGGATCGCAGCAGTAGAAGTATTTATCAAAAGGCAAAGGCTAGCATAAGACTATCTGCAATACAAACAAATAAATTCTATATACAGCGAGGAGTACGACAAGGAGACAGATGACATCGTTCTTATAGCCGATCGTATGGATGATACAATAAAAATTTTGAACAAATTATATCACGCTTCTTTAGACGTCGGACTAAAGATTAATATTTACAAGATATAACAATGACTAATCTGGTGCTAAATCGTAACATTGTTTTTGATGGAATGGATATTGAGCAGACTGCATCTTATCAGTACCTGGGACATGAAATTCGGTTGGGAAGAGAAAACTAGACGGGTGAGCTCCCACGTCGCATAGTATTAGCCTGGAAAGCGTTTGGTAAACTGATCTATGTATTTAAATTGGACTTAACATATGCATGAAAAGAAAAATCATTGACCGGTGTGTGTTACCTGTACTTACCTATGGAGCAGAAACATTAACACTCACAAAAAAGATAGTGAACAAAATTCAGGTAACTCAGAGGGCTATGGAGCGCCAGATGTTGGGTGTATCGCTGAGAGACCGAATCCCAAACGAAGAAATACGTCTTAGAACGAAAAGAACGCTGTTGAAAAAATCGACGCTGGAAGACGCTGTCGAAAAAATTGCGTTGTTAAAGCGGAATTGGGCAGGACACGTCGCAAGATTGTCAAAATCGTCACAGACATCGTCGCCGATGGACAAAACGTATTGTCGAGTGGAAGCCACAAGAAGAAGCACTACGTAGCAGAGGACGCCCACCAACCTGGTGGACCGATAATCTGAAGCATGTTATCGGTAACTGGATGCGAGCTGCACAAAACAGAGACAGCTGGAACGAGCTGAGGGAGACCTATGTCCAAAAGTAGACGCGTACGGGTTGACGATTATGATAGTGACTATATAGACAACTAGAGACACTAAATCCGGATGAAGAAATGAAAACTCGTATAGAAATTGCAAGAGGAGCATTTTTTAAACTTAGATCTATTCTGAGCAACTCTCAGCTGAATTTACAACTAAGAATCAAGTTCCTAAAACGTTGTATGTATCCTGTATTATTATATGGATGTGAAACCTGGATCATGAAAGTTAACATGAACAAATTAGAAGCCTTCGAGATGTGGTCATATCGTAGAATGCTCAGAACATCTTGAGTTCCACGTATTTCAAACAGAGAAGTCTTAAACAGAGTAAGTCAAGGCGAAGGTGACTTAATCAAGATGATAAAAAAGAGAAAACTTGAATATCTCGGGCATATAATGAGACGTAGCAGATATAGGATGCTGTAGTTAATACTCAACGGAAAGATCGACGAAAAAAGAGGAATTGGTAGGAAGAAATATTCATGGCTCCGAGACCTTCGTCAATGGACTGGCTTATCAGCAGATCAACTCGCCGGTCCGGAATAAGAATGGAGCAACTGTAAATTTTGCCAATTTCTGTTTATTGCGTAATTAACTTCTAACATACTGTGTAAAGATGTAGTCCTGTCGCCAGGGGGGGTACAACGGCCTCCTTAATTCAGATGGACTTACCCAAGTTTTTTTTATATATTTTGACCCGTAGAATACGAATTTTTTGGGTAACAGTTGATCCGGATGTCGATAAGATTGTTATAGACAAAGAACTTGAGGAATTACATAACAGCGATTTCTCGCAAAACAAAACATCTTTTTGTATTTTTTGGGTCATTTTAAGCAAAAAATATTCCTACAAGTTTTTTCGTAGAATGTATAGTTTTCGAGATAACCGCGGTTGAACTTTCAAAAAATCGAAAAATTGCAATTTATGAACCCGAATAACTTTTGATTAAAAAATAAAGTAGCAATTCTGCTTACCCCATTTGAAATTTTAAGTCAAATTATATCGGTTTTGATTATTTGCATTGCTAAAAATTAATTTTTTTATTGTTAAACTAATCTATAAACACATAGTGTTTCCCGTGCCTAATACATACGTTTTAACGCATGCTACGTAGAAATTGCCTCGCTTGCACTTGTAGCTACTCTACCTACTCGTTCGATTTTAAATGAGAAATCATAGAAAACATCACTCACATACTAGGTGTTTATAGCTTTGTTTAACAATAAAATAATAAATTTTTAGCAATGCAAATAATCAAAACCGATATAATTTGACTTAAACTTTCAAATGCGGTAAGCAGAATTGCTACTTTATTTTTTAATCAAAAGTTATTAGGGTTCAAAAATTACAATTTTTCGATTTTTTGAAAGTTCAACCGCGGTTATCTCGAAAACTATGCATTCTACGAAAAAACTTGTAGGAATATTTTTTGCTTAAAATGACCCAAAAAATATAAAAAGATGTTTTGTTTTGCGAGAAATCGCTGTTATGTAATTCCTCAAGTTCTTTGTCTATAACAATCTTATCGACATCCGGATCAACTGTTACCCAAAAAATTCGTATTCTGCGGGTCAAAATATATAAAAAAAACTTGGGTAAGTCCATCTGAATTAAGGAGGCCGTTGTACCCCCCCTGGCGACAGGACTAATGATATAAAAGCGAGATAAATGTAACTATGTGCTGAGCCACTACAGGGTAGTTGCGTCGTTATTGAAATATACACTATTGTTGGAGAAATAAATTCCCAACACTAATATTTAATAAAACTACACTTTATGCTAAATTTTTGTAATACTTTTATTATAAGTATAACCAATAGTTTTAAAAAAAAAATCAATTTAATGTTGGGTTTTTCCAACATTTAGGAAGACTTTTCGCTGGTTTTGAATCTCGTTGGAAGCTAGGAATCACTAAGACACTTTTCACAAATAAACTTTATTCTTCTTCTTCTTGTGCCACTCATATCGTAGATTGGAAATCATCAAGGCTACCCTGACTTTGTTTACAGCTGACCTAAAAAGTTCATTAGTGGTGCAGCCAAACCACTCTCTCAAATTCCGCATCCACGACATTCTTCTACGGCCTGGATTCCGTTTTCCTTCTATTTTTCCTTGCATTATATTTTGAAGTAATGCGTATTTATGATCTGTCATCAGGTGACCCAAATACTCGAGTTTTCTTCGTTTTATCGTTAATAAAATTTCTGGGTCTCTTCCTATCCTTCGTATTACTTCAAGATTTGTGATTCTTTCAACCCAACTTATCTTCAGCATTCGACGGTAGCACCACATCTCGAAACTTTCAATATTTTTTATGTTGTTCTGTTTGAGAGTCCAGGCCTCTACACCGTATAATAGCGTGTTAAATACGTAGCCACTTAGCATTATTAATCGTAGAGGGATGCTTATATCTCTGTTGCAGAAGAATTTTGTCATCTTTATGAAGGTGGCCCTGGCAATTTCGATACGTCTTTTTATTTCATTGTTTTGGTCTCCAGTTTCGTTTATTAAAGTTCCCAAGTATTTATAACTTGATACTTTTTCAATTTGAGTGCCGTTTATACTAATATGTGCTGGTTGTGTCATGATTTTACTGAAGACCATATACTTGGTTTTTTTGATATTAATGTTTATGCCATAATAGTTGCAAGCAATATTTATGTTTGTAAGTAATCGTTGTAATTCTTCTACTGTTCTTGCAGCTAGTACAGTGTCGTCGGCGTATCGAATATTATTTACAACCTCTCCATTGATTACGATTCCTTCATTTGCTTGCAAAAGGGCTTCCTGACAGATGCTAGAGGAACTGTTGGAACAATTGACTATAGATCCTGAAGTGCTTGGAAGCATAGCATATGCAGATGATTTGTTGTTGATCATAGATGCAAACTCAAGAAGAGAATTAGAAAATAAATCAAATGAAGTATTAATAAGAGTAAATGATTGGATGAATAAAGTAAAATTAACAATATCAGATTTAAAAACAACATATAGTTTAATAAAAGAAAATTTAGAAAGAGATCCAATTATAAAAATTAAAGGGAAAACAATAAAAAGAAAAATGGAAACAAGATATTTAGGTATTATAATAGACGAACAAAAATTATTTACAAAACACATGAATTGTGTCTGTGAAAAGGCAACAAAGATCATGCATAGCATTGCTAGTCTAGCACAGAAGGAATATAGAATTTCGTTCCGACAGATGAGAATATACCTAAGTACAATACTTGCATCAATTGTAGGGTACGGTTCAAGTGTATGGGCACATAGATTAATAAATAAAAAAAATGCAGAAAAATTAAATAGAGCTCAGAGAGGATTTCTTGTAAGAATGACGGGAGCATTTGGAACAACTGCAACACAGGCACTCACAGTTTTAACTGGAGTAATGCCAATGCATTTAGAAACACAAAAAAGAGCATGTAATTATTGACTAAAAAAAGAAAAATATGAAAAAATAATACAAATAATAGGATTAGATATAAGAAATAAAAGAGAATTAAAAGAAATAATAAATAGAAAAAGACAAAATGAATGGGAAAATTCAACAAAATCTAGACGTTTATACAATTTTATACCAATATTAGAAAACATTCCAAATTATTTTAATCCAAAACAAGGTTTAATACACTTTTTAACAGGACATGGACCGTACCCAACATATTTGGAAATATTTAACTTAAAAGATGATGCATATTGTGAATGTGGAGAACTAGGTACACCAGAACATATAGTGTTACATTGTGAAAATACTATAGAAAATGAAGAACATAGAGAAATGAGAAGAAGATTAGAAAGAATTGAAATAAGAGATATATTACAAAATGAAGAATATTTTGAAATATTAAACAATCTCACACAAATAATATCTAAAAAACAACAAGAAATCTATAATAATAGGAGAAGACAACCAATAATCCAACCCTGATGAAGTTGAGTAAGATAAAGTTAAAATAAATAAAATAAAATATAAATTCAGAAATAGATATTTACAATTATAATAATAATAATTCAATATACAATAAATAAATAAAAATAATAATTCAATACATAATTCATGAAATTAAAAAAAAAAAACTACCAACTCTCTTCTGAAAATAGAGGGACTGTCTTTATAACTTAGAAGGGAGTTGATAGTACCAAAAATATTTTAAATTGTTTATTTAAATTTGTTTGTTAAACGTAATTAATAGATTATGGCAAATTGTTAATTGTAAAAATATATTTAAGAGTTGAGTAAAAAATGTAAAAGTATAAAAAAAAAATATCTGTAATCCCATCAGGAAAAAACGACCTGGATTAGTCACTAGAGGCCAGGTCATATGTACAAATAATAAATAAATAAAAAAAAAGTCGTAGCTAATATCGAAATGAATAAGAATCGCTATAAATTGCTACCATCATGGCGGCGTCGAAATTAAATAGCGACCTCGAAATGAATTAGAATCAGGGCCCAGCTGCTGACCGTTTCTCACTAGGCTCAAGCGCGCTTTCGCAAAGCGAGTCGAAAGTAGGGAGGTAGGGAGATAGCGTTGAATATCCCTACCTTGGACTGGCTTTGCAGGAGGTTCGCGCCAGCACGCTTGAACGTAGTGAACAACGGCCAACAGCTTTTCTCATTTTCTTTTGTAAATTACTCCGGAATTCAAAAAGATATTCCGATATGCATTATTTTACTATTTGACAGACAAAAATGAAATTGAAAATAAAAGGTGACAATACTTTAAACGCTTTTTCCTCAAATCTGCTTTTTTTTCAAAGGCTGTAGACATTGTACCTCAAAAACTACTTGACCGACCCACCTGGAATTTTGTATATATTTTCTTTAGACATTCCTTGAGTTAACGCTTTGAGATATTTTTTATGCTTATTCAAGTTATACTTCTTTACCGGCGATAGAGGGTGAATTTTTATATGGTAAAACCTAGCGACCGTGCGCATGCGCATTATACCTTTGTTCTGATTGGTTGGATGTTCAAATGACATGTCAAAAATTATCCAATATGGCAGCTGTAGCATAGCTGTGGTTTGGACGGTTTTTGGTTATGTCGTTGATTGATAAATATAGAGTGGTTGTTATACTGACTTTTTAAATAGTGTTCATATTATATTTTTGGACTTATTAACATGCATGTTGCATGTCATTGTGGAAGCCCAAACTGTGTGAGTGCGATTTTTAATCGCAAAATTACTGATAAAAACCTATTCGCTCGAAGAGGTAGAGTGTGGAGAACTGTTGTGGATAACATCAATCAACCCGGAACGATTTACGATCTCACTTATTCAAAACTAAAGAATCGGAGAATCCAGTTATTACTGTCAATGATTACTGGTAAGTGTTTTAAAAATAAGTTGATAAAATTTGGTTCCTACATTTGAACATAGCCACTTTACACATTGCAAGTAATTGCGAAATTTATAGCACAAGTTCTTGCAGCAAGAACTTCTGCAATCAGTTGCAACTTGCAACTAGATTTCTGCAATAAAATGATTACGGGGTACAAGTAATTGCATAAGCTGACATGAAATAGACAGAAACTTTGACCTAACCATAAATTTTAGGTTATGTTGTTTTTATAAATTAAATGTGATTTTTTAAGTAGAGTTATCAGATATTAGATTAAAAAGGTTAGATTATTGAGAAAATTATAATATGTGTTATATATAACAATTGCAGAAAAAATTGCATGAACATGTTCTATTTAGCTGCAACTTCTTGCAGCAGAACTGCAGACTGTCTCCCTATATGCAATAAACCATTAGCTCAAGTGATGCTCCAGCTACAATTTGCTTAATCCATATTTTATAACTTTTCCTCAGCTTTTCGCTTTCATGTATCACATTGTTGTTAGCATTAATGGTTCTGATTTAAGTCGAGCTGCAATGCCACTTTTTTTGAATGGCGTAGTTAACCATATATTATCTGGTAAAGTATCCAAAAATGTTTCTTACGAACTTGGTGTCAGTGTTCTGCTAACTGCAAATTATATTCATATTTACCAGTTTTACGTGGACTCATTTAACTTTTCTCTATTGTTTGAGAATAGTCCGTCCGCTACAACTTTTCCCATGCGGTACGATTCATTTTCAATCAAATTAAGTCAAAACAGGAAGTGGAACGTATGCCGATGTGTGTAGTATATAGTATACAGTATACAAAATGTATATACACATCAACGTTCGTTTCAATTTATGTTTTGATTTAGTTTGATTGAAAATGATTCATACCGTATGGGAAAAGTTATAGCGGACGGACTATATCTGCATAAGTATGCTCTACAAACTCTACATACTGTAAATCACTCTGTTTATAATGATCAGCTATTCCCCAAAAATTATTAAATGAATTGAGTCATTCTTTTTTTATATAATTTCGATTTACATTTAATGTTACATTTATCGTTACATCGAGGTCCCAATTCTCTCATTTACGTTAATTTTACAGTTTTTCTAGTGTATTCTTGGTCAGGGTTCCTCAGTTTCTTCAAAATATTAATTTTGGAAACACCTCTTTGTCTCTCCTTTCCAAGATTTTTCTTCTTTGGAAATTTTTCCTTAGCAGACGTATCTAATAATAACACTAATGCCTTTGATGCAGGAAGGGGTTTCCGCTGTTGTAATTGAACATGTAATCCACTGTGAACATCAGATATAACAGTGGAAGTTAGTTCACTCGTAAATTATATAGATGTTACAATGTGTTTATAAAAATATTCATCAATAATAGAAATTTATAGTATTGTAACATTGGTTACAAAGTTTTTCCCACCGAGTGATTCAAAATTTGCACTTACAATGAGGTTATTTTATTAAAAAACTTTATATTTAGGTACATGATAGGATAAAAGTTTTTAGATCAAAATGAAAGTTGTCCTTTATAGAAATCATTTAAGCAATAGTTGAAAAACATTATAAGTGGAGTTACAATGTTATTCATATCAGGTGTAGTTGTGATCTAAAATTTAAATTGGATTAATTTTTTTTTGTAGGCTATACAGATAAATCAAAAAGTAAACATAGAGGACAATGATGCATTAGAGACTGGCATATCATCTCATACGGACAACACCGCAGGAGAGTTTTTTTATATTTGAACAATTCAGCTTCACTTCAAAGAAAGTTGGACTCCTTGAAAAAAAATTTAAACTCACCGTTTGGACTTACGGAAGATATTGAAAATGCTATAAAGTAGGGATATTATACGGGATTTGTATATACTTTTGTAAATAATATATTGTATGATATTTTAAAAGAAAATAATGAGTACCACCAGTGTTACTACAAATGGCTAGTGAATTTAGTAAGTAATTTTGCCAATTTTGTAAAGTTGGCAAGAAAATAATTACTAAATAGTTGGCAATTTTGCCAATTTTCGCAAAATTGACCAAAAACAAAAAAATATCTACTAAAAACACTAGCCAGTTGTGTCTGAGTTTAGCGAACCGACTATAACTCTTGTTAAATTAAGGTTGAGTTTACACTTTTGACTTGCCTACAGATTTAAAAATATTTTTGTCATAATATACAGTATGTCCCTGTAAGTTGGAACCATAATATGGAAAACTTTTTTATTATTCATTTTACGAAAAATAGTTGTTCCACATAAAAGGCTCTGCAATATTTAGAATCTCTGATTCAACCATCAGATAGTAAATTTTTATGGGTATTACACAGGGTATGTCAAAAAATATGAATTTCACTCAAGAGAAAAGTAGCTTTATTTTTACAATATTGAACATTGTTATTATGAACAGTTAATTGGAATTAGAACTATATTCTAATATGCAATTACATCCTTATAATTGAAAAAGAAATTAAAAATTTTTCTCGGCATATATCATCAACATTATTTTCTGTTATTTCAATTATGATAACTTTTGTTATTAATTTTACGAAAGAAAAGTTATAGAATGTTCTGCATGATCTAAAACCTAAAATATAACCATCTTATATCAAATATTATCGATTTTGTATGAGGTATATAAAAAAACTCTTTTTTATGACGACAAAGAGTATAACTTCTTACGTGCGTACACAAGTACACACACTCTTTTTTTTTGTTTAACAACAATAATTATGTTGATTTTCACCGTTTTTGCAAAAAAAATCGTTGTTTTGATTTCCGAGTGATATCAAAAAGTCAAAATTCGATCAAACTAAAAAAACTCAACAGCGTTACCTCGAGAAACTCATAAGATAATAAAATATTTTTGAATTTTTTGTTTACCATGAGCTAATGGTGAGTTTTGTTGTCCACCGCAAAATTTATTATATTTTGAGGTGTCTTCAAAAATTTGCCACCGTTGGTTTATTTTTCAATATTTTTCTTTTAATTTTTTCTTGAATAGTCTATGAATTGTAATAAATATGCCTATTTAATTTAAAAATAAAATAGTTCTACCACACTTAATAAATATAAATAGTTATACCATACTAATATTGATTTCAACCCCTAAAGCCTCCCCGTTAAACATAGCTATGACACGATTTTGATAGGCAACCCAAGCTAGAAATATTTGTTTATGTATGAAATTTAATAAAAAAATGTTTTATCCGGCAAGCAGATGGGTACAGATCGACCTATATTCGGATCTTAAACTAACATTAATTGTATCATTGAATCTATTAAAGGCTAACATAAATACTAGAAATCATGCAGCGATTATCAGTAAACTTCGAAATGTAATTCTTACCTTTAAAGTAAATTCGTAATTTATGGTCACAATTTTTCCAGCATTTAAGGCTACTTCTTTTTTAGCTACTGAACTGAGCATCAAAATAAAATTCTTTTTGTCTTTACCAGCAGTGTTGTACCATTTCGTGTCAAAAGCAATATCTTGTGTTATTTGTGTCTAAAATATTTATTAAGCATCATTGTGTGGTCCCAGTTATATGTTGTACTCGATGCAACGAGTGCAACATACCACTGGTTCTTGCATTTGTGGGTTACAAGAAGGCTTTTGATTCGGTAGAGTTTGAAACAGTACTGGAAGCTCTGAAGGAAAGCCGAATAGACTACAGGTACACGTCATTAATCAAAAACAGCTATGAGAACGCTACATCAAGTACTTATACGACTATACGAAGACACAGAAAAATTCAGCTTAGGTCGAGGAGTAAGACAAGGAGACAATAGTTCACCTAAATTGTTCATGGCAGCTCTAGAGTCAATATTTAGAAACACTCAACTGCAAGATATGGGCATTAGGGTGCATCGAAAAAGGCGAAAAAAAATTTTTTTTGCGATGGAAAAGTAATACCTCACAAAAGTTGCCCAATCAACTGTAAAGTATTTTGGTAAAATTTTTTTGAAATTGGAAAATATCTTCTGCCTCCCCCCTCAAGACAATTAAAAATTTTGAAAAATTTTAACAGAGGATAAAAATTTTTATTTCGAAACGAAAATGTAATAGCTCACAAAAGTTGCCCAACACACTATTTAGCATTTTAGTAAAATTTCGTTGAAATAAAAAAATATTTTCTGCTCCCCACGGCAACTAAAAATTAGAAAAAATACATTAATATGCAAATTTCTTTGGTAAGGGAAATGTAATACCTTATAGAACTTGAATAAATAAATTCGGTTTAAATTGGACAATATTTTCTTGTTTCACAAGGCAATTAAAAATTTTACTTATAGCCCAGTCGGGATAGCATTTGACCTTGCATTTGGAGCTGCCCCAAATTTTATTTTTCTAATCTTTAGGGAGGGTCAATATTAGTATAAATTTAAAATTTCGACTGAATTCCACCGTTCCGTTAGCCGCCATCTTGATTTTAAACGAGAACTGTTTTTGCTCAATATCTCCGCCATTTTAAATTTTTTGGCAAAAAGTGTTGAAACTGAAATTGTTGAAAATGCGATTTTCTATAATTTCATTAATTATGATTTTTTCGTGCGGTCGATATTTTCCGAGTTATGAGGGGAAAATAGTGACAGTTGTAGCATAATTATTGAATTATTAAATTATCTCGTTTATTATTAGTTTTACAACAAATATATGTCTATACAAAAATGAAGAGAATTTAATTTTGTGCAATTTTGATGCCGTTCATTTTTTTGATAAAATCAATATTTAAGGTAGTACGTATGTGGTAAATGTGCGAGCGTAAGACCTGATTGATTTTGTAGCAATTGTTTTTGTTCAATATCTCCGCCATTTTCAAATTTTCGACAAAAAGTGTAAGAACTGAAATTGTTGCAATTACCATTTACTACAATTTTTCGAGAGAACCAGTGGCGGGTCTACAAGGGGGGAAATGGGGAAAATTTCCCCGCCCCCAACAGGGTCCAAAATTAAAAAAAAAATGTTGAAACATCACGATATTTTAGCTGACATAAAACTTAAAATATCGACAGACAAATTCAACCAATAAAACCCGCTAGTTAATAAAATTAAGTGATCTTAATGCATATAATGTCTTTTTATGTCTTTTATATTATACTTAGTTTGGTTGATGTTTCATTGGAAGTTTCAAAAATTGTATAAAATATACTTCTCTTTATTTTTGTTTGTGTACAATTATTCGTAAAGTTAATAATAAATGAGACAATTCAATAATTATGCTTCCCTTCCGCTTCCATTATTGTCCCCCCTTAACTCGGAGAATATTGATCGTATAAAAAAATTGTGCCAAAGAAATTGTTGGAAATTGCATTTCCAACAATTTTCTTTCCCACTATTTATGTCGAAAAGTTGAAAATGGCGGAGATATTAAGCAACAACAGTTCTCAATTTAAAATCAATATGGCGGCTAATGCAACCGCGGAATTCAGTCGAGATTTTAAATTTACACTACTATTGATCTCTCCTAAAAGGGAGAATTATAAAATTTGGGGCAGCTCGCAAACAAAATTCAATTCAATAATTATGCTCCCCCACCACTTTTTACTATTTTCCCATGTAACTCGGAAAATATCAACGACTGGACTATTAAGAAAAGTATACTAAAACATTCTTTTTATAACAAAATAGCCTAATTTATCCGTCTCCCTGACGTCACCCAAGTTTTTTAATACTGAAATAAATATAAAGCAAAGTACAAAATAAGGTATATAAATATTACAAAAAAATATGGTAAAAGCATTCTATTCGAAGATGTCTTCCGATTTAGCATTAAAGTGAGGCATAGTTTTTCTGGAATCAATTCGAGTTTTTATAAATCCATCCCTCGAATACGCTCCACAAACTGTTAGAGAAGCTTGTTTCACAAGCTTGACACATCGTTCTACACGTTGTTTGTGGCAGCGATATTTCTCAATCTCAATGTTAAACGGGTCTAAGTTAGGATTCTTAATAAAATCTCGCAGATTGTCACTTGAAAATCTAGAGAATATAGGTGGTTCTGTAAGGTGACATTCTTGTTAGTTAATTAACTCAAAGTAGTCGTTTGAATCAAAATTTTTATAGGAGAAAGCTTGAAGACCCAAACGTTTTTTGATTTGGTCACTGGCAAACTTCTTTTGATGTCCAAGGAGTAAATCATTTGAATGTCGCAGATATACAAACCACTGAAGCGGTTTTTTAAGATGTTCTTCTAACAGCCGTGTTACATCACCATTAACGCCAGTGTTTACGACTGTTTCATCACGTGCAACAGCTGGATTTGATACTTTCTGATATACCAGACAGCGGATACCCATATCCGAAATATTTGCACCCTGGCTCATGCACAAGTATTATGTGTTCTTCCACGATAGATTGACCATAAAACTTGGTACTGTTTTTTGCTTGAGCTAAAATTTTGTCTTTGCGTCGGTAACTTTCTTCTTTTACCGTTGTTCTCTGATTATATTTGTTTTTGTTTTCCCTATCAATCGAGCTTATCACCATTTTTCTGGGACCTCTTTGATTTAATAGAAATTCGCGGTCATCCAGAAGCACTTTTTGAAATTTGCTACAAAGACAATTAATCAGAGTGTCACATTTGCGTGCTGCAAGCTTTACTTTTGTTCTTAAAGCATTGAATTTTATTTTTGTAAAATTTACTCTTTTGCATGTTCTTTAATGGTTTCATAAGTTTCATATATTTGTCATGGTAGGCTTTTAAAAGCTGAATAATTCTTGTATGTTAAATTATTGGAATTAAAGCCTTTTCCATATTTCCTCCAATTTAATTGCAACCTGTTCGGCAATACCAGAAAATTCTGGCTCTTTCTTGATGAGTTTTTTTCCTCAATCAACCAGAAAACTTCATCACTTGTTTGTATTTCGGTAAAACATTTTCAGGTATATTTGGTGGTACCAAATAAATTTTGTGGACCGCCCCAAAAATAAGGCGGTCCACAGCACATCTTGATTTTATACCCCAAGGTCCTGGTTTATCTATTTTAAAAATCTTTAATATACAAACAATAATAATAACAAAGTAACGCACCGCAGCAAACATAAGCGAAAATTACACGCACGGACTCACAAAGCGGGAAATTTCAAAGGGGTTGGGGAGATTGAAAAAACAAATAAAACTTTAAATATCGTTTAAATTTGCAATTGACAACATTTTATGTTTTCTTTAATTGATCTTAGATCTAGTTAGCACATATTTTATTTCAAATAAAATAAATTGAAATTACCGTAAAAATCAGATATTTATTAAAATTCAAGGTCGTTGGGGGCATAAGATTCGTTTAGAAAAAAAATTTAAAAATACTAGTATGCTAAAAAATAACACTAGCAACTTTTTCACGCTATTACATATAACATTTCCAACTTTTATTTTTTCGATGCACCCTAATGGGCATCAATATATATGAAGGGAGATTAAATCATCTGTGGTTTGCGGATGATGTAGATATTCATCGTAGATAACATACAAGATATATTTCTATGATACATTCGCTTAAAACTCTATCTGAGAGAGCAGGATTAAAAATAAACTTTGAGAAAACTAAACTTATGAAAATATAACTAAGTATTGACAATAGTACCATACAACAAACAGACAGTTACAAATATCTAGAACATGAGATCAAAATAAGCAGAGACAATCAAGCACATTAAATACTGAGACAAATAGGCCTTGCATGGGCAGCATTTGGCAAACTAAGCCATATTCTGAAAAATTCAATTCCCATGTATCTCAAGCAAAAGGTTTATAACCAATATGTTTGCCTGTATAAACTTATAGAGCAGAGACTTTAACACTGACGCAAAAATCCGCAATTAAACTCAGAGTTACACAAAGAGCCATGGAACGTGCAATGCTGAACGTGAGCCTTCGAGATTACATAACACACCAACAAATCAGGCAAGGATCAGGAGTTCCAGACGTCATCGAAAGAGCTAAGGTAGGTGCACCAAAGGTGGCCATAGTTAAGTGAAAAGTAACTATTAAAATATGTAAACAATTTTTTTTATTTTGCTGCTTTGGTAATAAGTTGGCAGTACTGTTAGCCAAAATAATATCCGTACTTAAGTTTGTTTTTAAATATTTATGATAATAAATTAATTAAAAAACTAAGTAGTTACATGTGGGCCATCTTAGGAACAGGGTATTCCAAAACTGGCCCATGAGTAGAGCCTAAGATGGCCCACGCATAAGTTTTGTCTTTTTAGAGGGCCTAGTGAGGTACTGATAGATAAATACATTAAAAGGAAAAACAGAATTAATATTTTACAAAATTCAGAAATTTAATACAGTCACCAACATTGTAAACATTGTAAACTTACATTATAAAAGGTAGAAAATAATTTTATGAAGTTGTATTTAACTTTTGGAAACCCACTAATAGTCCATGTGGTGAGACCGCTCCCGTCTGGAAAAATTTCTGATTCGGTTTCTTTGTGGATTCCTATTCAAAAATGTCCCCTTTAATGTGGAAAAATGTCTAAAGGGTGCCGGGCGAAATTTTTGGGCAGAAATTTTTTAAACAATTTTTTCAAACAAATACAAAAGATTACGTTTTTTGCTTCGGAACATATATTTTTAGGTTTTTTGGGTCATCCTAAACAAGAAAGGTATCTTGTAATTTTTCTGAAAAATTGATAGTTTTCGAGTTATAGGCGATTTAAAATCTGAAAAATGCGAAAATACGCATTTTCGAGGCTTAAAAACTTATATTTAAATTAGTATTTTTGAGGTTGCCAGATACTTAAATTGAAGATTCAACATTCAGCTTCAAGACTCTGAAGATTGATCGCGTCTAACCTTAATTTATACCGTTGTTCTTTAATTGTTAAATATGCGTGTTTATTCGATTTTTTTGCCGGTGCGGCGCGCTCTATTTAAAAAATCTCCCATTTTCCTCCGAAAAATATTTTTTCTAGATTCTGTGGGATATTCTTAATAAAATAAGTTTCTTGACATTTTTCTCAAAAGTTAACAGTTTTATAGTTATAAGCGATTTAAAATCCGAAAATGCGTCCTTTTGGCATTTTTCGGATTTTAAATCGCTTATAACTTTAAAACTATTAACTTTTGAGAAAAATGTCAAGAAACTTATTTTATTTAGAATATCCCAAGGAATCTAGAAAAAATATTTTTTGGAGGAGAAAAGGAGATTTTTTAAATAGAGCGCGCCGCACCGGCAAAAAAATCGGATAAACCCGCATATTTAACAATTAAAAAACAACGGTATAAATTAAGGTTAGACGCGATTACTCTTCAGAATCTTGAAGCTGAACGTTGAATCTTCAATTTAAGTGTCTGGCAACCTCAAAAATACTAATTTAAATATGAGTTTTTAAGCCTCGAAAATGCGTATTTTCGCATTTTTCAGATTTTAAATCGCCTATAACTCGAAAACTATCAATTTTTAAGAAAAATTACAAGATACCTTTCTTGTTTAGAATGACCCAAAAAATCTAAAAATATATGTTCCAGGGCAAAAAAACGTGATCCTCTGTATTTGTTTAAAAACATTGTTTAAACAATTTCTGCCCAAAAATTCCGCCCGGCACCCTTCAGATTTGTTTAAAGGGGACATTTTTGAATAGGACAAAGAAACCGAATCAGAAATTGTTTTCAGACGGGAGCGGTCTCACCACATGGACTATAACAACGTCTTTACAAGTCCAAACAAGACGAACACTGGAAAAAGGGAATTTTGTCCTGCTTTGTGAGCCCTTCACATTCCTCGTGTACATAACGGTAACACTGATTACAAAGCCTCATGTCCGTTACACGATCAGTATTGCAAAGGTGACAATACCAGCTTTCTACTCTGTTGCTGTTAATGAATTTGTTTGTTCCGCTAGTTCCAGGTTGAGCATCTTCTTCACTTTTAAATTTACTCTTGTCATTTTTATCTCCAGTGCATTTTGTTTTATTAAAATGTTTTGTTTTTGATGGGTATTTTTTTGCTTGATCTTCTTCTTTTGCTTCAAATAAATTAACCACAATCTTTTGAGCACGATAGTTGAGTGCTTTCTTCCTGGGCTTTAAACATTTCTTGGCTAGAGCTTCCGGGATTTTCAAAATTTCATTGAAAGATCTTTCTTTTAGTTCGTTCTCAAGCATTTCCGAGTCAGATTCAAAATTTATATCACTTGCAGATGAATTGTGCACTGAGTAGTCCCTGTCAGATAACGAAGAGTCACTTCCTTCCACTGGTCTTTTCTTTGCACCCCTACTGGTCTACTGGTTTTTAAAGGAGTTTTTTCTTCTTTGATTTAGAGTCAGAACAGGCTGGCTTTTCAGGGGAAAGTACGTCATTCTCTTTAGTTGGAATTACTCTGTTTGTAAGGTCACTAGGAGCAAAAGCTTCATCTTTGATTGCAGTAGGGTCGAAAGTAAAAATCCCAGTCGCCCTAAAACCGGAAATAACATTGGAAGGAGATGTAGCTTTGACCCAAGCCCGAGAAAAAACTTTCCCAAACTTGCTCTTTGTAATAACACGATCAGCGCTTACTTCTACGACAGAATCACCCTTTTGAGCATGCTGAGTCCAAAGTAGCATCACTTCATTATCACAATAAGCTTCATAAGTTCATAAGCACGAAACACGCTTTTGTCTATTGGCTGCAGCTCATGAGTGGTATTGCTTGGTAAACAAAACAACGTTATTTCATGAGCATCTGCAGCCTCCACAATGTTAGCATCCAAATGGGAAGAAACGCCGTCAAAGATCAGCAGAACCGGTCCTGGTGTTTTGTATTTTGCAAAGTGATCAATCCACTTGATAAATGTCTGGGTATTCATGGAACCCTTGGGTGTCATAAAAACACTGCTGCCAGGTGGTAAATCTTCGGCCCATTCTGGACGCAACCTTTCTCCTTTAAAAAGAATGACTGGAGGAATAACTTGGCCAAGAGCATTGCCACAAGAAACAATTGTAACATTCTCGCCGTGTTCAGAAGCAATGTTATACACACGTTTGGACCCTTTGCGAGCTAAAACTGTCGGAGCCTTATGCAAACACAAACGGTTACCTTTCTCATCAACGTTATAAATTGATTGAGGTTTTTGCATGACGTTCATTTCGATCATGACATCTCTTAGCTTATCAAAATAGTCACCCACAATGAATCTGTTAAGTTTTTGAGCTCTGGCTAGGTTGAGATTTTGAGATTTTCTTTTGCTGATGTCAGGGTGTCTCTGCATAAACAATTTAAACCACTTTCTCCCTGCAGAACCTAACTCATCATTGAATGGATTTTTTATTTTGTTGATTTGACAAAAAGTGTAAAAAGTCCGTTTCACCAATTTTGGTGTGATGGGCCTTCCAACATCAGCTAAACGATTAATTCTCCCGCACAATTCCAGCTCTTGTTCAAAGGTCAAAATAGACTGCCGACCTGTTATTTTCTTAAAACTACCTGAAGTTGGATGGTTACGAAGAGTTCTTCTTGGAATACCAAACGTCTCGGCAGCTTTTCTAACAGCCATGTTGTCATTGAGAGCAGAATTCATCGCGTTTGCTAGGTCTTCTTCCGTCCATGGCCGCCCAAGTTGTCGAGCCATCTTTATCTGAAACCAACAAACAAACAAAATTATAGAAAGCATTATAAATTATAATACATTTTAAAAGTAAAACAAACAATAATGGGCGTTATAACATCGTTATAAGCGAATAAAAGAGTTTAAACATATATAGTGTTCCTTAGGTGGCCCACCATGGCCGCGTTGGGAACCACTACCAAAACCGTGTTTTGTTTTGTTTTCTTCATAACTACTCTTGAACCGTAAAGTCAGATGAAAAACTATATGCATATTATGAAAGGTGATGAAATGTATGTAACATCCATATATATTACTTGTAGATTACGCCTAATTAATTGTAATAACGAAGAAAGGTTTACTTACCGGAATATAATAGCGTCCCGCTAACCGCAAACGTAACGACATACTATAAGGCACGAAATGACCGCCGTTCGTCACTGCGTCATCATTTACTAACAACAGCGCTAGATGGCATATATATCTTCAAGTATGTGCTGGTACCTGGCTGTTATTATGTCAACTACTAGGACAAAATAAAAAGTGCCCACCTTAGGAGCATGGGCCACCTTTGGCTCACCCACTTTACGACGCTTAAGTGGAACTGGACAGGGCACAGCTAGAACACAAGATGGACGGTGAACACGACGAATCATGGAATGGAGGCCCAGAAATTATAAAAGAAGCCGAGAATGACCACTGATTAAATGGACCGACGACATAAAAAGAGTAGCGGGAAACTGGCTACAAACGACCCAATGCAGAGATCACTTAAACAAAATTAAGAGAGGCCTATGTACAGCAGTGGACGCGATTGTTGATTGATGATGATGATTATGTAGTCCCACAAATTATTATCATATTATAATTTACTGTTTTATTTGGAAAATACAGCCACAATTTTAGTTTGAAATTAATTTATTGACTTTTCGACTTCCTCTTCGGAAACGTTTATCGAAATACAAAATATTAATATGTACGTAAATTAAACAAATTTTGTTTATGCTGCTTGGTAAAAAAATTCTTCTAATAATTTAATTAAATCTGACTCATTCGTATTGACAATTCAGTCATATATTTTATTTTAAAATGGACGACTTTAAAATGACATTGACAATATTTATGAGACGCGTTCCTGGGACGACTTTATTGGAAGATAGTTCATTCGATTACATGAAATCAACTTTAACTTCTAAGTAACCGTCAGAAAAATCGGCTCGCGGACGTTTTCCCAACTGTTATCAATACGACTAACTTCACGCGTAACTGTGATACGAGAATTATAAAAAAAATATGCATTGAAATCCAGATCCCGTAATTCGCTAAGCGTGATAAAGTGAGTACAAAGACATACTGATGTGATCTTGATTATTGATATGAGATAATATTCTTATATGTCACTTAATTTAATCAATGTATTAATACTAATCTAATTAATTAACCAGATCACATATCAATATGTTTTCAATCTCAGGGCGAATTATAAATTAATTACTTACTTTCGTGGATTCTAAATATTTCTTAACGGTTCCTTATCGGGATAGAAACGAAAAGAGTAAAAAAAATACACATATGGGTAACAATTATAATCAAAATATTTTTTATTTTATTTAAAAAGCAATCACTGCTTAATATTTGCTATTTCTTATTATTCTTAAACATAACATTTACAAATGGGAATCTTATTTCCTTTTGGTTTTCAATTGAAAGTTTTTTATTAACATTTAACTATTAGGAGTTATTAGCAACAACTCTATTTAAGTTTGATGAAGCTTTTCTGATATTATTGATTATGTTATTCAATTTTTATGTGGAATTTAATACGAAAAACCCATACATTCATGTCCAAACAAATGAGACTGACCTTTTCCTGGTGAACTGAAAATGTCCTCACACAAAGCCCGTTCCTGCTATCCTTGGCTGCGATCAAACCTCGTCCTGGCTTCCAGTAATGTACTCCTTTGAAAAACTAGCTCGAATAGCTCTCGTTCCTGCTTCGGTCGTGATGCTGTGTTCTACCTTTTTCGAAACTGCTATCAGCTACCGGGACACTCTTGGCTCAAGGAGGTTCTTTTACTCTCGACCTGGCCTACTTCTCGTTCCACGATAGATACTCCACACTCACGGAACTACCGGCTTTCTCACTCTCCGTACACTACCCTCTACTACTCGACTTCACTTCTCGACAGCTCAAAACATTCTGATCTCACTTTGTCATTCATTCCCCTACTTTCTAAATATCCCTTCCAGATTCACAAATCAATCTTTCACCACCAACTCTCATTCGTAATATTCCTCAAAACCAATTTTTAATCTTTCTAAATATGCTTAATGGATTTCAAAAGAAAATATTTAATTCCCATTCTAAAATACTTTCTAACTATTTACAAATTTTAATGACCTATTCTCTCTTTCAAATGAGTCTTATTTAGCATAGGCTAATGATCGAAACCTTCCGCGAAAAACGATAATGAACTATCATCTATTTCACTGAGTTTTATTTAGCATAGGCTAATGATCGACCTTCCGAGAAGAACGATAATGGTACGCGTCATTCACTTTGTTTATCTAAGCACATTGTTCCGAGTTTCGTACGCTTATTCTAATCACTTCTTAAAATTACATATAACAATTTGTTGTATACAGGTTGTTTTAAATTTATATGCCCGTGGTTGAGAAAATTGAAAATATTTTATATTAAATTGAATTTTGTTTATCATTATTAAATTTTAATTTTTATATCAAATAGAAATATAACAAATCCCCGCCTTGTATTCGATAAAATTTATCTGCATTTTTAAATAAATTTTCTCGAGGCAAAACCAACTCCCTGTATATTTCCTTACTTTAATCTACGTCTTATATCCTAACTTACTATCTACTTTAATTAGTCCCACCTGTAGAGTAATTGTTTCCTTATTTTCAGTGTCCTCATCCTGTGTTAGAGTGTCGGATATTATGTTGTCTTTCCCTTTTTCCCATATCAATTTTCTGTCTTTTTCCTCAGATTTTTCACATACTTTTATCGTGTATTCTGCATCCTCGTTTTCATTTGCCTCCTCTTCAAATGCCGCTGTTTCGATCATATCTTTTTTGCTTTCATTTTTTTGCTTTATTTCTTCTTCTCCTGAGCTCGTCTCTTCTTTTGAGGAATCCCAGGTTTCCTTTGTTTCTGATACTCTCAAATTTTCTTCTTCTGGGCTCAACTCTTCTTTTGAGGAGCCACAGGTTTCATTTTCTTTTGTCTTTTTCTGACTTTTTCTCCCTTTTCTTCTTTGTCCTTGCTTCGTTGCCAAATTCATTTCCACTGTTTGTTCTTTACCTGATTCGTCCGTATTTTGTTTCTCCTGTTCCTTGTCCTGTTCTTCTTTTTTTTCTTCTGTTAGGTTCATCGTATTATTTTTAAAATCTATCACTACATGTTTTTCTGCCAATTCGTCAACTCCTACTATCATGTCATGTGACATGTTTGGCATTATTACACATTGTAGTGCATACATCTTCTTACCCAGTCGTACCATTACTCGTATGCCTTCATTTATAGTTGCCAATGTCCGTTTGTTTGCGCCCACTAAATTTACCCTAGGTATTTTGTAAATTAAATTTGTTAAGTTAACTTCTTCTATTAGTTTTCTGTTGACCAATGTTATTTCAGATCCAGTGTCTATCATAATTTTAATTGGTTTCTCGTTGATAAATCCATCCACAAATTTTAAATTAACTCCATTTTTCTTTTCGTTGTTTTCTGCCAATTTAATAAACTCCTTGGGGTTACAAAAGATTCCTGTTTGATTTTTTGTTTTTAGTGAGCGCCGTCGTGAAAAGACGCCGGTTGCTCATCGTTGTTTATATTTTCGTCATAATGTCTCTCTCCGGCATATTCTTCTGTCTGGGTATTATTTACCTCTCTTCTATTTTCTCTTGGTCTGTCGAATCTGTTTCGGTTTTCTCGATATCCCTGTTCATTTTGTCTACCATTATTTCTGTTTTCTTGATTTGAGCGTGTGGTGTTTCTATTCTGGTATTCTCGATTTCTGTCCTCATTCCATTGCCTATTTCTTTGTTCATAATTTCCTCTTCCGTTGTCTCTATTTTCGTTTTCCCTTCTGGGATTAAAATCTCGTCTTGTATAGTCCCTCCTATTTTGATTTCTATCTCTGTAATCCTGTGTTTCTCGGGGCCTGTAATCTTCTCGCGACCTTCTTGATTTTGTTTCTCTTACACGTAATTCTCTTATTTGTAGGAATTGGCATAAACTATCTATGTCTTTGTAGTTTTGCAATGTGATATGGTCTTCCAGCGTTTCTTCGAAATGTCTTGCAATCAGTTCGACTAATTGTTCCGATGAGTAATTATATTGTAAATGTTTTGCGTTATAGTAAATTTGTAATGCATATGTCCTTTCTGATATACCCATCCTATCATTGTATTTCCCATTTTGCAATTCCTTGTTAATTTCCAATTGTTGGACTTTTCCCCAGAAATAATTCAAAAATTTTTGTTCAAATTGTTGCCAACTGTCAAATTCTTCTTCTTTGCAATCGAACCATAGGCTTGCTTCATTTTTGAGATGGTTTCTGATAGTTTCTTTTGCTGTTTCGAAATTTCCGATGTGCTGTATTTTCTTTTTCAGGCTATTTATGAACGGCACTGGGTGTAATCTTCTTACATCCCCGCCAAACCTTATCTTCACGTCATCTATGCTATGTATAACCATTTCTCTTCTTTCTCCGACATTTTGTTGAATATTGATTTCCGCAATCTTTCTTTCCACTTCTTCTCTGTCTGCTTTAATAGCGTTTTCAAACTTGTTTTTCAAATTTTCTATTTCTTTTTTCTGGCAATTCATTAACTCCTTTATTTTATTTTGAATTTTCATTTCTTGTTCTTTCATGTGATCCTTAATTTTCATTTCATACTTTTCTATGCGTTCCTCCATTTTCTTGTTGTTCTCTTCTATGGCTTGTTTTGTTTCCTTCTGATTTTCTTGCATTATTCTTTTTGTTTCATCCATTTTCTGTTGTGTTTCATCCATTTTTTTTTGTGTTTCATCCATTTTTTGATTCACTTTATCCATTTTCTTTGATGTTTCTTCCTGATTTTTATCCATTGTCTTTTTTGCTTCATCCATTGCTTGTTTTGTTTCACGTTGATTGTCATCCAGTTTTTGTGACTGGAGTTGCATCAGTTGTAATAGTTTATCTATTCCTGATAATTCTTGCTGTTCTGATGCCATGATTGTCGTGTCTAAAATATCTTCTTGGTCTGAATGTTCTTTTTGTTTTTTGTTGTCCTTGCTTCGGCTTCTTGTCACAGACACTTGTTTTCAAGAAGTATTATCCCCGCCAAATATGAAATTTTACTAGTATGTTACCAAGACGACTTTTTTTTACCCAAATATTATAAATTGTCAATAAATATATCAAATGTAAATATCGTAAAAATAAAATATTAAATCAGTTATGTAAAATTTGTACCTAAAGAGATCTAAAATTTTATGTTATCAAATGTAAGTATCTCACTTTTTACCACAGGCATATAAATTTTCAAATACCGGCTTTACTCTTTCTATCCTTCAAATTTGCCACTAGAAATACTTTACAATGCTTTCCACGTTGGACGACAGTTGATGTGATCTTGATTATTGATATGAGATAATATTCTTATATGTCACTTAATTTAATCAATGTATTAATACTAATCTAATTAATTAACCAGATCACATATCAATATGTTTTCAATCTCAGGGCGAATTATAAATTAATTACTTACTTTCGTGGATTCTAAATATTTCTTAATGGTTCCTAATCGGGATAGAAACGAAAAGAGTAAAAAAAATACACATATGGGTTACAATTATAATCAAAATATTTTTTATTTTATTTAAAAAGCAATCACTGCTTAATATTTGCTATTTCTTATTATTCTTAAACATAACATTTACAAATGGGAATCTTATTTCCTTTTGGTTTTCAATTGAAAGTTTTTTATTAACATTTAACTATTAGGAGTTATTAGCAACAACTCTATTTAAGTTTGATGAAGCTTTTCTGATATTATTGATTATGTTATTCAATTTTTATGTGGAATTTAATACGAAAAACCCATACATTCATGTCCAAACAAATGAGACTGACCTTTTCCTGGTGAACTGAAAATGTCCTCACACAAAGCCCGTTCCTGCTATCCTTGGCTGCGATCAAACCTCGTCCTGGCTTCCAGTAATGTACTCCTTTGAAAAACTAGCTCGAATAGCTCTCGTTCCTGCTTCGGTCGTGATGCTGTGTTCTACCTTTTTCGAAACTGCTATCAGCTACCGGGACACTCTGGGCTCAAGGAGGTTCTTTTACTCTCCACCTGGCCTACTTCTCGTTCCACGATAGATACTCCACACTCACGGAACTACACCGGCTTTCTCACTCCTCGAACACTACCGTCTACTACTCGACTTCACTTCTCGACAGCTCAAAACATTCTGATCTCACTTTGTCATTCATTCCCCTACTTTCTAAATATCCCTTCCAAATTCACAAATCAATCTTCCACCACCAACTCTCATTCGTAATATTCCTCAAAACCAATTTTTAATCTTTCTAAATATGCTTAATGGATTTCAAAAGAAAATATTTAATTCCCATTCTAAAATACTTTCTAACTATTTACAAATTTTAATGACCTATTCTCTCTTTCAAATGAGTCTTATTTAGCATAGGCTAATGATCGAAACCTTCCGCGAAAAACGATAATGAACTATCATCTATTTCACTGAGTTTTATTTAGCATAGGCTAATGATCGACCTTCCGAGAAGAACGATAATGGTACGCGTCATTCACTTTGTTTATCTAAGCACATTGTTCCGAGTTTCGTACGCTTATTCTAATCACTTCTTAAAATTACATATAACAATTTGTTGTATACAGGTTGTTTTAAATTTATATGCCCGTGGTTGAGAAAATTGAAAATATTTTATATTAAATTGAATTTTGTTTATCATTATTAAATTTTAATTTTTATATCAAATAGAAATATAACAATACATATTTGTTTCTTTATAATTACAGCTTCAATTTACCGTACACTTCTCGTAGACTCTGCCGATAAGGTAGAGTCGAGTTGGGGAAAAATCCGCACCCAGAAAAATCATAGCATGTGATTTGTCTTAAGACAGCCACATTCAATGATGCCAGTACAATTCTCGTATTAGTGATTCCATAGTAAATCACGAGAAAAAACCAGGAAAAAACCTTATGGTACTATCCAGAAATTGTAAGTCAATAACATATTGATAATGCATTATTTATATTTTACAATAACATACATATAAAATCAGAGTTTGGTGATAATTTTGAATGTATGTATACTGAATATGAGACCAAATACTTACATTACCATTACTTCTGAAACCAATCCAACTCTTTTCCTCCACTTTTCCTTGTATTATAAGGCGAAGTAGATAGTTTTTAAGTCCTCCAATTTTGTAGGTGAAGTATTCTGGTTTGTCCCCTTTATTATTTTTATGAGCAGACGTTCTGAATTCATCATTTGAAGAATATCTTCATTGGAAAAGGATTTGTCGAAACTTTAAGATTCGTCGATAGCACCACAATTCGAATGCTTCCAATTTGTTTAGCATTGTGATTTTTAGCGTCCATGTCTCATCTTCACCATCTATGTACCTATATAAGATTTATTTCCATACGGTAGTTTTTTTTGTACGTTTTCTGCTGAATTTCTCACACTCAATGCATTTTCCAGCAAAGAAAAATGATATTTATTATGGAACAGTTTCACAAAATTTAGTTTCGCAATCTAATTCTTTAGAAATTGAAACTGAGTCAAGTATTATCTGCTCAAATGCAGTGTCAGTGCGAATAATGGATAAATCTTCACTGACTTGATCAAGCATCTTGACACCTTGCATAATTTGCTGACAATATTACCCGTTGCTAAACTGAGTCAAGTATTATCTGCTCAAATGCAGTGTCAGTGCGAATAATGGATAAATCTTCACTGACTTGATCAAGCATCTTGACACCTTGCATAATTTGCTGACAATATTACCCGTTGCTAAAATACTGTACTTTGTCATGCCAGCGCAGATAAACATAAAGTTCTTTAATTTTGTCATCATCGAGCTTTAAAAACTGAATGTCAATACTAGTGCGCATTCAATTCTCAAATACAAAGTGAATTTGGTCAGACTGTAAAGAAGAAAATTAGGTTTTTGAAAATCAGTATTTATGATTCTACCGCCACCTTTAAAATATACCGACTACTAATGCGGTGCTTTTACATGCACAGTTCAGCAAACGGCAATAATTATAATTTTGTCAGCAGAATCGGAACTTTGCTCCTAATCTAAATCGGTTTCATATTTCATTTGTATATCGTAAGTGCAGTAAGCATTAATGCCTTTGTAAAAAATACCGAAACTGCACTTGTATGTTCTTGTTGTTTGTAGGTTTTTTAAGGACAAGAAGCGCAATTGACTACATATTCTGATTGAGAAATAAGCCACAATTTAACTTGAAAAATCAAATAAACCTAACAATGAATAAGAAAGAACAAATAATTGTATTTATAAAATACCTTGTCAATGCGAACAATTTTATTTAGGTGAAACATTAGACCATTATAGGTCTAATGTTTCACAGGTAGTCTTAGGTATATTAAAAATAGAAAATTTGATAGATCTCACATGTGTCAACACGAATGGGTCAATGAATATATAATTAAGTGGAAAGATTCAAATATAGTCCTGAAAGAAACATAGTAAAAAGAGAAAAATTAAAGAAGCGGCTCTAATTATGCTAAATGAAACCAATTGTGTCGCAATTTCCTCGGTAGAATTCAGTAGGATGTGGTTACCCATACTAAAAGAGGAAGTAAATAGAAAGAAAATACCATGCTTAGTAAATCAAACATATCGAGGGTAGTACATAATTTATATTTTGGTATTTGTGTTTATCTATGTATTATTAATATTATTTACTTATAATTTTAAATAGCATACAAATACTCAGAATTTGATATTAGTTTTGAGAGTAAACTGAATGTAAAACCAAATACTTACGATGTCGGGATAGTATCATGAGGTTTTTTACTGTTTTTCCTAGTGATTTGCTACAGAATCACTAACACGAGAATTTTACTGTCACCATTGCATGTGGTTGTCTTTTTAAAGACATATTGTAACGTATTATTTTTCTGTTTGAATGGGGTAGCTTAATAAATGACCAAAGTTTTACAGAAATAGGCTAGCTGGATATTTAAGAGACTAAACAGTAGGGCTCAGAGGAGGATCAGGCCCTATTTGCACGCCCGAAATAAGACGGTACCTAATGAAGTAGTGGGGTGTTAGAAACTAAATTAAAATAGGGAAAGAAATGATAAGGAACTGCTGATCGAGAAGATATTACTGAGAATGTATAAGGGCGCCAGGGAAGAATTAAATAAATTCTTCTCCACGTGACCTATATTGCTGTACCTAACTAATACTATTAATAGATACTATTAAACTGATAGGTTAATAAAACATATAAGTATGTACAACCACATTTAATAAAAAAAAAATACCTATAAACCCTATATACAATTTTATACACTAGCTAAATATCCGACGTACTATGGTAGTACACTCCTGTCGATAATGCAGGTTTTACAGTATGAAAAAACTAATATATGTAATGAATTTATTCTACTAAGGAAGTGATTTGATCCAAATATGTATGTACAAACTAATTATTACTGTAGAATACAAGATTGGCTGACAATCCCGTATCTGATCGGAAGTGACAACCTGACAATATCTGGTGAATGGGATAAATGTTATTAAGTAGGAAATAAACCCTTCGATAGTGTGCACAGTATCGTCCCAGATAGTTTATAATCCTGAGATTATTTTAAATACCTGATACAATCATGAAAATGAAATATAAAATTGGTTGACAAAAAATTATTGAATATTATAAAGCTAATAGGTTTTAAGAAGGTGAATTTATATTATTATTAAGGTTATGTATTTGAGTTATTGAAAAAAAATTGAAAATTGAAAACTGTTATTTAAAAGGATTAAAAATTTAAATTTTATTATAAAAACCTGGCGTTTCTACAAAAGTAGGCCTGTGGCTTCTCCAAAATCCTGGTGAGGTTGATGATGGGAGAGCCAGGTAGGTATCCTCCGATCTTCCCAATCCTCGGGAGGTAAGGAACAACAACACAGAGGATTGACGAGGAGGTACTTGCTAGTGTCGGTAAAACTCAGTGTCTATTCCAGAAAGGAAAAAAAAACATCCAAAACTCTTCCAATCCAAACCCAAAATAACCCCAAAATTATTGCTTATTCCATAAATAACTGAAGTATCCAAATGTGACTTAAATTTTGTTATAGTCTCCCTCCAGTGGCTAAAAGAACAGAAAACCTTCTATTAGCTGGTTTTCCTTAAGTATCTAAGAAACAGGGCCTCTATAAAAAGGTGTTTCACCTTATCAGAACTTGACAGAGAAAAAACTACGGAAAAAGTGAGGTTTGATGTACATGCTTTCATTGACCTTGATTATTCTTGACTGGAAAAAGCCTTTTTAAACGAATATAAGGAAGTATTTGGACAAAAAAATGTGGATCTTGTAATCAAAGATTACTATATGGAGTTATATACATGATAGAATGAAAATTATCATTGATTTTCAATTTATTTGAGAGTGAAAATGTAGTTCTAAGAATATTTTTTTCCTGTAGAGTGTATATTAGAAGTATTGAAAAAGTGATAATTAAAGAATAGCAATGCTTTTCATATGATCTAAATATGGTATTAAAAATGATTTAGATGGTTATTTTTTCTTAGCATGAAAAAGAAATGGCAAACCATAGTTAAGTGATATTTTTTTCATACATACCCATTGTTTTTTTCAAAAAATATTGGAACCAAAAACTCTTCACAACCCCAAACAAAAAAATAAAAACTTCCTCCAACGTAAATTAATCTTCTTATAACTTATTTCAACCAAAAGGTAAATTCTTACAATGGCCACCGGAGGACTTCTTGATCGGACAAGAACGAAAATTCAAGTGAAGGGCCAGCCGCTATGGCCGATATGACATACACCCCTGCCGGATATCGTCATTGCCAACTGCTAGACAATAATCTACCAGATATTACCAATTTTATCGTCTATCAACTGCAACTTCTAATACGAGTGCTTGTAAAGTTGGTTGCATACCTAGTTCCCATCGGAATAACATTTTAGTAACGATAGTAGTAACTCATCGTTACAATATCACATGCTATGACTTTTTTGTGACGGGTATTCTTGACTTAAAGTTGATTTCATCTAATATAATGAACTAACTATCTTTCGATAAAGTCGTCCCAGGAACGTAACTCATAAATATTGGGAATATCATTTTAAAGAATTTTACTTTAAAATGTATGTCTGAATTGCCGACATAAATTAGTCAGATTAAATTAAACTATTAGAAGAAATCTGCCAACATATTTTTATCAAATATTTGGTATTTCAAGTTTGGTAAGCGAGCTGTGCGTCATAGTAGCTTTCTATAATATTATATAGTATATATGTGTTAGTGTTTAAAGTGGTTATTTAGTGTCATTCTGAACTTATAGCTCTAAAGTCGAATTGGGGTGTCATCATCTGGCACTTTATGTTTTAAATTTTTTTTGTATTTTTGATATAAACAGGTCAAATTTACATTTTGTATTGAAATAACTGATTTAAATTATTAATATAGACTCTATACTCACTATATCTTAATTTTTTTAGATGTTTTACTTGACTTCATTTATTATGGTTTGGTAGGTACTTGCTAATTTGCTTATAACATCTTTTTCATTTTATTTTTCAACTTTTATAACATATTAGTGGCTAATAAGTTAATAAAACATGTTTATTTATATTCTTTTGTTACTCAACACATTATTTTGTATTTTAAACAAGTGGATCACAGAAAATTGTTAAGGGGTGCTGTGAGATCCCCACGTGGCAGTTGGCGCCTTGCAAAGCCACGTGGCAGGTGCCGGGTTAAATCAACGAATTGTAGTGTTGACAATTCGTTGATATAAATCAATTTGTGCTGAATGTGATAAAAAGTATGCTTACCTCTGTAGCTAAAAATTGGGAAGGTATGGCAAAATTGAATATAAACTCATTTGACAAATCAAATTGATACAAACAACATCTTATTAGGTCCCGTGTTTCTAGTCTAAAATTATTGTATACAAATTACTATACATTGATATAGTCTGTTCGCTAAACTCAGACGCAACTTTCTAGATATTTTAGTCGGTAATTTTGCCAATTTTAGCAAAATTGGCAAAAAATAATTTTTAAATAGTTAATAATCACTAAATATTTAGTAATTTTGCCAATTTTTGCAAAATTGGCAAAAAACAAAAAAAATATCGACTAAAATATCTAGCCAGTTGCGTCTGAGTTTAGCGAACCGACTATATTTCAATTCATGTTACTTAGTTGTTCGGCGTAAATGATAATGGTAGGGGAGGTAAGTATGCTACATTTCCAGTTACTCGAGCGTTACGGGGACTAATTGGGTTGTGAAGATTAGGTCCTAAAACCCAAAAATTAAGTTTTCCATTTTCGTGGGGATCTTCCAATTTTTAACTTATTTTTCCATTTCCTACAATCGTTCTTTCCGATTATAGCGCCATCTATCTATAGCCTCGAATAAAAGTTACTTATTCTTACGTTCAAATCTACAACAAAAAATGGGGGATCGTATTTAAGATTTTAAAGTAACTCCCCGCACCACCTCCGTTAGGGGTCATGTTTGATGTCATTCGATAGATTTAAAAAAATATTATTTAACACGCTTTTTTCAGATTTTTGATCTGAAGTTCATTTTGCGAAATATCGCCAAATTAATATTTAAAATTTTAAAGTTACCCTCACCCCTCTCCGTGGGGGTCGTCTTTGGTATTACTCGATAAATTCTTGAAAACTATTAAACACGTATTTTTCAGTTTTTCGATCTACGTTAAATTCGCGAAATATTGGCTTTTTTTGTGAAATTTTGTGACTCACCCAATTCCTTACGCGTCCCGCTCAAATTGTCAGATTTTTGAAATATGCACTTTTCTGCATGTACTTAACTTACCTTATCTTCAATAAGAATCTTAATCTTAACTTACCTCATCGATTCTAAGGATAGATTTTTTTTCGGACCCCCTTAACTAGTGTTGCCCAAGTGCAAGACCAAGACGAGACTTAGAGAGTCTTGGTCTTGGTCTTGCGACAGTACACCTGGTCTTGGTCTTGGTCTTGGTATTGCGCTCCAGGTCTTGGTCTTGGTCTTGGTCTTGCAGCAAGAGTCTTGCAAGTCTCGCAGTTGCCCATTAGCCTATTACATATCTTAGAACTAGAACAACGTAACAGAGTAGGTCAATTTTAAGCTTTAATATCACAGCCGTAGTGAAGACCAACCAAATTAATAAATATCTAAACAACTGACACCGGGTGGGGTTTGAACCTACGATCTAAGCGATCCGTGTCTATATTCCAACTAACCAAAGTTTATTAGGAACTTACGTATTTTTTCGAGTATTTGCCATTGACAATGTGTGATTTGAAAAGAATTCAATTCAGTGACAGATGTGCACAATATGAAGAGTCAGAGGGAAAAAGGATGAATGTAAATTTTTGGTCATTTTGAGATTGTTGTGCAATCTGTTAGCTTAGAAAGGGTACTATCAACCTGTGAATGGACAAGGGGACATAAATATGATAATCGTCTTAAAATCACGTCACAAGATTGGACGCAAGGGGTAAAAACAATGAATATGTAACTTTATTTCTCATTTTACCGAAAATGCTTGCAGATAGACATTCATCGTTCTTTCCCCTGGCCCTTCATATGTTAACGCCAGTTCTCATTTTGGTACCGAATACCAAACCGAGAATAATACACTTCTCCAAGAAATTAAGGCACCTCCTTAAAAATGGAATGGGTCATTTTTGATGTCTCGAATTTCCTAAACCTGTTGTCTAATTTAAGTGATTTTTTAATATTATATAGCCTTATTCGTTAACAATATCGCTGTAATAATATTGTTGCTAGAAGTTAAATTGTCGTTGTATAGGTACCCGATATAATCGGTTCGCTAAACTCAGACACAACTAGCTAGTGATTTTAGTAAGTAATTTTGCCAGTTTGGTAATATTGGCAAAAAAATAATTACTAAATAGTTCCTAATTACTCAATAGTTAGTAATTTTGCCAATTTTGGCGAAATTGGCCAAAAACAAAAAAATTGCCTACTAAAATCACTAGCCAGTTGTGTCTGAGTTTAGCGAACCGACTTTAACTTATCGGTACTAATGAGCGTACCAATCAAACTGGGTTTTTTTCTCAAAGTAAGCATCATCCTGTGGAATATTCTAGCATTTATAACATACTGAAATTAAGACCCAATTACAGTCTGATACTTTTTTAACATTCTGTTTTTTCATTCGCTTATGTTGGATACCAGTAAAGTTAGGTATTTTAACAACTAGCCATGTTTTTTATCAACACAGGGTGTTTTTAAATAAGTATGGTAAATTTTAAGGGGTAATTCTAAACAAACGCGTCATGTTACCTGTATGCGCGCCAATGGTGAATATTAAATTCTTAATTGTATGTCAAAAATGCGTAATAACTACCTCTTAAAACCCACCAAATTTCATTTGCATATCTCAACCGGTTTTAGAGCAATAAATCGTCAGTTTGTAAGAAAAATTTTAACACCCCCTATTTCGGAAACGAAGCATTTGCGAACATACACTTATAAAGCAAACTGTCAAATTATTTTTCGGGCAGAATTACCCCTTAAAGTTTGCCATACTTATTTAAAAACACCCTGTATTGATGAAAAACATCGCTAGTTAAAATAGTACCTAACTTTTTATTATCCAACATAAGCGAATGAATAAAAAAAAACAAAATGTTAAGAAAATATGAGGCTATAGTTGGGTTTTAATTTCAATATTTTATAAATGCTAGAATATTTCACAGGGTGATGCGAACTTTGAGAAAAAAAATACACTTTGATTGGTAGTGTCCAATGACAAATTTACCTGTATAGAAACAATATTATTACAGCGATATTTATACAGAACAAGGCTATATTATTATCAAACATTAAAATCAAATAAATAAAAAATCAAATTATCAACCACTTAAATCGAACAAGTTTAGAAAATTCGAGAGACCAAAAATGACCCGTTTCTTGGAATAGTGTATAGCAACCAAAGAGCATAACAAAAGAACAGTGAGTCGATTGATAAAACAAATGACTAGTTTAATTTAACTACCTACAGAAAAAACTGCTATGAATGTCCTTTTGTTTTCCATGTATTTCACTGTAAATATTTCTTTGTTGAATGCCTCGTAGACTAAATATTTGGGTATGTATTTGAGTATTTGGTTACACGGTATAGACGGCACGGCATTATCTGTTATAGTCTGTCTCCTATCGTAATCACACTCAGCAGAAAAAATATACATACATAATAGTCTTATTCAGTGGTGTCATGGCAAAATTAGCATTGCCGGAACGCACTGCTAATTTTTGTTTACAAAACCTAAATTCTCTATTTTTTTTTTCTTTTCTTAACCAGTGTGAGAACGGCGTTCCCACGCGTTCCCACACCATGACACCACTGGTCTTATTATTCTATATATCGATATGATTTTTATGTGTTTAAATTCCTACAAAACTAATTAAGGAAAAAAATTAACTACTTATTGTAGGTATATTTTTTATCAGCATATGACATATTTTTAAAAAGTTTCGATACATTATAGGTCTGGATCCCGCGTATGAAAAAAAATTGATTAATAGCAAGCTGAAAATTTGTTAATAGCTTAACGGAGTCTAGTCGGATAAACTTTGATATATGGGAACACTGGAATAGGGGCAGTTTTAATTGTGGAACAGGTTAAAAATTTGGAACGGTCAGACCACGAAAACGGCACATTTATTTTGTCCGACAGAATAGACTTAAACTCTCCGAACAGAGATTAAACTCTCGTGCAAAAATCAGACTGCTATTTATCACCTATCATAATTCCTGTCATTTGACATATTCTACATGTTCCACTCACTAAAACGCTCATTTGGTGATAAATAGCAGTCTGATTTTTGCATGAGAGTTTAATATCTGTTCGGAGAATTTAAGTCTGTTCTGTCGGACAAAATACATGTGCCGTTTTCGTGTTCTGACCGTTAAAAATCTTTAACCTGTTCCACAATTAAAACTTCCCCTGTTCCAGTGTTCCCATATATCAAAGTTTGTCCGACTAGACACCCTTAAGCTCTTAACAAATTTTCAGCTTGCTATTAATCAACTTTTTTTCATACACGAGATCCAGACCTATTAATTTATGAATGGAGGGCGGCTATTCTCAAAACCTGGACAATTAATTTCAGAGCGAAGAATGTATGTTTGTTTATGGTATTATCCGTAAGGCGCATAAGTCCAATTTTACAAATTTTTTTGCTTCTCATAGAGTGCCTACCTAAGAATATACCCGAACTAATATACTTCATAAAAGACCCTAAGTTCTAATTGCAAGACGCAAGAGTCTTGCAGGCTTAGTCTTGTTCTTGCTCAAATCTTGCACGGTAAGTCTTGGTCTTGGTCTTGCTCAAATTAGGCGGTCTTGGTCTTGGTCTTGGTCTTGCGAAAACGCAAGAACAAGACCAAGACCAAGACTGATTTTGGGCAACACTACCCTTAACCATCTCCCCTGTATTAAGAGTCGATATATATGGTAGGGTACATTTACAGGGTAAAAGGTTCTCCCCATATGATTTTCTGACGCGCTTGAGTAACTGCAAAAATCCCAGCTTGGGCTCCCCTACCACTATAATTGATCTTATTTTTTAAAAACCATGAATTTTAAACCCGTCCAATTTTTTGAACATAGAAATGACACTACATATAATAAAATCTGTCGTAGAAGGAAGACGATTCAGTTAAATTCTAGTGGATGAGAGCTTAAATAATATTTCTTAAAATAAATGAGTCATCAACTTTTTTCCAGCATATCTCGCTTAGTTTGAATGTAATCGAAATTATTTAACAGTGCTCATTTTAAAGGTCTTTTTAAGCACTACAGAAAACATTTGTAGCATATCGACCAAATCGACACAGATTTGAGCATGCACCAAAAAAATTTCTTTTCATCTACCATATTTCTTTTTGCATTATAAGCAGTGATGTAACGAATATTCGTATTCGCATTCGCTTTCGCGAATATTCGCATGTTTTTGCATATTCTCATTCGCATCTGCATTCGCGAAATTTATGCGAATGTTTTGCGAATATGAAAACCAGAAGAAAAAAATAATTTTAAGATATTAGGTTAATAAAATGAAAATCTGTTCACTTCTCATCTTTTTTTTTTATTAAGAAAAGGTAACTTAACCTCAAACATGCAGCTACTCTCAAATGGAAATATGCAGGACACAACAGCAGACAAAGAGACGGAAGATGGAATGAAGTGATAACTCACTGGAGACCCTGGGACTACAAAAAAGGAAGGGGCAGACCACAGACGAGATGGTCGAATGACCTAAAAAGATAAGCAGGAACCAGGGACCAGATCGACAGCATTAGCACTGAACCGAGAAGAGTGGAAAAATAAGGGAGGCCTACGTTCAACTTTGGACAAATGAAGGGCAATAGATAGATAGAACTTAACCTTGTTTAATCACATTATCAGCCTTCACTTTTTTTATTATTTGGTATTATGTAATAAAGCTTCAGATTCAGATTGATTTACACTAAATATCAATTAACTTTTCATTACATATTTAGGAAACATTACAAAAATAAAAACAAATTTAAAAAAAACTGAATATTCGCATTCGCATCCGCATTCGCGAATGTCGGTAGCAGATATTCGCATTCCCATTCGTATTCGCGAATGTTCAAAAAATGACATTCGTTACATCACTAATTATAAGTAGATCTATGAAGAAACGAATCTCTTTGATTTTTCAACAGCTACAAACATGTTTTATATTGTTTTATTTCGTTAGATGCATAATTTGTACTCGCAAAGAACCGTCCGAAAAGGTAGGTATGTACCTATTATTTTTCAATTAAAATAGCAAAATTTTTAACTATGAATAACTCAAACAGTATTGAGATTTCAAAAACATAACTATAGGACAGTTTTTGCTTAGAATTATTTTCTCTAGCCACATCCGTAGTTATTTTGACCAAACAATTTTCCACCCATGAGAGGGGGTGCGAACCGCCCCCAAGATAAAAGCCCCAATGTATATAGGGTAGACCTTGAATTAGGAGATAAGTAGATGCCATTCCCAAAATGTCATTAAAATCCTGTATAGTCCTGTCGCCAGGGGGGTACAACGGCCTCCTTAATTCAGATGGACTTACCCAAGTTTTTTTTTATATATTTTGACCCGCAGAATACGAATTTTTTGGGTAACAGTTTATCCGGATGTCGATAAGATTGTTATAGACAAAGAACTTGAGGAATTACATAACAGCGATTTCTCGCAAAACAAAACATCTTTTTGTATTTTTTGGGTCATTTTAAGCAAAAAATATTCTTACAAGTTTTTTCGTAGAATGCATAGTTTTCGAGATAACCGCGGTTGAACTTTCAAAAAAATCGAAAAATTGTAATTTTTTAACCCTAATAACTTTTGATTAAAAAATAAAGTAGCAATTCTGCTTACCGCATTTGAAAGTTTAAGTCAAATTATATCGGTTTTGATTATTTGCATTGCTAAAAATTTATTATTTTATTGTTAAACAAAGCTATAAACACCTAGTATGTGAGTGATGTTTTCTATGATTTCTCATTTAAAATCGAACGAGTAGGTAGAGTAGCTACAAGTGCAAGCGAGGCAATTTCTACGTAGCATGCGTTAAAACGTATGTATTAGGCACGGGAAACACTATGTGTTTATAGATTAGTTTAACAATAAAAAAATTAATTTTTAGCAATGCAAATAATCAAAACCGATATAATTTGACTTAAACTTTCAAATGCGGTAAGCAGAATTGCTACATTATTTTTTAATCAAAAGTTATTCGGGTTCATAAATTGCAATTTTTCGATTTTTTGAAAGTTTAATCGCGGTTATCTCGAAAACTATGCATTCTACGAAAAAACTTGTAGGAATATTTTTTGCTTAAAATGACCCAAAAAATACAAAAAGATGTTTTGTTTTGCGAGAAATCGCTGTTATGTAATTCCTCAAGCTCTTTGTCTATAACAATCTTATCGACATCCGGATCAACTGTTACCCAAAAAATTCGTATTCTACGGGTCAAAATATATAAAAAAAAACTTGGGTAAGTCCATCTGAAATAAGGAGGCCGTTGTACCCCCCCTGGCGACAGGATTAGTAGGTAATATCCTGTTTTTACTCTCATTGACTGGCGTATTTCACATTTAGCCTGATCTGTTTAACTGATCACTAGTCCCTAATATTAAACGCATGCACATAGATCGGGAGGTAGCGGAGCATTTTAGCATGGCTGATTTTTTTATATAGCTTCTAGCTAGATCTAAAGCTTATTAACAAATAATGTGTCAGCTGGCCCAAAATCGGGGCTTTTAGGCAAGAAAAGCTAAAATATGAAAGGAGAAGGAAAACCCTACAACTTATATGTCAAATATTTATCCTCGTGCCTTACATCTATAATGGCCTAGTGGTTAGAATACCTGGCTCCTGGCTTTCACCCAGGGTTCGATTCCCAGCGTCGGAAATCTTTTTTTTTTTTAATTGACATTTTGATTAAAAGAATAATTGTTTTTATAATACCACGTTGTTATTATTTATAGGACACAATATAAAGAAATATTATAAAAACAATTACTTTTTAAATCAAATGCCAATTTAAAAAAAAAATAAGGATTTTCGACACCGGGAAACGAACCCGACTCGCCTGGGTGAAAAATACTGAAAAAGCCAGGAGCCAAAGTATTCTAACCACTAGGCTATTACGGATGTTGTAACAAAAAGAAGAACTTCTGTTGGAGTGAAAGTAAAGAGCATGCTAAACTCCAACAGAAGTAAGGAAAAGAAAAAAAAAAACTAATGTGCAACTAAATTTGAACAAACATGAAAAGAAAATAGTATCATTGGAGAGTCTGAAGTAAGAAAAACACTACTTTGCAGTAGTATTATGTAAGGGGAAAATGATAAGATGAAAGAAGTGATAAACAAATAACACATAGATGAATAGAAAGAGGCAAACTGAGTGGAGTGGGCTAGCAAGAGACGCAAGAGAACGACGACTTGGCACTCAAGGATGGATACGGCCAATTTGCATGCCTGTCAAAGACGGTAGCTCAAAGTAGATAGTGATGATAACTAAGAAGAGAACTATTAAGATAAAAATAATGTACTGAAAGGAATAAAGGTGAACAATTGCTAAAGAAGAACAAATTAAATAAAATTAACAAATCATGGGCGCCAAGAAAATGATCTTTGATCACTCTCCCAGGTATCTTACACTGCTGTCAAATAATAAATATATTAAATCAGTAAATGTGATCAAAAAGGAATAATAAAAATAAATGGTATACAAAATAAGTAAATATTTATTAAAAATAACTACCTAGATTTGCACAATCTCTGAGTTAAACCAAATTGAATATTGTGTGACTCTAAAATGACAAAAGTTATGGTTAAACATGATATATAATATAACAACAGTCCTGTTATATGTAGGTTACAAAATTATATACTTAGCTCTTACTTATATATAGGGCACAACTCACATGAGACTTTTATCTTTACCAAATGGTTATAGAACGCTTGCTACGTACAACTAAATTAAAACCCGAAAAATATGACCAATAATATAAAACAGCAGGCACAAACCTGACTATGACCAAGTAGAAATATAATAAAATGAATTAAATTAATGAATGAAATTGAAGCGAAAAAATATAATATACAACAGATTTGAATTGACCGAATAAATGGAGATAAGTAGATGAACACCAAAATATCTGGGAAACAAGCAACTAATACAAACTAAATTTACATAATGACATGAAATCGACCTAAATTAACAATAAAATATAAAAAGTAATACCTTTTTGGCAGATACGCCGAGCTCAACGTCCAGTACCGCAAAATTTTACATGTTTGGGAAGTTACTAAACTTATATGTACCTATATTAAAAACCAAATAAATGCAAGGTAAATCTTAAACAAAGTAATTAGTAAATATAATGCATCAAATAAATGTCTGAGATATAAAACAAAATAGTTACTCAACTTCACAAGACTGATTGTTCCTAACCTAACCCAAACGACTCCTATTAGGTTGCTGCTGCATCCCCGGAAATGAGCACCAGGATGGTGCAAAACCATGCCTCCTGTAGGCCCACGTGCAAAGAGGAAAAGGAGCTGGAACGTCCCAAAAACTTGTTCCCCCAAGTGACTAATGGTTGGATCTCGGTGTTGTGAGATGTTTTAAGTTTTCACGTGAGTGACTAAAAAACAATTCCCGTTTACTTCAATTTCTTAAGTGTAATCAAAGGAAAGAACGAAGAAAAACGAGGAAAGAGTTTTTAGGATAAATCATAATGTAAAAAAGAGCCATTAACTATACAAAAAAATTACTGAATTATTGAAGTCTGAACCTGACGTTGACGTCACGTAAATAGATAATTACCAGAAAATTAGAGAATTTGAAAGAAATCAACAGAAAATAAATTATACAATAATTAAAGAGTTTAAAAGTCTACGAAATGACTGAATGTGTGAACCGTTACAATGTAACGCACGGAAATAAATCGACGCTGTCAAGCCAAAACGGCATACACGATATTAACTTGATTTTTCAGGAAACACAAAAAACTGATTATTTTTATTTTTACCAGTACTGCTTATCTGCACAGTGATTAAAAAAAATTGGTGATTTTTTTTTCAAATTTTAATATATTGTGAACATTAATGTGGCTGAAAATACTGTCTGAAATAAATTAAAAACTATAAAATGGCGCTTATGTCCAATCAAGATATAACATTGGTGAATATGCCAAACTTACCTCTGGCGTTTGTGTCGATCGCATCTTTGTAAGGTTAGTCAATATGGCGCTTATAAGGGATCTATGCCATTAATGAAAAAAGAAACGAAAATCAAAAATTGTCGTTTATGGCAACAAGAAAAATGATGAAATTACGAAGATTTGTGATAGGGTTTTTTTTTTATTAATCAAAAATACATTCCAAGTTAAAAACAAAACCTTAAATTCTTTAAACATGTTTTGGTGCTAGGATGAAATACTTAAAAGTAAATATGAAATACTTAAAAGTGGATATCTAATAATAAGTAGTGAATTCTAATTCATAATCACTCTCAATATTTGGTTCAACATCCGTATTGATTTGATTGCTTGTATTTTCCTTATTTTGATCACTACTTATACCGGCATCCAAACCATTATCTGCTGCTAAGTTGAAACATGATGTGAGATCGTGACTAAATATTTCTTCTTCTACTGCAACGTCTGGTGGTTCCTTAAAGATGATAATGTCATTGCTAAAAGCTTCTGCAATGTTGGCATTATAAATGTCATAAACGTCTAAGGGAAATATAGGGGGATTATTGTCAGTCAGTATATCATTTTGTATTGATTCGGTATACGTTTTATTTTCATTTAGTAAGGCCATTATTTTTTTACTTCTGCTATTCATGTACAACAAAAAAATGGCATAAACGCCAAAAATCGATCGCCATTTTTAGCTATATAAAATTGATTTGAACTCTATGCTGTAATACAAAATGAATTGTTCATCACACTAGTACAAATTTACAATAGAATATTTTAAAATAAACTTTTTATTTGCGCAATTTTTAAATAAGAAACCTGCATAAGAATACCATTGAGGAATGGCACTTGTGTCAACCACGATGTAAATATGTGGTTTTGGCATAAACGCCTCATAGTTTTTAAAGAAATTCAGTGTGTTTACGCTTCAAAAATCAATACAAATTGAAAATATTGCAAAGGTAGATAATACCATGTTACTTATCCATAAAAATTGTAAAAATACATACCTTTACTATTATTACTGGACCGAAATGTACACAATGATAATCTTACGGTCACTGGCGATTATGTCAATCGGTGTTCACGTCGGTGTTCACGTGCGTGACTAGACTGGCGTTTATTAAAATTTTAAACCTATATTACACCTATTTCACTTTTTCTGCTGTTATTCCGCGTTGACTGTCTGGTGCGGAAATTAAAATCCTATTTTTTAGTGCAGCTAACTAAAAAGTGGTCATTTTGGCGTTTATGCCGTTTTGGCTTGGCAGCGTCGAAATATTTGACATATAAGTTGTAAAGTTTTTTCATCTACTTTCATATTTTTTATCTTTTTTTGCCTAAAAGCCCCGAAGCCGCGTCAGCTGACAGACATTTTTGTTATCAATAAGTATTATCTACCAAAATAAATTCACAGAATCCGTGCTAAAATCACCGTAAAAATTTGACACTTCCTCCCAGTCTTAACATTTTTATAAGATGTTAGTGAATATTTACGGTCTTTAGTCATAGTAGGGGAGGAAATATGCAAACCTATTGGGTTGAGAAGATTAGGTCCTAAAACCAAAAAATGTTAAGTTAAGTTTTCCATTTTAGTGGGGACTTTCCATTTTTTAATTAATTTTCCATTTCCAACAATCGTTTTTTCCGATTATTGCGCCATTTATCCATAATTCGAAAAAATGTTTCGAATAAAAGTTAGTTATTTTTACGTAAGGAATTCAAATCTGCAATAAAAAATGGGGGTTTCTATTTAAAATTTTAAAGTAACCCCCCCTCACCTCCGTGTGGGTCGTTTTTTTAGCATCCACCCCTCAACGTGGAAGGTCGTGTTGGTATCATTCGATAAATTGTTCAAAAATATTAAGAACGTATTTTTTAGTTTTTCGATCTGTCGTGCATTTCGCAAGATATTTGCTTTTTTCTTGTTAAACTTTGTGACTCCCCCATTTCCTTACGCCCCACTCAAATCGTCAGATTTTTGAAATATATACCGTTTTGCATGTATTTAACTTACTTTATGGTAGGGGAGCCCAAGCGGGGATTTTTGCAGTTACTCTAGTGCGTCAGATTAACATATGGGGAGAAACCTGGTACCCTGCAGGTGTACAGCTGGTTCCTAAAAAACTGATACGACTCTTAAAGCGTATTTTGTAGAAAATTGAGCAGTGTATTTTGAAGGATAAATACTTATTATTTACATACTCTCACTGTCACTGCTAAATCTTAAAATGTGTCAGATAACTTATTCTGTTCAACTTCAAAAAATGGCTCCACATGCTAGCAAAGAACTAAAAGCACGAATTGTAACGAAATTAGAAGATGGTTGGCCACTATCTGCCGTAGCGAACCATTTTAACGTAAGCAAAACAATAGTTTTTAATATTAATACAATATGGAAAGAACAAGAAACTCTCTAAAGAAAGCAAGGATCTGGAAGAACAAAAATATCTACCGCTCATAAAGATCGCACGCTTTTGGAGAGATTAAAAGAGAATCCTTTTGAAGATGCGAAAACTGCAAGAATCATGTCACAGTTTCCGGGAAGAAAGGCAACAACTTGGGGCAGAATTAAAGCATCGCATCTTAGGTACCGAACTGCAGCAAAAATTACTTGTTTAGGAATAATTATTACAATTTGTTACTTTTTTTTTACTTAATAATTATTATAATTTATGAAATAACATATTATGTAATCAGTTGTTTGTTGTTTGTTTGTTTATTTTATTATTTGTCTGTCATAATAAATATAATATAATGTCAGAAAAATCAAATACACTGCTCAAAATGATCAAATCTTACTAAGAGTCGTATCAGTTTTTTTAGGAACCAGCTGTACCTCTACCATATTATATTGGCTCTAGACACAGAGAAGTTCGTTAAGGGGGGCTCAAAAAAAATTTATCCTTAAAAATACTCGAAATGGTCAGATTAAGATAATTTAAGTTAAGTACATGCAAAAGAGTGTATATTTGAAAAATCTGACGATTTGGGCGGGTCGTAAGTAGTGTTGCCCAAAACCGGTCTTGGTCTTGCAGTCTTGGTCTTGTTCTTGCGTTTTCGCAAGACCAAGACCAAGACCGCCTAATTTTAGCAAGACCAAGACCAAGACTTACCGTGCAAGACTTGAGCAAGAACAAGACTGAGCCTGCGAGACTCTTGCGTCTTGCAGTTAGAACTGAGGGTCGTTTTAGGCAGTCTGTATATTAGTTCGGCTATATTCTTACATACTTTATGAGAAACAAAAAAAATTTGTAACAAAAATTTTGAAAATTGGACTTATGTTCACTACGAAAAATACCATAAACATACATAGCGAGTCAAAATATCCATTTAAAGAACACTTGACACATTTGACACGTACTCAGGTTTACAATGTAAAAATAAAATATTTTGTACTTTCCTTCCCATCAGATGACTTCTCTGAAATTAGTTGTCCGGGTTATAGGTCTGGATCCCGCGTATGAAAAAAAAGTTGATTAATAGCAAGCTGAAAATTTGTTAAGAGCTTAAGGGTGTTTAGTCAGACAAACTTTGATATATGGGAACACTGGAACAGAGGAAGTTTTAATTGTGGAACAGTTTAAAAATTTGGAACGGTCAGACCACGAAAACGTCACATAGGTATATTTTTTTCCGACAGAACTGCCAATTGATTTGTTACCCTTTCATTAAACTCTCATGCAAAAATCAGGCTGCTATTTATCACCAAACGCGCATGATAATGAGTGGAACACGTAGAACATGTCAAATGACAGGAATTATGGCAGGTGATAAATAGCAGTCTCATTATTGCATGAGAGTTTAATGAAAGGGTAACAAATTAATTGGAAGTTCCGTCGGACAAAATACATGTGACGTTTGCGTGGTCTGACCGTTCCAAATTTTTAACCTGTTCCACAATTAAAACTTCCCCTGTTCCAGTGTTCCCATATATCAAAGTTTGTCCGACTAGACACCCTTAAGCTCTTAACAAATTTTCAGCTTGCTATTAATCAACTTTTTTTTCATACGCGGGATCCAGACCTATTATGAAAATAGTCGCCTTCTAATCATAACATAACATTCTTGCTTTGCGACGCCGATAGTAATATCAAATATCGTATCCAAACTTTTTAAAAATATGTCACCTTGCTGATAAAAAATATACCTAATAAATTTAATCTTATCGGTAAATAGAATAGTAAGACTATTATGTATTGTTTTTGCTGAATGTGCTATGACCTATGCTATGAGATCACTTGGTTACAGAAAATTTGCCGAAACAGCGCGGCTATTATTTAAAATATGATAACGAGACAAAGGAACAGTGTAAATAAAATACCGAAATTAACGATATACACTTCTCCAAAAAATTTAAACAACACACACACAAAACAGGTCATTGTTAATGTCTTGAATTTTCTAAGCCTGTTGTTCGATTTAAGTGATTTTTTAATATGTTGTCTTATTTTTATAAATACCGCTGTGTAATATTGTTGCTAGACAGGTCAATTATTATTGTCACTGTAGACCGGGTGTACCAATAAAAGTGTGTTTTTTCACAGAGCTAGAGCATCACTCTGCGGAATATTCGAGCATTTATAAAATACTGAAATTACAACGATAACCTCATATTTTCGCTTATATTGGACATTATATTCGCTTATATTGGATAATAAAATACACTACTACTACTATTACTATCGGTTTACAGCGTTCTTCGACGCCTTCCGACTCCTAACCGCCATTCTTCTCTGTTTAACCATAGACCTGGAGGGATTTCTCTTTCCTGTAGTTCTTTTTCAATTACCTCCCTCCAGCTTCTTCTCGGCCTTCCTCTTTTTCTTCTCCCTTGTGGTGTCCATGCAAAAATCTGCTTAGGGATCCTGTCATCTGTCATACTAGTTGTTTTGTTTTTATGTCATCAATTATTGTAGGTGTGACTCCCATCATTTCTCGTATTCTCTCATTTGGTATCCGATCTCTTCTTGATTTGCCTGCTGCTCTTCTCCAGAAGTCCATTTCTGTTACTAGTAGCATTTTCTCCGTTCTTTGTTTCAGTGGCCAAACTTCACTGCCATATGTGATTATACTTTTAAGTATGCTATTGTATATGAGCTGTTTGTTCGCTTTAGATATTGTCTGGTCCCACAGAATTCCGTTCATCATGGATATGGCTTTTCTACCCTGTATTAATATAATAAAATATATAAGTTTCTAATAAACTTTAGTTAGTTAGAACATAGGCACGGATTACTTAGATCATGAGTTCAAACTCCACCCGGTATCAGTAGTTGTCTAGATCAGTAATTCTCAATCTTTTTGAGTCATGAACCACAAAATACTTTTTATTATTTTGGTTACCAACTAACTGAAATAGGTATCTAGCTAGGTAATCTAATTAAGTATAATAATAATTGTGGTGCTGATTTTAGCTGTGTTTGCGTTTTGTGTACCACCAGTGGTACATGCACCCAAATTGAGAACCGCTGGTCTAGATATTTATTAATTTGGCTGATCTTTACTATGGCTATGAAATTCTAGCTTAAAATGTACATCTCTGTCACGTTGTTCAAAGATATCTAATAGGCTAATAGGCAACTGCGAGACTTGCAAGACTCTTGCTGCAAGACCAAGACCAAGACCAAGACCGGGAGCGCAATACCAAGACCAAGACCAAGACCAGGTGTACTGGCGCAAGACCAAGACCAAGACTGTCTAAGTCTCGTCTTGGTCTTGCATTTGGGCAACACTAGTCGTAAGGAAATAGGTGAGTCAAAAAGTTTCACAAAAAAAGCGAATATTTCACGAATCTTCAGATCGAAAAACTAAAAAATACCTCTTTTCAAAATATTCTATATTTTCCAAAAATCTATAGAATGGTACTAAACATGACCCCCACGGAGAGGGGTGGGGGGTAAATTTAAAATTTTAAATACAACCCTGCGATATTTCTTAAAATGAACATCACATCGAAAGCTGCAAAATACACTTCCAAAATATTTTTGAAAAAGCTATCGAATTGTACCAAACACGACCCCCCATGGAGGTGGGGTGGGGGGCTACTTTAAAATATTAAATTAAAATTTTTATTGCAGATCTGGATTCTTTACGTAAAAATAAGCAACTTTTATTCGAGACATTTTTTCGACTTACGGAGAGATGGCGCTATAATAGGAAAAATCGATTGTTGGAAATGGAAAATTAAATTAAAAAATGGAAAGTCCCCACTCAAATGGAAAATTTTACTTAACTTTTTTTGGTTTTAGGATCTAAGAATCACAACCCAATAGGTCTCCATAACGCTCGAGTGACTGCAAATTTAGCATACTTTGCTCCCATTATCTTAATTTGAAGATTTCGAGTTTTTCTAAGGATAGATTTTTTTTCGGCCTCCCTTAACGAACTACCCTGTATTAAGAGTCAATATTTGGTAGAGGTACATTTACAGAGTACATGGTTTGTCCCCGTATAATAACCTGACGCGCTCGAGTAACTGCAAAAATCCCAGCTTGGGCTCCCCTACTGTCATAACCAATTAATTTTATACATACCCTGTTGTTACATTATACAAATTGAGACAATTTGACAATACAAATACTATTATGAATGCTAGAAATCCCAGCGATAACGACTTATTATAATCTTCAACATATCTGAAAAAGAATATTAAATACATAAGTTGGTATATGTTTGTACAAGACCAAAAGAATTTATATTTATACAGGGTGTTCAGAAACTCTATTGACAATCAAAAACCGGAGATTCCTCATATAATTGTAAGACAATTTCACCCAATTCATCTAGTTCGAAAATGCTTCCTAAGGGAGCTAGGCATTTTACAGTTGGCGTCTTGCAATTACAGTAGAACCTCGATAACTCGGATTAATCGGGACCGCGGAGGATCCGGGTTATCGAAAATCCGGGTTAGCCGGAGAATATGGTAAAAATTAATAAAATACGGTATACTTTCAGATGAACTCCGTTAGAATTGAAATAACATGAAATATATATAAATATGCACCGTACCTACACATCTAAATTACTATAAACACGCAAACACAAACGTAAGCAAACGGAAGCGAACAATATACAAGACTGTACTACAAACAATACAGTCACAATCGATGTGATGTTATTTAAGAACAGTGAAAACTAAAGACCATTGTTTGAAAAAGAATTTTTTAAATAGTCTTTCTAAACAATGTTGTTTGAAATATATAAAGGAAAACTACAGACAGGTGTCTGTTGTTTCTGCTGGCGCGGCGTGTGCCATGAGTCATTTTTACTATCGTATAGTTAAAATTACACAAATACACATTATCTCCCAAATATTATATTACATACATTTTTATTGCTGAAATGTTTATCTGATAATTAACTATGTATTTTGATAGGAAATAAGCCACAATTAAATTGAAAAATAATTTTATTAATATTTCGACTCCCAATTCGGGTGGCGTTGTCAAAAAACAAAATACTGAAAATCAAAATGTTTATCTGATGAAAATCGGTCCGGGTTAGCCGGACTTCCGGGTTATCGGGGGCCGACTTATCGGGGTTCCACTGTAGTTTTTTTTAATACCTCCAGAATGCTTCTATTTAGATTAACGAAAACTAGTACGCCTATTTATCTTCCATTCTATCGATTCTTCTTCGATTCTATCAATAGGGAACTTGCACACTCTTTTTATTACAGAATAATGTTCAGTTTTGTTTACTAAATAAGGTTTGCAAAATTTCACGCCTCAAAAAATCATAACAACTTAGAAGTAAAAATTTAAAATCTTCTGAGCGCGCACGAACACTTGTAATGTCACATCATTATATTTTATAATGACATTTATCTTATTGGCCCAATAAATGGCCGTTTTGCAGTGTAATTTCCAGGCAACTCCGAATTGCATGAAAATTTGGATTTAGGTTCTACTTACCCTCCACTTCAAAGTTGAATTTGTGTCGTTGGTTGCTTTTACTTGGGGGTGATATTTACCCCTTCTCCGGGGGGTGAAAAACGCGTGTTTAAAAGAAAGTCGAAAATGGATAAAATGACTTATTTTAAGCACCTTTTGTTCCATAAAGTTTTTTACGTAAGTCAATACTTTTCGAGTTATTCGCGATTTAAAATGTTGGTTTTTCGACAAAAAAACTACGTTTTCAGACCGTTTTTCCCTAATAACTCAAAAAGTAAATATTTTATCGAAAAAAATATTTTTTAGCAAAAGTGTAGCCTATAAAAAACGAAAAAAATGGTGTACCAGTAAAGTCTACAAAATTGAGTAGAAGCAAAGTTGTAGGTCATGAAAAATACGTTCTTATTCGTCTAATTCCAAATCGAATAATTCAACGCGAAATCACCAAAGAAAGAAGCGTTTTTCAGGAAAGCCTTATTAATATTTTTAAAGTATCGGAAAAAAGCTTATTATTTGTTTTTTACAAAAGTTTACAGCATAAAAGATAAACGAGTTACACTGAAAAAAAAGTTGGCCCCTTTTTGGTAAAAAAAAATCGTGAAAACCTCCCTCTATTTAGCACCCTAAATGAAATTAATCGTTTGGCTTTACCATCTATTTTAACTGTATGTGTATTGTTCATATGATCTGTAAGTTTGATTGGTTTGCATTGCTTATTTTTGTAAACATTTGGTTTTATAGTAAAAAAAATTTTTCTAAAATTTTTTGAAAAATTTCATTTTTTCAAAATAACTTAAAAAGTATTACCGAAAAGAAAAATTTTAGAGAGTAAAAAAATATAGGTTTGCTATTATAAATATGCTAGTTTCATTTTGTTTTTCCCTAAGACAAAAATTGGTTAAGATATGGCTGTTCAAAATTTGCATACACTCGTGATTAGTGACCCATTCAAGCTTTCTCAATTATAACCCTTTCAAAAATAAACACTTTTAACCGGGGAGACTGACAGATCGTATAAAAAATAGATAGGTAAGTAAATTGTTTGTAAAGCGGTAGCGATTAATTTTATTTGGGGAGCTGAACACTGCGAGATTTTCATGATTTTTTACAAAAAAAAAGAGGGCCAACTTTATTTTGAGCGCAACTCGCTTATTTTTAATCCTAAAACTTTTGTTAATAATTAAAACAAAGCTTTTTATAAACACTTTAATAAAGGTTAAATGGGTTTTTCCCGAATAGTGCCTAATTTTTCGGTGATTTCACCTTGAAATATTCGATTTGGAATTAGACGAATAAGAACGTATTTTTCATGAGCTACAACTTTATTTTTATTTGATTGATAGACTTTATTGATACACCATTTTTTTGGGTTTTTTATAAGCTACACTTTTGCTAAGGATATTTTTTTCGATAAAATGTTTACTTTTTGAGTTGTTTGCGAAAATCCGTCTGAAAACGTAGTTTTTTTTGTCGAAAAATCAACATTTTCAATGGCAAATAACTCGAAAAGTATTGACTAACGTAAAAAACTCTATAGAACAACAGTTGCTTAAAATCAGTCAATTTATCCATTTCCGGTCTTACCTTGAACGTATGTTTTCTTACCCCCGAGAAGGGGTGACTGTCACCCCCCAAGTAAAAGCAACCAACGGCACAAATTCAACTTTGAAGTGGAGGGTAAGTAGAACCTAAATCCAAATTTTGATGCAATTCGGAGTTGCCCCTAAAAATTACACGGTATCGCCGAATCTCCCTTTCATTTACTGGGCTATATGTCATTGTAATAATATATACCAGTTTATATAAAACACTCAAATATTAGTCAGAAATAGCAACTACCAAAATAGTCGAGGAAATGAAGCTGAAAAAATGGCAAAACCTCGCAATTTTTTCGTCCAGCATCGATTTGTACAAAAATTTGGGATTAGGCTCATTTCACCCTCTAGTTCATTTCCTATATTGAGCCGTTGTACGCTTTTGGTTTTTTATTGGTAAAAACCACCCCTAATTGTAAAAAATTATAAAATAACGTTTTAAACTTTAATATTGTCAACATTTGCTTCTTATTGGTTACATAACGATTGTTTTGTGCTTTAAGATATAATATCACAATATTTCAACACTTAAAACCACCCTTGTTGGAGCTATATATGAAAAGTTTACTTAACCTAAAAGAATAATTTCGGCTTGCATCAATTTACATAAAAATTTGGGGTTAGGATCATCTTACCATGTACTTCATATTCTATATCATGCTCAAATGCGTTGATTATTTTTAGGGGTGTAAACTACACTTATTGTCAAAAATTATATTAAAAGATTGTAAACTTTAATATAGGTAAAATTTGGTTTTGACTGGTTAAATAATAATTGTTTTATGTTTTAGGATATAATGTCATAATATTTCAACCCTTAAAAACCACCCTTAATAACATTGCAATTTTTATAAGTAGATAATTTAATAGATCTATACAGAAAAAAAAGTAGAATTAATGAATTACAAAAACATTTATTTACACAAAAGTACGAATTTACAAATATACAAAAATACACATACTAATAGTTCTTTAGTCATCCAGTATACGAACCGGCTCTGTGGTATTATATAGGTACATTGAAAATGCTCTATAAGGGGATTATTCGAATTTTTTGAAAAAAAATTAGTTTTATAAACATAGCTCCTTCATTTTTGGAGATAAAAAGATTTTTCAATAACAGTTTTGTAGGATTTTTGAAGAGTAATAAGGCTGTGTAAATTAAATTCCGTAAGATCCCTTAATTTTTAATTGAGGTGGGTTTAAAGGGCTCGAATAAGGGGATGTTTGCTCGTAAATACGTGTTTTAAACAGCTATATCTCGCTAACTGTTCACTGTAATGAAAATCTATGAATCAATGTAGTGAAAAAAGCTACAATTTAGCAGTCCATCATTTTTTTCCTATCTCCACCATTTTCGGAGATATTTTGAAGAAAATGACAAAAAATGCAAAATTGCAAAAAATCAATTTTTCTTTAAACTCCGATTTTTCTAAAATTATTCCTTTTAAATAGGTCAAACTTCTTGGGTGTATTGATAATATAAATATAAAAGGAATTACAGAAAGACGAAGACCAATTTTTAGTTACAAGGGTAGTTAGGGGGTTGTTTTCACTGTTTTTTTCGTAGAAAAAAATAGGTACCGACTTTTTTTTTTGATCAAAAGTTGCTTAATTTTTTTGCTAGAAACTTTTTACTATTTTTTTTGAAAGATCTTATTGTATGTTTGAAAAAATATCATTTAAGTTTTTCTGGAAAAACGCAAAGTTTTCCCGTTATTTGGCTTTGATTATTTCAAATTATGCATTTGACGAAAAAAGCTAACCTTTAACATGCCGTATCTCGGTTTGTATTAGTCGTAAAAATATTATAGAAAAACAGTTTCATTTGTGTTACTAAAATATACAATTTTAATATTTACAGTTTTTTTGATTAAATGCACATTTTTCGAGTTATTCTCAAAAAACCCTCTAAAAAGTCGATTTTTCCGTCGAAAAGCTGTTACTTTCAACCACGAATAACTCGAAAAATATTAGTTTTACGATGAAAATCTAAAAAACATTTTTTTCCTAAAATTATTTTTTACATCGATTTACATGGTTAAAATGTAATAAAAAATTCCCACCCACGAGATGGGGTGGCAACTACCCCCAAGGTTTTAGCGTAGAGCAGCATGATATAGAAAATGATCCTTAGACTATTGCCTACCTTCTGTGAAAATTTCAAGTAAATATGGACGAAAAAATTGCGAGCCAAAATGCTTCACTTCCTCGACTAAAATATTTATAAAACTGATTATCGAATGAATGCCAAACCTAATAGTCCGGGAGGTAGTGTCAAATTTGACAGGAGCATTTTAGCATGGCTGATTTCTTTATAGTCTAAGAGCTAGTGAACCTTTTGACTAACGGTCGTCCTGTAAGGCTAAAAATTTGTAGAGTGATAATTCATAGCACACCAAAGCTAAAAACCATGACCTGGCAGGCCTCAGCGGTGCACGTGTATCTACCAGGTGAATCGAAAAGTGCAAATTTAGGGGGTAAAATAAACTTTCTCCTGTAAGGTTTAAATTTAAGTATGTGTTTGAGTAAGTCATTTAGAAGAAATGTGTACAATGACAGGCGATTCTGAAGAGCATAAGACCTTGCCAGGCGAGGGGAAAGATTAGGGGTTTTTATTAAAATTATTCTTTTTGCATCGAACAATTTTTTTTAGGCTTTTTGAATCATTCCAAACAGAAAAGGTCCTTAGTTATTTTTCTCTTAAGTTAATAGTTTTTGTTATATAAGCGATGGAAAATTTTGAAAATTGCGAAATCGGCCATTTTTAACCCAAATCGGACATTTATCTAAAAATTTCAATATTGGCAAGGTACGCAGATATTCCTTAAACATTGATTGATGAAATCCCGAAGAGTTTTTTGCAATAAAATAACGAAAACCGCTTTGTTTTTTTAATTGCTAATCAAGCGGGCGCTACACTGTAGTATAATTGAGGACGTTTGAGCTTGCATAAATTCATTATCTCGAGAATGGGCAAATTTGAAGAGAAATCCTCAGACAGGTCGATTTTTATTTTTGAATTAGGACTTTTTGGTATATATATAATACTAGTGACGTCATCCATCTGGGCGTGATGACGTAATCGATTATTTTTTTAAATAAGAGTAGGTGTTGTGTGATAGCTCATTTGAAAGGTTATTTAATTCTCTATTCAGTAATATAAACATTAACATAATTATTTATACAGGGTGTACAAAAAAAAATTTTTCTTCTATTTGTCAAATTTAATCAAAGTTAATTTAATAAAAAAAATTTTTTTGTACACCCTGTATAAATAATTATGTTATTGTTTATATTAGTGAATAGAGAATTAAATAACCTTTCAAATGAGCTATCACACAACCCCTACTCTCATTTAAAAAAATCATCGATTACGTCATCACGCTCAGATGGATGACGTCACTAGTATTATATATATGCCAAAAAGTCCTAATTTAAAAATAAAAATCGACCTGTCTGAAGATTGCTCTTGAAATTTGCCAATTCTCGAGATAATGAATTTATGCCAACTCAAACGTCCTCACTTATACTACAGTGAAGCGTCCGCTTGATTAGCAATTAAAAAACAAAGGGGTTTCCGATATTGTATTGCAAAAAACTCTTTGGGATTTCATCAATCAATGTTTAAAGAATATCTACCTACCTTGGCAACTTTGAGATTTTTAGATAAATATCCGATTTGGGGTTAAAAATGGTCGATTTCGCAATTTTCAAAATTTTCAATCGCTTATATAACAAAAACTATTAACTTAAGAGAAAAATCACCAAAGACATTTTCTGTTTGGAATGATTCAAAAAACTTAAAAAAAATTTGTTCGATGCAAAAAAAATAAATTTAGGAAAAACCCCTAATCTTTCCCCTCGCCTGGCAAGGTCTTATGCTCTTCAGAATCGCCTGTCATTTTACACATTTCTTTTAAATGACTTACTCAAACACATACTTAAATTTAAACCTTACAGGAGAAAGTTTATTTTACCCCCTAAATTTGCACTTTTCGATTCACCTGGTAGATACACGTGCACCGCTGAGGCCTGCCAGGTCATGGTTTTTAGCTTTGGTGTGCTATGAATTATCACTCTACAAATTTCTAGCCTTACAGGACGACCGTTAGTCAAAAGGTTCACTAGCTCTTAGACTATTATATTTAGTTAGGTGTTCCAAAGCTTATTAACAAATGATGTGTCAGCTGGCCCAAAACCGGGGATTTTAGCCAAGAAAAGGTAAAATGTGAAACTTGATGGAAAACCGCTAAAACTTATATGTCAAATATGTATCTCCGTGACTTACGTATATAACAGCCAAGATTAGCTAGCTACTGGCTTTAACCCAGACAACTCGGGTTCAAATCCTGGCCCTGAAAATCTTTTTTTGTTTTTAAAATTGACATTTTGATTTGAAAAATAATTATTTTTTGATAATACCACTTTTTTATTATTTATACGACACAACATAAAAAAGTCTGTATGTCTTTTATAGAATCGTAAACTAGGTATACATTTGATCATATTATTATGATTGACCTCCTTAATAAACCAAGTTGTTGTACATAATCCCCTAAAGTTTCCTTAGTTAATACGACCAATCAAAGTGAAAAAGGGGGATGCTTCCCCCCCATTTTTTATTTTTTTTGGACCGTAATTTTTCACTTTTTTATCACCAACCCCTTATTAATCTAAATATTCCATTGTTCTCTATAATATATAAAGATGAATGTTTGTCTGTATGCCCCTTATCGAATCGTAAACTATGCATGATCATAATATGATGACCTCAAGCAAAGTTGTTGTACCTACATGAACCCGGGAAGGTTTCTGAGTTAATACGACCAATCTAAGTAATCATTATTTACGCAGACACCACAAAAACAATATTGTTTATTAGAAAAAAAGTATATGCAATATTTTTGAGTATTTTTTGGCTTTATAGTAATTTTTAGGTATTTAACTTTTAAACATTATTTTTTAGTTCTAAGGCGGTACGAAGTTTGCCGGGTCGCGTATTTACGTTTCCGTGTTCATTTCAAGACCGGGTAGTTTTGAAATCGGCACGTAAACGGCGGAGCATATCTGCTTTCAAACACGTGTGCATTTCAAGACGTTTAATTTTGAAATGCGCAATGGTTTGTAAAAGAACTTCGCGCGTAAAATTATCACAAATGCGTGTTAAGTTGTAACATTATTTTATTTTATTTGAACTGGGTAACAGAAAACAACGACCAAGGTAGAGAAATCAGGACATGAATCGAAATTGCAAGAAAAGCATTTATAAAAATGAAAAAAAAAGGTTTGTTAATCGAGACCTTCCTCTGGAGCTGAGGATAAGAGCCTTAAGATGCTACGTGTTCTCGACTTTTTTGTATGGAATGGAAAGATGGATACTGAAAGTAGACAACATAAAGAAGTTGGAAGCATTTGAGATATGGTGCAATCGAAGGATTTTGAAAATACCATGGATCCAACGAGTTACGAATGCAGAAGTATTGAGAAAGCTACAAAAGGATTGCGAGGTGATAAATAACATCAAAATAAGAAAGCTGGAATATTTGGGCCACATTACTAAAGGCGCGAAATATGAGATGTTAAGGCTCATAATGCAGGGCAAAATTAAGTGGAAAAGATCCATAGGTAGAAGAAGAATTTCCTGGCTGAGAAACTTAAGAGAGTGGTATAGTTGCAGCTCAGTAGATCTTTTCAGAGCCGCTGCTGATAAGGTACGGATAGCTGTGATGATAGCCAATCTCCGATATGAGAAGGAACTACAAGAAGAAAAAGAAACATTTTAGTTTCAGCTGAAAAATTATTGTTCAGCTGAAACTAAAATATGGACACTAGAGTATGATTGTGCATTACGAAAAAATGTAGTAAGTATACATATCATAGTTTATTTTAAAACAGAATATTTTGGTACTTCTGTGAGTTTTTTGAAAATTTGTAAAGAAAAAGGAAGAAAACAGATCCAATAAATCATAATTTTTTTATGTAAATATATCATTTTGCATAAAATTGGTATATAGGAGGTAAGTTGATAAACAACACGTGCAACGAATAATAGACCTATTAGTTCTATGCACTTGTTTGTAGAATTCCAACGCCACATGTTTCGGTACAAACCCGTGCACATTTCGGGGGTTGGCGCTTTCAAATCAACACCTTTTTGGAACTAGATATGTATCACCGTTTCGGTGTCCGTTTCAAAACCGCAATGTCTTGAAATGAACACGCAAACGGAAATAAGCTGCCGGGTCAGCTAGTTGATAATAAAAGAATATTCTTGAACTATGCAGTTTGGCAAAGATTAAAAAGTATAAATCATTAATTTATGAATTTTAGATTGTACGAAAGAAGCGTCAGCTGAATATACAACGTATCGGACGAATTTGAGAAATGCCACTGTCACAGTGACAATTTTAGTTGACATACCCTTCTGATATGTCTAAAGGTGGGAAACAATCATTATAATGTCAATTTATATGTTACTATCGCTAAATTTAACAACTCTACTACTTTTATTTCTTTTTATCACACAATTTAATATGTTTTCCATCTTTTGCGCTATTTTGCCGGTTATTAGCACGCTCATCACTGTATATATAATCAAATGCAAAGTTTACGATTCTATAAAAAACATACAGATTTTTTTATACTGTGTCTTATAAATAATAAAAACGTGGTATTATCAAAAAATAATTATTTTTCAAATCAAAATGTAAATTTTAAAAACAAAAAAGATTTTCAGGGCCAGGATTTGAACCCGAGTCGTCTGGGTGAAAGCCAGTAGCTAGATATTCTTGGCTATTATACACGTAAGTCACGGACATAAATTATTGACATATAAGTTGTAGCGTTTTTCTATCAAATTTCACATTTTACTTTTTCTTGGCTAAAATCCCCGGTTTTGGGCCAGCTAACACATCATTTGTTAATAAACTTTGGAACACCTAACTAAATAAAAAGAAAACATCCATGCTAAAATGCATGGGTTAAATTTGACACTACCTCCCGGGCTATAATAAATATGGCGAGAACTTCAAATACTATAATGATATGACACCACGACCCATGAGGGCGCGTTTTGGACTGCCTGCTACAATTTGAATTTTCTCTCGATTTTAATCGTCTTTAAGGGCCAAACGAAAGAGAAAAAAACTTTTTTTCTTTGATATATGTTTTAAATTATGTTCTGTTGTGATTTATAGCATTCTCTTCGAGTTTAAAATTTTATGCAAGTTCCCTATTGCGAATTTCTAGTACCGGTCTTAAGCGTCCGTTTTGTGTAGGGCAACGGTCATTTTATCGCATAACTTTTAAGCATTATTGACACCGGATTATTAAATTATAAGGTATTATAGTAATAAAAGGTAATGCAAAATAATCAAAATTAAGTAATTAAACATATAAGACAATAATGAAAATGTAAATAATGATGTATTCTTTTTCTCATAGGCATCTTTCAGTGGGTCACAGTTTTTCGATTTCTTTCTAACGCATTAAATTGTATGTGACGAAAGAAAAGACACATCTGTGATTACAGACATTTATAACATTTATTCTAGTTGTCGATAGATGGCGCTATAATCGAGAAAAAAATATTTACGAATTATATAATATATCTCTAAATATAATCCGTACAATTTATAAGACTATACAAATAAAAGAAATTTTTTTTTCTGATTCTGGCTTTGGTTTAGAACTAGAACCTTTAGCCACGTAATTGTATAACTTATCACTAAGTCAAGGGAGTAATGTGTAGTGTGTGTGTTGAGTAAGTGTCTTGTTACTTTGCAAAGTCGACGGCATTGTCTTTGCAAAGAGACGCTAATTGTTTCCGAACGTCTGCGGTCCCTTCGGTGAGTACCGATCCCACAAGGACAGAAACTATCTTTCATTTATTAATTTATAATAAATGAAAAATTTCTGCCCCTGGTAGGATTCGAACTCCCGACCTTTATAAAAGAAAATACCATTTTATAAATGCAATAAACAAAATTGATTTGTTTTTATGTCAAACTGCAAATAAAATGTGACAACTGTCAGACTTAACTAAAATGTCATGTTATAATAAATGTCATAAATGTATATTATCATGGACTTACCTTTTTTTCTATCATTTGTGACGCACTGAAAAGGACCATACCTGCCATGTACCTACCGTAACATTGGACCCTAAATAATACTATCTCTAAATACCAACGATTTATCATCTTCTTCTTAAAGTCCGTCTCCTATCGGAGGTTGGAAATCATCATAGCTATTCTTATTTTACTGGCGGCCTCCCTAAATAGGTCGATGGAACTGCAGCCGAACCATTCCCTCAGATTTCTTAACCAAGATATTCTGCGCCTACCGATACTTCTCTTACCCCTGATTTTACCCTGGATGATCAGTCTCAGCAGCGAGTATTTGTCACCTCTCATAACATGGCCAAAGTATTCAAGCTTTCTTCTTTTAACAGTAAGTACAACTTCACATCCTTTTCCGATCCGACGTAAAATTTCGGCATTCGTCACGTGTTCCACCCAAGATACACGTAGCATTCTACGGTAACACCACATCTCAAAAGCTTCAATGTTTTTAATGCTGCCCATCTTCATGGTCCATGACTCAACTCCATATAATAAAGTGGAGAAGATATAACACCGCAGCATACGCACTCTCAGATCAAGATTTGTGTCACGACTACAGAGAAATATTTTCATCTTGTTAAATGCTGATCTAGCTATTTCTATTTTTGCTCTTATTTCTTTTGTTTGATCGCCTGTATGATCCAGGCAAGCTCCAAGGTATTTATAGAAGGATACCCTCTCTATAACGGTGTTATTGACAACCAAATCATTCCTGGCGTGTGGATCTTTTGTTATTACCATCCATTTAGTTTTTCTGAGGTTTAATGTAAGTCCGTAGCTGTTACAGTAGTGGTTAATGCGTTCCATCAGTCGCTGCAGATCTGCAAGATTGTCTGCTAATATCATTGTGTCGTCAGCGTATCTCACATTATTGATTGTATTTCCGTTGATCATTACACCACAACTAACCTCCGACAGAGCTTCTTTAAATATGAATTCGCTATAAAAATTAAACAAAAAAGGAGACAGAATACACCCCTGTCTTACTCCTCTACATATTTTGATCTCCTCAATCATTTCATCATCGACCTTGACTTGTACTGTTTGATTCCAATACAAATTAGTTATTATTCTAATATCTTTTTCATCAATGTTCTTTTCGATTAGAAGTTGTCTCAGTCGGTCGTGTCGGACTCTATCGAAGGCCTTCTCAAAGTCTATAAAGCAGGCGTATACATCCTGCTTGATATATAAACATCGCTGAAATAGTACGCCCACACCAAAGAGCGCTTCTTTCATACCAAGGCCGTTCCTGAAGCCCATTTGTGTTTCACTTATATATTCTTCAAGTTTGCGGAAAATTCGGTTATGAATGATTTTTAGAAAAACTTTAAGCATATGACTCATCAAGGCAATCGTGCTGTAATCCGAGCATTCTTTTACATTTGATTTTTTAGGTATTAAAATGAATGTGGACCTTAACCAGTCTTGTGGTATTATTCCAGTATCATATATGTTGTTAAATAACTCGAGTATCATGTTCATCACTCTTTCATCAATAAGTTTTAATACTTCAACCGGTATTTCATCAGGCCCTGGTGTCTTACCATCCTTGGTATTTTTTAAAGCATATTCCAGTTCTTGTTTAAGTATCCTTAAACCCTTCATTTCTTCTCGTTTCACTGTTATTAATTCTCTTTCGTCGTCAAAAAGTTCTTTTACGTATTCTTTACATCTTGTGAGTTTTCGTTTGAAATCTATTATAATCTTGCCTCCTGAATCATTCACCATTCGACTATGAGGCTTCTTCTTTGTTCAGTCATTTCTCTGATCTTCTTATGCATGCCGAAACTATCGTACCTTCTCTCACATTCCTCAATATCCTTGCATTGTTCTGACAGCCATTTTTCTTTTTCCTCTTTAATCATTCTCTTTATGGTTCGATTTATTGCATAATATTGTTGTTGGTTTTTGTTCTTATAGGCACGTCTCTCATCCATTAAATTAAGAATTTCTTCTGTCATCCATGCCTTTCTTTTAGTTCTCTCAGTTCGTTTAGGAGTCAACGTCTCTTTAACAGCTATTGTTAGTGCTGCCTTTATCTGTTTCCAATTATTTTCAACTTCTTCGGAGTTCACGCTATTAATTTCTTTCAAGTTTTTATTAATTTTTTCTTTTATGTCTTCTCTTGTTCTTGTATCTTTTAGTCTATTGAAATCTATCCGTGTCGTTTTTTTCTTTTTTAGTTTCTTCAATTTTATGTTTAACACAGATACAAGCGGATTGTGGTCAGAGTAGATGTCCGGACCTGGATAGGTATTTGTTGATAGTATAGAATTTCTAAATCTGTGGTCAACCAGAATGTAATCTATTTGATTTCTAATCATCCTCCCGTTACCATCAGCAGGGGATTTCCATGTGTAAAGTCTACGCTTCGGGAGTATAAACATTGTGTTTTTAATTACAAATTTTTCATTTTGACAAAATTGAACCATTCTGTCACCACATTCATTACGATTACGGTCTCCTAACCCATAGATTCCAACACAATCTTCCACTCTACCCTGACCCACCTTGGCGTTGAAATCACCCATTATTATTATGGGTTCCTTTGTCTATATAATTTTGACGACCGCTTGTAATTGTGTATAAAAGTCCTCAATTACATTCTCATCCTTATCTGCTGTAGGGGCATATACCTGAATAATATTAATGTTCTTCGGTTGTGCTTTTAGTTGTATCAGCATTACTCTATCTGAATAAGGAACAAAATTTTTTATCGAATCATTTATGCGACTGTCTAGAACAATACCGACTCCATAAAGATGAGCTGGATTGTTGTTTCCTACATAGTACATCGTGCCATTTGTTGTTGTACATTTACCTTCTCCTGGCCACCTAACATCGCTTATGCCGATAATATCTATTTTCAGTCGTTTCATTTCGGATACAACATTATCGATTTTACCTGAAGAATATAGACTTCTCGCATTCCATGTAGCAATTTTTATGCAGGGATTTCGCAGGCTGACGACCGGACGGACCCTGCAGTATGTTGTCATGCCGCTCTTGCCGGATCTTGGTTTCCGTGTTCCATGATCAGTAATCTTTAATCTTTTATTACTTGTAATCATAATGATTTTACTAGGGATTTTAATGAGGTGGTTTCCCGTTGCCTTCCTCATCGCAGTGTAGGAGCCATTAAAACTGTTTCAGTCATGCCTCCTAGTATCCAATGATGAGCCGGTCCAGGATCTATTCCTGTACGCCACAACTTGGTACTGAAAACGCTGCTTCCGTCTCCAGGAATTTGATTATATATTAACCCTAAAATCGAGGGTTGCCACTTCCGCCGTCTGCCCCGTACCGAAGCTCTGCTTCTCCGCCGTGTCTGCCGTTGTGGACTTCATCCGTAACCCTGGACAAGGGACCCTAAACAGGTGCTAGTTTCCCGGGTCAGGAAACCCCCGGAATCTGCGGTGGGCAGGGATTGATTCATTTTCCCTGATAGGACTGTCTTCAAGAATTTAAAGGGTTCCTACCCGCTACCCGATTTATCATGAATGTGATTTAATACTTGAGAAATGTCATCATATCCAGTCCAACAAAAAGGATTCCCCAAACATACGGTATGCGGCAAAATAAAGAGTACTGAAATTCGTATGCTTCAAATTTGTATGTGTTAGGCGAAGAAACGTACTGAGTGGTTTCCGAATGTCGCGTCGTTACAACGTATGTGAATGCCGTGATAATGTTAGGTGCTTCAGAATAGTTCTCGGTTTTGCAGAAAAAATTTTTGTGGCGGAGTGCTATTTTCGGTCATACGAAAAAAGTCACGAAAACGGTTCAAGCTTAAAATCAACAGTGAACGGGAAAACTTGTCACACTGCCAGGGAGTCTCTTCGAATACTGCTCGATCATTTTGGGAGTTGCCACTCACCAGAACTAACGCCACCAGATACGTAGCAGGTGTCCCAATAAGAATGGCTCTCGGCCATATCTCAGGAACCGTTTATAGTACAGCTTTGAGAAAAAAATATTTATATCAAAAGTTGTCTCGGGAAAAGCCTGGAAATGATTTTCATAATTGTAACTCCACCGCTAGAGGGCGTAATTGAATATCAAAAATAAAAAAATCAAAATTCTACAAAATTTACCTAATTAAAGGGCACTGGACATCCAGTCATCGTATTTTTCATAAAATTCTGCGCATATTTGATTTCGCAAGTTTAAGTCTACCTTTGCAAATAAGAGGTGGGGGTGAGTGGGAAACTTCTTATGAAAAAATGGCTGTAAGTCCGGTTCTGCTAAATCGAATTTGGCATACTTGGTCTTGTTGAAAACAGCTCTTGGTCGTCAATGTATGGGTCTTATTTTAGAAATAGCCTAATAAGTATTATGCCAGCAAGGAGGCGTTATTTAATTATATTCAGAAATCTAGTTTTCTTTGAGAAATATTAAATACAAGTATGCATTTTAATCTCGTATTACAAAATCAGACCAAATTAGCAACATACTACCGAAAACCTCATGTTGATACCTTTTTTCTATCTCTAGATATCTTAAGAAATTTGTAAATTTTAAACATAACTGTTACTGTCACAGGTAAATGAGGTTAAAGAAAAGTAGTGTGCTATGGAAAAAACAAATAAACATTTTCCAGATGTAAACGTATAGAATTAATTAGAACAACAATAAGACAAACACACTATAAAATATAACAAAGAAATAAAAGCAAAAGCAACTACTTACTTAGTCTTAGTGACTGCCTAAATGTTCAAAGTGTTACCCATCATTTTCGATGCAAGCATTTACTCTTTCAAGAGCAGACTGAAGAGCAGTCTCAATTTCTGCTTTCGCTATGCTTTGAATGGCATTTCGTATTCTCTAGATTCTAGACAAGGTTTTTTCAAGTAAAGTAAAAGTAAAGTAAAGTAAAAATCTAATCCTGAAAGAGTAAATGCTTGCATCGAAAATGATGGGCAAAAATTTGAACATTTAGGCAGTCACTAAGACTAAGTAAGTAGTTGCTTTTATTTCTTTGTTATATTTTATAGTGATGTTTGCCTTATTGTTGTTCTAATTAATTATATACTTTTACATCTGGAAAAGGCTTACTTGTTTTTTCCATAGCACACTACTTTTCCTTAACCTCGTTTACCTGTGACAGTAACAGTTAGGTTTAAAATTTACTCATTTCTTAAGATATCTCGAGATAGCAAAAGGTATCGACATGCGGTTTTCGGTATTATGTTGCTGATTTGGTCTAATTTTGTAATACGAGATTTAAAATGCATACTTGTATTTAATATTTTCCAAAAAAAAACTAGATTTCTGAAAATAATTAAATAACGCCTCCTTGCTTGAATAATACTTATTAGGCTATTTCGAAAATAAGACCTTTACATTAACGAAAAAGAGCTGTTTGCAACAAGACCAAGTTTGCAAAATTCGATTTAGCAGCACCGGACTTACAGCCATTTTTTCATAAGAAGGTTCCCACTCACCCCATCTCTTATTTGCACAGGTATTTGTGAAATCAAATATGCGCAGAATTTTATGAAGAATACGATGATTGGATTTCCAGTGCCCTTTCATTAGGCAAATTTTGTAAAATTTTGGTATTTTAATTTTTGATATTCAATTACGCCCTCTAGCGGTGGACCTACAAGTATGAAAATAATTTTCAGGCTTTTCCCGAGAAAACTTTTGTTATAAATATTTTTTTCTCAAAGCTGTACTATAAACGGTTGCTGAGATATGGCCGAGAGCCATTCTTATTGGGACACCCGGTACATACGGGGAATGCTGAAGAAGCCAGACAGATCCGCCGTCTGCCATTTCGAAATTGCGGACTAGAATTAGAAATTTTTTCACGACAGAGGCAGTGGCGGATCTAGAAATTTGCATTCGGAGGGAAAATTTGCCTTAAGTGGGAACTTTCAATGAAAAGCCAAGCAAAAGACATAATAAAGATAAACTCCAAGTATAAAAAAGACATAAATAATAACTCTATGCATTAATTTCCCTTAATTTTCCTAACCAGCGTGTTTATTGTGTTGAATTTGTCTTTCTGTGGTTTCGGTTTCATGTCAGCTAATATATTTTTATGTTTGAACAATTTTTTTCTTTAATTCTGGACCTTGTTAGCGGTGGAATTTCCTCATCTTTCCTCCGCTTGTATATCCGCCACTGGCCAGAGGGAAACATTAACATCTGTTTTATTGGGAACGTGCGTCGTTGTGAATAATGTTTGCAAGACTCTATCATGTATACTAGATATAAAAATAATCATAAACATTTCAACAGTTATTTCAGTACATGACATTCTACGCCACTGTAAGTGAATAACGGGTAAATGTTTTGCTCCGATATTCAACTCAAAATAACGAGAAGTATCGAGTGAAAAATTACACGGTAGTCAAAAGTTAAGTGCGAAGTCAGTGTAGTGAAACAGAAAACAAGATAACCCGAAAAATAAGGTAAAACTTTCCATATCAGTAATTGACCATTCCAGGTCACGTGACTTTCGACACCGTTGCTGAGGGGCAAAAATTGTGTTTTTGGTGTTATTTTTGCTATTTTCTCGTTTTATTATAAAAAATCTGTGGTTTTAACTACAAAAATTTCAAATATTGGATATAGGACACCCTCGTAGGGGATGCAAAAACCCAGTATAATCAGAAAATCAGTTTTCTTGGCCCATATCGTCGTTCTCTTTACAGTGTATTGTGATTATAGTGATTTAAAACATTTCGGTTTTTAAATGCGGCTGGTATTATGAAAAAACTTACTTTATCTCTTTTACCTTTACTGGAACACTTTCAAACTGAACAAAACGCTGGTATTTTAATCATATTCTTAAATTCAACAATGGTTTTCTACACTTAACCTAGTTTGTTTACAATATTTTGCCCATCAGTCGCTGTCAAATGACGTCACCCTGGAATGGTCTATACATTTTTGAAGTTAGGAAATAAACGTGTTATAGATATCCAGTTTTACCGCATTTAAATTTGTGTTGGGTGACACTTTTTATTTTATTGCATTTATTTAGCTGAATTTAAACATAGGCGGCGTATGATTTTGAAATGGATGGAAAAAAGAAAATGTTGGAATTTATGAAGCAGCTTATGGTGGAGGTGAAAGAAATAAAGATATGACAAAGAGAGTACTTAGAACAAATTAATAAAAGAAATCATGAAAAAAACCAAGGTATGAGGAATGAAATAAAAGGACTTACGAACAGAATAGAAGAGCTAGAGAGGGACAAAAGGAAGCAGAATATCACAATCTCAGGGTTGATCAAGGAAGAGGGAAAAAAAGGAAAATTTAAAAGAAAAAATATAGTCATTTTTTAGAAAAGGAGCTACAAGTAACAACTACGACAATAAATGTAAAAAAGTCTAAGGATATTTGTATAGTGGAAATGGAAAACTGTGAAGACAAAATGAAAATGCTTAAGAATAAATACAAGTTAAGGAACTTAAAATCAAGAATCGTATATATTAATCCAGACCTGACAAAAAAGAAAAGGAAATTCAGAACAAGATTGCTCAGAAAGCCAAAGAAGAGAAAAAAAAAGCAGACTAAGATGGGTATATGAAACTAATCGTAAACGGAAAAAATGGTTTTGGGACGACCAAAGAACGAATTGGTGGAGGCAGCAAATAAGAGCCATTACACAACAAACAATTTACAAATAAAGGATGCACTAATTGACAATACCGAGACAAAACCGGATATCGAAAAGGACAAAGAGTATTTACATAAGGAAAAAATAAGCGGAATAAAAGAAAACCATTTGATGTTTGGAACATGGAACGTACGAGGAATGAATGAAGAAGGTGCAATAAATACACTGGAAATAGAGGCAAAGAAATACGAACTGGACGTGTTAGCACTTCAAGAAACCCATATAAAAGAAACAATAAATACGGAGCTGACAGATTTTATTTTGTTTACAAGTATAGGAGAAACAAGGACATAATATGGAGTTGGCTTTCTCGTAAAGAAAGAATTGAAGGGAAATATCTTGAAGTTTGTTCCTGTTTCTGATAAAATGTGCTGCCTAGAAATAAAGGATAAAAGTAATATCTCACTAATAAACGTACATGCACCAACAGAGGAGAAGACGGAAGACACAAAAGACGAATTTTATGAAAGATTAGAAAGAGATTACAATAAATTGAACAAGCAAAACACTAGGATGATCATGGGCGATATTATTGCTAAAATAGGAAGAGAAATAAGGTACAGAAAAATAGTAGGAGGAGAAAGCAAACATGAAACAACAAGTAATAATGGAAGGAGAATAATTGAGTTTTCGAAAGAACGGAACATGAAAGTGATGAGCACATATTTCAAGAGCAACGATATTTATAAAGGAACCTGGATGGCACCAAATGGGGAATACACAAATCAAATCGACCATGTAGTAATAGATAAAGCACATCCTACAGCAATAAAGAATGTAAGATCATGTAGAGGGGCCGACATGGACTCTGATCACTTTCTAGTCAGAATAGAAGTCAAGATAAAAGAAAGAGAAAAGAGAAAAAATAAAAAGAAAGAAACTAGAATTAAAAGATTTGATGTAGGAAAGCTGATAGAATCAAAAGTGAAACAAAGTTATAAGAAAGAATTGCAACCAATATGCCAATAAAAAGAACATGATAAGGTGGAGCGTATAAACGACCAATGGAAACAATTAGAGGACATCATAAAGGAAGCCACCGAGCAAATATTACCATATAAAAAACCCCCAGAAAAACAAAACATATTGGGATGAAGAATGCCGGGCAGAAACAGAAAAAAGAAATAAACTAAGAATGTTAGCATTGCAAACAAAGCAACCTGATGCAAAAGTAGCATATAAGGAGCAGCGAGCAAAAGTGAAAAAGACAGATAAACAGACAAAAGAAAAGAGCAAGTAATGAACAAAGAGTAAAAAAGTAGAAGTCTACTATAAAAGAAAAGAAATTAGAAACTTTTACAGAGAAACTAAGAAAGAAAAAAATATATATAATAAAAATGTGTATATAAAGGACAAGGAAGGAAACTTATTAGGCGACGAAGAAACAATGAAAAAAAGATGGAGAGAATATTAAATTTCTATGAACTGCTAAACGAAAAATCAGGGGACGAAGAATGGCAGACAATAGGAGAAGATGATATTGAAGTACAAGAACCGACAGAAGAAGAAGTAGAAACAATCTTAACCTTGAACTACCCGCGCATCAAGTTGTAACATAACTACACGCGTGGCGTACTTTGTACGCCACAAGAAAATATAATTAAAAACAGCGGATTTGTTTATTTTTTTTTAAATATACTTAGTTGTTTGTTATAAACCTTATTCGGCATCAGTGAATACTTGGAGTTCCTTCTCAGTAAGCCAATTGGGATTTAGAACTCGAATCTGATTCCATGATAAATAAAAATACTAAAAAAAATTTTTTTGAAATATGATTTTTTTGCATGAAAAAAAGTATTGTTTATAAAGATATTTGTGCCAAAATAACTAAAAAACAATTAAAAGATGTACTTATATTACTATAATGGTGGCGTATATTGTCCACCACCGGAAACAATAAATAATAAACTGTAAATTACGATCTTCCCAGAACGCCAATTATAACGAAACTAAAACCAATTGTAAAGCACATTCCAGTGATAGGTTAGAGAGATAAACCAGGTCAAAAATTAAATTTTTAAATATATTTGCAGTAGAATTCTTACATCTGGCGTACAAAATACGCCAGCGCGTGTAGTTAAAGGTTAAGCAACATGAAAAATAATAAGAGCGCCGGACAGAATGGAATAACAATTGAAAATATTAAATATGCCGGCAGAAAGATCAAACGTAAACTGTACGAACTAAGTGTGGACATATGGAGAGAGGAGCAGATGCCGAATGATTGCGAAAAGGCAACAATAATACCGATTTTAAAGGATGGCGATGAGGCAGAGTGTAAAAACTATCGGGGAATATCACTGCTAGATGTGGCCTATAAAATAATAGCGACAATCATTACAATCAGGCTGGAGGTATCTAGTAGTTGAACCACAGATAGGGGAATATCAAGCAGGGTTTAGGAAAGGCAGAGGAACAACCGATCAGATATTCATAATAAAAGAGGTACTGACTAGCTGCTATGAATACAAAATCCCTGCAATTGTATTATTCATAGATTTTAAAAAGGCGTACGACTCTGTCAAGAGAGAAAAAATTGTGGAAGTTATGGAAAAATTTGAAATACCTACGAAGCTAAAGAAACTAGTGACGATAACATTGAAGCATACGACCTGCAACGTAAGAGGTAAATGAGGGAACCTTAGAAGATTTTGCAGTCAGAGCAGGACTTAGGCAAGGAGACCCGCTATCAACGCTAATATTTAACATGATACTAGAAAAAATCATTAGGAATAACAACAACCAATAGAAAAGGGCACATATTGTACAAGAGTCATCAATTAGTGGGATATGCAGATGATGTGGCAATTGTAGAGACAAGTGAAAAGATTTTAAAAGAGCTAACAGAACGATTAATAAATGAATCGTATAAACTGGGTCTGCAAATAAACCAAAAAGGAAAGCAAGGTTATGAAGGTATGAAGAGAAAGGGGGGATGGGACAAAGTTCAAGGTAAGCACACAATTAGGGGAGTTTGAGTTTGAGAAAATAGACGAATTTGTGTATATCTAGGATCAAGGATAACAAACAAGTGTGAAGAAATGATAGAAATTGATGCCAAATTGAGTAAAAACAATAATTGATCTGAGGGAGCCACGAATTATTTACTAAGATCAAAGCAGCTTTCATGGAATACGAAATTCAGGATTTATAAGACTATAATAAGACCAACAGCACTATATGGATGTGAGACATGGATACTCAACCAAACAACAAAAGAAACAGTAAGAAGATGGGAAAGGAAGATACACAGAAGAATATTAGGAGGGAAGAGAACAGAGAAAGGATATATAAGAAGGACAAATGAGGAAATTTATAATATTTACAAAGAACCACAAACAGATAGCGTAATAAAATCAAGAAGGTTGCCGTGGCTGGGCCATATAGAAAGAATGAATGATGGCAGAGTGGTCAAGAAAATAGCATGGAGAGTACCAGATCATAAAAGAAAGAGAGGTAGACCACGAAAGCGATGGATAGAGGCGGTAGTGAAAGACCTAAAAGAAAAGGGAATAACAGACTGGAAGAAGTTGACAAGGAACAGAAATCTATGGAAAAGAACAACAAAGCTCTGGGCCTAAAAGGCCTGTAAAAAATCTACATATATAGGTATACATAAAAGACATAAATAATAACCTTAGGCATTAACTTCCCTTAATTTTAATAACTAGCATGTTTATTGGGTTGGATTTGTCTTTCCGTGGTTTCGGTTTCATGCCAGCTAATATATATTTATATTTGAACAATTTTTGTTCTTTAATTTTGGACCTTGTTAGGGGTGGAATTTCCTCATCTTTCCTCCGCTTGTATATCCGCCACTCTCCAGAAGGCAACTTTAACGTCTTCCGTTTTATTGGGAACATGCGTCGTCGTGAATAATGTTTGCAAACAAGGCTATATCATGTATACTAGATATAAAAATAATCATATACATTTCAATAATTAGTTCAGTACTGTTTATTTTGCCGCATATTGTATATCTGCAGAAACAATCAGGCAAACTGATTTACGATAACTAATGAAAGGTCGTACGAAGCTGGTCGTACGAAGCTTTAATTGAATATAGCATGATAGCACGACGATAAATCGGAGGGACCAGAAAAAAATAGAGGAAATCAGAAACAATTGGAGGGATATACGATAAAATAGTAGTATGTAAAAAAATTGAGTTTAGTGAAGGTAGGGGGTAATTGATTTTATTCCCTGTTGCATGGCAACGGGCAACATCACTAGTTTAATACTAGAAAGTCTGCCTTAGCAAACGTACCTAGAAATCCGGAGAGGATCATTTTGCCCCCAGTTCTTAAATCAATAGAAACTCAGTTTAAAGAAATTAAATCAATTCTAGACGATAGAATCTGATTTTGTTTTTTAGTTTCATTGTTTAACGCATTCGCTGCCTATCAAAAACATTCGGAATACCATACAGTTTGCAGTTTTTGACATTTGCCACACATTGCCTTGTTACAGCCGTGACACTGATTGGAAGTAAAATTTCCTTTACAAAATATTTTCTGATATTTTTTTCGTTTTTGGATAGTAACAGTGCTTGTTGTTGGTAGAACTGGTGTTTGCTAGGCGTAGTACCAGATTTCGGGAGGCAAGATATGGATAAACTTACGAAGACCGAGACTACTTCCAGTTACTTCTTTATAAATAATCCATGCATTTATTGCTCCCAAGGCAAGTGTATTATAAAACACGTACATAGGCCATGGTATTGAAGTAACTTTTGTAGTATAAAGACGCGTCATTTGGTCCTCTACACTCTATCCCAACAATTATTGTATCTTTTTGTTCACTTGTGTTCACCAACAATAATTATTGTATCTTAATTGCGTAGGGTTCGAGTTTGGCAAGCAAAGCGAGAGGTCGTGTGGCCGGTGTATTGGCGGTAAGGTAATTTCGGATTCGAAACCTCTCACAATAAAAACACCTGTTTTTAAAAGACCTATCGTTATCGATAATCGTTGAAAAACGAGTGTTCGAAACGAGAGTGCAGGGGAAAAACAAAAGAGGGAGACCAAGAGTTATGTGGGTAGATGAAATCAGGAAAGAAGTCGAGAAGAAGGGATTGACATTGGAAAGTGCAAGAAACCTAACACAAGATCGGAAAGCATGGAGACTACAATGCCAAACTCAACTCCAACAGCCTTACACCTAAAGGTAGAAAGGCTTAGGACTAAGTAAGTAAGTAATTGCATAGATGATTAGTACCAGTATAAGGGTAACTATTTACAATAAACATACATAAATATAAATTTACTCATCTGACAGGAATTTGAAAGAAAGACTCGTCGAATTTTCCACACAAAAGTTATAACTTACACAGGGCCAATTTGGCCCCTTTAGACTTCTATGGTAGATTTGTTAGAAAAACCTTTTAGTAAATTTAGTAAACAATATTTTTTTTGTATTAAGCAAAGCTTTGTATCTAAATATTAATAGCCATAAAATATGAAATTATTATTGCCTCAAATGAAAAAAACTACAATAATTTCCAATCACAACAATGGCCAAATTGGCACCTCCGACTTTCTAGTGTTAAAAATAAAAATCGACCTGTTTCGAGATTTGTCTCCAAATTCGCCCAAAAATCTGTGGAAAAAAGTTTATCTAATGCCATCCCCTCTTTGTGAACAGACACACACATAAACATACAGGGTGGGGCATTAGTGTGACAAAGTCCAATTACTCGTTTGTCGTAAGAGATATGAAAACAAGTTATTCACATAAAAGTTGGGGAACGGATAGGACCATAATTTAAAAATATTTTCAGATATACAGGGTCACCCGTATTGACAGGGTGACACAAAGTTTTGTTTTTTTAAATGGAATGCCCTGTATATTTTTACATTTTTGGATTTTACCCGACGTCTTCTTTCTCAAAATATAGGGTTTTGTAATATTATACGAGGTAGTTTAAAAGATAATTACGTTTTATTGTTAATTTCGTAGCAAAATTCACACCCTGTAGAATTGTGCTGATTTGACATCAAAGTCTCTGTTTATGGTCAAACAATTTTTAATATGTTCTACTATTGTTAAACACTTGTAATATAGCGGAGTGATTAATATTAATATACAGGGTTGGTCAAAACCCGGAATGAGTATTTTCTGAGTTTTCTTAAATAGAATACCCTGTATTTTAGTATTCTATTGAAATGATATTTCATGGTACTTTTTTATTTCTTAAGCATTCCCTATACCTAAGTGCTTTAATTTTTGAGTTATTCGTGATTCTTTAATCCAAACATTAATTGCAACAAAAAGTACGTGGGATTTTATTTGGTGGCTGTGCAAATATCCAATCGAAAATAATTTTTTTCAAAAAAAAGTAGATATTAACCTAGACTGATCCTCAATTTTTTAATTTTGGATGAGATATCCAAATACCTACGTAGTTAAGATTGTTGGTGCGTAAAATATAAATAAAAACATACAAGATTCTACCTAGTTGGCTATGACAATAAATTTGTTAAAATATTTGACATTATACTATCTTTATAGTTCCAGTTGCTTTATTACCATTACTAATATGAATTTTTCTAATAAGTAACTGATGAGTAACTGATCAAAATAATTTTTGTGCTAGGAGAGTATAACAAAAATGTGTTACTAGCAATAAGAATTTTTCATCAGCAATTCCCTGATAGACGAAAACCAATAAGAGAAACTTTTGAAAGTACACTAAAACGATTTTAACAGTCTAGGTATAGATAGTTAATTAGATTATAAGAACGTTCTTCCTAATATGCAGATCCTCAGTTACACTATGAATTGCATTTAATTCATTTTATTCATTTACAATTGTTTTTATTCGATCAGGTTTCTGGTAATTTAAATATCCAGTCCGTTGAAACCGTTTTAGTATTATTTCAAAAGATTCTCTGCTTGGTTTTCCTTTGTCAGGGAATTGTTGATGAAAAATTCTTATTGCTGGTAGCACATTTTTGGTATACTCTCCTACCACAAAAACCATTTTAATCAATTACTCATCAGTTAATTATTAAAAAAATTAATATTAGTAATGGCAACGAAGCAACTGAAACTATAGAAATAGTATAATGTCTAATGTTTTAGCAAATTTATTGTCATAGCCAACTAGGTAGAATTTTGTATCTTTTTATTCATATTTTACGCACCAACAATTTTAACTACGTAGGTATTTGGATATCTCATCCAATGTTAATAAATTAAGGATCAGTAATAACTACTTTTTTTTTGAAAATTTATTTTTGATTGAATATTTGTACAGCCACCTAATAAAATTTTACGTATTTTTTTTGCAATTAATGTTTGGCTTAAAAAATCACGAATAACTCAAAAATTAAAGCACTTAGGTATAGGGAATGCTTAAGAAATAAGAAAGCACCATGAAATGTCATTTCATTAGAATACTAAAATACAGGGTGTTCCATTTAAGAAAACTCAGAAAATACTCATTTCGAGTTTTGACCAACCCTGTATATTAATATTAAACTTTTCGCTCTATTATTAATGTTTAACAATAGTAGACTATGTTGAAAATCGTTTGACCATAAATAGAAACTTTGATGTGAAATCACCACAACTCTACAGGGTGTGAATATTGCTACGAAATTAACAATTAAACGTAATTATCTTTTAAACCACATAGTATAATTTTACAAAACTCTATATTTTGAGAAAGAAGACATCGAGGAGAATCCAAAAATGTAAAAATATACAGAGTGTTCCATTTAAAAAAAACATAAGTTTGTGTCACCCTGTTAATATGGGTGACCCTGTATATCTGAAAATATTTTTAAATTATGGTCCTATCTGTGTCCCAACTTTTGTGTAAATAACTTTTTTTGTACCTCTTACGACAAGCGAGTAATTGGACTTTGTCCCACTAATGCCCCACCCTGTATTTGTGAGATATTAGTAAACCAAAATTTACAAACCTTTTTAAAAAATTGTGGTGGTCTACACATCTTATAACTCTTGTCTTAAATAATTGGTGATCTTCTGGTGTATCAACGTCAGTATTTAAAATATTTTTTATTTCGGTATTTAGACTTTTCCATTGGATTGAAATGAGACATATCATGTAAGTCACGTAAAGATCAAAAGGTACAGCTGTTGCAAATAGGACAAACATAGCATAGCACTCATATATTGCCATTACATAATATGAAATATTTTTTGGTACATATGTCTTGAATCCCAGTACTTTTTTTTTAAATATTAACGATGGAAGTACAAAGTAGGAAGCTGTAATACATGAGGCGCCCAAAAAATATAAAATCACGAGTTGGCCGTATCTTAATACTTTTTTACGATATTTTTTGTCCTCTTCAACATCGGAGTTTTCAATGTCCCAAAAATGAAGCCTTCTTCTCTCTAGTAGTTCAAACGTTATAGGCTGTTGTAAAAATGAACTAATAATCTTTAATGTAGCCTAAAAAAATGTATAATATTAACAGAATTCTTCTAAATATTAAAAAACAAATCATTTTAAATTATTTTCAAAACGCTTATTAATAAACGGGCGTAAGTTAACCAAAAATTGGGAGAATCTGGATATTTTAAAAAGGTTACTAGTATGTACTACTTGCTTAACAAACGAGATACTAAAGTGTAATACTATCGATTTGATCTATTCATCTATTCAGATTATCTATTTATTGGCGCACACACTTTCATCATAAAGATGTACAAAAAATAACCTGGATCTCTCCTGATAACCTGGATTTTCTGAAGAAATTCCCGAACTACCAAGAAAAGGAGCACAACGGAAAAAATATCAATTAGAGAGGCTTCAAGATAAAGAGGTAGCAAAGAGACCAGATGAAGAGATAAAGAAAATATTGGAAATAATGACGACGGGGACATAGAAGAGGAATGAAAACTAATACTAACAGCTGTGAGAGAAGCGGTAGACCTTAGCATTGGGAAAGCACGAAATCAGAAAAAGAAAAGAAAAAACAATGATTTTATGAGCACTGCAAAAGAATTCTAGAGCAGAAAAACAACGCTATTATAAAAACAATACAAGATAAGCTAAACGATTATGAAGGCAAAAGAAGAGAACATTATTGGAAAAGCAACTACAAATAATAGAAGAAAACTATGTTAAAAAAGAGGTTAAAACTTTTTGTCAAGGAGTAAAAAAACAAACACCACGAGTGTCACAAAATAAATGCACAAAGTTTTGCAGAAATAAAGACGGTATCTTGATGAAAGACAAGACAGAAAATTTGAATAGATAGGCAGAGTATTTCGAAGAATTATTAAACGATAAAAGCCAAACAGAAACAGAAATGCAACAGTGAGGACAAGAAATTAAACAACAAAAAATACAAGAAGGAGAACCCAAAAAACACAATGACCGACAGAAATGGAGATAATAACAGTAATAAAAGACCTAAAAAATCATAAAAGTGCCCGAGAAAGCGGAGTGCCAGCAGAGATATTAAAGATAGGAGGAAATATACTGCAGCGAAAATAGCTCTACTTATAAAGAAAATATGAGAAAACAAAAAAATGCAAGAGCAGTGGAACACAGTACTCATCTGCCCAATTCACAAGAAAGGTGATTAGACTATCAATTAAGAGAACAATTTTTGAAAAAATCTGAATGAAAATATATCCTACCTTATTATTCAACCCACAAATATAAACAACAAAAAATAAAGACTGGTACGATCAAGACTGTGAAACAGACAGAAAAGTAAAAAACTCAGCCAGAATGACATGGATCAACAATCCGTTACAAAAAATAGAAAAGAATACAAACAGATGGAGAAAATTCAACGCAACAAATAAAAAGAAGAAAAATGATTGGTTAAATGAAAAGCTGGAGGATATTGAAAAAGACAGAAAAAATCACTTAATAACATAATTTCACAAAAAGTCAGAGGAACAAAAAATACGCCCAGCATTAAAACAATAGGACTAAAAAACCAAAAAGTAGAAACCATATTTGAAGACAAACAAATCAGCAGAATATGGAAAGAATATTATGAAAAAATAAAATTCACTACCGAGGAAACACACTGAGATAGAGAAGTAAGACCAAATATTGACACAAAACAGGTGTGATAATTATATCATTATTTATTTAAGATGTCACTAACATGCTTGTTCTTTTTTCATAATTATTTTTGGTTCTAATATTTTTATCATTTTTAATGCTGACAAATTTTATATGTAGGCCAGGAACCGAAGCTTTGCACTTCGCAATTTTTACAGAATGGATAGATTTGCTTGAAAATTTGAAAATAAGTAGTAGATAGACCAAGGATTAAAATCTATATGATGACGACAGGCGCTTTTACCATGGGGGTGGTTGTCACCCCATCACGTGGGTGGAAATTTTTTATTATATTGTGACCGCAAAAGTTGATAAAAACATTCATTCTAAGCAAAAAATGTTCTATACATTCTTTTGATAAAACTAACAGTTTTCGATTTATTTGCCATCGAAAATATTAGTTTTATATCGAAAAAATCAATGTTTTGATAGGTATATCATTTACGATTCATTCAATCTTTGCCGTAGAAAAATTTTTTTCAAACCAGGTTCTTGAGAACTGAATGACTGAAAATACCGCTAACTTACATTATTATGCTTTCAATTGGATTTCTCCTTTTTTTTTTTCAAAAAAATATATTGATTTTTTAACCCTACCATTTTTAATTTTGATCCTAAAAGTTTGGTAAAAAAGAATTTTGTAGGTTTTAATAAGGTCTATAAGGTTATTAATATTAATTCTTGTTAAAATCCTCAGTAGCAAAAAGAGGTGACTTTGAAAGGGTTGGTAAAGGTGGTTTTTATAGGTTATTACAAGTTATAATTGTCGATAGCTCACTCAATTTTTGCCGTAGAAAAAATTTTTGCAAACCAAGTTTTTGGAAATTAAATCGGCTACAATTTCATATTTGAACATTTTTTTGTATCTCTGATGCTAATCTTGCTATTCTGAAGAAAAGGCAATTTTTTCCAAACTACAAAAATTCGTTATTTGTTTTAACTCCATTATTTTAAAAATTATTCATTCTAAGCCGGTTAAACTTCTAGAACCTATTAATAATAAATAATTAAAAAAAAGACCAAATAAGGTCAATGAATAATTTTAATTGGGGTGGTGATTAGGGTGTTGCTTCCAATCACTTTCTCGCTGAAAAAGAAAAGGGACTGACATTCTTTTCATTATAAGTTACTTAATTTTTGAGCTGGAGACTTTTTTTATTTCTGGAGATAAATATTTTTATTACTTTAAATTAGTTTGAACAAGTTGTCCTCGAAAAATGCATAGTTTTCTCGCCTTTTGACTTTGAAACTACAGTATTTAGCATTTGACGAAGAAGAGCCAACATATAATAAAGTAAAGCTCGATTACTATTGGTCTCAAAAAAAATCTAAAAACACGTTTTTGTTTATTTTTTCAAAAGGTACATTTTTGTTAAGCAAAGTTGTTTTGATAAAACCAAAACTTTTGGAGTTATTAGCAGAAAACCTATTAGAAACATTGATTTTTTCGATATAAAACCAACACTTTCGATAGCGAATAAATCGAAAACTATCAATTTTATTAAGAAAATGTATAGAACGTTTTTTGCTAAGAATGAACGTTTTTACCAACTTTTGTTATTAAAACATAATAAAAAATTTCCACCCCTGAGATGGGGTGGCAACCACCCCCATTGTAAAAGCGCCTTTCGGCATAATATAGATTTTGATCCTTGGACTATCCACTACTTATTCTCAAATTTTCAAGCAAATCGATCCATTCTGTAAAAATTGCGAGGTTTTGTCCTATGTTAAGCTTCATTACTTGGACTAATCTAACATATATTTTGTATAAGCAAAATGTGTTTAATTATTAATCTTCCCTAATTTTAACAATAAAAAAACATTAATAATAAGCCAAAAACATGTTGGGGTACATTTGGATTCCAATCGGTATCTAATGTAAGTTTTTGACCCCGGATTTTTAAAGGTTAAGAATATTACCAATAAAAACTTACGTGGCTGAAAAAAACCATAATGTCTATAGAACCTGTTATCTTCGAAAATGTTAAATCCTCCTCTAAGATAAATGTCAAAGCTCCAAGATATATGATTCCAAGAGTACATAGAACATTGAACCAACACCGCATAATTCCGAACCATGAACGTTTAGCTCTTGGTTCGATTCCTGAAAATTTCATAAGCAGGTAGGCTAATCGTATAAAAGAAATCTCCATTTTGTGTAACTGTGTCTCAACTAATACTCCAAACTCTTATTAAAACTCATATTTATAGTAAATAACTTATTTATTTTTAAAAGCGATTTATTAATTAGAATGAAAGTTTCTAAGATATAACCAATAATTTATTTTGTTTTAGTTACTGACTAGTAATAGGCGAAGAAATAAAACATTATATTACCTCTAACTTTTAGATCAGGGCATTTAGCACAAAATAAATCGACTTTTAAATATGGCACCTAGAAACTTGCAACTATTTGCATTATTTTCAGGATGATATCAGGAAAAAATCTACTAAAGAAAAATGGATGGATATTAGGGTGGGCCGAAAAAAATTTTTATTTTTTTTTTCTTAATGCTATACCGAAAAAAACTTGTCTCTATTATGGGTTATCAAAATGCAAAAAAGAAAAAAAATATATATCTAACCCCCAGCTAGCGCAACGCATCTGAACTTTCGAAATTTCACTAAAATCATGAGTTTTTGTAATTTTTTTTTTGAACATCCTAATAACTGCATATTGGGCTGCTATAGTGATATCCCTTTACATTAGAGTTTTAAAAATACAATAAATAATTGGATAAGTATAATTTTATTAATCTGAGGTAGCGCAACGGACACGAAAATGACGCATCTTACAGTCGAGTGCAGATGAGCTGTGCGTTCGGGGAATGGGTTGGCACTGAGCCGAGCTTCCCCCACTTATACTCTCTACACCCACAATGCACTGGAAGCAGCCTCAACGATCATGTTTTTTCATGTTCTCTGTTACTCGGCAGTTTACGTCAGCAGATTCGTTTAAACTTACGTGTATTAGCTGTGAGTTGATAGTGCAAACTGTTTTTATAATTTTTTGAGCGAAGTTTGAGTTTAAATTCACGTGCGTGATGGCTGCCTAGAAAATAACTCGCAGTGATTTTGATTGCCCATTGTTTGGCTACCCGAGGGAATTGCCTGTGAGTAAGCTTCCAACTTTCCAAGATGTTCTTCGGAGCTGTTTCCACGAACAGTACCTTCTAGCATTAGAAAGTAACAAGCCTGTAAGTTTCTCTCAGATATCTAATATTGTCGCTCCAAAAGTAAAAGCCGTCTTTGACAAAGCATCAATACCAACAGTGACGCCCTACAGAATTGTTCAATTAATAAATTCATATCACGTTAGCTACCGTAATCTAATGAAGTCCTTTAAGCGTGACAAGGAAAAAGACAAGTACAAAGAGAAAATTGAGGAATTCAAACAAAAGGCTTTATCACTCTTTGATGTATCTGCATGTAAATGTAAAATAGCATACTCCTGCAACTGCAAAAAGGCCCCGGAGATCTGTGAGTGCCCTATATCAATTTCATGTAAATGTGAAAAAGATAAAAAAATTCCGGTGCTTGAACGTAAGTTTATGTATTTCCAAAGAAATCTTGGACAAGGAAAAATTGGAAATTTAGACAAGAAGGAGTCGAAAAAAATTACCAAAAGACTGCAACGTAAAGAAAAAAAATCAGGTTATGTCGTCTAACATCCCACTAGTTTCACATTCGCAGCCTTCATGCTCTAAGGATGCAACAAAACCAAGAATAGCTTCAGCTGGAAGCTCAATGGAAGAGGAAGAGTCTGATAGTTCCGGTGACAACTATATTCCTATTCCGAGCAAACAACCGTGGCAAATGCGGATACAATTAAAAAATACCGCGTTGGCCAGTGACCGATTTGGTGTTTCGGACAGGGCAACAGCTGCTATTGCCTCCAGTGTAATGCATGACGTTGGTCTTGCAACGAAAGAGGATGATTCCCTCATAATTGATAAGAATAAGGTTAGGAGGGAAAAAAATTTATGCAGATCAAATCTCCAAGGTACGATAAAAAAAGAACCAACTTGATACAAGGGCTATACTTTGATGGTCGAAAGGATAAAACTTTAAAAATTGATGAAGTTAATAACAAGTGTTTCAGAAGAAGTGCAAAAGAGGAACACTTTTCAATTATTAAAGAACCTGGCTCGATTTATGTTGGCCATGTGACGCCATCTACTGGAACTTCGAAGGACATTGCTAGTGCTATATTGGACTACTTGAATGAGTCAAATTTTTCGCTCGATGAGCTTGATGTAATTGGATGCGATGATACCGTCACAAATACAGGCTGGAAAACCGGTGTAATTCGCACAATCGAGGAAAAAATAAAAAGACCGCTGCAGTGGGGAGTTTGCCTTTTGCATTTGAACGAATTGCCGTTCAGGCACTTGTTTCAAACTTTGGGCGGTGAAACGACTGGCCCAAAATCTTTTAGTGGTCCTATTGGCTCACAACTCAGAAATTGTGAAAAACTTCCAGTAGTAAAATTTCAAATCATTGATTGCGAGATTCCAGACATCGATAGCAAAATCTTAAGTAAAGACCAACAATATCTCCTGGATGTAAGTTTGGCTATCAAGTCAGGTACCTGCACAATAGACTTCGCAATTCGTGAACCAGGTCCTATCCCCCATTCCCGATGGCTGACAACAGCGAACAGAGTTCTTCGTCTTTATATGAGCGTTGAAAGTCCCTCTGAAGAACATCTTATTTTGGTACAATTTATACTTAAATCTTACATGCCTGTATGGTTTAAGATAAAAAAAACTAAGTACCTTACAGATGGACCAAAACATGTTTTTAATTTAATAAAATCTTCACGATTCCTTCCAGAAAACTTGATAAAGGTGGTTGATCCAGTAATTGAAAGGAATGCGTTTTTCGCGCATCCAGAAAACTTGCTCCTCAGTATGATTGTTGATGAAAGGGCCCATATCAGAGAGTTGGGGCTTAGAAGAATCATAAAATCAAGGACCGTAGCTTCCAATAAAAAGCTAGTCCGAACTTTTAAACCCCCAAACCTCAACTTCCAGGCAAACGAATATTATGAAATTATTGATTGGACTACTACTGCTATTTCTCCACCACCGTTGTTGCGAAGAGTATCTGACGAAGAAATGTGGGCCAAAATTTCAACTGCCAACACACCAGAAGAATGGAATTTCCATAAATTTCCGTGTCACACGCAAGCGGTGGAGCGCTGTGTGAAATTGGTAACTGAAGCCTCCTCAAAACTCGTTGGTGCCAAGAACAGAGATGGATTCATAAGAACAACGCTGCTATCAAGAGCTTCAATGCCAAGTTTTTCAAGCAAGCAAGATTTTAAAGTTCCAAACATTTAACGGACTATTCTGTGAGTCTGGGAATTGACAATTCGTAAATTTTGTAATTTTGTAATTAATAAACTCATTTGGATAAATGTAAATTGCCTATTTACCAACATTATATTTCTAAAAATAACACATGAGTAGTGGGTTTAAAAAAATTAGTTGCTGCACTACACTATAAAAGTGGTTAGCACTCGAAAAGTGATCAATTAACTATATTGAAGGCCTTGCGCTACCTAAAATTAAAAAAAAAGTAATATTTCAATAACTCATTGTGTTTTTATAACTATAATATAAATGATTTTCACTATAGCAGTTCAATATCTAGCTGTTTGGATATTTAAAAAAAAATGGTGAAATCCTTGATTTTAGTGAAATTTCGAAAGTTCAGATGCGTTGCGCTAGCTGGGGGTTAGGTATATATTTTTTTTCTTTTTTGCATTTTGATAACCCATAATAGAGACAAGTTTTTTTCGGTATAGCATTAAGAAAAAAAAATAAAATTTTTTTTCGGCCCATCCTAATGGATATGTATAGTTGCATTTTAAAGTGCATAAAATGCATCCAAAAGTGCGTATACATATCAAACGAGATGTATGAAGGGCCAGATTTTGTTACTTGTGGTTTTTTTGGGGTTGCTGAAGACGAATATACCATCAGACAGCGACCACCGTAGCACCTGATGTCCAGGTACACTTCTAAGGCACGTCATCTGGAGTTTCGAGGATGTTTGGTACTAAATGGATGCAAACAGATTATTCGGGAGTTTTTCGAGTTACCGAATAAGAATTTGCCACAGAACCGACCACCCGGTGTAGCTGGTGCCCAAAATCCCCCCAAACTCCTAAATAAAACATGTTTTAGCAGTGATCTTGGGCACTAGTGTCGGATTGCGTGTTCGCATGTTCAGCAACCCCAAACACCCCGTAATCTATTTTCATCAATTTAGTGCTAAAATTGCTCGAAACTCCAGATGATGACGTGCCTTAGAAGTTACACTGGGCACCAGGTGCTCAAGGGGTAGATTCTGATGGCGTAGTCGTGTTCAGCGGCTCCAAAAAACCTCCAAGTAACCTGTTTACATCAATGTAGTGCCGATAACCCCTTGAACCTCCAGATAACTTACCCTGGTGGTGACACTGGGCACTAGGTGCTCCGGTGGTTAATTCTGATGGCGTAGTTTTGTTTAGCGATCCCAAAAACTCCAAAATAACAAATTCTGTTCCTTAATATGCTTATTTTGACATGTTTATGCACTTTTGGAGGCATTTTATTTATTTTAAAATGCACTTATACATGTCCACTTGTTTCATTCCATTCCACTTGTGTGTTGTCAAAATTTGTTGTATGCCTTGGCTTTCGTTACAATTTTCTTCCACTCATTTCGATATGTGCATAGTTCCCTACAGTTTCTCACTTCGAGAACTTTGATATCTCTCATGACCTGGTCCTCCCATCTCTCTCTGGGTCTTCCCCTTGGTCTTTCAGTTGCTGGTTTTCATCTGGTGATCTTCTTAATCATTCGATCGTTTTTCCTTCTCCCTATGTGTCCCAGTCATCTCAGTCTCTGCGCTTTAATAAATCTAACTCTATCTTGTCCCTTCATTATATCTCTTAGTTCATGGTTCACTCTTCTTATCATTTCTCTGTTGTCCATTCTTATCGGGCTTATTATCCGTCTGAGGACTTTCCTTTCGAATATTCTCAATTTTTCTTCATCTTTTTCTGTGAGGCACATTGTCTCAGCTACGTACATAACTACTGGTCTGATTGCAACTCTGTATATTCTCAGTTTTGTATTTCTGGAGTTCTTGTCCTTCATTAGCCTATGATATCTCCAGTATGTTTTGTTGCCTTCTTGTATTCGCTCCGTTACTTCTTCACTTTTCTTATTTTGGCCATTCACTATTACTCCCAAGTATTTAAATTGTTGAACTCTTTGAAAAGTGTAGTTTTCTATTTTCATTTCTCTCGTCCTGATATCTTCTCTTCTAGAGTAGAGTAGATATTTTGTTTTTCCTTCGTTAATTTTTAGTCCTCTTTCCGTGCTTGCTTTGCCAGGAATTTTAGTGCTCCTTTTATTCTTTCCTTGTCTCTTCCCAGAACTATATCATCGGCATATGCAACTATTTGTGTTGAGGATTGGGCTATATAGTTCCTTTAATTTTGCTGGCCTTTACTGTTGCTTCTACTGCTATGTTGAATAATGTGGTTAACAGGGAATCGCCTTGACGCACTCTTCTTTCTATTGAAATTGATTTTGTGTTTCCTTCCTCTGTTACTACTTTGAGCTCGAGATCCATCCATCCATTTTTGTTAACCTTATTAACTTCGCTGGTATATCTTGATTTTTGCATTTTAATAAAAATAATTTATTTCTTCCAATACAGTCAAAGGTTTGTCTGAAGTCTACGAAGAGGATGTGGAGTTCCATGTTGTGTTCATGGCATTTTTCATTTGTTTGTGTAATTATGTAGATCGCATCTGTAGTGGATCTGTCTTCTCTGAATTCTTGCTGGTAGTCCCGAATTTTCTTCTCTGTGAATTGAGTGACTTTTTGTGTGATGAGGGATGTTAGAATTTTATATGTTGTACTCAGTAGCGAAATTCCTCCATAGCTGTAACAGTTTGTTACTTCTCCTTTCTTAAATGTTGATATAATTCTTCCTTCTTTCCAATCCTTCTTCTTCTCCCATATTCTAACTATTGGGTTACAGATGCTTGTTATTAGTTCTTTTTTGTTTCATTCTTTTATTGCTGTCTAAATATTTATCATATGCTGGTATCCCTATCTCATTGTCTCTCATGTCTTCTATTGTGCCTATTTCCGCTTCCGGGCTTCCTATGCATCTATACAGTGATGAGTGAGTTAATAACCGGCAAAATAACGCAAAAGATGGAAAACATAATATATTGCAAAACAAAAATGGATGAAACTAGTGGAGGTGGAAATGATCGTTAAAAATGTATAAAGTAACATTACATTACACAGTTTTACGCCTTTATATGTATCAGAGGAGTATGACAACTGTCACTGTAACAGTAGAATTTTATAAAATACTCCTGTCACAGACTTCTTAAGGTGGGGAACTATGTACCTAATGTAATGTTAATTTATACGTATACAGGGTGTTAAGAAACTCTACCGACAAACGAAGACAGGAGATTCCTCAGATAATTCTAAGACAATTTAACCCAATTCACCTAGGCCGAAAATGCTTCCTAAAGGAGCTAGAGCTATTTGAAGATGGCGTCTGTAATTAGTTTTTCTTGGATATCTCCAGAACGCTTTCATTTAGAAAAACGAAAATTGGTACCCTATTTATCTTCCAACGATAAATCGATTACATCTATTGCAAATTTCTATTACCGGTCATAGGCGCCCGTTTTGGGTGAGGCAAATGTTACATTATCGCTTAACTTTTTTCTTTTTAGTTTTTAAGCATTTGTGAGTCTGAATTATTAAAATCTAAAGTATAGTACTAAAAGGTACTCTTACTTTAAGTCGATAGGATACACCGTGGTCTAAAAAAATCGATATGAAAAATTTTCGTTTTTTGAATACCTATCAAAAAAAATTTCAAAAAAAAAACTATTTAAAAAAACAAAAACTGGTACGTTTTGAATGAATAGATTTCATTAATGACGAATTTCTAGTACCGGTCATTTGCGTCCGTTTTGGGTAGATCAACGGTTATATTATATCTCATAACTTTTGTCTTTAACTTTTAAGACTTTTTGACACTAGATTATTAAATTATGAGGTATTATAGTATAAAAAGTTACTCTTGCTTTAAATTGGTAAAATACACAGTCCTTTTTGAAAATTTTTTTCATTTTTTTTTAAATTCAGGAAACGACAAATTTTCAAATCCATTTTTCTAGATAACGGTGTGTCCTACCGACGTAAAGTAAAAGTACCCTTCAGTACTAGAATACCTCACAATTTGATAATCCAGTATCAAAAACGCTTAAAAGATAAAAACGTCCCACCCAAAAACGGACGCCTATGACTGGTACTAGAAATTCATAATGGATGAAATCGATTTATCTATGAAATCGTTCTTCTAGAAGCATTCTGGAGGTATTTAAGAAAAACTAATTACATGATGCCATCTTCAAAGAGCTCTAGCTCCCTTAGGAAGCACTTTCGGACTAGATGTATTTGGTTAAATTGTCTTAAAATTATCTGAGGGATCTCCAGTCTTCGTTTGTCGGTAGAGTTTGTGGTCACCCTGTATAACAAGCCTTTCCACCTCCACTAGTTTCGTCTCTTTTTGTTTCGCAATGTATCATATTTTCCATATTTTGCGCTATTTTGCCGGTTATTAGCGCGCTCATCACTCTATAGTTCTGTGAAGTGTCTTTCCCATGATCGCCCATTCTCAAGATTAATGAACTCATTCCAACCTATACCTCCTCAATAAATACTTGTTCCATTACACAGGGTATTTGGTAAAGAATAGGCCCTAGGTTAACCTTAGATTCCTGAGGTTAAAATAGGTCGATTTAAGCTAACTTACCTTAGTACAAAAGTTGATAATAACCTAAATACAGGGTGTCAAAGTTAAACTTTTATTTTGAAATGGTATGAAATAAGGGGTCTAATGCTCATAATCTTTTTGAGGGTTTTATTAACTACAGTTTGTGGACGACCGGTTTCGGCGTTTACAATTATTTGTACGCCATCATCAGGCCCTTAGAAACTGAACAAAGCTAAAAAATAAATGAAGCTGTGTCAAAATATAGTTGCCCTAGGTTTAGTTCAAAGTGTTAAGTTTAACAAAAAGTAATAAATAATAAAACACAGAAGGTGTCACAAAGGTGTTCTAACAGACCAGTACTAATCTGATGTTAACTGTTGTAGTCAGTATATGTTATATATAATATTTTAAAAATAATAATTTTTGGTACTTACATATCAGTACAAGAAGTATACAGTGTACAATCTGATGTTAGGATTGTAACAAAAAAGCCCTTGTGTCTTATTAGATTTCAAACTCATATGTTCTTCTGAATATGTTCTTTGGTTGCCTAGGTGTTCTAACTTTTATCTCACTTAATTGTGATGTATGTATGTGACATTTTATTTAGCTAATTTTGTGCAATGCTCGAAAAAAACTTACAAAAAATATTTTACAAAAACAAAGATGTTACTTAACTGCACAAGCGAAAAAGGACAAACAACACATATATCAAATTTGTAAAGGACTACATCCAAATTGCCAACTGTGAGTTTTCAAGGAGAAAATTCCTTTTTATTAAATTTTAAAAAGTATAGTAAAAATTTTCCAGTCAGAAATAATTAGCAATATCTGTCAAATGTCAACTGTCATTGCTAATTATTTCTGACTGGAAAATGTTTACTATACTTTTTAAAATTTAATAAAAAGGAATTTTCTCCTTGAAAACTCACAGTGGGCAAACTTTACAAATTTGATATATGTGTTGTTTGTCCTTTTTCCTTTGTGCAGTTAAGTAACATCTTTGTTTTTGTAAAATATTTTTTGTAAGTTTTTTTCGAGCATTGCACAAAATTAGCTACATAAAATCTCACATACATACATCACAATTAAGTGAGATAAAAGTTAGAACACCTAGGCAACCAAAGAACATATTCAGAAGAACATATGAGTTTGAAATCTAATAAGACACAAGGGCTTTTTTGTTACAATCCTAACATCAGATCGTACACTGTATACTTCTTGTACTGATATGTAAGTACCAATAATTATTATTAGTAATACTTTATATATCATATACTGACTACAACAGTTAACATCAGATTAGTACTGGTCTGTTAGAACACCTTTGTGACACCTTCTGTGTTTTATTATTTATTACTTTTTGTTAAACTTAACACCTTGAAATAAACCTAGGGCAACTGTATTTTACACAGCTTCATTTATTTTTTAGCTTTGTTCAGTTTCTAAGGGCCTGATGATGGCGTACAAATTGTAAACGCCGAAACCGGCCAGTGCTCTCAATTGCTGTCAAATAACCAATGGGCAACATTATGAGCATTTGCTTAATTGAAATAATTAAATTCAATTATTATTTGATTACTTGTTTTTCATAATTTTGTTATTTTTTATTATCATACCTATAAATGGTAGGGAATAAAAATTTGAAATTTTGCAGTTATGTATAACTTCACACACTCTGTCAAAATAGCTATCAAAATGATAGTGTTGCCATTTAAAAAAATCAAAGATGCCGTCATATATCTAAGTTGGGACACCCTGTATACATTATTGTTATACGTCAAATTGATTATACGTCAAATTGTTATACGTCAAAAATGATTAGACCCCGACGGGTCTGATCATTTTTCAAAAAATCAATTAGCATTTGAATTATTATTGAATTTATTCCAAATTACAGGCATAACTTTGTTATTTTTTAATATCTTGTAAATGGTAGACAATAAAAATTTGATGTTTTGCAGTTATGTAAACCATTACACACCCTACCAAAATAGCTATCAAAATGACAGTGTTGACATTTAAGAAAATCAACGATGACGTCATATCTCTTAATTGGGTCACCCTGTATACATTATTATTGTATGTCAAAAAGGACAATTTGAAATACCAATCGACGGGTCTGAGCAATTTAAAAAAAAACAATTAGTATTTGAGATATTGAATTTATTCCAAATTACAGACTCACTCTGTATAATTACTTTTAGTCCAGTCGAATTAGACGAATAATAGGCCTAACCTTACATTAGTAAGGTTAGGCCTGTAAATTTAAAATCTCGACTGAATTCCGCCGTTGCGTTAGCCGCCATCTTGATTATAAACGAGAACCGTTTTTCTCAATATCTCCTTCATTTTCAACTTTTCGACAAAAAGATAAGAGCTATAAGAACCCATAAGAACTAAAATTGTTGATAATGTGATTTTCTAAAATTTATTTTACTGCAATTTTTTTCATGCGGTTGATATTATCCGATCTCGGAGAAATGGCGGAAAATAGTGACAGTTTGGGCATAATTATTGATAGTCCAGGGCCCATCTGTTTTGAGATGGACGTTGAGAGGTGACTCAAATTTTTTTGCAGAAATGGCTTGAAAATAACTCAAATAATAATATTTGAGTTATCCTCCCTCTGAAAAAGGTCCGGAACATTGTTTAAATAATTAAAATGTCAAAAAAATGGAGGAATAATTCGATTTTTTTCTTCGTTTTTTGATTATAACTTTAAAAGTATTCATTTCCGAGAAAAGATGTACTGACCTAAAAGTTCTGTAATTATATTTGCTACAATATAGAATTAGCTAAAAATTTAAAAAATAGTCGCCCTTGTTGCAAAATAGCAATAATTGCGAAAAAACCATACAAAAACAAGTACTCGCATTTTACGTTTTTCAACCATTTATGCTATACGTAGTAAATTCATATTTCACCCAGAAAAACTTTATGATACAGTAAAATAATACTGTAAATTTCATTAAGATCGGTTCAACAGATTTTGCAAAATAAATTTTGCAATCCAGCTTTCGCAAAAAAAATTCATTTTTTCAAACTGTTACAGGAATGAAAATAAAGTAGACAGCAAGTTGAAATTTTTTTTACATATAGAAGTGTACTGTACCTTTCATTTGCAATTTGGAAAATTAAAATTTATTAACTACCACGGCGTCAGGAATTTTTTTAAATAAACATTAATTATTGGTGCTATGCGCAGGACAGCGGTGTTCGATTCACATAAGTTGATTTCCACCAAAATTTCTTCCAATCTTTATCTAATATATTATTTTCTTACTCTATATTTTGTTGTATTTTAATATTTTAATTCCACAAAAATCAAACTAATTTTATTATTGTTTGTGAAATATTGTTTAAACAATTGCATATGTATAAAAATAATAAACTTTTTCGTACTTCCGGGCCTAAAGTGACAACTTCACTCCCTTGTGACAGGTACTAAAGTGTCACATTTAATCCCTCCGGGATTAAATATTGACGAAACTCCCGGAACGATTAAATCACAAACAAACGAATTTAAGGGATATTTTATTGAAAAATATAATTAATTAGAATGGTAATTAACGTTGATATTCAAATTAATATTGTGACAGTTCGTCATATTGACCAGTCTTTCCTGGGTTAATGCAGCAGGTAACTGACGAGTAACAGATAGGTCCTTTTCATATTGAACTGGTGTTTGTTTCGAAGATCCTGCGGAAACAGGAAGCGAGAATGAGGACTGTGGCATAACTATAGTGGACGAATCGGCGACTTGACCAAATATTTTATCTGAAATTTTTTGTTTATTTTTAATAGACGATTCAATATATCCCTCGGCCACGTTGGAGGATTTCCATCCTCCATGTCTCTTCAGCACGTCTATTGTTGCTCCCGAATCAGCTAACAAAGACGCAGATGTGCGTCTAAAACAATGTCCCGTATAAGACGTCGCATTTTCTAATTTCAAGAAAGCTGCTATTTGCCGTGGAATTGTACCAAACATGTTTTTTCCTACTACTCGCGTAGTACATTCTTTGTTGATGTATTGAACAAAAAATTTTGAATGAGTTGTCCCTGTCTTTCGCAATGCCACATATTTCCGAAATATCGCCACAAAACTGATGGCACTGTTTTCTGAATTTTTGATCACAAAATTTCGGTCAATTTTATTTTTGGTGTTTCTAATCGCAATTAGGAAGGAATCGCCCAAATCTCTCACATCGTCGATTTCTAAATCAACCAACTCTTTTCCACGACAAGCTCCCACAACGCCCAAAATAAGTGCAACCTACAAAAAAATTGATTTCTTAAAATTTCTGAATATAAACAAATTTCCAAATTTACCTTAAGCATTAAATATTTATCATCCGGAGCCTCCCGTAAGAACTGATCTACCTGCTCAGACGTGAGAATTCTTGACTTCTTTGGCTTAAATCCCTCATTTCTTCTCTTCAAAAAAGCTAATAATTTTGGAAATTTACTTATATCAATATCTTCTCTAATGTTAATAACCGATTTCAGCATTGAGTAATGTGCCCAGAGAGTTGAGGCACAAACCGCTTTTGATTTATCATCGAAGTAGACTAACAGCGCATTTTCAGTAGGTTGTCTCACATTTTTTAAGCGGCACCACTTTTTAAAAGCATCGTACTGCTGCTCGTATAGTTTTCTAGATTTCGGTGGTAACAATTCTTCACCTACTTCGGCTGCTCTTTTATCAATATTAGATACACCTTCTTCACTCATGATACCAATAATTATCAATAACAATGTTTCTTTACAATGACACTAGTAATGACAATGTTTCTAAATTATAACTGTCACAACGCAATGTTACTATGGTAACTTATTTTAAAGACAGTTTATTAAATGAGTTGAAGAGAGAAAAAACTGATTGAAATTATTGAAATAATTAATAAAATCATACCGGAAGTACGAAAAGTATCGTATATACCTTGCGACTGAAGTACATTTAATCCTTCAGGTAAATTATGGCCCTCCCTGCGGTCGGGCCATAAACTTTACCTTCAGGATTAAATGTACTACTTCAGTCCCGCGGTATATAATGTACTATTATTCTCTAAGTTAAAATATGTGAACAAAGAAAATTTTTGCTAAAAAAAGTGTTATTTCAAAGCATAGAGTATGGGTTTTTATTTTGCAATAAACACATTTATTTATTTATATCGAAATGTAATAAAAATTAAAATGTATCAATCATTATCAAAGGTCATTGGAATGCCCAATCAGAGCAAACTATCCGCTGTCCTGCGCACAGCACCAATAATTAATGTTTATTTAAAAAAAATCCTGACGCCGTGGTAGTTAATTGATTTTAATTTTGCAAATTTCAAATGAAAGGTACAGTACAGTTCAATACGCAAAAAAAATTTCAACTTGCTATCTGCTTTATTTTTAGTCCTGTAATATTTTGAAAAAATGAATTTTTTTTGCGAAAGCTGGATTGCAAAATTTATTTTGCAAAATCTATTGAACCGATCTTAATGAAATTTGCCGTATTATGTTACTGTATTATAAAGTTTTCCTGGGTGAAATATGAGGGTCCTAAGTGTAGCATAAAGGGTTGAAAAACGTAAAATGCAAATACTTGTTTTTGTATGTTTTTTTTTGGCAATTATTGCTATTTTACAACAAGGGTGACTATTTTTTAAATATTTCACCAATTTTATATTATAGGAAATTTAATTACGCAACTTTTATGTAAATACAACTTTTCTCGGAAATGAATACTTTTAAAGTTATAATCAAAAAACGAAGAAAAAAATCGAATTTTTCCTTTATTTTTTGACATTTTGATTATTTAAACAATGTTCCGGACCTTTTTGAGAGGGAGGATAACTCAAATATTATTATTTGAGTTATTTTCAAGCAATTTCTGCAAAAAAATTTGAGTCAACTCTCAACGTCCAAATGTACTAATATTTTTACAGATGCGCCCTGGTCTATGAACTATCTCGCTTATTATTAGTTTTACGACCAAAATGTTTCTATACAAAAATGAAGAGAATTAAATTCTACATAATTTTGATGTGTTTAATTTTTTTGCTAAAATTCGCATTTAAGGTAGTATGTCTGCGGTAATGGCGTGAGCGTAAGACCTGAATGATTTTATAGAAATTGTTTTTGTTTAATAAATATCTACGCCATTTCCAACTAAAATTGTTCTAAATATGATTGAATTGAGCAACCGTTGTTGTTTAATATCTCCGCCATTTTCAACATTTCGATAAAAACGGTAAGAACTAAAATTGTTGGAAATGCAATTTTCTACAGTTTCTTTAACACAACTTTTTTATGCGATCAATATTCTCCGAGTTAAGGGGGAAAATAGTGGAAGCGGAGGTAAAGCATAATTATTGAATTGAACAGAATTTATTGAACAAAAATAAAGAGAATTATATTCTATACAATTTTTGAAACTTCCAATGAAACACCAACCAAACTAAGTGCATAAAAGACATAAATAATAACTTATATGTGATATAGTCAAAGCCCGAATATCAGGCACTCCTGGGTTTGACTAGGCAATCCTCAGGTCTGACTGACGGTCTTAGTCAAAGCTCGAAATAAATTACAGTTTGGGCCTTTGACTAGTCAAACCGAGGAGAGACTACATTGGTCAGGCAAAGGTCGAAATTTAATTTTATGAAATCGGGGTTTGACTAGTCAAACCCCGATCAGCTATTAACCGTTAAACGCCCAATGGTGGGTAAAAAATGTCCACCTAATGCGCATTCCCTTGTCGCATATTTATTACGTGTTTAAAAATTTTTCAAAAATTATTTATTGTTAAAAAGGCAGCCTTTTATCGAATGTTAATTTGGTTCTACCTATATTTTTGAAAATAAAAGAAATATATTGAGTTAAATATGGGTGGGCACACAAAGTAAACCCTTGGTAAAACTTGTTATTAAGGTTTCTATCTAATTTCTTGTTGGTAGGAACATAATACATATTATATAATTATCGACGTATAATTACATAATCGACATATTTATTTAGAGCCGTGCGGTACATCTTTTCAATATGACGCAAGTCTTCGAAATGCCGCCCTTAAATATTATTGAAACTTAACTTACTTTTATTTTTATTTAAGGGGTAGGCGCAAAATCTTGTTTGCGCCTAAGGGGGTCTAAGGGAATCCACTGCTATTTAAATGCATTCATTTTTTCGAATCTTGAGAAAACTAATTAATATTTTTGAAAAATTTAAATGCAGAATGAAAGAATACATTATTATCGAGGAACGAAAGGAACTTAGAATGAACAAAAAGTTTTTTTGAATAAAATATTTGAAATTAAAAATCACACTAAATTTTCTATTTTTCTCACCTGTAACCTTCAGCCCTCGGTAATAATGTAATCTTTCATTCTGCGTTTAAATTTTTCAAAAATACTTATTAGTTTTCTCAGAATTCGAAAAAATGAATCTATTTAAATTAGCATTAGACCAAGATATTGCGCCTACCCCCTTAATAAAAGTACACAAAATGAACGAAAACTTTTATTTTAAAAACAAAACATACTGTAAATTAAATGAAGTATGTACCCTTCTGACTTTAATTTTGGCAAACTCGTCAATCAGAGTGGGGATAGGTAGGTCTAGCAGCTAGTGAGGACTCTATTGAAATAAGTGCTAAATTTTATATTTTTGTTTGTCTTATTCATAAATAGTTTTTAATAATTTTTAATTTTGAAACACTTCAAACTTTCTCCACTAACTACCGAGATAGGGAGTGTTAATAAAATTCTTAGTGATACTACTACATTCGGGTATGAAGAAATTAGGTCATTTTGGCAGAAATAGTTCAAAACCTTAAGTATCATTTGGGATATATCACGCAATTCCTCTAGAAGATCATTTGCCTCTATATCAGATTCCTTTTCTTTTTCTATTGAAAGTATTGAATGAAGATGCATACGATGTTGTTCTAGTGTTTTATTATCCATTTCCCTCAATTTGAAAATATCATATAAAAGTTTAAAATTTTTATTATGAGTTTCTCGAAGCGAAAATCGATCAATCAAAGAATTAATAGCAATGTCTAAAGTCTAAAGTATAGATGAACAAATTTATTTTAAATTAGCTTCATCTGTTAACCCGTCCACAGATTTTTAGTAATCATAAACGCTTTTTTCTCCTGGCTGGAATTTCATTTTCACCTGGAAATTCGGAACTTATATTAAGATTTTCTCCAATTTCATTAAATTTTTATTTGGTCATTAGCCATATTGTCTGTAATTTTCATTTTTTTCTATAGTTTCTGACAATATTTTACACAATCTGACAATTTTTTTCGATTTTACTGATTATGCCGCCCCCCTTGTGATGCCGCCTGATGCGACTGCCTCACCGCATCATAGCACGGCACGGCCCTGTATTTATTCGCCAATGAGAAGGCTGCAAGGAAGATTGTGGAGAAAATCGACATATCTGAATTACTGGCTTTTACTGGTATGTTAATTTTGATGTACATTGTAATTTTGTTGTAAGGTTTGTAAATTGTTTATATTAATATTTTAGAAGATGCCGTGTTTGCTAAGGCATAATATTCTTAAGTTCAATCCATTTGCAACAACTTTCAATAAATATATTAGCTATTTTCGAGGTGGACATTTTTTACCCACCCTTGGGCATACATGGAACCTAAAAAAGGTTGGGCGTTTAAGGGTTAAATTGTCGTAATTAGGTTAGGTTTAATAGAGCGTCATTTTTTCATTGTAATATTAATTATTTTTATATTGTCGTAATTAAAATAAAAAAATTAGTGTTTATTCTCGCATGTTGAGGCATTATCATTATGGCATTTAGAGTTGCACAATAGGTTAGAACTTTTACACTTACGAAATTGGGGAGAGCATTTCTTATTGCAATGGTATTTTATAAATTCTTGTCCTCCAAATTTAGAATATTTTGTACTAATTTCTCTTAGAGACAGCTTAACGTCTGGAACATCTTCGAAATTAGGAAAATTCTCTTTGCATTCTCTTATTTAATTTCTTGAAAAAGTGTGTTTATTGTTCCGTATTTTGTATCAACTCTATATAAACCGACAATTATTGTTTTATCTTGTATGATACTGATACCCAAAATATTTCGAGCATCTCCTTGGCACTCGTTCGAGCATGCGTTTTGCACAGACAGAAAAGATTAAAATAAATAAATGAAATGCGTTTGAAGGTTTTCATGCCCAGCCTAATGCTATGAAACAATTAAGTGAAAAAAAATGTCCTCCAATTTCGATCGGAAAACTGTAACCATATCTATACCCAGCTTTGTAGAGCCAAAGGAGATGCTTGAAATATTTTGGATATCATACAAGATAAAACAATTGACGGTATAGATAAAGTTGGTACGAAATACTGAACAATAAACACACTTTTTTTCAAGAAATCAAATAAGAGAATGCAAAGAAAAAATTCCTATTTTCGAAGATGTTCCAGAAGTTAAGCTGTCTTTGTTTCTAAGAGAAATTAGCGCAAAAGATTTTAAATTTGAAGAACAAGGATTTATAAAATGCTAGTGCAATAAGAAATGCTCTTCCAAGTTACGTAAGTGTAAAAGGTCTAACGTATTGTGTAACTCTAAATCCCATAATGCCTCAACATGTGAGAATAAACACTATTTTTTATTTTAATTACGACAATATAAACATAATAAACATTAAAATTAAAAAATGACGTTTTCTTAAACCTAATCTAACAAATTACGACATTTTAATAGCTGATCGCGGTTTGACTAATCAAACCCCGATTTCATAAAATTAAATTTCGGCCTTTGCCTAACCAACTTAGTCTCTCCTAGGTTTGACTAGTCAAAGACCGAAACTGTAATTTTTTTCGGGATTTGACTAAGACCGTCAGTCAGACCTGAGGATTGCCTAGTCAAACCTAGGAGTGCCTATAGTTCGGGCTTTGACTATAACATATGCATTAAGTTCACTTAATTTTATTAACTGGCGGGTTACATTGGTTGAATTTGTCTGTCGATAATTTAAGTTTCATGTCAGCTAATACACGATGGTGAAAGTTCCCAACCTCCTATGTCAATTTTTGGCTATTTTGTTTTGTTACCCTAAATTAAAGAGATTATGTATTTTAACTGTTTACAAGCTCCTATGTCGTTATTTTATTAATTGGCTTATAGGTGTCCCTATATGAAATAACGACATAGAAGCTTGTAAACAGTAAAAATACATATTTCTCTTTAATTTAAGGGTAACAGAACAAAATATCCAAAAATTGGCATAGGGGGTTGGGAACTTTCACCATCGATATTTTAATATCTCAACAATTTTGTTTTAAATTCTAGACCCTGTTGGAGGGAAATTTTCCCATTCCCCCTCGTAGTCCTGCCACTGGCTCTCTTGAAAAATTATAGTAAATCGTAATTGCAACAATTTCAGTCCTAACACTTTTTGTCGAAAAGTTGAAAATGGCGGATATATTGAACAAAAACAATTGCTACAGAATCAATGAGGTCTTACGCTCCCACCTTTACCGCATACGTACTACCATTAATATTGATTTTATCAAAAAAAGGAAAAAATTAAAATTGTACATAATTTAATTCTTTTCATTTTTGAATAGGTACATATTTGTTGCGAAACTAATAATAAACAAGATAATTCAATAATTCAATGATTATGCTCTAACTGTCACTATTTCCCCCCCATAACTCGGAAAATATCGACCGCACGAAAAAATCATACAAAACAAAATTATAGAAAATCATATTTTCAACAATTTCAGTTTCTACACATTTTGTCGAAAAGTAAAAAATGACGGAGATATTGAGTAAAAACAGTTCTCGTTTAAAATCAAGATAGCTGCTAACGCAACGGTGAAATTCAGTCTAGATTTTAAATTTATACTTGACCCTCCCTAAAGATTAGAAAAATATAATTTGGGGCAGCTCGTAATGAAAGGTCAAATGCGTGACGTATTTTGGGTATCTGCTTTTTCAAGTAAGTGTTTATTTTCATAGAAATGTATGATTACATGTTGATAAATTTAAAAGTATGTCATAATAATGTATTATGTATAATACCAAGTAACAAGATAATAGAAAAGTAGGTAAAAGAAGTATATACAAGCATAACCAATTATTAAATATTAATAAAGTATTTAATACATAGTATGCATTATGTATAGTCAATAAATACTTACAGAAACAAAAGTTTTTATATTATTTACAAATTTTAGAAACCGTTTTTTTATAAATAAATTGTTGAAAAATAAAAACTGTATTTATTTATTAATGTTTATAACCGATACGCCATACCTACACAACAACAAAAACAAACTCAGTAAATGATTATAATGATTTGTTTTCGGTTTCTCTCAAGAGCGTTTCTTATACTTGCGAGCAAAAGATCGTTTCAAAAGAAAATTAAGTTATATTTTTCAACTACGCTGTTTGGCAAGTGTCTATCCACATAGTATATCTAACATTAGAAGTACTATATTGTGAACAGAAGTAATTTTTATTGCAATGACACCCCACATTTAAAAAGTTATTAATTAGATAACATAACAAAGATAACTTAATATTATATGTGAGAAAACATGTTATGAATTAAAGTCATTATACAGGGTGTTTCATTGGGAAACAGAAATACTTGAATGGTGAGTAGAGGTCACTGAGGCGGTACTAGATATTTACATTTATTGCCTCACCGATTTTTATAACCGAGTTACAGGGTGTTTTATCGATTTTGCCCATTTCGTTGTGAACCCATTACTTTAGAACCACCCTGTATATTTTTTTGATATTTGTTACACATATTATGTCCCATTTATAACCCAAACTATTCAACTACTAATCACAAGAATCATCCAGGTCCGGACTAAAAAAAATTATAAATTCATTGTGACCTTAAAACTACACCCTGTATATTGAAATTTTCAAAATCTGTTTGCATATTTGAAAAGAGCACAAAAAACTAAGTTTAATGATCCGCTTAAATTTTTCGGCCAGACAATTTAATGACTGTAATTTTAAAATTATATTGCAGTTTTTAAGAACTCTTAGAATAAAAAGCAGGTATTATTAACATTTAATAATAAATGCTGAGGGAATTAACATTGATGCTGAGGAAAATATTTTTGTGCGATTAATTTGTGCAAAATCTCACTAGCACCTCTCAGCCATGATATAATGAAACCGAAGATATGACACCACGCAGCTCCTAATGTCAAGTGACGTCAACACGTGACGATTCCGACATTTTATCATTTGTTGTTGTTGGTTTCCATGGTTTGTTTCTGCTATTTATATACAGGTTGTAAGCTTTCAACGATTGTTATTAGTATTTAATATGCCATCTGGTTTGCAAATACAACATAATTAACACATTTTTGTTTATTAAAGTTAATAAAAAGTGTTTTGTTAAATGTATTCTATTTTTTATTTAACCCAAAAACCCATTAAAGCTTAGAAAGGAAGTATTAAGTTTATGTTGAAATTTAGTATTAATAAGAGCTCTGGATAATAGATAAGAGACATAGAATAAATCATCTAAGGATCATAGCTACACTTTGTTACGCACAACTTCCAGTTCAAATAAGAAAGAAACTTGACAAAAAAGAAATCAAACGTTATTTGATTGGTTTAGACAAAGAAGATACAGAATTTTTGTTGAGGAAGAGAATAAGGTCACATTGGCAAGAAATGTTTAGAAAAACTGGTTGTCAGAAACGAGTTCAATTGTCTCTACAATACCTCCTTATACAAAATAATTCTAAAAATTATCATGATTATATAGTTACTTCTTAATTAGAACAAAATGAGACCGATAATGAAATAATCTCACAGAATGGTGAAGATGACCATAAAAGAATCGGTAGATATGGAAACAGGAAGATATAACCTAATAAATTGTGATCAAACTAAAAAGTCTTCACAAATTTCCACTGCAGAACAAGTTACAGATGTGATGACCAAACCTCTAACGAAAATAAGATTCCACATCCTCTCAAAGACGGGACTGATGTAGATGCGAAAAACCTTTTTAATAACGGAAAGTGTTGAAATTTATTAGGTATTAATAAGGTTTTTCTCATTGTATTCAGTGAATGTCATAATTATGTTAGTGTGATAATAATTTTTATGAAAGCATCACTATTTTAAGTGCACATTTGTCTATTTTATCTTCAATAAATCCATAATTCACAAAAGTTTATATCCATCACTTTATCACTACGTTTCGTAAAAAGAAATTTAACATAAATAATCCGTAATTTTGTTACCAGAATGCTTCCACTCTTCATGTTATCCATAGGTTATTTCAAATTGGCGCCGCTAACTAGTCACGTATTGACGTCATGCGCAGAACCGAACGAATTTGAAACACTTTGGTGTCATATCTCATGCTCTCAGCTCAATATCAGTACCGGGATTGGAGTTTTACGGCGCTTTATTTCTTTTTGGTCGGACTCGACAATCACTCTTCACTGGATAAATACACAGCCATATCTTCTTCACACATTTGTCGCCAACCGGGTTGCGGAAATACAAAGACTGACTAGTCGGTGTCATTGGCAGCACGTTTCCTCGTTGGACAACCCGGCAGATTGTTTATCGCGCGGTCAGCTTCCCTCAGAATTTTTAGAAAATAATATTTGGCAAATCCGGTCCGTCTTGGTTATTGCTAACCCAGTCCTCATGGCCGAAAGGAAACTTGGATTCGATCAAAATTCCAGAACTAAAATTGGTAAGGCCTCAATCAATAAATTGTATGCAAGTTTTGTTGAATAATAATACTATTTTAGAAAAACACAGCTCCATGCATAAATTAATTCGCGTGATTGCCTATTTTCGTCGATTTATTTTTGACGCAAAGTTGACGAGAAAAGGTAAGCGCAATTTAAGAGAGCTAAATGCTCAAAAGTTGTTTGATTGGCAATCTTTAATAATTAAGATGACGCAATTCGCGGAATTTTCAAAATTCTTTAAAAAACAAGGATTTCGTTATTAGTACCGGTAAATTGGTGCCTTTGAATCTATTCCTAGATAATAACGGAATCTTAAGAGTTGGTGTTAGGCTTGATCAATCCTCGTTATCTGAGTCTCAAAAACATCCAATTTTGATGCCAGCTCATTATTACATTACTCGATTAATTATACCTGAAGAGCACGTAAAATTAAAACATGCTGGTCACCAAGTCACCTTGTACTCCGTGAGCCAAATTTATTGGCCGTTAGACGGACGTAATGTAACTCGAAAAATTTTACATTGATGCATCCCTTGTTTTCGCGTAAAACTTCGTCCGGCTAATCATAAAATGGGTATCCTTCCCAAATACCGGGTAACTCCTTCTCGACCTTTTTCTTAAAACTGGAGTTGACTATTGCGGTCCTTTGTTTATCAAGTGGAAAAGATTCCGCAATCGTAAACGATTAAAGGTATACGTCGCCGTGTATGTTATTGTGTTTTCAATTTTATCAATCAAAGGCAAAATAAAAATTAAATTAATTTTTTTTAAATAACGCGGGCACATAAATTTGATACACCCTGTATATTTATCTGTAAATATTTATTAGAACTTAGTTTGGATGTAAGTGGATTTCTTTTTTATGAGCTTTCCGATGAACCATTAAAGACTTTTGTGAATAATTAAAGTGAAAAGAACGATGTATTTAGGTTTAAAATGGAAAAAGATTGTTTATTACGGGAACTATAGAATCCACAGGTAGAGGTAATTATCATTTTCAAGAAAAATGGTTTAAAAGAAAGTTTGGAATTTTAATATCTTTGTTTCACCCCGAGTAAATGTTGTAGAGTTCCCCGAAAGTAATTAGGATGATCGGAATAATTTTGAAAGAATGACTGTTTGTTTGTCGAATGGAAAAGAGAAATGTTTCTGATTATTGGCAATTTGGAAGGGGAAAAGTGGTTGGAATGATTGAGTGAGTTTGAAAAAGAAGGCATTATGTTATTGGCATCGCTGAGGAGCAGTTCGACGTTTTCGTGGATAGATAGTTAACAAGTACCAGTGGCTTTTTGATAGTGGAGGATAGTGCTGAAAAGTGGAACGAGAGACAGATCAAATTGAGACGAAATACCTCTTTGATTATGTATTATTGTGAGAAGGAGAGCAGAGAAATTTTGGAGTTTGTGTGAATCGAGTACTGGTCAAAAGAGGCTTTGGCTCGTTGGAGAATTGGTACTAGTATGCTGATAGTTTTGAAGCTGGAGAACGGAGAGGGCTTTGATGAGTAGCCTTTAACATAGTCAACGAGGGAGAGCTGTTTTGGGTCACGAGAAGACATCAGAGTGAGTGAAGCAAAGGGTCAGTCAACTTATGTGAAAGATATTTTTATGTTCGGAAACTAAAATTTTGAGTAAAAAGCGTAGGAATTAAAATTCCAATATTTCAGAAAGTAAATAGGGAGTATAGCTAATCTTGCGAATACATAATTTGGTTTTGTTTATTTTGTTGTACCAAAGTCATCGGGAACAAACCGATAAAATGTTTTTTTTTAACTAGAATAAATTTAAATGGTAGAAATTTCATTCGGACATCTGTGTCCACAGGTTTTGGATTTGATAGATTTTTAGAGTATCGATTTTGATAAATAAAAGACAATTCTGTATGTTTATTTTATATTTTGCTTTATTTCTTTTCCCTATTTTATCCCGATTAGGATCAACTAAGAGATACTGAAACCACGAGAGAAGATAAGTATAACGTAAGATAATTTAGACATTTTTTAATATTATAAAAAGGCACCCTGAGATTTTTTATTCATTTTTATGTATGATTTGGGACAATTAAATAATTAATCAAATAAATAATAATTAATATAAAATTAATAAGAAGCAGATCATAACAATGTATGCATGTCTACACGGGCCGTTCATTTAGAACTAGTAAGCGACTTGACTACCGAAGCCTTTTTAGCTAGCTTTCGCCGTTTTTGTTCTAGACGAGGAAAATGTGCAGAAATATATTCCGATTCTTCTTCTTCTTCACGTGCCATATCAGAATTATCCGACGTTGGCGATCACCATTGCGAAGGCTTCTCGATCTTCTGCAACATTGAATAGTTGTCCTGCATTTGATATCTGAGTCCATTCACGAATGTTTTTTAACCAAGAAACTTGTTTTCTTCCTACACTTCTACGGCCCCCTATTTTGCCTTTAAGGATCAATTTTGTAATATTTTATATCGACTTCCCCTCACTATATGTCCCAGATAAGACATTTTTCGATGTTTAACAGTCATTAGCAGTTCTCTACCTTTGTTGACCTTCCTTAGTACTTCTTCATTAGTTTTTCTTGCTGTCCAGGGTATCTTCAGCATCCGTCTATGAATCCACATTTCCAATGCTTCAATTTTGTTCATGATCGATACTTTAAGCGTCCACACTTCTGCACTATACAAAAGTACGGACCAAACATAGCACTTGACCTTGACCAGAGCACTTGACCATATATTCCGATAATGCTACCAATTTCGTGGGGGCAAGTCGCGAGCTGCACGAATTATTTAACTCGTCAGATTATCAAAATGCCATCAAAAGATATTCGGATGTTGAAAGGTTCGCTTGGCATTTTATACCGCCCAAATCTCCCCTGTTTGGAGGCATTTTATAACCAGAAGGATATAAAATGCCTCCAATAACAAGAGATGAGATGAAAAATACTAAAAAGTGTATTTTGAAGTGTTAATTTACAAATGCTTCGTACTGTAAGTACATAACTCATTCAATGGCCGTTTTTAGGCATGCATAATGGTGTTAGGAGATCATTTTGAACAACTTTTGTAATTAAATATTTAAAACATTTTATTAAAAGTATCTTTTAATTTTTTCAAAAATGTTGTATTTCGTGTTCATCTTGTGTTATTTTGTGTTATTGTGTGTTTCTGTTTAAAAAAAAATTTTTTTTCTAAAACCACTATTCAAAGTGCACTTTTCTGCACGGTTTTATGTTAGCAAACTTGATATTTTGTCACAGTATAAAGACAGTTTTACATTATGCTATTTTCATGCTAGGCAAGAGCCATGCAAGACAGATCACGCTACTGCGCATGCCCACGCGCTATTTCCATGCAATTCCTGTGCTAGACGAAAAATTAAAACATGTTCTATTTTTCGTGATATTTTGATGCAAGTCCTGTCTAAATTCATGTTGCCAATATGACAAAATTTATAGTTTAGAAAAAAACTTAACCTTATTGTGAAAGTTTAAATGGTATTTATTGGATGTAATAATTTGTGATTTATATTTGAATATATTTAATTATGGACTGAAGTTTCCAAGTGAAATATCTAAAGTTAATATTTTGATATATTTCTTCTATTGGCAACAATGAAAGTGGTATCTAAAATTGCACAGAAATAGCCGATGTAAAAAGGTCTGGCTAGGCAAGAGATATGCCATGCAAGACGGACTTGCATAGCATGAGACTTGCATAGCCTTGATGTAAAGCTGCTTTAAGGTATTTGACATTAGTGTGCAGAAAAGTGACGTTTCTGTGCCGCAAAGTGACGTTTCTGTGCCGCAAAGTTCTTTTCTGCACAGTTGACTACCTCATTCTGAGTAACGTTATATTCTGTTTACATCCGTGGACTACCGCATTCTGAGTAACGTTATATTCTGTTTACATCCGTGGTTAAACTTTAGATAAATATATAACCTATAAGACAATTATTATATTTAACTATAGCATAGAAACTAAATTTTGGATGTTACAACTGTTTTATTTTACAATTTTATTCTTATTAAACATTTTATAATTATCAAATAACCAATAAGGATTTAGCAACCTGTGCAAGAGACTTCGAATGAAGTAGGTTTTGTGTAAATCCGTGACTGCATAAATATAATGTCAATAATGTGTAATAATTGTTTAAATTTAAACAAATTAAGGCAGTGCATTAATTTCTTAACTGGTTTCTGTGCAATTTATTTAGGTATAAGGAATTTAAATTGATTAGTAGGTATTAATTAAATACAGTTTAAAATTTATCACATAGGTACCTATTATAATTAATCGTAGTTTGGAAATTGTGATTTTTATTTTTAGGAAAAACTGTGCTTGTAGAAAAAGTATAGTGTGAAACACGTGCAGAAAGGTAATTTCTCACTCGTTTGAATTGCGGCACTCGCTTGCGCTCGTACCGCAACTTTTCAAACTCGTGAGAAATTAGTACCTTTCTGCACTTGTTGCACAATATACTATTAAAGCACTAGCGCCTTAAAGTAGCATTTTTAAAGCTCGTATGGAGTGCTAAAAATTGCATTTTTAACACGGTTGTAGAAAAAAATATTGTCTGTAGAAAAAGTCATGTTACATATTAGAAAAGCTGGTATTTTACAGGAATTTTAAAAAATGTAGTTTAATTGGTGACTAGTCGTGGTAAGTGAAGCGGGAGCTGGGAGTCGACAAATGCACGAGTTCAAAAACTAAAAAAGGCAACTTAAAACTACTATCATTTTCTATATCTTGGGATCTACTGAATATATTTTGATCGTTCTTTTTTTATTTTATATGTAATTTTTCTGTACATTACAAATATGCAATTTGTCCAGACATTTAGTAATTAATAACCTGTCTAATTTGTTCAAACAATTTTTGAGAAAATAATTTTTTCCCAAAAATCTATGATTTTAATAATATTATCTCTATTAATCATAGAAAAAGTTAAGGTATACTTTAATAAATAAATTATCTTCAATAAATAATTATCTAATTAAAATCATTTATTTATTAAAGTGTACTTTAGCTTTTTCTGTGATCATTAATAATACTATGATTAAAAAAAAAGATTTAGATTTTTGTAAAAAAAATATTTTTTCAAGAATTGTTTAAACACATTAGACTGTTTATAAATTAATAAATTTATAAACAAATTGCATATTTGTACTGTACGTAAAAATTACATACCAATTAAACAAAGAAAGATCAAAATACATTGAGTTGATCCGGAGATACAGCAAATTATATTCGTTTGAAATTCCTTTTTCGGTATTTTAACTCGCGGGATATGTAGTTTCCCCCTAGTAATCGTTTGCACTACATTTTTGAAAAATCGTAGAGGGTGCTGTGAAGGTATAATGTTTGTTCAAATTTTTAAGAAAAAATACAAATCCCTTTCTTTAAAATGGCATTAATGAGATTCCTTAATTATTATAAACAAATTAGCTGTGAATTAAAAAAACATATGTCTAACTTTGTCCCAAATGAGCCCAGGCTAATTTTTTTTATTTGAAAGTTCGTGTTAAAATACTATCTTTCCGAATATATAAAAATATTGTTTCTACGGACAACATTTTTAAAGTTATTCCAAATGTTTATAAACTACAAAATTTTAAAAATTTGGCATTAGGATTTTTGACTATGTTAATTATTTTTTATCTTTTTTTAATACATTTTGATACTATCACTCCTTTACGTTCATTTGACATACTCAGAATTGCACAATCTTCATTATTTTCTGTCTTATCTTATTGCAAAATAAAGGTCTTTGGGATAAACAAATAGAATAACTCTTAAACTAATTACTGGATCGGTCTCAAATTTTGAGAACTTGTTAAGTACCCCAATATCCAACTTCGAGTGAAACACTGAAGTTCTAAGCTAGTTTTAGTAAAAGTTATTAACAAATATCGATTTTCATTTATTTTGCAGTTTGCGTAGCAACAAATTAACTTTTTAACTTTCAAAAATCGGCATTTTGAAGGTTTTTCAATGTTCTAAAAAACTGGATTTTGTAATTTTATGTCAACTATTTAGTTTTTGGATGGAGTGCAAAAAATCGAAAAAATCGCGATTTTTGCACTAAATTGTTAATAATTAAAAAACGGACGCGAACTCTAGGCAGGAAACCGGTAGGTTTTCTTCCTATAGGTCTACAATAACTAAAAAAGTAATCAGCTACCTGGATCTTTGAGTGTCCCGAGAAAATCCTTATTACCCTGGACTAATTAATATACGTATATACAAATATTTTGTGCTTTGATTTTCCAAGCTATTAATATTGTAGTGTGACATATTTATATTTGTTAGCTCTTCGTGATTTGTTGCCCCATTTTGTTGATAAATATCATTTCTAAATGAATGTAGGTATATAACTTTTCACTTTGACTATTCTCTTTGAAATTTTAATTTATTTAATTCAAAATACATTTTATTGGTGTCAGAAAACAGAAAAAAATGTTTATTTCTCAAATAAACATTACCTTTCAGTTAAATTCAATGTTCAAACTTCCAAGAGGTAGGCGCCTAAAATGTCGCCTGTCAAAATTTTCAATGTATTTTAAATTAATGTAATCATGTTTTTTGAATAATGAGAAAACTAATAAGTTATTTTGAAAAATTTAAACGCAGAATGAAAGACTAGGCTATAACCGAGGGTGAAAAGTCCCTTAGGATAAATAAAAAGTCTCTTTTGAATGAAATATTTGCAATTAAAAATCACACTAAATTTTATCTTTTATTTTCACCACTGTAGCTTATTAAAATCAACATTACAGAACTTTTCAGGGACTTTCGGCCCTCAGTAATAACGTAATGGTAGTTGAGCCCAAGCGGGGGTTTTTGCAGTTACTCGAGCGCGTCAGAATATCATATGGGGAGAAACCTGGTACCCTGCAGATGTACCTCTATCATATATTGGCTATTAATACAGGGGAGTTCGTTAAAGGGGGGCGGAAAAAAAATCTATCCTTAAAAAAACTCGAAATTGTCAGATTAAGATAAGGTAAGTTAAGTACATGCAAACGAGTGTACATTTCAAAAATCTGACGATTTGAGCCGGGCGTAAGGAAATGGGTGAGTCCCAAAATTTCACAAGAAAAAAGCGAATATTTCGCAAATGAACGACAGATTCAAAAACTAAAAAATAGGTACTCAATATTTTTTAAAAATCTATCGAATGATACCAAACACGACTTCCCACGGAGAGGGAAAGGGAATTTAATATTTTAAATACGAATCCCGCGATATTTCGCGAAATGAACACCAGCTAAAAAACTGTAAAATACAACTTATTCAATATTTTTGAAACATCTATTGAATGGTACCAAATTAAAAAAATGGTACCAAAGTCAAAAAGTGACCAAATCAATTAAAGCCCCCCCTACAAGAGGCTGAAGAAATTTTTGTCATTATTTTATTACTAACTATTAATTTTAATAATTAAAAATGAGCGCTAAGCACGTATTGAGGCGGTCGTCTGCGAGAGATGTACAATTCATTGGACGTTTTAAAAAAATATCGATAAAACAAGTATCGATCGAAGTCAAAAATACGTTTTAAAAAAATAAAAAAGGAATTTTGAGGGTATGTGTACACTTGACCTACGGGTCTAAAAAAATAGATATGTTTTTTAGAAGCCTCATATAATTTTTAAATTAATTGCAACTTAACTAAATAAAAAAAAAATTGAAGAATTGTCGTTTTTATGGGGGCAGGGGGAGAGGGTGGTGAGCTAAAAATGCGATGAGTCTTATTTTTTATTCACATATAAAGTAAAAAAATGAAAAAAATTCAAAATATTTAGGCTGTATCGATCTCAAAAAATATCATTAACCCGGCAAAAACCCTTATATAACTTTAGAAAACATGTTTTTTTGGGGGATTTGGGGTGTTTTGCCCGATTTTTGATAGTCCTAAAATACTCAGTTCTTTTAAATTCTACATGATCTATTAACAAAACCTTGAGTTGATCTATGTTGCAGTCTATAAAATGGAGAAAATCCCCAAAACCCCCTATTTCCGGAAATCTGAAAAAAATCAAAGAGACAGCTTTTGATAAAATACATAAAATGCAAAAAAAATTGGACCTGCAGCCCCCTCCAAGAAAAAGTTATAAGCTTTAAAAAAGTTAAAAAAATTTTTTGAGGTTATGTACACTCGACCTACGGGTCCATAAAAAATGGACATGTTTTGTAAAAGTCTCAGATATATATGTGTGAATTTTTTGAAATTTTTAAATCAATTGCAACCCAACTAAAAAAAAAAATAAATCTAAAGATCTACCTTTTTGGCTGTGGGGGAGGGGAAAGGGGGGTGGCGAGCTAAAAATCCGCATTATCTCATTGTTTAGTTGCATAGAACGTAAAAAAATTAAAAACATTGAATTCTGGGAGTGAGGGCATTTTGCCTATCTTAAAGGGGTGTACCCTTTGTTCTGTAAGATAATATAAAAATAGGTAAAAGGACTATAATACACGTGTAACGAATTATGAAATAGTAATAAATTAATAGTATGTATTCTATATAGTCAATAAATAGGGGTGCGGCTTGTAACTTGTACTGGATTTTTTCAAAGCTCAATTATATTAAGTTATTAAATTTCAAGGAAAAATTTTTGGACGAATTTGTTAGTTCGTTATACTTGTTAATACACCATAATTACTCCTGTCGCTAGGGGGGTACAACGGCATTCTTTATTCAGATCGACTTATCTAAATTTTTTTATGTATTTCGACCCGTAGAACACGAATTTTTTGGGTAACAGTTGATCCGGAAGTCGATAAGATTATTATCAACAAAGAACTTGAGGAATTACATAATAGTGATTTCTCGCAAAACAAAACATTTTTTTATATTTTTTGGGTCATTCTAAGCAAAATGTTTTTTACAAGTTTTTTCGTAGGATGCATAGTTTTCGAGATAAACGCGGTTGAATATTCAAAAAATCGAAAAATTGCAATTTTTTAACCCGAATAACTTTTGATTAAAAAATAATATCATAGCAATATACAGGTATATAGTAAATATACCATATTAGTCCAGGAACTGAAGCTTTTCACCTCGCAATTTTTACAGAATGGATCAATTTGCTTGAAAATTTAAGAACCAGTAGTGGATAGTCCAAGGATTAAAATCTATATGATGCCGAAAGGCGCTTTTACCCTGGGGGTGGTTGCCACCCCATCCCGAGGGTGGAAATTTTTTATTATATTTTGACCATAAAAGTTGATAAAAACATTTATTCTAAGCAAAAAATGTTCTATACATTTTTTTAATCAAATGAGTAGTTTTCGATTTATTCGCTATTGAAATTGTTAGTTTAATATCCAAAAAATAAGTGTTTTTCAATAATATACTAATTTACGATTCACTCAATTTTTGCCGTAGAAAAAATTTCCTCAAACCAATTTATTGGGAAGTAAATAACCTACAATTTCATATTTAAACATTTTTTCGTATCTCTGATGGTAATCTTTCACTGATGGTAAACTACAAAAATTCGTTATTCGCTTTTAACTCCATTTTTTTACAAACTAATCCTTCTAAGCCAGTCAAACTTCTAGAATCTATTAATAATACATAAATAAAGAAGAATGAATAAGGTCAATGACTAAAAACATAGCTAACTTACATTATTATGTTTCCAAATTGATTTCTCCTTTTTTTTTTTTCAAAAAAATATATTGATTTTTTAACCTCAACTTTTCTATTTTTTATCTTAGAAAGTTTCACAAAAAAGCATTTTGTAGGTTATTATAAGGTCTATAAGCCTATTAATATTAATTCTTTTTAAAATCCTCAGTCGCAAAAACAGGTGACTTTGAAAGGGTTGGTAAAGGTGGTTTTTGCATGTATTACAAGTTTTAATTATCAATAGCTCACTCAATTTTTGTTGTAATAAAAATTTTTGCAAACTAGTTTCTTGAGAATTAAATTAGCTACAATTTAATATTTAAACATTTTTTCGTATCTCTGATGCTAATCTTTCTATTCTGAATAAAATTCCATTTTTTCCAAACTACAAAAATTCGTTATTCGCTTCTAATGCCATTTTTTAAAAACTAATTATTCTAAGCCGGTCAAACTTCTAGAACCTATTAATAATATAAAAATGAAGAAGACCAAATAAGGTTAATGACTAATTTTAATTAGGGTGGTGATTAGGAGGTTGCTTCGGATCACTTTTTCGCTGAAAAAAGTAGGGACTAACATTATTTTCAATATACGTCACTTAATTTTTGAGCTAAAGACTTTATTTTTATTTCTGGAGATAGATATTTTAAAATGATTTAAATTAGTTTGGACAAGTTATCCTCGAAAAATGCATAGTTTTCCCGTTTTTTGACTTTGAAACTACAGTATTTAGCATTTGACAAAGAAGAGCTAACATTTAATAATGTATAGCTCGATTGCTATTGATCTTAAAAAACTAAATGAAGCGGTTTTGTTTATTGTTTCAAATGGCACATTTTTGTTAAGTAAAGTTGTTTTGATAAAGCGAAAACTTTTGGAGTTATTAGCCGAAAACTTATTAACAACATTTATTTTTTCGATATAAAACTAACACTTTCGATAGCGAATAAATCGAAAACTATTAATTTTATCAAAAAATTGTATAGAACGTTTTTTACTTAGAATGAATGTTTTTACTAACTTTTGGGGTCAAAATATAATAAAAAATTTCCACCCCCGAGATGGGGTGACAACCACCCCCATGGTAAAAGCGCCTTTCGGCATCATATAGATTTTGATCCTTGGACTATCCACTACTTATTCTCAAATTTTCAAGCAAATCGATCCGTTCTGTAAAAATTGCGAGGTTTTGTCCTATTGTAAGTTTCGTTACTTGGACTATATGTATATAATATAACTTAAAATATGATAATGTAAACATGCAAAAATCTGTGGCAAATGGACTAGTTTCCATGCCAAACATCACCATCATCATCATCATCACCAGTATTTGAAAGTTCAAGTCAAATTCTATTGGTTTTAATTATTTGCATAGCTAAAAATTAATTTTTTATTGTTAAACCATGCTATAAACACATAGTGCTTGAGTGATGTTTTCAGTGCATCTCTCATTTAAAAGTAATAGCGGTCCAAGGTACAAGACAATATAACAGAACCATTTTATTAGGTTAAATTCACATTTGTTTTCTTTTCGGCCGGCCGAGTCTTGTAGCCAGACTCGGCCGGCCGAAAAGAAAACAAATGTGAATTTAACCTAATAAAATGGTTTTGTTATATTTCTCTCTACGTTATTTTGCTACCTATAAATATAGGCATTTTATACCTTGTGATTTAATTTACAATATCTGTTAACACAAAAGTAAGTAAAAAAATATCTATCCACTGTTTTTCTCTATCCTTCCATCTTTTTGACGGTGTACCTCGGTATCTATTATCTTATCTAGGTTTTTTATCATTATTTATTTTATTATATTATCATCTTTATTTGGCTTGTGCAATTTTTTCTATGACATCTGTCACTTTAGTCCTCTCTCTCACCATCGTATTTGGTACCATATCTTTTCTTGTTATTCCCACATTCCCAGCATTGCTCTTTCCAATAATTTTTTTATTCTCAATTTATTTGCTGAATTTTTAGTCAACGTTATGGTTTCGGAACCATATGTTATTACCGGCAATATGCATTGTGACATTTAATAAACTTTTTTCTTCAAAGAAATTGGTAGCGTTCCTTTTAGAATAGGTCGCATCTTGCCAAATGCTGCCCATCCCCAAGGGGGAGAAAAATTGAAGGAAGATAAAATGGATCGAGTGTTAGAAATGTTAGCAAAACTAACCACTGACATTCAGGAAATGAAAGAGGAACAGGAGCAGTATAGACAGGAGATTAAGGAACTAAGGGAAGAAAATGATCATATAAAAAGGGAAAATAATGATATGAAGCAAAAAATGGACAAAATGGAGGAGAGGATGGATAGAATGGAAAAAGAAAAGAGAAGAAAAAATGTAATCATACAAGGAATGGATATAAATACATACGATCAGAATATATTAAAGAAAATGATAGAGGATTTCTGCGCTAAAACACTGCAGGTGGAAATAAATATTAAGGGGGCAACAAAGTTAGGAAATAAAACCTGTCTGGTGGAACTGAAGAACGCAACTGATAAAGAAAAGATAATGGTAAATAAAAACAAATTACAAAAGGTTGGCCAGGAAAAGATGTACATTAATGAGGATATGAATAAAATAGAAAGGGAAATACAAGGAAGAATAAGAAAACGAGCAAAGAAAGAGAAAGAAGAAGGAAATAATGTAAAAATTGGTTTCCAGAAACTGACAGTAAACGACGAAGTCTGGAAGTGGAACGCTAAGGTGAACCGCTTTGAGGTGCAGCAAAGTTCAAAAAACTAAAAACGGTATGTAACAGTAAAACGACCGAGGCAACGATTAAGGCAAATGAGAAAGATATACGAAAAATAAACTTTGGAACTTGGAATGTGAGAGGGACGTATGGTGCAGGCAATCTGAAAGAACTAGTAAGAGAAGTTAAGAAATATAAATTGGACTTGCTTGCAGTACAAGAAACCAAACAATTAGGAACTCAAATAGTGGATGTAGAGGGCACAACCTTTTTTAAAAATGGTGGAAAAGACAGAACCAGAGGAACAGGTTTCATACTACAGGAAAACTTGAAATCAAGGGTAATAGCTTTTAAGCCTATATCTGACAGACTGTGTTCTTTAAGAATGAAAGGGGAAAGAAGAAATATAAGTATTATAAATGTGCATGCTCCCATAGAGGATGCGGATGAAGATGAGAAAGACATGTTCTATGAACAACTAGAGGAGGAATACGAAAAAACACCGAAATACGATATGAAAATAATAATGGGTGATTTCAACTCAAAGATTGGAAAAGAAAATATATATGAGAACATAGTAGGAAAACATAGCAAACACAATATAACAAATAATAACGGGCACCGAGCAGTATGTTTTGCAATGAAGAGAAATATGGTAATAAGAAGTACACAACTCCGCCGGAAGGAAATTCACAAAGGGACATGAAGTCGCCCGACGGAAAAACAATTAACCAAATAGATCATGTAGTAATAGAAAAAATGGACATGAATTTTATATCAAAAATAAAAAGCATGAGAGGAGCAGAATGCAATTCAGACCATTACCTAGTAAGAGTGACATGCATGAGAAACTGGGGTGCGACCGGGAAGGGAAAAAGGAAAAGAACGGAAGGTAAGAGAAAATACAATTCGACTCTATTGAAAAGTGAAGAAGTAAAAGATGAATATAAAGAGAAAATAGAAATAGAACTGGCAACATGCGCACAAGAAATGGAAATCAAAGAAAGATGGGAGAAAGTAAAAGCATCAGTAATGAAGGCAAATGAGGCAGTTCTAAACAGTACAGTGAGAAAAGTAAAAGTAAATAACTGGTATGATGAAGAATGTGAAAAAGCAGCTGAAGCAGTTAGGAGAGCTAGACAAATAATGCTATTAAAAGAAAATGAGAATAACAGAAATGTGTATAGGGACGCAAGAAGGGAAATGAAAAGACAATGAAGAAGAAAGAAGAGAATATCCAAAGAAGATAAGCTAAAGGAAATTGAGAAAAATTTCAAACTAAGCAAATAAGGTCATTTTACCAAGAGGTTAAAAGAATGGACAAAGGATATCAGAGCCGAAGCATCTATATTAAGAATGAAGAAGGATTACTAAGTGAAACAGCGCAGGTGCTAGAAAGATGGAAAAATTATTTCGAAGAGCTATTAAATAATGTTGAAGAGGACGAGATGGACATAACACAAAACATGGAAGAAAACGATACGATAGTGGGGACGCCAACAAAACAAGAGGTAATAAATATTATCAGCCAACTTAAAAACAACAAAAGTCCAGGAGCGACAGAATTAACAGCTGAAATGTTAAAGGCAGGAGGAGAACAATTGTACGAACAACTATATTGGCTGGTGAAAAAGATATGGGAAGAGGAAAAAATGCCAAATGACTGGATGCTGGCTAGAATCTGCCCCATACATAAAAAAGGAGATAAACAAACATGTGAAAATTATAGGGGGAATAGCACTCCTAGAGACAGGGTATAAGATAATAGCACAATGCATACGTGGAAAACTGAACGAATACATGGAGGATACTGTGGGAGAGTACCAGGCAGGCTTTCAATCCAACCGTTCGGTAACAGACCAGATTTTCACGCTAAAAGAATTACAAGCAAATTGCTATGAGTACAAAACGACCCTGTACGCGCTGTTCGTAGATTTCAAACAGGCATATGATCGTATAAATAGAAAAGAAATGTACTGTGCTCTGAAACAACTACAAATCCACAAAAAATTTATTAGCTTGATTGAAGTAGCGAAGTAGTGTGGAAAGACATCTCAGAGGACTTCGAAATCAAACAAGGATTCAGGCAGGGTGACCCGATGTCAACCACGTTGTTCAATCTTGTTCTTGAAGTAATAATGAGGAATTGCAGCATAAAAATGTAAGAAACCATATTTAAAAACGAACATCAATACATTGCTTTTGCGGATGATCTAACAATATTAGCAAAATCAAAGAAAGAATTGAAAAGAATTGTGAAAAAGATAGAAAAAGAAGCAAATAGGTTTGGTCTAAAGATAAATGAAAAGAAAACTAAAGACATGATAATGGGTGATACACAGCAAGACAATGAAGAGTTTATAAAAATACAAGGGGAGAAAGATTACATATACAGTTTTGACAGAGTGGAAGAGTTTACTTACCTTGGTGTGAAAGTAAAGGAAAATGGACATGAAGATAAAGAAATAGAATCCAGAATTACAAAAGGCAACCAGAAATACGGAATGCTGAGATCCTTAATGAAGTCGAAGTTTGTTTCAAGAAAAACAAAAGAAAGAATTTACAAGACAGTGATTAGAGCTACGGTTGTATATGGAGCTGAATTATGGGTTTTAAGAAAGGCAGATGAAGAAAGATTAGAAAGATGGGAGCGGAAAATTCTCCGATCAATTTACGGCGGCATAAATACACAAATGGGATGGAGAAAAGGACAAATAAAGAGTTGGAAGAGCTGTATACGGAACCAAAAATCACCGCAATAATAAAGGCGCATAGAATAAGATGGCTGGGACATGTGCAAAGATTGGAAAACCATAGAATGACCAGGATGATATTGAACAGGAAACCAGTAGGTAAAAAAAGGAAAGGAAGACCCCGTAAAAGATGGTTTGACAGCGTCCAAGCAGATTTACGAGAATTAAAAATAGATAACTGGAGAAACAAGGTATTAGACCGAAAAGAATGGAGAGGAGTGGTAAGAAGAGCGCAAGAGAAATTGTAACAGAAGAATGTGCCATGAATTGTAAAATGAGAGCTATATGTATATATGTATATATTTATATGATGTATTTTTTAAATAGACAAATTAATATTGTATATTTTAGATATGTATAGTAAAAAAAAATGTATTTGTGTTTTTCACGCCCAGGGCCTACATGGTCTGTTGAGCAAAATAAATAATAAAATATAGGCATTTTATACCTTGTGATTTAATTTACGATATTTGTTAACACAAGAGTAAGTAAAAAATATCTATCCACTGTTTTTCTCTATCCTTCCATCTTTTTGACGGTGTACCTCGGTATCTATTACCTTATCTAGGTCTCTCTTCATCTTTATTTGGCTTGTGCAATTTTTTCTATGACATCTGTCACTTTAGTCCTCTCTCTCACCATCGTATTTGGTACCATATCTGTTCTTGTTATTCCCACATTCCCAGCATTGCTCTTTCCAATAATTTTTTTATTCTCAATTTATTTGCTGAATTTTTAGTTAAAGTTATGGTTTCAGAACCATATGTTATTACCGGCAATATGCATTGTGACATTTAATAAACTTTTTTCTTCAAAGAAATTGGTAGCGTTCCTTTTAGAATATGTCGCATCTTGCCAAATGCTGCCCATCCCAAGCCTATAATACGACCCTGGATTTCACAAGTTTGACTTTTTTCCTATTCTAATTTCATGGCCTAAATAGATATAGCTAATACTTGATGTACTTCGTGCGCACCTACTCTCATAACATCACTTGGAACTAAATTAGCCATGTATTTTGTTTTTTGAGTTTATGTTCAGGTCTACCTGTTCTATTGCCTGTTTTAATCCTTCCATCATTTTGTGAGTTTCATTTAAACTCTCGGCTGTAATGACAATGTCATCTGCAAAGCGCAAGTGGTTCAGATATTCACCATCAATATTTATTCCTCTTTTAGGGGTTAATGTGATTTATTATTTTTGGCTTGCTGTATTGATTTTCTGAATTCTGATTTCAGTATACCTCTGTCGAACTGGTTGTGACATGTAGTATGTGTAGCATTTTCTCGAGAAGCATCATCAAAAAGATCACCTCTCAAATTTTTTGCACTATTGTTCATGATCACAAATTTTTACATCTTCCTTTTTAAGTACGTGAGGATTTTTTAGTTTTCTAATTCCGAAGGTATATTTGAGTTTCTTGTGGAGGTTGAAACTATCGTGATTTTTATATCTTCTATTTCTTTACATCAGTTTTAGGGCCAAGATGTTTTGGCATGCTTAATTTTTTTACGAGTCGTTGATTTCACGTTCATTATCTAGCCTCAAAAGTCCACTGCTGAATATAGGCCTCCTCCCCTGTTTCAGCACGCTCTCATTCAGTTTTTGTTTAGCCTTCTTCTCTTGGTCTCCATTACAATAATACCTTTGTCCATCGCCCATCTGTCTTTCTGGCTATGTGTCCTGCCCATCTCCACTTTAGTCTCGCTATTCTTTCAGTGATGTCAGTCACCTTTGTCCTTCACCCGATCTCTTCGTTTTTAATTCTGTCTCGCAGAGTTATTCCCAACATAGGCAGCTCCATTCTTCTATGTAGGACTCTTAGTTTGGTAGCCGAGGCTTTAGTTATGTTTTGTATGTCAAGACTGAGAGGACGCACTGGTCAAATAGGTATCTTTCTCCTTAGTCCTATGGGCAACTCACTTTTAAAAGTTTCTCTTAATTTTCCAGATGTTGCCCACCCAAGACCGATTCTTCTCTTCAGTTGGTGAGTCTGGTTATCCCTACCAATCGTAATTTTATAACCCAGGTATTTATATCTATCTCAGAGTTCTATTTCTTTCTAAAAAATATTGATGTTCTGGTTGGTTAAGTACCAAATTTGTCATTATTTTTGCTTCGAGATATTTATATTTAAACATATATTTTTTGTAGCCACAACGAGTTTCTTTGCCTTCTCTTTTCTACCATCCCTGTTGGGACGTGATTTAAGAATTCCCCGCATGTAAAAGTCTTTACATGTTCGTTAAATTGGTTTAGACTATGCCGTACTAGTTTATCCGGAAGTGTGAGTCTTTATTATATCAGGATAAACTAGTTTGGCCTGAGGTTTTTCTTATTTATATCAGGATAAACTAGTTTGGCCTAGGCAAATCTAGTAACATATATATCACATCTCTATACCTAGTAGAAGCAGAGTTATAGCTAATAAAAAATAGGTTCATATTCGTCAAATTCCAAATGGAATATTTTAACGTGAAATAACCAAAAACGAAGCACGTTTCGAGGAAAACTTATTACAGCTTATTTGAAGTGTTTAAAAAAGCTTCATATTTGTTTTATAAAAAAATTTCTAGCATCAAAAGTAAACAAGTTACGCTCAAAATAAAGTTAGTCCCTTTTTTTTTGGTAAGAAAAATCAGGAAAGTCACCCCCTAATTAGTATCTCAAATGAACTTAATCTTTACGATTTCACAAGTTTTTTGACTCGTGTATGTATTGTTTATATGATCTGTAAGTTTCATGGTTTCAAAGTCCTTATTTTTAAAAGGGCTGTAGTTAAAAGGGGTTTAACGAGTCACTGATCACGAATGTACGCAAATTTAGAAACACCAAATCTTAATCAATGTTTGTCTAACAGAAAAACAAAAAAATACATGATATTCAAAAAAGCAATGCTGACTTTTTTTGTTTTTCGAGATGTTTGGTATCTCTAACAATTTTTAAATTATTTTGAAAAAAAGCATATTTTACAAAAATAAAATTTTTAAAAATTTTATTTTAAAACCAAATTTTTTCAAAAATAAGCACTTTGAATCGATGAGACCTATAGATCATATAAATACAACACAAGTAAAATAATTTGTGGAGCGGTAATGATTAATTTCATTTAAGTTGCTAACTAGGGGGTGGTCTTCCGATTTTTTTTTGCCAAAACAAAAGGGACCAACTTTATTTTGAGCGTAACTTGCTAAAATTTATTTCTAGAAACTTTTTATAAAAACAGAAATAAAGCTTTTTTAAAACACTTTAAAAAAGTTATAAGGGTTTCCCCAAAGAGTGCTTAACTTTTTGGATATTTCACTTCGAAATATTCTATTTGAAATTTGGTGAATATGAATCTATATTTCGGTGGCTATAACTCTGGTTCTAAGAGGTTCAGATGCCTAACGCGTTCACCATTTTTTTTACTTTTTTACAGGCTATATTTTTGCTAAGAACGTTCTTTTCGACAAAATACTTACTTTTAAAGTTATTTGCGAAAACCGTCTAAAAATGTAGTTATTATACCGGGTGTCCACTTATATTTCCCCCCATTTTAACTGCCTATAACTTCTAAACGGCTCAAGATAGAAATATGCGGTTTTCACTGAAATGTTTTATTTTAGTAAATGTTTTGTCTGAATGGATGAAATTTTTTATATCGCTTTCGAATACGAAATAAAAAATGACGGATTTTTGAAAAGAACTTTGTTGACTTTTTTTAATCGAACACCCAGTATATTCTTTTGTAAGTTGAAAGAAAGGTCATTCACCTATCTAGCGATATAAAGTTTTTCAAAATCGGTTGTCAAATCACTGAGTAATTAATTTTTAAAATGAGAGGTGCAACGTGGATATCACATACCTAAATAACATAACTACATAAGCAAGTTATGTGATTTCCACATTGCATCTCTCATTTTAAAAATTAATTTCTCAATCATTTGACAACCAATTTAAAAAATTTTTATATCGCTGGATAGATAAATGACCGTTTTTTCAAGTTTTCAGGTAAATGACCATTTTTTGTGTCGCTTTTAAATAAAAAATGGCGGATTTTGAAAAAAAAAAACGTTGTTGACTTTTTTTATTAAAACACCCAGTATATTTTTTGTGTCTTGAAAAAACAGTCATTTACCTATCCAGCGATATAAAATTTTTTAAAATCGGTTGCCAAATGACTGGACAATTAATTTTTAAAATGAGAGATGCAATGTGGAAATCACATAACATAATATCATTTTACTCAGCTATGTTACAACAAAGTTTTTTTCAAAAATCCGCCATTTTTTATTTCGTATTTGAAAGCGATATAAAAAATTCAATCCATTCAGACAAAACTTTTACTAAAATAAAACATTTCAGCGAAAACCGCATATTTCTATCTTGAACCGTTTAGAAGTTATAGGCAATTAAAATGGGGGAAAATATAAGTGGACACCCGGTATTGAAAAATGAACATATTCACTCGCAAATAACTCGAAAAGTGTAGACTTGGCGAAAAAGCTCTATAGAACAAAAGTTACTTAAAATTAGTCGGTTTATCCATTTCCGGACTTATTTTGAACATATAATTTTTCACCCCCAAGAAGGGGTGAAAGTCACCCCCAGGGCAAAAGCACACATCGGCATAATATCACTTTTTTTTCTTGAATATAAGCTATGCTTGTGCCAAATTTCATGTCAATCCAAGCGGTTCTTTAAAATTTAGAGCAAAAACCGTGAAAGAATGTACTATTGTAGAATTTTCGCGTTTCAATTCGTGTGCTATACATCTCTAGTTCTTTTAGTTTGTGTTCTATATGCTCCTGCTTCATTCTTTTCAGTATTAGTTTTTCGTCTCGTCTCAGCTGACTATACTCTTCTTCTACTTGTCTCGCTCTTCGTGCTTTGATTCTTGTACATATGTACTTGATTTTTTCTTTCTGTTGCTTGTGCACATTCCTCATCGTACCAGTTCTATCGTACCATCGTATATCCAATTTTTTCACGCTTTTGCCTTCCAATCACCTCAGTTGCTACCTCTTCCAATATCGTTCTACACCGCCTCCAATATCAACATGTTCAACTTATCACCTGTACATTCGTCTAGCTTACGTTCCAGACTTTCCTTGAATTTATTGGCTATCGTAGGTTTTTTAACGTTTCCACGTTTAACCTTTCCTTTTTACGAGTACTAGTAATCCGGTCAACTTAGACATCAAAATAGTTGGCAAATAACAAAAATTGCCGGAGAGATTACGGGCTTACAGTGACAGTGGTATTTGACGGCTACAATGATTCGACAAAGAATATTAAAGCTGCAGAAAAACGTCGTCGAACTACAAAAACATCATCGGGTTCCGAGATTATCTTTGATGAAAATATAACAGTTCCAGCGAATCAACAACAATTTTTCGCAACATTAATAATAAATCTCGTTTCATTTCCATGTTAACTGACAAATTAACAGCTGCGAATATTGAAGTGAAACAAGTTAAAAATGACACAGATGTCCTTATAATTGAGACAGCAATTGAAACATATAAGGCAACAAACACAACAATTTTAGTTGGTGAAGATGTTGATTTGTTAGTACTGCTTACTGCAAGGACTCCAGTAGATAAAGTTATTTATTTCCTGAAACCTGGAAAGGCTCAACAGTGAACATTCTTCGAAAAGTTTATCGGCTTATTCCAAATGCCAAAAGTACATTTTATTTTTACACGCGATAACCGGCTGCGACACTACGTCAGCAATGTACAGAAGGGGCAAAACATCAGTACTTACATTATTCAAAAGAAAAAAGGTTTGACTGACTGCTGTAAAGTTTTTACAGAACTTGATTCCACACCGAAACAATAATTTCGAAAGGAATTCGCTTTCTTCTTGCGGTTTATGGAGCTCCAAAAAAATTAGTTGTCTTGATAAATACCGATACTTAACTTTCGTAAAAAATACGCGAAACAAGAAACAAGTACAACTATCATGTCTTCCTCCAACATCAGCATCTGCTTTTCAACATTTCAACATCGAGTATATTATCAAGTTCAAACATGGCTAGGCAATGAACTGAATCCAGAAAACTGGGGTTAGAAATTAATAGATAATACTCTGGAACCGATTAAACCTTACTCCCACCTGCTCCATAAAAACTCCTTAACACTATTTTTGGCAATTGCAAAAAAGGTTGTAGTGCCAAATGTGGATATAAAAAAGTCGGGTTGCTGTGTTCTCTAGCGTGTACCAACTGCCAAAGTCAGTCTTGCTCAAATGTCCACTTTAGTACAATACAGCAAGACTCCTGTGATTTGAATGAAGAGACCAATGACTCAGTCACATTTGAACAATTTTTGAACATCCAGCAAGAGGAAGAGGAAGAAGATGAAATCGAAGTAGACTTTCAAGAATATGAATCTGATTAAAATATCTAAAGAAATCAAAACAATAGTTAACCTAATAATCAATAGCAATATCAATAATCAATATCAATAATAAGGTAATATCTAGGACTTGACCGGTATTGTTTCCTTAAATTATCCTAAAATTGTCAAAACAGTTAGTGGAGTAGGCCTACAGGGGAAACCAAGGTAAAAAATATAATATCATGTATAATGTGACTATAAGGTGCATATCATGTATAATGTGACTCTTAAAATCGCGATATCTCAGGAATGGCAACTCTTAGGAAAAAATAGTAAAGACTATTTTTGTAGAGAAGTTTAAGCTCTACAACTTTGGTTTAAGGTTCTTTTTTGATAAAACTTACCGTTTTCGAAAAAAATCCAAAAAATTTCAAATTTTGACCTTTGACCCCGAATAATTTTTGTTGCACACATGGGATCGATGGGGACTTTTAATACTTTATTTGTTATGGTATACCCTAGTTCTCCACCAAAATTTGGCTCTTCGGCAATTTTTATTATTTCAAATGTCTATACATATAGACCGGGTTATAGTACGAGTATTTAGAATACGTTAAAATAAAATCACATGTAAATATTTAATTTTATTGATACAAATCATACATTCTCCTTTAACCTTCCATTCTCTCAGTAAATACATTTAACAGATTTCTTATAAACATACTAGACATTAAATTTGGATCAATTTTAACATGAAAATTAAATTCAGAATATTATATACAACGGTTTAACATATTAATAGGTTCACAATTATATTATACTCTATACTCACTGACCGAAGAGTCTTAATATGGGTTCAAGTTAGCAGAGTTACCAAAGAATGGAAAAATTTTCTTGCACACGTCGATTTTTATTTTTAATTATGATTTGGACATTCAGGGGGTAGGCCCAAAATCTTGGTCCAATGCTATTTAAATGTATTTATTTTTTTCGAATCCTGAAAAGACTAATATGTATTTTTAAAAAATTTAAACGTAGAATGAAAGATTACATTATTACCGAGGGCCGAAATTCCTTGAATACTTATATAATAAATTTATTTGATAAGTTACAGGAGTGAAAAAAATATAAAGTCTTTGTTTATTTCAAGGGACTTTCTATTCTTTCATTCTGCTTTTAGATTTTTCAAAAATATTTATTAGTTTTCTCAGGATTCGAAAAAAAAATAAACGCATTTAACCAAGATTATGCATCTACCTTCTTAAACAGTTCACTTTAAATTCTAAGGGGTAACAAGAACCAAATTTGCCTAGCAACCATAACTACAGTATGTAGACATGGTACACAATGAATGCCATTCTTGATAAAAAGTTTTGTTTGTTCTAAAACCCAACAAAATAAAATAAAATTAACATTTTAAAAACTTGGTTCAATTTATAGTCAGCTTTATGTAGATAAATCCTTCTTCTTCTTTTTCACGTGCCGTATCCGACGTTGGCGATCACCATTGTGAAGGCTTCTCGATCTTCTGAAATATGGAATAATTGTTCTGCACTTATCTGACTCCATTCACGAATGTTTTTTAACCAAGGAACTTGCTTTCTTCTTACATTTTTAAGCCTGGTTCTCATTAGACGTTCAAGGAACCGGACCGCCAACGGCAAGGCACGGGCAAGGTTTTCGGAGCCAATTCACACTGCGAAAAGCTCGCCGCGGGTTAGTTGCTTTGTGTAGTGAACAATGTTGAAATTGAACGGTAATAAAAATTGCTCTAATATTAGACGAAGAAACAGAAAATGGAAACAAATATTGCAGAAATAGAAAAATACGTTGTTGGGTTCTTAAAATGCTAAAGAAACGCACAAAAGAAGGAGAATTTGCAACCTTACACTTCGAACTTTTAGACGATCAGACAAATTTTTCTAAATATAACCGAATGACAGTAGATAAATTTAACAACTTATGGCTGCATATTGAACCATAATATTCAACCTAGTCCAGACGGCAAAGTAAAAAATGAAATTGACTTTATACTCTCTAACTTCAAAAATATTGCTAAATATGTTACTGTACTAAATTCTGTCGACACTGGTAGTGACCATCGATTAGTTAGGGTGCGAATAGAAGTAAATACGAAATTCGATAGAAGAAAATTATTAACACAGGATAAATTACCAAACATAGAAGCACTCGAAATGAATCAAGAGGAATATCAAAGTGAACTAAAAAAGAAACTAGGACCTTTACCAGTATTCAACACGAAAGATATAAATGAAATAACAGAAAAATTAACGAATGACATAACATCAACTACAAAAAAGATCTGTGGTAAAAATAAAAATCCGAGAAAAAGGAAACTTAAACAAACAACACTGGATTTAATGGAAGAAAGAAGAAGAACATCTAAAGAATTACCAGAATATAAGGCTACCAACAATAAAGTTAAAAAGAGCTTAAGGTCAGACTTGCGGGCTTATAAAACAAAATAAATATTGCAAACCGTCGAAGACAATAGAAACATGAGAGTATTGAAATCAAATTTAACTAAAGGAAAATCGAAGATAACTAAAATCAAAAACCAACAGGGGAATACGGTGACGGAAAAAACTCAAATAATCAAGGAAATACAAACGTTCTACAAGAATCTTTATACATCCACTATACAGAACCCCGGAACAGACCATAGAACAATTCTAAACGTCGGCTCGGAAACTCTCCCTAAAATAACTTCTTCGGAAATTAGATATGCCTTACAGCAAATGAAGAATAAAAAAGCTCCTGGCGAGGATCATATAACGTCTGAAATGTTAAAAATGGGTGGCAACACCGTTGTAGAGGTTGTGGAAGTCTTGCTGAATAGGTGTCTAATAGAGAAGAGAATATCTAATCTGTGGGAAAACGCCGAAATAATACTTTTACACAAGAAAGGAGACACTACTAATATTGAAAACTACAGGCCTATAAGTTTGTTGTCACATTTATACAAATTGCTAACAAGAATAATAACCAACCGCACAACACAAAAACTTGATTTATATCAACCGGTTGAACAGGCGGGATTTCGAAAAGGGTTTGGTACTAACGATCACTTAAAAACCATCAGAACACTGATAGAAAAAACCACAGAATATAATGTACCCTTACATATGGCATTGATTGACTTTCACAAGGCTTTCGATAGTATTGAAACCTGGTCCTTTTTGTCAGCCCTCAGGGATGCTCGAATAGACTCACGGTATACTACACTCATTAAAAACATTTATGAACAGGCCACATTCCACATCAAAATCAATGAAGACCAAAAAACCAAAAAAATACGCCTTGGTAAAGGTATTAGACAAGGTGATACTATTTCACCAAAACTTTTTACCTTAGCATTGGAAAATGTATTCAAACAGCTCGACTGGGAGGAAAAAGGTATAAACATTGATGGTGTACGTTTGAGTCATTTGAGGTTTGCGGACGACATAGTATTATTCAGTACAGGTATCAAGGAACTGGAGCAAATGATGAAGGAACGAAACCAGCAGTCAAATAAAATAGGTCTTAAAATGAATCTTCAGAAAACAAAAATAATGAGTAATGTACAAACTAATCTTGTTATTGACAACGTCAGTCTTGAAAATGTAGACCACTATATATATCTTGGACATACCATCAAAATCGGCAAAGAAAACCACCAAATAGCCGAAATAAAAAGACGCATACAATTGTCTTGGGTAGCTTTCGGCAAGTTAAGCTTTATCTTGAAGAAAAGAGATATACCAATGTGTCTAAAACGTAGAGTTTATGACAAATGTATCTTGCCTGTAACTACATATGGACTGGAGACCATGGCCTTTACAAAGAAAACCTTAGAGTAGCTCAGTACAACTCAAAGAGCGATGGAGAGGGCCATGCTAGGGATTAGTTTGAGAGACAAAATTCGAAATATCGACATTCGTGAAATAACAAAGATTACTGATGTCGCAGAACGTATAGCAAGGCTCAAGTGGCAATGGGTCGGATATGTTGCCCGAGATAATCCCGTAAAATGGACACAGAGACTAACAAACTGGAGACCAAGAGAGAACAGGCGAGGAGTAGGCAGACCGCAGAAGAGGTGGGCAAATGATATCAACCAAGTCGCGGGCAAGCAGTGGATGAGAATTGCCAAGAGTAGAAATCGATGGAAGCAAATGGAAGAGGCCTATGTCCAGCAGTGGACGAACACAGGCTGAAGAAGAAGAAGAAGAAAATTCAACCTAGTTCTTGAGTCACTTATCAGAAAAACCAATGAAACACCAAGACAGTACAAATTACTGCATATGCAGACGATGTAGTTCTACACTTTAACGCGACTAACTGAAGCGTTCAAAAACATTGATCCTGAAGCACGAAAAAGGGAGCTTTAAATAAACGAAGCAAAAACTAATTACATGACCGTCAAAAGAACACCTGACAATGAAAATTATCACAATAGACAACTATAATCTTGAAGACACTCTTGAACGTGTGGATACCTTCACAATCTGGGCACAGAAATCAGAAGAATTCCGTAAGGATCGAAATTAATGCACGTATTTACAGAGGGGAATCGTACATACTATGCCAGGGCTGGCCAAATTGTGGCTCGCGAGCCACATGTGGCTCTTTGAAGGATTCTTTGTGGCTCGCAATAAATGTACCTGATTTACTTTTAATTTTTTTGTTGCAAAATGTCTTAAATTACTGACAACAAATATAAAACAATAAGTGTAAGATCAAGACTTGGACAAGGAGAACCCTTATGATTGTTGCTATTCAATTTGGCCTTAGAATATGCAATAAGTAAAATATCATCTGAGCTGATAGGAGGATTTGCGAATCCAGAATAATAACAATTGTTGGCCTTTGCTGAAGATATAGGTGCAGTCGCTCATTCTACAAGAGACGTGAGAGAGGTATTTTCACAACTCGAGGAAGAAACAGGTAGTCTGAGCCTTCGAATAAATGAAGAGAAGAAAGACGAAATACATGAAGAGACGAAATACATGCTAGTAACCAAAAATCCAAGACCAAGAGTTAGGCAGAACATACCTATTAATGACCACATTTTCGAAGTAGTAAAAGAGTTTAAATATCTAGGGGACATTATCATCTGTAATAACATATAAAAAAGTCTCATCAAGAATAGCTGCGTGGAATAGAGCATTACATTCCCTATCGTCATTATTAAGACCTAAGCTGTTAAAAGATAATCTAAATAACGACTGTAGAGCCAATTATTCGCCCTACATGGACTCTACATCAGCGGGAAATAAATAAGCTGCTGGTATTTGAAAGCTAAGTTCTCAGAATGATATTTGGCCCTCGAAGAGATGAATTGACAGAAGAGTGGACGAGGCGCCGCAAAGCTGAACTGTATGACTGACTGTGTATGATACTAAAAACATAGTCAGACATTTATAAACGCTAAGATAAGATGGGCACGTGATGTGGTAGATCAAGGAAAACAGAGTGTGAAAGACAGTGTTTTTGAGAGACGATAGAGGATCAGTAGGCCGTCCTGGAAAAAAATGGAAGGATGATGAAGAATCGAACTATCCTTACCCTGAATTAGTAAAGGCTGCATTTAGAATTATTTGCATATTTGAAACAACGATGTGAACCATTTTATTTCACTTTAAATTTCGTGAACTCCAAACGGTAAGAGAAAAATTTAATACCTTTTTTACACTTTTAGATAATTGTTTAATTGCGGCTTGCGAAAAATTTCAAATTTTAAAAATGGCTCGCACTATCAACGAGCTTGGCCACCCCTGTACTATGCTATTAAAATATTGATGACATCGAAATTATTAGACAAAAGAACCAAAATGACTATCTACAGAACACTGATTAAACCCTGAGCATGGTTGTGAAACATGAGCAGTGACGAAAAGGGATGAAGCCCAACTCAGTACATTCGAGAGAAAAATACTGAGAAAAGTATAAGGTCCGGTGCAAGAGGAAGACGGTACATGGAAAATCAGTATAAACAACGAGGTTAATGAATTGAATGAAGGTTACGATATTGTACAATTTGTGAAAAGTCAAAGACTGTCATGGCTAGGACATGTGCAGAGAAAAGACAATCAATATACAACAAAGAAAATATTACAATGGAAGCCGATAGGAAGGCGAAAAAAAAAGAAAGGGCCAGAACGAGAGGGATGGATGACGTGGAAGAGGACACGAAAACCATGAACATAAGACAATGGAGAAAAAGTACACAAGAGAAATCCGAATGGAAGGAAATATCCAGACAGGCAAAGACCCATCCAGAGTTATGATGCCAAAAGAAGAAGAAAAATTGGCGCATATTGAGGGCCCTCTTCAAAAACAAAGTACTTCTTTTCTCTATCGTCTTTCTAAAACTGATTTTAAACAACCAAGATTGCAGATTGCTTGCTGGTAAGGTATTCACACTTTCGTGACGTTTACGGCACATGCTAGGCAAAGATTGTTTCGAAAAGAACGTCGCATGCAAAGCCCGTCGCTTGCCGGTGCCTGGCACGCATAGTGTGAATTTAATCCCGTGAAGTTCATAAGTAGTCCAGAGAAACAAGATTTTTCTCGTGACACATCCCCCTCCAGGCCGAAACCAAATTTTTTGAGTAGTATAGACATCTATATTAATAACCTATATGTTTCCTGCAGCCGATTTTGATGATATACATAGTTATAAACAAATGAAGATCAAAAAACGGTAAATTTTCGCTTTTTTCGTCTATTGCTAAAAAGTGAAACATTTTAAACGAATTTGAGAGTAACAAGCTAATAAATCATATAAAAAACTTCAATATGGCGTTCACTGCATATCTATTTCTTTATTTGTTGCTTAGAAAATTGCAAAATAAGTCATAAATTTTGAGATTTTATAAATGTTGATAACTTATATAAAAATTAAGTTAGGACTTTTTTATTTCACAAAATGCTGAGACTTCTGGTGCTTAAATTATATTCTAAATTTCAAAGCAATTGGTCAAATAGGTTAAACGTTATTTAATTTGTTTATCCCAAATTAATGTTTTTGCGACACTATAAGTCAGAAAACGATGAGGTTATAGTAATACTTCTGACAGTTTATGAAAAAAGAAGATTTATGCTATTAACTTGATTTAAAAAAAATGACAAAAAATAATTTTAAATAGTGTAAAATTATTTTGCAAGAACATGTCGATTTTTTGCTTATAAACAATTAGATTAACTTTTTAACCATTACCTGCAGAAAAATTATTTTTCCATAATTAGAAAGACTGAATTTTTATACACATTTATAGAGAAAAACAATTGTCCTAGCAGAATTAGGGACGAAGTTAGCACCCTTATTTTTTTTAATTCACAGCAGATTTGTTTATAACAACTAAGAAATAAAATTAGCCGCATTTGAAAGATCATACTTCAAAGTTTTAACTTACCAAGTATACAAAAGATTTCCTTTCAAGGAAATCGTCCACAAAGTTTAAAAATATGGCCCTTAAAATCGGCCGGCGTTAAAACTTGGGATAGCGATGAGAGGGGGGAAGGAGCTGTTAACTGTATCTCTGGTTCTCGATTATTTATTTCGTTGTTTCTTTTTTTAATTTGTATGTACTTTTTACGTACATTACGAACAGGCGTTATTTAAATAAACTAATTGTTATATACACCATCAAATTTGTTTAAACAATTTTTTTTCAATTTTTTAAATAATATTTGATGTAACTTTTATTGTAAAATGTACATATTAGTTATACAGGGCGTAACAAAAATACAGGTCATAAATTAAATCACATATTCTGGGACCAAAAATAGATCGATTGGACCTAACTTACCTTAATACAAATGTGCACATAAAAAAAGTTATAGCCCTTTGAAGTTACAAAATGAAAATCGATTTTTTCCAATATATCGAAAACTATTAGAGATTTTTTATTGAAAATGGACATGTATTATTATTATGACAGGAAGATCTTAAAGAAAAACTATAGTGAAATTTGTGCATCCCATAAAAATTTTATGGGGGTTTGTTCCCTTAAACCCCCCAAACTTTATTCCTTTACACCCCCCAAATGTTTGTGTACGTTCCAATTAAACTATTATTGCGGTGCCATTAGTTAAACACAATGTTTATAAAACTTTTTTGTCTCTTAGTATTTTTTCGATACGGCACATTTTATCAAGATGTGGCTTCTTTTTTAATATGGTTCAAAATATGCCTAAAAATGTAAATTATAAATAAATTTTCATACAATTACCAAGTCTCCATAATCGTACTTAACCATATTTACAAATATGTGGTGGATTTGAATAATATTCAAAATATCTCAATAAAAACTGACTTTTCGAAAAAGAACTGAGAGGCAAGAAAGTTTTAAAAACATTGTGTTTAACTAATGGTACCACAAAAATAATTTAATTGGAACGTACACAAAAGTTTGAACGTACACAAAAAGACACCCCATAAAATTTTTATGGGGTGTCAAAATTTTACTATAATTTTTTTGTGATGCTCCTGCCATAAAAATACCACATGTCTATTTTCAATAAAAAATCTCGCGGAATTTTCGATATATTGGACAAAATCGATCTTCATTTTGTAACTTCAAAGGGCTGTAACTTTTTTTATGTGCATATTTATGCTAGGGTAAGTTAGGTTCAATCGAAATATTTTTGGTCCCAGAATATGCGATTAAATTTATGACTTGTATTTTTGTTACGCCCCGTAATTATTATATACTAATCCTATTCAATTATTCCTAAATCTAACATTGGCTCATAATATTGAATTGAAAATAAAAAATCTCAAATAAACTAAGTTTTATTTCTTGATAAACATGCTACTAGAAAACGGAAAATGAAATGTAACAAAATTAGAGAGAGGATAAAAAGAACAAAATTATTTTCAGAAATTTTCTACAACATTGTAATAATTGTATCTTACAAGATTGAAAGTTATAATTTTAAGATTGCAAAAAAGCAAAAATTAAGATATTTCATACATTTTGGTATTATAACAAGACTATTAAAATAAAATTAAAGGAGATTTATTTAGGAATACTTGTATTTTTATGAAAAACAATTATTAGTTACCTATTTATTATAAGTTATTGTAAAGTCAAGTGCATATGATCCAATCCTATGATTGCCAACAAAGTCATCCTAAAAATATCGTAAAAGAATTTCCAAAAATTGTTTACACAATTTACATAGTTATTTAAATAACCACTTTATTAACAAAAAACCTATCCGTAACGTACGCAAAGAGTACATACAGATTAAAAAAAGAAACTCCAACATAGATAATAGAGAAAGATAGAGGTTTTGGTTATCGAAGTCCATAAACTATTTATATCTCTGTACTAACAAGTACTTGGTGCAACCAGTTTTGCAAGAGCAGATAGTTTATTTTAATAAAATATCTGGTATAAAGATATGCCATGGGCAGGGGGGGGCGTAGCCCCCTAGCTTTTCGGGTGCTATTAACTATATATGGTTATCCAAAGTATACAAAATATAATGTGCAACATCTTCACGTCTGCCCCCCCTGAAAATTTTTATATGGGCGCCCGTGTATAAAGAAGATCTGTTGATCGGATTGATACTAACGGTTTTTAGCTTAATTTCCAACCCCAATCAATTACGTTTATCTCTTGTTTGGTGGTTCTGTAACTTCAGTTTTTCATTCATCTAATAGCATGTTTACCAAAAAATAGTGTACCAAAATCTCATTTGAGATTTTTTGATTTCCATAGACCAATACTATTTTTAGAAACAATTGAATGTGATAATTTGTTTTTTCATACTTTAAATTATTACTAAGTTTAATAAAAAACTATGTATTATTATATTATTCATAAATATTCATGTTTTGTGATTAAAATTACTTAAAATATTATAAAAAAAATTGAAAAAAAAATTGTTTAAACAAATTTGATGGTGTATATAACAATTAATTTATTTAAATAATGCATACTCGTACTGAACGCAAAAAGTACATACAAACTAAAAAAAGAAACGTCGAAATCCATAGGCGAGAACAAGAGATACAGCTAATAGTTCCGTCCCCCTTCTCATCGATCTCCCAAGTCTCAAAACCGGCCGATTTTAAGGCTCACATTTTGAAGCTTTGTGTAAGATTTGTTTGTAAGTATATATTTTTTATATTTGGTACACTAAAGCTCTGAAGTATGTTCTTTTAAATGTGACTGATCTGATTTCGTAATTGTTATAAAGAAAGCTGCTGTGACTTAAAAAAAGGGGAGGGGGCAACTTCATCCCTAATTGTCCTAGGACAATTTTTTCTTTTTTTAAATTTGTATAAAAATTCAGTCATTCTAAATATGATCAAACAATATTTCTACGGGTAATGGTTAAAAAGTTATTCTAATTGTTTATAAGCAAAAAATCGATATGTTTTGCAAAATAATTTTGCGATACTTATAATTATTTTTTGTCATTTTTTTTAAATTAAATTATTAGCATAAATCATCTTATTTTATAAACTATCCAAACTATTACTGTAATTTCATCATTTTCTGACTTACAGTGTTGCAAAAAAAATTAATTTGGGAAAAACAAATTAAATAACTTTTTCGTACTTCCGGGCCTAAAGTGACAACTTCACTCCCTTGTGACAGGTACTAAAGTGTCACATTTAATCCCTCCGGGATTAAATATTGACGAAACTCCCGGAACGATTAAATCACAAACAAACGAATTTAAGGGATATTTTATTGAAAAATATAATTAATTAGAATGGTAATTAACGTTAATATTCAAATTAATATTGTGACAGTTCGTCATATTGACCAGTCTTTCCTGGGTTAATGCAGCAGGTAACTGACGAGTAACAGATAGGTCCTTTTCATATTGAACTGGTGTTTGTTTCGAAGATCCTGCGGAAACAGGAAGCGAGAATGAGGACTGTGGCATAACTATAGTGGACGAATCGGCGACTTGACCAAATATTTTATCTGAAATTTTTTGTTTATTTTTAATAGACGATTCAATATATCCCTCGGCCACGTTGGAGGATTTCCATCCTCCATGTCTCTTCAGCACGTCTATTGTTGCTCCCGAATCAGCTAACAAAGACGCAGATGTGCGTCTAAAACAATGTCCCGTATAAGACGTCGCATTTTCTAATTTCAAGAAAGCTGCTATTTGCCGTGGAATTGTACCAAACATGTTTTTTCCTACTACTCGCGTAGTACATTCTTTGTTGATGTATTGAACAAAAAATTTTGAATGAGTTGTCCCTGTCTTTCGCAATGCCACATATTTCCGAAATATCGCCACAAAACTGATGGCACTGTTTTCTGAATTTTTGATCACAAAATTTCGGTCAATTTTATTTTTGGTGTTTCTAATCGCAATTAGGAAGGAATCGCCCAAATCTCTCACATCGTCGATTTCTAAATCAACCAACTCTTTTCCACGACAAGCTCCCGCAACGCCCAAAATAAGTGCAACCTACAAAAAAATTGATTTCTTAAAATTTCTGAATATAAACAAATTTCCAAATTTACCTTAAGCATTAAATATTTATCATCCGGAGCCTCCCGTAAGAACTGATCTACCTGCTCAGACGTGAGAATTCTTGACTTCTTTGGCTTAAATCCCTCATTTCTTCTCTTCAAAAAAGCTAATAATTTTGGAAATTTACTTATATCAATATCTTCTCTAATGTTAATAACCGATTTCAGCATTGAGTAATGTGCCCAGAGAGTTGAGGCACAAACCGCTTTTGATTTATCATCGAAGTAGACTAACAGCGCATTTTCAGTAGGTTGTCTCACATTTTTTAAGCGGCACCACTTTTTAAAAGCATCGTACTGCTGCTCGTATAGTTTTCTAGATTTCGGGGGTAACAATTCTTCACCTACTTCGGCTGCTCTTTTATCAATATCAGATACACCTTCTTCACTCATGATACCAATAATTATCAATAACAATGTTTCTTTACAATGACACTAGTAATGACAATGTTTCTAAATTATAACTGTCACAACGCAATGTTACTATGGTAACTTATTTTAAAGACAGTTTATTAAATGAGTTGAAGAGAGAAAAAACTGATTGAAATTATTGAAATAATTAATAAAATCATACCGGAAGTACGAAAAGTATCGTATATACCTTGCGACTGAAGTACATTTAATCCTTCAGGTAAATTATGGCCCTCCCTGCGGTCGGGCCATAAACTTTACCTTCAGGATTAAATGTACTACTTCAGTCCCGCGGTATATAATGTACTATTAAACTATTTGACCAATTGTTATGAAATATAGTGTATAATTTAAGCACCAGAAGTCCCAGCATTTCATGTAATAAGAAGGTTCTAAGTTAATTTTTACATAACTTATAAATATTTATAAAAACTCAAAATTTATGAATTATTTTGCAATTTTCTAAGCAACCAATAAGGATAGACATATTCAGCGGACGCCATATTGAAGTTTTTTATACGATTTATGAGTTTTTCACTCTCAAATTTGTTTAAAGTACTTAACTTTTTGGTTATAGACGAAAAAAGCTAAAATTTAGCGTTTTTTGATCTTCATTTGTTTATAACTATGTATATCATCAAAATCGGCTGCAGGAAACATATAGGTTATTAATATAGATGTCCATACTACTCAAAAAATTTGGTTTCGGCCTAGAGGGGGTTGTGTCACCAACATGATATTTTTTTCCTTATTTCTCTGAACTAAAGATTTTATGTAAAATGTATCTTGCCGAGCCGATGCCTTGCCCATGCCGAGCACTTGCATGATAGTGAGAATCACCTTTACGGCCATCTATTTTGCCTAAAAGAGTTATTTGTAATATTTTATATCGATTTCCCCTTACTTATTATGTCCCAGATAAGACATTTTCCGTTGTCTAACAGTTTTTAGCAGTTCTCTATATTTGTTGACCCTTTCTTAGTTTTTCTTGCTGTCTTCATTAGTTTTTCTTACTGTCCAAGGTGTCTTCAGCATCCGTCTATAAATCCACATTTTCAATGCTTCAATTCTGGACATGTTCAAAAATATTTCTCTTCTTTTGCTAACCCAGAAAAATGATACCATATTAACACTTTGCGGATACCTTGTATATAATTGCTAATGTACAGGTTATTTAGAGTTCAGTCATTTTAAATGTATTTATATTATTCAAAATTAAGTTAAATAATAAATTTTGGTTTATTGGTAATGTTTTGCTAAGTTGGTTTTGATTGCCAAATCGGGCTGACATGATGGTGATCATAGAAATTACTCGTAAAATCAGCTATGAAGCGCCAGGTATTTTTAAGGCTACAAGACAAGGCTAACGAAGCCTCTGAAATCTATAATATTACCATGAAAATTATTTTTCATCAAAAACTGTTGTGGAGGTTAAAATAATTTCTGTTTTAATTTTCAGTTGAGGGGTTTTTCGGTGAGTACCATTACAGATTAAATCTTAAGATCTTGGAATAACATGTAATATTATTGAGTTAGTCTTCTTCTTTAAGTGCTATCTCCGCGACGGAGGTCGGTAATCATCATAGCTATTCGGATTTTAGAGACGGCTGCTCAGAAAATTCATTTGATATACCTCCGTACCATTCTCTTAGGTTACGCAGCCACGATATTCTGCGTCGCCCTATGTTCTTTTTCCTTGAATCTTTTCCTGCATAATCAATTGGAGCAGGTTATATCTCTCTCCACGTGTAATATGTCCGAGATATTCCAATTTGCTTGTTTTGATGGTATTTAAGATTTCCATTTCTTTATTCATCTTTCTCAGAACCTCTTTGTGACGTGATCTGTCCACGATATTTTCAGGATTCTTCTGTACGCCCACAGCTCTAATGATTTTAGTTTTTTTCATTGATGCAGCATTCAAGGTTCAAGCTTCCATTCCATACAACAAAGTCGAGAAAACGTAGCATCTAAACAACCTAACTCTTAGCTTCAACTTCAAATTTCTTGTGCAGAGCACTTTTCTCATTTTGTTAAAATTTGCTCTAGCCTTTTCTATTCTAATGTTGATTTCTTGTAAGTAATCTAATGTGGAGTTGATCATGGTTCCAAGGTATGCATATTGGTCGACTATGGAGTTAGTAGATGCACTTAAAAAGAAAAATATTAAAAAATAATTGCTTTTATTCAAGAGACTAAAGAAAGAGAAAAAATATATAACTGCTTAATGGGTCAGCAAAGAAGTTGCGCCATGAAAGGAACTTAACACTAAGATAGTTGGTTATACTGATGATAGAGGAATAAAAGTGACATTTTTAGCAAAGAAGTTGTAAAAAAGAGTAATATGCTAAATTATTTGAAACAGAAACACTTTTCTTACATAGACGACATCAGCCAAACTAAGAATAGTTCAAAGAAGAATGGAACGGTTGTTACTTGGAGTAACTCTCAGATAGAGGCTTAGAAATGAGCAAATAAGAAGAAGGACAGTCCTTACAGATGATATAGAGCTCACAGTGTGGCTGATTTGGAATTGAGCGGATCATATGGTCAAAGTTAATGACCTGCGATGGATGAAAAAAATTACAGTTTACAGACCACTAGAAGACAGGAGAAGTAGAGGTAGATCATCTTCTCTAACACGGTGGAGAGACGAAATAATAAAATCGCTGAGAAGCCGGATAATACAATAAGCTCTAAATGTAGTTACAGAATAGTCTTCAAATATAGGTGTTAACATAAGCACCCAGAGGTCAAAAATCATGAAATATACCAGAAGGGTGAATTTAGAGGTATTAAGTTCTCTAAGCCTTATTGGTACGAATATAAATCTAGTGAGTGATTTAGCAGATAGAACGAATAACCAAGAGAGCTGTGATTGCGTTAATGGTAGCTAGAAACACTCATGCAAAAATGTGGGCTTAAACTGTTATAATATTGGATTTATAGCATGATGCAAAAACCAATTGATCTGGATAATCTCTAACTGAATCTTCAACTGATTCTCCAAGGGGAGGTAAATGGTAAAAGAGGAATGGGAAGAAGACGCATTTCCTGGCTTAAAAATTTACGAAAGTGGTATAACACGACTACCACTGAACTGTTCAGCGCTGCGGTAAGCAAAGTCAAGATAGCCATGATGATCGCCAACATCCGGAACGGATAGGCACTTTCAGAAGAAGAAAAACTAATTAACTAAGCAAGGTGCAAAGCCTTGTGGTAAAACAGCAGATAAAGAGGCCATACTAGAAATCCCTCTTTTTCACATTATTATAAGTGTTGTTACAGCTGATTATCTTCTTCTTCTTCTTCCTCTTTATAATCAATTCTGCTTGTTCATTGGCGGATTGATACCTCTATGGAAGGTTGTTACTCCATCTTTTGCGCGGTCGGTCGATACTTCTTCTACTGATTGGTGATTTATCTCGTGCTATTTTGACCACACTTGTCTCCCCCATTCTGGTTAAGTGGTTGTTCCATTCTTTTTTTCTATTTAGTGTCCATTCGTTTATACAATGTACGTTACATTGTCTTCTAATATCTTCGCTCCTCTTTCGATCTCTCAGTGTATTTCCTGTAATTCTTCTCAGTACTCTCATCTCTGCCGTTTCCAGTAGTCTTTGTGTTGTGGCTTTATCGGGTCTTGTTTCTGATGCATATGTCATTATTGGTCTTACACTGGCTTTATAAATTCTTGACTTCATCTCAGTGTTAATATGTCGGTTTCGCCATATAGTGTTATTAACTAATCCTGCCAATCGATTTGCTTTTTGTACTTGATTTCTAACTTCTTTGTCTAGGTCTCCGTAACTTGACAATGTAATTCCAAGGTATTTTACTTCCATTACTTGTTCAATACTGATACCATCAATATCTATTTTGCATCTGATTGGTTCTTTACTGATTACTATTGTTTTGGGTTTCTGAGATAAAATTGTCATATTTAATTCTTTTGCTCTTAGTTAAATCTGTGGACTAATCTTTGCAGACTATCTTCATTTTGGGCTATCAATATTGCGTCGTCTGCGTAGCAGAGTATTTTTACTTCTTTGTTTCCCATTCTATATCCTCTTCCTTTGTTGACGTTTTTGATGATTTCATCCATGATTAAATTGAAAAGCATAGGACTCAATGAGTCTCCCTGTCTTATTCCGCTGCCTATGTCTATAGGTTCTGTAAGTTGTCCATCTACTCTGACTTCCATTTTGTTGTTTTGGTAGATGTTCTCAATAGTTTTTATGATATCCAGAGGGATTTCTCTATTATGCAGAAGATGGGTTACATCTTTGAGTCTTACTCTGCCAAATGCTTTCTTTAAATCAGTCAGACATAGAAATGCTGGTCTATTATACTCTAGTGATTTCTCAGTAATTTGCTTTATGACGAATATTGCATCTGTACACGATCTTCCAGTATGAAAACCCTGTTGTTCATCTGCTAAACTTATCCTTTGATTCATTACGTCTTGTAAGATTTTAGTTGTAAGTTTTAGGGTAGTATTTAACAAGTTGATACCTCTGTAGTTTTCTGGCTGCTTTTTATCTCCTTTTTTAAATAGTAGAATTAGTTCGCTCGTTCTCCATTCTTCCGGTATTTTATTGTGTTTTATGATTTTGTTAATTAATGTTGTTAATTGTTCTGTCATTGCTGCTCAACAATATTTCAGTAAATCGTTTAGTATTCCATCCTTACCTGCAGCTTTTCTGTTCTTCAGCTTTTCGGGTGTTTTTCATACTTCCTGTGCACTTATATTAACATCTTCATTTGTGGTCATTTCTGGTGTTTACGGTTCTAGCATCATTTGTTCTTCCTCTGCATAGAGCTTTTTTAGATAGTCAATCCATGTATAATTTTCTATGTGTTTTGGTTCTATTACTTCCTTTACCTCCGTTCTTTGACCTCTTATAAAGCGCCATATTTCCTTTTGGAGACCATAAAAATCATGTTCCATTTCTTTTCGAAAAACTCCGCCTGCAGTTTTATTTGGTGTTATCGAGTAGCTCGACAGAACTGTTGCCGGTCCCAAGCCCAAATAAAGAAGGAGGGGGTCTACAGCCAGGTTAGCACCCTACTGATAGACGTTAAAACCATAGCTCATAGAAACATGATTTTGCCTCGGAACAGCCGATTATAAAGGGTAAAATCGACGGAAAATGGCGTCCTGGTAGACGACAAAACTCATGGCTGAAAAACATTCGCGACTGGACTGGTTTAAATAATACACAGATGTTTTTCAGAAAAGTAGAAGATAGACACGAATTTGCAATGGTTATAGCCAAATTTACGGTCATATGAAAATGGTTACGTACTGTGAAATAAAATGAGGACATATTAACATCGTAAATAAAATCAGGTACATACACAATGATTGCTGATTTCTGACTATATGGTTAAAAAGATGACGCAAAGGAAACCCACGATCTAGGCTGCAGGATTATACATGGTAGGTACTTTGGTGCATGAATATTTAGTAGTGGTGGAATATTCCAGGCCAATAGCAAGCGGCCGTGAGGGCTTAGATGCCCTAAGGTGGATTTTAAGATAGTAAGGTACCTTATAGCCAGAACTTCTAGTGAAAAAGAATACCAGGATGATATATGGAATATGGAGATGTGGGAGTAATTTACATAAAACAAACAAATCAAATATTCTTAATCTTTAAAAACAGAAGTCTACTTATAGTAAAAATATTCAATAAATAAATATTTTTAAAATGACAAATTATTAGATTTGGTTTGATTTACCTCAAATTAGTATCAATTATTACAATTGAAGTTTAAAAAATCAATTTAATAAAGTTAAAAAAAAATTGTTCTCTACGATTGATTATCTAAGACAAAATAATAATAATAAATATATGAGCATTACGGATCAAGTAATCCCATGGCTGGACGACGTATTCTCCTATTTGCTTTTCTTTTCCATATATTTTTGTCGATCCTGATTATGTCTTCTATAACTTGGTTGCTCCATCTTACGTTCGGTCTTCCTAAAGCACCGCTTGTTTGCTAATGTACTAGGTAGTATTATTTCTAGAAATTTTTGAACATGGCTCAGTCGTATCTATGTTGCTGCGCTCTCATCACTCCTACGATGTTAGGTTCTCGATAGAGTACAACCATCTTTTAATTCGTTGTTTTTGTCTATTTTCCATATGTTTTTTTCTCATCAACGATTACGAAGCCTCACATAACATCTACTGTTGCTTTATTATGTGGTTCATGTTTCAGACGCACATATCACGGTCGGTCTCATTACAGTCGTGTAGGTTCTTAGTTTCAACCCTATGGATATATTTTTGTTTCTTTGTATGGATTTTATATTGTTAAACGCTTTTCTTTAGTTTAATAGTTTGGGTCAAATCTTCAGACGTTAATTTGACTGCCTTTCGACTGCGGTCTGCATAACATAATATTTGGATTTCTTTGTTCCCCATTCTGTAACCATGACCTTTACGGACTGCTCCTATTATTTCGTCCATTATTATATTAAAGAGAAGTGGGCTCAACGAGTCACCTTGTCTGACTCCGCTTTGTAATGGTATAAACTGTGTTAGTTTTCCATTTATCTTTGCGTGTATTCGATTATGGAAGTAGATGTTTTCGATGGTTTGTACCGTATTGATTGGTATGTTTCTTCTATAGAGTAAGTGTAAGACATCTTCGACTTGGATGCAATCGAAAGCCTTTTTCAGGTCCATAAAACATAGATATGCTGGTTTATTGTACTTGATGGCCTTTTCTGTGATTTGTCTCAGTACACATACGGTGTCTACGCAGGATCTTCCGGATCTGAATCCTTGTTTTTCATCTGATAAAATTGTTAGTTTATTGATTTTGTTGGTTAAGACTTTTGTGGTTAGCTTAAGTGCGGTGTTCAGTAGATTTATACCTCTATAATTGTTGGGTCTTCTTTGTCTCCTTTCTTGAACATTGATATCATTATGCTGTTTCTTCCTGTGCAATATTAATTTTTTGTATAAGTTTTGTCATCTCTAGGGTTATACTTTCTCCTTTGTATTTTAGAAACTCGTTGGTTATTCCGTCTGTTCCTGGTGACTTTTTATTTTTAAGTGAATTTATGGCTATCTCTACTTCCTGAAAACTGATTTCTATTTCGTGTCTTAATAGGGAACAGTAGCAATCAACAGGTAGCAAAAACGCGTTCCAAGATTGAGGTTGTAATTTTGAATATTTTTCGAGGTATTTGGCACACGTATTCGTAATATAATAAAGAATGGCGGTACAGAACTAAATTTGAAAAATATATTATTATGTGGAAATTACTCTGCAATTAAATACAATATTAAAAAAAGGGCATGTACCGCCATTAAGAAGAACAAAAAAATACGCTTTCTTCAAATAAAATTTTTTATTCGATGCCTAGATTTTGTGTCATTTTGGAACTACTAAAATTTTTTATTTCATTAGTAGTTCCTATACCTAGGATGTTGGATAAACGAGACACTAAATCCGGATGAAGAAATTAAAACTCGTATAGAAATTGCAAGAGGAGCATTTATGAAACTTAGATCTATTCTGAGCAACTCTCAGCTGAATTTACAACTAAGAATCAAGTTCCTAAAATGTTATGTGTATCCTGTATTACTATATGGATGTGAAACCTGGATCATGAAGGTTAACATGATGAACAAATTAGAAGCCTTTCAGATGTGGTCGTATCGTAGAATGCTCAGAATATCTTGGGTTCAACGCATTTCCAACAGAGAAGTCTTAAACAGAGTAGGTCAAGGCGAAGGTGACTTAATAAAGATGATAAAGAGAAAACTTGAATATCTGGGGCATATAATGAGAGGTAGCAGATACAGGATGCTGCAGTTAATACTCAATGGAAAGATCGACGGAAAAAGAGGAATTGGTCGAAAGAAATATTCATGGCTCCAAAACCTTCGTCAATGGACTGGCTTATCAGCAGATCAATTGTTACATGCCGCATAAGATCGAGAACGATATCTGCAAATTGTTATGGAAGCTACCCACGCCTAAAAATTTGGGCACGGTACTTAAAGAAGAAGAAGTAGTTCCAAATGACACAAAATATAGGCATCGGGTAAAAAAGTTTATTTGAAGAAATTGTATTTTTTTGTTCTTCTTAATGGCGGTACAGGCTCGTTTTTTTAATATTGTATTTAATTACAGAGTATTTTCCACATACTAATATATTTTTCAAATCGGGCTCTGTACCGCCATTCTTTATTATATTACGAATATGTGCCAAATATCTCGAAAAAATATTCAAAATTACAGCCGCAATCTTGGACCGCGTTTTTGCTACCTGTTGATCGCTACTGTTTGCTCTTAATTCAGGTACGTTATTGTGTTGATTGAGATTATTATAACTCTTCCTTTGGGTTATGAGCGCGAAGACTGGGTGGATTGAGTAGCTCAGAAGCCGCGTTTACGCTCACAGCCGGTCCCAAGCCCGGATAAAAGAGGAGGGTTGATGCGCCAGGTTAGCATACTACCCATTGTAAAAGAAAACAAGGCTCAAAGAACCGATATAAAGCCTCAGAACCCGACGGAACCTAAGAGATTTTTATTGGTAACCAGCAATTAGCAAATCTTCGAACAGCCAAATGAAGCTACAAAAAAGGTGTAAAATTAGTGGAAGCTTGTTTAAATAAATGTAGGCTGAATAAATACTGTGTTTTATTGTTCTGTATTATATTTACATCAACACGTGCTAGGGTGAAATGTTGAAAGTTTGACGGTCTTTATGGAAATACTGACTTTTGAATTCACTTAATTGTCCTTTTTGTTTACGTACCATCTCCTCTTAGAAGGTTGGCAATCATCATGACACGCTTCGAATTTTAGATGCTCTTCTTCTTCTTCATGTACCATGTCTTTTCAGAACGTTGGTTACCATCATAGCTATCTTAATTTTATTCACTGCCACTTTAAATAGCATGATTGTATCAACACCATACCAATCTCGCAAGTTCTTCAACCATGAGGTTCTTCTTCGTCCTGGCCTGCGTTTGCCTGCTATTTTTCCTTGCATAATATTTTGTAGCATCCTATATTTGGGACCTCTCATTACATGTCCAAAGTACTCCAGCTTTCTCTGCTTGATGCTTTTTATGATCTCAGTAGTCTTGCTGAGACGTTCCAGTATTGTGGAGTTTCGAATCTTCTCCACACAGGAAACTTTTAAATTTCTTCTATAGCACCACATTTCGAAAGCCTCAAGGCGATTTAGATCGATTTTATTCACAGTTCAGGACTCGACACCATAAAGTAAGACCGAGAACACGTAGCAGCGAAGTAGGCGGATCCTCAATGCCAATTTTAGGTCTCTGTTACATAACACCTTGGACATCCTTCTAAAAGAGGCTCTAGCCTGCTCTATCCTAGATCTAATTTCGCCGTGACTTTCTGCGTTACAATTTAGTTGCTGTCCAAGGTAAACGATTTTATCAACTTGTTCAAGTTTGGTATTATTTACATATATAGACGGTTTTATATGCTGCTGTTTAATTATTACGAGTATTTTGGTTTTCCGTATGTTCAGATCCAGACCTGCCTCCCTACAACTCTCAACGACAATACCAAGTAGTGTTTGCAGATCTTCTTGACTAGAAGCTAGGAGTACTGTATCGTCCGCATATCGCAAATTATTGATGACTTCACCGTTAACAAGTATTCCTTCTTGTTTTTCAGAAAGAGCTTTTCTGAAAATTCTTTCGGAGTAAACGTTGGTGCAAGATGCTCTTGGTTTGAACAATTCTGCAGAACTCCTTTGTACTTGTATTTTCACCTGCATGATCACCTGCAACCATTTGTGGGTTTTAGCGGACTCAACAACATGCGTCCCTTCATTTCTGTTTTATGCAATTTCTATCTAATTCTCCACGTCAACAGTTTTTGGTCTCTTGCTATATTATCTCGCCACCGGAGTTGAGGGTGTCCATGTAGTCTTTTTCCAGTTGGGACTTCTTCCCCTATCAGTGTTACTCTTCTTTCATCAGAATGTCTTTTGAGATGTCCTGCCTATTGGAGTCTTCTGGACTTTATTTCTTTTATTAGGTTAGCGTCTGGATACACTTCTTGGTGCTGGTGCTCTATCACGCACAGGCTCAAATATATCATCATCATCAATGGTGCTATAGCCCCATGAAAGAGCCTCGACCTTCCCAAGTATATTAAGCCAGTCAGTCCTATCCATTGCCAACCGTTGCCAGTTTTCTGCGCCTATTTTTCTCCCATCCTCATCTACACCATCCTTCCATCTAAGTTTTGGCCTACCCCTATTTCTACTTCCCACAGGTTGTGACATAAGGATTCTTCTAGGAGGGTTGTTATGCTGTGATCTTGCTAGATGTCCTGCCCATCTTAGTCTTTCTATTCTTATAACAGATACTACGTCTTTACCACCAAATATATGTTTATATCTGTGGTATACCTCGTAGTTGTACCTCCTCCTCCAAATACCATTTTCACAGATGCCATCAAATATGCCTCTCCGGATCCTTCGTTCAAATATAAGCAGAAGGTTTTCATCTGCCTTGGAGATGGTCCATGTCTCCGATCCATATGTCAACACTGGTTATATAAGGGTTTTGTAAATGGTTATTTTTGTTTTTTGGCTTAAGTTTCTGCTTATCATAAGTCTACTGAGTCCAAACTAGCATTTGTTCTCTAGGATTATCCTTCGCTTGATTTCTTCCGTCGTGACGTTCTCCTTGGTGATCAGAGAGCCTAAGTATGTGAATTTGTCCACCACTTCAAAGGTAGAGTTATCAACAGAGAATTGGTGACCGATGTTTCTGGCTCTATTGTTGGGTGTTGATGCCATCATCTTAGTTTTCTCCTCGTTTACTTTCAGGCCCATATTTTTCGAGGCGTTTGAGAAGGTGGTATACATTTCTTCTAGTTTGCGTGTTGTGCGGGCAACTAGGTCCACATCATCGGCATATGCCAAAATTTGGGATGATTTATTAAAAATATTTCCTCTGTTGTCTATTCGGACATCTCTGACCGCCTTTTTCAGAGCTATGTTGAAGAGGAGACACGCCAACGCATCTGACTGTCACAACCCAACCTTCGTTTCAAACTCCTGTGATTGTTATCCCTGTATTTCGACTTTGCAAACGACTTTACGCATTGTAGCCTTAACCAATCTTATCAGTTTATCAGGGATGTGGAATTCATCCATGGCTTCACACAATTTATTTCTTAGGACACTATCATAGGCCGATTTAAAATCTACGAAAAGATGGTATGTGTTGATATTGAATTCATTGCTTTTTTCCAATATTTGCCTTAGCACAAAGATCTGGTCTGTTGTTGATCGACCAGGCCTTAAACCACTTTTATATTCTCCAAGAAGCTCCTCTGAATGTGCACTTAGGCGACCATATAAGATATTCGAAAATATTTTGTAAGCTGTGTTATGGAGGGTTATTCCCCTATAGTTTCTACATTCCAATTCATCACCCTTTTTGTGTAGCGGGCAAACGATTCCAATACACCACTCTTCCGAGATTTGTTCCTCATTCCAGGCTCTCAGTATTATTTTATATATTGGATTAGTCAGGGTAGCACCTCCATATTTATTAAGTTCCGCGGATATATCATCACTTCCTGGAGATTTATTATTTTTTAGGTGTTTTATTGCATCCCAAAGATATTCCTTGGGATTTTTCTTTCCCAAACATGTAGTCGCTCTTCGTTTGTCTTTATTACGGGTCACATAATTGTTTTATACAGTTATATCTTTGTATATCTTGTTTGTTGTTTCGATTTTATAAGATTGTAAATGGCATGAAGACATCTGTTGCCGGCTTGCATCCTATTGTATATTTCTTTTGATCATTATTATCCTGATTTATTTTTTTTTACAAGATACTTAAATTCTCTGATGCGCTCAAAGTTAAAGTAATAAATGTTGATTTTATGTCCAATTCTATCTCTGTTTTGGTTATTGTAACTTCTGTGCTTCCTTCTCAAACTTGACGAAAATCTCCTTCATCCTTAATCTGGTGTTTTCTCTTAGATCGATATCGTCTACAGATGCCAACAATAAGTTTGGTCCTTCTCGATAAATACTGCCAATTTTCGATTCTTGCACTTCTGATTATGCGTTCTAGAGATACATAGAAGAGTTTTGGTCAAAGTGCATATTTTTTTAGTCCATTGTTTATTTCAAATCTCTTCAATTATTGTTGTCAAACTCTCAACTGAAATTAAAGCTGTTCCATATATGTAGATCCGTATCAAATACATGAGTTTTTTTTTGAAAAACCATGTTCGTGCATCGGTGTCCACAGTCTCATCCCGCATACTGTATCAAATGTCTGTTTAAAATTTATGAAAATCTGACGAAGCTCATGTTCAATCTTCCAGCATTTTTCTATTACATACCTTCTTTATTGTGAATATATCTGGTAAATAGTAGAGTGGCCCGGTCTAAAGCCGCATTAATAATCCCTAATAATTTCCTCTGTGTATGTGATTTCTAGCAGTATGTTTGCAAGGATTTTGTAGGTGCTGTTTAGGAGCATTATTACCCGGTAATTAATACATTGTTTTTTGTTTCCTTCTTTTAGATTGGTACAATAACCTCTTCTTTCCATTCATCTGGCATTGTTTCTTCTCGCCAAATGCCGTGAATTATCTTGTACTTTATATTTATAGATCTACAGTGATGATCGCGGTAATGACCGGCAAAATAACGCAAAAGATAAAAAGCATAGTAAGTTGTGAGATAAATAGAAATGAGGTGGGAGATTTTGTGATAAAAACCTATAAATTTACAATCCACTTATTGTTTTGACCACCTTTAGACCTATCGGATGAGTTTGACAACTGCCACTGTGACAGTGGCAGTTTTAGTTGACATACTCCTCTGATACGTCTAAAGATGGGAAACAATAAGCAAGTAAGTTTATAAGTTTTTATCTCTAAATCTCGCATCTCCACTAGTTTCATGTCTTTTTATCTCACAACTTGTTCACAACAGTACGAGAATATGTTTTCCCTCTTTTGCATTATTTTACCGGCTATTAGCGCGCTCATCACTGTATACAACGCTTCTCTTCCATGCATTAAGCACACTGCGGGTATACCGTCGCTGCCTGGTGTTTTTTAAGTTTGCATTGGTTACTTCTTCGTATATGGGGAATTGGTCTTCTATTTCAGTTGTATGCACTTCTATGTTTGATATATTTCTGATATATTGGTTGCTAGACGTATTTCTTCCAGTCTTTTAGGATTTCCTTGTCATCAGTAATAAGCTACCCGCTGTTGTTTTGAAGGAAGTTTCCTGTTTCTACTTGGTCTCCTTGAAAACTCCTTTAAGTAATTGTCTTAACGTTTTTCAACGTTTTCACATTAATATAATATGCTACTTTAATTTTACAGTCGGAAAATTTAAAGATTACCCATGAATGATCACATCAATCACTTATTTTGTATTTGCTGTCTTTTTTATAACAAACGTTTGTTATTTATAGAAAAAGACAGCAAATACAAAATAAGTGATTGATGTGATCGTTTATGGGTAATCTTTTATTTTTCCGACTGTACCTCTAATTTTTCTTTATACAGCATTCTGATGTAACTTTTTGAAGGCTGATAAGTTGTCTTTCGCTGTTTACACGGTGTCCATAGTTTCTTATTCATTTCTTTCTGTTTGTTGAGCTAATTCATAATATTTTATGATAATAATCAGACAGAGTTAAAAAATTATATAAGTAACTCAGGTTAAGTAGAAAAGAGGTAGGTACATACAATTATTTTCCACATAAAAATTCTTTGTTAAATTGATTTTTTTTTTGTTTGATTGATTTAACATCTCCCGTTTGAACTGTTGTTGTGGTGTCATAGAGTCTAAATTTTATGAACTAGATTTTAAATTTTATTAGAAAATGTATGGTCCAAAAAAGCAGTTAATCTTTCATTATTTTCTTTAAATTTATGGTACGAGAATTTCTGATCTCATTGTTTAATTCTACCTAAGACTATTTACAGTTTTTACTATTTTTCTAGGTTGTTTTTGAAATAATAGTGTCTATATTAACATAGGTGTTAAATTAATGGTTATATTGCTAACAAAGAGAGTACTATAAGACTGATATGTATTAAATTATATATAAAATTCCTTATGTTATTATGACAAACATATAGAAATGAGGAAGTTAAATTAAATATGAGAGTATGTAATATTTTGTATTCATTAAAAAATCAAATACTTTAGTAAATTTGGTCACAAAAAGGAAATTTTGTAAAATTTATTCGTCGTAAGATCATCTTTCAGGCCATTTCGATTGTTTTCTGGTTATTTAATTTATTACGGATTCTTTTTTTATTTATAATTGGCTTTGGCATTATTATGGATTCTTGGTCTAGCAGTTTTCTTATTTGAATTTCTGACAGACTTATTTCTGGTCGTATTTTTCCTGGTGTTTTGGGTTATTTTTCTCAATAATAGATTTTGTTGTCTTCATTTTGTTTATCAGTTATCTCCAAATCGAATTGTCCATCATTTAAAAAGAAGCTTTCTAGGTATTCAAATATTGAGAGCTCCTCCAGTTTTTGTCATTTGTACGTCACTGTTTTTGTTTTTTGCTATTAAAACTCATCAATTTATGTAGGGATAAGTTGATTTTACCAACTGTTATTTGGAGGGTCCTCGTTCTTGATTCCGTATTTTTATTAATTTATTCCTGATTATTATAAATAGTAGATGGTCCAGGATCTATCCTTGTTTCACTCCCCTTTCTAGGAAAAATTTTCTTATCTTTCTTCCTTGATTTGCATTATCACTCTGGTCCAAAACAAAAACAAGTCACAAAGCACAAAAAGCAACATGTTCGTCTTTCAGAAAAGATTTCAGAACCTTTAAAAGGATCTCTAATAGGAAGATGTTTCAAAACAGTGTACCTTCAAAACACGCACGAAAAAAAATGAGTCATAAAACCATTACCTATTTTAATTTAAAAGAGTTTAAATATCTGGAAGCGGTAATCACAGATGGAAACCCCATACAAAAAGAGGTCTCAGTAAGAATAACTGCGGGGAATACAGCATTGTACTCCCTATCATCATTATTAAGATCTAAGCTGATAATCACTCTAAATTAAGACTATACAGTGTACGTGTCAATTATTCGCCCAGTTATGACATGTGGAAGTGAATTATGGACTCCATCAGCGGGAAATAAATTTAATAAGCTGCTGGTATTTGAAAGGAAGGTTCTCAAAATGATATTTGTCCCTCAAAGAGGTAAGTAAACTGTAACCTTGCAAACGTCACATCTTTTATATTTTATTTTTAAATAAATATTCTACTTTATTTTCTTTAATATTACGTCAACAATAATTTTCTTCCATTTGTTTTACCAGTTTTCTTCGTTAAAAACTCGTTGGCGCCCTCTTTTCTTATCCTCTTTTATTACCCCCTTTCATTATCTTCTCTTTAATATATCTCTTTTCATATAAAATCTAAATCATCATACTGAACGCACCCCGTATATTCTTACTCTGTAAGTATCTGTCTCAATACGGAACATGCCTGCCACCTCCTATGTCCCACTGTCATGACCGTCACACTTCATCGCTCGCTCACACTAAGTGAAAGAGGAAGAATTAATCCCTTAACAGGCATGTAATTTGAAAATTAGAATTATTTTCCATCAACAATTAATATTCTCTTGGTGTGAGTTTTTCATACAGCTTTTTTATAATAATTTCTTACAGTCATTACATTATATTCCTCATTATATTCCATGCATACCTACCTAGTTTCTTATAAAAGTCTTTCTAATATTTTTATATCGAACCTCCAATGTCAAACCATATGTGTTCTGATATTTTAGTTTTAAATATATCTTTCTAATTTTCATATATGCACGTGTAAATAAAATTTTAACTACAGTCGAACCCGCTTATTGGAATATCCTTCGTGCCAAGCAAAAATATTCCTATAACCGGGATATTTTAATAATCGATCATTGACGGCTGGTCGAAATAGGTGTACCTACTGAATAGACCTACATAATAATAGTACATACGCCAAAATTACTTCTCATTTTTTTGAAAAATCTTTAAGTTTTTAAAATTAGAAAAAAATACATTGAATTGACCCTCCAGAAAAATTCTTATAATACATATTACAAACGGTTAGGACTAGCCGACTTGGATGGAATATCCACAAAATCGAAAAAATCTTCATATTTTGCCTCATATTACGCTTTAATATTGAGTTGGGTGGTTTCATTGTTTTGCTCTAAATATTCAGTATCTTAGAAAACCGATAAATTATCGTCAAAAAAAAACTAAAAATATTCGTCCTTTATTTTGTCGAATTCTGTGTTTTGATGAATTGGCAGGCAAAAAACGGATTGTTAAAATATTCAAATTCATGTCAGGTTTATGGACAGGGCGGTTAGCAATAACTAAGAGAACGTTTCTATTCTTGTCTGCCATTGTATTGTCGAAGTCAATAAATCATTAACCAATAAAATTTATATCTGAAACGAGATGGGTCGCAATATAAATTTTTAGACAAGTAAAAAGTAGGTATTTTATGGCCTGTTGTATTTCGTAAAAGGGTCCAACTGGTGGGTAATAAAGTATTTGTTATCTGAAGAACATACGAAACCAGACATAATTTTAATTTTTTTGGAAAATATGAATAAAAAGTTGTTCGTCCACTTGAATAATATTCGATTAAGCGGTATTAATTCATTAAAACGTATTCCTATAAGCGGATAAATTTATTAAGGAGTAAATGGAAATGTTTGGGAGCTCAAATTTATATTCCTTAAACCGGGATATTCCTATAACCGGTACTGTAATAAGCGGGTTCGACTGTAGTAGTATCAATCTTAATTCCATTTAATTATTCCTTTGCCAATAACTACTTTTTACGATTATTTGGCAAAGGTACAATTTGGTTTTCTTCTTGATGTTTGATATGTGTTTTTCTTATAGTTTTTGGAAATAAACCACTTTCCTCCCTCTGAGAGCTCCAGCATAAGCCTATCGCCGGCGATGACATTAAGGCTGACAACAATGGGACCATAAAATCTAGACTGCAACGACCACCATCTCTAGCTGCAGGGGCCTAGGGCCGAACATCTGCTCAGGTCTACAAGAAGTCAACAGTAGTACCATTCGACATCAAGAAGTTACCATCAGATACCAAAAGCCATAAGTATAATCAACAAATTGTTAGTTTTTGGCAAGAATTTGAATATATTTGTTAATGCACATAATAAGTAATATTTTTATTATATCTTTATTGAACAATAAACATGATTAGTTAAAAATACTATTTTGTTTGCTTTCATTCCAAACTTTCATAATTCATTTCTAAGATTAGGACAAGACTAACACACACCTGAGTGACTGAGCTAAGTTGTTTCACTGGCACCCAACGTGGGGCGCCAGTGAAATGATTAAGGCGATGGACAACCCCAGCTAATTGAAATAATATTCGAAAATATTACTTCAATCATCCAAGATAGCCATCGCTACACCCTTAGCTTAGCTCAGTCTCTCAGGTGTGTGTTCGTCTTGTCCTAATCTTAGAAATTAACCATGAAAGTTTGGAATAAAAGCAAAAAAAACAGTATTTTTAACTTCTTCTTCTTTAGGTGCCGTGTCTGTATTCAGACGTTGGCCGTCATCATGTTTACAATTTCCTGAAATCTCTTTCTATCGGCTGCTGCGCGAAATAATTCTTCTACTTACTGTGCAGCCACACCATTGTCTAATATTACGCAGCCATGAAAGTTTCTTTCGACCAATCCATCTCTTTCCCTCCACTTTTTCTTGTATTATAAGGCTAAGCAGATGGTATTTAGGTCCTCTAATTATATGGCCGAAGTATTCTGTTTTTCTCCTCTTTATGATGCTTATGAGCAGACGTTCCGAATTCATCATTTGAAGAACATCTTCATTGGAAGTGTGCGAAACCCACGATATCTTTAGGATTCGTCGATAGCACCACAATTCGAATGCTTCTATTTTGTTTAGCATTGTGGTTTTTAACGTCCATGTCTCACAACCATACAATAGGATAGAGCACACTTAACATTTCAGCACCTTCTTTCGAATATTCATCGACAGGTTTCTATTACATAAAACTGGTTTCCAGGTCATAAAAGCCTTCCGTGCTATTTCGATCCTAGTTATTATCTCTTCATCAGAGTCACAATTTACATTTAACCAGCTGCCAAGGTACTTGAAATGATTTACCCATTCTAAATCCTCTCCATCAAGAGAAATCTGACCTTGATCTATATTAATCTTTCCAACTGCCATCCACTTTGTTTTTAAAATGTTGATTTTAAGGCCTCTCCGATAGCTTGCTTCACTGAATAGATTTAGTAGTGTCTGAAGATCTTGTAAATTTTCAGCAAGAATGGCTGTATCGTCAGCGTATCTAATATTGTTGATTACTTCTCCGCCTAGCCTTACTCCCTCTTGTCTGTCATCCAAAGCCTCCCTAAAGATTTCTTCAGAGTACAGATTAAAAAGGGTGGGTGATAAAACACATCCTTGTCGTACTCCACGTTTTATCGGAAGTTTTTCAGTACGACTGTCTGCAATTTGGATAGAGGCTACTTGATTGTAGTATAAGTATTTCAGCAGTCTTATATCGTAGTGGTCAAGTCTTGTTACCTGCAGGTAATCGAAAAGTGTATCATGTTGTACTCGGTCGAATGCCTTCTCGAAGTCCATGAAACAAACAAAAACGTTCTTTCGGAATTCACAACTTTTTTGTAATAGAACGCGCATACAAAATAGTGCTTCTCTAGTTCCTAGACCATTTCTAAATCCAAATTGCTTATTACCCATTCTAGTTTCGCACAGAAGGAATACTCGGTTTTGTATAATACGTAAAAGTATCTTAAGTGTGTGACTCATCAAACTGATTAGTCTAAAATCGCTGCATTTGGTGGGCCTGCCTTTCTTTGGTAATGTTATAAACAGTGACTCCAACCAATCATCTGGTATTTTTCCTTCGTTGTAAATTTTGTTAAAGAAAGTAGTTAAGTAGGTAATGTTTTCCTCATCCAAAAGTTTAAGTAGCTCAACTGGGATTTGATCTGGTCCAGGTGCTTTATTGTTTTTGGCTTGTTGTATTGCTTTTATGACTTCTGACTTCAGTATACTGGGACCTCTGTCCAATTGGTTGTCACAGGTAGTATTTGGAGCATTTTCTCGAGAAGCATCGTCAAAAAGGTCACTGATGTGTCTCTCCCATTCTTTGCACTGTTGTTCGTGATCACAAATTTTTCCGTCTGCGGTTTTAAGTACGTGAGCATTTTTCTGTTTTCTAATTCCGGAGGTATATTTAAGTTTCTTGTGGAGGTTGAAACTGTCATGCTTTTTTTGGAGGTCTTCTATTTCTTTACATGAATTCTCGAGAGCCAGGATTCTTTGGCCTGTTTAATTTTTCTTTTTATGAGTTTGTTAATTTCACGGTATTTGATAATATTTCTATTTCTGTATTTTCGTCGAACTTCCATCAAGTCTAGAGTTTCTTGGTTCATCCATTCATCTTTTGCCAACATTGTAGGTGTTTTTAAAGATTCCCTTACGTCCTCTAAAATCGAGTTTTGAATATCGTACCAACATTCGTTAATAGTTCTGTTTTCGTTTGGTATATTTGATATTCTGCGCATTTTACTATTTATCTGCTGTGCTATGTGTTCGCGCGTTTGGGTGTTTTTAAGGGGGTCGAGATATATCTTACTAGGCTTAGTTGGCTTTGTTAGTTTCTTTAATTTAATTTGTATTTTGGAGCAGAGTAAATTATGATTTGAGTTTATGTCGGCGCCGGGGTAAGTTCTTACATCTTTAATATTGTTCCGAAATCGATGGTTTATTAGGATGTAGTCTATTTGATTCCGTACTATTTTACCTATTTTTAACTAACCATGTTTATTGTTCATAAAAATATAATAAAAATGTGATTTATTATGTGCGTTAACAGATATATCCAAATTCTTGCCAAAAACATTTGTAGGTTATACTTATGGTTTTTGGTAGCTGGTATTTGATGGTAACTTCTTGATGTCAAATGGTACTGCTGTTGACTTCTTGTAGACCTGGGCAGATGTTCGGCTCTAGGACCCTGCAGCTAGAGATGGGGATCGTTGCAGTCTAGATTTTATGGTCCCATTGTTGTCAGCCTTAATGTCATCGCCGGCGATAGGCTTATTGTGGAGTTCCCAGAGGCAGGAAAGTGGTTTATTTCCAAAAACCCAAGATAATGATTGTTGATGGAAAATAGATAGGGCCTTATGGGCCCATCTCTTTAAATATATTTATTTTTCCCTTCCATTTTGATTTTGTGTCAGCGAGTAGGGATGAAGTATCACTTTCATGACAGTGTAACGTAGGCAGTGGCGGGCATGTTCCGTATTGAAAAACAGATACTTACAGAGCAAGAATATATAGGGTACGTTCAGTATGATGATTTAGATTTTAGATGAAAAGAGATATATTAAATAGAAGATAATAAAAGAGGATTATAAAAGAGGGCACCAAACAAGTTTTTAACGAAAAAGCAAGTTAAAACTAACATGAGAGTGGAGAAGGCGCTGCAATGCCGAATTGGTGACTCACTCACTCACTCACTTACTCACAATATGAAAACATATTAAGGCTAACCAGGTAAGATGGGCAAGTTGTGTGGTAAGATCAGAGGAAGACATAGTGTTAAAGTGTTTTTTGATAGACCAGACGGTAGATCAGTAGGCAGTCAAGACGAATACTTTGAATCTCATACTGAATTCAATAGGAAGTCTGCACTACACACAACTAAATCTTTTCAGTAACGTCGGATTTCACAGCTTCGTTCGTATATTGACGTCAACAAATGAGTGAGTCAGGTTCATGAAATTTTGTTTAACCAATTTTATTGAACATACTTTAAGTTTAAATTATTTAAATTACAAGATGGTACGAATACAAAATATTTCATCTTTCTTTCGGTCATAACAAGAAACAACTAAAGAAGACAACTATTTTGATCATTATCTACATTTTAGGTTATATAATTTAGGTACAACTGTACAAAACTATTCCCAGTGAAAAAACAAAAATAAAAATATATGTATTAATTTTTGCAATATAAAAATAAATCCAAAAATCATGTGTTGTAGCTGCTAAATTATAAAAGGTTTAGTTTGACTCAATATTGCGAATTATTATTGTGTAAAATATTGAATAAATTATGTGGTAATAAGTAATGTGGAAGGTGTTAAATAGATATTATATCATTTTCTGTATAAACGTTTCTATATAAACGTAATACATTGGTTTGCTGTTTGTTTTGTAGAGAGGGTAAGAACTTTTTTGCATTTCAATCGAGCAATTTCAATTACGAGCAATTTCAATTACTAAGTCAATTATTACATATTAGCAACAATATTGGTGGGGATAATATACAGTCTTATTAGTCCTCCAAACGGAGCCTATTAAAATAAACCGAGGAGTAAGACAAGGAGATACCATCTCGCTCAAGCTATTCAACCAAGCGCTAGAAGATGTGTTCAAACAACTACACTGGGATGGCTTGGGTATAAACATAAACAGACAATATCTAAATCACTTACGATATGCTGATGATATTGTATTAATAACAGAAAGAAGTGAAGAACTACAAAGAATGAGGGAAGAACTAGATAGAGAATCGACAAAGATAGGACTGAAGATGAATTACAGTAAAACAAAAACCATGACCAATCAACAAGAAGAACTAATAATTACAGTGGCACAAACAAGAATAGGACAAGTAAAAGAGTGTATATATTAGGTCAAATCACTAGATAAAAATTCACTCGGGTCAAAACACCTCGCCCCAATGAATTGTTACACCCGAATGTACTTTTTTCGATAGGGTGAACATCTCCCACAGGTCGGGTTGAATCAAATTGCTTGCTTGCTGCTAAATAACATAAAAAAAATCAGACCGAAGAAATAAAGAGAAGAATAAGATTGGCCTGGGCATCATTCGGAAAACTGTAGTGTATTCTAAAGAACAGAAAATACCCGCAATATCTAAAAACAAGAGTCTTCAATCAATGTATACTCCCTCTCAAATGTATACTGTTCTAATATATGGCTCTCAGACATAGACGTTTACAAAAGAAAACATGGAAAAAATAGCAAAGACAGAAAGATCCATGGAAAGACAAATGCTGAACATTAAACTATCAGACAGGAAAAGAAACGAATGGATCCGTAACAAAACAAAAGTGAAAGATGTCTTAACCCAAGTAGCAAAGCTTAAATGGAAGTTCGCCGGACACACCCTACGGCAGAAGGATGAAAGATGGACTAAGACGATTATACATTGGAGACCGTGGAACCACAAACGAAAAAGGGGAAGGCCACAAATGCGATGGTAAGATGACCAGAAGAAGCACTCTGGGTCAAAATGGATACAAATTGCCCAAGATAGAGAGGCATGGAAGAAGGAAGAGAAGGCCTATATCCAAGGATGGATGTTTAGGGCTGATTAGATAGATAGAATATACAGTCCTCTCATATCCCGGATTCTAGAAGGTCTGTTGTTGTTCCAATTCCTAAATACTTGAAATGTAGCTATTGTTAAACAAGCTTTTGTTAAGTTTACTTATATCTTTTGTAGTCTGCAGCTAGTCAAAACTCATTCATTTTTTCAACAAAGACTACTAATTATGTGATGCTACAACGGGCAATAATAACTTTCTGATTTCAAATACATCACCCTGTATATTAGTAAAGTTTTGGATTCCTCAGAGTATTCTAGATATTATACAATGTCCTGTACCTATCTTTATCTGTTTCGGCAATATTAAATGTTTTTCGATCGATTGCAAGAAGTAATATTAAAAAAATTATCTCAGTAATAAGTTTGTTATAACAAACTGAAAATCTAATAATTCATACTGGTTATTCCTTGGTAATGTAAAAAACAAAAAATATATTAATACAAATGTATGAGATGTTGAAAATGCTCACCGTAACGTTACTCCATTAGAAGTCTTGATAGTAAGACTTTTTAATTGGATATATAACACCGAAGTGATTCCCACAGATTGGCTCAAATTCATCTTTGTCGCAATACAAAAACACAAAATACTCAGAACATCGATTAATTAGCCTAATGAGCCACACTCTTAAGATTTTCCTAAGAATGCTTCACAACAGAATTAGACGCAAATGCGAAGAAGATCTCGAAGATACCCAATTTGGTTTTAGAAATGCTATGGGTACCAGGGAGGCACTTTTTGCGCTTAACATCCTATTACAAAAATGTCGTGATCAAAGAAAAGATGTATTTGTATGTTTCGTGGACTTCGAAAAGGCATTCGATATAGTACAGCATGTAAAATTAATGCAAATACTGAAAAATATCGGAAAAGATGACAAAGATATTCGTGTCATTAAAAATTTGCACTGGAATCAAACTGCTACGGTCAAAATTGGAGATAACTACACCGATGAAATCTCCATACAACGAGGAGTCAGACAAGGTTGCATTTTGTCACCAACATTGTTTAATGTTTACTCGGACCATTTATTTAAAAAGGCACTTGAGAGACAGCCAAATGGAATAAAAATCAACGGAGAACTACTTAATGTGATTAGAAATGCAGACGATACAGTAATTCTGTCAGATAATATTGAAGGTCTCCAAATTCTGCTTGATCGTATTCACGAGGTAGGAGAGGAAATGGGCATTAAAATAAACTCAAACAAAACCAAATTTTTAGTGTTTAGTCGTGACCCACATCCCGATGCAAAGCTTCAATTAAACGGAGACCAAGTTGAGAAAGTTCACAAAATGACATATTTGGGAACTGTGATAACGTACCAACTAGATCCAGACATAGAAATAAAACGTAGAATGGCAATGACTAAAACTACTTTTACGAAAATGAAGTCATTTCTTTGCAATAATCATCTCAGTTTAGAACTAAGACAAAGAATGGTCAAGTGCTATGTTTGGTCTATAATTTTGTATAGCGCAGAAGTGTGGACGCTAAAAGTATCGATTATGAACAGAATTGAAGCATTGGAAATGTGGATTCATAGACGGATGCTGAAGATACCCTGGAGAGCAAGAAAAACTAATGAAGAAGTACTAGGAAGGTCAACAAAGATAGAGAACTACTAAAGACTGTTAAACATCGAAAAATGTCTTATCTGGGACATATAGTGAGGGGAAGTCGATATAAAGTATTACAATTGATCCTTAAAGGCAAAATAGAGGGCCGTAGAGGTGTAGGAAGAAAACAAGTTTCTTGGTTAAAAAACATTCGTGAATGGACTCAGATATCAAATGCAGGACAACTATTCCATATTGCATAAGATCGGGAAGCCTTCGCAATGGTGGTCGCCAACGTCGGATAATTCTGTTATGGCACGTGAAGAAGAAGAAGAAGAGCGATCTAATCGCAATTCTTAATTCAGCTAAGTGAAGTGGTCTAGGTCTGTATAAAACATTTTTAACATATCCCTATAAGGAGAAGTCTGATGGTGTCAGATCAGGAGATCGTGCTGGCCTTTTTATAGATACTAGTCTCCCTATTCACCGATATGGAAATATTCGGTTGAGGCACTGCCGAACATTGATTTAGTAATGATGTTGTGCTCCATCTTGCTGAAAACATGATATTCGTAAGAACCCCTGAATTTGCTGGATTAAAATATAAATTTCTCAAAGTTGGTGTGGCATTATTTTAGACAAGTGCTAAATCATTATCGGCATTTGAATTACCATATACCGGGTGTCCCGAAAAGATTGGTCATAAATTATACCACACATTCTGGGGTCAAAAATAGTTCGATTGAACCTAACTTACCTTAGTACAAATGTGCTCATAAAAAAAGTTACAGCCCTTTGAAGTTACAAAATGAAAATAAATTTTTTTCAATATATCGAAAACTATTAGAGATTTTTTATTGAAAATGGACATGTGTCATTCGTATGGCAGGAACATCTTAAAACAAAATTATAGTGAAGTTTGTTCACCCCATAAAAATTTTATGGGGGTTTTGTTCCCTTAAACCCCCCCTCCCCAAACTTTTGTGTACGTTCCAATCAATTCATTATTGTGGTACCATTAGTTAAACACAACGTTTTTAAAACTTTTTGCTTCCCAGTATTTTTTCGATAAGCCAGTTTTTATCGAGATGCGGCTTCTTTTTTAATACATTTACATAAAAATTTTATGGGGGTTTTGTTCCTTTAAACCCCCTAAATGTTTGTGTACGTTCCAATTAAACTATTATTGTGGTACCATTAGTTAAACACAGTGTTTAAAAATTTTTGCCTCTTAGTCTTTTTTTGACAAGTCACCTTTTATCGAGATGCGGCTTCTTTTTCAAAATATGTATACCTAAAAATGTAAATTATAAATCAATTTTCAGATTATATTATTAACAGGTCTCTATATTCGTACTTAACCGTATACAAATATGTGGTGGATTCGACAAATATTCAAAATATGTCGATAAACACTGGCTTATCGAAAAAGTACTGGGAGGCAAAAAAGTTTTTAAAATATTGTGTTTAACTAATGGTGCCACAATAATAATTTAATTGTAACGTACACAAAAGTTTGGGGGGTTTAAAGAACAAAACCCCCATAAAATTTTTATGAGGTGCACAAATTTCACTTTAATTTTTTGTAAGATGTTGCTGCCATAAGAATGCCACATGTTCATTTTTAATAAAAAATCTATAAGAGTTTTCGATATATGAAAAAAAAATCGATTGTCATTTTGTAACTTCAAAGGGCTGTAAATTTTTTTGTGTGCACTATTGTATATAGGTAAGTGAGGTCCAATCAACCTATTTTTGACCCCATAATCTGTGGTATAATTTATGACCAATCTTTTCGGGACACCCTGTATAATAAAAAAGGAACCTACGATATGATCTCCAACAATTTATGCACATACATTAACTTTTTCAGGATATTTTGTATATTCTTATCTCAACCGATGACGATTTTTCCTAGACTAGACCAATAGCACCAATTCTGACGATTAGAATGCCCGAGAAGTGTAACGGTACACTAATCAGAAAACAAAACATGTTCTAACTGGACAACATTGTTGTCTAACATTGCCATTATTTGTTCACAAAAATTCATTCTCCTACCAAATTCGTGTTCCATGAGTTCCTTAGTTGGTATCATTTTAGACGAATGCATTTTATTTCGTTCTAATGGTTGAGTAATCGGGGAAGGGTATTATACAGTGAGCACGTAAAGGTTGGAATAAATTCATTTTCTCGAGAATGGACGATTTTGGAAAAAAATCCCAAAACAGGTCAATTTTTATTTTTAAATTACGACTTTTTGGCATATATATCATACTAGTGACGTCACCCATCTGGGCGTGATGACGTCATCGATGATTTTTTTAAACGGTAATAGGGGTCGTGTGATAGCTCATTTGAAAGGTAATTCAATTCTCTATTCAGTAATATAAAGATTAACATAATTATTTATACAGGGTGTCCAAAAACATTTTTTTTGAATTACATTTATTGACATAAAAAGAAGAATGCATGTAATTTATTTAATTCAAAATACATTTTACTGCTCTCAGAAAACAGAAAACAATGTTTATTTGAAAAATATTCATTGCTTTTCGCTTAAATTCAATGTTCAAACTGTCAAGAGGAAGCTGAGTGAGTGGCTGCTTTAATATTGAATTTAAGCAAAAAACAATATTTATTTGTCAAATAAACAATATTTCCTGTTTTCTGATAGCAGTAAAATGTATTTTTGAGTTAAATAAATTACACAGATTCTTCTTTTGATGCCAATTAATTTAATTTAAAAAAAAATTTTTTGAACGCCCTGTATAAATAATTATGTTAATGTCTATATTACTGAATAGAGAATTGAATTACCTTTCAAATGAGCAATTACACAACCCATATTCTCATTAAAAAAAATCATAGATGACGTCATCACGGTCAAATGGGTGACGTCACTAGTATAATATATATGCCAAAAAGTCGCAATTTAAAAATAAAAATTGACCTGTTTCGGGATTTTTTTTCAAAATCGTCCATTCTCGAGAAAATGAATTTATTCCAACCTTTACGTGCTCACTGTATGTACCTATTAAACAATATGCATATAATAGCATGACATCATTAATTCCATTTCTAAAAATATTCTTTCATATATTTATTTTTATTAATATGTATGCGTGTTGGCCTGTTATGAATAGGATCTTATCCAAATTGGTGTCTATGCATTTTGGATTTATCGTAGTTACGCGTGACGTTGCAACCCTGACAGAAATGGTGGTGACATCAATCTGGTGACTGCCTCAATTAGAATCAATTAGAAATTGGGCTGACTAACTATTTAGTCGGAGAGATAGAGGCGGATTTTGTGCGTGATAAGTAATATGGAAAAACTATATGGTGAAATGTTGAACCAGTTGTGTACATTACTTTCCTCAACGGTCGGAAGCCAGAGTGGGGGCCGAGGGTAGATATAAGGGGTCAAAGTCGCGGATTTTATAATTTTTTTTTGACGCTCTTAATAGACATAGTGCACCAAGATTTGGGAATAAGTAGTTCATGACGAACCTAATTCAAATCTCCAGGGGCGAAACGCTGCGTAGACGACAAAGGGGTGGGAGAAGGGGTGAATATAAAAATTATAATTGGGTTTTTTGTGACGTTCCTGATCGAGATAGTGCACCAAAATTTGGGAATAAGTAGACCATGACATAACTAAGTAAAATCCCCAGAGCCGGAAACCAGGTTGGGGGACGAGGGTAGTTATAAGGGGTTAAAAACGCGGTTTTTATTATTTTTTTGTGACGCTCATGATCGAGATAGTGCACTAAAATTTGGGAATGAGTAGGCCATGATGTATCGAATTTAAATCTCCAGGGGCGGAACGCTGCGTGGTCGACAAAGGGGTGGGGACAGGAGTAAATATAAAAATTAAAAGGGGTTTTTTTGTGACGTTCCTGAGAGAGATAGTGCACCATAATCTGGGAATAAGTAGACCATGATCTAACTAAGTAAAATCCCCAAAGCCAGAAACCAGAGTGGGGACGAGGGTAGTTATACGGGGTCAAAGTCGCGGTTTTTATTATTTTTTTTTTCTGACGCTCATGATCGAGATAATACACCAAAATTTGAGAAAAAGTAGGCCATGACGTAACTAATTAAAATCTTCAGGGGCGGAACGCTCCTGACAAAGGAGCGTGGCCGACAAAGGGGTGGAGATAGGGGTGAATATAAAAATTATAAGGGGTTTTTTGTGATGTTCCTGATCGAGATAGTGCACCAAAATTTGGGAATAAGTAGACCATGACATAACTAAGTAAAATCCCCAGAGCCGGAAACCAGGTTGGGGGACGAGAGTAGTTATAAGGGGTTAAAAACGCGGTTTTTATTATTTTTTTTCTGACGCTCGTAGTCGAGATAGTGCACCAAGATTTGGGAATAAGTAGTTCATGACGAACCTAATTCAAATCTCCAGGGGCGAAACGCTGCGTAGCCGACAAATGGGTGGGAGAAGGGGTGAATATAAAAATTATAATTGGGTTTTTTGTGACGTTCCTGATCATAGTGCACCAAAATTTGGGAATAAGTAGACCATGGCATAACTAAGTAAAATCCCCAGAGCCGGAAACCAGGTTGGGGGACGAGAGTAGTTATAAGGGGTTAAAAACGCGGTTTTTATTATTTTTTTTCTGACGCTCATAGTCGAGATAGTGCACCAAGATTTGGGAATAAGTAGTTCATGACGAACCTAATTCAAATCTCCAGGGGCGAAACGCTGCGTAGCCGACAAATGGGTGGGAGAAGGGGTGAATATAAAAATTATAATTGGGTTTTTTGTGACGTTCCTGATCATAGTGCACCAAAATTTGGGAATAAGTAGACCATGGCATAACTAAGTAAAATCCCCAGAGCCGGAAACCAGGTTGGGGGACGAGGGTAGTTATAAGGTTTTTATTATTTTTTTGTGACGCTCATGATCGAGATAGTGCACTAAAATTTGGGAATAAGTAGGCCATCATGTATCGAATTTAAATCTCCAGGGGCGGAACGCTGCGTGGCCGACAAAGGGGTGGGGACAGGAGTTAATATAAAAATTAAAAGGTGTTTTTTGTGACGTTCCTGATAGAGATAGTGCACCAGAATCTGGGAATAAGTAGACCATGTTCTAACTAAGTAAAATCCCCAAAGCCAGAAACCAGAGTGGGGACGAGGGTAGTTATACGGGGTCAAAGTCGCGGTTTTTATTATTTTTTTTTTCTGACGCTCATGATCGAGATAATGCACCAAAATTTGAGAAAAAGTAGGCCATGACGTAACTAATTAAAATCTTCAGGGGCGGAACGCTCCTGACAAAGGAGCGTGACCGACAAAGGGGTGGAGATAGGGGTGAATATAAAAATTATAAGGGGTTTTTTGTGATGTTCCTGATCGAGATAGTGCACCAAAATTTGGGAATAAGTAGACATGACATAACTAAGTAAAATCCCCAGAGCCGGAAAACAGAGTGGGGGACGAGGGTAGTTATAAGGGGTCAAATTAGCGGTTTTTATTATTTTTTTTCTGACGCTCATAGTCGAGATAGTGCACCATAATTTGGGAATAAGTAGATCATGACGTAACTAATTAAAATCTCGAGGGGCGGAACGCTGCGTGGCCGACAAAGGGGTGGGGGCAGGGGTGAATATAAAAATTATAAGGGTTTTTTGTGACGTTCCTGATCGAGATAGTGCACCCAAATTTGGGAATAAGTAGACTAAGCATAATTAAATAAAAAAAGAACAAAAAATTACAATTTTTTCGAATAAACTTTTTATCCTATGCCTAGATTTTGTGTCACATTGGAACTACTAAAATCGTTTATCTATAACAAGAAATCGAACTTAACTGACCACATTTAACAACATAGAGAAATAGTCACCGTTATCACAATGCCTATTATTACAATATTGTGCTTTCGTCTTTGATAGTGTCACCTACTTCCGACGCACTGTTGCCAAAGGGTCGCAAAATTTTCGAAAAACGGTGCGGCATAACTTTCGCTCGAATTAATATTAATGACACACTGATGTAGCCTTTTAATACTTGTAGATGTAAATAAATTATATTTTCCAATGAATAACCATGAATTTTTTTCTAATTTCATCATTGTTTCTATCAATTATTAATAAAAATTTCGAGAACAATAATTATAATTATTTACATAATTCGATGTTATAAAATTTTTTTGAAAAATAAAAGAAATTTTAATTTTTTCTCTACATTTTTTATGAAAATATTGTGACACCGTTTTTAACAAAGCTAACTGACCCCACCTAGGTCTCCGCCCTTTTGGATTTTGATTCTACAATGAATCAATTGTGCAAGTTACGGACATATTCTCGATGACGAGCATAACCCAAAAATTTTGCGTATTCACCCTTGTACGCCCCTGGAGATTTTATTTAGTTTTTTCATGATCTACTTATTCCCAAATTTTGGTACACTATCTCGTTAACGAAAGTCACAAAAATCCCTATATTTGTATATTCAACCCTACCCACCACCCCTTTATACCCAAGCAACGTTCCGCTCCTGGAGATTTTAGTTAGTTATGTCATGAACTAGTTATTCCCAAATTTTGGTGCACTATCTCGATCATGAGCGTCAGAAAAAAAATAGTAAAAACCGAGATTTTGACCCCTTATAACTACCCTCGTCCCCCATTCTGGTTTCCAGCTCTGGGGATTTAACTTAGTTATGTCATGGTCTACTTATTCCCAAATTTTTTGTGCACTATCTCGATCAGAAACGTCACAAAAAACTCAATTATAATTTTTATATTCACCCCTTCCCCCCACCCCTTTGTCGGCCACGCAGGTTTCCGGCCCTGGAGATTTTAATTAGTTACGTTAGCAACTAGTCATTCCCAAATTTTGGTGCACTATCTACATCATTCGGTCGCTGACATTCGAATAGAACACACGTGTTTAGCTCGTATCTTAACTCGATTCTCGGGCAGATATAGCAATAAAACAATTGTGTTATACAAAAGTGCAGTGTAACTATAAACCAATATATGTAGGTACATAAATAAACAACCTAATTAGTTAACTAATTATACAGTGAAAAAATCGGAAAAAAGTAATTCCAACGATAAGGAATTAAATTCTTGTGTAAAGTGATAAAAACTTGTGTGATATCGAATATAAACAAAGCAGGTTTTGCAGTAGGTGGAAACAAAACAATATTGTGAATGGTGTATTTCTACAGGAAAATAAAGCATATTAATAAACAGAATCAGCTGTAAGTAGAAAACTTTATTATAATATAATTAATTTTATTATAAACAGATAACCAGGGCCGGATTTTGATTTTGATTTTACCTAGGAATAAAAGTGCTGGAAAATTAGTAACGGCTAGCGCGGGTGCGGGTGGGAATTTGAACTGTGAGTAGAGTTCTCCACGAAACTTCACCCGTGACGCATTGACTAATAACTCTAGCACGAAAAATAACTAGGAATTAAGAACAATGAGTTCAGATAGCGAATTAGATGATGAAATGAAAAGGAGAAGGGAAGAGGAGGAACATCCCAGCAAAAAATCAAAAATAACAGCTAGAACATCACAAAAAACAGATGAAGATAACATAAGTGGAATGGAACAAATGATGAAAATGATGAGGGAATTAGCAATGGATATAAAAGACATAAAAAAAGAACAATATAGATCTGGAGACGAAATCACACAACTAAAGAATGAAATTAAAGAACTGAAAGATCAACAAAGCGGCTACAAAGATGAAATAAAAAAGCTGCGAGAAACAAACGAAAAAGCTATAAATCAAATAGGTCAATTAGAAAAAGAAATTAGTATAGCAAATGAAAAAATAGAGAAATTGGAAAGAGAAAGAAAGAGAAAAAATGTAATAATACAAGGAATAAAAATTGATACAAATGATCAGAAAGTTTTACGAGGGGCTATGGAGAATTTTATGGAAAAAGAGCTACAAGTTTCAGTAGATGTAAATGGAGCAAGGAAAATAGGAGAAAATACTGTCATAGTGGAACTCAACAGCGTGAAAAACAAAATAGAAGTAATGAAAAATAAAAGTAAATTAAAAACCAAAAAGGACGAAAGAATCTATATTAATGATGATATGTCAAAAGAAGAAAGAATTATTCAGAAAGAAATTAGAAGCAAGGCTATGGTAGAGAGGCATAATGGAAAAAATGTAAAAATAGGATACCAGAAGCTAATCATTAATGGTGAAATATGGACATGGAATAACAGCCAACAACAACTCATAAAAGAGAAAAATATACAACCAAAAAACTAGCAATACAACGAAAGCAGACTGAAATAACGGAGACGACATGGCAAAGTACAGGTACACGAAATAGACAAAATGTACAGATTATTAATGAAAAGCAGCCCATAAAAGAACATATATTAGTAGGAACATGGAATGTAAGAGGAACATACGAAGAAGGAAAACTGAAACACCTAGTAGATGAATGTAAAAAATATAAATTCGAAATAGTAGCACTACAAGAAACGAAACAACTAGGCCAAAACTCAATGGAAATAAATGACTATTTATTTTTCAATAGCGGAGGCGAAAATAGAATGTTAGGCACAGGATTTGTAGTAAACAAAAAGCTGAAAGATCTAATCGTTGACTTTAAACCAATTTCAGAGAGAATATGCATACTAAGAATAAGAGGAAAATACCAAAAAATAACATTTATAAACATACATGCACCGACTGAAGAGAAAAACATAGAGATAAAGGAAGACTTCTACAGTCAAATAGATACAGTATTCGAAAATATTCCCAAATACGATATAAAAATAGTACTAGGTGATGCTAATGCCAAAATAGGAAAAGAAGAAATATACACACCCACCATAGGAAAATATAGTCTGCATGAAACAACGAATGAAAATGGTCACCTCTTAATAGATTTTGCAAAAGAAAAAAACATGATCGTTATGAGCACGTACTTTCAACACAAAAGAATATATCAAGGAACATGGAGATCACCAGATGGAAAAACCATAAATCAAATAGATCATGTGCTCATCGAAAAAGACATGGAAAAATGTATAAAGAACATAAGAACATATAGAGGACCGGATGCAGACACAGATCACTTTATAGTCGGAATACAACTTAAACAGGTTATACCAGTTCTTAGAAATCAACAGAAAAAAAGGTACAAAGTAACTAAACCTATTAGACTACTGTCAGAAGAAGAACAAAGTAAATATGAAAGACTAGTCACTAGAGAACTGGAAAATATTGCAAAAAATGAAAACATCGAACAAAAATGGACGCAAATAAAAGTATGTATGACCAAAGCAGCGCAAGTCAGTAATAGAAATATAAAAGATGGATTCAAAGAATGGTTTGATGAAGAATGTAAAATAGAACTGGATGAAAGAAATAAGTTAAGACTCAAAATGATGCAAGTGAAAACACCAGAGATGGAGATACAATACAACGAACAAAGAAAACGAACTAAAAGAATCATAAGAGCAAAGAAAAGAAAGTACAACGAAGATAAATTGAAATGCATAGAAGAAAACTATAAAAATGGAGAAGTCAGGAACTTATATCAAGGAGTAAAAAATGAGAAAAAGGGGTTCCAAAGAAAACCTGTACACTACAAAAGCAAAAATGGAAGGAATTTAGTAAGCGACGAAGAAATACTGAGCAGATGGAGAGAATACTTCGAAGAGCTTCTAAATGAAATTCCCACAACAGAATATGCAGAAGAAGAAGAAGAAGGACCGAATGAAAATATTGATCAAGAAGAAATACAGGAAAGACCGCCTAATGAAAAAGAAATAAAAGAAATAATAGAAAAACTAAAGAAAAACAAGAGCCCAGGTAAGGATGAAATAACAGCTGAAATGTTTAAATATGGAGGACCAGTACTAATTAAGCATTTGGAAAAGCTGATAAAAGAAATTTGGGAACAAGAACACATACCAAAAGAATGGACTGAAGCCACACTGTGTCCAATTCACAAAAAAGGCGACAAAAGTTTATGCCATAATTACAGGGGAGTAGCCCTACTAAACGTTGCATATAAAATACTTGCAGTACATATAAAAGACAAGATAACACAAAAGATAGATAATGACATAGGAGAATATCAATGTGGATTCAGAAGAGGACGCAGCACGGTGGATCAAATTTTCCTGCTGCGTGAGATACAAGCGGAAAGCTACGAATACGGAAAATCTACAATGGCCCTATTCATTGACTTTAAACAAGCTTTTGACAGAGTTAAACGAAAAGAAATATACAAAGCACTATGTGAAATTGGAATTAGTAAAAAATTAATAAAGATGGTAAAAGTTACACTCAGAGAAACAGAGAACAGGGTTAAAATAAATGGAAAGGAAACAGATAAGTTTAGGGTCGGTGAAGGGGTACGACAAGGAGACCCACTGTCATCACTGTTGTTTAGTATCCTTCTTGAAATAGTCATCAGAGAAGCCGAAATTAACAGGACAGGACTTGTATACCAACGAAAACACCAATGCTTGGCATTCGCTGATGACATAGTAATGATAGCCAGAAGCAAACAAGAATTAAAAGAAATACTAAAAAGACTAGAGGCGATAGGAAGAAAGAAAGGGATATACATAAACGAAGAAAAGACTAAATATATGGAATGGACAGAACGAGAATACACACAAGGACAATACCTGACAATAAACACAGAGGCAAAAATATATAAATTCGAGGAAGTAGAGAGATTCCAATATCTAGGAGCGACATTCACTAGGAGACCAAATATAAAAGAAGAAATCCAAGCGAGAATTATGGCTGGCAATCGTTGTATCTTTGCTCTAAACAACTTATTGAGAAATAAGAACATATCTAGAGGGGCTAAGATAAGAATATACAAGACAGTGATAAGACCTATAGTCTTGTATGCCAGTGAAACATGGACGATGAACAAATCCGAGCAAGTCATGCTTAAAGTATGGGAAAGAAAAGTCCTAAGAAAAATATTTGGCGGAAAGATATGGAATGGAATGTGGATAAGAAGACCAAATGTGGAATTGGAGAGGATGTATGGTGAACCAAACATAGTAGGGATCGTAAAATCACAAAGACTGAGATGGTTGGGACATATCCAAAGGATGCCAAACACGAGACTTCCCAAAAAAATACTAACGGGAGGAATAGGAGGAAAGAAGAAGAAAGGTAGACCGAAAACCAGATGGAAGAAAGATGTTGAAAAAGACATAGAAGAACTGAAAATCACAAATTGGAAAAATAAAGCAGCAAATAGGAGAGATTGGAAAGGAATAGTAAACCAAGCCATGGGCCTTCTAGGCCTGGAGAGCTAAACTATATATATATATCTACATCATGGGCGTCACAAAAAAAAATAATAAAAACCGCGATTTTAACCCCTTATAACTACACTCGTCCCCCAATCTGGTTTCCGGCTCTGGGGATTTTACTTAGTTATGTCATGGTCTACTTATTCCCAAATTTTGGTGCACTATCTCGATCATGACCGTCACAAAAAACCCAATTATAATTTTTATATTCACCCCTTCCCCCACCCCTTTTTCGGCTACGCAGGTTACGACCCCTGGAGATTTTAATTAGCTACGTCATGACCTGCTTATTCCCAAATTTTGGTGCACTACATCTATCAAGAGCGTCACAAAAAAAAATAATAAAAACCGCGACTTTGGCCCCTTATATCTACCCTCGGCCCCCACTCTGGTTTCAGGCCGTTGGGGAAAGTAATGTACACAACTAGTTGAACATATCCGCATATAGTTTTTCCATATTACTTATCACGCACAAAATCCGCTCCCAGCTCTTAGACTAATTACTAGGTTTGTTCTAGCATCAGTTTCAAACGGTTTGAAACGATCAGCGAATAGTCAACCAGCGCGAGTAGAGAGGATAGCACTTGTGACTGTATTATGTTCTCTCACTGACCAACTGTTTGTTGACGGTTTCTGACTAGTTTGACTGTTTGCTAGAACAAACCTATTATTTTAACAATGATATGCTCGTATTTAATCCGTTACATGTCCGATACATTTAATTCGTTTATTCATTGCGTTGACCAATTATTTTTTTAATCAATGCCTATACTCATGATGACCACGTCGCAATTTTATCAGTCATAACTATTAAATCTTAACTTAAAACCTTGTATAATTTACCAACAATGATTTTAGAATATTGCATAATAAGATTGCCTATTGTATATTACAGTGTATATAAAAAAAACAAACAGTCCTTATTACAATATATCAACTTTACATTTCCGTATTCTCCTCAGCAGCCTCTTCGTTCTCGGGCTCTTCCGGTAGCGTATACACGCCCGTTTTGACGGGTCCTTCGAGCACCTCCGGCATTTTAGTTACAATTGGCAACATCTCAACCCCCGTTCCCATGCTGACGTCGACGACGGAGGTGGGCGTACCGCCACCACCAGTACTAAGCAAGGTTTCTTCTGTTACGTTTCGACGATAGATGTTGCTGGGCTTCTGTGGAAATTGTCATGACGTCATGTTGAAGGGGTCGTTGGTGATGTTGAGGTCGTCGGGGAAACTTGTTGAGTTTATTTTTGGAAGTGCTTTCTCTTGATGCTTTAGCCTACAAATTAAAACTCAGTGAAACAAACATCAATGAATTAATATATTTAATAAGAGTGAATGTAAATGCTGAATTAATATGATAAATTAAATTTTTTATTACGCATTTTTAGGGCACCTAGCAATCAAATTCGTTGAGTTTTAGCTACCCTGGATATACTACCTTAGGGGCCGGTTACTCGAACGCTACTCAATAAGTTGATTATAATCAAGTCCCCTTAACAACGATCAAATAACAAATTACGTTGTTCGTTCGCCAATCAGTTGATTGTAATCAATTTTCTTGATGGGAATCAAATCAAGATATCAAATACACGCAAAAAACTAATCATTTATTGTGATGCGTTCCATAAACGTCAATCAAATTGACGTTTATGCAACAAATAATCAATCATAATCAATAATCAATACATTGCCATGCATTTAGTTTTTCCAGCATTTATATTCAAGCCATATGTTTTTCCTACGATATTTATTTTGTTTAGCATCAACTACATATCATGTTCATTATCTGTGATTATCGCGGTGTCGTCGGCGTGACGAACGTTATTTATCGGGTTACCTTTTGACCTTGCCAGAGATCCGTGAGCTCATGCCAGAGAACACACTAAGCGAAATCCAGGACGCTATGAAAAAGATGAAAAACAACAAAGCGCCAGGAGAATATGGAGTCGTAATAGAAGCTATAAAGATGGGTGGACGTGCCCTTCTCAACCAAATAAAAATTTTGTTTAACCTTTGTCTAACAGATTGTTGCATACCGGAAACATGGAACAATGCAGTAACAATTTTACTACACAAAAAAGAAGACAAGGCGCACCTAGAAAACTATCGACCAATCAGCTTATTGAACCACATCTATAAAATGTTTACCCGAATAATTACGACAAGACTAGAAAAAAAGTTAGATTTCTACCAACCCCGAGAACAAGCTGGATTCCGCTCAAAATTCGGAAAAAACGATCACCTACAAACAGTCAAAACCTTAATAGGAAAGTCGATAGAATATAACAGACCACTGGTTCTTCTCTTCGTAGACTTTCACAAAGCCTTCGACACTGTGGGATTTGACAGCATTATAAATGCTCCGAACAATAGTAGAATAGATTACCGGTTTACAAAGTTAGTGCAAACATTATACCAAAACGCCACAATGCGTGTAAAACTACATGATACTACCAGAGAAATTCATATCAAGCGAGGTGTGACAGGGCGACACTCTCTCACCTAAATTATTTATAGTGGTCCTCGAATACGCCTTTAAAATGCTAAAGTGGGAAAATAGAGGAATAAAAATAGATGGATAAATGCTCAATCATCTGCGTTTTGCCGACGATATAGTACTTATTACCGAAGATCTGGGTGAAGTACAACAAATGCTACTAGAATTAGAAAACGTATCTTCAACAATAGGTCTAAAAATGAACATCAGTAAGACCAAATTTATGACAAATTTATTTCCCAACGAACACCTAACCATCCAAAATCAAGTGGTAGAATTGACAGAAAAGTACATATATCTCGGTCATGAAATCAGAATAGGCAAGGACAATCATACTTGCGAATTTCAACGACGAATAACACTTGCTTGGGCGGCGTATGGTTCACTAAGAGACATCTTTAAGAACAACATCCCGACAGCTATGAAACGGACGACATTTGACCAATGCGTTCTTCCTGTTATGATATACGGAGCAGAAACTCTCACGCTCACAAAAACAATAGCACTAAAAATGCGAGTGGCACAAAGGCGCAGGAAAAGATCGATTCTCGGCGTGACAAAAAAAAAACAAAATAAGGAACCAAGACTTAAGGAAAAGAACAGGTATCACTGATGTCGTTGAACGCATAGCCAAGCTGAAATGGAATTGGGAAGGTCACATAGCGCGACTGAAAGACTCAAGATGGACCAGAAAACTAATTGACTGGCGCCCAAGAGAAGACAAACGCAGCAGAAGACGACCACCAACACGCTGGATGGACGACATTAACCGAATATCCAAGAAATGGCAACAAGAAGCACATAACCGTGAAGAGTGGCGAAGAATGGGAGAGACCTATGTCCAGCAGTTGACAGAAGAGGTTGCATAATGATGACCCGTTGACCTTTATACCACAGTCAGTGCCTTCAAGTGAGTCTGCAAAAACATTCCCCACATAGAGGTTGAACAGCACAGGAGACAAAATACACCCCTGTAGCACCCCTCTTAAAATTTCAAATTCCTTCTTTGTTAGCTGATTTGTTCAGCCTCACTCGGGCTTTTTGATTCCAATAGAGATTCTGGATATATCTTTCTCATCAATATTGGCATTTTCACATACTATATACCTAGATGGTTTTATTTTACGGAAGTGTGTAGTATTATCTTAGATCAGAAACTTTTTTCTCTCGTAGACCCTATGTCATGTTTTTCAAGACCCCCGCTATTCACTTTAAAAAATAATTTTTGTTTAAGATGACTGACAGAAAAAAGAGGTGTAGTTATAATTTACCATAGTAAATAATGGTAATGCTAAGTATGATATATGTAAAAACTATACATAAAAACTGTATAGTACTTCTTGTTAGAGTTTTTTAACTATATGGTATACAGCCAACCTAGGGAACTTCCCTTCTAGTTTATATGTAAAAATGTTTTATCTTACAAAGGCGGCGATACGAGTAATTGATAAAAACAGTCTTTTAATGTACAAACCCTCGACAAGTGTGGAGGTTGTTGAGCAGCCTTAGTAATCTTTTCAATTTGAAGCCATGGCGTGTTCAGGTCCTTCAAATATTTTAAAAGTCAGTGCCGAAACTGGTGGACTAGTAGTCCAGATGGTATCTAATAGTGGATTACCTACTAAAGCTGACAAAACAACTGTTCGAAAAGGTCGGATGCAAATTAAAATATCAAATTTTTCTGCACGCCAAGAAAATGATTCGCCGATAAAAATGATAAATGAAAAAGTGTTGAGTATGATAATAAAATATTTACAACCCTTTTCAATTTGGAAAATGGATGATTCAGAATTTTAGTAGTGACTCTTGATCCTACAGCTACTGCCTTAATGCCTATTGTTCTCAATACTAATGGTTCAGATAGTGACGAAGATTCCATATGTAAGAGGTTTGTTGCTAAAATCTCTCAAAGAGTCAGTCAACTTTAGCTACTTCAATTATTGAAGCAAAACAATTCGCAGAGGAGCAAAACATTAAAAAGAAAAGAAGATCCTATGATATTGTGGAAAACGAGGGAAATAGTGTAGGTACCCTAATTTGGTGGAACTGGCCAAAACATATTTGCGCGTAACTGCTACGTCTGTACCCTGCGAGTGATAAGCATATAAAATGCTCTTAGATCAAATGAAAGCAGTTTTACACCAACCTGATTAATTAGTCTAAAATAGTGTATTTTTGTAATTTTTTTTTCATGTCAAAGTTATATCAATTATACTGTTTTTTGCAATTTTCTAAATTTCTTGCCATTGACCCCCATTTTCATTTCATAGACCCCCAATTTTTATTTTTGCCCACGTGGACCCCTTGCAGGTTCTCATCGACTCCTGAGGGTCGATGTAGACCACTTTGGGAATCACTGTCTTTGATAATTATCAGGAAATTCCATAATTCAGATTACTTTATGTTAATTATTGAAGATTTTAAGTATAAGAGATGCGCTAATTTTGCTGAAATTTTTATCCATAAGTATACCTACGATGAGTTAAAACCCGTAATGTTTTTCAACTAACTTTTTTGTCTGGAACAACAGTTGCTCCATTAGTTTACTTAGAAATTCTTAGGGTGTGTTGGTTAAAGAATTTCAATATAAATTTGTTCGAACGTCAGAAATGAATGCGCCCAGTTAATAGATCAATTTAAATTCCGTCAAGAAGCTTTCGCGTGTTTTTCTTTCTCTCCGACTTTCCAAATTATATTAGAACTCTGTTGACCAGAGTTTAATTAATTGCCCTGATCTCGGTCGACTCCATTCAGAACGAATTTGATGCTGAGACACAACAATTATGGATAAATTTTGTTTTTGTAGTTTTTAACAAGTGTTTGTATGAAAAAAGTTGTAATAATGGAGAAATTAAAAAGTCTAACATGAAGTTAATACCACTTTTATGTAATAGGTATATTTACTAAAATTTTAAAAAATCCAAATGGATTGAATAAAATATGTCCAATTCAAAACGTTTCCGGACCTATCAGTCCATCATCAGTGAATTCAAATACTTGCTAAATAGCCCCAGAACCAAAAAATGGTTGTAATTATAATTCAATCTACATTATGTTGTTGTAATATTGAAAAGACTAAACGCCGATGTTAATAGATAACCTCTGGGAGCATGGTGAAACTCTAATCGAGAAACTTAATCAACCATCTTAGGACAACGGTGACTACCAACGGTAATGCAAATTAGTAAAACAGGGACTACTTATTCTTTAATGTTTAACGGGATCTTACGTATAATTGTACTCTTCTTCTTCTTCCTTTTTATAAACAATTTTGATAATTTATTGGAAGATGTATAGCTCTAAGGAAGGTTGTCACTCCATCGTTTGAGCGGTCGATCAAACTTTGATGATTTATTCTGCAGTTTGGTGATTTATCTCTTATTATTTTGACTAAACCGTTCCACTTCTATTAGTATTAATTTTACATACTATCCGTTGCAAGATAATTCGGATGGAATTCCCAAATTAAGAGACTGGGCCGATATCAAGCACAAAATGACTGTACTCCCTTAATGCTGTAACGAATAGCCACCCTTAGTCTTTCGTTACATTAGTAATTTAATTGTATTAAATTAAATTAAATCAAAATTAAAATTAAGTTCAAATTAAGGCCATGGGTACATAATTCGCCAATTATTTTACGGATATCCCCACTTTTTCTGTCTTTACACGGCAAATTACATGTAGTAAAATTCACACTGGTATGGATATCTAAACATTATTAGAATGTCATTCTACTTGAAAATGTCATCATTAACTTAAGGAGATGGCTTTTGAATGTTCTTGGATAACTGTTATTTGTATAATTGCAAATTATTAATTCAGTTAATAAATGTGATTATTTCATTCATAGGAGATTCTGACCAATAGAAAGCTACAGAAATCTAAATTAAATTGATAATTTTTGATAATTGCCCGTCGTCAAGTATATTACGTCAGATGTCCTTCGTTGCTATGAAAAAATACATTCAGTGACATTAATGACAATTAATGTTTTAAAAATTAAAAAAGTGATGACTTTCAAGCGTCAAATATTTATAATAACTGTGTGTTTAATTGTACTAATTTGTACTTACATAAGTAAATTACAATAACATTTTGGTTTTGAACGGTTTTATTCATGAAATAATCGCAACAAATTGCACTCGATCTCTAAAATTAATATAGAATTTTTACCCTCGTGACACTTTGACATAATTTCACTCGCCTTCGGCTCGTGAAATTAAAACTGTCAAAGTGTCACTCGGGAAAAACTCAATAATTTTAGAGCTCTTGTGCAATTACTATTGAAAATTTTTTCACTAACTATGTATTCAGTGACTGTAATAATTTATATGTACAACAAAAACTAATACTCAATCGAGAAAAGAGAAAAAGTGTTAAAGTGATTTATTAATAATATATTGTTACTATGGAACGCTTACAATTTTGAACATTTTTAACAACAAAATACATGGATCACAGAATATATTTTTTTTTCTGATGTATTCTCTGCTTGGATCTTTCACAAATAATACACAATAAATAACTTTTTATTAAGTTCACGTCTTAAGTCAATTATTTATCAAATACACTATAATATATCAATAGTATTTAATCAACAACTTAAAATATTCCCGACGCCATGTCAAATATTTAAAATTGTCACTGATTGTCAGTGTCACAATATGCTGACAATATTCTATTCGACTGAGTGCTTTGTAAGACAAAGATAAATTTGGAAAATTTTACCACGGACATTGTGTTCATTTTTTTCGAATCCTGAAAAAAACCAATTAATATTTTTGAAAAATTTAAACGCAGAATGAAATACAAAATTAATATCGAGGGCCAAAAGTCCCTTAGAATAAATAAAAAGTTTATTTTGAATCAGATATTTGAAATTAAAAATCACACTAAATTTTCTCTTAGTTTTTCACCCCTGTAACTTATTAAAATAAACATTATAGAAGTTCTCAGGGACTTTCGGCCCTCGCTAATAACGTAATCTTTCATTCTGCATTTAAATTTTTCAAAAACACTTATTAGTTTTCTCAGGATTTGAAAAAAAAATGAATCCCTATTTGAATAGAATTACAGCCGAAAATACGTACCCATCCTGTTGAGATTAGATCCGAAATACAGTCAAACCCGCTTATTAGAATACCTCTTAAAGGAATATCCCGGTTTAAGGAATAAAAATTTAAGGTCCCGAAACGTTTCTAATAACAATCAGTGATCGGTTATTAGAATATCCCGGTTATAAGAATACTTTTGGTTGACAAGAAAGCTATTCCAATAAGCGGGTTTGACTATCTTGCAACGAATAGTAGGTACTAGATTCTATCTTAATTTGATTTTTTTATATGTTCACACCTTTTATCAGTATCTCAGTGTATTTGATGTAATTCCTTATTATTATTGGTGTTTCACTTGATTTCTTCGCACTTTTAAAATGTCGGTTTCGCGATTTAATATTATTAAGTCATTCTCTAAGTCATTTGCTGTTTGTAGGTACTTCATCTATTACTTCTCTCTCCAAGTCTAGCTGGATAAGATACTCATAATTTATTTTATTTCGATTATTTGTTCTGTACAATATTTGTGCCATTAACTTGTGCCATCATTTACGACTAGTTGGTCCTTTACTGATTACTATCGTTTAGGTTTTCGAAGTTGAGATCATACAATTAAATTATTTCCCTCTTATGTTAAACCTGTCGGCGTCTGTTGAATTCTCTTTCTTTTAGTCCATCAATAATGTATCGTCTGAGTAACATAAACTATGTCTTGTTTGTTCCTCAATAGGTACTTTCTTCTTTTGTTAATGCGTTGATGACTTTACCATTTCTTTGCAATAATCGTCTCAATTTAGAACTAGATATGGAATAATTAAATAATTAACTATTTTGAATGGGAAATAAGCCACAATTTTACTAAAAAAATGATTTTATTAACGTTTCGACGTCCAAATCGGATGCCGTTGTCAAACATAGATTTAAGAAGGTGTTTTCATTAATCTAAATTGTCAAAATACAAACATATTTTTTGGAAAAGTATTTTGAAAACGGCATCCGATTTGGACGTTGAAATGTTAATAAAATCCATTTTTTAGTAAAACTGTGGCTTATTTTCCATTCAAAATAGTTAATTACAAAAGTGCCACAAGAAAATAGCTTCATAACAACATTAGATATCGAATGATTTAAGTGCTATGTTTGAAGTGTGGACCCTAAAAAAACCAAGCATAGGCTGAATTAAAGCACTAGAGATGTATATTTAAAGATACTCATTTGTATAAAACTCAAAAATTTGATAATGTAAACTAAATATAGGTAAATGGTACACAGCGCTGGTTAAAATATCACCCCGAATATTTTTGATTAACTGGTTTATTCCAGAAGTTAATGAACCATCCTCGTATTTTTAATAAAAGTTTATTAATTGTTATTCCATAAAAATCCTATAGTTCCCCGATCACAGCTTTAATGTTGATTGGTCGAATAAATTATCTCATAAAAGGAATGAAACCCACGTCTGGCCAATTTCATTCTTTCGCCTTTGGAGAGAACACAACGGTTATGGTGTTATTGGTCTTTTATAACTCCATGCTCCTGCATCGGCGGTTGCCACTGCACTTTTCTTTTTGTGGAAAATGTCGTTCCCTTAATGGATAATTTTTGTCCGATGTGTGAACCTAATAAGTCCACGGGGTGGCGTTTGAAAAATTATTCGATCGATTTTCTATTTCAGATAAAGATATTATTAAGCGTTACGTTTTATTTGAACAAAGGCGAGATTAGTTTTGGAATTATAGTGCGGAAGAAAAAGAAAATTATAAAAATGTTGTACAGTGTGTACATTTCCGAAATTTTATAAGTATGATTTTCAAACTATTTATCTAAAGCAATTTAGGTGTTTAATCGTCTGCAAAAAAACTATCGTATGTAACGAGAATATACTTTTATCGTCTCTAGAGTCTAAAACACTGAACGGAATTCACTAATCCATTCTCTGTATGTTGAACGGAGGATAACTACCCAGGCAACCAAACGACGTTTTTATAACGTAGATAACACGTCATAAAAATGACCAATTGACGTGTTTCTATGACGTAGTACTGACGTTGAAAATCACGTGTATTTGTCTCATCGATTTGACGTCATAATTGTGACGATTTTAAAACGTAATCGTATCTACGTTTTATTCACGTCGAGATTGTGACGATTTTCATACGTCAAAAAGATGACGACCTTTATACGTCGGTAAAATCACGTCTTTAATATGTACTTTCAAAAAGTGACCTCTTTCAGATGTTTCAAAATAGTATAAAAAATAGGTAACATGAAATCTATAGGCCTACGCCCCATGTGTCGAAGATATACTACCACTTGTTTAAGATCGCTTGTGCGCTAGAAGCAACATCGATTCTGCATGATTGTACCAGCTCTCACATTATAGAATTTTCACTAGTTATATATACCTACTTAGGTACTGTGTCAAAACTGAAACAACATATATTATATGAAACTAATAAATAATTTATTAACAAATTATCCGGCATACTTAATATCTTAATTTAAAAATCTCTTAATTAACACGTTTCTTCAACTAAATATCTAAATGAAAAGTCTTATTTTATCACACAAGACACAAACCGCGTAAAAAATAAATGAGAAATTTCTTATGAACATTTAGCGTTATACCTAAACGAAATTGTTTGGAGTCAATACAAACCAGCAAGCTCCTCCCAATTTTGTGACGTCAGACTTAGGCTGCCTGAAATTAAAACGTTTTTTAAACGTAATTTTAACGTCATTAATCTTACGTATTTAAAATTACCTACAAAAGACGTCTATATGACGTAATGTTCAAACACCTGTTATATTCAACCAAAAACTGACATTTCCTCAACGTTACATGACGTCACTTGGTTGCCTGGGAACCATCGGAATAGGTGCGCTGAACGTGAGCGCGTCCGAAGCCTTCCGAACCCCGTCACTTTGTTGAGTTGAGCGAAATCGACAAATCCCTATACTATCCAATGGCTATGTGTGTTGAAAGTAGTTATAATTATCTTTCCATCTGATGCTTTGACCAAGATATCTCCTTCATTATACATTTATTTCGTTGAGAAATAGATGCCACTCCTAATTAAATCTCTCAATGGTCAGTTTATTATCCACATATCAAGAATATTCACACAAACCCAGTGATTCTCAACCTGTGGGGCGCGCCCCCTAGGGGGGCGCGCTTTTAGCAATGAAGGGGCGTGAAAATATAAAAAAAACACCTAAAACATTGACTAATTTACTAAAATCAAAGCAAAACAAAATTCTGACAAACAAAAAAATAAAATACCCGTGAACAAGGAGCTATACATAGTTATGAGCACTGAATACTAAATCAACTAATTTAATGTAAATTAGTGACTTCCTTGGGCCTGTTTTGCAGAGCAAAGCTTATCAAAAGAGGGTGTAATATTAGAAATAGACGCTCTCAGTTCCTTCTCTATATTTAGCTGCGATCTATATTTGGTCTTTAAAGCAGCAATCGCGGAAAATCCTGTTTCGCAAAGGTAGGATGGTGAAAACGGTAATAGTATACGAAACGCTCTGGTTTTCAGTGCAGAAAACTCATCATTTACCCCTGCCAAAAATTCAAATAGGGATCTAATATTAAACTGTTTCTTGATTTCGGCATTTGCTGTGAAGTCTATGAAGGTTTCTTCTTCTGCAGTAGAGAGCTCTTCGGGTGTAATTTGAAACGGATTCCCGACCCACTCATAACTATTGGGTAAGTATTAATTGGTCGTCGCCAAAAAAGTATCTTTTAAAATTTTTTGTCATCATTGCTAAATGATTTTCAATGGTTACAAAAACAACTTTCACGTGTTGTTCTTCAATCTGGTAAGTTTTAAAACATTCATCCACATTTTCAAATATTTCTAGGTTTTTTGCTTTAAATATCTGCTCCACAATTTCAATTTTCTACAGAAAGCGTTAATTTTATCATTGGTATCAAATATATGTGTATTGGCCCTTGAAGTTGTAAGTTCTAAATATTTAGTTTCTCGAATATATCAACCAAGTAACTCAATTTCATCAAAAATAAACCATCGTGAAACATCTTGGCTTGCGCCCTCTTTTCTTCTTCTAGAAAAATGGTGATTACATGTCTTAATTCAAAACACGTTGTAAAAATTTCCCACGTAATAACCAGCTTGCCTCACAATAAAATAATAATGCTGAATGTACCGCATCCATGTCTTTGCAAAGTACAGAAAAGATTCTAGTTTTCAAAGGTCTCATTTTTATGTAGATAATTAACTATTGTTACAACCGCAATTAGCACAATATTCAAGCCAGAGCTTCTCTGTTGATCATACAGTGTCTCTATTTTTGCTTCATTTATATAATCATTTAACATAGCAAATAATGCAAGCGACTTTGCTATCAATTCTATTGGTTTGCAGAAAAGTAGTTCTGCTACTGATCTGCCATCACAAAATCGAACGTAGGCAATAAAATGAGCATATTTATTGCTACTGTTGCCTCATCAAGCTGAATCGAAAACGGCTTTTCAAGCAACTTCCTGATTAGCTGATCCTGTACATATTCAGCTATATCACCAATTCGGCCGGCAACAGTATCACTTGATAGAGGTATAAACTCCAATTTTTTAGCAAAATTATCTCCAAACACAGTTTCTACAATTTTGATTGCAGTTGGTAATATAAGATCTTCACCAATAGTGTTAGGCTTTTTAGATCTGGCTATTTAATATCAGACTCTATAAGAGGCTAGTAAAGCTATTTCATTCACAGTCAAAGTTTTTATTAAAACTAATTTTTGCTTTTCACGCCGTTTTAATTTTAACTCGAAGAATTCTCGGGGTTTGTTAATGTACTCACTACGAAGCGTTTCCCAATGTCTTTTTAGTTTATTAGGTTTCATGCTGCTCAAGGTATATTATTATTGCATAGATATATTGTTATTGAACGAGGGGGGCGCGGTGAAAATAATTATGGAAAATTGGGGCGCAAATGGTAAAACGTTGAGAAACGCTGCACTAACCTTCTAAGGTTCATGAAAGCCCTATTAGCCCAGTAAGTGAACGGGAAATACGGCGATACCGTGTAATTTTCAGGGGCAACCCCGAATTGCATGAAAATTTGGATTTAGGTTCTACTTACACTTCACTTCAAAGTTGAATTTTTGCCGTTATTTTATGGTCACTTGCTACCAAAAAGTCATGATGTGAACAAGTCAGATTCGAGCTCAATGGTAACTAGAGCATGAAACATAGGATATTTTAAACATCCATGTTTAAATTCATATATTATTTCTATGTTCCTATGACGGATTAATTGTAAAGGGTTTTTACCCAAATATTTTTTAATTTGGTGGTTAGCATGTTAGATTCACGCAAACACTGATGATGATCGGTCAACCGATTGAAAACTAGTTCTGTTCTGTGATGTAGCCCTGTTTAGAGATTTTAACAAATATACCTTTTATAAAGGATTTTATTTATTTTCAGTCTCATTACTTCACTGGTATTCTTAAATCTGTCCAGTATATTTCATAAGTCTTCTATTCTTTCTTTTATCAAAATGTTATTGTCTGCATACGTGATATTGTTAATATATTTACCGTTTATTTTTATACCAATGTTGTCGTTGCGTAGTGATTATAGTTTGTTTTTTTTTATAGTCTATGTATATTTTTAAAATGTAGTTGTTGTTTCAAAGAGGCTACATCAAACTTAACTGAATGATTCGGCAACATAGTGAAATGGTCACAATCATCACAATGTGTATTATCACAATATTATGCCTTCGTATTTGATAGTGTCGCGTACCGCCAAAGGTTCGCAGAAATTTCGAAAAACGGTGCGGCTACTATCTCTCGAATTAATTTTGATAACGCGGTTAGTCTCTTAAATCGTTCAAGTCCTCAATTTTTAAAATACATATACAAAGCTGTTAATACACAAATAGTATGGTATAGTTAGACCCAAACCCAGACATCCAAAGTGAAAGTTACCCTTTAACACCAAATTGTTCTATATGGTCCACATAATGTTCAGAAAAAAGTCACACCATTTTGAGCGTCGGGTTTGGGGGGGAGAGGGGGGAGAAATCTGCAAATTCGTAGTTTTTTACGTTTTTCGTCAATATTTCTAAAACTAAGCGGTTTAGCATCAACAACCCTCTACACAAAATTGTTCTACTTAAATTTGAAATAAAAAAGGCCCATGCATAACCCTTCTAAAATGAACGGTTCCAAAGTTACGGAGGTAGTATAGTATAATTGGTCCAAAAAAGGCCTAACCTAGACATCCAAAGTAAAAGTTTTCCTTCAACACCAAATTGTTCTATATGGTCCACATATTGGTCAGTAAAAAGTTACACCATTTTGAGCGTCCGGTTTGGGGGGGAGATGGGGGAAGAAGTCGGTAAATTAGTAGTTTTTTTTACGTTTTTCGTCAATATTTCTAAAACTATGCCTTAGCGTAAGGAATGTTCTGTATAAAAATGGTCTAAATAAAATTTAAAACAAAAAAGGTTCTATACATAATTGTTATAAAATCAACGGTTCCAGAGTTACGGAGGGTGAAAATTGGAGGTTTTCGATACTTTTTATATTTACCGATTTCTCCCTCCTCTCCCCCCCAAACCCGACGCTCAAAATGGTGTGACTTTTTTCTGAACATTATGTGGACCATATCGAACAATTTGGTGTTGAAGGATAACTTTCACTTTGGATGTCTGGGTTTTTGGTATAGTTATATCATAAATATTGCCCAAAAAATATAAAAATTATCGGAAACCTCGACTGTTCACCCTCCGTAACTCTGGAACCGTTGATTTTATAACAATTATGTATAGAACATTTTTTGTTTTAAATTTCATGTAGAATAATTTTGAATATAACATTATTTACGCTAAAGTATAGTTTTAGAAATATTGACGAAAAACTTTAAAAAACTACTAATTTACCGGCTTCTCTCCCATATCCCTCCCAAACCGGACGCTCAAAATGGTGTAACTTTTTACTGAACAATATGTGGACCATATAGAACATTTTGGTGTTGGAGGAAAACTTTTACTTTGGATGTTTGGGTTAGGCCTTTTTTTGGACCAGTTATACTATACTACCTCCGTAACTTTGGAACCATTCATTTTAGAAAGATTATGCATAGGGCCTTTTTTATTTAGAATTTAATGTAGAACAATTTTATATAGAAGGTTGTTCATGCTAAACCGCATAGTTTTAGAAATATTGGCAAAAAACTTAAAAAACTACGAATTTACCGATTTCTCCCCCCTCTCCCCCCCAAACCCTACGCTCAAAATGGTGTGACTTTTTTCTGGACATTGTGTGGACCATATAGAACAATTTGGTGTTGAAGGATAACTTTCACTTTGGATGTCTGGGTTATGCCATCTTTTGGATCAACTATACTATACTAAAAACCAACAAACTACATATAAGTATAATAAATTTTAGGCTTGATGTTGTTCCTTACTAATAATTATTATTCTTGTTACATATATGTATATCGCGCCAGAAACTGCATGCAAATCTTTGTAAGTATCTGTATTTGAATTATAATTTTCTGGCCCTTGCAGCTGTTCATTAAGTTTTTTTAGAGATTATGTAATGTTTTGGTTGTCGTTTAGGATTGTCGTGTTGAGTGTTTAAGACTTTCCTGTTAATTTTTTTAGACGAACTTCTATTTGTATTTCCATGAAAATCGACTTTTGGGAAAATACATCACTAATTTAATAATAACCCCATTTTTAGTGTATAACTTACCTATGAATAATTTCGTCATGGACGACGTTAAAACACATGGCAGTGAGCGCCATACCGGACATAATGTAGATAGAACAAAACCAAATTGTGGTATTTGATTCGTATTCTAAGACATTGGATCCTGGCACCATGTCCCCGAAACCAATCGTCGTTAGGCTCATAAAACAAAAGTAGAACCCATCTAGGAGAGGCCAGTCTTCTAATTTGTACAGGGCGAATGTACCTACAATAGAGCATGAAATAATTTATAAACTATATACAGGTAAATAGAATATGAGATTAAAAAAAAATATTTTTTGGAACTATTTGGAAATAATTCCTTAAAAACACCTGCAGTTATATCATGATGATAATCGACGCAGAAGTATTTATTATTCAATGTAGAAGAGAAGAGTGCAAGTGAAATCCAACCATTTTCTGATCCAACATGTGGTTTAATTATGATATGATTGCTAATTATCTTGATATGATTACTGCCTGATTCCAATAAATCATCATCACACAGCCAAATTTGTCCACTATTGGACATAGGCCTCCTCAAGATATCTCAACCCTTCTCTGTCCTGGGCATCTGCAATCCAGTTTGTCGCTATTCTTTTATCATCGTCGGTCCATCTGGTAGGTGGTCTTCCACGACTTCGTTTGTCTGCCCTTGGCCGCCACTCTAGAATCTTCTTTGTCCATCTGTTGTCTCTCTGTCTTGAGACGTGTCCTGACCATTTCCACTTCAACTTCGTAATGCGTTTTATGATGTCTTCCACTCCAGATCTTCGCCGTAACTCATCATTTTGTATTCTGTCTCTCAAAGTTAGGTCAAGCATGGATCTTTCCATTTTTCGTTGTGCTACATGTAATTTTCTTATTGATGTTTTAGTCAATGTCAGCTCTATAAGTAAGCACCGGAAGTACGCACTGGTTAAATGCTTTTTTTAGCTTTATTGGGATGTTTTCTTTGAACACGTCTTTTAGTTTGCCATACGCTGCCTATCCTAAATCTATTCTTCTACATAATTCGCATGTTTGGTTGTCTCTACTTATTTGTATTTCGTGGCTCAGATAGATTTATTTGTCAACTATTTCGATATGGCAATTTTCTAGTTTCAATGGTCCGCTAGGTACTAAATTGGTCATCATTTTAGTTTTCCCAAAGATTATTTCCAACCCTACTTTTTGAGAAACTCGTTGTAGTTCTTGCAGCATTTCGTAAGCTTCCTTTAAGTCGTCGGTTATTAGAACTATATCATCTGCAAATCGTAGGAGGTTCAGCCTTTCGCCATCGACATTCAAACCTCTGTTTTCTAATTCTAACATCTGGAATGCATGATGCATTACGGGATTGAATAGTTTTGGTGACATGTTGTCTCCTTGTCTAACTCCCCTTTTTAGTTTTATTTTTTGAGTTTAGGTATGGAGGTTTATTGCTGTTGTGGCATTTGCATATATATGTTGAATAATGTTGAAATATTGGTAGTCGATTCTACAATCTCTCAAAGCTCTTAAGATGGCTACCATTTCGATAGTGCCAAAGGCTTTTTTGTAGTCAAAAAATACCAGAACTAACGGCCGGTTGTACTCCACAGTTTTTTCTATCAGGACCTTTAGACAAGTCAGATGGTCATTTGTACCATAGTATACCCAGGGCGAAAACCTACCTGCTCTCTAACTTGGCATGCCTCCAGTTTGTTCTCAATTCTGGCAGTGATTATTCGAGCAAACAATTTATACAGGTGGTTTAGAAGACTAATTTGGCTATAGTTTTGGAGGTCTGTTTGATCTCCTTTTTTATGTATGAGGAGTGTTATAGAATTATTCCATTCAGCTGGTATGGCTTGGTTTTCTAAGCATATATTGAAAAGACGTTTGATTGCCCTGATGAAAGCAGAGCCTCCGATTTTTAGCGCGTCTTCCACTACTCCGTCCTCTCCTGGTGCTTTGTTATTTTTCATTTTCTTTAAAGCATGATAGATTTCAGCCGTTGTTATCTCGGAAATATCCTCTGAATCTTGATTCATAATTTTTTGTTCTGTATGTTCTGTCGGGTTGAAGTCAAGTTTATTGGTATGTATTTTATAGAAGTCTTCCAATATCTCTAGCATTTTCTCTCTATTGGATGTTAGTTTGCCATTTTTTCCCTTGAGTCTGATAATTTATTTTCTGCTGTTCGTTAATTTCCTTCTTAATATCTTCATGCTCTTGTTATGCTCGATTGTTTGCGAGATTTTCTCATTTTTATATGCACCCATGTCCTTTCTAATTGCTTTAGAGACCTCTTTGTTTATTTTATTTAAGCTTTGTTGTTCTATAGTCATGTATTTTAGCATTTCTCTTCTTTCTTCCATTTTACTCTCCTGTTGACTGTACAATATTTCCTTTGAGCTTCTGCTATGGTATTAGTAATTATTTTATTTAACTGATTTGTATCATTTGTAGGGGGTCTGTTTTGTAGATGTACAGTTATTTGATCTGCAAACTCTGTTTCATTTTTTGGTTGTGACCAGTTTCATTTATTTCTTTCTTATTAGTTTATTTCTCTCTTTGTCGATGTTAATTTCTATTTTAGCACGAACCATTCTGTGATCACTTCCTGTTATGAAGCTGTTTAGGACAGTGACATCTTTAACTATAAATCTTTTGTTTGCAATTATATATGTAGTCAATTTCATTTTGCGTTTTCCCATCCAGGCTTCTCCATGTCCACCTTCTATAATGTTTTTTGTAAAAGAAGCTATTCATTTCATATAATTTGGTCTGAAGGAGATAGTTTAATAAAGTTTGTCCGCGTTCATTTCTTTCATCGCTGCCGAAGTTAACAAGTGCAAATTCTGATGGATGGGATTTCATGCCAATTTTTGCATTCATATCATCACATAGGATTGTAAAATGGGTGTGATTTTCTTTCATTGCTTTCGTTACTTCGTCATAGAAAATGGCTATGTCTATTTCCTCTTCGCTGTGGTCTGTGGTTGGTGCATAAGCCTGTATTATTTTGATGTTTTATCTGTCGTTTAGCTTTAGAATGGTGTATTTTACTCTAGTGGATATGCCCTGTATTGTAACGATTCTACTATAAAGCCGTTTATTTACAAAGAAACCTACATCCCCAACTGATTTGTTCTCTTCACCAACGTGATAGAATATATGGCCAGATTTTAGTGTCTGAAGGTGTTCACCATGTCTTCTTAAATAACCAATAAATATCTATAATTTGAGAATCTCTTTTGTCGACTCCAATATTGTTCAATCTAGCTATCAAGGTCATGTACTGCACTCGGTCGAACGTCAATTAAAAATCTATAAATCAGACCAAAAGATCTGCTTGTTGATCATGCACCTATGTGTCAGAGTGTGCAGACAGAATATTGCTTCTTGTCTTCATATGCCTTTCCTGACATCAAATTGTCCTTGACCAGTGATCTCGTTACACCTTCTATATATTCTGTTCTGTATGATTCGCAGGAGAAGCTTCAGAATATTATTTGGTAGACACATAAGGCGGAAGTCCTGGAATGATCTTCTTCTTCTTCGTATGAAGACGTATTGCAGCCATCTTCTAGGGGTCGCTCTGTACTGTAAATATTATTAAATAGACCAAGGAAGAGGTCTAAGTTTTCCTCGTTAATAAGCTTCATTAGCTCAGCTAATGTTTCGTCTTTTCCTACAGTTTGTTGTTTTTTAATTGACTGTGTTTTCTTTATTTAATGTGAGAAGTTTTCTGATAAATAAGAATTCCTTTATATAGTCAAAACAATAGCTTATATAAAATATAAAATTGTTCTTAGCGAGGCAAACGCTTAAAATCGCAGAAACTTTATGACGTGAGAACGTATTAAAAGTTATGTGATGAGGGTTTGGTATGAAAACCTCGTATCTTCTTTTAAACAAATTATAAGAGAGCCTTTAAAGTGAATTTTTGCATACTCTAACCTAAAACCAAAAAACTATCTTTACGTATTTTTAATTCTAAGCACATTTAGATCGTTACACATTAATTTTTCGCATATATTTTAGGTTAAAGGAAGCAGAAATTTAATTTAAAGTCTTTTCTGTAAACCTGTCTATAAAATGAGCTATGAGGTTTTCATACTCTCATCGATGAACTCCTTCTTCTGGACTTCTTTGTAATCTACTGATCATTTTTAAGGTCAACATGCTCGATCATTCATTTTGATCTTAACATCGATATTTGACAAATTGATGAAAAACATCATTCCTCAACCTCTTGAATTTACTGTTGGATAAAGGTCTTCTCCATATTCTTCCATTATTCTCTATCTTGTGTCTCCTGTATCCAATTTCCCACTGTTTTCCTAAAGTCATTCGTCCATCTTTTTGGTGGTCTACCTCGGTGTCTTTTATCTTCTCTAGTGATTTTTTTGATGAAACACAATATAGTACAATTTCAATGTTTAACTTTAACTGGTTGTTGAGCACGCTGTTTTCTATACAGTGATTTAGACAAAACCTATTTAATAAATCACTACCGAACAACGTAAAAGTGTACTTACCTAAACATATGTATACAAACATCATGCAGAGGCACAAAAGTATAGGTGCTAAAATCGACCATCCATGCATGGATGATTTCGACTCATTGTCGGTTCCGCTCAGACTGTCCAGTTCTTTGGCTGGACCATCTCGACAAGGAGAGTGGAGATTGTTACTATAGTTGGAGTTTGATCGAACATAAAACGGTTCTTGAAGACCTGAAAATGATTTAAAACATTATAATTTGAATATCTGATATCTTTATTTAAAAAAATATTAATACCTAATTTGTATAGTGTACAAAACACATATCTTCTTCCAATAGCGTCACAGCTCAAATTAGTCTTCGGATTGTTGTATTTATGCCCCCCCCCCCCAAATTGGCGGCCACGGAGCACTAACAGGTCCTCTGCCATTTTACAGTCCCTTTCTTTTTTATAGCCTTGCTTTTGGTATCGCGCTTTCCAGTTTATATGGTCTATAGTTGCAAATTGCAAAATAATTAATAAATTTTGAGTTTTTATAAATATTCATAACTTATGTAAAAATTAACTTAGAACCTTCTTATTACACGGAATGACTTTTGGTGCTTAAATCATACCCTCAATTTCAAAGCAATTGGTCAAATAGTTTAAAAGTTATTTAATTTGTTTATCCCAAATTCATTTTTTTTGCAACACTATAAGTCACAAAATTATGCGGTTACAGTAATACTTCGGACAAAGTATGAAAGAAGAACATTTTTATGCTATTAACTTAATTAAAAAAAATAACAAAATTAATTTTGAAGAGTGTAAAATTATTTTTCAAAAACTCGATTTGTTGCTTAATTCTGTACCATCTGTGAATAAGTCGATAAATCAAAAATACAAACTTTTCAGTATGTCCATTTTAAACATTTTATTAGTTTTGAAGAATAAAAAATTTAAGTTCAGTTTCGTTTTCGTAGAAATTGGTGGGTAATCATGCAACGAATGACGTACATAATTACGAGCTTTGAGCATGTCACTTACTTTAAAAAAAATCTAACTTACCCACTTATTCACGCCAAATTTCTGTGATCTTATTGAGTGACCGACTTATTGTACTTAGTGTAAATTTCCAGGACAAAAAATTCAACATTTTTTTATACTGTATTTCTTTATAAAATGTAACATCACCGTTAATTGGAACAAGAAACTAAAAAACTACTGATTATCTGCATCAAACTCTTCCAAATCAGGGTCCAAGTCTTGCATATCTGTAGTGGGCAAATTTCGGTAAAAGTTATGAAAAACTTCATCGATGAGCGTCAAAAGATCAAGTAGGTCTTTTTTTTCTCCTTACCAATTGGCAGAAGCTTATCTGTGATTTGAGGCAATGTGTTTGGTACAAACTGTAGAAGCAGTTCTTGTACAACGTTAATGAAACGGGTTTGTCTACTGTTTTTTTGTACATGTCATACATTTTAGCAATAGATAAGTCACTAGACAAGTACTTTTTAGATGTCCTATAGTGGCTCTCGTATTTAGAAAATGACAAAAAGTGATCTTTGGCATTTTGAATTTCTTCCGCAGAGCGTTTATTACCTGATGGCGCAATTCCACGTCTATCAGGAGAAATAATTCCAGAAAATGCATTTTTTTCTTTTCATCCACTATCTCAATAAATCCTTTAGTTTCGCCAAGGGTTGCAATGAGGCAAGTTTTACAAATGGGCTTTTGTATGCCAGCAATAATGACGCTATATTTATATGAACATTCTCTATATTTTTTTCTTGGTCCTAGCTTTTCTGTTTTTTTGGATTAATGTTAATTAGAGAAGCAATATAGTTAGTCCTTCTATCCCAACTTCCCAAGTTCCAATAATTTTGAAATCATTTACCCCGGTCTTCATCTGAAAATCTTTCATTACATTTCATACGACATGCTTTTAATGGTCTCATATTTCTAGGTTTTACGACCTTTCCTTTTTCAGTAGTGTAACTTTTACCAGCATTTCTGAGTTCTTTACTTTCTTGTCTTTGCTTTCGTGTCCTTCCCTGTTTCTGTACTATTTGGCTCGTTTTCCACTGAAACATGGTATTGATCTTTTTCCTTTGTCTTGTAGGAATCTTTTCTTGTCCTGACGGACTAGACTTGACTTGAATAACTAGTTACTCCCGATTCAAATGTAAAACCCGCTACTATTTTTTTACGTTGATAAACAGGTAATTGAATATACCGAGGAAAATAAAGCAGAATGCAACGTGCCCAAGTGGGTATTTCTGCATACCTAGTTATTTACGGACTGAATATTATGTACCCGGATTGTCAAGTTAACATACATTATTTGAAACAAATATTTAAAACTTCAATATTAGATAAGTCGATATACCGGTTCTGATACCTAATAAATCGTCAGATTCAAATATTCACGGGCTTCTACCAAGTAAGCTATTGCATATTTGAATTACTCATTTATTCACCTGACGGAATTGAAAGAGAACTATTTCAAGATTGAGATATCTTGTTTTTACGAAAATTTGACTTATCCACTTATTCACGGATGGTACAGAATTATAGACAATTAGAATAACTTTTTAACCGTTACCGCAGAAAAATTATTTTTTCATATTTAGAAAGACTAAATTTTTATACACATTTACAAAGAAACAAAATTGTTCTAGGACATGGACAAAGTTAGCCAGCCCCCTTTTTTTAATTCACATGTTCTTGCAAAATAATTTTACAATATTTAGAAATTTTTTTGTCATTTTTATAATTAAATTAATAGTGTACATTTTCTTCTTTCATAAACTATCCAAAGTATTACTGTAACTTCATCATCTCCTGACTTTGGTGTTGCAAAAAAATGAATTTGGGGTAATCACATTAAATAACTTTTAAACTATTTTACCAATTGCTTTGAAATTTAGGGTATGATTTAAGCATCAGAAGTCTCAACATTCCGTGTAATAAGAAGGTTCTAAGTTAATTTTTACGTAAGTTATGAATATTTATATAAACTCAAAATTTATGATTTATTTTGCAATTTTTGTAAGCAACCAATAAGGATAGACATATTCACCGAACGCCATATTGAAGTTTTTTATACGATTTATGAGTTTCTTACCCTCAAATTTGTTTAACATGCTTAACTTTATTACCGATTTTAGATATTCATTTGTTTATAACTATGTATAATCATCAAAATCGTCCGCAGGAAATATATAGGTTATTATTGTAGATGTCCATACTACTCAAAAAATTTGGTTTCGGCCTGGAAGGGGATGTGTCACGAGAAAAATCATATTTCTGTGGACTACTCGGGCGTTTTTGATAATCAATTTTCACTGTATAAACAGCCGATCGAACCCAATCCGACAAGTTAGCTGGGGCCTAGCGAATTCTAAAATATTTCAATTGAGGTTGTAACCAGCAGGTTGGTTCTCATTGTGTTAATAGATATCGCTGTAGAGTCTAAATCCAGATATACCCTCTTAAAAGCCATCCTGTAAGGAAACATATTTGGAAAGCGCGTTCCAGAAAGAAGGACATCCTGGTTAAAGAATCTCAGAACCTGGTTCAACATAACATCTGTGCAGCTTTTCCGCATTACTATAAAATAAGGTTTGTCATAATGAAGATAGGCACATCAAGAAGAAGAATATAGTGTTAAAGTGAATTATTTGTATAATTCTGCTTAGGGAGGCAGTCTGTCTTCTTTTCGACTCAAAGTAGACTATAGAGCTGGGATGGGCAAAAGCTGGCGTGCCGGATCCGGCTCTTTTTCTTGCTTTATACGGCCCGTTGAAAAATCCCGCAAGCAATTTTTTTAATATCTGATGCGATTTTGCTGAAATCAACAGCATTAGTGTGCGAAGTGTTCATATAAATAATGAATCTTTATCTTCTTCTTTTCTTAAAAGCGTCTGTTTGTCTTAAAAGGACTCCTTTTCCTTCGATTTTACCCATCATAGTCAACTGCAACAACTCGTACTTATATTTCTAAGTATTTATGTGCGTCAAATATGCCGTCTTTCTCCTTAATGGTAGTCAAACATTCTCTGTCTCTTCCCATTCTGTGCAACACCATTTCGTTCGTAATATGATCGGTCCATGGTATTTTCAAAATGCTCCTAAAAAGCCACATCTCAAAAGCTTACAGCTTTCTCATTAAACAGCATTAACAATCCAATAAAGAAGATTAGATTATTATTACTATTATCTATTATTAACAGTCAAATTTTTTTGTCAAAATACTTTAAAATGATACTTATTAGTATCTTTGTCAAAAAAATTGGTTAAGTAGGGAAAAACTCCGCTAAAAACATTCGCAAATGCACAGCGTACCTACGCGGCATTTACAGTCCTCCGGCTCGGGACACATTTTGAAAATTGCATTTTGGCCCGCGTTTAAAAGTATTTGCCCACCCCTGCTATAGAGCCTCTCTGAAATTTATTTCCATTATGAAAACGAAACGAGAATTTCTCCTTTTTCGTTAATACAATTAATTTTTAAACTTTTTCGCCATACAATTAAAACAATTTTAAATAATGAATTCGGTAGTACAATAGTAGCTATGTACATACATAAATTTTATTAATTATTCTTAACGAAGTTGATAATCTATAGGCCAACATTAGTCTTCCTATACAGACATATTATATTCTTGTTAAGATGTTTTAAAAGTGTCTACTTTTTTTATTTTGTGGCTTTAGCATATAGCTTTTTAGCCAGATATTTAAAAGTACTTATAAGTATGTGTTAAGCATATTATACTTTTAGCGAATAACCGATAAAGGTATATTCTAAGAATAAATGTTTATGAATATTCCGAGATACTACGTACACGAATGTGCTCAGTATATTCGATAGGAGAATATTTTTTTAAGTATATGCAAAGAATTTAGAATGTTTGTTATGGTGAATGCTATGCTTGTACTACGCATATATACGAAGGGTTTTCATCTCCGCTGTTTCGAGCAATCTTTTGTCCTCTCTGTGTCGGGTCGTGTTTCTGCCGCGTATGTTATTATTGGTCTGATGAGTGTTTTGTAAATTCTGCCTTTCATTTCTATTCCGATATTTTATTTCTCCATATTGTGTCATTTAGGCAACCTGCGGCTCTGTTTGCTCTATTCGCTTGATCTTCCACTTCCGTTTCGAGCCTTCCGTTGCTAGATAGTGTGATGGCTAGGTATTTAAACTCCATCACTTGTTCTATTATCTGACCTTCCAGTTCCAATTTACATCTTATTGGATCTGCTGTTATAACCATGCATTTTGTCTTTTGTGAGGAAATTAACATGTGACATTTTCTGGCGATTTTGTTGAATTGGTGCAGCATACGTTGTAAACCATCTTCACTTTGAGAGATTAGTATTGCATCGTCCGCACAGTAGATTATTTTAAGTTGTTTTTCTCCCATTTGGTATCCTTTTTTAGTTCTTACCTTTTTTATTATTTCGTCCATGATCAGGTTGAACAATAAAGGACTCAAGGAATCCCCTTGTCTTATCCCATTGCCGGCTTCAATTGGGTCAGTTAGTTCATCTTCCACTTTTACTTTTATTGTGTTTTTCTGGTAGATGTTTTCGATTGTTTTAATTATTCCTAGAGGTACCTCTCTCGAGTATAACAAATGGATAACATCCTTTAATGTGACCCTGTGAAATGATTTATTAAGGTCCACGAAACATAAATATGCCGGTTTGTTGTATTGCATGGGTTATGGTATAAAATAAGAAATTTATGACTATGAATCTGCAATCAATCACAAACAAGTCTGGCTAATTAGCTGTGCCAAAGCCATTTTTCAGGAAAAAAACATGACCCTTTATTTAAATTTAAATTATAGTTCTTCTTTGTTCTTATTTGTATTAGTGTTTTATCTTCTGGTTGTTTATTAATATCTCACTTTCATTGGCCCTTTCAGATATGTAAACAATTCAAACGTAGTCAGCATTTTTATTTGCCAGTTTAAACAATTTTCCGTTAAATTTTCTTTAGAATTACATTTCTGATTAACGAGAACTGTGTAAAGCAGCGAAATACATGACTTTTCGACATATTACAATAAGCACTAGATAACGAAGGGATAATGATATAATTAAAAAATATTTAGGGCTACAGTGGATAGAAACAAAAAAAACAAAAGTGGAATATAGCAAATGATTTGGTACGAATTCTAAAAAATCTATGAATTAAAAGAATTGACAGAAATGAAAATACATTTCCAAAAATTAAAAGAATAATTTGAAATACTTTAAAACTAAGTTCTCAAAATAGAAAATTAAAAAATAATATTGCAAAAGCAAAGGAAGTTTCTGGAAAGTCAAAAATTAAAAAACAAATATATACAACGAAAATCAAATAGTGGACACCAGAAATAAAATATTTTTCTTCTTCTTTCTCATAATTAGAGAGCGGAATATATGCAAAGTACATATAGATGCATATATTGCATATTTTCAGAGAACAAACACAATGTTGCATATTTAAGCTAAACACGATTTATTTTGCATATTTTAAAAATAAATTATGTAAAAGTTTAAAATTTTCCTCTCTTAGTTGGAATTTTATAACTTCGATATGAAAGAGCTCGTTATTTATCTATCTATCGCTCATTATTATCTATCTGGACTTTCCCATTACTACCTGAATTTAACAATTATGGGTGTTCCCAGAAAAATATTATTTTATTAGCGTAGCAAGTCGTAGGTACCTACCTGCTTTTAAGGGTCTAATAATTATTTTGTCAGTTTCCGGCCAACATTTGTTTAAAGTAAACGTTGTATCGTATTTAGTGTTTTTGAAGTGATTGGTATACAGGGTGGTTCATCTTATTCGCCTCGGTCTCTGTACGGAAAACCACTTGATATTTTAAAAAAATTTCTTCACAGAAATATACAGGGCCTTTAATACTACAACTTAAAAATAATGTGAATTATACAGGGTGTTCCAAAAAAGAGTGGTATATCAAAGTTATATTTTTTCTTATGGAATGCCCTATATCTGATGACATTATTGAATTGACCTTAAAAAATAAGCTATACTTTCATAAGGGTTCCCTATACCTAAATACAGGGTGTTTTGATTTATTTCGATTTTTATAAAAATGTAAGGTTTTAGAAAAAAATAAATATCTACGAATCTAAGAAGCAGTAACAAATTCTTTCTTGGATCTTAATAATAGACTATTTAGCATACTTAAACAGATGCTTATTGCAACAAAATTTCTTACAGGGTGGTCAAAATATGAGATTGTTCTATTAACAAATTCAAGCTGTAATAACTTACTTATTTTAAATGGAACACCCTGTATTTTACTAGTCTATCGCGTAGAAAATTTGCTTAGCTTTCAATTTGTATTAGGATTTCCTATACCTATCTTTTTACAGGGTGGTCAAAATATTAGATTTTTCTATTAACAAATTCAAGCTGTAATAACTTACTTATTTTAAATGGAACACCCTGTAGCTTACTAGTCTATCGAGTAGAAAGTTTACTTAGCTTTCAATTCTTATTAGGTTTTCCTATAGCTATCTCCCTTAATTTTTTAAATATTTAAAGATTTCCTAATTTGTAAGCTTTAAAGATTAGAATTACATAAGTACCTGCCGTGTTTATGTACAACACATCACCAACACCGGCAATATACTTAGACAAGATACTGTCAGTAATAATAAAATTTTCATTGTTATCATGTAATCACACAGAGTGTTGTATTATTTTAGTTGATTTTGGCCTACATGTGAAATTGAATAATATGTTTATTTTAAACTGCATACCCTATATTAGATGCCGTATTCTGGAAGATATTTAAATTATATTTCATTCCGTATAAGTATTTTCCATATCTTAACCCAACGGTTATTAAGTAAATTTAAGAACACCACTTTTTGTTGGAATCTTTAAATCGCAATTACAAACAATTAAATGCAATGGCTTCTTTGACGAAAACGAGCCTATTGTACAAAAATATGTAAAAATGGGTATTTACAGAATAACATGGGAATTTATATTTACAGAATAACATGTGTATTGAGAATGTTAACATGGAATTGAAGAGATTTTAAATATCTTCCATTATAAAGAATAGAATATCGAGTATGTCATTTAAAATAAGAACACTCTGTGTGATTAAATGATAAAAATGTGAATTTTATTAATGAAACTATCTTGACGAAGGTATTTAAGTATATTGCCGGTGTTCGTGATGTGTTGTACATAACCACGACATAGGTACTTAATTCTAATTTTTAAAGCTTACAAATTAGGAAATCTTTAAATATTTAAAAAATGAAGCTAGATAGGTATAGGAAACCCTAATAAGAATTGAAAGCTAAGTAAATTTTCTACTCGATAGACTAGTAAGATACAGGGAGTTCCATTAAAAATAAGTAAGTTATTACAGCTTGAATTTGTTAATAGAACAATCTAATATTTTGACCACCCTGTAAAAAGATAGGTATAGGAAACCCTAATACAAATTGAAAGCTAAGTAAATTTTCTACGCGATAGACTAGTAAGATACAGGGTGTTCCATTTAAAATAAGTAAGTTATTACAGCTTGAATTTGTTAATAGAACAATCTCATATTTTGACCACCCTGTAAGAAATTTTGTTGCAGTGAGCATCTTTTTAAGTATGCTAAATAGTCTATTATTAAGATCCAAGAAATAATTTGTTACTGCTTCTTAGATTCGTAGATATTTATTTTTTTCTAAAACCTTACATTTTTATAAAAATCGAAATAAATCAAAACCCCCTGTATTTAGTATAGGGAACCCTTATGAAAGTATAGCTTATTTTTTAAGGTCAATTCAATAATGTCATCAGATATAGGGCATTCCATAAGAAAAAATAAAACTTTGATATACCACTCTTTTTTGGAACACCCTGTATAATTCACATTATTTTTAGGTTGTAGTATTAAAGGCCCTGTATATTTCTGTGAAGAAAATTTTTTAAAATATCAAGTGGTTTTCCGTACAGAGACCGAGGCGAATAAGGTGAACCACCCTGTATATTAAATTTAAATAGGTCTACCATTCAAAAAAGTGCTTGGATAAAGTGTTTTCCCGAGTTAAAGCTAAGTGGAGACAAAGTATTTTGAAAGGCCTGTTCCAAAATCGTAAGTTAAATTCATTTTCACATTTCATTTTTTAAATGAGGAACTGACAAACAAAAGCATCATGTCCCACAAAAGAAATTTTTCTGGAAAGAGTGTTTTTATTCGACAAATTCGCTTTTGTAGACAATTCCGCTTTTGTTCTTCAGCTTAAGTAACGTACTTTGTTCTTTAAGTAACGTACAAATTGCTAAAGAACTTATGTTCATAAAAGTTAATTTTAGTTTTTTACCAGATCTAATAAAGTCATTAGAACAAAGGAATTTACAATTAAGTGATTCGGTTAATCTTGTTAACACTTTTTCTGCTCATTGTCAGAAAATTCCCGGAAATACAGGGATTACAATTAGAAATAAATTAAAAAATGTTTTAGAGAAAAATGAGGGCTTCGATTGTTTGAGGAAAGTTGTACGTATTTTTGAAGGCAACTTTTTTGAAGATCTTACGACTTAATATATTATTTTATTTTTGAGTATTTTTAATATGCATTTGCATATTTAGACAAATTTAGAAAAAATACCTGCATATTTGTAGTAAAAGTATTGCATATATTATATGCGCATATTTTGGTAATGTTGTGTTGCATATATTCCGCTCTCTACTCATAATCCTTAGTGCCCCTCAGGGCGTGGGATAAAAATAAAATCAAAGGTCACATAATATAAGAAAGAAAAGTCAAATTAGATGTACACACTATTCCTCTTATTAATACGAAATAAGCGTACTTACCTAATTGTTGCTGTAACTCCATCTGCTGTCTCTTCTTTTTCATTCTCCTTTCCTTTTCGGCCATTCGCTTCTCGTCGTAACAACAATAGCCACAATTAGAACAAAGGCAACAGCATAATGCTCTGGAAAATACCCCTCGAGCTACCCTGCTTAAAATAGAACCAACACTGGAAAGGTAGAGCAGCGTTAGAGGAATGCCCAGCATCGCGTATCCCATAGTGACTGCTTTTCCTAAGGACGTTCTTGGAGCTATGCTTCCATAACCTGGAATAAAGAAAATAAGTTAGAATATTTGTTTCATTTCACAAAGAAATCATAGAGAATGGACCTATAGATATGGAATTGAGATATACATACACATATGTCCAAAAGTTTGGAATATTGGAATATTTCGTCTTTTTATTGATTTTTATATATAAACTTTTCTGAATAGTTAAACATCATTTTGTTTCAATTCTTAACAATACTAAATAAATCTCAAAACCAGATAAACGATATGCCAAAAGAAATTTATAAGTAGAACTTACATTTAAAAATAAATTAGTAAAGAAAAAAATAATTTTTAATAAAACTAATAATTAGTATTTCCTCCATTGGCCTGTATGCATGCCTGTAGGCGATTTGGCATGCTGCCGATTAACTGGTCGAGCTGGGCTTGCGGAATTCTCTCCCATTCTTTACGAGCAGCATCTTTTAGTTCGTGAAGTGTAATAAGGGGATTCTTTCGCTTTTTGATGCGTGTTCATATCGGGGGAATTCGAGGGCCACTGTAATAGATATTCCTTCCTCTTCCAAAAAATTTTGTATTCCTGCTGTTCGATGAGGAGGTCCGTTGTCATGCATAAACACAAATTCATCACCTACTGCCCCTCGGAATAGACGTATGACATAATTTAAAACTTCCTCTATGTACACAGCACCAGTGACACTTCTCTCCAGAACCAGCAGTGACGTCCGTGTACCACTCATAATAGGGTAACGGGTACAGTGATTGGCCACTTAAGGGATTTCAAATTGAATTAAAATTGTAAATTGGTATATTTTAATGTGAAATATTTTGTAAGGGTTTTTTAATAACGATGAAATATCAAATTTTATAAAAACTCAGCGTATTTTAGTAAAAATAATAATGTACATCAAAAATTAACACAAATTTAAAAACATACAAAATTACACAGTTATTGGCCATGCAAACATAGTTATTGGCATATAGAATTACGGTTATTGGCCACTCATAAAATTCCTAATTTTCTTTTTTTATTTGTGCAGTTAGGGCACACAAAACTATTTAGATATTCAATTTCTTGTTGTTTTTTAACACAACTACCAATATGGGAGCCTCTGACACAAAATAAACATTTTATTCCAACTTTTGATTTAGGAATATTTTAGGAACAAGAATAGCACAATCCTGTATACAAAAGATTATTATTTACAGACATGTTGGTGTTGTCTGATTGTTTCACCAATATATCTGAGAGAATTTGTATTTTTTCATGTTCTGGATATCCCTCTGTTTCGAAAAACAACTTTCTTTTAGCCGACTCAACAGCACGTTTTTCTTTGCTGGTTTCCAAATTTGTACATTTGCTTTGGGAAGTAGTCCTCAAATTTGATGAATTCTTATTGTTGGAGACATCAAAATATACGTTATCAATTGAGGGCAGAATAGCGTTTTCCTCTACAGAATCAGGAAATTGGTTCCGTGGCAGTTCGTGGTTTTCTTTAGCGTTAATCACTTCTGGTATATGTACTCTAACTCCACTTCTCAAAGTAGTGCTTTTAATTGTATGATCAAGAAGTGTGTCTGATTTAAAAGTATTTGTATCTACAATATCACCTGTATTTAGTGTAACATTTTCTTTATTCTTCACAACATTTTGACATTTTTTGCTCTCGGAATTGGCTCTTGTGGCAATTTTTTTTATTACTTTCTTCTTGGTTTCTTTATTTTTTTTACCTTTATTGTTTGCTTTTGCGTCAGTGCGCTTTTGTTTTCGTTCTAATTTTATTTTTTCTTGTTCGTGTTTCTCTTCAATTTTACGCCTCTCTGCATTTTGAAGATCTGAAGAAGTGAGCACGAAAGGCAACCGTTCTGTTTGCTTTTTACCCTTTCTTTCTGGGGTTTTTGGCCAAAAAAGAATTTGTCAATTGAGGTGTCAATTTCTTTATATAATGAGTTGTCTTGATTTACTAAAGGCAGATTATCGGGTGTCGATTGAATATCTAAAGTCATTGTATCTTCTGTGACAATAGTATCTTTTTGTTTGGGTTTTCTCGTCTAAACTTTAAACTGCCCGGTTCCAATTTGCCTTTAATGGTTTAAATGCAGCAACGTCTGCAGGCTGTATAATTCTGGTCGCATTGGGATATAATGCCACTAAAATAATTTGTAACTTTGAGCATAATTCACTGGTTTGAATGGTTAAGTGAGTTTTATGTCCATCAACGAACAAAATGACTGTAAATTTAGTGTTTTTTGCAACTAGCTACTTATATAAGACGTTTCCTATGTATTCATAGAAGTTTTCATTCTTGATCCATCCCGTATCGCTACAGGCTATGCCCCATTCTCGAGGAACTGATTTTATAACATTGCTAGGAAGTCGTTTGTATGGGTAAATAATCATCGGTGCTGTTATTTCTTCAGATGCTGCAAACCTAAACATAACCGCCAAATTAACTTTGGAGTGATGTTCTATTTGATATACATTTTTGCTTCCCTTTACAGCCAACACTCGTTTATTTTTGTGACACAAGAGGAAGCAGGTTTCATCCCCATTAAAAACACGTGAAGGATCTTGAAGAATATCAATGTAACGTTTACGGTGTAAATATTCTTGAACACCGGTGAACCATTTTCTTATATCTTTTTCAGACACAACTGAACTTGCTGCTGTTACCGCTTCTGGAGTTCGCTCGCTTAAATCTGGATGTCTCTTTAAAAAGGATCTATACCAACCTCTTCCGGGCCGATTGTCAGTAAAAGGATTAGCACGTGGATTTGCATCAAGAAAACCTCTAACCGAGTCTTGTATATTTTCCACTCTACTGGAAAACCTTTGTCTTGGCATGTTACGATCCAATTCTATAAACGATTCTCTTGGGACCAAGGTTAGTTTTTTCATTAAATTTTTCGCTTTCTCTAAACTGCAGTGTTGCTCTTGGCACATTAAATTGTTCAGCGGCTTTCCGTTGGCTCATGCCAGTTTCTATGGCCTGAAAAGCAGACTGAAAGTCTTGTTCTCTATATATTTTCTGATATGTTTTATCTTTCCGGATATTTGGCATTTTTTATTCTAAAAATAAAAATCATTTAATAGTATCTAATAATGTTATCTACAATACGGACGTTTCAAATTTGATTCAGATTGCCCGCATTGGCATTAATTTTATAACAACTAAAATAATTGTAATTTCATAAAAACGAATCAGGACAAAAAAGATATTCTTATTACACATTACAGTTATTGGCCACCCTGTGGTTTAGTGATTGGCAGTCGGCCAACCACTAGTTATTGCCATAAAAAATAAGAAAAAATGCTTGAAATATGTTGTGTTGGGCCAAACTAATCTAAAAGAGCCTAAATTATAATAAATATCTTAATTTAAAGTAGGTACAGTAATTGGCCGGTAGGCCAATCATTATAATGCGGACATATTTAAGATACGGTGCTTGGCCACTAAAATTTACCGCCAAAAAATTATAACCTTACTATTAAAACCACTGATAACGTAAGATGTACCCCACTAAATCATCACAAAACATTAATATAAGCAGATACACAATATTATTAGCCAAGATAACTCACCTCATGAATGGCCTTCCTTAACAAATTCTTTAAAAAACTCTTAAAACTGGATGCACCTGTTAAGCTTCGAACAACACACGCTGTCACAACTAGACCATATTAACTGAGAGAGATAATGGCTACACCAAATATATAGCAATGTTGCCGAATTGCAATGCAAATACATTTATTTCCTTATACTTTCTAAAAATCTTAATATTTCGAATTTTTGTGAAAGTGGCCAATCACTAGTGACCGGCCAACAACTGTACCCGTTACCCTACCACCCCAAACCATAATACTGCCACCTTCAAACGGGACACGCGGTTGGGCTGTTTCTAGTCGGGCTTGTCGTCCTGGGGACCTCCGAACCAGTGTTCTTCGCGAATCAGATACCAAGCCAATTTTTGACTCATCAGAGAACATCACGTTATTCCAGTTACCACCATGTTGCACCATTTCTGTAGCCCATTGCAACCTTACTATTTTGTGTTGGTACAAAACCGCATTTAGTCGGCGTGTTATTGTTTGCCGTGAAATATTCAGTCCTTGCAGCCTAGACATTTCTATGGACATACCACTTGTGGATTCCAGATGATTTCTTCGAGCTATCAATGTTATCTGCCGATCTTGTTCTGCTGTTGTACATCGACTTCTACCACTTCTGAGACGATCCTTGACGTCATTTGTCTCTTGGATTTTTTTTTATTTTAGATACAGCACTCTGAGTAACATCAACAATATTCGCGATATCACTTTGGCTAAAGCCCTGTTGTAACAAAGCAATTACTCTAGCAGTTTCTAGTCATTTTTAAAAGGCTAAATTCAAATTTAAACAAAGGCTGAAATAATGTGTACATACGCTGAATGTGACCAAAATGGGCAAAATGATACAAAAACGATTCAGTTTTTATCATTTTCATGTAAAAATGCTCTAAAATGAATATCAACAACAGTTTTGAAACCACCATAGGTGTAGATATATATTATTTGTACGTATCCCAAACTTTTGTACATGTGTGTAGGTAGATAACTCTAACTCAGTGTTTTTTAATCTGTGGGTCGCGACCCCTCAGGGGGGTCGTGAAGCCTTACTCGGGGGGTCGTCGACTGAAAGAAAAAGTTGAGTTTCTTAAAACACAATTTTAGTGGGAAGGATGTGCTTGTTTCTTTTTCAAAAGTTTATCAAATTGTGGTACTATTTTAATGTCTACCACTAAAGAAAATGCTAGTTCACACAAGTACGAAGTGGCGAATTGCACTAATAATTTAAGAGCTTCCATTGCCAGCTCTGGGTATTGGTGTTTTATTTTTTTATTATATTTTAAGCGTGCCATCAGCAGCTATTCTCGAAGATATTCTTTCATTTTTTTGTTGACATGAGTCAGATCTATTGATGTGTCCAACAAAGGGTTTAGAATCCATCTATGCCTATTGTCAGCTTCAGAGTGGAACTCTGGAGAGTATGTCAAAAGTTGTTCTTGTAAATTATGTAAGCTCTGTATAATGCAAAGAATGTGAGCCGATACTGCAAAACTTTGGTCTGTTGCATTATCTTCATTAATCTTCTGAACACATGGAAAAGATTCAAACATTTTGTTTTGCAGAGAGGTTGACCACAAACGAAGTTTTGTGTGAAATGCCTTTAGTTTATCTTTAGCTGTTAAAATATTATTTTCTCTTCCTTGAAGGTTCTTGTTCAGATTATTAAGGTGGCTAAAAAGATCTACCAAAATGTTAATTTCAAGAGCCAATAGGGTCAGAAAAACCGTAAGCATATTTAGATTTTGCATCTTGTAAGAGCCATTAACAATTTAGCTCTCAGTTCCAGAACTCTTGTAAGCACCTTTCTTTTGAATAGCTAACTGACCTCTGTGTGATAAAGGAGATTTTTATGAAGCGAGTCCATAGCTTCACAAACGATTCTGAATAGCAAGGTTTGCAAAGCTTTACCTTTGATAGAATTTACAATTTTTAATACCTCATTGAGCACGTTATTTATATCAGAAGGTACATACTACATTAGAGCCTGTCGATGAAGAAAAATGTGTGTCCAGGATATTATGCTTGGCATTATCGATTTTATTTGGCAACGAGTCCGCTATTTTTGCCATTCATAGTTTTAACGCCATCGGGATCGCTACAAATAGCGATATATTTTTCCCAATCAATATTGTAGTTGCAAGTGCTTTCTAAAAACATATCCTACAAACAATGGCCGGTAGTGTTTGCAGGAAGTGCTTTGCCAAATAAGATTTCTTCCATGATATTGTCATCTGCTTCAAAGCGCACAAATACTGCAAAATGTGCACAGTCGGAAACACCTGTAGATTCATCAAACTGCAAAGCAAAATGTTGGCGGTTCTTTAATTTTTGGCCCGCGTGAATAAAAGATAAATGTACCAAAATAGGAAAAAAATTATTACCTAACGTATGTAGGTTTTAATTAAATTATTTCTTTGGTTTTCTATAGTCTAGTATGGTCACATTTGTTTAGCATTTCAAAAAATTTATTTAAGGGTACCATATCGTAGGCCTTTTCTAAGTCGACGAATGTGAGTTGGGTATTGAGATTTATAGCTATTCTTCTTTTAATTGCTTGACTTTTTCTTCTTGTAGTTCCATGACCGTTATCAATCGTTGGATATGATGTTGTCTACCATATTCGATATGGTATTTTTATTGACAACAGCTCTGAATAACGATGTAGCCGATTTTCCATACCATTGCCTTATATTTTTCAGCCATGATGTTTTTCTTCTACCAGGGCAACGTTTACCTTGGATCTTTCCCTGCATGATCAAATGTAATGGATCATATTTTTCAGGGTATCTTATAATGTGACTGAAATATTTTAGCTGCGTTTCTAATATTGACCAGTTGTATTGTTTGGTTTAGCCGTCTAAGCCTGTCGACTCGAGCTTATTTTTAGTAGTCGTCTGTATCCCCACATTTCACAGCCTGTCAAGCGTTTAAGCATAGCCTCAGTTAGAGTCCACGCTTCTACTCCATACAGTAGGACAGGAAAGATATAGCAATATATCATTCGGACTCGAAGGTTGTTCTATTCGGCATTTAATTTCTTTGGTTGGATCCCAACTCTCATTTATATTACTACCGAGATACACGAGTGATTAATTAAATACACGATACACGATACACGAGTTGATAATTACTTGACTAAGACTGAAAAAACATTGTCCGTAAAAGATCTGCTAATATAAAACCACTTTGTTTTGCTATTTCTACTGTCAACTACTTCTTCTTCTTCTTCTTAACTCAGGCGAGACTCGTTAGTCTCTGGCACTTGGTCATAAGACCTTTGTACCAAACCCTGTTTTTCTCCTTAAACTTTAATAAGTCCTGTGGCCTCAACGAAGGCCAAAAGTTTTCTTATTTGTAGTTTTAAGATCTTTTCTGGTTCAAACCTCATTTGACCAGTGAAGTTCTGCCTTACATCACCTAGCACACTGCAATAGCATAGTATGTGTATGGCAGTTTCTTCTTCCATTTCGCACTTTCTGCACCATGGTTCATTCACCTTACCTAGTTTGTATAGGTGATTTCTTAAACGACAATGTCCAGTCACCATTTCAGTGACCGTTTTGATCTCTCTTTTATTGAGGTTCATCAAACTGTTCGAGAGTTTTTTATTAATATTCTTGATTATTTTTTTAGTCTGGATTTGCCCTTGAGTGGTTCTCCATTTATTTTGATGATTCTTTATCAGCCATTTCTGAACCTCGTTTTTCATAGCATCTTTAGTGATGCCACAGAAAGGTTCTGGGCCTTCAAAAGTTTTTCTCGAGCCTTGTTTCGCTAACATATCTGCTCGTTCGTTCCCATGCACCCCTTCATGACCCGGCACCCATATTAAAGACACTTTGTTGTCTTTTGCCAGGTTATTGAGGAGATCTTTGCAGTTTCTCACCAGTTTTGATTTGGTGAGAGGGTTATTTACAGCCAGAATAGCCGATTGGCTATCTGTGTAAATGTTGATTCTCTTAGCTTTAGGGTCCTCATCAATTATTTCATCAATGCAGGCCACCAAAGCAAAAACTTCAGCCTGGAACACCGTTGTATGTTGACCTAGGCTGTAAGATTTATTATAGTTACATGTTTGCCCAAAGACTCCTGATCCAGTACCATGGGCAGTTTTAGATCCATCAGTGAACCATATTAAGTCTCCATTAATGTTTGGGACTTTTTGTTCTCTAGATGGTATAATTGTGTTAATCTTCTCAGTGAAGATTAGTTCTGGTGTCATCATATCTAAGTTCATCATAAAGATGTATTCCTCAAGTATAGTCCCAGTAATGTTTGTGTTGCTATTCAATACATACTTTGGCCTCCAAGTATTGTTTGCTTTGAGCCTCAGGATGGTCATAAAGGCTACCGTCGAAATATACAATTCCAGCGGAGGGAGACCTGTGATAGCCTCTAATGAAGCCGTTCCTGTACTATTCAAGGCTCCTGTTATATTTAGAAGCGCTTGTCTTTGTAGGGTGGTGAGAGTGGTCACACAAGATTGCAAAGCCGTCTTTCTCCACCAGAGTACTGACCCATAAGTAACTGTCGGTCGTATCACTGATGTGTACAACCAACATATCACCTTTGGTTTCAATCCCCAGGTTTTACCTACAACTCGTCTGCAGTTCCAGAAGAGTCGCTTAGCCCTATTGGTTATATTGGTAATATGAGTATTCCAATTGAGTTTCGAATCCAGGGTTACCCCTAGATACTTAACCTCATTGGTTCTTCCCAGTACCTCTCCAAATAATTTCAGCTCACTCAGTCCAGTAAGCTTCCTCTTATTTGTAAAGGCTTCCAGTTTAGTTTTAGAAGGGTTCACGGAGAGGTTCTCTTTCAGACACCAGTTCTGTATGTAGTGAAGGGCATATCGCATCTGATACACAACAGTGCTGGGAAATTTTCCCCTAGTTACTATCACGATATCATCTGCGAAACCCTGGACCCAGATTCCTTGGGCGCTTAGCCCATGAATCAGATCATCGACAACTATGTTCCATAATGACGGTGACAATACACCGCCTTGAGGGCATCCCTTAGTTGCCCTCAGATTTATGGTATCTTCATGCGTATCTGTGGATATTATTCTGCTCTGAAGCATCTGAATAATTCACTTGCATGTTGTGTTGTTGATTTTCTTCCTCACCAGTGCGCTTTGTTTAGACTCGATTGAGGTATTATCAAATGCACCTTCTATATCTAAAAATGCAGCAAGGGCGACTTCTTTCTGATGCAGAGTCCTTTCGAGTCAACTACTTTTCTATTAATTACTTTAATGGGAAATAAGCCACAATTTTACCAAAAAAATTATTTTATTTTACAAGACATTTACAATCCTTTCCAAATTATCAGGGACAATTTCCTTTGTCACAAGGTGATGACGGAGAGTATGGCACACAACATTGGGGCGTCACAATATGTTGTGTGCCATACTCTCCGTCATCACCTTGTGACAAAGGAAATTGTCCCTGATAATATAGAAAGGATTGTAAATGTCTTTTAAAATAAAATCATTTTGTGGTAAAATTGTGGCTTATTTGCCATTAAAAGTAATTGATTATAAAAATGCCACAAGAAAATACTTTTCTATTATTTCCTTTAGAATTTTGCCTATGACCTTCCTAAAGAATGGGGGAGACACGTGTGGTCAAAATAGCAAGAGACAAATCACCAATCGGTAGAAGAAAAATGGAAAAAGATGGGGTGACAATCTTCCATAGAGATATCAATCCGCCAATAAACAAGCAGAATTGCTTATAAAGAGGCCGAAGAAGAAGGAGAACCTCTTTAAAGAGCTGGTGATACTAATATGTCTATAGTTTTTATATTTTTCTTTTTCACAATTCTTATCCTTCTTCTTCCTGTGCAATGCTAGATTATCGTGCGCTGCCTGTCAAATTGTCTATACTCATTTTGTTGACGCCAGCTCGGAAAAGGGATACAGAGGATTTGTCAAACCATTCACTCAGGTTTCTAAGACATTGCGTTCTTTTTCGATCTGGCTTTCTTCTTTCGTCTATCTTGTCTTGTATTATTAAACGAAGTACATTATGTCTCTCTAGGTGACGCATAATATGGCTAAAATATTCAATTTGAGATTTGTAACTGCTCTGGCCAATTCTATAACTTTCCCCATCAGCTAAAAAACAATTTCATTCTAACTCTATATTTAACTTATTCGTAATTTTCTCCGATATACCTATATTTCAAAGTATTCCAGTTTTCTAAAAAGTAAATTCAATAAAGTCTAATCTTCGATACCATATCAAAGAATAGAGAACACATAATATCGTACTACTCTAATTTTCAGTCTCAAAGTAATATTGATTTAATTGATGGATTCGACCGTTACTTGATGGAAGTTCATTTTATCTCACAATAAAATACTGAAAACTTTTGTTTTCTATACTTCCACAAAATTTACTATTTACAACTATGTGACTACAGCTGTTTCGGCAGAGTGCCTTTCTCAAGTGATAAAATTTACAATGTGTTTGCCTTTTTAAGTCTCTAACTGAAGAGGTTGAGGATTGGGGAGCTGTTTGTCTCGAGTTGGTCATTCAGAATTATATCTGTATTTTTCAGTTTATTAATTTCCATAGATTCTAAAAAAGATAGCTTAAGGCCTTTATTTTGGATATGCAGAATTTGAAACTATTCATTGAAAGAATGATTATGATCTAGAAGGTGAAGTGCGTATGTAGAAGTGTCTGTTTTTCTATTGTTGAAAGCCCTTTTGTGTTCTGCTACCCGTTTGTCAAAAGTTCTGCCAGTTTGACCGATGTACGTTTTCGGACAGTCACCACAAGTTAGTTTGTACATACCACTCTGTAGTTGCTTTCTCTTTCGACTTTTATTGTTCTTAATATATTTGCTTAAGTTGTTGTTAGTTCTGAAAGCTGGTATTATTCCTTTCTTTTTTATGTATCTGGCTATTTTTGTTGTTATCTTGCCAGTATATGTGAGAGAGCAGAAGGTACTGGGTTCTTTCTGTGGTGGTGGATACACTAATTTCAGAGCTTTCTTATGGAGTTTTTGATTTAAAATTTTGTTAACTGTTTGTTCGTTGTAGCCGTTGTTTACTGCTATTTGTTTAATGATGCTTAGTTCCATCTCGAAGTTATTTTTTGTCATGGGAATTTCAGTCAGTCTATGTATCATGCTAATTTGTGTTGTGTAGGATGGGATGATGAATTGTGTATGGTTGTGTCAGTATGGGTAGGTTTATGATATACGGAGAACTCATGTTTGTTGTGTAGTCTGATAATCGTTACATCTAGAAAGTTTATGGAATTATTCTGTTCTGTTTCTATTGTGATACTATCAGATATATTTATGAACCAACTTGAAACAACAATTTCTAGACATCCCGTATTTAAACAGTTCTTATATTGGTGGAGATACGTGGATGATATACTAGTATGCTTTACAGGAACTAAGAGACAACTTGACCAATTTCTATCATACATTAATTCACTTCATAGTAATATTGAGTTTAAAATAGAAACAGAACAAAATAATTCCATAAACTTTCTAGATGTAACGATTACCAGACTACACAACAAACATGAGTTCTCCGTATATCATAAACCTACCCATACTGACACAACTATACACAATTCTACATCCCATCCTACACAACACAAATTAGCAGCCTACCATAGCATGATACATAGACTGACAGAAATTCCCACGACAAAAAATAACTTCGAGATAGAATTAAACATCATTAAACAAATAGCAGTAAACAACGGCTATAACGAACAAACAGTTAACAAAATTTTAAATAAAAAACTCCATAAGAAAGCCCTCAAATTAGTGTATCCACCACCACAGAAAGAACCTAGTACCTTCTGCTCTTTCATATATACTGGCAAGATAACAACAAAAATAGCCAGATATATAAAAAAAGGAATAATACCAGCTTTCAGAACTAACAACAACTTAAGCAAATATATTAAGAACAATAAAAGCCGAAAGAGAAAGCAACTACAGAGTGGTGTGTACAAACTAACTTGTGGTGACTGTCCGAAAACCTACATCGGTCAAACTGGCAGAACTTTTGACAAACGGATAGCAGAACACAAAAGGGCTTTCAACAATAGAAAAACAGACACTTCTACATACGCACTTCACCTTCTAGATCATAATCATTCTTTCAATGAAGAGTTTCAAATTCTGCATATCCAAAATAAAGGCCTAAGCTATCTTTTTTAGAATCTATGAAAATTAGTAAACTGAAAAATACATATATAATTCTGAATGACCAACTCGAGACAAACAGCTCCCCACTCCTCAACCTCTTCAGTTAGAGACTTAAAAAGGCAAACACATTGTAAATTATATCACTTGAAAAAGGCACTCTGCCGAAACAGCTGTAGTCGCATAGTTGTAAATAATAAATTTTGTGGAAGTATAGAAAACAAAAGTTTTCAGTGTTTATTGTGAGATAATATTGATTTTACGTAATATTTTCTCCATCTTCAATGCAGCCCCTGCCTTCTCTATACCTATTCCAAATCCATTGCTCCTGTCCTAGTTCTCATTGAGATTACAACCAAGGTAAGTGATAGTGTTGGTTCTCTTCAGTTATTTCCCATAAGCTGTAGCCACTTCTGGTTTTATTGGTGTTTAACCGACAACCATCACCTCTGTCTTTGTGGTGAAGTGGTATTTAGCTTTAGTTCATATTCATCACACGTTGTGGCAATACCTTCCCTAACCATTGATCTAATATATGCCAAATTCCAGTATTCTGTCATATTTCCTCATCACATTCGACATTTATTAAAAAGATTCCCGAACAATTCCAATTATATGTATACCTGGGGCATATTTCACCAATTCAATATGACTGTTCCAGGTACAATTATTGCTGTTCTATTTTCCATCTTTCTTAATGCAGATTTAATCACAGTCAAAGTGAGGTAATTTCTATTTTGTCTGCTATTAGTGTCTATTACTATATACTAGATGCTATCTAGCAAACGTCGCCGTACGAAAGATGACCAAAATCTAAAAGGACTCAAATTTCACGAACTCTAAAGACGACGTTGATTAACTGGTTAATATTCCCAATACATATGGATATGAATCTTTGAACCTAATACAAGAGGAAAGAAGAAAGATAGGTGCAAAAGAAATGGTTTGTTGAAATGTTACGAAATCATTCGATTTTAAATGAGCTAAATGTCAGCAAATGGCTCTGCAGTAGAGTAGTTTACTAACAAAAAAAATACTTTTGATACCTTGTTATGAGAGCAGATACCGAAAATATGGAAAGGTTTACTATCAAAGGAAAGGTAAAAGGCCGAAGATCATGAGCTAGATCCACAACAATATAGATAGACCAAATTACAGACCTATGCATGAGTAAAAAAAATGACCAAAGACATAGATCTCTGGAGACGAAAATACCCGACATCACGACGACCCTCCGGAGTGTCAGGACTGAAGAGAGAGACTAGTATCTCTCTGGCTTTTGGTTTGTATCCATTTCTGGTCTCTTTTGAAATATTTCCGTAGTAGTCTTTCCACCAGTAGTAAAACAGTAAAACAGTATACCTATCTTGGAACAATCCATTGTCAAATAACTGTCAAAGTGTGGACACGAATTTTTATTCTCCGCAGTTTAATAGTTTGATTTTAACGATACAAACGAGCAGTTCTCGGTGTATTGTGTGTTATTGTGTTAATTAGTGTTCCTTTTGTTAATTTTCTTTATTGTTTATAATAGGTAGGTTAGGTAAGTGATCAAAAAAATATATAATGGATGAGACCTCGGGTGGCACTTCGCCACCCGAAAATAAGGACGCAGAGGAGGATAGGTATGTAAATAATTTTATAGATTTAAATAATAGATATAGAACTGAGGATAAAGGTCCATATTTTGTATATATTGAGAGTACTGATAAGCATTTGGGAAGAATTTTCCCAATCCGGATTGGTCACGTTTTGTTGACTGACAATTATATAAAATCCGATGTTCTTGATATCAAATCGATTGGTCTTAATCGCGTTAAAGTTATTTTTAAGTCTTATGAAAAAGCTAATTATCTAGTTAATAATAAAATTATGTCTAATAATAACTTAGTAGCGTATATACCCAAATTTTTTACACACAAGAAGGGTGTGTTGAGGAATATTGACACATACTTTTCTGAGGAATATTTAAAAAATGCCATAATATCTAATAAAGAGGTGGTTCAAGTTCAACGCATGAAACGAAAGGTAACAGATAAAGACGGTAATATTTCATATGTAAACAGACAAATGGTTATTGTTCAATTTGTAGGAAATGAACTTCCTCAAAATATAACAATTAATTTATGCAATTTCTCTGTAGAACCATATATATTCCCCGTTGTTCAATGTTTTAATTGCCTGCGATATGGGCATTCTGCCAAGCAATGTAAAACCAAATCTTCTCACTGTCGAAACTGTTCTAGCCTAAATCATACGTCAGACTCTTCTTGCGAAAAATTCTGCATTTATTGCCAAAATAATGAACACTGCTCTACATCCAGAGATTGTCCAGTATATAAGAAACAAAAAAATATCAAACAACTCATGGCCAGGGAAAATATTACATTTAAAGAAGCTGAAAGATTGCATGATAATCCATCTTATGCCAAGATTTCTACAAATAATAGATTTTCAGTTCTTAATAATTCCACTAATTTTCCCTCTCTGCCACTCCCCAGTACGTCCCAAACTCCAAATTCTAGCTTTTTGCTACGTAAACCCATTGTTCGAAATACTTCACCCAAAAGACAAGTGCAAAAACGTAAGCCATCTGCTCCGGAGTCTCCACCTATTTCTCCGTCTCTGCCTACTTCTTCCCATTTTCAATCAAAAAAAACCAAATCTTCACATAATCCCATCATACCAAATCCTCACAGAGATGACTTTATCCAATATAAGGAAAAACTAACAAGTCAGATAATAACCGTAGTTAAACAAGTAGTTAATTCAGATTCATCCGAAACAAATTACAATTTAGAAGAAAATATTAGAAAAATGATCTCCTCTATATTAAGTCCTTCAAATCTAATTCCAGAAATCGATATAGAATCTTGTTCTGATGATTCAATCCACTAATAAGATAAGTACACCCAATAGTAAAAACATTAAAGTTATCCAATGGAATATTCGTTCTTTCTCTAAAAACCATCCAAGTTTATTAAATTTTTTACACAATAATCCTGTAGATATTATAGCTTTATCAGAAACCTTCAAAAAACCAAACCATTCTTTTAAACTAAAAGGGTATAAGATTATCCGACAGGATCGTGCAAATGGCTTTGGCGGTGTTGCCATTGCAGTTCGCCAAGACATTAAATTTATAAATTTTCCTATTACTTTTGCATATAAAAAAGATTTAGAACTTTGCGCAGTTAAATTTCCGTCCTTAAATATCATACTAGTATCGGTGTATAAACCACCTAAATTAAATGTTTCTAAATCAGATTGGTCAAATATCTTTCGGCAATTTAATTCTCCTGTTATCTTCTGTGGCGATTTTAACAGCCATCATACACTTTGGGGATCTCATATTAATAAAGCTTGTGGTAATCAATTAGTAGAAGCCTTAGATGACAATAACTATGTTGTTCTCAATAATGGTAAACCAACTAGAATTTCTCGTCCAGAAGAGCTACCTTCGGCGGTAGACATTACATTTTGCTCTGCTAGTTTGGCTAGTGATTGTTGTGTATGGGATGTCGTACCAGATGCGTTAGGTTCAGATCATTGCTTAATCAAATTTGAAATTATTAGGGATAGAGTTATAATAAATAAAAATCCAGCATCTAAATGGAATGATAAATTAGCTGATTGGTCTGCATACTCCACTATACTGGAAAATTCGTTAATTAGTACAAACCAAAATCTAAACTCCAATCTACTAAGCTTCTCTATTTTTATGGAAAAGGTCTCAGAGGCAGCATCCGCAACTATTCCCCTAAAAAGAGCAAGACAACAAGTAACTCAACGTCCAATATGGTGGGATACCGAATGCTATGATATGTTTCGTCGCAGAAAAGAAGCCCTGAACCAGTATAAACGTGTCTCAAACTATACAAACTATTGTCAATATCAAAATGTAGCTAGTCAAACTAAATTACTATTTTCTAAAAAAGCTCGAGATAGCTGGATATCTTTCATAAGCAATATTAATAAAAACACGCACCCTACTAAAATTTGGCAATTTATAAAAAAAATATCAAACAAAGACTCAACGGGATCGGGCAGTATATCAGCTGATATGGTGGACGATTTTTTTGAGTTTTTTATTCCCAAATTTGCATCAAATAAAATCGACTTCAGTAAATTTAATAGTAATGTAGCATGCAATGAATCATTTTATATGCCTATCAGTTTGGAGGAATTACGATTAGCAATCAAACAATCTAAAAGTACAGCACCGGGTTTTGATAGCATTACATATAAAATGATTGAATACTTGCCTGAAATTGCTAAAGGAATTCTTTTAAATATTTTTAATAGTTGGTGGTTGCAAGGATTATATGACCAAAGTTTAAAAAAAACTGTAATTTGCTTACTTGCTAAACCCAACAAAAATTTAAGTCTACCTAACTCTTACAGACCAATTTCATTAATATCATGCATTACAAAAACATTTGAGAGAATTATCAAATTAAGAATGGAATTGCATTTTGAAAGTAATTGTTTATTACCTATTAATCAGTTTGGATATCGCAGAGGCAAAGGCACCTCTGAAGCATTAGCTCAATTAGTTTCCGACATTCAGAATGCACTTTCCGTTAATCTTATAACGGCATGCTTGTTTTTAGATATTAAAGGGGCTTATGATACTCTGGATATTGATATTTTAACTGTTCAGCTCATAAAATACGGTCTAAATTATAAATTCGCACAAAGAATCACAGATTTGTATAGGGACAGAGAAGTTTTCATTCGAGATTCAGAAAATCACATTTACGGCCCTCGATTATTATCAGTCGGAATTCCGCAAGGTTCAGTCCTAAGTCCAGTACTTTTTAATATCTATACTGCAGAATTGCATGACATGTTAAATGAAACAAATAATACAATTAAAATTATTCAGTATGCAGACGATTTCTGTATATACAGCAGCCGTAAATCATATAATGAGTGTTTATGCGATTTGGATCTGATAATGCAATGTGTAAAAAGATGGTCTATGGCTTTTAATTTCACGTTATCCCCTGAAAAATCTAGCATCACCTTTTTCACTAGACATAGGTTAAGTTCCCCTACCAGTATAAATTTAAGTAATGTTGATATTAATGTATCCTCTCACCATAAGTATCTGGGCGTGGTTTTGGACAAAAAACTAACCTGGACACTCCATGTGAATCACATTATCAACAAATGCGAAAAAGGTTTAAACATGCTTCGTTGCATATGTAAAGCTAGATGGGGTGCCGACCCAAAGATAGCATTAATGTTCTATAAATCGTATATTCGGTCAATCATTGATTATGGATGCTTTTTATATGGTTCATCGTCAAAATCTAATTTATCAAAAATCGATCATATTCAGTATAAGGCAATACGTATATGTATTAGTGCGTTTAAGTCAACGCCATGTGCTGCAATTCTAGCAGAAGCGCAGGAACCTCCTCTAAACCTTAGAAGAGAATTCTTGTCTAATAAGTTTCTATTAAAGACCAGGACTTTAGACTCACATAAATTATTAAGTAAAATTAACAGTCTCACTGAATATAACTTAACAAATTCTTATTGGAGAATTAAAACTTCTCCCCCTCTTACAGATGCTTATCTAGAAACTAACAACTTTAGCATTAACACTAAACAAATATTACCCATATATAACCTTTCTATTGAGGAAATCGCAATCTTTCCAAAGATCATAAAACCTACATATAGAAACCTACCATGCCAAAACAATAAAATTATAAAATTAATCTTATCTGAATTTTCTAATTTTAAATACATCTATACAGATGGTTCGAAAACATGTAATAGTGTAGGTAGTGCTTATTATGTTTCTAATATAAAAAGTGGTAATTCTTTTAGACTACCTAAATGTACATCTATCTTCACTGCCGAACTTTATGCTATTGAAAGAGCCCTAACTTACGCGGTTGAACAGAACTTTGGAGACACGGTTATACTATCAGATTCTTTATCTGCTCTTGAGGCAATATCACAACCAATAACCAAAAAACACAACAATGAGTTGTTATGCCATATTAGAAAGACAATCGCTCGATTTAAAAATAAGAGTAGTGACTTGGTCTTTATCTGGGTAAAAGGACATGCTGGAATCAAAGAAAATGAGATAGTGGATGAAATGGCAAAGAATTCGGCAACTTTAAATGAAATAGTAGATTTAACAATCTCCAGCGATTACATTCCAGAATTGCATAAAAAATTAAGAAAGAAATGGGAAACTATTTGGCTTAAGTTTGTACAAACTTCGAGGAATCCATACACTTACATATACCCACAACTTCCGCAAAATATCCCACACATATTTGATTATCACGTTACTCGGTTTTATTCCACATCCCTAAGTCGCTTAAGATTAAACCATGGCAATTTTCCTGCACATTTAGCTAAAATAGGAATGCGTATCAACTCTCTCTGTTCATGTGATAACTACTCTACTGCAGATTTAAATCATATAATCTTTAATTGTGAACTTAATAAAAACCATACGAAAGCACTAATTGCTAGACTTCAGGAGCGGAATGTAAGTTTACCGCTGAATATTTCACATCTACTAAGCTTCAATACCAAAACTATTAATGATATTATCATACAATTTCTTAAAGATTCTAAAATAAAAATTTAATATGACATCTTCAATCTTCAACTTTCAAATATCTGTGGCAAAAAGTTTATCTAATGCCATCCCCTCTTTGTGAACACACACACACACATATCTTGGAACAATAGTAAATGAACAATGGGATCACTCACAAGAAATAAAATGTAGAATAGAGAAGGCTAGGAGTGCATTCAATAACATGGTCAAACTCTTTAAAAGCCACAACCTTAATCTGGAGATAACGGTAAGGCTCCTACGATGTTATATCTTCTCAATATTGTACTACGGAGTTGAATCCTGGACACTCACTGAAGCGATGGATAAAAAACTTGAAGCCTTCGAGATGTGGCTATACAGGCGAATCCTAAGGATATCATGAACGGACAAGATAACCAACGAGACCGTAATACGAAGAATGGGAAGAGAGGTGATGTATATCATTAAAAGGAGAAAGTTAGACACATAATATCGGACACATAATGAGAAACGGCACTAAATACAGATTACTGAATGTAATCCTTCAAGGCAAAGTATTCGGAGGAAATGGTTTTCCACAACAACTAATCTGTTTAGAGCATCAGTTAATAAAATAGTTATAGCCAGAATGATCGCCAATATTCGAAACTAATAGGCACAAAAGAAAAAGGAGTCTGTCCATCATCGTAAGGATGTTATGAGTATCTTTCTAGTCTCTTTTGTATTCTTACCTAGATTCTTGATTACTTTTCAGGCTTCTGAAAAACGTATTCTACCTATGGTTCTTTTGATTTTAGGACGTTTGTTATATGCTTCTTTTTCTCGTTTTTTAATGCTATTAAATAATTTAATAGTATTCTATGCAACGAGCATTTAATGATGGTCATTATGAAGCGAGTATGGGGGATACGAAACGAGCCGTATGCGGCGAGTTTCGTATAGAGTACGAGCTTCATAATGATAATTAAATGCAAGTTGTATACATAATTTTTTATATGATCATTCACATCAAAAAATATATTCAAATTTATTAATTTTGTAACACAAACAAATTAAGTAGATTGTCAATTTGACAGTTTGTTTACATATTGAGAACTCTCAAGGCGTATGTATTTGACTCGCCATTGGTCACTGCGCGTGTACCACCTGTATCGCGAAAGCCATATCGCGATTCTATTGGTAAAAATCTGTACCTATCTTAATGAAAATCTGTGTCATAATAAAGTTCATTATGATACAGGTAGTGATATCATAATTGATATATTTATTATAGTATGAGAATAGAAAGTTCAATTATTTTATTTAGGTATGTAACATAAGCAAACATACAAAATAAAGGAAATTAAAAAAGAATGGCGATATTTCAATAATAAAAAAAATTAATAAATCCTATGTCGCTACTTCATGGCCAATATTTTTTTAAAATTACTCAAAAAACTTTAAATATTTTTGTGGAAAATGCATTTTGTAAATACAAATAAAAATCCAATAAAAATATTGGCCTATGTATATCAATATTTGTTGAGCCTTTCACAAAAATAATTAAACAAACACCAAACAAAAATTTGAATTCTCACAAAAAATCTGCCGAAAGTAAACATTATAGAACTTTGAATGAAATGTTTAGTCCATTCACTCACGGTAAAATATTGCTAAACCTCCAAATTTTAAAGAACCGCTTAGATTGACATGAAAATTTGGCATACACATAGCTAACTTGTCAAAAAAAAAAAAGTGATATTGTGCCGAGGTGTGATTTTGTCATGGGGGTGACTTTCACCCCTTCTTGGGGTTGAAAAAACCTAGGTATAAAATAATTCATTTTTCAGCAAAGAAAAACACGTTTTTAGAAGGTTTTTGCAAATGGCTCGAAAAGTAGGTATTTATTTTATGGAAAAAAACATTATTAACAAAAATATAGCCTATAAAAAGTGAAAAAATTGTGTATGTACTAGGTCTCCGGACCCAGTAAAAGCAAAGTTGTAGCTAATGAAAAGTAGGTTCATGTTCGTAAAATTACAAATCGAATATTTCAACGTAAAATAACCAAAAAAAAAATGAAGCAGTGTTTGGGGAAAACTCATTACAACTAAACTAAGAGTTTAGGGAAAGCTTTATATTTGTTTTTTAAAAAAGTTTCTGGCATCAAAACTAAGCAAGTTGCGCTCAAAATAAAATTGGTGCTTTTTTTACTAAAAAAATCAAGAAAATCACCTCCTAATTAGCATCTCAAATGAAACTAATAGTTACTGCTTCACAAGTTACTTTACTTATACAGTGAGGAGATTTGAGTTGGAATAAATTCATTATCTCGAGAATGGACGAACTTTTAGGGAAATCCTAAGACAGGTCGATTTTGATTTTTAAATTATGACATTTTGGCATATATATCATACTAGTGACGTCATCCATATGGGCGTGATGACGTAATCGATGATTTTTGTAAATAAGAGTAGGGGTTGTGTCATAGCTTATTTGAAAGGTAATTTAATTCTCTATTCAGCAATATAAACAAGAACCTAATTATTTATACAGGGTGGGGGGCAAAAAAAGTTTTTTTGAATTAAAATAATTGAAACAAAAAGAAGAATGTATGTAATTTATTTAATGCAAAATACATTTTACTGCTGTCAAAAAACAGAAAAAAAATGTTAATTTGGAAAATAAACATTGCTTTTCGCTTAAATTAATTGTTCAAACTGCAGAGGCATGTATGTGGCAGTTTTTATGTTGAATTCAAGCGAAAAACAACATTTTTTCTGTTTTCGGACAACAGCAAAATATATTTCCAATTAAATAAATTACATACATTCTTCTTTTTGTCCAAATTAATTTAATTAAAAATTTTTTTTTGCCACCCTGTATAGATAATTAGGAAATTGTTTATACTACTAAATAGAGAATTGAATTACCTTTCAAACGAGCTATCACTCAACCCCTACTCTTATTTAAAAAAATCATCGATTACGTCATCACGCCCAGATGGCTGATGTCACTATTATAATAAATATGCCAAAAAGTCATAATTTAAAAATAAAAATCGACCTGTCTCAAGATTTTTCTACAAATTCGCACCTTCTCGAGATAATGAATTTATTCCAACTCAAACGTCCTCCCTGTATACATATTGTTTATGTGAATTGTAAATTTAATCGCCTCAAAGTGCTTGTTGTTGAAAAACATTGATTTTAAAGTAAAATTTTTTTAATTTTTAATTTTGAAGAATATATATTTTTTTCAAAATAACTTTTAAAAAATTATTAGGTAGTGAGGCCAAAAATCTCAAAGGGTAAAAATGTAGGTTTTGCATTTCTGGATATTTTGGAACTTTTGTTTATTTGTAAGACAAAAATTGGTTCAGATTGGTTAAAATTGTTTAAAATTTGCATACACTCGTAATTAGTGACTCATTCTAGCCCTTTTAACTACGGCCCTAAAAAATAAGCACTTTGAACCGACGAAACTTACAGATCATATAAACAATACGTACACGAGTAAAGCAACTTGTGAAGCGGTAACGATTAATTTCATTTACGCTATTAATAAGGAGTTGATTTACAGGTTCTTTTTACCAAAAAAAAGGGACCAACTTTATTTTAGGCCTAACTTGCTTACCTTTGATGCTAGAGACTTTTCTCAAAAACAAAAATAAAGCTTTTCTTAAGCACTTTAAAAAAAGTTTTAATGAGATTTCCTCAAAAAATGCTTCATTTTTTGGTCATTTCAAGTTGAAATACTCGATTTAGAATTTGACGAGTAAGAACCTACTTTTCATTAGCTACAACTCTGCTTCTGCTGGAACTACAGACTTCATTCATACACAACGTTTTCACTTTTTGATAAGCTGTATTTTTGCTAAGAATTTCTTCTCAATAATATACTTACTTTTTGATTTATTGGCGAAAAACCGTCTAAAAGCGTAGTTTTTTGTTTAAAAATGAACATATTCACTCGCAAATAACTCGAAAAAGTATTACCTTAGTGAAAAAAATGCTATAAAACAAAAGTTGCTTAGAATTTATCTTAGAGTTTGTCCATTTCCGGACTTAATTTGAACGTATATTTTTTCACCCCCGAGAATGGGTGAAACTCACCTCCAGGGCAAACACACATCGGCACAATATCACTTTTTCCTTTGACATGTTAACTGTATATGCTAAAGGGCCTAGCCGGGTAAGATGATGAAAAGTGCCCCCAACTCGATTCGAATTCCTTATAGGTCATCGTTTAGCATATATAGTGACACTAACTTTCTGAAATTTTTAGCCCCCTATGTGGTCATGTGGCCCACCTAGAGCCTAATTAGGGTTTTTAGGTTTTATTTTTTATCTCACCCGCATCGAGAACCAGTGAAAAACTTTAAATAAAAAAGTTGTAAGTGTTAAAAAGTTCTGTCCGAAAAATTTTTTTTGTTTATTTTTTGGCGGGAAATTTAAATTTTAGAACGATTTTAAAATTTTAAATGAGTATAAAAAAATAACTAAGAAATTTGTTTTCACGACAAAAATGTATAACGTGTATTTTTGGATAATGTTTCACCTTGAATTTTTTTAAATTTTTAAAATTGGTGAAACGCACCTTTAAAAATAATAAACCGCATTTGTTCGGGTTTTTTTTTCGATTTTTGATACAATTTTATACATATTTTTCATAAAAGATAACACCGTCACTATAATAGATAAAAAACTAAAAATTAATTGGGGTTGGTTTAATAAACATTTTTGTAACGCCATCCATTTTCAAGATACAGGTCGTTGAAGAAAACAAAATTTTACACATTTTTTACGATTTTGCCGAAACTACTGGCAACATTGTAATAAAATTTGCGGGTTTTAAGAGGTAGTTATTGTGCATGTTTTGACATAAAACTATGGATTTGATATTCATCATTGGCGCGCATAGGGGTAATGGTATGAAATTTTCAAAGAAAAAAAGATAGTACGCCACTAACATATTTCAAATTAACAATCATTTTTGAATTTCTCGTTCAATTTGCGATAAAAAAACTTTCTTCTCATTTTTTCATACGACGCGCCGTTTTGCTGCAAAAAATAAAATATCTTAACGCTTCCAAAGCATTCGAATTAGTTTTTATAATGTATGAACGAGTTTATGAAGTTGTACATAGAAACTACTAGAAGTTCGAATACTTTGTAAGGGTTAAGATTTTTTATTTTTTGAATAAAAATGACGCGTCGCATGAAAAAATAGCAAGATAGATTTTTTGTCACAAATTGAACGAGGAATTAAAAAACGATTGTTAATTTGAAATATGTCAGTGGCGTACTATCTTTTTTCTTTAAAAAGTTTAGACTATTACCCCTATGCGCGCCAATGATAAATATAAAATTCTTAATTGTATGTCCAAAAATGCACAACAACTACCTCTTAAAATTCGCCAAATTTTATTACAATGTTGCCAGTAGTTTCAGCAAAATTAAAATGGATGGCAATACAAAATTTTTTTATTAAGCAAACCCCAATTGTTTTTCAGTTTTTTACCTATTCTAGTGACGGTGTTACCTTTTTTGAAAAATATGTATAAAATTGTATCAAAAACGAAAAAAAACCGAAAAATTGCGGTTTTATATTTTTAAAGGAGCGTTTCACCAATTTTAAAAATTTGAAAAAATTCAGGGTGAAATATTATGCAAAAATACACGTTATATAATTTTTTCGTGAAAACGAATGTCTTAGTTATTTTTTTATACTCATTTAAAATTTTAAAATCGATCTAAAATTTAAATTTCCCGTCAAAAATTAAAAAAAAAATGTTTTTCGGACAGAACTTTTTAAAGCTTACAACTATTTTATGTAAAGTTTCTCGCTAGTTCTCGATGCGGCTGAGATAAAAAATAAAAACATAAAAACCCTAATTAGGCTCTAGGTGGTCACGTGACTACCTAGGAGGCTAAAAATTTCAGAAAGTTAGTTTCACTATATATGCTAAACGGTGACCTATATGGAATTCGAATCGAGTTGGGGGCACTTTTCATCATCTTACCCGGCTAGGCCCTTTCGTGTCTAAAGATACGAAATAGAAAACTTCCCAGTTAGAATAAATGATACCCAAGTTCCTTATGCAATATCAGCAACATATTTGGGCGTCAACCTAGACGAAAAGTCCATGTCAAAAAGAAAAGAGGGGAGCTTGATATCAGATATAAGAAATTATATTGGCTTATTGGAACAAATTCAACATTATCCCTTCCTTTCCATCCATTTATGGATAATAAATTATCCATTTACGAGCAAGTACTGAGGGGAGTATGGGTATAAGGGTGCTAACTCTGGGGCTGTATCAAAGCTAGTAATCTATATTTTATCCGGATATTTCAAAACAAAGTACTGAGAAACATTGTTGATGCTCCTTGGTATATCCGTAACAGCAACCTCCACCAGAACCTGGGTATGGAAACGGTGACCGAAACAATCAAGAGAACAGCAGCAAGTCACGAGCAAAGGCTGCATAGTCATGTGAATGTCGAGGCAATCAAGCTTCTTGACAACACTGAACTAAAGAGAGGACTAATAAGGACATAACCATTTGAGTTAGTGTAAATGTATAACAGTTTAGTGTAAAAAGCAGAGCATAGTGCTGTGATGTTATTGCATGTTAGATGTTAGTTGTAGTGTATAAGATGATAGATACAATAAGATTAAGTCATAGGGTAAGACCTTAAATTTAAGTGTTTGTTGTTTATTAAGTTAGGCCAGAAAATAACTGATAATTGGTCATTTGTAACCTTCTTCTTAACGTGCCCTATTAAGTCCCCTTGACGTTGGCGATTAACATGGCGAAACTGTCTCTGTCTCGATCTATTCTAAATAGTTGTTCTGCTTTCTTTATTCCTATCGACTCCCTGATATTCTTCAACCAAGGGGCCTGCTTTTTACCAATTCCTCTGCGTCCTTCGATTTTACCCATCATAATAAGTTAAAGAATATTATACCGGTCTCCCCTTACTACGTGTCCAAAATAGGCCATCTTTCTATATTTGATGTTCTCAGGCAGCTCGCGGGCAGCATTTGCCCTTTTAAGGACTGACACATTTGTCAGCACAGCCGTCCATGGTATTTTCAGTGTACGTCTGTGCAGCCACATTTCAAGGGCCTCCAAACGATTAATGTCGGATATTTTTAATGTCCATGCTTCGACACCATACAAGAGGACTGACCAAATGTAACATTTAATCATGCACTTTCGAAGTTGAAGTTGCAAGTTATCATTACAGAAGAATGACCTCATTTTTAAAAATGTCGTGCGGGCTATCTCGATTCTACATTTTATCTCTTTATCTGGATCTAGTTGTTCAGTAATATGGCAACCAAGATATTTAAAACTGGGTACTCTTCGAATTATATGATCATCAACATATTACCGTGAATCTTGATGGACAAACGGCTAAGTACCATGTAACTATTTTGTTTTTGAACAGTTTAGGCCAAAGTTTAGGAACAGTGTTTAGGCCAAACTCCCTTCCCACTGTGCCAATGGCATTTAAAAGGTGATGTAATCCATTCATATCATCACTTAAAATAACTGTATTGTCTGCATATCTGATTGAATTTATCAGAATTCCATAAACTTTTACACCCCATTCCAAATTATGCAGCGCTTTCTTAAATATTCTATCTGAATATAAATTGAATAACAGTGGGGACAGTATACAACCCTGTCTGACACTTCTTTGTATTTTGCATATTTCTGTTGATTTTCCATTTATCCAAGCTGTAGCTGTTTGACGCCAGTATAATTTTTGTATGATTCGTACATCTTGACTATCAACTCCTTCCTCCTTTAATATTTTAATTAATTTGTGATGTTGTACTCGATCAAAGGCCTTCTCATAGTCAACAAATACAGCAAAGACGTATTTCCTTTGATATCGGCATTTCTGCAATAATAAAGAATCTTCAGGGATATCATCAGTCGAGTATATATCATTGAAAAGTTTGACCAGAATTCCAATGTTTTCTTTGTTTATGAGCTTTAAGATTTCTGTAGGTATGTTGTCAGGACCAACGGCGTTCTTGTTTTTTGCCAATTTTATAGCATGTAGTATTTCTGATTTTAGTATTTCTGCTCCTTCACCTTCATCTAAAGTCTCCAGTTCTTCGTGTCTATCATCATTATACAGTTCATTTATATATATGCTAGTTCGAATTTCGTGTTCGTCTATTATCATTTTTCCCGACGAATCGTTTATAGTATGTGGAGTTTTCTTATGTGAAAGACCAGCAACTTCTCTAACTTTTTTAAACATATTAAACGTATCATGTTTTTCATTCAACTTTTCTAATTCCTTGCATTTATCCTCCATCCATTTTTCTTTAGCTACCTTTATTTTTTGCTTAATTATTAGTTTTTGTTTTTCTTTGTATTCTGTCTTGTTATCTTTCAGTTTTCTTTCTTCTCTGATCCATTAATTCCAGGATTTCGTCTGTCATCCAGAGGCGAGGAGTCATCCATTGTTGTTTTTTGTGCCTTTGCATCGTTGTTGTATATTTTTCCATTCAGGTAAGATCTTTAAACGTGTTCCATATTTCTGTATTGTTTTCATTTGTTGAATTCTTTAGGTGATTATTTAGGTTATTTTCTATTAGCGTTTTTTTGTATGCTGAGATATGTAATTTTGGTTTTTTGGGGCTTTCTTGGACTTTTTTGAGCTTCACTTCGATGTCAACTATTAGAGGGTTATGGTCTGAACCGATATCTGCACCAGGATATGTCGTTGGTCTCTTAACACGATTCTTAAATCTCTTGTTTACTAGAATATAATCTATTTGATTTCTAATTATATGAAGTGAGTTATCTCCTGGTCCCTTTCATGTGTATAATCTTCTTTTGTATAATTTGAACCATCATTTGTGACCAGATGCGGTTTTTTAAAATTTGGAGCAAAAACCGTGAGTAAATGGACTAATAACTTCGAATGAACCCTTGTCGATAAAATCGCTTTACGTTTAATAATCAATGTAAAATGTTTGCAAACTTGTAATCAATCACCTTTGTTGTGATTGTATTTCATTTTATGTATCACGCTTCGTCGTTTCTCTACTTCGACTTAATGATCTGGTTCTGGCAAATTTCATTCATCATTTTCATTCGCTGATTCAAAAGGAATCATGACGTATTCATCTGTAGTTAATTGCCAATTAGAAATTCCCAAGGACTTATTTCTGGGCTTGAATCGATAATTCTGAGAATATACATTGTTCTCTAAGTAGTGGGATACGGTGACGATTATACAGGGTGTAACAAAAATACAGGTCATAAATGAAATCACACATTTTGGGACCAAAAATAGTTCGATTGAACCTAACTTACCTTAGTACAAATGTGCACATAAAAAAGTTACAGCCCTTTAAATTTACAAAATGAAAATCGATTTTTTCCAATATATAGAAAACTATTAGAGATTTTTTATTGAAAATGGGCATGTGGCATTCTCATGGTAGTAGTATCTTAAGTAAAAATTATAGTGAAATTTGGACACACCATAAAAATTTTATAGGGGTTTTGTTTGTTTAAACCCCCCCAAACTTTTGTGTACGTTCCAATTTAATTATTATTGTAGTACCATTAGTTAAACACCATATTTTAAAAACTTTTTTGCCTCTTAGTACTTTTACGAAAAGTCAGTTTTTATCGAGATATTTAGAATATTTGTCAAACCCACCACATATTTGTATATAGTTAAGTACGATTATGGAGACTTGGTAATAATATGAAAATTTATTTATGATTTACACTTTTAGGTAGATTTTGAACCATATTGAAAAAGAAGCCACATCTCGATAAAAGATGCCTTATCGAAAAAATACAAAGAGGCAAAAAAGTTTTAAAAACACTGTGTTTAACCAATGGTACTGCAGTAATAGTTTAATTGGAACATACACAAACATTTGGGGGGGTTTAAAGGAACAAAACTCCCATAAATTTTTTATGTAAACATATTAAAAAAGAAGCCGCAACTCGATAAAAACTGCCTTATTGAAAAAATAACAGGAGGCAAAAAAGTTTTAGTAATATTGAATGTAACTAATGGTACCACAATAATAATTTAATTGGAACGTCTACAAAAGTTTGGGGGGGGGGGCTTAAGGGAACAAAACCCCATAAAATTTTTATGGGGTGCACAAATTTCACTATAATTTTTCTTTAAGATGCTCCTGCCATAAGAATGCCACGTGTCCATTTTCAATAAAAAATCTCTACTAGTTTCCGATATATTCGAAAAAATCGATTTTCATTTTGTAATTTCAAAGGGCTGTAACTTTTTTATGTGCATATTTGTACTAAGGTAAGTTAGGTTCAATCGAACTGTTTTTGTTCCCAGAATATGTGATTTCATTTATGACCTGTATTTTTGTTACACCCTGTATATACAGGGTGTCCAGAAACTCTACCGACAAACGAAGACAGGAGATTCCTCAGATAATTTTAAGACAATTTAACCCAATTCACCTAGTCCGAAAATGCTTCCTAAGAGAGCTAGAGCTCTTTGAAGGTGGCGCCAAGTAATTAGTTTTTCTTAAATACCTGCAGAACGCTTCTATTAAGAAAAACGAAAATTTGTATGCTTATTTACTTTTCAGAAATGAATCGATTCCATCCATTGCGAATTTCTAGTACCGGTCATAGGCGTCCCTTTTGGGTAGGGCAAAGGTTATTTTATCGCGTAACTTTTTTGTCTTCAACTTTTAAGCATTTTTGATACTGGATTATTAAATTGTGAGGTATTCTGGTACTTAAAGAGACTCTTACTTTAAGTCGGTAGGACACACCGTTTTCTAGAAAAATCGATTTGAAAGTTTTTAGTTTTGGGAATTTGAAAAAAAATGAAAAAAATTAAAAAAAACGATATATTCTACCAACTTAAAGCAAGAGTAACTTTTAGCACTCGAATATCTCATAATTGAATAATCTAGTGTCAAAAATACTTAAAAATTAAATACAATAAAGCTATGCTATAAAATAATTGTTGACCTACCCAAAAGGGACACCTATGATCAGTACTAGAAATTCGCCATTAATGAAATCGATTAATCTCTGGAATATAAATAAATATGTACCAGTTTTCATCTTTCTAAATAGTTTTTTTTAATCTTTTTTTTTTTTAATTCAAAGAACGAAAAATTTTCAAATCGATTTTTCTAGAAAACGGTGTATCCTATCGACTTAAAGTAAGAGTAACTTTTAGTACTAGAACACCTCACAATTTAATAATTCAGAGTCAAAATGCTTAAAAATTAAAGACAAAAATGTTAGGCGATAAAATATCCGTTGCCCTACCCAAAAAGGACGCCTAAGACCGGTACTAGAAAGTGACAATGGATGAAATCGATTCATTTCTGGAAAGTAAATACGCATACCAATTTTCCTTTTTCTAAATAGAAGCCTTCTGGAGGTATTTAAGAAAAACTAATTACATAACGCCATCTTCAAAGAGCCTCTAGCTTCCTTAGGAAGCATTTTCGGACTAGGTGAATTGGGTTAAATTGTCTTAAAATTATCTGAGGAATCTCCTGTCTTCGTTTGTCGGTAGAGTTTCTGGACACCCTGTATACTACTGTCGGACAAAAGAGAGATAAACAATTATTTTTAAGACAAACAAGATGTAACATTATTGAAACACCATAAATATTATCAATTAATTCAACTTTACAAAAACGTGAACATTTCTTAGAAAATTTCTTAGGTATATATTTTTTTACCGACAATTTTTATTCAATTCCAGATTTTTTTGACCTTTTGGCTTTATTCAATTTAATATACTAATGGTATAAATGACTTAATTTTTTTTGGCTTTATCTCGTTTGTATACTGTCTTATGACATATTTATGAGCAGATTTGGATACCAATTAATCCAATTTGCGCGGTCGGCCGATACTTCTTCTACCGATTGGTGATTTATCTCGTGCTATTTTGACCACACGTGCCTCCCCCATTCTGGTTATGTGGTTGTTCCATTCTTTTTGAAGTTATACTTCTTTACCGGCGATAGAGGGTGAATTTTTATATGTTAAAACCTATGATCCGGCGAATGCGCATTAAAACTTTGTTCTGATTGGATGTTCAAATGACATGTCAAAAATTATCCGATATGGCAGCTGTAGGACAGCTGTTGTTTGGAGGTAAAGGTAAAGGTAAACAAATGTATAATATATTAGTTTTATTGTTGTGAGGACAGAAACAAAAAAGTTTATAATATTGTAGTGACTTTTAAATAGTTTTTAAAAGCAACAGGTACGTAATAATTGTTAATGTATCATGGGTATAAACCTACCTATTTGATCTGCCAAAATACATAGTATGCAATACTTTTATTTATATAATTTGATTACCATCAAAATTTCTATCCATATCCACCTAATATATTGTTTTCTTACTCTAGGTTTTGTTGTATTTTTTCAATTCTAAATCATTTCAATTCAAAATTAAAATAATTTGATCAATTTTCAAAATATCAAAATATCACAAGTTTAATCCGTTTAGTTAGTCGATCTTCGTAAATAATGACACATAGTGTCCGTGGCTAAGCGTTGAAGGCGAATGAATTCCAATATAAACCGCGCTTATCAGCGCTGGTTCGAGTCCCAATAGAAACTTTATTTTTTGTTTTTTTTTTAATAAATTTTATGATTGTAAGTATATTTATTATATAATTGTATTTTCAGAAAATACGTACTTAGTTAAAAAAAATTTCGACAATTAATGTTCAGACATCATTTGTGGCTTGTTTAATGTGTTTGTGTGTGTTTTATTCTTTTATTATTTTAATTTTTGGCACTGTTCTAATAAAAATGTTTGAGAAGTAGTAAGTATAAATTAGTTTAATATTTAAACAAAATATGAATAAAAAATATATTAATTTCGTTTAAATCATATAATAGAAGTATAAATTCTTACGTGCGTACAAAGTACACACACATTCTTTTTTTTTCTATTTAGTGTCCATTTGTTTATACACTGTGCGTTACATTGTCTTCTAATATCGTCGCTCCTCTTTCGATCTCTCAGTGTATTGCCTGTAAGTCTTCTCAGTACTTTCATCTCTGCCGTTTCTAGTAGTCTTTGTGTTGTGGCTGTATCGGGTCTTGTTTCTGATGCATATGTCATTATTGGTCTTACACTGGCTTTATAAATTCTTGACTTCATATCAGGGTTAATATGCCGGTTTCGCCATATAGTGTTATTAAGGCATCCTGCCAATCTATTTGCTTTTTGTACTTGATTTCTCCCTTCTTAGTCTAGGCCTCCGTAACTTGACAATGTAATTCCAAGGTATTTTACTTCCATTACTTGTTCAATACGGATACCATCAATTTCTATTTTGCATCTTATTGGTTCTTTACTGATTACTATTGTTTTGGTTTTCTGAGATAAAATTATCATATTGAATTCTGTTGCTCTTATGTTAAATTTGTGGACTAATCTTTACAGACTATCTTCATCTTGGTCTATCAATATTGCGTCGTCTGTGTAGCAGAGTATTGTTACTTCTTTGTTTCCCATTCTATATCCTCTTCCTTTGTTGACGTTTTTGATGATTTCATCCATGATTAAATTGAAAAGCATAGGACACAATGAGTCTCCCTGTCTTGTTCCGCTGCCTATATCTATAGGTTCTGTAAGTTGTCCATCTATTCTGACTTCCATTGTGTTGTTTTGGTAGATGTTCTTAATAGTTTTTATGATATCTAGAGGGACTTCTCCATTATACAGAAGATGGATTACATCTTTGAGTCTACTCTGTCAAATGCTTTCTTTAAGTCAATCAGACATATAAATGCTGGTCTATTATACTCTAGTGATTTCTCAGTAATTTGCTATAATATGACGAATATTTCATCTGTACACGATATTCCAGCACGAAAACCCTGTTGTTTATCTGCTAAACTTATCCTCTGATTCATTACGTCTTGTAAGATTTTAGTTGTAAGTTTTAGGGTAGTATTTAACAAGTTGATACCTCTGTAGTTTTCTGGCTGCTTTGTATCTCCTTTTTTGAATATTAATGTTTCTTTCACCAAGAACTTCCTTGGCTAAGTCTAATATATTAGACGTAATTTTTGCCCAGCTTTCTTCGACTCCATCACTTTCTGTGATATAGATGTTGCTGCTTTTTTCCGTTAGTGTTTTTTGTAATAGGTATCTTGTGGAGTCGTCCTGAAAGCTTTCGACTTTAATTTTGGTGGTGTATTCTGCTGTTTTGTTATCACATATATGTGTTTTCACTCTGATTTTGCACAATACCAATTTATGATCACTTCCTATTTTTGCTGATATTAGTGCTCTTACATCCAATATTAGTGACGGGTGTAACTCTCTATTCGACAAGATGTTAAAACCTTGAATTATCCATGTCCGTCTCTCCGTCTGTAAATACAACTACTCCTTCATTATACCAGATAGAATTAAAAATAAGGTGTCGAGTGAATGCTTATAACCCAAATATTCTATTAGATATGGGAAATTTGACCTTGGACTTCGACTCCAAACGATTAATGGTGGAGACTTTTAATGTCCGTGCTTCGACACCATACAAGAGGACTGACCAAATATAACAGTTAATTATGCGCTTTCGAAGTTGAAGTTGCAAGTTATCCTTACAGAAGAACGACCTCATTTTTAAAAATGTCGTGCGGGCTATCTCGATTCTACATTTTATCTCTTTATCTGGATCTAGTTTTTCAGTAAAATGGCAATAAAGTTATTTAAAATTGGGTACTCTTTGACGGTCGTCAGGGTTGCGTGCTGTCTCCACTACTTTTCATTGTCTACAGTGAATCGATATTTTAAGAAGCGCTCTCAGATTAAATAGAAGGTATATCTATTAATGGAGAAGTTTTGAACAACTTACGTTTTGTAGACGATACAGTAATAACAGAGGATAACAACAAGGATTTACAGAACGTAATGCAACGCCTTAATGAACGCTGTCATGAGTACGAACTGACGATGAATTTGAAGAAAACTACATGCATGATCATGACTAAATCAGCACACGGAAACATCCAATTAACTATTGAGGATACTGTAATTGAGAGTGTGGATAACTACAAATACTTACGAACATCAAATGTAGACAAAACCAAAGAAATTAAGACACGTATTGAAATAGCACGTGCATCATTCATGAGACTTAAAAAGTTTCTTTGCTGTCGGGATATAAGGTTAGAACTACGCCTAAGGATGCTTCGATGTTACGTGTTCTCTACTCTTCTTTACGGCTTCGAAGCGTGGACATTGAAACAAGTTCATTTGAATAAGTTGGCCGCCTTTGAATTTTAGTGTTACAGAAGAATCTTAAATATTAAAAACTAATTTAATCACCCCATTTTCAACCCTATCTACAGTTGCGTTTTTATGCATCTGAAACAAGGTTTAACATAGCGCGTATTTCAGTAACGACGCAACTACACTATAGTTGCTCAGCACATTTTTACAGTTCGGTCTTTTTGTATCATTTTTACATAGTATTTTAGAACTTAATTGCGCAATAAACAGGAATTGACATTTGCAGTTAGGTACGTAATTTTTCTTTCATATCGGACAAAATATCTGCCTGCTATTACTTTTATTACTATAAGTTATCCTAGGTGGCACAGCAGTCGGTCCCCCTCTACTTAACTTATTCTTACAGTTGTTGTGTTACCTATTTGGCCACGTGCAGGCGCATTAAAAATCGTGAAAAGTATTTTGAGCTTTATAGATAATACAATTGAGAGTCTTTTGGGTAAAATTTAAATTTTTGTAATGAGATAAGCATTTTGTGTGTTTTGTAAGAGCGCATCATGAGTGATGGTTATTTTATTTGTAAGAAACCTCTAGGAAAAATTATTTGTCAGAGGGAAAGTCGAGCTATGTTTACTCACTGTTGTCGGGGAACGTTTTTCGTCTCATTATGTAGCGGAAATAAAGACGATTCTCTAGAAACTCTGAGATACAAACGATTCGCTAAAACAGTGACAAAAAATGCATTTAATCTCTTCTCACTTCCTCCAACACAAGATGCAGACTCCCACAGACTCCGAGTGTATCACCAGATTCAGTATTGGCTCGGTAAACATTGTGATCCAAAAAATTGAGACTGGAAAAATCATGGAAAATTTTGGATACCAATCCATCCTTCCAAGCCTACAGTACCCCCGAGCTTATAAAATTCATCTTTAGATGATGCAATGGAAACTGAAAGTGCATGTGGTTACCGAAAAGCAGACCTCAAATGTTCAGCAGTGCGCCTATATTGTGATGGTGAAAGTTGCAGCAACACCGTGGACATATATATAACAGCGCTAACAGGCCTTATAGGCCTACGGCTTCTAAATTCTGGATAATATTTCTCCATTCTTTTCGGTCCTCTGCACTGTTTCTCCAGTCCTTCACCCCGATTTCTTCCAAATCCCTCTCTGCAGCCTCTAACCATCTCTTCCTTGGGCGACCTCGTCTCCTTTTCCCCAATGCTCTGTCATTCAATATTCGTTTGACGTTTCTAGTTTCTGGCATTCGAGTAATATGTCCCAGCCATCTAACTCTTTGGGCTCGTATTTTTGTCGTTATTTTTGGTCTCCCATACATCCTCATTACTTCTTCATTTGTTCGTCTCCTCCAGGTTTTCTCCGCTATCTGTATACCTCCAAAAATTTTTCTCAGGACCTTCCTTTCCCATATCTGTATCTTCTTCTCCTCTTGTTGATTCATTACCCACGTTTCGCTCGCATACAACACTGTGGGCCGTATTATCGTTTCATACATTCTGATTTTCGCGTTTATTGATACATTTTTTGCTTTTAATATCGTGTTTAAGGCACCCACAACTCGACTTCCCTTCAATAATCTTTTATCTATTTCTTTTTCTTCCCTTCCAGTACTGGTTACAATCACTCCCAGGTATTCGAATTCTGCTACTTCCTTAAATTTATATTCATCTCCTTCTCCTTTCATTTTTATATAGTTATCCTCTTTATTTATATCTCCTTTCATTACCATGTATTGTGTTTTTCCTTGGTTGATTCTTAATCCATACATTTTTGCTTCCGCTTCGAACTTTTGGAATATTTTTTGGAGATGTTCCTTTGTTCTTGTTAGGATGACTAGATCATCAGCGTAAGCTATAAACTGCTGTCTGTTGTTAAATATGGTCCCGCTTGTACTAATTTTTATCCTTCTTACTATGTGCTCTAGTACCAAGTTAAATAAGTCTGTAGATAGAGGGTCACCCTGTTTCACTCCTTTATTCAGTGTGAATTGTTTTGAAAAATTTCCTTCCAGTGTTATCCTGTTTTTTGTATTGTTGAGCGTCACTCTCACTAATTTAACCAGCTTTCCTGAAATACCCAAGGATCTCATTGCTTCATATAGCATATCTCGGTCTACAGAGTCGTAAGCCTGTTTAAAGTCAATGAACAACATGTGTAGTCCCAAATTTTGTTCGTAGCTGTTGTTCTGTATTAGTTTTAATAAACATATTTGATCTGTTGTTGATATTCCTGGTCTAAAACCTCCTTGGTATTCTCCAATGATCTTATTTACCTACTTTTGCAATCTATTTCGGATGATTTTTGCTGCAAGTATTTTATAGTCCACTTCTAATAGCGATATTCCTCTATAATTTTCGCAACTTGTTTCATCACCTTTTTTGTATATTGGACGGATGAGTGCATTGTTCCATTGTTGCGGCATTTCCTCTTTTTGCAAGACTGTTCATATTAGTCGGAAAATTTTTTCTTGCAGCTTTTCCCCTCCTGCTTTAAAAATCTCTGCCGGAATTCCGCTTTCTCCTGCGCTTTTGTTATTTTTTTGCTTCAATATTGCTTCTTTTACTTCTTGTAGTGTAGGTTCTTCTTCACGTTGTTGTTCTGTGTTATCCTGTTCACGTTGTTTTATTTCCTGGGGTTCTGCTTGTTTATTTGCATTTAATAGTTCTTCAAAATATTCCGCCCATCTGTTCAATTTTTCTGTTGTTTCTCCTAAAAGCACACCGTCTTTACCTCTACAATAACTTGTTTTACTCTTTGCAGTTCCTCGGGATTTTTTACTTCTTGGTAGAAATTTCTTATTTCCTTGTTTATGTACGATTCTTCTATTGTTTTCAACTGTTTGTCAAGATGTTCTCTTTTCTTTTTTCTGCAGATTTGTTTTACTTCTCTTCTTGCCACTTTATATTTTTCTGTAGTATCCTGTGTATTATTTTTGTCTTTTTCTATTTTTGCTTTATTTCTACGTATCAATGCCATTTTACAATCCTCGTCAAACCAGTCTCTTCGTTTCTCTGCTTGTACTTTTCCTAGACAGAGTTCCGTTGCTTCTGTCATCGCTATCTGTATATTCCTTCATTCTTCATCAATATCTTCTGCGGTGGGGTAACGAAGTCTTTTATTTATCTCTGCCACAAATCTGTTGGCCGTTTTTCTTCTTTAAGTAATTCTATCTTGTATGTTAATCTTTCTTTTGCTGTTCTTGGGTTTCTTGGCAGCTCTTGTTTAAGTTTGGCTATCGTTAGAATATGATCGCTATTGGTATCTGCCCCTCTGTAACTTCTGGAATCGGTAATTGCTCTGATATGTTTACTTTCTATTAATACGTGGTCTATCTGGTTTTTTTGTCCTTCCACCTGGAGATATCCAAGTTATCTTATGGATATCCTTATGGTCAAATCTTGTGCTTACAATTTTCATTTTATTTTCTGTTGCAAATTCAATCAATTTTTTCCCATTTTCATTTGATTTCTTATGCAAACTTTTTCCACCCGTTATACTTCTGTAAATCTCTTCTCTTCATATTTTGGCATTCATATCTCCTACGATTATCTTTATGTCATATTTCTGAATTTTATCCATCAAATTACTTAGCTTCTCATAGAACTCTGTCTTGGTTTCTAGGTCTTTTTCTTCAGTGGGGACATGTTCATTAATGATGCTAATTTTTCTGTACTTTCCTCTTATTCTTAAATAACATATTCTATCTGATATCGCTTGGAAGTCTATAACTAATTTACTTATTTTTTATGTCACGATAAATCCAACTCCAAATATCTGTTTGTCCCGCCACTCTTAAAAAAGGTTCTTTTTCCTATTTTGACTATTTCAGTTCCCAACTGTTTTGTTTCTTGTAAGGCCAGGATGTCTACTTTGTAATTCTCCATAATATTACCTAAATTTTTTAAGGCACCCTCTTCGTACGTACTTCGTACATTCCAGGTTCCAAATTTTGTGGACATATCAACATTAATTATTGAAGAAAATGAATTGGTAGGTGAATTACCGACAATGACGCCAACTCTAACTCTCATTATACCACAAAATTTCACCTCGGATACTGATTCAGATGGTGGGATAACCAGGATAATCCTAAGGGGGGGGTTATATCTTCTTGAAGGTCTCTGGGGGGTATGGAATAATAATGGTGTTAAGCGTATAGAGCTCAAAGTACATCCAAAAGGGGGGGCGTTATAACCCCCAAAACCACCCCCTGGTTACGCCTATGGATTCAGATCTTGACCTCGTAGCCTGGTCCTTCAAAAAAAATGAAAAAATAATAACTATGATCAACATATAATGATAAATAATATTATTTTGTCTATAAATTGTCCGTGGATTAGGTCTATTGGTGATACCACACAAAAAAGAGCCTCCAGACTCTACCTCATAGGTGGCCGGGAAAATGGTCAAAAATAGCTTAAGAATAGAATAGGAATGTTAAAATCATAATAAATAAATATATAGATAGAAAAGTAAGCCCAATGTTTTGTTTTTATTAAATTCCTATGAGAATTCGAGAATCTGGTCAAGTTTGGAGCGCTGTAAAACCTAGATAAATAAATAAAATTAAACAACGTTATAGTAGAAATTGTTCGCTGAAAATTTATAACTTTTTTGTTGGTCACTTGATGATAAAAAGTGATAGATAAAAAATTGTACAAAATTTAATTTGCTACATTTTATATGTAATTAAATTTTCTGTATGGTTGCTAGTTTAGGAGATACAGCGCGAAAGCCCTTTGCACCCCTTTTTCCAAGACGGCGACCGGGAGACAAGGGCGGCGACCCCAAAAACCTGAACTGAAGCTTCAACTTAACCCCCTACACATTAAAAAAATAAAATTGACTCCTCTAAGAAATGCAACCCTAAATGTAACATTTCAATGGACTAAGAGGTCATAAGTTAAAATGATTTGGGCATGTTAAACCTAGAGACAAGTCAATGTCAAGAATCGCTAATCTACCAGTTACTGAAGGGAGTAGGAGGGGAATAACACAGAAGACCTGGGGAGACGTTTAAGCAGGACGTATCCGTAACGGCAATTGATATTAGTACTCTAATAAAAAAGAATGTGTGTGTACTTTGTACGCACGTGAGAAGTTATACTTCTATTTGTATAATTTCAAAGAAATAAATATACTTAACAGGTTATTTGCATTTTATTTAAATATTAAACTAACTTTCTTACCTACCACTTTTAAAATTTTTTTATTAAAACGATACCAAAAATTAAAAAAAAAGAATATGAATCGTCCGGGATTTGAACTCGGGACCTCTCGATCTCCGGTCGAACGTGCTACCACCGAGCTAAACCCCCTTTGCTTTGACAGGTTACAAGATTTCTCATATATACTGACAAATTTAATACACAAAAATACTTTAAATATACTTACTATTATTATAAAGTATCTTATTCCCGAGAAAGACAAATCCAAAGACACAAAAATTATAATAAATAATACATTTACTAAAAAAACTAATATATCCTTTTAATGACTTGTTTGCGCTGACAGCGCTGATACATACATATCTTGAAAGATTAGCAACGAACTACATACTGTCTGTGTGCGCATGCGCCCGGAATTAAAAAATTTCACTCTCGATCGTAAAGGAGTATAGCTTCAAGACCTCACATGAGATAAAGATTATCTACCTGGGTGTTTTGTTTTACTTAACCAGATACATTAATAAAAAGAGTAACACTTTTTGCAGGATACTGTTCTTTTGTTCTTTGAAATGACTTCGCTCAATTCTTGATTTTATATCGGCAATACGACGAACAAGGGTGCTTTAAAATTTATACAGATCTATAAAATGGAAAATAAATTTATAAACGCTTAAATATTTATCACGAAGGCTATAAAAGTTTAATAAAAGCGAATAGCTAAAGTAGTTTATTGTATATTGATTTAAGAGGAGTTGAACTTTATTATTTGAATAAGATATGTCTTTACATTATTTTACGTTATATTTATTTTTCTCTATGGTGTTGTTATTGCTTGTATGAAATGAAGAATTTTCTTACTAGAATTGATAAAGTTTTTTATTTATGAAAAACATTGTTCAAATCCAGCTTAGATAAAGTCGTCTCAAAGATAATGAAAAAAGCATGTGTCATTAAATGTTTTTTAAATTTAATCTAACTGAATAACAAGGTAAAATAATGGGATCATTGGTCATGCAATGTAGACTAATGGGAAAAATAAGTGCAACTTTTTGGCTCGGAGGCCGATCGTTCAACTTGCCTCCATTGCAATGTTTTCCTGACTGTGAAACACATCTTCACCGACTGCAATTCATTCACCATCCACCATCCTGTATACATCACTTAATGTAACCTACTATTAAAGAAATACCAACCCTACAGATATCATGAAAACTATATCGTTTTTAAAAACCGCTCAGCTGTAAAAGAAGATTTAATATCATAGACATTCGTTAAATTTATATAATTTATCTACGACTGATACATAATATATGTATTATACTTGTGGTGTTTGCAATATAATGCCATATAATAATCCCTTAGGGATTAATAATGCGGGATTAATAGCTATTAATCCCTCTGGCACAACAATCACAAAATTCACCACGGAAACAAAATAATCAACCTCAAAAAGTGTCACTGTCAAACGAATAGTATATTTGACAGTTTGTGTTGAGATGGACGAAAATGAAGAATCTTTTAATTGTACACCACCAGAAATTGTAGAACTAGCTACAGCAACAGCATCTACCTTAATACCTGAAACATCGAAATCCATTTATAATAAAACGTACGCAACCTTCAACGAATGGCGTGTTCGAAGTCAACACAGGTAGCTGAAGGATACATTGATCAGTCTATGAGAAACAAGGCAACTACAGCAGATACTATCGCTAAAGAGATAAACAGTAATGTACCATCTTGTTCTACAGCAATCGAGATCCCAAATATTTGTATTAAAAACTCTACTAAAGTTAATGATGATTCTCAACCAATTCAGTTTATTAACTGTACTATTACTAATTTTAATGTTTTTAACAAATAAAGTTGTTCATTAAAAATCTTAAATTAATTAATTTGTCGTAGATAAAGTAGAGTATACTACTCGCAATAATGGCTCTCATTCCCTCGGAATGTTACTCCCTCGCCGCTAACGCGGCTCGGTTCGTAAAGATTCCTCGGGAATAATAGCCATCATTATTGACTCGTGGTATAATCTACTATATAATATGTTTTCGTTATTTAATAATGTATCTAATGTTTGTGTTCTTGTACCAATGGCCATAGTTGTCAAGGAATTTTCATCAATTCACAACCAATTTCACACATAATATACATATTAAATAGAAAACTTCTCGCACCTCGTAAATAATTTGCGAATTTCAAATTTTATAGCTTTTCTGGACCATTCTGGACAAAAACAGTTTTCTTGTTAATTATTCTCTAAGTTGATCGTTTTCGAGTTATAAGCAATTTAAAATTTGAAAAACGCGAAAATGACCATTATTAAGACTTAATAACTCGGTTAAAAATTATTATTATGAAAGTCATAAAGTGAATAAAAATCAAAATTCCCCCTTCCCCCCCCTCCATGATCCTGAAGAAATTTGTGTCATTAATTACAATTAGAGAATTCCCGGGAGATGTTCCCGGAAATTCTTACAGATTTCCCGGGATTTTTTTATTATTAGCGGAGATAATACTTACTCACAATAATTAATAAATGATTCTGATACAATTATCTCTGTGCTTAATAATCATTTTCAACTGTTCCACTTGAAATATTTCTTTTTCACTTATACATATTTTTTTTTCTCTGATTCTGGCTTTGGTTTAGAACTAGAACCTTTAGCCACGTAATTGTATAACTTATCAGTAAGTCAGGGGAGTAATGTGTAGTGTGTGTGTTGAGTAAGTGTCTTGTTACTTTGCAAAGTCGACGTCATTGTCTTTGCAAAGAGACGCTAATTGTTTCCGAACGTCTGCGGTCCCTCCGGTGAGTACCGATCCCACAAGGACAGAAACTATTTTTCATTTATTAATTTATAGTAAATGAAAAATTTCTGCCCCTGGTAGGATTCGAACTCCCGACCTTTCGTTTCAAAGGTAGGCGCTCTTACCACTGCGCCACAGAGGGGGTTTATACATATTTTAAACCTTCCAATTTTGGCGTTAAATCAGAATGTACCATATCGGTTAGCATAAACACTCTATTGTTTATGCGACGGATCTGATTAATTTTGCATCTACAATTATAACATAAATATTTATTTTGAATTGAACCTATGTCTATGAAAAATTATAAAAGGTAATTATGCAAGAGCTAGACTGTACGACAATTTAAATAAGCTTACCAGACATTTAAAAAAATTATTCACAGCACTTAAAACCATTAGACCTACATCAAGAGAAAGCGAATGTGCGTTTTCAACTTCAGCAAATTTCTTTACAAAAAAAAAGAACTAGCCTTAAAATCAAACACTGAACAATTTATGTTCTCTTAAAACATAATATTTCAATAATAAAAACACTTACTTACTTACTAGCCAACGCCCACCCTTGGCATGTTAGCCATTTGGCGGCGCGCTGACCAGTATAGACGAGCCGTTTCTCGTAGGCGATCTTCATCCTCCTCGGGTGGGTCTGTTATCAGGGCTGGGCACTCTGGGAGGTGAGCAGCATCCATCTGGGGCTGATTACATAGTGGACAGTTGTCATTTTCACGGACGCCGATCCGATGTAGATGGGAGGCCAGGTAGTCATGCCCCGTAGTTGTTCTGAACGCGGCTACACTGATGGGTCTCGGCAAGTTGTGAGGGATTGGTGACTCTATTAGGTGGGCCCAAGATTTTCCAGCACCGGCTTGTATTTGCTGGTCTTTTATCTTCGCTTTGATTCCTCTTTTAATGGTGGACTTCGCTGATGTGTACGATTGGAAGCTAGGGGGCTGGAAGAGTAGTGCCTTCTTTTGCAAGTTCATCCGCCGCTTCATTCCCTTCAACACCGACATGACTAGGGATCCATTGTAAAGTAATCAGCCACCCTTTTTCCAGCAAGTTCGATAGTTGGACGCGGCAAGATATTGTTTGGGCACAGTCGGTATATCGATTTGTCGACAGGGCGAGGATTGCGGCTTGGCAGTCGATGAAGAAGGCAAATTTTTGGGGGTGTTGAAGATTTTCGAGACTTTTAGCGGCTTCGTGTATAGCAGCAATTTCGCCATCATAGTTGGTGAGAGGGGCACCCACAGCTATGGAGCCTTTGGAGAACGTTGAGACATGTCCTGCTCCTGTTCTTCCCGAGTCCTGCAACGAGGAGCCATCGCAGTAGATGTGGAGCCACTCATGCGCTGGGTAATTGGTGTGTATCGTCTCTAGGGTGGCTTTCCTTAGGACAATGTCTGACGATAAGTGCTTCGGGTCGTTATGGTTTTCAAGACGCAATTCTGTGTTTGGTAGACAGCGGGCGAGTGTAGTTTGCGCTGGGAAGGGGGCGGCTTTCGACAGGTCAATGTGGTATTTTTCCATGATTTGATTTACTACTGTAAGCGGAGTGGTTTTTGTTTTAAGACGCGAGGCTGTTTGTCTATATTCGTCCCATTTTTGTGGAAGTATTCGTCTTTGCCTTTCCCAGAAGGTTAACGCGTGTTGCTCTCTGCGGCATTGTATTGGTTCAATACCGGTCTGGGCTTCCATTGATGTAATCGGTGTTGATTTTGGAGTACCGGTGATGACGCGAAGGGCAGTGTTCTGGGCGACTTCAAGCTTGGAGGTGGTGTTTGTACTCGCAGTTATTGTAGCTTCACTCCCATATTCTAGTATCGGCCGGACATAGGTTTTGTATGTTGCTACCAAGACATCTTACGTGGCGCCCCATTTTGTTGCTGTGAGACGTTTGAGCAGTCGACATCTCTTTGTGGCCTTCTCTGCAATGTCGTCGATTTGAGGTTTCCACGTCATTTTCTTATCTATGTACACCCCCAGGTATTTTGTTACATCCTCTCTTTCCAGGTCGACTCCTTTGTATGTCAGCTTGACAGCAGTCTGCTTTGTTGAAAGGGTAAGTACTTGATATACGGTTTTGGTTGTACTGACAGTTAGACAACAGATTTTTGAGAGCCTGGTTCATTACTCCCTCGAGCGCTTTCAGACTGCTACTTGATGCCCATATTAGCAGGTCATCGGCATACAGGAGGGCATCAACACCAGGTGTCTTTCTAATCATTGCGAGCACATCGTTTATAAAGCGAGCACAATAAAAACGATAAACAATAAAAATAATAATTGCGAGCACAATAAAAACAACGAAAATTCAAATTAAACAAATAGTACCCCGCACAAACCTTATGGAAATTAGGTCCCAGTGGATTTAGTTCATACTTTGGTAAATTACCCTTTGAAGCATTGTGATGAAAAGTTCTCATGGGCACAACTCGATCGTATGAAGGATTTTCAAGATATAGAGGCACAAACTCGGAAAATTATAAGATTTACTGGGTATTCCAATTTCCTCAGTTACTGGTTTTCTGGAAACATGTAGAAGTTTGGATAAAAGGAAAGTACTAGTAGTCTAGGATTTTTTCCTGGCCATCCAATGGCAACCTTTACTTTGATCTTCGCAGATAGCACATGACATCCCGAGGACGTCCGTTTCAGGTCCCAATTAAGTCCGAATGTACGGGGACCTCAATCGGACGTTCCCAGGAATTACAAATCCAGACTTCCCCAGGAAGTGCGATTACGGACGTCCCCAGGACGTCTGTTTCAGGTCCCGCTAAGTCAGAATGTAATGGGACCTTAATCGGACGTCCCTAGGAAGTACGATTACGGACGTCCCTAGGAATTACGAATCCAGACCAGTTCAGGAATGGATCCAATAACCTTCAGTTATTTGGCATTTGCAGTGTTGCCATACTTTAATTGTTTGATTCTTGTATAATTCCAATCAATGGTATAATATACAAGAATAGTAAGATTAATATATAAAGATAGATTTATAATCTAAACAAAATTTATACAGCTTATATTCAGTTATCAGTTGATCTTCCTTTTTATAACAGTGTTGGTTAACTTTGAATATAATCTACTGAATAATTTAAATTTCAATTAATGTCTTAATAGTAATCAATAATAAAAAGAATTTAAATTATCTTTTGATTTAAAAACATTTATACAGTTGATCTTTATTTATCTTTTTTTTGTAACAATTTTAATGAACTTTGATTTAAAATGCCTCTTTTGAGTTTTTTCTATCCAGTATTTATACTGATATTGTACTATTTACTTTTCCAAACTTTATTTTTTTGGTGCATTGAAGCAGCTATTTTTAAATGTAATTTTATGTGACGTGGTTATGTTTGTGAAAAAATTGAGGATACGGCAACGGTGTCATATTATGTCAAGCTAGAACCCTGCCTGGCCAACCATAGGATAGGGATTAGATTAACCGTTATAGAAGGAAGTTAGGTTCTATATTCATTCTACAAAAGATTAACTTTCTAATGCAAACAGAGGAACAATTTGTACAGCTAGATACAATTACTTCAGCAAAAACCCGATTTTAATCATGGCATATGGCATAAGTGTTTTTATATAAGGTAGGAACTAGGTATATTCTTTTATCGACGATTGTAGGTAAAAGAATTATCAAAATTTGGAGGAGAAGGAACATAAAAAGACGTCTTATTGTTTGTAAAATTTTGATAAAAAATTGTTTTATATATAGGTAATAGGTATGTGTTTTTTCATTTTAAATGCAGATTTCATCTTTAAAAATTATGAGTAAATTTATATAAAATAATTTTTGACTTTTTCAACATTGTTTAATAGTAATTAAACGCCATATTTAAAATTTCTGAAAACATTTTACATAATGCCTTAAAAAGGTTTGGTCGGAGGTTCCAAGGAGGTTTTGGACGACCGTCCCAAGGAAGTTTTAGTCGGACGTCCCCAGGAGAGTTCGGTCGGACGTCCTGGGTACAGATGATTTTGTAACATCGGACGTTCTCGGTATGTACCGAGGATTTCCCAGGACCTGAAACGTACGTCCTCAGGAGGTACGAATGTCCTAGTGGTACATCCCGGGTACGTCCCAGGGATGTACTTGTGCTGTTTGGGATTGACCTTCAACGGACGTCATTTTCTAGAGTTTCGAGGGTTTTTGGCATTAAATTGATATAAACAAATTACTCGTGGGATTGCTAAACACGAATATGCCATCAGAATTGACCTCCGGATGACGTGGTGGCCAGGGCCACTGCAAGGGACGTCATCTTCTAGAGTTTCGATGGTTTTCGGCATTTAATTCATACAAATGAATGAAAGGGGCTCCTGGAGTTTCGAGGATCTTCGGTACTACATTAATACAAACGGATTACTTATAGGCTTTTGGGGTTGCTGAACACGAATACGTGATCAGCACAGACACAGGAGCACCTGGTAACTAAGACAGGTTATCTTCTGAATTTCGGTGGAATCAAATGGAGGAATAAAATGGATTACTCTTAGGTTTTTGGGGTTGCTAAACATGCATTCACTATCAGATCCGACCCACGAATCACATTGTGCCTACGGCACGCCATCCTCTAGACTTTCGAGGGATTTCGGCATTAAATTGATAAAAACGGATTATTCATGGCTTTTGGGGTCGCTGAACGCTAATACGCCATCAGATCCCACCCACGGAGCACCTGGTGTCTAAGGTTATTCATCTTCTCGAGTTTCGAGAGTTTTTGGCATTAAATTGATACGAATGGATTACTTATGGCTTTTTGGAGTTGCTGAACACGAATACGCTATCAGAACAGACACTAGAGCACCTATCGCTTAAGGCACGTCATCTTCTGAAGATTCGAGAGTTTTATGTACTAAATTGATGCAAACGGATTGATACACACCGAGTTCTTAAAGGTTTTCTGAGTTGCTGTTCAAAGAAAGCGAACAAATTAGTGAGATTTTTTTTTTGCTATTTGTAGATTTTTATTAAAATAACTATGTTTTGCTTTTCAATTGTTTCAATTATTTATAAATATAAACTTAATTTATATCTGACCATGTTTTTCCTTCATTTATTTTAAGATATAATATCAATATATATTCAGATATATCAGATATATATTCAATTTTGATAGTGTTATTTATCGTGGTCACTATATATTTCAAAGTCTTTTATCTAAGTTATATTCGTGTTCAGCAACCCCAAAAACACAAGAGTAATCCGCTTGCATAAATTTAGTACCGAGAACTCTCGAAACCCCTTAGGCACCAGGTACCCCGGTGTCTGTTCTGATGGCGTATTTATGTTCAGCAGCCCCAAAAACCCATGAGTAATACCCATCTGCATCAATTTAATGCCGAAACCTGTCGAAACTCCAGAAGAAGACATGCCTTAGGCACCAGGTGCTCCGTGGGTTGGATGTGATGGCATATTCACGTTCAGCAGCCCCAAAAACCTGTGAGTAACCAGTTTACATTAATTTAGTACGAAAAGCTCTCGAATTTCCAAAGCATGACGTGCCTTAGGCACCAGGTACTCGGATGTCTGCTCTGATGGGGTATTCGTATTCAGCAACTTCAAAAACCTATGCGTAATCCGTTTGCATCAATGTAGTACCGAAGACCCTCGAAACTCCAGGAGCCCCTTTCATTGACCGTGGAAACCAGGTGCTCCGGGAGTCGGTTCTTTTCAGCGTGTTTAGCGACCTCAAAATGCCCTCCAGTAATTCATTTGCATGCATCAATTAAATGCCGAAAACCATCGAAACTCTAGAAGATGACGTCCCTTGCAGTGGGACTGGCCAGCACGTCCTCCAGAGGTCAATTCTGATGGCATATTCGTGTTTAGCAATCCCAAAAACCCATGAAAAATCTGTTTATATTATTTTATGAAAACCCTCGAAACTCTAGAAGATGACGTCCGTTGAAGGTCAAGATCAAAGTAAAGGTCGCCATTGGATAGCCAGGAAGAAATACTAGACTACTAGTACTTTTATTTAATCCAAACTTCTACATGTTGCCAGATAACCAGTAACTCAGTGAATTGGAATACCCGGTAAATCTTATAATTTTCCGAGTTTGTGCCTCTATATCTTGAAAATCCTCCATACGATCGAGACGTCACCACACAAACTTTTTATCAGGATGCTTCAAAGAGTGTTTTCCCAAAGTATGAACTAAATCCACTGAGACCTAATTTCCATAAGGTTTGTGCGGAGCACTTTACCTATAATTTTCCTATTTTTAAAATTTCCTTTAAAATTTTGAGTTTTAAATTTTTGAATTTTTATAAAATTTTTTAATATTTCGTCAAAATACGTTGTTAAACTAAGTAATTGCACTGAAAAAAAGAAATAAAGAATTAAAAAAACATTTTTTTTAATTTCCCGATTCCCGGGAAGTCCCGGAAAATCCAAATTACATACTCCCGATTCTCGGGAAATCAAAAGGGGCCGGGAAAATGAAGCTCTAATTACAATGAGCTGTAAGATCGTATTGACGCGGCTGTAAATGTGAGTGCGAGTCAGATGCACCATTGACTGCCGGAATGGCATCTCTTTCGCACTCACCATTGACGGCGGCCTAATACGTGCATGGCGCTCATTATTATTACTTAAGAATAACAGCTAAATAATAAAATAATGACAAAAATTTCTCCAGGATCTTGTAGGGGGGCTTTAAACTTTGATTTAGTCACTTTTTGACTTTCATAATAATAAGTTTTGACCGAGTTATTAAGCCTTGAAAATCGCCATTTTTCGCTTTTTTTTTAATTTTAAATTGCTTATAACTCGAAAACGTCCAACTTTAGAAAAAAATTATAAGAGGCCTTGTTTGTACAGATTGTTCCAATAAATCTAAAAAAATTTGTGCGGGCCAAGAAAATTGACTTTTGTAATTTGATTTAAAAAAATTGTTTTAACAAATTTGGACCACTTTTCGTGTGGGCGACTTCTTGAACCTTATTCTGGGATGTCTCACAAATGTGATTATGCAAAAAAATCTCATGGGAATATGTATTTTTTCCAACGAACCCGCCGTTTTCTGCTTGTCTAATATCATCTAAGTTGATAACTGATACCGTTAATAAAAAATGTAATCTTAGATTTAGTTTACATTTTTAATGAAATGAATCTTTTGTGGATAAGCCAAAATGACAATTCAATTAAATACAAATTAAAATAAAGTGTAAGTGTTCCGTTTGCATATTTAATTAGCATAAATTTTCATCAATTCACAACCAATTTCACAGATAATTTCGAAATTAAACTGAAAATGGCATAGATAATATACATATTAAATAGAAAACTTCTCACACCTCGTAAATAATTTGGGAATTTCAAAGTTCCCAAAGGAAACTCATCTCCTAATTGTGATCAATTGGCTTTTATCATCATTCAATGCGCGTACGCCTCAATCTCGGTTTGATTGGAAATTGATAATTGATTAGGCAAATATTATGACAGATAATCATCCATGAAAATTTATTGAGCTTTCAAGTTGCGCCTCTAAATGATTGAAACGCCTTTTGACGAGGTGTAATTAATTAAACAGCGAGTTCAGAAGAAGATAACAAGTACAAATATGAAATGTCTCAAGATTTTTGATCAATGATTGGAAGAGACGCGGTATAAGTTAAGGATATTGTCAATAAAGCATAAACGACGTATAAATTTAATTATTGTTATTTTTCAAATGAATGGTTATTTAAGTATTAACAGCGAAAAGTGACACATTATTGCTTGAGAGTAAAAGTTATCGCTCGACGCGTAGCGGAGAGCGGTAATTACTCGAAAGCAATAATGTCACTTTGCGCTTGTAATACATACAACATTTTTTCTACAATCAAATGAAATTATTTTTAAATAATTAACTTTATTGTAACTATTTTATATCTGTCATTATAATGTCATAACATTAACTCTTATATCTATCAGTTTGAATGTTCAATGTGTTTGTATTGTATGGTTGTACGGTTGCTACGGACAACGCGCGTAAAATCAAACTTTACGCGCTAGAGCGATAAAATTACGGTACTCGGTAAACGTCAACTTTTCGTTGCCATTGACATATTGACAAGCGAAAAAGTCTTTATCAAGTGATTGTAGAAAAACATATTTTATAGTTATTTACAAGAATGTTATTCCCTCACGCGATTCATGCTTTTTCGGAAAGTCATACTTTTCCGCACGCGATTGCAGTTTACCGAACGACGCGAGGCGGAGTTCGGCAAGCAGTCGAGTGCGGAAAAGAGACTTTCCGCAAGAGTTAGGAAAAATATTTTTTCTACGGACGTTTAAAAAATAATCAAATCTTAATCAATTAATTGAATTAAAAAATAACGTTAATAAGTTATAATAATCCCGAATTAAAGTCAATGCGGTGCCTAAATACCTGTTATGCAGTAATGAATAGTGTTTATCAATACAGGTTTTAATATATTTTACAGTCATAGCAACGATGTTAAACAAAGCAATTATTGTCAAAAAGCACGTCACACAATTTAAAAGTTCCAGGCATCTTTACTTACGAATTTTAAAATAATTCAGTAATTTAGATGGCATCAAGTGACAAAGAACTACCCCCATCTAGTCTCGACGTTGTCAAAAATCTTGATCTGTTACCGCTGTTATCCTGTCAAAAATCAGCTGCCGCTTCAACAAGCAAACATTTACCGATGCCGACCACCGTTACTACGGATGATGAAGAAGCAGAACTACCGGCTGCTTTCAAAACCTCAAAAAATAAGTTATCATCCGCCATTAATATGCACAATGCAACCAGTTGTACGTTCAATATTAACATTGTGAATAATAAATAGATATACCTAATTAATATTACATATTTTATATTTGTTGACTACCTATATCAAACTTACCTAATATTTAGTAATTTTGAGTTATACGTTATCTTCGAACTAAGACATGCGAAGCAATTGTGCATTAAAAGCTCAATATGTACGTAAATTCAGTGCGGAAAAGTAAAACTTTCCAAACTAAAACGCGTGCGGAAAAGTAGACTTTTTGAACGCTAGTAGAAAAAATATATAAAAAGGATAATTATTCATAAAAGATAAAAATTAAATTTTGCATTATTAACCCTGCTGTCCCGTTCGAGTCAACTACACAAATGTACTTACTGTTCAGGTCAATATGACCCAACTACGTTTTACGCTCCTTAATCGAAATAAAATAAGCTAATGGTGATAAATAAAACTTTATTAATAAGAAATTGTGGTTAATTAAACCGAAATTATATTGTTGATATAAATAAACCTTATTAACAAAAATAAAAGGTATTTTTTTTCTTCAAAAAAGCCTAGTGACAAATATCTACAAAAATGTAATTTACAACTAGGAGAGTAATAAAAAGAATGGATTTTACAAATATATTTGTGATATATACAACATAATAATTAGTCTTATTATCGTTTTTAGGGCAAGTTTACAGCATACTCGTTTAGCAGGCGGAATTAGATTGTCCATAGATGGTTCACTAGCATTTCCATCTTGTCTACTTGTTTCTGCTTGTGTCTTTTTTACCAGTTCGTGAGAGCCTTTAGTTATTGGTATATTTTTTCTGGAAATGATGATTGGTTTTATTAGTTTTTTCCCAATTCCTCAAGAAAAATTCGCCGTTTTGCCAGTTTATTGGTATTCCATTGGATATTTATTGACGCCCATAACACGAAAGCGTTGTAGGCAGAAATGTCCAGCAGATTATAAAAAACAATCATTAGCCAGCGATTTATCTCTTCTCAAATGTATACGTGCCAACAAGCTAATCTAGAGTATCCACTGCTCCCTTATTGGAATTGTAATATAAAATAATTTGGGCTTTTTCATTTGATGAAAGTGATGCATGATGCATCGATTCATGATGCAAAGTACTCATAAAAACAACATTTTTATTAATTTTAGGAATATTGTTATCAACAGTGGTATCTTGCGTGAATAAAAAAAGACCAGCTATGGACTTCTTTATTCGCGATTTTTGCTGAAAGCTCCAATTTATTTTACTTATAGTTCCCGGCATTGTATCTACTTTGTTTTAGAAGAAATTGTCCTAAATTTTACGATGTAAAAAAGTTATTACACGTAATATTGTGGCCTTCCAAATCACTACTCAAGTCATACATTACACGCATTCCTGTATAGATCTGCAATTTTAGAGCATAAGAAGTTTTGCTGTTCATAATTACATAAAACCCAAACTTTTGTGCCATATTTCGCTGGCTTGTACGGAATGTACCATTTGAAGGGAGAGCGGCATCTAAAGGCAACTAGTTGCTTATCGACGGTGACATTTTCATCAGAGTTAAAAAAATTTTGGTATTATTTCTACCTACGTTTCCTAAATTTAACGTATTGCAGCAAGTTTATCAAAACGTCTCCTATCCTGTCTAGTAGTTTTGTTATCTAAACGTATTACGTGCAAACTTTTTGTAAATAATATATCAAGCGACATTGTTGATTGAAATATACTACGACTCGTTTCTTCATTCCATAAACTTTAAGTTGATTCACCATGGGTATAAACTCGAGCTAAACATAAAAGACTAATGTATGCTTGGAAACCAACTTTATTCATGTCGTTCCAGTGGGTTCCAAAGAAATGCTGTCCGTCCATGTTGGCCATATTTATAATTTGGTTTGCAACATCGTCCAGCTATACTACAGTTTGTTTTACAAGTTCTAGCTTGCAGAAACCTGTTTTTATTTACAGACGTATCCGGCTGCCAAACACACAGGTACTGCCAATAGAGAATACTGCCAACTAAACACACATACACAGGTAAAGTTTAACGGTTTAAATACTCGGGTCATATTGACCCGAACGTACCCTAGGTAACAATTTCATTTTTATTAAAAAAATCAGGAAGTTGATTGTTTATCTCATATGCAATTGAAATACCTCATATTAGGTAATAAAGTCACGAAACACTAAATGGTTACGCCGCGTAATAATTTGTAAAATAAAAAATAAATTATTTTTTGGGTCAACTAGACCCGAATACGACAGCAGGGTTAATAGACATTGTGCCCTAAGTCATATAATCACCATTGAAATAAAATGTTGCTTGATTTCTATGTGGCATAGGTACTATCTATTAAATTATCAAGAGATTCTTACAATAATTATTAATATATTTTTAAGGTTCTTAAACTCATAAGTGGAGCATAGAGCTTCAGTGAAGAGGCGCTATCGAGTTCTATTTTGCGTTAAGGCTTTCACCTCATTCCAAGACTTTCCTTAACCTCTTATCTCATTTATGATGGATCTTCTGCAAGTTTGTACTGGGCGACCTCTATTTCTTTTTCTTTGGGGATTCCACTCTAGGGAAACTCTAATGGCGATTCCCTCTAACTGGGAAAACACTGAGAGACAGAATACCGAACGACAGAATGAGACATCTCTGTAACATACAAGATATAGTACGGTGGGGAAGACAGAGACGACGAGAATGGAATCAGCATGTGACGAGAATGGACAGCGAGAGAATAGCCCGTATAGCCAGGGATTCGAAGCCAACAGGCAAGAGACCAATAGGAAGGCCCTTTAAAAGGTGGCGAGATAGCTGGCAGTCAACATCACAGCTACAAATACAAGCTCAAAATCGGTTTAGAACAGGCCAAGAGGCCTAATATAAGAAGAAGAAGAAGAAGATTTCACTGCAAGGCAGTCTTTGCAATACTGGAGTTGTTTTGTCGGAGCGTGTGTCGGATCTAACTCCACTTTCTAGAGGTTATTTCATTTTCTACCTGCTTTTGTTCGGTCAGGTGTATCAGATCTTTCTTTCTGATCATCTTAGGCCAGAAAATACGAACACTATAGTAGGCGTTTATTAACAAAGACCTGCGGTTTATCTTTAAGGGTTTTGTCACTTTATAGTTTTCATATCAAAAGAGTAAAACAGATATGATGTAATGATATGACGCCACAGCGGGCGACGGACCGGTCGACCAGAGACGACCGTAGGAGTATCCTAGTTGACGTATCCCCTCTTCATACTACCGCTGCGCTGGGGGAAACCAAAGGAGAGGGCATCGAGAGCATATTTAAGACGTGCCAGGAGAATGAGAAAATCAGTGGTTGCTAACGTGTTGAATCAGCAATAATAGCTGAATGGCAAAAATGTGGCGTTATTTGAGCCGGTACTTTGCCTAGGTGGGCGCCTCAGTAGTGACGTGGCGTCTTACCGAGACCGTTACCGCAGTGGGCGGTAGTAACCATGAACGAGTGACTGCGTGTCGCTGTTCAACCTTGCCGCATTGAATTGAAATCCGGTGTCTCCGGGTCCGAATGCATGGCTATGTTGATTTAACGTAGCGAGATTGTTATTGTATATATTGTGTTGTTTATCGTATCATTTTAATACTACTATTATGTTCGGATGACAGTAACAACTATATTATTGTTTTTCCTTTGCAGAGGATAGAATTATGATTTATTTTATTTATTTTATACTGTATATATATACAGTTATGAGCGCGCTAATAACAGGCAAAATAGCTCAAAAGATGGAAAACATAATACATTGCCAAACAAAAAGAGATGAAATTAGTGGAGGTGGAAATTATCGTTATAAACGTCTAAAATAACATTAAATTACATAGTTTCGCACCTTAAGACGTATTAGAGGAGTATGACAACTGTCACTGTGACAGTAGAATTTTATAAAATACTCCTATCACAGACGTCTAAAGGTGGAAAACTATGTAATGTAATGTTAATTAATACGTTTGTAACGATAATTTCGACCTCCACTAATTTCATATCTTTTTGTTTGGCAATGTATTATATTTTCCATCTTTTAAGCTATTTTGTGGGTTATTAGCGAGCTCATCACTATATAATTATCTTAAATACATTTACTTTATTTTTAACCTGTGTTTTACTGAGTCTGTTGTCTTGGAAGAGCTACCCGTTACAATGACATTTGACAGGAACATTCGGATATCTGTCTTTGTAATATATAGGTCAGACCCACGGTTATTAGACTTTATTACGGTTGTCTTGTCCGACGGTGGTGGGGAGACTTATATTTTTGACTTTACGTCACAAGAGTTTACATTCCCATATTTTTAAATTATTTTCGATCATTGAATGTGTGTTATTGTGTATATATGGGTATTATTTGTGTTATTATGAAATAATAAGACAATAACTTATACCGGGTGGTGAATCGTAAAAAGGGCCATAGGAAACTCAATGTAAAATTCTGAATTTTTGAATTCCTGCTTCCCTAGTTAGTCTACATCAAAAGTCATGAGAGAATACTTGTAGATAATTAAAATCTGTATTAAAATCAAAAGTTAAAATTGTTCTACGATTTAAATGCATTCCAAAACTTTGAAAAATATGATACATTTGCCACAATAGGTATGCGTGTAAAAGTAAGGCCACACGTTACTATTTAACTGACAGTGCTCACACCATTGACTGAATAAAAAATCTTTATTATTAATCCTTTCTCCGCAACTGAGGGTAAATATCTTATCAACTGTATTGTTTTTAAACAATAGATGATAAAATAAAAATATTGACAGTTCAAAAATGTGAACATTATTGCATTGTGTGTGGCCTAAGTTTGGGCTGAAAACTAAAATGTATTACATTTTTACAAAATTTTGGAATATGTTTAATTACGTAGACCAATTTTAACAGTTATTTCCAATACAGATTTCAATCCTCTTCAAATAGTTTCTAATGTCTTTTGATGTAAAATAATTATTAGGGAAGCTGGAATTCAACAGTTCAGAATTTTACATTGAGTTAATGCAAAACTTTGACGCATGTCAAAATTCTCAATGTGTTTTAATTGTATTAATTTTTTTCGAATCCTGAGAAAACTAATAAATATTTTTGAAAAATTTAAACTCAGAATGAAAGACTACATTATTACCGAGGGCTGAAAGTCCCTAAAAATTTCTATAATGTTTATTTTAATAAGTTACAGGGCTGAAAATAAAACAGAAATGTGATATTTAATTTCAAATATTTCATTCAATAGAATCTGCTTGTTTATTCTAGGGGCTTTCCGCCCTCGGTAATAATGTAATCTTGCATCCTGCGTTTAAATTTTTCTAAAATACTTGGTTTTCTCAGGATTCGAAAAAAATCATATTACGATTCAAATGACAGTAAACTCTCGTGACGTAATCTCACCCTTAATGTTCATTGGTTAGTCGATTTAGGCAACCGTAGTAATGTCTAAGAACCGTGGGTCAGACCCACGGTTATTAGACTTTATTACGGTTGTCTTGTCCGACGGTGGTGGGGAGACTTATATTTTTGACTTTACGTCACAAGAGTTTACATTCCCATATTTTTAAATGATTTTCGATCATTGAATGTAGTAGAATGAATTAGACAAATAGTACCTACACATTTTATCTTATACTGGGTGGTGAATCGTAAAAAGGGCCATAGCATAGGAAACTCAATGTAAAATTCTGAATTGTTGAATTCCTGCTTCCCTAATTATTTTACATCAAAAGTCACGAGAGAATACTTGTAGAGAATTAAAATCTGTATTAAAATTAAAAGTTAAAATTGTTCTACGATTTAAATGCATTCCAAAATTTTGAAAAATATGATATATTTGCCACAATAGGTATGCGTGTAAAAGTAAGGCCACACGTTACTATTTAACTGACAGTGCTCACACCATTGACTGAATAAAAAAATCTTTATTATTAATCCTTTCTCCGCAACTGAGGGTATCTTATCAACTGTATTGTTTTTAGACAATGATGATAAAATAAAAATATTGACAGTTCAAAAATGTGAACATTATTGCATTGTGTGTGGCCTAAGTTTGGGCTGAAAACTAAAATGTATTACATTTTTACAAAATTTTGGAATATGTTTAATTAGGTAGACCAATTTTAACAGTTATTTCCAATACAGATTTCCATCCTCTACAAATAGTTTCTAATTATAACAGAATTTTACATTGAGTTAATGCAAAATTTTGATGCATGTCAAAATTCTCAATGTGTTTTAATTGTATTAATTTTTTTCGAATCCTGAGAAAACTAATAAATATTTTTGAAAAATTTAAACTCAGAATGAAAGACTACATTATTACCGAGCATGATACTATAAATAAAGTTATTAGTATCATGTTACCGAGGGCTGAAATTCTCTGAAAACTTCTATAATGTTTATTTTAATAAGTTACAGGGCTGAAAATAAAAGAGAAGTGTGATATTTAATTTCAAATATTTCATTCAATAGAATCTGCTTGTTTATTCTAAGGGGCTTTCCGCCCTCGGTAATAATGTAATCTTGCATCCTGCGTTTAAATTTTTCTAAAATACTTGGTTTTCTCAGGATTCGAAAAAAATCATATTACGATTCAAATGACAGTAAACTCTCGTGACGTAATCTCACCCTTAATGTTCATTGGTTAGTCGATTTAGGCAACCGTAGTAATGTCTAAGAACCGTGGGTCAGACCGCCAAACAAGGCCGAGCATGCTGAATTCTTGTTGAGCTTTTCGTATCCGCATACGAATATCGTCTTCTGTATCTCTCCTTTCTGTCATGACACTTTCAAAATACGTAAAATTTTCCACATTTTTAATCTGCATGTTGTTAATAGTAAATATTAGGTATGTTGTTTATTGTATTTATTCAAGTAGTAAAGTCACCTTCATTATCTTTACAAAACGACGCTAATTTTATTCGAATGTCTGCTGTGAATACTGATCCCACAAGGATAGAAATATAAAACATATTAATTTGTGAATCAATAAAAGAGGGTATTAGGTGAGTGCAATTTGACCGAAAACATGCATTGTTTCGGAAAAATTCAAACAAGCTTATATTTTTCTAAAACTGTTTTTGTTAGTTTATATACATATGAAAGTAAAAAGTTCTACTCGCAGATTTGGCCGCTAATTGTTTATTAATTATTTTACCAATAACAATTGTTTTGTATAAATATTTAAAAATATTGCTAAATTCATCATTTTACTTTGATCAAATATGTTTCTATTTTGTTTTTGATTATGCTAAATCCGAATATGGCATTGCAATTTGAAAATTCTTATACAGAAGCTCTTATACAGTATGTCTACGTAGCTAGGAACCACATGGAAAACTTTTTTATTATAAATTTTACGAAAAAATTTATTCTTATTAAAATGCTCAGGAAAGTCAAAAATCTAAAACTCAACCATCAGATATCAAATTTTATCAATTGTATAATACGAGTTATGTCAAAAATATGAATTTCGTTTAAAAGTAAAGTACTTTTATATTCCATCAAAAAATTTATACATATTTTTTATATTCCATCATCTATATCAAAAAATGCTATTACGAAAAGTGGTTTGAAGTTAAAAACTATTTTTAAATATACAATTATGCTAATCGAAAAATTTTTTTTCAATTTTTTCTCAAAACTACGGATACATCATCATGTTATTGCAATTATGATAACTATTTTATTACCACTATTACGAAAAAAAGTTATTCTTTATAAAATGCTCTCCCTTGTCTAAAATCTAAGATATAATCATCAGATATCAAAATTTTTTAATTTTATTCCAGGTATGTAAAAACTATGAATTTTTCTTAAGAGTTAAGTGCCTTTATTATTCACAATATTTTAATTAGAAGGATGTAATTGAACACTAAAACAATTTTTTTAATTCCAAATAACTTTTTTATAAACAATTTTCAATATTGTTAAATGTAACGGTACTTTACTCTTGAGTGAAATTCATATTTTTTTACATGCCTCGTATAAAATTAATTAAATTTGATATTTGATGATTGCATCTTAGATTATATACGATGCAGAGTATTTTATAAAAAATACCTTTTTTTCGTAAAACTGATAAAAAAGTTATCAATGGGTTCAAAGTTACGCAGACATACTGTATAAGATCTAAAAATTTTTTTTTGCTAAACATTTATTATTGTTGAAGATTATTATTAAATTTATTTTAGGTAAGTTTTACAGAAAAAAGTTTTGATCACTTTTTATGAACATTTTTTTAGCTGGTAATTTTCGGATTTTTTATTACATTTTTGTTATCTTTCTTAATTTTCTCAAAAAGAAATAGTTTATTTCATTTATATAAGTAAAATAATTTAGTGTATTTTAAAGATTACATCCTAAGCTTTAAAAAAGCACTTATAAAACTGTAATAGATATATTCAAACTTGAGTAATACCGTCTTAAATTGGTGGTAATTCTATAAAACTACGAAGATTTCAAAAATTGCATTTTTTGAGACGTCATTTCATTTGAATTAAATTTTTGAGATTTTTTTTGAACAAAACATCATTTAGTAAGATCTTTGAAAGGTAAGTTGAGCAAAATTGAGGGTTTTATAAGAAAAATTGTATTAGTTAGACATTTTTAAATCATTTTTTAAACAAAATTCATGTAACGCTCAGTTTACGTCCACACCGTACTTATGCTGATACAGTTTATTTCTTTTTATTATAACCATAAGATAGCTTATTTATTCGTCTTTCATGTTCAGTTTGTAAAATTTCATCTGATCCATTAGTTAAAGAATTACATTAAAATAACTCAACCGTGCACTTCGCCGTACGCTAATTTACAGTGCGCCAATGTTTGTGAGAACGGTGACTTTAGCGTTATAAATAAAACATTATAGAAGATACAGATTTAATTTTAGAAAATTCTTTATATAAGGTTTTTTTTGTAAAATTTTCTATATTTTTCATTTGTCTTTTCTTTCGAGCAGGGAAGCATGTTGCTCTTTAGGCACATACATATTTTAATCTTGTAACATCGGCTTGTAGTCACAATATTTTATCATAAGGTATAATGTAAGCCATATATTATGAAGTTACCACCTTCATTGATGTGCTAGTTACAACTACTTTGCGGAATGCACTGAAGATGTTCTGTTCAGAACGAAAACGTTTTGCAATCCATGTGGATGACTTTTAGAAGTTTTAAATAAACTATTTTATACCAAAATACAATTTGAAGTTTTTACTTCTGTATAGGTTTTTTTTCTTTTTTTTTTTTTAATTTATATTTTCGGAGTTATTTAAACAAAATCTAATTTCGTAGTTCATTTGTTTAATAAAAAAGAAGCACCCACTTCTCGAGTAAAACTTTTTGATATGTTGTTTATTAAACATTTCTTAATGAAATTACAAAAAGTTATATTTTGTTTGATTTTTTCCGGACTGAAAGTCTATATGCACTTCCCCTATATGTTAAAATTTGTTTATTATTTACCTACCATATTTAAGCGGGTAAGATGGTTTCAGCGTGAATAATATTATCCAATTTATTATTGGAAAGGTACACAATTTTGCTAGCTTTTGCCCCTTGCGTAGAGTCTACATTTTACACGATTAACAAAACTGACAAAGCAAATTAGCGCGACATTTGGTCAAATATTTATCAAGTTGCCAAGCTATTACACCCAAAACCGAATAATCAATTAGATATTTATTATGAAGCTTTGCACAGGACATGTAAACGCGAATATGTCTAGTCAACTAGTTCTAAACGCGATTACCACTAGTTTTAGATGGAGTGTTATCCATAGCACCATTGTACTGTTACAATAATTATTAACGTTCGTTAATTTAGTGAATTTCGCCGTTACTGATCGTCTACATTAGCTTGATTAGTGGTTAGATTATGTTACACTACCAGCGATGTTTATGTCAAATTCATACGATATTGTAGTCGTTCATTGGACTATTTTGGTATTTTGATAGATTTTAATGGGATGTTTAACGAAGCTAATGTTTAAGACCTTAATTGATTAAGTTGTGGTAATGATCTTCCATAATGAACGCAGAAGGTGTATGTGGGTTGAAATTATTAATACAAATATAACAAGCTGAAAATGCGAGCATTATCATAACGAAAACTTTATTTCTATACCTATTTAAATTCATAATATAGAAAATTGCTATTACGAAAAACTGTTTAGAATTAAAAATTATGTTTTAATGTGCAAGTACATCATTCTAATTTAAATGTTGTGAACTATAAAGTTACTTTACTCGAAATTCATATTTTTTTACATACCTCGTATAAAATTAATAAAATTTGATTCATGACGGTTGCATCATAAATCTTAGACCAAGAAGAGATTTTTATGAAGAATAACTTTTCTTTGTCAAATTAGAAATACAAGAGTTATAAATGAAAATGATGTTGGTATCCATAATTTGAGAAAATTCGTCAAATATTTTTTCCATTAGAAGGATGTACATAATTTCATATATCAGAACATACTTTTTTATTCCGAACCACATTTTAAATAACAATTTTCCAATATTGTAAAATAAATAATACATACATGATAAAGATACTTTTTACTGATGAACTTTACTTGGATCTACAGACCTAGCGGGTCTCGTAAATTCCACGGCTTTGCGCCACGCTTCACGCAACCGTATTTGCGTACTTGTGTTTTGAGTTGTGTGCGCTGGTCGCTGGTCGAGTGGAGTTATAGATAATTTACCAAATTTAAATATAATAGACGGAGAGCTAAAGGCGAGAAATCATCGTCATAAGTAATATGGAGTTTGGCATGTGAAATGTGTCTATTGTATATTGATAACTATGACCCCTTTCAGGCTGACACCTCAGTGGATACATGAAGTAGCAATAAGGGATGAAAGGGGAAAGTTGGTGCAGTCATTAAATGTTTTCACCTTCTATATTGTTAAACCTCCATCGATTTGCATGAAAATTGGTGAGTAGTTAGAGCATAACGGTCTTGACGGTCCAGTTAGCTGGGGCTCAGTCGATCGACAAGTTTAGTGGATTTGCGATTTGCGATCGCTGGTTCGAGCCTCAGCTAGGTCATGAAATTTATAAAAGGCCAACGCCGTAGTATAAAACTCAATAGAGTCTACGGCTTGGTCTGGAATAAACTGGCGTCTGATCAGCCTATGGAGGAGCGGTACGGGAAGGGATAAGGGCTTCCGGCTTGGTGATACTCCTCCATAGATCCCTACCGAAGGGCGTTGACGCCTAAGAACGGTGTATACATACAGTTAGAGCATAACTCAAGAAACAAAACTGATATGGTGCCAACGTGCGCTTTTACCCTGGGGGTGGATGCCACCCCTTCTCGAGGGTGAAAACTATTTTATTAAAAATAACCCCACTAATCGATAGAGGGACAAATTTTAAGCAAAATTTGTTACTTCTAAAAATAAATCAATACTTTTTGAGTTATTAAAGATCAAAGATTTGAATTTTTCGTGAAATAAATGCATGATGTAAAGCGGTTTTTCGTGAATAATTCAAAAACTGTAAGCTTTATCAAAATAGTTATGATTACCAAAATTGAAGATAATAAAAAATAAAAGAGATTTATTATTCGAAAAACCTTTGAGAATTAATAAAAAGTGAGTTAGAGGTGATGGAATGTATATTTTTTTCGGCTAGTACCCAAATCTAAGTATTCAAGCTCAAATAACGGTAAAACGGTGCATTTTATAAAATATATTTACTGAACACTTGTCAAAGTACTCAAGAATACCTATCAAGTGAGCTCCAGATGAAGTTTATAACATCAAAGCTAAGCAAGTGATGATGAAAATAAAAGAACCCTTTCGAGTTTTTAGGAAAAAGTGAAAATTAAAACATACGCTATTTATATATTTATTTTGAAATTAGTTAACAGAATAATTTTTAAAGGAGTTTCGGGAATGAAGTTAGGATTATAATGTATTATCAAGTTCGTTTTATTAAAATTTAAATATACCAAGTTAAAAATGCGAGCACTATTATAACGAAAAATTGGTTTTTTATGGATTTAAATTCCTAATATGGAAAATTGCTATTATGAAAAGTTGTTTAGAATTAAAAATTATGTTTAATGTGCAATTATATCCTACTATTTAAATATTGTGAGCTATAAAGGCACTTTACTGAGCGAATTTCTTGATCGAAATTCATATTTTTTACACATCGACTAAAATCGATACAATTTTATATAATCTTATGTTTATGATTGCATCTCGGATTTTAGACCGTGCAGATCTTTTTATGAAGAATAGTTTTGGCTCGTAAAATTAATAATAAAAGAGTTATAAATGAAAATGATGATTGGTAGGTGTCTCTAATTTGAGAAAAAAAATTAAATATTTTCTTTTTATTAGAAGAATGTAGATAATATTTACATTATTATAATAATTATTAATTATTTAACTATAATAATAACAACTATTGCATATATTAGAACACAGTTTTTAATTCCAAACAATTTTTCGTAGTAACAATAATTTACAACAGTGTGAAAAAAAAGGTACTTTAATCTTGAGCGAAATTCATATTTTTTAAAATACCTCCTATAATATAGATAAAATTTGCTATCTGATGATTGAATCGTAGGTTTTAGACGATGCAGAACTTTTTATGAATTATAACTTTATTTCGTAAAATTAAAAATAAAAAAGTGTCCCGTAATATATGTGTCCAAATTAAGTAGACACACTGTATATTATACAATATAATATACATAATACATAAATCATTGGGTAGACAGCACCAAAAATTTGTAACCTGCCATTTAACATTACCATTGATTATAAACACACACATGGTGTTTTTAATCAATGACATTACTTACATTAAAATTAATAAGTAATATTTATTTATTTGATATTTCAATTCTTTTACAGTTTATATGAAGTAATATATTTTTGAAATACAGTAGAGTCTCGGTTATTCGCCGTTCCGTTTTATCCGCCGCACCATTTTATCCGCCGCACCATTTAAGCAAAATTTTTTTTTCAAATTTATATAACTTTGAAAATATTAAAGAATGAGTAAAAATTTTTTAAGATGAGATAAAATACGCCGAGCAACAAGAAGCCAGAGCTGTCGATATTATGATGCTACAATATGGCGAGTATTGGCAGCAACAAAACGAGATACATCGGCAAGGCAGATGAAAATCGCTAGTTTTTTTCGTTCATCCTAAATCACTCTATCCAAATCATTCTATCCAATGTCCGTCAAAATTAAACTGATTATCTTCTTCTTCTTCTTGTGCCACTCCTATCGGTGACTGGAAATCATCAAGGCCTAAACTTGTGTTTCATTTAACGCTCCCTATTATCCGTCATTCTTGCTTATCCGCCCTTCCGTCGGCCCGTTTATGGCGGATAACCGAGACTCTACTGTAATATGAAATTTTCACTAAATAATTTCAAAGCAGTATCTGTATCAATTGTACAATTTATTTTAAGCACGCAAGTGTATTCTTTTGCCATGTTAAAAACAGTTATATTTTTTTAGTATAGGTATAATATATATTCAATACAAACACCGACTCCGAAATGACAGTAGCAAGTACCTATACAATAGCGTCAATTTAAGAACACATGCGTGAAGTTACAAATGATAAAAAGAACATATTATTATTAATTGAATGTATGTTACTAAAATATTATTTTTATATTATTTCGATATTTAATTGAATTTTTTCTATTGATATAAACTTAGTGGCGGTTCTAGCCAGGGGCAGGGGGGCAGCTGCCCCCCTTCAGTTTTTACAGTACTTTTGTACTATAATTTTCGTTAAAAAGGCACGTTATCTTGTTTATTCACCGGTTGTGTTCCCTTGCCCCCCAATTTTTTTGGTCTAGAACCGCCCCTGTATAAACTGAATATGTACAGAAACTGAGGGTGTAAAAAAAAGGGCACATTTGACATAATATTCAAATACATTTTTGCTATATTTTATATAAATGTCTTAAAACAATTTTAAAAACTTATATAAATAATATAATAATTAAGCTCCAAATTTTTGGAGCCTAAACTTTGAAAAATGTTTGTAGCATAATGTTTAATGGTATCAACTTTTCCGGGAGCTCATTTGATACATATTTCTAAGTACTTTGACAAGTGTTCAGTAAATATATTTTATAAAATGCACCGTTTTCCCGTTATTTGAGCTTGAATACATAGATTTGGGTACAAGCCGAAAAAAAATATACATTCCATCACCTACAACTCACTTTTTATTAATTCTCAAAGGTTTTTCGAATAAGAAATCTCTTTTATTTTTTATTTTCTTTAATTTTGGTAATCGTAACTATTTTGATAAAACTTACAGTTTTTGAATTATTTACGAAAAACCGCTTTACATCAAGCATATATTTCACGAAAAATTCAAATCTTTGATCTTTAATAACTCAAAAAGTATTGATTTATTTTAATAATTAGAGGTAATAAATTTTGCTTAAAATTTGTCCCTCTATCGATTAGTGGGGTTATTTTTAATAAAATAGTTTTCACCTCTGAGAAGGGGTGGCATCTACCCCCAGGGTAAAAGCGCACGTTGGCACCATATCAGTTTTATTTCTTGAGGTATGCTCTAACTACTCACCAATTTTCATGTAAATCGATGGAGGTTTAACAAAATAGGAGGTGAAAACCTTTAATGACTGCGTTAACTTTCCCCTTTCATCCCTTATTGCTACTTCCTGTATCCACTGAGGTGTCAGCCTGAAAGGGGTCATAATTATCAACATACAATAGACACATTTCACATGCCAAACTCCATATTACTTATGACGATGATTTCTCGCCTCTAGCTCTTAGACTATAATCGTTTCTACTGAATCATTATTAATATAGTATAATATGTATTATTGCTTTCAAAACAGTGGTGTCATCGTGTGGGAACGCGTGGGAACGCCGTTCCCGCACTGCTTAAGAAAAGAAAAAAAAAATAATAGAGAATTTAGGTCACTGCTAATTTTGCCATGACACCACTGTTTCAAAATATACTCAAATTGTATTTTTATACATTTATTACACATATTATTTTATATAATAATTAAATTCACTATAAAATGTCATTTATATTTTATTAATAGCTAAATAATTATGATTTGCTTAACAAATTCAGATTAAAAAAGTAGCCTACTTCATAATCAAAGATTTCAGCTGACGTTTAGTCCTGGTAGGAGATAACCGGATTGTGACGTCACATTTTAGATTTTGAGGTCGATTATCTCGAAGACGGTTAGAGATATCGAAATTCCGTTTTCAGATTTGGATTCAGAAGACAAAACTACATAAGAATCCATCGATACATCTGCTCTAAGTATTGCAGAAGCGGCAACGCAATAACACAGACTTTTGCAAATTTATAAACGAAAAGTTTTCGTTGAAACTCGTCGGTCAGATTAGCCAAGCGGACTGAGGCGTCCGAGCGACAAATCTAGAGGATATGCAATCGAGGTTCGAGCCCAAGCCCGGTGAATAGAAAAATAGTCGTAGTCTAAAATTTTGAAAGAATCTACGACTTGGTCTGGAATAAGCTGGTGTCTGATCGGCCTATGTAGGAAAGGTACGGCAAGGGATAAGGGCTTGCGGCTCGGTGAAAATCCTTCATAGATGCGCCTACAACGCTCTTCCTACCGGAAGAGCGTTGACGCCTAAAAACGGTGTGTATATATAGGGTGAGGCAGATAAAGTGGGTATTGGAAATATCTCGAGAACTAAAGGCAACTGAATCATGAAAGTTAAAATAAAGGGGTTTTAGAGACTGATCTATTTAATGAAAATATTTGCGACATGGAACATCCGATCCCTATACAGACCGGGATCCCTCCAAAATCTGCTCGGTGAACTGAATAATTAGATATAACATAGATATAACAGCTCTGCAGGAAATGAGTTGGACCGGGGTTGGCACCATCGACAAAAGACACCACATTATATTCTATAGCTGCGACTCTAAAGACCACGCACTAGGTACTGGCTTTATTGTAAATAAAAAGGTTAAACACCTCGTAAGAGACTTTCGTGATATGAACCCTAGAATGTGTATCCTGAGACTAAGGGGAACTTTTTTTAACTATAGCATTTTAAATGTGCATGCCCCCTACAGAGGAAAAAGAAGACGATGTCAAAGAAAAATTCTATGAAGACCTAGAAGCTGCATACCATTCATGCCCAAAGAATGACATCAAATTTTTTTATGGTGATCTCAACGCAAAAATAGGAAAAGAGCCACAATACCTACCAACGATAGGTAAGCACAGCCTCCATGAAGTATCCAATGACAATGGCATCATACTAATAAATCTAGCAACTTCCCTTAACATGGTCATTGCCAGCACATGCTTCCAGTGAAAAAATATTCATAAGGGAACGTGGAGATCTCCAGATGGGGTTACAGTAATCATGAGCGATCATGTTATTATTGACTATAGACATCACTCAGACGTATGTAATAAACGTATGCAGCAAACGAGCGGCAAATGCAGACTCAGATCACTACCTAGTGGAAAGTAGAATGAGAGCCAGAATCTCAAACATTAAAAAAGAAAATGGGTCCAAAATTAAAAAATATGAAATAAAAAACTTGGCAGACAACAGCAAAAGGACCAAATACAAAGAATATATAAAAGGAAGGCTAGAAAACAGACAAAAGCACGAGGATATAAACAGAGAATGGGAAGCGTATAAAAACATCATACAAGACGCTACCAAAGAGACCTTGGGTCTACAAAAAAAGGTCAAACCAACTGAAGGGAAGTGGTTCGATGAAGAGTGTGGTAACATAACAGAAAAAAAATGCATGTCACCGACTACAACAACGACATAAAACAAGACAGGCAGAGGAGGAATATAGAATGCTAAGGAGGGAAGAGAAGAAAATACACTGCAGAAAGGAAAGAGAACATATAGAAAAAGAACTCCAAGAAATTGAAGAATTAAATAAACCAACAGAAACCAGAAAATTCTACCAAAAACTTAACAAAAGCAGAAAAGAATTTAAACCAAGAACAATGATGTGCAGAGACAAAGAAGGAGATATAGTAACTCAACAGAATGAAATACATACTGCAAAGATGGACTGAATTCTGCAAAGAGAAGTTTGAACAAAACGGAGATCCACCATACGATGAAATTATACTGGATCGAACGGATACCAGAGAAACAATCCCCCCTTCAGAAGCTGAAATGCAAGAAGCAGTTACCAGACTGAAAAACAACAAGTCACCTGAATGGGACAATATTAGCGCAGAATTAATAAAAGAAGGCGGAGACTCCCTATTGAATGCGATACACGAACTTATAGTGAACATATGGAATAATAAACAACTGCCACAAAACTGGAATACCGGAGTAATCATTCCAATACATAAAAAGGGAGATCAGCTTCAATGTAACAACTACCCGGCAATAACGCTACTGACTGTGGCATATAAAATACTGTCAAATATTGTGTCTGAGCGATTGAGACCATATGCGGAACAAATAAGGTAGTGTCGCCAAATAAGGCCAGTGTCTTAATTAGGCCAATGGCAAATATTTCCTTAAATATAGATATTATATATTAGAGGCCACCGTAAATGTCTTTCTCAGTCAAAATCGTCTACGCCATTCAGTCGGTAGTATCACATAGCAACGCCAAGTAGACTAGACACGTGTTTGTTACGGTGCGGAAGTTCGTTTATAAATTAGTCAATTAATAAGTAATATAAGCCAATTATTTTTTCTTTGTAAAGCGATAGTAAATTAATACTTTTTAAGGAACTGGAACTGTTTTTCCTCTACATTGCTTTTTATTATTTTTTTATGTTAAATATTAAAAAAGTAAACAGTGTCCTAATAAAGCCAATTGTCCTAGATGTGTGTAAATGTGCGATATGTGTGCTTAATGTATTGACAAATTTTTGTTTTTAATGAAAGTTTATAAATGAATGAATGAATAAAAGTTTCGTCCACTAAATTTTGTATTTGTTCTTTAATTCTTAGGTTTAAAATTTATTATCCACCTTAATTTGCGTAAAAAATGATACTGGCCTTATTAAGCTACCAGTTCCTAATAAGGCCAAATATTCCAGATTTATTCAATGTTACAATTTTATATCTCTTTATATACAAGAGTATACAAGAGTATAGAGTTATTGTATACAAGAGTTTTCCCCCATAGTGTTCCTGAATAAAATATTACAGATATTTAAACCTTAAGGTGGCCTTAATTGGCGACCTTACCTTAGTTGGGGGATATCAATGTGGTTTTTGCAGGCAGAAGTCCACAATAGATCAGATCTTCGTTTTGAGACAAATCTTGGAAAAGACTAGTGAATTTAATATAGAAACACACCATCTCTTCATTGACTTTGAGAGTGCCTATGATAGTATCCATCGAGAATTTCTGATCAACGCCCTGAAAGAGTTTAATAGTCCAACTGATCTCATTGAAATAGTAAAAGAAACACTTAAAGTACAAAGCAGGGTTCGAATTCAAACGCACTAACAGATACAATCCATGTTAGAAGGGGCCTACGATAGGGAGATGCCCTATCCTGTATTCTATTCAACATTACATTAGAGAAAACAATTAGAGAGTCAAAAATCAACACCAGAGGAACAATAATAACAAAAAGTGTACAAATATTGGCATTTGCAGATGATGTTGATATCATAGCTAGCAGCAAAAGAGAAATGATAGAAGCATTTAATGCTATAGAAAGAGCGGCACAAAACAGTGGCCTAAATATTAATGAAATAAAAACCAAATACATGAAGGCCAGCAAATCGACAGGCCAAAGAAACCTACAGAATCTGACAATAGGAGACTATAACATCGAAAGCGTAAAAAATTTTACATATCTAGGTTCACTAGTTACCGCATATAACAATGTCAGCGAAGAAGTTAAGAGAAGAATACATATTGCTAATAAAACATATAATGGACTCATTAAACATCTAAGATCTAACAACATCACGAGAAAAACCAAATGCAAAATATACAAAACCCTGATAAAACCGGTCCTTATATATGGATCAGAGACATGGACACTGACGAAAAGTGATGAGAACTTATTAGGTACGTTTGAACGAAAAATCCTTAGACACATATATAAGGGGGTGAAAGAAAATGACGTATGGCGCAGAAGATATAATTTTGAACTATACGCAGCATACAACGAACCCGACGTCATAACATCCATAAAGATCGGACGTCTGCGCTGGATGGGCCATGTTGAACGAATGTTGGAGACCGAAACACCAAAATACATAAGGAAGCAAACACCAGTAGGGAGAAGGTCAAAGGGAAGACCCAAACTTAGATACAGTGGAACCCGCTTATTAGAATACCGGTTATAGGAATATCCCGCTTTAAGGAATAGAAATTTGAGGTCCCAAAATGTTTCTACTAGCCACAAATGATCAGTTATTAGAATAACCTGGTTATAGGAATACTTTTGCTTAGCACGAAGGCTATTCCAATAAGCGGGTTTGACTGTACATGGAACAAGTGGAACAAGATCTGAAAACACTTGAGATTACCCACTGGAAGAACAAAGCAAGAAACAGAACAGAATGGCGAAAAATCCTAGAACAAGCCAGGACCCAAAAAGGGTTGTCGAGCTACTGATGATGATGATGAGGCAGATAAAGTGCCTATTGGAAATATCTCGAGAACTAAAGGCAACTGAATCATGAAAATAAATTGGAATAAAGGGGTTTTGGAGACTGATCTATTTAATGAAAATATTTTCATCTATTTGGTACTTCCGGTTATACCGGAAGTTGCTTATAACTTCGTTTTTTTTAAATGGGACACCCTGTATATTTTTACATTTTTGGATTCTCCTTGATTACTTCTTTCTTAAAATATAAGGTGTTGTAATATTATACAGGGTAGTTTAAAGGATAATTACGTTTTTTTATTAATTTCGTATTAACTTTTACACCCTGTAGAATTGCAGTAGTTTGGCATCAAAAATTCTATTTTTATTTAAATGATTTTTAATATAGTCTACTATTGTTAAGAATTATTAGTATAGCTAAAATTTTTATTTTAGTATACAGAGTTGGTCGAAACTTGGAATGAGTATTTTCTGAGTTTTCTTAAATAGAACACTCTATATTTTAGTATTGTAATGAAATGCTATTTTATGGTACTTTTTATTTTCTTAAGCATTCCCTATACCTAACTCCTTTAATTTGTTTTTAATTGTTAATCTCAGCAACAATCTTAACTACGTAGGTACTTTGTTAGCTCAACCATTATTGGCAATTTTAAGTATCAGTCTAGATTAATATGTATTTATTTCCGAAAAATTATTTGTGATAGAACATTTTCACGGCCAACTAAACAATATTTACCTATTTTTTTTTTTTTTAAATAATGTTTGGTTTGAATCACCAATAACTTACAAATTAAAACAGTTAGGTATAGGGTATGCTTAAGAAATTAAAAAGTACCGTAAAATAACATTTCATTGCAATACTAACATACAGGGTGTTCCATTTAAGAAAACTCAGAAAATACTCATTCCGAGTTTCGACCAACCCTGTATACTAAAATTAAAAATTTAGCTATACTAATAATTCGTGACAATATTGGACTATATTAAAAATCGTTTAACTATAAATGGAGTTTATTATGACCAACTACTACAATTCTACAGGGTGCTAATATTGCTGCGAAATTACTAAGAAAACGTAATTATCTTTTAAACTACCCTGTATAATATTAACAAAATCTCATATTTTAAGAAAGAAGAAATCGAGGAGAATCAATATACAAGGTGTCCCATTTCAAAAAACGAAGTTACAAGCAACTTCGAGTATAACCGGAAGTAGAAAATAGATCAAAATATTTTCATTAATTAGATCAGTCTTCAAAACCCCTTTATTCCAATTTTCATGATTCAGTTGCTTTTAGTTCCCGAGATATTTCTAATAGGCCCTTTATCTGCCTCAACCTGTAGGTATATAAAAATTATTAGCGATAATTCTGGCAAAGGTAAGGAAAGCACGTCACCATCTTATCTACCGTTTCTAAGTTGGTACACGAGAATAATGAATCATTGTGTTTCTTCAGTCTTCGTATTTGCTTGACTGAGAGCTATTCCTACTGACAGCTTAGACAGTGTCCTCAGGAATACTAGAGATACTGACTGACTCTCTGTGCCGCAAGTGGGCTTAGATAATCTAGTCAATCTAAACTATCTCTTTCTCTCGCAGGAGAAAGCGAGCGAGCGAACAAGAGAGAGAGAGAGAGAGGGCTCCTTGTCACCCAACCCACTTTGTGTTTTCCTCTAGAGCAACAAAGGCTGGACAGGATCAGCAAGGTAGAATCAAGTAAGAATTCTTCTGAATTATTGAAAGTTTTCCATTTCACAGGGTATCTGGTGCCATTATCTTCCCGCCTTTTCTTTCACATCGGCCAACCAATTTTGGACGTCGACTCACACGTTTCGTATGTAACCTAGATCTCCACTGTACGATGCGTTTAATCTACCCGATATCATCTTGTCTAGCAGCATGTCATATCCAGGGCCACTTCAGTGAAGCAGCGCATTGTATTATGTCCTCTACTTTTTTCTTTTACAGTTTTTTTATTGCAAACACAAACTTTTCAAGTTATTCCTAGCATAAGTCGATCCACTGCACGTTGTGTTACTTTTAGTTTGTTGGCGGCTTTTATGATCAATGTGATTGTCACTAGATTGTATGTCATCACTGGGACTATGCAATCATTGAAAACTTCTGAAGATCAGAAAAAAATAGACAAAGGATAGGAAACAAGTACAATATCAGAAAGATCAGAAAAAATAGATAAAGGATGGGAAACAAGTACAATATCACAACATTTATAACAACCAACACACTCAGATCGATTTCATCTGTCCAAAACCAAATACACTGCACTCACACAAGAAAGCATATCAAACTCAAATAACTACATCTACAAAATACACTGTGAATTGTACAATTTCTATGTGGAGAGACTGACATTCACTGCCAGGATACACTTACTAGCAAGAAATATATATGAAACACAGGGATTTTGACAAATCACGGATATGCACACATGACAAGGAGAATAAACACTGAGTACAATGGAAATATGCACAAATAATCACAAAGTGAAACCAGAATACCATGTAGCAAATACTAAATGAAGAAAACTATGTAGCAAATCATGAGCAGAATGCGGCAGGCTTTGGTTGACAATACTTATACGACAAGAATTAATATACCAACAATAGCGGTAAGACGCACGTCTTTAATCATACAAAATACATATAGTCTAAGAGCTGGGAGCGGATTTTGTGCTGATAAGTAATATGGAAAAACTATACGGGGATATGTTGAATTAGTTGTGTACATGACTTTCACCAACGACCGGAAACCAGAGTTGGGGCCGAGGGTATTTATAAGGGGTCAAAGTCGCGGATTTTATTATTTTTTTTATGACGCTCATGATCGAGATAGTGCACCAAAATTTGGGAATAAGTAGGTCATGACGTACCTAAGTAAAACCTCTAGGGGCTCAACGCTGCGTGGCCGACAAAGGGGTGGGGGTAGGGGTGAATATAAAAAATATAACGGGTTTTTTGCGGCGTTCGTGATTGAGGTGCACTAAAATTTGGGTATAAGTAGACCATGACATAAATAATGAAAATCCCCAGAGCCGGAAACCAGAGTGAGTAAGGAAGGTAGTTATAAGGGGTCAAAGTTCCGTTTTTTATTATTTTTTTTGTGACGCTCATGTTCGAGATAGCGCGCCAAAATTTGGGAATAAGTAGGTCATAACGTAACTAATTAAAATCTCCAGGAGTGGAACGCTGCGTGGTCGACAAAGGGGTGGGGCAGGGGTCAATATAAAAAAAATGTAAGGGGTTTTTTGCGACGTTCGTGATTGAGATAGTGCACCAAAATTTGGAAATAAGTAGACCATGACATAGCTAAGTAATATCCCCAGAGGCGGAAACCAGAGTGGTGGACGAGGGTAGTTATAAGGGATTAAAGTCGCAGATTTTAATATTTCTTTTGTGGCGCTCATGACGGCGATTGTGCACCAAAATTTGGGAATAAGTAGGTTATGACGTAACTAAGTAAAATCTTCAGGAGCGAAACGCTGCTTGGGGTACAAAGGGGTGGTACGCAGGGGTGAGTATAAAAATATATGGGGGTTTTTTTGCCGTTCGTAATCGAGATAGTGCACCAAAATTTGGGAATAAGTAGATCATGACATTACTAAGTAAAATCTCCAGGGCGGAACGCTGCGTGGGGGACAAATGTTGTGCCGGGTCACAAAAAAAAATAATACACACTGCGACTTTGACCTCTTGAAACTACCCTCATCCCCAACTCTGGTTTCCGGCTCTGGGGATTTTAATTAGCTAAGTCATGGTCTACTTATTCCCAAATTTTGGTGCACTATCTCAATCTAGCACGTCGCAAAAAACCCCTTATATTTTTTATATTCAAACCTACCCCCACCCCTTTATCGGCCAAGCAGCGTTCCACCCCTGGAGATTGTACTTAGTTACCTCATGATCTACTTATTCCCAAATTTTGGTGCACTATCTCGATCATGAGCGTCACAAAAAAAATAATAAAAACGGCGATTTTGACCCCTTATAACTACCCTCATGCCCAACTCTGGTTTCCGGCTCTGAGGATTTTACTTAGTTATGTCATGGTCTACTTATTCCCAAATTTTGGTGCACTCTGTCAATCACAAACGTCGCAAAAAACCCTTTATATTTTTTATATTCACCCCTACCCCCACCCCTTTGTCGGCCACGCAGCGTTCCGCCCCTAGAGATTTTACTTAGTTACGTCATGACCTACTTATTCCCAAATTTTGGTGCACTATCTCGATCATAAGCGTCATAAAAAAAATAATAAAAACGGCGACTTTGACCCCTTATAACTACCCTCGGCCCCAACTCTGGTTTCCGGCCGCTGGTGAAAGTCATGTACACAACTAATTCAACATATTCCCGTATAGTTTTTCCATATTACTTATCACGCACAAAATCCGCTTCTATATCTCCGACTAATATGCAACACAGAACACACAAACACATAACAAACACTTCCATAGACAGAACCGCATAAAGCACATACAAATAATGCAAAAACTCAGAGATTAATCGGAATTTTATGTACCATAAAACACAAAAGAGATCCCTCATCCTCACTCCTCATCATCACCCTCATCACCCTCAGATCTTTTCATCCAACGCATGGCTGTTGCCTAAAAGACCATGGCCAAGTATGTTAACCTCAATTTTGGTATAATTTTCTGGACATCTTGGATATTAAAGCACCCTATGTAACGCACAGCTGAATTTTTATGTTTGTGCGTTACAGTGTTGCCATGCTGTTTTCTATATATTTTTTTCATAATTTCAATCAATGTTAAATGTACCTACAAGAATAATAGAATAATAACGTTTACTTCTCCGCCATTATACTAGGTATAATGACAAATGAGGTGTCAGATTAAAGCTTATAATCCATGGATAGTACTAAAGGTGAGAAATTAGACCTAGGTTGTCTGTCCGTCTGTCTGTCTCACCGCGAATATAACTCCTGGACGTGGACAATTCAATGTTTTCACATTTTTTCAAAATTGGTGAAAACAACAACATAATGAAATTTACTTAATTGGTGTTTCAAAACTACTTACTTTTAACACATTACACAATATTACAAGGTTTCTAGCAAGTTAAACGTCACAATGATTTAAAATAATCAAGTAAAAACCTACATAACATATTAGAACATACCTAAAATACACAAAAATGATACATTTCACACACAAATATATAATACCACAAACAATTGTAACGTGATGGTATGAAAAAATAGAGGATACGGCAACGGTGTTACATGTAACGGTCGGATCCAATGCCAATATCTACACAAACATATTAGGCTGCGCTAATATCCAAGATGTCCAATTTTTTCAACAGCTTGGCGGGTGTACACTCTTTTAGCACAATTCTTATTATTTTTTTTAAACGATTTCCATAGTGGAAATCGAAATATTTTTAGGTAAATTATGTAATTGCCAATCACCTGTGGCTTATATCATATAAACAAAATATTTTACTTAAGAGGGTGGGCGCAAATTTTCGGGAAAAAGCTTTTTAAATGAATTCATTCTTTTTGAATCCGGAGAAAATTAAAGGTGTTTCTCTACCAAAGCAACATACTTTAACTTTTTTGTTTTACAATGTTGAAGTACGTTGAATTAAGTTTCACATTTTTGTAACAAAGTCTTTGTTGTACCAATGTTTGAGTTTGTTGCACTTATTTTCGACTAGATGCATAATCATGTGTCTACTGAAGCAACAGTTTTTAATTTATTATGCGCAACGAAAGAGCCACCTGCTCCGGATTTCTTTATATCCTTCTATTTCTGCCTCTCTCTCTCTATAGATCTAGCCTTACAAATGTCTTATTTTTCATTTTGCTTCTTCTATATTTTCACATTTTACACTGCAATAAATTTTGGACCAAGCATCATATCCCATTAGCGCTCATTGTACTCATTTAAGTACAGCTGCTATTTTGACATACTAGTGCCATCCACAATAAAATATTTGCAATTCTTAGTAATTCTGGAAAACTAAATACTCTTATGACGACAACCGTAACATATTTCGTTGAATGATTCAGCTGGTTTGTCAGTTTTGATATTTATTGTTTATGAAGTCAACACATGCGTTTATTATTTTTTCGACATCGACTTTGTAAATTTACAATAAGTTTCACTCATTTTCTTCTTTTTACCATCAAGGGATTTACTTTAGTTTATAATGAGTTTAGTAAAGGAGTTAAGTGATTACTTTTGAAGAATTTTAATTATAACGTGATTAATTTGTTTTTAAAATTAGGTGTACTCACATGAGTACATTGGGCGCATGGAAGTATTTTTGATATTTTACAATTTTGTTAAAAATATGGCATCTGTAGATGATTTTGAGAGTATTAGTGTTCGAAATGTCTATGGAAAGAAATAAGAAGGTTTACTTTCAGCTTTAGAAGATGTCCGTGCTTCTAATTCGCGGTCTGAGCTGGATATTGTTATCATTCCTCCAGACCCAGATATGCTAACTGATGAGGAAGACATGGACAATGATAACCTTGTAGAAGGAAATTTGACACTACCTAAAGACGTTTGTAGTAGATATTGAAGTTCATTGCTCTTTAGATGAAGACTAAGACTTAGAGGATATGCCTTTGGATCGTTATGGAACTCCATGGAACCTGTGGCACAAGTAAAACGATGGTCAACTGCTACTAAGGCCAAAGTGGATGCTTCTCAACCTGATTTATACAAAAATTATAAAAGTCCATGGGTGGTGTAGATTTACATGTTACATGATCAGCAACTACACAGTTACCGGATCGGAATAAGAGGGAAAATGGTGGTGGGTGCTGTTTACTAATCATATAAACATGACTTTTGTAAATAGTTGGAGATTGTATCAGCTGGCTGAACAAATTAGTCTTCTTGATTTTCAAAGAGTACTTGTACAACATTATTTAGATATTGCCAAATCCATGTCTACGATAGCAGAATGGAAAAATATTACAGGCATGTCAAAAAATTTATATTTTTCTTTACATCAAGAACTTCCTCCGCCACCTGAATACATATTTAAATATAACCTGCCAAAGCAAGATATTTCTACTATCGTCAGATTAAAAACTCGACACGGGAAATATGAGGCACATCTGCACAAATTAGGAATAATTAATTCATCAGTCTGTTTTTGTGATAATGTTTCGATTAGAGATTTAAACCATATTTTCTTGGAATGCAAAATTAACGAGAGATATATAAATCAATTATATTACAATTTACGACAAACACAAGTTCATTTTCCAATTAGTATAGAATATCTACTAGGTTGTCATAAAATGGAAATATTTAAATTACTCATAAACTACTTGAAAGAAACAAATATAATCAATTAAGTGAAATACGCAGTGGCGTCGGGCCGGGGGGCACGTGCCCCCCCAACATTATGCAAAAAAAGAAAAAAATAATATAAATTATCTTTAAATTACGTATATGTATACACTAAAAGTTACGAATGAATAATTAATATAGATCCCCCGTTAGTCTATTTTTCTGTATGCATCTAATTTGATTCTGTGTGTGTAAAGTATGCGCGTGTTACAACTAAATTTACAAGTGCCGGTGAGCCGACTCTGGCCGGTTGCGCCCGAGCTGGAGCAGCCGATCGAATGCACCCGAGCCCAGCCGACGCCTGGCGGAGGGATATCATACCAGCTCAGTGCGCGTGTGTTGTGTTGTGTAGGTTGTCGCCACGTTTTATTCGTTCAATAAGCTTATTGTTACTAGCTGAGCTGCTATTGTTTGTGTAATTTTTGCGGATGTTCGTTTGTTATCATGTCTAAGAAACAGTCCTCTGTACTAACATTCTTTAAAAAACTTGGAAATTCAAGTGAAAGTGTAAATGAAGATAGACATTTAGCGGGAAGTAGCACTGGAGGTAGCGTTGGTGATGAATCGCCATCTTGTTTATGCCCAGATCGTGATGCTACATTCCAGGGCGAAAGTAGAGATCCTTCATTGGGAGTACAAAGTGCAGATATTGCAAAAGGAGCATTTCAGCCTGTTGATTGTTTTAAGGTAAGCAAGATTCAATCCAAATCGAGGCAGTTCAAAGAATCCTGGTACAGTGAATTTAATTGGGTCGAATATAGCCCCATTACAGACGCTGCATTTTGTTACCCATGCCGACTATTTTGTCAACATAAGTCTGGTCGCGGGGAGAAGTCATTCACTAAACTGGGCATGAACAATTGGAAGAAAGCTTTGGAAAAATTCAGGAAACATGAGAAGAGTGAAATGCATCAAAAATCTAAACAGTTTCTCAATGAGTATAGAAAAGCAGGAAGCACGGTAGCAGATTCGTTGTCCTCGGCACATACTAAAATGGTTGAGATGAATAGGAGGTATTTAAAATTCATAATTGAAAACATCCTATTCCTTGGAAAACAGAATCTTGCCTTAAGAGGACATGATGAGAGTACTGCTTAATTTAACAGGGGGAACTTTATAGAACTGCTAGAACTGAGATCTACTGAAATGGAGGAAGGAATCCAAACATTAATGAAATCCCCAGTCCATTCATACAAAAGTGCCCAGGTACAAAATGAGATAATAGATTGCATAAAAAGTGAAATGCTTCAACAAATTGTCCAAGAGGTGAGTGAGGCTTTGGCCTACTCAATTATTTGTGATGAAACTACGGATATTTCAACCCGTGAACAGCTTAGCATTTGCATTCGATACATTACTAAAATAGATGGACACATTAAAATCAATGAAAGGTTTTTGGGCTTCGTTGATGTGTCAGACACTACTGGTGAAAATTTACATCACACTATTAAACAGTATCTGCAGCAGTTGGGTATAAGCTTAAATAAAATGCACGGCCAGGCATATGATGGAGCTAGTAACATGAGCGGCAAATTCAAAGGTGTTGCCTCAAGGTTCCAAGAAGAAGAGCCTAAAGCTTTGTACACACACTGCCATGCCCACTTGCTTGATCTGGCTGTTCAGAGATTTTGTGAAGAAATAAGACAGCTTCGGAATTGCTTATCCATAGTAAATAACCTGTATAACTTAATTAATGCATCAGCTAACAGGTTTTCAATATTTGAATCAATATGTAAGCAAAGCGGAGAAACAAAAATGAAAAGACTGGTGAGCTTGTCTCGAACTATATGGACAGTTCGACACAAAGCAATCCATGTAATTCTAGAGCAGCTCCCTGAAGTGTACGAAACTTTGGAAGTTATTGCAAACGATGTATCAAATCGTAAAATTGCAGCCGAAGCTGATGGTCTAGCCAACCAAATCAGCACATTTGAATTTGTATTCAGTTTAAAACTATTGCACAGCGTTTTGAGTCAGACTGATATACTCTCCAAAGAACTGCAGAGTGAATCTCTTGACATTTCTAAGGTTTTTGCAAAAGTTGAATCAGTCATTGACTGTTTAAAACTGGACAGAAATGATGATGGCTTTATTCAGATGTGGAATGAGTCAGAAGAACAGTGTAACAAATATGGTATGAAAGGTTTGTCAGTTGAAAGGCCTTCACTACCACGCAAACGGAAGATTCCGAAAAAACTTGAAGCTAGTAGTAGCTCTTCAGATGCTGCATTTCATCAATCACCTGAACAGATGTTCAAGACTGACATTTACTTTGCTGCTTTAGACACAGTAATGGTAAACTTGCAATCTCGTTTTTCCAAGAAGGATTATGATAAAATCAACTGCATTGCCCAGTTACTATTTAATTGGACCGAAATTGACAACAACGCTGTTATGGCAATCCAAAATTTTTATAACTTGTCTTTAAGTTTCTCTGCACATCTTAAGTTTTTTCACTGTTATGCAAAGAACAATTTTGTCAAAACAGACAAAGCAACCACAAGAATAACGTTCCAAGAGTTGGCTGATTTTTTTATTGAGAATGATCTTCAAGCCAGTGCACCAGATGTTTGGCAGCTACTAGAAATATCACTTTCGTGGCCTATCACAACAGCAAGCGCAGAAAGATCGTTTTCTACACTACGAAGGCTAAAGACATTTCTTCGAAGCACCATGACAGAAGACCGCTTAAGTGGGCTTGCCCTGATGTCTATTGAGCAAGAATTGACGTCTGAATACATGAAAGATAAAAAACTAGATCTGTTAGTTGACAGATTTTCAAATCTAGCCGATAGGAGGCTAATGCTTCATTAGAACTAACGAAAATTGGTTCGCTGAAAACCATTACTGTAGTTCTGTTCACCTTAAAACTTTGTCTTGTACACAAATTTGTTTTTGTGTTATAAATGTCCATGCAGTTATGTCTAGAATAGAATAAACTTGTATATTTTGAAATTGAGTCTTTTTACAATCCATCAATATAGTAAAAATTGATTAAAACCAATGTTTAACAAAAATACACATATACTTTACTTTAGTTCTTAAGTGGTAGTTTTCAAAAAAGTTTCCACGGGACCACCACTCCCCCCCCCCCCCCCCGTAGACCCCGTGCCCCCCCAAATTATTAGGTCACGCTACGCCTATGGAAATACGTATAAATATAACAAAACTAATAAATTGAGGTAAAAATAAAATAAAAATCTGTGGCTAACGGACTCGCATCCAAGCCATTTTTTCACACACACACACACACATGTCTACGAAATATATACCTTTCGGAAATATTCCGTTATAGGACCGATAATATACCGAAATACCGTTAGGAAACATGAAAGAGGACACTTTCAATAACAATTATTAAACAATTATTAAGGTGTGCTCAGTGTCATCAAAGACCCAGATGGAGTTGTAAAAAGTGTAATATAACTGTTTGTATTAAAAGAGACTGTTTTAAACCTTTTCATTTCAATTTTTTTTGTTAAACTATTTATTAAAATATTAAGACGCTGTTGTGCCCAGTGTACTCATTTGGGTACATATCTATATCTAAGTAATTCTACGTTTTTCAAATATAGTTCCATTTAAAGTTTTGTTACAAATAATATTACTAATAAATACCTAATGCAAAATATAATAATTCTTAAAATCAGATATCGTGGGCGCTAATGGGATATTTAGTTTCTCTGCATTTATAATTTTTGTTAGCTTCATCCAAAGACATGCATGTTGTTTATAATTGTCTATTAAATTAATGTAGGCTTCTACAGTCCATTTAAACACCATTTTAATAACCAAATTGAAATAACCAATAATTTAGTAACCAAAGAATAAACTTGAAATAATAGAAAACTATGTCCAAAAATATTTTTTTAAAAATATTTATTACTTTTTTCAGTATTAAAAAATAATGAATGCGTTTAAAAAACATTAACCCGCAATTTTGCGCATACGCTCTTAAATGAACTTATTTGTACTAATAAGCTTATACCTTGCATTCATATTTACGGTTTTACCGTTTATCTAAAATATAAATAGTTCATAAACCAAATGAAATTGATATACAATGAGGACAAAGTACGATAGAAATTAACCGATATGAGTTACCAACCAGTATTCAGTTATCAAACATTGAAATTACGAAACCGAAACGGCTTAATTAAACATGCAATAATATGGGCTATAGCTATAGCACTAGGTCAGGTTTTGTTTAATTCCCGATTGCATCTAATTAAGTTCATTGCTGTTGGGCCGGCCCCAGGGAAGATGTAATTGTGCTACCTATTAGGACTCATTATTGGTACAGTTCCAATAAATTTTTAATTAGTAACTTTAGTAACTTAATTGCATATTAAAGAGAAAACAGCTGAATCGATAAAATAAACAAAAATGAAAAGCAACTAGTGATTATGTAATTGCTTTCTCTAGAGAATGTTTGAAATATTGCCTCTTTCAGTTCCGTAAGATTTTTTTCTATATACACGAAACCCATTCCATTTCCAAATGAATAATATTTAATAATTACACTTTTATAAAAAAGAACTTTTTTATAATAAAACGTTTTTATTATTTATAGGAGAGAATATAAAATAATTTGACCAAATAAAATGCTTAAAGTTCCAAAAATTACACTATAATAAAAAAGTACTTTTTATAATAACACGGTTTTGTTATATATAGGACACAACATGTTTCGAAAGAATAAAATATGAATTTTTAGTAGGTGTATTAACTGTTAAAATTATAATTCCAAAAATTACACTAGTATAAAATAGTTATTTATGAAACAGTTCGTGAAGTATGTTTTTTGCGAACGCACGCGATTTTTAGAGCACAAGCGACAACGGAGCGAGTGCTATACATCGCCTAAGTTCGCAAAAAGTACTTCACGCACAGTTTCATACAATATTTTATCTATGATGAACAAATAAAAAACCTGTAACTCTTCGTCACTGGAATTTATTTCTATTCTACAATTTTTAGAACTTTGACATTTAAAAATTCTAACTTCTTTTAAACCACAAAACTGTCAAAACTTTTGTCGTAATTTATTGCACATTATGTCATCACCATGACAACGCGAAAGTTAAGGATATTTGATTATATGAAAGTGTGTCAAAAACAGTGCCAAAAAGTAAGTCCCATTTAAAATACATTGTTACTTCACGCACACTTTAAACACTTCACGCACTGCTATCTATAATGACAGTTTTCACAAACTAAAAACTTATACATAATATGACATAGAGTAGATAAAAGTACTTTTTATAATACCACAGTTGTTTAAAATGGTATATATATTATTTATATGTAATAATTTACTTATAAAATATGAATTTTAAGTATGTCAACTTTTAATTATTTATTAAACAAATTAAAGAAAGATACGCAACAGCCATGTTCGAATTAGGGAACTCTCGGTCTGCAGTCTAATGCCACTGACCCACCATCAATTTGTAGATATCGATTTATTAACGTACTTTAAAATATCATTGCATTAGCCACATTTTAAAATAGTTTGAAATAAAAAAATCGATTTATCCATTCAGGGTGATTGATTAGTGGGGAAAAGCTCCGTAGATCCTTTATAGCAATAGATAGCAATAAAAGTTAATAACAAAAATTGTAGCCAACTTTGATTACAGATTGATAATTAGTAATCGTAAATTGTCAGTTTTAGACAATTCAGTCATGGCTTACCTAAAATTTGGAAAGATTTAGACCCGTAATTAATAATTTACTAGAGAAAATAATGTACTTTCGTTTTGACTCACCCTGTATTCAATACAAATAAGATCAGGAATATCAATCATTTATGAAAATTTTGACAATAAGTAAAAAAATATGGCATCAATAAATCATTGCCGTTGTGCTTATTTTTATTTATACAGGGAGTTGAACTTGTTACGATTTTCATATAAAATTTGTTATAACTTTGTAAATACCCTGTATAATATACCAAACCTTTATATTTTTGTAATGGAGAAGTTAAGAAGATTTCGAATATAAAATAAAATATAGGTTGTTCCATTTAAAAAAACATAAGTTTGATATGCCACTATGTTATCGAACACCCTGTAAAATTCTAACTAATTTTGTAATGTGAAGCTCAAAACTGGCTACAATTTTTGTTATTAACTTTTATCGCTATCCATTACTATAACGGATCTACGGAGCTTTACCCTACTAATCAATGACCCTGTATAATAGCAGTTAAATATTGCATTGTTAGCTAGTTCAAAGCTATTCTGAAAATTTGAGGTACCTACGTAGCCTAGAACTATTTTTAAAATGGATAACAAAATTTGCGGAGTCCGTGACACCGACCAAGCCAAGTATATAAAAACTTTTTAAAAATAAAAATCTAAAAGATTTCTTAGGTCGGAAACAAATTCTTACTTATATATATACCCTATCTTTCCATAATTTGCAAGTTAAATGCATAGACGTGGGGAATCTATAATATGCATTCCACAACACGTCAATTTATCTACGTAAAGATCAACTTTGATTCCTAGTACCTCATACTCCAAAGGCAGTTAAGATTTAATTAGGATTTAGAGACCACTATCATATGTTTATGTCCATTTCAACTTCTTGGTTTCTTCAGAATAGGCTGTAGTGTGCTCTCAATCGGAATAGAATATTTCTGTCATGTTTGCCAATTATATTAAAATAATGTACAAATAGACGCTGTAGAAATACCGCATATTAAATTAGTAGCCCAATAAATGAACGTTTTGGAGTGTGATTTTCAGGGGCAACTCAGAATTGCATGAAAATTTGGATTTAGGTTCTACTTACCCTCTACTTCAAAGCTGAATTTTTAAACTGAAGTTTTAACTTCAGGGTTGACAGTCCCCCTCCTCGGGGGTGAAAAAAGATACGTTCAAGATAAGCCCGGAAATGGATAAATTGACTGATTATAAACAACTTTCGTTATATAGAGTTTTTAATGTAATTCAACATTTTTCGAGATATTTGCGATTGAAATGTTTATTTTTAGACAAGAAAACTACGTTCTCAGACAGTTTTCCGAAAATAACTCCCGTAAACGTTGCACTTAGAACCTTCATAATTGACTTAGAAAAATCTTACAGCATACTTAAACCGTCCACCAATTTTCATTAAAATCGACCTAATAGATTTTGCATAAAAATTTGCGATCTAAATTTTTTAAAAAAAGTTCAAATTTTTAAAAACTTTCTGAACAAAAAGTAGACCATCTAGAAGTTTGCTAATTTTTTTTTATATATGAAAAGGTTCTTTTTTTTTTCTCTGATTCTGGCTTTGGTTTAGAACTAGAACCTTTAGCCACGTAATTGTATAACTTATCACTAATTCAGGGGAGTAATGTGTAGTGTGTGTGTTGAGTAAGTGTCTTGTTACTTTGCAAAGGAAAAGGTTCTCTACCTATCTAATATACTTTACATAATTAAAATCGGATTATTTAAGCCGCCTCAGCACTGTTTTAAAGTTATAAACAATATTTTGGCTTATAAACAAATACAGTGAGGACGTTTGACTTGGAATAAATTCATTTTCTTGAGAATGGGAGACTCTGGAGATAAATCCCGAAACAGATCGATTTTTATTTTTATTCTATATTTTTTTGGCATAAATATCATACTAGTGACGTCATCCATCTGGGTGTGATGACGTAATCTAAATATTGGAACTAATTTAATTTAATTTTTTTTAATTCAAACCCTGTATAAATAGTTATGTCAATGTTTATATTAGTGAATACAAAATTGAATAGCCTTTCGATTTAGCTATCACACGGCACCTATCCTCTTTAAAAATAAATCATCGATTACGTCATCACGTCCAGATGGATGACGTCACTAGTATGATATATATACCAAAAAATTAGAATTTAAAAATGAAAATCGACCTATTTCGGGATTTATCTCCAGAGACGCCTATTTTCGAGAAAATGAATTTATGCCAACTCAAACGTTCTCACTGTATTTGTTTATAAGCCAAAATATTGTTTATAACTTTAAAACATTGCTGAGGCCGCTTAAATAATCCGATTTAATTCTGTAAAGTGTATTAGATAGGTAGGGAACTTCTTTATATGTAAAAAAATTAGCAAACTTCTAATTGATCTACTTTTTCTTCAGAAAGTATTTAAAAAATTTGAACTTTAAAAAAAAATTAGATTGCAAAATTATTCTGCAAAATCTATCGGGTCGATTTTAATGAAATTTGGTGAACGATTTAATTATGTGGTAAGAATTGTCGAAGCGAATTACGAAAGTTCTAAGTGCAGCCAAAGTGGTTGAAAAACATTGAATAAAAACAGGCTTATTTTGCCCCCTTATTTTGTATTTATTGCTATTTTGTAGAAGGGTAACAATTTAAGACATTTTTAACCAGCCGTTTATCATACAAACTTTAATTATCTTTATTTTATTTCAGTACTACTTTGCTTCAAAATGAATCGTTTGAAAGTTATAAGCTAATAAATTAGGAAAAAATCGATGTTTTCTGAAATTTTTAATACTTTAATTTTTTATTAATGTTCCGGGCATGTTTAAGAAGGATCATAAGTCAATTATTATTACAGAAGTAAAAACTTCGAGATGTATTCTGGTATAAAATCGTTTATTTAAAAACTATAAAATGTCATCGATTGCAGAACGTTTTCGTTCTAAACAGAACATCTTCAGTGCATCCTGCCGAGTATTTTGAAACTAGCACACCGTAAATAGTGTTAACATCATCATATATGGTTTACATAATGTAATATGTTAAAATGTTATGACTACAAGTCGATGTTAATGGATAAAGTGGAACACATGCTAAAAGGGTGCCATGGTTCCCTGCTCGAAGATACTAGGTACTTGCCAATTCAATGGGCACAGACCCTGTGCCCATGTTTATGTAAACCATATATGATGATGTTAACACTATTTACGGTGTGCTAGTTTCAAAATACTCGGCAGGATGCACTGAAGATGTTCTGTTTAGAACGAAAACGTTCTGCAATCGATGACATTTTATAGTTTTTAAATAAACGATTTTATACCAGAATACATCTCGAAGTTTTTACTTCTGTATTGGTTTTTGAAACTATGGTATACAGCCAACTATTGGGATTTTCCCATTGATTTTTTTTTTTTTTTTTCAATTATTATTGTTAAAGTGGTTACCCAACTTTTTCACAGATCCGCCCTGGTCTATTCGTAGTTTCTAATATTATTCAATTTTAAATATTAATTAAAACGGTAGAGAAAATAAACAGATGGGATATATAAAAGAGATGGGAGGAATATATTATTTCTATTACATGAAATCAACTTAAACTTAAGAATATGCGCTAGAAAAAAGCGTAGCATATGACGTGTCTTTAAAAAACAATCACATGGTATGATGACAGTAAAATTCTCCTATTAGTGATCCTGTTAACGGCCCAACAAACGCTGCTCAAAACTATTGGCAATGTAATTTTAAAGATGATTCCCAGAGGATAAAATACAGATGTTTGGATTTAAATAACATTTTTAACCAAAAAAGTAAAACTATATCTGAATTAACCCAATAACTAAACGGTAACCTTTAAAATTTGCTTAATTTCTTATAAATTTTTCAATCTTCCATTTTTGGTTTAATATATTCTAAGAAAAATATTGTTCATACTTAATATTTTTCTGGCTTATTTCTCTTTTTGCGACGACAGCTTTATTTATCATTTGCGCGTTTTGGGAAAAGCACTAGCAGATTTCCAAAGTGCTGTACCGGGATTGTGAACATGCACAGCTGTGCAAATCGTTGGATTTGTATCATTTATAAGCAAATACATTTAAAGACAGCGTGATCTATTTTTCAAACTAAGATTTGTATAACATATTGTTGTGTAAATCGTATTTTCTTTACATTTGTAGTGCTTTATTTACAAAATTTGTTCGATGTGCCAACAATATTTGCTTTTTATGTAGATTAATACATAAGAACAGTTTATTTCAGAAAGGACCTGAGTTAGATTTTTGTTATTTTTTGTTAAGGGTGGATTTATTCACTCATCATTCTCATTGCCTTATCCCTATACGTTTTATTGCGTAATTATGCTTAGGCTTCCCTAATTGCATTTCTCCACACAATTCTATCTAGGATCATATCAATGCTAATCCGCTTTACAAACATGCCCTGCCTTATCGTCTCCCACAGGTCTTCTTTGGTCTTCCTCTCCTACTCCTTCCAGGAATCTGCACTTCAGCTATTCTTCGTATTGGGTGATTAACGTCTCAACGTTGAACATGACCAAACCATCTTAACCTATGCTATCTCATTTTGGCATCAATTGGTGCCAGACCTAGACTTCCCCTAATATACTTATTTCTAATTTTATCCTTCTTTGTCACTCCACTCATCCATCTAAGCATTCTCATTTTCGCCACATGCATTCGTTGTTCCTCTTTCTTTTTCACTGCCCAACATTCGGTTCCGTGCATCATAGCCGGTCTTATGGCTGTTTTATAGAATTTTCCCTTCAGCTTCATTGGAATTTTTGCCTTGACATAACACACCACTCGCTTTTTTCCACTTCATCCATCCAGCCCTAATTCTACTGCATTCATCTCCATCTATTTCTCCATTACTCTGTAATACCGATCATAGGTACTTAAAACTATTGATTTTCACAATCACTTCACTATCCAAAGATACCATTTTATTTGTAGTAACTCCATCTTTAAATGAACATTCCAAATACTCTGTTTTTGTCCTACTAAGTTTTAAACCTTTTTCCTCCAGAGCTTGTTTCCACTGTTCCAGTTTTTGTTCTAAGTCTCTTTCACTATTTCCTATTAACACTACATCATCAGCATACATTAGGCACCATGGAATACTACCCTGTAGTTTCGCTGTTATCTGGTCCAAAACTAATGAGAATAAATAAGGACTAAGCACCGAGCCTTGGTGCAATCCTACTTTCACCAGTGGATTTATTCACTATGATGTAGAAACGTCGTTTGTGGTAGGAAGGGACATAATTCATTCTATTACACTAGAGAAATCATATTGCGTACGTTTCGTTTACTATAGAACTTCATATCCAGACAGTTTTTTTGCATATTTCTCGAAAGTTAGTTAACATGACTCAAGTCGCTTTCTGAAATAAGCGGTTCACAGTTTCAAAACTTATGCATCACCTAAAATTCTGCTAATTTTTTTTATTATGTTAGATTTTTCTTTGGTATTTACACAGCTGGGTACATGTTTACTCAAACTTTTTTTTAACTTATACCGGGTGGAAGAAAATATATGTTCTTTTGGTGTTAAGTTTGAGACACTCTTTAGGGAGGACAAGGTATAATAGGGTGTACATCAAAATCATATCGTAGTCTTATATTTTGTGAACATTTTGTTTTATGAATGTCCCTGATATTTTTAGAAACAAAGAAAATAGACGGTTTTATTCTTTAACATAACGTGTTTTAACTGAAACAAAACTAAATTAACAATAAAAAATAACAGTAAACAAGCTTTTTAAAACAGAAAGACACAGCTAATTAATAATTCTGGTCGATACCTTAATAGTTATTTGTCGAGCAAGTGAGCGGTAAGCACATCGCAATATAAGAGAGACGAAATTGTTTAATGGAGGATTTGTGAGGTTTTGGGGTGGAATTTCCTTGAGACTAAGTAAGGATTTGGTGTCTACATAGAGGCTCATTCAACATCAAGAGGTACCTACATTGCACATATTTTCTTTCTCTGAACAGTTTGTTCCTTTCTCAGTATATATAGGAAATAATTTCATCTTAATGTTTGATAAAGCATACCTCCTCACATATCGCATATCGTCAGTTAAAACACGTACTAAATAGTAAAACTCTCTAGTTTCTTTGTTATTAAAGACAGAGAAACTATAAAAATAAAATGTACCTTTTTTCCCTAGAGACTCAAACTGTTGTTTCAGTTACGACACACGTTAGAGGATAAAACCGTCAATTTTATTTGTTCCTTAAAGGTATTAGAGACATTCAAAAAACAAAATATTCACAAAACATAAGAATACAGTACTTTTTCGATGTATACTCACATATGTGTCTTTTTCTGTCTACAAGGTGCCTCAAACTTAATATAAGAAAAACATTGCGTTTCCTCCACTCGGTATAAGTACAAAAAATAAGTTTGAGTAAGCCTTTGACCAACTGTGTAAATTCCAAAGAAAATATAAAATAATAAAAAAAACAGCGAAATTGGTTAATCTGTTTATGCAAAAATCAACTATGAAAATGAGCATAACTTTTGAAACTATGTACATTTTACATTTATCTCCAATATCCAAAGATATAAAACTACTAAAAAAAACTATAATCCTTTAAATGAAATACGTATAAATATAAAAAGCTAATAGATTAATGTAAAAACAAATAAAAATGTGTGGCTAACGGACCTGCGTCCAAGCCACACTTTTCACACACACACACACACACACACACACACACACACACACACACACACACACACACACACACACACACACACACACACACACACACACACACACACACACACACACACACACACACACACACACACACACACACACACACACACACACACACACACACACACACACACACACACACACACACACACACACACACACACACACACACACACACACACACACACACACACACACACACACACACACACACACACACACACACACACACACACACACACACACACACACACACACACACACACACACACACACACACACACACACACACACACACACACACACACACACACACACACAAACACAAAGATTTCAAAACGGTTCTTTTAAACTTTTCCACAGAGCTACCATAAAGCGTCTTCGTAGAATATCCCGATAAACTTATATGCTTACCCAGTTATTAACCTTTTAATTAGGTCCTACCCAAGTGTCTCCTAGCAGGTCATTTTGGTCTTATCTTCCTATTTCTTCCAGGTTATTCTCCAGGTATTTTGTTTAAGTATCTCAATGCAATTTATGGGTGAACATTTTGTATTTATTGATGAGCACGTCCGTCCACATAAGATTTAAGCGGTTAATGACTATCTTGAGACAGAAAGTATTCGCCGTTTGGAGTTGCCTGCAAGGTCCCCAGACATGAACCCCATTGAACTTGAGTGGACCGTGCCATCGAGAGCTAATCGTGCATGAAGGAATCCTTCTAGAACCCATCATAAACTTATAATTTCCTGTAGAGCAGTGTTGTTCTGAAGCTATTTCCTTGTGGCAATTTTATAATCAACTATTTTCAATGGGAAATAAGCCACAATTTTACCAAAGAAAGATTTTATTAACGTTTCAAAGCCCAACTTGGGTGTCGTTGTCAAAATACAAAATAATACTAAATTAAACAAAAATGTTGTTGCTTAGTAAAAAATTCTTCTAATAATTTATTTAATCTGACTCATTTATATCGGAAATTCAGACATGTATTATACATTTTAAAGTAGAAGACTTTAAAATGATATTGCCAATATATAGGGAATTTTTACAAAATTCACTTTTTTGCAGAAATCTATTGTAAAAAACATTATCTATCGTTTCCTCTAAGAAACTCTTGAATACGGTAGTAGATGGCGTCAAAATAAACAGGGAAACATAGTTCCAAGTACACATTACATTTTAAGATTAGAACCATAATGTTTCAAGTACAACGGAAATGTGATTAAAGTTAATAAAATATCAAAATATTTTTCTGAGAGCGAATCGTGGGAACGTTTATTCAGCTGAGGTTCCGAATATATAGATATTCGAAAATGATAGTAGAAGAAAAAAGTAAGTAAAAGTCGTAATAACCTTCATTTCATTTTAAAAACATAATAATATAACTCTTATAGGCCGGTATGTTTAGACGTATTTAATTCAATATCAGCTGATTCTGATTCTGGCGCTAATCTTCAAAAATATTCTGTATCAGACGGTCGTATAGAAAAATTATTAAGAATTACAGACATAATAATATGGTCCCTTTTTTCTTTTATCACTGTTGCTTAAAGTTGATAGGAAAAGACCATTTTCTGTCATCAATATGCAGGAATCACAATTTAATACCTACGAAAAGAGTGCTGCAAATTTTCAATAGGTATGTACGGCAAAATACCACATACAAAAGTCTGTCAATTACGTTTTTTACCTAGAGAAACAGTTTGAAGTACAAAATAAAGTAGACGATCACAGTAATAGTCCATTGAAATGTTATTAGTGTGCATTTCTTAGAGGAGTCAATTTTATTTTTTTAATGTCTAGGGGGGCTTAAGAGAAGCTTAAGTTCAAGTTTTTGGGGTTGAGGCCCTTGTCCCCCGGCCGCCATCTTGGAAAAAGAGGTGCAAAAGGCTTTCGCGCCGTATCTCGTAAACTAGCTACCCTACAGAAAATTTAATTTCACATAAAATGAAGCAAATTAAATTTTATACCATTTTATATCTATTACTTTTTATCGTAAAGTGACCAACAAAAAAGTTATAAACAAAAATAAGAGAAAATTTTTTAAGAAATTTCCTTTTGGAAGTTATAACTTTTTTTACGTTCATTTCACAATAAAATAACATCATAGCGATTTTGTAGAGGATTTTTCAATAAACAACGTTCACTATAAAGTTGTTTAATTTTGTTTATTATCTAGGTTTTACAGCGCTCCAAACTTGACCAGATTCTCGAATTCTCGTAGAAAAATAATGCTTTTCTATCTATATATTAGACGAGCGGCATTAACCGTTATGCCAACCACGAAAATCAAATTTAAGGTGAATTATCAATTTTGGTCTATTTTTATGTTTTTGAGGTCGCTGAATCCGAATGTGATGTTTATTTTTATCTAGAGTTGGTGGAACATGTTAAAAAAATAAATTTTATACAAAAATGCCAAAAATCAATTTTGATGATTTTTCAAATTTACCTCGCTGTATCTTTGGTCGCTGTAAATATTTCTTTTTAAAAATTTTACTGTGTCATCTTTGAAGTATGTAGATAACAATAAAATTTGTCCAAAATGTTTAAACATATTAAAAAAGGAGTTGTTAATTTATTAACATTTTGTCATCATATTTCGTTAGTTTCATGTTTACTTAAAAAAGTTGAGTGACAAACTTTTTAGTTTATAATTTTAACCAACACAACAATAAAATATAGTTCATGAAGAAGTTTTTTGGAAAATTTTAAGTCAAAATATATAATAGGAAAAAAGTTATGTTACTTCATATACAAGCGGCACACTCCAAAAAACGCTTATATCTCGAGATCCTGACGACGGTGTGGTGAATGGTTAATTTTTATTATACTTTATGATTTTGATATCAAAAATCGTTTTTTTGCTCTGCTTAAGAATTTTGCATTTTGCGGTTGCGTCATTCTTCTTCTGAAGCGGCGAATTTGTCCTCAAACAACTTCTTGGGCCTTTTCTGTATATGTATAGAGTTATAAGTTTAATAGTGGGAATAAAGGTCAAAAACAGATTAATAATAGCATAGGAATGTTAAAATCATAATAAATTGTATAAATAAAAATATATATATAGATAGAAAAGTAAGCCTAACTTTTGTTTTTATTGTATCCCTATGAGCATTCGAGAATCTGGTCAAGTTTGGAGCGCTGTAAAACCTATATAAATAAATAGAATTAAACAACTTTATAGTGGAAATTGTTCACTGAAAAATCCTCTACAAAATTGCTATAATATTATTTTATTTTAAAATGAACTGAAAAAAATTATAACCTCCAAAAGGAAACATATTTTTGGTTATATCTTTTTTGTTGGTCACTTGACGATAAAAAGTAATAGAAACAAAATTGTAGAAAATTTAATTTTATACATTTTATGTTTAATTAGATTTTCCGTAGGGTTGGTAGTTTAAGAGATATAGCGCGAAACCCCTTTGCACCCCATTTCCAAGATGGCGACCGGGGGACAAGGATGGCGACCCCAAAAAGTTGAACTTAAGCTTCTACTGATCCCCCCTACACATTAAAGAAATAAAATTGACTCCTCTAAGAAATGCAAGGTACGGCCTAAAAAATGTAACATTTTAATGGACTATAAGCAATTTGTCAGAGTTAACATCCAAACTACTGGGGAAAAATAAGTCTAAAGGATGGTGTGGATTTTTTTTTTTTTTTTTTTTTATTTAAATTTACGTGTCTCGACAACTATGGTCATTGACACGGGAACAAAACAGTTACAATAATTGGTTACAATAGTTGGTTACAATAATTGGTTACAATATTTGCTTAAGCTACAAGTTTTAGGTACTTTTACAAAATTTATAAACATTTTATATTAAATTGTACAATTTAGAGTCTCTCAGAAAAGCAATCAGAGAGTTCATTGAACCAGGTGAACTAAGTATGTCACTAAGGGTACCAATAATGTTATGCCGTCGTCGGGTGGAGCTGAAAGTACTGCATTCAAGTAGGATATGTTGTATGGAAAGCCGCGTGTTGTTGCAGCTTTCACAGACTGGTGGATTTCCAGAACTCATGAGGTAACCGTGCGTGAGACGAGTGTGACCTATTCTTATTCGTCTGATTATGGCTTTGTCTCTTCTTTTTTGTATGGGAATTTGCGATGGTCGAATTATTGGTTGTATTTGACGTAATTTTGATGTGCTTCTATTCCATTGATGTTGCCAATTTTCCAAAACTGATTGCTTGAAGAGATATTTGAGGTCCTGATGGAGCTGTATCTTTTCGACAGGATTATTAGGGCAATTAGCTTTTTTCGCTGCTTGGTCCGCTTTCTCGTTACCAGTAACACCTACGTGCGAAGGAACCCAGATTATGGAGACTGAGGTACCCGAAGTTAACAGCTGATGGCAGTGAGTGTGTACCTTATTGACTATTGGGTGTTGTGATCTTAAGGTTTTTAGTGAATGAATCGATGACAGTGAGTCGGTGCATATGGCTATACGTTTGCTGCTTTTTGGTGTGACTTCTAGAGCTTTATTTATTCCATATAATTCCGCTGTATGTATACTGCAGATTGTAGGGAGGCGGAATGACGCTATTGTTTCATTTGTAGTAGTAACTGCGCAACTTGTACCATGTTCATCTTTACTGGCGTCTGTGTATAAGATTGTATCAAACTTTTCCATGTCGATCATTTTATTGAACTCTTGTTTAATCATAAGGCTGGGTGTTTCCTTTTTGTCGTATCTACATAGACTAATGTTAAAACTAGGCTGCTTTCTGGTCCAAGGCGGGGTATGAGGGATACAGATCGGGGTCATATTTGAAAAATCTATGTTGTTAATTAACTGGTGTAATTTGCGGTCAATTGGGTATACAGACCTAGGTTTTTCTGTTGGATCTATTACTGTGTGTCTGGCAACAAGATTGGCAGCTGGATTTGAGGGGTTGGCAGAGACCTTTGCAAAATAATTCAGAAGGAGTCTTTGTCTCCTATCAGTCAGTGGAGGTTCGTAGGCTTCGACATGGATGCCCTCAGATGGGCTAGATCTGAAAGCACCAAGACAAATACGAAGAGATGTGTTCTGAACGACGTTAAGAGAATTTAAGAGAGACTTGCATGCAGACATATAGAGTATGCTACCGTAATCAAGTTTGGACCTAATTAGAGCTTGGTAAATTCTGAGTAATACTTCCTCTTCAGATCCCCAGTGATAGTGAGCAAGGGATTTAATTATGTTTATTCTTTTTAAACAATTAGCTTTAGTGGTTTGTATATGATTTCTCCAAGACAGCCGTTTATCAAATTGCATACCTAAGATTTTATGGTTATCTAGTACACGAAGCGAAGTTCCATGTAGTTGTAAATTAGGTTGGGGAGACCTGTATTTTTTACTAAATTGGATTACTACAGATTTAGGTGGTGAGAATTTGAATCCTGTACTTTCTGACCAATTGGTAATAGACTCTAGGGTGTTTTGGAGTAACGCACATGTACTGGATGTGGTCCTACCTTGACAAAATAGAATGATATCATCAGCGTAAATAGCGTGTTGAACTGGTGCTTTTATCATAGTGCTTATGTCATTAATACAGATTAAGAATAGTGTGGTGCTAAGTATACAACCTTGAGGTAGTCCATTCTCTACAGCTTGTGTTGCAGACATTTTACCATTTATGGACACTTGAAACGTTCTATCCGTTAAAAAGTGATTAATAAATGTTGTTATATTACCTTCTAATTTGAGGTCACTAAGTTTTGCAAGAATTATTGATTTTGAGGTGGTATCGAAAGCACTCTCTATGTCTAGAGCAACGGCAATCACCTCATTCTTGTTTTGCATGGCGTACGCAATTTCAGACTGAAGTGAAACCAAATTGTCCATAGTGCATCTATTTGATCTAAATCCTGACTGAAATGGATTTAGTAACTTATGTCGTTCTAAGTACCAGTTAAGACGATTATTTATCATTTTTTCTAAGACTTTACATAATGAGCAAGTTAAAGAAATGGGTCGAAATGAACTGGGTAATGCTGACATGCAGTCATTCTTTTTAATTGGAATCAAAATGGATTTTCTCCATAGCCTGGGAAACAGTTGATCTGTCCATAAAATATTGTACAGATCTAATAATTTTCTTAATGTATCTGAATGTAGTTTTTTAATAAATATTGAGGGAATGTCATCTGGTCCGGCAGCAGATTTTTTTAGAGAGCTAACAACATCATAGAGTTCGTCCAGAGTAAACGGTAGGTTAAGTGGATCAGGGTTAGATGAGGAGGACTGAGGAGGGTGCTGTTCGTCTCGTGTCAATAAATGGTTAATTCTGTTTTTGGATTTTTCTAAAAAATATTGTGCAAAAGTATCAGAGATTTTCTGGTCGTCTGTGATAATATTATTTTCGTGGATAAGAGCGGGTATTTTATACGTTGTGTTGCGTCCATTAATTTGTTTAATTTTGTTCCATACTTGAGTTGGAGATGTGTCAGCGGTTATAGTACTGGAGAATTTAATCCAAGATTCTCGTTTACTTTCTTTTATTACTCGTTTTGATTTGGCCTTTAGTCTCTTAAAATTAATTAAGTCCACTTCTGCTCGTGTTCTGCGAAATTTGTTTAAGGCCTTTTTGCTAGCTTTAACTGCTAGCTTGCAAGATAGGTTCCACCATGGTACAGATTTATGGGATGGATTAATAGTGTACCTTCCAACGTGTTCCTCTGCTGCTTGCAGTATGCATCTATTAAATTCATCAACATCCGTATCAGCATTGTTTTGATAAACAATTTCGTTAACTCGATCCTTAACAGATGCGCTGAAAAGCTCCCAATTAGCTTTTGAGATATTCCATTTGCTCTTAACATAAGACGGTTTAGCTTCATTATTAGTGATGAAGATAGGGAAGTGATTGCTGTCATAGAGACTATCAAGCGTGTATCAGGTAAGAAGAGGAGCTGTTTTAGGATCACTAATGCTCAGGTCAATTGAAGAGAAGGAGCCAGACTGTATATGAAAATACGTGCTACTTCCTGTGTTTAAAAGACTAACATCATGATTAATGATAATATCTTCAATGATCTTACCCCTACCAAACGTATTTTTAGATCCCCATATAATACCATGAGCGTTAAAATCTCCAACAAGAATAAATGGAGCTGGAAGTTGGTTAATGAGATTTAAAAGTTCAGCACTGGCAAGATTATAGTTAGGGGGAATGTAAACATTGCATATGACAATTTTGTTAGGGCACCATGCAGTTACTGCTACAGCTTCTAGCGTTGTGTTTAACAAAAATTCTTGGTGAAAAACATCATTCGAGATAAAAATGGAGGATCCACCGCTGGCTCTTAAATGCGTTGTCCTAATAAAATGATAGCTAGAATAGTTTTTAAGATACGGATTGTGTGTTGTGTTAAAGTTAGTCTCTTGTAAGCAGAGAAAGTCTGGGACGTGATCTGAGATTAATTGTTGTAAGCGTTCAAGACGGGGAAAAAACCCGTCACAGTTCCACTGAATTAATGTGAATATAATTACAGATTATTTTAAGGAATTTTGAGACTGTTGAGATAATTGAGATACGTCTGAGTTGCTGTCTTCATCGCTTACGTCATGGGACATGCTAGATACACTTTCGGCATCATCAGGTTCCAGTTGGAGTTTCATTTTTTATTTATACGTGTTATACGATATCTAATTGCCCATTCTTGGAGAGATGGGTACAGAAATTGTAAATTTAAGATCAAAGATTTAATATCGCTCGTAAATTTCAATGCTTCAGTGTAAGGATCGTTATTTCCAAAGGTATTTTCAAGGAAAGCTATCAGATTATCTTGTGGAAGTATGAATGCTTCTGGTGTTTTATTGTAGGCCTCTTTTATATCCTCTTTAGTTTGTTCAGTCAATCCGGTTTCTATTGGTGGGTTTGTCTTTTGTTTCTTTCTTTTTCGCTTAATGGTTTTATCCTGCTGTATGTGGCTGGCAGGTGAAACGGGTGGAGGCATGCTAACAGTGTCATCTAGGGAACTGTTTTCATTCGTGGCCGTTGATACTTCTGAGCGACCTCGTTTAAGGCCTGGTTTTACTGCAGTAGTTGTGTCCTGTTGTGCAGTATCTGTAATAGGGGTCACGCTGGAGGTGTCTGTCGGCTGTGTGTTATCTAGTAAAAGGGTTGTGTTCGTGGATAATTCGGGATTTGAATTAGAAGTTTGGGTTACATTAACAGTTGGAGGATTAGAGCATTTAGAAGCAATGTGTCCTGGTTGTTTACAGATAAAACACTCCATTTTATCTGTAGATAAAAAGATTCTGTTGTCAATACCTTCAAAAGGTATTACAATTGACGTTTGTAACTCAAAATTATCTGTATTGGAAAAAACATATACTTGGCGTCTAAAGCTAAGGATGTGAGAGTACTCATCACCTGGGATACCAGCTCTTAAAAAGGAAATCGGGGAGGCTAACTCAAGCCCAAGATTTTTAATGGCACTTTCTACTAAATCGTGCGGAACGGTTGGGGAAATATTTGATATGACAATTCTTTTCGTGGGGGAAACCAGTCTGCGAATATTTAGGGTAATGTTCCCTATCTGAATATTAGGATGCGATGTTAATAACTGTTCGACTAGATTGGAATTGGTAAGATAAATACATATCCTATTATGGGATATCCTAGAAGCAAAAGAAATTTGTTTGGGACCGATAATGTCGCCTATAGCTCTAACATAGTCATGTAATTTAAGGTTTTGATCAGCATGTAATACTACCGCTTGGGTGTGCTTTGGAAACGAAGGTTTTACTATGGATGTAACTATGGATGCATACGAAGTTGTTTGTCTAGAAGTTGCATTATCTGTAGTTTTAGACATATTTGAAGCTGAACTGTTTTGCACGTTACTGCCCATGTAGTCAGAAGCAGAAACAATATTATGAAATATAATAATTATTTGTTTAGTTTAGAATTTTGTTGATATTTACGCATTTTGCCGGCACCACTGGTAGCCGGCTAGATCACTTTTCGATGTTTATGCTAGTCCATTAATATTATTGATGTTTCTAATTAATGTAAAAAGCAAAAAACTGGATCTAATTGTAGTTCCGAATAAACTAAACAAATCTAATTTAAAATGTTCAAATACGTACGTTATAATTATTGTTATCACTCTCACTGGTAAACTCGTATTTCACTGCTATTAATAAACACAGCTGCGATCGTCGATGTTTACTCGTTGAGGTACTACAATCGAATCGGTGTGGATTTAATACTATAGATTTTGTAATAATATATCCTACCAATAATTTCAAAGCAAAGTTCGTAACTAAGAAAAAATTGAGCAAATAGGATTTGCATATAAGTGGATGCCGTTGGCATCCGTTTTGTTTGTTAAAGTTTTGGTTATCATTTTTTTTATAATAAAATCTTGATTTTTAAAATAATACTTATTTTTTAAACCAGAAATATTCATTTTACTAATTAATTTTAGTTTTTGTATGTCTTACACAGCAAGAAAACATTAATTTAAAGCGTAACAGAACCATAAGGTTTCAAGTAGGTACACCGCTTACAGTGCCACAAAGTTCCAAGTACAACTGCAGCTTTTTCCAAAACAGCCAGATTAGCGTGTTAAAATTATCTAAAACAGAGGTATCTGAGAATAATTTTATTATTAAATACCTATACAACGTACTCAAATCCATTTTAATCCGATTTCCTCCATCCAGCGCATATTAAAACTACAAACTTTAAAAATCGATTTTCTAAAAATATTGGAATTGTCGCTTGGAACCCTATGGTTCTCAGCCCTCGATATAATAAAAAAACTGTATCTACTTTAAAACAAGGAATATTTTTCAACATTCTGATATTTTTTTTAGAAATGATCTATGACAGTTACTGTTATAGAACAGTTACTGTACATAGTTTCTGAAAATATTATAATGAAATATGGCATAACTTTTGAAACTATGTGTATTTACAAATATAGTAAGAAATAAAAAGTCATAATTTATTATAGTCCCCAATAGCTACGAAACTGCCAACTCAGCTACTGCGAAGCTAGTAGCTTCAGTTTTATAAAGTCGCAGTAGTTATCCTTTTATAATTTTAACTCGGGGAAGCTCTCATAATTGAAAATAGGATTAATTAATTTTTAGTTTATTTCCTCCGGCATTTTAATTATATGCCGGTAAAATTTATCTCACGGACAGATTAACTTTTGTTGGAACAGCTCCTTGATGAAAATTTTGATTGAAGGAAAATTGACAAGGTTTTAGTCTGAGACTGGCTTTAAAGCTAAAAGGAAGTTGTTGTCTTTCTTGAAAATTAAAATATGATATACCTTACTTTTTGTTTTATGGTATTAAGGAGGTAGATAGAAAAGTATATTCTAACGTACTTGGCGTATATTGGTAGGATTACACAAATTCTAGATTATTACTATTTATGCATATAGATATGCCGGTAAAATTTATCTCACGGACTGATTGACTTTCGTTGGAACAGCTCCTTGATGAAAATTCTGATTGAAGGAAAATTCACAAGGTTTTAGTCTGAGACTGGCTTTAAAGCCAACAGGGAGTTGTTGTCTTTCTTGAAATTTAAAATATAAACTCCTGGAAAAAATTAACACACCACTCATATTTTTCTCAATAATCTTTATTTATTGATAATTTACTGTACGACAAGTTGCATATGGACCTTGTTTGACAGTGACAGTTGTTATGTAACTAATAATATTCTTGTTTTAACAATAATTTGTATTGAGTTTCGTTTTAGACTAAAAGTGAGTTAAACTTTTCATAAAAAATGCCGATTAAAACAAAATGCTTGTGAAAAACAAGCTTTTTATTGTGATATTTTTCATCACATGCATGTTTGGAAGTTCATTTGCATAAAAATCAAATAAAAAAATGAACCGCCAAAGAAATTTGTCAATGGAGAAGGCAGTGCGAGCATCACCTCTCCTAGATGAAGGATATTCAATGCGATTCGTTGCAGGTTTGTTAGGAAGACATCATTCCAGCATCAGTCGCAAGGTGAGGCGATATAATGAAACAGGGTCGTACCATCCAAGGCCACGGCAAGGGCGAAAACGTTGCACTAATCAAATTGATGATTGTTTTTTGAGACAACGTGCTCTCAGAGATATGAGAGTCGCCAGCAATTTGCTAAAACATGAACTAGCACATGTTCGAAATGTCGCGATATCGTCTCGAACAGTTAGAAGACGTTTACATGAAGCAGAATTGAGCAACAAGAAACCGGCCAAAAAACCCTTGCTTACCAGAGAACACAGGGTTCAGAGATTGAATTTTGCAAGATTGCATCAAAATTGGACCATCGATGATTGGAAACGAGTTCTTTTCTCCGATGAGACTAGAGTAAGCCTAAAATCTCCAGATGGTCGTGAGCGTGTCTGGCGAAGGCGAGGAGAAAGGTTTTCCAGCTGCAATATCTCTCCTAAAGTACCTTTTGGTGATGGCTCTCAAATGTTTTGGGGGGAATTTGTTTTGAAGCTCGTACGGAGTTGGTCCAAATACGTACGAGGTCTATGAATGCCCATTATTACTTAGACAACATTATTGTCGAACATGTAATGCATTTTGCTCCGTTTCTTGGACCTAATTTTTTATTCATGCCATACAACGCTCGTCATCATGTGGCTCGACAGGTTATTGGCTACCTAAATGATGTTGATATTCCATTATTAGAGTGGCCACCTAACAGTCCCGACATGAATCCTATAGAGCAGGGGTTCCCAACCTTCTGGCGACTGCGTACCACCTGAAATGTGCTGAAGATTTTGGCGTACCACCAATACCGGGGGGGGGGGGTATGAATTGGATGGAAGCCCCCCCTCCCCGATTCTAATAGAAATATATTTACTATTTATTCTCGGTGTATGACACAATGTATACTTCAGCATTCAGGAACAATTTTCTTTAAACAATTTACCTGATGTATGTGTTCCGCTGTAGTGTTTGATTCAAGTGGTTGCAGAACAAAAACTCTTCTTTATAAAAATCAAATCGTACAAATACGAGTAGTTGTGCCATATTTGTATTATCTGTGCTTTCGTCTACTTGAAGTGCAAAATATGTGCATTCTTGAAGTTTTAAACAAAGTTGTTCTTCAATATTGGAAGACATATCAGTAATTCGCCTTTTCACTGTGTTGTTTGACAATGGTATTTTTTAATTTCTTTGGTTGCCTTTTCTTTTAACACGGTTTGGGCCGTTTACATAGAGGCCGGTGGTAAAAGAGTCTCACCTATTGTGTGGGGCTTTTTATCCTTTGCAATTCTATATTTAGCCAGGATGCCTTTACTAAGTTACTATTATACTTACAAAGCTAGTCATGCATTTACTATCATTCTTAAATAAAGTAGATTCTCTTTTAAAAAATTCGATAAGCTTATCCACCACATCAGAGTGCCTTGTGTATTGGTGACGTATCAGCATAGAAATCATCATGCTCTGGTTCGAAAGCGTTTCGAAACACGCAACACATTGAGGAATAGGATTGTCAATATTTTCTGTGCCAGACTTCACTATAAATACTGGCCTGCGGTTTAAATTTTTTAACACTATCCTTTGAAGTCCCAGGGTTCACTAAAAACTGCTTTATAGCTTAATATGGAAGCACAACAACTGCACTAGAATTCTCGCAGACAGAAGCCCAGCGTAATCGCTTGTTTTACCACATGACGTGTACCACCTTAAGTCTTCCCGCGTACCACTGGTGGTACGCGTATCACCGGTTGGGAACCCCTGCTATAGAGCATCTATGGGACTATCTCAAAAAAAAAGATTCGAAGTCGTAGACCCCCTATTGCCAATCACAACCAACTCATTGAGGCCGTTATTGAAGAATGGGAGAATATTCCGCAAGTTCTTGGTGAACATTTAATATCAAGCATGCCTCGACGCATAAATGCAGTCATAAGAAGTAGAGGAGGGCCTACACGATATTAGTGTTGACCCAGATGCGTTTTATTGTGTTACTTTACTGATTTTTTTCTTTTTGCAATTTGGAGTTATGCTAGCTTATTTACGCATTTCCGGCAAAAACAAATTTTTAAAGAAACAATAAGGTAAATTAAGGTGATGATAAATCATATTGGACTTATTTGTAGGTGTTTATAAATAAATATTTAGATTAATTAAAGTGGTTCGTTAATTTTGTCCTGGAGTTTATTATACTTTACTTTTTTGTTTCATGGCATTAAACAGGTAGTTATAATAGTATATTCTAACGTTCTTGGCGTGTGTCGATCGCAATATACTAACTTTAGATTATTACCTTTTATGCATATAGATATACAGGTAAAATTTATCTCACGGACAGAATGACTATTGTCGGAACAGCACCTTGAGGAAAATTTTGATTGAAGGAAAATTGACAAGGTTTTAGTCTGAGACTGGCTTTAAAGCTAAAAGGGAGTTGCTGTATTTCTTGAAAATTAAAATCTGATATATCTTACTTTTTTGTTTCATGGCATTAAACAGGTAGTTATAATAGTATATTCTAACGTTCTTGGCGTGTGTCGATCGCAATATACTAACTTTAGATTATTACCTTTTATGCATATAGATATGCAGGTAAAATTTATCTCACGGACAGAATGACTATTGTCGGAACAGCACCTTGAGGAAAATTGTGATTGAAGGAAAATTGACAAGGTTTTAGTCTGAGACTGGCTTTAAAGCTAAAAGGGGGTTGTTGTATTTCTTAAAAATTAAAATATGATATACCTTAGATTTATCTCTTATAGCATTAAAGAGGTAGATAGAAAAGTATAATCTAACGTTCTTGGCGTATATTTGTAGCAATAAACTAATTCTAGATTATTACTATTTATGCATATAGATATGCCGGTAAACGGTATTTATGCATATGTATATGCCGGTTGGAACAGCTCCTTGATGAAAATTTTGATTGAAGGAAAATTCTGAGCTTTAAAGCTACAAGGGGGGTTGTTGTCTTTCTTGAAAATTAAAATATGATGTACCTCAATGTTTTTATTTTATCATAATATGCTGAGACGTTACAAATGTTACACCTAGAAGGAATAAGGTCTTGAACTTAATTTTTTGACAAAATAATCGCTATATTTAAAGCAGGCTATGATAACAATCAATATCAATGTTTTATCTTTTATACTTTTTAATCAAATATTTTAAATGAGAAAAAAGCCACAATTTTACTAAAAACATTATTTTATTAAGGTTTCGACATTCATTTTCTTAGAAAAATTGTGGCTGATTTCCCCTTTAAAACAGTTGATTAGAAAAATGCCACAAGGAAATTAGACCAGGGCGCATCTGTAAAAATATAAATACATTTGGACGTTGAGAGGTGACTCAAATTTTTTTGTAGAAATTGCTTTAAAATAATTCAAATAATAATATTTGAGTTATCCTCCCTCTCAAAAAGGTCCGGAACATTGTTTAAATAATCAAAATGTCAAGAAATGAAGGAAAAATTCGATTTTTTTCTTCGTTTTTTGATTATAACTTTAAAAGTATTCATTTCCGAGAAAAATTGTACTAACATAAAAGGTGCTTAATTATATTTCCTACAATATAAAATTGGTTGTAAATTTAAAAAATAGTCACCCTTGTTGCAAAATAGCAATATTTGCGAAAAACCATACAAAAACATGTATTGGCATTTTACGTTTTTCAACCATTTAAGCTAAACTTAGGACCTTCACATTTTACCCAGAAAAAAATTATGATACAGTAAAACAATACTGTAAATTTCATTAAGATCGATTTGATAGATTTTGCAAAATAAATTTTAAAATCCAGCTTTCGCAAAAAAAATTCATTTTTTCAAAATGTTACAGGACTAAAAATAAAGAAGATATCAAGTTGAAATTTGTTTTGCATATAGAAATGTACTGTACCTTTCATTTGAAATTTGCAAAATTAAAATCGATTAACTACCACGGCGTCAGTAATTTTTTTAAATAAACATTAATTATTAGTGCTTCGCGCAGGACAGCGGATAGTTTGCTCTGATTGGGCATTCCAATGGCCTTTGATAATGAATAATACATTTTAACTTTTATTACATTTCGATATAAATAAATAAATTTGTTTATTGCAAAATAAAAACACATGCTCTATCTTGTAAAATAACACATTTTTAGCAAAAACTTTCTTTGTTAATACATTTTAACTTAGAGAATAAAAGTTTACTATTTTTAAACATATGCAATTGTTTAAACAATATTTCACAAACGATAATAAAATTAGTTTGATTTTTGTGGAATTAAAAGATTAAAATACAACAAAATATAGAGTAAGAAAATACTATATTAGATAAAGATTGGAAGAAATTTTGGTGGAAATCAACTTGTGTGAATCGAACACCGCTGTCCTGCGCGTAGCACCAAAAATTAATGTTTATTTAAAACATTTCCTGACGCCGTGGTAATTAATCGATTTTAATTTTGCAAATTGCAAATGAAAGGTACAGTACACTTCTATAAGCAAAAAAAATTCAACTTGCTATCTGCTTTATTTTCAGTACTGTAACATTTAAAAAAAATGAATTATTTTTGCGAAAGCTGGATTGCAAAATTTATTTTGCAAAATCTATTAAACCGATCTTAATAAAATATGCAGTAATATTTTATTATATCATAAAGTTTTTCAGGGTAAAATATGAAGGTCCTATATGTAGCATAAATGGTTGAAAAGCGTAAAATGCGAAAACTTGTTTTTTTTACGGTTTTTTTCGCAATTATTGCTACTTTGCAACAAGGGTGACCATTTTTTAAATTTTTAACCAATTTTATATTACAGGAAATTTAGTTACGCAACTTTTATGTCAGTACAACTTTTCTCGGAAGTGAATACTTTGAAAGTTATAATCAAAAAACGAAGAAAAAAGTCAAATGTTTCCTTAATTTTTTGACATTTTAATTATTTAAACAATGTTCCGGACCTTTTTCAGTGGGAGGAAACTCAAATATTATTATTTGAGTTATTTTCAGGCAATTTCTGTAAAAAAAATTGAGTCACCTCTCAACGTCCATCTCAAAACAGATGCGCCCTGGACTAAATAGCTTCAAAACAACATTATACTTTTTGTAAAAACACAGTTTTATCTTTAATTTCTTTTGTTATTGATACCAATTTATGAAGACTGGCTGCTACAGATATTTTTAGTTACTATATTCCTCAGTCTATTTGTAACAAAATTCACCTCAAATTCGGTGGCATCAGCATACACCAAAATTACAATCATGTTAGCGATTTTGAAAAGGTAGAATTGTCTTTAGAATATATGCGTTTATCTTATCACAATATTGGCCGTCAGGTAATTTGTACGGCAATAACCGTTATGCGTGTGTGTCGTGTCTGGACAAACGGAGATAGAGGAACACGAAGAAGACCAACTGGTCAACCAAGGCGTACCATAGAGATCAAGATAGGTGCTTTAGACTACTGGATATGCGAGATTACTGACTCTGCTGACCAATGGTTAGGAGTAGAAGATATACCATTTACTACGCGTATACTAGGGTGCATCGAAAAAATAAAAGTTGGAAATGTTATATCTAATAGCGTGAAAAAGTTGCTAGAGTTATTTTTTTTCAGCATATTAGTATTTTTAATTTTTTTTTCTAAGCGAATTTTCTGCCCCCCCCCCCAACAAAGAACTTGAATTTTATTAAATATTTGATTTTTATGGAAATTTCAATTTATATTATTTGGAATAAAATATGTGCTAACTCGATCTAAGATCAATTAAAGAAAACTTAAAATGTTGCTAATTACAAATTTAAACGATATTTAATAGGTCTGGATCCCGCGTATGAAAAAAAAGTTGATTAATAGCAAGCTGAAAATTTGTTAATAGCTTAAGGGTGTCTAGTCGGATAAACTTTGATATATGGGAACACTGGAACAGGGGCAGTTTTAATTGTGGAACAGGTTAAAAATTTGGAACGGTCAGACCACGAAAACGGCACATTTATTTTGTCCGACAGAACAGACTTAAACTCTCTGAACAGAGATTAAACTCACATGCAAAAATCAGACTGCTATTTATCACCTGTCATAATTCCTGTCATTTGACATATTCTACATGTTCCACTCATTAAAACGCCCATTTGGTGATAAATAGCAATCTGATTTTTGCATGAGAGTTTAATATTTGTTCGGAGAGTTTAAGTCTGTTCTGTCGGACAAAATACATGTGCTGTTTTCGTGGTCTGACCGTTCCAAATTTTTAATCTGTTCCACAATTAAAACTTCCCCTGTTCCAGTGTTCCCATATATCAAAGTTTGTCCGACTAGACACCCTTAAGCTATTAACAAATTTTCAGCTTGCTATTAATCAACTTTTTTTTATACGCGGGATCCAGACCTATAAAGTTTTATTTGTTTTTTCAGTCTCCCCAATTCCTTTGAAATGTCCCGCTTCGTGAGTCCGTGCGTGTAATTTTCACTTATTATATGTTTGATGCGATGCCTTACTTTGTTATTATTGTTATTTGTAAATTAAAGATTTTTGAAATAGATAAACCAGGACCATGGGGAATAAAATCAAGATGTGCTGTGGACCGCCCCATTTTTGGGCAACCACCAAATATACCTGAAAATGTTTTACCGAAATACAAACAAGCCATGAAGTGTTGTTCTTGCAAGAGGATAAAAAACTCAGCAAGACAGAGCCAGTATTTTCTGGTATTGCCGCACAGGTTGTAATTAAATTGGAGGAAATACGGAAGGCAAAACAGTGAATTTTACAAAAATAACATTCAATGCTTTAAGAACAAAAGTAAAACTACATGTTTCGATCTGGCAGCATGCAAATGTGACACTATGATTAATTGTCTTTGTAGCAAATCTTAAACAGTGCCTCTGGATGAGCGCAAATTTCTATTAAATCAAAGAGGTCCCAGAAAAACAGTGATAAGCTCGATTGATAGGAAAACAAAAACAAGTATAATCAGAGAGAACAAAAGAAGAAAGTTACCGACGCAAAGACAAAACTTCAGCTCAAGTAAAAAACAGTACCAAGTTTTATGGTCAATCGATCGTGAAGAAATCACTTGTGCATGAGCCAGGGTGCAAATATTTCGGATATGGGTATCCGCTGTCTGGTATATCAGAAAGTATCAAATCCAGCTATTGCATGTGACAAAACAGTCGTAAATACTGGCGTTAAGGGTGATGTAATACGGTAGTTAGAATAAAATCTTAAAAAACCGTTTCAGTGGTTTGTATGTCTGCGACATTCACATGATCTACCCCTTGGACATCAAAAGAAGTTTGCCAGTGACTAATTCAAAAAACGTGGGGTCTTCAAACTCTCTTCAAATATCACCTTACAGAACCACCGATATTCTCTAGATTTTCGAGTGACAATCTGCAAAATTTTATTATGAATCCTAACTTAGACTCTTTTTTTAACATTGATATTACGAAATATCACTGCCACAAACAATGCGTAGAACGATGTGTCAAGCTTGTGACACAAGCTTCTCTAGCAGTTTGTGGATCGTATTCGAGGGATGGATTTATAAAAACTCGAATTGATTCCAGAAAAACTATGCCTCACTTTAATGCTAAATCGGAAGACATCTTCGAATATAATGCTTTTACCATATTTTTTTTGTAATATTTGTATACCTAATTTTGTACTTTACTTTATATTTATTTTAGTACTAAAAAACTTGGGTGACGTCAGGGAGATGGATAAGTTAGGCTATTTTGTTATAAAAAGAATGTTTTAGTATACTTACTTAAGGCTATGGGTACATAATTCGCAAATATTTTACGTGTATCCCTACTTTTTCTGTCTTTACACGGCAAATTACGCGTAGTAAAATTCACACTGGTATGGATATGTAAACATTACTAGAATGTCATTTTACTTGAAAATGTCATCATTAATTTAAAGAGATGGGTTTTGAATGTTCTTGGATAACTGTTATTTTTATAATTGGAAATAATTAATTCAGTTAATAAATGTGATAATTTTTCACTAACTATGTATTCAGTGATTGTAATAATTTATTTGTACATTAAAGACTAATACTCAATCGAGAAAAGAGAAAAAGTGTTAAAGTGATTTTTTAATAATATATTGTTATGGAACGCTTCCAATTTTGAACATCTTTAACAACAAAATACTTGGATCACAGAATATATTATCCTGATGTATTCTCTGCTTGGATCTTCCACAAATAATACACAATAAATAACTTTTTATTAAGTTCACGTCTTAAATCAATTATTTATCAAATACACTATATTTCAATAATATTTAATCAATAACTCAACATATTCCCGATGCAATGTCAAATATTTAAAATTGTCACTGATTGTCAGTGTCTGACTGACAATATATACTGACAATATTATATTCGGCTGAGTGCGTTGTAAGACAAAGATAGATTTGGAAAATATTACCACGGCAGTGTGTTTATTTTTTTCAAATCCTGAAAAAACTAATAAATATTTTTGAAAAACTTAAACGCAGAATGAAAGACTAAATTATTACCGAGGGCCGAAAGTCCCTTAGAATAAATAAAAAGTTTATTTTGAATGATATATTTGAAATTAAAAATCACACTAAATTTTCTCTTAGTATTTCACCCCTGTAACTTATTAAAATAAACATTATAGAAGTTCTCAGGGACTTTCGGTCCTCGCTAATAACGTGATCTTTCATTCTGCGTTTAAATTTTTCAAAAATACTTATTAGTTTTCTCAGGATTCGAAAAAAATGAATCCCATTTGAATAGCATTGCAGCCGAAAATACGTACCGATCCTCTTAAGTAAAATTTTTAATTGCCTTGTGAAACCAGAAATGATTTTCCAATTTAAACCGAATTTATTTATTCAAGTTCCATAAGGTATTGCATTTCCCTTACAAAAGAAATTCGCCTATTAATGTATTTTTTCTAATTTTTAGTTGCCGTTGGGGGCAGAAAATATTTTTTTATTTCAACGCAATTTTACTAAAATACTAAATAGTGTGTTAGGCAACTTTTGTGAGATATTATATTTTCGTTTCGAAATAAAAAATTTTTTCGTCTGTTAACATTTTTTCAAAATTTTTAATTGTCTTGGTGGGGCAGAAGATATTTTCCAATTTCGAAAAAATTTTATCAAAATACTTGACAGTTGATTGGGCAACTTTTCTGAAGTATTACTTTTCCATCGCAAAAAAAAATTTTTTTTTCCTTTTTCGATCCACCCTAAACTATACCGCCATATTTGAGATTTTACACTTGTTTTATCCTGACCACAACTAGTGCTTCCTTTGACTGCAGACTACTATCATCAACGTTTAAATTGGTACTAAGAACGGCATCATTAGGTGGCAGAATAACATGATGTAGCATTCAGCGATGAATCGCGATTTTTTTTTGGGTGTGCATGGTGGTCGTAGGCAGGGCCGCGCCAGCACATGGTAGCGCCTGTGTGCAAAATATTTAAGGGCGCCCAAAATTAACAATTATTTATTGTAACCAACGGCGCCCAGGGGGGGGTTTGAGGTTTGAGAGGATGTTTAAAATATATAAAGAATAGTAAGAAAATGTAACTTGCCTTTCAAAAATAATACAGAAAAATTTCGATGCCCCAAGGCAACACTACCCAGAAGAACATTCTACTGTTCGCTACTGATTGTAAGTTTAAATAATTAAATAAAAATAAATCTTTGGCATAACAAGATAAAAAGCTAAAGATATAGGTAAACATGAAATAGGTATTTTATAAAAAAATAACTTTTTGCGCCTTCAGTTCGGAAAATCTTTTGCTCTTTGCAAAATTTTGCAATCATAATTTTTTTGATAAGTTTCCATTTAGAAAAATATCGTTCAGCAGTGGCATCAGATATGGGCAGAGTGAGCAGAATGCGAAGAGCTATGGTTAAATTTGAGTAAACTGCAGTAGATTCGTTTAAAAATATAAATTTTAAAATTTTACAAACATCATTAGTTAATTCTTTTAAGAAAGACCGAAGTTGTAAAATTTCTTCAAACAAATCGTCTCCCGCTATAGCTAGATGATCATTAAATCTCATTTTTTTTTTACAAATTTTTACAAAATAGTTTTCTGTAATGTGAGTTTTCTGTAATGTTTAATCTGTAATAATTGTGAGTTTTCTGTACCTAATGTTGTTCAAATTATACAAAAATTGCCAATATGGAAAATCTTTCATTTACTGAAATTAATGCTTGGTCGAGAACACAATAAAAGAAATGAACTTTATATGACATTCTAGGATCCAAAATGAGTTCGTCTTTATGTTCGTAATCGAACTGTCTGCTTTTATTCCGACGCCGTAGCTGTGGCTGGTTAAAAACGGAACTCCACTGCGTACTGCGTGCTCTACATCCAGTTTCAGAGTCTCTACCAGGGCCGGCGATAACGGGCCTGCAAGGGATGCACTGCAGGCGGGCGCCCCTGTTTGGGGGGCGCCAAAATGAGCTTTTTTTCTGCCGGTGCTATACAAAATACTAATCTAAAAGATACCGAAGGGCGCCTATGCCTCTTTTGCAGGCGGGCGCCTTATACCCTAGCGCCGGTACTGGTCTCTACAGTTTCATTTGCTGTGGTAATAACAGAATTAAATTTGCTATCTCTCCGAAATCCGAACAAGAATTATTTAAACTATTGTAAATCATTTAACGCAGGCTGCATATCTATTGTTTTTGATTGCAAAATTTTGTAAATGAAGTTAACTTTCATCAGAACTTAATACCATTACGTGGACTGAGCATATGAATATAAATGTTGATATTTTATCTCCTAAACATCTAGCTTGATATTTTGACTCAAGATCAAATTTATGCGAATGTGTTATCCCAATTAAAGCATCATAAATTCCTGCCAAATTTTTATTTATGCAGATTGTATAAATCAAGACGTAATGTGCCTACATTTGAAGTTAAGTTAACCAGGGTGGCAAGGTCGATAAATGGGTAAGTGTTGTTTTGACCGCCGTAACATTTTTGTAAAAACTATAGTGGCGCCCTTTAATTGCTGGCGCCTGTGAGCGCCGCACACATTGCACACGTGCACACATTGCGCGGCCCTGGTCGTAGGATGGTACGACGCCGCCGAGCCGTAGAGTTCGATGAAATATCGGGTTGCGTATTTACGTTTCCGTGTTCATTTCAAGACTGGGTAGTTTTGAAATGGGCATGTAAACGGCGGAGTATATCTGCTTTCAAATGCGTGTTTATTTCAAGACGTTTAATTTTGAAATGCGCACTGGTTTGTAAAAGAACTTAGCGAGTAAAATTATCACAAATACGTGTTAAGTTGTAACATTATTTTATTTTATTTGAACTGTTTATCACAAATAGCGCCTATCTGCAGAATAACAAATTATCATTCATTGGATCTGTGGAAATAAAACAAACTTTGGTAACAAAAAACAATTTTGTTTTTTGTTACCAAAGTTACCTTCTTTTTTTCTTAAGAGGAAACAGTAGCGATCAACAGGTAGCAAAAACGCGTTCCAAGATTGCGGCTGTAATTTTGAATATTTGTTCGAGATATTTGGCATAAGTATTCGTAATATAATAAAGAATGGCGGTACAGAGCCCAATTTGAAAAATATATTAATATGTGGAAATTACTCTGTAATTAAATACAATATTAAAAAACGAGCCTGTACCGCCATTAAGAAGAACAAAAAAATACACTTTTTTAAATAAACTTTTTTATCCGATGCCTAGATTTTGTGTCATTTTGGAACAACTAAAATTTTTTATTTCATTAGTAGTTCCAAAATGACACAAAATCTAGGCATCGGATAAAAAAATTTATTTGAAGAAAGTGTATTTTTTTGTTCTTCTTAATGGCGGTACAGGCTCGCTTTTTTAATATTGTATTTAATTACAGAGTAATTTCCACATATTAATATATTTTTCAAATTGGTCTCTGTACCGCCATTCTTTATTATATTACGGATACTTATGCCAAATATCTCGAACAAATATTCAAAATTACAGCCGCAATCTTGGAACGCGTTTTCGCTACCTGTTGATCGCTACTGTTTCCTCTTAATAATTGTTCAAAAAACTCAAAGTAGTGCCAAAATATCCTGTCAACATAAACTATTACGATACGTATACATTTTGTAGTAATGCACAACAATACAGGGTGTCCCGGAAAATAGTGCGTTCCTTAAAGGTGTGGGTAGAATGCACCATTTAAAAGAAAACTTTCTTATAATTTTTTTTTCTAAAGTCATCTGTTGCCCCAAAAAATTACAATAATGTATTTTACTAAAATTTACATTTGGCAACACGGCAGTTTTATTTATTTTGACACAGCTTAGATAAAAATATACAAATTGTAAACACAAACAGTCATATCATAATCACCTGTAACCCCAGAATAGGTACATCCTATTGTTGTGACATTGTCATGATTTCGATAGCGAGTATCATGATATTATGTTAATTACGTTTAGTGCAAGATTTACAGCAAGGCTATTTACCTCCAAGTAAAATAAGATCTTCAGAGAACCCGAATTTCTGTGTAAAGTGTTATGTGCAGATAAAGTTTATTTTTACGAATGGTGTGTTTAACTTTCGTGGTTGACAAAAGTATGAATTTGTGGGCTGGGAATATTTTTTATAATCATCTAATTGAACCATTCGAACTTCCCAGAAGATTGAATGGAGAAATGCAGGTACTCAAATGTTTGCAACATGTTCTATCGATGCTTCTTGAAGACGTAGCTTTATTGTAATAAAAAATTTTTATGTAAGTTAAAACACTATACAAACCTTATTTATTAGATATTTAATAAACACAAATATTATGCTGTTTTTCTATTACTGTTATCAGTATTTTATCAATGTATATTATGCCTATGATCGATGATTCATGATAGTTGAGTTACAGTAAAATTATTTTAGCACAGAAGGAACGCAGCGCTGCCGGCTGTATTTGCTTTTCTGTGGACATTAATCAAATGCATTAAAATTAATAAATTATTTTTTTGAAAACGGTTGACTTAACAAAAAAAATTTATTAGACTTTTTTGCTCTAAATGGTGCACTTAGCCCATACCTTGAAGGAACGCACTATTTTCCGGGACACCCTGTATATGTAGGTACTAAAAGTGTTATATTAAAAACATATTTTAGTTTCAGCTAAACAATTATTGTTCAGCAAACATATATTTAGCTATTTTTAAAGCTATTTTTAACGAAGCAATATCAGAGAAAGAACAGGGTATATCAATAAACGGAAAAATCTTGAAAAACATAAGATTCGCAGACGATACCGTTATTTTTGCAGAGAGTCTAGAAGGACTAAAACGATTAGTAAATAGATTACATCAAGTCAGTATAAAATATTAACTACGAATGAACGTTAAGAACACCAAGTTCATGATTAATTCTAAGCAACATACAATAGGAAGGCTAGATATCGAGGGAAAAATCATAATTTTTTATGTAAATATATCATTTTGCATAAAATTGGTATATAGGAGGTATTGGTAGTAAGGAGTCGGTTTGTTATACCTAATGGTGTAAAAATGTTTGAAGTATGTAGTATGAAACACAAATAGGTACATTTATTTGAAAGTAATTTTTTTTACAAACGTACATTATAACAATAGTATTAATGTTTCTTGCAACAGATTCATTGTTTTTAATGTTTAATGAAATATTATGTTTCCTTTTTCGGGATTCTGCTTTTGTAGGTCTGCCTGATTGAATTTTTCCACTACAAGGTAAGCCTCTATCTTTGCGTCGAGCGATCGATGTAGGCTGTACATACACGGATTTTTTGAGATCTTCTTATAATATTATTTTCACAAATAAATGATATAATATTCGATGGAGTTTTTAGTTGCGACAAATTAGACGGCAAATGATAATAGACCCATTAGTTATATGCACCTATTTGTAGAATTCCCACGCCACATGTTTCGGTACAAACCCGTGCACATTTCGGGGGTTGGCGTTTTCAAATCAACCCCTTTTTGGAACTAGATATGTATCACCGTTTAGGTGTCCGTTTCAAAACCGCAATGTCTTGAAATGGACACGTAAACGGAAATACGCTATCGGGTTTGCTGTTGAGAGGCATATACACAGGACAGTTGGAAACATGGTTTGGAGAGCTATTGCCTATGTTAGCCGATCACCACTTGTGTCTATTCTGCGCGTTATATTGATGATATACAAACCACTGTACTGCCTTATCTAGATAGCCGTCGGAACGTCTATTCCTCGTCGAACTATGGACTTTCTCCAAGTTGCTGGTATTAATGTTTTGCCGTGTTCACCGGATTTAAAAAATCCTATCAAACATGTGTGGGATATGCGACCTAGCTGTCGTGCAATCGGAGTTTTTAAAAGACCTTGAAGCAAAAAGTTCAGATTTGACAAAAAAGTATTTGACCACCACAGAAAAAAATGCTCGAGCTGGAAAAGTCTTTGCGCCATCAACGATACAGATAATACGCAAGAAGCTGCAACGTCTGACATGAATACCAATGAAATTTTTGAGCAATCAATAACTACTGACGAATGTTCTGATGAGGAACCAAATATTGTTCGCTTAAGAGCTAATAGGATACGAAAGAGGATACGAAAAGCTCAACAAGCTTTCAGCATGCTTAACCCTGTTTGGAGGTCTGGAGAATAACTACAAGGACAAAGATCCGAATATTCCAGTCAAATGTTATGTCTGTTCTACTCTATGGATGTGAAACCTGGAAAGTGACAAAATACCTTACAGACAAATTGCAGGTCTTTGTTAACAAATGTCTACGAAGAATTGTTCGTATTTTCTGGCCAAACACCATCAGAAACGAAGATCTGCTACACCTGACCCAACAAAAGAGGGTAGAAAATGAAATAAAATACAGAAAGTGGGGGTGGATAGGTCACACACTCCGAAAAGATAGTTCCAGTATTGCAAAAAATGCCCTAGAGTGGAATCCTCAAGGAAAGAGAAAAAGAGCTCGCCCAGCACAAACTTGGAGAAGATCCATCATGGACGAGATAAGAAGTCAAGGAAAGTCTTGGAATGAGGTGAAGGCCCTAGCGCAAAATAGAACCCGATGGCGCGTTTTCACTGAAGCTCTATGCTCCACTTAGGAGTTCAAGAACATTATATATATATATATATATATATATATGAAAAAACAAAAGATGTAGATATATATATATATATATATATATATATATATATATATATATATATATATATATATATATATATATATATATATAACAGGTATATACTCTTTGCTGAACAGTTAGGAAACAAGTTTGAAATATTGGGGTAGCAGCAATCTCAAAGAAAACTCTTTATAATAATTCCAAGCTTTCGATAATGTTTATTATCATCTTCAGGAAACTACAAATATAAATATACAGTATTTAACAATTAGTCTAACTAAAATCAATAAAAATTGTTATCTTTGTGCCATCAAAAATCCAAAAAAATGCCCTAGAGTGGAATCTTATATATATATATATATATATATATATATATATATATATATATATATATATATATATATATATATATATATATATATATAAGAGCTAATAAAGGGATGGTATAATTTGATGATATTTCCTCGAACGATGGATGTAGGCTTTGGTGAGCTTGTCACGGAGAAAGAAGTGAAAAATGAATTTGTAGGTTTTTAGAAGACAATGGAAAAATAAATTTGTTACAGTGTAGCTTGAGAAGTGAAACGTTTCGTAGTGTTTTCATACGAAAGTCATCTATGCCCCGTACAAATTATGGCTTTTGATGATAAAACGGTAACTATTAAAGAGATGAAGAAATCTCTCAAACTGTGAAAGTGGCCTTTAAAGAGGGATGAACTGACTTAAAAAGGGAATTATATACTAGGCCATATTAATATTCTAAAACAAGTTTATAAAAGGGGAACTTTCGCGATTCCTGAATTAGCATCGCTATTTTAATTAAAACTAACTATTTTGGATGGAAGTTCATTTTATCTAACAATAAAACACTGAAAACCTTTGTTTTCTATACTTCCACAAAATGTATTACAACTATGCGACTACAGCTGTTTCGGCAGAGTGCCTTTCTCATGTGATTGAGATTACTATGGGTTTGCTTTTTTAAAGTCTTTAATTGAAGAGGTTGAGGAGTGGAGAGCTGTTTGTCTCGAGTTGGTTATTCAGAATTATATCTGTATTTGTCAATTTATTAATTTCCATATATACTCTAATAAAGATAGCTTAAGGCCTTTATTTTGAATATGCAGAATTTGAAACTGTTCATTAAAAGAATGACTATGATCTAGACGGTGAGGTACGTATGTAGAAGTATCTGTTTTTCTATTGTTGAAAGCCCTTTTGTGTTCTGCTATCCGTTAGTCAAAGGTTCTGCCAGTTTGACCGATGGAAGTTTTCGGACAGTCACCACAAGTTAGTTTGTAAACACCACTCTGTAGTTGTTTTCTCTTTTGGCTCTTATTGTTTTTAATATATTTGCTTAAGTTGTTATTAGTTCTGAAAGCTGGTGTAATTCCTTTCATGTTTATGTATCTGGCTATTTCTGTTGTTATCTTGCCAGTATATGTGATAGAGCAGAAGGTACTGGTTTCTTTCTGTGGTGGTGGATAGACTAATTTTGGGGCTTTCTTATGGAGTTTTTGGTTTAAAATTTTGTTAATTGTTTGTGCGTTATATCCATTGTTTACTGCTATTTATTTAATGGCGTTCAGTTCTATCTCGAAGTTATATTTTGACTTGGGAATTTCTGTCGGTCTATGTATCATGCTATGGTAGGCTGCTAATTTGTGTTGTGTAGGATGGGATGATGAATTGTGTATAGTTGTGTCAGTATGGGTAGGTTTATGATATACGAAGAACTCATGTTTGTTGTGTAGTCTGATAATTGTTACATCTAGAAAGTTTATTAACTTATTCGGTTCGGTTTCTATTGTAAACTCAATAATACTATGAAGTGAATTACTGTATGATAGAAATTGGTCAAGTTACCTGTTAGTTCCTGTAAAACATACTAGTATATTATCAACGTATCTCCACCAATATAAGAACTGTCTAAATACGGGATGTTTAGTAATTGTTGTTTCAAGCTTGAAACCGAACAGAATAAGTTCATAAACTTTCTAGATGTAACAATTAAGAGACTACACAACAAACATGAGTTCTCCGTATATCATAAACCTACCCATACTGACATAACTATACACAATTCATCATCCCATCTTACACAACACAAATTAGCAGCCTACCATAGCATGATACATAGACTGACAGAAATTCTCATATGAAAAAATAACTTCGAGATCATTAAATAATTAGCAGTAAACAATGGCTATAACGAACTAACAACAAAATTCTAAACCAAAAACTCCATAAGAAAGCCCTGAAGTTAGTCTATCCACCACCACTGAAAGAAACCAGTATCTTCTGCTCTCTCACTTATACTGGCAAGATAATAACAAAAATAGCCAGATACATAAAAACAAAGCAATAACACCAGGTTTCAGAACTAATAACAACTTAAGCAAATATATTAAGAACAATAAGAGTCGAAAGAGAAAACAACTACAGAGTGGTGTTTACAAACGAACTTGTGGTGACTGTCCGAAAACTTACATCGGTCAAACTGGCAGGACCTTTGACAAACTGGTAGCAAAACACAAAAGGGCTTTCAACAATAGAAAAACAGACACTTCTACATACGCACTTCACCTTCTAGATCATAATCATTCTTTCAATGAACAGTTTCAAATTCTGCATATTCAAAATAAAGGCCTTAAGCTGTCTTTATCAGAATCTATGGAAATTAATAAATTGAAAAATACAGATATAATTCTGAATGGCCAACTCGAGACAAACAGCTCCCCACTCCTCAACCTCTTTAGTTAAAGACTTTAAAAAGGCAAACCCATAGTAATCTAAATCACTTGAGAAAGGCATTCTGCCGAAACAGCTGTAGTCACATAGTTGTAATAAATTTTGTGGAAGTATAGAAAACAAACGTTTTCAATGTTTTATTGTTACCTATATAATTATTTTTTTATCATTTTTTACCTGTTACTCCTCTTTTTAATTATAAAAGTATGTCACTAATTATTTCTGGGAAAGAAAAATATCATACAATAATTACATTAGATACTTTCTTCATCACATGAAAAAATCATAATCATAGTAGTAATTTTATACAGTTTCCCTCGCAATTCCTTTAATAACTCTTAAAAGTGGAGCAAAGTTTCCCCATTTTACGACCCTTTTTAATATTAAGTAGCTAAGGGGGAAGTTCTCCCACTCTTGTTACTATCAATATTTTATCTTTTTCTTAGTGTTGTTATATTATACACATATTTTCAAAAGTTGTGCATTATGCATCACCTAAAATTATGCTCATTTTCATATTTGATTTTTTCGTGAACAGATTAACGAATTCCGCTCATTTTTTTATTTTAGATTTTTCTTTGGTACTTACACAAAGGTTTACTAAAACTTCTTTCTTAAACTTATACCGGGTGGAAGAAAATAAATGTTTTTCTTCTGTTAAGTTTAAGGCACCCTGCAGGGAAGAAAAGTTACAAGTATCAGTATTGTTATGCTCTACTTTATCTCTTTTATTAAATTGATTAGCAAATTCTTAATTTAATTAATTACTCAATTAATTTAATTACTGCCTATGTAAAACAAAACCAAATTCAAATTAAAGGGCCTAGCCGGGTAAGATGGTTAAAAGTGCCCCCAACTCAATTTAAATTACATATAGGCCACGTTTTAGCACATAGAGAGGAACTCACTTTCTAAAATTTTTAGCACCCTAGGTGGTCACGTGACCCCCCTAGAGCCTAATTAGGCTTTTTAAGTTTTTATTTTTTATCTGAGCCGAATCAAGAGCTAGTCAAAAACTTTATTTAAAAAAGTTGTAAGTTTCAAAAAGATCTATATGGAAAATTTTTGTTTTATTTTTTGGCGTGAAATTCGAATTTTTAGAACAATTTTAAACTTTTAAATAACTCTGAAAAAAAAACTAAGATACTCGTTTTCACGAAAATCAATTATAATGTGTATTTTTGCACAATCTTTCACCCTAAATTTTTTCAGATTTTTAAAATTGGTGAAACGTACCTTTAAAAATAAAAAACCGCATTCTTTCGGTTTTTTTTTTCGTTTTTTGATACAATTTTATACATATTTTTCAAAAAAGGTAACACCGGCACTAGAATAGGTGAAAAACTGAAAAAAAATTGGGGTTTGCTTAATAAAAATTTCTTGTAACGCCATCCATTTTCAAGATACAAGTTGAAGAAAACAAAATTTTACACATTTTTTACGATTTTGCCGAAACTACTGGCAACATTGTAATAAAGCTTGGCGGATTTTAAGAGCTAGTTATTGTGTATGTTTTGACATACAATTAAGGATTTGATATTCATCATTGACGCGCATAGGGGTAATTGTCTGAATTTTCAAAGAAAAAAAGATAGTACGCCACTGACATATTTCAAATTAACAATCATTTTTGAATTACTCGTTCAATTTTCAATAAAAAATCTTTCTTCTCATTTTTTCATACGACGTGCCGTTTTGCTGCAAAAATAAAATATCTTAACGCTTCCAAAGTATTCGAATTAATTTTTATAATGGATGTACGAGTTTCTGTAGATGTAGAAACTACTAGAAGTTCGAATATTTTGTAAGGGTTAAGATCTTTTATTTTTTGAATAAAATGGCGCGTCGTGTGAAAAAATAAGAAGATAGATTTTTGGTCACAAATTGAACGAGGAATTCACGATTGTTAATTTGAAATATGTCAGTGGTGTACTATCTTTATTCATTAAAAAGTTCAGACCATTACCCCTATGCGCGCCAATGATGAATATCAAATCCTTAATTGTATGTCAAAACATGCACAATAAGTACCTCTTAAAACCCGCCAAGTTGTATTACAATGTTGCCAGTAGTTTCAGCAAAATCGTAAAAAATGTGTAAAATTTTGTTTTCTTCAACGCCCTGTATCTTGAAAATGGGTGGCGTCACAAAAAATTTTTATTAAGCAAACCCCAATTATTTTTCAGTTTTTTACCTATTCAGTGACGGTGTTACCTTTTTTGAAAAATATTTATAAAATAGTATTAAAAAACGAAAAAAAAAAACCGAAAAAATACGGTTTTTTATTTTTAAAGGTACGTTTCACCAATTTTAAAAATCTGAAAAAATTCAGGGTGAAAGACTGTGCAAAAATACACATTATAATTGATTTTTGTAAAAACGAGTATCTTAGTTTTTTTTCAGAGTTATTTAAAAATTTAAAATTGTTCTAAAAACTCGAATTTCCCGCCAAAAAATAAAAAAATTTTTTTCATATTTATCTTTTTGAAACTTACAACTTTTTTAAATAAAGTTTTTGGCTAGCCCTTGATGCGGCTGAGATAAAAAATAAAAACATAAAAAGCCTAATTAGGCTCTAGGGGGTCACGTGACAACCTAGGGGCTAAAAATTTCAAAAAGTGAGTTCCTCTATATGTGCTAAAAAGTGGCCTATATGGAATTTAAATCGAGTTGGGGGCACTTTTCACAATCTTACCCGGCTAGGCCCTTTCTAATAAACTTTATTCTCAGGGCTAATTTTGTATTCGATGCAATACCTTTGATTTGTGGCTTCTAGTATCTCTAGTTGCTTATTCTTTCCAGGATAAAACAAGGAAATTAAACACATTCAATATCATATAAATGTAACCTATTATTTATTTATCCACTATGCCGTATAAGTGAGATAAAAAAAATTCTAAAATCTAAATTTGTTGCAACAATTTCTTACTTATTAAATCAAGCTTTAATTCTGATGTCTCCTTGTTTTAACAAAGAAAATATATTTAAATAAATTATTATTTATTCATACTAAATTTAATAATTTTTACTTTTCTTCTTTTGAATTGATTACCTATATGTTGGAATGACTAACTTAGTTATAGAACTGTTCAATACAAAAAAATTAAGCATATATGATATGGATATAAACAAGCTCTCTCCATTTCGACAATTGATTTGACTAACCTTTTTGTTTCTTCACTGCTTCTTTTCCCAGATTGCCCCGTCCTTGATTCTCCCACACGTACTCTTTGGATGTTGCGAAAAGGTCCCTCTCGTCCAAACTGCTTCAAAAACAAACAAAACCATGGCTCGCTCGAATTCTCCTCAGTTTCTCCTTGCTCGATATCTTGTGCAAATAGATACCAATCAGCTACTCGTTCTATACAGAACAAATGAATCTTCCTCGGACACAGGAAAATTTTACTTCATAACCGGTCAACAATTTCGTTTCAACTTGATTCTGCTCGCAAAGGCCGATTTCACCACTTTACACTTACTTCTCACTTTTCAAAAACTGGACTGCTCTTTCCCGATATTCATCACACAGTGGCCATCTTTTCTCTCTCAAATTCCGACTTCCACATTCTCATCCCTTCCATTGATCTTACTCTACCAACCAAAAACAACCTCTCTACCCAAAACATCCATACTTTCCTTTCCTAAGAAAACCAACTTAATTTGTATCCAACTTTCCATTTTGTTAAAATTCTAAGAGACATCAAATTATATCGTTTTTTCAAAGAACTAAACAAAAACCTTACATTCTAAACTCAATAAAATTTGTTTATCGTTTAAACCTTCTACAAATTATTTATAAAAATCCTATTGATGCTCACAAAACGAAATCACCTGCACTTTCTAATATTTCCGTCTGTAAATCCCTTCAAAAAACCCATTAAGGAAAACCACATTAACGATTTCACCTTCCCTGAACCACGGTTTACTAACTAAATTAGACTCTATACAATTTTTGTATATAAATTTATTTTCTGAATTTTTCCAAAAAAAAAACAATTCTAAGACAGTATATACATAGACGGCGTATTATATTGTTATGTTTTGTGAACATTTTGTTTTTTGAATGTACCTGATATCTTGAAAAACAAAGGAAATAGACCTTCTTATTCTGCAACAAGTTTTTTTAAGTGAAAGAAAACGAAATTAACAATAAAATATAACACTTAACAAAACTTTAAAAACAGAAAGGCACATAACGTTAACAGTTCTGATCAACAACTGTAAGAATTATTTGTCGACCAGGTGAGCGGTATGCACAACGCAACATAAGAGAGACGATAATTGTTTAATGGAGGCTCTTTGATGTTGTTGGTCAAAATTTACTTGACGGTAAGAACGGATTTGCTGTCTTTACGTGGAGGCTCAATAAATATCAAGAGGTACATTACACATATTTTCTTTCTTTGAACACTTTGTTCCTTGCGTTCTTTATATAGGAAATAATTTCATCTTAGTGTATGATAAGACATGGACACCTCACGTATCGCATGTCGTTACTACATATATTTAAGTGAAGTAAATATTCAGATAATGAATTGCCCTCTCACAGTCTCGACATGACTTCTATTGATCATGTATGGGATATTGTCGGTATAAAATTAAGACTTCGTCAGCCCCTTCCTGTTTCTCGGCAAGATATAGAAACTATGGTTACTGCTATCTGAAACTTCATAGACCATATCCAGCATGCGTAGGCGATGTGAAGCTGTTATAAGAACTGTTCTAAGAGGAACGGCACCCGATATTAGTGGTAGGGGAGCAAAGTATGCTAAATGTGCAGTCACTCGAGCGCTTTGGGGACCTATTGGGTTGTGAAGAGTAGGTCCTAAAAACAAAAAAAGTTAAGTAAAGTTTTCCATTTTAGTGGGCGCTTGCTATTTTTTAATTTAATTTTCCATTTCCAACAATCGTTTTTTCCGATTATAACGCCACCTATCCATAATTCGAAAAAATGTTTTGAATAAACGTTACTTATTTTTACGTAAGGAATCCAAATCTGCAATAAAAAATGAGGGTTCCCATTTAAGATTTTAAAGTAACCCCCCACTCCACCTCCGTGGGGGGTCGTGTTTGGTGCCATTCGATAGATTTTTCAAAAATATTGAATAAGTGTATTTTACAGTTTTTCGATCTGATGTTCATTTCGCGAAATATCGTGGGATTCGTATTTAAAATATTAAATTTACCCCCCACCCCTCTCCGTGGGAAGTCGTGTTTGGTATCATTCGATAGATTTTTAAAAAATATTGAGCACATATTTTTTAGTTTTTCGATCTGTCAATCATTTCGCGAAATATTCGCTTTTTTCTTGTGAAACTTTGGGACTCGCCCATTTCCTTACGCCCGGCTCAAATCGTCAGATTTTTGAAATATACACTCTTTTGCATGTACTTAACTTACCTTATCTTAATCTGACAATTTCGAGTTTTTTTAAGGATAGATTTTTTTTTCGGGCCCCCCTTAACGAACTCCCCTGTGTTAAGAGCCAATATATGGTAGAGGTACATGTACAGGGTACCAGGTTTCTCCCCATATGATAATCTGACGCGCTCGAGTAACTGCAAAAATCCCCGCTTGGGCTCCCCTACCATAGGTATAAGTTTACGTTATGTTTCTTTCTGTTTTTCAAGTTTTGTTAACTGTTGTCATTTATTATTGTTAGTTTATTATTGTGTCAGTTAAAAACCATGCTAAAGAGTAAAATTGTCTATCTGCTTTGGTTTTAGACATATCAGAGAAATTAAAAAATAAAATATTCACAAACTGTGAGACTACAACATAATTTCGATGTATACCCACATTTGTACCTTTACTTCCCTACAGGGTGTCCCAAATTTAACATTAGAGAAACATTTATTTTCTTCCACCCGTTATAAGGACAAAAACGAAATTTGAGTAATAGACCAGGACGGATCTGTTTTGAGGTGGATGTGAGAGGCAGAGCCGTGCGGTACATCTTTTCAATATGATGCAAGTCTTCGAAATGCCGCCCCTTAAATATTATTGAAACTTGAATTTTATTTTTATTAAATGCAACTGCACAAAATGAACTAAAACTTTTATTTTAAAAACAACACATAATTTAAATTAAATGAAATATGTGTTAACATTAAATAATATTTACAAAAATTTCAATTTAATCCTTCTGACTATAATTTTGGTAAATTAGTCAGATTGGTATAGTCTAAAGTAGCAGCTACTAAGAACTCTATTGAAATGAGTGCTAAATTTTTTAGTTTTGTTTGTGTTATGGAGCTTCGTAAATAATTTTTAATAATTTTTAATTTAGAAAGACTTCTTTCACCACTACCTATCGAGACAGGGAGTGTTAATAAAATTCTTAGTGATACATATAACTTATTAGTTCCTATGTTTGTATTTTATTATGTTGTATGTTTAATTTGCAATTTATATTAATTTTGTAATACATACATATATTGGTTTTGTTTTTTATTTTAGTTTTGTTTTAATTTATTAACTTGTTTTTTAATATTGACGATTTATCTAATTTGAGAAAATTGTATGTGTTTTAACTATTTATAATGGGAAATAAGCCACAATATTATTAAAAAATGATTTTTATTAACGTTTCGACGCCCAAATCGGGTGCCGTTGTCAAAATACAAAATACTACTAACAGAAACAAAAATGTTGTTGCTTAGTAAAAAAATTCTTCTAATAATTTATTTAATTTGACTCATTTATATCGGCAATTCAGATACATATATATATATTTTTAATAATATTGTGGCTTATTTCCCATTATAAATAGTTAAAATTGTAAAAATTCCACAAGAAAATAGCTTCAGAACAACATTGTATGTGTTATTGTTATTTTTTTTGACTCTATGTAAGATTTGTCTATAAAATTGTAAAATATTTTGTAATTTATGGAATACTATGTACTGGGCCTGATGATGAGGCAACGAAAATATAAGCCTCGAAACCGGTTTCTCCACATTTTTTAACATCAATTAAATACAAACTCAAAGATTGCGAGTATTGACTTAATTTATATCCAATAGTATAATGGATTCGCATTGGCGACCCTTTCATGATTTATCTTCCTCTGTCCACGCTCATCCACAGATTCTTCGTAATCAAATTGACGCTTTTTTCTCCTGGTTCGAATTTTATTTTCAGCTGAAAATTCGAAGTTATATAAAGATTTTCTTCAATTTCATTAGCAGTAATTTTCGTTAAGTCATAGCCAGATTGTCTGCGATTTTTCATTTTTTTTTCTATAGTTTCTGACAACATTTTTACAAAATCTGACTTTATAGTTACTTGTTGCAACATCTTCGAGACTGAATTTATATGATATAAAATATCATGCCAAAGAACTACACCGCATATAAATTTATAATTTTTAATATTTTTTGCTAATCCTAGTGCTTTAACTTTAGTTTCTGATTTCTGAATCTTTGTTGACTTCTTCTATTATTTCGAATGAGGTATCATATATTTCACAAACTTGAAATCTTAAAACCTTAAATGTTTCAATGCATCTATTTGACTTGGCCATCTAGTATCACTCAACGGTTTTAGAGTTGTGAAACATGTTTTTTTCTACGGCCGTGTTAAAAGACGGAAAAGTTTCACGCACGCATTTCGTTTCCGAAAGTTGCACTTCCCGCACGGCGTGCGTGAAAGCAAAATACCTTGTAATATGGCATTATAATATATTATAATACATACATAATATTTAGATATTATTTCAAATTTATCTTATTGTGTTCATGTTTTAATAATATTAGCGCGATAATTCGATGAAATAAAATTATTTTGACATAATATTTAAAAGTCAGGGTCCGGATTACGTACACTCGATACGCATCGTATCCGCCATGTTTTACCGTAGCGCCTTATGGGAAAACATGGCGGATACGATTCGTATCGAGTGTTCGTAATCCGGGCCCTGATCAGAAGACAATTACAATGGTTTTGAATCGTCGTCATGGAAACCAATATCGTCGTCGTGGTAACCCATTATATTGAAAGTTTGGTTTTGACAACCTTGTCAAAGAATTAATTTGTGTATTTTTACTTCTAAATAAAAATTGATATAACTCTATTTATTGTAGCTTTTTTCCAAACGTACGGCTCTAGAAAAAATATTGTTCCTAACTCATGCGGAAAGTGTCTTCCCCGCACTCGACTGCTTGCCCGAACTCCGCTATCGCGTCGTTCGGGTCAACGGCAGTCTCGTGCGTGAAAGTATCACTTTCCGCACTAGTTAGGAAAATAACTATTTCGGAACTTCCCAACGCTTTGTAGAATTAGAAAAAAGTGTACAGTTCTTGTGTAATACAAAAAGGGTTGTTGTTTCTGTAAAAGAAGACGCTTTCTTCACTTTTAAAACTATGTTTAAAGAGTGGCATGCGCAGGGCACGTAAAACGCCCTCTGATATTTTTCAAGTGTTCTATTTTGCACACCCTATCTTATTCCTATGATTATTTTTATGTATTTTGATTTTATTGATTATGCCGCCCCCTTATGATGCCGCCTGATGCGACTGCTTCACCGCATCATAGCACCGCACGGCCCTGGTAAGAGGTTGCATTCATATTTTTGCAGATAAAGTTAGGTGACAACTTCAATAATTATAATTGATTTATGCTTCTTCTCAAATATACCCGGAACATTAATAAAAAAATTTAAATATTTAAAAAATTCGACAAATATCGATTTTTTTCTTTCATTGCATATAACTTTAAAACGGTTCATTTTGGAATAAGAATTTTGAACAAAAAGGCTGTTTTTATTCAATGTTTTTCAACCACTTTGGTTGCACTTAGAATTTTTATAATTGACTTAAAAAAATCTTACATCATACTTAAACCGTCCACCAAATTTCATTAAAATCGACATACAATAATAGATTTTGCATAATAATTTTGCAATCTAATTTTTTTTTTAAAAAAAGTTCAAATTTTTTAAAAAGTTTCCGAACAAAAAGTAGACAATTTAGAAGTTTGCTAATTTTTTTACATATAAACAGGTTCTCTACCTATCTAATACACTTTACAGAATTAAAATCGGATTATTTAGTCGGCCTCAGCACGGTTTTAAAGTTATAAATAATATTTTGGCTTATAAACAAATACAGTGAGGACGTTTGAGTTGGAATAAATTCATTTTCTTGAGAATGGGAGACTTTGGAGATAAATCCCGAAAGAGAAATTCTCGAGAAAATAAATTTATGCCAACTCAAACGTTCTCACTGTATTTGTTTATAGGCAAAAAAAATGTTTATAACTTTAAAACAGTCCTGAGGCCGCTTAAATAATCCGATTTTAATTCTGTAAATTGTATTAGATAGGTAGAGAACATTTTTATATGTAAAAAAAATAGCAAACTTCTAAATAATCTACTTTTTCTTCAGAAAGTTTTTAAAAAATTTTAACTTAAAAAAATAGATTGCAAAATTATTTTGCAAAACATATCCGATCGATTTTAATGAAATTTGGTGAACGATTTAAGTATGTTTTAAGAATTTTCTAAACAAATTACGAAAGTTGTAAGTCAACCAAAGTGGTTGAAAAACATTGAATAAGAACAGGCTTATTTTGCCCCCTTATTTTGTATTTATTGCTATTTTGCAGAAAGGGTAATAATTTAAAACATTTTTAACCAATCGTTTATCATACAAAATTCAATCATCTTTATTTTATTTTGCTACGACTTTGTTCCAAAATGAATCGTTTTAAAGTTATAAGCAAAGAAACTAGAAAAAAAAAATAGATGTTTTTCGAAATTTTTAAATATTTTAATTTTTTTTTGATAATGTTCCGGGCATATTTGAGAAGGAGCATAAGTCAATTGTTATTGTTGAAGTTGTTACCTAACTTTATCTGCAAAAATCCGAATGCCACCGCGCACATCCAAAAATAGACCTTTTTTCACAGATCCGCCCTGGTCTATAAACCTTTGCCAAACTATGTACATACCGAAGAAAAATTTAAAGAAATAACAAAAAAATTATCGGAATCCGTTAATATGTTTACGAAAACATTAACTATGAAAATGAGCATAATTTTAGGTAATGCATAACTTTTGAAACTATGTGTATTATATTTTGCTTTAGTGTACTATCCGTACTTTTTTCATCAATATGTTTACTATGTTTTAAGGATTTCAATATAATCTGCTATAACAATGGTGTTATTTATATAATGTATGCTGCTAATAATTGTCATTCGGTGTAGTTTGAACTAAAATCAAGTTTCTTGAACCAATTAAATTTAAATTTTAGATTTTCCAGTCCATTGTGCAAAATATCCACCAATTTTACTAGAAATTAGGTTATTCAAGGGGAACAAAGGTCCTGCAGGAAGCGAGCGAAAATTAATTATGCCCTATATGACCTCACGCTGATATTATAAAGTTGAGAATCAAAGTGAAACCTCTTGTGTATGTAACTCACGGTGTTAGAGATGAGCGATGCTGTGGTTTTTCCGGCACTGCGATATTCGTTCTTGCGATTCTTTTAGTTATTTAAAAACATGAATTATGTTATTTTTGGTAAATTATCAAAAAATTCAAATTGAATTCAGCAGGGAAAAGACTGCATCATTGCCACTACATTATTCGAAAACAAAGTTTCGGGAGATATCGCATCTTTACAAAACAATGCTTTTTGTGAAATTTCAAAAGTTCCTTCCAATGTCGCCAAAGTTTTTGGTGATATCACATCTCTGATAATCAAAGTCTCTAATAAAATTTCTTTTCTGGAAATCAAAGTTTCTGCTAACATCAACAAAAATCCTGGGTAAAAGAGGAGAGGGTTTTAAGCAAGGTTAACTCCCTAATGATGGACTATAAATGTTTTGCTCATAGAGACAGGGTTATGCTTCTGAAGAGGTCGTATTCAACGATGACGAGCAATACGAGAAAAAGGAAAACGAAAAATATTCTTAGAATCAGTACATGGAACGTAAAATCACTAAGTACAAGAGAACAAGAAATAGCCAAACAACTGAAGAGAGGAATATAAATATATGTGCACTTCAAGATATGAAAGATAAAATACTAAATTATGTTGTATAACTGCTTAATATTTTAAAGTGATTTTGTAAAAGAAACCAGAGCCAAAGAATGAGTAGATTTATTAGTACATCAGAAATTTGCAAACCAAATATAAGACTGTAAATATGTTTTAGAAATAATAGTTTGCATAAACAGACAAAAAAACTAGATGTCAAACCCAAGATAATTAGTCAAATAGGTCTAGGAAAAAAGTCTGCAGTGCATTTACAGTGCATAAAATGCATCTACGAAAAAATAGAAGTGCATGAACATGTCAAAATCAGTATATTGAGGACCAAATTTTGTTACACAGTGTTTTTGGGGTCGCTGAACATGAATACCCTATCAGAACCGACTCACCGATTGGTGCTCAGGGTTACTACTAGGGCACATCATCTGTAGCTACTAGGGTTTACGGTACTAAATTGACACAAACAGATTACTTGGGAGTTTTTAGGGTCGCTGAACATAAATACGCCATCAGAACGGTAGCACCTGTGCCCTCATTGCTAAGTCGCGTCATATTCTGGAGTTTCAAGGGTTTTGGCACTAAATTGATGCCAACGGATTACTTGGTGGGTTTTTGGGGTTTATGAACACAAGTACGCTATCAGAGCCGACTGCCTAGCATCTGGTGCCCAGAGTAACTGCTAACGCACGTTATCTTCTAAAGTTTCGAGGGTTTTCAGCACTAAATACAGACTACCCCAGACGCCATCACCTACGTGATAATCGTAATTAGCAGCCCCGATAGACCCCTAGCACTTTGTTTGCATCAATTTATTGTCGCAAAACCTCCAAATTCGAGAAGATGATGTGCCTAGGCAGTCATCCTTGGCGCTAGGTGCTCTGAGAATTGGTTCTCACGTCATATTCGTGTTCAGCAACCACAAAAGCTCCTCAGTAATCTAATTTACATCAATTTAGTCCCTAAAAACCTCGAAACTCAAGAAGATGACGTGTCTCGGCAGTGACCCTAGGCACCAGGTGCTCTGTAGGTCGGCCTTGACGACGTATTTGTATTAAGCTGCACCAAAGACCACGTGTAACAAAATTTGGCCCTTAATATACTGATTGTGACACGTTTATACACTTTTAGATGTAAATGTATTTATGCATTTCTACCTATTCTTCTATTGTAAACTTTTTATTGACGTCATCTCAAATTCAATGAAAACATTTAGTAAAAAAGTCGATAGATTTATTTTTTTGATAGTATGCAAGGACGAAAGTAGTTTGATATGATTTTACTAGTTTGTAAATTCAAAAGTGTAGGGATCTTGGATTTTACCGCAAGTATTTAGAAATCAAACGCCCACTAATTCTTGTAATCGACACTACTTTCATTTACAGTGGCGGCTCGTGACCTTGGAGACAGGGTCGGCAAGGTTTTTTTGTCTCCTCATATAGGTATACAATCAAACTAAAAGGCTTTAATCATCGTAGGAGATTTTGTTGTTTTTTGTTATTTTTTTATTTGATGTACTTGACATTCTCTCTTGTTTCATGGTGTTTCGACAATACATGTTAATTCTTTTGAGACAAGATAAATCCCGTTAATTTGAGGCAGAAATTGGTGGTAATAAGAAAATTGATGAACAGTTTGATGTAATGAATTGCGTTACTTACTACATAGAATTATACATACATATTTTGTAACTTATCCCACTTTCTGAAAATATTTAGATCGGCATCATTTTTAAGTAACTAACTTGTAATAATAAATATCTTGGAAATTCTTTGGCGAAGGTAACTTTTAAATTTTGAATCGTCAAAGTGGTCAAAAATTTGCAAACCTTCAAAATTCGAAAAACGAGTATCTATTTGTATATAATAGTAGGTATCCAAAATTTCAAGATATACCTACTCGTCTTTCGAGATATGTATCATGTCGTCTTTTTTGGGATGGTTCGGAAATATCAAGCGAATCCAAAACGTCACTGCGTATATATTGGAAACTACTATCATTACGAAAATTTATTTTTGGAATTAATAATGTCAGTTGACTGATTTTGAACAACAATGAATATCTTAGGCAAATTCTGTCTTAAAAATATTTAAAAGAATATTAAAATAGTAATTATTTAATAAAGTTTTCAAGGATTGCTTCACGGATCGAGGTATAGCTACTTTCAAAATCGTCGCCTTCGATAATAAAATCAAAAATTTCCAAAAGCTGTTCACGAAAAGCTGCTACAGATACTAAAACTACCAGAGATATGAGATAATCTGCTTAGATAAAACTAACCGAGATTTAAAATTTCATCGCGTCTGACAAACTGTTCGCTTTTTTTCGAAACAAATTTGTTCTAAAGCAGTAATCCGTTTAGGCTAAACTGACAAGAAAAGACGATGGTATCATGCAAAACTAAATTCATTATATGCGCATAATAGTGAGCAAATAAAGCTTGTGATGCAATAGTTTTAACTTTTGCCTGGAAACCATTCAATTCACCACACATCACAGCAACGCCGTCATAAGATTGCCCCAGTTTGCCCTACCAATTTATTTTTGATATCAAAAAATTTTAAACTGTTTTTTAAAACACCAAAAATCTATTCTGCCTTATTGCTTTTACTCACGTCTCTAAAACCTAAAAACCTCTCATAAATATTACCACGTAACGCGTACCGAACAACAATAATTGATAATTGTGAATGACATGATAATCAGAAGTTGCATCTAATTCCAGCAAAAAGCAAATGGTTTTATAAATCTCAGATTTAATAACGTTATTCAAAATGTAACTATTTGATTATGTATATTAGTTCATTCTGTATTACGAATACATTTAGAATCAGAAAGTAAATATTTCTAAAACAATTTTATTAATTCTCTATAATTACTTTGATTTTAAACAAATGCTTCGATCCATCATGTCCACTAAATGATAATTCCTGACAACTTAAAAAAATTACAATATCAATTAAACGACGTAAAACGGCGTGATTATTTTTGACAATTTCTGCCGATGATTCCAAATGAAACACCGACCGGCAGACTTAAAATGTGCCGTACCTGCCGCTTATGCCTACGGAGTGAATGTATTACGTGTTTTACGTGTAAATCGTCAAGCTACGGATGAGTTGGGTACGGCTAGCCGAAAAGTCAGATGAATGGCTCGGATCATTCATTTTTTGAGAAGTCTGTTATGCGCAGGGATCACTTAACGCTCGGATTGATTAAATCCTTTTAAGAAACATGAATAAAATGTAGTCTCTATTATCTGACAGATTTTATTTCACAGATACAAATATTAAAAAAATCTATATCTATAAATGTGTGGGTCGGCAATGTCAACCCTGCCGACCCTGACCGGCCCCCACTGTTCATTTATATATTCTGTGATTTTGCGATATCAACTAAAAAATCGCGGATTGTGAAATATCGCCCATCTCTAGCTAGTATTTCTATGTCGCCACTGAGACTAACATAACATTACTTTTATTTTATACATCTGCAACGCCTGTACGTGCTCCAGTGACACATTTATTGAATTCCCTTCCAGTGTTCCCGGCACGTAGCTATCTGCATGGACAAGTCGATACTACATGAAAAATTCGTTTGTTGTACTATGTAAATGGAGTTTATTTTCATTTAGTGATGCGGATTGAAAAAATACTTGGATAATTCTTTAAAGAGCTACCAGATTATTATTCCAGCTCATAAATATTTTGTCTAACCCAAGTAATTGTAATATAATATGGGAAATAAAAGTAAACATCAACTTTTATACAATTATGAATCTTGCTGTTCAGTCAGATAATATACTTTCTTATGAATCAAAGCAAGCTGTTGAAGGAAACACAATAAAAGTCAAGCAAAATAATAACTTATACGGTATTTATTTGCTAAAACTAGTAAGCTAGAATTTAGTATTTTTGGTGGGTATAAGCCAAAATTTTACTTTACTGGTTCATGCTATCACATGACACCTCACACGTTAAAATCGGACCACTAACAGCTAAGCCATGATGCAGTACCCCTTTGGTAATGTTTGATTCGCTTATTTGGTTGTTTGGTTTGATTTTTCTGTTAAAAAATTCATATGTGTCCAATCCCCTTTCATTTGCCGCCTCACACGTCAAAATAGTTCCAATTACAACTGATTTAAAGCAGAATGGTCCTCTGTACATGCCGGCATCGTTATTTTTTTCATAATATAATAATCGTGATCCCTTCCTCTTTTCACAGATATCTTAAGCGTCATGGTCCGTCTAGCCGTTCTTGATATTTTAATAGTAGCATAATTATATGTTTAAAAAGTTGTTTTTTACTTTTCTTTGATAGTCTAGGCTATAATTTATGGGAGTGCTAGAGTTTTGAAAGTTTTGATTGGTATCCAAATGTTTCCAGCCCCAAATTTCAGGATCGCAGTGTTTACTTAACCAAGACTAAACCTTGTGATAAACTTGGAGACTGTGCAAATGGCTTGCATCTTGTGTTGGAGCAAGCGATGAAAAGGTAAATGTATTTATGGTCAGTGCCTTGGCGAATCGTCTGTATCTTATGCTGTCCAGAGAATCATCTTTATTTCCACCATATAAATAGAAGAAAAAATAACGTTCGCCAACGACAATGAGCAAAGATGGTTCGACTTTCTCACTGAGAAATTCTTGTTTCTCTAGCGAACTCAGGATGTTGCTTTAAATATTTGATGAATTTTGCCGATGTTGTAAGCTGCTGTTGTTGTGTGCATCCTGAGAAACCATGGAAAAATAGAAAATTCTCTGCAATGACGTCAACATGTATGAAACTTGAATAACAGTATAATTGATCACACTTACACCCTTTTAAAAGTTTAAGAAACTACATTTTACTGCTGCCTTCCTAATGTCGTGAGCAAGACAAGAATGTCAATGTTCTCTGCTACGACAGTTATCTAATCATAGGACTGGAATGCAACAAGGATACACCGGATGATGTATCTGCATCTGATTCAATTTGGTCAACACTAAAACCGACTTTTCATAGAGTAGTTTTGAGAAGGTCTATTAAGTTTGTTTTATATTTTTCATTGCCCAGAAATTTATCTTGGAATAATGTTCCAACGATGCTCTTTTTAAAGTTTATCTCTGTCGATTGGCGATTTTTCGCCAATATGCAACGTAAACGCTCGAGGTTGAATAAGTTTTGTGCTGGGGAAAAGGGTCGATAATAAATTAATAATAATATAGGAATGTTAAGATAATGATAACTGATTGAAGAAGTTATGAATAACAAATATTGTTCAAAAATTTTCATTTCTTTTTGTAGACAACTTTTATATTTTCCATTTTACGATAAAAAGTAATAAAAATAAAGTTGTAGATAATTTAATTTGATATAAATAATATCTGACAATATTCTTTGTAGGGTTGCTAGTTTACGAGGCACAGCGCGAAAAGCACCCATTTTCCAAGATGGCGGCCGAGCGACAAGGTTAACGACTCCATAAACTTGAACTTAAGCTTATACTAATTCACCCTAGACACCAAAAAAATAAAATTAAGCTCTCTAAAAAAGGCAACCTAAATGTAACTGTTCAATGTACTAGCCGTATAATCTTCACATCGAAATCAAAAATGCTTGAGCAATCATGTTTAATTCTATTCTATTCCGCAAAAATAAAAATCTAGTTCCGCAATCGTAACAAATAAATGGTGATATCTGGAAAGCCTCTCCGGTGTAATAACAAGATCGTTGAGCTCTGTTCCAATCATAGAAGTCTGGATTTCTGAATTTCTATGGTAATTGTCGTTTATCTGTTGTTTCCGCGAACGAGGCGGAGCTCTCAGTGTCTACATGGGAATCGACTTGATGGGGATGGGAGTTAACTATCGCGCTTCGACAATATGCCAGGTGAGGGTAGATCAGAAGTTCTCCAGATTTATTCAGTTTGATGCGTGCTCATAAGTTGAGTGCGTTATCCCGGTGCTCTAGTTTTAATGTGTATAGTATAGTCATTATTTGTACGCTTAATGAATCAATGAAAACAACTTCCTAATTATACCTAATTAAAATTATACCTAAGTCTCAGAAATAATACAGTTTAGTGAATCGGTATGTTATCAAATAAATTCAAAATTGAACAAATATTCAATACAATTACAAATAGTGACCATTCTGGGCAGTTCAATGGGAAATATTTTAATCTATCTTAATCTTACAGATGTGCATTGCATTTGTGCACGTTTTTACTTTATCGTACTACATACGTAGTATAGTATAATAGATAAAGTTATAGGATGGTGCAAAAAAAAATTCAGTTTTCACTTTTTTTCGACGTTTTGAGTCACCCTGAGTCTAAAAAGCAAAATAAAAAAACATGTCGGAAGTATGTACGTACGTATGTACGTACGTATGTCGCGCCACCGCCCAGCAAAAACTACCAGACCGATATCGATGAAATTCGGCATGAGTAAGTTTAAGAGAATTTTGTCGAGAAACTAAGCTTTTAAAAAAAAATCTCTCAAAGGGGGGCTCAAATAGGGAGGTTATTTAGGGCCCATTTTTGCAAATTTTGACCGAAACGAATGAAATTGAAACTAAAATTAGCTCATCAACAGGTAAATAGAAATACGGAATTTGACATTTCCAAATTCAAAATGGCGGCCAACATGGCCGAACGTCACCCGACACATTTCCCTACCTATCTAAAAACTTGTTTAAGATAAGTTTAATTTGAAAAAGTCGTTATATAGTCTAAAGATGGGGCTATAAGAAGAATATTATTGTTTTTCAGAAAAAGTTACGGGTTGCCTATATTTAAGGGGTCAAAATTTGACATAATTTTGAACTAGATTTTCTCAAAAACGGCTTCAAAGAATTTGTTTCTTGTTTGACATATTTTTGATATGCTATCGGTAAATTGAAAGACATTAGCCAGATTTCCTAACTCCCCATAGGAGGGAAGTTATGAATTTTTTATAAAAAAATATTCGAGTGCCCGTAACTTCCTTTGTAATATAAACTAAAATTTTAAATTTTGCAAAAATATATCGTTCTTTATTATCTATTATCACAAAAAATTTTACCCAAAATATTTTACCCTCTATATTTTTATGGATTTTGTAAGAACGCAAAATTACCTTTTCAATGACATAAAACTCGTTGCTGTAGCTCAAAAACTCGAAAAGTTACAGTAAATAGAAATAGTAAATAGAAATTTTGCTATAATCTTGTGTGTCCTCTCTCAGGCGATCAGGCGATCATAGCAGAGCATTATTATAGGGCAGTCAGTGAGGGTATTTGGCTCTGAATTCTATCTTACTACATCGATGTACTTGATATTTTCACAGTAAGTAGGGAATAGCTCAAGAAACAAAATCTACCCTATATACTATGGCGCTTTTATCTTGGGGCGGTTCCCACCCCTTTAAGTGGGGTAGAAAATTTGTTTGTCAAAATAAGGAGGGAAGTGGCTAGAGAACCTATTTCTAAGCAAACACTAATCTATACTTTTTTTTGAGAACTCAATTTTTGAGTTATGCGTAGTTGAAAATTGGGCATTTTCTTTGAAAAATGACACCTTTTCGAGCGGTTTTTTGTGAATATCTTAAAAACTATGTATCGAATTAAAAACACTATATAAAACATTTTTTTAGATTATAAATAACAAAGAGATTCGTTCCTTCGTAAATGTTCTATTTATAATACAAAAAGAGATATGGTAGGTGAAAAGAGTTTGTTTTTTTTTGGTGTATGCTCAAATTGGTGTATTCAACTTGAAGTAACAGAGGAACAGTAGGTTTTAGGTGTATAATGCTACCAACGCCTTTTGTAGTGTTTGCAAAGCCCTTTAAAACGAGCACCGTTAAATGTCAGTTACATTCAAACTAAGCGAGATATGGTGCAAAAAAAATATATGACTAATGTACTTTAAGGAAAAATGAGAAGTACATACATTTAACCCCTCATCCACCAGAATTTAATTGCATTGTTTTTCTTCTGCAATATCTTTTAATATAGTCTTATTTCCACTTTCAAAAAGTTGAACGGGTTTAAAATGAATGGTTTTTGTAAAAAAATATGATCAAATTATAGAATGCATTTTTAAATTTTCTTAAAAATCTTCCTTTTTCTCCATGTAATTCGAAAATACAAATGTTCCACCCCGAGAAGTGGTGGGAACCGCTTAAGATAAAAGCGCCATAGTATATAGGATAGACATTGAATTAGGAGATTGAAAATCCATGCAGTAGGATAAAATTCGGAGGTACCTAATATCTTGTTCTTAATCTCGCGCATTGACTGGCGTAATAGAAAAAGAATGAAATGCAAATATTGTAAACTACTAATTTCTCATAAAAATTAACTAATTAGTAGAAAGTATGACTATAATATTCTATTGATTTATGCAATAATCTATACATCTATAGTGTGTCCCCGTAATATGGCATCGAACATTTTCTCAAATACAGGAATTAATGGTGCGTAGAACCATAAAATATTTTCAAGTATACAAGGTGTTTCTAAAATATCAAAATAACGAGTAACTTTGTTATTTTTATAGAATGCCAGTATCTAGTACGATAACGATAATAGATCGGTACGATAAAGTTCTCGGGCGGCCCTTCCTTTCAGCGTTTTTGAAATTGTAGAATAAGATTATATTTCTGCCCACATCTCGTATTCCATATTCCTTTTTTAATTCCACATTTATAATTCCACAGTGTTAGTGTGAATGAAACTATGCATCTTAAGCAGGTCCAGGTCTCGGCCAAGAAATCCTAAAAAATTTAGGACTTATGTTGAAGCACTGTAAAGGTCAATCCTACTACAATTGGGCAAGTGTGGTTTGGAAGTATAAAACAGTTCAGTCCAAATTACTTCAGAAGAATGACCTAGCATATTTTATTTAACGTGCTGCGGACTCCCTTATTTTAGTTATTGCTAATGCAAACAGTGTAGAAAATTCTCCAAAAATATATGCCACTGACATTGATACCTCAAAACAAAACAAGATTTTTTGAATGATTAGATGCCGTAGAAGCTGTATAAACTTGCGTCGGCTCTAGGTGATCTTAAAAACCTTGAACTCTCAACACCTCAACTACGATTAGCTCCCTTTTACACAATATTAGAAAACTTAAATTGATCGTTTTGGTGTGTTTTTAGCATGCTATGTTGCCAGAATAAGATCAGACATGTCAATATTTCAAAGAAATGATTTGGTTGATAGTAAATTTAGCCGCCCAGAACCTTTAAGGATTTAAAGACAGTTTTTCCTGAGACCATTAGTAAGGGGAAATTCTCGGCAAGCAAGAACGATATACTACGTGAGTTCTCAGAAACAGACAAAAAAAATGCTCGATGAGCTGTGTTGCAGTGAAGCTCTGTCAAGTGCTGAGAATGTGTACCAATTAGCAATCTTAGAGGTTATTGACAGGATGGTTATAGACTTCAGTGAAACTTTTAAAGATTTTTATAATATAAACAGGAAGTCTGGATTTTTGAACTGAGTTCGAATTGAAAAAATGCAAATAACAGATTTCATCGAAACTGCTGATCTCCACATTAAAAATTTAAATTTAAAATAAAAAGTTTCAAGCACCACGTTTTATCAGTTGATGAAAATTTGAAGACAGCTACATTAAGAAAAATGTTAAGTCTTATTTATAAAAATAATCCCGAGCAAGGTTACAATGTAAAAGTAGTTCTGTTAGACACAAGCCTCAGTAAAACACGAGTTTACTTTAAATAAAAATTTATTGGAAACAATTATATAACAAATTAAAATTTACATTTATGTAATTGGTATGCACAATTTATGTTGCGAGTGGCAACGTAGCTCATTAAGGGCCGGTTGTTCGAACGCTAATAAAAAATAATCATTATCAAATATTTATTTACTGTCATTAACTGTCAATGTCAACTTTGATTGGGTTGCTGAAAACATAATTATTGATTACAATTATGAAATTAGTTAATCAATTATGTTAATAATTTTTATGTTAATTGATTAACTAATCTCATAATTATAATCAATTATGTTTTCAGCAACCCAATCAAAGTTGACATTGACAGTTGGTGACAGTAATTAAATATTTGATAGTGATCATTGTTGATTAGTGTTCGAACAACCGGCCCTTAGTGTGTAAACGTTAATTATTTTGGCTCCTGTATTAACCCGAGATCGGTCGCGCCGTTAGAATAAATCTAACATAATATTATCCTCTTCCGTGATAAATACTTGATGAAAAATTTTGCAATGTGAGAAACAATTTGCTTTAATAATTGTTGGAAATAGATATTTTTAACATGACAAGTAAATAAAAATACTACTAAAAAATAAAAATTTGTTGTAAATTCGTATCTCAATTCATATTGTAAGATTTAGTTTAACGCGCAACCGATTACGTGACAGAAAAAAATAGCACGACTGTTCCCGGGTTAAACCTGAGTTTTTGGCGAAGTGCAGAGTAAATCAGTTATATCCAACGCATAATGTAAGAAGTTAAGTGGGTAATCTTGAAAGTGAAATGTAATGGATCACCTATAAAAGTAACGATCTTAAAATTGTTGAAGACCAATGACATTATTGATCGTGTCTTAATTTTTGATTTAAATGTAAAAATTATACGACAATAATATTTCTAAGAGTGTGTGTTAACAAAATAGAAACAATAGAATAATAGTATGTATAAACCCTTCTATATAAGTCAAAATACTACGATACCAGTAAATTGTGTCGCTTTGATCTTATTAGATAAATCTAAATGATCTTATTAGATAACATTTTAGGTCCCTCGTATACATGTCGTTACATTAAAAATCTACCTTAACTATAAAAAATTTACAAGTGTTAATCATGACAAATTTAAAAACTTGAATATAAAGTGAGTCAAAAGATAGAAATAATTAAAAACTCTGTATAATGAAAACTTTTACAAGAAAATTAGGTGATCAAGATGAGGAAACAATAAATTAAATACACCTTTGTAATTTACAACCAATTTTAAGTTATTCTCTGATAAAAGAAACACGTTCACTACAGAGGTGTAACCAGGTTGATCCTAAGGGGGGGTTACATCTACTTGAAGGTATCTGTGGGTATGGAATAATAATGGTGTTAAGCGTATAGAGCTCAAAGTACATCCAAAAGGGGGGGTTATAACCCCCAAAACCACCCCCTGGTTATTCTGACACAAATCCAGTGAATTAGGAAAATCCATAATATTGATTTAATTTAGATGACCTATCTTAGTCCGTAAATCTTTTCTTATGGTAGGGGAGCAAAGTATGCTGAATGTGCAGTCACTCGAGCGCTTTGGGGACCTAGTGGGTTGTGAAGAGTAGGTCCTAAAACCAAAAAAAGTTAAGTAAAGTTTTCCATTTTAGTGGGGAATTTCCATTTTTGATTAAATTTTTCCATTTCTAACAGTTTTTTGTAGATTATAGCGCCATCTATCCATAATTCGAAAAAAATGTCTCGAATAAAATTTGCTTATTTTTACGTAAGGAATCCAAATCTGCAATAAAAAATGGAGGCTCCCATTTAAGATTTTAAAGTAACCCCCCACCCCACCTCCGTGGGGGGTCGTGTTTGATGCCATTCGATAGGTTTTACAAAAATACTGAATACGTGTATTGTTCAGTTTTTCGATCTGATGTTCATTTCGCGATATATCGCGGGATTCGTATTTAAAATATTAAATATACACCCCACCCCTCTCCATGGGAAGTGTTTGGTATCATTCGATAGACTTTTGGAAAATATTGAATACATATTTTTTAGTTTTTCGATCTGTCATTCATTTCGCGAAATATTCGCTTTTTCCTTGTGAAACTTTGGGACTCGCCCATTTCCCTACGCCCCGCTCAAATCGTCAGATTTTTGGAATATAGGTACACTGTTTTGCATGTAGGTACTTTACTTACCTTATCTTAATCTGACGATTTCGAGTTTTTCTAAGGATATATTTTTTTTTTCGGCCCCCCCTTAACGAACTCCCATGCTTTAAGAGCCAATATATGGTAGAGGTACATTTTCAGGGTACAAGGTTTCTCCCGTGTAATAATCTGACGCGCTCGAGTAACTGCAAAAATCCCCGCTTGGGCTCCCCTACCATAAACGTAAATAACATAATTTACCAAATTCATTTGTAATCACCTATACGTTTTTTATTTTTCAGTGCATTCCATCCTGTTGCTATTTTTTTCACTTTCAGTGCGAAGCATTTTAAAATGCTTCGACCCTGGTCTTACATATCAATTTGAGGTTTCTTAATAATAACCCTAAAAAGTCCAATTGATAGAATTAAAGTAAAATTACTTTTTTTCCAGCAAAGTGTTAAAAATCAAGCAATCTAATAAGAATATTTATTGTTTTAGTTATCCATTTCCACGGATACTCTCAGTCTCCCTTTTAATATAACCAAATTAGATGATATAGAAAATTCAAACCGACAAAATATTGTATAGGCATTCTTTACAAAATATTTAAGTGCATTTTCCAGCGCACTTTTCTCGCATCTTGGTCCTCTTCCGAGTAAAAGGCAGAAAATGCAACTCATTCATGCAGTCGTTGGGAAAATGGGAAATTGCAAAACGGTCTCTCGCTCTCTACAGGAAGTAGTTGGAGAAAAAGGGGAAATGTTTAGTTGCACCACAATTTTGACACTTTTCGAGCATGTCTGTGCATTAGAATTGCACAAAGTCACGTAAATTTGGCATTTCAGGGAAGAAAATATCCTATACATGAGGGTATATAAACGACACAACGTTTGTGGAAGGTTGTGATGAATATTGTATAAGTAGGAGCTCTTTAATTTTTAACGCGCTAAAATAATCAAATATTTGAAATGAAAAATGACCACTCGTACCTATAAATACTCGTTATTAGCAATAATATATTGTTATACAGTGGAACCCCGATAACTCGGCCCCCGATAAGAAATATTTCCCCAAATATTTCAACAATAAAAATGTATGTAATATAATATTTGAGAGATTATTTCATTCATTGGACATTCTGACCAATAGAAAGCTACAGACATAAAAATTAAACTGATAATTTTTGATAATATCCCGTAGTCAAGTATATTACGTCAGATGCCCTTCGTTGCTACGAAAAAATACATTCAGTGACATTAACGACAATTAATGTTTTAAAAATTATAAAAGTGATGACTTTCAACCGTCAAATATTTATAACAACTGTGTGTTTAATTGTACTAATTTGTACTTTCATGAATCCTTACAATAAAATTTTGGTTTTGAACAGTTTTGTTAATGAAATAATCGCAACAAATTGCACTCCCCTTCAGGTCGTGAAACTAAAACTGTCAAAGTGTCACTCGGGAAAAATTCGATAATTTTAGAGCTCTTGTGCAATTACTACTGATAATGTGTATTTGTGTAATTTGAACTATAAGATAGTAAAAATGACCCGTGGCACACGGCGGCAGAGCGACGCTCATTGTCTCGGTTTATGGGAAACAACAGACCCCTGTATTTCTTTATTTATTTTAAACTGTCTTAGCATTATTTAAGAAAGACTAAAAACCTATTAAAAAAATATTTTTGAAACAATGGTCTTAGTCTCCACTGTTCTTAAATAATATAACATTGTTCCGATTGTGACCGTATTGTGTGTTGTACTGAGTTTTTTACCAAGAAATGAACAATACTCTATACTATATACAACTATACGTAATTTAGATGTGTACTTGTGCACACACAGTGATGAGCGTGCTAATAACCGGCAAAAGAGCACAAAAGATGGAAAAGATATTAAGTTGTGAGATAAAAAGAAATGAATCTAGTCGAGCTGGGAAATTTAGCGATATTAACCTAAAAATTTAGATTATATTGAGTATTTCCCTCCTTTAGACGTATCGGACGAGTTTGGCAACTGCCTCTTTGACAGTGAGAGTTTTAGATGACATAATCCTCCGATACGTGCAAAGGTGGGAAACAATCAATATAATGTAAATTAATATGTTAATATCGCTAAATTTCCCAGCTCGACTAGTTTAAATTCTATTTATCTCACAACTTAATACGTTTTCCACCTTTTGCGCTATTTTGCCGGTTATTAGCACGCTCATCACCGTGTATTTAATGTTATTTCAATTATATGGTTCTTTTCATGAGCATTTTTCAGTGCGTCACAAATGATAGAAAAAAAGGTTAGTCCGTGATAAACACACATTTATGACATTTATTCTAATATGACATTTTAGTTAAATCTGACAGTTGTCACATTTTATTTGCAATTTGGTATAAAAACAAATCAATTTTGTTTATTGCATTTATAAAATGGTATTTTCTTTGATTTGTATAGTCTTATAAAATTGTACAGATTATTTTTTTTATATAGAATAATATAATATTATTTAATATTATACTATTAGCGCCATCTATTGACAACTAGATTAAATGTTATAAATGTCACCGACGAAATGTAATCAGCGACGTGCGTTTTTTTCTGTCACATACAATTTAATGCGTTAGAGAGGAATCTAAAAACTGTGACGCACTGAATAATGCTCATGAAAAGAACCATAACGGAGTTATCTGTAAGTATACAGTATTTTATTAATTTTTACCATATTCTCCGGCTAACCCGGATTTTCGATAACCCGGATCGGCCGCGGTCCCGATGAAACCGAGTTATCGAAGTTCCACTGTACTTATTTATAATCAAATCCACAAGAAAAAAGTTTTCCTGTAGCTGGCTGTATACCATCTTCTTCTTCTTCTTTTGCCCTTTAATTCGTCCAATTTTGAACATAGGCTTCCCCCAGTTTCCTCCATTCGCTTCTGTTTAGTGCTTTCTGTTTCCAGTGCGTTCCTCCTATCTTTTTAATGTCGTCTCCCCATCTCATCTGGGGTCGTCCTCTTGCTCTCTTTCCTGTCCATGGTCTCCATTGTTGTATCGTGCTATTCCACCTATTGTCCGTTTGTCTAGCGTTATGACCTGCGAAGCTCCATTTTAGCCTGACTATATGTTGGCCTGCGTCTTTGACTTTTGTTCTATTTAGGACCCATTTTAATTTTCCAAATCCTGCCCAGGCTAATCTGACCCTTCTTTTTACCTCCGCTGTTTGGTTTTCCTTATTTATTTTTATAATCTGTCCCAAATATATATAATCATTAACCGCTTCTATTGTGGTGTCGTTTAGTATTACGTTTCTATTATCTTGTGTGTTTGTCATGGTTTTTGTTTTGGCAATATTCATTTTTAGAGCTATTTGTTTGGATTCATTTGCTAGTTCGGTTATCATGGTTTGTAGTTCTTCAAAACTTGATGCTATGACTACTACATCGTCTGCATATCTTAGGTGGTTTAGTGTCTTTCCATTTATGATTATTCCCATGTTTGTCCATTCCATTGTTTTGAAAACATCTTCCAGTGCTAATGTAAATAATTTAGGAGAAATAACATCTCCATGTTGCACTCCTTTGTTAATTGGTATGGGTTTTGTGGTTTCTTCCAATTGTACTCTCATTGTTGCTTTCTTATATATATATATATATATATATTATGTATTAGCATTCTGTATCTGGAATCTATTCTACAGTTGTTTATAGTTTTCTCTATTGCCCACATTTCCACGCTGTCAAATGCTTTTTCGTAGTCAACGAACGCTAAGTGCAGATCTATATGGTATTCGTGAGCTTTTTCTATTAGTGTCCTAATTGTTAGAAGATGGTCAGTGGTGCTATATCCCTTTCGGAATCCTGCCTGATCTACTGGTTGATACGAGTCCAATTTGTGTGTTAGCCTGTTGTTGTTGACCATAATACATACATATTAGGAGGAAACCAAAGTAAAAGAGGCGGGAGAACATGCTGCCATATTAAAATGGAGCTTCGCAGGGCACAATACCCGACTGAAGGATAAAATATGGAATCATGAAAAACAACAATGCAGACCGTGGTTAGGAAGGCGAAGCTGAGCAAAGTCACAAATGACAAAAAAAAGTGGCACAAAATAAAAAACACTGGATTATATTGGGGAGGCCTATGTCCAAAGTTGGATTAGTTAAGGCTGAAGAAGAAGTAGGCTGTATACCATATATCAAAAACAATAATTAAAATTCTTTATAAAAATTAAATAATTAATTACAATTCCCTAAAAAGGGCTATATCACATTGCCGGTCGGAATAAGAATGACGTAACTGCAAAAAACCAAATTTCTCAGGAGAACAAAAAAAAACGATTTTTAAATATTTAAAATAGGGATTAAATGTTGTTCTGAAGCTATTTTCTTGTGGCATTTTTACAATTTTAACTATTTAGAATGGGAAATAAGCCACAATATTATTAAAAAATGATTTTTATTAACGTTTCGACGCCCAAATCGGGTGCCGTTGTCAAAATACAAAATACTATTAATATAAACAAAAATGTTGTTGCTTAGTAAAAAAATTCTTCTAATAATTTATTTAATTTGACTCATTTATATCGGCAATTCAGATACATATGATACATTTTAAGTAGAAGACTTTAAAATGATATTGCCAATATTTATGAGTTGCGTTCCTGGGACGACTTTACTGAAAGATAGTTCATTCGATTACATGAAATCAACCCCAACTCAAGAATATCCGTCACAAAAAAAAATCATAGCATGTGATCTGTCTTTAAAAAGACAACCACATGCAACGGTGACATTAAAATTCTCGCGTTAGAGATCTCATAGTAAATCACGAGGGAAAACCAGGAAAAACCTCGTGATACTATCCCGACATCGTAAGTATTTGGTCTTACATTTAATTTACTCTCAAAATTAATACCAAATTCTGACTTTACTATAATTTTGTTTAAATTATAAATAATATCAATAATACATGGGTATATAAGTAATACTAAAATATAAAATATGTACTAACTCGACTATTGACTTACTAATTGTGGTATTTTCTTTCTATTGACTTCCTCTTTCAATATGGGTATCCACATCCTACTGCATTCCACCGAGGAATTTGCGACACAATTGGTTTCGTTTAGCATAATTAGAGCCGCTTCTTTGATTTTTCTCTTTTTACTATCTGTTTCTTTCAGGACTATACTTGAATCTGAGAATGTAGATGAGACTCAAGTGTATAGAAAACCAACACATACCAACAGATATCTCAATTACAAATCAAATCACAACATCAACGTTAAAAAGGGAATCATAAAATCCTTATATGATAGAGCCAAAATTACTTGTTCTAACGAAAATTCCTTTTTAGAAGAAAAACAATTCTTAACATCTGTTTTATTAAAAAATGATTATCCTTTATCGTTTATAAATAAGGAATTGTCAAGATTGGATCGAATGGAACAGAACAACATAGAACGGGATCCTACAACATTCACAAGAAATAATACGAGGAAAATATCTATACCATACATAAAAGGACTATCCGAGAAACTTAAAACAATAGGAAATAAATTCAACATTTCAACAACATTCAAAACAACCAACACATTGAGATCTATTCTATCTAAAACTAAACCTAACAATGAACAAGAAAGGACAAAGAATTGTATTTATAAAATACCTTGTGAATGCGAACAGTTTTATATAGGTGAAACATCAAGACCATTAAACGTTAGAATAAGTGAACATCAATCTTATATTAAAAATAGAGATTTTGATAGATCTCAAATATGTCAACACGCATGGGATAATGAACATAGAGTTCAGTGGAGAGATTCAAGTATAGTCCTGAAAGAAAAAGATAGTAAAAAGAGAAAAATCAAAGAAGCGGCTCTAATTATGCTAAACGAAACCAATTGTGTCGCAAATTCCTCGGTGGAATGCAGTAGGATGTGGATACCCATACTGAAAGAGGAAGTCAATAGAAAGAAAATACCACAATTAGTAAGTCAATAGTCGAGTTAGTACATATTTTATATTTTAGTATTACTTATATACCCATGTATTATTGATATTATTTATAATTTAAACAAAATTATAGTAAAGTCAGAATTTGGTATTAATTTTGAGAGTAAATTAAATGTAAGACCAAATACTTACGATGTCGGGATAGTATCACGAGGTTTTTCCTGGTTTTCCCTCGTGATTTACTATGAGATCTCTAACGCGAGAATTTTAATGTCACCGTTGCATGTGGTTGTCTTTTTAAAGACAGATCACATGCTATGATTTTTTTTTGTGACGGATATTCTTGAGTTGGGGTTGATTTCATGTAATCGAATGAACTATCTTTCAGTAAAGTCGTCCCAGGAACGCAACTCGTAAATATTGGCAATATCATTTTAAAGTCTTCTACTTTAAAATGTATCATATGTATCTGAATTGCCGATATAAATGAGTCAAATTAAATAAATTATTAGAAGAATTTTTTTACTAAGCAACAACATTTTTGTTTATATTAATAGTATTTTGTATTTTGACAACGGCACCCGATTTGGGCGTCGAAACGTTAATAAAAATCATTTTTTAATAATATTGTGGCTTATTTCCCATTCTAAATAGTTAAAATAGGGATTAAATGGAGAGTAATCGTCCAGGAGCATCGGTATGGCGTTTATTCCTACAATGATGACTTTTATTTTTATTCCCGTTGGTTCGAATTTTATTACCTTAATTTAATCCCCCCATTTTTAACCCTTTTTACAGTTGGGTCATTCTTCATCTAAAATTTTTTAAATATTAAAATAGTGATTAAATAAAGAGTAACCATGAAAGCTTTCAGTTTCATCCCTATTTATTCGACTTTCAGTATCTTAATTTATTCCTCCCTTCTTTAAACCTATCTACAGTTGCGTCATTCCTGATACAAAAATTTTTCTATAAAAAAAAAACTATTTTTAAATATTTAGTATCCCTTTTATTCTTACAGCGATGGCTTTTATTTTCATCCCTATTGGTCCGAATTTCATTATCTTAATTTAGTCCCCGCATTTTCAACCCTATTAAAGTTGAGTCATTTTTCATCTGAAACAAGGTCTAAAATGATGCGTATTTCAATATCGACGCAACTACCCTGTAGTGGCTCAGCACATAGTTACAGTTCTATGGCTTTTTTATCCTCTGTACACAGTATTTTTTTTATTTCTTTCTTGTTTACGCAATAAACAGGAATTGAAAAAGTTTGCATTCTTATTCCAGACCGGCGACATATGCAGAACGTTTTCGATCTTAATACAGATCATCATCAGTGCTGAACAGGATGTTTATTATGCTAAGCTACTAACATTAAAAATATATGGGTAAATACCCTTTAAAAATACACCATTGCAAATATTGACAACAATTGCTTTAAAAAACATGGACTTTATAAATATACAAGATTAAGCACCGGGTACCATTTGATCTTCACATAGTTGGACACTTCCTAAGGTTCAACTATCTCAAATCCTGAATGGTCGATGACAACTGAATGTTTCCATGACCGTATCATTTTAAAGGGTCTTTACCCATATACTTGTTTTCAATTTTGGTGGCTTAGCATGTGAACATCCTGTTCAGTAATGATGACGACCTGTATTAAGATCGAAAATGTTCTGCATATTTGATGTAGCCCTTTAAGGCAACTTTAATAGAATAATTTCTAACTGTATCATAATGAACTTCATTATGATACAGAATTTCATAACGATACAGATTTTTAACCAATAGAATCGCGATATGGCATTTGCAATAAAGATGGAACACGTGCAGTGACCAATGGCGAGGCAAATACATACGCTTTGACAGTTTTCAATATGCAAACAAACTGTCAAACTGACAAACTACTTGATGTGTTTGCGTTACAAAATTAATCAAAGTGAATATATTTTTTGTTGTGAATGATCATAGAAAAAATCATGTATACAACTTGCATTTAATTATCATTATGAAGCTCGCACTCTATACAAAACTTGCCGCTAAACAGCTCGTTTCGTATCACTCACGTTTCGTAAACTGTCAAACTGACAAACTACTTGATGTGTTTGCGTTACAAAATTAATCAAAGTGAATATATTTTTTGTTGTGAATGATCATAGAAAAAATCATGTATACAACTTGCATTTAATTATCATTATGAAGCTCGCACTCTATACAAAACTCGCCGCTAAACAGCTCGTTTCGTATCACTCATACTCACTTCATAATGACCATCATTAAATGCTCGTTGCATAAAATATACTAATATACCTTTTATAAAGGATTTTTTCTACAACCGTGTTAAAAATGCAATTTTTAGCACGAGCGTTAAAAATGCAACTGCAGTTAAAAGTGAATTGTCAAATTGTGAAACGTCAAAATATTTATATTTCATTTATTAACATTAATATTAATAGTACAACTTGCGCAATTTAAAAAAGGTGGTTTAAAAGGGTTTTTAAAATTTAATTTAAACTGTATTATTGCATTTTTAACACGTTTGTAGAAAAAACAAGTTTATGTAACGGTATAATATTTTCGCTAAGAATTTTTAGACATTCCCCTCGAGTGTAGACAACCAGTTCTACCTTTTACGGGTTATAGTTTTCATGGTTTCAGAAGTTACCAAAAATATTGTATATAATAAATTTATAACGTTTGTAGAAAACATATTGTATGATATACGTGTTAAAAAGTAGATTTTTAAGGCACTCTTATTTACTGAATAATATTACTATTACTTCTGAACTGTCATATTACTGTCTATATAAATTTTATGACTTTTCAGACCTTACGACATATTTTGGGATATTTTGATGGGATCTAGATCTTTTCTTTTTTCTCAAGGGACTTTTTCTATATGGAATAAATATTAAGGAAACTACCTTGAATTTACTTCTAGCCGAAAACTGAATGCGATATATTAGATCGTAAGATTGTCAGATCGGTAGATTAGTTTCTGTAGGATAATGTACAGTTTTATTAAAGTTTTGGATAAGTTCTTTCTCACATTTGAGAACATATAACCATACTGAGTCACCTGTTTCGAAAGTTTTACCGGAACCATGCATATGGAGCCTAGTCTTGACTTTATCACTCCATCTGTAAACTTTTACGAGAAAATTCGTAGACTTTTTCAATTTTTCTTTCAAGTTCTCGATGGACATTAGGGATGATCCTGTTTTTCACAGGAAGGTTCGAAGGATCGAAGAATCGAAGCTTTAGATCCAAAGAACTAAAGGCTTCTTCTGAAACCAAATTATGGTTACCAATCTGAATTCGTGCCTTCTAATCTTGCAGAGCAAATTAACAATGAATTAATAGAAGAGAAGGGAAATCTAAGATTGCATTTTAATAGGGGCCCCATCATTTAGGAAGGCACTAATTTCTATATTATTGTACTTTTATAGAAATCAAAATTTAAAGTTTTTCAATAAACGAGGAAGACGAAAAAACTCAGATACAAAGTTTACTGTAATAAAACAATCAAAAATAATTGTAATAAAATAATGAACAATATTTTAAATAATCTAAGGCTTTTCGTCAAAAGAAATTGCTTTCTGGTTACATCCTGAATCTTCGGCTTTAACAATTTATAAGCATGGAGACGACGAATATAGAAGAAAGCAGAAAGGACAACGGTCACGTGTCTATTTTTTTCGTCTAGGAAAAATACCGAAAGACAGTTTCGAGTACTCAAAAATCTGAGTAAAGAAGAACAAGGGGAAAGCAATTTTTGTTTCTATTTGATTCAGAGTTGGACCACCATCTCCAGATAGCTATTTCTGCATCTCATGCTTCATCGGTGGAGCTATGCAGTAACAACTCTAAATCAAAAATCAACAATCCTGCCTTCTAACCTTCGGATGACCAAGGGGGGTAAATTTTGACCCCAATGTATATTTTTATTTAATAAAGTCAAAAATATTTTCAATTTTAGACTCATTATTTTTTTATTTACCTTAATATCATTCTATGTAGATACCCTCATATTTTGTAATAAAAAAATGCCTTATATTTTACGAAAAAAATTTTTTTCCTGAATTTGGGGTCAAAGACGAGGTTCTCCTTCCACGTTTCAATTTTGTATTAAGTAAATACCGTCTATTATGTGGAATTGTTTGTAAGAAACATTCCAACATTGAAAAAAAGTTGTTTGTTAAACCTGTGGCGACGTAAATTAGTGTATATTTCAAAATTTCTTTAGTTCTATGTTCAGAATGATGATTCCTGTTTTGGTTCAGTTGTGATTAAAATATGTTTTACTAATATTTATTTGCCATTAATTGATACAATACTAATATTAACAGCACGAATACATTATTTTATTTCTTAAAACAACTTATTTATTTTGTCAATTGTCATTTTTGACTTAAAGTCATTTTTTACCCCAGTTGGTCATACGTGTAACAAAAAAAGGTTGCTAATGGGAAGGTTAAGGGAAATCACCACGATGCAGTAATTCCACCTTTGAGACGTAAAATAGCGACATCTCTAGTAAAACGAGGAAGGCGAAAAGACCCAGATACAGTGTTTTTTCCTTTAAACACACAATAAACTAAATAACTTTAAACTTTAAACAAGCCACACTTTAGCATTAAATAATTTTAATACGCAGTAGCAAAATTCAATGTCAGTATCCAATCACCAACTTTAAAGACGGTTCTAGGACCATTTTTAGATACGTCATAATATGCAAATAAGGGCCTTCCCAAATGACGGGTCCAACTCTCTATTCATCTTGGTAAAAATTCCAACGAATCTTGGTTCCCTGTAATCAGATGAGAGTTAGACTAATTGAAAATGAAAAATGAAAGACACCTTATATTTTTATTCATCTATATGTCACCACTATCCTCCTACGTACGTTTCACCCTCTTTAGGGATCATGGGAGAAGCTCTTACGAAATGCAGTCTTAGATTTTCCATCGTCTTCGTCTAATTCATCGTTCATTGGCTTTGCAAACGTAGAAAGCACGAATTTAGGTTGTTAACCCGAATTTGTTTTCAGTAGCTTCTTCGGATCTAAAGCTTGAACTGGTTTAAGTAGATCATTAGAACAGTACAGTGTATGTAATTGAATTATTTGTATCACTCAATATTGGGAGACAGATTATTTTCTTTTCGTTCAGAGTAGACCATAGATCCTCTGCAATGACTCCTAAAGAGGGTGAAACGAAAGTAAGAGGATGGTGGTCACCTCTGAACGAATTGAAATATAAGCTGTCTTTTATTTTTCACGTTCATTTGTTTATGTTATTTATGTTTTTTCCTACTGCTTATTTTAGTCCAATCAACAGCCATTTTCTCCTGGAATTTTGAGACCAAGGTCGATTTCTTTGAAAATTAGGATTTAGTTAGTAATTATACACTTTGTCAAAATCTATCCTATGCTGAACTGCGCTTTTGGCCTGGGGGTGAAAACAACCCTATCTAGGGGATGAAAATTTTTTAATCAAAATAACTATGGAAATCATTATAGTGACCAATTCTGAATAAAATTTGTTCTATAAATTTTTTTTGCAAAATTGACACTTTCCAAGTTATTTGCGATTGAAACTATGCCTTTTTCATTAAAAAAACTCACATTTTATAACCGTTTTTCATGAATAACTTAAAAAAATTTAATTTTATGGGAAAAATTATCAAAAACAAAATTGTATCTAACGATAAAACAAAGAGATTCGCATCTGAAAGACTTATGTAAACCCAATAACGACTGAGTTATTACTTTTTAAAGGATGGTTATTTTCGAAGAAAATCGAAATAGGTAAATTTTAATCTCAAATAACTCGAATATGGTGCAATTTTTTTGGGAAAACTTAAGAGACATCTTTTAAAGATCATTAAAAAACCTTTCAAACAAGATTTGACAAAAGTTTTTTGCATAAGAACTGACTGACTTATGACGAAAATAAAGTCACTCCCCGCTTTTTTCTTTTTGAAATGTAAAAATTAAACCCTCGTCGTTACAATCCTGATAGAATTGAATAGCGTCTCACTTGAAATTAACTTTATTTAGGTATAATTGATACGATCCACGTAATTTAACCGGTTTGGAATGCTTGGTTTAGAAAAAATAGTTGATTAAATCTAAAACGGCATTTTTAAAATTAAAAAAAGTGCACTTTTAAATAATTTAAGAGTATTCATAACGTCGATATACAGCGAAAACCAGGTAAATGACAAATTTTAAAATATTGAGTTAAGTATACCAAAATTCTCAGCTTTTTACGCTCTACATACAGGTAAAACCCAGTAAATGATACGACTTACCATTCAGCAGATAATTTGTGTGATAAACAAATAAGTTACACATAACCAACTTTTAATTTTCAAGTAAAACAATATATCGCTACTTACTTCCACAAAATCAAAGTTCTGTTGCATGTAAAACCAAGTAAGCGCACATCTATTATTTTGCCAGACAACAATATATTTTTACTGCTGTACACCATATTCAGTAAAAAGGTGATAAATGCCTTTAATACATTTTACATGTATATTTTATTAAAACTTCTCATTCATATCGACTGGTAAAATCCATAGTATCGACTATGTTTCTTTGAATGGTCAAGCGGTACAGGTATGTGAGAAGTTTTTTTGTAAGACACTTTGTATATCAGCGTCGTTAATGCAAGATGTAAGAAAAATTGATATTCTATGTTGTTATACAGATACGGGCAAAAGAAGCAAGCATATACTGCCAAATAAAACAAGCAATGAAAACCGAAAAATTGTGAAGGCTTATATTGTGTCTTTTCCAACCATGGTCCCACATTATATTCGTCAAAGTTCGAAGCGTAGATATTTGGACAAAAATTTGAGTATAAGGAAAATATATCAACTTTATATAAATGATTTTCAGCTGATGAAACCGGAAGGTATTAGCGAAATTACATACCGAAGAATATTTTCTAACGACTATAATTTAAGCTTTTTTGTCCTAAATAAGATCAATGTTTAGTTTGTAATAAATAATATTTATTAGCGCTATCATATTATGATATGGCTAATCTAACTAAGAAACCGGATTTAGAAAACAGTTAGAGACAACATCAGAAAAAAATAGAGGTATGAAATCTCGAAAAACGAAATGATAAGAAAAGCTCTAATCAACAACGGAATTTTATTTCAATCACTGTCGATCTACAGGCTATACTACAGATTCCACATTAACTGGAAAATTCATATATTCTTTCCGAAAGTTATGGGTCTACAATTTGTGTGTAAATAAAGCCGCATTACCAAATTAATTTAAATTACCGTTTTGCCTAGTTACAAATTAATGGTAGACGAGGAAGTTCTGAAATAGAAAGCATCATACTCAACTACTTATGAAAATGTGTCCCAGAATATGTAAGCAAGTGAAATAAGAAGTATATTTTCTTATACCTGCGGAGGACAGTATCGTAACATTAAATTTTTAGAGTCGGGACATTCTTGTATGGAAGTTGACTCTATACATAGCAGCATCTAAACCGCTAGAAATCAGGTCTCTCTATGGTATGCCAAATTACTTGTCTGTTTTTTTAAAATGCGAGGGAAACTAAAAATGTCAAGATCAGTGATAAAAAAGTATGTATAGAACCATACAAGTGTAAAGATTTTAAGTAAGTTCTACGACTTTTATGATTTAAAAAAATTGTCACACCCTCTAATTAAAAACCGAACAAAAGACCAAAACGGCGAAAAAATAATGTGGTTAAAGATAAAAAGATGAGATTCGTGAAAAAAGAGACAAACAGAATCCATTTCAATTATGACGCATCACCAAGCTTCATTTCCTTATTGATACTGCACGGCAGTCAACAAGAAAAAAGCAAACTGAGTTATCAACTAACATAAACATGCTTATGTTAATCGATAAAAACTTAAGCAACTTTATGATAGAACTTCGTTAACTAGCATAGCAAAAAACAGAGATTTGTTACTGCTATGTGATAAGGAAGTGATATCGTAGGAATATAACAGGTGGTATCGTATTTTACGATGCCAATGGCATCGTGTCAGATCCTGCTTTCAGTGACTAATCTGACGAGTAATACGCATAGTGATACTATTTTCTTGTATCTATAACACGTTCCAAATAAATTTGTTTTTTCTATAAAACTGCCTATCATTTATGTAAATAATATCCATATAACTACAAACAGCTCTGAATAAACTCTTCAGGGAAAAAGAGTTAAATGTTATAATTATCGACTAATCCCTTAAAAACATTGCTATTAACTAGTTAAAGCTTCATATTATTCCGATCACAAAACTAAAGAATATTATATTTTTGGTTTATTATATTTGTTATAAATGTGTTGTTGTAAGAGTAACTGATTAATTTAGATTTACAGGTAAAACCAGGTAAGTGACCGCATCTCCATCTTAAATTTAGATTTAATCATCTAGGTTTCTTAACTTTTTCAAACTAATGGTAGAATATCATTTCTGATATATGCGTCTTTCACTAGAAAACCGAATATCAAACACAAGTTGTCCTCTTTATTCAAAATAAAACACTAAACTTTAAAAACGTTTTATCTCGGTTTCGGTATTTCGGCATTTACCTGGTTTTCGCAGTATACCGACGATAATATGAAAATTTTTTCAAATATTAATTGTATCATTTATTTTACCGAAAATTTTGATTTTTTTGTTTTTGAATCATGAATACTTTTAGGTTAATTTAAGAAAAATGCACTTTTTTTTAAATTATAATAATGTCATTTTCGATTTAATCAACTATTTTTTCGAAACTAAACATTCCAAACCAGTCGAATCACATGGATCGTATCAATTGTACCTACATAAAGTTAATTTCAAGTGAGAAGTTATTCATTTATATTAGGATTGCAATGACGAGGGTTAAATTTTTTACATTTCAAAAAGAAAAATCTCTGCTTTTTTCTTTTGTCTTTATTTTCGTCATAAGTCAGTCAGTTCTTCAAAGTCAGACAAAACAGTTAGTCATTTTCAGTCAAACAAAATTTACTCAGAATTGGTCTCTCTGTATCTGGTACCGATTTCCATAGTTATTTTCATTAAAAAAATTTCATCCCCTAGATAGGGTTGTTTCCAGCCCCAGGGCAGAAGCGCAGTTCGGCATAGGATAGATTTTGAAGAAGAGTGTCAACAAAGCTTAGACCCAAAGTTTCATTAAAATCGGTGTTGATTCTCAAAATTCCACGGTTTTACAGTTTTTTACCGCTGGTGAGTGGTCTATTAAACATAGAACAGCTTTTTCTTGTTTTGTATACTTGTTAAAAAACAATCACTAATAAATCGAGATTTTGAATTCTCTAATTAGAATAGACCTTAAACCGGCAGGCAGCTAATCAAACAAAGTAAACATTTGCAATCGATTTCTCAATTACAGCCGGCTGCATACTAAAAGGGCTCCGGCCAAATACCAACACCGTAAGCCAACATTCAAATAAACTAATATTGGTTTTCTTTCTCGATGTCAGACTATTCTAAACATGTGGGTATTGAAATTTGGTTTCTCTAAGAATCGCTGCGTACACCTTGGAATATATTTCCACAACGCCTGGGAAATATTTGTGTTTCTAAAATATTTTCTTAGCATACAAAAGTGAGGTTTTATGAAAGCAATTTAATCTTTTGCTAGAAATTCTAGGTAAAATCTTGTTTGTTGTTCGGTGAAGGTGCCTAGAGTACCGCAACCTTGTATTTAGAAGTAATGTCTGGGAAATAGTACGAGATCCCACTGCAAAATCACTACTTCATAGCAGGTTGCCAGGCAAAATTAAAATAGTTTTAATTAAACTATAGTAATTTATTTTTAAAACAAAATTTCGAACATGAGGTAGATCGTAGATGCATGGTTTTTATATCAAATTAATGATTCAATAAAATTGTGTTTTTACTAGGAAAGTTTTGGGGTAGTTCTGATTTCTTTCATTTTATATGGATTTTGGGCTGCTGAATCCGAATATGAGGTTTGCGGACAAAATTTCTTGCCGAACATTGAAAAAATCGCGAAAAAGCGAAAAATTTCAGCTTTTTTGCGCTTTGTTGCTCAAATCTTGAAAACTATTAACTTTTAGTAAATGGTTTGTTAACAGAAATTAAAGTACTTAAAATTATGTACAAACATCACTATTTAATTTTTTTTTTCAGACAAACCGTTTGGTCTAAAGTACAAGTTGAAAATTGCCAATTTTTAACGGTCTTGACAAAACCCACTTTTTACATTCCAAAACTTTATTTTTTATTAGAATGCTGTCATTTGATAAATTTCTCCTAGTTTTCTGTACAAATAATAAATGTTAGTTCATAGGTATGGTATGTCTCTTGTGACGACTTCCATGAGTCCATTCCGTCCTAAGAGGCCGCGAATGTCTCTGCTTTTCCCTTAGAGCAACAGAAGATCAGGCACAGATGGAGTCACAGTTTTAGTTGGTGTAAACATTTCCTTCATCCATAACATACCTGTTATCTTGATTTCTGATAAACCTTGAGGTTTTGTCCTTTTAAAATGAATTAGTTGAATAGCTCTCTGACTTTCATAAACCTCAGGCGCGGGTTTCTTTTTTATCCGAGGAGTGGATAGCTTAGGAGCTACTGCATGTTTTGGTGCAATACAAGAAATGCCACATATGACGTGAAAAGTGTGGTATTCGTCGATTGTATGTACGTTAAAATCAGCGTTATCGTACACCTGCTGTGTAAAGCACGGCAGGTCAATTTTCTGCGGATCACCTGCGAATGCTGACACTTCCAGGCGAACAGCTCCCATATAGTATGAACAAAACCCCAAAGAGGAAACTACATCAACCTAATTTCTTGAGCCGTACTTTTTGTACAGAAAACGGCCAACCCTTCAAAGAATGGTGAGACCAACTATCTGGGCCTTACTGCCGCTACAAGACTTTGAGCAAGCGCGTTGCTTATCTGGAAGTGTCAGCAATCGCAGGCGATCCGCAGAAAATTGACCAGCCGTGCTTTACACAACAGGTGTACGAAAACGCTGATTAACCCTTTCTATGCCAGGCCTTAATTTGCATGTTGGTCCCTCAATCCCAAATGTTTTTTCAGGCTTAGCCAAGCCGCACACCAAAGAAACATGAAACGAAAAACATGAAACATGAAACGAAAAACATGTTTCATGAAAAGAAAACACTGCTAAAAAAATCTCAAAGTCCGCCTACTAATGAAACGAGTGTGATTCATGCTAATGACACATTTTTATTTTCGGAGAGTCTCATAAATAGCCGGACGTATATTTGTTTAGCAGTGGTTTATTTCCATGAAACGTAATTTACGTTTCATGTTTCTTTGATGTGCGGCCGGGCTTAGAGTTCCATTGCCTTATACATACTTCGCATATAAATAAACAAATATATGACCTAATCTGAACAAATAGTAATCTAACATTTTCGGACATATTTCTGCGGCACTGAGACACCAATGAGTCCAAAAATTTTATAAGCAACTCATATTTTCGGCTTTGGTAAATTGAGACCATAACACTTTGAACGTATATATAAGGCGGCTGGGAATACAGACCCACTTTTTTAAAAACATATATAATATGCAGCGTTGGGACAGAAAGGGTTAACGTACATACAATCGACGGATACCACACTTTTTACGTCATGGATGGCATTTATTGTATTGCACCAAAACATGCAATAGCTCCTAACCAATCCATTCCTCGGCTAAAAACTAAACCCGCACCTGAGGTTTATGGAAGTCAGAGAGCTGTTCAACTAATACATTTTCAAAGGACAAAACCTCAAGGTTTATCAGAAATCAAGATCCGAAGGGAATGTTCACACCAACTGAAACTGTGACTCCATATCTGTGCCTGATCTTCTGTGGCTCTAAGGGAAAAGCAGAGATATTCTTGGTATTTTAGGATGGAATGGATTCATGGAAGCTGTGAGAAGAGACATACCATATTCATATTATGAACTAACATTTATTATTTGTACAGAAAACTAGGAGAAATTTATCAAATGGCAGCATTCTAATAAAAACTAAAGTTTTGGAATGTAAAAAGTGGGTTTTGCCGAGACCGTTAAAAATTGGCAATTTTCAACTTGCACTTTAGACCGAACAGTTCGTCTGTAAAAAAAAGTAAACAGTGATATTTGTAGATAATTTTAAGTACTTTAATTTCTGTTAACAGACCATTTACTAAAAGTTAATAGATTTCGAGATTTGAGCAAAATAACGGGAAAACGCTAAAATTTTTCGATTTTCTCGCGATTTTTTCAATGTTCCGGCAAGAAATTTTGTCCGCAAACCCCATAATCGGATTCAGCAGCCGAAAATCCATATAAAATGAAAGAAATCAGAACTACCCCAAAACTTTTCCACCAGGGAGCTCGTAGAGTACAAATTCACTGAATCATAAAGCTAATATTTTTTCTAATACGATGGTATAAGGTTGCCTGTGAAAAAATAGCCGCAAATTGGTGTTGCCAGCTGTTAAAAACTCGAGGTGTCAGAAAAAAATGAAAGAGAAGTAGCGCGCAACACCACTGGTTTGACAAGATGACTGCTTTTACCCGCGAGCAGTCGCGCCGTTAGAAAAAATCTAATATTTTATCCTTTTTCGTGATAACTTCATGAAAAATTTTGCAACATAACTTTCCACTCGAAGTGCCTCGTAAGTGCCTCGAGGAAGTGTGTAGTAATGCGTAGGTTTATTTTTTTTTCTTTTTTTTTTCTTTTTTTTTTCTTCTTCTTCTTTTTTTTGGAATATATGGCTTTGGTCAGAAAAAAATAGCTTTAATAATTGTTAGAAATAATATTTCTAACATCCCAAGTAGCAATTTGTCGACGCGACAACGTTGTCTACCGCGTGGCAACGTTTTCTTACAACGTTGTTATTGCCTAAAAGACGACCCTATTCTGCACTGATTTGGTGGACGATTTTTGAGTTGTCTTGACGTTGCCTAGGCAACCTCCTGTTTAAGCAACATCGTTTCGTAACCGTTGCATAAGACAACTGAAGCGACTATAAAAAGCACCTGCGCGTGCAATGGTTGCTCAAGGAGTCAGACTAGTTATGTTTTTTTACCTATATTTTTAACACCTGTATGGTGAATGCGAAAACCAAAAAGTAAACTGTTTTGACATCGTATTGGGTATTTAAATTTATATGATATAAATACATAAAGGACTTATTACGTGATGTGAAATTTATAAACGCATCTCAGATTACCGTCAAATATGGATATTTCACCTTTAAAAAACACACGCGCTGCTTTTTTGCTTTTTTATGACATTTTTGACAAAAAATATGCAAATTTAAAAAATCAAATTTTAATATAAAAGTCAAAATTTATGTTAAAGATGTTCTGTATAAAGGGCCTAGCCGGGTAAGATGGTGAAAAGTGCCCCCAGCTCGATTTAAATTCCATATAGGCCAATTTTTAGCACATATAGAGGAACTCACTTTCTGAAATTTTTAGCCCCCTAGGTGGTCACGTGACCCCCCTAGAGCCTAATTAGGCTTTTTATGTTTTTATTTTTTATCTCAGGTGCATCAAGAGCTAGCCAAAAACTTGATTAAAAAAAGTTGTAAGCTCCAAAAAGATCTAAAAGAAAAATTTTTTTTTTTATTTTTTGGCGGGAAATTCGAATTTTTAGAACAATTTTAAACTTTTAAATGACTCTGAAAAAAATACTAAGACACTCGTTTTTACGAAAATTAATTATAATGTGTATTTTTGCACAATCTTTCATCCTGATTTTTTCAGACTTTTTAAATCGGTGAAACGTACCTTTAAAAATAAAAAACCGCATTTTTTCAGTTTTTTTTTTCGTATTTTGAAACAATTTTATACATATTTTTCAAAAAAGGTAAAACTGTTACTAAAATAGGTAAAAAACTGAAAAATAATTGGGGTTTGCTTAATAAAAATTTTTTGTAAAGCCATCCATTTTCAAAATACAGGGCGTTGAAGAAATCAAAATTTTACACATTTTTTACGATTTTGCTGAAACTACTGGCAACATTGTAATAAAACTTGGCGGGATTTAAGAGCTGGTTATTGTGCATATTTTGACATACAATTAATGATTTGATATTCATCATTGGCTCGCATAGGGGTAATGGTCTGAACTTTTTAAAGAATAAAGATAGTACGCCACTGACATATTTCAAATTAACAATCGTTTTTTAATTTCTCGTTCAATTTGTGACAAAACATGTATCTTCTTATTTTTTCATACGACGCGCCATTTTTATTCAAAAAATAAAAGATCTTAACCCTTACAAAGTATTCGAACTTCTAGTAGTTTCTACATCAGTGGTTCCCAACCTTTTTCGGCCTACCGCCCATTTTTCCAAAAACAAAATACTTAACGCCCCCCTTAAAAAACTCTTCCATTCTTAAAATTAGTAACGCACTTTCATTCACAATTGTTTTACCTTTTTTGGGTCAAAGGCTACCTTAAATATGATTCGACGGCCCCTTAACTAATCCAAGCAACAACAAATTAAAAAAAAATGTTTTATTCAAAAATACAGTATTCATGTATTGATCAAACTTTAACTTAAATACATATCATAAAAAACAATATAATAATAATATAACATTTTTAATGAGAAGGCTGAGCTTGATGTAATGATAGTAATCTCTCAATATTTGGTTCCATACTTGTCATCAGCAATCTTAAATCACCGCGCTCCACTATGGACAGTCTATTTCTCTTCTTTGTTAATAAATTACTGACTATGCTAAATCCTCTTTCGGCTAAATACGATGAAGGAAAGGCAATGAAAAACTTCTTTGATGCAGCCCATAAAGCTGGATATAATACTGAAATTTGACATTGCAGCCAAAATTCTTGATATCCATTTTTAAATTTCACTTTTAACTCTTCATTTGTTGACAATTCTATCAATTCCTCCTGTAGTGATAATTCTGCTGTTTCTAAACTTGAGAACGGTTCTAGCACCCAATCTGGAATAATCAGACCAAGGATATCCTTAAATCTATTCCTAAAATCTTCTTGGAAGTGCTTCCAAGTGCTGGCAATATACCAGAATGTCTTCATCATTTGTCTCCACAGAGGAAAGATTTTGAAACTGATGAAATTGTCTCCGACCCAAATTTTGCCTATACAAATTAAGTTTTGACACGAACGAGGAAATAGTTCCTTTTGCTTTGATCAAATTCAAATTATCACCTTGTAGCTGTAGGTTTGTTTCATTAAATTTATCGTATAAATCAGTTAAATAAGCAATATCGCTCTTAAATTTTAATAAATTGTCTCTCAAAGAATCATCTTTGCTTTCAAAAAACTCTAAAACTGAGTCAACGAGATCATAAAATCTTTTTAGACAGGTACCCTTCGAAAGCCATCGAACTTCTGTGTGCAACAATAAACGATTAAAATTCTCGTCGTTTTCATCACACAGTTTTCTAAACAATCTATCGTTGAGAGCACTGCTTCTGATCTTGTTAACTGCAGTAATTACATATTGTAGTGAACAATGAAGGCGATCACTAAGATTTTTTGCAACTAAATGCTGTCTGTGAATTACACAATGCACGGCGAGTATATTTGGTACCGCTTTTTTTCAAATATGCTATCAGTCCGCGGTGTCGTCCAACCATTGCCGGAGCACCATCTGTAGCAACAGTTATGACATTTTCCAGAGGTATACCTTTATCTGTAAAATAGTGTTCCAGAACATCAAATATATTTTCGGATTCACCTTCTCTATTTCTGTGTGAGAAGCGAAAAGCAAAGTTGTTAGAAACAAAGAAGCAATGAGTTACTTTAGGGGGGCGGCAGCTGTTCCTCAACGCCCCCCAAATTTTCCTTGGACCCAAAAAGCCCCCTTATCTCTCTTCAACGCCCACCGGTGGGCGGTACCGCCCCCGTTGGGAACCACTGTTCTACATCTACATACATAATAAACTGATACATCCATTATCAAAATTAATTCGAATACTTTGGAAGCGTTAAGATATTTTATTTTTTGCAGCAAAACAGCGCGTCGTATGAAAAAATGAGAAGATAGATTTTTTATTGCAAATTGAACGAGGAATTCAAAAATGATTGTTAATTTGAAATATGTCAGTGGCGCACTATCTTTTTTTCTTTGAAAAGTTCAGACCATTACCCCTATGCGCGCCAATGATAAATATTAAATCCTTAGTTGTATGTCAAAACATGCACAATAACTACCTCTTAAAACCCGCCAAGTTTTATTACAATGTTGCCAGTAGTTTCGGCAAAATCGTAAAAAATATGTAAAATTTTGTTTTCTTCAACACCCTGTATCTTGAAAATGGATGGCGTTACAAAAAATTTTTATGAAGCAAATCCCAATTATTTTTCAGTTTTTTACCTATTCTAGTGACGGTGTTAAATTTTTTGAAAAATATGTATAAAATTGTATCAAAAAAACGAAAAAAAAACCGAAAAAATGCGGTTTTTTATTTTTAAAGGTACGTTTCACCAACTTTAAAAATCTGAAAAAATTCAGGGTGAAAGACTGTGCAAAAATACACATTATAATTAATTTTCGTAAAAACGAGTGTCTTAGTTTTTTTTTCAGATTTATTTAAAAGTTTAAAATTGTTCTAAAAATTCGAATTTCCCGCCAAAAAAATAAAAAAAAAATTTTCATATAGATCTTTTTAAAACTTACAACTTTTTTAAATAAAGTTTTTGGCTATCTCTTAATGCGGCTGAGATAAAAAATAAAAACATAAAAAGCCTAATTAGGCTCTAGGGGGGTCACGTGACCACCTAGGGGGCTAAAAATTTCAGAAAGTGAGTTCCTCTATATGTGCCAAAAAGTGGCCTATATGGAATTTAGATTGGGTTGGGGGCACTTTTCACCATCTTACCCGGCTAGGCCCTTTAATGTATTGATGGTGTTTTTAAAGTTATCAGAAAATGCCTGCATTTTTTATATTCTGTGTTTTCATTTTCTTTACATCCCAAAAATCTCAGGTAAAACCAAAATGGCGCATTAAACAATATTACCAATATTACTAAAAAAATACCTAATTACCAACCTTAGACGGATAAGAAAACTTAGAAGTCCAATCGCCAACCAAACCCGGCAGCCTATCGAAACCATTTTAGAACGCACCCTCTTATTGGGTGACAGAGGTCATGTGACCAGTGTCAAAAGTGTATCATTATCATTAACAGCGTTGCCACACTTAGTAGATTTCTACTTTTTTGGTAGATTTTTGATATTTTTTAAAAAATTCTAGTAGGCAATATTTTTTAGTAAATTTTTGGTATATTTCAACAGAATTTGATCCATTTTTTTCGAATCATGAGGAAACTATAATAAGTCTTTTTGAAAAATTTAAACGCAGAATGAAAGATTGCATTATTTAGAAAAACCAAAACGTTTCTTTTGAACGAGATATTTTGGAATTCACTAAATTTTTTCTTTTTTTCACCCCTGTAACGTATTAAAATAAACAATATAGAAGTTTTCAGGGACTTTCGGTCCTCGGTAATAACGTAATCTTTCTTTGTGCGTTTAAATTTTTCAAAAATACTTATTAGTTTTCTAAGGATTCGCAAAAAACGAAAACATTTAAAATACATTGAACATTTTAACAGACGACATTTTGCGCCTATCCCCTTAAGTTAGCTGTTGTTTTTATTATAAAAAATCCCAAATATATCCCAAAAATACTTAAGTATATTTTAGTTTTTGATTTAGTAGATTTTAGCTAAAAAATGATAATTACCAGTTGGTGGTTTGGAATAATTAGGTTTCCAATTTTGTGGAATTGCTCTTGGGACATTTCGGACGGATGTGCATATTATTGATGTGCGTATTACTGTATATTTACATGGCCTAAAAAGAATCTACTGATTTTGTGAAAACAAAATTACTGAAAGAGTTAAAACTGACCTGGCAACCCTGTCTACCAAAGCAGATACAAAGATGGTTATCAAATCTCAAATCTACTGATAAAACAATGGAATGAAAACCAGCTATTAAAAAAACAAATATACAGGTTTTTAAATAAATCGAAAATTTCTATCAAAATAAAATATATAATAATTAGTTTAGCATTATAACATTTTTAAGTCGTTGTGATTGTTGAAAAAACTGAAGTGTGATATGTAGTTGTCAAAATGGTAATAAATTAGTTGCCCGTATAACTACATTTTGTAACATCGTAATGTCAGTCGGGATAGGAGACGTTGGCCGAAACAACTGAAAATGCTCTCGGGCAACGTTGTAGACAGTGCATTTTTTTGTACTGACAACCAATGCGTCGACAAATTGCTACTTGGGATTACAAGTAAATAAAAATACTATAACATAAAGATTTGTTGTAAATTCGCATTTAAATTCGCATTGTTAGACAGAATTTAACGCGCGACCGATTAAGAGACAGAAAAGAGCGCAATTGTTCCCGGGTTAAAATCTCGAATTCGCCATCAAAGCTTGTCAACTCTGTCAAACCAGTGGCGTGGCGTTGTGCGATAGCTCTCTTTCACTTTATTTCTGATACGTCGCGATTTTAACAGCTGGAACCCTAATTTGCTTCTTTGTGATTGGTAACCTGTTATCAATGTATTACTCATATTCTTAAATTTATATAAAAATGTGATTTTCCAGTGGAATCATAGACTAAAAGAGCGAGGTACCTTGTCGAACGAGTCTGATATTACGAGAAGAGCGAGCGTAGACGAGTTCGATAAGGAGTCTTTACTAACGTGGTGCATACAAAATTTTATCGCCAACATATATTTTTTAAATTTAATGTCGTCCGAACCACTGGGGTTATAAACGACAACAATGGAAAATACATATTAAAAATAAAAAGAGATTGTAAAATTAAGTAAATACATATGTATGTACTAACAAAAAGTATACCTGAAAAATTTGTGATACAATTAAATGTCTTTTATTCCTATTTCCGTTAAAAACTGTATGACATTTTTGATATATGTATTGTCTCTAATAGCCCAATAAATGACCGTTTTGGAGTGTAATTTCCAGGGGCAACTCCGAATTGCATGAAAATTTGGATTTAGGTTCTACTTACCCTCCACTTCAAAGTTGAATTTGTGCAGTTGGTTGCTTTAACTTGGAGGGTGACATTTACCCCTTCTCGGAGGGTGAAAAACCCGTGTATAAGGCCGGAAATGGTAAATTGACTTATTTTAAGCACCTTTTGTTCTATAAAGCTTTTTTACGTAAGTCAATACTTTTCGAGTTATTCGCGATTTAAAATGTTGATTTTTCGACAAGAAAACTACGTTTTCAAACCGTTTTTCGCAAATAACTGAAAAAGTAAATATTTTATCGAAAAAAATATTTTTAGCAAAAGTGTAGCCTATAAAAAACGAAAAAGCGGTGTACCAGTTAAGTCTACAAATTGAGTAGAAGCAAAGTTGTAGCTCATGAAAAATACGTTCTTATTCGTCTAATTCCAAATCGAATAATTCAACGCGAAATCATCGAAGAAAGAAACGTTTTTCGGGAAAACCTTATTAACATTTTTAAAGTACCGAAAAAAAGCTTAATATTTGTTTTTACAAAAGTTTACGGTATCAAAAATAAACGAGTTACACTGAAAAAAAAGTTTGCCCCTTTTTTTTGGTAAAAAAAATCGTGAAAACCTCTCTCTATTTAGCACCCTAAATGAAATTAATCGTTTGGCTTTACCATCTATTTTAATTTTATGTGTATTGTTTATATGATCTGTAAGTTTGATTGGTTTAAAGTGCTTATTTTTGAAAACATTTGATTTTATAGTAAAAAAACATTTTCTAAAAATTTTTGAAAAATTTAATTTTTTTCAAAATAATTTAAAAAGTATTAGTGATATGAAAAATCTTACAGAGTAAAAAAATGTAGGTTTTGCTATTATAAATATGCTAGTTTCATTTTGTTTCTCCGTAAGACAAAAATTGGTTAAGATATGGCTGTTCAAAATTTGCATACACTCGTGATTAGTGACCCATTCAAGCTTTCTCAATTATAATCCTTTTAAAAATAAACACTTTAAACCGGTGAGACTGACAGACCATATAAAAAATAGATAGTTAAGTAAATTGTTTGTAAAGCGGTAGCGATTAATTTCATTTGGGGAGCTAAAACGGCGAGATTTTCATGATTTTTTACAAAAAAAAGAGGACCAACTTTATTTTGAGCGAAACTCGCTTATTTTTAATGCTAAAACTTTTGTTAACAATTAAAACGAAGCTTTTTATAAACACTTTAAAAAAGTTTAAATGGGTTTTTCCCGAAAAGTGCTTAATTTTTCGGTAATTTCACCTTGAAATATTCGATTTGGAATTAGACCAATCAGAACGTATTTTTCATGAGCTACAACTTTGTTTTTATTTGATTGATATACTTTACTGATACACCATTTTTTTGGGTTTATTATAGGCTACACTTTTACTAAGGATATTTTTTTCGATAAAATATTTATTTTTTGAGTTATTTGCGAAAAACCGTCTGAAAACGTAGTTTTTTTGTCGAAAAATCAACATTTTCAATGGCACATAACTCGAAAAGTATTGATTTACGTAAAAAACTCTATAAAACAAAAGTTGCTTAAAATCAGTTAATTTATCCATTTACAGTCTTATCTTGAACGTATGTTTTTTCACCCGCGAGAAGGGGTGACTGTCACCCCCCAAGTAAAAGCAACCAACGGCACAATTTCAACTTTTAATTGGAGGGTAAGTAGAACCTAAATCCAAATTTTCATGCAATTCGGAGTTGCCCCTGAAAATTACACGGTATCGCCGAATTTCCCGTTCATTTACTGGGCTATAAGAAGCTCAGATATGTCCCTACGAAGGTTGAGTTTACTTGTCGTTTGCTGGTATATTTGACAATCGGTTAAGATATGTTTTATTGATATAAAATAATATTTGCCAATATAATTTGATATTGGTTTTAACACTTAATTGCAATTTACAATTTAAGAACTTTTTAAATTTTAGACGTCATAATAATTTCATGACAGTGATAACAGATAACTTGCAAGATGGCCGCTTTCGATTTTTAATCGATAGTTATCAATATTGAATAATTAATAAATCGGTAAAGTTTTAATTTATTTTATATGAATATAATTACAAAATACTACAGAATTTCACTTTTTGACATAAGTTTAATTGATAATATCGCAAATTACTTACAATATTTTTAATAATTAAAGTAAATAAATTGTAAGTCCACTCAAATACTCGCCATTCGATTACTGCCATCGACCACTTACATTCAATCTCGGTTAATTTGATTAGTCGCGGCAGGTAAAGTAAAATTCTTCTTTCAGTACAATAAAGTGTTACTTTACTGCCGCAAATGAGGGCAAATGAGTACAATAATGAATGACTTTAGTGACGGTTGGCGATAAAATATATTATTATAAACGTCGATTCAACGATGTTGTTCTATAATATTTCAATAAAAGTGAAAATTAATTGAAGATAAAGTGGCAAAAGCGCAAAGATCGATTGAAATACAGATGCTGCATGTAAAATTTAAAGATCGCAAAAGAAACGTTTGGATCAGAGGAATAACCAAAGCGAAAGACGTTAAGGAACAGTTGGCAAAACTCAAATGGAAATTTGCAGGTCACACCATTCGACAAGCAGATGAAGATGAAACAGGCAAATAATAATCGACTGGCGACCATGGGAACACAAGAGGAATAGGAATGCCTCAGATGAGGTGGATCGACGACAGAACACCTGTGGAGGTTTGGAAGGCTCTAGAAAAGTAAATGGTGTTTACGTTTTATAGCAAAAAACGAGTAGGATATAAGAAGAAGAAAGGACGCCCAATACATTGAGAGAGAGAGAGAAAGAGAGAGAGAGAAGGAGGGAGAGAGAGAGAGAAAGAGATGGTACCATTGTATAAAGATAAGGAGGACATTCAGGACTATAAGAACTTTAGCGGAATGAAGTTAATATCGCATATAATAAAAATTTGGGAAAGAACTGTAGAGTATTGATTATGGAGAGAGACATGGACAGGAGAAGAACAGTTTGGGCTTATGTCTGGAAGGAGAACAACACATGCCTTGTTTGCTTTAAGACACTTGATAGAGAAATACGGAGAGAACAAAAGGGAGCTACATTTGTTATTTATATACATATGTTGAGAAGGCATACGATACAGTTTCTGGACAAGAGCTAGGGAGATGTATGAGAGAGAAATGGGTTGTTGAGAAGTATGTAAGCCTCGTGAATAAGATGAGGGATTGTACACCAAAGCAAGAACTTGTGTCGAATTTACCGAAATTTTTTTAATGACGGTTGGTTTACATTCAACGAGTCCCAACCTGTTTATTCTCGTTATAGATGTACTGACAGAAAAGGTTAATGAATGGTTTCCTTGGCTAATGCTCTTTAAGATCTTTATAAAAACACTCCAACTGTAAACTACTAGGGATCACACTGCCATCAAACTCAACGAATGACCAGGTCAGGATATACCCTACATACGCATAAACATATTAACTTCAATATGGAGGCGGCTCCGATATGTACCAAATGCAACACTTAATTATAAGTGAAAAGTATAATTAGCGAGTGTCCAGTATACCAAAATGAAAGGAGCGTTTATGCTCATGGTGACAATTAAGAAAAATGTAAGTTAACTTGCAGCAATTAGAGTTTCACAATATTTGATAAAAATATCGATATTGTATTAATATCGTATCGAAAACCAATACTATACCGATACAATACATAACTTAGCAATATTAATGTCGATACGATACTGATTATCTGAAATCGATACAATATTCTTGTATCGTCGATACGCTTGCCTCGATATTATTGAAAATATCGATATCGATATCGAGAAAAAAAAATGTAAACAATAACAATTTACATAAAAGTATAAGTGATCTGCAACCCAAGCATCAGCTGTAAATTTTACACTTAAGTGCCCTGAACTTGCAACTCTTGAGAGTGAGCAAATGACGGTTATGCTTACACTGTTTATATCATGTTTATATCATGTGGTATTTGTGGCAATATTATCGAAGTGAGTGATGATGACCCAAAAATAATTTTCAACAAATACCTACTGAATTGCGATTTATTCCGAATCTCCGGGAATTGCCCTATCTTTTCAAAAGTAGTTTTTAAACAATACAGAATTGGTAAGTATTAGTCGACTTTCAAACATTTCAAAGAAGCATTCAACCATATTCAATTTGTATAAGAATCTATAAGTTATAAGAATAATATTTTTAGAATATCGTCCATTTGCCAAGCATGCAAAAGTGAGCATAAAGAGCCTACGCAGCTCAGATGTATAATCCTCTGTATGTCGATATTTTATCGAGTATTGTATCGATATCGTATCGAAATCAATATCAATACGATATTTTTATAAGAAAGTATTGCCGATATCGATACTCGATACGATACTTCATTGGCATAACCAATACAATACTCAATAATTAAAAAGTGTCGATATTGTATCGTATTGTGAAGCTCTAGCAGCAATACATAAATTATTCTTAAATTAGCATTTATCAAATACATAGAGACATTTTGCACTATATTGACAGCCAATTTTGTATGTTCTACTTCAACTCTCACGATAAATCTTCCGTAAAATCTGTCAGTCGCAAGTGACATTAAGTGATTGAAAGTTACGTGCCTGACTTATTTTCTGTAAATACGAATTAACCTCAAAACCATAAGATTCTTATTTATTAGAGAGCAGGCTTTGAAGGGATAATGTATCGTGTAATAAATTTCAATTTGGATATTTATTTTGTCATAAATTGAGACAGTAATTTTATATATTAGGGTCAAATTAGACTAACATCGACAACATACGAATAAATGCTGAATAAGCTATTGTTTTTTAATTCAGATGGTGTTTAATAAGAAACATATAAAAGGAAGATGTTTCTGATATATAGGGGAGGCAATGAAGTAGAAAAAATCCAAAACCTACAAATTTTTTGCAGTTAAATGAATCTCAATGAGACATTTGCATTCGGTTCGTAGGAGCCTTGGAAAACTTTGTGAATAAAAATAATGATGACGAAATGAAAATTGCATTATTGAATACGAACAATGCATTTTTCAAATGCATTTCGAAGTGACAAAAATGTGTGTATGATAAGCAAGAATAAAAAACCGCTAAACGCCGTAAAAATGAGTGGCGCATACAATATTCCAGATGCAAAAGATGTGATACAGTATTTCTCATGATCATCTTTCAGTGCGTCACAGTTTTTCGATTTCTTTCTAACGCATTAAATTGTATGTGACAGAAAAAAGGCACGTCGGTGATTACATTTCGTCGGTGACATTTTTACAACATTTATTCTAGTTATTCTAGTTGTCAATAGATGGCGCCATAATAAATTTTTTTTTTAATTAGATAATAATATTACAAATATAATCTGTATAATTTATAAGACTATACAAATCAAAGAAAATACAATTTTATAAATGCAACACTTTTGATTTGTTTTTATTCCAAATTGAAAATAAAATGTGACAACTGTCAGATTTAACTAAAATGTCATGTTAGAATAAATGTCATAAATGTGTATTATCACGGACTTACCCTTTTTCCTATCATTTGTTACGCACTGAAAAATGATCATGAGAAATACTGTATGAATATTACGTGGCGCGAAAATGTATTTTCATTTCAATGCAAAATAAAATTATAGTTTTGTTTTAAAAGATTTTTTGATATTTGCTAAATCTGAAGTAAGGCGCGCCACAAAAGGGTAACTTTGATACAGTTTGAATTTTGAAGCTCTTTTGTGGCGCGTTTACTTCAAATTTAGCAAATATTATGAAATTTTTTTTTAAAATAAAACTAGAATTTGCGTCTGGAATATTGTATGCGCCACTCATTTTTACGGCGTTTAGCGGTTTTTTATTCTTGTATCAGAAGTTTTTCAAAGTTATTTATAAATTAAATGTATTAACTTGAATGTAATGTTTCTCGATTATACGTTAAGCTTTATAAATGGTCGCCTTTGTCGCAATATCTCCGAAAAATGATCTAGTGTACATCGAATGTATACTAAATTTTTTTTCTATTCAAAATAGATTGAAAAAAATATTGGGATGGCCAGTAAATGAACTAGGATTGCCCGTTGCCTGATCAAATTTAGCGTCGTAACCACATAAACCATTTCGGGGATAATGGTTAATTGGATTATATTTTTGTAGCTTAATAACTTCTAAACGGCTTAACCGATTTTGATCACTAAACATGAGTTTGAAACGTATTGACAAGTAGTATCTGATGCATCTAAGGTGGAGTATAATAGCTGAAGGTATTACAGGAATTATTGAGCTTGAAAAACTCTTTGTTCCATAGGAAATAGATATGATCATACTTATGGAGCCTATAACTTAAAAATTCGAATTTTTTCGGATATGAGGTTTACACCGTTAGATGCACCTAGAGCCCTTTTACAAACGCTCAGTTATTGGCGCAATTCATAGGTTGAAATTTTGAGTAATTGTCGAAAATCCCAAAATTTTTAAAGTTTTTAGTTTTTGGTTTTTTGGCTATACTGAGCGGTGTGTATGTCTGATCCTCACGGCTTAGACGCCATTTGAAAGCTTAACTCAATACTATTAATTTGTTGTATTTGCGATTCTCTTGTGTCTTCTTGAACCAAAGATATATACCCCCAAAAAATATGCCGTTTTGTACTTACCAAGTCCTATAGCTGGCTTATGTGTGGGCAAAAATCACAAATTACACCGGTTCTGAATCGGTTCTGACCCCCTCTTCAAACACAGAAAAAAATTCAGATCGGTCTAACTTTTCCACATACATACATACAGATCCACAAACATTTTCCCTTTTTTAAATAGAAATTGAGTCATATTTCTGAACTCGGTAACTTTTGAATGGTATAACCGATTTTCAAAATTACACATCCGTTGGAAAGGTAATGATCAGTACTATCACAATGCGCAAAGGTCGGATTTAAATTGTCGAAATTTTTGGGAGTTTTGGGGTCGAGAACGAAAAACAGACCATAATAGGAAGGGCCGTAAAATCCACACCCTTGGACCAAATTGGATGGTTGACATATGGATGGGCGAGTCTTTTCCTGAACTTTAAGTTTGGGTTTGGCCCAGTTTTCAATTCAGTCAGATTTAGAAAATCGAAAATTTCGTGTATATAATATAGTGTCGCGTGTAGGGGGGTAGTGCGCCACTGGCGAGAACTGTCGTTCTCTTGGGATTTGTAATTCGGAAATAATTGACGGAACTGAGGTCAATTTTGCTACCCCTAGGTTTTGGACTCGCTGAATACGAATATCATGACGGCCATGGTCTTTCAGGCCCTGGTGCTCAGAACAGGCCTAGTCTCCTAGAGTATTGTGGAGATTAGTACAAAATCAGTGAAAACTCTTTACTTGGGGGGTTTTAGAGTCATTGGTTATGATTAACATGACGGGCTTCGTCTCCTGAAGTTTTGTAGAAAATTAATAAAAAATTAGTGTTCGTTATTCACAGATTAATGAGTAATGAATTTGCACTGATTTTGTATTAAATATCCACAAAACTCCAGAAGATTAGGCCCATCCCAAGCAGCTGCTGCCTTGAAGATCATCGTCGTAAAGGTATTCGTGGTCAGCGTTCCCAAACGCTGTTTTACATTAGTTTAAAAATTAATTAGTAATTAGTTTACAGATGGGACCATTATGGGCACCAGGTGTCTCGGAAACCATCCGGTCTTGTTGATCTTAAATAGCCTTTGAGGTTGAGTCTTTGAGTCACAAAATCACAACGACTAGGTATTACAACTTTACGTCGAAATCTTAAGCAAAATATTAAAGATGTCCTCAAAATTTCAAAAGTCCTTTACCTGAAGAAAAGAAACGCTAGGTATATTTTTAATGTCCGAATAAAAAGAGGTGCATGACTACTACATATTGCAACCAATGCCATTACGCTAAATGTGCAAACATTATAGTAACGAGTTAGTAGGTACATATGTACTTCTACAATATGTGCAAACAAATACCGTACATCGGCTATATTTATATTTATACCACACTAAGGCATACATTTTTTCTAATTTTTTGTAATAAGTCTTTATAATTACAATCAATTTTGTAAGAGGTCATAAAAATGATGGAAGTCCAGATTAACCACCAGTATAAAATATATTAAGCCTGTTATCATAACTTTGAAATGAGCTGCTTCAAATCTTTTTACGTTGAGAGTTATAAGCAAACATTTCTGATGTAGTCGATTATTTTGTTGTTTTAATAATAAATTTGCAATATCTCCACTTCTAATGTACGGATTTTAATTTTTAAAAGTTTGGTGTGTTTCTGTAAAAGAAACAAAGCGTGATTTGAAAAAGAGTATAAATATTTTTATTAGTATATTAGCTATAAGCGCTAAAACAATTAAATTATTAATAACAAATTCCTGCCCAAAAATTTGGATTATCGTATCGAAGATTCCGATATAGGGGCCAAAATAAAAAAAATCAATTGTAAAATCTCATGGACACCAATCGGTCACGAAATACCCCTTTGCCCATAGACTATAAGGGGTTAAAAAAGAATGGCGAAAGCAGCTATATTGAATTATTTCCACCACATTTGCACCTCTAACATAGTTGAAAAGGTTCGTGTTTCCACCATAATGTTTTCACCACCCTGTTGTAAATGCAGTCGCTACAAAATAAAATACCGCCGTCGAAAAGAAAAAAGAAGAAGTGTTCTAAGTGCACTCCAGTGTTGTTCGGGTAGCGAAGCTAGGAGAAAACTGCTAGGAATTCGCGATCAAAACTGCGGAGAATTTTCGTTGTTTGAGGAAAGGGCTGAGACTGACTATGTAAAGTTCGTGACATTAAGGACCGCAAAAGGAATACCGAAGCAAACTACAGATATGGCTCAGGGTGTGAAATATAGCGACTTATAAGTTCAAAACTCTTGGGTAGTTAGACGCACGTACAGCGTCATACTCGAAAAAGCAACCGCCATCCCGACAATAAAAAAATCACGTTTGTTCCTGGTCTGCTGCAAAACGGACATCTCTTTGCTGAGTGGTAGCAACCGTTATCTTGTATATCCCATAACGGGATTCAATGAGAATTTGTATAAACCTACATTGTTGCTGAAGTTTATTAACTACCGGTACTTGTAGAACATTGTTATATACCTTTTGTTGCGAATTTATATTGTTTTGCCAAACTATTGCACATTATGTTGCGATTTAAATAGTTTTACCGACAACAACATTTTACGTTTTATTAGATATTTTGTACTGTATTTTATAATTGTGTTTGTTAACACGGATTTTCATTTATTGGGTTTATTAATAACAATAATTGTTTTAATATATTATCTATTATTGCGTACCATTCAGTGCTGATTTAAATAAAATGTATTAATTTCTCCATTAGTTTAATGTGTAGAGTATTTTATATATAATTATTTTACGTTTGAATTGCATTTATTATTATAGGGGAGTGCATTTAGATTTTCACTTCGGAAAACATCAAACAAGATAAAACTTTTTGTAATTTCATTAAGAAATGTTCAATAAACAACATATCAAAAAGTTCTACTCGAGAAGTGGGTGCTTCATTTTTTATTAAACAAATGCACAGCGAAGTTAGATGTTTTTTTAAATAACTCCGAAAATATAATTTTTAGAAAAAAACTGACTTGACCATTGAAAAATTCATAAAATTTTACAAAAAAAACCTTTTATAAAGATTTTTATAAAATTAAATCTCTAGCTTCTGTAATTTTTTATTTATAACGCTAAAGTCACCCTTCTCACACACATTGGCGCACTGTAAACTAGCGTTGGAAGAAGTGCACAGTTGAGTTTTTTTAATGTAATTCTTTAACTAATGGATCAAAAGAAATTTTACAAATTGGACATGAAAGAAGATGAAATAGGCTATCTTATGGTTGTAATAAAAAGAAATAAAATGTATGGACATAAGTACGGTGTGGGCGGAAAGTGAGCCTTACATGAATTTTGTTTAAAAATGATTTAAAAATGTGTAACTAATACAATTTTACTTATAAAACTCTCAAATTTGCACAACTTAACTCTCAATCATCTTACTAAACGATGTTTTATTTAAAAAAAATCTCAAAAATTTAATTCAAATAATACGATGTCTCAAAAAATGTAATTTTTGAAAACGTCGTAGTTTTACAGAATTCCCACCAGTTTAAGACGGTATTACTCAAGCTTGAATAAATCTAATACAATTTTTTTGCTATTTTTTTAAAGCTTGGGATGTAATCTTTAAAAAACACTGAATTATTTTAGTTTAAAATTGAAATAAATAATTTATTTTTGAGAAAACTAAGAAAGATAACAAAAATGTAATACAAAAACCGAAAATTACCAGCTGAAAAAATGTATATACAGAGTGATCAAAACTTTTTTCTGTAAAACTTACCTAAAATACATTTAATAATAAGCTTCAGCAATAATAAATGTTCAAGAAAAAAAATTTTTTTTAGCTCTTATACAGTACGTCTGCGTAACTTGGAACCCATTGAAAACTTTTTTAATATCAGTTTTACGAAAAAAATTTATTTTTTATAAAATACTCCGCATCGTATATAACATAAGATGCAACCATCAAATATCAAATTTTGTTAATGTTGTACGAGGTATGTCAAAAATATGAATTTCACTCAAGAATAAAGTACCTTTATATTTCACAATATCGAAAATTTTTATCAAGAAAAGTTGTTTGGAATTAAAAACTATGTTTCAATATGTAATTATATCCTTCTAATCGAAAATTTGTTTTTTTTTAATATTCTTTCTAATACATTTTAATTTTTAATATTATTGTGAAAATTACTTGTTTATCTTTTTTTTTAAGAATGAAATTCCATATTTGTTTGATTGGATTCTACTTGTTTTTCATTTAAATATCCGCCATTTTGGATCAGCTATTTTGAAATTTAAATTTTTAATCTTTAATTCAGATTCAACAGCCTGTTAAAAATAAAAACAATAAATGTTTTACAAAAATGTTCTTTTTTATGTTCTTTTTAGAAAATCCGCATTTTGGATCCGCTATTTTATAGTTTATAATGTTAACATTTAAGTTAGATTTATCAAAGCACTCAAAAATAAATATATTATGTAGAAATAAATACATTTTGTAAAGTAATTATGATTTTACAACTATTTTTTAAGTTATCCGCCATTTTGGATCTGCCATTTTATAATTTAAATTATCAAAATTGGATTCAGGTTCAGCAACCTCTCAAAAATATCCACATATATGCAAACAAACACGTTTTATTAAAAAAAATTCGGATTTTACAACTACTTTTTAAGGATTTTTTGGGAAAAAATCCGCCATTTTGAATCCGCCATTTTGAATTTGCAAATTGTAATGTCAGATTCGGGTTCAGCATAATCAAAACTAAAATAAAAACATTTTTTATCAAAATAAAATGTTGAATTCACCCATATTCTTAACATTATTTATACAAAATAATTGTTATTGTTTAAACAATTAATAAACAATTAGCGGCGAAATTTGTGAGTAGAACTTTTTACTTTAACATATTTATAACCTAACAAAAAAAGTTTTAGAAAAATATAACCTTGTTTGATTTTTTCCGAAACATTGTATCTTTTCGTTCTAATTGCACTCCCCTATTATGTATACATTAAATTCATTCTTTTATATTAGATTACATGTTGCGTACCATTATTTTTATCATACGTAACTTTTGACAAATTCTAAACTTCCTTGAATATTTATGCGTTTTTTTACACCTACAATCATTTGCGCATGTACATAATCGCTTGTATCTTCTTATATACCTGAGGGGTTTCCTTATATAGCTGAGGGGTTTCCTTATATACCTGATGGGGTATATTTCACAATGGGTCATTTAGTAGATTTTAATCATTTAGTTAGATTTTAATCCTACAAATATTTAGGGGTTTGGTTCACTGATTCTAATGACCAGACACAAAAAATTAGGAGGCGAATAGAAAAAGCGAGACAATCATTTATCAATATGAAACAGTTCCTATGCTACCGAGATATAAATCTGAAATTAAGAACGAGAATGTTAAGGTGCTATGTTTTCTCAGTTCTGATGTACGACAGGGAATTTTGGACACTAAAAAAGATAATCATCAAAAACATTGAGGCATTCGAGATGTGGTGCTACAGGAGAATGTGGAAAACACAATGGACAGCGAGAGTAACAAATCAAGATATTTTGCTGAAGTTGGGGAAAGAATGCGAAGTCATAAAAATCATACAAACGAGAAAACTGGAATATTTAGTCCACAAAATAAGAAAAAAAAATACTTCCTGTTAAGGCTCAATCCCAGAAAATATCTCCGGAAAGACGAATTTGGAACGTGGGAGGAGACGGTACTGCAAGAAGAATAATTTTTTAGTAATACTGTCGTTTTTATAGTCACCAGTTGTAAACTCATTCTTGGTTATAACTAACTGTTGAGTTCTATATCTTTGTCACGTCGCAATGTATTTATAGATATTAATGATTTAGCATATTAAATGTAGGTATAAATACGCTACACATAGTTTCAAAAGTTATGCATCACCCCTTGTATTCACGATGTTTACACTTTTATAAATCTGTATCTTTATCACATATTTAATGGGCCTTTTTTATAAAAAATATACCATTTTTGGTTTTTTATTTTATTTAATTACCCGTTTAATTGACCTGGTTTTGCCAAGGTGTAAACATTTGAAAAATTTATTCTGGTGAAATTTTTTAAAACGTGATTAAAAATGAATCGTTCTTTAATTTATGAGTTGGACTGTATAAAGCCGGACTCAAACGACTCGTATACTTGGCAAATAATCGTCACTTGTGTATACTGTCAATGCTGTGTGAGTGGGTTACTAGTACAATTATTGTACTATTTGTCAAACACTAATAATAATAATGTTAATACTACTATTAATTGACAAAAAATTGTACTAGTAACCCTCCCAAAAGACATAGTAAGTACCGCAAGTCACGATTATTCGCCAAGTACACGAGTCGTTTGAGCCCGGCTTAAGAATTATCGATTTAGTTGAAGAAGGCCATTCACAGCGGTTTGTGGCGGAAAGAGTGGGTGTTTCGCAGAGTGATGTCTCACGGATATGGAATAGGTTCCTGGAGACAAACTCGATATGCAATAGAACTCGGTTTGGTAGACCCCGAGTTACCAATGATCGAGAGAATAGATATATCAGAATTTCCATCTGTAGAAATTCTTCTATGTCTGTACCAGCCCTCCAAAGTGAATTCAGGCATGCTACAATAGTCAGAGTATCGTTGGCTACAATAAGAAGAAGAATTTTAGACTCAGGTTTGGGAAGTCGTCGACCAATAAAAGTTTCTCAGCTACAACCTAGACGTGTTTTGGACTGCCTCCAGTGGGCTCAAGAACACTTACAGCTCCCCCAACAATTTTGGAATTTTGCGCTTTTTTTCATACGAGACCAGAATCTGTTTAAATAGTGATAACCGGCGAATTCGTGTGTGTCTAGTTGTGCAGCTCTTGTTGGCTCTCGCCACAGACAAATTCGCTGGTTATCGCTATTTAAAGAGATTCTGGTCTCGTCTAATAAAAGCACGAAATTCCAAAACAGTTGGGGGAGCTCTATGTGTTTTTGGGCCCAATGGAGGCGGTCCAAAACATGTGTAGGTTGTAGCTGAGGAACTCTTATTGGTCGACGAGTCCCTAAACCTGAGTCTAAAATTCTTCTTCGTATTGTAGGTAACGATAAACACCCACTCTTTCCGCCACGAACCGCTGTGAATGGCCTTCTTCAACTAAATCGATAACTCTTATACGGTCAAACTCAGAAATTAAAGTACGATTCATTTTTAATCACGTTTTCAAAAATTTCACCAGAATCAATTTTTCAAATGTTTACGATTTGGCAAAACCAGATCAATTAAATGGGTAATCAAATAAAATAAAAAACCAAACATGGCATATTTTTTATAAAAAAGGCCCATTAAATATGTGATAAAGATACGGATTTATAAAAGCGTAAATATCGTGAATACGAGGGGTGATGCATAACTTTTGAAACTATGTGTATTTCCTGTGTTATTTTCTTGCTTACTTTTTTATATACACACTCAAGCGAAGAGAAAACACCAGAGGGTTTTAGATTGAAGATACATATCAGTTTCCCCTTTTTAATGGCCTCAATATATTATATAGAGTTTATCCTATGTGCAGAAACCAACACTTGTTACAATATTAAATAATTTGTTCACTGTTATTAATAATTGTGATTACAAATTCTAAAGGTTTAAATGTTGCATAAACCTAAGGGGTTACAAAAAAGGCTGTCGAAAATAGATATAGTGAATTATTTCCATCCCATTTGTACCTCTAACATAGTTGAAAACGTTCATGTTTCCACCATCATGATTACACCACTCTGTTTTAAATGCAGTCGCCGGCTATTAAGTAAAATCAGCGACTCACTACAAAATAAAATACCGCCGTCGAAAAGAAAAAAGAAGAAGTGTTCTAAGTGCACTACAGTGTTGTTCGGGTAGCGAAGCTCAGCGAAAACTGCTAGGAATTCGCGATCAAAACTGCGGAGAATTTTCGTTGTTTGAGGAAAGGGCTGATACTGACTACGTAAATTTCGTGACGTTAAGGACCGCCAAAGGAATACCGATAGATATGGCTCAGGGTGTGAAATATAGCGACTTAAAAGTGCAAACCGCTTGGGTAGTACCGCGTCATACTCGAAAAACCAACCGCCATTCCGACAATAAAAAAATCACTTTTGTTCCTGGTCTGCTGCAAAACGGACGTCTGTTTGCTGCGTGGTAGCAACCGTTATCCTGCATATCCCATGAGATGATTCAATGAGAATTTGTATAAACCTACATTGTTGCTGAAGTTTTTTAAATACCGGTACTTGTATAACATTGTTATACACATTTTGTTGCGAATTTATATTGTTTTGTCGAACTATTGCACATTATGTTGCGATTTAAAGAGTTTTACCGGCAACAACATTTTAAGTTTTATTAGATATTTTGTACTGTATTTTATAATTGTGTTTTTTACCACAGATTTTTATTTATTGGGTTTATTAATAACAATAATTGTTTTAATATATTATCTATTTAGTCCAAGAACCGAAGCTTTTCACCCCTCAATTTTTACAGAATGGATCGATTTGCTTGAAAATTTGAGAATAAGTAGTGGATGTTCGAAGGATCAAAATCTATATGATGCCGAAAGGCGCTTTTATTATGCGGGTGTTTGCCACCCCATCTCGGAGGTGGAAATTTTTTATTATATTTTGACAGCAAAAGTTGATAAAAACATTAATTCTAAGCAAAAAATGTTGTATACATTTTTTTGATAAAACTAATAGTTTTCGATTTATTCGCTATCGAAAATGTTAGTTTTATATGGAAAAAATCAATGTTCTTCTATAGTATACTCATTTAATATTCACTCAATTTTTCTCGCAGAAAATAATTTTTCAGACCAAGTTCTTAAGAATTCAATAGCCTATAATTTCATATTTAAACATTTTTCTTATCTTTGATGCTAATTTTCTATTCTGAAGAAAATGGCATTTTTTACAAAACTACAAAAATTCTTTATTCGCTTTTAACTTCCGTTTTTTAAAAACTAATCATTTTAAGCCAGTCAAGCTTCTAGAATCTATTAATAATACACAAATAAAGAAGAATGAATAAGGCCAATGACTAAAAACACCGCTAACTTACATTATTATGCTTACAATTGGATCTCTCCTTTTTTTTTCTCAAAAAAATATGTTGATTTTTTAACCGTAACTCTTTTATTTTGTATCTTAGAAAGTTTGTTATAAAAGAATTTTATAGGTTTTTATAAGATCTACAAGCCTATTAATATTAAATCGTACTAAAATTTTTAGTCACAAAAAGAGGTGACTTTGAGAGGTTTGGTAAAGGTGGTTTTTGCATGCTATTACAAGTTTTAATTGTCAATAGCTCAATTAATTTTTGTCATAGAAAAATTTTTTCATACCAAATTCTTGGGAATTAAATTAGCTACAATTTAATATTTAAACACTTTTTCACATCTCTGATGCTAATCTTTCTATTCAGAAGAAAATGCCATTTTTTCCAAACTACAAAAATTCGTTAATCGCTGTTAACTTCATTTTTTTAAAAACGAATCATTCTAAGTCGGTCAAACTTCTCGAACCTATTAATAATACATAAATAAATAAGACCAAATAAGGTCAATGGCTAGTTTTAATTAGAGTGGTAATTACGGGGTTGCTTCCGACCACTTTTGCGTTGAAAAAAATAGGGACTGACATTCTTTTCATTATAAGTCACTTAATTTTTGAGCTAGAGATTTCTTTTTATTTCTAGAGATAGATATTTTTAAATTCTTTAAATTAGTTTTAACAAGTTATTCTCGAAAAATGCATATTTTTCCCGTCTTTTGACTTCGAAACTACAATATTTAACATTTGACAAAGAAGAGCTAACATATAATAAAGTATATCTTGATTACTGTTGGTCTTAAAGAAAATTAAAAAACATGGTTTTGTTTATTTTTTTAAATGGTACATTTCTGCTAAGGAAGGTTGTTTTGATAAAACGAAAACTTTGGAAGTTATTAGCAGAAAAATGATTAAAAACATTGATTTTTCGATATAATACTAACACTTTCGATAGCGAATAAATCGAAAACTATTAATTATATCAAAAAAATGTATAGAACATTTTTTGCTTAGAATGAACGTTTTTACCAACTTTTGCGGTCAAAATATAATAAAAAATTTCCACCCCCAACAGGGGGTGCCAACCACCCCCATGGTAAAAGCGCCTTTCGGCATCATATAGATTTTGATCCTTGGACTATCCACTACTTATTTTCAAATTTTCAAGCAAATCGATCCATTCTGTAAAAATTGCGAGGTTTTGTCCTATTTCAAGCTTCATTACTTGGACTAATTATTGCGTACCATTTAGTGCTGATTTAACTAAAATGTATTAATTTCTCCATTAGTTTAATGTGTAGAGTATTTTATTTATAATTATTTTACGTTTGAAGTGCACTTATTATTATGTATGTAATAAATTCATTCTTTTATATTAGATTACATGTTGCGCACCATTATTTTTATCATACGTATCTTTTGACAAATTCTAAACTTCCTTGAATATTTATGCGTTTATTTACAGCTACAGTCCTTTGCGCATGTACATAATCGCTTGTATGTTCTTATATATCTGAGGGGTTTCCTTATATAGCTGAGGGATTTCCTTATATACCTGATGGGGTATATTTCACAATGGGTTATTTAGTAGATTTTAATAATTTAGTTAGATTTTAATCCTACAAATATTTAGGGGTTTCGTTCACTGATACTAATGACCCGACAAAAGAAAGTAGGAGGCGAATAGAAATCGCGAGACAATCATTTATCAAAATCAAACAGTTCCTATGCTACCGAGACATAAATCTGAAATTAAGAAAGGGGATGTTAAGGTGCTATGTTTTCTCCGTTCTGATGTACGACTGGGAATTTTGGACACTAAAAAAGATAATCATCAAAAACGTTGAGGCATTAGAGATGTGGTGGTACAGGAGAATGTGGAAAACACAATGGACAGCGAGAGTAACAAATCAAGATATTTTGCTGAAGTTGGGGAAAGAATGCGAAGTCATAAAGATCATACAAACGAGAAAACTGGAATATTTAGTCCACAAAATGAGAAGAAAAAAGTACTTCCTGCTAAGGCTCAATCCAAGAAAAAATCTCGGGAAAGAGCAATTTGAGACATAGGAGGATTTGCTGGTTGCGAAATTTAAGGGAGTGGTACGGGTGCAGTTCAATACAATTGTTCAGAGCTGCAGCAAGCAAAGTTAGGATTGCTGTGATGGTAACCAACCTCTGATAGGAGACGGTATTGCAAGAAGAAGAATATTTTAGTAATGCTGTCGTTTGTATAGTCACCAGTTGTAAACTGGTTCTTGGTGATAACTAACTGTTGAGTTTTATATCTTTGTCACGTCGCAATATATTTATAGATATTAATGATTTCGCATATTAAATGTATACTTATGCTATTTCTTGTGTTATTTTCTTGCTTAATAGTTTTATATACACACTCAAGCGAAGAGAAAAAACCAGAGGGTTTTAGATTGAACATACATATCAGTTTCCCCTTTTTGATGGCCTCAATATATTATATAGAGTTTATCCTATGTGCAGAAACCAACACTTGTTACAATATTAAATAATTTGTTCATTGTTATTAATAATTGTGATTACAAATTTTGAATGTTTAAATGTTGTATAAACCTAAGGGTTTAAAAAAAGGCTGTCGAAAATAGCTATAGTGAATTATTTCCATCCCATTTGCACCTCTAACATAGTTGAAAACGTTCGTGTTTCCACCATCATCTTTCCACCACCCTGTTTTAAATGCAGTCGCCGGCTATTAAGTAAAATCAGCGACTCACTACAAAATAAAATACCGCCGTCGAAAAGAAAAAAGAAGAAGTGTTCTAAGTGCACTACAGTGTTGTTCGGGTAGCGAAGCTCAGCGAAAACTGCTAGGAATTCGCGATCAAAACTGCGGAGAATTTTCGTTGTTTGAGGAAAGGGCTGAGACTGACTATGTAAATTTCGTGACGTTAAGGACCGCCAAAGGAATACCGATGCAAGCTCCAGAAAAGGCACAGGGGGTGGAATATATTTCGACGGAGACGGTCGGAGATGCGATTTATCGGCCTAATGTCGGTTGATCTGATTACGTATAGGGCGGGAAATAAGTAAATAAGTCTAATTCGGGGCGGATGCCGCCGTGGATTTATTCAGATGCAGCTTCTGATATAAATGTAGAAACTGTAATTTAGATGTTTTTGATATTTATAAGCGCCAAAAACAATGTTTCGGTTCTCTTTTAAATTTCATATAAAAAGTAGTAAAATCCATTTTTCTGATCGTTAAGTAAGGATCCTGAGAAAGCAATAGAAATAGCTATCTCTTTATTTTTAAAAGATAGGTATTTCGACTTCTGTCACGCTTAAATCACATTTTTTTCCCTTCAATGTTATGGTGTATGCTGCAAATGAAAGGAACAAATTAGTAATTTTGCAAGCCGGCGACTTTAAGGAAAAATCCCGAAATAGGTCGATTTTTATTTTTGAATTGTAATTTTCTGGCATATAATATATTATATCATACTAGTGACCTCATCCACCTGGGAGTGATGACGTAATTGATGATTTTTTAAAATGAGACTATAGATCGTGTGCTAGCTCATTTGAAAGGTTATTCAATTCTCTGTTCAGTAATATAAACATTAAGAGAATCATTTATACAGGGTGGCAAAAAGTTTTTTTTTAGTTGACAAAAAAGAAGAATGTATGTAAGAAGAATAAACATTGCTTTGTGCTTAAATTAAATGTTCAAACTTTCAAAAAGCAGACGTTTGGCGGTCGCTGGATTGAACTTTAAATTTAAGCGGAAAGTAATGTTTATTTGTGAAATTTTTGAAACATTTTGTCTGTTTTCTGGCAACAGTAAAATCTAGTTTAACTTAATTAAATTGTTAGGGAAGTGCAATTAGAACGAAAACATTCATTGTTTCGGAAAAATTAAAACAAGCTTATATTTTTCTAAAACTTTTTTGTTAGTTTATGTACATGTTAAAGTAAAAAGTTCTAATCGCGGATTTGGCCGCTAATTGTTTATTAATTGTTTAAACAATAACAATTGTTTTGTATAAATAATTTTAAAAATATCGTTAAATTCATCATTTTACTTTGATCAAATATGTTTCTATTTTGTTTTGATTATACTGAATCCGAATATGGCATTACAAAATTCTTATACAGAAGCTCTTATACAGTATGTCTGCGTAGCTAGGAACCACATGGAAAACTTTTTTATTATCAATTTTACGAAAAAAAGTTATTCTTCATAAAATCCTCTAGATAGTCAAAAATCTAAAACTCAACCATCAGATATCAAATTTTATCAATTTTATACGAGTTATGTCAAAAATATGAATTTCGTTAAAGAGTAAAGTACCTTTACTCAGAATATATAAATTATATTTCAGAATATAAAAAAATGCTAATATGAAAAGTTGTTTGAAATTAAAAACTATGTTAAAATATAGTTACATTATTCTAATCGAAAATTTTTTTTTCAATTTTTTCTCAAATTACGGATACTCATCATCATTTTATTAAAATTATGATAGGTAACTATTTTATTATCAGTTTTACGAAAAAAAGTTATTCTTCATAACATGCTCACATGCTCTCCCTGGTCTAAAATCTAATATAAAATCATCAGATATTAAACTTTTTTAAATTTATACGAGGTATGTAAAAAATATGAATTTTTCTTAAGAGCCTTTATTATTCACAATATTTTAATTAGAAGGATGTAATTGAACATTAAAACAAATTTTTGAATTCCAAAAAACTTTTTTAATAACAATTTTTGATATTGTGAAATTTAACGATACTTTACTCTTGAGTGAAATTCATATTTTTTGACATACCTCGTCTAAAATTCATTAAATTTGATATTTGATGATTGCATCTTAGATTAAATATACGATGCAGAGTAATTTATAAAGAATAACTTTTTTCGTAAAACTGATAATAAAAAAGTTATCAATAGGTTCCAACTTTCACAGACATACTGTATAAGAGCTAAAATAAATTTTTTTTGCTGAAAAATTTATAATTTTTGTAGTTTATTATTAAATGTATTTTAGGTAAGTTTTCCAGAAAAAGTTTTGATCACTATTTATAAACATTTTTTTAACTGGTAATTTTCGGTTTTTGTATTACATTTTTGTTATCTTTCTTAATTTTCTCAAAAAGAAATAGTCTATTTCAGTTCTAAAGTAAAATAATTTAGTGCATTTTAAATATTACATCCTAAGCTTTATAAAAGCACTTATAAAACTGTAATAGATCTGTTCAAACTTGAATAATACCGTCTTAAAGCGGTGGTAATTCTATAAAACTACAAAGATTTCAAAAATTACATTTTTTGAGACGTCATATCATTTGAAGTAAATTTTTGAGATTTTTTTTGAACGAAACATAATTTATTAAGATGAGTTAAAGGTAAGTTGTGCAAAATTGGGAGTTTTATAAGAAAAATGTATTAGTTACACATATTTAAATCATTTTTAAATAAAATTCATGTAAGGCCTCTTTCCGCCCACACCATACTTATGCCCATACATTTTATTTCTTTCTGTTATAACCATAAGATAGCTTAATTATTCTTCTTTTATGTTCAATTTGTAAAATTTCATTTGATCCATTAGTTAAAGACTTACATTAAAATAACTCAACCGTGCACTTCGCCGTACGTTAGTTTAGAGTGCGCCAATGTTTGTGAGAAGGGTGACTTTAGCGTTATAAATAAAAAATTATAGAAGATGCAAATTTAATTTTAAAAAAATTCTTTATATAAGGTTTTTTTTGTAAAATTATTTGAATTTTTCAATCGTCAAGTCAGTTTTTTTCTAAAATTTACATTTTCGGAGTTATTTAAAAAAACATCCAATTTCGTAGTTCATTTGTTTAATAAGAAATGAAGCACCAACTTCTCGAGTAGAACTTTTTGGTATGTTGTTTATTAAACATTTTTTAATGAAATTACAAAAAGTTCTATCTTGTTTGATTTTTTCCGAAGTGAAAATCTATATGCGCTCCCCTATGTATACATTCTTCTTTTTGTTAATCAATTTAATTTAAAAAAATTTGCCACCCTTTATAAGTAATTATATTATTCAAATGATGACTCAATTTCTATATCCAATTGTAATTATATTATTGTTTTTATTACTGAATAATTTCTTTCTTTCTCCCCTTCCTTATACCCTTTCAGGTGTCGGATTTGGGTTTAGTTTAGCTACATATTCACCCATCTCTTCCATTCGTTTCTGTCTTGTGCTATTAGTTTCATTTCTTCTGGCGTTTTCTGTTTAATTTTTCCTGCTTCTCCTATTTGATGTATCTATTTTTTCCTCGGTCTGCCTTTTTTCTTTTTTGTAATATTCCTTGTTTCGTTAATTTTCCTTGTTAGTCTACTAGGTTTCATTCTTATCAGATGTCCATACCAGTTTAATTGTCTCGTTATTATTTTATTCATTATTGGTTCCTGTTAGTTATCTCTCTTATTACCTCTTTTCTTATTCTATCCCATTTGGTCTTTCCGGCTATAGCTCGTAGATGTGTCATCTCAATTGCAATTAACCTACTATTATGCTTTTTCTGTAAAGTCCAATTTTCGCTCGTATACCGTATCGTCGGTACCACAATTGTATTATATATTTTAATTTTTGTTTCGTGGGGCAATTCTTTTTTTCTCGGGACTGGCGCTAGTGCGTATTATAGTTTGTTTGATTTTTTAGTTCTGTTTGTTATTTCGAGGTCTATTTTACCATCATTGGTAATTATACATCCAAGATAATCATATGCGGTAATTATTTCCCGTTGAGTATTTTTTGCATTTTATATTTACTTCATTTTCTTCCTTTTCGCCGATGACCATTATTTTACTTTTCTCGATGTTTATTTCTATTTTTAATTTTTCTATTTCTTTTGTCCATATATTTATAAGTTTTTGCATTTTTGTCACGGAATCTGCTACAAGGATTATGTCATCTGCATACAATAAGGCCTCTATTTTTATTTTCTGTAATCTTTGGTATCCTATTGTTGTCTGTATTTGGTATATTACTGAATACATAATTGAATAACCTTTAAAATGAGCTATCACACGACCCCTAGTCTCATTAAAAAAATCATCGATTACGTCATCATGCCCAGATGTATGACGTCACTAGTATGATGTATATGTCAAAAAATTACAATTTAAAAATAAAAATCGACCAGTTTCGGGATTTTTCCTTAAATTCGCTAGCTTGCGAGATTAATAATTTATTCCTTTCATTTGCACCATACTGTATAGTGTAAGGGAAGGTATATTGGTAATTGTTCAGATGACAGGAATTATGACAGTTGATAAATACCAGTCTGATTTTTGGGAGAGTTTAATGAAAGGGTAACAAATCAATTTGAAGTTCTGTCCGACAAAATACATGGGACGTTTTCGTAGTTTGACGTTCCAAATTTTTAACCTGTTCCACAATTAAAACTTTCCCTGTTCCAGTGTTCCCATACGTCACACTTTGTCCGACGAGACACCGTTAATCTGTTAACAAATTTTCAGCTTACTATTAATAAACTTTTTTTTGGTACACGGGATCCAGACCTACTAGTTCTATTGCTCTACTTTTAATTCTTGCTTCTTCTTGTTCCTTAATAATGAAATCATTAAGGGGTTTAATTTGTGATTGAACAACAAGCCAGTGCATGCCAATTTCACCAATAATTATAATGAGACGTGTCCAAAATGTAACATAAACAAGGTTTCATTATAAAAACAGAAATTAAAACAGTGAACATTCTTTTTTATTAATACTATTTGATGTTCTATCACAGGGGTGTCCAACTTGCAATGCCTCAAGGGCCAAAACTAAAACCTTTGATGTTTTCGCGGGCCATATAATAATTTTGTTACAAGTAATAACAAAAAAATTGAGGTATAAAAATAATTAAAACAAAAAAGAGTATTATTTCTTTTATTGCTCAACAAATACATTTTTTTATAAACGGAAAATTTATTGATAACACTTTTCAATAATCAAGACAAACATTCCAAAAGCAACGAAAAAGATGTATCCAATTAGTGTGAGGACTGTGGTCGATCTGCTTCATCCACTAATGAAGAAATGTCCACCTCCAGTTCAGTTGTAGACAGTCTCATAAGATGACGTAAGGAAGAATCGGTAAGGTTGCTTCTGTTTTTGTTTTTTATGTATTTCATGGAGGAAAAGGCGCTTTCACATGTATATGTGCTTCCGAACATTGACGTCATTTTCAGTCCAAAATCTCGCAGGTTTGGGAATCTCTCCTTTGACAGTAATTTGAAAAATTCAGGTCCCTTTTCTTGTCTGGTGATTAGGAACATGTCTGCTTGAAGATCACATAACTCAAGCTGTAAGTTGGGTGGTTGATCATCAATGGTTGCTCCAAGAGGATTATTATAAAGTAGTACACTGCTTTTGTGACTTTCAATTTCTTCAAATCTTGTATTTAATTCATCAATAACTTGTTCAATTTGTGAAATGCAGGATGAAATCTCAATATTTTCCTCACCGTTGAATTATTCTGCTATTTGCAGACAGCTAGGGAAGTGTGTCAGGTTGTTCTTTCCCAAAGCACGTTTAAACACGTTCAGCTTATTCCGGAATCCGTTTATCATTCCGATCAAATCTGAGACTGTCTGGTTTCTTCCTTGAAGACTCAAGTTTAACATGTTAAGATGATTAGTCAGATCTGTTATAAAAGCTAACTGTCTTAAGAATTCTGGATCCTTAAATTTCTCTTCCAGTTCAGTTGTGTCAGATGAAACGTATTTGTTGAGGAATGCATGGATTTCCTTTCTTATGGCAAAAAATCGTTCCATGCACTTTCCGGCACTCAGCCACCTTACATGGTTGTACATTAGCAAGTCTCCATACTCAGCCTCTGTTTCCACTAAAAACTGCTTAAGTTTCCTGTGTAAAAGAGATCGATTTCCACCTCTAATCATATTTATAATCTTAATTACGGTTTGGAAAACTTGATTTTCCTTGACTGATTTTCCACATAAAGCTCCCTGATGTATAATACAATGAATTATTGGGCAAGTGACACCATTCTCTCGAAGCAGACCCACTAATCCAATTTTTTTACCTGTCATTGATGGGGCCCCGTCTGTTGCTATGGCTGAACATTTATCAAAGCCTCCAATTCTGTCAACTGTTTTCTTCACAGCCTCATTGATGTCTTTTCCTTTTGTTGTTCCATAAAGAGGACAAATATCAAATAACTCCTCTTTACTGGTAAAATCATCAAAAGTAGTGCGCACAAATATTAACAGCTGACTAACATCGGCTCGATCAGTGCTTTCATCCAAACAAAGTGAGAAATATGAGCTTTTCTTAACTAGGCTAAGCATAGATTTTTCTACTTGCTCACCCATAGCAACAATCCTTCTTTGTATGGTTTGATGTGAAAGTGGTACTGATTCAAATTTCTCCGCCATTTTAGAATCACCGAAAGCTTTGGCCATTTCAACAGCACATTTTTTTATCAAATTGCCGTCAGTGAAAGGTTTTTTTGCCTTTGCCAGCTCAAGCGACACGGCATAAGATGCATGCAAAGAATGCGTTTGAGAGTGTAATATTTTACTGAACATACCAGTGTGCTGTTTAAGCTTTTTCTTCAAATCTGCAACTAGGGCACGCCGACTTTCATTTGTGTACGTAGCAAACTTATTTTCATGCACTGTTGTGTAATGTCTTCTCATATTATATTCTTTAGGCACTGAAACGACATTCATGCACACTAAGCACTGCAACTTTCCATTATTGTTAGCAATCAAGTAATCACTCTCCCAACTTTCTTTGTAAATTCTGTTCTCACTATCAATTTTCCGTTTTACTGGTTTTACACTCATTATTGTATAAAAGGAATCAAGACAAAAAATTAGTCAAGTTCACTGTTCACTAGCAACGTAACAGATTAGCCGACTAGCCTACGTGTCAGTAGCACACTGGCACAATGGCGGCTGGCGACGGATGGTAAGCAGTGGGAGGTGTGGCCTGCGTGAACTGTGATGCGCAGTAATCAGTGCAGTTCTCATAGTGGTGGAGAACGATTGTGTTCGTCACACGTCCGCGAAGCGGCACGCGGTACAGTACTTGTGATGTAAAAACACTGCTAAACCATAAAATATAAATTAAAAAACCTTTTTTCATAGTGGCAGCATTTAAAGAAAATATATGCTTTTCGAAAATCTTACGTGGGCCACAACAAATAGCCTCCGGGCCGGATGCAGCCCGCGGGCCGCCAGTTGGACAACCCTGTTCTATCACGATCTTATTTATGATTTATACAAAACGCTTGAATTCTCGACAATATACGACAGGGACGACTTTTTAACAAAGTCCGGTAATACCATTACAAATTCCTGTCTCCCAAATACATACATAATTCAAGCTATACACCTGGATTTAGCCCGTTTAATATTACTTCGGGGACCCATTTCAAATAATATAAAATATATATGTTAAACAGCTTTCGTAAAACAACCAGCATCTCCCTTGTTGGCGCATAAAATATTTATTGTAAACCGTTTATGTTCTCATGGTTTATATCCAGAGATAGACATAAAATTTTGTCGTCGGCAAATAAAATTGCCGATTTATTGCGTAAAAGAATGACAAATCTGCGAATCGTCAAGTCTATAAACTGATATGCATTCCAAGCTGGAAGTTATGAATTTGCCGAGGATTATTATAAAAATATCCGGTCTCCATAGAGCTGTAAATATTTGGGATAAATATAAACGTCCGAAAGTGAACATAAAATTCTGCATTATTTTTAATATCTTCTAGAGAAATCTGCAATCTGCCTAGTACACAATAAGCGTTTTTTTCTGAAAATGAAGCTGACAACATATTATTCCAATGAATAATCTCCTTAAAATTATCTAAACCTGTGTTAAAATTGTTTTTGGTATATAAATCTTTTGTTTTCTTTCCGAACTTTGGTATCATAAGGATCTGTGCAACTTTCCAGATGCTAGGGAAATAATTAAGTCGTAGTAAAGCGTAATAAGTCTGTAGCACTTGTCAGTTAGCACTGTCAGTAATACTTGCAGAATTTTTTTAGATACCAAATCGAAACCAGGAGCTTTTTTATGTTAACCTTTAACTATCCTCGCATTAAGTTATAACATAAGTACACACGTGGCCTACTTTACACTTCACAAGAGATTACACTTAAAAACAGCGGTTTTGATTATTTTTTTTTTAAATATACTTGGTTGTTTGTTATAAACCTTATTCGGCATCAGCGAATGCTTGGAGTTTCTTTTCAGTAAGTCAATTGGGATTTCTAACTGGAATCTGACCCCTTAAAAAATAAAGTAATAAAATTAATAAATATAGTATATATAATAAATATAGACATAAAATTTTGTCGCCGGCAAATAAAATTGCCGATTTATTGCGTAAAAGAATGACAAATCTGCGAATCGTCAAGTCTATAAACTGATATGCATTCCAAGCTCGAAGTTATGAATTTGCCGAGGATTATTATAAAAATGTACGGTTTTCATAGAGGGATACAAACAAACGTCCGAAATGTGAACATTAAAATCTACAAATAATATTTATACAGTATATATCCCCTGTAAGTTTTATCCATATGGAAAACTTTTTTATTATTTATTTTTCGAAAAAAATTTATTCTTCATAAAAAGCTCTGCGTGGTCAAAAACCTAAGAATTAACCATCAAATATCAAATTTTTGGAATATTCTACGGCGTATGTCAAAAAGTTTGAATTTCACTCAAGAGTAAAGTAGCTTTATTTTTCACAATATTGAAAATTGCTATTATGAAAAGTTGTTTGGAATTAAAAACTATATTCTATTACTCAATTTTATCCTTCTATTTTTTTTTAATTATGGATAACTCACATTATTTTCAGTTATTTCAATTCAGATAACTGTTTTATTACTAATTTTACGAAAAAAAGTGATTCTTATTAAAAAGTTCTGCATGGTCTCAAACCTAAAACACAACCATTTTATGTCAAATTTTATCAATTTTATACGAGGTATGTCAAAAAATATGAATTTAGCTCAAAAGTAAAATACATTATTTTTCACAATATTGAAAATTTTTATTATGAAAAGTTATTTAGAATTAAAAACTTTGTTTCAGTATGTAGTAGCATCCTTCTAATTTAAATATTCCGAACTATAAAGGTACATACTTTACTTTTGTACCAAATTTATCTCTTTGGACATACCTCGTATAAAATTGATAAAATTTGATATAAGATGGTTGTATTTTAGGTTTTAGACCATCCAGAACTTTTTATTAAGAATCACCTTTTTTCGTGAAATTAATAATAAAAGAGTTATCAGAATTGAAATAGCTGAAAATAATGTTAATTATCCATAATTAAAAAAAAATTCAATTAGAAAGATGTAATAGTGTATAAGAATATAGTTTTTAATTCCAAATAACTTTTTATAATAGCAATTTTCAATATTGTGAAAAATAAAGCTACCTCTTGAGTGAAATTCAAACTTTTTGACATATCTCGTATAACATTCACAAAATTTGATATCTGATTGTCGAATCTTGGGTTTTGGACCATACAGAACTTTTTAATAAATTTTTTTCGTTAAATTAATGATAAAAAATTTTTCCATATGGATACAACTTACAGGGACATACTCTGTAAAAATTATACAAAGAATAAAGGCGAAAGATAAACAACCCTAAAGATTGTTTTGTATAACAATATTTTGTTGTTTAAGGATAGTTTTGATCTGCGACTGTGGTTAAATGTTAAACTTCACGTGTATTGATTTAATTGAAGCGTTTGTTTGAAAAACAACACATGTCCATTTTTCGCAAATTCGACTTTATGTATTCTTCTCATAGAATAGTCGTTTCTTTATCCATGTGACACATTCAGTTCAGTAAAAATCTCAGATATCCGGAGTAAAGTACATAGAGCATTTGGACAGTTTGAGAAAAACAACAGATGTCTGGGAAGTTTTTCTTTATTTGCCAAAATTGAAATTTTTGGACAAATATTCTTTTTCAAATACACGCTTCAATTCCATTTTGCTTTAATACGCCATTTTTGTAACCAGTTTTGGACCTTGCTTAGACTAGATTGCAGGTTCCTAGAGGCTGATGTTGGGTCAGTTTGGACTGCCACAATGGCTGTATCATTAGCAAATGTCGTAAAAGTAGTAAGTCATGTTGATGACAAATTTACAGCGTACAATAAATATAGCATTGGTCCAAGCATGCTACCCTGTGGAACTCCTGAATGTATTTGGATGCAACTCTGTATATTCAGTTCCATATTTTATTTGGAACTGCCTTTTTATCAGATATGATTTTAGAAGTAAAAAGTGAGAATGGGGCAGCAGCTAATTTAGTTTATATAGGAGAGTGCATATAGATTTTCACTTCGGAAAACATCAAACAAGATAGAACTTTTGTAATTTCATTATGAAATGTTTAATAAACAACGTATCAAAAAGTTCTACTCGAGAAGTGAGTGCTTATTTTTTTATTAAATGAACTACGGAGTTTGATGTTTTTTTAAATAACTCCGAAAATATAAATTTTAGAACAAAACTGACTTGACAATTGAAAAATTCAGAAAATTTTACAAAAGAAACCTTATATAAAGAATTTTCTAAAACTAAATCTGTATCTTCTATAATTTTTAATTTATAACGCTGTCACCCTTCTCACAAACATTGGCGCACTCTAAACTAGCGTACGGCGAAGTGCACGGTTGAGTTATTTTAATGTAATTCTGTAACTGATTGATCAAATGAAATTTTACAAATTTAACCTAAAAGAAGAACAATTAAGCTATCTTATGGTTATAATAAAAAGAAATAAAATATATGGGCATAAGTACGGTGGGGGCGGAAAAATGATTTAAAAATGTGTAACTAATACAATTTTTCTTATAAAACCCTCAATTTTGCACAAATTACATTTCAAGCATCGTACTAAATTATGTTTTATTAAGAAAAATCTCAAAAATTTAACTTAAATGATATGACGTCTTAAAAAAATGTAATTTTTGAAATCTTCGTAGTTTTATAGAATTACCACCACTTTAAGACGGTATTACTCAAGTTTGAACCGATCTGTTACAGTTTTATAAGTACTTTTTTAAAGCTTAGGATGTAGTCTTTAAAATGCACTGAATTATTATACTTTAGAAATGGAATAGACTATTTCTTTTTGAGAAAATTAAGATAAAAAAATGTAATACAAAAACCGAAAATTACCAGCTAAACAAATGTTTATATAAAGTGATCAAAACTTTTGTCTGTAAAACTTAACTAAAATATATTGAATACAAAATTTCAACAATAATAAATGTTCAGGAAAAAAATTTTTTTAGCTCTTATACAGTATGTCTGCGTAACTTGGAACCTATAGATAACTTTTTTATTATCAGTTTTACGAAAAAAGGTATTCTTTATAAAATACTCTGCATCGTATAAAATCTAAGATGCAATCATCAAATATCAAATTTAATAAATTTTATATGAGGTATGTCAAAAAATATGAATTTCCCTCAAGAGTGAAATATCGTTAAATTTCACAATATCGAAAATTGTTATTAAGGAAAGTTGTTTGGAATTAAAAAAATTGTTTTAGTGTTCAATTACATCCTTCTAATTACAATATTGTGAATATAGGCACTCTCCATATATAGAGGCATAAACTCTTAAGAAAAATTTATATTTTTTACATACCTCGTATAAAATTAAAAAAGTTTAATATCTGATGGTTGTGTCTTAGATTTTAGACCAGGGAGAGCATTTTATGAAGAATAACTTTTTGTCGTAAAAGTGATAATAAAATAGCTATCATAATTGTAATAAAATGATGAGTATCCGTAGTTTGAGAAACAATTGAAAAAAGTTTTTCGATTAGAATAATGTAATTGTATATTTAAACATAATTTTTAATTTCAAACAACTTTTCGTAATAGCATTTTTTGATATTCGAAATATAAAGTTACTTTACTCTTTAACAAAATTCATATTTTTGACATAACGTATAAAACTGATAAAATTTGATATCGGATGGTTGAGTTTTAGATTTTTGACTATCCAGAGCATTTTATGAAGAAACTTTTTTCGTAAAATTGATAATAAAAAAAGTTTTCCATGTGGTTCTGTATAAGAATTTTCAAATTTCAATGCAATATTCGGATTCAGTATAATCAAAAAAATAAAAAATAGAAACATATTTGATCAAAGTAAAATGATGAATTTAGGATATTTTTAAAATTATTAATACAAAAAAATTGTTATTGTTTAAACAATTAATAAACAATTAGCGGCCAAATCCGCGAGTAGAACTTTTTACTTTAACATGTATATAAACTAACAAAAAAAGTTTTAGAAAAATATAAGCTTGTTTGAATTTTTCCGAAACAATGCATGTTTTCGTTCTAATTGCACTCCCCTAATATTGCAATACTTGATTTCGCAGCTTGCCGAAAGCCTGAGATATATCGAGGAAAGCTGCTGAATAATATCTTTTACTATGCAGATCATTATTGATTTGATTTACCACTCTAATATGGAGGTTACCAATTCGGGTTCAGCCGAACCCGAATCCTGAGAACTAATGAGTGTTTTAAAAAAATTACTGAGGGCGGCAGTTTCTGAAAGCTTCTATTATGGTTATTTTAATAAGTTACATGAGTGAAAAAAGGAGTGAAAGAAAAAATTTAAGGTGATTTTTAATTATCTCATCCAAAAGAAATTTTTGTTTATTCTAAGGGACTTTCGGCACTCGATAACAATGTAATCTTCCATTCTGCGTTTAAATTTTTCAAAAATATTTATTAGTTTGTTCAGAATTTAAAAAAAATTAATGCATTTAAAAACCATTGGTCAAATTAGCTTACCTAAGTACCATCTTTTTATTTTTCGGTACTTATATTACGTCTCAACAGCTACTGAACTAATTTTTCTTGGTTATTGATAATTTATGGACTTTACGGTCTATAAATGTTTATTCTTCTTGATATATACAGGGTGTCTAGAAACTCTTCCAATAAACGAAGAGCGGTAATTTTTCAGATAATTTTAAGACAATTTAACCCAATTTACCTAATCCGAAAATGCTTCCTGAAGGAGCTAAAGCTCTTTGAATATGGCGTCTTGGAATTAGTTTTACTTAAATATCTCCAGAACAATGTTATTAAGAAAAACATAAACTGGTACGCTTATTTATCTTCCAGAGATAAATCTATTTCATCAATTACGCATTTCTAGTACAGGTCATAGGCGCCGGTTTTGGGTAGGACAACTGGTATTTTATCGCAAACTTATTTGTCTTTAACTTCTAAGCATTTTTGACTCTGGATTATTAAATTGTGAGGTATTCTTGTACTAAAACATACTTTGGCTTTAAGGCGGCAGGACGCACCGTTTTCTAGAAAAATCAATTTGAAAATTTTTCGTTTATTGAATTTGAAAAAAATTTGAAAACTTTTTTTCAAAAAAGACTGTGTATTTTACCGACTTGAAGGAAGAGTAACTTTTAATACTAGAATACCTCATAATTTAATCATCAAATGTCAAAAATGCTTAAAAATTTAAGATAAAAAAGTTATGCGATAAAATAACCGTTGACTTATCCAAAACGGACACATATGGCTGGTATTAGTATTTCGCAACTAAGAAATTCGATTTATTTCGCCAGTTTTCGTTTTTCTAAATAGTTTTTTTCTGAAATTTTTTTTTCAAATTCAACAAACGAAAAATTTTCAAATCGGTTTTTCTAGAAAACGGTGCATCCTACCGACTGAAAGCAAGACTAACTTTTAGAGTACCATTAGTACGAGAGTACCTTACAATTTAATAATACAGTATAAAAAATGCTTAGAAGTTAAAGATAAAAAAGTTATACGATAAAATAACGGGCGCCTATGACCAGTACTAGAAATTCATAATTGATGTATGTAGTTGATTTATCTCTGAAAGATAAATAAGTGTACCAGTTTTTTTCTCTAAATAGGAGTGTTCTGTGGATATTTAAGAGAAACTAATTCCAAGACGCCATCTTCAAAGAGCTCTAGCTCATTTAGGAATAATTTTCGGACTAGGTGAATTGGGTTAAATTGTCTTAAAATTATCTAAAGAATTTCCAGTCTTCGTTGGTCGGGAGAGTTTCTGAGCACCCTGTATAACAGTCATGTTTTGACTGGCTGATTGACATAGAGTCCATGCCATTAAAAAAAAAGAACATTGGTCAACATTGGTAAACTTCAAAATTTTATCCTACATAAACAATCTTAGTTACAACATAATCTATCATAGATCTTAATACCCGTGGACAAAGATCTACGATATACTATGTTGTAACTAACAGAGATATACATCCATCAAAAATAATTGACGTAAAATGCCTCAACTCAGCAGATGTAGGTAGTGACCACAGCCTAGTATTTTGAAAAATTAGAATCACCATGAAATATTTCAAACCTAAGAGAGTGGCACCAACACAAACAAAAATCAAAGCCGAAGGACTAAGTACGGAATCCACGGAGTACTTATATAGAAAAAGAATATCAGAGAAGATTGCTGATAATGAAATACTAGAAAACGATAACATCGAGGAAAGCTGGGAAAAACTCAAAAGTAACATAATTAACGCAGCAACAGAATCACTTGGAAAGAGGAAAGTAACGAATACCAATATATCAAAAAAGAAAACCCCATGGTTTCGAGAGGAAGTGAATATAAAATGTGAAAAAAAGAAGAAACCCTTTTTACAATACAGAACACAACAAACACAACAGGTATACAACCACTATAAAAGAATTAGAAACGAAACAAACACTCTAGTCAGACAAATAAAAAGAGAACACTGGGAGAGTTTCTCAAAACAGATGGAACACGACTTCTACGGAACACAAAAGGAAATATGGAGAATGATCAGAGGACAAAGAAAAGAGATGAACGAACTAATAAAAACGAAACACTTTCAGAAGGAAACTGCGGCAGACTATTTTCCATCTTTGTTTGCTAAAGATAACGATAACGAACCACCAACACCTAAAGTGAAAACAAACGAAGAAACAAATATTAAAGAAGCAGAGGTAACGGAAGCATTAAGGAAAATAAAAAATAGAAAATCACCAGGAGAGGACAGAATATCGAATGAACTCCTAAAGTATGGAGGACAAGACCTGACCAAACAATTATTAAAACTAATCCAAAAAATAATAGAACAAAACAGAATACCACAAGAATGGAGATCAAGCATCCTAATACCTCTCTTCAAAAAGGGAGAAAAATCGGACCCGGAGAATTATAGAGGAATTAATTTATTAAACACAACACTAAAATTAACGACCAAAGTGATAAACAAACTGAATAAAATTATAACGTTAGCAGAAGAACAATAAGGTTTTAGGTCGGGAAGATCATGCACCGACGCTATATTTATAATGAGGCAGATTCAAGAAAAATCGTTAGAATACAACAAACCGGCATACTTATGTTTCGTGGACCTTAAGAAGGCATTTGACAGGGTCAAATTAAAGGACATTATCCATTTATATTAACCTTCTGCTTATATTTGAACGAAGGATCCTGAGAGACATATTCGGTGGCATCTGTGAAAATGGTATTTGGAGGAGGAGGTACAACTACGAGGTATACCACAGATATAAACATATATTTGGTGGAAGTGACGTGGTATCTCTTATAAGAATAGGACGACTAAGATATGCAGGACATCTAGCAAGATCACAGCATAACAACCCTCCTAGAAGAATCCTTATGTCACAACCTGTGGGAAGTAGAAATAGGGGTAGGCCAAAACTTAGATGGAAAGATGGTGTAGATGAGGATGGGAGAAAAATAGGCGCAGCAAACTGGCAACGGTTGGCAATGGATAGGACTGACTGGCGTAATAGACTTGGGAAGGTCGAGGCTCTTTCATAGGGCTGTAGCACCATTGATGATGATGATCCATTTATTGTACGCAAGGAATATTTAGGAATATTTAAAACGATCGAAAATATCTACCAGAACAACACAATAAAAGTAAAAGTAGATGAAAAACTAACTGACCCAATTGAAGCTGGCAATGGGATAAGACAGGGAGATTCCCTGTGTCCTCTGTTGTTCAACCTTATCATGGACAAAATAATAAAAAAATAAGAACAAAAAAAGGATACCAAATGGGAGAAAAACAACCTTAAATAATAAGCTATGCAGACGACGCAATACTAATCTCTCAAAGTGAAGATCATTTACAAGGTATGCTGCACGAATTTAATATAACTGCTAGAAAATTTGACATGTTAATTTCCCCAAAAAAGACTAAATACATGGTTATAACAGCAGATCTAATAAGGTGTAAATTAGAGCTGGAGGGTCAAATAATAGGACAAGTCATGGAGTTTAAATATCTAGGCATCACACTATGCAGCTACGGAAAGCTCGAAACAGAAGTGGAAGATCAGGTGAATAAAGCAAACAGAGCCGCAGGTTGCGTGAAAGAAACAATATGGAGAAATAAAAACATCGGAAAAGAAGTGAAAGGCAAAATTTACAAAACAGTCATCAGACCAATAATGACATACGTGGTAGAAACACGACCTGATACAGAAAGGACAAAAAGAATGCTAGAAACAGCAGAGATAAAAACATTGCGAAAAATCGATGGTAAGACGATGTGGGATAGAGCTAGAAGTGCAGATATACGAAGGAGATGCAAGGTGGACAACATTAATAACTGGGTCAACAGCAGAAGAGTAGAATGAAACGACCACATAAGCCGAATGACAACAAATAGAGTAGTAAGGACAGCGAGAGACGGTTCCCCAATAGGAAGACGATCAGTGGGAAGACCACGAAAAAGATGGAATGACAACTTACTGGAAGCACATTGAAAAACAGACAGAGTAATGTCTATATAAAAAGAAGAAGAAGAAGAAGATAAACAATCTTATCTCGATACCAGCTTCATCGCCAGAATGTTTGTGTATTAATAAAATAGTAGTTTAATCAGAACACTTTTTAATAAATATAAAGTGAAACTTTAGAACTTTACGACTAACTTTTAAATCCCAACTGACAGCCATGTCATATGTTCCTACTTGGACATGTTTTCAACCCAAGGAATATCCTAAATAGCGTGGGTACCAAAATACATATCGGCTTTTCATAAACTATACAGTGCTAGTCAAAAGTCCCCCCCCCTCATATCCGTGAAATTTGGAGGAAGGAAAGAAACGGACGTAAGCTTCTTAACTAATCATAACAGGTGACGTAATAGTGACAGATGACGTTACAGAGCCACTGTGACCGATAATTTTAAATGGGACCGTATGACAAGTGATACCTCGTTCAAAAGTTGTTCTGAGGCTATTTTCTTGTGGCATTTTTGCAACTAACTAGTTTTGATGGAAAATAAGCCACAATTTTACTAAAAAAATGATTTAAATGATTTTATTACCGTAAACTACTAATTATTTTTTACTATTTTAAACTTAAAATACATGGACAACTTACCTAAAAAACCTTTATCAAACAGCTAATCACAAAGAACTGGAAACACCACGATTAGAATCGGATGAGAAAACAGAAATTAAAGAGGAAGATATAAAGAACGCCTTAAAAAAGATGAAAAATCGAAAAGCTTCTGGGAAAGATGGAATAGCTAATGAACTTTTAAAGTACGGAGGAGATAGACTTCACAAAGAACTGAATATCCTTATAAGTAAAATAATAAATACAGGAAGAATTCCAGAAGAATGGAGAACCACTCAAATTATAGCGTTATTTAAGAAAGGTGATAGGGCAGACCCCAGTAACTATAGAGGGATAAATTTACTGAGCACTATACTGAAACTCACAACAAAAATACTTATGGAGAAAATAATGGCGTGCATAAATATATCGGATGAACAACAAGGATTTAGAAGTGGAAGATCATGTAACGATGCAGTTTTTGTGATAAGGCAAATAGCGGAGAAATCATTTGAATATAACAAACCAGCCTTTTTCTCTTTCATAGACCTAGAGAAAGCGTTTGATAGAATCCAATTAAAAGATGTGATACACCTTCTATATGAGAAAAATTTACCACTGGATATCATAAAACTGATAGAAAACATATATGTAAGAAATAAAATAGAGATAAAAGTCAATGGAATAATAACAGAACCCATAGAAACAAACACAGGAATCCGGCAAGGAGATTCACTAAGCCCTCTACTGTTTAACATAATAATGGATGCAATAATAAAACAAGTGAAGAAAAAAAGAGGGTACAAAATGGGCAATAGAGAGATAAAATTACTCTGTTACGCTGATGACACCGTGTTAGTAGCAGAGTGCGAAGACGACCTACAAAGATTATTGCACGAGTTCAACATTAACGCAAAAGAAATGAATATGAAAATATCAGTCCAAAAAACAAAAAGCTTAGTAATTGCCAAAGAACCAATAAGATGCAAATTGGAGTTAGACAATCAAATTATACAACAAGTAATGACTTTCAAATATCTGGGAATTAATCTATCAGCCGACAACAATATCGAAGAAGAGGTAAAAGACCAAATAATTAAAGCCAGTAGAACGGCCGGATGCCTAAACGACACAATTTGGAAAAACAAACACCTAAGATTGGAAACAAAGGCCCGAATATATAAGCCAGTTATTAGGCCAGTTATGACTTACACGGCCGAAACAAGACCAGATACAAGCAAAACACGAAGACATCTGGAAACCAACGAAATGAAGATCTTAAGAAGGATTGCTGGAAAAGGACTACAGGATAGGGTAAGAAGTGAGGAAATCAGACGCATATGTGGAGTAGACAATATAAATACCTGGGTAAAGAACAGAAAAGAAGAGTGGAATGAGCACATAAGCAGGATGTCTGAATCAAGGATAGTAAGAATAGCCAGGGACAAGTCACCGTTAGGCAGGAGAAGTATAGGACGCCCAAGGAAAAGATGGAATGACAACTTAGGGGCAGAATGAAAGGCACCGTTGAAGAAAAACAGGCAGTACTGCCTATATAAAAGAAGAAGAAGAAACTACTAATTAATATTCTCATTAATATTTTTTGTATTTTCACAACGACACCCGATTTGGGCGTCTAAACGTTAATAAAATCATTTTTTTAGTAAAATTGCCGCTTATTTCCCATCAAAACTCTTTTAAATGGTATTAAAAATACGTATTCAGCCATTATAATTTTTTGGGTTTGAGTTGATTTGGGAAAAAAAAAATTCAAATATCCGCCTATTGTTTTTTGTCAAAAAAGTTTTCACGTTTTTCAGTTCTCTAGTAGTTTTTACGTCAATGTCAACCTTTTTTTCAAGTAACCATAGGCGGAAGTTTAAATTTTTATTAAAATGCGAAACTACAATTTTATAGTTATTTCTTTATTCATCAAAATTAGCTTAAACTCAAATAAAATTAGTATGAGTGAATAGGTATTTTCAATACTTTTCAAACGAGGTATCACTTACCATAAGGTTTTATTTACAATTATCTATCACAGTGGCGCTGTAAAGACATCTGTCATTATTACGCCACCTGTCATGACTAGTTGAGAATCCTACTTCCGTTTATTTCCTCCCTCGAAATTTCACCCGTGTTGAGCTGGCCCCCCCACTTGCAAAAATTAAAAAACAAATAGCCCTGATTTATGAGCTATTTATGAGCTTTCATATTCGGCAAACTAAAAATTTTGAGCTCGTTCCACTGAGCAGGAATTTAATACTTTAGTGGGGGCGGGGTGCTGAGTCAGCCCCACCCACTACTTAAAAGTAGGAATATTGAATCGGTTTTTGCGGCAGAATTACAAGCTATTTATGAGCTCTTGAAATTATATAGTTTCGATTTTTGAGCTCATCCCCTTCACCCCCAAACAATCCTTTAATTGATTTAACTTAAGAGAAAAATGCTGAGAAAACTTAAAATATATGGTATTGCGGATATAATTCCTATACCTTATATACTCTAAGAATAAAATATTAAATCACGTGCATTTCGATTATTGAGCTACAACTCCTTCGCAAGAAAACCACCCTATCTTCCCGGCTTAAGAGAAAGTTGTATTTAAATGCATTAAATTACTTATGTGGCAACTACATATCATTTAATAATTTATAAGCTGCCAAATTACGTGCATTTAGATCAGTAAATTGCAATTTATTTTGTATAGTGCAGTCACTGAAGGTAAAAATAAACGATTACCTTCAATTTGGGTGAACCTTCATCGATTTTCACGAAAATTGGTCAGTGGTTAGAGGATACCTCAAGAAACAAAGATGACATGGTACCATCTTGCGCCTTTACCCTGAGGGTGGATACCTCCCCTTCTCGTGGGTGAAAATAATTTTATAAAAAATAACTGCACAAAACTATAAAAGAACAAATTAAAAGCAAAATTTATTATATAAAATTATTAAAATAAGTCAAAATTTTTAAGCTATTAAAGATCAAAGATTTTAATTATTCGTTAAAAAAAAATGCATGTTTTGAAGCGGTTTTTCGTAAATCACTGAAAAACAGTAAGTTTTTACAAAAAAGTTAATAGTAGTTTAATTCGTATAGCTTATATTCTAAGAATAAACTCTTAAATCACGCGCCTTTCGACTATTGAGCTACAACCCATTTGCAAGAAAACCATCTCATATTCCCGGCTTAAGAGAAAGTTGTACTTAAAATAATTTAAATTAATTATTTGGCGACTAGATATCGTTTAATAATTTATGAGCTCGCAAAGTATACGCATCTCAATTATTAAATTGCCATTTTCTTTCTATATTACAGTCACTGAAGGTAAAAATCAACTATGACCTTCAATTTCGGTAAATCTCCATTCATGTTCACGAAAATTGGTGAGCGAATTTTGATGCTATCAACTTTTTCTGGAGCTCATTTTTGATACGTATTTCTAAGTACTTTGACAAGTATTTAGTACCTAAGTGTTATAAAATGCATCTCTTTCCCGTTATTTAAGCTTGAATCGTTAGATTTGAACAGTCGCAAAAATATATATATTTAATTACCAATAACTTACTTTAAATTAACATTAAAGGGTTTTTCAAGTAAGCAATTTATTATATTTTTTATTAGCTTCAATTTTAGTGATGAAAAATTTTTTGTAAAAACTTACATTTTTTGAGTTATTTATGAAAAATCGCTTTAAAGCATGCATTTTCTTTCACAAAAATTAAAATATTTGATCTTTAATAACTCAAAAATTATTGATTTATTAATAACATTATATAACAAATTTTGCTTATAATTTGTCCCTCTCTCGATTTGTGGGGTTATTTTTAATAAAGTAATTTTCACCCCGAGAAGGGGTGACATATACCCCAGGCTAAAACCGCAAGTTTTTATTGTCAATTCGTGAAAATGAATGGAGATTTACCGAAATCAAAGGTCATAGTTGATTTTTACCTTCAGTGACTGCACTATAGAAAGAAAATGGCAATTCAATAATTCAGATGCGTATATTTTGCGAGCTCATAAATTATTAAACGATATGTAGTCGCCAAATAATTAATTTAAATTATTTTAAGTACACATTTCTCTTAAGCGGGGAATATGGGACGGTTTTCTTGCGAAGGGGTTGTAGCTCTATAATCGAAAGGCGCGTGATTTAAGAGTTTATTCTTAGAACATAAACTATACGAATTAAACTACTATTAACTTTTTTGTAAAAACTTACTGTTTTTCAGTGATTTACGAAAAACCGCTTCAAAACATGCATTTTTTTTAACGAATAATTAAAATCTTTGATCTTTAACAACTTAAAAATTTTGACTAATTTTAATAACTTTATATAATAAATTTTGCTTTTAATTTGTTCTTTTATTGATTTGTGCAGTTATCTTTTATAAAATAATTTTCACTCCCGAGAAGGGGCGGTATCCACCCTCAGGGTAAAGGCGCAAGGTGGTACCATGTCACCTTGTTTCTTGACGTATCATCTAACCACTGACCAATTTTCGTGAAAATCGATGAAGGTTCACCGAAATTGAACGTAATCGTTGATTTTTACCTTCAGTGACTGCACTATACAAAATAAATTGCAATTTACTCATCTAAATGCGCGTAATTTGGAAGCTTATAAATTATTAAATGATATGTAGTCGCCAAATAATTAATTTAATGCATTTTAAGTACAACTTTCTCTTAAGCCGGGAAGATAGGGTGGTTTTCTTGCGAAGGGGTTGTAGCTCAATAATCGAAATGCACGTGATTTAATAGTTTATTCTTAGAGTATATAAGTTATAGGAATTATATCCGCAATACAATATATTTTAAGTTTTTTCAGCATTTTTCTCTTAAGTTAAATCAATTAAAGGGTTGTTTGGGGGTGAAGGGGATGAGCTAAAAAATCGAAACTGTATAATTTCAAGAGCTCATAAATAGCTCGTAATTCTGCCGCAAAAACCGATTCAATATTCCTATTTTTAAGTAGAGGGGGGCTGACTCAGCCCCCCCCCCCCCCACTAAAGTATTAAATTCCTGCTCAGTGGAATGAGCTCAAAATTTTTAGTTTTCGGAATATGAAAGGTCATAAATCAGGGCTGTTTGTTTTTTGATTTTTTCAAGTGGGGGGGGGGCAGCTCAACACGGGTCCAAATTTCACTATTATACTATAAGTATAACCATTCAAAAGATACGAGGGGAGACGGACTTTTGACTAGCGCTGTATAATATACAAGTTTTCTCCTCCACTGTGCTACGATTCTGTAAAACCGTTAAAACCCATTTTCTTTTCTACTGTGTAAAATAAAAAAATAACGGTTCATATTACTTAAAACTTTAATAACATCGCGAAAATACGGAGCACACGTTTTTTTTTTCTAAACAAGTTTTATATTACCTAATGGTCCGTTATAATGGATCCGGTTAGTGTCGTCCTACTTGTAAAACTGAGCAATATTGCTGCACTTACCGTCCAAAATGTGATGAGAAAAGGATCGTAATTATGTCGTTACAGTAAAAAATAATATTCCTTGTTCTCTCGTTACATGTAATATTTAAGAGTGAGCTTTTCATAGATGCTTATAAAATAGGTAGTGTTGGTTTAATTTTAAACAGAGTGAAGCAGAATTTATAATTATATATTATCAAGGGATATGACACCAATAATGAAAGGATTAACAAAGCTGCATTGACGGCATCAATAGGGGAGAGTTGGATAAAACGGGATAGTCGGATAAAACGGGATACCTAGCCTAGAGACCCAACTAGTGCTGCTATCAATCGCACAACGACGAAAACTTGTTCTCAGTCGTCATTTTAACATTCTCAATTCGTTTTACCTCGATGCCATTATTCGATGAAGAGTTGTTGTGTTTAGAATTGTTTGACTCTATTTTTTTGGTACTTTGTACTTTTAAGTGCGTTGTTGTCTACATTATATTGCCTACATATCTAAACATATAATTTCGGTGACTATTACATTTAATTCAGCACTCATTAACGAATATTCTCATGTGTAGTCTATCTAATTTGACTTTCACGTTTAGGCAGGAGCCATTTTTGTTTTGAAAAATGTCTGAGTTGGACAAAACGGGACACTTATAAGTCGGATAAAATAGGATACAGTTTTTTATGTCCCGTTTTATCCACCTATCTATTTGTTGGCCTATGAATTTTTTAAATAGCGATAAAGCGTGTTCTCATACTGCAGAAAAGAACAACATATTTTTATGTGGCTTGTGTTCTGATATACGTACCTAGTCCTAAATAAAATGTCTTATTTCCCATTTAACAATATTACATAAAAAAGGCCTATTTTTAAGTTTCTGACTATTTAAGATATTGTTTTTCAAAGGTAAATTATGCTTTGCAGTCTTATATCTACTTAAATATACTTTTTAGATAATTTTATGCAAAAAATTAAATGTTGTGAACCTATCCCGTTTTATCCAACCGTGGTATGCTAAAACGGGATGTGCAGGACTTTATTAAATAATATTTTTTACTATTTTCCAGTCATTAAAAATAGCTAAAAATATGTTTTTTGTGTGCTTCAATAAAAGTTGTACCTATAAAAAAATAATAATATGATAAAAACACTCTAACAAGAAGTAAAACCACTTCTATGTAAATTGGTATATTTATTAACACTTAAAAATCCCAATGGATTGAATAAAATATGTCCAATTCAGAACGTTTTCAGACCTATCGGTCCATCATCAGTGAATCTACAATAAAATAAGTAATCCCACTATTAGAATTGAAAGATGGTTGAAATTTTTAAAAAACTAAAAAAGTGTGGTTAGATTACTTACGTGCATACTTGCTAAATAGCCCCAGAACCAAACAATGGTTGAATTTAAAATTCAATTTACATTATTTAAAAATAATATTAAACAGGCTAAACGCCGATGTTAAAGGATATAGCCTATGGGAACATGGTGAAACCCTACCAAAACCTCAATCAACCATCTTAGGCCAACTTTGACTATAAAGTGTCACAAGTGTGTAAGGAACTGTTTGAAGTGACATTGACAGTAGAGAAAAAGGTAGTCGACTTTCAAAGTTAATTAACCAAAAGGTCATGACCCACAACAAATGATAAAGATTTTAATATCTGAAAATGTCTAACATTTTAAATCTATTGGTTTTTGAAAAGAAATTGTGATATAGAAAATTAATTTAGAATATAAGATTATTTATATTGACTGTATACTATAACATTAGATTGATCAAATTGATAATTAATCAAATTGTACGGGCATTCACCAAAATGTAGACTTTTTTAAAATTTAATAAAAGTAGTAATATACATACATACTAACTTTACATACACCAATTTTTACTGTAATAAAATAATTATTGTAAGCATTTAATTTTAACGTATTTGCTTAACCTGTATATCAGATTGAATTTTCCCTTAATTCGCTTTTAAATAAAATTTTACCCACGGTAGATTCGATCTAAATCTTTTATTTGGACTGTAGAAACCAACCTCCAAGTATATCATTCTCATTCTAAGTACACTTAAATTATTCATATACACAGACGCGAAGTGCTAATAAGAAAATCTAGACGTGAAAATGAGACCTTTGTTATCCAAATGTGTATATTACAGTCTTATTGCTGATTTTGTAGAGTAATTCTCGCGCTGTTATAACTTTATTACATCAAGAAATATTGCGAGAAGCTCGAGCGAGCATCTTGTTAGCGGGTTGCGCGGAAAGACGTACTTCAGGTTTGAGTTTTATAATAAGCTAAACTTACTGTTTGTGAAATAGGAAGAATAATCAGGTGGACGTAGTAGACGATTTATGAATACAGATGTAAACTCCCGAGCAACTCAGTTGCACAATAGAATGTTAACATAAATTATTCAACATGTATGTTGGAAAAAGAATATACGGATTTAAATCTAACGTTTTAATAATTGTGTAATTTAAGGTAAATTTTAAAGGGTTGACTTTTAAAATAAAATGTTACAAATAGTAAAAAATAGTGTTACTATACTCTAACTCTATATCGTTCATTTAGAAGAAGAGGGTTACATCTAAAAATGTTAAAGTCTTTTTTATTGCATCAATTGCTTCGAAATAATAATTTCTACTATGGAAAACATAGCTACATGTGTAAGTGCACTAGTCTCCGAGAGATGTCAGATGTAACTCTTTGGTTTTCCCCTAACTTTCTCTACAGAACGTTATTCGCTTTAGAGAATACAATTATATCTTGAAATATAACAGACAAAAATAAGTTAATTTAATTAAAACTTTAGTAATTATTAACTATTTAGTAATAATTTTTTTGCCAATTTTACCAAATTGGCAAAACTGCTTACTATAATCACAAGCCAATTGTGTCTGAGTTTAGTGAACCGACTATATTTGCGAAAAACCGTCTAAAAACGTGTTTTGTGTTGAAAAATGGACATACATTCACAAATAACTCGAAAAGTATTGACTTTATAGAACAAAATACTATAAAATAAAAGCTGATTAGAATTAGTCCGTTTATCCAATTTCAAGGAAGAAGGGGTGAAACTTACCCCCAAGGCAGCAGAGCACATCGACACAATATCACATTTTTCTTTGACATGTTAGCTATGTGTATGTCAAATTTTATGTCAATACAATCGGTTGTTTAAAATTCGGAGGTTTTGAAATATTTTAACGTGAGTTAATGGACTAGAATAAAAGAAACCTTACTATATGTTTAAAACATCCAGCGCTTAATAAAATCCTGAATTTCTACTTGACCGTTAAGAACAAGGGCAAAAAGAGTTTTATTTTTGGGTTATAATAGTAACAAGTGCTATAAAATTTCCTAACATTCGGAGCTCTATAAAACATCATAAAAGTAGCTGCGCTAATAAAATTGATTAAGATAACCCAAGCAAATGATTACATCTAACTAGTGAGCATGTAAAGAAGAATTTGTAACTTTTTTATTTAAGTTTTGGCCTTCTTGATTCATATTTTGTGCTCATTACTTGCTAAATCTTCTGTCAGGAAAATTATGGTGAATATGGTGGAATAATATACTGAAGTTGTTGTAGACTAATAAATGATTTTTTTTCTCCAGTGGTCCCGAAAATTTTGTAATTGCAAATGATGCTCACACTGTATATTGTATAGCTTCAACATGCTAAATACATTAAGTTATTTAAAAATGACACTATACTAGAAAACATTTAACATGACATGTACATTTTTGTTACCTTGGGAACGTAATCTAGAGTCCTTTAAATATTACCATTTTTCTCAATAAAAGTGTAAATATTTCGATAATTATTATCTTTAGACTTATAAAATCTGATACAGACTCTTCATATTTTAAAAAATATATCTAAAAATGATTTGATATACATATAGGGTATATTATTAAAAAACATAATATGACTTGTTAAAATCAAACACAATTATTTTTCTTTTGACTGTATGTAAGCTTTGTCCATAAAATTGTAAAAATTTTCAGTGACAATAAAGCATATTTCTATTTTATCCTATTTAGTTCACTCCGTCGTTCCGACTGATCCTGTAAAATCAAAAATAATTTTAAATTACAGACGTCCTTGATACACACTAATTTTCATACAAATACGTGCTTAATATTTTTTTAAAAAATCTATCGAATGATACCAAACACGACTTCACACGGAGATGGGTGGAGGGTAAATTTAAAATTTTAAATACGAATCCAGCGATATTTCGCGAAACGAACATCAGATCGAAAAACTGGAAAATACACTTACTCAATATTTTTGGAACCGCAGATGTTCGGATACAATTAGCGTCTCTTTGCAAAGACAATTGCGTCGACTTTGCAAAGTAACAAGACCCTTACTTAACACACACACTACACATGACACTAGGTACCAAACACGACCCCCTATAGAGGTGGGGTGGGGGGTTAATTTAAAATCTTAAATGGGGGCCTCAATTTTTTATTGCAGATTTGGATTCCTTACGTAAAAATAAATAATTTTTATTCGTGACACTTTTTCGACTTATGGATAGATGAAGCTATAATCTAAAAAAACGCTTGTTGGAAAATTAAATTAAAAATGGAAATAAAATGGATAAAAGTCCCCACTAAAATGAAAAACTTTACTTAACTTTTTTTGGTTTTAGGACCTACTCTTCACAACCAAATACGTCCCCATAACGCTCGAGTGACTGCACATTTAGTATACTTTGCTCCCCTACCATTAAGAGCTTAGGCGCAAAATTTCGGTCCAATGCTTTTTAATTGCATTCATTTCTTATGAATCATGAGAAAACTAATTACGTATTTTTGAAAAATTCAAATGCAGAATGAAAGATTACATTATTTTCGAGCGCTGAAAGTCCCTAAAAGCTTCGATAATGTTTATTTTAATAAGTTACAGGGATGCAAAAAAAGAGAAAATTTAGTGTAATATTTAGTTTTAAATATTTCATTCAAAAGAAACACTTTGTTTATGCTAAGGGACTTTCGGCCCTCGGTAATAATGACATATTGTAATCTTTCAGTCCGCGTTTAAATTTTTCAAAAATATTGATTAGTCTTTTCAGGAAAGTTTTTTCGAAAAAAATGTATGTACCTAAAAAGCATTGATCCGAAGTTTTGCGCCTATGCTCTCAATTACTTTTTGTCAAATAATTCTATTGGAATGATGACTAGGTACTTAGTTGATGAATACTTCCATTTTAATGAAAATTGTACGGGCATTCACCAAAATGTAGACTTTTTTAAAATTTAATAAAAGTAGTAATATACATACATACTAAACTTTACATACACCAATTTTTACTGTAATAAAATAATTATTGTAAGCATTTAATTTTAACGTATTTGCTTAACCTGTATATCAGATTCAATTTTCCCTTAATTCGCTTTTAAATAAAATTTTACCCACGGTAGATTCGATCTAAATCTTTTATTTGGACTGTAGAAACCAACCTCCAAGTATATCATTCTCATTCTAAGTACCCTTAAATTATTCATATACACAGACGCGAAGTGCTAATAAGAAAATCTAGACGTGAAAATGAGACCTTTGTTATCCAAATGTGTATATTACAGTCTTATTGCTGATTTTGTAGAGTAATTCTCGCGCTGTTATAACTTTATTAAATCAAGAAATATTGCGAGAAGCTCGAGCGAGCATCTTGTTAGCGGGTTGCGCGCAAAGACGTACTTCAGGTTTGAGTTTTATAATAAGCTAAACTTACTGTTTGTGAAATAGGAAGAATAATCAGGTGGACGTAGTAGACGATTTATGAATACAGATGTAAACCCCCGAGCAACTCAGTTGCACAATAGAATGTTAAAATAAATTATTCAACAAAACAAGAATAGTATACGGATTAAAATCTAGCGTTCTAATAATTGTGTAATTTAAGATAAATTTTAAATGGTTGACCTTAAAATAAAAAGTTACAAATAGTAAAAAATGGTGTCTATTAACAAAAAATTATTTGAAATATAGTCTAAATTTTGGTGAATGCACATATAATTTTTTATTAACATTATTTACGATAAAATAAGGTATCATTCCAGTGCATTTTGCAAAAAATTATCTTCCAGACCCAAATTTGTGTATTCGTTTTAATATGGCGGTATACTATGTACCAGAGGGCATAAATGCTTATATTTTCGATTTAAAAGTCTGTTCTTTGTTTACAATTTAAAACGATTAACTAAATTTGGTTCTGAAAGATATATTTTATGTTTTAAAGAATTTAATTAAACGGTTGCTACCCAGTTCAGAAATACACAGTAATAATGTCTACTTTTAGTTGTTAAAAGTAGATGGAGCTAGCATATACTTCTTCTCCTTGTTATTGGCAACTGTAATGAAACTGCAAAACCTTTATAAACTAGGTTTTAATATACAAGGAATCAGCATGAGGTGATTAATGAAATTACAATAACATGATAAGCATATGAGAGTAACTAAGATTAGAAATAACAAACATAGTTCACAGAATACTACATTCACCCCAGCTTTATTTTTCAACGAAAAATTTAAGGAAAGCAGGAGCGTTACTTTCTCTTGTACCTCTTCTAATAAAAATGTGTTTATTTTCTTCTCCCAAATCAGTTTCAATGCCACCCTCTTCCAGAACGTTAACTGCAGAAATATTTGTATTTTCCTCACATATATCATCCAATCTAGGGCTTGGTGGATCCTTGATAAACTGTTCATTACAAAGCTCAGACTCCGATCCAGATTTTCACAGTCAAGTAGAGATACATCTCCTCGTGGTGCAAGTTGTCTTAAAGCTACTGTTGTTTCTTTGCCATCTTCACGTCTAACAACAGCATAGTTCGGTTTTGCTTCAACCAGTTGCACTTATTCAACAAGAGGGTCATATTTGGAGTGCCTCACATTCTTTTTCATAAACACTTTTCCGGGGATTATCAACCATGAAGGAAGTGCAGTTCCATTTAAAGCTTTTCTAGAATGATGAAACATTCGCTCATGAGGGATACTGTTTGTAGCTGTACACAAAAGAGAACGAATTAAATGAAGAGCTATATCAACTACTTCCTCCCACTGTTCAGTTTTTAAATTTTTAGATTTTAAAGCAAGAGAAATAGTTTTCCACATAATTCCTTTATACCTTTCTGTCTGGCCACTGCCTTCAGGATTATACGATGTTGTTCGGCTTGTCGGTATTCCTTATGAATGGAGAAACACTTTTACTTCTTGAGACATAAATGCCCCCCCTTGATCTGAATGGATATAACTAGGCATTTCAAATAAAGAGAATAAGTTTGTAAGACACTTCACAATAGTTTTCGCTGAAACATCTGGACAAAAATATACAAAGGGGAATCGAGAATATTCGTCTACAATAATTGTTAGGATATATTTGTTATGAGATCTAGATGGAAGCGGTCCTTTAAAATACAGAGACAATCTTTCAAAAGGCGAAGTTGCTTTAATTATTCTCCCTTGAGTTTTCAGAGACTTTGGTTTTATTTCTGCGCAGATAGGACAGCGATTGGTCATTTCACGGACTTCATCAATAGTATATGGTAAGTTACGTGTCTTTATCCAATGGACACTTTCTGGTGATCCCTGGATGATACAAGGATTGATGTAGTTCAAATAGACTTGGTCGAGGATTTATTGAACAGCACACTCGTGAGAAAGTATCTGACACTACAGTCTCAACTCCTGGTCTGTACTGAATATCGAAACTGTAACATGATAGTTCAAGGCGCCATCTGATACTCTTCTCATTTTTTATCTTACTAGTGTGGCGCATATTGAACATAAGAGACACAGATTTTGTTCAGTTATAAGTCGAAAATGTTTACCTATGAAGAAATGTCTCCATTTTCTAAGAGCTTCCACTATTGAATAAGCCTCTTTTTCCACTGATGAATGATTTCTTTCACTTTTTGATAAAGTTCTTGAAAATAAATCTTCCTCCTTGGCTAAGAGAAGCAGCAATACAAAAATCTGAAGCATCAGATTCAACAACAAAAGGAATCTTGTCATCAATTGTAGTAACGGCTGACGAAATAATTTCAGATTTTAGAATTTGAAAAGCTTCAGCTGCTTGTTCTGTTAAAGGAAAATTACTGCATGTGACTAGTTTATGTAACTTGTCTGAAAATTGTGGGATAAATTTGGAATAATTTGCAAACATTCCAATAGCTCTCTTTAGTAATTGCGAAACGTTTGGTAAGGGTAACTTCTTTAAAGGTTCAAGTCTTTCGGGCTCAGATTTTGAGGTCTGATTCTCTATTTGATAACCCAAAAGTTTGATTGAATTTACTGTATAATACCTTTTATTTTCATTTATTGTTAAATTGTATTTCTTCGCTACTCCAATTTTCAAGATTCTTGCATCAGTTTGTAGGAACGTATTGGTATCGTTTGTTATTATTCCGGTAAAAAAAACATTGTTTACATGTCAAACCTTTAAAGCAGTTTTTTTATTTACAGCTTTTACAAGAAAAGAGATTCAGGATTACAGGAAAATTCAAAAAGCAAAATCTTAGAGGTGCCTCCGAAATAATACGAAAGGAGTAGGTATGAACTAAAAAACAGCCCTTAAATTTTTCCACAGAATTTTCTAAAGTTAGGAGAAAATACAATGCTTTCATTCACCCCCGTATAACGCCATCTAAACAAATTTTTTTGTTACCAGAATAATAACAAACGATATCACTACTACCCTGGGCTAATTAGCAAAATTCATGGAAAAGTTATTTACCAGCAATTTTATTGCTGGAATCGAATTATAAGATCCTATATATTAATATTATAGGTATGCAAAGTCCGCAGATAGTGTGCTACTTTTTTTATAAACAAAATGGCGCCGACAAATCGTATTTTTTTCAATGATTGCTCTATAACTCCGAAGATTTTAACTTTACAACAAAAACACCCAAATAAAAATTCACCGCAATTAAATTCTGCATAGAGATATGTTTTTCACGATTTGCTCCGACGAAAATTTTCCTCGGAAAATGCGGGTTTTCCTAACAAAAACTATAATTTTCAAATAAAGTTTTAGGTAATTATTAATCAATAATTAAATAACTTAGTGACATCAAAGATTTCTTGGTATAGATTGTAATTCCAGAAGCCGGTGAAAATTAAACGAATATTTTACCAATAATTCAATTGTTAATTAACAATTTACGATCGCAATAATAACCAAAATAATCATGTTACATTGATCAAACTTTTAAAGATTATAAACATGAGATGCTTGTTTAATATTTTATCGACAAAATATAAATTTTTCTTTTTTTTGCATAATCTTTAAATTTTGAAAAAGAAATAGTTATAATACGTTGGTCTAATTAGTAAAGTACAAAGAAAGGTTATTTACCAGCAATTTATTGCTTTAATCGAATTATAAGATCTTACATATTATTAATATAGGTATGCAAAGTCCACAGATAGTGCGCTACTTTTTTTATAAACAAAATGGCGCCGACAAATCGTATTTTTTTCAATTATTGCTCTATAACTCCGAAGATTTTAACTGTACACCAAAAATACTCAAATAAAAATTCACCCCAATTTAATTCTACATTGAGGCATGTTTTTCCCGATTTGCTCCGACGAAAATTTTCCTCGGAAAATATGGGTTTTCCCAACAAAATCTTGAATATTCAAATAAATTTTTTGGGCCAGTAATTATTTATCAATAATTATATAGCTCGGTGAAATAAAAACTTTCTTGGTATAGATTATAAATTCAGAAGCCGGTTAAAATGAAACGAATATTTAGCAACAATTCAATTGTTAATTTTAACAATTTACAGTCGCAATAACAACCAAAATAATCATGAGACATTGATCAATCTTAGAAAGATTATAAAGGTGTGATGCCTATTTAATATTTTGTCGACAAAATATAAATTTTTCATTTTTTTGCATAATCTTTAAATGTTTAAAAAAAATTGTTATAAACAAATTAACATTTCTTAGAAATTGTTTATTATATTCTAATTTTAAAAAATACTTAAAATGCGTATTTCATAGGTCTTGAAAATGAATGCTTTAAAAAAATTTTCCAACCATTTGCAAAAAAGTTATGAAACAGCAAAATAAATATACGAATTCTCCGTTGTTTATAATTTGTTTTAATTGTTTTAAAGCTTAAAAGTGAGTCTATGGTACAATCTAATTACTCACAAAGAATGTCAAAAATTAGTGCAATGGTTATATTTTAATCAAAGATTAAAAATACTTTTTTTTGTCATTTTTAGCGCGAAAGTAGGCTTGATACAGAGCCGGGGATAAAATGTTCACTCGAAGCGACTGACACGCTTAAACTCGCGCGATTTGTGTATGTGGGCGGGTAGCTACGGTACTATATTATTCTACTTTCGCGCGTGTAAATTACAAAAAAATATATTTATAATCTTTAATTAAAATATAACCATTAAGCTGATAATCGATATTGTTTTATAAATAATTAGCTTGTACTTTAATCTCACTTCTACGCTTTGAAAGAATTAAAAAAAATAGTAACACCGTAGTAATAGTATGTTTATTTTGCTGTTTCATAACTTTTTTGCAAATGGCTGCAAAAACGTTTTAAAGCATTCATTTTCAAGATATTTGAAATGCGCATTTTAGCTATTTTTTAAAATTATGGTATAATAAAAACTTTCTGAGAAACGTTAATTTGTTTATAACTATTTTTTTAAACATTTATAAGATTATGCAAAAAAATAAAAAAATTATATTTTGTCGACAAAATGTTAAATAGGCATCTCATCTTTTTAAGATTTCAAAGTTTGATCAGTGCATCATAATTATTTTGGTTATTATTGCGACCGTAAATTATTAATTAACAATTGAATTGTTGCTAAAATATTCGTTTAATTTTCACCAGCTTCTGGAACTATAATCTAAACCAAGCTGGCTTTTAAGTCACCAAATTATTTAGTTATTGGTAAATAATTACTTATCTAAAACTTTATTTGAAAATTAAAGATTTTGTTGGGAAAACCCGCATTTTCCGAGGAAAATTTTCGTCGGAGCAGATCGGGAAAAAGACGTCTCTATGCAGAATTTAATCACGGTGAATTTTTATTTGAGTGTTTTTGTTGTAAAGTTAAAATCTTCGGAGTTCTAGAGCAATAATTGAAAAAAACACGATTTTCGGGCGCCATTTTGTTTATAAAAAAAGTAGCACACTATCTGAAGACTTTACATACCTATATTATTAATATATGGGATCTTATAATTCGATTCCAGCAATAAAATTGCTGGTAAATAACTTTTCCCAAAAATGGCCTATTCTCCGATAATCAGCCCAGACTATACTTGTTTCTACAAACTGATGCAACAATCTTGAAAATCGGAGTACAAATAATAAAGTTATAAATTGTCAAACTTAATCAAATATTTTTAGTGGCGGAATTTTGTGTCGGTGAATGTAACATGAGCTGAATTCTATCGTAAAAATTTTAGTAATTGAAATACTCTTTACAATAATTTCATCACATAACAATTTAAAAACAATTTAATCGGACTTGACGTCCCAACAACCACATAATTACGTGATTGCGATCAGCAAAAAGAAAAAAGCAATTCCATCTATCCATTTAAATACCGTCCGCGATTTTCCATCAGCATTCCAGGGTATATCCTATTAAAAACATACAAGTCACTTTCCAATTTAAAATCTCATTCAAATATTGATCTCTGCAACCCAGAAATCGCCTTTTTGTTGCACAAGGGCGGAAAAATGGGCCGGCTGCAGGTATCAAAGAAGATAAATTTAGAAAAAAATGAGATGAAAAAAAAAAGAGTTTAGTCCAGTAAATTTTTAAAGTCTTTGCTTCTCTTAGGTAAATTGGATGATATTTAAGTTTGACGTTATTGGGAACGTGCATGATCGGAAGAGCTACCTACACCTAGTGTTATAAATCAGCAACATTTGTACCACTTTTAATTATATTGGCCAAGTATGTTAGTCCTGGTTACTGGATAATTGCCAAGCCCATAGCCCAAAAAATAATTACGAGAAAAGTAAGATTGAGGTTATGTTATTAAAGAGTAAACATTGTACCTAGTAAATAAAATTAAATATTAAAATGCGGTATTAAAAGTAAAATACAACTAATTAAATTCACTTTAATAAATGAATATCATATCAATATTGTGGAGCAACATTAATGCACGATTTCATAATGACAACCTAAAGTACACTTTAACTAGGGTTCATTTTAGACTAAAGTCTACATCATCATTGATTGGTTTGAATAATTATCTTAGGCTCTAAACTTTTGCGCGGTCTGATCTTCAGAATAAACTGAACTTGAAGAAATATTCAGCATTTTTTTATTTTTCAAAAAATAAAATTTAGACAATGAAATTGATTTTGAGGTTAAAATTTTGTTAAAGTGAATGCATTTTTATTCAATGTTTACTTCGAATTGATTATGCAAGAATGCATAATTTAGGTTATGTTACTTACTTCTGCTTTATTATGATGGACATCCACTTTTCTCTTTGTATTAATTTGTGGTTAGAAGTTGGAAACTAATAGAACTTAAATATACAATTTTTTTGTTGTATTTTTACAATTTATAACATTTTCAAAAATCCCAAAAAAAAAGTTGATACAGTAGCGATCAACAGGTAGCAAAAACGCGTTCCAAGATTGCGGCTGTAATTTTGAATATTTTTTCGAGATATTTGGCACACGTATTCGTAATATAATAAAGAATGGCGGTACAGAGCCCAATTTAAAAAATATATTAATGTGTAGAGATTACTCTGTAATTAAATACAATATTAAAAAAACGAGCCTGTACCACCATTAAGAAGAACAAAAAAATACACTTTCTTTAAATAAACTTTTTTATCCGATGCCTAGATTTTATGTCATTTTGGAACTACTAAAATTTTTTATTTCATTAGTAGTTCCAAAATGACGCAAAATCTAGGTATCGCATAAAAAAGTTTATTTGAAGAAAGTGTATTTTTTTATTCTTCTTAATGGCGGTACAGGCTCGCTTTTTTAATATTGTATTTAATTACAGAGTAATTTCCACCTATTAAGATATTTTTTAAATTGGGCTCTGTACCGCCATTCTTTATTATATTACAAATATGTGTGCCAAATATCTCGAAAAAATATTCAAAATTACAGCCGTAATCTTGGAACGCGTTTTCGCTACTGTTTCCTCTTAAAGCATTTGCGAAATCCATTTTCTTTAATGACAGTAGCTATGAAATATGTCAATATGAGAATCTCAATGACAATATGAATTATTTAAAGAATATGCTAAGAAAGTTGCAAGACTTCTCCGCTACTTGCGCACGTATCATTTCTCTTATCCCCTCTAAATACTTGCACACAGCAAATCACAAACCATACATACTCTAGACCTTCTACGACCATGTTAACCTTTCGGATCGAATTAACGCCATCTCTTGATTGGAAAGGGAACTAAATTAACAAATTTTAGTTACGCGGGAGGTTCAAACAATAATTTGTGGGTGATTTTTGAATTAAAAGGTACAGATAACCAACAGAAAGACAATTCAATGTTTTATTCAATAATACAATAATTTAAAATTACGTTAAAAGTCCCATCTACATAAAAAATACTAAAAGTCTTAGGTTCTGTCTACAGTTACGGTAGTAAGTAGTGTTGTAATCGGGCCTGAAATACCAATATAAACAAAAATCATAGTTTTATTGAGAACCTCAAATATTCCAAATTCTAATTTGTTTTCAAAATGCTAAACACTACTGCCATATGTCATGTGAAAGCACTGTTTTTGTAATAAATTAATATTTAATATTCAGCGGAATGGAAATTTTTAAAAGAATATTTTGTATATAGGAAGATTTAGATAAATACCTTATAATCTTTTACAAACTTCCAAAAAAAATGGCCCGAAATGTTGATGACACACTCGTCGGAATAAACTGTTTCGGGATCCATTATATTGTTTTCTTTTTACATGTGGAGAAGCACAGCATGGGATGATCCAACGCTTAGTGTAAACTGAAAATTCTGCTCATAAAAACGGAGAGAAAGTTAATAAAATTGATTAAAATTGTTATTAAATCTGATTAAAAACTTAACACCACTATAATAATTAAGCCACAAATTGTAAAGTAAATATAAAAATAACCCAGTAATTTAATTGTCAATGTCAATAGGGAACTTGCACAATTTTTTTTATTACATAATAATGTTCAGTCTTGTTTAAAAATGAGACTTCCAAAATTTCACGCTTCAAAAACTCGTAATAACTTAGAAATACGTATTTAAAGTCTTCAGCGGTATAAAATAGTTCAAACGACCCGTGACGTCACATAGTTCTACATTAGTTATTATTATGGTTATATTTCGCTGTGTCTGGGTACACGCTAACGTGTACGCAAATAAAAAAGTTAGGTATGTACACGCGAATTAAACTTCATCAAGCCAGTGACGTTATTATTGAACGTGCGCAGTGACTGTATATTTTGGTACATGCTATTTTGATATGTTTAGCGTGTGTTTGATAGAAAAATATTTGTTAAAGGAAGGGAAGCTGAACTATTCAGATGTTTCAAACTTAATTGTAATAAATCAATGTATATATTAAAGTATATATTTAGGTTAACAAAATAAATATATGTATTTAGTTGACATAACACGTAAAAAATATTGTTAAAATAATTTTTATACGTAAGTTAATTATTATAATCAACTATTCTAAATGGGAAATAAGCCGCAATTTAACTAAAAAAATGATTTTATTAACGTTTCGACGTCCAAATCGGATGTCATTGTCAAAATACAAAAATTAGTCAGATTAAATAAATTATTAGAAAAATTTTTTACTAAGCAACACCATTTTGGTTTAATTTAATAATATTTTGTATTTTGACAACGACGTCCGATTTAGAGGTCGAAACGTTAATAAAATCATTTTTTGGTTAAATTGTGGCTTAGTTCCCATTTAGAATAGTTGATTACAAAAATGCCACAAGGATAATAGCTTCAGAACAAGTTAATTATTATTGTGAAAGCTTTAGGTCTTCTTTTTATTTTAATCTTTTACGGTAATACATACTATTTCATTTATAACTAAAAAAAAATATATTAATTTATAGTCTCTTATCTTTTTCGTACTGTTTTAAAATGTTCTTAAACCCATTAAAAGAACTAAATAATTGTCCACACTCCATAGTTAATTTAAAAACAAACACTAAACAAATAAAAAATAAGAAATCACTAACACTTTAACTTTTTTATTTGCGTACACGGTAACGTATACCTAGACACAACCTTATATTTAGGTATATTCTTCTTCTCCTTCTTTAGTTTATTGGTCTCCACCTACTTGGGTATTTGGCAAGCTCATCGTCGTGGAATAAGTAAAAAATATTTATATTCTAATGACATTTATCGTATGTCATTATAATAATATATACCAGTTTGTTAAAATTGTAGTTTTATACTGTTTTTGAAGGAAAGGAACGAAAGTTTACTATTGAAAATAAAACCATTTTGTAAAAGTACGAATTTTTCTATGAATAGTTCAAAAGATCAAAAACACTTGTAACGTCACATAAATGTATTTTCTACTGACGTTTATAACGTCTAATTTAAAATTCTGTTTACTTTATTGGAAAAATGTAAATGTAAAACCAAGTGACGTCACGACGCGTTTTGGACCACCTGTTGTAATTTGAATTTTTAATCGTCTTTAGGGGCCAAACGAAAGACAAACAAAACTTTTTTATCTTTGATACATGTTTTAAATTATGTTGTGTTGTGATTTATAACATTTTTTTCGAATTTAAAAATTTATGCAAGTTCCCTATTGTTGAATGTGACTAGAACAGTGACTGCAGGCGACATCTCTTGATTGGAAAGGCTAACTAATTTGCTGTCTTGACCTTGACCGTTTACGTGAAAGGGCTAAAGTATGTATGATTTGTGCAGCGAATAGGGCTTTTCATCGATTTACATTTGTTTCGAGCTTTTGTCATATTTTGTATAATCTGTGCATAATATTAATATACACGGATTATACGACATATTACAGAAGCTTGAAACAAATGACTGTTAATCAAAAGCCCTATAGGGCTTTTCATCGATTGTCATTTGTTTCGAGTTTCTGTCATGTGTTAACATAATATTAATATATCTACGTCATACATCTTTGGTTTGTATCATTGTAATATACCAATAACGTATGACGCAGATATATTAATATTTTGTGACACATGACAGAAGCTCGAAACAAATGACTGTGAATGAAAAGCCCTATAGTTAACGGCATGATTGAAACAAAGCTATCACTAACCTTTGACGTTAAGTGATTACTCCCACTTTTCAAAATGACTAGTCAGTCAACTGTCAAATGTCATATTGACTGTCCTATAGTATATCCCAATGATGTGTAATATATTATAGACCCATCCAATGTTGTTTAAAGTGTCACAGACATGTTTCCCTTTGTTGCTGTTTATTGTTTTGATACAAAATTGCACGAAGTTCAAAAATTTTTAAGAGGTTAACACAAATCGTATAACAGAAGCCAGCAACCGATACGGACTAGCTCTTAACATAAAGGAGACCAAATTTATGAAAATTAGTAAAAAACCAATACTAAATGCTCAACTTACAATCAACCAACAAAATATCGAAAGAGTTGTGTGTGTCAGAGTGGTAGTTGGCTTCGGACATAATCCATTAGCCACAGATTTTATCGAAAGAGTTGAGCAATATACATAGTAATATCTGCGCACGAATTAAAATAGCCAATGGGACCACTCTACAGAAATTAAACAGCGAATAATAAAAGCGAAAGCAGCGTACATTAGAATGAGACCCATTTTCAACAGTCGGGACATATCATTAAAAACAAAATACCGTCTGTTGAAATGCTACATATTCACAGATCTGCTCTACGGAATGGAAGCGTGGACACTAACTGCTGCATCTATAAATCGGCTCGAAGCTTTCGAAATGTGCTGTTATAGGCGTATCTTACGTATATCCTGGGTTGACCGAATTACTGATGTGGAAGTCCTGCGTAAAATGGGAAAAGAGTGTGAAATTCTCTTAACCATCAAAACAAAAAAATTAGAATATCTAGGACACGTAATGAGAAATCAAGAACGTTACGGCCTTCTCCAACTGATTCTCCAAGGGAAGGTAAATGGTAAAAGTGGACCAGGAAGAAGACGCATTTCCTGGCTTTAAAATTTACGAAAATGGTATAACACGACTACCACTGAACTGTTCCGCGCTGTGATAAACAAAGTCAAGATAGCCATGATAATCGCCAGAATCCGGAACGGATAGGCATTTTAAGAAGAAGAAGAACACATCAAGTGATTGTTGTGTGTATAATATATACACGTGTTTGGCATCATAATTAGAGACTGGAAAATATGCACTAAAAAATGTCTAAAATATGCATGCAATATGCATTTTAAAACAAGCTGAATATGCACAATTAACATGCAAATATGCATTTATATATGCACTTATTTTTATATGAATAATTTTATGGTTTACGTTAAATACATAAATAAATAAAAAATAATAAAAATAAATAAATAGGTTTGAATTTAAACCAAATTGTATTATTATTTCTTAATATATTTTTTTAACTTCAGGTTTTGTGACAAATAAAACGGCAAAATATTTTATTTTGACCACAAGATAAATAAGAGTACAATAAAATAAATGTACATATTTTTATTGTTACAATATTGATTCATATTTTCTAAACTAATATTATAAAAAGAGTACAATAAAACAAATTTACATATTTTTATTGTTACAATAAATAATCATATATTGATTCATATTTTCTAAACTAATATTATGTCTTCTATCTGTTAATATTTGTTTATAGGCAGAAAAAGATCTCTCAACGTCACAAGATGTAATTGGGGCATATTTAAACTTTGCTATTAGAGACGGATCCATATTAATATTTTCATCGAAGTTTCCAAAATTGATTATATTATTTATTGAACGCAATAAAGTGAAACCCTCATTTTTGTTTAAAACGTCATCAAGTTTATCTTTAATTTTTACTCCAATTTCCCCATTCAGATTTGTTATTTTCTGTTTAACCGAATCAACAATAGACATACTATTGTGAAGACATAAATTTTGAGCCTCTAATTTTGTAATTGAACTTTCAATGATATCGAAATTCGATTTTATATACAACAATTGATTTTTAATAGACTTTTCTTTAAAAATATTTTGACAGTTATCAATAGCGGTACAAGTCGGATCAAAACTTGAAATAACGCTTTTGATGTCGTCGTAGTGTTCAGATAAAAATATAGCACTTTTAAGCCAAGTTCCCCATCTGGTTAATACTGGTTCTGGTGGTAAAGGAATATCGGGAAGCATCTCCCTATATACCTGTACACGTAGTGGTGCTTTCAGAAATACTTTTTTTACATTATTTATTAAGGTGTTTACATTGGGAAATTCAATTCTAACTTTCTCTGCAACTCTGTTTAGGCCGTGCGCCAAACATGTACAGTGAATTAAATTAGGGAAAAAGATTTTAAGATTGGATGCAGCTTTCATCATATATGAGGCGGCATCACTAAGCATTAATAATATTTTTTCAAATGGTACTTGATCAGGTAAAAAAAAATTTGTTAGGGATTCGTTAACAAATCTAGCTATTGTAGCATAGTTTGTTTTTTCCAAACATTTTACACTAATTAAGTATGAGTTTTTAAAATCGCCAGAGTCGTTAAGAACTCCAACAATTAGATTCGCAATTTGTCGACCCTTTGTATCCGTTGTTTCGTCGACGGAAATCCAAAGATATTCGGCTTTTAACTGATTTTTAATACTCGTCATCACATCTTTGTAACATGCACTGACATATTTTTTCCGAAGAGTTGAAGAACTTGGTATTTGAGCTGGTTTATCTTTAATCTTGCAATAAGTTTTTAAAAAGTTTTGACACGATTTATGTTCTAACTTGTGCAGAGGGATATTGCAGTTCAAAAAAAAAATGGCATAAATCCTTTGCAAAGGTTTCTTGCCCAACTGACGTATTCTGAATCTGCAAACTGTTCTGTAGAATCTGCTGGCGAGGTTTATTATCATTTTTTGATAGCTTAGTTTGGTGAAGTGAAGTTTTTATGTGTTGAACTACTTGGAATTTCTTTTGACATGGAATCTGGAATATAATGATAATGATGTTTTAGATGTTTTCGTAAATAGATACCTACATTAAAATGATCAAACTTTTTAAACCTCCCCCAATTTTTTTTTATTTCTCAAAGTGAAATTGAAATCGTCAAACAATAAAGTACAGTCAGTGTACCGTAGTATACAGGGTGGGCCACTCTCAACACCTCGCTCTGTATAAGCCAAACCGTTGCGAACTTTAAAAAACAGTTTTTGAAGAAATGGGACGGTTTGTCATTTTAGAATAGACAGACACATAGATGTGCAAAGAAGTTTGATAAGTTTAAAAATCTATTGAAGTGGAGAACTTACCTTTTTATCACAAATGGTGCAAAACATACTTTCACTGTCGATAACTTTTAGATGATTGTTACTTCCAATCCAACTTCTGAGAAGACTTGATTTTTCCCTTGCTACTTTAGGCATTTTCACAATAATAATAAAATGATTTTTTTACACAGTATAGTCAATAACTTGCAATCACAAAAGTTGAATAATCGGCGATTGATTTAAGACTAACCATTCATAAAATAAAATAATCTATCCTACCCTTAAAATGCTTAAAATTTCGTTTTGGTTGGTTTTCCCAGAATAATTCATAGTTGGCCGACACCAGCAGAAAGTACAGGTAATATTTGTAATGTTATTCAAAATATAATCGGTATTTACTTAGGTAATTTGTAAATTCTGAGAAGTCTATAAATCTTAAATATCCGGATAATGATACCTGCAGCTATAAATAACGCCCATTATGTTTATGGGTACAACAACAAAGGAGCTTAACAGCAAAATATTTACTTTCACATTTTATTTTAATGGATGTTGATGTTACTAATATATACCTTATTTTTAAATGGGGTAGAGTAAATTCCCATCAAAATATGCATTTATATGCTCTTAAATCTCCAAATATGCAAGGCATATGCATTTATGAAAAACATGAGAAATATGCAGCATATATATGCATATGCATTTTGCATATAATCCAGTCTTTAATCATAATTTATGTATTAATGCTATTTTTTTATTCAGATATATGTTTAGGGTACATTCCATGTCAAATCACTCAGGCAAAAAATTTTGGATCTCCGATTTGTCTGAAAATTGGTATATAGCTTCTGCGGGACGTAAAAATAAGATAGTTAAGGTCAAAAATCTTCTTCTTCTTTTTTTCTCAAAATGTTATTTTATGATATTTTACAGTGATTTGGTGTTTATTTAAACAAATTTGCATTTTCTGTTGTAAAGTATCAATGAAAAACATAATATTTTAATAGAAAGGACTCAAAAATGTCATTATATGGCATTAAAATAAGTTATTTTGAATCAAAACAAGTTTTTGATCAAATTTTGTAGTGTAAAAAACGTTAAAATACGTTTTTTACATTTTCCTCCATTCCCAAAATACATCTTCATCGATTTGGCTGAAAATTTGCCCACAGATAGCCAAAAGATAGGACTTTAAGTGGTCAGAAGGATTTGAATTATATTACAATAACAAAAAAGTTACATGCAGTAATATCAGAATCGAAACTATATATTAGTCCAGTCGGGATAGCATTTGACCTTAAATGCCGAGCTGCCCAAAATTTTATTTTTCCGATCTTTAGGGGAGTCAACAGTAGCCTAAATTTAAAACCACGAATGAATTCCTCCGTTACGTTAGCCGCCATCTTGATTTTAAAGGAGAACCTCTTTTGCTCAATATCTCCGCCATTTTTAACTTTTCGACAAAAATGGTAGGAACTGAAATTATTCCAAATAAATAGTATTTGCAATTATTACAATTTATTTTTAACAATTTTTGTCGTGAGGTCGATATTTTCGAGTTAATTGTACTTAAAATAGACGCCTATATTTTTGACTATAATATTCCATGTAACTTTTTTGGTATTGTAACATAATTCAAATCCTTCTCACGACTTAAAGTCCTATGTTTTGTCTATCTGTGGGCAAATTTTCAGTCAAATCGATTATGATGTATTTTGGGAATGGAGAAATATGTAAAAAACGGTATTTTAACGTTTTCTATACTATAAAATCTGATGAAAAGCTTGTTTTGAATCAAAGTAACTTGTTATAATGCCATATAATGACATTTTTGAGTCCTTTCTATTAAAATATTATGTTTTCCATTGATACTTTACGATAGAAAATGCAAATTTGTATAAATAAACACCAAATCATTGCAAAATCGCATAAAATAACATTTTGAGAAAAAAAGAAGATTTTTGACCTTAAATATCTTATTTTTACGTCCCGCAGAAGCTATATACCAATTTTCAGAGAAATCGGAGGTCCAAAATTTTTTTTGCTCCAAAATTGAGTGATTTGAAATGGAATGACCCTTAGAATAATATCACCATTAATTTAATAATCTGAATATTAAAGTACTAGAATAGACGAATGGGATGCAGGAATTACTATAGGAGGCAGACAAATCAGTAACCTGAGAGACCCAGATGAAACATTATATTAGCAGAGAATGAAGTCGAAATTGTTACCACTACCGAACGGTCAAATAATCGAATAATTCGGACTTCAGCTTAACACAGATTAAGTAGTGGACAGATTTGCATACGTGGGCTCCCTGACTACTAACAATGGTGACTGCTTTTCAGAAAATTAAAATATGAAACGAACGAACAGTAACAAGGAAATCTAAGATCAGATTGTTCAATGCCCTTATTTTCCCAATTACTTCATATGCTGAAACATGGACTCTTAAAAAATGTTTAGAAGTAAGATCTACGCGCGTCCTGAGCAGAACACAAAACCAACCTGTCAATTCTGGAAAAGAAATTATGGAATTCAAATCATATTTGGCCGGCGTTATGCGTAATAATTACGAACAGTAGGGTGTACGAAAAAAATGTTTTAATCATTTCAATGTGTAATAGTAATAGAAAGTTGCCTATAACCATTGTTAAGCCACAAATAAAATATTTTTCCAAATAAAATATTTTTAGAGGTGCCGCAGAAGGGTTGAAAATTAGAATTTTTAGTTCAATTTTTAAAATTTTGATGATTTTCGCTTGAAAAAAAAAATGGCTATTGTAATGCCTTAATTCCTATTTTAAACGATAAATACACACTCTAAAACAACTCTTTTAAGATAATTTTAGTTTTAACTTTCAACAATCCAATATTTCTTTTTACTAAAACTGGCTTTGAACTTGAATTCCCAATTTAAAGAAATATTTAATAGTAAATATTTACTTCATTCCTTAATATAATTTAACATTATATCTATAGTAAAAGAGCAAATTTCAATAGTAAGGAACCTGAATCAACTTTCCTAATGCATACAACTCCTGCTTCCGGAACGGGTGATGCTATAAAAGATAGCATAATGGAGAATTTTAAAGGTGACAATCCTTTGAGCGTTTTCAATATAACAGCTGTCGGCTGTGATGGAACTTTCACTAACACCGATGTGTGGCTAAATCCTGAAGTGGCTGATTTGTTTGTTCTATACCAATGAATTGCCTTTGCGTAATTTGTTTTGCGTACTGGATGGAAAAACTAAAGGCCCTAATGAATTTGGAGGACTTTTAGGCAAAGAACTTGAAACCTGTAACCAGCTTCTTGTGGTTAATTTCGCTCCTATACAAAACAATCTCCCTATTTTAGAGATTAAGGGTGATCTAAGCACATATCAAAAATATTTACTTGAAATGTGGAAATAAATCTCCAGTGGTGTATGTCCTTTCTGATCTTTCTTTAAAAACCCCTGGGAAATTAGCTCATTTACGATGGCTTACGTTGGCCACTCGCCTTCTTCGGTTATATGTTGCAACAGAGAATCGTTTAAACAGTCTGGTTTTAGATAAAACTGAAACCATTTTGCATAAATGGATCAAAACATCTATGCAGCCTTATCAAATTTTCACGTTATCTTTGTGAGGAATATCTCTAAATAATTGATCCAGTAATTCAAAGGAATGATTACTTCTCTCACCCACAAAATTTTCTTCTCTCCATGCTATGTGACAAAAGAAAACACATAAGGGAGCTATGTCTGCGGCGACTTTTGAAGTCAAGATCGGAATTCATAAAGGGTGTAAGGAAGTTTGTTGTTCCGAAGCTTAACTTTAATGCCAATGACCACATTGATATAATTAACTGAACGAAAGAAGAAATTACTGAGCCTCCTGTGACAAAAGTGATAACTGACGAGAGCTGAAAAAAGTATATAAGTGAAGCAAGAAACCCTAGTTGTCAGGTGCAGTGTGTGGATTTTCCGCATTTTCCCAGTCATACACAGACAGTGAAGAGTCATATAGCTCGTGACTGAGTCATCTCTTAGTGTGTGTGGTCTTGAAGCAAAAATCGCTTTGTTAGAGCAAATATTGCTTTCCAAAAGATTATGCCCAAATTTGAGATAAAAAAACAATTTATTTAAGTATCAATATGAATATTGTAACTAAAGAAATCTTATAGCAATGTATACATATAGCAATGATAGCAATGTTAACTGATATTAGAAACAATACTTGACTAAGAAATGTTAGCTACGGCACCAGGTTAAATATATGAAGTTTTTGAAATTTCCTGTTAAAATCCTATCCTTTCAGAGCTCTTGCGGCACCTCAAGATGTAAACCTAGAACAAAAATATTTTGTAGTTTTATTATATACATGATAAGGCAACTTTCGAGAGCTATTAGAAAGTTTTTTGAAAAAAAAATTATTTTTCCTAACTTTTCGTTCCACCCTAACGAACAGTAACATTACTTTATATGCTGAAACATGGACTCTTAAAAAAATGTTTATAAGTAAGATCTACGCGTATCCTGAACAGAACTCAGAACCAATCTCTCAATTCTGGAAGTATGAAATCAAAGAGAAATTATGGATTTCAAATATAATAGACAGATTATTAAAAAAAAATAAGCCGAGCATGTTCGTAGTCGAAGGAAAAGTAGTAGACCGAATATCAAGATAAAGATCTTCAATACGATGGTCAGACCAAAAATAGACTCAGGTGGGAAAATCCCTATATGAAGCCGTCCATCTGGCAAAAGGATCACTGCCAATGGAGACAGCAAGTTAACAATATTTAGAATTAAGAAGGCTGATATGTTTTTTACACACTTATGGTATACCGGGTGATGAATCATCAAACGTGCCATAGAAAACACAATGGGAAATTCTAAGGTCTTGAATTCCTGCTTCCTTTTACCAGAGAACGGCTGTTCTCGCCAGTGGCGCACACCTACACCCCCTACACGCGACACTATATATATATACACGAAATTTTCGATTTTCTAAATCTGACTGAATTGAAAATTGGGCCAACTTCCATCTTAAAGTTCAGTAAAAGACTCACCCATTTATATGTCAACCATCCATTTTGGTGCAAGGGTGTGGATTTTACGACCCTTCCTATTTAGGGTCTGTTTTTCGTTCTCGTCCCCAGAACTCCCAAAAATTTCGAAAATTTAACTCCGACCTTTGCGGCTTCTAATATAAGCTATCATTACGTTTCCAACGCATGTCTAATTTTGAAAATCGGTTATACCATTCAAAAGTTACCGAGCTCAGAAATATGAGTCAATTTTTATGTAAAAAGGATACCAGCTTTGTCTTATATGCTTAGTCAAGTTTACTCCCATTTAAAGGAAAGATCCATAAAACGTAAATTATAATCGTAATCATACGTCCATAAGGAAAAAATCCATAATTATCTTGGCAATGGGGCATCGGACGCGGAAAGTGGCACATCTCAATTAAGCCAACATTAAAATTCAAGTCTCTACTTCAGTGGAATACCCATCAGAAACAGAGTGTCGAGGTATTGCAGGCGATCTAAAAGTTTATTTCAAAAATAAGGTGTTAAGTGCGTGAAATCAGGAGTAGAATGATTCTAGTTCTAAACTAAAAACCATCAAAAGTGACATTTTTTCATGGAAGTCGACTGCCAGAAGTAGAACATGCCAAGCTATTATTACACGTCTACGACTTGGACACTGCAGGTATACTCACGCCTATCTCTTCTCAAATAGTGAATCTCCAAAATGCGAAACATGCAATACAGTAGACAGTATAGAGCACTTATTGATAGACCGTCCCAAATATGTAAATCAAAGACAATTTTACAATTTACCAAATAACCTGAAAGCACTCCTCAACAAAAATTTAGTTCCGGACAATTTATTGGTTTACTTAAAATGTATAAATATATTAAACAAAATTTAACTTAATTAATTGTTACAATAACTGATTGCTACAAATGTTAAATTTAATATTGTTACACATGTTACAGGAATGTCGCTAATAACCTTTGGGTGGATGCGACTTTGTCTTTTTAAATCAATAAATAAAAAAAAAGATTAATTGTGCTGAGAATATCAAGTTAAGGACCCCAAAAAGATGCAAAAATTTTGCAACTCCTACCCCCGGGCTTCCACCTATAGCCCTCGAAAGGCGGGCGAAAAACATCGATTTAGCAATAATCTGCATGCCGTAGAAAAAAATGAAAAAATGTTTCAAAAAAGAAATGCAGCTCAGCTAATTTTGACCAAAAATGTTTATTAGCACTTTTCTGTAGAATTTTCTCTCCGAAATAACGCTGGAAGCAATAGACTAAGAGCCGCTATAGGTGAAATTTCTTTATCATTTTAGGCACGACGGGACCCTATAACTTAAATAGTAGAACCTAAAAGAAAACGTTTGAGCACTGTGACGTCACTTTTCAGTGGCACATTCGTCTACAGTGGCGCATCAAACTTTCCACTTATGGACGGGACACATAAATTAAAAAATACCCTCCCTCATTACCAGAATTTAATTTTTTTCATTTTTTTAAGTTCTATGTGATTAATACATAAGATTTATCGTAATTTTAACCCACCACTCCTTCTCCCTGCTCCACCATCCAAAAACTTTATTTTTCGATTTTATTTTTTTTTTTGGTGGGATGCAATCAATTTTATAATTTCAAAAAATGCACACGCATAGTTAAGGCTTTTATAAAACACGTCTATTTTTTATAGACATGTAGGTTGAGTGTACATGACCTCAAAAATTTTTTAACTTTTATATACGTTTTTTGGAAAAAAGTATATAACTTTTTTTTGGGGATAGCTGCAGATCTAATTTTTCTCAGTCTTGTGTATTTTATCAAACACTATATTTCTAATTTTTTTCAGATTTTTCTGTAACGCTGGTCACCTTCAAAAATCCAAAAAACTGTTTTTTAAGGGGGTTTTGGGGGGTTTGAACATGTTTTTCTGATTTTTAAATATTCTAAAGGACTCAGTTACTCTAAGTTACATATAACCTATAAAAACGAAATTGATTTGATATATTATCAAGTCTCTAAAATAGGTAAAATCCCCAAAACCCCCCAAAAAATAGTTTCTCGGATTTTTGAAGGTGGAGAGTCTTACGGAAAAATCTCAAAAAAATTAAAAATATAGTGTTTGATAGAATACACAAGATTAAGAAAAAATTAGACCTACAGCTATTCCTCAAAGAAAGTTATACGCTTTTTTGAAAAAAACAATTTCTTTAAATTTTTTGAGGTTATGTACACTCTATCTATGAGTCTATAAAAAATAGTCATTTTTTATAAAAGCCTCAGCTATGCGTGTGAATTCTTGAAATCTTAAAATTGATTGCATCTCACCAAAAAAAAAATAAAAACGAAAAATGAGTTTTTGATGGTGGGGGCAGGGGGAAGGTGGTGGTGGGTTAAAATTACGCTGAATCCTATGTGTTTATCACATAGAACTTAAAAAAATAATAATTCTGTTAGTAAGGGAGGGTAACTTTTAATTTATTTTTCCCGTCCATAAGTGGAAAGACTGATGCGCCACTGTCAACGCATGTGCCACTGAAAAGTGACGGCACAGTGTTCAAACGTTTTCTTTTAGGTTCTGCTATTTAAGTTATAGGGTCCCATCGTGTATAAAATGATTAAGAAATTTCACCTATAGCGGCTCCTAGTCTACAAGTGGTGATTTGGAACGTCATTTACGCACTCGAGATCAATTTTTTAAATAAAATGCATATCAACTCGATGGTAAATATTCAATTTTTTATTAATATCGGTAGTATCTTTTGATTAGAGTGACCTATCAACAAAAATTAAAATGCATTTTAAAGGTAAAAGGCAGCTTTCGTATCTATTTTTTGCATTTTGTCGCAAACGAAGTTAGTTTCTATACAGCTGTTAAATAAACTCCGCGATATTTGCCATTTTTTACGATCCTTATGGGGGGTTTTAGAAGAAAGCTCTGGGGTAGTAGTGGCAAACTATTTTTGCATCTTTTTGGGGTCACAAAATTGACATTCTCAGCAAAATTCAGCTTGTCTGTATGATTTTTAGAGGTCAAATCTCTTACGATTGGACAATAATACTCTGGCAAATGTATTATATTTTCGTAAAATTTTGGAATGCGTTTAATTCGTTGAACAAATCTAACATTTTTGTTTTAAGTAGAGATTTCAGTTCTCTACAAAATAGTTTATCATGACTTTTGATGTAAACTAATTAGGAAAGTAGGAATTTAACAATTTAAAATTTACCATTGAGTTTCCTATGGCCGTCTGACGACTCACCACCCGGTATAATAAATGAAAGGGAAAAGTAAAATATTTCTTAAGTATGTAAAATAGAAACACGCCCTGAAAAAGGCTTTAGCAATGAAAAGGTGGGTATTTAAGGCTTGTAACACATTATTGTCTTCTTTTTTCCTATAATACTGAATATTATTGCTTATACAATGATGAGCGCACCAATAATCGGCAAAATATCGCTAACAATGGAAAACATATTAAATTGTGAGATAAAAAGAAATCAAACTAGCAGAGGTGTTAAATTTAGCGATAGTAACTTAAAAATTGACATTATATTGATTGTTTTCCACCTTTAGACGTATCAGACGAGTTTGAGAAATGCCACTGTCACAGTGACAGTTTTAGTTGACATACTCCTCTGATACGTGTAAAGGTGGGAAACAGTCAATATAATGTCAATATATATGTTACTATCGCTAATTTTAACACCTCTACTAAATTTATTCCTTTTTATCTCACAATTTAATATGTTTTCCATCGTTTGCGTTATTTTGCCGGTTATTAGTGCGCTCATCACTGTATAAACAATTTATATAGTTCCGTACCTAATTTTTAAAAATATATACCATATTATATGTAATAACAAATGATGTTGGTACTATGCTGGTGTGCCTTTTGGGCTTAGTTCGTAAATGATTACATTTTAATTCGCTAGATTAGTTTATTGATTATATTAGATTAGTTTATTGTTTATTTATTTAGGTATCTTTATAAATTATACATGATAAAATGATAAACAATAACCATGATTGATTCATTGATTTGTGAACGCACTGATAACTACAAAATAATAATACAATTATTCTCCCTCTATTTAGGTAATGCCATTATTTATATGTTTTAATATTCAAATACTCATGACTTCCCAATGTCAGTTTATGTTTATATTTATGTACAGCGGCCATTGTATGTGGTCAAAAATCAGTTCAACTCATGTCTTCAACATTTTTTAAGAATTACCATTTATATTAGATACAAATTATTTATCGGATATGTGATTTTTCTGTTTAATAATTAAAGTCATGTTTAAAGATATTTCTACGAATTTTACTAGGATGTACCAAAACATAGAAGAATAACTTGGTGATACACCAGTGAAGCACTGTTTACTATTCAGGTTATGGTAAGTACAGAGATGTCGGACGTTCTGTTTACATGTGTTTTATTGATTTTAAGAAGGCCTTGATCATGTTAAACAAACTACAATGACTGTCATTCTTTAGACGGTGGGTATTGATTATAGAAAGCTAGGCATTATTAAAAATCTTTACTGGCATCAACGTGCAAAAAACAGGATTGGCAGTTATATTTCTGAAATGCTTCAAATACGAAGAGGAGTAAGACAGGGTTGCATTTTTCCACCAGTAATATTTAACATATACTCTCAGTTCGTTTTTAAAAAAGCAGTAGATAATGTTGAACGTGTATCAAAATTACAGGCATCAATATTAATAATTTAAGATACGCGGATGACACGGTGCCAATTGCAAGCAATTACAAAGAACTTCAACATCTGATTAATTGGATTACCACAACATGTGATGAATATGAACGATATGAATATAATAACGCCAATAAAACCGGTGCAAACAGTTTACGGTGAACAATTGGAGAACTAGCAGTATCACCTACCTGGGTTGTACTCTAAATCAGAACTGGGACACGAAAAAAGAAATCAGAATACGTATAGAGAACGCTAGAGCTACATTCTTCAAGATGATTGAAACTGTTATGTGGAAACAATATTACTTTGAGTTTGAAAATCAGATTAGTGAGAGGTTATGTGTTCTCTATTCTTTTGTATGACGTCTAAGGTTGGACTTTAGCGGACACACTTCTCAAGAAACTGGAAGCCTTTGAAATCTGGCTGCATCGGAGAATCCTACTAATAAGTTGAGTTCGTAACGAAGTTGTTTTCCATCGGATGGGAAAAGTTACGCATGTCGTCAGAACAGTTAAAAATAGCAAACTTAAATATTTTGGCCATGTTATGCGACATCTAGAGAGATATAATATACTCCATTAAATAATACAAGGCAAGGTAGACGGAAGGAGAGGGCATGGTCGAAGAAAAACCTCATGGTTTAAAAACCTGAGAGAATGGTTTACCAGATCCTCTGCATCCCTATTCCGAGCTGCCGTTAACAAAATTACTATAGCCAATTTGAGCAAACGCTCGATAATCGAGCACATCACATGAAGAAGAAGAATAATTAAAGGTGAACTACCTTACTACGAGATTGTATTAAAGCTTTTCTCTTTTTTCTCCGTAAAAAATACAATATAGATTTCACATAACCGGCAAGTGACATACGTATTTTATATTAATTCAAAAATCCAATTTGGATTATTGCTTATTTTTTAACGTTTGCCAGCATTTATAGTTAGGCGCCAGAGGGGTCACCGTGTCATATTCATTTCTGATGGACAAACTCAACGGTTTGTTATGGATTTTTGGCTGGTGATTACGAATTTCGAGGGGGGATTTCGATCCGAGTGGTCAAAAAATTGTTATAAACAGTTTAATTGTTTATAAATTGTTTATAAGGCTTTGGCTCATAAACTAAAAGACATACAAAAAAATGTTTCAAATAAAATTTGTTCCTTAATAAAAGACGAAGAAACAACGTTCACTAAACTTAAATCCGACAATCAGAACTCGAGATATTGTAAAATTGATGCAAAATTCAAATTACAAATTGCAAAATAAGTATTTTTCGAAGCTTTATCGATCGTAACTCGGCTTCTACGCATGAAAATTAGCCTTAGAAGGTGCCATTTTAAAGCTTAATTAACAGGCTTCCAAACAAAGTTAAATTACTTGATCTTCATTTGTTTTAAAGTTATACCCGTTTGAAGTTACAATTTTCTTAAAAATATTGCACATTCATTTGTTTATAAGGGTTTCAAGCAAATTTGAGCTATAAACATTTATACTTTAATGAACAATAATAATAGAAAAACTCAAAAGGAACAATTTGAGGTTACGAAAGTGTTCATAAGTTTATTTTTGGCCAAGATGTCGATATTTTAATGGCGCGCTATGAGGCGGAAGATCGGCTTACAGTCAATTAAGTATTTTTCGACGCTTTATCGATCGTAACTCGGCTTCTACGCAGTAAAATGAGCTTTTTATGGTCTCATTTTAAAGCTTAATTAATAGACTTCCAAACAGTGTTGTCAAATTACTTTATCTTCATTTGGTCTAAAGTTATACTCGTTTGAAGTTATAATTTTCTTAAATAATTTATACATTAATTTTTGTATAAGGGTTTTTAGTAAATTTGAGCAATAAACATTTATACTTTAATTAAAACTAATAATAGAAAAACCAAGAAGGTTTATTTTGAGTTTAGGAAAGTGTTCGTAGGTTTATTTTGGCCAAGATATTGATAATATAATAGGCTCTAAGGCTCAAGGTCAACTCACAGTCAAGTAATAAATATCATGGTAAATATACCGATCGACTGCTCTCGTGTTACACTATTTTGCTCAGGAAGCCTTGACTATTCTTAATATGTCTATCAATGTCTAAAATAATATAATATACTACTGTCAATTCTGTCTATTTGTTACAACAAAGTCATTGTCTCTTAATATTGATTCGTTGCAATAATGAATAATTTAGTTAATAATAAACTATATAGTATATGTCAAAAAAATATCAACATCAAAGTGTCTTCTACTGAGAACGGTTGTGCACGTATAATTGAAACAGCAAATATTCGTAAAGATTTTTCTCTTGTTTTCTCTTGTTGAAGGAGGCATTTCTCTTGTTAAAGATATGCCACCAACATCAAACTCAATCCACTTACATATAAAACGAGCATTTTATGTGGTGTACACACAATTAACGTGCCTCGAAGATTCTGCAAAAGAACTTGATCCACTTGTATATGGATATCTTATAGATAATGAAACTCTAAAGACCAAAAAAGTTTTAATTTTAATGCCTTCAAAATCAGATTTATTACCACCATGTGTCTGTAAAAATTGCTCGAAAAACTTATGCAGATGTAAAAAAAGCTGAGATTCCCTGTATATCTCGATGCAGATGTATGAAAGAAAATGTTTGTAAAAATAGTAATAATAAATAATATCAACTCACTTTTTAGTTATATTTCTGAAATATTAGTTTTTAATGTGTTTTTTTTCCTCATTTAGTACAAAAAATAGAAGACAAATTAAATAGAATGAAAGGTGATACGAGATACAGTATGATGATTTAATTATAAGAAGTATATGATAAAATTTTATTAGGATCTTCAAAAATGAAAAATGAAGATAACGTATATATACATAGAAATTATAATTTGCATCGAGATCTTAGCTCGTGAACCTTTACGCTGTGAGCCAATCTTGCGCCTCATAGCGCGCCATTAAAATATCGACATCTTAGCCAAAAATAAACTTACAAACAGTTTCTTAAGCTCAAATTGTTCCTTTTGAGTTTTTCTATCATTATTGTTAATTAAAGTATCAATGTTTATAGCTCAAATTTGCTTGAAACCCTTATAAACAAATGAATGTACAATATTTTTAAGAAAATTATAACTTCAAACTGGTATAACTTTAAAACAAATGAAGATCAAATAATTTAACAAACTTTTTTTAGAAGCCTCTTAATTAAGCTTTAAAAGGACACCCTATAAGGCTCATTTACATGTGTAGAAGCCGAGTTACGATCGATAAAGCTTCGAAAAATACTTATTTTGCAATTTGCAATTTGCATTGCGCACTAATTTTACAATGTCTTGAGTTCTGATTGTCGGATTTAAGTTTAGTAAACGGTTACTTCTTCGTCTTTTATTAAGGAACAAATTTTATTTGAAACATTTTTTTGTATCTTTTTTTTTTTTAGTTTATGAGCCAGAGCCTTTTAAAAAATTTATAAACAATTAAATTGTTTATAACAATTTTTTGACCACTCGGATCGAAATCCCCCTCGAAATTCGTAATCAGCAGCCAAAAATCCATAAGAAACCGTTGAGTTTATCCATCAGAATTGAAAAGGACACGGTGACCTGTACTTGGCGCCTAGACTATTATCCACAAGGATAATTTAGCCAGAATTTAACTTATTTTAAAATGAAAAACGCGTAGCGGCACACATGAGAATAACAAACAAGCAGGACGCTTTTTCAGAGTAAAGTATGTAAATTCGTGGTATAATGTATGATGAAAAACTTTATTTGCTACTGTATAAAATAGATAGATGCAATTCCTCTAGCACGCCACTGGATTTGCATGAAACGTGGTGTGAAAATTTAAGTGGGCTGGCGAGATTGTTTTCTACAGGCAAAGTGAGTTATATCTTTTTTCTCTGCCAAACTTCAGGATCTATACATGAATATCTATGACAAAAGATGATTATATGTAGAAGTTTCTAGAGATTTTCTTAACGTTAGTAAGTTTTGTGTTCATTTATTTGTTTGATTGAGTTTAAAACAATTGTTATTATATTATGTAGTGTATTGTGTCTTAGCCATAGATTTTTCATGCAAGGAAACCATTAGGAAATTTTTTTATAAATTAGCAAGGAATATATTCTGTGACAAAAAAAGAATGTGTGTGTACTTTGTACGCACGTAAGAAGTTATACTTCTATTATATGATTTAAACGAAATTAATATACTTTTTATTTATATTTTGTTTAAATATTAAACTAATTTATACTTACTACTTATCAAACATTTTTATTAGAACAGTGCCAAAAATTAAAATAATAAAAGAATAAAACACACACAAACACATTAAACAAGCCACAAATGATGTCTGAACATTAATTGTCGAAAATTTTTTTAACTAAATACGTAGTTTCTGAAAATACAATTATATAATAAATATACTTACAATCATAAAATGTATTAAAAAAAAACAAAAAAGAAAGTTTCTATTGGGACTCGAACCAGCGCTGATAAGAGCGGTTGGTATTGGAATTCATTCGCCTTCTCCGCTTAGCCACGGACACTATGTGTCATTATTTACGAAGATCGACTAACTAAACGGATTAAACTTGTGATATTTTGATATTTTGAAAATTGATCAAATTATTTTAATTTTGAATTGAAATGATTTAGAATTGAAAAAATACAACAAAACATAGAGTAAAAAAACAATATATTAGGTGATTATTGATAGAAATTTTGATGGTAAGCAAATTATATAAATAAAAGCATTACATACTATGTATTTTGGCAGATCAAATAGGTAGGTTTATACCCACGATACATTAACAATTATTACGTACCTGTTGCTTTTAAAAACTATTTAAAAGTCACTACAATATTATAAACTTTTTTGTTTCTGTCCTCACAACAATAAAACTAATATATTATACATTTGTTTACCTTTACCTTTACCTCCAAACCACAGCTGCCATATCGGATAATTTTTGACATGTCATTTGAACATCCAATCAGAACAAAGTTATAATGCGCATGCGCCGGGCTGATAGGTTTTAACATATAAAAAAATCACCCTCTATCGCCGGTAAAGAAGTATAACTTCAAAAATGGATCTAGGATTCATTAACTAAGTATTTATTAATGATCATGTTTATCTTCTTCTTCAGTTGCCATCTCCGCTAAGGAGGTTGGCACTAATCATAGCTAGTTAAATTTTTGGGGCAATAGCTCTAAATAGTTGTTTTGATTTGCATCCAAACCATTCTCTCAGGTTCTTAAGCCATGAAATTCGTCTTCTTTCGATGCTTCTTCTGCCATCTATCTTTCCTTGCATTATGAGTCGCAGAATGCCATACTTCTCGCCCCGCATCACATGTCCGAAATATTGTAGCTTTCTTTCTTTAATTGTAAGTTCCTTCCTTCTCTTTACCTATTCTTCTCAGTACTTAATTGTTTGTAACTCTATCTACCAAGGAAACCCTGATAATTCTTCTATAGGCCCACATTTTAAATGCATTAATTCGTCTCATTGTCTCTACATTTAACGTCCATGATTCCACTTCATAATGTAGTACTTTTTATACGTAACATTTTGTTAGGCGTACTTTAAGAGCTAATGTTAAATCTTTGCTACATAGGACCTTTTTAATTTTCATAAAATTAGAACGTGCTTTTTCGATTCTGACTTTGATTTCTGCAGGGTAGTCATTATTTTCTGTTATAAATGTTTAAGTACGTGTACTTTTTTACTTTTTCAATCTGCTGGCCCTCTACTATCAAGATTTCGTTAGTAGTATGGTTGTTATTAATGATCATAGAATAATTTTATATGAAAAATAAATAAAGATCATGCCATAAATTTCGAGAGAGTACATATTATACTAAATTAAAATAAAATAAAGACATAGACGTTTAGAAGGCCGGTTACAGTACCCCTTCTCCAGAAAAACATCTCCAAAGTAGTATAAGAGCAGATCCAGCAATCCCCTCAAAATTATCTTGAAAGAAAAATGAAAGAGACTAAGTGGGATGACGCAAAAGTAAATTTAGCGGCGTCTGAAATTAGGAACACCCTACGAGAAAGCTCTAGAAGTGATGCTACAAACAAGAAAACCTTCTAAAGAGAAAGAGAAGGAAAGGGATAAATGAATTACCTTTTAACAAAACTTCTGGGAAAATAATTAGGTCAGATGCAAGCACCCCTGAGGCTACGCACATACCATGATGTTGAACCGAGGAGATGAATTACAAAGCTGCAATTAGCAGAATCAAGATACGGGAAATCGACCATGATTACCCAGAATTCTACTGAACTTCTGAAGACTCAGATATGTATTAAATTCATACCTAATGAAGAAAAAACACCTCATCCTCTGCTGAAAGATCTTGACAGACAAAGCAAGATGAATCTAGGCCTGAGGACGTAGGACTGAACAGTACTCCACTGAGAGAAATCTAATCCAGGAAGTACCTGGACTTTCTACAGTCGATTGATCTATAAATGCCTGGGAAAAATTAACCTTCAGGTCCTTCGTTAGCTTTGGTCAGGTCATCGTCAGACTTGATGGGATTGCAGCTCAAATCATGAAGCTTAAGCAAGAAGAGAGTAGACAAGATATAGTTGCATGCTCTGTATAATTACCAGTTGATATAGCAGCAACCCATTTTTATGACGATTTGAAAAGTAATCGAACTCAGCAGAAGGATTGGACTAAAGGTCATCATCGGCTGTGGTGCCAACACATATCATATGGTATCGGGAAGCAAAAACACTGATGAACCAGATTTAAATATATTCTAGGAAAATGGGTCATATTGAATAATAAAGATAATCCTTGCTTTATCAGCCAAAAAAGGCAGAAGGTTATCGTTATAACCATATAACATATAATAACTAAATACTTAACAAAAATGAGTAATTTTACTGTTAACTGGCATGCTTCGAAAGAGCCATCGAGTCGGATCACCAACACATCGATTTTAGCTTACATTTAGGTAAACTACCCTGAATCATCTACAGTGATCCAAAACATATACATTGAGAAGGATATCTGACCGATTTGGAAACAAAGACAGCAAATGCAATTAGTAATATCAAAAAATGTTTAGATATTGAAGATCGGAACGATCAAATTAGGGAAGTAATTCTCACATTCTACTAAAACAACTGCTAAACTAAAACCAAGAAGAATAAGTCAAACACCTTGAAGGAGCCGAAAATTGGAAAAATTAATAAAATAATTAAGCAGGCAATCGAACACAGCCAAATAATTGGAGAGCTAGGGAACATACAGGAAAACTCTCACTGTATATAACAAATTATCTCTCTCCTATTTATTCTCCTGAGATGTCCTCATCATATAACTTTTTATTATTCCTGTACATTCTTTTAATGAGTTTAATTTATTCCTTTTGTTTTTTTGTCTCCGTTTTTTTATCCGTTGAATGACAATTCAAATTTCGTTTTTGGTTTAGATTTTCTTTCTTATGATTATAGGATTGTTTTGAAATTTATTTTCGGTATGGTGTACTTTGATTTTAATATTTTTCTATAATCATAACTGCATGAAAGTTTCACGGTACAATATTTTAACTATAGTGTGTCAATTTGAAAAGGTGCCACCCTCTATAATATGGCATCTATAGAGAATCTAAAAATATGGAAAAACACGTCAAATTTATTTGTGAGGGAGATATTTTGTAGACCAGTTTTTAACAAAATTACATCAAACCTCTAGCGGGGGCGGTCACAAAACCAAAAATATATAATAGAAGGTTGAGCGATACGTCATTTGAAAAGGCGTTCCATTCATCATCATCATCATCATCATCAACCCGTACGCGTCCACTGCTGGACATAGGTCTCCCTCAGCTCTTTCCATTCATCTCTATTTTGTGCGGCTTGCATCCAGTTACCGATAACATGTTTCAAATCATCGGCCCATCTGGTTAGTGGGCGTCCTCTGCTCCGTAGTGCTTCTTCTCGCGGCCTCCACTCGACAATACGTTTTGTCCATCGGTTGTCTGGCAATCTGGCGACGTGTCCTGCCCAATTCCACTTAAGCGACGCGATTTTTTGGACAGCGTCTATTGTTTTTGTTTTACGGCGTATTTCTTCGTTTGGGATTCGGTCTCTCAGGGAGACACCCAACATCTGGCGCTCCATAGCCCTCTGAGTTACGCGAATCTTGTTCACTACCTTTTTTGTTAGTGTTAATGTTTCGGCTCCATAAGTGAGTACAGGCAACACACATTCGTCAAAGATTTTCCTTTTGAGGCATATGGGCAAGTCCGATTTAAATACATAGTTAAGTTTACCAAACGCTGCCCAGGCTAATCCTATGCGACGTGGGAGTTCGCACGTCTGGTTATCTCGTCCCAACCCAATTTCATGTCCCAAGTACTTATAAGATGCAGTCTGCTCAATATCCATTCCATCAACAACAATATTACGATTTAGCACCAGATTAGTCATTATTTGCGTCTTGTTGATGTTAATCTTTAATCCGACCTCTAAGGAAGCGTAATATAATTTGTTCAACATTATTATTGCATCATCCATACGATCGGCTATAAGGACGATGTCATCTGCGAATCTCAAATGACTGAGCTTCTCTCCATTTATATTGATACCATATTCGTTTAGATCTGCCTTCTTAAATGTGTGTTCTAAAAGGGTTGTGAACAGCTTTGGTGAGATGGTGTCTCCCTGCGGTACTCCTCGCTGTATACAGAATGTATTTGTTTGTTGTTCAGACAGTCTTACGCTAGCCGTTGCCGTTTGGTAGATATATTTGATCATGTTAATGTAGCGATGGTCTATTCGGCATTCTGTCAATGCTTTTAACATTTTCTGCTGGCTTATGGTATCGAATGCTTTCTCGTAGTCCACGAATATCAGTGCCAATGGTTTGTTGTATTCCGCAGACTTCTCTATTAGGTTTTTTATTACCAGTAAGTGGTCGTTAGTGCTATATCCAGATATAAATCCAGCTTGTTCTCTAGGTTGATAGAAGTCTAACTTAGCCTCCAGTCTTTTTTTTGATAATTTTTGTGAAAAGTTTATATATGTGTGATAGCAAACTGATAGGACGGTAGTTTTTCAGATCTGTTATGTCACCCTTTTTGTGTAATAAAACAATGACTGCATTGTTCCATTGAGAAGGAGTTTTTCCTTGGTAAATGCATTGGGTGAAAAGTTTGGCCAAAGCCTGGATAATTTTATTTCCACCTTGTTTGATTGCCTCGATTACTATTCCGTCATCGCCAGGGGATTTATTATTTTCATTTCTGAAAGTGCCTTTTTAACTTCATGTGGTGTTACTTCTGGCATTAATTCTGATCCCTGGTTAGTGATTTTGGGCAGGGGCTGATCTTGCCTTTCGTTGGCGCTCTCATACATTTCGCGATAAAACGATTCGACAACCTTGAGGATTTCGGCTTTATCCGTGGCAATGTTGCCATCTTTGTTTCTGATTTTGTACATATTTTTGTTACCGATGTTATTCGTATTACGCCTCAAAACTTTTAAACCTTTGTTTTCTTGAATTATGTGAGTTATTTCTCTTGTGTTGTTTTCTCTTATGTCTTTTCGGATTGATCGATGGATATTTTTATTTAATTTCTTCAGTGTTGTGTAGTTGGAGTCGTATTTTTCCGTCAACTGTCTTCTTTTACTTATTAACTCTTTGGTATTTTGACTTAATTTTTCTTTATGGGTCACGACAATCGGGCAGCACTCCCTTTCTGTTTCTTTTAGTACTTTCGTTATGACATTATTTGCTTGTTCAATATCTTCTATGTCGTTTTCAAGGTCTTGTATACGTCTGGTTAGTACATCTTCATAGAGGTTGTTGTTTCCTGGGGGAATCCATTTCGTCTTTCGTGTTTTGAAGATCATCTTGGTTCTTTCGAAATTGACATTTAATCGTATCTTTGCTCAGAATTACCTTTTTGAAACCTTTTGATTACCTTTTTGTTCAATTACCTTTTTGAAAATACCACATACATTATATTTCTTTTCAGTCCTTTTGGAAAAATCTTGGACTCAATACTCCAAATAATTTTGGAGTTCTGAGAACTCGATATTTAATATTTTTACGGTTTTACTTGATTTTTCCAAGAAATACTTCAGAATACTCAAAATACTTCAATACTCAAAAAAATTCAATTTGGAGTTCAATACTCCAAAAAAACTTTGGAGTTCTGTACTCAATTACGGTTTTACTTGATTTTTCCAAAATGTACTGAAAAGAAATACAATGTATGCGGTATTTCTAAAAATGTCCTATTTTATTTCTATTCAGTATTTTTCAGTAAAGATATTAAGTATCAAGTTTAGACTCCAAAATTGTTTTGACGTATCTAGATTGGACTGTAGTTCTTGCATTATTTTGAATTCCCTACACTCTTCTTGCAATATTGTCACCTGTTCTCTTAATCTTTCTATTTCATTTTTATTAATCGCTAGTTGTTCCTTCAAATGACTAACTTCAAATTCCAGTGTATTTTCTTCCTTTCTATGGTCAGCTGTAGGAAATCTGTTTCTTAGTTACCATCTACCATCATTTCCAGTGGGATTTTTTCTGGATGTCGAACTAGGCGACCTTCTGATCTCGGTATTTGGTTTTTTGCTTGACTGGGATCGGCTTCTGTAATTGTTTTGTAAATGTCCCATTCTTCCGCAGTTAAAAGATCTTCTGTTTTCTTTTCGAGGTCTTTGTTGAATATTTTGTAGTATGCTTAGAATTTGAGTTTGCTGATTATCTGAAATTGTGACTTCTTCCTTTTATCTAAATCTTATTTCTTTTAGTTTTGAGCTGAGATTAGTGTTCCACTTAGTGTGTTGTGGTGTTGTAATCTGAGAGCCTGCCGCATTTCGATATCATGTAGTCCATCTATGAAAGCCTGTATCCAGATTTGTTCCAGAAAATCTTTAGGTGCCTGAGGGTACGCTAAATATAATAATATTTTTATATCGGCTTCTAACTCTTGCAGGCTTTCGTTATGTTTTTGATATCTAACTTTCAGTTGACTCTGGAAAACCTGCTTTAGATGCTGCTTGCCATATCTTGTCTCTAAAGCTTGTACGAGCGACATATAACTAATGTCATCCTTGGACAAAATTGTAAAACGGTTGCTGCTTGTCCTCTAAGTGACACTACCAAAGAAGCAGCCATTTCTTTCTCGGTCAATCCATTCGCTCTGGCTGCAGCTTCAAATTGGAAACGATACTTTCCCATGCTGTTTGGCCATCGAACGTAGGTGGTTTTAAAATTTTGGTTGTTCTATTTGCTGGTTCACCTATCGAATTTGATGAAGCTGTCTGTTCTGATTCGATATTAGTTACTGAAATAATATTAGGCAAGGAAACTTGGGTATAAATTTTTCGTTCTAACATAACTATTTGTCTTTCTAGATTAAATTAAAAATCGTTTTGGTGTTGTGTTATTTTTTCTAAATCGTCTTGTTGCTGTACTAGTCTATGGTCTAAATAATTTTGTTGTTCGTCTATTTTGTTTGTTAAATCAGTCTTTAATTCATTTTGTTGCTCTACTAGTTTATTCTCAAAATGATTTTGTTGTTCCTCTAATCTATCTATTCTACTAGTAATTTGACTTACCTCTAAAGTAAAGTTTTCGTTAAGTTAAGATAAACTACTTATGATTTCTACCTCTACTTTTCTACGCCTCTCCTCCTCTTCTTGTGTAAGCTTTTTATCTTCTTGTCTAAGCTTTTTATCTTCCTCTTTCTCTTCTTGCCTACCTTTCGCTTTGAAATATTCCATTTTTAAAAAACATGCTGGAGGTCCAGATGTATCCATCTTTTCTCAACTTTAGATGATCTGGTATTTACCATAAACAATTCTCAATACCTTCTTCAATATCTCTTAAATCCAACCGCTGTCACCAATGTTACAGTACAATAATTGCTCTCTGAGTTTGATCCAATAATGGAAGAACATATCTGGATAGTTCAAAGAGAGTCTGATATATGGTTTGTGACTTATTCAAGCAACAGTAGGTAAGATGAATTGCTAAGTTTAACACTAGAAAGTCTGGCTTAGCATACCTACCTAGAAAGTCCGAAGGGATCATTTTGGCCCCCAGTTATTAAATCAATAAGAACTCAGTTTACAGAAATTTTATTAATTCTAGACGATAGAATCTGATTTTATTTTTTAGTTTCGTTATGTACCACATTCGCTGCCTATCAAAAACACTTGGAACACCATAGAGTTTGCAAATTTTGACATTTACCACACATTGCCTCGTTACAGCCCTGGTACTAATTGGAAGTATAATTTCCTTTACAAAATATTTTCAACCTGCCTTTTTTTTTCGTTTTTGGATAGTAACGTTGGTTGATAGTTGTTGGTAGAACATGTGCAGCTGGGTGTAGTAGCAGATTTCAGGAGTCAGCGTATGGGCGTGGAGCCCATAATTCTTCACAGACTGACGAATAAAATTATGAAGGCTGAGTCGACTTCCAGGTACTTCTTTATAAATAATCCATGCATTTATTGCTCCTAAGTCAAGAGTATTATAGAACAGGTGCATATGCCATCGTCTTGAAGCAACTTTTGTAGTACAAAAACGCGCCATTTGGTCCTCTATACATCCCTGTATTTGGTTTGTTTATAAAAATGTACTGTCTCAGTAAGTTTTTTTTCCATACACAGCAACATCCACTGATTGATTTAACATGCTCAACATAATCACGTTTTTGCCACTCTTTCCTGGGTATTCAGTAAGTGTTATTTTTTCGTCGCTCTGGAATATAAGAGTAACAGACACTTTTCTATTTTGACAATTTACGCTTAGAAAATCTTCCTTTCTGTTGTGATTCAAAGTACCCACAAGACTTGCTCATTTATTTTATAATGCCTTGGCCAATTTCAACGAAGTGAAGTAGTTATCTGTCGTAACATTTTTGCCCTTTCCCCAGTTGATTTTCCATTATCCGCAAAACAACGTGCTCACCAACAATTATTGTACATTCTTTATTGCGTAGATTATCAATACCAGTATAAGGGTAACCATTTACAATAAACACACAACAAACACGCATAAATATATTGATAACTATCCGACAGGAATTTAAAAGAAAGTCTCGTCGAATTTCCGAGAAAACGCTAATAACTTACATAGGGCCAATTTCGCCCCTTATATTTTTTGTGTTAAACAATGCTTTTTATCAAAATAATAAAAGTCATAAAATATGAAATTATTATTGCGTCAAATAGGAAAACTACAAAAACTTCAATTCTCAACAGGGCCCAAATTGGCCCCTCCGGCTTTCTAGTGTTAATGGGTAATATTAGTTTGAACCAAATTGTCGAAATAGCAAATATCGCCAAATATTTTTCGATAATCGCCGATTGTACCCCAGACAGTCCCGCTAGAGGGTTGATGTAATTTCGTAGAAAATTTTTTGCTCAATTAGAAATCCAATGAAATCAATTAATTTGTGGTCATCTGATTGAATACAACCAATAAAACCAAACCAAACCAAAATTATACTGAAAACAGATCCCATGGGCTGTTTTCACTCAATCATGTAGCTATGGATACCTACATTTCGTTTCATTTCGATTTTGACATTTCAAATATTCAATATTTCAAAATGTCACGATTTGGTTGTAATACTGATGAGAATATTAATGAAATTATCGAATCAAATATACCAAAGAATACTGTTTACAGTAAAAAAATTTCTATCCGAATAACCCTCGAACATTGATAAATGCTCAAAAATTTTTTAACAACTTTCTCAAGCTTGTTGCTTAAAGGCAACAGACCTCCGCCTACGGCGTCGGTCTGTTTCCAAGCAACAAGTTTTCGAAATCTGTTATAAAATTTTTTCGAACAATTATCAATGTCCTTGGGTTATTACTACTGAAAACTGGTCTACAAAATGTCCACCGCACAAATAAATTTGACGTGTTTTTGCATATTTTTTGATTGTCTATAGTAAGCAAATTATAGAGGGCGGCACGTTTTCAAATTTGCATACATAAGTAACACCAAATACCTACCATGTCGGAAAGTATCATGAAGTTTTTTCTTGGGTTTTCCTTGTGATTTACTATGGAATCACTTAGACGAAAATTTGACTGTCACCACTGTATGTCTTTTTAAAGACAAATCACACGCTATGATTTTTATGACGGATATTCTTAAGATAAAGTTGATTTCATGTAATCAAATAACTAATCTTCAAATAAAGTCGTCTCAGGAACGCAAATCATAAATATTGGCAATATCATTTTAGAGCCATTCTCTTTAAAATGTATAATATTATTTATGAATTGCCAATATGAATTAGTCAGATTAAAGTAAATTATCAGTAGTAATTGCACAAGAGCTCTAAACTTATTGAATTTTTCCCGAGTGACACTTTGACAATTTTAATGTCAAAGTGTCACGAGGGCAAAAATTCAATATTAATAATTTTAGAGATCGAGTGCAATCTGTTGCGATTATTTCATGAATAAAACTGTTAAAAACCAAAATTTTATTGTAATTTATTTATGTAAGTACAAATTAGTACAATTAAACACACAGTTAGTTGTTATAAATATTTTACGGTTGAAAGTAATCACTTTTATAATTTTTAAAACATTAATTGTGATTAATGTCACTGAATGTATTTTTTCATAGCAGCGAAGGGCATCTGACGTAATATACTTGACGACGGGAAATTATCAAAAATTATCAATTTAATTAAGATTTCTGTAGCTTTCTATTTTTAAGATTTTTTTACTAAGAAACATAAACAAAATTTTTTTAATTTTTTAATATTTTCCATTTCGATAACGATTTCCGAAGTGAAAGTCGAAACGTCAATTTTAATTTCCAACTTAAATTGTGGCTTATTTTCCAATAAAATAGTGAATTTCATTAAGTGCCACACAGAGATAGTTTCATAATGATTTTAATTATAATTTGAAAAAAAAAACGAAATGAAGTAAAATCTTTCATTAAAACTTACTTTATTTTCTGAAAATTTTAAAAATCCTGCATTTATAAAAAACTGTGTATTTTTGAAAATTGCGTACATTAATATTTTCAAAAAAAAAACTATACAGAAGTAAAAACTTCAAATTGTATTTTGGTATAAAATCGTTTATTTAAAAACTATCTAAAAGTCATCCACATGGATTGCAAAACGTTTTCGTTCTGAACAGAACATCTTCAATGCCTGGAATGAAGTATTTCCACGTTATATTAAGGCAAAAAGGTTAAAATTATGACTGTTGAGAATTGTGAATGAGAAAAATATGTGGAGAATACTTACATTCCGCAAAGTAGTTGTAACTAGCACACCAATTAAGGTGGTAACCTCATAATATACGGCTTACATTATAAATTTTGATAAAATATTGTGACTACAAGTCGGTGTTACAAGATTAAATTATGTATGTGCCTAAAGAGCAACATGCTTCCCTGCTCGAAAAAAGTAGGTACTTGCCATTTCAATTAGCACAGACCAACTGGTGTGAAAGGAAAAGGAATGACAAAGAGTGACATGACATTCCTTTTCCTTTCACATCAGTTGGTCTGTGCTAATTGAAATGGCAAGTACCTAGTTTTTTCGAGCAGGGAAGCATGTTGCTCGTTAGGCACATACATAATTTAATCTTGTAACATCGACTTGTAGTCGCAATATTTTATCAAAATTTATAATGTAAGCCATATATTATGAGGTTACCACCTTCATTGGTGTGCTAGTTACAACTACTTTGCGGAATGTAAGTATTCTCCACATATTTTTCTCATTAACAGTCACAATTTTAACCTTTTTGCCTTAATCTAACGTGGAAATACTTCATTCCAGGCACTGAAGATCTTCTGTTCAGAACGAAAACGTTTTGCAATCCATGTGGATGACTTTTAGATAGTTATTAAATAAACGATTTTATACCAAAATACAATTTGAAGTTTTTACTTCTGTATAGGTTTTTTTTAAACTATGGTATACAGCCAACTATTGGGATTTTCCCATTGATTTTATTAATATTTTCGTTATCAAATATTTTTTTATGTATTTATCGCGATAAAGTAATACCGCTCTGGTTTCTTACGTGTAGGTATTCAACTCAGATGTTGTCCATTTTATTTATGTTTACGCGAAGTGTTTGGGATTATCATTTGATGTCATCTCCATATAAGATTTGATTTATTCCTGGCACTCCATTGTATCGCTTACACAGCATAAGCTTGACTTCCAGTTCGCCGTGTATGTCGTGTGTCTGCAACGACATATGGTCACATAAAATACATTGTGGCTGCCTTTATATCCATCCCTCTATTACTAAAGGAGTCAGTCTTTGTTTTAATGTGTATAACAATGCCGTGCAAAGTTTGTAGTGAAAGGTAATATCGTAAAATGGCATCAACGTTGTCTAAAGTATTAGTTAAGTTTGATGCGAATGTTTTAAGTGGGCACAATTTTTTACTGATAAATATGAACATAATATCTATTAAAATTTTAGATATTGGACAAAATTAGTGCATCAATAATAACCACGATTATTTCATTCATAGGAGATTCTCACCAATAGAAAGCTACAGAAATAAAAATTGAACTGATTATTTTTTGATGATTTTAACTTCCAATCGTATAGTAAGATATTTGATCACGTGTTTAATTCTGTCCAATCAGATTAAAATTATACTGAGAACTATTAGACAAAAAATTTTCGAAAAACTGTCGCATTATTTTCAATTTATTCTCACTCTGTTGTGATATTATACCCGATAATTTTTGATAAAGTCCCGTCGTCAAGTATATTACGTCAAATGCCCTTGGTTGTTACGAAAAAATACAATCAGTGACATTAATGACAATTAATATTTTAAAAATTATAAAAGTGATGACTTTCAACCGTCAAATATTTATAAAAACTGTGTGTTTAATTCTACTAATTTGTACTTACATAAATAAATTACAATTAAATTTTGGTTTTGAACAGTTTTATTCATGAAATAATCGCAACAAATTGCACTCGATCTCTAAAATAATATCGAATTTTTGCCCTCGTGACACGTTCACATAATTTCACATAAATTAAAACTGTCAAAGTGTCACTCGGGAAAAATTCAATAATTTTAGAACTCTTGTGCAATTGCTACTGATAATAAAGTGAAGATAGGTTCTCATAACCCAAATTAATAATTATTAACAATAAAGTCAGAACAACAAAGAGAAATCTAACGAAAAAAAAACGACACAGGACAAATCCACTTTTCACTTACAGCGTAATAACATTTTACATCAAAACAATAATACAGTGCATTCATATAGTGTGGAAACGGTCTATTATCTCATGACTTATTCATTTTCAGAGTTCCAGCTCTGACAGGTCAATTTTTATTTTTAAATTGTGATTTTTTGACGTATATCCCATAATAGTGACGTAATAGATTTGGGCGTGATGACGCTATCGACGATTTTTTTATTGGGAATAGGGGTCATGTGGTAGCTCATTTCAAAGGTTATTTAATTCTCTATTCAGTAATATAAACATTAACATCATTATTTATACAGGGTGGCCAAAAAATGTTTTTGAATTAAATTAATTTCAGCAAAAAGAAGAATATTATATAATTTATTTAACTTTAAATACATTTTACTGCTATCAGAAAAGAGAAAAAAATGTTTATTTCACAAATATAAACATTGCTTTTCGCTTAAATTAAATGTTCAAACTAAGTACTAAGAGGCAGGGCAGGAGGGTGGCTGTTTGACATTTAATTTAAGCGAAAAGCAATGTTTATTTATGAATTAAACATTTTTATTATATTTTCTGGTACCAGTAAAATGTATTTTGAATTAAATAAATTACATACGTTCTCTTTTTGCGTTAATTAATTTAATTAAAAAAGGATTTTTTGGCCACCCTGTATAAGTAATGATGTTGGTGTTTATATTACTGAATACAGAGGATTAAATCACCTTTCAAATGAGCTTCCACACGACCCCTATTCCCATTTAAAAAAAATCATCGATGACGTCATCACGCCGAAATCGACGACGTCACTATTATGGGATATACGTCAAAAAATCAAAATTTTAAAATAAAAATCCACCTGTCAGAGCTTTAACTCTGAAAATAATTAAGTCATGAGATAATAGACCGTTTTCACACTTTATGAATGCACTGTATAAAAGAAAAGTAGTTAGATAAAAAACATGTTGCCAATGTAGATGAAAAAACAGAAAAATATGAATGAAGATATTAAAGATAAGTACTGATGTAAATAATTGGAAGAAATATGGAAGAATAATATTATACCTCCTTCCAGAGCTCTTCCTATGGTCCGTGACAGTCTGTGTACTGTGTAGGTCCATCTGTGCAGTGTTTGATTAATTCATTTAACTTGCTTCTTTTTTAAACTTTTTAATCTAAACAGTACTATCTTTTAATTGATATTTATACGGTCCCATGTATCGTATATATCGTTCATGTTCTTATGCTCTGCCGCTGTAGAATTTCATTTGGCTCTGTAGATTTGGTTCATTTTGATAGAGATTTAAAAAATGAAAAAAAGGTTCGTTGGTCCATTCCATATTTTTAGCAAAAAATTCCCAAAAGCAAATGCAACAAACTTTAGCAACACCACAGATAGCTACTCGTGTCATCGAATGAACAATGATTGATTTTTTGGTAAAACTTTAAAGACAAACTATTTTATCAACGCACTGCATCCTAAAAAGATAGTCCATGTTCGTTTATCATGTAGTTTATAAATTATGGTAATACAATAATCTATCATTAAAGTTCGATTGTAAAGAAAAATGTTTATGAGAGAAAGCTTAAGATTTCTTAACTTCTAAACTTCAGTTTACATTAAGGTAATAAAGCTTATTTTGAAATTCATGTATTCCTCAACTTCAAAGGGTCATTGGTGTTCAATCTCAAATTAATCCCTTAATTTGTAATCTCACATTATCCTTAACTTCCTGAAACTTTTATAGTTTCACCGTGTATAATCGAAACATTGGGAAAACATATCGAGTAATGTTTTAATTATTAGAGTCCAGTGTTTAATTATTAGAATCCAACCTAGATAAATTGCCAAATCGTGGTATTTCCATATGAACTTAATAACTTTTGCAAGAAGTAGCTTCCTTTAAACTGTAGTTGCAAGCTTTCAACATAGTCAAAGTCCGTAGTTTTGTTACCACGCGACTTACTGATGAATTGTATATTTGACGAGATTATAAATTAGCGAAAGGGACTATTTTGAGTCGCAGTCTATTTAGAATAGTTACCTCATTAACAAGTGCAATAGTCGTTGTTCGAAGTTACGCCGAGTGCAATTATTATTAGTAGCTGTCATTAAAGACATTCTATTATGGAAAGTTACCTGAACAACATCTATAGTGCAATACTCAGTACTTGTCAATAAAACCATATTTTTACTCCACACTTCCAACATTTATTTACCATCGTCGATCGAGAAGAATCGGACAAATGGGCATTAGAAAACAATTCGATCCAGATTTGCACCGAATTTTCCAATTGGCGTTGTACAATTTAAAGTTTTACAATTTATTTAGTACACTTATGGATTATAAATATAATGACCAATTTTTCGTATCAGCTCCGTCACTTGCTAATACTATAAAGTTGCTTCTGTTTAAAAGCGTGTTTATAAAAAATAATACTCAAAGTGAATAATTAATACTATACTCTCTATTAGTCACTTGAAAGCTTTAAAATAGCGGTATGAGTGCAAAATACATAAAAGGGGGCTATGTACCAAATAGGGATGGCGGTTTTTGACAAGAAACCGGTTTTCGGTTATACCGGTTTTTTTGCTTACGGTTTAACCTGGCGGTTTTAACCGGCCAAAAAAAACCGGTTTTTGGAAAAACCGGTTTTCGGTTTTTTTAAACCAATAGGTTACAAAGTTACATTTACAATTACAATTTTCCTCTCCTCCCAAAATCAAAAAATTCCCCAACCATTTCAACTTATAAAAAATTTCCCAGACTCTTTGAAATGGGATTTAAAAAAAAATAATATCAACATAAATATTTTACTTAAAAATAAATTGGATAATGCAATATATCTTTTATTTTTACTACCATCAAAAAAAATTTATCATGTATTACTTTTAACACGTTTGTATATATATTTCTAAAATACAGTAGAACCCCGCAAATCCGAACCCCGCTAATCCGAACGTTCGGCAAATCCGAACCAATGGAAAATGAAAAAATTTAAAAATTCAAGACAGAAACTTGAAAACATGATTATTATACAGAATAAAACCAGAAAATTGAACAAAGTAGGTTTAATAGGACTTTGACATTTAAAATGTTTTAAAAATAAATACGTACTTTATATATTATGTAGGGCTTATAAAGGTTAAACATAAACTTACTTCGGATCTCTCGTAGTCAACTTGAGAACAAAAATATTGTCCACACTCTTGCGAGAACGTTTTGCGACTCAAAATCAACAACAATGAAAGCTTTGAGTTACTAGTTAGGCTAACTTTCGGATAATCCGAACTTTTCGGAATCCGAACAGGCTGTCCCCCCTATTAGTTCAGATTTTCGGGGTTCTACTGTAGGTACATTTTAACTCATTTAATACTTCCTGTATGGGTGTATCGTTTTGAAAACGTAGGGAAATTTTTGGAGATTCGTATCCGTAATCAGTAATACGATATGCATAGGCAGAGCATTATTTTTGGTAATCAGATAAAATCATTCACCGACTTTCAATGTCAAGAGTTAAGAGTTTAGTGTGAAAAATAGATGATGTTTGGCTTGCGTCTAATTCAAACAGACACTTCTTATGTAAATATTATGATTACAAATACCTTTTCAAGGAAATATTAAATAAAACTTAATAACTGATTCTGCTGGCTGATGTGAGATTGCACTTTCAGTTTGCTTTTGTATTTATAAAATAAAATAAAATTTGAATTATGGTTTTGTTTGGAATAGTTACTTGAGAATAATAATTATGATTGGGATCCCAAATAATACCTAACCTAATCCTAATCACCGTAAATACCTAATAACCGGTTTTTACTTTAAAAAGAAAAAACCGGTTATAACCGGGACAAAAAAATAACCGGTAAAACCGGTTATTGCGAAGTAAAAAAACCGGTTTTAGGTTTAAACCGGTAGGTTTTTCCCATCCCTAGTACCAAATACACATTTCACGTCACATAAGACATAGGGACTAATATTTTCTGACCTTTGGCCGTTTTTTCCGATATTTTAAAAATATTTTGACATTTTAGGGACATTTAAGTTTGTAGCAGTCGATATCATAATAAAATTCTTAAATTAACTACTGGATATAAAACTGAGTCAATACTCGCAATTTTAGAGTTTGTATATATTTGGTGTCACAAATTATGGGGTAAGAGGTTTCGAGGCTTACATTATTTGCTACATCATCAGGCCCAGTACATCATACAGTCTTCTATAAATTACAAACTACGAGATATCAGTAATGAGACTGTTCTGCCCAGTAAACCATTTTATGAAATTTGATTACTTATGCTATTATCTGTATAACATTTAATTTCATGTCTCAATTCATTTTACCTACAACTAATGCAATCAACAGCCATTTTCTCGTGGAATTTTGAGAATCAAGGTCGATTTCCTTGAAAATTTGAATTTAGGTATTAATTATAACCTTTGTCCAAATCTACTCTATGCCGAACTGCGCTTTTACCCTGGAGGTGAGAACAACCCCATCTAGTGGATGAAATTTTTTTAATCAAAAATAACTATGGAAATCGATAGAATGACCAATTCTGGATAGATTTTGTTTTATAAAATTTTTTTGCAAAATTTACATTTTTCAAGTTATTTGCGATTGAAATTATGCATTTTTCATTGAAAAAAGTTTTAAAACCGATTTTCGTGAATAACTTAAAAAAAATTTATTTTTGTAGAAAAAATCATTAAAAACAAAATTGTAGCAAGTAAAAAAACAAAGAGATTTGCGTCTGAAAGACCTATGTAAACCCAATAATGACTGAGTTGCTCTTTAAAGGATGGTTATTTTCGAAAACCATACAAATGGAGAACTTTTAATATCAAATAACTCGAAAGTGGTGCAATTTTTTGGGAAAACTTAGGAACAATCTTTTAAAGCTCGTTAAAAACCTTTCAAATAAGCTCTGATAAAAGTTTTTGCATAAGAACTGACTGACTTATGACGAAAATAAAGTCGATTTTTGCTTTTTTTTAATGTTAAAATTAAAACCTAGTAGTTACAATCCTAATAGAAATAAATAGCTGTCCACTTGAAATTAGCTTTATTTAGGTATAATTGTTACGATCCATGTGATTTGTTGGTTTGGATGGCTTAATTTAGAAAAAATAGTTGAATAAATAGAAAATGGCATTTTTAAAATTAAAAAAAAGTGCATTTTTCTTAAATAAATCTAAAAGTATTCATAATATGAAAAAATATTTAAAATGTAGATTGTATAATTTCTTTTACTCAAAATTTTGTTTTGTGTTCGTTTTTGTATCATGAACAATTTTAGGTTTATTTAAGAAAAATGCACCTCGGCCTCCTTAATTCAGATGGACTTACCCAAGTTTTTTTTTATATATTTTGACCCGCAGAATACGAATTTTTTGGGTAACAGTTGATCCGGATGTCGATAAGATTGTTATAGACAAAGAACTTGAGGAATTACATAACAGCGATTTCTCGCAAAACAAGACATCTTTTTGTATTTTTTGGGTCATTTTAAGCAAAAAATATTCCTACAAGTTTTTTCGTAGAATGCATAGTTTTCGAGATAACCGCGGTTGAACTTTCAAAAAATCGAAAAATTGTAATTTTTGAACCCTAATAACTTTTGATTAAAAAATAAAGTAGCAATTCTGCTTACCGAATTTGAAAGTTTAAGTCAAATTATATCGGTTTTGATTATTTGCATTGCTAAAAATTTATTATTTTATTGTTAAACAAAGCTATAAACACCTAGTATGTGAGTGATGTTTTCTATGATTTCTCATTTAAAATCGAACGAGTAGGTAGAGTAGCTACAAGTGCAAGCGAGGCAATTTCTACGTAGCATGCGTTAAAACGTATGTATTAGGCACGGGAAACACTATGTGTTTATAGATTAGTTTAACAATAAAAAAATTAATTTTTAGCAATGCAAATAATCAAAACCGATATAATTTGACTTAAACTTTCAAATGCGGTAAGCAGAATTGCTACTTTATTTTTTAATCAATAGTTATTCGGGTTCATAAATTGCCATTTTTCGATTTTTTGAAAGTTCAACCGCGGTTATCTCGAAAACTATGCATTCTACGAAAAAACTTGTAGGAATATTTTTTGCTTAAAATGACCCAAAAAATACAAAAAGATGTTTTGTTTTGCGAGAAATCGCTGTTATGTAATTCCTCAAGTTCTTTGTCTATAACAATCTTATCGACATCCGGATCAACTGTTATCCAAAAAATTCGTATTCTACGGGTCAAAATATATAAAAAAACTTGGGTAAGTCCATCTGAATTAAGGAGGCCGTTGTACCCCCCCTGGTGACAGGACTAATGTCATTTTCGATTTAATCAACTATTTTTTCTAAACTAAGCATTCCAAACCGGTAAAATCACATGGATAGTATTTATTATACCTAAATAAAGTTAATTTCAAGTGGGAAGCTATTCATTTCTTTTACGATTGTAACGACGAGAGTTTAATTTTTACAGTTTTTTTACCGCTGATGAGTGGACTACAAATCTATAATACAGTCTACCAACTCTCAAATTATTTTAATAATTTCACATATCGAGGGGTCCGGGCGAAAACCCGATAAATACCAAAATTATGAAATCCGGTATTTTTATTTCTGCTGTAGTAAAAACACGTCTCCTACCACTGGTAAATGTTATTATTTGATACCTACATTCTTAAGCACAATAAATAATAGAAACTAAGCATGGTAAAAACCGTTAACTCCTATTTTTAAATAATACCAAACCGATATATAACTTTACTGATAAAAATACTTTGTTGTAAACATATTTATAATATGAGAATCCGGTAGAAACATTTATTTTCTGTTTTCTGTGTTAAGTTACTAATTTTATTAGAAATATTTCTAAGTTAAAAACTGACAATTCATTTTATCTGAGTTGAAGATTACAAACTTGTTCATTTTGACAAAATATATTCATGCGAAAATCCAATAAAGAATTTTAGACTATGATAGTTTATTAAATTTCAGCACACTTTGTCCTGCGAAAACCCAATAAAAGATGGCGTAAATTGACAATTGAATATAAAAAAACAAAAAAATGCCGTTAAAGTGGGGCCCATATTTATAATGTCCAATGTCCAAGTGATTCAGTGAATTTGTACTCTACGAGCACCCTAGTGGGAAAGTTTTGGGGTAGTTCTGATTTCTTTCATTATATATGGATTTTGGGCTGCTGAATCCGAATCTGAGGTTTTCGGACAAAATTTCTTGCCGGAACATTGAAAAAATCGCGAAAAAAGCGAAGAATTTCAGCTTTTCCGCTTTTTTGCTCAAATCTCGAAAACTATTAACTTTTAGTAGATGGTCTGTTAACAGAAATTAAAGTACTTAACATTATCTACAAATATCACTATTTACTTTTTTGTTCAGATGAACCGTTCGGTCTAAATTGCAAGTTGAAAATTGCCAATTTTTAACGGTCTCGGCAAAACCCACTTTTTCCATTCCAAAACTTTAGTTTGTATTAGAATGCTGTCATTTGATAAATTTCTCCTAGTTTTCTGTACAAATAATAAATATGTTCATAATATGAATATGGTATGTCTCTTCTCACAGCTTCCATGAATCCATTCCATCCTAAAATACTGAGAATGTCTCTGCTTTTCCCTTAGAGCCACAGAAGATCAGGCACAGATGGAGTCACAGTTTCAGTTGGAGTGAACATTCCCTTCGGATCTTGATTTCTGATGAACCTTTAGGTTTTGTACTTTCAAAATGTATTAGTTAAACAGCTCTCTGAATGGATTGGTTAGGAGCTATTGCATGTTTTGGTGCAATACAAGAAATGCCACCCATGACGTACAAAGTGTGGTATCCGTCGATTGTATGTACGTTAATCCTTTCTGTCCCGACGCTGCATACATATGTTTTTGAAAAAGTGGGTCTGTATTTCCAGCCGCCGTATATATACGTTCAAGGTGTTATGGTCTCAATTTACCAAAGCCGAAAATATGGGTTGCTTATAAAATTTTAGACTCATTGGTTTCCCAATGCCGTAAAAATATGTCCGAAAATGTTAGATTATTCTTCCCAAAGCCTCAAAATGTTGGCACCTAAGACAGGTCATGCGGACCCATTGCCATATATATTTGTTCACATATTTTAGATATATGCTACATTGTAGCACTGGTGGCAACGCTTATAGGTAGCTGCTAGAAGATGAAGCGTTTGTAGCCACAGAAAAGACCAGAAAAAAAGAAGCGATTTGAGATACATGTGTGCAAGATGCGGAGTCGGCCTTTGCGTAGTGTCATGTTTTGAGGAGTACGACACAAAAAAAAAACTTTTATTGTTCATTTACATTACATTCTTTTTTATAAGTTAGTTATATTTTTTCAAGTTTGTTTTGCTCTCTGATGAGTACTTTTGAAAAGAAAACGTTTAAGTTGGTTAAAAAAAACTCATTAAAAACATGTTTTGGTCATATATTTGTTTATTCACATGCAACGTATATATATATAAGGCAATTGGACTCTAAGCATGAAAAAACCTTTGAGATTGAGGGACCAACATGCAAATTAAGCCCTGCCATATAAAGGGTTAAAATTAGCGTTTTCGTACACCTGTTGTGTAAAGCACGCCTGGTCAATTTTCTGCGGATCGCTTGCGATTGCTGATACTTACAGATAAGCAACGCGCTTACTCTTGTAGCGGCAGTAAGGCCCAGATAGTTGGTCTCACCATTCCTTGCAGGGTTGGCCATTTTTTCTACAAAAAATACGGCTCAAGAAAATAGGTTGATGAGTTGATGTAGTTTCCTCTTTGAGGTTTTGTTCATCCTATACAGAAGCTGTTCGCCTGGAATTGTCAGCATTCGCAGGCGATCCGCAGAAAATTGACCTGCCGTGCTTTACACAGCAGGTGTACGATAACGCTGATTTTAACGTACATACAATCGACGAATACCACACTTGTCACGTCATATGTGGCATTTCTTGTATTGCACCAAAACATGCAGTGGCTCCTAAGCAATCCATTCCTCGGATAAAAAAGAAACCCGCGCCTGAGGTTTATGGAAGTCAGGGAGCTGTTCAACTAATTCATTTTAAAAGGACAAAACCTCAACGTTTATCAGAAATCAAGATAACAAATCTGAAGGAAACGTTCACACCAACTGAAACTGTGAATCCATCTGTGCCTGATCTTCTGTGGCTCTAAGGGAAAAGCAGAGACATTCCCGGCCTCTTAGGACGGAATGGGCTCATGAAAGCTGCGACAAGAGATATACCATACCTCTATGAACTAACATTTATTATTTGTACAGAAAACTAGGAGAAATTTATCAAATGACAGCATTCTAATAAAAAATAAAGTTTTGCAATGTAAAAAGTTGGTTTTGCCGAGACCGTTAAAAATTGGCAATTTTCAACTTGTAGTTAAGACCGAACGGTTCATCTGAAAAAAAAAGTAAATAGTGATATTTGTAGATAATTTTAAGTACTTTAATTTCTGTTAACAAACCATTCACTAAAAGTTAATAGTTTTCAAGGTTTGAGCAAAAAAGCGGAAAAAAGCTGAAGTTTTTCGCTTTTTTCGCGATTTTTTCAATATTCCGGCAAGAAATTTTGTCCGCAAACCTCATATTCGGATTCAGCAGCCCAAAATCCATTTATAATGAAAGAAATCAGAACTACCCCAAAACTTTCCTAGTCAAAACACAATTTTATTGAATCAAAGTGTTCTGAAGACTATTGAAACAAGCTCTGTAGAAATTACTGGAATCTAGTAGTAGTAGTCTAGTCTAGGAAATTTTTTATTTTGTACAATATAACTGTTAAACTAATTAGGACTAGACTTGTCCCTAAAACTTCCCAAAGACAGGAACGAACATTTCGTAAGAAATGTTTCTTTCCGTTAGCTTACCATTGTACCCGATAGATACCAAAATTATAGTAAGGGAAAAAACCCTTACTGTGTAATATAATATATATCCAAAAAATGTGTATAATTTAGGCATAATTAGGTCGTTACAGAAGGTGTTGGTTCTATAATCACAAACAAAGCGAAGGTTGATTGATAGAGTTTGTTTGGGTAACCTCGCAAGTAAGTAACGATACTCACGTACCGTTTACTTTCAAAGTCCAGAATAAAGAAAGATATAAAAAGCCGGAAGAGGGGCATAGTAGCGAGATGGGTGTATAGTAAGTATAGTTTGGAGTCAGTGTTTTCCTAAGTTCCGATAGTTGGCTCCCTTTCCGACAGTAACGATGGGAGAAGAATCGGAAGAAAACATTTTACCTTTAAATTTTCTAAAAAGAATGTAAATGAATTTTTTGTTTGTTGGAATAATATACAGCTAACTTTTATTTTATAATTAAAAAAATAAAAAATAAAAACCAATAAAATCAAATGTTACTCATTCAACGAGGTAAGACCCAATAAATATCACGTTTTATTTTTTTTGTAAAGAAGTTTTTATAAATTAGACTAAAAATAAATTATTTTAACTAAATATTAAATTCTCTACCATTTGGCTATAACAAATATTTGATAAAACTTCCTATGACGACTTTAAATCTTCTTCAAACTTCCTAAAATATTTAATCGCGAAGATCCCTAAACAGTGGTTTTGTTAGTTATCGGGATTTCGCTCGAACCCCTCGATATTTACAAAATCTATAATACAGTCTACCAACTCTCAAATTATTTTAATAATTTCACATATTTACAGATCGTAATTGTCCAAAATGTTTTTGAAATGTATCATATGATGCCAGTGTTGTTGCGGATATTATACCAAAAGCGGCCTTTAACTTAATGTTATGGATTAAAAAGTCGAAAAATTGAGCTAAATTCAATTTAAAACACGTTACTACATTTTCAGGTTTCCACAAGCATTTCCCGATAATAAATCCATCGCGTTGATTTTCTCCTTTAAAAAACCAGTCGATAAATTGTGCTAGCAGTCAATTTGGGGCATTTTATTTCGATATTTTTCATTGGCACCCTAATATTTTTTCCTGTCGACAAGCAGCTATACAAAATGAAAGAAAATAAGAACTCTAATGATGCAAACTTCGCAATATATACTTTCAATATACTTCACTGGTATCGGTTTCCTTTCAAATTACCAGACATCGTTCCTGATCGAAGGAACAATAAAACAAGCGGAACAGGTCCGTATAGAAGGAAGTTTCTGGGTAAGCGGGTTCCGCACAAATTGTCTTCTAAACTATTTCTTTATTCAAAAATCTACAGGGAAAATTGTCATGTAGTTGTCTGTATACCATTAATTACAAAAAGTTATGTCGTAATAATTCCATTCTAAAAGGCATATATTCATTGAAGGTCCCTTAGAGGGCTACAGCACAATCACAGAATGTTTTCGATATGAAGAGATCATCATCAGTGGTGAAACATAATTATAACATGCTGAGTCACCAAAATATGTGGGTAAATCATCATCAAAAATTTACATTGTTATGTTTAATTATAAATGATGGTTAAAATAATTGTCCTAGATATAACACCAGACATCACAGGACTCCCCATGTGGGTTGCTCACGCCCGGAGAATATGTCGTCACATTACGGACGGTGGTTAGCAACTATGTAAATTTTCCATAATTGTACTACTTTTAAAAGGTTTCTACATAGATATTTTAGTGGATCAGCATGTTATAATCCTGTTTCAGCACGGATGATGATCTTTTCAGATCGAAAACACGATATGATTGTGATGAAGCCATTTAAGGGACTTTTATAAAGGATTTTACTAAACATTTTTTTATTTTTTTATTTCAAACCTAAGAAATTTTCTAATCAACTATTTTCAATGGGAAATAAGCTATAATTTTAACAAAAAAATGATTTTATTAACGTTTCGACACCCGACTTGTGCGTCGAAATGTTAATAAAATAATTTTTTGGCAAAATTGTGGCTTATTTCCCATTGAAAATAATTGATTATAAAAATACCACAAGGAAATAGCTTCAGAACAACATTAAGAAATTTTCAGGTTTCTATTGTTTTTAATATATGTTGCTGTATCATTATTTGCATATTATTTTTAAAAATAGTTGGTAATATATGACAGAAATATTGTGTTTTTATTTGGGCAGTATTCCTCAAGTTCGCTCTGAGGATTTCATAAGGATGAAATACGTATAAACGAATAGTGCTGCTCTGTATTAAAAACAAATCTTAACTGTCTTTTCTGTTTTTCGTTTATTCACGCAATATAAGTAGGTAGTACAAACCGATGTAGGTTTTTGAATAAGTAAGGAGATGTGTTTGGAATACAATTTTTTGATTCCTTATATCAGTTCCTGTATCATCCGTTTTCTTTGCAAATTAAGTGTGTAAATGTATTTAATTTCCTTAGCTAAGCGCTTTCGACATATATGTCATCTTCAGAGCTATTGCTACAATAAAAAGTTAAACTAATGAGTAATAAGATGTCTAAGTACAAAGATTTTTAACTTACGTCAAAGTATAAAAAGTATGGTCGAAGCGAAGATCGGTGGGATATGTGCATTTTATCAATAAAACTCGATATTTTTAAGATATTCCCGAAGCCGCTACAGATAAAATGTTTTAACAACCTATTAATCATTCAGAACTACTCGACGGATATTAGTACAGTTATATAATATACACAGTTCTTAGGCGTCAACGCCCTTCGGTAGGGATCTATGGAGAAGTATCACCAAGCCGCAAGCCCTTATCCCTTGCCGTACCGCTCCTCCATAGGCCCATCAGACGCCAGTTTATTCCAGACCAAGCAGTAGAATCTATTGAGTTTTATACTACGGCGTTGGCCTTTTTTTTTTTAATAATTTCTTGACCTGGCTGAGGCTCGAACCATCGATCGCAAACCACTAAACTTGTCGATCGACTGCGCCTTTGCCAACTGGACGGTCTAGACCGACTTAGTACAGTTAAAATAATTAAAACGGTAACCGGACAATAATGATTTAATGAGTGAAATTTGAAGTTGTTTTAATTTAATGACAAAAAGAGCAAGCCCATTAGCAGAATCCAATTAAAAATTATTTTGCACATCATATGTGAAACATGATTTGGTTGAAAAATCTAATTTTTGTTGGCAAAAAAATATATTAATTTGTTTGGACTAAATTACAGTTGTTTATCTTAAAAAGGATATGTTACTATCAACATTCACACAGTGTTGCCAAACTGAATTTTGTTATTTTGGGTGTAAATTTTTTCCACGGATCTCCGAGGGTACAATACCACTACTTCGAGTTGTAGGTGTTTGCATATTTAAGAAAGTTGGTCTGTTGTGCAACTCCGGATGATGAAATATTAGGTACAGTGGAACCTCGATAAGTCGGCCCCCGATAACCCGGAAGTCCGGCTAACCAGGACCGATTTTCATTAGACAAACATTTAAACAATAAAAATGTATGTATTATGTTAAAACATTTTATCTGTAGCCTCTTCTAGAATGTCTTAAAAATATCGAGTTTCATTGATAAAACTTCGCTTTGACCATAATATAATATTTGAGAGATAATGGGTATTTGTGTAACTTGAACTATACGATAGTAAAAATGACTCATGGCACACGGCGGCGGCAGAGCGATGTTCATTAACTCGGGCTATCACAAACAACAGGCACCTGTTATTCCTTTATATATTTCCAACTGTCTTTTATTAAAAAATCATTTTTTAAACAATGGTCTTTTAGCCAATGAAAGAGCCACTGTTCTAAAATAACATAACATTGTTCCTATAGCAGACGAAATTGACACAACCGAAACTGACTGAATTTCTTTACCTAGAAATGAACAACACTCTATACTCTCTATACTATACTCTATACGACTATAGGTAAGTTAGATGTGTAGTGTTTTTTTTATTATAGTTTATTCACTACATGCAATCAATAAACAAAAAAAATTATAAGCATGTTAGTTGTTTGTTCAAAGTGGTGTAAGTATAAATTTGGATTTGTTATCCAATGATAACAAAAACTCCACTAGCCTCTTAAATTATTGAACTGTGCCCTGAACTGGTAAGTAGTTCACTGCACTGCACTGCACGACACTTCACTTCACTGCTGCTTAGAACCTATGTGGTAGCTCCAGTGGTTTGTGCCTCCTCAGTCTCCGAGTCTGCTCACTATTATCCACTAGGTTTTGAGCTGTGTTTGAGATGTGTACTGTGCATATATATTTCATGTTATTTTAATTATAACGGACTTTATATATAAGTATTGCCCTACACCGAAAGGTACTAATGGGTCTACTGATTAAGTAAAGTAAAGTATATATAAGTATACCGTATTTTATTAATTTTTACCATGCTCTCCGGCTAACCTGGATTTTCGATAATCCGGATCGGCCTTGGTCCCGATTAATCCGAGTTATCGAGGTTCCACTGTATTCCAATTTTAATTAAAAATTGTAAAACAGTAAGAACAACCACTTAGACGTTACAAATATATAAAATTTGGTCATGGTAAGGTATCACCCAACCATTTTCAAGTGATGCGAGCAGTTGACTGTCAGTGATTGATTGGACGTTGGATTTTAAATGTTTCATCTGTCCGATGTTGACATCTGACAGCTGATATTACAAATGGAAATTATTGAAAACTTATTTTACAAGCATAATTGAAAACTTGATGTAAAAAAATTTACCTTAGATGTTTTGTACAAATACAATAATAATTTACGAGGAAAACGAAAAGCCCTAGATACAAAGTTTACTACTTTTTAAACAATTAGAATAATTGAAATAAAAATATAATAAACAATATTTTAAATCCAAGACTTTTCGTTAATAAACTGCTTTCTGGCTGCATCCCATATCTCCGGATTTTACAATATATAATCACATAGAGACGACGAAATAGGAGAAAGCAAATAGAGGACACTTAGGCCACGCATTTACCTTCTCTTCGTCTAGGAAAAGGACCGAAAGACAGTTTCTAAATACTCACAAATTGAGTAAAAATGAAAAAGATAAAAAAGGGTTCAAGGCAGGTTTTGTTTATATTCGATTCAGAGTTGGACTACCATCTCCATATAGTAACTATTTCAGCATCCTTATGCATCATCAGTGAAGATTATGCAGTCACAACTCTGAAGGGAATATAAACATTCTGCCTCTTTTAAAGCAAACCATCGCGATGCGATGAACCCGCCTTTTGAGACGCAAAACAGCGACATCTCTCGTATTACGAGGAAAACGAAAAGCCCTAGATACAAAGTTTACTACTTTTTAAACAATTAGAATAATTGAAATAAAAATATAATAAACAATATTTTAAATCCAAGACTTTTCGTTAATAAACTGCTTTCTGGCTGCATCCCATATCTCCGGATTTTACAATATATAATCACATAGAGACGACGAAATAGGAGAAAGCAAATAGAGGACACTTAGGCCACGCATTTACCTTCTCTTCGTCTAAGAAAAGGACCGAAAGATAGTTTCTAAATACTCACAAATTGAGTAAAAATGAAAAAGATAAAAAAGGGTTCAAGGCAGGTTTTGTTTATATTCGATTCAGAGTTGGACTACCATCTCCATATAGTAACTATTTCAGCATCCTTATGCATCATCAGTGAAGATTATGCAGTCACAACTCTGAAGGGAATACAAACATTCTGCCTCTTTTAAAGCAAACCATCGCGATGCGATGAACCCGCCTTTTGAGACGCAAAACAGCGACATCTCTCGTATTACGAGGAAAACGAAAATCCCTAGATACAAAGTTTACTACTTTTTAAACAATTAGAATAATTGAAATAAAAATATAATAAACAATATTTTAAATCCAAGACTTTTCGTTAATAAACTGCTTTCTGGATTGCATCCCATATCTCCGGATTTTACAATATATAATCACATAGAGACGACGAAATAGGAGAAAGCAAATAGAGGACACTTAGGCCACGCATTTACCTTCTCTTCGTCTAGGAAAAGGACCGAAAGACAGTTTCTAAATACTCACAAATTGAGTAAAAATGAAAAAGATAAAAAAGGGTTCAAGGCAGGTTTTGTTTATATTCGATTCAGAGTTGGACTACCATCTCCATATAGTAACTATTTCAGCATCCTTATGCATCATCAGTGAAGATTATGCAGTCACAACTCTGAAGGGAATACAAACATTCTGCCTCTTTTAAAGCAAACCATCGCGATGCGATGAACCCGCCTTTTGAGACGCAAAACAGCGACATCTCTCGTATTACGAGGAAAACAATTAGAATAATTGAAATAAAAATATAATAAACAATATTTTAAATCCAAGACTTTTCGTTAATAAACTGCTTTCTGGCATGTTTATTAACGCTTTATTAACGAATGCTTTATTAACGAAAAGTCTTGGATTTAAAATATTGTTTATTATATTTTTATTTCAATTATTCTAATTGTTTAAAAAGTAGTAAACTTTGTATCTAGGGCTTTTCGTTTTCCTCGTAATACGAGAGATGTCGCTGTTTTGCGTCTCAAAAGGCGGGTTCATCGCATCGCGATGGTTTGCTTTAAAAGAGGCAGAATGTTTGTATTCCCTTCAGAGTTGTGACTGCATAATCTTCACTGATGATGCATAAGGATGCTGAAATAGTTACTATATGGAGATGGTAGTCCAACTCTGAATCGAATATAAACAAAACCTGCCTTGAACCCTTTTTTATCTTTTTCATTTTTACTCAATTTGTGAGTATTTAGAAACTGTCTTTCGGTCCTTTTCCTAGACGAAGAGAAGGTAAATGCGTGGCCTAAGTGTCCTCTATTTGCTTTCTTCTATTTCGTCGTCTCTATGTGATTATATATTGTAAAATCCGGAGATATGGGATGCAGCCAGAAAGCAGTTTATTAACGAAAAGTCTTGGATTTAAAATATTGTTTATTATATTTTTATTTCAATTATCTAATTGTTTAAAAAGTAGTAAACTTTGTATCTAGGGCTTTTCGTTTTCCTCGTAATACGAGAGATGTCGCTGTTTTGCGTCTCAAAAGGCGGGTTCATCGCATCGCGATGGTTTGCTTTAAAAGAGGCAGAATGTTTGTATTCCCTTCAGAGTTGTGACTGCATAATCTTCACTGATGATGCATAAGGATGCTGAAATAGTTACTATATGGAGATGGTAGTCCAACTCTGAATCGAATATAAATAAAACCTGCCTTGAACCCCCCTTTTTTAAATAATAATTTAATTGTATACAAGTATCTATTAAACATATGACTTAGTGGCTTAAGACATTATATACAATGTGTCATGACAAAAGAAAGAAGATAGTTTTAAAATACATATGAATAAAAATTCAATTTGTTAAATTCTGAATGGTTTTTTTTATTCACAATCTTCTTATATCCCTAATATGAAGGATTTAGATCTTAATTCTTTTTTATTAACAACTTTTCTGAGTGAGCACAAAAGTTTTCAAGTTGACCTTGACATGGTGTATGAATATTATATGCAGGATCATATAGGTTTATAGTAAAAATAAGTGACAAAGATTATTTAAATGATGAAATGGGTATATTTGGTCTATATTACCCTTAGGGTTGTCTTAGATTGACAACCTAAGTTGAACCATTGTATATAGAGGTTCCAGTATGTAGAGTATATAGAGGTATATACTCTATACCACAGTATATAGATGTTGAAACTTCTATATACTGTGGTTGAACCCTAAACGATGATAGAATGTGCCTATCACATTTCATTATGATTCTCTAGACATTAATATGGATTATTCGATAATTATTTGCCTTAGCTCTGTAACACTTGCTGGTTTAATTTTATAAATTCTACTTTTTAAGTATTTCCAATAAAATTTTTAGGATGCAAATTGGGTGAACAAGGAGGCTACTCAATACTACCAAATCTACCAATACATCGTCCGGTAATTAACTTAGCAAAGTGATTAATTATTAATAGGTACCAAGTACCTAAAATTTGGAACCTATCATAGAATTTGGAGTTTAATTTTTTGTACAACGTCGAAAGCCATATACATATATCTGTTTGATCTCAGAATTTTTGTTATTAATTGGTATCCGCTCCGAGCTTCGCTGGTATCGCCACCTACCTACATGATTACTAGTACAACTTTTACCGGAAATTTTCTGGAAAGAAAAAAGTGTTGCCTATACTCAGTCAGTTTCGCTGGTATGGCTGTTATCGCCATCTAACGGTTGACTAGTGTTCCTATTTCGGCCGGAATTTTAAAGAGGAGAGTAGAAAAGCAAATAATAGTTGTTTCAAACTTATTATTTAATTCCTATCGTGTAATATTTACAAAGTAAAGAAGTAATTGGATTGTAATCGATAATTAATAGCAGTAAGTACAGAATTTATTATTTATTATGAATATTTTTAAGATTTTTCTTATCGTTTTGACGTTTATCTTGACAACTAATATTAGAAAAAATTTATTCTGCAAAAAAGTATAATAATTTAATATAATTATTAGAGAGCGGAATATATGCAAAGTGCATATAGATGCATATATTGCATATTTTCAGACAACAAACACAACATTGCATATTTAAGCTAAACACGATTTATTTTGCATATTTTAAAAATAAATTATATAAAAGTTTAAAATTTTCCTCTCTTAGTTGGAATTTTATAACTTCGATATGAACGAGCTCGTTATTTATCTATCTATCGCTCATTACTATCTATCTGGACTTTCCCATTACTACCTGAATTTAACAATTATGGGTGTTCCCAGAAAAATATTATTTTATTAGCGTAGCAAGTCGTAGGTATCTACCTGCTTTTAAGGGTCTAATATTTATTTTGTCAGTTTCCGGCCAACATTTGTTTAAAGTAGGTAAACGTTGTATCATATTTAGTGTTTTTGAAGTGATTGGTATATATTAAATTTAAATATGCATACCATTCAAAAAAGTGCAAAAAAAAATTTTTCTGGAAAGAGAATTAGATTTTTAATTTAATTATAATATCAGTTTTTGTGTGTGATTTCATTTGTTTTTATGTGAAAAATAAATATGTATTAAACATAAATTTAGGTTGAATTTTTTAAACATAAATGTTTATATTTAATATATTGTTTTATTTTTGAGTATTTTTATTACGCATTTGCATATTTAGACAAATTTAGAAAAAACACCTGCATATTTGTAGTACAAGTAATGCATATATATATATGCGCATATTTTGGTAATATTGTGTTGCATATATTCCGCTTTCTAATAATTATAGTATAATACTTTTTAAATATTAACATATAAATGACAGTTAACGGCATCCTACGTTTGCTGTGATTGGTCGTTATCTTCACGCATTCAAATTTTGTTTCAAGATTGGATTGTAAAATTGAAACCGTCAAAATTCGAGAGTGTGCTAACTGATCCTTTAGCTCAAATTTTTCTACCGTTTTAAAATTAAAATTGTGTTTACTTACTTTTTTCTAATTGCATCAATCCATTTTTGTCGTTAAATCACCTTATGCTTAGCGACAGGAAAGTTTTAGAATACACAGTTACTATTGTAACCAGTATTTCGACACTCTTTAATACAACCACTTTCGTGAGACATTTAAAAGCTAATTTGCAACTCTTAAGAGGAAACAGTAGCTATCAACAGGTAGCGAAAACGCGTTCCAAGATTGCGGCTGTAATTTTGAATATTTTTTCGAGATATTTGGGACACGTATTCGTAATATAATAAAGAATGGCGGTACAGAGCCCAATTTGAAAAATATATTAATATGTGGAAATTACTTTGTAATTAAATACAACATGAAAAAACGAGCCTGTACCGCCATTAAGAAGAACAAAAAATACACTTTCTTCAAATAAACTTTTTTATCCGATGCCTAGATTTTGTGTCATTTTGGAACTACTAAAATTTTTTATTTCATTAGTAGTTCCAAAATGACACAAAATCTAGGCATCGGATAAAATTTTTTATTTGAAGTAAGTGTATTTTTTTGTTCTTCTTAATGGCGGTACAGGCTCGTTTTTTTAATATTGTACTTAATTACAGAGTAATTTCCACATATTAATATATTTTTCAAATTGGGCTCTGTACCGCCATTCTTTATTACATTACGAATACGTGTGCCAAATATCTCGAAAAAATATTCAAAATTACAGCCACAATATTGGAACGCGTTTTGGCTACCTGTTGATCGCTACTGTATCACCTTAATGCAGAACGTCAAAAATCAAATTTCCAGTAAAGGTTTACAAACTACTGTAGTTGTCACTACTGGCGCTCGCGAATTTTTAATTATTCCCTCTACCTACGAGCTCACAGCGTATTGGTTAGTATTCAGATCATTATAGGGTCTGAAGATTTTTCTAAAGACAAAGAAAATCGTTTTCTTTGTCTATCCATTACTTTTACTGTGTCAGCATCAGTATCCACGTCTTACATTTAGACATTTACCTCAAAAATATCTGAGAAACTAAGTAATTGCCATTTTAACCTTTTCCTCCACCTATCTTCAGTTTTTACAGTCTTTAAACTAAAAAAAGTGCAAAGTTTATACTTATTTAATCTTGTGTAATTTTAATCAAGGTCAAAATTATTTACATATACATATGTATATCAAACAACAATTCAAGAAAACTTGTAATCTTTAAAATAACTTCAAGTCACAAATAACAAAATCCGTATGAGTTGTTCAAATAAAAATTCAACCAAAAATCCAATTTTTAAAACGAATAGTTTCGTTTATCCTTTGAAACCGGAAAGCGAAAAGTTTTAATCTATTTCTATCTAATTTAAAATCCTGCCTTTTGAATTTCTATTTATATACCGTAGATTTGATACGGATCTGTGTATTACGTTTTTCCTTCCTTTTCCACGTGCGTGGATTAAATTACGTCTGCCAGGTCCTGCGCTTTGTGTGTTGCTTTTTGCGCTTATCATAGTGTCATCCACTTTGTCTGACGACAGGCAGGATTTTCTTTCGTTCTATATCACCCCGACAATTGTCTTGTTTACGTATTGTAAAAGCCTCGTCGCAAATAAGTACACCACGAATTTACAATGGGGGCTGTTTTGGTAAAAAACGCTGGTATAATTCTAAAAGGAATTTCCTTTATGGTTTTCTTTTGTGGCTGGGCTTAAATTGAAGCAGAAGGAGTGGCGGAGAGCATGCTACCTAACGGATGAGTTTTATTTTGGTCCGGTATTATATTTGTCTCAGTTGAAACTCTATTTTTATATCTTGCGGAAACCAAATAAAACTTAGTTACGGCTTGAAAGAACTTTTATGTAAAAGCATATTTTAGTAGTTTTAGCGTGTATCTGTAGAGCTTATTAAGTTTTATAAGTTATTATATTGCTCAGGCCTGTCAGTTTAAAAAAAATGTCAGAAACGGCTTTGCCTGTGCTGCTAATAAAAGGGTAGGTTCAAAATCTTGGTCCAAAGGTGTTTAAAGCATTAATTTTTTTTGAATCCTGAGAGAGCAAATAAATATTTTTAAAAAATTTAAACGCAGATTGAAAGATTACATTATTACCGAGGGCTGAAAGTTCCTTAGAATAAACAAAAAGTTTCTTTTGAATGAAATATTTAAATTTAAAAATTACAGAAAATCCTCTCTTTATATTTTTGCCATTATATCTTATTAAAATAAGCATTATAGAATTTTTCAGGGACTTTCAGCCTTCGATAATAATGTAATCTTTCGTTCTACGTTTAAGTTTTTTAATAATCCTTATTAGTTTTCTCAGGATTCGAAAAGACTGAATGCATTTAAATAGCATTGAACCAATATGTTGCGCCTACCCTCTTAAGTGAATAGAGAGCTTAACAGCACAAGATCCGTTCCCAAATACAGATAAAAGGTCAACTGCTTCGCAAAAAGGAAATACGTTCATATAATCTATAACAAAAGCTTTATTGGACAGAAATATTGGAAAAATGAAGGCAAACTTATCAAATAAAAGAACTACGACCAAAAATACGGAACTACGATTAGAATGGTGGAAATAATACGCCGCGAAGACACAAATAACACCAAAGAACTCTTCGATAACACTACTCACACATAAGTTCAAGCATAACTCTTGGTCTATAAAATATGATGCAGATAATGTACAGAAGAATTTGGACAAGTTTGCACCTGAATATGACATCCACAGTGTTATTTAGGTATGTGATATCCACGTTGAACCGCTCATTTTAAAAATTAATTACTCAGTGATTTGACAACCGGTTTTGAAAAACTTTATATCGCTGGATAGGTGAATGACCTTTCTTTTAATTTACAAAGAAATATACTGGGTGTTCCGTTAAAAAAAAGTCAACAACGTTTTTTTTTTTCAAAAATCCGCCATTTTTCTTTTCGTATTTGAAAGCGATATAAAAAATTCAATCCATTCAGACAAAACTTTTGCTAAAATAAAACATTTCATCGAAAACCGCATATTTCTATCTTAAGCCGTTTAGAAGTTATAGGCAGTTAAAATGGGGGAAAATATAAGTGGACACCTGGTATATTATATATATACATATAAGTTCTTCCTCTGTAAATATTTTCTTAACAAGAGCACTCAAACGTTCAAGCAACTTTGATACTGAAATTCCTGGTAGAAATATTTTGCATCCAGTGAAGCCAAAAATCCGTTTGAAGTTTTTTTTGTTTACTTAGCAAAGTACGGAATGTTTTCAGAATCATTTAGTGTAATAGACTGTAGTTAAATTACTATTTTTGAATGCATTAAGTTTGATTGGTCGTATTTGAAGATGCACGGAAATATCCGTGTGATGTTTTTTTAACTGTATAATTTTGCTAGTAACTTCCGACTTTTATAAATTTATTTAACATTTAACATTATATTACTATGGGGATAAATATGTTTTGTTATATTATTTAATTTATGCATAAGTATATCAGCTGCTAAGGTAAAATGAGAAAATAGTACTAAAAAAGAGTTGCAACATTAAGATGGATATTCTCATCTTAATGTTGAATAAACTTAAAAGTTAAATAAAAATTTGCTTTAACAAACGAAAAATTTGGACAGTATCTAAACTGCGCGTCGTAGAAAACGGGCACCCTAAAAAATGGGTCATATTTTATGTCGCGTATCTCCTAAACCTGTTGTCCGATTTAAGTGATTTTTTGAATATGTTATAGCCCTATTCTTGGTCAATATCCGTGTATTAATATTTTTGCAAAACAGGTAAATTTTCATTATATACCGGGTGTACGAATCAAACTGTGTTTTTTTCTCAAAGTTCGCAACACCCTGTGGCATATTCTAGCATTTATAAAATACTGAAATTAAAACCCAACTATAGCCTCAGGTTTTCTTAACATTCTGTTTTTTGATTCATTCATTTATGATGGATAATACAAAAGTTATGTACTTTAACAACTAGGCATGCTCTTTATCAGTACAGGGTGTTTCTAAAGCAGTACGACAAACTTTAAGGGGTAATTCTGCATGAAAACATAATGACCGGTTGCTTCATAAACATATGTCCGCAAATGCTTCGTTTCCTACATACAGGATGTTGAATTTTTTCTTAAAAACTGACGATTTATTTATTGCCCTAAAACCGGTTGAGATATGCAAATGAAATTTGGTGGGTTTTAAGACGTCATTTTTGAACAATTTTTTGATATACAATTATGAATTTTTTATTCACCATTGGCGTACATACGAATAATATGATCGGTCATATTACCCGTATGCGCTCCAATAGTGAATATAAAATTCTTAGTTGAATGTCAAAAAATGCGCAATAACTATCTCTTAAAACCTACCAAATTTCATTTGCATATCTCAACCGGTTTTAAAGCAATAAATAAATCATCAGTTTGTACGAAAAAATTTAACATCCCGTATCTCGGAAACGAAGCTTTTGCGGATATATGATTATAAAGCAAACTGTCATTATTTTTAATGCAGAATTACCCGTTAAAGTTTGTCGAACTTATTTAGTCCCTAAAACACTTATAACACCCTGTACTGATGAAGAACATGGCTAGTTGTTAAAGTACATAACTTTTGTATTATCCAACATAAGCGAATGAATAAAAAAAACAGAATATTAAGAAAACCTGAGGCTATAGTTGAATTTTAATTTCAGTATTTTATAAATGCTAGAATAATCCACAGGGTGTTGCGAACTTTGAGAAAAAAACACAGTTTGATTCGTACACCCGGTATACAATGAAAATTTACCTGTTTTGCAAAAATATTACTACAAAGATATTGACAAAGAATAGGGCTATAATATATTCAAAAAATCATTTAAATCGCACAACAGGTTTAGGAGATACGCGACATTAAAAATGATCCATTTTTTAGGGTGCCCGTTTTCTATGACGCGCTGTTTATATGGTTTTATTTTTGTCAAATATTTTTCATAAATCACCAACTAATATTAAAAGAAAAACCCAACCTGGGGAAATTGGTGGATTGATTGATTAGATAATTAGCTGTCAATGCTGGTTTTAAGCCTGGATAAGGGAGTAGGGTATTAGAGTCAAGTTAGCAGTTTGGTATAAATTAAAAAAACAAATATTTCACAAATGCTTAGAGAAAAGCCGTGATAATAGAGATCAGAAAATAGAAACGTAGTTAGGAGAACATCAAATAGACATCTGCGCCCTGCAGGAAAAAAAAAGAGGCAAAGTAAAGAAAAGTTATAATGAGAGATTATTTACTAACTTGTGGGGTTTCTAAACAAGAAATAGAAAAGGATTGCTATTAGTACATTGTAAATATTTGATAAAATTAAAAAAAAATACAAAAACTGTATAAATCATTAACAAGCTTAATTTATTATTAAATGTATTAACAACAGGCATATTCGTAATGTAGTACAAACGAATTATAAAAATAAACGTCAAGTTGCATGAACAAAGACCAGAGATATTTTTCAGCTTGAGTTTGAAGTTCATATTTCATTTTCCATATCGCCGATTTGAAAAAGGGACTAACTTTGTTCAAAATAATTGTAGGACAACTTTGTTCTGAAGTTGCCAGCTATTCGAATATAAAAATATTTTTTCCTGGGAAATAGCAAAAAAATTACGAATTACAATCCACGCAAAAAAGTACGGTGTTGTCGTAATCAAGGTTTGCAATGTTCGAAATAGTTTTTTATAACTTTTTTAAATTCTTTTGACAGAACTTTCTCTGTTGCTTAAGCTGCCCGTGGAATCACTGTAGCTTTACTTTTTTCTGACTTATGTTATTGCAAAGAAAGTTGTTTGGGTTAAACAAATTGAATAAATTTTAAACTAACTAATAGATCACTGAAATTTTAATTGCATTTTTAAAACTTTAATTTTAGTCCAAGTAATGAAGCTTAAATAGGATAAAACCTCGCAATTTTTAAAGAATGGATCGATTTGCTTGACAATTTGAGAATAAGTAGTGGATAGTCCAAGGTGTCGTGGTGAGGTCCGAAAATGTTTCTAAGTATTTTTTATTCAAAACGTCTGAGCTTTACTTCGTCTCCTTTGGCCATGGTCCACCTTTTGGTGGGTACAGGTCTGACGATGGATTATATTTTTATTACTTGTAAATAAATATTTTTTTCTGACAGAGTTTTAGTGCACTTCAAAGTTTTCCGCAAACCCTTAAGGAATTTTCAGATTGCGATCGGTAGACCGCATACTATAATACAGATACAGTACGTAAATCTTTCAGCTGTACATAAATAATATACATTAAGGTAAGTATGGCAACAGCGCTCTCTCGATGACACTGATGTCGTCAAGGCCCCAGACGTCTTAACTACTATTTTAGTATTTATTTTACTTTAATTTATAAAATATTTTTTATTTGAAAACTAATTTCAAAATTAAACAGACACAGTTTTCCGATTCCTTCAGATCAAAAATATTTCGGAATGGGACGTTTCATCGCCCCCGGTTCATCATCGCCAGTCCATTTCATCGCCGTCCGTTTCATCGCCAGTTAGTCAGTTGATTTTATATTATGGGAGATGGCATGATATGGCGTTAAATTCAGTTCAAAACTTACGACAATTAAAAAGATACAAAATATTATATTAATTTGCTGTTCTATTTCCTATTTCTAGTTCCTCTAAATTTGATACAAAATAGTACTAAATATGTAGTGTTAAATGACCTTTGTAGAAATATATAATATGTTCAAATTTATGTAGTGTTAGTAGGAATTGCAATTAATCAGCATTTTCAGTCCAGCTGGATTTTTGCAATATTGGCCTGAATCTAGCTAGATCTAGCTGGATGCAGCGCTGATCCAACAAAATGTAAAATCAAAAGAAAAACACGATTTTAATAACTTTTATTAACTCAAAATAAAGATTATCTTAGGTGTATAAAATCAAATAAGGACGTATGTATATGTATAATCAGTTGCAATTCGCAATCAATCTTACCTCTTTAACTTAAAATGGCTAAAACAAATGTTACAATAATTATCATGAGGTTAAAAAAAACTCAGTAAACCATGGAAATGAAACATAGGGCTTTGCTTTTGTCGGCTGAGAATTTTCACGAATAAAATTTTATCCAAATGAAGTTATCTGTTGTAAGAGTAGTTCATTTGAAGCAATTTCATAGATGGTAATTTTGAGCTGACACAAGTTAAGTAATATGTTTTTATTCCATGGCTTACTGAGGCCGAGTTTTTTGGATCTTATGATAACAATCAGTCTGTACCTATTCTAAATTTCTAAACAACAAAACTATGAATAATTATGTATTTAGTTTTTTGGAAGTGAGACCTTAAAAAACATATATATTGTCTTGTCACCTAACCTACTTCGCCTAGGAATGCATATAGCCGGTTGCGGAAAAAACCCTCTCGGCCTCTACGCTAATCGGTTTGAAGGCATCAGATAGTCATAAACCATGGACAAATAATGATCGCCTCTCACTTCTTCAGTCTCATAAACGGTAATTTCCTTTTTCGTTTTTTGGTTATAAAAGTTTTCTCTCTCACGTTTCAGTTCAATATCAAGTTCTTGTTCCAAAGTAAAATTCACAGGCTCCCGATTAGCTGGCTCGTCTTCTACTTCCATTATGTCCTCTTGCACTGGTTCCATAATCACTTGTTTATTTATACGACTCAACAAATTTTTCAACTTTTGTCGCATTGCATTCTTTCTCAGCATGGAGAAATAACCAGGATTGTTTAGTCCTTCGTCACACATTTTTGGATTTTGTAAGTATATTAATGTACCTTTAATTTCAGAGAGGCATCGTTCCGCGTTTTTGCTGCGTAGTACTTCTGATAGCTCGTCACTAAGGTTAGAGTCCTGGCTATTTAGATTCTAAGACGATTTTCATGGTTATGTCGGTCGTTAACAAAGTGGAGTCTCTTCTGTAAAGAGCTTCTACAGCCAGTTTCACCGGTTGAAGAGTGGCGATCAACTCACTGATTATTGACCACTTGCCAGCAGAGAATTTTACCGCAGAATCAATGTCTATCAACGTTTTGAATAAAGAGGCTAATGAAGACTTGAAGTAACTTATTTCGAGTTCTACACGTTTGCGGATCCGCGCTGCTGGATGCAGCATGTAAAAAAAGACGCTGGATCCAGCTCGACTGCTGGATGGTGGATCCAGCAATTGCAATCTCCAAGTGTTAGGTTAAATTAGGTTAAGCTAAATTATTTCCTATATTTTCTAATTAATATTAAAAATAAATAATAAATGTAACTGTCGAAAATTGGTCGGACATTCGGAAATAAATCAGTTACCGATTAACTGACTGGCGATCAATCGGTCGGCGATAAATCGGCCAGGGATGAGTCGACCGCCGATGAATTGGCGGCATCGAAAGGGCGGCGATGAACTGGCGGAAATGAAACGTCCTTGATACAAAATATTCACCTAATACAATTGTCGCATTCATGAGACGCAAAAATGACGGAGCGTTTTCGCAACTGTTGGGAATTCGTTCTCTAAATATAGCGCTACATACGGCACATGTTACAGAACGGTCGCCATGATAGGGAGCTCATTTTAGTTCCGTTACCTCGTCCAACGAATGCTACTTTTGTGAATTTATTAATAGATTTGTTGAAAGATTGCGTCAAGTGTTAACTATCAATTGGAAAATAGCGAAGAATGAACAAAATAAATAGCGAAGAATAAACGAAGAATCTCACTAGAACAAGACATCCTCAGCTACATCGAAGAAAAACGTGTAATTTGGTATGGACATGTGATAAGAGCAGATCGTACCAGTTGGATATCCAAGATTTTGGATTGAAGCCCAATAGGAAACAGAAGAAGAGGTAGACCCCGAAGATCACGGAGGGACGAAGCGGACCAGGCCATAGAAAGAGGAGACCTTAGAGACGGAGAATAGAAAAGAAACGACTGACGTTGGTTGAAAGAAGGAAGGCGGCGACAACTGTAAAAACCCTTATATTATAGATAGAGAGATGGAAAACAGCGCAAGATGGTAAACAGTCCATGGTCTTTGACCATGATTATGAAGTAAAAAACAATTTATTGTGCAGAACATATAACAGAAAGTGAGAGGCTGTCACGAATTTAGGGAGCTGTGCACTCATAAGACGAAACACAACTGCTACCGCTCCATCGGAAACTGCTTCCTCACTTTTTCGTCTTTTGAATGCGACCAATGTCATTTTTTGACGTGTATTGTGTCAACAGAAATGAGTACTCATTTCATAGGACCTTGACGATAGCAGGACAGCAGGACCTTGACAACAGTAGAGCGCAGTTGCCATACTTAGCTTAATGTACCTATATTATTTATCTAGGTCCAGCTGGCTGAACGATTTACGTATACTCTGGGCTAATGAGCAAAATATAAGGAAAAGTTATTTACCAGCAATTTTATTGTGCTACTTTTTTTATAAACAAAATAGCGCCCGAAAATCCTGCTTTTTTTTTAATTTTTGCTCTATAACTCCAAAGATTTACACCAAAAACACCCTAATAAACTTCTTCACAATTAAATTCTGCATAGAGACGTGTTTTTCCCGATTTACATCGACGAAAATTTTCCCCGGAAAATTCGGGTTGTTCCAACAAAATCTTTAATTTTCAACTAAAGTTTTAGATTAGTAATTTTCTATCAATATTTAAATAACTTAGTAATATAAAAGCTCTTTTTGTATAGATTATAATTCCAGAAGCCGATGGAAATTGAATAAATAGTTTAGCAACAATTGAATTGGTAATTAAAAATTTACGGTTGCTATAATAACCACAATAATTAAGATATATAAGAATATGTATGATTTTTATATAAAAAGACACTGTACCTATCTAATGTACTGTAGAGAAATATAATTTTACCATTTAGGCGGCCTCAGGAATATTTTAAATTTATAAAAAAAATTTTTGCTTATAAACAAATAGAATATCTCGGGAAATATTAAATTAAATTAAATCATGAAAACGGTATTGGAAAAAAGTGACAGGACACTTCTTTTAAAAGAAAAAACGTTTAATTGTGATGAGTGGTTCCCAAGATACAATCGTTCAAAGTTGACCGGCATTTACGGCAAAGATATAAAAAATAGGATCATAATTTTCGAACCATCAACTTTTTTTTCGGTCCTCTTTCTTCCCACCAATTTTCATATCTTTAAAATACTCATAACAAATATTATTATAATAGAAACTATCGATATTACGAGTGAAAATTACCAAAAATAACAAAATTCCAATCAAAAATTACGTTGGAGAAAATGCAATCTCAAAGTTCAAAATCGGAATACGTTAAAATAATGCATTTTCTCGGCTTCCCATGGAGCAATTGGCCTCATTATTTTTTTGTTCCCATGTAAATCGAGTAGAACCATCTAACTAATGCATTATTAAATGTCAAAGTTGCTTTTGTTTTGTTATAATAGATTAATTTATTTATAAGCAAAGAAAACTACATATTTTTTTTGTAGACTTTTTTTAGAAAAACTTACTACAAGTATACCTTACAACGTTAAAAACACAAATCTGCTCATTTGAAACCTGTATAATTATTTAAACAATCTTTATTTAAACAAATTAAAAAATTTTGTTATAATAAATAAATTAATTTATTATTACAAACAAAAGGAACTTTGACATTTAATAATGCGTTAAGTTGACTTGTTAGTTGACTAGTACTGTATTGTATATACATAGGTATACCTGTATCCTCGGAGTAGATCGCATACTATAGTGGCATTTACTTTCTTACCTTATTTCTCTGGACTATTTATTAAGTAGAACTTTTTTAGTAAGTTACAAAGTAACGATTGCATTGTCTGATAATAGGACCTATTAACTGCACTCAATGCCAGTTAGTACAAGTTTTGTTGACGTGTTTTCGCCTCATTTTAAATTTCGTTGTGCATCAAATATAACTCATAAAATCTAAGTTTTATATTCTCGTTTACGACACGAACGTGCCTCTACCTTCTCCGACATTTCTAAGTAGTGGCTGTAAATGCTTCGCAATTTTATTTTTGTTGTGCCAGTTGTGGCAAATAAGATTTTTGTCTCTGTATTTTATCTGGGGTCATTCAAGGCTTCGGGTTAAGAGGATTTTACTTTTAATAAACCTGTTTAGTAATGTTTTAGCAAATGAAATGATTAAAGAGAAGACATAATGTAGTAAAGTCGGTTCACTAAACTCAGACACAACTGGCTATAGTCGGAGAGATAGAAGCGGATTTTGTGCGTGATAAGTAATATGGAAAAACTATATGTGGATATGTTGAACTAGTTGTGTACATTACTTTCCCCAACGGTCGGAAACCAGAGTGGGGGCCGAGGGGAGATATAAGGGGTCAAAGTCGCGGTTTTTATTATTTTTTTTGTGAAGCTCTTGATAGAGATAGTGCACCAAAATTTGGGAATAAGTAGGTCATGACGTAACTAATTAAAATCTCCAGGGGCGGAATGCTGCGGGGCCGACAAAGGGGTGGGGAAAGGGGTGAATATAAAAATTATAATTGGGTTTTTTGTGACGTTCCTGATCGACATAGTGCACCAAAATTTATGAATAATTAGACCATGACATAACTAAGTAAAATACCCAGAGCCGAAAACCAGATTGGGGGACAAGGGTAGTTATAAGGGGTTAAAATCGCGGTTTTTGTTTTTATTTTGTGACGCGCATTGGTCGAGATAGTGCACCAAAATTTGGGAATAAATAAGCCATGACGTAACGAATTAAAATCTCCAGATAGTGAACCAAAATTTGGGAATATGTAGACCATGACCTAACTAAGTAAAATCCCCAAAGCTGGAAACCAGAGCGGGGGACGAGGGTAGTTATAAGGGGTCAAACTCGCGGTTTTTATAATTTTTTTTTCTGACGCTTATGATAGAGAGAGTGCCCCAAAATTTGGGAATAAGTAAATCATGACGTAACTTAGCAAAATCTCTAGGGACGTAATGCTGCGTGGGGGAACAAAGGGGTAACAGGCAGGGGTCAATATGCAAAAGTTTTGGGTGATGATCGTCGTCGAGAATATGTCCGCTATTTACACAATTGATTAATTTAAATGTCTATGATCAAAATCCAGAAGGGCGCAGAGCTAGGTGGGGGTTATTTTTCCTAAAAATTTACCAATTTTAAAAAATTTCCAACTGTACAACATTATATTTAAATAGTTTAAGCTATATTTAAAATTTCCTACAGAAATTAAATTTTAAAATTCCTGCGTCATCATCCGCTTGGGTTAGTTCCGACACGAATCTCTTGGAGCGTTGAATTTGATATCCAAATAACGCCTTGCATGTAGCGCCTATGTAACGCCTATGTGATTTGTGAGTGAACGGTTGTATCGTTGTATTCAAAAATGGATGAAAACTTTTATGCTTCGTGTGTTCTAAAAATTGCTTGTAACGAAAATGATAGAATTATTTTGTTCAATGAAGATCCTTTAAAATATTGCAAAGATAAATTGAATATTAGAAAAGCGTGTAAACTGAAATACCAAGAAATTATTTTGCCGGATTCGGTGAATAATGTAAGTGGTCATAATAGTAATTGTAAAAAGTTTTTTACATCGATTGACTAGACAATTGTAGAAGCTTACAAAAATAAAATTGGATCTTCAGAGGAAAATTTAAATACCGGTAAGTATTTATTGGATAATATATATGCAATATGTACTGCAATATACACAGTATCGAAATGAATTATACTTTCAATATAGTTGATTGATTATTTAAGATCCAAGTTAATTAAAAAACAAGGTTTTTCTTGAGAATTGTATAACTGCTGCCATTGAAGAGTTTACACCTTTTCATAAGATTAATAGCTGGTTTTTTGAATTTTTAAAATGCATGATCTACTTATTCCCAAATTTTGTTACACTATCTCGTTAACGAAGGTCACAAAAAACCCCTATATTTGTATATTCAACCCTACTCACCACCCCTTTATACCCAAGCAGCGTTCCGCCCCTGGAGATTTTAGTTAGTTATGTAATGATCTGCTTATTGCCAAATTTTCGTGTACTATCTCGATCACGAACGTCACAAAAAACCCTTATAATTTTTATATTCACCTGTGCCCGCACCCATTTGTCCCCCACACAGCGTTCCGCCCCTGGAGATTTTACTTAGTTATGCCATAATCTACTTATTCCCAAATTTTGGGGCACTATCTCGATCACGGTCGTCACAAAAAACCACTTATAATTTATATATTCACCCCTGCCCCGACCTCTTTGTCGGACACGCAGCGTTCGCCCTTAGAGATGTTACTTAATTACGTCATGAACTAGCTATTCCCAAATTTTGGTGCACTATCTTGATCATGAGGACCGCGACTCTGACCCCTTATAACTACCCTCGTCCCCCACTCTGGTTTCCGGCTCTGGGGATTTAACTTAGTTATGTCATGGTCTACTTAATCCCAAATTTTGGTGCACTATCTCGATCATGAGCGTCACAAAAAAAAATAATAAAAACCGCGACTTTAACCCCTTATAACTACCTTCGTCCCCCAATCTGATTCCGGCTCTGCGGATTTTACTTAGTTATGTCATGGTCTACTTATTCCCAAATTTTGGTGAACTATCTCATTCAGGAACGTCACAAAAAACCCAATTATAATTTTTATATTCACCCCTTTCCCCACCCCTTTGTCGGCCACGCAGCATTCCGCCCCTGGAGATTTTAATTAGTTACGTCATGACCTACCTATTCCCAAATTTTGGTGCACTATCTCTATCAAGAGCGTCACAAAAAAAATAATAAAAACCGCGACTTTGACCCCTTATATCTCCCCTCGGCCCCCACTCTGGTTTCCGGCCGTTGGGGAAAGTAATGTACACAACTAGTTCAACATATCCCCATATAGTTTTTTCATATTACTTATTACGCACAAAATCCGCTCCCAGCTCTTACGACTACTAGTGATTTTAGTAAGTAATTTTGCCATATGGAAAAATTGGCAAAAAAATAATTACTAAATTGTTATTAATTAATAAGTAGTTAGTAATTTTGCAAATTTTGGCAAAATTGGCAAAAACAAAAAAATTACCCACTAAAAACACTAGCCAGGTGTGTCTGAGTTTGGCGAACCGACATATTATATGCGTTAGAACAAATTTTTCAGTAGAGCAATTTTAAACTTAGGGCATCTAGTAGTTGTGACCTGTTATAGTTATAACTTTTATATTTCTATATTGGCATATACTAATTCCTTCACTAATTTTATAATATTAACAACTTAAGACAAGTACCGTGCATTTTCAATGTTTAACGTAGAATTAATTACCTCTAAGTATGCACAGACAATTGCTGTGCACTCTAAGAATCTTCTGAGGATTTTTCTCTCAAAACATCTAAGTTTTCTTTTAATTGCTTTGGTCAGAGTCCACGTCTCACACCCATACATGAGCACCTGTCTAATCACTGCTTTATATATTCTGATCTTTGATGCTCGTGTTAGGATCTTAGATTTAATATTATTGTGGATGCTATACATACATCTGTTCGATGCCTCAATTCTCAGTAGTAATTGCACAAGAGCTCTAAAATTATTGAATTTTTCCCGAATGACACTTTGACAGTTTTAATTTCACGAGCCGAAGGTGAGTGAAATTATGTCAAAGTGTCACGAGGACAAAAATTCTATATTAATTTTAGAGATCGAGTGCAATTTGTTGCGATTATTTCATGAATAAAACTGTTCAAAACCAAAATTTTATTGTAATTACACACACACAGTTGCTATAAATATTTGGCGGTTGAAAGTCATCACTTTTATAATTTTTAAATCATTAATTGTCATTAATATCACTGAATGTATTCTTTCATAGCAACGATGGGCATCTGACGTAATATACTTGACGACGGGAAATTATCAAAAATTATCGGGTATAATATCACAAGAGAGTGAGAATAAATTGAAAATAATGCGACAGTTTTTCGAAAATTTGTTGTCTGGCAATAGACACGAGAGCCCGCAGGTCTCGAGTGGCTATTGCCCAATGACAACAAATTTGAGTAAAAATAAAGCATTATTTTCTTATTTATTCTTACTGTCGTGTTAGTCTAAGAGCTAGTGAACCCTCCGACTAACGGTCGTCCTGTAAGGCTAGAAATTTGTCTAGTGATAATCCATAGCACAGTAAGGCTAAAAACAATGACCTGCCAGGCATCAGCCGTGTACGTGTATCTACCAGGTAAATCGCATAACAGTAATCGTAAAACTGCATAGTTTAGGGGTAAAATAAACTTTCCCCTGTAAGGTTTAAATTTAAGTATGTGTTTGAGTAAGTCATTTAGAAGAAATGTGTACAATGGCAGGCGATTCTGAAGACATAAGACCTTGCCAGGCGAGGGGAAGGATTAGGGGATTTTCCTAAAATTATTTTTTTTTGCATCCACCAAATTTTTTTTAGTTTTTTTGAATCATTCCAAACAGAAAAGGTCTTTAGTGATTTTTCTCTTAAGTTAATAGTTTTTGTTAAATAAGCGATTGAAAATTTTGAAAACTGCGAAATCGGAAATTTTTAACCCTAAATCGGACATTTATCTAAAAATTTTAATGTTGCCAAGGTACGTAGATATTCTCTAAACATTGATTGATGAGATCCCGAAGAGTTTTTTGCAATAAAATATCGAAAACCCCCTTTGTTTGAAAAGCCCCTGTAGCATAAGTGAGGACGTTTGAGTTTGCAGAAGTTTATTATCTCGAGAATGGGCAAATTTCAAGAGAATGGGCAAATTTCAAGAGAAATCCTCAGACAGGTCGATTTTTAATTTTGAATAATTAGGACTTTTTGGCATGAATATAATACTAGTGACGTCATCCATCTGGGCGTGATGACGTAATCGATGATTTTTTTAAATAAGAGTACGGTTTGTGTGATAGCTGATTTGAAAGTTTATTTAATTCTCTATTCAGTAATATAAACATTAATACAATTATTTATACAGGGTGTACAAAAAAATGTTTCTTCTATTTGTCAAATATAATTAAAGTTAATTTAATAAAAAAACGTTGTTGTACACCCTGTATAAATAATTATGTTAATGTTTATATTATTGAATAGAGAATTAATAAACTTTCAAATGAGCTATCACACAACCCCTACTCTTATTTAAAAAAATCATCGATTACGTCATCACGCTCAGATAGATGACGTCACTAGTATTATGTATATGCCAAAAAGTCCTAATTTAAAAATAAAAATCGACCTGTCTGAGGATTTCTCCTGAAATTTGCCCATTCTCGAGATAATGAATTTATGCCAACTCAAATGTCCTCACTTATACTACAGTGTCGCGCCCGCTTGATTAACAATTAAAAAACAAAGGGGTTTCCGATATTGTATTGCAAAAAACCCTTTGGGATTTCATCAATCAATGTTTAAGAATATCTTCCCACCTTGGAAACTTTGAAATTTTTAGATAAATGTCCGATTTAGGGTTAAAAATGGCCGATTTTGCAATTTTCAAAATTTTCAATCGCTTATATGTATAACAAAAACTATTAACTTAAGAGAAAAATCACTAAAGACATTTTTTGCTTGGAATGATTCAAGAAACCTAAAAAAAAATTTGTTCGATGCAAAAAAATAATTTTAGGAAAAACCCCTAATCTCTCCCCTCGGCTGGCAAGGTCTTATGCTCTTCAGAATCGCCTGTCATTGTGTATATTTCTTCTAAATGACTTACTCAAACACATACTTAAATTTAAACCTTACAGGAGAAACTTTATTTTACCCCTGAGCTATGCACTTTTCGATTCACCTGGTAGATACACGTGCAGGGCTGATGCCTGCCAGGTCATGGTTTTTAGCCTTGGTGTGCTATGAATTATCACTAGACAAATTTCTAGCCTTACAGGAAGACCGTTAGTCGGAGGGTTCACTAGCTCTTAGACTATGTGATATTCGTAAGATTATTTTTTAATAGGTACGTATATTATGGATATTTTCTTAAATGTGACAGTTGTCAAAACTAGGAAACTGGTTGCCATTAAACAGAAACAATCTACTTAAAAAAATTCTATCGGTAGTTTTCTACAGTAGATAATTCTCAGTATAATTTTAATCTGATTGGACAGAATTAAACACGTGATCAAATATCTTACTATACGATTGGAAGTTAAAATCATCAAAAAATAATCAGTTTAATTTTGATTTCTGTAGCTTTCTATTGGTCAGAATCTTGTATAAATTAAATAATCCCTTTAATCTCTTCGGTGATATCGTTAGCTGCGATGATTTTTTTACTCCGAGGTAACGTTAACGACTCACAAAAAATACCAGCTTATTTCGACCTAATGGTTAATTTTATGGTCATTCCTAAAGATAAAAAATTATATTTAATGGTCAAATTTCACCAGAAATATTTAAAACTGATATTATATCACAAATTATTATAACAAATTTAAAATGCCAATCATAATAAAAGTTTGTTGACTCGCAGTAAAATTTCATTTTACGCCTTTGTTGGAGAATATGTATAACAGGACAGACAAAAATTAATGGCCATGTCAATGAACCAATAATATTGTAGATAACGCCACGTATTCTCAATAGTAAACCAGATAATATTTATTTATAGCGCATGCTGAATAATTATGCGATACGAAATTTCAATTAAATCATAATAATATTTATTAATCGATACATCACAAAATAATTGAAAAATATTGAATTAAATAAAGCACCCTGGCCCTATAGAATTAAATTAAGAAATATTTTGATAAAATATTTTGTACTGCATTGCTGTATTATAGGCCTGGATCCCGCGTACCAAAAAAGGTGATTACTAGCAAGCTGAAAATTTGTTATTGTTCGTCCTCTATAACTTTTCCCATGCGTCACAATTCATTTTCAAACAAATTTTCAAGTCAAAGCGAAAAGGTCGATGCGATTAAATTTGTTTGAAAATGAATCGTGACGCATGGGAAAAGTTATAGCGGACGAACAATAATAGCTTAACGGTGTCTAGTCGGACAAATTTAAAAATAGGTTAAAAGAATAGTTTAAAAATTTACAACGTCAGATTACGAAAACGCCCGATGTATTTTGTCGGACAGAACTTCCAATTGACTTGTTACCGTTTCATTAAACTCTCATGCAAAAATCAGACTGCTATTTATCAACAATCTAATTCCTGTCATTTAACATGTTCTTCGTATTTCACTCATTAAAATACCCAGTTGGTGATAAACACCAGTCTGATTTTTGCATGAGAGTTTAATGAAATGGTAACAAATCAATTGGAAGTTCTGTCCGACAAAATACATTGGACGTTTTCGTAGTCTGACGTTCCAAATTTTTAACAACCTGTTCCTCAATTAAAACTTCCCCTGTTCCAGTGTTCCCATACATCAAAGTTTGTCCGACTAGACACCGTTAAGTTATTGACAAATTTTCAGTTTGCTATTAATCAACAGTTTTTGGTAAAGTTTGTTCAGCAGAAAATGGTTGACTAAATATTATTAAATTTATCTGATTTGGCCCATTGTTAAGACCGGTCCGAAGCGATAAGAAAACGAGGTAGACAGAGTTGGTTTTTTGACAATTAACACTGATTAGACGGTACTGTATTAATGAAATTATGATGAGTTTGAATTGTACGCAATTAAATCAACATTAAGAAATGAAAATTGACAAATTTTACCACGAAATATATTTAAATTTTACCTGAAACCGGGCCTTTTATACTATTATCGGTTAACCCAGGATGTTTATAGTCGGTACTAATTGAAGTCAACCATTTACTGCTAAGCAAACTTTACGCGGGATCCAGGTCTATTAGTTATTATCCCTTAGCTAATATTAAATTAATTTCAAGATACCCTAAATATTTTTATATTTTTTAATTGAGATCTGAAATTAAATAAAAACTACATATTGACAATTTAAAAACTTACCTATTGTAGTAAGTACGGTGAGCGAATAGAGAAACGCCTTGGCAAAACTCCATTCATAGTTTTCACTAATCAACTTTCCTCCAAATTTCGCTACTTGCAATGGCTGTTGATGAGCCATTTCTTCTGTCAAAGACTTAAGTAATTCATCTTGAAACCTGGAGATTTCTTGAGCAGCTAACCTGGTCCAGTTGTCCCTAAGATAAAATAGTAAATGTCATATAAACATCTACAGTGCTAACCAAAAGTAACACCCCTTATATCTTTTGGACTTATCTACTTATAGTTGTGAAATTTATATGACGAAAATAAACGGACTTAGGCTTCTCAACTAGTAATTGCATAATGACGTAATAGTATATTACAGAGCAACTTCTTCTTCTTCTTCTTCTTCTTCTTCTTCTTCTTCTTCTTCTTCTTCTTCTTCTTCTCCTTCCTACTAAATAAATAGGCTCAATGCCTGTTTTACTTCGGTTTTTATTCTCAATTGACATTGTCTGACCCTCTTTTCCTCGGTCGTCCCAATGATCTTCTTCCATTTGGCGATTTGTCTCTTTCTATTCGTGCTATTCTATTTTCTGCTATTATTTCTATGTGTTGATTCCATTCAATCTTTCTTCTTTTGGTCCACATGTTTATTTCTTCTATTCCATATCTCGCTTATATTTCCTCACTTCTTACTCTGTCTCTAAGAGTTTGGTTTGTTATTTTTCGTAAGACTTTCATTTCTGCTGTTTCCAGCAGTCTTTGTGTTTTCGCCGTATCTGCTCTTGTCCCCGCTGTGTACGTCATTATCGGTCTTATTGTTGATTTATATATCCTGGTTTTGAGTGTGTTGTTGAGACATACTGCTGCTCTGTTTCCATGTTCACTTGTTTTTGTACTTCGTCTTCCACTTTTCCGTAGCTTGAAAGTTTTGCTCCCAAGTATTCCGTTTCCATCATTTATTGTTCTATTATTTTTTTATTTACGACCAATTTACAGCTGGTTTCAAAAAAAAAAACTGATAAGACTCTTAAAGCGTATTTTGTAGAAAATTGAGCAGTGTATTTTGAAGGATAAATACTTATTATTTACATACTGTCAGTGTCACTGCCAAATCTTAAAATTTGTCAGATAACTTATTCTGTTCAACCTCAAAAAATGGCCCCACATGCTGGCAAAGAAGTAAAATCAAGAATTGTAACGAAATTAGAAGATGGTTGGTAACCATCTGCCGTAGCGAACCATTGTAATGTAAGCAGAACAACCGTTTTTAATATTATTAAAAGATGGAGAGAACAAGAAACTCTCGAAATAAAGCAAGGTTTGAGAAGAGCTCTCTGAAGAAGACAATTTCATAGTTCCTTTCACGCAGATGGACCGAAGACTACAAGCTGTTATCACTGCTGATGGAGATATTACAAAATATTCATTTTATTTTTACATACCTAAATTTAGTATAGTTTTGGTCTTCCAGACCCTCGCTTTCTTTTAAGAGTTTCTTGTTATTTCCATTTTTTATTAATAGAAAAATCTGTGGTTCTGCTTATGTTAAAATGTTTTGCTGCCTCTGATAGTGCCCAGTTATCTTTTAATTTGGTTAAAATTCTTGCTTTAATATACATATTGTTGAGTTAAGTAGTTTGTTTTATTCCTTAATAATAATAAAAATGATAACAACAACCCTATTTTATGTAAAAAGTATCTTTTATATACTCTTTATAAAATGCAGAAATTCAAAATAATATAAAAATTTAGACCTTAATAATTATTACAATTTATGAGTTAATATAATATGTAATCATTTGTTTGTTTGTTTGTTTTAACTGACTTTGACAGTCTGTCATAATAAATATAATATAATGTCAGAACAATCAAATACACTGCTCAAAATAATCAAATCTTACTAAGAGTCGTATGACTTTTTTTAGGAACCAGCTGTACATCGTCTTAGTTACGCTGATATTATTATCGATTTAGTTTTCTCTGCTGAGATCACCATGTTGTATACAGGGTGTCTGCATAACTTTGCACCATATGGGAAACTTTTTTAATATCAATTTTACGAAAAAACCTAAGGTGCAATCATCAGATATCAAATTTTGTCAACAGTATGCGAGGTATGTCAAAAAATATTAATTTCGCTCAAGAGCAAACTACCTTTATATTTCAAAATATCAAAAAAATTTATTATGAAAAGTTCTTTGTAATTAAAAACCATATTCAAATATGCAATAACAGCCATCTACGAGAAAAAAATATCTGAGATTTTCCTAAATTACTGATTCCGAACATCATTTTTATTTATTAGACCTGTAATAACTCTTTTATTAATAATTTTAGGAAAAAAAGGTATTCTTCATAAAAATCTGTGCATAGCCTAAACCTCAAGATGCAACCATCAGTTATCCAAGTTTGTTAATTTTATACGAGGTGTATCAATAAAAAAATCTTCGAAGACGTAACTGCACTTAATAAATTCTCAACTGGCAGCGACCACCGCATACTACGAGCCAAAATAGAAATAAGCAAACTAGCGACGCAGAAATCTAGAAGAAAACCAACGGCTATTGACCATAGCAGAATAAGACAAAACGCAGAAGAATATAGACAGACTTTAAGGGAAAACTATAATCAACAAGTAGCAAAGGAAGAGTCAGAAATTAATAAGATCAATGAAGAAATGAAAGAAAAACTCTTGGAAGCGGGAATGAAAACTGCCAAAAAACTAACAACAAAAGAAAATAGATTTAGTAGCGGGACAGTTAAATTAATGGAAAGTAGACGAAAACTAATAAGCGAAAACAAAAGAAACACAGTAGAATACGTAGAACTAAACAAACTTATTAGAAGAAAAACCAGAGAGGATCTAAGAAAACACACTGAAAATGAAATCGAAAAAGTAATTGAGAGAAATAAGGGCCTAAAATGCTTACGACCAAATTTAGAGAAACCACTACTCATTTCAATAAAGGATGAAACAGGACGGGAAGAGAGGAGAAAAGATAAGATATCAGAAGAAGTAGAAAGGTTTTATAAAGAACTATACACCTCAAAGAAAGACGCAAACTTCAACACTCAGGAATATATCAAGAAAACAATCACGAATGTAAACTCAGAAACACTACCAAAAATAGAAAATTATGAAATAGAAGCAGCACTATCACAATTAAAGAACAACAAAGCACCAGGACCAGATGGAATCCTTGCTGAAATGTTGAAAGAGGGGAAAGAAGAAATCTTACAAACATTAAGAAATCTGTTTAATCAGTGTCTACATAAAGGAGAAATACCCGACGAATGGAACGAAAGTCTTACAATCCTGCTATTTAAGAAAGGCGACAGAAAGGACATAAAAAATTACAGACCCACCTCACTGCTGTCGCAAACGTATAAACTATTCATGAGGATTATCAACAACAGACTAACACACAAATTGGACTCGTATCAACCCGTAGAGCAGGCAGGATTCCGAAAGGGATATAGCACCACTGACCATCTTCTAACAATTAGGACAATAAGAGAAAAAGCTAACGAATACCATATAGATCTGCACTTAGCGTTCGTTGACTACGAAAAAGCATTTGACAGCGTGGAAATGTGGGCAATAGAAAAAGCTATAAACAACTGTCGAATAGATTCCAGGTACAGAATGCTAATACATAATATATATAAGAAAGCAACAATGACAGTACAATTGGAAGAAACCACAAAACCCATACCAATTAACAGAGGAGTGCGACAGGGAGATGTTATTTCTCCTAAACTATTTACATTAGCACTGGAAGATGTTTTCAAAACAATGGAATGGACAAACATGGGAATAAACATAAATGGAAAGAAACTAAACCACCTAAGATATGCAGACGATGTAGTAGTCACAGCATCGAGTTTTGAAGAACTACAAACCATGCTAACCGAACTAGCAAATGAATCCGAACAAATAGGTCTAAAAATGAATTTTGCCAAAACAAAAACAATGACAAACACACAAGACAATATAAACGTAATACTAAACGACACCACAATAGAAGCGGTTAATGATTATATATATTTGGGACAGATTATAAAAATAAATAAGGAAAACCAAACAGCGGAGGTAAAAAGAAGGGTCAGATTAGCCTGGGCAGGATTTGGAAAATTAAAATGGGTCCTAAAAAATAAAAAAATACAACAATACTTAAAAACAAGAGTGTTTGACCAGTGCATACTCCCAATTCTCACATACGCATGCCAAACATGGACCTTGACCAAGGCAAACATGGATAAAATAATAAAGACACAAAGAGCCATGGAGAGAGCAATGTTAGGAGTAAAATTGACAGACAAAAAGCAAAACAACTGGGTCAGAAATAGAACAAAAGTCAAAGACGCTGGTCAACATATAACCAGGCTAAAATGGAGCTTCGCAGGTCATAACGCTAGACAAACGGACAATAGGTGGAATAGCACGATACAACAATGGAGACCATGGACAGGAAAGAGAGCAAGAGGACGACCCCAGATGAGATGGGGAGACGACATTAAAAAGATAGGAGGAACGCACTGGAAACAGAAAGCACTAAACAGAAGCGAATGGAGGAAACTGGGGGAAGCCTATGTTCAGAATTGGACGAATTAAAGGGCAAAAGAAGAAGAAGAAGTATCAAATAATATGAATTTAGAAATAATTCTTTCTATATTCTTTCTAAATTAATATTATTTGACACACCTCGTATAAAATTAACAAACTTGGAAAACTGATGGTTTTATCTTGAGGTTTAGACCATGCACAGATTTTTATGAAGAAAAAGTTTTTTCCTAAAATTGTTAATAAAAGTGTTATTACATGTCTAATAAATAAAAATGATGTTCGGAATCGGTAATTTAGGAAAATCTCAGAATTTTTTTTTCACGTAGAAGGCTGTTATTGCGTATATGAATATGGTTTTTAATTACAAATAAACTTTTCATAATAAAATTTTTTGATATTTTGAAGTATAAAGGTAGTTTGCTCTTGAGCGAAATTAATATTTTTTGACATACCTCGTATACTGTTGACAAAATTTGATATCTGATGATTGCATCTTAGGTTTTAGACTATGCAGAGCACTGTATAAAGAATGATTTTTTTTCGTAAAATTGATATTAAGAAAGTTTCCCATATGGTGCAAAGTTACGCAGACACCCTGTATAAGAGCCGTATCTTCGAATTCTTTAATTAATCTTTGTATAGGTCATCTTCATTTTCGGCTGTTATTATGGCATTGTCGGCGTAGCAGATTATCTTTATTTCCTTTTCTCCCATTCTGTATCCTCTTCTTTTTTTATCTTTCGTTATGATTTCATTCCTTATCAGATTAAATATTAATGGGCTCAGCGAATCTCCTTGTCTAATGCCAGTTTCATACTTGATAGGTTGCGATAGCTTTCCCTTACATCTTACCATCTATGTTATCGTGCAAGTTCGGAAAAGCGACACCTGGTTTCTTCGCTCTGCACTTTTATTCGCACTTTTAATTATATTGGCCAATCATATGGTCCTGGTTACTGGATAATTGTCAAGGCCATAGTCCAAAAAAATAATAAGAAGAAAAAATAAGATTTAGGTTATGTTATTAAAACGTAAACAATTGTATGTAGTAAATATAATTAGTTATTAAAATGCAGTACTGCAAGCAAAATACAATTAATTAAATTTACCTTTATATAATAATTGCATAATTGTGAAGCAATATATAATTTTTCTTCTTAAATGACAATAGGTATGAAATGTACGTCAATTTGACAATTTCAATTGACAATATGAATTATTTAAGAAAGTTGCAATATTTCTCCGCTATTCGCGCACGGTCGTTTCGCGTATCCCTTCCGAGTACTTGCACACCGCGAATATACACTGTGTCCGTAAAGTATGGAACAAATTCTTTTTTAGCTAAAGAAACCATTTTTAGAAATAATCCTAAAACACGTCGATTTTTGATTATAATTTACCGTATTTTAAAATAATATTCTAATATACAGGGTGGATGACTTTCGAGTAATGACGTCAAAGTCATTTTTTTTTAAATGGAACACCCCCATTTTGTCTCAATTTTCGGATTACTCTAGCTGAGCTGATTCCAAAAATGTATCACATGTTGATTCAAATTGGTACAGGGTGGACAAAAATACAGTAGTTTTGTGTGTGCTCATAAAGTAACTCGTTAGTTAAATTAACAATATCAAGAATACTTATTGTCTAGCGGACAGAATATGAAAGAAATGATTTCTTATCAATTTAAAAGAAACATAGTAGGCTATGTTTTTGTTAAATGTCATTATTTGTTTAGTAAATTATTGACGTTCAGTGACAGTTTGTTTTTGGATTTTGTGAATGTTTTAATTATTGCTTAGATTTAATTTGAAGTAGAAATGGAGTTAAGTGTAAAGCAAAGAATTGAAATATTTATGATGACTGGGTATGGAGACAGATCGCGAACTCAGATGGAAGTGTGCAATTTGTTTAATGATAAATATCCAGAAAGACCTATAACGCGTTCAACAGTCAGTAAGATTGAAAAGAAATTTCGAGATACTGGTACGGTTGAAAATGCACGGAAATCAGGTCGTCCCTCTGCAAATTCTGTTACAGCATTAGATATTTTACTTAGTTTTGAAGAAGATGCGCACACCTCTGTGCGTAAAGTTAGTCGCGATATCGGTGTTAGAAAACAACGGTACAAAAACTATTAAAGCTTGAAAAATGGCATCCTTATAAAATCAAACTTGTGTAGGAATTAAACGAAGATGATCCCGAGAGAAGACTTCAATTTTGCGAAGCAATGATGGATAACTGCCACCGAGACCCTCTCTTGGTACAAAATATTATTTTGTCTGATGAGGCCACTTTCACATTAAATGGCGAGGTTAACCGTCAGAATTGTAGATACTGGGCAAAAAAACCCCACTGGATGCGTGAGCATCATACACAATACTCGCAAAAGGTAAATGTATGGGCTGGAATTGTAAGAAATCGAATCATCGGACCCTACTTTATCGAAGATAATTTAAACTGGGCAACGTACCTTTAGATTTTAAGGGGGTATCTCGTACCTACTTTACGTAATTTGTTTCCCAGCAGACGTAATCCTGGAGGTTTTGATGAAAGTTTATTGTTTCAACAGGATGGTGCACCTCCATATTATGCTGAAGATGTTAGAAGGTACCTAGATGAAATTTTTTCGAACTGGTGGATTGATAGACGTGGATGTATTGAATGGCCAGCGAGGTCACCAGATTTCAATCCTTTGGATTATTTTATGTGGGGCCATCTGAATAATGTTGTGTATCAAACGAAACAGCAAATATTCAAGAATTAAAACAGAGAATTCGGACAGCAATAAACAATATTTCTCAAGACACAATAAACAAGGTTCAACAGGAATTTATACAACGTTTGGGTTACTGTCAAATACAGCAAGGGCTGCAGTTCGAACATTTATAAAGTCATGTATTTCATCATATTCTGTCCGCTAGACAATAAGTATTTTTGATAATATTGTTAATTTAACTAACGCGTTACTTTATGAACACACACAAAACTATTGTATTTTTGTCCACCCTGTACCAATTTGAATCAACATGTGATACATTTTTGCAATCAGCTCGGCTAGAGTAATCCGAAAATTGAGACAAAATGGGGGTGTTCCATTAAAAAAAAAAAATGACGGTGGCGTCATTACTCGAAAGTAATTCACCCTGTATATTAGAATATTATTTTAAAATACGGTAAATTAAAATCAAAAATCGACGTGTTTTAGGATTATTTCTTAAAATGCTCTGTTTAGCTAAAAAAGAATTTGTTCCATATTTTACGGACACAGTGTATATTCTCAATGGTTTTTATTAAATCTAGTGATATTCCCTTTTCATATAATAAATGTATCGCGTCCAGAATTCCCACTCCATCAAACTCTTTCTTCAAATCTATCAGGCATATACAGGGTATAACAAAAATACAGGTCATAAATTAAAACACATATTCCGTGACCAAAAATAGTTCGAAAGAACCTAACTTACCTTAGTTCAAATATGCACATAAAAAAGTTACAGCCCTTTGAAGTTACAAAATGAAAATCGATTTTTTCGAATATATCGAAAACTATTAAAGTTTTTTTATTGAAAATGGACATGTGGCATTATTATGGCAGGATAATCTTAAAGATAAATTATAGTGAAATTTGTGTACCCCATAAAAATTTTATAGGGGTTTGTTCCCTTAAACCCACCCAAACTTTGTGTACGTTCCAATTAAATTATTATTGCAGTCCCATTAGTTCAATTCAATGTTTTTAAAACTTTTTTGGCTCTTTTCGATAAGGCAGTTTTTATCGAGTTGCGGCTTCTTTTTAATATGTTTACATAAAAAATTTATAGGTGTTTTGTTCTTTAAACCCCCAAAATGTTTGGGTACGTTCCAATTAAACTATTAGTGCGATACTATTTGTTAAACAGTGTTTTGAAAACTTTTTTGCCTCTTTGTAAGTTAGGTTCAATGGAACTATCTTTGGTCCCAGAATATGTAATTCAATTTATGACCTGTATTTTTGTTACACCCTGTATATGCTGGTTTGTTGTATTTCAGGGACTTTTCTTTCATTTGTCTTATTACAAAAACTGCATCCGTGCATGATCTTCCTGTCCGAAATCTTTGCTGTTCCTCTTGCAGAGTTATGCGTTCGTTTATTTTTGTCGCTATAATTCTTGTTGTCAATTTGAGTGCTGTATTTAAAAGGTTTATTGCTCGATAATTATTTGGGTCTTTCTTATATCCTTTCTCGAAGAACGATCATCAGCATGATCGCTCTCCTCTATTCATTTGGTATTCTGTTCGTGGTAATTATTTTATGAATTAGAATTTGCAGTTGTTCTAAAAGGTGATCACCTCCGTATTTCAAAAGTTTATTTGGTATTTGATCTTCCCCTGGTGACTTTCTATTTTTTAATTTATTTGTTCCTTGTTTCACATTTATTTGGGAGATTTTGGTCTTTTCATCAGTTACTCAGAGCAACTGTGACAGATAATTTTATATGACAAGCGATATCTCGTTTGAAAAGTGTTGACAATAACTATTCAATCATACTAATTTTGTTTGGGTTTAAGCTAATTTTGATAAATAAATTGAATACTAAAATTTTAGTTTCCGATTTAATTAATAGAAATGTGGTTAAAAATATGCTCCATCGATGTTCTGAGAGTAATGTATCCTATTGTTAAACTCTTGTTGTAATTGTTTAAATGTGGGGGGAGAAATTACCCCACATTCTTCAACAATTCGTGTAGCGTAAACCTTAGATTTCAAGTACCGCCACAGAAAAAAATCTTATGGTGTAAAGTCCGGTGACCGAGCTGGCTATTCTATCGAACCTCGTCCAATCCATCTATCACGATATTCCTCACCTAGTGCAAGTAGTGCACGTAGTGCACTACAAAAAAAAGTAGTAAATTTGTTTTTTATTAAAATTTTATTAAAATTTGTTAAGTATGTCGTTTTTAGAAAAGTATGTCGTTTAAAATTTGTTAAGTAAATCGGTTTTAGAAAGCTACACATTTATTTAAGTATTCTGTATTATTGTGAATAAAAGTATTCAATAAAAATATACTACTAATAATGAAGACAAACTAGTTGAGGTCCTTATCCTTTCTATCAAAATTTTAAAATGCAACTATATATCACTTAAAGTAATCGAGAAGAAAATGTAGTGCCTGCGAAAAATTTGCCGATTTAACATCCCAATGTAGTCAAAAAAGTAATATGAAAATTATTAAAACTGAAATAACTTTATATTTTTTCCCTCTTGCCAAATCGATTAATTTATATACACATACACATTGCGATAAAACGGATGATTACTTTGTGGTTATTCTTCCTGTGAATTAAAATGACGCTATATAAAACTACATCTATTCTAGCATATTCATTTGATTTTATATGACAAGTGAATTTAATTAAACAGTACATACACAGAGTGGGCCACAGAAAAGAGGCCACCTCGATATTTAGCAGTATTTACTATTTGCTAGACCAGGAAGTAGGGGTTGTGTGCTAGCTTATTTGAAAGGATTGTCAATTCTCTATTAAGTAATATAGACATTAACATAATTATTTATACAGGGTGTCGAAGGAACCATTTTTTTAATTAAACTAATTGACACAAAAAGAAGAATGTATGTAATTTATTTAATTCAAAATACATTCTACTGCTGTCACAAAAGAGAAAATAATGTTTTTTTGATAAATAAACATTGCTTTTTGCTTAATTTAAATGTTTAAGCTGCCACCCATCCACCCATCTGCCTCTTGGTAGGTTGAATATTGAATTTAAGCAACAAACAATGTTTATTATCAAATAAACTTTTTTTGTTTTTGTCAGCAGTAGAATGTATTTTGAGTTAAATGAATTACATACATTATTCTTTTTGTGTCAATTAATTTAATTCAAAATAATATTTTGGACATCCTGTATAAATAATTATATCAATGTTAATATTACTGAATAGAGAATTCAATAATCTTTCAAATGAGCTAGCACCCGACCCCTATTCCCTATTTAAAAATAAAGGTCGGGAGATGTGGAAGGGAGGGGGTTGACAAATGACAGATGTATGTACCATTAAAATGTGTCCCCTCTAGATCAAAAATCCACCTGTTTTGTCATTTCCTTAAAAACTAATCAATACTGCCAAATATCGAAGTGGACTCTTTTCTTTGGCCCACACTGTATATATTATTTTAGTCGAATATATTATAGTTATTACTACCAGAAGAGAATTAGAGATGGAAGGTCAACAATAGACTCAATTTATATAATCACACAGTCAATTGAAAAGTGTTACGACCACCAACATGATATCAACTTACACACCTTTCCATAGATTTAAAGCCTAATAATACCCGATTTAACAGAAGACATGAGAAACCTAGATATCGCAATAAAACTCATAAAGCTTACGAAAACTACAGTGGGAGGTTCTACAGTACCAATTGTAACAGATGTCGGTGTCACTAAAAATATAGAAATAGCACCTGGAGTACGACAAAGCGACTCTCTATCAACGTAAGTATTTATTTTTGCCGTAGAAGGAATAATAAGAGCCACCGAAATAAAAAGTACAATTATAACATCGCAACTTGTGGCGTATACTGACGACAGAGCACTGATTAGCAGAAACCTAGATAATTGATGAATTCGACCGTTACATGATGGAAATTCATTTTATCTAACAATAAAACACTGAAAACGTTTGTTTTCTATACTCCCACAAAATTTATTACAACTATGTGACTACAGCCGTTTCGGCAGAGTGCCTTTCTCAAGTTTATTACTGGCGAGGACAGCCCGGAGAAGATAACCAACAAAGTATGCGGACCACGTTAAAAAAGAGATCGGAGCTCTACCATTGGTCTGGGCAGATTATCGGAGAACAGGTCATTTTTGGGAAAAGTTATTTATCAGCAATTTTTTTGCTGGAATCGAATCTTATGATTGTATATATTAATAATATAGATATGCAAAGTCCGCAGATAGTGTGCTACTTTTTTTATAAACAAAATGGCGCCGGAAAATCGTGTTTTTTTCAATTTTTGCTCTATAACTCCAAAGATTTTAACTTTACACCAAAAATACTCCAATAAAAATTCACCGTAATTAAATTCTGCATGGAGACGTCTTTTTTTCGAATTACTTTAACGAAAATTTTCCTCGGAAAATGCGGGTTTTTCCAACAAATTCTGCAATTTTCAACCAATATTTTAGATAAGTAATTGTTTAGCAATAATTAAATAACTTGGTAATGTAAAAGCTTATTTTGTGTAGATTATAAATCAAGAAGCCGATGGAAATTGAATGAACAGTTTAGCAACACTTGAATTGTTAATTAACAATTTACGGTCGCTATAATAACCACAATAATTATGACGCATATAGAATAACTCGGGAAATATTAAATTAAATTAAATCATGAAAACAGTATTTAAAAAAAAGCCGCAGGACAATTTTTTAAAAAGAAAAAAAGTTTCATTTTAGTGAGTGGTTCCTGTGATACAACCAGTCAAAGTTGACCGGCATTTACGGTAAAGATATTAACAATATGTAGTATCATAATTTTTGAATCATCACCTTTTCATTTCGGTTCTCTTTCTTCACACTAATGTTCATATCTTAAAAATACTCATAACATATGTTAATATAATAAAAACTATTACGAGTGAAAATTGACAAAAATATCAAAATTCCAATAAAAAATTAGGTTGCAGAAAATGTAATCTAAAAGTTTAAAATCAGTATAAGTTAAAAAAATTCATTTTCTCGGCTTCCCACAGAGCAATTTTCTTCATTCTTTTTTTGTTCCCAAGTAACTCGAGTAGAGCTATATAACTAACGCATTATTAAATAATGTCAAAGTTTGTTTTGTTTTGTTATAATAAATTTATTTATTTATTATAACAAAATTTTTTAATTTGTTTAAATAAAGATTGTTTAAATAATTATACAGCTTTCAAATGAGAATATTTGTGTTTTTAACGTTAAAAAGTACACTTGTAGTAAGTTTATCTAAAAAAGTCTACAACTGGAAAAAATATGTAAATTGCTTTTCTTATAAATAAATTAATCTATTATAACAAAACAAAAGCAAGTTTAGTTAGATGGTTCTACTCGAGTTACTTGAGAACAAAAATATAATGAAAGAAATTGCTCCATGGGAAGCCAAGAAAATGCATTTTGTTAACGTATACCGATTTTGAACTTTGAGATTACACTTTCTCCAACCTAATTTTTTATTGGAATTTTGCTATTTTTGGCAATTTTCACTTGTAATATCGATAGTTTTTATTATAATAATATATGTTGTGAGTATTTTAAAGATATGAAAATGGTGTAGAGCAAGATGACAAAAATAAAAAAAATTATGATCCTATTGTTTATATCTTTGCCGTAAATGACGGTCAAATTTGACCGGTTGTATCTCAGGAACCACTCATCATAATTAAACGTTTTTTTCTTTTAAAAGAAGCATCCTGCCGCGTTTTTCTAACACGATTTAATTTAATTTGATATTTCCCGAGATATTCTATTTGTTTTTATGCCAAAAAATTGTTTATAAATTTAAAATATTCCTGAGGCCGCTTAGATAGCCCAATTTCAATTCTGTAAAGTACATTAGATAGGTGGAATGTCTTTTTATACAAAAATCACAGCTTTTCTTACTTATCATAACTACTGTGGTTATTATGGTGACCGTAAATTTTTAATCAACAATTCAATTGTTGCTAAACTGTTAGTTCAATTTCCGTCGGCTTCTGCAATTATCATTCATACAAAAAGAGGTTTTACATTACCAGTTTATCCAGTTTATTTAATTATTGATAAACAATTACTTATCTAAAATTTCAGTTGAAACTTAAAGATTTTGCTGGAAAAACCCGCACTTTCCGTGGAAAATTTTCGTCGAAGTAAACTGGAAAAACACTACTCGATGCAGAATTTAAATACGGTGAATTTTTATTTGAATGTTTTTGGTGTAAAATTAAAACCTTTGGAGTTATAGAGCAAAAATGAAAAAAAACACGATTTTCGGGCGCCATTTTGTTAATAAAAAAATTACCACACTATCTGCGGACTTTGCATACCTACATTATTAATATATACAATCATAAGATTCGATTCCAGCAATAAAATTACTGGTAAATAACTTTTCCTTGTATTTTGTTAATTAGCCCAGAGTACCTAGGTACATACCTTTGATTCAGAGTTGCAGAGGACTGAAAAGATTGAAGACATTCCAAGAAAAGTAATTGACAATATAAGATGGCACGATGTCCTAATCGGACAACAGACCTGGAAGAACATCAAGCAGACCAAGAGGAAGACCCAAAACGAGATGGAAGAACCAGATAATTGAGGACCTTAAGAAGATGGGTGTTAGGGAATGGGTAACCATAATTGTTATGTGGGAATGGGTAGCCAATATCTTAAAAAATACCAAGTCGCACAACCAACTGTTGAACCAAAATATTAATTCACACTTTTTCCCAGTGACAAATGAATTGAAAGAGCCAAAAAGGTTGGCAATGACTCCGCTAAGAGTGTAGATGATGATGATGATGAAAATAATGATGATAGATTATTAAGTTAGTCGATTTCTGCATTTGACGAATTCATATTGTATCTTACCTGTACAAAATATTCAAACTGACGGTAATATCCCAAATATTTTCAACGGTTTTAGCTCTGGCTTCATCGTTCTTTGCTTTTAACTCGGCACTGTGATTCGAATACTTTTTATTGTTAGTAGTAACACTATTTGATAATGACGTTGTGGCTAGTGTTTGGTGTTGATGTTGGTAGCTGGAACCACCTTCTATAGAAAGGAATATCACGGAGCCGATCAAAGTGTAGCCGAAGAGGAGTAAACATATGCCTGGAACAAAAAAAAATCATTATTTTCTATTTAGTCGATTAAAATTACCAGAAGACTAAGAAGAACAGACACTCTTGACCTCAACACGAACTAATCATTCAATTCAATTAATTTATTAATAACTGTACTAATTCAATCATTATTGTACTCTTTTAGGTATTCACCACTTGGTGAATACTGACTGTGTCACACTCTTAACACTCATAATATGTAATACTGTTTTTTATTTTTTATAAAATAGTTTGCAATAAAATGGATGTCACAAAAAAAAATTAAAATGATACATTTTTTAAGCCATACCTTGCATTTGTTAGAGGAGTCAATTTTATTTCTTAAATGTGTAGGGGAGATCAGTAGAAGCTTAAGTTCAAGTTTTTGGGGTCGTCACCCTTGTTTCCCGGCCGCCATCTTGGAAATGGGGTGCAAAGGGGTTTCGCGCTATATCTCGTAAACTACCAACCCAACAGAAAATCTAATTAAACATAAAATGTAGCAAATTAAATTTTCTACAATTTTGTTTCTATTACTTTTTATCTTCAAGTGACCAACAAAAAAACAAAAATATGTAAAAATTTTTAACAATTTTCCTTTGGAGGTTATAACTTTTTTTCAGTTCATTTTAAAATAAAATAACATTCTAGCAATTTTGTAGAGGGTTTTTCAGCGAACAATTTTCACTAAAAAGTTGTTTAATTATATTTATTTATATAGGTTTTACAGCGATTCAAACTTGACCAGATTCTCGAATGCTCATAGGGATACAATAAAAACAAAAGTGTGGCTTACTTTTCTATCTATAATATATATTCCTTATTCATACAATTTATTATGATTTTAACATTCCTATGCTATTATTAATCTGTTTCTGACCTTTCTCCCCACTATAAAACTTATAACCCTAAGCATATATAGAAAAGGCCCAAGAAGTTTTTTGAGGAAAATTCGCCGGTTCAGAAGAAAAATGACGTTACCGCAAAATTCTTAAGAAGAGCAAAAAAAAACGATTTTTGATATCAAAATCATAAAGTATGATCAAAATTAGGCATTCGATACACCGAGGTCAGGATCTCGAGATTTAAACGTTTTTTGGGGTGTGCCGCTTGTCTATGAAGTAACATACCTTTTTTCCTATTGTATATTTTGACTTAAAATTTTCCAAAAAACTCTTTTTATGAAATATATTTTATTGTTGTGTTGGTTAAAATTATAAACTAAAAAGTTTGCCACTCAACTTTTTAAGTAAACATGAAACTAACGAAATATGATGACAAAATGTTTAAAAATTAACAACTCCTATTTTTAATGTGTTTAAACATTTTGGAGAAATTTTATTGTTATCTACATACTGCAGAGATGACACAGTAAAATTTTCAAAAGGAAATATTTACAGCGACCAAAGAAACAGAGAGGTAAATTTGAAAAATCATCAAAATTGATTTTTGGCATTTTTGTATAAAATTTGATTTTTGAACATGTTCCACCAACTCTAGAAAGAAGTAAACTTCATATTCGGATTCAACGACCTCGAAAACATAAAAATAGACCAAAATTAGTTATTGACCTTAAATTTGATTTTCGTGGTCGGCATAACGGTTGATGCTGCTCGCCTAATATATGGATAGAAAAATATTGTTTTTATTGTATTCCTATGAGAATTCGAGAATCTGGTCAAGTTTGGAGCGCTGCAAAACCTATATAATAAATAAAATTAAACAACTTTATAGTTCATTGAAAAATCCTCTACAAAATCGCTATGATGTTATTTTATTGTGAAATGAACGGAAAAAAAGTTATAACTTCCAAAAGGAAATTTCTTACAAAATTTTCTCTTATTTTTGTTTATAACTTTTTTGTTGGTCACTTGACGATAAAAAGTAATAGATATAAAATTGTAAAAAATTTAATTTTCTACATTTTCTGTGTAATTAAATTTTCTGTAAGAGTACTAGTTTAGGAGATACAGCGCGAAAGCCCTTTGCACCCCTTTTTCTAATATGGCGACCGGGAGACAAGGGTGGCGACACCAAAAACTTGAACTTTAGCTTCTACTGAACCTTCCTACACTTTTAAAAAAATAAAATTGACTCATTTAAGAAATGGAACCCTAAGGGCCGGTTGTTCGAACGCTAATCAAAAATGATCATTATCAAATATTGAATTACTGTCACAACTGTCAATGTCAACTTTGATTGGGTTGCTGAAACATAATTTTTGATTACAATTATGAAATTAGTTAATCAATTATGTTATTAATTATTATGTTATTAATTGCTATGTTAATTGATTAACTAATCTCATAATTATAATCAATTATGTTTTCAGCAACCCAACAAAGTTGACATTGACAGTTGGTGACAGTAATTAAATATTTGATAGTGATCTTTGTTGATTAGCGTTCGAACAACCGGCCCTAAATATAACATTTCAATGGACTAATTATTATTACGAGATATTGAGAAACACCAATTTTATTAGGGTTATTCGAGTCGTCTTTTAAAACACGTAGGTTGATATATACAACATGCACTATTTCTGCGACTATAATGTCGCACTTCCGGGTGCGACTTTTTAACCGGAATAGATATAAATTCCGGAAGTGTATATTTGTTCTCGTCCAGCTATGGTACGTCAAATAACATATCGCTTGTACTATTTCGGCGACTTTAAAACAGTACTTCCGGTTAAAACTCCAAAACCGTAAGTCAAATGTCAACTATTTCCCTTTCGTTCTATCCTTGGGTTATAAGCTTTCATTACTGACATTACAGACAGAATGACAAGATTCATTTGTCATTATATCTGGTCTAATGAAGGAAGAGTTGTGTTTACAGACTGACAGGACACATAATATGGATAATTCAACTTTTCGCATTTTTTTCAAATGGGTGAAAACCAAACAAAAAAGAGACATACATTCTGATATCTGATATTCTTTCCTACATCCAACACCTTCGACAAAGGATCCATCACCAATATCACCAACATTACCAAAATTATTGTTTATTATATACAGGGTGATTCTTTAAGAATGTTCAATCTCTGAGTTGTAGACTATCAACCTCAAAATATTAAGATTTAACCCAATTCACTTAAATAAAATATGGCTCGTTACTGAGTTACAGGTTACAGAGTTAACCATATTTAAAAATTTAATAACATCTATGTTTACCCAATACTTTCAAATTATTTGACATATCCTTGTCATACTTGACACAAAGTGTAGGTATAGTACACCCTACTAAATTATGTTGAATAAACATTTCTGACTACTACCAGAGGCGTACGACAGGGAAAAGTAAATGGTAGACCCTTCCCATATTCTATGCCACTGGCGAAATTTTAATTTTTTTAAACGCTTTTCTTTACTTCAATAGTTTGCATCAAATCTTTAGACGTTAATTTGACTGACTTTTCTTCAATGCAAATGAATGAAAATTTGCAGACATATGCATTCGGGGGAACAATACCCGAATAGTCAATGAAAAAAATATGTTTATTAATAATTGTTTACATAAAAAAACGATTTTAATGGAAAATGCTTAAATTCTCTTGTTTTTTAAAATGTATAAACTTGAAAGTATTACGGATTGTAGCTAATAATATGAACTTTACATAATTTCACTTTGAATAATAATTCACTTTGAATAGTCAGTAAATTTTTTTTTTGCTTATTAATTGTTTAAATAATAAAACGATTTTAACGTAAAATGCTTAAATTCTCTTGTTTTTTACAATGAAGAAACTTGAAACTTTTACAGATTGTAGCTAATTATATAAACTATACATAATTTCACTTTTTACGTTAATTGATTACGTTATGCTTCCTAAATTAAACAATAAAGTTTCAAATTTTTTGCCGATTCCGACTACTTTTCATGTTTGTATATCATATATGTTACACATATTTTAATAAACATGACGATATACTTTAATGTTTGAAAAGTGTAAGACTAAATAATAAAAAATAAAAAAATATGAAAAAAATATTTTTAAGAAACGCTTTTCTTAAAACGAGTGACTAAAATTAAACAGATTATAAAAAAATCAACTAAAAAGCAAATAATACAAAATATTTAAAAAATCTAAAACATTCGTTAAAGAAAAGCGTGGGACGAAAACCGTTTATTCGATGAAGCCGCGCCACGCTTTTCTTTGACGAATGTGTTAGATTTTTTCAATTTGTTTTATTTTTTGCTTTTTAGTTGATTTTTTTATATATTTAATTTTGGTCACTCGTAATTAAAGAAAAGCGTTTCCTAGAAATATTTTTTTATATTTTTTTATTAGTACAATTTTTCGATATCTTTTCATTCGTAACGAGAAAATCATTAGTTTTCGAGATAATTGTAGACAAACATGAAGGAATACAATACATTAATTAAAGTAGCAGTGTCGTTTCATTTTCAACTTCAAATAACTCGAGAACCAATGACTTTATTGTTACAAATGAATAGTATATTATTTATATAGAAAGTATTGGAGAATCTAAATATTGTGCTAAAATAGCAACACCGCCACTAGCGTAGAATTTGGGAAGAGTCAACCATTCACGGTCCCCAGCCAGATACGTTTATGTATGTACCATACTTAAGTATGGTCTATTTACCTACAGTTTGTGCAAAGTATGATAACAATATGTCAAAAAGTTTGATACTAGTGGGTAAAAATAGTTATTAAATTTAAAAAAAAACACCCTGTAACTCAGTAAAGAGCCACATTTTATTTAAGTAATTTGGGCTAAACATTAATATTTTGAGGTCTAGAATCTACAACTCAGAGATTGGACATTCTTAATAAATCATCCTGTATAATTATTATTTCACTTTCCGTGATCGATTTTTTTCCATCCATAAACTGTTGTTATTATTGTCACCCATTAAAATTGGATCCATATATTATACAAACTGAAAACTATAACAATGGAAGGATATTATTTTTTATTTATAAATGTAAAGGGGCCATAATTTATTAATTTTGTGTTTTACCGAGGGTGTTATTTAATTTGTTATTATTAATTCAATTTCATCAAAATTTCGTATGTTGAAAAGCATTATAGATGCAATTATTAAAACGGTTAATTAGTATTGACTGAACAATGAATATATTATATGCAATTATTAAATTTTTACATAATTTAAAGCTTAATGAACTAGAAAACTGTATTACAATGTTGTGCATAATAAATACATATAGTTAATCTTAATAGATTTGCAGGGTGGTTTATTCTTTGCGTCCGGGTTTTGTAGGAAAACGATTTAATATTGAACGTTTTATTCTCCTTAAAAATAAAATAGGGCTATTAGTCCAGAAAGCCACTGCGCATCCGCTAAGAAAAATATTCTAATTCGAATTTTTTGCACAATCTTACTCAAAAAGGACTCCTTTTAACAAATTTGCATGTTGCCAGGACCAAAAGGTGGTCAAAAATTTTTTAAACGTTTTTTTTTGTTTTTTTCCTAAAATTATTATTTTTGCATGGAAACAAGTTTTTTTAGGTTTTTTGGATCATTCCAAACAGAAAAGGTCTTTAGTAACTTTTCTCTAAAAATGATAGTTTTTGACAAATAAGCGATTAAAAATTGAAAAATTGCGAAATCGGCCATATTTAACCCTCAAAAACTGTGTGAAAAACTGAAAATTTGAATGTTGCCAAGGTAGGTAGATATTCTCTAAACATCGATTGATGAAATCCTGAAGAGGTTTTTGCAATACAATATTCAAAACTCCTTTGTTTTTTAATTGCTAATCAAGCGTGCGCGACACTATTTTCCACCGACAGTATGGTGCAAATGAAAGGAATAAATTCGTTATTTCGTAAACTGGCGACTTTAGGGAAAAATCCCGAAACAGGTCGATTTTTTATTTTTAAGTTATGATATTGTGGCATATATGGTATACTAGTGACGTCATCCGTCTGGGCGTGATGACGTAATCGATGATTTTTTTAAATGAGAATAGGGGTTGTGTGCTAGCTCATTTGAAAGGTTCTTCAATTCTCTATTCAGTAATGTAAACATTTACATAATTATTTATACAGGGTGTCCTTCTACTTCTTTTTTTGTCAAATAATTTAATTTAATAAAAATTTTTTGGACACCCTGTATAAATAATTATGTAAATGTTTATATTACTGAATAGAGAATTGAAGAACCTTTCAAATGAACTGGCACATGGCCCCTATTCTCATTTAAAAAAATCATTCATTACGTCATCACGTCCAGATGGATGACGTCACTAGTATGCCATATATGCCACAATATCATAACTTAAAAATAAAAATCGACCTGTTTCGGGATTTTTCCTTAAAGTCGCCAGTTTACGAAATAACGAATTTATTCCTTTCATCTGCACCATACTGTCGGTGGAAAATAGTGTCGCGCACGCTTGATTAGTAATTAAAAAACAAAGGAGTTTTGAATATTGTATTGCAAAAAACTCTTCGGGATTTCATCAATCGATGTTTAAAGAATATCTACCTACCTTGGCAACATTCAAATTTTCAGTTTTTTACATAGTTTTTGAGGGTTAAAAATGGCCGATTTCGCAATTTTTCAATTTTTAATCGCTTAATGTCAAAAACTATCATTTTTAGAGAAAAGTCACTAAAGACCTTTTCTGTTTGGAATGATCCAAAAAACCTAAAATAACTTTTTTCCATGTAAAAAAAATAATTTTAGGATAAAAACAAAAAAAAACGTTTAAAAAATTTTTGGCCACCTTTTGGTCCTGGCAACATGAAAATTTGTTAAAAGGAGTCCTTTTTGAGTAAGATTGTGCAAAAAATCCGAATTAGAATATTTTTCCTAGCGGATGCGCAGTGGCTTTCTGGACTATATCTATTAAAATACGCATCTAAGTAAATTTACAATTTAAAACTGATACATTAAGCAAACAGCAGTAAACAAAGAACACAATTAACAAATAATAAATAAAATTTTAAATGAAATCTGCATAAGACAGTCATAAAATCAGTCTTCGACTAATTCACCACCAGAGGAAAAACTTTGTACCTTTTGCTCTATTACATATACAGGCAAGATGTCATCGAAAATATCCAAACACATAGAAAAACGGAATAACACCAGCTTTCAGATCAAACATCAAGTAAAGCAAATACATTAAGAACACTAAGGGCCGGTTTTTCAGTGCTGGGTTAACCTATTTATTTTTCGGTCACCGAAATATTCATGGTTAATCAGTTTTTCACTACTAGGTTAGAGCTAGAGCTTAAACCCGTTTAAGTTAACCAAGATTTTAACCGATCCTCGTTAGATGGTTTAACTCCGAATTCTGCGGTTACGCTTGCGCATTGATGCAGTGAATGCATCAGATGTTTATTTTGAGTACCTGTCGGACAGAAGAGATTAGATGGGTTATGTTCTTTTGTTTTTATCGCGGGAAGTATTCTACATCCTTATTATTATAAGGAAATTATAATATATTTTTATCTAAATTTTAAATTATTATCGTTATTTTTAGGAAGGAATTATAAGGAAATAAATTATAACTGTAACAGGTACGCTTCGCGTCAAAAAAAAACTGGTACAACTCTTATAACCGAAAATCGTGTTTTTCAAGTTGTGTAAGTTGATCTTGTCACAAGTGTCGTTCTAATTTCTAGGGTAACGTTGCCAGTTCAACGAAAATATTATATCAAACTAGGTAAAAACGGGGCTGTGCGACAGACCGCATTTTTTAATATACTAAAAACTAAAACAATTGTAATTTTCCGTCATCTCAATTAATTATCCATACATTGATTCGTGTTTTATTATAATTTATGAAAATATTTCAATTCAAAAATAATGATAGATAATAAATCTTGATATGACTTTAAATTATTATGTTTAATGTCAAATCGAGAGGTGTGATTGGTTTCTCGTAAATTGTAGGACAAAACTGCATTAAGTTGTGTAGAATAAATAAAACACACTGCAAAAATTAAAAACTTTATTTGAAATTAATACAAAATGAATAACTTTTACAGTGAACAAGTGTGTAATTTAAATATATGTATTACAATTCGAAATATACATTTTAAACGTTATTTTTTGTATTAAGATTTAGTGCAATTCCGTTATCTGTGATGGCAACAACGAAGTGATTCACGAACAATAATTGTCAGTCTGAACACAGGTATACATTGGGAAAAAAAAGTGTACCAGTTTTATATGATGCGAAGTGTACCTACGTTTACACATCTGTAACAGGATTTAATGCATGATTTTTACGGCGGGTGTAATTTCCTCACCAAATAATCTTTTGTCTGCGTTAATAAGGGTATGTCATAATCCCACAGGTATTTTCCTCACCAAGACCAAAATAGTTATTTCAGTTATTTCAGGTATATTTTACTAAAAGGCATTCAATTGAATTATTTATCTACTATTAAATTACAGTAGGTACCTATAATTATTATAATAATTAATTAATTAATTAATTATAGTATTTTATTTTTAGTCACAATTGGAATTTTGACAAAAATGGCATGTTAATAGAAAGTGATCGCGGTAAACCTTACGCGGTATTGGTATTTGAAAATTTTATTTTTTATAAAGTGAAAAAAGTGAAGACGTGTTCTGGAGGATAAAAAAACTTGTATTGCGAAATTTTTTACTATTGGTGCAACTTTTACAATATCTAGAAGTAGCCGACAACATAATCATGAACCAGATTGTCAGAAGTTAGATCGAAAAATTGTTTCTAACTATTGTAAACGTAAAGCCGAAGAGAATTGAAAAACCAGCAAAAATTATACGCCAAGCACTTGCAGCTAATTTGTCTGAAACAATTACTACGATTGTTGTCAGTTACATAAGAAAAAATATATAGTTATCGACGAAAAATGATGCCTGGTCGACTTCCTTCCAATATTGATGAGGTTCAAGAATTTGTGACGGGATGTGCTCAAAAAACAACCAAGAGGGAAATTTTCTCTTTATAAACTGTGTCAAAAGTAGGATAATTGAATTTAGTTGTGAAACAAATATAAGACTTTTAGCCACATTGAATTTTATTATATGGATGGCACATTGCAATTATTCATTATTCATGGGCTAATTAATGGGCATTATATTTCTTTATTATACCGTTTACTGCCAAACAAAAAAACAGAAATTTACAACAATATTTTTTATTTGTCAAAATTAGAAATTTTTAAAGCTCTCAAAATTGAGTTTAATGCTAGTAAAATTTCTGAAGATTTCGAAAAGGAATGCAATCATTGAAATGTGTCCGAACACTGAAATACATGGTTGTAAATTTCACCTACACTAAGCTTGGTACCTATAGAAATGTCTTGGTCTCTTGATTTAATATCAGAATATAAAAATGATTCTGAAAGAGGCAAGTGGCTCAAACATACTTTTGGCCTTACATATAAAACCAGAAGACGTATCAGATTGTTTTGTGTTTGATTTAATGTCATGCAAACCAGGAAATGAAATTTAAGATAGATATGTTGATTATTTAGTTGAAACTTATATAGACGAAAATGCCATATTCTCCCCATATTTGTGGACAGAGACAAATTCTTCTGTTATTCGTATTACGAATGCTTACGAATATTTTCATTCGCATTTTAATTTATCGTTTTGTAATACGCATCCATCCATATATACTTTCTTTGAAAAAATTAAAGAATTTCAGGTAAATACGTATGTTAAAATTTAAAGTTTGAATATTGCAAAACCTATCAAAGAATAAACAAGTTAAACTTAAATTGAAAAATGTAGTAAATTTATTAATAATATATCAGTCTAATCAAATGACTAGAATGGATTTTGTAAAGTGTCTGTCTTATTATAATAAATATTAAATAAAAATTTATACTTCTTGCATATTATCTATATTACTATTGTAGTATGTATAAACTATTATTATAATGTAAGGAAATTAATGTCTTGTATTCGGATTTCGGGTGCTTTCATAATTGACATTCTTAAATTAAATCTATATTTTTATTTTATTACCTGAGTGAGTTGGTGAGGAAAATACCTACCGGATTAATAGGAACCTTTAAATTTGGTGAGGAAAATACCTGTCGGATTATATGTTTTTACTGGTTGGTGAGGAATTTACCTCCGCCCGATTTTTAGTAGTATTTTAAAAAGATAATTTTATATTTGTCTATACAGCAAAATAGTTATTTACCAAACAGTTTGACTCCTTATTTCCTGATCAATCTTTTTAAATAGTGTTAACACCGTAGTCTTTGACAAACGAAATCGGTAAAAAAAGTCTAAATCGTCCCAGTAATTGTAATTCTCTTCTGTTATGAAACCGAGGTAGACGTTATGAACTAAATAAATATCCCGAACTTGATATTGCATTTATACTTTTTTTTTAATTTGGTTATGAAATTGTTTTTTTAATTATTTTTCTGTCAAATTGATATTATTTCTCGAATTGCACATGCGCAAGTAGTCACTGATGCCAACAGAAGAAAAAAAAGTGGTTAACTAACCGAGATTTTCTTAACTTGGTTTAAAGCACTGAAAAACGCTGTGAGAGTTAAAATATTGGTTAAAATTTTAACTAGGTTAGCTAACCAAAATTTTAACTGGTCACTGAAAAACTGGGCCTAAGAGCCAAAAGAAAAAGCAATCAGTCGTGTGATGGATGACCGAAGCTTTCTTTAACGTAAAGTTATCCTGTAGTTAAGTTATAATCTTCGAATTGGTGTGATGTATCATATTTAACTTAACTACTTTCGTTATTTCTTGACAGTTCTTGAGTTATCTGGTATATCAACTGTCACTTTATAACGCGACGTTAAACCTCAAGTTATGAGATATCTCTCTAGTTATGTAAGGATATGTAAGGTTAGTTCATCTTTTGACTTTTTTTTTGACAGAAATCAAGTGAATATTCAACGAAAAACGCTGCTTCATGTTGTCCTAGGATTTTGTGCAGCATGTTTTTAATTTATTATCAAATACATAGCAGTGCAAAATAAAAAATATAAAAAAATATACTTCAAAGAACAAATAAAAGCCCGTAGGAAATGATGCGATTAAAATAATAATTAACAATAAATAGTAAAGCTAATAATTTAAGAATAGAAAGGTAATACAATTTTAAAAATTATACAAAAATCCACTCGAGATATAATTGTTAAATATAAGTTGAAATTTATAAATATGTGATGGGCATCGTCCCATCCTGTCAAGCCTGGGGCATGTTTCGATCAATCTCTTGCGCTCATTCCAACTTGTACTATTTCTACATAAGGTTCTCTTTGTTACTTCAAACTTTGTTAGTTAAATGTTATTTATCTTTTTTAGCGTTGAAGAAATAACTATGTATAGCGGTGATAGATACATCACACCGAATTTACGTAAATAGTTATGGGCACGTTATTCCTGAGAGTTATCTTAACTTTGACTCAGACGTTAAAGATAACTTCGGTCATCCATCATACGGCTGAATATCAGAGTATTGTATACAGAATAACATGTGGTGGCTGTCCAAAAACTACGTCGGTCAAACTGACAGCACCTTAAACAAACATAATAATATTATGTTATATTATAGCAGAACGCAAAAGGGCTGTCAATAATAGAAAAAACAGATTCTACGTACACATTTCACCTTCTATATCACAATCATTCTTTTAATTAACAATTTTAAATTCTTCATATTCAAAATAAATGCGTTAAGCTATCTTAATTGGAATTGATAAAAATTAATAAATTAACAATAAATACAAAAATATAAATCTGAATGACCAACTTGAGACAAACAGCTCTTTCCACTCCTCAAATACATTAACATATAATAACAAGTACCATTAACTTATAATAAATAGCTTGTTCAATTGGAACCATTCGTTGGTCCAGAAAAATCTTACTAGTCGGGTGGACGAAGTGTTGTCCAAACATCTATGAAAATTTAAGTATAGAAGAGCATTGGACTAAATCTAAAAAAGTCATGCAAACAGCGGCTGAAACTATATTAAAACCTATCAAGACCAGAAGAAACGAAGAATGGTTCGACGAAGAGTGTAGATATATTAACCAACAAAAAAATTAAGCATATAAGAGACTCCAGCAGCGCAGAACGAGATCAACTCTCGAAGATTATGAAAATCTTAGCAGAGAAGGAAAGAGAATATTTAGAAGAAAACATAAAGAACAATACGAATATTCACGAAAATTCTACCAACAGATAAACAGATGCAAAAAAGAATTCGAACCCAGAATAATAGCCTCTAAAGATAGGGACGGTTCTATAATTAGTAACAACGAGCAGATACTAAACAGATGGGCGACACTTTTCGAATAACTTCTTAGTGGCAATCATGAAAATGGCGAGATAGAGGATACCATGCTTCAAATGAATGAAGATGATCGGTAGCCATCTTAACACTGAAAAATAATATAGCCCCCGGTTCGGATATTCTCCCTGTTGAACTTTTCAAAACCGGCGGCGACACCAACTGCAATTTGGCAACAGAAAGAAACACCCACAGACTGGAAGTTGGGTGTACCATGTCCTCTACATAAAAAGGAAGACATGATGGTGTTTGATAATTATAGAGGCATCACTCTACCCAATATGGCATAAAAAGGGTTTTCCAACGTATTGTACAGAATACATAGACCTGGATCCCGCGTAAGAAAAAAAAGTTGATTAATAGCAAGCTGAAAATTTGTTAATAGCTTAACGGTGTCTAGTCGGACAAACATTGATGCACGGGAACACTGGAACAGGGGAAGTTTTAACGGTGGAACATGATAAACGTGTCGTCCTGACAAGTTTATGATGGTGAAAAATAGCAAGTTGTTTTTAAGTTTATTCAATAGCCAACGTTATATAATATATGAAAAAATGTTTGTCCGACAAAAAGGTTGGGCATTTTAACGAGTCCGACACGTAGAACATGTCACATCACAGGAACTATGTTGGTGATGAATAGCAGTCTGATTTCTGCATGAGAGTTTAATGAAAGGTTAAAAAAGCAATTGGAAGTTCTGTCGGACAAAATTAATGGGAAATTTTCCTAGTCGGACATTCTAAACATGTAAGATATAGACAAAAATGTTGGTGATAAATAGCAAGCTAATTTTGATTTGTTTATGTACAAATTATATTTTGTAACGCAAAAAGTTATATGTCGGACAAAAAGTTTGGGCAAATCGAAGGAAATAAATAAAAAACATTTTTTCAGAATGACTTAGTCACATATTGATAACGCTATTTTAGTTGTATATTATTATTTATATTCACATATTTGCATGTGCATATATATGCATATATTCACATATTTGCATGCACACTCCAAAAACAATGATGTAAGTATCAGTACATGTATATATTGCAAAACAATTATTTTTTGGGTGGAGTTTGTTCTAGATATTCTCAAAATGACAATAAAAAATGTCAAAGAACATGTGAAAGCAATCTCTTAGGGTTTTCTAATTAGGCGCATCAGAAAGTACGGAAAATTTCCTACAAAAAACGTTGTATACATTCTTTTCCATACTCAAATCTTAACCTTGTAAACGACATTAAAAAATGTGAAGAGTCTTAAACTTGGGTGCTTATAAGAATAGACGTAAATATGACACATTATGCTTATTAATAGAAGTATGTATTAGAAGGCTGCATTTGTCAGTGTGACACTTTGTGCTATACAAAGTAGTATTTGAAAGTACATGGTCTCTGAGTTTCTGTTTGCGACGTGTGTTGGAAATTAAATTTTATATTAACTATGGAGTGTTTTTGTGTCTATTTTTGAGTGTAAACAGTTTAAATTTTAAGTCGCCAAATCAAAAGTGAAACCATTCAACGGAACATTTTTGAGTAATTTTCGAACATTTATACAAAGTTAGTAAAATACTTGGTAATCAATTCAATGATATTCAGTTGCCAGATAATTGTGAAAATTCTATTGAATATCATTCTTCGTGCTATAATGCTTTGCTTGATTGAAAAAGGGTACCTAAATAAATTATTACTAAAATTGTATCACGTAATTTTTCTCAACTTTCTACAAATGAAATAATAATGTAATTAATATGTCACATGGCTAGAAATAATTTGTTGCCAAAATAAATCGATTAGTTTAAATTTGAAGTTACGATTCACGGTTATTAGACTTTATTACGGTTGTCTTGTCCGACGGTGGTGGGGAGACTTATATTTTTGACCTTACGTCACAAGAGTTTACATTCCCATATTTTTAAATTATTTTCGATCATTGAATGTGTGTTATTGTGTATATATGTGTATTATTTGTGTTATTATAAAATAATAAGACAAATAGTACACATTTTATCTTATACCGGGTGGTGAATCGTAAAAAGGGCCATATGAAACTCAATGTAAAATTCTGAATTGTTGAATTCCTGCTTCCCTAATTATTCTACATCAAAAGTCATGAGATAATACTTGTAGGCCCGGTTGCTCGAACGCTAATCAACAATGATCATTATCAAATAATTAATTACTGTCAATGTCAACTTTGTTTGGGTTGTTAAAAAGTCTGTGGAGTCTATAATCAATTAATATAACAATAATTATTAATATAATTAATAATAAATCTCATAATTGTAATTAATTATGTTTTCAGCAACCCAAACAAAGTTGACATTGACAGTTTTGGTGACAGTAATTAAATATTTGATAATGATCATTATTGATTAGCGTTCGAACAACCGGCCCGTAGAGAATTAAAATCTGTATTCAAATCAAAAGTTAAAATTGTTCTACGATTTAAATGCATTCCAGAATTTTGAAAAATATGATACATTTGCCACAATAGGTATGCGTGTAAAAGTAAGGCCACACGTTACTATTTAACTGACAGTGCTCACACCATTGACTGAATAAAAAAATCTTTATTATTAATCCTTTCTCCGCAACTGAGGGTATCTTATCAACTGTATTGTTTTTAAACAATAGATGATAAAATAAAAATATTGACAGTTCAAAAATGTGAAGATTATTGCATTGTGTGTGGCCTAAGTTTGGGCTGAAAACTAAAATGTATTACATTTTTACAAAATTTTGGAATATGTTTAATTACGTAGACCAATTTTAACAGTTATTTCCAATACAGATTTCAATCCTCTTCAAATAGTTTCTAATGTCTTTTGATGTAAAATAATTATTAGGGAAGCTGGAATTCAACAGTTCAGAATTTTACATTGAGTTAATGCAAAACCTTGACGCATGTCAAAATTCCCAATGTGTTTTAATTGTATTCATTTTTTTCGAATCCTGAGAAAACTAATAAATATTTTTGAAAAATTTAAACTCAGAATGAAAGACTACATTATTACCGAGGGCTGAAAGTCCCCGAAAACTTCTATAATGTTTATTTTAATAAGTTACAGGGCTGAAAATAAAAGAGAAGTGTGATATTTAATTTCAAATATTTCATTCAATAGAATCTGCTTGTTTATTCTAAGGGGCTTTCCGCCCTCAGTAATAATGTAATCTTGCACCCTGCGTTTAAATTTTTCTAAAATACTTGGTTTCCTCAGGATTCGAAAAAAATCATATTACGATTCAAATGACAGTAAACTCTCGTGACGTAATCTCACCCTTAATGTTCATTGGTTAGTCGATTTAGGCTACTGTAGTAATGTCTAAGAACCGTGGTTACGATTGCAATTTATTATGAATTATTGTCAAAAGTGACAGTTTTTCTTAAATGGAAATGTATTCATAGACATAAGGGTAGACAGGGAATACAGTGCAAAAAGTCGATAGGTGGTCTATCTATCTCTTTTAACCAAGCGATCCCGCGCATGTGGCAGACAAAGATAGCTAGACCACTCAATCCATAATATAATTTGCCTGATCTACTATAAATGTATTACAGTGAGGTATCTAAATGATGTTGAGATAAATCGATAGATATCGATTGTAATTGATTGGCAGGTACTTTTGACATAGAATAATCACCCCTTATTGAAATTTCAAAAATTATTTTTTTAAATTGTCCGACTACAAAATCTACCCCTTATTTTTTTCCGACAATAGTCATTCTTGGTAAGGAATAATTTACTTAATTAAATTTCGTCTTTGTCGGAAAGCTATTTATCACCAGCATTTTTGACTATATCTTACCTGTTTAGAATGTCCGACTACGTAAACTTCCCATTAATTTTGTCGGACAGAACTTCCAATTGCTTTTTTAACCTTTCATTAAACTCTCATGCAAAAATCAGACTGCTATTCATCACCAACATAATTCCTGTGATGTGACCTGTTCTACGTGTCGGACTCGTTAAAATGCCCCACATTTATGTCGGACAAACATTTTCTCATATATTACATAACGTTGGCTATCGAATAAACTTAAAAACAACTTGCTATTTTTCACAATCATAAACTTGTTAGGACGACACGTTTATCATGCTCCACAGTTAAAACTTCCCCTGTTCCAGTGTTCCCGTGCATCAAAGTTTGTCCGACTAGACACCGTTAAGCTATTAACAAATTTTCAGCTTGCTATTAATCAACTTTTCTTTCTTACGCGGGATCCAGGTCTAACAGTACATATGTTTCCGTCCTAATAAATCAACAACGGACCAGAAAATTGTCGCGAGACGAACTGCCACGGCGATATAACGAGAACCAACACATTTGTGTGGTGCGATGATATCTCGCAGCGTAATTTAATACTGCATTATATTTTGTTAACGCAGCCGGCTTTCTGTTGTTGTAATATGGCCTTTCAACCAATAATTAGATATATCAGATTTTTATTAACATCCTAAGTTCTCTCAACTTTGTTGCAAACACACGCTAAATACAGTTACTCGAAATAACATAGTGTAGTTTATATCCGAGGTCCAGATTATAATTCCAAAATTACACTAGTATAAAAAAGTACTTTTTATAATACTACAGTTGTTTCATATATAATAATTAACTTATAAAATATGAATTTTAAGTATACAGTAAAACCTGTCTATAACGGTCACTAAAAATGACAGAACTATTGGCCGATATAAAAAGGTGGCCGCTAATACCAGGTTTTGTAGTCCACAAATTTTGGTTGGGGGAACTTTGAAACTGGCCGGCTAGTTCAGGTGGCCGGTTTTGACAGGTGGCCTTTAACACAGGTTTTGCTGTATTAACTTTTAATTATGACATAATAATTGTAATACATTGTATTAAAAAGATTTAAAAAAAGGTAAGCAACAGCCAGGTTTTGAAATCAGGACCTCTCGATCTCCGGTCTACCGCTCTACCACTGAGCTAACATCTATCGATGTCTTAACTTACGTTAAAATGGAATTCAAATTTCATAGCATTAGTCACATTTTTAAAACATTTTTAAACTTAAAAAAATGACATATTATATAATAATTAACTTTAAAATATTAATTTTAAGTATATTAACTTTTAATTATGTATTAAAAAAGTAAAAAATGGTAAGCAACACAGGTTTCGAACTCAGGACCTATTGATCTCCGGTCTAACGCTCTACCACTCAACCACTGAGCTACCACCTATCGATGTCTTAACTTACGTTAAAATGGAATTCAAATGCCATATCATTAGTAACATTTTTAAAATAGTTTGAAATTAAAAAAAATCGATTTATCCATATAGCAGTTAAATATTGCATTGTTAGCCATCTCTGAGCTATTCTGAAAATGTCAGGTACCTAGGTAGCCTAGAACTAGTTTTAAAATGTATTACAAAATTTGCCACCTTTATTTATCTCGGGTCTAGTATAACTAACGATGGTAACTGTGAAGCAGAAGTTAGGAGACATATTGGTATGGCAAAAAATGCGATGAGTCGCCTAACTAAAGTTTGGAAAGACAGATCTATCTCTCAAAATATCAAGATGAGACTAGTGAATGCCCTTGTATTCTCCATATTTCTATACGGAGCAGAGACTTGGACTCTTAGCGCATGCGATCGCCAAAAAATTGATGCCTTTGAGATATGGTGCTGGAGAAGAATGCTGCGCATACCTCATAGGACAAACGTTTCCATTCTAAACCAACTCAATATTAAAAAAAAGGCTGTCCACAATATGTCTGCAACGAATTTTGCAATTCTTTGGTCACGTGGTTCGCAGAGGTGATGACAGTTTGGAGAGATTAATTGTTTCTGGAAACGTTCCGGGGAGAAGGTCAAGAGGACGATCACCAACTAGATAGTCTGACCAAATAAAGCATTCAGCTGGAAATTCATTCTGCGAAGCTCTTAGAGCAGCTGAAGACAGAGACCAATGGAAAAACATTGTTAGGAATATTGGAAGAAATCATGATCCTCAGTAATGGGGAAACGACAAGAGAGGGAGAGAAAATTTGCGGAGACCGTGACACCAACCAAGCCAAATAAAAACGTTTTAAAAAAATTCACTCTTAATCGCGCCTAAAGAAATATAACTTCAAAAAGACTGAACTGTTCTAAAGCAATCTGTAGAAATTAGAAAATCACCTAATTAATAAATTAAAAAAAAGACGTAAATAACTTCTTAATTTATAAAAATTATTTATGAATTCATTTTCATTAATTTCTAATCCAGATAGATAGATAGATAGATAGAATTTTATTGTTTATAAAAACTTTACAGTTTCATAACAAGAAATTTAGTTCGCTACATGTACATAAATAACTTAGATATAAATAGCATTAAAAAAGTATAAAAATGCAAGTAAGTTCTAGAATACAACCTTATAAATATATAGACATACCTATATTACATATTATATAAACATACACACCTATACCCACCTACCCGCATACACATACATATTTATACATAATTACATATCTAGGAAGAACAAGATAAATATATAATGAGATTAAGGGAACACGTAACTGCAATATTACTTACATTATAAATTTTAAAATAAATAAATAAATAAAAAAGAAACAAACTTGTGAGTTATTCGGATACTTTTTTTGTAAGTGCTACTAATAGTCTTTTAAGGTACGCTAATAATACATTGAGAAATTAGAGCTTGCGTTATTAATTTTTTTTTATTCGTTAATCACGAAAGCTCGTAGCTTCATAATATTCCATATATGATTTGAAATTGTTTTCGCGGTAGAGGGTGTAATATTATTCAGGGTGTTTGCTAAATGTTCTGGATTTAACAGATTGGTAATATTCTGTGGTCTCATTGCTGTGTAAATAGGACATTCGAACAGAAGGTGACGCAGAGTTTCCAGCTCACGTTTGTTGCATATTGTACATAACTGCCTTGGATCAATCTTATATGTTATTCCTTGAAAAGTGAACCGAATACAAAACTAATTCGACAGTCTAAGTTGTGCTATTGTTCTGGTGAATTGTAGAGGCATTCGAATATGAAGATACTGTTGTGGTTGATCGCTCAGGTCTAAAGCCCTAGAAAAAGTGAGAAATGATGAGTCATTCAGTTGACGCAAATCATTTTGGTTTACCTTTTGTTTAAATGTGTCTATTAAGTCATTTTTGTTTGCTTTTAGGAACGCTACATTGATATCTCTCCATGATCTTTGACAGTTTGCAAATTCTAACAGATTTTTAACTTGCGATGCCCAATTATATTTATTCTCTATCCTTGTGATTTCCAGTTGACCAACTAGATAGTCTGACCAAATAAAGCATTCAGCTGGAAATTCATTCTGCGAAGCTCTTAGAGCAGCTGAAGACAGAGACCAATGGAAAAACATTGTTAGGAATATTGGAAGAAATCATGATCCTCAGTAATGGGGAAACGACAAGAGAGGGAGAGAAAATTTGCGGAGATCGTGACACCAACCAAGCCAAATAAAAACGTTTTAAAAAAATTCACTCTTAATCGCGCCTAAAGAAATATAACTTCAAAAAGACTGAATCGTTCTAAAGCAGTCTGTAAAAATTAGAAAATCATCTTAGTAATAAATTAAAAAAACGACGTAAATAACTTCTTAATTTATAAAAATTATTTATGAATTCATTTTCATTAATTTCTAATCCACACTTCGGCTACATCAAGATATCAACGCAGAATCTCTCCCTCCAAAATATGAATTCCCTTTCGTTGAATTTTGACTAAAATATCAGATTTAATTTTCTTATAATCTCGAAAGAGTTTTTATCTCTTCAATCTGCTGTAAAAAGTGACAGCTCTAAATTGAACTGGAATGTGCAGGAAATTCAATTAAAGGGGATACTTAAAGTTGTTTAACGGCGGCGTTCGTTAGAAGGGATCAAGTAGGCTAACTTAATGATGTTTTACCGACATTACTGGCGTCGGAACTAATTTACTTTACAATTAAACGAATCAAAATAAATTCCATAGTATGATTTTTGATTAGAAACAAAATATTGATAAAAATTCCACATGTCTTTTTTTTTATTTGCCGTCATTTTAAACAGATGGAAGGATTATTTCGAACATTTTCCGAATGGACAAGAAAATCTGGAAATAAACTTAGATAACGAGGAACAATATCCAAGTACACAGTCAAATATCCCACTAGGGAAGAATTTAAAAATAATATAAAGAGCCTAAAAAACGAAAGTAGGCAAAAAGGAAGCGAAAGCAGCAGTAGCAAAAGCCAAAGCAGAAGCGTATTCAAACCTATATGATCAACTTGATACCAGGGAAGGCGAAACAAAGATATATGTATTATAAAATAGCCAAACAGAGAGCAAAGAAAGCAAAAGATTTTAATCAGATTAGATGTATTCGAGATAAAAATAATAAAATACTAGTTCACGAAAGGGATGTCAAAAAGAGATGGAGAAAGTACTTTGACAGCTTATTAAATGAAGAATTTGACAGACAGCCTGTAGAGTCAACGGAGACAGTAGCAGCAATGGTCACCAAAATAAACATCGAGGGAGTGGATCAAGCGCTTCAAAAAATAAAGAAAGGAAAAGCGGTAGGACCAGATGATATTCCTGGGGAAGTATAGAGAGCATTGAGAGAGACAGGAACAAGGTAGCTAGCAGGTCTATTTAATAGAATTATGGAAGTCGGACAAATGCCAGACGAATGGAGAAGCAGTATACTGTTACCTGTTTACAAAAACAAGGGAGATATACAACAATGTACAAACTACAGTGCTACAAAACTGCTTAGACACACCATGAAAATATGGGAAAGAGTAATTGATAGACGGAGACGTGAAGAGACCGAAATATCCGATAATCAATTTGGCTTTATGCAGGTAGATCAACAACAGATGCAATTTTCATTATAAGTCAGTTGATGAAAAAAATGCAGGAGTAAAGAAACAAACGCTCATATGGTATTCATTGATCTTGAGAAAGCATATGATAGAGTTCCTCGAGAGATTCTGTGGTGGGCACTCAATAAGAAAGGAGTCCCTGGTGAATATGTAAAGAGTGTGAGGGATATGTATGAGGGAGTAACGACTAGTGTTAGGACAGGTGTGAGAGAGACTGATAAATTTCATGTGAAAGTAGGATTGCACCAAGGCTCTGTGCTTAGTCCGTATTTATTCTCATTAGTTTTGGACCAGATAACAGCGAAACTACAGGGTAACATTCCATGGTGCTAAATGTATGCTGATGATGTCGTGTTAGTAGGAAATAGTGAAAGAGACTTAGAACAAAAACTGGAATAGTGGAGACAAGCTCTGGAGGAAAAAGGTTTAAAACTTAGCAGGACAAAAACAGAGTATTTGGAATGTTGATTTAAAGATGGAGCTACTACAAATAAAATGGTATCTTTGGATGGTGAAATGATTGTGAAAACCAATAGTTTTAAGTAACTAGGATCGGTATTACAGAATAATGGAGAAATAGATGGAGATGCATGCAGTAGAATTAGAGCTGGATGGATGAAGTGGAAAGAAGCGAGTGGTGTGTTGTGTGACAGAAAAATTCCAATGAAGCCAAAGGGAAAATTCTATAAAACAGCCTTAAGGCCGGCTATAATGTACGGAACTGAATGTTGGACAGTGAGAAAAGAGGAACAACGAATGCATGTGGCGGAAATGAGAATGCTTAGATGGATGAATGGAGTGACAAAGAAGGATAAAATTAGAAATGAGTATATTAGGGGAAGTCTAGGTATGGCACCAATTGATGCCAATATGAGAGAGCATAGGTTAAGATGGTTTGGTCATGTTCAACGACGAGATGTTAATCACCCAATACTAAGAATAGCTGAAGTGCAGATTCCTGGAAGGAGTAGGAGAGGAAGACCAAAGAAGGCCTGGGGGGAGACGATAAGAAAGGACATGTTGGTAAAAGGGATTAACATTGATATGACCCAAGATAGAATGGTGTGGAGAAATGCAATTAGGGAAGCCGACCCCGCATAGGGATAAGGAAAAGAGAATGATGATAAAGAGCCTAAAAAACATCAACAGAAATGTGGATCTACCGGAGGATTCTCAAAATTTCATGAAAATTGCATACCTCAAACGAAGAAGTGATGTATAGAATATAAAAGGAAAGACAACTTTTCAACGCAGTAAAAGTCACAAAAACATCATACCCAGGCCATATACTGAGAAATAGTAAGTGATCTTTCCTTTGACCAATATGGTCAAAGGAAAGATCTAGGGAAATAGAGGACTAGGAAGGAAAGGACTCTATCGTGGCTCAGAAATATCGGACAATGGAGAGGGCTAAATTTTAAACAGCTAATAAGATCTGCTGAAGACAGAGCATAGTTTATGATTGTAGTAGCTAACCTCCATTGAGGAGAGGGCACTTTAAACAGAAGAAATCATGAAATGTACCTAATAAGAATCCAACGATTAAGATGGCCAGAACTATGTTCGAAGATAGATTACCGAAAACTGTCAAGTAGAATTGGAGGACATCAGAGAAGAAGTCGACCCTGAACCAAGTGGAAAATGAATGTAGAAGATGATCTGAAAAGACTGATTGCCACAAAATGGAGGATGAAAGTAATGGACAAGAATCTATAATTATAGACTGCGAGAAAACCTGAGCAACGTACCAGTTAAATCAGAACATAGTAGAATAACGAATGAAACTAATGATGCCGAATGGATGATACAAGCCTGAAGTATTCTTTTCTAGTGGACATTTGCTCACGAGACGAATGGGACAGAGGAAACTCTCGACCTAGATGCACTGGTATACGGACGGGTCTAAAACTGCAGACGGTGCAGAGTTAGTCACTCGTAACTACAGAAAAGCGTTTCTTAAAAATTTTTTTTTCATATTTTTTTTATTTTTTACTGTTTACTTACAAATAATTGACACAGAATGAAGTACCATTTTTTGATTTTAATAAACACTTACATTGTCTAAGCTGTTTTAAATTTTGTAGAAAACAACATATTATAATGCATCATCCACTACAAATCTTTTCAGGGCAGCAGTGTGCAAAGTACAGATTGTCATGATGGTCACCAACATCCGAAATGGATAGGAACTACAAGAAGAAGTTTTAACACCAGTAAAGAAAAAAGATTGTGAGTATTGATCATTTTCTTTACCATGCCATTGCATTTATGAACTCACACTTGCAAATAAACGAGGCTCGTAAAGACTCACAAAGAGTTTTAACGCCATTAATGATAATAATAGGCGTGGAATGGAAATGGGCCTATATGTGTAGCATATACTATTGAGTTACTATTCAAAGTGCCCATAGCAGTTTAGAGTTCAAATCAAATGATGCATTCTTTACCTGCTTTTGATTTGATGGTTGCTTTATCGAAAGTGGATCTTATTCACCAAGGATGCCCTTATCCATCTGAATATTACGACAGGTAATTTTATTAAATACCCTTTCAATATCCAAAAAAGCGGCCATTACTGTTACTTTTACCATTGACTTCGAGAGAATATATTTAGATCATCCAAGGCATCCAACGAGTCTGTGATTTACCAAATTGACTATTGCCTAGAAGATTATGTATTAGCACGTAGTCTCTTATCCAGAAGTATTTCCAGCGTTTTTAATTATTGAAAAGACGATGGGCTTATTAGTTTATTATGACGTTGGTGATATGTCTGAAACTTTAACTACCTTAGGCAAGTATATGACTTTAAACTTGTGGCACGATTACAGACACTAAACTGGCTTTAAGGAGCTTGCATATATGTGGTATCTATACCTCTAATGCCTCAAACAAAAGTATCCGGTATATGCCATCTGACCCTGGAGGCTTGCATGGCTAAAATTTATTTATAACTGGCCTCATTCCGCTTGGTCTTGTAATTGTTGTGATTATTTCTCAATCTATAGAACTTGCCCTAGTCGCCTTTTGGTCCATGTTGGTTCTCCTTGGTTTAGAATTTGTTGAAACCGGAAAGTGCGTGTTTACGAATTGTTTTAGGCCGTCCGCACATGGGGCGATGCTCGAACTACTCGACTCGATTCCAGTCGCGCAGGTCTCTCCCTGCCAGTCAAGTTCCTTCGTTGTGACATTGAGCTCCATACACGGAGCGTATAGGATTGCAAATCTCCTCGTCTTGTACGACTCTTGTCTCTTGCGATCCGTAGTGCACGAGAAAGTTCGAGTGAGACGCAAGTTTCCAGTCATATAGGTAGTTAATTTTATTTGTTTCCTTCGTTTTTTGCGTTTAATTAAATTTTAGTTTTATTAAAGATCGGTGCATGTTATATTCGTTGATTGTATTACTACCCACTTCTTCTTCTTCTTGTGCCACTCCTATCGGAGATTGGAAATCATCAAGGCTACCCTGACTTTGTTTACAGCTGACCTAAAAACTTCATTAGTGGTGCAGCCAAACCACTCTCTCAAATTCCGCATCCACGACATTCTTCTACGGCCTGGATTCCGTTTTCCTTCTATTTTTCCTTGCATTATATTTTGAAGTAATGCGTATTTATGACCTCTCATTAGGTGACCCAAATACTCGAGTTTTCTTCGTTTTATCGTTAATAAAATTTCTGGGTCTCTTCCTATCCTTCGTATTACTTCAAGATTTGTGATTCTTTCAACCCAACTTATCTTCAGTATTCGACGGTAGCACCACATCTCGAAACTTTCAATATTTTTTATGTTGTTCTGTTTGAGAGTCCAGGCCTCTACACCGTATAAAAGCGTGTTAAATACGTAGCCACTTAGCATTCTTAATCGTAGAGGGATGCTTATATCTCTGTTGCAGAAGAATTTTCTCATCTTTATGAAGGTGGCCCTGGCAATTTCGATACGTCTTTTTATTTCATTGTTTTGGTCTCCAGTTTCGTTTATTAAAGTTCCCAAGTATTTATAACTTGATACTTTTTCAATTTGAATGCCGTTTATAATAATATGTGCTGGTTGTGTCATGATTTTACTGAAGACCATATACTTGGTTTTTTTGATATTAATGTTTATGCCATAATTGTTGCAAGCAATATTTATGTTTGTAAGTAATCGTTGTAATTCTTCTACTGTTCTTGCAACTAGTACAGTGTCGTCTGCGTATCGAATATTATTTACAACCTCTCCATTGATTACGATTCCTTCATTTGCTTGCAAAAGGGCTTCCTGACAGATGCTTTCACTATATACATTAAATAGCAGTAGTGATAAAATGCATCCCTGTCTTACTCCTCTACGTATTTCTATTGCTTTTGATATCTCGTTTTCTATTTTGATGTTAGCTTTCTGATTCCAATATAAGTTGAGAATTATTCGCAGATCTTTATTATCTATGTCTTTTCTTTCAAGAATGTCTCTTAGCCTATCGTGGCGTACTCTGTCAAACGCTTTTTCAAAATCGATAAAACATGCATGTACTTCTTGATTAACGTCTAGGCATCTTTGTGTAAGAACATTCAAACCGAAGAGAGCTTCTCGAGTACCTAGTCCTTTTCTGAACCCCATCTGTGTATTACTAATATCTGACTCCAACTTTTGATAAACTCGGTTGTGGATAATTTTTAGAAATATATTTAGTAGATGGCTCATTAAAGATATTGTTCGATGTTCTGAACATTCTTTTGCATTGGATTTCTTTGGCAGTGTAACGAATGTAGACAGCAGCCACTCTTGAGGTATAATACCAGTATTATATACTGTGTTAAATAAGTGCAATATTATACCTATTGATTCATCATTCAAGAGCTTTAGTAATTCAGTAGGAACCTCATCGGGTCCATTTGCCTTTCCAGTTTTGGAATTTCTAAGTGCCATTTCTACTTCACATTTTAGGATTTCAGGTCCCGTTTCACCATTTACCTTCTCAATGTTATTTCTGTTGTCCTCAAACAATTCTCTTATGTATTCACTCCATCTGTTAATTTTTTCTGTTAAGTCTACAATAATATTTCCGTCTTTGTCCTTAAGCAAACTTATTTGATGTCTTCTTTGGGTTCCTGTAAGTTCTTTTACCTTTTTATGTATATTGAATGTGTCATAATTTCTTTCATAGTCTTCCATTTCTACACATTGTTCTTTAATCCATGATTCTTTGGCCTTCTTTATTATTTGCTTTATGTTCTTATCAACCTCTCTGTATTTTTCTGAATTATTCTTCAATTTGCGTCTTTCATCCATTAGTTCTAGTATGTCTGGTGTCATCCACACCTTATGTTTCTTTGGAGATTTGGTTAGGTGTTTCTTTCCCGTAGTTCTTATTATAGTGTTTATATACTTCAGTTTTTCATCTATGTTGTCTGTTCTGCGGATTTGGTTTTCTGCTACACTGAGGTCGGTGTTGATTTCTTCGCGCACTGTTTGTCGTCGGTGTTCACTTTTAAGCTGACTTAAGTCTAACGTTGGGATGATGGTTTTTCTCATTTTCTTTGGTCTATCTTCTAACACAGATACTACTGGATTATGATCCGAACCGATATCAGTTCCAGGGTAAGTTTTAGTAGATTTCACGGTATTACGGTATCTTTTTGTCACCATTATGTAATCTATTTGGTTTCTGATTACTTTTTCTTGTGTGTGTTGAGGTGACGTATTACTACCCACTAGCTTTGTGGAAATATATTGTTTGTAATATAAAATTCTGTAAACATTTAACTTTTGTTTCTAGGTGTTTATTATAAAATTCGTTGGGGAAGAAGAAAAATACCCTCAATTGTATAATGTTCATTGTAAACATATTATACTAAAAATGTAACAATACCGTAGTTTTTACAGATCGAAATAGCCGTTTTGGTTAATATATAAAAAATGCGTTCTTCCTGGTTGGAAGATGTGAGCAAACTGAATCGACTAGTGTGCGGAGAGCAATCGCTTGTGCCGCAGGGTTCGTACAAGACGAGCAAGACGCGCGAACTTAGAGACGTGTTTTCGATCGACCCATGTGCGGACGGCCTAAGACTTTTCTCTCTGGTCTCCGTAAATTTACCATTAGCCTTATTTAGTAAACCTACTTCTGTAATGGATTTTATGAATTAGAGAGCAGGCCGGGTTATCTATAATCTCCTGTTCTAGTTTATGAATTCTCGAACAAATAAAGTGTGAAATATGAAAAAATGGTGTGCTAAATTTTTTTTGTACTATTTAAGTTAATCCTATTAATAATCACACTTATCTTAAATTATTATCTTTAGCAAAGTTTCACATATTAAACAATTACTTTTAACACTCCGGTTACTAAATATTTTTTGCTTACATCTTCCGAATTTACGCTCTACCGTTAAAAGTTTAAAACTCAAGACAGCACATAGTTATTCTTCTACATTTTTTCATTTTATTTTTAAACATCGAATGAATTTAATGAAGATTATTGCGTTTCTAGAAGTTTTATTATTTTACTTAGTATGCTTAGCTTATGGTAAGTCTTCCATTCCTTTAGGAAACCCATTCCAGAATTCTGAAACCCTGTACCAGCTTATACAGGTCTAGTGGATGGGTGCCATATACATTTTAAGTCTCTTTGATGTCTCCAAAAAATGATTGCCGTCCTCGATCCAATGCCTCACAATCATGCAAAACATGGTTGACTGTTTCAGGTTCTTTATTACAGAGTCTCCATGAAAGCTCCATTGTATGCAGGTGACCCTTAAAGGGCGCATGCCCACTGAGGAAACCTGTTAGGACTCTGAGCTGACTCCTGCTTGTTTTTAGCAATAATTCAGCCCTACTAAGTGTGAGTTGTGTTGGCTTCGATTCAGGCTTTTTTACGTTCGCGGCCGGTGCTTTTTGGCACTCTAACGGTATATAATATACTGGTTAATACCAGTATAACACTGGTTATTAATTTCAGAAGTACAACTGGAACCCATACCAGTATAAACACTGTTAGGCTGCATTAGTCAGTTAAGTTTCTTTCGACATTATCACACTAGCCTAAAGTTCCCTTAGGGCTTATAAGAAGCCCTGGCTTCTTATAAGCTTCTTATAGGCTTCTTATAAGATAGCCAATCAGCCAATGGCTGCTTGGCTCTCTGTGCATATGTTAAACCCTCTGCAGTTTGAATGCCCTCAAGTTGTTTTCTCTTGCACACTGCAAGATTGCAAAAATCTCTGCCTGAAATACAGAGGAATATTCTCCCAGTGAAATAGAAATGTTGAAATGTACACCACCACAGAATATTCCTGCGCCCGAACCTTATGCAGTTTTAGACCCATCCGTATACCATGTGTAACCCTGCAGTCTGGGTTGAGAATTTCCTCTGTCCCGTTCCTCTCGTGGGCAAATGTCCACTTGAAAAGGTACTTCGGGCTTGTATCTGGATGTCATATGGTCAGAAATCATCATCCATTTGGCATGATTAGTTTCATTTATTATTCTACTATGTTCTGATTTACCTGGTACATTGTTTAGGTTTTCTCGCTATCTATATTATCCCATTCTCGCCTCACCTCTTATTATAATATGATGTAAAGGAGGGAGATCCAGTAGTGCCTTCATAGCTTCCGTAGATGTGGCCCTCATAGCCCCCCAAAATGAGGGGAGACTTATTAATGACACTTATCTAAATAATTTTCATTAAGGGGATGGCTACGAACTTTCGGCTTCAATGCTTTTTAAATGGGATTCATTTTTTTTCGAATCCTGAGAAAACTAATAAATATTTTTGAAAAATTTAAACGCAGAATGAAAGATTACGTTATTACCGAGGGCCGAAAGTCCCTGAAATGAATGTTGAATGGGTTGCATATGTGAGTCCATATTAAATGAAGTAAATAAACACAGACAATCACAATCATTGAATAATACTTCGACGACCGGTTTCGATCTCTACACTGTTCAGATCATCTTCAGGTCGGAGTTACAAGTAGTTAAATGCTACAATTAAAGAATGCCAGAGTAAGAACATTGTCTCGTTGTACCAAAATGCAAACAGAAAGCCCAAAATTGTTTGAAAAGTATGCAACTATTGACATTTCAGAACAACAAACTGATACACACGTATGCACGCATACGCACATAGATGTATGCGGTTTATGACTATTTGTTGAATTAAGTTAAATTTTAAAATTATTAAAATTTTTTTATAAAAAACCTAAAAACTATATAATTTTGATCCACTTACATGCCGTTAAAAGGGATGCTTTGTAAGTTCATCGATAACATGTTTAAACGTCCAACTTATGCTAATAGGATAGCTAGGTGAGGGACTGGGCAAGCGGACATGCTTCCTAGGTCAAAACACAGTAAATTGTAATGGATCCTGAAAGCAAAAAAAATCAATTTACTGTGTTTTGACCTACGAAGCATGTCCGCTTGCCCAGTCCCTCACCTAGCTATCCTAATAGCATAAGTTTGACGTTTAAACATGTTATCGATGAACTTACAAAGCATCCCTTGTAACGGCATGTATGGGGATCAAAATTATATAGTTTTTAGGATTTTTATAAAAAAGTTTTAAATAATTTTAAAATTTAACTTAATTCAACAAATAGTCATAAACAGCATGCATCTATGTGCGTATGCGTGCTTATGAGTACCTGTTTCTCATATGTGTGCAAACGTATGTATCAGTTTGTTGTTCTGAAATGTCAAGAGTTGCATAATTTTCAAAAATTTTTGGGCTTTCTATTTGCATTTTGATACAACCAGACAATGTTCTAACTCTGGCATTCTTTAATTCTAGCATTTAATTACTTGTAACGCCGACCTGAAGATGATCTGAATAATGTAGAGATCGAAACCGGTCGTCGAAGTATTAGTAAATGATTGTGAGTAAGTCTGTGTTTCTTTACTTCATTTACTTCATTCCCTGAAATGATTTAAAAAGAAACTTTTTATTTATTCTAAGGGACTTTCGGCCCTCGGTAATAAAGCAATCTACATTTAAAATACATTGCAAATTTTGACAGGCGTCCAAATGTTCCTTTCCTCTTAACCAAGTTGGCAAAATATTTAATTTCACAGTTTGCTTAGTATATTAAACAATTTCTTTTAACAATCCGGTTACTATTTTTCGCATACATCTTCCGAATTTACGTTCTACCGTTAAAAGTTTAAAACTTAAGACAGCACATAGTTATTCTTGTACATTCTTTTTCATTTTAACTTCAAAGACCGAATGAGTTTAATGAAGATTAATGCGTCTTTAGAAGTTTTATTATTTTACTTAATGCAAATGATTTTCTGCTACGTTGAAGACAAATGTGACTTTAATATCGTTACTGTCGGGTCGGTCGTCTAGTTTTTGCCGTAATATAAAAGTTTAATAGAAAAGTTAAGTGTTGTGTTTAAAGTAGTGCTATCTAAAAAGTTGCTGAAAGATATTTATGTTGTTTAAGAGCGAGTAACTGTTGTGTATACAAAACTGATTAAACAAAAATAAGTTCGTGCACAGTTTTGAAACTGTTTTCGGGTTACATGTCTAAGTTAAATATTTATGTTTATCATGGGGTTCAGCCACTATGTATTGCAATTAAAAGTACAATTTTAACTACTGTTTGACGTTTTGATTTAGATTCCGGAACTCATTAAAAAAATGATTTTAAAAATTGTGCAAAAAATATAACAAAAAGTTTGTTAATAGTGTAAGAGTGTGTGTAATATCCATCCTATAAGTTAAAAGAATTTGAGAGTGGTGTTTGGATAGGCGAGGACATCAAATAATATAATGATATGACGTCACGACCAATGAGGGCGCGTTTTGGGCTGCCTGTTATAATTTGAATTTTCTCTCGATTTGAATCGTCTTTAGGGGCCAAACGAAAGACAAAAAAACTTTTTTTTTTCTGTGATATTATGTTTTACATTATGTTCTGTTGTGATTTATAGCATTTTTTTCGAATTTAAAAGTTTATGAAAGTTCCCTATTGTAGATGATATCTCTCAGATATTCTGTTAACCTGCTAATATTGGTATACTCTTGTTGCTTACTTCTTCATTTAGTATTGGCAATCAGAGCCTGCTACATTCTGCTGATGGGTGTGTAACACATGTTTGTTCATTATATGTTTATTCATTATAGTCCATGTGGTGAGACCGCTCCGTGATTCGGTTGCTTTGTGGATTCCTATTCAAAAATGTCCCCTTTAAACAAATCTGAAGGGTGCCGGGCGGAAATTTTGGGCAGAAATTGCATAAACAATTTTTTTAAACAAATACAAAAGATCAGATTTAATTGCTCTGGGATATATATTTTTAGGTTTTTTAGGTTATTCTAAACAAGAAAGGTATCTTTAAATTTTTCCTAAATCTTGATAGTTTTCGAGTTACATATAGGCGATTTAATATCTGAAAAATGCGAAAATACGCATTTTAGATGCTCAAAAACTCATATTTAAATTAGTATTTTTAAGGCTGCCAGATACTTAAATTTAAGAATGAACATTCAGCTTCAAGATTCTGAAGAGTGATTGCATCTAGCGTTAATTTAAACAATTGTTTCTTAGTTGTTAAATATGTATGTCCATCCGATTTTTTTGCCTGTGCGGCGCGCCCTATTCAAAAATCTCCAATTTTTTCCCGAAAAATATTTTTTCTAGATTCCTTGGAATATTCTAAATAAAATAAGTTTCTTGACATTTTTCTCAAAAGTTAATAGTTTTAAAGTTATAAGCGATTTAAAATCCGAAAAATGACAAAAAATGCATTTTTGGATTTTAAATCGCTTATAACTTTAAAACTGTTAACTTTTGAGAAAAATGTCAAGAAACTTGTTTTATTTAAAATATCCCAGAGACTCTAAAAAAAATATTTTTGGTAAGAAAATTGGAGATTTTTGAAAGAGGGCGCGCCGCACCAGCAAAAAATTGGATGGACATGCATATTTAACAATTAAAAAACAACGGTTTAAATTAAGGCCAGACGCAATCACTCTTCAGAATCTTGAAGATGAATGTCTAAACTTCAATATAAGTATCTGGAAACCTCAGAAATACTAATCTAAATATGAGTTTTTAGGCCTTGAAAATGCGTATTTTTGTCATTTTTCAGATTTTAAATCGCGTATAACTCGAAAACTATCAATATTTCTGGGAAAATTTACAAGATACCTTTCTTGTTTCGAATAACCCACAAAACTTAAAAATATATGTTTCGGAGCAAAAAACGTGATCTTTTGTATTTGTTTAAAAAAATTGTTTAAACAATTTCTGCCCAAAAAATCCGCCCAGCACCCTTCAGATTTGTTTAAAGGGGACATTTTTGAATAGTAATCCACAAAGAAACCGAATCAGAAATTTTCCAAACGGGAGCGTTCTCACCACATGGACTAATAAGTACCTTCTTTGATTTTCCTTTTTCATGCATGTTTTTCCATGATTATTGATGCATATTTCCATTGTACCCTGTGCTCATTATATCAGGTTGTAGCACGCCTATGGATAACAAAGGCAAAAAAAAATATGTAACACGAGAAATTAAACAAAATAAAAATATATTAAACAGAGTAATTAGGTTATAGTCATGATGTTCTTTTTGCTACGTAACTTTACGGAGTTCCTCGGTAGCTCTAGGTCTTCAGAGACCTAAGGGCTAGATTTTTAAAAGATTTTAAATATAATAGAAACTCAATTGCTCGGGGGGGTGCCTTTGGAAAAAGGGAAATAAAACACGAAATATTCTTAAAACTTCAAAAAAAAACTCAAGTAAAAAGTTAATAAAAATATATAGTTATCATAAGATACAAACACATTTACATAAATATAACTATAGCATGGCCGTACCTTAGTATTATTAGCTGAATATCGTTTAGGGCTAAGAGAAAGGGATCAGATAATAACTAATAGTCAAAAAACATTGCAAAATGAATCAAATTTTTATTAAAATAAAAATAAAAGGAAAATGATGGATCTCTTGTGGATGTACAATATAAGAGATCATTTTTCATAAAATAAAAAAGTTTACATGAAATAGCTTGTTGTAGATAGTTCTGTACTTATTTTTTTTTCGTTTTTAATGTCGTCCAAAACACTCAAATTTCACTGAATTTACATGAAAAGTACAAAAATAGTTGTTTCCATGAAAAGTTTCAGCAAAAATAAATGAAATTCCAACTGATTGTAAAAATAAATAAACCTCCAAATGATTCTGCTCATATTGACTTTTAGAATATTTAAATAACTTCTAAATAACTTATTGAAATATTTATTATTATTACTGACACCTAATTCATGACTACTTCCAAAAAAAAACAGCTTAGATAGTGTATTACACACCAAAACTAACCAGTTTCTTGCCTAAACGCGGCAACGCCATTATTTCTTCATAAATACTTCAAAATTCGCTACATTCTCAAATGGGTTATTAACCAAAACTTCCACTTACAAACTCAAACTCAAATTGCAACGCAACTCCTCAGAAACCGCACCGTGGCGGCTCCCTCCAAGGCTGGAACAAACTTTACTTGAACTCTCAACCTCTGACTTCAACTTCTCAAACTTGAATTTCCATCTCCGGTTGGACCAATCAAACATTGACCAAACATTGGTCCGGTTGGACCAATCAAAAATTATCTAATTTCCACTCCTCATCTCAATAACGAATAAAAATTCAAAGCAAATATTAATCACGCCTTCAGAAGGCAGTGACTTTTTTCCTGGCAAATAGAAATCAATATACAAAATTCTGATGACTATTCTAGTTCAAACCCTTTTCACGATTAGCGCAAAATCATCAATATTGCAGCTGTTGACTTGTTGATCAAACTCAGAACCACTTTATCTCTTTTATCGAAAATTATTTGCTCAATTATAAATCCAATGAAATCAATTAATTTGTGGTCATCTGATTGAATACAACCAATAAAACCAACATTATACTGAAAACAGATCCCATGGGCTGTTTTCACTCAATCATGTAGCTATGGATACCTACATTTCGTTTCATTTCGATTTTGACATTTCAAATATTCAATATTTCAAAATGTCACGATTTGGTTGTAATACTGATGAGAATATTAATGAAATTATCGAATCAAATATACCAAAGAATACTGTTTACAGTAAAAAATTTTCTATCCGAATAACCCTCGAACATTGATAAATGCTCAAAAATTTTTTAACAACTTTCTCAAGCTTGTTGCTTACAGGCAACAGGCCTCCGCCTACGGCGTCGGTCTGTTTCCAAGCAACAAGCTTTCGAAATCTGTTATAAAATTTTTTCGAACAATTATCAATGTCCTTGGGTTATTACTACTGATTATAAAATAAACATTCTACAGTTTTACTGTCTCCAAAATCACTTACGGATTCCTAATCGAACAATTTATGGCTAAGATCCCTTTTTCGGTCCAAATTAATATAAACAGTTTTGCCGATGATCGATCTAATATTATGAGAAACGAAAAACTGAATAACCTTTCAAAAAATAAACATCGCACAACCAAAGAATTACGTAATACACATTACAATCTCTGAAGCGGATTTAGAGTACAGGGTTGATAGGAAATACAAATAATTTTCGTACCGTCACAAGGTATGTTTGCATATCTGCGATTTTGTGTCATTTATAGATTCACTTCTTTGATCTCTCCTGTGTATTGTTAGGCAGTGCCGGCGCTAGAGTATAAGGTGCCCGCCTGCAAAAAATAGCACAGGCGCCCCCCCTCTCCACACACACACATACATACAGATACTCGTACAACCCCCGCCTCGGGGACAGTATGTGTGTTCTAATGGAACAGTGAGAGTGAAACCCACATGTCCGAAGATCAAACCGGTCACACTGCGTAACCTGGAGTGGTACCTATCTGACCGCCCATAACCTGGAGTGGTATCTATCTGACCCCCAAGATATAACACCATCCCTCCCCATCGCAGCATGTAACGAATGAGGATGCTTTGTTCTGAACGTTACCTTAGGTGCCCTGGGTGTTACTTCATGTTGTCTTGGATGCCCTACCTGATTTTAGGGGTAGCTGGAAGAGCATTTCTCCCTATTAATGACTTGATTATGGACTTTTGTCCTAAAAATGTGTGTTCCACGCAGCGAGAGTGTCCCGCTATCCGCAAATATCCCCGGTAAATATAGTTCGGTTACAGTTTTATTGGGCCCATCATCTGACAAAAGAACTTCACTTTAACTTTTTTAAGAAATTGGCTAAGAGAACTAAGATTGTTTTTTTTTGTCATTTCTTCTTTTTCGGCTTTTCTTGTTCGACTTGTGCCCCAGGCCCCAGATAATTGTTTTCTGAATCCATTTTTACTGAACTAAATAAAAATAATAACTTTAAGCCAAGCCGCACACCAAAGAAACATGAAACGAAAAACATGAAACATGAAACGAAAAACATGTTTCATGAAAAGAAAACACTGCTAAAAACATCTCAAAGTCCGCCTACTAATGAAACGAGTGTGATTCATGCTCATGACACATTTTTATTTTCGAAGAGTCTCATAAATGGCCGGATATATATTTGTTTAGCAGTGGTTTATTTCCATGAAACGTAATTTACGTTTCATGTTTCTTTGATGTGCGGCCGGGCTAAAACCTCAAGATTATGCTTCCGAAGTAATGTAAAACAGTAATTTAATAATAGTACTGAGTACTTAACAAATTTAATTTTATATTAAGTGAATGCAACACTAAATAGGTACTTTAATTGCAGAGTACAAATAATACTATAAAGAGCTCTAAACTAAATTTTATGTAAAATGTTTATTTTAAGTATTATGTTTTTATGGGATTAATACTTGACTTGATACCTATTAATAAATTAGACAGGCGGCAAGAAAACAGTATCAAAATCTTGTTTATTTTACTAGAAATGTAGAAATAATTCATCCTCTCACAACTGCTGATATAAAAGTAACAACTTGCAAGAAATTGGAAGAAAATAAACAAAGCATTCTCATTAAGAGCAAAGTGTTTTGTTGAAATATGATATCTTTGACCAATAAATTATATTACTACATTACATGGCATACATGGAAATAAGAATTCTATGCGGCATTGCATATTTTTGTATATTTTACATGTGTGATATGCAAAACTAACATTATGACGAATTTAAATCACATTTAAAAAATGAATTTTTCTATTTTAGTATTTTGTATAACACCAGCAGAAAAAAGCTCATTCTGGCGCTCCCCAAACAGGGGCGCCAGCCTGCAGTGCATCCCTTGCAGGCCCGTTATCGCCGGCCCTGTTGTTAGGTCTGCTTTGGGATAGAATAGATTTTAGTGTATTGGTTGTTTAAACACGTGTAATGTTTTACTGATTTCCTGTCTTTTTAAGTTTTTCTGATAAGCCGTTTTTCATAGGGTATTGTTGTCATCCTTAATATTGTTAAGGTCTTTATTAGCAGGTTTTTTCCCTGAACTGAACTGTGCATAAAAAACGAGATGTAATATAGAAATTGGAAACTGTAGACCTATTAGATTTTAGATTGCATCTTATTTGTTTAAGTTCTTTATGAGAAAAATAACTAACAGGCTGGAAGCCAAGCTACATTTTCACTAGCCACTAGAGCTAGCATGATTTAGAATTAGCTTTGAAACGGATTAATATAATATCAGTAATCCTTTATAGATACGGTTATAGAATACAACGACCCATTGATGTTAATATTTGTAGACATTGAGACAACAGTCCAGTAGTTACTATTAAGAGCGCTTACAGAGTAAAGTATTGATCATACATGCACAACTTTTCTTGCAAACATTATGTACCGGGTGTCCCAATAAAAATGGCGCTCGGCCATATCTCAGGAACCGTTTATAGTACAGCTTTGGGAAAAAACTTTTATAACAAAAGTTACCTGGAGAAAAGCCTGGAAATTATTTTCATAATTGTAAGTCCACCGCTAGAGGGCGTAATTAAATATCAACAATTAAAAAATCGAAATTTTACCAAATTTGCCTAATGAAAGGCACTGGAAATCCGATTATCGTATTCTTCATAAAATTCTGCGCATATTTTATTTCACAAGTTTAAGTCTACCTGTGCAAATAAGAGGTGGGGGTGAGTGGGAACCTTGTTATGAAAAAATCGCTGTAAGTCCTAATCTGCTTAATCGATTTTTGCAAATTTCATCTTGTTGAAAACAGCTCTTTTTCGTCAATGTAATAGTTGTAATTTGGAAACAGCCTATTACGTAATATACCGCCTAGAAAGCGCTATTTATTTTCTTTTTAGGAATCTAGTTTTCTTTGGAAAATATTAAATACAAGTATGTATTTTTTTCCTGTATTACAAAATTAGACCAAATTAGCAACAGAATACCGAAAACCGTATGTCTATACCTTTTTTCTATCACGAGATATCTTATGAAACGTGTAAATTTTAAACATAAGTGTTGCTGTCATATAAGTTGAAATATATAGAAGCAAGTAGTGTGCTATGGAAAAAAAAACAAAGAAGTATTTTCGAGATGTCACCGTATATAATAAATCAAAACAAAATATGAAAAACTCTACTACTGGGCTGACGTCTTTGGGTATATTTCATTGCATATATTCTAGCCGCAACAATTGCATTTGTTAAGCATTCAAAGAATGTGGCTATCATGTCAAATGCTTCTTAGTCTGTAAGAATCATCTTGAGTTTCACTCTGTATAAATTTTATATAAAATTTAATGGAAACAAACCGCAACAAACCATCAATGAACATATTTTTATGTTTTACTGATTTGACACATAATTTGACACATGATGACTTGTTGAATTTAATACTTCTAATAGTTCTATTTTTTCCATAGCACACTACTTGTTTCCACTTTGACTTCCTTAACTTAGTTTACCGGTGACAATAACAGTTATGTATTTATCTTAGTTGGGAATAGGATAATTGATATTAAAATATAATGAAATAAAAATTAAAAATTTGTGGAGAAAATCTGACGTTTTTACATTTTCTACGATTCATCGAGAGAAAAGCAAATGCGCTGAGGCAACAATTCATAAAAATTTATATGTTAACGCTATTTTTTTTGGTATTATTTTAAGTATTAAAATTAGTGTAATAAAAATAAAATTAAACTGTTTAAAATATATTTATTTCGTTAAAATCATAATAATAGAAGTATAACTTCTTACTCGCGTACAAAGTACCTACACACACACTCTTTTTTTGTTATATTTTATAGTGTTATTTGTCTTTTTGTTGTTTTGATTCATTATATACGGTGACATCTGGGCAATGTTTCTTTGTTTTTTTCCATAGTACACTACGTGCTTCTATATATTTCCACTTATATGACAGCAACAGTTATGTTTAAAATTTACACGTTTCTTAAGGTATCTCGATATAGAAAAAAGGTATCGACATGCGGTTTTCGGTATTCTGTTGCTAATTTGGTCTAATTTTGTAATACAGGAAAAAATATATACTTTTATTTAATATTTTCCAAAGAAAACTAGATTCCTAAAAAAAATAAATAGCGCCTTCTAGCCGGCATATTACGTAATGGGCTGTTTCCAAATTATAACTATTACATTGACGAAAAATAGCTGTTTTCAACAAGACCAAGTTTGTAAAAATCGATTAAGCACAACCGGACTTAAAGCGATTTTTTCATAACAAGGTTTCCACTCACCCCTACCTCTTATTTGCACAGGTAGACTTAAACTTGTGAAAAAAATATGCACAGAATTGTATGAAATTGTATGAAGAATGCGATGATTGGATTTCCAGTGCCCTTTCATTAGGCAAATTTTGTAAAATTTCGATTTTTTAATTTTTGATATTCAATTACGCCCTCTAGCGGTGGACTTACAATTATGAAAATAATTTCTAGGCTTTTCTCGGGGCAACTTTTGTCATAAATTTTTTTTTCCCAAAAGCTGTAGTCTAAACGGTTCCTGAGATATGGCCGAGAGCCATTCTTATTGGGACACCCGGTACATAGATACGACTGGACTCTAATACGAAATGACATTGTAATTGCAATTATTGACAATGCACACTTTTTGCATGGACTCTTCCAAATAACGCCAACATTGATAACAATTAAATTTTATTCATATCCAGATAATAATGTACAAAAAGCACAACTTCTGAAATTAATAACCTGAACAAAATATGTAATATATTCCCGTCAATTCGTATGATATTCCACGATTAATTATCATAATGAATTGCAGCCCTTCATATATTTAATATAACTGTTCTGCTAATATGATAGTTAAACAATATACCCCTTTGCAAAACCAATCAATACTAAGCTGTATTTATTAAAAATATCGGCAATCTAATCAATTATTGCTAGCATTGTGTGTTTAGGGGGTTTAAAACATTATCGTAAATAATGAAATAGTGTTATTGCGGTCGTTTCCCAGTATGTAAATGTAGAGAGTTATTTGTTATAATTAGAGTTGAAACGCTCATAAACTTTTGGATCATTTATGATTTAGTAGATGTTATCTTTATTATTTATATGTACAACAAAGTGAAAAACATGAAGTTGAGTTAAAAAGCAGTGACTGAAGGCTGTAATTGCATGTTATAACAGGCAATTAATGGGCAGTACACATAATATGTGACATAACTTGTCGCGGTCGAGCTCTTTGTTGTAGTTCCTCGTTATTTATATACAGTGTGCGCCAATTTCCGGTTTAATTTTATTTCGGCTAAACTATGGGGTATACAAAAAACAAATTTACAACAAAAGTGATGTGTATCAAGGACGTCTATAATTTAAAATAATTTTTGATTGTGTAGTGTCAGTCGGAAAAATGAAATGAACGAAAGTAGTACATACATACATAATCAATGATCCTCTTATACCGCAAGGTGTCGAGGTGTCTTCTTTACTCGTTATTCTCTACGAACTTACGCCACTTTTTTCGGTCTCTAGCTAATTCTTTGGTTTCCTGCCACGATTTTCGTCTATTCTGCAATATTTCCATCACACTTGTATTCCACGTTTTCCTTGGTCGGCCTCTCCTGTTCTTCCCTATCGGCCTCGCTTCCCATGTCATTTTAACCTGTCTGCCGTCGTTCATTATAAATAAGTGCCCAGTCCATTTTAATTTCTTTTCATGAATTTTTTCCTTTAATGATTTTACTTTTAACTCTCTTCTAATATCTTCGCTACGTCTTTTATCGATTCCCCTAGCTCCCACAACTTTTCTTAAATACCTCATTTCAGCTGCTTGCAATCTCTTTTCTTGTTTGTCGTTCAATACCCAATTCTCTGCTCCATATGTAGTGATAGGTACGTAAATTGTTTTAAATAATTTCATTTTGGTTTTCCTAGTCATTTCTTTTTTATTTAAGAAGTTTTTATACAGCGAATGATATGTTCTTTTGGCTGCTTTTATCGTATTTCCAATTTCGTCTTCTTGTGTCCCCTTCTTATTTAAAATTATTCCAAGGTATTTAAATGTATCTATCTGTTCTATTTTTTTGCCTCGGATTTAAATATTTAAGTTAACATCTTTCTTGGATATTGCCATTACTTTTGTTTTTTCCATACTTAATTATTAGATTGTAATTTTTTAATTCTGCCTCCCAGATTTTTATGTTCTCCTCCAGAGTTCTTTCAGTTCTTGCCACAATAACAATATTATCTGCAAATACACAGGTTTCGATTTTTATTTGTTGTAGATTTCTGTATCCTATGGTATATTTTTTTGTTTTTGGCCAGCATTTTTTAATTACTTCGTCTATTACACAGATAAACAGTAGGGGGCTCAATACCCCTCCTTGTCTGACTCAGTCGTTATTTGTAAATTTTCTTGAAATAAGATTGCCTGTTCTTACCTGATTTATGGTATTGCAATAGAAACTCTGGATTGTGGTTATCAGTTCCATATCCACTTCCTTATTTGTCAAGCTTTGCCATATTCCCTCCCTGCTTACCATGTCAAAAGCTTTTTTCATATCTAGGAATCCCAAATATAGCGTTTCATCTTTTAGTATGGCTTTTTCGAAGATCTGCTCTAGAGTGAAGATATGGTCCTCGACGCTATATGCTGGCCTAAACCCACTTTAAACATCTGCTCATCTAGGCTCGACTAAATTGCGGAGCTTCCGTTCTAGGATAATTTCGTAGACTTTTAATGTCGAACAGAGCAACGATATGCCTCTGTAATTTCCACATTCTCTCGAAACTCCTTTTTTGTGTATAGGCAATATTATAACCGTGTTCCAGTCACTCGGTATTTTTTTAGTTTTCCATGTTAAGTTTAACAGTTCATAAAGTTCTTTTTTGCCCAATTCTCCCAGATATTTCAACAACTCGGCATCTAATACAACTATACCTGCAGCTTTGCATATTTTTAGTTGGGTTAAGGCATCTTCTACTTGATTCATTTGTATTTTATTGTCCTTAATTACATCTTGTTCTTCTGTGGTTGTATTGTTTAACGTTACTGCTTTGCTGTCTGACATTGTCTTGTCTTTGCTTAAAAGTTCCATAAAATATTTCTTTCATCTTTCTATAATGTGGTCTTCTTCAATTATTATATTCCCATTCCGATCTTTAACCTGCTGAAGCTTCATGTGTGGTTCTTTCTCATATTTTTTAGGACTCGGTAAAATAATTTATTATTATGGGTTCTATTTTCTTCCATACTTTTCCCAAAATCTTCCCATGCATTTTCTTTTTCTTGTTTAACCATTGTTTTAACTTTGTTTCTTTGGTCTTTATATTTTTTGTTTTCTAACGTTTCTTCTCTTTCACTCCTTTTTTAATATCTGCATTCCACCAACTCGTCTGTTTTTTTTGTGGTTTCTTCTTGTAAATCCACAAACGTTTTCTGCCGTTGTCAAGATTATTTCTTTAAATCCAGTCCATTTAACTTCCACATTGTTTATATGTTCACTTTTATCAATCTGTTCCAACTCTTTTTCTGTTTCTTTTACATACTTATTCCTGGTTTCGATATTCCTTAGTTTGTATGTCCTAATTCTTCCGCTGTAGTTTCTTGTAGGTTCCTTAGTCTTATCAACTTCGTTTCTGCTTATTTTAATTTTTCCTTCTAGTACATATTGATCACTACTTATTTCGAAGCTTTTCTTTACTCTAACTTTTTGATTCAAGTTCTTGTTTCCCGAGAAACTATGATAGAGTCTATTATTGATTTTTCATTGCGTTGAAGAACCTCTCTGGTTACTTTATGTATTTTTTTATGTTCGAAGAATGTATTGTGGTGATTAGGTCCTTATCAGTGCAGAATTCTAATAATCTTCTCCCATTTGTATTTATTGTTGTTTCTCCATTTTTCATTTCCCACTCTGGAATTAAAATCGCCCAATATTATAAGTGATCCCTCATAATCCTCAATTGCTTGTTTCAGAGTTGGTCCCAAAATTTATTTTTATTTTCGAAATTATCATTTTCGCCTGGTGCGTATACTATAATTAATGTTACCACTTCATTTTTATTGCAGCTCATTGATACCTTCAGCAATCTTTCTTTCAGCAATTTCTTATCATTTTTATTTTGTTTTTGGGTATCAAACAAGCTACTACTTCACAAGCCCATTCCGTTTCCTTTACTCCTCCAAAAATTAGCATATTACCATCTCCTATTATTTGAGTACCGGTGCCTTTCTTCTTTGTGTCTGTGATGGCTACTGCGCTGTAATCAGTGTTACAAAGATTTTCTGTTAATTCCAATTCTTTACCACTTATTCCTCTGACATTCCATGCTGCTATTTTCTATATATATCTGATGTGTTTTCATTACTTTTCTTATTTTCGTTTTCTACATTTTTTAAATCCATTTTTATTTCCTTTTTCATTGCCAAATTTGTCTCCTTATCAGCTACCTTTTTTATCATTAGTTTTTTGAATTTGTATCATTGCTTTCCTTTTTAATCGAGCAGGTTACCTTATCCCATTTCCATATTTATTATTTACAATGTTCTTTTGATATCTGACTTTGACGAATTTTCCTTGTGCTCTTTGTTGTTTTGCAACTTCTCTTAATTGTCTTTGTACGTCCCTTTCTTGGGTTGTGTAGTCATCATCTATAAAAATCTTTGTTTCGTTAATATGTCTTAGCAATTTCTTGTTTTTCATTATTTCTGCCTTATCTTTGGATGAACATAATTCCACTTTACACATTCTTTTGTTTAGCTTGGTTATTTCGTTTATCACACATTTTGCGTTTAGCAATGTTGTGATTTTATCCTCTACTTCTTTTTTCAGGAGCTTTATATCATAAGTGGTTTCCAAGCCAGTTATAATTATATTGTTTTTGCGTTCCCTCTTTTCCATGCTTTCCATTTTATCTTCCAGAATTTTAATTTAGATCGCATTTTTTCATTTTCCCTCCTTATTTCTTTTATTTCTACCAGGCTTTGCTTCCACTCATTTGTCATTTCTTTAACCAGAGCTACTAATTATTTTCGCTCATTACGCATTTCTTTCATTTCTTTTGAAAGTTCTTTTATTGTTTCCAGCAATTCGTCCATAATTCTCTCTTACAGTCAGCCAATGTCTAATGTAAAATATGTTGCCTATTACTTGGTGCTAAATATACTCGCAAATTAGGTCTTTGGAATGTGTATGCAAATTACTATAAAGGTCTAGTGTAAAATGTGTTGCCTATCGACCGGCGCCAAAAATTACCCACAATTGACCATTCCAAATCACGTGATATAATATGGCCGGCAGTGGGCAAAAATTTAATAATATAGGGTTTACATCAGTTTTTGTAAAGAATATCCTGTTTGGTTTTGTTTTTTATTGTTAATTGTGCACCGAAATTTTGATAGCAAATAAATATAAACTAGTTTTCCGCCTACAGAACTGAATTATCCCATAGTAGTTATTGACACAAACTGGTAACTAATATGGGATAATTCAGTTCTGTAGGCGATAAACCACTTCATATTTAATTTGTTATCACAATTTCGCAGATTTCCCTACACAATTAACATAAAAAAAGAACAACCAAACAGGATTTTCTTTACAAATTAATGTCGATGTAAGGTTAGATTTTGCCCACACCCGGCCATGTTTGACGTTTCATTGGAATGCCTAATTCTACCTTTCGGATGCGTAATTTTCACCAATCGACGTCACAACACCTTATATTCACACAATTTGTTAACTTTTCGTCCTTATTCGATAGTTTATTTGTTCACTAACACTCTCACTGATAAGTTTTACTATTAACTTTTTCCCTAAAACACTTTTGTAAATTAAAAAACTCGTTATTATCCGAAATTCGGAGAAAATAACGGAGCAACTAATTTACAATGTTTATCGATAGAGTGGCGTACCAATCGATACCCTGAACGAAAGTAGTATTTTTTAAATGGAACCTTTATGTATTAAATAATTTTTGAGAATATTTTTTTAATACGAAGAGGTTGAATAAGGTTTTATAGTTCAAAAAATAAAAATTTGCGAAATTATTGAGAACGAGCTAAAAATGCGAGCATTATCATAACGAATATTTTGTTTATTTACGTATTTTAATCCATAATAAATGGAAAATTGCTATTATGAAAAGTTGTTTAGAATTAAAACTTATGCTTTAATGTGCAATTATATTATCATTCTATACGAGAGAGGTCGCTGATTTGCGTCTCAAAAGGTGGGTTCATTGCATCGCGATGTTTTGCCTTAAAAGAGGCAGAATGTTTATATTCCCTTCAGAGTTGTGACTGCATAAACTTCACTGATGATGCATAAGGATGCTGAAATAGTTGCTATATGGAGATGGTAGTCCAACTCTGAATCGAATATAAACAAAACCTGCCTTGAACCCTTTTTAATCTTTTTCATTTTACTCAGTTTTTGAGTATTTAGAAACTGTCTTTCGGTCCTTTTCCTAGACGAAGAGAAGGTAAATGCGTGGCCTAAGTGTCCTCTATTTGCTTTCTCCTATTTTCGTCGTCTCTACGTGATTATATATTGTAAAATCCGGAGATATGGGATGCAGCCAGAAAGCAGTTTATTAACGAAAAGTCTTAGATTTAAAATATTGTTTATTATATTTTTATTTCAATTATTCTAATTGTTTAAAAAGTAGTAAACTTTGTATCTGGGGCTTTTCGTTGTTTTCCTCGTAATACGAGAGATGTCGCTGATTTGCGTCTCAAAAGGTGGGTTCATTGCATCGCGATGTTTTGCCTTAAAAGAGGCAGAATGTTTATATTCCCTTCAGAGTTGTGACTGCATAAACTTCACTGATGATGCATAAGGATGCTGAAATAGTTGCTATATGGAGATGGTAGTCCAACTCTGAATCGAATATAAACAAAACCTGCCTTGAACCCTTTTTAATCATTATCATTCTAATTTAAATGTTGTGAACTATAAAGGTACTTTACTCTTGATCGAAATTCATATTTTTTATATAGCTCGTGTAAATATGATGGTTGCATCATAAATCTTAGACCATGAAGAGCTATTTATGAAGAATAACTTTTTTTCGAATAACTTAAAAATAAAAGAGTTATAAATGAAAATGACGTTGGTATCCATAATTTGAGAAAAATCTTCAAATATTTTTTCCATTAGAAGGATGTATTTCCATTTCATAATACCAATTTTCAATATTGTGAAATAAATAAAAATAATTTTTACTGATAAAGTGTAGTAAAGTGTTTTGAATCGTCAACAATAGATGGAAATGGAACAGTCCATCTATTATTAGGTACTCCCATTAAAGGGGAGGCCATAAACTCATCCAAACTTTTAAGTTGTTAATAAATTATTACTTTCAAAATATACTCAAATTGTATTTTTAAACACCTTATTTATTGTATATAATAATTAAATTCACTATCAAATTAATGTCATTTATATTTTATTAATACCTAATTTAAAATTTATTTTCGTGTGAACGAAGTGTCAAACTCAAATGTAAATAACCTATGCTTTGCTTAACAAATTCAGGTTAAAACGAACTTACTTACTGGCAACGATTTCAGTTGACGTTTAGTGTGTCGGCAGAAAATAAGTACTTGAAGAAGACTTGTGACGTTACATTTTAGATTTTGAGGTCGGTTATCTCGAAGCTGGTTAGAGATATCAAAATGTCGTTTTAAGATTTAGATTGAGAAGACAAAACTACATGAGAATCCATCGGTAAATCGACTCTAAGTATTGTAGGAGCTGCTACGCACGAACGAAAGGACAAACTTTGCGAATTTATAAACAAAAAGTCTTCGTTGAAAATATGCACACGCAGTTTTAAACACAATAAAACTACGTCAATTAAATCAAAAGTCTACTTTTAAAATATTATAGACGGAGAGGCAGCGCTGAAAAATATACTTGAATTTACTTAAGCTAGATTTTTCACAGTTGATTACTGTGAGTGTGTAGAGAAACATACTGCGGTCGGTCAAGCGAAACGTAGAACAGGGGTTACTGAGAGGGTATCAAAGTTGCTTTCCTACGAAGGTAATTATTTCCATTTACTAAGGCTGAAAATTAGTACACTCATTCTAAATTAAATATAAATAAAAGTTATTATAGTCGGTCAGCTGTATGACAAGACAGAGCCGGTCGGTCGGCCCCAATAGTCGATTGAGGAGATTAAGCATTTTGGCTCGCAATTTTTTCGTCCAGCATGGATCTACTCGAAATTTTTAAAGAAGGTTGGGGATAGTCCAAGGATCATTTTCTATATCATGCCGCTATCATACGCTAAAACTTTGGGGTGGTTGCCACCTCATCTCGGAGGTGGTAATTTTTTATTACATTTTAACCATGTAATTCGATGGAAAAGGTGATTCTTAGAAAAAAATATTTTTTACATTTTCTTCGTAAAACTAATATTTTTCGAGTTATTCGCGCTTGAAAATAACAGTTTTTCGACGAAAAAATCAACTTTTTTAGAGAGTTTTTGAGAATACCTCGAAAAATATGCATTTAATCAAAAAAACTGTAAATATCAAAATTGTATCTTCTAGTAACACAAATCAAATTATTTTTCAATAATATCTTTAAGACCAATACAAACCGAGATAAGGCATGTTAAAGGTTAGCTTTTTTCGTCAAATGCATAATTTGAAATATTCAAAGCCAAATACCTAATGGGAAAAATTTGCATTTTTCAAGGAAAACTTAAATAATCTTTTTTCAAGTATATAATTTGACCTTTAAAAAAATTATAATAAAAGTTTCTAGCATGAAAATTAAGCGATTTATAATCATAAAAATGTCGGTACCTGCTTTTCTCTACGAAAAAATCAGTGAAAACAACCCCCTAACTACCTTCCTAATTCAAAATTGGTCTTCACCTTTCTGTAGTTCCTTTTATATTTATATTATCAATAGACTCAAGGAGTTTGACCTATTTAAAATGCCTAATTTTGGAAAAATATATCTCACGGTGTACTGATTTTCAGCCTTAGTAAATGGATTTAATTACCTTGGTAGGAAAGCAACTTTGATACCCTCTCTGTAATGAGACCACTCAAAAATGATCTTGTAGCATTTTTAAAGAGCTATAAGATTGTGCAAATTAAATTCCGTAAGACGCCTAAATTTTTAATTGGGGCGGGTTTAAATGGCTCGAATAACTGGTAAATAGAGGTTTTAAACAGCTATACCTGACTAACTATTCACTGTTATGAAAATGTATGCACAGCGTAATTTTAGTCATTAAAAAAGCTATAATTTAGTAGTTTATAATTTTTTTCATATCTTCAGTATTTTCGGAGATATTTTGAAGTAAAAGGTGAAAAATACCAAATTGCAAAAAATCTATTTTTTTTAAACTCCAATTTTTCCGAAATTGGGAATTTTAAATAGGTCAAACTCCTTGAGTGTATTGATAATATAAATATAAAAGAAACTACAGAAAGGTGAAGACCAATAATTTTAAATGAGGAAGGTAGTTAGGGGGTTGTTTTCACTGATTTTTTCGTAGAGAAAAGCAGGTACCGACATTTTTTTGTAAGTCGCTTAATTTTCATGCTAGAAACTTTTTATTATTTTTTTTAAAAGGTCTAATTGTATGCTTGAAAAAGTTATTTCCTCGAAAAATGCAAATTTTTCCCATTATTTGGCTTTGAATATTTCAAATTGTGCATTTGACGAAAAAAGCTAACCTTTAACATGCTGTATCTCGGTTTGTATTGGGTTTAAAGATATTTTAGGAAAAGAATTTGATTTGTGTTAGTAAAAGAAACAATTTCGATATCTACAGTTTTTTTGATTAAATGCATATTTTTCCAGGTATTCTCAAAAAACCCACTAAAAAAGTCGATTTTTTCGTCGAAAAACTGTTATTTTCAAGCGCGAGTAACTCGAAAAATATTAGTTCTACGAAGAAAATGTAAAAAAACATTTTTTTCTTAGAATCACTTTTTCCATCGAATTAATTGGTTAAAATGTAGTAAAAAATTCCCACCCCTGAGATGGGGTGGCACCCACCCCCAAGGTTTATGAGCGGCATATGATAGCGGCATGATATAGAAAATGATCCTTGGACTATTCCCTACCTTCTGTGAAAATTTCAAGTAAATCCATGCTGGACGAAAAGAGTGCGAGCCAAAATGCTTAATTTCCTCAATCAACATTGGGGCCAACCGACCGGCTCTGTCCCTTCATACAGCTTACCGACTGTAATAACTTTTATTTATATTTAATTTAGAATGTGTGTACTGATTTTCAGCCTTAGTAAATGGAAATAATTATCTTTGTAGGAAAGCAACTTTGATACCCTCTCAGTAACCCCTGGTCTACGTTTCGCTTGACCGACCGCAGTATGTTTCTCTACATACACACTCACAGTAATCAACTGTGAAAAATCTAGCTTTAGTAAATTCAAATAGATTTTTCAGCGCTGCCTCTTGGTCTATTATAGTCGTTTGTAGATTAGTATTTACAAATTTAAAAATATTTTAATGAAAATTACTGAAAATGCACTCCTATTATTATTAAGTATGATTCTTATTTCGAAGAAAGAAATCTGTAACATAAAGTTTCTTTTCGGTGTTAATAGTGGTAGCTAAGAATTTTTATGTTGTAAAGTTCGCTGAGCTGAGCGAAAGGCCTATACCTACTTGGTCTACGTATATTGGAATACAAAGCGTGAATGTAAAATCGCAATATTAGATCCAAATTACTATTTGATCAGTCATCATTTTAAGATTAGTATACACTAATAACTAGAATGGCAATATCTCTCTAATGGTATACGGCCAGATGGTCCCTTGTAATTGAGATGAGCAGTCTAGGTACACCTTAGAGTTCAATATTAATAACTTAAATTAATGGATTGTGGTTTTTTGTATTGATACTCTGAGGTTAGTTTAATATAATAATAATAATGTTTATTTAGGAATAACAATAAAGATTTACAAAAAAATATATTGTTATATTTCTATTTGATATAAAAATTAAAATTTGATAATTATAAACAAAATTCACTTTAATATAAAATATTTTTAATTTTCTCAACCTCGGGCATATAAATTTAGAACAACCTGTATACAACAAATTGTTATATTTAATTTTAAGAAGTGATTAGAATAAGCGTACGAAACTCGGAACAATGTGCTTAGATAAACAAAGTGAATGACGCGTACCATTATCGTTCTTCTCGGAAGGTCGATCATTAGCCTATGCTAAATAAAACTCAGTGAAATAGATGATAGTTCATTATCGTTTTTCGCGGAAGGTTTCGATCATTAGCCTATGCTAAATAAGACTCATTTGAAAGAGAGAATAGGTCATTAAAATTTGTAAATAGTTAGAAAGTATTTTAGAATGGGAATTAAATATTTTCTTTTGAAATCCATTAAGCATATTTAGAAAGATTAAAAATTGGTTTTGAGGAATATTACGAATGAGAGTTGGTGGTGGAAGATTGATTTGTGAATTTGGAAGGGATATTTAGAAAGTAGGGGAATGAATGACAAAGTGAGATCAGAATGTTTTGAGCTGTCGAGAAGTGAAGTCGAGTAGTAGACGGTAGTGTTCGAGGAGTGAGAAAGCCGGTGTAGTTCCGTGAGTGTGGAGTATCTATCGTGGAACGAGAAGTAGGCCAGGTGGAGAGTAAAAGAACCTCCTTGAGCCCAGAGTGTCCCGGTAGCTGATAGCAGTTTCGAAAAAGGTAGAACACAGCATCACGACAAAAGCAGGAACGAGAGCTATTCGAGCTAGTTTTTCAAAGGAGAACATCACTGGAAGCCAGGACGAGGTTTGATCGCAGCCAAGGATAGCAGGAAAGAGTCTTGTGTGAGGACATTTTCAGTTCACCAGGAAAAGGTCAGTCTCATTTGTTTGGACATGAATGTATGGGTTTTTCGTATTAAATTCCATATAAAAAATTGAATAACATAATCAATAATATCAGAAAAGCTTCATCAAACTTAAATAGAGTTGTTCCTAATAACTCCTAATAGTTAAATGTTAATAAAAACTTTCAATTGAAAACCAAAAGGAAATAAGATTCCCATTTGTAAATGTTATGTTTAAGAATAATAAGAAATAGCAAATATTAAGCATTGATTGCCTTTTAAATAAAATAAAAAATATTTTGATTATAATTGTAACCCATATGTGTATTTTTTTTACTCTTTTCTTTTCTATCCCGATTAGGAACCATTAAGAAATATTTAGAAGCCACGGAAGTAAGTAATTAATTTATAATTCGCCCTGAGATTGAAAACATATTGATATGTGATCTGGTTAATTAATTAGATTAGTATTAATACATTGATTAAATTAAGTAACATATAAGAATATTATCTCATATCAATAATCAAGATCACATCAATATATATATAAAAAGCATAACGAGTAGGTACTACCTAAATAAACATAAATAACTCACTGAAGTTGAGCTACCCTGTATATATATATTACTAATATACGTACAAAAGTAGCACCCCTTGTGCGTGAGACTTAAAAATATAATATACTAATTTACAAATATAAACAAACACAAAAAATATTTAACAAATGTATAAATGTACACAGTTATATAAAAATTTATAAAAATACTAAAAACTCTTAACATTAATCAAGATAAAATAAAAATATAATAATTTTAATATAATTTGTGATATAAATGTGGCCATCAATAATTCAAGAAATGTCGCAGTTGATAATAAAAATCTATTTAGATAAAATTTTTATTTTCGATACAATTTTATATTTCTTATTTAAGTTTATTTCTTACAATTATTGTCCATTAATAAGTTCTTCGCAGAATTTTGTTGATTTGTTACCAATCCATTGTTTAATTTCATATTTATACCTATGTTTTTTATAATTTTTAAATTGTTTTAAATTATCCGGTAGCAAATTGTACAATTTGGGCCCTATGTAACCAACATATCGTTGAAGGATGGATTTATTACATTTTGGTAGAATTGTATTATGTTTTATATATCTAGTTTGGTGGGCATGACTGTTAAAATTTAATATTATCTTTTTTTCATGTATATGGATAAGGGCTTTATAACAGAATAATTTACGTACATTTAAAAATTTACTTTCGTTATATAACAGCTCACTAGAATATCTTAAATTTTTCCCGTATATAATTCTAATTAGCCATTTCTGAATAATATTTATAGAATGTAAGTAATTATTGCGTATTCCACCCCATCCTAAAAGGCCACATGTAAGTTGAGATTGTATAAGTGTATAATAAAGAATTCGCAAATGAGTTATTCCTTAAAATTGTTTTAAAAATTTAAATCTTGATAAGAGTCCTCTTAATTTATTTACTATATTATTTGCTTGGGTGTTCCATCGTAAATGTTTATCAATAATTATTATACCTAGATATTTAATTTTGAGAAGGCGTTTGATAGAGTTCAACATGATAGGTTGTTTGAATATCTAGAAATGATTGGAATAGATGATAAAGATCTGAGGCTTTTACAACATCTATATTGGAATCAAGAAGCTTCTTTCTGGTAGACTATTTATATTCTAATGTTTTAATACTTTAGTGCAAGTAGTTATATTAAAAAAAAAAAGAAATATTAATTGATCAACTAATGCATTTATTGTATTGCAAGACTCACTGAACCGTGTTTTGTCTTTCGAAGGCACAGTTGTTCAGTCGTTGGAGTCAATAATTGGAGTTGGGCCGTTTGGGGAACTAGGGAACCCGTGAACTATATAGAACAAGAAAGAGAAGAGGAAGAACGAAAATAGATCACAAAAAAAGGGGCCATTGTTTTGAAATATCTAAATCCTAAAAAATAGAAATGGGATGAGCATAACATAAAAATAAAGACTAAAACAACACAAATAACAATCAAATACAAAAAATATAGAACCTGTTATATCGGGTGTCCACTTATATTATCCCCCATTTTAACTGCCTATAACTTCTAAATGGATCAAATAAAAATATGCGGTTTTCGCTGAAATATTTTATTTTAGTAAAAGGTTTGTCTGAATGGATTGAATTTTTTATATGGCTTTCAAATACGAAAAAAAAAATGGCGGATTATTGAAAAAAATTTTGTTGACTTTTTTTAACGGAACACCCAGTATATTTTTTTGTAAATTCAAAGTAAGGTCATTTACCTATCCAGCGATATAAAGTTTTTCGAAATCGGTTATCAAATCACTGACTAATTAATTTTTAAAATGAGAGGTGCAACGTGGATATCACATACCTAAATAACATAACTAATAGTATGATATAATTGATCCAAAAAATGGCATAACCCAGACATCCGAAGTGAAAGTTATCCTTTAACACCAAATTGTTCTATATGGTCCACATAATGTTAAGAAAAAAGTCACACCATTTTGAGCGTCGGTTTTGGGGGGAAGAGGGGGAAGAAATCGGTAAATTCGTAGTTTTTTACGTTTTTCGTCAATATTTCTAAAACTATGCGGTTTAGCATGAACAACCTTCTATTCAAAAATGTTCTACATATAATTTGAAATAAAAAATGCATAATCCGTCTAACATGAACGGTTCCAAAGTTACGGAGGTAGTACCTATAATATAATTGGTCAAAAAAGGCTTAACCCAGACATCCAAAGTAAAAGTTTTCCTTTTACACCAAATTGTTCTATATGGACCACGTATTGTTCATTAAAAGGTTACACCATTTTGAGCGTCCGGTTTGGGGGTGGGGATGAGGGAGAAGTAGTAGTAAATTAGTTTTAACGTAAATAATGTTCTATACAAAAATGTTCTACATAACATTTAAAACAAAAAAGATCCGATATATAATTGTTATAAAATCAACGGTTCCAGAGTTACGGAGGGTGAAATGTGGAGGTTTTCGATACTTTTTATATTTTTTGGGAAATTGATGATGATTTTGGGTGGTGAGGTTGACGTTTCTTCAAGGACTTATAACTAACATACAATTGGCCACTGAAATAGCAAATCCTGATAAAGAAAATTTCTTTCATTAGTAATAATATTATAAATTGCTCAAAAAATATACAAAGTATCGAAAACCTCCACTTTTCAGCCTCTGTAACTCTGGAACCGTTGATTTTATAACAATTATGTATAGGACCTTTTTTGTTTTAAATTTTGTGTAGAAAATTTTTGGATAGAATATTGTTTACGCTAATGCATAGTTTTAGAAATATTGACGAAAGACGTTAAAAATCTACTAATTTACCGACTTCTCACTTATCTACCCCTCAAACCGGACGCTCAAAATGGTGTAACTTTTTGCTGAACAATAATGTCGACGTTATACAACAATTTGGTGTTGGAGGAAAACTTGTCCTTTGGATGTTTGAGTTAGGCCTTTTTTCGGACCAATTATAATATACTACCTCCGTAACTTTGGAACCGTTCGTTTTAGAAGGATTATACATGGAGCCTTTTTTATTTCAAATTTAATTTAGAAAATTTTTCTATAGAAGGTTGTTTATGATAAACCGCATAGTTGTAGAATTATTAACGAAAATCATAAAAAACTACGAATTTACCGATTTCTCTCCCCTCTCCCTCCAAACCCGACGCTCAAAATGGTGTGACTTTTTTCTGAACATTATGTGGACCATATAGAAAAATTTGGTGTTGGAAGATAACTTTCACTTTGGATGTCTGGGTTTGGGTCTAGTTATATCATACTATAAGCAAATTGATATTATGTTAAGTATGTGATTTCCACATTACATCTCTCATTTTAAAAATTAATGGCTCACTTATTTGACAACCTACTTTAAAAAATTTTATATCGCTGAATAGGTAAATGACCGTTTTTCCAAGACACAAAAAAAATATACTGGGTGTTTTAATAAAAAAAGTCAACAACATTTTTTTCAAAATTCCGCCATTTTACCTATCCAGCGATATAATTTTTTTTAAAATCGGTTGTCAAATGAGTGAGTAATTAATTTTTAAAATAAGAGATGCAATGTGAAAATCACATAACATAATATCAATTTGCTTAGTTATAGATAAAAAAGATCAAGGCAGGTTTTGTTTATATTTGATTCAGAGTTGGATCACCATCTCCATATAGCTATTTCAACATCCTTATGCCTCATCGGTGAAGCTCAGAAGTCTCAACTCTTGCTTAGTTATGTTATTTAGATATGTGATATCCCCGTTGAACCTTTCATTTTAAACATTAATTACTCAGTGATTTGACAACCGATTTTGAAAAACTTCATATTGCTGGATAGGTGAATGACCTTTCTTTCAGTTTACGAAAAAATATACTGGGTGTTCCATTAAAAAAAAGTCAACAATGTTTTTTTCAAAAATCCGCCATTTTTTTTTTCGTATTTGATAGCGATATAAAAAGTTCAATACATTCAGACAAAACTTTTACTAAAATAAAACATTTCAGCGAAAACCGCATATTTCTATCTTGAGCCGTTTAGAAGTTATAGGCAGTTAAAATGGGGGAAAATATAAGTGGACACCCGGTATAAAAAAGGTATATTTAAAATAGTTAAACACTCTACTATATAAATTTAAGTATCGTATAAGGAAAAGAAGTCTGAACTTATTTTGGAATGGATTTACCGTATTTCGAGTAAATAAGCGCGCAATAAAAAATATACAAGTTTTATATTTATGCACAGAGAATGAGAAATTATTAATGTTTAGTGAATACTATTCATCTTTAGCCATGACTAAACGTTAGATATTGTAAAAGAAAACGTCGATTTTTATCAAATAGTCTACGTTCTACCAGGGGCTGTACTGGATCAAAAAAGGCGCCAAATTTAACTCTAAACTGAAAAGTTAAAGCTAAATAACCCTCTTCTTGACAATGTAACAAATTTGTAACATTTTCATTTTATGTCCTAGGTGAGTTCTAAGTAACTTAAGGAATATTTTGTTAGGCACATTTTGTACTAATAAGATAAAACTATCCCTAAATAGCAATAGTTGGCTTATATTTTTATTATTACCGATTTCCGATCACTTCTAATTGATGCCATCTGTCATCTGTTGGATATATTTGATAAATTTTTGAGAATGTTCTCGACTGCTTTTAGTAACTGTTAATTTTTTGTAAGAAACAGTGTGTGTTTTATATTGTGCAATAATTATCCTATAAATAGAAAGTGTACATTTTAGTTGTTTTTGTTTATTGAATATAAAAAGCCGTCGAATATTTAGAAATGTAACAAACAGTAATAAAAAATAAAAGAAAAGTAATAAATTCAAATTTAGTACTTAGCAATAAATTGAAGGTAACATTTCTATTTCATGAATTTTTAAATGAATCTAGAAGAGCATGAATAGAAAGATAACACACTTTTTACAGTTTTATTTTGATTCACCAAGAAAAGGGTTAAAGTTGAAACATTCTATAATATCATCTGTAACAATGTAATTATAATATCAACTTTTTAATAATAACATTTAATAACATTTAAAGGGTTCTCATCCATAGATTTTTAGTAGTTTTAACCTATCCATGTAACCATAACTGCTTCATCTTTAGTTTAACCTTTACGTTTGCTTTAATTAAAGTGTTTTACTTTATTCTAGGTAAGCAGCAATGAAGATGAAATTGTAATTCCGAAAACGGTTTGTAGTGTAGAAAGGGTTATTTTTAACAGATAAATATACATTTTATAAAGGAATTTTTTAATAAAAAAATTTTAATATGTTAAAATATTCTACCTTAACAGATAATTACTTACCTAAATTGGTCGCCAATCCCGCAAGAAACGCCTTGCTTCTTCTTTTCGCCTTCTTCTGAAAGCAACAGCATGACTTTTCCTCCTTTTTCTTTTTAGAGACATCCCTCTTCAGCGAATTGGTGTTTTGTTTGGACACTGTTGGATATGGGTCGTAGCAAAAATGGCCCGTATCTTTTTCCATTTCTCTTCTAGGAATTTTCGTCCATTTGGTTTGTTTTTATTGGGATGATTTTTTCTTATGGCGTTTTTTGTCCATTCGATAATTTAATTATTTAGAAAGTAAAGATGTGAAGAGGATTTCCTAAGATTAGTTGACGACACTGTGGCATCTGTAACAGAAAATATTGAATAATGAAATTAGCCAAACTCCTATATGGAAAATTTTATAAAGTTTATTTGAAGTTTTATGAAAGAATATGAAACAAATAATTACTTACGAAATAAAATAACTTTACTAATTTCTTAATATTATAAGTAAACTTAACATCTTGTATCAAACTTTAAATTAATCTAAAAACCTGCAAAGGTAAACGGTATTCAAACTTAATTGAGCGATGTTATGGATCGTTTCTCAAAATTCATTTGGTTCACTTTTTTATAACTTCCTTAATTCCTCCATGATTGTTAATCTCCAAAGAGGTTAACAATCAAATTAATGGATTTGTTTAAGGAAAAGAAGATAAAGTGTAAACATGCTAGAAACACGTTGTAGGAACAACTACCAACCCAATGAAGATATAAAATTATGAATGGCGAAGAAGACACTGAGAATTAAATAAAATTCTAACGAGATATAAACTACCCTTACTACTAGGTTTGTTTTAGTATGTAGTTTTATCGTAGACGTAATAAAGGGTAGACCAGGCAAGGTACGGGCCAATTTGTGCATCGATGTTTAACGCCAATATTAATGGACAATATTCACTTTGAGTGGTCTAGCCATCTTTTTTTCTGTCACATGCGCGGGATCGCTTTGTAAAAAGAGATAGACAGACCACCGATTGACTGCCCGCGCGTTACGGTATTTTGGTCAGTATGCCTTGCCTAAGAACACCAGAAAAGACATGATAGTTTTAACAATGATACAAAAATTAAGGAATTAACTCAGAACAACAGAAAAAAACCAGGAATAATAAAAGATACAAATGGGAAACTTGTGTTGCGTACTAACGAAAATTAAAGAGATGGACAGAATACACAAATAAATAATAAAGACCATAGAATAGAGCAGATGGAAGTCGAAGTAGAAGATGATTTGGTTTTTAATATATTTAAAAAATTAAATCGGCATTTAAAAACAGCCAAAAAGGTAATAGTCGGAGAGATAGAAGCGGATTTTGTGCGTGATAAGTAATATGGAAAAACTATACGGGGATATGTTGAATTAGATCAGTACATGACTTTCACCAACTACCGGAAACCAGAGTTGGGGCCGAGGGTAATTATAAGGGGTCAATGTGGCGGATCTTATAATTTTTTTTATGACGCTCATGATCGAGATAGTTCACCAAAATTTGGGAATAAGTAGGTCATGACGTAACTAAGTAAAATCTCTAGGAGCGAAACGCTGCGTGGCCGACAAAGGGGTGGGGCAGGGGTGAATAAAAAAAATATAAGGCTTTTTTTGCGACGTTCGTGATTGAGAGAGTGTACAAAAATTTGGGAATAAGTAGACCATGACATAACTAAGTAAAATCCTCAGAGCCGGAAATGAGAGTTGGGCATGAGGGTAGTTATAAGAGGTCAAAATCGCCGTTTTTTTTATTTTTTTTTGTGACGCTCATGACCGAGATAGTGCACCAAAATTTGGGAATAAGTAGGTCATGAGGTAACTAAATACAATATCCAGGGGTGGAACGCTGCGTGGTCGATAAAGGGGTGGGGGTAGGTGTGAATATAAAAAATATAAGGGGTTTTTTGCGACGTGCTAGATTGTGATAGTGCACCAAAATTTGGGAATAAGTAAACCATGACTTAGCTAAGTAAAATCCCCAGAGCCGGAAACCAGAGTTGGGGATGAGGGTAGTTTTAAGGGGTCAAAGTCGCAGTGTGTATTATTTTTTTTGTGACCCGGCACAACATTTGTCCCCCATGGAGCGTTCCGCCCCTGGAGATTTTACTTAGTAATGTCATGATCTACTTATTCCCAAATTTTGGTGCACTATCTCAATCATGAGCGCCACAAAAAAAATAATAAAAACCGAGACTTTTACCCCTTATAACTACCCTCTTCCGCCACTCTGGTTTTCGCCTCTAGGAATATTACTTACTTATATCATGGTCTACTTATTCCCAAATTTTGGTGCACTACCTCAATCACGAACGTCGCAAAAAACCCCTTACATTTTTTTATATTCACCCCTGCCCCACCCCTTTGTCGGCCACGCAGCGTTCTACTCCTGGAGATCTTATTTAGTTACGTCATGACCTACTTATTCCCAAATTTTGGCGCGCTATCTCGATCATGAGCGTCACAAAAAAGATAATAAAAAACGGAATTTTGACCCCTTATAACTACCTTCCTTCCCTACTCTGGTTTCCGGCTCTGGGGATTTTAATTATTTATATCATGGTCTACTTATATCCAAATATTGGTGCACTATCTCAATCACGAACGTCGCAAAAAACCCCTTATATTTTTTGTATTCACCCCTACCCCCACCCCTTTGTCAGCCACGCAGCGTTGAGCCCCTAGAGGTTTTACTTAGGTACGTCATGACCTACTTGTTACCAAATTTTGGTGCACTATCTCGATCATGAGCGTCATAAAAAAATTATAAAATCCGCGACATTGACCCCTTATAATTACCCTCGGCCCCAACTCTGGTTTCCGGTAGTTGGTGAAAGTCATGTACTGATCTAATTCAACATATCCCCGTATAGTTTTTCCATATTACTTATCACGCACAAAATCCGCTCCCAGCTCTTAGACTATAAAGCAATAGGTCCAGACCAAATCCCAGTAGAAAACTTAAAATATATAAACGATGAGAGCTTAGATATTATCGTAGACTTGTTTAACACAGTGTACAAAATAGGAAACATACCAAAACCATGGTTACTCTCCATATTTTGTGCTATCCCTAAAAATACAAACGCTAAAGATTGCAGTGAATACAGAACAATAATATCATTAACAAGTCACATTCTCAAATTATTCTTGAAAATAATACAGGTTCGTATAAATAAAAAACTAGAAGAAGGAACAGATGATAGTCAGTTTGGGTTCAGAAACGGACTAGGAACAAAGAGGCGTTATTTGGTTTTAATGTGTTAGCTCAAAGATGCATGGACATGACTGTGGATGTGCATGTTTGTTACGTTGATTTTCAGAAAGCATTTGACAAATAAAGACATGAAAAATTAGTCCAAATTCTAAAGACAAAAATCATAGTCAAAAGGAACTTACAAATAATAACAAACCTTTACTGGAATCAAGGAGCACAAATTGTAATAGATAACGAACCCAGTCCAGAAATTGAAATCAGGAGAGGAGTTAGGTAGGGATGTATTATGTCTCCATTACTCTTTAATGCATATAGTGAAGCCATTTTGAAGAAGCATTACTATCTGCAAGTGAAGGAATAATAATTAACGGAATATCTATTAAAAACATAAGATATGCAGATGACACAGTAATTATGGCAAGCTCTGCTGAACAACTCCAATTACTACTAAACAAAACAAACAGTTTAAATCAAGAATATGAATTAAAAATGAATACAAAAAAGACCAAATACATGATAATAACTAAGAAAACAAACATACAAACAAGTCTATATTTAGGAAATGTACCGATAGAAAGGGTAGATAAATAAAAATACCTAAAAACCTGGATCTCGGAGAAAAATGATCAAACAACAGAAATAAGGACCAGGATAGAAATAGCAAGAAATGCGTTTGTAAAAATGAAAACCATTATCTGCAACAAAGACCTTAGCTTAGAACTGAGAGTAAGAGCTTTGAGATGTTTCGTGTTCTCGGTACTGCAATATGGACTTGAAAGCTGGACATTCAAGCAAGAATACATCAATAAGCTACAGTCATTTGAAATGTGGTGTTACAGAAGGATGCTTAGAATAGCATGGACACAGAAGAAAACGAACACGGAAGTATTGCGAGAAATGGATTAAGAATGCGAAATAATAAACACAATAAAAATAAGAAAGTTACAATATCTGGGACACGTAATGAGGGGACAGCGATATGAAATGCCAAGACTGATAATACAGGGAAAGATAAGAGGCGGAAGGAGTATATGAAGAAGGAGAGTGACATGGTTGAAGAATTTAAGGGACTGGTTTAAATGCAGTTCCATAGGACTCTTCAGAGCAGAGGTAGATAGAGTAAAGATAATGATGATGATATCCAACCTTCGATTAGGAGACGACACTTAAAGGAGAAGCCTTGTCTATCCTTAATATGTCTATCAGTTTTGTATGGTTTGACAGCATATTATATACTGCTTTGCTGCGTATATTCAATCCACAAACTGGTAACAAACTGTTTTTTGCTAGAAGGCTTTTTGTCGGAGTAAATACCAACGTCAAATGTGAAATAAAATTTGTCTTCTGTGACTGGTGCATGTATGTTTTTGTTTATAATTTTGAGGTTACATTAGAAATACGTTTTTCTTATAAGTATCCAAATTTTCAAGAATTATGTTATGAACGTAAATAATGGTAAGTAATAATATAGTCAAAGCATATTATTTTCGTTTAAAATTTATAAACCTCAAAAAAATAATTCAACTGAGCAAGTCACAAACTGAAAATTCGCAGAATCTTTTGACCATTTTAAGACAGTTTTTAATTTTTGAGCCTGGTGAGATAAATTAATATAATTCCTAGATGTAGATAAATAATCAAAATATAAATGGTTCTACTTCTCCTTCTTAAGGTGCCGTGCATTTTTGCGTAGGCGTCTACCGTACTTTGTGTTGCCAGGTGAGATGTTAGATAGTCAGGATGAAACTATTCTGTTTTTAACAGCATAGCGAAGACCTACTAGAGACCTACTTTAGACCTAGAAGGTTAGTAGTACTAAGACCTACTTTACCGCCTAGACCCCTATTACCCTTTACCTTTCCTTCGAGTACCAGTTGATGAAAAGTGTTTCATTCAATTCAATGTGGTGTTGACACTCTTCTTCTAACAAACAATGAAGCGAAACTTAAAAAAAACTGTTTTATTTGAATGCACTTCAACAGTCTTTTACACAAAGCTTTTACACTAGAAGAACTAACATTAACAATGAGGAGCCTGCAACGGCTCAAGTAGCCAAAACAACGAGACTACCATGCTTTTTTTGATACCTTGACAAAATCCGTACATAATTAAAAAAATTAATTAATTTATTTTTTGGTATCGAATTCCTTTATACGTCTAATTTACACACATTTAACACAATCCTTTAGCAGATCAAAGAGATATGTACTTTCTTGACGTTACAAACGTAGATCACGATGTAAACGCCTCTACACGTAATATATACTTGCACCCTAATTAGACATTTTGCCTCTCCCCAGCTCATCCTAACAGTATGTACCTTTAGCACGTACTAGAGATCTATCAACGATGGGTTTAGTGATACGATTTAACAGGTCGGTATTCAATACAAATTTTATTTGTTGTACTTTAGATTAGTTGTTTGGTAGATTTATTTACCTTTGTTTTTAACCTTGTCCTATATGATTCGACCAATTTTCGACTATAGTTGTCGTTTATATGGATCTGCGTCAATAAAGTTGAAATCCAAAGGAATAAAATGTTTAAGACTCTGTCTTCGTCACTTAAAATCTACCCCTATTACTATTATTGAAATTGAAGCTAAGGAACCACCACTTACTCTACGCAGACAGTTTTGTACAGATAAGTTTGTAGCTAGAGCTATCTCAAAAAACGTCAGCTACTTAAGAACTATTCGTAACTTGAATAATATATTAGATTTAAGCCACAAATATTGGTGTACAAAAAAAACCCATATACGTTGAAAGCTACAGAAAATTGACAATGTATGAAGACCAAAGGTACAAAAATAAATTACCTCCAATTTAAACTAAACCTCCTGAAACTCTCTTTTCCAAGGTAATACAAACATATTACATGGATTCAAACCTTCCAGGCAGTATTATCACTAGTAATACCACTAGAGGTCAAATTATTTCCGGAAATTTTTTTGAGATCATGAATATTTTGAAAATTTCCCGAGTCGCAGACGAGGGAAATTTTCTAAAAATATTCATGATTAAAAAAAAATTTCCGGATATTAATTTGACTTCGCGTGGTATTCGGTAAGAAAATTCCACACCAAATTTGCATTTGAAAATCCAAAGCTGCATGAACAGATTAATAGCGCGCCATAGCTTTGTCAGCAATTATTTAGGCTTTCAAATTCGTAATTTCTACTCATTGTAGTTGCATGGGAATACCATTTCAAGATAGAAAATAGTATATTCTTCAATTTTACGTAAGTTTTGAGTAACTACAAGTGATAGAAAATGAATCAAAACTAAATTATGTAAACAAATAAAAACCAGTCTGTCAAAAATGTTCTGTTATTGTAAACGTCAAAAAATTTCCACTATAATTCGCTGTTGGGTACCCCACGAGCAAAAAATTTCCGATAAAATACCTCCGTTGCCATGGTGATCTGTCAAAATAACGTATTTTGATTGGTTCAAAATTACAGGTGTGGAATTTTCAACAAAATAATTAAAGACAGGTGGCCTACACGGTTATTAGACTTTATTACGGTTGTCTTGTCCGACGGTGGTGGGGAGACTTATATTTTTGACTTTACGTCACAAGAGTTTACATTCCCATATTTTTAAATGATTTTCGATCATTGAATGTGTGTTATTGTGTATATATGTGTATTATTTGTGATATTATGAAATAATAAGACAAATAGTACACATTTTTATCTTATACCGGGTGGTGAATCGTAAAAAGGGCCATAGGAAACTCAATGTAAAATTCTGAATTGTTGCATTCCTGCTTCCCTAAATATTTTACATCAAAAGTCATGAGAGAATACTGTAGAGAATTAAAATCTGTATTAAAATTGTTCTACGATTTAAATGCATTCCAAAATTTTGAAAAATATGATACATTTGCCACAATAGGTATGCGTGTAAAAGTAAGGCCACACGTTACTATTTAACTGACAGTGCTCACACCATTGACTGAATAAAAAATCTTTATTATTAATCCTTTCTCCGCAACTGAGGGTATCTTATCAACTGTATTGTTTTTAAACAATAGATGATAAAATAAAAATATTGACAGTTCAAAAATGTGAACATTATTGCATTGTGTGTGGCCTAAGTTTGGGCTGAAAACTAAAATGTATTACATTTTTACAAAATTTTGGAATATGTTTAATTACGTAGACCAATTTTAACAGTTATTTCCAATAGAGATTTCAATCCTCTACAAATAGTTTCTAATGTCTTTTGATGTAAAATAATTATTAGGGAAGCTGGAATTCAACAGTTCAGAATTTTACATTGAGTTAATGCAAAATTTTGACGCATGTCAAAATTCTCAATGTGTTTTAATTGTATCATTTTTTTTCAAATCCTGAGAAAACTAATAAATATTTTTGAAAAATTTAAACTCAGAATGAAAGACTACATTATTACCGAGGGCTGAAAGACCCTGAAAACTTCTATAATGTTTATTTTAATAAGTTACAGGGCTGAAAATAAAAGAGAAGTGTGATATTTAATTTCAAATTTTTCATTCAATAGAATCTGCTTGTTTATTCTAAGAGGCTTTCCACCCTCGGTAATAATGTAATCTTGCATCCTCCGTTTAAATTTTTCTAAAATACTTGGTTTTCTCAGGATTCGAAAAAAATCATATTACGATTCAAATGACAGTAAACTCTCGTGACGTAATCTCACCCTTAATGTTCATTGGTTAGTCGATTTAGGCAACCGTAGTAATGTCTAAGAACCGTGGGTGGCCTATGTTTCAATATATTTTTACTGGCGTCTCCAAAATTCAAAATAAAACCGGATGTGCAATATACATATCACTGGTATTCTGAATAAGGAATCATGGTGATTGCCCAATGAAGCTTCAGTATATACTGCCGAATTATCAGCATTAATAATTGCGTTAAAATATATAGCCTCTGTTGGTAAGGACAGTTATATTATTTTCACCGATTGTAGAAGCATTGTGGACAATCTCACTTCTATCCAATTGACAATTCACATTGAGATAGAAATCAAGAATCTATATTATGATATTATTTCCTCGGGAAGTTCAATTATTATTTGTTGGGTTAGAGGACATTCTGGAATATTAGGAAATGAAGAAGTCGACAAATTAGTTAAATATGCAGCTTAAAGCAATCAAGACATAAAAAAAATACTTCTACCAGTAACCGGTATAGATAATATCAGTAAAAACTATTGCAAACAAAATTGGCAACCAAATATAGTATATAACCAAGATACAACGGGAATAAATTTTAAAAATTGCCAACCACTAATTCCCAATGAGAGATGTTTTAAATATGAATGGAATAGGTTATTTATAAAAACAATAAACAGAATGAGATCAAGTCACGCACTAACCCCAGCATACAAACACAGCATAGGTATCAGTGATAACCCATATTGCGCCTGTGGTAGAATTGGAGATCTACAGCACCTCATATTGAAGTGTCGACAGTACAGACAAAATATTAAAGTAATGTATGAAAAATTAATTGATCTAAATTGTCCTTTACCTGCCAATTTAAACAAAATTATTTTTCCAAAAAAATAAGCAGACGTTAAAATGTCTTTACGAATATGTAACGTCCTATAAATTTAAATTTTAAATATAGTCTAGGCGCCAAATAGAGGTCACCGTGTCCTTTTAAATTCTGATGGACAAACTCAACGGTTTCTTATGGATTTTTGGCTGCTGATTACGAATTTCGAGGGTGGATTTCAATCCGAGTGGCCAAAAAATTGTTATAAACAATTTAATTGATTATAAATTGTTTATAAAGCTCTGGCTCATAAACTAAAAGAGATCAAAAGAATGTTTCAAACAAAATTTGTTCTCTAATAAAAAACGAAGAAAAACGCGTTTACCAAACTTAAATCCAGCAATTATAACTCAAGATATTGTAAAATTAGTGCACAATGCAAATTGCAAATTGCAAAATAAGTATTTTTCGAAGCTTTATCGATCGCAACTCGACTTCTACGCATGCAAATGAACCTTAGAAGGTCTTATTTGAAAGCATCAGTAATAGGCTTCCAAACAGAGTTTGTTAAATTACATGATCTTCATTTGTTTTAAAGTTATACCCATTTGAAATAATAATTTTTTTAAAAAAATTGTACATTTATTTGTTTATAAGGGATTCAAGCAAATGTAAGCCATAAATATTTATACTTTAATTAACAATAATGATAGAAGAACACAAAAGGAACATTTTGAGCTTACGAAAATGTTTGTAAATTTATTTTTGGTCAAGATATCGATATTTTGATAGTGCGCTCTGAGGCGCAAAATCGGCTCACCGCGTAAAGTTCACGCGCTAACTTCTCGATGCAAATTATAATTTGTATGTATATATACGTTATCTTCATTTTTCATACTTGAAGATCCTAATAAAATTGTATCCTATATTTCTTATAATTAAATCGTCATACTGTAACCTCCTATCACGTTTCATTCTATTTACTTTGTCTTCTATTTTTTGTACTAAATGAGAAAAAAACATTAAAAACTAATATTTCAGAAATAGAACTAAAAAGTTAGTTGATATTATTTATTAATACTATTTTTACAAACTTTTTGTTTCATGCATCTGAATCGAGATATACAGGGAATCTCAGCTTTTTTACATCTGCATAAGTTCTTAGAGCAATTTTTACAGTTACAGGGTGGTACTAAGTCTGTTCTTGTACGCAGTAAAACTAAAACTTTCTGGGGCTTCAGAGTCTAATTATCTATTTGATATAAATATAATCTATATCATATAGATATCCAGTGGATAGTATCCATATAAAGTGGATCTAGTTCTTTTGAGGCATCATCAAGGCACGTCAATTGTGTGTATGCCGCCACAACTTAAATGCTCGTTTTATATGCAATGATGATGCTGCTTAATATCTCGATCAATTTATATATGGATATCACATATTGGCTCATTTGCATGCCTAGAAGCCGAGTTACGATCGATAAAGCGTCGAAAAATAGTTGACTGTGTGATGTCGCGCCTCATAGCGCGCCATTAGAATATCGATATCTTGACCAAAAATAAACTTACGAACATTTTCTTAAGCTCAAATTATATCTTTTGAGTTCTTCTATCATTATTGGTAATTAAAGGATAAATATAAAAGACAAAAAAAGGGTTCAAGGCAGGTTTTGTTTATATTCGATTCAGAGTTGGACTACCATCTCCATATAGCAACTATTTCAGCATCCTTATGCATCATCAGTGAAGTTTATGCAGTCACAACTCTGAAGGGAATATAAACATTCTGCCTTTTTAAGGCAAACCATCGCGATGCAATGAACCCACCTTTTGAGACGTAATCTAGCGATATCTCTCGTATTACGAGGAAAACAACGAAAAGCCCCAGATACAAAGTTTACTACTTTTTAAACAATTAGAATAATTGAAATAAAAATATAATAAACAATATTTTAAATCTAAGACTTTTCGTTAATAAACTGCTTTCTGGCTGCATCCCATATCTCCGGATTTTACAATATATAATCACGTAGAGACGACGAAAATAGGAGAAAGCAAATAGAGGACACTTAGGCCACGCATTTACCTTCTCTTCGTCTAGGAAAAGGACCGAAAGACAGTTTCTAAATACTCAAAAACTGAGTAAAATGAAAAATAATGATATGGGATGCAGCCAGAAAGCAGTTTATTAACGAAAAGTCTTAGATTTAAAATATTGTTTATTATATTTTTATTTCAATTATTCTAATTGTTTAAAAAGTAGTAAATTTTGTATCTGGGGCTTTTCGTTGTTTTCCTCGTAATACGAGAGATGTCGCTAGATTGCGTCTCAAAAGGTGGGTTCATTGCATCGCGATGGTTTGCCTTAAAAAGGCAGAATGTTTATATTCCCTTCAGAGTTGTGACTGCATAAACTTCACTGATGATGCATAAGGATGCTGAAATAGTTGCTATATGGAGATGGTAGTCCAACTCTGAATCGAATATAAACAAAACCTGCTTTGAACCCTTTTTTATCTTTTTCATTTTACTCAGTTTTTGAGTATTTAGAAACTGTCTTTCGGTCCTTTTCCTAGACGAAGAGAAGGTAAATGCGTGGCCTAAGTGTCCTCTATTTGCTTTCTCCTATTTTCGTCGTCTCTACGTGATTATATATTGTAAAATCCGGAGATATGGGATGCAGCCAGAAAGCAGTTTATTAACGAAAAGTCTTAGATTTAAAATATTGTTTATTATATTTTTATTTCAATTATTCTAATTGTTTAAAAAGTAGTAAACTTTGTATCTGGGGCTTTTCGTTGTTTTCCTCGTAATACGAGAGATGTCGCTAGATTGCGTCTCAAAAGATGGGTTCATTGCATCGCGATGTTTTGCCTTAAAAAGGCAGAATGTTTATATTCCCTTCAAAGTTGTGACTGCATAAACTTCACTGATGATGCATAAGGATGCTGAAATAGTTGCTATATGGAGATGGTAGTCCAACTCTGAATCGAATATAAACAAAACCTGCCTTGAACCCTTTTTTATCTTTTTCATTTTACTCAGTTTTTGAGTATTTAGAAACTGTCTTTAGGTCCTTTTCCTAGACGAAGAGAAGGTAAATGCGTGGCCTAAGTGTCCTCTATTTGCTTTCTCCTATTTTCATCGTCTCTACGTGATTATATATTGTAAAATCCGGAGATATGGGATGCAGCCAGAAAGCAGTTTATTAACGAAAAGTCTTAGATTTAAAATATTGTTTATTATATCTTTATTTCAATTATTCTAATTGTTTAAAAAGTAGTAAACTTTGTATCTGGGGCTTTTCGTTGTTTTCCTCGTAATACGAGAGATGTCGCTAGATTGCGTCTCAAAAGGTGGGTTCATTGCATCTCGATGGTTTGCCTTAAAAAGGCAGAATGTTTATATTCCCTTCAGCGTTGTGACTGCATAAACTTCACTGATGATGCATAAGGATGCTGAAATAGTTGCTATATGGAGATGGTCGTCCAACTCTGAATCGAATATAAACAAAACCTGCCTTGAACCCTTTTTTATCTTTTTCATTTTACTCAGTTTTTGAGTATTTAGAAACTGTCTTTCGGTCCTTTTCCTAGACGAAGAGAAGGTAAATGCGTGGCCTAAGTGTCTTCTATTTGCTTTCTCCTATTTTCGTCGTCTCTACGTGATTATATATTGTAAAATCCGGAGATATGGGATGCAGCCAGAAAGCAGTTTATAACGAAAAGTCTTAGATTTAAAATATTGTTTATTATATTTTTATTTCAATTATTCTAATTGTTTAAAAAGTAGTAAACTTTGTATCTGGGGCTTTTCGTTGTTTTCCTCGTAATAAAGGATAAATGTTTATAGCTCAAATTTACTTGAAACCCTTATAAACAAATTAATGTACAATTTTTTAAAGAAAATTGTAACTTCAAACGGGTATAATTCTAAAACAAATAAAGATCAAACAATTTAGCAAACTTTGTTTTGAAGCCTATTAATGAAGCTTTAAAATGATATCTTCTAAGGCTCATTTGCTTGTGTAGAAGTCGAGTTACGATCGATTAAGTTTCGAAAAATACTTATTTTGCAATTTGCATTCTGCACTAATTTTACAATATCTTGAGTTGTAATTGATGGATTTAAGATTAATAAACGTTTTTTTCTTCGTTTTATATTAATTAACAAATTTTTTTTGAAACATTCTTTTTTATCTCTATTAGTTTATGAGCCAGAGCCTTATAAACAATTTATAAACAATTAAATTGTTTATAACAATTTTTTGACCACTGGAATCGAAATCCACCCTCAAAATTCGTAATCAGCAGCCAAAAATTCATAAGAAACCGTTGAGTTTGTCCATCAGAATTGAAAAGGACACGGTGACCCCTCTGGCGCCTAGACTATAACCCAGATATAACATACCAAAAGGCACCGCCACGAAAACATTCCACTTTGCGGTTCAGAGAGCCCATATGAAACGAGTCTTTGTACTCTATGCAGAGTATGGCATTAACAAAATAAGAAAATCTACGGTTTCGTTTTGATTAAAATCTGTCTTCCTCCATCCTCCGATAGTACTATTTCTAGGTCTACCTGTTGTCAAGGAGGCTCTAAGGAAGACAGACCGTAGATTGTCGATATAAATTAAAATAATTTATATCGCAGTATGGATAGAACGCCCTCTAACGGGGAATAAGCGAAATAAATTTCGACTCAATTCAAGCTTTCTGCTTAACCCAGGTATAACATACCAAAAGGCACCGCCAGGAAAACATTCCACTTTGCTGTTCAGAGAGCCCATATGAAACGAGTCTTTGTTTATCATATTGTTCATATTATATATAATACAAAATGTTAAAACACAAACTAACCAGGATTTTCGTCATAGCAAGGCATGTTACTGATTGTAGCCATGTTACCTTGTAGCAGTAAAAACGAGAGGTGACAGGGGAGAGTGAGAGAGAGGCATAAATATATTTACCGAACCATTCATGTTCTTTTTCTCCCTCTGTCAACGCTAACCGGTAGAGAATTTCATTTTATGCCCATATCATTCAAAATCACAGTTAACACAAATTTTGAGTTGAGCCCTTATATTACTGTGGGTGCGATATGTCATTTTATAAATAATGGGACTTCATTAAGTTGGAGGGTCCGAGAAGTTAGCCACATTAGATTTTCATAGAACGTTGAATTGAAGTTTGACAGTGTTGCCATGTGATTATAATGTATATAATGTATAATATACTTCAGGCTTCAAATATACAGAGAAAGCTTCAAAAACTACCTTTTTACATTATTCTATGAATTTTTATTTTTTAATTCATGTAAAACACGAACGAATAAATATTTGTTGTTTGTTTTGATAGTCATTGCAGTTAATTACTAGAAATTTTTTTGTCGCCTGATAGATTCCTGGAGAGATTTGGCAATAGAGTCAGACCGTTTAAATTTGCGTTTGCCAGATTGCACAGATGTTCCGCAGATATACATTTTATGACTTTCTTTTTATTATATTATAAATATTTCTTTTTATTATTTGGAATTAATGTACCTGAATACTGAAATGCCCTTAGTTACTGAAAAGTGTTCACTTCGTCAGTACGCTATTTTTGTGTTTATTTTGTATTTTTTTAAATATTAAAATGCCTACAACTATTGTAGCACGTGAAAGACTTTTAGTCCTTTTACCCATATAAATAGCTATAACTTCCATTTTAGATAAATTATTTTTCCTAATAGTACTGTCGACTTGTATATCTGTATTTTCAGTTGCATATATTCTGGAGCCTGTTATTATCACAGCTTTTTTCTGTGGACTTGTTTGTATATCTGTGTTTTCAGTTGCATATATTCTGGAGTCTGTTATTATTTACATTATACTTAATATTTCTGTCTTTAATCAATGTTAAGTAAAATCTAAAAGCAGCAGAATTTTACTTACATATTTTGCACTTTTTAAATTTATTATTGATACTAAAATCTTGTTATGTCGACATAATTAGAGAAATTTAAAATTTTTTCTCGTTATTTTATCTACATAGTTAATGTTTTCCATGTTAATAAATAAATTAATAATAATATATCACATGCTCTTTTCCGATTTATTTTAAGAACACATGGCAACACTGTCACGCCTTCATTTCCTTATATCTGTAGCTAACTTCTCGGACCCTCCAATTTAATGTTGCCCAAATAATGTGCTCAAAAAGTGCTAAAAATTTAAAATAAAGTAGATAGAAGAATATATTTATTGTAATGAATTAGCAGTTTACTAGTCCGTCACTGTCGGTATGAAAATAACACATTGTTTTCCGAATAAACATTACAGAAGCTGTAAATCAAGTGACTATACACCTCTTGACTGCTCACAGCCTCTTAAAGTCGAAGATATTGACATTCGGAGGCAGCTAGACCTGGGGAGCGAGTCGCGCCCCTCTGATCTTCCGGCTCGTCACACATACACCACATACCCCTAATTGGATTTCTCTTGAGAGAGAGACAAGATGAGATAAGTATACATCGGATATGTTGCGACGTCAACGAGGACTGCTATATCTGATTTTTTTCGCTTTTTGTCGGTGCGGGCTGTTACATTATAGCCTAAAAGATGAGGATGCAAGGATTTTTTTCGAGAATTAGCTGGTTTTGTGTGCCGATATATTATTCCGATTCTTAATTAAAGGACATGATTTGATGTTAATAATACCCAATAAGCTTACATAAAAATAATAATAATAATAAAAAAATAAAATAAATCGCTGTATGATAAAAAGTTAGACACCAATAAAGGGGTTGTAAAAAGTAATAGTCTTCGCTATTTAAATGGAATATTTTGAAAAAAATTAAATTAACAGGCTTTTTTGCTTTAGGATTATACCGTAGAGCGAGAAATATAGTAATTCTATTTTATCGCCAACCGTCACTAAAGTCATTCATTCTTGTATTCATTTGCGGCAGTAAAGTAACACTTTATTGTACTGAAAGAAGGATTTTACTTTACCAGCCGCGATTAATCGAGATTGAATGTAAGTGGTCGATGGCAGTAATCGATTATTTATTTGAGTAACTTAAAATTTATTTACTTTAGTTATTAGTGCAGTCACTGAAGGTTTTCACCCCCGATTTTGTTGAACCTCCATCGATTTTCATGAAAATTGGTGATCAATTAGAGGATACCTCAAGGAACAAAGGTGACATGATGCCAACTTGCGCTTTTACTCTGGGGGTGGATGCCACCCCTTCTCGGGGGTGAAAATTATTTTATTAAAAATAATACCATAAGTCCATACAGGGACAAATTATAAGCAAAATTTGTTATATAAAGTTATTAAAATAAATCAACACTTTTTGAGTTATTAAAGACCAAAGATTTTATTTTTTCGTAAAAAAATGCATGTTTGAAATCGGTTTTTCACGTATAAATCAAAAACTATAAGCTTTCACAAAAAAGTTATAATTACTGAAATTGAAGACAATAAAAAATTGAATACACTCCCCACATAAAGAACTAAACTTATGTTAGTTCAAAGTGAGTTATTGGCAATTGAATGTGTATTTTTTTCGACGGGTGCTCAAATTTAAGTATACAAGCTTAAATAACGGGAACACGATGCAATGTATAAAATATTCCTGCTAAACATTTGTCAAAGTACTTCGGAATACCTATCAAATGAGCTTCAGAACAAGGTAATAGCGTCAAAATTAAGCAAGTTATAACGAAAATAAAATAACCGTTTCGAATTTTTTAGGAGAAAGTGAAAAATAAAACATACGCCATTTCCACAAAAATTAAAATTTATAGTAATCCTTACAAGAACTTCTTTATATTAGCATAAGTAATGTTTTTGATAATTTTGACCGGTTTAGAATGCACATTTTTGAAAAAAAGATATAATTTAAAAAAATCATAATTTTTAAAATTAATTTAATTCTCATATTCTTTTGATAATAACTCCAAAAATACTATATTCGTAAAAAATTATATATAACCAAATTTTAGTCTTTTCTGTGCCAAATATTTTGTCTGTTTTACCATTTCTATAGGGTAAAATAATAACCGAGATGGAAACGTTTAAATCTTAACTTTTGCTGTGGGAACCATGCAACCGGGGTCATTTAACTTTTTATTTTTTTAAAGAAGTAAGAGGTTTAGAAGATTAAGTTTAACGTTTTTAAATAGCACTTGGAATTAACTTTTAAAAAGCTTTTAGATAAACCTGATATCATAAACACGAACGGAGTTATTAAAAAAACATTTCTTGGAACAATTTTTAATAGATAAATTTTGAAAAAATTATGGAGCATAAATTTTAACGCTATCAACATGTTCGGGGGCTCATTTGATAGACATTTTTAAGTACTTTGACAAATGTTTAATAAGTTTATGTTATAAAATGCATCAGTTTCCCGTTATTTCAGCTTGAATACTTATAGTTTTTTAGTCGCCGAAAAAAATATATATTCAATTAGGTACCTATAACTCACATTTAGTTAACATTAAAAGGTTTTTCTGGTAAGGGATTTATTTCAGTTTTATTAGCTTCAATTTTAATAATAATATTTTTTTGTGAAAACTTACACTTTTTGAGTTATTGATGAAAAATTCGTTAAAAACATGCATTTTTCCTCAAGAAAAATTAAAATTTTTGATCTTTAATAGCTCAAAAAGTTTTGATTTATTTTAATAACTTTATGGAACAAATTTTGCTTGAAATTTGTCCCCCTATTGAATTATGGGGTTAGTTTTAATAAAGTAATTTTCACCTCCGACAAGGGGTGGCATCCACCCCCAGGGTAAAAGCGCAAGTTGGTACCATGTCACCTTTGTTCCTTGAGATATCCTCTAACCACTCACCAATTTTCATGCAAATCGATGGAGGTTCAACGAAATCGGAGGTAATAACTTATATCCACCTTCAGTGACTCCACTATATTTAAAAATATTGTACACAATTTGCGATATTATCAATTAAGTGTATGTCAAAAAGTGAAATTATGTAGTATTTTGCAATTATATTCATATAAAATAAATTAAAACTTTACCGATTTAGTAATTATTCAATATTGATAACTATCGATTAAAAATCGAAAGCAACCATCTTGCAAAAGTTATCTGTCATCACTGTCATGAAATTATTATGACGTTTAAAATTTAAAAAGTTCTTAAATTGTAAATTGTAAGTACCTAAGTGTTAAAACCAATATAAAATGCGACAAAATTTTGTATGCACCAGGTCAGTAAAGATTCTTTATCGAACTCGTCTGTTATTCGCCTTGCTCGCTACGCTCGATCTGCTCATAATATAAGACCCGTTCGATAAAGAGTAACTTTACTGACTTGGTACATAAATAACTATTATCTATGGTTAAACTATCCTCTCTAAAGTTAAGGTTATCTACTCTAAATTCACAATCAAGATGCAGTAGAAATAAACAAACCAAGACACGTTAAATGTTACCATGATCACTCCCAAATCATAATTTGTAATGTATGTGCATTGTTGATCCCAAATTATGATTTACAAAGTTACATTGTAAATTATGATTCGGGAGTGCACCTTGTAACATTTAACGTGTCTAGACAAGGCGAAAACGGCGGGTTCGTTGGGAAAAATATTCCCATGAGATTTATTTGCATAATTACATTCGCGAGACATCCCAGAATAAGGTTCAAGAAGTCGCCCACGTGAAAAGTGGGCCAAATTTTTTTTAACTATTTTTTTTAATCAAATTACAAAAATCAATATTTTTGGCCCGGACAGTAGAATAGGCCCGGTAAGACGTAAAATGCAAATAAACAATTAAAATACTAAAATAAAATTTTAGCGTTTTGATGCCATTTTTTGAAAGGTTGGACATCGAATTAAAAAAACAGAAAATATAAGATAGAAGCTTAAATCAAAGAGATTGCTTTTTCTTTCTTTCCTCCCTTCACTTTTCCCTATCAGGTTGTTGGAATTGAGCTAGTTATTTTAATTTCCATTCACCAATCTCTTCGATTTTTTTTTATTAAAGCCATTATTTTTAATGCCTCGAGTGATTTTTGTTTAAATTTTTCGGCCTCTACTTCTTGCTGTATCCATTTTTTTCTTGGTCTGCCTCTTTTTCTTTTTACTATGTTCTTTGCTTCGTGAAGTTTTACCACATACCCCTAATTGGATTGCTCTTGAGAGAGAGACAAGATGAGATAAGTATACGTTGGATATGTTGCGACGTCAACGAGGACTGCTATACTTATCTGATTATTTTTCGCTTTTTGTCGGTGCGGGCTGTTACCGTATGGCCTAAATGATGTAAAGTTTTTTTGGGAATTAATTGGTTTTTTGTGCCGGTATATCGGGATTCTTAATTAATAGCTTTAACAGAAAGTTAATACTACACAAAACAACATAAATAATAACCTGATCAAATAAAATAAAATCTAAATTGTATAATTCCGTACACATTTTATACCAAAGTTTAGGTAAAAAAATATATTTTCAAGATTTTCAAAATACATATGATTTATTAGATATGAGCGCGCTAATAACCGGCAAACTAACACAAATTATACAGAGTGTTTCATTAATAATTGTCCATATAGTAACTTTAGAAACTTTAGCACAAAATACGAAGATTTAACCCGCCAGTGGTCGCTATATGAGATTTTCTCTCACGGTTTTAAAAAATTGCGCACAAATTTTTTTCTGGGAAATTATACGCGCTGTAGTTCCTTCTAGTCTCTTAACTATCCTCCCTCGACAATCTAATAGACTCGTCTGCTCAGATAGTTACTCAGTTTACTTAGTATCACCATATTGTTGAGTCAGTGCGCTTCATGTGAGAGATTCTCTCATCAAGCGACCACCGGCGTCACCAACTGTGTATAAAAATTAATTTTATTTTCCCCGCTAAAACCTAAAATAATATCCTTTTATGATGTAATAAAAGGCGCCGTGGATGTGGTCGATGATATGAAAATCCTATATTTTGTTTCACGGGTTAGTTGTAGATGGTCACTTACCATATATTTTTCAATGTTAAATATTGGCGGCATCAATAGTCATATTTTATATAAAGATAATAATAATAAAACAGAAAAACGTCCTGTCTTTTTAAAGCAAATGGCTTTATCGTTGATGAAACCTCATCTTTTTTGTAAAATTTTGTAAAGAAAGGCAAAAGTTGGATATGTGAGAGAAAATCTCACGCGCGACCACTCGCGTAACAACCTACCTAGCGACCAATGCCGGGTTAACCTAAAACACTTAAATAAAATGTGGTCCCTTACTGAGTTACAGGGTATTTTATCTAAAAATTTAAAAACCATTTTTGCTCAGCATTTTAAAACTATTCGACGTATCCTTTTCATACTTGGCAGGCAGTATAGGTACTGTAAAAACTACTAAATTATGTAAAAAAAGTTTCTGGCTATTACCAGAGGCGTACGACGGGGAAAAGTGAATGGTTGACCCTTTCCAAATTCTACGCCACTGGCGGAATTGCTATTTTAGTTCAATTTTTAGATTCTCCAATACTTTCTATGAAAATAATATACTCTTCATTCGTAACGATAAAGTTATTAGTTTTCGAGATCTTTGGAGTTAAAAATGAAACGACACAAGCATATTATTTACATAAAAAGTATTGGAAAATCAAAAAATTACACTAAAATAGCGATTTCGTCAGTAGCGTAGAATTTGGGAAGGGTCAACCAGCCACTATCCCCTGTCGTACGCCTCTGGTAGTAGCTCGAACCGTTTATTTATCTTAATTTAGTAGAGTGTACAGTACCTACACTTTCTGCCAAGAATGATAAGGATACGCCAAATAGTTTTAAAGTACTGGGTACAAATAATTTTTAAATTTTAATCATATGAATCATATTATAAATTAATCAAAATAAATACACAAAATACATTCTATACACCTAAAATTTAATCGAAGATTTAATAAAATGTAATGTTTTTCCAGCTTTCAATATATCCCATCTATTGTCTCTGAATACCAAAAATATATATGATTGTTTAATGGAGTTTATCTGTGAAACTTAAATTAACCTCTAAACTTTTAATCCTGATAATTTGATATATTATGTACATATGAAAAAAAAAGAAGAAGAAGATGTATAATGAAAAAATGTGGTGAGCAACTTGGACAGTCCATAGCGGCCAGCTGCAGCTTTTGAACTGAGTAGAGAGCTGTGGGAGAGTTTGCTATGGAACTCTAAGGACCTCATTGCCTTCTTTATGTATGAATAGAAAACAAAAAGTTGTGACTGGCTTCTTCACACCCAAGTCTATGCCATGAAACAAAAAAAAACTGTGCCGTTTCATATTTAACTTCAAATATCTTGAAAACTAATGACTTTATTGTTACCAAAAAAGAGTATACTATTTACGTAGAAAGTATTGGAGAATCTAAGAATTGCACTAAAATAGTAATTCCTCCAGTGGCGTAGAATTTGAGAAGGGTCAACCATTCACTATCCCTTATCGCACGCCTCTGGTAGTAGCTAGAAACCTTTGTTTATCATAATTTAGTAGGGTGTATAGTAGTCGCACTTTCTGCCAAGTATGAAAGGGATACGTCGAATAGTTTTAAAATGCTGAGCAAAAATATTTTTTAAATTTTTAGATAAAACACCCTGTAACTCAGTAAGGAACCGCATTTTATTTAAGTGTTTTAGGTTAAATCTTCGTATTTTGTGCTAAGGTTTCTTCAGTTACTATATGGAAAATTATTAATGAAACACCCTGTATAAAATATAAGATGTGAAATAAAACGAGATAAAACTAGTAGAAGTGTTGTAAATTAAGGGGTTAAATATGTCACACATTTCTCATTGGAAAGGGTCACTATTTTTACTATAATTAGAATAATACAGGGTAGCGAGAAAGTATGGAAACACGGTGATTTCTCGGAAACCGCTCGAACGATTTCTATAAATTTTGGTAGGTAGGTGTGTCTTAATGCGACCAATATTATAGTGGTAATTGCATTATTGTGAAATCTTCCGTTTTTCTGGAAATCTAATGGACTTTCTTATTTTAAATGGAATACCCTTTATATTTTTTGCGTTTTGAAGTCCTTAAGAAATACTGATTATTTTTCATGTTATGTTCCTTATACCTAAATGCCATAATTTCGGAGTTATTGCTACATTAAAAAAAAAAATTTAACAATCTATAAAAATCAATTTTTTGGACCCATGTAGACATTATTTTAAATTATTTGGATCATTGGGGACAAAAAAGGTCTTTTGTAATTTTCCTCAAAAGTTAATCGTTTCCGAGTTATAAACAATTTAAAAATGAAAAAAATCAAAAAATGACGATTTTTAAGGTTCAAAAACACAAGTAAAAAAATCATTTTTAAAATTACGAAGTACCTAAATTCAAGTTCAAACCTTTTTCTATCAGATCTCTATTAGAATTTTTGGCATATTTTATTCTAAAACATTGTTTTTTTTTAATTGTTAATAAAGCTCATATGTGAGGACAGATTGGGCTGCATTATAGTCCGTTCTTTAACGGTAAAATATTGCAAAACCTCTAAATTTTAAAGAACCGCTTGGATTGACATGAAATTTGGCAAACACATAGCTAATAAGTCAAAGAAAAAAATTGATATTAAGCCGATATCTGCTTTTACCCTGGGGGTGGTTTTCACCCCCTCTTGGGGATGAAAAAATATTCACCCAAAGAAAGTCAGAAAATGGATAAACTGGCTAATTTTAAGTAACTTTTGTTCTATGGAGTTTTTTCACCAAGTCAATAATTTTCGAGTTATTTGGCAGTGAATATGTTTATTTTTTCAACAAAATAACCACGCTTTTAGACGGTTTTTCGCAATTAAAGCAAATAGTAAGTATTTTGTCGAAAAAACATTATTAGCAAAAATATAGCCTGTAAAAAATTTAAAAAAATGGTGTACACATCACGTCTCTACACCTAGTAGAAGCAGAGTTATAGCTAATGTAAAATAGGTTCATATTCGTCAAATTCCAAATGGAATATTTTAACGTGAAATAACCAAAAATGAAGCACATTTTGGGGAAAACTCATTACAACTTATTTAAAGTGTTTAAAAAAATCTTCATTTTTGTTTTACAAAAAAAAAATCTAGCATCAAAATTAAACCAGTTACGCTCAAAATAAAGTTAGTCACTTTTGGGTTTGGTAAAAAAATCGAGAAAATCACCCCCTAATTAGTATCTTAAATGAACTAATCGTTACGACTTCACAAGTTTTTCTAGACTCGTGTATATATTGTTTATTTGATCTGTAAGTTTCATCGGTTCAAAGTCCTTATTATTGAAAGGGCTGTAGTTATAAGGGGTTGAACGAGTCACTGATCACGAATGTATGCAAATTTAGAAACACCGAATCTCAATCAATTTTTGTCTAACAGAAAAACAAGAAAATACATGATATTTAGAAAAGCAAATGTGACATTTTTTGTTTTTCGAGATTTTTGGTATCTATAACAATTTTTAAGTTATTTTGAAATAAAGCATATTTCTCAAAATTTAAATTTTTAAAAATTTTGCTTTGAAACCAAATTTTTTCAAAAATATGCACTTTAAATCGATGAAACTTACAGATCATATAAACACAACATAAGTAAAATAATTTGTGGAGCGGTAACGATTAATTTCATTTAAGTTGCTAATTAGGGGGTGGTCTTCCCCATTTTTTTTGCAAAAACAAAAGGGACCAACTTTATTTTGAGCGTAACTTGCTTAAATTTAATGCTAGGAACTTTTTGTAAAAACAGAAATAAAGCTTTTTTAAACACTTTAAAAAAGTTTTAATGGGTTTTTCCCAAAAAGTGCCTAACTTTTTGGATCTTTCACGTTGAATTATTCTATTTGAAATTTGATGAATATGAATCTATTTTTCATTGGCTATAACTCTGGTTCTACGAGATCCAGAGACCTAACGTGTACACCATTTTTTTAAATTTTTTATAGGCTATAATTTTGCTATGAACGTTTTTTTCGACAAAATACTTACTTTTTGAGTTATTTGCGAAAAACCGTCTAAAAATGTGGTTATTTTGTTGAAAAATGAACATATTCACTCGCAAATAACTCTAAAAGTGTTGACTTGGCGAAAAAGCTTTATAGAACAAAACTTACTTAAAATTAGTCAGTTTAGCTATTTCCGGACTTATTTTGGATATATATTTTTTCACCCCCAAGAGGGGTGAAAGTCACCCCCAGGGCAAAAGCACACATCGGCACAATATCACTTTTTTTCTTTGACATGTAAGCTATAAATATGCTAAATTTCATATCAATCCAAGCGGTTCTTTAAAATTTAGAGCAAAAACCGTGAAAGAATGGACTATTAACCAAAAAATAATGTTTTAGAATGAAATAAGACCAAATCACTTATCGGCATCTGATAAAATAAGGTTTGAACGTGAATTTAGGCACTTCATAGTTTTAAAAATGATATTTTTTACTTATGTTTTTGAACCCAGAAAATCGTAATTTTTCGATTTTTTTCAGTTTTAAATTGTTTATAACTCGGAAACGATTAACTTTCGAGGAAAATTACAAACGATCTTTTTTGTTCCCAATGACCCAAAGAACCTAAAATAATATCTACCCGGTGCAAAAAAATAAATTTGTATAATTTGTTAATTTTTTTTTTATAAATGTAGCAATAACTCCGAAATTATGGCATTTAGGTATAGGAAACATAACATAAAAAATAATCAGTATTTCTTAAGGACTTCAAAACGTAAAAAATATACAGGGTGTTCCATTTAAAATAGAAAGTTCATTAGATTTCCAGAAAAACGGAAGATTTGACAACAATGTAATTACCACTACAATATCGGCCGTATTAGAGTACCCTTACCCACCGAAATCTGTAACAATCGTTCAAACCGTTTCCGAGAAATTACCGTGTTTCCATACATTCTCGCTACCCTGTATAGATATGTAGTTTTAAACACATAAATATTTAATACTTATCATAATAAAAGGGAATTTTTATTTCCTTATCTGAACTGTATCTGATATGCATTCGTATCGCCTTAGCGTCCTATCAAACATTAATAATTATAAAAGAGAATTATACCATAGATATTATTTTTGTTAAGATAATAATATCAGAAAATCCTTTTATTATCATGTTGTTTAAAATCAGCCTGTTAATGGTAGCCTATTATTTGTAAGGGCACTCACCTATATTATTGCTCTACAGAACACAACCAATTATATTGACTGTAAATTTAGTATTAAAAATTAAATCGTCGTAATAATGATATCATCAGAGAAAAATTATGAAGAGGTCGTATAAACAAAGTTTATTTACCAAAAAATATATCAATAATTACTAATCAATATAATTGAAGAAAAGACAGCGAACATTATGATCATTTTATGGCTGTATTAAAACTTATTTTATTGCTTTAATAATGGATATTTTATTTTTTTTTTTCAACATGTATATAGCAGTGGCGGCTCGTGGCCTTAGAGATAGGGTCGGCAAGGTCTTTTTGTCTCCTCATATAGGCATACCATCTAATTAAAAGGCTTAAATCATCATAGGAGATTTTTTTGTTTGGTTTACTTGACATTCTCTTTTTCATGGTGTTTCGACAATATGTTTTGATTCTTTTGAGACAAGAGAAATCCCGTTCATTTAAAGCAGAAGTTGGTGGTAATAAGAGAATTGATGATCAGTTTGTTGTAATGCATTGCAGTACTTATTATATAAAATTACACATATTTTGTAACTTATCTAACTTTCTGAAAATATTTGGATCAGCGTAATTTTTAAGTAATTTGTGATAATAAATATCTTGAAAGTTCTTTGGCGAAGGTAACTTTTAAATTTTGAATCGTCGAAGAGGTCAAAAATTTTCAAATCTTCTAAATTCGAAAAACGAGTATCTATTTGCATAATACATAGTAGGTATCCAAAATTTCAAAATATACTAATTTTTCGAGATATATATCATGCATGTGTCTTTTTTGGGGTGGTTCGGAAATATCTAGCGAACCCAAAACGTCATTGGGCATATATATTGAAAATTACTATCATTACGAAAATCTTTGAGATTTTGCACCAGTTTTCTTATTCTGTCTTTGAAATAAATAATGTTAGTTGACTGATTTTGAAAAACAATGAATATCAAGTCGGTTTGGGCAAACACTTTCTTAAAAATATTTAAAAGATTATTAAACGAGTAATCATTTAAGAAAGTTTTCAAACCGATTGCTTCACGGATCAAGATATCACATCACAACTTTCAAAATCGTCGCCTTCGATAATAAATTAAAAAAACTTCCAAAGACTGTTCACGAAAATCTGCTACACTGGAAATTAACCTAGGTTTAAAATTTCATCGCGTCTGACAAATTGTTTGCATTTTTTTTTCGAAACAAATTGTTCTAAAACAGTAGTCCGTTTGGGCGAGCTAGACTGGCAAGGAAAGACGATATTCTTAATTTTTTTTATACGTAACCTGCAAAACTAAATTCATTTTATTCCCATGACAGTGACCAAATAAAGCTTGTGGTGCAATAGTTTTAACTTTTGCCTGGAGACCGTTCAATTCACCAGACATCACGGCAGCGCCGTCATTAGTTTGCCCCGGTTTGCCCTACCAATTTATTTTTGATATCAAAAAATTTTAATCTGTTGTTTAAAATACCAAAAACATATTCGGCCTTATAGCTTTTACTCACGTCTGTAAAACCTTAAAACCTCTCATAAATATTACCACGTAACGCGTATCGGAAAACAATTGATAATAATTATTGTAAATGACATAATAATCAGGAGTTTCATCTACTTCTAGCGAAAATAAAATGGTTTTCTGAATCTCAGATCCAATAAAGTTATTCAAAATTTAACTAATTAATTATATTAGTTCATTCTGTACTATTTTAGACATGCCGCTAAATATCTTAAAATCAGAAAGTACATTAGAAAATCCAAATCGTATTTCTTAAACAATTTTATTAGTTATCTATAATTATATGATATAACGATTATACGATATTACGATATACGATAAAACGGCGTGATTATTTTTTACAATTTCTGCCGATGCTTCCAAATCAAACCGGCAGATTTAAATATGCCGTACCTGCCGCTTAATGCCTACGGAGAAATATATGTTTGGTTGCTCATCGAATTGTATTTTTCGTTGAGTTTTACGTGTAAATCGTCAAGCTACGGAGGAGGTGGGCCGGCTAGCTGAACAGTCAGATGAATGGCTCGGATCATTCAGTGTTTGAAAAGTCTCTTTATGCGCAGGGATCACTTAACGCTCGGATTGGTCGAATCCTTTTAAAAACCATGAATAAAATTTAGTTTGTATTATCTGACAGTTTTTTTATTTCAGGGATACAAAAAATGACATAAACTCTAATTAAATTGAATATTAAAAAAATCTATAATATCTATAGATGTGTGGGTCGGCACTGCCGACCCTGCCGACCCTGACCGGCCGCCACTGGTATATAGAATAAAATAAACTACTTTAAAAAATTATGTTTGCAAGAAAATATCTCTGTATGTTATTCTAACTAGTTAGAATCAATATAAATCTAACTATCGAAAAAACCAATCCCAAAACTCTCAAAATGCGAAACAATTTGATCAGTTTACACAAAAAATAGATATATTTATATGCTTTACAGACTTCGAAAAAGCCTTTGACAGACTGACACGATTTACTAATAGAACGTTTTCATGAAGTCGGTTTAGATGTGAAGGACATCAAACTGCTAACAAACTTCTACTGTAACCAAAACGCTACAGTTAAGATTGCTGGGTCCACGTCCGCAGAAATAGAAATTATGACAGAAGTTAGACACGGATCCACAAGAAAAAATTTCCTGTAGAGATGGATGTGTTTTATCACCCCTGCTATTTAATATTTTTTCCGAGTTTCTATTAAAAGAGGCAATGGAGGATTCCAAGGACGGAGTGAAGGTGAATGCTGCAAATATAAACAGCATCAGATACTACGTTGATACGGTGTTGATTGCAGATTCCGACTTGGGTCTATAACGACTCACTGACATGAAAACCTCGGTCTGTGAGCAATTTGTTATAAAAATAAACATGAAGAAAACCTAAGTGATCAATCCGAGAAAACTAAAAAGTACTTCAACCCAGTAACAGATCAACAAGTTCAACTACCTGGGATGTTGGATCGAAATCAGTCTAAATTCTGATCTAAAAATAAGATATGGAATAGAACAGATCAAAAAAATATTTCGAAAAGATCAAAATCCTGCTATGTGATTCTCGAATAAAACTCTAAACTCGACTACGTTTATCAAAATACTACTGTGGCCTCCTCTTTTCTATACAGTTGAAACATGGACCCTTAAGATATTAACCAGAAATAAATTGGAGGTCTTTGAAACATGGACCTACTGTGGACCTAACGTTAACGAAATACATCGTACATAGGCCACATATTGAGAAATAATACGTTGCAATATGCCCAATTAAGAGCTAAAGGAATGATTGAGGGAAAGAGAGAACTAGGAAGGAAAAGACTATCGTGGCTAATAAACATCTGGCAATGGACAAGGCTATATTTTGAACGGCTATGAGAACAGCTAAAGGAAGAGAATAGTTTTCAATTATAGTAACCATACTCTATTTTTGAGAAGGGCCCCATAAGAAGAGGAACCAAATGAAGAAAAAAAAAACAATAGCCAATTTACCGTCATACAATATCAGCAGCACTATCTGATTAACAAAGAAATCATACTTCGAACAATGCAAATGTCAACTGACGGATCATTCAATGATCTTGGAAAAAACTTTGTATCCAGTAATTGTTGAGAAAATGTTTATTTTAATAATTATTTTCGTCCAAGGGTACAATATCAAATATTTAAGGACTATGTTAGGTACTGTTTCTCGCAACGGAAGACATTCTCATCAAAACTATTAGTAGACTTCAAGGGTGTGGTCCAGAATGTGTTTGGTTTTATCAGGTAGTACTTAAGAGGCAGTATCAGCGCGTCATCAATATTAATTTGAGAGATAATAACCTTTGGACATAGACCTCCCCATTCCCCAATCCTTTTCCATTCTTCTCGGTCTGTCGATACAGTTATCCACCTAGAGCCCACGTGCGTCTTGATCAAGATTTCATACAGCAGATAGTTATTCTACATGATCCATCTAATGTAGTGGTGACTTGTTGGGCGTGTCTAGATCTACCCCACACGGGACAGGCATATTCCTCTGCTAAGAAATACAAGGCATCAGCTGTTGCCTTTAGGACCTATGGATTTGCACACTGTTTGCTCCCTTCAAGTTTCCGGAGAAGGTTGTTTCTCGTAATAACCTTTTTTTATTGTACTCTGACTGTGGAATTTATATGCTAGTGACCGGTCTAGTATGACTTCAAGGTATCTGGGCCTGTCAGTATGTACCAAGTGTTTTCCGTCCAAAGATACATTCAGTTTATTTATTTATTTTTTTATTTAGCGTATGGCTTAAGTACATCACAGAATACATTTAGATTTATGCATTATACAATGCATCACAAACAGATGTCCAATTTTTTTATATATTCGTTTGACCCTTCGGTTGCCATTACAAAGTCTATAGGGTCGCCTGTGTATGCTCTGCCTGGGCAGTCCTGAACAATGTGACTGATCGTCTGTCTTGCAGCGCCGCAGTCACAAGAAGGTGAGGGGAGTTTATCCCATCTGTAGAGGGAGTCGACGCATCTTCCACAGTTTGTTCGAATTCGATTAAGGGCTGCCCAAATCTTATGGGGACGTTCAAATTCGCCAGGTTTCCCTATGCTGTCCGGTAGACTATGGTAATGCGGATCTGTCCTACTTTCCCAATCTTCTCTCCATCGGGTATTTAAGTCAAAGTTGGATTGCTGCAGCGCTTGAGCAGATTGTAGAGGTGGTAACCTGGATCGGAGACGGTTTCCAAGAATATCGGGAATGTCGTTGTGGACTAGAAGCTGGCGATTATCCATTATTTTGTTATATTCTTTAACCAATGCATGTTCGCGGCGTAGGTTGGGTGGTGCTATATTACTAAGGGTAGGTAGCCACATTGTAGGGGTGGGCTTAATTGTGCCTGTTATCATACGCATAGCACGGTTTAGTTGGGTGTCGACCAGGTGGGTATGCCTGCTATTTAGCCACACTGGAGCACAGCATTCTGCCACCGGATATATCCAGCCAAGAGCAGAGGATCTTAATGTTGATGCTGTGGACCCCCATGTAGTGTCGCAGAGATTCTGTATTACATTGTTGCGTGTTTTCAATTTTGCTGCTGTTTTCGTCAGGTGTTCTCTGAATGTGAGCGTTCTGTCTAGAGTAACCCCAAGGTATTTCGGGTATTTATTGTGTTTTAACAGCTTGCTATTAAAATACACTCGCCATTCTCTGTTTACCAGCTTGTTGTTGAGATCAAAAAGCTGATACTTCAGTTTTTGTAGTACTTGGCTGTAATCTCCATTTCTTAAGGTATTCGCTGAGGATGGATAAGTCATTCGTGAGAGTGATTTCTGTAGTTTCTAAATATTGGTGGCTTGTTGCAAGGGTCCAGTCGTCAGCATATCCAAACTTCCGAGATTCGGTTTCAGGCATGTCAGCAATATAGAGGCTGAAAAGTAAAGGGGCAAGAACAGAACCCTGTGGAAGACCATTGTTAAGTTTCATCTGTCTACTCGTCTCCTTTCCCATTATAACCTGGAAGGCTCTGTTTGTCAGCATGTTGTCAATGAGGTTAATTATCTTTCTGCAGGGGATAATACGGGCCAGTTTATATATTAATCCCTGTCTCCAAACAGTATCATATGCTGCTGTTAGATCTATAAATACTGTTGCTGTCTTTTGTTTCTTTTGAAAACTAGCTTCTATAAAAGTTGTTAATGACAGCACTTGGTCCGTACAGCTTCGATGAGGACGGACATATATTACGAGGACGGCGATACATTCAGTTTTACATGCGCCAAATAATTGTTGAGATGGAATGCACATACTTGAGTTACATGCATGTACTTGAGTTTTAGTAGAGTTTGATTTTAATTAGTTTTGTTTATAGTAAATTGATATTATGTTTATAGCTTCTTCCATTATCGACTCTACTTGGGTCAGAGTGTTTCCTTTGACGGCGATCCTTATGTGGACAGCGTAAATAGCTTTTTGTTTATAGCTTCTTCCATTCTCGACTCTACTTGGGTGAGAGTGTTTCCTTTGACGGCGATCCCTATGTGGACAGCGTAAACAAAACTCTCAGTTTGGTGGTGCATTGGCTGGTCGTTGCTGTACATGTTAAATAGGGATTGCGTAGGAAGGCTTTCTTGAGGTAGGTCATTTTTTAGTTTACCATTTGCCCTTCTTTTCATTTAGCACAACGTAGAAACGTGTCTTACACAACAATGATCTAATGATCTGTACCAGGCCAAAATCAAGGACAATGTTATAGAACTTAGTAAGCAAGGTATGAACTACACAGAAATGATATCGAGAAATAAAAAGAAAGAAGAATGGACGAAGACAATATACATCAAACAACAAAATATCCGATACTCTAGGTGGTAAAAGGAGTTAAATTAAAAAGAAGAAGAGAAGCTTTATAAAAGTTTAATTATAATTTTTTTTATTCTTTTGCCCTAAGAATTGCAGAACTCTTAAATTATGTAGTACAGAATTTTAAATTAATTTTGATACAACCTCCTCTGTGGCTCAGTGGTAAGAGCGCCTACCTTTGGATCGAAAGGTCCGAATGGTCGCGAGTTCAAATCTCACCAGGGTCAGAAATTTTTCGTTTATTATAAATTAATAAATGAAAATTGTTTCTGTCTTTGTGGGATCGGTACTCACCGGAGGGACCGCAGATGTTCCGATACAATTAGTGTCTCTTTGCAAAGACAATGACGTCGACTTTGCAAAGTAACAAGACACTTACTCAACACACACACTATTATGTACACACACCGTACCTACCATGCCAATGGCCATTAGTTGTCGAGGTATTAACTAAATAAAAAAAATTTGATACAAACTTTACTGGAATAGTTTTCTTCAAAATAAAGAAATGTTGTATAATTGGCTAATTATAAAGCGGAAAACATTTAAATTACAAAAAGTCTATACATTTCTTCATGTACAATTGATATTCATACTTCATTTACTGCGACTTGTAGACCAAAAATCAGTGTTATTTTTGCTCTCTCTCTCTCTCTCTCTCTCTCTCTCTCTCTCTCTCTCTCTCTCTCTCTCTCTCTCTCTCTCTCTCTCTCTCTTTGTTCTACGTATTTAATTTTCTTTTTTAAGAAAGAATTTTTGTATTAATGTAGTTATTTTATTTCTTTAAACTCAATATTCAGCAAGATTTCAGTTTCCCTTTATGGTAGAATAAGCTTACTAATTTTAAGTGTTATCTGCTTATGTAGAAAGAAATTTCTCAATATCTATCTTACAATTATCTAAGTCTTTTTGCGCTTTCTTCTGTCTCTTCTAACAATTTGTCAATTTAAATTTAAGACAAATGAGTTGATTACATTTAAATTAAAATTATAGTCGATGATTAGAGTAAGGTTATTAGTGAGTTCCACAAACGATAAAGTAGATCACTTCAGCTTATTCCGTTTCCCAAAGCTCTCTCATAAATCAATTGGATAATTTATCAAGTCACCGGAGCCAAATAATAGACTCGGTCCATAGCAAACAATTCTCCAATTCAGAGCAACCCACAAGCCGAAACAGTCGTTATTAAATAACACAAAGACAAGAGAACCCTTTCTCTTTCCATAATTCGCCACAGTCGCCCCTTGCGCCATTGTCAACTTCTTCCTCTGATTCTCTCGAAAAGGCTTTGAGCATCGGCACTGGTCTCTTGGCAACAATTTCGAAGTGAAGTTTTAGTTACATAGGCCTATACGGTCTACAAAGTAAATACAAATATATTCGTAGGTCTATTATGAAAACAACGAAGCAGAATTAAGAAAAAGTAACACAAAACAAACTTTTAAGATATATGTTGTTTGCTCTAATTAGGTACGTGGGAAACACATGTTGTATTCCATTTATTATTTCCACTATTTCTAGTGTATTTTAATGAGTTGAATTCAAATATGCACTTAAAAAAATAGTCTATCACATAAGATTTTCTTTAAAAATTTTACTTATTTTTTTCTTTTATGTATTTTAAAAAATTTAAGTATATATTTATAAATAAAACTTTATGAAAATGTTACTTATCAAATTATGAAAAGTATAAATAATTGTTCAATATGAAGGTAAACAAATAATGTATAATATATTACTTTTATTGTTGTGAGGAGAGAAACAAAAAAGTTTATAATTGTAGTGACTTTTAAATAGTTTTTAAAAGCAACCGGTACGTAATAATTGTAAATATATCAGTATCCTAATAAAAATTTTCTTAGGTACCTACCTATTTAAACCTACCAAAATACATAATATGTAATACTTTTATGTATATAATTTGATTACCATCAAAATTTCTATCAATATTCACCTAATATATTGTTTTCTTACTCTATGTTTTGTTGTATTTTTTCAATTCTAAATCATTTCAATTCAAAATCAAAATAATTTGTTTTGTAATTTGATAGTATTTGATAGAAAGTAATTTGATTAAATCAAAATAAATTTCATTTAAAAATGTCAAAAGTTTAATCCGTTTAGTTAGTCGATCTTCGCACATAATGACACATTGTCTCCGTGGCGAAGCGTTTAAGGCGAATGAACCCCAATACCAACCGCGCTGATAAGCTGGTTCAAACCCCAATAGAAACTTTTATTTTTTTTATTTTTTTTACACATTTTATGATTGTAAGTATATTTATTATATAATTTTATTTTCAGAAAATACGTATTTAGTTAAAAAAATTTCCGATAATTAATGTTCAGAAATCATTTGTGGCATTTTTAATGAGTTTGTGTGTGTTTTATTCTTTTATTATTTTAATTTTTGGCACTGTTTTAATAAAAATGTTTGAGAAGTAGTAAGTATAAATTAGTTTAATATTTAAATAAAATATAAATAAAAAGTATATTAATTTCGTTTAAATCATATAATAGAAGTATAACTTCTTACGTGCGTACAAAGTACAAACACATTATGTTTTATAAAAAATGAGTGAAAAACTTACGTCCTCTTATAAAACCTGCATAGATGAGCAATTATTAAACGACACAATAAAATACATGGATACTGGGCAAAAGCCTCAGATATCGGGTATAACAACCCCTTAAAATGAATAAAATCACATCTAAATATTTTATATATAAAAAATTAATTATATATATTATATATAAAAAATTAAAAAGATTTATATGTGATGTTATTCATTTTAAGGGGTTGTTATACCCGATGTTCTTCACTCATTTTTTATAAAAAAATCTTACCTTAGATGTCCTTTTAGGAAGCTCTGATGATGGCATTTTATGTGTTGAAAGGACTTAGCTGATAATAAAACATTTTTTACACACTATCAAAAGTTTTTTGAGAACATACACCTGTTTGCCGTTTTGACCTACTTAGAAGTGTGTACAAGTCTTGCAGTATTTTCCAATTCATTCAAAATAAGATCGGAATTGTATAAAATGGCTAATAGGGTGGAACGAAAAAGGTCAAAAAAAATAAAAGAAAAGAAAAATTCTTGTGGCTATCGTTTAAAAGTTGTGTCAGGTGATGAAAACAATTGGTGCGAGAGCATTTTGAAATAAAAAAATACCTTGAGGTTCCATATTGGATTTGAAAAATGAAAAAACAAAAAAATTATTTTTGTCGAAAAAATCAATATGGCTCGATCAAATTTCAATGATCGTGTTTTACCAACTAAGTGTGACATTATAACGTGCTTTCTCATGAGCGAAAATGAGCGAATTTTTCTTCAAGATCAACGATCCTGTAGAAAAATGGCAATTGGACCAGTGGATATTGCAGTATCTGCAACAATAAGGAAGAAAATATAAAGAACCATGAAAGCAAAGGCAAGTTCTCAAAAATATAATACTGACGAAATTGTTCTTAAAGCATGTACCGTTGATTCCTCTAATCCTTCCATAAATAGCAGCTTGTCTGACTCAAATTCTTCTAATGCAGATGATCACGAAGAAGAATTCATTGCTCCTTTGTCAACAGTTACAGTCCAACCATCTACGTCACAAATACTGCGGCACTTCACTTCAATGGCTAGTATGCTTATTTCATTGCAATGAGCTACCTCTACGTTATTTAATTCAACAGTTAGATGGACGTACCAGTGGACCATTTGATTTTTCAGGGCCAATAGGGATACTTCTGGAACGCTATGAAGAGAAGGTTGTTGTCAATTTTGTCGCAATAGAGAACAACCTAGCAATATTATTAGAAACGACACACCTTAGTACCGATCAGAAGTACTTCTACCAAATCAGTCAAGCAGTTGCTGCGAGAAAATGTTCTTATGATTTGAGCCTTAAAAAACCTGGGAAAATATCACACGCAAGGTGGCTGACAGTTTGTAATCGGTTGCTTAGATTGTATGTTGGAACTGAATGTCCCAGCCCCCAATTAATTATGTTAGTAAGTTTCATCCAAAAAGTGTATGCGCCAGTTTGGTTTTATATAAAACTGTATCCTAGCTGTTCAAAACATTTATGGCGAATGATCCATTATTCACGATTTCTACCAGTTGACCAAAGAAAAATTGTCGATGCCATTATCCAACGGAATGCTTATTTTGCAGAGTGCCGAATGCTAGAGAAAGTCAGAAAGAAAAAAAGATCCGGAGATCCAAAATACCAATATTAAATTTTAATGCTGAAGATTGTAATGACTTAATTCCTATTTCTGGATTCAAAGTTACGGCTCCTCCTTTGCTAAAATATATTTCCAATAAAGATGTAAGGGATATGATTGATTCTGGGAATTACAAAAACATAGAGGTCTTAAACTGCCCTTGTCATACAAAATCCGTGGAAAAAACTGTTAAGTTAGTACCTGAAGCATCAGCTGCTCTTAGTGGACCAGAATCAAGGGATGACTTTATTCGTTCAAGGTTGCAGTCTAGAAATATTATGCCGTTTTTTAACAAAAAATCAGACTACAAATCTTAAAATGTATATTGTATCATAAAACAATTATTTAGATTCAAAGAACTAATAAAAAATATAATTTTTAAAATTTTTTTTTTTTTATTATTCCCAAAAATTTTAATTTAATATGGAACCTGAAGATAGGGTCCAATACAAAAAAGATTTCTTACAGTTTTATTATACATCGAAACACAACTTTTTAGCACTAGCCCCATAAAAAATAATGACTTCGAATTGTTCGTTCCACCCTAATGGCTAATTCTAAACAACTTTTGTTCTATAGAGTTTTTCGCTAAGTCAATACTTTTCAAATTATTTGCGAGTGAATTTCGCTAAGTCAATGTTCCTTTTTAACAAAAAAAATACGTGTTTCTGGACGGTTTTTCGGATATAACACAAAAACTAAGTATTTTATCGAAAAAATAATCCTAGCAAAAATATCGCCTATAAAAATTGAAAAAAATGGTGTATACGTGAGGTCTGTAGACCTAGCAGAAGCAGAGCTATAGCTAATGAAAAGTAGGTTTTTCTTCGTCAAATTCCAAATCGAATACTTCAGTGTGAAATATCTCAAAAACGGAGCACTTTTCGGGGATAATTCTTTTAACTTTTTTAAAGTGTTTAAAAAAGCTTTATTTTTGTTTTATAAAAAACTTGTAATATTAAAAATGAGTTACGCTCAAAATAATGTTGTTCCCTTTTATTGCTTGGTAAAAAATATTGCCAAAATCACCCCTAATTAGCATCACAAATAAATTTTATCTTTATCACTTGACAAGTTGGTTTGCTTATGTATTATTTATATTATGATCTGTAAGTTTCATCGGTTCAAAGTGCTTATTTTTGAAAAAGCTGTAGTTAAAATGGCTTAAACGAGTAACTAATCACGAGTTTAGGCAAATTTTGAACAGCCATAGCATAACCAATTTTTGTCTAACAAGAAAAGAAATCAAAAATATTCGGAAAAGCAAAACGAACATTCTATTACTCTTTGAGATTTTTGGTAGTACTAATAATTTTTAAGTTAATTCCATAAAAATTCCATTTTTTTTTAATTAAAAAAATATTTTATTTTAAACCCAATTTTTTTCAAAAATGAGCACTTTGAACCAATGAAATTTATAGATAATATAAACAATACATAGTAAAGTAACTTCTGAAGCGATAACGATTAATTTTATTTAAGAAGCGAATTAGGGGGTGATTTTCCCGATTTTTTTAGCAAAAAATAAAAAAGACCAGCAATATTTTGAGCGAAACTCACTTACTTTTAATGTTAGAAGCTTTTTAAAAAACAAAAATAAACCTTTTTTAAACATTTTAAAAAAGTTGTAATGAATTTTCCCCAAAAAGAGCTTGGGTTTTGGGTTATTTCAAATTGAAATATTCGATTTGGAATTTGACGAAGAAGAACCTACTTTTCATTAGCTACAACTCTGCTTCCACTGATGCATACACCATTTTTTTAGTTTTTTATAAGCTATATTTTTGATAAGAATATTTATTTCGCTAAAATACTAACTTTTTGAGTAATCTGCGAAAAACCGTCCTAAAACATGTTTTGTTTTTTGTTAAAAATGAACATATTCACTCGAAATAACTCGAAAAGTATTAACTTAGTGAAAAAACTCTATAGAACAAAAGTTACTTAGAATTAGTCATTTTATACAATTTCGGACTTATTTTGAACGTATATTTTTTCACCCCCTAGAAAATATTTTTCACCCCGTATTTCCCAATTTTTGTAAAATGGAGGGGATGTACAATTATAAACTTGTCTTATATGTAGGGTCGGAAAACTAAAGCACATAAGTCAAAAACTATAGATTTTCAGAAATCGAATAAAACTGTATAAAAAAATAATTTAATATTTCTTAAAAACATTTATTGCATTTTATGAGAGTGTGTATAACATCCTTACTTGTAGCTAAGTATGACTATAAAAAAGTATGGAAAATTGTTTTTCCTGACTTATGTTAAAAAGAACACAAGTATATATGAGTTATGTCTAACAGCACAACTAGGAATTTTAGTTTGTTACAACACAATATTTTCTTCCATCAATCCATATTAGCTACATTTTCCTTACTGGGCAAATCCTATATAAAATTTATGGAAAACATTAATTTGGTATTATTGTTAGTAGAGAAACTAAGTCATCTTTTTGTCTTTTGATATAGTTAAAGTCAATGGTGATATAATTGGAATGTTATTAGGTATAAAGGATGGGTTCGGCCCAAAAGATTAACTGTCATCAACACGCTTAACTTCACGCGCAACTTTGATATATCCAAAAAGCACATGCCCCAAGTTGGATACGACCTATTATATTCACAGCAACTCGGATACATAATATTAAGAAAAATAAATATTTAGAATATTATAGAAATTGAATCAATGATGTATCAAAGTTGCGCGTGAAGTTAGGCGTGTTGATGATAGTTGAGATTTTGGGGACGACACAAAAAGGATGCCCTTCGTCTTAAATGTATCTTGTGAAAATTTGATTCCATTTGTAAGGTGTCTTTGTAAGATACCATTCTAAATTCCGTATCCAAAAAGTCAGTATTTCCACAACTTGAAATTTGTTACTGCTGGCCTAATAAGTTGACTCCAGTCACGAGGAAGATATATTTGGATTTCTGTTTTCTTTTTTGTTTCTATTATTCCATGAACTGTTTAACTTCTAAATGGCTATGTTCGGGAACCATAAATTGATGGTTGATTCTCTCTACTGTAAGTTATGTACAGCCCACGTAAACATAGAACCCACGTGAGAATTTCTATTCTGACCTCCACAGGTATCAGAGTAAAATATTACACTTCTTGTGTTATTAGGTAGGTTTGTTTGAAGATGTTTAAAGAGACAAGATGCAATCTGATTCACTCCTCGAGCAGTAGTAGTTTCATACCACACATATCATAAAGCTCTTCTAGTCTTATTGTCATGTACGGTCAAATTGAACGTCCACAATTGACGTTTATAAAAAGCTACATAAGAAGTCAATGAGTGAGTCGGAAAACACTGTTGTAAATCACATGTATTATATGCACTTGTACGGTATTATCATTTTGATACATCTGTGTGTCGTTTTTTTTAGATTCGTAAGCTTGATCTGGTTTGATCTGGTCTGAAGGAGGTTTGATAGACAAATAGTTGATATATTTTGGTGATTGTTAGGAGGGAAGGCAAATACTTCTGTGATGTACTCTTTTGGTGTAGTGACTTTCTTACGACGGAAAAGACAAATGGTTTTTTATTTCCTTCCTTTTGTCCTCGGGTATTATTTTTAGGTACAGTTGTTCCACGCATATCATTAATTTTTGTACCACCTACTGAAGACCGTTTCTTCATTGCCACCTCAGAAATAGCTTAACGCAGTACATCTATTACAACAAAATATTTATACGTCTTCATACGAAATTTCTGTTTTCAGGGTCTATTTCGCGTTGTCTTTGAGAAGCTTTTTCTACAATCTCTATTAATGATGACATGTAACCAGACCTTTTTTTGTACAGTCGGAAAAATGAAAGAATACCCATGAACGATCACATCAATCACTTATTTGTATTTGCTGTATTTTTTCTATGACAAACGTTTGTTACTTATAGAAAAAGACAGCAAATACAAAATAAGTGATTTATGTGATCGTTCATGGGTATTCTTTCATTTTTCCGACTGTATATACCCATTACCCAATGTTCATTGAATATCGCTTCCCTCTTAGCCATGTTTTAAGTAGGTACCTAAAATTAAATATCTGTATATACTTAAACAAGGAAGACAATAACGTCAAGTACTTGATGTACCTAACAACTTAAGTCATGCTTATAAATCAGCAAAACTGAATATATCAGTTGTACTTTTTCACATAAGTCAACTTATGTTCTTTATAACGTCTAAAGATTTATAGTAATTGAAAGGTTGAAAAAGTACGCTACTTAAAATCAATGTGAAATAAACGTGTATGACGTTTGTGCTTGAGACAGTCGGTGGAGAAAAAATATATGGACATGTGCATGTACAAAGAGAAAAATCGTTTTTTTTGACTTATGTGCTTTAGCCTGCCGGCCCTAAGGAATGGACCAGAATGGAAAATGGGGGGAGCACGTGCAGGTGGTGACCCGGAAGGCTGCAAACAGTGCGGGTGCGTTGGGGAGGGTGATGCCCAACATTGGAGGACCCAAATCCGAAAGGAGGAGGGCCTTGCACGGTGTTGTGCAGTCGATCGTCCTCTATGCAGCCCCAGTCTGGAGTGAAGCGGTAGGGATACGGGCCTACAGGGGGCTCATTACACGGGTGGACAGAACAAGTCTGCTGCGAATGGCATGCGCCTACAGGACTGTGTCTGCCGCAGCCTTGTGGGCCATCACTGGATGTGTTCCGCTGCATGTGTTGGTAGTAGAAAGAAAAGAACTGTATGCGAGAAGAGACCTTGAGCTTACTATGGCCGAGAGAAGACAGGAAAGAGAAAGGTCAATTGAAAGATAGCAGCAAGAATGGAACAACATGGAGCATGTGGCACAGTGGACAAATATGTTGCTTCCTAACTTAAAAGATTGTATGGACTGTGGTCACAGGCGACTGGACTATTTCTTGACGCAGGTGCTCACAGGACACGGGTGTTTTAGAGCCTACCTCTCTAGGTTTGGAAAGGCTGACACTGACGAATGTCTATACTGCAGACACCCGGACACTGTTACACATACCATGCTAGAGTGCAACAGATGGATAGTAGAAAGAAATAGAATGGAAAGAGAGACAGGTGTGAATTTTTTGACAGTGCGAGAAATGATTGAGAGAATGATTGAAAATAAAACTGGTTGGACTAGCATACACAACTATATCCGTGTAGTGATCAAGAAGAAAGAAGAGGAGGAAAAACTGCTGTACCAACGATAGGGGTGAGAGGGAAATATATGGCGAGTAGAAGGCAGAGGGAATAAGTTTTGACGAGAGGCGAATAAATAAGATATATTGTATGAGACAGACTGTGAAAAAGAATCTCTAGTAAGAAAAAAAAAACCCAATCTTGGGACCAAAAAAAGGGGGAACGGGGAAAATGTAGGGCCTCCTTGCTTACAGTCTGTGGATAAATGAAGGTAAAGTGCTTCGGAAGCGATGTCGACCTTGCAGCGGCCATTCCGTTTTCGGAGCGCTGGATGACAGAGGAGGGTCTGGTTTAGCAGGTAGGCATTCGGCGTAGCCTCGGCGACGAGAGAGCGTTTTAAAGCACCTCGGGAACTATCGCTGGTACTACGAAGAATGAATCCTGCACTAAGGTCAGTCAGGCGGCGTTCTGGACTGAGGTGTCTTTTGAAGATTCCAGACCCCCCCTCTTTAAAGACGAAAAAAAAAAAAAGCCTGCCGGCCCTAGATATAATAGCAGACATTTTCAACTCTTTAGTCCCAAATTTTCATCCTTCCTTTATTTTTTGAAGGTTTTCGTAAAATTTTGTGTTCCCCGATCGGGCTAATAATGAACTTCATTATGATACATATTTTCATTACGATTCAGATTTTTAACCAATAGAATCGCGATGTGGCATTCGCGATGTGGCATTCGCGATGAAGATGACACACGCGGAGTGACCAATGGCGAGTCAAATACATACGTTTTGACAGTTCTCAATTTGTAAACCAACTGACAAACTACTTTGTTTGCGTTACAAAATTAATAAATTTAAATATATTTTTTCTTGTGAATGATCATAGAACAAATCCGGTATACAACTTGCAGTTGGTTATCAGTATGAAGCTCGTATTTTATACGAAATTCGCCGCTAGGCGGCTCGTTTCGTATCCGTCATACTCGCTTCATAATGAACATCATTAAATGCCCGTTGCATAATATACTATTACTTATTCAGAGAAGGCGGTTTGTTGCAGTAGACGGCACTTTTATTACTCTTTTTGCTTGCCTTTGTCCTGGTGTACTAGACCAATGAAGTTGTAGTTGATTGAGTTCCCAGTTTCGGAGTTCGTCTGCGATGTGGCAGTTTGGTATTGTATAGAAGGGTCGTGGACCTTGAAATTAGGTATTAGCCCTTTCTTTTTCTCATTATGTGTGCCAGCTTCGTAATTCCCTGCAATTCCTTTTTGACCTGGCACCCATATCAAATTTACCTTGTTGCATTTAGCAAGCCTCTTAAGGGATTGTTTACAGTCTCAAACCAATATTTGCTCATTAGTAAATGACTTTAAAGTCTTTAATCCGGGAGCAGTCGCGCTCACTTCTGTAACGTAAGTAGTCGCGCGTAGAGAAAAAATTTCACAATACGAATTTAAATACGAATTTAAAACAAATTTCTATTTTATAATATTTTTATTTACTTGTTATGTAAAATATCTATTTCTAACAATTTTAAAGCTAATTGTTTCTCACCAAAACCATAAATAAAGAAAAAGAAAATAATCGTTTTCGTTTTGATTCAATTCGAGTCTCTTGCCATCCTCTGACACAGTGTTTCTGAGTCTCTACCCTTTATCGAAGAGGCTATTGCAAGTAGACTGAATTGAATCAACACGAGACGAAGAAGAACTGCATCTATTAAAATATCTGCAGTATATTGTGGTTAGACTGTCCTCTAACGGGGAATGACAAAATAAATAAAATTATTCTGTCATTCCCCGTTAGAGGACAGTCTAACCACAATATACTGCAGATATTTTAATAGATGCAGTTCTTCTTCGTCTCGAGTTGATTCAATTCAGTCTACTTGCAATAGCCTCTTCGATAAAGTGTAGAGATCCAGAAACACTGTGTCAGAGGATGGCAAGAGACTCGAATTGAATCAAAACGAAAACGATTATTTTCTTTTTCTTTTTCATGCTTTACTCGGTTTAGAGTACAAAATGACCAAGTGTTCTTAAGGTATTCTGAGACGCATTGTTGGAGAAGCTCCTCCTAGCGGCGCAGCTTGATACTATCGTATCTCGGTTAACAGAATCCTGACTCTGGGTCGAAATTTATTTAAAACCATAAATTCCATAAAAAAATAAAAAAATAAAAAAAAATTAAGAAAATTAAAAAAAATCCCACGCATTAATACAATCTTCCTCGAGGCACTTACGAGTGGAAAGTTATGTTGCAAAATTTTTCATCAAGTTATCACGGAAAAAAGGATAAATGTGAGATTTTTTCTCATGGCGCGACTGCTCCCGGGTTAAGGCGGATTGGCTGTCTGATAGCATAAAGGCTTTTGCAGAAAAGTTGAGTTGAAGGTTGCATCCCGAGAAAATTACAACTGATATAGACACTGTAAAAGCTGACACACAAAATATATATTATTGTTTATAATGTTCGTTTTTGTAGTGAGATTACGACAAGAGGAAGGCTTGCGTATTTGCCTTAAGCCAAGAAGGCAATATACATGTATTATACAGGGTGTCCCGAAAAGATTGGTCATAAATTATACCACAGATTCTGGGGTCAAAAATATGTTGATTGAACCTAACTTACCTTAGTACAAATGTGCACAAAAAAAGTTATAGCCCTTTGAAGTTACAAAATGAAAATAATTTTTTTTCAGTATTTCGAAAACCATTAGAGATTTTTTATTGAAAATAGACGTGTGGCATTCTTATGGCAGGAACATCTTAACAAAAAATTATAGTGAAATTTGTGCACCCCACAAATATTTTATGTGGGTTTTGTTCCCTTAAACCACCCTAAACTCTTGTGTATGTTCATATTAAATTATTGTTAAAGTATTATTAGTTAAAAACAGTGTTTCTAAAACTTTTTTGCCAATTAGTACTTTCTCGAAAAGCCAGTTTTTATCGAGATATTTTGAATAATTTTCAAATCCACCACCTATTTGTATATGGTTAAATACGATTATTTATAGAGACCTGGTAATAATATTAAAAATCTATAATTTACATTTTTATAATATGAAAATATACTAAGAGGCAAAAAAGTTTTAAAAACACTGTGTTTAACTAATGGTACCGTAATAAAAGTTTAATTGGAACGTACACAAACATTTGGGGGGTTTAAAAGAACGAAACCCCCATACAAGTTTTATGTAAACATATTAAAAAGAAGCTGCATCTCGATAAAAACTGGTTTATCGAAAAAAGACTAAGAGGCAAAAAAGTTTTATAAATACTGTGTCTAATTATTGGTACTACAATAATAATTTAATTGGAACGTACACAAAAGTTTGGGAGGGGTTTAAGGAAACAAAACCCCATAAAATTTTTGTGGGGTGCACAAATTTCACTATAATTTTTTGTTAATATGCTCCTGTGACGAGAATGCCACATGACAATTTTTAATAAAAAATCTCTAATAATATTCGAAATATTGGAATAAATTTATTTTCATTTTGTAACTTTAAAGGGCTATAACTTTTTTTATGTATGTGCACATTTGTACTAAAGTAAGTTATGTAGGTTCAATCAACATATTTTTGACCCCAGAATCTATGGTATAATTTATGACCAATCTTTTCGGGACACCCTGTATGTAGGGAGTGGGATGAGGTTAGTAGTAGGATATTAGTAAGTATTGGATTAAGCAATTGTATAAAATTGAGGAGGAACATTATTGAAATCATATAGCCAAAAATATGAGAATAATTTTTGCATGTGTAAAATTGAACACTAAGTGCAAACGATTTTTTTATTTTTTCAAAAATCGAGGACATAGTTTAAAAATCAGATCTGGTTCAAATGCAAAATATAAAAGACACAAAAGACAAATAAAAAAAAACATAAATAAATTTCTAAAAGTGGAATTTCCATATACAATTTCAATCCAAATTGTTGACTGCCTGTTCTAAGCTGTCTTTAAGAACTGTGATACCCTTGGTAATATACCCCAGCTCTAAGCTAGCCTTTCAGCTGGCTTCCAAAAACTTGCTTATTTCCCTTTATTTCTACGGTCACTTGCTTTTTCTCACCAATCTCTCTCGCGTATTTCTATCAGGTCAAGCTTGACTCCTTACCATAATTTGTACAAAATCTTAACAATATTTCAGATAATTCTAAAATCCTTTTAAAATACGAAATAATTAACTACGATATTGTAGAAATGTTAAATAACAAACAGACTATCAGTGGTTTAACGCGAATGTAGGGCACACATATTTTGATGACACGGTGACTTCTGCCAAATAAGCCAAATATACAAATATATCGATCTAATAAATAAAGGAGATGCTTATAGATTGGGATATTTAGTTAGATTTGGGGTTGCCTGATATGTGCCGCCTAGCGTAATATATGTTGAGCGCCGTCATCAGCTGAGTAAGATCCAATATATTAATAACTATATTTGACGTCGCATAAAGTACTAATGGTTCAATAAGTGTATTTCTGCTAACCAACCCCATATAAGGGTAAATATAATCACTGATCGACCATACATTTCTTCGTTGACCTTTTTTGTCCGCATAATTTCCTCCTTCAGTATTGTTTTAACGTTTCAATTCTCTGGTATTCGTATAATGTAACCAAGTCATCTAGCTCTTTGGGCTCGTATTTTTTCCGTAATTATTGGTTTTTCACACAACCTCTTTATTCCTTTATTCGTTCGTTTTCTCCAAATATTCTCTGCCAACTAGATTTCTCAGGACATTCTTCTAAGCACGTTTGTTTCCCATATCTCTATGTTTTTTTCTTCTTGGTGGTTTATAATGCACGTTTCGCTGGCATACGTAAAGAATATTTCCAAAAATAATCAAGTTTTTATAGTTCATTTGTTTTACTTCACTCAAATTGTATATCCAATTAATCCAATATTGACCTTTCAACAATATTGACATTCTACTTTTTCATAAATATTGAACGTAAGCCCTCTTGTTCATTTTCTCTTTAAAATATATTGGAAAACCTTCAAGTATCGTATAAAATTCGATATAATCTTCAACATATTGTGCTGTGACTGTAAGTAGTTTTCTTACTAAAACGCTTAGATGACACTCGAGTTTCGTAATGTGTTTTTATTTTCCTCACGGAGCGAATAAGTACGTTTGGTTTTAAGTGAGTTGGGCAAACATTAAAGGAGAAGAGGAGGAATGACAATGAAATAAGAGTTTAATAGAATGAGGCGCTTTGAATCGCAGTGTAAGTTGTTGCTTTCGGTGGGTAAACGTAATTTAGAATTTGAAAGGGAAATTGCAGCAATGCAACTACATACAACTAAATAACTGAGTGTAACTTCCTCAAAGCGCAAAGTATACCTGGTTAAACAATTTTGTTTTAATACTTTATGAGTTTTATCTATTGAAATAAGTAGTTTAATGTGGAACATGAAACGGGAATAACCAGGTAATGCAGAAAATCAAACAGACATGCCAATCTATTACCTTGAACTATCAAGGTATAATCATAATTTATAATAATATTAATAACTAGGGAGCAGATTTTATGCTAAATGCATATTGCATGCATATTTCGCATATTTGAGAACTTTACTAAATTTTGCATATTTTTGAAAAAACATGCATATTGCGTGCTTATTTAAAAACATTTAAGTCCAAATAAAATTTAAAATTTTTTAATTCGACACAAAACATTTCCCCGTACGTACAGGCTCTTGTATCTATGTATTAATTCGAGAACTACCTGAACAGAGACGGCTCATTCACTGCCTTTTCATTTTTTCCTAGAAAATACCCGATCTTTACACAAAGTACTTATAGTACGCCGCGCCGTTATAAAATGATTTGTAGAAATCCGAATTTTATTTACTTTTATTATATTTTGTAGGTACCTATAACTCTGGTGATTTTTTTAAATACCCTATTGTTAAGAGAATTTACACCTTTAACCATAGTTTTACGATTTTCTAATGGAAATTGAAATTTTCATGCTTTAGATCATATGCCGTAAATCAGTAAAATTAGTTACCTTTAGTCGGTACAATGGGGAATGTTTAGTTTTTGTTTAATACTTCTGTTTGAAAATATTTCAATATGCCGAAAGAATCTTGCCTGGTTTATTCCTGGATCAGAACCTATCCCGAGCTTCATTACAGCAATGGAAACTTATTCTGCAAAGCATGTAGTAAAATGGTCAGTTCTAAAATTGCTTTCTTCCTGTTTTTTCTTTAATAAATGGCTAATATTTGGCTGCTTCCTCATTAAAGTTTACTTACTTACTTACTTACTTAGTCCTAAGCCTTTGTACCTTTAGGTGTAAGGCTGGTGGATTTGAATTTGGCATTACAGTCTCCATGTTTTCCGATCTTGTGTTAGGTTTCTTGCAGTTTCAATGTCAATCCTTTCTTCTTGACTTCTTTCCTGATTTCATCTACCCACATAACTCTTGGTCTTCCAGGAAAATTTTGTTTTTCCCCTTCACTCTCGTTTCGAACACTCGTTTTGTTAGTCTCACGTTCGACATTCTACACACGTTCCCCAACCATCTAAGTTGTCCATCTACTATTTTTTCATTGATTGGTTCTAGTTTTAGGTTTTTGTCTGATTGTTTCGTTTTGTAATTTGTCTGTACTCTTCAGAACAGGAATCCCAGTATCACTGAGAATAGCAGTGGACTCAACACGCATCCCTATAATTTGACGCATTGACTTGTAGTAAATTTTCTGGATTCGTCGTTATTGGTTGTTACTGTATTTGTATTATTTTTGTAGATATCCTTTATTACTTCCATGTTGTGCCTGTCGACTCCCCCGCCTTTTAGTTTCTTCCATACGTCTTTTCTTCGGATTCTGTCAAACGCCTTCTCCATATCGATGAAGCATGTATGTATCTCTCAATTCTTATTGATTACCCTCACACTCACATGTCTTATTATGAATATTATAGGTCTTGCGTGTTTCTGCACTTCCTGAATCCACACTGTGTGTCTTCTCACTGTGAATAAATTGCATATGTAAAAAATAATGTTTTTATTTCAAAGATAACATACGATTGCCCCCCTATAAAAGAACCCGTTAGAATAGAATAGAACAGAAAATTTGTGGTTTCTCGAAATGCGCATTTTTTGAATTTTTGTGCATACCTTGCGCATATTTTGTAATTTTTTACTGCATATATATGCACATATTTCATCAAAATTGATCGCATATAAATCCGCTCCCTATTAACAACTATTATAGATGTTTTTGTAGCGGAATGCAATATATAAATGGCGATAATATTGGGACCGTGCAAGTTCGGAAAAGCGACACCTGGTTTAATAGCTCGGCAATATTTTTCGCACTTTTAATTATATTGGCCAATCATATTGGTCCTGGTTACTGGACAATTATCAAGGCCATAGCCCAAAAATTATAAGAAAAAAAAGTAATATTAAGGTTATGTTTATTAAAAGTTAAACAATCGTATGTAGTACTTAAATAAAATTAATTCTTAAAATGCACTACTACAAGCAAAATTTCCTTTTATATAATAATTGCATATCATATCAATATTGTGGAGCAACATATATATTTTTTCTTATTCATTGACAATAGATATGAAATATACGTCAATTTGACAATTTCAATTGACAATGAATTATTTAAGAAAGTTGCAATATTTCTCCGCTATTCGCGCAAGATCATTTCTCGTATCCCCTCCAAGTACTTAGGTACACACGGCGAATACAGTGTGTCAATTCAAAACGGTACCACCCTCTATACTTTGGTAATTGTGGAAAATCTAAAAATATGCAAAAACACGTGAAATTTATTTGTGAGGGGGACATTTTGTACATCAGTTTTCAACTAAATGACATCAACCCTCGAGCGGGGGCATACACAAACCCCAAAATATTTAATGGAAAGGGGGTTTAAGTGATACCTCATTTTATAGATCGTTCAACTACCTTTTCAAAAATATCACACGCATTATATGTATATAATGTCTTTTCAATACTTTTGGAAAAATCTTGGACACGATACTCCAAAAGAATTTTGGAGCTCTGAACTCGATATTTCATATATCTACGGTTTTACTTGAGTTTTCCAAAAGGAAAAATCAACAAAAAGCAGCCATATCTTAACCAATTTTTGTTTAAAAAGAAAACAAAGATCCCAAAATATTCATAAAAGGAAAACCTAGGTCTTCACCAGAAGAACTGAAAGAAGTTATGAATAGGCTAGGAACGGTGAGTACGGAAATATGGTTTGAAAATAAATATCCAGAAAACCAAAGTAATGATCATCGATAGAATCAGAAACAACCAACCAGAGATAAGATACTTAGCAGGTTATGAAGCGGTCAGACAATTTAATTACTTAGGCTCCGTTATTACTAGTGCGGAGGATGCGAAGACGAGATCCATAGGCACATCATAATGGCCAGATCGGCAACAGCCAAACTCACAAAAATATGCGAGAATACTGACATTACAAGAAACACAAAATTACGCCTTGTTCGAGCGTTAATATTTCCTATCGCCACCTACACTTCAGAGGGTTGGATCATCAAAAAAGCAGATTCAAAACGTATAATGCCATTTGAAACGTGGGTCTACGAGAGAATGTTGCACATACCATGGACCGCACATCGCACAAATAATTCAATATTAGCCGAACTTAACATTAAAACTAGTAGTCCAGAGAAATAAGGTTTTTTTGGGACACTTGAACAGCCAGGTTGCAAATGGGTTTTTTGGGTACTCTAATATACCTAATACATTATAAATACAAAAATGCCCATCACAGTTCGGACGAGAATTTTAGTTATTAACAAATAAGGGTCAAAAATGGCAGTTTTTTCGTTTAAATCGCTTCAGGTATAAATATGGTTATTAAATATCTTATTTAGAGTATTCTTCTTTTAGTAGATGAGCAAAGGTGTAAAATGGCAGTTTTTAAATTTTGGTCCGATCATTTGTTGCTTCGCTAATTGAAAAAAAGAATAAAATTTCAAAAATAACAAATCTGCTATAACTTTTGCGAAAATGAATTTAAGACATTAATATTGCACGAAAAGTTGACTCAACCAGTACATATAATGCCCTAAAAATTTCAAGATTATTCTTGTGTTTAAATGTCAAGTGATTAGTTTAAATTTTATTCAATTTGTTTTTACCAAAGAGCTTTTTTTGGAATATTACTGTTCAGAATATAATAATGATACAGCAATTCAGTGGAAACCTCTTGAAAGAAGAATACTTATATTTTCAAAATGTTTAAAAAAATCAATAAGAAGTCATTTTTATCATTCCGAAAACATTTTACGGTAGTAGGGTCATTTTTGGCTTCTAAACAATTTGAATAGCTTTGTTAATATTGACTGTAGAGTAAATCTACTTTGGGATTTCAAAAGCTAGTATTTTTACACGAATTTTCAAAAAAAAGTTTTTGCGTAGGTTAGTTACGGTCAAAGGTAGCCATTTTTATTTTTGAATCCACAGTTACTTCTGTGTGCATAAAATTCTCCTGTAACAGTGCTAGTTATCATACTCCTCTTAAACGGCTTGACCGGTTTTTATGAAATTTTACACATATATCCTGTAAGACTGAGAGTAGGTTTTAACCTATTTTTCATACCCATAAGTTGTAAGGGGGGTTGCCCCCTCAGATTTATTTTTTATTTTTTTGGACAAAATTGTCTTAAATCAAAAGACAAAATTAAATCTTAATTTTGTATTATATAGCATTAAAAATACATGCAATCCTTAATTTTTACTCTTCTATCCCCAACCACTATTTTTTAATAGCCATCTATATATATCTTTAAAATTCTCCTGTCGCAGTGTTAGTTGCCATACTCCTCCGAGACTGCTTGACCGATTTTTATGAAATTATATATGTATATACGGTAGGTCTTAGAATCGGTCGTAATCGATTTTTCATACCCCCGAGTGATAAGGGGGGTTCCCCCTGACATTTTGTGATGTTTGGTGGGGGTATGTATACATAACGTATTCTAAAGGAGTACGAGTACATGCAAATTAAAAAAATTATGATAAAAATCCATCAACAACCTCCGGAGCTATTAATCGCAGCATATGTTTGAAGAATCAATTTCATTTTTTGAGTGCACGGACTTTAATATTTCCCCTCCACCGACCACGAATCGATTTCGTTAGGACGTCATTTTTAAAGCTTTATTGACCACTCTGTTGAAGATCAAAGTTTACTCAAACTTGTACACATAAAATATATCTTTAACTTCAAAATGGTGCTAGTTAGGTTGATTAACTGTTATAAACAAATTAGCTGTGAATTAAATAAAAAAGTGGATAACTTTGACCGTAATTAACCTAGGAAAAAAGTTTTTTTTTTGAAAATTCATGTAAAAATATCCAAACAAGATTTTCAAATCTCAAAACAGTTTTAGTCTAAAGTCAATATTAACAAAGTTATTCAAATTGATTATAAGCCAAAAATAAATCTTCTTTAGTAAAATGTTTTCGGTATGATTAAAATGACTTTATAAACAGGTTGAAAATATAACTATTTTTCTTTCATGTGGTTTTTACAGAATTGCTATATCATTATAATTTTCTGAACAATAACATTGCAAAAAACCTCTTTGGGATAAACAAATTGAATAAAATTTAAACTAACTGACGAATCATCTTTAAATTTCTTGTGCATTATATGGACTGTTGTATTCAACTTTTCGTGCAATTTGAAAGTCTTAAGGTCATTTTCGCAAGAGTTATAGCAAATTTTTTATTTTAAAAATTTTAGTTTTATTTTGAAATTTCCGAAGCAACAAATGGTGGGACCAAAATTCAAAACCTGCCATTTTAAACCTTTGCTCATCTACTAAAAGAAAGATACTATAAATAAGATATTTAATTACCCTATTTTTACCTGTGGCGATTTAAATGAAAAAACTGCAATTTTTGACACTTATTTGTTAATAACTAAATTTTTCGTCCAAACTGTGACAGGCATTTTTGTATTCATAATGTATTATGTCTATAGTACCCAAAAAACCCATTTGCAACCTGGCTGCTCAAGTGTCCCGAACATGGTACATTTTTGCCTTATTTCCCTGGTGCATAGACTCAGCACAAATATCAACCAACATATACTGAGATATTCTGGACATACTAGAAGAAGAGAAGGCATGGAACGAATGATAGTTAAAGGCAACGTAGAGGGCAGAAGAATCAGAGGAAGATCTTCATTACGATGGTCGGACCAAATAAAGGACATGACTGGTTACTCATTCTCCGAAGCAAAACAACACGCACAGGACAGAGAGAATTGGACAGAAATAGTCAAACGACTTACATGACGCCACTACGTCCTTACGAAGAAGAAAAGATAGAGTAGGATACGAAAAAGTAAAAGACAAAAAAATTCTTATTATTTTGTAGGTGGCCCGTTTTCTCTAATAGTCCAGGGTAATAAGGTTTTTTCCATGAACTCGAGCAGCCAGGGTACTGAAGCGTTTTGTTGACAGGTAATACCTATAAGAGCAAATTGTAACTATTTCCTGCGTAGGATCTGGTGGCCATTTTTATTTATAAACAATTAAGTGTGAAAAAATGGCATTTTTCCCTTTTTTTCAAATCAATGGAGAACAGTGAAACTTAATAGTTTTTTTAGTACAAATATCTTTGAGATTATGGAAAAAGCTTTAAAATGACGTATTACAAAGTTTGATATACTCATTTATTGTTAATATAATTGCGAAAAAGTTCGGAATTACAAAAAAATAATTTCGCAATATCTGTTGCAAAAATTAGTGTACAGCTTTGAAATTTTTGTCATATAAGGGTTCTTTGGTGCTTAATATATGATAAAAATTTCAAAGCGATTCATTCAATGGTTTAAGTTTTATTCAAATTGTTTATCCCAGGAGCATTTTTTTGCAATAACATAAGTCAGAAAAAAAATGACGTTAGATTCATTCCACAGGTGTCAAATGAAAGAGTATGAGCTATATTTTCAACTTTGTTTAAAAAAGCGAATAAAAAATGCATTTATTAGTAATAAATAATTATGCAAAAGTATATAAGAAATTATATATATTTATTACAATTTTTTATCAAATATGATATAAATAATATTACTTGGTAGTTGTGCTCTTAAAACAGGGTAAAAAAGGTAATTTTTTTGGAAAGAGTTATTCAAAAAGTTTATAAGGAAAGATTTACGACACTTTTGCATAATTATTTATTACTAATAAATGCATTTTTTATTCGCTTTCTTTGAACCAAGTTGAAAATATAGCTCATGCTCTTCCATTTGACACCTGTGGAATGGTTCTAACGTCATTTTTTTCTGATTTATATTATTGTAAAAAAAAAGATTTCTGAGAAAAACAATTCGAATAAAATTTAAACAATTAAATGAATCGCTTTGAAATTTTTATCACATATTAAGCACCAAAGAACCCTCATTTGACAAAAATTTCAAACTTATACACTAATTTTTACAACAGTTATTGCGAAAATAATTTTTTTTGCAATTCCGACCTTTTTTCGCAATTATATTAACAATAAATGAGTCTATTTATCAAACTTTGTAATCTGTCATTTTAAAGCTTTTTCCATAATCTCAAAGATATTTGTACTAAAAAAATCATAAGTTTCACTGTTTTCCATTGATTTGAAAAAAAAATGGAAAAATGCCATTTTTTGACAGTTAATTGTTTATAAATAAAAATAGCCGCCAGATCTTACGCAGGAAATAGTTACAATTTGTTTCTATAGGTCAGGGGTGGCCAAGCCCCTTGATAGCCAGAGCCACTTTTCACAAGTTAAAATTTTTCGCGAGCCGCAATTATAAATGTATTCAAAAAGTATGTAAATAAGGTATGTACAATGTTTTTTAACAGAACTTTTATTTATTGAAAACAGAAATATAATTACGAAATATTAAAACTTAATTACATTTGTTTTCCTTATTCTTCTTCTCGTTGTCCTTATGCCCAATAAGAGAGTCGAACTTTGCTATCACCTATCCATATTTTACCCATTTCTTCCACGCCTTCCGGTCTTCTTCCCATTTCCTTCACCTGTTGCGCTGTTTCCGTCTCTTGGTTCCGATTTCCTGGATTTGTTCCATCCACCCCTTTCTAGGTCTGCTCCTTCTTCTTTTCCCCTGTCTCTTGGCATCTGTCACCTTCTTTACTAGTGTGTTCTCGTTCATTCTAGTTATATGTCCAAACCAATTCAGGTTTCTTTTTTCAATTTTTTTCTCTATTGGTCCCTCTCTTAGCATGTTTCTAATGTTTTCGTTCCTTTCCCTGTCCAACATTTGTTTTCCTTCTTTTGGTAACTGTTTAAAATTTGGTGAATAATTTGTGGTAGCACTTCTCAGTAATTCTTTCAGATGCTGGTTAGTTAATACTGATAATGTGATAGGATTTCACGATTTTTAAAATGGAATTAAATGGTCCACACAAGTACGTTGTTTCTAATATGGAAATAATTCGACAAGCATCCTTTTTTAATTTAGACTATTTACTTCGATTTTGGTACAAATTTACAAAATTCGGTAATCGGCGTCGACTTATAGTTTTATTTTCGAGCTTGATCTTCTTGCGTCTCTATTAATTTTAATTCTTCAGATGTCGTTTGGGTCATATTATGGTAATAAAAAACTCACCTTATGGACCATGTTTATTTCAAATTAATTCAGAAAGAAATAAAGAGACGATTTAAAATATTTTAAGGCTATGGGTACATAATTCGCAAATATTTAACGGCTGTACCTACCTTTTCTGTCTTTACATGGCAAATTACGTGTAGTAAAATTCACACTGGTATGGATATGTACATATTACTAGAATGTCATTCTACTTGACAATGTCATAACTAGCTTAAAGGGATGGCTTTTGAATGTTCTTGAATAACTGTTATTTTTTGTATAATTTCAAATTATTAATTCAGTTAATAAATGTGATAATTTTTTCACTAGCTATGTATTCAGTGATTGTAATAATTTATATGTACCTACAACAAAAACTAATACTCAATCGAGAAAAGAGGAAAGGTGTTAAAGTGATTTTTTAATAATATATTTCTACTATGGAACGCTTACAATTATTTTGAACATCTTTAACAACAAAATACTTGGATCACAGAATATATCTTAATGTATTCTCTGCTTCTATCTTCCATAAATAATACAAAATAAATAACTTTTTATAAAGTTCACCTCTTAAATCAATTATTTATCAAATACACTATATAGGGCTTTTCATTCACAGTCATTTATTTCGAGCTTCTGTCATATGTCGTATAATCCGTGCATATTAATATTATACATAGATTATACAACATATGACAGAAGCTCGAAACAAATGACAATAGATGAAAAGCCCTATATCAATATTATTTAATCAACAACTAAAAATATTCCCCATTTATTTCAAGAAATTATTTAAAATTGTCACTGATTGTCAGTGTCTGACTGACAATATTCTATTCGACTAAGCGCGTTGTATGACAAAGATAGATTTGGAAAATATTACCACGTACATTGTGCTCATTTTTTTCGAATCCTGAAAAAACCAATAAATATTTTTGAAAAATCTAAACGCAGAATGAAAGACTAAATTATTACCGAGGGCCGAAAGTCCCCTAGAATAAATAAAAAGTTTAGTTTCAAAGAGATATTTAAAATTAAAAATAACACTAAATCTTCCCTTAGCTTTTCACCCCTGTAACTTATTAAAATAAACATTATAGAAGTCCTCAGGGACTTTCTGCCCTCGCTAATAACGTAATATTTCATTCTGCGTTTAAATTTTTTTAAAATAATTATTAGTTTTCTCAGGATTCGAAAAAAATGAATCCCCATTTGAATAGCATTTCAGCCGAAAAAAACGTACCGATCCTCTTAAGTCTTGAAATAACTGAGATAATTTTTTATTTACTCGTTAAGTTTTTCTAGTTTAATATTTAACAATTTTTTTTAAGTCGAGTAAAATTACTAAATATACAAATCGGTTTGGAGTGGGCTCATTACTGACTTTTTTGTCGCGCCACTCTTAATATTCTTTCGCGCAGTTTTCGATTTGTCATATCACTCTTAGCTTGGATGGAAATGAAATTTGTTATAAAGTTGCATTTGGTCTTTCATATTTGTTGTCAGTAATTTAAAAAACATTCTGAAACACACATGGAACGATAATAATTTTTTTAAATAATAGCACAAAATGGAAAAGGATCTCGGGTACATTTATCGAGAGCCACAAATAATTCTTCAAAGAGCTGCTTGTGGTTCGCGGGCCACAGTTTGGCCACCCCTGCTATAGGTATTATTTGTCGAAAAAACGCTTCAGTACCCTGGCTGCTGAAGTGTCACGAACAGGGTATATTTTTGTCTTATTACCCTGGCCTATTATAACGTGCAGTGTATATTTACCATGCCAGTATTAGGACGTGTTCTCTAAACATGGCTGTATTTCGTAACATTTTGTATTTTTAAATGCTACTTCCTTACTTTATTTCTTTTCGCCATTTAGGAAACACGAATGTGTACTTTAATTTTTTTATTGGATAATACATACCTCTAACCCTACTCTAAATATACATAGTATAAGCTTTTAACTCACAATTTCAAGAAAATTAGTTGCTCATTGAAATTCAGTCGGGTTGCGGCTGTCGCTGAAATCTCTTCGGTATAAAAAATCTTTCTAGGGCTGAAGTTTCAACGATGTCAAACCTAAGAGCATATCTTGATTTTGCATCAGAGGCGTACATTAAATATATTATAGAACTTCACGCTTTTGTGCTACGTCGGGATGGGTTATGCAAAGGGTAATCTTGGAAGGAAATGCTGACAGAAGAATACGTGTGATGTCAGGATTATAAAAATATATTCACCAATCCATATTGTCAGAAATGAAATAGTTCAGTGTTTCATGTTTAGCAGAGAATGAATAAAGTTCCATACAATTTTTTCAGTGGGAACTACATTAGGAGATTCATAGGAAAAAATTCATAAAATATTCATTAACAAATCTTAAAATACTTAAATGGTTAATTTTGTCTCGCTGTCCACATGCAATTAAAGAAGATTCACTAGGTTATTTGCTGCAGTTTCATCTACAATAAAACAAATGTATCGATTTTTCACTATCTTCTTGATTTTATTATGGTATCGTTGTAGAGTAGAGGTACGCAATTTTTTCTTAATTACATACTTTCATCGGGAACACCTTTCTTGGAATATGTTTCCAAAAAACTTTTAAAAATAGGATTTTCCAGTTTTTTCTAGGGTATATTTGCATAAATCATCCCCTCGGACAAATCAGAATTAAATTTATCTTGTTCATTGGATGAACTCATCAACGAATATCTGCTGACAATGGGTAACTAAACAACTTTCGATTCGCTCATCTTCTTACATTTTGACTTCTGTAGTTCTCTCACATGTTGTGTGACCGAAAATTTTCGCTGAGATGGTATCTACGACAATAACACATATGCATACTGTATTTTTGTCAACTGCTTTTTTTTTCAAACTATTTAAACTTTAAATTTTGAGGAAGCAAGCAAATATTATTTATTAAAGAAAAAGAGGAAGAAAGAACCAACTCACCATTTTATATCTAAGTAAATATTTTGTGTCGAATTAAAAATTTTACAATCTTTTGTTTGGACAAAAATGTTTTTAAATTGACAAGAAATATGCATGTTTCTTTATATTAAAAATATGCAAAATGTGGTAAAGTGTTCAAATATGCGAAATATGCAAGCAATATACGAGGTGTCCAGTCGTAAAACATGTTAAGTAACATTACCTAAGATTTAAATGTTTTTGCTTGAAAAAGTTGTACCCGTTGTAAGTAACCGTATTACAGATTTCAATTAGCAAAATTGGATATTTGACCCATAGATGTTATTACCTCACATCGTCAAAATCTGTTAACTGTCAAATATTATTTTTTTGCATGTAAAACCTGTGAACTGCAGTGAGCACACTATAAGTGTACTTAACAAGTTGCCTGTTTTATTTTGTTTTATGCTTAAAAATGTCGAAAGATAGTGATGTTTCTTCAGCAGAAGTGCCCTTTGAAGGCTCAGATTCGGATCCAAACTATAGTGACGAAGAAGGTTCAATCGAAAGTTCCGACTTTGATCAAGAAAATGTTTAGGTTAAGATTCGATCACTGCATGTAAAATCTGTTAAGTGATGGCGGATACCAAGTTTTACTTGCTATTAGTGTTATTTATTTATTATATTAGCAAAATCTGTTAAGTGATATGATACATATAACATGTTTTACTTGTAGAAATAGTTAGTCATATTACTTAGTAGTTGACATTATTTAACATACTAAATTTACATTTTTTTTAGAATATTAATGTAAAGAAGGGAAGAAAAAAAAAGACAGATAAACAGACAAAAGAAAACAAAAACTTAAAAGATTCATTTTTTCGTAGCACCGAAGGGCATCTGACGTAATACTTGATGACCGGAAATTATCAAAAATTATCGGGTATAATATCACAAGCTGTTGTTATTAGTATGTGGTTGTCAAATTCAACAATTAAAAACGTGACAATTCAATTTTCGATTTCAACTATGCAATTATCGCTGTAATCAAGCGATAATAAAATTGTCGAGTAGACAAATGGGTGAATGTAAATTTCGGGTATAATATCACAAGAGAGTGAGAATAAATTGACAATAATGCGACAGTTTTTCGAAAATTTGTTGTATGGCTATTGCCCAATGACAACAAATTTGAGTAAAAATGAAGCATTATTTTCTTATTTATTCTTACTATCGTGTGATATTCGTAAGATTATTTTTTAATACGTATATTATGGATATTTTCTTAAATGTGACAGTTGTCAAAACTAGGAAACTGGTTCCATTAAACAGAAACAACCTACTTAAACAATTCTATCGGTAATTTTCTACAGTAGATAATTCTCAGTATAACTTTAATTTGATTGGACAGAATTAAACACGTGATCAAATATCTTACCACACGATTGGAAGTTAAAATCATCAAAAAATATTCGCTGAAATTTTTATTCTATTATCTTAAATAATCTTAATTTTTTATAGGTACTTGGCATTATCAAAGACAACATGTTTTAAATCAGCCAAAAATATGGTATCTCAAGGATAGTTAAGGGTATCTATAATTTTAATTTTGTAGAACCGGACAGGAAAATGTTCATCAGATAATTTATAACGGGTAATTATATACATGCAAAATTTGCTAACTGGAAATGACAGGAATGCTTTTGAAAGGTGTTTGTGTATGCAATATTGGTAATTATTGCCTCTAGGGGCAATTTTGCTATACATAAATATATGCTTTTCCATAGATTTGTAAATCTCTTTGGTAAACATAGTAAATATACTGAGAGCTGGTGCGGTATACATGCACAGTCATTAGCTAGAGCCATTTAGCTAACTTATTAAACATTCTCTATTGTCATACAAAAAAAAAATCATCATGATCTAATTTATGCCAAAAAAATTGTAATTTATAAATAAAAATCGACCTGTTTCGAGACCTGTCTCTAAAATCACTAATTCTCGAAAACATTAAATATTATGTAAGCAGTACTGCAAAAATTATGTTACACAAAAAAAATTGATATAATAATAATAATAACCCCCATACATCCCACTGATTAGCGTCTTATTATAATAGAGAAAGAATCCATGTCAACTTAGAGGGGGCTCAGTGTATGTAATATGATATATTAATTCCAGATAATATATTAGGATGGGCAAGAATTTAACTAACTAGCAATAAACCACCTTTTACTTGTTAGTCTAGGCGCCAAATAGAGGTCACCGTGTCATTTTCAATTCTGATGGACAAACTCAACAGTTTCTTATGGATTTTGGGCTGCTGATTACGAATTTCGAGGGGGAATTTCGATCCGAGTGGTCAAAAAATTGTTATAAACAATTTAATTGTTTATAAATTGTTTATAAGGCTCGGGCTCATAAGCTAAAAGAGATAAAAAAAAATGTTTCAAATAAAATTTGTTCCCTAATAAAAAACGAGGAGACAACCGTTTACTAAACTTAAATCCGACAATTAGAACTCAAGATATTGTAAAATTAGTGCACAATGCAAATAGTAAATTGCAAAATAAGTATTTTTCGAAGCTTTACCGATCGTAACTCGGCTTCTACGCATGCAAATGAGCCTTATAAGATGTCCTTTTAAAGCTTAATTTAGAGGCTTCCAAACAAAGTTTGTTAAATTATTTTATCTTCATTTGTTTTAAAGTTATACCCGTTTTAAGTTATAATTTTCTTAAAAAAATTGTACATTAATTTGTTTATAAAGGTTTCAAGCAAACTTGAGCTACAAACATTTATACTTTAATTCATAATAATCATAAAACAACTCAAAAGGAACAAATTGAGCTTAAGAAAATGTTTGTAAGTTTATTTTTGGCTAAGATGTCGATATTTTAATGGCGCGCTATGAGGCGCAAGATTGGCTCACAGTCAAGTAAGTATGTATTCTTCGACGTTTTATCGATCGTAACTCGGCTTCTACGCACGGAAATGAGCCAATATGTGATATCCATATAAAAATGGATCGAGTTCTTTTGCAGCATCATCATTGCATATAAAACGAGCATTTATGATGTGGCGGCATACACACAATTGACGGGCCTTGATGATGCTGCAAAAGAACTAGATCCACTTTATATGGATATCATATAGATAATTAGACTCTGAAGCCTCAAAAAGTTTTAGTTTTACTGCCTACAAGAACAGCCTTGTGCCACCATGTAACTGTTAAAATTTCGCTAAGAACTTATGCAGATGTAAAAAAGCTGATATTCCCTTTATATCTCTATGCAGATTTGCAGATGCATGAAAAAAATGTTTGTAAAAATAGTATTAATAAATAATATCAACTTACTTTTTAGTTATACTTCTGAAATATTAGTTTTTAATGTTTTTTTCTCATTTAGTGCAAAAAATAGAAGACAATGTAAATAGAATGAAAGGTGATACGAGGTAGAGTATGATGATTTAATTATAAGAATTATATGATAAAATTTTATTAGGATCTTCAAAAATGAAAAATGAAGATAACGTATGTGTACATAGAAATTATAATTTGGATCGAGAAGTTAGCACGCGAACCTTTACGCGGTGAGCCGATCTTGCGCCTCATAGCGCGCGCCATTAAAATATCGACATCTTGCCCAAAAATAAACTTATGAACATTTTCCTAACCTCAAATTGTTCTTTTTGAGTTTTTCTATCATTATTGTTCATTAAAGTATAAATGTTTATAGCTCAAATTTGCATGAAACCCTTATAAACAAATGAATGTACAATATTTTTAAGAAAATTGTAAATTCAAACGGGTATAACTTTAAAACAAATGAAGATCGAGTAATTTAAGAACTTTGTTTGGAAGCCTGTTAATTAAGATTTAAAACGATACCTTCTAAGACTTATTTGTATGCGTAGAAGCCGAGTTACGATCGATAAAGCTTCGAAAAATACTTATTTTGCAATTTGCAATTTGCATTGTGCACTAATTTCACAATATCTTGAGTTCTAATTGCTAGATTTAAGTTTAGTAAACGGTTTTTTCTTCGTTTTTTTATTAAGGAACAAATTTTATTTGAAACATTTTTTGTATCTCTTTTAGTTTATGAGCCAGAGCCTTATAAACAATTTATAAACAACTAAATTGTTTATAACAATTTTTTGACCACTCGGATCGAAATCCCCCCTCGAAATTCGTAATCAGCAGCCAAAAATCCATAAGAAACCGTTGAGTTTGTCCATCAGGATTGAATATGACACGGTGACCAATCTGGCGCCTAGACTATGTTAGAATCTTGGTATTTTTCAAATCCACAAGGAAAAAGGTTTTCCTGTAGCTGGCTGTATAACATATATCACAAAAAATTTAATTAAATTCCTTTATAAAAATTATATTATAATTTATTAAAATTCCCCAAAAGTCCCTACACCACATATATGCAGAACGTTTTGCATCTCATTAGAGATCATCATCAGTACTGAACCTAAAATAAGTATAACATAATAAGTTAAAGCAATTTTTTTTTTAATTTTGACTAAGGTTGAAAAAAAAGTTTAGGTTATACTCACAGGATACTCACATTTACCCACGCTTTAAAGTTATACAGTCATGGAAACATTGACTAAAATTATTATAAGTAATATGGATGTTGAAAAAATATTACATGATTAGGCCCCGGGCACCAATTTGACCCTTACTTGAGTTGAACAGGTTTAGAGGTTCAGCTACCACATAATTTGAACGGTGGATGGCAACTGATGATAGTAACAGAAATCATGAAAGATGTCAGAACTAAACTGTCAGTGCAACCGGAAGTACCAATGTGTACCTATTGGTTATATAGCCAACAATATAAGACTTGTTAAAGTTAAAACAACAGTAACATACATCACTTCGTTGTGATTAAAAAATAAATTAAAGAAACATACCCTCGAATGTGATAGGTAAAACCTAAACAAGGTAGTAAAATTGAGTTGATCAAAAATGATTTTTATCTACGATATGGGTAGGCAAACAACAATACTCTTTTTGAATAAATTATGATGGACTATAGAATAGAATCAATAAACTAGTGTTTGGCCACTAGTGGCCACAAAAGGATATTTTATCAACTTTTTTAGTTTATTGATTCTATAAGACATCATAATTCAATCACAACGAGTATTGTTGTTTGTCTACCCTTAACGTAGATAACCATCATCTTTGATCAACTCAATTTTACTACCTTTTTTTAGGTTTCACCTATAATATTCCAGGGTATTTTACTTTAATTTATTTTTTAATCACAACAAAGTGATGTTTGTTACTGTTGTTTTAACTTCAACAAATCTTATATTGTTGGCTACATAACCAACAGGTACACATTGGTACTTACGGTTGCACTGGCATCTTTCATGATTTCCGTTACTATCATCAGTTGCCATCCACCGTTCAAGATATAAGGTAGCTGAAACTTTGAACGTGTTAAACTCAAGTAAGAGGTCAAATGGTGTCCGGGACCTAAGCATGTAATATTTACAACATCCATTTTACTTATAAAAATTTTAGTCAATGTTTCCATGGCTGTATAATTTTAAATATCAAGATGAGACTGGTTAATGCCCTTGTATTCTCAATATTTCTATACGGAGCAGAGACTTGGACTCTTCGAGCATGCGAGCGCCAAAATTTGATGCCTTTGAGATGTGGTGCTGGAGAAGAATGATGCGCATACCTTGGACAGCTCATAGGACACACGTTTCCATTCTAAACCAACTCAATATTAAAAAAGGCTGCCCACAATATGTCTGCAACGAATTCTGCAATTCTTTGGTCACGTGGTTCGCAGAGGTGACGAAAGTTTAGAGAGAATAATTGTTTCTGGAAACGTTTCGGGGAGAAGATCAAGAGGACGATCACCAACTAGATGGTCTGACCAAATAAAACATTCAGGTGGAAACTCATTCTGCGAAGCTCTTAGAGCAGCTATAGATAGAGACCAACGGAGAAACATTGTTAGGAATATTGGAAGAAATCACGATCCTCAGTAATGGTGAAACGACAAGAGAGAGATCATTTTAAAGGGTTTTTAACCAAATATTTTAAATTTTGGTGCCTTAGCATGTGAACATTCTGTGAGTGTAACCCAAACTTTTTTTTATTTAAAAAATTTTGCTTTAACTTATTAGGTTATACTTATTTTAGATTCAGCACCGACGATGATCCGTAATCAGATCGAAAACGTTCTGTATATGTGACGTAGCCCTTTTTAGTCAATTTTAGTAAATTTTATACCTTTCATAAAGGATTATTCTTAAATTTTTTTTAGTATTTTTCATATATTCTTGTTGTACCCGCCATTGGTTCTGGAATTCGACAAAATCCAAAAATGCGATTCACAATCCGTTTTAATTCTTCGAGTTAATCCTATTATACAATGGATTTTCTGCAACGCTAGTCACATTTCACGATTTGTGGCGATTGAGGGAGAAACCCTGACTGCTAAGAATATCATTTGCGTTCTTTTGTTCAATATGTGAAAAGATTCGACCTTTATATCTTTGGCAAGGATTATTCAACAACTGAATCGTACCTTTATTATTTTAAAGTAGAAATTTATTTTATTTATTAAGCTGAAAAGGCCTTGTAGGCCTAGGGCTAAAATGTTTACATTTCTGATACAGAGCTCGGGAAATACGCACAATTATGCACACAAAAAACCATAAAATATGCATGCAAATATGCACAAAAAAACAGTTGAAATATGCACTAAAATATGCTTTTATGCATTCAATGCATATGAATAAAAACGCAGTAATCCTTGTTTTGATGGTATTTAATTATTCATTTTATGCCAATGGCCTTAGTTGTCGAGGCATGCTACATAAACAAAATATCTATTTTAAGCTAAAGTCACAAAAAATATTTATTGAAATTTCTTTTACCTACATCATTACATTCATTTATTCGTTATATTTATCGTCATCATTCTTTATTATATTATTATTATGGTAGGTGTGCCCAAGCGGGGATTTTTGCAGTTACTTGAGCACGTCAGATTAGCATATGGGGAGAAACCTGGTAGCCTGCACATGTACCTCTACCACATATTAGCTCTTAACACAGGGGAGTTCGTTAAGGGGGGCTCGAAAAAAAATCTGTCCTTAAAAAAACTCGAAATTGTCAGATTAAGATAAGGTACGTTAAGTACATGCAAAAGAGTGTATATTTCAAAAATCTGACGATTTAAGCCGGGCGGAAGGAATTGGTTGAGTCAAAAAGTTTCACAAGAAAAACGCGAATATTTCGCGAAATGAATGACAGATCGAAAAACTGAAAAATACGTGCTCAATATTTTTTAAAAGTCTATCGAATGATATCAAATACGACTTCCCACGGAGAGGGGTGGGGATAAATTTAATATTTTAAATACAAATCCCGCGATATTTCGCAAAATAAACATTAGATCGAAAAACTGCAAAATACACTTAATCAATATTTTTGAAAAATCTATCGAATGGTACCAAACACGACCCCCACGGAGGTGCAGTGGTGGGTTACTTTAAAATCTTAAATATAAGCCCCCAAATTTTTATTCCAGATTTGGATTCTTTACGTAAAAATAAGCAACTTTTATTCGAAAATTTTTTTCAAATTATGGATAGGTGGCGCTATAATCGGAAAAAAGCGATTGTTGGAAATGGAAAATTAAATTAAAAATGGAAAGTCCCCACTAAAATGGAAAACTTTACTTAACTTTTTTTGGTTTTAGGACCTACTGTTCACAACCTAATAGGTTCCCAAAGCCCTCGAGTGACTGCACATTTAGCATACTTCTCTCCCCTACTATTACAATTAAAACTATAAATTATTAAATGTTTTTCTAAATTTTCTACTGAAAAACTGAGCCATCTGTCTAATAATAATTGTTTATACACGGAAAAATTTCTTTCTAACATAAAGTTAAAGGAGCAAACTTGAAATATTTTATAATTGAGGATTATACCTATAAAATTAAATTATCTTCACATTTCCTTATCTTAATAATATTATTTATTTGAATTATTTTTCGATCTCCCTCACTTCTCTTTAACACCGTGCAGAATTTTTGATACATTTTGTTGGTTTCCCCAATGTGTTTAATACACTAAGCATCAATATTAACGCACCACTTAAAAAAATGGGATATTTTTGATGTCTCGTATTTCCTAAACCTGTTCGATTAGAGTGATTTTTTTAGTATATTTATAGCTTTATTCTTCAATAATATCGATGTAATAATATTATTGCTAAACAGGTAAGTGTCATTGTATACCGAGTGTAACAATGATAGTGTGTTTTTCCTCAAAATTTGAAACACCCTGTGGAATATTCTAGCGTATATAAAATATTAAAATTAAAACTCAGCTGTAGCCTTAGGCTTTTTTAACATTTTTTTGTTTGATTCATTTGCTTATGATAGATAATAAAAAGTTAGGTACTTTAAAAACTAGCAATGTTATTCATCAATACAGGGTGTTTCTAAATTAGTGCGACAAACTTTAAGGGGTAATTCTGCATGAAAAAATAATAACCGTTTGTTTTATGAACATATGTCCGCAAATGCTTTGTTTCCGAAATACGGGATGTTGAATTTTTCTTACAAACTGACGATTTATTTATTGCTCTAAAACTGGTTGAGATATGCAAATGAAATTTGGTAGGTTTTAAGAGGTAGTTAGTGCGCGTTTTTTGACATACAATTAAGAAGTTTATATTCACTATTGGCGTGCATACGGTATAAAAATCTTATATACATCCCGTATGCACGCCAGTGGTGAATATAAAATTCTTAATTGTATGTCAAAAAATGCGCAATAACTTCCCCTTAAAACCTACCAAATTTCATTTGCATGTCTCAACCGGTTTTAAAGCAATAAATATATCAACAGTTTGTAAGAAAAAGTTCAACATCCCATATCTCGGAAATGAAGCATTTGTGGACAAAATTTTTTATTTCGTTAGTAGTTTCCAAAATGACACAAAATCTAGGCATCGGATAAAAAGGTTTATTTGAAGAAAATTTATTTTTTTGTTCTTCTTAATGGCGAAACAGGCTCGTTTTTTTAATATTGTATTTAATTACAGAGTAATTTCCACATATTAATATATTTTTCAAATTGGGCTCAGTACCGCCATTCTTTATTATATTACGAATACGTGTGCCAAATATCTCAAAAAATATTCAAAATTACAGCCGCAATCTTGGAACGCGTTTTGGCTACCTGTTGATCGCTACTGTATCACCTTAAGTAATTGGTTCAGCAATATTTACAAAATTGGATATGTGTTAAATTACTTTTTAATAAGGGTTTTTTTTAAAACATCCACTTCTTTTTTTTTTTTTTTTTTTTTGTAGTAATAATAATAATAATAATAATAATAATAATAACCTGTGGGAGTTTTTTGTCCTGTGGGAGTTTTTTTGTCAGTTCTTCTATCAGGCGCGGCCCCCTGCGAATGGGGGATGCTTTCTGGGTATTCGTAGCGCCAATACCCAGAGAGTAGCAGGGATACTTGCCGTGGAACAAAAACTGACACCTGGCAGTAGGTATAAAATGCACACCCATGAGAATGGAGAATGATAATTTATGTTTAGGATCGCTGCCTGGGGATCGCCAGGGCACGTCTGGAGCCGGCGCTGGACGTGACAGCATGCGGGACGTCGGTGGCAGGGTGTTGAGGAGGCGGGCCCCTGTCATACAATCAGCTACAGCCCAACCACAACCACAACCACAAGCGAGCCAAGCAACAACAAGAGCTCCACCCGCCGAAGGTGCTGCGCTGGATCATCAGCCGGCGCTCACTCAAGCGGGACGACCGAGGCAGCGCATGAAATGGACTGTGTCCATTAATGAAAACATTTTGCGCTTCTACTACAAGGTGACAAACCTCGGTCAAGAAACAATCGGCTACCGACAACAGCTGTATGCCGAATTTTGCAGGACGTACCCAGATATTCAAGTATCGGAGCAACGAGTATCTGACCAATACCGGGTAATTATAAGAAACAACCTTATCCCGGAGACTAGACGCAATATCATCAGAAGCGAAGTCGAACGGGAGATTCATAACAATGTAGTGATTGAAGATCAAGTCCCTGTTGAAGTTAATGAGCAGATTCCTGAGCTTGCCATACAAGAAACTCAACCTGACAATACAGAGCAGGAAAACAACGAGTTACGTGAGAACCTAGTAAGCGAAATGGCGCGTGCGGTACAGGAGTTTAATGGAACAAACCCACTTAGCAGACCACCGCTACCACGAATAAACTCTTGTAAGAAACTAGGGGCGCTGTTACAAATTGTGAACACTGAAGTCCTACCCAATTATGTCGTAGAAGCCCACACATTAGAATATTTGCACATGCTTATCTACTCTGCAGCAACAGCAATTGCTAATGTAATGGGCATTAAGATCAGAACGCGACGGGGTACTAACAACGTAAGGACTGGTAACAGAATTGCACCCTGGGAAAAAAGACTGCTCGGAAAAATTGAATTACTGCGTAGGGATATTGGTCAAGTCACCGAATATATACGAGGTGTAAGAAGTAGAAAAGTCATCAGGAGAGCTGAAGAAATAATACTGAGTACTGCAAGACACTCAAGATATGATCCAGAAAACAACACAGCCCAACAGTGTCTGGATACATTAAAACAAAAACTCTCCGTTTATTCAGGACGACTAAGAAGGTACAAAGTGAGTAACAACCGAAAATCCGACAATGCTCTTTTTGAAAGTTCTGAGAAGGCGTTCTATCGAAAACTCAATTCCACTGTGGAACGTGTCGATAAGACTTACCCAAGCCAAGAAGAAATTCATGAGTTTTGGGGAAATCAACTTTCCACACCAGCTGCTCTTAACAACAATGCTGGATGGATAGAAGATACGACACAGAACTGCCAACACTATACTACTACTCTCTACGAACCCTTCACCACTGAAGAAGTCTCAAATATCATCAAAGAGCTTCATAACTGGAAATCTCCTGGACCAGACGGAGTTCAAAACTTCTGGCTTAAGAAGTTTTGGAGTGTTCATGATTGCTTATCAACACTAATTAATAATGTTATTTCTAATCCGCAGGAAACACCATTATTTCTAACTCAGGGAACCACTTATTTAATACCGAAGGATCAAAATAACACCCAAGATCCAGCCAAATACCGCCCAATTACTTGTCTTCCAACTTTGTATAAATTAGTCACATCCTGTGTAGCCCGGCGTATCTACCAACACTGTGCTCTGAACAATATCATAGAGCCTCAACAGAAAGGATGCGCTAAGGGTTCCATGGGTTGCAAAGAACAACTTATCATCGACTCAGTCATTTCTAATCAAGCATATTCCAAAAAAAGGAACCTATTTACTGCCTTCATTGATTACAAGAAGGCCTTTGATTCAGTGCCGCATGAATGGCTTATAGATATATTGAGAATATATAAAGTCGATGATAATATAGTGACCTTTTTAGAGCATATAATGACGGAGTGGAAGACTAGAATTCACCTTCAAATACCTGGTGAAAATAACATCGAAACTGAAAATATCGCAATCAGCCGGGGCCTGTTTCAAGGAGATTCGTTGAGTCCTCTGTGGTTCTGTTTAGCTATGAACCCACTATCTCAGCTATTAAACGCCACAGACGCAGGTTTTAGCATCAAAAATAACAACAATGTGGTGGCGAAGCTCAATCATTTATTGTACATGGATGATTTGAAATTAATGGCTTCCACTCGAAACCAACTCGATGAAATGCTAAAAACTGTAGAATCCTTTTCAAATGACATTAGTATGCACTTCGGACTAGACAAGTGCCGTGTTTTAAATATAGTCAGAGGAAAAGTACAGCCCGGAGGATTCGATATGCAAAATGGCCAGAACATCGAGGCCATGGGTGAAAACGATATTTATAAATATCTTGGAGTAAAGCAAGCGCGGAAAATTGACCATAAGCAAATGAAAACTGAGATAACAGCGGAGTTTATACGAAGGGTAAAACAGCTGCTTCGTTCACACCTTAACAGTAGAAATTTGTTTAAGGCACTAAACACCTACGCTTGTTCCGCGCTTAGCTATTCATTTGGTATTGTTAAGTGGACAAAAACGGATATAGAAAATCTTCAGCGAAAAGTACGAACACACCTCACAAAGGCACAAAAACACAACCCTAAAAGTGCAGTAGAACGAACGACATTACCCCGGTATTTAGGAGGAAGAGGACTTATGGATATAGGTGAGCAATTAGATAAACAAATTGCTAATTTAAGAACTTATTTTCAGATGCAGGCTGAGACATCTACTCTACATCGCGCTATCTGCGCAGTAGATGACACAACACCGATCAAACTGAGGGAAGCAGAACTGCGCATAAACCACCTTACTAAGGACGAAAAAGTGCGCGCCTGGATGGGTAAACCTTTGCACGGGCGACATCCCAATGAGGTCAGCCAAGATTATGTCGACAATATAGCGTCGAACTACTGGTTGACATCGGGAAAGATGTTCCCTGAAACGGAGGGTTCATTACTGGCCATTCAGGATCAGGTTATACCAACCAGAAATTACCTGAAATATATCGTCAAAGACCCTCAGGTTCAAAACGACAGATGCCGATATGGATGTCAAGCCCAAGAAACCATCCAACATCTTACAGGGGGCTGCCAGGCATTTGCTGCAACTGAATATAAGGAAAGGCATGACGCAGTGGGAAAGATCCTTCATCAAGAGATAGCTATCAAGCTGGGACTTCTCCAAACCGACCATCTCCCATATTATCAATACGTCCCTGAGAGTATGCTTGAGGATGGAAACTACAAGCTATACTGGGACCGCACTGTGCTCACAGACCAAACAGTGGCGCATAATAGACCAGATCTCGTATTAGTCAATAAATTAACGAGACAAACAACCCTCATTGATGTGGCGATTCCTAACAACAATAATCTACGTACTAAATTTACTGAAAAGATCGCCAAGTACAGAGATCTGGAAATTCAAATACGGAGACAATGGAGAATGCAAAGTACCCAGACGATACCGATTATTATGTCTACTACTGGAGTCATTCCGAAGACCCTCCTCGAAAGCATAAAAAAGCTGGGTCTTAATGAACATCTTTATAAGACCATGCAGAAAGCAGTACTACTCGCAACGGCCAGATGTGTACGAAAATTTTTGGGAGATACACCTGCATACCAAGTCACCTAGGGCTCGATAACACGGAAAGAGTCCCACCAGAGCTCAATCCTTTTGATACCGTAGGTATCTGGGATGAGTCAATTTTCCCCTTAGAGGGAGTGTGAGCCGTATGGCTAAATCTGGATAATAATAACAAATGTCTTTATTAGTATTCCAAAAATTATACAACAAAACAAAAATATTAATTCGTCTGTAGGGCGAGGTTCAGCTTGTACATCATTGAAGGACAGCAATGTACAGCTGCTCTTCCACCTAACCCCCATTTCCTAATAGAAGGGCGAAAAACTATATTTTGTATATAAATATACTTACATACACTGATACTACTAGATAGTATGCAAATTAGGTACTCTAAAAATCGTAGGCTTGGCATTACTGCTCAGATAACAAATATTTAAACATTTTTTCCTTAAAACTACGTCCGGATAATGTACGAATATCATAATCAAAATTATTCAAATGACTCGCAATTGAAAAAGAAAATGAGCGTTTGAAAAAATGCGTTACGTGACGTGGTAAAGAGATAGTGTTCCTATGTCTTAGATTAAGGTTATGGACATCAGTTCTATAAGTTATTCTATTGTATAGGTAAGGAGGTACCCCTTCCCGAAGAATCTTATGGTAGAAACATAAAGCATGAAGTTTTCTGCGGTCTTTCATGTTTAACCACTTATTTAAAGTAAAAGTATGGCTAATACTTTGATACTTTCTAATTCCAAAAATTAATCTCAAACAGGAGTTTTGTAATTTCTGTATTCTCCTAGAATCAGTCTCAGTAAGGCATGAGTTATAAAGCACATCGCAATAATTTAATTTTGATAAAATTAAAGATTTACACAACAAGGATTTGGTAGCACTGTTTAATATATTACGACTTTGGTATAGAAGCTTAAGTACCCCGTATGCTCTTTGTAAACAAAGACTAACATGGTGTGTAAATCTTAAGTCTTCATCCAACCAAACCCCCAGGTTTTTTACCTTTTTGCTAAAAATTAAGTTACCATTTTCTAAAAGCAGTTTATTTGAGTAAGTTTCTAAAAATATTTTTCGATGAGAGGATCTACCAAAAACAATAGCCTGAGTTTTGGACGCATTCAGTTTTAGGCAATGATTTTGAGAAAAAATCTTCATATTTAGTAAATCATAATTTATTTCATGAACTGCTTGTTCACACTCGTCTAAATTAAATGACATATAAAGTTGTGTATCATCAGCATAGTAGTGTTGAGTGTAAGACAAAAAAGCAGAAGGAAAATTTGATGTATACACAGAGAATAAAATGGGACCTAGTATCGATCCTTGAGGAACACCATTGTTAAGTTCTAAAAAAGAAGAAATTTCTTGATGAAGTTTTACAGCTTGATATCTATTTGATAGATAAGATTTCATTAACTCGACTGCTCCTTCATCTAACCCAGAGAACTGTAGAATATAGGATAATAAATCATGGTTAATTGTATCAAAGGCTTTCGAGTAATCCAAAAGAATTAGAATTGATATTTTATTTTGATCATAAGCTTTGAAGATGTCATCAGTAATGTTTACTAAAGCAGACAGACAACTATGCCCAGACCTGAAACCGGACTGTATAGAAGGAATAATTTTATTCTTATTTAAGTGAGTACTTAACTGATTTTCAATTACCTTTTCTAGAATTTTGGATAATGTTGGCAAAACACTTACAGGTCTAAGATCATTTAAACTATTAGGAATTTTAGTTTTAGGTAATGGAATAACATGCGCACGTTTCCAGTTATTAGGAAAAACAGAATGTTTTAAACAAAAGTTGATAATATGCGTGATATACGGAAGAAGATAGGGAATACACAGCTGTAATGTTAATATGTTAATACCATCATGTCCAACAGCTTTACTCTTTATCTTATTTATTATATATAAAATATCAGTTTCAGAGACTGGTTTAAAATTAAGCAATTTGTTAAAATAAGTTTTAACATTGTTTTGATAAAACATTTTTGTATCTAAGTCCTCTTTCATTTTTGGTATAACTTCAATAAAGTGTTTATTAATGTCATTATCATGCTTATCGTCATTTATCAAATATTTTAAATTGCTCCACATATCTTTGGCAGATCTAACATGAATATTTTTAAAAAATGATTTTTTTTCTTTTATAGTGACTGCTGATACTAAATTACGTAATTTTTTGTAGTTATTCCTATGTGCAATATTTTTAGAAATTTTGTAACTTAAAAATGCTTTGTCCCTATCCAGCATTAAAGCTCTAATCGTATCAGTCAGCCATGGAGCATATTTCTTTGTAATCCTGTAAGTCCTAATTGGGACATGAATGTCAAGCAATGTAACAATATTTTCAGACAAAAAAGTTACTTTACTATCTACATCTGTGAGGTCATAAATATTTCTCCATGGTATGGACTCCAGATCAGATTTAAATTTATTATAATTTAAGTTTTTAAAGTTACGACCAGTAATAAATTTTGTTTTATTGGTTTTAACCTCACAACTTACCTTTAACATTATCATCTCATGATCACTTATTTCAGGAATACGTTTTATTTCAACTGAAATTATTTTATCCTCACTTGATGTGATCACATAATCCAGTAGGGTGGATGTAGATTTTGTGATTCTTGTTGCTTGATTTACCAGCTGTTTTAACCCAAGACCATTTAATAAATCAATAACGAATTGTGTAGAATAATTGCTAAAGTTTAATAGATCAACATTAAAGTCACCCAAGCACAGTATATGACCTACTAAGGGCAATATTGAAGATACAACTGTTTCAAAAGAGTCGAAAAAAGTTTTATAAAATATTTCATTGGGATTATAGCACACACCGATTGCTAATGTTTCATTTTTAAACGAAAGTTTTAACCATATCTGTTCTATTTCATTTGTTGATTGTATAATGTTATAATTTATATTACTCTTTAAATAAACTCCTACACCTCCACCCGTAGTATTTCTATTTCTATCAACTCTTACAAACTGATAACCAGGAATATCAATAATATGATTAGAAACACCTCTACTTAACCAGGTCTCACTTACACCTAATACGTCCAAATCATTATCCAGAACAAGCCTTTTTACATCATTGAAATGAGCAACTAAAGATCTAGAATTAATGTGAGCACATTTTAGATTATTCATGATTTGCTTAAATCGGATGCATATATTATATATTTAAATAACATTTCTTAAAAATAGTATCAGTGGCTGCTTATAAATTATAATTAACAAAAAATCTCCCCAAATTACCTGTACTAATTGTAGTAAATAATAAATCTCTGAAATGTAAACAAGTATACGAACCTAAATAAAACAAAAAGCAAACTTTAACTGCCAGTAACAATACCTACTTAAAAATTAGCAACTTATGCCCAATGTATCAATTAAATTAGAAAAATACTATTTTAAATACAGCATAGATACAAAAATACATAAAAAAATAGATAAATAGATAAACAAATCAGATTGAGATTTGTCAAGCTCCGAGCAATTGTCCCATGTAAATTTAATGTTTAATTAATTGCATTTATAAATTACTATGTCGAAAGGTCATTTTCAGATGATATGAGTTTCCTAGAACCATTTTGAAAAGCATAGATTTTACCTTGAAATGTCCAGCAATTCTTTACCCCAAAAGTTGATCGAACTTTTTTAAGTAATTCCTGACCACTGGGTGATAACATCTCACTAAACACCACACCACAGCCTTTAAGATTCTTCTTTTGATTGAACACATGTTCTTTTAACCACTTGTTTATAAATACCACAGCAATTGGTCTTGGTCTCCTATCATTGCTCCGCTTTTTTCCTAGTCGATAACAACAATCAAAACTGGTTGGTGAAATATTTATTTTTAATTTATTGCCAATTAAGTTCGCCACAACGTCAGGAAGGTCTTCTTTCTCTTTTTCACTAACGCCCATTATAACAAGAGATTTATTTCGTTTGTATTGTTTTAAGTACTCTATATCGGATTGGTTCTGTAGCACCATTTTTTGAACTTTATTTAGCTCCTCTTTAATAGAATCTATCAATTCCAAAGCATTTTTCTCGAATTCATTGATCTGGGTAAAATGCGTACCTGGATTACTGCTGGTTATCTGCGATTTTAAATCCATTATGCCCTTTTGAAGGAATTCCTCAAGCTTCGCGACACGTGTAGCGATTGATTTGCTGTCCATTTCAGGATTGTTCCTTGTGGTCGGCATATTATTACTCACACACACGTTTGTACAGGGATTAACACTTAAAACCACTAACAGAATGCAATTAATTACAAATAAATCAAAAATTCTCGGATCTCGACATAAACACGACTTACTCGTTTAGCGCCATCTATCAGTACAGTATAGTACCTGAGTTATCTACATCGAAACTACAAATGACGTCTCTAATTCACTCAAAATTATCGGTTATGAAATTTACTGAATTTAACCATGTTCCCCATCTAGTTATCTCAGGTTCAGGTGGTAAAGGCACATTAGGAATATGTTTATACACCTATACTCGCAGAAGAGCTTTTCTGTCCTTACAGTTTTTGCTACTCTGTTTAAAGCGTGTGCTAAACAAGTAATAAATTAAAAAAAAATATTTTTAAATGTTGTCCACCTTTGACCATATGGCACAGCATCACTTAATAACAAAATGTTTTCACTAACAAAACGTGACTGCATATTATAGAGTCACATTCGTCTCTTTATTCATCGTCTCCTTGCCGTATAAATTGTAAAAGGCAGTGATTAAGGATGTTACCAGAAAGTGGTTCTACGGGAATTTCCAGATTTATTGTTTAAATTTTAACTACACGCGCTGGCGTATTTTGTACGCCAGATATAAGAATTCTACTGCAAATATATTTAGAAATTTAATTTTTGACCTTGTTTATCTCCCTAACCTATCACTGGAATGTGCTTTACAATTTGGTTTTAGTTTCGTTCTAATCGGCGTTCTGGGAAGATCGTAATTTACGCTTTATTATTTGTTGTTTCCGGTGGTGGACAATATATGCCAGGATTATGTTAATATAAGTAGTAATATAAGTACATATTTCAATTGTTCTTTAGTTATTATGGCACAAAATATATTATTATTTATAAACAATACTTTTCTCCTGTAAAAAATCACATTTCAAAAATATTATTGTTAGTAATTTTATTTATCATGGAATCCAGTTATTCCATGATTCCAGTTATAAATCCCAATTGGCTTACTGGGAAGGAACTCCAAATATTCACTGATGCCCAATAAGGTTCATAACAAACAACTAACAACTAAGTGTATTTAAAAAAAAATATATAAACAAATCCGCTGTTTTTAAGTGTATTTTCTTGTGGTCTATAAAGTACGCCATGCGTGTAGTTATGTTATAACTTGATGCGCGGGTAGTTAAAGGTTAAATCTGAGATTACTCGTTTCTCTTTAAATTTTTTTCTGTTAATAGAGGCAGAAAAAGTCAGAAAATATGCAATTTTAATAAATGCATTTGCACTTATAAAATTTATCTGATATATGCAAATATGCACTTAATATGCATTTTGCATATGTCCCTAGCTCTATTGATTACATTTTATTTGAGTCTTATAAATTTTATTTAATTACACTTCAGTCTTTTTATACACTCCTTCACCACCTTCGCCCATCTCCTTCTGCCCAATGTTGGTTCGTTCCATCTCTCAATGTTACTTTTCTTCAGGTCTTGGGGGTGCCTGCCGCTCGCGTACTAACATAAACTCCAGGCTAGTGTGGGCTGATGTGTAGGCTAATGGGTAGACGTACCCTAATAGAGCTGTTATTGCTGAAAAGGTTAAACGTCACACAAGTTTAAAATGTCAAAACAGAAGAGTTACGTATAGTATACTTATGTCTTTCGTATATACTGTCCTTATACCTTTTTCTTGGCCTAGCTTTACTTCTTTTTTGTATTGGTCTTCGCGAGAGTACCATTTTTGTCATTTTTTTACTTTACATTCTCTCGATGTGCCCCAAATATCGTATTCCCTATGCTTTGATCGTCGTCGAGATCGCTGGCTCTCTATACACTTCTTCCAATTCTTTATTGGCTCTTCTTCTCCACTGACCTTCTATTTTCACCCCTCCATATATTGCTCTTTGCATTTTTCTCTCCCTTCTTTCTAAAAGGTCTGTTTCTGACTTTTTCAGTAAGTACCGATGTTTCCCATGCGTATGTTACTGTAGGTCTGAAAGCAGTATTATAAATTCTGATTCTAGTTTTTCTTGATACGTATTTGGATTTCAGTAATATGCGTAATGTTCCATACTTTTTATTTCCTTTAGCTCTTCTTGCCTTTATCTCCCCTTCCTTATGACCATTTTCATCTATTTTGGCTCACAATTAATTTGTTTGGCTCTTTGGAACGAGTATGTTTTTGTAGTGTTTTTTCTCCATATACAGGGTGAGTCATGAGGAACTGTACATACTCCTACCTCGTATAGAGGCTCCTATGGGGAATAACAAATGACCATTAAAAAGTGTCTGCTCCCATTGTTTAATAATATACAGGGCGAGTTTCGCATTTTGACAGAAAATTGTATTCGTCATAATTTTTGAACGGTCAGATCGATGTGTCTTTTATTTTGGCCAATCGTTACACTATTACCACCTAATCAACTAATTTATTCAAACTAGAAAAAAATCAGGTCCGGCTTTAAAAAAATTAGTTCGTTTTGGTCTTAGAAAAAATTTCACCCTGTATATGCTTTTTGAAAACTCTAATATGAATTTTACAAATTAGACAAATAGGTAATTAAAATGGCGTATTTATTTTTTCCGCACACGATTACTTAATTTTTTATAAAAAAATCAAATTTCACTATGAATTAAAAGTTTGGTAAAGTGAACCATAGATTTAAAAAAATAACTTTTATTACAAAAATTAATTTTTTTTGCACAAATAAGTAATTTATATTACCATCCAATCAAATGATTTATTCAAACTAGAGAAAAATCAGGTCCGGATTTAAAAAATTAGTTCGTTTTGGTCTTAGAAAAAATTTCACCCTGTATACGCTTTTTGAAAACTCTAATATGAATTTTACAAATAAGACAAATAGGCAATTAAAACGGCATATTTATTTTTTTCCCCACACGATTACTTAATTTTTTATTAAAAAATCAAATTTGTCAAAATCGGAATTTTCTAAAAATGAAAAAAAAAAAAGTTTAACTCGCTACAACTCTGTTCCATTTTAATATTTTTTTCTCAAATTTTTACAGCACATGCCTCTTACCATTATGAAGACTATGAAAATTGTTGTACACTTTCAGTCTTCTTCTTGTAAAATTTGCAAACTTGTAAATCGCAAAAATTAGGTGGAAAAATTTAAAATTTATCAATTTGATCACGTCTATGTTAAACTATAGAGTCCAAAAGAAGTGTTATAGGAAGTTTTAGATCTAGACGTGTTATAGAAAAAAAAAAAAAAAAAAAAATTTAAAACTTTTAATTTAAAGAAAAATGTTGTTTTTGTAAATTAATTTTTGTAAAAAAAGTTAATTTTTTTAAATCTATGCAAAAACTTTGCCAAACTTTTTATGCATAGTCAAATTTGATTTTTTAATAAAAAAATAAGTAATCGTGTGGGGAAAAAATAAATATGCCATTTTAATTGCCTATTTGTCTTATTTGTAAAATTCATATTAGAGTTTTCAAAAAACGTATACAAGGTGAAATTTTTTCTAAGACCCAAACAAACTAATTTTTTAAATCCGGGCCTGATTTTTTTCTAGTTTGAATAAATCAGTTGATTGGGTGATAACATAAATTAAATATTATTTGTTAACAAAAATTCATTTTTGTAATAAAAGTTATTTTTTTTAAATCTGTGGTTCACTTTACCAAACTTTTAATTATTGATAGTCAAATATGATTTTTTTATAAAAAATTAAGTAATCGTGTGGGGAAAAAATAAATCTGCTATTTTAATTGTCTATTTGCCTAATTTGTAAAAATCATATTAGAGTTTTCAAAAAGCGTATACAGGGTGAAATTTTTTCTAAGACCAAAACGAACTTATTTTTTAAATCCTATCGGTTGATTGGTGGTAACATAAATTAAATATTTGTTCAAAAAAAATTAATTTTGGTAATAAAAGTTAATTTTTTTAAATCTATGGTTCACTTTACCAAACTTTTAATTCATAATCTTTAATTTTTTTATAAAAAATTAAACAATCGCGTGCGGAAAATAATAAATATGTTATTTTAATTGCCTATTTGTCTAATTTGTAAAATTCATATTAGAGTTTTCAAAAAGCTTATACAGGGTGAAATTTTTTCTAAGACCCAAACGAACTAATTTTTTTTAAAGCCGGACCTGATTTTTTTCTAGTTTGAATAAATCAGTTGATTAGGTGGCAATAGTGTAACGATTGACCAAAATAAGAGACACATAGATCTGACCGTTCAAAAATTATGACGAATACAAATTTCTGTCAAAATGCGAAACTCGCCCTGTATATTATTAAACAATGGGAGCAGGCACTTTTTAATGGTCATTTGTTATTCCCCATAGGGGCCTCTATACGAGGTAGGAGTATGTACAGTTCCTCATGACTCACTCTGTATTTGTACTATGATGTTATTTTATTTTTCTTTTTGGATGTCTCCCAATATCATATATTTCTTCAGTTATTTTAAGTCCCATTTTTTTTTCATTTATTGTAAGTCCCAATTTTTTGGCTTCTCTTATTATGTTTTCCATTATTTTTTGTAGTTCTTTCTTGCTTGTTGCTAATAGTGTCAGATCATCTGCAAATGCACTGGTGGTCGTTGTTAAATATTGTTTCTTGCATGGTTATTTTGCTTTTCCTGATTATTTCTTCCAATGTTAGATTGAATGCAGTTGTTGATAGTAGGTCTCCTTGTCGTAATCTTCCCTGGTTTCAAACATTTTGGTTTATATACTTTCCATGCTATTTCGTTTGTTTTATTTTCCATCGTCATCTTTACCATCCTGAAAATTTTACTTGGTATCCCCAATTCTTTCGCCAGTTCGTACATCTGCTGTCTGTTTTTACTGTGCCGTAATCCTGCTTAAAGTCGATGAACAAAGAATATAGTACTGTTTTATGTCCTGAACAGGTAGTCTGTATTTCTTTTAAGGAAAATATTTGGTCCGTCGTTGATCTGTTGTTTCTAAAACCTGCCTAGTATTCTCCCAATATTTTTCCGAATATTGATTTAGCCTTTTTCTTATACTTTGTGAACAAGATTTTGTAAACTACTTCTAGTAGTGCAATGCCTCTATAGTGTTTTCGCATGGCATTCTATCAAGTGGATCATGGTGGCTATTAAAGTGGACAATAATATATTAAAAATGTATAAACATTTTCAATTTCTTTGAAATCCGAAAATGCAGAAGTATTATACTCTAGTTAAATCGAAGAGTGCAGGAAGAGTCTACACCGGTTTCGGTGATTTTTTCTTCTCATCAGTAGTCCCATATCCTCTTCTCTCCAATTCAACCAGGTACCTTGCTTTGGACGTTTCCGGATTGCAAAGAAAAGAATGCCACGGATATCGTAGAGACATCTACCAAGAAACTAAATAAGTTCTCAATTCAGTAGCACAGAAAACGACAAAAAATATCGTTCTTATACCACTAGATTGACAACAGGTGGAAGTTCTCTGGTCACTACCCCCGTGACTTTAAAAAATTATAAGCCATACGGGTGCCGAGACAAACATTAAGATGAGGGTATTTTTAATCATTCACGTCCCATCTGCTTAGCGTGGTAAAGGGCCAACGAGAAAGCTTCCTAAGTACTCCACAAAAAAATACGTAAATGAATTAAAAATATATAAACATTTTCAATTTTTTTGCATTCCGAAAATTCAGCAGCATTATACTTTAGTTAAATCGGAGAGTACAGGAAGAGTCTATATAGGTTTCGGAGATTTTTCCCTTCATGTGGAACTACTGATGAGGGGAAAGAGTTTCCCCTCATATGGGACTACTGATGAGGGGAAAAATTTCCGAAACCGGTATAGACTCTTCCTGCACTCTCCGATTTAACTTGAGGATAATGCTGCTGCATTTTCGGATTAAAAAGAAATTGAAAATGTTTATACATTTTTAATTCATTTACTATTTTATGGAGTACTTAGGAAGCTTTCTCATTGGCACTTTACCACGCTGAGCAGATGGGACGTGAATTATTTAAAACTCCCGTATCTTAATGTTCGTGTCGGCACCCGTATGGCTTATAATTTTTGAAAGTCACAGGGGTAGTAACCAGAGAACTTCCACCTGTTGTCAATCCAGTGGTATGAGAACGATATTTATCGTCGTTTTCCGTGCTACTGGATTGAGAACTTATTTTGTTAATATATTAAATTAGCATGTCTTATGATTAAAGATATATGGATATTATGTTTCATGTACAATTTGGCACCAGAAACAACCATCTTTTTTGTGATCAATCACCAGGAAATTAAGAGAATGGTGGAGTTTGTATTATACATGCGCAGCATAATAATTGACTGTAACGGTGGTAAGTATAGAGCGTGATATACAGAAAATAATTAATAAAGCTCGTAATAAGGTTCTTAAAATATTTTCTTGTGGTCTAATTATGTTTATATATCATAAAAAGCCACATTTATACGTTGTAACACAAACTAAATTTTAAGAAATATTTGTCATTTCGATTTTTGCAGTTCTAAAATACTATTTTTGAGTTTGATTTCCGGAGCGGAAATCGAAACGTCAAACAACAGAAATGTAATTTTCATTACAACTAAAAACAAGCAAGGGCCAATCAATAAGGTACGAAAAAGAATATTTAATCTTCCTTATTATTAGACGGAGCTTTTAATCCTATTGTTATTCTAACAAGAATAGATTATATTTTTTATAAGTTTGTCTGTTTTTAACAAAAATATATTTTTGTATTCTAATAGAGAAAATCCTCAAGCATTAGTTAGCTATTTTTAATTAATTAATTAAAATGTTCAGTGAAATCTCTGTAGAATAACAGATTTGTAATTAAAACTGCATGCATATTAGTAAACTAATCTGCAACGTATTAGATAAATAATACCTAAAGGCAAACTGTGTTTATTAAAACACAAGTCAAAGTGCAAACTATTTAACAGCCGACTCCAATATTGCTTACGAAAATCAAAATTTCCCCTGGGAAACAATCCTGACCATGACAATACTCCGTCGTCCAGCTCCAACCTTTTCCCGATAAAATCACTTTTATTACCTTGTGGTTCGAATACACAGACTAATGCTCGTATCGTAAAAGCTTTGTTGCCATTTTAACAATAATTGCGATATTTTCCACACTACAGCTTTCAATTAGTGGTCCATTTCCTGCTCTTGGATCGCGCCGAAATGGGGGCAATGAAAAGAAATCATTAACTGGAATATTGCAACGAAAACGTGCAGTAAAACTTGATGGTGGGAAAAACTAAAAAGTCTGTAGGCCAAACTAAGCTATAAAAACTTTCTAGAATATAGTGTCAGAATATTAAATATAAGTCATTACATTCATTATGGGAATAAATCAAATAATTTATGATACTGATTGAGTATTAAAGGGGACAAGGAATGGAGTAGATTAAAGTAAAAATTGAGCTACTTGAAAAACCATGCAAAAAATTTAACATTTTTAAATTTACATATAAAAATTTTAACATTTTTCATATATTATACAGGCTGTTTCATTGGGAAACGGAAATACTTTAATGGTGAATAGAGGTCACCGAGCCGGTTCTAGATATACTACTGGATTTTTTTCCCTACCGACTTTTATAACCGAGTTACGAGTTTTATCGATTTTGCCCATTTCTTTCCTAAGCAATAACTTTACAACCACCCTGTATATTTGTTTGATATTTGGTACACATATGTCTCATTCAAAACCCAAACGACCGACATACTAACCATAACAAAAATCCTGGTCCGGATTAACAAAAAATTATAAAGTAATTGTGACCTTAAAACAACACCTTGTATATTCAAATTTTTGAAAATCTGTTTGCATATTTAAAAAGAGCATAAAAACCAGTTTAATGGTTCGCTTATATTTTTCCGCCAGACAATTTTATGACTTTAATTTTGAAATTATATTGAATTTTTTAACAACTCTGACATTAAAAAGCAGGTATTATTAACTTTTAGTTATAAATTATTAAAGTTAATGAATAAATAATCATTTTAAAAATAATCAATACTTGTTTTAACACATGGGAACGACCCAATCACTAATCACAAGAAAAATCCAGGTCCGGATTAACAAAAAAAAATATAAAGTAATTGTGACCTCGGAACAACACCCTGTATATTGAAATTTTGAAAATTTGTTTGCGTATTTTAAAAGAGCATAAACAAGTGCTTTAAAAGGTACATGTCAAATTTTTGCGCAGATAATTTAGTTAGGGCAATTTTGAAATCATATTGATTAATTCTGTCAAGGTGAAAAGAAGCTGCCAGAAAAATAATTAAGGACAATCCCAATGTAATTAGAAAATCGATTCGAAATCTTTCAAAACGAGCAAGGAAATGGATCGAACAAAATGGTGGACATTTTGAGCAACTGTTATAGTTCAAATATTTTTAATTTATGTTAAATTTTTGAATTGTTTAAACAAATTTTTTATTAGATATAGCTGTTTTTTTAAATTATTTACTAAATCATTAAAATATCCCAATTCTCGCAATTCTAATTTTCGCTGGCAAAGCCAGCTTAGTAAATAAGTATTAAGTATTTTTAAAATAAGTACTGATTTATTAACGTTAAATTATTAAAAGTTAATAATACCTGGTTTTTAATCTCAGACTTCTTTAAAATTTCAATATAATTTCAAAATTGATGTAATTAAATCAACAGCGCAAAAAATTAAAATGAACCTTCAATCACAGTTTTTATGCTCTTTTTTATGCTACAGGGTGTTGGTTCAAGGTCACAATTACTTTATATTTTTTTGTCAATCCGGACCTGGATTTTTCTTGTTATTAGTAATTGGGTCGTTCCAATGTGGTAAATAAATATTGATTATTTTTAAAATGAGTATTTATTCATAAGCTTTAATAATTTATAAATAAAAGTTAATAATACCTGCTTTTTAATTCAATATAATTTCAAAATTAAAGTCATAAAAAAGGCTGGACGAAAAATTGAAGCGAACCACTAAACTTGTTTTTTGTGCTCTTTTCAAATATGTCAACAGATTTTCAAAATTCGAATAAAGAGTGTGTTGTTTTAAGGTCACAATTACTTTATAATTTTTTGTTAAGCCGGACCTGGATTTTTCTTATGGTTAGTATGTCAGTCGTTTGGGTTTTGAATGAGACACATGTGTACCAAATATGAAAAAAATATACAGGGTGGTTCTAAGGTTATGGCTTAGGAAAGAAATCGGCAAAATCGATAAAACACCCTGTAACTCAAAACATGTAACTCAACTGTAAAACAAAACATGTAGTATATGTAGAACCGGCTCGGTGACCTCTACTCAGTTATCCGATAAAGTATTTCCGTTTCCCAATGAAACACCCTGTATAAAGCTTACTATCGTATAAACTTAAAAACAACGTGCTAGTTTTCACAATCATAGATTTGTCAGGATGACACGTTCCACAATTAAAACGTCCCCTGTTCCAATGTTCCCATACATCAAAGTTTGTCCGACTAGACACCGTTAAACTATTAACAAATTTTCAGCTTGATATTAATCAAATTTTTTTGGTACGCGAGTATGCGGGATCCATGCCTAATTACTTTTGACCTTAAAATGGAACAGTTCCAAGGCATTGGCTGTATATGGCTGTATATGATTCTTTTTATAGGCATTTTTCAGTGCATCACCAATGATAGAAAAAGATAGGTAAGTCCGTGATAATACACACTTATAACATTTATTCTAACATGACATTTTAGTTAAATCTGACAGTTGTCAAATTTTATTCGCAATTTGGCATAAAAACAAATCAATTATGTTTATTTTATTTACAAAATGGTATTTTCTTTGATTTGTATAGTCTTATAAATTGTATAGATTATATTCGTAGATATATTATATATTTCGTAAATAATTTTTTCAATTATAGCGCCATCTATCGAGAACTAAAATAAATGTTATAAATGTCTGTAATTAAGGACGTGCCTATTTTTCTGTCACATTTAACTTAATGCGTTAGAAAGAAATCGAAAAACTGTGACGCACTGAAAGATGCCTATGAGAAAAAAATACCATAGTAGTTATAAAATTTTACAATGAAGTCAAAACTTCTAATTAAACATATACCTACCAATTACGTTGGAAGTTTTTATTCAGAAAGATTTTATTTTCTTTTCAGTCAAACCATCTTAACATATGCTATCTAATTTTGGCATCAATTGGTGCCCACCTAGACTTCCCCTAATATACTCATTTCTAATTTTATCCTTCTTTGTCACTCCACTCATCCATCTAAGCATTCTCATTTCCGCCACATTCATTCGTTGTTCCTCTTTCTTTTTCACTGCCCAACATTTAGTTTCGTACATCATAGGTACTATTGCTGTTTTATAGAATTTTCCCTTCAGCTTCATTGGGATTTTTCTGTCACACAACACACCACTCGCTTGTTTTCACTTCATCCATCCAGCCCTAATTCTACTGCATGCATCTTCATCTATTTCTCCAAAGATACCATTTTATTTGTATTAACTCCATCTTTAAACGAATATTCCAAATACTCTGTTTTTGTCCTACCAAGTTTTAAACCTTTTTCCCAGAGAGCTTATCTCCACTGCTCCAGTTTTTGTTCTAAGTCTTTTTCACTATTTCCTATTAACACTACAACATCATCAGCATACATTAGGCACCATGGAATGCTACCCTGTAGTTTCGCTGTTATCTGGTCCAAAACTAATGAGAATAAAAAATAAGGACTAATCACCGAGACTTGGTGCAATCCTACTTTCACCTGAAATTTATCAGTCTCTCCCACACCTGTCGTAACACTAGTCGTTACTCCCTCATACATATCTCTCACAATCTTTACATATTCGCCAGGGACTACTTTCTTATTGAGTGCCCACCACAGAATCTCTCGAGGAACTCTATCGAGGATGATGATGATTTTTTAATTGTTATTTGTATTATATTAGTTTTAGTGTTAAGTTTGTAATTTATAGAGTAAACAGTAATCTCGAAAATTAACCAATAAATTTCCATTCGACAGACCTATAGCCACACTCATAAATATTACTTGTCACTTTTCCTTAAAGAATAAATTGGTAGTACCGAAAGTAAGCAAATTAAGAGAGGATAGGAGTTATTTGTTTTAATAGTTATGTTTGAAAATTGAAAATAAATACCACAATTGTACTAAATTAAAAGATAAATAACTTGATAAACCAAAAATAAACAATAAATTCAAATAATAACCAACAAATGCGTTATCACTGCCACTTAAATTCATAAACGACAAAATTATTAGTAAACATGATATCAGCGACATACCAATTGGTTTTATCCTTGTTTAACTTATTGTGATTTCTATGGACAAGCGGCTTAATTTTGTGATACTAGTTTCTGTGAGTAAGAAAGAGACCTACTATAAAAAGTAATTCGTGAATAATTTCATGCATAGGAAAAGTTAGAATGGAAGTACTATATCACAATATTGTGCTTTCGTTTTTGATAATGTTACGTAATACCGACGCCCTGTTGCCGTACTTTTGAAAGTTCGCAGAACTTTAAAAAATATTGATGACGCGCTGATGGAGACTCTTTGCTTACTAGTCCATTCTTTCACGGTTTTTGCTCTAGATTTTAAAGAACTGCTTGGATTGACATGAAATTTGGCATACGTATAGCTTACATGTCAAAGACAAAAAGTGATATTGTGCCGATGTGTGCTTTTGCCCTGGGGGTGACTTTCACCCCCTCTTGGGGGTGAAAAAATATATGTCCAAAATAAGTCCGGAAATGGGTAAACTGACTAATTTTAAGTAACTTTTGTTCTATAGAGCTTTTTCGCCATGTCAACACTTTTCGAGATATTTGCGAGTGAATATGTTCATTTTTGAACAAAATAACCACATTTTTAGACGGTTTTTCGCAAATAACTCAAAAAGTAAGTATTTTGTGAAAAAAAATGTTCTTAGCAAAAATATAGCCTATAAAAAAGTAAAAAAAATGGAGTACGCGTTGGGTCTCTGGACCTCGTAAAACCAGAGTTATAGCCAATGAAAAATAGATTCATATTCACCAAATTTCAAATAGAATATTTCGACGTGAAATATTCAAAAAATTAAGCACTTTTTGGGAAAAACCCATTATAACTTTTTTAAAGTGTTTAGAAAAATCTTTATTTTTGTTTTTACAAAAAGTTTCTAGCTTTAAATTTAAGCAAGTTACGCTCAAAATAAAGTTGGTCCCTTTTGTTTTTGCAAAAAAAAATCGGGAAGACCACCCCCTAATTAGCAACTTAAATGAAATTAATCGTTACCGCTCCACAAATTATTTTACTAATGTTGTGTTTATATGATGTGTAAGTTTTATCGATTTAAAGTGCTTATTTTTGAAAAAATTTGGTTTCAAAATAAAATTTTTAAAAATTTAAATTTTGAAAAAGATGCTTTTTTCAAAATAACTTAAAACTTGTTAGAGATACCAAAAATCTCGAAAAACAGAAAAGTCAGATTTGCTTTTCTGAATATCATGTATTTTTTTGTTTTTCTGTTAGACAAAAATTTATTGAGGTTTGGTGTTTCTAAATTGGCATACATTCGTGATCAGTGGCTCGTTCAACCCCTTTTAAATACAGCACTTTCAATAATAAGGACTTTGAACCGATGAAACTTACAGATCATATAAACAATATATACACGAGTCAAGAAATTTGTGAAGTCGTAACGATTAAGTTCATTTAAGATACTAATTAGGGGGTGATTTTCTCGATTTTTTTACCAAAACCAAAAGGGACTAACTTTATTTTGAGCGTAACTTGTTTAATTTTGATACTAATATTTTTTTCTATAAAACAAAAATGAAACTTTTATTAAACACTTTAAATAAGTTGTAATGAGTTTTCCCCGAAATGTGCTTCATTTTTGGTTATTTCACGTTAAAATATTCTATTTGGAATTTGTCGAATATGAACCTATATTTCATTAGCTATAACTCTGCTTGTACTAGGTGTAGAGCCGTGATATATACACCATTCTTTTAAATTTTTTACAGGCTATATTTTTGCTAAGACTGTTTTTTCGACAAAATGCTTACTATTTGAGTTATTTGCGAAAAACCGTCTAAAAGCGTGGTTATTTTGTTGAAAAAATGAACATATTCACTGCCAAATAACTCGAAAAGTATTGATTTAGTGAAAAAACTCTATAGAACAAAAGTTACTTAAAATTAGCCAGTTTATCGATTTCCTGACTTTCTTTGGACGAATATTTTTTCACCCCCAAGAGGGGGTGAACACCACCCCCAGGGCAAAAGCACATATCGGCACAATATCACTTTTTTTCTTTGACTTGTTAGCTAGGTGTATGCCAAATTTCATGTCAATCCAAGCGGTTTTTTTAAATTTAGAGGTTTTGCAATATTTTACCGTTAATGAATGGACTATTCTGGGCTCTGATAGGATTGCGTTTTTTTTTCGTGTAGCTATTTTATTCTCTGTATTCAAAACAAACAGATTAAAACTTCAGCAACAAAATATATTTCCCCGCTGTACATGTCAACATCTACTCGAAAATGTAGTTTTTAAAATATTTTAATCTCATTAAAACTATTTAACCCAGCTTTAAGCTGAAATGTCCATTTAAACTTAGCAATCTGAATTTCATACTTTTAATTAGGTGAACGCAAGTTATGTGCCCGCGAGGGCAAGTTTTTAGTTCCATGTTGAGTCTCGTAAAATGGTAAATGAATTTGTCATGGGTTTTAAAAAAGTTTCGCAGACATAAAAGTTGGTATATTACGGATTAATTTTTTAATATCAACTAGGTAATTAGCAGACGTCTCATCTGTTTCAACATAAATACCAGCTTATTGTTTGCTTTGTTTTGCTTATTTGCGTTGTTTATTAAAACAGCTATGAAAGCCAGTCTAGACGAAAAAGTTGTAAAAAAAATATTACACAGGTAGCTGATCTGATGTCATTGCCTTAGAAAATTTCTGTTGCAAATATGGATGAAAATCTAGATAGAAATATTTCCAAATGACTGCCTATAAATTATAAGAAAAAATTATCGGGGGTAATTACAGAAGTGCATCAAAATTATCGATAATTTTGCTTCAAAGCATATTGCCTAAAAACTACTATATTTCATTTTCATAAAGAGGAAAGAGCCCTTCTCCTTCGGAGTAGGGCTCTTTTGTCAAAATATGAAAAAGAACGAGAGTCATTTTTAAAAAGCTAAATTATCTGATTATTTTGATGCACGAGTGTAATTTAGGGAGAAAATTACTCGAAGCAAGTAAAACTATCAAATGAAGTAATAATAATTTTCTAAATAATTTATTTAATAATACCACAAAACCCGATCTTAAAAAAACTAATGATTATTGAAGACATAGTTATAATAATTGTTTACATTATTTCTCGATTCCTCTGGATGTGGATTTAAATTTTTGGAACAACTAAGTTGGGGCTCCCTTGTATTTGCTCTCATTTGTTGAATGCTCATCTCATGGTGTTCCTGGTCCATCAGCAGGTAAGAAGATAGATTTTGTGTTGAAAAATAAAAAATTGACATATTAAATAAAAAAAAAGTTGTTATTAGTTTCAATATATGTGGTTGTCAAATTCAACAATTAAAAACACTAAAATACTACTTTCGATTTCTACTATGCAATTATCAGTAAAGCTCGGATTTACAGGCAACAAAAATTGAAGAAAAAGGCGCCTATATAGGCAAAGATTTTTATTAAAAAAGGCAGGAATATTAACATTTAGGCAAAATATGGCAATAAAGGAATATAACTTATTATTTATAACCACTTAAAATTTTACCATTAGTAGAAACAACTAAATGTTTTTCAATATTTTCGGTCTTAAAAGTATGTCTTCGATCACTTAAAATTAATTTGTACATTTAAAACGAACGTTCGACATCGACAGATGTAATTAGAGCATATTTCAGAGCGGGTAATAAATCTGGCATAATTTGTAATTCTTCGGAAAATGTCCAACTCAAAACTTTAGCAACATTAGATAAAAACGAAAAACCTTCATTCTTGTCGAAAACATATTTCATTTTTTTAAAAATTAATTGACCGTTACTTCCAGGTGCCGATTTAATTTTCGTCTTTAAATTATCTATTAATTTTACTGACACACATAAACTTATCTCTTGTTTTTCTAATAAGGTAATTGTGGTCACTATTAATTTATAATTGTCATTGATATAAGTGAGTTTCTGTTTCAATTTGGGATTTTTTAATATGTTTTTTGCTTCTCGAATGGCTTCGGAAATATCATCATCAAATTCTGACATAACTAATTCTATCTCATTGCAGTGTTAAAATTAAAAAAAAAAAACTGCTTCGAGCCAGGTTCCCCACCTTGTAATTACTGGTTTAGGTGGCAAAGGGACACCGAGAAGTCTTTCTTTATATATTTGCACCCTCAACGGAGCCTTTACAAAAACTTTTTTCATAAAATTTATAAAATTATTTGCCAACGGAAACAGATTTCTTATTTCTTCAGAAACTCTATTTACCCCGTGGGCTACACAAGTGCAATGAATTAAATTAGGATAAAAATCTTTAAATTAACAGCAGCTTTTAACATATATTCCGCAGCATCTGAAAGCATTAAAACTATTTTATTCACTGGTATAGGGTTGGGTAAAAAGAGGTTTGTTAAACTATCTTGTATAAATCGACTTATTGTTAAATTGTTTGTTTTTTCCAATTCTTTAACGGCAACTAAATAAGGTTTTCTCGCAAAGTTTTCGTTCAAAATTCCAATCATTAAATTAGCTATATACCTGCCGCACACATCTGTCGTTTCATCCACGATAATATACAAAAAATTGCCCTCTAACTCCCGCTTAATTTTTGAAATACATTCCACATAACATTCTTCCACAGTATGTTTTCTCAATGTACTCTCGTCCGGTAAGGATTTATTAAGATAGTTTTCGAAAAAGCATTTAAAACTAGGGTTATTAACTTTATATAGAGGAATGTTGGATGCAATCATCATCTGGCATAAATCAAATTTAAATGCGTCTTCCTCCTTTTTTTTGAACTGCTTAAACTATCCCGCAGAGATATTTGGGCTAACTTAGAGAAATTTAATTTTTCCAAACTACGTTTATGAAGTGGGGTTCCACAATGCTGGTCAATAAAGTACTTTTTTCTACTTGAAATCTGAGAATTTAAAAAAAAATAATTAGAATTCTAAAACCGCTTTAGAATTTAGTTATGTTGTGGGACGAGAAAAAAAGAGAAAAAATAAAACTTACCGATTTGCCGCATGGTTTACAAAATGCTCCATCTCCTTCTAGAGAAAATTCCGAATAAGGTGCGATCCATAGCCTTAATTTAATGTTATCTTTTCACACAAATGTCTAAAACGTTTTAAAACGTGTTCTTTGCTTTTCGGTATACGCAACAAAACTAAACTAGGATATAGCAATTTGTGACTAAACTCTGATACAGTAACCGACTGTACAACTGATAATAATCTAATAAAGCTTAGGGATTTCCAAATAGTTAACCCTCAATTCTTGATCAGGTACATTTTCCTAGAAATCGGTTATATAAACAAACCATTGTTATTTAATTATTGACCCAAAATTTTATTATAGAATGGTTTAGTAATAGAATAATATCATGGGTAGTACCATGAAATTTTAAAAAAGGCACAAATAGGCGGATTTTACGAAAAAAGGCAAAAAGTGCAAAAAACAATTATAATAGGCAAAATAGGCAAAAAAAGGCATTTTGCCTATAATCCGAGCTTTAATTATCAGTAGTAATTGCACAAGAGCTCTAAAATTCTATATTAATTTTAGAGATCGAGTGCAATTTTTTGCGATTATTTCATGAATAAATCTGTTCAAAACCAAAATTTTATTGTAATTTATTTATGTAAGTACAAATTAGTAGGTACAATTAAACACACAGTTGTTATAAATATTTGACGATAGAAAGTCATCACTTTTATAATTTTTAAAACATTAATTGTCATTAATATCACTGAATGTATTTTTTCATAACAACGAAGGGCATCTGACGTAATATACTTGACGACGGAAAATTATCAAAAATTATCAGTTTAATTTTGATTTCTGTAGCTCTCTATTGGTCAGAACCTCCTATGAATAAAATAATCGCTGTAATCAAGCCATAATTGTCGAGTAGACAAATGGGTGAGTGTAATTTTCTTTAGAATATACTAGCTATGAAAGATTAATATATCTTCATACCTAAAAATGTTTTGCAATTTTCATGAAAAACAGGTAATAGGTCTGGATCCCGCATAAAAAAAGTTGATTAATAGCAAGCTGAAAATATCTTAATTGCTTAACGGTGTCTAGTCGGACAAACTTTGACGTACGGGAACACTGAAACAGGGGAAGTTTTAATGGTGGAACATGTTAAGAATTTAAAACGTCAGACTACGAAAACGTCAGCTGTATTTTGTCGGACAGAACTTCCAATTGATGCCTTTCAATAAACTCTCATGCAAAAATCAGACCGGTGTGTATCACCAACTCGGCATTTTAATGAGTGAAACACGAAGAACATGTCAAATGACAGAAATCATGTTGGTTAATAATAGCAGTCTGATTTTTGCATGAGAGTTTAATGAAACGGTAACAAATCAATTGGAAATTCTGTTGGATAAAATACATCTGACGTTTTCGTACCTGTTTAACCTATTCCACAATAAATGTATAATATTTTATTTACAAAGCATTTTCTGATAATATCCCTAAATTTTTACGAGCAGTTTATTAGATGTAAATATTAGAAACAAAACTCTTGTTCTTTATAAGAATCCGGTTATTGACATTGCAAACTTCAGCTGCCTTTAATCCGGACTTGTTAACAGCAATAAACACGAAATAAAATATTAGATCTACCCGCATGCGATGTGGTTCTAATTATTATACTAGTAGTTCACTAATTAAACTCAGACTGAATCTGGTTTCAAAGTGCTGATCACGTTAAAATCATACGTTAAAACTAAGCACAACTTTGTTTCCGTTAAGTTGGATGATAGTTTAAGAGGGATTTCTATAAAGTTTTGTTAATGGATTGTAATTAATTAGGATTTGTATTTATGGTTATGATGTAAAAATATCCATAACTACGGATGGCGGTTTTTGACAAAACGCCGGTTTTCAGTTATACGTTATACCGGTTTGTTCCAAAAAACCGGTGCGCGGTGGTTCTAAAAATCGGATTCAGGATTTTTTAATTAATAGCTAATACCCTTTATATTATATTAATAGCCAATACCCATTATTAGCTTACCATGTTATATTGTTTTCACCCAATTTTTAAAAAATGTGAAAACTTTGAATTATCCACGTCCGTCTGTTCGTCTGTCTCTGCTCACAACTCCTCCGTCAATATACCAGCTAGAATAACAAATGTGGTGTCAAATGAAAGTTTATAATCCAAGGATGGTACTAAAGGTGAGATATTTGACCGAATCTGTCTGTCGGTCGGTCCGTCCGACCGCAAATTTAACTCCTCCGTCATTATACCAGGTAGAATAACAAATGAGTTGTCAAATGAAAGCTTGTAATCCAAAGATGGTACTAAAGTTGAGATATTTGATCTAGGCTGTCTGTCCGTCTGTCCGTCCGACCGAGAATATAACTCCTCCTTCATTTTACCAAGTAGAATGACAAATGAGGTGTCAAATGAAAGCTTATAATCCAAAGATGGTACTAAAGGTGATACATTTGAAGTAGACTGTGTGTCCATCTATCCGTCCCACAGCAAATGTAACTCCTCTGTCATTATACCAGGCAGAATGACAACTGGGGTGTCGCATGAAAGCTTAAAATCCAAGGATGGTATTAAATGTGCGAAATTTGACCTAGGACTTCCGGTTTTAGAAATGCGACCAGAAATACTGTTTTAAAGTCACCGGAATAGTATACGTGATATATTATTCGACGCTATACGACTTCGCAAGAAGAGAACAAATATATACTTGGTTTCAGGACTGTCTGTTCATCTTTTTTTCCGTCCGCGAATACAATTCCTCCATTATTAATAAAGATAGAATGACAAATGCGATGTCGAATGAAAGCTTATAATCCAAGGATGGTACTAAATGTGCGAAATTTTACCTAGGACTTCCGGTTTTAGAAATGGGACCAGAAGTACTGTTTTAAAGTCACCGGAATATTACACGTGATATATTATTCGATGCTACTTCGCAAGAAGAGAATAAATATATACTTGGTTTCATGACTGTCTGTTCATCTGTCTTTCTGTCCGAGAATACAACTCCTCCATTATTAATACAAATGGAATGACAAATGAGGTGTTGAATGAAACCTTATTACCCAAGGATGGTAATAAAGATGAGAAATTTAACATAGGACTTCCGGTTTTAGAGTTGCAACCGTATGAACTGTTCTAAAGTCACCGAAATCGTATAAGAGTATATCATTCGACGTCTCTTAGCAAGACGAGAACAAATTTTGGTTTTGATTTTAAACATTTTTAACATTTTTAACATCATTTCCGCTTAAAAAGTAGAAGTGCCGTTATAGTCACTGAATTAGTACATGTAACACATCAATCGAAGCGTATTGAAAAGTTGAGTTTTAATCTCTAGTCCCTGTTTTGAAGTCATTTCTGTTTAAACAATGATGACCCAAAGTTTAGTCATATTTACTCAAAAGTAGTTAAATCGTATATCGATCGACGCAAAGTTACAGAAGCGTTCAAATATCGACCTCCAGTTCTACTTTCGATTACTTTCGGTGAAAAGCTAGGACTTACGAAGTCCAATTACTTGTTTACATTGCACTTTACCTTGCGATACTCCATTCAAAAAATCGATATAAATATTAATCATATCGACACTATCGAAAGAATATATCGATACCAAGATAATTAATCGATACATAAACGGCGTTGGGATCGTACCTAATTGGGATCAAAAATAGAAATCAATCACCAGTGTTGTCAAATCAGTTTAGGTTAAACAGAAAAAATAAAAAAGTAAAAAGAAAAAACCGGTTATAACCGGAAAAAAACAACCAAAAACCGATTATTCCAGAATAGAAAAACCGGGTTTCAGTTATAAGCCGTAGGTTTTCCCATACCTATCTATAACAAAAATAATACACTGCGAGGCATAAGTTAAGGATATAGAAAGTGTATGCTTTTTTCATAGTTGATTTTTTCGGGAACAAGTTAACGGATTCCGCTATTTTTTTAATATTCTAGATATTTTTTTAGTATTTACACAGCTTTGCAAAGACATACTTAATTTTTTTTGGATTTATACCGGGTGGAAGAAAATACATGTTTTTCTTATGTTAAGTTTGAAACACCCTGTGGGGAGGATAAGGTACAAATCTGAATACACATAGGGATCGTGTTGTAGTCTTATGTTCTATGAACATTTTGCTTTTTGAATCTCCCTGATATCTTTAGACACAAAGAAAATAACAAAGATAATAGGTGGTTTTGCTCTTTAACATGACATGTGTTTTAACTGAAACAAAACTAAATTAACAATAAAAAATAACATTTAACAGAACGTTACAACAGAAAGGCAAAGAATGTAAACAGTTCTTATCGACACCTATAAGAGGTATTTGTCGATCAGGTAAGCGGTATGCACAGCGCAGCATAAGAAAGACGAGATTTTTCAATGGAGGCTCTGTGATGTTTTGGGGTGGAATTTCCCTGAAAGTAATACGGATTTGGTACATTACACATTTTTTCTTTTAACACTCTTTTCCTTTCGCACTATATATATAGCCCGATCAAAGAACAGTCTGACCCCAAAAAAAATAAAGGAAGGATGATTTGGGAATAAGTAGTTGAAATTGTCTACTATTATAAAGAAAAAGTTTACAATCCTGCATTTTACAAAAATGGAGGGGAATACCTCCCACTCGAAGATGAAAAAAATACATTCAAAATAAGACCAGAATTAGATGACATGACTAATTCTAAACAACTTTTCTTTTTTTTTTACTAAGTCAATATTTTCGAGTTATTTGCGAGTGAATATGTTTATGTTTAACAAAATAAAACATGTTTTTGGACGGTATTTCGGAGATAACTCAAAAAGTAAGTATTTTAACGAAAAAAATATTCTTAGCAAAAATATAGCCCATCAAAAATTGAAATAGTGGTGTATACATGAGGTCTGTAGACCCAGTAGAAGCTGAGTTGCAGTTAATGAAAAGTAGGTTCTTCTTCGTCAAATTCCAAATCGAATATTTCAATGTGAAATAACCCAAAAACGGAGCACTTTTAGGGCAAAATTCATTTTCATTTTTTAAAGTGTTTAAAAAAAGGTTTATTTTTGTTTAAAAAAAACTTGTAATATTAATAGTAAGTGAATTATGCCTCAAATATTGTTGGTCCCTTTTATTTTCTGGTAAAAAAATCGCGAAAATCACCCCCTAATTAGCATCACATATACGTTTTAACATGACCGCTTCACAACTTACTTTGTCTACGTATTATTTATATGATCTGTAAGTTTCATCGGTTTAAAGTGCTTCGTTTTGAAAAAGCTGTAGTTAAAATTGCTTGAACGAGTAACTAATCACGAGTTTAAGCAAATTTTGAACAGCCATAGCATAATCAATTTTTGTCTAACAAGAAAACAAAAAATCAGAAATATTCAGAAAAGCAAAACGTACATTTTATTACTCTTTGAGATTTTTGGTATTCCTAATTGTTTTTAAGTTAATTCCATAAACAATTACGATTTTTTTCAAAATTAAAAAAAATGTTTCATTTTAAACTTAATTTTTTTGAAAACTGAGCACTCTGAACCAAAGAAACTTATAAATAATATAAACAATACATAAGAAAAGTAACTTGTAAAGCGGTAACGATTAATTTTATTTGAGAAGCTAATTAAGGGGTGATTTTCGCCATTTTTTTACCAAAAAATAAAAGGGACCAACAATATTTTGAGCGTAACTCACTTAGTTTTAATGTTAAAATTAAAAAAAAAAAAACAAAAATATACCTTTTTTTAAACACTTTAAAAAACTTGAAATGAATTTTCCCCGAAAAGTGCTCCTCTTTTTGGTTATTTCACATTGAAATATTCGATTTGGAATTTGACTTGATGAATTTGAAAAAGTTACTTAGAATTAGTCATTTTATCTAATTCCGGACTTATCTTCAACGTATATTTTTTCACCCCCGAGAAAAAATTTTTCACCCCGTATTTTCCAATTTTTGTAAAATGGAGGGGATGTAGAATTGTAAACTTTTTCTTATACAGTATGTCCCTGTAAGTTGAATCCATATGGAAAACTTTTTTATTATTAAATTTACGAAAAAAAGTTATTCTTCATAAAAAGCTCTGCATGGTCCAAAACCTAAGATTCAACCATCAGATACCAAGTTTTATGAATATTATACAAGGTACAGTGAAACCCCGATAAGTCGGCCCCCGATAACCCGGAAGCCCGGCTAACCCGGACCGATTTTTATCAGACAAACATGTCAACAATAAAAATGTATGTAATATAATGTTTTAGAGATATTTGAGAGATTTTGAGAGAGAATGGGTTTTTGTGTAATTTGAACTACATATACGATAGTAAAAATGACTCATGGCACACGACCTTCATTGTCGTGTTATCGGAAACAACAGGCACCTGTAGTATCCTTTATTTATTTCAAACTGTCTTGGCATTGTTTAAAAAAAGACTAAAAGACTATTAAAAAAGTTATTTTTTAAACAATGGTCTTAATCTTCACTGTTATTAAATAACATAACATCGTTGCGATTCCTTGAGACCGTATTGTGGGTAGTACAGTCGTATTGTTCGCTTCCGTTCTGTAATTGTTCGTAAATCTATTCAGACTTTGTGTTTGCGTGTTGTTTTGTCTACGTAATGGCAACAAAACGTAAAAATGTTGTAGTGACAATGGAAAAGAAACTAGAAGCATTAGGTAGAATCGATAAAGGCGTAATTGATACGTAATTTAGATGTGTACTGTGTATATATATTTCATGTTATTTCAATTATAACGGAGTTTATCTGTAGAGGAACTGGTCCGAATATGGGCTATGTATTTTATATGGGCCACCACACTATCTATGAAACAAGTAGTGCTATCTGTTAGAAAATGCCCAAATATAGTAGAAGGCCCCTTTCTTGTCATATATTTACAGATTCCTCGACCAGTACATATGTTGTTGTTACACAGTGTAGACCCTTTGATTTTGACTTTTGAAAAAATTTTATTGGGTAAGTTTATATTACGTAATATTTGTGTTTATTGACATTCTTTCGGAATTGATATATTATGCTTGTGTGGCAGAAAAAGGAAGGAAAATGGTTTTAATGTAGGGTACGAACAAAAAATAATTAAAAAATCATAAACTAATATTTTTCTTGAACATACATATTTTGAAATATGGGCCCCTTGTGTGACGTAAATATAGGCTAGGAGCCCATATTCAGACCGCTCGCATAAATCTAGCAGAACTATTGGAAAAGGCATTATTGATGAAATGCCAGGCGGCAGAGATAGCAGATAGCTAAGAATGGTTTTAAAGTAACTGAAATAGGACCAATAAATACAACCATTTTTTCTGATGCTGATTTCAGTACTGAGAAACTGAAATCTGAGAAAACTTGTAATTTGACTGAAATTTATTTGGAAGAATTGACAAGCGACCTTGCAAAAACGATTTCTTCAGAAAATATAACAGTTCGTTCAGAAGATCAAGGACCAAGTTATTCTAAAGACCGAGATCAACCATTAAAGAACACAACGAACGCAACAACTGTGCCAGAACACCGTTGAAAACATTCATGAGTCCATTTGTTCTTTCAACTGTCCCATCAGTTACGAAGCGAGCGTCTTCAAGAGGAAGAAAAAATTCTTGTTCTCAAGTTATAATTTCATCTCCGTATAAATCAGACCTTGAATTATCAATTGAGAATATAAGAAAATCAAAAGAAGGAACGGGGAAGAGAACTGTGTTTTCAGTTGAATAAAAAGAAAATGCAAAGACCAAGGAAGGAAAGGGGACGATAATAGTTTCTGCGCTAAAGCCAAAAGAAAATGTAAAGAAACCCAACAGAAAAATCAAAACCAAATTCAGTTTGGATGAAGAAGAGGAAGAGGAATTTTTGCCCGCTGACGAAGACCTTGACGTAGAACAGATAGTACAGTATTCTCCTGAAAGCAATGATGCCACATCTCTATTTTGTGAACAACAGTTTTCTGATGACACTAGAGGAGAAACGTGGGTTCAATGTTTAATATGCAATCTCTGGGCACATGAACAGTGTTCCGGAGCTGAAAAAGACTCTTACGTTTGCGATTTTTGCAGATAATTTTATTTTATTTTTTCACAGATATGTTTATTATTCTTTAAGCATAAATTGTTAGCTAGGTTATTTAGTATTTTTGTCGTCAAAAGAAAATTTTGTTAGTTTTTGAGTGGGGCCCATATTTCAGACAGCCTGGCCTGGTTAGAAAAATATGCCTCACGTCATATTATTATCCGTAAAATAAATAAACTTTATTATAAAAAATACATAGTTAGTAGTTGTTTTTCTAAGGTCTTATAGCATGTATAAACGATATGTAGCATTGTTATAGACACATAATAAGCAAGTTTCAATAGAAAAACAAATGGGGGGCCCATATTCAGACCAGTTCCAGTATACCGTATTTTATTAATTTTTACCATTTTCTCCGGCTAATCCGGATTTTCGGTAACCCGGATCGACCGCGGTCCCGATTAATCCGAGTTAACAAGGTTCCGCTGTATGTCAAAAAGTTTGAATTTCACTCAGGAGTAAAGTAGCTTTATTTTTCACAATATTGAAAATCGCTATTATGAAAAGTTGTTTGGAATTAAAAACTATATTCAAATATGCAATTACACCCTTCTAATTTTAATTTTTTTTTTTTTGAAAAATTATGGATAACTAACATTATTTTCAGTTATTTCAATTCTGATAACTCTTTTATTAGTAATTTTAGGAAAAAAGCTGATTCTTAATAAAAAGTTCTGCATAGTCTAAAACCTAAAATACATCCATCTTATATCAAATTTTATCAATTTTATACGAGGCATGTCAAAAAAGATAAATTTAGATAAAAGTAAGGTACCTTTATAGTTCAGAATATTTCAATTAGAAGGATGTAATTACCTACTGAAACATAGTTTTTAATTCTAAATAACTTGTCATAATAACAATTTTCGATATTGTGAAAAATAAAGCTATTTTCCTCTTGAGCGAAATTCATATTTTTTGACATACCTCGTATAAAATTGATAAAATTTGACATAAGAAGGTTATATTTTAGGTTTTAGATCATGCAGAACTTTTTATTCAGAATCACTTTTTTTCGTAAAATTAATAATAAAAAAGTTATCAGAATTGAAATAACTGAAAATAATGTTAGTTATCCATAATTTTTCAAAAACATTTTTTTTTCAATTAAATGGATGTAATTGCATATTAGAATATAGTTTTTAATTCCAAACAACTTTTCATAGTGGCAATTTTCAATATTGTGAAAAATGAAGCTACTTTACTCTTGGATGAATTTCGAACTTTTTGACATACCTCGTATAATATTCATAAAATTTGATATTTGATGGTTAAATCTTAGGTTTTGGACCATGCAGAGCTTTTTATGAAGAATAATTTTTTTCGTAAAATTAATAATAAAAAAGTTTTCCATATGGATACAATTTACAGGGACATACTGTATAATAATAGACAATTTCAACTACCTATTGCCAAATGTTCATCGTTCCTTTATTTTTTTTGAGGTTTTCGTAAAATTTTGCGTTTCCTGATCGGGCTAATAGGAAATAATTTCATCTTAGTAGTATGATAAGACATGGCCTCCTCACGTATCGCAGTCGTCAGTTAAAACACATATTATTTAAGAGTAAAACCGTCTAATTTCTTTATTATTAAAGACATGAGAGCAATTTATTAAAAAAACAAGAGGTTCACAAAATATGAGACTACAACATAGTATCGATGCATAACCACATTTCTACCTTTTCCTCCCTACAGGGTGTCTCAAACCTTTGTTTCGGTTAAAACACATCATGTTAAATTACAAAACCGTCTATTTTCTTTATTTCTAAACATATCAGGCACATTCAAAAAACAAAATGTTCACAAAACATAACACTATAATACGATTTCAATGTATACTCGGATTTGTGCCCCGTCTTCCCTACAGGGTGTTTCAAACTTAACATAAGAAACATATTTCTTTTCTTCCACCCGGTATAAGTACAAAAAATAAGTTTGAGTAAATCTTTCCACAACTGTATAAATACTGAAGAAATATCTAAAGTAATAAAAAAAAATCAGCAGAATCCGTTAATCCGTTTACGAAAAAATCAACTATGAAAATGAACATACATTTTCTATATCCCTAACTTATGCCTCGCAGATATACTTATAGACCAAGAGGCAGCGCTGAAAAATCTCTTTGAATTTACTCTTTATTGGAGCCGGTCGATTGGCCCCAATAGTCTATTGAGGAAATGAATCATTTTGGCTCGCAATTTTTTCGTCCAGCATGGATTTACTTAAAATTTTCACAGAAGGTAGGGAATAGCCCAAGGATCATTTTCTATATCATGCCGCTATCATACGCTAAAACCTTGGGGGTGGTTGCCACCCATCTCGGGGTGGGAATTTTGTATTACATTTTAACCATGTAATTCGATGGAAAAAGTGATTCTAAGAAAAAATGTTTTTTACATTTTCTTCGTAAAACTAATATTTTTAGAGTTATTCGCGCTTGAAAATAACAGTTTTTCGAAAATCGAAAAAATCGACTTTTTTAGAGGGATTTTTGAGAATACCTCGAAAAATGTTCTATAATATTTTTGGCGATAAAAAGTTTCTTGAAAAATGATTTTGTAGGATTTTTAAAGAGCTATAAGATGGTGTAAATTAAATTTCGTAAGATCCCTTAGTTTTTAGTTGGGACGGATTTAAAGGGCTCCAATAAGGGGGTCATAATCATCCAGCCTCAAAAGTCCACTGCTGAACATAGGCCTCCTCCCCTCGTTTCCAACCCCATCTATCCTGCGCCGCCCTCATCCAGTTTTTATTTACCTTTCTTAAGTCGTCAGTCCATCTTGTAGGTGGTCGACCGACGCTTCTCTTGTCTTCTCTTGGCCTCCATTCCAATAACCTCTTCGTCCATTGCCCATCTGTCATTATGGCTACGTGTCCTGCCCATCTCCACTTCAACCTGGCTATCCTCTCGATGACATCAGTCACCTTTGTTCTTCTCCTGATTTCTTCGTTTCTGATTTTGTCTCGCAGAGTTATTCCTAATATTGACCGCTCCATTCTTCTCTGCGTGACTCTTAGTTTGGTAGCCGAGGCTTTAGTTAAGGTAAGTGTTTCTGATCCGTACGTCAAGACTGGGAGGACGCACTGATCGAATACCTTTTTTTTTAGACATGTGGGTAACTCACTTTTAAAAGTTTCTCTCAGTTTTCCAAATGCTGCCCACCCAAGACCGATTCTTCTCTTCAGCTCATGAGTCTGGTTATCCCTGCCAATCGTAATTTCATGTCCCAGGTATTTATATCTATCTACGAGTTCTATTTCCTTCCCACCAATACTGATGTTCTGGTTGGGTACCAAATTTGTCATTATTTTTGTTTTTGAGATGTTTATATTTAAACCTACATTTTCTGTAGCTACAACGAGTTCTTGTACCATCTCTCTTGCCATACCTAGATCCTCAGCTACTATGACTATATCATCGGCGAAACGTAAGTTGTTTAGGTATTCTCCATCTATTTTTATTCCCTTTGTCATCCAATCCAAACTCTTGAAAGCATGTTCTAAGACCGTATTAAAAAGTTTAGGTGACATTGGGTCTCCTTGTCTAACCCCCCGTTCTATTTTTATGCGATTACTGTTAGTATGTAATTTGACAGTGGTTGTTGCCTGTAAGTATATTTTGTGTAATAATTTTGTATACCTATAATCTAGCCTGCATTCTTTAAGCGCCTGTAATATTTTGCTAAGTTCAACTGTGTCAAAGGCTTTATGAAAATCGATAAAAACTAGAACTAGGGGTTTATTGTATTCCACTACTTTCTCTATCAGGGTTTTTATACTTTGTAGATGGTCATTTGTTCCGTAATTTTTTCGGAATCCTGCCTGTTCTCTTGGTTGATAAGTCTCTAACTTTCTTTCCATTCTCTTAACTATTATTCGCGTAAATAACTTATATAAATGGCTGAGGAGGCTAATCGGTCTGTAATTATCTAAATTGGCTTTGTCTCCTGCTTTGTGTAATAGAATCATAGTAGCGTTGTTCCAGTCTGTTGGAATATTGGCGTTGTGAAGGCAGATATTGAAAAGTTGTTTAATTTTTTCAAGTAGTATATTTCCTCCAATTTTTAGTGCTTCTGATACTATTCCATCTTCACCTGGGGTTCGATTATTTTTCATTTTCTTCAGAGCCTCTTTGATTTCTGATTTTGTTATATCGGGCATTAAATCCGATCCTTGATTTAATACCCCAGTTTTTACTGTAATTGGAGGTTGCGCATTGTCATCTTTTTTTCTTGATTTGTATAACTCTGTGTAGAACTCTTCGACTATTGTTAATATTTCATCTCTGTTTGTAGTTTCTTTTCCAGTTCTGTTTCTTAGTTTGTTGATTTCTATTTTTCCTTTTTGTACGCTTAAGTTCTTCAAAACTTTCATGTTCTTATTTTGCTCTATTGCTTGTTTTGTTTTTTCTACATTGTAGTTTCTTATGTCTTTTCTTATTGACTTTGTGATAGTTTTATTTATTTGATTTAGCGCTTCTTTGCTGGAACTTGTATCTCCTTTCATCTGTCGTCTTAGTTCTATAAGGGTTTTAGTAGGTTGACTTAGTTTTTCATCTTTTTGGTTTGTTGGACAGTATTTAGTTTGAGCCTGTTGTATTGTGGTGATTATTTGCTTGTTCAGTATATTAATGTCTGTTGTTGTTGTATCTTTCAATGTATCATTAATATATTTTTCGAACTCCTGAATATTAGTTGGTTTTACCCATTTCTTTTGGTGTTTCTTATTTATCATTTTGAGTCTTTCCTTTTCGATCGATATCGTTATTTTAGCTGTTACTAACCTGTGATCACTGCTTGTGCTGAACTGGTTTAACACATTTACGTCTTTAAATAATTCTTTTTTATTTGTTAAGAAATAGTCGATTTCGTTCCTTGTTTTTCCATCTGGACTTTCCCAGGTCCATCTTCTGTGTTTTTTCTTTTTAAAGAAGCTGTTCATTTGATAGAGATTGTTTTCCAAAAGAAAAGTTAACAGTTGTTTGCCTCTATCATTTCTGCCTTCGCTTCCAAAATTTCCCAATATTATTTCAGAGGGGTCTTCCTTGGTACCTATTTTGGCGTTGAAATCACCGCCTATTATTAAGAAGTGGCCAGGATTTTCCTTGATTGCACAGGATATTTGGTCGTAGAATATTTGGACTTCTTCATCTGAATGGCCTGTAGTAGGTGCGTATACTTGAATGAACTTTAGGATATATCTGGTGCTCATTTTGATGTTTAAGTAGACCACCCTTGTTGATATTTGGTTTATTGACACAATTCTGTTCGCAATTCTTTTGTGAACAAAGAAGCCGACTCCTCCGATTGTCGATTCCTCTTCTCCTTTGTGGTACCACAGATGGGCTGATGGGAGTGAGATAAGATTCTCTCCTTTTTTTCTAACTTCGCTGATACCCACAATATCCCAATTCACTTTTGAAAGTTCTTCCTCCATTTCTTCGAACCTTTCTTCGGTAGAGAGCGACCGAGCATTATATGTGGCGATGTTGAGGTTTATATTTTTGACGTACTTTGAATAGGGTTGGTTTACACTGGTCGGGTTTGTGGCATTTAAACACCGTGCTTGCCTTGCATGTTGGTGAGTATTCATATTTATTCCCACGAGTAGCTGGGGATCGTTGTCGATTCCTGTAGAGCCCCGCGTACAGGAACAAGGCTAATTTTCAATGGGATTTCGCCCGGTGTCCCAAGAGCATCGTTAGCGGCCGCGTGACGTGCGACCATTCAGTTTTTAGCACGATAGCTTCCACCTTAACTTACGGATTTTTTGCATCTGGTTTTCTCCATATTTTGTTGGGTAAGATGGGGAGGGAAAAAGGTGTATATGGGAAGAATCTGTAGTAGAAAGAAATATAGTGACCCGTCTGCCTTCGGAAACCTAATCGCCATTCGGGGTCGGAAAAAAAACAAGAGTTAGCCAAGAGAGGCTGATAGAAAAGATTAAAGACATTTCACTCAAGACAAGTTGAAGAAGAGTAAAATGTGAAGGCCCTTATGATCCGCCAGGTGCGTTTCATAAGCGTATGAGTATTGGTACGCTTTGTGTTCCCGCTCATACTTCGGGGTGTTGACTACAGACTGTATGGCTCGTCCAGCATGCCATAGCATGGAGGATAAGGTTCACGTAATTTTTACAATGTAGACACCCTAAACTCCATGGTCTGACATTTAACAATTGTAACAATTGTGTCATAATAAGGGGGTGTTTGCTGGTAAATAGAGGATTTAAACAGCTATATCTGGCTAACAGCTGACCGCTGTCCTTACCCAACATTCCATCTCGTCCCATACCCATTTATTTACCAAGAACCTATCTCAGCCACACCCCGAGTGTCGGATGAGTCCTCTTGACCGTGTTTGAGTGGAAGAGGTCCTTTTTGCGCGGGGGGTGTGTGGCATATACATGTCGCGCACCCTACACACAAACTGCGTAACTTGCGCCTCTCCCCATTCACACACTCCTAATTTCCTCAGGGTAGCGGGTAGAGACTCGTCTATAAACCCAATAGGTGATAGTCCTACTTCAGGTATGCGACCCTGCAAACGCGAGCCTTGGTATATCTACTAAGTCCAAACAGTAGATACCATTGTCCTTTCCTACTAACCCTGTTTAAACAAATTTCCTTATTAGCACTCCCAACCAAAGGGGAAGGCAACGGGAAACCACCCCTTTATTTCACCCACGAAAGTTCATGATATGAGCAATAGCTGCGAGGCCTCGGATGATGAGCTTCGCGATCCGGATGGCACCCGGCGCATCTTCTCGTCCGGGGAGGAATGTGTGAAATCAGTTACCGGGCATGTAGACGTGACTCATCAGGCTTTACATGCGAAATGTGCTACTGGTGAAAAACAAAAACTTAATAACCGCAAACCATACAACATAGCTACATGGAATGTCCGTGGTCTTTTACAACCGGGCAAACAAGCTATTCTGGAGAAGGAACTGGAACGAACCAATATCTCTGTGGCCGGGCTCTCTGAACTTCACTTCCGTAACGAGGGGCACTACATAACTAATTTGGGACATTTCACGTGCTTTTCAGGCAACACTAACAAAAGTATCAATGGTGTTGGCTTTTGGGTTTCAAAATCTCTTTCTCCTTATATACTGGGATATCAAGCTATCAGTGATCGTATAATTTCCTTAAAACTAAATGGATCTCCCTCTATCGTCCATTTGATTCAGGTATATGCGCCTACCTCAACTGCTGATGATGATACAACTGAATCTTTTTTCAACGAACTGGAATCATATCTGCAAAATATCCCAAATAAAGAAATCGCTATCATCATGGGTGATTTAAACTCAAAAATCGGTGTTACTATGGATGACGAACATATACGAAATATTGTGGGTAGATATGGAATAGGTGAACGTAATTCAAGGGGAGACCGCCTTATCCAGTTCTGCGTTGACAATGACTTGACAATAATGAACTCTATGTATAAGCACCACCCCAGAAGATTGTACACTTGGATCTCACCTGGCGGACGACACCGAAATCAAATCGATTACATAATGATTAAACATCGCTGGAAAACATCTATTAGCCAATGTAAAACACGACCTAACGCTGACTGCGGCTCTGACCACCAACTTCTTTTTGCAACGCTAAAGCAAAAATTCAAGGTATGTGCTAGGATCCGAAACAAGAGGATATCAAAAATAAAAGATACACAACAATTTAAAAGCCAATGTAATGAAAGATTCGAAAATATTTTACCAACTATCGCCACTCATGATTCCGAAAAGATTTGGTCATCTTTTAAAAATACCTTGATACAGACCTTGGCTGACTGCGAGGCACAGTCTAATGCCGTCTCAACCGGACCAAAAAAAGTGTGGATGTCTGCAGATACTTTTGACCTCGTTGAAGAACGTAGAAAACTTAAAATTGCTGGAATCGAGAACCCTCTCAGGAATTCCCAGTACCGACAGCTATCTAGAGCTATTCAGGCTGCTTGTAGACGAGACAAAAACAAGCATATAGAGAAAATCTGCAGAGAAATTCAACTACATGCCGACACAAATAACACCAAGGAACTCTTTGATAAAGTCAGACTACTCACACGTAAATTCAAACAGAAATCTTGGTCTATCAAAGATGATGAAGGTAATGTACAGACGGATTTGGACAAGGTTATTGATGTTTGGAGGGCGTATTGTAAGTCTTTATACGCCAATGCGGACCAGATGCCAGCGGACACCCCGTTTGTACCTGACTGCCAGACCTCCACTTTCCATTCTCCTTCAACAGAGACACACCACACTAGTTTTGAATCTGAACCTGACATACTTTTTTCCGAGGTGGAATTCGCTTTAAAAAGACTTAAGTTAAACAAAGCAGCAGGATATGATCTCATTACTGCAGACGTCTTGAAGCATCTTCCGGAATGTGGAGTGAAAATATTACATCGATTGTGTAATGAAATATGGCACACAGGCGTTTGGCCTGAGGATTGGAGAAAGACCATAATCATACCTCTTCATAAGAAAGGTTCAACAAATAATTGTAACAACTACAGGCTATTAGCTCTAATATCACACGCCAGTAAGGTGATCCTCTACATACTGCAACGGCGTCTAGAAAACTTCATAAATTGGCAAATAGTACCTGAGCAGGCTGGATTTGTAAAGGGCAGAGGTACTAGAGAACAAATCCTTAATGTAAGAAACATCATAGAAAAAGCCAGAGAATACCAGATCCCGATATTTATATGTTTCGTCGATTATACAAAGGCCTTTGATAATGTTAGATGGGACAAACTATGGAACATATTGACGACAATGGGTGTACCTAAACACTTGACTCACCTTATTAGCAAACTGTACCAAGATAACCTGGCATATATTCGAATGGACGGATACCTGTCTGACAAATGCACTTTGGAGAAGGGAGTACGCCAAGGATGCGTTTTATCTCCCTTATTATTTAACATCTATTCGGAGTTCATAATGCGCAGAGTCTTGGATGGTTGGGAGGGAGGAGTAAACCTAGGTGGTGTTAAGATATCTAACTTGCGTTTCGCAGACGACACTACACTTCTAGCCTCTACTCCAGAAGAAATTATTGAATTATTAAAAAAACTCGAGGAAGAAAGTGCTAAATTTGGACTCATGGTTAACTACAACAAAACCAAAATCATGGTTATTGATCGCCAACAACAGTTTCCTGAAACCCAAACTATTGCGGGATGCGAGGTAGTCTCATCTATGATATATCTTGGAGCTCTAGTTAACAACACAGGCAGTTGTGAACCCGAAATTAGAAGACGCATTCAACTAGCAAGAGCAGCAATGAGTGAACTAAACGGGGTCTGGCGTGATCGTCACATTACTATGACAAACAAAAAGAGACTCGTTTCAACTCTGGTCTTTTCCATATTTTACTATGCATGCGAGACATGGACAGTCAAAGAATCAGATAGACGACGTATAGACGCCTTTGAAATGTGGACATGGAGACGCCTGTTTCGAATTCCATGGACGGCTCGCCGTACAAATGTCTCGGTTCTGGATGAAATTAAACCGGATCAGCGTCTCTCCAGTACCGTTTACTCTAGAATTTTAAAGTTCTTTGGTCATATCCATCGGAGTGATCACAAAATGGAGCGGTTGGTGGTCCAAGGAAGGCCTCAGACTCAACGCCAACGCGGAAGATCTCCACAGCGATGGGCGGACATTACTAAAAAGCTTCTCAACAAACAGTATACTGAGGTAATACATGTAACTGATCACCGCGACCAGTGGAGAAATATTATAAATCAAACTGTCCGAGCTGCTGAAGCACAATTATGAACCACAACACATCTACTAAGATGTTAATGACTATGATGATGATCTGGCTAACTGTTCACTGTAGTGAAAATCTATGTACAGAGTAATTTTAGTCATTAAAGAAGCTATAATTTAGTAATTTGTAATTTTTTTCGTATCTTCAGTATTTTCGGAGATATTTTGAAGTAAATGTTGAAAAATACCAAATTGCAAAAAACTTATTTTTCTTTAAAATAAAATTTCTCCAAAATTAGGCATTTTAAATAGGTGAAACTCCTTGAGCGTATTGATAATATACATATAAAAGGAACTACAGAAAGATGAAAACCAATTTAAAATTAGAAAGTAGTTGAGGGTAGTGGCGGCTGGTCCTAAGGGGCCACCGAGCCATGGCACTGGCTCTGAAAAATATACTTACAGGAAAACAGATTGAACAATAAAAATAATATTATTTTTACTATCCTTTTTTTAATATCAATGCATTAGCTACATACATTATTTATCATTATGTAATTTAATATCCACGAAAAAACAAATAATTCCTGTGAGTTACTCTGCCCGAGCACCATTCCGTATGGCTCGAGATTTGACTTCAAAAGCATAGGAAAAGGTAGTAGTCCTGTCGCCAGGGGGGGTACAACGGCCTCCTGTATTCAGATGGACTTACCCAAGTTTTTATTATGTATTTTGGCCCGTAGAACACGAATTTTTTGGGTAACAGTTGATCCGGATGTCGATAAGATTGTTATAAACAAAGAAATTGAGGAATTACATAACAGCGATTTCTCGCCAAACAAAACATGTTTTTGTATTTTTTGAACCATTCTAACCAAAAAATGTTCCTACAAGTTTTTTCGTAGGATGCATAGTTTTCGAGATAAACGCGGTTGAACTTTCAAAAAATCGAAAAATTGCAATTTTTGAACCCGAATAACTTTTGATTAAAAAATAAAATAGCAATTCTGCTTACCGCATTTGAAAGTTCAAGTCAAATTCTATCGGCTTCGAATATATACATTGCTAAAAATGTATGTGTTTATTGCTAAAAAAAGCTATAAACACATAGTGTTTCCCGTGCCTAATACATGCGTTTACATGCATGCTACGTAGAAATAGCCTCGCTTGCACTTGTACCTACTCTACCTACTCGTTCGATTTTAAATGAGAAATCATTGAAAACATCACTCCAGCACTAGGTGTTTATACTTTTGTTTAACAATAAAATAATAAATTTTTAGCAATGCAAATAACTAAAACCGATATACTTTGACTTGAACTTTCAAATGCGGTAAGCAGAATTGCTATTTTATTTTTTAATCAAAAGTTATTCGGGTACAAAAATTGCAATTTTTCGATGAAAGTTCCACCGCGTTTATCTCGAAAACTATGCATCCTACGAAAAAATTTGTAGCAACACTTTTTGGTTAGAATGGCCCAAAAAATACAAAAACATGTTTTGTTTTGCGAGAAATCGCTGTTATGTAATTCCTCAACTTCTTTGTTTATAACAACCTTATCGACATCCGGATCAACTGTTACCCAAAAAATTCGTGTTCTACGAGTCAAAATACATAAAAAAAACTTGGGTAAGTCCATCTGAATACAGGAGGCCGTTGTACCCCCCCTGGCGACAGGACTATAGACGCGGTCAGCTTACAACTTATGAGATTCCGAGCCAGACAAACTTTGGCTCGAGTGTGTTTTAGAATGTGACTTTTCTAGTGTTAGAATGTGTGTTAGAATGGTTTTTGCTTATCTATTATAACTTTTTAGCGTTGATTTGAAATTTCTTCCAGCTCTTCAAATTTTGAAGGCTGTGCAAAGATTTTAAATAAATATATATTCAAAAAATTGCCGGATTTGCGGATGTGATAAAAAAAATGCATTTTTCTGTTTCGTGTGTGTTTTGTTTGGGTGCGATTCTACATGGGCAAGACATGGTATCATTTATTTAGTGCATATTTACGATAAAATAAATATTATGCCTTGCCTTATTTTCATAATTCTTTATCTATGCGATCATCTAATTATACATAAATATCAATTTTCAAGATACTGTGTCAAAAAACGAAAAAAAAAATCCTTTTTCATCCAGTACCCGGTAAATTTACGTATTAAGTTGTGTTGAGGGTAAATTTACCTATGGTAAATTTATCTATTTGTGCACCGCCTCTTTTAGTAATCACGAGCCGCCACTGGTTGAGGGGTTGTTTTCACTGATTTTTTCGTAGAGAAATGCACCAACACAAGGCACCGACATTTTTTTGATTATAAGTCATTTAATTTTCATGCTAGAAACTTTTTATTATTTTTTTGAAAGGTCTAATTATATATTTGAAAAAAAAGTTTTTCTCGAAAAATGCAAATTTTTTCCATTATTTTGCTTTGAATATTTCAAATTATGCATTTGACGAAAAAAGCTAACCTTTAACATGCTGTATCTCGGTTTGTATTGGTCTCAAAGATATTTTTGAAAAAGAATTTGATTTGTGTTACTAAAACATACAATTTTGATGTCTACAGTTTTTTTTTTATTAAATGCATATTTTTCGAGGTATTCTTAAAAAACCCTCTAAAAAGTCGAGTTTTTCGTCGAAAAACTGTTATTTTCTAGCGCGAATAACTCGAAAAATATTAGTTTTACGAAGAAGATGTAAAAAATATTTTTTTTTCTTAGATTAACCTATCCATCGCATTGCATGGTTAAAATGTAATAAAACATTCCCACCCCCGAGATGGGGTGGCAACCACCACCAAGGTTTTAGCGTATGATAGCGGCATGATATAGAAAATGATCTTTGGACTATTCCCTACCTTCTGTTAAAATTTCAAGTAAATCCATGCTGGACGAAAAAATTGCGAGCCAAAATGCTCCGTTTCCTCAATAGACTATTTCCTCAATAGACTATTTCCTTAATAGACCGGCTCTGTCCCGCCATAGCTGACCGACTATAATAACTTTTATTTAGAATGTGTGTACTGATTTTCAGCCTCAGTAAATGGATTTAATTACCTTCGTAGAAAAGCAACTTTGATACCCTCTCAGTAACCCCTGTTCTACGTTTCGCTTGACCGACCGCAGTATGTTTCTCTACACAATCACAGTAATCAACTGTGAAAAATCTAGCTTTAGTAAATTCAAAGAGATTTTTCAGCGCTGCCTCTCCGTCTATTACTACTAAATGCGGTAAAAATATGTGGCGCACACAATATTCCAGCTACAAAAGAGCTGATATGAATACTACGTGGCTCAAAAATGTATTGTCATTTTGATGGGAATTAAAACTATAGTTTTATTTTGAAACATTTTTCCATAATATTTGCTAAATTGGGAGTTAAATTAGCCACAAAATAGTACTTTTTATCAAGTTTAAGGCTCTTTTGTGTCGCGTTTTTCTGCCAATTTAGCAAATATTATGGAAAAATCTTCCGCAATAAAACTATAATTTCATTTCCCACAAAATGAAAATACATTTTTGTGCCATGTAATATAGTGCAGTCACTGAAGGTGAATATGAGCTATTACCTCCGATTTCGTTGAACCTCCATCGATTTGCACGAAAATTGGTAAGTGGTTAGAGGATATCTCAAGGAACAAAGGTGACATGGTGCCAACTTGCGCTTTTACCCTGGGGGTGGATGCCACCCCTCCTCGGGGGTGAAAATTATTTTATAAAAAATATCCCCACAATTCGATAGAGCGACAAATTATAAGCAAAATTTGTTATATAAAGTTATTAAAATAAATCAAATCTTTTTGAGTTATTAAAGATCAAAAATTTTAATTTTTCGTGAGAAAAATGCATGTTTTTAACCGATTTTTCATAAATAACTCAAAAACTATAAGTTTTTACAAAAAAGTTATTATTGTCAAAATTGAGGCTAATAAAAAATCAAATAAATTCCTTACTAGAAAAACCTTTCAATGTTAACTGAAAGTGAGTTATAGGTAATTGAATGTATATTTCTTTCGTCGAGTACTCAAATCTAAGTATTCAAGCTTAAATACCGGGAAAATGATGCATTTTATAACATAAACTTATTAAACATTTTGTCAAAGCTCATTGAAATATATAACAAATAAGTGCTCGAACAAGTTGATAGCATTAAAGTTTATGCACCAAAATGTTTCAAAATGTATCTTTTAAAAAATTTTCTAAAAAATGTTATTGTTTTTTTGTAAATAACTCCGTTAAATTTTAAGGTAGCAACTTCATCTAATAACTGGTTAAAATTTTATTCCAAGAGCTATTAAAAAACGTCAAAATAGTCATTTATACCTCTTACTTTTTTAAAAATAAGAGGTTAAATGGCCCCGGTTACATGGTTCTCGCAGCAAAATTGAAATTTTAAACGTCTCTATCTCGGTTATTTTTTACTCTACGAAAATAGTAAAATGGGTAAAGTATTTGTTACAGCAAAAACTAAAATGTAGTTATTTATCATTTTTTACGTATATTGAGTATTTTTGGAGTTATTATCAAAAGAAAATGAAAAGTACGATAATTCTAGAAATTCAGATTTTTTTAAATTATACCTTTTTTTCAAAAATATGCATTCTAAACCGGTCAAATTTGTTGAAATAATTAACTATGATAACATAAAGAAATTCTTGTGAGGATTACTACAAATTTTAATTTTTGCGGAAATGGCGTATGTTTAGTTTTTAACTTTTTCCTAAAAAAATCGAAAGGGTTCTCTTATTTTCATCATACCTTGCTTAATTTTGATGCTATTAACTTCTACTGAAGCTCATTTGATAGGTATTCCGAAGTACTTTGAAAAGTGCTTAACAAGTATATTCTATAAAATGCATCGTTTTCCCGTTATGTAAGCTTGAATACTTAGATTTGAGTACTCATCGAAAAAAATATACATTCAATTACCCATAACTCACTTTAAAATAACATTAGTTTAGTTCTTTAAGTAGAGAGTGTATTAAATTTTTTATTATCTTTAATTTTGGTAATAATAGCTTTTTTACAAAAGCTTATAGTTTTTGAGTAATACGTGAAAAACAGCTTTAAAACATGCATTTAAAAAAAATAAAATCTTTGATATTTAATAACTCAAAAAGTATTGATTTATGTTAATAACTTTATATAACAAATTTTGCTTAGAAGTTGCCCCTCTATCGATTTCTGGTATTATTTAAAAAAAAAAATTCACCCCCGAGAAGGGGTGGCAACCCAGGGTAAAAGCGCAAGTTAACATCATGTCACCTTTGTTCCTGGAAGTATCTTCTAACTACTTACCAATTTTCATGAAAATCGATGAAGGTTCAACGAAATCGGAGGTGAAAACCTTCAGTGACTCCACTAATATTCATACCAGCTTTTTTGTAGCTGGACTGGAATATTGTGTGCGTCTTTCATTTTTACCGCGTTCGGCGGTTTTTTATTCTTTTGGTTTTTCTATTCTACCGCGCGCATGCGCACACCGACAGTATGGTATTAATCATTATACGGGCTCTGATTGGGTGTTGAAATTTTGAAATGATCTGTCAATAATTGTTCAATATGGAGGTTATCGGTAAACAAAAATATTGTATAATATTAGTTTTTATTGATGTGTGGACAGAAATAAAATCAAATTTATAATTATAGTGACTTTTTAAATAGTTTTGAAAAGCCGCAGTTACGTAATTCTAAATGTTTCAGTTGGAAATACCTACCTAATAGTTCCAATGCCTATCTATTTGGAAAATGTAAACAAAATAATGTAGTTACCTATTAGTAGGCAATGCTTTAATTTACATAATCTGATTACGAACAAACTTCTATACTCTTACTCTATATTTTGTTGTATTTTATTTCGACAAAAATCAAACTAATAATTTTATTAAATTCATATAAGTTTATGGTATAAACGTTTAGTTTGTGTATATTCCCACATGACGTATACGCGAATGTGGTGCACTTTGAAATGGCGTCAACTTTGGCGCCACGTGATGTGGGTTCAAGCCCCAAGCAAGTTATTATTTTTTTATTTTTTTTTATAGATTTTATGATTGTAAGTATATTATTATATAATTTTTGAAGATATTCTTCTTTTTTGGAAGTGGTAGATAAGAAAGTTAGTTTGATTTTTAAATAAAATAAGTACAAATAACCTTTTAAATATATTTACTTCGTTTAAATTACCTATTATATAATAGAAGAATATCTTCTTACGTGCGTACAAAGTACACACACATTCTTTTTTTCTAAATTAACTGTACGAACTTGAATTAAACGTTTTTAGATTATACGTTATGAATTATAAACCAATAAACCATGATCGCCGAAATGATCTAGTGGATAGCTGGCAAATGAGCTCAAATTTCCGATCAAGTTTAGCGTCGTAATTACCCGACCATTTTGGCGATAATTATTAATAGTCTAGTAAAATAAAATTACACTACATGTAAATCAAAATGTAAATTCGTACAGGTTGAAACAAATTTTATATCAAAGTTTAGGTGGGTACAAAAGATATTTTCAAGAAAGTATCCAAATCATATAAGGGGATCATTATTTAAATAATTAAAAAGGGGTCATTTTTGCAAAAAATTACTTTTTTAACTGCTGAGGTTATTCAGTTACAAATGAAGGTCTATAGGATTGTTTTCTACAAAGCTGAAGGGTAAATATTTCACACAAGATTTACTAAATTAAATTTGACCCCCTATTTATTTAAATAATTATATATAAAACTTTAAAAACAAATTTGCAAAAAATTATTTTTAGCGTTTTAAATAAGCACTATAAAATATATTATTTTACAAGAAAATTTGCTCTATATTATCAGTATTAAATAAAAAAAAGGCGAAAAGTATTTAATATTTTTTGAGATATTGAATTTGTTTATTAAATGTTACTCTATTTTCAAATGCAAAAACGCGGTTGTTGCCAAAGAAATATTCACCCGTATTAAATCTTATTACTTTTATTTTTATGTATATTTTCTATAAATGTATTGATAAATTCAAATTTTAATTAAACTTCCCCCTAAAATGGCATTTGAAAATTATTCAAATTTGTTTATAATTTTTTTTTTAATAACGTCGCAAGGCATAAATATTTTGACATACCGTTTCGATAACTCGATTGCTGGGAATTTTTCAATAATTATCAAAATTTTTTCTTCTTTTTTCCTCTTCTTTTTTTTCTTGGAGTTATATTACTACGGGCCCTTTTAGGGTTAAGTTTCATTAAGAATGTCGAATCTCTAAGTTTTAGATTCTAGACCTAAAAATATTAAGATTGGTCTAAAATCACTTAAATAAAATGTGGCTACTTACTGAGTTACAGGGTGTTTTATTTAAAAATTTAACAATTATTTTTACCAAGTACTTTCAAACTATTTGACGTATCTTTATCATACTTGGCAGAAAGTGTGGGTACTATACAGTCTACTAAATTGTGATAAATAAAAGTTTCTAGCTACTGACAGAGGCGTACGATAGGGAATTGTTAATGATTGACCCTTCCCAAATTCTACGCCACTGAGGGGATTACCATTTTAGCAAAATTTTTCGATTCTATAATACTTTCTATGTAAATAATATACTCTTTACTGGTAACGATTAGGTCATTAGTTTTCGAGATATTGGACGTTAAAAATAAAACAGCATAGTTATTTTGATTCATTCATTCATTCATTTTAAACTTCCAATATCTCTCAAACTGATGACTTTATCGATACAAATAAAGCTATTTACATACAAAGTATCGGAGAATCGAAAAATTACGCTAAAATAGTAATTCACTCAGTGGCGTAGAATTTGGGAAGGGTCAATAATTCACTATCCCCTGTCGTACGCCTCTGGCACTAGCTAGAAACGTTTATTAATCACAATTTAGTAGGGTGTATAATAGCCACACTTTCTGCCAAGTATGATAAGGATAAGTCAAATAGTTTTGTAAAAGTAGTTGGTAAAAATAATTTTTAAATTTTTAAATAAAACTCCCTGTAACTCAGTAAGTAGCCACATTTTATTGAAGAGATGTTAGTTAAATCTTAATATTTTTAGGTCTAGAATCTACAACTCAGAGATTCGACATTCTTCCGTAGTAATATAACTCCAAGAAAAAAAAAAAGAAGAAGAAAAAACGACAAAAAAATTTTGTTAATTAGTAAAAAATTCTCAGGAACCCAATTATCCAAACGGCATTTCAAAATACTCAATCCCCGCGACGTTATTAAAAAAACAAATTATAAACAAATTTGAATAGTTTTCAAATGCCATTTTAGGGGGCAGTTTAATTGAAATTTGAATTTATCAATACGTTTATCGAAGATATACGTAAAAATAAACATAATGGGATCTTAAGCAGGTGAATATTTATTTGGCAACAACCACGTTTTTGCAATTGAAAATATAGTAACATTTAATAAACAAATTCAATATCTCAAAAAATATTAAATATTTTTCTGCCAATTTATTTTTAATTAATACTGGTAACATAGCGCAACTTATACCGTAAAATAAGATATTTTATAGTGCTTATTTAAAACGCTAAAAATAGTTTTTTGCAAATTTGTTTTTAAAGTTTTATATACAATTATTTAAATAAATAGGGGGTCGAATTTAATTTAGTAAGTCTTATGTGAAAGATTTACCCTTCAACTTTGCAGAGAAAAATCTCATAGACCTTCATTAATAAGTAAATTACCTCAGCAGTTAAAAAAGTATATTTTTTGCAAAAATGACCCCTTTTTAATTATTTTAAAAATGATCCCCTTGTATGATTTGGATACTTTCTTGAAAATATCTTTTGTACTCACCTAAAATTTGATATAAAATTTGTTTTAATCTGTACGAATTTACATTTTGACTTTTTTTTATTTTATTAGGCTATAAGTAGAATATAATTTTAGAGCTCGATAACTTCTAAACGCTTCAACCGATCACTATACACGTAGTACTGAAGTTTAGTTAGTTCTAACAAACAGAGACAAATCGCCAAATGGAAGATCATTGGGACGACCGAGGAAAAGATGGTCAGACAATGTCAATTGTAAAAGGCTAAAAAGCGAAGTAAAACAGTCATTGAGCCTATTTATAAAGTAGGAAGAAGAAGAAGAATTTTTTCATACAACTTAGTTTCATATGTTCTCTATGAACGAAAATAATAGACTCAGAAATAAAAAAATGTATTCACCAGATTGCTGTTGAACAGGGTATTACAATATCTATAATATATATAAAAGAAAGTCGAGTTATTTTAGTTACACCGTTAATAACTCGAGAACAGCTTAACAGATTTTTATGAAATTTTACACGCGTATTCTACCGGACCGGGAATAGGCATAACTATGATTTCATGCCCGTACGTCATAAGGGGGCTTGCCCCCCTGATATATTTTTTAATTTTTTGACAAACTGTTTTTTCTTAATTTTTTATGATGTAGAAGCAAAAGACACATACAATCCTAAATTTTCACTTTTTTATCTTCAACCGTTATTTTTTAGTAGCCATTTAAATATTTTACATCTATATATATATATAAAAGAAAGTCGAGTTATGTTAGTTACACCGTTAATAACTCGAGAACGGCTCAACAGATTTTTATGAAATTTTACACGTGTATTCTACCGGACTGGGAATAGGCATACCTCTGATTTCATGCCCGTACGTCATAAGGGGGCTTGCCCCCTGATATATTTTTTAAATTTTTTGACAAACCGTTTTTTATTAATTTTGTATGATGTAGAAGCAAAAGATACATACAATCCTAAATTTTCCCTTTTTTTATCTTCAACCGTTATTTTTTAATAGCCATTTAAATATTTTACATTTTTGTTGCCGTACTCCTCCAAAACGAATTGACCGATTTTTATGAAATTTGGCAGGTAGACTCCCTGCTGAATTCCGAACAAAACGCTGCTATTTTTCTTTTCTAGCACAGTACGTTTCCGAAATAGCGAACCGTAAGCCGTAGAAAAATTCTGAGCACAGAAGAAGGACGAACGGGAAATTTCATAAAAGAAAAGTGCAACAGATTAACTTTTTGACTCAAATTGAATAAAATATGAATTTTTTAATTTTATGCAATTTTCAAAAAAATCTTGCTTTCGCCTGGGCAAACCATCCAGTTTATTTATGTTTATTAGATGAACTAACGAAAAATATCATGTACGCTATTGCATGTATTAAATGATTCATATTATTTTTTGTTATTGTCATAATTAATTAATATTTAGAATTTTAAGCTTTAACTGCCCGCGCATCAAAATATAACATAGCTACACGCGTGGCGTACTTTATACACTACAAGAAAATACACTTAAAAACAGCGGATTTGTTTATTTTGTTTTGAAAAATTACACTTATTTGTTTGTTATAAACCTTACTCGGCGTCAGCGAATACTTGGAGTTCCTTCTCAGTAAGCAAATTGGGATATATAACTGGAATCTGATTCCATGATAAATAAAATTGCTAATAAAAATTTTTTTGAAATATTTTTTACTTGAGAAAAAGTATTGTTTATAAAGAAAAATATATTTTGTGCCATAATGACTAAAAAACATTCGAAATATGTACTTATATTACTAATTGTATTACTATAATTGTGGCGTATGTTATCCACCACAATAAACAACAAATAATAAACTATAAATTGCGATCTTCCTAGAACGTCGATTATAACGAAACTAAATTCAGTGTAAAGCACATTCCAGTGATAGGTTAGATAAATAAACAAAGACAAAAATTAAATTTTTAAATACATTTGTAATAGAATTCTTATATGTGGCATACAAAAATACGCCAGCGCGTCTAGTTAAAGGTTAAGGTATGAATTAAAATAATAAAATTTATTTTACTTTAAAAACTAAACAGTTTTTCCATTTTCTTAGCCAAAAATATTTAGCTACCTACTACATTCTCATATTTTGACGTTTATTTCTGTCAGTCAAAATGATTTGTCAATTTTGAGGTTAATGCCCCTTAATGCTAACAACCATATTGTCATCGAGAAAGCTCAGTTGCCTCAACTATCTCAATATAATACAATGTATGTATTTATGTATCTATCTAAATCTATATATTGTATGTTCCCTATGTCCAGCTGAACGATTTACGTACTGTATACGTGGAATATCATATAATTTGTCATATTATGTATCGTTTTTATGTATTGTACCCTCGGAGATTGATGGGAAAATTTACACTCAAAATAACAAAATCCAGTTTGGCAACACTGTATGAATGTTGATAGTAACATATCCCTTTTAAGATAAACACAACTGTAATTTAGTCCAGACAAATTAATATATTTTTTGCCAGCAAAAATGAGATTTTTCAACCTAATACTTTTTCAAATATGATGTGCAAAATAATTTTTAATTTGGTTCTGCTAATGAGTTTGCTTTTTTGTCATTAAAGTAGAAAAAAATTTAAATTTCACTCATTAAACCGTTATCGTCCAGTTATCGTCTTAATCATTTTAAATTTTAATAACCGTCGACTAATTCTGAATGATTAATGAGCTGTTAAAACATTTTATCTGTAGCGGCTTCTGGAATGCCTTAAAACTATCGAAGTTCATTCGACCATACCAACAAATTTTGCAATATTGTGAAAAAATATTTGAACATATAATTTTTTTTTAACCGAGCAAATTGCATTTCGATCAATTTTCATGTCTAGCAATTCATTTTCGAGCAGTTGATTTTGAGTAATTGATTTCTAGCAATTGCGTTCAAGAACTGATCTAGAATCACAATTATGACAGATTATTTAATTATGACACACTAAGGTGCAACGAAGTTCGCCGGGTCAGTTAGTTATTATAATAGATCTGCTTATTGCTTCTATATATTTTATTATGTATACAACATATTCAATTTAAATATAGTTCAAAATCTGAACTTCAATAATTATATTTTATCTCATTTTATACAAATTATACAAAGTGGATAGCGGTACCTATTGAATTTTGTTTACAAAATTATGTCAACAAAAATTGAATAATATATCGGTCAAATATTAAATTACACTACCAACAATAAATGAAGTGCATGTTGTACAAGTAAAACTTCATTATTATACAAACTATGATTTGCATAAAGTTTGCTCTGGGATTTACATACAAATCCTTTGCTGAGATAATAACTTTTTTTACCAGAATAACTATTAGATCTGACAACTCATCTATTATGCTAGAAGAGAGTAAACATAAATATCGTCTTGCGAATATATTTCCCTTCATATTATTTATTTTTAGTTATTCGCGGTGTGCAAGTACTTGGAGGGGATGCGAGAAACGATCGTTCGCGAATAGCTGAGAAATCATACAACTTTCTTAAATAATTCATATTGTCAATTGAAATTGTCAAATTGACGTATATTTCATACATACTGTCATTGAAGAAGAATAATTATATTTTGCTCACAATATTGATATGATATGCAATTATTATATAAAAGTATCTTTAATTAATTGTATTTTGCTGGCAGTACTGCATTTTAATAATTAATTTTATTTACTACATACAATTGTTTACGTTTTAACAACATAACTTAAATCTTACTTTTTCTTTTTATAATTTTTTTGGGCTACGGCCTTGACAATTACCCAGTAACCAGGACCAATACGATTGGCCAATATTATTAAAACTGCGAAAAAAACTGCGGAGGTATGAAACCAGGTGTCGCGTTTCCGAACTTGCACGGTCCCAATATACAGGGTGAGGCAGATAAAGGGCCTATTAGAAATATCTCGAGAACTGCAGGTAAGAAAATCATGAAAATTGGAATATAGGAGTTTTGAGATGTGAACTATTTAATGAAAATATTTTGGTCTCTTTGCTACTTCCGGTTATACCGGAAGTTGATTGTACCTTCGTTTTTTTTAAAATGGGACACCCTGCATATTTTTACATTTTTGGATTCTCCTCGATTTCTTCTTTCCTAAAATATAAGGTTTTGTAATATTATACAAGGTAGATTAAAAGATAATTACGTTTTCTTATTAATTTCGTAGCAATATTCGCACCCTGTAATATTGTAGTAGTTTGACATAATAAACTCTATTTATGTTCAAATGATTTTTAATATAGTCTAGTATTGTTAGGAATTATTGGTATAGTTAAATTTTTCATTTTAGTATACAGGGTTGGTTGAAACTCGGAATGAGTATTTTCTGAGTTTTCTTAATTGGAACACCCTGTATATTAGTATTGTAATTAAATGTTATTTTATGGCACTTTTTAATTTCTTAAGCATTCCCTATACCTAACTGCTTTATTTTGTGAGTTATTGCTGATTCAAATCAAACATTAATTGCAACACAAAATATGTGAAATTATGTTAGGTTGGCCGTGAAAATATTCAATCACAAATAATTTTTTGGAAATAAATATATATTAACCCAGATATTACTACCGTCCTTTTAAAAGGCAGTGTAAATTATGCGTAATTTAGGTTAGTACAGCTACCAACTGATAGATGGCTCTAGATGGAGTGTTTTCAAGAGCCAGCATTCGACAAGTTTTAACGATTTTAGTGCGCGCACATGCTGTAATTGTGAGGTTATCTGTGTAAATTGCCAGGTTTTAGACTACAAAATGGATGCTTATAATTGGAGGTAAGTCTAGAATTAAAAAACTGTTATATCACGGCATTGGCATGTGGATTATTGTATAATAGGGACTTATGTACGTATATTCTTGGCTCGAATAGTTGTCACGTTGTTTCAAAGGCTCGCCGCTTGGGATTTCATTTTGTTCTTTTAAAAGGACGGTAGTAATTAGTACTACCAACGTGCGTATTGTTTCAGGAGGCCTCTCAAATTGCATGAGCTATTAGAAGAGCTTGATTCTGATGAAATCCCAGTCCCTCCAGATGGTTTGATCATATTTCCCCCAGAAAATGCCAATGATGATGTCACCGATTGCGACTCCGGCGATGAAGAACTAACTACAATAAATAATTTACCGGGTAGTCAGTTGAGAAACGATGTAGAACTTGTTTTTGACAACGCGACTGAATTACCACAAGATTCTGTGAATTCCAGCCTACCAGAAGAAGATTCGGATGATGACAATATACCATTGGCTTTGTTTCTTTCCAAGGAAAAGCTGCCCCATCAATTAGAGAAGAGAATATCTGCACACTGGATTCAAGGAGACTTGTATCAACACCCTGATTGTACTTACTGGAAAACTCAATTTGGACCGAAAATGACTCAGTCGCCGATGGAAATTTTGTGGTCTTTGGATATACAATAATATTGCATTAAAACCTCACTTTGACCCAATATGTCGCTTACAACATTGTTGTAGCCCACCATTCAAGTAGAATATATTAAAAATCACTTGAACATAAATAGATTTTATTATGTCACACTACTACAATCCTACAGGGTGTGAATATTGCTACGAAATTAATAAAAAAACGTAATCATTTTTTAACCTACCCTGTATAATGTTACAAAACCTTATATTTTAAGAAAGAAGAAATCAAGGAGAATCCAGAAATGTAAAAATATACAGGGTGTCCCATTTAAAAAAACGAAGTTATAAGGAACTTCCGGTATAACCGGATGTACCAAATAGATGAAAATATTTTCATTAAATAGATCACTCTTTAAAACCCCCTTATTCCAATTTTGATAATTCAGTTGCCTTTAGTTTTCGAGATATTTCTAATAAGCCCTTTATCTGCCTCACCCTATATATCTCCAGAAAAATTTTACATTATTTCATTCTGGAGATAGTAGAGGCCACCTTCTGGCTCCTCTTCTTCCGAGAAATCTCCAGGAAATTTCAAAGTAAAGATGATTTACAACGTATGCTCCACCAATTTAATATAATCGCCAGAAAACTTAACATATTAATTTCCCAAAAAAAAACAAATAGCATGGTTATAACAGCAAATCCAAAAAGATCTAAATTACAGCTGGAGGATCAGATAATAGAACATGTAGTGGAGTTTAAATATCTGGGCATCACACTATCTAGCTATGGAAAGCTCGAAACAGAAGTCGACGATCAAGTGAATGGAACAAACAGATCCCCAGGTTTTTAAAATGAAACAATATGGAGAAATAAAGATATCCGAAAAGAAATGAAAGGCCGTATATACAACACAGGCATCAGACCAATAATGACATACGCGGCAGCAACACGACCTGACAGAGACAGGACAAAAAGATTAATAGAAATAGCAGAGATAAAAACTTTTCCAAAAACCGATGGTAAGAAACTATGGGACAGAGCTAGAAGTAGAAGTGTAGGTATACGACGGAGATGCAAGGTAAACAACATTAATAGCTGGGTAAGAAACAAAACAGTAGAATGGAATAACCACATAAGCCGAATGACAACAAATTTGGTGTTCCTGGTCCATCTGCAGGTAGGAAGATATAGATTGTGTTGAAATGATTGAATTTTTTTTTGGCTCAGTTTTATTAATAGCTTTTTTAATTTACTGTACATATTCAGTACCAAAACGAGACATTTTTATAGAAAAATATGTGCAAATACATGAAATATTGCCAAACTGACATATTAAATAAACAAAACTGTTGTTAGTATGTGGTTGTCAAATTCAACAATTAAAAACATGACAATGCAATTTTCGATTTCTACCATGCAATTATCAGTAGTAATTGCACAAGAGCTCTGAAATTATTGAATTTTTCCCGAGTGACACTTTGACAGTTTTAATTTCACGAGCCGAAGGCGAGTGAAATTATGTCAAAGTGTCACGAGAGCAAAAATTCTATATTAATTTCAGAGGTCGAGTGCAATTTGTTGCGATTATTTCATGAATAAAATTGTTCAAAACCAAAATTTTATTGTAATTTATTTATGTAAGTACCATTAAACACACAGTTTTTATAAATATTTGACGATTGAAAGTCATCACTTTTATAATTTTTAAAACATTAATTGTCATTAATGTCATTGAATGTATTTTTTCGTAGTAACGAAGGGCATCTGACGTAATATACTTAACGACGGAAGATTATCAAAAATTATCGATTTAATTCAGATTTCTGTAGCTTTCTATTGGTCAGAATCTCCTATGAATGAAATAATCAATATAATTTTAATCTGATTGGACAGAATTAAACACGTGATCAAATATCTTACTATACGATTGGAAGTTAAAATCATCAAAAAATAATCAGTTTAATTTTTATTTCTGTAGCCTTTCTACTGGTCAGAATCTCCTATGAATGAAATAATCACTAGTAATACCACTAGAGGTCAAATTATTTCCGGAAATTTTTTTGAGATCATGAATATTTTGAAAATTTCCCGAGTCGCAGACGAGGGAAATTTTCTAAAAATATTCATGATCAAAAAAAAATTTTCCGGATATTAATTTGACTTCGCGTGGTATTCGGTAAGAAAATTCCACACCAAATTTGCATTTGAAAATCCAAAGCTGCATGAACAGATTAATAGCGCGCCATAGCTTTGTCAGCAATTATTTAGGCTTTCAAACTCGTAATTTCTACTCATTGTAGTTGCATGGGAATACCATTTCAAGATAGAAAATAGTATATTCTTCAATTTTACATAAGTTTTGAGTAACTACAAGTGATAGAAAATGAATCAAAACTAAATTATGTAAACAAATAAAAACCAGTCTGTCAAAAATGTTCTGTTATTGTAAACGTCAAAAAATTTCCACTATAATTCGCTGTTGGGTACCCCACGAGCAAAAAATTTCCGATAAAATACCTCCGTTGCCATGGTGATGTCAAAATAACGTATTTTGATTGGTTCAAAATTACAGGTGTGGAATTTTCAATAGTAATACCACTAGAGGTCAAATTATTTCCGGAAATTTTTTTGAGATCATGAATATTTTGAAAATTTCCCGAGTCGCAGACGAGGGAAATTTTCTAAAAATATTCATGATCAAAAAAAAAATTTCCGGATATTAATTTGACTTCGCGTGGTATTCGGTAAGAAAATTCCACACCAAATTTGCATTTGAAAATCCAAAGCTGCATGAACAGATTAATAGCGCGCCATAGCTTTGTCAGCAATTATTTAGGCTTTCAAATTCGTAATTTCTACTCATTGTAGTTGCATGGGAATACCATTTCAAGATAGAAAATAGTATATTCTTCAATTTTACATAAGTTTTGAGTAACTACAGGTGATAGAAAATGAAACAAAACTAAATTATGTAAACAAATAAAAACCAGTCTGTCAAAAATGTTCTGTTATTGTAAACGTCAAAAAATTTCCACTATAATTCGCTGTTGGGTACCCCACGAGCAAAAAATTTCCGATAAAATACCTCCGTTGCCATGGTGATCTGTCAAAATAACGTATTTTGATTGGTTCAAAATTACAGGTGTGGAATTTTCACTGTAATTTTTATTGTTGTAGCTTTCTATTGGTCAGAACCTGTATGAATAAAATAATATGTGGAATATTACAAATAATTATTTGCTACATAATTTCAACGGAATTAGGATTCGTTACCCAATTTTTTATTCATTTGCAGTATACATTAACGAACTTAGTCAAAACCGACACGTAATTTACACAATTCACACAATTTTCAAATCCAACCACTTTGGTCCATATTAGTTAGTCAAATTCGTTAGTAATGAATTGCAAAGGTCCAATTTTAATTCTGGCTGTTTTTCAGCGATCGTCGAATTTCCGCAAAAAGGCTCGTTTCCCAAATATTCACCCGAAAGTAAAAAGTGGAAAGTTAATGAAACTGGAAAATCAGCAGAAAAATAACGCGGTCATTTTCACAAACAATAGCAGTGTACCAGAGGGTGAGATAGAAAAAATGCCGTAATGAAAAATTGAAATGTTTATGACAATTTTCATATTGGAGATTTAACACGACTGGATGGGTATCTATCTGTTATGTTTGTTCTGTAGAATGCGTATAAATTCTTCATTAGGAGCCAATATTGCTCCAAAATAAAAAAAAAATCAAAACTGATTTAAAAAAAGGTTTTTAAAAAATTGACTCAGGTACAATAATTTCAAAGATAACATCAAGTCAATTTTCTCTCATACTAAAGACAAAGTTAAAAAAACTTCAAAAAGTGGCATTTATAAATTGTCATGTGGTGAATGCCCTGTGACTTACGTGGGTAGAACGATGCGACCTTTGAATACTCGTATCAAAGAGCATCTGTCAAAGATCGATAAATCTAGCTTTGGTCATCATTTACATGCATCGAAACATAGCTTTAGTCCACAAAGGGATAGTAGGATCTTACACAGCATACCTAATAATAACTATACCAAAATGAATCTACTAGAAGATCTAGAAATAAGTAGAGAAATGGAAAGAAAGCCTCAAAACTGTGTTAACACCCAGATTCAATTAAATTGTAATTTTGATCCTATTTTTAAGAAATTTCTTTAAGAATTTTGGTTTAGTATACAGTATACCCAACAATTTATGAAAGTGTTTTGAACATTACTTTTAGGTATTCTTGAGTTTTCGTTCATTTTTACATTTTTTAAACAAATAAATATTTGTTATTTGTCTGAATTAATTAATACGGTTTTTTAAAATTTTTTTAAATAACAGCTTTCGAACTCTGAGCTTGTCAAATGATATTTCTCCTAGGTTTGATTTCATCTAACTTCTTCTACACTTGGTCGAACTATAACAGTTATGTTTTTGGGAGAATTTTGATAACTTATAATATACACGTTAACATTTCACTTCAATAGTAATAATAGTAATCTTTTGAAAATTTAACTTTAAAATTTAGTATCTTAACTTTAAATTCATTCAACCTATACATGGCTTTTTAGCCATTTTCAATTTTTTAATTAATATTTATGAATATAGAGGTCGCATAAGGTTGTAGTTCCTTCTTTACCATTTTAATAAATGACAGTCTTCCTCAGCTGATCTGCTGTTCACGTGGGCTCAAAATGGTCTGACTCAGCCATGTTGTCTTTATAAATTAATAAAAGAATTTAGATGTGATTCTATTCACTGTAAAGGGTTATTACCCTATATCTGTGGCTTTTGCCCAGTATTCATGTTTTTTGTTGTGTTGTTAAGCAATTGCTCTTCTATGAAGGTATTTTAAGAGGACGTAAGTTTTTCACTCATTTTTTATATGAAGAAAATCTTATCTTAAATATGTCCTTTTAGGAAGCTCTGATGATGGCACGTTATGTGTTGAAAGTACTTAGCTGATATAAAATATATTTTTTACACACTATCAAAAGTTTTTTGAAAACATACACCTGTTTGCCGTTTTGACCTATTTAGAAGTGTGTACAAGTCTTGCAGTCTTTTCCAATACAATAATTTCAGTAAACACTATTAAACGAAGTGCGCTCTGGATTAGTGATTTTTTTAATTGTATGGGCCAGAAGTTAATATGAAAGAGATGCAGCTTGTAATTTCTGATTGAGTTACAACACAATACTGAAAACAAAAATATCAAAAAGTGTGAAATAAAAACAAAACCAAATTCAGAATCTCCAAATTAGTTAGACCTTCCAACAGAAAAATGTAAGTTAACGGAAGTAAATAAAATAGTACAAAAACCTAATTACCAGAAAACGGCAGTTCTCGCCAGTGGCGCACACCTACACCCCCTACACGCGACACTATATATACACGAAATTTTCGATTTTTTAATCTGACTCAATTGAAAATTGGACCAACTCCCATCTTAATGTTCAGGAAAAGACTCACCCATCCATATGTCAACCATCCATTTTGGTCCAAGGGTGTGGATTTTACGGCCCTTCCTATTTAGTGTCTGTTTTTCGTTCTCGTCCCCAAAACTCCCAAAAACTTCGAAAATTTAACTCCGACCTTTACGACTTCTAATAGAAGCGATCATTTCCTTTCCAACGCATGTCTAATTGTGAAAATCGGTTATACCGTTCAAAAGTTACAGAGCTCAGAAATATGAGTCAATTTTTATTTAAAAAAGGGAAAATGTTTGTGGATATGTATTGATGTGATCTTGATTATTGATATGAGATAATATTCTTATATGTCATTTAATTTAATCAATGCATTAATCATAATCTAATTAATTTACCAGATCACATATCAATATGTTTTCAATCTCAGGGCGAATTATAAAATTAATTACTTACTCTCGTGGCTTCTAAGTATTTCTCAATGGTTCCTAATCGGGATAGGAAAGAAAAGAGTAAAATAATACACACATATGGGTTACAATTATAATCAAAATATTGTTTATTTTATTTAAATGGCAATCACTGCTTAATATTTGCTAGATCTTATTTTTCTTAAACATAACATTTACAAATGGGAATCTTATTTCCTTTTGGTTTCCAATTCAAAGTTTTTATTAACATTTAACTATTAGGATTTTTTAGCAACAATTCTATTTAAGTTTGATGAAGCTTTTCTGATATTATTTATTATGTTCTTCAATTTATAATGTGGTATTTAATACGAAAAACCCATACATTCATGTCCAAACAAATGAGACTGACCTTTTTCTGGTGAACTGAGAATGTCTTCACACAAGACCCGTTTCCTGCTATCCTTGGCTGCGATCAAAACCTCGTCCTGGCTTTCAGTAATGTTCTCCTTTGAAAACTACCTCGTATAGCTCTCGTTCCTGCTTCTGTCGTGATGCTGTATTCTACCTTTTTCGAAACTGCAATCAGCTACCGGGACACTCTTGGCTCAAGGAGGTTCTTTTACTCTCAACCTGGCCTACCTCTCGTTCCACGATAGATACTCCACACTCACGGAACTACACCGGCTTTCTCACTCTCCGTACACTACCGTCTACTACTGGACTTCACTTCTCGACAGCTCAAAACATTCTGCTCTCTATTTTTCATTCATTCCCCTACTTTCTAAATATCCCTTCCAGATTCACAAATCAACCTTCCACCACCAACTCTCATTCGCAGTATTCCTCAAAACCAATTTTTAATCTTTCTAAATATGCTTAATGGATTTCAAAAAAAAAATAGTTAATTCCCATTCTAAAATTACTTTCTACTATTTACAAAATTTAATGACCTATTATCTACTTCATCTGAGTCTTATTTAGCATAGGCTAATGATCGAACCTTCCGCGAACAACGATAATGACCTATTATCTATTTCAACTGAGTCTTATTTAGCATAGGCTAATGATCGAACCTTCCGCGAACAACGATAATGGTACGCGCCATTCACTTTGTTTATTCTCGGCGCATTGTCCCGAGTTTCGTAAGCTTCTTCTAATCACTTCTTAAAATTACATATAACAATTTGTTGTATACAGGTTGTTCTAAATTTATATGCCCGTGGTTGAGAAAATTGAAAATATTTTATATTAAATTGAATTTTGTCTATAATTATCAAAATTTAATTTTCATATCAAATAGAAATATAACAGTATGTATGTATGTATATATGTATGTGTGAGTGTGGAAAAGTTAAACCGATCTAAATTTCTTTTTCTGTGTTTGAAGAGGGGGTGAGGGCCGATTCAGAACCGGTGTAGTTTGTGAATTTTGACTACCCATAAGCCAGCTATAGAACTTGGTGGTTACAAAACGGCATATTTTTTGGCGGTATATATCTTCAGTTCAAGAAGAGGCAGGAGAAAAGTAAATACACCGAATCAATAGCGTTGAGTTAAGCTTTCAAATGATGTCTAAGCTGTCAGAATCAGACATACACACGGCTCAGTATAGCCCAAAAACTGAAAAACTAAACTTTGAAAATTGTGGATCCATATCCATTGTATACCATCTTAGATGCATAAGATACTACTTGTCAATACGTTTCAAAGTCATGTTTAGTGAACAAAATCGGTTAAGCCGTTTAGAAGTTATCAAGCTACAAAAGTATAATCCAATTAACGACTATTCCCTAAATGGTTTATGTAGTTGTAGTGGTTACGACGCTAATTTGATCTGGAAACGTAATCAGTATTTAAAACGTAAGTATATTTGAGGTAAAAATAATAATATATGTCATAGATTTGGCTAACAAATATTTGATATTTGTTAATTTTTTCCTAAGAATATTTTTAATTTCAATGTTTTAAATTATTCACATTTATGTCAAATTTTTAACCGAAGTTCACCGACTTGTCACTACTGGCGCTCACGAACTTTTAAGTGTCCCCTCTACCTACGAGCTCACAACGGATAATAGAAACACTCCTATCAAATCGTAAACTAATACCTGCTCACAGGTTTGAGTTCAGACCCAGGGTGAATGAATCATGACGCCGAAAGTTCAAAATGGAAGAGATTATTTCAGAGAAAAAAAGACTATTTCATTCCAATGTGCTAAGTGATATCATGATTCCTACTATAAATAATAGGATAATACAGGGTGTCCTGAAAAGATTTGTCATAAATTATACCACAGATTCTTTGGTCAGAAAGAGGTTGCTTGGACCTCAATTACCTATATACAATAGTGCACACAAAAAAAGTTACAGCCCTTTGAAGTTACAAAATGAAAATCGATTTTTTTTCATATATCGAAAACTCTTAGAGATTTTCTATTATCGTAGCAACATCTTAAAAAAAAATTAAAATGAAATTTGTGCACCCCATAAAAATTTTATGGGGGTTTTGTTACCTTAAACCCCCCAAACTTTTGTGTACGTTCCAATTAAATTATTATTGTGGCACCATTAGTTAAACTTTTTTGACTCTCAGTACTTTATCGATAAGCCATTGTTTATCGAGATATTTTGAATATTTGTCGAATCCACCACATATTTGTATATGGTTAAGTATGATTATAGACACCTGTTAATAATCGGAAAAATTTATAACTTACATTTTTAGGTAGATTTTGAAAAAGAAGCCACATCTCGATAAAAGGTGATCTATCAAAAAAAAAGACTAAGAGGCAATTTTTTTTTAAAAACACCGTTTTTAACGAATGGTACCACAATAATAGTTTAATTGGAACGTACACATAAATTTGGGGGGTTTAAAGGAACAAAACCCTCATAAAATTTGTACGTAAATATATTAAGAAGTCGCATCTCGATAAAAACTGGCTTATTGAAAAAATACTAAGAGGCAAGAAAGTTTTAAAAACGTTGTGTTTAACTAATGGTACCACAATAATGAATTAATTGTTACGTACACAAAAGTTTGGGAGGTTTAAACGAACAAAACCCCCACAAAATTTTTATGGCTGGACAAACTTCACTATAATTTTGTTTTAAGATATTTCTGGTATAAGATTGATGCATGTCCATTTTCAATAAAAAATCTCAAATAGTTTTCGATATATTGAAAAAAGTCGATTTTCATTTTGTAACTTCCAAGGGCTGTAACTTTTTTTATGATCACATTTATACTAAGATAAGTTAGGTTCAATCGAACTATTTTTGACCCCAAAATGTGTCGTATAATTTATGATCAATCTTTTCGGGACACCATGTATATTGCGCATCTCGAAGAGAAGGGAGTCGTGACGTAACTGGAGACCCAAGTTCGTAATCATTCGTAATGTCCGAATGATTTCCGATTAGTTTAAAATGCTCGCGGTTGTATACTCCAGGCTGTATGGTCGTCCTGGTTAGGTAAATTATGCCGATTCGATTTTTTTGCACAAGCTTACTAAAAAAGAGTTCCTTATAATAAATCCACAGTATGCCGAGAGGTGCCGCGGTAAGAAAATTGTTTAAACAATTTTTTTAAACAAATCAAAAAATTAATTTTTCCCGTTCGTTCAATTTTCTTAGATTTGTTGGGTCATTATAAGGAAAAGAGGTCTCTTATGGTAGGGGATCAAAGTATGCTAAATATGCAGTCACTCGAGCGTTATGGGGACCTATTCGATTGTGAAGAGTAGGTCCTAAAACCAAAAAAAGTTAAAGTTTTCCATTTTAGTGGGGACTTTCCATTTTTGATTTAATTTTCCATTTCCAACAATCGTTTTTTTAGATTTAGCGCCATCTATCCATAATTCGAAAAAATATCTCGAATAAAAGTTACTTATTTTTACGTAAGGAATCCACATCTGCAATAAAAAATGGAGGCTCCCGTTTAAGATTTTAAAATAACCTCCCACCCCATCTCCTTAGGGGGCGTGTTTGATGACATTCGATAGATTTTTCAAAAATATTGAATAAATGTATTTTTCAGTTTCTCGATCTGATGTTCATTTCACGAAATGTCGCGGGAATCGTATTTAAAATTTTAAAGTCACCCCTTCGTGGGAAGTCATGTTTGTTATTCAATAGATTTTTGAAAAATATTGAGCACGTATTTTTTAGTTTTTCGATCTGTCATTTATTTCGCGAAATATTCGCTTTTTCCTTGTGAAACTTTGGGACTCACCCATTTCCTTACGCCTCGCTCAAATCGTCAGATTTTTGAAATATACACTGTTTTGCATGTATTTAACTTACCTAATCTTAATCTGACGATTTCGAGTTTTTCTAAGGATATATTTTTTTTCGGCCCCCCCTTAACGAACTGCCCTGCACTAAGAGCCTATATATGGTAGAGGTACATTTTCGGGGTGCAAGGTAATAATCTGACGCGCTCGAGTAACTGCAAAGTTCCCCGCTTGGGCTCCCCTACCATTGGATTTTTCTCTATTATTTTTGTCGAGTTATATGAGTACGCAATTTAATATTTGAAAAACGCGAAAATCGACATATTCAAGGCTTAATATCTCGGTTAAAAATTATTACTATGAAAGTTAGAAAGTGACCAAATCAAGGTTTAAAGTCCACCCTACAAAAACCTGAAGAAATTTTTGTCATTATTTTATTACTAAGCTGTTATTTTTAATTATTAACAATGAGCACTAACTGCTATAGGCGGCCGTCAATAGTGAGTGCGAAAGAGATACACCATTCCGTCCGTCTAAAGGTGCATCTCACTTGCACTCACATTGACGGCCGCCTCAGTGCTCATGGTTAACAAGGTTAACAATTAAACATAACAGCTCAGTAATAAAATAATGACAAAATTTCTTCAGGATCCTGTAGTGGGGACTTTCATCTTTGATTCAGTCACTTTTTGACTTTCATAATAATATTTTTTAACCAATATTTTTATGACCAATTAGGAGACGTCCTGAGTGATATTCCGTCAGAGGAGAAATTTATAATAGGAGGTGATTTCAATGCACATGTGGGCCAAGCCAAGGCAGGATACGAAGAAATACATGGGGATTAGGCTTTGGAACTAGAAATGAAGCTGGAGATGACATGCTTGAATTAGCAACAGCATTGGATAGGGCGACTGTTAACTCATTCTTTAAAAAAAGGGAGAAACTCAACTTATACCTACAAAAGTGGACAACATCAATCCCAAATAGACTACTTCATGATAAGAAAAGAAGACATACGTGAATGCAATGACTGCAAGGTAATAGTTAGTGAGACATTAAGCCAACAACATAAGCTGCTTGTTCTGGACATCGAAGTAAAAAGCAAAACTAAACAAAAATATCGGAGAGGACCACAAAAAATCAAGTGGTGGCTGCTAAAAGATGAGAAAGAGGGTCTATTCAGGAGAAGAATAGTAGAAAAAATATGTTGGAACATGAAAGGAAGCCCTAATTAAATTTGGAGAAAAATGGCCAGTAGTATTAGATTTTTTTGCAACGTTTGAGTAAAAGTTGCGAAGTAGTGAACACGGTTAAAAGGCGCAAATTGGAATACTTTGGTCATATAATGCGTCACCCAGAAAAATTTGACCTACTTTACCTTGTCATGCAAGGTAAAACAATGGTAAAAAGAAGTGTGGGCCGCCGTACAACTTCTTGGCTTAAAACCTACGCCAATGGTTTGGGAAAACTAGCACTGAACTATTTCTTGCGGCTGTAAATAAGACAGTGATTGTTAATATGCTGGGCAACATGAGAGCCAACGATCGACAAGCGGTTTCGGCACCTTAAGAAGAAGAAGTATTAGAGAAACTGCTATTGAAATACTTGGGAAAACGTCAGGAAAAAAGTTTGATGATAAAGAAACTTGGTGGTGGTGAAACGAAGTACAAGGAAAAATAAAAGAGAAGAGAAAATTATATAAAAAGTGGCAAGAAACCAGATCCGACAAAGATCTTCAAAACTACATGGTGGCGAAAAAGGAAGCGAAAGTAGCAGTAGCAAAAGCCAAAGCAGAAGCGCATTCAAACCTATACGATCAACTTAATACCAGGGAAGGCGAAACGAAGATACATAAAATAGCCAAACAGAGAGCAAAGAAAGGAAAAGATTTTAATCAGTTTAGATGTATCAGAGATGAAAATAATAAAATACTAGTTCACGAAAGGGATGTCAAAAAGAGATGGAGAAAGTACTTTGACAGCTTATTAAATGAAGATTTTGACAGACAGCCTGTAGAGTCAACGGAGACAGTAGCAGCAATGGTCATTAAAATAACAAACGAGGAAGTGGCTCAAGCGCTTCAAAAAATAAAGAAAGGACCATATGATATGCCTGGGGAAGTATGGAGAGCATTGGGAGAGACAGGAACAAGGTGGCTAGCAGGTCTATTTAATAGAATTATGGAAGTTGGACAAATGCCAGACGAATGGAGAAGCAGTATACTGGTACCTGTTTACAAAAACAAGGGAGATATACAACAATGTACAAACTACAAGGCTATAAAACTGTTTAGCCACACCATGAAAATATGGGAAAGAGTAATTTATAGACGGATACGTGAAGAGACCGAAATATCCGAGAATCAATTTGGCTTTATACAAGGCAGATCAACAACAGATGCAATTTTCATTATAAGGCAGTTGATGGAAAAATACAGGAGTAAAGAAACAAACGCTCATATGGTATTCATTGATCTTGAAAAAGCATATATGATAGAGTTCCTCGAGAGATTCTGTGGTGGGCACTCAATAAAAAAGGAGCCCCTGGTGGATATGTAAAGATTGTGAGGGATATGTATGAGGGAGTAACAACTAGTGTTAGGACAGGTGTGGGAGAGACTGATAAATTTCATGTGAAAGTAGGATTGCATCAAGGCTCTGTGCTTAGTCCGTATTTATTCTCATTATTGTTAGACACAGCGAAACTACAGGGTAACATTCCATGGTGCTTAATGTATGCAGATGATGTGTTAGTAGGGAATAGTGAAAGAGACTTAGAAGAAAAACTGGAATAGTGGAGGCAAGCTCTGGAGGGAAAAGGTTTAAAACTTAGTAGGACAATAACAGAGTATTTGGAATGTGCATTTAAAGATGGAGTTACTACAAATAAAATGGTATCTTTGGATGGTGAACTGATTGTAAAAAGCAATAATTTTAAGTACCTGGGATTGGTATTACAGAGCAATGGAGAAATAGATGGAGATGCATGCAGTAGAATTAGAGCTGGATGGATGAAGTGGAAAGAAGCGAGTGTTGTGTTGTGTGACAGAAAAGTTCCAATGAAGCTGAAAGGAAAATTCTATAAAACAGCCATAAGACCGGCTATGATGTACGGAACTGAATGTTGGGCAGTGAAGAAGAAAGAGGAACAACTAATGCATGTGGCGGAAATGAGGATGCTTAGATGGATAAGTGGGGTGACAAAGAAGTATATAATTAGAAATGAGTATATTAGGGGAAGTCTAGGTGTGGCACCAATTGATGCCAAAATGAGAGAACATAGGTTAAGATGGTTTGGTCATGTTCAACGTCGAGACGTTAGTCATCCATTACGAAGAATAGCTGAAATGCAGATTCCTGGAAGGAGTAGGAGAGGAAGACCAAAGAAGACCTGGGAGACGATAAGGCAGGATATGTTGGTAAAGGGGATTGACATTGATATGACCCAAGATAGAATTGAGTGGAGAAATGCAATTAGGGAAGCCGACCCCGCATAGGCATAAGGCGAAGAGAATGATGATGAATAATATTTTTAACCGAGTTATTAAGACTTGAAAATGGCCATTTTCGCGTTTTTCAAATAAATCGAGTATAACTCAACAACAGTCAATTTTAGAGAAACTCTACAAGAGACCTTTTTGGCTTATAATGACCCAAAGAATCTAAAAAATGATACGAAGTGAAAAAATTGATTTTTGAATTTGTTTAAAACAATAATTGTTTAAACAGTTTTTTGACCGCGGCACCTCCCGGCACTCTGTGTATTTGTTATAAGGAACTCTTTTTAAGTGAGTTTGTGCAACAAAAACGAATTGGAATATGTTACCTAACGGGGGCGACGATACAGCTTGAACTATAAGCTAACAATAATTCAAATTCCGGTCTCCAGTTACGTCATGCGATTTGCGAACTCGGACGTATTTGTGCTTCGGGAAGATCCTATCTTGTTATTTATTTAAGTGAGTTTGTGCAACAAAAACGAATTGGAATATGTTACCTAACGGGGGCGACGATACAGCTTGAACTATAAGCTAACAATAATTCAAATTCCGGTCTCCAGTTACGTCATGCGATTTGCGAACTCGGACGTATTTGTGCTTCGGGAAGATCCTATCTTGTTATTTATAGTATCATGAGTGATATGACGTAGGATTTTACTGATCAAGTGCGGTTTGAGCCAGGAGAGATGAGAGATCCTAAGACTACCAATAAGAAAACTTTTGGCCTTCGTTGAGGCCACAGAACTCATTACAGTTTAAGGAAAAAACAAGGTATGATACAAAGGCCTTATGGTCAAGACTAAGAAGGCATTTCTCTATTTCTACAATTAAAAAAAATATTGTCCTATTTATTCTGATTTATTATCTATTTCATTTCCAAGAAAACGTTTGGTAGAGAAAGAGTAATTTCCTTATACAGAAATAGAAGGGTGTCTCATTTCTTAATAATGCTTTTACACCCTTCTGCATCACTACGAATTAAATTCAAAATGATTATCGAAATTTTGCCCTGCCAGTTTATGATTCCTCGAATTCCGTGAATGAGAGACTGGAACGCTTCCGCTATTTAATTGTTGCAAGCAAAATTCTTGTTTGGTACAATGATTCCATCTTGTTTTACGTCGTGTTCTCTATTGGGACGTTAAGAATGTTCGCGCTAGATGGCTCTCTCCATGGAATTTTAGCAGTAGCGAAAGATACTCGCAAATTCTCATATTATTGCTCTTTGACAATTATCACGAGAACGGGTAAAAGCAACAATATGTATGCTATAATAAACAGAGGTGTTTAATTAACACGTATTCGGATTATTCAATTTAACAAGGAGCCTCAATGCCTGCATGTATTATGAATTAAAGCTGACAGGTAAATAATACGGTATAGCTTATAATACGAAATATCTCGAGGTATAAACTATTCAACTGCAGTTGACTGGGGGCTGTATGTGTGTGATTGCCGTTTCTATTTTGCATATTCGACGATAAAATCTATTTTATTGAACAATAATTCATCATATCCTTTCGTGTGTATAGTAGTTTATAGATATATAGCCTATAATCTAAAACGGACTAGGAATCGAGAAAACAAAAATAAGAAGAGATAAAAGTGGAATAAGGCAAGATTCTTAGGCAAAGATAAGACAAAGTTTAGAATTGAAATATAATTAAATATCGTTAAGCAAAAAGCAGTGAACAATGTGACAACTAACAAACAATAAACAAAATTTTAATCAAAATCTGCATAAAAACCCTGAAATTAGCCTTCCCGCCACCAGAGAAAAAACCCAGTTTCTTTTGCTGTATTACATATATACACAAGATATCAACAAAAATAGCCAAATATGTACCGGGTGTCCCAATAAGAAAGGCGCTCGGCCATATCTCAGGAACCGTTTATAGTACAGCTTTGGCAAAAAAAATTTTATAACAAAAGTTGCCTCGAGAAAAGCCTGGAAATTATTTTCATAATTAGAAGTCCACCGCTAGAGGGCGTAATTGAATATCAAAAATTAAAAAATCGAAATTTTACAAAATTTGCCTAATGAAAGGGCACTGGAGATCCGATTATCGTATTCTTCATAAAATTCTGCGCATATTTTGTTTCACAAGTTTAAGTGTACCTGTGCAAATAAGAGGTGGGGGTGAGTGGGAACCTTGTTATGAAAAAATCGCTGTAAGTCCGGTTCTGCTTAATCGATTTTTGCAAACTTGGTCTTGTTGAAAACAGCTCTTTTTCGTCAATGTAATAGTTATAATTTGGAAACAGCCTATTACGTAATATGCCGGCTAGGAGGCGCTATTTATTTTCTTTTTAGATATCTAGTTTTCTTTGAAAAATATTAAATGCAAGTATGTATTTTTTTTATTACAAAATTAGACCAAATTAGCAACAGAATAACGAAAACTGCATGTCTATATCTTTTTTCTATCTCGAGATATCTTAAGAAACGTGTAAATTTTAAACATAACTGTTGCTGTCATATAAGTGGAAATACATATATAGAAGCAAGTAGTGTGCTATGGAACAAAACAAAGAATAATACATCAAAACAAAATATGAAAAACTCTACTACTGGGGTGACGTCTTTGGGGATATTTCATTGCATATTTTCTAGCCGCAACAGTTGCATTTCTTATGCATTCAAAGAATGTGGCTATCATGTCAAATGCTTCTTAGTTTGTAAGAATCATCTTGAATTTCACTCTGTATAAATTTTATATAAAATTTAATAGAAACAAACCGCAATAAACCATCAATGAACAAATTTTTATGTTTTACTGATTTGACACATAATTTGACACATGATGACTTCTTGAAGTTAATACTTCTAATAGTTCTATTTTTTCCATAGCACACTACTTGTTTCGACTTTGACTTCCTTAACTAAGGGCCGGTATTTCCAACCTCACTTAAGCCAAAGCTTACTTTAAGCCTTTGCTTAAGCTTAGATGCCTGTATTTCCACTTCAATTTGAGGCTTAAGCCTAGGCTTAAACCAAATAATTTTAAGCTCGCGCGGAAGTTGGTTTAAGCCTTTGCTTAAAATTTGTTTTCTGTTTTTTGAGGTTATTTCTATAAATTATTAATTAGAGAGTTCTTTTGAAAGCCAACTTTTGAGTAATAACGTTATTATTAGATTATTAAATAATAATCTATAAATCTATTAATTTATTAATCATAATAACGATCATTAAAATTCTTACTACTTTTGGAAGGTGTAGGCACATGGAAATTATTTATTTATACAATGCTTGGTAGGTATATTTATTTTACAAAAATAAACTTACATTCCAATTTGACATTTTAAGGAATATATTCAATAAACCAAATTACAAAGACGGATCTATTGCTTATGCAAAATAACAATAAAAATATAACCAGAGAAAATATAGACAATAAACTAACAACACATGTCCCATGTACACCAAATTAAGTAGTTGACATTGATACAGATGACAATATAAAATTAAACGTCAACAGTAGTGGTTTTTACCTCAGAACAGTTAGTTCTGGCATTTTGACGTATTCAGAGGTACCAAACCAATTAACTTTAGAGCTGAGTATCAGTTTAGTTAAGGAAATGATGGAAATACGACACCCGGCTTAAGCTTCTCCTTAACTTAGGACACACTTAGACACAGGCTTAGCTAAGCAAAAGCTTAAGTACGCTATTGAAATACCGGCCCTTAGTTTACCGGTGACAATAACAGTTATGTATTTATCTTAGTTGGGAATAGGATAATTGATATTAAAATATAATGAAATAAAAATTAAAAATTTGTGTAGAAAATCTGACGTTTTTACATTTTCTACGATTCATCGAGAGAAAAGCAAATGCGCGGAAGCAACAATTCATTAACATTTACATATTAACGCTATTTTTTGGTATTATTTTAAGTATTAAAATTAGTGTAATATTTAAATAAAAATAAAATTAAACTGTTTAAAATATATTTATTTCGTTAAAATCATAATAATAGAAGTATAACTTCTTACTCGCGTACAAAGTACACACACTCTTTTTTGTTATTTGTTGTCTTATTGTTGTTTTGATTCATTATATACGGTGACATCTGGACAATGTTCCTTTGTTTTTTTCCATAGCACACTACGTGCTTCTATATATTTCCACTTATATGACAGCAACAATTATGTTTAAAATTTACACGTTTCTTAAGATATCTCGAGATAGAAAAAAGGTATCGACATGCGGTTTTCGGTATTCTGTTGCTAGTTTGGTCTAATTTTGTAATATAGGAAAAAAATACATACTTGTATTTAATATTTTCCAAAGAAAACTAGATTTCTAAAAAAAAAAATAAACAGCGCCTTCTAGCCGGCATATTACATAATAGGCTGTTTCCAAATTATAACTATTACATTTACGAAAAAGGACTGTTTTTAACAAGACCAAGTTTGTAAAAATCGATTAAGCAGAACCGGACTTACAGCGATTTTTTCATAACAAGGTTCCCACTCACCCCCACCTCTTATTTGCGCAGGTAGACTTAAACTTGTGACATAAAATATGCACAGAATTGTATGAAGAGTACGATGATTGGATTTTCAGTGCCCTTTCATTAAGCAAATTTTGTAAAATTTCGATTTTTTAATTTTTAATATTCAATTACGCCCTCTAGCGGTGGACTTACAATTATGAAAATAATTTCCAGGCTTTTCTCGGGGCAACTTTTGTTGTAAAAATTTTTTTCCCAAAGCTGTAGTATAAACGGTTCCTGAGATATGGCCGAGAGCCATTCTTATTGGGACACCCGGTACATAAAAAAAAGGAGTAATACCTGCTTTTAGAACAAACAAAAACTGAAGCAAATACATTAAGAACAATAAGAGCCAAAAGAAAAAAGAAGCAAAAGACAAGATTGAAAATGGTTATTCATTTTTGAAAAACCAAGCAATTACAGAATGGTGTATGCAAACTGGAAATGATAAAATAACTGGACATAGAATCCGGAAAGACAGATGGGCCTTAATATAAATACAGCAAGACCAAAATCATAACAATTAATAAATATTAGGACATCACAATGAACATCGGATAAGATGAAATAGAACTAGTTCGCGATTATACAGGGTGTCGCCGAAAATAGTGCGTTCCTTAAAGGTATAGGTAGAAGGCACAATGTAGAGCAAAAAAGTCTTATAACATTTTTTCTAAATTGATCCCTTTGACCAAAAAACGAAAATACATTTTGATATGCAAATTGAAGTCTGGCAACAACGCACTCAAAAATCTAAAGATTAAAAAAGTAGGATTGTAGGTCAGTTGCATCTGGTAGGTAAAAAATAATGTAAATATCAACCAAACCCATATCCAATATTTTGCAGGTAGGTACCTACCATGTCAAAAACCCCAAAAATCACACTTCAAAGTAAATAAACAAGGGGTTATTAAATTAAATTTCCACAGTCACAACAAGGTCTTCTAGGCTACGTTGCCATGTCATTCAAATTTATGAAAATAAAAATTCACGTATATGAAGAACAATGTAATTTTTTTCTTGGAAACGGTTTTTAGAAAAAAATATTATAGGATGTTTTTGTTCTAAATTGTGTATTACATATATCCATACCTTAAAAGAACGCACTATTTTCGGGGCACCCTGTATATTTATATCTGGATCAAATTATAAAACGAAACAGCAGAGATCAAAAGACGACTTAGACTGGCATGGGCGGCATATGGCAAACTAATCTAGATTCTTAAAAGCAAAAGATATCCACAACATCTCAAGAGCCAGGTATACAATCAATGCGTACTCCCTGTTCTCACTTATGGCTCCCAAACGTGGACGTTTACAAAAGCAAACTAATGGATAAAAGAGAAGCGAATGGATAAGAGAGAAAACCAAAATTGGGGATGTTAAACAAGAAGTTGCAAAATTTAAATGGAGATCTTCCGGACACACTATAAGACAACAAGAAGACCGATGAAACAAAATTCTTATAAATTGGAGACCTCGCCGTGAGAATAAAAACGAAGCAGAGAAAGGCACGTGGGCTCTAGGTGGATAATTGTAGCGACAGACAGAGAAGAATGTAAAAGGATTGGGGAGCCCTATGTCCCAAGATCGACCGAAGAAAGCTAATTAGATAGAAAGATAGATAGATAGATATACAGGGTATCCAGAAACTCTACCGACAAACCAAGACAGGAGATTCCTCAGATAATTTTAAGACAATTTAAACAAATTCACCCAGTCCGAAAATGCTTCCTAAGGGAGCTAGAGCTCTTTGAAGATGGCGTCTTGTAATTAGTTTTACTTAAATACCTCCAGAACGCTTCTAGTTAGAAAAACTAAAATTGGTACACGTATTTATCTTCCAGAGATAAGTCGATTCCATCCATTGTGGATTTCTAGTATCAGTCAGAGACGTCCGTTTTGGGTGGGGCAACGGTTATTTTATCGCCTAAATTTTTGTCTTAAGCATATTTGATACTAAAATATTAAGATAATAGATTACTAGATTATTAAATTGTGAGGTATTCTAGTAGTAAAAGATAATCTTGCTTTAAGCCGGTAGGACACACCGTTTTCTAGAAAAATCGATTTGAAAATTTTTCGTTTCCTAAATCTGAAAAAAAATTGAAAAAAATTTTCAAAAAAAAACGGTGTATTTTACCAACTTAAAGCCAGAGTAACTTTTAGTATTAGAATACCTCATAATTTAATAATTTAATGTTAAAAATTCTTAAAAATTAAAGACAAAAAAGTTATGCGATAAAATAGACGTTGACCTACCCAAAGCGGACGCATATGAGCGGTTTTAGAAATTCCCAACTATTAATGAAATCGATTCATCTCCAGAATATAAATAAAGGTAGCAGTTTTCGTTTTTCTAAATAGTTTTTTTTTTAAATTTTTTTTTGATATTCAAAAAACGAAAAATTTTCAAATCTATTTTTTTAGAAAAAGATGTATCCTATCGACTTAAAGTAAGACTTCCTTTTAGTACTATAATACCTTACATTTTAATAATCCAGACTCAGAGATTCCTGAAAATTAAAAACAAAAAAGTTATGCGATAATATAACTGTTGCCCTACCCAAAAAGGACGCCTATCGCCGGTACTAGAAATTTGCAATGGATGGAATCGATTTATCTCTGGAAGATAAATATGTGTACCCATTTTTGTTTTTCTAAATAATGCAGTAGGATGTGGTTGCCCATACTGAAAGAGGAAGTCAACAGAAAGAAAATACCAAGATTAGTAAGTCAATAACATCGAGCTGGTACATATTTTATATTTTAGTATTACTTATATATCTAGTATTATTAATATTATTTATAATTTAAACATGTTACAAGTCAGAATTTGGTATTATTTTTTGAGAGTAAATTAAATGTAAGACCAAATACTTACGATGTCGGGATAGTATCACAGGGTTTTTTTCCTGGTTTTCCCTTGTGATTTACTATGAAGTCTCTAACGCGAGAATTTTACTGTCGTTGCATTTGGTTGTCTTTTTAAAGACAGATCACATGCTATAATTTTTTTGTGACGGATATTCTTGAGTTGGGGTTGATTTCATGTAATCGAATGAACTATCTTTCAGTAAGTCGTCCCAGGAACGCAACTCATAAATATTGGCAATATCATTTTAAAGTCTTCTACTTTAAAATGTATAATATATGTCTAAATTGCCAATATAAATGAGTCAGATTAAATAAATTATTAGAAGAACTTTTTTTGCTTAGCAACAACATTTTTGTTTATTTAGTAATATTTTGTATTTTGACAACGGCACCCGATTTGGGCGTCGAAACGTTAATAAAATTATTTTTTTCATTTTAATTTTGGCTTATTTCCCATATAAATAATTATTCATAAAAATGCCACAAGGAAATAGCTTCAGAACAACACTAAATAAAAGCATTGTGGAAATATTTAGGAAAAACTAATTACCAGACGCCATTTTCAAATAGCTCTAGCTCCTTTAGGAAGCATTTTCGGACTAGATGAATTGGGTTAAATTAACGTAAAATTATCTGAGGAATCTCTGAGGACAAAATATTTGTCTGATAACGTCTGAGAAGCATTTTAGTAGTAATTTGTAGTATTAGTCCTGTCGCCAGGGGGGTACAAGGCCTCCTTAATTCAGATGGACTAACCCAAGTTTTTTTTTATGTATTTTGACTCGTAGAACACGAATTTTTTGGGTAACAGTTGATCGGGATGGCGATAAGTTTGTTATAAACAAAGAACTTGAGGAATTACATAACAGCGATTTTTCGCAAAACAAAACATTTTTTTGTATTTTTTGGGTGATTCTCAGCAAAAAATGGTCCTAAAAGTTTTTTCGTAGAATGCATAGTTTTCGACATAAACGCGGTTGAACTTTCAAAAAATCTAAAAAGTGCAATTTTTGAACCCGAAAAACTTTTAATTAAAAAATAAAATAGCAGTTCTGCTTACTGCATTTAAAAGTTCAAGTCAAATTCTATCGGATTTGATTATTTTTATTGCTAAATATTAAGTTTTTATTTGTTAAACAAAGCTGTAAACACATAGTGTTTCTTGTGCCTAATGCATGCGTTCTAATGTACGTAATCTACGTAGAAATTGACTGTATGAGCGCCTACTCGTTGGATTTCAAATGAGGAATGCATTAAAAATGCATCATCACACATGAAAAACAGAGTCATATCTACGCAAAAAGACGAAGTAGAAAAACAAAACATGAAGCACTTTACTTACATCCTGGATTACTGACCCTAAGCTAATGGCTGAAGATAAAAATTTTTAACAGTGATTTATCTTCTGAAATAAGTAATATGTACGCCAAAAAGTTTAACACCACCTGTTAGCTGTCGTAATGATAATTTCCATAATACTAATCTAAAATCATAATTAAGTGCGCACTATAATTGTACCTAGTTATACAGGTATATGTTAACTTGTGTATACAACATATAAGAAGTTTTACTTTTATTTTTTTAATTATGCAAACAAACTAGAGCCTCAACACTTACGATCTCCAGGGTGTATACAAATACGAACATTTAAATATCCACCTTTACAAACTGTTAACGTTCCACTCGGCTCTGCGACTTTTATGACTCCAATTTCAGCGGCAAACATTTCAGGACTCGGCTCTACACAAACAATACACCCTCATCATTCCTACTCACAATAGAAAAACATTCCCCTATAATGCTGAAATAAACGAGTCAAGTAGTGAAAAAGCACCACCATCATTTCCGCTGCCGTTCCGTCTACCCATATACACGTCCGAATTATCACTTATATTAGTAGAGGGTTGTTAGGGCTTTTTTTGAAGGACCGCTCAGGAGTTAATACAGAAAATGACACACGTCTCTAGGGTCGTTCAATCGGCCCATGTTGTGACTGGCCTTTTTGCTAACAGGAACATTTGGGACACGGGGGATGTTTTTTTTTATAACGGCTTTGGCTTAGTCAATTAGCCAGACTATTTGTGTTTTGTATACATATTTACAGTTTTTATTTAATTATGTCTATATAATGAGAAAAGCACTCAGCATGTTTATATAATAAGAAAAGCACTCGACAAATGGAATGGCGGTATTTCTATCGCAGGAAAGAAGATCTCAAAGCTCGGATATGCAGATGACACAACATTAATAACTGCATCAGAAGAAGAAATGTCCAGCCTGCTGCAGCTAGTGGAAGCCGAAAGCAATAGATGTGGTCTCAAGATCAATAAACAAAAAATAAAAATTATGATATTAGGTTATTCAAATTCACTTTAGACAACAGGAGCCTTAGACCAGTTTGAAGTGGTTAACGAGTTCAATTATCTAGGATCCTACATCAGCAATACAGGATCTTGTGAAACAGAAATACGTAGGAGAATAGGCATGGCCAAAAACGCTATGAGTTGATTATCGAAAATCTGGAAAGATCGCTCCTTGTCGAAGAACACCAAAATAAGATTAGTACGTGACTTAATTTTTCCCATATTTAATTACGGATCCGAAACATGGACAATGAAATCGGACGACAGAAAAAGGATTGACGCCTTTGAAATGTGGTGCTGGAGAAAAATGCTTCGGATCTCATGGACGGAACACAGAACAAATCACTCAATCCTCCAAGAGCTTAATATTCAGACTTGACTTTCCTCTATTTGCCTCTCCACCGTCTTAAAATTTTTCGGCCATATTGCAAGAAGAAGTGATGATAATCTTGAGAGACTTATAATTTTGGGAAACTTTGAAGGGCGCAGAAGTAGAGGGCGCTCACCTACTCGATGGACGGATCAAGTACAGAAGGTCAGTGGAAAAACATTATCTGAATCCACGAGGGAAGCTCAGGACAGAAGTCGATGGAAAGAAATAGTTGCTCGTATTATAGGGAATCACGACACTCAGCAATGAGGAAACGACTGAGGAGGAGGATTTAATTATGTAAGCCTACTTTTAATATAATTTAACTGGTGTCATATTCGTAGATACATTTTTCAATTTTGTATGACAATTTGAAAAAACACTGACAAAAAGACACTGACAATGCTTAAGGCTCAAATTGAAGTGGAAATACAGGCATCTATGTTTAAGCTCAGGCTTAAAGTAAGCTTTGGCTTAAGTGCGGTTGGAAATACCGGCCCTAAGAGTTTGTTACTTATCCGTACTCTTGATCTACATACATTTACACAATCATTTCTTCACGAGCTGGATAAGCTTTTTTGGAACTGAAAATCTGCCATTGCACTCTGATCTCTTTTAATGCTGTCGTACGCTTATTGTTAATCTTTGAAGATTATTCTGATAGTTGTAGTATTGAAGATAGTTCTATTGAATTCCCATCCTTCTTTAAGCAGCTGTCTTAGAGTTAAAATTTGATGTATGTCATTCGTAGGGGTGTTAAAATGTCCTTACGAATATAATAAGATTGTGTAAATTTAGATTATATATGGGCTTGCGTAATAAAATTAAAAAATGCAAATATCATCCTTCTCTATATTTTCCCCTTGGTAAAGATGCAGTGCCTTCATATAATTTTCTTGACTATTTCTGTCCAACTATCTCTCTCCTGTGTATGTTGTTTCGCTTTGGAGAATGAGTAACCTTCTTCTTCGTTCCGAAGGTTGGCGTTCATCAGGGCTATACATATTTTCGAGACTGCTGACCGAAACAATTGTTTGTTGCTACAGCTATACCATTCCCGTAGATTCTGCTATCTTCCCCTGCATAATTATTCGAAGCAGTTCATATTTTTCGCCTCTTCTAATGTGTCCTAAGTATTGCAGTTTTTGTTTTTTGATCGTAAATATGACTTCTTTTTCTTTATTCATTCTTCTCAAGACCTCGACGTTTGTGACCCTCTCCGTCCATGATATTCTCAAGATTCAGCGATACATCCACAGTTCAAATGCCTCTAATTTTTTGGTATCAATCTTTTTCAGCGTCCATGACTCCATTCCGTAGAACAGCACAGAAAGTACGTAACATCTCATCAGGCGCAGTTTCATGTCAAGGCTCAAATCTCTTCCACAGAACACTCTCTTCATTTTAGTGAATATGGATCTGGCTTTTTCTATTCTTATTTTGATTTCTGCTGACCTATCGTTGTCTTCATTTATTAAAGTGCCTAAATATTTGTATTTGCTAACTTGATCGATAATTTTATTGTGTAAATATAAATTTTGGACATTTCGTGTGGATTTCGATATTACCATAAATTTAGTTTTTTTATGTTTAAAGATAGTCCATATTCTTCGCTGTAGTCTGCTATCTTATTCACCAATGTATGTAGCTCTTCAAGTGTTTCTGCGATCAGAACGGTGTCGTCGGCAAATCTCAGATTGTTTAAGCTAACACCATTTATTTTAATATCTATGGATTGCTCAGAGAGTGTTCTATTCATTACGTATTCGGTATAGAGATTAAACAGCCTCACACCTCGCTTTATTTCAATTTCTTCAGTGGTATTATTCTCTACGCTCACTACTGCTTGCTGATTGTAGCACATATTTGCTATTAGTAGGATGTCTCGTTTATCTAAATTCTTTTCTGTCAGGAGTCTGATTAGATGATCATGCCGCATTTTATCAAAGGCCTTGTTATAATCTATGAAACACATGAATACATCTTGATTTATGTCAAGACATCTTTGAGACATAACGTTCAGTGCAAACAACGTCTCTCTTGTTCCGAGTCCATTTCGGAATCCAAACTGGGTATCATTGATGTCCATTTCCAGTTTTCTGTGTACTCTAGTGTGTATAATTTTTAGGAATATTTTCAGTACATGGCTCATCAAACTGATTGTACGGTAATCACTACATTGTTTGGCATTTATCTTTTTTGGTATAATAACAAAGGTGGATAAAAGCCATTCTTGTGGTATTTTTCCTGATGTATAAATGCTATTGAAAAGTTCAACTAAAATGTTGATCGAGTCTTCTTCTATCAGTTTAAGGATTTCCGTTGGTATTTTATCTGGACCTGGGGCTTTACCGTTTTTCATTCTTTTTAGTGCGTACATTACTTCCTCTTCCGTTATTTCTGGACCTTCGTCTCATTGTATGTTACTTAGTTCAGATTGTTGTCTATCATCTGCAAAGAGTTCTTCAACATTGTTTTTCGATGTCTTCAACTGTTCTTCTAGTTCTGATATTATGTTTATGTTGACATTATACAGGATATTTGGCTGCTTCCGTTTTTGTGTGCCTGCAAGTTCTTTCACTTTTTTATGTACATTAAAAATATCATGTTTTGCCTGCAATTGCTCTATTTCTTCACATTTTCTTTTATAAAAATCTTTTTTACTATTCAATTTTTTTTTATTTCTTTCTGTATTTGTTTATACGTTTGTTCGTTTTTTCCTTTCATTATCCTCCGATTGTCCATGAGAAGAAAGATTTTATCAGTCATCCATCTTTGCTTTATTTTTGGTTTTTCTTTAGTCAGAATTTTCTTCGCAATACTTGTTATCGCCATTTTTACGTTTTGCCATTTTTTATCTATGTTGTTAGTTGCCTGAGATATTTCTTTTTCATGAAGTATTTTCAAATTATTATTAATACATCTTTGCAGTTCCTCCTTTACCTCCAGGTTACATAAATAACTGACGTCTATCTGGTTTGCTCTTCGTTTCTGCTCCAATCTTTTTAGTTTAATACTCATTTGCGCTATTAGAGGGTTATGGTCTGAATAGACATGTGCGCCTGGCTAAGCCTTAATTGATTTTAAGGAGTTTCTGTATCGTTCGTTTATCAGTAAAAAATCAATCTGGTTTCGAATTATTCTTTGGCCATTGCCCTAGGGTGATTTCCACGTATAAAGCCTTCTCTTCGGTAGGTTGAAGAATGTATTAGACACAATCATGTTATTCTCCTGACAGAATTGAAGCAGTCTGTCACCTCGTTTATTTCTTTTACCGAGTCCGTATTCTCCTACATGTTTGCTACTTTTTCCTTTACCAATTTTTTAATTAAAATCACCTAGAATTACGGTGATGTCTCGTGGTTTCGTCGATTTTAATACTTGATTAATTTCTTCGTAGAATTGTTCAATTTCGTCCTCGGATTTATCTGCAGTAGGTGCATAGATTTGTATGATGTTTAGTTTACTTGTGTTTGTTTGTAGTTGGAGAAATAAGAGCCGATCTGATACTGGAGTAAAATTAATGACCGTACGCATCATAAACTTAGATACGAAAACTGCTACGCCGTGTCTGTGTTGAGTAATACTGTTTCCGGAGTAATATTCTATGCCATTTGTTGTCGAAAAACTGCCAGAATTTGGCCACCTTGCCTCACTAATGCCTAGAATGTCGACATTTACTCTTTGCATTTCTTGTATTATGTTATGCATTTTGCCTGGATCATACATACTCCTAACATTCCATGTACCAAGATTTAATACTCTCTTGGGTGTTTTTCTATTTTCTTTAAGAGTGGTATTTATTACTTTACTGGGATTTTGCTGGTTAACGACCCAGGAGGCCCTTTGGTCTTCTTGTGATATACCCCCCATGCCGGATCCTGGTCTCCGATTCCCATGATAACAATGAGTAACCAGTCATGTCCTTTATTTGCTCCTATCAGACTGGAGATCGTAATGACCGTCCTCTAGATCTTTTGCCTTTAACATTGCCTTCAATTATCATTCGTTACATGCCTTCTCTTCTTCTAGTTACATATCCAAAACATCTCAGTCTATTTTGGTTGATAGCTGTGTTAAGTCTAGGTTTTATGGTGTTTTGCTAGTATTGAATTATTTGTGCGATGTGTGGTCCATAGTCTGTGCAACATTCTACATAATATACCCACATTTCAAGTGCCATTATACCCTTTGAATCGTAAGTTTTTGAAGCGTAGTTGGCGATAGGAAATTTTATTGCTCAAACAAGTTGCAAGTTGTGTTTTTTGTGTTTTTTTGTGTTTTCCCTTATAGGGCCAGTATTTCAATAGCTACTTAAGCTTTTGCTTAGCTAAGACTGTGTCAAAAGTTAAGGAGAAGCTTAAGCTGAGTGCCCTATTTCCATCATTTTCTTAACTAAACTCGTCCTCAACTGTCAAGTTAATTGGTTTGGTACCTCTGGATACGTCAAAATGCCAGATCTAACTGTTCTGAGGTAAAAACCAGTACTGTTGACATGTAATTTTATCTTGTCATCTGTGTTAGTATATTGTGTACATATATTTTCTCTGGTTATATTTTTCATTGGTATTCTGCATAAGCAATAGATCCGTCTTTGTAATTTTGTGACAAACGCAATAGAAAGAAAACTACGTTGTTTTGAGAGAAAAATTCTGAGATCCTCAGAAGAATCTTTGGACTTTATCAAGACACGAATACTATCCAATACCGAATGAGAACAAATACCGACGTCAAGCAGATGTATAGGGCTAGCGACAGAGTTCAAGAGATTATATCTTAATCATGATACTATAAATAACGAGATAGTATCTTCCCGTAACTCAAATACGTCCAAGTTCGCGCATGATGACCTAACTGGAGACCGGAAATTGAATTTGAATTTTTGTTAAAGTTAAATGGGATTTGTATGCATTCTGTGATGAAATTTCGAAATTCGAAAAAAATTTAGTGTCGAGATTCCTTTTAAAATAACTGTCAAAGATAAAATATAAAATACACTTAGCTTACAACCGCGAACAATTCAAGTTAATCGGACATTACGAATGATTACGAACCATTACGAACGTAAGGTCTACAGTTACGTCACCACTTCAGGATGTGCAAAATATTATCTTGTTATTTATAGTATCATGATCTTAATGTATAAGATCATGGCCATGTTCATAGACTCCGTAATAACCGCCTTGCGAAGCTAATCTGGGAGGAAGCCCCGACAGGAAGTAGGTCCTTAGGGCGTCCACGAATCCGATGGAGAGATAAAAAATGGTCAGATTTAAGAACAATGGGGCTACCCACTGACCCAACTATCATGGCTGACCGTTCTAGATGGAAGCGAGTTGTGCCATCAGCCAAGACCCATTCCGGGTTGTAGTGCTACGAGAAGAAGAAGAAGAAGAAGAAGAAGAAGAAGAAGAAAAAGAAAGAGATATAGACCTTCAAGGTCGTTGTCAAATGGCACGTGACCCTATATTTATTTGGATCGGTAATAATATGCTCGGTAGTAATATTTTGCATTGTTTTGGTATTTTTTCTATTATCCATGCTTTCTGCGGTAGTTCAAAAACCTCACTAAATACATTCTTTCACGGTTTTTGCTGTAAATTTTGAAAAACCGCTTGGATTGTCATGAAATTTTGCATGCGTATAGCTAACATGTTAAAGAAAAAAAGTGTTGTGCGCTTTTGCCCTGGGGGTGAGTTTAGCCCCTTCTTGGGGTTGAAAAAATATATGTCCAAAATAAGTGCGGGAATGGATAAACTGACTAATTTTAAACAACTTTTGCTCTATAGAGTTTTTTCACTAACCCGCGAGTAGTCGAGCCGTTAGATAGAATCTCACATTTTATCCTTTTTCGCGATAACTTGATGTAGACAAGGCGGAAACGGCGGGTTCGTTGGGAAAAATATTCCCATGAGATATTTTTGCATAATCACATTCGTGAGACATCCCAGAATAAGGTTCAAGAAGTCGCCCACGTGAAAAGTGGGCCAATTTTTTTTAACAATTTTTTTTAATCAAATTTTAAAAACCTATATTTTTGGCCAGGACTAATTTTTTTTAGGTTTTTTGGATCATTATGGACAAAAAAGGTCTCTTATAATTTTTCTCTAAAGTTGATATTTTTCGAGTTATAAGCAATTTAAAATTTGAAAAACGCGAAAATGGCCATTTTTAAGACTTAATAACTCGGTTAAAAATTATTATTATGAAAGTCAGAAAGTGACTAAATCAAAGTTTAAAGTCTCCGCTACATGATCCTGAAGAAATCTGTGTCATTAATTTACTACTAAGCTGTTATTTTTAATAAATAACAATGAGCGGTTAGATCGTATTGACGCGGTTGTAAATGTGAGTGCGAGTAAGATGCACAATTGGACTGCTAGTTCAGAGAAATAAGGAAAAAAAATATCGTGTTGGTGACACATCCCCCTCCAGGCTGAAACTAAATTTTTCGAGTAATATGGTCATCTATAATAATAACCTATATGTTTCCTGCAGCCGATTTTGATGATATACATAGTTATAAACAAATGAAGATCAAAAAACGGTAAATTTTCGCTTTTTTCGTCTCTTACTAAAAAATTGGGCATTTTAAACAAATTTGAGAGTAATAAACTCATAAACCATATAAAAAACTTCAATATGGCGTTCGATGAATATGTCTATCCTTATTGATTACTTAGAAAATTGCCAAAAAAATCATAAATTTTGAGTTTTTATAAATATTCATAACTTATGTAAAAATTAACTTAGAACCTTCTTATTACATGGAATGCTGAGACTTCTGGTGCTTAAATTATATTTTAAATTTCAAAGCAATTGGTCAAATAGTTTAAAAGTTATTTAATTTGTTTTTCCAAAATTAATTTTTTTTGCAACACTGTAAGTCAGAAAATGATGAAGTTACAGTAATATTTTGGATAGTTTATGAAATAAGAAAATTTACAGTATTAATTTAATTTAAAAAAAATGACAAAAAATAATTATAGATATTGCAAAATAATTTTGCAAAAACATGTGAATTAAAAAAATGGGGGGGCTAACTTTGTTCCTAAATGTCCTAGAACAGTTGTTTTTCTTTCTAAATGTGTATAAAAATTCAGTCTTTCTAAATATGAAAAAATAATTTTTCTACGGGTAACGGTTAAAAAGTTATTCTAATTGTTTATAATTAAGCAAAAAATGGACATGTTTTTGCAAAATAATTTTACGCTGTTTAAAATTATTTTTTGTCATTTATTTTTAATTAAGGTAATAGTATAAATGTTCTTCTTTCATAAACTGTCCGAAGTATTATTGTAACCTCATAATTTTCTGACTTATAATGTTGCAAAAAAAATGAATTTGGGAAAAATAAATTAAATAACTTTTAAACTATTTGACCAATTGCTTTGAAATTTAAAATATAATTTAAGTACAAGACGTCTCGGCATTCCGCGTAATAAGAAGATTCTAAGTTAATTTTTACCTAAGTTACGAATATTTATAAAAACTCAATATTTATGATTTATTTTGCAATTTTCTATGCAACCAACAAGGTTGGACATATTCAGCGAATGCCATGTTGAAGTTTTTTATACGATTTATGAGTTTCTTACTCTCAAATTTGAGAGACGTCTCAAATGAGACGAAAAAAGCGATAATTTACAGTTTTTCGATCTTCATTTGTTTATAACTATGTATATCATCAAAATCGGCTGCAGGAAACATATAGGTTAATAATATAGATGTCCATACTACTCAAAAAATTTGGTTTCGGCCTGGAGGGGGATGTGTCACGAGAAAAACCTTATTTCTCTGGACTATGCTGGAATGGCTTCTCTCTCGCACTCAGCATTTACAGATGCTGCACACGTGCAAAGCACTTATTATTATTACTTAAAAATAGCAGCTTAGTAATAAAATAATGACAAAAATTTCTTCAGGATCTTGTAGGGGGGCTTTAAACTTTGATTTAGTCATATATTGACTTTCATAATAATAACTTTTAACCTAGTTATTAATTTCGTTTTTTTCAATTTTAAATTGCTTAGGTATAAGTCGAAAACGATCAACTTTAGAGAAAAATTATAAGAGATCTTTTTTGTCCAGAATGGTCCAAAAAATTAAAGAAAAAATTGTTCAGGCCAAAAATATTGATTCTTGCAACTTGATTAAAAAAAAAATTGCTAAAAAAAAATTGGCCCACTTTTCGCGTGGGCGACTTTTTCAACCTTATTTTGGGATGTCTCACGAATGTGATTATGCAAAAAAATCTCATGGGAATATTTTTCCCTTCGAACCCGACATTTTCGCATTGTCTAATGAAAAATTTTGCAACTTTGAAAAAATTTCGTAAGTGCCTCAAGGAAGAGTGTAGTAATGCGTAGGATTTTTTTCTGCTTCTTTTTGTAGATTTAATGGCTTTGGGGAGGGCCAATTAGCTTTAATAATTGTTAGAAATAATATTTCCAACATAACAAGTAAATAAAAATACTATAAAATAAAAATTTGTTGTAAATTCGTATTTAAATTCGTATTTTGAGATAGAATCTAACACGCGACACCTCCCGGGCTAAGTCAATAGTTTTTGAGTTATTTTCGAGTGATTAATACTTATTCATTTTTCAAAAAAAAATCCACGTTTTTAGTCAGTTTTTCGCAAATTATTGAAAAAGTAAGTATTCATATATTTTATTGAAAAATAAAACATTCTTAACAAAAATATGTCCCGTAAAATAGTAAAACAAAAGTTTACGCATGAGGTCTCTACACCTAGTAGAACCAGAGTTATAGTAGCTAATGAAAATAGATTCATGTTCGCCAAATTGCAAATTAATGGAATATTTCAACTTGAAATATCCAAAAAACTGAGCACTTTTTAGGGAAAACTCATTAGAAATTTTTAAAGTGTTTTAAAAAAGCTTTGTTTGGTTTTATAAAAAAAAGTTTTAAGTATCAAATGTAAGCAATTTACGCTCAAAATAAAGTTGGTCAATTTTGTTTTGGCAAAAAAAATCGGAAAGATCAACCCCTAATTAGCCACTTAAATGAAATTAATCATTCCCGCTTCACAAGTTACTTTAGTTATATTGTGTTTATATGATCTGTAAGTTTCATCGATTCAAAGTGCTTATTTTTGAAGAAAATTGGTTTAAAAAGTTTTTAATTTTGAAAAAAATACTTTTTTCAAAATAACTTAAAAATTGTTAGAGATACCACAAATCTCAAACAATAAAAAAAGTGTGCGTTGCTCTTCTGAATATTTTGTATTTTTTGTTTTTCTGTAAGACAAAAATTGGTTAAGATTTGGTGTTTCTAAATTTGCATCCACTCTTGATTAGAGAATCGTTCAAGCCCTTTTAACTTTAGCTCTAACAAAAATAAGGACTTTGAACCAATGAAACTTACAGATCATATAAACAATATATACGCGAATAACTAAACTTGTGAAGTGGTAACGATTAAGTTAATTTAAAGTGCTAATTAGGAGGTGATTTTCACGATTTTTTACCAGCAAAAAGGGACCAACTTGATTTGGAGCGTAACTTGTTTACTTTTGATGCTAGAAATCTTTTTTATAAAACACAATAAATCTTTTTTAAACACTTTAAGAAAGTTGTAATGAGTTTTCCCCAAAAAGTGCTTCATTCTCTGGTTATGTTACGTTAAAATATTCGATTTGGAATTTGACGAATATTATCCTATATTTCATTAGCTATAACTCTTGTTCTACTAGGTGTACAGAGCCAATATATATACCGTTTTTTTTACTATACTATATTTTTCTTACGAATGTTTTTCTCGACAAAACACTTAATTTTTGAGTTATTTCCGAAAAACTATCTAAAAATGTGGTTATTATGTTGAAAAATAAACATGTTTACGTGCAAATAACTCGACAAGTATTCACTTGGTGAAAGAAATCTATAGAACAAAAGTTGCTTAGAATTAGTCAGTATCGATTTCCGGACTTATTTTGAAAATATATTTTTTCACCCCCCAGAGGGGGTGAAACTCATTCCCAGGGCAAAAGCACACATCGGCACAATATCACTTTTTTTCTTCAACATGTTAGCTATGTGTATGCCAAATTTCATGTCAATCCAAGCGGTTCTTTAAAATTTAGAAGTTTTGCAATATTTTACCCTTAAAGAACGTACTACACGTATTTAATAAAAATTTAATAGTTTTTCCTTTTTTCTTCTAAACCAAACGTCATTACATCACATCATACTGTGTAACCCACTTCCCTAAACTTATTTAAGTGATTAATGTAGAGTGTAAGAGACTACTTGTATATCCAGATAATGCACGTACCAATTTTTCCAATGCCAAGTCACTTAGAAAATTACTCCAATTTCTCCACATATACGATGGATACGGGAGTAGTCGTATGTCTTTTAAAACAAATGTTAAAAGCTCCTATGAAAAAGCGATAATCCTAGCCCGAGAACTAGGTCATCTTCATCATCAGACTAAGCTTTTCTGGAAAGCAAACTCTCCGGAAATATACTCCGCCTATCCAGATTCACAACGAGGCGAGATTTGCTTTCAATGATCAACTTTTCGTTATAGTGAGGTGACTTGGTAAATTAATAGCTACAGCCTGTAAGAGAAGAGGAGTAAGGGAAGCCGGTAAATGTGCAAACGAACTTTATATGGGTGTGTATAATACTGGAAAGTTGAAAAATAATTCTAGTATGGTTCTGAAACTATTGTTGTGGAGTATTTTTACAATAGCTACTATATTTATTAGGACTAAACCACACTTTTAATTAAATAGATTTAATTTTTTTATTAATACGTCTAAATATCAAGTAGAATTCACATAGAAAATCGTTCTACAAATACAGAAATGCATGTTAAAGAAATATTTTTGTGGACGACACCCAAAGTTTCTGATTTTAGTAATAGTCTGGGCTAATTATCGGAGAATAGGCCATTTTTGGGAAAAGTTATTTACCAGCAATTTTATTGCTGGAATCGAATCTTATGATTGTATATATTAATAATATAGCTATGCAAAGTCCGCAGATAGTGTGCTACTTTTTTTATAAACAAAATGGCGCCCGAAAATCGTGTTTTTTTAATTTTTGCTCTATAACTCCAAAGATTTTAAATTTACACAAAAAACACTCAAATAAAAATTCACCGCAATTAAGTTCTGCATAAAGACGTGTTTTTCCGATTTACTTCAACGAAAACTTTCCCCGGAAAAAGCGGGTTTTTCCAACAAAATCTTTAATTTTCAACTAAACTTTTAGATAGGTAATTGTTAATCAATAATTAAATAACTTGTTAATGTAAAAGCTCTTTTCGTATGGATTATAATTCCAGAAGCCGATGGAAATTTAATGAACAATTTAGCAACAATTGAATTGCTAATTAAAAATTTTCGGTCGCTATAACGACAATAATTATGATGCATAAGAATAACTATGATTTTTTCATAAAAAGACAATATACCTATCTAATGTACTATACAGAATTGAAATTGAACTATTTAAGCGCCCTCAGGAATATTTTAAAATTATAAACAACTTTTTTGGCTTATAAACCAATAGAATATCTCGAAAAATATTAAACTAAATTAAATAGTGAAAACGGTATTCGAAAACCAGCGGCAGGACGCTTCTTTTAAAAGAAAAAACGTTTAATTACGAAGAGTGGTTCCTGAGATACAACCGGTGAAAGTTGGCCGGAATTTACGGCAAAGATATAAACAATAGGATCATAATTTTTAACCATCACCTTTTTATTTTTGTCCTGTTTCTCCACACCAATTTTTATATCTTTAAAGTGCTCATAACATATCTTATTATAATAAAAACTCTCGATAATACGTGTGAGAATTGCCAAACATAGCAAAATTCCAATCAACAATTAGGTTGGAGAAAATGTAACCCTCAAAGTTCAAAATCGGTACACGTTAAAAAAATGCATTTTCTCGGCTTCCCATGGAGCAATTTCCTTCATTATTATTTTGTTCCCAAGTAACTCGAGTAGAGCCATCGAGCTAATGCATTATTAAATGTCAGGCTTGCGTTTGTTTTGTAATAATAAATTAATTGATTTATTATAACACAAAATTATAATTTCTTTAAATAAAAATTGTTTAAATAATTATACAGCTTTCAAATGAGAATATTTATGTTTTTAACCTTAAAAGGTACACTTGTAGTAAGTTTATCTAAAAAAAGCCTACAACTGGAAAAAATATGTAGTTTTCTGTTCTTATAAATAAATGAATGTATTATAACAAAACAAAAGCAAGTGTGACATTTCATAATACGTTAGTTCGATGGCTCTACTCGAGTTACTTAAGAACAAAAAAAGAATGAAGGAAATTGCTCCATGGGAAGCCGAGAAAATGCATTTTTTTAACGTATACCGATTTTGAACTTTGAGGGTTACATTTTCTCGAACCTAATTTTTGATTGGAATTTTGCTATTTTTGGCAATTTTCACACGTATTATCGAGAGTTTTTATTATAATAATATATGTTATGAGTATTTTAAAGATATAAAAATTGGTGTGGAGAAAGAGGACAAAAATAAAAAGGTGATGTTTAAAAATTATGATCCTATTGTTTATATCTTTGCCGTAAATTCCGGCCAACTTTCACCGGTTGTATCTCAGGAACCACTCGTCGTAATTAAACGTTTTTTCTTTTAAAAGAAGCGTCCTGCCGCTGTTTTTCGAATACCGTTTTCACAATTTAATTTAGTTTAACATTTTTCGACATATTCTATTTGTTTTTAAGCCAAAAAAGTTCTTTATAAATTTAAAATATTCCTGAGGCCGCTTAAATAGTCAAATTTCAATTCTGTAAAGTACATTAGATAAGTATATTATCTTTTTATGAAAAAATATCATAGTTATTCTTATGCATCGTAATTATTGTCGTTATTATAGCGACCGTAAATTTTTAATTAACAATTCAATTGTTGCTAAACTGTTCATTAAATTTCCATCGGCTTCTGGAATTATAATCTATACGAAACGGGCTTTTACATTACCAAGTTATTTAATTATTGATTTACAATTACTTATCTAAAATTTTAGTTGAAAATTAAAGATTTTGTTGGAAAAACCAGCTTTTTCCGGGGAAAGTTCTCATCGAAGTGAATCAAGAAAAACACGTCTCTATGCAGAATTTAATTGCGGTGAATTTTTATTTGAGTGTTTTTGGTGTAAAGTTAAAATCTTTGTAGTTATAGAGCAAAAATTGAAAAAAACACGATTTTCGGGCGCCATTTTGTTGATAAAAAAAGTAGCACACTATCTGCGGACTTTGCATACCTATATTATTAATACATACAATAATAAGATTCGATTCCAGCAATAAAATTGCTGGTAAATAACTACTTTTCCTTGTATTTTGCTAATTAGCCCAGAGTATAAGAGAAATTATTTTTGTCAAATATATGCTTACTGATGTTTTGTGTTCTGTTAATGCTTTGTTGTCGTCACTTATTTGTATATTGTTGGTTCTCGTGTTTCTTATTTTTGCTATTTCTTTAATTTTTTTCATCATGCCTTTTTTGCAAAAACTCTAGTTCTTCACACACTTCTGTCATCCAATTACCTTTTGCTTATTGCAATTATAGTTATTTTCATTTTCATCAATTGATGCGTCTCTTTGTATTTCCTGTTTTTTTTTCTTTTCTCTTTTCTCTTTTGTTCTTTCATCCATTACCTCACGTATCTTTTTGGTTATCCAAGGTTTTTTTAAAGTTTTTTTTTAGTTCTTGACTACTAACATGTTGTGATCAAAAGGAATGTCGGCGCTAGGGTAAGATTTGATACTCTTTGTATTGTTTTAAAATCTGTTGTTTATCATGGCGTAGTGAATTTTGTTTCTAATGCAGTCTTAAGGTACGATTCCTACATCGACGGTAGGCGGCAGACGGCAACTGCAGACGGCAGTTGCAGTTGTCGCCGTGACAGACGTCACTACTTTAAACTATTAAGGTACGATTCCGACAGCGAATGCAGACGGAAAACGGCAACTGCAGACGGCAGTTGCAGTTGTCGCCGTGACACACGTCACTACTTTGCACTATTAAGGTACGATTCCGACAGCGAATGCAGACGGCAAACGGCAACTGCAGGCGGCAGTTAGGGTTGTCACCATAACGACGTCATTACTTTACACTATTAATTTGTATATTAATTAGCAAACTGACGTTCTGTCGGACAGCAGTTGGTAATAATTATACAAAATAATAATGCAAAGTAATGACGTCGTCATGGTGACAACTGTAACTGCCGCCTGCAGTTGCCGTTTGCCGTCTGCAGTCATTGTCGAAATCGTACCTTTAAGGTACGATTCCGACATCGACGGTAGGCGGCAGATGGCAGACGGCAACTCCAAATGGCAGTTACAGTTGTTACCATGACATACGTATTCACTTTGCACTATTAATTTGTATAATTGTTGGCAACTGACGTTCTGCCGGACAGCAATTGCCATTCGAATAGTGCAAAGTAAATACGTATGTCATGGTAACAACTGTAACTGTCGTCTGCAGTTGCCGTCTGCCGCCTGCCGTCATGTCTAAATCGTACACTAATTTGTATGTGACTGATTCCGACATCTAACTGCAATTGCTGTCCGGCAGAACGTCAGCTAATAATTATACAAATTAATAGTGCAAAATGAATACGTATGTCATGGTAACAACTGTAACTGCCGTTTGCAGTTGCTGTCTGTCGCCTGCCGTCGATGGTGGAATCGTACCTTAATAGAAAAAAAACTTGATATAAATAAGCACGAAAGTATGTGTTTAAAAATATGCAAGAAATAAACCGGATTAAAAACTTATTATTTTGCTACTCTATGATATTACACTCTTCATCTTTAGATGTAGGTAATAAAAGTTCAAAGGGTCTGGTATTTTAAATCTTCCATCATGTGAAATGCTAAGCAGATTCATTACAAGCAAAATTGAATGGAAAGAGACTAGTCTTATTTGTAAGGCTCATAGTTGTAATAACTTAGGTATTATTGTGAGGTATAGGATCGTTGTGTAAACTCTAGTTCTTAACAAATCAAGCGGCACTGCAGATATGGAGAACTATTGGCGATTGGAAGCGTTAATATTTTTCTGTTTGTACTACTTGTTGTACATCATATTGATGCTGCATAATGCCATATATGATCCGACCTAGTGAACTACAGGGAAGTTATATGTGGCTTATAATATTATAAAGTCTCATCTACTACGACCAAGGCTGTGTGTAAATGCGGAAGAGATATTAGAAAAATATCACGGTAGATCTCGTTTTGGTTGAGATATGTGTAGATCAGGTATGTATTACGCGTCAAGAAATGGATTAAGCTTGGATTAATTAATGGATTTGCTTCTCTGGAAAGTAAACTCTCCCGAAATAAACTCCGCCTATCCAGATTCACAACGAGGCGAGATTTGCTTTCAATGATCAACTTTTCGTTATAGTGAGGTGACTTGGTAAATTAATAGCTACAGCCTGGTGAGAGAAGAGGAGTGAGGGAAGGCGGTAAATGTGCAAGCGAACTTTATGTATACGGGTGTGTATAATGCTGGAAAGTTATCACGTATGATTAACTTATATAAAAACAATGTTCAAAATGTTCAAAATACTGTTCTTAATATGGAAATGAATGTTCAAAACAATATTTTTCTCAGTTATATCATGCATGTTGATGTTTTGTGTTGTGTTATCTCCAAATAGGTTCGTACGTACCTCACCCGTTCTTTGCTTATTTGTACATAGTATATCCTTTTTGTCAATGCTTTGTCAGGGCCGCGTTTAGGTCAAGTGACGCCCTAGGCAGTTCTGTTATAGCCGCCCTTCAAGCATGTACCATTTTTGCGAAAAAAAAAATTGCAAGTAGATTTTTTTATTTAAATAAGAATACATAAAAATTGTCATTCCAGTTCGATCACATCAGATTTCTTTCTTATTTTTCTTTGGAAAAATCATCTATAATGTCGTCATGATAATTTATCGCCCTTGATACGTCACTTTCTATGGACAAAATCGACAAATTGTTAAGAATTTCTTGCGTCATACTTGATCGGAAATTATTTTCATGACTATTTTCAATTCTTGACATTTTCGAAAATGACTTTTCAGCGGACACGTTGGTTGGCAACTGGGAGGCACAAATAAATGCGCAAAGCAATTACAAAATTAGGGAAAATATCTTTCAATCCACTCTTCTTTAAATATTTAGATATGTCAATTATTGTTGGTTGGTGATTTTATTATGGTATCCAAATGACCCTTTAAGTGAATGCATTCATGTATGAATGTATGAATGATGTAGGTATCTATTAGTGCAGTCAGTGAGGGTATTTGGCTCCGAATTCCATCCTACTGCATCAATTTACTTGATATTTTCACTGTAAGTAGGGAATAGCTCAAGAAACAAAGTCTACTCTATATCCTATGGCGCTTTTAACTTAGGGGTCGTTCCCACCCGACCTCGTGGGCGGAATTTTTTTTCAAACTAACACCGGAAGTGGCCAGAGAACCTAATTCTAAGCAAAAACTGCTTTACAATTTTTTTGAAAACTCAATACTTTTTGAGTTATTCGTGGTTAAAAATTTGCCATTTTCATTGAAAAATTACACTTTTCGGAGACTGTTTTTTGGGAATACCATAAAAATTGTGCATCTAACGAAAAAACACTATATAAAACATTTTTGTAGTTTATGAAAAATCAGAGAGGTTAATTTTTTCATAAATCTTCTAGTTTTAATAAAAAAAGGGATGGTAGGTGAAAAAAAGGTTTTTTTTTGGTGCCTGCTCAAATCGGTGTATTCAATTTAAAATAACAGAGAAATGGTCGATTTTAGACCTTTAAAACGAGACCTTTAAAAAAACGAGAAAAAAAAAGACATTTAAAACGAGAACTGTTAAATGTCGGTTACATTCAAACTAAGCGAGATATGGTGCAAAAAAAATTATGACTAATGTATTTTAAGGAAAAATTAGTATAAAATAAGAAATGTATATGTATATAAGCTGTACATGGAAGCGTGGAAGTTATAGCTGTTTTTCACTTTGATGATCCGTTAAAACATGGGGGATCAGCCCACTTTTAAATAAGAAATAAAAATAAGAAATAGTATATATAAATATAGAAAAAAAAAGTATATTTAACCCCCCTCATCCACCAGAATTTAAATGCATCGTTTTCCTTCTAGAATACCTTCTACTATAGTATTATTCCTATATTCAAAAAGTTGGCGGGTTTAAAATGAATGGATTTTGAAAAGAATAAGATCAAATTATAGAGCACATTTTTAAATTTCCTTAAACATCTTCCTTTTTCTCCATGTAATTCGAAAGTGATAAGAGATACGTAAAAAAATACCTTACAAAAATGTAGGTTTTCTTTTAGATAACAATTTTATTTTTCTTTCATTACTGTATCTCATTATCATTCTCGAGTTACATGGAGAAAAAGGAAGATTTTTAAAAAAATTTAAAAATGCTCTCTAAAAATTGGATCTTATTTTTTTCAAAAACCATACATTTTAAACCCGTCCAACTTGTTGAACATAGAAATAACACTATAGTAAAAGGTATTGTAGAAGCAAAACGATGCATTTAAAGTTGGTGGATGAGGGGTTAAAACATACATACTTCGCATTTTATCTTAAAATAAATTAGTCATCCTTTTTTGTTACACGATATCTGGCTTAGTTTGAATGTAATCGAAATTTAACATTGCGGTCGTTTTAAAGGTCTTTTCAGGCAGTATTTACAAAAGATATTGATCGCATTATACCCTTACAATCGACCATTTCTCCGTTATTAAGTTGAACACACCGATTTGAGCATGCACAAAAAGATGTCTTTTCACCTACTATATCTCCTTTTATGTTATCACTAGAAGACTTATGAAGGAACGAATCTCTTTGATTTTTCATAAGCTACAAAAATGTTTTATATAGTTTTTTTCGTTAGATGCATAATTTTTAAGGTATTCGCAAAAAACCGTCCGAAAAGGCTACATTTTTCAATGAAAATGTTCCAATGAAAAAAAAGTACGATGTACTTAAATGTTATTCGATTTTAATTTTTATATACAAATATTTTTGTACAGTATTTTTGCCGCCCTCTCATAATTTGCCGCCCTAGGCGACTGCCTATATTGCCTAATGGATAAAGCAGCCCTGGTTGTCGTCACTCATTAGTATATTGCTAGTTATCGTGTTTCAAATTCGTGCTAATTCTTTCTTTAATTTTCTTTAATTTTATTTCGTCATGACTTTTCTGCAAAATTTTTTAACATATGACTGTCACCCAATTTTTTTGTTTTAGTTATTTTCGTTTTTATCAGTTGATATGTCTTGTTATATTTTTTGTTGTCTTTGTTCTTGTGTTGTCTTTTTCATCCATTACCTCAAGCATATTTTAGATTATCCAAGGTTTCTTTGCCATTTTACTGTTCTTTTGAGGAAAAATAAAAGCCTTATCTTGTAAAAGGTATATTTAAAATCCCTAACAAGGGCTGTATTACAACAAAACGTTTTCGGAATCAATATTCCATCATCAGTGTTATCACCAAAAATAAGTATAAGTCTATAAGTAAATCAAAGGTGAGGTTAAATTTTGACAAAGTTAAAAAAGTGAATAGATAGTTATACTTACCGGTTTACATGCTTTAAGCCACCAAAATGTACGGGTAAAAAACCTTAAATTGATTTTAAATAGTTGGGGTTATATTACATTATCCGATTTTAAAGGATGTTAAAAATATTTCCAGATTAACCCCTGGCATCACATGACATCAACCATATTGGTTGGGAAATTGAAGGTAGAACCTTACATGGCAGTATTTAGGTGACAACTGACCGAATGGCTCCCTGATAGACGTCAGCACTAGATTGACACCGTACCTTGACAGAATGTAACAATATGTGTAGTTACTTCAGCCAAAAGAATTTAAATTTTTGTTGGGATTGAAATTAATCTACTCTGAGCAAGTATGATGGATAAAAGTTAAAAATTATAGAATCAAACAGAAGTGAATTAATACTTTCTTTAGGGTAGGCAATTATTATTAAGATAATATATAGGATTGCAAATTGTAATATGTAAATACAGAGTTGCACTTTTCTAGGATATTAGTTAAGCTGATGTTATGAGCTTAATATTTGGTGTAATATATTGATAGAAGGATCCAACAAAATAGATAAAAGATGATATATATTTAGTTTGGCTGAATAAATATGTATTACTAGATGTGAATGTAAATAAGTAAAGTAGTAATGAGGAGACTGAGCAATCCAGAGACCCGACATCAAAGTATCTGGAGATGAAAAAATAAGCAATAATGGGACAGGGAGGATATAAGGTTATTAGTGTGTAAGAAAGGAAAAAGAGAAGTAGTGATGAAAGAAGGGATGTAAGTTGATATTAATGATTTGATCTGTTACAGAAAATTAGACTGTGAATGAGGTTTAAAGGAGTATAATAAGTCATAGGTATAACTTATCGAAAATGTGGTTTAAAGTCAAAGTGTAAATGAAGATGGATATGTAAAGAGGAATTGATGAATGGTGGATATCTTGACTTTGAGAAAAGTTGGCGATGTATGGAATGAAGTCTCCATTAAACGATACATGACGGATAACGCAATTAGGGCTATTTTGCTAACGTTGACTATTTCTAGGTCCTCATACAAGTACATCGCCAACTTTTCTCATATTCAAGATATCCACCATTCATCCATTCCTCTTTACATATCCATCTTCATTTACATTTTGACTCTAAACCACATTTTTGTTAAGTTATACCTATGACTTATTACACTCTTGTAAACCTCATTCACAGTCTAATTATCTGTAACAGACCAACTCACCAATATCAACTTACATCCCTGCTTTCATCACTACTTCTCTTTTTCCTTTCTTACACACTAATAACCTTATATCCTCCCTGTTCCATTATTGCTTATTTTTTTCATCTTCAGATACTTTGATGTCGGGTCTCTGGATTGTTCAGTCTCCTCATTACTACTTTACCTATTTACATTCACATCTAGTAATACATATTTCTTCAGCCAAACTAAATATATATCATCTTTTATCTATTTTGTTGGATCCTTCTAGCAATATATTACACCAAATATTAAGCTCATAACATCAGCTTAACTAATATCCTAGAAAAGTATAACTCTGTATTTACATATTACAATTTGCAATCCTATGTATTATTATCTTAATGATAATTGCCTACCTTAAAGAAAGTATTAATTCACTTCTGTTTGATTCTATAATTTTTAACTTTTATCCATCATACTTGCTCAGGGTAGATTAATTTTAATCCCAACAAATTTTTTCACTACTGTTATTATTTTAAATATTAACATAAAATTTATATTCTTTTGGCTGAAGTAACTACACATATTACTGAAGTGAAAACTCCTTTAGGGACGTTGTGTGATTTTTGGATAGGGGAAAAAGCATTGAATTGGCGACCGTCATTGCGACCGTCATCGCTTATGCTATGTATTATGTGTATGTATATATATATAAATTTCGTAGAGGCATTTAAATTTAAAATAAATGTAAAACCTAATTTAGGATGGAAAAATAGGATTGATTTCGCTACCATCATCGAGACCATCATCGCGTCGCCGAAATATATTTTGTACATATATAGGTATATTATGTGTATGTATATATATATATAAATTGTATAGAAGTATTTAAATTTAAAATAAATGTAAAACCTATTTTTGGATGGGGAAAAATGATTCATTTCGCGACCGTCATCGCGACCGTCATCGCTTCGACGAAATAAATTTTGTACATGTATTATTATAATGCACGTATAAGAATACTAATATTATTGAAGTGAAAACTTCTTTAGGGACGTTGGGCACTTTTTAGATGGGGAAAAAGTATTGAATTAGCGACCGTTATCGCCTTGGTGAAGTAAATTTTTGAAGTGAAAACTTTTTTAGGGACGTTGTGCACTTTTTAGATGGGAAAAAAGTGTTAAATTAGCGACTGCCATTGCTTCTGCGAAATAAATTTTTGAAGTGAAAATTTCTTTAGCGACGTTGTGCACTTTTTAGATAGGCAAAAATATTGAATTAGCGACCGTCATTGCTTCGACGAAATAATGTTGTGAAGTGAAAACTTCTTTAGGGACGTTTTGGTCTTTTTAAATGGGGAAAAAGTATTGAATTAGCGACCGTCATCACTTCAGCGAAATAAATTTTTGAAGTGAAAAGTTCTTTAGGGACATTGTGCAGTTTTTATATGGGGAAAAAGTATTAAATTAGCGACCGGTATTTGTTCGGCGAAATAAATGTTTGAAGTGACAATTTTTTAGGGACGTTGTGCACTTTATGTTGGGAAAAAGTGTTGAATTAGCGATCGTCATCGATTCGGCGAAATAAATTTTTGAAATGAAAACTTCTTTAGGGACGTTTTGCACTTTTTCGATGGGAAAAAATTATTAAATTAGCGACCGTCATTGCTTCGACGAAATAAATTTTTGAAGTGAAATCTTCTTTATGGACGTTGTGCCTTTTTTATATGGAGAAAAATATTGAATTTTGGACCGCCATCGTGACCGTCATTGCTTCGACGAAATAAATTTTTGAAGCGAAACATTTTTTAGGGATGTTATACACCTTTTAGATGGAGAAAAGTGTTGAATTAGTGACCGTCATCGCTTCGGCGAAATAAATTTTTCAAATGAAAACTTCCTTAGAGACGTTGTGCATTTTTTGATGGGAAAGAGGTATTGAATTAGCGACGGTATTGCTTCGACGAAATAAGTTTTTGAAGTGAAAACTTCTGTAGGTAGGTGGAGCCCTTTTTAGATGGACAAAAATATTGAATTATCGACCGTCATCGCGACCGTCATTGCTTCGACGAAATAAATTTTTGAAGCGAAAACTTTTTAGGGACGTTATACACTTTTTAGATGGGGAATAAGTGTTGTATTAGCGACCGTTATCGCTTCAACGAAATAAATTTTTCAAATGAAAACTTCTTAGGGAATTTGTGCACTTTTGAGATGAGGAAAAATATTAAATTAGCGGCCGTCATTGTTTGACGGAATAAATTTTTAAAGTGAAAACTTCTGTAGGGACTTTGTGCACTTTTTAGATAGGAAAAATTATTGAGATTGCGACCGTCATCACTTTGCCGAAATAAGTTTCGTATGTACATAATATATATTATGTGTATGTATACATAAATAGCATAGAACGTACGCAACGCTTATAATATATGTAGGTATAGCCCTTCTTTTTGGATGTGGAAATGCATTGAGCTTATAATTTACATACTAAAAGAAGTTTTCACTTCTGTCGGCACTCCCACGAGTGCTTTAAATTTTTACGTTCTGTCAAGGTACGGTGTCAATCTAGTGCTGACGTCCTTCAGGGAGCCATTCGGTCAGTTTTCACCTAAACTATGCAATGTAAGTTTTTACTTACAATTTCCCAACCAATATGGTTGATGTCATGTGATGCCAGGGGTTAATCTGAAAATATTTTTAACATCCTTTAAAATCAGATAATGTAATATAAACCCAACTATTTAAAATCAATTTAAGGGTTTTTACCCGTACATTTTGGTGGCTTAAAGCATGTAAACTTGTAAGTATAACTATTTATTTACTTTTTTACCTCTGTCAAAATTTAACCTCACGTTTGTTTTACTTATAGAGTTATACTTATTTTAGGTGATAACACTGATGATCGAATATTGAGTCCGAAAACGTTTTGTTGTGATACAGCCCTTTTTAGGGATTTTAAATATACCTTTCACAAGATAAGTTTTTTATTTTTTGTGATTTATGGTATACAGCCAGTACAGGAATTTTTCCTTGTGATATGTTCTTTTGAGACTTTCAGAGTTCTCCAATAATATTTTTAAGCCGTTCCATACTTTGAACAAAAATTCTCTTCCTTTACCTTTAGCCGGTTTTTTTTTTTCACACTTTTATAATTTTTTATTCAAGTATTATTATAAGATCTTTATATATATCGTATTATTTTACTAATTTTGTGTCTATTAGTCGGAGAGATATAAGCGGATTTTGTGCGTGGTAAGTAATATGGAAAACTATACGGGGATATGTTGAATTAGTTGTGTACATGACTTTCACCAACGGTCGGAAACCAGAGTGGGGGCCAAGCGTAGTTATGTGGGGTCAAAATCGCGGTTATTATTTTTTTTGTGATGCTCATGATCGAGATAGTGCACCAAAATTTGGGAATAAGTAGGCCATGACGTAACTAAGTAAAATCTCTAGGGGCGGAACGCTGCGTGGCCGACAAAGGGGTGGGGGTAGGGGTGAATATAAAAAATATAAAGGGTTTTTTGCGACGCTCGTCATTGAGATAGTGGACCAAAATTTGGGAATCAGTAGACCATGACATTACTAAGTAAAATCCCCAGAGCCGGAAACCAAAGTGGGGGACGAGGGTAGTTATAAGGGTCAAAGTCGCCGTTTTTATTATTTTTTTTTGACGCTCATGATCGAGATAGTTCACCAAAATTTGGGAATTAGTAGTTCATGAGGTAACTAAGTATAATCTCCAGGAGTGGAACGCTGCGTGACCGATAAAGGGGTTGGGTAGGTGTGAATATAAAAAATATAAGGGGTTTTTTGCGACGTGCTAGATTGAGATAGTGCACCAAAATTTGGGAATAAGTAGACCATGACTTAGCTAAGTAAAATCCTCAGAGCCGGAAACCAGAGTTGGGGATGAGGGTAGTTTTAAGGGGTCAAAGTCGCAGTGTGTATTATTGGTTTTGTAACCCGGCACAACATTTGTCCCCCCCGCAGCCTTCCGCCCCTGGAGATTTTACTTAGTTACCTCATGACCTACTTACTCCCAAATTTTGGTGCACTATCTCCATCATGAGCGCCACAAAAAAATAATAAAAACCGCGATTTTACCCCTTATAACTACCCTCGTCCTCCACCCTGGTTTCCGCCTCTGAAGATATTACTTAGTTATGTGATGGTCTACTCATTCCCAAATTTTGGTGCACTATTTCCATCACGAACGTCGCAACAAACCCCTTCCATTTTTTTATATTCACCCCTGCCCCATCCCTTTGTCAGCCACGCAGCGTTCCACTCCTGGAGATTTTACTTAGTTACATCATGACCTACTTATTCCCAAATTTTGGTGCACTATCTCGATCATGAACGTCACAAAAAAAATAATAGAAAACGGGATTTTTACCCCTTATAACTACCTTCCTTCCCTACTCTGGTTTCCGGCTCTGGGGATTTTATTTATTTATGTCATGGTCTACTTACACCCAAATTTTGGTGCACTATGTCAATCACGAACGTCGCAACAAAACCCTTATATTTTTAATATTTACCCCTACCCCCACCCCTTTGTCGGCCACGCAGCGTTGCGCCCCTAGAAATTTTACTTAGGTACGTCATGACCTACTTATTCCCAAATTTTGGTGCACTATCTCGATCATGAGCGTCATAAAAAAATAATAAAAACCGCGATTTTGACCCCTTATAACTACCCTCGGCCCCCACTCTGGTTGCCGGCCGTTGGTGAAAGTCATGTACACAACTAATTCAACATATCCCTGTATAGTTTTTCTATATTACTTATCACGCACAAAATTAGCTCCCAGCTCTTAGACTGTATGTCTTGACATAGTTTTTCCTTTTAACTTTTTTCAGAGCGAACTTAAACTTAGCTATAAGTTTTAATCATCTTTGTTTAAAAAAATGCAAGAAATACACCATATTAATAACTTATTATTTTACCATTCTATGATATTACAGTCTATTTCTGTAGTGCATTACAGTCTGTTTGTGTGCTGGTATATAAGTAAGTGCCACGAGAAAGAGTGTAGTGTACATTAGGGTGGAACGAAAAAAATTATTTTATAATTTCAATGTGTAATAGTGATAGAAAGTTATCTATAGCCATTGTGAAGCTACAAATAAAATATTTTTTCAAACAGAATATTTTTAGATTTGCCGCAAAAAGGTTGAAAATTAAAATTTTTAGTTAAATTTTGCGAATTTTGATGATTTTGGTTTGGTATAGCTATTGTAATGTCTTAATTCCTATTTTAAATAATAAATACACACTCTAAAACTACTCTTTCAAGATCATTTTAGTTTTAACTTACAACAATTCAATGTTTATTTTTACTAAAACTGGCAAAGTTTGAACTTGAATTCCACATTTAAATAAATATTTAAAAGCAAATTTTTATTTAATTCCTTAATACAATTTAACATTCTGACTATAGCAGAAGAGTACATTTCAATAGTAGAGGAGCCTGGATCAACCTTGCTAGGGCATATAACTTCTGCTTCCAGAACAGGTGAAGCTATAAAATATAATGAAGCATTTTTAAGAGGATAATCTTTTGAACATTTCCAATATAACAGCTGTCGGATTTGACAGAACTGCCACTAATACCGGTATTAATAATGGTGTAATTGATTTCACAGAAAAAAACCTAAATAAGCCGCTGAAGTGGCCGATTTGTTTGTTCTATACCAATGAATAATTGCCTTTGGATCATTTGTTTTGCACATTGGATGAAAAAACTAAAGACCTTAATGAATTTGGGAGCTTTTAGTCAAAGAACTTGAAATCTGTAACCAGCTTCATGTGGTTTATTTCGTTCCCATACAAAACAACTTCCCTACTCTAGAGATTAAGGATGATTTAAGCACAGATCAAACATATTTACTTAAAATGTGCAAAGCAATTTCCAGCGGTGTATGTCCTTCTAATCTTTCTTTAAAAGTCCATGGGAAATTAGCTCATTCACGACGGACTGGGACGTTTCGCCGTCGCCGTTTCGCCGTCGCCATTTCGCCGTCGCCGTTTCGCCGTCGAGACATTTCGCCGTCGGCCGTTTCGCCGTCGAGCCAGTTCGCCGTCGGCCATTTCGCCGTTGCCATCCCGGCATTGGTTAAGTTTACAAGAACTATTATCAGAAGACTATTATCAGATTCCCGGAAATAAACAATATTAAGAAAAGGGATTTCAATTTCAATTGTTTTTACTGTATCAAATATAAAAAATTTCATTATGCAAAACAACGGCGGATCCAGCAACCTTGCAAGGAGGGGGCAATGAAATAAAAATTTTCTCGTCACACGCGTACGCCGGATGCTTTTTCGGTATGGGCTGTTACTTTATTTTCCTTCATGTACCATGTCCTTTCAGAACGTTGGTTACTATCATAGCTATCTTAATTTTATTCACTGCCACCCTAAATCAACCACGAAGTGCTTTTTCGTCCTGGACTGCGTTTGCCGTCTATTTTCACTTGCATAATATTTTGTAGCAACCTATATTTGAAACTTCTCGTTACATGTCCAAACACTCCATTCTTCTGTTCTTGATGCCTTCTATAATCTCAGTAGTCTTGCTGAGACGCTCTAGTATTGTGGAGTTTCGAATATTCTTCACCCAAGATACTTTTAAAATTCTTCTATAGAACCACATTTCGAAAGCCTCAAGGCGATTTAGATAAGTAAATCGATTTTATTCACAGTCCAAGACTCGACATCATACAGTAAGACCGAGAACACGTACTTTGGAGAAGGAATTCTGTTTTATGTTTCATTCCGTTATTCAGTTGTCAACAGGACACAAAAGTCACTATTTCTTTTCAATCGTAATTATCTCTTTCTTAAAAAAAGGCGACACCAGGCGAAGTCTCAAGGAGGGGGCAATTGACCCCATTGACCCCCCCCCTTGGATCCGCGCCTGATGCAAAAGTGATAGTATATAATTGTTCGAAAACCATTCAAAACTGATATACAAGTAATGATCATCCCGAAATTATAAGTACGAATGCCAACAACGAAATGGCGACGGCGAATTGGCTCGACGGCGAAACGGCGACGGCAAATTCACGATAACTTACGTTGGCCAATCGCCTTCTTCGGTTATATGTTGCAACAAAGAATCCTTCAAAGCATCTGAAAACTGTAACTATGTATGTGATGAAGGTGTATGTTCCAGTCTGGTTTCATATCAAACTGAAACCATTTTGTGTAAATGGATCAAAACATCTATGGATACTCATCAAATTTTCACGTTATCTTTTTGAGAAACATCTCCAAATAATTGATCCAGTAATTCAAAGGAATGTGACAAGAGAAAACATATAAGGGATCTGGTCTGCGGCGACTTTTGAAGGCAAATCGGAACTCATAAATGGTGTAAGGAAGTTTATTGTCCCGAAGCTTAACTTTCATGCCAATGATTTACATTGATATAGATATAATTAACTGGACGAAAGAATAAAATTACTAAGCCTCCTATGACAAAACAGAGAACTGACGAGGACTTAGAAAAAATATAAGTAAAGCAAGAAACCCTAGTTGTCACGTACAGTGTGTGGATTTTCCGTGTTTTCCCTGTCATACACAGGCAGTGAAAAAAACCATAAAGCCCGGGACTGAGTCATCTCTTAGTGTTTGTGGTCTTAAAGCAAAACTGGCTTTGTTAGAGACAAAAAACAATTTCATTTAAGTATGAAGATGAACATTATAACTAAAAAAATCTTATAGCAATGTGTACATATAGCAATGACAGCAATGTTAACTGTTATTAGAAACAATATTTGACTAAGAAATATTAATGAAACAGCAATGTTAACTGTTATTAGAAACAATATTTGACTAAGAAATGTTAGCTACGTCACCAGGTTAAATATATAAAATATTTTAAATTTTCTGTATTTTTTGTTAAAAACCTATCTTTTCAAAGCTCTTGCGGCACCTCAAGATGTAAATCTAGAACAAAAATATTTTGTAATTTTATTGTAGACATGCTAAGGCAACTTTCGAGTGCTATTAGAAAGTTCCATGAAAGAAATTTTTTTTCCTATCCTTTCGTTCTACCCTAGTGCACATGCCCAAGAGTAGCAGACAGCGTAAATAAAAATATGAGCAGAATTGATTTTTATTAGAGATAAAATCTAACGAAGAGACTAAAAACGTAGGTCAAAAATTTTCAAGGACAATTTTCTAGTTAAGAGTCTTTTTGTACTCACATATCTATACAAATCTCATATCTCTAGCACATATCTCTATATTAACCATAAATTAACAGTTGTAGGCACTTTTCACAAAAATTAGCCCACCATACCAGCGGAATGACATATAGGTCTGGATCCCGCGTACCAAAAAAAAATTTGATTAACAGTAAGTTGAAAATTTGTCAGTAGCTTAACGATGTCTAGTCGAACAAACTTTGATGTACGGAAACACTGGAAGAGGGGAAGTTTTAACTGTGGAACCGGTTAAAAATCTGGAACGTCAGACTACGAAAACGTCCCATGTATTTTGTCGAACAGAAATTCCAACTGATTTGTTGCCCTTTCATTATACTTTTATGGCAAAAATCAGACTGGTATTTATCACCAACTATGCATTTTAATAAGTCCTATACGTAGAACATGCTATTTATTGCACCAACATAATTCCTGTCATTTAACATGTTCTACGAGTCGGACTTATTAAAATGCATAGTTGCTGATAAATAACAATGTGATTTTTGCATGAGAGTTTGCATAATTAAAACTTCCCCTGTTCCAATGTTCCCATACACCAAAGTTTGTCCGACTAGACACCGTTAACTTTACTTTACTTAATCAGTAGACCCATTTGTACCTTTCGGTGTAGGGCCATTTATAATACAATTCATTAAATTACAATTCAATAAATTACAATATTTTACAATCTTCTGGATTGTCCTAGCTCTTTACGAACTTTCTCCATTCCTTCCTATTGGATGCCATCTGTGTTGCTTCCTGCCAAGTCTTACCCTTACTCTGCAGTATCTGCGAAATGTCACTGTTCCATTCTTTGATGGGCCTTCCTCTTCTATTCTTACCTATTGGTTTGGCTTCCCACACTCTTTTCACTTGTCTATCATTGTCCATCCGGGTTAGATGTCCGAACCATGCCAATTTTTTCTTCTTGATTGAGTCGAGTATCGGCTTGATTTTGAGTCTTTCTCTTATTTCTTCATTTCTGATTCTATCTGTTCTTTTCACTCCTATCGTTCTTCTGAGGTATTTCATCTCTGCTGCCTGTATTCTGCTCTGGTGTCTTTTGTTTAATATCCAATTTTCTGCTCCATATGTCACCGTAGGTCTATATATTGTTTTGTATATTGTCATCTTGGTCTTTGTTGATATTTCTTTGTTATTAAGGAATCCTCTATTTAGTGCTTGGAATAGTTTTCCTGTGTTTTCCATTCTGTTGTTAAGATCGTCCTCTATGTCTCCTTAGTTGTTGATTACTGTTCCTAAGTATTTGTATGAATTTGTCTGTATTAATTGATGTTGGTCTATCATTATTTCTATTTGATCATCCGTCCCTTGTTTCCTTGATATTTTCATTATCTGAGTCTTCTCTTTGTTTACGTTTAGGTTGTATTTGCTTGCTTCTAGGTTCCATTTCTCTAAGTTGTATTTCAGTTTTTCTGCTGTTTCCGCAATTAATACTATGTCGTCTGCAAATATACACATCTCAGCGTTTATCATTTGCATTCTGTTCCAACCGATGCAGTATTTCTTGAAAGTTTTCTTACATTCTTTCACTATCTCATCTATTACATTTATGAATAGCACTGGGCTGAGACTTCCCCCTTGTCTAACTCCTTGAGTTGTTTCAAATGGTTCTGACTGTATATTTAACATTCTTACTGTATTTGTTGTTTTCATGTATATACTCTTTGTTGCTTCTATCAGTTCTTCGCTTACTTCCTTCTTCTTTAGGCTTTCCCATATATCTTTTCTTTTGACTGAGTCGAAGGCTTTTTCCATGTCTATAAAGCTCAGGTATATTTCTCTATTTTTCTTTAATGCTTTTTCTATTACTTGTTGCATGGTAAATATATGGTCTTGTGTGTTGTGTCCTTTCCTGAATCCACTTTGTACGTCCTCTAATTTATGTTCTATTTCTTTTCTGATTTTCCTTTCTATTATGGTTTCGTATACTTTTGCTGCTACACATAGTAGTGATATACCTCTATAGTTCTTACAGTCTCTTGTGTTTCCTTTTTTGTATATAGGTATAATTACTGCATTTGTCCATTCTCTGGGTATTACTTTTCTCTTCCATATTAGGTTATATATGTATAACAATTTTTCTTTTGCTTTTATTCCTATATATTTCATCATTTCTGGTGCTACTTCATCGCTTCCTGGTGCTTTTCCAATCTTTATCTTTCTTATTGCTTCTTCTAGTTCTTCTTTTTCTATAGTTTCTGGATTTTCCGTGTTTCATATGGATACTCTCTTTATGTGGCTTTCCTTCTCCATTGTGTTCACTTGATTTCCATTCAGTAACAGCTGGAAATGTTCCCTCCATCTTTCCATTATTGTTTTATCGTCATTTATTATTATTCCTTCCTTGTTCATTATTTGTTTCAGTTTCGTTTCTTTGTTGCTTCTTAGGTTTTTCAGTGTTCTATAAAATAATTTTACGTTTTCTGTGCTGTTTTCTTCCATTTTTTCTCCGAATTTTTCCCAACTTTTCTTTTTCTCTTTCCTAACTATCTCTTTAACTTTTGTTCTTTTTCTCTTATAATTTTCATATTTTTGTTGTGTTTTGTTTTGTATGTATTCTTTCCATAATTTCTTCTTTTCTTTTATTTCTCTTTTTACTTCATCGTTCCACCAAGACGTTCGTTTCCCTCTGTTGTTATTTCTTGTGGTTCCACATATTGATTTAGCTGTTTTTATCATCGCATTTTTAAATTTTCCCCATTCTTCTTCTATTGTTTCTGTTATTATATGTTCATTGTCTATTTCTTTCTCTAGCCCTTCTGTGTATCTTATTTTCGTTGTTTCTTCCCTTAGTTTATAAATTTTTATTATTTCTTTGTGTTCTCTGTTTATGTTCTCATTTCTTTTTATTTCTTTTCTTTTGCTTTTGAATGTGGTTTCTAGTAGATAGTGGTCACTACCAATTTCATAACTCCTTTTCACCCTTACGTCTCTTATCCAGTTCTTCTCTGTTTTTTGCACTATAGTATAGTCTATAATTGATTGTTCGTCTCTTGATTTGACTTCTCTTGTGATCTTGTGTATCCTTTTATGTTGGAAGTGTGTGTTCATAATCACCAGGTTATTGTCTAGACAGAATTCAAGTAGTAATTTTCCATTTTTGTTTATTTTTTCCTCCCCATACGGTCCGATGACATTGTTCCATTTTTCTGCTTCTTTCCCCACTCTACTGTTCATGTCTCCTGTGATCACCATTTTCTCTGTACAATCATTTATCACTTCTTGTAATTTGTCCCAGAACTCATTCTTTTCGTTTTTTGTTGCGTCTTCATCTGGTCCATAGCATATGATTAGGTTTGTATTGGTTTCCTCTGTATCCATATATATGTCTACTCTTAGTATACGTTCGTTGTAATATATCCAATTTTTTACTTTGCTGATACTATCCTTCTTAATCAGGCACGCTACTCCTGCCTGAGCTCTCTTCGTTTCTTCCACTCCACTGTATATTAGTAACATTCCGTTTTCTAATGTTATTGATCCTCTTCCTTTTTTCTTTGTCTCTGTTATAGCTACTATTTCAATGTTCTTATCTCTAATTTCTTCCCCCAGTTCTATTTCTTTGCCATTTATACCTCTTACATTCCATGATGCCATTTTCAAAATTGTTCTGTTCTTTTCTATGTTTAAGTTGTACTTCAATTTGTTTTTCCTTACGTTTGTGTTATTATCTTTAAATCTGGTCATGTCCCTGTTCTTTGCCTGTTTTGTTTCTCGGTCCATCATTGTGTTTTCTACAGCTAGTTTTTTGAACAAGTTGGTTCTGTATTGTATGTTACTTTTTCTATCCGGCTTGTTTTTTGGTTCCATTTCCACTTAATGCCTTCAATAATTATGAATCCATATCCAATTTTTGTCCTTTTCCCATTAGTCTTTTCCTCTGCTGCTATCTTCCTAAGGTTTCTTTGTATTTCTATCTCTTTTAATGTTAGGTCACATTCTATATATACTCTATGTTGTTTATAGCTCATTAGTTTACCCTTGGCTTTCAGTATTTTCATTTTATCTTCGAATTTTTTACATTCTATAACACACATTGTTTCATTTATCTTTTGTACCCTATTTATTTCTGATTTTACTCCCATTTTTGCTTCTATGAAGTTCTCTATTTGCTCTGTTCCTATTGTGTCTAGTGGTAAGCCTCTCATTATTAGGTTATTTTTCTTCTTTTCTTTCTGACATGCTTCAAAGGTTATTTCTATTTTATCTATTTTTTGTTTCATCGTAGCCATTTCTTTCTTTAGATTTTCATTTTCTCTTATTATTTCTTTCATTTGCAATTTGTATTCATTATTTTCCTTCCTAATTTCTTTTAGTTCCTCAATCATATTACCCATTGTATTTTTTATATCTTCCAGGTCCTTGTTTTTCTTTTTGTTATCGCTTGCTAATTGTCTCATTAGTTCCATCATTTCGTTCTGGCTGCTGGTTTCATTCGTTGATGGTTTCGACCTGTCTGGTGTTCGGTTCACTTTTCTACTCCTGCTAAATATATCTGGCTCCTCTTTGCTTTTTCTTTTACCGTCCTCATTAATGCTATCATTGCCATCCGCCATCTTTCTTCCTATTCAAATTATTAAAGTAGGTATGTGTTTATAAATACAAATATTAAATCAAATTAAAACCTACTTGATTAAATCAAATTAATTAAATTTTTTACTTTAATTACAAAATATTTATATATTATTCAATTTTTTACTTTAATTATAAAACTATTTAAATACCATTTAATATCTTATTTATTTATTTATATCAACAATTAATGTTCACTTGAATAAATTAGATTTATCAACAATGTCTTCCTTTTATCTTCAATATCTTCTTATTCTTCGATATCTTCTTATTCTTCAATATCTTCTTATTCTTCAATATCTTCTTGTTTTCGTTCAGAAAGCCGACTCTGTATTTTTCGATAGATAGATACCGAAGTACCTTAATTATAATTAAATCAATTTATTAGTAATTACCACTGCTGAAAGCAGCTTCGGCTAGTCCACCCATAGGACCTTGACTTCTTATCAGTGCCAAAAAACTTGACTATGACTGTAATTATTTTACTGTTAGTAGTTAAAATATAATTTTATTAAAACTAGGTTAGATTAATAATGTATGGATCTTACTTTCAATATTCTTTTTAAATTTACACTGTAAATTTCTTAACTCACTTATTTACACTTTGCAAATAATTTGTTGATTTTTCTGCTCGCAAATCTTCCGTATTTGAAGTTTTTTTGCGGAGCGGATTTAAATCGACCTCACTGTCTCTTTACCAGGACGGGACTTTACACCGTTAAACTATTAACAAATTTTCAGCTTGCTGTTTCAATTTTTTTTGGTACGCGGGATCCAGGCCTAATACTGTGGTTATATTTTAGTGTTGGTTCAGTTTATTTGTATCTGTTATCTTTTATTTTAGCGTAATTTTCATTTTATCAATAATTGTGGCTTAATTCCATGTAAATAATACCTGACTTAATAGACATACAACAACAAAGCAGTATCAGAGTTTCATGATGGCTTTTAAAAATATTATATAGTTTGAACTTCATGGTTTTTTTTAATATTTCAGCTATGTCTTCCTTGTTTAATTTGTATATTTTATGTGTTTCTAATTCGACAACTCTATACAAAGAATCAGTTATTTTTTTCATTTTTACCTTTTATTTTTGTGATTAACATGTAAATATCTTACTGACTTTGGTTCTCTTCTAACTCTAGTATCTAGCAGTGCTTTCGTGTAAGCTTTTATAGTTAAACTAATCTATAGCAATAAAAAAGTTGTGTTTAAGTGTTAATTAAAACCCAAGGCTAGATTTTTTCTCTAATTCCTTTTAGTGCCCTTTCTTTCACGCTACGTTACTATAAATAAGTGTCAATACATAATCTCATCTTAGGTTCCTCGATCCACTTTTCATTAGTTTTTGCGATTAATTACCTCAACTTAATTAAGTGATTAATTTCTTAGTGATTCCATTAAGGGAAAAACGCTGTTTTTCTCGTAATCCGAGTAGGTTGACTTTAAGCCATTAAAGGAGCACTCGACGATTTTTATTGATGAATGATGCTGGGAAAGGTAATCGCAGCTTGGAAGATTATTAGAGAACACATAAGCAGGTTAGTAGAGATTGTCTTCTTTTACACAAAAAAAAATTAATTAGTCCCTGTCATTGGCGATAAGAGCATTTTCGTTTTTCAAATAATATGGACTATATGCTGAGATCCAACTCCAATGCAAATTAACAAGCATCCAACTCCAATGCAAAATAAAGCAAAATTTTAATTGGATTCCAAAAAAGAAAGGGCCTAGCCGGGTAAGATGGTGAAAAGTGCCCCCGGCTCGATTTAAATTCCATATAGGCCAATTTTTAGCACATATAGAGGAACTCACTTTCTGAAATTTTTAGCTCCCTAAGTGGTCACGTGACCCCCCTAGAGCCTAATTAGGCTTTTTATGTTTTTATTTTTTATCTCAGGCGCATCAAGAGCTAGCCAAAAACTTTATTAAAAAAAGTTGTAAGTTCCAAAAAGATCTATAAGAAAAATTTTTTTTTTAATTTTTTGGCGGGAAATTCGAATTTTTAGAACAATTTTAAACTTTTAAATGACTCTGAAAAAAAAACTAAGACACTCGTTTTTACGAAAATTAATTATAATGTGTATTTTTGCACAATCTTTCACCCTGAATTTTTTCAGACTTTTAAAATTGGTGAAACGTACCTTTAAAAATAAAAAACCGCATTTTTTCAGTTTTTTTTTCGTATTTTGAAACAATTTTATACATATTTTTCAAAAAAGGTAACACTGTTACTAGAATAGGTAAAAAACTGAAAAATAATTGGGGTTTGCTTAATAAAAATTTTTTGTAAAGCCATCCATTTTCAAAATACAGGGCGTTGAAGAAAACAAAATTTTACACATTTTTTACGATTTTGCTGAAACTACTGGCAACATTGTAATAAAACTTGGCGGGATTTAAGAGCTGGTTATTGTGCATATTTTGACATACAATTAATGATTTGATATTCATCATTGGCTCGCATAGGGGTAATGGTCTGAACTTTTTAAAGAATAAAGATAGTACGCCACTGACATATTTCAAATTAACAATCGTTTTTTAATTTCTCGTTCAATTTGTGACAAAAAATGTATCTTCTTATTTTTTCATACGACGCGGCATTTTTATTAAAAAAATAAAAGATCTTAACCCTTACAAAGTATTCGAACTTCTAGTAGTTTCTACATCTACATACATAATAAACTCATATATCCATTATCAAAATTAATTCGAATACTTTGGAAGCATTAAGATATTTTATTTTTTGCAGCAAAACAGCGCGTCATATGAAAAAATGAGAAGATAGATTTTTTATTGCAAATTGAACGAGGAATTCAAAAATGATTGTTAATTTGAAATATGTCAGTGGCGTACTATCTTTTTTTCTTTGAAAAGTTCAGACCATTACCCCTATGCGCGCCAATGATGAATATTATCCTTAGTTGTATGTCAAAACATGCACAATAACTACCTCTTAAAACCCGCCAAGTTTTATTACAATGTTGCCAGTAGTTTCGGCAAAATCGTAAAAAATATGTAAAATTTTGTTTTCTTCAACGCCCTGTATCTTGAAAATGGATGGCGTTACAAAAAATTTTTATGAAGCAAATCCCAATTATTTTTCAGTTTTTTACCTATTCTAGTGACGGTGTTAAATTTTTTGAAAAATATGTATAAAATTGTATCAAAAAAACGAAAAAAAAACCGAAAAAATGCGGTTTTTTATTTTTAAAGGTACGTTTCACCAATTTTAAAAATCTGAAAAAATTCAGGGTGAAAGATTGTGCAAAAATACACATTATAATTAATTTTCGTAAAAACGAGTGTCTTTGTTTTTTTTTCAGATTTATTTAAAAGTTTAAAATTGTTCTAAAAATTCGAATTTCCCGCCAAAAAAATAAAAAAAAAAAATTTTCATATAGATCTTTTTAAAACTTACAACTTTTTTAAATAAAGTTTTTGGCTAGCTCTTAATGCGGCTGAGATAAAAAATAAAAACATAAAAAGCCTAATTAGGCTCTAGGGGGGTCACGTGACCACCTAGGGGGCTAAAAATTTCAGAAAGTGAGTTCCTCTATATGTGCTAAAAAGTGGCCTATATGGAATTTAGATTGGGTTGGGGGCACTTTTCACCATCTTACCCGGCTAGGCCCTTTGCAGTGAAAGTTAATGGAAAATACTTGTCTGTCGTTTACTTTTAATCCTACAGAACTATTCAACACGTCATAATTAGATTAAGCCTTGTAACGATATGCTTTCCGCCCTGAATTTAACAGCTCGTCAGCAGAAGACCGAACGCCCATCGATACTAACGCACTCCCGATAAGATCCACCTCCCCGGTGGGTCCAAGGAGTGATGGACCGCCGATAGTGTGTTTAAGAACAGAAAGCCGGGGATCAAAAAAGAGTGTTCCACTCAGTGTAATGAGCTCAACAGAAGCAAGCGGCAGTTATGCAACGGATTGAGTAGGAACCTGACGGTGCGAAGGAACTCTGTATTGAAGAAGTGCTTCGCCGGAACTGTGTAACCGCACTGAGCGTTTGCTGCCATCTCCGATTCGGAGTTGTTGTAATAGTACCTGTATAGTTATTGATATTTTAATTGTGAGAGTATGTGTGGTTACACTTGATTGAGATGTAATAAGGCTGTGAGTCTGTGTGTTATTATGTATAGCGTGATTGCTTCCTGTATTTTGCTAATATTGTTATTACTTTTTTAATAATAGTAAATACTTCTTCTTCTTCCTTCTTGTATGTAGGCTTTAAACTCTGTTTCTTCTTCAATATTAGCCTCTTAAATTATTTGAAGTTATCGCACCATCTGTTTCTTGGTCTGCAAATACTTCTTCGTCCATTTGGTGACTTATCTCGTGCTATTCGTACTATCCTATCCTCTGCCATTCTACTAATGTGTTCGTTCCACTTCTGTTTCAGTTTTGTTACCCATCCATTTATGTCTTCTACATTGCATGATCTTCTTATGTTTTCGCTTCTCTCCCTATCCAATAGATTTTTCCCTGATATTCGTCGGAGTATTTTCATCTCTGTTGTTTCTAGTAGTCGTCTCGTTTTAGATGTGTCAGGTCTTGTCTCCGCCGTGTATGTCAATATAGGTCTAATTGCTGCTTTATAGATTCTTGCTTTTGTATCTTGTGTTAGGTGTTTGTTCTTCCAGATTGTGTCATTAAGAGATTCCGCCGCTTTATTTGCTATTTAGCTTTGTTGCCGTAGTTCCTCTTCAACATCTCCGTAACTGGTTATATTTATTCCCAGATATCTAAACTTTGCTTCCTGCTTTATTATTTTTCCATCAATGTCGATTTTACATCGTAGTGTGTATTTAGATGTTGTCATACATTTGGTTTTTTCTGCAGATGTTATCATATTGTATTACTTGGCTGTTGTATTGAAGATGTGTGATAATCTTTGGAGACCGTTTTCTGTCTCGGCGATTAATGCGGCGCACAGTGGTCCTTTCTGACGATCTATGGTTGCAAAAGTATTACACCACAATTAGTCGGAGAGATAGAAACGGATTTTGTGCGAGATAAGTAATATGGAAAAACTATACGGCAATATGTTGAATTAGTTGTGTACATGACTTCCCCAACGGCCGGAAACCAGAGTGGGGGACGAGGGTAGTTATAAGGGGTCAAAGTCGCGGTTTTTATTTTTTTTTGTGATGCTCATGATAGAGATAGTGCACCAAAATTTGGCAATAAGTAGGTCATGACGTAACTAAGTAAAATCTCCAGGGGTGGAACGCTGCGTGGCCGATAAAGGGATGGGGGTAGGGGTGAATATAAAAAATATAAAGGGTTTTTTTGCGACGTTCGTGACAGATAGTGCACAAAAATTTGGTAATAAGTAGACCATGACATATCTAAGTAAAATCCCCAAAGCCAGAAACTGGAGTGGGGGACGAGGGTAGTTATAAGGGGTCAAAGTCACGGTTTTTATTATTTTTTTTTGTGACGCTCATGATCGAGAAAGTGCACCAAAATATGGTAATAAGTAGGTCATGACGTAAGTAAGTACAATCTCCAGGGGCGGAACGTTGCGTGCCGACAAAGGGGTGGGGGCAGGGTTAAATATAAAAATTATAAGGGATTTTTGTGACGTTCGTGATTGAGATAGTAAACCAAAATTTGGGAGTAAGTAGATCATGACGTAACTAAGCAAAATCTCCAGGGGCGGAAACCAGAGTTGGGGATGAAGGTAGTTTTAAGGGGTCAAAGTCACAGTTTGTATTATTTTTTTTGTGACGCATCACAACATTTACCCGCCACGCAGCGTTCCGCCCCTGGGGATTTTACTTAGTAATGTCATGATCTACTTATTCCCAAATTTTGGTGCACTCATCATGAGCAGCACAAAAAAAATAATAAAAACCGCGACGTTGACCCCTTATAACTACCCTCGTCCCCCACTCTGGTTTCCGGTCGTTGGGGAAAGTCATGTACACAACTAATTCAATATACCCCCGTATAGTTTTTCCATATTACTTATCACGCACAAAATCCGCTCCCAGCTCTTAGACTAAATATAAGGGACTGAAAAATCGTATACAGGTAAAACATTGTTGTATATGTAAAATACAAGAACCTACAAAAATTAAAAAAATATATATACGAGTAGAAAGAGCACGTTCGAGCACACAAGAGTAACTTTTTCTGAGAGAAAAATAAATAAAGTAACAATAAAAAACTAGTTTAGCAACAATCCCGAACAATCCCAAAAGTTCTACTCTATTAAATTCTTTACAAATTCTTATTTTAGTGCTAATCTATCATCATCTTTACAATCAAATATTTTTTTTATCAACAAAGGTACAACTATTGTTTTATAATATTGTAAATATACCTGTTCGCTCGAATTCCATTTCAAAAAAATATTAAAATAACAGTTTTAGGTACACTTAAATTCACTTTGAAAGGGCGCGAGCGCTGGTAAATTGCCTGAAACTACTGAGCGTAAGTTCGGTAAAGAAGTACAACTTTCGGTTTCAATTGTTCACTTCGAGGTGGGAGTTGAGTTCTAAGAATGATTTATTTTGTTTACCTGATTATCTAGGTATTCAATGAGTGTCATTACAACCGATTATTTGAAGACGAATTTTATACCTTTTGCAACCATAGATTATGAAAAAGGACCACCGTGCGGCGTCGTCTGCATAACATAATAATATGTGGATTTATTTGTTTCCCATTCTGTAACCATGACCTTAACGTACTGATTCTATTATTTCTTGCATTATTATATTAAGGAGTAGTGGGCTTAACAAGTCACCTTGTCTGACTCGGCTTTGTACTGGTATAAACTGCGTTAGTTTTCCATTTATCTTTGCCTCTATTCCATTATGAAAGTAAATGTTTTTGATGGTTTGTATAATATTGATTGGTATGTTTCTTTTATACAGTAAGGGCCGGTTGTTCGAACGCTAATCAACAATGATCATTATCAAATAATTAATTACTCTCAATGTCAATTGTTAAAACATAATTAATTACAATTCTGAGACTATAATCAATTAATATAACAATAATTATTAACATAATTAATAATAAATCTCATAATTGTAATTAATTATGTTTTCAGCAACCCAAACAAAGTTGACATTGACAGTTTTGGTCACAGTAATTAAATATTTAATAATGATCATTGTTGATTAGCGTTCGAACAACCGGCCCTTAATGTAAGACGTCTTCGACTCGGATTCGATCGAAAAACTTTGTTAGGTCTATAAAACATATATATTATGCTGGTTTATTTTACTTAATGGCCTTTTCTGTGATATTTCTCAGTACAGATACGGTACTAATAGTAAATACTTCTTATTTTTCTTTTACAGACGTCCACCAAGGGGCCTTTCTTCCGGCGCAGAGCGAAGACAGAATATTATTTTAGGTAGACAGAATATCCATAATGTATTTATTTATTTTGAACCTGTATTTTACTGAGTCTGTTAACAAAAACAACTACCAGTCACAACCTTGGAATCAGACTTCCTTATTTTGGATTGTGTCACTCACTGGATACATGAGACCTTACGATCAGAGCAAGAACTAAATTGTTGAACAGAACCGATCAGAAACACATTTTTAAAAATTAAAAAATTTTTTACCAACCGAGATCTTAATCTGACTGTACAATATCGCATGATAAAACTTTATATCCCCAGTATCCTACTACATGAGATGGAAACCTGGACACTAACAATAATTACCTTGATAAGAAACCTGCAAAACTTTGGGATGTAGATAATCTAACTCTATAAACAAGGTCCCTTTGTGGTCAAAAGTGTATTAACATTATCTTTGTCGCTAATAATATAAAAAAGACAAACATTCAATATTTATTCCTTACCAATCGTTTAAAGCTACGACTAAAAACAACGGGATACGTTTCTTTGGTATTTCCACAGGATAATTTCCGATAGAAATGTAGAAATCAGCATAACACTTAAAAGATAATCGTAATGCAGATATATGTAAGTATAAAGTTAAAGAAATAAATTGTCCAAGAACATTTTTTAAACAAGGTGATTTACCTCAAATTACAAAAACCTTTCATAGCATCTTGTATAAACTAAACGGAACTTACTGTTTGTTTAGCTAGTGGTTTTCTTATTTCATTTACTCCAAGAAAGTTCTGAAACAAATGAAAATTTAAATTAATTTAATGCATAAAAGTTTAAATTCATCGGAAAATTTCTTATTGAGTATTATACTTCACAAAGTACTCAGAAAACTCTTATATTGTATTGTTATAAGAAGGTAATCTTTAAATATTTAAACATAAAATTATCGTATAACTCAGACCTTTTAGTGCAGTCACTGAAGGTTTTTGACCTCCGATTTAGTTGAACCTCCATCGATTTTTATGAAAATTGGTGAGTAATTAGAGGATACCTCAAGAAACAAAGGTGACATAATGCCAACTTGCGCCACTTGGGGGTGGATGCCACCCCTTCTCAAGGGTGAAAATTATTTTATTAAAAATAATACCATAAGTCGATAGAGGGACAAATTAAAAGCAAAATTTGTTATACAAAGTTATTAAAATAAATCAACACTTTTTGAGTTATTAAAGACCAAAGATTTTATTTTTTCGTAAAAAAATGCATGTTTCAAATCGGTTTTTCACGTATAAATCAAAAACTTTAATAAGCGTTCACAAAAAAGTTATTATTACTAAAATTGAAGATAATAAAAAATTTAATACATTCCTCACATAAAGGACTAAACTAATGTTAGTTACAAGTGAGTTATTGGCAATTAAATGTGTATTCTTTTCGACGAGTACTCAAATCTAAGTATTCAAGCTTAAATATCAGGAAAACGATGCAATGTATAAAATATTTCTGCTAAAAATTTGCCAAAGTACTTCAGAATACCTATCAATTGAGCTTCAGAGCAAGGTAATAGCGTCAAAATTAGGCAAGTTATAATGGAAATAAAAGAACAGTTTCGAATTTTTTAGGAAAAGTGAAAAATAAAGCATACGCCATTTCCACAAAAATTAAAATTTATAGTAATCTTTACAAAAAATTCTTTATATTAGCATAAGTAATGTTTTCGATAATTTTGACCGGTTCAGAATGCATATTTTTGAAAGAAAGATATAATTTAAAATAATCAATTTTTTAAATTATTGTAATTCTCATATTCTTCTGATAATAACTCCAAAAATACTCAATATACGTAAAAAATTGTATATAACCCAATTTTAGTTTTTTCTGTGCCAATATCTCACCTGTTTTACTATTTCTATAAGTTAAAAAATAACCGAGATAGAAACGTTAAAATCTTGCTGTGGGAACCAGGCAACCGGGGTCATTTAACCTTTTATTTTTAAAAAAGTAAGGGGTCTAAAAGATTAGATTCAACGTGCCTAAATAGCACTTGGAATTAACTTTCAAACAGTTTTTAGATGAATCTGATATCGTCAAAATGAACGGAGATATTAAAAAAAAACAAGAACATTTTTTGGAAAAATGTTTAAAAGATGAATTTTGAAAAAATTTTGGAGCATAAATTTTAACGAAATTTTAATTTTAACATGTTCGGGGGCTCATTTATAGATATCTTTAAGTACTTTGACAAATGTTTAATAAGTTTATGTTATAAAATGCATGAGTTTCCCCTTATTTCAGCTTGAATACTCAGAGTTTTTTACTTGCCGAAAAAAATATACATTCAATTACCTATAACTCACTTTTAGTTCCAACTAAAAGGTTTTAGTAGTAAGGGGTTCATTTCATTTTTTATTAGCTTCAATTTTGACAATAATAACTTTTTTGATAAAACTTACACTTTTTGAGTTATTGCTGAAAGATTGGTTAAAACATGCATTTTTTCAAGAAAAATTAAAATCTTTGATCTTTAATAACTCAAAAAGTTTTGATTTATTTTAATAGCTTTATAGAACAAATTTTGCTTGAAATTTGTCCCTCTATCGAATTATGGCATCCACCCCCAGGGTAAAAGCGCAAGTTGGCATCATGTCATGTTTGTTCCTTGACATATCCTCTAACCACCCACCAATTTTCATGCAAATCGATGGAGGTTCAACGAAATCAGAAATAGCTCATATCCACCTTCAGTGACTTCACTCTTTGTCTCTGCTATGGAAGAGCCAGATTAAACAATAAATATTTCTCTTCATAAATGGGCTTGGTCACTTAATGCACGTCATGTACCCATATCAAACATTTCACCATTATTTATTATTGGGGCATCTTAAATTTGGGTTTTACTTTAGTATTTGTTAATTTAGCAGATTTTGATATATTCTGTTAATATCGGTTTGGTTTCATGTTGTTCCCTATTTTTTTATTTTCCTATTGATTTAGTCCAAATTATGATTATCAAAAGAAAACTATTATCAATGATGGACATGTGAACATATTCAAACTGTTATACAGGGTGTAACAAAAATACAGGTCATAAATTTAATCACATATTCTGGGACCAAAAATAGTTGGATTGAACCTAACTTACCTTAGTACAAATATGCACACAAAAAAAGTTACAGCCCTTTGAATTTACAAAATGAAAATCGATTTTTTCGAATGTATCGAAAACTATTGGAGATTTTTTATTTAAAATAGACATGTGACATTCTTATGGCAGTAGCATCTTAAGAAAAAATTATAGTGGAATTTATACACCCCATAAAAATTTTATGGGAGTTTTGTTCTTTAAACCAATTAAATTATTATTGTAGTACCATTAGTTAAACACAATGTTTTTAAAATTTTTTTGCCTCCTAGTACTTTTTCGAAAAGTCAGTTTTTATCGAGATATTTCGAATATTTGTCAAATTCACCACATATTTGTATATGGTTAAAAACGATTATGGAGACTTTGTAATAATATGAACATTTATTTATGATTTATATTTTTAGGGATATTTTGAACCATTTTAAAAAAGAAGTAACATCTCGATAAAAGGTGCCTTTCCGAAAAAATAAAAAGAGGCAAAAAAGTTTTAAAAACACTGTGTTTAACTAATGGTACCGCAGTAATATTTTAATTGGAACGTACACAAACATTTGGGGGTTTAAAAGAACAAAACCCCTATAAAATTTTTATGTAAACATATTGAAAAATAAGCCTCAACTCGATAAAAACTGCCTTATCGAAAAAATACAATATGGCAAAAAAGTTTTAGTAATATGGAATTTAACTAATGGTACCACAATAATAATTTAATTGAGACGTACACAAAAGTTTGGGGGGGTTTAAGGGAACAAAATCCCCATAAAATTTTTATGGGGTGCACAAATTTCACTATAGTTTTTCTTTAAGAGGTTCCTGCCATAAGAATGCCACATGTCCTTTTTTAATAAAAAATCTCGAATAGTTTTTGATATATTTGAAAAAATCGATTTTCATCTTGTAACTTCAAAGGGCTGTAACTTTTTTTATGTGCATATTTGTACTAAGGTAAGTTAGGTTCATTCGAACTATTTTTGGTCCCAGAATATGTGATTTATTTTATGACCTGTATTTTTGTTACACCCTGTAAATATTATGGTCATGACTACTATAAGACAAAAAGCTACAATAAAACCAAAAAAAAACAAACAGAAAAAATAGATTTTAAATCAATAGCACAATTACGTAACAAACATAACAAAGAAATCTAAGACAGGAAATATGATATCAGAGTGGGAGAAGGTCAAACAGCAAAAGAAGAAGCTGCTAACAAGAAATAACACCAGCAAACAATAAAACTGAATGGTATAACCAGGAATATAAACAACAAACGCAAAACAGCAAAACTTAACAGTAAGACAGGCGCAAGAAAGAAGCAAATGGCCGAGAACGGATAAAAAGTAAGACAGGCTATAAATAATGAAGATAGAACGCTAAGAAAAGCATAAGACAAAATAAAAGAAGATGGATAGATGAAAAATGCAAGAAATAGAATTGAAAAGAATAAATAGGAACACGAATATTTGATACGAATTCAAAAAAACAAACCAAAAAATACAAACTTGAAATAAATTGGATATGAACAAAGAGAAAATAGATATAACAGAGGATAATCCAAAAAACTAAGAGTAGTGCAGAGAAGAATGGAGCGATCAATGATAGGGGCCACTCTGCGAGACAGGGTTAGAAATGAAGATCTACGAGCTAAGACCAAAGACATAGACGTCATTGAAAGAAGCTGTAACTTAAAATAGAAATGAGCTGGATACGTTGCCACAATGAAGGACGGAAGATGGACTCGCAAACTAGTTGAAAGGAGACCAAGAGTCGATAAACGTAGCAAAGGAAGACCACCAACATGATGGCAAGACGACTTACGAAAGACAACAAAAAACTGGATGCAGAAAGCACAAGATAGAACATTTTGGAGACAAACAGGGGATGCCTATGTCCAGCAGTGGATTGAGAGAGGCTGATGATGAATGCATTTAAGTAAGTATCGGCAAGTCACTAGAGAATATCCCTAACGGGGGAATGTACTGGAGAACAAAATAATAATGGTGGGTCAATAAAATAATACTACAGAACAAGTTAGTGTTAGTAATACATATCACGAAGGATTTGAGTGTGGGAAAATTTGAGATTGATAGAGCATTATAAAAACTTTCACCGCTCAAGATGGCCACCGGTCATCAATCACACAGACGGCGATGACATAATAATATTATTGTTAATTATTCTTCCTTTGTCATATTATGTACGATCTATTAACTCTTTTTCTTTATTACATCTGTCATTTAATTAATGATAAGTCTTATTTTCCGGACATAAGATCAGGAGTATCAGAAAATTTCTAGCTATCTCTTAAAGTCCTTTTTGTGAAATTTGAATATCTGTTTTCGGCTAAATTGGTAATTTAAAACACCATTTTAAACGTTATTATAGGGGAGTGCAATTAGAACGAAAACATGCATTGTTTCGGAAACATTCAAACAAGCTTATATTTTTCTAAAACTTTTATTTTTAGGTTATATACATGTTAAAGTAAAAAGTTCTACTAGCGGATTCGGCCGCTAATTGTTTATTAATTGTTTAAACAATAACAATTGTTTTGTATAAATAATTTTAAAAATATCTTTAAATTCATCATTTTACTTTGATCAAATATGTTTCTATTTTGTTTTTGATTTTACTGAATCCGAATATGGCATTGCAATTTGAAAATTCTTATACAGAAGCTCTTATACAGTATGTCCGCGTAGCTAGGAACCACATGGAAAACTTTTTTATTATTAATTTTACGAAAAAAAGTTATTCTTCATAAAATGCTCTGGATAGTCAAAAATCTAAAACTCAACCATCAGATATCAAATTTTATCAATTTTATACGAGTATTGTCAAAAATATTAATTTCGTTAAAGAGTAAAGTACCTTTATATTTCAGAATATCAAAAAATGCTATTATGAAAAGTTATTATGAAATGTTATTATGAAATTAAAAACTATGTTTAAATATACAATTACATTATTCTAATCGAAAAATTTTTTTCAATTTTTTCTCAAATTACGGATACTCATCATTTCATTACAATTATGATAACTATTTTATTATCACTTTTACGAAAAAAAAGTTATTCTAAATAAAATGCTCTCCCCGGTCTAAAATCTAAGACACAACCATCAGATATTAAACTTTTTTAATTTTATACGAGGTACGTAAAAAATATGAATATGAATATGAGTTAAGTGCCTTTATTATTCACAATATTTTAATCAGAAGGATATAATTGAACACTAAAACAAATTTTTTAATTCCAAACAACTTTTCGTAATAACAATTTTCGATATTGTGAAATTTAACGATACTTTACTCTTGAGTGAAATTCATATTTTTTGACATACCTAGTATAAAATTCATCAAATTTGATATTTGATGATTGCATCTTAGATTATATACGATGCAGAATATTTTATAAGGAATAACTTTTTTTCGTAAAACTGATAATAAAAAAGATATCAATAGGTTCTCACTTACGCAGACATACTGTATAAGGGCTAAAAAAAAATTTTTTGCTGAACATTTATTATGTTGAAGTTTATTATTAAATGTATTTTAGGTAAGTTTTACAGAAAAAAGTTTTGATCACTTTATAATATAAACATTTTTTTAGCTGGTAATTTTCGGTTTTTGTATTACATTTTTGTTATCTTTCTTAATTTTCTCAAAAGGAATAGTCTATTTCATTTCTAAAGTAAAATAATTTAGTGCATTTTAAAAATTATATCCTAAGCTTTAAAAAAGCACTTATAAAACTGTAACAGATCTGTTCAAACTCGAGTAATACCGTCTTAAATTGGTGGTAATTCTATAAAACTACGAAGATTTCAAAAATTACATATTTTAAGACGTCATATCATCTGAATTAAATTTTTGAGATTTTTTTAAATGAAACATCATTTAGTACGATGCTTGGAAGGTAAGTTGTGCAAAATTGAGGGCTTCATAAGAAAAATTGCATTAGTTACACATTTTTAAATCATTTTTAAACAAAATTCATGTAAGGCTCATTTTCCATCCCCACCGTACTTATGCCCATATATTTTACTTCTTTTTATTATAACCATAAGATAGCTTAATTATTATTCTTTTAGGTTCAATTTGTAAAATTTCATTTAATTCATTCATTTAAATCCATTAGTTAAAGAATTACATTAAAATAACTCAACCGTGCACTGCGCCGTACGCTAGTTTACAGTGCGCCAGTGTTTGTGAGAAGGGTGACTTTAGCGTTATAAATAAAAAATTATAGAAGATACAGATTTAGTTTTAGAAAATTCTTTATATAAGGATTTTTTTGTAAAATTTTCTGAATTTTTCAATGGTAAAGTCAGTTTTATTCTAAAATTGATTTTTTCGGAGTTATTTAAAAAACATCAAACTTCGTAGTTCATTTGTTTAATAAAAAATGAAGCTCCCACTTCTCGAGTAGAACTTTTTGATATGTTGTTTATTAAACATTTCTTAATGAAATTACAAAAAGTTCTATCTTGTTTGATTTTTTCCGAAGTTCCACTCCCCTATTTAGTCCAGAGAAATAAGGTTTTTCTCGTGACACATCCCCCTCCAGTCCGAAACCAAATTTTTTGAGTAGTATGGACATCTATATTATTAACCTATATGTTTCCTGCAGCCGATTTTGATGATATACATAGTTATAAACAAATGAAGATCGAAAAACGGTAAATTATCGCTTTTTTCGTCTATTACCAAAAAGTTAAGCACTTTAAACAAATTTGAGAGTAAGAAACTCAAAAATCGTATAAAAAACTTCAATATGGCATTCGCTGAATATGTCCAACCTTATTGGTTGCTTAGAAAATTGCAAAATAAATCATAAATATTGAGTTTTTATAAATATTCGTAACTTAGGTAAAAATTAACTTAGAATCTTCTTATTACGCGGAATGCCGAGACTTCTTGTACTTAAATTATATTTTAAATTTCAAAGCAATTGGTCAAATAGTTTAAAAGTTATTTAATTTATTTTTCCCAAATTCATTTTTTTGCAACACTATAAGTCAGAAAATTATGAGGTTACAATAATACTTCGGACAGTTTATGAAAGAAGAACATATATACTATTACCTTAATTAAAAATAAATGACAAAAAATAATTTTAAACAGTGTAAAATTATTTTGCAAAACATGTCCATTTTTTGCTTACTTAAAAACAATTGGAATAACTTTTTAACCGTTACCCGTAGAAAAATTATTTTTTCATATTTAGAAAGACTGAATTTTTATACATATTTAGAAAGAAAAACAACTGTTCTAGGACATTTAGGGACAAAGTTAGCCCCCCCATTTTTTTAATTCACATGTTTTTGCAAAATTATTTTGCAATATCTATAATTATTTTTTGTCATTTTTTTTAATTAAATTAATACTGTAAATTTTCTTCTTTCATAAACTATCCAAAATATTACTGTAACTTCATCATTTTCTGACTTACAGTGTTGCAAAAAAAATTAATTTTGGATAAACAAATTAAATAACTTTTAAACTATTTGACCAATTGCTTTGGAATTTGGGGTGTAATTTAAGCACCATAAGTCTCAGCATTCCATGTAATAAGAAGGTTCTAAGTTAATTTTTACATAAGTTATGAATATTTATAAAAACTCAAAATTTATGATTTATTTGGCAATTTTCTAAGTAACCAATAAAGATAGACATATTCAGCGAACGCCATATTGAAGTTTTTTATACGGTTTATGAGTTTATTACTCTCAAATTTGTTTAAAATGCCCAATTTTTTAGTAAGAGACGAAAAAAGCGAAAATTTACCGTTTTTTGATCTTCATTTGTTTATAAGTATGTATATCATCAAAATCGGTTGCAGGAAACATATAGGTTATTATTATAGATGACCATATTACTCGAAAAATTTGGTTTCAGCCTGGAGGGGGATGTGTCACCAACACGATATTTTTTTTCCTTATTTCTCTGAACTAATTAGTAATTAATATTTATGATCATGTTAAAAACCCCCAAGTTAAACCCCATAACTATGATAAAGTGAAAAGCATAATATTATAAAACAGTGTAGATAAAAAAACACAATTTCAAGATAAGTAAATACAGTATAGACATGTATAGAGATTTAATGATGAACGATGGTAAAAATAGGCATTAAATTATGTTCCAAGGTTTAAAAAGGAGAGGAAATTTCACAAGCAGAGCGGAGAGAAAATATCAAAGTGGAATATAAAGGGATAAAAGAGGACGAATGTAGAAACCGATCAAGGGGGAGTTCGAAACACAAGATGCAGCGGAAGCTCCAGCGCTTAAAAAATCGGGTAATACTGATTTAAAAGAAATCTAAATTATGATTTTAAAAATGCTCTTTTAACAGTTTTTATGTAGTTGTAGTAGATATTTTCTCTTAACTAAAAATATGTTTTTCCTCTAAATGTCTCATTTTAGGAATATCTAGTAGGATAAATATTAAGTAATTTATCCCAGCCTGTCCTGGGGAAAAAAGATTTTTCTATTACGTCTCAATATGTCTTAATAAAATGAAGCTTCCTTATGAAAGAAAACGTTTTTTCTACCCTAATAAATCTTGCCGTGATCATTACAGTAAAATTCAATGAAGCCGATACATTTCCGAGTTTAGTAATAGCCTAATTCCGCTTAGCTATTTATTTCGCCACCAGCCAAAACTAAGGCCTTCACAGGCTTCTCTTTCTCTCACGATATTCATTTGGAAGTGCCAAATTAATTTCAGGCCATTTGTTAAGCACTTTATTATCTGGTGCAAATAACGCGTTGGCCGTCTCTGCTTCTTTTTCCGGAAATTTGGCAGAGTCAATTCGCTAAGCAGTTTTAACAAAAGAAAAAAATACAGATGCTAGTAGATGAAGTCTTATAGGGCTTTATTTTTCATTATGGCATTACATTAAGGCTAAAAATACTGATTTAATAAGAAAATATGAAAATTTTTTTTTAAGAAACGCTTTTCTTTAGTTATGAGTAGACTTAGGCAAATATGCAAATAAAAAGATATGAAATATGCGCATAAATATGCAGTATTTTACCCAAAAATATGCATTTTTATCTAAAAAATATGCATAGGTATAATAAAAAAAATATTTATAATATTTATTTTTACCAAAAAATATTTACAATATCTTCACACGTTGGCCTATGCATTTTACAAACTAAGCTTATGTAATTAAACATTTTAGTATTTTAACAAATGAATGATATTATTTCAAATTGTCAATTGTGTATTATCAAGTGCTGTTAAAAAATTTTGTAACAAAAACTTATGGCTTCTGAGTACATAGAAAAACCTCTTTCGACGTCAACAAACTGATGTAAGAGGGGCATTTTTCAAAGGACCCCGCAGAAATCTTATGGAAAATGGCTCTCTGTCAAATGCTCTGAAACTTAGGGTTCTGGTAGTCCTTAATGTGTAGAACAAAAGACTCAATGGGCGCGTAGCTCCAAAAAATCATGGTCTTAAGATATAAGCCTATGAAGTTATGGGTACAGTGAGGACGTTTGAGTTGGAATAAATTCATTTTCCCGAGAATGGGCGAATCTGGAGATAAATTACAAATCAGGTCGATTTTTATTTTTAAATTATAATATTTTGGCATATATATCATACTAGTGACGTTATCCATCTGGGCGTGATGACGCAATCGATGATTTTTTTTAAATAAGATTAGGGGTCGTGTGATAGCTCATTTGAAAGGTTATTAAATTCTCTATTCAATAATATAAACATTAACAATATATCTCAGCATCCGTATGGCTTGCAAATTGTAGAAGCCTCGGAGGTGTAACCAGAGAAGGTTCCCATTGTTTTCATTCTGGTGGGGTGTAGAATAGCATTATGTTGTTTTATATGTCATTAGAGTGAAAACTTAGTCTTTTTATTAACAATATTATTTATACAGGGTGCCCAAAAATTTTTATATAATTTATTTAATTCGAAATACATTTCACTGTTGTCCGAAAACAGGAAAAAATATTTATTTGATAAATAAATAATGTTTTTCGCTTAAATTCACTATTAACGCTGCCACCCACCTGCCTCTTAGCAGTTTGAATATTTAATTTAAGAGAAAGGGGTCGTACGATAGCTCATTTGAAAGGTTATTCAATTCTTTATTTTCTAATATAAACATTAACATTATTAAATATACAGGGTGCCCAAATTTTTTTTAATTAAATTAATTGAGGCAAAAAGAAGAATGTACATAATTTATTTAATTCGAAAGACATCTTACTGCTGTCAGAAAACAGAAAAAATGTTAACTTGAAGAATAAACTTAAAAAAAAAATAAATTGCTTTCCGCTTAAATTAAATGTTCAAACTGCTAAGAGGCAGGTGGGTGGCAGCTTTAATATTGCATTTAAGCAAAAAACAATATTTATTTATCAAATAAACATTTTTTCCTCTTTTCGGACAACAGTAAAATGTATTTCGAGTTAAATAAATTATATACATTCTTCTTGTTGTCTCAATTAATTTAATTCAAAAAAATTTTTTTGCCACCCTGTATAAATAATATTGTTAATGTTTATATTATTGAATAGAGAATTTAATAACCTTTCAAATGAACTATCACACGGCCCCTATTCTTATTTAAAAAAATCATCGATTGCGTCATTACGCCCAGATGGATGACGTCACTAGTATGATATATAGGCCACAAAATTACAATTTAAAAATAAAAATCGACCTGATTTGTAATTTATCTCCAGAGTTGCCAATTCTCGAGAAAATGAATTTATTCCAACTCAAACGTCCTCAGAGTACCTATAACTTCAGAGGTTTATATCTTAGAACCATGATTTTTTGGAGCTACGCGCCCATTGAGTCTTTTGTTGTACACATCAAGAACTACCAGAACCCAAAGTTTCAGAGCATTTGACAGAGAGTCATTTCCCATAAGGTTTCTGCGGGGTCCTTTACGATGATAGTTGGTTCTAAATTAAGTGGTTCGGAAAATGTCGCAGCTAATACTTAAACCACTTCAGAAAAAACCTGGTATCCACTGTTTTTTCCATGGTTGTTTTAAATTTTTCGAAAATTTCTTTTCCAATATGTATTACTTTTAACGTTTTCACACAATGAGTCAAATCATTTTATTAAAAATTTACTGCCTAACAATGATAATTTTTGGAGCATTGTAATTGGGTAATAGTTTACTAAATAAAACTTTAGTTTTATTTTATGACTGACACTAAACTGTTTATTTTCGGCATTTGCAAAGCACCATTATTGTGCTTAATTATTCACAATTACAAAGACAAGTGTTCAGATCTTATTTTACAATAAAAGTGAAATGGGCCGTAAAAATAAAAATTTTTATTACCTAGAGAAATAAACTGGCAGATTTTGGAACCCTTACAGAATATAAAAACAGACTTACATAAAAATATGCAAAATTGGACATTTTTGCATTTTTTATGCATAATATGCAAAATATGCAATTTGCATATTTGCCTAAGTCTAGTTATGAGTGAAAAAAATTTAAAAAAAAATAATAAAAAAATTAACCACAAAGCAAAAAAAAACTCGAAGGATTATTCGAAAAAAGTTGGTTAAATAAATGAAAAAATCAAACACATTCGTTAAAGAAAAGCGTGGGGCCCTATTAGCTATTATCAGTATCCTCAAACCGTTTATTCGATGAAGACGCGCCCAAAGCTTTTCTTTAATAAATATGTTAGATTTTTTCATTTTTTAACGAACGTTTTTTTCGAATAATCTTTCTAGTTTTATTTTTTGCGTTTTAATTAATTTTTTTATAATATTTTAAATTTTAGTCACTCATAACTAAAGAAACGCATTTCTTAAAAAAATTTTCAAATTTTTTTATTTTTTACTTTTTATTCTTACACTTTTCAAGCATTAAAATACATCGTCATGTTTAGAAAAGGATGTACGTATATAACAGATACATTTTTTATTTATTTCAACATTTGTTATATACATTGTACATTTTCTGTAATTTCTTCATACATTTCTTAAATCAAAATCATTATTTACACCTATTACAGTTTTCGCAGTCTTTCCATCTCTTGTAATATTTTACTATTGCACGGTGTAGACCCTGCTAATTTCTCACAGTGCAGTTCTTCGATGCGCAAGCCGTCTAAAGGTACGTATCCATACAAGGGTAAACCTCGCTCGGTGTAGTAGCTCCACATAGTGGATACGTCGGTGATCGCCGCTCGGCGCTTACCCTCTTTGATTCAACCGGTTCGCGGTTAATATGTAGGGGAGCGCATGCCGTATCCATTTGAACAGCTACACCGAGCGGGGTTCACCTTTGTATGGATACGTACCTTAATGATCGCACTCGGCTCAATGCAACGTAAGCTTTGTAGGGTCAATGCAGTCTTTTAAGCCTGTCCTTACGCAAACACTTTCGGGCATAAGATCACGAGAGCGTAGTCAACAGTCGAACCTTGCGTTTTATGGACAGTCGAAGCTCACGACAATAGTAAGGGCAGAATTCCTCTCTCTGAGGTGCCATAACTTTTTTCGCTGAAAACTGGATACAAATCGGACAGAAACTGGATAAATTTGAAATTTTAATTTTTATGTATGAAGCATAATGTAAACAATTAACGTAAAAAGTGAAATTATGTATAGTTCATATAATTAGCTACAATCTGTAAAAGTTTCAAGTTTCTGCATTGTAAAAAACAAGAGAATTTAAGCTTTTTCCATTAAAATCGTTTTTTTTTATTTAAACAATTGATAAACACAAAAAAAAAATTGATCAACTATTCATGTATTGTTCCCGCGAATGCATATGTCTGCAAAATTTCATTCATTTGCATTGAAGAAAAGGCAGTCAAATTAACGTCTAAAAATTTGACGCAAACGATTGAACTAAATAAAAGCGTTTAATAAAAAAGCGTTTAATAAAAAGCGCTTAATAAAAACCATAACAATTAACAGATGTTTAAAATATATATTTAATCGGGCTATTTGAGTATTTGGGTAGAAAACTGGTTGAGTGTGTTATATTTATGCAGGCTCGATATCAACTTTTAGATAGTATTTTCAGGTGCCTTCCTGTGGTCATACGTGGGTCTTATCTTCTCCTCATGTGCCATTTGCTCTCAGAACATTGGTTATCACCATAACTATCTTAGTTTTATTCACTGCCACCCTAAAGAGCATGCTTGTATCAATACGATACCAATCTTTTAAGTTCCTCTACCATGAAGTCCATCTTCATCTTGGACTGCGTTTGCCTACTATTTTTATTTTCATAATATTTTGTAGCAACTTATATTTGGGAGCTCTCATTACAGGTCCGGAATACTCCAGCTTTCTCTTGTCGATGCTTTTCATAATCTCAGTAGTTTTGCTGAGACATTGTATTATTGTGGAGTTTCGAATCTTCTCCATCCAAGAAACTTTTAACTTCTTTCTATAGCACCATATTTCGAGAGCCTTAATGCAATTTAGGTCAATATTATCTATATTTTCAAGACTGGACACCATGAAGTAAAAACAAAATAAGTTATCAATCTAAGTAGCACAGAAAACGAGAATACATATCGTTCTCATACCACCAGATTGACAACAGTTGGAATATCTTCTTTGGTTACAACCTCCCGAGATTTTAAAAAATTTTAAATTATACAGGATGCCAAAAAATTAAGATGAGAGAATTTTAAATAATTCACAATCCGTCTGCTCAGCGTGGTAAAAGTTCCAACAAGAAAGATTCCTTAGTACTCAACAAAAGAGTAAATGAATTAAAATGTATAAACATTTTCAATTTCTTTGCAACACGAAAATGCAGCAGCTGCATAATACTCTTGATAAATCGGAGAGGGCAGGTGTACCGGTTTTGGAGGTTTTTTCCTCCTCATCAGTGGACCCATATCCTCTTTTCTCCGATTTCCCCAGGTACCATAATTTAGGCCTTTCCGAATTGCAAAGAACGAAATGCCGCGGATGAACTAGAAAACAAAATAAGTTATCAATCGAAGTAGCACAATAAGGTAGCACCATAAAGTAAGTCTGAGTACACGTATCAGCGAAGTAGGTGGATCCTTAATGTTAATTTTTAGCTGGGTACCCACTTGAGCACGAATACGGATGATTCAAGCTGAGGCCGCACTGAATGCCTGAGTCAAGAAAAAGTATCCCACATGAGGAGATGAGGACGCATGAGGTTTGTCGCAGTAGTAATCCATTTATTCGTCCTGAGGCAGCGAACGTATCGAAGTAACATTTATGTGTGGCTTATAATTATATATAAATTTTTAAAAAGTAATAACCTAAACAGCAGAGACGTATATGATCCTCCCAATTATATTTAGAAAGAAGATGCATGAATTATATTAATAATTGGTTTTTGTTAAACGACCTGTTGAGCTGATCGAGAAACTAATACGTTCAATAATTTAAGAAAGTCCCAAGAAGATTTTAGTTTTATTTTGGATGGTATAAGAAAAATAATAAGTAAAAAAGAAACACAAGTTTTAGAAAAGATATTCCACCGAGGAAAGACTAGCTATATCTCTGCGATTCGTTGCATCATTTTTTTTTTAATTTTTAAATGTATCAATTAAAAAGAAATTAATATTTCTAGACATGAATTAGAATTCAACAAAAACCTAAATTTTAACGCTTTTTTGGATTATTATTATACGATTCATTAATTGCTTGCATTGTCTGTTTAAAAATGTATATACATACTATGAATAAAAACGCAACCGCATGTTTAAAAATACTTAAAAAACATATTTTTCCGCGCCACAAATGCCGTCGTCACTGACTACCTCGTACTGCCTCGGCTTGCCTCATGCGCGTTCGTCCTCAAGTGAGTACCCAGCGTAACAAAGACTTTATGGCCGATTTTTCAAGTCTTTCAAAGCCAGCTTCGATAAATGTAGTTGGACAGCACTTGTCAGAAGAGTTTCGTCCTCTTCTAAATCCAGCTTTCTCAATTGGTGCAGCGTCCTCGATGGTGTTACATATTCGCTTATATAAGAGACGTTCTAGTAATTTATACCAGCAACTGAGTAAGGCGATAGACCGGTAACTTTCATGCAGCTTGTTGTCTTCAATTCATCAACCCCTCTCATATGTGGTCTTCCTCTACTTCTGTTGTATTCGTATGCTCTCCAGTATAGTATTTCGTTGTTCCACCTATCGTCTCTGTCTCTGATATTGTGCTCCGCAAATTTCCATTTAGAGGCGGCAACTTTTTCTCTTACATCCTTCAACTTTGTAATATTTCAAATCCACCCGTTTCGGTTTTTGTTCTTCAAATATATTTGCAACATCTGTCCTTCCATTGCTCTCTTTGTTTTTATAAGTTTAAATATCATACAATATAATAGAATAGATTGGAATAGAATAGAAAAATGGCAAGAAATAAATCTCCAACCGGTAGAATTAATGGCCGATCGTGCAAAAGGTGGAGTCGCACCTCCCACAGAGGTATCAATCCGCCAATGAACAAAGAAAACCGCTTATAAATAAGAAGAAAAAGAAGAATTATAAGTATTTAGAAGTTATTGTAAATACAACGTAAATTTCTTTTACTTTATTTTAAACTTTTACACTTTTGATGCCATATCTATACCTACTAAATTTACAATCTAGATACAGTAGAAATAAACAAACCGAGACACGTTAAATGCTACTATACTAGGAGCACTTCCGAATCATAATTTACAATTTATAAACTTTGGAAATCATTAGTTGGGATTTACAATGTATATACATTGTAAATTATAATTCGGGAGTGCTCCTAGTTTAGGAGAATTCACTGACGACAAGGAAATCCTAAAAACCTGGAAGGAATACTTCTATCAACTATTAAACGACCAAGCTAACAGAAATACATAAAACACAGAAGTACATCCAGCTGAAATAGAAGACCAATACCCGACCTACGAAGAATTAATACAGGCAATTAAAAAAATTAAAAATAATAAGACACCAGGTAGCGATGGTATACCGCAGAGTGCTTAAAACATGGAGGAGAAGCGTAGTACAGTTAGTACATACACAAGCTAATTCAAGATATTTGGCAAGAAGAAACAATGCCAGATGAATGGAAAGAAGAAGTTATTGTACCAATACACAAAAAAGGAAACAAAAAGCAATGTATTAACCACCGGGGAATAACACTCCTAAACACCACCTATATAATCCTTGCAAATATCCTGCTAGAAAGAACCAAAAAATACACAGAAGAAATCGTTGGAGATTATCAATGCGGATTTAGACCGGGCCGCTTTACTATTCACCAGATATTCACAATAAAACAGATAATGGAAAAATGCTGGGAATTTGATCGTGAGCTTCATCAGGTGTTCATATACTTTAAACAAGCATTTGATAGAGTATGCAGGGGTAGACTGTGGACAGCGATGCAGGAACTTGGCTTTCCAAAAAAACTGGTCAGGTTGATACGGATGTGTATGGAATAGTTACGATGTAAGGTTTGAATTGGACAACAATACTCGGAGACATTTAAAATAAACAATGGACTAAAACAGGGAGATGCACTTTCACCAAAACTCTTCAATTTAGCTCTGGAGCACATAATCAGAAGTGTCAGAATAGAAAAACCCAATACAGTATTTCATCGAAAAGGACCAAACTTACTACTGGCATTTGCAGACGATATCGATCTAATAGGTAACACACGATTAAGGATGAAGGACACTTTCTTGAGGTTCGAGAAGGAAGCAGAGAAGATGGGGCTCCAAATCAACGAAAACAAGACGAAATATATGTATATGAGCCGCAATAACCAAAGCAGAGACATAATTGGTCAGAATATCACCATCGATGACTTTAACTTTGAGCACGTTAGAGAATTCAAGTATCTTGGAACAACAATAACTGAAGACAATAACGGATCACTAGAAATAAACAACAGGATACAGGCCGGCAACAGATGTCTTTTTGCCCTCCAAAAACCTTATAAAATCAAAACAATTAACAAGACGTACGAAGATACAAGTCTATATTATTATTATTATTATTATTATTATTACAAGTCTATATTATTACTTAAATAATATCAATAAATCCGATATTCATATTTTTGTAGGTGATATAAACATTAATCTTTTAGACTGTAATGAAGAATTCGTGGAAGAGTATAAAAGTATCATGAGTGAGTATGGATTTATATCATATATAAACGAATATACACGTCCCGCAAGTAAAACTTGTCTGGATCATTTATTTGTCAAATGTTCTTTAAATTTTGAGAACAATATTACATCTTATATTTTTAGATACCATGATATAACTGATCATTCACCTATAGCACTCAGTATTAATAATTTTAACAACACAAATATAAATGGCATGCAATCAAAAATGTTTAAATATTTTATCAATTACGAAAAACTCAAATTAGATTTAGAAAAAGAAAATTGGTTTTTAGTTTACTCTGAAACAGATGTTAATAAGAGCATGGAATGTTTCATTAAAAAACTACAAAATTATATAAATATTAATACTAAGAAAATAAAAATTAAACACAAAGAAAGATACAAAAAACCATGGATAACACCATCGTTACTTAGATTAATAAATGAAAAAAATAATTTATACAAATCATTAAAAACTCATCCCGATGATAAAAATTTACAAAACAGGTACAAAGTAAGTAAAAATAATTTATCAAAACGTATTCAACAAGCAAAAAAAACTTATGCAGAAGGGTTAATAAATACTAACAAAAATATGTCTAAAAATTTATGGAGATGCATAAATAAACTATGTGGAAAAACAGTTTCAAAAACAAACATAAAACTGATAAAAACACAAAATAATGAAATACTAACTAACAAAACAGACATATCAAATGAATTTGTTGACTACTATACCGATTTAGGAAAACGATATGCAGAAATGATACCTGAACCAACTGAATTTCAAGAAAACATACTAGAAATAAAAAATAGTATGTACCTGTCTCAAACAACTGAAAATGAAATTGAAGAAATTATAAAATCTTTAAAAAATAAAAAGTCACCAGGGCACGACAATATTAGATCTGAAACTTTAAAAGAAATAACAAAACAGATTTCAAATCCCTTAACATACATAATAAATTCATGTCTTAATTTAGGCATTTTTCCAGATATATTAAAAATTGGAACTATTAAACCACTATTCAAATCTGGCGAAGAAATATATTGTCAAAATTATAGGCCTATAACACTGATCTCAAATATAGGCAAAATATTTGAAAAAATAATTAAAATAAGACTTACAAATTTTTTTAAAAAATTTAATATACTATCTGAATGTCAATATGGGTTTCAAGAGGGAAAATCAACGGAAGATGCAATCTGTACTCTAACAGCTAACATCTACAAAGCTCTTGATAATGCAAAACCATCTCTTTGTATATTTGTCGATTTAGCAAAGGCATTTGATATGGTTTCACATAAAATACTGCTGAATAAACTTCAAAAATATGGTATAAGAGGACTTGCATATAACATCCTAGAAAGTTATCTGCTAAATAGACAACAACATGTTTCTATAGATGGAGAAATCGGTAAAGGCAGAATTATATCTTACGGAGTACCACAGGGAACAGTCTTGGGGCCAATTCTCTTCAATATTTATATTAATGATCTATTTAGACTGAATATCACAGGTAAGATAATAAGTTTTGCAGATGACACAGCTATTTTCTATGATGCAAATACATGGAATAACTTAAAACAAAAAGCTGAAAGAGATTTTGCTACAATTCAAAAGTGGTTTCAGTTTAATAAACTTACCTTAAATGTAGAAAAAACAAAATATATGCCATTTACATCATATGTTAATAACCTTCCAAATCTTGGCCCGTTAAAAATTGATGCAAAAAATGAAATTCCACATACATACGAAATTAAATATCTAGGTATAATAATTGATAAGCATTTACGATGGAACACCCAAGCAAATAATATAGTAAAAAAATTAAGAGGACTCTTATCAAGATTTAAATTTTTAAAACAATTTTTAGGAATAACTCATTTACGAATTATTTATTATGCACTTATACAATCTCAACTCACATATGGTCTTTTAGGATGGGGTGGAATACGCAATAATTACTTACATTCTATAAATATTATTCAGAAATGGATAATTAGAATTATATACGGGAAAAATTTAAGATATTCTAGTGAGCTGTTATATAACGAAAGTAAATTTTTAACTGTACGTAAATTATTCTGCTATAAAGCCCTTATACATATACATGAAAAAAAGATAATATTAAATTTTAACAGTAATGCCCATCAAACTAGATATATAAAACATAATGCAATTCTACCAAAATGTAATAAATCCATCCTCCAAAGATATGTTGGTTACATAGGGCCCAAATTGTACAATTTACTACCGGATAATTTAAAACAATCTAAAAATTATAAAAAACATAGGTATAAATATGAAATTAAACAATGGATTGGGAGCAAATCAACAAAATTTTGCGAAGAACTTATTAATGGACAATTCTAATAAATAAACTTAAGTATGAAATAAATATCGAAAATAAAGTTTACATCTATAGAGATTTTTATTATCAACTGCAACATTCCTTGAATTGATGGCCACATTTATATCACAAATTACATATACTAAAATTAGTATATTTTTATTTTTTTCTTATTTAATGTTAGAGTTTTTAGTATTTTTATAAATTCCCATATAACTGTATACATTTATACAATTGTTAAATATTTTTTGTTTGTGTTTATATTGTAAGTTAATATATTATATTTTTAAGTCTCACGCACAAGGGGTGCTACTTTTGTATGTATATTAATAATATATATACAAGGTAGCTCAACTTCAGTGAGTTATTTATGTTTATTTAGGTGGTACTCATTATGCTTTTTATTTTTTGTAAATCTTTATTGTTATTCCTAAATAAATATTATTATTATTATATTATTATTATAAAATCATCATACGACCCGTTGTGATGTATGGAAGCGAAACATTGACGATAACAAAGGCAAACGAAGAGAGACTACTTGTTTGGGAAAGAAGAATCCTAACGAAGATCTGTGGTCCTATGCTGGATGAAGCATCAGGACAATATAGGATAAGTACTAACAAAGAGCTCGAAGAGCTTTACCCAGACGCCAACATCATAAAAGAAATAAAATCCAGAAGAATCCAATGGGCGGGACACCTCAGAAGACATTCTGACCAAAGAACAGTAAGACTGGTGTGGGAGGAAGTCCCAACTGGAAGGAGACCACGCGGATGCCCTCTACTCCGGTAGCGAGATAATATAGCAGGAGACCTAAGCTCGATGGGCGTGGAGAATTGGATGGAGGTTGCTCAAGACAGAAAAGAGTGGAGGCATGTTGTCGAGTCGGCTAAAGCCCACGAAGGGTTGTAACGCCACGGAGTAAGTAAGTAAGTAAGTAAGTAAGTGCTCCTAGTAGCATTTAACCTGTCTTAGTTTGTTTATTTCTACTACATCTTGATTGTAAATTTAGTATAAATAATTAGTGTAAAGGGGATTTTTTTGCAAAGTAACAAAATAAGATGATTCTGTAAATATAAACAGTTTGTTGGACAAGTCAAATAAACATAAAGTTGATAATTTGTGGTCATGATCATCATTCTCTTTGCCTTATCCCTATGCGGGGTCGGCTTCCATAATTGCATTTCTCCACATAATTCTATCTTGGGTCATATCAATGTTAATCCCCTTTACACCAACATGTCCTGCCTTATCGTCTCCCCCAGGTCTTCTTTGGGACACGTGCCAACTCGTAACTCTTAATGACAAACTTTTTTAAATCAAAATGTACACCGGCCAATTCGTAACTTTTCTACCTGACCAACTCGCAACTTTATACAGGTGAATTCGAAACCATTGTTTAATAGTTGTTAGGTTAAAAGGTAAGAAATAAATTTGAACAGTAACGGATTAAACCAACACGGGGCATATAGCATATATTTTTATGTAAGCGAATGGTTCTTGGTTTGCTTAAAAACATGTTGTGTATTATATGTACCTATAAAAAAAACAAAAATTGAAATCTCTTTTGATTGAAACAATATTATATGTATAGGCCAGAGCGGATCTGTAAAAAAACGTCTATTTGTGGATGTGCGATGTGGCATTCGGATTTTTGCAGATAAAGGTAGGTGACAACTTCAATAATAATAATTGACTTATACTCCTTCTCAAATATGCCCGGAACATTAATAAAAAAATTAAAATATTTAAAAATTTCAAAAAACATTAATTTTCTTCTACATTTTTTTCTTATAACTTTAAAACGATTAATTTTGGAGCAAAGTCGTAGGGAATTAAAATAAAGATAATTGAATTTTTTATGATACACCATTAGTTAAAAATGTCTTAAATTATTACCCTTTCTGCAAAATAGCAATAAATACAAAATAAGGGGGCAAAATAAGCCTCTTTTTATTCAGTGTTTTTCAACAACTTTGGTTGCACTTAGAACCTTCGTAATTTGCACAGAAAATCCTTATAAAATGCTTAAATCGTCCACCAAATTTCATTAAAATCGACCTGATAGATTTTGCATAATAATTTTGCAATCTAAATTTTTTTAAAAAAGTTCAAATTTTTTAAAAACTTTCTGAACAGAAAGTAGACCATTTAGAAGTTTGCTAATTTTTTCACATATAAAGAGGCTCTCTACCTATCTAATACACTTTACAGAATTAAAATCGGATTATCTAAGAGGCCTCAGCACTGTTTTAAAGTTATAAACAATTTTTTGGCTTATTAACAAATACAGTGAGGCCGTTTGAGTTGGAATAAATTCATGTTCTCGAGAATGGGCGTCTCTGGAGATAAATCCCGAAATAAGTCGATTTTTATTTTTAAATTATAATTTTTTGATATACATATCATACTAGTCACGTCATCCATCTGGGCGTGATGACGCAATCGGTGATTTTTTTTAATGAAAATAGAGGCCGTATGATAGCAGGCCGTATGATTCCGTCGGTATAACAGGTTGCCTTGTAACCAGATGCAGAACAGTAAGTACCATAAATGTTTTCCACTTTTTAGCACTTTCTTTAATCGAAATTTAAAATTATTTACCACCAATAACTTACACCCACGTGCACTCATTACGAAATCTGTTATCTGTTACAAGAATTTCAGTCATTTTCACAAAATTTATTTGGATTTTCTCTAGTAACTCTTCCAAGAGACAATACATAAATGATGAATACCTTTTACACCACCTTCAAAGAGAGTAATTTTTACAGGTACATACCTGGAATACCGGTATTAAATTATCAACATTACTTAAAAATGAAAGTTACTAATTCACCGGTAGTTAGTGGGTTATCGAAGAATTACCTGCGCGCCAGAGTTACGAGTTGGTCTGTAATTAGGATGGGGGATTAAAATAGTTACGAATTCACCGAGACCCCTTCTTTGGTCTTCCTCTTCTACTCCTTTCACGAATCTGCACTTCAGCTATTCTTCGTATTGGGTGATTAACGTCTCGACGTTGAACATGACCAAACCATCTTAACCTATGCTCTCTCATTTTGGCATCAATTAGTGCCACACCTAGACTTCCCCTAATATACTCATTTCTAATTTTATCCTTCTTTGTCACTCCACTCATCCGTCTAAGCATTCTCATTTCCGCCACATGCATTCGTTGTTCCTCTTTTTTTCACTGCCCAACATTCAGTTCCGTGCATCATAGCCGGTCTTATGGCTGTTTTGTAGAATTTTCCCTTCAGCTTCATTCGAATTTTTTTGTCACACAACACACCACTCGCTTCTTTCCACTTCATCCATCCAGCATAAAGTTGATAATTTGTGGTATATTTCGTAAAACATTTAATAAAAATAGAAGGCACTAAATGCAATTCTCTGCTAATATAAAACTCGACATTTTTTCATTTTCTTTTGTGATTTTATACATCTTAAATAATGTCATTCTACACTCGGATGCTGCAGGGTTGATGACCCTTAATCTTCAGACCGAGCATCCTCACAACACAACACAACGCAAGGCAATAAGGTGCTTTCGCAAAAGAAAAGCGAAGCAACTCATTAGTTTGTTCTTTCACGTAGACAAACTATTTTCCAGATTGTGAATTGAAATTTTGAAAGCCATATGCTCTTTTAGCAAACTTCATAATTAAGAAAACTTCTTACCCTAAGAGTTTTGAGCGTGAGTTTTGTTTGAGAAAGAGAAAAACTTCCTTTGGCCGATTGTCAGTTGATGGTTTATCTGGCAAGCAAAGTTAAAGTTGGCTATGTTTCAAGAACTCGAAATAAAGTTTTGTAGGTAAATACGTGATTAATACTTTTTTATTACGTTTTTGTGGTGTTTTATGTTATAATTTTTGCAAATAGTGACTGCGGATAAATCACAATAATAACTAAAGTCTTTTATGTTGACGCATGCACATATTATTATGCATTACTAATATTAGTGTATTAGAGATTATTAATATTATTGTCGTTATGTGAACTGTATATTTTTAGATTGCTGATTCAAGTATAATAATAATAATATCGTATCTCCCCCGCATTTTTGCCGGGGAGATCCTTTCGAACAGTTCCGGCGCCATTTACATCTTTAACCCTGTTTCAAGTAACTAGTGTCGATGTTAACACTAGCCCAGGGGGACCGACGGCTTTACGTGCTCTCCGAGGCACGGTGAGACAGCTCGTGTCATTATTGGAAATGAAAATGTTTTGTCTTTGACAGGGCTCGAACCCACGTGCACTAGCGTATGAGTCCAGCGAATATGCCGTTACTCCACGGCCGCTCACAGTGCTGATTCAAGTAGGTAGAACTTATAGAGGGATTATGATATACGGACAATATTATGAGTTTATAAAAAATCTTTAGTGCAGGAACCAAAGCTTTTCACCTCGCAATTTTTACAGAATAGATCGATTTGCTTGAAAGTTTGAGAATAGATAGTGGATAGTCCAAGGATCAAAATCTACATGATGCCGAAAGGCGCTGTTACCATGGGGGTGGTTGCCACCTCATCTATCGGGTGGAAATTTTTTATTATATTTTGACAGCAAAAGTTGATAAAAATATTCATTCTATGCAAAAAATGTTCTCTACATTCTTTTGATAAATTTAACAGTGTTCGATTTATTCGCTATCGAAATTGTTAGTTTTATATCGAAAAAATCCATGTTTTTTGTTATACTCATTTACGATTCACTTAATTTTTGCCGCAGAAAAAAATTTTTCAAACCAAGTTCTTGGGAACTGAATAAACTACAATTTCATATTTACACACTTTTTCGTATCTCTGATGCTAAGCTTTCTGGTCTGAAGAAAATGGCATTTTTAACAAAACTAGAACAATTCGTTATTCGCTTTTAACTCCAGTTTTTTAAAAACTAATCATTCTAAGCCAGTTAATGTAAACTTCTAGAATCTATTATTAATACATAAATAAAGAAGAATAAATAAGACCAATGACTAAAAACACCGATAACTTACATTATTATGCTTCCAGTGGGATTTCTCCTTTTTTTTCAAAAAAAAAATATATTGATTTTTAACCGTTTTTCATTTTTTATCTTAAAAAGTTTGGTAAAAAGATATTTCTAGATTGTTACAAGATCTATAAGGCTGTTAATAATAAATCATTTTAAAATCTTCAGTCGCAAAAAAGGTGACTTTGAAAGGGTTGGTAAAGGTGGTTTTTGCATGTTATTACAAATTTTAATTGTCAATAGCTCACTCAATTTTTGCCATAGAAAAAATTTTTGTGAACCAACTTTTTGGGAATTAAATAAGCTACAATTTCATATTTAAACATTTTTTCGTATTTTTTGATTATAAATTAAAAGGCCTTTTTTACCAAACTACAAAAATTCGTTATTCGCTTTTAACTCCATTTTTTTACAAAATTAATCATTCTAAGCCGGTAAAATTTCTAGAACCTATTAATAATACATAAAGGAAAACAAATAAGGTCAATAATTAATTTAAATTAGGGTGGAGAATAGGGCGTTGTTTCCGATCACTTTTTCGCTAAAAAAATAGAGACTGACAATATTTTCATTATAAGTCACTTAATTTTTAAGCTAGCGACATTTTTTCTATTTCTGGAGATAGATATTTTTAAATACTCTTAATTACTTTAAACAAGTTATCCTCGAAAAATGAATAGTTTTCCCGTCTTTTAACTTTGAATCTACAATATTTAGCATTTGACGAAGACACCTAATATATAATAAAGTATAGCTCGATTACTATTAGTCTTAAGTTAAATTAGAAATAATGTGTTTATTTTTTCAAAAGGTACATGTTTGTTAAGCAAAGTTGTTTCGATAAAACGAAAACTTTTTGAGTTATTAGCAGAAGACTGATTAAATACATTAATTTTTTCGATATAAAACTAACATTTTCGATAGAGAATAAATCGAAAACTATTAATTTTATCAAAAAAATATACTAAAAATTTTTTGCTTAGAATGTTTTTACCAACTTTTGTGGTCAAAATATAATAAAAAATTTCCACTCCCGAGGTGGCGTGGCAACCACCCCTATGGTAAATGCGCCTTTCACATTTAGCGTTCACATTAGCGTTTACAAAATGTCTGCGCAAATTGTCTGTATTGTGTCGGGATGAAACTAGGTAGGGATAAAACCTATTACTTAAAGATTTTATTAGCAATAGGGGCTCGAAACACCTGTGATATTGCCATTCATAGGTTTCAAACCTTTGGTCATGTTTTCGTTGGAGAGAATTCACATAAATACTTGGTATGTATTAAGTATATAGTAACCCGTCAATAGCTAAAACGGTTATACTTTTATCACACAAGTTTCTCAAGTAATAATCTTCTTTGAAAACGATTTCCAGAGTGGCTATCGAAACGTCAATTTTATTTAAAATGTAATTTCTATTATAATAGGTTGTTGCCCAATATCAAATGCATAAATACAATAGTTCATTTATATATATTTAAAAAAAACTTTTTACCACATAGTGGTGTAAGGCGGCAATACATTACATTATGTTACATTATAATACAATACAAAAACAACTTAATCTTAAATTTAACTAATAACTGCTACACATTTATAGTATGTACAAATTTGACCCATTATTTCTTATTTCTAGCCAGCGTCCTTGCTTCTATCCACGTTGTTCCCCTTTTCTCGATTATATTGCCTAGTTTTCTATCCCAGGTTTGTCGTGCTCTACCTTTCTCCTTTCTTCTTTACGTTTTTGCCTGCCACATTTCTTTCACCGGTTTTGTCTGATCCATTCTCTGAAGATGACCCCACCAACTGAGTTGCCTTCTCTCTATAAATTCTAACGTTGACTCGATTTCCAAATCTTCTCTTATTTGAGAGTTCCGTAGGTAGTCTATCTCTTTTGGTAACTCCTCGAACTCGTCTAAGGTATTCCATTTCTACTGCCTGTATTTTACTCTTTTGTCGTTCTGTTAGTACCCATGACTCGCAACCAAAGGTTAATACAGGTCTATATATTGACTTGAACACATTAATTTTTGTTTTTCGTGTTATTTATTTTTTATTTATGAATTTATTGCTCATTGCATGGTATAGGTTCATTGTTTTTTGAATTCTATTATTAATTTTTGTTTCCTGTCTTCCGTTGTCTTCTAATTCTACTCCTAAGTATTGGAATGTTCGTGCTTGTTCTATATTTACTTCTTCTATTTTTATGTTTATCTTTTCTTCTTCTTCCTTTTCCCCCATGACCATAACTTTTGTTTTATTTTTATTAATTGTCATTCCATATTTTTTTAGTGTTTCATTCCATATTTCTCTATTTCTTTGTAGTTGTTTCTCATTTTCGGCCAATATGACGACGTCATCGGCGAATGCTCCTTCTGAAATGTCTACTCTTCTTAAATTTCTATAACCCACATGCATTTTTTTTTACTTTTACTTTACATTCTTTAATTATATCAACAAATGTAAATTACAAACAGTGTTGGACTTATTCCTCCTCCTTGTCTCAGTCCCTCGTTCGTAGTAAATGGTTTTGATGTTCTGTTTTGGCTGATGATATAGTTCACATTGTTGTTGTAAATGTTCTTAATTACCCTTATCATTTTGTTACTTACACCTCTCTTCTCTAATAGTTCCCATAATTTTTGCCTTGGTACCCTGTCAAAAGCCTTTTCAATATCTATGTAAGCCATATACAGTTTTTTCTCCTGTTGCTGATATTTTTCTATTATTTGCTTGATTGTAAATATATGATCCTGGGTGATTCTGCCTTTTCTGAAGCCGCTTTTTGATTCCGATTTTTTTCCGATTATTCTTTTGTTCAATATTTTTTCGTATAATTTCATGGCAGTGCTTAACAGTGTTATTCCTCTGTAATTGTTGCAATCTGTTATATCGCCCTTTTTATAAATCGGCACTATCTGCGCCTTCTGCTAGTCCATCGGTATCTGTTCTTCTTTCCAAACTGCATTAAATATTTTTAATAATAGCTCTGTTGCATTTTGTCCCATTTTTTTATCATTTCACTGGTTATTCTGTCATAGCCTGGTGCTTTTCCGTTTTTCATTTCTGCAATAGCTTCTTGCAGTTCATTTATGGTTATAGGGTCTACATTGTCTACTTCTATTCTTTGGAATATTTCATTTTATACATACCATAAATAACATTTTCAGAACAATATTCTAGGCGAAGTATCTGCACTTCCCTTAATCTACTGTTAAATAAAAAAGTTGAGGAGCAGAAAACTCCTCATTTAAAATTAAATCTCGATTACCAAAACGTCAGAAGTTTTCTCGTTCCCTTGGGAATATATTATGATAATCACTATATATCTATAAAAAAAATATGAAGATTCCTCTAAGAATTAATAAGATTACTGTTTGCAAGAAAACCTTCGCAATATGAGGAAAACTTCTCTTACAAGTAATTATAAGTTTTTTAATAGAGAATTTATAAAGGTGAAGTGCGGAAAACTCGAGTGTTTACTTTTTATAAATATTCACGTAAGTTTGTGTTTCTTGAATAAAACCGCACAGAAAAGATTTTCATTAAATTTTTTGTCTGAGGCTCGTTGGTGCTTTCTAAAATGTTTGCCAAGAACTGAGTCAAATATTACTTCGCAATTTATTTTTGCTTATTCTCGTTGCTTTTTCTCCTTCTTTTATTTGGGTGCCTCGCCTGGTAAAATTTGTATTTAATAATTTTTGGTAAGCGGAAGTTATTACTTAATACCGGGTATACGCCTTCTGGTTTCCATAAAGTTGTAGTGTAATATTTTGATACTCATTTTTCATTTTGTGTTAAAACAAAACTATATTTAGCATTTTTAATTTTGTGTTACAGATATCGCATAGTACTATACAGTATAAGGGGTTACTATAATTGGCGTAGTAGAGTTGAAATTTTGATAATTGATTTAATAATTCATGGAAGATAAATAAATATGATGACAAGGTTGCTGATGTGAGCCCATATTCATGTATGTTAGTAAAATAAGACCTATACTTACAATTCTCTACTAGGTTTTATCAAATTGGAAAAGATTGGCCGACCGGTTTAACTGCTTACAGGTTATGTAACACTTCAGACCCACAAGAAACTAAGGCTCAAATGACATAGTGTATGTTAATGTCAGTGGAAACGTGTATAACGTGTATAATATACCGATATAAACAAAGTTATTAAAGTAATGCAGAGGACATAAACAATGATCTTCTGATATAACGCTAATTATTAAGGTAACTCATTTGGGATGAGTTAGCCATAACTTGCCACAGTGGCAAGACGGGTTGGCGAGTGTGAGGGGGATACAGAAAAGGAATTTGGGATTTAGGTAGGATATTAATGGATTTTGGGCCTAGTTTCCTCTAAGTAGGGAGTGGAGGAAGGACCAGGAGCACGCGTGGGCAGGGACGCTACCTCCCTGAAGTAAGTCTACTTTTCATCGGGATCAGAGAGGGGTACCTACCCGCTACTGTCTTCCGCAAATGAAATGGAACTGAGCAGGACATATGGCATGACAAAACATCGAAAGGTGACCGAGAAACATTGTACATTGTACACCACGCGAGCATAGTCGAAGTAAAGGAAGGCCACAAAAATAATGACGACATCAAAGCAGACATGAAGAAAAAGGATATCTCAATGAACAAAGGTGACATGGTGCCAACTTGAGCATTTCCCCTGGGGATGGATGCCCCCATTCTTTGTGGTGAAAATTATTTAATTAAAAATAATCCCATACTGCGATAGAGGGACAAATTCTAAGCAAAATATTTTATACAAAGTTACTAGAATTAATCGAAACTTTTTGAGTTATTAGATGATCAAACATTTTAACTTTTTGTGAGAAAAATGCATGGTTTTAACCGATATTTCATAAATAACTCAAAAATTATAAGTTTTTACAAAAAAGTTATATTGACCAAAATTGAAGCTAATAAAAAATGAAATAAACTCATTACTAGAAAAACCTTTTAGCGTTAGGCAAAAGTTAGTTATAGGTACTTAAATATATATTTTTTTTCGGTGAGTACCCAAATCTAAGTACTAAAGCTTAAACAACTGGAAAACTATGCATTTTATACCATATACTTATTAAACATTTGTCAAAGCACTTAGAAATGTCCATCAAATGAGCCCACGAGCAAGTTGATAGCATTAAGATTTATGCTCCAAAATGTTTCAAAATTTACCTTTTAAAAATTTTTCCAAAAATATGTTATTATTTTTTTTAATAACACCGTTAGTTTTTAACGATATTAGGTTTAACTAAAAACCATTTGAAAGCTCATTCCAAGGGTTATTATACCGTGTTGAACTTAGTCTTTTAAACCCACTATTGTAAAAATAAAAGTGGAAATGGCCCTGGTTACATGGTTCTCGAAGCAAAATTTAAGATTTAAACGTTTCTATCTCGGTTATTTTTTGCCCCATAGAAATTGTAAAACAGGTAAATTATTTGATATAAACTGCGCGTCATAGAAAACGGGCACCCTAAAAAATGGGTCATTTTTGATGTCGCGTATCTCCTAAACCTGTTGTCCGATATAAGTGATTTTTTGAATATGTTATAGCCCTATTCTTTGTCAATATCACTGTATTAATATTTTTGCAAAACAGGTAAATTTTCATTATATACCGGGTGTACGAATCAAACTGTGTTTTTTTCTCAAAGTTCGCAACACCCTGTGGCATATTCTAGCATTTATAAAATACTGAAATTAAAACCCAACTATAGCTTCAGGTTTTTTTAACATTCTGTTTTTTTATTCATTCATTTATGATGGATAATACAAAAGTTATGTACTTTAACAACTAGGCATGCTCTTTATCAGTACAGGGTGTTTCTAAAGAAGTACGACAAACTTTAAGGGGTAATTCTGCATGAAAACATAATGACCGGTTGCTTTATAAACATATGTCCGCAAATGCTTCGTTTCCGACATACAGGATGTTGAATTTTTTCTTAAAAACTGACGATTTATTTATTGCCCTAAAACCGGTTGAGATATGCAAATGAAATTTGGTGGGTTTTAAGACGTAATTTTTGAACATTTTTTGATATACAATTAAGAATTTTTTATTCACCATTGGCGTACATACGAATAATATGATCGGTCATATTAGCCGTATGCGCTCGAATAGTGAATATAAAATTCTTAGTTGAATGTCAAGAAATGCACAATAACCATCTCTTAAAACCTACCAAATTTCATTTGCATATCTGAACCGGTTTTAAAGCAATAAATAAATCATCAGTTTGTAAGAAAAAATTTAACATCCCGTATCTCGGAAACGAAGCTTTTGCGGATATATGATTATAAAGCAAACTGTCATTATTTTTAATGCAGAATTACCCCTTAAAGTTTGTCGAACTTATTTAGTCCCTAAAACACTTTAGACTTATAACACCCTGTACTGATGAAGAACATGGCTAGTTGTTAAAGTACATAACTTTTGTATTATCCAACATAAGCAAATGAATCAAAAAATAGAATGTTAAGAAAACCTGAGGCTATAGTTGAATTTTAATTTCAGTATTTTATAAATGCTAGAATAATCCACAGGGTGTTGTGAACTTTGAGAAAAAAACACAGTTTGATTCGTACACCCGGTATACAATGAAAATTTACCTGTTTTGCAAAAATATTATTACAAAGATATTGACAAAGAATAGGGCTATACCATATTCAAAAAATCATTTAAATCGGACAACAGGTTTAGGAGATACGCGACATCAAAAATGACCCATTTTTTAGGGTGCCCGTTTTCTATGACGCGCAGTTTAGATAAAAATAAAATTTGGTTATATATCATTTTTTACGTAGATAGGGTATTTTTGGAGTTATTATCAAAAGAAAATGAAAAGTACGATAATTTTAAAAATTCTGATTTTTTTAAATCATTTTTTTTTTCAAAAATATACATTCTTAACCGGTCAAAATTGTTGAAATCATTGCTTGTGCTAATATAAAGATATTCGTGTAAGCATTACTATAATTTTTAATTTTTGTGGAAATGTCATGTATTTTTTTTTCACTTTTTCCTAAAAAATTCGAAAGGGTTCTGTTATTTTCACAGTAGGTAACTTGCTTAATTTTGATGCTATTAACTTCTTCTGGAGCTGCTTTGATAGGTATTCCGTAGTACTTTGACAAGTTCTGAGTAGGTATGGTTCCTAAAAAACTGATACGACTCTTAGTAAGAGTTGATTATTTTGAGCAGTGTATTTGATTGGTCTGACATTACGTTATGACAGACAAATAATAAAATAAACGAACAAAAAAACAACAAACAACTGATTCCATATGATAATTCATAAATTGTAATATTTATTAGGGTCTAAATTTTGATATCTATTATTTTGAATTCCTGTATTTTATAAAGAGTATATAAATGATAGTTTTTACATAAAATAGGGTTGTTGTTATTATTTTTATTATTATTAAGGAATTAAACAAACGACTTAACTCAACAATATATTGCAAGAATTTAATTTATATAAAGCAAGAGTTGGCAGTGACAGTATGTAAATAATAAGTATTTATCCTTCGAAATACACTGCTCAATTTTCTACAAAATACGCTTTAAAAGTCGTATCAGTTTTTTTAGGAACCAGCTGTATATTTTATAAAATGCATCGTTTTCCCGTTATTTAAGCTTGAATACTTAGATTTGAGTACTCGTCGAAAAAAATATACATTCAATTACCCATAACTCACTTTGAATTAAAATTAATTTATTTTGTTTAGTAAGGAGTGTATTCAATTTTTTATTATCTTTAATTCTGGCGATAATAACTTTTCTGCAAAAGCTTATAATTCTTGAGTTATATGTGAAAAACAGCTTAAATATATGCATTTTTTACGAAAAAATAAAATGTTAATGTTTGGTCTTTAATAACTCAAAAAATATTGATTTATGTTAATAAATTTATATATAAAATTTAGCTTAGAATTTGTCCCTATATCGACTTTTGGAATTATTTTTAATAAAATAATTTTTGCCCCCATAAAGGGGTGGTACCCACTCCCAGGGTAAAAGCGCAAGTTGGCATCATATCAACTTTGTTCCTTGGGTTATCCTCTGACTACTCACCAATTTTCACGAAAATCGATGGAGGTTCAACGAAATTGGAGGTGAACACCTTAAGTGACTCCACTAATATTAGGACAAGTTTTTATAATGCTTCAGTGAATGTTGGCGGTCAAATTTTTCTTATTGGTAAAATAAATAATAAGTGGTACCTGCATTAGCCCCTGCCTTCCCGTGACTTCTCTTAACACGTTGACGGACAGTGCGTCAAATGTATAAGCAAGTGTTGTTACACTATAATGCATTTTGCAGAGTAGATGTAATGTATTTTGCAAAGTAGAATAGGGAAAAATGAAACCTCTATATACGTTGTATCACATTACGTCAATGGAAATTAGACGTCTATCACCGCAAAGAGATCACTAAAAAACACCATAAAAAGTATACAAATACAAGTATGAGTTTAACAGTGTATTTACTACATGTCATTCCTCTTTTTTCCTTAAATGTATTCCTTATCACACATGAGGAAACATCATACAGGATTTACCTATCATTAGATAACCAAGCTTGCCAAACATATAAGCAAACCAACCACTTAACAAAAAACTGCCTAATGTTTACTTCGATTACAGCAGATAATTCAACATCAAATAACCTTTTTCTAAACCATTTACCAATTCTAAAAGCCCAAAAAACGTCTACCAACAACAATCAAAAGAAGAAAGTACTATACAACAAAAAATCCAACCACTAACTACACAACAAGAACCACACATACACCCAACCAAAGAAGAGACACAAGCAACAAACGACCTAAAAATTGATCTAGAAAATAAGGCATAGAAACAGAGGCAAAAACAAACCAGACGCACAATATCCCAAACCTTTCCATCGGCTACTACATCTACAGAGGAACATACTTTCATAACACCAAAAAATAAAGAGAAGAAAGTCAAGTCAAATCAAAATATCAAAACAAAAAAAAACATTAGAAGAAATGCAGCTAAGTTACAATAAAATATTATATGATAACCCAAATTCTAACTACCCTCTAACTTACGAACAGGTTATAGATTTTATTAAAAACTGTGATGGCTCACCAGATCCATTGAGTATCGCCAAAACGTATGCAGAAGAAACAGCAGAGATCGCAGATCTATTAAATAAAATAAACCCTTACCCGAAGGACCGAAAAATTAAAGTCAAATGCGCTCGAATAAAAAATAAAATATTAAAACAGAGCAACCTAGAAACAGACTTAGATAGCGACGCATCTACCGAAACTTATTAATATATCAACAAACACGGCAATACCTACAACATATACACCGATACGTCAAAAATGAAGACAGAGAAATCAAAGACAGAAGAAAGCAACGCAAAAACAGACTAGTGTGTGAAGTGTGCAACAGTGTTCTAACGGTAAAACAGTGATCAGTAAACAGTGAACAGTGGACAGTGAACAGTGAACAGTGAACAACGAAAATATAATATACCCAACTCCCTAAAAAATGATGCCCTAGAAGAAAACATAGATACCTACTCAAAATATTTTCTTAACTTAAAAACTACCAACTACTTCAATTGATCAAACACACATTGTAATACACATATTGTAAACTTACATAGAGTCCGTCTAATTTACTTACCATTGCACGTCATTATTTACGTTAGAGATCTAAGTTGGCATTGTTGCCCAATTACAAAAAATTCTTGACCTCATTTTAAATCAAATACATCACACAATTTTTGCGGAAGTGGATTATATAGCAAAACAAATTAATATTCAATGTAAATAAATAAATACTTTAGAAATAGAAAACAAAAATTAAGTTATAATCTTACGTTAAAGTACATAATAAAAACAGTAAATATAATGAAACAAATACTTATAGTAAAGAATATAAACAAATATGAAATGTCATCACCGCAACTGTCAAATAAATGTTACCAATTTATGCCAAAATATCACCTTCGTTCGATTATAGTTACAGTGTATTCCGAACAAATGTGCTTCATAAAAACGCTTTATAATCCATTTATACAAATTAAATGAAACATATTATTGTGTATTTCTTTAAGTTAACATTAATAGAAATTTTTAATATTATTTCTACGCGTATATAATAAAATATGCCTAGTGGCTGTAACGCCAGTGTACTCCGAAAAGTGATTCTAAACAATAACACAACTACCGCCTAAATATTTCGTGTTGGTATCATGTGACGTCTCGGGCTATGACGCGGATGACGTGCAACGGTAAGTAAATTAGATGGAGTATATGTACATTATTTATATCAACTGTAACAGTAATCTAAATACGATAATGACCCTGTGTGGTAGATGCGTTAATAAAATGAAAAAAAAAAAATACGTGGGGGACAATTAGTTTTGCCGGTGAGTGTAGGATACAAAGATAAAGATATAAAGATAACGTAAGTAATATTGCTATAACTTTTTGTGGAATTTTTATATCATGTACGTTATTCGCGAAATGCTTAAAGGGCTTCAACAAAGGGGCAGAATATTGATATTATCACATTTTAGGTTAAACTGTAGAGAATTGAACTCACTGTTTTCGCGCTGCTTTAAAGGGGTTATAAAGCTAAAAACAAAAAGAGAAACGGTAAATCGGGAAATCACATCTTATGAAACAAATATCATAGATCTTCGATCTTACCGTCAATATCTCAAGATTGAATCAGTAGCTATGGCGAAGTTTTTCCATTATTTTCGGCAAGTTTGTTATGAAGTAGAATAGAACGACAGTTGGAACGGATTTCTTTATGGCCATTTCTGTGGAGCAGACCTGATACCAGACAATTCCAATTCTACACCTGAGGGAAAAATCTTATTTATTACGTGTGTGAATGGAACTAAAAACATTCCGAGTTATTTATTTGATGGGTTTTCTCGACCATCGTATGAACTGCGGAGATATTAAAGATTGCGGGAATTGCCACATCAAAATCGATTTTATTTATCCGTTTATCGCTCCTTCCTCTTTCGCTAACATATACTGTAATTAGCTCGTTTATTTTCCTGTCCGCTACATGGAATACAATTTAGACCCTAATAAACTGACTAAATAACATAATTTTAACTCGAAAAAATAAGCAATGAGACACACACGTATTTTATCGTTTTCTCTATACCAAACGTTCTGCGATTTAATACAGGAAAAGTCAATAAAATGTTTGTTGTGCGACAAACTGTAAAAATGCACAATATGTAATAACTTTTAAGCATGTTGCACACTGAGAAAAAAAATAGTAAGAGAAAAAGCATATATATCTAGGTACTAGGTACTAGTACACTTTAGAAGACCAAAAATAAGCATTTTTTCAAGATTCTTTTTCTCAAAACCTTTATTAAAAATGAACATGAAACGTTTTACATAGTAATATCTAACTTTTAGAATACAGAAAATATGTCTTTTTCATTTATGCACGTACACTAATATTGTAGATGGCGCCAAAATCGAGGCCTCGAAAAAAAGTAGTTCCGATGGCAGACAGTTAATCTCAGGATTGGGATCTCTGAAACAAAAAAATCATACGGCATTTGAAAATGAAAGGTTTCTTACGTAACAAATTACCACCGTTAGTGAAAAATTCCGCAAAAAAAAGATTTTACGGGAATTTAAAAAAATTTTGTGAAAAAGTCACCCGTTTTTCTTCAGTTTTTCATGGTTAAAAAATATTTATTTTAAATTTTTTTGTCAAATTATGGTAAATTATCACGTAAGAAACCAGCTTCTTTCAAATACAGTACGATTTTTTTTGTTTTAGATATCTCAATCCTGAGATTAACTGTCCGCCATCATTTTTCGGGGCCTCGATACATTTTTCGGGGCCTTTTGCGCCCTGTACAATATTATTAGTGTACGTGTATAAATGAAAAAAAAAATAATGTGTGTGTACTTTGTATGCACGTAAGAAGTTATACTTCTATTATAATATAATCTAACTTCATATTATGATTTCAACGAAATCAATATACCTATCTACTTTAAACAGTTTTTTTGTATTGTATTTAAATATTAAACTAATTTTAGAAAGAACAAAAAGAATACCAAAAATTAAAAAAAAAGGATATCACTTTGTCAGAATTCGAACAGGGGACCTCTCGATCCCTACACCGAGAGAACAATTTCTTTTCTCCTAAAACACCGATTTCTTTGAGCAATATTTCTTAAAAGTTAACATATCCTATTAACTTAAACATACCGGTTCACATATAAAGAAACGAGTTTTTTAAACACAACTCAATAATTTCTTACAGATAATTTCTTCAATACTAAGAAATACATTAATGGTTACATTTAATTTTCTTATCCTAAAGTTTTTATTTCTTAAATTGAAAACTACAAATATTTTGCAGTATAAGAAATATAATGTTAAGTTAATCCATATTTATATTTGTGAACAAGAAATTTTCTTGCAATCAAATAAATATTTTAAAACACAAGAAATAATTCTTCAGAGATACCCTCTGTAGTAGCTGTGGTTAAAAAATAAAAACTTTGTCATTAATGCCGAAATGTTACTTGCAAAGAGATTTTCTTCCACAAAAGAATTGCGCAGATTAACTATTTATGATTTAGTCGTCAGTGTTTGTCAAGATGGCGTGATATGTTCATGTTCATATAGATGGATGTTGGATTTATTGGTGTACTTTAAAAATTAACAGATATTTTGAAGGTACGTACATATATAGGCATTAAATAAAAGTAAATTGAGTAATTTAAGATGTAATAATAATATTGTTGCGTATCCGAATAGTTAAAAAAGATATGCTTTTATAAAAAATAAAAAAGATAAAAAAAGATATGCTTTATATGCTTTTTAGGTATAATGATGGACGACTCTGAAATAAAGAAGCTTATTATTCTAACTGGGAAATATGCCACAATTTAAAGCTGGGACAGAATGATATAATATATAGCTTCAGAACAATATTAAGAAAGGAGTTATTAACCAACTGCGGGGCCTTCCAGAAATGGTAGAACTTCATACATGTAAGTACCTTTTTAAAAATGTGTATACTTATGTATCAACTGTAATAGGTTTCTTGAATGTATCGTCTTCTATAAAAATATACAATACAACGCTATATCAAACATGGCTGGTGCAACGCTGAGGATTTTTTCTGTTAATTTATTTGAGATAAAGAAATCAGTTAGTCTAAAAGAAATATATGTTTATGGTTAAGAAATGTTATTGCCAAAAACCGTGAATTAGTTAATATGTATTAAATGACTTAGATGTAAACTAATAATACTTTCTCGTAATAAAATTTCTTAATGATTAGATATGCTGTCTCTTTTAGATTATAAAAATTAAGAAAATTACATATTATTATGTCTGCTTCAATGTTTTACATTGGTTGTATTTTTCCTCTCGTTTTAGCTAAACAATGTTTATTGTGTGACTTAATATTATACAGATAAATAATTAATATTTCATTAACAAAAAGAAAAAATAAACAAAGATGTGTAGGTTAAATAATGCCATGTTTGAACTAAATATGATTGATTATTATTAGTATTAATAGTTCTTATGTGGGGCCGTGTATTTGTTTTTTTTTGTATTTCCTAAATTTGTCAAAATAAATATCTATATCTTTATAAAAAAAATTTTATTAAAGTAAGTTTACTCTTTCTACATAACGATTGTGTTTTAGTGAATTGCTGATATACAAAGTGCTATTGACAAAGGAAAATTTGAGGAAGTTGGATTTGCCTCTTCATCCTTTTATTGTTGTGTAGAAGCCAGTGGTTTAAGAGTGGAGAAAATATTTGTATGTAATAATAACGTTTTATATCTTGTTTTATTAATAAATAATGATTTTACCTTAACACAATGATTTATTTCGCCGTATGTAATATCATTTTATTTTCAAGAAATATTAACTTAACTCTAAATATACGTTTATCTCTGCGAAATATATTCCTTAACATTAAATAAATTAATTATTAATAGTACAATAATAATATTCCTTACTAAGAAATATTATTGCTCAGAAAGAATAGTTTTCTAATGTGTAGAAAATATATTTTTATGACTAATAAAATTAACTAATATCAAGTGTAATTTCTTTCTGATAAATGGGTTTGAAGTTTGCCAGAAAGTGATAGTTCAATCATGTTTAAGATATATTTATTTGGCTATAGTAGAATTTATTTGAAATATTTTAGAAAATTATATCTTACATACAAAGATATATTTCTTAGACAAGTCGATCTTTCTTAAATATTAATAAAGTTTCTTTATGTCAAGAATTTTTTTCTCTCGGTGTAGGCGAATGCTCTACCGATCAGCTATCACCTCTTTTGTATTCAGTTGATCATTTCTCGGACACAATTACAATCACGGTGACAGATACCTACATTAATTGAAAATAAACATTTTCAATAATACTTGTAAGGAGGGAGGCAAATCCACAGACATAAAAATTAAAATAAATATATTTACTTAAAACACTAATAATCTATTCTTTTCACGCACACCTTATTTGCGATACATAACTTAAAAGATGTAGCGACTAATACCATACTGTCGGTGTGCGCATGAGCCAGGGAATGTAAAAATTCACCCTCGTGACTAAAGAAGTATATCTTCAAAAATATATTTTTTTGTACTCTCCAAGAGTTGGATATTTATACGTAAAAAGTTTTATGTTCATTTTTAATAAAGGTTCTAGGTCTGGATCCCGCGTATGAAAAAAAAGTTGATTAATAGCAAGCTGAAAATTTGTTAATAGCTTAAGGGTGTCTAGTCGAATAAACTTTGATACATGGGAACACTGAAACAGGGGCAGTTTTAACTGTGGAACAGGTTAAAAATTTGGAACGGTCACAGCACGAAAACGGCACATTTATTTTGTCCGACAGAACAGACTTAAACTCTCCGAACAGAGATTAAACTCTCATGAAAAAATCAGACTGCTATTTATTACCTGTCATAATTCCTGTCATTTGACATATTCTACATGTTCCACTCATTAAAACGCCCATTTGGTGATAAATAGCAGTCTGATTTTTACATGAGAGTTTAATCTCTGTTCGAAGAGTTTAAGTCTGTTCTGTCGGACAAAATAAATGTGCCGTTTTCGTGCTGTGACCGTTCCAAATTTTTAACCTGTTCCACACTTAAAACTGCCCCTGTTCCAGTGTTCACACATATCAAAGTTTATTCGACTAGACACCCTTAAGCTATTAACAAATTTTCAGCTTGCTATTAATCAACTTTTTTTTCATACGCGGGATCCAGACCTATTCTGAGAAAAAATTCTTGAAAAAAAATATTATTTTTGGTCTTCTAAAGTGTACTAATACTTTAAGAAGGGAGAGTATATAGAGAAAACGTTAAATCAGATTCATCATCAGAGTGAACCAGAGTGATCTACGTACCAGTAGAATGTCATAATCAGCAGCACGACAACCCTTTGTCTGTTCTAAGATCTTCCGCCATTCCGATCTATTTTGGGCTTTATATCTCCAGTCCAGTTGGTGATTTTTGAGATTTTTAAGTCTTTTTCTACCTACTCCGTATATCTAATCCGTTAGTGCCAACAACAAGAATACCAAAAATTAAAAAAAAAAAGGATATGACTTTGTCAGGATTCGAACAGGGGACCTCTCGATCCCTAGGCGAATGCTCTACCGATCAGCTATCACCGCTTTTGTATTCAGTTGATCATTTCTCGGACATAATTACAATCACGGTGACAGATACATTAATTTTATTATTTTGCCTTTTGATTTTATTGAGGGCTAATCTTCCTGCATCCATTTAATGTGACCTACCCAGCGCAGTCTTCCAATTTTTATAAACGTGCTGATCTCTGATCCTTTATAGACACTGTACAAGTTAAAATTGTATCGTATTCCTCACACGTTGGTTTACTGTACTCTTCTTCTTCTTACGGTGCCTATCCGCTCCGGATGTTGGCGATCAGCATGAATAACCTAATTTTGCCTGCTGCTATTCTGAATAATCCGGTTGTCTATGTATTAAACCACGTTTTCGGGTTTTGAAGCCAAGATATTCTTCTACTCCCTGGTCCTCTCTTTCCAAATACCTTGCCCTGCAGAATAAGTTGCAACAAGCCATATGTCTTTCATTCCTCATAACATGGCCAAGATATTCCAGTTTGCACTCTTTGATGGTGTTAATTATATCTAATTCCTTGCCTATTCTACGTAGGACCTCATCATGAATCACACGATCCACCCACGAAATTCTTAACATGCGTCTGTAACACCACATCTCGAATGCGTCGAGTTTTTTTAACCTTCCGATGACCAACCTTCTTTTGTTACACGGATGATCAACGAGGATAGAAAATGACCTTAGGTCAAAAATGACCTGGAATGAATGTTTTCAGCATTTAAATCTTCAACTAACAATACATCCTCGTTTTCTGATACTATTTCATCTTCTATATCATCATAAAAATCGCTAGCAGTAACAATTTCCTGTAACTCAGCCTCAGTAAGATATTTACAGGCCATATCTAATACGTTCACAAAATACTAAGAAACTATAATAATATACGCCAGGAAATAATAATAATGACTAACTGTAGCAGACAGGAATGTCATAATTCGTACATAAGAGGCACCACAGTCTAAAAATAGATTTTGATAACGCGCAGTGTAAAACTACTTGGAATTCCACATAATAGACGGTATATTACTAAACATCAACTTCAGAATATATTTTTTATTCGTAAAATATAGTAATTTTTTTTTATTTCAAAATATGAGCGTATCTGGAATGATATTAAAATCAAATAAAAAAAAATGAGTTAAAAATTGAAAATACTTTTGAATTTATTAAAGAAAAACATACGCTGGGGTCCAAATTTACCCCCCTTGTCATCCAAAGGTTAAAGAAGCTTCGGAAATTTCCATACCTGTACTCAGATAGAAGTAAAACTAATAAAAAATGAAACTTTTTTATTTTATATTAGTTTTGATTTCTTTTCTTTATTTTCTTTTCAAAACTTTTTATTTTCTATTAATTTGACTCCTATCTGATTATGTACTAGGGTGGATCTGAATCCATCTTCAAACCATTTATACCTGAGAATATGATTTGACCGTATATCCGCAGAAATTTTTCGTGCAGCAGTTTCCAAAGCTAAAATTGCCACATGGAGGAAGATTACAAGGAACCAATAGGCATTTGTTGGAATTTTTACCTAGATGAACAAACAGATATTGGAATGTAATTTTAGATTCCCCTTACTATTTTTTCATTCATCGTTCTTTTGCTTTGCAAGCTTTAGAAAGCACGAATTTGGGTTGTCTACTAGAACTTGGTTCCATTAGAAATCTTTAGTTCTACGGGTTTAAAACTTCTAATTAAGTGGATGGGTACGTAGTTTCTGCACCAGTGCTATTCAAATGGGATTCATTTTTTTAGAATCCTGAGAAAACTAATAAGTATTTTTGAAAAATTTAAACGCAGAATGAAAGATTACGTTATTAGCGAGGGCCGAAAGTCACTGAAAACTTCTGTAATGTTTATTTTAATAAGTTACAGGGGTGAAAAACTAAGAGAAAATTTAGTGTGATTTTTAATTTGAAATATCTCATTCAAAATAAACTTTTTATTAATTCTAGCACCTACCGTGCCTCGGAGAGCACGTAAAACCGTCGGTCCCCCTGGACTAGTGTACATCGGCACTAGTTACTTAAAACAGGGTTAAAGATGTAAATGGCGCCGGAACTGTCCGAAAGGAAGGTCCATGTCACCAGCCCCCCCTTTTTCAATTTGAGGGTCAAAAAAAAGCTCATTCGTTTGTATTGCGTTAGTACTGGATTGTATCACCCTTCATTCGTTTGTACTGCCCCCACCCTTTTAAATCTGCCTGGAGGGGCTGGTGACATGCCATCCCCCCCTTTTTCGATTTGAGGGTCAAAAAAAGGTTCATTCGTTTGTATTGCGTTAGTACTGGATTGTATCACCCTTCATTCGTTTGTACTGCTTCCACCCTTTTAAATCTGCCTGGAGGGGCTGGTGACATGCCATCCCCCCCTTTTACGATCTGAAGGTCCGGGATGGGTATGTTCGTTTGTACTGCGTTAGTATCGGATTGTATCGTCCTTATTTTGTTTGTACTGCCCCCACCCGTCTAGATTGGCCTGGGGGGGCCAGTGACATGCTACCCTCTACTCTGCACTTTTTGCCTTCTGAAAGTCGAAAATAGGCTATTTCGTTTGTACTGCGTTAGTACTGGATTGTATCACCCTTCATTCGTTTGTACTGCCCCCACCCTTTTAAATCTGCCTGGAGGGGCTGGTGACATGCGATCCCCCCTTTTTCGATTTGAGGGTCAAAAAAAGGTTCATTCGTTTGTATTGCGTTAGTACTGGATTGTATCACCCTTCATTCGTTTGTACTGCCCCCACCCTTTTAAATCTGCCTGGAGGGGCTGGTGACATGCCATCCCCCCTTTTTCGATCTGAAGGTCCGGGATGGGTATGTTCGTTTGTACTGCGTTAGTATCGGATTGTATCGTCCTTATTTTGTTTGTACTGCCCCCACCCGTCTAGATTGGCCTGGGGGGGCCAGTGACATGCTACCCTCTACTCTGCACTTTTTGCCTTCTGAAAGTCGAAAATAGGCTATTTCGTTTGTACTGCGTTAGTACTGGATTGTATCATCCTTCATTCTTTTGTACTGCCTCCACCCTTTTAAATCTGCCTGGAGGGGCTGGTGACATGCCATCCCCACCTTTTTTGATATGGGGGTCCGGAATGGGTATGTTGGTTTGTACTACGTTAGTATCGGATTGTATCGCCCTTATTTTGTTTGTACTGCCCCCACCCGTCTAGATTGGCCTGGGGGGGCAGTGACATGCTACCCCTCTAATCTGCACTTTTTGCCATCTGACGTCGAAAGTAGGCTATTTCGTTTGTACTGCGTTAGTACTGGATTGTATCACCCTTCATCCATTTGTACTGCCCCACCCTTTTAAATCTGACTGGAGGGGGATCCCTTTTTTCGATCACGGGGTCCGGGATGGGTATGTTCGTTTGTGCTGCGTTAGTATCGGATTGTATTGCCCTTATTTTGTTTGTACCGCCCCGACCCGTCTAGATTGGCCTGGGGGGGGGGCAGCGACATGCTACCCTCTACTCTGCACTCTTTGCCTTCTGAACGTCGAAAATAGGCTATTTCGTTTGTACTGCGTTAGTACTGGATTGTATCACTCTTCATTCGTTTGTACTGCCTCCACCCTTTTAAATCTGTCTGGAGGGGTTGGTGACATGCCATCCCCCCTTTTTCGATATGGTGGTCCGGGATTCGTATGTTCGTTTGTACTGCGTTAGTATCGGATTGTATCGCCCTTATTTTGTTTGTACCGCCCCCACCCGTCTAGATTGGCCTGGGGGGCCAGTGACATGCTACCCTTCTACATTTAAAACAGGGGAGGATTAATGCTAGGAGTAAGGACACAAAATTAGCCAAAACTATTATAGTAACACTGCGGGTGTAAAATTTGGTAAATTCGTCAAAAATGTAACGAATTACATTTTGAAACTGAAAAACAGGCTTGCAAGCCACTCTCCATGAAGAATGGAAAATTAAATCCTCAGATGGATCTCGGAGTAGTTCTACGCTACCGATTTGAAAAATGGTACATGTATTTGTTGGAGATATTTTGAACACCATTTTCGATCAGAAATCAGTGGAGCGACCATGCCTTTTCCTCCTAGGAAGAAATTTATCCATCCTTTCAATAAATTTTACAGTTTTACACGCTATCGATATGAAAATGAAAGATCTCATGCGGCGCATTCCGAAATGCACTCTTCGTTGTACAATTTCAACCTCTATGTTGAAAACTTTTCAATCGTTTTTAAAACCATTCATTTTGGAACAAAGTCGTAGGGAAATAAAATAAAGATAATTGAATTTTTTATGATATACGACTATAAAATACACTTAATAGGTTTTGCATAATAATTTTGCAATCTAATTTTTTTTAAAAAAGTTAAAATTTTTTATAAACTTTCTGAACAAAAAGTAGACCATTATTTAGAAGTTTGCTCATTTTTTTGCATATAAAGATACGCCCTACCTATCTAATACACTTTACAGAACTTAAGTTGGTTTATTTAATCGGCCTCAGTAATGTTTTAAAGTTATACACAATTTTTTGGCTTATAAACAAATACAGTGAGGACGTTTGAGTTAATAAATACGAATAAATTCATTTTTCTGTTATTTATCAAATAAACATTTTTTTCTGTTTTAGGACAACAGTAAAATGTATCTCGAATTAACTAAATTAAATACTTTCTTCTGTTTGTCTCAATTAATTAAAAAAAAATTTGGGCACCCTGTATAAGTAATTATGTAATAAATAGAGAATTGAATAATGTTTCAAATAAGCTAGCACACGACCCACATTTTCGTTTAAAAAAATCATAGATTACGTCATCACACCCAGATTGACGTTAGTAGTATGATAGATATCCCAAAAATTATAATTTAAATATAAAAATCGACCTGTTTAGGGATTTATCTCCAGAGTTGCCCATTCTCGAGAAAATGAATTTATTCCAACTCAAACGTGCTCACTATATTTGTTTATAAGCAAAAAAATTGTTTATATCCTTAAAACAGTGCTGAGGCCGCTTAAATAATCCGATTTTAATTTTGTAAAGTGTACTGGATTGGTAAGGTACCTCTCGATATGTAAAAAAATTAGCAAACTTCTTACAGGTCTACTTTTTGTTCAGAAAGTTTTTAAAAAATTTGAACTTTTCTAAAAAAATTTAGACTGCAAAATTATTATGCAAAATCTATTATGTCGATTTTAATAAAATTTGGTGGACGGATTGAGTATGTTGTAAGAACTTGCTAAGTAAAATACGAAGGTTCTAAGTGCAACCAAAGTGGTTGAAAAACATTGAATAAAAAGAGGCTTATTTTGCCCTCTTATTTTGTATTTATTGCTATTTTGCAGAAAGGATAATCATTTAAGATATTTTATAGCAGTCGTGTCGTATATCATACAAAATTCAATTATCTTTATTTTATTTCCCTATGACTTTGTTCCAAAATGAATCGTTTTTAAGTTACAAGCAATGAAAGTTGAAAAAAATCGATGTTTTTCGAAATTTTTAAATATGTAAATTTTTTTAATATTGTTCCTAACATATTTGAGAAGGAGCGTAAGTCAATTTTAATTACTGAAGTTGTTACCTAATTTTATCTGCAAAAATCGGAATGCCACCTCTCACATCCACCTCAAAACAGATCCGCCCTGGGGTGAGAGCACGCCAAATAGAATTCTATTTTAGTGACGTCACGTTGCCTAGCAACCGTCGATTCTCCCATTGTGAAATTCGATTTTGTGACGTCAGCAAAATAGAATTCTATTTGGCGTGCTCTCACCCCTGGTCTATACAGCGATAATTCCATAGTAGAAATCGAAAATTGCAATGTCATTGTTTATTTAATAGGTCAGTTTGGCATTTAATATACTTGCAAATATTTTTCTATAAAAATGTCTCGTTTTGGCACTGAATCTGTAGAGTCAATTAACACGTTGACGGACAGTGCGTCAAATGTATAAGCAAGTTTTTGACACTATATTTATTTTACAAATAATGAAATACCTACGGAAATTCTGAATCTTATTGCAGTCATAAATGAACAATACAAACCTTTCTAGAAAACAAATTGCCAGAACATAGCAGCTGCAATTATTGTTATCTGGTCTCTGACATTAGATGGTAAGAAAGTTATTGATTGTGGGAACTTTTCATTTAATGTTCCAAATACATACTTTTAATAATTTTCGATTCCAATGAATTCTGCCGTATGTATGTTTCAGTTAATCAGTTATCCAGAGAGGTTGAAATTGTACAACGAAGAGTGCATTTCGGAATACGCCGCATAATATCTTTGATAATCATATCGATAGCGTCTGAAACTGTAAAATTTATTGAGGGGATGGATAAATTTCTTCCTAGTAGGAAAAGACAAGGTCGCTGCTCTGATTTCTGATTGAAAATGGTGTTCAAAATATCTCCAACAAATACATGTACCATTTTTCAAATCGCTACTACTCCGAGATCCATCTGAGGGGGTAAATTTCCATTACCCATGGAGAGTGGAGAGTGGCTTGTAAGCCTGTTTTTCAGTTTCAAAATTTAATTCGTTTCATTTTTGACGAATTTACCAAATTTTACACCCACGGTGTTACTATGTGCAATGTTTGGCTGATTTTGTGTCCTTACTCCTAGCACTAATCCTTCTCTGTTTTAAATGTAGAAGGGTAGGGGTAGTACAAACAAAATAAGGGCGGTACAATCCAGTACTAACGCAGTACAAACGAAATAGCCTATTTTTGACATTCATATGGCAAAGAATGCATAGTAGAGGGGTAGCATGTCACTGGCCCCCCAGGCCAATCTAGACGGGTGGGGGCGGTACAAACAAAATAAGGGCGATACAATCCGATACTAACGTAGTACAAACGAACATACCCATCCCGGACCCCCACATCGAAAAAGGGGGGGATGGCATGTCACCAGCCCCTCCAGGCAGATTTAAAAGGGTGGAGGCAGTACAAACGAATGAAGGGTGATACAATCCAGTACTAACGCAGTACAAACGAAATAGCCTATTTTCGACATTTAGAAGGCAAAAAGTGCAGAGTACAGGGTAGCATGTCACTGGCCCCCCCAGGCCAATCTAGACGGGTGGGGGCAGTACAAACAAAATAAGGGCGATACAATCCGATACTAACGCAGTACAAACGAACATACCCATCCCGGACCCCCAGATCGAAAAAGGGGGGGATAGCATGTCACCAGCCCCTCCAGGCAGATTTAAAAGGGTGGGGGCAGTACAAACGAATGAAGGGTGATACAATCCAGTACTAACGCAATACAAACGAATGAACCTTTTTTTGACCCTCAAATCGAAAAAGGGGGGGTGGCATGTCACCAGCCCCTCCAGGCAGATTTAAAAGGGTGGGGGCAGTACAAACGAATGAAGGGTGATACAATCCAGTACTAACGCAATACAAACGAATGAGCTTTTTTTTGACCCTCAAATCGAAAAAGGGGGGGCTGGTGACATGGACCTCCGAAAGGATCTCCCCGGCAAAAATGCCATACGATATTATTATATATTATTAATTATAAGGGACTTTCGGCCCTCGGTAATAATTTAGTCTTTCATTCTGCGTTTAAATTTTTCAAAAATATTTATTGGTTTTTTAGTATTCGAAAAAAATTAACACAATGTCCGTAGTAATATTTTCCAAATCTATCTTTGTCATACAGCGCACTCAGTCGAATTGGATACTGCCAGCTATTATCAGTCAGCCAGTAACAATCAGTGACAATTTTAAATATTTGGTATGGCATCGAGAATATTTTGAGTTGTTGATTTATACAGTAATGAGCGCACTAATAACCGGCAAAATAACGCAAAAGATGGAAAACCTGTTAAATTGTGAGATAAAAAGAGATGAACCTAGTGGAAGTGGAGGTGTTAAATTTGACACTATATTGATTGTTTCTCACCTTTAGACACACCGGACTAATTTCAGAAATGGCACTGTCACAGTGACAGTTTTAGTTGACATACTCCTCTGATACGTCTAACGGTGGGAAACAATCAATATAATCTCAATTTATATGTTACTATCGCTTAATTTAACAACTCTACTAGTTGTATTTCTTTTTATCTCGCAATTTAATATGTTTCCATCTTTTGTGCTATTTTGCCGGTTATTAGCGCGCTCATCACTGTATATTGAGTATTTGATAAATAATTTATTTAAGACGCGAGCTTAATAAAAAGTTATTCATTACAATATAAATAATAAATTTAATTGTTTATTATTTATGGAAGATCCGAAGCAGAGAATACACGAGGATATATTCAGTGATCGAAGTATTTTATTGTTAAAGATGTTCAGCGTTGTAAAAATTGTAAGCGTTTCATAGTGACAATATATTATTAACAAATCACTTTATCACTTTCCTCTTTTCTCGATTGATTATTATTAGTTTTTTTGTACACTAGATAAATTATTACAATCACTGAATACAAAGTTAGTGAAAAAATTATCAGTAGTTTGCACAAGAGATCTAAAATTATCGAATTTTTCCCGAGTGACACTTTGACAGTTTTAATTTCACGACCCGAAGGGGAGTGAAATTATGTCAGAGTGGCACGAGGGAAACAATTCGATAATAATTTTAGAGATCGAGTGCAATTTGCTGCGATTATTTCATGAATGAAACTATTCAAAACCAAAATTTTATTGTAATTTATTTATGTAAGTACAAATTACTACAGTTAAACACACAGTTGTTTAAATATTTGACGGTTGAAAGTCATTACTTTTATAACTTTTAAAACAGTAATTGTCATTAATGTCACTGAATGTATTTTTTCGTAGCAACGAAAGGCATCTGACGTAATATACTTGACGACGGAATATTATCAAAAATTATCACTTTAATTTTTATTTCTGTAGCTTTCTGTTGGTCAGAATCTCCTATGAATGAAATAATCATATTAATTAACTGAATTAATAATTAAGGCAATTAATTATACAAGTAACAGTTATCCAAGAACATTCAAAAGACATCTTTAAAGTTAATGATGACATTGTCAAGTAAAGTTTACATTTCCATACCAGTGAGAATTTTACTACACGTAATTTGCCGTGTAAAGACAGAAAAAGTAGGGAAACCGTAAAATATTTGCGAATTATGTACCAATGGCCTTAAGTAGATATCGCTACAGTCTCTGTACGCGAAATATTTGTATGACTCTACATTAAGTGACAGATTATTTTCTTTTCTGTTCCGAGTAAACCATAGAACCTCTAAACCCCTAAAGGGGTGAAAGGTATGTAAGAGGCCGCTGCGGTCACCTCAGAATGGAAAGCCGTCTTTAATTTTCATTTTTATAAAAAATCTTATTTTAAAGGTTTTTCAGTAGTAAATACGCGAGTGCTCTAAAATTATCGATTTGTATCCCGAGTGACATTTTGTTAGTTTTACTTTCGCAACCCGAAGGGGAGTGAAATTATGTCAAAATGTCACGAGAGAAAAACAAATCGGTCATTTTTAATTCGAGTATAATTCGGTAAGATCATTTCATGAATAAAACTGTCTTTTAAAATCATTTTAACTAATATTTTATTGGTATTTTTACCTGAACATTTGCTAAAACTTTTCACAGTGTTTTCTTTGACAAGTTGTAAAACCTAATTGTCATTAATGTCACTGAATGTCCATTTTTGCGTTAGTCTAGACGCAACATAGGGGGTCCCGTGTATACTTTTAGGTCGCCGCGATTTGATTGTGGTATTAGAGGTTTTTTGGGTCGCTGAATCCAATACAAGTGGTCTGGAAGCCCATCTGTGCGTTGAATTGTTATTAACAAATTATGGTAAAATTAGGTATTTTTCAGGAATTATTACAAGCCCTGTAAATAAATTGATAGTGTTAAGGTCTTCTCTGGTGTATTTTTGGCCGGTGAATCGAATGCGACTAGTCGCGATTACTCAAAATATGTTCTTGTTTTGTTAATAACAAAATAATTGTTTATTCGCCGAAAAGCTCAAAATGCGCTATCTACAGCAAGTTTGTAGTCTGTTTCATAGTATTTTTATAAGATAAATCGATTGTCACTAGTCGTGATAGCTTAAACCACGTTCCGACTTTATTATTAATAAATTATTGCAAAAATACCGGTTTATAGTACGTTTACTCACGGTATTTGCTCTAATTTTTAAAAAACCACTTGGCATGACATGAAATTTGACATGCACGTAGCTAACATGTCAAACAAAATAAGTGATATTTTGTTGATGTGTGCTTTTATGCTGGGGGTAAGTTTCACCCCGTTTCGGGGGTGAAAAAAGAAACCTTTAAAACAAGTCCGGAATTGGATAAACTGATTAATTCTAAGCAACTTTTGTTATATAGAGTTTTTTCACTAAGTCAATACTTTTTGAGTCATTTGCGAGTGAATATGTTCCTTTTTCAACAAAAAAAAAACACAAATAACTCAAAAAGTATTGACTTAGTGAAAAACTGTGTGGAACAAGAGTTGCTTAGATTTAATCAGTTTATCCACTTTGGGACTTATTTTAAAGGTTTCTTTTTTCAATACTGAAAAGGGGTGAAACTCAAACCCTCGGGGTAAAAGCAGACATCGGCACAATATCACTTGTTTTGTCTGACATGTTAGCTACGTGTATGCCAAATTTCATGTCAATCCAATAATAGACTAAGAGCCGCTATAGGTGAAATTTCTTAATCATTTTAGGCACGACGGGACCCTATAACTTAAATAGTACAACCTAAAATAAAACGTTTGAGCACTGTGCCGTCACTTTTCAGTGGCACATGCGTTTACAGTGGCGCATCAAACTTTCCACTTATGGACGGGATACATAAATTAAAACATACTCTCCCTCATTAAAAGAATTTAATTTTTTTAATTTTTTTAAGTTCTATGTGATTAAGACATAAGACTCATCGTAATTTTAACCCACCACCCCCTTCTCCCTGCCCCCACCATCAAAAACTTTATTTTTCGATTTTATTTTTTTTTGGGGGGATGCAGTCAATTTTAAAATTTCAAAAAATTCACACGCATAGTTAAGGCTTTTATAAAACATGTCTATTTTTTATAGACCTGTAGGTTGAGTGTACTTAACCTCAAAAAATTTTTCAAATTTTTTTTTTGGAAAAAAGTATATAACTTTTTTTTTGGGGATAGCTGCAGATCTAATTTTTTCTCAGTCTTGTGTATTTTATCAAGCCCTATATTTCTAATTTTTTTCAGATTTTTCTGTAATGCTGATCACCTTCAAAAATCCAAAAACCTGTTTTTTAAGGGGGTTTTGGGGGGTTTGAACGTGTTTTTCTGATTTTTAAATATTCTAAAGGACTCAGTTACTTCAAGTTACATATAGCCTATAAAAAAAATTGATTTGCTATATTATTAAGTCAACAAAATAGGGAAAATCCCCCAAAACCCCACAAAAAACAGTTTTTCGGATCTTTAAAGGTGGGGAGCCTTACGGAAAAATCTGAAGAAAAAATTTAAATATAGTGTTTGATAAAACACACAAGATTAAGAAAAAATTAGACCTGCAGCTATCCCCCAAAAAAAGTTATACGCTTTTTTGAAAAAAAAAATCCTTTTAATTTTTTGAGGTTATGTACACTCTACCTATGGGTCTATAAAAATAGGCATGTTTTACAAAAGCCTCAGCTATGCGTGTGAATTTTTTGAAATTTTAAAATTAATTGCATCCCACCAAAAAAAAAAAATAAAAACGAAAAATGAAGTTTTTGATGGTGGGGGCAGGGGGAAGGAGGTGATGGGTTAAAATCACGCTGAATCCTATGTGTTAATCACATAGAACTTAAAAAAATAAAAAATAAAGTATTCTGTTAGTAAGGGAGGGTAACTTTTAATTTATTTATCCCGTCCATAAGTGGAAAGTTTGATGCCCCACTGTCGACGCATGTGCCACTGAAAAGTGACGGCACAGTGTTCAAACGTTTTCTTTTAGGTTCTACTATTTAAGTTATGGGGTCCCATCGTGCCTAAAATGATTAGGAAATTTCACCTATAGCGGCGCTTAGTCTACAAGTGGTTTTTTAAAATTCAGAGCAAAAACCGTGAGTGAACGTACTATAAACCGTTATTTTTGCAATAATTTATTAATAACAAAGTCGGAACGTGGTTTAAGCCATCGCGACTAGTGGCAACCGATTTAGCGTATAAAATACTATAAAACTGTCTACAAACTTGCTGTAGATAGCGCATTTTGAGCTTTTCGGCGAATAAACAATTATTTTGTTATTAACAAAATAAGAACATATTTTGAGTGATCACGACTAGTCGCATTCGATTCAGCGACCAAAAATACATCAGAGAAGGTCTTACCACTATCAATTTATTTACAGGGCTTCTAATAATTTCTGAAAAATACGTAATTTTACCATCGTTTGTTAATAACAATTAAACGCACCACATTTGGGCTTCCAGACCACTTCCATTGGATTCAGCGGCGACCTAAACGTGTACACGGGACCCCTATGTTGCGACTAGACTACGTAGCAACAAAGGTCATCTGACGTAATACTTGACGACGGTAAATTATCAGTAGTAATTGCACAAGAGCTCTAAAATTATCGAATTTTTCCCGAGTGACACTTTGACAGTTTTAATTTCACGACCCGAAGGCGAGTGAAATTATGTCAAAGTGTCACGAGGGCAAAAATTCCATATTAATTTTAGAGATCGAGTGCAATTTGTTGCGATTATTTCACGAATAAAACTGTTCAAAACCAAAATTTTATTGTAATTTATTTATGTAAGTACAAATTAGTACAATTAAACACACAGTTGTTATAAATATTTGACGATTTAAAGTCATCACTTTTATAATTTTTAAAACATTAATTGTCATTAATGTCACTGAATGTATTTTTTCGTAGCAACGAAGGGCATCTGACGTAATATACTTAACGACGGGCAATTATCAAAAATTATCGATTTAATTCAGATTTCTGTAGCTTTCTATTGGTCAGAATCTCCTATGAATGAAATAATCAGTAGTAATTGCACAAGAGCTCTAAAATTATTGAATTTTACCCGAGTGACACTTTGACAGTTTTAATTTCACGAGCCGGAGGCGAGTGAAATTATGTCAAAGTGTCACAAGGACAAAAATTCTATATTAATTTTAGAGATCGAGTGCAATTTGTTGCGATTATTTCATGAATAAAACTGTTCAAAACCAAAATTTTATTGTAATTTATTTATGTAAATACAAATTAGTACAATTAAATACACAGTTGTTATAAATATGTATTTGACGGTTGAAAATCTTCACTTTTATAATTTTTAAAACATTAATTGTCATTAATATCACTGAATTTATTTTTTTGTAGAAACGAAGGGCATCTGACGTAATATACTTGAGACGGACAATTATCAAAAATTATCAATTTAATTTAGATTTCTGTCTATTGGTCAGAATCTCCTATGAATGAAATAATCAGTAGTAATTGCACGGGAGCTCTAAAATTATCGATTTGTTTCCCGAGTGACACTTTGACAGTTTTAATCATAGAGTTATATATTAGCATAGAGAGAGTGTCATTCAGAGCGAAGTGACGACACCATCTTTTTTATTTGGATTAGTGCTGTTTCACTCTTACGCATAGTAAAGCTGCTACAGTTGTCCTCCCCTTCCGTGCCTATACTCACACTGAATATTTGCTGAATGTCATCACAGATTCTCGATACAATGTGTTAGAAAGAGATGCCGCAAACCAGTCCATGAGATCTTGTCGTCAGGAAGCGCGGAAAGTAGGCTCACTCTATGTTAATATATACCTCTATGGTTTTAATTTATTATTTGGAAGAAATTATGTCAAAGTGTCACGAGGGCAACAGGTTGATAATAATTTTAGAGATCGAGTGTAATTCGCTGAGATTATTTGATGAATAAAACTATCTTTTAAAATATTTTAACTAATATTTTATTGATATCTTCACCTGAATATTTGCTAAACATGTTTCTTGGTGTTTTCTCTGTGAAGTCGTAAAACATTAATTGTCATTAATGTGACTGAATGTTCATTTTTGCGTAATAACGAAGGGCATCTGACCTAATGCTTGACGACGGTATATTATCAAAACTTATCGCTGTGATTTTTATTTCTGTATCTTCTTATTGGTCAGAGTCTCCTATGAATGAAATAATCAGCATTAACATCACAAGAGAAAGAGAATAAATTGACAATACAGTAGAACGTCAATATTCCGGATTAATTGGGACCGGACCCCATCCGGATTATCAAATTATCCGGATTATCGAAATTATCTCAAAAAAGGCCAGTATACACATTAAGGCCTTGTTCAGATAGGGCGGTTTGCCAACGTTTGACGCCGCGGTTTACCTGAAAAACCCAACCGCCGCGGTTCAAGTTACATAGAAACAAATGCAACCGCTCAACATCGTACATATTGAACCGATCCGTCGTCAAACCGCGGCGGTTTTAAGTTTACTAGGGGAGGAATGAGACCGCCAGTCAATCGCTCTCATGTGTACGATACAACCGTCGCCGGCTAACCGCGGCGTCAAACGCTGACAAACCTGCCCCATGTAAACAAGCTGTAAAGTACAACAAACGTTTTAAAATTTTATGTTTTCTCTTGTACAGTAAAGTGTCTAGAGGTGAAATTAATCAAAACATTTTTTTATGATTAAACACTGCATTGTAATTATTTTATAATAGTACCATGTGTACAGTAAAAACATCAGACACTATTTGGGCTTTTAAAAAAATGTGTAAAATATTTTTGAACTGCGGTAGAGGTTCGTTTTTCGCAGCGAAGTTCTTAAATTGTTTTAAAAGAATCAGATATTTTTGCTAGATTCAAATCCGGATTATTGACGGTCCGGATTTTTGACGTCCGGATTATCGACGTTCTACTGTAATCCGACAATTTTACGAAAACTTGTTGCCTGGCAATAGACACGAGAGCCCGGGGGGGACTCAAGTGACTATTGCGGATTGTAAGCAAGTTAAATAAAGAAATTGGAGCATTATTTTATTATTATTTATATTCTCACTACCGCGTAATATTCGACAGATTATTTTTAATACTTACATATAAAACTCAAGTCTTTGTACAAAAACATTAAGTGACATTTTTTGTCCCAATTAATATGACACATAGTTTTCAACTTATCAAAGTGAACAGTACATATTAGCAAATACTCAGATGAAGATATTAATAAAATATTAGTTACAATATTTACAAAATACCGTTTATTCATGAAATATAAACTTGCTGAAGTACAATCGGGCGATTAAAATTGTCGATTGTGTTGTCTTCGTGATAATTTGATATTTAATTAGATGCAGAACTAAAAATTTATTATGCTTCATTTTTATAAATATTTGACAGTTGTCAAAACTAGGAAATTCGTTGTAAATAAACAGAAAAAAATCCACCTTAAAATATTCCCACCGTAATAATCTTGGTAGAAAATTCCCACTAGAATTACAATCTGATTGGACGGAATTAAACACGTTCTGAAAAATTACTACACGATTGTTAATTAAAATCAATAAAAAATAATCGAAAAATTTCCCGCTGTAATTTTTATTCTTGTATTTTTCTATTGCTCAGAATCTTTATGAATGAAATAATCATTACAATCAACTGCGGTCTAGTCCCATACAAAATAACATTCAATTTAAAAAATTGTTAATTTTAGGCCAGTAATGCTAGAACTTTATTCTTTTGAAATGTAAAGACTGAAATAGTTTCGTACACACTTATGACAACAGGTAAAAGGGGGAGAAATGTACTTTTGCAGTGTGTAAAATTAATAATTCTTAGCTGAGCGCTTTCGGCTTATAAAGCCATCTTCGGAGCTATGGTCAAAAAGGTCAAAATACCACTATGAAGAGAGATGGGTGCCATTTATGATATGAAATACTTCTGTTTCTAATGTAGTTTTTTATTGGTTGGAAAAAACCTTGTCTGTCTGTTTAAAAAATTGTTCAATTTGCTGTTGGTTATTTTTGTATCCAGAAAAGCTAAACATCAAGAACGAGCACAAAGGACTTCCACACGAAAATTACATTATACAGGGTGGTTCATCTTATTCGCCTCGGTCTCTGTACGGAAAACCACTTGATATTTTAAAAAAAATTCTTCACAGGAATATACAGGGCCTTTAATACTACAACCTAAAAATAATGTGAATTATACAGGGTGTTCCAAAAAAGAGTGGTATATCAAAGTTATATTTTTTCTTATGGAATGCCCTATATCTGATGACATTATTGAATTGGCCTTAAAAAATAAGCTGTACTTTCATAAGGGTTCCCTATACCTAAATACAGGGTGTTTGTTTTGATTTATTTCGATGTTTATAAAAATGTAAGGGTTTAGAAAAAAATAAATATCTACGAATCTAATAAGCAGTAACAAATTCTTTCTTGGACCTTAATAATAGACTATTTAGCATACTTAAACAGATGCTTATTGCAACAAAATTTCTTACAGGGTGGTCAAAATATGAGATTGTTCTATTAACAAGTTCAAACTGTAATAACTTACTTATTTTAAATGGAACACCCTGTATCTTACAAGTCTATCGCGTAGAAAATTTACTTTGCTTTCAATTTGTATTAGGGTTTCCTATACCTATCTTTTTACAGGGTGGTCAAAATATTAGATTGTTCTATTAACAAATTCAAGCTGTAATAACTGACTTATTTTAAATGAAACACCCTGTATCTTACTAGTCTATCGCGTAGAAAATTTACTTAGCTTTCAATTCTAATTAGGGTTTCCTATACCTATCTTTTTACAGGGTGGTCAAAATATTAGATTGTTCTATTAACAAATTCAAGCTGTAATAACTTAGTTATTTTAAATGGAACACTCTGTATCTTACTAGTCTATCGCGTAGAAAATTTACTTATATTTCAATTCTTATTAGGGTTTCCTATACCTATCTCCCTTCATCTTTTAAATATTTAAAGATTTCCTAATTTGTAAGCTTTAAAAATTAGAATTAAGTACCTATGTCCTGTTTATGTACAACACATCACCAACAGCGGCAATATACTTAGACAAGATACTGTCATTATAAAATTTTCATTGTTATCATGTAATCACACAGAGTATTGTATTATTTTAGTTGATTTTGGCCTACATGTGACATTGAATAATATGTTTATATTAAACTGCATACCCTATATTAGATGCCGTATTCTGGAAGAGATTTAAATTATATTTCATTCCGTATAAGTATTTTCTATATCTTAACCCAACGGTTATTAAGTAAATTTAAGAACATAACTTTTTGTTTGAATCTTTGAATCGCAATTACAAACAATTAAATGCAATGGCTACTTTGACGAAAAACGAGCCTATTGTACAAAAATATGTAAAAATGGGTATTTACAGAATAACATGGGAATTTATTTTTACAGAATAACATGTGTATTGAGAATGTTTACATGGAATTGAAGATATTTTAAATATCTTCCATTATAAAGAATAGAATATCGAGTATGTCATTTAGAATAAGAACACTGTGTGATTAAATGATAAAAATGTGAATTTTATTAATGAAACTATCTTGACTAAGATACTTAAGTATACTGCCGGTGTTGGTGATGTGTTGTACATAACCACGACATAGGTACTTAATTCTAATTTTTAAAGCTTACAAATTAGGAAATCTTTAAATATTTAAAAAATGAAGGGAGATAGGTATAGGAAACCCTAATAAGAATTGAAAGCTAAGTAAATTTTATACGTGATAGACTAGTAAGATACAGGGTGTTTCATTTAAAATAAGTAAGTTATTACAGCTTGAATTTGTTAATAGAACAATCTAATATTTTGACCACCCTGTAAAAAGATAGGTATAGGAAACCCTAATACAAATTGAAAGCTAAGTAAATTTTCTACGCGATAGACTAGTAATATAGAGGGTGTTCTATTTAAAATAATTAAGTTATTACAGCTTGAATTTGTTAATAGAACAATCCGATATTTTGACCACCCTGTAAGAAATTTTGTTGCAATAAGCATCTGTTTAAGTATGCTAAGTAGTCTGTTATTAAGATCCAAGAAAGAATTTGTTACTGCTTCTTAGATTCGTAGATATTTATTTTTTTCTTAAACCTTACATTTTTATAAAAATCGAAATAAATCAAAACACCCTGTATTTAGGTATAGGGAACTCTTATGAAAGTACAGCTTATTTTTTAAGGCCAATTCAATAATGTCATCAGATATAGGGCATTCCATAAGAAAAAATATAACTTTGATATACCACCCTTTTTTGGAGCACCCTGTATACTTCACATTATTTTTAGATTATAGTATTATAGGCCGTGTATATTTCTGTGAAGAAATTTTTTGAAAATATCAAGTGGTTTTCCGTACAGAGACCGAGGCGAATAAGATGAACCACCCTGTATATAAAACGAATATTTGATCATGGTAAGGTCAAAAAGACCTTACCATTTGAATACTGCGGTGTCAGATAGCAGTATTCAAATGGTAAGGTCTTTTTGACCTTACCATGATCAAATATTCGTTTTATATTGTAATTTTCGTGTGGAAGTCCTTTGTGCCCGTTCTTGATGTTTAACTTTTCTGGATACAGAAAGAACCAACAGCAAATTGAACAATTTTTTAAACAGACAGACAAGGTTTTTTCCAACCAATAAAAAACTACATAAGAAACAGAAGTATTTCATATCATAAATGGAACCCATCTCTCTTCATAGTGGTATTTTGACCTTTTTGACCATAGCTCCGAAGAGGGCTTTATAAGCCGAAAGCGCTCAGCTAAGAATTATTAATTTTACACACTTCCAAAGTACACTTCTCCCCCTTTTACCTGTTTATTCTTTTGTTTTTCATTTATTTTCTTTACCACTCCTGTCTTTATACAGTATCATACACGCCATTGCTCTAAGTTCGTAAAGGTGAGGTCGCGATAAATCTGCACCATTCAAAATTTCGTATGAGCTCGAAACGCTTTGAGCTTTGTAATAATAAATTAAGAACGTTGCGGAATTGCATAAATTGCACATAATTCGTCGCTGGCGAACTTGCGGATCTCTATATAAACTAATTGCTCTTCAGACAATACCGTCGTCGTATCGTTTCAATTCAAGCTATTGTGGCAGTAATATGAGAAGCAGCTACATAAGATTATATGGTTTAAAATATCTATGGGGCATTAAAATGGCATTAAGGGCACGGGAAGCGTTAACTTCATTAAGAAAATTTTGCTGTTATGCGGTGGATATTTTATGGATAATAAGAAATGAGTTTTATCCTTCTTTATAAGAGGTATGTAAGTAATGCTTTGAGATAATGTAGTAAATAACTATTGTGTTTAAAAATACAAAATTTTATCTAAAAATCGAATTTATATGCTAAACCGAATATTTTTACAGTTGTTTCGACAACTAGTAGATTTAGTCTAGTAAAATAAAATTACACTACATGTAAATCAAAATGTAAATTCGTACAGATTGAAACAAATTTTATATCAAAGTTTAGGTGGGTACAAAAGATATTTTCAAGAAAGTATCCAAATCATACAAGGGGATCATTGTTTAAATAATTAAAAAGGGGTCATTTTTGCATAAAAATTACTTTTTTAACTGCTGAGGTCATCCAATTCCTAATGAAGGTCTATAGGATTATTTTATTTAAAGTTGAAGGGTAAATCTTTCACATAAGACTTACTAAATTAAATTTGGCACCCTATTTATTTAAATAATTATACATAAAACTTTAAAAACAAATTTACAAAAAATTATTTTTAGCGTTTTAAATAAGCACTATAAAATATCTTGTTTTACAAGATAAGTAGTTGCGCTATGTTATCAGTATTAATCAAAAAAAATTGGTGCAAAAATATTTAATATTTTTTGAGATATTGAATTTGTTTATTAAATATTACTCTATTTTCAATTGCAAAAACGCGGTTGTTGCCAAAGAAATATTAACCTGTATTAAATCTCATCATTTTTATTTTTATGTATATTTTCGATAAATGTATTGATAAATTCAAATTTCAAATAAACTTCCCCCTAAAAGGGCATTTGAAAATTATTCAAATTTGTTTATAATTTGTTTTTTTTAATAGCGTCGCGGGGATTAAATATTTTGAAATGCCGTTTCGATAATTGGGTTTCTGGGAATTTTTCACTAATTAACAAATTTTTTTGTCTTTTTTTCCTCTTCTTTTTTTTTCTTGGAATTATATTACTACGGGCCCTTTTTGGGTTAAGTTTCATTAAGAATTTCGAATCTCTAAGTTATAGATTCTAGACCTAAAAATATTAAGATTGGTCTAAAATCACTTAAATAAAATGTGAATACTTACTGAGTTACAGGGTGTTTTATTTAAAAATTTAAAAATTATTTTTACCAAGTACTTTTAAACTATTTGACGTATCCTTATCATACTTGACAGAAAGTGTGAGTACTATACAGTCTACTAAATTGTGATAAATAAAAGTTTCTAGCTACCGCCAGAGGCGTACGACAGGGGACAGTTAATGGTTGACCCTTCCCAAATTCTACGCCACTGAGGGAATTACTATTTTAGCAAAATTTTTAGATTCTCCAATACTTTCTATGTAAATAATATACTCTTTACTGGTAACGATTAAGTCATTAGTTTTCGAGATATTGGACGTTAAATATGAAACGGTATAGTTATTTTGATTCATTCATTCATTCATTTTAAACTTACAATATCTCTCAAACTGATGACTTTATCGATACCAATAAAGTTATTTACATACAAAGTATTGGAGAATCGAAAAATTTCGCTACAATAGTAATTCACTCAGTGGCATAGAACTTGGAAAGGGTCAAGCATTCACTATCCCCTGTCGCACGCCTCTGGCACTAGCTAGAAACGTTTATTAATCACAATTTGGTAGGGTGTATAATAGCCACACTTTCTGCCAAGTATGATAAGGATACGTCAAATAGTTTTAAAGTACTTGGTAACAATAATTTTTAAATTTTTACATAAAACACCCTGTAACTCAGTAAGTAGCCACATTTTATTTAAGAGATTTTAGTTAAATCTTAATATTTTTAGGTCTAGAATCTACAACTGAGAGATTCGACATTCTTAATAAAATTTAACCCTAAAAGGGCCCGTAGTAATATAACTCCCAGAAAAAAAAAAGAAGAAGAAAAAACGACAAAAAATTTTTGTTAATTAGTAAAAAATTCCCAGGAACCCAATTATCGAAACGGAATTTCAAAATACTTAATCCTTGCGACGTTATTAAAAAAACAAATTATAAACAAATTTGAATAATATTCAAATGCCATTTTAGGGGGGAGTTTAATTGAAATTTGAATTTATCAATACATTTATCAAAAATGTACATAAAAATAAAAATAATGAGATCTTAATCAGGTGAATATTTCTTTGGAAACAACCGCGTTTTTCAATTGAAAATATAGTAACATTTAATAAACAAATTCAATATCTCAAAAAATATTAAATATTTTTTGACCAATTTTTTTTTGTTTAATACTGGTAACATATCGGAACTTAGTCTGTAAAATAAGATATTTTATAGTGCTTATTTAAAACGCTAAAAATAATTTTTTGCAAATTTGTTTTTAAAGTTTTATATACAATTATTTAAATAAATAGGGGGTCAAATTTAATTTAGTAAGTTTTATGTGAAAGATTTACTCGTCAACTTTGCATAAAAAAATCCAATAGACCTTCATTAGTAAGTGAATTACCTCAGCAGTTAAAAAGGTGTTTTTTTTTTGCAAAAATGACCAATTTTTAATTATTTAAACAATGATCCCCTTGTATGATTTGGATACTTTCTCGAAAATATCTTTTGTACCCACCTAAACTTTGATATAAAATTTGTTCTAACCTGTACGAATTTACATTTTGACTTTTTTTATTTTATTAGGCTAATTATAAGAAAATGATGTAAACAATAAATCTGAAAGTTCTCGTGGAACCACTTTCGGGTAACATCTCTACTTTTTACAATAATTATTTATAATTATGTATTTTTTATGGGAAATAAGCCACAATTTTACTAAAAAATGAATTTATTAACGTTTCGAAGCCCAAATCGGGTTTCGTTGTCAAAATACAAAATACTATTAAAATAAACAAACATGTTGTTGCTAACTAAAAAAATTCTTCTAATAATTTATTTAATCTGACTCATTTATATTGGAAATTCAGACGTATATTATACATTTTAAAGTAGAAGACTTTAAAATGTATAATATACGTCTGAGTTTCCAATATAAATGAGTCAGATTAAATAAATTATTAGAAGAATTTTTTTACTTAGCAACAACATGTTTGTTTATTTTAATAGTATTTTGTATTTTGACAACGAAATCCGATTTGGGCTTCGAAACGTTAATAAATTCATTTTTTAGTAAAATTGTGGCTTATTTCCCATAAAAAATACGTAATTATAAAAATGCCACAAGGAAATAGCTTCAGAACAAAATTATTTATAAGTCTCTTTCGTCTCCTTTATTCGTCATCTCCTTGCTTTATAAATTGTAAAGCACTGAGATTAAGGATGTTACCACAAAGTGGTTCCATGAAAATTTTCAGATTTTTTTATTCTGTACATATGGGACTTCTCTTTTATTTAATAGATGTCAATACAGCGTCCCATACGCGAATTATTTTTTTATAATTCTGCTTAAGTAGAGAGCTTCTCCATAAGTATCGTAATTTCCGTAGCCGTGATTTAATTGAAGTTTTTAGGTACTTCAAAATTGTCAAAACCTAAAGATGTGAGAATACTCATCTCCTGTAATGTCCCCTATCTGAATAGTTGGATATCCTTTGGATATCCAAGAAGCAAAAACAATTGTTTAGGACAAATAGTGTCGCCTATAGCTTCCTCACAGTTTTTTAATTGAATCGTTTTATCATCATGTGATATTACAGCTTGGTATTTCTTTGGAAACAAAGGCTTAAAAGTAGATTCTATAGATAGGTATATACGAAGTTGTTTGTCTAGAGTTGCACTATCTGTAGTATTGTAGTATGACACATATCGTTTTTTGCATGTTACTACCTATGGAGTCAGAAGCAGAAACACAATATTTTGATATACTTATTTGTTTAATATTAACGTAATTAACGTAATTGGTAATTAGATATTTTGTCTGCACCTCAAGTATCCGATGGAGCAGGCTATACCACTTTTCGGAAGGACTGTTAGTCCATTGACGTTTTATTATTTCTAATTAATCGAAAAAGCAAAAAACTGGATCTATCTTAGTTCTGAAACTAAACAAATCTAACTAAAAGTGTTCAAATACGTTGGATATAATTGCATACTAGATAACTTGAATTTTACGGCAATTAAATGCAGCAGCGAATGTTCACTCGTCGACGTACTCGAGTCGAATGCGGAAAAGAATAATTAGTCGATTAAGAATATAAAGCGGCGTCCTCATTGAGTTGACATTGTCGATTGACTCTGTCTATCGACACTGTCGACCGACAAATCGAAAAAGCTTCGATGTCCACACCAGGTAGGCAGAATATTTGTCGACAGTCGAAACGAAAATGTGTGACGAAGATGGCGCCATTATTGTTTGTGCCGCATTTGTTATTATCACAACTAAAAAACGTAAATCATCGCGTAAAAGAAGATTGTGGGTTCGACCAAGTCTTCAAAGTAGAAACCGGTATATCGGTAGTAATCTGATGGAAGATTTGAAAAAGCATGATATCGATATATTCAACCTTGAATACAGATGTAACGGAGGTTTCAGAAATTTTTTTCGAATGTCGGAAAGTGAATTTGAATATTTGTTGCAAAAAATCGGGCCAAAAATTTGTAAGCAAGACACCAAATGTAGACCTGGTCTTATTTTTGTCACGTAAAAATCTTAGCCCCGTAAGTCGGTACTCAAGTCTGAGTCGATGCTTAAGGTCGACCTTGAAAAAATTTGTATACAAATTTGTATAAGAATTTGTTCAAAATCGGACTTAAGCATCGACTCAGACTTGAGTACCGACTATGAATACGGGCCTTAAACTTTCATAAGCAAACCATTTACTTTTGTACACATCCTCCGTGCCACTGCCAAATTTATTGCCATCCTTTGTTTTTTTTATTTCTCTTGCTAACTGGCTTTGAAGATTTTTTATTTTTTGTTCTACTACCTGCTTTTCTATATTAAATTCACTGGAAATTTCAATCAAAGCATCGTGTCTCATGTTTTGGTCTTTATAATATTTGCTTCTAGTGTTCCATTAGTCCAGAAAGCCACTGCGCATCCGCTAGGAAAAATATTCTAATTCGTATTTTTTGCACAATCTTACTCAAAAAGGACTCCTTTTAACAAATTTGCATGTTGCCAGGACCAAAAGGTGGTCAAAAATTTTTTAAACGTTTTTTTTTTGTTTTTTTCCTAAAATTATTTTTTTTTGCATGGAAAAAAGTTTTTTTTGGTTTTTTGGATCATTCCAAATAGAAAAGATCTTTAGTGACTTTTCTCTAAAACTGATAGTTTTTGACATATAAGCGATTAAAAATTGAAAAATTGCGAAATCGGCCATTTTTAACCCTCAAAAACTATGTGAAAAACTGAAAATTTAAATGTTGCCAAAGTAGGTTGATACTCTTTAAACATCGATTGATGAAATCCCGAAAAGTTTTTTGCAATAAAATATTCAGAACTCCTTTCTTTTTTAATTGCTAATCAAGCGTGCGCGACACTATTTTCCATCGACAGTATGGTGTAAATGAAAGGAATAAATTCGTTATTTCGTAAACCGGCGACTTTAAGGAAAAATCCCGAAACAGGTCGATTTTTATTTTTAAGTTATGATATTGTGGCATATATGGTATACTAATGACGTCATCCATCTGGGCGTGATGACGTAATCGATGATTTTTTTAAATAGGAATAGGGGTCGTGTGCTAGCTCATTTGAAAGGGTCTCCAATTTTCTATTCAGTAATATAAACATTTATATAATTATTTATACAGAGTGTCCTTCTATTTCTTTTTTTGTCAAATAATTTAATTTAATAAAAATTTTTTGGATACCCTGTATAAATAATTATATAAATGTATACACTACTGAATAGAGAATTGAAGAACCTTTTAAATGAGCTGCCACACGACCGCTATAATAGCGGTCTCATTAGCGGTAATTCTCATTTAAAAAAATCATCGATTACGTCATCACGCCCAGACGGATGACGACACTAGTATACCATATATGCCAAAATATCAAAACTTAAAAATAAAAATCGACCTCTTTCGGGTTTTTTTCCTTAAAGTCGCCGGTTTACGAAATAACGAATTTATTCCTTTCATTTGCACCATACTGTATACACATGCAACGGTGTCGCGCACGCGTGATTAGAAATTAAAAAACAAGGAGTTTTGAATAGTGTATTGCAAAAAACTCTTCGGGATTTTATCAATCGATGTTTAAAGAGTATCTACCCACTTTGGGAACATTTAAATTTTCAGTTTTTCACATAGTTTTTGAGGGTTAAAAATGGCCGATTTCGAAATTTTTCAATTTTTAATCGCTTATATGTCAAAAACTATCATTTTTAGAGAAAAGTCACTAAAGACCTTTTCTGCTTGGAATGATCCAAAAAACCTAAAAAAAACTTTCTTCCAAGCAAAAAAATAATTTTAGGAAAAAAACAAAAAAAACGTTTAAAAATTTTTTGACCACCTTCTGGTCCTGGCAACATGCAAATTTGTTAAAAGGAGTCCTTTTTGAGTAAGATTGTGCAAAAAATTCGAATTAGAATATTTTTCCTAGCGGATGCGCAGTGGCTTTCTGGACTACATAGATTTGTTTTTAATTTGTAAGCTTCAATAAATGCAATCACTTTTTCTTTTTCCCATTCCATTTTGCCGACAAGTGCAAAATACGAGACTTTAGATGAGGCGGACTACGCCGCACGCTGAATTATTTTTACTGTATTTTTAAATGTCGAAGGTCGAATGCACGTCCACACGTCGGATTCGACTCGACCACCCTTTGATTTTACCGACAGAGCATGGAAAACCAGTCGACACGTCGATCGACATCTTTTGTCGATCGACAAAATCGATTGCCGCGTACACACTCAGTCGAGAGTGTCGATAAACACAGTCGATCGGCAACGTCGACTCAATGAGGACGCCGCTTAATAGATTATGAAATACGCACATCGGAAAAGTCTAGGGATATTTATAGGAACACACGTAATTTCTTCTTTAATTGGTATAGATGAATAATAATTGATTTATCGCGATAAATAATTAGAAGAAAAACAATTGGTAACATCTGTTTTATTAAAAAATGATTATCCTTTGTCGTTTATACATAAGAAATTGTCAAGAGTGAATCGAATTCAACAGAACAACTTAGAACGGGATCCTATAACATTCACAAGAATGACATAACTGCAAAAATCCAACTTAAAAACGATTTTTAAATAAAAGACTAAGTTTTCAATCTAGTGGCATGTAAAACAACATAATGCTACTCTACATTCCACCAGACTGAAAACAATGGGAAACTTTCTCTGGTTACACCTCCGAGGCTTCTACAGTGCTGAGAATAAGGAAGATGAGGGAATTTTACAATTTATAATTCACATCCCATCTACTCAGCGCGGTAAAGTTCCAACGAGAATGGTTCCCTTCGTACTCCAATCAGGGTAAACATGAATATCAAGAATGAATAACCATTTTTAATTTCGTTGCAAAAAAAATACCCCCGCATCGTATTCTAGTCCAATCAGAGAGTGCAGCAAGCACCACTACCGGTTTCGAAACTTATTAGTCTCTCATCAGGAGGCACATATGCTGCTCTCTCTCTGATCCAACCAAAACAAACCCAGGCGTGCAGTCACGGATTGCAACGAACGAAATGGCATAGATGCCCTAGCGGCAGCTGCTAGCAAAAGACTAAGTTTTCAATCTAATGGCATGTAAAACAACATAATGCTACTCTAGATCCCACCAGACTTAAAACAATGGGAAGCTTTCTCTGGTTACACCTCCGAGGCTTCTACAATTTGAAAGTCATAACGGATGCTGAGACTAAGGAAGATAAGGGAATTTTACAATTTTAATTCACATCCCATCTGCTCAGCACGGTAAAGTTAAAACGAGAATGGTTCCCTTCGTACTCCAATCAGGGTAAACATGAATATCAAAAATGAATAACCATTTTCAATTTCGTTGCAAAACGAAAATACCACCGCATCGTATTCTGGTCCAACCAGAGAGTGCAGCAAGCACCACTACCGGTTTCGAAACTTATTAGTCTCTCATCAGGAGGCACATATGCTGCTCTCTCTGATCAAACCAAAACAAACCCAGGCGTGCAGTCACGGATTGCAACGAACGCAATGGCAAAGATGCCCTAGCGGCAGCAAAAGACTAAGTTTTCAATCTAATCGCATGTAAAACAACATAATGCTCCTCTACATCCCACCAGACTCAAAACAATGGGAAACTTTCTCTGGTTACACCTCCGAGGCTTCTACAATTTGCAAGCCATAACGGATGCTGAGACTAAGGAATGGTTATTCATCTTTGATTTACATGTTTACTCTGATTGGAGTAAGAAGAGAACCATTCTCGTTGGAATTTTACCGCGCTGAGCAGATGGGATGTGAATTATAAATTGTATAATTCCCTCATCTTCCTTAGTCTCAGCATCCGTTATGGCTTGCAAATTGTAGAAACCTCGGAGGTGTAACCAGAGAAAGTTTCCCATTGTTTTCAGTCTGGTGGAATGTAGAGTAGCATTATGTTGTTTTACATGCCATTAGGTTAAAAACTTAGTCTTTTGCTAGGAGTTGCGGCTCGGGCATCTATGCCATATCGTTCGTTGCAATCCGTGACTGCACGCCGGGGTTTGTTTTGGTTGGATCAGAGAGAGAGCAGCATATGTGCCTCCTGATGAGAGACTAATAATTTTCGAAACCGGTAGAGGTGCTTGCAACACTCTCTGATTGAACTAGAATACGATGCGGGTGTGTTTTCGTTTTCGAAATTCAAAATGGTTATTTATTTTTGATTTTTAAATATTTAAAATCGGGATTAAGTGAGGAGTAATCATCCAGGAGCATCGGTACGGCGTTTATTGAAGTTATAATTCTTTAGGCGCGATTGAAAGTAAAATTTCATAATTCTGCACGCATGCGCACACAGACAGTATGGCGTTACGTTGCTAAATCTTTCAACTTATGTACAGTCCGTCTAATTTACTTACCGTTGCACGTCATTACCTACGCCAGAGATCTAAGTTGACATAGTTGCCAAAGTATAAAAAACTCTTGAATCCATTTTAAATCAAATAGATCACATTTTATTGTAAACGTGGATTATGCAACAAAACAAATTAATATTCAATGTAAATAAATAAAGACTTAAGAAAGAATTAAGTTATAATCATTTAAGATTTGCAGTGCAAGCGTTTTTGCACTGCATTGTTTAATTATTAAAAAACGGCTCCGAACTCTTGGGAGAAGCCGATGGGTTTCTTTGTATATGTCATCAATAACAACTAAAAAAGTTGTCAGATACGTCGATTATTCCAAGTCGTGATAAAATTAGGTGAAATTTATTTTTTATAGTAAAGTAAATAATAAAAAAAGTAAATATAATAGGACAGATACTTATAAACAGTAAAGAATATAAACAAATATGATGTGTCATCACCGCAACTGTCAAATAAATGTTACCAATGTATTCTAAAATGTCACCTTCATTCGATTACAGTTACAGTGTGTTCCGAACAAATCTGCTTCAAAAAACGCTTTATAATCCATTTATACAAATGAAATGAAACATATTATTGTGCATTTCTTTAGGTTAACATTAATAGAAATCTTCAAATATTATTTCTACGCGTATATAATAAAATATGTCTAGTGGCTGTAATTTCAGTGTACTCGGCAAAATGATTCTAAAAAAGAACACACCTACCGCCAAATATTTCGTGTTGGTATCATGCGACGTCACAGGCTATGACGCGGTTGACGTGCAACGGTTAGTAAATTAGACGAAGTATATAAATATATCAGTGCAAGAAAATGCGTGAAAAGAATATACTTATTAGTGTTTTTAGTAAATATATCTATTATAATTTTTGTGTCTTTGGATTTGTCTTCCTCGGGAGTAAGATGAGTATTATTAAAACATTTTATTGTATATTTATTATACTTCACCTTATCTGTTTGTTACCGTGAAATGTCATTAGGTACGTCCGAACCGATACAGACACAGTCCTCGTAGCGTATTTGGTATAGCATTCGGCCAGAGATCGAGAGGTCTTTCATGCGAATCAGGTCAATCCTATACTTTTTTTTAATTTTTTTGAAAGCGGTAAGCATAAAATTAGTTTGGTGTTAAAAAAAATCAAAACAAACTGGTTAAAGTATATTTATTTTTAAGAAATCATATAATAGAAGTATAACTTCTTACGTGCGTACAAAGTACACACACATTCTTTTTTCTTATAATCATGGCTTTTATTTTTATACCTATTGGTTCGAATTTCATTATCTTAATTTAATCCCCCCATGTTCAACCCGTTTTACAGTTGTGTCACTCTTCATCTAAAAAATTTTACATATTTAAAATAGATTAAATAAAGAGTAACCGTCCGTTGCATCAGTATGGCGTTTATTCTTACATTGATGGATTTTAGTTTCATCCCTAATGGTATGAATTTCATTATCTTAATTTAATCCCCCCATTTCCAATCCTACCTACAGTTGCATCATTCTTGATCTTAAAATTTTTCTCTATAAAAAAACATTTTTAAATATTTAGTATGCCGTTTATTCCTACAGCGATGGCTTTTATTTTCATCCCTATTGGTCCGAATTGCATTATCTTACTTTAGTCCCCCATTTCCAGTCCTATTTACAGTTTCCCCATTATTCATCTGAAACAAGGCCTAAAATGGTGAGTATTTCAATAACCACGCATCTAAAGTTAAAGCTGTGTCGTTTGTATATCATCTGTACACAGAATTTTAGAAGTTAAATACGAAACTAACAGGAATTGACAAAATTTGCAGTTACGTAATTGTTGTTGCGGACCGGCGATATATAAAAAAACTATCCGAGAGACTTAAAACAATGGGAAATAAATTTTACATTTCAACAACATTCAAAACAACAAACACATTGAGACCTATTTTATCTAATACTAAACCTAACAGTGAACAAGAAAGAACAAAGAATTGTATTTTTATAAAATACCTTGTGAATGTGAACAAGTTTATTTAGGTGAAACATCAAGACCATTAAACGTTAGAATAAGAGAACATAATAAGTCTTATATTAAAAATAGAGAATTTGATATTTCTCAAATATGTCAACAAGCATGGAACAATGAACATAAACTCCACTGGAAAGATTCAAGGTATAGTCCTGAAAGAAACAAATATGTACCTAGTAAAAAAAGAAAAATGAAAGAAGCAGCAGGATGTGGATACCCATACCAAAAGAGGAAGTCAATAGAAAGAAACTAACATGATTAGTAAGTCAGTGACATATCTAGAATATTAAATACATCATTTATATTTTAGTATAATTTATATATCTGTGTATTATTAATATTACTTAAAATTTAAAATAACATACATATAAAATCTGAATTTGGTGTTAGTTTTGAGAGTAAACTGAATGCAAGACCAAATACTTACAATGTCGGGATAGCATCATGAGGCTTTTTCCTGGTTTTTACTCGTGATTTACTATGGAATCACTAACGTGAGAATTTTACTGTCACCATTGCATCTGGTTCTTTTTAAAGACAAATCACATGCTATGATTTTTTGTGATGGGTATTCTTGAGTTTTAAAGTTAATTTCATATTATCGAATGAACTGTCTTTCAATAAAGTCGTCCCAGGATGCAACTCATAAATATGGGCAATATGATTTTAAAGTCTTCTACTTTTAAATGTATAATATATGTTTGAATTGCCGATATGAATGAGTCAGATTAAATTAAATTTGAGAAGAACTTTTTACTAAGTACCAACATTTTGGTTTAATTTTGTAATATTTTGTATTTTAATAACAACGTCCGAAGTGGTAGTCGAAACACCAATAAAATAATTTTTCAAGAAAATTACATAAATGCCACAAAGAAATAACTTCAAAACAATAAATTGTAATAGTGATTAGTAGTATGTATTAATATACAACAAAATTTATTGAAATGTCAAAAATAACGAGAATGCCTTTAAGTACAATTAAATGTATATTATTTATTATAAATAAAACTGCAGCCCAATCATTTGCATACCAGTTTTGATATTCTTGACACCACTCTGATCTTGCAGCGCTATTGCCTCTAGAGATATTTAAACATCTCATAGTCTAAGAGCTAGTGAACCCTCCGACTAACGGTCGTCCTGTAAGGCTAGAAATTTTTTTAGTGATAATTCATAGCACACCAAGGCTAAAAACCATGACCTGGTAGGCCTCAGCGGTGCACGTGTATTTACCAGGTGAATGGAAAAGTGCAAATTTAGGGGGTAAAATAAACTTTCTCCTGTAAGATTTAAATTTAAGTATGTGTTTGAGTAAGTCATTTAGAAGAAAGTGTACAACGACAGGCGATTCTGAAGAGCATAAGACCTTGCCAGGCGAGGGGAAAGATTAGGGGTTTTTCCTAAAATTATTCTTTTTGCACCGAACAAAGTTTTTTTAGGTTTTTTGAATCATTCCAAACAAAAAAGGTCTTTAGTGATTTTTCTCTTAAGTTAATAGTTTTTGTTATATAAGCGATTTAAAATTTTGAAAATTGAGAAATCGGCTATTTTTAACCCTAAATCGGACATTTATCTAAAAATTTCAATGTGGCCAAGGTACGTAGATATTCTTTAAACATTTGTTGATAAAATCCCGAAGAGTTTTTTGCAATACAAAATCGAAAACCTCTTTGTTTTTTAATTGTTAATCAAGCAGGCGCGACACTGTAGTATAAATGAGGACGTTTGAGTTTGCATAAATTCATTATCTCGAGAATGGGCAAATTTAAAGAGAAATCCTCAGACAGGATTTTTATTTTTGAATTAGGACTTTTTGGCATATATATAATACTAGTGACGTTATCCATCTGGGCGTGATGACGTAATCGGTGATTTTTTTAAATAAGAGTAGGGCTTGTGTGATAGCTCATTTGAAAGGTTATTTAATTCTCTATTCAGTAATATAAACATTAACATAATTATTTATACAGGGTGTACAAAAAAAATTTTTCTTCTATTTGTAAAATTTAATCAAAGCTAATTTAATTAAAAAAAATTTTTTGTACACCCTGTATAAATAATTATGTTAATGTTTATATTACTGAATAGAGAATTAAATAAACTTTCAAATGAGCTATTACGCAACCCCTACTCTTATTTAAAAAATCATCGATTGCGTCATCACGCCCAGATGGATGACGTCACTAGTATTATATATATGCCAAATAGTCCTAATTCAAAAATAAAAATCGACCTCTCTGAGGATTTCTCTTGAAATTTGCACATTTTCGAGATAATGAATTTATGCAAACTCAAACGTCCTCACTTATACTACAGTCACGCGCCCTCTTGATTAGCAATTAAGAAAACAAAGGGGTTTTCAATATTTTATTGCAAAAAACTCTTTGGGATTTAATCAATCAATGTTTAAAGAATATCTGCGTATCTTGGTCACATTGAAATTTTTAGATAAATGTCCGATTTAGGGTTAAAAATGGCCGATTTCGCAATTTTCAAAATTTTCAATCGCTGATATAACAAAAACTATTAACTTAAGAGAAAAATCACTAAAGACGTTTTCTGTTTGGGATGATTCAAAAAACGTAAAAAAATTTGTTAGGTGCAAAAATAATAATTTTAGGAAAACCCCTAATCTTTCCCCTCGCCTGGCAAGGTCTTATGCTCTTCAGAATCGCCTGTCATTGTACACATTATTTCTTCTAAATGACTTACTCAAACACATACTTAAATTTAAACCTTACAGGAGAAAGTTTATTTTACCCCCTAAATTTGCACTTTTCGATTCACCTGGTAAATACGCGTGCACCGCTGAGGCCTGCTAGGTCATGGTTTTTAGCCTTAGTGTGCTATGAATTATCACTAGAAAAATTTCTAGCCTTACAGGACGACCGTTAGTCGGAGGGTTCACTAGCTCTTAGACTATCAATAGCCTTTGACTGTGAAGATTGGTTTCATGGAGACGATTTCGTACAGTATCATGGCCTATAGGGTTTTTCATCGATTTTCATTGGTTTCGAGCTCTTGTCATAAATATATTTTTGATAAATATATTAATATACACGTCATTATAAATAATATTAATATACACGAATTATACGACATATGACAGAAACTCGAAACAAATGACTGTGAATGAAAAGCTCTATTGTTACTTGATGTCTCCGATGAAAGTAGTTAATCAATTCGGGTAAAAAACAATGTTTTCAATGCAATTGCAAAATGTTGTTAAGTTTTATCGAAAATATCGGATTTATTTTTATAGTTTAATGAAATGTCCGTACTTGGTGAAGAAATTCCACGATTAAGTACCAGGAAAGGAGCGTCCCTTCTGAATAAAAAAGAAGAATAAAGATTTGTTATAAAAACAAAGGATATCTTTTTTATTTTTAAACGTTTACACAGTAAGTCTGCATAAAAAATTAGTTAAAGGAAAAAATCAAAAACTGTGAAACAAAATTGGGATTTCATTAAAAATAAAAGCAAACAATGGCCGATACCAAACACCGATAAAAAACCGACAAAAGATTAAACAATTTCGTAATGAAAAACGAAGATTTTTTTCACAGATTCTTGATTCCTCATTACGATTTTGAATGCCAACATTGTTGCGGTCTGTGAAAGCTAGTATTAAAAGGGCAAAGGTTAATTATTGTTGCTGCTGAAAATGAGAACGGATTCATAAAGCGTTTGTATCTGGGGTGGAATCCCACTTTAAAACCGCGAGAACAGAACAATTTGAGAATTACCAAAAGTAGATTACAAGATAGCTAATAAATTTACCATTACACAGCGATATAGTAATGAATAATATAATATAATGCATTATACATATGTAATAGAGAGTAGTCGAAAAATATCGTAATTAAATAGGTTATGGATTTTACATTTGAATGACGATGATGGAATTTCAGCCTTTTTTGCAAGTATTGTGGTCAATATAACCATTGACTATAAACAGATTGTAGTACTAAAAAATGGTAGAACCCCAGGGCCAGAAAATATTGCTGCCGAATTAATAAAATGTGGGACAGATAAACTCTTTCAAGCACTTACTTGGTGTATGAACAAATATATAAACGGTGTCACACCACCCAGTTTATGGAAAATAGCTCATATTTCTTCCACTCATTAAAAAAGAAATAAGTTGGATTGCTCAAATTACAGAGGAATATCGGTAACTAGTAAACTAAGCCGAGTGTACGGGAGCATTCTTAGAAATCTCATTGAGATGGAGTATTAGTCCTGTCGCCAGTGGGGGTACAACGGCCTCCTTAATTCAGATGGGCTTACCCAAGTTTTTTTTAAGTATCTTGACCCGTAGAACACGAATTTTTTGGGTAACAGTCAATCCGGATGTCGGTAAGATTGTTATAAACAAAGAACTTGAGGAATCACATAACAGCGATTTTTCGCAAAACACAACATTGTTTTGTATTTTTTTGGTCATTCTAAGCAAAAAATGTTTTTACAAGTTTTTCCGTAGGATGCATAGTTTTCGACATAAACGCCGTTGAACTTTCAAAAAATCGAAAAATTGCAATTTTTGAACCCGAATAACTTTTGATTGAAAAATATAATATCAATTCTGCTTACCGTACATTTGAAAGTTCAAGTCAAATTCTATCGGTTTTGATTACTTTTATCGCTAAAAATTAATTTGTTTATTGTTAAACAAAGCTATAAACACATAGTGATTGAGTGACGTTTTCAATGCATTTCCCATTTGAAATCGAATGAGTAGGCGCGCATATAGACAATTTCTACGTAGATTACGTACATTAAAACGCATGCATTGGGCACGGGAAACACTATGTGTTTATGGCTTTGTTTAACAAATAAAAACCTAATTTTTAGCAATGCAGATAACAAAAACCGATAGAATTTGACTTGAACTTTCAAATGCAGTAAGCAGAATTGCTATTTTATTTTTTAATCAAAAGTTATTCGGGTTCGAAAATTGCACTTTTTCGATTTTTTGCAAGTTCAACCGCGTTTATCTCTAATACTATGCGTCCTACAAAAAAAATTGTAAGGACATTTTTTGCTGAGAATCACCCAAAATATACAAAAACATGTTTTGTTTTGCGAAAAATCGCTGTGATGTAATTCTTCAAGTTCTTTGTTTATAACAAACTTATCGACATCCGGATCAACTGTTACCCAAAATATTCGTGTTCTACGGGTCAAAATACATAAAAAAAACTTGGGTAAGTCCATCTGAATTAAGGAGGCCGTTGTACCCCCCCTGGCGACAGGACTATATAGAGAACAAGAAGAAGTAAAACAGGCTGGTTTCTGCGCTGGAAGGACCTGCAGAGATAATGTCTTCTGCCTAAAACTATTAATTGAAAAAAAATCAGCAACCAATCAAGAGACTCGTCTCATGTTTGTTGACCTCCGTAAAGCATACGACAGCGTTCCTGTGACTAAATTGTGGAAATCACTACAAGAAACTAAAATCAGGTACACTCTAATCAAAGCCTTAAAAAATTTATATGAAAATTCTACATCACAAGTATAAATTGGCAACACACTATCTAAAAAGTTCATCGTTAACAAGTGTCTACGCCAGGGCTGCTGTATTTCACCAGTTTTGTTTAAGATATATGTTGCAAAAGCACTAAACCAGTGGAAACGTAAATGCCACGGTATGGGTATAGACCTCGGAGAGGTTTGTCTACCTTAGAATTTGCTGATGACCAAGTCATCATAGCTAATGATAAAGACGATCTACAGTATATGGCAAGAAAACTAAAGGAGGAATATGAACAGTGGGGCTTGGAAATTAGTGTGGAAAAAACTAAATACCTGCCAATAGGAGCTGAGTTATTCAATATCGAACTAGAGGATAATGAAGAAATCATATCTTCGATAAAACGGGAAAAGATGATGAGGAAATAAAGAAAAGGGTAACACAAGCTAGAAGAACAATTGGCTGCCTAAATGGAATACTTTGAAGCTCCGAAATAGGAATACAGCGAAAATACAATATCTATAAAACACTTATTAAATGCAGCCTACTTTGCGGAGCAGAAACTTGGAGAATAACCGAGAACAACAGGAAAAAATTAGAAGCTGTAGAAATGGATGTGTTTAGAAGATCGTTAGGTATATGCCGTAGGGAAAGAGTTCGAAATTAGGAAGTAAGACGACGAATTGGAATAGATGGTTACATAACAACAGACATTGAGAGGCAACAGTTGATTTGGTATGGTCATGTTCAAAGAATGGAAGACACAAGATTGCCCAAACAGATTATGCAGTGGGTACCACCAAACCGCAAAAAACGAGGAAGACCCAAAAAGACATGGAAAGAAGGGGTAACAAGGGATCTTAGAGATGGCCAATGGGATGATAGAAGGACGTGGAAGTTAGGCATCGGACAACGTCGAAAGATGTTCTAAAACCGATACATTATAATTATAAACAGATTGTATTCAAAGTTTCATAAAAATTCTTCTTCTACTCGTAGCACTCCAGGCTAGGGTGGCTCTTGGCTGACTGTACAATTAGCTTCCATTTTGAACGGTCGTCCATGATAGTTGGGTCAGTGGGTAGCCCCATTGATCTTAAATCTGACCATATAATATGTTATCTCTCCACGACTGCTGATTACATAAAAACAATTTGTTTTAATGAGGAAATTACATTTTCCCTCAATAAAAATGTTAACCCACACAATTTGAGGTATTGAAGCGACACAAATTCTCATGTCTTTCGTGAAAAACATACTCAATTTCCAGAAAAAGAGCGATTTTTAGGCAGGTATTTTGGGAAACCAGACAGTTGGTCCTGTTTTTCTCAATGCTTACTTTAGACCACTCATTAGCAGTAAAAATCTGTAAAACCGTGGAATCTTGAGAATCAACGCTGATTTTAATGAAAATTTGGGTTTAAGCTATGTTGACACTTTTCTTCAAAACCTACACTATGCCGAACTGTGCTTTTGCCCTGGGGTGAAATCAACCCCATCTAGGGGATTAAAATTTTTTAATCAAAATAACTGTAGAAATCGATAGAGTGACTAATTCTGAGTAAATTTTGTTCTATAAATTTTTTTTTAAAAATGGACACTTTTTATAACCGTTTTTCATGAATAATTTAAAAAAATTTAATTTAAAAAAAATTAATAAGAAGAAAATTGTGCGTAATAAAAAAGTAAAGATATTCGCCTCAGAAATACCTAGGTAAACCCAATAACGACTGAGTTACTGTTCTTTAAAGGATGGTTATTTTCGAAAAACTTCGGAATGGAGAACTTTCAATCTCAGATACCTCGAATCTGGTGCAATTTTTTGGGAAGACTTAACAGATATATTGCAAAGTTCATTAGAAAATCTTTCAAGTAAGCTTTGACAAATTTTTTTTTCATAAGAATTGACTGACTTCTGACGAAAATAATGTCGGTCTCTGCTTTTTTCTTTTTGAAATGTAAAAATTAAACCCTCGTCGTTACAATTCTAATTAAAATAAATAGTTTCCCACTTAAAATTAACTTTATTTAGATATAGTTGATAAGATCCATGTGATTCGACTGGTTTGAAATGCTTAGTTTAGAAAATATTGTTGATTAAATCGAAAATGACATTATTATAATATAAAAAAGGGTAATTTTCTTAAATAAACCTAAAAGTATTCATGTTACAAAAACAAAAAAAAATATAGAATTAATCTCTGAAATATTTTTTAATATTATGAATACTTTTAGATTTATTTAACCCTACGTTAGTCACGCGGTTATTGCTGACGAGCTTAGTCGCGTGGTCTGCGATTGTAGGCCAATATTTTTTTGTCGTATAACACCGGATTTCGACAAAATTAAAAAATTAATGGTTAACAACATGTTTATATATGTCTGTACTTCGACATTAGATATATATTTTGCTTCTTGGCTTTCGTCATTTTGACAGTGCTAAAGTTAAAGACGAGGTCATGTTTTTTTGGGTCCTTATTCGCAAGTAAATGAAAATGGTCACAAAAATAAGCTTAATTTAGTAAAAAACACAAATCTTTTTTATCTTTAAACTTATAAAATGACCAATAGTCATGAATGATAAAGAACAAAACAAAAAAGTAAACAAAGAACAAAACTATTAAATGGTAAAACTGGCACAATTTTAGTCCGTCAAATATTCAGTGCAAATATCCCTGAGATGATCCTTGCAGCCAAATTTGTCACGTTTTTGGCATGACCTTCTTGTTGACTTATTGCAAATTCGTGGAGAAATACAAAATCATCCCACGTAATTTGTTGGAATATTAGGGGGAGGGGTACGACTTCTTGAATTCCGTGCAGTACGCGAGCTCGTCGTCTAAGTTCTCTTAGCGGGGAAGGTATAGCTAATCCATATTCAATTTGGAATTTGATTAGTTCCCATGCTAAGTCTTTAATAAAGTCGCTTATTGAAACATTTTAATTTATGTTATTAGCATTATAGGTATACACAGCAGGCTACATATTAGCTTTATATATACAACTAAAAACTGGAACGCGTTTAGTCGCGCGGTCTACAGTTGTAGACCAGTGCTTTTTAATAATGGTAAAAAAATAATGCAAAACAGATCGGCGGCGTTTAGCAAACTAAAGAGTAAGTTGGAAGTATTAGTGACAGCTACTAAGCGGGATGGGGGCGTATGTGCAATTTTCTGGAATTGGCGACCACTTAAAGGAGAGTGGTCTACGATCGTAGACCGCGCGACTAACGCAGGGTTAAGATAAATAAAGTTAATTTCAAGTGAGACGCTATTCATTTCTATACGGATTGTAGCGACGAGGATTTAATTTTTACATTTCAAAAAGAAAAAAGCAAAAAGCGCCTTTATTTTCGCCACAAGTCAGGCAGTTCTTATGCAAAAACTTTTTTTAGAGCTTGTTTAAAGGTTTTTAATGATCTTTCCAAGTTTTTCCAAAAACTTGCACCATATTCGAGTTATTCGAGGCGATGTTCTTCGAAAATAACCAACCTTTAAAGAGCAATACCTCAGTCGCTATTGGGTTTTCATAAGTCTTTTGAACGCGAATCTCTTTGTTTCTTTTATTAGCTACAATTTTGTACTTGATGATTTTTTTTATAAAATTAAATTTTTTTAAGTTGTTCATGAAAAACGGTTATAAAACGTGAGTTTTTTCAATGAAAATTGCATAGTTTTAATCGCAAATAACTAGGAAAGTGTCAATTTTCCGAAAAAAATTTACTCGGAATTGGTCACTTTATCGATTTATATAGTTATTTTGAGTACAAAATTCTCATCCCCTAGATGGGGTTGTTTCCTTCACCCTAGGGCAAAAGCGCATTTCTTCATAGGGTAGATTTTGACAAAGGTTATAACTACTACCTAAATCCAAATTTTCAAGGAAATCGACCTTGGTTCTCAAAATTCCACGAGAAAATGGCTGTTGATTGGACTACTTATCGGTAAAGTGAATCTGGAGATGTTACAAAACGTAATTGAGCCGTTATGTCTTGAAATTCAGGAAGATAATCCAGATGAATTTGGTCTTGGAAATACTTAACGCTTCAACAAGATGGTGCTCTTACACACCATTGTGGTTCAGTAAGATATTACCTAGATAAGAAATATCGTGGTAGATCGATTGGACGATAAGATTGAATAGAATGACCAGTTTCTTTATATTATATACCAGCCCACTTTTACCGTTTAGAAATACCAGCCTACACAATTTTTTATGGGGGACTTACTTTAATTACATTTTTTTATGGGGGTACTTAAAATCTACATAAGGTTTACGCTACATTACACTATATTATTATAACTTATTGTTGAACGATGCAGGTCAATTTCTTCCGACACATTTGGACGAGTGTATCAAGAGCTTAGTCTGCATTACTAAGTATTTCCTGTCAGGAAATAAATGGAGCATATTTTGTACACTTAATATAAAAACTGGTTTTTAAACCTTTAGTAATTAAATGCGAAACCAAAATTTTAGTATTTATTTAATTAACTTATAAAAAGCAGCTTAAACCCAAACAAAATTAGTATGATTGAACACATCATATTTTCAATTACCTACTCTATTTAAAATAAATTGAATTAGTTTATGTAGCTAGTATAAGTAGTTATTTAGTTGTTTAATAAAATCATATTTAATGCAATTTTTTTCGATTTGCTTGTATCCAATAAAAAGTTTACTTTTTCATTTGTAATTCACCTTTCAAATTCAAAATTAGTACCTGCCAACGGCATTAAAAAGTAAAAAGTTTTTAACCTAATGCAACCATAAAATCGCCGAAATCTACTTAAATTTTAAAAGCCCATCTGAAAAGATATTGGTAAACATTTACTCAGAGTTTAAAATCCGAGAAAGCCATTCAAATATCCCGTATTTACTACCTTCCCGTACACACCACTGATTTTACTTTAGCTTCAATATTTCGGCAGAAGTTTGTACCATTAAGGTATAAGACGTTACTTCTTCTTCTTAAGGTGCCCAGACCGCTTGTCGATCGTTGGCTCTCATGTTGTCCAGCCCAGCATATTAACAATCACTGTCTTATTTACAGCCGCACGAAATAGTTCAGTGCTAGTTTTCCCAAACCATTGGCGTAGGTTTTAAACCAAGAAGTTTTACGGCGGCCCACATTATTCTTTTTCCCATTATTTTACCTTGCATGACATATTTCTCTAGGTGACGCAATATACGACCGAAGTATTCCAATTTGCGCCTTTTAACCGTGTTCACTACGTCGCAACTTTTATTCAAACGTTGCAAAACCCTTTCGTTTGTGACTCTTTCTACCCAACTGATCTTCAGACTATGGCGGTAGACCCACATATCAAATGCTTCTAGGTTCTTTAAAAGCGATTCCGTCAGGGTCCATGCTTCAACCCCGTAAAGAAGTACTGGGAATATACAGTGCGGTGGAATAAGTGTTACCCTCTCCCTGTTAACTTGTTTATTTCAAGAATATAAGAAAAACGCTCGGACAGGTCGGTTTTTAAACTAACCATAGTATATTATAGCATCAACGTTTCGAACTTTACGCGATCTCTCTTCAGGTGACAGCCATAACTTTGATTTTTTTTAGATGGGAAAGTACATCATGTGACACCTCATTTAAAAGCTCTTTAAATACTGATTTCAAAAATGTATATTACTTTAATCCTGTTTGAGAGCGTAGGCGGAAAATTTCGGTCGAATTATTTCTAAATGCAATCATTTTTTTCGAATCCTGAAAAAACTAATAAATATTTTTGAAAAATTTAAAAGCAGAATGAAATATTACAGTATTCTCGATGGTCCAAAATCCCTGAGAACTCCTATAATATTTATTTGAATAAGTCACAGTGGTGAAAAAAAGAGAAAATTTACTGTGATTTTTAATTTCAAATATATCTTTCAAAAGAAACGTTTTTTTTATTCTAAGGGACTGTCTGCCCTCGGCAATAATCTAATCTTTCATTCTGCGTTTAAATTTTTCAAAAATACGTATTAGTTTTCTCAGGATTCGAAAAAAATAAATGCGTTTAAAAAGAGTTCGACCGAAATTTCGCTCCTACGCTCTCAAAAAGGATTAAAGTATTATACATTTTTGTAATCAGTATTTCAAAAGCTGTTAAATGAGGTCTCACATGATGTACTTTACCATTTAAAAAAATCAAAGTTATGCCTGTCACCTGAAGAGGGATCGCGTAAAGTTCGAAAAGTTGATGCTATAATATAGTATTAGTTTAACAATCAACCTGCCCGAGCGTTTTGCTTATATTCTTAAAATAAACAAGTTAACGGGGGGGGGGTAACACTTATTCCACCGCACTGTATAACACCGAACCATTCTTATACGAAGTTCCAAATTTAGATCATGACTGCACAGGATTTTTTAAATTTCATAAAACTTGTTAAGACGTTACATAGATGAGGAATATCGTGGTAGATGGATTGAACGAAGGGGTTTGATAGAATGGCCAGCTCGATCACCGGACCTCACACCATTAATTTGTTTCTGTGGGCGTACTTGAACTCTAAGGTTTACGCTACAATACCTGACTGTATTGAGGTTTTAGAACAACGAATTTTTGAAGAATGTAGGGCATTTCCCCCGACACATTTGAACGGTTATGACAAGGGTTTAGGAAGAGGATGCATTAGTTTTAGGAAGCAGATGCAACATATTCTGAGCATTTAATAAAAGAACTTGTTCTTAAATCTTTATTAATTAAATGCGAAACTACAATTTTAGTATTTATTTAATTTATTCATCGAAATCAGATTAAACCCAAACAAAATTAGTACGATTGCATAGATATGGTCAATATACTACACTATTTAAAATAAATTGAATTAGTAGTTTTGTAATTAGTAGTCAGTGGTTCAGTGATATTATATTTTAATAAATTTTTATTTCGATTTGACTGTATCAAATAAAAAGTTTGTTCATTTTTAATTCACATTTCAGATTCAAAATTCAAACGTTCCGATGGCACAAAAATGTATAAAGTTTTAAACCTAATCCAATCATAAAATCAAACAATTCTACTTGAACTTTAAAAGCCCATCTGAAAATATCTCGGTAAACATTTACCTAGAGTTTACAATCCGAGAAAGCCATTCAAATATCCCTAATTACTGTCTTCCCCTACACATCACTGATTTACTTTTAGCTTCAGCACTTCGGCAACGGTTTGTACCATTATGCGTTCAGAGGTTACCTAGACGAGGAATATCATGGTAGATGGATTGAACGACGAGGTTCGGTAGAATGGCCAGCTCGATCACCGGACCTCACACCATTAATTTTTTTTCTGGGACGTACTTAAAATCTAAGGTTAACGATACAGCACCTGACAATATTGAGATTTTAAAACAACGAATTGTTGAAGAATGTAGGGCAATCTCCCCGAGACATTTGAACGAATACGACAAGAGTTTAGCAATAGGATGCATTACTGTCATAAATAAACACTTAATATAAGACATGGTTCTTAAAACTTTATTAAATGCGAAACTAGAAATGTATATGTATAAAATCAGCTTAAACTCAAAACAAAATTAATATATGATTAAATGTCGCACCTCCGCTCCGCTCAAATAGTGTCATAAGTCAAAAAAGCAAAGTACCGAGAAAACGACGCCGACGTTTAAAATTTGTGATAGAACTTTTCCGGGTTTAATTTAAAAACTGTTAAAATTAGTATAATAACTATTTTAGTCAGTTAGAAAGGTTTTTGAAGCTCTACGAAATAGTGTATTAATATGCCAAAAATATAAAAAGAAAACATTTTTTTTTGAGTTTTGACACTATTTGAGCAGAGGTGCGATATGTATTTTCAGTGGCGGCTGGTCAGGGTAGGCAGGGTCGGCAGTGCCGACCAACACATTTATGAACACATTACAGATTTTTTTAAATATTAAATTAAATCAGAGTTGATGATATTCGTTTCTGTGAAATAAACAAAAATCTGTGAGATAATATAGATTAAATTGTATTCATTGTTTTTAAAAGAATTCGATCGATCCATTTAAGTGATCCCTGCGCGCTGTGCGTAAGAGACTTATCAAATTAATGATCCTATAACCATACACCCGATTGCGATAGGCCCGCTTCGGCAAGCCGTCCCCAGATTGACGATTTGCTTGTAATAAGAAGTTATAGAATATAAGCCGATAGGCAACCAATTATACACTCCCCGTATTCATTTGAATGGTAAGTCCGGCAGATACCAATCTGCCGATCGGTGATCTGCAAATCGGCGGCAAGGCACGTACCTAGCCACGTACCTTGCTAGCGCGCCCGGAATGAAACTATGAAATAAGTAGTTTTACGTCGTTTAGTTATTGATATTGTAGTTTTTTTAAGTTGCCAGGAATTACCATTTAGGAGACAGGATGAATCGGAGCATTCGTTAAATCAAGTTAATTATAGAGAACACATAAAATTGTTTAACAAATACGATCTGGAATTTTCTAATTTACTTTCTGTCTCGAAGAGATTTAGCGGCGTACCTTAAACAGCGCAGAATGAAAGAATCAATTAGTAGTTACATTTTGATTTTTTTCGGTAGAAGTAGACGAAACTACTGATAGAGGTAACATGTCATTCACAACTGTCAATTGTTCTCCGGTACGCGTTACGTCTAATATTTATGAGAGGTTTTTAGGTTTTAAGACGTAAGTAGAAGCCATAAGACATAATATATTTTTGGTGTTTTAAAGGACAGATTAAAATTTTTGGATATCAAAAATAAAATGGTAAGGAAAACATATGACGGCGCTGCCTTGATGTCCGGTGAATTGTATGGTCTCTAGGCAAAAGTTAAAACTATTACACCCCCGCTTTATTTACTCACTGTCATAAGTCATTTACCTCTTTGACGATTCAAAATTTAAAAGTTACGCCAAAGAATTTTCAAAATATCTATTAGACAAGTTCATTAAAAATTATCCATAATTTTTTAATCAAATAAAATAAGAAAATGAAATTTTATATGCTGATTCAAATATTTTCGGAAGGTGGGATGTTACAAAATATGTATAATTTTATATACTGCACTTCATTAGGTACAACAAACTTTTCCCGAAATTATTCAATTATTGTTCTCAAATGTGGGCAAATTCTGCTTCAAATGAACGGGATTTCTCTTGTCTCAAAAGAGTCAAAACGTGTTGTCGAAACACAATGAAATAAGAGAGAATATCAAGCTTGTATCAAATGTCAATAGAAAAATACTTTTAAAATCTCTCCCAAAACAATAATAAATTTTACAATGACGTTATAACCCATTTTGCTACTTCGAAACAACATAGACTAGAGTTAATTTATAAACAGGTTTAGGTTCTAAATTTATAGGAAAAAAACAAAAAAAAACAATAAAAAATTTAAAAAAAAATACACAAAAACCAAAAATCTCCTATGAAATTGAAGCCTTTTAATTAGATGACATATTTATCTGAGGAGACAAAACCTTGCCGACCCTGTCCCTAAAGCCACGAGCCGCCACTGTGTACTTTCAATTTCCTACCCTACCTAAAATACATTGAATTAGTTTTTGTAGTTAATGATAAGTGGTTTAATGAAATCATATTTTATTGCAATTTTTTTGTCGATTTGATTGCATGAAATTAAAAGTTACTTGTAAATTTTTAATTCACCTTTCAGATTCAAAATTAATACTTCCCGATGTCATTAAAAAGTAAAAAGTTTTAAACCTAATCCAACCATAAAATCATCGAAATCTACTTAAATTTTAAAAGCCCATCTGAAAAGATCTCGGTAAACATTTGCTTAGAGTTTACAATCCGAGAAAGCCATTCAAATATCCCCTATTTACTATCTTCCCGTACACACCACTGATTTTACTTTAGCTTCAGCACTTCGGCAAAGGTTTGTGCCATTAAGGGTCCTTTTATTGCTGCCATCCAAATCTTGAAATGTTTGTCATTCCATTGTTCCGTCCCTTCCGGTTTTTGGACCTATTCAGGTTCACAATCATAACTTCAATTTGCCATAAATGTAGTGATTAAATTATCTCGATGAGAGATATTTTGGTTCTGCGAGAGTTTGGATTAGATCATAACAGAAGGGAAAACATTATATTAATATTAATTGATTGTATACAAATAGTATTAGTTAACTGAAAAGTATTTCTATATGATTAATTAATATGGAGATAATGCGAGCGATAGGATAAAGTAATAAGAAAATCTAAGAGAAAATTTATGATATTTTGTCAACCAAGAGATGCTCAACAGGCTTGGTGCTTTTCACTAGCAGTGGATAAAACTATTCAGTCATACCTTTATTACAAAGAAAGAGATTACAAAAGAAATAAATTTTTTTTCATCAAAATCATTTCGCAAATGGTGAAAACATTCAAAACAGCGGCTGAGACATATAGTCCAGAAAGCCACTGCGCATCCGCTAGGAAAAATATTCTAATTCGGATTTTTTGCACAATCTTACTCAAAAAGGACTCCTTTTAACAAATTTGCATGTTGCCAGGACCAAAAGGTGGTCAAACATTTTTTAAACGTTTTTTTTTTTGTTTTTTTCCTAAAATTATTTTTTTGCATGAAAAAAAGTTTTTTTAGGTTTTTTGGATCATTCCAAACAGAAAAGGTCTTTAGTGACTTTTCTCTAAAAATGATATTTTTTGACATATCAGCAATTAAAAATTGAAAAATTGCGAAATCGGCCATTTTTAACCCTCAAACACTATGTGAAAAACTTAAAATTTTAATGTTGCCAAGGTAGGTAGATATTCTTTAAACATCGATTGATGAAATCCCGAAGAGTTTTTTGCAATACAATATTCAAAACTTCTTTGTTTTTTAATTGCTAATCAAGCGTGCGCGACACTATTTTCCACCGACAGTATGGTGCAAATTGCAAATGAAAGGATTAAATTCGTTATTTCGTAAACGGGCGACTTTAAAGAAAAATCCCGAAACAGGTCGATTTTTATTTTTATATTACGATATTGCGGCATATGTGGTATACTAGTGACGTCATCCGTCTGGGCGTGATGACGTAATCGATGATTTTTTTAAATGAGAATAGGGGTCGTGTGGTAGCTCATTTGAAAGGTTCTTCAATTCTTTATTCAGTAATGTAAACATTTACATAATTATTTTTACAGGGTGTCCTTCTACTTCTTTTTTTGTCAAATAATTTAATTTAATAAAAATTTTTTGGATACCCTGTATAAATAATTATGTAAATGTTTATATTACTGAATAGAGAATTGAAGAACCTTTCAAATGAGCTAGCACACGACCCCTATTCTTATTTAAAAAAATCATCGATTACGTCATCACGCCCAGATGGACGACGTCACTAGTATACCATATATGCCACAATATTATAACTTAAAAATAAAAATCTAACTGTTTCTGGATTTTTCCTTAAAGTCGCCGGTTTATGAAATAACGAATTTATTCCTTTCATTTGCACCATACTGTCGGTAGAAAATAGTGTCGCGCACGCTTGATTAGCAATTAAACAAGAATGTGTGTGTACTTTGTACGCACGTAAGAAGTTATACTTCTACCACATATTATGTGATTTTTAAGACAATATCAAAAATTTAAAAAAATAAAAGAATGAAACGCACACAAACACATTGAAAAATGCCACAAAGAAAAAATGATTTCTGAACGATAATAATTGTTGGCAAAAATTTTAAATACGCATTTTCTGAAAAAAAAAAAATTATATAACAAATATACTTACAATCATAACATGCATAAAAAAATAAAAACATAAAACTTGCATCGCGAATTGAACCCTTGAATTTCGTGCCGCTTTGACTCGTAACCGAAGCGTAGACTCACTCGTCCAATCCCACATTATTTATCATGTGGAAAAATACTGTAACTGAACGTTTTACTGTTTGACAGTTGTTTTGAAAATTAAATTATGTAGTTTTTTGTGGAAGAAATTATAAAAATATAACAAAACAGTAAGAAAACAATATATTAGATGAAGATTGGTAGAACTTTTGTTGGTAATCAAATTAAGTATGTAAATCAAAGCATTACATACCTACTAGATAAATAAATCTACGCCAAAAAATCATAATTTAAAAATAAAAATCGAACCTAATTTGGGATTTCTCTCTAAAATCCGCATTCTTGAGAAAATAAATTATGTATTTCAACCTAATCCAAATGTATAATTACAATTATACGATATATAATTATAATAAAAATTACTTACCAAATTAGAATGAGTTTTTCTTGTCCAAAATAGTCCAAAAGTCCAAAAATATAGGTATATGAAAACTATTTAAAAAGGCAGTATAACTATTAACTAACTTTTGTTTGTTGTTCCTTTTCATACAAATTTTAAAACGCAACAACCATAAATAATCTAACTACAGCTGTGTCACAGCCGCCATATTGAATAATTTTTGACATGTCATTTGAACATCCAATCACAACAAAGTTATAATGCGCATGCGCCCGGTCGCTAGGTTTTCCCATATAAAAATTTACCCTCTATCGCCGGTAAAGAAGTATAACTTCAAAAACAAAGGAGTTTTGAATATTATATTATATTTTTTTTGAATATTATATCGCCGGTAAAGAAGTATAACTTCAAAAACAAAGGAGTTTTGAATATTATATTGCAAAAAAACTCTTCAGGATTTCATCAATCGATGTTTAAAGAATATCCACCTACCTTGGCAATATTGAAATTGTCAGTTTTTCACATAGTTTTTGGGGTTAAAAATGGCCGATTTCGCAATTTTTCAATTTTTTAATCGCTTATATGTCAAAAACTATCATTTTTAGAGAAAAGTCACTAAAGACCTTTTCTGTTTGGAATGATCCAAGAAACCTAAAAAAACTTTTTTCCATGCAAAAAAAATAATTTTAAGAAAAAAACAAAAAAAAAACGTTTAAAAAATTTTTGACCACCTTTTGGTCCTGGCAACATGCGAATTTGATAAAAGGAGTCCTTTTTGAGTAAGATTATGGAAAAATCCGAATTAGAATATTTTTCCTAGCGGATGCGCAGTGACTTTCTGGACTAATACAGTATGAAAATATGTACAAACATAATTATTATAATAGTCGAGGAAATGAAACTGAAAAAATGACAAAACCTCTAAATTTTTTTCGTCCATCATCGATTTGTACAAAAGTTTGGGATTAGGCTCATGTCACCCTCTAGTTCATTTTCTATATTAAGCCGTTGTATGCTTTTGGTTTTTAAGGGTGAAAACTACCCCTAATTGTAAAAAATTATAAAATAACATTTTAAACTTAATATTGTCAACATTTGGTTCTTATTACTTACATAATGATTGTTTTATGCTTTATACTATCATAATATTTACACGCTTAAAACCACCCTTGTTGGAGCTATATATAAAAAATTTACTTATCCTAAAAGAATAATTTCGGCTTGCATCGATTTACATAAAAATTTGGTATTAGGATCATCTCACCCTGTACTTCATATTCTGTATCATGCTCAAGGGCGTTGATTATTTTTAGGGGTGTAAACTACCCCGTATTGTCAAAATTTATATAAAATCGTTGTAAACTTTAATATGGGTAAAATTTGGTTTTGATTAGTTAAAAATAATGATTGTTTTATGTTTTAGGATATAAAATCATATTATTTAAACCCTTAGAAACGACCCTTAATAACATTAAAATTTTTATAAGTAGATACTTTAATAGATCTATACAGAAAAAAAAGTAGATTTAAAGAATTAAAAAAAACGTTTATTTACACAAAAATACGAATTTATAAATATGTACAAATAGAAATACAAATACAAATAGTTTTTTAGTCATCTATCAGTATACGAAGCGGTTCTGTGGTATTATACATACATTGAAAATGCTCCATAAACGGTCTACTTGAATTTTTCGAAAAAAAAAGATGGTTTTACAAACATATAGGTCTGGATCCCGCGTATGAAAAAAAAGTTGATTAATAGCAAGCTGAAAATTTGTTAATAGATTAAGGGTGTCTAGTCGGATAAACTTTGAAATATGGGAACACTGTAACAGGGGCAGTTTTAATTGTGGAAGAGGTTAAAAATTTGGAACGGTCAGAACACGAAAATGGCACATTTATTTTGTCCGACAGAACAGACATAAACTCTCCGAACAGAGATTAAACTCTCATGCAAAAATCAGACTGCTATTTATCACCTGTCATAATTCCTGTCATTTGACATATTCTACATGTTTCACTCATTAAAACGCCAATTTGGTGATAAATAGCAGTCTGATTTTTGCATGAGAGTTTAATCTCTGTTCGGAGAGTTTAAGTCTGTTCTGTCGGACAAAATACATGTGCCGTTTTCGTGGTCTGACCGTTCCAAATTTTTAACCTGTTCCACAGTTAAAACTTCCCCTGTTCCAGTGTTTCCACATATCAATGTTTGTCCGACTAGACACCCTTAAGCTAATAACAAATTTTCAGCTTGCTATTAATCAACTTTTTTTTCATACGCGGGATCCAGACCTAATAGCTCCTTCATTTTTAGCGATAAAAATTTTTTCAAAAAGGATTTTGTATAATTTTTGCAGATATATAAGACTGTGTACATTAAATTCCGTAATACCCCTTAGTTCTTAATTGGGGTGGGTTTAAAGAGCTCGAATAAGGGGGTGTTTGCTCGTAAATATAGGATTTAAACAGCTATATCTAGCTAACTATTCACAATAGTGAAAATCAATGTACAAGGGAATTTTAGTTATTAAAAAAGCTACAATTTAGTGATCTATCATTTTTTTCATATCACTAGTATTTTCGAAACTATATTGAAGTAAAAGGTGAAAAATACAAAACTGCAAAAAAAACAATTTTTTAAACTCAAATTTTTCTAAAATTAGGCCTTTTAAATAGGTCAAACTTCTTGAGTAATTACGTATTTTTTATGGGAAATAAGCCACAATTTTACTAAAAAATGAATTTATTAACGTTTCGAAGCCCAAATCGGGTTTCGTTGTCAAAATACAAAATACTATTAAAATAAACAAACATGTTGTTGCTAAGTAAAAAAATTCTTCTAATAATTTATTTAATCTGACTCATTTATATTGGAAATTCAGACGTATATTATACATTTTAAAGTAGAAGACTTTAAAATGTATAATATACGTCTGAGTTTCCAATATAAATGAGTCAGATTAAATAAATTATTAGAAGAATTTTTTTACTTAGCAACAACATGTTTGTTTATTTTAATAGTATTTTGTATTTTGACAACGAAATCCGATTTGGGCTTCGAAACGTTAATAAATTCATTTTTTAGTAAAATTGTGGCTTATTTCCCATAAAAAATACGTAATTATAAAAATGCCACAAGGAAATAGCTTCAGAACAAAACTTCTTGAGTGTATTGATAATACAAATATAAAAGGAACTACAGAAAGGTAAAGACCAATTTTTAATAAGGAGGCTGGTTAGTGGGTTGTTTTCACTAATTTTTTCGTAGAGAAAAGCAGGTAGAGTCCTTTTCATGAGCATCTTTCAGTGCGTCACAAATGATAGAAAAAAAATTCCGTGATAATACACATTCAATGACATTTATTCCAACATGACATTTTAGTTAAGTCTGACAGTTGTCACATTTTATTTGCAATTTGGCATAAAAACAAATCAATTGTGTTTATTGCATTTATAAAATGGTATTTTCTTTGATTTGTATAGTTTTATAAATTGTACAGATTATATTCGTAAATATATTATATAATTCGTAAATAATTATTTCTTCGATTATAACGCCATCTATCGACAACTAGAATAACTAGAATAAATGCTATAAATGTCTGTAATCACAGACGTGCCTTGTTTTCTGTCACATACAATTTAATGCGTTAGAAATAAATCGAAAAACTGTGACGCACTAAAAAATGCTCATGAAAAGGACTCTATCGACATTTTTTTGATTATAAGTCGCTAAATTTTCATACTACAAACTTTCTATAATTATTTTTTGAAAAATATAACTGTATACAAGAAAACTTTGTATTTAGTTTTACGAAGAAAATGTATAAAACATTTTTTTCTTAGAATTACTTTTTACATCGATCTACTTGGTTAAAATGTAATAAAAAATTCCCACCCCCAAGATGGGGTGGCAACCACCCTCCAAATTTTAGCGTACAGTGGCATGATATAGAAAATGATCATTGGACTATTCCCTACCTTCTATGAAAATGTCAAGTAAATCCATGCTGGACGAAAAAATTGCGAGCAAAAATGCTTCATTTGCTGGCCTATAAGAGGAAAAAAGTGATTAGAGAAGAAAATTCAAGCGATGCAAAATACAAATAATTTATATTTTGCGTTAATTACTATAATATATCGAAAAAGCCTCTATATTCCAGTATCTTGGAATAGAAATATCTAGCTACCGAAATATTGGCTTAACAACGGAAAAGGAGTAAAAAAACAAGTACATGAAGCAGCTTATACATTAGGATGTCTAAGGGATGCCATCTGGGAGAACATACATACGAGATTAGATGTGAAATAACGTATAGCATGAAAAAAAAATAAAACTTGCATCGTGAGAAATGAGAGCATTGAGATGAATTGTTGGGAAAAAATTAAAAGCCACAATACCAAATAAGAAACCTCTATGAAACATAGTATATTGTCCAATGCGGAAGAGAGAGGAGGCAGGAATGGACCAAGCATTTTACACGAATGAGTAGCAAGAGACTAGTTCGAATAGCAAGATTATTTAAAACCAACAGGCACTAGACCACCAGTAGTACCTGTTGTAGTCAGTAGGTAATTTAAAAATCTCTTTGCATATGAACTAAGCAAACTAGTTAGTACTGCGAAATGTAAAAATCATAAATGACATGACATAACTTTTTTAGAGTTATAAAAACAGATCTAAAGGTATCGGATGAAAAACTTTTGATATAATATAAACTAGAGATTATTTTACCAACTATTTTAGGTAGATCATCCTAATGAATGATTGACCAAGAACTAAGGACATTAGTTTACTAAACCGATTTAATTAGATTTTTGTCCAAAAAAAGGCGACAAATGAATTAAAATAAAAATAAAATAAATAGAATAATTTATTGAAAGTATCTCGCACAAACCTTATGGAAATTAAGTCCTTGTGGATTTAGTTCATCATCATCATCCAGCCTCAAAAGTCCACTGCTGAACATAGGCATCCTCCCCTCGTTTCCAACCCCATCTATCCTGCGCCGCCCTCATCCAGTTTTTATTTACCTTTCTTAAGTCGTCAGTCCATCTTGTAGGCGGTCGACCGACGCTTCTCTTGTCTTCTCTTGGCCTTCATTCCAATAATCTCTTCGTTCATCGCCCATCTGTCATTCTGGCTACATGTCCTCCCCATTTCCACTTCAACCTGGCTATCCTCTCGATGACGTCAGTCACCTTTGTTCTTCTCCTGATTTCTTCGTTTCTGATTTTGTCTCGCAGAGTTATTCCTAACATTGACCGCTCCATTCTTCTCTGCGTGACTCTTAGTTTGGTAGCCGAGGCTTTAGTTAAGGTAAGTGTTTCTGATCCGTACGTCAAGACTGGGAGGACGCACTGATCAAATACCTTTCTCTTTAGACATGTGGGTAACTCACTTTTAAAAGTTTCTCTCAGTTTTCCAAATGCTGCCCACCCAAGACCGATTCTTCTCTTCAGCTCATGAGTCTGGTTATCCCTGCCAATCGTAATTTCATGTCCCAGGTATTTATATCTATCTACGAGTTCTATTTCCTTCCCACCAATACTGATGTTCTGGTTGGGTACCAAATTTGTCATTATTTTTGTTTTTGAGATGTTTATATTTAAACCTACATTTTCTGTAGCTACAACGAGTTCTTGTACCATCTTTCTTGCCATACCTAGATCCTCAGCTACTATGACTATATCATCGGCGAAACGTAAGTTGTTTAGGTATTCTCCATCTATTTTTATTCCCTTTGTCATCCAATCCAAACTCTTGAAAGCATATTCTAAGACCGTATTAAAAAGTTTAGGTGACATTGGGTCTCCTTGTCTAACCCCCCGTTCTATTTTTATGCGATTACTGTTAGTATGTAATTTGACAGTGGTTGTTGCCTGTAAGTATATTTTGTGTAATAATTTTATATACCTATAATCTAGCCTGCATTCTTTAAGCGCCTGTAATATTTTGCTAAGTTCAACTGTGTCAAAGGCTTTATGAAAATCGATAAAAACTAGAACTAGGGGTTTATTGTATTCCACTACTTTCTCTATCAGGGTTTTTATACTTTGTAGATGGTCATTTGTTCCGTAATTTTTTCGGAATCCTGCCTGTTCTCTTGGTTGATCAGTCTCTAACTTTCTTTCCATTCTCTTAACTATTATTCGCGTAAATAACTTATATAAATGGCTGAGGAGGCTAATCGGTCTGTAATTCTCTAAATTGGCTTTGTCTCCTGCTTTGTGTAATAGAATCATAGTAGCGTTGTTCCAGTCTGTTGGAATATTGGCGTTGTGAAGGCAGATATTGAAAAGTTGTTTAATTTTTTCCAGTAGTATATTTCCTCCAATTTTTAGTGCTTCTGATACTATTCCATCTTCACCTGGGGTTCGATTATTTTTCATTTTCTTCAGAGCCTCTTTAATTTCTGATTTTGTTATATCGGGCATTAAATCCGATCCTTGATTTAATACCCCAGTTTTTACTGTAATTGGAGGTTGCGCATTGTCATCTTTTTTTCTTGATTTGTATAACTCTGTGTAGAACTCTTCTACTATTGTTAATATTTCATCTCTGTTTGTAGTTTCTTTTCCAGTCCTGTTTTTTAGTTTGTTGATTTCTATTTTTCCTTTTTGTACGCTTACGTTCTTCAAAACTTTCATGTTCTTATTTTGCTCCATTGCTTGTTTTGTTTTTTCTACATTGTAGTTTCTTATGTCTTTTCTTATTGACTTTGTGATAGTCTTATTTATTTGATTTAGCGCTTCTTTGCTGGAACTTGTATCTCCTTTCATCTGTCGTCTTAGTTCTATAAGGGTTTTAGTAGGTTGACTTAGTTTTTCATCTTTTTGGTTTGTTGGACAGTATTTAGTTTGAGCCTGTTGTATTGTGGTGATTATTTGCTTTTTCAGTATATTAATGTCTGTTGTTATTGTATCTTTCAATGTATCATTAATATATTTTTGGAACTCCTGAATATTAGTTGGTTTTACCCATTTCTTTGAATGTTTCTTATTTATTATTTTGAGTCTTTCCTTTTCGATCGATATCGTTATTTTAGCTCTTACTAACCTGTGATCACTGCTTGTGCTGAACTGGTTTAACACATTTACGTCTTTAAATAATTCTTTTTTATTTGTTAAGAAATAGTCGATTTCGGTCCTTCTTTTTCCATCTGGACTTTCCCAGGTCCATCTTCTGTGTTTTTTTTTTAAAGAAGCTGTTCATTTGATAGAGATTATTTTCCAAAAGAAAAGTTAACAGTTGTTTGCCTCTATCATTTCTGCCTTCGCTTCCAAAATTTCCCAATATTATTTCAGAGGGGTCTTCCTTGGTACCTATTTTGGCGTTGAAATCACCGCCTATTATTAAGAAGTGGCCAGGATTTTCCTTGATTGCACAGGATATTTGGTCGTAGAATATTTGGACTTCTTCATCTGAATGGCCTGTGATTTAGTTCATACTCTGGAAAAATACTTTTTCAAACATTGTGATGAAAAGTTCTCATGGACACAACTCGATCGTATGGACGATTTTCAGCATATAGAGGCACAAACTCGGAAAATTATAAGATTTACTGGGTATTCTAATTCCCTAAGTTACTGGTTACCTGGCTACATGTAGAAGTTTGGATCAAAGAAAAGTACTAGTAGTCTAGGACTTTTTCCTGGCTATCCAATGGCGACCTTTACTTTGACCTTGACCTTCAACGGACGTCATATTCTAGAATTTCGAGGGGTTTCGGCATTAAATTGATATAAACAGATTACTCATAGGGGAGTGCAATTAGAACGAAAAGATACAATGTTTCGGAAAAAATCAAACAAGGTTATATTTTTCTAAAACTTTTTTTGTTAGTTTATAAATATGTTAAAGTAAAAAGTTCTACTCACAAATTTCGCCGCTAATTATTTATTAATTGTTTAAACAATAACAATTGTTTTGTATAAATAATGTTAAGAATATGGGTGAATTCAACATTTTATTTTGATAAAAAATGTTTTTATTTTAGTTTTGATTATGCTGAACCCGAATCTGACATTACAATTTGCAAATTCAAAATGGCTGATTCAAAATGGCTGATTTTTTCCTAAAAATCCTTAAAAAGTAGTTGTAAAATCCGAATTTTTTTTATAAAACGTGTTTGTTTGCATATATGTGGATATTTTTGAGAGGTTGCTGAACCTGAATCAAATTTTGATAATTTAAATTATAAAATGACAGATACAAAATGGCGAATAACTTAAAAAATAGTTGTAAAATCATAATTTCTTTACAAAATGTATTTATTTCTACATATATTTATTTTTGAGTGCTTTGATAAACCGAACTTAAATGTTAACATTATAAACTATAATATGGTGGATCAAAAATGCGGATTTTCATAAAAGAACATAAAAAGAACATTTTTCTAAAACATTGATTGTCTTAATTTTTAACAGGTTGTTGAATCTGAATTAAAGATTAAAAATTTTAATTTCAAAATGGCGGATCCAAAATGGCGGATAATTAAATGAAAAACAAGTAGAATCCAATCAAACAAATATGGAATTTCAGTCTTAAAAAAAAGATAAACAAATAATTTTCACAATAATATTAAAAATTAAAATGTATTAGAAAGAATATTTAAAGAAAAACAAATTTTCGACTAGAAGGATATAATTACATATTGGAACATAGTTTTTAATTCCAAACAACTTTTCTTTATAAAAATTTTCGATATTGTGAAATATAAAGCTACTTTACTCTTGAGTAAAATTCATATTTTTGACATACCTCGTACAAAATTAACAAAATTTGATATTTGATGGTTGCATCTTATATTATATACGATGCAAGGTATTTTATAAAGAATAACTTTTTTTCGTAAAACTGATATTAAAAAGTTATCACTAGGTTCCAATTTACGCAGACATACTGTATAAGAGCTTAAAAAAATTTTTTTGTTGAACATTTATTATTGTTGAAGCTTATTATTAAATGTATTTTGGGTAAGTTTTACAAAAAAAAGTTTTGATCACTCTGTATATACATTTTTTCAGCTGGTAATTTTCGGTTTTTTTATTACATTTTTGTTATCTTTCTTAGTTTTCTCAAAAATAAATTGTTTATTTCATTTTTAAACTAAAATAATTCAGTGTTTTTTAAAGATTACATCCCAAGCTTTAAAAAAAATAGCAAAAAAATTGTATTAGATTTATTCAAACTTGAGTAATACCGTCTTAAAGTGGTGGGAATTCTGTAAAACTACGAAGTTTTCAAAAATTACATTTTTTGAGACATCGTATTATTTGAATTAAATTTTTGAGATTTTTTTTTAATAAAACCTCATTTAGTAAGATGATTGAGAGTTAAGTTGTGCAAATTTGAGAGTTTTATAAGTAAAATTTTATTAGTTACACATTTTTAAATCATTTTTAAACAAAATTCATGTAAGGCTCATTTTCCGCCCACACCGTACCTATGTCCATACATTTTATTTATTTTTATTACAACCATAAGATAGCTTATTTCATCTTCTTTTATATCCAATTTGCAAAATTTCTTTTGATTGATTAGTTAAAGAATTACATCCAGCGTTTCTTCCAACGCTAGTTTACAGTGCGCCAGTGTGTGTGAGAAGGGTGACTTTAGCGTTATAAATAAAAAATTACAGGAGCTAGAGATTTAATTTTAGAAAAATCTTTATATAAGTTTTTTTTGTAAAATTTTCTGAATTTTTCAATGGGCAAGTCAGTTTTCTTCTAAAAATTATATTTTCGGAGTTATTTAAAAAAACATCTAACTTCGCTGTTCATTTGTTTAATAAAAAATGAAGCACCCACTTCTCGAGTAGAACTTTTTGATATGTTGTTTATTAAACATTTCTTAATGAAATTACAGAAAGTTCTATCTTGTTTGATTTTTTCCGAAGTGAAAATCTAAATGCACTCCCCTATCATGGGCTTTTGGGATCTCTAAATAGGAATATGCCACCAGAACCGACTCCCGGAGCACCTGGTTTCGAAGGTCAATGAAAGGAGCTCCTGGATTTTCGAGGGTCTTCGTTACTACAATAATGCAAACGAATTAGTTATATGTTTTTGGGGTTGCTGAACACGAATACGTGATCAGCACAGACATAGAAACACCTGTTGCCTAGGACAGGTTATCTTCTGGAGTTTTGGGGGAATCAAATGGATTACTCTTAGGTTTTTGGGGTTACTGAACATGCATACAATTTCTGATACGACCGATGAATCACATTGTGCCTACGGCCTGTCATCTTCTGGAGTTTTGAGGGTTTTCGGCATTAAATTGATAAAAACGGATTACTCATGGCTTTTTGGGCTCGCTGAACGTTAATACGCCATCAGATTCGACTCACAAAGCTTTCGGTGGCTAAGGTTATTCATTTTATCGAGTTTCTAGAGTTTTTGGCAATAAATTGATACGAATGCATTACTCATGGCTTTTTGGAGTTGCTGAACACGAATACGCCATCAGAACAGATACAGGAGCACCTATCGCATGTCATCTTCTGGAGATTCGACAGTTTTTGGTACTAAATTGAAACTGTCGAAACTCCAGAAGAAGACCTGCCTTAGGCGCCAGGTACTCCGATGTCTGTTCTGATGGGGTATTCGTGTTCAGCAACTTCAAAAACCTATGAGTAATCCGTTTGCATTAATGTAATACCGAAGACCCTTGAAACTCCAGGAGCCCCTTTTATTGATCTTGGAAACCAGGCGCTCCGGGAGCCGGTTCTGGTGGCATATTCGTGTTTAGAGACCTCAAAAAACCCCCCAGTAATTAATTTGAATCAACTAAATGCCAAAAACCATCGAAACTCTAGAAGATGACGTCCCTTGCAGTGGCCCTGGCCACCACGTCCTCCGGATTTCAATTCTGATGGCATATTCGTGTTTAGCGATCCCAAAAACCTATTAGTGATCTGTTTATATCAATCTAATGCTGAAAAACCTCGAAACTCTAGAAGATGACGTCTGTTGAAGGTCAAGGTCAAAGTAAAGGTCGCCATTAGATAACCAGGAAAAAATCCTAGACTACTAGGACTTTTATTTAATCCAAACTTCTACATGTTGCCAGATAACCAGTAACTCGGGGAATTGGAATACCCGGTAAATCTTATAATTTTCCGAGTTTGTGCCTCTATATCTTGAAAATCCTCCATACGATCGAGACGTGCCCATTGCCCATGAGAAGTGGGTGAATTAGTCCCTGGGCACAGGTTACATTAGGGTGAGTTCTATACACTTTTGGTACAAACACGTTTACATAAAAATTGTTCCTGGTTAAATTTCCTATCTAAACATAACTTTTTAAAGTCAAAGATACTTTTTTTTACAAAAATATATTCAAAATAAAAAGCCCAAAGAAACCTAAAAGAAAGAAATTTTGTTTTTTGTCCCATAACTTTTGTCCACGGGGATTTAGGTATAGACATTGCTTCACAGAAAAAAAACTTGCATATTTTCACTTTAAAATGATGTATGACAGAGGTCATTAGGATTTAAAGTTTTCGAAATATGATTTTTCAAATTTCGCCACTCACAGCAATTTTGGGCAACTTTCCTTGTTATTTCGCAAATATTGTTCTGTAACTTTTTTCTACGTAACTTTAGGCATATGCAATGGTACATGTAAGAGAAATAGAAATCAATTGCCTTTAAAATGTTCTACTATATAATGTTGTACGACTTCTTTTAAAGAGGTTATCTTTTTCAAGATTTTATACTTTTAACGAGTTTTTATATTTTTTACGATTATTTTTTAAATTTCTTATTATAATTTTTTTTTCTACATTTAGGTATATATTATATAATAAAAAAGAAAACTTATTCTGTTTACTTTAAAATGGTGTATTACAAAAAATTCTAGGATTATTTTTGAATAAGATATGCTTTTTCAAAATGTAATAAGTACTTGCAACGATTTTTGACTTTAGGACTATTTTTTAAATTTCTCATTATAACTTTTTTATGTGATTGTGTGTTATGACTGAATCTTATTTTATATAGGTAATACTTTGGATCCACTTGACAAACTTTAAAATATGGATTAATTCCAATATTTACTGTCAAAGCTCCTGCACCACAAGCTTTGCTTGAAAAAATAGCATGTAAATGTACCAAAGGATGTACAAAAAAATGCGGTTGTAGGAAGATAGGAATTAGTTGTTCAATATTCTGCAAATGGTGCATGTGCATTGGTACTAATTGTGGGAACTCTAAGATAACTGAGGTGTCAGAGGAAGATATTGAAGCTAATGCTAACGAAGAGGTGGACTTTGATTTTGAAAAATTTTTAAATGTAAACGTTTAAATAATTTTTTCTACAACCGTATTAAAAATGCAATTTTTAGCACTCCATACGAGCGTTAAAAATGCTACTTTAAGGCACTAGTGCTTTAAAATATTTTTAAGGCACTGCAGTTCGTATTGACCGCATAAGCAATTTTTATGTAATGTCAAAAAAATATGAAAATGGAATGTCAATCAAGTTCAAGTAAAAGTTTTTGTAGATATTGTCCTGTAATTTCGTTTGTAGAAAAAATATTGTATGATATGCGTGTTAAAAACTACATTTTTAAGGCACTCATGTGAATAAATGCAGAACTCGCTATCGCTCATTTTGCAAACTTTCACATGCGTGCTTTAAACGTGTACTTTTAACACGTATATCATAAATAACTATTAACTAAAGTAATGTTTTCTAAGACTAATGTTTATGTAATTTTTGTAAAAGAAATAATTTTAAATAATACAGGTAAAAAAATATCAAAGAATCAATCGGTTTCCATTATTTAAATATAGATGATACACCATTTTAAAGAACAGAAAGTAAGCCCTCTTTATTGAGAAATATATAGTATATTCATGTACAAGAAAAAAAGTTATAATGAGAAATTTAAAAAATAATCCTAAAATCAAAAATCGTTACAAGTACTTATTACATTTTGAAAAATAATATCTTATTCAAAAATTATCCTAGAATTTTTTTGTAATACACCATTTTAAAGTAAATAAAATAAGCTTTTTTTATTATATAATATAATATACACCTAAATGCAGCAGAAAAAAGTTATAATGAGAAATTTCAAAAATAATCGTAAAAAATATAAAAACTCGTTAAAAGTATAAAATCTTGAAAAAGATAACCTCTTTAAAAGAAGTCGTACAACATTATACAGTCGAACATTTTAAAGGTAATTGATTTCTATTCCTCTTACATGTATCATTGCATATGCCTAAAGTTACGTAGAAAAAAGTTACAGAACAATATTTGCGAAATAACAAGGAAAATTGCCCAAATTTGCTGTGAGTGGCGAACTTTGAAAAATCATATTTCGAAAACTGTAAATCCTAATGACTTCTACCAAACATCATTTTAAAGAGAAAATATGCAAGTTTTTTTTTCTGTGAAGCAATGTCTATACCTATATACCCGTGGACAAAAGTTATGGGACAAGAAACAAAATTTCTTTCTTTTGGGTTTCTTTGGGCTTTGTCTTTTGAATATATTTTTGTAAAAAAAGTATCTTTGGCTTTGAAAAGTTATATTTAGATAAGAAATTTAACCAGGAACAATTTGTATGTAGACGTGTTTGTACCAAAAGTGCATAGAACTCACCCTAATGTAACCTGTGCCCAGGGACTAATTCACCCATTTCTCAAAAACGCACCCCTTTAAATGGTAGCACTCCGCGGTGTTCTCATATATAGAGATTCATTGACCATATGAAATAATAAAACCCCGTTAACGTTGTAGTTCCTTTTAGCTATCTTATTTTGAATATAATCAATAGCCTATCATTCTTATAGCACTAGAAGGAAACATCACGACTATGTTAAAATTTTTAATGCACAAAAATCTATTGGGAAACATAATTATACATACTTCGTACCCAAAATATTTAATTGTTTACCAGACATGTATAAAACCTATATCAGAAAAATAAACTCATTTAGTTTTGTCAAAACAATTTTTAGCAGATTTCTTAAGTAAGAGGAAACTGAAACTCTGGATGCAATATTTTTGTAATTGTTATGATTATTCAAACCAAGCAAAATTTTTCTGGTTTTTTATTTTTACTTTGTTGATTGGTCTATGTCATAAAGTATTGTGAACACTTAATTAGAGCTAAATAAATGTGAATAATCCCTGTGCACCACCTTTGGTCTTCAGGGAATTTCTTTTGTGTTTATTTATTTGTTATGAATTTGTATGTATATTTCTATGCCTATTGTTTGCTCCCACATACATTACGTGAAAACTAGTATAATTGGCTAGATAATTTTTATATTTTATATTCCTATTTCTTTATGAATCTTCCTGTATAGACTGCGTAGTATAAGCCTCAACTTCGAACTTTTTTTTTAAGTTTAACTTTGCAAAGAAATTGCTTTTGGCTGGCCGTTCGCTACACACGAAAGCTTTTTACCATATTTCAAACATACTACCGAGCTTTGAAATTTGTCCAACGTTTATTTTTACTGAGAAGAATTTTATCGACATTTTCCATTAGGGTCATTCGTCTCAATCAAAAAACAGTCATTGATCTCTCTCTATCGATACAGAAACAAAGCAATTTAATATAATATTATATTATACACGATATTTTCTTGTGTATCGATACAGAGCAAAATCAGACCCAGTTACAGTTACTTATCGTGTGTATGCTTTATTACTAGGCTTTATAGACTCTGTCCTGATTTTGATTTGATGCGTTATTTCGAACAACTGTTGAACGGAAAGCCAGTAAAAGTAAAAGAAAATGAAAACAACACAATTGACGGATCAGAGGAACACAAGGAGAAAACAGAAGCTATACAGGAAGAAGAACTAGAGGAAGCAATAGGAGAGATAAAGACTTGAAAAGCTCCTGGGTGCGATGAAGTTAGTCCAGAAATGTTGAAATATATAGGAAAAAAGGCAAAGAAAAGATTATTACGCATTCTTTCTCTAATATTGAAGAAAAAAATTTGCCCAGATGATGGTGCAATGCAATAATTAATTGTACCACTATAAATACAAGAAAGGCTACTATTAGCCTAAGTAGCAGAGAAACTATACGAAATAATAGAAAGCAAATTTCTGATATAAATAGAATATAAACTAGAGGACTCACAAAGCGGATTCAGAACAGCACATAACGAATAATACCATATGTAGACATCACACACAATAAAGAAGTAAGTTAGTAAGTATCCGTAAGTTTTAGAGACATGGAAAAGGCATTTGATTCAGTCGAAAGAAAAACATATGTAGCCTAAAAAATCAAGTAAACGAAGACCAGCGGAAGACACTGGAACAAAGAAATAGAAGATACATTACAATATAAGGACAAATATCGGAATGGAGCAATAAAAATTGAGAGTAACAGGAAAGCATGGAGAAAATTCATCAAAGGCTAGAAGCACCTCCCTCAATACCTAACGGTAGAAGCGGAACGGTTATGAATGTGTATGTATATTTCTATGCCTATTGTTTGCTCCCACAAATTTCCGTTACGGTGCCAGCCACCGTAGGAACAAGACGTGCAAGCAGCGGAGCGGAAAGCAGCGAACGCGGCCAACGAAGTGGGAGTGACTTGATTGTGAACTTTTTGGTTCAGCTGTGAATGTAAGCACAGCAACAGTCAAGCGCTTCTCACTCTCTGAGGCGGGAAGTCAACGAGGAGTCGACGGAGAAGGGAGTCAGTTCGATTAGCTGGAATTTTTATTCCGACCACGTATGTAAGCGTGGTAGCGAGTCGGACACTTCTAACTCCTTAGGCTAGAAGGAGATAAAGGCAAAATCCACTCTTCTTGGATGTAGTGAACTTAGGGAGTTTGATTTTATTGGACTCTCTGAGACGCTGCAGCTAGAGTTTGGTTAGCAGAAGAAGAAAAACGGGCTCGACGTGAGCCCGTTACGGGATTTCTACTGTGCCTCCGTAAGGGTATCGACACTGCAAGGTGTAGTTCTTTGGAATCTGCATCGGGCAGCCCCGGCCCCTAGGTCAGTAGAACGAGAACGTCAAGAGGATCCCGTACCTAGTTCTGTCTAGGTACGAGAACAACCGCGATAGGTCAAAGGGAACCACCCCTGAAGTCGAGCTGGCGTCGGACCAGTCGGCGGAAAAAAATGTTCGTCAGTATTAAGGATTCTAACCCCCAGACGATTGACCGAGCTAAGTCTCGATCACCACCCTCTATGGCCCCTCCGCCAAAATATGAGGATCCACGCAAAGTGGATCTTAACCTTTTACAGGAACAACAAACAGATGAAAGCAAAGAGGAAACCGAAGAAGATACCGAGATGAAATCCGAGGAAGACTCCGAAGAGGAAACCGACACCGAGAGCACGGAAGATGAAGCCCCCGGCGAGGCAGAGAGAGGAAGAGCAAAAAGGGCTAGGAGGACAGAAGATACGAGCGACGAAGACCTAGCAGCCATGCGAGAACTGCTAAAAGAGATGAGTGCCAAGAAAGAAGAAGAAATCGAGCGAAAAAGAGATGAAATGGCGCAACAAAGAGAAGAGATGAAGAAGATGTCAAACCGGCTGGACGACCTGTTGACAGAGTTGAAAGAAACTCGGAAACTGTTAGAGAAGAACCGCCAACAGGAAAGAAGCCACCAAAGCTACCGAGGCCACAAATCGAGAAGCCACAACAGGACGACAACATCAAAAGCCAACCGGCAAAGCGGACGATACCCGATACCCGAACCGAAAAAGAACTCTGCGACCGAAAAGTCACCGCCGGCTAACGAACCAAAGCCAAAAAAGAAGAAAGAAAATTTCCCAACACTGGCAAAGAGCACCAGCCAACCAAGAGCAGAACCAATCCACAAACCAAAAAGCCAGCCCCCCCAGAGCAAACCACAGATGGTGAGACGCTTGCCTTGCGGCGACCTGGTGATTCGGAGACAGAGGACATGAAAACAAACGAAGAAAACACCGTGTTGCCCGAACAACAGGCAAAACCACACAGAAAGCCGCCTGTAATTAAATTACAGAGCGTGAGCGAGACAGGGGCTATCCTCACCATACCCCGAAACTAAAAGTCTACACGACAAACAAAATCTCCAGGAGTGGTAGAGAGACACTCATCCAGGCGAAAAGCCTGGAAGATTTTTAAAAAATGGTGAGGATAATAGAAGAATACGGAGAGGCACACAAAGAAAAGAGGCTACAATGGCTTCCAGTAGAAGAGGATATAAAACCCAAAGTGGTTTTAAGAGGATTGCCCTCAAACACCACCAAAGAGGAAATCCAAGATGAGATGGAAAGACAACACCAAATAGTCTGCCACGCAGCTAAGAATATGTCCACAAGAGCCGGCCCCAAAAGGAAACTCCCGATGTTAGTACTGACTCTGAATCGCGAGGACGTAGACAGGTCTAAGCTGATCACCAATCTGTGTCACATGAAGGTAGTGGTAGAAGACCTTCCACCACGCACAGAACGCGTGCCACAAAGAACCCAGATGTGTGAAATGCGGAGAAGATCACCCCTCGAAGCAATGTAAAAGGCCCAGAGAAACAAAGGCAACCTGCGCTAATTGCAAAGGAAGTCACCCCGCAAACTACAGAGGATGCCCAAGATGTCCAACCTGGAGCAGACCACTACAACAGAGGCCACAACAACAGACCAACAGACGACAACAGGCAACCTGAGTCTCCTATGCCAAAGCCACACAAGCCAAAAACCAACAAGCCACCACAGCGATCCTCCCAGACGAAGACTACCTGGTCAGACTAGTCACCAACATAGTGACCAAGGTAGTCCAAGAAGTCATCCAAGATACCAGACAGACGATCAGGTAAAATCAGCATACAAAAAAAAACATAAAAAGCGTAAGCCACCAAAAAAATCATAAAAACAAAGAAATCATAAAATTCTTGAGTTCCAAGCCATTGGACTGAGCTCAGTGGGGCTTGGTACAATAACTTGGGGCCCAAGCAAGCAATTTTAGTTCCGCGGATGATAAGTAAGTAAGAAGATAAAGGCATAGAGCGCATCACGCTGGCCTAGTTTTTGCATTCGATTAGGGCACCACATTGGAATCTTATTACCCAGGATTCCATTGTGAAGAGCATTTGGCTACGATAGTTGTGCCCCCATCGCGCATCAGCGTGCTATGGGGGGGGGGGGGGAGGGATGGCCTGGGGCATTGGAGTGAGGTGGGGTGATCCCTGTTTTAAAACTCGGGTCTAAACACCTCGCCCCAATGAATTTGTCACACCCGAATGTACTTTTTCGAAAGGGTGGACATCTCCCACAGGTCGGGTTGAATCAAATTGCTTGCTTCCTTGCTTTGCTCCCACATACATTACGTGAAAATTAATATAATTGGCTAGAAAATTTTTATGTTTTATATTCTTATTTCTTTATGAATCTTCCTGTATAGACTGCGTAGTATAAGCCTCAACTTCGAATTTTTTTAAGTTTAACTTTGCAAAGAAATTGCTTTTGACTGGCCGTTCACTACACACTAAAGCTTTTCACCATATTTCAATAATACCACCGAGCTTTTAAATTTTTGTCCAACGTTTGTTTTTACTGAGAAGGATTTTATCGACATTTTCCATTAGGGTCATTCGTCTCAATCAAAAAAACAGTCATTGATCTCTCTCTATCGATACAGAAACAAAGCAATTTACTATATATTATACACTATATTTTCTTGTGTATTGACACAGAGCAAAACCAGACCCAGTTACAGTTATTTATCGTGTGTATGCTTTATTACTACACTTTATCGATTATGTGCTGAAAGGATAAAATTTATCGTCTGTGAATAATACCAGTAAGGTTTCTATGATTTTCGCTACAGGATGGACCATGCAGTTTATAACGTCTGTTTTCAAAAATACACGTATAAATAAATATTTATTTATACTAATAAATATTTATATTAATAAATACCTATAGGGCTTTTCTTCGATTGTCATTGGTTTCGAGCTTCTATCATATGTTGTATAATCTGTGTATAATATTAATATACCTAGGGTGGAGGGCTGTTATATGTAGAAAAATGAAATAATAATTTTTACAAACGCGGGATGCGGAATCGACGTTACTGTGGGAAAAGCTTGGAAAAGTTAATTGTCATTTTTTTTATTATGACTCTAACATCTGCCCAACGTGACTCAAATTTTGAAATTTGAAAAGAATTTTTTTTTGCATCTTTACCTACGCGGGGTGCGGTATCAATTCGCTTCTAGGATATGAGTCGAAAACTTCAATAACACTTATTTCTATTTTTATCAGAATAACTGCCCCAACGCTACTTAAATTGATCTATTTTCAATTTCGCGCCACCCCCCGAGCTAACGCTGCAACAAAAGAGTTATAACCTATCACAGGAGTCGACCTTCACTCTCCCACTCAATTTCAATTATAAGTAAGTAGAACATAAAAAAATATTAGCTAGAATTATTAAAGTTTTCCACGATAAGTATATAACATTATTGAAACCTTATGAAGGCAGGAAGGACGAAGACGGTTACAAAGAGAAGCTATTAAAGTTTGGTGAGGATAGCAAGAAATTGTTTGATATTGCAACTTGCAAATGTTTAGAGTTCAGAGATTGCAACTGTCCTAGAAACCGAAAGATTCCAATACCGAAACGAAATTTCTTAATCGACCAACGAACTGACCATAAACTACTGATTAATAGTTTAGATCGTAAAGCGACCAAAAAAATTGAGATGGATTTACATAGATTACACCAACAAGAGCAACGTGAAGAACAAACAGTCTTGCAAATAGGGGTGGAATCCATTACTATTACTTCTAGATTACCTACAACTTCAAAAATACGACCGAATGTTCAACAGCCAGATCATTAAACAAATGCGGTGAAATTGAGGACTTCCAATCGCAATCGATTATTTCCACTTCTTCACTCACAATGACTGACGTCACATTTCTGGTTGTTGCCAGAACATTAGATCGGTTTGGGATTTCAGATCGTGCTGGAGTAGCAATCATTTCTGCAGCTTTCCACGACATTGGTCTCATTACTGAAAACGATTTGCTCGAAAAGCTCGTTCTAAAGCTAGGACTACTTTGTAACTCTATTCTGACATTTCTTTCCTCGAACATTATCAATGTAAATCAAATAATGGCTGTTGATTGTGATTGGACTGTGGTTAACCAAGGAAACAAAGGTGGCGTTTTTCGTTTATTGGAAATCAAGTTTTTACCTCCACTCTAATGGTTCATACGCCAACTACACGTCAATGAACTGACTGCGTCATCTTTTTCAACATCTAGATGGCACTAGAAGTGGACCAAAAGGTTTCACAGGTCCTATCGGCAAGGCAGTTACTAACTGTGAAGTATTACCCATTGTTCCGTTTCATGCAATTATATGTACGTTGCCCGATATTATCAAATCGACACAGGAATTAAGCACCGATTAACTGTATCTACTACAAATATGTCAGTTTTTCAATAGTGGATATTGTGATGAAAATTTTATGAAAAAAAATCCTGGTAAACTAGTTCACCCTAGATGGTTGACAATGGTTAATCGGATATTGAGATTATATGTCTCAAGCCAAACTCCGTCAGGAAACCTAATTATACTAAGCACGTTTATTTTAACGGTCTATACTCCTATGTGGTTCAGGATCAAGACTAGGCCAATTTGTATTTTTGGTGCCAAAACATTTATATGATACGATAAAACTGTCGCGCTATTTGCCAAACCAATTGAAGAATGTTCCCAGTCATACAGAGAAATGCATTCTTTGGACATTCAGAGAACTTACTACTAGGAATGTTAGCCGAAAACAGACAGTACGTCAGAGAAGGTGCACTCCGCAGAATATTGAAGATCAGAGAGACATCATACATAGGAGCCTTACATATTTTCTAAGTACCTACTTTAACTATGGATGCCGATGATTACATCGATATGATAGATTGGAAAACCAAGACAAAACCTCCACTTACGAAGAATTTAAGTACCGAAAGGATATCTCAGGCCATCACGGAAAATTCTGTGTCACATACAATCCCCTGAAAGGTGTGTCAAATTATTTATAGCAGCAAGTGCTGCCCTCTGTGGGTCACGGAGGAGAGGCGGATTCATTAAGAATAAGCTCAAATCATGCCATTTAATGCCTAAATTTGATACCAAGAAAGATTATCGTTCACAATGAGTTTTTATGTTATTCTTCAATTTATAATCATTTTTTTTTACTTTATATTGATTATTTTTCTTTTTTTTTTCTTCATATTATAGTCCTAATAACTAAAATAAATGAATAAAACATTATCGTTGATTCTAGTTGACTCTATCGAATTTTTTTTAGAAATTTTTTTTTACAAAATTCCAAAATTTCAATCACCGTGGGGCACTTTTTAGACTAAAAATACGAAAAAATGTCATCTAAGTTTTTCATTCGAAAATGAAAGACGCATCAATTCCGCACCCCGCGAAAATGAAATTCGAAAAAATAAATTTGCGTCCACCCTAAATATACACGGATTATACGACATATGATAGAAGCTCGAAACAAATGACTGTGAATTAACAGCCTTATTCTAACTAACTTTTGGTTAATGTAATGGTTCTAACGGTAATAATGTAATCTTTCATTCTGCGTGTAAATTTTTCAAAAATACTTATTAGTTTTCTCAGTATTCGAAAAAATAAATGCAGTTGAATAGTATTGGGCACGTATCTTTTCGATTAGTGATCGTTATATGTACTGACTTGCTTTCGTTTACTTTAATTCGCCATGTTTGTAACCAGATATTTATACTGTCGAGATTTGTCTGGAGCAGTTGCGAGGCGATGTACGGGTTTGAGTGAGCTGCAATGATTGCTGTGTCATCTGCATATGTGGCTGTGATGATGTTTTGGCTTGTAGGAAGATCTGCTGTGTAGAGTAGGTAGAGAACTGGTCCAAGGACACTACCCTGGGGTACTCCAGCGTTGATTGGATATAAGTTAGTGCATTGATCTTTAACTTTTACAAGGAAATGGCGGTCGGAGAGATAGGACTTGAGGATTAGAAAGTAGTTGAGAGGAAGGACTTTTCGTATTTTGTATAGCAAGCCAGTGTGCCAGACATTATCAAAAGCCTGCGAGACATCCAAAAAGGCTGCAGAGCAGTATTGCTTCTCTTCTAAGGCTTTGTTTATGGAATTGCAGACTCGATGAATTTGCTCGGTGGTAGCATGTTGTTGTCTAAATCCAAACTGGTGGTTGGGTATTAGCTGCTTTTTCACGAGGATTGGCTGTAATCTGTCTAGTAAGAGTTTTTCAAAAACCTTTGACATCACTGAAAGTAGACTGATAGGTCTATAGGACTTAACTTCTTCTACAGGCTTGCCTGGTTTGGGTATTAAGATGATTTTTGCCACTTTCCACAAAAGGGGATAGTAACCATTTCTTAAGATTGCGTTAAAAATCTGTGTCAAATATTGCACGCCTTTCTTGGGAAGTTCTTTTAAAATTCTTGCAGTGATTAAGTCGAACCCTGGGGACTTTTTCGGATTCATATCTGTTTGGATTTTTTTGAAAACTTGTTTGGCTGTGAATTTCTCCAACGGTGCTTCTAGTTGGTATGGATATTCTAAATACAATTGAATATTATCTTCTGCATCAGAGTTGTTGTTTTGGACATGTGGTTGGAACACTTCCTCCAGGTATTTGGCAAAGACTGTAGCTTTTTCGTTGTTACTTTTAGCCCATCGTCCGTTACTGGCCCGGATAGGCGGATTAGAGAGTTGTGGTCTGTTAATCTTTCGTGTTGCCTTCCATAGCGAGTATACGGAGGTTTCCGTAGCAGATAGATTTTGTAGATATCGTTTTATGTCGTTGTTTTTATTATTGTTTAACAAAGTTTTTAGTCGCGCTGTAGCTTGGTTTAATCTATTTTTATTCTGGGGTGCACGGGTTCTTTGCCATACTTTCCTTAGTCTTCTTTTTTCTGCCTCCCACGGTGCTGTATTGAGTGTGCACGGTATTGAGACGGTGCCCAACCGTCTCAATAAATAATCAAGTACTACAACAAAAGGATGACGTAAAATACCTAGGTATGCACTTGGACCGCAGATTAACGTGGAAGAAACACATATTCACGAAAAGAAAACAGTTGGGTCTGAAACTCAATAAAATGTACTGGCTGATAGGAAAAAGGTCACAACTGAGTTCGTATAATAAAATTTTAGTATACAAGGCAGTGATTAAGCCAATATGGAGCTATGGTATCCAACTGTGGGGATCTGCGTCGAGATCCAATATCGACATCCTGGAGAGATTCCAATCGAAAACCTTGCGCATTATCACAAATGCACCGTGGTACATGCCCAATGAACACATCAATCGTGATCTCCAAATGAAGACTGTCAAAGAAGAAATTGCCAGTTACGCCCAAAAATACGACATCCGACTACAAAACCACCCCAACAGGCTAGCCAAGAACCTAATGAGACCCCAGGCAAACAGAAGGTTAAAGCGCCACACTCCAAGCGATCTACGAACAAGATTTTAAATTTTAAATTTTAAATTTTCAAAAATATTTTATTTATTATAGAGTTTTACTTATAGGGTTTTATTTATTAGTCACAAATAATTTTGTTAAGTATGTACTAAAATTATGATTTTATAGGTTATTGTCACTGGACAGTCTCCTGCAAGTCTCTTTTAATTGTTAAACAATTTACTTATTGTAATCATTATTACAGATTGCAAATAAATGGGATGTTAAAAAAAAAATAGTATTGGACCAATATTTTCCGCCTACTCCCTTCAAAAGATATTTCTAACGGTATTTAACATCTCAGGCGTTACCGATCTAATCGCAAGCGTTTTTTTTAAGTCAGCTAAGTCAAGGGAGTAGTTTGTGTATGCAATATTCTAGGTATATTCCTATAAACAGATTAATTAATATCAGAACAGGAGATAGTGGGCTATTTCATGTATCCTCACCTCTGCATCCACCGATTTGAAAATATTCGGCTGAGGCACTGACATTACATCACATTGGATAAGTGCTAAATAATTATCGACATTTAACTTACTCTTAATGAAACAGGGACTTATGATTATGACCAACAATTCCCACCCATACACTAACCTTTTCAATATATTGTGTAGGTTCTTTTCTCATCTAGTACAGCTTTTCCCTAGACCAGTAGCGTAAATCCATGAAGTGTAAAGGAACACTCATCAGAAAATAAAACATGTTCGAATTGAATCATGTTGTTATCTAACATTTTTCATCATTTTGTCATCATTTTTTTACAAAAATATATTCCCTTATTAATATGTGTTATTACTTATTCTTTAATTAGAAATAATACATTTAATTAAAACAGGTGCTGGTGTCATATGATAATTTGAAGCGTTTTTGAGGTGTTTCAGCAAGAAATTTATTACATTTAAATATAGGATGGTCGGAATCACAGAAGAGACATTTATTATTGACAGAACTGGTCAGAAATGTAAAAGTTTGACAAGAAGAATATTTTACCTTATTAGAATTATCTGAACTGGAAGATTTATTTTTGCTCACTTGTCTTTTATATGACTCCAATGAAGTACAACGCTGCAATGCGAACTTATAAACTTCCTCATACGTAGGTATATTTTTTGAAGCACGGTATATTTCGAAAGCCCTAACTGTCTCTTCGTCCAATTTATCCATGAGTAAATTCATTAGAATGAAGTCCCATTGAGCGAAAGAAAAAAGAACTTTTTCTAAAGAAGCTAAGTTTTCATTGAAAATATCTAGCAATTTCCTAAGTGAAACAGGATCATCAGTTTTAACCGCACTGGCATTCTGAATATTTTTCCATAATGCTCTAGATAAGTCTCTTTTACCTTCATAGCGATCAATTAGGGTATTGTATGCAATCATATAGTTTGAATCTTGCAACTTGATATTTTTAATTAAATTGTAAGGTGCTCCCCTAAGTGATTGCAGAAGATAACTAAACTTTTCTATATAAGAAAGATCTTTGAACAACTGAATCCAGCTCGAAGGACCATTAATGTTTACTTATAGATTCTATTTAGGTAATTAGAAACAAGACACTTAATTAGAACAGGTGCTGGTTATATGATAGTTTGAAAAAGGGGTTAAATCAAAATTAATCAATTAAAATGTGTGTGATGTATATAATGTACGGTACCTTTATGATGTCTTCTTCTTCTTCTTAGTCGACTAAGGCTGGGTGGCGGTTTGGCACTGGTTTTGTTTTAAAACTAGATAAAACTGTGATTTCGCACTGAACTCTATGTCATGTCATAAAGAATGTCTATACGATTCTGAGGGATGCGTGTATATTCATCGCAAACCAAGCTATTTCTTAAGTGGCTATTAGCTTGGGGGTGGTGCAGGACCGTATTAGTACGTAGCATACACACACATGATTAAACAATAAAAAAAAATGAATAATAATAAAACTTAGAATATTAATTACTAATTATATATATAAAAGAAAAATATGTGGAGGGACGGAACAATATGTTCCCTTAATCGTCTTTTATGAGTACCTGAGTTGGTATAATTTTATAAGGATCTGTTTTGTTTTCATCATCTATCAGCCAATCGCGTCCAATGCTGGACATATACCTCTCTCGCTTGTTTCCAGTGTTCTCTACACTGGGCCGCTTGTAGCCAGTTTCTCGCTATTCTTTTGATGTCGTCAGTCCATCTAGAGGGTGCTCGTCTTCGGCTTCTTCTATAGTTTCTGTGTCTCTATTCCATGATTCGTCATGTCCACCTTCCATCCTGTGTTCTAGCTAAGTGCTCTATCCAGTTCCACCTAAGCATCGTGATTCTTTCGATGACGTATTTAGCTTTTGATCTTTGCCTGATTTGTTGGTTTGTTATGTGTATATATGTTACAGTTCAAGTTGATTATCCAGTTGGAGTTGACTCCAACTAGTTGGAGTCAACTCTAACGGCTGGTTTCAGTAAAAGTTGATTATAAATATAAAATGAAGATTTATATTCAACATTTACTAGTAAAAGTATACTCCAACTAGGAAAAGTATACTCTTCCCAATGCCATTTAGTAAAAGTTGATTCTGATTCACATAAACAGCCGATTCTAGAAATTAAATGTTACTGAATATGTTCAAATTAGTCTAGGCTGTATCGTCGCCCCCGTCAGGTAAATTACTTCGATTCGAATTTTTTGCACAAACTTACTTAAAAAGAGGTCCTTATAACAAATCTACTGGGTGCCAGGCAGCACCTTGATCGATAAATTGTTTAAAAAATTTTTTTTAGACAAATTCACAAAAATAATTTTTTCACTTCGAACAATTTTTTTTAGATCATTTGGGTTATTCTGAGCAAAAATAGTTATTTTCCTAACAAGTTTAGAAAGTCATACTTATCCGCACGCGACGGCAGTTTGCCGAACGACGCGAAGCGGTAGTTCGGCAAGCAGTCGAGTACGGAAAAGAGACTTTCTGCAAGCGTTAGGAACAATATTTTTTCTACGAGTCTTTAAAAAATTAACACGCGTGCGGAAAAGTAAAACGCTTGCGGAAAAGTAACACGCGTGCGGAAAAGTAAAACTTTCTAAACTAAAACGCGTTCGCGAAAGTAGACATTTTTGCACGCTCGTAGAAAAAAGGTATTTTGTGATTTTTCTCTAAAATTGATTGTTGTCGAGTTATACGCGATTTAAAATTTGAAAAATGCGAAAATAGCGATTTTCAAGGCTTAATAACTCGGTTAAAATCCATTCTTATGAAAGTCGGAAAGTGACCAAATCAAAGTTTATAGCCCCCTCTACAAGATCCAGCAGAAATTTTTGTCACTATTTTATTACTAAGTTTTATCTTTAATTATTAACAATGAGCGCTAAGTGCGTATTAGGCGGCCGTCAATGGTGAGTGCTAAAGAGATGCACCATTCCAGCCGTCCAATGGTGAATCTCACTCGCACTCACATTGACGGCCGCCTCAATACACGGTTAGCGCTCATTGTTGGTAATTAAAAATAATATCTTATTAATGAAATAATGACAAAAATTTCTTCAGGATCTTATAATAGAGGTAGCTTTAATCTTTGATTTTTTTTTAGTTTCTGACTTTCATAATATATAATATCGTATGGCATTTTTGCCTTTCGGACAGTTCCGGCGCCAATTACATCTTTAGCCCTGCTTCAAGTAACTAGTGTCGATGTACACTAGCCCAGGGAGACCGACGGCTTAACGTGCTCTCCGAGGCACGGTGAGACGGCTCGTATCATTATTGGAAATGAAAATGGTTTGTCTTTAGCAGAGCTCGAACCCATGTGTACTGGCGTATGAGGCCAGCGATTATGCCGTTACTCCACGGCCGCTCGCTCGACTTTCACAATAATTATCTTTAACCGAGTTATTAAACCTTGAAAATGGTTATTTTGGCGTTTTTCAAATTTTAAGTCGCTAATAACTCAACAACAGTCAATTTTAGAGAAAAAAAAAAGGCCCAAAGGATCTAAAAAAATTTGTACGAAGTGAAAAAATTTATTTTTGCGAATTTCTTTAAAATCATTGTTTATCGCCAAACGTCACTAAAATCATTCATTATTGTATTCATTTGCCCTCATTTTCGGCAGTATTGTACTCATTTGCCCTCACTTTGTTGTATTGAAAGACGAATGTTACTTTACCTGCCGCGATAATTAATCAAATTAACCGAGATTGAATGTAAGTGGTCAATGGCAGCAATCGATTATTTATTTGAGTGAAATTAAAATTTATTTACTTTAATTATTAAAAATATTGTACATAATTTATCTTATTATTAATAAAATTTATGTCAAAAAGTAAAATTCTGTAGTGTTTCGCAATTATATTCATACAAAATAAATCAAAACTTTACGGATTTAGTAATTCGGTAGGTATACAATATTGATAACTATCGATTAAACATCAAAACCGGCCATCATGCAAAAGTCATCTGTCATTACCGTCATTCGAATTTTTTATTTCGTCTAAAATTAAAAAAAATTCTTCAAAGTTGTAAGTAAGTGTTAATGTTTTTTTATGATTGACGATACAATTTTGTACGCACCACCTCAATACTCTTTATCGAACGCGTCTGTTCCTCTGCTCGTAATATCAGACTCGTTCGATAAAGAGTCACTTTACTGACTGACTTTACTGAAATTGGTTAAACAATTTTTCGACCGTGGTACCGCGTGACACCCTATGTATTTGTTATAAGGATTGTTATACGGATGTATTTCTTTGAGTAAGTTTGTGCAAAAAATCGAATCAGAATAATTTACCTAACGGGGGCGACGTTACAGACTATACTAATAAGTAGTTGAAACGGTCAAAACAAAGAAACGCACACTCATCAAAAATGCACTTGAGATTCTCGTATAATCAACATTTACTGAATCAATCCAGGAAGAGTCAACTCCAACTAGTAAAAGTTGATTTAAATTTTTAAAATCAACTTTTACTGCTCGTTTCAGTTGGAGTTGACTCCAACTAGTTGGAGTCAACTCTAACTGAGAATCAACTTGAACTGTAACATATGTATGCCCAAGCTAGGAAAACTAGAAACAGGAAATGTTTCATGAAATAAGCGAGCAACTGGGTTCATGTATTGTATCTATAACCAATCATCTGTGTCAGTCATGACAGCTCAGTTGGCAGAGGCGCAGTCGATCGACAAGTTTAGTGGATTTGTGATCGACAGTTCGAGCCTCAGCCAGGTCATTAAATTATTAAAAGGCCAACGTCGGTAGTATAAAATTCAATGGAATCTACGATTTAATCTGGAATAAACTGGTGTCTGATCGGCCTTAGGAGCAGCGGTACGGCAAGGGATAAGGGCTTGCGCCTTGGTGATACTCCTCCAAAGATCCCTACCGAAGGGCGTTGACGCCTAATAACGGTGTATATATATACACCAATCATCTGTAGAATTGATATTTTGTGCACTCCTCTTAACTAAAATTTGTGATATTATGCAGTTAGTCTAATTCAAACGATAAACGAATATAATACTAACAACCACTGACATGCAGATAAACGACAAGTTGTGAAAATCAGGTGTTTTAAAAAAAGTTTTTTTAACATAAACTGCTAGATTTTGAAAAGGCGACCACAATTATACAGAAAAACCATCTTTACTAATATCTTAGCGAGACATTCATTAGTGTGGACCACTCCGTATTTCGTGTCCTTTTCTCAGTGAAATTTCTGAAGCGTAGTTGTAACAATAAACAATATTGGAAATAATCTGGTTGAAGTAATTTGGGGCTGGGGTTTATCTACGTTCTTATCCCCGCCCAAGGCAAGTGGAGGAACGTATAGTGTGCTGATAAGGAATAACGTAAATTGGATATTTCAAGGACCATTGTTTTCGTAGCAAATAAGACACAGTGTAGGATTAAGCTACTTTATTAGGAAATGGTTATGGTAAGATATAAAATTATCCAAATTATGTTTATCAATTATCAAAATTAGGCCTTATTTGCCTTAAAACCTTGGAACGATGACTATCAATACCTACACATGCATTAAATCCGGTCATATTAAATATTTTGCCATAACATTAACACTTCAAATCTGGACAGTATACTTATGGGATCGGTACTTACCGGAGGGACCGCAGACGTTCGGATACAATTAGCGTCTTTTTGTATTGGGACCATGCAAGTTCGGCAACGCGATACCTGGTTTCTACGCTCATCAACATTTTTCGCACTTTTAATTATATTGACCAATTATATTAGTCCTGGTTACTGGATAATTGTCAAAGCCATAGTACAAAAAAAATAATAACAGGAAAAAATAAGATTCAGGTTATGTTATTAAAACGTAAACAATTGTATATAGTAAATAAAATTAGTTACTAAAATGCAGTACTGCAAGCAAAATACAATTAACTAAATTTACCTTTATATAATAATTGCATATCATATCAATATTGTGGAGCAATATATAATTTTTCTTGTTCAATGAAAGTAGATATGAAATATACGTCAATTTGACAATTTCAAATAACAATATCAATTATTTAAGAAAGTTGCAATATTTCTCCGCTATTTGCGCACGATCGTTTTTCGTATCCCCTCCAAGTACTTGCACACCGCGAATAGACAATGAAGTCGACTACCTATACTAAGCAACAAGACATTTACTCAACACACACACTACACATTACACTGATTGCGAAATCAACAGTACCATGCCAATGGCCATTAATTTTCGACACATTAGGCTAAATAAAAATAATTTAGGCAACATTTAGTTGGACGATCAACGTAAATGAGTTTTTGCGTTTGCTGTATTTTGTGGGCTTCTGTTCTAAAACAAAACATCGTTTTCTACATGAACATTCATTATACTATTGTTCTTAAATATAAAAAATAAATAAAAACGGGATAACACCCGAAGCTTGGCTGTATACCATCTAGTTAAATAAAATTAACATGAAGTAAAACTCCCTAGTGTAGTTGGCATATTTAATAAAAATTATAAAAATATTTAAAAATCCAAACAGATTACGTTCATAACGTTGTCGGACTTATCAGTTCATCATCAGTGAACCTAAAAGTAAGTAATCTCACTTAATAAAATTGAAAGGGTGAAATTTTGAATGGTAAAATATTGAAAAGTGTGGTTAAGATTACTTACTCTCTGTCCTTGCTAAACAGCCACAATACCAAAAACTGGTTAAGATGTATGTTCTAACTACATAATAAAATTTGTAAAATAATTTGGCTTACGTTGGATGCCAACGGATTAATACTAGCAACATGATGCTCTACTCCATTAATTAAGAGGATTTTTTATATATGATTAGGTCTACATTGAACTACGTTTAGTCTGTCAATGATTTAGAAGGAAGTAGAAATACTTCAAATGTCAGTGACATTGACATCCAGGAAAGGGCAATTTTTAAGGTATTAACCAAGGTCAGGATCCAATGTGGTTACTACGGAAATTTAAGTTTAAGAGGAAACAGTAGCGATCAACAGGTAGCAAAAACGCGTTCCAAGATTGCGGCTGGAATTTTGAATATTTTTTCGAGATATTTGGCACACGTATTTGTAATATAATAAAGAATGGCGGTATAGAGCCCAATTTGAAAAATATATTAATATGTGGAAATTACTCTGTAATTAAATACAATATTAAAAAAACGAGCCTGTACCGCCATTAAGAAGAACAAAAAAATACACTTTCTTCAAATAAATTTTTTATCCGATGCCTAGATTTTGTGTCATTTTGGAACTACTAAAATTTTTTATTTCATTAGTAGTTCCAAAATGACACAAAATCTAGGCATCGGATAAAAAAGTTTATTTGAAGAAAGTGTATTTTTTGTTCTTCTTAATGGCGGTACAGGCTCGTTTTTTTAATATTGTATTTAATTACAGAGTAATTTCCACATATTAATATATTTTTCAAATTGGGCTCTGTACCGCCATTCTTTATTATATTACGAATAGGTGTGCCAAATATCTCGAAAAAATATTCAAAATTACAGCCGCAATCTTGGAACGCGTTTTCGCTACCTGTTGATCGCTACTGTCTCCTCTTAAATTCCCTTAAAAAAGAAAGAAAAAAAAAAGAAAGAAAAAAATATATATAAAAATAAAAAATAAAAAATAAAAAAAAAAAAAAAAAAAAAGAAAGTAATAATAAAAAAAAACATAATAAAGAATAATATTGAATAATACTAGAATATATTTATGATATAGATATATGTATATAAATGTGTAATATTGTATGATTGTAGCTAAAGATTAAATTATCCATTTATTGTTATAGAATCTAGGTATATCTTTAAAATACAAAATCTTATTTTAATAGTAATATGTGAGATAAATATCTGTAGAGCAAAAATAAGTTCGGCTAATGGATTAAGTCCACAGTCAGGAAATTCGATGACACACACACACACAACCAGTGTTTGGCATTGTGGCTATTTAGCAAGGACAGAGAGGAAGTAATCTTAACCACACTTTTCAATTTTTTAACATTAAAAATTTCACCCTTTCATGTTTATTAAGTGAGATTACTTACTTTTAGGTTCACTGATGATGGACTGATAAGCCCGAAAACGTTGTGAACGTAATCCGTTTGGATTTTTAAAATTTTTCATAATTTTTATTAAATATACGAACTAGACTAGGGAGTTTTACTTCATGTTAATTTTATTAAACTATTGTTCTTCTTCAACGGCTATAGTAAAACTTAGATTTTACGATACATTTCATGATTTTCTGAAGTTAAGCTGGTAACATTGATATCTTTAATCTTATAGTCATTGGCAAGCTTATAATATTCATGTTAAGGTTCCTTAGGGATAATTTTCCGTTATTCAATACTAATTACTAATTACAATTAAGTACAGATTCAATATCGCACCATAAAGTCATTTTGTTTTACGTTCAGTTGTATATGTGTGATTATTCAGCTGATCAAACTTATTATTGGTGCTGTTTCTTTTATCATATAACTGCAATATTTACGAAAGTGATGTGCCAGTCAGGCTAACCAAAAACCTAATTCATAGAAGACTGAACTAAAACATTTAGGTGTTTCAATTAGAAAGGGGGTTTATCAATCTAAAAAACAACCAAGTTTTAGGTACGCCAGGTTATAGTACAAACAATTACTTAATAGTTATAAAACTCTTATAGAAAAAGTAAAATACAAAAAGCCACTGGTCAATTACATTTATGGGCTGCAAGAAGGCGTTTGACACGAAATACCAAAATAAAATATCTGATACACTAGCTGACTGTAGAGTAAACCACATGGTATGAGGCAAAGGTATGAGGCAAATTTTAACACTCATTAAAAATCTGTGAAAAAATCAGAGTAACTCAGTGATCCGAGAAGAGATCGCTTTGAGATTAACATTAAGCGACGGGGTCCCAAATTTGATTATAAGAACCAGAAGAGTATTCAAAGATGCTGTAAAAAGAGCAGCATACATAAAGTAGAATTGAGCTGCACACGTAGGAGAATGAACAACTGTAGGTGGATGCATGTTGGAGCAGCGTCGAAGGTTTGATGCAAATAGAAATAGAAGTAGACCTCCAACACGATAGAATGATGATAATAGAGTCACGCCTACCTGGATTTATACGGCACAATATCGGCAGCACTGCAAACGACGTTTTAGCATGGCTCATGTACAACAAGCTGCGTGATCATGATGATGAAGGAGGTAGTGTGGCAGCAGAGTGAATGCGTTACATTAGTTATATACTTCAAATGGTAAAATTGTTTTCTATGTAAAGGATCGTATCGTTTTTTATTAAACGCTTTTATTTAGTTCAATAGTTTGCGTCAAATCTTTAGACGTTAATTTAACTGCCTTTTCTTCAATGCAAATGAATGAAAATTTGCAGACATATGCATTCGCGGGAACAATACACGAATAGTCAATAAAAAAAATTTTCATGTTTATTAATTGTTTAAATAAAAAAAAAACGATTTTAGTGAAAAACGCTTAAGGTGATACAGTAGCGATCAACAGGTAGCAAAAACGCGTTCCAAGATTGCGGCTGTAATTTTGAATATTTTTTCGAGATATTTGGCACACGTATTCGTAATATAATAAAGAATGGCGGTACAGAGCTCAATTTAAAAAATATATTAATATGTGGAAATTGCTCTGTAGTTAAATACAATATTTAAAAAACGAGCCTGTACCGCCATTAAGAAGAACAAAAAAATACACTTTCTTCAAATAAAACTTTTTATCCAATGCCTAGATTTTGTGTCATTTTGGAACTATAGTCGGTTCGCTAAACTCAGACACAACTGGCTAGTGATTTTAGTAAATAATTTTGCCAACTTGGTAAAATTGGCAAAAAAGTAATTACTAAATCGTTAATAATTACTAAATAGTTAGTAATTTTACCAATTTCGGCAAAATTGTCCAAAAACAAAAAAAAATATCGACTAAAATCACTAGCCAGTTGTGTCTGAGTTTAGCGAACCGACTATACTAAAATTTTTTATTTCATTAGTAGTTCCAAAATGACACAAAATCTAGACATTGGATAAAAAAGTTTATTTGAAGAAAGTGTATTTTTTTGTTCTTCTTAATGGCGGTACAGGCTCGTTTTTTAATATCGTATTTAATTACAGAGTAATTTCCACATATTAAAATATTTTTTAAATTGGGCTCTGTACCGCCATTCTTTATTACATTACGAATATGTGTGCCAAATATCTCGAAAAAATATTCAAAATTACAGCCGCAATCTTGGAACGCGTTTTCGCTACCTGTTGATCGCTACTGTCTCCTCTTAAATTCCCTTGTTTTTTACAATGTAAAAATTTAACTTTTACGGATTGTATAGCTAATGATATGAACAATACATAATTTCACTTTTTACGTTAATTGTTTACGTTATGCTTCATTAATAAATAATAAAGTTTCAAATTTTTTGCCGATTCCGACTACTTTTCATGTAAGTACATCATATGTTTTATACATATTTTAATAAACATGACGATATATTTTAATGTTTAAAAAGTGTAAGACTAAAAAGTAAAAAATAAAAAAGTATGAAAAAAAAATTTTAACAAACGCTTTTCTTTAGTTACGAGTGACTAAAACTAAAAATAGTCTCAAAAAATAAACTAAAAAGCAAAAAATAAAAAAAAAATTGAAAAAAACACATTCGTTAAAGAAAAGCGTGGGGCGAAAACCGTTTATTCGATGAACACGCGCCACGCTTTTCTTTGACGGATGTGTTAGATTTTTTCATTTTTTTTTTATTTTTGCTTTTTAGTTGATTTTTTTATAATATTTTTAATTTTAGTCACTCGTAACTAAAGAAAAGCGTTTCTTAAAATTTTTTTTTCATACTTTTTTATTTAATCTTCTAGATCGTTTTTACAATAAATCTATTACATTACTAAAAAAGTTTTTGCGTTGCAGATTGGAAGTAAAGCAATTGTCTGCTGTTAAGTTGCGACTTACTTGCACTTAGTTGTACATATCGTTTACACATATAATCAGGTGTTTTGATTTTGTTTACTATAAGACCTTTTTATCAAGCGTCCCTCAGAGCACTTACGATTTGGTTATTTTTTCCTTGAAATCCATGTTTTCTAGGTTATGAAAACTGTTCCTTATATTTTCGACGTATTTATGAGTTTTTTTAAGCTCTTCACTTCGTTAAGTTTTTTCCCTTTTACCAGTTTAATTCGTTCTTTCTTAACATTTATTGTTACTATTCCCATCACAGCTCTATGATCACTAATCACTGAAAACTTTCACAAGTTCAACGTACCCATTCACGTATCAAAAATATTAAGTTGAAACAGTATAGAAAACAATGCATATATTAAAAAAAGGTATAAGATTAATCAATAAGTATATGTAGGTCAAATAATAAAGATAATGTACTTACATCAAACTCTTCGTAGCTATCTGAAACAAAAAAAAAATAGTTAAAAAATTACAATGTAAATATTTAAAATTTTTTTGTCTTTTTGTAACCTAAACTTTTCCAGATGTTTATAGGCAATTAATTGCGTATGTGAAGTTGGTCGATGTGGTCATTATTTATGAACAAGCAAACAACAAAAGAGATGATAGGTAAACTTAACACGGGAGCAGTCGCGCCGTTAGAAAAAATCTATCATTTTACCCTTTTTCGTGATAACTTGATGAAAAAATTCGCAACATAACTTTCCACTCGTAAGTGCCTCGAGGAAGATTTTAGTAACATGTGGGAATTTTTTAAATTTTTTTTAATTAAAAAATTTTTTTTTTACAGTCGGTTCGCTAAACTCAGACACAATTGGCTAGTGATTTTATTACGTAATTTTACCAATTTAGTAAAATAGGCAAAAAAATAATTAATAACTAGTTAATAATTACTAAATAGTTAGTAATTTTGACAACTTTGGCAAAATTGGCCAAAAACAAAAAAATTACCGACTGAAATCACTAGCCAGTTGTGTCTGAGTTTAGCGAACCGACTATAGTATTTATGGCTTTGCTGAGAACCAATTAGCTTTAAAATCATTAGAAGTAGATAATTTTAACATAACAAGTAAATAGAAATATTATAAAATAGAAATTTGTTTTAAATTCGTATTTAAATTCGTATTGTTACATTTTTTCTCTATGCGCGACTGCTTACGTGATATAAGTGAGCGCGACTGCCCCCGGGTTAAACTCAGAAGAAAAGGGAATTGAAATAATAATTTTCACTTGGGTTATATTAGGTTGAAAGACTGAATAATATAGTCCTGTAACGACTATAATCAAGTAAAAAAAAAGAAAAACAAATTGAAAGGGTATCAGGTACCCCCTCGATAGCTCAATTTTGCAACTTCGTAACTTTTAAAATTTGTAGGTGGTGTAAAATAATGACTCCATTAATAGCATATTAAGTATGGAGAACGGTAAGGGTTTTATACCGATCGAAGACAATTGTCTGGAGGAGGAGCGGAGAGACGACTCCAATTATTGTCTGAGATTGGTTACCCTTAACGTTCGACATGCTTATAACGTTTTTTGCACGATTGATACCATTATAAATTATAAAATTAAACATTTTCGTCATATTGACTAGTTTCATTCATTTTATCAAGATAGATACTTTGGTTGTTAGGTAGTAACTAGGGTGCATAACAACAATGGAGATTTGAGTGTTTATTTAGTTGTCAATAATTTTAAGTACAATTTTGATTATTATAAATTAAAATATGAGCGAAAGTGAATTTGAAAAAATTGAATGGCCTTGGAATGAAGGGTGTTCCGCAATTATTCTCGAAAAATCCAAAATCCGTTATCAAAATACCTACCAAAGTTTTAAAAAATGGTGCGAAGGCAAGAATTTAAGAATCGAAGAAAAGACTCTATTGGCATATTTCGTTCAAAGACATATCGCTACTTCAGTACAAAAGGGCCACAAATCAAAAAATACGAAAATCGCGTTTATTGAAAAAATCTAACCGCAGTCATATTTTTATATACCACTGAAACCCCCATGTATTTTACGTTTTTTAATATCGAAATAACACTTGCGCCCTTTTTGCATTTTTATGTTTGAAAGAAAAAATATGGACAAAACCGCCACTTTGTTAGTTGTGTCCTGGCAGTCGAAGTGAACGCACGTTTCCTTTGTGCTAAAGAGCCACATTTCAAAAAACCCTAGTCGTTGTTACCGTTTTTATAAACGAAAGTGCCACATTCCGAAATACGTCCGTTTGGCACAGAAGATTCACGTAAGTACATTATTATTTCTTAAGCAAAAGAGATGTGTAACGAAATACGGCCATTTTATACAAAATATTCGCATAATATATATTTTTTTTCTCAATCAAAAACGATGTATTACAGAATACGTTCATTTTGCTTATGATATTCTCGTAGTTAGTATATAATTTAAAATAAAAAAAGGGCCATATATTGGGACACGACTGTTTTGCATTTTTTATGACAGTCAAATGTTATTATTAGAAAGTAAAATGCCGTTGTTTTATTTACTTGCACAGTAGACTCTCTCCATAACGAGAACTGAAATGGCGGACCAAGACTCTCGTTATAAGCAGATCTCGTTATATCAGACAACAATAATATTGAAATGTTTTGATGCCTCTTATGTAGTTTATTAAGCCCTTAATGTACACGCTCTGATACGAGAGCGTGCCTTATTGGCAATTTTGTACACGCTCTGACACGAGCGACCATTAACCCATTAGACCTATTTATGGGATATTAAAAGTTTAATTTTTTTCAACCATTAACATTTTTGCTTAAATTGTAAGAAAAAATTTACCCTGTATATTTTATGATCTAGTAAACTAGTTAATACACTTTTTTTGATTATATTACAAACACCCATTCAGTAAAAAAAATTATAAACATTGGTCAAATTTTTTTACCTCGTCTAGATTTACACATTTAATAATGAAAATTTCATTTCGGCACTATTTTTGTCTCTCTATGGGTTATTATTGTTGAGTAAGGTTTATTACATCCGATAGTCATAAATAAATCTGGTAAAAATATATTGCTGAACAGTAAATGAAGTTTACCTCCGAGGTCCAGATTTATTTATTATATCTAATAACTTGCCCTAGGAACCGTTGACAATTGATACATTGAATTTTGTTGAATTGTTAAAAACTGTTTTTATTGGAGACACTAAACAGCTGTAAAACATTGATACCTTTTTTTATTATCCAGCTAGTGTTGACATTAAGTTATAAATTGTACCTTTTAGTAGTAGTTTTGGAATTAACTTTTGTTATTTTTGTAGACTGACATTGTAATATTTTTTTTGATAAGATAAGACTTTTTGTAATAATTTTACTCAAAATCTACATTAATTAGTGACAAAAACATTGATTAAAATGTTTGTTTTTTTGGTATGTGTCCGTTTATTTCAAATTCCTATCATGACATAAGAAATATTTTTTATACAAAAGGGCCATATCTGCTAATATCTCTTTCAGGAAAATACTTACGCTGTATCTAAATACAATATCAGATACAGTTTAAATTTACCTATCTATCAATATATTACTTGCATATCAATGATAAAAAATAAAAGAAAAATGAACCAAAAATAAATGTCAAAACTTTTGAGTAGCTCCTCTGTAAAAACTGTGATTTTGATTTGTGGCCCTTTTGTATTGAAGTAGCGATATGCAGCTGAAAGCTCCTGGAAGCCTCTGGGCAGAATATTCAATGATTAAATCCACCGTTTTTCTTTATGATGGCATTGATATTTCCAAGTTTTCAACTTTGATCGCCTATTTGAAGAGAAAAAATGTTGGCTATAGACCTAAGAAGTTTTAATATTAATAAATAATTCGTTAGTTTTCTTTATTCTTTCAAAAAATAAATTAAAATTAAGAGATTTTTTAACTCGACGGTAAGTGAATTACTTACCGTCGAGTTGGAGTACTTACCGTCGAGTTGGATTACTTACCGTCGAGTTGCTAGTAAATGTCACCTACTGACGTAAAATCTGTCACGGTAAAGTCAAAAATTATCAATCGTGCAAAAAGGTTTATACCTTTATTATCCCCTTTTTTACTATTAATAAATCATTGTCTTTTCTTATTAGTATCAGTCGCATCTACTAATGGTTACTAGAGACATGTTACATTATAGGGAGAGGCGCAAAATGTCACCTGTCAAAATTTTCAATGTGTTTTATATTATAAATTTTTTTTCCAATGCTGAGAAAACTAATAAGAATTTTTGAAAAATTTAAACGAGAATGAGAGGTTATGTTATTACCGAGGGCCGAAAGTCCCTTAAAATAAATAATAAGTTTCTGCGGATTAAATATTTACAATTAAAAATCACATTAAATTTTCTCTTTTATTTTCACCCTTCTAAATTATTAAAATAAACATTGTAGAAGTTTTCGGGGACTTTCGGCCCTCGGTAATAATGTAATCTTTCATTCTGCGTCTAAATTTATCAAAAATATTTATTTGTTCTTTCAGGCTTCGAAAAAAATGAATACATTTATAGCCTTGTATGATTACTTGGGAGGTATTAAGGTATTACCCTTGACAGGAAGTTGACATGGAACTCTCACTTAGATAGTAGAGCTAAAAGAGCATATATTGCCTATGAACAGTGTCGGCGAACGGTCGGACGCACTTGGGGCCTTTCGCCCAGGGTGGTCGCCTGGATCTACACTATTGTCATTAGGCCAATGCTAACTTACGGAGCCATTGCTTGGGTACCAAAAGTGCTACAGGCAACAGCGATCAACAAACTAAACCATATTCAACGGATGGCTTGCCTAAATATAACAGGTGCCATGAAAACAACACCAACTGCTGCAATGTAGTTGCTCATTGGCATTACCCCTTTAGACATATATGTCAGAGAGGTGGCGCTGATGACGATGATGAGGTTACGCTCAGCGGGTGCAAACCTTGATGTAGGAATGGGACAATTGAGATGTCGTTTCTGGCGGGGTGAGCTGGAGGCACTGCCCCAGCTGCATGCGGGCCATGGATGCGACTCAATTAAACCTACGTTTGTCTTCGACAAACCCTACAAAATCGAAACAAGTCAACGTAGGGAGTCAAACGTGGCAAATGCATATTGCATCTACACCGATGGCTCCAAAACGAAAGAAGGCTCAGGATGTGGAATATACTCCAGATCATTGAACCTTAGTATAAAATGGGGCATGGGCAAAAATGCCAGCGTAGTTCAGACTGAACTGGCTGGTATCTCCATAGCTGCAAAAGAGATAATCGGGAAAGGTATAGCCGGCAAAACTGTAATAATCTGCACAGACAGCAGACAAGCGCTACTAACCCTGAACAGACCACGCGTCATATCAGGGCTAGTAATGGAGTGTCATGAATCACTAGCCCAAGCTTCGGATGGTAACAACATCATCCTGAGGTGGGTTAAAGGACACAACAGAAATAAAGGCAACCGCATTGCTGACCAGCTGGCTAGAAGGGCAGCAGGCCTAAGACTCTTAGGACCTTGTGATCTTTTTGGCTTGTCGACTACAACAATCGCGGAAACTGTCAAATGTCACTCCCACTCGCAAACCGTAAGAAGATGGGAAGAAGGGCCAGGATGTAGACTTGCCAGGGTAACACTAAGGAACCTTGGGAAGTCAGCATCAGAAAAGTACTTGAGAATGACCAGGAAAAACCTACGCTTGACCGTTGGTTTTTTAACTGGCCATTGTCAACTAAGAAAACACCTCCACACACTGGGGCTAGTAGACACATCTCTATGCAGGAGGTGTGAACGAGATGACGAAACTGTCGAGCATGTCCTATGTGAATGTCCGGAGTTATCGTCAATACGAGAGTATGCGTTCGGCGAGCCTTGGCCTACACCTGCCGATATATAGGTCTGGATCCCGCGTATGAAAAAAAAGTTGATTAATAGCAAGCTGAAAATTTGTTAATAGCTTAAGGGTGTCTAGTCGGACAAACTTTGATATATGGGAACACTGGAACAGGGGAAGTTTTAATTGTGGAACAGGTTAAAAATTTGGAACGGTCAGACCACGAAAACGGCACATGTGTTTTGTCCGACAGAACAGACTTAAACTCTTCGAACAGAGATTAAACTCACATGCAAAAATCAGACTGCTATTTATCACCAAACGGGCGTTTTAATGAGTGGAACATGTGGAATATGTCAAGTGACAGGATTTATGACAGGTGATAAATAGCAGTCTGATTTTTGCATGAGAGTTTAATCTCTGTTCGAAAAGTTTAAGTCTGTTCTGTCGGACAAAATAAATGTGCCGTTTTCGTGGTGTGACCGTTCCAAATTGTTAACCTGTTCCACAATTAAAACTGCCCCTGTTCCAGTGTTCCCATATATCAAAGTTTATCCGACTAGACACCCTTAAGCTATTAACAAATTTTCAGCTTGCTATTAATCAACTTTTTTTTCATACGCGGGATCCAGACCTAATAGGGGAGATGTCACCAGGTGATTTGTCCACCTTCCTGGAAATGGCAGGATGGATAATGAACTAAGGACGACAACCCCCTGGGAGGATGTACAATGGGTCAATTGTGGCCCAAGTGCTGTGGGACTTGACTCACACTCCCTACTCTACAGACAGACAGAGAGCCTTGTATGATCCAAAGTTAAAAATTTTATATAAAATAAACTTTTATACAACATTTCAGAAATTACTAATAAATTGTTGTAACAGGGTATAAACGTGAAAACTTTATAATATAATATAAAGCCTTTACAGGAAACTTGGCGGTAGCACTCCCTATTGCTGTCTTCTTTATTTTTCCATACGAATATCCCAGTCATTGATTTTTATGGATATTTTATATTGATAGTACGTGATCCGTATTTGTGACGTGCTATATGCAACGGCTCACTTGCTTTATAAATTGACCGCTTAATGGGGTTTAAAACTTTTCCCCATAGCGATGACAGAATGTTAAATTTTAGTCTGTTCCGAGAAAATGGCTTTTCGATAGTGGCATGGTATGTTACGACGTGAAAATAATACTTTATTGTGCTAATAAATCATCATCTCTTTAGTAACCTTCAAGACTTTTGTCGACCTTCCGAATTTTTCAAAATTATTTTCTTTTTTAAAATATACAATACAGTTACATATTGCTTATACCATATTTAAAAAATCTTTTACAAATATTCTACAGTATTTCAGAAGATTACAAGGATTATAAGATGTCTCAAATTTCTAAATTTCACAAAAACACAGGAATTGAGGACCTTGCTGCAAGAAGGGGGCAGCTCCATTTATATTAACTTTTGGGAAAATAGAAAAAATGTTTTATAAAAATTTACTCATGTATTAATTACAATAAAGCAGTTAAGTTAAAAGATAATCATATTGGTACACCTGCCAACTTTTTCCTTTATTTATATAAGCTTCTTTTTTGCTGAAAAAATGCAAAAAAATTTGGAGCTGTCCCTCTCTTGCACCAAAATTACAAAAACATAGTATCCATTGTAGTTATTATTGGAAAATAAAAAATAACTTACTGCAAAATCTGTTTATTATTATTAAAAACTAACAAAAAAACGTTTTTTCTTTTATATTCAAACAGAAAATCAGTCTATTCGTCTACTTGGTCGTCGTCATCCGTGCCTGAAATCTGGAAAGCATGGTTGTCATTACCAACGTCATCACATTTAAGGGATTGGTAAAACTCCACTTCGTTGGCTGGAACGTAGTTGGTAGCTAACTGCATTACGTCTTTGTACTTAACCTTTTTTACAGGTATTGATGACTCGTACACCATCAAGTTAGTTTCAACTAAAAGATTATCTTTATTTTCCCTCAAAATGTAGTACGATTCAAAGATAGGAATACCAGTTGTAATAGACACATTAACTGTATCCATGTGGTCCTTGCTGTATTCAAAAATCCGGTATTGAGAAATCTTAAACCTCTGTTTCTGAGAATTCATTATAACTCTTTTAAAATGGTTCTCAAAATGACTGCTAAAGTTGAAGATCATATCTTGATGAACCATAATGGTTATGAAATATTTGGATGTTTGTTGAATAAACTGACAGTATTGTGTAGGAGAAAAAATATAATCTTTTTTTCGTAAAACTTTTCTATAACACCAAAACAACGGTCACACGGTAGGAAACTGTACCCTGGTTCAGGAAAATGATGTTGAATATTCTCCAAAGACGTGGTTCTTATAAGAAGATGCAGAAACTGTAGTATCGTTGAATTTTTATTTTGAGCTGCAGCATTATCGGAAAAGAGGTAGAGTTGTCTGACATTTTTTGGAAGGATATTTTTTATGTAGTGATAAAGAAAAGAAACAACTCCATTCGGTGATTTTCTAGCGGTTGTTTCATCGTAAATGTAAAAATGAGCTTTGCCGGTTTTTACCGAATGTATGCAAAAATTGTAGACCCATAGTTGACGTTTGTAGAAAGCTTCGCCGGCCGGAATCTTTGGCAGAGGAAGATTCTGCTGAAAATCAAACGGTAAAATTTCTATGTCGTTATTTTGTTGGCTCAGTTTTGTTTTTTCTTTTAAATCTGTAAAAAAAAACGACTTGACCTCATGTACTTTCTTTTTAAGTCGTAGATTTTCCTTTTCAGTATCATCAAGAGCTGCATCTTAAAGGCTATTGTGTAATATGTCACATCTTTTACAGGTGACTGAACGAGGCGCCCCAAAACTATAATTAAAATTTGCTTTAAAATACCTAAAATAAAAATCGTAGGTTACTTTAGGTTTATAGTTTTTATCAACAACATTTCCTGGTCCATTCACTTGCAAATAAAGTTCATGCATCTTTTTAACATTGAGATCAGGAGACAAATAAAAACGGGACGTTTTCACTCGGCTGTAGTGTGACTCACGTCGTGGAATACTTTTTATGTGATTATCTACCTTCTGCAGTAAATCTTTTGAAATGCGGTTTTTTCTATTTTTATGTTTACCTTGTTTGCTGTTCGGTGGTGTAATGTTGTTACTGCGAAAATTTTAGCAATATTATCCACTCGTTTTTTGTATATCCCGTGTATTGCTCCGAATGCACTCCTACAAACTCGTATTTTTTCCATACCCAGCTTAATATAGTACTTGTGATCACAACTACGCCTCTCTCTCTCACCAGTTTTAGCTCGAGTTTTGGCAACATTGCTTGTTGTTATTAAACCACCCAAGTAGATAGTTTGAATCTGTTTGTCTCCTATTTCATTAAAGTTTACTAAAACTGCTTGCCTCTGTTCTTCGTTCACCTTTTCAAAACTTTTAAACTTACATTCACAGTTACGTCCAGTTTGCCTAGGTCCCACACTACTACCTTTCCAGTTAATATAACGTTTTCCTTCTGCCATACAATTTTTCTTAATGTTCCGTTTCCACTTAGCTGGATCAACACTTTTTCTATTCTTCGCAAACGAAACACTCTGAACCTGGTTTTGAACTGTATTGACTGGAAGCTTGTGTTTTTTTACACGCCTTCTTTTCACTGAAGGCCCTGCTTCATCAGGATCAGAGCTTTTTTTCGATTCGGATGGATTATACAGATCAGACGAACCTGTACTAAACAAACTAACATTATCAAAATCAGATTCTGCACCACTCATGATACAAATAAATAATAAAAAACACTTAAAAAATAAATAAACAGTTGTATAGAAACACACGTGGTCAACTTTCGTAAAATGCACTGCGAGAATACGTTATAGCGTTAGAGCAATGGACTTCAATCGACTGAATCATAGACTGAATACTAAACTTAAACTTCCGTTAATTTCGTTCGAGGCCAAGCTAATGGTTACAGCCGAAGCGTCTCGATATTTGGCGAAAGAAGGGGGCAGCTCCGGAGCTGCATCTTTCTTGCAGCAAACAATTTCGGAGGCAGGTACATAAACAGTTATAGGTTTGCTATTCATAAATGGATCTGCTTCTTTCTTGTACCAATCGATTCAGCTAATTTTTTTACATAATATGCATTTTTAACCCAAATTTGACCAAAAATGGAGCTGCCCCCTTCTTGCAGCAAGGTCCTCAATTGTCATTAGAATAAATCTAACCATTTATTCGTTTATCCAAAACATTTAGGAAAATATCTTTGTGTTGTCAAGTATTTTGGAAGAGATCGTGCTATAACGTATGTTATAAGATATTAGCTAGTAAGATCCATGACTCAACGACTAAAATACCGACAAGCCCTTTCTCACATTATTATCATGAAATAATTTTAAAATAAATATGTTGCTTTTTCCACATATTTATCTATTATAACATAATGAGGATATCAGAAAGAGAGTCTGTAATATACAAGTTTAGTCTAAAACACGCTGGTTTCCCCTTTTCGACATGAGTATGTACCGGGTGTCCCAATAAGAATGGCGCTCGGCCATATCTCAGGAACCGTCTATAGTACAGCTTTGGGAAAAAAAAATTTATAACAAAAGTTGCCTCGAGAAAAGCCTGGAAATTATTTTCATAATTGTAAGTCCACCGCTAGAGGGCGTAATTGAATATCAAAAATTAAAAAATCGAAATTTTACAAAATTTGCCTAATGAAAGGGCACTGGAAATTCGATTATCTTATTCTTCATAAAATTCTGCGCATATTTTATTTACAAGTTTAAGTCTACCTGTGCAAATAAGAGGTGGGGGTGAATGGGAACCTTGTTATGAAAAAATCGCTGTAAGTCCGGTTCTACTTAATCGATTTTTACAAACTTGGTCTTGTTGAAAACAGCTCTTTTTCGTCAATGTAATAGTTATAATTTGGAAACAGCCTATTACGTAATATGCCGGCCAGGAGGCGCTATTTTTTTTCTTTTTAGAAATCTAGTTTTTTTTGGAAAATATTAAATACAAGTATGTATTTTTTTTCCTGTATTACAAAATTAGACCAAATTAGCAACAGAATACCGAAAACCGCATGTCTATACCTTTTTTCTATCTGGAGATATCTTAAGAAACGTGTAAATTTTAAACATAACTGTTGCTGTCATATAAGTGGAAATATATAGAAGCAAGTAGTGTGCTATGGAAAAAAACAGAAATATTTTCCAGATGTCACCGTATATAATAAATCAAAACAAAATATGAAAAACTCTACTACTGGGGTGACGTCTTTGGGGATATTTCATTGCACATATTCTAGCCGCAACAGTTGCATTTCTTATGCATTCAAGGAATGTGGCTATCATGTCAAATGCTTCTTAGTTTGTAAGAATCATCTTGAATCATCTTGAATCTGTGTAAATTGTATATAAAATTTAATAGAAACAAACCGCAACAAACAATCAATGAACCAATTTTTATGTTTTACTGATTTGACACATAATTTGACACATGATGACTTTTTGAAGTGAATACTTCTAATAGTTCTATTTCCGCTATAGCACACTACGTGTTTCCACTTTGACTTCCTTAACTTAGTTTACCGGTGACAATACCAGTTATGTATTTATCTTAGTTGGGAATAGGATAATTGTTATTAAAATATAATGAAATAAAAATTTAAAATTTGTGTAGAAAATCTAACGTTTTTACATTTTCTACGATTCATCGAGAGAAATGCAAATGCGCGGAGGCAAAAATTCATAAATATTTACATATTATCGCTATTTTTTGGTATTATTTTAAGTATTAAAATTAGTGTAATATTCAAATAAAAATAAAATTAAACTGTTTAAAAGATATTTATTTCGTTAAAATCATAATAATAGTAGTATAACTTCTTACTCGTACACACTCTTACAAAGTACACACACTCTTTTTTTGTTATATTTTATAGTGTTATTTGTCTTATTGTTGTTTTGATTCATTATATACGATGACATCTGGACAATGTTTGTTTGTTTTTTTTCCATAGCACACTAGGTGCTTCTATATATTTCCACTTATATGACAGCAACAGTTATGTTTAAAATTTACACGTTTCTTAAGATATCTCGAGATAGAAAAAAAGTATCGACATGCGGTTTTCCGTATTCTGTTGCTAATTTGGTCTAATTTTGTAATACAGGAAGAAAAATACATACTTGTATTTAATATTTTCCAAAGAAAACTAGATTTCTAAAAAAAAAAATAAATAGCGCCTTCTAGCCGGCATATTACATAATAGGCTGTTTCCAGATTATAACTATTACATTGACGAAAAAGAGCTGTTTTCAACGAGACCAAGTTTGTAAAAATCGATTAAGCAGAACCGGACTTACAGCGATTTTTTCATAACAAGGTTCCCACTCACCCCCACCTCTTAATTGCACAGGTAGACTTAAACTTGTGAAATAAAATATGCACAGAATTGTATGAGGAATACGGTGATTGGATTTACAGTGCCCTTTCATTAGGCAAATTTTGTAAAATTTCGATTTTTTAAATTTTGATATTCAATTACGCCCTCTAGCGGTGGACTTACAATTATGAAAATAATTTCCAAGCTTTTCTCGGGGAAACTTTTGTTATAAAAATTTTTTTCCCAAATCTGTAGTATAAACGGTTCCTGAGATATGGCCGAGAGCCATTCTTATTGGGACACCCGGTACTTACCATATTATAGAAAGAAAATAAGCAATTAATAGTTTATAAGTAAACTGTATTTAAAGTAAATGAAATAAAACAGAGAGTATCAGAATGTATACAGGGTGATTGATTAGTAGGGTAAAGATCAATAGCTCCGCTATAGTAATAGACAGCAATAAAAGGTATAACAAAAATTTTAGCCACCTTTAAGCTTCACATTACAAAATTAGTTAGAATGTTACAGGGTGTTCGATAACACAGTGGCAGACCTAACTTATGTTTTTTTTTAAATGGAACACCCTATATTTTATTTTATATTCGAAATCCTGTTAACTTTTCCATCACAAAAAATAAAGGTTTGTAATGTTATACTCAAAGGGTATTTACAAAGTTATAGCCAATTTTGTATGAAAATCGTAACAAGTTCAACTCCCTGTATAAATAAAAATAAGCACAACAGCAATGGTTTAGTAATGCCGTATTTTTTAATTATTGTCAAAATTTTTAAGAATGATTGATATTGCTAATTTTCTTTATATCAAATTAGGGTGAGTCAAAACGCAAGTACATTATTTTCTCAGTAATGTTAAATGGAACACCCTATATTTTATATCACTATTGAAAAGTAACATTTTTTTTTTTTAATTAATTTGATGGCTTTGGTAGGGACCAATTAGCCAGACAATTTTTTCTTTAACTATAACAATTCTTTTTGTTTTTTATTTTTTTTTTTAATTTAAAACTCATCCTTCCTCACGATTACAATGCTCAAAATATTAGTAAGGTAAGATTAATGTGTGCAAATTTTTCTTTTGTTTTCTTTATAATTTAATTTTTTACTTATCTTTTTATATGTATAATTTATTTTGCTTTTTTTTTTCTTTATATTCTTTTTTACTATTGTTTTTTTTTTGTTTTTTTTTTATTATTATTTTTTTTTTAATTTTTTTTAAATTTTTTTTTTTTTAATTTTTTTTTTATATTTTTTTTTATATTTTTTCGGTGCACACGTACAAAATATAATTAGTTGCAGAATTGCTAACAAAGATGTGGTTAGTAATTTACAATTTCATTTTGCACCTCTTGGTGTGATTATATAAGAAATACAATATATTATTATTCGTATTGAAAATTATACAATTTAAATTTATGGGTAAAAAAATGTTGTTATTAACTATTTCATTATAGAATTTATCAGTGCTTGCACTATTTAATGAACACCCGAGTATAATATGAGTTAAGTCTCCCAGTTCACCACATAAACATGAAGAATCATCAATTAAACCAATTTTAAATTTATAAGTTGGTGACATTGCATGATTTGCTCTTATTCGGTTAATGGTAATAATAAAGTTTCTGTTGTTTTGGTTGTGGAACCATCTTAGCCTCGGGATCTGGACTTGACATGATTTGTAATTTAGTCCTGTTTGTTTGCTGTTATACAATTCTTGCCATTTGGTTTTGAGCTGAATTTTAAGTATGGAATTCAAATCGGTATAAGGAATACGCTGATTAATACACTCTCTGTCTAAGTCTGACGCAGCCTTTGCAAACTTATCGGCAATTTCATTTCCTTGAATACCCGAATGTCCTTTTATCCAAACTATTATCACCTTTCGTTGTGAGCTACGTATTTCGTAATTGGTCTGTAATATTTCTACTTCTAGATGATTTAAGTTCTTCGACGCACCTATATTCTTTAGTCTCTCCACGACACTTTTGCTATCTGTAAATATAATACTTTTCGATCTATCAGTCCTAAGTATATACTTTAGAGCTTCACTTATTGCAAACATTTCTGCTGTATATATCGTTGCCTCATCTGGTAATCTGATCTCTTCGTGATATTTTGTGGTGTGATCGTAAAAAGTGGCCCCTGTACGAATTTGTTTTGATCCATCGGTGTAAATCTGGTTGTAGTCGGGCCATCGTTGATTAACCGTTTCGAGAAAGTGGTGTTTGTCGATCTGAAATGTCTTGATTTGTTTAGAAAACAGAATATGTGGACGTTCTGAAAATATTGGTTGGATTTTTGATGTGTATAGTGACAACCTGTATTGAGAAAGAGTGGTGTAACTTTCACAGATAAGTGGAGTTTTCTTTTTTAGCCAATACGACTGAGTGAGTACTGAAACTGAAAGTTCATGGATAAGTGTTATATAACTTGCGGATTTGGAAAATGCTTTCGTGATGAACTTGTTACTAATTAGTTGCCTTCTCAGTTGTAATGGTGGTTCTACGGCTTCTGCTTCCATAATATTTATTGGAGTTGACTTGAGATATCCACGACATATTCTCAAGCTTTTGTTTTTTTGGTTTTCTATTTTATCTAAATGCGTTTGTGCCGCTGATCCATACAAATGGCTACCATAATCCAGGATTGATCTTATCATAGTTCTATAAAACAACAAGGCAATATTTGGGTCAGCTCCCCATTTGGTATAACAGAAAGCTCTCAGTATGTTAATAGCATTCTCAGACTTTTTAGTTATTTGATGTATACAGTCTTTCCATAGCAGTTTCCGATCTAGATATAATCCTAAGTATTTCACTACATTTTTTATTTGGAAATTATAAGGTCCCAGTTTTACATGATCCTGCTCAATGTTTCGTTTTCGGCTAAATACACACACCTCTGTTTTTTGTTCAGAGAGTGTAAAATTATTTTCATTCAGCCACTCATTAAAGATGTCATAGGTTTTGTTCAGTTCATATTCACATGTTTCAAAGTTTTTCCTGGTACAATAAAAAACAATATCATCTACAAATTGTATTGTTCGTATATTTTTGAGTTTAACACTGGCATCCATTGTATATAATATAAACAAAAGTGGACTTAAAATGCTGCCTTGGGGGAGTCCAAGGTTCGTGATTCTAGGTTTGGTGATTTCTTGATTTATTTTTAAATGAATTTTTCTGTTGGTGTACAGGGAAGTTATAAAGTTCGCTAATTGTTTATGAAATCCAATTGAAATCAGTTTGTTCGTTAGAACATTTAGGTTAACGTTATCAAATGCTCCTGTAATATCGTTGAAACCTGCCATAGTCATAAAGTTACTAGAAAATCCAGCTAAAGTGTCTGTTACTATTACTGTTAATGCCTCCAATGCTGACCTAGATTTTCTGAAACCATATTGTGTGTCAGGCAGAATATGTTCTTTCTCTAACCATTGCTCAAGACGATTTTTGATAAGCCTCTCAAAGGTTTTCATTACACATGAAGCTAATGATATGGGTCTATAAGAAGTTGGAATGGAATCCGGTTTATCATATTTTTTTATTGGGATGATAATATACTCCTTCCAGCTTTCAGGGATTGTTGTTTGTCCTGTCCATATTGCATTATATATACTTAAAAGATATTTTTTCTGATTCATTGGCAAATTATAAAGCATGGAATATGAAATATTGTCTATACCAGGAGAGCTATTGTTGGTATGTTTCATACATCGTTCCAGTTCCCACATAAAAAAACTATCGCTTAGATTGGTCATGTTCCTTGGTACTGACGAAATTTGGGGATCATATGCAACTTGGTTGGTTGGTACCCATGGCGGTGAAATTTTGATGTGAAATTCTTCTATCCAATTCGCATTTGGGTCTATTGGTAGTCTATTTTGGACTTTCCGATTTTTATATGAGTTTACCTTTTTCCAAATTTGTGAAATTGGTGTATGATGGTTTAAACTTTCACAGTACTCAATCCATTTTTGCCTTTTTGTGAGTTTGAAAGTGCGTTTGGCAAAAGCGTCCATTTTTTTGAATTCTATTAAATTTTCACGATTTGGAGTTCTCTTATATTTGATGAAAGCTATTTTTCTTTGATGAGCAGCGTTGTTACAAGTTTCGTTCCACCAAGGCTTCGGACAGTGATTACGGTGCTTAGTCTGACTAGAGACTTTTCTTGGGATGGAGATTTCTGCAGCTTCATTAATCATAGAAAGGAATTCATCATAATTTTGAGCTATATCTCTGGATTCAAGAATAGCTACATATAGATTCCAGTTTGCATTTTTTAACTGCCATCTGTTGTGCTCCGAGGATACAGCTACTTGATGATCATCTTCCACATCGAGTGTAATTAATATGGGTAGGTGATTTGATCTATGTGGGTCCTCAATTGTGGTCCATGTAAAAAATTGTACAATATCGTGAGAGCATAGAGTTAAGTCGATTGCGCTTTTACAACTTAAAGGAACTAATGTTGGAGATCCGCTGTTTAGATAAACAAGGTTACATTGATTTATTGCATCAGATAAAATATTCCCATATGTGTCATTAAAATCGCAACCCCAAGAAACATGGTGGGCATTAAAATCACCTGCTATTACAAAAGGTTTTGGTACATTATCAAAAAATTCAGTCCACTCTTGCAGCGCTATCTTCTTTCTTGGCTCAATATATAATGAAACTATATGAATTGTTTTTTTATTAGGTAAAAGCTTAAGAGCAATGCATTTATGAGAAAAATTGACTTTAGTATTTATTATTATTTCTTTATATAAAATGTTTGCTTTAATTAATATTGCTACCCCTCCAAATCCGTCTGGGCGATCCTGACGACTAACATTGTAATTTTTAAAGTTATAATACTTTCCTTGTTTGAACCAAGTTTCAGATAACACTGCAAGAGCAGCATCATACTCGTGAAGAAGGAATTCCAAGTTCTCTTTATTTGAAACTGCTGATCGGCAGTTCCATTGAATTATATTTATTTTTTGTATTGTATCTGCGAATTTAATGTGTTTTCTGATGAGTCTATATTCAATTGTTTACTAATTATATATTCTAGTTCCGTTTTTGAAATATCATAATTATTGGTTCTCCTAATTGTTGAGATAATGTTTGCCACTAATTCTAAAATAATTTTGACATTTTCTGAGCCTAACCCTGAATGATGAGTTGAAAAATCTGAGGTGTTTAAATTCTTAACGTAACTGTTATTGGTTAAAATATTAGAATCTGGCCCTAGAGTCCTAGGTTGGGAAACAATATCTCGATGTGCTATTTCTATGGGGTCTGGGCTATTTGGCCTCAGCCTTTTAACTGGTTTGTGAAACGTACCAGTTGATTGTTTATGATGAACTTTACTGTATGTTTGTGTGTGGTGTGAAAGGCTTTCTCCGAAGATGTTATAGTTTGGAGGAGGTCGAGTTGAACATGAGGGTAGAAGCTCAAAACGGGTTGGAGGTGGGATGGACATATTTTGAAAGGTCATGTTTTTATTTGGGATGTTGCTAGTGTTATTTGAACGATTTGCAGTAATAGAAGCGTAGGTGTTTCTAGGGATTTGTTTATTAGCATCATGATAATTTAAATTTGTTGATGACATAGTTTCTTTGATTAATTTTTGTCGGTGAAACTCCGGGCAATCTTTCAAATTAATAGTGAAATGATCTCCCATGCAACTGAAACATTTTGGTGATATTTCTTCTTCCGTACACTCTTTTGAATTATGATCCTTATTGCATTTGAAACAGCGGGGATGAGACTTACAGTGCCCCCCCAGGTGCCCGTAACGCAAACAATTGAAGCAAAGCAATACTTTTTGTTTGTATGTCTCTACCTCTTTAATAACTTTATTGATAATTACATATTTGGGTAATATTTGTGTTTTGAAACTGACAACACACGATTTGGTTGGCACAAATTCTGTCATTTCATCTTTTGTAACCTTACGATTTATTCTCTTAACATTTAAAACCTCGAAAGGCAGATGATTATCATAAGATTTAATTTTATTTTTGAGATACTCTTCAGAAAATTCCGTCGCAATATCTCTTATTACTCCTTGCCTGACAATAATAAATTTAGGAACATAAATATCTAAATTGTTGTCGATAAATACTTTAGCGTTTTTGTTACTGACAAGATAATTAGCATTTTTTGGGTCCTTCATTTTTATTCGAATTCTATTGCGACCTATTGTATCTATACTTAAAATTTTATTGTCAAGTTCAGGAAAATTTGATAAAATTAAATCCCCGACTTTTAATGAATTTAGCCTACCCGAAAAGTTCGTTTGATTATTTTCAACATATAAATGGTAAGGTCCTTGATCGTTTGATTCATACTTAAATACCTGTTTCTCCCTTTGGGGTTGTAATTGGGAGGTGTTTCCGTCTTTCAAAGGATTAGTTTGCTCGATATTTGAAGAAATTGGTGTACTTACGTTTTGATTTCCCTGTGTATTGAATATACCTGAATCCGTAACTTGCATATTAATATCTTGCGGTTCTGTAGAATCGATTGGAGGATGAGTGGGGGGGGGTCTTTCCCCCCCAAATTGACACTCATTGTGTGTCCCTACACTACCACTATTTCAGTTTGTTTTTTATAGAAATAATTTAACAAGTTTTAATACAAATCTGTTGACTATTAAGCACTCGATATCACCGGCCGATGTAAATAGATACGTGTGGTTCTCTCGAAGATCCGTACGAAACTGAAAAGTAACATTAACGTACTTTAATTTTTATGTAACATTCCCTATGCCTAAATTTATTATTTTTCGAGATATTTTCATTTTTCAGAGCAAATTATTTTAGGTGTTTAAATTTATCTAAATTTTAAGTAAGCCATGATTGAATTGACAATTGAAGATTACCGATTATCAATTCGGTAATCAATGTAACACTGTAGTAAATAAAGAAATAAAAATAATTTATTAGTTGTAATACATTTTACAAACAAAAACACAACCACTACATGCAACATTTTTGAAACAATTAAAAACTATCTTTTTATGGAAATGCAACAAATAAAAAAAAGTTAGTAATAAATTTTACAAAAAAACACACAAACACAAAATACAATATTTTGTGAAGACAATTAAACACTACTTTTGTATGTAAATGTAACAATGTAAAAAATAAAGAACGAAACATAATTTACAATTATACATTTTGCAAAAAAACATGTTTGAAAAAATTATAAGCTAATTTTATTAAAATATTTTTAATATTTAATTACATAAGGTGTTCAAAATTCTCTCCTAACACATATTTATGTACGCCTAAAAACGATCATTGAATGAGCTACTTACTCTACGGAGCATTTGTAAATTAACACATCGAAATAAACTTTGTATTCTATTTTCCATCTCATCCATTGTTGTTGGAGGTATTTTATAAACTTCATTATTAACGTAACCCCAAAAAAATCAGTAATCAGTTTATTGAATTCTGGTGATTTGTGTGGCCACGCTACTAGTCCATTGAAATATGAAAATACCTCGAAAACTAAGAAATTTAGACATAGGGAAGGTTATCTAAAAATTAAAGTACAGTAATGGTACTTTTCAATAGTGATATAAAATACAGGGTGTTCCATTTAAAATTACTGAGAAAATAATGTACTTGCGTTTTGACTCACCCTGTATTTGATATAAAGAAAATTAGCAATATCGACCATTCTTAAAAAATTTGACAATACGTTAAAAAATATGGCATTAATAAACCATTGTTGTTTTGCTTATTTTTATTCATACAGGGAGTTGAACTTGTTACGATTTTCATATAAAATTGGTTATAACTTTGTAAATACCCTGTATAACATAAAAAAACCTTTATATTTTTGTGATGGAGAAGTTGATAGGATTTCGAATTTAAAATAAAATATAGGCTGTTCCTTTTAAAAAAACATAAATTTGGTCTGCCACTGTGTTATCGAACACCCTGTAACATTCTAACTAATTTTGTAATGTGAATCTCAAAGGTGGCTAAAATTTTTGTTATTAACTTTTATCGCTATCTATTACTATAGCGGAGCTATTGAGCTTTACCCTACTAATCAATCACCCCGTACATACATTTAATTCTAAATCATTGAAAAGTAAAAAATTACAAACATACAAAAACAAATATTTGTGTATAGTCAAGAATAAGTTTACAAAGGGTAACTATAAATATGATCGATAATAATACAAAACATGCAAAATCTTAAACAGGGAAACAATAGCCTATAAAGGAAACTATACAGTGATGAGCGCGCTAATAACCGGCAAAATAACGCAAAAGATGGAAAACATATTAAGTTGTGAGATAAAAAGAAATGAAACTAGTGAAGGTGGGAGATTTAGCGATAAAAACTCATAAACTTTAATTCTATTATTTATTGTTTCCTACCATTAGACGTATCCGAGGAATATGTCAACTAAAACTGTCACTGTCACAGTGGCAGTTGTCAAACTCGTCCGATACGTCTAAAGGTGGGAAACAATAAGTAGAATGTAAATTTATAAGTTTTTATCACTAAATCTCCAACCTCCACTAGTTTCATTTCTTTTGTACTCACGCGCTCATCATTTGTTATTAGCGCGCTCATCACTGTATATTGACCATCGCAGGTCGTGAATAAATTACCCATCAGTAAGATTTTTATTATTTTTAATTAGTATTTCTTATGTACTGACGCATCTAAAATCTCACTTAGGACAGCATAGGCGTAGCCGTCAAAGTTTCTAATCAACATCACAAATTCAAATTATCAACATTCAATACTCGGTGCACTGATAATTGTAAAGAAGAAAAACTATATTGAGACAAGTAGTTATCAGTGACTCTCTACGCTGCATTGTGATAATTCAACAGCTGTGTCCAAAATATCCAATTAGTCTTTTTGTAAAAATTAAAGGGTGAAGTCGAGTTCGCTCCGCTTCGTTCAGGTATATTTTAGAAGGGTACGAATTGGCTCCCGCATGAATGCGGGTAGGCTCTCATATAATCGCGGAAACATTAGACATTGTTGCCAAATCGTGTAATATTTATACTGCTTAGGAAATTTACATAGTGATATAGACTTTTATAGGAAAATTATACTTTTAGACAAATACTTTTAGAGTTTGTTTTAGTTCAACATTGGCATATGTGGCAATTTTAACACAAATTATCGGTGTCGGCCGGTATGCGCTCGACCGTTTTGCGCTCTTACCTGAAATCGGCCGGTTTGCGCGCTACACTCTAATACCCGAAAGTTAAGTTTGGACCGAAGGGTTAGGTCTTCCTCCTTTCCCATAGATATTTCTAGGAAGGTACCTGTTTCTAACAAAAAGAGAAAATTTGAAAGAAGTGACAATGCTGGGTGATATTTTAGACATGTTTAGATAAAATAAATTTTGTCTATGGGGGCCAATTCGGACTCTACCTTTCTTAGTTCAGGTAAAATTCTTACCATTGGGAGCGAACTCGACCCCGTCCAAATTAAATTGTAAAAATTTTGTAAAAATTTAAAAATTGAATTTACATTCAAGATGCAGTAGAAATAAACAAACCAATATACGTTAAATGCTTCTGGGAGCACTCCCTAATCATAATTTACAATGTATAAACTTTGGAAATCACGATTTGGGATTTACAATGTATATAAATTGTAAATTATGATTCGGGAGTGCTCCTTTTATCGTGTTTTGGTTTGTTTATTTCTACTGCACCTTGATTGTAAATTTAGTATAGATATTTTACACAAAAAATATAGGCATCGTAATACTTTACATCTACAATATCCAGTGTAAGTGCCAAAGTAAATGGGATAACTTCCAATCGAAATGCAGTTAAACCATCTATAAAAACGTGGAGGAAGCAAAACACAAATCGGGCCATCAAGGTTAAAATTGATCGATTTCGTTCAGGAGCCACACGAGTAACACACGGATATTTATTTGACGAAAGGAATCAAGCGGTATGTGATAAATGTAAGACAACACTAAATGTAAAGACACTTATTAAACAGTGCAAAATTTATCCAGAAAAAATACAACAATAATATAATTTTTCCGACGATCTAAAAATATTAACAGACGAAAATTGCAACATAATCAATATTGAAAATTTCCTTAAAACAACTCATTTTTCATCAATTGTAAATAAAGTAAAAGTACCATAATGTAATATTATGTCGCTAATATTCATTAGTAGTTGATACAATTCGGTACCGACTTCAGAAATATCTAGCAGTACCAAAGTGACGTGCTGTAAAGAAGCCCTTGCTTACAAAAGCAATGAAGAAAGAATAGATTATAGTAAAAAGTATTAGCACTGTATACTTGAACAGTGAAAAAACGTCATGCGAGAAATTATATTCAGGTTAGTAAGAGGAAGCTCCGAATTTGTTCATCGTCCACTTACTGCATCAAAGTACTATTCAAAGTTTACAAAAAATAAAAAAAAACTAAGTTTTCAATCTAGTAGCATATAAAATAACATCCAGAAATGTTACTCTACATCCTACTAGATTGAAAACACTGGGAACCTTCTCTGGTATATAACACCTCCGAGACTTCTACAATTTGCAAGCCAAAACGGATGCTGAGACTAAGGAAGATGAGGGAATTTTACAATTTATAATTCACGTCCCATCTGCTAAGCGTGGTAAAGTTCCAACGAGAATGGTTCCCTTCATACTCGAATCAGAGTAAACATGTTAATCAAAATTTGATCATGTAAATCATCGAAAATGTGTATTCATTTTTTATCAACGTTTACAGTTAAAACCGTCGAAGATCCTGAAAATATAGTGGTAGATACATGGCGTGTTTAGTGGAAGTAAAGGAAGGGCTGGGTTCCCTTCTTACCTAAAAATGTTATAATGAGAGCAAGCAACTATGTGACTGTTCTATAACAACATTTATTGAACTTTTGGGAAATTCTTTATGCACGATGGTGAACCTGCTCACAAGGCGAATACAGAGACAAAGTTCTTAAAAATGATTACAATGTCAACGTATTGAAATGGCCGTGTAACTAACCCGACCTTAATATCATCAAAAACACCTGGAATATTATTAAAAATATGGGTCAAGAGAGTAGGCCAAGCAACGTAAATCAGCTGAAAGAGAAGTTGAAGAGGTTGTGGGTTACCATGGAGAGAGAATATTTCTAGGACCTAGCTTAATCATTGTCCAAGACAATGCGACTTGTCCTCGACTACAAGAGTGATGTTACAAGGTATTATTTTGTAAAATTAAAATAATAATTATCCTGATTTGTGCGCAATATTCACTTCGTATAGATTGTTTTTATCAGCACTGTATGCAATCTGCGAATTGTATACACAACCAAACTTATATGGACTCATCTGATATTTCTTACTCTATCTATCTAATTAGCCTTCTTCGGTCCATCTTTGGACATAGGCCTCCCCAATCCTTTTCCATTCTTCTCTGTCTGTCGCTACAGTTATCCACCTAGAGCCCACGTGCTTCTTGACATCATCTGCCCATCTCATTTGTGGTCTTCCTCTGCTTCGTTTATATTGCCACGGTCTCCAATTTATGAGAATTTTGTTCCATCGGTCTTCCTTTTGTCTTATAGTGTGTCCGGCAAATCTCCATTTCAACTTTGCAACTTCTTGTCTAACATCCCTAACTTTGGTTTTCTCTCTTATCCACTCGTTTCTCTTTTTATCCAATAGTTTTATGTGCAACATTTGCCTTTCCATTGCTCTTTGCGTCTTTATGATCTTGTCCATGTTTGCTTTTGTAAACGTCCACCTTTGGGAACCGTAAGTGAGAACAGGGAGTACGCATTGATTGTATACCTTGGTCTTAAGATGTTGTGGATATCTTTTGTTTTTAAGGATGTAGCTTAGTTTTCCAAATGCCGCCCATGCCAGTCTAACTCGTCTTTTGATCTCTGCTGTTTGGTTTTCCTTGTTAAGTTTTATAATTTGACCCAGATATATATAATCATGAACTTGTTCTATTTCATCTTGTCCGATCCTCATTGTGATGTCCTCATCTGTATTTGTTATGATTTTGGTCTTGCTGTAATTCATATTAAGGCCTATCTTTCCGGCTTCTATGTCCAGTTCTTTCATCATTTCAAACAATTCTTCTTTTTTATCGGTTATCAATACGATGTCATCGGCGTACCTTAGATGGTTCAAGCGTTGTCCACAAATTTTTATACCTTTTTCTTCCCATTCTAATCTTTTAAAGATATCTTCCAGAACCTGATTGAAAAGTTTCGGTGATATTGTGTCACCCTGTCTTACGCCTCTATTTATTTGAATTGATTGTGTTCCTTCGTATACTTTAATTGTTGTTGTGGCATCTTTATATATATTGGCTATTAGGTCTGTATATCTGTGGTCAATTCTGCTGTTAATCAAAGAACTTTTCACTGCCTAATGTTCGACACTGTCAAAAGCCTTTTCGAAATCTATGAACGCTACATATAGAGGGATGTTGTATTCATTTGCTCGTTCTATAAGGATTTTCATACTTAATAAATGATCACTTGTGCTAAATCCCTTTCTAAAACCAGCTTGTTCTTTTGATTGGTATCCGTCGAATTTTGTCGTCAATCTGTTGGTTAAAATTTTTGTTAGGAGTTTATACATTACATTGAGGAGTGTTATAGAACGGTAGTTTTTTATATCTGCTTTGTCCCCTTTCTTGTGTAAGATAATGGTTACGGATTCCTTCCAGTTGTTTGGGATTCTTTTTTCTTTTAATATTTTGTTAAAAAGGGAATAGAGAGTATTAATTACCACTTTTCCACCATATTTCAGCATGTCTGTAGTTATTCCATCTTTTCCAGGCGATTTGTTGTTTTTCATTTCTTTCAATGCCTTCTTTATTTCTGATTTGCTTATTTCTGGCTGTAATTCTGAATTGACATTTTTTATTTTCGAGTTAAGTTGGGTTTTTATTTCTTCTGATGGTTCCTTTTTTGTTTTATATAACTCTGAGTAGAAATGTTGGATTATATTTATGATGTCGTCTTTAATGTTTGTTTCTACTCCGTTTACGTCTTTTATTTTGTTTATTTCAAATCTGCCGAGTTTCGGTCTTAAGCATTTCATATTCTTGTTGTTCTGTTTTACTTCTTCTATTTTTATTTCTTGTTCTTTTCTCTTAGTTTCTTTTATCATTTTGCTTATTGTCTTATTGATTTCTACATATTCTATAGATTTCCTTTTGCCTTCTTCGACAAGCTTTCTTCTTTTATCCATAAGCTTCTTTGTTTCTTCTGATACATAGTTGTCCTTTTTAACATCCTTTTTTTGCTATTTCTTTTCCTGATGTAACCATCGTTGCTGTAAGTATGTTGTTTATTTCGTCTATATCTTTATCATCACTGTCTAATTTTTCAGTGAATTGTTCTTTTAACAGGTCTTTGTATTTCTCTTTATATTGCCCTAGTTTGTTTCTATCTACTATATCCGAGTTTCTTATTATTTTTCTTTTCATCTCATAGTTACCGTCGATATTTCTTACTATTTCGTGCAAATTAAAAAAAACACAGGAAGTCAAATAATATTTATTTTAAAGCAATTTAATAATAAATACATAACAATTAAATAAAAGAATAAGGTATTTAACAAACAAATTGAAAGTAGTTTTTTTAAAGTCAATAGCATACACAATTTCAATGTAAAACGAATAATGTTTAAATTGTTTTTATTTTTTTTGTATTTTGTGGTAGTCAGTGTGATGACCTTTAGTCCATATGCAAGCTTCAGTTTGCATGGGCACGATCCTAATCAAATTATGAACATTTTGTTGTAGTAGGTTGCTCCATCCTTTAGTAGCAGTGCAGTGTTTTGTCGATTATCCTGGCGAGCTCTAATTTTTCTTTTAAGCATATCCTACAAAACCTCTATAGGATTAGGCTAGGGTGCGCAAGCAGGCCACTTCAAACAAAGGATACCTTCTGCTTCAATGATGCCTCTAGTCACTCTAATGGTATGTAGAGGTCTATTATCATGCAATAAAATTAAATTTTCTCCCGTTGCACCTCTCCAGAGCCTGACTACAGGTTATGAACATACCTTTGAGCAGCTAAAATTTATTGGATGAAAATTAAAGGAGTTTTTTACGGATCACAATTCCTCTCCAGCACATTACACTTCCCCTTGTATATTTGTGAACAGATCTGACAGTTTTCGTTCTTGCTTGTCTTCCTCGACCTCTAAGTACACGATTTCATGGGTCATATGATATTACACAACTCCTGATTTTTTTTTTGAAAATAGCACATTTTGTCAATTCCCATTGTTCCAGCTTTGGCGGTGAAGACACCAATTTAGGCGAACAATTTTGTGCTACCTGGATAACTCGGGAACCCATAATTATCTCCTGCTGTATAATTATTTGTACGAAATCTTCTTCTTATCGTTTCAACTGAAAAAGTTACACCTGTAGCTTCCAAAAGCTGCCTTTAGAGCTGCAGTTGAGAAATGGTTAGGTGTCTTCCAGCTGATTGGGCAATTAAACGATCTTGGAGAGCCGTTATTACTTTTGGCGACTTTCCCTAGCTTTATTTTTGAGCTTTCCTACTTCCTGTTACCTAGCATAGGTTTTGGACAGAACGCCCTGTATTACGCCTAGCTCTACAGCTATGTCCCTCTGAAAACATTACTTTCTCCACAAGACCAATAATATTTCCTCGTTGTAAGTTCTATAACCCGACATCAGGCATATTTTCGTTTTTGGGCGCAAAATTTAGTGTATTTATTTTCGTTCAATTTGCAACTCAAGCAAATTAATAACCTATACCTTATAGGTCTGGATCCCGCGTATGAAAAAAAAGTTGATTAATAGCAAGCTGAAAATTTGTTAATAGCTTAAGGGTGTCTAGTCGAATAAACTTTGATATGTGTGAACACTGGAACAGGGGTAGTTTTAATTGTGGAACAGGTTAAAAATTTGGAACGGCCACAGCACGAAAACGGTACATTTATTTTGTCCGACAGAACAGACTTAAACTCTTCGAACAGAGATTAAACTCTCATGCAAAAATCAGACTGCTATTTATCACCAAATGGGCGTTTTAATGAGTGGAACATGTAGAATATGTCAAATGACAGGAATTATGACAGGTAATAAATAGCAGTCTGATTTTTTCATGAGAGTTTAATCTCTGTTCGGAGAGTTTAAGTCTGTTCTGTCGGACAAAATAAATGTGCCGTTTTCGTGCTGTGACCGTTCCAAATTTTTAACCTGTTCCACAATTAAAACTACCCCTGTTCCAGTGTTCACACATATCAAAGTTTATTCGACTAGACACCCTTAAGCTTTTAACAAATTTTCAGCTTGCTATTAATCAACTTTTTTTTCATACGCCGGATCCAGACCTATTACCGAGCTGTGTTATCCGATTGTCTTATATACACAGGGTGTCCAGAAACTCTACCGACAAACAAAGACAGGAGATTCCTCAGATAATTTTAAGGCAATTTAACCCAATTCACCTAGTCCGAAAATGCTTCTTAAGGGAGCTAGAGCTCTTTGAAGATGGCGTCATGAAATTAGTTTTTCTTAAATACCTCCAGAACGCTTCTATTTAGAAAAACGAAAATTAGTATGCACATTTACTTTTCAGAGATGAATCGATTTCATCCATTGCAAATTTCTAGTACCGGTCATAGGCGTGCGTTTTGAGTAGAGCAACGGGTATTTTATGGCATAACTTTTTTTCCTTAACTTTTATGCATTTTGACACCGGATTATTAAATTGTGAGGTATTCTAGTACCTACTAAAAGGTACTCTTGATTTAAGTAGGTAGGACACACCGTTTTCTAGAAAAATCGATTTGAAAGTTTCTCGTTTTTGGAATTTGAAAAAAATTTAAAGAACTTTTCAACAAAAAATGAAGTATTTTAGCGACATAAAGTAAGAGTAACTGTTAGTACTCGAATATCTCATAATTTAATAATCTATTGTCAAAAATGCTCAAAAATTCAAGCCAAAAAATTATGCTATAAAATAACTGTTGACCTACCCAAAACGGACGCCTATGACCAGTATTAGGAATTCGCAATTAATGAAATCGATCTATCTCTGAAATATAAATAAATGTACCAGTTTTCGTCTTTCTAAACAGTTTTTTTTTATTTTTTTTTTAATTCAAAAAGCGAAAAGTTTTCTAATCGATTTTTCTAGAAAACGGTGTGTCCTACCGATTTAAAACAAGAGTACCTTTTAGTAACACATATCTCAACACATATCTCAACTTGCAATTTCTTTTCAACTTCATTACTGCCTCCCCCACTATCCCATCCCTAACACAGTTTTGATTCTTCTATTTTCCTATCCTTCATATTTTTTTTTCTCCACTCCTAGTCATTTCTGGTTTGACCTTGTGTCTCTGTCTCTTTTTCAGGTCCTCTATATCTCATCTCACCATTTCTTTCATAATTTATTTAAATAGCTCTTATTATTATTAATCCTTAAATGTGTCTGGTTTATTGTCTCTTTGGAATGTTCTTCACACTCACTTATCCTGTTGCCTGTTATGTTACTTACTCATTTTCTCTCATCTCCGCTTACAATAATAAAAAACACCATACATCCAATCACTCTGGTCTGTCATATATATCACTTTCCTTACTTAGTAACATTCTGTCACTTCTTTCTTTTTAGATTCTTAGACTTTACTTAACAATAGGATACTGCACACCTATATCCATTACGACCCATTCAGTCAAACTTCTTTCAGACTATAACATTTAAGTTATTGCATTTTCTATTCCTCTTTTTTCATCTATCTTTTCATTTCCATTCATATCAGGCAACTTCCAATATCCATTTATCCCAATTTAAAATAAAAATTTTTCACATTTTTCATTTGTTTGATTTCAGTTACAATCACATAGGTTCATAAAGTTCTACACTTAAATATATTTCATTTAGTTCAGTCTGTTCACTCCACTATCACCAATAGAAATCAATCTCATACTTTTCTATTTCATATATTCATTCAATTTAGATTCTTCTTTACATACTGACACCAACCCACAATTTGACCTATATTGGTAGCTCTCATTCTAATTATTTTATTCACTATTCTACGTTGGTAGACTATCAAGATACATTACTTCCAATTCATTCAGTCCTTTCAAAACTACATAAAGATGAATTAGACTTTATGTCACATAGTTTAATTTTATTATATTATTACATACTTTCATTCATTTCACAATACTATATACAATCATATCCTTCACACATATATCTACCTCACTAACAGTAATCTTTAGTTATTTAATTTTGTTAACAACTATTTTCCAACTTTTAACAGACAAAATTATTCATTACAATAGTATAATAATAAATTTAACACAACAAATAGCCCCCTTTTTGTATATATACTGTTGTCTCGCAATATTCTACCGTTTACCTTCAACCTGTTGCCTGCTTGTCTTGTTAGGCAACCAACATTTCATCACATAAAAATACTCTTAAAATCTGGTTTTCTCGGCTTGTTTAGCTTTGTTTTTCCACGCAAGTCTAATTATCTTTTATTATGTAGTGTATTTCCTTGTTTCAACAAAACTCAACTTTCATCTCGTCATTTCACATCCGATGACGTCACAACTTAAACCACATAATATATCTGCATTAAAATTAATGAATCTATAAGTTATTCTGGAATAGAGAGTTGCTAATTTAAACTTTACAGTAGATTTTATTATTCAAATAATTTAAATTATTTTTGCAGACAAACCTTCGCATTTTATTAAAAAATCCAAAATCAAATGAAACTTTAACCAAAAATTGGCTTTATCTTGTCATGTCATGTCACCCTTGTCAAATTGTATATCCACTTCATAATTTCTCAGTTGGTCTGTGCCCATTGAATTGGCAAGTACCTAGCATCTTCGAGCATGGAACCATGGCACCCTTTTAGCATGTGTTCCACTTTATCCATTAACATCGACTTGTAGTCATAACATTTTAACATATTACATTATGTAAACCATATACGATGATGTTAACACTATTTACAGTGTGCTAGTTTCAAAATACTCGGCAGGATGTAAGTATTCCCACATTTTTCATTTTAACAGTCACATTTTTAACCTTTTGCTTAAACTAACGTGGAAATACTTCATTCTAGGCACTGAAGATGTTCTGTTTAGAACGAAAACGTTCTGCATTCGATGACATTTTATAGTTTTAAATAAACGATTTTATACCAGAATACATCTCGAAGTTTTTACTTCTGTATTGGTTTTTTAGTACTAAAATACTTCCCAATTTAATAATCCAGTATGAAAAATGCATAAAAGTTAAAAATAAAAAAGTTATGCGATAAAATAACCGTTTACCTACACAAAACGGACGCCTATGATCGGTGCAAGAAATTTGAAATGGATGCATTAGATTTATATCTTGAAGATAAATACGCGTACCAATTTTTGTTTTTCTAATTAGAAGCGTTCGGGAGGTATTTAAGAAAAACTAATTACAAGACGCCATATTCAAAGAGCTCTAGCTCCCTCAGGAAGCATTTTCGGACTAAGTGAATTGGGTTAAATTATCTTAAAATTATCTGAAGAATCTCCTGTCTTTGTTTTTCGGTAGAGTTTCTGGACACCCTGTATATATCTGTTTAATTTCAATAAAAACCTTTATTCTTCGCAACAATAAAAATACATGATGATTACATACAGTGCTAGTCAAAAGTCCGTACCCCCCCTCGTATCTTTTGAACGGTTATACCTATAATAGTGAAATTTGGAGGAAGGAAATAAACGGACGTAAGCTTCTTAACTAGTCATGACAGGTGACGTAATAGTGACGGATGACTTTACAGCGCCACTGTGACAGATAATTTTAAATGGGATCTTATGGCAAGTGATACCTCGTTTGAAAGGTATTGAAAATACCTATTCAGTCATACTAATTTTGTTTGAGTTTAAGCTAATTTTAATGAATAAATGAAATAAATATAAAATTGTAGTTTCGCATTTAATTAATAAAAATTCAAAATTCCGCCTATGATTATTTGTCAAAAAGGTTGACGTTAACGCAAAAACTACTAGAGAATTAAAAAACGTCAAATTTTTTGACAAAAAAAACCATAGGCGGACATTTGAATTTTTAATAATTAAATGCGAAACTACAATATTATATTTATTTAATTTATTCACCAAAATCAAAATCAACTTAAACCCAAAAAAATTAGTATGACTGAATCGGTATTTTGAATACCTTTCAAACGAGGTATCACTTGCCATAAGGTCCCATTTAAAATTATCGGTCACAGTGGCTCTGTAACGTCATCTGTCACTATTATGTCACCTGTCATGACTAGTTAAGAAGTTTACGTCCGTTTATTTCCCCCCTCCAACTTTCACGTTTATAGGTATAACCATTCAAAAGATAAGAGGGGGGGGTACGGACTTTTGACTAGCACTGTATAAGTTTGGGTGTGTGTATATTCCTTTTTACGCTACTGGTCAATTCTTTCAAAACGTACTGAATAGAATATTTCTATGAGGAATATAACTGTACTATAATATTAATCCCGCAGGAATCCATAACCTATAGTTTAAATACCGATGGCGGTATAAATCTCTGATCGGAGATTTTCTTTTTCTATTTTGTAGGCGAAATATCGTCGTTTGCATTTTTTGATATTCGGGTTATCGCTTAAAAGTAACGTTATGCGGTCTGCGGCCCATAAGCCAGATTGGATTGGTGTTTAATGGAAATATTATGCATGGGCAAAATAGAAAAAGAAGGCTCTTAATGGCCGTTTGGATTTGCTTTCATTAGACTGTTTATGGCAAAGCAAACGGCAGATAATTATGACCATTTTAAATAATAGCTTCCACAGTGACTTTATTTACCATTTTTTGTGTGGTAAAAATAATTTTTTTCATTTCTTTTTTTCCTCAAATTTTACCAATTGTGTACAATTAAGGCATATACCTACATGAAATACGGATTTTGCACATAAAAATATTTTTGCATAAAATTGTTAACTAATGTTTAAAAATGTTATTTTCAAAATATTACGTCTTAACAATGAATAGTGTAAGTACAACAACTTATAATAGGTCCGCGCCCAAAATTTCCGTTCCAAACAACTTCAAAAACGCGAGCTGGGGTCTGACGTCACCAACCACTGTGTTCTCGTTCGCCCGTTCAGTGAGCTATTGCATTGAATGCCTTTTGTCACTAGTACTTATTAGAGACGTAACTTTAAATTGGTTCCTGTATTCATTTAGGTTGAAATAAACTACAAAATAAAATTTCATTAGAATATACAGGTTGTTTCATTGGGACAATCGATAAAATAGCCTGTAACTCGGTTATAAAAATGGGTGAGGCAATAAGTGTAGTATATATAGAGCCGCCTCCGTGACTTCTATTCACCGTTCAAGTATATCCGTTTCCCAATGAAACACCCTGTATATAAAGACCCTCATCATACAACAAATATAACGACCAAAAACAATATACTAAACGAAAAAAGGATACATTTTCGAAATATTTGTGTTCTATTCGAGAATTATAAGAAAAATCCCAATAAAAAGACCATTCTTATATCCTCCAGAGTCGTAAAAAATCCCTTAGATCCGAATATTACCGTTATGCCACATAATTAGCAGAGTTCCGTTGCCGTTTTAGCAACAGTTTTAACGGGCTGCTGTGGATACAGAACATATCTTATTATCTCATCTCGTGACATTTTCCGTTATTTCAGACACGGCGTCCACGGGCTACGCAATTTACGACGGCACATGGCGCGGTCGAAAACAGCTGCAGGCTTAGTATTACTTTCATGTGTTTTTCTAATAAAATATTGCGTGATTATTATAGAAATGATATTATTTAACAATTCTAAAGCAAAAATATTAAGTTTTTTGGTTATTAACTCAATATGGCAATGTCAATAATTTGTTGATAAATCATTTATATCAGTTATATACAATTTGGGAAAGTATTTTATTTTTGAGTCACCCGATTTTTTATCAATCCATTGTTTATTTTCAAATTTGGTTTCTGCAGAAAATTAGATATATACAGGGTGTCCCAGACTAATTTAGCCAGGCTATATTTCTTAAACGAATAGAGATTTTCGAATGGGACAAAAACTGCTCTATTCCATTTGTTATATACTTTAATATGGCGTAGAAAAAATCATCCCCTAAATATTCATCCCTTAGTTACAACCTTTAACTTTATTTTTATTAATAGCACCCTGTATATTTTTTTATAGTTTTGGATGTGGTCTTCTATGGTCTATTGAACAGATTTTTTAAAAATAACATCGGTTTGTAGTTAATCAAGAAAATATCAGTTTATTTTTTATTTTTGTTATGTCTCCCAGACTCATTTATCGAGGCTATATCTCTTAAAAGAATAGAGATTTTCGAATGGGACAAAAACTCATGTATTCCATTTATAATACAATTTAATATGGCGTAGAAAAAATCATACCCTAAATATTCGTCCCTTAGTTACAACCCCTATTTTAAAATTTTTAAAGACTATAGCATAATTAACCAAAATAAAAACAAAACTGATATTTTCTTGATTATTTACAATCCGATTTTATCTTAAAAAATCTTTTGAATAGACGATAGAAGACCACATCCAAAACTATAAAAAATATACAGAGTGCTTTTAAAAAAATTAAATTTAGGGGTTGTAACTAAGGGGTGAATATTTAGGGGATGATTTTTTCTACGCCATATTAAAGTTTATTGCAAAGAGAATATATTAGTTTTTGTCCCATTCGAAAACCTCTATTCGTTTAAGAGATATAGCCTGGATAAATTAGTATGGGACACATAAAAAAATAAAAAATAAACTGATATTTTCTTGATTATTTACCAACCGATTTTATTTTTAAAAAATCTGTTAAATAGACCATAGTAGAAAACATCCAAAATTATAAAAAAATATACAGGGTGCTATTAAAAAAATTAAAGTTAACGGTTGTAACTAAGGGAAAAATATTTAGGGGATGATTTTTTCTAGACCATATTAAAGTATATTACAAATGGAATAGATCAGTTTTTGTCCCATTCAAAAATTTCTATTCGTTTAAGGGATATAGCCAGGCTAAATTGGTCTGGGACACCCTGTATATTTTAATGTTGTTCTGAAGCTATTTTCTTGTGGCATTTTTACAATTTTAACTATTTAGAATGGGAAATAAGCCACAATATTACTAAAAAATGATTTTTATTTTATAACGTCGAAACGTTAATAAAAAATAATTTTTTAGTAATATTGTGGCTTATTTCCCATTCTAAATAGTTAAAACTGTATATTTTAATATTGTATATGATATGATTCAATATTTCTTTTATTCACGATTAATAAACCATTGCTATTTTTTATTAATATGTATCAGTCGCACCAACCATGATACTATAAATAAAGAGATAGTATTTTCCCGTAGCGCAAATACGTCCGAGTTCGCGCATTGATGGTGTAACTGGAGACTGGAAGTTAAATTTGAATTCTTGTTAAAGTTAAATGGGATTTGTATGCATTATGTGATGAAATTATTCAATTAGCAAAATAAAATTAAACTTCAATGTATTCGAAAAAAATTTAGTGTCGAGATTTCAGTCAAAATAACTGTCAAAGATAAAATATAAAATACAACCGCGAACAATTCAAAGTAGTGGGATATTACGAATGATTACGAACCATTACGAACTTGCCGGTCTCCAGTTACGTCACGACTTCAGGATGTGTAATAATATTATCTTGTTATTTATAGTATCATGGCAACAACTACTAATGGTTAGTTTGAAAATTTTGAAATTTTCGATATTTTTATTATACATGCTTATAAATGTTTGTCCTACAAATATGTTGGGCATTTTAATGGGTCTAGGAAAGTTGGTCGAGAACACTTCGTCGACGGAAAATTAGTCGACAACATTTGGTCGACAAACAGTTGGTCGACAAACAGTTGGTCGAATGCACAATTCATCGAATGTACAAGTCGTTGACGAACATTTGTTCGAATGGATTTTTTGTCAACAAACTGTTATTTATCTTTAGGATAAAGGGATCAATGGTGACAAACGACGGATTATTGGTTTTTATTTTGTTAACTGAAATATTGTATGAGACATAATAGTGAATATTGTAATAATCGTAGTGAATTATTACCAGATATTATCTGAATTTATTTTTTTTTTTGGGTTTTGTTAATTTGTTTTTCTAAATCTTAATTATTTTTAGATTTAATGAAAAAATTTACTGCGGTGGGAGAGTAGGCAGCATATGTAAACCGATATTTTAATTAGAAATGTTGTACTGTTCTTTTTTTTTTGTGTCGGCCCACTTGCGAACGGAGCATTTTCGGACAAGTCAAAATACCCTGCACAAACCTTATGGAAATTAGGTCCCTGTGGATTTCGTTCAAGCTTTGGGAAAATACCCTTTGAAGCATCCTGATAAAAAGTTCTGATGGGCACAACTCAATCGCATGAAGGATTTTCAAGATATAGAGGCACAAACTCGGAAAATTATAAGATTTACTGCGTATTCCAATTCCCTGAGAGACTGGTTATCTGGCAACATGTAGAAGTTTGGATCAAGAAAAAGTACTAGTAGTCTAGGATTTTTTCCTGGCTATCCAATGGCGACCTTTACGTTGACCTTGACCTTCAACGGACGTCATCTTCTAGAATTTCGAGGGTTTTCGGCATTAAATTGATATAAACAGATTACTCATGGGTTTTGGGATCGCTGAACACGAATATGCCATCAGAATTGACCTCCGTAGGACATGGTGACCAGGGCCACTGCAAGGGACGTCATCTTCTAGAGTTTCGATAGTTTTCGGCATTTAATTGATGCAAATGAATTACTGGAGGGTTTTTTGAGGTCGCTAAACACGAATATGCCACCAGAACCGACTCCCGGAGCACCTGGTTTCCAAGGTCAATGAAAGGGGCTCCTGGAGTTTCGAGGGTCTTTGGTACTACATTAATGCAAACGGATTAGTTATAGGTCTTTGGGGTTGCTAAACACAATACGTGATCAGCTCAGACACAGGAGCACCTGGTGCCTAAGACAGGTTATCTTCTGGTCTGGAGTTTCGAAGGAATCAAATGGAGGAATCAAGTGGATTACTCTTAGGTTTTTAACTCCAGAAGATAACCTGTCTTAGGTATCAGGTGCTCCTGTGTCTGTGCTGATCACGTATTTGTGTTCAGCAACCCCAAAACCTACAACTAATCCGTTTGCATTAATGTATTACCAAAGACCCTCGAAACTCCAGGAGCGCCTTTCATTGGCCTGGGAAACTAGGTGCTCCGAGAGTCGGTTCTGGTGGCATTTTCGTGTTTAGAGACCTAAAAAACCCTCCACTAATTTATTTGCATGAATTAAATGCCGAAAACCATCGAACCTCTTGAAAATGACGTTCGTTGAAGGTCTAGGTCAAAGTAAAGGTCACCATTGGATGTCCAGGAAAAAATCCTAGACTACTAGTCCTTTTTCTTGATCCAAACTTCTACATGTTGCCGGATAACCAGTAATTTAGGGAATTGGAATACCTTGTAAATCTTATACTTTTCCGAGTTTGCGCCTCTATATCTTGAAAATCCTTCATACGATTGAGTTGTGCCCATGAGAACTTTTTATCAGGATGCTTCAAAAAGTATGTTCCCAAAGTATGAACGAAATCCACTGGTACCTAATTTCCATAAGGTTTGTGTGCGGGGTATTTTGGGGGAACTTGCGGACAAGACGAAATATGCGAGATGTTGACGTAAATAAATTGTTAAGGAATCGAGGCATTTCCGTACAATGTTTTCGACTGCAATAATCAACTAATATCAATATAAAAGTAAAGAAATCGTGAGAATAAACTTCCCTTCACACTTTATCCAAGGCTTAGGACTGGCAATCTATAAAATAATTTTTTTGATATGGTACCGAGAAAATAACTTTATATTGGCGTCTTTCCGCCATGTACCTTTGGGTCTTTGTTGGGTCTCATTCGATCAAATGTTCGTCGACGAATTGTACATTCGATGAATTGTGCATTCGACCACCTGTTTGGTGACCAAATGTTGTCGACTAATTTTCCGTCGACGAAGTGTTCTCGATCAACTTTCCGACACCGCATTTTAATAAGTCCGGTGCGTAGAATATCTCAAATGACAGGAATTATATTGGTGGTAAATAGCAGTCTGATTTTTGCTTGAGAGTGAAAGGGTAACAAATTAATTGGAAGTTGTGTCGGACAATATACATGGGAAGTTTTCATAGTCTGACGTTCGAAACTTGTAACATGTTTCACAATCAAAACTACCCCTGTTCCATTGTTCCCGTACATCAAAGTTTTTTCGACTAGACACCGTTAAGCTTGTAACAAATGTTCAGCTTGTTATTAATAAACTTTTTTACGCGGCATCCAGGCCTATATTCAACCCGACTGGCTTTAATTAACAAGCTCCCCAATAAAATAACGTTAATGAAAATATCAAAATTTTAAAAACAATTATATTACACAAAAAAAATTGAAACATTTGGTAATACAAGAAATTCGATTAACTTAAAATACTCAGATATATCAGTAATAGTCATGCAAATAGTATTGATACACAGGTGGTCTCACTTTATAATTAAAATTAATAACATCGCTCATTTACCAGAACAACGTGATATTTCAAAATATCTGATTTTTGTATTATCCGTTAAATAAATCCGCCGTCTTTCATTCTATATACTGCAAAATCTTTAACATAAAATAAAGTGTGCTTTGGAGGGACAGAGGCAGAAATGATGTGATAACTCATCTTGTAGCGTTGTTTCTTTTGGACACCTCGTTATTTTCAATAGTGTGACATATTAGTTGTGATCTGTTTGACGTAGGGTAAAGTGCTCTCTGTTTTCACAAACAACGTGACATCACAAATATACCACCCTGTTATTACAAAGGTAAGCTACAATCTAATGTTTAATTTTATTTCTAAAATGTAACAAAGGTATTTGACCCGTTAATCCAGAACAAAATCAGTAACATGTGAAGCAGTCTATCATTGATATCACGTTCTTGATTTAAAAATATTATTTTTCATAGGTAATATCACAAGAAGAACCAGTGTTGATGATAAACTGGATATTTTTGCTTTGATTATGTGTTGTTGTGCACTTTTTCCAGAAAAATTATATTATCTCACAGTCTACTATGTCATTATATCACGTTATACATACTAATAAAAATTCACAATGAGAGTAATTTTTGCAGGTGAGATCGCGGATTAACAAAAAATATTCAAGTTAGCATTAGAAAATACATAATTGTGCTGTTGCTGGGATCGTCAGGTAATGAGGTTGTTAATACTAAACAATAATTCTGATTTTGATAATGTTTTTGGTAAATGAGAATTTTATAAATTTTATTATTTGCTATTGATATAAATTTAATATTTTGCAAATAATTAATGTCGTTAATCCCAAAAAACATTATCGCTGCGAATCGGCAAGTAGCAGCAATTCATTAAGTAGATCATTAAGTAGATCCTTAAGTAGTTCTACAAAGAATATCTCGTTATTCCACGAAGGTAAGTACTTTATTAGCAAAGTTATACAACAATCGCCATCAAGAGTACTACAAATAAACAAACCAAGACACGTTAACTGTTACAAGGAGCACTCCCGAAGTCCCGAATCATGATTTACAATGTATAAACTTTGTAAATCATCATTTGGGATTTACAATGTATGTACATTGTAAATCATGATTCAGGAGTGCTTCTTGTAACAGTTAACGTGACTTGGTTTCTTTATTTCTAGTGCATCTTGATTGTGAATATAGTATAGTTTGTTATTAGTTTTTTTATATTGCAGAACAATATGAATTAGGTAGATTTTTGTTACTATTTTCACTGGTGTACATATTTTTTTATTTTATAGATAGCGATGATTCTGTCAATAACCCCAATTCTGAACTAGAAGAGCCAGAACGTAAGACTGAAAGTAAGATGATATTGAAAACTGCTGTGACAACATTCTATATTCGACAAAGTACACAGAAATTCCTCCTTCTACATCGATTACTATTGACACTTCATACAAAGATACTTACAAAGATAAAACGTTACAGGACAACTTAAAAAATGTACATTCAACTAATGTAGAGAAAAGTGTAACTACTACGCAGCATGAGTCGAGAGTAATCGATGAAACAGGAACGAAAAAGGAAAAGAAGATAATAAAACAGAAAAGTGAATGGAAGAAAAATGTTGTGAAAATATTAAGAAACAGTGGAAAAGCATACCAATTCTCAAAATCCAGTAAAATTTTTCTGGAACGCTCTTGAAAGTCACCATGCAAAGATACCTGCACATTCAAATGTCAAGTAAATCACAGTGAGTCAGCTGCAACAACTTTTAGCACAATACTGGACTCTGGGGGACATTGAAAAACAATAATTATTGTTCATTCTTAGCGTCGAAACAACGTCGTAACAAAGTCGTAACAACGTCGAAACAGTTGTCCCAAAATATCGTTGTGTCAAAGTTGACTCTCATGGATGTGTTGTTCCAAAGCGTAAAATTAATAATGCCTATTTTTAACTGTATCTGGTGTGAAAACCAGAGTATGCAAAACCTTTTTTAAAAACACATTCAGTATTAACAACGGTCCAATCGAAACAGCTTTAGAAAAAGAATAAAAATACTAATATTTCTTCCATGAAGGTTTGTGCCATGGAAATCATAGAAGTTAGATGAAAACATAAAGAATGGATTCCATTCTCGTTGGAACCTTACTGCGCTGAGCAGATGGGAAGTGAATTATAAATTGTAAAATTCCCTCATCTTCCTTAGACTCAGCATCCGTTATGGCTTGCAAATTGTAGAAGCCTCGGAGGTGTTACCAGAGAAGGTTCCCATTGTTTTCAGTCTGGTGGGATGTAGAGTAGTATTATTATGCTGTTTTATATGCCATTAGATTGAAAACTTAGTCTTTTTATAAAGAATGGAGTTAGAGAGTTCTAAAAGCAATACCGGAAGTTGACTTAATTACTTAATACTCATAATACTTAATTGTTCATTTGCAGCAATTTTTTACTTCTGGTGTTCAAAGAATATTCATGAATGATCATTATCACAATTTATTTTAAAATATTTTCTAACTTTCAATAAACATAATATGAATAAGAACTATTAGCCCAGTAAATAAATGGGAAATTCGGCGATACCGTGTAATTTTCAGGGGCAACTCCGAATTGCATGAAAATTTGGATTTAGGTTCTACTTACCCTCCACTTCAAAGTTTAATTTGTGCCGTTGGTTGCTTTTACCTGGGGGGTGACAGTCACCCCTTCTCGGGGGTGAAAAAACATACGTTAAAGATAAGACCGGAAATGGATAAATTGACTGATTTCAAGCAACTTTTGTTCTATAGAGTTTTTTACCTAAGTCAATACTTTTCGAGGAATTTGCCATTGAAAATGTTGATTTTTCGACAAAAAACTACGTTTTCAGACGGGTTTTCGCAAATAACTCAAAAAGTAAATATTTTATCGAAAAAAATACCCTTAGAAAAAGTGTAGCTTATAAAAAACCCAAAAAATGGTGTATCAGCAAAGTCTATCAATGAAATAAAAACAAAGTTGTAGCTCATGAAATATACGTTCTTACTCGTCTAATTCCAAATCGAATATTTCAAGGTGAAATCACCGAAAAATTAAGCACTTTTCGGGAAAAACCCATTTAACCTTTTTTAAAGTGTTTATAAAAAGCTTTGTTTTAATTGTTAACAAAAGTTTTAGCATTAAAAATAAGCGAGTTACGCTCAAAATAAAGTTGGCCCTCTTTTTTTTTTGTAAAAAATCATGAAAATCTCGCCGTGTTTAGCTCCCAAAATAAAATTAATCGCTACCGCTTTACAAACAATTTACTTACCTATCTATTTTTTATATGATCTCTCAGTCTCACCGGTTTAAAGTGTTTATTTTTGAAAGGGTTATAATTGAAAAAGCTTGAATGGGTCACTAATCACGAGTGTATGCAAATTTTGAACAGTCATATTTTAACCAATTTTTATCTTACGGAGGAACAAAATGAAACTAGCATATTTATAATAGCAAAACCTACATTTTTTTACTATTTAAGATTTTTCTTATCACTAATACTTTTTAAGTTATTTTGAAAAAATAAAACTTTTCAAAATTTTTTAGAAAAACTTTTTTTACTATAAAACCAAATGTTTTCAAAAATAAGCAATTCAAACCAATCAAACTTACAGAGCATATAAACAATACACATACAGTTAAAACATATGGTAAAGCCAAACAACTAATTTCATTTAGGGTGCTAAATAGAGGGAGGTTTTCACGATCTTTTTTACCAAAAAAAGGGGACAACTTTTTTTTTCAGTGTAACTCGTTTATTTTTGATGCTGTAAACTTTTGTAAAAAACAAATAATAAGCTTTTTTTCGATACTTTAAAAATGTTAATAAGGTTTTCCCGAAAAACTCTTCTTTCTTCGGTAATTTCGCGTTGAATTATTCGATTTGGAATTAGACTAATAAGAACGTATTTTTCATGAGCTATAACTTTGCTTCTACTCAATTTGTAGACTTTACTGGTACACCATTTTTTTCATTTTTTTATAGGCTACACTTTTGCTCAAAATATATTTTTCGATTAAATATTTACTTTTTGAGTTATTTTGGAAAAACGGTCTGAAAACGTAGTTTTTTTGTGGAAAAATCAATATTTTAAATCGCGAATAACTCGAAAAGTATTGACTTACTTAAAAAACTTTACAGAGCAAAAGGTGCTTAAAATAAGTCAATTTATCCATTTCCGACCTAATTTTAAACACGCGTCTTTCGCGTGTGTTATGTTAATTTAATAAATGTTAATTTTTTTTGCATGTTTTAATTCTATAAGTATATTGATAAAATCTAGGTAAAATGATTAATTTTATTCAAAGGTAATATTTAATCTATACTCCAATTACAATTTCAAGCAAATTAATTTAGTCATTACCAGTTTATGATTTTTTGAAACATGAAAAGTGCTCTCCTGTAAAATTGTACTTTTTGTGATATCACGTTGTTTTGGTAAATGAGCGACATACGTTTCACTCTCTAAAAACTAGGATATGTGATACTTCCTGAAACTGGCGCCAGATTAAAATAAGCTTTTATCTCTTATAACACCACAAAATAAATGGTGTCACATTTCCCATTTCTTCATCACAAATATTCTCTACTCGCGGCTCATATCTAACCTAATTCTTCATATATTTTCAGTTTTTGAAATATCTCTGGCATTTGTATATTCTCTTACGAGTCACTCTAAATTCCATTATGTAAATGTTATGTAAACTAATTTCTGTGTAAGGTTTCTGTCACAAATGTATTCATTTTTCGGGAAATTAAATTTTGCGAGAATCAAAATCAGACGCGAATTCAAGTGTGGGCAAATCGAATAAATTTCAGAAAGCGCAGATGATTGTTCAATACAAATACGGGTTCAAATAAATGAAAACTCATTTTTCACGTAGGATGTATTTTTAGATATTGCAATATTAGTGCCAGATGGAGAATATAATATGCTATATTTTATCAATTGAATGCAAAAGGAAAAAGAGCATGTAATTAAAATAAAATGACGATTATTACATAATTTTATAACATAAAAGGTATTGTTTTAATTAGGTAATGAAGCTTTTTAGAAATAAATACTGCATTAATGGCCGGTTTCACCAACGACAAATAGTAGTTTATTCTATGATTAAAGTTATTCAATGAATAAACTGACATTTCTCCATTTTACTAACGCCAAATAAGACTTATTTTATTTATTTGTCAAAAAATACTTACTCTTCGAGTAAATTGGCAAGTTAATCTGGCTGTAAATATTTAGAAGAAAGTAAATTCGCCAGTTTAACTTTAAATTATCAAAATTATATTGGAACAAAATATAAATTTAAACGTCTAATAAATTTTATTCGACGGGTAACTATTCATTGATATATTTGTTGTTGATGAAACCGGACCTTAGGCGTGTTTTACCAATAACGCTTATAATTTGTTGTGTATAAGTAATACAAAATAGAAATGAAAAACACCAGAATATCCAAAAATATTTATATTTTTTATTTTCACATAGAACCACGTTGTTAGTTTATGGAGCCATAAAATACGTCGAAATACTCCCTTATCAAACACTTTAATAACCTTCTGAAGAGGTGTGGTGGTCATAGACATAATAATGAGTAGATCAGACAAGGTGTTGGGCACTCTGTGCATCGAGGTGTAACGCCAATATTAATGGACAATATTCACTTTAAGTGGTTTAGCCATCTTTGTCTGTCATATGCGCAGCATCGCTTTGAAAAAAGAAATAGACAGATCATCGATCGACTGTCCAAGCGTTTCAATATTTTGCTCAGTATGCCTTGTCTATCCTTATTATGTCTATGGTGTTGGTCCGTTATAGAAGTACTACCTTTTTTAAAATGATGACACAACTAGTTTTAAAGTGGAGGTGATTTCAAACAACTGGTCTTCACAAGGTAGTCACGTCTCACATTTCACATGCTACACTAAGTTTGAGAAATCAAATATGACAAAAATTTCACTGAGTAATTGTCGAATAATTTCACCGAGTGATGGAAGTTCAATGGCATTATTTTTTCCTTACAAATGGGTCTCGAAGGCGGATGAGGATAAACACAAAAAACACTGTCAATGGCGTAAGGATGCATAAAACCGTTGGCACTAACTGGCCAACGTAAAGCATTTTTCTACAATTTTACGGTTATGTTAAAAACGTGTATAATAAAAATGATATGTCATTATTAGACTTAGGCAAATATGCAAAATGAATATGTTGCATATAATGCATAAAAAATGCAAAAATTTCCAATTTTGCATATTTTTATATAAGTGTGCATAAAGTGCATACAATTTTAAATTTTGGTTGTAACTATACATATTTATTATATTTTTATATTACTGTAACAAATAGCTTAGAAATCTCAATATTTATTTTTTTTTATAATCTCTTGGTACATATTCAAATTTTGGGTACCTGAATATAGTAAGTAGCAACTAATAAAAGAGCGGCTTATTATACATATGTACACAGTTTTGTCACGTTTTGGTTACAAAGGTTCCAAAATCAGCCAGTTTATATTAGGGCAGTCAATGAGATTATTTGGCTCCGAATTTCATCCTACTACATCGATTTACTTGATATTTTCTCAATAAGTAGAGAATAGCTCAAGAAACAAAGTCTACCCTATGTCGATGTGCGCTTTTATCTTGGGGGTGGTTCCCACCCCTTCACGTGGGAGTAAAATTTTTTGGTTAAAATAAGCACGGAAGTGGCTAGAGAACCTAATTCTGGGCAAAAACTGTTCAATATTTTTTTTTAACTCAATAATTTTTGAACTATTCGTGGCTGAAAATTGGCCGTTTTTATTGAAAAATTGCACCTTTTCGGGTGGTTTTTTGCGAATCCCTTAAAATCTATGCATCTAACGAAAAAAACTATACAAAACATTTTTGTAGTTTACAAAAAAAAAACAAAGAGATTCGTTCCTTCATATATTATCTTCTAGTTATAATACAAAAAGAGATGTGGTAGGTGAGAAAAGTTTGTTTTTTTGGTGCATGCTGAAATCGGTGTATTCAACTTGAAATAAAAGAGAAACAGTCGATTTTAGTTGTATAATGCTACCAATACCTTTTGTAGTAATTGAAAAGACCTTTAGAATGAGCAACATAAAATGTCGACTACATTCAAAATAAGCGAGATATGCTGCAAAAAAAATTGATGACTAATGGAATTTAAAAAAAATATGCAAAAAGTTTAGCAATAAATTTTCAATTTTGCATGCAAAATTTAATCAGTTTTAATAGATGTGCGTTATTAATATTGTAAAAAATATAAAGTCAACCAGATGAAACTGAATATTTAAAAAAAAGTAAAAAAATTTTTTACTCCCAAATAAATTTTTTTGATAATTTGGGTTATTTAAAATGAAAGGCATTTTTGTGACTTAATATAAAGTACTAAAAGACATATGAAAATGGCGAAAAACGCCAATTTTAGCGTTTTTCGAGGCCATTTTTCAACAGGTTGGGAAACGAATGGAAAAAAGCAAACTACTTGACTTAAGCTTTCATCATACATGTACAGAATACGTTGGTGACAGAATACACCGCGCCCGTAGTTATGCCTATGGAAGGGTGGCCGTAGTTAAAGGTTAAAATACCCCAAATAAAAATAAAACAATACTAAACCTAATCGAAGACTCGAAGCAAGAAAAGCATCTTTTTTTAAGATGTGTTTTTCACAAAACGTTTCAGACGATGTATTGTATGATAGTAACTACACTCACCTGCACAAAATTCCGCCTCCCCAAATTTTTGATTGATTCCGGTAACAAAAAAAATTTGCATGGCATTATACAGGGGTGAACGAAAGGGTTGCATTTTCCCCTAACTTTAAAAAGCACTGTAGAAAAATGAAAGAGCTGATTCTGTTTCATTGTCCTGTCATATGCCTGGAGGCATCACTAAAATTATGTTTTTTGAATTATGCGAATATCTCTTTTCTTGTAAGAGCTAAAGCTCATTTTTTTTGTAAATAAAAACACTGATTAACTCATAAAATCACTTCTGACGTTTGTAGACGTCAAATACAGTCATCTAAAAAACAGCTCCTGAAAATTACTATTTAAATAGCAAAATATCATATTTTGGGCTTGTAAAACTCGATCTATTACATCCTTAATAGTTTTTAATTGCCAGTGACCAAGAAAAACCTAGAAGTTAATTGTATTTGAATCTATTTTACCCCATTCGGGGTTTCCGTTTGGAGACGTCAATCGGAAGCGACAAAGTGTTCAATTTTTAAAAAACTTTTAAATTTAATATGGACTATGCAGGGAGACCTCCAGATAAACCTCCAGATATTAACAGGATGGATCAAGATGATAATATAGAGAAAAGTGACATCAATATAAATAACACATGGGACGGTAAATCAAAAAATAAAGGAGAAACTGTAAGTAGTAAATCTGATAATTCTACAGACAATATAAGAGAACATTTCCTATATCAAAGCAGTGACGTAGGACCTTTCCATGCATATATAGAAAATAATACTCCAAACTTTAAAGGTCAGCTTAATGCTATCAAAATTGGCGACATTATACTCTCTAATTTTTCGAATTTAGATAACAAAATTACTAGTATTGATTCAATAGGCAAGAATAGAATTAGAATTAAATTTAAAGATTATCAATCAGCCAATTTTTTAATCAATCAAAAAGCTTGCTCATTGTTTACAAACAACAATTTAGATGTTTACGTTCCGAAGTTTATACTCCATAGACAGGGTATAATTAGGGACATAGATATAGAATTTTCAGAAGAATATATCAAAAATAAAATTAAACAATATGATATGCACTGTAAGTTCGAAGTAGTTTCGGTTAGAAGAATAAATAGAAAGGTAGAGAAACATATCGAAGATAAAACAATAATAGACAAAGTTCCAACAAATCATGTATTGTTAATTTTAAAGCACAAACTCTTCCTAAATATATCACAATTAATAAAGTGATCAAAGACGTTGAACCCTATGTTCAAAAAGTTCTATTATGTTTCTCTTGTCTCCGTTTTGGACACCTTGGATATAATTGTAAAGCACGTCCCAGGTGCAATAAATGTCATGATTTCCATAATACAAAAGATTGTACAGTAAATGAATATACTCCAACCTGTTTCAGCTGTCAAGGTAATCATTTGACTACACATCTAAGTTCATGTCCTGAATTTTCTAGACAGAAACAAATTAAGAATACGATGTCATCATTAAATCTAAATTTCTTTGATGCATGTAAACAAATTCCGAAAGTTTCATATGCCAATATTGCTGCCAGAAATAGCAGTTCTTCCTTACCAACCAATTCTAATCAGAATGAGCAATCTTATCAAGTAATTCCAAATCAATCAGCTTCATCATCAAAGAAATTCTCCTCACAAATGTTCTTCAGCAGTAATAACCCAGAAAAAATAAATTTTAAGCGACACCGGCCAAATTCTCCCAATCCTTTGGAATCAGCTAGAAAAGAAATACTTTCTCAAGAAAATATTCCTAGACAAAAAGGTGGTATTTATAATACGTCTAAATATACAGAGCATACAAATACAACAAACTTGAAAACACAAGGAGTACCATCACAACTAAATAATGTAATTTTAGAATTGGTTCTTAATATAATTAGTTCATTAAAACTCACTGAAAATTTAGACAAATCAAAAACAGAGATTACACAACATATTAATAAATACTTAAGTACGGCAGCGATCTCACAAGAAGACTTACTATTTCAAACATCATGTCAGACACAACTAACCCTATAAACTTTTTACAATGGAACTGTCGCTCAGCAGTTTCTAATAAACCAAATTTAGAAGCCTTACTTATTCAAAAAAATGTATATGTGGCCATGTTATCAGAAACATGGTTTAAACCAGAAAAATTTTATAACTTCTCAGGATATAATTGTTTTAGATCTGATCGCCCTGATGGGTCCGGAGGCACAGCAATTTTAATTAAAAATAAAATAATTACAGAAGAGATAAATTTATTGGATAATTATAATTTTACTTATAATTGCATAGCTGTTAAACTTTCGTGTATCAAGAAAACTATACATATAATATCCGTATATAAAGAACCAGGTATTAGAGTAACGGTTGAAGAATGGGTCAATTTTTTTCAAAACATTCCTTCTCCATTCATCATTGGTGGAGACTTCAACGCTCACAACATGGCATGGGGTTGCGAAAATAATGATACTCACGGTAAAGTTCTATTAGAGGCGATAGAACAATGTAATCTATTATACTTAAATGATGGTTCTCCAACTCTTGCACTAACTTCCAGCCCATCAGCAATCGATATAACAATATGTACCCAGGACATTGTATCTAAATTAACTTGGTCTGTTATTCAAGATCCACATGGTTCTGATCATCTACCCTTGATCATCGCCTTGGAAAACTCGGAACAAGCAATACAACCTGGTGACAATACACACAAAAGATGGAATTTGCATAAAGCAGATTGGAATTTGTATTCATCGAACTTTTATTCGGGAAAACAACCACAAACTTATGAAGAATTAGTTGCCGAAATAAACCGATGCGCAACCATTTCAATTCCAAAATCATACAACAATAACAAATATCCTACAAACAAGCTACCAAAACCATGGTGGGATAATAACTGCGAATCAGCTGCAAATAACCGCAAAACAGCATATAGACGTTATAAAACAAATCCTAATCTTCACAATCTAATTGAATACAAAAAATTAGATGCCTTAGCAAAGAAAACTTTTAAAATTAGAAAAAAACAAACTTGGATAAATTACTGCGAAAGCTTAAACTCCAACACTCCAATCAGCGACGTCTGGAAGAAAGTAAATCGCTACAAAAACCGAAAGCAGTCCAATCAACTTCCGATAAACACCGAAGCTGCATGGATAGAAGATTTCCATTTCAAGATTTCACCTCCTTGGGTTCCAAGTCAAATAAATGAAGCTACAGTTACCGTACCCAGAGAAAACTTCAATCTAGAGAAACCATTTGAATTATGGGAATTAAATCATGGACTCAAGCAAAATAATAGTTCATCTCCAGGGATGGACTGTATATCTTATTCTATGCTATATTTTCTACCTACAGAATACAAACTATCATTACTACAAATTTTTAACACTATATGGCAAAACAAAAATTTAATTCCCAAAGCATGGAAGGACTATATTGTATTACCTATAAAAAAACCAGGAAAGCCAGATAACAAAGTTGAATCTTACAGACCTATATCTTTAAGTTCCTGTATACTAAAAACTCTAGAGAGATTAATCAAAATTCGGCTTGAATACTGGCTTGAGTCCGAAGATATCCTTCCCAAATCTCAGTACGGCTTTCGAAAATCTAGATCTACACAAGATGCTCTCACTTCCCTAGTCTCTTCTCTACAGGTCAATTTTACAAATCAGGCGTCGACAGCTGCAGCATTTATAGATGTAACTTCAGCGTTTGATAACATCAATTTAGACATTCTTTTTAAAAAATTAGTAGATCTTGGAATGCCAATTAAAATTTCAAATTTCATTGTATCCTTGTACAAGAATAGATGGACTTACTTAAAAATAAACGAGAACCTTTTACCACCAAGGTTAACGAGTATAGGTATACCACAGGGTAGTATTTTAAGTCCACTTCTTTTTTCATTGTACAATATAGATTTAGAACACATAGTACCTCCACACTCTAATATTTTACAATTTGCAGATGATGTTGTGTTGTACACCTCCCATTCTTCTCTAGACATTTGTAGACGTCAACTTGAATTTACATTAGATTGTGTAAAAAATGATTACCATTCTCTAGGTTTATCCATATCAACGACAAAGACTGAAATTTGTTTTTTCTCCAAAAAACGCCAAATTCCTCAAGGCACCTTCAAATTAGGTAGAATAGAATTTCCGATAAAAAATTGTGTTAAATATCTTGGGACGTATTTGGATCGTAAATTGTTATGGAAGGATCAAATTCATTATATTATAAAGAAATCAGAAAATTCTATGAATATCCTTAGAGCTTTTTGTAGAACCGGTTGGGGAGCTGACCCGAATATTGCATTGCTATTCTATCGCTCAATGATTCGACCAATTTTCGACTATAGTTGTCATTTATATGGGTCTGCGTCAACAGGATATCTTAATAAAGTTGAAATCCAAAGGAATAAATGTTTGAGACTCTGTCTCGGTTACTTAAAATCTACTCCTATTACTATTATTGAGATTGAAGCTAAGGAACCGCCACTTACTCTACGTAGACAGTTTTGTACAGATAAGTTTGTAGCTAGAGCTATTTCAAAAAACGTCAGCTACTTAAGGACTATTCGTAACTTGAATATATTAGATTTAAGCCACAAATATTGGTGTACTAAAAAAACCCCCATATACGATGAAAGCTATAGAAAATTGACAATGTATGAACACCAAATATACAAAAATAAAATACCTCCAATTTACACTAAACCTCCTGAAACTCTCTTTTCCAAGATAATACAAACAAATTACATGGATTCAAACCTTCCAGGCAGTATTATCAACAAAATAATTAAAGACAAGTGGCCTATGTTTCAATATATTTTTACTGACGGCTCCAAAATTCAAAATAGAACCGGAAGTGCAATATATCACTGGAATTCTGAATACAAAGAATCATGCCGATTGCCTAATGAAGCTTCAATATATACTGCCGAATTATCAGCTTTATTACTTGCGCTAAAATATATAGCCTCTGTTGGTATGGACAATTATATCATTTTCACCGATTGTAGAAGTATTGTGGACAAACTCACTTCTATCCAATCGACAAAAAGTCTAAACCACATTGAGATAGAAATTAAGAGTCTATATTATGATATTACTTCCTCGGGTAGTTCAATTATTATTTGTTGGGTTAATAGGCCTTGGGCCCGCATATACAATTATTATTTATGACCACACCGTTGAAACTTTTTGTACTTGTTATTTGGGTGGAGTCGGACAAATTTTGAGCTTGGCGCATTATGGTAGTGGGGCGTTTGTCTGTCAAGCGGTGACGAAGTTGTCAATTTTATGCAAGAAAAAAATTTATTACCACATTGGTCATTCTATTTTAATCAATGGATTTTGTCATATAAACAACGAAAACAATTTTGTCGGACAAAAATATTGGGGCATATGACGCGTCGGACACGCTAAATATGTCAAATTTATGAAAATAATAAATTTATTACCACATCGATAATTTTAACGGTATCTATCATAAAACCTTTTTACAATAATGTGGTAACCTTGTCGGACAATTTTCACGGGGCATATGCGCAGTCGGACGCGCCGAAGATGTCAATTTCCTGAAAATTTTTTATTTATTACCACAGGTGTCATTTTTATTTTGTACTGTTCTTTTACATGTGTAATGCATATTGGATCACTTGTCGGACAAAAATAATGGGGCGTTTTGGTACAATTAAAATAAAAAGTAATTTTTATGCATACAGGGTGTTTGGTAAAGAATGGGCCATAGCTTAACCTCAGGTCCCTGAGGTTAAAATAGGCCGATTTAAGCTAACTTACCTTAGTACAAAGTTTATAATAGCCGAGATACAGGGTGTCAAAGTTAAACTTTTTTTTTATTTATTATTGAATATTTCCTGATAGGTATGAGATAACAACATTAAATTTTATATCTGGGGGTTTCTTGGGTCGAGAAATCTATATTCCTTACCAAAAATTATGCATTGCCCAGAGGGCGCCACATGTGCCTTTCAGCACTCATTTATTACGTTCAATTTTTTTTATCCCTCACTCTGTATAATTTTGACATTAAAATTTTTATTTTCCTATTAGTTTTACTTAAAAAAGGTATACTTCTTTCATCTTCCTAAACTCAACCGTTTTCGAGATAAACGCATTTTAAATATGCGATACACCATCATTTTTAGCATAATATCATTGTAGTTACACCCGAAAAATAACTTAAAATTTATGAAAATAATAAATTTATTACCACATAGCTAATTTTAACGAAATCTACCATAAAACCTTTTTACAATAATGTGGTAACCTTGTCGGACAATTTTCACGGGGCATATGCGCAGTCGGACGCGCTGAAAATGTCAATTTCCTGAAAATTTTTTATTTATTACCACAGATGTTATTTTTATTTTGTACTGTTTTTTTACATGTGTAATGCATATTGGATCACTTGTCGGACAAAAATAATGGGGCGTTTTGGTACAATTTAAAAAAAAATTAATTTTTATACATTTTTGACTTCATATTAAATTACGTATTTTTCGGCTCGTATTACCCGTATGCGCGCCAATGGTGAATATTAAATTCTTAACTGTAGTTAAAAAATGTAGTTAATAATGTAACTGTAGTTAATACCCAAAATTAATTTTGGGTACAACTCTAAGTCATCATCATCATCATCATCATTTGGCTCTACAACTCTATGTGAGTCTTGGCCCCGTTTACTATTTCCCTCCATTGTTGTCGGTCCTGAGCAGCTATTTCCTATTGCTGTACTCCCATTTTGCGTAGATCGCTGGCTACTGCGTCCTTCCATCTCTTTCTTGGGCGACCAACTGACCTTTTTCCATCGGGCCTTTCCCAGAATGTGGCGTTTAGAAGTCTTTCGTCACTTGATCTTAGTACGTGACCCGCCCATCGTATTCTGTTTGATTTAATGTAGCGTACTATGTTTTCATCTCCGTATATTGTCTGGGGTTCATCATTGTGTCTTCTTCTCCATTCTCCAAGTCATACCCTTTTAAATTTTTTACTTAATGTGTGTAACAATTTTCAGCTAAATCGATCTAAAAATAACCGAGAAAAACTGTTTTAAATTTTTTTTTGATAATACCTCCTCGTCGATAGCCTAAAATAATGAAGTTTTCTGTTCGTTTGCCCCAACATTTTTGTCAGACAGTTACATGTTTTGGTTAAGAATATAATTAGTTGTAACTTACTACTTTGTCGGAAAAATGGTTGTAAATATAAGGGATGCACGAACCCAGCATAATTTAAAAGTATAGTTTATTAATAAACATTAAATTTTTTGTCCGACTTTGGACTTGCCCCAATATTTTTGTCCGACACTTAGATTTTTTGATTTGGAATAAAACTACTTATAACCCGATTTGTGTCGGAAATTTTTTTTATTTCGAGAAAAAAAACTACAGAACTATGTTTGTCGTTGTTCAAGGAGTACGCAAATATCAGATCACAATTTTTCTAAAATTTTCCCTCTTGTCGGAAATTTTTTTGGAAAAATTTTGAGTACAGCTCTGCGTCTACCATTTTAAATGTTTTACTTAGTGTGTGTACCAATTTTGAGCTAAAGCGATTCAAAAATAACCAAGAAAACTGTTTTAAAAATTTTTTTGATAATACCTTCTCGTCGACAGCCTAAAAGAATTAAGTTTTCTGTTCGTTTGCCCCAAGATTTTTGTCAGACAATTACATTTTTTGTTTAAGAGTATAATTACTTGTAACTTACTACTTTTGTCGGAAAAATGGTGGTAAAGATAAGGGATACACGAACCCAGCATAGTTTAAAAGTATAGTTTATCAATAAAAATTAAATTTTTTGTACGAATTTGGATTTGCCCCAATATTTTTGTCGGACACTTAGATTTTTTTATTTGTAATATAACTACTTATAACCTGATACTTGTGTCGGAAATTTTTTTTATTTCGAGAAAAAAAACTACAGAACCATGTTTGTCGTTGTTCAAAGAGTATGTACGCAAATATCATATCACAATTTTTCTAAAATGTTCCCTCTTGTCGGAAATTTTTTTGGGAAAATTTTGGGTACAGCTCTACGTCATACCCTTTTAAATGTTTTACTTAGTGTTTGTACCAATTTTCAGCTAAATCGATTCAAAAATTACCGAGAAAACTGTTTTAAAATATTTTTGGATAATACCTCCTCGTCCATAGCCTAAAAGAATTAAGTTTCCTGTTCGTTTGCCCAAACATTTTTGTCAGACAATTACATTTTTTGTTCAAGAGTATAATTACTTGTAACTTACTACTTTTGTCGGAAAAATGGTTGTAAAGATAAGGGATGCACGAACCCAGAATAGTTTAAAAGTATAGTTTATTAATAAAAATTAAATTTTTTGTCCGATTTTGGATTTGCCCCACTATTTATGTCGGACACTTAGATTTTTTGATTTTTTAATATAACTACTTAAAACTTGATACAGGTGCTGAAATTTTTTTTTAATTCCAGAAAAAAATAGAGAACGATGTTTGTCGTTGTTCAAGGAGTATGTACACAAATTATCAGATCACAATTTTTCTAAAATTTTCCCACTTGTCGGAAATTTTTTTTTGGGAAAATTTTGGGTACAGCTCTACGTCATACCCTTTTAAATGTTTTACTTAGTGTGTGTACCAATTTTGAGCTAAATCGATTCAAAAATAACTGAGAAAACTGTTTTAAAATTTTTTTTGATAATACCTTCTCGTCGATAGCCCAAAAGAATTAAGTTTTCTGTTCGTTTGCCCCAAGATTTTTGTCAGACAATTACATTTTTTGTTTAAGAATATAATTACTTGTAACTTACTACCTTTGTCGGAAAAATGGTTGTAAAGATAAGGGATACACGAACCCAGTATAATTTAAAAGTATAGTTTATCAATAAAAATTAAATTTTTTGTCCGACTTTGGATTTGCCCCAATATTTTTGTCGGACACTTAGATTTTTTGATTTGGAATATAACTACTTATAACCTGATACTTGTGTCGGAAATTTTTTTAATTCGAGAAAAAAAAACTACAGAACAATGTTTGTCGTTGTTCAAGGAGTATATACACACATTATCAGACCACAATTTTTCTAAAATTTTTCCTCTTGCCGGAAAATTTTTTAACAAAATTTTGGGTTCCGACCTACGTCATACCCTTTTAAATGCTTTACTTAGTGTGTGTACCAATTTTCAGCTAAATCGATTCAAAAGTAACCGAGAAACTCTGTTTTAAATTTTTTTTTTGATAATACCTCCTCGTCGATAGCCTAAAAGAATTAAGTTTTCTGTTCGTTTGCCCCAACATTTTTGTCAGACAATTACATTTTTTGTTTAAGAATATAATTACTTGTAACCTACTACTTTTGTCGGAAAAATGGTTGTAAAAGAAGGGATGCACGAACCCAGCATAATTGGAAAGTATAGTTTACTAATAAAAATTAAATTTTTTGTCCGACTGTCGAGTTGCCCCAATATTTTTGTCCGACACTTTGATTTTTTGATTAAGAATATAATTACTTATAACCTACTAGTGTTGTCGGAAAAATGGTTGTAAATAAAAAAATTTCAGGAAATTGACATCTTTGGCGCGTCCGACTGCGCATATGCCCCGTGAAAATTGTCCGACAAGGTTACCACATTATTGTAAAAATGCTTTATGGTAGATACCGTTAAAATTATCCATGTGGTAATAAATTTATTATTTTCATAAATTTGACATATTTAGCGTGTCCGACGCGTCGTATGCCCCAATATTTTTGTCCGACAAAATTGTTTTCGTTGTTTATATGATAAAATCCATTGATTAAAATAGAATGACCAATGTGGTAATAAATTTTTTTCTTGCATAAAGTTGACAACTTCGTCACCGCTTGACAGACAAACGCCCCACTACCATAATGCGCCAAGCTCAAAATTTGTCCGACTCCACCCAAATAACAAGTACAAAAAGTTTCAACGGTGTGGTCATAAATAATAATTGTATATGCGGGCCCAAGGCCTATAAAGGACATTCTGGAATATTTGGAAATGAAGAAGTCGACAAAATAGCTAAATCTGCAGCTTTAACCAAACGAAACATAAACAACATACTTCTACCAGTAACCGATATAGATAATATCAGTAAAAACCATTGCAAACAAAATTGGCAACGTGTATATCACCAAAGTACAACGGGAATAAATTTTAGAAATTGCCAACCACTAATTCCCAATGAGAGATGGTTTAAACAAGAATCAAATAGGCTATTTATAAAAACAATAAACAGAATGAGGTCAAATCACGCACTCACCCCAGCATACAAACACAGCATAGGTATCAGTGATAACCCATATTGCGCCTGTGGTGGAATGGGAGATCTACAACACCTAATATTGGAGTGTGGACAGTACAGACAAAATATTAAAGTGATGTATGAAAAGTTAATTGATCTAAATTGTCCTTTACCTGTCAATTTAAACGAAATTCTTTTTCCAAAAAATAAGCAGACGTTAAAATGTCTTTACGAATATGTAACGTCCTGTAAATTTAAATTTTAAATAGGCTTAGATAATAAAATTAAAAATTGTAAAAATATCACACAAAATTGAAAAATGTATTCATTAATATATTATAATATCCTGTAAATTTAGATAATAAGTAGGCTTAGATGTTAACTTAAAATTGTTATTGTAATACCATACAAAAAAAAAAACAAATAGTCTGGCTAATTGGCTATGTCAAAGCCATTAATAAAAAAAAAAAAAAACTCATAAAATAGAGGTTAGATTGATAAGATTATAATGGCCCGCATGCAGCCCAAATCTCAATCCTATGAAGCATTAATGGGATGAATTAAGAAAACTATTTACCGTCATCCTAGGCCTCCAGAAAATTTGGTACAGTTATGGGTTATGGCCCTTGTAGGGGAATACCGAGCTATTCCCCAGGCAAGATAACACATCTTTATTCGATGCTAAACAGTCTTTGCTGTAAGAGGTAGATGTACCCGCTATTGAATTATTGTTTTGCTTAGTTGTTAATTTTGTTTTGTTTTGTTAATTTTAGTGTTTTGATATGTTTAATTAAATAAACCTTCAAATCAGTGTTTATCTTTGCAGCTCCTGCAAGGAAAGAGATAGGGTAAAACCCCTAATTATTGGCACTGAGTCATTAGTTGGCATCTTAGTTGAATTTTTTTTTTAGTTTTTGTAAAAATATAGCGTTATTTAGAAAAATTATTATGTTTAGCAATTTGGCAACATTTTGGTAATAAAAAACGGCACGTATTAATAGTATGAGTTCAGTTTGATCTGCGAAATTGGTCTGTGATTGTCTGTCTCCATCAACAAGGTAAGAAATTTGTCTCGATCCTTAACAGAGTAGGAATTTTAAAATCGATTTAGTTTCATTTTTAGATTGAAATCGTTGTTTTCGATGATACTAGTTATTACAAAAAAAGTGTATAATTCATGTTCTAAAATAAAAAAACGTTATAACATAAAAAATATTGAGAAAAAAAGGGGTGCCAATATTTGGAATGCATTATGATAATTTTTTCAAATATTGGCTCATGCATGTAAATTTTACGTTAATTGTACATTATTTTAGCTAATTTTTGGCACCGATAGGAATTAACAAAATTTCTTTAATTTAAGAGAAAATACGATAAAAATGGATCTAAACACTAATAATAAAAAGAAGAAAAGAAGATCAGGAGTTCATAAACGAAAGGTGAGATGAAAAATAAAGTATATTAAGCTTACGACTTTTGTTAGGTAAACATGTATGGTCCCAGTAAATAACCAATAAATTTCAGATATTTAACAATAGAAAAAATATTTATTAAACATACGCTAAAAAAGTATATCTGTTAGTCTTAAGTTGAAGTTAGAATTTGTCGAAAAGACACTTTCCGTAAAAATTATGAGAGTGCCAACATTTAGAAGAACTTCGAATGTTTTCCTAAATGTTAACAGTATGGTACAAAAATGTAATTATTTTATTGAAATGAAACTTTTTAACCCGCCGTACCCAAAATTGAGAACACAATATTCAGTAGGTATATGCCATTTTAATCACGTATACCTATTTTTTTCAAAAAGAGGGAAATCAAAATAAACTTGCAACTATCATTTGCTTAAACGAAGTAGGCTTACTAAAACTAAATTTTTATTAGAATATTAAAATTGTCATAGTCATTCTGATAAAAGTGTCTATTGTTTTAGATACAAAAAATACATATAATGAAGGACTGCTGCAGAAAGCTCTTGAGGGAGTTAGACAAGGTGTATCTAAGGAAAGAGTTGCTGTGAAAAATTTAATACCTAGAGCTACAATTTAATATAGATTAGGGAATAAGTTCACGAAAGTTAAAAAAGGCAGGAATACGTTTCTGTCAGAAAATGAGGAACTAACACTGGTCAATTGGATTATTGAAAATGATCGAAAAGGGTTTCCGATAGGCAAAATTGATTTATAAATGGCTGTCAAATCATTTTTTGACGTAGAACATAGACCAAATCTGTTTAAAACAACGTGCCTGATGAACGTCGGTACAAATGATTTGTTTAACGTCATCATAAGTTGTCAGAAAGAACACCAGAAGGAGTAACAAATGTGTCATCCGCTGTTTCCAAAAACGATATGAGAAGTTGGTACAAACATATTGAAATCTATCCAAAAAAGAAAAAACTTTTTTCTACATATAGTTGAGTATCCTAAACGTATGTATGTGGCTCCGAAAGGCAAAAAATGTGTATAAAATCAGGTAAATCAAACATAATTAATTTGTTTGATGCCGACTTAATACACGAAATTAATTCTGATACAAGTGGATGTTTATCTCACAACTGTAAATATTTTCACATCTTAAAAAAGTTTATAAGGAAATTAAGGTGCCATCGTCCTTAATTTATTTCAGTAATACTGAAGCAACAGTGATTTCAAATTTAATGATGACGTTGAAAATATATGTCTGTTATTATCGACAAAAATCAAAATATAGATTTACGTAGCTTAAACTTTAACAGTGATATAATAATTTTTGAGGACGAAAGATTACATGAAATTAACCAACCAGAAACCACCAAAGAAATATGTACCAATGCAGTTAACTTAACTAGTACTGTAGAACATATTTGTACTAACTTCTTCTGACTACAAAACCAACGCCGAAAGAAAACAAAAAGAAAAAGAAGAAAAAGAAACGAAACAGAAAATAGACAGAAAAGACTATTGAAAGCTGCAGAAAGGAAGGAAAAACAACGATAAATCACAAATAAAAAGTAAAACCCTAGTAAAAAACGATATAATGAAAACAAAAAAATAATCAAAATGTTAAAACATCAACAATGAAAGAAAAAAATGTTGGAAATTTAAATCAGGCATTAGGCGATGACGACTTTTTTACAGACATCCCAAGAAAGAATATTTGTCAGTATGATGGACTATGTTTTATATGTACTCAAATAATTTACGAATGTTTACTTGGTATCAAGTGCAAAGGATGCTCCAGAACATACCACATAAAATGTTTAGAGAAACAGAGTTTGTTTAAACAAGAAATAATTGTACCTATTTAGTTTGAGTATTTTTGTATTTTTTCTGATTTCGCTATTTTGGCTTTGAACCTTTTTTTGTTAATTTTTATTATTCTTAACTGTACACACAAGAAAAATTAATTCCATAAATGGGTGTCAAAAACTAGACAAGTGCCAACAAATGAGGTGCCAACATTTCGACCCATGCTAACAAATGGGGTGCCAACATTTAGACCCATGCTAACAAATGAGATGCCAGCATTTAGAACCATGCCAACAAATGGGGTGCTCATTATTGAGTTTACGGTGCCAACAATTAGAAAATCAGTTTTTTTGACTTTACTTCAATATTAACAAAGCTTATAGTTGATATGTAAGTAAATTAATTAATTTTTTCAAGACCTGATAATTATATTGTGCGTATCTCACTCCCAGACAGAATTGGATAAAACTATTTTCAGAGTTTTTGCAAAGCAATTTGTAATGGAAGATTCTTAAAGGTGCCAACTAATGGGTAGTTTACCCTATTCGGATAATTCAAAAAACAAAATCTCAGTGATACCATGGTGATGTTGCATCACCAGTGATGTATGATGCTTAGGTTCCCGAAGAGGGAAAGGTTGATTTCTTTCCAAACTATAAGATAAGGACACATATCAATCATCAATAAGAAAAACCAAAAACGAGCCTTTGCCAAATAATCGTAAAAAGTAGTAATTGGCAAAGGAATAAAATAAAATTAATAGTGACCCAATAGTTAAATAATTTGATTACTAAAATCGTATCAATAGATGAAATGAAATATTCTAAATTAATATACTAATACACTTGGAGAGTAACGTCGAGGATAGATAAAAAAAATCATTATAAAGAATTAAAAATAGACTATACAAAGCTTAGAATACAAAACTCACCTCAAGAAAATAATAATTAGTAATGGAAAATAAATCTAATATTCGAATTACATGCCTATTTAAGGAATACTTCTTCCCTTCCATTTTCAGATTGTCAGCGGGTAGGGATGAAGTGTTATTGTCATTGAAAACGACATTTAAAATAACGACCAAGTACGTATGAAGTAGCAGGCATGTTCCGTATTGAAAGACAGATATTTAGAGAGTAAGGATATACGGGGTACATTCGGTATGATGACTTGATGATTTAAATAAAAAGATATATAGTAAATAGAAGATAAAAGAAGAGGATAATAAAAGAGGGCGCCAAACAAGTTTTTAACGAAAAAGCAAGTTAAAACGAATAGAAGATAATTATTAATGAAATATTAAAGAAAAAAAGTAAAATAATTATTTAAAAATAAAATATCAAAGATATGATGTTTGTAACGTTACATGTTAATAAAAAATCATAGAGCAGTAAAAATTACTGGGTACTCACGAGATAATATGACTTTTCTATTGCCTTCCTCTAGATATTCCACTTAAAAACAGCGGCGAGTAATTTTTTGATATTTAAATGCTTCGTTTCCTTGGGTAAAAGCTTAATCCTTTATCGACGTCTATGTGTGCGCCCATAATCACTGCGTCTCATAAATATTAAAACGCCTCTCATCTCAACTGCGGGACCTTATTTTAAGTGTGTAGTTGATACTTTATGGAGTATTTCCCCATCAGATAGGCCATTAAATTTTCTATATGCCACAGTTAATGAATTCATCGCTAGTCTTCTTGAAGCATAGAAATTAAAATGAATGCGGCGGTGTACATAAGCTTTTATTCAAGATATTTTGGTTTACAACTTCACTTTGCACTTCGACGAATCTGAGTTTCGTTTTAGCGTCGGCGTCGCCGCCTTCGAGGAAATATCTACATGGAAGTGACTAAGAGGTTTAAAATTTAAAATTCAATGGCTCAGTTAAAGGGGCTACTTATACGATGATATGCTGTTTAATTTCTTTAAAAGGTTCTGGAATTATTTAACTTATATTAGAATATATTATACAAAGGTTGTAAAGCTTTTACAATATCTTTTGTGCTTTTAAATCTTTTAGTTGTAAAATTTCGTGTCTTATCATGCTGCAATCTACTTTTCATGAGAACGATATAGATTTTAAATGAAGGACGATGGAATGACTTTGACTTATTTTTATCGGAGTCTTAACACTTAAGCTCCTAGCGTTACATATATGTAACGCAGAAACCGCTAAAATCTTCAGCCATAAATTCGGGAAATGATTCTAATTTTAACTAGATGATGATGCAAGATTTTCAAGGGACACTTGTTTACTAGTTTTCAGCAGTTGGTTCGAGGATTTGATCTAACCTGTTTATTTAGTTGAGTGTTTTATGTGACGGTGTTTATTATTTATGGTAAAAATGGATCTCAAGTTTGAGTAAGTATACTTTTACTATTCTTGTGTTATTATATTTTGTGTAAAGTATTTTCAATTGAGAATAAATTAATGTCTTTTCTTATTGATAATATAAATTTTTAGAAATTTTATCCTGGTTTTGTAAAAAATGCCTTTAGTTTTTGCTGTTACATATATGTAACGCTAGGAACATATGGGAGCAAAATCAAAACTTTTGGAAATGTAACGTATTGTTTGTCCAGAAAAGGGTTTTTTCTTCAAAAAGAGCCGGAGATGATTGATGCCGTTGAAACTTTAGACGTTGATGCTATTTATAGGTACTAAAACCCCAGAATTGAATGTGCTTTCAGACGAGGAGTTTGGCGATGAGGAATATAATGATTTTAACAGGCTCTCCGAGAGAATTCTAAGAGCACCTGTTGAACTTGTTTTACGAAATAGTGAAAGAGATTTCGAAATATATGATGATATTGACGAGGCTCAGTCTTCCAGATCATCAGCAAAAGCTAAAAAACTAGTGAAAGGAAAGTTGAAATGGAACTTATGGACCAGAATGTAGCTAGATACCAAGTAGGAATTTGCTCTAAAAAATGATGGTGGTGTCTATTTACATTGATGTTGGACATAACTATGGACATAATGGTCTATTTACATTGATGCTGGAAATAAATGGACATCATAGATCCTATGATCCTATGCCGCAATAGAATTTCGAAGCTATCTAGTAACATCGTATCTTACGAAATATGGTACCATACCAAAAGATGCAGGCAGGCCATCTTTGTCCAAAGTAGTCGTAGATATAAGATATGACAAGATTGATCATCTCCTGACCTACATTACTGATAAGAAAAGGAGACGTTTTGCAGAAGAATGCTGTAGTTCATATGTGCGTACCATGGGTTGCAAGTGCAATGTGGGAGTGTGCATCAAGTGCAACATAGATTTTCATCTACAATAACTTGATTATGATTTTTCATTTATCTAGTTTTGTATTTGTTTGTTATTTTGAAATTTATAATCGGAAATATTTTAAATATGTTTGCTCCTATATCTTCCTAGCTTTACATATATATAACGACAACTTTCTAAAAAATCAAAAATAATTAAGAAAAAAAATGTATGTATTTTGTTTTAACCCTTTCGCTGCGGAGCTACTGAGAGTATTTGCATCTCGTCACTGCGGCGCTAATAGACGTCTCCCGCAGTGAAGCAAATATTTTTGGCTTTTAGGTTACAGTTGACTTAATTGTTGGAATTCTGTCATTTGTTTTACTTTATTATTTTATTTCAACTATTTATTGCCAATTCTAGAACTATTATAATATATATAATAAATAATGTAGTAAAACAAATGATAGGGTTCATTTGTTCTTATGGTTCTTCCAATTCCGCCATCGAATAATGTTTACCCCTTTTTGGTGGCAGCGGCATGATGTAATAGTTATTACCAGTATTTTTTATCTCAAACAAAACGTAATAATTAGCGACAATTTCACTTTACGGTACTAACGCATTCGCAATACTAAACACCTTCTCAGTTACCCCTTACCCCTCCTACTCATTCCGCTCGAGGCACTTTAGGTGGGCGGTTCACGCCCATTCATAAGAAAACATCTGATGACATTATATTTTATATTTTGTTTACGTTATTTTTCGTCTATCCGCAAATAATCGCTAACCGCAGCGAAGCGGTTAGCCCTGTCGCATAAATGCGTTTCCCGCACATCTCGGGCACTACTGAAATTACGCAAATATGCGGTTCCCGCAGTCAAAGGGTTAAAACCTTCTCCTAAATACATCAAAATCAAAAAAAAATTAATATTTTCTAAATAAATTAATTCAGGATATTAAGGGTTAACAAGGATCTTAATGTATATTCTTGAGGTACATGAGCCGGTATTCTATAATAATTTTCTCTGGTCGATACCACATTAGTCCAAGTAATGAAGCTCAAAATAGGACAAAATCTCGAAAATTTTTAAGGATGGACCAATTTGTTTGAAAATTTGAAAATAAGTAGTGGATAGTCCAAGGATCAAAATATATATGATGCCGAAAGGCGCTTTTACCATGGGGGTGGTTGCCACCCCATCTCAGAGGTGGAAATTTTTTATAATATTTTGATCACAAAAGTTGTTAAAAAGATTCATTCTAAGCAAAAACATTCCATACATTTTTTTGATAAAATTAATAGTTTTCGACATATTCGCCATCGCAAGTGTTAGTTTTACATCGAAAAAATCAATGTTTTTATTAAGTTTTCTGCTAATAACTCCAAAAGTTTTCGTTTTATCAAAACAACTTTATTTATCAAAAATGTACCTGTTCAAAAAATAAACAAAACCATTTTTTTATTTTCTTTAAGACCAATAGTAGTCGAGCTATCCGATATTATATGTTTTATATGAAGAAGAGCTACTTCTTCGTCGAATGCTAAATATTGTAGTTTCAAAGTCAAAAGACGGGAAAACCATGCATTTTTCGAGGACAACTTGTTCAAATCAATTTAAAGTACTTAAAAATATCTATCTCCAGAAACAAAAAAAGTCTCTAGCTCAAAAACTAAGTGACATAATGGAACGCATGTCAGTCCCCATTTTTTTCAGCAAAAAAGTGATCGCAAGCAACGCCCTAATCACCACCCTAATTAAAATTAGTCATTGACCTGATTTGGTCTTCTTTATTTACGTATAATAATAGGTTCTAAAAGTTTGATCGGCTTAGAACGATTAGTTTAAAAAAAAATGGAGTTAAAAACGAATAACGAGTTTTTGTAGTTTGGTAAAAAATGCCTTTTCTTAAGAATAGAAATATTACCATCAGAGATACGAAAAAATGTTTTTGCACGATTGATCATTTTTGACTGCTTACCGTGACAGATTTTACGTCAGTAGGTGACATTTACTAGCAACTCGACGGTAAGTAATCCAACTCGACGGTAAGTACTCCAACTCGACGGTAAGTACTCCACCTCGACGGTAAGTAATTCACTTACCGTCGAATTAAAAAATCTCTTAATTTTAATTTATTTTTTGAAAGAACAAAAAAAACTAACGAATTATTTATTAATATTGAAACTTATGGTACAATTTGTTAAATTATTTAATGAAATCCCACTTGTTTGGGCTGTGGTTTCACTTCTAACAGAAACTCCTGCAGAATCGCATACATTAGTAGTATCCAACATTTTTTCTCTTCAAATACGCGATCAAAGTTGAAAACTTGGAAATATCAATGCCATCATAAAGGAAAACGGTGGATATAATCATTGAATATTCTGCCCAGAGGCTTCCAGGAGCTTTCAACTGCATATGTATTTGAACGAAATATGCCAATAGAGTCTTTTCTTCGATTCTTAAAATCTTGCCTTCGCACCATTTTTTAAAACGTTGGTAGGTATTTTGATAACGGATTTTGGATTTTTCGGGAATAATTGCGGAACACCCTTCCTTCCAAGCCCGTTCAATTTCTTCAAATTCACTTTCGCTCATATTTTAATTTATAATAATCAAAATTGTACTTAAAATTATTGACAGCTAAATAAAAACTCAATTCTCCATTGTTGTTATGCACCCTAGTTACTACCTAACAACCAAAGTATCTATCTTGATAAAATGAATGAAACTGGTCAATATGACGAAAATGTTTAATTTTATAATTTATAATGGTATCAATCGTGCAGAAAACGTTATAAGCATGTCGAACGTTAAGGGTAACCGATCTTAGACAATAATTGGAGGAGGAGCGGAGCGACGACTCCGAGACAAACAATTGTCTTCGATCGGTATAAAACCCTTACCCTTCTCCATACTTAATATACTATTTAATACGAAATTGTAGCTTATTTAATTCTCAAGAAACTGATTTGCAAAAATGTGTTTTCTACGACAAAAATTCAGTGAGCTATTGACAATTAAAACTTGTAATAACATGCAAAAACCACCTTTACCAACCCTTTCAAAGTCACATCTTTTTGCTACTGAGGATTTTAAAAAGACTTAATATTAGTAGGCCTATAGGTCTCATAAAAACCTACAAAATCTTTTTTACCAAACTTTCTAAGATAAAAAATAAAAAGTTACGGTTAAAAAATCAATATATTTTTTTGAAAAAAAAAAGGAGAAATAGAATTGGAAGCATAATAATATAAGCTAATGGTATTTTTAGTCTTTGGCCTTATTCATTCTTCTTTATTTATGTATTATTAATAGATTCTAGAAGTTTGACTGGCTTAGAATGATTAGTTTTTAGAAAACTTTTGTTAAGGGGGAGTATAGTATTTTTGATTATTTTTTCGATTTTTTTTATTGGCTTTTTCGATTGTAAATATTTTCAAGAGTTACCATTAAAATTTCAAGTTAATCAGAGCAAAATTGACGGAGATATGGATATATACAAAAAATATCTCAGTATTATTGACAAAACTACATTTTTTTAAACGCGTTTTCTGAAAAACATGTTTTTTGATGCGGTGTACATCAAAAATCAAAAAGTAATGCACCGATCTTTCTGAAATTTTGCACACTTCTTTTTTAGATATTTTACTAGGTAGTGACGTCGAGTTTTTGCTTCTTTTGAATTTATTAAAAAAAAAATACGCTGGGGTCACAATTTCCCCCGATTGGTCATCCGAAGGTTAAACGCATTTTCTGAAAAACATGTTTTTTTGATGCGGTGTACATTATAACTCAAAAAGTAATGCACCGATCTTTCTGAAATTTTGCACACTTCTTTTTTAGATATTTTACTAGGTAGTGACGTCGACTTTTAGCTTATTTAACAATTTTTATATTTATATTACCATTTTTCCCTTTACCAAACACACTTTTTTTTTCGATTTTTTCAGTTTAAAGTTATACCATGAATTTAAAAATCAATGTAATCATAAAACCTCGGCGTCACTACCTCAAGAAACTCTTAAACTAAAATAATCTTTTTGGTTTATATGTTTCAAATGATTCAGTACAAAGATATAGTGTACACCACAAATCATCTTCTTTTTTGGATCGTCTACTTAAAAATGACGCCACTGCTTTATTTTTTAATATTTTTCAATAAAAATTTTGAATAATCTTCAAGTGTTGTTGTTTAAGATATCCTTTTACTTATTTAATTTAATCCCACCACTTTCAAGGGAAAACGTTTTAAAATTATGCAAAAAAACGCAGATTTAACTATACTCCCCTTAAAAGCAAATAACGAGTTTTTGTAGTTTGGTAAAAAATGCCATTTTCTTCAGAATAGAAAGATTAGAATCAGGGATACGAAAAAATGTTTAAATATGAAACTGTAGGTTATTCCATTCACAAGAACTTGGTTTGACAAATGTTTTTCTACGGCAAAAATTGAGTGAATCGTAAATAAGTATTATCGAAAAACATTGATTTTTTCGATATAAAACTAACACATTCGATAGCGAATAAATCGAAAACTTTTAGTTTTACCAAAAAAATGTATAGAACATTTTTACCTTAGAATAAATATATTTATTAACTTTTGCGGTCAAAATATAATAAAAATTTTCCACCCCCGAGATGGAGTGGCAACCACCCCCATGGTAAAAGCGCCTTTCGGCATCATATAGATTTTGATCGTTGGACCATTATACACTACTTATCGATCCATTCTGTAAAAATTGCGAGGTGAAAAGCTTCGTTTCCTGGACTACATTGCTTTTTTCAAGTTCTTGCTATTATTTCTAATAAAACAACGTTAAAGTTAACGTAACAGTTCACGTTCGGTTTCACCTCTTCTTAATACATCTTCATTTGACAAATCATCAACCCACGAGATACAGAGTAATCGACGCAATATCCATATTTTGAATAATTCTATGTAGTTAGTTCATTTTAATTTAAGAGACCAGGATTCGTCCCTGTTTATTATCATCATCAGTATACTTTATGGGGATTTTTGCGTCAGTGTTAAAGTCTCTGCTCCATATAAGTTTTTACAGGAAAAACACATTAATAATTAATTAATGTGTTTATATAAAACACTATAATTATTATAAACACTCGTATATTATATGTAACTAGAATTAGGCAAATATGCAAATTGCCTATTTTGCATATTATGCATAAAATATGCAAAAATGTCAAATTTTGCATATTTCTATAAAAGTGTGCATAAAGTGCATGTAACTTGAAATTTTAGGTGTATAGATCTTCATCAAATACACCAAGAGCTTGGAAATCCGAATATTTAATTTTGTTTCAATATCTCTAGATATTTATTGTAGTTTTGTCCTTGAATAAGGGTTTCAAAATATCCTAGTTTATACCTCTAGGTAAAAACTTTTATTGGGATGGTCAGTTTTAGAAATCAACTGTGTTGTAAAATTGGAACCGGTAACACCTGTCTTTGTAATAATATTGTGATTTGCAATTTGAAACTACCGCAAACAAACACTGCTTCAAACTTGGGTAAAACCTACATCTACGGATAAATAAAGTTTACTGCTCAATTTGTGGTAAAACTGGAAGTAATAGATAATTGTGTGTTATATCATTGATTATAGACACGGATTGATTATATCCGTGTCTATATTGATTATATCCGTGTCTATAATCAATGGTTATATTGTTTTATACGAGAATATTTTCTAATATGTGCTGACACAAAGCAAGTTCGCAATAAATCGATATATATTTTATTTTATCAGGCATTTTTTTTTATTTCTTGTGATGAAAAAATAGAATCTAAAAAATTCAAATCATTCAATAATGTACTGAAAAGTCGCTTAACATTGTTTACTCGAACAATAATAGGCCTTGGGCCGGCATATACAATTATTATTTATGACCACACCGTTGAAACTTTTTGTACTTGTTATTTGGGTGGAGTCGGACAAATTTTGAGCTTGGCGCATTATGGTAGTGGGGCGTTTGTCTGTCAAGCGGTGACGAAGTTGTCAATTTTATGCAAGAAAAAAATTTATTACCACATTGGTCATTCTATTTTAATCAATGGATTTTGTCATATAAACAACGAAAACAATTTTGTCGGACAAAAATATTGGGGCATATGACGCGTCGGACACGCTAAATATGTCAAATTTATGAAAATAATAAATTTATTACCACATCGATAATTTTAACGGTATCTATCATAAAACCTTTTTACAATAATGTGGTAACCTTGTCGGACAATTTTCACGGGGCATATGCGCAGTCGGACGCGCCGAAGATGTCAATTTCCTGAAAATTTTTTATTTATTACCACAGATGTCATTTTTATTTTGTACTGTTCTTTTACATGTGTAATGCATATTGGATCACTTGTCGGACAAAAATAATGGGGCGTTTTGGTACAATTAAAATAAAAATTAATTTTTATGCATACAGGGTGTTTGGTAAAGAATGGGCCATAGCTTAACCTCAGGTCCCTGAGGTTAAAATAGGCCGATTTAAGCTAACTTACCTTAGTACAAAGTTTATAATAGCCGAGATACAGGGTGTCAAAGTTAAACTTTTTTTTTATTTATTATTGAATATTTCCTGATAGGTATGAGATAACAACATGAAATTTTATATCTGGGGGTTTCTTGGGTCGAGAAATCTATATTCCTTACCAAAAATTATGCATTGCCCAGAGGGCGCCACATATGCCTTTCAGCACTCATTTATTACGTTCAATTTCTTTTATCCCTCACTCTGTATAATTTTGACATTAAAATTTTTATTTTCCTATTAGTTTTACTTAAAAAAGGTATACTTCTTTCATCTTCCTAAACTCAACCGTTTTCGAGATAAACGCATTTTAAATATGCGATACACCATCATTTTTAGCATAATATCATTGTAGTTACACCCGAAAAATAACTTAAAATTTATGAAAATAATAAATTTATTACCACATAGCTAATTTTAACAAAATCTACCATAAAACCTTTTTACAATAATGTGGTAACCTTGTCGGACAATTTTCACGGGGCATATGCGCAGTCGGACGCGCTGAAAATGTCAATTTCCTGAAAAATTTTTATTTATTACCACAGATGTTATTTTTATTTTGTACTGTTTTTTTACATGTGTAATGCATATTGGATCACTTGTCGGACAAAAATAATGGGGCGTTTTGGTACAATTTAAAAAAAAATTAATTTTTATACATTTTTGACTTCATATTAAATTACGTATTTTTCGGCTCATATTACCCGTATGCGCGCCAATGGTGAATATTAAATTCTTAACTGTAGTTAAAAATGTAGTTAATAATGTAACTGTAGTTAATACCCAAAATTAATTTTGGGTACAACTCTAAGTCTTCATCATCATCATCATCATCATCATTTGGCTCTACAACTCTATGTGAGTCTTGGCCGCGTTTACTATTTCGCTCCATTGTTGTCGGTCCTGAGCAGCTATTTCCTATTGCTGTACTCCCATTTTGCGTAGATCGCTGGCTACTGCGTCCTTCGATCTCTTTCTTGGGCGACCAACTGACCTTTTTCCATCGGGCCTTTCCCAGAATGTGGCGTTTAGAAGTCTTTCGTCACTTGATCTTAGTACGTGACCCGCCCATCGTATTCTGTTTGATTTAATGTAGCGTACTATGTTTTCATCTCCGTATATTGTCTGGAGTTCATCATTGTGTCTTCTTCTCCATTCTCCAAGTCATACCCTTTTAAATTTTTTACTTAATGTGTGTAACAATTTTCAGCTAAATCGATCTAAAAATAACCGAGAAAAACTGTTTTAAAATTTTTTTTGATAATACCTCCTCGTCGATAGCCTAAAATAATGAAGTTTTCTGTTCGTTTGCCCCAACATTTTTGTCAGACAGTTACATGTTTTGGTTAAGAATATAATTAGTTGTAACTTACTACTTTGTCGGAAAAATGGTTGTAAATATAAGGGATGCACGAACCCAGCATAATTTAAAAGTATAGTTTATTAATAAACATTAAATTTTTTGTCCGACTTTGGATTTGCCCCAATATTTTTGTCCGACACTTAGATTTTTTGATTTGGAATATAACTACTTATAACCCGATTTGTGTCGGAAATTCTTTTTATTTCGAGAAAAAAAACTACAGAACTATGTTTGTCGTTGTTCAAGGAGTATGTACGCAAATATCAGATCACAATTTTTCTAAAATTTTCCCTCTTGTCGGAAATTTTTTTGGAAAAATTTTGAGTACAGCTCTGCGTCTACCATTTTAAATGTTTTACTTAGTGTGTGTACCAATTTTGAGCTAAATCGATTCAAAAATAACCAAGAAAACTGTTTTAAAATTTTTTTTGATAATACCTTCTCGTCGATAGCCTAAAAGAATTAAGTTTTCTGTTCGTTTGCCCTAAGATTTTTGTCAGACAATTACATTTTTTGTTTAAGAGTATAATTACTTGTAACTTACTACTTTTGTCGGAAAAATGGTGGTAAAGATAAGGGATACACGAACCCAGCATAGTTTAAAAGTATAGTTTATCAATAATAATTAAATTTTTTGTACGAATTTGGATTTGCCCCAATATTTTTGTCGGACACTTAGATTTTTTTATTTGTAATATAACTACTTATAACCTGATACTTGTGTCAGAAATTTTTTTTATTTCGAGAAAAAAAACTACAGAACCATGTTTGTCGTTGTTCAAAGAGTATGTACGCAAATATTATATCACAATTTTTCTAAAATTTTCCCTCTTGTCGGAAATTTTTTTGGGAAAATTTTGGGTACAGCTCTACGTCATACCCTTTTAAATGTTTTACTTAGTGTTTGTACCAATTTTCAGCTAAATCGATTCAAAAATTACCGAGAAAACTGTTTTAAAATATTTTTGGATAATACCTCCTCGTCCATAGCCTAAAAGAATTAAGTTTCCTGTTCGTTTGCCCCAACATTTTTGTCAGACAATTACATTTTTTGTTCAAGAGTATAATTACTTGTAACTTACTACTTTTGTCGGAAAAATGGTTGTAAAGATAAGCGATGCACGAACCCAGAATAGTTTAAAAGTATAGTTTATTAATAAAAATTAAATTTTTTGTCCGATTTTGGATTTGTCCCACTATTTATGTCGGACACTTAGATTTTTTGATTTTTTAATATAACTACTTAAAACCTGATACATGTGCTGAAATTTTTTTTTTAATTCCAGAAAAAAATAGAGAACGATGTTTGTCGTTGTTCAAGGAGTATGTACACAAATTATCAGATCACAATTTTTCTAAATTTTTCCCTCTTGTCGGAAATTTTTTTGGGAAAATTTTGGGTACAGCTCTACGTCATACCCTTTTAAATGTTTTACTTAGTGTGTGTACCAATTTTGAGCTAAATCGATTTAAAAATAACCGAGAAAACTGTTTTAAAATTTTTTTTGATAATACCTTCTCGTCGATAGCCCAAAAGAATTAAGTTTTCTGTTCGTTTGCCCCAAGATTTTTGTCAGACAATTACATTTTTTGTTTAAGAATATAATTATTTATAACTTACTACCTTTGTCGGAAAAATGGTTGTAAATATAAGGGATACACGAACCCAGCATAATTTAAAAGTATAGTTTATCAATAAAAATTAAATTTTTTGTCCGACTTTGGATTTGAGCCAATATTTTTGTCGGACACTTAGATTTTTTGATTTGGAATATAACTACTTATAACCTGATAATTATATCGGAAATTTTTTTTAATTCGAGAAAAAAACTACAGAACGATGTTTGTCGTTGTTCAAGGAGTATGTACGCAAATATCAGATCACAATTTTTCTAAAATTTTAACTCTTGTCCGAAATTTTTTTGGGAAAATTTTGGGTACAGCTCTACGCCATACCCTTTTAAATGTTTTACTTAGTGTGTGTACCAATTTTCAGCTAAGTCGATTCAAAAATAACCGAGAAAAACTGTTTAAATATTTTTGGATAATACCTCCTCGTCCATAGCCTAAAAGAATTAAGTTTCCTGTTCGTTTGCCCCAACATTTTTGTCAGACAATTACATTTTTTGTTTTAGAATATAATTACTTGTAACCTACTACTTTTGTCGGAAAAATGGTTGTAAAGATAAGGGATGCACGAACCCAGCATAATTTGAAAGTATAGTTTACTAATAAAAATTAAATTTTTTGTCCGACTGTCGAGTTGCCCCAATATTTTTGTCCGACACTTTGATTTTTTGATTAAGAATATAACTACTTATAACCTACTAATGTTGTCGGAAAAATGGTTTTAAAGGTAAGGGTTGCACGAACCCAGTATTTTTTAAAAGACAGTTTATTAATAAAAATTTAATTTTTTGTCCGACTTTGGATTTGACCCAATATTTTTGTCGGACACTTAGATTTTTTGATTTACAATATAACTACTTATAACCTTATACTTGTGTCGGAAATTTTTTTAATTGGAAAAAAAAATACAGAACGATGTTTGTCGTTGTTCAAGGAGTATGTAAGCAAATATCAGATCACAATTTCTCTAAAATTTTCCCTCTTGTCGGAAAGTTTTTTAAGAAAATTTTGGGTACATCTCTACGTCATACCCTTTTAAATGTTTTACTTAGTGTGTGTACCAATTTTGAGCTAAATCGATTCAAAAATAACCGAGAAAACTCTTTTAAAATTTTTTGATATTACTTTCTCGTCTATAGCCTAAAAGAATTAAGTTTTCTGTTCGTTTGCCCCAAGATTTTTGTCAAACAATTACATTTTTTGTTAAAGAATATAATTACTTGTAACTTACTATCTTTGTCCCAATATTTTTGTCGGACACTTAGATTTTTTGATTTGGAATATAACTACTTATAACCTGATACTTGTGTCGGAAATTTTTTTTTTATTTCGAGAAAAAAAACTACAGAACGATGTTTGTCGTTGTTCAAGGAGTATGTACGCAAATATCAGATCACAATTTTTCTAAAATTTTCCTTCTTGTCCGAAATTTTTTTGGGAAAATTTTGGGTACAGCTCTACGTCATACCCTTTTAAATGTTTTACTTAGTGTGTGTACCAATTTTCAGCTAAATCGATTCAAAAATAACCGAGAAAAACTGTTTTAAAATATTTTTGGATAATACCTCCTCGTCCATAGCCTAAAAGAGTTAAGTTTCCTGTTCGTTTAACATTTTTGTCAGACAATTACATTTTTTGTTTAAGAGTATAATTACTTGTATCCTACTACTTTTGTCGGAAAAATGGTTGTAAAGATAAGGGATGCACGAACCCAGAATAATTTAAAAGTATAGTTTATTAATAAAAATTAAATTTTTTGTCCGAATTTGGATGTGCCCCACTATTTATGTCGGGCACTTAGATTTTTTGATTTGGAATATAACTACTTATAACCTGATACATGTGCTGAAAAAATTTTTTTTAATTCGAGAAAAAAATACAGAACGATGTTTGTCGTTGTTCAAGGAGTATGTACACAAATTATCAGATCACAATTTTTCTAAAATTTTCCCTCTTGTCGGAAAAATTTTTAAGAAAATTTTGGGTTTCGACCTACGTCATACCCTTTTAAATGCTTTACTTAGTGTGTGTACCAATTTTCAGCTAAATCGATTCAAAAGTAACCGAGAAACCTTGTTTTAAATCTTTTTTTGATAATACCTCCTCGTCGATAGCCTAAAAGAATTAAGTTTTCTGTTCGTTTGCCCCAACATTTTTGTCAGACAATTACATTTTTTGTTTTAGAATATAATTACTTGTAACCTACAACTTTTGTCGGAAAAATGGTTGTAAAGATAAGGGATGCACGAACCCAGCATAATTTGAAAGTATAGTTTACTAATAAAAATAAAAATTTTTGTCCGACTGTCGAGTTGCCCCAATATTTTTGTCGGGCACTTTGATTTTTTGATTAAGAATATAATTACTTATAACCTACTAATGTTGTCGGAAAAATGGTTTTAAAGGTAAGGGTTGCACGAAACCAGTATTTTTTAAAAGACAGTTTATTAATAAAAATTAAATTTTTTGTCCGACTTTGGATTTGCCCCAATATTTTTGTCGGACACTTAGATTTTTTGATTTGGAATATAACTACTTATAACCTGATACTTATATCGGAAATTTTTTTTTATTTCGAGAAAAAAAACTACAGAACGATGTTTGTCGTTGTTCAAGGAGTATGTACGCAAATATCAGATCACAATTTTTCTAAAATTTTCCCTCTTGTCCGAAATTGTTTTGGGAAAATTTTGGGTACAGCTCTACGTCATACCCTTTTAAATGTTCTACTTAGTGTGTGTACCAATTTTCAGCTAAATGGATTCAAAAATAACCGAGAAAAACTGTTTTAAAATATTTTTGGATAATACCTACTCGTCCATAGCCCAAAAGAATTAAGTTTCCTGTTCGTTTGCCCCAACATTTTTGTCAGACAAATACATTTTTTGTTTAAGAGTATAATTACTTGTATCCTACTACTTTTGTCGGAAAAATGGTTGTAAAGATAAGGGATGCACGAACCCAGAATAGTTTAAAAGTATAGTTTATTAATAAAAATTAAATTTTTTGTCCGACTTTGGATGTGCCCCACTATTTATGTCGGGCACTTAGATTTTTTGATTTGGAATATAACTACTTATAACCTGATACATGTGCTGAAATTTTTTTTTAATAGGAGAAAAAAATACAGAACGATGTTTGTCGTTGTTCAAGGAGTATGTACACACATTATCAGATCACAATTTTTCTAAAATTTTCCCTCTTGTCGGAAAATTTTTTAAGAAAATTTTGGGTTCCGACCTACGTCATACCCTTTTAAATGCTTTACTTAGTGTGTGTACCAATTTTCAGCTAAATCGATTCAAAAGTAACCGAGAAACTCTGTTTTAAAATTTTTTTTTGATAATACCTCCTCGTCGATAGCCTAAAAGAATTAAGTGTTCTGTTCGTTTGCCCCAACATTTTTGTCAGACAATTACATTTTTTGTTTAAGAATATAATTACTTGTAACCTACTACTTTTGTCGGAAAAATGGTTGTAAAATAAGGGATGCACGAACCCAGCATAATTGGAAAGTATAATTTACTAATAAAAATTAAATTTTTTGTCCGACTCTCGAGTTGCCCCAATATTTTTGTCCGACACTTTGATTTTTTGATTAAGAATATAATTACTTATAACCTACTAATGTTGTCGGAAAAATGGTTGTAAATAAAAAAATTTCAGGAAATTGACATATTCGGCGCGTCCGACTGCGCATATGCCCCGTGAAAATTGTCCGACAAGGTTATCACATTATTGTAAAAATGCTTTATGGTAGATACCGTTAAAATTATCCATGTGGTAATAAATTTATTATTTTCATAAATTTGGCATATTTAGCGTGTCCGATGCGTCGTATGCCCCAATATTTTTGTCCGACAAAATTGTTTTCGTTGTTTATATGATAAAATCCATTGATTAAAATAGAATGACCAATGTGGTAATAAATTTTTTTCTTGCATAAAGTTGACAACTTCATCACCGCTTGACAGACAAACGCCCCACTACCATAATGCGCCAAGCTCAAAATTTGTCCGACTCCACCCAAATAACAAGTACAAAAAGTTTCAACGGTGTGGTCATAAATAATAATTGTATATGCGGGCCCAAGGCCTATAACCTTTAGTTGTGTGCTTAGATTTAGGCTCGTAGTATATTTTCTTTAGATAAACAAACAAATAGGTATCTTAATTTTATTTATTGCCACCCTAAATCAACCATGAAGTTCTTCTTCGTCCTGGACTGCGTTTGCCTGCTATTTTCACTTGAATAATATTTTGTAGCAACCTATATTTGGGACCTCTCATTAAATGTCAGAAATAATCCAGCTATCTCTTCTTGATGCTTTTTATAATCGCAGTAGCCTTGCGGATACATTCTAGTATTGTGATGTTTCGAATCTTCTCCATCCAATAAACTCTTAAAATTCTTCTATTGCACCACATTTCGAGAGCCTTAAAACGATTTAAATCGATTTTATTCACAGTCCAAGACTCGACACCATACAGTAAGACCGAGAAGACGTAGCAGCGAAGTAGTCGGATCCTTAATGCCAATGTTAGGTCTCTGTTACATATTACTTTGGACATTCTTCTAAAAGCGGCTCTTATTCGGGAGGTTTTATTAAATGATCAAATTACCATAACATAGCACCAGCAATTAATATTTTTCTATGGTCTCTGGCATTGAATTGAATAGATGGCAATAAACAGATTTATTGTGGGACTTTTTCATTTATTATGTTTAAAAGATTTAATCATTTTCGATTCCAAGGAATTCTGCCATATTTATGTTTCAGTTATTCAGTTATCAACAGGACACAAAATTCACTGTATATGTTCAATCGTAATTTCTTTCTTAAAAACAGTGTCAGTAGACACCAGGCGAGGTCTCAAGGAGGGGGCAATTGACTCCATTGACCCCCCCTTGGATCCGCGCCTGTTGTGTTTTATATTATTTTATATGAGAATATTCTCTAATATGTGCTGACACAAGGCAAGTTCGCAATAAATCGACATATATCGACATAAAAGTCGCTTAACATTGTTTTCTCGTACAATAACCTTTATTTGTGTGCTTATATTTAGGCTCGTAGTAGTTTTTCTTAGATAAACAAACAAAAACCAAGAATTTATTGTACATATTTGGGGGAACTTCCTGCTTTCACAGTCACATTATCTTGATATTTTCAAGATTCCTGATTTTAATTGTTATAAAAATAGATACGAGGTCCTTTCTGAAGTACTAAGTTCAAGTAGGTACTAGGTGGGACACTCTTAGGAACCCTTTAATGTGCAAGCAGAGATTACCGTAAATTTGAATAACGCCCCAGTAACATCGGTTGATGTAGAAAAAAGTTTTTTCATTTAAAAAAATATATTGTAATATGTACCTATTCAGAAGCCATAAGTTTTTGTTAAAATAATTTTCTCTACGAGCGTGAAAAAATGTCTACTTTCGCGCACGCATTTTAGTTTAGAAAGTTTTACTTTTCCGCACGTGTGTTACTTTTCCGCACGCATTTTACTTTTCTGCACGCGTGTTAATTTAGATATGTTACTATGGCCTTAAAGTAATTATAATACATAAAATAAACTAATATTTAGATATTATTTACTAATTTATTTCAAATATATTTATTGTGTTCATGTTTTAATGAAATTAACGCGAGAATTCGATGAAATAAAATAATTTTGCCTGACAGTAATAATATACATCACGTTGTAAACCGCTGCGAAATTTATCAGTTTTTAAATGATAAAAACACAATTTAAAATTATTTTGTTAATTCCTCCACATTGTTATGGTGGAAACACCATGTAAACCTCGCAAACCTGACGTGAGTACCAAAAACCACATCATATTATATTTATATTAATAATAATATAACCTATAAAATATCCAAAAAATATAAATAGGACCAGTTTTGGGCCAAGATCCACACCGGTTTTTGAACCGGCGACAGGGCCGGCCTTGCAACGTCTCCAAAATTAATCAAACATGACTTCGAATAACACCATGAACACAACCCAAACTTCATCTCACATCTCATATTCCAGTGTTGTTAACACGTTTAAACAACCAACAAAAGACGAAGCCATAGTTCTTTCTAGTATTGAAGAAACCAAAGTTCAAGAGTACATCATAGCCGTCTGTTCAATAGTTGGTCCAAGTAACGTATCTTTCGCTTCCAGAATAGCCAACAATAGAATATGTATATATCTTTCCTCTAAAAACATGGTTGATTCATTGCTGCATTCCCACAAATACGTCAATATAAAAGAAACTCAAGTAGAAATAAGAAGACTTATCACTCCAGCTCAAAGACTGATAATATCAAACGCTGGTCCTTCTGTTCCAACCACGTTAATTGAACAAGAACTACGTAAAATGGGTATAAACACCGTCTCTAAAATGACTTTTTTTAGGGTAGGAATGCCTGAAAGCGAATACAGCCATGTCTTGAGTTTTAGAAGGCAAACATTTATCACACCTCTAGAAAATATGTCCATTCCCAATTCTTTCATGATCTCTCATGATAATACCACTTACAGACTATACCTTTCTCTAGAAGGCTTCAACTTTTCAAAATGCAAGACTATTGGTCACCAGGAAACAGAATGTCCTGACAACGCCAATACAATCATTTCTAATGCTACCACTTCTAATACAACAAATCCTGACCCAACCAATTCTAATCCAACCTCTTCTAAAGCTCTTCCAGAAACCTCCCAAAACACACAATATATAACAAATCTACCTTATAACCAAACAAAACAAAAACTTTCTGACAAAGCCTTAATATCCACCTCTAACGATCACCCAGCATCTTCCCAAAACATATTAGATCAGATCCCAGACGTACAGGTCTCTAATAACCAATTAGAATCTACCATAGAAACTGACGACATGTCAAGACTTACAAACAATACAAATGAAACAAACACTTTAAAAATCCCAACATCATCAACTTCCAACAAGATCAGCAATCTTACTGCATTAGAAATAACACAACCTAAAATTATTTCAAACGTCACAAAACATCTAAAAAGGCTCATCTCATCGTCTCCAGAAATCAACGAAAATACCACACAGTCCGATTCTCATATCTTCACTTCTCCAGTAACAAGGAAATCAAAGAAAAAAACAAAAACGTCTAAAAGAAATTCTCGAGATGAACTTTCACTTTCCCTAGAGACAATTAAAGACAAAATCGCAAACAGATCACCACCATTTGTCCTTAACTTCGACGAAATATGTGACTTTCTCGAAAACACATTAAACGCAAAACATCCCGAAATAACCTCAAAAAACTATTCGAACGAAACAGCCGAATTAATTCAGATCCTTAATTTTGTTCACGCCTATACCCACAATTCAAAATTAAAAAATAATATAACTCGATTAAGAAAGAAACTGAGCCCCAATAATTTCTCTTCCACAGAAGAGACTAATGAAACACATTCTCAGTCAGAACTCGAAAATGTCTAACCCCTATATATTACAGTGGAATATCAATGGGTTCTATACCCATTTAGAACAATTAAAACTTCTAATAAATGAAACATGCCCTAAGATCTTATGTCTTCAAGAAACTCATGTTAAGCAATCCAATATTAATCTTCAAAACTACCAATGTTTTCCAAAAAACAGAATAGCACAACAGGCAATTGGCGGAGTAGCCATCTTTGTAAGAACAGACCCAGAAGCTAAGCCAAAGAAGATCCCATAGAATCACAGACGATGACTTCAAGACAATCCTCACCAAAAAAGTTTCATCAGTGTTAACATATTTAAAAGACATCAATTTGTATAACTATATTTAATGTAATACTTTGTATTGTTATATGCACTAATAACCCTGCGCGGTTGATGTGGTTTTGTGTTTAAATAAAAAATAATAATTTTGACATAATATTCGAAAGTCAAATCAGTAGACAATAACAGTGGTTTTGAATCGTGGTTATGGAAACCAAGATCGTCGTCATGCTAACCAATTATGCTGAAACTTTGATTTTGACAACCTTGTCAAAGAATTAATTTGTGTATGTATTTTCATATTAATTAAATTAATTGAATAAGATTTGGTCATTTTTTAAAGACTCGTAGAAAAAATATTGTTCCTAACGCTTGCTGAAAGTCTCTTTTCCGCACTCAACTGCTTGCCGAACTCCCGCTTCGCGTCGTTCGGCAAACTGCAGTCGCGTGCGGAGAATTATGACTTTCTGCACTTGTTAGGAAAATAACTATAAACAGCATTTAATCATTTAGTGTTGGCACAATTCGAAGTAATATCATTTATTTTTTTTTAAAACACTTAAATAGTTAAATACCTAAGCTTAGTTTGCAAAATAAATAAAAAATATTAATTACTTTTTTATTTACATATTTGCCTAAGTCTAATTCTAACTAATCATTATAATATAACCTTTTACCCTTCCTCTATTAGTGAAGTATTTAGTCCATCAGTAGGGTACTAACCTTGACGTAGACTCCCTCCTCCTTTATACGAGCTTGGGACCAGCAGTGATAGCAATGCACCCTCCTCAGCCACTCAATCCATCCAGTCAGCTACACGACTACCATGGTCGGAATTGGGAATGATGAGAACGCGGACAACTCTGAATACAGCAGAAATGAGAATACTCAGAAGAATTACAGGAATCACGCTAAAAGACCAAATAAGGAGTGACGAGACCAGAACAAAATGTAATTTATAGGATATAAAAGGGTGGACACTCAATACAAAAAAGAACAAAATCATCACATCATTAGTATGGCGGACACAAGAGTCGTTAGAATAGCAATAGTCCAGGGTAATAAGGTTTTTTCCATGACACTTGAACAGCCAGGGTACTGAAGCGTTTTTTCGACAGTTATACCTATAAGAGCAAATTGTAACTATTTTCTGCGTAGGATCTGACGGTCATTTTTATTTATAAACAATTAAGTGTCAAAAAATGGCATTTTTCATTTTTTTTTCAAATCAATGGAAAACGGAAAATTATAGTTTTTTAGTACAAATATCTTCGAGATTATGGAAAAAGCTTTAAAATGACGTATTAAAAAGTTTGATATACTCATTTATTGTTAATAAAATTGCGAAAAACCGTCGGAATTGCAAAAAAAAATTATTTTCGCAATAACTGTTGTAAAATTTAGTGTACAGCTTTGAAATTTTTGTCAAATAAGGGTTCTTTAGTGCTTAATATGTGATAAATTGTTTCAATTTTGTCAATGTGTCAATTGTTTAAATTTTATTTAAATTAAGATGAAGTAGTTTTCAATCCTAATAGCAATATTAATATTATTTAAAAATATTAAAATATTACTAAAAGATCTTTAAATTGAAAACTTATTGGTCCATTTTCTTGGTAACATCTCCATGGCTTCTAAAATTTGCAAGCCAGATGGATGCTGAGGCGAAGAAAACAAGAGGGAATTCAAAAACTTACAATTTACGACCCAGTCTGTTCAGCTGGTAAATTCAAACAGAAAATGGACATAGTTACTTAAAGAAGTAACGACCAATATAAAAATAAAATAAAAATTCCATTTTTATTCAGTTGCAATGCCAAGGCAAAACAATCTTATTTTTCAATTAAAATACGGAACGCAGTCCAGCCCTCTGAATCGACGATTTTCGACTCTTGTTGGAGTCTCATCGGAGAGAACGTAGGCCTTCTACTCCATACCCCAATTGACCAACACCAAGAGTTTATCCCCCACATCGCAACTGACGTGAATGTACTAGGTGACTAGCGTCATCTGGCAATTGAAAGATGAAGTAGTTTTCAATCCTAATAGCAATATTAATAATATTTAAAAAATATTAATATTTAAAAAAGAATGTGTGTGTACTTTGTACGCACGTAAGAAGTTATACTTCTATTATATGATTATATGATTATAAACGAAATTAATATACTTTTTATTTATATTTTATTTAAATATTAAACTAATTTATACTTACTACTTCTCAAAAATTTTTATTACAACAGTGCCAAAAATTAAAATAATAAAAGAATAATAAAACACACACAAACACATTAAAAATGCCACAAATGATTTCTGAGCATTAATTGTCGGAAATTTTTTTAACTAAATACGTATTTTCTGAAAATAAAATTATATAATAAATATACTTACAATCATAAAATGTAAAAAAAATAAAGAACTAAAAGTTTCTATTGGGATTCGAAACAACTTATCAGCGCGGTTGGTATTGGCGTTGTATTGGGGTTCATTCGCATTAAACGCTTCGCCACGGAGACAATGTGTCATTATGTGCGAAGATCGACTAACTAAACGGATTAAACTTTTGACATTTTTGAATTAAATCAAATTATTTTGATTTGAAATGATTTAGAATTGAAAAAAATACAACAAAACATAGAGTAAGGAAACAATATATTAGGTGAATATTGATAGAAATTTTGATGGTAATCAAATTATGTAAATAAAAGTATCACATACTATGTATTTTGGTAGGTTCAAATAGGTAGGTACCTATGATACATTTACAATTATTACGTACCTGTTGCTTTAAAAACTATTTAAAAGTCACCACAATTATAAACTTATTTGTTTCTGTCCTCACAACAATAAAACTAATATATTATACATTTGTTTACCTTCATATTGAACAATTATTTATTATTGACAGACCATTTCAACACCCAATCAGAGCCCCATATAACGAATAATACCATACTGTCGGTGTGCGCATGCGCGCAGATTAATATAAATTCACCCTCAATCTCAATCGCGCCTAAAGAAGTATAACTTCAAAAATATTAATAATATTTAAAAATATTAAAATATAACTAAAATATTTTTAAATTGAAAACTTATTGTTCCATTTTCTTGGTAACACCTCTATGGCTTCTAAAATTTGCAACCCAGATGGATGCTGAAGCGAAGAAGACAAGAGGGAATTCAAAAACTTACAATTCACGACCCCGTCTGTTCAGCTGGTAAATTACAACAGAAATTTATACTACTTTAAGGCACTAGTGCCTTAAAGTAGCATTTTTAACGCTCGTATGGAGTGCTAAAAATTGCATTTTTAACACGGTTGTAGAAAAAACATTTTATTTTTGTACCGTATAGTTTAACATAAACTTGATTAAAAAGCTAAATTTTAAATTTTGTCACTCAACTGTTACGATTATTCTTTGTAATTCAGGAATATTTACCTTTTACTTTGAACAATTTATAACTTTTATTACAATAAGACAGAAAGTTTGAAACAGCTACCATTGTTTTCAGAAAGGTAAGAAATATATTATACTGTAGAAATTTCAGCAGAAAATATTAAAATAGACTAGAGTTGTAGCGAGTTAAACGCAGAAAAATGTGATTTAATTTTTTTTTTCTTTTTGGGTGAAATTGCGATTTTTCCAATGTTCCCCCACGTAAAATTCAAAATAAACCTAATTTTCGTATTCAGCACCATCAAAAACCTACAGTATGACAAAAATTAGCTAGTCTCCACACTATTTTCATCACACCACACACTATCACGAGAAATAAACATTTTTTGGGGTGTACCGCTCGTCTATAAAGTCACATAACTTTTTTTCTATTGCATATTTTGACTTAAAATTTTCCAGGAAACTCTTCATGAATTATATTTTATTGCTATGTTGGTTAAAATTTTAAATTAAACAGTTTGTCACTTAAGTTTTTTTAAGTAAACATGAAACTAACGAAATCTGGCGACAACATGTTTAAAAATTAACAACTTCTCTTCTAATTCGTTTAAATATTTTATACAAATTTAAGTGTTATCTAAATGTTTCAAGGATGGCACAATAAAATTTTTAAAAGGAAATATTCACAGCGACCAATGATACAGTGAGGTAAATTTGAAAAATTATCAAAATTGATTTTTCGCATTTTAACCAACATATTCCACCAACTCTAGATAAAATGAAATTCATATTCAGATTCAGCGACCTCGAAAACATAAATAATCACTAAAATTCGTCATTCACCTTAAATTTGATTTTCGTGGTCATTATATCGTAATTTTAGGGGTTGCCTATAAAGTCAAATTTGAAAAATATGGAGTTACGAGTTTTACTAATAACACTGATGATGTTATGAGGATTAATATAGGGTGAGTCATGAGGAACTGTACATACTCCTACCTCGTATAGAGGCTCCTATGGGGAATAACAAATGACCATTAAAAAGTGTCTGATCCCATTGTTTAATAATATACAGGGCGAGTTTCGCATTTTGACAGACATTTGTATTCGTCATAATTTTTGAACGGTCAGATCGATGTGTCTATTATTTTGGCCAATCGTTACACTATTACCACCTAATCAACTAATTTATTCAAACTAGAAAAAATCAGGACCGGCTTTAAAAAAATTAGTTCGTTTGGGTCTTAGAAAAAATTTCACCCTGTATACGCTTTTTGAAAACTCTAATATGAATTTTACAAATTAGACAAATGGGCAATTAAAATGGCATATCTATTTTTTTCCGCACACGATTACTTAATTTTTTATAAAAAAATTAAATTTCACTATGAATTAAAAGTTTGGTAAAGTGAACCATAGATTTAAAAAAAATAACTTTTATTACAAAAATTAATTTTTTTTTTGCACAAATAAGTAATTTATTTTGACAACGAAACCCGATTTGGGCTTCTAAACGTTAATAAATTCATTTTTTAATAAAATTGTGGCTTATTTCCCATAAAAAATACGTAATTATAAAAAATGCCACAAGGAAATAGCTTCAGAACAACATTAAGTAATTTATGTTACCATCCAATCAACTAATTTATTCAAACTAGAAAAAAATCAGGTCCGGCTTTAAAAAAATTAGTTCGTTTGGGTCTTAGAAAAAATTTCACCCTGTATACGCTTTTTGAAAACTCTAATATGAATTTTACAAATAAGAAAATAGGCAATTAAAATGGCATATTTATTTTTTTCTCCACACGATTACTTAATTTTTTATTAAAAAATCAAATTTGTCAAAATCAGAATTTTAACCTAAAAATAAAAAAAATGAACTCACGATATAACTCGCTACAACTCTGTTCCATTTTAATATTTTTTTTTCTGAAATCTTTACAGCACATACCTCTTACCATTGTGAAGACTATGAAAATTGTTGTAGACTTTCAGTCTTCTTCTTGTAAAAGTTGCAAACTTATAAATCGCAAAAATTAGGTGGAAAAATTTAAAATTTATCAATTTGATCACGTCTATGTTAAACTATAGAGTCCAAAAGAAGTGTTATTGGAAGTTTTAGATCTAGACGTGTTATAGAAAAAAAAAATGGTAAAACTTTTAATTTTAAGAAAAACGTTGTTTTTGTAAATTAATTTTTGTAAAAAAAGTTAATTTTTTTAAATCTATGCAAAAACTTTGCCAAACTTTTTATGCATAGTCAAATTTGATTTTTTAATAAAAAAATAAGTAATCGTGTGGGGAAAAAATAAATATGCCATTTTAATTGCCTATTTGTCTTATTTGAAAAATTCATATTAGAGTTTTCAAAAAACGTATACAAGGTGAAATTTTTTCTAAGACCCAAAAAAACTAATTTTTTAAGCCCGGGCCTGATTTTTTTGCAGTTTGAATAAATCAGTTGATTGGGTGATAACATAAATTAAATATTTGTTAAAAAAATTCATTTTTGTAATAAAAGTTATTTTTTTTAAGTCTATGGTTCACTTATCAAACTTTTAATTATTCATAGACAAATGTGATTTTTTGTTATAAAAAATTAAGTAATCGTGTGGGGAAAAAACAAATATGCCATTTTAATCGCCTATTTGTCTTATTTGTAAAAATCATATTAGAGTTTTCAAAAAGCGTATACAGGGTGAAATTTTTTCTAAGACCAAAACGAATTTATTTTTTAAATCCGGGCCTGATTTTTTTCTTGTTTGAATAAATCAGTGGATTGGTGGTAACATAAATTAAATGTTTGTTCAAAAAAAATTAATTTTGGTAATAAAAGTTAATTTTGTTAAATCTATGGTTCACTTTACCAAACTTTTAATTCATAATCAAATTTAATTTTTTTTATAAAAAATTAAGCAATCGTGTGCGGAAAAAAATAAATATGTTATTTTAATTACCTATTTGTCTTATTTGTAAAATTAGTTTTCAAAAAGCTTATACAGGGTGAAATTTTTTCTAAGACCCAAACGAACTAATTTTTTTAAAGCCGGACCTGATTTTGTTCTAGTTTGAATAAATCAGTTGATTAGGTGGCAATAGTGTTACGATTGACCAAAATAAGAGACACATCGATCTCACCGTTCAAAAATTATGATGAATACAAATTTCTGTCAAAATGCGAAACTCGCCCTGTATATTATTAAACAATGGGAGCAGACACTTTTTAATGGTCATTTGTTATTCCCCATAGGGGCCTCTATACGAGGTAGGAGTATGTACAGTTCCTCATGACTCACCCTGTATAGGTACCTGCCCAATAAGAAAACACTGCCTAAAAAACATAATATATTTGCTAAACCATAAATGTGATTTTTTAGTGTTAATTATAAATTTGCACTATATCATTATCATTAATCAGCTTTGATATGTCCATTGTTGAACATAGGCCCCCTCTATAATATTTCCATCTTCTTCTGCTCTGTACCTCTACTAACCAGTTGATAACAAAATTTTTTTGAGGTCGTCGGTCTCTACTCAGCAATTTTATTTGTTCATCTGTCGTCTTTCATTCTTGCAACAGGTCCTGCCCATCTCCATATTTGTTTTGTAATACATTCGATAATATCTTCCACTACGGTTTGTCTACGGACTTCCTCGTTTCCTTCACTATTTCTTAGGCTATTTTTTTTGCTTACCCTATTGTTTATAATAGTTTTCAAACAATGATATTTAAACGCGCTTCTGTAAAGTTTGTCGTTCCAAAGTTACCAGGAATGCTAATTACAATGACGATATGCCGAACTCCAATTCCTGTTTATGTTTACTTGTTTCCAAAATGTCCACGTTCGTCAATAATCATGAGCAAATACCAGTGATACTTTTAAAGATTTTCCGTCATATTTGTAAACACTGTTGGTTAAATTTCATTTCCCCATATTTCGAGGTAATTCCTCATTTTTTTGACCGAATTAATACTGACACTTTCTAATGATATATCTCCTCGTCGCTCTCGCCCAGGCTTGTACATCCATTTTGCTTTTCAAATAGAGATGGTAATATTAAAGGTGAAGTAATAACGCTCCCGCTTGCCAGCAAGTTCTGTTAATAATAATATTAACTATAATAATTAATTGGTCACATCCTGTGTCGCCCGGCGTATCTACCAACACTGTGCTCTGAACAATATCATAGAGCCTCAACAGAAAGGATGCGCTAAGGGTTACATGGGTTGCAAAGAACAACTTATCATCGACTCAGTCATTTCTAATAAAGGAAATTCCAAAAAGAGGAACCTATTTACTGCTTTTATTGATTACAAGAAGGCCTTTGATTCAGTGCCGCATGAATGGCTTATAGATATATTTTTTTTTTTTTGAAAAATGGCTTTGGCAGAGCCAATTAGCCAGACTTGTTTGTGATTGATTGCAGATTCATAGTCATAAATTTTTTATAAACATAAGTACATTCTACAATATTATTTTTATAGATACATTGGTACATTGTGTAGCTTTTTTTTTATTTTGTTTTTTTTTTAATTATTTTACTGTTTTTTAATATAGATATATTGAGAATATATAAAGTTGATGATAATATATTGACCTTTATACAACATATAATGACAGAGTGAAAAACTAGAATTCACCTTCAAATACCTGGTGAAAGTAACATCGAAACTGAAAATATCGCAATCAGCCGGGGCCTGTTTCAAGGAGATTCGTTGAGTCCTCTGTGGTTCTGTCTAGCTATGAACTCACTATCTCAGCTATTGAACTCCACGATGCAGGTTTTAGCATCAAAAATAACAAAAATGTGGTGGCGAAGCTTAATCATTTATTGTACATGGATGATTTGAAATTAATGGCTTCCACTCGAAACCAACTCGACGAGATGCTAAAAACTGTAGAAACTTTTTCTAATGATATTAGTATGCACTTCGGACTAGACAAGTGCCGTATTTTAAATATAGTCAGAGGAAAAGTACAGCCCGGAAGATTCGATATGCAAAATGGCCAGAACATCGAGGCCCTGGGTGAAAATGATATGTATTAATATCTTGGGGTAAAGCAAGCGCGGAAAATTGACCATAAACAAATGAAAACAGAGATAACTACTGAGTTTATACGAAGGGTAAAACAGCTGCTTCGCTCACACCTTAATAGTAAAAATTTGTTTAAGTCACTAAACACCTACGCATGTCCGCGCTTAGCTACTCATTTGGTATTGTTAAGTGGACAAAAACAGATATAGAACCTCTTCAGCGAAAAGTACGAACACACCTCACAAAGGCACAAAAACACCATCCTAAAAGTGCAGTAGAAAGAACAACATTACCACGGAATCTAGGAGGAAGAGGACTTATGGATGTAGGTGAGCAATTAGACAAACAAATTGCTAATTTAAAAACTTATTTTCAGATGCAGGCTGAGACATCTCTTCGACATCGCGTTATCTGCGCAGTAGATGACACAACACCGATCAAACTGAGGAAACCAGAAATTCGCATAAACCACCTTACTAAGGACGAAAAAGTGCGCGCCTGGATGGGTAAACCTCTGCACGGGCGACATCCCAATGAGGTCAGCCAAGATTATGTCGACAATATAGCGGCGAACTACTGGTTAACATCAGGAAAGATGTTCCCTGAAACGGAGGGTTCATTACTAGCCATTCAGGATCAGATTATACCAACCAGAAATTACCTGAAACATATCATCAAAGACCCTCATGTTCAAAACGACAGATGCCGATATGGATGTCAAGCCCAAGAAACCATCCAACATCTTACAGGGGGCTGCCAGGCATTTGCTGCAACTGAATACAAGGAACGGCATGATGCAGTGGGAAAAATCCTTAATCAAGAGATAGCTATCAAGCTGGGACTTCTCCAAACAGACCATTTCCCGTATTATCAATACGTCCCTGAGGGTATGCTTGAGGATGGCAACTACAAGCTATACTGGGACCGCACTGTGCTCACAGACCAAACAGTGGCACATAATAGACCAGATCTCGTACTAGTTAATAAATTAACAAGACAAACAACCCTAATTGATGTGGAGATACCTAACAACAATAATCTACGTAGTAAATTTACTGAAAAGATCGCCAAATACAGAGATCTAGAAATTCAAATACGAAGACAATGGAGAATGCAAAGTACCCAGATGATACCGATTATCATTTCTACTACTGGAGTCATTCCGAAGACCCTCCTCGAAAGCATAAAAAGCTGGGTCTGAATGAACATCTTTATAAGACCATGCAGAAAGCTGTACTACTCGCGACGGCCAGATGCGTACGAAAATTTCTGGGAGATACACCTGCATTCCAAGTCACCTAGGGCTCGATAAACGGAAAATAGAATAGAATAGAATAGAAATATGCTTTATTGCCACTGAAAATTTTTACAATTTTATGGACAAAGCTTACATACAGTCAAAAGAAAAACATAATATAAATAACAAATAACAACTACGATTTACTAAAATTAGATAAATCGTCAACAATGTACAGTATAAGATATAAAAGCCAAGACAAAAACAATTTATTGCAAAACATATATAAATTGCAAATTTAACATACAACAAATAAAATAAAATAGGTACAACATAAGGAACTGACAAGTTTATGCTACTGCGCATGGAACCCAATTTTCTTAGTTATTCATTAAGAAATTCTTCTATTGAATAATATGGTCTTTTGGATAGATAGGCTTTTGTCATTTTTCGTAACTTAGGGAAAGATGTTGCAGATTTATGTTGTAACGGAAGATGATTGTACAGTTTCTTTGCGGAATATAATATAGATTTCTTTACTAACTCAGTGGATGGAATCGGTAAATAAATATCAAAGATTGAATTTCTGGTGGAGTAAAGATGATTGGGCCTTGATGGAAAGACATGAAGGTGTTTACGAATTAAACAAACCGTTTCTAGAATATATAAAGATGGAAGTGTTAAAATTTCGTGATCTCTGAAGTAACTTCTGCAATGTGTAGATCTTCTGAGGCCAAACAAATATCTTATTGCTATTTTTTGCAATCTAAAAATGACATCAAATTGAGCAGCTGTACTAGAACCCCAAAAAGGAAGACCATATCGAAGATGAGACTCGAACAATGAAAAATATGTTATTTTAGAAGATGCTAAATTGAGTTCCCTTGAGACAGATCGTATTGCATAGCAAGCTGAGGCGAGTTTCTTACTTAACGAATCGATATGAAGGGACCATTTGAGGTTGCTGTCTAAAAAAATACCAAGAAATTTTACAGAATCAACGGTACTGATCTGGCTGTTATGAAGTGGCAAAGGTTGAAGAGCTCCTTTATAGGATAATGCTACTGTTTTATTTACGTTAAAAGAGAGTAAATTAGAGTCAGACCAGGTCTTTATCGTCAGTAGATCCGAAGTTATAGTTTCATGAAGAGATGCAATAGTTGAGTTGCTCCAAGTGATACTGGTATCATCAGCAAAAAGAAAAATTTTCCCATTGATTTTTAAATTAGTAATGTCATTTATAAAGATAAGGAACAATATAGGACCCAATACTGAACCTTGTGGTACTCCACAGACGATGTTTTTGAGACTAGAGTCAGTATCATTTGCTCTAACTAGTTGTTTCCGATTATTCAAGTAGGATTGGAACCAATTCAAAGAAATACCTCGAATTCCATAGAAATTTAGTTTTGTAATCAAGATGTCGTGATTTACACAATCAAAAGCTTTGGCATAGTCGCAGAAAACAGTGGCAGTATAAAGATTATTGTTTAGTGCTTGGTAAACCTCATGTAGTACAGAAAACATGGCACCAGTGGTACATTTATTTGTTAAAAAGCCGAACTGATTTTGTGATAAAATGTTGTTATCAACGATAAAGGACATAAGTCGAGTTTTAATGAGTCTCTCAATAATTTTGGAGAGTACCGGTAGTAAGGCAATAGGTCTATAGTTGCAGGCAGCAGATTTTTCGCCACCCTTATGAAGAGGAATAATAATGGCTGTCTTTAGGCACTCTGGAAATTTACCTTTTTCGAAGGAATCATTAATTAGTGAGAGGAGGATTTCCAACACATTTTCTGTGAGATTGGAGAAAATTTTTATAGATAGTCCATCAGTACTACAGGATGATTTGCTTTTGATACAATTGATTGTTTGGATAAGTTCAGAGTTATCGACTGGTCGTAAAAAGAATGAATTCGAGACCTGTCTTGAATTAGGAAGATAGGAAATAGGATCTTGTTGCGGCAAAATTGTTGATGTTATATTTTTACTCACATTAACGAAGTAGTCGTTTAGACTTTCAGGATTTGGAAGGGAAAATGATTGAGCTGTGTGAGTTTTATTTCGAAGATCGTTTATTATAGACCAAGTCTCTTTTGCAACACTTTTAGAGCTTCCCAGACGGTTTTGATAATAGGCTTTTTTAGCTGACCTGACAAGTTTTAGATATGTTGACCTGTACTTCATGATATATTCTGTGACAGCAACATTGGTAGTAAATTTCTTGATGTATAGTAGTGAACGCATATTCTTAGCTGATATGCGAATACCTTTCGTAACCCAAGGTTTCCGATGTTTTGGCTTAATAGGAATTAAAGGAAATGCCTTATTGAAGATGTGGAGAAGCTTATCTAGAAAAACACTGAAATTATAGTCCACGTCTATAGAAGGAAATTGCCACTCAGAAGTTAAGCATAAATTTTGGAATTTACGAAAATTCCGGGCGGAAAAAATCCTACCTAAACGTCGGGTTTTTGAGGAGGGTTTGCTGAAGATGTTAAACTTCGTATACACTGCTTCATGATCAGATAGTCCCGCATTAATAACTGTAGAGCAGACATCAAGGGGTGAGAAATCTGAGACAATATAATCGATTATGGTAGATGTAGTTTTTGTAATCCTTGTAGGAGAATCAACGTGCATTGAGAGACCATACGATTCAAATATGTTTGCCAGGGACACTTGGGTAGCACTAGCAGCAGCATAATTAATGTTAAAATCACCGCATAGAATTTTTCTGCTTTTATGAGGCAGGTCATCTAACAAATTTAGCAGGTTCTGAAAAAATAGTTCCACGGTAGAACCAGGTGATCTATAAATGCAAATAATGTAAAGATTAAGATTTTTATTATAAACTAAGGAAAACTCAAAGAAGGATTCACTTAACAAAAAGTCATATTTTGTTACCAGAGAAAAATCATTATTTCTAGAGAGAATCAGGGTGCCTCCATGAGCCGAACTTGGACGATCATACCTGGCAATTGTGGTATATTTTTCTACAAAAAAAGGCTCGTTAACTTCAAGCCAGTGCTCTGTAACCGCAACTATCGGAGGAAATCCTAATTCCTCCAGAAACAAAAATAATTCATCAGTTTAATTTCTTATAGAACGAATATTAATCAGAACCATGCCAAAGTTGTCATCACTAAAATAATTTGAGGTTTCTAGTCCCTCAGAACACGTCGTGTTGTTTAAAAATTTCGCTTTGGAGAGCCAGTGGAATAATAACTTCGGTGACATTCCCTTGACTTTTGTAGGTGTATAATTCGTTCCGAAGTTAGATAGGACCTATAAGCGGCAAGATCAGCTTCCACTTCAGCTGGACCAATTCCATAGGCATGGTTAAATTCTAGAAGAACTTTTCGTAGTTCTTCAGTCTTAGTAGGTAATCCTTCGGAAGCCAAAAAGAGTTTCACGCTGGTGTTGGTATATCCGTCATAAAATACAGAAGCAGGCTGATCGTGAAGAAAAGCAAGATGTAGTTTAATTGCCTTTAAGATGTCTGGTTCCCTTAATCTTGCAAGAAGATATCGACTGTTCGAGTTATTAGTTAGTCTAACTCTTGGTGGTGTTAAAGGATCCAAATTTATGGATGGTTTCAAAGTATCTTTCTTAACAAAATTGATATGGGAACGGAAAGGCTCTTGAGATTTGCAAATTGTGATGGCCTGCTTGTCTGTAAATATATTGGTGTCTTCAACTTCATTTTTGTTGTTGCTTGGAATGGTAATTGGGTTTTCCAAGCTAACCTGGCTTCTGATGTACTTCGGATTCATATTTTCTTCAGATGAAGTCTTTGGTTCAGAGTGTGGTGATTCTATAGACCATTTAATGTTGACACCAGGTGGCCAAATTTCCTTATTAAATAATAAGTCGATAGATGGTTTGGATTTTATGCCTATTTTGAATGAGGAACCAGTTGCTGTGTTGGCGTCTTTAGGGAGAGCGTAACATCTAATATAATCCTTGATACCTAGCCTCTCTTTAATGTAGTGTACTATTTGTATAGGGGTGTATGCTGCGGTTAAGTTACTGATAACAACAAAATGACACTTATCTTCTGAAACTTTTGACTTTCTTTCTGGACAGGTTTGGAAATGTTGAGGGCCTTCAGTTTGGGTGCTTGAAGTGACATACACTATCTTTTTTTTAGGTACCTCTTTTTCAGTTTGTATAGCAGGTCGTTTGCTGGAAAAATTACTTATCTGATTAGATATTTCGCTGATGTTTTCAGATAGCCTTTGTAATCCCAATTTTATCTCGGATGAATTTGAGTCTTCAACTTGAACCTTAATAGTATCATCGGAACAGCCGAAAAAAACTGACGATATATTGAAGATATCTTGTTGCATTTGACGTACCGATTTTAAAAGCTGTTCAGGATTCATTAGGCTATTTAATTTATGGATCTCGTCAATTTTTTTTGTAAGGTAATCCAATTTGCCATCTTTTTTTGTTAATAAATCGTATGTCTCTATAAAAACGGGCAAATTATCAGTCAATTTTTTAGTTAGTTGAATTAAGGCATTAAAGTTCTCATGAGGTATCTGATTTTTTGATAGATTTGTTATTTTTTCATTTAAATATCTGAGGCTAGGCGAATCACATAGTTTACAGAAAAATCTTAGATTTGAATTTTTTGGGTCCAGGAGAGTTTTGGTGATGGTCTTGTTGTATCCAGAACAGTGCATACAGAAATTTCGCTGACATTCCCCAAAACAACGAAGCTTATTATATTTGTCATTTTCGGGGAATTCATGTAAACAATTCTCACATTGGTAGTTTGCCATAGTTATGGTCAAGGTCAATTTGCAATATTTAACTGGGTCGTTGATAAACAAAACATAAAATAAATTAAACAAAGCTGGTGCAAAACTTACAGTTTCGTTCACTCCAATAACAATAACAAAATAACAATAACACACTCGTGTATGTCGACCGCTAAACAGAACAAAAACAAAACGTGTTAACACACCGACGATTCAAATACGAATGACGATTCAAATACGAATGAAATAGTCCCACCAGAGCTCAATCCTTTTGATACCGTAGGTATCTGGGATGAGTCAATTTTCCCCTTAGAGGGAGTGTGAGCCGTATGGCTAAATCTGGATAATTAAAATTAAAATAAATAACTAATATTAATTAAAATAAAAAGTAATAAAGTGAATGTTAAAATTCATTATAAATTAGAAGAATTAAAATCATAACAACAATATATTATATTGTTGTTATAATATACAAGAATAAAAAACCCGCTAAACGCCTTAAAAATGAGTGGCGCATACAATATTCCAGCTACAAAAATCTGATATGAATATTACGTGGCGCGAAAATGTATTTTCATTTTGATGTAAAACAAAATTATATTTTTGTTTTAAAAGATTTTTCCATAATATTTTACTAAATTCGAAGTAAACGCGTCACAAAAGAGTAACTTTGATACAGTTTAAATTTTGGAAATCTCTCGTTTACTTCAAATTTAGCAAATATTATGGAAAAATCTTTTAAAATAAAACTAGAATTTTGTTTTACGGCGTTTAGCGGTTTTTTATTCTTGCATAAGGAGTTTTTCAAAGTTATTTATAAATTAAATGTATGAAGTTGAATGCAGTGTTCCTCTATTGCTCGTTAAGCTTTATAAATGGTCACCTTTGTTGCATTATCTCCCAAATGATCTAGTGTCCATCGAATGTCCACTAGATTTTTTCCTATTCGAAATAGATTAAAAAAACTATTGAGATGACCGGTAAATGAAGTCGGATTGCCCGTTGTATTTTAAATAGTAAATTTAGCGTCGTAATCACTACAACTACATAAACCATTTCGGGAATAATCGTTAAAGGCGGGTTGACATTACTAGTGAATAACGAACATGGCTCACGCTTACGTATTTTGCCCGTGCTATTGTTAGATATTTTATTATCTATTTTCAAACTCGAGCAGTACATTTGTATTTATGCAATACCTAGATACAAATGTACTGCTCGAGTTTGAAAACAGATAATAAAATATCTAACAATAACACGGGCAAAATACGTAAGCGTAAGCCACGTTCGTTATTCACTAGTAATGTCAACCCGCCTTAATTGGATTATACTTTTGTAGCTTAACCCTGGAAGATCACACCTATTTTTTTTAAATAAACCGCACACATGGGTATCAGATACCCAATTATTTTTTGTAAAGAAATAATAAAAGTAAATATTTTATGATTTCCAGAGACTCTCTAATCACTATTGAATACACAAGAATAATTAAATTAATAATTTTATTTTCTCTCTCTTAACTGTAATAACACAAAAGAAAACAATATTAAAAATACCTAAAAATAATTAAAAAACATTTTCTAAAAAACCGGAAACACAATCCAAAATATTTTAATTTAATTTAACAAAAAAATGGTCTTTCTAACTAAAGTATAACACCTTTTGATTATAGAACCCATATTCATTCTTAGCCAGATATTTCAGTTTCACTCATTTTAGTAACTATGTACATTCATAAGAGAGTGTGGCTATTTGCTCCATGCATTATGCTTTATAGCAAGCCGAGCATGCACGCTTTGCTTTTCTATCTTTGCCTTTGCAGAAATAAAACCTACTTTGCTTTACTAAATTTGTGGGATGTTGTGTTGTTAGGTCCTTATCTTGAACGCACACTTGATCGCAAACCTCACACATAGGTGCTACATACCCTAGCCTGTATTCAATAAATTCTCGTGATTGGAAATACTTCTCAAATGAGACCGCAACTACACACCCGTCCTTGGCAGACTATAGACTGAATTTACATAAAGCAGCATTACCATTGAAATACAGCTGCGCAAGCTACATGCAGTTAAGTGTCGCGATGGGTATCTCACACCCAAGTGTGAGCTTCCAGGGTTAATAAGTTCTAAAAGGCTTAACCGATTTTGATCAGTAAATATGAGTTTGAAACGTATTTACCAGTAGTATCTGATGGATCTAAGGTCAAGTATGTTAACTGAAGCTATTACAGGAATTATTGAGCTTGAGAAACCGTTTTTCCCGTATAGTCTGAGCTGATTATCGGAGAATAGGCCATTTTTGGGAAAAGTTATTTACCAGCAATTTTATTGATGGAATCAAAGCTTATGATTATATATATTAATAATATAGTTATGCAAAGTCCGCAGATAGTGTGCTACTTTTTTTATAAACAAAATGGCGCCCGAAAATCGTGTTTTTTCAATTATCGCTCTATAACTCCGAAGATTTTAATTTTACAACAAAAACACTCAAATAAAAATTCACCGCAATTAAATTCTGCATAGAGATATGCTTTTTCCGATCTGCTCCGACGAAAATTTTCCTCGGAAAATCCGGGTTATCCCAAGAAAATCTTAAATTTTCAAATGAAGTTTTAGATAAGCATTTATCTACCAATAATTAAATAATTTGGTGAATTAAAAGCCTTCTTGGTTTGGATTATAGTTCCAGAAGCTGGTGAAAATTGAACGAATATTTTTGCAACAATTCAATTGTTAATTAATAATTTCCATCCATCCATCCAATGGCACTACAGCCCAAATCGAGCCTTGGCCTCCTTCAATAAGTTTCTCCAATCATTTCGATTTACCGCTGTTCTTTTCCATGAACGCGTTCCCAGGAAGTTCCTGGCATCCTCATCGACTTCGTCTTCCCATCTCTTTTTAGGTCTTCCAACAGGTCTTCTTTCCTGCATTCTTGCATTCAGCAATTAATTCAGTAATTAATAATTTACGGTCCAGTCCTGTTCCAGTGTTTCCGTACATCAAAGTTTGTCCGACTAGACACCGTTAAGCTATTAACAAATTTTTAGCTTGCTATTAATCAACTTTTTTTGGTACGCGGGATCGAGACCTAGTAGCAGGCGCGGATCCAAGGGGGGGTCAATGGGGTCAATTGCCCCCTCCTTGAGACCTCGCCTGGTGTCGCCTTTTTGTAAGAAAGAGATAATTACGATTGAAAATAAATAGTGAGTTTTGTGTCCTGTTGACAACTGAATAACGAAATGAAACATAAAACAGAATTCCTTCTCCAAAGTACGTGTTCTCGGTCTTACTGTATGGTGTCGAGTCTTGGACTGTGAATAAAATCGATCTACTTACCTAAATCGCCTTGAGGCTTTCGAAATGTGGTTCTATAGAAGAATTTTAAAAGTATCATGGGTGAAGAAGATTCGAAACTCCACAATACTAGAACGTCTCAGCAAGAGACTATACAAGATGAGATTATAGAAGGCATCAAAAAGAGAAAAGTGGAGTATTTTGGACATGTAATGAGTAATTTCAAATATAGGCTGCTACAAATTATTATGCAAGTGAAAATAGAAGGAAAACGCAGTCCAGGACGAAAAAGCACTTCGTGGTTGATTTAGGGTGGCAGTGAATAATATTAAGATAGCTATGACAGTAACCAACGTTCTGAAAGGAGATGGTACATCAAGAAAAATAAAGTAACAGCCCATACCGAAAAAGAATCCTGCGTACCTACGCAAGTGACGAGAACATTTTTATTTCATTGCCCCCTCCTTGTAAGGTTTCTGGATCCGCCGTTGCCTAGTAGATAAACCGACAAACTGGCACCTAAGTATTCTAATCGGTTATGAAATATTCGTGATTGATTTCGATTAGGAAGGGTAATAATGACAGTAGGACGACACAATGAAATTGGTAAAATCCACAAAGTTCAACAGTTACATAGTTAAATTTTTCCTCAGTTCCCATATTGAGAAATGCCCATCTCTACATACATGTCGCTCTCATCTCATCCTCATTCTGATTTTAAATTATCTCCAGATAACGATAACTCCGTGGCACGTTCGGTTCGGATTTGTTGTTGATAAACGAAGTTACGCATAATGGGAAATCGATAAAAAGTCCGATGCCATGGAAATGTCGCACAAAATTGTCAAAGGCATGTGTGCAATGTTTATTTTAATATGTCGTTTTGATTGTAAAATACTAATAGTCCAGTCGGGTTAGACGAATAACAGGCCTAACCTTGCATTAAGAGCTGCCCCAAATTTTATTTTTCTAATCTTTAGGGAGGGTCAATATTAGTATAAATTTAAAATCTCGACTGAATTCCACCGTTGCGTTAGCCGCCATCTTGATTTTAAACGAGAATAGTTTTTGCTCAATATCTCCGCCATTTTCAATTTTTTGACAAAAAGTGTACAAACTGAAATTGTTGAAAATACGATTTTCTATAATTTCATTTATTATAAGTTTTTTCGTGCGGTCGATATTTTCCGAGTTATGAGGGGAAAATAGTGGCAGTTGGAGCATAATTATTGAATTATTGAATTATCTCGTTTACTATTAGTTTTACAACAAATATGTACCTGTACAAAAATACAATTTTGATCTCTTTAATTTTTTTGCTAAAATTAATATTTAAGTTAGAACGTATGCGGTATTGGCGCGAGCGTAAGACTGGATTGATTTTATAGCAATTGTTTTTGTTCAATATCTACGCCATTTTCAACTAGAACTGTTCAAACTGTAATTTCCTACAATTTCTTTTTAACAATTTTTTTCATGCGGTTGATATTTTCCCAGTTACATGGGAAAATAATAAAAAGTGGTGGGGGGAGCATAATTATTGACTTGAATTTTGTATCCGAGCTGCCCCAAATTTTATAATTATATCCTTTAGGAGAGATCAATAGTAGTGTAAATTTAAAATCTCGACTGAATTCCTTGGTTGCATTAGCCGCCATATTAATTTTAAATGAGAACTGTTGTTGCTTAATATCTCCGCCATTTTCAACTTTTCGACATAAATGGTGGGAAGAAAATTGTTGGAAATGCAATTTCCTACAATTTCTTTGGCACAATTTTTTTATACGGTCAATATTCTCCGAGTTAAGGGGGAAAATAATGGAAGCGGAGGGAAGCATAATTTTTGAATTGTCTCATTTATTATTAATTTTACGACATAATTGTACATAAACAAAAATAAAGAGAATTATATTTTATATAATTTTTGAAACTTCCAATGAAACATCAACCAAACTAAGTATATAAAAGACATAAAAAGACATTATATACATTAAGCTTGATTAAACAAAGATACAAGAACGCAATTATATCTTCAAAAACCTATCCAGGTGCCGACATAGGATCAGATCACAATCCAGTAGTGACCAAAATTAGGCTCAAAATGAAAATAATAAAACGCAGAACAACAGATGTAAAAATCGATACAAGTAAACTAAGAAACCCACTCATAAAACAACGCCTGACAGATGAAATTAATAACCGTTTAATGAATGTTAAAGAACAAATCCAGCAAAATACTGAAACAGAGACAAAATGGTTATTAATAAAGACAGAAATAGATAAATGTCAAAAAGAAATTCTTACACCAACCAGATACAAAAAGAAACAATGGATGACGGAGGAAATCTTAGATTTAATGGAAGAAAGACGTCAGCATAAAAACAAAGATAATCAGATGTACAAAAATGTGGATAAACAAATAAAATCCAAAATTAAACAGGCTAAAGAACAATGGTTAAAAGAACAATGCGCAGAAATAGAAGAACACCAGAAAAGACACGATAATTTTAACACACATAAAAAAATTAAGGAATTAACGCAGATCAGCAGAAAAAGAAAACCGGGAATACTAAAAGATACAGATGGGAAACTTGTGTTGAGTACTAACGAAAAATTAAAGAGATGGACAGAATACATAAATGAATTGTTCAAAGACAATAGAACAGAGCAGATGGAAGTCGAAGTAGAAGATGATACGGTTTTGAAGATATTAAAAGAAGAAATTAAATCGGCATTAAAAAACAGCAAAAATGGTAAAGCAGTAGGTCCAGACCAAATCCCAGTAGAAAGCTTAAAATGTATAAATGATGAAACCTTAGACATTATCGTAGACTTGTTTAACACAGTGTACAAAACAGGAAACATACCAAAACAATGGTTACTCTCAACCTTTTGTGCTATCCCTAAAAATACAAACGCTAAAGATTGCAGTGAATACAGAACAATATCATTAATAAGTCACATTCTCAAATTATTCTTGAAAATAATACATGGTCGTATAAACAAAAAACTAGAAGAAGGAATAGATGATAGTCAGTTTGGGTTCAGAAACGGACTAGGAACCAGAGAGGCGTTATTTGCTTTTAATGTGTTAGCTCAAAGATGCATGGACCTGAATGTGGATGTGCATGTTCGTTACGTTGATTTTGAGAAGGCTTTTGACAAAGTAAGACATGAAAAATTAGTCCAAATTCTAAAGACAAAAAACATAGACAAAAGGGACTTACGAATAATAGCAAACCTTTACTGGAATCAAAGAGCACAAATTGTAATAGATAACGAACCCAGTCCAGAAATTGAAATCAGGAGAGGAGTTCGGCAGGGATGTATTATGTCTCCATTACTCTTTAATGCATATAGTGAAGCCATTTTTGAAGAAGCATTGCTGTCTCAAAGTGAAGGAATAATAATTAACGGAAGATCTATTAACAACATAAGATATGCAGATGACACCGTGATTATAGCAAGCTCTGCTGAACAACTCCAACTACTACTGAACAAAACAAACAATTTCTGTAAAGAATATGGACTAAAAATGAATATAAAAAGACCAAATACATGATAATAACTAAGAAAACAAACATACAAACAAGCATACATTTGGGAAATGTACCGATAGAAAGGGTTGATAAATACAAATACCTAGGAACCTGGATTTCAGAGAAAAATGATCAAACAACAGAAATAAGGACCAGGATAGAAATAGCAAGAAATGCGTTTGTAAAAATGAAAACAGTTCTCTGCAACAAAGACCTTAGCTTAGAACTGAGAGCAAGAGCTTTGAGATGCTACGTGTTCTCGATACTACAATATGGACTTGAAAGCTGGACATTAAAGCAAGAACACATAAATAAGCTACAGTCATTTGAAATGTGGTGTTACAGAAGAATGCTTATAATAACATGGACACAGAGGAAAACGAACACGGAAGTACTGCGAGAAATGGGTAAAGAATGCGAAATAATAAACACAATAAAAATAAGAAAGTTACAATATCTGGGACACGTAATGAGGGGACCGCGATATGAAATGCTAAGACTGATAATACAGGGAAAGATAAGAGGCGGAAGGAGTATAGGAAGAAGGAGAGTGTCATGGTTAAAGAATTTAAGGGACTGGTTTAGATGCAGTTCTATAGAACTCTTTAGAGCAGCGGTGGATAGAGTAAAGATAGTGATGATGATATCCAACCTCCGATTAGGAGACGGCGCTTGAAGAAGAAGAAGACATTAAGTTCCCTTAATTTTATTAACTAGCGGGTTTTATTGGTTGAATTTGTCTGTCGATATTTTAAGTTTTATGTCAGCTAATATATCGTGATGTTCCAACAATTTTTTTTAAATTTTGGACCCTGTTGGGGGGAATTTTCCCATTTCCCCCCCTTGTAGACCCGTCACTGGTTCTCTCGAAAAATTGTAGTAAATCGTAATTGCAACAATTTCAGTTCTTACACTTTTTGTCGAAAAGTTGAAAATGGCGGAGATCTTGAACAAAAACAATTGCTACATAATCAATCAGGTCTTACGCTCGCACCTTTACCACATACGTACTACCTTAAATATCTATTTATTTTATCAAAATGAACGGCATCAAAATTGTATAAAATTTAATTTTCTTCATTTTTGTGTAGGTAAATATTTATTGTAAAACTAATTATAAACGAGATAATTCAATAATTCAATAATTATGCTACAACTGTCACTATTTTCCCCTCATAACTCGGAAAATATTGACCGCACGAAAAAGAATATAATAAATGAAATTATAGAAAATCGCATTTTCAACAATTTCAGTTTCTACACTTTTTGTCAAAAAATTGAAAATGGCGGAGATATTGAGCAAAAATGGTTCTCGTTTAAAATCAATATGGCGGCTAACGCAACGGTGGAATTCAGTCGAGATTTTAAATTTATACTAATATTGACCCTCCCTAAAGAGTAGAAAAATAAAATTTGGGGCAGCTCCTAATGCAAGGTCAAATGCTATCCCGACTGGGCTAAAACATGAATAGGTAATATAATTATTTGGTACGCCAATTTACTTTGATATTTGCCATTTCGTTTTTTATCAGTTTTTAACACGACTGGTCATACAAATGGGAAATATTTATGACATGTTAAAAACAAATAAAAATCGCAATGTGCTGGGTTTTAAAATACAACAGATGTACATACATACATCATAAAAACTGCTATTTAGAATATTTGTTTATGATTTTGCGGAAAACTAAACATGAAAGATATTAACTATGTTAACTTATTTTTTGAATTTAATACAAATGTAGTGTATATTCTATGGAACTGTTAAACATTATTAAAACGTTAAAAATTAACAAAAATACAGTAGGGAAAATGAAAGAATACCCATGAACGAACATATAAAACACGCTGTATTTTCCTGTCACCGTGTCACACAAAAAATTGGTCAGCGCAAGTACATGTAATAATTATTATTACATGTACTTGCGCTGGGCAATTTTCTTTGTGACACGTTGACAGGAAAATACAGAGTGTTCTAATATGTTCGCACATGGGTATCCTTTTATTTTTCCGATTGTAGAGGTTTTTACATATATTTTTGAAAGAGACTAATAAAAATCAAATTTGATTTATCACATATTGATAAATATGATAAAAATAATATCGTTGATATATATTGATAAATATTAATCGTTTGTCATGGAAACGTGTAGATGACTTTAATTGTTTTTTTATTTATTTTTTGTCCGCTACAAACACAGGAGCTATTTAGCGACAGAAAATATCTACATTATAATACCAGTAATATTACAATAACCAGTGTCTTGGCTTTCAAATAACCTTGTGTATTTTCAACATTCGTGTTTTGTCCTAAGGCTTCCTTTATAGTTATTGATATGTTATGCTTCTTTCTTGTACAATATGTGTTCAAATTGTTGTGATCAGTCACAAAAATTTTAGGTGTTCCAAATTAGTTCAAAAGTGTTATATACTGAATTCGCTCTATCGAGATTCGCTTTGACACTGACGTTAGTAATTTCTTTTTTGGCAAGTTCAGTTGTCAGAAGTGACTGGAAATTACTACACAACCAACGCACCTGCTCATAGCCAATATTATTAATAGTAAACAGACATAAAAATAACATAAACCTTACGCCAATCAGTAATTATTTATTTACACCATTATAATGTATTGATAACAAATGAGAAAATGATTAATTGTACAATATAAAAATATTTTGTAGAAATAAACTCCACAAAATTTTATGAGATTAGTATACACTCCCACTATTTCTAATAATTCTTCTTTTTTTAATGAAAGATTAAATTGATTTTAGCAGTTAATGGTGTGAGGTAGGAATTTTTGTGTTGTATGTTTCCTATTCCGAAATGTGTCAAAGTGAATCTCGGTAGAGCGAATTCAGTATAGTAAAATTATAGGCTGCTACACAATAATAAGGGTATGCCAATATGTTTTGTCATTAATAACTTTACTTTTTTGACGTTGACAGCTCTAGGTACTATGGTTTGTTTTTTAATCAAGAGGAGTGATTCTAGTTTACCGCGCTGCAAGTTTACTCAACTGTTATTAAATTTTGAAACTAATGACATTTTTATCGAATTTTGACACTAGTGACATTTCATAGGTTAATTAAGTTATCTCACAATAAAACACTGAAAAACGTTTGTTTTCTATACTTCCACAAAATTGGAATTTTGGACAATATTGTGGAAGTTTAGAAATCAAATGTTTTTCAGTGTTTTATTGTGAGATAAAGTGAACTTCCATCAAGTAACGGTCGAATCCATCAATTAATTAAGTTATATCAGTGATTTTTGTGTTTTTTGTGTTATTCCTTTAATTTTTACATTTTTAGTCTGTTTTTTTTTTATAAAAAGCAGTTGTTTTTGGAACTCTTTAGCGACGCGTATTAATTTAATATAATATTTATGGATTACCGTTGAGGGCCGACTAGATTAACCAAAAAAGAAGATGTATTTGGTTATTATTCCAGTGAGTTTCCTGGGTGTGAATCTGTCTTTTTAGTTTACTCCTCCTGGTTAAAAAATAAACTATAGAATTGTCTTTTGTGTCAAATCATGTCACAGCATACATATAGGGCTTTTAATCGACTTTCATTTGTTTCGAGTTTCTGTCATATGTTGTATAATATGTGTATAATAATATTAACATACACGGATTATACGACATATGACAGATGCTCGAAACAAATGACTGTGAATGAAAAGCCCTATTGTGGTGAATTTTGGCTTGGAGGTAACGATTTTTTTTTTATTTTGTTGTTGAAAGATTCATATAGTTTTATATATGTAGTTAATTTGAACAACGTAATAGTGGCGATTTTGAGTAAAAAATTATCGGTTTTAATTTTAAAGACAATATTCAAAAAATATCGATTTTTAGAATAAAATCATAATTGGTAATACTATAGACGCCCTTGGAACTAAAATCGTCGCCACCTGGCGTTGGTACTGTTGGCCAATAATATGATAATGAGGAAGCATAACGATAGATAAAAAATGAATAACCATTTTCAATTTCGTTGCAACACGAAACTACAGCCGCATCATTATTCCAGTTCAATCAGAGAGTGCAACAAGTACCTCTACCGGTTTCGAAACTTAATAGTCTCTCATCAGGAGGTACAAAAATACGCTGCTCTCTCTGACCCAACTAGGACAAACCCCGGCGTGCAGTCACGGATTGCAATGAACGAAATGGCAGGGATGCCCTAGCGGCAACTGCTACCAAAACAATTAAGGTTTCAAACTAATAGCACACAAAACAACATCCAAAAATGTTGCTCTACATCCTACCAGATTGAAAACAATGGGAACCTTCTCTGGTAACACCTCCGAGGCTTCTACAATTTGCAAGCCTTAACGTTGAAACTTTACCGCGCTGAGCAGATGGGACGTGAATTTTAAATTGTAAAATTCCCTCATCTTCCTTAGTCTCAGCATCCGTTATGGCTTGCAAATTGTAGAAGCCTCAGAGGTGTAACCATAGGAGATTCCCATTGTTTTCAGTTTGGTGGGATGTAAAACAACATTATGTTGTTTTATCTGCCATTAGATTGAAAACTTAGTCTTTTGCTAGCAGTTGCCGCTAAGGCATCTATGCCATTTTGTTCGTTGCAATCCGTGACTGCACGCCGGGGTTTGTTTTACTTGGATCAGAGAGAGCAGCATATGTGCCTCCTGATGAGAGACTAATAAATTTCGAAACCGGTAGAGTTGCTTGCTGCGCTCTGTGATTGGACTAGAATTAGAAGCGGCTGTATTTTCGTTTTGCAACGAAATTGAAAATGGTTATTCATTTTTGATTTACCTGTTTACTCTGATTGGAGTATGAAGGGAACCATTCTCTAACAATAAAATACTGAAAACGTTTGTTTTCTATACTTCCACAAAATTTATTATATCTAAGTGACTACAGCTGTTTCGGCGGAGTGCCTTTCTCAAGTAATATAGTTTACAATGTGTTTGCCTTTTTAATCTTCAACTGAAGAGGTTGAGGAGTGGGGAGCTGTTTGTCTCGAGTTGGTCATTCAGAATTATATCTGTATTTTTCAGTTTATTAATTTCCATAGATTCTAAAAAAGATAGCTTAAGGCCTTTATTTTGAATATGTAGAATTTGAAACTCTTCATTGAAAGAATGATTATGATCTAGAAGGTGAAGTGCGTATGTAGAAGTGTCTGTTTTTCTATTGTTGAATGCCCTTTTGTGTTCTGCTATCCGTTTGTCAAAAGTTCTGCCAGTTTGACCGATGTACGTTTTCGGACAGTCACCACAAGTTAGTTTGTACACACCACTCTGTAGTTGCTTTCTCTTTCGGCTTTTATTGTTCTTAATATATTTGCTTAAGTTGTTGTTAGTTCTGAAAGCTGGTGTTATTCCTTTCTTTTTTATGTATCTGGCTATTGTTGTTGTTATCTTGCCAGTATATGTGAGAGAGCAGAAGGTACTGGGTTCTTTCTGTGGTGGTGGATACACTAATTTCAGGGCTTTCTTATGGAGTTTTTGGTTTAAAATTTTGTTAACTGTTTGTTCGTTATAGCCGTTGTTTACTGCTATTTGTTTAATGATGTTTAGTTCTATTTCGAAGTTATTTTTTGTCATGGGAATTTCTGTCAGTCTATGTATCATGCTATGGTAGGCTGCTAATTTGTGTTGTGTAGGATGGGATGATGAATTGTGTATAGTTGTGTCAGTATGGGTAGGTTTATGATATATGGAGAACTCATGTTTGTTGTGTAGTCTGGAAATCGTTACATCTAGAAAGTTTATAGAGTTATTCTGTTCTGTTTCTACTGTAAACTCAATATTATTATGAAGTGAATTAATATATGATAGAAATTGGTCAAGTTGTCTGTTAGTTCCTGTAAAGCATACTAGTATATCATCCACGTATCTCCACCAATATAAGAACTGTTTAAATACGGGATGTTTAGAAATTGTTGTTTCAAGTTGGTTCATAAATATATCTGATAGCAATGGGCTTAGAGGATTACCCATAATAAGTCCTGCACTGTTGTTTGTGTATATTTGATTATTGAATTCAAAATAGTCTTGATTTATGCAAATTTCAAGAAGGTGTAAAATTTCAGATGCAATGATCGGATTTGTACTATTATGGTCTAAAAGATTCTTAACTAAAACAAAAGTTTCTGTAGGAGGAACACTAGGAAAAAGATTTTTTACGTCAAATGAAATTAGTCTGGAGTTTTTGGGCAATTGAAAATGTTGTATTTTATTAACTAGTTCTAGTGTATTTTTTACGGTGAATTTAGGTGAAAATTAAGTGTATTCTGTAATAATATCTGACAGTTTTTTTGAAATTTTATATGACGGAGCTGTATAAAAAGAAACTACAGGTCTTATTGGGTGGTCAGGTTTGTGTAGTTTAATAAAAGAGTATAATTTAGGCGGTTGTGGGTTCATAATATTAAGGTATTTCTGTTCTGTTGGATTTAGTATTTCATTTAGTATTTTAGTATATACATCGGTCAAACTGGCAGAACCTTTGACAAACGGATAGCAGAACACAAAAGGGCATTCAACAATAGAAAAACAGACACTTCTACATACGCACTTCACCTTCTAGATCATAATCATTCTTTCAATGAAGAGTTTAAAATTCTACATATTCAAAATAAAGGCCTTAAGCTATCTTTTTTAGAATCTATGGAAATTAATAAACTGAAAAATACAGATATAATTCTGAATGACCAACTCGAGACAAACAGCTCCCCACTCCTCAACCTCTTCAGTTGAAGATTAAAAAGGCAAACACATTGTAAACTATATTACTTGAGAAAGACACTCCGCCGAAACAGCTGTAGTCACTTAGATATAATAAATTTTGTGGAAGTATAGAAAACAAACGTTTTCAGTGTTTTATTGTTAGATAAAATGAACTTCCATCAAGTAACGGTCGAATCCATCAATTATGGAACCATTCTCGTTGGAACTTTACCGCGCTGAGCAGATGGGACGTGAATTATAAATTGTAAAATTGAACTTCCTTATTCTCAGCATCCGTTATGGTTTGCAAATTGTAGAAGCCTCGGGTGTGTAACCAGAGAAAGTTCCCATTGTTCTCAGTCTGGTGGGATGTAGAGCAACATTATTTTGTTTTATATGCCATTAGATTGAAAACTTAGTCTTTTTTTTGTTTTTTTCCCAGAATTATTTTTTTTGCATCGAACAATTTTTAACCCTCAAAAACTATGCGAAAAACTGAAAATTTCGATGTTGCCAAGGTAAAAAGGTATTCTTTGAACATCCATTGATGAAATCCTGTAGAGTTTTTTGCAATGCAATAATGAAAACCCCTTTGTTTTTTAATTGCTAATCAAGCGGGCGCTTGATTGGCAACCGTTAAATGTATATGTATTTTTTTTGTAACATGCGTAAATATATTGGCGGAAAAATATTTATATTCAATTTTTTTTTCACCATCTTTCTTGAAAATATCCTTTCTTAACCAATTTGCATGTTGACAGGATCAAAAAATCATAATTTTTTTAAACGTTTAGAAATAGAAAATACCTTAAATTATTATTCTGCAAAGATGACAGTTTTCGAGAAATAAGCGATTGAAATTTAAAAAAAAAATGCAAAATAGGCCATTTTTAACCCTCAATAACTATGTAAAAAACCGAAAGTTTCAATGATACCAAGGTACGTAGATATTCTAAGAATATCGATTGATGAGATCCCGAACAGATTTTTGCAATATAATATATTATCGAAAACCCCTTTGTATTTTTATTGGTAAGCATATTTTTAACTGTTTGCGTATTATGCATGTAATCGGAGAACATTTTAAGTTTAAAAAAATTCATCAAATATTAATTTATTCATCAAATATATCATTACATGCTTTCCTGGAGAGAACAAAAGTTCGAAATGGTCCATAGAAAGATGTTAATGATCTCTGAATCGAAATTAAATATCAAATGCCTTTATCTAAATATCAAATACCTTTATCTTTAAACACATTTTTTAAATTTTTTTTTACACATTTTTGCCGCTGGCAACATGCAAATTTGTTAAAAGGGAACCTTTCTAAGCAAGATGGTGAAAGAAAATTGTATCCGAATATTTTTGCGCACATAAATTTACGCATATTACATACAGTGTTATATACATGCAAGCAACGGTTAAAAATAGTGTAGCGACCGCTTGATTAGCAAATGAAAAAAGGAATTTTCGATATTCCATTGCAGAAAGCTCTTCGGGACTTCATTAATCGATATTCTTAGAATATCTACGTACCTTGGTATCATTGAAATTTTCGGTGTTTTACATAGTTTTTGAGGGTTAAAAATAACCGATTTTAAAATTTTTTATTTTTCAGTCACTTATATCTTGAAAACTATCACATTGACATAAAAGTCACTTAAGATGTTTTCTATTTGGAATGATCCAAAACCCTAAAAAATTTGTCCGATGCAAAAAAAAAATAGTTTTAGAAAAATACAAAAAACAAACGTTTAAAAAATTTTTTTATTTGTCTTTTTGATCCTGGCAACATACAAATTTGTTAAGATGGGATATTGTCAAACAAGGTGGTGAAAAAAAAATTAAATCGAAATATTTTTCTGCACGTATATTTACGCATGTTACATATACGGTACATGCAATGGTTACCAATCAAGCGCCCGCTTGATGGCAATTAAAAATCAAAGGGGTTTTCGATATTCCATTGCAAAAAACTCTTCGGGATTTCATCAATCGATATTCAAAGAATATCTTCTTACTTTGGCAACATCGAAATTTTCACTTTTTCACATAGTTTTTGAGGATTAAAAATGGCCGATCTCGCAATTTTTAAATATTTAATCGCTTATATAGGTATGTCAAAAACTATAAAGTTTAGAGAAAAGTCACTAAAGACCTTTTCTGTTTAAAATGATCCAAAAAACCTAAAAAAGCTTTGCTTGATGAAAAAAAAACATAATTTTGGGGAAAAAAAAAAAGAATGTGTGTGTACTTTGTACGCACGTAAGAAGTTATACTTCTATTACATATTATGTGATTTTAACGAAATTGATATAATGTACTTTAAACAGTTTATTTATATTTTATTTAAATATTAAACTAATTTTAATACTTACTACTTTCTAAAAATTTTTATTAAGACAATACCAAAAATTTAAAAAAATAAAAGAATAAAACGCACACAACGACATTGAAAAATGCCACAAAGAAATAGTGATTTCTGAACAATAATATGTTGGCAAAAATTTTAAATACGCATTTTCTGAAAACAAAATTATATAACAAATATACTTACAATCATAAAATGCATAAAAAAATAAAAACTTGCATCGGGATTCGAACCCGCGAATTTGGGGACGCTTTGATTCGTAATCGAAGCCTAAACTCACTCATCCAATTACACATTATTTGTCATGTGGAAAAATAGGACAACTGAACGTTTTACTGTTTGACAGTTATTCTGAATTTAATCGAATTATGTAGTTTGATTTTTGTGGAAGAAAATGTTAAAATATAACAAAAGAGTAAGAAAACAATATATTAGATGAAGATTGGTAGAACTTTTGTTGGTAATCAAATTAAGCATGTAAATCAAAGCATTACATACCTACTAGTTATATAAATCTATGCCACAAAATCATAATTTAAAAATAAAAATCGGACCTAATTTTGGATTTCTCTCTAAAATCCCCATTCTTGAGAAAATAAATTTATTCCAACCTAATCCAAATGTATAATTACAATATGATTATAATAAAAACTACTTACCAAATTAGAATGAGTTTTCCAAAAATATAAGTCCAAAAATATATATGAAAACTATTTAAAAAGGCAGTATAACAAACTATTAACTAACTTTTGTTTGTTGTTTCTTTTCCCACAAATTTCAAAACGCAACAACCATAAATAATCAAACCACAGCTATGCCACAGCCGACATATTGAATAATTTTTGACATGTCATTTGAACATCCAATCAGAAGAAAGTTATAATGCGACTGCGCCCAGATTGAAGATTTTAATCATATTAAAATTCACCCTCATATCACGCCTAAAGCAGTATAATTTCAAAAAAAATTTCAAACATTATTATCCATTTTTGGACCTGGCAACATGCAAATTTGTTAAAAGGGGTCCTTTTTGAGTAAGATTCTGCAAAAAATCCGAATTGGACTATTTTTCCTAGCGGATGCGCAGTGTCTTTCTGGACTACTATTTTTAAACTAAGTTTTAGTTACTAAGTAATACTCGTTTTTTTTTGTAATTCAGTTTATTATAAGAATATTATAAGAACCTCCGCCATTTTTTTAATATTATGCATGGTTTCATAATTTTCTTGAAAAGATAACGTTTATTTGATTTGGAGCAGTACTAAATTCTACAGCACATTCCACAACGAGTCTCCGAGCGAGTAGGTTGTTGTGTAGATTATCGTGCTTTTAAAAACGCAGTACAAAAAACAGTGTCATTAGTGAACCTTTTCTACAAATTGATGTATGTATAATCCATTCATTATTAGTTGAGGTTTATTTCTTGTTTTTACTGTTTTTTCTGTATTAAAGAAAAATTTAAATAGGATTGCCTTACAGGCGGCAATCTATTTTTATTTTAAAATGGATGAAAAACGGAACTTTAACCGTAACACATAGAAGCTAAATTATAATTTTAAGCTAACAACGTAATTGCTTTTGACTACATGAGCAGTGGCGTAGCAAACACACTAACAGAGAATATGTCTCAGTTTCAAACATCAAACCAATCTTATTCAGCAGTTGCGAAAGCTATTCCGCGGCCAACATTCCCCAGCAAATATGACGCCATTGTGATGCATGCCGAAGACAACCTGAAATTGCATGATTACGTTAAAGTTATAGGTGATATTGTAGGCCCTAACCACGTCTTCTTTGCATCTAGGATATCAAACAATAGTATTTGTATCTATCTTTCTAGCTCTAACCTTGTCGACCAGCTTATAGGTTCACATCCCTTAGTACAGATAGGAAATGTTTCTTTAAATATCCGAAGACTAATTTCCCCTGCTAAAAGAATAATTATATCTAACGTTCCACCGTTCATACCACATGACTTAGTTGAAAATAGCATTAAAAATCTTGGACTTCGCATCGCATCTCCTTTATCCTATTTAAGAGCAGGCATTCCTGGGGACGAATATTCACATGTATTAAGTTTCAGATGCCAAGTCTATGTTTACCCTACCTCCGAAAATTTTAAATAACAAACATCAGTACTTATTTCCTTCGAAGATTATGAACACAAAATCTTCTTTCCTAAAGATAAAGTACATTATTTTATCTGTAAACAAAACGGACATATAGCCTCCAACTGCCCAAATCCTTCAACTGACAATACAATTCCAACCGAATATATTCCAGCAAGCCCTAATTCATCTTTACAAATTTCAAGTCCCTCTACACATAATGCCAAAGATCCACAAACCGAGAGAATCGACTCCAACACTGACACTACACAATCAGACCAAATGTCTATAACACAAGTTACTCAAAAACGAGGCCACTCTGAAATAGAAACTCATAGTGAACAAGCAAGCCCTGAAATGTCTGAGAAAGAAGCTCAACCATCGTTAGAGATGCCTCCCCCTGTATCAGCTTCCTCCGAAAAAGTACACAAAGCAAAGAAAAAAAAAAAGCACAAAGCAGATATTCAAACAGAATCAGTATTAACGGAAACCACCAAGAGAACAATCCAAGAAGCGTGCAAACAAAATCCACAAACTTTTAAGGTACCGATAGATAATTTCGTTTTCTTCCTTGAAAATACTTTCGGACATCCTGATCCTTATTCGGAAGCGAAAAAGCTTACAGATGATGCAAAAAGTCTACTTTTAAACCTACACGCTATATACCCAACCCTTTCAGATAGAACCGTAAAAAACCGATTTACCCGTTTAAGTAAAAATATCAAAACCCAACTAGAACTAGAAAGCTCTGAATCCGCAAGTTTAGCAGACTTAAGTTCATCATGCGAACAATCTGACGATGAGTACCTTTCCCATCGATCTCAAAGGTCGCAGCACTCACAAATCTCCCATTTTAATACATCCCATTCAGTTTAATTCAATGGAATTGTGATGGGTTTTACCCTGATCTAGAAAATCTTCAACTGCTTGTTTCTGATATTTCTCCAGATATCATTTGTTTGCAAGAAACCAATTTTACTAGTAACCATAACCCATACCTTAAAAATTATGCTTCCTATCACTTTATACGAACATCACATGCACGAGCTAGTGGCGGTAGCTCTATATTTATTTCTACAGATATATTCCACCAAGAATTCCACTTAACAACAACTCTAGAAGCCGTCGCCGTAACTGCCTGGTGTCCAAATAAAATCATAATTTGTAACGTATATATTCCTCCACATCACACCCTAACTGCTCTGGAAATTACAAGCCTAATTAACCAACTTCCTGAACCTTTTATCCTAGTTGGAGATTTTAATGCACATAGCACTATGTGGGGCTCTAGTAATACTTTCGGTAGAGGTAAAATTAATCAAAAATATCATAATAAATTCCAACCTTAATTTTCTAAACACTGGAAGCAGCACATATTTTCATATCCAAACGGGTACACTCTCTTCCATTGATTTGAGCATCTGTAATCCAGAATTATCTACACATCTGACATGGAAAACACTGGAAAGTCTCTATGGCAGCAACGATTTTCCCATTTTAATTTCTAACAATGATAACTCACAAAGACAAAGCAAAATTAAGTGGAAAATTGCTCACGCTAATTGGGATTTATTTAGTTTAACTGTCAAGGAACAGAGAGATCAAATGTCTTTTATGAACTCTGCTGATAAAGATCTTAATATGCTGATTGATTGCATTATAACTTCTGCTGAAAAATGTATCGGTAAATACCACATCGATCCCTCTAAAAAATGTGTTCCGTGGTGGAATGAATCGTGTAAACTAGCTGTAAAAAATTGTAAAATAGCATTAAATCGATTCCGTAAAACTAGAAACCAAGCGGATCTAATAAATTTTAGAAAACTAAGAGCTAAATCTAAGTGAATTGTCAAAGAAAGCAAAAAGGACTCATGGAACAAATACACCAGTAGCATAACTTCTGACACACCTCCTAGTCATATATGGACTAAAATAAAACAGATGAAAGGTAGATATACAACACATAAAATTCAAGCCGTTATAGAAGATAATAATGTCATAACTGGTGATCAGCAGATTGTAAATATACTTGCCAAATACTTCTCAAGTACAACAAAACATAATAACAACGCGTCTGGAACAATAAATATATCAAACAAATGTTTTGCACATAAGAATCCAAATTATTCCAATGATCATCCTGTCAATCTCCCACTAACAATCGACGAATTACTCGAAGCTGTTAATTCTCTACAACATAGTGCCGCAGGGCCGGATGACATTCAATCGATATTTCTAAAGCATCTTCATGAAGATTCCCTAATAAAGTTACTAGAATTCTACAACAACATATGGCTAGGTAACAAATTTCCATCATTTTGGCGACAAGCTATAACTATTCCACTCAAGAAAAATGATACTTCTACCAATACAACTATGTCATTTAGACCCATCTCATTAACGTGCACACTTTGCAAGCTCCTGGAAAAACTGTCAACAAACGCTTACTTTGGTATCTTGAAACACGTAACATTATCAGTTCTGCCCAATGAGGATTTCGTCCGAATCGTTGCACAATGGATAATATAATCTTATCACTCTTCAATTCGATATCATAGAGGCATTCTCTAATAGAAATAACCTTGTAACTGTCTCTCTTGATATAGAAAGTGCTTTCGACACGGCATCAAGGCCGGCAATTCTAGATAAACTGCAAGAGTCTAATTTATCTGGAAACATATATCTGTTTGTTGAGAATTTTTTAACTAACAGAAGTTTCAAAGTCTCTGCTAATGGTAAAATGTCTCCCTCATATATCCTGGAGACAGGAGTACCTCAGGGATCAGTCCTTAGCGCAACCTTATTTTTACTGCTTCTTAACGACGTTACTTCCTTAATTCAAGCCCATGTCAAACATAATATCTATGCGAATGATCTAGTCATTTACTCTTCGGGTAAAGTAACAAGCTCCATTAGTACACTTTTGCAAAATACCATTGATAACATATGTCACTGGCCTAACAAAATTGGTTTTAGCTTCTCACCAACAAAGACTAAAGTAATTAACTTTAGCAAAAAATATAAGCAAACTCTTCCACACATAACATTAAAAGTGCATCCACTACAAGTAGTTGAAAACCACAAATTTCTAGGGGTAATTTTTGACAAAAGAAAAAACCAAAGCCAATGCTGCAAAAAGTATAAATCTTTTAAAATCATTAGCCAATCGCCAATGGGGAGCCGAAGAAGAAATACTGTTAAGAGTATACAGAGCCCTAATAAGATCTAAGTTAGACTATGGATCTATATTATACAGGGTGTAACAAAAATACAGGTCATAAATTAAACCACATATTCTGGGACCACAAATAGTTCGAATGAACCTAACTTACCTTAGTACAAATATGCACACAAAAGAAGTTACAGCCCTTTGAAGTTACGAAATGAAAATCGATTTTTTTGAATATATCGAAAACCATTACAGATTTTTTGTTGAAAATGGACATGTGGCATTCTTATGGAAAGAGAATGTTAAAGAAAAATTATAGTGAAATTTGTGCACCCCATAAATATTTTATGGGGGTTTTGTTCCGTTAAACCTCCCCAAACTTTTGTGTCCGTTCCAAATAAATTATTATTGTGGTGCCATTAGTTAAATTCAATATTTTTAAAACTTTTTTGCCTCTTAGTATTTTTTAGATAAGGCAGTTGTTATCGAGTTGCGGCTTCTTTTTTAATATGTTTACATAAAAATTTTATAAGGGTTTTGTTCCTTTAAACCCCCCAAATGTTTGTGTACGTTCTAATTAAACTATTACTGCGGTACGATTGGTTAAACACAGTGTTTTTAAAACTTTTTTGCCTCTTTGTATTTTTTTGATAAAGCATCTTTTATCGAGATGTGGCTTCTTTTTTAATATGGTTCAAAATATACTTAAAAATGTACATCATAAATAAATTTTCAAATTATTACCAAGTCTCCATAATGGTACTTTACCATATACAAATATGTGGTGGATTTGACAAATATTCAATTATCTCGATAAAAACTGACTTTTGGAAAAAGTACTAAGAGACAAAAAAGTTTTTAAAAACTTGTGTTTAACTAATGGCGCTACAATAATTGTTAAATTGGAACGTACACAAAAGTTTGGGGGGGGGGGGTTTAAAGAACCAAACCCCTATAAAATTTTTATGGGGTGTTCAAATTTTATTATCATTTTTTCTTAAAATACTACTGCCATAAGAATATCGCATGTCCATTTTCAATAAAAAATCTCTAATAGTTTTCGATATATTGGAAAAAATCGATTTTCATTTTGCAACTTCAAAGGGCTGTAACTTTTTTTCCGTGCACATTTGTACTAAGGTAAGTTAGGTTCAATCGAACTATTTTTGGTCCCAGAATATGCAATTAAATTTATGACCTGTATTTTTGTTACACCCTGTATATGACTGCCCCTAAAACTTATTTAAAATCACTAGATACAATTCAAAACACTTCATTAAGAATATGCCTCGGAGCCTTTAGATCTACTCCTACAGAAAGTGTATATGTCGAATCGTGTGATCCCCCTTTAAATATTAGAAGACAACGTCTATTAAACTCCCATTTTGCCAAGGTCTCTGCAAATCCTAATAATATATCTTGCCAACTCATTAAAAATATTCAGTTAACGGGAACACACAGTTCAGCTATTTCCAATTCATCTCTACAGTTTCTTTTGCCACTCTTAGAAAATATTGACCTTAATCTCACCACCCCCATTATTCAGCCCAATACTCCACCTTGGCTAAAAATATTACCTGCCTTTAACGTAAATTTGTGCAGATATAAGAAAATGGAAACCTCCACGATACTCATGAGACAAACTTTTAAAGATATAATTAATAGAGGCAAGTTTGATAACATAATGTTCACAGATGCATCTAAAGATGAAGAAAGTGTAGGATGTGCTGTTACTTCCACAAATAATACACTAGCCATGTGTAGACTACCCAAGATAACTAGTATTTTCACAGCTGAACTCTACGCCATACTTAAAGCTCTAGAGGTTCCAATGCAGGGTACCAAAAATTTAGCAATCTGCACAGACTCATTATCATCCATACATTCAATTAGAAAATTTTATACAACAAGTCCAATAGTTATTAAAATCCATGAAAAATGTACAACACTTGCTAAATCAAATACTTCAGGTTGGATTATATGTAATCCGTCACATGTTGGTATCAAAGGAAACGAGAATGCTGACCACGCAGCAAAGAAAAATTTTCAGTTGTTTCAAGACATAACAATTGAAATCAAAAAGTTATCTACCTCAATATGGCAAAATCAGTGGAGCAAGTGCACTACCCAATTAGAGTCCATCCAACCAAGCGTTTTAGGACCTAGACTGGTAAAAATGGAAAGAAAACCGAATACCATCATCAGAAGGCTCAGAATTGAGCACACCCGCCTAACCCATGGATATTTGATGGTTCCCGAAGAACCTCCAAACTGCCAACACTGCAACACTCGACTAAGTGTACTGCACTTACTTGTGGAGTGCAACCACTACGCAGCAGGACGGACCAAATATGGCATCCACGGAAATTTGTGTACTATTTTAAACTCTAAAAATAAATTGTGTAATGTGATAAAGTTCCTTAAATATTGTAAAGTATACCACCTACTGTAAATTTAACTTAATTATTTATTGTTATTGTAATGTTCCTTGTGTCAATGGCCGCAGCAGCCGAGACACGTTAATTGAAATAAAAAAAATAAATAAATTCTACAGCAATGTGAAGAACCATTCCGTAGTTGATGTAAAGACAAACACAGTGATATAAGACAAATTTTTATTGAAAACAAAGAAGAACGGCCTGACATACCGCAGGTCAGTCTCTACGTCCTGGAACATCCACATCAGCAGTTAAGGGTTAAAATTACAGGGTACAATTAAAAATTAGTATTAGGTGTATTTACTGATTAACTAATATTCGGTGTATAAGCTGTATTTAGTGACAACGACTTGATTGGTAATATACACTTTTTAAAATACGGGCGATAAAAAAAAGATTTTACTAATTATTTTAGTATTATTGCAGGGACATTATGTCGATACGTACGTCATAATCATAAAATATAGCTGTAAATATGGCACATAGTTTGGAAATGGGCCAACAAAAGCAATTGAGATAATACTCAGCGATTTTGAACTGTAAAAAGCAGTAATATTGTCTCATAAAAGTACATAAATCTGCCATAGCTTGTTTCATGCAAAATATGTTTCCTGCAGGATATTATCCATTCGGGGATTTATAGTTTAAAACATTTGTCTAAAGTAAGTTTAAAATAAATGTTTACAAATATGTAGTGAATAAAAACTACAATTATTTTGTAAATAAACTGGATATAATATGTATGTGTCATATATTTGTCCATCGACATGATATTTTTATACCTAAATTCGAATTTTATGTACAGTCGGGGTCACTGAATAGTTTACACCATCATTTATATCGTGATACTGTAAAATCGCAGTGTTGTACGGATTTATTAAATGTCAAATTGTTTGTCAAACATTTCGCTCGTATTGAAAAATTAAATAAAAACTAATATACGCATTCAAATGGCTACAAACGCGTCCACAATGGCTATAGACATTTTAATGACCCGCACTTTCCAATAAAAATTGACAAACTCAATAATTTTAACTCAATTTTATTGAAAAAAAACTTGTTTTTATAATTTTTATTTTGTTACATTTTGATTTATTTTATTTTGATTTTTCAATTTTAATCAACCTATTTTGGATCCGCCACTGGTAACGTCACTTTAATGTAAAAGGTGAGTTTAAACGAGGTAAGAATTTAAAAAATTGTATACTAAATGCCGGGTGTCCACTTATACTTTCCCCCGTTTTAACTGCTTATAACTTCTAAACGGCTCAAGATAGAAATATGCGGTTTCGCTTAAATGTTATTTTAGTAAAAGTTTTGTCTGAATGGATTGAATTTTTTATATCGCTTTCAAATACAAAAATAAAAATGGCGGATTTTTGACAAAAAACGTTGTTGACTGTTTTTTAATGGAACACCCAGTATATTTTTTTGTAAATTGAAAGAAATATCATTCACCAATCCAGCGATATAATGGTTTTCAAAATCAGTTGTCAAATCACTGAGTTATTAATTTTTAAAATGAGAGGTGCAACGTGGATATCACATACCTAAATAACATAACGAAGCAAATTGATATTATGTTATGTGATTTCCACATTGCATCTCTTATTTTAAAAATTATTTGCTCAGTCATGTAACAACCGATTTTAAAAATTTTTATATCGCTGGATAGGTAAATGACCGTTTTTTTAAATTACAAAAAAATATACTGGGTGTTTTAATAAAAAAAGTCAACAACCTTATTTTTTTTATTCCGCCATTTTTTATTTAAAAGCGATATAAAAAACGATCATTTACCTAAAGACTTAAAAAAACTGTCATTTACCTATCCAGCTATATAAAATTTTTTAAAATCGGTTGTCAAATGACTGAGCAATTAATTTTTAAAATGAGAGATGCAATGTGGAAATCACATAACACAGCTGTGCTCAGTGCGTAAAGTGAGTTAAGTCCTTAAACACTGTTTTGAGATAAACGCGTTTAAAGTGTGAAATAATATGTTCAAGTTATACTTCTGGAATTTTATAAGAATGTATCCCTCACAATCCTTTTAAACACTTTTGATCAAATAAATATTTATTTCTCTCAATAACATAATCAATAAATAATATAAACAAACCACATAAGTATTATAAAAAAATCATAAAGTTTTTCTTACATGGACTTAACACAATTTGCACAAATATCATGAACTTAACACGCTTAACGCATAACACAAACTATTACAAAAAGCATAAAAAATAATATTTATGGGAAGTTTTAAGACCAAAGTAGCAGGTTTTATTGAATAATAATAGAAGAACACTTAGCAAGACAAAACTTGTGTTTATTCATCATAAACCAAGTGAATAATAATAGAAATTAAGTAAAATAATACAAAAATATACAAAAACTGATATGAAAAACAAATCAATTTTTTTTTTAATTTTAGATACTATTTAATATTTACATTTTTCCCTTCTTCCTGACAGTTTGTTTCGTTGATTTATTTTCGTCGTTTTAAATATATATTTTCATATTTATTTGTCATTTTTTTCGTGGTTTTTACATTTATTTTCTTTCTTTATCAGGTATGTAGTTGCGCTATCTCTTCATTTGCTTCATCAGGAATGTCATCAATGTAGGTATTCTCTGGTTCATTTGAGGTTATTCTTTATAGAATTAATGAAATACTGGTAAGATGTGTGGAAGCAGGTTGAGAGTCATTTGTTTTTTCTACTTGGGTATAGAATTTTGTCCTGGGTAACGTAAACCAGGGTCCATTTTGCTAATGGTTTCTTTGCCTTTTCTTTTGAAACTAATGCATTGAAACGGTTGATTAAGATCTAAGGTATTCTTGTAGTAAATTATTCCAGGCTCGTTTTTATTAAAATTCAGCCACTGTACATCTCATACTGTTTTTAACAAAATTCAAAGGGCGTTTCTTGCCAGTGCTTTGTATAAGTTCGGGCCAATCATGAGGATGGTGGAACGTCCAGCAAAAGCTGTTTTATATATTTTCAATAAGGACGTGTGATGTATCACACTCAATGTGCGTGTGGCCAGGTACTAAAAAATTTATGATTAATCGCTTCCAAGTTAGGAGAATTTTGCAGGGCTACCATACACTTAGCTGGTACATGAGTATTCTTGTTTTGACCACCACGTGTATCTGAGTACCTATATGATCAAACTTTTCACAACAGGCTTTAAAGTTTTAGAAATAAATTTGTATACACATGAGCCAACTTCATTAGCACCTCTCCCAGCTACACCTTCATGCCAAAGGTAACAGTAAATTGTGCCATCACTGCAGTCGTAGACTGTCAGATTTAAAGTCCAAAGTTGGCGTTTGTAGAAGGCTACAGAACTATGCATGAGTGGAGTGGGAAGGCATTGCTGCATGTCAAATGTCACAATTTTGGTTGAATCGTTAACTTTTGAATTTTCTTTGTCTAATTGTTTAGACTCTACGCATACACCGCGTTATCAAGGTGGTCATTTTTTGTTTGAAAAACTCCTGATTTTCACTCCCCATAACATATTTTAAGTTGCATGTCTAGCCTATCACAGTTTGAACAGGTACCTAATCTAGGCTTTCTAATTTTTAAATTTAAGTTGTGGAACTCCTCACAAAACTTACTATAGCTTACAGGTTTTAAACTGTTTTCAGATAGGGTACGCTTGTATTCTTCATATTATAGTGTCACTATCGTCAAATGTGGAAAAACAAATTTTCCCACAATCTTGTCTGGAGTAGTGGCTTTCATAAGCTGGGATTCCAATTAAAAATTGATTTAATGTATTTCTTTCTTCTTCAGTTATAATTTTTTTTCTAAAATTTCCTCTTTCCTCCGGTTGGATTGTGCCCGAAGAAGATGATTTTTTCTTTTGAATAATAGTTTATAGGTATCTCCGACTTTCTCCAAATACTTTTAGTAAAAATGACAAATCAGCTTTAAAGGCGTACAGAAACTCAACATAATAACTTATTAGTGTACAGTGTGTTAAGTCGAAAAAATTGTGGGACTTAACACACTGAGTCTTCCTGTTTCTTAAATAATATTTAGTATAAAGAGTGATATGTCTAAGTTCGCGACTTAACACGCTTTACACAGTTAGTATTGATTGTTTTTCATTTCTGTAAAATGAATATCTTAGTTTAGGAATGGAATTAGACTTGACAAATTAAACACACATGTAGATATCAATTTCTAACATACAGATAGTGCATTTGCCAATTTCGACCATTTTTGGACTTAACTCACTTTACGCACAGAGCACAGATAGTATCAATTTGCTTTGTTATGTTATTTAGGTATGTAATATCCATGTTGCACCTCTCATTTTAAAAATTAATTACTCAGTGATTTGACAACCTATTTTGAAAAACTTTATATCGCTGGATATAGTCCTGTCGCCAGTGGGGGTACAACGGCCTCCTTAATTCAGATGGACTTACCCAAGTTTTTTTATGTATTTTGACCCGTAGAACACGAATTTTTTGGGTAACGGTCGATAAGATTGTTATAAACAAAGAACTTGAGGAATCACATAACAGCGATTTTTCGTAAAACAAAACATGGTTTTGTACTTTTTGGGTCATTCTAAGCAAAAAATATTTTTACAAGTTTTTTCGTAGGATGCATAGATTTCGACATAAACGCGGTTAATCTTTCAAAAAATCGAAAAATTCTGCTTACCGCATTTTAAAGTTCAAGTCAACTTCTATCGGTTTTGATTACTTTCATTGCTAAGAATTAATTTTTTTATTGTTAAACAAAGCTATAAACACATAGTGATTGAATGATGTTTTTAATGCATTTCCCATTTGAAATCGAACGAGTAGACGCATACAGACAATTTCTACGTAGATTACGTACATTAAAACGCATGCATTGGCACGGGAAACACTATGTGTTTATCACTTTGTTTAACAAACAAAAACTTAATTTTTAGCAATGCAAATAATCAAAACCGATAGAATTTGACTTAAACTTTCAAATGCAGTAAGCAGAATTGCTATTTTATTTTTTAATCAAAAGTTATTCTGGTTCAAAAATTGCTCTTTTTCGTTTTTTTTAAAGTTCAACCGCGTTTATCTCTAAAACTATGCATCCTACGAAAAAACTTGTAAAACCATTTCTTGCTGAGAATCAACCAAAAAATACAAAAAAATGTTTTGTTTTGCGAAAAATCGCTGTTATGTAATTCCTCAAGTTCTTTGTTTATAACAAACTTATCGACATCCGGATCAACTGTTACCCAAAAAAATCGTATTCTACGGGTCAAAATACATAAAAAAACTTGGGTAAGTCCATCTGAATTAAGGAGGCCGTTGTACCCCCCCTGGCGACAGGACTAATAGGTGAATGACCTTTCTTTCAATTTACAAAAAAATATTACTGGGTGTTCCATTAAAAAAAAGTCAAAAAAGTTTTTTCAAAAATCCGCCATTTTTATTTTCGAATTTGAAAGCGATATAAAAAATTCAATTCATTGGGGCAAAACTTTTACTAAAATAAAATAATTCAGCAAAAACCGCATATTTCTATCTTGAGCCGTTTAGAAGTTATAGGCAGTTAAAATGGGGGAAAATATAAGTGGACACCCGGTATTATAGGGTGTAAACTTTTCCATGGCTAGATCTGTACAAACATTCAATTATGCATATCAAATTCACTAACAAATAAAGATTTGTTGACTGTTGTAATTTTTCTATATAGTTGGTCATTTTCAAATTATAAACCATTTTAAATTAAAAAGAAACTAGCTTAAAAAATTATTTTTTGCAAGTGCAGCTGTGATCTCTGAATAGTTTACAAACTTTAATATCCAGTGGTCAAGTTTTTGAATTTTTACCTCGTTTAAATACACCTTTTATGCCAAAGTTACGTTACCAGTGGCGGAACCAGAATAGGTTGATTAAAATTGAAATATCAAAATAAACTAATTATTAATCTATTTTACAAAACGTGACAAATTATAAAAAGAAGTTTTTTTGAATAAAATTCAGTTAGAATTATTAATTTTGGCAATTGCTCTTGGTTTTGCGCGTCATTAAAATGCCTGTAGGAATTTTGGAAGCGTTTAATAGCTTTTTATTTTTCAATAGGTAAATAGTGTAGGAAACAAAGGTTGAACCTTGCAAAATGGACACAAGTCCGGTTTTATTTTTTTTCTGGTGTATCAAGGGGTGCTTATTATAAGACTAAATTTTTCTGAAAAAATTTCGCCCCGGAACCCCCCTTTTCACCCCTTTAAAGGGGTAATTTTTGGTTTTTGCGGAACGTAGCCCTTCCTGTACCTTCTACAAAAATTTTTTTTATAGAAATATGAAGAGGACTATATTTTCTACGATTTATTTCCCGACAGCATATGTCTATCATCCACCGTTTAGTGGGGGTGGCGCCCCAAACTTGACAAGTTTTTAAAAAAGTTGTTTTTAAAAAAATATATATTTTTCCCTAACTGTAACGGAAATTAAGAAGAAATCCTGCGGCAATGATTCACAAATAATTGATTGAGTTTTTGTTATAGGTTTCACTTAAGGTTAATTGTCCTTTTTTTAATTACAGGGTGTTACATTTAGAAAAACCCCTTTTTATACCATCTGAACCGTTTATGCTAGAGTAAAAAGACTTTCAGCGATTACCCATGTACTGGTGCTATTTACAAATTTGTATAATGCACCCCCATTTTTTCCTCGGAACCACCCAAAAAAAAAGAAGAATTAATAAATAAAGTGATTTTCTTGGAATCCTTCACACACAATACCCTTTATTAATATCCTTCATATATCATTTTGTGCACGTTATTATTACCCATGCATGGACACCAAAAGCGATTTCCTAGTGCAACCCCTGTAGCCAAAAAAAAAAAAAATAAATAAAATGGGGGTTGAAAATTTTTTTTTGCTTTTTGCTTTTTGATCCATATGGGCATATGCTACATCAATAGTGCTTTTCAAAAATATATATGGTTATTCCAACATCCCTGCGGAAACCACCCCTATCCTTGAAAATATACTGCAGAAACTACCTCTATCCCTTGGCGAGAATGTTTTTACGATTTTCTCATTACCTATGCAATCTTTTTAAACAAAACTTATACAAGGTTAAACCACTATTTACTCTAAAAATTAGGTCCTATTTATTTTTTTTTGTATAAGCAACCGTTACGGCACAGTGGCTCAGTAAACCTCATATTATATGCTTTGGCGGGCTCCAGTTTTTGTGTTTTTTTCGTCATATGTTCGTTTTATTGATAAAGTACTTATGTAAAATAAAACAACATAGTGTAACCTAAAAATTATGACTTATGCACATTTTACAATCTTTGCACCCCAAAGCCACAGTGGTGGCCCAAAATCAATTTTTGCATATTTTCGCCACCTACACGCATTTTATTGCATTAATGCTACCTTAATAGCACAATATTTACCCTTGTGGTCGCTAAGCAGTGGCGGATCCAGGGAGGGGTGATGGGGGTGATCACCTCCCCCCTCTCAAACCAAGTGATATTAAATTCAAAGATTATAAAAATATTCTTTTATCTTTATAGGAATTTAGCCAATTGGCACCCCCTCTTAACGATGCTGGATCTTCCACTGTCGCTAAAGCATAAAAAGTACGCCATTCTTATAAAAATAATAATATAATAAAAGTATTCCTATCGTGTCTATGTATTCTGTGTCCTCTGGTTTCGAAGAAGTGTCCGATATCACGTCTTCTTTGACATGTGTTCTATTCGGTTTGTTAATTTGACATTCATGGCATTGTTTAACGTATTTTCTTACGCCTTTTTCTAAATTTTTCCATCTGAATCTTGCTTTTAGCTTCTTTATTAGTCTGTTTTTCTTTAAGTGTCCTCCAAACATCGGGTGATTATGATATTCTTCTATTAACCTGTGTTTTTCTTTGTCATCTTCTATTGTTTCTGGTACTTCACATATGTATATTTCTACATTCTTCAATATTTCGTTTTCTTGTTTAACAAATTCCTCAATTGTGCACACTTTAAAAATAATATCGTTTATGTATATTTTTACTTTACGTACTGCATTCTCTACCGCCAGCTTAACAAGCTGTGCCAACATTTGGTTTAAATCAAAATGATTGAATCCTGTGGCTATGTTCTTGCTGCACTTTATTTTGATTTGACCCTAATGCTCAGTCTTGGTGAGATTAGTTCTGCTCCAAAAGACAAAATTGGTAGTCTATGCGCCTCTAAATTATTTAGTACCTTTCTTACTGTTTGTTTAAGGGCTTCTGGCTGTAGTGCGAGTTCACTTTCTGCCTTCGTTTGCCTTGCTTCCTTCTTCTTTTCTCTTGCTTGAGCTCGTGTTATAGCTAATATATGGGTATTGTCTATGTATAGGTTCTTTAGTTGATGTAATGTTATTCTTGAAAGACTATCTGCATAGTTATTTTTCCCTGTTATGTATTCTATTTCGAAATCGTATTCCTCTAAATCTAATCTGATTCTTGTAAGTTTCGAAGTTGGTTCTTTCATTGCAAATAAATGTGTTAGTGGTTTATGATCCGTTTTTAGTAAAAATGTTGGTGCTCCATATAAATAACATTTGAAATGATTAATTCCCCAATGAATCGCTAGTAATTCCTTAACGAATATAGGTTTGTTACATTCTCCTTTATTGAAACTTCTTGATGCGTATGCTATTGGTAGGTCTATTCCGTTATAATCTTGACTTAAAATTGCTGAACAACTCTCGTTGGATGCGTCTGTTGTTAGGATGAATTGTTTATTGAAATCGGGATATTTTAGGATTGGTGGCTCCATCAGAGATGATTTAAGGTTATTGAATGCTTTTTCACATTCTTCTGACCAAAAAAATGCTACTCCTTTTCTTGATAATCTGTTGAGTGGTCTGCATATTTCAGCAAAATTTTGAATAAAACGTCTATAATAGTTACAAAATGCTACGAATCTTTTTGTTTCTTCCGCTGTCTTAGGTGTCGGTTATTGTTCAATCGTTGCATATTTCGCTTTGTCTGGTGATACTCCTTCCTGAGAAAGATCATGTCCTAAATATGTTACTTCTCTTCTAAAAAATTGACATTTTCCTGGGTTAAGTTTCAAATTGAATTTTCGACATGTCTCGAATGTCTTTTTCAGGTTGTCTAGGTGATGTTTTTCGGATATTCCTATCACTACTATATCGTCCATGTAAAGAAATGCTTTATCTGGTGTTAATCCCGAAAATGCTATTGACATCATCCTTGAAAAACTATTTGGGCTTACATTTAATCCAAAAGGTAATCTGGTAAATTGAAATGCTCCATTTTCTGTGCTAAACGATGTGTATTTTCTCGATGATTTTTCTAATGGTGTCTGGTGAAAACCTGACGTTAAGTCTATAACTGAAAACCATTTTGCTCTTCCTAGTTGATCTAGTATCGAGTCTATCCTTGGTAAAGGAAATTTGTCTGTGACTATTTTCTTGGTCATTTGTCTAAAATCTATGCATAATCTCCATGCTTTATTTCCATCTATCGCCTTTTTCGGTACCAGCAATACTGGGCTGTTGTATTCTGACGTAGACGGTTCTATTATTCCTTGGTCTCTCAGTTTTTGTACTTGTCGGTTTAATTCCTCTGTTTGTGCATGAGGTGTCCTATAGTTTTTAATGTATACCGGAGTTTGGTCTTTAACTCTCAGTTTCTGCTCGTAGAAGTTGTTACATATTAGCATGTCATACCTTAGGGCGAATATATCTGAATAATCTTCACATAAAGATACTAACTTATCGCTTATGTATTCTGGAATGTCTAACTCCAATGATTCCCGTAATTCCTTTTTACTATCCTTGCTGTCGTTGATCAGTCTATATATGTTGAATAATTTAATGTCTAATGTTTTGATTGCGTTTGTCTCTACTTTTACTGTTTCGTACGTTGTGTTCAAAATTTTGATGTACGGATTATTACTTGAAATAATTGCTCTCGCTATGAATATTCCTGGTTGTATTTCTTGTTGTTCCACTATCCTGTCATTCTTCAGCGTTTGAAAAATTTTTACGACTCTGGTAATTTCACATCTAGGCGGTATTATTATCGTGTCATTATCTATATTATCCAAAATGTTTGTACTAATGTAATAATCGTTGTCCTCTTTAATGTGCATTTTAAGGTTAGCGTAGTCTAGTATGCATTGAAAGTTTGAAATAAAGTCTCTCCCAAGGATTCCGTCGGTTGGAATAGGAAAGCTAGGTTCCACTAATTGAAAGATATGCTCAAATCGAGATCCTTTTACTTCTAGCGTTGTTTCAACTTCTCCCATTATTTGTAATTCTCCTTTAGTTACTCCTTTTATTTTTGCTTTTGTGTTTGGTTTCACATGTTCCTTCATAAAATCTTGTGAACATTTCAGTATTGAAATATCAGCTCCTGTGTCTATGATAAAGGTATTTGTGTTTTCTAGGATTCCTGTTTTCATTCGTACAAAATTCGTTAGATTTAAGTCGAAGTTGTAAATATTATATTCCACTTCTGACTGTGTACTTTCCTTGTTTCGTTCATTCAAAACCCCAACTGCTGGTTTTCTGGTTCCTCTTGGCTGTCTTCTAACTCAAGTAGCCTTACGTTTCTGTTACGTCCTCCTCTCTGGTTTCCTCTGTACGTTTGGTTGTTGAATTGTCTATATCCTCTGTTGGAATAATTCCGTTGGTTTCCTGTTTCTTCTCCTTCGTTCCGTTGTCTGAAGTTATTTCTTCTTCCTCTGTCGTATTTGTTATGGTATCCTCTTCGGTATTGCTGTTGTCCTCTCCTATTTTCATAATTCGTCCTATAATTGAACACTCTTCCCTGTGTGTTCTCCTCTGTCGTATCAATCGATAAAAATTTAGATACTACTTCCTGCGGTGTTGTGAAATTACTTGCCTCCAGTATTGACTTAGCTCTATCCGTATTAACATTTCGTTTCATTGTTGCTACGACTGTTTCCGTTGTTTATTTTTTCGCTAGCTCCAATGGCATTCCTTCCGCTATGTATGCTACCTTCAACTGTTCCGCTAATTCCTCTACTTCGGATGCGTACACTGCTGCATCTTTGTTTCCTTGCCTTTTCTTTGCTAACTTGTCTATTATCGTTTTCGGATTGTCGCATCTTAATTCTTTCTTCAATGCCGCTGCTATAAGTGGGATCGTATCCTCTGTGGTTATCAGGTTTCTAGCCTTATTAGTCAATCTTGTTTTTATTAATGTTATCGCTGTTTCTTCATGTCCTTCTGCTATTTTTCCAAGTAACTCTAATGCGTCTAAAAATGGTTGTAATTTCCCTGCGCTTTCATCAAACTCGTTGGGCAATACCTTGCTTGCAATATTCAAAAATTCGTTGATTGTCAGAGCCATGTTTAATATTTTTATATCTTGTTTTATGTCGCTTTTTCCCTCTTTTATTTCCTCGTCATTTTTTTCCTCTATCTCCTCGTCATTTTTTCCTCTTCCACTTCTTCGTCGCTTTGTTCTTCCCAAGTAATTTTGTTGCTACTCATTTATTCATAATTCATTTATTCCTGTAATATTCATTTTCCTTATTCCTGTACCCGTAACGAACGCATAAATTTGACAGTCTTACGATGTATAGTAAATATATATGTATGTAAAATAATATGTCAAAAATAGTAAAGATATAGTAAATTGCCATAAAAAAATCATTATATCAGTCAATATAAATCACTATAAAAATCAGTATACCAATAAAAATGTAGTAAAAATCAGTAGGTAAAATAATAAATGGATAAAAAGTCAGTAAAGATAAAAATATACTAGTAAATATATAAAAATCCAATAAAAATCAATATCAAATAAAAATGTATCATTACGTCCTATAAATAACTAATATCAGGGTTAAAAAAAATTCCTTATATATTGGTAAATATTGGTATTATAAGGAAATTAAAAATAGAATAATTAAGTAAAAATAGGTAAAACTTAAAACGTTATGTGCATCTTAAATTATAATTACGTTAATATTACTTTATACTTTATACTTTATATTATACGAATCAGGAAATACCATAAAAATAGCTAATATGGACTTACCACTTTAAACGTCTGTGTTCGTATCACCAAAAAGTCCTCGCTGCACGTTCCATGGCATTGTCCATTGTCTCACGATGTTCCATCTCCATACCAAGTTCCATTTTCCATATCATTCCATTTTCCGTACCTCAGCTCCGTCTCGGGCCTGACGTCTCCATCGTTTTCCTATATACCACACTGTTCTAGGGTGGTCGAGGTGCCAGAACATTGACGTTTTTCTCCATACTCTTCTCGTTTACCAGTCCTGTGACGTCTTTCCAGTCTTTCTTCCCTGGTCTTGGTTCTATCTTGGTTCCTATCTTCTGATCCACCTTAGATAATTAGGGGTTGGTTACCCCCGACCATAAGGGTTGATGTAGTAAATAACTCTCACTGTTTATACATTTTTTTATACGTGGAGTATTTAACGGTAAGTAGCTGGTGGTATATTATTTGCTTAAGGTGATGTTACTCGCTGGAATCTCAACTACTAATTGATTTATCTGTTCCCCGTGAAGGTATAATTAAAGGTCGATTGTTTTGTTTTATGTTTTGGTAAGCAAAAGTGAGAGTGATTAAAAATGCTGACTGCTAACAAACATACCTTGAATATTATTGCAACTTGACTTTGTATCAAATACTAGCATGTATCGATGTGGTAATCTAGGTTAATCGTATTTATTAAAAACAAACATATTTGTTTTTACCACGGGCATTTAATTGTTAAAGAGTTTGTCTGAAGAAGATGTTTACCGAGATGCTGTGTATCCCAACACAGTTACACTGTATTGTTTTATTTTACATAACTACTTTATCAATAAAACGAACAGATGTCGAACACAAAAACAAAAACTGGAGCCCGCCAAAGCATATATAAAGTTTACGGCGCCACTGTGCCGTAACGGTTGCTTATACGAAAAAAATGAATAGGACCTAATTTTTAGAGTAAATAGTGGTCTCTTTAACCTTGTATAAGTTTTGTTTAAAAATAATGCATAGGTAATGAGAAAATCGTAAAAACATCCTCGTCAAGGGATAAGGGTAGTTTCTGCAGTATATTTTCAAGGATAGGGGTGGTTTCCGCAGGGATGTTGCAATAACCGTATATATTTTTGAAAAGCACTATTGATGGAGTATATGCCCCTATGGATAAAAAAGCAAAAAACAAAAAAAAATTTCAACCCACCATTTTATTTATTTTTTTTTGCTACAGAGATTGCACTAGGAAATCGCTCTTGGTGTCCATGCATGGGTAATAATAACGTGTACATAATGATACATGAAGCATATTAATAAATGGCATTGTGTGTGAAGGATTATTTATTAATTCTTCTTTTTTTTTTTTGGTGGTTCCGGGGAAAAAATGAGAGTGTATTATACAAATTTGTAAATAGCCCAGAATATGGGTAATCGCTGAAAGTCTTTTTACTCTAGCATGAACGGTTCAGATGGTATAAAAAGGGGTTTTTTAAAATGTAACACCCTGTAATTAAAAATAGGGCGTATACCCTTAACTGAAACCTATACCAAAAAATCAGTCACTTAGTTATGAATAATTGCCGCAGGATTTCTTCTTAATTTCCGTTACAGTTAGGGAAAAATATATTTTTTTAAACATCTTTTTTAAAAACTTGTCAACTTTGGGTCGCCACCCCCGTTAAACGGTGGATGATAGACATATTCTGTCAGGAAATAAATCGTAGAAAATATAGTCCTCTTCATATTTATATAAAAAAAATTTGTAAAAGGTACAGGAAGGGCTACGTTCCGCAAAAACCACAAATTACCCCCTTTAAAGGGGTGAAAAGGGGGGTTCCGGGGCGAAATTTTTTCAGAAAAATTAGTCTTATAATAAGCACCCCTTGATATATCAGAAAAAAGAAAACCGGACTTGTGTCCATTTTGCAAGTTTCAACCTCTGTTTCCTACACTAAAATTGGCGCGAAATTTTTGAAAAGCAATTTGACATTATTTAGTAAATCAGTACGACACTGCTATTTTACAGTATTACAATATAAAAACGAAGACGTATACTATTCAGTGACTGCGACTGTACCATAGATATTTTTACACCATCTCATTCGTAAGATACCCCAAAACAAGAGTCCAGAATAGGGATGGGAAAACCTACAAGTTATATCCCAACATCGGTTTTTTATTGCGCATTATGGGGTTTCCGGATAATTTTTTGTCCCGGTTATTAACGGTATATACTATCGATTAACTCAGTATTCAGATGAGTCAGATACTTTTAAAAATTCTTTTAAAAAAGATTAATTACTTAATACGATATTTTTTATGTTATATAATAATAATAAATACCATCGATGTATACAACGTACATATTATGTGGGACACACGCATTCATTTTAATACCCAGAGAATCCCGCTTATTAAGCATAAGAATATTATGATATTATCTTCGCAAGGTTGATATCGAAACGAAAGTGAAAATATAAATAAACATGCATGTACAGTCGAACCCGCTTATAAGAGTACCGGTTATAGGAATATCCCTGTTAATTGTATCGCTTAATAGAATAATTTTTTCAGGTCAACGAATAAAATTTTACGTACAATTTCCTAAAAAATGAAATTTTGCCTGGTATAATGGTTTGTCGGTAAGAGTTTCGAAAGCCTGCTGTTTTGTATATTATTACCGTTTGTCAATTACCTTAAACACTTTATTACTGTGTTATGAGTAAACGCTCCTTTCCCACAGAAAATTTAATCGTTCGCCGACAAGGTAATAAAATAATTTCATTTGTCTACGAATTTCAATACGGGTATTCTGTAAGGTACGGTACATATTGCCACCCACTTGGCTGCTTTTAGAAACAGCATTTTCTATAAGATTATAGATTATTTATTACCAATAGTTGATCGTTTGTTCGGAAGTCTTTTTTTAAAACCCAATTCCAATTTATTTTCTAATTGTTTCGCAATAATCATTTTTTTAAATAGATTATAAATTTTTATTGACATAAAAAGACCTAAAACCATATGCATATACATATTGACAGTATGTACTATTATAATGTATATTCGATACACTTATTTCAGATAGCCACCAATGATCGGTTATTAGAATATCCCGCTTATAAGAATATTTTTGCTTGGCACGAAGGCTATTCCAATAAGCGGGTTCGACTATATAGCAAATAGGTACACAAAATAACACGAGATCAGTATTTCGAATTGGTTAGTCAGATTATGGGAGAGTTTCAACGAAGTTCGAGTTTGCTTGCGGTTTAGAGTAGAAGGTAGTTTTTGTCGTCATCAGCTGAGTACAGTTCATTGTATTTAGCAACTAATAAACTATTGGTGGGTCAACAAGTGTATATTTGCTGTTCAAGCCCTTGCCAAGGGTAAACACCACTACAACAATTACCATATATCCTGGCAGGATCGTGATTTTACAAAAAATAAAAGAGATCAAACTGCGACGACTCGTCGACGAAAGTATGTTAAATTACTCGCTTGTGTCGTATATTTCAAATAGCAATTGTTACGTAGAATAAAAACAATGCTCAATCCCCTATTTTGTCTTTCGCGAAGTCCTCGGAAGTATTTCACCAGTTGCGTCCCATCCCCCTGTTTCCTGTCCCGACTTTGGGGAGATTTCGATTAAATACGGAATCAATCTTACTCCGCTTCAGCCAAGTTGTCAACGTTGAATCTTGCCAATTTAATAGAGTTTCTCGGGAAAATTCCTGCCTTCGTAAAATGTTGGTTTTATTTTTAGGGCCAACCCTCATTTTTATTTTTTGTGATTTTTTATGAAGTTTGATAGAACTGTCTATGGGACAATAAATAATGTGATGGCTGAATATCGATCGTTTGTCATTATATTCGGTTTGTGTGTTTCGCAATATCGTTTCTCAAGCAAGAAGGCGGGTCTGGTAACCTGCTTCACATAATTTTAGGACATAGGAACGAATATTAATTTACCGTAATAGTAGGGGAGGAAAGTATGCTAAATGTGCAGTCACTCGAGCGCTTTGGGGACCTATTGGGTTGTGAAGAGTAGGTCCTAAAACCAAATTAGGTTAAGTAAAGTTTTCTATTTTAGTGGCGACTTTCCATGTTTAATTTAATTTTCCATTTCCAACAATCGTTTTTTCTGATTATAGCGCCATTTATCCATAATCCGAAAAAATGTTTAAAAAAAAGTTACTTATTTTTACGTAAGAAATCAATAGATTTTTCAAACATATTGAATAAGTGTATTTTTGAGCTTTTGGATCTGATGTTCATTTCGCGAAATATCGCGGGATTCGTATTTAAAATTTAAAATTTACCACCCACCCCCCTCCGTGGGGAGTTGTGTTTGGTATTATTCGATATATTTTTGACAAATATTGAACACGTATTTTCAGCTTTTAAATCTATCATTCATTTCGCGAAATATTCGCTTTTTTCTTGTGAAACTTTGTGACTCACCCATTTTCTTACGTCCCGCCTAAATCGTCAGGTGTTTTAAATATACACTGTATTGCATGTACTTAACTTAACTTATCTTAATCCGACGATTTCGAGTTATTTCTAAGGATAGATTTTTTTTCGCCCCCCCCCCCTTAACAAACTCCCCTGTGTTTAGAGGTACAACGATAGAGTACTAGGTTTCTCCCCATATGATAATGTGACGCGCTCGAGTTACTGCAAAAATCCCAGCTTGGGCTCCCCTACCATAACGTTCAGGTGAAAAGCACACATCCTTTAACTAAATAAGTAGCTTATACGGTGTGTCCATAAAGTAACGGATACATTTTTATTATTTCATAAGCCGGCGACTTTGAGGAAAAATCCCGAAACAGGTCGATTTTTAGTTTTAAATTGCGATTTTTTGGCATATATATATCATACTAGCGACGTCATCAATCTGGGCGTGATGTAAAGGATGATTGTTTAAATAAGAATAGGGGTCATTTGATAGCTCATTTGAAAGGGTATTTAATGCTCTATTAAAAATATAAACATTAACATAATTATTTATACAGTGTGTTCAAAAAAAATTACTTAAATTATTTGAGACAAAAAGAAGACTATTATGTAATTTATTTAATTCAAAATACGTTTTCCAATTGTCACAAAACTGTAAAAAAATGTTTATTTTTGAAAAATAAACATTGATTTTATTTTTATATCAGAATCCTTCAAAATTTGACACCCCTCAAAGTTCGGCGCCCCGGGCTGTCGCCTGGCAGCCCGCCCCTTTATCCGGCGCTGACTCCAGTGTCTATTAATTTCAGTTGGAAGCCCTGGCTACTAGAAGAGTTTTCATTGTAATGTCAACACGTCATTGTGCGCTTTTACTGCTGTCAGTTATTTACTAAGTTAAAACAGCTCACGGGATCTACGTCATATAAGTTTAATAAAGTATCAGATTATAATTTTATAGTAATTTTAGCTGTTAATAAATTTATTAAACAAAATTTATTAACAGGAGTAATAGGAATATTTTCATTGTTTGAAACGTGGAGTTTCTTTGTGCATTATGTTACGTTAATAGCGTACTTATTAGACTATTTCTAGGTAGGTCTAGGCTGGTTATGAAATGGAAAGAAATAAACAAGTGTAGATTCTTACAATCTTAAAATACTTAACTACTGTGAAAATACCTATACAGGATAGACCAATGAAAACAGTCCACCTAAATATTTGACAGTATTTATTTGATTTTAAGGAAATGATGAAATAGGTCGACTTTTGTTCTAAGGGTGACACATTTTTACGATACATATACAGGGTGTTTAGTAAAGATTGTGCCATAGCTTAACCTTAGATTCCTGTGATTAAAATATATCGATTTAAGCTAACTTACCTTTGTACAAAAGTTAATAATAATCGAAATACAGGGTGTCAAAGTTAACGTTTTATTTTATTTATTTTTGAATATTTCCTGACAGGCATGGGACAACAACACGAAATTTGGTAAGTGATGCTGGTACTGTACACCATACTAAATTTTGTTAAACAAACATTTCTGGCTACTTCCAGATGCGTGCGACGGGGGAACGTGAATGGTTGACCCTTCTTAAATTCTACGCCACTGGCGGAATTGCCATTACAGCGCAATTTTTTAATTCTCCAATACTTTCTATGTAAATAACATACTCTTCATTCGTAACGATAAAGACATTAGTTTTCGAGATATTTGAAGCTAAAAACAGAGGAGCATAATACATTAATCATTCAAAATAAGTGTGCCTTTTCATTTTTAACTTCAAATATCTCGAAAACTAATGAGTTTATCTTTACGAATTAAGAGTATATTATTTGCATAAAAAGTATTGGAGAACCTAAAAATTATGCTAAAACAGCAGTTTCATCAGTGGCGTAGAATTTGGGAAAGGTCAACCATTAACTTTCCCCTGTCGTACGCCTCTGGTAATAGCACGAAACGATTGTTTAACATAATTTAGTAGGGTGTAAAGTGTCTACACTTTCTGCCAAGTATGACACGAATATGTCAAATTATTTTAGAGTATTCTTTTTTTTTAATAATTTATTCTTTATTTAAAATTTTAAGAAATATGTGTGCCCGGTGCTATAAAACTATTTGACATATCCTTATGATACTTGGCAAAAAGTGTAGGTACTATACACCCTACTAAATTATGTTAAATATTCGTTTCTGGTTAATACCAGAGGCGTACGACAGGGGAAAGTGAAGGGTTGACCTTTCCCAAATTCTACGCCACTGACGAAACTTATATTTTAGCATAATTTTCATATTTTCCAATACTTTTTATGCAAACAATACACTCTACATTCGTATCAATAAAGTCATTAGTTTTCGAGATATTTGAAGTTAGAAATGAAAAGGCACACTTATTTTGATTAATATATTATGCCCCTTCATTTTTAGCTTGAAATATCTCGAAATGTAATGGCTTTATCGTTACGAATGAAGAGTATGTTAGTTACATAGAAAGTATTAGTTAATTAAAAAATTGCACTAAAATAGAAATTCCGCCGGTGGCCTAGAATTTGGGAAGGGTCAATCATTCACGTTCCCCCGTCATACGCCTCTGGTAGTAGCCAGCAACGTTTGTTTAACATAATTTAGTAGGGTGTACAGTACCAGCACCACTTACCAAATTTCGTGTTCTTGTCCCATGCCTGTCAGGAAATATTCAAAAATAAATAAAATAAAAGTTTAACTTTGACACCCTGTATTTCGGTTATTATCAACTTTTGGACTAAAGTAAGTTAGCTTAAATCGACCTATTTTAACCTCAGGAATCTAAGGTTAAGCTATGGCCCATTCTTTACCAAACACCCTGTATACGTCATTAGCCCACTCTCTCCTTTCCACTTTCCCAACCCCTTATATTTAAATAGGTAATATACCATGTGCGGCACACCATTAGAAAGGCATTTATATGGAGTATTTAGACATAAACATAATGATTGTCCACGATTTATTTTGCGATAGGTGCAGAGTGTTTCCAAAAAAATCTTACATCATTTAAAGTACAACACCTCTTAAAAATGAAATGAAAATATCATCAAAAGTAAATTTAAACAAAATTATTAATTTGATACTGACAATTATGGTTTAACATTGTTATTAGTTAATACATTTAGATATTTTTCAATACTTCTTCCACAATGGTATACCTATTATATTGCAGAACGATTATTTCCATAATTTTTGAAAACGGAAAGTGTGAAAGAAGAGCAGCAAATTTATTTAATCAGCTTCATTCTTTTTTTAGTTTCTTGGCCTCCACTTCAGCTTCATGAAGACAGAAAAAATGGCATATTAGCAAACCATTTTTAAGAGGTGTTGTACTTTAAATGAATTAATACTTTTTTGCAAAGGCTGTGCAAATATCAAAAAAAAAATTGATGGACAATCATTATGTCTAAAGGCATTTATAATGATGTGTTGCACATGGTATATTCCCTATTTAAATCGAGAGGTTGGGGAAGTCCAGAGGCGGCTTTACCTATTGTGCAGGGTGTGCGGTGCACACGGGCGCCGTGATGTTGGGGGCGCCGAGCGCCAAAGAGCGGGGTCCTTTACTTTGTTTCCATAAATCACACCAAACAGTTATTTTTTCTGAATGTAATGGCAACTCTTGAACCTCTTTGTATTGCTCATCAACCCAAATACGGGAATTTTGTTTATTCACTTTGCTTCACTTCACAATGCCAAAGAGCGGGGTCCTTTACTTTGTTTCCATAAACCACACCAAACAGTTATTTTTCTGAATGTTATAACAACTCTTGACCCTTTTTGGGTTGCTCATCAACCCAAATACGGGCAATGTGTTTATTCACTTCCCCATTAAACCAAAATTAGGCCTCATCGAAACGGGAAAAACGGCGACGAATCGACTCTTCGTTATTTTCGCGTAAACCATCCTACCGCCGCTATATTTTCTTCAGTAGGTGATGAATTTGGTCTATTTGGTCGTGTGTTATTCAATTATGAAAACTGGGTTTCAAACTTACTGATGATATAGCGAATTATGCGTTCGGGTGCCAATTATATGGACCATAAGTTGTTCTAAGCGCACGAAACACATTCCTCATTGAACGCCTATTTTTGTAATATAGCTGAATAATAGTCTAGACGCTGTGCCGAACTAAATTTTTGCAGCAAGAAATGTCGATTCAAATACGACTCATGCACGATCTCCCATCAAATCTCACCAAAAAAGTACCTCTAAATGAATCACCCTTTATTTAAGTTAACATGTAAATAAAAAGTAAAGCGGCTTTTCTTTTGATTAAAATTATTTAAAAGGAAGATTTTCTTTTATTACTACCACAATTATTGCGACTTTCAGCGGAGTCAGAGCTCCTCGAAAATTATTCATATTAACAATTTGTTGTTGTTTTTTTTTAGTAATACTGAAAATACGTAGTTCATCATTTTATCAACCTCAACCAATTTTCAACTTTACCTCATAGATAAAAAATTTCTTTTTTAATTAAATATTTTTAACAGATTTGGGTAGGTTGTTCTGACGCCGTGAGTACCTATTGGCTCCCGACATCATTTAATATTGCACTATTTGCATCTGGATTTTTGTTTACATTATAAGCGTACCTAATACCCTCTAAAACCCTACGTACTAGTACTAGGTTGGTACCTATTCGACTATTCCATTTTGACTGCGCGTCTACCAAACGGCGCCAGGGCAACGACTGCACACGGGCGCTACATGGGCTAGAGCCGCCTCTGGGGAAGTCGAAGGAAGAGTTGACAAAATCTATATTTTTCTTTATTTTCTTAAAATCTAATAAACACTGCCAAATATTGAGGAGTACCCTGTATATTCGTAAGTAAGTAATGCTGTTTAATATTTTATAAATATCGTTTTAAAGGTTTGTTACCTACGTACAAATTTGATATTGAAGATATTTTAAGATATTTTAACGTCTTCAAGAGGAAAATGAACACTACAAAATGCTATCCAAGAATGTGCCATCATTTCAAACAGAAATAATTCCACATCAAGGAGTATAGTTAGATACAACCGGGTATTGCCACAAATATGTTAGAAACTACCAACTTCTACAAGAAGTCAACATTATACCAGGGTTTCCTACTGGTAATCATGATGCTATCTTACCAGTAACAGTTATGGAAACTGCACATTCATGAACATGTATGGTACAAATCCGCTAAAGGAAATTGCATTTGGTCAAACCTAGGAATAAGTTTAAAAGATTTTCAAACTTTTTCCTAGGATTGATAAGTTTTACCAACATTTTGCCAGGGACTTATACTTTTATTAATCATAATGGTATCTTATCACCAGCAGATGCAGATTTTTTGTCTACAGAACTAAATGTACAGGAGTAAAATGATAATTTATTATACAGGGTGTCCAGAAACTCTACCGACAAACGAAGACAGGAGATTCCTCAGATAATTTTAAGACAATTTAACCCAATTCACCTAGTCCGAAAATGCTTCCTAAGGGAGGTAGAGCTCTTTGAAGATGGCGCCATGTAACCAGTTTTTCTTAAATACCTCCAGAACGCTTCTATTTAGAAAAACGAAAATTTGTATACATGTTTACTTTTCAGTAATGAATCGATTCCATCCATTGCGAATTTCTATTACCGGTCATAGGCGTCCGTTTTGGGTAGGGCAACGGTTATTTTATCGCATAACTTTTTGTCTTCAACTTCTAAGCATTTTTGATACTGGATTATTCAATTGCGAGGTATTCTAGTACTAAAAGGTAGTCTTACTTAAGTCGGTAGGACACACCGTTTTCTAGAAAAATCTATTTGAAAGTTTTTAGTTTTGGAAATTTGAAAAAAAAAATTAAAAAAATTAAAAAAAAACAACGATGTATTTTACCAAATTAAAGCAAGAGTAACTTTTAGTACTCGAATATCTCATAATTGAATAATCTAGTGTCAAAAATACTTAAAAATTAAAGACAATAAATTTATGCTATAAAATAACTGTTGACCTACCAAAAACGGACGCCTATGACCGGTAGTAGAAATTCGCCACTAATGAAATCGATTAATCTCGGGAAAATAAATAAATGTACCAGTTTTCATCTTTCTAAATAGTTTTTTTTAATCTTTTTTTTGACATTCAAAGAACGAAAAATTTTCAAATCGATTTTTCTAGAAAACGGTGTGTCCTATCGACTTAAAGTAAGAGTACCTTTTAGTACTAGAATACCTAACAATTTAATAATTCAGAGTCAAAAATGCTTAAAAATTAAAGACAAAAAAGTTAGGCGATAAAATAACCGTTGCCCTACCGAAAACAAACGCCTATGACCGGTACTAGAAATTCGCAATAGATGAAATCGATTCATTTCTGGAAAGTAAATACGCATACCAATCTTCGTTCTTCCAAATAGAAGCGTTCTGGAGGTATTTAAGAAAAAATAATTACATGACGCCATCTTCAAAGAGCTCTAGCTCCCTTAGGAAGCATTTTCGGACTAGGTGAATTGGGTTAAATTTTCTTAAAATTATCTGAGGAATCTCCTGTCTTCGTTTGTCGGTAGAGTTTCTGGACACCCTGTATAATGGGGATAATACCCAGGAAATTAAAAAAATTTTTATTATATTGTCCAATTGAATAAGATAAAATTAATGATAAATAAATCCTTTTTATAAGTAGATAAAAATGAAAAACTTACATTTGCTCTTAAAACTTCTTAAGCAAATCTGCAACAAGAAAAAAAAATTATTAGAAAATTCACAGGTTATTCTTCTTAGCTTTCTGTTGTCCGTTTTGTGACATAGATCTCCCTCCATTTCTTCCATCAATCTCTATCCTGAACAACATACTTCCAATTTCCAAAACAACAGACAACATCAAACCCGACTCTCCATTTACCCCTTTTGAGTAGGGTGGAGGGCAACTTTAAAAATCTTAAATCGGAATCTCAATTTTTTATTGCAATTGGATTCCATATGCAAAAATAAGTAACTTTTATTAGAGTCGTTTTTTTGATTTGTTAATATATAATAATATAATCTTAAAAATCATTTATCCCCATGCCCTAAAAATTTAGGAAAATGTCCAATATCTGGAGAAATGATACACTTCTAACTAAAAAACTGAAAAATACGCATTCAATAATTTTCAACTATTAAATTACATAAAATATGACAAAAAGTATCTTAGAAAAGGGTGTTTAATACTTTGAGATCTCGAAAAAAAATTGTAGGGCTATTAGACCATTTCTATAATTTACCTAAGGTATCTTGATAAATAAATTTTACCAATTATAGTGCCACATGTCAATAATTCGAAAAGATCAGTTACTTTTTCAATCCAAATATTTATTCCCTGAAATATTTGACCATCTAAATTCTTTTCATACTCCCTCTATAGCTTGCTGTATACAAGTTTTTAAATAAATAAATTTAAAATGTCGAAGTTAAAACATCAATCGAAATGAAAATCTCAATAAAATATACAATTTTAAAATTATTAGTTTAGTCCAAAGAATACAGCAGCAGTTAACTTAAAAAATGTTACAAGAAAACTACCATCATAAGAGTTTTATTACACTTTGAAATTATTAGAAATAGGGCTCTTAAATTTATATCACATTTTAGTCGTATATGTATTGTTTTCCAATCTTTACTAAATCTCCCTTTTATTGGTATTATATTTCTCGTAGAAACCACACCCATAGTAATCGACTGTTGAGCAGATAAGTGATACTAAAATTTCAATAAACTTTATCATCTTTTCCCCATAAACAGTCAATTATGGTTATAAAAATCCATGAAAAAATCCTGTTATCATTATGACGCATAAAAACGATACTTTAACACGTAATAGCAGTTTTAATACGTTTTCTTAAGAAAAGTGAATGGGGTAAAAGTATGATATAATTATTTTAATGATAAAATGCTCTTTGTAAGACAAAAAAGAGATTTAAGCGTAAAAATTTTATACTAGAGATAGAGTGTGTTAAATAAAGGCAACAAAACTCAAAATGGAGGTAACAAAGAGACCAAAGTAATCACGAATATGAAAATTAGGAAATTATTATACAGGGTGAGTGGGGAGGAATGTGCCAAACTTTAAGACTGTATAATATACGTAAAAATAATCAAAAATAACTTATATGTTGTTATTCGATTTTCATTTGTTTCCGAGATACCGGATGTTAAAATTTTTCTTACAAACTGACGATTCATTTATTGCTCTAAAATGGTTTGAGGTTTGCAAATGAAATTTGGTGGGTTTTAAGACATGGTTATTGCGCATGTTTTGACACACAATTAAGAATTTTATGTTCAAAATTGGCGCGCGTACGGGTAAGGGTCTGAAAATTTTAAAGAAATAAAAATAGTACGCCAATGAGATATTTCAAACTAAAAATTATTTTTGAGTTCCCTGTTCAAGTTGTGATAAAAAATCTATTTTCCAATTTTTTCATACAACGCTTCGTTTTCATGCAAAAAAATAAAATATCTTAACGCTTCCAAAATATTCGAAATAAGTTTCTACACATTCATATAGAAACTTCGTCGAAAACTTTGGAAGCGTTAAGATATCTTTTTTTTGCATGACAACCAAGCGTCGCATGAAAAAATGGGAGGATAGATTTTTTATCTCAAATTAAACGAGGAATTCAAGAAATATTTTTAATTTGAAATATTTCAGTGGCGTACCATCTTTATCTTTAAAAAATTCAGACTATTACCCGTATGCGCGCCAACGGTGAATATAAAATTCTTAATTGTACGTCAAAACATGCGCAATAACTGTGTCTTAAAACCCACCAAATTTCATTTGCACAACTCAACCGGTTTTAGAGCAATAAATAAATCGTCAGTTTGTAAGAGAAATTTTAACATCCCGTATCTCGGAAACAAATGACAATCTAATAACAACATATGAGTTATTTTTAATTATTTTTACGTATATTATACAGTCTTAAAGTTTGGCACATTCCTCCCCACTCACTCTGTATATGTATCTACTATCTACTATCCTGTGGGTCGTGTGTGTGTATCTACTATCAAGTGTGTGATTATTGAAAGGTCTTGTTGACTACTACGAGGTTAGTGAAATAATTTGTTCGACCAAAGGTTTGGTATGGCGGATTACTATTAGAAAATTTGTTTGACTCGTAACTTGATTTGTAATATGGGGTATGATGTAATTCTTAGTTATTCTTTATTACGAGATGGCCAGAATATGTGGCTTAATTTATCAATGTCAGTTCATTTATTTAGGATAGATAGATGTTTGAGAATATGGCACATTTTAAGGAGGGATCTCTTATGCTAATTTTGTTGTTTGGCTACTATTTGGAAGTTTGTGAAGTCAATTTGGTGTTTAATAGAAATGGTGTGTTGTGAAAGAGCACAACAGGGCTAGGAAATCCTAATTTCACCTTTGGGAGAAGTTAGACGAACTTGAAAAGAGCGAATGCTGTGGCTAATGTTGGATTCTGCACAGGGTATATCACAAACATTAGTTTGTTCAAAGTAGATCAAGGGAGATTTTTACTTTTCTAGTGTTCAGGTGTTTTTTAGTGCTATTTTAATGGGCAAGTTTTTGAAGAGTCTACTAGGAGGAAGGACGAAGATTACGAGAAAGATCCCCAACAAGATAGATCGATCTCGTGTGGAGGAATGCCGAAGATTACAAGAAACAGTGGCGGCCGGTCAGGGTCGGCAGGGTCGGCAGTGCCGACCCACACATTTATATAGATAGATTTTTTAAATATTTGTATCTGTGAAGTAAAAAAAAATCTGTCAGATAATACAGACTAAATTTTATTCATGGCTTTTAAAAGGATTTGATCAATCCGTACTTTAAGTGATTCCTGCGCATAACAGACTTCTCAAAAAATGAATGATCCGAGCCATTCATCTGACTTTTCGGCTAGCCGTACCCAACTCATCCGTAGCTTGACGATTTACACGTAAAACTCAACGAAATAACAAGTCGATGAGCAAGCGAACATACATTATCTCCGTAGGCATTAAGCGGCAGGTACAGCATATTTAAATCTGCCGGTCGGTGTTTCATTTGGCATCGCCAGATCGCATCGGCAGAAATTGTCAAAAATAATCACGCCGTTTTACGTCGTTTAATTGATATTGTAATTTTTTTAAGTTGTCAGGAATTATCATTTAGTGGACATGGTGGATCGAAGCATTTGTTAAAAATCAAATTAATTATAGAAAAAATAATGAAATTGTTTTAGAAATATTTACTTTCTCATTCGAAGTGTATTCGTAATACAGAATGAACTAATACATATCAAAGAGTTACATTTTGAATAACGTTATTGAATCTGAGATTTAGAAAACAATAGAAAAGCAATAAGGCAGACTATATTTTTGGTGTTTTAAAGAACAGATTAAAATTTTTTGATATCAAAAATAAATTAGTAGGGCAAACTGGGGCAATCTTATGACGGCGTTGCTGTGATGTGTGGTGAATTGAATGGTCTCCAGTCAAAAGTTAAAACTACATATTGCATCACAAGCTTTATTTACTTATTATGATGCTCATATAATGAATTTAGTTTTGCATGATACGTATAAAAAAATAAAGAATATCGTCTTTTCTTGCCTGTTTAGCTCACCTAAACGGATTATTGCATTAGAACAAATTTGTTTGACAGACACGATGAAATTTTAAATCTCGGTTAGTTTTATCTAAGCAGATTATCTCTGGTAGTTTTAGTATCTGTAGCAGATTTTCATGGACAGATTTTGGAAGGTTTTGATTTTATTATCGAAGGCGATGATTTTGAAATTGGCGATACCTCGATCCGTGAAGCAATCGGTTTGAGAACTTTATTAAATAATTACTCTTTTAATATTCTTTAGGAGTTCGTGTATGAAGAAGAGCAGCCACAGACAAGCAAGGGTGGAGGCAACAAATAAAGGAGGCCAACGCTCAATTTGGGCTGTAGTGCCGTGGAAAAAGAGAAGAAGACCAAGGGCGCATTCTCACGGTTCGATTTTAGGTGATCAACTTTAGTGGATTAAAATAGGTCAAGTTTTTGTTCATACATTTCAAACAAAATTGAAGCAATTAGTTTTAATAAAATGGCGCCAAGTGTAGTTATGCGTAAAAGTGTAGATATTATTAGTAGTTTACTGATTCAACAACTCACAAAAATTATGTTAAGACAGAATAAAGAACATAGAAAAGTCTTTTCTGGATACGAAATTGGATAAAAGAACATATGAATGTGGTGTTTCAGAAATTCATGATTCATTTTCAGATCCACTAAAGTTGATCAACTAAAATCCAACCGTGATAATGCCCCTTTAAAAAGTTGTTTAATACTTCCACAATCGGACTATTCTGAATAGCTGCAAGAAAAGTTAGGATAGCCATGCTGATTGCCAATATCCGGAACGGATAGGCACCGTAAGAAGAAGAAGAATTGTTATAATGAAATTCTGTTATGCTGTATTTGTACAAAATTGATATTAATAAAAACTGATCATATACTACCTTTAAAACCCTACTAGACCTGTATCTCGCGTACCAAAAAAAAGTTGATTAATAGCAAGTTGAGAATTTGTTTAAAGCTTAACGGTGTCTAGTTGGACAAACTTTAATGTATGGAAAGTTGAAACAGGGAAGATTTAATTGTGAAACAGGTTAATAATTTGGAACGTCAGACTACGAAAACCTTTGATGTATTTTGTTGGTCAGAACTTCCAGTTGATTTCTTACCATTGAATTAAACTCTCATGCAAAAATCAGACTTGTATTATTACCAACTGGGCATTCTAATGAGTCAAACACGAAGAACATGTCAAATGACAGTAATTTTATCGGTGCAAAAAATTCTAGGACTATTTTTAAACAAGATATTCATAGGATATCCCAGGGTATCCGTAATTTGAGAAAAAATTTATTTTTTTATTTTCTTCAAGTAGAAGAACATAAATGCTATTATAACATAATTTTCAACCCCAAATAAATTTTTTAATAAGACTTTTCGATATTGTGAAATATAAAGTTTCTTTACTCTTGAGCGAAATTCGTATTTTTAAAATACCTCCTTACCTCAAAATACCTCAAATACCTCAAATACCCATTATTGACAAAATTTTATGTCTGATGATTGCATGTTAGATTTTAGATTATGCAGAGCATTTCATAAAGAATATTTTTTTTATAAAGTAAATAAAAAAGTCTTTCATATGGTTCCAACTTAGTGGGACCTATTGCATGTATATATGTTACATTTTGAAAAAGCATATCTTGCTTAAAAATAGACTTAGAATTATTTACAATACATCATTTTAGAGTCAAGGAAATAAGCTTTCTTTTTTAGTATACAATTTATATACCTAAATATACAACAAAAAAAGTTATAATGAGAAATTTAAAAATAATCGTAAAATATACCTATACAAAAATCCTATAAAACTTTGAACACATATCTTGCTTAAAAGTAGTCATACAGCCTTCTGCAATGGAGCATTTTAAAGGTAGTTGATGTTTCTTCCTACTAAATGAAACATTGAATATACCGAAAGCTACGTAGAAAAAAGTTACAGAACAATGTATGAGAAGTAACAAGGAAAATGGGCCAAAATCGCTGTGAGTGGCGAACTTGAAAAATTATATTTTCGCAACTGTAAACCAGAGCGACTTCTACCAAATGCAATTTTAGAGAGGAAGGATGGAAGGTTTTTTCTGTGAACAATGCCTATAGCTATATTCCCGTCGAAAAAAGTTATGGGTCAAAAAACAAAATTGATATCTTCCGTGTTTTTTTCTTGCTTTTCTTTTTAATATATCTTTGTAAATAAAAAATATTTTTGGCTTTAAAATATTATGATGCTTCGATATAGTCCAGAAAGCCACTGCGCATCCGCTAGGAAAAATATTCCAATTCGGATTTTTCGCACAATCTTACTCAAAAAGGACTCCTTTTAACAAATTTGCATGTTGCCAGGACCAAAAGGTGGTCAAAAATTTTTTAAACGTTTTTTTTTTGTTTTATTCCTAAAATTATTTTTTTGCACAGAAGAAAGTTTTTTTTAGGTTTTTTGGATCATTCCAAACAGAAAAGATCTTTAGTGACTTTTCTCTAAAAATGATAGGTTTTGACATATAAGCGATTAAAAATTAAAAAATTGCGAAATCGGCCATTTTTAACCCTCAAAAACTATGTGAAAAACTGAAAATTTAAATGTTGCCAAAGTAGGTAGATACTCTTTAAACATCTATTGATAAAATCCCGAAGAGTTTTTTGCAATACAATATTCAAAACTCCTTTGTTTTTTAATTTCTAATCACGCGTGCGCGACACCGTTACATGTGTATACAGTATGGTGCAAATGAAAGGAATAAATTCGTTATTTCGTAAACCGGCGACTTTAAGGAAAAAACCCGAAACAGGTCGATTTTTATTTTTAAGTTATGATATTGTGGCATATATGGTATACTAGTGACATCATCCGTCTGGGCGTGATGACGTAATCGATGATTTTTTTAAATGAGAATAGGGGTCGTGTGGTAGCTCATCTGAAAGGTTCTTCAATTCTCTATTCAGTAGTGTATACATTTATATAATTATTTATACAGGGTATCCAAAAAATTTTTATTAAATTAAATTATTTGACAAAAAAAGAAGTAGAAGGACACCCTGTATAAATAATTATATAAACGTTTATATTACTGAATAGAAAATTGAAGACCCTTTCAAATGAGCTAGAACACAACCCCTATTCTTATTTAAAAAAATCATCGATTACGTCATCACGTCCAGATGGATGACGTCATTAGTATACCATATATGCCACAATATCATAACTTAAAAATAAAAATCGACCTGTTTCGGGATTTTTCCTTAAAGTCGCCGGTTTACGAAATAACGAATTTATTCCTTTCATTTGCACCATACTGTCGATGAAAAATAGTGTCGCGCACGCTTGATTAGAAATTAAAAAACAAAGGAGTTTTGAATATTGTATTGCAAAAAACTCTTTGGGACTTCATCAATCGGTGTTTAAAGAGTATCTACCTACTTTGGCAACATTTAAATTTTCAGTTTTTCACATAGTTTTTGAGGGTTAAAAATGGCCGATTTCGCAATTTTTCAATTTTTAATCGCTTATATGTCAAAAACTATCATTTTTAGAGAAAAGTCACTAAAAACTTTTTCTGTTTGGAATGATCCAAAACACCAAAAAAACTTTTTTCCATGCAAAAAAAATAATTTTAGGAAAAAAACAAAAACGTTTAAAAATTTTTTGACCACCTTTTGGTCCTGGCAACATGCAAATTTCTTAAAAGGAGTCCTTTTTGAGTAAGATTGTACAAAAAATCCGAATTAGAATATTTTTCCTAGCGGATGCGCAGTGGCTTTCTGGACTAATAGTAAATTTAACATGGAACAATTTTCCTGTAAACGTGTTTGTACCAAAAATGCTTAGAACTCACCCTAATTTGCCCTGTGCCTAGGGACTAATTCACCCTTTCGCAAAAATGCACCCCTTAAAATGGTATCACTCCGCGGGTTTTTCATATTTATATGTCCATTGTTTATATGAAATATTAAAACTTCGTTAACGTTGTAGTTCCTTTCTAAAATACATAATCAATATCCTAAAATATTCGATTTTGAATTTGACGAATAGAACCTACATTTTACTAGCTACAACTCTGCTCTTTCTGCATCTATGGACTTCATAAATACATCATTTTTTTATTTTGTTTTGTATGGTACATTTCTGATAAGAACATTTTTTCTATAAAGTCCTTTATTTTTGAGCTATTAACGAAAAAATGTCTGAAAATTTGATTTTTTTGTTTGTGAAAAAACTCTAATACGACAAAAGTTGGTTATAATAATTAATTAAGGCCGGTTGTTCAAACGCTAATAAAAAGTGGAATCAGCTGATCATTATCAAATATTTAATTACTGTCACCAACTGTCAATGTCAACTTTGATTGTGTTGCTGAAAACATAATTGATTACAATCAATTATGTTAATTATCATTATGATAATTAACATAATTGATTGACTATTTAATTATAAATTAATTATTAACATAACAATTATTAACATAACAATTATTAACATAATTAATTAACTAATTAATTAATCTCATAATTATTATGAGATTAATTAATTAGTTAATTAATTATGTTAATAATTGTTATGTTAGTTAATAATTTATAATTAAATAATCAATCAATTATGTTAATTATCATAATGATAATTAACATAATTGATTACAATCAACTGATTGGCGTACGAACAACGGATTTTGTTATTTGATGGTAGTTAAGATGACTTGATTATAATCAACTTCTTGATTAGCGTTCGAACAACCGGCCCTTAGTCAGTTTATCCATTTTTGGACTTATTTTGAAGGTGTATTGTTTCACCACTTGTTTGCACAGGTGATGATAGCTACTATGGCTTTCACCCCCCAAGTAAAAGTAATCCTGGCCTCAAGTCCAAAATAGAAGTAGGGTGTAAGAGGAATCTAAATCCAAATTTTCAAGAAAATCCGTCGTGACGACGAAAATTACTTCAAAACGGTAATTTACTGGTCTAAAATGGGTAATGAACACAAATGACACTAACAATTATTTAGAAATCAAAAATATATTTAAATAAAAAATAGTTACATTTACTTTACAAAGGAAAGTCATTATCGATACCTCTAGGGATTAGCTGAAGGAATAACTGCATCCACACATTCGGCATCCCCGTTATTGATTTTACACTGACGAATGAATAGCTCGTTACACGCTCCAGGACTAACTGCAGGGAATTCAATGTCAACAGATTGGCTTGCACCTAAGTAGTATTCTAGATTATAGTAATTCACTCCAGGATGGTTACAATAGGACATCCAGAATTCCACTCGGAAAGAAACACTGGTTCCAGCTCTGTTAGTGACGGTAACAAAGTCTTTACGATAACCGTCTTTCACACACCGAAACTCTTTTGTACCGTTATAATCTTCACAGTAGGTTACTGTTCCATCTGTTAGTGCAAATATTGCTACTACTGAAAATAGAACTAGAATATTGGTGTACATAGTGATATAGATATTTGTATATAACTAGTGAATAGTTTTATTTTAGAATTCACGTTTATATACATGTTTAATAAAAAAAATTCTATTGTCGATTAATTCGACTTACATACACGATAACACAAATAAAATACTTTAACAAAACACTAAAAAAATATAATGTACTATTATCTATGTACTAAGGTAAACAAACAAATCATCATTGTCAAGTACTAATATCTATAATCGATCACGTTCAAATCTTGAAAAGATTTTTTGTCTTGTACATTTCTGATAAGAACATTTTTTTTCTATAAAGTCCTTACTTTTTGAGTTATTTGCAAAAAATGTCTGAAAACTTAGTTTTTTTGTTTGTGGAAAAACTGTATTCAACAAAAAAATCGTACGGCATTTGAATAGGGAAGGTTTCTTACGTGACAATTTACCACCGTTAGTGAAAAATTCCGCAAAAATCAAATTTTAGAGAAATTTGAAAAACATTTGTGAAAAAATCGCTTGTTTTTCTTCAGTTTTTCATGGATAAAAAATATTTATTTTTTATTTTTGGTCAAGTTGTGGTAATTAAGAAACCTTCCTTTTTCAAATGCAGTACAATATTTTTGTTTCAGATATCCCAATAATTTTTCGAGGCCATCATTTTTCGAGGCCTCGACTTTTGCATGTTTTCTTAAACACCTGAGTAAATTGTTTAATACATCTTCTTCTTCTTCTTCATGTGGCATCTGCTCTAAGAAGGTCGGCAGTCATCATGGCAATTCGCACTTTCGATACCGCTGCTCTAAAGAGATCAGCCGCAGTGCAGTTAAACCAAGCTCTTAAGTTGTTTAACCAGAAGATGCGTCTTCTTCCACGACTCCTGTTCTGTATTCTTCCTTGTATTATTAACTGCAACAAGTGACAACGTCCGTCTCTCATAATATGTCCCAGCTGTTGCAGTTTTTTTTATTGCAGTACCTGTAGCAGGTAGGAACTCCTTTTGGATAGTCCTATCAGGGAAATTGAATCAAGCCCTGCCTTCTGCAGATTCCAGGTGTTTCCTGACCCGGGAAACTAGTACCTGCTAAGGGTCCCCTGTCCAGGGTCACGGATGAAGCCCACAGGGCGGAGAAGAAGGTCTTCACAACGGTCTGGAAGACGGAGGTGGCAGCCCCCTGGTTTTAGGGCTTGTATAAAATCGAACCTGGAAATCGGCAGCTGGTTTTTCAGTATCTGTATTGAGCGGAAGTCATTTAGGCCAGAACGGTCAATACAGAATAGTACTCGGTGCGGTGGCAACCACTTAAACAGCGTGTACACAGCGGTGTAGAAAGCCAAGGGAATGACTACTACACTATTTTTCCCAGGTTAATCAATATGGCTCAGGAAATAAACGATGGCCCCAAGTACGGGCGCTTCTTAAATGGGGCAGGGGTGCGAAGAATCTCCCGCTTGGCCAAATTTGATATACAGAGAAGTTGTAGAATAGGCACATGGAATGTGCGGAGTTTATATGAACCAGGAAAAACACACAATGCCATAAATGAGATGAAAAGGCTGCAAATATCAATTCTGGATATCAGTGAAATGCGATGGCCCGGATCTGGCCAATGCCATGTGGATGATCATGAAGTATATTATGCAGGAGAAGAGAGTAATTACCATCGTCATGGTGTAGGATTGATAGTCTCAAACGAGGTTAGCAAATGTGTTAGGGCGGTATGCCAGGTATCTGAACGAGTCATAATGATTCAGTTGAACGCGAAACCCAGAAACATAAATTTAATACAAGTGTATGCACCGACAGCGGAAAGTGAACTGGAAGAACTTGACAAGTTCTACGCCGATGTAAAAACTGTTACCGACCAACTCAAGACTAGAGATCTCACCATTCTGATGGGTGACCTTAATGCTAAGATAGGAAAAGACAGACAAAGTAATATTATTGGCTGTTATGGACTGGGCGATAGAAATGAAAGGGGAGACTATTTCGCAGATTTTTGCAAAGAACATAATCTATGTATAATGAATACCTTTTTCAAATTACCTAAAAGGAGATTATATACGTGGAAATCTCCAGCAGATACCCCCAATAATATCGTAAGAAACCAAATTGACTACATAACCATCAGTGAGCGTTACAGAAATGCAGTAAAGTCTGTAAAAACCTATCCTGGCTCCGATGTGCCATCTGATCACAATCTATTGTTAGCCGAAATAAAATTAAAACTTAAACGGATAAAACAACAACGATCCTCTAACAAACTGGATACCGATTTTATTAGAAACAACAGTCAGGGGATTTCGAACAATTTAGAGAGCAATTTTGAGAATAACGAACAACAAGAATCCATCGAGGATCATTGGAACCAAATCAAAACGATTATAAGCAACTCAACTCCAAACTTCAAAGAGAAAAATCAAAAGAAGCAACAGTGGATTAACGATGAGATTTTGAATTTGATGGAAAAAAGACACAAATTTAAGAATCAAAACATCGAAATGTATAAACGCATTAATAAAGAGATCAGGACTAAAATACGAGCGGCAAAAGAAACATACTTTGAAAAAAAAATGTTTAGAAATTGAAGAGTTGCAGAGAAAACATGATTCATTTAATATGTATAAAAAAATAAAAGAACTCACCGGTCAGAACAAAAAACATGCAAATAACATCGTTGATAGAGACGGAAAACTGATTATCACTGATTTGGATAAAATAGACAGATGGAAAGAATACATTGAGGAACTGTTTAATGATGAAAGGCCCGAGCTTGAAATTAACGAAGTAGTTACAGGACCTGACATAACTATGGACGAAATTGAACAAGCAATAAGATTAGCAAAGACCCGAAAAGCGACGGGACCAGACGAAATACCGAATGAAATAATAAAGCTCTTCAAAAATTCAGGTAAAAGATTTCTCCTTCATCTTTTTAATAAAGTTTATCAAACTGGCTATATACCAACGGATTGGCTGCTGTCGACTTTTGTGACGATACCTAAAAAAGCAAACGCGAAAAGATGTAGTGACTACCGAACCATTAGCTTGATGAGTCATGTTTTAAAGATATTTCTACGAATTTTGCACCCTAGGATGTACCAAAAAATAGAAGAACAGCTTGGTGATACACAGTTTGGATTCCGCAATAACCTTGGGACCAGAGAAGCACTGTTTAGTATTCAGGTTATGGTACAGAGATGCAGAGATGTCGGACATCCGGTTTGTATGTGTTTCATTGACTTTGAGAAGGCCTTTGATCGGGTAAAACATACGGAAATGATTGCTATTCTTCAGAAAGTGGGTATTGATGATAAAGACCTACGCATTATCAAAAATCTTTACTGGCATCAACGTGCAAACATCAGGATTGGCTGGGACACATCTGAAGAACTTCAAATACGAAGAGGAGTAAGGCAGGGCTGCATTTTGTCCCCACTAATATTTAACATCTATTCTGAGTTTGTTTTCAATAAAGCAGTGGATAATGCTCAATGTGGTATCAAAATGAATGGCGTCAATATTAATAATTTGAGATATGCGGATGACACGGTGTTAATTGCGAGCAATTATGAAGAACTTCAACATCTGATTAATAGGATTACCACAACGTGTGACGAATATGGACTCAAGCTAAACACCGCAAAGACCAAGGTGATGGTTGTCAGTAAGACGCCAATACAACCGGAAGTAGTAACAGCTTATGGTGAACAATTAGAGAGAACTAACAGTATCACCTACCTTGGTTGTAATCTAAATGAGAACTGGGACATGAGCAAAGAAACTAGAATACGTATAGAGAAGGCCAGAGCTGCATTCTTTAAGATAAAGAAACTTTTATGTGGAAAAAACATTACTTTGAATCTTAAAATTAGATTAGTGAGATGTTATGTGTTCTCTACTCTTTTGTACGGTGTCGAAGGTTGGACTTTAACAGATACTCTTCTCAAGAAATTGGAAGCCTTTGGAATTTGGGTATACCGAAGAATCCTACGAATAAGTTGGGTGGGAGTAAGTTGGGTGGATAGAGTTCGTAACGAAGTTGTTTTGCACCGGATGGGAAAAGTCACAGAAGTCGTCAGAACAGTTAAAAATCGAAAACTTGAATATTTTGGCCATGTTATGCGACACCCAGAGAGATATAATATACTACATTTAATAATACAAGGCAAGGTAGACGGAAGAAGAGGGCCAGGTCGAAGAAGAACGTCATGGCTTAAAAACCTGAGAGAATGGTATAACAGATCCTCTGCATCCCTTTTCCGAGCTGCCGTTAAAAAAATTGCTATAGCCAATTTGATAGCCAACGTTCGATAATCGAGCACGTCACATGAAGAAGAAGATTACAGTTTTATATCTTTAAATGTATTGAAAACCTCTCTTTCTTTTCCCATTCATCTCAACACCTTGATATTCGTGACTCTATGCACCAAATTTATTCTTAATAACCTTCTGTAGGCCCACAATTCGAAGGCTTCGAATCTGTCCGAAACATCTTATTTTAATGTCGAAGCTTTCAATCCATAAAATAATATGTAGAACACGTAACATCTCAGAGGTCGTATCTTTAAAGAAATTTTAATACATCTACCACCGGACTTTCTGCAAGCAAAGTTAGGATAGCCATGCTGATCGCCAACATCCAGAACGGATAGACACCGTAAGAAGAAGAATTACTAGAATATAAAAGAATTATCTTTTACTGGAATTACACGAAATTGCTATCAAAAACGACCAATCATACTCTCATTTCTCATCAGATAAAGATTCTTTTGAAAGATTTTTTGAAAAAGTTGACTTTGAAAGACTTATATGTTGTATGTTCAGTTTTGCAATTTATAGTTATTTTGCAATATATTGGTTTTGTTTTTGCTTCACTTTTTTAATTTGTTTATATTTTTTTTATTGACGATTTATCTAATTTCAGAAAATTGTATTTGTTATTGTTATAGGTATATTAATTTTTTTTGTGAATCTATGTGTTTTGTCCATAAAATTGTATAATTTTCAGTGACAATAAATCTATTGTATTCTATTCTATTCTATTCTATAAAATCATAATATTGAAAGCCAAAGAGAGTAAAGGAAATTCGTATACCTATTAAAGTGTGTAAATGTATTTTATTATCTTTAGCTTAGTGTTTTCGACAAGAATGTCATCTTCGGAGCTAATGGTCAATGAACAAAAAAGAAGTACCACTACTTAGAGTTCTGCTCATCGTGTTGAACATTGGATATTAGATGTTAAAATTGCATTGTTACTTATATCTGTTTTAATTGTCTGCTGTGCAACTGCGGGTGATGAAAAATTAATTAACACATGAAAAACAGTCACTTATGGTATGGGTATTAAACCCAAGCATTATATTTGGAGAGTAGTAGTTGACTTGTTAATATACGAATTTTCTCCACTTCCTTTATTCATTCAAGTGTGTACAAAATTTGGTTCCATGACATCTCGTAACGCGACAGTTCGTAACCGGACAAATGGTAAGGGACGGTTCGTAAGAGCGACAGTTCGTAACGGCGACACTTCGTAACGGCGACACTTCGTAACGACGACAGTTGGTAACTATACAAATTCGTAACGGACAATTCTTAACGTTCACATTGAATTATTCTGTTTATTCTTGCTAACGTGGAAACTAACTGGTGTTAATATTATGAATGAAATTATGTATATCAATTTAACGAATCAGTATCAGGCTAAATTTTTTAAGGCATTTCTTATTTCGTGTTTCAGAATATAATAAAAGTATTTAAACCAATTATTAAAGTACTAAAAGTCATCCCTCTTATCAACTATAACCGTTAATTGAAGACCCTAACCATCCCAAAGCTATAACCAATCACAAGGTTTATTTTATTTTATAATAACAGGTATTTATAATCTTTCCTTTACAAAATGTTACTTAGAAAGTTGGGAATATGTAAAGACGGTTGTCGGCTTAAAGGTTTCATGCATTACTTCATTATTCATTAGTCTAGGTATATGCAAATTTAAGGAACAATAAAAGCGATAAACTTTTAAAAGTATTGTTAAAAGTTTGTTTGTATTTAAATATTTGTTTGTGTTTAAAGGCTTTTAATATATTCTGAAACAAGAAACATAAAATGTGTTAAACATGTTTATCCCGGTACTGATTCGTTAAATTGATAAACATAATTTCAATATTATAACGCACGGTAATAACAGTTAGTTTCCACGTTAACGAAAATAAACAGAATAATTTAATTTTGACGTAAAGAGTTGTCCGTTACGAATTTGTTTAGTTACGAATTGTCGCCGTTACGAAGTGTCGCTGTTACGAACTGTTGCCGTTACGAGTTGTTCGTTACCAGTTGTCCGGTTACGAATTGTCGCATTACGAGATGTCTGGGCACGACAAAATTTATCAGTCTTTCAACTATGTATATAGAAAACTGATCAAGAAGTGTACAATCAGTTCTCAAAGTGGTGTAGGCGGTATCTAAAAGTGTAGGTACTCAAAATATACTTAAGAATATCCTCGAAAGAGTAGTGCAATTAGTAGTTTCTTCTTAGGCTGCAGACTCTCATTGCGGTGGCAATAAAAAGCGAAAAGCTTTATTCAATTAAGTCAAATTCTCCTACCGTTATGTGTAAAAAGGTTCCCAGTTTATAGCTACAGATAATTGGGTCTATCGGGAATAGCGCTTTTAGCGGAAAGTGGTAGTCTGTTTCGTTAGCTATAAAGTTAAATTTTAGTATTAACTGCTCTATAATTAGATCAGGGATTCTTTTTGTTTTAGTGGAAATTGAATTAAGTACAAAACAATACGCTGCGCTATCATAAAACGGTTTATTGGGCTATAAAATTCATTTTAATGCACTCTGCGCTATTATATTTTGTGATTTAATGCGGCCTGAAAATTGTATTTTCCGACAAAAATGCATGTATGTTATTCTTAACTACGTCGCAGCGGTAGGTATCACTGACATCAAAATATTTATTATTCACGGAAATACTGCGTCGATCAATAACTTTGTATTTTGTAAAAAACAGTTCTTTTAGTATCTGCATCAAGATAAAACTTATTAGTGCAAGTCAAGAGGTGGCTCCCATAAGAAAAATGTTTGGGATTCGGTTTCTTTTTTAAAAATATCCCCTTTAACCCGGAAGAATAGGGATGGACTCGAGCCGAGCCGAGCCGAGCTTTTGAAAAGCTTGTGCTCGGCTCGAAATTTCGAGCCGAGCTCGAGATAGAAGCTCGGCTTGAACTTCGAGCTTGCAGGTTGAGCTCGTGGCTCGTGCCGGTTCGGCTCGAATAGTTCGAGCCGAGCCGAGCCGAGCTCAAAAACATAATAATGAATGTAAAATATAACATTCGTAGTAATTTTTTTTACTTATAATAGTCAAATATAAGAAATAATAAGAAATTCACTAAATGCTTTTCACATAATAGCTACATACTCTGTCATAGTAACGTTAGGAGACAAGAAGAGTGAGATATTTTTTTTTCTTAGATTAATGAACAAATAGGAGAAATTAAAAATGTTTATTTCACAGTTTGTCTTAATTTCTGTTTAAAAAACTATGATAATGTATGATTTTAGTGTTCGTCCTGAAACAATGTCAGTCTTTTTAAAATAACCCGATTTAAAGGAAGCCAAGAAAATAGTTTTATCGCTGAGAAACTATATAGGTAGATACATTACGATAGTTTAATATAAATTTCAAATAAGATGGCATATTTGTATTAAGTATTATGACAAGATAGTGGATGAATTGTTTGATAACACCCGGATTTCGTATAGTGTAGTGATAATAAATAATACAAATAACAATAAAAAGTAAAGTCTAATACGACCAGACTAATCCATAAATAATCGGAGTAGGAAAAAGCAGCATATTTTATGAAAACATTTTTTTAAATATCAATATTCATATGTACATACAGTGTGGCCAAGCCAAATGGAATAAATTTATTATTTCGTGAATAAGCGCTTTTGGAAAAAAATTCCGAAACAGGTCGGTTTTTATTTTTAAATTACAATTTTTTGGCATATACTCGTATATGATAGTAGCTCATTTGAACGGTTATGAAATTCTCTATTCAGTAATATAAATATTAACATAATATACAGGGTGTCCAATTTTTTTTAATTAAATTAATTGACACAAAAATGAGAATGTATATGTAATTTATTTAATTCAAAATACATTTTGCTACTGTCAGTAAACAGAAAGAATGTTCATTTGACAAATAAACATAGCTTTTCACTTAAATTCAATGTTCAAGATGCCACTCACCTGCCTCTTGGTAGTTTGAACATTTAATTTAAGCGAAAAGCTGTGTTTATTTGTCAAATAAACATTTTTTATGTTTTCTGACAGCAGTAAAATGTATTGTGAATTAAATAAATTACATACATTCTTCTTTTTGTGTTAATTAATTTAATTCGAATTTTTTTATGGACACACTGTATACATAATTATGTTAATATTGATATTACTGAATAGAGAATTTAATAACCTTTCAAATGAGCTAGCACATGACCCCTATTCCCATTTAAAAAAATAATCGATTACGTCATCACGCCCAGATGGATGACGTCATTAGTATGATATATGTAGGTATTATATATGCCAAAAAATCGTAATTTAAAAATAAAAATCGACCTGTTTTGAGATCTTTTTCCAAAATCGCTCATTCACGAAATAATGAATTTATTCCATTTGGCTTTGCCACACTGTATAATACTATTGGTAATATTGTAATGTAGTACCTACCACCTAAAAGGCCTGCATAAATAAATAAAAAATATAAATAAAAAGTATCAAGTATTTTATTGTCTTATATTACTAGATTCGCATAAAATAAATCTTTCACTAAACTTAATACAGATGAGTTGTAACTCTTTTTTTTTTAATTTAAGTAACTAAAAAACCTGTGTCACCTGAAAAATATTTTTGTACACTTACAGTCAATTGTAAATAGGTACATAGTATCTCCATTAACATTTTATATCGGAGATACTATTTAAAAAAAAGTTACATTGTTAATAAAAATCATTTACAAGAGGAAAGGAGGAAAGTGTAGGTATATATTTAAAAATAACATTATAACTCTATTCTTACCAAATTATACATATACGACTCTACTTCAACAATAAATAAAATTAAACCTAGAACTAATTTAAACGATTAAAATTTAAAAAAAAATTGTTTTACACATTTTTCAAAATTGGGTTTTCTACCCAAGAGTTTAGACATAAGAGGCACTTAGCCGATTCATTAGTCAATCTATTGCGTTGTTTTCGAATAATTAAGCCAGCTTTTGAAAACAATCGCTCAGATGGTACGGACGTAGCAGGAATACTTAGTAAGTCTCTGGCCATTTCAGCAAGAACAGGAAATCTTCCTTTATTTACCTGCCACCACTTTAAAATATCTTCGTTGCCAGTACTTTGCGGGAGTGCTATGTAGTCATAGAATTCAGTACTTAAGTCTTTTGGTTTTGTTATGACCTTTGATTGATAATAGCTTTCGAAATTGATTTCAAGCTCATCTTGTACTTCCATGACCACCGACGATTCAGATGTACTTTGCGTTATATTTTCTACAGCTTGCTGATTTCCTTCATACTTTTTTAACAGTTTTTTAAACACTGAATACGATTCGTTCTTTAAGTCCCTTCCCCAAAGTGAGTTATCAAATGCTTCAAGTTTATGTCTTGGGTCTAAAATAAGTACTGCACAGTAAATCCAATTTGTTTGTCTGTAATGTTTTAAAATTTTATCTCTGGCCTTTTGAAATGCAGTTAAAAGTTGTTCATCTACACAGGAACGATTCGGTTTATCGTCAAGCAACTTTGATTGTAATTCGATTTTGTCTAACAGTATATTTAAACTGACTATCACTGATGGAAGCGTTGCGTATTTGTCTCCTCCAAGGTTTTCGCTTACTATTTTAAACATCTTTAAAAATTTACAGACGGAAGCTAACATCTGCCATTCGTTTTGGTGTAGTCGAAAATTGTTTAAGTTATTGACACTGTCGCTTGCACATAGACAGTCGATCCCCTTTTTTAACTTTAATGCGACATCCAACATATCATGAGTGGAGTTCCATCTTGTTGGAACATCCAGAATAGGTGAAATCTGTGTAGATGCCCCAGCAGTTTGGCACGCACTTTTAAAACGGATCCGTAATTTTTCAGATTTTTTTATTTTCTTAAATATATACCGAATTTTATCCAAACAGTTGGTTGGTGTTTGAATATCTTCATCTAGAACATCGTTGTGTTCGAACTCAACCTCTTCATCTACGTTACTGCTTTCTTCATCTTCAGCCTCCCCTCCTACGTCTTCTTCTATTTTCAGAGATTTTAAGCAATCTTGAACAGCCAAGTTCAGAATATGTGCTACACATTTAAAATGTTGATTAACGTCATCAAAAGAAGGAATAAGCTTTTTTAACTCCTGCATGAACGTTGTATTTGCTGCAGTGTTGTCAACAGTTATGCCTTGAATTTTCGATGTGATGCCATAGCTCTGCAAAGATTCATAAAACAACTTGGCAATATCTCTCCCAGTATGAAGCCCATGTGAAGGTGAGAAATCGATAACTACAGACTGGAGTTGCCAATGGTCATCAATAAAGTGGGCGGTGATCCCATAATAAGATTTTCCATTAATTGCCGTCCAGCCATCAATGGTAAAAGATATTCTTGATGTGTTTTGTTGTAGTATATGCATAACTTTTTTTTGATCCTGTTCAAAACGGGACACAACCATTCTCTTTAAAGCTTTTCGTCCATGCAGGTTTATTCCAGGTTTGATTTGATCGAAGAAGTTCCTTGTTGCTTCGTCGTAAAAAAACGAAAAAGGTAGGTATTTAGTGGCCACCCAATCAACGATAAAGTTTTCATCTTTAGGTTCATTCACGGATTTCTGCAATAAACATAAACGAGTGTAAATTACTTGATATTTGAATGTAAATTTGAATTATTTTTAAAATAAAGCTATTATTTTATTGTATTTATTTTGCTATTTATTATTTCCCAGCCAACATGAATTCACACTAAATTACCAGAGCCCGCTAATAGTTAAAATATGATTGGAGGTCGTTGGGTAGGTACAATGAACTGCACCCTAAAGGGATTACCGAATTGGGCGCTGAATTTTTTGAACTTTTTTTTTGGTTTTTCCATAAATAAACCAATTAAATTGACCTAGTCTTTTAGAAAATTATGAAATATAAAATACCTTAATTATAACTTTTATTTGTTCTTTAAGTCAATATCATTTACATTGTTAAAAAACTAAATCATTGAGAAAAGTAGTAATAGATAATGAGAAATTATCTAATTGTTTAGAATTATTATAGCAGCCCAGCGGGTAAACAAAATTATTTTTACCAACTTTACGGCAATTGAACCAACAAGAATATTAGCAAGAATAAGGAGACAATGGTTGTTAAGTGTTAAATGTTCTTTACGTGTTTTATATTTTAATTTTTGGTTCCTTTCAGACTTTTGTAAGCTTTGGTTTCAAACAACACAAAAATAGAAGTAATTAAAAACTAAATTATGGACGAAAACGGCAAGAATTATTTGTCGCAGACGGAAAAGTTTTATAAAAGTAAAATGAAAGTGATAAAACATGGTAAAAAACATAAAAGGGAGTTTGGGTGTGGTACCAATTATTAAAGATAAAATGAGATAAGTTTAAGGTGGTTATGGCGCGTACAATGCGCAAAGGTACCATTTCATCCAAAAAGCGAAAATGTGTGTCGCACCTGGAGCTAGTAAGAGAGGAAGAAGAAGCCGTTATGGTAAAGTTAGGAATGACTTGGCGGTAAAGAATATTTATTCTTACCTATATACCTATATACAACAGAAGTGTTTACTTCATTCTACGTTGTCTTAAAAAAGGTATACAGAAAACTACAGGGTTTACCCTTTTAAAGTTTTAAAGTAATATTTATTCTGATGTGGCTCAAGACAAAAAAGGCAAATATGTATAATGATGATGATGTAATAGAAGAGAATATATTAGGCTATTGATTATGTTCAAAATAAGATGGCTAAAAGGAACTACAACATTCACGGGGTTTTATTGTTTCTTGTTTCATATGGTCAATGGACCTCTAAATATGAAAAAACCGCGGAGTGCTTCCATTTACAGGGGTGCGTTTTTGAGAAAGGGGTGAATTAACCCCTATGAACTAAGGTGCATAGTATGAGTTCTATGCCCTTTTAGTACATACATTTCTACAGCAAAATTGTTCGAAATTAAATTTACTATTGAATTATCACCTTTTAAAGTTTAAAAGTGTTTTTTACAAAAATGTATTAAAAAAATGCAAATTCATCCTTCCTCTTTAAAATGACGTTTGGCAGAGGTCATCGCTTATAACTCGACAACAACTAATTTTAGACAAATATCACAAGAGACCTTTTTTGCTCAGAATTATCCAAAGAATCTAAAAAGACCTTAACACTATCAATTTCTTTACAGGGCTTCTCATAAAGCCCTTATTTTACCATAATTTGTTAATAACAATTAAACGGACAATATTTGGGCTTCCAGACCACTTCCATTGGATTCAGCGGCCCAAAAAACTTATAATACCACCATTAAATCACGGGGAGCTCGAACTTTCCCACGGGACCCCTTCTGTTGCGACTAGACAATGGATCTCGGATTTGCATTTTAGATTAAGTAGATATCAATTTTCATTATAATTAATGCAATTGTTAGTACTGAAAACTAACAGCTTAAAATTTTATAATTTTACTCAGTTTGCCAACATTGCTTAACGTTAAGCAATTATTTAATGCCAAATATTTATCAGATTATTACATCGACCAAAATTTTATTAAGAAAATTCCCAAAAAAACTGGTTATGAACAAAAAATTTTATTACACTTTTTTTCCAACAATAATAAATAAAAACTGAAACATCATGCAAAAAAATAATAAAATATTATTTTTGAATATTTGCATTGTTTTGGCATATCGAAAACTTTGGCGTTAATACTTTGAATATTGACATTACAATAGTAAAATGTGTTCTTACCTTAATTGTTAAGAAATTATGAAGTGGTCCAGCTTTGCTAGTTCCAGGTTGAGACAGCTTTGGAAAAATAGTACCATATTCCTTTGGATGTTTACTTAATAAGTGCCTTTTTAAAGTAGTTGTAACGGAAAGTTTTACTTTAAACTCACTTTTAATTTTTCGTTTGTTACATAATTTGCATGTCGCTAATTTGTTTATTTTGTCAATAATTTTAAACTCAAAAAAGCATGTAAACTTGCTCCGAAATGTCGAAGTTTCGTCAAGAGTATAATCGCCGCTAACGCTTTCAGTCGACTTAGTTGACACTTCACTATTTTCACTTGGACTTGGAGAAGGAAGATTTGTGTCCATAAAACTATCATCACTATCGTAATTAAACATTTTAAAAACGCGAAAAATTTGGAATTAGGTTCCTAAACAGAAATGGACGAACAGCAACTTCAACTTCTTTCTCAAGACTGAAAAGATTGTAATAACTATTAGATTTCTTTCCTACTACCCGTAAAATACAAACGTGCTAGTTTTCTTAAAATCGGAATTATTTTCTTAATACCTACAGATTTAGCAAAGTTTATACTGAGAAATAAGTTACAATAAAACATTCAACTGTACAGATTAACAGTAAATTTCTATTGTTAAATTCATATCATTATGTCCAAAACCATTCAAGTATGGAGGTACGAGGTACCTTTCCTTTAATAAAATTATTATAGAGATTCAAATTTTTGGTTAGATTATATTACCCCATGAACCTATTTTTTTGTTATGGTAAAATGTAAATATTCGCATTCCTAGAAGTTAGTCTTTTTGATAAACAAATTCTTAAGAAGGTTACAAGAGGCAGTTTAAGTTTATGGAGGATTATAAAATTGGGATTCTACCTACATTAAAATTTTTACCTCTTCCGAGTAACTATAGTAAAAATGAGAAGTACATAACTGCATTTTATAAATCCTATTCAAATATTTAGTGACGATATTAGGGATAATCGAAATGCAAGAATATTATTTAAAAAGGAATTTATACAGAGTGTCCGTAAAATATGTAATAAATTAGATACTTCCTTAATCCTTTTTAAAAATATCTGGAATTCGTGGAGTTTTAATTTTAATGTTCTACCTTCTACCATAAAATTTGATTATACAGGGTGATATACATTAAGCTGATATGTATGAGGTAAATGTACACTCTGTACCTACGTTGTGACATTTTTAGATCGATAAAAATGAGCTGATGTTAAAAAGGATTGATACTTGGGGTCTAACGGACAGAATTTCAAAGATATGCGCTATGAAAATAAATTTTATTAATTTCAAATTATTAATCTAAGAATTTGAAAGTAATCCAGTAATTGATACATGACTTTATCTTAAATTTTCACACTCCCACGTCTTCCAATCCACCTGTTCGGAAAAATTTCGTCTACGTACCTTGGAACATCTACAGCATAATGCGGAGGCGCAATATCCTGTTGAAACCATACACTTTCATCAAAACCTCCAGGATTAATTCTACTGGGAAATAAATAAATTAAAGTAGGTGCGAGATACCCCGTTAAAGACTGATGTTATGCGACTCGTTTCAATTACCTTTGAAAAGTAGGGTCCAATAATTGTTAGCCCACATATTTACCTTTTGCAGGTATTGTGTATGAAGCTGTTATATTTACAAAAAATCCGATGGCGTCATCACCTTTATGTGTATCACTCTGTGTAATTAAATTTGGTTGTAAAATGTAGATCATTAAAATTAAAAATCGACGTGTTTTAGATTTTTTTCAAAAGACTTTTAGTTTAGGAAATATCCCATTTATTTAATACATTACGGACACACTGTATATCAGTGTGTATCAGTGGTATCAAAAATAAATAGAAAAAATATTAGAGTATTAGCTAAAATATTGACAAGCTCGTTAAGGAAAGCTCGGCTCGTTTCCAATTCAGCTCGGCTCGGCTCGAAAAAAATTTGGCTTGGCTCGAAGCTCGGCTCGCAAGAAACAAACAGGCTTGAGCTCGAAGCTCGGCTCGTCAAACGAGCCGAGCCTCGAGCCGAGCCGAGCTAAGCTCGAGCTTGTGTCCATCCCTACGGAAGAAGTCTCGCCGTTAGAAAAAATCTAACATTTTATCCTTTTCCGTGATAACTTGATGCAAAATTTTGCAACATAACTTTCCACTAATAAGTGCCTCTAGACAAGGCGAAAACGACGGGTTCGTTGGAAAAAATATTGGCATGAGATTTTTTTGCATAATCATATTCGTGAGACATCCCAGCATAAGGTTCAAGAAGTCGCCTACGTAAAAAGTGGTCCAATTTTTTTTTAATTTTGCTTTAATCAAATTGCAAAAATCAATATTTTCGGCACGAACACATTTTTTTTAAGTTTTTTGGACCTTTCTGGACAAAAAAGATCTCTTCTAATTTTTCTCTAAAATTTCTCGTTTTCGAGTTATAAGCAATTTAAAATTGAAAAAAAAAGAAAAATGGCGATTTTTAAGGCTTAATAACTCGATTAAATATTATTATTATGAAATTCAGAAAGTTACCAAATCAAAGATTAAAGCCTCCACTACATGATCCTGAAGAAATTTGTGTCATTAATTTATTAATAAGCTGTTATTTTTAATTATTAATAATGAGCAGTAAGATCGTATTGACGCGGCTGTAAATGTGAGTGCGAGTAAGATGCACCATTGAGTACCGGAATGGCATCTCTCTCGCACTCATCATTGCCGGCCGCCTAATAGGTGCATGGCGCTTATTATTTTACTTAGAAATAACAGCTTAGTGATAAAATAATGACAAAAATTTCTTCAGGATCTGGTAGGGCGGGCTTTAAACTTTTATTTGATCACTTTCTGACTTTCATAATAATAACTTTTAACCGAGTTATTACGCATTAAAAAATAGCGATTTTTCGTTTTTTTCAATTTTAAATTGCTTATAACTCGAAAACCAGCAATTATAGGGAAAAATTATGAGACCTTTTTTGTCCAGAATGGCCCAAAAAATCTAAAAAAATGTGTCCGTGCCGAAAATACTGATTTTGTGCAATTTGATGCAAAAAATTGAAAAAAAAAATTGGCCCACTTTTTACGTAGGCGACTTCTTTAGCCTTATTCTGGGATTTCTCACGAATATGATTATGCATAAAAATCTCATGGGAATATTTTCTCCAACGAGTCCGCCGGTTTCGCCTTGTTTACTCCAGGAGGTAGTAATGCTTAGGAATTTTTGTTATTTTTTTTATTTTTTTTTTTGTGAAAATTATGGCTTGGGTGAGAACCAATTAGCTATAAAATTTTTAGAAATAGATGTTTTTAACATAACAAGTAAATACAAATATTATAAAATAAAAATTTATTTTTAATTGGTATTAAATTCCCATTATTAGATTTAATCTAACGCGCGACTGATTACGTGACAGAAGCGAGCGCAACAGTTCCCGGTGTAAACAAATCTGAAGGAACCGCGCGAAATTTTTGAGCAGAAATTGTTTAAAGGGTTTTTTAAACAAATTCCAACACTCCCCTTTTCCTGCTCCCAAAATATATTTAAGTGTTTTTGGGCCACTACAAACAAAAAAGGTATGTTGTAATTTTTTCTAAAGATGGTAGTTTTCGAGTAATGAGCGATAAAAAATCTTAACAATGAGAAAATACATTTTCGAAAGTAAATTTTTATTTTTGAGATTTCCTAAATTGAAGTTTAATCATTCTGACTAAGTTTTCACTCTAATGGCATATAACGTATCCCGCCAGAATGAAAACAATGGGAACCTTCTCTGGTTACACCTCCGAGGCTTCTACAATTTGCAAGCCATACGGATGCTGAGACTAAGGAAGATGAGGGAATTCTACAATTTACAATTCACGTCACATCTGCTTAGCGCGGTAAAGTTCCAACGAGACTGGTTCCCTTCATATTCCACACAGAGTAAATGTAAATCAAAAATGAATAACCATTTTCAATTTCGTTGCAAAACGAAAATACAGCCGAACCATATTCCAGTCCAATCAGAGAGTGCTGCAAGCACCTCTACCGGTTTCGAAACTTATTAGTCTCTCATCAGGAGGCACATATGCTGCTCTCCCCGATCCAACCAAAACAAACCCTAGCGTGCAGTCCCGAATTGCAACGAACGAAATGGCATAGATGCCCTAGCGGCAACTGCTAGCAAAAGACTAAGTTTTCACTCTAATGGCATATAACATATCCCACCAGAATGAAAACAATGGGAACCTTCTCTGGTTACACCTCCGAGGCTTCTACAATTTGCAAGCCATACGGATGCTGAGACTAAGGAAGATGAGGGAATTCTACAATTTACAATTCACGTCACATCTGCTCAGCGCGGTAAAGTTCCAACGAGACTGGTTCCCTTCATACTCCACACAGAGTAAATGTAAATCAAAAATGAATAACCATTTTCAATTTCGTTGCAAAACGAAAATACAGCCGAACCATATTCCAGTCCAATCAGAGAGTGCTGCAAGCACCTCTACCGGTTTCGAAACTTATTAGTCTCTCATCAGGAGGCACATATGCTGCTCTCCCCGATCCAACCAAAACAAACCCCAGCGTGCAGTCCCGAATTGCAACGAACGAAATGGCATAGATGCCCTAGCGGCAACTGCTAGCAAAAGACTATAGAAAATGGTTATTCATTTTTAATCATTCTCTTTGAAGATAGTAATCGGGAATTATTTTAATTATTGAGATGTTTTTTTTTAATTAATTGATTGGTTGACTTACCTGTTAAGGAAGGACAATCATAATTGTCCTATCTTACATTTCGAACATTTGTACTAATTGTAGTGGCATTTTCTGGCCGCTGATCACAGTTTAAAGAAGAAGAATAAGAAAAAAGAAGATATTAGGCTTCTTGACACGTGACGTGGGCACATCACTGTTTTTTTTTTTTTTATTTTGATCGCACAAAAACGGGTGGGTTCGAAAGAATCAAAGGGAGGGAGCGTACAAATGTTCGAAATGTAAGATAGGACAATTATGATTGTCCTTCCTTAACAGGTAAGTCAACCAATCAATTAATTGTCCTTCACATTACATTTCGAACATTTGTACTAATTGTAGGCTGTTGAAAGATTAAGCAATATTGTGCGATAATTAAACAAAACTACATTGCAATCCAAAAATCGATACTTTACATTTTTTTTTTTTTTATTAGGAACTTTACAAAAAAAGAGAGAATATATTAGAACAATTAAGAGTAATGTTTTTAAATAATAAGAAAATTACTGTTCTTATGTAATAATAATAATATAAACATATAATTACAAATGTATAACAAACAATAAACAAACGCAGAAGCATATATGGACTAAACAGACAATATAGTTTTTGCAAAGAGTCCGTAATCTTTTGCTAGAGGTTTATTATAAAAAATATTAAATACTTGAGAATTTTCTGTCCATCCCGCCGTCTCTCTAATAGTTTCTATACTTATTTAATCTAGCCCTAGCTCCTGCTGACGTAGATGCTTGTCTAACACTATACCCTTTAAAAATATTGGTGTCTATGTTACATAATTTTAAAACATCTTTTAGCCATCTACTCAAAATCTGCGTAGATGCTGCTTTATATGGTTTTTTATTGTTATAAACAACTTGTCCTCTGATTGAAGATGAATATTTTTAGAAATCTCTAAATAGTGACATAAAGTCGATGCTACACACAACTGTGGTTTTTCTTTAAAATAGGGAAATCTTAAAATAGGTTGATTTTTATTTTTCGAAGAAGTCTTTATCCTATCTGGTATCAAAATCGCAATTTTATCTTGATCCATGAAAATATTTTGAATTTTTATTAGAGATAGGGATTGCAACCTGTGAGCTGTAGTCAGAGCAATCAACATTAAAAGTTTGCAAGTAAGTTCTTTCAAAGAAAGACCTGTGGGAGGAAATAATGTTTCTAAATAAAATAATACTGGTTGAGGGTCCCAAGTAAATTGATATTTGGGCAATGAAGGTTTGAGATTATATATACCTTTGTAAAATTTTTTAAACATGTTTTTATGATTTTCTGGTATATCTATTATCAATGCCAATGCAGCTCTATGAATGTTTATAGAGCTATATGTATAATCCTGATCTACGATATATTTAATAAAATTAATAATATTTGATAATTCATAAGCAAAAGGGTCCATATTTTTTCTATACCATACCTCCACCATCTCTTGAAAACTGTATCATGTAAATTTAGTGTTTTTGTTGTAATAGATGCAATCACAATTGCGATGGAATGCTCGGGAATACCTTTTCTTAAAAAATCTTGCCTGACAAACATGCGATAGTCAGAGTAAGATGTTGGTGTCTCGGATATGAAAGCCTAAAAGGGTTCAAAATTAAATTTTTATCAGGTCCTAAAATTATCTTTTTGCCTGATATCAGTTTATTAAAGGTTGGTTACCAAATCTGATTTGCCCATTCTGCTACTACCACAATTCCTACTGCTTTGTCACATATGATTTTTTCTAAAACTCTTGGAATAATAGCAAAGGGTGGAGTGGAAAAGCATAAAATTTTAATCCATGCCAATCTATAGTGAAGGCATCAACTTTCTCCGATTCGGGGTCAGGTTTTCCAGATACATACCTTGCACATTTTTTGTTAAGATATGTGGCAAACAAATCGATTTCTGGAATATGAAGCTGCTTAAAAATTATATTAACACAATTATCACTTAAAGAATACTCTGTTCCTATATTCAAAGATCTTGACTCTGAATCAGCAATAATATTTTCTTTTGTACTGATATAAGATGCAAGTATTTTAAATTTCTATTTTCACAGTATTGCCAAATTTCTCTGCAAATGTTGTTAAGATTAGAGTATTACACACTCCCCATCTTGTTAATAAAAGATACAGCTGTTGTGTTATCTATTCTTAGCAAAATATTACAATTCCTATATTCCTTGGAAAAGGGTTTCAAGTCATTATATGCTGTCAATAACTCAAGAACATTTATATGTAGTTCTCGCTGTTCATAACTCCAAAGACCATGAGTTTTATTATTATTACCGCATGCTCCCCATGCTAAAATAGATGCATCACAAAATATTTCAAGTACATCATTAGATTCTTTTATATTTTTTTTTACTAATTGGTATGTTATGTACCTAACCACCAATTGAAATCGTTTTACAAGTATTTAGGTATGGTCATTTTTGTGTTAAAACTATTAGTTTTAGAAAGAGCAAGCCACTTTTCTTTTTCTAAATTTTTTAAGTATAATGTTCCATATTTAACTGAAGGACAAACTGCTACCAACTGACCTATTAAAGCTGCAAATGATCTTATCATACATGTACTTTTATTTTTGATGGTCTGAATACTATTAATTATTTTTTCTTTTTTGTCAGCAGGAGAAAAATATATCATTTTATTAGAATCAAACGTAAAACCAAGAAAAGTTATAATTTGTGTGGGTGAAAGTATACTTTTTCTTTATTTATAGTAAATCCCAGGCGGAAAAAAATAGAACAAGTTTCAACAATATTTTCTTTAAATTTCAAATATGATTTTGAAATCAGTAAAGTGTCATCTAAAAAAATGACAGAAGTAAAGCCTCTTGTTTTTAGATTGTTTAAGGCTGGTTTTAAGGTTTTCGTAAATATAAAAGGCGAGATATTCAAACCAAATGGTAAGCAGTTGAAATGATATAGAATATTTTTGTACTCAAATTTTAAATATATTTTTTTAAATTTTCATGAAGAGGAATAGAAAAATAGGCATCTTGTAAATCTACTTTTGCCATAAAACAACCCTTGAAAATGAGCTTGAGAACTGACCTATAGTCTTCCAACTTAAAATGTGGGGCTTTTATAAAGCAATTTAACTGTTTTAAATTTAAAACAAATTTATGACTTTCGTCCTTTTTGGGCACTAGAAAATATGAAGAAAAGAATTGCTCTCTTGTATGTGAAGAAGGAGAAATAGCTCCCTTATCAAGTAATTGCTTTATAGCTAAATCATACGACTCATTTTGGTCTATGAAAAACTTTTGGTGCTCTCTCTTGAGACGGTGTTGTTTTAAATAAAATATTAAAACCTTGGACCCAACTTAAAACTTTGATGTCTGAAGTAATCTTTTTCCGGTTTTTAAAATAATTAGCCACATTTCCTGCTGATTTTTTATTTAACTTTAGTATGACCTCCTGGTTGTTCTGGTTGGGTTTTGGTGCTGTTGTCTGCTCGACTGTTTGTATCTCGATGTTGGTTGAGGATGATTTGGGTACTGGCTTTGTCGAAATCTTGGTCTGTTTGAGGCTGGATTGAAGTTTAAACTCTGCTGATTGAAGTTGTTAGATTCTGGAAGAACTCTTGTTGTATGCTGAGTGGTAAAAACAGCTTGGCGTTGTGGCGTGGTCTTTGGATAAAAAGTGGCTTTTTGTGGCTTCATTATAGAGCTGACTTGAAAAGCTGCCGATCTTGTATCTTTGCTTTCTTTCAATATTTCAATCAAATTCTCCCCAAATAAATATTTATCTATAGGTTGCTCGTCTAATAATTTTTTAAATTTTAAATTTAATGAAGAACTGAGCAAAAATCTTCTGTGCAAGGACATCTTATAAAACACTTCTATATTGAAGTTTATGGAATTGGCAATTGTTTCGACATTCCTTTTTTTTTTTTTTTTTTTTTTTTTTTTTCGTTTAATCCTAATTCGACCTCTTTATAAAGGGACATAATACTTGCAGCTAAAATTGTTTGCATAGTTTGCAAGTTTTATCTTCCCTAATTTTATTTTTATCTTTTATGGCAGATAAAACCTCAGAATTCAACTGAGGTGGGCAAAGTCTTTCGCAGTTTGTAGCAGGTAAGAATTTTTCTGTAAGTTTACCCACAATACTTTTGTCTAAGCCTGTGGAAAGAGAATAGTTTAGCCTTTTTGCTACATCTGGCAACATTTCAGAAGCATTAAGGTTAGTTTTTAATGGGTCTTCCCCATTTAAGTTAATCATATTTAGATAAATAGATTCTTTCTGTGTAGGTACCTCTCCAATGAAAAAATCTTCTGTTTGTTGTTGCGACTCCTCAATAAGTACTGCTGGTTGTAGATCTTCACTTGCCCCAAAATCTTCAATTATGCTCAAATTGCATTGGATCTCATTGTCTGTATTATTTAGTGAAACTGACGGGCTATGCACCTCCACAATGGTTTCTGTAATATTATTTTTAATATTTTGACAAAACCAAACAAAAATTTAGTGTAAGTAAACTTGTTACGCTTGAAAAGTGAAATCAAGGTAAAATGTACAAAAAAAATATTTAAATAAATATTATGTATTGTATTTTAAATTTCTGGGCTACTATAAAATAGAGCCTAAGAAATAGGAGCATCTCAAATAAATCATAAAGATTTTCTGGGCTATTAAAACATACCCGCTCCCCTAGTATTATTGTTTGAAGACAAGCCAAACACAAATTTTGTGTAAGTAACTTGCTATTCTTGTGATGTAAATTCGAAGTAAAATATGTAAAATTAGTTAAATAAAAATATATTCCATTCTATACTTCTGGGCTAATATAAAGTGCCTCTGAGAAATAGAAGCAGGTCACATAATCATAAAGATTTTCTGGGCAACTTAAAAGTACCCTCTGATTTATTGTTATATCCTTAATTATTTAGTCTGTATTACTTTGGACTACCTCAAGGCACCCTTATTGAGACAAACAATATAATTTTTCTTTGCAAAATGTGACGTTTTTGCATGTCATTTATGTTAACCCATTTTCTACGAAATAAAAATTAATAGGAAAACCAATGCAGTCCGGCAACATAGTGCCTGTTTTTTATTCGAACAGGAAGATGGCGAAAAAACAGGTACTACGGCAACAGAAAAATATATTGATAACAACAAAATAAAAGTCTCCATGTTTGAAGTTGATTAAAATTGTCACTTTGTAAATAATTAATAAATATAGCTCTATTTATTCACGCTAAATTTAATTTAACTACCATAAGAAAATCAAAAAAAATATCATATAAATACCTTTTCATCCATTTTCTCTCTCAACTTTACCAATTTCTGTTGCAACTCTTCATATTTCCGCCGCTTTCGGGATAAACAATCACTCTTTGATGACCTTTTTGGCATTTTAAACGCTTTTTAACAATTTTTATAAAATTATTTCGAACACGCGTGTGATCAGCCGCGCACAGAAAAAAAAACAGTGATGTGCCCACGTCACGTGTCAAGAAGCCTAATATCTTCTTTTTTCTTATTCTTCTTCTTTAAACTGTGATCAGCGGCCAGAAAATGCCACTACAATTAGTACAAATGTTCGAAATGTAATGTGAAGGACAATTATTAATTATATGCGCGTCCACTCGATATATTTAGCCGTCGCGGCAAGCCGAATTATATGGTGCGTATTTGTCGCACTATATGGTGCGTCTTTGCTATTCAAAGTCTGTTTAAATGAAGTATTAAAACACTGGAGAAAATCTTCTTTAGGGATGGGGATCCAACTTGACCACGATACAACATTGTATCTTTACATTTTGCGGACGACCAAGTCGTAGTGGTAGCAGATAAGCAAGATTTACAAATCCTGACAAGACGGTTATTTCAAAAGTATGAAGAGTAAAGCCTTTTTGTAAATAGACACAAAACATAATACTAATGCATCTGGAATGAAGCAGAAACCTTGATATAATGGTCAGAGAACTGTGAGAAATATATCTATTTGGGAACAACATTCAACAAAAGTGGGCACATCAAGAAAGAGATAGAGCAAAGGATTGTGAAAGGAAGAAGGGTGATTGGATGCCTATACCCAATGCTATGGTCAACTGAACTATCACATCAAAGAACACATCTTACCTTTAACGCCATCTTTAAAATTTAGTTTTCTATGGATGAGAAATATGGATGGGCAACTTACTAAATCACTGGAATGATGCCTATTTGCATTGGAAATGTATTTCTACAGAAGATCAGCTAGAAAATCATGGCTTGAAGGAGTACAAAGTGATCAAATCAGAAATATATTGGGAGTCAAGTCAACTATCTTAGATGAAATTCAAACGAGAAAACTATTCTGGTATAGTCATTTAGAAAGAATGCACGACGCCAGGCTGCCAAAACAAAATTTGATGCCAAGGGAAAAACAAGAGAGGAAGGGAGAAATAAACCTGGCTAGTCGGCAGTCCGAAGGAAGTGTCGGAAAGGATCCTTCACCCTGGAGAATGGAACAACCGACGAAGGTGGAAACTGGGATAATCATCCAACCAATTTACGTCCACTGCTGGACATAGGTCTCCCCCAAATGTTTCCACACTTCACGGTTTTGTGCTGATTTTTGCCAGTTTTTACTAATCCGCCTGATATCATCTGTCCATCGTGTAGGCGGCCTTCCTCTACTTCGTTTATCTTCTCTTGGTCTCCACTCCATCAGCCTTCGTGCCCATCTTGAATCTTTCAGCCTGGCGACGTGTCCTGCCCAGTTCCATTTGAGCCTGGTGATACGTTCTACAACATCTGCGATACCGGTTGTTTGTCTGAGATCTTCATTTCTTATTTTATCCCGTAGAGTTACGCCCAGCATGGATCTTTCCATGCGCCTTTGAGCAACCCGAATTTTCGACGCTGTTGCCTTGGTTAGAGTCAGTGTCTCTGCTCCATATGTCATTACCGGTAGCGCACATTGGTCAAACACTTGTCTTTTTAAACCGATCGGTATACTGCTCCTAAATATGTCTCTCAGAGCTCCGTAGGCTGCCCAAGCAAGAGTTAATCTTCTTTTTATTTCGCATGTTTGGTTATCTCTGCCAATTCTAATTTCATGACCCAAGTAAATGTACTTTTCCACTAGTTCTACTTCTTGTTCGCGTATAATCAGCTGAACTGGGATAATAATAAAAGATAATAAAAGTCAAACATTATATTATACTCACGGACAAAAATATTGCATATGCATGTGGAATGAAATTGTTTGTGCTGTTATCCTTAGTCCCCTGTATCATAGGAATAGGATTTATTTTCCGAATGCGATGTTATACTGCATCTTCTTCTTATTCATGTGCCATCTCCTCTAAGAAGGTTGGCAACCATAACGGCAATTCGCACTTTCGATACCGCTGCTCTAAAGAGATCAGCAGAAGTGCAATTAAACCAAGCTCTCAAATTGTTTAACCAGGAGATGCGTCTTCTTCCGCGACTCCTTCTACCCTGTATTCTTCCTTGTATTATTAATTGTAACAAGTTATAACGCTCACCCCTCATAACATGTCCCAGATATTGCAGTTTTCTGACTTTAATTGTATTTAAAACCTCTTTATCTTTTCTCATTGTTATCAACACCTCGATATTCGTGATTCTATCCACCCAACTTATTCTTAATATTCTTCTGTAGGTCCATAACTCGAAAGATTCTAATCTGTCTGAACCATCCTTTTTTAATGTTCAAGCCTCCAACCCATAGAATAATACGGAGAACACGTAGCATCTCAGAAGTCTTATCTTTAAAGAAATTATAATGTCCCTGCTACAGAGCACTTTTTTCAGTTTGTTGAAAGCATTTCTTGCCTGTCCTATTCTTGCTTTAATCTCTTCTGTGTACTCATTAGTTTCATTAATTATAGTACCTAAATATTTGTATTTTTCAACGTTTTTAATTTGTTCTCCATGTATTGTTATGCTTTCTTGGCGCTGTTGAGGTTTTTGTGATTACCATAAATTGTGTCTTTTTTGTGTTTAGGGACAGTCCGTTTTCTTGGCTGACTTCTACCACTCTGTCCACCATTTTTTGTAAATCCTCAAGACATTCGGCTAATAAAATAATGTCGTCGGCAAACCGTATATTATTTATTGGTCGGCCACTTACTTTTATTCCCGTGGTTAGGTCTTCTAGTGCTTCCTGGATTATTTCCTCTGAATACCAATTGAACAAAGTAGGAGACAGGACACAGCCTTGTCTGACGCCCCTCTTAATCTGTATTTCATTTGAAAAGGCGTTGTTCTCTTTTACCACAGCGATCTGGTTATAATAGATAGCACTAATGATCATGATGTCCCTCATATCTAAGTTTTTCTTTTCAAGTAATTCGATAAGGCGGTTATGTCTGACCTTATCGAAGGCTTTGTTATAATCCAAGAAACACATACATATATACTGGCTGATTAACATCCATGCACCTTTGCACAAGTACATTTACAGCGAACAGGGCTTTCCTCGTTCCCATTGCATTTCTAAATCCAAATTGCGTGTCGCTTATGTCCTGCTCAAGTTTGTTGTGTATGTAATGTATGACTCATTAAACTTATTATCCGGTATTCTTGGCATGCTTTTGCATTTGGTTTTTTTGGCAGTGATATGAACGCTGACAGCAGCCAATCTCTGGGAACGATTCCTGTACTGTATATTGTATTAAATAAGTCGACCAATATTCCAATTTGCTGTTCTTCTATTAACCGTATTATGTCTACAGGTATTTGGTCAGGACCTGTTGCCTTGTTGTTCTTTGTTCGCTTTATCGCCTCTAATACCTCATCTTCTGTTAAGTCTGGGCCGTTGTCGAGCTTTTCCTGCTCTAGTACTATCTCAGTGCGTTCGTCTTTAAATAGCTCTTGAATATATTCCTGCCATCTTTTAAGCCTTTCACCGACGTCTATAATTATTTTGCCGTTTTTTAAAGCAGTATGTTTGATTTTTTTTTTAATATTAGTGCCTGTTATTTCTTTAATTTTCTTATGAAGGATTAAGTTATCATGTTTCTCTACCAACTGTTCAATCTCTTCGCATCTGTCACTATACCATCTTTCCTTTGCCTCTCTGAGCTTTCTCCTTATTTATATGTGTAGAATATTATACATGTTTTTGTCTTTGGTTTTATAAGATCGCCTTGCTTCCATGAGATCTAGAATCTCCTCGGCCATCCACTCATTTTTATTCTTAATTAGTTTAGGTGTTAGTGTGTTTCACATGTGCGGATAAGAGCATCTTTTAACATGTGCCATTTCCTGTTCGCATCTTCAGTAGGAATAATTTCTATTTTGGTGAGCTCTTCTTTAATTTTTAGTGAAACTTGCTCTTTTGTTGATGGATCTCTTAAACGAGATACTTGTATCGTCTCTACTTTAGTTTTAACCACAGGCTTCTTTAGATTAATTCTAAACCTTCCTACAACTGGGTTGTGATCTGATCTCACATCAGCTCCAGGGTATGAATTTACTGATGTTATGGAATTTCGGTATCGTTTGCAGATGGGAAGGTAGTCAATTTGGTTTCTGATGACGTTATGTTGGTTGTCTGCTGGTGATTCCCATGTGTAGAGTCTCCTGGTCGGCAGATCATAATAAGTATTCGTGACAATAAAATAGGTCTCTAGGCAGAATTGAGCCAGTTGTTCTCCTCTCTCGTTACGAGTGCCCAGTCCAAAGTTTCCAATAAAATCACCTTGGCTTCCTCTACCGATTTTTGCATTTAGATCTCCCATTACTATTTTAACGTCTCTAGACTTGGTTACTTCTAAAGCTTGTTGTAATTCGCTAAAAAACTGTTCGTGTTCTTCATCCGATTTATCTGCTGTGGGAGCATATACTTGAATTATATTGACTCTAGACTGGGCTGTTTTGAGTGTTACCATCATAACTCTATCCGAGATGGGTAAGAAGCCAGTTACAAATTTCTGGGTGGTTTTATCAACTAATATCGCTACTCCGTTCCAGTGATTTGGGTCATTGTCATTATCAGAGTAGTATATCTTTGTTTGGCCTACTAATATGTCACCTGAATTGGGCCATCTGGTCTCACTTAGTCTTAATATTTTTATGTTAAGTCTTTACATATCCTGAATGACTTTACCTGCTTGGTATATTGACTTAACATTTCACGTGCCTATCATCATGCAATTTTTGTCGATTTTAGTCTTCTTTTTGGACGATATGTTACTGATGGGTATTTCACAGGTATTTCGTTTGATATCGACTTGAGAGGCCCTGTGGTCTATCTGTGATTTGCCTCCCCTGCCGGATTTTGGTCTCCGATATCCATGATCAGTAACAGAGTTACTTTTTTGTACAGCCATGACAATTGTACTAGGGATATCCGTATATGATCTTTAATGTAGTGGTTTCCCCTTCCCTTCTACATCCTTATGCCGTTGACCGTTTTTTTTTGTTCATTCGCCTTCGAAGCCGATTTCTCAACCCCAGGACAAAAGAGCGCCCTACCACTTATTAACTCATCCGCCCGAAGTCGTTGGTCGGTAAGTGGGAGATTGCTTATACCGGCAACCACTCGGTGAAATTATCGCCATATCTGGCTACCCTCACTTGGTTTAGCCTGCAGACCAATACAGTTGCCCGGGGTGTGGCACGTAGAGCCGTAAGTGAGAGTTAGTTTTCTTATGAGCACCAATTATCAAGAACCATCTCCCGTCTATGACGCTTGATGTGGTTGTTCCGATAAAAGGTGCTACCTTTATAACACAACCCCTACACACCTACATTTATAAAGTATCTTATAAATGCTATAATCGGATTTGAATGTGATCTGGGCTTTATGCTGGCCAGTATAATTTTTAAATTGAATCTCATCAAAGTATCCCCTCATTATGCTAGCGATATGAAGACGTTCATTAACACCAATAATATATGTCATCTCCAATATGGCTTTCAAATGGCAAAACATGATCTTCTTAAAGGTTTTCAATGTACATATCAGTTGACATTCGCCTAACCACCTCCAAGTGTTCGGTATGTCCATTCAAAGCAATATCGCTCCGTAGCACTATACCGCCACCATCAAAACTAACGCTCTGCATGAGTTTACAGCTGATATACTGTTCGCCAACTCTTCTGCAGAAGAAGTTTTGTAAATCTTGCTTTTGTAAATCTGAACGCCATGCCGAATGTAACCATTCTCCTTATTAAAGTGCCCTCTCCTATCGGAGGTTGGATATCATAATGGCTATGGTCACTATGTTGGCTGCTGCTCTGAACAGTTGTAATGAACTATCGAAAGAACATCAATATCAATATAAATAAAACACAATTTTTAATAAAACCATTTTATTCTATTAATTATTATATTATACATATTTATTATTTTATTATTATTATAAATTTATTGAATATTATTAAATATAATATAGGTAGCCTAATACTAATATATACATATTGCAATAATATACAATTTAACCCAACCATTTCAACTTATAAAAAATTTCCCAGACTATTTCCAATGGGATTTAAAAAAATAATATCAACATAAATATTTTACTTAAAAAAATAAATTGGATAATGCAATTTATTTTTTATTTTTACTACCATCAAAAAAAAATATCATGTATTTCTTTTAACGCGTTTGTATATTTGTATAATAGGTACATTTTAACTCATTTAATACTTCCTGTATGGGTGTACCATTTTGAAAACGTAGGGAAATCCTTGGAGATTCTTATTCGTAATCGGTAATTCGATATTTATAGTCAGATCATTATTTTTGGTAATCAGAAAAAGTCAGTCACCCACTTTCAATGTCAAGAGCCAAGTGTGAAAAATAGATGATGTTTGCGTCTACTTCAACCAGATTACTTCTTATGTAAATATTATGATTGCAAATACCTTTTCAACGAAATATTATAATAAAACCTAATAGTTCAGAGAAATAAGGAAAAAAATAGCCTGTTGGTGACACAACCCCCTCCAGGCCGAAACCAAATTTTTTGAGTAGTGTGGACATCTATAATAATCACCTATATGTTTCCTGCAGCCGATTTTGATGATATACATAGTTATAAACAATTGAAGATCAAAAAACGCTAAATTTTCGCTTTTTTCGTTTATTGCCGAATGGTTAAGCATTTTAAACAAATTTGGAAGTAAGGAACTCATAAACCATATAAAAAACTTCAATATGGCTCCCGCGGAATATGTCTATCCTTATTGGTTGCTTAGAAAATTGCAAAATAATTCATAAATTTTGAGTTTCTATAAATATTCATAACTTATGTAAAAATGAACTTAGAATCTTCTTATTATACGGAATGCTGGGACTTCTGGTGCTTAAATTACACACTAAATTTCATAACAATTGGTCAAATAGTTTAAAAGTTATTTAATTTGTTTATCTCAAAAGTAATTTTAATCACAAAACATACATATTTATGAATAATATAATAATACATAGTTTTTTATTAAACTTGGTAATAATTTAAAGTATGAAAAAACAAATTATCCCATTCGATTGTTTCTAAAAATAGTATTGGTCTATGGAAATCAGAAAATCTCAAATAAACTAGGTTTAATTTTTTTAGTAAACATGCTTTTAGATGAATGAAAAACTGAAGTTACAGAACCACCAAAAAAGAGATAAACGTAATTGATTGGGGTTGGAAATTAAGCTAAGAACCGTTAGTGCCGATCCGATCAACAGATCTTCTTTATATCAGATATTTTATTAAAATAAACTATCTGCTCTTGCAAAACTGGTTGCACCGAGTACTTGTTAGTACAGAGATATAAATAGTTTAGTGTACAGTAGTTTATGGACTTCGGTTATCAAAACCTCAATCTTTCTCTATTATCTATTTTGGAATTTCTTTTTTTAATCTGCATGTACTCTTTGCGTACGTTACGGATATGTTTTTTGTTAATAAAGTGGTTATTTAATTAACTATGTAAATTGTGTAAACAATTTTTGGAAATTCTTTTACGATATTTTTAGGATGACTTTGTTGGCAATTATAGGAGTGGATCATATGCACTTGACTTTACAAAAACTTATAATAAATGGGTAACTGATAATTGTTACGTTTTTCATAAAAATACAAGTATTCCTAGATAAACCTCCTTTAATTTTATTTTAATAGTCTTGCTATCATACCAAAATGTATGAAATATATTTTGTTTTTTTGCAATCTTAAAATTATAACTTTCAATGTTGTAAGATACAATTATTACAATATTGTAGAAAATTTCTGAAAATAATTTTGTTCTTTTTATCCACTCTCTAATTTTGTTACATTTCATTTTTCGTTTATCTAGTAGCATGTTTATCAAGAAATAAATCCTAGTTTATTTGAGATTTTTTATTTTCAGTTTAATATTATAAGCCAATTTTAGATTTAGGAATAATTTAATAGGATTAGTAATATAATAATTACAGGGTGTAACAAAAATACAGATCATAAATTTAATCGCATATTCTGGGACCAAAAATAGTTCGATTAAACCTAACTTACCTTAGTATAATTATGCACATAAAAAAAGCTACAGCCCTTTGAATTTACAAAATGAAAATCGATTTTGTCCAATATATAGAAGATATTTTTTATTGAAAATAGACATGTGGTATTTTTATGGCAGGAGCATCTTACAAAAAAATTATAGTAAAATTTTGATATATATAAAAATTTTATGGGGGTTTTGTTCCTTTAAACCCCCCCCCCCAAACTTTTGTGTTCGTTCCAATTAAATTATTAATGTGGTACTATTAGTTAAACACAATGTTTTTAAAACTTTTTTGCCTCTTAGTACTTTTTCGAAAAGGCAGTTTTTAGTGAGATATTTTAAATATTGTATATGATAAATATGGTTAAGTACGATTATGAAGACTTGGTAATCGTATGAAAATTTATTATTTATAATTTACATTTTTAGGCATATTTTGAACCATATTAAAAAAGAAGCCACATCTTGATAAAAGGTGCCTTATCGAAAAAATACTAACAGACATAAAAGTTTTAGAAACATTGTGTTTAACTAATGGTGCCGCAGTAATAGTTCAATTGGAACGTACACAAACATTTGGGGGGTGTAAAGGAACAAACCCCCATAAAATTTTTATGTAAACATATTTAAAAAGAAGCCGCAACTCGATAAAAACTGCCTTATCGAAAAAATACTAAGAGGCAAAAAAAATTTAAAACAGTGAGTTTAACTAATGGTACCACAATAATAATTTAATTGGATTGTACACAAAAGTTTGGGGGGTTTAAGGGAACAAAACCCCCATAAAATTTTTATGGGATGCAAAAATTTCACTATAATTTTAAGATGTTCCTGTCATGAGAATGATACATGTCCATTTTCAATAAAAAATCTCTAATAGTTTTCGATATATTTGAAAAAATCGATTTTCATTTTGTAACTTCAAAGGGCTATAATTTTTTTTATGTGCACATTTGTATTAAGGTAAGTTAGGACCAATCGATCTATTTTTGGTCCCAGAATATGTGATTTAATTTATGACCTGTATTTTTGTTACGGCCTGTATATCTAATATGTACGTTTTACAATAAAAGTTACATCAAATATTATTAAAAAAATTGAAAAAAATTGTTTAAACAAATTTGATGGTGTATATAAAAATTAGTTTATTTAAATAACGCATATTCGTAATGTACATAAAAAGTACATACAAATTAAAAAAAGGAAACAACGAAATAAATAATCGAGAACCAGAGATACAGTTAACAGCTCCCCCTCTCATCGCTATCCCAAGTTTCAACGCCGGCCGATTTTAAGGGCCACATTTTTAAGCTTTGTTGTGGACGATTTCCTTGAAAGAAAATCTTTTGTATACTTGGTACTTAAAACTTTGAAGTATGTTTTTTCAAATGCTGCTAATTTTATTTCTTAATTGTTATAAACAAAGCTGCCGTGAATTAAAAAAAGAAGGGGGCTAACTTTGTCCCTAATTGTCGTAGGACAATTGTTTTTCTTTCTGAATGTGTATAAAAATTTAGTCTTTCTAAATATGGAAAAATAATTTTTCTACGGGTAACGGTTAAAGAGTTATTCTAATTGTTTATAAGCAAAAAATCGACATGTTTTTGCAAAATAATTTTACACTATTTATAATTATTTTTGTCATTTTTTTTAAATTAAGTTGATAGAATAAATCTTCTTCTTTCATAAACTGTCCAAAGTATTACTGTAACCTCATCGTTTTCTGACTTATAGTGTTGCAAAAAAAAATTAATTTGGGTTAAACAAATTAAATAACTTTTAAACTATTTGACCAATTGCTTTGAAATTTAGAATATAATTTAAGCACAAGAAGTTTCAGCACTCCGTATAATAAGAAAGTTCTAACTTAATTTTTACATAAGTTATGAACATTTATAAAATCTCAAAATTTATGACTTATTTTGCAATTTTCTAAGCAACAAATAAGGATAGACATATGCAGTGAACGCCATATTGAAGATCTTTATATGGTTTATCAGTTTCTTACTCTAAAATATGCTTAAAATGCTTCATTTTTTATTAATAGACGAAAAAAGCGAAAATTTAGCGTTTTTTGATCTTCATTTGTTTATAGCTATGTATATCATCAAAATCGGCTGCAGGAAACATATAGGTTATTAATATAGATGTCCATACTACTCAAAAAATTTGGTTTCGGCCTGGAGGGGGATGTGTCACGAGAAAAATCTTATTTCTCTGGACTATAACTGTTTCTGCCTGATGTGACTTTGCACTTTCAGTTTGCTTCTATATTTATAAAATAAAATTTGAATTATGGTTTTGTTTGGAGTAATTACTTGAGAATAATAATTATGATTGGGATCCAAAATAATACCTAACCTAATCCTCATCACCGTAAAAACCTAATAACCGGTTTTTACTTTAAAAAGGAAAAACCAGTCATACCGGGACAAAAATTAACCAATAAATCCGGTTATTGAGAAGTAAAAAACCGGTTTTAGGTTAAAACCGGTAGGTTTTTCCCATCCCTAGTGAGCGCGACTGCTCCCGGGTTAAAGAAGACATTTGTGAAAAGGAATCCGCAAAAAATCTAATCAGACACATTTTGCCTACAGGAGCGGCCTCATAACCTGAACTATATTGATATAATTTGACGTGACTAGTAATATTTTTTTCCTTCTAGAAATCCTAATTATACTCATCAATCATTATTGCCTTTAACCTTCAACTACGGGCACACTTCATCAATCACTACCACACACCAACAATTAAAAACATGAAAAATGACAAAACTGGCCGTTTTTATTATTATAATCATAGTATGATCGCACAAATGAAATATAAGCCTCTATTTTAGAAATAATGACCTAAATATATTACACAATAGTATATTTTCGTAATTTTTCAATAATAAATTTGTGACAATCATTGGTTTACCGATTTGGATTTACTAAATTACCTTTTATAGCATCAACTGATGACTATCTAAAAATCATTTTTCTTATTCATTTATCTATTTAACATCAGAAGTTAAACACGAAGTTAAACATGGCACTAGACCTTGACGAAATTCCAGCAGAGCTAATAAAAATTTTAAGCAATGAATGTACAAGTGCCTAACAGACCTGGATCCCGCGTACCAAAAAAAAGTTGTTAATAGCTTAACGGTGTCTAGTCGGACAAACTTTGATGTATGGGAACACTGTAACAGGGGAAACGTTTGGAAAAATTTGGAACATCAGACTACGAAAACGTTCCATGTATTTTGTCGGAGAGAACTTCCAACTGATTTGTTACCATTTCATTAAACTCTCACTCAAAAATCAGACTGGTGTTTATCAACAACTGGGCATTTTAATGAGTGGAACACGAAGAACATGTCAAATGACAGGAATCATGTTGGTTAGAAATACACTGGGGTGCAAAATTAACCGGACACATTAAAAATTGGTCATTTTTGATATCTCGAATTTCCTTAACCTATTGTTCGATTTAAGTGATTTTTTAATATATTACAGTCGAACCCGCTTATTAGAATACCTGTTAAAGGAATATCCCGGTTTAAAGAATAGAAATTTGATGGCCCGAAACGTTTTTACGAGTCATCAATGAACGGTTATTAGAATATCCCGGTTATAGGAATACTTTTGCTTGGCACCAAGGCTATTTCAATAATCGGGTTCAACTGTATAGCCTTATTCTTTATCAATATCGCTGTAATAATATTGGTGTTAAACAAGTAAATTTTCGTTGCATACCGGGTGTACGAATGAAACTGTGTTTTTTTCTAACTTCGCATCACCCTGTGGAATATTCTAACATTTAAAAAATATTCAAATTAAAACTCAACTAGAGCCTGATATTTTCTCAACATTCTGTTTTTTGATTCTTTTGCTTAAGTAGGACCATTAAAACAACTAGCCATGTTCTTTGTCAATACAGGGTGTGTTTAAATAAGTGCGACAAACTTTAACTTTTAACTACACGCGCTGGCGTATTTTGTACGCCAGATATAAGAATTCTACTGCAAATATATTTAAAAATTTAATTTTTGACCTTGTTTATCTCTCTAACCTATCACTGGAATGTGCTTTACAATTTAGTTTTAGTTTCGTTATAATCGGCGTTCTGGGAAGATCGTAATTTACAGTTTATTATTTGTTGTTTCCGGTGGTGGACAATATACACCACGGTTATATTAATCTAAGTAGTAACATAAGTACATATTTCAATCGTTTTTTCGTCATTATGGCACAAAATATATTTTTGTTTATAAACAATATTTTTTATCCTGTAAAAAAACACATTTCAAAAAATTTTTTATTAGTAATTTTATTTATCATGGAATCCAGTTATTCCATGATTCCAGTTATAAATCCCAATTGGCTTACTGAGAGAACTCCAAGTATTCACTGATGCCAAATAAGGTTTATAATTTATAACCAACAACTAAGTATTTTTTCAAAAAAAAAATAAATAAACAAATCCGCTGTTTTCAAGTGTATTTCCTTGTGGCGTATAAAGTTCGCCACGCTTGTAGTTATGTTATAACTTGATGCGCGGGTAGTTAAAGGTTAAGGGGTAATTCTACATGACAAAATAATGACAGTTTGCTTTGTAACCCTATGTCCGCAAATGCTTCATTTCTGATATAGGGAGAGTTGAAATTTTTCCTACAAACTGACGATTTATTTAATGCTTAAAAACCAGTTGAGATATGCAAATGAAATTTGGTGGGTGTTAAGACGTACTGATTGTACATTTTTTGACATACAAGTAAGAATTTAATATTCACCATTGGCGCACATACGGGTAATATACGCCCTCATATTATCAGGGCGTAAAATCATATATGATGATCATAGAAAAAATGGTGTATACAACTTGCTTTTAATTATCATTGTGAAGCTCGTACCCTACACGAAACTCGCCGCATAAGGCTCGTTTCGTAACCCTCATAGTGGGTTCATAATGACCATCATTAAATGCTCGTTGCATAATATACTATTAAAACAGAGTAATAATAATATTAACTAATGTATTTTTTGTATCCAAAAACAATTATTTTGAATAGTTTATTGACAGTAACATACAGGGCCCCCGCTACCATATGTGCAAAGTGTGCAATGCACACGGGCGTCATCTTTTAGGGGCGCCAAAAACCGGGACCAAAATTGCAAAATAATTTGAAAAAAAAACAAAAGTTCAGTAATTTTAAAATAAAAGTTGAGAAATTAATTAGGATTAGGTATAAAGAGGAGAAAAAGAGGTGAAAAACAGAATAGATTGGTCGAAAGAAATTTTCATCGTTGCGTAATATTAGACGATGGTGTGGAGCCACAGTAGAAAAATTTTGCGCAGCGGCCGATAGAGAGAGGTTTCGGGAACTTGTAAACATGATGACGGCCAACGTCTGAATACGGACACGGCATCTAAAGAAGGAAAAGGTATAAATACACACAAAATTTTATTAGTATATCATCCAGCTACTGCTGATTCCTATGTGAGAGAACATGTCAGAAGTCAGGCATTTTAATTTATTTTGTTATAATTTTATTCTGTTTGTTTTATTTTGATAGTTTAGTGTACAAAATAATAGTCCATTTAGGTACTCACAGTTTTTTTGTGAATTTTAAAAACCCGTTGTATTGACGTGAAATTTGGCATACACACATAGCTAATGTTCCAAAGAAAAAAGTGATATTGAGCCCAGAGCCCAGAGCCCCAGAGGACAAAATCCTGGGGGTGAGTTATGCCCCTTCTCGGGTGTGAATAAACCTACGTTCAAAATAAGTCCGGAATAGGATAAATTGACTAATTGTAAGCAACTTTGGTTCTATAGGTTTTTCACTAAGTCATTACTTTTTGAGTTATTTGCGAGTGAATATGTTCATTTCTCAACAAAAAATCCGGTTTTTGGCAAATAACTTAAAAGTATGTATTTTATCGAAAAAAAAAAATGATCTCGGCAAAAATATAGCTTACAAAAAGTGAAAAAAAAATGGTGTACTTATATTTATGAAGTCTGTAAACCCAGTAGAAGCAGATCTGCAGCTAACGAAAAGTAGGTTCTTATTCGTCAAATTCCCAATCGAATATTTATTCGTGAAATAACCAAAAAAAATGGAGCACTTTTCGGGTAAAACTCATTACAACTTTTTTAACGTGTTTAAAAAAGTTTTATTTTTGTTTTTTTTTAAGTTTCTGGCATAAAAAAGTAAGTAAGCTACGGTCAAAATAAAGTTGTTCCCTTATTTTTTTGATAAAAACAATCGTAAAAATGACCCCCTAATTAGCATCCCAAATGAAATTAATCGTTACTGCTTTACCATTTACTTTAGATAGGCATGTATTGTTTATAATGGGTCTACCCCAAAATCCCGACAGCCAAACTCCCGACAGCCACAATCCCGACGGCCAAAATCCCGACACGCCAGAATCCCGACAGGCCAAAATCCCGACAGGCCAAAATCCCGACAGGTTTGATAAGTTTCTTTTTAACATATAATTACATTTATTTCTTGTTTTTTGTTTATGGCCATCTGTTTTTTATTTTTTGTTACCAAACAAAAGTATTTTGTATTAAAAGTATTAAACAAAAGTCGGAATTTTTACTTATGCGAGGAGTGGTGCATGTCGGGATTTTGGCCTGTCGGGATTCTGGCGTGTCGGGATTCTGGCGTGTCGGTGTTTTGGCCTTCGGGATTTTGGCTGTCGGGATTTTGGCTGTCGGGATTTTGGGCGGCACCGGTTTATAATATATAATCTGTAAGTTTCATCGGTTCAAATTGCTCATTTTTGAAAAGATTTGGAATCTTTAATCTTGAAAATAATTCCTTGTGTACAAAATAACTTAAAAATTATTATCTAGTGATACCCAAAATCTCAAGTAAAAAAATGTAGGTTTTGCTTTTTTGAGTAATTTGAATTTTTTGTTTTCCTCTAAGTCAAACATTTGTTAAGATATGACTTCAAAATTTGAATATGTACACTCGTGATTAGTGACTCGTTTAAGCCCTTTTAACTACAACCTTTTCAAAAATAAGCACTTTGAACCGATGAAACTTCAGATCAATATAAACGATACATAAGTAAAGTAGCTTGTGGTGAAGAGATAACGATTAATTTCATTTGAGATTCTAATTATGGGCTAATTTTCACGATTTTTTTTACCAAATAAAAGTGTTAACATTATTTTGAGCGTATCTTATTACTTTCTATGTTAGAAACTTAGAAAAAAGAAACAAAAAGAAAGATCCTTTTAAACACTTTAAAAACGTTATAATGAGTTCTTCCCAATAAGCGCTTGATTTTTTGGTTATTTCACGTTGAAATCTTCGATTTGGAATTTGACGAATACGAAACCTACTTTTCATTAGCTTCAACTACCTGCTTTTCATTAGCTTTTCTTCTACTGGGTGTACAGATTTCAAATATACACCATTTTTTTCACTTTTTTATAAGCTATATTTTTGCTAAGAATATTTTATTCGATAAAATACTTACTTTTTGCGTTATTTGTGAAAAACCGTCTAAAAACCTATTTTTTTTATTGAAAAATGAACATATTTACTCGCAAATAACTCGAAAAGTATTGAACTGGATAGAACGAAAGTTGTTTAAAATTAGATATTTTATCCAATTCCGGATTTTTTTGAACGTATGTTTTTTCATCTCCGACAAAGGTTGAAACTTACATCCAGGGCAAATCACATATCAGCACAATACCACTTCTTTGACATGTTAGATATGGTAAAACAAGTTTTATGACAATCCAAGCGGTTCTTTAAAATTCGGTTTTACAATATTTCGCCGAGGATGAATGAACTATGAATATGACTTCTAAAGTTCACTTTTTTGCTTTATTTCAAGCACGTACCTACCTACCTACCGTCAAAAAAAAATACATAAAAAACTTGATCCAAAATGCCTTTAAGGCGCGCTAAAATATTTTTTGCACACAGGCGCCAGCAACCCTTACGGGGGCCCTGGTAACATAGCCTATTTTAGGCATAGCAATTAGGTACCCATATGGCTAGTACGGTGACTCTTACTGTATACATAGTAGCTACCTACGTATTTCTTAGTTCACCAAATGGTAAATCTGATTATCTAATGATCTTCGGCGCGCGGCGTCCATACAATGATACAGGTTTGTTCGAAATTTTCTTCTATATTATGAAGCATTTGCGCAGTGACTCGTAGGCCATCGTTGAAAATTCTTGGACGTAGATCTTCCAAAGATACGGGTGATAGTCAAAAATTAACTAGTTATGAAAAAATGTTCGCCCTTGAAATTGAAAAATGATAAACGTTAAGAATACACGAATTCAGTTCATGGGCACATTTTTTAACAGCAAGGATCAATCAAACTGGACAAGCTGCAGCATCCAAAGCATGACTTTTTTATATAAAGTATGACTTTGACATAATACAGAAGCAGCTATTTAACCAATACTAAGAGAATTATTAATAATAATCCTCGCACTAAGCGGGAGGTAATACTATCGGTACAAAGTGCATTAGCTTTGATTAGGTATCAGTTCCTCTTGATTGAACGTTGCCTCGATTTGCTGTTGTCACTCAATGCTAGCAGTGTATGATAATCCAGACGTCTCGCGTTTGGATTTACCGATCACTTTTAATAATAAATTTTAGGTCAAGTAATTTCTGGAAGTAAACCACATTATAGGTAATTGATTATCTATTATAGAAATAAACTACAACGTTAACGGGGTTTTATTGTTTAATATAGTCAATGGATCTCTAGATATGAAAAAACCGCGGAGTGCTACCACCTAAAGGGGTGCGTTTTTGAGAAAAGGGTGAATTAGTCCCTAGGCACAAGGCGAATTAGGGTGAGTTATATGCACTTTTGGTGCAAACACGTCTACAGGAAAATTGTTCCAGGTTAAATTTACTATTGAAATATTACATTTCAAAGTGAAAAATATTTTGTTTTGCAAAAATATATTCAAAAGAAAAGCAAGAAAACAACACGAAAGATAGCAATTTTGTTTTTTGCCCCATAACTTTTTCCCATGGGGATATAGGTATAGGCATTGCTTTACAGAAAAAAAAACTTCCATCCTTCCTCTTTAAAATGATATTTAGCAGAAGTCCCTACAGTTTATAGTTTCCAAAATATGGTTTTTCAAACTTCGATACTCACAGCGATTTTGACCCATTTTCCTTGTTGCTTCGCAAACATTGTTCTGTAACTTTTTTCTAGGCAGCTTTAAGTATATGCAATGGACATTTAGTAGGAAGAAAAGTCAATTGGCTTTAAAATGGTCTCTTGTAGAAGGCTGTATGACTATTTTTAAGCAAGGTATGGTTTTTGAAAATTGTATATTTTAAAGGATTTTTGATATATTTTTCGATTATTTTTAAATTTCTCATTATAACTTTTTTTATTGTATATTTAGGTGCAATTTATATATACTGTGCAATGAAAAAGAAAACCTATTTTCTTTACTTTAATATGGTGTATTGTAAGAAATTCTAGGACTATTTTTGAACAAGATATGCGTTCTCAAAATGTGACATATACACATGCCACAGGTCCCAGTAAGCTGGAAGCATATGCGAACTTTTTTATTATTAACTTTATGAAAAAAAATTATTCCTTATAAAATGCTCTGCATAATCTAAAACCTGAGATGCAATCATCAGATATAAAATTTTATCAATAGTGTACGAGGTATGTTAAAAAATATGAATTTCGCTCAAGAGTGAAGTACCTTTATATTTCACAATATCGAAAAGTGTTATTAAGAAAAGTTATTTGGAATTAAAAATTATGTTATAACATTCAGCTATATTCTTGTAAATGAAAAAAATAAAAACATTTAAAATTTTTCTCAAATTACGGATACTTTTGGATATCCTACGGATATCTTGTCTAAACATAGTCCTAGTATTTTTTGTAATACACCATTTTAAAGTAAAGAAAATAAGCTTTGTTTATTGCACAATGTATACATTTAAATGTACAAGAAAAAAATTTCATAAGAAGAAATTTAAACAATAATATCAAAAATCATCAAAAGTATAAAACCTTGAAAAAGCATAACTTGCTTAAAAATAGTAGCACAACCTTATACAATAGACCATTTTATAGGTAATTGACTTCTATTTCTACTAAATGTAGAAATTACATATACCTAGAAATGCGTAGAAAAAAGTTACATAACAATGTTTGCGAAATAATGGGGAAAATGGCCCTAAAAATGCTGTGAGCGGCGAATTTTAAAAATCCTATTTCGGAAAATATAAATCCTAGTGATTTCTACTGAACGTTATTTTAAAGAGAAAGGACTAAAGTTATTTTTCGCTACAGCAATACCTATATCTATATCCATGAGGAAAAAAGTTATGGGGCAAAAAACAAAATGGCTTTCTTTGGTGTTTTTTTCTTGCTTTTCTTTTGAATATATTTTTGTAAAAAAAATATTTTTGACTCTAAAATATGATATTTCAATAGAAAATTTATCTGGAATAATTTTCCTGTAGACATGTTTGTACCAAAAGTCCATAGAACTCACCCTAATTCACCCTGGGACTAGGGACTAATTCGCCCCTTTCTCAAAAACGCACCTATTTAAATGGTAGCACTCCGCGGTTTTTTCAAATATGTGGTTCCTTTTAACTCTCTTATTTTGAACATAATCAATAGCCTATACTTCAAGGCTGGATATCAATAGTGTCAATATATCAAACTGCTGACTTTTATTTGCGTGTTTTTTTTGCTAAATAAATTTATATGAGCCGTGTTGAGCTGCCCCCCCCCCACTTGCAAAAATTAAAAAACAAATAGCCCTGATTTATGAGCTATTTATGAGCTTTCATATTCCGAAAACTAAAAATTTTGAGCTCGTTCCACTGAGCAGGAATTTAATACTTTAGTGGGGGGGGGGATGAATCTCTTTCCCGTTATTTAAGCTTGAATCCATAGATTTGAACAGTCGCAGAAAAAATATACATTTAATTACCAATAACTTACTTTAAATTAACACTAAAGGGTTTTTCAAGTAAGCAATTTATTATATTTTTTATTAGCTTCACTTTTAGTGATGATCACTTTTTTGTAAAAACTTACAGTTTTTGAGTTATTTATGAAAAATCGCTTTAAAGCATGCATTTTCTTTCAGAAAAATTAAAATATTTGATCTTTAATAACTCAAAAAGTATTGATTTATTTTAATCACATTATATATAACAAATTTTGCTTACAATTTGTCCCTCTCTCGATTTGTGGGGTTATTTTTAATAAAGTAATTTTCACCCCCGAGAAGGGGTGACATATACCCTAGGTTAAAACCCCAAGTTGTTATTGTTATTTCGTGAAAATGAATGGAGATTTAACGAAATCCAAGGTCATAGTTGATTTTTACCTTCATTCACTGCACTATAGAAAGAAAATGGCAATTCAATAATTGAGATGCGTATATTTTGCCAGCTCATAAATTATTAGACGATATGTAGTCGCCAAATAATTAATTTAAATTATTTTAAGTACAACTCTCTCTTAAGCCGGGAATATGGGATGGTTTTCTTGCGAAGGGGTTGTAGCTCTATAATCGAAAGTCGCGTGATTTAAGAGTTTATTCTTAGAATATAAGCTATACGAATTAAACTACTATTAACTTTGTTGTAAAAACTTACAGTTTGTCAGTGATTTACGAAAAACCGCTTCATAACAAGCATTTTTTTCACGAATAATTAAAATCTTTGATCTTTAATAACTTAAAAAGTATTGACTGATTTTATTAACTTTATATAATAAATTTTGCTTTTAATTTGTTCTTTTATTGATTTGTGTAGTTATTTTTAATAAAATAATTTTCACCCACGAGAAGGGGCGGTATCCACCCTCAGGGTAAAAGCGCAAGGTGGTACCATGTCACCTTTGTTTCTTGACGTATACTCTAACCACTGACCAATTTTGGTGAAAATCGATGAAGGTTCACCGAAATTGAAGGTAATCGTTGATTTTTACTTTCATTGACTGCACTATACAAAATAAACTGCAATTTTACTGATCTAAATGCGCGTAATTTGGAAGCTTATAAATTATTAAATGATATGTAGTCGCCAAATAATTAATTTAAATTATTTTAAGTACAACTCTCTCTTAAGCCGGGAATATGGGATGGTTTTCTTGCGAAGGGGTTGTAGCTCTATAATCGAAAGGCGCGTGATTTAAGAGTTTATTCTTAGAATATAAGCTATACGAATTAAACTACTATTAACTTTTTTGTAAAAACTTACAGTTTTTCAGTGATTTACGAAAAACCGCTTCATAACAAGCATTTTTTTCACGAATAATTAAAATCTTTGATCTTTAATAACTTAAAAAGTATTGACTTATTTTATTAACTTTATATAATAAATTTTGCTTTTAATTTGTTCTTTTATTGATTTGTGTAGTTATTTTTAATAAAATAATTTTCACCCACGAGAAGGGGCGGTATCCACCCTCAGGGTAAAAGCGCAAGGTGGTACCATGTCACCTTTGTTTCTTGACGTATCCTCTAACCACTGACCAATTTTCGTGAAAATCGATGAAGGTTCACCGAAATTGAAGGTAATCGTTGATTTTTACTTTCAGTGACTGCACTATACAAAATAAACTGCAATTTACTGATCTAAATGCGCGTAATTTGGAAGCTTATAAATTATTAAATGATATGTAGTCGCCAAGTAATTAGTTTAATGCATTTTAAGTACAACTTTCTCTTAAGCCGGGAAGATCGATAGCCTCAATAATCAAAATGCACGTGATTTAATAGTTTATTCTTAGAGTATATAAGCTATAGGAATTATATCCGCAATACGATATATTTTAAGTTTTCTCAGCATTTTTCTCTTAACTTAAATCAACTAAGGGTTGTTTGGGGGTGAAGGGGATGAGCTCAAAAATCGAAACTATATAATTTCAAGAGCTCATAAATAGTTCGTAATTCTGCCGCAAAAATCGATTTCATATTCCTATTTTTAAGTAGTGGGGGGGGGCTGACTCAGCCCCCCCCCCACTTTGATACTTTAAAGTATCAAATTGGGGGGGGGGGCTGACTCAGCCCCCCCCCCACTTTGATACTTTAAAGTATCAAATTCCTGCTCAGTGGAACGAGCTCAAAATTTTTAGTTTGCGGAATATGAGAGTTCATAAATAGCTCATAAATCAGGGCTATTTGTTTTTTGGTTTTTGCAAGTGGGGGGGGGGGGGCAGCTCAACACGGGTATTTTTATGTCAGTCTGATTAAACTAATTTTATTGGAAAAATTTATATTAACATGTTCCTCTATGACATTCAGAATCCCTCGCTTGATGTTCTCAGCCGTCCTGAGTCCAGGCTCGTTCCCAATGAAGTACTCTACGTACGGATCTGTTAATCTTCCTAGAAACTCTTATTATCGATATAGGCGAGCGGCAGCAACCCCTAAAATTACGTTATACCGACCACGAAAATCAACTTTAAGGTGTATGATCAATTTTGGTGGTTCTTTATGTTTTCGAGGTCGCTAAATCTGAATATGAAGTTTATTTTTTATCTAGAATTGATGGAACATGTTTAAAAATCAAATTTTATGCAAAAATGCGAAAAATCAATTTTGATCATTTTTCAACTTTACCTCGCTGTATCTTTGCTCGCTGTAAATATTTCCTCTTGAAAATTTTACTATCATCTTTGAAGTATTTAGATAACAGCGAGCTTGGTACAAAATGTTTATATTAATTAAAAGAGGAGTTATTAATTTTAAAACATTTTCTCGTCAGATTTCGTTGGTTTCATGTTTACTTAAAAAAGTTTACCTTTATTTATAATTTTAAGTTTACTTATAATTTTAACCAAGACAGCAATAAAATATTATTCTTGGACAAATTTTCTGGAAAATTTTAGATCAAAATATTCAACAGAAAAAAGTTATGTGTCTTTATAGACGAGCGGCACACCACAAAAACGCTTATTTCTCGAAATACTGTGTGGTGTAATGCACACGGTGTGGTGAATGGCTAATTTTGGTCATACTTTATATTTTTGATGGTGGTGAAAGCGAAAATTTTACGTGAGGAAACAGTGACAAAATCGCACTTTTACGCTAAAAATAAAATAAAATGAAATCACATTTTTTGCGTTTAATAACTCTGTTTTATTTTAATATGTAAAATTTTTATAGTATATATTTCCTACATTTCTGAAGACAATGGTACCTGTTTCAATCTTTCTCTCTCATTATAATAAAAGTTATGAATTGTTTAAAGTGAAAGGTGCAGCTTCCTGAATTTCAAAGTTTAATTGCAAAAGTTGAGTGACAAAATTTGAAATTTATCTTTTTATTCAAGTTTATGTTAAAATATAGGGTACAAAGAATAAAATGTTTTATAGAAAAAAAAATAATAATGCAACTTTTAATTTTAAGGAAAACGTGATTAAATTTTTTTTATTTTTATTGTAAAATTGCGATTTAGACAAGGTTCCTCCATCTAAAATTCAAAATAAACCTTATAGACGGAGAGCTAGAGGCGAGAAATCATCGTCATAAGTAATATGGAGTTTGGCATGTGAAATGTGTCTATTGTATATTGATAACTATGACTCCTTTCAGGCTGACACCTCAGTGGATACAGAAAGTAGCAATAAGGGATGAAAGGGGAAAGTTGATGCAGTCATTAAATGTTTTCACCTTCTATTTTGTTAAACCTCCATAGATTTGCATGAAAATTGGTGAGTAGTTAGAGCATAACTCAAGAAACAAAACTGATATGGTGCCAACGTGCGCTTTTACCCTGGGGGTGGATGTCACCCCTTCTCGGGGGTGAAAACTATTTTATAAAAAATAACCCCATTAATCGATAGAGGGACAAATTTTAAGCAAAATTTGTTACTTCTAATTATTAAAATAAATCAATACTTTTTGAGTTATTAAAGATCAAAGATTTGAATTTTTCGTGACGTAAATGCATGATGTAAAGCGGTTTTTCGTGAATAATTCAAAAACTGTAAGCTTTATCAAAATAGTTATGATTACCAAAATTGAAGATAATAAAAAATAAACGAGATTTATTATTCGAAAAACCTTTGAGAATTAATAAAAAGTGAGTTATAGGTGATGGAATGTATATTTTTTTCGGCTAGTACCCAAATCTAAGTATTCAAGCTCAAATAACGGGAAAACGGTGCATTTTATAAAATATATTTACTGAACACTTGTCAAAGTACTCAAGAATACCTATCAAGTGAGCTCCAGATGAAGTTTATAACATCAAAACTAAGCAAGTGATGATGAAAATAAGAGAACCCTTTCGAGTTTTTAGGAAAAAGTGAAAATTAAAACATACGCTATTTATATATTTATTTTGAAATTTGTTAACAGAATAGTTTTTAATGAAATTTCGGGAATGAAGTTAGGATTATAATTTATTATCAAGTTCGTTTTATTACAATTTAAATAATTTAAACAAGTTAAAAATGCGAGCATTATTATAACAAAAACTTCGTTTTTTATGTATTTAAATTCCTAATATGGAAAATTGCTATTATGAAAAGTTGTTTAGAATTAAAAATTATGTTTAATGTGCAATTATATCCTACTATTTAAATATTGTGAGCTATAAAGGCACTTTTCTGAGCGAATTTCTTGAGCGAAATTCATATTTTTTACACATCGACTAAAATCGATACAATTTTATATAATCTTATGTTTATGATTGCATCTTGGATTTTAGACCGTGCAGATCTTTTTATGAAGAATAATTTTTGTTCGTAAAATTAATAATAAAAGAGTTATAAATGAAAATGATGATTGGTAGGTATCTCTAATTTGAGAAAAAAATTAAATATTTTCTTTTTATTAGAAGAATGTAGATAATAGTTACATTATTATAATAATTATTAATTATTTAATTATAATAATAACAACTATTGCATATATTAGAACACAGTTTTTAATTCCAAACCATTTTCGTAGTAACAATAATTTACAACAGTGTGAAAAAAAGGTACTTTAATCTTGAGCGAAATTCATATTTTTTAAAATACCTCCCTATAATATAAGTAAAAATTGCTATCTGATGATTGAATCGTAGGTTTTAGACGATGCAGAACTTTTTATGAATTTTAACTTTATTTCGTAAAATTAAAAATAAAAAAGTGTCCCGTAATATATGTGTCCAACTTAAGTAGACACACTGTATATTATACAATATAATATACATAATACATAAATCATTGGGTAGACAGCACCAAAAATTTGTAACCTGCCATTTAACATTACTTACATTAAAATTAATAAGTAATATTTATTTATTTGATATTTCAATTCTTTTACAGTTTATATGAAGTAATATATTTTTGAAATAATATGAAATTTTCATTAACATTTTTACGTACAGTGTCTCCATTGTAGAATTATCTCGCTATCTAAAATTGCTAAAAAATCATAAATTGCTGTCCCGAGATGCAACTTGTCTTTGAGGTCGGTTATCTCGAAGATGGTTTGAGATATCTAAATGCCGTTTTCAGATTTGGATTCAGGAGACAAAACTACATTGACATCGGTACATAAGCTCCAGATATTGCAGGGGTGGCAACGCAGGAACGAACGACCGGACTTTGCGAATTTATAAACGAAATCAAAATTTTCGTTGAAAATACTATTTATTTTTCACTTTCGCTGTCACATTCACTAAAATCGCTATCATAATTATTTTCATCACTTTCGCTATTATGAATGTCATCATCAGCTTGCTCATCATCCATCTCATCGTCTGTTTCATTCTCAAAAGTAATATCTCTAACAATCTCTGGCATTTGAGGCCCTTCAAACCATTTGAATTTATATGTGTTATCTTCAGCAAGTTCCCAACCATTTTGTTCAATAACCAGATCTGTTGGATTTTTTTTACAGGCGTTCAACCAAATACTTGTAATGTATCGTGCTCGTAAAAGATGTTGATATAGCTCAGATTGAGATGGTGGTAAAGTTGATGCATCAAAATTTTTCAGATATTTTTAAAAAATGGTTCATTTACGTCTTTTAGCTTATATCGACGATTAAATATTGTAAGCCGTATGTCACTGACTTTTCTTTGGAGAATTCTTTTTGTAATCCCTGTACCGTATATGTGACAAATATATGTTTCTAGAATTTCAAAAATCGTCTCTTCGTCAAAATCGATATCTCCAAGAGCATAAAATGCTTCCTTATATTGCTCAAATGATTTCATAATATTGAATGGTTTTTTTCCCTTTCTATGAAAACATGGATTATAGTCACAGCCAGTTAGAGCGTGGAAACCGGCTAAAGCTTTGCATATTGAATCTCCAAAATGTTCGTAAATTTTACAGATATCAATATAATGTTTTTTCCTGCGGTTCCAGACTGTATCCAAATGTGTAAATTACTGCTCAAGTGATGCATATTACTTAACATAATAACCAGAATATCTGTATCTGAGCACTTTATGATTACATTGGCATCTTTCTGTAGTTGACATACGTGGTATATTATTTTAGTGTCTGCCTCCTCATGAGCTGGACAACTAAAATATGGAGCTTCGTCTTTCTGCACTTCTCCATTTTTACTAACGAAAAGCTTGTAACACTTAACAAAATTAACATATTATATTATTTTAGCTTGCAGAAAAGGTGCTATTTCGTTATCAGCCCAATAAGTCAAAAAAAATCGAACCAAAGCCTCTTTGAATTTGTTATTTCTTAACTCTTTAATAAAATCGACTCGTCTCTTTTGATTGGTTCCTGATATACAGAAAACGTGATCGGCTTCTTTGTTACCTCTTGTAGATCTTTCATAGTCTTTAATTGACGGTAGGAAATATTGATCAAATATCATCAATCCGTCAATTTAAGAGCACATGCGTGAAGTTACCAATGATAAAAAGAACATACATTTAATTAATAATATTATTATTAATTAAATGTATGTTACTAAAATATTATTGTATATTATTTCGATATTTAATTGAATTTTTTCTATCGATATAAACTTAGTGGCGGTTCTAGCCAGGGGCAGGGGGCAGCTGCCCCCCCTTCAGTTTTTACAGTACTTTTGTACTATAATTTTCGTTAAAAAGGCACGTTATCTTGTTTATTCACCGGTTGTGTTCCCTTGCCCCCCACTTTTTTCGGTCTAGAACCGCCCCTGTATAAACTGAATATGTACAGAAACTGAGGGTGTCCAATAATGGGCACATTTGACATAATATTCAAATACATTTTTGCTATATTTTATATAAATGTCTTAAAACAATTTTAAAAACTTATATAAATAATATAATAATTAAGCTCCAAATTTTTGGAGCCTAAACTTTGAAAAATGTTTGTAGCATAATGTTTAATGGTATCAACTTTTCCGGGAGCTCATTTGATACATATTTCCAAGTACTTTGACAAGTGTCAGTAAATATATTTTATGAAATGCAACGTTTTACCGTTATTTGAGCTTGAATACATAGATTTGGGTACTAGCCGAAAAAAATATACATTACATCACCTATAACTCACTTTTTATTAATTCTCTAAGGTTTTTCGAATAACAAATCTCTTTTATTTTTTCTTATCTTCAATTTTGGTAATCATAACTATTTTGATAAAACTTACAGTTTTTGAATTATTTACGAAAAACCGCTTTACATCATGCATTCATTTCACGAAAAATTCAAATCTTTGATCTTTAATAACTCAAAAAGTATTGATTTATTTTAATAATTAGAGGTAATAAATTTTACTTAAAATTTGTCCCTCTATCGATTAGTGGGGTTATTTTTAATAAAATAGTTCTCACCTCTGAGAAGGGGTGGCATCCACCCCCAGGGTAAAAGCGCACGTTGGCACCATATCAGTTTTATTTCTTGAGGTATGCTCTAACCACTCATCAATTTTCATGTAAATCGATGGAGGTTTAACAAAATAGGAGGTGAAAACCTTTAATGACTGCGTTAACTTTCTCCTTTCATCCCTTATTGCTACTCCCTGTATCCACTGAGGTGTCAGCCTGAAAGGGGTCATAATTATCAACATACAATAGACACATTTCACATGCCAAACTCCATATTACTTATGACGATGATTTCTCGCCTCTAGCTCTTAGACTATTATTTTCGTTTTCAGTACCAACAAAAACATACCGTAAGACCAAAATTAGCCATTCCCCACACTGTGGTCAATATCTCGAGAAATAAGCGTTTCTTTGGAAAAGTGCCACTCATTTATAAAGTCACATAAATTTTTTCTTATTATATATTTTGACTTGAAATTTTACAGCAAACTTCATGACTTATATTTCATTGCTGTGTTAGTTAAAATTAAAAACTAAAAAGTTTACCACTCAACTTTTTTAAGTAAACATGAAACTAACGAAATCTGACGACAAAACGTTTAAAAATTAACAAACCCTCTTTTAATTTGTCTAAACATTCTGCACAAATTTCGTTGTTATCTAAGTACTGGAAGGATGATACAGAAAAATTTTCAAAAGTAAATATTTACAGAGGCCAAAGATTCAGCGAGGTAAATATGACAAATCATCAAAATTTATTTTTCGCAAGTTCATATTTTATTTTTCAAATCAATAGGCAAAAATAACTTATTTTTAAATTTTCTGCTAAAAATCTTGTCTAGAATAAGTGCTAGGTGAGAAATAATGAAGACCGTCTATAGACGGTCTTGTCGGTTTATGTTTAAAAAATAAATTTGGTAGATGTTTATTATAAAACAAGAGTTATTAAGAAAAATAAGTATATAACATGTTATTTTTGATGGTGGTAATCCCAAACACAATTTTTACCGACTGTGCCGCATAAATGGAGGTCACATTTGAAACAAACACGCTGCATATCAGATTTTTTCCACAGCTTACACCTTTTCTTGCATTTTCGATCAACCCAAACTGGAAAATGGTTTTCACCATCAAACGTACACCAGCAACTTGATGAACCGCTCTTTTTTCAACACCAGATGAACTAGTTTTACTAGAAGAACCAGGTTCACCATTTCGAGCTGATGATGGTCGACCTACATTTTGTTTTTCCTTGAACGAAACAAGGCCAGATGCTATCTCTTCACGGAATTGTGAAAAAGATAGAAGCCTCTCCTCTTCGCAACAGTCACTGGAATTATTTGCCTTTTCGGCACGTATACGCTTATATAATATGAATGCGTTTGTGGAGGCCATGTCGACAAAATGATAGAATATCCGAATCATAATATTTCTGCTTTTAGCTCGAATGTCATATCGACCCATAAGGCCATCCATCAAATCGACTTCACCCATCAATTGCGTGATGTTTCGGTCGCTGCATCATCCAAAACTAATGTTGAAGAAGCTGCTGGTTGATCAACATTACTAATATTCATTGACAAATTTATATCATTTACAAATGCATCAGTTGTTTCAGCTTCAAGCATTTCCTGAATGTAGTCGTCAATAACTTGTGATTTAGCCTCTGGAACCTCGGATAGGCTATAAGGCTTTTCAGGCTCAATACTATTATCAACATAGTCGGGATCCACAATACTATCTTCACTACTATAAATCCTATCGTCGATTTCAGCGGAATCAATAAAGTCGAATAATTGTTCATCAGACAATTCTTCCAAATTGATTTTGTTCTTATGGTTACGATTTAGACGATACATCTATCACAGAAAAGAAAAATAATAGAACAAAAGGAAAATAGCATGTTCCTACGCACAAAAGATAACAAAATTTCATACTGAAGGGGATATTTTTTATAATATGTAAACCGGCAAGACGGTCTTGAGACTGTCTTGGTATTTTTGTTTATAGAGCCTATTTACACAATAGTTTTTACTAAAATCTTATTATATTACTAAGACATGAAAGATAATCTACTTACCATAAAATTATCAAGTTGATCACTTTGATCTAAACGTGTTTTTTGACGATTTAAAAATAATGTTTATGAAGAAATAATTTTCACTGCCATTTTATGGGATGTTAGCACTTGACTAACGATAATAACGTAATCGCGATGCCAGAATGTGTTTAGTTGTATCGAATAACGTCAAGTAAGGTTTTTTAAGATGCATGTCGTTACTGTGGTAGCAAAAACCATTCGGTATAAGTTTTATAAGCTAAAATGCCAAGACCATCTTAAGACGGTCTTGCCTGTTAAGGTTAAGAGGGTTAAAGATCTGATCTATCCATTTCTTTCTGTGCCTTTCTCTTTTCTTATTTCTTTGACTTCCCAATTCTATTTGCCTTGCAATTATTTGTAGTATCATTCTATTAATATGCCCAAACCAGTTGCTTCTGTTTAGTATACTCAGCGATAGATTTTTGTCAATTGTCTAATATATTTATCTATTATGTTGTCCCATTTTGTTTTCCCGCACATTTTTCTGAAATGTTTGATTTCGATTGCACTGATTTTTGATTCAGGTTTTTCTGAATTGTCCAGTTTTCACTTGCAGATATTATTATTGGCACTGAAATCCTATTGTAAATTTTTCTCTTGCCTCCTACTTTTACGTCTTTGTGTCCTAGTATCCTCATAATAATAATTGTATATTAATAATCCTCGCATCTGTACTGTTTCTGTTAATGTCTTTTATTATACTTTCTATGATTCTAATAAATGTTTTAGGTACTTATAGTTGTTTCAGACATTTCCATGTTGTGATTTGTCTGCCTATTTTGCATAAATACTAGAAATAAAAATATATTATTATAAAATATAGTAAACAGCCCACAACCGCACCCTAGATCCACCCCTGCCTTTTGGGTTACTAGCATTTTCATTATTTTTCGAAACCAACAAACGGGCGCTTATAGTGTTTATTAAATTTACGAGCCTTGGTCCCCATATTTTGTATCATTATTTATATGAATTATGTTTGTGAATGTCCGTCGACAATTTTAATTTTATTCAAAAATTCAAAACAACGCCACACTGAACACAGGAAACTGCAAAATATTTCATAAATATTTCGTGGATGTTCAGTTGAATAACTTTGAGATAAAAACGTTCAAATAAATTTTATTGAGAGCTTTGTAGTGGCTTTCTGATCTGACTCCTGTAAATTGTTTTAACATTGTTTTGCTGATGACGCATACTTAAATAACTTATAGTCCAGGGCGCATCTGTTTTAAGATGGACGTTAAGAGGTGACTCAAATTTTTTTGCAGAAATTTCTTGAAAATAACTCAAATAATAATATTTGAGTTATCCTCCCACTCAAAATGGTCCGGAACATTGTTTAAATAATGAAAATATCAAAATATGAGGGAAAAATTCGATTTTTTTATTGGTTTTTTGATTATAACTTTAAAACTGTTCATTTCTGAAAAAAGTTGTACTGACATAAAAGTTGCGTAATTAAATTTTCTACAACACAAATTGCTTAAAAATTTAAAAAATAGTCACCCTTGTTGCAAAATAGCAATAATTGCGAAAAAACAAACATACAAAAAGAAGTATTCGCATTTTACGTTTTCCAAACATTTATGCTACACTTAGGACCTTCATATTTTACCCAGAAAAACTTTATGATATAGTAAAACATCACTGTAAATTTTATTAAGATCGATTTAATCGATTTTGCAAAATAAATTTTGAAATCCAGCTTTCGCAAAAAATTCATTTTTTTTAAATGTAGCAGGACTGAAAATAAAGCCGATAGAAAGTTGATTTTTTTTGCTTATAGAAATGTACGGTACCTTTCATTTGAAATTTGCAAAATTAAAATCGATTAATTATCACGGCGTCAGAAATTTTTTTAAATAAACATTAATTTTTGGTGCTACGTGCAGGAAAGCGGTGTTCGATTCACACAAGTTGATTTCCACCAAAATTTCTTCCAATCTTTATCTAATATATTATTTTCTTACACTATATTTTGTTATATTTTAATATTTTATTTCTACAAAAAGCAAATTTATTTTATTATTGTTTGTGAAATATTGTTTAAACAATTGCATATGTTTAAAAATAATAAACTTTTATTCTCTCTAAAGTTAAAATATATGAACAAAGAAAATTTTTGCTAAACAAAGTGTTATTTCAAAAGATAGAATATGTGTTTTTATTTTGCAATAAACAAATTTATTTATTTATATCGACATGTAATAAAAATTAAAATGTATCAGTCATTATCAAAGGTCATTGGAATGCTCAATCAGAGCAAACTGTCCGCTGGCCTGCGCGTAGCACCAATAATTAATGTTTATTTAAAAAAATTCCTGACGCCGTGGTAGTTAATCGAATTTAATTTTGCTAATTGAAAATAAAAGGTACAGTACACTACTATACGCAAAAAACATTTCAACTTGCTATCTGCTTTATTTTCAGTCCTGTAACATTTTGAAAAAATGAATTTTTTTTGCGAAAGCTGGATTGCAAAATTTATTTTGCAAAATCTATTGAATCGATCTTAATGAAATTTATAGGACTGTTTTACTGTATCATAAAGTTTTTCTGGGTGAAACATGAAGGTCCTAAGTGTAGCATAAATGGCTGAAAAACGTAAAATGCGAATACTTGCTTTGTATGGTTTTTTCGCAATTACTGCTATTTTGCAACAAGGGTGACTATTTTTTAAATTTTTAACCCACTTTTTACTGTAGGAAATTTAATTACGCAACTTTTGTTTCAGTACAACTTTTCTCGGAAATGTTTTCAAATTTTGTCAGAAAAAAATCAAATTTTTCCTTCATTTTTTGACATTTTGATTATTTAAACATAGACCAGTAAGGATCTGTTTTTAGGTGGATGTGAGAGGTGGCATTCAGATTTTTGCGGATAAAGTTAGGCGATAACTTCTTTAATAATAATTGATTTATGCTCCTTCTCAAATATGCCCGGAATATTAATAAAAAAATTCAAATATTTAAAAATTTCGAATAACATCGATTTTTTTCTATTTTATTTTGTTTATAACTTTAAAACGATTCATTGTGGAACAAAGTCATTTAGGAATAAAACAAAGATAATTAAATTTTCTATCAGATTCGATTGGTCAAAAATGTCTTAATTTATCACCCTTGCTGCAAAATAGCAATAAATATAAAATAAGGGGTGCAAAACAAGCCTGTCATTTTTCAATGATTTTCCATCACTTAGGTTACACTTGGAATCTTCCTAATTCGCTTAGAAAATTTTTGTAATGTGCTAAAACCGTACACCAAATTTCATTAAAACTGACTTACTAGATTTTGAATAATAATTTTGCAATCAAACTTTTTTTAAAAAATTAAAATTTTTTAAAATCTTGCACAACAAAAACTAGAACATACAAATATTTGTCAATTTTTTTACATATAAAGAAGCACTCCACCTGTCTAATGCACTTCACAGAATTCAAATCGGATTATTTAAGCAGCCTCAGCAATGTTTTAAAGTTTAAACAATTTTTTGGCTTATAAAAAAATTAGTGCTGTGGCCAGGAGGGGGTGCTACGCGCTCCTTTATTTAGATGGACTTACCCAAGATTTTTATGTATTTTTTGACCCGTAGAACACGATTTTTTTGGGTAACAGTTGATCCGGATGTCGATAAGATTGTTATAAACAAAGAACTTGAGGAATTACATAACATCGATTTTTCGCAAAATAAAACATTTTTTGGTATTTCTTGGGTAATTCTAAGCAAAAAATGTTCTCACAAGTTTTTTCGTAGGATGCATAGTTTTCGAGATAAAAGCAGTGGAACTTTCAAAAAATCGAAAAATTTAAATTTTTGAACGCGAATAACTTGATTAAAAAATAAATTAGCAATTCTGCTGACAGCATTTGAAAGTTTAAGTCAAATTATACCGGTTTTAATTATTTGCATTGCTAAAAATGATTTTTTTTATTATTAAACAAAGCTATTTGTTTATAAGCCAAAAAACTGTTTATAAGTTTAAAACATTACCGAGGCCCCTTAAATAATCCGATCTTAATTATTATGGTCTACTTTTTGTTCAGAAAGATTTTAAAACATTTGAACTTTTTTAAAAACATTTAGATTTCAAATTTATTATGCAAAATCTATTAGGTCGATTTTAATGAAATTTCGTACACGGTTTAAGTATGTTACAAAGAATTTCATAAGTGAATTACTAAGGTTTTAAGTACCACCAAAGTGGTTAAAAACATTGAATAACAACAGGCGTATTTTGCCCCCTTATTTTGTATTTATTGCTATATTGCAGAAAAGGTAATACGTTAAGACATTTTTGACCAGTTTTATATCATACAAAATTTAATTATCTTTATTTTATTTCTCTACGACTTTGTTCCAAAACGAATCGTTTTAAAGTTATAAGCAAAGAAAGCAGAAAAAAATCGACGTTTTTCGAAATTTTTAAATATTTTAATTTTTCTATTAATGTTCCGGGCATAAGTCAATTATTATTACTGAAGGTGTCACCTAAGTTTATCTGCAAAAATCCGAATGCCACCTCTCACATCCAAAAATAGACGTTTTTTCACAGATCCTTGCTGGTCTAACAATGTTCCGGGCCTTTTTGAGAAGGAAGATAACTCAAATATTATTATTTGAGTTATTTTCAAGCAATTTCTGCAAAAAAATTGAGTCACCTCTGAACGTCCAAGTGTACTAATATTTTTACAGATACGCCCTGGTCTATTAAACGTCGCAGTAATATTAGAAAAAAATATTGATACGAGAGAATATTTGAGTGCACAGAAAAAATGGTCGGAAGAACAAGTAATATTGGGAATATTTTGGCAAACAAGGAACCATAATAAAGCAACTTCGAAATAAACTATGAGATTGGCAAAATGCATTTTGCAAGATGCATATAATATACAATGACGAGCGCGCTAATAACCGACAAAATGATGCAAAAGATGGAAAACATATTAAATTGTGAGATAAAAAGAAATGAAACTAGTAGAGGTGGAAATTATCGATATAAACGTAAAAATAACATTACATTACGTATTTTCCCACCTTTAGACGTATCGGAGGAGTATGATATCCTGTCACCGTGACAGGATAATTTTATAAAATACTTCTGTCACAGACGTCTGAATAAGATGAGAAACTATGTAATGTAATGTTAATTTATACGTTCATATCGATAATTTCCAACTCTATTAGTTTTATCTCTTTTTACAATCAACTATTTTCAATGGGGAATACGCCACAATTTTACCAAAAAAACGATTTTATTAACGTTTCGACGCCCAAGTCGGATTTCTCAAGTTAGGCGAAAATATGGGTACAGAAAGTAAAAATTTTCGATTTTTTTTTAAAGTGATTCCAGCAAAAAATGGACTCCTGTGGAAATTGCCCCATTCAAACGGATCCATCCTGGACTATAAATTTAATGCCAACTGGTCTTAGGTATCTCAAATAACGAGAGTTACAAAGAATAAAAATAACCAACTTTTTAGTAAGCATTTTAACCGCATTACACCAAAATCAGTTTAGTTTTATTGATACTTATCCGACCTAATTTAAAAAGTTCCGTATGACCCGCAATGACGATAATATTAACTGCAACTTAATTCGCGGTCATACATAAAATGAATAGAAATCACTACAAATATTATCAAAAGATCGCTACAAAAAAACAAAGTCTGTTCAACTGTCTTCTTCCATGCTGCACAGACTTTCCAAAGTCTGCAATAAAGTTTTTGCTCAAAGAGTACTCACAACTTTTACCGTCGTACTGTCGTACATAAATGAACGGCATTTTAGAATTAAGCAGGAAGTCTATTTTTCAGACTTGACAGAAATTAGTGCAAGTGTTCCACAAGGCAGTGTGTTGGGTCTGGTCCTAAACCTACTTTACACGTATAATATACCTGTACTGGAAGATAACACAGTTACCACCTTTGCCGATGATACGGCTATCTAAGCAGTAGGGACGATTAACGATGAGGCAAATAACAAGGTCCAAATAATAATCAACCAAAGGACCCCGCAGAAACCTTATGGGAAATGGCTCTCTGTCAAATGCTCTGAAACTTTGAGATCTGATGGGCCTTAATGTGTAGAAAAAATGACTCAATGGGCGCGTAGCTCCAAAAATTATGGTTTTAAGATATTATAAGACTCTGAAGTTATAGGTACAGTGATGACGTTTGAGTTGAAATAAATTCATTTTCTCGAGAATGGGCGTCTCTGGAGATAAACTACGAATCAGACCGATTTCTATTTTTAAATTATAATTTTTTGGCATATATATCATACTATTGACGTCATCCATCTGGGCGTGATGACGCAATTGATGATTTTTTAAAATAAGAATAGGGTCGTGTGATAGCTCATTGGAAATATTATACAATTCTCTATTCACTAATATTAACATTCATCTGGACCCGTCCATCTGGGCGTGATGACGCAATCGATGATTTTTTTTAAATAAGAATAGGGTCGTGTGATAGCTCATTTGAAATGTTATACAATTTCCTATTCTCTAATATAAACATTAACATAATTATTATTTATACAGGGTGCTCAAAAATTTTTCTGAATTAAATTAATTGAGACAAAAAGAAGAATGTATATAATTTATTGAATTCGAAATACATTTTACTGCTGTCAGAAAATAGAAAAAAATGTTAATTTGAAAAATAAACATTGCTTTTCGCTTTAATTAAATGTTCAAACTGCTAAGAGGCAGGTGGGTGGCAGCTTTAATATTGAATTTAAGCGAAAAACAATATTTATTTACCAAATAAACATTTTTTTCATGTTTTCGGACAATAGTAAAATGTATTTCGAATTAAATAAATTATATACATTCTTCTTTTAGTCTCAATTATTAATTAAAAAAAAAATTTGGGTACCCTGTATAAATAATTCTGTTGATTTTTTATTAAGTGAAATTTAATAAAAAAATTTCCTCTTGGTAAAAGGTATATTCAAAGGTGCATTCATGAAATTCAGAAACGTCTTTACGAACTCTGACTTTGACCTAAACCTAAGACTAAGATTCACAAAATGCTATAAATATATGGTCGGTGCTCCTATATGGCATGGAAGGATGGACTTTAAAAATAAACACAATGAATAAGCTAGAGGCATTTGAGATGTGGATCAATCGACGAGTCCTTAAAGTTCCCTGGACCGCAAGAATAACAAATGAAGAAATCCTGAGAAGAATTGGTACAGAACGACAACTGATGTGAACAATTAAACAGAGAAAAACGGCATACCTGGGACACATAATTAGAAATGAAAGATATCAGTTTCTGCAAACCTTAATTGAAGGAAAGATCGAAGGAAGAAGGGGAGTGGGCAGGAAGAAAATGTCATGGCTCCGTAATGTCAAACAATGGACAGGACTAAAAACCTAATACATACTGCAAGGGATAGAGAAAAATGGTCAAACGTGATCGCGAACTTCCATTAGTGGATTGCATAAGAAGAAGAAGAAGAAAAGGTATATTAGTTTAGAAAGCCCTAAAGGGCTACAAACATATGAACAAAACGTTTTCGCTCTGTAACAAGAGCATCATCAGTGTTACAAGAACATGGGGAGTCAACCAAAAAATACAAGATCGAAGCCTTTCAAAAAACAGACAAAAGTCTAATATAAATAAATACATCGAAAAATCCAAAGGATGGATAAAATTAATAAGGATACGGCCCTAGGGCAACATATGACTCCCACACGTGGTAAGTGGGTCAATAGGTAACTAGGTCATTATGTTATAAGAGGTGGCAGGCAACTCAGGAGCCATATGTTGCCCTAGGGCCGTATCCTTAGGAATTTTATCCATCCTTTGGATTTTTAGATGTATTTATTTATATTAGACTTTTGTCTGTTTTTTGAAAGGCTTTGACCTTGTATTTTTTGTTTGGCTCACCATGTTCTTGTAACACTGATGATGCTCTTGTTACAGAGAGAAAACGTTTTGTTCATATGTTTGTAGCCCTTTAGGGCTTTTTAAACTAATATACCTTTTGCCGAGAGGAAAATTTTTTATTAAATTTCACTTTTAATTAATGGTATACAGCCAACTACAGGAATTTCTTCCTTGTGGATTTTTATATTAGTGAATAGAGAATTTAATTTCCTTTCAAATGAGCTGTCACACGACCCCTATTCTTATTTAAAAAAAGCATCGATTGGGTCATCACGCCCAGATGGATGACGTCACAAGTATGATAATATATACCTATGCCAAGAAATTATAATGTAAAAATAAAAATCGACCTGATTCATAATTTATCTCTAGAATTTCCCATTCTCGAGAAAATGATTTTAATCCAACTCAAACGTCCTCACTGTACAGTTCACCAAATATAGCTGAAAGTGTGAAAACGCGTGACGATCATGATGCGCATTCGTCTAACGACGGACCTCGCACTCCCACTGACGCATGACGGTCCAGACCGTTTGTATGTGCGTTCTCACTTCATTGTTAGCGCAGGCAATGGAAATTTCACACTTTCAGCTATATTTGGTGAACTGTACCTATAACTTCAAAGGCTTATATCTTAAAGGTCAAAACGGCAAACACGTGTATGTTGTCAAAAAACTTTTGATAGTGTGTAAAAAATATTTTATTATCAGCTAAGTACTTTTGACACATAACGTGCCATCATCAGAGCTTCCTAAAAGGACATATTTACGATAAGATTTTTTTATATAAAAAATGAGTGAAAAACTTATGTCCTCTTATAAAACCTTCATAGAAGAGCAATTGCTAAACGACACAATAAAAAACATGGATACTGGGCAAAAGCCACAGATATAGGGTATAATAATCCTTTAAAGTGAATAAAATCAGATCTAAATTCTTTTAATAATTAATAAGACAACATGGCTGAGTCAAACCATTTTGAGCCCACGTGAACAGCAGATTAGCTGAGGAAGACTGTCATTTATTAAAATGATAAAGAAGGAACTACAATCTTATGCGACCTCTATGTTCATAAATATTAATTAAAAATTGAAAATGACTAAAAAGCCATGTATAGGTTAAATGAATTTAAAGTTAAGATACTAAATTTTAAAGTTAAATTTTCAAAAAATTTCTATTATTACTATTGGAGTGAAATGTTAACGTGTATATTAAAAGTTATCAAAATTCTTCCAAAAAACAAAACTGTTATAGTTTGACCAAGTGTAGAAGAAGTTAGATGAAATCATACCTAGGAGAAATATCATTTGACAAGCTCAGAGTTCGAAAGCTGTTATTAAAAATTAAAAATCTTATTGCTTAATTCAGACAAATAACAAATATTTACTTGTTTACAAATATGTAAACAAAGAACGAAAACTCAAGAATACCTAAAGTAATGTTCAAAAAACTTTCATAAATTGTTGGGTATACTGTATACTAAACCAAAATTACTAAAGTATAAACAAATATTACTAAAAAAATTCTTCTTCTTCTTCTTTCTTTAGTAATTTTGGTTTAGTATACAGTATACCCAACAATTTATGAAAGTTTTGTGAACATTACTTTAGGTATTCTTGAGTTTTCGTTCATTGTTTACATATTTGTAAACAAGTAAATATTTGTTATTTGTCTGAATTAAGCAATAAGATTTTTAATTTTTAATAACAGCTTTCGAACTCTGAGCTTGTCAAATGATATTTCTCCTAGGTACGATTTCATCTAACTTCTTCTACACTTGGTCAAACTATAACAGTTTTGTTTTTTGGAAGAATTTTGATAACTTTTAATATACACGTTAACATTTCACTTCAATAGTAATAATAGAAATTTTTTGAAAATTTAACTTTAAAATTTAGTATCTTAACTTTAAATTGATTTAACCTATACATGGATTTTTAGTAATTTTCAATTTTTAATTAATATTTATGAACATAGAGGTCGCATAAGATTGTAGTTCCTTCTTTATCATTTTAATAAATGACAGTCTTCCTCAGCTGATCTGCTGTTCACGTGGGCTCAAAATGGTTTGACTCAGCCATGTTGTCTTATTAATTATTAAAAGAATTTAGATGTGATTTTATTCACCTTAAAGGGTCATTATACTCTATATCTGTGGCTTTTGTCCAGTATCCATGTTTTTTACTGTGTCGTTTAGCAATTGCTTTTCTATGAAGGTTTTATGAGAGGACGTAAGTTTTTCACTCATTTTTTATATAAAAAAAACATATTCTAAATATGTCCTTTTAAGAAGCTCTGATGATGGCACGTTATGTGTCGAAAGTACTTAGCTGATAATAAAATATTTTTTACCCACTATCAAAAGTTTTTTGACAACATACACCTGTTTGCCGTTTTGACCTATTTAGAAGTGTGTACAAGTCTTGCAGTCTCTTCCAAGTTATATCTTAAAACCATGATTTTTTGGAGCTACGCGCCCATTGAGTCTTTTATTCTACAGATCAAGGACTACCAGAACCCAAAGTTTCAGAGCATTTGACAGAGAGTCATTTCCCATAAGGTTTCTGCGGGGTCCTTTATGTTATGAATGAATGATGCTAAATCAATTCATGTTAATTTGACCACCAAAAAAATACAATATCTAATAGTTATAATCAACGATATTCAAGTACCCTAATGAAGTATCAGGGTATAACATTCAATGCCAAACTACGCTCGAAGACCCACGTCAAAAAAGGAAAAAAGAAAAAGAACTAAATATAAGGTATAAAAAAATTAATTGGCTTGTTGAAAGACACTCCTCTCTAGTAGATCCATAATAAGTTATTACTTTACAAACAAATATTGAGACCTGTATGGATGCCCACTCTTCAGCATATTCAGACCAAAATATTGAGAAACATTATAGATGCTCCTTGGTACGTGGCAAACAGTGACTTCTATAAGGACCTAGAAATGGAAACTGTAGATATTATCGTCAAGAAGATGGCGGGAAAACACTAACAATGACTTCCTAAGCATGGGACTATTGATGCAATCCAGCTCCTCGATACTTCTGTGCAAACTAAAAGATTGAATTGGGCGCGTGAATGTTAGAATAGTGCACTATGTTGTTAATTTAGATTAGAGATGCTATAGGATAAGCTCTTAAATTTGAGGAACAGTAGTAATTTAGGCTAAATCAACATAACTTGTTCGTTTGTCATTTATGTCTAATTTAAATTGTAATAATCACCATCGTACTGATAATTAATTGAGAAATGAGATAAATGAGAGAACACAAAAACGAACTTTTTAAAATGTTCCTCGTATTAGAATTGTTCAAATAAGCCTAAAAGTACCAAGATTTGACCAACTATTAATAATAATTATTTGATCATAGATTCCTTCCCATGGAAATTTTAAGGGTAAAAATTAAGAAAACTGTTGGGAAGGGCATTAATCTTAACTTTTTCCGTTTCATAATTTTTTTGTAGGAGCAACACCTCTTGAGTTACAGGCGAAAATATGGGCGTAAAAATTTTAGATCTTTTTTTCAGACTTTGTTAAACAAAGAATTAGGCGCAAGTTTTGTCACCAACGCATATTGGGATTATTAATATAAGGTACATCGTGAAGTGATTTCAGCAAAAAATTGAGTCCTATTGAAATTGTCCAATTCAAAACAGATCCAACTGGGACTATGGATCCATTAATGCTAACTGGTATTATCTCAAATAACGAGAGTTAAAAAGAATAAAAATAACCATCTTTTTAGTAAGCATTTGAACCGTATTACACCGAAATCAGTTTAGTTTTATTGTTACTGAACATACTTATCCGACCTAATTTAAAAAGTTCCGTATGACCCGCAATGACGATAACAGTAACTGCAACTGAATTCGCCGTCATAATGAATAGAGAAATTTCAATCCAACTTGTTAAACTCAGCAGCAGTAGCGTCCCCATTGCGGAAATGTATTAATTTCTCGCTGATTAGCCCTTTAGTTCCGACGTTAGACCCTAATGGTTATGTGATATTTGTCAGAATGTGTTGCGGCCTTTGGTCGGTCTGTCTGTTGCAAACAGAAGCATAAACCGACCAAATTATAGTTATATTAGTAGATTTGTTATATTGTAGAGGGTAACATTTCTGCACTGTTAATTTATTTTAAATATTTTATGCAGCAAAACAATTTATGGAGAAATAGGGAATAAATATAGGAAGTGACCTGATTTTCTTGCAGTGCCCATTCGTTCTCGATCAACATGGCTGATCTTATCAGCCATAAGCATATGGTTTCACAGTTGTGGAAGCAAGTGACGAGTTTTTAAGTAAATTAAATTTAATTCTTCAAAAAAGAAATATTTTTATTAAAAAACGGCCGCGCCCCAGGGCTCGAAGGAGTACCTATAGAACTACTTAAAAATAGTACTGACAAATTGGCTAAAATAATAACAACATTAATGAACATATTTTTAAATGGAGAACCGGTATCACAGACTTGAAAAGAAGGATGTCTAAGTGAAACGAAGATAGTAAACAAGATCCAAATAACTACAAAGGTATTACCGTAGCTAGTACACTAAGTCGACTGTACGGAAGAATTCTAAAAGATCTAATATGTGAAGAGTACCATCCATAAAAATAGGAAGAACAAACCGGCTTTAGGGCAGGTAGATCCACAATAGACAACATTTTCTCTATAACTCCAGTAATAGAAAAAAGGCTGTCAAGTGCCCAAGAGTTGCATTTACTCATGGTAGATCTAACGAAGGCATATGACACGGTCCCCATTAATAGACTGACACTCAAAGAACTATATTGGAACTCGACGTCTACAATTAAAACCGAAAATAAAATATTGAAAGGTTTCCTGGCCACTAAAGGTCTAAAGCAAGGATGCTGTATATCGCCAGTATTATTCAATATTATATATTGATGAAGCCCTTAGACAATGGAAGAAGAAGTGCAATGGAATGGGACTACCGATAGGAGATGCGATACCCTACACGCTGGACTATGCAAATGACCAAATTGGAATTGCACAGGGCAAGGAAGATCTTGAATATAAGCCAAGAAAACTAATAAAGGAATATAGAAAATGGGACCTGGAGGTGAATACCAAAAAAACACAATATATTTGCGTAGGACGGGAAGAAACGGAGAACTAGAACCTGGAACAGGAGAAAATTACAAGCTGCCATGAATATATATATTTGAGAATACAACTAACTAGTACACGACGAAACGAAAAAATATTAAAAAAATGATAGTAAAGGGAAAACAGATGATAGGAGCCCTGAACTCTGTACTGTGGCAAAAAATATGAGAACAGAAAATAAAAAACGAATTTAAAACACAATATTAAAACCAGCGTTAACCTATGGAGCTAAAGTATGGCAATTAACCAACAAGTACAAAGATAAATTACTAGCTATTGAGATAGATTTTTGGAGAAGGTCAGCAAAAAGATCTAGACTAGAACACATAAGAAACGACATAAGACAACAAATGGAAATAGAAAGAACAATCACAGATGACATCGAAAGAAAACAGCTAGTTTGGTACGGACACGTAAGACGAATGGACCAAAGGAGAATCCCCAAAAAAGTGTTAGAATGGACCCCCACAGAAAAACGAAAACGAGGAAGACCAGCAACTATATGGATAATGGTCATCTCCAAGGCGATGTCGGAAAGAAATCTAAGAGAGTAAGACTGCCACAATAGAAAGAAGTGGGGATTAGGAACGGAAAGGCGTAGAATTAAGGCTATAAAACCGATAATATAATATATAATAAATTCAGTTCTTCAAAGATATGAGCACAATTCTGCAAGAATTAAAATAGGAACAGAAATTACCACCCCTTTAAGCAACTAAAGGTTTAAGACGGGGATGTAGCTTATCTCCCACCCTATTTAAGATTTCTCTGTAGGTACAGATCTCTACAGAAATGGATGATAAAATTATGAAGCATTTAAATGACGAAAAGCTTTTGATAATCTCCTTTGCTGATGAGCAAATATTGACCGCCGAAGATGATGACCATCTTAGCTATATCATAAGAAATTTAAAAAAGAATGTATGTGTACTTTGTACGCACGTAAGAAGTTATACTTCTATTATATGATTTAAACGAAATTAATATATTTTTATTTATATTTTATTTAAATATCAAACTAATTTGTACTTATAGTATTTTTACTACAAAAGCGATATTAAGTAGGTCAAAATTTTTGACGTAAGAGATTTGTCAAAACATTAGAATGTGGTTTTTCATTATTGTCATGTTTATAATCAACATGTCAATAAGAAAAGTCACATTCTAATGTTTTGACAGTTCTCTTACGTCAAAAATTTTGACCTACGTAATATGGCCTATTTAGTAAAAATACTATACTACTTCTCAAACATTTTTATTAAAACAGTGCCAAAAATTAAAATAATAAAAGAATAAAACCCACACAAACACATTAAAAATGCCACAAATGATTTCTGAACATTAATTGTCGGAAATTTTTTTAAGTAAATACGTATTTTCTGAAAATAAAATTATATACTAAAAAATAATAAAAAAAAATAAAAAAATAAAAGTTTTTATTGGGATTCGAACCAGCTATCAGCGCGGTTGGTATATTGGGGTTCATTCGCCTTAAACGCTTGCTTCGCCACGGAAGCAATGTGTCATTATGTGCGAAGATCGACTAACTAAACGGATTAAGCTTTTGACATTTTTGAATTAAATTAAATTATTTTGATTTTGAATTGAAATGATTTAGAAATGAAAAAATACAACAAAACATAGAGTAAGAAAACAATATATTAGGTGAACATTGATATAAATTTTGATGGTAATCAAATTATGTAAATAAAAGTATTACATACTATGTATTTTGGTAGGTTCAAATAGGTATATACCTATGATATTTACAATTATTACGTACCTGTTGCTTTTAAAAACTATTTAAATGTCACTACAATTATAAACTTTTTTGTTTCTGTCCTCACAACAATAAAACTAATATATTATACATTTGTTTACCTTCATATTGAACAACTATTTATTATTGACAGATCATTTCAACACCCAATCAGAGCCCGTATAACGACTAATACCATACTGTAGGTGTGCGCATGCGCGCAGATCAATATAAATTCACCCTCAATCTCAATCGCGCCTAAGAAGTATAACTTCAAAAATAATATGAAGGATCGGGCCCAAAATTTAATATGCCAAAATGTAAATATCTAATAGTGGACATTGACGAAAGTCCCGATTTCTTTTCTTTCTTCTTCTTTTTGTCCTTTTTCTTCTTTCTGTATTGACATGACTCTATGTTTTCAGTAAGTTGTCATTCCATAGTAGAGAAGAAAGGAGTATGGCAAAAAGAAGAGTGTCATTGTTGAAAAATTTGAAAGACCGTTTAAATGCAGTTCTTTAAATGCAGTTTATAGAACCTTTCAGAGCAGCGGTAGATAGAGTAAAGATAGTGATGATGATATCCAACCTCTGATTGGGAGATAGCACTTACATTAGTGCTCACTACTTAAGGTAATTATAAATTGCTATATATTATAAGTATAAAATAAATAATATAAAATCAATGGGAAAATCCCAATAGTTGGCTGTATACCATAGTTTAAAAAAACCTATACAGAAGTAAAAACTTCAAATTGTATTTTGGTATAAAATAGTTTATTTAAAACTTCTAAAAGTCATCCACATGGATTGCAAAACGTTTTCGTTCTGAACAGAACATCTTCAGTGCATTCCGCAAAGTAGTTGTAACTAGCACACCAATGAAGGTGGTAACTTCATAATATATGGCTTACATTATACCTTTTGATAAAATATTGTGACTACAAGTCGATGTTACAAGATTAAAATATGTATGTGCCTAAAGAGCAACATGCTTCCCTGCTCGAAAAAACTAGGTACTTGCCATTTGAATTAGCACAGACCAACCAGAATTTGAATTAGCAAGCCAGAATTGGTTGGTCTGTGCTAATTCAAATGGCAAGTACCTAGTTTTTTCGAGCAGGGAAGCATGTTGCCCTTTAGGCACATACATATTTTAATCTTATAACATCGACTTGTAGTCACAATATTTTATCAAAAGGTATAATGTAAGCCATATATTATGAAGTTACCACCTTCATTGGTGTGCTAGTTACAACTACTTTGCGGAATGCACTGAAGATGTTCTATTCAGAACGAAAACGTTTTGCAGTCCATGTGGATGACTTTTAGAAGTTTTAAATAAACTATTTTATATCAAAATACAACTTGAAGTTTTTACTTCTGTATAGGTTTTTTTTAATAATATAAAATTAGCAATACATAATACGATTATGTAAAAGACATCTACAGCCCAATAAAATTTAAATTTTTCAGATCTCTATTATTATCCACTAAGTGATATAAGTGCCCGACAAAGCATAAGCATGTCGCCAAACTTCAAAAGAAAACTCTGATAGTCATATAACTTCATTTTGCCTTATCGACTACGGCGCAGACAACAATCAACAAGATACGTATACAGCGTGTGTCAGCCAAATGGAATAAATTCTATAGTTCAAATACTAATTGTTTTTTTTTAAATGCTTAAGCCTGTCGATTAGTATTTCAAATGGACATTTTTTTCATACAATAATCATGTATACAGGGTGTCCCAATTTAGAGATATGACGCCATCGTTGATTTTCTTAAATGGAAACACTATCATTTTGATAGCTATTTTGATAGGGTGTGTAAAGTTATACATAACTGAAAATACCACATTTTTATTCCTTACCGATTACAAGATAATAAAAAATAACAAAATTATGTCTGTAATTTGGAATAAACTCAATAGTTCAAATAATAATTGTTTTTTTGAAAAATGATTAGACCTGTCGATTAGTATTTCAAATGAAAATTTTTTTCATACAATAATCATGTATACAGGGTGTTCCAATTTAAAGAAATAACGTCATCGTTAATTTTCTTAAATAGCAACACTGTCATTTTGATAGCTATTTTGATAGGGTGTGTAAAGTTATACATAACTACAAAATATTAAATTTTTATTCCTTAACATTTACAAAATAATAAAAAGTAACATTAAATCTCTAAATTGGGACACCCTGTATACATTATTTTGTATGTGAAAAATTTCGATTTGAAATACTCATCGACAGGTCTGAACATCTTAAAAAAACAATTATTATTTGAACTATTGAGTTTATTCCACATTACAGATAATACATAATTTTATTTTTTATTACCTTGTAAATGTTAAAAAAATAAAAATTTGATATTTTGCCGTCATGTATAACTTTCTAAGCTCTATCTAAATAGCCATTAAAATAACAGTGTTGCCATTTAAGAAAATTAACGATGACGTCATATCACTAAATAGGGACATCCTGTATACATTATTATTGTATGTAAAAAATTTAGATTTGAAATACTAATCGACAGGTCTCAGCATTTTTCAAAAAATCAATTAGTATTTGAACTATTGAAATTATTCCATTTGGCTGACACACGCTGTATAACTGTTCGAAAGCTTCGGATATCATGAATATGAAATTGGAAGTTAGATATACATTTTTTCTAGGTCTTTCAATGTTCAGCTAATTATATCTACAATATCTGCGTAATCTAGGACAAACTTGGCCCATCTTTGTAAATATTATACTTTCTTTTTCCTTAGGAGTTTTCCTGACAACTTATTCCAACGCAAGGTTAAAAAGTGTTGTGGATAGTCTATCTCCCTATGTTAGACTATTGTTAATATTAAATTTATCGGACAGTTGATTTTGGATTCTTACTTTGCCTTGATATTGGTATGACATAGTTTTACTAATCTGATATATTTTTTTTTGGTAGATTTACCTCTTGCATTGCGCTATATAATTCCTTTCTAATTATTTAGTCACACGCTTGTTTGAAATCTACAAATAGATAATGTAGTTTGGTATTCCGTTCGTAGAATTTCCCAGTCCTACTGTAAATATCTGGTCTATAGTTGACTTACCTATTATGAATCCTTCTTGATAATCCCCTGTTGTTTGTTCCAATATCTTGTTATTCTTCCTTCTAATATTCTGTGTCCAACGTTTAGTAGTGATATTCCCCGGTAAGCACTGTAGGCCAACGAATCTCCCTTTTTATATAATATACGAAATATCACTGCAATTTTTCATTATTATCACTGCAATTTTTCATTATTTCTGTATTCAATTATTATCTAGTAAAAACTTTTATATTAAAGGGCCTAGCCGGGTAAGATGATGAAAAGTGCCCCCAACTCGATTCGAATTCCATATAGGTCACCGTTTAGCATATATAGTGAAACTAACTTTTTTGTAATTTTTAGCCCCTAGGTGGTCACGTGACCCACCTAGAGCCTAATTAGGGTTTTTATGTTTTTATTTTTTATCTCAGCCGCATCGAAAACTAGCTAAAAACTTTAAATAAAAAAGTTGTAAGATTTAAAAAGTTCTGTCCTAAAAAAATTTTGTTTTTAATTTTTAGCGGAAAATTTCAATTTTAAAACGATTTTAAAATTTTAAATGAGTATAAAAAACTAACTAAGATATCTGTTTTCACGAAAAACATATATAACGTGTATTTTTACATAATATCTCACTCTAAATTTTTTCAAATTTTTAAAATAGGTGAAACATACCTTTAAAAATAAAAAACCGCATTTTTTTGTTTTTTTTTTCGTTTTTTGATACAATTTTATACATATTTTTCAAAAAAGGTAACACCGTAACTGGAGTAGGTAAAAAACTGAAAAATAATGGGGGTTTTCTTAATAAAAATTTTTTGTAACACTATCCATTATCAAGATACAGGGCGTTGAAGAAAACAAAATTTTACACATTTTTTACGATTTTGCCGAAACTACTGGCAACATTGTAATAAAATTTGGCAAGTTTTAAGAGGTAGTTGTTGTGCATTTTTTGACATACAATTAGGAATTTTATATTTATCATTGGCGCGTATAGCGGTAATGGTCTGCACTTTTTAAAGAAAAAAGATAGTACGCCCCTGGCATATTTCAAATTAGCAATCGTATTTGAATTTTTCGTTCAATTTGTGACAAAAATCTATGTTCCTATTTTTTCATACGACACGCCATTTTTATTCAAAAAATAAAACATCTTAACCCTTACAAAGTATTCGAACTTCTATGAAATAAAATATTTAGCATTAGCATTATTAGTAATTTCTACATCTAATAATAATAGTTAATATTAAACTAATTCGAATACTTTGGAAGCGTTAAGATATTTTATTTTTTGCATCAAAACGGCGCCTCGTATGAAAAAATAAGAAGATAGTTTTTTTATCGCAAATTGAACGAAGAATTCAAAAATGATTGTTAATTTGAAATATATTAGTGGCGTACCATCCTTTTTTATTTGAAAAGTTCAGACCATTACCCCTAAGCGCGTCATTGATGAATATCAAATCCTTAATTGTATGTTAAAACATGCACAATAACTACCTCTTAAAACCCGCCAAGTTTTATTACAATGTTGCCAGTAGTTTCGACAAAATCGTAAAAAATGTGTAAAATTTTGTTTTCTTCAACGCCCTGTATATTGAAAACGGATGGCGTTACAAAAAATTTTTATTATGCAAACCCCAATTATTTTTCAGTTTTTTACCTACTACAGTGACGGTGTTACCTTTTTTGAAAAACATGTATAATATTGTATCAAAAAACGGAAAAAAAAACCGAAAAAAATGCGGTTTTTTATTTTTAAAGGTGCGTTTCACCAATTTTAAAAATTTGAAAAAATTTAGGGTGAAACATTATGCAAAAATACACGTTATATATTTTTTTCGTAAAAGCGAATGTTTTGCTTATTTTTTTATACTCATTTAAAATTTTAAAATCGTTCTAAAATTTAAATTTCCCGCCAAAAATTAAAAACAAAATTTTTTTCAGACAGAATTTTTTAAAGCTTACAACTTTTTTATTTAAAGTTTTTCGCTAGTTCTCAATGCGGCTGAGATAAAAAATAAAAACATAACAACCCTAATTAGGCTCTAGGTGGGTTACATGACCACCTAGGGGGCTAAAAATTTCAGAAAGTTAGTTTCACTATATATGCTAAACGGTGACCTATATGGAATTCGAATCGAGTTGGGGGCACTTTTCTTCATCTTACCCGGCTAGGCCCTTTCACTCTGTATTGCATGTCCTCCATATTTTATCATTTCTACGGTTATTGCATCGCATCCTGGGGTCTTGTTATTTTTCATTTTTTTTTATTACATATTTTACTTCTTCTTCTATTGGTGCACGTTCTCTGCATAGATCTTCTATTTGGTACCTTTAATTTTATTTATTCAACAGTTCTTTAGCCATTGTCACCATTTTAGCAACGTTTTTCATCTGATATTAGCTCACAATTTTTGTTTTTTGCATAATTTTGTTCTTGATGGTAAACTTTTTTTCAAGATTGATTTTCTGATAGAATTGTTTTAGCCATTTTTTCGTTTATATTCTTCCACCCTTTCAATCTCTTCTTTATTTTGTTTTCTCTTTTTAAATCTTATATATGTATTAGATGCTTTTTAAATTTTGTCGCCTACTTGCAATATATTCCTCTTTGGTGTCTTCCGTACTGTTAATGAGCATTTTAAATCTAGCTTGATTTTTTTTTATTCCAATAGCATCCAGCAGGCTTTGTTATAAAATTTTTTTTGCTACGTTCTTGACTTTAGGTTTTAATTACCTTAGGCTAGGTTCTAATTACTTTGTTATATTGGTCAATTACGTTTTGTATTTCCGTTTCATACCTTGCTCTTTTTTCTTTATTAGAGGCCGATACATATGAAGCATATTTAATATTTTTCACTTTTCTCTGTTTTCTTGGCGTTAATTTTTTGTTTATATTGATCGGAATTACTATTTTCCCTCTCATCCATTACTATTTATTCTCTCATCTGAAATGTCTGAAGCATGTCTTAATTTTCTTAAGACGTGGTCGATCTCATCCCTTGTTTTCGTATCTATAGAAACACACGTTTCCTTGTAGATATTTTTATGTGGAAATGTGTTACTTATTATCACCATTTTTTTTGTCTGCTGAGAAAACTATAATTCTTTGCCCGATGCCGTTGATTATTTTATGAAAGGCAGGTATTGTTGCCTGATATAATTCCTCTCTTCCTATACTTGCGTTTAAATCTCCTAAAATTGTTTAGCACCATAGTTGTTTATCTTTGACACTTCTTGGTATAATCTGGCGTAAAAATGCTCCTTTTCTTCTGCTTCTTTGTCTTTTGTATGTGCTTACACGCTAATGAGGTTTATGTCAAAGAACGTTCCTTTTATTTTCAAAATAACTATCATTTCATTAGTCGTTTACGATTATAAATCAGCTGAGAAGACAACCACAAATGAATAATATTTAAAATTTTCAGGTCTCTATTATTATCCACTAAGTGATATCAGTGCCCGACGAAGCACAAAAATGTCGCCAAACTTCAAAAGAGAACTCCGATATTCATATAACTTCATTTCGCCTTATCGACGACGGCGCAGACAACAATCAACAAGATACGTATATAACTGTTCGAAAGCTTCGGATATCATGAATATGAAATTGGAAGTTAGTAAGCTATAAAATAGTGATAGATTTCAACGCCTTCGTTGTCTTTATAGGTGTTCTAATATTGTATTCATGAGATGAACATTTCGGGTCTACGGGAAGAAAATAGCGAGGGTAGAGGCATATGGTGGCGAGGTGATGTCGGGACGGCTTTGGAATATTAACAAATATGACTGGAAGTTGACGATTTAACGTTATATTATGTCACACGACAGGTGTTATTATAGGAATTGTTTATTAAAACCTTCATATTTGTCTTACATCATGAATTTACTATAATTTTAAACACTCTTCTTAAATTTTAATGTACGATTTTTACGAAATGTTAACAGAAGAAACAGAACGCATAGAACTAAAAGGAGGAATCCGCCAAGGAGACTCGCTCAGCCCATTGTTATTCAATATGGTGATCAATCAAATAATTCACGAAGTAAGAAAACGACATGGATGCCACATGGGAGCGCATAAAATCACAATACTATGTTATGCTAATGATGCAGTACTAATTGCTGATAACGAGGATGACCTACAAAGGTAGCTCCACACTTTTAATATCAGAGCAGTTAAACTTAGTATGAGAATATCAGTAGAAAAATCTAAATGTATAAGTGTAATCTAAGTGATAAGTGAAAAGTAAAGAGCCGCGTAGATGCAAGTTAGAAAGAGACAGCAAAATTGTAAAACAAGTAATGATATTCAATTACCTAGGACTAGATATCACTAGTTACAGGAATATTAGAACAGAGACCAAAACACAAGCAACAAAAGTGGCAAGAGCAAGTGGTTGCCTCCGAGAAACCATATATGGAGAAATAAATATCTGACCAGGGAAAGCAAAAGGAAAGTATACAAGACAACAGTAAGACCTATCCTAACATATGCAGCGGAGACAAGGACCGATACAAGAAAGTCGAAAAAACAAATCAACAATATCGAAATGAAAGTATTAAGATCAATAGCGGGTATATTATTAAGAGACATACAAAGCAACAGAAGTATAATACGAGAACGATGCAAAATTCAAAATATTAACAGGTGGATAAAAACAAGTAACAGAAACTGGAACAAACATGTAAACCGAATGGAACCAGATATATTAGCGAACATCTGTAATAACAACAAGCCCTATAGCAGAAGACCCGTTGGAAGGCCGCCGAAAAGGTGAAAGGACATATACACCCAAGTAGCACCGAACGGGTTTATTAAGTCTTTTAAGGATGATTTAAAACTACAGAATAAAACTAAAATTAAAACCAATTGGTTTTTAAGTAAACCTTAAGGTTGCAATAAAACTGCTTTCAGCATAAAAGGGCCCACACTGAAAGAGGTCAATAAAACCAAAAATAAAAACCTTTTTAAAACTTTGTTTTCTTAAGGAACTAGTTTTAAAGCTGCTGTGAAGGTGCTTTTAAAACCAAGTTAAAAGACACTTTAAGTGCAAGCAGTTTTATAACAAACTTAAAAGGTTTCTTAAATGGAGACTTTTAAAGACAATTTACCATATTAAATGATTCTTTAAACCCATATGCTCCTATAATATGCCAACAAATTTTAACATGTGTTTTGATAGGTAGATACGTATTTGTAACCATAAAATAATAAAAAGTACTTGGTTATTTCGCAATGTCAAGGTAGAAACACACTCGCGCATCCAATTTTATTGATATTGTTAACAAAAATAGTTCTAAATAACTCACGCGCCTTAAAATTTCTGACTTTTGGCGATTAAAAAATAATAATAATAAAACAATTTAAATCTGAAATATATTAACTTTAAAGAAAAATAATTTTATTTGCAGTTTTATTGTTTTAACGTTAAAATAAATCGAATGTATGTCTTTAAGTCGCTTATTTATAATTTTAATGTAAGTCTTATATTGTAATCTATCGTGGCTTTTAGCATCTCCAGAAAGCAGTATGGCCGAAAACCAAATAAAATTATTTAGTCTATCGACATAGAATTGTTAAGATCAAATGGTTTTATTTTGTACCTTTCCAAGAGCATATATCCTACATAGAAGCAAGGTTGCCTTGGAATTAAAACCGTTTAGTTTTAATGTTGTTGTCAATAACGCCACTCGATTTTAATGTGAATCTAAGGCTACGGCTCCACGGGCTGGAAATTGAGGCTAGCAGTAGCCGCAAAACGAACTTAAGGTTCCACGGAGCGGAATAGGAATAGCCGAACTGAACCGACTACGCACAAGTCCTGTAGTCGGTACAGTTCGGCTATTCCTATTCCGTTCTGCGGAACCTTAAGTTCGTTTTGCGGCTACTGCTAGCGTCAATTTCCAGCCCGTGGAGCCGTAGCCTAACCTTAAAATCGAGGCGTCGTAGTGCTCTGTGTGTTGTATTCTTTTAAAAATAAGCCGTAATGACCAGTTCGTTTATATTTTAAGTACATGCGACTTATTTCTTCCATACTAACTGTACTTCCACTTTTTACAACACAGAACAGCACTACACCACTGTTTCGCTCTAAAACAAATGGCCGATCATTTTGAACACGAAAGAAGAGGGGATGAGCTTAGTTTTACTGTTTCTAACAAGAAGCATAGTTTAGTCTTTACGCTTACCACATTGATTCAATTAAAAGCGTTTGGTTTTAATATAGCCTAATAATTGCTTTTAAGAAAGCAACTTTAAAGAAAACTAAAAAAATAGTTTTGAGGCATATGATTTACTGACATAATAGTCTTGAGATCAAGTAGTTTTAATAATAGGTTTTATGAGTCATATTAGGAGAATCTTTAAACCTACAATAAAACTAAAAGGGTCACAAACTAGAATCTAATAAAACCAAATAGTCCGGAAGTTCTTCATAAAACTGATTAGTTTTAAAGTGAACTGAGAATAAACCATTTTAAAACTACAATAAGATAAATTCCCTATTAAGATTAATTAGTCTTATTTGATACTCTTATTAGATACTTTAAAACTAGTGACAAATGCTTAACAGTTTTAAAGTTCTGGCAGTATATCTAGAAGGTAACTTTAAAACCATTATCTTCTTATTTACCACAATAAAACCTTTATAAATCTTAAATAAAACTAAAATGTTTTTATTGTGCTACTTGGGCAGTCAAGAACAACTGAAACAGAATAAGAAACAGACAAACAGGAGTCATCCTAGTCGCACGAAGAAGAAGAAGAAGAAGAAGAAGAAGAAGAAGAAGAAGAAGAAGATTTTTACGATTCTGATTAGATCAATAAAATTTATCACTTTCATTGACCGGTTGTTATGGAATTTCCATTTTTAGAGCATAATCTTTAAATTTTGCTTTTGAGTTTTGGCAACAAATATGAGGTACTTGAAATATGCCTCGAAAGGCTGAATTAAAAACTTTTACATAGAAACGATCTCACATCACAAGAAATGCTCCCACGAAGACGGCATTGAGTGGAATTTGTAGCTGAAGTTGTGTAATTTCGAAAACATACTTGTGCAATGAAGAAGAAACACTTTCAAACGTTTTAGATCCTCTAAAATCACCAGTCAATTGTTTGTTTTCTGCTGGTGAACAAATGCCTTCGTATGAAGAAGGATCAGTATATAAAAGCTGAGATATAAAAACATGAGAAAACCATCAAAAACTTACCCTGATGCCGATTGTCCTATGGACCACAGCCTGTCTGTCAGTATGCAGAGTGGTCATTAGAGTAATATGACTAGAGTAATAATCTGATTTAAACACAATATTGAGACGGATAAATTTTTTAAAGAGTCACTTGGAAAGTTTCGGTAACTCAAATTTGTATTCCTAAAAGATGAAGATTTCTCTAATATTCTAATAAATGGGTTCGACTTTAGTAGATAAAAAATTCTTATTCTAGAATAGAATAATTGGAAAACGGTCAATATTACTGAAAAAATATGTGATATATATTTTTTGAACTAATTAAACAAACATAAGAATGAGACTTTGTAGAACTCTCTAGAATGTGAAGTAAAGGTATTATGAAAAAAATAAGGTTGATTCCTATTTTTTGGGCGAAAAGAAACCAAAGTAATACCCTTGATGTTTCTACCCTAATTGCAATTTAACTTTATCCGTTTCAATATGCCTTTTTCATTGAATAAAGAATTAAATAACGTTTCAAATGAGCTAGCACACGACCCCTATTCTCATTAAAAAAAATCATCGATTACGCCATCACATCCACATGGATGACGTCATTACCATGATATACATGCGCCAAAAAATCGTAATTTAAAAATAAAAATTGACCTGTTTCTGGATTTTTTCCAAATTTTGCTGATTCAAGAATTAATAAATTTATTCCAATATTAAAATATTGTTTATTATTTTTATTTCAATTATTCTAATTGTATAAAAGTAGTAAACTTTGTCTCTAGGGCTTTTTGTCTTCCTCGTATTACGAGAGATGTCGCTGTTTTACGTCTCAAAAGGTGGAGTCATTGCATCGCGATATTTTCCCTTAAATAGTCAGGATTGTTGATATTCGTTTCAGAGTTGTGACTGCATAGCCTCACTGAGGATGCATAGATGCTGAAAGAACTATAGGGAGATGGTGGTCCAACTCTGAATCAAATAAAAACAAAAACGGCCCTTATCTAAATTTATTCCATTTGGCTTTGCCACACTGTATAATATTATAGTTACACCCCAGTTAATATAAAGCTAAAGGTTTTTGACACATGTATCCTTCCTGTCATGATTTGGAATGGAGACCATAAAACTTAATAACCACTCTCTTAATAGACTTAATAAAATTCAAGGAGCTGTTGAGAGACTTACGAGAAATGAAAGCTTAAGAGGTCATATTATGAGAAACCAAAATTTAACAAAAAGAACCAAAGTAAAACTATCGCAAAATCTAAATGGAGATGGCAAGAGAAAGCTAAGAGAAGTGGACAAAGAGAATGAAACAGTGGCCGTGGCCACCAAGGTCATATAAACGAGCCAGGGACGAGCACATAGACCAGGCAAATATGGAAGACAGAGTGGAGGTGCATGTCCATGTCCAAGACTGGACCAGGAGAGGCTGCTAAAGAAGAAGTAACATTCTACAATGCATGACGAACATTTAATTGAATGTCTGAGGAAGTACCCAGCAATTTATAATATCTATGTTGGGTGGACTTCTCGTTGCCTTCTTCGTCTTTCATCTTCAACCAAAGCTACAGCTATTACTCTCAATTCCATATTTGTAAAAGTAATTTTTTAAACCCACTCAAGATACTCGCAAATAAAACTAAGATAAAAATAAGATAATAAATAAAAAAACCCGCGCAGCAGCCGGATGCTACTCTATTCTTCGTCTTACTCTCATTGTAATAGGACTATGTACTGTTTCTGCTGTTACAGTCTCTGCTGAGATCCGGAGTTCCAGATCTCGTACCATCGTTTTTTGGGTTTTTCTATGGGTCGTTTGGTGTTGGGCTTCTGTGTCTTCGCCCATTTAGTCATAATTTTATGGTCCTTCCGATCTACGTGGTCTCTCCACATGCGTCGTCGTGCTCTTGTCCATCTCACCACGTCTTGAATGCCTAGGTCCCTCAATGTGTCTTCGTTTCGTATTCTCTCTCTGAGTGTGATACCTCTTATGGATCTTAGGGTTTTCACCTCTGTTGTTCTCATTATTTGTATGGTCTTTGGTGTCTCGGCCCTTGTCTCAGCTGCGTATGTCAGTACGGGTCTAACATATGTCTTATAAATGCGGACTTTTTTTATTCCGCCACATTATATTCCCCAGGGAACCAGATATACTCGCTGCTTTCGTTGCCTGCTGTTTTATTTCTTGCCACAAATGCCTGCGCTAGATGCTAGATATTTCCACACCTAAGTATCTACAATCCATTACCTGTTCGATTATAATATGGTCGTTCACTACTAATTTACATTTATTTGGGTTCTTGGATATTACCATCGATTGGGCTTTTTCTGTGGATATGTCGGGTTATAGGTAATTTTCGGCGGTTATTTTAAATTTTTGTAATAGGCGTTGTAAGTCATCTTCGTTTTCGGAATCTACCCGTCGTAGCATAAATCGAAACTCGGTGCTGGGACCGGTGGTTCCACGGCCCGTGTCGTACACGTCCCATCCTAATATAATCTATCTAATCAGCCCTAAACATCCATCCTTGGATACAGGCCTCCTATTTTTTCTTCCATGCCTCTCTATATTGGGTAATTTGCATCCATTTTGACCCAGTGTGTTTCTTCAGGTCATCCGACCATCGCATCTGTGGCCTTCCCCTTTTTCGTTTGTGGTTCCACGGTCTCCAATGTATAATAATCTTCTTAGTCCATCTTTCATCCTTCTACCGTAGGGTGTGTCCGGCGAACTTCCATTTAAGCTTTGCTACTTGGGTAGAGACATCTTTCACTTTTGTTTTGTTACGGATCCATTCGTTTCTTTTCCTGTCTGATAGTTTGATGTTTCAGCATTTGTCTTTCCATGGATCTTTCTGTCTTTGCTATTTTTCCATACTTTCTTTTGTAAAGGTCCATGTCTGAGAGCCGTATATTAGAACAGGGAGTATACATTGATTGAATACTCTTGTTTTTAGATATTGTGGGTATTTTCTGTTCTTTAGAATATAAGACAGTTTTCCGAATGATGCCCAGGCCATTCCTAATACAAATTAGCTTTAATTCCAATATCTCATTAATGTCTTGATGGAAACCGAAGGTTATAGCATATTTTTTACCGTGGTAAACTGGACTAAAAAGAAATGCCGTTAGGCAAAAAGGAAACGGTATTGAAGTATTTCAGGAAAATCAGGTAGATCAGGAAAGAGAGATGCGTAAAGACACTGTATTTGTAAATATTTTGCTATGAGTTTTATACCGCTTCAGCGTTGCTTCATAAAAATTCTTTTATAAAGCTTTAATTTAACGCTAGTTTAAAAACTACCACTCATATTTACTTTCAAGTACTTTTCCATTGAAACTTATCTACTTTTTCTAGTTTTTAATTAAAAACGGTCAAAGCACACCAAAATATTTGTCATGGGGTTACAATTATTACGCTTAGTATCAACGCATATTAATTCTGAACCAGAAACAATGAGACTTTGTGTTTCCTTTGACTTTGACTTTAATTAAAACTTTTTATCCACTCGTCGTGTTATGAGATATAAAAGTTTGCAATTCAGCATCAAATAGTCGTCCAATTAAAAGTTTTATGTTCGTCAAAATGGCGAAAAATGTGTTTCGGATCATATGACACATGCATCAAAAAAGCATTATAATACATTATTTTCAAATCCATATAATACAGGATACTGCTATATTTGACTGATAGCTCTCTATCGTAAAGTTCCCCTTAATTAATGAATAATTGTGGCATCAAAATATTATATTCTTTTATAGTATATTACGTATGGAGAACGGTAAGGGTTTTATACCGATCGAAGACAATTGTTTGGAGGAGGAGCGGAAGGACGACTCCAATTATTGTCTGAGATCGGTTACCCTTAAAGTTCGGCATGCTTATAACGTTTTTTGCACGATTGATACCATTATAAATTATAAAATTAAACATTTTCGTCATATTGACTAGTTTCATTCATTTTATCAAGATAGATACTTTGGTTGTTACGTCGTAACTAGGGTGCATAACAACAATGGAGAATTGAGGTTTTATTTAGTTGTCAATAATTTTAAGTACAATTTTGATTATTATAAATTAAAATATGAGCGAAAGTGAATTTGAAGAAATTGAACGGGCTTGGAAAGAAGGGTGTTCCGCAATTATTCCCGAAAAATCCAAAATCCGTTATCAAAATACCTACCAAAGTTTTAAAAAATAGTGCGAAGGCAAGAATTTAAGAATCGAAGAAAAGACTCTATTGGCATATTTCGTTCAAAGACATATGCAGTTGAAAGCTCCTGGAAGCCTCTGGGCAGAATATTCAATGATTAAATCCACCGTTTTTCTTTATGATGGCATTGATATTTCCAAGTTTTCAACTTTGATCGCGTATTTGAAGAGAAAAAATATTGGCTGTAGGCCTAAGAAAGCGAGCATTTTTACACGGGAGCAATTTAAAAAATTTCTGATGGAAGCACCGGATGAAGAATTTCTAGTTCACAAGGTAATATAAGCTGGTTTAGGTAAAAGAAATACTCTAATGAAGATTTTTTCATATTTGTAGGTCGCAATAATATTGGGAATATCTGGTGCCTGTAGAAGAGAAGAATTATATTTTTATAATTTAACAAATTGTACCATAAGTTTTAATATTAATAAATAATTCGTTAGTTTTCTTTATTCTTTCAAAAAATAAATTAAAATTAAGAGATTTTTTAACTCGACGGTAAGTGAATTACTTACCGTCGAGTTGGAGTACTTACCGTTGAGTTGGATTACTTACCGTCGAGTTGCTAGTAAATGTCACCTACTGACGTAAAATCTGTCACGGTAAACAGTCAAAAATGATCAATCTTGCAAAAAAGATCTTTTTGCAGATGGTAAGATGCGACGGTAAGTGAATTACTTACCGTCGAGTTGGAGTACTTACCGTTGAGTTGGATTACTTACCGTCGAGTTGCTAGTAAATGTCACCTACTGACGTAAAATCTGTCACGGTAAACAGTCAAAAATTATCAATCGTGCAAAAAAGATCTTTTTTATAAGTATACCTATTATACAGCAGGTCCCGAAAAGATTGGTCACAAATAATTATACCACACATTCTGTAGTCAAAAATAGTTCGGTGGAACCTAACTTACCTTAGTACAAATGTGCTCATAAAAAAGTTACAGCCATGTGAAAAACCACAGGGAAGTGTCCTCGCGCCGATTCTATACAACATATACACCAACGACCAACCCATACACCAACAAGCAAGGCAATTTATTTACGCTGATGATACAGCGGTGGCAGCTCAGGGAAGAACCTTCAATGAAGTCGAAGTGAAACTGACAGATGCCCTGGGAGACTTAGCTCTATACTATGATAAAAACCATCTGAAACCCAATCCCACAAAAACCCAGGTATGTGATTTCCACCTGAGAAACAAGCATGCCCGAAGGTCGCTGGAGGTGGAATGGCGTGGTCAGATGCTGGAACACAACAAGACGCCAAAATACCTTGGCGTCCGTCTGGATAGAACTCTGTCTTACCGATACCACTGTCAAGATGTCAAGAAGAAAGTAAGTGCCAGAAATAATATCATCCGCAAGCTAACTAATACAAAATGGGGAGCACAACCACACACTCTCCGCACTTCTGCCTTGGCATTATGTTTTTCGGCCGCGGAGTTTGGAGCACCAGTATGGGCAAACTCTGCTCACGCAAAGAACGTCGACGTGGCTCTAAATGAAACGGTCCGTATAATATCGGGTTGCCTGAAACCGACACCTATCGAAGAGGTATACCCCATTGCTGGAATTGCTCCACCACCTATCAGGAGGAAGGTCACGTCAGAGATAGAACGGAAAAAGCAGGAGACGGACCGAAGACACCCCTTATATGACCACCAAACTCAGCCAAGCAGACTAAGATCTCGGAAAAGCTTCCTGAAAACATCAAGATCCATCCCCGAAGCGCCAGAGACGCGCCGAATACACCTATGGCAAGCGTCAGCTACCGCGACACATTTTCCTTCCTCGGAGGAAATGGCTGCTGGACACAATTTACCGTATCCGACTTGGAAAGCGCTAAACAGACTAAGAACCGGCGTTTCACGTTGTGCCAGTAACCTGAAAAAATGGGGATACCAGGAGGACGATACCTGCGACTGTGGCGCGGTTCAGACCAGCCGGCATCTACTATCATGCACAGAGATGAGAGAGACCTGCACAAAACAAGACTTAATTATAGCAAGTGACAGGGCCATCTATGTGGCCAACCATTGGAAATACAGAATTTAAAGTTGTTGGTGTTCCGGACACGGAAAGTAAGTAAGTAAGTAGTTACAAAATGAAAATCGAATTTTTTCAATATATCGAAAACTATTAAATATTTTTTATTGAAAATAGACATGTATCACTCTTATGGCAGGATCATCTTAAAACAAAATTATAGTGAGATTTGTCCACCTTATAAAAATTTTATGGGGGTTTTGATCCATTAAACCACCCCAAACTTTTGTATACGTTTCAATTAATTCATTATTGTAGTTAATTAATTCGTTAAAAACAACGTTTTTAAAACTTTTTTGTCTCTTAGTATTTTTTCGATAAGCGAGTTTTTATCGAGATGCGGCTTCTTTTTAATTTATTTACATAAAAATTTTATGGGAATTTTGTTCCTTTAAACCCCCCAAGTGTTTGTGTACGTTCCAATTAAACTATAATTGTGGTACCATTAGTTAAACACAGTGTTTTTAAAACTTTTTTGCCTTTTAGTCTTTTTTTGATAAATCGTCTTTTATCGAGATGTGGCTCCTTTTTCAAAATATTATACCTAAATGTAAATTATAAATACATTTCTACAACCGTGTTAAAAATGCAATTTTTAGCACTACATACGAGCGTTAAAAATGCTACTTTAAAGCACTAGTGCTTTAAAAAAATTTTAAGGCACAGCAATTCGTATTGACCGTATAGGCAATTTTGATGTAATGTCAAAAAAAATATAAAAATGGAATGTCAGTCAAGTTCAAGTAAAGGTTTTTGTAGATATTGTCCTGTAATTACGTTTGTAGAAAAAATATTGTATGATATGAGTGTTAAAAAGTACATTTTTAAGGCACTCATGTGAAATGCACGTGAAATAAACGTGTACTTTTAACACTTATATCATAATTAACTATTTCAGATTATTAACAGGTCTCTATAATCGTAAGTAACCATATACAATACGGTGGGCCGAAAATTTTTTTTCTGTAAAATAACAACACCTGAGGTCAAAAAAGTTGCGTTGTACTAAAACACAAATTTTAAGCCCAAAATGGGTAGCTAAAAATATTTTTCTCCACTAGCACAAAGGCTCTATAGTATTTTAATATAAAATGTCATTGCGGCAGTGGAAAAAATAAAAAAAAATTAACTTTTTCAAACACAGATCTTTATATTTTTTTAACTATTTATAATGGGAAATAACCCACAATATTATTTAAAAATGATTTTTTTTAACGTTTCGACGCCCAAATCGGGTGCCGTTGTCAAAATACAAAATACTATTAACATAAACAAAAATGTTGTTGCTTCGTAAAAAAATTCTTCTAATAATTTATTTAATTTGACTCATTTATATCGGCAATTCAGATACATATGATACATTTTAAAGTAGAAGACTTTAAAATGATATTGCCAATATTTATGAGATGCGTTCCTGGGACGACTTTACTGAAAGATAGTTCATTCGATTACATGAAATCAACCCCAATTCAAGAATATCCGTCACAAAAAAATCATAGCATGTGATCTGTCTTTAAAAAGACAACCACATGCAACGGTGACATTAAAATTCTCGCGTTAGAGATCTCATAGTAAATCACGAGGGAAAACCAGGAAAAACCTCGTGATACTATCCCGACATCGTAAGTATTTGGTCTTACATTTAATTTACTCTCAAAAGTAATACCAAATTCTGACTTTACTATAATTTTGTTTAAATTATAAATAATATCAATAATACATGGATATATAAGTAATACTAAAATATAACATATGTACTAACTCGACTATTGACTTACTAATTGTGGTATTTTCTTTCTATTGACTTCCTCTTTCAGTATGGTTATCCACATCCTACTGCATTCCACCGAGGAATTTGCGACACAATTGGTTTCGTTTAGCATAATTAGAGCCGCTTCTTTGATTTTTCTCTTTTTACTATCTGTTTCTTTCAGGACTATACTTGAATCTCTCCACTGAACTCTATGTTCATTATCCCATGCGTGTTGGGATATATATATATATACAATTCTCTAACGCGAGAATTTTAATGTCACCGTTGCATGTGGTTGTCTTTTTAAAGACAGATCACATGCTATGATTTTTTTGTGACGGATATTCTTGAGTTGGGGTTGATTTCATGTAATCGAATGAACTATCTGAATCTAACTATCAAAGGAAAAAGATTACGATTATTGGAGTATATGCAGTAAACGATGATGCACTGGTGAATATTAAGGACGACTTTTTTGAAAAGCTACATTCAGAAATTGCAAATATCGGCAGATCACGAGAAATTATAATCTTGGGGGACCTAAACAGTAGAACAGGCAAGAAACAGCACAATAAAGTCATAGGCCAATATGGTGAAGAAGCTATAAATGACAATGGTACTAGGCTAATAGCCTTATGCGAACAAAATGATATGAAAATCACAAACGGATTCTTCCAACACCGAGATATCCATAAATATACATGGACACAAAATACCCGAGGGCTGAAATCAATCATAGACTATACAATCATAAGACAAAAGACTAAATTGATTGTACAGGATGTGCGGGTATATAGAGGAGCCACTTGCGGCAGTGACCACCATCTATTAAAAACAAAGCTCACAATAGGAATAGATAGAGCAAGAGATTTAAAAGAAGCTGCAGCGGAAATAGAAAAATTAACAGAAAAGAAATACAACCTAAACAGCTTAGAACAAGAAAGCGTGAGGGATTTATACAGGAGTAGATTAGATAAAAAGTTAGAAACCATGCAATTTACCAGCAATGAAGAGCATTATCATTATATAAAAACATGTCTTCAGGAAGCAGCAACAGAGGCCCTCGGACTCCAAATAAAAAACCACAGAAAAACTCCGTATTGGTGGGACGAAGAAATAGAACAAGAGATTAAAAATAAAAGAGAGAAGTATAAAAAATTTCTGAACACAAGGACCGACGCCGATAAGGTAGAATACAAGAGGGTCCAAGCTAAAGTGCGAAAAATGATATGCCAAAAGAAGAATGAGGCTTGGGAGCAAAAGTGTAACATGATTAACACACATTTAGGAGGACGGAGAAGTACAGAAAGTTGGAAAGTATTAAAATCGCTACGACAGGAAAAGAAAAGAGATATAATATCAGCAATCACACCGGATCAATGGGACGAATATTTTGAAAAACTCCTAAATGAGGACAGAGCGGAATTTTTAAATAACAGTGATACCAGCAATGTAAATATCTTAGCCTCACCATTACGGGTAACAACAAAAGAAGTAGAAGAAGTATGTAAGTTTTTAAAAAATAACAAAGCACCAGGACCAGGGAACATACCAGCTGAACTAATAAAATATGGCACAACAAAATTATATGAAAACCTGGCTAAACTCTTTCAAAGATGCATCAACGGAGCGGAAATCCCAGAAGAATGGAAGACATCATGGATATCCACCATACATAAAAAAGGCAGACGGGATCAATGTGACAACTACAGAGGCATCGCTGTAACGAACTCGATCAGCCGAATATACGGAAAACTGATTAAAAATAAAATCGAAAACGAATATAAAGATATAGAAGCTGAAGAACAGGCAGGATTCAGGGCAGGGAGATCAACGGTTGACCATCTGTTTTGTATTACACAGATTATTGAGAAGAAACTGGCCGTCAACCAGGAGGTGCATCTGTTATATGTGGACTTAAGAAAAGCGTATGATAGCATCCCACAAAACAAACTATGGGAAGCATTAGAGAAAACCAATATAAGCGCAAATTTAATAACAGCGACGAAACAATTGTATACCAAAACTGCATCAAGGGTGAAAGTTGGAAGCAGGCTATCGAGAGGATTCCAAATTAGCAAAGGCCTAAAACAAGGGTGCTGCCTTTCACCGACATTATTTAAGATCTACCTCGAACAAACTCTAAAACTTTGGAAACGCAAATGCAAAAACATGGGATTACCGATCAGCAACAATACAATATACACTTTGTCATTTACAGACGACCAACTTGTACTAGCGCAAGACTACGATGATATAGAATATATGACAAGGAAATTAATAGAGGAGTACAAAAAAGGTGGTTTGGAAATAAACATAAAGAAGACCGAATATATGTATCGGTGGGACACAGCAGGACCTTACACTGGGGAATGGCGAAATTATTAAACATTGCGACGCATATAAATACCTGGGTATGACCATCACACAAGAAGGAAGCGTAGACCGGACGATAGAAGAAAGAAACAACCAGGGAAGAAAAGCAATTACCCTTCTCAATAGCATCCTGTGTGACCAGTCAATATCAAACAACAACAAACATAGAATATACAATACAATTGTTAAGAGTATAATCACTTACAGCAGTGAAGTATGGCAAATAAAAGAAAGATACAAGAGAAAACTTGAAGCAACAGAAATGGATTTCTGGAGGCGCTCAGCAGGAAAATCAAGATTAGAAAGGGTAACCAACAACAGAATTAGGGAAATAATGAATGTGAAACACACAATAGTAGATGACATTAGTACCAAACAGCTTAGATGGTATGGACACGTACAAAGAATGTCCGAAGAACGACTCCCGAAACAAATCCTAACGTGGACCCCTCATGGTAGACGAAAAAGAGGAAGACCCCGCCTTAGTTGGAGAGAAGGCATAAATCGAGAAATGAGAGAAAGAGAATTGGATGAAGACCTTTGGATGGACCGAAGTGAATGGCGACTAGGCATCGGAAGACGCAGGAGAACGTTTTAAAACCGATATATATATATATATATATATATATATATATATATATATATATATATATATATATATATATATATATATATATATATATATATATATATATATATATAGAATGAACTATCTTTCAGTAAAGTCGTCCCAGGAACGCAACTCATAAATATTGGCAATATCATTTTAAAGTCTTCTACTTTAAAATGTATCATATGTATCTGAATTGCCGATATAAATGAGTCAAACTAAATAAATTATTAGAAGAATTTTTTTACTAAGCAACAACATTTTTGTTTATGTTAATAGTATTTTGTATTTTGAAAACGGCACCCGATTTGGGCGTCGAAACGTTAATAAAAATCATTTTTTTAATAATATTGTGGCTTATTTCCCATTATAAATAGTTAAAATTATATTTTTTTATTATCTAATTTTTGAAACATCAGGGTTATTTATTTTGTACCCCAAAAAAAGTTTAAATAAAATCTGTATTATTGTGGCTGGTTCATGGGTATACATTATAATACTAACGTATACTTTATTTGGCTATGTCGCTACTAAATAATAAATAGACAAAAATTAATTTAGAAACCTACTTCAAAAAATGTGATGATATACTCAAACAAAATATACGATAGTGTAAAAAAAAGTTAACATTACCAATCGTTATTTCACTTCTAAAATAAGGTAACTTTGGACGTTAACGCTTCTGTACTGAACGGTACTGTCATAAATACAGGCGTAAAGGAGGCATTATATTGTTACCTACTGGAGAATAAAATCGAAAGGTCCCTGCAGTGGTTTGTCTGCCAACAAGTTGCCTATAATACATCTATTTGAACAACTGGATAGCAGTACCAGTGGACCACGTGCATTTTCGCGCCTCTTGGAGAACGACTGTATGTTTGCGAAACTCTATCTTAGCTTCATTTTCAAAAGTAGAATCATCAGCTGACGATTTCCGCAGTGATGATCTTAGTACAGATCAAGAATTTCTGTACGATATTTGATAAAACAGAAAGTGGTGTTTGTTCAGAACAACTTTCTAAGAGACAGCCTGGGAAAATGGTTTATTCTTGCTGGCTTACCACTGCTTCCCGCATCTTTCGGTTATATGTAGCAATCGGAAACCCCTCGGAAAATATTCAAATACTAAGCCATTTTAGAATAAAAGTGTATGCGCCCATGTGGTTTTGCATTAAGACTCAACCATCATGACTTTATGGTGCAAGGCATCTATTGAAGAAAATATGACTCTGCGAGCAGACCTCTTCTTAATACCAGAATTAAAAGATATAGTCTACAAAAATATTTAAGGAAAGGGATACTTTGGCAGTCTAGAGAATATTATTTTGATTATGCTATTATCTGGTGAAGGTAAAAACATAAGACAACTGGGATTTTAAACAATTTTTAAGAGGAAATAATTAAATTACAAAGATAAGCGATATTTCATAGTAGCAGAATTATTTTTTATGAGCTAAGGAATACTTTGAGATTATCGACTGTCAGAAAGTTTTATGAACAGAGCCTCGTGTAGCTATGAAGCTATCCAAAGACCAACTAATGGAAGTTGTTGAAAATCCCGGCACCAGTCTTTTGGCATATGTAACAACATACCATTGTCACACTCAATCGGTTGAAAGGGCGTATTTTCGTTTACTTTTTGTCTTCAAACCAAAGTCAGCTTTAGCTGAATTTATTTTTTTTTGTATGCAAAAAAATCTACCATACAAAAAAATATAGTTTTTTTTTTAAAATCCTTAGTTTTACTCTGTGATAGTGGAAATAATTATTTATCGGATAAGAAACATACTATGATGGTAGTTATCTTATCAAACACGTTTTTTTGGCTCAGGCGACCATAATAAATTAAAGAAAAACGAATTTGACATTTATCAGATGATTAGATTTTTTCGAAAAAATCTCATTCTTATACAGCTCTGTGGCAGTGGAAAAAAATAAAATTAATTACTTATAAAACAAAACACTGTGAAGTAAGTTATCTTATCATACATCTTTTCTGGGATCAGGAAACTTAATTAAAAAGAAAACAAAATAAAAACGATAAAAATATCTCGATAAACACTGGCTTATCGAAAAAGCCCTAAGAGGCAAAACTGTTTTAAAAACAGTGTGTTTAACTAATGGTGCCACAATAATAATTAAATTGGAACGTACACAAAAGTTTGAGGGGTTTAAGGGAACAAAACCCCCATAAAATTTTTATGGGGTACACAAATTTCACTTTAATTTTTATTTAAGATGTTTCTACCATAAAAATGCCACATGTTCATTTTCAATATAAAATCTCTAAGAGTTTTCGACAATATGAAAAAAAATCGATTTTTATTTTGTAATTTCAAAGGGCTGTAACTTTTTTTGTGTGCACTATTGTATATAGGTAAGTGAGGTTCAATCAACCCATTTTTGACCCCAGAATCTGTGGTATAATTTATGACTATGACCAATCTTTTCGGGACACCCTGTATATCTAATTTGTATTGTAAATTAGAGACAAAAGAAATGTTCACTGTTATCATTAGCCTGTCAAAAACATAATTCAACTTAAAATTAATTAATTAATATGTTATCTATCTGATTATTTGTTGATTTATTCAATAATTAGACATAACTAATACCAAAAATTAATCATATTTTAGCCAACAATGTAATATTGAAAACTAAAAGTTAGTTTTCAATCCAGTTTATACTCTAATTCATAAAAACCAGAACTGTTTTATGGCCGGAGTAATAAAAACCCTAATCGAAGTCTAAGTGTATCGTTTTTGCACAGGAAACACAGGTAGTTTGGTTGCAATTCGACCATAATTTCCCGGGAAGCTGCTCCTAAATGGGGCGAACCGAACAGAAAACAGTTTATAAACTGTCAGTAGTATCGGACGTAATCATCCTTTTTGTGAGACCCTCGATCGCCCGATTTGCATAATATTTGCATATTAAAGCGGCGGTCAGGGGGAAACTTTCATAAGTTAACCTGGACACAGATAACACTATCTAAACTGCTATTTGAGAGCAATTTGATCGCAAAACATATTAACGGCTTTATCGGATTATCATCCGAGGCAGGTTTTCAAAAGTAACAACGGAATATTGAAATACCAAATCAAAACAGCAAGTGAAGATGTGAAGTATGTATTGTTAAATAATTTTTATGGGGAGAATTTGAAAATAATTTTATGTCAAAGACCACGAGACCTTACATTTTCATGACCGTGTATATGGTCAAATTTTGTAAATAAAATAATTTAGCCGTAAGAATTGTTTCGCGGAAGAGTAACATTTTAGTGGTAAAGTTTCTATGAACGTTTTATAAATTTCAACAGAACGAACTACAACGGTTCTTTAGAAAGTTAATGTATACCGCGGTTAATTGAACAATAGACAGTACTTTGTCAGGTTTTTTGGATCGTAAATAAAAATAATTTTAACATTTCCTAGAAATTGACAACAAAGAAATTTTGTATACAATACTATTTTTTCTTAAGAAAAGAAAGTAGGGATATGATGTGTGGAGAATGCTTGTGGTTGGCTATGAGAGCAATGGAAGAAGAATAGAGTGGTGAGTTTCAAATTGATCAGAGAAAAAGGAATTCATTGTGTAATGACCATCTAAAGCAATCAGTCCAGTTCGAAAGTAGTGTATTTGTGCAAAGTGTGTTCATTTGGTGGTGTGTTCATACGGTGGTGACCGTGGAAGCAGATTCGGGGTCTAGGACGTTTCATCGCCGCCAGTTCATCGCCGCCAGTTCATCGCCGCCAGTTCATCGCCGCCAGTTCATCTCCGCCAGTTCATCGCCGCCAATTCATCCTGACTTTTCCTGAAAATAGCACATTTTGTCAATTCCCAATGTTCCAGTTTTGGTGGTGAAGACACCAATTTAGGCCATCAGCCTAGTGCTACCTGGATAAATCGAGAACCCATATCAACTATCTTCTACTGTATACTTCTTGGCACGACCTCTTTTTCTTATCGTTTCAACTGAAACAGTTACACCTGTAGCTTAAAAAAGCTGCCTTTGAAGCTGCAGGTGAGAAATGGTTTGGTGTCTTCCAGCTGAATGGACAATTAAACGATAGTGGCGAGCCTTTACTATTTTTGGCGACTTTCCCTTGCTTTATTTTTGAGCTTTCCTAGTCCTGTTACCTAGCGTAGCTTTTGGACAGAATGCCCTGTGTTACGTCTAGCTCTATAGCTATGCCCCTTTGAGAACATTACTTTCTTCACAAGACCAATAATATTTTCCCGTTGTAAGTTTTATAACCCCATATGACGCATATTTTCGTTTTTGGACGCAGAAGTTTGTTTATTTATTTTTGTTCAATTTGCTTTACCATCTGATTGTGTTATAGCTTTGTTTATTTTCAATAAAAACCTTTATCCTTCGCAAAAATAACAAGTTTTTTCAAAAGAAATAAATATTACTTTGAAATATATGGTGATTCCATATAAGTTTGGTTCTGTGTAGTTGTTGTCAGTCATTGCAGAATACAAGCCTATGAGGCTTGATATTACAAGGCAATTGTTATGAGTCTTGATCACCAGTGAGTGTGTTTCGAAATTTAGACTTTAGTGTTGCATTCACTTTAGCTGCGGATGATTATATCCGAGCCACCATGAGCTGTACAATGAAGATTAAGTTTGTTCTGTGTGATATAGAGCAAAAGGTATAGTAAATGAATAAAAATAATATTTTTCAGTAAAATATTAAACCTTAAGCACTCAGACCATGTAATATGGGACCAGGTAATACCATTTGAGACCATGTAATACAAATATGTAATTAAAACTCATAATACCCACTAAAATTCGAACTCCAGTTGAGGTTCGAGATCAATACCATTCCTGACTAAAAACTTTGTAGAGATAGATGGAACTTTATGAAAGAATAATAATTTTCCGGATGTTAAAATTTCACTAAATAGTGTTAAATAGCATACTGATACCATTGTATTAAAATAAATTACTCACATCTAAAATATAACGGATACAACTTTAGTATAATTAACCACATAATATAATCCTATACACAGGAAAATATAACATCTCATTTACTTATCACTAAAGCTCTTCATCATCAGTGTTTATAAGCTGATTATTCCCTCGAATATGCAGGAGCATCTATTAAATAAGCGTAAAGTCACATACATTTAACGGATGATGGTGGACAAATGCTAAAAAGCAGCTTTATTTTGGAAAATTAATTAGAAGCTACAGCCCCAGTAGACACGAGGAACGAGCAACCTTTCAGACTAACCTATTTTAACTGTAGAAATCCCAAAAAAGCTTTTGCTCGAACAAAAAGAGGGCTTAGGTAAAATTAATTGTACTCATTTATTTGCAATTCAGAAAGAGTTTGTAGAGAGGCTTTTACGAGTGTGTAGGCTTCATCAGAGCAGTACTAGTCCATTTATTATATTCTTTTTTACTAAACAAATATGTGTTACATGTATAAATTATGTATGTATGTGGAGATTAATTTTTGGCATTTACTAAACGTATTAATTATTATCACTAAAATTTTTGTTAGTGTTAATTTTTTTTCTAAAGCCATCGATTTTTCTTTTTATGATAAGCTGAAGGATTCTGAACCTTTAAGAACATGCCCTAGGTATAAAATATTTCTTGTCAATAGTTCCAAATAGTTTACGATTTTTAAATAGCATTTGCTCTATTTTTAACGCAGATTCATTTTTAATTTTTTTCTATTTTTTGTACTTATTGTATAACTTATCGAAGACGCCAAGTTCAGCTGAGTCTAATATTTTTCTCCAGAGAATTATTGACCTATATACTCCTAAATAAAACAGAACAACGTGAACGGCTATTCCAAAGTTAGTACTACATATTTACGATTTTTTCGATGGTACTGTGTTATGTTACGTCTGCGATGAAGATAGTGTGAACAAATCAATTACAAGGAAGCTGCAAAAATACGCATATTATGGTAACATATAATATTATCATAAATATAATGAACAAATGGCAAAATTATTACTATAGTCAATAAAAAAATGAAATAAAATCATGTCGTAATAGTTATTTTTCTAACAAGTGCATAAAGTCATACATTTCCACACGCGACTGCAGTTTGCCGAACGACGCGAAGCGGGAGTTCGGCAAGCAGTCGAGTGCGGAAAAGAGACTTTCTGCAAGAGTTAGGAACAATATTTTTTCTACGAGACTTTAAAAAATGACCAAATCTTAATCAATTAATTTAACTAATATGAAAATATATACACAAATTAATTCTTTGACAAGGTTGTCAAAACCAAACTTTCAGCATAATTGGTTAGCATGACCACGATCTTGGTTTCCATGACATCTATTCACAACCACTGTTATTGTCTATGTACACAATATATACATATATTGTGTATATATAACACAATAAGATACATTTGAAATAAATTAGTAAACAATATCTAAATACTAATTTATTGCATGTATTATAATTATTTTAAGGCCTTATTAAAATATCTAAATTCAGTGCGGAAAAGTAATGCGGTAAAGTAAAACTTTATAAACTAAAACGCGTGCGCGAAAGTAGACATTTTTACACGCTCGTAGAAATAGTTATTTATGTACCAAGTCAGTAAAGTGACTCTTTATCGAACGAGTCTAATATTATGAGCCGAGCGAGCCTAGCGAGCAAGGCGAATAACAGACGAGTTCGATAAAGAATTTTTACTGACGTGGTACATACAAAATTTTATCGCAAATCATAAAAAACATTAACACTTACTTAATTACACCCTAATGAAAAAAGAGTGTGTGTACTTGGTACGAACGTAAGACGTTAAACTTATATTATTATGATTTCAACGAAATAAATATATTTTAAACAGTTAATCGTATTTTTATTTAAATATTAAACCAATTTTAACACTTAAAATATAATTTAAAATACCGTTAATAGTTACGTTATGTTTATGAAGTGTAGCCTCCCGCAGCGTAGTTGCTTTTCCCTTGATGAATAATAGAAAATCTAAATAAATATATTTGCTAACAAATTATCATTAATGTCTGTCGCCGTCCTATATACATATAATCGAATTAACAAAAACACCATTTCCTAATATACAATTTGTGTTTGCATTAATACAAAATTTAAAAGATTTAATAATTTTATTAATTTTAGACGACATAAAAATTTCGTATGAGAGTAGTGACTATGACAGAAAGCTTTTGCATGATGGCCGATTTCGATGTTTAATCGATAGTTGTTATCAATATTGAATAAGTACCTAATTACTAAATCTGTTAAGTTTTGATTTATGTTTTATAAATATATTTGCAAACTAATACAGAAGTTCACTTTCTGACATAAATTTAAAGTTCACTCAAATAAATAATCGATTATTGCCATCGACCACTTACATTCAATCTCAGTTTATTTTGATTAATCGCAGCATGTAAAGTAAAATTTATTCTTTCAGTACAATAAAGTGTTACTTTACTGCCGCAAATGGCGTCAAATGAGAACAATAATGAATTACTTTAGTGACAATTGGCGATAAAATATATTATTGTCATTAGCCAAACACACAGCTATTGACGTAAAAGTAAACACAAATTGATTTAGATTACTTAGTCCGATTCTGGTCGTAGAGCTTTCGATTAAACTGCACTTGCTACTGGTTTTGTCAGCCTTACCGCTTGCTAATCCTTTTTTCGTTCTATGAACATTTTAATCTTACTAAACCTTCCCACTAATTCGCTTTGCAACGTTCGTTTCCAACATTTTTTTTATTTTTCTTGTCTTCCTGTATGAGATTTTTAATTCTAAATGGTACAAAAAGACGTACTTACTTATACAAGTGCAAAAATGTAGACAATGCCTCTACTTAATAATACTGTTAGATTTTTTAATTAACTCTTAAATTTAAATGTTACTGTATATAGTCCGTCTAGAAAGGATCCGGAAAAAAGAAAGCAGAATTATAATTTTACGGCATTTATTTCTACCACTTGAAATAAAAAATTTCAACAAATAACTCATCTCATTTACTTATACAACCTCCATTTAAATCCAAACATCTAACTAAACGTTCAGGTACACCCGAAACTAGGTCAAGGCCATAATTTTCCTTAATGGTGTTCCAGGCCTGTAAAACTGACCGAATCAAACCTTCTTGATCTCGTGGCGCTGCTCGTTCCACTTCAATCTTCATCAGTCCCCATATGTTTTCAATGGGGCTAATATCTGGAGATGCTGCTGGCCACGGAATTTTTGCCAATTTGTGTTCTTGCATCCGAGCTTGAGTGTAAGCAGAAGTATGGAATCTTGTATTATCTTGCTGAAAACGCCACCAATCTGGATATAAAACATGGGCCGTTTCAAGAAGAAAACCATTTAGGATGTCATAATATTTCGCACTATCAACAGTACCATTAACCATACAGAGATGTGTAACACAACGCTGAGATATTGCTCCCCCAAACCATTATTTTAGTGGGAAATTTGGAAATTTGAACGGTAAGGTTTTCTCTTGATAAGACTTTTAGATGATTTGCCCTCTCTCTTGTCGTTTCCCCATTACTGAGGATCGTGATGTCTTCCAATGTTCCTAACAATGTTTCTCCATTGGTCTCTATCTTCAGCTGCTCTAAGAGCTTCACAGAATGAGTTTCCAGCTGAATGCTTTATTTGGTCAGACGATCTAGTGGGTGATCGTCCTCTTGATCTTCTCCCCGGAACATTTCCAGAAACAATTAATCTCTCCAAACTGTCGTCACCTCTGAGAACTACGTTACCAAAGAATTGCAGGATTTGTTGCAGACATATTGTGGACAGCCGTTTTTTAATAATGTGTTGATTTAGAATGGAAACGTTTGTCCTATGAGCTGTCCAAGGTATGCGCAGCATTCTTCTCCAGCACCACATCTAAAAGCATCAATTTTTTGGCGCTCTGATGCGCGAAGAGTCCAAGATGATTTGCACCAAGCTGCAGGGGTGTTGGGGTGTTTTATAGAGGTAGTACCTTTTATGAGAACGGCCACACGGAGCGTAATATACGGGAGATGGTTCGAAGTAACTGGTCTTCATAAGATATCCAACTGTCACTTATGGCTCCACGTGCCACACCCTGGGCAACTGCATTGGTCTGTAGGCTAAACTAAGTGAGGATAACCACCGAGCGATTGCCGGTATAAGCAATCTCCACTTACTAGCCAACAGCTTCGGGTGGATGAGCTAGTAAATGTTAGGGCATTCTTTTGTCCTGAGACTGAGAAATCGGTCTCGAAGGCGGATGAACCGTACAGAATGGTCAATGGCATAAGGATGCAGAAGGCAACGGGGAACCACTGCATTAAGGACTCATAGAGTACCCCTAGTAGTAATCACCATGGTGGACATGCAAAGGAGAAGTACTGATCATGGACATCGGATACCAAGATCCGGCAGAGGAAGACAAATAGATAAGTACAAGGCTTCCTCGGTCGTAAACCTGCGAAACCCTTGTAATAAGAAAAAGACAACCATAAAAATTGCTACGTGGAATGTGAGGAGCTTATTCTCTTCGGGAAAATTAGATAACCCCGTGTTGGAAATGGATTGTTTGGGTATAAACATATTAGGCATAAGCGATACACAATGGCCAAGAAATGGCAAATGCCCCACAACTAATCATGGTATGTTTTATTATGCCGGAAGTGACACCACAACCCATCGATACGGAGTTGGATTCATCATCTCAAAAAAATGGAAAGATGCTGTAGCAAATTTTACTCCATTCTCAGAGCGTGTGATGTTAATACAACTGAAAGATAAGAAGAACATAATAAACATCATACAAGTGTACGCTCCTACAGCAGACAAAGACGAAGAGGAAATAGAACAATTCTATAATAACTTAGAAGAGGTGATGAGAACAACAAAGAGACAACACATTAACATAGTAATGGGCGATCTGAACGCCAAGGTAGGTCAGGGTAAAGTTGGAGAAAATGTCGGTAAATACGGCTTAGGTAATAGAAATGAAAGGGGTGATCGTTTAGTTCAGTTTTGTCAAAGCGAAGATTTAATAATAACTAATATATTCTTTAAATTACCCCCAAGGAGACTGTATACGTGGACGTCACCTCAACACACACAAGAAAAAGTAATCAGAAACCAAATAGATTACATAATGGTGACAAAAAGATACCGTAATGCCGTGAAATCTACTAAAACTTTTCCTGGAACTGATATTGGTTCGGATCATAATCCAGTAGTATCTGTGTTAGAAGCTAGACCAAAGAAAATTAGAAAAACCATCATCCCAACGTTAGACTTAAGTCAGCTTAAAAGTGAACACCGACGACAAACAGTGCGCGAATAAATCAACACCGACCTCAGTGTAGCAGAAAACCAAATCCGCAGAACAGACAACATAGATGAAAAACTGAAGTATATAAACACTATAATAAGAACTACGGGAAAGAAACACCTAACCAAATCTCCAAAGAAACATAAGGTGTGGATGACACCAGACATACTAGAACTAATGGATGAAAGACGCAAATTGAAGAATACAGAGAGGTTGATAAGAACATAAAGCAAATAATAAAGAAGGCCAAAGAATCATGAATTAAAGAACAATGTGTAGAAATGGAAGACTATGAAAGAAAGTATGACACATTCAATATACATAAAAAAAAGTAAAAGAACTTACAGGAACCCAAAGAAGACATCAAATAAGTTTGCTTAAGGACAAAGACGGAAATATTATTGTAGACTTAACAGAAAAAATTAATAGATGGAGTGAATACATAAGAGAATTGTTTGAGGACAACAGAAATAACATTGACAAGGTAAATGGTGAAACGGGACCTGAAATCCTAAAATGTGAAGTAGAAATGGCACTTAGAAATTCCAAAACTGGAAAGGCAAATGGACCCGATGAGGTTCCTACTGAATTACTGAAGCTCTTGAATGATGAATCAATAGGTATAATATTGCACTTATTTAACACAGTATACAATACTGGTATTATACCTCAAGAGTGGCTGCTGTCTACATTCGTTACACTGCCAAAGAAATCCAATGCAAAAGAATGTTCAGAACATCGAACAATATCTTTAATGAGCCATCTACTAAAGATATTTCTAAAAATCATCCACAACCGAGTTTATCAAAAGTTGGAGTCAGATATTAGTAATACACAGATGGGGTTCAGAAAAGGACTAGGTACTCGAGAAGCTCTCTTCGGTTTGAATGTTCTTACACAAAGATGCCTAGACGTTAATCAAGAAGTACATGCAAAAAGCGTTTGACAGAATACGCCACGATAGGCTACGAGACATTCTTGAAAGAAAAGACATAGATAATAAAGATCTGCGAATAATTCTCAACTTATATTGGAATCAGAAAGCTAACATCAAAATAGAAAAAGAGATATCAAAAGCAATAGAAATACGTAGAGGAGTAAGACAGGGATGCATTTTGTCACCACTGCTATTTAATGTATATAGTGAAAGCATCTGTCAGGAAGCCCTTTTGCAAGCAAATGAAGGAATCGTAATCAATGGAGAGGTTGTAAATAATATTCGATAAGCAGACGACACTGTACTAGTTGCAAGAACAGTAGAAGAATTACAACGATTACTTACAAACATAAATATTGCTTGCAACAATTACGGCATAAACATTAATATCAAAAAAACCAAGTATATGGTCTTCAGTAAAATCATGACACAACCAGCACATATTAGTATAAACGGCATTCAAATTGAAAAAGTATCAAGTTATAAATACTTGGGAACTTTAATAAACGAAACTGGAGACCAAAACAATGAAATAAAAAGACGTATCGAAATTACCATGGCCACCTTCATAAAGATGAGAAAATTCTTCTGCAACAGAGATATAAGCATCCCTCTACGATTGAGAATGCTAAGTGGCTACGTATTTAACACGCTATTATACGGTGTAGAGGCCTGGACTCTCAAACAGAACAACATAAAAAATATTGAAAGTTTCGAGATGTGGTGCTACCGTCGAATGCTGAAGATAAGTTGGGTTGAAAGAATCACAAATCTTGAAGTAATACGAAGGATAGGAAGAGACCCAGAAATTTTGTTAACGATAAAACGAAGAAAACTCGAGTATTTGGGTCACCTGATGAGAGGTCATAAATACGCATTACTTCAAAATATAATGCAAGGAAAAATAGAAGGAAAACGGAATCCAGGCCGTAGAAGAATGTCGTGGATGCGGAATTTGAGAGAGTGGTTTGGTTGCACCACTAATGAACTTTATAGGTCAGCTGTAAGCAAAGTCAGGGTAGCCTTGATGATTTCCAATTTCCGATAGGAGTGGCACAAGAAGAAGAAGAAGGAAACAACTTTCATCAAAATCCAAGAGGAAAAATAAACTTCCTGTAGCTGGCTGTATACCATAAATCACAAAAATACCAAGTTTTTGTAAAAGGTATATATTAAAATACCCTAAATAAGGGTCACAATACAAAACTTTTCGGATTAAGGAATCCATCATCAGTGTTTAAAAGCCAAAATTTGCATGCATGAGCCACCAAAATATATAGGGTAAAAACCCATTAAATGTAAATCATAAAGTTATTTTACATATTTATATAAAATTCATCGGATGTTATAGATAAACCTGGATGTTACCCAGGGCAACACAGGACTCTCCCCACGTGGTTGAAACTTTTTTTGGAGGAAACCTCACATATTGGATTTCAATGGCCAACTCAATGGCAACTGAGTTGGCCATTGAAATCCAATATGTGAGGTTTCCTCCAAAAAAAGTTCCAACCACGTGGGGAGAGTCCTGTGTTGTGTTGTCCTGTGTTTCAATAATTAACATTAATATTAACAGTACAACTTGCGCAATTTGAAAAAGGTGGTTTAAAAGGTTTTTTAAAATTTAATTTAAACTGTATTATTGCATTTTTAGCACGTTTGTAGAAAAAAAAAACTATTAAAATTTGTTAGAATATACAACAATAAAAGTAGATGTTATTCTATATTGACAGTATTGGCAGTTTTGATGTAATTTCAAGAAAAATATAAAAATGGAATGTCAGTCAAGTTCAAGTAAAAGTTTTTGTAGGTATTGCCGTGTAATTGAGAATGAATAAATTATAATTGTTGATATATACCTAAGACGTTTGTAGAAAAAATACTGTATGACATAGGTGTTAAAAAGTATTAAGGCACTCATGTGAATTGCAGAATTCGCTTCCCTCATTCTGCAAACTTTCACATACGTGCCTTAAAATTGTGCTTTTAACGCTTATATCATAAATAACTATTAAACTTTTTTTCTGTTTCAAAAATTATGCGATACTTTTTGTGATTAATGTTGTTCTGAAGATATTTATTTGTGGGATTTTTGTTACCTATTCTAAATGGGAAATAAGCCACAATTTAACTAAAAATTAATTTCTTAACGTTTCGATGTCCAGATTGGACGTCGTTGTCAAAATTCTAATGTTTTTGTGATTAGTGTAGTATATTTTCACTAAATTTCATCAAAACTGAAAATACTTTTAGAGAAACAAAAAATTATAAAATGAAGACAACGAAAAAAAAAACACAATTTTGTTCATCTTTACGGTAACATCGAGGTTAAGTTAAAAATATTATTTAATAAAAGATGTAGATTTTTATATTACCTACAACTTTTGGATTTGAAATTTTGTGGTAGGATATCAAATTTCGCTGGAAATAAAAACATCCCCTTTTGACCTCCATCCCAATATCCTTCACTGTACTTCTCAGCTGTTTAGGTAATTTTATGTGTATTATACCCCCACCTACCAATTTTTATCAGAAGCTTTAAATAATACTTTTTTAACTAAATTGAGGTAATTAACTTTGTAAAAATATTTTACAAATTTACCAAGTTAACCTTCACTTTCACCGCGTTTCTCATCTTATTTATAACGTTTGTTTGGTGAGTCCTTCTCAGAGAAGGACGTTCTTTCAGTATGTCATTAATTTTGACGGCATATATGATTTTAAGAATGTCGAGAATCATTGCATGACATTTTCGTTAAATCTGACAGTTGCCAGAACCGTATTCAGCCAAATATGAAAACATTATTGTATTTTATCACCATTTTATTTTCAATTTGGTATAAAAACAATCAATAGTATTTATTGAATTAAATTTATAAAAAGCTCTGCGCTTTGATTTGTATATTGTATAGTCTCATAGATTTAATACATTGTAGTCGTATGGACAGGGTGATTGATTAGTAGGGTAAAACTCAATAGCTCCGCTATAGTAATAAATACCAATAAAAGTTAATAACAAAAATTTTAGCTACCTTTGAGCTTCACATTACAAAATTAGTTAGAATGTTACAGGGTGTTCGATAGCACAGTGGCAGACCAAATCTTTGTTTTTTCAAATGGAACACCCTATATTTTATTTTAAATTCGAAATCCTGATAACTTCTTTATCAGAAAAATATAAAGGTTTGTTATACAGGGTATTTACAAAGTTATAACCAATTTTATATGAAAATCGTAACAAGTTCAACTCCCTGTATAAATAAAAATAAGCAAAACAACAATGGTTTGTTAATGCCATATTTTTTAACGTATTGTCAAAATTTTCAAGAATGGTTTATGTTGCTAATTTTCTTTATATCAAATACAGGGTGAGTCAAAACGCAAGTACATTATTTTCTCAGTAATTTTAAATGGAACAGCCTGTATTTTATACCACTACTGAAAAGTACCGTTACCGTACTTTAATTTTTAGATAACATTCCCTATGTCTAAATTTATTAGTTTTCGAGATATTTTCATTTCTCAATGGACCACTGGCGTGGCCACCCAAATCACCAGAATTTAAACTGGACTGATTTTTTTGGGGTTACGTTAATAATGAAGTTTATAAAATACCTCCAACAACAAGGGATGAGATGAAAAATAGAATACAAAGTGTATTTCGATGTGTTAATTTACAAATGCTCTGTAGAGTAAATAGCTCATTCAATGATCGTTTTTAGGCGTACATAAATGTGGTAGGAGATAATTTTGCACAACTTATGTAATTAAATATTAAAAATGTTTTATTAAAAGTAGCTTCTAATTTTTTCAAACATGTTTTTTTGCCAAATGTATTATTGATAAATTATGTTTCGTTTTTATTTGTAACATTGTTACATTTACATACAAAAGTAGTGTTTAATTGTCTTCACAAAATATTGTATTTTGTGTTTGTGTGTTTTTTTGTAAAATTTATTACTAATTTTCTTTGATTATTTGTTGCATTTACATAAAAAGATAGTTTTTAATTGTTTCAAAAATGTTGCATGTAGTGGTTGTGTTTTTGTTCGTAAAATGTATTACTAATAAATTATTTTTATTTATTTACTTGCTACAGTATTACATTGATTACCGGATTGATAATCGGTAATCTTCAATTGTCAATTCAGTCATGGCTTACTTAAAATTTAGATAAATTTAAACACCTAAAATAATTTGCTCTCAAAAATAAAAATATCTCGAAAACTAATTAATTTGGGCATAGGAAATGTTGTATAAAAATTAAAGTACGTTAATGTTACTTTTCAATAATGATATAAAGTACAGGGTGTTCCATTTAACATTACTGAGAAAATAATGTACTTGCGTTTTGACTTACCCTGTATTTGATATAAAGAAAATTAGCAATATCAATAATTCTTAAAAATTTTAACAATAAATAAAAAATATGGCATTAATAAACCATTGCTGTTGTGTTTATTTTTATTTATACAGGGAGTTGAACTTGTTACGATTTTCATACAAAATTGGTTATAACTTTATAAATACACTGTATAACATTACAAACCTTTATATTTTTCTGATGGAGAAGTTAACAGGATTTCGAATATAAAATAAAATATAGGGTGTTTCATTTAAAAAAACAAAAGTTAGGTCTGCCACTGTCTTATCGAACACACTGTAACATTCTAACTAATTTTGTAATGTGAAGACCAAAGGAGGCTAAAATTTTTGTTATTAACTTTCATTGCTATCTATTACTATAGCGGAGCTATTGAGCTTTACCCTACTAATCAATCACCCTAATGGGTAAATAATTTTTTTAAATTACAGCGACATCTGTCAACAACTAGATTAAATGTTATAAATATGTATACATCAAGAACGTACTGTCACTTTTTCTGTCACTTCCAACTTAATGCCGAAGGAAGAAATCGAAAAACTGTGACGCACTGAAAGAAAGCTCTAAGAAGAATCATATTCATATGTATAAAATACTATCTGCAAATGCAGTGTTCTTCTTAAAAAACAGGTACTTTTTATAAACAAAAAAAAGTTAAGAACTAAAGTTTTCGTCGTATACTTTAAAATTAAAACTGCTAACAACATTCTCCTCTACCCCGATCGATAACCCTTTTCTACCCTGCATATCATATTACTCCCACATGCACGCTAGAAGCCGTATTTACTTTTTATGAATGTTTTTTTATACGCAAATTTGTATACGGGGACGCCACAGGCCCACTTTTTCTGAATTGCCTTTGTAAACCTCATATTCTCATCCCATTTGCGTGTTACGGATAAAAACACGCACGGGGAAACTTTTCCGCGGCCTTGTCAACAAATCTTTTGCATAAAAGGTGATCTTTTACTCAAATATGTAAGTGGGTAAAGGCGATGTTGAACGGGAATAAAAAATGCAAGACCACGTCAAACAGCATGTTGTGAAAGTATATAAATTATAAATCATGGCCCGACTATACGGAACTAGATAACAATTTGTCATTTTTTATGGTCAAATTTTAAAAAGACAACAAAATAATAAATATGACGAAAATAATTACACATATACAGGGTGAGATTTTAGCAAGATAATTTCAGATAATTCTATTATGGTGCAGAATATCTAAAACAGTTATTAAAAAAAAGTAGGCAATAATATTCTCCAGGCTTTAATAATATGCCGAATTCTACAGGATGATTGATTAGTAGGTGTGAAAGTAAACATACAATTTTTTAAATAGGACACTGTAGATTTTTTCATAAATATTTAGTTTCCTCTTAAAATTTCTGTTCTGAAAATATATTATTTTACATTGAATATACTGGCCCTCGGTAATAATATAATCTATCATTCTGCGTTTAATTTTTCTCAAAAATACGAATTAGTTTTCTCAGGATTCGAAAAAATGAATGCATGTAAAAATCATTGGCCAAAATTTTGCGCCTACGTACTTAAACAAAAACTACAAAATTCAGAAAAATAAATGATTCAAAAATCAACGTAATCGAAATAAAACATTTCAGAACAATGTGTGAACAAACAAAATGGGACAGGATAATAAATGAAGATATTGCAAAAAATGATAAATACTGCTAATTAGCAAAATACAAGGAAAAGTTATTTACCAGCAATTTTATTGCTGGAATCGAATCTTATGATGGTATATATTAATAATATAGGTATGCAAAGTCCGCAGATAGTGTGCTACTTTTTTTATAAACAAAATGGCGCCCGAAAAACGGATTTTTTTCAATTTTTGCTCTATAACTCCAAAGAACTTTACACCAAAAATACCCAAATAAAAATTCACCGTAATTAAATTCTGCTTAGAGACGTGTTTTTTCAGATTTACTTCGACCCAAATTTTTCCAGGAAAATGCGGGTTTTTCCAACAAAATCTTTAATATTCAAATAAAATTTCAGATAAGTAATTGTTTATCAGTAATTAAATAACTTGGTAACATCAAAGCTAAAACAATGAACAGTTTAGCAACAATTGAATTGTTAATTAAAAATTTACGGTCACTATAATAACCACAATAAATACAATACCTAAGAATAACTATGATTTTTGTATTAATAGAGACTGTACCTATCTAATGTACTTGACAGAATTGAAATTGGACTACTTAAGCGGCCTCATGAATATTTTAAAATTATAAACAATTTTTTGGCTTATAAACAAATAGAGTATCTCGGAAAATATTAAATTAAATTAAAGCATGAAAACGGCATTGGGAAAAAAGCGACAGGATGCTTCTTTTAAAAGAAAAATCGTTTTTCTGATAAGTGGTTCCTGAGATACAACCGGTCAAAATCGACCGGCATTTACGGCAAAGATTTAAAAAATAGGATCATAATTTTTGAACCGTCACCTTTTTATTTCAGTCCTCTTTCTCCATTTTAATTTTTATATCTTTAAAATACTTATAACATATATTATTATAATGAAAACTATCGATATTACGAGTGAAAGTTGCCAAAAATAGCAAAATTCCAATTAAAAATTAGGTTGGAGAAAATGTTATCTCAAAGTTCAAAATCGGCATACGTTCAAAAAATCCATTTTCTCGGCTTTGCATGGAGCAATCTTCTTCATTCTTTTTTTGGTTCCCAAGTAACTCGAGTAGAGCCATCTAACTAACATATTATTAAAGGTCAAACTTGCTTTTGTTTTGTTATAATAGAATAATTTTTTTATAAGAAAAGAAAACTACATATTTTTTCTACTGGTAGACTTTCTTTAGACAAACTTACTACAAGTGTTCCTTTTAACGTTAAAAACACAAATATTCTTATTTGAAAGCTGTATAATTATTTAAACAATCTTTATTTAAACAAATCAAAAAATTTTTTATACTAAATAAGTAAATTTATTTTAATATTGACCGGCTGTACCTCAGGAACCACTTATCACAATTAAACGTTTTTTCTTTTAAAAGAAGCATCCTGTCGCTTTTTTCCAATGCCGTTTTCATGATTTAGTTTAATTTAATATTTCCCGAGATATTTTATTTGTTTATAAGTCAAAAACTTGTTTTTAATTTTAAAATATTCCTGGGGCCCCTTTAATAGCCCAATTTTAATTCTGTAAAGTACATTAGATAGGTACAGTGTCTTTTTATAAAAAATCATAGTTATTCTTATGTATAATAAGTATTGTGGTTATTATAGCGACCGTAATTTTTTAATTAACAATTCAATTGTTGCTAAACTGTATATTTAATTTTCATCGCCTTCTGGAATTATAATTTATACAAAAAGACCTTTTATATTACCAAGTTATTTAATTATTGATAAACAATTACTTAGCTAAAATTTTAGTTAAATATTAAAGATTTTGTTGGAAAAACCCGCATTTTGCGGGGAAAATGTTCGTCGGAGTTAATCGGGAAAAACACGTTTCTATGCAGAATTTAATTGCGGTGAATTTTTATTTGGGTGTTTTTGGTGTAAAGTTAAAATCTTTGGAGATATAGAGCAAACATTGAAAAAACCCGATTTTCTAGCGCCATTTTGTTTATAAAAAAGTAGCACACTATTTGCGGACTTTGCATACCTATATTATTAATATATACAATTATAAGATTCGATTTCAGCAATAAAATTGCTGGTAAATAACTTTTCCCAAAAACGTCTTATTCTCCGGTAATCTGCCCAGACTAAAAGCAGAAACTCTCAGTTTCTTCAGTTTAAAAAGAACTTTAGTTTAATAAAATGAAACTAAAAAGAATAACAAAGAAAATATTAGAACGGCATAGTAGAAGGACAAAGGGAAAAAGAAAACTCAGAAGGAAATTGATAGAGGAGTCGAATAAATTGAAAGGAATAAAGGTAAAACTATGAAATAATGAAAGACGCGGCGAAAACTATAAATACATAGAAAAAATAAGTAAAGAAAGAACCGGAATCCCAACCCAGTGCCTGGGAGAACAAAAGAATGTGAGAAGAAGTAGAAAAAAAAATATTATTCGATTCTGTGCTATTCGGCTCATCCTATAAATAAAAAAACGCAATATGTAGGAGAATACCATCACCCAGCTTAAACACCATTTAAATAGATTGTATGCTTATTAGCCCAGGCTGTGGGTGAAAAAACGTGATATAATTCAGGAATTTTTGAAACTTATCAGGTGTTGTAAAGGACGATGCCAGGAATAACTTCTACTAAAATGTAACCAAAAATATTGTGCGCTTTTTTTTCTATTGCGATTTTCATTTGTTAAATTTGCAATTTTTAAGGATTTTTAATTTTGCAGCTTAGGATATTGATTTTAGAGAAAAACTTTTTAATAGAAAGTTGTAGTTAATTAAAAAACCTACAATTTGAAGTATGGTAAGTTTAATTTCGTTAATTGGTTATTGCAAAACAGCCTGCGAAAGGTCCAAAATGATCGTTTTTTACAATTGCATTATTTATTGTACAAATAATACTTTTTTTATTTTTTAAAGCTTCAAAATTAAGATCTTCCAATTCCAAACATAAAAAAAATTGTAAAGCCAGATTAAAGAATTTGTTGCTTAGATAGTATAAATTGTTTATCCCAAGAGGTCAAATGTCGAAGGCTATAACTTTTTGAAAAAAAATCTTAGAGAGTTGGCGAAACATCCAATCTCCTTCTAAAGAGTTATGTTTTCATATTCTGATATAAATAAATGCGTAAAACATTTTTAAACCTCTAATTTTTGGGTTTGAAAATAAGGGGGCACATTTCGTTAAAAACATTTAGAGCTGAAGCGGCCCTGTACATCCTATGAGTTTTTAACTTACAGATTATTGTTGCCGAAGATGAAACGAAGATTTATAAAAAAATAAAAAATTTCTACGACCAACTGAAGCCGAGATAATTTTTGTGTTTGAAAATAAGGGGGCAAATTTCGTTATAAACATTTAGAGCTGAAGCGGTCCTGTACATCCTACGAGTTTCTAACTTACAGATTATTGTTGCTGAAGACGAAACGAAGATTTATAAAGAAATAAAAATTTTCTACAACTAACTGAAGCCGAGATAATTGTTTTTTTTTCTTAAATCGCAGTGCCTTTATTTATAACAATTAAGAAATTATTTTATAGTCATTGACTAAAGAAAGACTTGTGTTATCTTAAAATAAAAATTATTATAAAATATAATTACATTTAATTATTAAAAAAATTATTTTTTAAATCGGTACTTTTGCAAGCCGCCGAATTTTGCAAATCACCCGGCTCGCTTCAAATCCGCGCGCTCGGAAAATTTTTACGTAGCTTGTATTAAATTTTGACAGAAAACAATTTAATAATATTACCATTGTAATATACAGTCTATTTACCAGTATATTTGTTTCTCTTGATAAACTTTTATATGTGAAATCCAAAAAGAATAGTCACTACAAGAAGAAAAAGTTTTATATTGTATATTATAGTAAGAAGTAATATTATTATATTTATATAACAATGATGTACAGGGATGTACAGGGGTGGACAGGGCCGCTTCAGCTCTAAATGTTTATAACGAAATTTGCTCCCTTATTTTCAAACCCGAAAATTAGAGGTATAAAAATGTTTTACGCATTTATTTACATCAGAATATGAAAACATAACTCTTTAGAAGGAGACTAGATGTTTCACCAACTCTCTACGATTTTTTTTAAAAAAGTTATATCCTTCGACATTTGACCTCTTGGTATAAACAATTTATAATATCTAAGCAACAAATTCGTTACTCTGACTTTACAATTTTTTTTTATGTTTGGAACTGAAAGATCTTCATTTTAAAGCTTTAAAAAATAAAAAAAAAAATATTTGTACAATAAATAATGCAATTGTAAATAACGGCCATTTTGGACCTTTCGCAGGCTGTTTTGCAATAACCAATCAACGAAATTAAATTTACCATACCTCAAATTGTACGTTTTTAATTTCCTACAACTTTCTATTTAAAAGTTTTTCTCTAAAATCAATATCCTAAGCTGCAAAATTAAAAATTTTTAAAAATTGCAAATTTACCAAATGAAAATCGCAATAGAAAAAAAAGCGCACAATATTTTTGGTTACATTTTAGTAGAAGTTATTCCTGGCATCGTCCTTTACAACACCTGATAGGTTTCAAAAATTCCTGAATTATATCCTGGAATCGACCTATTTTTTACCCACAGCCTGAGGTATATATGAGAATGAGTCTGAATGCATTTCAGTACACAGTGGGTGATCATATTATTAGATCCACCTAGTAAAATTCAATGTTTTAGAGGAAGGGTAAATAATTGAGCTGTATCATATATTAGTGTATTTGTTTCCATTTGGCGGTCTTTTCACACTTGATGAAAGTGCAATAAATAGTCTGACAATAGTGGCAATACGCATGTGTAACAATGCGTGACTCAGATGCCATTGTTTGTCAGTGCTGCCCAGTCTATCTTGCAACTCGTGTGCCTATTATTTTGTATTCTTGGTGTTTAGAGTTATAATAAACTTTGCGAGTTTCCGTTGCTCTCTAGTGATATTCTGACAGGCCTATACTATTTTTTGTGAATTTAGTAAAAATTGCGCCTTCGTTATACTAGTGGTACCAGAACATCATTGGAAATCCAAAGACATCTCGCCAAGGAATATAGCAGAAATAAAAACTTTAATATTCAATACTGATCCCTCCAACAGAAACATAGCATCCATTTCTAAAGTTTCAAAGGCAACGTGGACCGTATAAAGAAAAAACTTACATACCGTTATTAAACAAAAGTAAAATTTTCTGAAGTGGCTCTAATAATATGATCACCCACTGTATGTATTCAATAAGTTACTACGCGATCAACAGCTCGATCGCGATGTAAAATAAACTGTTTTGTTCTGGCATCGACATCGCTGTAAACCGCGATAATAGCCGCGAGGATGAACTGGTGAAATTTACTTGGTATGTGGATAATAAAATGAAGTTTTTTTGACATCGATGTAGCGACCGCAACCACGACCTCCACCGCGCACATCCATGTATATTCGGCATATTCGTACCCTAAGATCTGATCTAGTAAAATATGTCTTTATGCTCAGGTGTTTTCCTCGCTTATTCGATTCTTGATAAGATTTCATTTTTTGCTTTTACACATTTTATGGATTAAAGTCCTTTTAATGAGCATTTTTCAGTGCGTCACAAATTATAGAAAAAAAGGGATAATACACATTTGTGACATTTATTCCAACATGACATTTTAGTTAAATCTGACAGTTGTCACATTTTATTTGCAATTTGGCATAAAAACAAATCAATTGTGTTTATTCCATTTTTAATTAGACTTAGGCAAATATGCAAATAACAACATATGAAATAAGCGCATAAATATGCAGCATTGTACACAAAAATATGCAGCATTTTACACAAAAATATGCATGTTTATCTAGAAAATATCCATATAAAAATAAAAAACAATAGAAGTGCCCACAGTAAAACCTGTGTTACCGGCCACCTGTACTAACGGCCAGTTTAAAAATTCTCCAAACCAATTATTTGTAGACTACAAAAACTGGCAATACCGGCCACCTTTCTATACCGGCCAATTATTCTTTCATTTTTAGTGGCCGTTACTGACAGGTTTTACTGTATATATAAATAACTCAGAAAGTAGCATCCGTTTTATTTACATAAAATATTTAAAATATCTTACTTACATCATAATTTACAGTAATGAACATTTATTTATTTTACAAACTAAGCTTAGATTTTTAGGGCAGTCAATGAGGGTATTTGGCTCTGAATTCCATCCTACTACATTGATTTACTTGATATTTTCACAGTAAGTAGGGAATAGCTCAAGAAACAAAGTCTACCCTATGTCGATGTGCGCTTTTATCTTGGGGCTGGTTCCCACCCCTTCTCGGGGGTGAAAAATGTTTTGGTTAAAATAGCCACGGAAGAGGCTAGAGAACCTAATTTTAAGCAAAAACTGTTTTATAATTATTTTTTGAAAACTCAATACTTTTTGAGTTATTCGTGGTTGAGAATTAGGCCATTTTCGTTGAAAAATTATACCTTTTCGGACGTATTTTTGCGAATACCTTAAAAACTATGCATCTAACAAAAAAACTATATAAAATATTTCTGTAGGTTATAAAAAAACAAAGAGATTTGTTGCTTTATAAATCTTCTAGTTAAAATACAAAGAGGGGTATGGTAGGTAAAACATAGTTTTTTTTTGTTGCATGCTCAAATTGGTTTATTCAACTTGAAATAACAGAGAAACTGTCGATTTTAGGTGTATATTGATACTAATAACTTTTTTAGGGCTTGAAAAGACCTTTAAAATAAGCAATACTAAATGTCGATCACGTTCAAACTAAGCGAGATATTCTGCAAAAAATTGATGACTAATGTATTTTAAGAAGAAATTAGAAGTATATTTAACACCTATAGTGTTATTTCTATGTTCAAAAAGTTGGACTGAATTAAAATAAACGGTTTCTGAAAAAAATTAGATTAAATTATAGACCGCATTTTTTAATTTTCTTAAAAATCTTCCTTTTCCTCCATGTAACTCGAAAAAAATAAGAGATACGGAAAAAAGATACCACACAAAACTCTAGGGATTTTCAAATGTAAATAACCTTTTTATTTTTCATTGCTGTATCTCTTATCATTTTCAAGTTACATGGTGAAAGAGGAAGATTTTTAAGAAAATTTAAAAATGCGCTCAATAATTTGATTTTTTTTTCAAAAACCATTCATTTTAAACCCGTCCAATTGAACATAGAAATAACACTATACAAAAAGATATTGTAAAAGGAAAACCATGCATTTACATTTTGATGGATGGGGGTTAAAACTACTTTTCATTTTTTCTTAAAATACATTAGTTATCAATTTTGTTTGCAGCATCTCGCTTAGTCTTAATGTAATTGACCTCTAATATAGCTAATTTTAAAGGTCTTTTTAAGCACTACAAAATGTATTAGTAGCACTATATACCTAAAGTTGACCGTTTCTCTGTTATTTCAAGTTGAATACACCAATTTGAGAATGTACCAAAAAACAAACTATTTTCACCTACCATATCCCTTTTTGTATTACAACTAGAAGATTTATGAATGCAAGTGTCTCTTCGTTTTTCTATAACCTACAGAAATGTTTAATATAGTTTTTTAGTTATGTATGTAGATGCATAGTTTTTAAGGTATTCGCAAAAAACCGTTTGAAAAGGTATTATGTTTCAATGAAAATGACCAATTTTCATTGAAACCATTGAAAGGGGTGGGAATCATCCCCAAGATAAAAGCACACATCGGCATAGGGTAGACTTTGAATTAGGAGATAAGTATAGGCTAGGCCCAAAATTTCATTAAAATCCATGCAGTAGGATAGAATTCGGAGGTAATATCCTCTTCTTGCTCCCATTGACTGGCGTATTTAACTATTTTAGTATTTTAACAAATAAATGATATTACTTTGAAATTGTGTTAACACTAAATGAATAATAGTCCAAAGAAATAGGATGTTTCTCTTGACACATCCCCCTCCAGGCCGAAACCAAAATTTTTGAGTAGTATGGACATCTATATTATTATACTTTATGTTTCCTGCAGCCGATTTTGACGATATACATAGTTATAAACAAATGAAGATCAAATAACTGTAAAGTTTCGATTTTTTCGTCTATAACCAAAAAATTAAGCATTTTAAACAAATTTGAGGGCAAGAAACTCATAAATCGCCTAAAAAATTTCAATATGGCGTTCGCTGAATATGTGTATCCTTATTGGTTGCTTAGAAAATTGCAAAATAAATCATAAATTTGGAGTTTATATAAATATTCATAACTTATGTAAAAATTAACTTAGAACCTTCTTATTACACGAGTTGCTGAGAATTCTAGTGCTTAAATTATATTTTAAATTTGAAAGCAATTGGTCAAATAGTTTAAAAGTTGTTTAATTTGTTTATCCCAAATTCATTTTTTTTGCAACACTATAAGTCAGAAAATTATGAGGTCACAGTAAGACTTCTGATAGTTTTATGGAAGAAGAAAATTTATACTATTGCCTTAATTAAAAAAAAATTACAAAAAGTAATTTTAAACAGTGTAAAATTATTCTGCAAAAACACGTCGATTTTTTGCTTACTTATAAACAATTAAATAACTTTTTAACCGTTACCCGTAGAATAATTTTTTTTTCATATTTCGAAAGACTGAATTTTTATACACATTTAAAAAGAAAAACAATTGTCCTAGGACAATTAGGAACGAAGTTAGCCCCCTTTTTTTATTAATATGTTCTTGCAAAATAATTTTGCAGTACTTAGAATTATATTTTGTCATTTTTGTTTAATTAAATTAATAGCATAAATCTTCTTCTTTCATAAACTATCCAAAATATTAGTGTAACTTCATCATTTTCTGACTTATAGCGTTGCAAAAAAAATTAATTTGGAAAAAATAAATTAAATACCTTTTAAACTATTTGACCAATTGCTTTGAAATTTAGGGTATAATTTAAGCACCAGAAGTCTCAGCATTCTGTGTAACAAGAACGTTCTAAGTTAATTTTTACATAAGTTATGAATATTTATAAAAACTCAAAATTTATTGTTTATTTTGCAATTTTCTAAGCAACCAATAAGGATAAACATATTCAGCGAACGCCATATCAGCAGAGTATGGGTCGGTTGGTCGTGGGAAAATTTCGTATCTCAATAGCACTGTAAGCCCTGCCCACCACAAAGCCACGCCCACCGACCAATGATCGCCCACCTCAAAGCCACGCCCACCGACCAATGGAAATAAAGCCACGCCCACCTACCAAAGGAAACAAAGCCACCGACCAATGAGAACTTAGTCCTGCCCCTCGACCAATGAGAACTTAGTCCCGCCCATCGACCAAGGACCAATGAGATGAGCACTTACCGAACAATGAGAACGTCACAAAGGTCTCATCTAGCCTGTCTCTTCTTATAACACGGATGTAGTCAGAAAGCCAAATAAGACACTTATCCATCGGTCTACCCAATCCATCTAGCACCTATCTGCCATCTGCGCTGTTATTGGTTCGTTTATTACATGTAAGACATTAGCAAAAGAGCAGCAATCACAAAGACATTAGCAAAAGAGCATTGTAGCATGTCTCCGACCTGACTGATTATATATTGTTGGAAAGCGGAAGGAATATGTTACCATATAAACAAAGATGTCAGCAATGACAAAACGGCACTATATCATATCTTCGTGTCTATTGGTCCAATTCGTGTGAATATGGTCTCGTTGGAAAAAAGAGGGGGTATTGAATATGGTAACATAAAAACAAAGATGTCAGCAATGCCAAAACGACACTATATCTTCGTTGCTATTAATTTTAACGCAACAGACATCGAAGGGAAGGAGAAACATGGCAACACTGCCAAAACGGTGATATAGTTGTTGCTATTGGAGATATTTTGACCTGTCAACTTAATGGAGATTCCACGTCTATTACAGTTCTTCGCCTAATCATGCCACCTGTCGGCTGCAACATGTAACTATGCCCAAGCCATCTAGAAGAACGTATACCATTCTTACAGTATGACCAAACCATCAAACATCCTATCACAGTTGATAATCTCGTCATACAAATCACCACCTGTCGGCTGCAGCATGTAACTATGCCCAAGCCATCTAGAAGAACGTATACCATACTTACAGTATGACCAATCCATCAAACATCCTATCACAGTTGATAATCTCGTCATACAAATCGCCACCTGTCGGCTGCAACATGTAACTATGCCCAAGCCATCTAGAAGAACGTATACCATTTTTACAGTATGACCAACAAACATCCTCGATCTCCCTCCAATCATACATTCCTACAATGAACATATACCATTCTTACGCTGTGGCCAAACCAGCAAACATCTCACGTACAAGTCTTTTCTACGGAAAGTTGGGTAGTATCATGAAAATCACCAAACAAAAAAAAATGGTATTGCGATTCGCATACTGTATTTTATCTACGGCAAGGAGGGTAATATTATGTAGGTTGGTATTTTACTTTTATAGTTAAATAATCGTCTATTCAATATATAGGAGACTACATTTGCCATCTAGTTTTTATGTTTATTATTAGCTCTAATCCTTCCGTAAACGGAACATAATAATGTATACAACGTTTATATGATATATAAACCTTCGGTGTAGAATACTATGACGTTCCCCCACTCATGGAAAATTCACAAATACACGATAGAATACTATGACGTTCCCCCACTCCTTCAAAATTTACAGATACATGATAGAATGAATAAAGCAAAAATCAGTATCATTCAATCATTCGATGAAGCAAGATGGAAAAAATTGAGTTGTTCAGAGGTCCGAACGCAGTCAGAAAAATTAAGCAGTTAAATGTAGATGATATACTTATTGATCAATGGATGACAAACACAAAAGTTACCTGCTACATCCTTTATGTCAGCGGAGTACCAGCATCATTTGTACTCTTATCGAAACGTGACTTTGATCCACTTGGACAACATGATGTACCAAGAGTATTAGAATACGTATACACTTTACCTAATCATCGGAGAAGAGGATATGCATGCAAACTTATACATCACATAAAGAAAAATAATGAATTCACTGCGTTCTGCTCCAACGAAGAATCTGAACGGCTTTTTTTAAAAAGCAAATGTATTAATCACGGCTTAATGAATTATAATGTAATGTTTAGATATCCATAATAAATTTATATAAAATATATCTTGTATTATTTCTTACACGTTTAATGTACTTGTAAATAATAGATGGTGTAGCTTACAATGACAATACATAAAGATGCATGAAACTGTCATGGTTATCAATCCTATTTGATATCGCCCAATAGAAATATGGGGTATAATAAAATGAATGAAGAGATAAAGAAATGATAAAAATAAAACTTTTTTCATTTATCCACTCACTTATGCGGTTAAAAAAACCTTAAAAAGGAAAAGGTATCTGCTGTTGCCATGCAACGCAGCAGTAGCACACATAGTAAAAACACATCCATCCTTGTTTGCATACAACAATACACTGATCCACAATATAAGAATCAATTTATAAATAATCACATAAAGCATATGATAGAGTGCCAAAGAGGCCTTATACATAACATGTTGTTAAAACAGACATCACAACGTAATTTGTCATTCAAAATCCTGTAATTTGAGGTGCTACATGATAAGATTCGACATATCAGGCAAATAATATAAGATAGAGGGCCAAAGAGGCCTTATACATAACATGGTGTTAAAACAGACATCTTAACGTAATTTGTCATTCAAAATCCTGTAATTTGAGGTGCTACATGATAAGATTCAACATATCAGGCAAATAATATAAGATATAACGCCAAAAAGGCGTTATACGTGACATGTTGTTAAAACAAACATCATAACGTAATTTGACATTCTAAATCCTGTAATTTGAGGTGCTACATGATAAGATTTGACATATAATGCGAATAATATAAGATAGAGGGTCAAAAAGGCGTTATACGGGACATGTTGTTAAAACAAACATCATAACGTAATTTGACATTCTAAATCCTGTAATTTGAGGTGCTACATGATAAGATTTGACATATAATGCGAATAATATAAGATAGAGGATCAAAAAGGCGTTATATGTGACATGTTGTTAAAACCGACATCACAACGTAATTTGTCGTTCAAAATCCTGTAATTTGAGGTGTCATACGATGAGATTCACCATACAATGCTAATAATAAACGATAATGTGTCAAAAAGGCGTTATACATGACATGGTGTTAAAACAGACATCACAACGTAATTCGTCATTCAAAATCCTTTAATTTGATGGGTCATACATTGATTTCTGATTATCCGTTCCAAAGATACATGGTACATTGCCATAACGGCCTAAGTGATAACTTGGTTGAACTGTAAATGCTTATTTATTGTTATTGACGTTAAAACAAAGCCATTAGCATAGAAAAATCTCTTATCGCAGTTCGATCTCTAGCAAATCCTAAGTAGCTCAATTTTGCACCAAGTGCTCCGTGCAATATATCATTAGAAAGGTATTTTCATACATATTAAGAAAATCACTGACCAAGTGTGTTACGGTCATTATTTATGGCTGAAAACAACAAAAAACTACAAATTCTCAATGTACTATATTGACACAAAATGTACTTATATGGTACCAAAAAAGGCCTTATACAGAACATTGTGTTAAAACAGACATCACAACGTAATTCGTCATTCAAAATCCTTTAATTTGATGGGTCATACATTGATTTCTGATTATCCGTTCCAAAGATACATGGTACATTGCCATAACGGCCTAAGTGATAACTTGTTTGAACTGTAAATACTTATTTATTGTTATTGACGTTAAAACAAAGCCATTAGCATAGAAAAATCTCTTATCGCAGTTCGATCTCTAGCAAATCCTAAGTAGCTCAATTTTGCACCAAGTGCTCCGTGCAATATATCATTAGAAAGGTCTTTTCATACATATTAAGAAAATCACTGACCAAGTGTGTTACGGTCATTATTTATGGCTGAAAACAACAAAAAACTACAAATTCTCAATGTACTATATTGACACAAAATGTACTTATATGGTACCAAAAAAGGCCTTATACAGAACATTGTGTTAAAACAGACATCACAACGTAATTCTTCATTCAAAATCGTTTAATTTGATGGGTCATACATTGATTTCTGATTATCCGTTCCAAAGATACAAATATTTGTACAAAATTACGAAAAATCGAATAATTTGAAATATTTACAAAAATATTTTAAGTTGTTTGTTAACATGCCGGATGCGTATGGTTGATAAGAAAGAATGTAGACGTTATTTTTGCAACAACAGGAATCCGTTAAAGATATGACAAACCACAATGCTAAAAGTCCGGATGGAGTTGGTTGATAATACGTACCCACAGTTGTTATTTGTGTAAATGTTATCGTATATTTTTAAAACCACAAGGTCTTGTTTTTGTAAAAACACATTCAAACATTTGATCACGTTCATGCTGCGTGAATTTCGCCTATAAATGCTGAAACAGACGAGCATATACCATAGTCGACATCTGACAGTTTCTACAGTATAGTTGCAGTGTTCAGTGAAAGATATTCAATTAAGGTAAGCGATTTTGTTGTTTATTTTACATATGGTTTTTTGTGAATTTATTGGTTTGCTATTTTGTTAAATAATTCTGATGTACATGTGTTTCTTTTTATCTATGGGTAATACTGGTTTTAATTCTCTCTTCCCAACTTGTTTGCAGGTCTTCTAAGTATTTATGATTCTTGTATCTATATATACTTCTCTTAAAATAAAATGTGTGTACTATAGGTGATTTTATTCTTATATTCAATGTGATTTATTATAAGTAATTTTATTACTTGTTTTTATATATCATAGGATGTATCTGTCGCTGATATTTTTAACTGATTTTACGTTTTATCCCTAAAATAATAATAGCTGTTTATGACTCATTTCTACTATACTTTTTTCATCTTTTAATATTTCCTTATTACATAAATAAATGAGGTAGGTTTTTACATTAAGATAATCATATTTTACTATTTAGTTCTAATACTTTCATGGTCTAGAATCCGCATATGGCCCAGAATCGGTATGCCGATACGTGACCACTTTCATGCACCAGAATCGCCATGTGGCGCAGAATCGGTATGCCGATACGTGGTCACTTTCATGCACCAGATTCCAGCTCATCATGAGCCAGAAGCGGTAGGCGGATTCCAGCTCATCATGAGCCAGAATCGGTATGCCGATACGGGGGCCACTTTCATGCACCAAAATCGCCATGTGGTCCCGAATCGGTGGTATGCCGACTCCCGGACACTCAAGAATAGTAACTTTTTATGATACATTTAGCGCGGTACTCCGTCTTCTTTTAGCACATTTTTCTTGTTATCTGCATTAGGATAATAGTATTTTACCGTCTAGTTCTTATTTTCTAATTTGATTTATAAATATGTTTTATTTCATGTTTTTTCAGGCATGTATGATGCAACACCTGTCCGTATATTTCTGAACAATTTTATGATTTATTTCAGTATCTTTTTATGCCGCATTCTACCGTACTTTTGCTTTTCAGCAATATACGATCAAGCGTAGCTGTCATTTATATTTTATATACGACCAAGCGTAGCTGGTATTTATTTTTAACAGTGTGATAATAATCGTGTTGCATTTTCTATTTTATGTACGACCCAACTTATTTTTATTTTTAAAAATATATTGACAATCTTTGTACTGCATTGGGTTAGTAAATAAGAAACAATATGAGTCATTTTATTATTTTTATTTTATACTAGTACATTATTACAGTTTTTAATTAAAAACTAAATGCCCTAGTCGATTTATTTTAACATTTTTATCCATAGGTCCAACGGCATAATGGTTAAACGATGATGTCTTGTAATCTATGCTTGTGCGCTGTTTAAATTGTCGGTCAGAGCGTTCATCACTCTTACTATGTTTTTTCTTAGTTTTCCGAACATTTTCACAGGGGCTTCGACGCATGTTTGAGTTATTTTTAAACAAAGGTTTTATGATCTTATTAAATTTATCCGGGAATGCTTGATGTCTCAAATATCCTCTATGAACACCTGTGACTTCTAATATTTTTTTTTATAGTTTAGGCTGTTAAAGCCAGTTAGGATAGGTGATGTTATCGCTCCTTTTAAAGGTAGTGACGTGTGCAATCGATGAACTGGTATGTATATAATAAAAGGTACGCTAAATAAAATCTATAATATTTTATTTGTTAAAAATGAATACGTATAAAACACAGAACTTTAGTATATTCATTCTTGAAGGTCGGATATGTTATCTGTTATTAAGATGAACTTAAATTCTGAAGTTTTTCTTGGTTGTTCTAAAATTTCTTGTTTTCTTGAAGTATGTGTCTGTTATTAGTCAATAATATCTAGGTACTTCAGTTCTTCTATAATTTCAGCTGCTTCTTTTCCGGTTAAAGCATCGGCTTTTGAAAGAATTTTAAGCCCTTTCACAAGCATGTTCGGATCACCATATTTGTTATACTGAAACCATATTTCTTGCAGTTCGTTAAGTACCTGCTTATTTGCTATATCACGATCCCGTGTTTCAAGAGGTCTGGAGGGAACATCATCCCGGTTTATCTTTGAACCTTTTATCTGCATGTCCTTTGCATCTTGTCCCTTCTGTGATATATATCTTCTTTTACACTGTTGTTGTATGTCTGATGTATTTTTTGCGTCGGGTTCGACATTTTTTGCGGTGCCATGTAAGACCTGTGTTCTTCTTCTTCTTTTTCCTAGATACATTGGCTTAATATTTTTTTCATATTTTGTTGTGTGAGATTGGTGACGTATCTTTGAACCTTGTATCTGCATGTTCTTTGCATCTTGTTCCTTCTGTGATATATGTCTTCTTTTACCCTGTTGTTGTATGTCTGATGTATTTTCTGCGTCGGGTTCGACATTTTTGCGGTGCCATGTAAGACCTGTGTTCTTCTTTTTCCTAGATACATTGGCTTAATAATTTTTTCGTATTTTGTTGTGCGAGATTGGTGACGTAGACGTCCACGGTCATCTTTATGCACTCCGGATTCGTCTAGAAGAGTTTTGTAAATTTTTTGATCGGCTAGAGTATATTGTGTAGGTTCCTTCGAGAAAATCAGTTCGTACAGGCCGGGTGTAGCTTTAAAAATGTGTGAATCCATTTTAATGCTATCTTTACCGAACTGAATGGTGTGATTTCCAAACTCCCATTCACCCGTCTCCCAGTTAAACGTGGGGCCAAAAATCTGGTCAGTATTCCCTAAATCTTGCGTATATGTTTCTAAATAAGGGTTGTACGATGTTTGTATATGTAGAGGTTCGTCGTCACTGATTTGTGATGGTTGATTAGTTTGTGAGTCATCTTCGTTGAGATCTGGTTTAGGAACATTTTTATTTATATAATTGGTTATTTCTTTAAGAGGAGTAGTTATTGGTTTAAACGTTGACTGTAGAAGTTCTTTTTCATCTGCTTGCATTCTTCTAAGAGCTTTGTACTTTTCTCTCACTATTGCCGCAAGTTTGTTTACTTGAACCGCTCTATTTGAAGACATGTTAACAAATGACTTCTCGATTTGTAACTGCTTGTATTTATACCTCTGTAACCTTCTGTTAGCGTGTCTCTGATGAGGTCTTAGGTACCCTGAGTAGTTATATGTTAGCGTGTCTCTGATGGCATCTGAATGTCTCAGGTACCCTGTGTAGTCATCTGTTAGCGTGTCTCTGATGGCATCTGAATGTTTCAGGTACCCTGTGTAGTCATATGTGTCTTCTGTTAGCGTGTCTCTGATGACGTCTGTACGTCTCTGTGGTCGTCTGTGCCTTCTATAAGCGTGTCTGTGATGACGTCTGTATGTCTCTGATACCCCTCTGTGGTCGTTTATGCCTTCTGTTAGCGCGTCTCTGATGACGTCTGTATGTCTCTGCTACCTTCTGTTACCCTCTGATAGCGCGTCTCTGATGACGTCTGTATGTCTCTGCTACCTTCTGTTACCCTCTGTTAGCGCGTCTCTGATGACGTCTGTATGTCTCTGCTACCTTCTGTTACCCTCTGTTAGCACGTCTCTGATGACGTCTGTATGTCTCTGCTACCTTCTGTTACCCTCTGTTAGCACGTCTCTGATGACGTCTGTATGTCTCTGCTACCTTCTGTTACCCTCTGTTAGCCCCGGCCTGTACGAACTGATTTTCTCGAAGGAACCTACACAATATACTCTAGCCGATCAAAAAATTTACAAAACTCTTCTAGACGAATCCGGAGTGCATAAAGATGACCGTGGACGTCTACGTCACCAATCTCGCACAACAAAATACGAAAAAATTATTAAGCCAATGTATCTAGGAAAAAGAAGAACACAGGTCTTACATGGCACCGCAAAAAATGTCGAACCCGACGCAGAAAATACATCAGACATACAACAACAGGGTAAAAGAAGACATATATCACAGAAGGAACAAGATGCAAAGAACATGCAGATACAAGGTTCAAAGATACGTCACCAATCTCACACAACAAAATATGAAAAAAATATTAAGCCAATGTATCTAGGAAAAAGAAGAAGAAGAACACAGGTCTTACATGGCACCGCAAAAAATGTCGAACCCGACGCAAAAAATACATCAGACATACAACAATAGTGTAAAAGAAGATATATATCACAGAAGGGACAAGATGCAAAGGACATGCAGATAAAAGGTTCAAAGATAAACCGTGATGATGTTCCCTCCAGACCTCTTGAAACACGGGATCGTGATATAGCAAATAAGCAGGTACTTAACGAACTGCAAGAAATATGGTTTCAGTATAACAAATATGGTGATCCGAACATGCTTGTGAAAGGGCTTAAAATTCTTTCAAAAGCCGATGCTTTAACCGGAAAAGAAGCAGCTGAAATTATAGAAGAACTGGAGTACCTAGATATTATTGACTAATAACAGACACATACTTCAAGAAAACAAGAAATTTTAGAACAACCAAGAAAAACTTCAGAATTTAAGTTCATCTTAATAACAGATAACATATCCGACCTTCAAGAATGAATATACTAAAGTTCTGTGTTTTATACGTATTCATTTTTAACAAATAAAATATTATAGATTTTATTTAGCGTACCTTTTATTATATACATACCAGTTCATCGATTGCACACGTCACTACCTTTAAAAGGAGCGATGACATCACCTATCCTAACTGGCTTTAACAGCCTAAACTATAAAAAAATATATTAGAAGTCACAGGTGTTCATAGAGGATATTTGAGACATCAAGCATTCCCGGATAAATTTAATAAGATCATAAAACCTTTGTTTAAAAATAACTCAAACATGCGTCGAAGCCCCTGTGAAAATGTTCGGAAAACTAAGAAAAAACATAGTAAGAGTGATGAACGCTCTGACCGACAATTTAAACAGCGCACAAGCATAGATTACAAGACATCATCGTTTAACCATTATGCCGTTGGACCTATGGATAAAAATGTTAAAATAAATCGACTAGGGCATTTAGTTTTTAATTAAAAACTGTAATAATGTACTAGTATAAAATCAAATAATAAAATGACTCATTTTGTTTCTTATTTACTAACCCAATGCAGTACAAAGATTGTCAATATATTTTTAAAAATAAAAATAAATTGGGTCGTACATAAAATAGAAAATGCAACACGATTATTATCACACTGTTAAAAATAAATACCAGCTACGCTTGGTCGTATATAAAATATAAATGACAGCTACGCTTGATCGTATATTGCTGAAAAGCAAAAGTACGGTAGAATGCGGCATAAAAAGATACTGAAATAAATCATAAAATTGTTCAGAAATATACGGACAGGTGTTGCATCATACATGCCTGAAAAAACATGAAATAAAACATATTTATAAATCAAATTAGAAAATAAGAACTAAACGGTAAAATACTATTATCCTAATGCAGATAACAAGAAAAATGTGCTAAAAGAAGACGGAGTACCGCGCTAAATGTATCATAAAAAGTTACTATTCTTGAGTGTCCGGGAGTCGGCATACCACCGATTCGGGACCAAATGGCGATTTTGGTGCATGAAAGTGGCCCCCGTATCGGCATACCGATTCTGGCTCATGATGAGCTGGAATCCGCCTACCGCTTCTGGCTCATGATGAGCTGGAATCTGGTGCATGAAAGTGACCACGTATCGGCATACCGATTCTGCGCCACATGGCGATTCTGGTGCATGAAAGTGGTCACGTATCGGCATACCGATTCTGGGCCATATGCGGATTCTAGACCATGAAAGTATTAGAACTAAATAGTAAAATATGATTATCTTAATGTAAAAACCTACCTCATTTATTTATGTAATAAGGAAATATTAAAAGATGAAAAAAGTATAGTAGATATGAGTCATAAACAGCTATTATTATTTTAGGGATAAAACGTAAAATCAGTTAAAAATATCAGCGACAGATACATCCTATGATATATAAAAACAAGTAATAAAATTACTTATAATAAATCACATTGAATATAAGAATAAAATCACCTATAGTACACACATTTTATTTTAAGAGAAGTATATATAGATACAAGAATCATAAATACTTAGAAGACCTGCAAACAAGTTGGGAAGAGAGAATTAAAACCAGTATTACCCATAGATAAAAAGAAACACATGTACATCAGAATTATTTAACAAAATAGCAAACCAATAAATTCACAAAAAACCATATGTAAAATAAACAACAAAATCGCTTACCTTAATTGAATATCTTTCACTGAACACTGCAACTATACTGTAGAAACTGTCAGATGTCGACTATGGTATATGCTCGTCTGTTTCAGCATTTATAGGCGAAATTCACGCAGCATGAACGTGATCAAATGTTTGAATGTGTTTTTACAAAAACAAGACCTTGTGGTTTTAAAAATATACGATAACATTTACACAAATAACAACTGTGGGTACGTATTATCAACCAACTCCATCCGGACTTTTAGCATTGTGGTTTGTCATATCTTTAACGGATTCCTGTTGTTGCAAAAATAACGTCTACATTCTTTCTTATCAACCATACGCATCCGGCATGTTAACAAACAACTTAAAATATTTTTGTAAATATTTCAAATTATTCGATTTTTCGTAATTTTGTACAAATATTTGTATCTTTGGAACGGATAATCAGAAATCAATGTATGACCCATCAAATTAAACGATTTTGAATGACGAATTACGTTGTGATGTCTGTTTTAACACAATGTTCTGTATAAGGCCTTTTTTGGTACCATATAAGTACATTTTGTGTCAATATAGTACATTGAGAATTTGTAGTTTTTTGTTGTTTTCAGCCATAAATAATGACCGTAACACACTTGGTCAGTGATTTTCTTAATATGTATGAAAAGACCTTTCTAATGATATATTGCACGGAGCACTTGGTGCAAAATTGAGCTACTTAGGATATGCTAGAGATCGAACTGCGATAAGAGATTTTTCTATGCTAATGGCTTTGTTTTAACGTCAATAACAATAAATAAGTATTTACAGTTCAAACAAGTTATCACTTAGGCCGTTATGGCAATGTACCATGTATCTTTGGAACGGATAATCAGAAATCAATGTATGACCCATCAAATTAAAGGATTTTGAATGACGAATTACGTTGTGATGTCTGTTTTAACACAATGTTCTGTATAAGGCCTTTTTTGGTACCATATAAGTACATCTTGTGTCAATATAGTACATTGAGAATTTGTAGTTTTTTGTTGTTTTCAGCCATAAATAATGACCGTAACACACTTGGTCAGTGATTTTCTTAATATGTATGAAAAGACCTTTCTAATGATATATTGCACGGAGCACTTGGTGCAAAATTGAGCTACTTAGGATTTGCTAGAGATCGAACTGCGATAAGAGATTTTTCTATGCTAATGGCTTTGTTTTAACGTCAATAACAATAAATAAGCATTTACAGTTCAACCAAGTTATCACTTAGGCCGTTATGGCAATGTACCATGTATCTTTGGAACGGATAATCAGAAATCAATGTATGACCCATCAAATTAAAGGATTTTGAATGACGAATTACGTTGTGATGTCTGTTTTAACACCATGTCATGTATAACGCCTTTTTGACACATTATCGTTTATTATTAGCATTGTATGGTGAATCTCATCGTATGACACCTCAAATTACAGGATTTTGAACGACAAATTACGTTGTGATGTCGGTTTTAACAACATGTCACATATAACGCCTTTTTGACCCTCTATCTTATATTATTCGCATTATATGTCAAATCTTATCATGTAGCACCTCAAATTACAGGATTTAGAATGTCAAATTACGTTATGATGTTTGTTTTAACAACATGTCCCGTATAACGCCTTTTTGACCCTCTATCTTATATTATTCGCATTATATGTCAAATCTTATCATGTAGCACCTCAAATTACAGGATTTAGAATGTCAAATTACGTTATGATGTTTGTTTTAACAACATGTCACGTATAACGCCTTTTTGGCGTTATATCTTATATTATTTGCCTGATATGTTGAATCTTATCATGTAGCACCTCAAATTACAGGATTTTGAATGACAAATTACGTTAAGATGTCTGTTTTAACACCATGTTATATATAAGGCCTCTTTGGCCCTCTATCTTATATTATTTGCCTGATATGTCGAATCTTATCATGTAGCACCTCAAATTACAGGATTTTGAATGACAAATTACGTTATGATGTCTGTTTTAACAACATGTTATGTATAAGGCCTCTTTGGCACTCTATCATATGCTTTATGTGATTATTTATAAATTGATTCTTATATTGTGGATCAGTGTATTGTTGTATGCAAACAAGGATGGATGTGTTTTTACTATGTGTGCTACTGCTGCGTTGCATGGCAACAGCAGATACCTTTTCCTTTTTAAGGTTTTTTTAACCGCATAAGTGAGTGGATAAATGAAAAAAGTTTTATTTTTATCATTTCTTTATCTCTTCATTCATTTTATTATACCCCATATTTCTATTGGGCGATATCAAATAGGATTGATAACCATGACAGTTTCATGCATCTTTATGTATTGTCATTGTAAGCTACACCATCTATTATTTATAAGTACATTAAACGTGTAAGAAATAATACAAGATATATTTTATATAAATTTATTATGGATATCTAAACATTACATTATAATTCATTAAGCCGTGATTAATACATTTGCTTTTTAAAAAAAGCCGTTCAGATTCTTCGTTGGAGCAGAACGCAGTGAATTCATTATTTTTCTTTATGTGATGTATAAGTTTGCATGCATATCCTCTTCTCCGATGATTAGGTAAAGTGTATACGTATTCTAATACTCTTGGTACATCATGTTGTCCAAGTGGATCAAAGTCACGTTTCGATAAGAGTACAAATGATGCTGGTACTCCGCTGACATAAAGGATGTAGCAGGTAACTTTTGTGTTTGTCATCCATTGATCAATAAGTATATCATCTACATTTAACTGCTTAATTTTTCTGACTGCGTTCGGACCTCTGAACAACTCAATTTTTTCCATCTTGCTTCATCGAATGATTGAATGATACTGATTTTTGCTTTATTCATTCTATCATGTATCTGTGAATTTTGAAGGAGTGGGGGAACGTCATAGTATTCTATCGTGTATTTGTGAATTTTCCATGAGTGGGGGAACGTCATAGTATTCTACACCGAAGGTTTATATATCATATAAACGTTGTATACATTATTATGTTCCGTTTACGGAAGGATTAGAGCTAATAATAAACATAAAAACTAGATGGCAAATGTAGTCTCCTATATATTGAATAGACGATTATTTAACTATAAAAGTAAAATACCAACCTACATAATATTACCCTCCTTGCCGTAGATAAAATACAGTATGCGAATCGCAATACCATTTTTTTTTTGTTTGGTGATTTTCATGATACTGCCCAACTTTCCGTAGAAAAGACGTGTACGTGAGATGATTGCTGGTTTGGCCACAGCGTAAGAATGGTATATGTTCATTGTAGGAATGTATGATTGGAGGGAGATCGAGGATGTTTGTTGGTCATACTGTAAAAATGGTATACGTTCTTCTAGATGGCTTGGGCATAGTTACATGTTGCAGCCGACAGGTGGCGATTTGTATGACGAGATTATCAACTGTGATAGGATGTTTGATGGATTGGTCATACTGTAAGTATGGTATACGTTCTTCTAGATGGCTTGGGCATAGTTACATGCTGCAGCCGACAGGTGGTGATTTGTATGACGAGATTATCAACTGTGATAGGATGTTTGATGGTTTGGTCATACTGTAAGAATGGTATACGTTCTTCTAGATGGCTTGGGCATAGTTACATGTTGCAGCCGACAGGTGGCATGATTAGGCGAAGAACTGTAATAGACGTGGAATCCCCATTAAGTTGACAGGTCAAAATATCTCCAATAGCAACAAATATATCACCGTTTTGGCAGTGTTGCCATGTTTCTCCTTCCCTTCGATGTCTGTTGCGTTAAAATTAATAGCAACGAAGATATAGTGTCGTTTTGGCATTGCTGACATCTTTGTTTTTATGTTACCATATTCAATACCCCCTCTTTTTTCCAACGAGACCATATTCACACGAATTGGACCAATAGACACGAAGATATGATATAGTGCCGTTTTGTCATTGCTGACATCTTTGTTTATATGGTAACATATTCCTTCCGCTTTCCAACAATATATAATCAGTCAGGTCGGAGACATGCTACAATGCTCTTTTGCTAATGTCTTTGTGATTGCTGCTCTTTTGCTAATGTCTTACATGTAATAAACGAACCAATAACAGCGCAGATGGCAGATAGGTGCTAGATGGATTAGGTAGACCGATGGATAAGTGTCTTATTTGGCTTTCTGACTACATCCGTGTTATAAGAAGAGACAGGCTAGATGAGACCTTTGTGACGTTCTCATTGTTCGGTAAGGGCTCATCTCATTGGTCCTTGGTCGATGGGCGGGACTAAGTTCTCATTGGTCGAGGGGCAGGACTAAGTTCTCATTGGTCGGTGGCTTTGTTTCCTTTGGTAGGTGGGCGTGGCTTTATTTCCATTGGTCGGTGGGCGTGGCTTTGAGGTGGGCGATCATTGGTCGGTGGGCGTGGCTTTGTGGTGGGCGTGGCTTTGTGGTGGGCGGGGCTTACAGTGCTATTGGGATACGAAATTTTCCCACGACCAACCGACCCATACTCTGCTCATATCCTGCTCTCAAATTTGTTTAAAATGCTTAACTTTTTGGTAATAGACGAAAAAAGCGAAAATTTACCGTTTTTTGATCTTTATTTGTTTATAACTATGTATATCATCAAAATCGGCTGCAGTAAACATATAGGTTATTATTATAGATGTCCATACTACTCAAAAAATTTGGTTTCGGCCTGGAGGGGGTTGTGTCAACAACAGGATATTTTTTTTCCTTATTTCTCTGAACTATAACGGCTGTTTAAATTTTTCTAACAAAAACTTATGGTTTCTGGTATTTGTACATGAAAAAACTTCTTTCCACATCAACTGATGTAACTGGGGCGTTTTTCAAATACCTATACGGTAATCTTTGCTTTCAAATTAAATGGTTCCTAAAAATGTCCCACCTAGTACTTGAACGAAGTACTTCAGAAAGGACCTGGTAACTATTTGCATAACAATTAAAATCAGGAATCTTGAAAATATCAAGATAATATGAATATGAAAGCAGGAAGATCCCCCAAATATTCACAGGAAATTCTTGGTTTCTTTTTTCTCTTTATCCAAGAAAAAATACTATGATCCTAAATTAGAAGCACGCAGCTAAAGGCTATTGTACGAGAAGACACAGCGTTCATTTTCGGCAGTTTAAAATTGCAATTCACAATAATATTACAAGGACAGGTGTTGCCGGTGTCAATTTTAAAACATAATAATTGATTTCTAAAACTGACCATCCCAATAAAAATGTTTACCTAGAGGTATAAACTAGCAGATTTTGGAACCCTTTTTCAAGGACAAAATTACAATAAATATTTAGAAATATTGAAACAAAATATATTCGGATTTATTTCATGAATATATCTATACACCTGATGAAATTTCAAGTTATATGCACTTTATGCATACTTTTATAGAAATATGCAAAATTTGACATTTTTGCATATTTATGCATAATATGCAAAATATGCAATTTGCACATTTGGCTAAGTCTATAAAATAATATGGAATTTTCTTTCATTTGTATAGTCTTATAAATTGTACAGATTAAATTCGTAGATATATATTATAATATAATTCGTAAATATTTTTTTCGATTATAGAGCCATCTATCGAAAACTAGAATAACTAGAATAAATGTTATAAACGTCTGTAATCACAGACGTGCTTTTTTTTTCTGTCACATACAATTTAATGCGTTTAGAAAGAAATCGAAAAACTGTGACGCACTGAAAAATGCTTACGAAAAGGACTTTACCTGTTTTTACCTAGGCATACAAATTCAGGTTTATTCGTATCTTTAAGAATACTAGAATTTTAGTTTTGGAAACATTAAGATTTAAAAACCACATTTCGCTATGACAAACTACCGCATTTATTATATTTTGTTATAATAATAATACTCAAGTGGGAAGAATAATTAATCCTTGGGTTATCTTTACAAATATGAGCTCAAATCACCAGCAAAGTAGTTTCCTTTTTGATGATTGTAAAAAAAATAATTTAAAGAATTTTCAACCCGTTTCACTAATTATTATAGCCCTATAATCCAGTCTAGACGTAATACCATGAGCAGAATCGAACCAGACTATATATGACGATTCTATTACTTTCCTGCAAAGCTAATTTGGTAAACGCGCATTCGAACAATATCATCGCTGCAATCTAAATATAATGGTGGGTATTCGGCTCTTGCTGTGTTGGATTGAATTAAAGAGATCATCTGCCAAATGCATATCCAGTTTGATTACAGGTTGGACACGTAAAGTGGCGTGAAATTTTTCTGCACTATTTTCAACGAAATTTTACGCTATTCTTTTTTCTTTATCTAGCCAAAATTATTTCGTTTTGTTATACACTAAAATTTGTAAAAAATAAAAAAAACAGGACAAAATAGTTTTTAGGTAGTTTGTGTCAATTCTTTGATGGTAGACTATTATCTTCATATAGAATTAAGTCGCAATAATTGCTTGTAGCTTGCTTTATTTCATTCATAGAGTTTCTAACTAATTACCAATACCTATCAAACCTACAAGAATAAAAACTACAGCGATTATTTCAAATGATTTTAACATCCAATGGTGTAGTAAGATTTTTCATCACGTGTTTAATTCTGTCCAATCAGATTATTATTACAGCGGTAATTTTCTACTGTGCAAAATTACAGTGGGAATTTTTTAAGTAGATTGCTTCTGTTTAATTGCAACCAGTTTCCTAGTTTTGACAACTAGGAAAATATCCATAATAAATTTATAGTGTTGCATCTAATATCAAATTGTCACGAAGAGAACACAAATCGGCAAGTTTTAGCGGTCGAGTTTACTTCGGTAAGATTATTTCATAAATAAAACCGTATTTATAAATAACTTTAACTAATATTTTATTGATATTATCGTCTAGATATTTGCTAAACTGTGCTGTTCACTTTGACAAGTTGAAAAATGTGTGTCACATTAATTGGGATCAATGTCACTGAATGTTTTTATACAAAGACTTGAGTTTTGTATGTAAGTATTAAAAAATGACGTTACGCATATGACACGACAGTAAGAATAAATAAGAAAATAATGCTCCACTTTTTCTCAAACTTGTTGTCATTGGACAAAAGCCACTCGAGCCCTGCAGGCTCTCTTGTATATTGCCAGACAACAAGTTTTCGAAAAATTGTCGCATTACTGTTATTTTATTCTCACTGTCTTGTGATATTAATGCCGATAATTTTTGATAATATCCCGTCGTCAGGTATTTTACGTCAGATGCCCTTCATTGCTACGCAAAAATACATTCGGTGACATTAATGACAATAAATGTTTAACAATTTGTCACACAGGACAACAAGAAACATGTTCAGCAAATATTCAGGCGAAGATATCAATAAAATATTAGTTCAAATGATTTAAAAAACAATTTTATTCATGAAATAATCTTACCGAATTACTCTCGAGCTCGAATTATCAATTTGTATCCCGAGTGATATTTTGACAGCTTTAATTTATGTCAAAGTGTCACTAGGGCAAAACATAGGGATAATTTTGGATCTCTCGTGTAATTACTACTGAAAATTTCATATTTATGTTTGATGTCACGATTTCAAATCCAAAAATCGTTTTTAAAAAGACTATATTAAAATAGGGAGTTGTTACATTAACCTACAGTTTTTTTTTAGATATACTTCAATAATTTTAGAGATCTATGTTTACTTCACTTTAGTTAGACTTCACTGTGTATCTTAAGTCATCTTATTCACCTCTGACCTCTTATTGATTGACGATAGTCCTTGTGGTTAGCTGATTTTGGTTTTTACACTAAAATTTTATTTTTCTAATCTTTAGGGAGCGTCAATATTAGTCCAAATTTAAAATCTCGACTGAAGTCCACCGTTGAGTTAGCCGCCATCTTGATTTTAGACGAGAACCGTTTTTGCTCAATATCTCCGTCATTTTCAATTTTTTGACAAAAAGTGTAGCAACTAAAATTGTTGGAAATGCGATTTTCTATAATTTTATTTATTATAATTTTTTTCGCGTGGTCGATATTTTCCGAGTTATGAGGGGAAACTAGTGACAGTTGGAGCATAATTATTGTATTATTGAATTATCTCGTTTATTGTTAGTTTTACAACAATTATGTACATACCTATACAAAAATGAAGAGAATTAAATTCTACATAATTTTGATTTTTATCAAATTAATTAATTAATATTTAAGGTAGTACGTATGCGTTAATGGCGCGAGCGTAAGACCGGATTGATTTTATAGCAAATGTTTTTGTTCAATATCTACACTATTTTCAACTAAAATTGTTCAAAATATAATTTCCTATAATTTTTTTTTAACAATTTTTTTCATGCGGTTGATATTTTCCGAGTTACATGGGAAAATAGTAAAAAGTGGTGGGGGAAGCATAATTATTGAATTGGATTTTGTATCCGAGCTGCCCCAAATTTTATAATTATATCCTTTAGGAGAGATCAATAGTAGTGTAAATTTAAAATCTCGACTGAATTCCGCGGTTGCATTAGCCTCCATATTGATTTTAAATGAGAACTGTTGTTGCTTAATATCTCCGCCATTTTCAACTTTTCGACATAAATAGTGGGAAAGAAAATTGTTGGAAATGCAATTTCCTACAATTTCTTTGGCACAATTTTTTTGTACGATCAATATTCTCCGAATTAATGGGGACAATAATGGAAGCGGAGGGGAAGCATAATTATTGAATTGTCTCATTTATTATTAACTTTACGACATAATTGTACATAAATAAAAATAAAGAGAATTATATTTTATACAATTTTTGAAACTTCCAATTAAACATCAACCAAAATAAGTATATAAAAGGCATAAAAAGACATTATATGCATTAAGTTCACTTAATTTTATTAACTAGCGGGTTTTATTGGTTGAATTTGTCTGTCGATATTTTAAGTTTTATGTCGGCTAAAATATCGTGATGTTTCAACATTTTTTTTTCATTTTGGACCCTGTTGGGGGGGAATTTTCCTATTTCCCCCCTTGTAGACCCGCCACTGGTTCTCTCGAATAATTGTAGTAAATCGTAATTGCAACAATTTCAGTTCTTACACTTTTTGTCGAAAAGTTGAAAATGGCGGAGATATTGAACAAAAACCATTGCTACAAAATCAATCAGGTCTTACGCTCGCACATTTACCACATATGTACTACCTTAAATATTGATTTTATCAAAAAAATGAACGGCATCAAAATTGTACAAAATATATTTCTCTTCATTTTTGTATAGGTATATATTTGTTGTAAAACTAGTAATAAACGAGATAATTTAATAATTCAATAATTATGCTACAACTGTCACTATTTTCCCCTCGTAACTCGGAAAATATCGACCGCACGAAAAAAATTATTATAAATTAAATTATAGAAAATCGCATTTTCAACATGGTTATTCATTTTTAATTTACATTTACTCTGTGTGGAGTATGAAGGGAACCATTCTCGTTGGAACTTTACCGCGCTAAGCAGATGGGACGTGAATTGTAAATTGTAGAATTCCCTCATCTTCCTTAGTCTCAGTATCCGTATGGCTTGCAAATTGTAGAAGCCTCGGAGGTGTAACCAGAGAAGGTTCCCATTGTTTTCATTCTGGTGGGATGTAGAATAGCATTATGTTGTTTTATATGCCATTAGAGTGAAAACTTAGTCTTTTTGCTAGCAGTTGCCGCTAGGGAATCTATGCCATTTCGTTCGTTGCAATCCGGGACTGCACGCTGGGGTTTGTTTTGGTTGGATCAGGGAGAGCAGCATATGTGCCTCCTGATGAGAGACTAATAAATTTCGAAACCGGTAGGGGTGCTTGCAGCACTCTCTGATTGGACTAGAATATGGTTCGGCTTTGTTTTCGTTTTGCAACGAAATTGAAAATGGTTATTCATTTTTAATAAAATACTAATTCACGAAAAGGATGTCAAAAGGAGATGGAGAAAGTATTTTGACTGTTTATTAAATGAAGAATTTGACAGACAGCCTGTGGAGTTAACGGAGACAGTAACAGCAATGGTTACCAGAATAACAAACGAGGAAGTGGCTCAAGCGATTCAAAAAATAAAGAAAGGAAAAGCAGTCGGACCAGATAATATTCCTGGGGAAGTATGGAGAGCATTGGGAGAGACAGGAATAACTTGGCTAGCAGGTCTATTTAATAGAATTATGGAAGTTGGACAAATGCCCGACGAATGGAGAAGCAGTATATTAGTACCTGTCTACAAAAACAAGGGAGATATAAAACAATACACAAACTACAGGGCTATAAAACTACTTAGCCACACCATGAAAATATGGGAGAGAGTAATTGATAGACGGATACGTAAAGAATCCGAAATATCCGATAATCAATTTGGCTTTATGCAGGGCAGATCAACAACAGATGCAATTTTCATTGTAAGGCAACTGATGGAAAAATACAGGAATAAAGAGACCAACGCTCTTATGGTATTCATTGATCTTGAGAAACCATATGATAGTGTTCCTCGAGAGATTCTGTGGTGGGCACTCAATAATAAAGTAGTCCCTGACGAATATGTAAAGATTGTGAAAGACAAGTATGAGGCAGTAACGACTAGTGTTAGAACAGGTGTGGGAGAGACTAATAAATTTCAGGTGAAAGTAAGATTGCACCAAGGCTCGGCGCTTAGTCCTTATTTATTTTCATCAGTTTTGGAGCAGATAACAGCGAAACAACAGGGTAGTATTCCATGGTGCTTAATGTATGCTGATGATGTAGTGTTAATAGGAAACAGTGAAAGAGACTTAAAACAAAAACTGGAACAGTGGAGACAAGCTCTGGAGGAAAAAGGTTTAAAACTTAGTAGGACAAAAGCAGAGTATTTGGAATGTTCATTTAAAGATGGAGTTACTACAAATAAAATGGTATCTGTGGATGGTGAAATGATTGTGAAAAGCAATAGTTTTAATTACCTAGGATCGGTATTGGAGTGTAATGGAGAAATAGATGGAGATGCATGCAGTAGAATTAGGGCTGGATGGATGAAGTGGAAAGAAGCGAGTGGTGTGTTGTGTGACAGAAAAATACCAATGAAGCTGAAGGGAAAATTCTATAAAACAGCCATAAGACCAGCTATGATGCACGGAACTGAATGTTGGGCAGTGAAATAGAAAGAGGAACGACGAATGCATGTGGCGGAAATGAGAAGGCTTAGATGGATGAGTGGAGTGGCAAAGAAGGATAAAGTTAGAAATGAGTATATTAGGGGAAGTCTAGGTGTGGCACCAATTGATGCCAAAATGAGAGAGCATAGGATAAGATGGTTTGGTCATGTTTAACGTCGAGATGTTAATCACCCAATACGAAGAATAGTTGAAGTGCTGATTCCTGGAACGAGTAGGAGAGGAAGACCAAAGACGACCTGGGGGGAGACGATAAGGCAGGACATGTTGGTAAAGGGGATTAACATTGATATGACTAAAGATAGAATTGTGTGGAGAAATGCATTTGGGGAAGCCGACCCCGCATAGGGATAAGGCAAAGAGAATGGTGATGACCAATCGCAACTCTTCCGCACTATAGCGATACGGGATTAACTTGACTTTTTTCGCACCACCCTACAGTGAAGAATAAGAAGAATAAATACAAAAAAATAAAAAGATAAAAAATTTCCTTAATTTTATGGTTGGCCAGTTTTCTGTGACGCGCAGTGTAGATCTAACTAAATATAAACACAAGGTGAAAATTAACCCGCTGCAATTCTGTTATTTCCCTTTCAAAGCTTACATACCAACTTACAGATCGGTCCCGGTATAAATTTGGGCGTGCGGTTCTTGTTGTGCTGAATTGAATTAAAGAGATCATCTGCCAATTGCATATCCAGTTTGATTACAGGCCGGACACGGGAAATTATTAACCGCCCTTCTGTTTCTGTCCGCCTCTGTTGACTTTGACGCTGAAATGTAGTTGGAATAATATACGTTCGTTAGGAAGCGGAGATAGCGGATTATGCTGCACTGGAACAATATTTGTAAGTAGCGGAATAATCGCTGCGCATACAGAGATGATACAAATCGAATCATTACTGGAATTTATTAATAGAGGCTTTACCTTTGGTAATTGTAATACTCACTGTGGTGGAAATATCTATCATAACGCGTAATAATTATCATTAAAACAGACGTAAAGGTCAATGTTACTTGCTGAAATATCAGAGAGAGGAAAAACATTTTACTTCTCAAAAAAAAAAACAAAGGTATGTAATAGGCTATTGATTATGTTCAAGAGAGCTAAAAGGAACTACAACGTTAACGGGATTTTATTATCTTACGTGGTCAATGGACCCCTAAGTTTGAAAAAACCGCGGAGTGCTACCATTTAAATGGGTGCGTTTTTAAGAAAGGGTGAATTAGGGTGAGTTCTATGAACTTTTGGTACAAACAAGTCTACAGGAAAATTGTTTCAGGTTAAATTTACTATCGAGATATCAAATTTTATGGCCAAGAAAATTTTTTTACAAAAATATATTCAAAAGAAAAGCAAGAAAAAAAAACACAAAATAAAGCAATTTTGTTTTTTGCCCCATAACTTTTTTTCACAGGGATATAGGTATAGGCATTGCTTCAGCGAAAAATAATTTCCATTCTTCCTCTTTAAAATGAAGTCTCTAGGTTTATAATTTCTGAAACAGTATTTTGCAAAGTTCGTCGCTCACAGCATTTTTTGGGCAATTTTCCGCATTATTTCGCAAACATTGTTCTGTAACTTTTTTCTACGCATGTCTAGGTATACAATATACATAAGAGTAGGTACATTTAGTAGAAAGAGAAGTCAATTATCTTTAAAATGGTCTATTGTATAAGGTTATACGACTAGTTTTAAGCATATTAAGCAAATTATGCTTTTTCAAGGTTTTATACTTTTAATGATTTCATATTTTTTAGGATTATTTTATAAATTCCTCATTACGACTTTTTTTCTTGTACATTTAGGTATATACATTATGGAATAAAAAAAAGATTTTTTTCTTTACTTTAAAATGGTGCATCGCAAAAAATTCTATGACTATTTTTAAACAAGATATCCTTAGGATATACAAGGGTATCCGTAATTTGAGAAAAATTTTTAATTTTTTTATTTTATTTAACAAGAAAAATATAATGGCATATTATAACATCATTTTTAATTATTACAAATAACTTTTTTTAATAACACTTTTCGATATTGTGGAATATAAAGGTATTTTACTCTTGAGCGAAATTAATATTTTTTACCATACCTCGTACACTATTGATAAAATTTTATATTTGATGATTGCATCTTAGGTTTTGTATTATGCAGAGCATTTTATAAAGAATAATTTTTTCATAAAGTTAATATTAAAAAAGTTCTTCATATGGTTCCAACTTAGTGGGACCTATATATATAATATATATGTATATATCACACTTTGAAAAAGCATATTTTGTTCGTCCTATAATTTTTCCTAAAGAAAGATCGTCCTATAAGTTTTTACATTCCACCATTTTAAAGTAAAGCAAATAGGCTTTTTTTGTTGTACAGTGTACCTAAATATAGAATAAAAAAAGTTAACCGCTCATATTACCCGTATGCGCGCCAATCGTGAATATTAAATTCTTACTTGTATGTCAAAAAATGTACAATAACTACGTCTTGAAACCCACCAAACTTCATTTGCATATCTCAAGCGGTTTTAAAGCAATAAATAAATCGTCAGTTTGTAAGAAAAATTTCAACACCCTCTATCTCAGAAACAAAGCATTTGCGGACATAGGTTTGTCAAGCAAACTGCCATTATTTTTTCATGTAGAATTACCCCATGAAGTTTGCCACACTTGTTTAATGTATTCATGAAAAACATAAGTAACTGTTAAAGTACCTAACTTTTTTATGGTCCAACATACGCAAATTAATCAAAAAACAGAATGTTGAGAAAACATAAATCTATAGTTGGGTTTTAATTTCAATATTTTATAAATGCAAGAACATTCCACAGGGTGTTCCAAAATTTGAAAAAAAAAAACACAGTGTCATTGGTACACCCGGTATACAATGAAAATTTACCCGTTTAGTAACAATAGTATTACAGCAATATTGCTAACGAATAAGGCTATAACACATTAAAAAATCACTTAAATCGGACAACAGGTTTAGGAAATTCGAGACATCAAACATGACCCTATTTAAGGTGTCCGGTTAATTTTGCACCCCAGTGTATGTATATCAAAAATCATTAAAAGTATAAAATTTTGAAAAACCATATCTTGCCTAAAAATAGTCAAACAGCCTTCTATAATAGAACATTTTAAAGGAAATTTAATTTTCTTTATATTAAATGTGACATTGCATATACCTAAGGCCGCGTAGAAAAAAGTTACAGAACAATGTTTGCGAAGTAACCACGAAAATGGCCCAAAATCGCTGCTAGTTGCTAATTTTGAAAAATCATATTTTGGAAACTATAAATCCTCGAGACTTCTACTAAACGTCATTTTAAAGAGGAACGATAGACGTTTTTTTTTTCTGTAAAGCAATACCTATTCTTTTTTATTCTTACTTTTCTTTTGAATACACTTTTGTAAAAAAAATATTTTTGACTTTAAAATGTGATATTACGATAGTAAATTTAACATGGAACAGTTTCACTGTAGACGTGTTTGTACCAAAAGTGCATAGAACTCACCCTAATTCGCCCTATGCCTAGAGACTAATTCACCTCTTTCTCCAAAACGCACCCATTTAAATGGTAGAACTCGGTTTTTTTATATTAAGAGGGATGAAACAATAAAACCCTGTTAACGTTATAGTTCCTTTCTAAAATACATAATATTAATATTATAATATTAATAGCCTATAAATTCAAATTTAAATATCTGACCAATAGGGCTTTTTATCGATTGTCATTTGTTTCGAAATTCTGTCATATATTGTATAATCTGTGTATAATATTAATATACACGGGTTATACGAGCTGTGACAGAAGCTCGAAACAAATGACTGTGAATGAAAAGCCCTATTAAGGCATTTTTTACCTCTTACTGTTTCCCAGGATCATTGCTTGTTCCGCTTACACATTTACACCATTTGCCTGTGCTTTTCTTTTTCTTCTTCTTCTTCTTCTTCTTCTTCTTCTTCTTCTTCTTCTTATTTTTGCGTAGACGTGACTGTTTTTTCAATGTGCCTCCAGTAAGTTGTCATTCCATCGTTTTCGTGATCTTCCCACTGATCGTCTCCCTATTGGGAAATCGTCTCTCGCATTGCTTACCACTCTATTTGTTGTCATTCGGCCTATTTGGTCATTTCAGTCTATTCTGTTTCTTGCCCAGTTCTTAATGCTGCATACCTTGCATCTCCATCATGTATCTGCACTTCTAGCTCTGCCCCATATGTTATTCCATTGTTTTTTTTCGACGGGTTTTTATCTCTGCTGTTCCTAGCATTCTTTTTGTCCTCTATGTAATAGGTTGTGTTTCTGCCGTGTATGTTATTATAGGTCTGATGATGGTCTGTTTTGTAAATTATGCCGTTCATTTCTTTTCCGACATTTGTAATTTTCCGTAATGTTTCATTCAGACCAATTGTTTGCTTTATTCACGTGATATTCCACTTATGTTTAGAGCTTTACATGGCTAGATAGTGTAATGCCTAGATAGTGTAATGCCTAGATATTTAAACTTCATGAGAGTTGCATCGGTTGGTGAAACAATGGAATACCTTTAATACTCATAGTGGCAATTATTTATAGATATGTTTGCCAATGATTTTTTCTAGATCAAATATGAAGACCACAGGAAAAGAACTTGATAAATTAAATTTTTGATAATTGTATTTAATACCAATTTGTAGCTTTAATTACATAGTTTCTAAGAGAAACACAATAGAGAGTAATAACTAGATAATTCAAAAGATATGTGTTTAAAAAACCCTGTACAGGAACAGAACTTGATATGTCCATTCCAAACAGGGGAAAACGTTGATAAGTCCATGTAATTAATATGCAATATACAGGGTGTAACAAAAATACAGGTCATAATTTTATCACATATTCTGGGAGCAAAAATAGTTCGATTGAACCTAACTTACCATAGTACAAATATGCACATAAAATAAGTTATAGCTCTTTGAAATCACAAAATGAAAATCGATTTTTTCCAATATATCGAAAACTACTAAAGATTTTTTATTAAAAATGGACATGTGGCATTCTTATTGTAGTAGTATCTTAACAAAAAATTATAGTGTAATTTGGACACCTGTTAAAAATTTTATGGGGATTTTGTTCCTTTAAACCTCCCCAAACTTTTGTGTACGTTCAAATTTAATTTTTTTTGTAGTACCATTAGTTAAACACAATATTTTAAAACTTTTTTGTCTCCTAGTACTTTTTCGAAAAGTCAGGTTTTATCGAGATACTTTGAATATTTGTCAAATCCACCACATATTTGTATATGGTTAAGTACGATTATGGAGACTTGGTAATAATATAATAATTTATTATTTATGTATTACATTTTTAGGTATATTTTGAACCATAATAAAAAGAAGCCACGTCTCGATAAAAGGTGCCTTATCGAAAAAATACAAAGGCAAAAAATTTTAAAAACACTGTGCCGTACTAATAGTACCGCAGTAACAGTTTAATTGGAACGTACACTAATTTGGGGGATTTAAAGGCACAAAACCCCCATAAATTTTTTATGTAAACATACTAAAAAAGAAGCCGCATCTCGATAAAAGCTGCCTTATCGAAAAAATACTAAGAGGCAAAAAAGTTTTGAAAATATTGTGTTTAACTAATGGTACCACAATAATAATTTAATTGGTACGTACATAAAAATTTGGAGGGGTTTAAGGGAGCAAAACCCCACAAAATTTTTAGGAGGTGCAGAAATTTCACTATAATTTTTCCTTAAGATGTTCCTGCCATAAGAATGCCCCATGTCCATCTTCAATAAAAAATCTTTAATAGTTTTCAATATATTCGAGAAAATGGATTTTCATTTTGTAACTTCAAAGGGTTGTACCTTTTTTTATATGCATATTTGTACTTAGGTAAGTTAAGTTTATTCGAACTATTTTTGGTCCCAAAATATGCACTTTAATTTATGACCTGTATTTTTGTTACACCCTGTATATTTAAAAAAACTAAAATGTAAATCAACAACCAATATATCAATTTTTTTCCTTTTTATTAGTAATTAATAATTGTAAGATGTATTTTAATGTTTTAAAATCATAACCACATTTTTAATGTTTTAAACTTCAAATGTTCCCCTGAACAAAACCAAAAATGTGACTTATCAAGTTATTTTCCTGTGGTCTTCATATGCGTTTCCATTGAATACGCCTTGTATTTACTTAGAAAAATACTTTATACAAAACTGCAAAAACAGCAATGACCACTACAGAATAATTGGCTAAGTAATCTTAACAAACCCACCAAATTTATCATCCTGAAAATTATCAGGCCCTAATGATTCAAACTAAACACGCTGATGGATTATATAAAGGATCAAAACTTGTGTGTTAACTAAACAGATAAGTTAGCGATTTAAAGCAAAGTTTGTAGATGATTCCATCGTAATACATGTATAACACGCAGATTTTCCAACTTTGTTATTATTTAATTATGTAGCTTTAAAGTTATAATTACATTACATAATTGCACATGCAAGAAATTGTAGTAATCATGTGTTGGGAAAGTTTTGAAACCTCGCAAAATGAAAATTATTAGGTGTACATACGAGTATACATACAGAGAGAGTCTGTAAAGTGGAATAAATTCAATATCTCAAATACTAATTGTTTTTTTGGAAAATGCTCAGACCCGTCGATTAGTATTTCAAATTGTCCTTTTTGACATTCAATAAAAATGTACACAGGGTGTCCCAATTTAGAGATATGACGTCATCGTCGATTTTCTTAAATGGCAACACTGCCATTTTGATAGCTAATTTGATAGGGTTTGTAAAGTTATACATAACTGCAAAATATCAAATTTTTATTCTCTACCATTTACAAGATAAGAGAAAATAACAAAGTTATATCTGTAATTTGGAATATATTCAATAATTAAAATACTAACTGTTTTTTTGAAAAATGCTCAGACCCGTCGATTAGTATATCAAATTGTCATTTTTGACATATAATAATAATGTATACAGGGTGTCCCAATTTAGAGATATGACGTCATCGTTGATTTTCTTAAATGGCAACACTATCATTTTGATAGCTATTTTGATAGCGTGTGTAAAGTTATACACATCTGAAAAATTTCAAATTTTTATTCCCTACCATTTACAAGATAATAAAAAATAACAAAGTTATGAAGAACAAAAAGTAATCAAATAATAATTGAATTTATTTATTTCAATTAAGAAAATGCTCATAACGTTGCCCATTGACAATTTGACAATAATTGAGGGCAACATTATGAGTTTTTGCTTAATTTATTGAAATAATTAAATTCAATTATTAGTTGATTACTTCTTTTTCATAACTTTGTTATTTTTTATTATCATCTAAATGGTAGAGAATACAAATTTGAAATTTTGCAGTTGTGTATAACTTTACACACCCTATCAAAATAGCTATCAAAATGAGAGTGTTGCCATTTAAGAAAATCAACGATGACGTCATATCTCTAAATTGGGACACCCTGTATACATTATTATTATTTGTCAAAAAGGACAATTTGATATACTAATCGACGGGTCTGAGAATTTTTCAAAAAAACAGTTAGTATTTTAATTATTGAATATATTCCAAATTACAGATATAACTTTGTTATTTTCTATTATCTTGTAAATGGTAGAGAATAAAAATTTGATATTTTGCAGTTATGTATAACTTTACAAACCCTATCAAATTAGCTATCAAAATGACAGTGTTGGCATTTAAGAAAATCGACGATGACGTCATATCTCTAAATTCGGACACCCTGTATACATTTTTATTGAATGTCAAAAAGGACAATTTGAAATACTAATCGACGGGTCTGAGCATTTTCCAAAAAAACAATTAGTATTTGAGATATTGAATTTATTCCACTTTACAGACTCTCTCTGTATAACTGCTGATTTCTCTAACTACAATAATTTGTTGAAAGTTAGTTTTCTAATCGAAGAACTTTTTTAAATTTTTTTTATGACTGGTTTATATCATATCTCTGTACTACTCTGTCTAGCACCTATTTAATATGATAATTATCAATAGCATACAAGCTATGTAATTAGACTGATTAAATCCACAATTAATGAAACTTAGGCATGTGTACGGATGCAAAACCACCAGACAGACTTTTTCAAGGTCTCACAGGGGCTGAAGCAGGGAGATGGGCTGGCCCCAACATTGTTTAACCTTGCACTGGAGAATACGGTTAGGCAAATGCAAACTGGACGAGGAAACCTACTGACCAACCGAACGGTTCAACTGGCCGCTCATGCTGATGATATTAATATTATGATAGTCTGGGCTGATTATCGGAGAATAGGCCATTTTTGGGAAAAGTTATTTACCAGCAATTTTATTTTGCTGAAATCGAATCTTATGATTGTATATATTAATAATATAGGTATGCAAAGTCCGCAGATACTGTGCTACTTTTTTTATAAACAAGATGGCGCCCGAAAATCGTGTTTTTTATTTTATTTTTTGCTCTATAACTCCAAAGATTTTAACTTTACACCAAAAACACTCAAATAAAAATTCACCGCAATTAAATTCTGCATAGAGCCGTGTTTTTTTCGATTTACTTCTATGAAAACTTTCCCCGGAAAAAGCGGGTTTTTCCAACAAAATCTTTAATTTTCAACTAAACTTTTAGATAAGTAATTGTTAATCAATAATTAAATAGCTTGGTAATGTAAAAGCCTTTTCGTATATATTATAATTCCAGAAGCCGATGTAAATTAAACAGTTTAGCAACAATTGAATTGTAAATTAAAAATTTACGGTCGCTATAATAACGACAATAATTATGATGCATAAGAATAGCTATCATTTTTTCATAAAAAGGCACTATACCTATTTAATATACTTTACAGAATTGAAATTGGACTATTTAAGCGGCCTCAGGAATATTTTAAAATTATAAAGAATTTTTTGGCTTATAAACAAATAGAATATCTCGGGAAATATTTAACTAAATTAAATTATAAAAACAGTGTTCGAAAACCAGCGGTAGGACGCTTCTCTTAAAAGAAAAAACGTTTAATTATGATGAGTAGTTCCTGAGATACAACCGGTCAAGTTTGACCGGAATTTACGGCAAAGATATAAACAACAGGATCATAATTTTCAAACCATCACCTTTTTATTTTTATCCTCTTTCTCCACACCAATTTTTATATCCTTAAAATACTCATAACATATATTATTATAATAAAAACTATCGATAATACGTGTGAAAATTGCCAAAAATAGCAAAATTCCAATCAAAAATTAGGTTGGAGAAAATGTAACCCTCAAAGTTCAAAATCGGTATACGTTAAAAAAATGCATTTTCTCGGCTTTTCATGGAGCATTTCCTTCATTATTTTTTTGTTCCCAAGTAATTCGAGTAGAGCCATCGAACTAACGCATTATTAAATGTCAAACTTGTTTTGTTTTGTTATAATAAATTAATTTATTTATTATAACAAAAAATTTTAATTTGTTTAAATAAAAATTGTTTAAATAATTATACAGCTTTAAAATGAGAATATTTATGTTTTTAACTTTAAAAGGTATACTTGTAGTAAGTTTATCTAAAAAAAAAGCCTACAAGTGGAAAAAACATGTAGTTTTCTGTTCTTATAAATAAATTAATCTATTATAACAAAACAAAAGCAAGTTTGACATTCAATAATGCGTTAGTTCGATGGCCCTACTCGAGTTGTTAGGGAACAAAAAAAGAATGAAGGAAATTGCTCCATGGGAAGCCCAGAAAATGCATTTTTTTAACGTATATCGATTTTGAACTTCGATGGTTACATTTTCTCCAACCTAATTTTTGATTGGAATTTTGCTATTTTTGGCAATTTTCACACGTATTATCGATAGTTTTTATTATAATAATATATATTATGAGTATTTTAAAGATATGAAAATTGATGTGGAGAAAGAGGACAAAAATAAAAAGGTAATGGTTTAAAAATTATGATCCTGTTGTTTATATCTTTGCCGTAAATTCCGGTCAACTTTGACTGGTTGTATCTCAGGAACCACTCCTCATAATTAAACGTTTTTTCTTTTAAAAGAAGCGTCCTGCCGCTGTATTTCGAGAACCATTTTCACAATTTAATTTAGTTTAATACTTCCCGAGATATTCTATTTGTTTGAAAGCCAAAAAATTGTTTATAATTTTAAAATATTCCTGAGGCCGCTCAGGCTAAATATTCCGTATAGTGCCTTTTTATGAAAAAATCGTTATAATTATTGTTGTTATTATAGCGACCGTAAATTTTTAATTAACAATTCAATTGTTGCTAAACTGTTCGTTAAATTTCCATCGGCTTTTGGAATTATAATCTATACGAAAATGGCTTTTACATTACCAAGCTATTTAATTATTGATTAACAATTACTTATCTAAAAGTTTAGTTGAAAATTAAAGATTTTGTTGGAAAACCCCGCTTTTTCCGGGGAAAATTTTCATCGAAGTAAATCGGAAAAACACTTCTCCGTGCAGAATTTAATTGCGGTCAATTTTTATTTGAGTGTTTTAGGTGTAAAGTTAAAATCTTTGGAGTTATAGAGCAAAAATTGAAAAAAAACACGATTTTCGGGCACCATTTTGTTTATAAAAAAAGTAGCACACTATCTGCGGACTTTGCATACCTATATTATTAATACATACAATAATAAGATTCGATTCCAGCAATAAAATTGCTGGTAAATAACTTTTCCTTGTATTTTGCTAATTAGCCCAGAGTATGAATAGAACATCAACAGGAGCACAGGAAACATAGGCAGAGTTAAAAATGCAAACGAGAAGGTCCGAAAATTACACAGAGAAAACAAAAATAATGATACATAATAGGAGAAATATAGTCCCACAGAACATTATACATGAATATGACCCTGGAACAGTTGGAAAGATTACATACCTGGGAGTAGAAATATATGCTGACGGATCAGACAATGGAGAAATACGGAAGAGAATACCGCAGGCAAACACAGCTTATTTTGTCCTCTTCCATATATTTCGGTCTAAAAGTGTCAACCGAAATACAAAAATGAGAATTTATAAAACCTTCTTCTTCTTGTTTAGGTGCCACCTTCTTGGCGAAAGTTGGCGATGACTTCTGCAAAGACTTCTCTATTTTGAGCTTTCCTTATTAAACTTTTAAAGACTAATCCTGTCCATTCTTTGATATTGCGCAGCCAGTTTATTTGTCGTCTACCCGGGCCGCGTCTGCCTTCTATTTTCCCTTCTCTAATAAGCTGAAGGAAGTTATACCTGCACCGAGAGAACAATTTCTTTTCTCCTAAAACACTGATTTCTTTGAGCCATCTTTCTTAAAAGTTAACATATCATATTAACTTAAACATACTGGTTCACAGATAAAGAAACGAGTTTTTTAAACACAACTCAATAATTTTTTACAGATAATTTCTTCAATACTAAGAAATGCATTAATGGTTACATTTAATTTTCTTATCCTAAAGTTTTTTTTGAAGATATTCTTCTTTAGCGGCGAATCGATTGAGGGTAAAATTTGATTGATCCGCGCGCATGCGCACACCGACAGTATGGTATTAGTTGTTATACGGGCTCTGATTGAGTGTTGAAATTTTGAAATGATTTGAATAATTGTTCAATATGGAGGTTATCGGTAAACAAAAATATTGTATAATATTAGTTTTTATTGAAGTGTGGACAGAAATAAAATCAAATTTATAATTATAGTGACTTTTTAAATAGTTTTGAAAAGCCGCAGGTACCCAATTTTAAATGTTTCAGTTGGAAATACCTAATAGTTTCAGTACCTATTTATTTGGAAAATGTAAACAAAATAATGTAGTTACCTATTAGTAGGCAATGCTTTAATTTACATAATCTGATTACGAACAAACTTTCTACAAATCTTCATCTCATATATCGTTCTCTTACTCTATATTTTGTTGTATTTTATTTCGACAAAAATCAAACTAATAATTTTATTAAATCCATATAAATTTATGGTGTAAACGTTTAGTTTGTGTATATTCCCACATGACGTATACGAGAGTTTGGTGCAGTTTGAAATGGCGTCAACTTTCGTACGGCGCGGTAGACGTGAAGTGGGTTCAAGCCCCAAGCAAGTTATTATTTTTTTATTTTTTTTTTTATAGATTTTATGATTGTAAGTATATTATTATATAATTTTTGAAGATATTCTTCTTTTTTGAAAGCGGTAGATAAGAAAGTTAGTTTGATTTTTAAATAAAATAAGTACAAATAACCTTTTAAGTATATTTACTTTGTTTAAATTACCTATTATATAATAGAAGAATATCTTCTTACGTGCGTACAAAGTACACACACATTCTTTTTTTTAGATTGAAAACTACAAATATTTTGCAGTATCAGAAATATAATGTTAAGTTATTCCATATTTATATTTGTGAAAAAGAAATTTTTTTTGCATTCAAATAAATATTTTAAACCACAAGAAACAATTCTTCAGAAATTCCCTCTGTAGTAAGTGTGGTTATAAAATAAAAACTTATTTTTCTTCCACAAAAGAATTGCGCAGATTAACTATTTATGATTTAATCGTCAGTGTTTGTCAAGATGGCGTGATATTAGTTCATGTTCATATAGATGGATTTTGGATTTGTTGGTGTTCTTTAAAAATTAACGGATATTTTGAAGGTACGTACATATAGGTATTAAATAAAAGTAAATTGAGTAATTTAAGATGTAATAATAATATTGTTGCGTATTCGAATGGTTATAAAAGAAACATAATAGTATCTTTATATGCTTTTAGGTATAATGATGGATATCTCTGAAAGAGAGGAGCTTATTATTCTAACTGGAAAATAAGCCACCATTTAAAGCTGGGACAGAATGATATAATATATAGCTTCAGAACAATATTAAGAAAGGAGCTATTAACCAACTGCGGGCCTTCCAGAAATGGTAGAATTTTATACACGTAAGTACCTTTTTAAAAATGTGTATACTTATGTATCAACTATAATAGGTTTCTTGAATGCATAGTCTTCTATAAAAATATACAATACAACGCTATATCAAACATGGCGGTTGCAACGCTGAGGATGTTTTCTGTTCATTTATTTGTGATAAAGAAACCAGTTAGCCTAAAAAAATATTTTAATGGTTAAGAAATTTTATTGCCGAAAACTCTGAATTAGTTAATATACATTAAAAATAGTTGAAAGACTGATAAGTTTGTACACACTTGAATGAATAAGGGAAAATGAAAATGTAGTATGTCAAAGTGTGTAAATAATTTTATTTCCTTAGCTGAGCGCTTTCGACATAAACGTCATCATCGGAGCTAATGGTCAAATACTAAAAAAGTACCGCTACGCAAACATTTGCTGTTGTACGGAGGACTAAGCTAGCATTCAAAATTTAAAAATCAAATGTACATTCCTAAGATGCACTTTTTTATACCTCTATGTAGCGGTACTTTTTTAGTATTTGACCATTAGCTCCGATGATGACGTTTATGTCGAAAGCGCTCAGCTAAGGAAATAAAATTATTTACACACTTTGACATACTACATTTTCATTTTCCCTTAATATACCTTAAATGACTTAAGATGTAACCTAATAATACTTTCCCGTAATAAAATTTCTTAATGATTAGGTTTGCTGTATCTTTTGGAATATATAATAAATAAAATTACAGTGTATGTCTGCTTCAATGTTTTACATTGGTTAAATTTTTCTTCTTGTTTTAGCTAAACAATATCTATTGTGTGACTTAATATTATGCAGATAAATAATTAATATTTCATTAACAAAAAGAAAAAAGTAAACAAAGATGTGTAGGTTAAATAATGCCATGCCTGAACTACATAATATGATTGATTATTATTAGTGTTAATAGTTCTTATGTGGGGCCGGGTATTTGTATTTTTTTCGTATTTCCTAAATTTGCCAAAATAAATATCTATATCTTTATACAAAAAAAAAAAATTATTTTACTTTTTCTACATAACGATTTTGTTTTAGTGAATTGCTGATATACAAAGTGCTACTAACAAAAGAAGAAAACATTGAGGAAGTTGGATTTGCCTCTCCATCCTTTTATTGTTGTGTAGAAGGCAGTGGTTTAAGAGTAGAGAAAATATTTTTATATAATAATAACGTTTTATATCTTGGTTTTATAAATAAATAATGATTTTACCTTAACACAATGATTTATTTTGCCGTATGTAATATCACTTTATTTTCAAGAAATATTAGCTTAATTCTAAATATACGATTATATCTACGAAATATATTTCTTTACATTAAATACATTAATTATTAATATAGTGTAGGAAACAAAGGTTGAACCTTGCAAAATGGACACAAGTCAGGTTTTATTTTTTTTTCTGGTATATCAAGGGGTGCTTATTATAAGACTAACTTTTTCTGAAAAAGTTTCGCCCCGGAACCCCCCTTTTCACCCCTTTAAAGGGGGTAATTTGTGGTTTTTGCGGAACGTAGCCCTTCCTGTATATTTTACAAAAAATTTCTTTTATAGATATATGAAGAAGACTATATTTTCTACGATTTATTTCCAACAGCATATGTCTATCATCCACCATTTAGCAAGGGTGGTGCGCCAAAGTTGACAAGTTTTAAAAAAAGATGTTTTAAAAAAATATATATTTTTCCCTAACTGTAACGGAAATTAAGAAGAAATCCTACCACAATTATTCACAAATAATTTATTGATTTTTTGGTATAGGTTTTACTTAAGGGTAATTGCTGATTTTTTAATTACAGGGTGTTAAATTTTAAAAAACCCCTCTTTATACCAACTGAACCGTTTATGCTAGAGTAAAAAGATTTTCAGCGATTACCCATGTACTGGTGCTATTTACAAATTTGTATAATGCACCCCAATTTTTTCCCCGGAACCACCCCAAAGAAAAGAAAAATTAATAAATAAAGTGATTTTCTTGGAATCCTTCACACACAACGCCCTTTATTAATATGCTTCATACATCATTTTGTGCACGCTATTATTACCCATACATGGACACCAAAATCGATTTCCTAGTGCAACCTCTGTAGCCAAAAAAAAAATAAATAATGTGGGGAGTTGAAATTTTTTTTTGTTTTTTGCTTTTTGATCCACATGGGCATATGCTTCATCAATAGTGCTTTTCAAAAATACATATGGTTATTGCAAGCTCCCTGCGGAAACCACCCCTATCCTTGAAAATATACTGCAGAAACTACCCCTATCCCTTGGCGAGCATGTTTTTACGATTTTCTCATTACCTATGCATTATTTATAAACAAAACTTATACAATGTTAAAGACCACTATTTACTCTAAAAATTAGGTCCTATTCATTTTTTTCGTATAAGCAACCGTTACGGCACAGTGGTGCCGTAAACCTCATATATGCTTTGGCGGGCTCCAATTTTTGTTTTTTTTTCGTCATCTGTTCGTTTTATTGGTAAAGTACTTATGTAAAATAAAACAACACAGTGTAACCTACAAATTATGACCTATCCACATTTTACAATCTTTGCGACCCAAAGCCACAGTGGTGGCCCAAAATCAATTTTTGCATATTTTCGCAACTTACACGCATTTTTTTGCATTAATGCTACCTTAATAGCACAATATTCACCCTTAAGTGGTCGCTAAGCAGTGGCGGATCCAGGGAGGGATGATGGGGGCGATCACCCCCCACCCTCTCAAACCAAGTGATAATATATTTAAAGATTATAAAAATATTCATTTATTTTTATAGAAATTTAACCAATTGGCACCTCCTCTTAACGATGCTGGATCCGCCACTGTCGCTAAAGCATAAAAAGTACGCCATTTTTATAAAAATAATAATATAATATAAGTATTTCTATAAAAATAAATGAATATTTTTATAATTTTTAAATATAATATCACTTGGTTTGAGGGGGGGGGGGTGATCACCCCCATCACCCCTTCCTGGATCCGCCAGTACTTAGCGACCACTTAAGGGTGAATATTGTGCTATTAAGGTAGCATTAATACAATAAAATTCGTGTAGGTGGCGAAAATATGCAAAAATTGATTTTGGGCCCCACTGTGGCTTTGGGGCGCAAAGACAGTAAAATGTGCATACGTCATAATTTGTAGGTTACACTGTGTTGTTTTATTTTACATAAGTACTTTATCAATAAAACAAACAGATGACGAAAAAGAAAACAAAAACTGGAGCCTGCCAAAACATATATGAGGTTTACGGCGCCACTGTGCCGTAACGGTTGCTTATACGAAAAAAATGAATAGGACCTAATTTTTACAGTAATAGTGGTCTTTACTCTTGTATAACTTTTGTTTAAAAGGAATGCATAGGTAATGAGAAAATCGTAAAAACATCCTCGCCAAGGGATAGGGGTAGTTTTTGCAGTATATTTTCAAGGATAGGGGTGGTTTCCGCGGGGATGTTGCAATAACCATATATATTTTTGAAAAGCACTATTGATGAAGAATATGCCCATATGGATTCAAAAGCAAAAAACAAAACAAAAATTTCAACCCCCCATTTTATATATTTTTTTTTGGCTGCAGGGGTTGCAGTGGTAAATCGCTTTTGATGTCCATGCATGGGTAATAATAACGTGCACAAACCGATATATGAAGCATATTTATAAAGGGCATTGTGTGCGAAGGATTCCAAGAAAATCACTGTATTTATTAATTCTTCTTTTTTTTGGGGTTGTTCCGGGGAAAAAATGGGGGTGTATTATACAAATTTGTAAATAGCACCAGTACATGGGTAATCGTTGAAAGTCTTTAAACTATAGCATAAACGGTTCATATGGTATAAAAAGGGGTTTTTTAAAATGTAACACCCTGTAATTAAAAAAAGGGCAATTACCCTTAAGTGAAACCTATACCAAAAAATCAATCAATTATTTGCGAATAATTGCGGTTAGGTTTATTCTTAATTTCCGTTACAGTTAGGGAACAATATATTTTTTTTTAAAACATCTTTTTTAAAAACTTGTCAAATTTGGGGCGCTACCCCCGCTAAACGGTGGATGATAGACATATGCTGTTGAAAACAAATCGTAGAAAATATAGTCCTCTTTATATTTCTATAAAAGAAATTTTTTGTAAAAGGTACAGGAAGGGCTACGTTCCGCAAAAACCACAAATTACCCCCTTTAAAGGGGTGGAAAGGGGGATTCCGGGGCGAAATTTTTTAAGAAAAAGTTAGTCCTTTAATAAGCACCCCTTAATACACCAGAAAAAAAATTAAACCGGACTTGTGCCATTTTGCAAGGTTCAACCTCTGTTTCCTACACTAAATAGTAAGATAATTATATTCCTTACTAAAAAATATTATTGCTCAGAAAGAATAGTTTTGTAATGTCAAGAATAGGTATTCTTAAGACTAATAAACTCAATTAACATCAAGTGTAATTTCTTTCTGATAAGTGGGTTTGAAATTTGCCAGAAAGTGATATGTAGTTCAATCATGTTTAAGATATATTTCTTTAGCTATAGTAAAATTTATTTGAAATATTCAAAAAAATTATATATTATATACAAAGCTATATTTCTTAGGCAATATGCCAAGTCGATCTTTCTTGAATATAAATAAAGTTTCTTTATGTCAAGAATTTTTTTCTCTCGGTGTGTCGTGTCTAAATGTGTGTTTAAGATAAGATGTTTTACGTTCTAATAAAAGAAAATGTAGAAGATCGTGCATGACGAAATACTTGCCGTAAAATCTTATAGTAATGGATTTGCAAAATAGAAAGCGTTATTTTTTGTATCCGCAATCAAAGCGATAAAACGAACTAGTAAAGTTATTTAGTTGCATTTCTAGTGCCTATGCAATTAATTTTTGTTGTCCTTCATTTAAATTTAACTGTAGCGATCAATATATTTAACGTAAATACTACTGAAAAATGTATCTTAATTGCGAAAAACTCTATTATAAAACAGATAAAAATTAATTAACAGAATATTTTAGATTGTTATATTGAAAGTTTGTATATTGCGAGTAGAATTTTTTGTACCCCCAACATATTTTAAATTTAACTTAAAAAGATATTATAAAAGTTCCTCTAGCAAACAATGTTTAAATTTTCTAGAGCAATTTCCCGTCGATATTAAAAAACTATAAATAAGAAAAAGAGTTTAATTAGAATTTATAACCGCAAGATAATAAATCGGTGTGTAATTCAGGAAAAATGGACGGTTATTAGGAGGGTAATAAGGATTAATGATAAAGTGAAACCGGTCTCCAGGGGAAATAAATTGCGGACTCGTTCTTTAAACCAAAAACTGGGTTCAATGAGAAATGGATATTTCATTAACCGATACTTTCCTTTATATTATATCAAATAATAATAGCCACCATTTATTTATTTTAATTTATTTTATTACATAAATAACTTTTAATTATTTTGTAACCTATCCAAGGAAAGTGTTGACGTTAATTTTTATACCAGTAGGTCGCTGCATATTATCATGCACGTATCGTTTCCACGACGTAGCGTAGTCTCCGAAAAACCTGATTTTACAAAGAGAGTGTGACTTGTTCATATTTAAAACCATTGTTCTTATAGTTTTCAAATAATTAGAAATAATGCTTCTTTTTCTTCAGGCGCCGTCTTCGCTACGGAGGTTGGCAATCATCATAGCTATTTTAATTTTTGAGGCAGTAGCTCTAAATAGTTGTTTTGAGCTACATCCAAACCATTCTCTCAGGTCCTTCAGCCATGAAATTCGTCTTCTTCCGATGCCATCCCTTTCCTTGCATTATGAGTTGTAGGATGCCATTCTTCTCGCCACGCATCACATGTCCGAGATACTGTAGCTTTCTTTCTTTAATTGTAAGTTCAACTTCCTTCTCTTTACCTATTCTTCTCAGTACTTCATTGTTCGTAACTCTATCTACCCAGGAAACCCTCATAATTCTTCTATAGTTTTACATTTCAAAGGGATTAAGTGGTCTCGTTGTCTCTACATTTAACGTCCATGATTCCACTCCATAATATAGTACACTGTAGACGTAAAATTTTGTTAGGCGTACTTTAATAATAAATTTATATTTAATTGTAGGTGCTGAATTTATATGATATGTTGAAAAGGGTTAAAGTAAATTTATTAATCAATTGAAGTGTGTCCGAAAATTAGATATTATTGTACGGTACCCTTTATGCGCTCGTTTGTCTTCTTCTTCTCCTAGTCGACTAGGATCGGTTGTTGTTTTCTGCCAGTTGTATATTTTAAAAACTATATAAAACTGTGTTGGCTGTGTTTACTGAAAGCTTATACATATCTGAAGAATGCGTGTGTTTTTGTATCGCTTCCTCAAGCTGTCTTAAGTGGGTTTTGAGCTTGGGGGTAGTACAGGACCGTATTGGTACGTAACATACACACACATGGCTAAACGAAATAAAAAATTAACAATAATAAAAACCTATGCTATCAATTCCTAATTGAACATAAAAGAAAAATATGTGGAGGGACGGAACAACCATTAATATTAATATTTTTCGGAGACTAATCGCTAAGGGCTGGATTCGCTACCTGTATGATATTATGTTGCGACCTTACATATTTTTAGATTTTTTTGGTAAAAAATAATACCAAGACTGTTGTGAGGTCAAGTGCAGATACCAGCCACATGGAGAAACAGCATAATGATAACAATGTTCAAGAAAGGATACAAAGAAGACCCCAACAATTATAGAGGTATAAATCTACTAAACACCGCACTTAAGCTAACCACAAAAGTCATAACCAACAAAACCAATAAACCAACAACTTTATCAGATGAACAACAAGGATTCACATCTGGAAGATCCTGCGGAGACGCCGTATTTGTACTGAGAGGAATCACAGAAAAGGCTATTGAGTACAATAAACCAGCATATCTATGTTTTATAGACCTGGCAAAGGCTTTCAATCGCATCCAAGTCGAAGACGCCTTACATATATTGTATAGAAGAAACATACCAATCAATATTATACAAACCAACGAAAACATCTATTTTCATAATCGAATACAGGCAAAAGATAAATGGAAAACTAACGCAGTTTATACCCGTACAAAGCTGAGTTAGACAAGGTGACTCATTAAGGCCACTGCTCTTTAATATAATAATAGACGTAATAATAGAAGGAGTACGTAAAAGTCATGGTTACAGAATGGGGAAAAAAGAAATCCAAATATTATGTTATGCAGGCGACGCCGCTATAATCGCTGAGACAGACGATCTCCAAAGATTAACACACATCATCAATACAACAGCCAATAAATACAATATGATAGTATCAGCAGAAAAAACCAAATGTATGACAACATCTAAATACCCACTACGATGTAAAATCGAAATTGATGAAAAAATAATAAAGCAGGAAGCAAGGATTAGATATCTGCGAATAGATATAACCAGTTACGGAGATGTTGAAGAGGAAGTACGACAACAAAGCTTAAAAGCAAGTAAAGCGGCGGGATCCCTTAATGACACAATCTGGAAGAACAAACACTTAAGAAAGGACACAAAAGCAAGAATCTATAAAGCAGCAATTAGACCTATATTGACATACACGTCAGAGTCAAGACCTGACACAACTAAAACGAGACGACAACTAGAAACAACAGAGATGGAAATACTCCGACGAAAATCAGGGAAAAGTCTGGTGGATAGGGAGAGAAGCGAAAACATAAGAAGATCATGCAATGTAGAAGACATAAATAGATGGGTGACAAAACGGAAACAGGAGTGGAACGAACACATTAATAGAATGGCAGAAGATAGGATAGTTTCAATAGCACGAGATAAGTCACCAAATGGACTAAGAGGTATTGGCAGACTCAGAAAAAGATGGTGCGATAATTGAAATAATTTAGGAGGCTAATATTGAAGAAGAAACAGGCTTTAAAGCCTATATACAAGAAGGAAGAAGAAGAAGAAGAAGAAGAAGAAGAAGAAGAAGAAAAAGAAGAAGAAGAAGTGAAATCAAGTTATATATTTTTCAAAGTAGTTTTTATTTAAAAAGAAAATAATGAAGTCACAGTTTTTTACAAATAATAAATAACAAGAAAAAAAAACCGCTAAACGCCGTAAAAATGAATGGCGCATACAATATTCCAGCTACAAAAGAGCTGATAAATTATGAATATTACGTGGCGCGAAACTGTATTTTCATTTTGATGCAAAAAAAAATTCTAGTTTTATTTTAAAAGATTTTTCCAGAGTAACTTTAATACAGTTCGAATTTTGAAAGTCTTTTGTAGCGCGTTTACTTCAAATTTAGAAAATATTATGGAAAAATCGTTTAAAATAAAACTAAAATTTTATTTTCCATTAAAATGAAAATACAGTTTCGCGCCACGTAATATTCATATCAGATCTTTTGTAACTGGAATATTGTATGCGCCACTCATTTTTACGGCGTTTAGCGATTTTTTATTCTTGTATCAGGAGTTTTTCAAAGTTTTTTATAAATTAAATGTATGAAGTTGAATGCAATTTTTCTTGATTACACGTTAAGCTTTATAAATTCGCCTTTGTCGCATTATCTCCCAAATGATCTAGTGTCCATCGAATGTACACTAGATTTTTTTCTATTCGAAATAGATTGAAAAAAATATTGGGATGGCCGGTTAATGAACTCTGATTGCTCGTTGTCAGATTAAATTTAGCGTTGTAACCACTAAAACTACATAAACCATTTCGGGAATAATCGTTAATTTTATTATACTTTTGTAGCCTAATAACTTCTTAACGGCTTAACCGATTTTGATTACTAAACATGAGTTTAAAACGTATTGAAAAGTAGTATCTGATGCATCTAAGGTCAAGTATGATAACTGAAGCTATTGCAGAAATTATTGAGCTTGAAAAACCGTTTTTCCCATAGGAAATAAATTTGATCATATTTATGAAGCATATAAGCTAAAAATTCGAATTTTCCCGTATATGAGGTATACACTGTCAGATTCGTCTAGAGTCCTTTTACAAACGCTCAGTTATTGGCGCAATTCGTAAGTTGAAATTTTGAGTAATTGTCGAAAAACCAAAATTTTCAAAGTTTACTTTTTCAGTTTTTCGGCGATACTGAGCCGTGTGTATGTCTGATCCTGGCGGCTTAGACACCATTTTAAAGCTTAACTCAACACAATATTGATTTGGTGTATTTGCAGTTCTCCTATCTCTTTTTGAACCGAAGATATATACCCCCAAAAATGTGCCGTTTGTACCTATAGCTGGCTTATGAGTGGTCTAAAGTCACAAACTATACCGGTTCTGAATCGGCCCTGACCTTCTCTTCAAACACAGAAAAAAAATTCAGATCGGTTTAACTTTTCCAGTCACATACATACATACATATCCACAAACATTTTCCCCTTTTTAAATAAAAATTGAGTCATACTTCTAAGCTCGATAATTTTTGTGTGGCATAACCGATTTTCAAAATTAGACATGCGTTGGAAAGGAAATGATCAGTACTATGAGAAGCCGCAAAGGTGGGACTTAAATTTTCGAAGTTTTTGTGAGTTTTGAGGACGAGAACGAAAAACAGGCCCTAAATAGGAAGGGCCATAAAATCCACACCCTCGGACCAAAATGGATGGTTGACATATGAATGGGTGAGTCTGTTCCTGAACTTTAAGTTGGGAGTTGGCACAATTTTCAATTCTGTCAGATTTAGAAAATCGAAAATTTGGTGTATATATAGTGTCGCTCGTAGGGGGGTGTGGATGTGCGCCACTGGCGAGAACTGCCGTTCTCTGGTAATAAATTGAAAGTCAGAATCTATTGAATGCAATGACTGTAGAGGTCAACTGATTATATCCCCCGTCGCATGGTGACGAGTAAAATTACTATACTAAAATCACAATATAGATGCATTAGAAATAATAAACAAATCAAGACAAGTTGAATGTTACGAAGAGCATGGCCAATCAAAATTTACAATGTATAAACTTTGTAAATCATAATTAGAACTTTACAATGTATATACCTACATTATAAATAATGATTTAGGAGTGCTCCTCGTAACGTTCAACGTGTCCAGGATTGTTTATTTCTAGTGCAGATTTCTTGTGATTGCAGTATAGTATAGCTATATTTATTTACATTATCGGTTTTACGCCAATCGTAGTAAATTTAACAATTCAGATTAAAAATTATAGGTCTGGATCCCGCATAATAAAAAAAAGCTGATTAGTAGCAAGCTGAAAATTTGTTAATATCTTAACGGTGTCTAGTCGGACAAACTTTGATATATGGGAACACTGGAACAAGGGAAGTTTTAATGGTGGAACACGTTAAAAATTTGGAACGTCACACTACGAAAACGTCAGATGTATTTTGTCGGACAGAACTTCCAATTGATTTGTTGCCCTTTCATTAAACTCTCGTGCAAAAATCAGAATGGTGTGTATCACCAACTGGGCATTTTAATGAGTGGAACACGAGGAACATGTCAAATGACAGAAATAATCATGTTGGTTAGTAATAGCAGTCTGATTTTTGCATATAAGAGTATAATGAAAGGGTAACAAATTAAACGGAAGTTCTGTCGGACAAAATACATCTGACGTTTTCGTAGTCTGACGTTCCAAATTTTTAACCTGCTCCACAATTAAAACTTCCCTTGTTCCAATATTCCAATATGTCAAAGTTTGTCCGACTAGACAAGCTTAAGCTATTAACAAATTTTCAGCTTGCTATTAATCAACTTTTTTTTTGGTTCGCGGGATCCAGACCTATTAGAACTCAGAACGTATCACAACAGTTCTCGAATATTTATAAAAACCCCTACGCTATAAGTGCACCAAGTCCACTCCGAATTGCACACTATCAAGTTACAGTAAACATTTGACTGTATTTACCCAGTACAATTTTAATTAAGTTCTCCCGAGTCGTAATTAGTTTCTGACGAACTGCAGTTCTAATCATGCTTTGAGAGCGTTGAATTGCTCAATATATGATTGCACCAGCATTGACAAACTTTAAAGATTAAAATCAACAAATTTTATAGTTTATGTTTGCTTGTTACGGTAATTGTAGTTAACTTCGATGTGTGGTGAACGATCTGCAAAATATTTCTGTTACTCCAGTGAATAAGTGGTTAAGTCAATTTTGCATAGTTTTCAGGAGACGACTTACAAGTTTTGACAACATGCCATAAATCGATTTTATATGGTGGAATGCTAAAACTTTACATAAAATTAAGATAGAACAGAAACGTATTATTGGTCTAATTCTGTAACTAGTAAGTGATTTTAGGTTAACCCTTAAACGCCCAAGGGTAAGTAAAAAATGTCCACCTTATGCGGATTCCCTTGTAACATATTTATTACGTGTTTAAAAATTTTTAAAAAATTATTTATTGTTAAAAAGACAGCCCTTTATCGAATGTTAATTCGGTTCTACCGATATTTTTGAAAATAAAAGTAGCATCTTGAGTTAAATATGGGTGGGCATAAAAAGTACACCCTTAATAAAACTTGTTACTAAAGGTTTCTATATAATTTCTCGTTGGTAGGAAGATAATCCATATATTTGTCGACGTATAATTACATAATATACACAATCATCTGCCCATGAGGAAGCTGAAAGGAAGAAAGTGGAGAAAATCGACAAATCTGAATTACTGGCTTTTACTGGTATGTTAATTTTGATGTACATTGTAATTTTGTTGTAAGGTTTGTAAATTGTTTATATTAATATTTTAGAAGATGCTCTGTTTATTAAGCATAAGATTCTTAATTTTAATCCATTTCCAACAACTCTCAATAAATATATTAGCTATTTTCGAGGTGGACATTTTTTACCCACCCTTGGGCGTACATGGAACCTAAAAAAGTTTGGACGTTTAAGGGTTAATGAGATATTATGACACTTAACCATTTATTCACCGTCGATTTACCCAGTTATTCACCTCAATAATGTTAACAAAAATAAGGCAATCTATACAAATATTTTATCTTTTCAGTTTAATGGCTTAAAACTTAAAAATATATTTCTTTATTTAAAGTTTAACAAAAAAGTTTTACAGTTTAAAAACATTTATTCTGAATTAGATTCTATATCTTGGTCGGGATCCAATTCCTCCAGATCAGGATCATTGGCGACATACTTTTTCCTTTTCAAATTTTGATAAAATGCATGGAATGAAGGATCTATTGAAGGCAATAAAGACAATAAGTCTTCTTTCTTTTCGGTGACTATCGGCACTGATTTGAAATGTAAAAAAAAGATAAATGAATGATGAAATTGTATGGTTTTAATTGCTTCTATTTAAATATAAAAATATTATTTTTCCTTATGGTAGGGGAGCCCAAGCGGGGATTTTTGCAGTCACTCGAGCGCGTCAGATTAGCATATGGTGAGAAACCTGGTGCCCTGCAGAAGCACCTCTACCATATATTGGCTCTTAACACAGGGGTGTTCGTTAAGTGGGGCCCGAAAAAATAATATATCCTTAAAAAAACTCAAAATTGTCAGATTAAGATAAGGTAAGTTAAGTACATGCAAAAGAGTGTATATTTCAAAAATCTGACAATTTGAGCCGGGCGTAAGGAAATGGGTGAGTCCCAAAGTTTCACAAGAAAAAGCGAATATTTCGCGAAATGAATGACAGATCGAAAAACTAAAAAATATGTGCTCAATATTCTTTAAAAATATATCGAATGATACCAAACACGACTTCCCACGGTGAGGGGTGGGGGGTAAATTTAATATTTTAAAAACGAATCCCGCGATATTTCGCCAAATGAACATCAGATCAAAAATCTGTAAAATACACTTATTCAATATTTTTGAAAAATATGTCGAATGGCACCAAAAACGACCCCCCATGGATGTGGGGTGGGGGTTACTTTAAAATCTTAATGAGGAACCCTCATTTTTTATTGGAGATTTGGATTCCTTACGTAAAAATAAGTAACTTTTATTCGAAACATTTTTTCGAATTATGGATAGATGTCGCTATAATCGGAAAAAACGATTGTTGGAAACGAAAAATTAAATTAAAAAATGGCAAGCGCCCATTAAAATGGAAAACTTTGCTTAACTTTTTTTGGTTTTAGACCTACTCTTTACAACCCCATAGGTCCCCAAAGCGCTCGAGTGACTGCACATTTAGCATACTTTGCTCCCCTACCATTAGGTTAAATTTTTTTTATTTTTGTTTATACCTACTTTTTAGTTGTAAATTATTGTACCTACATCAGAATTCCAGTATTATGTAAATAGTTTGGTAATATTTATTTGAAAATTTTACTGAAACTAGGTCATTTGTTTATCTAGTTATCAATTGTGATGATCACTCTATTTCTTAAATTAATACAAGATTTGTTTGTTTGGCTTTATTAATAATAGACAACTTAAAAACAATAAAATTTTAAATCTATTACGAAGTTCCAATTTCCAATTACAAACACCGAATAATTTTACTCAAATAGACTAAACCAATAACCAATATAACCTTAAAATGTTTATAAGCGGGTAGTACGCTGATGAAATGTTCATTTGGTATGTAATCGGGCAAGATCCTCGTGTGCATTCGGTGACTTTCGTCTCGATAGGGATACGTTCTCACGTACGTATCAGAGCGTTACTTTAGGTATACGTATCGAGATACGGGAGTTCAACCATTAATGCGCAAGCGTATATGTCAAAAAGATGCGTTACGTTTACGTATTTGTGTGCACAAAAACTCCCTAATAGGTAAAAAAAAAATAATATATTTGGACGTCGTCTATGTGCAAAATGTATTGTTTTAAAACGATCTTCTTGTTTTAATGACCATTTAAATGAAATTTGGTCACCGCTTTTAACATATTGAAGCCATTGGACTTGTTTCCACAGAAACCTTTCGCCATAATTATAAATTTTTTTAATAATCTTAATAATCTAAGGGCCACGTTTCGTCACAGGTGAATCGAAATCGAAAAAATTATCTTTCAACATCATCACAATTTCAAAGGAATTTTTCTATTTAGCAATTTTGATTATCTGTACAAAGTTTTTAAAATGATTGATGATTTATTTACATTGGTTTTTTTCTTGACTCTGTCACTGTGGTGGACTCTGTAAGGCTAGGAATTCGCTAGAGGACCTAATTTTAAGCAAAAACTGTTCTATAATGTTTTTTTTGAAAACTCAATACTTTTTGCGTCTAACCAGAAAAACTATAAAAAACATTTTTCCAAGTTATAAAAAAAAACAAAGAGACACTTGCCTTCATAAATCTTCTAGCTATAATACAAAAAGAGAGATGGTAGGTGAATAGAGTTTGTTTTTTGTTACATGCTCAAATTGGTGTATTCAATTTGAAATAACAGAGAAACGGTCGATTTTAAGTGTATATTGCTGCCAATACATTTTGTAGTGCCTAAAAAGACCTTTAAAATGAGCAATATTAAAGGTACATTAAATTCAGACTAAGCGAGATACGCCGCAAATAAAATTGATAACTAATGTATTTTAAGAAAAGTAATTTTAACCAATATCCACCAGAATGTAGTGTTATTTTTATGTTCAAAAAGTTGGACGGGATTAAAATGAATGGTTTTTGGAAAAAACAATAAAATCAAATTATAGAGCGCATTTTTAAATTTATTTTAATTAAAAAAATTTAAATTAATTTAATTTAGAAATCTTCTTTTTTCTCCATGTAACTTGAAACTGATAAGAGATAGAGTAATGAACAGTAAAAACGAAATTTTTAACTAAAAATCCCTACATTTTTGTTTGATATCTATTTTTCGTATCTCTTATCATTTTCGAGTTACATGGAGAAAAAAAGATTTTTAAAAAAATTTAAAAATGCGCACTATAATGTGATCTTATTTTTTTCCAAAACCATTCATTTTAAACCAGTCCAACTTTTTGACCATATAAATAACACTATAATAAAAAGTATTGTAGAAGGAAAACGATGTATTTAAATTCTTATGGATGTGGGGTAAATATACTTCTCATTTTCTCTTAAAATACATTAGTCATCAATTTTTTACAGCATATCTTGCTTAGTTATTAGTATCATTATAGACCTAAAATATAGACCGTGTCTCTGTTATTTCAAATTGAATAAACCGATTTGAGCATGCACCAAAACAACAAACTCTTCTTACCCAGCTTATCCCTTTTTGTATTATAACTAGAAGATTTATGAAGGAACGAATCTCTTTGCTTTTTTATAAGTTAAAAAAATATTTTATATAGGTTTTTTTGTTAGATGCATAGTTTTTAAGGTGGTCGCAAAAATCCGTCCGAAAAGGTGTCAATTTTCAATGAAAATTGCCAATTTTCAACCAAGAACAACTCAAAAAGTATTGAGTTTTCAGAAAATAACTATATAACAGTTTTTGCTTAAAATTGGGGTAGACTTTGTTTCTTGAGCTATTCTTTACTTACTGTGAAAATATCAAGTAAATCGATGTAGTAGGATGAAATTCGGAGCCAAATACCCTCATTGACTGCACTATTAAACATCGGTCTAAAAATAAATGAAAACAAAACAAAATACATGGTCGTCTCAAAACAAAGACGACGGCCAATAAGGCAAAACATTACTATAAACGATCATAACCTCGAAGTGGTTAAAGAATTGAAATATCTAGGAGCAAAAATTACAAATGACAACAAAATAGAGCGAGAAGTTAAATCTTCCTTTGCAATGACATCCAATGAAATCAAAACTTCTTGCAGGAGGTGCAAAAATCTAGATAAGACTATAATACGACCAGCAGTCGCGTATGGAAGCGAAACATGGACTCTAACAAAAAGAGAAGTAAATAAATTGCTGGTGTGGGAACGTAAAATCATTCTAAAATTACTATTATATATGACCCTTGCCCTTAAAATATGACCCTTAATATGCCCTTAATATGTCGTCGTGGTAACTGCAATAGGTGGAATGTCAAAACCTTGGAAGTTTTCAGGAAGGACAAAAAACCATTTCGTACGTTCCCAGTTGCAAAAAGTTCTATGTAAAATATTGGAGCATAAAAATAATCTAAATTAATAATTATACCTTGTTATAAGCATTGATCATATAAACATAACTTACCTTTATATTGTGTAAGTATATTATATTATAATTAGTAATGTTTCAACTGTTTTTTTTTGCAGAATCTCTGATCACAGCTTGACATAAGATTATTTGCACTGACCAAATAACATTTTCAAACTATTCGACTTTTTGAAACTCGATTTTATATCGACCTCCTATTGGGCTGTTGACGTAAGACCTTTTCAAGTTGTGTAAATGATTGAATTGAACGATCACTTTTATGTAAATGTCATAATTTTAAACTTGTATTTTTGTCTGGCTGTATACATTTCTTTTTTGTTAAAACTTTATGTATTTAATTGTAACAAATTTTATTATTATTTATTTATATTATTAATAAACAAAATCTATATGATTTTGACATACGGCGTATTGCAGTTACCACGACGATATATATTATACAAATATGGCCCTTGCAGAGACAACGTGACAAACGAATGGACGCGCAGATACAATAACGAGTTAGAGTCTATTCGGAAAGGAAAATCTAGTCAGATATACCGAGTCGGCAGATTTTCATGGTTGGTATTGACCTTACGTGAGAGGGAGTGAAAAACAGCTACTTTAAAAAGAGGTAGGTATATTAGGTCCGCCTAATATTATTGTTCAGAATATAGGACAATATCACTAATAAGCCATACCCTCAAAATATTTCTAAAGGTGATTCATGGAAGATTATACAGAAAGCTAGAAAATGATATGGATGATGCCCAATTTGGGTTCCGCAAAGGACTTGAAACAAGAGAGGCATTGTTTGCATTTAATGTCCTCTCTCAAAGATGCTTAGATATGAACCTGGATATTTATTCCTGTTTCATAGACTTCGAAAAAGCGTTCGGCAGAGTCCGACATGAAAAACTAATAGAATTATTGAAAAACAGAGATATAGACAGAAGAGACTTACGAATTATCATCAATCTGTATTGGAATCAAAAGGCCAATATAAAGATAGACGAACAAGAGTCCGAGAATATTGATATAAAGAGAGGGGTAAGACAGGGTTGTGTACTGTCGCCGCTACTCTTTAACGTGTACAGTGAAGCCATATTTCAGGAAGCGATAGCGGAATTAAGTGATGGAATCTCTATGAACGGAAGAACAGTAAATAACATAAGATTCGCTGATGACACCGTTATAATGGCAGACACCCTTGAGTCGCTACAAGAATTGTTAAATAGAATTAACGATTATTGCATTCGATATGGACTCAAAATAAACAAGAAAAAAACTAAATTTATGATTGTCTCAAAAGCACAACCTGGAAATGAAAGGTTAATACTAGAGCAAACCCAAATAGAAAAGTAAAGACATACAAATATCTGGGAACCTGGGTTGATGACAAAAATGACCAGAGCAAAGAAATTAAAGTCCGAATTGAAACTGCAAGGCAAGCATTAATAAAAATGAAGACACTGCTTACAAACAAAGACCTTCAGTTGCCTCTCAGATTGAGGGCTCTAAGATGCTACATATTTTCTATATTACTATACGGAATGGAAGCTTGGACATTGAAAAGGCAACATATAAGAAAAATAGTAGCGTTCGAAATGTGGGGTTACAGAAGAATGTTGAAAATTCAGTGGGTTCAAAGGATTACCAATGTTGAAGTGCTACGACGTTTAAATAAGGAGTTAAAAATTATGAACAGTATAAAAACAAGAAAACTAGAATATTTGGGTCACATTACCAGAGGAGAGAAATATGAACTGCTGAGAGTTATTATGCAAGGAAGGATCCAAGGAAAAAGAAGCATAGAAAGAAGACGCATCTCTTGGCTGAGGAACCTTAGAGAATGTTTTAACTGTAGTTCATTACAACTGTTCAGAGCAGCAGCTAACAAAGTGACCATAGCCATTATGATATCCAACCTCCGCTAGGAGATGGAACTTTAAGAAGAAGAATATTATCCAAAAATTCAGTAGTGGAAGTACCTAGAGAATGCTAGAGAGGAGAGGTTTCACATTGTTGCCAAACTTATTGTTTTTACTTGACCTGTTGCATGTCGTCTTCTCAGCATTTGAACAATTGATTTAAATGACATCTCATTATTTTTATTGGGAATATGCCACAATTGTACTTTAAAATAAGCTTAGAAATATTATTTTCACCCAATTTTAAAAAAATGTGAAAACTTTGAATAATCCTTGTCCGTCTGTCCGTCCCTCCGACCGCAAACACAACTCCTCCGTCATTATCCCAGGTGGAATGACAAATGAGGTATTGAATGAAAGGCTTATAATACAAGGATGGTACTAAAGTTTAGAAATTTTACCTAGGACTTCCGGTTTTAGAAATGCAACCGGAATTACTGTTTTGAAGTCACTGGAATAGTACAAGCAATATATTATTCGACGCGCCTTAGCAAGACGAGAACAAATATGCGTACTTCCGGTTTCATGACAGACTGTGTGTCCGTCCGTCCGCGAATATTCTTCGTTTAGAATGACAAGTGAGGTGTAGAAAGAAAGCTTATAACTCGAAGATGGTATTAAAGGTGACAAATTTGACCTCGGATTTCCGGTTTTAGAGCTTTAACCGGAAGCGATATAATATTCGACGTACCTGAGTAAGATAAGAACAAACGTATACATTTAGTGTTTAAATCATTTCCGGCTAAAAAAGTTCTAACCGGAAGTGCCATATTATAGTCGCAGAAATTATACACGTAACATGTCAATCGAAGCGTATTGAAAAGTCAAGCTTGAATCTTTAGTTCCGGTTTTGAAGGGTACCTAATTTCTGTTTAAACATTAATTATGACCAAAAGTTTAGTAAAAATGACTCATCGACAAATTATTGAAATCTTATATCAATCGACGCAAAGTTATAACTTTGCGTCGATTTTAAATATCGACTTTAGGTTCTACTTTCAATCATTTTAGTGCCATTATTTTAGTGCCAAATTGCATTAAGATGCCACAAGAAAAAAGTTTCAGAAAAATATTAATTGGCAACGTTGTGTATATGTATTATAATTCACAAGTGGGTGTGGTCACAGCCGAACTTGTGTCTATGTCTAACCTGTTAAAGGCTAAAGTTTAAAAAAAGTTTAGTATTCATTCGTCTGTTGAGGGATTGTGTGTTGAATTCAATTTAAACTGGAGAAAAAGATTACGTTTTTTATGTAAAAATAAGATATTCTTTGGTGTTTTCCAAATAATATCTTTGAAACCATATTTTCTTTAAGATTTTTTGGAGGTAATAGGTGTTAAAATAAAAATAAGTTCTATAAAAATGAATTAGAAAAGATAAAATTTGTTCTAAAAAAATTAAATCAAATAAAAAATACTTCCAATATTACTGTTTAAATTAAAAATAATTCCAAACAATTAGAAAGTATAAACTAAATTAAATTCTTAGGGAAGTAAATGTTCAAACAATCCACCATTTTCATGCAAACAATAACCAAATCTGTTATACAACGCATTTCTCATTGCGTTGAGTTCATCTGCCGATATGTTTTGGCTAAGTTGGATAATCTTTTCTCTCAGGTCATCTAAGTTGGTGGCTCGTTCGAACTCATGCCCGTACAAATTATTCTTTAGCATCCCCCCAAAATAAAAATCTAGGGGAGCTAAGGCGGGTGACCGATAGGGGGCCATTTTATTGTACCGTCTGTACTAATTACACGTTCACCAAAAGTTAAAGATAAATAATGTTTAACTGCATTTGCATTATGTGCAGGACAACCGTCTTGTTGGAACCATGTTTCGTTGAAGTTAATTCGAAGACGTACAAGTTCAGGAATAATTTGATTTTGCAATAAGTCAAGATATTTGACAGCGTTTAAATTTCCTTCGATGAAAAAAGGACCAATAATATGGTCTCCCAAAATTTAAACCCAAAAATTTAACTTTGGTGGATACTGTGTAAGTACAGACACACTCAAATGCTTATTTGCCTGAGACCAATAACGTACAACGGATGAATTATGCCTTTTTGTGAATAGTGAAGGAGGACTCATCTGTAAATAAAATGTTTTTAAAAAAATTATTATTTCTATTGCATCTCTCCATCATCTCTTCACAAAAAACCATCCGTTTAAAATGATCATCAGGAAATATTTCCTGAGTCGTCTGCACTTTATAGCAATGGTATTTATTTCTTTTTAAAATATTCCTCACTGTTCTTGCCTTGAAATCAACTTCATTCGGCGATTTGTTGCCTAGAACACGGCGTCGCTTCTGCCAATGCACAGACCTGAATTTCTCTAGTTTCTCGTTCTTGGGAGATTTTCTTTTCGCGAGGTTGATCTGGTGGGCAGCATGTTTTACACCTGCCATGAGTACAGCCAAACTTTTCATGCCAAAGTGGTGAATAATTGCCAATACAGTTTTTTCGGCAGGTACTGGCCTATTTGGAAAAGCTACAATGAATTCATTGATAGTGTCTTGTACTGAACGGTTCGGATGACAGTACAGTTTTACTATTTGTACTCGTTCTTCAGTTGTATAAACAGTCGGCATATTTATATTTAATTCCTAATTTTTATGTTAACACCTCGAAGTCTACCTCTAAAAAGAAATAGCTAACTCTAACTAACAGACTTCGCGTCGCTTTTGCTTTAAGCACATTATGTGTCCAATGTTGCCAACCGTTGGCAAACTTTCCCTCAACTTACCTTAAAAGTTTACACTTTTATGGAAAAATTTCCTACTGTTTACAAAATCTGAGAAGATATGTTGAATTATTTTCAAATATTTTGGACTGGGGCAAAAATTTCCTTTTGGGTAAATTTTTTGCCTATTTCACATTTTATTCACATTGCCTATCACATTTTATGTTAAAAATTCACGCAAATAGGGAAATTTCCCTTTGGTTGGCAACACTAAAGCACAACAACTTTGAGAAGCGGTGTCAGTAACTGACAGGATTATGGTACTATGTTGCCAAAATTATCGTGTTTTATCGGAAATATTTCGTCAAATAAAACTGCGAATCTGTAAATTTCCCATGATTTTGAGAAAGTTTGTAGCAGTATTTGTCAATTAGTGTTTCATTTTTAATATCTTCACCCAATTCAGTCCAATTTTTTGAATCAATTTAATGTTTTAATTCAAATATGTAATAGCAACCCTGCATTTTACGTATAATACGGATCGGTCTTAGACAGGGAAAGGGATCGGTAATAATCGTGTTTCGTGTTGACATTCGCTGATGGGCGTGCATGAACAATGTGGTGGGGAGGACAAGGGGAAATACGATTGATATCTTTGGCTATTCGCTGAAAACATGATTTTATATCTTTGTTAGATATCGCATTAAATTTTGCTATACCAACCATAACATTTTGCCGAGCCTGTATAAAAGGCCAATAGACTCAGATAAACAGGGCATGTGATACGCAGTAACAACAATCGCCTTATAAACAATGTGTTCTGGTAAAGGCCAGATGGAAGAAGGTATGTAGGACGGCCTAGAAACAGGTGGAAAGATGCAGTCAAAGAAGATCTGGAGAAAATGGGAATGAGACAATGGAAATTAGTGGCACAGGACAGACAAACATTATAGGAAATAGTAAACGCGGCAAAGACTCACGAAAAGTTGCAACGCCATTGATGACGATAACTTAAATACGAGTTTTGCTCCTAACTGTTTTATTTGAAACTGTGTCTCTGAGGGACATTTTTAACATTGCTCCTCTATGGGGATAAAAGGCGTTTCAATGCGTTTAAATGATTACCGAAGCTTCATTTATCAATCTTTAACAGACTTGGTTCTTTTATTCGCATTTCCAAAGGAGTCGGTAAAAATACGGGTATATCCAATACTTGTAATTTTCAGAACTTCATTGAATTTTTTACTACGAACAAAGTTCATCATGCACTAAGCCATGTCTGTAAGAATAATTTTCTTCATGTTGTTCTGAAGCTATTTTCTTGTGGCATTTTTACAATTTTAACTATTTAGAATGGGAAATAAGCCACAATATTATTAAAAAATGATTTTTATTAACGTTTCGACGCCCAAATCGGGTGCCGTTGTCAAAATACAAAATACTATTAATATAAACAAAAATGTTGTTGCTTAGTAAAATATAATAATTATAAAATATAAAAAAAATAAATAATTAAAACGTTAATAAAAATCATTTTTTAATAATATTGTGGCTTATTTCCCACTCTAAATAGTTAAAATAATTTTCTTCGTTAATATCAAAATATACTTGTTAAAATCTTACTTTAAAAAATTTCGTAAGAAATTCAGTAATGCAGATGCCAGTTTAAAATATCTCTATCTACAAGGTTATATAGCTTATAGCCTCTGCCGCATCCCGCATTTCGATCTCCACCTTTTTCGGTCGGTCGATTTCTCCTTATTTAGGTATGGCTATATTCCCCTGAATCCTTCATTTCGTTCTAATGCTGGTCTTCATCTCCTTTTTCTATTCCATGGTATATATTTTAGGGCTTATTTTGGCCATCGTTAATCTTTCATTCGCATTACATGCCCGTACCATAAAAGCTGTTGGGATTTTTTTGTATATTATACACGACATTGCAAATCCTTCACATCCTTCTTCTTATTTCTTGATTTGGGATATGATCAAGTCTGGATATCCGACACACCTTTTTTAGATATTATATTTCTACTACTTCTTATTTTTTCTTCTCTTTCATCCTCATTTCCCAACATTCAGATTCATACGTCAAAATTAGTTCTACAACCAACTTGTAGACTGTGATTTTACCTAATTTTAGGGGACCAAAGTAACGAATTTCGTTCTTGTAACACCTTTCGTCCCTATTTTATTTTCTGCTAATTACGATGTCCCTTCGTTCGGTGTTACGCTCCCTATGTATTTAAATTTTTCGTATTTTGAAATATCTCTAATCGACAGTTGTGGTGGGTCTCTTCCTTCGTCCTTTATTTTAAGATGTTCCGTTTTGGTTATGTTTATTGTGAGTCCCACATTTTCATATTCTTTGGTTAACTTTTAGAATAAAGGAATTACTTCTTCATCAGTTGCCATCATTATTTGGTCCTCTGCGGAGTAAGATTTGTTATATATTTGCTTGCAAGTCCTATTATCATTCCTATGAATTTTCTCCTCAAGTTGTTTAATGCCTCCCGAATATGGATTTTGAATAGAGTTTGAAAGAAATTATATCTTTGTTTAAACCTTTATTTTAGCGGCATTCTTTTTCAGTTATGTACATATTCGCTATAGCATTGATGTATGTATTACTTAGCCTACCTTCGCCAATACCTTAAATAATATTTTTAAGGGTACTATAATAATAGACCTTCTCCAAGTCAACAAACACTCAATGAGTTGGTTAGTTTCTATCTATACTTTTCTCTATGATTTGTTAAACTACACAAAATGTTTTTTTTTTCTCCTCAAGTTGTTTCTTCTTCTTCTTCTTGTGCCACTCCTATCGGAGATTGGAAATCATCAAGGCTACCTTGATTTTGTTTACAGCTGACCTAAAAAGTTCATTAGTGGTGCAGCCAAACCACTCTCTCAAATTCCGCATCCACGACATTCTTCTACGGCCTGGATTCCGTTCTCCTTCTATTTTTCCTTGCATTATATTTTGAAGTAATGCGTATTTATGACCTCTCATCAGGTGACCCAAATACTCGAGTTTTCTTCGTTTTATCGTTAATAAAATTTCTGGGTCTCTTCCTATCCTTCGTATTACTTTAAGATTTGTGATTCTTTCAACCCAACTTATCTTCAGCATTCGACGGTAGCACCACATCTCGAAACTTTCAATATTTTTTATGTTGTTCTGTTTGAGAGTCCAGGCCTCTACACCGTATAATAGCGTGTTAAATACGTAGCCACTTAGCATTCTTAATCGTAGAGGGATGCTTATATCTCTGTTGCAGAAGAATTTTCTCATCTTTATGAAGGTGGCCCTGGCAATTTCGATACGTCTTTTTATTTCATTGTTTTGGTCTCCAGTTTCGTTTATTAAAGTTCCCAAGTATTTATAACTTGATACTTTTTCTTTGAATGCCGTTTATACTAATATGTGCTGGTTGTGTCATGATTTTACTGAAGACCATATACTTGGTTTTTTTGATATTAATGTTTATGCCATAATTGTTGCAAGCAATATTTATGTTTGTAAGTAATCGCTGTAATTCTTCTACTGTTCTTGCAACTAGTACAGTGTCGTCTGCGTATCGAATATTATTTACAACCTCTCCATTGATTACGATTCCTTCATTTGCTTGCAAAAGGGCTTCCTGACAGATGCTTTCACTATATACATTAAACAGCAGTGGTGACAAAATGCATCCCTGTCTTACTCCTCTACGTATTTCTATTGCTTTTGATATCTCGTTTTCTATTTTGATGTTAGCTTTCTGATTCCAATATAAGTTGAGAATTATTCGCAGATCTTTATTATCTATGTCTTTTCTTTCAAGAATGTCTCTTAGCCTATCGTGGCGTACTCTGTCAAACGCTTTTTCAAAATCGATAAAACATGCATGTACTTCTTGATTAACGTCTAGGCATCTTTGTGTAAGAACATTCAAACCGAAGAGAGCTTCTCGAGTACCTAGTCCTTTTCTGAACCCCATCTGTGTATTACTAATATCTGACTCCAACTTTTGATAAACTCGGTTGTGGATGATTTTTAGAAATATCTTTAGTAGATTGCTCATTAAAGATATTGTTCGATGTTCTGAACATTCTTTTGCATTGGATTTCTTTGGCAGTGTAACGAATGTAGACAGCAGCCACTCTTGAGGTATAATACCAGTATTGTATACTGTGTTAAATAAGTGCAATATTATACCTATTGATTCATCATTCAAGAGCTTTAGTAATTCAGTAGGAACCTCATCGGGTCCATTTGCCTTTCCAGTTTTGGAATTTTTAAGTGCCATTTCTACTTCACATTTTAGGATTTCAGGTCCCGTTTCACCATTTACCTTGTCAATGTTATTTCTGTTGTCCTCAAACAATTCTCTTATGTATTCAGCCCATCTATTAATTTTTTCTGTTAAGTCTACAATAATATTTCCGTCTTTGTCCTTAAGCAAACTTATTTGATGTCTTATTTGGGTTCCTGTAAGTTCTTTTACTTTTTTATGTATATTGAATGTGTCATACTTTCTTTCATAGTCTTCCATTTCTACACATTGTTCTTTAATCCATGATTCTTTGGCCTTCTTTATTATTTGCTTTATGTTCTTATCAACCTCTCTGTATTTTTCTGAATTATTCTTCAATTTGCGTCTTTCATCCATTAGTTCTAGTATGTCTGGTGTCATCCACACCTTATGTTTCTTTGGAGATTTGGTTAGGTGTTTCTTTCCCGTAGTTCTTATTATAGTGTTTATATACTTCAGTTTTTCATCTATGTTGTCTGTTCTGCGGATTCGGTTTTCTGCTACACTGAGGTCGGTGTTGATTTCTTCGCGCACTGTTTGTCGTCGGTGTTCACTTTTAAGCTGACTTAAGTCTAACGCTGGGATGATGGTTTTTCTCATTTTCTTTGGTCTAGCTTCTAACACAGATACTACTGGATTATGATCCGAACCCATATCAGTTCCAGGGTAAGTTTTAGTAGATTTCACGGCATTACGGTATCTTTTTGTCACCATTATGTAATCTATTTGGTTTCTGATTACTTTTCGTGTGTGTGTTGAGGTGACGTCCACGTATACAGTCTCCTTGGGGGTAATTTAAAGAATGTATTAGTTATTATTAAATCTTCGCTTTGACAAAACTGAACTAAACGATCACCCCTTTCATTTCTATTACCTAAGCCGTATTCACCGACATTTTCTCCAACTTTACCCTGACCTACCTTGGCGTTCAGATCGCCCATTACTATGTTAATGTGTTGTCTCTTTGTTGTTCTCATCACCTCTTCTAAGTTATTATAGAATTGTTCTATTTCCTCTTCGTCTTTGTCTGCTGTAGGAGCGTACACTTGTATGATGTTTATTATGTTCTTCTTATCTTTCAGTTGTATTAACATCACGCGCTCTGAGAATGGAGTAAAATTTGCTACAGCATCTTTCCATTTTTTTGAGATGATGACTCCAACTCCGTATCGATGGGTTGTGGTGTCACTTCCGGCATAATAAAACATACCATGATTAGTTGTGGGGCATTTGCCATTTCCTGGCCATTGTGTATCGCTTATGCCTAATATGTGTATACCCAAACGATCCATTTCCAACACGGCGTTATCTAATTTTCCCGAAGAGAATAAGCTCCTCACATTCCACGTAGCAATTTTTATGGTTGTTTTTTTCTTATTACAAGGGTTTCGCAGGTTTACGACCGAGGAAGCCTTGTACTTATCTATTTGTCTTCCTCTGCCGGATCTTGGTATCCGATGTCCATGATCAGTACTTCTCCTTTGCATGTCCACCATGATAATTACTACTAGGGGTACTCTATGAGTCCTTAATGCAGTGGTTCCCCGTTGCCTTCTGCATCCTTATGCCGTTGACCATTCTGTAGGGTTCATCCGCCTTCGAGACCGATTTCTCAGTCTCAGGACAAAAGAGTGCCCTAACACTTACTAGCTCATCCACCCGAAGCTGTTGGCTAGTTAGTGGAGATTGCTTATACCGGCAATCGCTCGGTGGTTGGTTACCCTCACTTAGTTTAGCCTACAGACCAATGCAGTTGCCCAGGGTGTGGCACGTGGAGCCATAAGTGACAGTTGGATGTCTTATGAGGACCAGTTACTTCGAACCATCTCCCGTATATTACGCTCGATGTGGCCGTTCTCATAAAAGGTACTACCTCTATAAAACACCCCAACACCCCTCAAGTTGTTTAATGCCTCCCAAATATGGATTTTGAATAGAGTTTGAAAGAAATTATATCTTTGTTTAAACCTTTATTTTAGCGGCATTCTTTTTCAGTTATGTAACAAAAAATCTGCCAGCACGGTTTTATTTCGATATTTTATAATTTTAATATTTTTCTTTCGTTTAATTATATAATTTTCCAAATTTTTGACACTTTTAATAGAACTTTTAGAATATGCTTCAGAATAATAATTATAAAATTAAATTTATAGATTGATGATGTAAGTTAACATCACATTGAGAATCGATTTCATGGCTCAGGATTGTGGAAAATGCAAGTTATCGAATGTGTGGCTTATGGAGGAAAACAAACGAACAATTTGTGTGCTATTATACATAGTTACTAGATTACCTCGGACGAATTGTTTCATGTAGAGACTACCACAATCTAGGATTACGATCTGTATTCGTGAGCTACTGATTTCATATTAACAGACTACTACCCTTAATATACTCGGGAATAAACACCTGGAATATTATTTTATAACAAAATTTATATCAATTGGACTGCTATTACAACGTCGAGTCTGACATAAAGGTAGTGCAATATTACAGGTAGGGCAAAGGTAGTTTATGTGCATTTTTTACTCCTTGTTAGAAGGTTTAAAACAAAGGGCCTAGCCGGGTAAGATGATGAAAAGTGCCCCCAACTCGATTCGAATTCCATATAGGTCACCGTTTAGCATATATAGTGAAACTAACTTTCTGAAATTTTTAGCCCCCTAGGTGGTCATGTGACCCACCTAGAGCCTAATTAGGGGTTTAACGTTTTTATTTTTTATGTCAGCCGCATCGAGAAATAGCGAAAAACTTTATATAAAAAAGTTGTAAGCTTTAAAAAGTTCTGTCTAAAAATTTGTTTTTTTTTAATTTTTGGCGGGAAATTTAAATTTTAGAACGATTTTAAAATTTTAAATGAGTATAAAAAAATAACTAAGACATTCGTTTTCACGAAAAAAAAATATATAACGTGTATTTTTGCAAAATATTTCACCCTGAATTTTTTCAAATGTTTAAAATTGGTGAAACGCACCTTTAAAAATAAAAAACTGCATTTTTTCGGTTTTTTTTTTTCGTTTTTTGATACAATTTTATACATATTTTTCAAAAAAGGTAACACCGTCACAAGAATAGGTAAAAAACTGAAAAATAATTGGGGTTTGCTTAATAAAAATTTTTTGTAATGCCATCAAGATACAGGGCGTTGAAAAAACAAAATTTTACACATTTTTTACGATTTTGCCGAAACTACTGGCAACATTGTAATACAATTTGGCGAGTTTTAAGAGGTAGTTGTTATGCATTTTTTGATATACAATTAAGAATTTTACATTTATCATTGGCGCGCATAGGGGTAATGGTCTGAACTTTTAAAGAAAAAAGATAGTACGCCACTGACATATTTCAAACTAACAATTGTTTTTGAATTTCTCCTTAAATTTGTGACAAAAAATCTTTCTTCCTATTTTTTCATACGACACGCCATTTTTATTCTAAAAATAAAACATATTAACCCTTACAAAGTATTCGAACTTCTAGTAGTTTCTACATCTATTACATAAATTCGTACATCCATTATAAAAACTAATTCGAATACTTTGGAAGCGTTGAGATGTTTTATTTTTTGCAGCAAAACGGCGCATCGTATGAAAAAATGAGAAGATAGTTTTTATATTGAAAATTGAACGGGAAATTCAAAAACGATCGTTAATTTGAAACATGTCAGTGGCGTACTACCTTTTTTCTTTAAAAAGTTCAGACCATTACCCCTATGAGCGCCAATGATAAATATAAAATTCTCAGTTGTATGTAAAAAAATGCACAACAACTACTTCTTAAAACTCGCCAAATTTTATTACAATGTTGCCAGTAGTTTCGGCAAAATCGTAAAAAATGTGTAAAATTTTGTTTTCTTCAACGCCCTGTATCTTGAAAATGGATGGCATTACAAAAATTTTTATTAAGCAAACCCCAATTATTTTTCAGTTTTTTACCTATTCTGGTGACGGTGTTACCGTTGTTGAAAAATATGTATAAAATTTTATCAAAAAACGAAAAAAAACCGAAAAAATGCGGTTTTTTATTTTTAAAGGTGCGTTTCACCAATTTAAAAAATTTGAAAAAATTCAGGGTGAAATATTATGCAAAAATACACGTTATATGTTTTTTTCGTGAAAACGAATGTCTTAGTTATTTTTTTATACTCATTCACCATTTTAAAATCGTTCTAAAATTTAAATTTCCCGCCAAAAATTAAAAAAACAAATTTTTGGACAGAACTTTTTAAAGCTTACAACTTTTTTATTTAAAGTTTTTCGCTATTTCTCGATGCAGCTGAGATAAAAAATAAAAACCTAAAAACCCTAATTAGGCTCTAGGTGGGTCACATGACCACCTAGGGGGCTAAAAATTTCAGAAAGTTAGTTTCACTATATATGCTAAACGGTGGCCTATACGGAATCCGAATCGAGTTGGGGGCACTTTTCATCATCTTACCCGGCCAGGCCCTTTAGGTTTTTGTTAATAATATACCTTCCCACCCTCTATAAAATACTTCCTAATATAATTTTTTAGAATAACCTACAAAAGAATAATCAAAATCTGAGACGAAAAAACCATACACGAATGGTAAAAACAAATCGTCCCTTGATGCAGAAGCTCGTAACCCACAAATGGGTTTTTGTGTAGAAGAGTAAAAAAACATTACTTGTATACGAAGGTTGTTATACCTAAATGGAGAATTGTTGATTTAACCCGGGAGTAGTCGAGCCGTTAAATAAAATCTAACATTTTATCCTTTTTCGTGATAACTTGATGAAACATTTTGCAACATAATTTTCCACTCGTAAGTGCCTCTAGGAAGATTGTAGTAATGCGTAGGTACTTTTTTATTATTTTTTTTTTAGTTTTTTATTTTTTTATGGAATTTATGACTTTGGTGAGAACAAATCAGCTTTAAAATTGTTATAAATAGATATTTTTAACATAACAAGTAAATAAAAATATAAAATAAATATTTGTTTTAAATTCGTATTTAATCTATAGTATAGTATAGTTGATCCAAAAGATGGCATAACCCAGACATCCAAAGTGAAAGTTATCCTTCAACACCAAATTGTTTTATATGGTCCACATAATGTCCAGAAAAAAGTCACACCATTTTGAGCGTCGGGTTTGGGGGGGAGAGGGGGGAGAAATCGGTAAATTCGAAGTTTTTTTAAGTTTTTCGTCAATATTTCTAAAACTATGCGGTTTAGCATGAACAACCCTCTATACAAAATTGTTCTACATTAAATTTGAAATAAAAAAGGTTCCATTCATAATCTTTCTAAAATGCATGGTTCCAAAGTTACAGAGGTAGTATAGTATAACTGGTCCAAAAAAGGCCTAACCCAAACATCCAAATTGTTCTGTATGGCCCACATATTGTTCAGTAAAAAGTTACACCATTTTGAGCGTCCGGTTTGGGGGGCAGATGGGGGAGAAATCGGTAAATTAGTAGTTTTTCTACGTTTTTCGTCAATATTTCTAAAACTATGCTTTAGCGTAAACAATGTTATATACAAAAATGTTCTACATGAAATTTAAAACAAAAAATCTTGTATACATAATTGTTATTACATCAACAGTTTCGGAGTTACGGAAGGTAAAAGTCGAAGTTTTAGATACTTTTTAAATTTTTTGGGTAATGTATGGTATAACTATACCAAAAACCCAGACATCCAAAGTGAAAGTTATCCTCCAACACCAAATTGTTCTATATGGTCCACATAATGTTCAGAAAAAAGTCACACCATTTTGAGCGTCGGGTTTGGGGTGAAGAGGGGGGAGAAATCGGTTAATATAAAAAGTATCGAAAACCTCCACTTTTCACACTCCGTAACTCTGGAACCGTTGATTTTATAACAATTATGTATATAAGCTTTTTTGTTTTTAATTTTATGTAGAACATTTTTTCTACAGAACATTCTTTACGTTAAAGCATAGTTTTAGAAACATTGACGAAAAACTTAAAAAAAACTACTAATTTACCGACTTCTCCCCCATCTCCCCCCCAAACCGGACGCTCAAAATGGTGTAACTTTTTACTAAACAATATGTGGACCATATAGAACAATTTGGTGTTGAAGGAAAACTTTTACTTTGGATGTCTGGGTTAGGCCTTTTTTTGGACCAATTACACTATACTACCTCCGTAACTTTGGAACCGTTCATTTTAGAAGGGTTATGCATAGGGTCTTTTTTATTTAAAATTTAATGTAAAACAATTTTGTATAGAAGGTTGTTCATGCTAAACCGCATAGTTTTAGAAATATTGACGAAAAACTTAAAAAACTACGAATTTACAGATTTCTCCCCCCTCTTCCCCCCCCCCAAACCCGACGCTCAAATTGGTGTGACTTTTTCCTGAACATTATATGGACCATATAGAACAATTTGGTGTTGGAGGATAACTTTCACTTTGGATGTCTGGGTTTGGGTCTAACTATACCATACTACTAATCATATTGTTAGATTTAATCTCATCGCGCGATTGCTTACATGACAGAAGTGAGCGCGACTGTTTCCGGGTAAATATCAAGATATTATTAATACCTTGATATTGAATACATAATTCTCTATTTAAGTTTGACGATTTTCGCATGCAGAGAATGTTTTTTGTTCTCCTGTAGAAAAACGTATTTGTGGGTTGCGAGCTTTTGCATCTTAACACGTTGACGGACAGTGCGTCAAATGAATGTATAAGCAAGTGTTGTGACACTATATGTACTTTGCAAAGTAGAATAGGGAAAAATTCAACGTCTATAGACGTTGTGTCACATTACATCAATCGACATTAGACGTCTATAGACGTTCTGTCCGTCAACGTGTTAAGATACGAAATATCTGTTATAGACCATCTGACCGTACTACAACCCTGTAGCTTATTAGACCAGGGTAATAAGCTAGAAATAGACCATGTTCGGGACACTCAACAATCCAAGTAGCTGACTACTTTTTTAGTTATTGTATACCTATAGGATGAAAACCTACCTGTTTTCTGCCTAGAGTTAGCATCCTTTTTTTAGTTATTAACAGTTTAGTGCAAAAATCGTGATTGTTTCGATTTTTTGTACCCCATTCAAAAGCTAAATAGTTGACATATAATTACAAAATGTAATTTTTTAGAACATTAAAAAACCTTCAAAATGCCGATTTTTGAAAGCTAAAAAGTTAATTTATTGCTACGCAAACTGCAAAATAAGTGTAAATCGTTATTTGTTAATAACTTATACAAAAAGTTACTTACAACTTGTGTTCCAACTTAACCAACTTAGTGTTTCACCCAAAGGTGGGTATTGGGGTAATTAACAAACTCTCAAAATTTGAGACCGATCCGTTAATTAGTTTAAGAGTTATTCTAATTGTTTTTCCTAAAGACCTTTATTTTGAAATAACATTAGACAGAAAATAATGAAGATAGGGCATTCTGAGTATGCCAAATGAAAGTAGAACTTTCAAAATGTAGTAAAAAACGATAAAAAGATTATCTAATATAGTCAATAATCCTAATGCCAAATTTGTGAAATTTTGTAGTTTAACCCTCGTAAGGCGGTGCTTAGATTCTTACGTAAACAACGGTGCGGGGTGCATTTGCACCCCATCCGTATATCCATTCTTTTATAATGTGAACGTTGTGGAAATTGATTTGAAAGATAATTAGGACTTATTTTTATATTATGAAATATAATTTTACAAACAAAGTACTCATTTCTTCTTAAAAAAACAATATTATCGCTGCAAGACCAATACATGAAATTTTCAAAGTGTGAGCAACACAAAGTTTTTATACACAATACAGTTATGCCGCGACTTTCGGTCTTTTTCTCTGACATAAATAACACCCACATTGTCCCATAGCCCTGTTAGTTCCAGGTGGAACAGCAGGAACGTCTAATTCAGGATGAAATTTTCATCATTTGCACCTTACAGTCAGTATTCCAAAAAAAAAAACACGTAAACGCAAAGAGTTTTAAATGCTGTAATGGGTGAAATGCGTTTAGAATTGAATTTAATGCAAATAAAAAAATGGACAAAAAAAATTATTAAAAAAGATAGGTGAGAAATACGAGGCCTGGGGTGCAGATGCATCCCACACCGCCTTACGAGGGTTAAAAACATTTAGAATAACTTTAAAAATATTGTCTGTAGAAAAAGTCATTTTACATATTAGAAAAGCTGGTATTTTACACGAATTCTTAAAAATATAGTTTAATTGGTGCCTAGTCGTGGTAAGTGAAGGGGACTGGGAGCCGACAAATGCACGAGTTCAAAAACTATAAATAGCAACTTAAAACTATTATCATTTTCTATATCTCGGGATCTACTGACTATATTTTGATCGTTCTTTTTTTAATTAATATGTAATTTCTCTGTACATTACAGATATGCAATTTGTCTAGACATTTAGTAATTAATAAACAGTCTAATTGGTTTAAACAATTTTTGAAAAAATAATTTTTTTTCCAAAAATCCATGATTTTAATTATACTATCCCTATTAATCATAGAAAAAGTTAAGGTATACTTTAATAAATAAATTATCTTCAATAAATAATTATCTAATAAAAATCATTTATTTATTAAAGTGTACTTTAACCTTTTCTGTGATCATTAATGATACTATGATTAAAAAAATAGATTTTTGTAAAAAAAATATTTTTTCCAGAAATTTGTAAACAAATTAGACTGTTTATTAATTAATAAATTTATAAACAAATTGTATATTTGTAATGTACGTAAAAATTGCATACCAATTAAAAAAAGAAAGATCAAAATCCATTGAGTTGATCCGAAGATACAGCAAGTTATATTCGTTTGAAATTGCTTTTTCGGTATTTTAACTCGCTGGATTTGTAGATTCCCCCTAGTAATCGTTTGCACTACATTTTTGAAATATCGTAGAGGGTGCTGTGAAGATATAATGTTTGTGCAATTTTTTTAAGAACAAAAACGAATCTCATTCTTTAAAATGGCATTAATGAATTCCTTAATTATTATAAACAAATTAGCTGTGACTTAAAAAAACATATGGCTAACTTTGTCCCAAATGAGCCCAGGCTAAATTTTTTTATTTGGAAATTCGTGTTAAAATACTCTCTTTTTGAATATATTATAAAAATATTGTTTCTACGTACAATATTTTTAAAGTTATTCTAAATGTTTATAAACTACAAAATTTTAAAAATTTGGCAAATGGATTTTTGACTATGTTAATTATTTTTTTACCTTTTTTTAATACATTTTGATACTATCGCTCTTCTACTTGCATTTGGCATACTCAGGATTGCACTGTCTTCATTATTTTCTGTCTTATCTTATTGCAAAATAAAGGTCTCTGAGATAAACAAATTCAATAACTCTTAAACTAATTAATGGATCGGTCTCAAATTTTGAGGGTTTGTTAAGTACCCCAATATCCAACTTTGGGTGAAACACTAAAGTTCTAAGGTAGTTTTAGTAAAAGTTATTAACAAATAACGATTTTTAATTATTTTGCAGTTTGCGTAGCAACAAAATAACGTTTCAACTTTCAAAAATCGGCATTTTGAAGGTATTTCAATGTTCTAAAAACTGAATTTTTCATTTTTATGTCAACTATTTAGTTTTTGAATGGAGTGCAAAAATATAAAAAATCGCGATTTTTGCACTAAATTGTTAATAATTAAAAAACGGACGCGAACTCTAGGCAGAAAACAGGTAGGTTTTCTTCCTATAGGTCTACAATACACTTTTCTAGTAACCTCTGGTGTACCTCAGGGCTCTCATTTGGGTCCACTTTTGTTTAACCTGTATATTAACGACATCGTCACCTGCTTCTCTAACACTTCTGCTCTCTTATTCGCTGATGATCTTAAATGTTATCAAATCATTAATAATCAAGGTGATGCAATATCATTGCAATCAGATTTAGATAATTTAGCCAACTGGTGTCTTGATAATGGGATGGATTTGAATGTCAACAAGTGTCACATTATCCCGTTTTGTCGGAATCATCATTTATCAGTATTTAATTATACCATAAATGATCAATTATTGGATACGGTAGACTCAATTAAAGATTTAGGTGTTGTTCTTGATTCCTCTCTGAGCTTTAACCATCACATCAACTTTATTACTCAAAGATCCATGAAAATGCTTGGCTTTGTTAAAAGGACAACTCGTGATTTCACAAACGTGTTCGCTATTAAAATGCTCTATTGTTCTTTAGTCAGGACGCACCTTGACTACAGTTCTCCAGTTTGGTCCCCACATTATTTACACCTCAAGAACAAACTTGATAGTGTTCAACATAATTTTCTTAGATATATTGGGTTCAAAAAACACATCAATTATAATTATACAGATATGGAACGATTTTTGAATATCTCTTCTCTGCATGTCCGTAGGAAGCGTAAAGATCTTACAGTATTGTTTAATATTATCAATGGCATATATTACTGCCCTGAACTCCTTGCTAAAATATTGTTGTTTGATCCACCACGATCAACAAGACAAATTCAAACCTTTCATATTTCTTTTCATAGATATAATTACTTATATTTTACTTTTGTTCCTAGAACACTAAGACTTGCTAACTCCCTAGATGACCTTTTACTTTTTGGTAACTCTGTTGATGTTTTTAAGAACCATTTAACCAAATTAAATATTTAGCAATGTCATAACCTTGTTATTTGTTAGTAATTAATGTTTTGTAATTATTTTACTTTGTCATGTCTTTTTAAATGTTTTGTACTCTCTCATTTTATTCTTATATTATTCAACACTGTAATTATCAATATCTTATTAATGTATTACCGAATTGGGCTTGCCCGTATAAATAAATAAATAAATAAATAACTAAAAAAGTAATGAGCTAGAAAATCCTTTGTGCCGAGAAAATCCTTTATACCCTGGACGATATTGTGACATCTTTCATTTATTTATGATCCCATTCCAGAATAATTCAAAAACCTTGTGCCAGTTTTTATACGATATACATTCCTTTGTCGTCGTGTTTAATCAGAAAGATACTAAAATTATTAATACATTTTAAAAATAATAGTAAAAAAGGAAAACTTACATTTGCTCTTAAAACTTCCTAGGAAAATCTGTAACAAAAAAAATTATTAATAAAACATTCTTTAAGAAGTTTAATTTGGGTTTATTTTTTTTCTAAAAGCCAATCCTGGTGCTATAATGTTAAACTGGTATAAGTCGAACTCATGATTAATCAAAAGTTTCAGTCAGAGAATTATACAGATGATCTAAATTATTGAATAAATTCATTTTATCTAAAATGGACCGCTTTAGTGTAAAATCCCGAAACACGTCGATTTTTATTTTCAAATTACAATTTTTTGGCATATATTTCATACTACTGAGGTCATCCATCTGAGGGAGGTGACGTAATCGATGATTTTTTTAAATAGGAATTGGGGATGTGTGGCACCTCATTTGAACGGGTATTCAATTCTCTATACAGTAATATAAACATTAATATCATTATTTATACACATGGGCCAAAATAATAATTTTTGAATTAAAATAATTGACGAAAAAAGGAGAATGTATGCAATTTATTTAACTTAAAATACATTCTATGGCCATCAGAAAATAGAAAAAAAAAGTTTATTTGGCAAATAAACATTACTTTTCGCTTAAATTAAATGTTCAAACTGTCAAGAGGTAGGTGGGAGGCTGTTTCTGATTTAATTTAAGCAAAAAGAAATGCTTATTTGTGAAATAAACATTTTTCTCTATTTACTGACAACCGTATAATGTATTTTGAGTTAAATAAATTACATACATTCTTCTTTTTGCGTCAATTAATTTAATTCAAAAATTATTTTTTTGGTCACCCTGTAAAAATAATGATATTATCGTTTATATTACTGAATAGAGAATTGAACACCCTTTCAAATGAGGTGCCAGACGACCCATATTCCTATTTAAAAAATCATTGATTACGTCATCAAGCTCAGATGGATGACGTCACTAGTATGAAATATATGCCGACCAATTGTAAGTTAAAAATAAAATCGACCTGTTTTAGGATTTTTCTCCAAAGTCGTCCATTTTAGAGAAAATTAATTAATTCCATGAGTTTCTCGAGGTAATGCTGTCGAGTTCTTTTAGTTGTATCTAATTTTGATTTTTAATATCACTCAGAAGTCTAAACAAAGAACTTTTTTGCAAAAAGGGTGAAAATCAACATATTTATTACTGTTAAACAAAAAAATCCATAAAAAAGAAAATATCTTGAATCGGTACCTCAAAACATGTCTAAAGAAAATATATATACAACCTTCCACGTAAGTTGGTTAAGTAGTTTTTGAGTTACAATATCTACAGCCTGAAAAAAGCAGTTTTGGGAAAAACGCGTTTAAAGTATTGTCAAATTTTATTTTCAATTTATTCTTTTTGTGTCAAATGGTAAAGTGATGCACACCGGAATATGTTTTTAAATCGCGGAGTGATTTACAAAAGAAAATAAGAACAGCTGTTGACAGTTTCTCACTACGCTCAAGCGCGCTGGCACGAACTTGCTTCAAAGCGAGTTGAAGGTAGGGAGGTAGCGAGATAGTGTTGAATAGCCCTAACTTCGACTCGATTTGGAGCAGGTTCGCGCCAGCACACTTGAACGTAGTAAACAACGGTCAACAGCTGTTCTCATTTTCTTCTGTAAATAACTACGCGATACGCGATACGCGAGAATTGAACACCCTGTCAAATGAGGTGCCAGACGACCCATATTCCTATTTAAAAAATCATTGGTTACGTCATCAACCTCAGATGGATGACGTCACTAGTATGAAATATATGCCAAACAATTGTAATTTAAAAATAAAAATCGACCTGTTTCAGGATTTTTCTCCAAAGTCGTCCATTTTAGAGAAAATGAATTGATTCCATAATTTAGATCCTCTCTGTATGTATAACGCCTTTTAGTCCATGAGTTAGGTATTAATATGTAAAAAGTTTTATGTTTGTTTTTAATAAAGGTTCCGAGAAAAAAATCTTGGAAAAATGCTTATTTGTGGTCTTCTAAAATGTACTAGTACTTTAGAAGAAGAATAATTTTCATTACACCTCGTATTTTGATAATACATTTTTACTGCTTAGAATAAAAATATGCCTTTTTATATCTGTAGCTGTAATTGACAACAATATTACGGGGAATTAGGTTAGGGCAGGCCGAGATATGAATTATTTGACCTTTGTTATGTAACTATCGATTAGTGCGCAAATAATTCATCGGTCAAACAGCACACTGGGACATATTCGAATGTGCATTATTTATACAGGAACAACCTAATTTTAAAGCGAATTCTGCACGTATATTTTTACTCTTTGTGTACCTACCTTTGTTTGTTTACTCTGTATGGTTGTTATCAAATTTATGTTTGAGAACTTTAGTCAAATATTTGCCCAGCGATTTTTGTAGAAACTAGTTGAAATATTACTGGAATTTGAAGTAGAAGTTAAACAAATAATTAAAAAATCCAAAGAAACAGAAAATGCGAGGATTCAGAATATCTTCTTCTTCTTCTTTTTTTTTTTCTGTCTGACTGTCTTTGCAATGTGCGTCCAATAAATTGTCGTTCTATCTTTTTCGTGGACTTCTCACTGATCGGATTCCTATTGGGGAACCGTCTCTCGCTGTCCTTACTACTATATTTGTTATTCGGCTTATGTTGTCATTCCATTCTACTCTTTTGTTTTTTAAACAGTTATTATATATCTGTACTTCTAGCTTTGTCGTATAGAGTCTTACCATCGATTTTTCGAAGGGTTTTCACCTCCGCTGTTTCGAGCAATCTTTTTGTTCTGTCTGTGTCAGGTGGTGTTTCTGCTGCGTATGTCGGCTTATGTGGTCATTCCATTCTACTTTTCTGTTTCTTAACCAGTTATTATATATCTGTACTTCTAGCTTTGTCGCATAGAGTCTTAACATCGATTTTTCGAAGGGTTTTCACCTCCGCTGTTTCGAGCAAATTTCTTGTTCTGTCTGTGTCAGGTAGTGTTTCTTCTGCGTATGTCATTACTGGTCTGATGACTATTTGGTAAATTCTGCCTTTAATTTCTTTTACGACATTTTTAGTTCTACATATTGTGTCATTCAGGCAACCTGCGGCTCTGTTTGCTCTATTCACTTGGTCTTCCAGTTCTGTTTCGAGCTTTCCGTAGCTAGGTAGTGTGATGCCTATATATTTAAACTCAACTACTTGTTCTCAACTACTGGATTCCATCAAAATAAGAAAACTTTAATACTTGGAGCATATAACACGTGGTGACAAATATGAACTCCTAAGATTGATTGTGCAGGGAAAGATTAAAGGAAGACGCAGCGTAGGTAGGAGAAAAATGTCCTGGCTGAGAAATCTCAGAGAATGGTTTGGATGCAGCTCAACTGAACTCTATTGGGCTGTAGTGTCAAAAGAGAGAATAGCAGTGATGATTTCCAACCTTCGTCGCAGAGACGGCACGTAAAGAAGAAGACTTGTTTTTTCATCTCACCCTCCAGCTCCAATAAACATACTTTTTGTCTATTTTGGGGATATTACCATGTTAAATTTTCTGGCAGTTATTATTTCACTTTTTTATTATTTCATCCATTATCAGGTTGAATAATAAAGAATTCAAGGAATCCCCCTATGTTATTCTACTGACAACTTAGATCAGTTGTTCATCTTCTACTTTTATTTTATTGTGTTGTTTTGGTAGATGTTTTGGACTTTTTAATTATTCCTAGAGGTACCTCTCTTGAGTATAACAAAAGGACATTTTCCTTTAATTTGACCCTGTCAAATGCTTTCTTAATGTCCACAAAACGTAAATATACCGGTGTCTGTATTCTAGCGATTTTTCTTGAACTTGCCTAATTATAAATATAGCGTTGTTGCATGATCTTCCCGACCTAAAACTTTGTTGTTCTTCTGCTAATGTTATAAATTCATTCAGTTTGTTTATTATTATTTTGTTTGTTAATTTTAATTAACCAAATTAGCCAAAGAAGATGTAGCCTTACTAGTACACCAGAAGATACCAGAAGCACATCAAATATCGTCAATATGTACTAGAAAGGATTATAACAACAAATGTAAGAATAGATAATGAAGACCTGAATATCATCGAAGTATACGGCTCAGAAAATAATAAGCCTCAAACAACAAGAGAAGCATTTTATGACGAATTACAATATATTGTAGATCAAGTCAGACTCTGACTCTGAGGGAAGCTGATAATATTAAGAGGCATTACATAACGGGAAATAAAATTGGAGAGGTAAAAGAAGCCTTAAAGAAATTAAAAAAAAATCACGAGTATAGGACAGAATACCGAATGAATACCTAAAGTTAGGACGACCCTATCAAAACAACTATTAAAACTAATGTTTAATAAGTTAATTATTCTCTAATTCTCCGCGTCCGATTTGTCTTCTTTTTTGAAGAGGTGTATTAGGATGCTTGATCTCCATTCTTGAGGCATTCTGTTTTGTTCTATTATTTTTGTATTCGTTTTACTAGTTGTTTGGTCAGACCTTGTCCTCCATACTTTAGAAGTTCGTTTGATATTTTGTCCTCCTCTGGAGATTTTCTATTTTTAAATTTTCTTAAGGCTTACTTTACCTTTCCCTCCCCGATGTTTATTTTTTTGTTTGTCTTAACTTCAGGTGTAGATGGTTCATTATCGTCGTCTTTAGCAAATAGAAATCGGAAGTACTCTTCCCATGTTTCCTTCTGAATGTGTTTCGTTTTTATTAATTAATTCATCTCTTTTCTTTGTCCTGTGACTATTCCGCATACTTCTTTTTATGTTCCCTAGAAAACGTGTTCCATCTGTTTTGAAAAACTCTGCCAGTGTTGCCTTTTAATTTGTCTGACTAACTATTCGTTTCATTTCTGATTCGTTTGTAGTGGTTGTATGCTTGTTTTGTTTTGTATTGTAAAAAGGCTTTCAGAAAAGCTTGTAAAAAGAATTCAAAATATAAGAATCTAAATCTAAAGCAGATATTTCAAAGTTCTGCCGAAGTATATTAATTTTTCACAATAATTTATCTATAGCAATAAAAGTTGTCTGTGAAAATGTGTGTTCTTGAGACCAAAGCCCGATAAAATACGTTAAAATCAGCTCCGAAACTAGTCCTAAATTTGTATATTGTGATAATAGTACGGGATCCGAATATAGATCGACCTGTACCCATCTGCTTGCCATATGAAACATTTTTTTTATTAAATTTCATACATAGGAAAATATTTCTAGCATGGGTTGTCTATCAAAATCGTGTCATAGCTATCCTTAAGAGTGGGCCGAAGGGGCTGAAATAAATATTCCAAACACAATTTTTTTAAGTATCGTAAAATTATTTTATTTTTAAATTAAATAGGCATATTTAGTACAATTCATAGATTACTCAAGAAAAAATTCAAGGAAAAATACTAAAAAATAAGCCAACAGTGGCAAATTTTTACAAGACACCTCAAAATATAATGAATTTTGCCGTGGACATCATTGGATCATGGTAAACAAAAAATTCAAAAAGATTTTATTAGCTTACGAGTTTCTCGAGGTAACGCTGCCAAGTTCTTTTACTTTTATCTAATTTTGATTTTTGATATCACTAAGAAGTCCAAACAAAGAATTTTTTTGCAAAAAAGAGTAAAAATTACTGTTAACATTCGGATGACCAAGCGGGGGAAATTGTGACCCCAGCGTATATTTTTCTGTAATAAATTCAAAAGTATTTTCAACTTTTAACTCATTTTTTTTTTATTTGACTTTAATATCATTCTACATATCCTCGTATTTTGAATTAAAAAAAAATCCCTATATTTTACGAATAAAAAATATATTTTGAAGTTGATGTTTAGTAAAATACCGTCTATTATGTCTAATTCCAAGTAGTTTTACGCTAATGACGTCGACTTTGCAAGGTAACAAGACACTTACTCGACATACACACTACACATGACAATAATACTCATGTTGTGACTGGCTGAATGACGAAAGTCCATGCCAAAAAAAAATTTAAAAAAACTTCATTTTTTTGTTAATTGTCAATTCAATTCAATTTCAACTTCAATTTTTGACCTGGGGTCATTTCCCTCCTTCCCCCCCCCCTTGGTCATCCGTGTAACAAAAGAAGGTTAGTCATCGTAAGGTTAAACAAAAATAACCATAAAAAAGCATATCTTGAAACATTACCTCAAGAAATGTCTAAAGAAAATATATACAAAATTCCAGGTTAGTTGTTCAAGTAGTTTTGAGTTACAATATCTACAGTCTGAAAAACGCAGTTTTGGGAAAAGCGCGTTTAAAATATTGTCAGGTTTTATTTTCAGTTTATTTTTTGTGTGTCTAATGGTAAAGTGATGCACACCGGAATATGTTTTTAAATCGCGGAGTAATTTACAAAAGAAAATAAGGACAGCTGTTGACCTTTTCTCACTACGCTAAAGCGCGCTAGCACGAACTTGCTGCAAAGCGAGTTGAAGGTAGGGAGGTAGGGAGATAGTGTTGAATAGCTCTAACTTCGACCCGATTTGCAGCAGGTTCGCGCCAGCATGCTTAAACGTAGTGAACAACGGTCAACAGCTGTTATCATTTTCTTTTGTAACTAACTCCCCGATTCAAAAATATATTCCAGTGTGCATCATTCTACGATTTGAAAGACGACAAAAAAGAAATTGAAAATAAAAGCTGACAATTAATACTCTAGGCGCGTTTTTCTCAAAACTGCTTTTTCTAAAGGCTGTAGATATTATAACTCAAAAAGTACTTGACCGACCACCTGGAATTTTGTATATTTTCTTTAGGCATTCCGTGAGGTAACACTGTAGAGATATTTATTGTTGTATGCTTATTTTTTGTTTAACAATAATAAATAATGATATGTTAATTATTTTCACGCGTTTTTGCCAAAAAAATGGGTGTTTTGACTTTTGAGTGATATCAAAAGTCAAAATTAGATAAAACTAAAAAAACTCGACAGCGCTACTTCGGGAAACTCATAAGCTAATAAAATCTTTTTGAATTTTTTGTTTAGCATGATCCAATGATGAGTTCTGGCTACCTTTGGCTTATTTTTCAGTATTTTTCCTTAAATTTTTCCTGAGTAATCTATCAATTGATGAATTGTACTGAATATGCCTATTTATTTTAAAAGTAAAATAATTCTCATACAGAAGTAAAAATTTCAAATTCTATTCTGGTATAAAATTGTTTATTAAAACTATCTAAAAATTCATCCAAATGGATTGCAAAACGTTTTCGTTCTAATTCAGAACATCTTCAGTGCCTAGAATGAAGTATTTCCACGTTAAATTAAAGCAAAAAAGTTAAATTGTGTCTGTTAGAAAAAAAACATGTGGGAATACTTACATTATGCAGAGTAGTTTGAAAATAGCACACTATTTAAAGTGGCAACCCCATTATATATGGTTTACATATTTTATATTAGTAGAATATATTGACTACAAGTCGATGTTGTTAGATATAATATAATGCATGCCTAAAGGGTAACATGCTTCCCTGCTCGAAAATGCTAGGTACTTACCAGTTCAATGGGTACAGACCAACTGAGAAAATAGGAAATGGACATTCAATATGACAAGAGTGACAAGACATTACAAGATAAAGCTAATTTTTGGTTAAAGCTTAAAAAGTGTGGTTTGATTTTGGATTTTTAGTAAAATGTAAAGGTTGTTAATAAAAATCTAAAAATGGAAATTTATATAATAAACAATTTTATACCAAAATACAATTTGAAGTTTTTACTTCTGTATGAGTTTTTTAAACTATGGTATAGAGCCAACTATTGGGACTTTCCCATTGATTTTAAAATAATCCTACAATACTTTCGAAAAAACGCTGGACGGAAGGGCCGCCCGAGAACTTTATCGTACCGATCTATTATCGTTATCGTACTAGATACTGGCATTTTATAAAAATAACAAAGTTACTCGTTATTTTGATATTTTAGAAACACCTTGTATACTTGAATATATTTTATGGTTCTACGCATCATTAATTCCTGCATTTGAGAAAATGTTCGGGGACACACTATAGATTATTGCATAAACCAATAGAATATTAGTCATACTTTCATTTCAAATTAGTTCATTTTTCATAGAGAAATTAATAGTTTACAATATTTGCATTTTACTGCATGGATTGTAATGAAATCTTGGGAGTAGCCCACAGCCCAATCTCCTAATTCAAAGTCTATCCTATATACTATATACTATGGCGCTTTCATCATGGGGGCGGTTCCCACCACTTCTCGGGGATAGAACATTTTCATTTTCGAATTGCATGGAACAAAAGAAAGAATTTTAAGAAAATTTAAAAAAGCGCTCTATAATTTGATCTTATTTTTTTTCACCCGTCCAACTTTTTGAAAGTAGAAATAACACTATATTAAGAGGTATTGCAAAAGAAAAACAATGCATTTAAATTCTGGTGAATGAGGGGTTAAATGTATGTACTTCTCATTTTTCCTTAAAGTACATTAGTCATATTTTTTTTGCACCATATCTCGCTTAGTTTGAATGTAACCGACATTTAACGGTGCTCGTTTTAAAGGCCTTTTCACACACTACAAAAGCATGAGCACTTTGAGCATGCATCAAATAACACTGTAGTAAAATGTATTGTAGAAGGAAAACGATGCATTTAAATTCTTGTGGAAGAGGGGTTAAATATACTTCTCAATTTTTTTCTTAAAATTCGTTGCATATCTTATTGCAGCATATCTCGCTTAGTTTGAATGTAATAGACATTTAATAGCGCTTATTTGAAAGGACTTTTCAAGCACAATAAAAGGTATTGGTAGCATTATACACCTAAAATCGACCGATTCTCTGTTATTTCAAGTTGAATACACTGATTTGAGCACGCACCAAAAAAAACAAACTCTTTTTACCTACCATATCTCTTTTTGTATTATAAATAGAAAATTTACGAAGGAACGAATCTCTTTTTTATTTATAATCTTAAAAAAAATTTTATATAGTGTTTTTAGTTTGATGCATAGTTTTTAAGGTATTCACAAAAAACCGTCCTAAAACGTGTCATTTTTTAATGAAAATGGCCAATTTTCAACTACGCATAACTCAAAAAGTATTGAGTTCTCAAAAAAAAGTATAGCTCAGTTTTTGCTTAAATATAGGTTCTCTAGCCACTTCCATGCTTATTTTGACCAACAAATTTTCCAACCCCCTGAAGGGCTGGGAATTGCCCCAAGATAAAAAGCGCCATAGTATATAGGGTAGATTTTGTTTCTTGAGCTATTCCCTACTTACTGTGAAAATATCAAGTACATCGATGTAGTAGGATGGAATTCGCAGCCAAATACCCTCATTGACTGCCCTATAATAATGCTCTGCTATGATCGCGTGGCTTTTCAGAAGCCACGATTTACCTCTTGCTACCAAAATCTCTATCATCAGATGCTATGTATTTTCTACGTTATTATACGGAGTAGAGGCCTGGACACTTTCCGAGGCTTCTTTGAGAAAACTCGAGGCATTTGAGATGTGGTGTTACAGGCGCATTTTGAGAATTTCGTGGGTGGATCGTGTGACTAATATTGAGGTTCTACGTAGAATAGGCAAGGAATGCGAGATTATTAACATAATCAAAGAGCGCAAACTAGAATATCTTGGCCATGTTATGAGGAATGAACAGAGATATGGCTTGTTGCAACTCATTCTTCAAGGCAAGGTATTTGGAAAGAGAGGACCAGGGAGAAGAAGAATATCTTGGCTTCAAAACCTGAGAAAGTGGTTTAATACATCGACAACCGGACTATTCAGAATAGCAGCAAGCAAAGTTAGGATAGCCATGCTGGTCGCCAACATCCGGAACGGATAGGCACCTTAAGAAGAAGAAGATGATCGCGTGAGAGGGGACACACACAAGATTCTAGCAAAATATCAATTTTCTGTAACTTTTCGAGTTTTTGAGCTACAGCAACCAGTTTTATGTCATTGGAAAGGTAATTTTACATTCTTTCAAAATATGTAAAAATATACTATATAATATATTACTATATAAAAATATAAAAGCCATATTATGGGTAAAATTTATTGTGCTAATATTTAATAAAGTAGTACATAAGTCTACCACATTTCAAATTTTAGTTTCTATTAAAGAGGAAGTTACGGGCACTCGAATATTTTTTTTATAAAAAATTCATAACTCCCCTCCTGTGAGGAGTTAAGAAATCTGACTAATGTTATTCAGTTTACCGATAGGACACCAAAAATATGTCAAAAAATAAACAAATTCCTTGGAGTCATTTTTGAGAAAATCTAGTTCAAACTTATGTCAAATTTTGACCCCTTAAATATAGGCAACCCATAACTTTTTCTGAAAAACGATAACATTCTTGTTATAGCCCCATCTTTAGGCTATATAAATGTTTTTTCAAATTAAATTTATCTTAAACAAGTTTTTAGATTGGTAGGGAAATGTATCGGGTGGGCGGTCGGCCATGCTAGCCGCCATTTTGTATTTGGAAATGTCAAATTCCGTATTTCTATTTACCTGTCGATGAGCTAACTTTAAGTTAAATTTCATTCGTTTTGGTCAAAATTTGCAAAAATGGGCCCCAAATAACCCCCCTATTTCGGCCCCCCTTTGAGAGGTTTTTTTCAAAAGCTTAGTTTCTCGACAAAATTCTTTTAAACTTACTCATACCGAATTTCATCGAAATCGGTCCAGTAGTTTTTGCTGGGCGGTGGCGACATACGTACGTACATACGTACGTACATACGTACGTACATACGTACGTACGTACGTACGTACATACGTACGTACGTACGTACATACTTCCGACATGTTTTTTTTATTTGCTTTTTAGACTCAGGGGGACTCAAATCGTCTAAAAAAAGTGAAATCTGAAAAAAATTTTTTTTGCACGATCCTATAACTTTATCTATTATACTCATACTGCGTATGTAGTACGATAAAGTAATATTATACTCATACTGCGTATGTAGTACGATAAAGTAAAAAATGTGTTTGGATTATTAATTTCAACCCCTTCGGCCCCCCTTAAGGATAGCTGTTATGACACGATTTTGATAGGCAACCCATGCTATAAATATTTGTCTATGTATGAAACTTAATAAAAACAATGTTTCATCCGGTAAGCAGATGAGTACAAGTCGACCTATATTCGGATCACACGTCAGCTGTGCTAAAATAAGCAGTTTTTATTTATTACTAAAAACGAAGTACAGTCTCATAGTATTTCACGATGAGCTTACACTATAGATATATTGGAAAATACTTCCACGATATTGGGGAATATATATCGAATATATTAACGAACTTAACCTCTAGCACTCGCATGGATTTACATACATAAGTGGTCGTGAGGGCCTCACAGTCACCAACGTTTAGTATTAAGGCATTTCAATGAATTATAGTGCTATTTTGATTTTATACGATAAAAAATGTTTTCTTGATACAAAATAAAATAAGTTTTAAAAAACGTTAAGCAATAGACAAAAATAATATAAAAAAAACTATTACCTAATGATTGTAAGATCCAGTAGGTACAAATATTTTCTGCATTCTCATAGCAGACGTTTTTTCGGCAGATTATACATATATTTCTTTTGAATGCCGATATCCTGATCACGGGAATATGTAGCATTTTTTTTATATTTGTTCGGCAGTTCATCTATTCCTGCTTTATTTCTAGCCGTTCGGAAATTAGTATTTTAATCTTTCTTGGAAGTTGTGGACTTCCAAACGATTTTTTTGAGTCTCTTTTACTAGTTTCGTTCCCAGTTGTTTATAAAATGTGTTCTCTGTATACAGAGAATTTCATTATTGTGGCTACGAATTATAAATCCATTGAGACCACAAATATTGATAAAATGAAAAAAATATAATCAAATGCCACCTTTTGTCCTTCTTTTCGCATATGTAGCATACAACTTGTCGGTTGTATTCACTTTTCCTTATTATTACATATTATAAAATGTTTTATTTTTCTTCGCCAGTTGTATTATTAGTTGCACAATCGTGGTACATTAATGATTGTGGAAGAACACTTTTAAGTCTTTTAAGAACATAAGATAATTTACGTAGGCTTCCGACTGAACTGAGTTTATTTCCAGGTAAAGATTTGCCAACGGAATGCTATTAGTATACAGGTTGTCTGTTGTAATATATTATTTCTTCCACTTTTATCATCGTTTCGGACTATAAGTTTAGCGCAATAAGTTTCTTGCAATCAAAAATCGCAAATAGCTTTAGCCTATTCCATAACGGTTGGGTTTCGAAGGAAGATACTGACGATATCTATACATAATCCCTTCGAAAACCTACTAGCTGTTCTTTAATAATTAAATATTCCAAAGGTAAAAAAACTTTTTTGTTTAAGATAGTAATATTTTGTATTTTGTTAACGACGTTCGAGTTGGAAGTCGAAACGTGAATAAAATCATCTTTTAAGTTAAATTGTGGCTTATTTTCCATTAAGAATAATATATATATATATATATATATATATATATATATATATATATATATATATATATATACAAACAAACAACTAGTTTATTAGGGTTGAAGTCAGAAGGTTGGCCAGGATGTTAAAGAAACACTCTTTTGACTTTTTGTCTAGCTTTCGGAATGGTTTTATTCCTTTTTCAAGACTCTGTAATATAGATAAAAAGAAATATGTAAATTTTTATAAAATATCACAATTCGTCAGTTCAACTTACTAGTCGTTGAGATTATTTAAAAGCTTTATGACCCTCAACAATACTAACACAAACATAGAATACAGAAAATAATGGACAAAATACATTCTAAAATTTGGTAAGGATGGTAAATTTTTATATTTATTCTATGACATCTTTTGATGGTGTGTTTTAACTCTGATACATAGAGAACAGAAAGAAAAAACAGTCAGATTAAAATGTAATTAGGTGTTTTTAATATTGTATTTATTTTCAAAAAACCAATAGGCCCATACTGGGTAATTTTTATTTTTAAATCTGTCTTAATGGTATGCAACCTGTTATGCACACAGATGTATTGTGTAGTGCATATGTATAAGAAATATTTATTTTATTTTTGATGTTTTTCCAGTAAGTAACAATAAATATTGCTCAGTTTATCTATGTCAGACTTTTTATTTATGCAAGACTTACTGGATTTTATCAAACACATTTCCAAGAAAACACGTTTTGAATGGTTTGTTTCTTTGGCCAAAATACATGAATCTTCGAAATTAAACTCATGTTTCAAAGTTAATGCATGTTCTGTAAGTGCACATGCATTTATTTTATTGGTTTTTATATCACTACGATGTGAGATCACCCTACTGTGGAAATTGCGAGATGTTTCCCCGATGTATACGTTGTTACAATTGGAACACGGTATGGAATAAACAACATTCGAAGACTCTTGTCTTGTGAAGGGATCCTTTGTTTTTGAGTATAACTTAGATACCGTTTTCACGTTCCTAGTTGAAATTTTTAAGCCATTAACATTTCTGAAAATGTTAATTAGCTTAGGTGTCAGAACTGGAATGTAGGGCAAGGAACCAAAAGTTATTTTAGGTGGTATTACTGATGTGTTGTCGCTGTCTGTCAATGTCAATTGTCGGACCTCATTATTATGAAAATTTTGTTTACCAGAAAATTGAGAAGGAAAAGGAGAACCGAAAATGAGTTTATTTAAAAGCCCTATGGGATAATAAACTCATTTTCGGTTCTCCTTTTCCTTCTCAATTTTCTGGTAAACAAAATTTTCATAATAATGAGGTCCGACAATTGACATTGACAGACAGCGACAACACATCAGTAATACCACCTAAAATAACTTTTGGTTCCTTGCCCTACATTCCAGTTCTGACACCTAAGCTAATTAACATTTTCAGAAATGTTAATGGCTTAAAAATTTCAACTAGGAACGTGAAAACGGTATCTAAGTTATACTCAAAAACAAAGGATCCCTTCACAAGACAAGAGTCTTCGAATGTTGTTTATTCCATACCGTGTTCCAATTGTAACAACGTATACATCGGGGAAACATCTCGCAATTTCCACAGTAGGGTGATCTCACATCGTAGTGATATAAAAACCAATAAAATAAATGCATGTGCACTTACAGAACATGCATTAACTTTGAAACATGAGTTTAATTTCGAAGATTCATGTATTTTGGCCAAAGAAACAAACCATTCAAAACGTGTTTTCTTGGAAATGTGTTTGATAAAATCCAGTAAGTCTTGCATAAATAAAAAGTCTGACATAGATAAACTGAGCAATATTTATTGTTACTTACTGGAAAAACATCAAAAATAAAATAAATATTTCTTATACATATGCACTACACAATACATCTGTGTGCATAACAGGTTGCATACCATTAAGACAGATTTAAAAATAAAAATTACCCAGTATGGGCCTATTGGTTTTTTGAAAATAAATACAATATTAAAAACACCTAATTACATTTTAATCTGACTGTTTTTTCTTTCTGTTCTCTATGTATCAGAGTTAAAACACACCATCAAAAGATGTCATAGAATAAATATAAAAATTTACCATCCTTACCAAATTTTAGAATGTATTTTGTCCATTATTTTCTGTATTCTATGTTTGTGTTAGTATTGTTGAGGGTCATAAAGCTTTTAAATAATCTCAACGACTAGTAAGTTGAACTGACGAATTGTGATATTTTATAAAAATTTACATATTTCTTTTTATCTATATTACAGAGTCTTGAAAAAGGAATAAAACCATTCCGAAAGCTAGACAAAAAGTCAAAAGAGTGTTTCTTTAACATCCTGGCCAACCTTCTGACTGCAACCCTAATAAACTAGTTGTTTGTTTATATCGACAGTCACTAATATCCAGTATTTCTTATATATATATATATATATATATATATATATATATATAATCGGTTCATAGCGTTCTACGACGTCTTCCGATTCCCAATCGCCATTGCTCTCGATCGTAGCACATGTCTTCGTTCAAGCCGCTTTCTCTGATTTCCCTATGGATTCCTTCTATCTAGCTTTTCCTAGGTCTTCCTCTTTTCCGCCGTCCTTTTGGTGCCCATCGTAGCACTTGTTTGGGTAATCTGTCTTCTTCCATACGTTGTACGTGGCCAAACCATCTTAGTTGCTTTGTTTTTATATCGTCCATTATTGTATGCTTTACATCCATTATCTCCAATATTCTTGTATTTCTGATTTTTTGTATTCTTGATATACCAGCAGATCTTCTCCAGAAGTCCATTTCAGTTGTTCTGAGCATATTTTCGGATTTTTCTTTAAGTGGCCAAACTTCGCTGCTGTATGTTATAATGCTCTTAACAATGCTGTTATAGATGTTACGTTTATTTTCTTTGGAGATACTTTGGTCCCATAGGATTTTGTTCAATAATGCGATAGCTTTCCTTCCTTGTGTGCACCTTTCTTGGATATTCTTGTCCAACGTTCCATCTTGTGTAATTTTAAGACCCAAGTATTTATATTCCTGACCGTGATTAATAGTTATTTCATTTTCCAACGCTAGATCCTGCTGTATACCTCCAACGCACATATATTCCGTTCTCTTGGTATTCACTTCTAAACCCCAGTTCCGGTACTCTTCTATGATTTTTCGGGTCATATATTCAATATCGTGATAATCCTGGGCCATAAGAATCTGATCATCCGCAAAACATAGAGTGTATAGCATGTTATCATCATTTAGCGGTATACCCATATTCTTACATTTCCTTTTCCAGGATTTCAAAACTTGCTCTAAATATATTTTAAATAGTGTCGGCGATAGACAGCAGCCCTGTTTAAGACCCTTATTCACTTCAAATCCTGACGAGATTTCCTTGCCTAGCTTAACTTTTGCTATATTATGTTGGTATAGATTTTTTACAGCTTTAATGAGGTTCAGACTGATGTTAGTTTTTTCGAGGGCTTCCCAAAGTTTACTTTGTGGTACAGTATCGTATGCTTTTTTTAAGTCTATGTACACTAAATGCAGTTCTTGATTGTAGGCTATTTGTTTGTCTATTAACTGTATTACACAATATAGGTGGTCAGTGGTGGATCTGCCAGCGCGGAAACCGGCTTGCTCTTCGGCCTCTAAGTCTTTGTATTCTTCTTCTATTTTATTTTTGATAATTTTTCCGTAAACTCTGCTGATGGTGCTTGTGACAGATATTCCCCGGTAATTATCGCATACATTTTTACTGCCTTTCTTGTGTATTGTAGAAATTACAGACAATTGCCATTCTTTTGGTATCACTTCGCCATTCATACATCTCATTCTCTTCATTAAGAATAATAAATTACATAAATGCCACAACGAAATAGATTCAGAACAATATTCTATTTTAATCTTTAATAAGAATATGTTGTACTTCGTTATGTTGTGAAATTTCTTTTGAATAGGGTACCATTTCGAAGACTTATCGGCTTATTTTAACCCAGTTCTCAATTCGTTGATATACAGAGACAAATAATATACTTTAATCTTTCAATCCATAATCGATTTCGAGCTGCTGGATATATGTCTCGTTGAATATATCTGAATACATCAGTGTATTTGATTGTTCAGTCACTGTCATAATTTCGCTTCAAGCTACATACTTGAATCGTTTATTTGATTGATATTCCTTTTCAGCTTCGTGTCTTTTTGAATAAAACAAAACGTGTCATACAGACAAATGTGTGTAGGATCATTACTTAACGCAAATTCTAACAAAAATCGAATTAATATTAACAAGAAAAACTTTTTAAAATACAAAAGCTGAGTAAGTATAACAAACACGTACAGGGTGGGGCATCAGTGTGACAAAGTCCAATTATTCATTTGTCGTAAGAGATACGAAAAAAAATTAGTGCACTAAAACTTTATGTTTTTTTTTTTAAATACAGTACCCTGTATATTTTTACATTTTTAGATTCTCCTCGATGTCTTTTTTCATACAATATAAAATTTTGTAATATTATACGAGGTACTTTAAAAGATAATTCCGTTTTTTTGTTAATTTCGTAGCAATATTCACACCCTGTAGAACTGTAGTGATTTAACACCAAAATTTCTATTTATGTTCAAACAAATTTTAATATAGTCTACTATTGTTAAACATTATTAATATAGCGAAATGTTTAATTTTAGTATACAGGGTTGCTCAAAACTCGGAATGAGTATTTTATGAGTTTTCTTAAATGGAACACCCTGTATTTTAGTATTGTAATGAAATGATATTTGAGGGTACTTTTTAATTTCTTAAGCATTCTCTATACATAAGTACTTTAGTTTGTGAGTTATTCGTGATTTTTTAAGCCAAACATTAATTGCAACAAAAATTACGTAAAATTTTATTAGGTGGCCGTGAAAATATTCAATTAAAAATAATTTTTCGAAATAAAAATACATTTTAATCTAGACTGATCCTTAATTTATTAATATATGATGAGATATCAAAATACCTACGTAGTTCAAATTATTGGTGCGTAAAATATTAAAAAAAGCATACAATAGGTACTCTACCAATTTAGCTATGATACTTTTGCTTAAACATTCGACATTATACTATTTTTATAGCTCCAGTTGCTTTGTTACCATTACTAATATGAATTATTCTAATAAAGAACTGATTAATGTGGTTTTTGTGCTATTAGAGTATAACAAAAATGTACTACAAGCAATAATAACACAGCCCAACAAAAAAAAAAGTTTGTCTTGCTGTCGAAAAGAAATCAACTGATTTTAGTTAATTCATCTATGCTGATTCCAAAAATCCAAACCTTTTCTTTGTATCAGCTCCAGTTTTCGAGGTATAACATACTTATCAACTACCTAAATATTCTTACATTTCCGTATATTCCACCACTATAATTACAATATGTTTACAAACAAACTTAACAAATTCTAAGACAAATGGGCAAATGAACAAAAGGGCCTATTTTGGTGTTCATTTAGGAGATCAAGATGAATCCTGAGCTCCACATGTAGTGTACAAAACTTGTCTTGAAAACTTGCGACAGTGGATGAAAGGACAACGAAAATGTTTAAATTTGGTTTTTCAATGGTATGGATGGAACCAAAAAATCATTTTGACGATTGATATTTTTGTCTTGTGAATATAAAGGGCATTAATCGTAACAATCGACATACGTGAACATATCATAACCTGGATTCAGCAATAAGACCAATTCCACATCAGCTTGAGCAGATACCCATTCCAATATTTAGCAGTCTACCTATGTTACCAGGGATAATGTCCAAACGTTATCTGACGAACTGCAGACTAATAGATTTGAGGAAGACGACAGTGGTTTTGAAGGGAATTCAACATGTCCTGAGCGATATACTCAGGAAGAGCTAAGCGATCTTGTCAGAAATTTGAACCTTAAAAAGGATTCTTCTTAGTTTCTTACCTCCAGACTAAAAGAAAAGAATATTCTTCACCCAGACACCAAAATTACATACTACCTTAATAGAGATACATAAATGATATTTTGCCTTTTTTTCCCAGCAAGATGATATAGTTTTTTATAACAATATTAAAAGACTGTTAGAAAAAATAGGTGTAGCGGAGTATACACCAGATCATTGGCGTCTTTTTATCGACAGTTCCAAACGAAGCGCGAAGTTTAAAGTGTGCCCATCTACATAATGGCAACAAATATGGAAGTATACCAATTGCGCATTGAGTGGAATAAATGCTCAACAATTTTAACAAACACGGTTGTCATATTATGAGTATTAAACTTCATTACCTCCACAGCCACTTAGACCGTTTCCCAGAAAATCTTCACCAATATATCAAAACGATGGAAGAGGGGTATCAGGGAGTTGGGGCTATCACATGATGGCGGATTACTACTGGAGTCATCAAAGGGACCGTCCTTATAAAGCCTTTGCAAGAAAATCATATAAAAGGAAGTTTTTAGATGACGCCGAATAACACATTTTTGCTGCGACGCTGCCAGTTAGGTTAGATGAAAAGTTAAGTTTTTTTGGCAGATATGTGCGATGATTTTTGTAAGTACATCATTGTACAATAAATATCTTACTTTTTATTCGTATTTCGTTTATTTCGTGGGTAGCAGCACTACATATATGTAGGTAGTGCTGCGTTGAATTACCCTATATGTTAGAAATTTGATCTTTTGTCGTATTTTCTGAAGACGATCTGATGGAGCAAATCTGGTGGCATTTTTGGATTCAGCAGACCCAAATTACCTAGAAACAGTAAAAAAAAATCCGGCAGCAAACTGTGTGTTTACCAGTGTAATTTATTATCACCAATTCCCTGATCGACGACAATCAAGAAGATTATTGGTTAATTTTAGCTCAGCACCAGCTTACAATTGACGAACAGGTAAATTATTTATCATGAGGTTATCTATTTCATCTCCTGAATCTTCATCAGTGTCAACAGATGGATTAGGTGGCTCACTAAATATTCCTTCCAGTTCATTAGCGACATTTTCATTATTATATATCAAAGCTAGAGCTTCTGAGAATGAGAATCGATGGTTGTAAAAAAAATTATCAAAAATTATAAACGACATGATCATGATCAACTCCCAGTGATACCATATGATATCACCGACATCTAGTAAGATATTAGAAAATGTCTCAATACATTTAAATTTGGAAAAAAGGATATAAACATTTGTTTTATGGTAGGGGAGCCCAAGCGGGGATTTTTGCAGTTACTCGAGCGCGTCAGATTATCATATGGGGAGAAACCTGGTACCGTGCAGATTTACCTCTTTCATATATTGGCTCCTAAAACACAGAGGAGTTCGTTAAGGGCCCGAAAAAAAAATCTATCCTTAAAAATACTCGAAATTGTCAGATTAAGATAAGGTAAGTTAAGTACATGCAAACGAGTGTATATTTCAAAAATCTGACGATTTGAGCGTCAGGAAATGGGCGAGTCAAAAACTTTCACAAAAAAAGCGAATATTTTGCGAAATAAAGGTCAGATCGAAAAACTGAAAACTGCGTTTTCCATATTTTTCAAAAATCTATCGAACGATACTAAACATGACCCACCGCGGAGAGGGGTGGGGGTAAATTTAAAATTTTAAATACAAATCTCGCGATATTTCGCAAATTAAACATCAGATCAAAAAACTGCAAAATACACTTATTCAGTATTTTTGAAAAATCTATCGAATGATACTAAACACGACCCCCAAGTAGGTGGGGTGGGGGTAATTTAAAATCTTAAATAAGAGCCCCAAATTTTTATTGCAGATTTGGATTTTTTACGTAAAAATAAGCAACTTTTATTCTCGAAAATTTTTTTCGAATTATGGATAGATGGCGCTGTAATCGGAAAAAACTATTGTTGGAAATGGAAAATTAAAATAAAAAATTGCAAGTCCCCACTAAAATGAAAAAAATTTTACTTAACTTTTTTTTTGTGTTAGGACCTAATAACCACAACCCAATATGTCCCCACAGCGCTCGAGTGATTGCACATTTAGCCTTCTTTGCTCCCCTACCATTATTAACCATGATAACCCAAAATATGGGCGAAAAAAGCAAAAAGTTTCGATTTTTTTTCGGGTTTTGTAAACTAAAAAAAAAATAATAAGCACAAGTTTTGCGACTGGCGGTTTTCGTGATGATTGAGAAAAGATACATTATGAAGGGATTCCACCAAAAAATAGACTCTTACGGAAAATGTCTATTTTGGTCTGCGTTTCGACAAAACCGCCTGGACTAATACAATTTAGACATGCAACAATAAAGAAGTTTACCTTTTAAACTCACGAAAGAAAGTAAACAAAAGAATTGTTACAAATTGGGCTATAAATTTCATAAAAGGGTGTGTAAGGGCTATATATTATAATTCTAACAACCGCAGTTTTGACTTAAGCATTTAAATAAAAATATACGATAATCGCATGTTCAGTAAACATATTCTAATGGCCGTTTGTTACCGTAATAGCGCTACATACTCCCGATAAGTATTTCTACCGCCATAATTTCCTATTACGTGACTTGAACAGTTTTCTTAGCCTCTTTCATGCCGAAAACAAAGGAGGGTCCATTAACTTCTTCGAGTAGATTTACAATGATTACTACACCGTAGTAACTCAACAGAAGAATTCCTTAATTACTTTCATCTCATAATGTGTTACTCAAATTATACAGTTAGGGGGATCCGAGTTGTTTAAACGGAGCCAGCAGCCAACATTAATTTGGTGTATGGTGAAAAATAAGTCACCTTGAATGATGTTTGTCTTGCGACAAATACTGGTATTAAAATTCCGCAATGGGAGGACCATTTCGAGGTGTTCTGGAGAAATTTAAGTGAAAATAATTTAAGGTAAGTCGTTAAGCTATATTCTAATTAGAAAGGATATATTTATTTATGAAGGGTGTAACACAAATACAGGTAATAAATTAAACCACTTATTCTGGGACCCAAAATAGCTCGATTGAACCTAACTTACCTTAGCACAAATGTGCACATAAAAAAAGTTACAGCCCTTTGAAGTTATAAAATGAAAATGGATTTTTTTTTTCATATATCGAAAACTCTTAGAGACTTTTTATTGAAAATGGACATTTGGCATTCTTATAACAGTGAAATTTGTACACCCTATAAAAATTTGTTGGGGTTTTGTTCCCTTAACCCTTAAACGCCCAAGGGTGGGTAAAAAATGTCCACCTAATGCGTATTCCCTTGTAACATATTTATTACATGTTTAAATTTTTTTTAAAAATTATTTCTTGTTAAAAAGACAGCCCTTTATCGAATGTTAATTTGGTTCTACGCATATTTTTGAAAATAAAAGTAGCATCTTGAGTTAAATATGGGTGGGCATAAAAAGTACACCCTTGGTAAAACTTGTTACTAAAGGTTTCTATATAATTTCTCGTTAGTAGAAAGATAATCCATATAATTATCGACGTATAATTACATAATCTACATAATTATCCGCTAATGAGGAGGTTTAAAGGAAGAATGTGGAGAAAATCGACAAATCTGAATTACTGGCTTTTACTGGTATGTTAATTTTGATGTACATTGTAATTTTGTTGTAAGGTTTGTAAATTGTTTATATTTATATTTTAGAAGATGCTGTGTTTATTAAGCATAAGATTCTTAAGCTTAATCCATTTCCAACAACTCTAAATAAATATATTAGCTATTTTCGAGGTGGACATTTTTTACCCACCCTTGGGCGTACATGGAACCTAAAAAAGGTTGGTCGTTTAAGGGTTAAACCTCCTCAAACTTTTGTGTACGTTCCAATTAAATTATTATTGTGGTAACATAGACCATTCAGAGCTTTTTATGAAGAATAACTTTTTTTAGACTTAGGCCCAAACCAGACGGGCTACTCTGCAGCGCTACTCTGTGGATTCACAAAGCAGCTTCCGATGATTTACCGTGGGTTCTTATGTGAAGTGGACGTCGCACCCCAGACGAGCGACTGTGGCCAGCTATTCTTATTTAAAAAAAAATCATCGATTACGTCATCACGCCCAGACGAATGACGTCACTAGCATGATATATATATATACCAAAAAATTAGAATTTAAAACTAAAAATCGACCTGTTTCGGGATTTATCTCTAGAGACGCCCATTCTCGAGAAAATTAATTTACTCCAACTCAAACGTCCTCACTGTAAATTTTTTCAAGAGTATATTTTTTTTAAATCGCCACTGACCATAATATAATATGTTCTGTCAATAAGAGAGATCATACCAGTCAGTCTTTAGGCCCACCACATACGGAGAAACGCAAATGTAACGAAACTGAAACTGTAAGTTACTTTTGAATTTCATTTGAGTTTATGCAGTATACGCCTATGGCCCACCACATACGGTGATACGCAAATGTAACGAAACTGAAACTGTCAGTTTTAAGGCGGGTTCTCACTTGTCAGTTTCGCTGACGCAGTCTGGCTGATTCATTAATAATGAAAAAATAAAAAGTGCCTAGGCCAAACTAGTTTATCCTGATATAAAGACGCACACTTCAGGCCAAACTAGTTTATCCTCATATATAATAAAGATTCACTTTTCAGGATAAACTAGTACGGCCTTCTTCTTCTTCTTCTTGTAGTGCCTATCCGTTTCGGATGTTGGCGACCATCATGGCAATCTCTACTTTTCACACTGCTGCTCTGAAAAGACTTGTAGTGGTTGTGTTGAACCACGTACGTAGATTTTTCTAGGTCTTTTTTAGATGCGTCTGTAAATACGATAGGATGATTTTTAAAATAATTTTCTATGTCTGATTTAAACATCATATATCTCACGCGCAAGACGAGTGCCAAACGCGCGTAAAACGCGCGCATAAGGCTCGCATACAACGTGCGGAACGCGCGCATAATGCTCGCTCAACTCGCGCGTTCGGCGCGCCTTATGCACGCGTTCTGCGCGCCTTATGCGGGCGTTTTGCCCGCGTTTTGCTCACTTTATGCGCGTTTTGCGCACTTTATGCGCGCGTTTTACGCGACTTATGCGCACTATATGCGCGCGATTTGCGCGCTTTATGCGCGAGATTTGCGCGCTTTATGCACGCGTTTTGCGCGTGAGAAATATGATGTTTAATTTAGACATAGAAAATTATTTTAAAAATCATCATATCGTATTTAGAGACGCATCTAAAAAAGACCTAAAAAAATCTACGTACGTGGTTCAACACAACCACTACAAGTCTTTTCAGAGCAGCAGTGTAAAAGTAGAGATTGCCATGATGGTGGTCAACATCCGAAACGGATAGGCACTACAAGAAGAAGAAGAAGAAGGCCGTACTAGTTTATCCTGAAATGTGAATCTTTATTATATGAGGATAAACTTGTTTGGCCTGAAGTGTGTTCATAGTTATATTAGGATAAACTAGTTTGGCCTAGGCCATACTAGTTTATCCAAGGCCAAACTAGTTTGGCCTAGGTAAAACTATGACACAAAAACACGAAACCCGATAAAAACGCAAATACAAGTTTCCAGCACACCGGTTTCAATGAAACTGAAATATATGCGTTTCAAACGGCCGGTCTGAAACGGTCCATATGGTTTCATCATGTGTGGTATCTCATAGGCGTCTACTGCATAAACTCAAATGAAATTCAAAAGTAACTGACAGTTTCAGTTTCGTTACATTTGCGTTTCACCGTATGTGTTGGGCCTTAATGTTAGTTTATCGTTGCTGCCTTGAAGGTTCATCGACATCATCATTGGCGCTACAACCCATTGTGGGTCTTGGCCTGTTCTATAGAGTGGCCGGAAAGTCCCTTTACACTAATGAATGGTTTTTGTTATACTGCAGAAGGAAAAAATAATACCAAAATTTTGTTTTTAATTTATTTATTAATTATTTATTTATCTAAACCATCGGTGTGCACCGGGAATTTAAGCATTTCCCAATAAAATCGGTTTTTTATTTAAACAATTAATAAACATACAAATTTTTTTATTGACTATTCGTGTATTGTTCCCTCGAATGCATATGTTTGCAAATTTTCAATTATTTGCATTGGAGAAAAGGCAGTCAAATTAACGTCTAAAGATTTGACGAAAATGATTGAACTAAAGAAAAGCGTTAAATAAGGAAGGACTAGAACGAGATGGTTTGATGACTTGGATAATGGCCTGAAACCTGTGAACGTAAGAAAATGGAGTAGAAGGGCACAAGCGATGTCTGAATGGAAGGACATAGTCAGGCAGGCAAAGAATCATTAAGTGTTAAGATTCCAAAAAAAGAACAAGAAAAGTAGAGAGATACACCGCACAAACTTTAGATTTTCCAATACCGTAAAATTTGCAAAGTACTATCATCACTGAACTTCAATTTTCGGTAGAATTTAGGGAGATAAAGTTGCTGAGAAAATTAGTTTGCTTTGAGCCTTTTGAATAAAATTAGGTGATTTTTAGTCAAAAAAATATAAATTTTGAGACTCATATACGATTTAAAAGAACTTAACACAAAAACAAAAACAATTATTTTAATTGCCAGATGACGCTAGTCACCTAATATTTTCACTTCAGTTGCAATGGGTGGGAAAAACTCTCGGTGCTGACAAATTGGAGTATGGAGAACAAGCCTACGCTCTCTCCGATGAGGCTCCAATAAGAGCCGAAAATCGCGATTCCGAGGACTGGACTGCGCTCCGTATTCTAATTGGAAAGTAAGATTGTCTTGCCTTCGCATTAAAACTGAATTAAAAATAAAATTTTTATTTTATTTTTATATTGGTCTTTACGCCTTCGAGTAACTAATTCCATTTTTTGTTGGAATTTACCAGCTGAACAGGCGGGGTCGTGAATTGTAAGATTTTTAATTCCCTCTTGTCTTCTTCGCTTCAGCATCCATTTGGCTTTCAAATTTTAGAAGCCTTGAAGGTGTTACCAAGGAAATGGACCAATAAGTTTCCGATTCAAAAATCTTTTAGTAATATTTTAATATTTTTTAAATATTAGTAATAATGCTATTAGGATCGAAAACTTCATTTTTTAATTGCCAGATGACGCTAGCCACCTAATATGTTCACTTCAGTTGCAATGGGTGGGAAAAGCTCTCGGTGCTGATCAATTGGAGTATGGAGAACAAGCCTACGTTCTCTCCGATGAGGCTCCAATAAGAGCCGTAAATCGCGATTCAGAGGACTGGACTGCGCTCCGTATTCTAATTGAAAAGTAAGATTGTTTTGCCTTCGCATTGCAACTGAATTAAAAATAAAATTTTTATTTTATTTTTATATTGGTCTTTACTTCTTCAAGTAACTAGGTCCATTTTTTATTGGAATTTACCAGCTGAACAGACGGGGTTGTGAATTGTAAGTTTTTTGAATTGCCTCTTGTTTTCTTCGCTTCAGCATCCATTTGGCTTGCAAATTTTAGAAGCCTTGGAGGTGTTACCAAGGAAATCGACCAATAAGTTTTCGATTTAAAAATCTTTTATTAATATTTTAATATTTTTAAAATATTATTAATAATGCTATTAAGATCGAAAATTTCATCTTCTAATTATTTTATAGTTCGTTAATATTCATAAACTGTCATGCTACAAACAAATGGTTTCTAGACATTATGAAATGACCAACTATTAAATATTACGAGAACAAATAAAAACAAAATTTTTTGCTAGAAAGCTACTTTTTATTAACCATAATAATTTTTTAATCTTGCAAAATGCCCCCGACAGCCCATTAAGTGCCACACTTCAAGCGCAAGCCCACAAAACTCCGGTCGTAAATTTTATTTCCTGATTTAAAAACGCAAATAAAGGACTTTATTTAAGCGCGGTATCTTAAAAAAGAGTAATAAAGAAAATATCCTGGCTCGCTCGAAATAACAAAAATTAGAGGCATTCCGGATCGTAAATATATCAACAACTTGACTTTTTTGCCGTTTTTGCGTCCCGTAGCAATTTAAGCAGCGACATCCCTTAATTAGATGGTGAAAGTCAGTCACCATGATGCAGTTAATGGTGATATTTCCGGATATTTATTTACAGTGCATTTCCGCTGTAGAAAAGGGGATCAAGCCACGTTCTCATTTAAATTCCTAATGTTCCTTCGGACGCTAGGTATCAGGTGAATAAAGTAATAGTGGAAAAGCAATTTAAGGTTAAACTAATACATATATACGAGGCTTGTTAAATTAAATTAAGAAAAACAAGTAAGAAGAATAAAAGATATTTGTCGTGTGTACAATTAAGTAATTAAACAGATTTAGATGGTAGCCAGCCCCTTCGATTTAAGTCCATCAACCGGAGTATTATATAGCGCGTTTCGCAGTGACTTTGCAGTAGGAGAATCATAGGGCTATGTAAATCTTATGCAAACTTAAAGCTCAGTGTTGCCGGTTTTATTCTAACTAATTCGTAGATACTATGAAAAGTATTTATACGATATTAACGATATAACATTTGAATATTTTAATTAGCATGTGTTTAATATTTAACCGTTTTTGCCGTTTTTGCGTCATGTAACAATTTAAGCAGCGACATCCCTTAATTAGATGGTGAAAGTCAGTCACCATGACGCAGTTAATGGTGATATTTTCGGATATATTTATTTACAGTACATTTCCGCTGTGGAAAAGGGGATGAAGCTACGTTTTCTTATAAATTTCTAATGTTCATACGGACGCCATGTATGAGGTGAATACAGTAATAGTGGAAAAGCAATTTAAGGTAAAACTAATACATATACATGAGGCTTGTTAAATGAATTTAACAAAAATAAGTAAGAAGAATAAAAGATGTTTGTCGTGTGTACAATTAAGTAATTAAACAGCTTTAGATGGTAGCCAGCCCTTTAGATTTAAGCCCATCAACCGGAGTTTTATATAGCGCGTTTCGCAGTGACTTTGCAGTAGGAGCATCATAGCGCTACGTAAATCTTATGTAAACTTAAAGCTCAGTGTTGCCGGTTTTATTCTAACTAATTCGTAGGTACTATGAAAAGTATTTATACGATATTAACGATATAACATTTGAATATTTTAATTAGCATGTGATTCATATTTAACCGTTTTTGCCGTTTTTTGCGTCATGTAGCAATTTAAGCAGCGACATCCCTTAATTAGATGGTGAAAGTCAGTAACCATGACGCAGTTAATGGTGATATTTCCGGATATATTTATTTACAGTGCATTTCCGCTGTGGAAAAGGGGATGAAGCTACGTTTTCTTATAAATTCCTAATATTCATACGGACGCCATGTATGAGGTGAATACAGTAATAGTGGAAAAGCAATTTAAGGTAAAACTAATACATATACATGAGGCTTGTTAAATGAATTTAACAAAAATAAGTAAGAAGAATAAAAGATGTTTGTCGTGTGTACAATTAAGTAATTAAACAGCTTTAGATGGTAGCCAGCCCTTTAGATTTAAGCCCATCAACCGGAGTTTTATATAGCGCGTTTCGCAGTGACTTTGCAGTAGGAGAATCATAGCGCTACGTAAATCTTATGTAAACTTAAAGCTCAGTGTTGCCGGTTTTATTCTAACTAATTCGTAGGTACTATGAAAAGTATTTATACGATATTAACGATATAACATTTGAATATTTTAATTAGCATGTGATTAATATTTAACCGTTTTTTGCGTCATGTAGCAATTTAAGCAGCGACATCCCTTAATTAGATGGTGAAAGTCAGTAACCATGACGCAGTTAATGGTGATATTTCCGGATATATTTATTTACAGTGCATTTCCGCTGTGGAAAAGGGGATGAAGCTACGTTTTCTTATAAATTCCTAATGTTCATACGGACGCTATGTATGAGGTGAATACAGTAATAGTGGAAAAGCAATTTAAGGTAAAACTAATACATATACATAAGGCTTGTTAAATGAATTTAACAAAAATAAGTAAGAAGAATAAAAGATGTTTGTCGTGTGTACAATTAAGTAATTAAACAGCTTTAGATGGTAGCCAGCCCTTTAGATTTAAGCCCATCAACCGGAGTTTTGTATAGCGTGTTTCGCAGTGACTTTGCAGTAGGAGAATCATAGCGCTATGTAAATCTTATGGAAACTTAAAGCTCAGTGTTGCCGGTTTTATTCTTACTAATTCGTAGGTACTATGAAAAGTATTTATACGATATTAACGATATAACATTTGAATATTTTAATTAGCATGTGATTCATATTTAACCGTTTTTGCCGTTTTATGCGTCATGTAGCAATTTAAGCAGCGACATCCCTTAATTAGATGGTGAAAGTCAGTCACCATGATGCAGTTAATGGTGATATTTCCGGATACATTTATTTACAGTGCATTTCTGCTGTGGAAAAGGGGATGAAGCTACGTTTTCGTATAAATTCCTAATGTGCATATGGATGCTATGTATGAGGTGAATACAGTAATAGTGGAAAAGCAATTTAAGGTAAAACTAATACATATACACGAGGCTTGTTAAATGAATTTAAGAAAAATAAGTAAGAAGAATAAAAGATGTTTGTCGTGTGTACAGTTAAGTAATTAAACAGCTTTAGATTGTAGCCAGCCCTTTCGATTTAAGCCCATCAACCGGGGTTTTATATAGCGCGTTTCGCAGTGACTTTGCAGTGTAGGAGAATCATAGGGCTATGTAAATCTTATGGAACCTTAAAGCTCAGTGTTGCCGGTTTTATTCTAACTAATTCGTAGGTACTATGAAAAGTATTTATACGATATTAACGATATAACATTTGAATATTTTAATTAGCATGTGATTAATATTTAACCGTTTTTTGCGTCATGTAGCAATTTAAGCAGCGACATCCCTTAATTAGATGGTGAAAGTCAGTCACCATGACGCAGTTAATGGTGATATTTTCGGATATATTTATTTACAGTACATTTCCGCTGTGGAAAAGGGGATGAAGCTACGTTTTCTTATAAATTTCTAATGTTCATACGGACGCCATGTATGAGGTGAATACAGTAATAGTGGAAAAGCAATTTAAGGTAAAACTAATACATATACATGAGGCTTGTTAAATGAATTTAACAAAAATAAGTAAGAAGAATAAAAGATGTTTGTCGTGTGTACAATTAAGTAATTAAACAGCTTTAGATGGTAGCCAGCCCTTTAGATTTAAGCCCATCAACCGGAGTTTTATATAGCGCGTTTCGCAGTGACTTTGCAGTAGGAGCATCATAGCGCTACGTAAATCTTATGTAAACTTAAAGCTCAGTGTTGCCGGTTTTATTCTAACTAATTCGTAGGTACTATGAAAAGTATTTATACGATATTAACGATATAACATTTGAATATTTTAATTAGCATGTGATTCATATTTAACCGTTTTTGCCGTTTTTTGCGTCATGTAGCAATTTAAGCAGCGACATCCCTTAATTAGATGGTGAAAGTCAGTAACCATGACGCAGTTAATGGTGATATTTCCGGATATATTTATTTACAGTGCATTTCCGCTGTGGAAAAGGGGATGAAGCTACGTTTTCTTATAAATTCCTAATGTTCATACGGACGCCATGTATGAGGTGAATACAGTAATAGTGGAAAAGCAATTTAAGGTAAAACTAATACATATACATGAGGCTTGTTAAATGAATTTAACAAAAATAAGTAAGAAGAATAAAAGATGTTTGTCGTGTGTACAATTAAGTAATTAAACAGCTTTAGATGGTAGCCAGCCCTTTAGATTTAAGCCCATCAACCGGAGTTTTATATAGCGCGTTTCGCAGTGACTTTGCAGTAGGAGAATCATAGCGCTACGTAAATCTTATGTAAACTTAAAGCTCAGTGTTGCCGGTTTTATTCTAACTAATTCGTAGGTACTATGAAAAGTATTTATACGATATTAACGATATAACATTTGAATATTTTAATTAGCATGTGATTAATATTTAACCGTTTTTTGCGTCATGTAGCAATTTAAGCAGCGACATCCCTTAATTAGATGGTGAAAGTCAGTAACCATGACGCAGTTAATGGTGATATTTCCGGATATATTTATTTACAGTGCATTTCCGCTGTGGAAAAGGGGATGAAGCTACGTTTTCTTATAAATTCCTAATGTTCATACGGACGCTATGTATGAGGTGAATACAGTAATAGTGGAAAAGCAATTTAAGGTAAAACTAATACATATACATAAGGCTTGTTAAATGAATTTAACAAAAATAAGTAAGAAGAATAAAAGATGTTTGTCGTGTGTACAATTAAGTAATTAAACAGCTTTAGATGGTAGCCAGCCCTTTAGATTTAAGCCCATCAACCGGAGTTTTATATAGCGCGTTTCGCAGTGACTTTGCAGTAGGAGAATCATAGCGCTATGTAAATCTTATGGAAACTTAAAGCTCAGTGTTGCCGGTTTTATTCTAACTAATTCGTAGGTACTATGAAAAGTATTTATACGATATTAACGATATAACATTTGAATATTTTAATTAGCATGTGATTCATATTTAACCGTTTTTGCCGTTTTATGCGTCATGTAGCAATTTAAGCAGCGACATCCCTTAATTAGATGGTGAAAGTCAGTCACCATGATGCAGTTAATGGTGATATTTCCGGATACATTTATTTACAGTGCATTTCTGCTGTGGAAAAGGGGATGAAGCTACGTTTTCATATAAATTCCTAATGTCCATATGGATGCTATGTATGAGGTGAATACAGTAATAGTGGAAAAGCAATTTAAGGTAAAACTAATACATATACACGAGGCTTGTTAAATGAATTTAAGAAAAATAAGTAAGAAGAATAAAAGATGTTTGTCGTGTGTACAGTTAAGTAATTAAACAGCTTTAGATTGTAGCCAGCCCTTTCGATTTAAGCCCATCAACCGGGGTTTTATATAGCGCGTTTCGCAGTGACTTTGCAGTGTAGGAGAATCATAGGGCTATGTAAATCTTATGGAACCTTAAAGCTCAGTGTTGCCGGTTTTATTCTAACTAATTCATAGATTTTTTTTTTGAAAAAAAAAAAAAAAAAAAAAAAAAAAAATTCATAGATACTACGAAAAGTATTTATACGATATTAACGATATAACATTTGAATATTTTAATTAGCATGTGATTAATATTTAACCGTTTTTTGCGACCCGTAGAAATTTAAGCAGCGACATCCCTTAATTAGATGGTGAAAGTCAGTCACCATGATGCAGTTAATGGTGACATTTCCGGATATTTATTTACAGTGCATTTCCGCTGTGGAAAATGGGATCAAGCCACGTTTTCATTTAAATTCCTAATGTTCCTACAAACGCTAGGTATAAGGTGAATACAGTAATAGTAGAAAAGCAGTTTAAGGTAAAACTAATACATATATACGAGGCTTGTTAAATGAAATTAACAAAAAATAAGTAAGAAGAATAAAATATATTTGCCGTGTGTACAATTAAGTAACTAAACAGCTTTAGATCGTAACCAGCCCTTTCAATTTAAGCCCATCAACCGAAGTATTATAATATAGAGTGTTTCGCAGTGACCTTGCAGTAGGAGGAGCATAGGGCTATGATGTAAATCTTATGGAACCTTAAAGCTCAGTGTTGCCGGTTTTATTCTAACTAATTCATAGATACTATGAAAAGTATTTATACGATATTAACTATACTATAGATATAACAATCGAATATTTTTTTTCTCTGATTCTGACGTTGGTTTAGTAGCCACGTAATTGTATAACTTATAACTAACTCAGGTGTAGTGTGTAGTGTGTGTGTTGAGTAAGTGTCTTGTTACTTTGCAAAGTCAACGTCATTGTCTTTGCAAAGAGACGCTAAAATTTAATGTTTTAATTATTAGCATGTAATTAATATTTAACCGTTTTTTGCGTCCCGTAGCAACTTAAGCAGCGATATCCCTTAATAAGATGGTGAAAGTCAGTCAGCATGTTGCAGTTAATGATGATATTTTCTGATTGTTATTTACAGTGCATTTCCGGTGTGGAAAAGAGATGGAGCCAAGTTTGCATTTAAAGTCCTAATATTTCTACGAGCGCTAGGTATGGGGTAAATAGAGCAATAGTAGAGAAGCAGTTAAAGGTAAAACTAATAAGCAGATACAAGCTTGTTAGATTTAATTTAGAAAGATAAGTGGGTGGAATAAAATATCCACAAGGAAAAGATAATTTTTTTTCTGTAGTTGGCTGTATACCATCAATGACAAAAATTGGAAAAATTCTTTGTAAAAGGTACAAAATTTTATTAAAACCCCTTTAAAGGGCTACATCACAACAAAACGTTTTCGATTTTATAAAAAATTATCATCAGTGGTAGATCTAAAAATAAGTATAACCGATTTAATGAATGTAAAGTTAAAATTTAAATTTTGACTAAAGTTAGAGCAAGTTGTTTATACTTACAGACTGGATGCTAGCTGAGCCACCAAAGGAAAATATTCGGGTAAAAACCCTTTAAATATAACATGGATGTGTTAAAGGTGCATACTTAAATAAAATGTCTTATGATGGATACATGGCAACAAGGATAATGCCCTTAGGTAATGTATTGAATTTCCCAACACGTGGGGTGCGAATTGAGTTGTTTACATTACAATGACCTAATGGCAACTAAATGCAAAATTAATGATGTTTCTGAAAGGTGTCAAAAATCAAACCGACAACGTGACGTAGAAGTTACCCTGTATTACTGCAGCCAACTAATTGTAATAAAAGATTTTTAATTTAAAAAATTTTTTATCAAAAAATATTTTATTACAATTAGTTAGCTGTAATACAGGGTAACTTCTACGTCACGTTGTCGGTTTGATTTTTGACACCTTTGCATTTAGTTGCCATTAGGTCATTGGAATATAAACAACTTAATTTGCATCCCACGTGTTGGGAAATTCAATACATTACCTAAGGGCATTATCCTTGTTGCCATATATTTATCATAAGACATTTTATTTAAGTATGCACCTTTAACGCATCCATGTTATATTTAAAGGGTTTTTACCCGAATATTTTTCTTTGGTGGCTCAGCTATCATCCAATCTGTAAGTATAACCAACTTGCTCTAACCTTGGTCAAAATTTAAATTTCTATTTTACATTCATTAAATCTGTTATAATTATTTTCAGATCTAACACTGATGATGATTTTATATAAAATCCAAAACGTTTTGTTGTGGTGTAGCCCTTTAAAGGGATTTTAATGATATGTTATACCTTTTACAAAGAATTTTTCCAATTTTTGAATAAAATATGTTTGTGATGTGTAACGTACAATAAATTAATAGCGTTCCATAGTATGGGGCCCTTTTGATCTAAGCTTATTAACCGGGGTATGTAGGCTTTGTTTAACCTATTGTCTGTCGATCACGCGCCAGCGCGTTGTATGATTACTTCAGTCAGGTGCTATTCACGCTCCAGCGAATGTTATGATTACTTCAGTCAGGTGCCGTTAAACAGAATGGCTCCTAGTCGAGTTCCATCGTATTCGGTAGGCAGCGAATGTTTTAAGGTCATAAACACTTTACTTTACTAGCTACTTTACTTTATTTTATCGTGTTCGGTATATGTCATTTTTATAATTTCGGCCCAGTATCGGATTATGTCGGTTCCAACTTTGTTGGTGAGCTACAAATCATCGAGGTACATCGATGAGGACAATTATTTCTGCATGTTAGAAGATGTTTCATATTTTGTGTTTCTCCAGTCATATTTCACACAATCTTGATCTACTTTCCCCCATTTTACCATGTTTGATTTTACTGGAGACCCCGTTATTATTGAACCCATAGTTTTCTGTGTTTTAAAGTCTAGAGATTGGCCGTCCATTGAACCTGGGAAAGAGAAAAGTACTCGGGCAGGTGATTTTGCACTGCTCTCAGCAGGGAGCCGTGCAGGATCGGAGCAGTGTAGGAAAAATACTCGGACGGGTGATCTCTGCATACCGCTCGTCCGCTAACTATTTAATTTTCTCTGTGTGCTCTACAGCACCTCTGCTAATTTACTCTGTGTGCTCTACAGCACCTCTGCGCATTGAGGGTTCTTCAAAACTCGCTGCTTTATATAGATTTAAGAGTGACGTCGGTTTCATGCACCCCATTACTATACTCATATTCAGTGCAGTATTAAATTGTTTGGTGAGGGCACATTTATCCCAAATGGAGCACGCATATTCAGCAGTTGAAAAGTACAGTGCCTGTGTCGTGGTTCTTAAAATGCCAGGACAGGCACACATTTACTTCCCATTAGCTTTCTGAGTATGCTGTTCCTAGTTGCTACTTTCCCCTTTGTTTTTATGAAATTTTGTCTGTAGGTAAGGAACCGCCCTATAGTTTCTACAAGATATTTGGGCTAGTCTTTGTACTAGAATGTATTACCGTTCTGCGCAATCTGGTGTTTTCATTTAGCTTCCTTTGCGCGAAGGTGGAAATTTATTTGTATATATATTGAAACGTATTGTTGCTAATAGCACCAATACGTTTATAAAATTTTGAACTCCCCACCCACTTGCTTCGCCCTCCACCATTACAGAAAAACGTCTGTTTTGCAGTAAGACATATACGACCTTACCTAGACGGTGGTCAATGAAAGTGTCATACAATTTATGGAGCAATGTATTGTGTCTTACTATGTCACAGGTTGTTGTTAAATCTGCAAACGCAGCCACTGTTATAAGTTTTTCTTCGAGGCCCTCTTCAATGTGTTCTGCTGGTTCGAGACCTTGACCGGTGCAAGATTTTCCAATTCTGAATCCTCCTTTTTGTGGAAAATTACCCTAGTTCGCTCGAAGTAAAAGTTTCAGGCATTTCAGATCATAAATATATCAACAACTTGACTTTTTTGCTGTTTTTTGCGCCCCGTAGCAATTTAAGCAGCGACATCCCTTAATTTGATGGTGAAAGTTAGTCACCATTATGGTGGTTGCAGGTTTGCAACCCCAGGTGACTGAGTTGATTAACTTGGACACACTAAGTACTCGTATATATTTATTTGCTGACTACTTAATAACAGTAACTAGTTGGTTTTCGATGTTAGTTGCCTCGTCTGAACTTTAGCGAAGTCTGTTTCTGAATAATCTCTCTCATACTTTTCCTAAGTATATCTAATGTCTCTTGTAATCACTTGCCGTCTCACTTCCAACATGTGAACAAGTCATATCTAGATCTCAGATGTTACCTAGGGCAAATTAGATAATATTTTAAAAATCCAGGCTTAAGGCAGCATTTTATACCTATGTTTCCTTGACGGACTACTTTTACTGGGCTTTGACCCACATATTTTTGTATAATACTATCTTGGTGGTTAGCATGTACATTGCACGTAAGCACTGATGATGACTGGTAAACCAGTCGAAAACTAGTTATGTGAATTTGATGTGGCCCTTTTGTGGGTTTTTAAATATACCTTTTATACAGGATTTTACTGTTTTTTTATATCACATGGTATACGGCCAACTACAGGCAAACTTTTTCCTTGTGGGTTTTTTATATCTAATGTGGTATTCGTTTGTTATGATTTCATATTTATCTAATGCGACCGTGGATTATTAATAACAGTATTCTGTCTACTTGCAGTTTTACTATGCGTGGCCTAGTTTACATAAATATTCAATGCCACCTACTTAACATAATCAAAACATTGAATGACATTATTATTGTAAAATTTACTATAAGATTTTAAAATTAAACCGATATATTATTTACTAATGGATTAAATATTTTCTGGATGCTAATTTAAATCCTTTACACCATGATGCAGTTAGTGGTGATATTTCCGGATATTTGTTTACAGTAAATTTCCGCTGTGGAAAAGGGTATGAAGCCACGTTTTCATTTAAATTTCTAATGTTTCGACGGACTCTAGGTATGAGGTGAATAGAGCAATAGTGGAAAAGCAATTTAAGCTAAAACTAATACATATAATATACGAAGCTTGTTAAATGACAATACGAAAAATAGACCGATAGAATCATAGATGTTTTGTGTGTACAATAACTAATTAAAGGGCTTTCGATCGTAGCGAATCCTTTGAATCTAAGCCCATCAACCGGGGAATTGTGATAGCATCGAGTAGTATTCAATGGTTCAATGGGGTAAACATAAAGTAGGCTTTGATTTAGGACATCAACACTCAAATGATAAGGACTGGATTCTACTGATGGGAACTTTCGAAGAAGAACTTTAAATTTAATCTTTTTAAATGGAAGTGATGGGGTCAAATGGTATAATAAGTTTAACACTACCTATATAGGGCGAGGCAGATAAAGGGCCTATTAGAAATATCTCGAGAACTAAAGGTAAGAGAATCATGATATTTGGAATGCAGGGGATTTGATGTATGAACTATTTAATGAAAATATTTTGGTCACTTTGCTACTTCCGGTTATACCGGAAGTTGATTGTAACTTCGTTTTTTTTTTAATGGGACACCCTGTAGATTTTTACATTTTTGGATTCTGCTGGATGTCTTCTTTCTTAAAATATAAAGTTTTGCATTATTATACGAGGTAGTTTAAAAGACAATTACGGTTTTTTCTAAATATTGTTGGTGCATAAAATATTAATAAAAACAAACCATATTCTACCTAGTTGGCTAGGGCTTTGACACTAAACTTGATTAAACATTATAGTCCAGGGCGCATCTGTTTTGAGATGGACGTTGATAGGTGACTCAATTTTTTTTGCAGAAATTGCTTGAAAATAAATCAAATAATAATATTTGAGTTATCCTCCCCTCTCAAAAAGGCCCGGAACATTGTTTAAATAATCAAAATGTCAAAAAATTAAGGAAAAATTCGATTTCTTTTTTGGTTTTTTGATTATAACTGTAAAAGTATTCATTTCCGAGAAAAGTTTTACTGACATAAAAGTTGCGTAATTAAATTTCCTACAATATAGAATTGGTAAAAAATTTTACAAATAGTCACCCTTGTTGCAAAATAGCAATAATTGCGAAAAAACAATATAAAAACAAGTATTCGCATTTCACGGTTTTCAACCATTTATGCCATACTTAGGACCTTCATGTTTCACCCAGAAAAACTTTATGATACAGTAAAACAATACTGTAAATTTAATTAAGATCGGTTTAATAGATTTTGCAAAATAAATTTTCCAATCCAGCTTTCGCAAAAAAAAATTCATTTTTTCAAAATGTTACAGGACTGAAAATAAAGCAGATAGCAAGTTGAATTTTTTTTTACTTATAGAAGTGTACTGTACCTTTCATTTTCAGTTTGCAAAATTAAAATCGATTAATTACCACGGCGTCAGGAAATTTTTTAAATAAACATTAATTTTTGGTGCTACGCGCAGGACAGCGGTGTTCGATTCACACAAGTTGATTTCCACCAAAATTTCTTCTAATCTTTATCTAATATATTATTTTCTTACTCTATATTTTGTTGTATTTTAATATTTTAATTCCACAAAAATCAAACTTATTTTATTATTGTTTGTGAAATATTGTTTAAACAATTGCATATGTTTAAAAATAATAAACTTTTATTCTCTAAGTTAAAATATATAAACAATAAAGTTTTTGCTAATAAAAGTGTTATTTCAAAGGATCGAGTATGTGTTTTTATTTAGCAATAAACAAATTTATTTATTTATACCGAAAGTTAATAAAAATTAAAATCAATCATTATCAGAGGTCATTGGAATGCCCAATAAGAGCAAACTATCCGCTGTCCTGCGCGTAGCACCAATAATGAATGTTTATTTAAAAAAATTCCTGACGCCGTGGTACTTAATCGATTTTAATTTTGCAAATTGCAAATGAAAGGTACAGCACACTTCTATAAGCAAAAAAAAATTCAACTCGCTATCTGCTTTATTTTAAGTCCTGTAACATTTTGAAAAAATGAATTTTTTTGCAAAAGCTGGATTTCAAAATTTATTTTGCAAAATCTGTTGAACCGATCTTAATGAAATTTACAGCATTATTTTAGTGTATTATAAAGTTTTTCTGGGTGAAATATGAAGATCCTAAGTGTAGCATAAATGGTTGAAAAACGTAAAATGCAAATACTTGTTTTTGTATGTTTTTTTCGCAATTATTGCTATTTTGCAACAAGGTTGACTATTTTTTAAATTCTTAACGAAATCTATATTGTAGGAAATTAAATTACGCAACTTTTATGTCAGTACAACTTTTCTCGTAAGTGAATACTTTATAAGTTATAATCAAAAAACGAAGAAAAAAATCGAATTTTTCCTTCATTTTTTGACATTTTGATTATTTAAACAATGTGCCGGACCTTTTTGAGAGGGAGGATAACTCAAATATTATTATTGGATTTATTTTCAAGCAATTTCTGCAAAAAAATTTGAGTCACCTCTCAACGTCCAAATGTGGTAATATTTTTACAAATGAGCCCTGGTCTATTAGACATTATGTTATTTTTGTAGTTCCAGTTGCTTTGTTACCTTTACTAATATAAATTTTTGTAATGGGGAACTGATTAGTGAAGTTTTTGTTCTAGGAGGGTATAACAAAAATGTACTACTAGCAATAAGAATTTATCATCTACAACTCCCTGATAGACGACAACCAAGAAAAGAAACTTTTCAAAGTTTACTAGAATAATTTCGACGTACTATACCTACTAAATTTACAATCAAGATGTAGTAGAAATAAACAAACCAAGACACGTTAAATGCTACTAGGAGCACTCCCGAGTCATAACTTACAATGTATATCCATTATAAATCCAAAATCATGATTCTTAAAGTTTATACATTGTAAATTATGATTGGGGAGTGCTCCTAGTAGCATTTAATGTGTCTTGTTTATAAGCCAAAAAATAGTTAATTATTTTAAAATATTCATGAGGCCGCTTAGGCGACTATAGTATCCTCCTCTATTTATAGTAGTTGTTATGTAATGTTATATATAGTTATGTCAGTTCATATTTTATTAGTTGTCATTGTTTTATTCAATCTGCAGATATAATAAATTGGCGACGGGGTAAATCATTGAATAACCAGACTTTTAAAATACATATTAAACATGGATCCAGATCAGTTCAAACAATTTATGATGGTAAACCAGGAAATTTTAAATCAACTGCAGAAAAGTTTGGCAAGTACTTCAAATTCGACTATTAATCATTTTATACCTTTATTCAAAAATTTTAATGAACAAAAAGAAAAATTCACAATATACATAGAACGTTTCGAAAACTACCTTAAAATCAAACACGTTTTCGATGACAAGAAATTTGCTTTAGACTTACTATTGAATTCTATTGGCTCTGCAACTTTTTCAATGCTTTCATCCATAGTTGCACCTCACAAAATTAGAGATTTTGTTTACAACACCATTGTAAAGAAACTTGATAATCGCCTGAATCCAAAGAAAAATATTCTTGTGTTGCAGCATAAATTTCTTTCCTTATATCAACAAGACAATCAGTCAATTTCCGAATATACTACTGCTCTAGAGCAAGCTACTCTTGAATGTGAATTTATCTCTACGTGCGAATGTCACGCAAACATTTTTTACGAGCTCAGTTTATTCGAGGCATCAAAGATAACTTAATTAGAGAACGTCTGCTGGAATCCAATGAAAAATCATTTGAAAAATTAGAAGAAAAGGCTTTAATCTTAGAATCTTCAATTATCGACAGTAAAGAATTTTCATCAAGTAAAAATTCTTTAAATATCAACCAAATTAATCAATCTAGACAGAGACCAAATTCAGCGTCTTATAATACGAAGCGTTCCCAGTCTAGATCAAGAATCAATTTTCAAGAGTTGGGGATAGACAATCGATGTTTACGATGTGGTCAGCAACATCTTGTTAAAAACTGTAAAATCAATCCTAAACGACTTTTTTGCAAAGGTTGTAAAAAATATGGTCACGTCATTTTAGTCTGTATTTCAACGCTTTTAGCAAACAAAGATAAAACTAACTCGACCCATCATCTAATTAATGAATATCAACCATCAACCAGCGAAACAGAACCAGAGGATACTTTTGGCATTAATAAAATTGTAGATATTTATGAAAATCAATCTTACACGGATGCTCAAAAGTTTTATGTGACAGTCCTTATTAAAAACAAATCGGCAACATTTGAAGTTGATTCTGGAGCAGGATTTACACTCATCTCAAAATCAAAATTTAAAGAACTAGATCTTGATTTACCACTTCAAAAATCCGATATTGCCTTTAGCTCATATACAAAAAACGTATTTTATCCCCTAGGGAAAGCAAAAACATCAATAGAATATCAAAATAAAATTTCAACAGAAGAATTTTACGTAGTTCCTGATGAATTAGACTCCTTATTAGGGTGTGTATGGATAAGACATTTAAACATTAACCTTCAAGACATCGATAGCTCAACAGGAATCAGACAAATCAAAAATATACCGGCTATTGAAGAAGAATTTGTTCAAAAATATTCAGACATATTTGAAGAATCAATTGGACTTGTATCAAATTTTAAAGTAAATTTGCAACTGCGTAAAAACGCCAAGCCAGTCTATTTTAAAGAACGAGATGTACCGTATGCACTTAGAGAGAAAGTTGAGAAAGAACTTGACAACTTAGAAGCTCAAGGAATTATATCGAAAGTCAACCATAGTGATTGGGGTTCACCACTGGTTGTTATTCCAAAAGCTGATGGAGGTGTGAGACTTTGTGTAGATTACAAAATTGGTGTTAATGAGAGAATTGTGTCCGCAAACTATCCAATCAGAAAAATCGAAGATATATTGAACAGCTTAAAAGATTCACGATATTTTTGTCGATTGGATCTGTTCAAAGCATATCTTCATCTAGCAGTAGACGAAGAGAGTAGTATTATTCAAACTATATCCACACATCGAGGAACATATCGAATGCATCGACTGTCTTTTGGAATTAAAACTGCCCCTTCAGAGTTCAATCGAATTATTGATCAAATTCTATCCGGTCTATCAAAAACTCACTCATACTTTGATGACATAATTGTTCATGGATCCAGTAAACAAGAATGTCGACAAAATCTTGACGCATGCCTTCAACGACTAAAAATGTTCAATCTACACTTTAATCGCAAAAAGTGTGCTTTTTTCGAAACCATTACAGAATATCTTGGTCATCTTATCAGGCACAACGAAATATTAAAGTCTCCAAAAAAGATTCAAGCTATTCTCGACATGCCACGACCTATAGATGTGGATGGAGTTAGAAGGTTTCTTGGTATGGTAATGTATTATACCCGATTCATTCCTAATGCTTCAACTAAAACGTACCCTCTACGGAAACTTTTACAGAAAAGAGCTAAATTTATTTGGAATAATTCATGTGAAACAGCTTTCAACAAATTAAAAGAGGAAATTGCGAGTGATCAAGTTTTAATTCCATATGATCCAAGTTTGCCCGTAGCATTAGCTTGTGATGCAAGTCCAACCGGTGTTGCAGGGGTACTATCTCATGTTATTGATGAAGTCGAAAGGCCTATCGCATTTGCTTCAAGATCTCTTACCAAATGTGAACAAAATTATAGTCAGTTAGACAGAGAAGCACTTGCAATTATGTTTTCAGTAAATCACTTCTTCATGTATCTTTTTGGGCGTAAGTTTAAACTCATAACTGATAACAGCCCTCTAACGAGAATTTTTCATCAAAATTCAAAATTACCTTCAATGACTTCTGCTAGACTACTTCGATATGCATCATTTTTATCAGGATTTGATTACGAAGTCGAATACAGAAAATTTTCTGATCACGTTAACGTCGACTGTTTTTCTAGAGCTTCTATCAATCAACCTTCATCTTCTTTAGAAAAAATTCTCAACGAAGAAATTAGGTCTATCTGTCATGAGTCAATAAAAGAAATTTCAACATACGATCTAACCTATCAAAATATCAAAGATGCCACAGACAAAGATCCCATTTTATCAAGAATTAAATCTGATTTATAATCACAAAATCAAAATGAACATGATTTCACTTTAGAAGACGAGATCCTTTTTAAAGGTAAGAGAATTGTTATTCCAACTCAACTCCAACGACTGGTCCTATCAGAACTCCACAGAACTCACATGGGCATTACAAAGATGAAACAACTTGCAAGAAAGTATTGCTATTGGAAAAACATAGACAAAGACATTGAAATTATGGTCAAGTCTTGTCAACCTTGCGCTGAAATTCGAAAATCACCTTCAAAAGCTCCACTACACCACTGGGATATTCCAACAGAAAATTGGGACCGCATCCATATTGATTATGCGGGTCCATTCCAAGGTTTTTATTTTTTTGTTGTGGTTGACGCTAAATCACGATGGGCTGAAATCAAAGTTCTTAGGGATGCGCCAACATCAGAAAAAACCATCGATCTTCTGTTAGAGATATGTTCTACTCACGGATATCCTCAAGTTATGGTGTCAGACAACGCTACAATTTTTGTAAGTGATCAATTTAAAATTTTTTCAAAAACTCATGGTATTTTTCAAAAGTTTATTGCTCCTGGCCATCCTGCTACAAACGGCTTAGCTGAGCGAAACGTTCAAACCCTAAAAATGAGACTAAAAGCTATGTCTACTGATCGTTTACCCATGAGTAAGAAAGTACAAGAAATTCTTTTAAAATATAGAGCGACACCACTTTCCTGTGGAAAATCACCAGCTGAAATGTACCTGAACAGATGTTTAAGAATCAAACTCGACGCACTACGTCCACCAAAACTTAGCAGATCAGAAAATCAACCCAATGGTGCAAGACAATTAAATTTGGGGGAGAGAGTACAAGTACGGTATTACCAAGGTAACCAGGAACTTTGGAAATTTGGCACAATTGTTAAAAAGTATGGATTGTTACATTACCAAGTCCAACTTGATGATGGCTATTGTTTAAAACGTCACATTGACCAAATTCGTAAAATCATGGTACCTAAAAAGAATGTAACCTTTGTAAACGAACCAGAAGTAATTCATTATCAGCCACAGTATCAAGAACCTCCCCTGCATCTTCTGCCATCTATCCAACCTCCAATCCATTTACATCCAAATCTTATCAACGAAAATGTAGATCCAATGATAGAACCTGATCATCTTGATAATGAACTGCTACCCATTAATGAACCTGCTGCGGTACCCATTAATGAACCTGCTGTTGAAGAACGTAATGATCTTCCACAGTTAAGAAGATCTGAACGGATTCGACTTTTCAAATCAAGACTTTAGATTTAGGTTTTAAATTCTTTTCTATTTTTTTAAGTTCAAAATAGCGTGGGAGAATATAGTATCCTCCTCTATTTATAGTAGTTGTTATGTAATGTTATATATAGTTATGTCAGTTCATATTTTATTAGTTGTCAAAATATATTTATCGAAATGTTCTACCTATTCAATCTGCAGATATAATAGCGACCAATTTGAATTCTGTAAAGTATATTAGATAGGTACAGTGGTTAATGAATCATAATTATTGTGGTTATTATAACGACCGTAAGTTTTTATTATCAATTTATTTGTTGCTAAACTGTTCATTCAATTTCCATCGGCTTCTGGAATTATAATCTATACGGAAAGAGCTTTTATGCTACGAAGTTGTTTAATTATTAATAAACAATTACTTATCTAAAATTTTAGTTGAAAATTAAAGATTTTGTTCGAAAAACCGCCATGTTCCGGGGAAAATTTTCGTCTAAGTAAATCAGGAAAAACACGCCTCTATGCAGAATTTAATTACGGTGAATTTTTATTTGGGTTTTTTGGTGTAAAGTGAAAATCTTTAAAGTTATAGAGCAAAAATTGAAAAAACACGATTTTTGGGCGTCATTTGGTTTATAAAAAAAGTAGCACACTCTCTGCGGTCTTGACATACCTATATTATTAATATATACAATCATAAAATTCGATTCCAGCAATAAAATTGTTGGTAAATAACTGTTCCCAAAAATGGCCTGTTCTCCGATAATCTGCCCAGACTATATGGGTGGTTGTTACAGGTCGTTATACAAAAAACAAAGATATTAATATTTGTAAATCACTGAAAAAATAGGGGTTTTTGTAATTATCTTCGACTATGTATTTTAATTTATAACCTCTTTAGACACTTATTTTAATTTATATTTCTCCAAAATGTATAAGAAACCTTTTAAACATTAACCGCCACATTAAATTTTTTTGTTTTTGCCTTCAGACTCCATGTTCAGAATCCCAGTGTTAATGTAAATTATATCTCACTTAGCGCCTGGGCCAAACAAGGCGTGAGTTAAATACAACTCACGTGGCGTTCAATGTGTTTAAGGTAAACGATAATGTTTTCATTCTTTATTATTATTAAAGACACAGCAAAATTAAAAGCAAAATTAAATCTACGTCTTCAGGGAATTATCATCATCTACCCCCCAGATAAATTTTAAAACCTTCAATTAAGTGTATAAGCTTTTTTCATGTTTTCCCCATTGAATGACGTAATCGAGAATGAAATTTTCGGTCTGTATATATTACATTTTTTTTAGATCATAAATCACCTGCGATCAGATAAGTAAGAAATGGATTTTGAAAGTATTATTACATACAAAAAAATGACGCCAATTAATTAAAAAGAGAAATTTACTGTGTAAGAAATTAAAGCTGGATAAAATATATTTTTGTCCCGAAGTGTATTTCGACAAATACGAACGATACCTTAATCATCGCAACACGACGTCTTCTCCTGTTCTTTGGCGAAAAGCTTTCAGAAAGTCAATTTTCATATCTCTTTGAGACTTGCTACGAAACCCAAACTTCGTAAAGATTAATTAGGGGAAAACCCCCGCCTCGTGCTTATCTTTGCCAAGACATCCTACTTTTCGAATGAGAGAATATTTTGGAGAGGGCCCAAGACATTTGACTGAACTTGATAACAAAAGCCGGGGAGTTATTGTAAAAATCAAATCGGCATAAGTTACAAGCCTGGCACAGCCAATTGGATATTAAATTTTTTGATATATAGACGGCCGGCCTCATAATTCGCTTAGGTACTGAACAAAATTTATGGTTACAATATAGGCGTATTTAAGTTACAAAAACCAACAAAATTATATGAATATTCTTATTTTTTCTATGTTTAAACCATGTTTAAAGTGAACAAAGGCGGGAAAGAAGGACCAGAGTTTATTTTTGGTCGGAATTTTAGACCAGGGCGCATCTGTAAAAATATTAGTACATTTGGACGTTGAGAGGTGACTCAAATTTTTTTCCAGAAATTGCTTGAAAATAAATCAAATAATAATATTTGAGTTATCCTTCCTCTCAAAAAGGTCCGGAACATTGTTTAAATAATCAAAATGTCAAAAAATTAAGGAAAAATTCGATTTTTTTCTTGGTTTTTTCATTATAACTTTAAAAGTATTCATTTCCGAGAAAAGTTTTACTGACATAAAAGTTGCGTAATTAAATTTCCTACAACATAAAATTGGCTAAAAATTTAAGAAATAGTCACCCTTGTTGCAAAATAGCAATAATTGTGAAAAAAACATACAAAAACAAGTATTTGCATTTTACGTTTTTCAACCATTTATGCTACACTTAGGACCTTCATATTTCACCCTGAAAAATTTTATGATACAGTAAAACAATACTGTAAATTTCATTAAGATCGGTTCAATAGATTTTGCAAAATAAATTTTGCAATCCAGCTTTCGTAAAAAAAATTCATTTTTTCAAAATGTTACAGGACTAAAAATAAAGCAGATAGCAAGTTGAAAAATTTTTTGCATATAGAAGTGTACTGTACCTTTCATTTGCAATTTTGTAAAATTAAAATCGTTAAACACCACGGCCTCAGGAATTTTTTTAAATAAACATTAATTATTGGTGCTACGCGCAGGATAGCGGATAGGTTGCTCTGATTGGGCATTCCAATGACCTTTGATAATGATTGATCCATTTTAATTTTTATGACATTTCGATATAAATAAATAAATTTGTTTATTGTAAAATAAAAACACATACTCTATCCTTTGAAATAACACTTTTATTGGCAAAAACTTTCTTTGTTCATATATTTTAACTTAAATAATAAAAGTTTATTATTTTTAAACATATGCAATTGTTTAAACAATATTTGACAAACAATAATAAAATTAGTTTGATTTTTGTGGAATTAAAAAATTAAAATACAACAAAATATTGAGTAAGAAAATAATATATTAGATAAAGATTGGAAGAAATTTTGGTGGAAATCAACCTGTGTGAATCGAACACCGCTGTCCTGCGCGTAGCACCAAAAATTATTGTTTATTTCAAAAATTTTCTAACGCCGTGGTAGTTAATCGATTTTAATTTTGAAAATTGCAAATGAAAGGTGCAGTACGCTTCTATAAGCAAAAAAAAATTCAACTTGCTATATGCTTTATTTTCAGTCCTGTAACATTTTGAAAAAATGATTTTTTTTTGCGAAAACTGTATTGCAAAATTTATTTTGCAAAATCTATTGAACCGATCTTAATAAAATTTACAGTATTGTTTTACTGTATCATAAAGTTTTTCTGGGTAAAATATGAAGGTCCTAAGTGTAGCATAAATCGTTGAAAAACGTAAAATGCGAATACTTGTTTTTGTATGGTTTTTTCGCAATTATTGCTATTTTGCAACTAGGGTAACTATTTTTTATATTTTTAACCAATTCTATATTGTAGTAAATTGAATTACGCAACTTTTATGTCAGTACAACTTTTCTCGGAAATAAATACTTTTAAAGTTATAATCAAAAAACGAAGAAAAAAATCGAATTTTTCCTTAAATTCTTAACATTTTGATTATTTAAATAATGTTCCGGACCTTTTTGAGAGGGAGGATAACTCAGATATTATTAATTGATTTATTTTCAAGCAATTTCTGCAAAAAAATTTGAGTCACCTCTCAACCTCCATCTCAAAACAGATCCGCCCTGGACTATTTAGGTAGCCACATCAAAACTAGGCGGTACACATCGAAGCAAAATTTTGTTTGAGCAAGAAAGATCACCTTTCTTTCGGTAAACTTTAGTTAGACCAGAGCATTTAGAACTAATAAAACCCGGACAAATCGATTTTTAAATATAGCATCTATACTAAATTTGCGTTCAAAATGCAGTAGAAATAAACAAACCAAAACACGTTAAATGTTACTAGGAGCACTCCCGAATCATAATTTACAATGTATAAACTTTAGATATATCATGATTTGTGATTTACAATGTAAATACACTGTAAATAATGGTTTGGAAGTGCTCCTAGTAGCATTTAACGTGTCCTAGTTTGTTTACGTCTACTGCATCTTGATTGTAAATTTAGTATAGAGACTTGCAACTTTTTGCATTGTGTTTAATATCGCCGGTCCGTAATAAGAATGACGTAACTGCAAAAAGCCAAATTTCTCAGGAGAGCACAAAAATGATTTTTAAATATTAAAAAGAGTGATTAAATGAGGAGTAATTGTCCAGGAGCATCGGTATGTCATTAGTGTTACAATGATGGCTTTTATTTTTATCCCTAAAGCCGATGCCGCATTGCAGGATGCTAGATGGTCGCTTGGAGGGTGGATTTTAAAGGTAGATGCTGGAGGGACGCTGCATCCTGGACGCAGTGAAAGAGTGATATGAAGTCAGAAGTTAGTATCCAACTGAATGTTGAATAATCGTTTGTTTCATTTGTTACGTTAAATTTGGTTTTTTTTAGCATATCGTCCTATTAGAGCTAAAACTTACTAACTACACTTTTCAGAAAGTGGAGAAAATTCGACTAAAGGTACAAATTGTTTTTTAAATTCACCTTACTTGAATATTGGATTTTTTTAATGCAACTGCAAAGAATAAATAAAACAGATATTTTAAGCCATGTTTCGTCAAATAGTGGGTTTGCTGGGTCCCAAATTGCCCTTCTTTTATATACAGCACTTATTACGCTTTCCTCCATAGCCAGGCTACCCGGATGGAATATCAAGCACGACTGATATGGGTGGATAGACGCCTGGCGAACCACCGGATGGTTAGATGGTAGTGGGAGGCCACTGCGACTACCGTCGTTTTGTTATTCGTGGTATAAGTAGCTGGATGGTCGCCAGGCAAGTATCTACCATCCACCATCCTACCAAACTTCCTGCAGTGCGGCATCGGCTTTATGGTTCGAATTTCATTATCTTAACCCTTTGTGGGTTAACCAACATTACAACTCGTATAAATTTACTAAAAATTTTGCCTACAGATCGTCTGGCATGTCATACATGAAAATCGTAAAACACGGATTTAGTCGTTGGCATCTCTAGCATGCCGTAAATCTAAAGTTTTATAATTCGTTAACCATTCAATAGATGACAATTTTAACGGGATATTTGAATTGCTCGGTAAATTTCGGTTGAGAATCGCCCATATCGGTTTTCCGCAAATTCTGGTAAATGTTTTGAATTCATTTATGTTTGACCGTGCATGCGCTCTAAACATCGTTCCATTTGAATTAAAGAGAAGTGTTTATATTGGCATGGAACGAATAATAGTTGAAGTCAACGTAGAGGACAGAAGATCCAGAGGAAGATCTCCATTACGATGGTCGGACCAAATAAGGGACATGACTGGTTACTCGTTATCCGAAGCAAAACAACACCCACAGAAGAGAGAGGATTGGATAGAAATATTCAAACGACTTACATGACGCCACTACATCCTTACGAAGGAGAACAGATAGAGAAGGAGGTTTATATTGAGCTCTGTTGATTTTATTAAGATTGAGGTAGTATTTTTAACATGAGTCCAAGAAATTTAATTTAATTTATGTTTAAAATATGCTAATAAATTGTAGTATAAAAACGATTTTTATTTGAATCAACTGAGAGTATTATGAACACATCATTCAATTTTAAATTTAACCTGTAACTCTTTTAACATGTTTTGTTAAATTCTACCAAATATAAATACTTTAGAACAAATAGAAAAAAAGATAGAGCTATTTTAAATAATGCTGTTAGAGACGACCTTAGCGCACTTTCTTGTATCAAACAGTGACGAGTAGTTCAGTAGGCATGTAATACATGCCAACGACCTGTACCACACTTTAGTCCTCATCGCGCTCGACCGCAAAGGGTTAATTTAATCCATTAAACCCTTCTTACAGTTGCGTGATTCTTCATCTAAAAATTTTTAAATATTTAAAATAGTGATTAAATAAAGAGTAACCTTCCGGAGCATCGATATGGCGTTCTATTCTTACAATAATAGGTTTTAGTTTCATCCCCATTGGTTCGAATTTCATTATTTTAATTTAATCCCCCTATTTTCAACCCCATCTAGAGTTGCGTCAATCTTTATCTGAAAATTTTTCTGTACAAAAAAGTTTTTTTTTAAATATTTATTATGCCGTTCATTCTTATAGCGACGGCTCTTATTTTCATCCCTATTGGTCCGAATTTCATTATCTTAATTTAGTCCCCTCATTTTTAACCCTCTTTAAAGTTGCGTCATTCTTCATCTGAAACAAGGTCTAAAATTGTGCGTATTTCAATAACGACGCAACTACCCTGTGGTGGCTCAGCACATAGTTACAGTTGTGTCGCTTTTGTATCATTTGTACACAGTATTTTAGAAGTTAATTACGCAATAAACAGGAATTCACAAAATTTGCAGTTACGTCATTCTTATTTCAAACCGGCGGTATGGTGTCAGGAAGAAGACTACTATAGAAAATGGGTGGAAATACATAATTGCAATTTAAAGTGCGTAAAATGCATCCAAAAGTTTATAAAATGACAAAATAAGGGTATTTTGGGTATTTACGAGGGACAAACCCTCGTAAGGCGGTGCTTAGATTCTTACGTAAACAACGGTGTGGTGTGTATTTGCACCCCATCTGTATATCCATTTTTTATATGTTATCGTTGGGGAAATTGATTTGAAAGATAATTAGGACTTGTTTTTCATATTATGATACATAATTTTACAAAGTACTCATTTCTTCTTAAAAATAATATTATCGCTGCAAGACAAACATATAAAATCTTTCACAGTGTGAGCAACACAAAGTTTTTACACACAATACAGTTATGCCGGGACTTTCGGTCTTTTTTTTCTGACATAAATAACACCGACATTGTCCCATAGCTCTGTCAGTTAATTCCACGTGGAAGAGCAGAAAGGTCTAATTCAGGATGAAATTTTCATCATTTGCACCTTACAGTCATTTTTCCAAAAAAAAAACACGTAAACGCAAAGAGTTTTAAATGCTGTAATGGGTGGAATGCGTTTTGAATTTAATTTAATGCGAATAAAAAATGGACAAAAATCAAAAAAAAAATATTAAAAAAGATAGGTGAGAAAAACGAGGTCTAGGGTGCAGGTTCACCCGGCACCGCCTTACGAGGGTAAAGGGCCAGATTTTGTTACTCGAGGGTTTTTAAGGCCGCTGAGCACAACTACGCCATCAAAACCTACCCCCGGAGTAGTTAGTGCCCAGGATTACTGCTAAAGCACGTCATCTCGAGGTTTGACGGTTATCGGCAAAAAATTGATGTAAACAGACTGCTTGGAGGTTTTTGAAGTCGCTGAACACTAATACGCATCAAAACCCACCGGAACACATGGTGTCCAGTACACTGCTAAAGCACGTCATCTTCTGGAGTTTCGAGGGGTTCCAGCATTAAATAGATGCAAACAAATTTCTCGGCGAATTTTTGCGTTTGATGCAAACGAATATGCAATCAGAACGGCACCGGGAGTTCCTGGTGCCTAGTGTCACGTCATCTTCTGGAGTTTTGAGTGGTTTTGGTACTAAATAGATGCAAACAGATTCCAAGGTAGATTTTTGGATTTGCTGAACATAAATAGGCCATCAGAACCGGCTCCCGGAGCACCTGCTACCCACGGTCACTACTAAGGAACATCATCTTTTGGAATTTCGGAGGCTTTTGGCACTGAATTTATGCAAATAAATTATTAGGCGGTTTTTTGATCGCTGAATACGAATACGCCATCAGTACTGGCCCCATAACACCTGGTCGTAAGATATTGCTAAAACATCTTATCTTTTGAAATTTGGAGGGCTATTGGGCACCAGGGGTCGGTTCTGATAGCGCAGTCTTCTTCTGCAACACCAAAAACCTTCGACCAATCTGTTTGTATCAATTTATACGTGGTTTATACAGGTATGTATTTCGGTGGTCGGTTCTGATGACGTATTCGTTTTAAGCGGCTCCAAACCCCCCCAAAGTAACAAAATCTGGCCCTTAATATAGTTATTTAACATGTTTATGCATCTCTGGATGCATTTTATAAACTAAGAAGTGCAACTATGAATTCCCCGCCTCGTGCTTATCTTTGCCAAACATCCTACTTTTCGAATGAGAGAATATTTTGTAGTCGGCAACTAAACTAAATGCTACAAATAAAGAAAAAACTAGAATTAGAACATTTTCTGGTTGTAACAAAAGATGCTATAAGATCAAGCCAATATTTGAAAAATATATAAATTAAAACCACAACTAAATATATAATATGTATGCACACCTATCAGTAAAAACAAATACTCATACGCACGCAAACATATGCAAATGTATGAGGTCTATGACTGTGTAATGAAATAGTGTTCTACTTACATACCGTTGCAAGGAACGAGTTATAAAGACTTCAACAACATGATTTCTTGGTAAAATTATGCTAACAGAACAAAACAGGACTGGATAGACGGACAATGCTGCATACAGGTTAACAAAGTAAATGTTTAGTTAAATATTTAATTTACCTATTTACATCGCCGAAAAGACAGCATCGCGGCATTCTTACTTTTATACCAAAAGCGAGATTTTGGCTCTTGAGGGAGGCCGTCATCTGTTTGAAAGTTTATTTAACTTTTCCCATGAGCGCTCTTATAACATGGTTGTTGGTCTATTCTTCATTCATTATGGTGCTGAGGTAGCTGCAGTTCATCACTCTTTCTAGTGTGGTTTGGCTGACGTAGATTTGACCTTCTGTTATCTTTTTCTTGCTAATAGTCACGAGGTCTGTGCTGTATATTTACAGTAATCCATAATTTCGGCACACTGATGAAAACACAGTCGATCTGTACTAGTCAAATCCGTATTTATCGCCCAACCAATAGTAGGCTTGAAGAATACTATATCCCTAATAACACCAAATAAACATTCTATGTATGTTCCTAGTATGTACACACAGTACACTGAAAACATACCTGGAATGTCCTCAAAAGCACAAGAACGTCCCCTGAATGTCCCAGGATAGTCCTGTGTCAGCATTTTAAAGATTCCTTGAATGTCTTGTTGGAACGTTCCATGAATGTCTACGAATGTTCTTTGGACATTCACAGTATATTTTTTAGACATTTCCTGGACATAGTCGCTGATGATACATACTTAATACCTCCGATTTGTTTTTTCATGAGTTTTGTAAGAGAGACTAAAACCTTTTTACACTCGCCTTTTGTTTTCATATGATATTTTTTTACAAGTTTTGTAGTAAATTCAACTATCTATTTACTACGAAACATGACAAAATTTACATGTGAAAACAGGAGATGACCCTAAAAATTGTTTTTCGTCTCCTACAAAATTCATGAAAAAGCAGATAGGAGGTATTGTCACATCACCGACGATATACCAGAAGTATATGTGGCCATACCAAATAATACATCCTTGATAGATATAAACATTTTTATTGCACAAAATCTTGTCATATATTTTTTTCCATAATCATCACTACGATGATGATTCATCGTATTGAATTGTACATTACAATTACAATCTGGTCATAACTGACCAATGAGCAATTTTAATTTAACCTAAATTACTTTTGATACTTAAAATAAAGAGCTTACTCCATAGCGTCTCTAATCTAGTCTAACAAGGTCGTGCACTATTCTAACATACACAGGCACACAATCACTATGCTCTGCTTTTCACTATCACCTATCACTCAAACTAGTTCAAAAGGCTTTGTCCTCGTCAATCTTTTAGTTTGCCCAGTAGTATCGAGGAGCTGCATTTCCTCAATATCCTCGCACTTATGAAGTTGTTGCTCGTGACTTCTGCTCGTGACTTCCTGCCATCTTCTTGATGATTATATCCAGGTTCCATTTCTAGGTCCTTATGGAGATCACTGTTTGTCACATACCAAGGAGCATCTACAATATTTCTCAGTATTTTGTTCTGGAATCTTTGTATAATTTTTATATTACTTGGTCTAGTACACCCCCATAGTAGGCATCCATAAGTACATACAGGTCTTAATATTTGTTTATAAAGTAATAACGTATTATGCATCAACAATATGGAGTTTCTTCCAACTAACCAATACACTTTTTATATATTTCTTTTGCCTTTCACAGCCACAAGGTTATACGCTTCCTTCCTGTTTTTTTTGTATACCACTTTCAGCTGATTCTAAAAAAATAAAATGAATGCTAATTTTTGTATCCTTTACAAGTAAAAAACAAAAGAAATAGGTACTATTTACAGGTAATAATATGCATAAATAATTTGTTTCATAAAGAATAAAAAAACCTGAAAACGGATTTTATAATACATACTAACATAATTGTTTAAACAAAAGAGATTTAGTCAGAGTAACACTAACAAACAGAACAGCAAAAAAAGCCACTAATTTCCATTTTCCATCCGATCAGAAATTTTTAGGTTATCATGAAATGTGATGACCACGCGACCCTACATAGATACACGCGCGGAAAATCTGAGAATGAACGCAAATTGAATAGTAAATGGCCTCTCTTAAAATATAGGACATTGGTAGTATGTTCATAGAATGTCTTGTGGTAACATTCCACCAATAATTTAATCAGACATTCACCGAATATTCCTTGAATGTCCAGGATATTTAAACATTAATAGAACTTTGATAGTACATTCCTGGAATGTTTTGTGCTGTTAGGGATGTATGTACTAGCTGTTTAACTTATATAGTTGCTTTCACATCAACTTGTAGACTTTTCTCGGTAAATATAACATGAGGGTTGGTTAATACAATATGGACCCCATAATATAATATGAAATAAAACTTCCATATTTTTTCTCTAAATTAATTATTTTTTGCATAGGTAATTTATCCGTTTTTCCACGGGTTATTTCTTTAAAAATAAAAAACCGCATATAACCGGGCAAAAAACAACGGAACAATCCCATTATTGTGGATTAAAAAACAGGTAGGTTTTTCCCATTTCTAGTGCTAAATTTTTGGTTTTCTCTAGGAGTTCTATCAAATTATCTGTTTTTAATGTACATCGTCTAATGTTCTTTTACAGCTTTCTTTTTAATTTTATTAAAAAAAAAACATACTAATATAAATTTTCTGTACACCAAAATACAATAGCCTCTTTTCTAAATATAGTGTCTTCGGTAGTTTTTTCTTAAAAGGGCGAGTGTCTGGATATTCAATGAGAGAAACTCATTCAGTTAATGTCACATGCAGGCTGACGTGCAATACAAAGATGAAAAATATTACAAAGCATTGTTAACAGTAAGGACGGCCTTTTGAAGTTTTGCGTTGTATTTTGGGTTGCAGTAATACCGCCACAAGAATAAAGTTCAGCAAGAGAGGTCGCAGATCAAAGATTTCCTTATCTTTCGGTAATTAGTTCGTTTTTAATGATACCGAATGCGGGTTTTCTTTACAATCAAAGTAAAATAAATAATTAAAATGCGAAATATTTCAAGGATGATTTTGGTTTAATAGAATATTTGAAAAATTAAAGAAAATCTAAAACAGTTGGTTCATAAAATATAAAATTTACAATAATATATTACAAGTAGATCATACAAATGGCTTATTGTAAAATATACATAATATGTTTAAGGGCGTAGACGCAAAATTTCGCTACAGTGTGATTTAAATGCATTAATTTTATTAATCGTGAGAAAACTAATACTATGTTTGAAAAATTTGAACGGAGAATGAAATATTACATTATTACCCAGGGGCGAATGTCCCTTAGAATAACCAAAAAGTTTCTTTTGAATGAGATATTTGAAAATAAAAATCACACGAAATTTTCTTTTTTTTTTCAGCCTTTAACTTATTAAAATAAACATTATAGAACTTTCCAGGGAATATGATTTTATTACAATAAAAAAATTAATTAGCTGATCAAATCAGCCACCGCACAGTGGTCCAAAAACCCGAAAAGATGGCCAAAATATGAAAGCGTTTTTTGATTTTCATGAAATTAGGCATCCAGGGGTTTTTGAGATCGCTAATTACGAATTCGAAGCCTAAATTGCAAAAAACAAAATGGCGGATGTAATATGGCGGGTTTATGTAATTTAAATATATGTAATACCATCGAAATTTGATATTCAGGGGTTCTTGATGTTGCTGATTACGAATCCGAAATCGAAATTTCAAAAAACAAAATGGCGGATGCAATCCGCCAATTTTTAATTCCAACATTTAATTCGATTATTAAGCATAATAATAATATGAAAGTCACAACTAATTTTTAACTTTATTTTCCAACAATACTGTACCGAACCCTTTAATCTACGAGTTTAGCCTACGATACTGAAATAACTAAAGATCTACAGTCATAACAACTACCTGCATGCTACGGCATGATCTGTTTATTCTGCGCTGTTAACGATTCATATGGAAACTCTTAGCAGGGAGCTCCTGAACAAAAAATTCTCGAAAAACCAAAGGAGCAGGTACCCTAACAACACAAAACATTCCAGGAAACTACCAAAGTTCTATCAATATTTGAATGTCCTGGACATTTAGGGAACATTCGGTGAACATCTGTTTAAATTATTCCTGGAATGTTACCATAAGACATTCTGTGAACATACTACCAATGTTCCTATATTTTAAGTTGCCAAATAATAAATACGTGTAACAGATATAACATTACTTATAACATACCAAACAAACTAAGTGACATTTTAGGCCTAAAGTGCAATATGTCAAATGTAAAAACTTAAAGAGTTTCCTAAGTTCAATTAACATTTTATACAATATATAGGTAAACATACAAATGTAATAAAAATTATTACAAAACCGAAGAGAGGCATTATTATTTATTTCTTTTGCGTTCATTTTTTATTTGTGCATGGCGATTAGAGAGGGCATCACGATGGCATCACGTGACTAAAAACGACCAACGAACGACCTCGACCTCACTTCGGCCATCTTGGCCACCTTGCCCGGCCTTGTCGTGCGTGGCGTGATCGTTGTTTGTTTTATTTGTGCTTTTTAAGAATATTTTTTTAATTCGGATACTTTTATAGTATTATTAACATATTGCATAAAATGTGTCTGTCCTGTCCTCAACGCAGTTGGAGCCTGGAGCAGCAGAAGCAAATGTAGATCTTCAGGAATAACGTTTCAAAAGTTAGTATGCAAATAATATGTAAACAAAGGCATGCCCTGTATTTCAGAAAATAAATTAATACTATTGGTTCTGGTTTCCTTTATGGGTAGACGGATTACAGATATGAAATTTATACCAATGAATTCTGTTTCACTTACTGATAATTGGTCATATTCATTTATTATTTTAATAATTGCGAATAAGCCACAAAACTACAAACTTCGCTTATTCCTAACTAAAATAGTAAATAGAGTTAATAACAAAAGGATTATTTGTAAAATTAAAATAATTCTTCTTTTTGCTTTTTTGCTAATGTATGCGTTTATAAACTGGATGGTAGACCACACACTATAATATGTAGTACCAACTAATGAATACACAGAATATTATAGTCTGTTCGCTAAACTCAGTTTCTGTACTACTGAGTCTCAGACACAACTGGCTAGTGATTTTAGTAAATAATTTTGCCAATTTCGTAAAATTGGCAAAAAAATAATAACTAAATAGTTAATAATTACTAAATAGTTAGTAATTTTGGCAAAATTGGCCAAAAACAAAAAAATTACCTTTAGTTCAGAGAAATAAGGAAAAAATAGCCTGTTGGTGACACAACCCCCTCCAGGCCGAAACCAAATTTTTTAAGTAGTGTGGACATCTATAATAATCACCTATATGTTTCCTGCAGCCGATTTTGATGATATACATAGTTATAAACAATTGAAGATCAAAAAACGCTAAATTTTCGCTTTTTTCGTTTATTGCCAAATGGCTAAGCATTTTAAACAAATTTGGAAGTAAGAAACTCATAAACCATATAAAAAACTTCAATATGGCTTCCGCTGAACATGTCTCTCCTTATTGGTTGCTTAGAAAATTGCAAAATAATTCATAAATTTTGAGTTTTTATAAATAATCATAACTTATGTAAAAATGAACTTAGAATCTTCTTATTACACGGAATGCTGGGACTTCTGGTGTTTAAATTATACACTAAATTTCATAACAATTGGTCAAACAGTTTAAAAGTTATTTAATTTGTTTATCCCAAATTAATTTTTTTTTGTAACACTATAAGTCAGAAAATGATGAAGTTACAGTAATACTTTGAATGGTTTATGAAAGAAAAAGATTTATACTAATAACTTAATTAAAAAGAATGACAGAAAATAATTCTAAGTATCGCAAAATTATTTTGCAAGAACATGTCGATTTTTTGCTTATAAACAAATAAAAATAAAAATAAAAATTATAAAACTTTTTAACCATTAACCGTAGAAAAAATATTTTTTCACATTTAGAAAGACTGAATTTTTATACAAATTTAAAAAAAGAAAAAAATATCATAGTACAATTAGGGACGAAGTTGCCGCCCCCCATTTTTTAATTCACAGTATCTTTCTTTATAACAATTACGAAATCAAATCAGTCACATTGGAAAGAACATACTTCAGAGTTTTAATGTACCAAATATAAAAAATATATACTTTCAAACAAATCGTCCACAAAGCTTCAAAATGTGACCCTTAAAATCGGCCGGCTTCGAAACTAGGGAGATCGATGAGAAGGGGGAAGGAAATGTTAGCTGTATACTGTATCTCTTGTTCTCGCCTATGAATTTCGACGTTTCTTTTTTTAATTTGTATGTACTTTTTGCGTACAGTACGAGTATGCATTATTTAAATAAATTAATTGTTATATACACCATCAAATTTGTTTAACAATTTTTTTTCAATTTTTTTTAATAATATTTGAAGTAATTTTAATCACAAAATATACATATTTATGAATAATATAATAATACATAGTTTTTTATTAAACTTAGTAATAATTTAAAGTATGAAAAACAAATTATCCCATTATATTGTTTTTAAAATAGTATTGGTCTATGGAAATCAGAAAATCTCAAATAAACTAGGTTTTATTTTTTTAGTAAACATGCTATTAGATGAATGAAAAACTGAAGTTGCAGAACCACCAAAAAAGAGATAAACGTAATTGATTGGGGTTGGAAATTAAGCTAAGAACCGTTAGTGCCGATCCGATCAACAGATCTTCTTTATATCAGATATTTTATTAAAATAAACTATCTGCTCTTGCAAAACTGGTTGCACCGAGTACTTGTTAGTACAGAGATATAAATAGTTTATGGACTTCGATTATCAAAACCTCAATCTTTCTCTATTATCTATTTTGGAGTTTCTTTTTTTAATCTGTATGTACTCTTTGCGTACGTTACGGATATGTTTTTTGTTAATAAAGTGGTTATTTAATTAACTATGTAAATTGTGTAAAGAATTTTTGGAAATTCTTTTACGATATTTTTAGGATGACTTTGTTGGCAATTATAGGAGTGGATCATATGCACTTGACTTTACAAAAACTTATAATAAATGGGTAACTGATAATTTTTACGTTTTTCATAAAAATACAAGTATTCCTAGATAAACCTCCTTTAATTTTATTTTAATAGTCTTGCTATCATACCAAGATGGATGAAATATCTTAATTTTTGTTTTTTTGCAATCTTAAAATTATAACTTTCAATGTTGTAAGATACAATTATTACAATATTGTAGAAAATTTCTGAAAATAATTTTGTTCTTTTTATCCTCTCTCTAATTTTGTTACATTTCATTTTTCGTTTATCTAGTAGCATGTTTATCAAGAAATAAAACCTAGTTTATTTGAGATTTTTTATTTTCAATTTAACATTATAAGCCAATTTTAGATTTAGGAATAATTGAATAGGATTAGTAATATAATAATTACAGGATGTAACAAAAATAGAGGTCATAAATTTAATCGCATATTCTGGGACCAAAAATAGTTCGATTGAACCTAACTTACCTTAGTATAAATATGCACATAAAAAAAGTTACAGCCCTTTGAATTTACAAAATGAAAATCGATTTTTTCCAATATACAAGAAGAGATTTTTTATTGAAAACAGACATGTGGTATTTTTATGGCAGGAGCATCTTACAAAAAAATTATAGGTAAAATTTTGACACCCCATAAAAATTTTATGAGGGTTTTGTTCCTTTAAACCCCCCCAAACTTTTGTGTTCGTTTCAATTAAATTATTAATGTGGTACTATTAGTTAAACACAATGTTTTTAAAACTTTTTTGCCTCTTAGTACTTTTCGAAAAGTCAGTTTTTATTGAGATATTTTAAATATTCGTCAAATCCACCACATATTGGTATAATATGGTTAAGTCCGATTATGAAGACTTGGTAATCGTATGAAAATTTATTATTTATAATTTACATTTTTAGGCATATTTTGAACCATATTAAAAAAGAAGCCACATCTTGATGAAAGGTGCCTTATCGAAAAAATACTAAGAGGCAAAAAAGTTTTCAAAGCAGAGGTTTTAACTAATGGTACCACAATAATAATTTAATTGGGTTGTACACAAAATTTTGGGGGGTTTAAGGGAACAAAACCCCCATAAAATTTTATGCAAAAATTTCACTATAATTTTTCTTTAAGATGTTCCTGTCATAAGAATGATACATGTCCATTTTCAATAAAAAATCTCTAATAGTTTTCGATATATTGGAAAAAATCGATTTTCATTTTGTAACTTCAAAGGGCTATAACTTTTTTTATGTGCACATTTGTATTAAGGTAAGTTAGGACCAATCGATCTATTTTTGGTCTCAGAATATGTGATTTAATTTATGACCTGGATTTTTGTTACGCCCTGTATAAATAATATGTACGTTTTACAATAAAAGTTACATAAAATATTATTAAAAAAATTGAAAAAAAAATTGTTTAAACAAATTTAATGGTGTATATAACAACTAGTTTATTTAAATAACGCATATTCGTAATGTACGTAAAAAGTACATACAAATTAAAAAAAGAAACAACGAAATAAATAATCCAAAACCAGAGATACAGTTAACAGCTCCTTCCCCCCTCTCATCGCTATCCCAAATTTCAACGCCGGCCGATTTTAAGGGCCATATTTTTAAGCTTTGTGGACGATTTCCTTGAAAGGAAATCTTTTGTATACTTGGTACGTTAAAACTTTGAAGTATGTTCTTTCAAATGCGGCTAATTTTATTTCTTAATTGTTATAAACAAAGCTGCCGTGAATTAAAAAAAGAAGGGGGCTAACCTTGTCCCTAATTGTCGTAGGACAATTGTTTTTCTTTCTAAATTTGTATAAAAATTTAGTATTTCTAAATGTGGAAAAATAATTTTTCTACGGATAACGGTTAAAAAGTTATTCTAATTGTTTATAAGCAAAAAATCGACATGTTTTTGCAAAATAATTTTACACTATTTAAAATTATTTTTTGTCATTTTTTTTAATTAAGTTAATAGCATAAATTTTCTTCTTTCATAAACTGTCCGAAGTGTTGCTGTAACCTCATCGGTTTCTGACTTATAGTGTTGCAAAAAAAATGAATTTGGGAAAAACAAATTAAATAACTTTTAAACTATTTGACCAATTGCTTTGAAATTTAGAATATGATTTAAGCACAAGAGGTCTCAGCATTCCATGTAATAAGACAGTTCCAGCTTAATTTTTGCATAAGTTATGAACATTTATAAAATCTCAAAATTTATGATTTATTTTGCAATTTTCTAAGCAACAAATAAGGATAGACATATATAGCTAACGCCATTTTGAAATTTTTTTATATGCTTTATCAGTTTCTTACTCTCAAATTTGTTTAAAATGCTTGACTTTTTAGTAATAGACGAAAAAAGCGAAAATTTAGCGTTTTTTGATCTTCATTTGTTTATAGCTATGTATATCATCAAAATCGGCTGCAGGAAACATATAGGTTATTAATATAGATGTCCATACTACTCAAAAAAATTGGTTTCGGCCTGGAGGGGGATGTGTCACGAGAAAAATCTTATTTCTCTGGACTACTACTAAAATCACTAGCCAGTTGTGTCTGAGTTTGGGGAACGACTATACTAATAAACAATTTCTAAGCTGTTTTATAATATTTTGTGAGTTCGTTAATCATATTTTTTATTTAAAACTAAAATTTGTTAATAATGCTTAGTAATGCATATATTTTGTATTTTTAGCTTTCCAGAAGATCCTGCGAAGAAGGCATGAAGTATAGATCTGATTTGTTAATAGAGGAGTACGTTCAAAACATTTTTTAGAAAAAGATATTGACAGAACTTCACTTTCAACTGTTCGTTTGAGAGACTGTGCTGTTCCAATAGCTTATGTCACACAGGTAATATGCTTAACCTAATTAATAATACAGTCCGTACAATATAGATACTGTTGCAATTCATTAGAAAGATTTTGCACCTCTTATTTTGCAATTCCGTTATGGTTATCGTTATACTACGTCTGCGCAGTAGCGAATATATGATCCGTTATGAAACATAAGGGATTCCGTAATTTACGGAGGTTTAAAGTAGTGCTTATCGTTATCATTATAGTAATGGTTAAATTGCTTTTTTGCCAGAATGTAAAAAATCAGTAAAATTACATTTACATAGATTCTAATTTTGATGACCTATAAATTAAAATATCAAAAACTGTTCAAGTATATGCTTAAAATTACAATAACGTTGTGAAGTGAGGTTACGTTTAAATAAATAACGATAACGATGACACAAAAAACCTACTTGACAGGCTGCAAAAATTCTGCTTTTTAACGTTGCCATAATCGTTATGCCTAATAAAGTTAACCATAGCGGAGCCAAAATCAGCGGTTTTTTTAAGAGGTGCAAAATCTCTCTAATATCTATCAGAGATCTAAGTTGACATTGTTGCCCAATTACAAGAAATTTTTGAATTCACTTTAAGTCAAATATATCACATAATTATTGCGAAGTAGATTATACAACAAAACAGATTAATATTCAATGTAAATAAATAAAAACATCAGAAATAGAAAACAAGAATTAAGTTATAATCTTATGTTATAGTTATTAAGGTACCAAGGGTATTATAAGGATAATAACGCTTGAGGTCAATGGTGTATTAAACAAGGGCCTTCGGCCTGAGGGATATACGTTGACCCAAAGCGTTATTATTATAATACCTGTGGTGCTTTCAACGTTTAATTTCTGACTAAATTATTCTTTAAATGCGAAAAATTTTAATGAATTTTGAATTAATTAGTTTTTAAATAAGTACATTTACCAGTAACAGTAGTAACGTAATTGTGGTAACCATAGTTGTACTTAGGTTGATATTTGTCAACTTGACAGTATCTAAGTCGTTATTTAAATTTAATGCCCAAGGGCATTTTTTTCAAAATAACGCCCTAAAGCGTTATATCGTACTTAACAGACTTCGAAATAATGTTTTTGCACGATTGATAATTTTTGATTGTTTACCGTGACACACTTTACGTCAGTAGGTGACATTTACTAGCAACTCGACGGTAAGTAATCCAACTCGACGGTAAGTACTCCAACTCGACGGTAAGTAATTCACTTACCGTCGAGTTAAAAAATCTCTTAATTTTAATTTATTTTTTGAAAGAATAAAAAAACTAACGAATTATTTATTATTATTGAAACTTATGGTACAATTTTTAAATTATTTAATGAAATCCCACTTGTTTGGGCTGTGGTTTTACTTCTAACAGAAACTCCTGCAGAATCGCATACATTAGTAGTATTACTAGTATTGCACAATATTTTTTCGGCAAAATCTATTTTATTTTGAAGAGAATCTTCTACATAGCTTTCTGCCACTGTCGATTCACTTTCGCTCATATTTTAATTTATAATAATCAAAATTGTACTTAAAATTATTGACAACTAAATAAAAACTCAATTCTCCATTGTTGTTATGCACCCTAGTTACTACCTAACAACCAAAGTATCTATCTTAATAAAATGAATGAAACTAGTCAATATGACGAAAATGTTTAATTTTATAATTTATAATGGTATCAATCGTGCAAAAAACGTTATAAGCATGTCGAACGTTAAGGGTAACCGATCTCAGACAATAATTGCAGTCGTCGCTCCGCTCCTCCTCCAAACAATTGTCTTCGATCGGTATAAAACCCTTACCGTTCTCCATACTTAATAATATACTATATTATTTTTGTCAAACAATATACCAGTCGGACATTAAAGTAAATAATAAAAACAATAAATATAATGAATACTAAATACTTATTTGTTTGTGAAAAAGCTATTTCTTTGTGGCTTTTTTGTAATTAACTATTCTAATGGGGAAATAAGCCACAATTTACTTGAAAAAATAATTTTATTAAGGTTTCTACTTCCACATCCGACGTCGTTGTCAAAATACAAAATGTTCATTATTATGTTGTTCTGAAGCTATTTTCTTGTGGCATTTTTACAATTTTAACTATTTATAATGGGAAATAAGCCACAATATTATTAAAAAATGATTTTTATTAACGTTTCTTAATATTTAAGAATTTTTATGTCACCGTTGCATGTGGTTGTCTTTTTAAAGACAGATCACATGCTATGATTTTTTTGTGACGGATATTCTTGAGTTGGGGTTAATTTCATGTAATCGAATGAACTATCTTTCAGTAAAGTCGTCCCAGGAACGCAACTCATAAATATTGGCAATATCATTTTAAAGTCTTCTGCTTTAAAATGTATTATATGTATCTGAATTGCCGATATAAATGAGTCAAATTAAATAAAGTATTAGAAGAATTTTTTTACTAAGCAACAACATTTTTGTTTATGTTAGTAGTATTTTGTATTTCGACAACGGCACCCGATTTGGGCGTCGAAAACGTTAATAAAAATCATTTTCTAATAATATTGTGGCTTATTTCCCATTATAAATAGTTAAAATAGTTCATTATTATTATTTTATTTATTAAATATTATTTTTTATTATATATTTAAATATTATTTGTGGTCTACAAAAAACCAGGAAAGAAATGGAATATGTGGCTACGAAAAGCAAAAAAAAAGGTTTACAAGGCAAATGTGACACATTTTTTTATAATATTCAGGAATGTCAGTAAATTACATTAAAAAAATGTATGAAAAGATTTTTTGCAATAAAAATGTTTATATTTATCAAGGATGTATTATTTGTTATGGCCACATATCGTCAGTGATGTGACAATACCTCCTATCTGTTTTTTCATGAGATTTGTAAGATAGACTAAAAACTTGTTTGGGCCACCTCCTGTTTTCATATCTTTTTTGACTTGTTTTGCAGTAAATTCAATTATCTATTTACTACAAATCCTTATGTGTCATCTATTCTAGATAAACTTCGAGATGCACGATATTTAACTACCTTGGATGTCAAATCAGCATATTGGCAAATAAATGTAGCTATGGAATCTAGACCTTTAACTGCTTTCACAGTGCCTAATAGAGGTTTATTTCGCTATATATCCTTATGTGTCATCTATTCTAGATAAACTTCGAGATGCACGATATTTAACTACCTTGGATGTCAAATCAGCATATTGGCAAATAAATGTAGCTATGGAATCTAGACCTTTAACTGCTTTCACAGTGCCTAATAGAGGTTTATTTCAGTTTCGTCGTATGCCTTTTGGGCTACATTCAGCTCCTGCTACATGGCAGCGTGCAATTGACAATATTTTAGGTCCCGAATTAGACAGTTATGTTTTTGTATATCTTGATGATATAATTATTTGTACATCAACGTTTGAGCAGCATTTAAAAGTTTTAGAGACAGTATTTCAGCGTTTAACCGACGCTGGTGTTACTCTTAATAGGGAGAAGTGTTTAATATGTCGTTCAGAATTGAAGTATTTAGGCTACGTAGTAAATAAATCTGGATTACTTGTCGATCCAGAAAAGGTAGAAGCAATACTGGGAATACCGACACCGAGAACTGTTCAGGATGTTCGTCGGATTGTAGGTATGGCATCATGGTATAGGAGATTTATTCCATCATTTAGTACTGTTGTCTCACCGCTTACTCAACTTACTCGAAAAAATGTACAATTCGTTTGGAATAAGACATGCGAGGACGCCCTGAATAAGGTTAAAGAATATTTAGTTTCGGCACCCATTTTGGCGTGTCCTGATTTTTCTTTACCATTTATAGTAGAGACAGATGCAAGTGACTATGGATTGGGGGCTGTTCTTTCTCAAAAACATGGAGATGAAGAACACGTTATAGCTTACTTGAGTCGATCACTGACAAAAACCGAAAGGAAGTATTCTACTACAGAGAAAGAATGTCTCGCCGTTCTATTTGCTGTAGAGAAACTAAGACCATACTTAGAAGCTACTAAATTTGTAGTTATTACAGACCATTTTAGTTTAAAGTGGTTGTTTTCCATTAAAGACCCCATAGGCAGAATTGCTCGTTGGGCTCTGCGTTTGCAGGCATATGACTTTGAAGTCATACACCGGAAAGGAAAAGATCATCTAGTGCCTGACGCACTATCTCGTGCAGTTCCTTGCATAAATGCTTTGGATGTAGACTGTTCTACTTCTACACAGGTCAGTCTAGACCGATGGTACTTGGGTATGATTTCCAAGGTCAACAAATTTCCTAGAAACTATCCACTTTGGAGGATAGAGGGAGGAAAACTTTTGAAGAATATAAAACCGCGATACCCTGAACTAGCTTTATCAGAGTGGGTAACGGTTGTTCCAAGGGAACAAAGACTAAACCTTATAAGAGATCATCATGATCCTCCAACGTATGGACACCTTGGCGTTTCAAAAACATTTGGAAGACTTAGTCAAAAATATTATTGGCCAAAGATGCGATCAGATATAGGACGCTATATAAAGAACTGTACAACATGTCAACGGATAAAACCAGAACAGCAACGTCCTAGAAGTCAATTGTTATCTCAGCAGCCGACTGCCACTCATCCATGGACTCTCATCAGTATAGACTTAGTTGGACCTTTACCTAGGACCACTTCAGGATTTTCGTATATTTTCACCGTGTTAGATTGCTTTTCCAAATTTATTTTAGCTTTCCCAATTAGAGCAGCGACATCAGCCAACATAGTTAAGTTGCTAGAAAATGAGGTGTTTCTAGTCTATGGTGTACCAGAGAGAATTTTGTTGGATAATGGAGCACAATTTCGTGGCCATACATTCCAACAACTTGTCTCAAATTATGGTATTGAATTAAAGTTTACAGCACTATACCATCCACAAGCTAATCCCGTGGAAAGAGTTCATAGAGTAATAAAAACTATGTTGACGGCCTATGTCTCTCAAAATCAAAGACACTGGGATCTTCTTTTGCCAAAGATTACATGTGCCTTGCGATGTTCGGTTCATGAAGTCACCGGAGTCTCACCGAACCTTATTAATTTTGGTAGGGAAATCAATCTGAATGGCAATAGAAATAGACATGAGTCTGAACAAGGTCAGTATAATATCGGAACAAGGAAGGAATCTCTGGATAAACTGTTTTCTGATGTTCGGAAGAAACTTAAGTCAGCGTATGAAAAAAGTAAAGTTCCATATAACCTGCGAAGAAGGACAGAAACATATAAAGTAGGGGACATGGTTTGGAGAAGAAATTTCGTTCAGTCTGATGCTACAAGATATTTCAGCGCAAAATTGGCCCAAAAGTTTGTAGGACCATTTAGTATTAAGAAAGTGGTCTCCCCATGGAGTTATGAACTTGTTGATGAAAATGGCTCTCATGCAGGAACCTGGAATGCAAAAGATTTGAAACCGGTTACTCAGGACAGTGAGGTTAAGGACATTAAGTCTAAACCTCCTGATGTGGAAGTATAGAGTTACAATGTGTTGAAAATTTTATTGTAAGATTTTGTTATCTTTACAAGTTTTTGTTTTATTTTTTTTGGTTTGTTTTTTTTTTATTTTTGTTTTATTTTTATTTTGTTTTGTACCGTTAGGACTTAAAAGTTTCTTTGAAACTTTTTGCAAGTAAGGGTGGGGTTGTTACGGGTTAAAAGTCGCTAAGCAACTAGAAACGATTCTTATAAATAAGATTGTCATAATTTTTGCTTTATTGTCACAAGTACTGGCCTAAACAATTATAAAAATCAGGCTTCTATATTGTCTTGAACATTAGCGGCTATCAAGCCATTTTTAAGTCCGAAATCATATAGAAAATCAGGCATGAAGTAGGCTTTAGGTATACATTGCTACCTGTCTAGTAAGGGTCATCTCTTTGTCTTTACCTGTCTAGTGTCATATCTTGCTCACTTTTGATTTACACTTCATGAGGACAAGTTAGTATTGTCCTATGAAACTCCTTGAGGATATTTAATCAGAAGTAATCCAGATAACTAATTAAGAAATATTCAATTTGATGAAGTTGAGGATTGTCTTGCTCAGCAAGGATTTAAAATATCTGGATATTTAGGTCCCCAAGACCTTTCTTTTTGGCCATACGCTATCTTTAAGGTAAGCTTTGTTTTTTTTAACACCTGATTCGTTGTCTAAAGGGAAACCTTTAGTAATTTTAATTTATACCTTTTGCTCTGCTTGCATGCTGATGTATCTATTCATTTCAGGCCAACAATTTTTCTTTCTCTCCAATTCATTTTGATGTTGTGAGTTTTTTTTGAAACACCCTTGTCCAGGGTCGATATTTATATAACCTGTATATCTGTGAAGTATCCAAGTATATAAATGCAGTACGACATCATCCACGTGTATAACATCGACGAAAAAAATACAAAACCGAGATATTTGTCAGACTGCTGTATGGTGTGGTGGCTTAGACAGGCAAAACAACGTTCTTTTAAGAGAAGTATTGGTTTGATCCTACCTTATGTTTTTTTTCGTCGATGTTATACACGTGGATGATGTCGTACTGCATTTATATACTTGGATACTTCACAGATATACAGGTTATATAAATATCGACCCTGGACAAGGGTGTTTCAAAAAAAACTCACAACATCAAAATGAATTGGAGAGAAAGAAAAATTGTTGGCCTGAAATGAATAGATACATCAGCATGCAAGCAGAGCAAAAGGTATAAATTAAAATTACTAAAGGTTTCCCTTTAGACAACGAATCAGGTGTTAAAAAAAACAAAGCTTACCTTAAAGATAGCGTATGGCCAAAAAGAAAGGTCTTGGGGACCTAAATATCCAGATATTTTAAATCCTTGCTGAGCAAGACAATCGTCAACTTCATCAAATTGAATATTTCTTAATTAGTTATCTGGATTACTTCTGATTAAATATCCTCAAGGAGTTTCATAGGACAATACTAACTTGTCCTCATGAAGTGTAAATCAAAAGTGAGCAAGATATGACACTAGACAGGTAAAGACAAAGAGATGACCCTTACTAGACAGGTAGCAATGTATACCTAAAGCCTACTTCATGCCTGATTTTCTATATGATTTCGGACTTAAAAATGGCTTGATAGCCGCTAATGTTCAAGACAATATAGAAGCCTGATTTTTATAATTGTTTAGGCCAGTACTTGTGACAATAAAGCAAAAATTATGACAATCTTATTTATAAGAATCGTTTCTAGTTGCTTAGCGACTTTTAACCCGTAACAACAAGTCAGAACTTACGTATGAAAACAGGTGACCTTAAAAAATGTTTTTCGTCTCCTGCACACCTCATGAAAAAACATATAGGAGGTATTGTCACATCACTGACGATATATTTCAGAGAATGTCTAAAAAATATACTATGAATGTTCAAAGAATGTTCGTAGACATTCATGGAATGTTCCAACAAGACATTCATGGAATGTTCCAACAAGACATTCAGTCTAAAAAAATATACTGTGAATGTCCAAAGAACATTCATGGAATGTTCCAACAAGACATTCAGTCTAAAACATATACTGTGAATGTCCAAAGAACATTCGTAGACATTCATGGAATGTTCCAACAGAACATTCTAAGAATATTTAAAATGCTGACACAGCACTTTCCTGGGACTTTCCAGGGACATTCGTGTGCATTTGGGAACATTCCAGGAATGTTTTCAATGTCCTGTGAGTACCTTCTAGGAACATTCCTGGAATGTTTTGTGTTATTAGGGTAGTAGCAGCTATTTTTTTTAATCTTAAAGAGAGAAATATTAGCTAAAAGATGATTGAAGTAACATCTTGGAATTCGATGGAATATATAACTATTTAGCTATCAGAAAATTAAATTATTTCAAAATATATACTTTCTTATTACTTAACTTCAACTTAAAATCTACTAAATGTAATACACATACAAATATTTTTGTATCATCTGCTTTTATTAAGGATGGCTCCACGAGTATCCTCCATTTTGCAGAATTGAATTTGCGCACTTCGTTTTTGAGATACACGCAAAAGACTGTGCGTATAAAATATTCATTATTCTTAACAGCGCTTCTGTTCCGTACGAAGGTCAACTTTGTACTAAACTGGAAATTCAGATGTAGGAGATATTGCTCTAGGGATCAACACTGAATAGGGAATTTAATTCTCTTTTCGAAAATGTAATAATATTCTCGAAACGTTGATTTTTTTTTACTTTTGGCCAGCTTTTCGGGCTTTTGGACCACTGTGCATCGGCTGAATGTCCAACAATGTTCATGAAAATCGGTGATGAGTCGTTATAGTATACTTCAAGAAACACCATGACATGGTGCGAACTTGCGCTTTTAGAATGGGGGTAGATGCTACCTCTTCTCTGCGTTATTTCATTAAAAATAACCCCACAAATGACAGAGGAAAAAATTCTAAGAAAACTATGTGATATCAAGTTAAAAATAAATCAATACTTTGTGATTTAATAAATTATTTTAATTTTTCGTGAAAAAATGCCTGTTTTAAAGCGGATTTTCATAAATAATTGTTTTTAAAAACGTTATAATGACCAAAAATTAAAGCTTGGAAAAAATTGAATAAATTTTTTACTTGAGAAACCTTTTAACATAGTCCATTCTTTCACGGTTTTTGCTCTAAATTTTAAAGAACCGCTTGGATTGACATGAAATTTGGCACACGTATAGCTTACATGTCAAAGAAAAAAAGTGATATTGTGCCGATGTGTGCTTTTGCCCTGGGGATGACTTTCACCCCCTCTTGGGGGTGAAAAAATATATGTCCAAAATAAGTCCGAAAATGGGTAAACTGACTAATTTTAAGTAACTTTTGTTCTATAGAGCTTTTTCGCCAAGGCAACACTTTTCGAGTTATTTGCAAGTGAATATGTTAATTTTTCAACAAAATAACCACATTTTTAGACGGTTTTTCGCAAATAATTCAAATAGAAAGTATTTTGTCGAAAAAAACGTACTCAGAAAAAATATAGCCTATAAAACAGTAAAAAAATGGCGTACGCGTTAGGTCTCTGGATCTCGTAGAACCAGAGTTATAGCCAATGAAAAATAGATTCATATTCACCAAATTTCAAATAGAATATTTCGACGTGAAATATCCAAAAAATTAAGCAATTTTTGGGGAAAATCTATTACAACTTTTTTAAATCGTTTAAAAAAAGCTTTATTTCTGTTTTTACAAAAAGTTTCTAGCATTAAATTTAAGCAAGTTACGCTCAAAATAAAGTTGGTCCCTTTGGTTTTTGCAAAAAAAATCGGGAAGACCACCCCCTTAATTAAATTAAAATAAGAAATAAAAATTTTAAAAATTTAAATTTTGAAAAATATCCTTTTTTTCAAAATAACTTAAAAATTGTTAGAGGTACCAAAAATCTCGAATAACAAAAAAAGTCAGATTTGCTTTTCTGAATATCATGTATTTATTTGTTTTTCTGTTAGACAAAAATTGATTAAGATTTGGTGTTTCTAAATTTGCATACATTCGTGATCAGTGACTCGTTCAACCCATTTTAACTACAGCCCTTTCAATAATAAGGACTTTGAACCGATGAAACTTACAGATCATATAAACAATATATACAAGAGTCAAGAAACTTGTGAAGTCGTAACGATTAAGTTCATTTAAGATAATAATTAGTGGGTGATTTTCTCGATTTTTTTACCAAAACCAAAAGGGACTAACTTTATTTTGAGCGTAACTTGTTTAATTTTGATGCTAGAATTTTTTTTTATAAGACAAAAATGAAGCTTTTTTTAAACACTTTATATAAGTTGTAATAAGTTTTCCCCGAAATGTGCTTCATGTTTGGTTATTTCACGTTAAAATATTCCATTTGGAATTTGACGAATATGAACCTATTTTTCATTAGCGATAACTCTGTTTCTAATAGGTGTAGAGACGTGATATATACAAAATTTTTTAAATTTTTTACAGGTTATATTTTTGCTGAGAATGTTTCTTCGACAAAATACTTACTATTTAAGTTATTTGCGAAAAACCGTCTAAAAGCGTGGTTATTTTGTTGAAAAAATGAACATATTGACTGCCAAATAACTCGAAAAGTATTGACTTAGTGAAAAAACTCTATGGAACAAAAGTTACTTAAAATTAGCCAGTTTATCCATTTCCTGACTTGCTTTGGACGAATATTTTTTCACCCCCAAGAGGGGGTGAAAACCATCCGCAGGGCAAAAGCACATATCGGCACAATATCACTTTTTTTCTTTGACTTGTTAGCTATGTGTTTGCCAAATTTCATGTCAATCCAAGAGGTTCTTTAAAATTTAGAGGTTTTGCAATATTTACCGTTAAAGAATGGACTAATATTAATCACAGTGATTTATAGGTAGTTGATTGTATTTTTTTTTTCGGCGATTACTCAAATTTAAGTATTTGGGCAAAAAAAAAACGGAAAAAGGATGCATTTTATACGATGTACCTATTTACTGAACACTTGTCAAAGTACTAAGTAATACCTATCAAATGAGCTCCAGAAGGAAGTTAATAACATCAAAATTAAGTAAGTTATGATGAACAAAATAGTACACTTTCGAATTTTTCAGGAAAAAGTGGAAAATAAACATAACATCATTTTCACAAAAACTAAAATATATATTAATCCCTATAAGACTTTATTTACTGTAGCATATATAATGACCAACATGTTGACCGGTTTAGAATGAAAATTTTTGAAAACCAATAAAAAACAAATAATTTAATAAAGCAGGATTTTTAAAAATTTCGTAGATTTCATTTTCTTTTGATAACTCCAATAGTGGTCGATATACGTAGAAAATAATAAAAATACAGTTTGAGTTAGATATAGAAACGTTTAAAATCCATATTTTACTGCGAAAACCATGTAGCCACTGCCCTTTAACCTTTTATTTTAAATAAGGGATGTAAAAGATTAGATTTAATAAATAAGATTTTATAGCTCTTGAGATTTTCTCTCAAATACTTTTCGGATAAATCTGATATCATAAAAATTAACGAAGTTATTCTAAAAAAACAATTACCTACATTTTTTTTTAAATTTTGGAGCATCGATTTAAAAAAAATTTGAGCATAGAAATGTTGACGCTATTAGAGAGTTATTGCCAACGTCTTTTAAGTCGACCTGTAATAAAAGATCCTTTATTTTGACATTAAGCATGCGCAGTATTGCGTCTTTTATTTTTGTCTTTTAATAAAATACAGGCCGCCTGTATTTAAGGAAAATTAGAGGACACCTTTATTTTAATAAAAGTTCCTTTATTTTGACATAACGTGTCAAAAATGTGAAGAAAGGTCTGTATTTTGAATTTATCTTGTCGCTTCTTTGGATTGATAATTTATGTATTGTGGGATTGATATTTGATTAAACTTTAGGGTAGTAGGGTAAAGCTCAATAGCTCCGCTATAGTAATAGATATCAATAAACGTTAATAAGAAATATTTTAGCCACCTTTGAGCTTCACATTACAAAATTAGTTAGAATGTTACAGGGTGTTCGATAACACAGTGGCAGACCAAACTTATGTTTTTTTAAATGGAACACCCTATATTTTATTTTAAATTCGAAATCCTGTTAACTTCTCCATCACAAAAGTATTAAGGTTTGTTATGTTATACAGGGTATTTACAAAGTTATAACCAATTTTATATGGAAATCGTAACAAGTTCAACTCCCTGTATAAATAAAAATAAGCAAAACAAGAATGGTTTATTAATGCCATGTTTTTTAACGTATTGTCAAAATTTTCAAGAACGGTCGATATTGCTAGTTTTCTTTAAATCAAATACAGGGTGAGTCAAGACGCAAGTACATTATTTTCTCAGTAATTTTAAATGGAACACCCTGTATTTTATACCACTATTGAAAAGTACCATTACCGTACTTTAATTTTTAGACAACATTCCCTATGTCTAAGCTTATTAGTTTTCGAGATATTTTCATTTCTCAATGGACCAGTAGCGTGACCACCCAAATCACCAGAATTTAATAAACTGGACTGATTTTTTTGGGGTTACGTTAATAATGAAGCTTATAAAATACCTCCAACAACAAGGGATGAGATGAAGAATAGAATACAAAGTGTATTTCGATGTGTTAATTTACAAATGCTCCGTAGAGTAAGTAGCTCATTCAATGATCGTTTTTAGGCGTACATAAATGTGTTAGGGAGATAATTTTGAACACCTTATGTAATTAAATATTACAAATATTTTATTAAAAGTAGCTTCTAATTTTTTCAAACATGTTTTTTGCAAAATGTATTACTGATAAATTATGTTTCGTTCTTTATTTGTTACATTGTTACATTTACATACAAAAGTAGTGTTTAATTGTCTTCACAAAATATTGTATTTTGCGTTTGTGTTTTTTTGTAAAATTTATTACTAATTTTCTTTGTTTATTTGTTGCATTTACATAAAAATATAGTTTTTAATTGTTTCAAAAATGTTGCATGTAGTGGTTGTGTTTTTGTTTGTAAAATGTATTACTAATAAATTATTTTTATTTCTTTATTTGCTACAGTGTTAGATTGATTACCGGATTGATAACCGGTAATCTTCAATTGTCAATTCAGTCATGGCTTACTTAAAATTTAGATAAATTTAAACACCTAAATTATTTTGCTCTGAAAAATGAAAATATCTCGAAAAATAATAAATTTGGGCATAAGGAATGTTATGTAAAAATTAAAGTAAGTTAATGTTACTTTTCAATAATGATATAAAATACAGGATGTTCCGTTCAACATTACTGAGAAAATAATGTACTTGCGTTTTGACTCACCCTGTATTTGATATAAAGAAAATTAGCAATATCAATAATTCTTAAAAATTTTGACAATAAATAAAAAACATGGCATTAATAAACCATTGCTGTTGTGCTTATTTTTATTTATACAAGGAGTTGAACTTGTTACGATTTTCATAAAAAATTGGTTATAACTTTGTAAATACCCTGTATAACATTACAAACCTTCATATTTTTGTGATGGAGAAGTTAACAGGATTTCGAATATAAAATAAAATATAGAGTGTTCCATTTAAAAAATAAATTTTAGGTCTGCCACTGTGTTATCGAACACCCTGTAACATTATAACTAATTTTGTAATGTGAATCTCAAAGGTGGCTAAAAATTTTTTATTAACTTTTATTGCTATCTATTACTATAGCGGAGCTATTGAGCTTTACCCTACTAATCAATCACCCCGTATAGTGTATTTGATAAATAATTGATTTAAGGCGTGAACTTAATAAAAAGTTATTTATTGTGTATTATTTGTGGAAGATCCAAGCAGATAATACATCAGGATAATATATCCTGTGATCCAAGTATTTTGTTGTTAAAGATGTTCAAAATTGTAAGCGTTGCATAGTAACAATATATTATTAAAAAATCACTTAAACACTTTTCCTCTTTTCTCGATTGAGTATTAGTTTTTGTTGTACATAGGTATAAATTATTACAATTACTGAATACATAGTTAGTGAAAAGATTATCACATTTATTAACAGAATTAATAATTTGCAATTATAAAAATAACAGTTATCTAAGAACATTCAAAAGCCATCTTTTTAAATTAATGATGACGTTTTCAAGTAGAATGACATTCTAGTAATGTTTACATATCCATACCAGTGTGAATTTTACTACACGTAATTTGCCGTGTAAAGACAGAAAAAGTAGGGATAGCCGTAAAATATTTGCGAATTATATACCGATGGCCTTAATACTAAAAGATTTGCCAAATATAGAATTTATTTGATTTTTTTTTAGCTTCAATTTTGGTAATAAAAACTTACAAAAACTTATAGGTTGTGAGTTATTTATGAAAGACTGATTTAAATGTTTACTAAAAGTAAAATATTTGATCTGCAATAACTCAAAAATTATTCATTTATTGTTGTAACTTGATATAACAAATTTTAAACTGAAAATAATCATCTTTCATACATTGAATGTTACTGACACACTTCTTTCCTTTAAAAATTGAAACAAGTCCAACAAAACTTCCTTTTATAATATAATCTCCAGTTAAAAACTCGGAAGTTACAATGAGTTTTTAAGCCCGAATTTATACCCGTCGACGTTCAGTTGTTTTAATTTATACTTACCTTTCCCTCCTTTGTTTATACGAATAATTTTAATATTTACTTACCTGAAAAAATATGTTTTTATAAGGTCAGGCAGGTGTTTGTTTTCAGGTCAGACCAGGTTTCATTCACCCCATTTGCCTTGACCATTTGATATTTAAAATTAAATTAAGAGTAAGTAACTCTGGAATACTAAAGGGTGAAATAAAACAAACAGAAAAATAATTAAAAGGACTGCTTTTTAAATTTTCACAGAATTTCATGATATATTAAAGGGCAACATTTTTTTTTCTAAAGTTCTGCGAACTTTTAACAGTGCGGCAACAATGTATCGGCATTCCGTGACTATTAACTATTCAAAAAGAAGGCACAATATTGTGATAATAATAATTATCATACTCATCGGCGCGCTTAATGTTGCCATATCAGTCAAGTTCGATTTCTTGTTATAGATCCTCTTGTTATAGATATACAGGGTGAGGCAGATAAAAGTCCTATTAGAAATATCTCGAGAACTAAAGGAAACAGAATCATGAAAATTGGAATGAAGGGGTTTTGAAGAGTGATCTCTTTAATGAAAATATTTTCATCGATTTGCTACTTCCGGTTATACCGGAAGTTGCTTATAACTTCGTTTTTTTTAATGGAACATCCTGTATATTTTTACATTTTTGGATTCTTCTGGATGTATTCTTTCTTAAAATATGAGATTTTGTAATGTTATACAGGGTAGTTTAAAAGATAATTACGTTTTTTTCTTAATTTCCTAGCAATATTCACACCCTGTACAATTGTAGTAGTTTGACATCAAAAACTCTATTTATGTTCAAATGATTTTTAATATAGTCCACTATTGTTAAAAATTGTTAGTATAGCTAAATATTGAATTGTACTACACAGGGTTGGTCGAAACTCGGAAAGAGTATTTTCTGAGTTTTCTTAAATGGAACACGCTATATTTTATTATTGCAATGAAATGATATTTTATGCTACTTTTTTATTTCTTAAGCATTCCCTATCCCTAACTGCTTTAATTTGTGAGTTATTGGTGATTCAAACCAAACATTAATTTCCACAAAAAATACGTGAAATTTTATTAGGTTGGCCGTGAAAATATTCAATCACAAATAATTTTTCGGAAATAAATACATATTAATCTAGACTGATCTTTAAAATTGCCAATAATGGTTGAGCTATCAAAATACCTACATAGTTAACATTCTTAGCGCGATTAACAATTAAGCACAAATTAAAGCATTTGGGTATAGGGAATGCTTAAGAAATAAAAAAGTACCATAAAATGTCTTTTCATTGCAATACTAAAATATAGGGTGTTCCATTTAAGAAAATTCAGAAAATCCTAATTCCTAGTTTCGACCAACCCTGTATACTAAAATTTAACATTTAGCTATACTAATAATTTTTAATCATAGTAGACTATATTAGAAATCATTTTAACATACATAGAGTTTTTGATATTCAACTACTACAATTCTACAGGGTGTGAAAGTTGCTACGAAATTAACAAAAAAACGTAATTAGGTTTTAAACTACCCTGTATAACATTACAAGACCGCATATTTTAAGAAAGGAGACATCGAGTAGAATCTAAAAATGTAAAAATATATAGGGTGTCCCATTTAAAAAAACGAAGTTTTAAGCAACTTCCGGTATAACCGGAAGTGGTAAATTGATGAAAATATTTTCATTAAATAGATCACCCTTCAAAACCAGTTCATTCCAATTTTCATGATTCTGTTGCCTTTAGTTCTCTAAATATTTCTAATAGGCCAGTTATCTGCCTCACCCTATATAGTAATTCCAATGTGACACAAAATCTAGGCATGGGATAAAACAGATTTTGAAGAAAGTGTATTTTTTTGTTCTTCCTAAAGGCGGTACACACTCGTTTTTTAATAATGTATTTAATTATAGAGTACTTTAATTATAGTGAGGAACAACAAGGTTTTCGGAAAAATAATTCCACAATAGACGTCATATTCATAGCCAGAAAAATGGCTAAGAAAGCACTGGAATATAATAAACCTGCATTATCCCGGGAGTAGTCGCGCTCACTTCTGTAACGTCGATAGTCGCGTGTGAGATTCTATCTCAAAATACGAATTTAAAACAAATTTTTATTTTGTATTATTTTTATCTACTTTTTATATTGAAAATATATATTACTAACAATTTTATTAAAAAAACCTGTGTTCAGGACCACCTTTTAACATCGGCCACCTGTCCTAACGGCCAGTTTAAAAATTTCCCAAACCAGTTATATGTTGACTACAAAAACTGGCAATACCGTCCACCTTTCTATATCGGCCAATAGTTCTTTCATTTTTAGTGGCCCTTACTGACAAATTTTACTGTATGTATTACGAAAAAGGATGAAATGTGAGATTCTATCTAACGGCGCAACTACTCGCGAGTTAAAGCTAATTGGCTCTCCCCAAAGCCATAAATTCCACAAAAAGATGAAGAAGAAAAAAATTCCTACGCATTACTACACCCTTCCTCGAAGCACTTACGAAATTTTTTCAAAATTGCAAAATTTTGCATCAAGTTATTGCGAAAAAGGATAAAAATTGGGATTCTATCTCACCGCGCGACTACTCGCGGGTTATACATTAAACATACATTAATACGAAGAACAAAACCAGAATAAAAGTCGGGAATGAACTAACATCGGAAGTAGAAATCAACTCGGGAATCAGACAAGGGGATAGCTTGAGCCCATTGCTTTTTAATTTAGTCATGGACAAAATCATAGAGAACACTAAATGTACTGAAAAAGGATATAAGATGGCGGAAAAACAAATAAAAATCCTGTGTTATGCTGACGACGCAATCTTAATCTCCGATAACGAGGATAACCTACAGCGAATGGCACAAACTTTCAATACAGTGGCGAAGAACTACAACATGAAAATATCAACAGCCAAGACAAAATCCCTGGTAGTGTCAAGGGAACACATAAGATACAAATTAGTAATTAACAACGAAATAATTGAACAAGTCTCGAGATTCCAATATCTGGGAATCGAAATATGTATGTAGTTATGGAGATGTTAAAGAGAGCGTCCGAAAGCAAGCAAATAAAGCCAATTACGTGTCAGGATGTCATCTGGAGAAACAAAGATATAAGGCTGGAAGGGAAAGTACGCATAGAGGAGAAGGTGGGAATATGGCCCCCTAATTTGTTTTTCGATTAGAGATTATAAACAATCAACATTTTTAAATTTTAATTTTCGTCCACATAACTATTAGTTTAATACTAATACAGTATTATTAAAAAAAATTTAAAAAATCAAGATCTAACGTATAAAAAAATTATTCTTGTCAATATCTAGAATACTGTGAAAAACAAAAACGTCACCCCCAGGGGGCCCCCCGGGGGCCATATTAAATGAATACAAAAATCTATCGGCAGAAATCGCAGATATAATGTTCAGTTTCTGCACCGGCACATTCATTGTGTGCCCACAAAAGACAGCTCTGACACTTTATCCAAGTCTCCCCTCTGCTATTACTTGAATAAGACTCCTCGCAAAAGATGCACACTAGGGTGGAGCGCAAAATTATTTTTTCGAATTTCATTTTCGCGGGGTGTGGAATTGATGCGTCTTTCATTTTCGAATGAAAAACTTAGATGACATTTTTTCGTATTTTCAGTCTGAAAAGTGCCCCACGGGGATTGAAATTTTGGAATTTTGTAAAAAAAAATTTAATGTTTTATTCATTTATTTAAGTTATTAGGACTATAATATGAAGAAAAAAAAGCAAAATAGTCAATATAAAGTAAAAAAATATGCTTATAAATTAAAGAATAACATAAAAACTCATTGTGAACGATAGTCTTTCTTAGTATCAAATTTAGGCGTCAAAGGCATGATTTGAGCTTATTCTTAACGAATCCGTCTCTCCTCCGTGACCCACAGAGGACAGCACTTGCTTCTGTAACTAATTTGACACACCTTTCAGAGGATTGTGTGTGACACGAAATTTTTCCATAATGTCCTGAGATATCCTTTTGGTACTTAAATTCTTCGAAAGTGTCTGTCTTGGTTTTCCAATCTATCATATCGATGTAATCATCAGCATCCATATTTAAAGTAGGTACTTGGAAAATATGTAAGGCTCCTATGTATGATGTCTCTCTGATCTTCAATATTCTGCGGAGTGCAACTTCTCTGACGTACGGTCTGTTGTCGGCTAACATTCCTAGTAGTAGATTCTCTGAATGTCCAAAGACTGCATTTCTCTGTATGACTGGGACAATAACATTCTTCAAGTGGTTTGGCAAATAGCGCGACAGTTTTATCGTATCATATAAATGTTTTTCACCAAAAATACAAATTGGCCTAGTCTTGATCCTGAACCACATAGGAGCGTAGACCGTTAAAATAAATGTGCTTAGTATAATTAAAAGAAGAATGGGCCGTAGAAGAATGTCATGGATGCGGAATTTGAGAGAGTGGTTTGGCTGCACCACTAATGAACTTTTTAAGTCAGCTGTAAACAAAGTCAGGCTTGAGTTTGGCTTGAGACATATAATCTCAATATCCGATTAACCATTGTCAAGCATATAGGGTGAACTACTTTACCAGAATTCTTTTTCACAACATTTTCATCACAATATCCACTATTGATATACTGACATATTTGTAGTAGATTTCGTTAATTGCTGCTTAATTCCTGTATCGATTTGGTAATATCGGGCAACGTACATTTAATTGCATCAAACGGATCAATGGGTTTTAATATATAATATTTAGTTTTAATATAATTTTCTAATACTTCACAGTTAGTAACCGCCTTGCCAATGGGACCTGTGAAACCTTTTGGTCCACTTTTAATGCCATCTAGATGTTTAAAAAGATGACGCAATGTCATTTCATTGGCGTGTAGTTGGCATATGAACCATTGGAGTGGAGGTGGAAACTTGATTTCCGATAAACGAATAACGCCACCTTTGTTTCCTTGGTTAACGACAGCCCCATCACAACCAACAGCCATTATTTGACTTACATCGATAGAGTTCGAGGATAGAAACGTCAGAATAGATTTACAAAGTAGTCCTAGCTTTAGAACAAGCTCGTCGAACTCTATTTCTGTCTATAACCCGTGATGAATCGTTTTCAGTAATGAGACCAATGTCGTGGAAAGCTGGCGAAATGATTGCTACTCCAGCACGATCTCAAACCCCATAACGATCTAATGTTCTGGCAACAACCGGAAATGTGACATCACTCATTGTGAGTGAAGAAGTGGAAATAATCGATTGTGATTGGAAGTCCTCAATTTCACCGCTTTTGTTTAATGTATCTTGCTGTTGAACAATCAGTCGCATCTTTGAAGTTGTAGGTAATCTAGAAGTACTAGGAATGGATTCCACCCCTATTTGCTATTTGTTCTTCACGTTGCTCTTGTTGGTGTAATCTATGTAAATCCATCTCAATTTTTTTGGTCGCTTTACGATCAACTCTACTCTTTGTAACCGTCTGCTTCGTCCTTCCTGCCTTCATAAGGTTTCAATAATGTTATGTACTTATCGTGGAAAACTATAATAATTCTAGCCAATATTGTTTTGTGTTCTACTTACTTATAATTGAAATTGAGTGGGAGAGTGAAGGTCGACTCCTGTGGCAGGTTATAACTCTTTGGTTGCAGCGTTAGGTAGAGGGTTGGCACGAAATTCAAAATAGATCAATTTAAGTAGCGCTGGGGCAGTTATTGTGATAAAAATAGAAATAAGTGTTATTGAAATTTTCGATTCATATCCTAGAAGCGAATTGATACCGCACCCCGCGTAGGTAAAAATGAAAAAAGAAATTGTTTTCATATTTCATAATTTGAATCACGTTGGGGCAGATGTTAGAGTCATAATATAAAAAATTTTCATAGTTACCTTAAAAAGTCGATATGCAATGGTTTTCCTACACACTAATCAGAGAAAGATAATGTTTATAACTGGTTTCTTAGAAAAAACAACATAAACACAAGAACGGCAAAAAGTTTTGTTAAACACGTGAATGAAGCGAGCTCTGTAAGTCGACTAAATGCTAACCGCGGTAGTTATCGGCTCCTGACAAGTTTCGATAGATAAAGATAGATGTAGTATCAAGCGCAAATCAACAATGGCGTTGGTGGAAGTGACAAATTCAGTCGGGGGCCGACTTACCAGCAGGGGCCATATTCCCACCTTCTCCTCTATACAAATCATGTGTAAGACCGATCATGACGTACGCGATAGAAACAAGATGTGACACAGCAGAAACCAAGAGGATACTGAGAACATCAGAAATGAGAACGTTGAGGTCAATAACTGGGAAAACACTGAGAGATAAAATACCAAACGACAGAATAAGAGATCTCTGTAACATACAAGATATAGTACGGTGCAGCGAGAGAATAGCCCGTATAGACAGGGATTCGAAGCCAACAGGCAACAGACCAATAGGAAGACCCTTTAAAAGGTGGCGAGATAGCTGGCAGTCAACATCACAGCTACAAATACAAGCTCAATTCGGTAAGGAACAGGCCAAGAGGCCTATTATAAGAAGAGGAAGAAGAAGAAGATAGAGTACTTTCCACATACTAACATATTTAAAAAATCATACAGAAGTAAAAAATTTTGTTTGTACAATGGTATAAAAAAGTTTATTAAAAACCATTAAAAGGCATCCAAAAGGATTCGCAAAACGTTTTCGATCTAGATCAGATCATCTTCAGTGCGTTCTGCTTAGTACATGAAACTAGCAACCTTATGAAATTGGTAACATCGAGAAATATGGTTTACATGATACTTATATGTAGACTTAGGCAAATATGCAAATAAAGAAGTATGAAATATGCGCATAAATATGCAGTATTTTATGCAAAAATATGCAGTATTTTATGCAAAGTATGCATATTTATCTAGAAAATATGCATGTAATAAAAAATATTTACAATATTTTTTATTTACAAAACTTCTTACAATATTATAAATACATAACATATACAATTATTTTAACATATAAATATTATTTTGAATTGTGGTAACAATAGATTATCAATAATGATGCTCAAAATTTTCTAATAAAAACTTAAGGCTTCTATCTGAGTACATATATTTGTAAATAGAAAAACTTCTTTCGACATCAACTGATGTAACTGGAGCATTTTTCAAATTTACTATAATAGATGGTTCTAAATTAAGTGGTTCGGAAAATGTCCCAGCTAGTACTTGAACCACTTCAGAGAGAACCTGGTAACCACCATTTTTTTCCATGGTTGCTTTAAATTTTTGAAAAATTTCCTTTCCAATAGTACCTTTAATGTTTTGACACAATGACTCAAATTCTTTTATTAAAACTGTACTCTCTAACAATGATAATCTGGAGGATTCTAATTGAGTTACAATTTTCTGGACAAAACTATAATTTGATTTTATGAATGACAGTTGCTGTTGGAGAATGTTATTTTGGAAGGCTTGCTTAGCTTCTAATAAAGATTGGCAACTATCATCCGTTAAAAGGTTAATTATTTTTTTTTAATCAACAAAATGATCCGCATAGAAATTAGCTGCTTCCAACCATGTTCCCCAACGTGCTAAAATGGGTTGCGGTGGCAGTGGAACAGCAGGAAGCTTATCTCAGTAACATTGTATTCTTACAGGTGATTTAAGGAATACCTTTTTGACGCTCGCTATTAAAGTGTTAACTAGTGGAAATTTTTTTCTTACTTCCTCCGCAACTCTGTTTATTCCATGCGCTAAACAAGTGACATGTAAAGTTTGGATAAAATATTTTAAAATTTTGTCTGCTTTCACCATAATATATGGTGCGGCATCAGATAAAATAAGCAATTATTTATCATTAGGCACAGCAGCAGGAAGACAAAAGTTTGCTAATGCTTCTTGTAGAAACCGCGATATTGTTAGAGCGTTGGTTTTTTCCACTTGCTTACAGGAAATTAAATATGATTTTGGAAAGGTTTCATCGTTAAGTACAGCAATCAATAAATGCACAATGTATCTTCCTGACGAGTCAGTAGTCACGTTCACACATATGTAAAATAATTATTAAATATTTCGGCTTTTGTGTTGTGGATAACTGAGGAGTATAACAAATTAACATTATTTCTCTTTAGAGTTCGTTCACTGGGAATGTTTTGTTTGCAATATTTTTTTAAAAAAGAACTAAAGTTTTCATTAGATAATTTTGTAAGCGGTATATTAGAAGATACTAATGCACGACACAAGTCTTCGTTAAAAGTTTCTTGTTCGGTTTGTTTTTTGGAACTTGACTGAAAGCACTTGGACACTGAAAGTTGATATTTTTCACCCGATGTGGTTTTTATTTTTTTAGCTAAATGTTTCGCGGTTCTGACATGCTGATCTATTTGAAATTTTTTTCAGACGAAATCTAAAATAGAATATAAATATTCTATAGTTGTACCCATTTTTAAAATCTAAGATTGTAGAAATAAACTAAAAATGAACCGTTTTTGCATAACAATTAAAATATTTAAATTAAATCAAATAAAAGTCGGTGTAGTAATCTTGAAAATGTCAAGAAATGACTGTACAAGAAGAAAGAACCCCTAAATATTCACAAGAGGCTCCTGGTCTTTTCTGTTTACATTAATTTAAAGAAAAAATACTGTGAGCATAAATTAAAAGCACTTAATTAATTAAGTCCAATATATGATATGTTTTGGTTTTTAGCAAAAACTATACTATTGTTAGAAAAAAAAATGTTAGAGTAGACTATTGAATGATTTAAATTTTAAATAGGATCCTATTTTTTATCGCAAGGAGTTTAAAAAATGCTTGAAAAAAGAAAAATTACATCGATTTATTGCGAACTAGCCTTGTGTCAGTACTTTTCTTAAACATAAGCTCCAATTTTAAAATCTTTGTTTGTACCACTGTGTAAATTTTTAAAATAAAATAAAAAATATTACGTATGTACTTACGGTTTTGCCACAACATGAGCAATAAACTTTATCTATATCCGTAGATAGCTCTTTGTAATGTTTTATCCAAGTTGAAACGTTGCTTATTTTCGGCATTTTCAAAGCACAATAATTATTCACAATTAGAAATACACGTTGTTTACGCCTCCAATTTTACAACAAAAGTGAAACCAAGTGAAACTGACCGTCAAAATTAAAATTTTTACCTAGCAACATAAACTGGCAACCACAAACCCTTAATTTCAGGACAAAACTATAATTCGCTGTCTTTTATTAGTTACTATACCAAGAATTTGAATACCAAGTGATTATAAAACAAAATTAAATATTGGCATTTTCATGCTATCTGTAAGTTTGAATATAAAAATATATAGTTAACACCAAATTTTCAAATTATATGCACTTTATGCTCACTTTTATAAAAATATGCAAAATTTGACATTTTTGCATTTTTTATGCATTATATGCAAAATATGCAATTTGCATATTTGCCTAAGTCTACTTATATGATATTTATATAGCGACTCCAAGTCGATGTTAAAAGATTGAATGTGTTAGGAGTGCTCAAAGGACAACATGGTTCCCTGCTCGATAAGAACTTGTGGTTATTGCCAGTTCAATGCTTATTCAATGCAATGAACATATTTCTCAAATTGGGCTCTGTACCGGCCATGTTTTACTATATTACGAATAGTTATGCCAAATATCTCTACAGAATAATAAAAACTGAAGCTGCAATCCTGGAACGCATTTTCCGCGTGCTGATGTAGCCTCTTGAGGACAGCGTTGTCTGTGTCTAAGGAAGATTTTAAACTGTTGTATATTCATCTCGAGTACAAATTGGCTAATTGTTTTTAATTGATTACTGATGTTGTCAGGTCACTTTTATATTATTATCATCATAAACAGCCCCAGAGTAGAGACTCAGCTCACTATATAGATCAGCCCTCATCGCCGACCGTTGCCAGTTTGTTGCACATATTTTTCTAGCATCATCATAAATATATGCACCATCCTTCCACCTAGGTTTTGGCCTATCTCTTCGTATACATCCCACTGGCTGTGACATAGGATTAGTCTAGGAGGGTTGTTCTGCTCTAATCTTGTTAGATCTATTGCCAAACCTTAGTCTTCCTTCTTTTATGAGAGATATTACGTCTTTATCACCAGATATCTGTCTATTTGTGGTATATGTCATAGTTGCATTTTTTTCTTCTAATACTTTATACGTCTTGGGTCGTCTGTGTTTGTCATTATTTTTGTTTTTGGCACATTCATTTTTAGGCCGAACTATTGAGATCTGTCTCTGAGTTACTCCATCATGGATTGTAGTTTCTCGAAATTGCTCGCTATAATCGCGATGTTGTCAGCGAATCTGAGGTGGTACTTGGTGCCACTAGCATTGATGCCATCTGTTGACTAATTTGTGAAACATTTTGAAAACGTCTTCTAGAGTTGAAATAAACAGCTTTGGCGATATGATGTCGCCTTGTCTAACTCCTGCCTTAATGGAGTTGTGCCTAGTTGTACTATCACAGTTGCGTTCTCATATAATATATTACGTATTATTTTATTATCTCTCAAATCTATTCTACAATAGCTTGTTGTATGGTCCACAAAACTACACTCTCAAATGCCTTTTTAAAATCTACAACGCTAAGAAATACGGGTCTCTCTTCAATCCTGACCCCCCCCCTCCCCCGTTGGGAGTCTATAGGTCGACGTGATGTTGTGTATTGTCCTTCTCCAAAGATCGATCTCTGTCTTTGGTTATTTATTTCAACTCATGCATAGGTCTTTTGCATATTCCTGTAATTTGATCGATCAGTATTCCAGTATTAGGAATGTTAATCAGTTGACCAACCATCAACCTCATCTTGAACGCTCTCGAAATTTGACAGTCCTTCCATACTGTGGTACTTTCACTGTGGCAACTCTTTTGATAGATCACATCTCTACGTTTTATTTCTTCCTTAGTAACCCTGTGTTTGTGATCAATGGTCCCAGATGTAAGTGTGAGCTCACAACCTCAAGCAGGTCAATACGGAACTTGCATAAAATTTTAAATGCGAAAAAAATGGTGTAAATCACAACAGAACATAATTTAAAAAATGTATCAAAGATAAATTTTTTTTTGTCTTTCGTTTGGTCCCTAAAGACGATAAAAAATTAAATTATACCAGCCAGCCCAAAACGCGTCGTGACGTAATACGGTTATATTGTTTACATTCTGCACCAACAAAGTAAAAAAAATTGTAATGATTCTAAATTAGACGTTATAAACGTCAGTAGAAAATACGTTTGATCGTTTAAACTATTTTAAATTCATAGAAAACTTGAATTTTACAAAATGCCAAACACTTATAGTGCTTTCTTTTATTTTTCATAGTAAACCTTCTTTTCTTTCCTTCAAAAACTGTGTCAAACTCCAATTTCAACAAACTGATATATATTATTAAAATGAGATACGACAAATGTCATTATAGGGAAGTGCAATTAGAACGAAAAGATACAATGTTTCGGAAAAAATCAAACAAGGTTATATTTTTCTAAAACTTTTTTTGTTAGTTTATAAATAAGTTAAAGTAAAAGTTCTACTCACAAATTTCGCCGCTAATTGTTTATTAATTGTTTAAACAATAACAATTGTTTTGTATACATAATGTTAAGAATATGGGTGAATTCAACATTTTATTTTGATAAAAAATATTTTTATTTTAGTTTTGATTATGCTGAAGCCGAATCTGACATTACAATTTGCAAATTCAAAATGGCGGATTCAAAATGGCGGATTTTTTCCTAAAAATCCTTAAAAGGCAGTTGTAAAATCCGTTTTTTTATAAAACGTGTTTGTTTACATATATGTGGATATTTTTGAGAGGTTACTGAACCTGAATCAAATTTTGATAATTTAAATTATAAAATGGCAGATCCAAAATGGCGGATAACTTAAAAAATAGTTGTAAAATCATAATTTCTTTACAAAATGTATTTATTTCTACATATATTTATTTTTGAGAGCTTTGATAAACCTAACTTAAATGTTAACATTATAAACTATAAAATGGCGGATCCAAAATGCGGATTTTCTAAAAAGAACATAAAAAAGAACATTCTTCTAAAACATTTATTATCTTTATTTTTAACAGGTTGTTGAATCTGAATTAAAGATTAAAAATTTAAATTTCAAAATGGCGGATCCAAAATGGCGGATATTTAAATGAAAAACAAGTAGAATCCAATCAAACAAATGGAATTTCATTCTTAAAAAAAAGATAAACAAATAATTTTCACAATAATATTAAAAATTAAAAGGTATTAGAAAGAAAGAACAAATTATTCAAAATCTATCTCTTCAATATTCAAAAAATTGTTGCGATGGGATCATAAATAAAAAAGTTATTCTTAGTAAAAAGCTCTGCATATTCTAAAACTTTAAATGCAATCATAAAATATCAATTTTTATCAATTTTGTACAAGATATGTCTACAAATAAATATTTCAGATAGGAGTAAAACAGCTATATTTTTCATAATACTGAAAATTGTTATTATGGAAAGTTGTTCAGAACTAAAAACGATGTGTCAATATGCAATTACACTCTTCTAATCGAAATATTGTGAACTATAAAGGTATATATTTATTGCGCTAAATATAATTTGTTTACATATACCTCGTATAATACTGATAAAATGTAATATTTTATATTTGCATATTAAGTGTTAGACCATGCACAGCTATTTATGAGGAATAACTTTCTTCATAAAATTAATAATAAATCAGTTATCATAAATAATAAGTGAAAAAATGATGTTGGGTATAATTAATTTGAAACAATATTAAAAAAAAACAAATTTTCGATTAGAAGGATATAATTACATATTGAAATATAGTTTTTAATTCCAAACAACTTTTCTTTATAAAAATTTTCGATATTGTGAAATATAAAGGTACTTTACTCTTGAGTGAAATTCATATTTTTTGACATACCTCGTACAAAATTAACAAAATTTGATATTTGATGATTGCATCTTACGTTATATACGATGCAGAGTATTTTATAAAGAATAACTTTATTTCGTAAAACTGGTATTAAAAAAGTTATCAATAGGTTCCAAGTTACGCAGACATACTGTATAAGAGCTAAAAAATTTTTTTTTGTTGAACATTTATTATTGTTGAAGCTTATTATTAAATATATTTTAGGTAAGTTTTTCAGAAAAAAGTTTTGATCACTCTGTATATACATTTTTTCAGCTGGTAATATTCGGTTTTTGTATTACATTTTTGTTATCTTTCTTCGTTTTCTCAAAAAGAAATTGTTTATTTTATTTTTAAACTAAAATAATTTAGTGTTTTCTTAAGATTACATCCTAAGCTTTAAAAAAATATCAAAAAAATTGTATTAGATTTATTCAAACTTGAGTAATACCGTCTTACATTGTTGGGAATTCTGTAAAACTACGAAGTTTTCAAAAATTACATTTTTTGAGACAGCGTATTATTTGAATTAAATTTTTGAGATTTTTTTTGAATGAAACATCGTTTAGTAAGATGATTGAGAGGTAAGTTGTGCAAATTTGAGAGTTTTATAAGTAAAATTGTATTAGTTACACATTTTTAAATAATTTTTAAACAAAATTCATGTAAGGCTTATTTTCCTCCCACACCGTACTTATGTCCATTCATTTTATTTCTTTTTATTACAACCATAAGATAGCTTATTTCATCTTCTTTCATGTCCAATTTGTAAAATTTCTTTTGATCCATTAGTTAAAGAATTACATTAAAAAAACTCAACTGTGCACTTCTTCCAACGCTAGTTTACAGTGCGCCAATGTGTGTGAGAAGGGTGACTTTAGCGTTATAAATAAAAAATTACAGAAGCTAGAGATTTAATTTTAGAAAAATCTTTATAAAAGGTTTTTTTTGTAAGTTTTTCTGAATTTTTCAATGGTCAAGTCAGTTTTTTTCTAAAAATTATATTTTCGGAGTTATTTAAAAAAATATCTAACTTCGCTACCACTTCTCGAGTAGAACTTTTTGATATGTTGTTTATTAAACATTTCTTAATGAAATTACAAAAAGTTTTATCTTGTTTGATTTTTTCCGAAGTGAAAATCTAAATGCACTCCCCTATTAGAATATAAAGATTTTCCCTTATTCCGCGACGATGAGCTGGCCAAATACCCAAGTAGGTGGAGGCCAATAAACTAAAGAATAACAAGAAGAATATAGCTAAATATAAATATAACCATAAAGTTAAACTATGTGTCGTCACGGGTCGTTTGAACTATTTTAAAACACAGAAGACTTTAAATTTGTACTTCTAAGTTATTATAGAGTGAAATTTTGGAAATCTCATTTTTAAACAAAACTGAACATTATTATGTAATAAAAAAAGTGTGCAAGTTCCCTATATGTGAATTATTGTTATGTAGTCTATCCACTATCATGATCTTTGTCTTTGATATATTTAATAGTAGACCAAATATTTGACTTTCCTATTTGCAAAAAGGGTTGTGTCATCTGTGAAACGTAAGTTATTTATATTATGACCATTTACTTAGATTTAATAATCCGCCTTGTCTTGATTGTTCTCATTATCAGTAGATGATAATTCTTAATATATAATATACTTCTCTCATCATCATCATCACACAGCCAAATTTCTCCACTGTCGGATATAGGCCTCCTCAAGTTGTCTCCACCCTTCTTTGTCCTGGGCAGCTGCAATCCAGTTTGTCGCTATTCTCTTAATATCGTCGGTCCATCTGGTACGTGGTCTTCCACGACTTCGTTTGTCCGCCCTTGGCCGCCACTCTAAGATCTTCCTTGTCCATCTGTTGTCTCTCTGTCTTGCGACGTGTCCTGACCATTGCCACTTCAACTTCGTAATGCGTTTTATGATGTCTTCCACTCCAGTTTCTCGCCGTAACTCATCATTTCGTATTCTGTTTCTCAAAGTTAGGCCAAGCATGGATCTTTCCATTTTTCGTTGTGTTACTTGTAATTTTCTTATTGATGTTTTAGTCAATGTCAGTATTGCAGCTCCACAAGTAAGCCCCGGAAGTACGCACTGGTTAAATGCTTTTCTTTTTAGCTTTATTGGAATGTTTTCCTTGAACACGTCTCTTAGTTTGCCATACACTGCCCATCCTGCCCATTCTAATATACGTCTCTACCGGATGATAATTATCTATTTTGTAAGTCAATTGATTGGCAATAACTAGAGCTCGGGAAATATGCAAAATGCATATTAAGTGCATATTTGCATATTTGGGATAAATTTTATAAGTGCATATGCATTTATTAAAATTGCATATTTTCAGGCTTTTCTTTGCCTCAAACGATACCAAGAGAAAAAAATTTACAGAGAAATGAGAAGTCTCAGATCTAAACAATAAATCTGAAAACTCTCGTGAAACCACTTCCTGCTAACATCCTTAATCTCTGCCTTTTAAAATGTTTGAGGGATACGACGAATAAAGAAGACAAAGGGGATATGCAGTCATATTTTGTTAGTGAAAAAATTTTGTTATTGTTAAGTGATATGTTAGCAATATGACCAAAGTTGGACAATACTTAAAAATATTTTTTTCAAATTTGTTACTTGTTTAGCACACGCTTAAATAGACTATATTAATATAGTCAGGTGCTATAAGAGAATGTGTAAATGTTTTACAAAAACCGTTATTAAAAAGTAATTATAAAAGACACATATCCAAACCAATTGTGTAAGTATTGCTGAAACAACTACTAAATTAGAAAAGAGAAACATTTCATTAGGCCAAAGTATTGAAATTATCAAATTATTCATTGAATGAAAAAATTAACAAATTGGGGAAACCAACAAAAAAAAAATAATTTAAATAAATATCATTATTAAGATGGGAAATGTGAAGATAATTTAATTTTATAGACAGAACCCTTAATTATACAATATAAGTTTGCTCCTTTAACTTCATGTGAAGTAGAAAGAAGTTTCTCCGTGTATAAAAAATTATTATCAGATAGACGGCTCAGTTTGTCTGTAGAAAATTTAGAAAAATAATAATGTGTAGTTTAATTGTAAAAACATACAATATACAGTAATAAATAATTTTTTTTTTATGAATTATGTTTATTTACAATCTACATCATTTAAAGAGTATTAAGTAAATTTTTTCCATGTTTTTGGTCATGAAGAAGAGACTTCCAATGATGTCTCATCTTATTCTATTTATGTTTAAAGTTTTAAAATAGGTCCTGAGGCCAGGTTCTATCTAGTCTCCTTGTGACAGGGCCATTATGAAATAATTCCCTTACTAATTCGTTGTCATGGTGAATGGTACGCTCGTTTTGTGATTCCGAGGCTCGATGGATTTCTTCTCTAATGAAAGGTATATTTAAGTCTTCGTGAAGTGTTTGATTAGTTACATACCAGGGTGCATCCGCTATTGATCTTAGAACTTTCGACTGAAATCTTTGAATGATATTCAGTGATGTTGACTTTGCACAGCCCCAGAGGTGTAGTCCGTAGTACCAAATAGGTTTGATTATTGCTTTATACAGAAGAATTTTGTTTTGGATGTTGAGTTTTGATCTGCGTCCAAGGAGCCAATACATTTGCCGAAATTTCAAGTCTAGTTGTCTTCTTTTAGTCTGTATATGTTTTTTCCAAGTAAGACGTTGGTCAAGATGGAGGCCAAGGTATTTGGCTTCTGTTACTGTTGGTATTCGTACATTTTCCATTCTTACAGGTGGGCATGTGTTGTGGCGGTTTGTAAACGTAGTAAATAATGATGATGAATTGTAAATTATTGATGAATGATAAAGAAAAAATGAATATATTGATATTTTTTGTGACTTTAGCATAAAATAAATATTTTTTTTTATTTAGCTTAAATGCTTCGCCAGCTAAGGCCATTGGCATAAAATAAATAATTATGTACCTTCAAAACAAGGATTACTGCGGTTTTACTTTATATGCATTAAATGCATAAAAGTATATTTTAGTGCTTATGTCAACTGCTTTTTGTGCATATTTGCATGCATATTTTAGGCTTTTTTAAGTGCATATTTCCCGAACTCTAGTAATAACTCTCACAAACAGTTTGTACACATGACTGAGCAACGATAGAGGTCTATAATTCTGTTAGTCACATTTGTCTCTTTTTTATATCGGAGGACGCCTCTTCACAATTTATTTATATCCCAATAATTAAAAGCCCTGTATATTAGTTGAATGTTCCTCGTTTAAGCTATTCTACCGACATAAACTTAAAACAAGAATTAGATTAAATAATATTGAGAATTAAAACGAGGTGCTTCCAGTCTTAAGCCAAATATTATTTTTATCTTCTTAACATCTAGTTCATAAATTATAAAAACCCATGTTCTGTCTTTCTTGGTTTCATGTAAGCTATATATAACATTTATATATCACAGACATGCCCTGATATGATTTGTGTACTACACGTCGGAAAAAAAACTAAAATTCCTTACTTCTTTGGAGTGTGAGAGCATATTCGGTTGTCAGAATAACTTTACTAAAGATTACCTTTCTGGTTTACGTTTGGAAGCGAGCGCAGCAAGCAACTACCGCTCTATCTCGAAAGATGATAGAAAGGTAGTTACTTTATTTCTTTGCAAATTTTCTAGTAGAGCAGGAGTATAAGGCCAATGTCAGATTCAATAAGACGAATTTGCATGAAAAACACCTTATCTGGTGTTTCGTGGTTACTTCAAAGAACATCCTGAAATAGAATCCCGACTTCTAGGGCTGATGAAAGGATGCATTCTACATAAATTTTCGTTTATGCTGGAAAATAATACGGAAATAAGAGTGGAATTTTTAAATGCGGTTATCTTTCGTGGGGGAATCTTAAATTTAATGGAATATATTTTGACGCTTATATTTATTTTCTGCAAAAGATTCTATGTAGGTTTTCAATCTGATTTTATTTTCTGATAAGTGCTATAAATAAAATTTTTTATGTATAGTCCGTCCGCTATAACTTTTCTCATACGGTACGATTCATTTTCAATCAAATTAAGTTAAAACAGAAAATGAAACGGACGCCGATGTGTGTAGTATATAGTATACAGTATACAAAATGTGTATACACGTCGACGTTCGTTTCAATTTATGTTTTGACTTAATTTGATTGAAAATGAATCGTACAGCATGGGAAAAGTTATAGAGGACGGTAAATAAAATTTTAGCCTACCATATTTAAGTTATTTAAGTACGTACAGAGAGGATCAAAATTATGGAATAAATTCATTTTCTCTAAAATGGACAACTTTGGAGAAAATTCTGGAACAGGTCCATTTTTATTTTTAAATAACAGTTGAGAGGTGTAAAATCAAAGTAGGCTCCCATTTCCATAATTTTGGGAAACCGCGAAAAACTGTAGAAACTAACAAAATGAAATTAAAACAATAAAACTGATAAATAGAAATCATTTAAAATTTGGTTTGTGATCGGATGTCCAGTAAGAGGGGCTTAAGAAATTATTTCTTTGCCTTTTTTTTAATATTTTAATTTGGAGATTACCGTTTTTGTTTGCAATGTTTGGAGATTGACGGATATGAAAATGATCTATAAGGATATTGCCAGTTTTGAAACTAATAAAACAACATTGTGCCGGCTAATTTGTAAAGAAAAATATATTTTGATATTGAACAATAATATAATTTAGGGGTTTGATTCACTGATACTAATGACCAGACCAGAGAATGTGGAGAATATGGAAAATACCGTGGACAGATAGAGAAACAAATCAAGATGTTTTGCTGAAGATGGTGAAGGAATGGGAAGTCATAAAAACAATAAAAACGAGAAAACTGGAATATCTAGGCCACATAATGAAAGGGGTAAAGTACTCCCTACTAAGGCTCATAATCCATGGAAAAATCTCGAAAAAGAGAAATGTGGGACGTAGGAGGATTTCCTGGTTGCGAAATTTAAGGGAGTGGTACGGGTGCAGTTCAGTACAATTGTTCAGAGCTGCAGCCAACAAAGTTAAAATTGCTGTGATGGTAGCCAACCTCCGATAGGAGACGGTACTGCAAGAAAAAGAAAATAATGTAAATGTAAAACCAATTAATATGCATATCATTTAAACTAAAATATCTGTTAGTTCGGGTATATATTCACAGGTTTCGACAGAGTTCACGACATCCACAGTGGATTACATAGGAGCACTATGGGGCTCTTATTGACCGCAGCGGAGATTGCCGTGTTTGGTACGCACTCAGCTATGGAGATTGCCGCTTTTGATCCCAATATGAATTAATCACTGCGATTTGTATACACTTAAGAGCGCTTTTGGTTCTTAAAAATAGTTTGATCAGTAGCAGCAATTGTCACCAAAATAACAAACGAGGAAGTGGCTTAAGCACTTCAAAAAATAAAGAAAGGAAAAGCGGTAGGACCAGATGATATTCCTGGGAAAGTATGGAGAGCATTGCGAGAGACAGGAACAAGGTGGCTAGCAGGTCTATTTAATATAATTATGGAAGTTGGACAAATGCCGGACGAATGGAGAAGCAGTATAATGGTACCTGTTTACAAAAACAAGAGAGATATACAACAATGTACAAACTACAGGGCTATAAAATGGCTTAGCCACACCATGAAAATATGGGAAAGAGTAATTGACAGACGGATACGTGAAGAGACCGAAATATCCGAGATTGAATTTGGATTTATGCAGGGCAGATCAACAACAGATGCAATTTTCATTATAAGGCCGTCGATGGAAAAATACAGGAGTAAAGAAACAAACGCTCATATGGTATTCATTGATCTTGAGAAAGCATACGATAGGGTTCCTCGAGAGATTCTGTGGTGGGTACTCAATAAGAAAGGAGTCCCTGGTGAATATGTAGAGATTGTGAGGGATATGTATGAGGGAGTAATGACTAGTGTTAGGACAGGTGTGGGAGAGACTGATAAATTTTATGTGAAAGTAGGATTACACCAAGGCTCTGTGCTTAGCCCGTATTTATTCTCATTAATTTTGGACCAGATAACAGCGAAAATACAGGGTAACATTCAATGGTGCTTAGTGTATGCTGATAATGTCATGTTAGTAGGAAATAGTAAAAGAGACTTAGAACAAAAACTGGAACAGTGGAGGCTAGTCTGGAGGAAAAAGGTTTAAAACTTAGTAGGACAAAAACAGAGTATTTGGAATGTTCATTTAAAGATGGAGTTACTACAAATAAAATGGTATCGTTGGATGGTAAACCGATTTTAAAAAGCAATAGTTTTAAGTACCTGGAATAGGTATTATAGAGTAATGAAGAAATAGATGGAGAATCATGCAGTAGAATTAGGGCTGGATGGATGAAGTGGAAAGAAGCGAGTGGTGTGTTGTGTGACAGAAAAATTCCAATGAAGCTGAAGGGAAAATTCTATAAAACAGCCATAAGACCGGCTATGATGTACGGAACTGAATGCTGAGCAGTGAAGAAGAAAGAGAAACGAGAAACGAGAATAAAATTAGAAACGTGTATATTAGGGGAAGTCTAAATAAGTGTGGCACCAATTGATGCCAAAAATGAGAGAGCATAGGTTAAGATGGTTTGGTCATGTTCAACGTCGAGACGTTAATCACCCAATACGAAGAATAGCTGAAGTGCAGATTCCTGGAAGGAGTAGGAGAGGAAGACCAAAGAAGATCTGGGGGGAGGTGATAAGGCAGGACATGTTGGTAAAGGGGATTGACATTGATATGATCCAAAATAGAATTGTGTGAGGAAATGCAATTAGGTAAGCCGACCCCGCATAGGGATAAGGCAAAGAAAATGATGAAACGATAATATTATTATTTATACAGGGTGACCAAAAAATTTTTTTTTTTAAATTAAATCATTGACGCAAAAAGAAGAATGTAAGTATGTAATTTATTTAACTCAAAATACATTATAGGGCTGTCAGTAAATAGAAAAAAATGTTAATTTCACAAATAAACATTTCTTTTCACTTAAATTAAATCACAAACAGCCTCCCACTCATCTCTTGGCAGTTTGAACATTTAATTTAAGCGAAAAGCAATGTTTATTTGGCAAATAAACATTTTTTTCTATTTTCTGACGGCGAAAGAATGTGTTTTGATTATAATAATTTGCATACATTCTTCTTTTTTCGTCAATTAATTTAATTCAAAAATTATTATTTTGGCCACCCTGTATAAATAATAATATTAATGTTTATATTACTGTATAGAGAATTAAACACACTTTCAAATGAGGTGCCACACGACCCCTATTCCTATTAAAAAAATCATCGATTACGTCACCACGCTCAGATGGATGACGTCACTAGTATCAAATATATGCCAAAAAATTGTAACTTGAAAATAAAAATCGAGCTGTTTCGGGATTTTTCTCTAAAGTCGTCCGTTTTAGAGAAAATGAATTTAGTCCAAAATTTAGATCCTCTCCGTATAAATAGAGTAATACTAATATTATGATCAAGTAGTTAAATTTTTAGTTAAGATAAAAAAAAATAAATAAAAGGTACTTATTTGGCACACTTTTTTTCCTATTCTTTACTTTAATATGTAGGAAGTCATGATCATCACCGGTCCGACATCTTTTATTGCGTCTTAACGTGTTCCAGGATTCTTCTTCATTCTATCTATTTAGCGATTTTTTTCTCTAATTGTTTATTTTTAAGATTACGATCTCATTTTCTATTTGCTCGACGTATATCAGCTTCGGTCTTTTCTTGTTTTAATCCTACTGGACCTCGATTTCTTATTTCGTTTTATATTTCGTCTGATTTCATCCTTTCCACATATCGCATCCAACGCGTTGGACGCAACCATCCAACGCAACCATCCTATTTTAATGAATGTTATGATATCCGGATCCTGTTATATTTTTTTAGTTCAATGTTGTGTGTTCTTTAAATTTTATTTTCTGTTGTATTTTTCTGTTGTAACATACCAAACTTATGGAGGTGATTGGGCGAATGACAGCTGGAATGTACATTGAAAACATTTTAGAAGACCATGTTTTTTCCATTTGCCAGCCATATTGAATATGAAAGATTCGCACGTCCTCATATCGCTAGAATCTTCTTCTTCTTGTGCCACTCCTATCGGAGATTGGAAATCATCAAGGCTACCCTGATTTTGTTTACAGCTGACCTAAAAAGTTCATTAGTGGTGCAGCCAAACCACTCTCTCAAATTCCGCATCCACGACATTCTTCTACTGCCTGGATTACGTTTTCGGAAGAATACTATCGCTAGAATAGTGAATACTTACCTTGAAGAAATTCAATTTAAAAGATGATAATGGTCACCATATTAGTCCATGTGGTGAGACCGCTCCCGTCTGAAAAAATTTCTGATTCGGTTTCTTTGCGGATTCCTATTCAAAAATGTTCCCTTTAAACAAATCTGAAGGGTGCCGGCCGAAATTTTTGGGCAGAAATTGTTTAATCAATTTTTTTTTAAACAAATCCTCCTATTATAGGTAAAACTCACTAAGTGTACTTTTTTGAGATTTTGACATTTTCGTCAATTTGAACTCAATACGGTACTGCCCAGCCCTGGAGAAGTCAACTGGGGTTCTAACCCTTCTAATTGCTGAGATAATTTATGGTACAATTTACTAAGTGCATTATTGTGAATTTCGGTGTCAGGGCAAAACTCATTAAAACTTATTATTGCACTTAGTGAATTTTTCCTTACAGTCTGGAGTGCAATGTTGTGAATTTCGGTTTCAGGGTAAAACTCATTAAAACTTATTATTGCACTAAGTGAATTTTTCTTTACAATCTGGAATGCCGAATGGGTACTTAGTAATTTTTCAAACAATACATTAGATAACATAATGTATTTTGCGCGACTACTATTAAGCAGTAGATTGATGTGTTATATGGTATCGTTTAAACTGTTCATTTATATAATTATATTTGTGTGCATTATCTGTTCAACAATTGATTAAAGAAATATGAGCTTAAATTTCTTTTTAACAGTAATAGCTTACATAAAGGGTAACATTCCATTTTGAGATTAAGCAGGCGACTTTTGTGGCTGTCATAAATGCCGAAAGAATTGCATTTGTTTCAAAGAACGAAACTTATTGCTCATTTTATAAACAATAGACTGTTATTTTGATAGTTTGTTATTTGTAAATCAGCGAAATTTTATGGAGACAAATTTATTAACTTCTCAATATCCAATAATTGTGTTCATGGAAAAACTCATCAAGTACAAAGTGTAGTTAGTGAGTTTTACCTCTAACAGGATATCAATATCTAATAATTGTGTTCATGAAAAACTCATAAAGTACAAAAATTGATCTAATATTGTATTATATCATAGTTCATGTGACAAAACATGGCTGAAAATATCTGCTCTTATTTATTCTTTAAAGTTGCAGTAAAAAAATTTCAATATTCAAGTCAGGTGAATTTAAAAAACAATTTGTACTTTTTTAAATCGATTTTTCTCCACTATTTGAAAAGTGTAACTAGTGAGTTTTACCTCTAATAGGGCTTTTCATCGATTGTCATTTGTTTCGAGATTCTGTCATGTGTCACATATAATTAATATATCTACGTCATATGTCTTTGGTTTGTATCATTGGTACATACCAATAACGTATGACGTAGATATATTAATATTATGTGACACATGACAGAAGCTCGAAACAAGTGACTGTTAATGAAAAGCCCTATAGGACGAAATATAAAATATTACTTTATATACTAAAAGATATATAAAATATCACTTTATATACTATATACTAAAAAATATATACTAATATATACTAAAATATCACAACAAGAAAGGTATCTTGTCATATATTGATGTTTCTCTATCTCAATCACATTCGTTTTGTGAATGTGCTATTTCAAAAAATACATGTGTAATGTTAATATTAAACTTTTTCACTACATAGAAGTACGTAGCAAACACTATTCTATACTTATTTTGTCCACTGCAACTATCAAAAAGGAAAAAAAAGTCCGTAAATCCTTTTTTACTTTTATTTCGATAAATTGACTTATGAGATCCATCATATGTTTGAATACTTTGTAAATTAAACATAAGAGCAACAAAGTTGTAACTCATTTAAAAACCTTGTTAATCGTCAAGTATAAAAAAAGTAAATATTGAACATAGGAAGTATCCAGTATTACCGCCTTTTTCACGCTAAAATGGCACACGTAAATTAAAATACAACTTTTTTCAATGGAGTATTAGCCAAACTATTGAGAATTAAACTATGTCGTTTATGTTGAGGTGTGAACAATTTTTTGCTGAATTCGCCTGTGTTGAAATCTGAAAAAATATCTAACTTGAGTTACAACCTTTTTCGATGAGGGTGTCGAAAATATAGTTATCTTCGCCATTTGTAATTTGGTTGACAGTTGTTAGTTCAGTAGTTTTCAATGTTAAATCAGCCAGAAAACGTGAGACAGTCTGTAACAAGTTTAATTATATACTCTGGGCTAATTAGCAAAATTCATGGAAAAGTTATATAGCAGCAATTTTATTGCTGGAATCGAATTATAAGATCCTATATATATATTAATAATATAGGTATACAATTTTTCAATTATTGCTCTATAACTCCGAAGATTTTAACATTACAACAAAAGCACTCAAATAAAAATTCACCGCAATTAAATTCTGCATAGAGATATGTTTTTCCCGATTTGCTCCGACGAAAATTTTCCTCGGAAAATGCGGGTTTTCCCTACAAAAACTCTAATTTTCAAATTAAGTTTTAGGTAAGTAATTATTAATCAATATTTAAATAACTTAATGGCATTAAAGCTTTCTTAGTGTGGATTGTATTTCCAGAAGCCGGTGAAAATTAAACGAATATTTTAGCAACAATTCAATTGTTGCTACAATGATATATTGATCAAACTTATAAAGATTATAAAGATGAGGTGCTTATTTAATATTTTATAGACAAAATATAAATTTTTCGTTTTTTTGCATAATCTTAAAATTTTGAAAAAAAATAGTTATAATACGCTGGTCTAATTAGTAAAGTACAAAGGAAGGTTATTTACCAGCAATTTTATTGCTGGAATCGAATATTATGATCCTATATATTATTGGTAATAGGTATCCAAAGTCCGCAGATAGTGTGCTATTTTTTTTATTAACAAAATGTGTTTTTTTCAATTATTGGTCTATAACTCCGAAGATTTTAACTTTACACCAAAAATACTCCCATAAAAATTCACCTCAATTTAATTCTACATAGAGGAATGTTTTTCCCGATGTGCTCCGACGAAAATTTACCTCGGAAAATGTGGGTTTTCTCAACAAAATCTCGAATTTTCAAATAAATTTTTTGGGCAAGTAATTATTTATCAATAATTAAATAATTTCGTGAAATAAAACGAATATTTTAGCAATAATTCAATTGTTAATTAATAATTTACAGTTGCGATATAAACCAAAATAATCATGAGACATTGATCAAACTTTATAGAAAGATTATAAAGATGTGATGCCTATTTAATATTTTGTCGACAAAATATAATTTTTTTATTTTTTTGCATATTTAAATGTTGAAAAAACATAGTTATAAACAAATTAACATTTCTCAGAAATTCTTTATTATATTTTAATTTTAAAAAATACTTAAAATGCGTATTTCAAAGGTCTTGAAAATGAAAGCTTCAAAAAATTTTTCCAACCATTTGCAAAAAAGTTATGAAACAACAAAATAAATATGCGATTGCTCCGTTATTTATAATTTGTTTTAATTGTTTCAAAGCTTAAAAGTGAGTCTGTGGTACAGTCTAATAACTCTCAAAGAATATCAAATATTAGTTCAATGGTTCTATTTTAATCAAATATTAAAAATACTTTTTTTTTGTAATTTTTAGCGCGAAAGTACGCTTGATACAGAGCCGGAGATGTTCACTTGTTCATTCGAAGCGACTGACACGCTTTAAACTCGCGCGAGTTGTGTATGTGTACGGGTAAATACATAATTTACAGTACTACGGTACTGTATTGGTCTACTTTCGCGCGTGTAAATTACAAAAAAAATATTTATAATCTTTATTTAAAATATAACCGTTAAACTTATAATTGATATTTTTTTGTAAATAATTAGCTTGTACTGTAAACTCACTTTTACGCTTTTAAAGAATTAAAAAATGTATAAACAACGCAGTATTCGTATGTTTATTTTGCTGTTTCATAACTTTTTTGCCAATGGTTGTAAAAAAGTTTTAAAACATTCATTTTCAAGATATTTGAAATACGCATTTTAAATATTTTCTAAAATTAGAATATAATAAAAACTTTCTGATAAACGTTAATTGGTTTATAACTATTTTTTTAAACATTTAAAGATTATGCAAAAAATAAAAAATTTATATTTTGTCGACAAAAGGTTAAATAGGCATCTCATCTTTATAAGATTTCAAAGTGTGATCAGTGCATCATAATTATTTTGGTTATTATTGCGATCGTAAATTATTAATTAATAAGTGAATTGTTGCTTAAATATTCTTTTAATTTTCACCAGCTTCTGGAACTATAATTCAAACAAAGAAAGCTTTTAAGACACCAAATTATTTAATTATTGGTAGATAATTACTTATCTAAAACTTTATTTGAAAATTAAAGATTTTGTTGGGAAAACCCGGATTTTTCGAGGAAAATTTTCATCGTAGGTGATAGGAAAAAACAAATCTCTATGCAGAATTTAATTGCGGTGAATTTTTATTTGAGTGTTTTTGTCGTAAAGTTAAAATCTTTGGAGTTATAGAGCAATAATTGAAAAAAACACGATTATCGGGCGCCATTTTGTTTATAAAAAAAGTAGCACACTATCTGCGGACTTTGTATACCTATATTATTAATATATATAATCATATGCTTAGATTTCAGTAATAAAATTGCTGGTAAATAACTTTTCCCAAAAATGGCCTATTCTCCGATAATCAGCCCAGACTACTAATTGTGTTTTGAAAAACAGATTAAAATAACTCGTTGTTACGTGAACGACAAAAGAGACGCCTCTGCACTTTGTCATGCAAATAAAGCAACTCGAACAGAAAAAGAACGAAGAAAAACAATATATAACTTTTGCATTCGCTCAAATCGTTAAAACTCACCTCCACGTTTGACTGAACTGGAAAAATATTGAATAAAACAATAGCTCGAGGTGCATAAAAAAGTTTTTATTGGAAGAATCTACTTATTCAGCAGAAAAAACTTTGACTACTTCTTCGTCGAAACGCGTTTAATACAATCAATGGAAGGCTGAATTTGAGTAGCCCGGTTGAATAACTTTATTTTGGTACATTTTTACTTCTTTGTTCAACTTTGTTTCGCGTCTCAACAACTTCTTTGGGAATTTGTACAAAAGGTTACTTTAGAGTTCTTTCTCTAACTGATTTTAAATTAAGTGCTTAAAAATATTGATGAGAATTTTTACTTTTTTAATTTGGATTATCAATTTTATGGGGGCTATTGTCAAAATTTATGTACTAGAAGATCCAAATTTAAATAATCAGAATAAGTAGCATAAAAAATAACACCTCGAAATACTGACTTTGTTATAAAATTATAAACACTTTTATTACAAAACATAGGCCTGGATCCCGCGTACCAAAAAAAAGTTGATTAATAGCCAGCTGAAAATTTGTTAATAGCTTAACGGTGTCTAGTCGGACAAACTTTCATATATGGGAACACTGGAATAAAGGAAGTTTTAATTTTGGAACAGGTTAAAAATTTGGAATGTCAGACTATGAAAATGTCCCATGTATGTTGTCGGACATCTATTTTGTCGATCATCCAATTGCTTTGTTACCCTTTCAAAAATCAGAATGCTATTTATCACCAACATAATTCCTGTCATTTGACATGTTCTACGTGTCGGACTTATTAAAATGACCACTTGGTCATAAATACCAGTCTGATTTTTGCATTAGAGTTTAATGAAAGGGTAACAAATCATTTGGAAGTTCTGTCCGACAAAATACATGTGACGTTTTCGTAGTCTGCCATTCCAAATTTTTAACCTCTTCCACTATTAAAACTTTCCCTGTTTCAGTGTTCCCATACATTAAAGTTTGTCCGACTAGACACCGTTCAGCCTGCTATTAATCAACTTTTTTTTGGTACGCGCGATCCAGGTGTATTTGTACAACCAACATTTTTTTATTTAAAAATACGTGTCTCGACTGATAATGGTCATTGACCACCAAGCAAAAAGCGAAAAATGGCTGATTGGCTGGATCAGCGCAACTTTGCCACATATAAAGTGAAATTATTTGGTTGCAATATGGAGTAGTCATACAACTATTTTTATTCGGGCAATAGAAACATACTTTACGTTTCTTTTTTCGGATAATCGACGTTCAACCCCTTCCTAAATGAGGGTAAGCGTAACTGTACTCAGAACTGGAAAGTGAACTAGAGTAAAAGGCTATAGCGGGATAAGATGGCAAAATCTGCACTCAGCTGGATTCTTACTTGCTATATGGCATTTGAAAGTGCATATTTAAAAACGTTCCTAACCAAATTTTTAGCTCCCTATGTGACCCCAGGTGTCCCCTATGGTAAAAAAGGTGTTTTTTTGAAAATAATTTTTTTTGAGCGATCTGTTACTTTAAAAAATGTGAAAAAATTTGTGAATGTATACTGTTATGCTTTAAAACACACTGGTTTTTTTCAGATATTTTGGATTAAAATTAAGCTTAGAAAAATTTTTTTAATTGTTCAAAAAAATTTTAGGTTATGTAGGTAATTTTTGGCTAGCTGCGAAATATTTATTTTTAGTGTATTTTTTTCCATTCTTTTAAATGACGGGGATCTATTTGCCAATTTCTCGCCGGAAATTCTTCAAAATTCGAAAAAACCCATTTTTGGTGCTCCCCCACTCATATTTTTAGCGTTTACTTAGCGATCCTTTGCTTTAAAAAATCTGAACAGCTATAAATATAAAATGTTATGCCAAAAACATACTGATTTTTTCAGATTTTTTAGATTAAAATTGAGACCAGGAAAAATTTTTGAATTAAAAAAAAATTTTGTTAGTTATGTAAGTCATTTTTGGCAAACCTCTAAATAATTATATGTTTGTCTATTTTTTTTTCGTCCTTTTGAATGGCTGGGTTAGATTTGCTTTCATTCCTGAACTTCCTCACAATTTGAAAAAAAAAACACTTTTTTGATGTTTCCCTCTCCCCATACTTTTAGCACATAAACTGCATGTCCATAAAGAACGATTTTTGATATTTTGTTTGTTAATGGTTGCCATTTTCAGACCAAAACATGCTTAAAATACAACATACAGTGTCTTTTGATATTTTCTCCAATATTTTAAGCACATTATCCAATTTTCAGGTGATTTTAGTTTCCCGCTCTCTTATTTGAGTGGTGATTATCATTTAAATAATATCATTTATTAAATTATTAGATATAGGTACCTATTTAATTTCATATTGAACCTTTTTTTTTTCAATTTGTATTAATAATAATGAAATATCAAATGGCCAAATTACAAAATATTAAAAAATGTTCTAACTTACATTACAATACTAGTTTTAGTTTTCGTCACTATCTTCGTTTACTATGGGATCAGTATCTGATATCATAAACAAGTCTAATAATTTTTGTTAGTCTAATAATTTTTTACTTATACCTAGTATTGCTAAGATAATAAATGACTGCTAGTCTAATAATTTTTTACTTATACCTAGCATTGCTAAGATAATAAATGACTGCGGCAATGTGAGAACAGAGAACAGGACCCTACAGTTCTTAATCCGTTGGCATAGTCACAAGTAAGGCGCAAAATACCTCCGTACTCAATTAAATTAGGTTGTTATTCGACATAATGTTAATTTGTAGGTCTTGCTATTTTTTATGTGTTTTGATCTAATTAAAACTTTAATGATATTGGGTTTCATCATGATATACCTACTTCAAATTGATATTATCATTGTCGTCAATCAGCTCGGCTAAAGCAAGAAACCCATTATGAACGCCCGGTACGGCACAGCACAGGCCGGCACGTCCAAAAACCCATTTGTAACGGCCGGCACGGCACGGCACCGGAAAAATGATCTTATATTTTAAAAACTATCGTAAAATAAAACTTTTTAAAAGACATAAACTACACAATTTTAATGAATATGCATCATGTTAAAAAAAACGAATTCATGGTTAAAAGATAATGTACGTACCTGTCCATTGATCAAAATTTTCGGATATTTTTACCCATGTATTGTCCTTTTTCTTACTATCATAATAACTTGAGTCCGATGCATCATACAAAAATGGGTATTCTCTAACACTCACAATGAAAAGTTCTTCCATATTATTTTATTTCAAAAGAAACAATGCGCTTTCAATTAAAAAATCAACAATATATCTGCTTATTACCAACAATTATGACACACTGGCGCCGACTGGCCGTTCAGGCCGTTCGACTTCAACGGATTTTATTCTCCTCGGAGAATTTTGGCCGTTCCGTTTGCGTGCTGGCCTGTGCCGGGCCGAGCCGGCCGCTCATAATGGGTTACGTTGCATTTAAAACTATACAAATGAATTTGGACTGTGCCGGGCCGGGCTGTGCTGTGCCGGCCGTTCATAATGGGTTTCTTCCTTAAGTGGCAAATGGCTCTACCTACCTGGTAGGTCCCTGAAAAAAATACTTTCAGATCCCTTTCACTCATCTCTGGAAAATCATCAGTTTCTTGAGCTGTTAGTTTTACCGCAGTAGTGGGCCACCTTGACTCTATCTCTGTCTCAACTTCTAATGCTAAATTATTTTCCTTTAGCATTTTCTTTCTTTAAGCATATACCAAAAGTGTTATTAAGGATACATGCAATCTTAGTACCTATATGAGCCAGCTTTTGGTATGTTTATTGCCCATTTGCTGGTGGAGGAGCTTTTATTTTTTTGCTAGGGATGCTATGAATTGCCTCTATGACCCATCTCAGCTTTGTGACGAAGTAAGATTTATTTGCTACAATCACACTTAGTTCATTTTTTTTTATTAGAAATAACCCGCATCAACCATAAAAGGTTATTAGCGGTGGTACAATGATACATATTAAATGTTATGTGATACAAAATATAAACTATTTTACAAAGTGTTTTTTTTTCACAGAGTTTTTACAAAGTTGATTTTAATTTATGGTTGTTCTGAAACGTAGTACTCATATTTGGTTACATAATTTAGTTTCCTTTAAAAACCTAATGATTTTATCACAATCCGCACTATTTAACGCACACTTTATATCACATGGTAGTCCAGTCCAGCTTGTCTTTGCAGATGATATAATGGACAGTCTATAACAATGTGACCTACAGTTATATTGGCGTCACAGGCGTAGCACATTTATTGATTTTTTTAATTGAGGTTTTCTTGGGAAACATCTGTATCTTCGGAGTCATCACCTTCAGTTTTATCTAGATTTAGTTGACGACGCATTTTCTTCTTTATTTGTGTAATTCTAGATTTAATGCGCCTGTCTTCGAGTTTGGGGTAGATTTCTGTTAGCATTGTCAATAGTCCTGTTATGTTTTTCGTGTATTCTTGAGCGATACTTAATGGATTGGGGGAACCGTGTGCATCATCCAGAAAGCTGACTATCTCTGTATAGTTTAATTCAAACAGGGTTGAAGCTTTATCAATAAATTCCTTTGCAGGTTGGATAAGTGATTCAGTAGAAACTGTTTCTCCAGTTTTTGTATCAGATTTAGTGACTCTTGGCTTTTTTGTTGATCTTGCTTTAGGTTTTGTAAAATCTATTTCTGTGTTTTCTACCGGTGGTGTATCAAGTGGAGACGATATTTCAGAATGAGAACGTTTCGGTATAGTAATTTCTGTAGGGAGTTCTTGGGAGTCCATTACTTCACCAGTGTTTTCTGTTTGATTCTGGACAGAGTGATTTTTGTCTTCAGCTGTTGCATTACAGGAAGAAATAGAGTTTGGTCAGTTTGGGATGCAGGTATGGACGGGTTTGACTGGATGGCCATATAGGAACATGTTGAGGCGATATGACCAGATTGATGACAGAGATAGCAAGTGAGTACATCAGAAAGAAAGATTCGGTAAGATGTATTATCGAAGTTAATGAGAATTGATTCAGGAATAAGAAGATTGTCGGCAGGTGTATAGTACACCTGCCTACGAAAGCTTAATACGTGACTATATTGAGGATCTTGAATTCCCGCTCTTAAGAAAGACATCGGTGAAAGAAGATGAAAGCCCTTCTCGGTAAGATATTTTTCGAGAATGTGATGAGGAATAGACGGACAGACACTAGACAGCAGTAACCTTTTAGCAGGAGTGACTAGTCGTCTTGCTCTGATAACATTATCTCCTATTTTTATACCTCCGTAGTCTGTTAAAAAAGTGGCAACAACTTCTTTGCTGGAAAGATAGATGCAGATTCTGCCGTTAGAAATTCGTGATGAAAAAAGTACATTTTTGGGTTGTACTAGTGATCCTATTGCTGTAACGTAGTCTTCTAATTTTAGTGTGTCCACCGCTGGGATAATAACGGCTTGTAGTTTCGAAGGGAGTGTAGCTGCTTTCTGTTGGGTAATTGTAGAGTAAGATGGTGTTTGTTGATTGGGTAACATTGGAGGACTCCTGTAGTCAGAAGTACCAGCCATCGGATAAAATTTTTAAATACTTTTTATTTTAATTTTCTTATTTCGTTTCATTATATTGTAATCGGGTAAGTACGACTCTGTCAATTACAAAGTATTTAACTTATCGAAGATAAGCCAAAAAACAAGTTTTTGTTAAACACCTTTGAATTTACAAAACTGTATGACTGGATTGAAATTCTATAAGATTTTGATGAAACCGTAAATATATTGATAAAAGTACTTACGGCAATCAAATCACAACTAATAACTAAACTACTGGTTATGTTTCTTATAATTAATTTAAAGATTTACTATGGTAAAGCGATGAAAATCTTCGAGACTAAATTTAGGTGTACTTAATCAACTAGGTTCAGGACCGCACCCACTTAGTTCATCCTTTAAATTGAAAAGCTTTTTTACACAAACTGACGCGGGGTTGCTTATTAAATCACCCATTTAATAAATCGCATTCTATACTAAAATCATAATAAAGATGCACTAGAAATAACCAAATCAAAACACTTGAATGTTACAAGGAGCACTCACTAATCATGATTTACAATGTATATACATTTTAATTCATGATTTGGATTGGTGGAATGTATATATATTGTAAATCATCATTTAGGAGTGCTCTCGTAACATTCAACGTGTCTTGGTTTGGTTATTTCTAGTGCATCTTTATTGTGATTGTAGTACACAAGCATTGGTTATATTATGTCTATTTAAAGTACGAACGGGATGATCAAATAATCTTATTTTATCTGTTTCCAAATTAAAAAATGAAATAAGTTTCAGATTTTTGTGAATGGTCCAACTCATTTGAAAAATATATTTTACCAAAATATTTTGGAGTAAAAAGTATCACGTATAAACCAGACTAAACAAGTAAAAAGGGTCACGTATAAACTAGATCATATGATTAATATATGAGAGAAAATATAAAAAAATAACGTTTGTTGTATTTTGAGCATGATTTAGTATGAAAATGGCAAACTGGTCATGTTATTAAAATATTAGAAATAACAAACAGGATATCAGAAATCGTCAATTAATCAGTCGTTAAAATGTTTCAATGAAAATGGCCAATTTTTAACCACGAATAATTCAAAAAGTATTGAGTCCTTAAGAAAAAATGATAGCGCTGTTTTTGCTTAGAATTAGGTTCTCTAGATACTTTCGTGGCTATTTTAACCAAAAAAATTTCCACCCCCGAGAAGGAGTGGGAATCACCCCCAAGATAAAAGCGAACATCCGTATAGGGTAGACTATGTTTCTTGAGTTATTCCTTACTTACTGTGAAAATAGAAAGTAAATCGATGTAGTAGGATGGAATTCGGAGCCAAATACTCTTATTGACTGCCCTATAAGACAAAATCTTTAAATTCTAAAGGACTTGGTGACCCCTATTAATACAAAATTGTCCAATTCGACCTTTCAGTCCCGCCCTACCCTACGGGTTTATATTTAACAAATGAACGAAGAAATTGACAATTTATAGGCAAACTAAAAGAAGCCACTAAGTTTTACGTTTCGCTGACGAAGTTTTATTTACTTCTTCACTGGAGCGGTAGTTTTTATTTAAATCCAGTACAAATCGCCGTGCAGCAAAAGAAACTCCTATGGGCGCGGTAAATCCATCCCCGAAATCCCAAAATTTACGATCAGTTGTAAAAGAAAATTTGATTGTAAATGTCGCAAAAAACAGAAAACTTTATCCTTCGTAAACTCTCTTGAAAATAAATAAACAAAAGTTAAGTCCCACTACCCGAAACTTCCAGGCAATATGTAGATTTCGTCTCTTTGCGTAACTTTGTGAGTTCGAGTTAGAGTAGCGACAGGAGCAGTATTGGCCCGGCTTACTTAACTCTTTAATACTTAGATTGTAACTTTTAATATATTTTTTCTACGGCCGTGCTAAAAGAGAAACTTTCACGCACGCATTTCGTTTCCGAAAGTTGCACTTTCCCGCACGGCGTGCGTGAAAGTAAATTTTCCCGCACCGCGTGCGGGAAAGTAAAATATCTTGTAATATGGCCTTATAATATATTATAGTACATGCAATAAATTACTATTTAGATATTATTTACTAACTTATTTCAAATTTATCTTATTGTGTTCATGTGTTAATGAAATTAGCGCGATTATTTCATTCATAGGAGATTCTGATTAATAGAAAGCTACAGAAATCTGAATTAAATCGATAATTTTTGATAATTGCCCGTCGTTAAGTATATTACGTCAGATGCCCTTCGTTGCTACGAAAAAAATACATTCAGTGACATTAATGACAATTAATATTTTAAAAATTATAAAAGTGATGACTTTCAATCGTCAAATATTTATAAAAACTTTGTGTTTAATTGTACTAATTTGTACTTACATAAATAAATTACAATAAAATTTTGGCTTTGAACAGTTTTATTAATGAAATAATCGCAACAAATTGCACTCGAACTCTAAAATTAATATATAATTTTTGCCCTCGTTACACTTTGAGATAATTTCACTCGCCTTTGGCTCGTGAAATTAAAACTGTCAAAGTGTCACTCGGGAAAAATTGAATACTTTTAGAGCTCTTGTGCAATTACTACTGATTATTTCATTCATAGGAGATTCTGACCAATAGAAAGCTACAGAAATCTGAATTAAATCGATAATTTTTGATATTCTCCCTTCGTTAAGTATATTAAATCAGATGCCCTTCGTTGCTACGATAAAATACATTCAGTGACATTAATCACAATTAATGTTTTAAAAATTATAAAAGTGATGACTTTCAATCGTCAAATATTTATAAAACTGTGTGTTTAATGGTACTTACATAAATAAATTACAATACAATTTTGGTTTTGAACAGTTTTATTCATGAAATAATCGCAACAAATTGCACTCGACCTCTGAAATTAATATAGAATTTTTGCTCTCGTGACACTTTGACATAATTTCACTCGCCTTCGGCTCGTGAAATTAAAACTGTCAAAGTGTCACTCGGGAAAAATTCAATAATTTCATAGCTCTTGTGCAATCACTACTGATTATTTCATTCATAGGATATTCTGACCAATAGAAAGCTACAGAAATCTGAATTAAATCGATAATTTTTGATAATCTCCCGTCGTTAAGTATATTACGTCAGATGTCCTTCATTGCTACGAAAAAATACATTCAGTGAAATTAATGAAAATTAATGTTTTAAAAATTATAAAAGTGATGACTTTCAATCGTCAAATATTTATAAAAACTTTGTGTTTAATTGTACTAATTTTTACTTACGTAAATAAATTACAATAAAATTTTGGTTTTGAACAGTTTTATTCATGAAATAATCGCAACAAATTGCAGTCGAACTCTAAAATTAATATAGAATTTTTGCCCTCGTTACACTTTGACATAATTTCACTCGCCTTTAGTGAAATTAAAACTGTCAAAGTGTCACTCGGGAAAAATTCAATAATTTTAGAGCTCTTGTGCAATTACTACTGATTATTTCATTCATAGGAGATTCTGACCAATAGAAAGCTACAGAAATCTGAATTAAATCGATAATTTTTGATAATCTCCCGTCATTAAGTATATTACGTCAGATGCCCTTCGTTGCTACGAAAAAAATACATTCAGTGACATTAATGACAATTAATGTTTTAAAAATTATAAAAGTGATGACTTTCAATCGTCAAATATTTATAAAAACTGTGTGTTTAATGGTACTTACATAAATAAATTACAATAAAATTTTGGTTTTGAACAGTTTTATTCATGAAATAATCGCAACAAATTGCACTCGACCTCTGAAATTAATATAGAATTTTTGCTCTCGTGACACTTTGACATAATTTCACTCGCCTTCGGCTCGTGAAATTAAAACTCTCAAAGTGTCACTCGGGAAAAATTCACAAATTTCAGAGCTTTTGTGCAATTACTACTGATAATTCGATGAGATAAAATTATTTTGACATAATATTTAAAAGTCAGATCAGTAGACAATTACAATGGTTTTGCATCGTCGTCATGGAAACCAATATCGTCGTCGTGGTAACCCATTATATTGAAAGTTTGGTCTTGACAACCTTGTCAAAGAATTAATTTGTGTATTTTCACTTCAAAATAAAAATTGGTATAACTCTATTTTTTGTGGCTTTTTTCCAAACGTATGGCCCTAGAAAAAATATTGTTCCTAACTCATGCGGAAAGTGTCTTCTCCGCACTCGACTGCTTGCCCGAGCTTTGCTGTCGCGTCGTTCTGGTCAACGGGAGTCTCGTGCGTGAAAGTATCACTTTCCGCACTAGTTAGGAAGATAACTATTTAATAGCTATTTGTATAACAAGGGAGGAAAGTGCTACTTTTCCTCCCGAGAATGAAGTTTACTGCCCGACGCGTAGCGGAGGGCAGTAATCATTCAAGGGAGGAAAAGGCACTTTACTCCCATGTTATACATATGGTTTTTCCACCTTCCTCAAATAACAAATCATTTTTTCATTTTTACTTAATTTATTTATGTAACTAACCAACAAAATTTATTAGAACTAAAACTAACAAGTAGGTACAATATAACTGTCAACTGTCAAATATAAGTCAAATTATTAATGTAAACAATGTTAAATCCGAATAACAATTTACTGTTTTTTACCATTCTGCAAAATACAGAGTGTTTTTAAATAAACGTTAAAATGTATAGATACTTACGTAATATAAAATAGATATTGTACAGAGCGTCAATAAGTTATATTTCATGAATGAAATACCATGACGTCACTTTTACTTTTCCTCCCTAGGGAGGAAAATATTTTCCTCCCTAGGGAGGAAAAGTACAACTTTGCTCCCTACAATCAGGTCCGGAAAAGTATACTTTCGGTAGTGGTAGGTGGAAAAAACATTTCTCTTACTCATTAATTTCTTTACTCCATAAACTTGTAACTCTGAATTAAATGTTTTGTATTCCATTGCAAAGCTAATTTTCGTGAAAAATATCGTGAATGAATCCTTTGAATGCTTATGGCGCCTAAAAGCGTCATACCGTTGCTACTGCCAGGTGCGCATTACGGTTTCCGGCGTCACAGTTAGTATTTGTTTGACTTTAACTACAACGAGTTGTCATTCTACTGATTACGTGGATAAAGTGTTTTTATAATACTAGGGGAGGAAAGTATGCTAAATTCGCAGTTACTCGAGCGTTATGGGACCTATTTGGTTGTGAAGATTATGGCTTAAAACTAAAAAAAGTTAAGAAAAGTTTTCCATTAAAGCGGGGAATTTTCATTTTTTATTTTAATATTCCATTTCTAACAATCGCTTTTTTCTGATTATAGCGCCATCTATCCATAGTTCGAAAAAATATGTCGCATAAATTTCACTTATTTTTACGTAAGGAATCCAAATCTGCAATAAAAAATGGGTGCTCCTATTTAAGATTCTAAAGTAACCCCCTACCTCACCTCCCTGGGAGGTGTGTTTGATGTCATTCGATGGATTTTAAAAAAATATTGAATACGTGTATTTTGCAGGTTTTTCGATCTGATGTTTATTTCGTGAAATATCGCAGAGTTCCTAATTAAAATTTTAAATTTACCTCCATCCCTCTCCGTGGGGGGTCGTGTTTGGTGTCAATCGATAGATTTTTGAAAAATATTGAACACGTTTTATTTAGTTTTTCGATCTGACGTTTATTTCTCGCTTTTTTCATGTAAAACTTTGTGACTCACCCATTTCCTTACGCCCCGCTCAAACCGTCAGATTTTTGAAATATACACTGTTCTACATGTAATTAACTTATCTTAATCTGACGATTTCGAGTTTTTCTAAGGATATATTTGTATTTTTGGACCACCATTAACGAACATCCTGTATGAAAATCCAATATATGGTAGGGGTAGATTTACAGGGTACAAGGTTTCTCCCCATGTGATTTTCTGACGCGCCCGAGTAACTGCAAATTCCCCGCTTGGGCTCCCCTACCATAACCGTCGGTTTAGATTCATATTTAGTCCATGCGGTGAGACCGCTCCCGTCTGAAAAAAATTTCTGATTCGGTTTCTTTGTGGATTCCTATTCAAAAATGTCCCCTTTACACAAATCTAAAGGGTGCCTGGCAAAATTTTTGGGCAGAAATTGTTTAAACAGTTTTTTTAAACAAATACAAAAGATCATGTTTTTTTTGCTCTGGAACATAAATTTTTAGATTTTTTGGGTCAATCTAAACAGGAAAGGTATCTTGTAATTTTTCTCAGGAATTGGTAGTTTTGGAGTTATAGGCGATTTAAAATCTGAAAAATGCGAAAATACGCATATTCGACGCTTAAACACTCATATTTAAATTAGTATTTTAAGGTTGCCAGATACTTAGATTGAAGACTGAACATTCAGCTTCAAGATTCTGAAGAGTAATCGCGTCTAACTTTAGTTTATACCGTTATTTTTTAATTGTTAAATATGCGTGTTTATCCGATTTTTTTGCCGGTGCAAAAATCTCCTATTTTCCCCCGAAAAATATTTTTTCCTAGATTCTTTGTGATATTCTAAATAAAATAAGTTTGCTGCCATTTTTCTCAAAAATTAAGAGTTTTTAAGTTATAAGCGATTTAAAATTCGAAAAACGACAAAAAAACGCATTTTCTGATTTTAAATCGTTTATAACTTTAAAACTATTAACTTTTGAGAAAAATGTCAAGAAATTTGCTTTATTTAGAATGTCCCAAAGAATCTAGAAAAATATTTTTCGGAGGAAAATAGGAGATTTTTGAAACGGAGCGCGCCGCACCGGCAAAAGAATCGGATAAACACGCATATTTAACAATTAAAACACAACGGTATAAATTAATGTTAGACGCGATCAATCTTCAGAATCTTGAAGCTGAATATTTTTTCTTCAATTTAAGTATCTGGCAATCTCAAAAATGCTAATTTGAATATGAGTTTTTAAACCTTGAAAATGCGTATTTTCGCATTTTTCAGATTTTAATCGCCTATAACTCGAAAACTATCAATTTATGAGAAAATTTACAAGATACCTTTCTTGTTCAGAATGACCCACGAAACTCAAAAATATATGTTCCGGATCAAAAAAACGTGATCTTTTGTATTTGTTTAAAAAAATTGTTTAAACAATTTCTGCCCAAAAATTCCGCCCGGCACCCTTCAGATTTGTTTAAAGGGGACATTTTTTAATAGGAATCCACAAATAAACCGAATCAGAAATTTTTCCAGACGGGAGCGGTCTCACCACATGGACTAATTGGACCGCGTTATGTAATAGCGGATTAAGCGCCAAAATGTAGTTTTGAGATAAATCGGTTTAAAGATTTTAAATTTTTTTTGGTACTATTTCTAAAATATAGGATTGACATGTTTCATATTTAATATATTAATGCAAATGTAAATAGACTTTTACATGTGTTTAAAATTTTTTAAAAATAATTTATATTTTAAAAGTTATTCGATCAAATGTCGCTTAATTCGTTAATGATTTTTTAAGATATGCATGAGTTAAGATCCGAATACCGGATTAAGAGACATATTTGGCGCTTAATCTGATGTTACCTTACAAAGGATGTCTTTTAATTCGATATCTTAAACGTTAGTAAAAATGTTATGTTTTGTAATAAAGAATTAACCGACTATTTGTGGCGCTTGATTCGTTATTACACTTACAAAGATGCGGATTTTTGTTTATGACAATGGATTATGTACCATTATTGGCGTTTAGTTCGATATTACAAATCCTAGTGTGAGATTTTTTTTAATAAAATAAAAATGTCACTTAATACAGGCATTTAAAAACAGCTTTTTTTTTAAATTTTTTTTTACAAAAAACATTTTTATACAACGATTTGCACCCTAGCTGCAAGATGGCACTAATATCTCGATTTTGGACTTTTGGCGGTTAATCCGTTATTACGTAACGCGGTCCAATTATGTATGAAGTAATTCCAGGGGCGTCTTGACCAAAACATTACAATTTAAATGCAGCGAAATATCGAGTTAGCAGCCAGGTCGCATTAGACATATTTCGTCAACAATGAAAGGGTTGATATTTTACTATAATAATAAGTTTTTTAGAATAATATGTTGAACAATTATATGCATTTTTAGATAGTAAGTTATACTCATAACATAGGTATAAAACTGGAAGTTCGGGGTCTTGTTAATTTTATAATAATTTTTGCCAAATGCTAAGGCATACTTATTTTATAATTTTTTGTAATAAAAGTGTTCCATTTGTATTTCTTTTCCAAATTTTTGCTATATTACTTCGTAAAAATGACGAAAGTCCATCTATTCCGCCAGTAAATAATAGTTTACCTTTCTACGATTAAACTAATGAAGGTACTAAGATCTGGGTAATCTTCTAAAGGTGGGAAACAATCAATACAATGTAAAATAGGTTCCTATCGCTAAATTCCCCACCTCCACAAGTTTCATCTCTTTTTATTACACAACTTAATATGTTGTCCACCTTTTGCGTTATTTTGCGATTATTAGCGCGCTCATCACTGTATGCCAATTTCTCTTAGTGTTTTTATCATTTAAACTCTTAGAGAAGATGGTTAATAAAGTTTGTAGTTTGTAGTATTCCAAAGAGATAATATTATTTACCCACTTAAACAGGCTTTAGATCTAATCCAAAAACAGTAGATAACTTGGTTATCGTACAGAATAACATTGTTATTTAAAATCAAAGTACGCGCAGTAACTTTAGATATTCATAGTTATTTTCACTCTGTATAAAGATCTGCAATTTATAGAATCGAATTTGACTAGTAAGTAACATTTACCTCTTTTTAAATTGTTTTCTAAAAAATCAATTTTTTTACGTATTAGCAAATCGAAAAATTATCAAACCCACACTCTATAGTTGACCGATTACCTCAGGATTCTGTTTTCACTACGTTATTTTTGTTTAGAAAGAAAATTTTCACTCGTGTAATAATATTATAGAACATCCAGTCAGGTACCTACTGGATATATACTGATGATTGTATATTAGGCTTGTTCTAGCAAACAGTCAAACTAGTCAGAAACCGTCAGCAAACAGTTGTTCAGTGAGAGAACATAATACAGTCACCAGTGCTATCCCCTCTACTCGCCCTGGTCGACTATTCGCTGATGGTTTCAAACCGTTTGAAACTGATGCTAGAACAAACCTTTTATATTCTCAATGTAGGATCATAGCTACCACAAGCACTTTGCTGCAAAATAGTTCAGGGTAATAATGTTTTTTCCATGACACTTGAACAGCCAGGGTACTGAAGCGTTTTTTCGACAGGTAATGCCTATAAAAGCAAATTGTAACTATTTCCTGCGTAGGATCCGGCGGCCATTTTTTTTATAAACAATTAAGTGTCAAAAATGGCATTTTTCACTTTTTTTTCAAATCAATGGAAAACAGGGAAACTTATGGTTTTTTTAGTACAAATATCTTCGAGATTATGGAAAAAGCTTTAAAATGACGTATTACAAAGTTTGATATACTCATTTATTGTTAATATAATTGCGAAAAAATTCGGATTGGCAAAAAAAAATAATTTTCGCAATAACTGTTGTAAAAATTAATGTAGAGATTTGAAATTTTTGTCAAATAAGGGCTCTTTGGTGCTTAATATGTGATACAAATTTCAAAGCGATTAATTCAATTGTTTAAATGTTATTCAAATTGTTTATCCAAGAGAGCATTTTTTTGCAATAACATAGGTCAGAAGAAAATGACGCTAGAACCATTCCACAGGTGTCAAATGAAAGAGCATGAACTATATTTTCAGCTTGGTTTAAAAAAAGTGAATAAAAATGCATTTATTAGTAATAAATAATTGTGCAAAAGTATCGTAAATCTTTCCTTATAAACTTTTTATTTTCTTATATAAGAAATTATTACAAGTTTTTATCAGTTATGATATAGATAACATTACTTGGTAGTTGTGCACTTAAAACAGGGTAAAAAAGTTAATTTTTTTGGAAAAAGTTATTCAAAAAGTTTATAAAGAAAAATTGACGATACTTTTGCATAATTATTAATTACTAATAAATGCATTTTTTATTCACTTTTTTAAACCATGTTGAAAACGTAGCTCATGCTCTTTCATTTGACACCTGTGGAATGGTTCTAAGGTCATTTTTTTCTGACTTATATTATTGCAAAAAAATGCTCTCTGGCATAAACAATTTGAATAAAATTTAAACAATTGAATGAATTGCATTAAAATTTTTGTCACATATTAAGCACCAAAGAACCCTCATTGGACAAAAATTTCAAAGCTGTGCACCAATTTTTACAACAGTTACTGAGAAAATATTTATTTTTGCAAGTCCGAATTTTTTCGCAATTATATCAACAATAAATGACTATATCAAACTTTGTAATACGTCATTTTAAAGCTTTTTCCATAATCTCGAATACATTTGTACTAAAGGAATCATAAGTTTCACTGTTTTCTGTTGATTTGAAAAAAAAGGGAAAATGCCATTTTTTGACAGTTAATTGTTCATAAATAAAAATGGCCGCCAGATCCTACGCAGGAAATAATTATAATTTGTTCCTATAGGTATTACCTGTCGAAAAAACGCTTCAGTACCCTGGCTGCTAAAGTGTCACGAACAGGGTATATTTTTGTCTTATTACCCTGGCCTAAAATATAGCAAAGAGAATACACACATGTATATTTAGCGAGCGCTAGATTTGTCTTTGCAGCTTCAAAATCCAAAGTAATTTACTTTCACTACACGGACTTAATTTGCAAACAGTTAACAGACAGCAGTTTTGTCTGAGTGAAAAATAATTATTTAATTCCAAATTGTTTTGATTTTATTTACTTGTTAACTTTTTAATTTATTTTGCTATTCTTCTTTTAAAAATAGTTGGCGCCCGACTTTTCTTTCAACTTAATTGTGTTTAATTATTATTCTTTAATTTAAACTTTCAATTATTTCAGTTCAATTCTCATTTACTCTTTGTATTTATACCCTGTATACTAATTTTAATTACAACTAGCAACTAGCTACAAAATTTGTTGGTTTGTTTGTTATAGGCCAGAAAATGAAGCATTTTGGCTCGCAATTTTTTCGTCCAGCATGGACTTACTTGAAATTTTCACAGACGGTAGGGAATGGTCCAAGGATAATTTTCTATATTATGGCGCTGTACGCTAAAACCTTGGGGTGGTTGCCACCCCGTCTCGGGGTTGGGAATTTTTCATTACATATTAACCATGAAAATTGATGTAAAAAGTAATTCTAAGAAAAAAATGTTTTTTACGTTCTCTTCGTAAATCTAATATTTTTCGAGTTATTCGCGGTTGAAAGTAAAAGTTTTTCGACGAAAAAATTGACTTTTTTAAAGGTTTTTTTAGAATAACTCGAAAAATATGGTATAAATAAGAAAAACTGTAGATATCAAAATTGTATATTTTGAAACACAAACAAAATTCTTTTTTTATAATTTTTCTACGACCAACATAAACCGAAATACGGCATATTAAAGGTTAGCTTTTTTCGTCAAATGCATAACTTGGAATATTCAAAGGCAACTAACGGAAAACTCTGCATTTCTCGAGGAAAACTTACAAAACCTTTTTTTCAGGTATACAATTTAACCTTTCAAAAAAATTAAAAAAAGTTTCTAGCATAAAAATTAAGCGATTTACGATTAAAATCAGGTCGTCACCTACTTTTTTCTACGAAAAAATCAGAGAAAACAACCCCCTAACTACCCTCCTCATTAAAATTGATATTCACCCTTTTGTAATTCTTTTTATATATCTATGTATTGTCAATATACTAAATAAGTTTGACCTATTTAACCTTCCGATGACCAACCTTTTTTTGTTACACGGATGACCAAGGGGGAAAAATGACCCCAGGTAAAAAATGTCAAAAATGACCATTAACAAAAAAATTAAGTTTATTTATTTTTTTTTCTTAATTTTTTTTATTTGTATGGCATGGACTTTGTCAATTTCGTAATTTTCACACTTTTTTCAAAATATCTCCGAAAATATTGGAGATACGAAAAAAATAATAAAGCATTGAATTTTAGCTATTTTAATAACTAAAATTTCCTTGTCCACAGATGTTCTTTACAGTAAATATTTAGCGAGGTATAGCTGTTTAAATTCTTTATTTACGAGCAAACACCACCTTATTCGAGACTTCTAAACTCACCCCACTTAAAAATTACGGGATCTTAGGGAATTTAATATACATAGTCTTATAGATCTTCACAAAATCCTGCAAAATCATTTGTGAAAAAGCTTTTTATCACCAAAAATTAAGGAGCTATTGTAACGATGAATTATTACCATCGTTACTATATAATATGCATTTCAAAAATTTATTCAGAAAAGCAACTTCCATTAAGTATGCAACCAATTATGCGTCAACGTGTAGTAGGGATTGCCTAGATTTTTACTAACTATTTGGATGATGTTGGTAACTTTTGGGGAATTCGGAATTTATAAGTTGGTTCGTCTGGCGTTGACGGCTTCTGGCTGACGTGATTTTCACAGCATTGGACACATTTTGACCTTCGGCTTTTGTTGAATTAACAAGTCTACTACCCAGTGGCCATTGCTTAAAGAATATAAATTGTGGTTGAAATATTAATTTATTAGAAGATTAGTTTACGTTGGAAGGAGTTATTTTGTTTTGGAGTTTGTGGAGTGTTTTGAAAAGAAGAGTTTTGTTTCCAATACTTTTTTGAAAGGCAATGGTTATGTATAAGCACCGTCAAGTAGCTATGTTTTTTTTCATTTCTTTTCCCTTTTTAATATCTTACATATTATATTATCTTTAAAATAATTGTTATTCTTCAATTATCAGATTTGCAATACTTCAATGCCATCGCACTTATGGTTCTACAGATGAAAAATTATTTCTAATTATATTTTCAGTTTAAAATAAGTTCTGAAATCAACGAGATTTTCATTTGCTTTCAGTAACTACATCTATAAAATAATCCGTATTTTATTCGTCAAATATTTCCTTACATTTTTTTAAAAAGCCATTTTCAAATCAAGGTCAATGAAATTTCACGTATAAACTTCAATAATCCATCTTTTTGTTTAAGTTCTTCTATAATTTTTTTATAAGGTTTTTATACCTTTCTTATATGCCCTGTTTCTTGTGTACTCAAGGAGAAAACAGCTGATCGAGGGTTTTTGTATTCTTTTAGCCACTGGAGGAGAAGTAGAAGATTAAGTCAAATTGGATACTTTAGTTATTGTAATTATGGAATAAACAATCATTTTGGGTTTCTTTTGGTTTGGATTTGGATGGATGTTGGATTATTTTTTTGGTTTTTTGAATAGACGTTTTTTTCGGTACTAGGATGTACCTCCTTGTCCTACCTCCTTGTTGGTGAGAAGTACCCCCCTAAGGTTGGGGAAACCGGAGGATACCTTACTTGGCTCTCCCCTTATCAACCTCACAGGAGTTTGGAGAAGCCACAGTCCCTACTTTTGTAGAAGCGACAGGTTTTATACTTAAACTTACATTTTCAATTCTTTTAAATAATATCTTTCAATTTTAATTTTTTTTTCAATAACTTTTAAATAAATAATCTTTTACAAGGATATACAATTTAGAAATATTTTCAAATGGTTCCTTTTTTATTTTACCTATTTGAATCGCTTATTTATAAAAGGCCTCATGTCACATTTTTCAAATTTTAGTTTAACTTAGAAAATGATAACCCATATATTCGCACATCGTTTACTTATGAAAATCCTCATGTCGATGACAAGGGACTTTTCATAAATAAAAGCACTGTTGGCAACATACTGTTTCGGAAGAAAATAAAATAAAAAAAAAGGAAATGTTTACTATTTCTTCCTACCATGAATTTACTTGCGAAAAATTTAAAAAAATGAGTGGGTCCTCAAAATGTTTCGAAAAATCAGATAAATATAAAATCGTTTTTTATAAAACTAAACAGTTTTTTGTTGTTTCCCAAAATTTACATTTTGTGACAAGAGGCTTTCATAAATAAGCGATTCATTTGTCGAATTAGCTTTTCAAAAAATTTACAGAGAACAAATATTAATTACTCACCGGAGGCACCGCAGACGTTTGGATACAATCAGCGTCCCTTTGCAAAGACAATGACGTCGACTTTGTAAAGTAACAAGACACTTACTCAACACCCACACTACACATGACACTGGGTACCTGACTGAAAAAATGCACCGTACCTACCATGCCAATGGCCATTAGTTGTCGAGGCATTATTTAAATAAAAAAAAATTAATTAATACTAGATATGTAGCATTGAATAATGAAATATGTACTTACATTCCGTAATCTCTTCATGGGTAGGTAATCTTTTCAAATAAAAATTTATTTGTTTTATCCTTGATATGACTATCACACTGAAGAAAGGAGATAATTCTTTCGAAATTGCTGTCCCATCCATCAATAAGTCCATTTCCATTTCCAAATGCCACTCCAAAGTCCATATCAAAAGTGGAAATAGAAGTAATACAACTTTTTTTTTATAGAAATTCAACAAAATAATTTAGAAATAGTTAAAAATATATGTAAATACATACCTTAGAAAAATCAACCAAATCACTAGTGCCGAACACCGCTCTTCAGAGTCTGCAGCTGCAGGGTGACTGTCTGCTAGGAGGCTACAACTGTTGTCACGTGATTTTTTTACACCAATAAAAACACTTATAGAGTTTTAAGAAATGTATCGGTTTATGTACAAGATTGTTGTTACAATGTATTGATCATTGATTCAGGTATATTACATTAAAACAATGATTGCGTTACATCAAAACAATGTATCGAGTTATTAATCAAAGTCGAAAACATTGTTCAGCTTTGGCTTTCGTAGTATCAACATCGTTAGCGGCGATTGCTTCGAAAATTAGATCCAGTTTTTGTTGATTGCCATTATCGTTATCAGTTAAAAATAAAACAACAGATAAATATACAATTTTTATCATTTAATTGAGTGGAATTTTAAATAGAAAAATGGTATATGTTTAATTGAACAACTTTCACGAGATGCAAGGAACCAGTGACGGCCCGTCTGCAGGGGATCCACATAATTTTCAAGGTAACAATAATGTAAATTATTTTATACCACAATATCCATACAACATTCCGCTCCAAAATCAATGGCAGGGCCAAAGCCAGCTACAATCACACCAACCACAAGCTTTATTTTTTCAACAACATTACCCACAAATTGCATATGGTCAATCTCAAGCACAGACAACAAATATGTTGGTTGATCAAATGGCAACTGCTGCAAATTACACACAACCACCCACACAGTTAGCATACCAACAACCTACTACAGGTAACTACGTCCCACAACAGATGTCTTTTCCATCAACATCGAGATATCCGGATTTGCCAACGCAAAACACTCCCATCAATAAAGCATGCCATGTCTCTAAGCGAAATGATGAAATCAAACTCTCTGAGGAACCAAAAGAAAATGAACCAGAAGTAGAAGAACTCTACGAACCAAACCAATTCCAAACAATAAAATCACGGAGCAAACGCAAACGAAGCAGAGACAGCCCACAGAATAACTCGAAATCAGCAAAAACTATGACCATAAGTAACAAAGTTGAACTGAGCAATCGTTTTGATATACTACAAGATACTGAGGGAGATCAAAACGAAACCACAAACGACAACAAAAGTACCACAAAGAAAGTAAGCATTCCACCATTTATACTATACGGGGTGAATAAAAATGCCCCAAACCTGCTAAAGCTAATTGAAACAGTAACAACTGATTTTACATATCGCTTACTTTACGATAACAAAATGAAAATACAAGCCAATAGTGTTGAAAATTATAAAAAAATTAAAACACTACTGGATGAAAATAAGATTGTAAGACATACATACAAATTACCAGAAGAAAAACTTTTTCGAGTAGTTTTGAGAAACCTCCACCACAGTACAGACACCAATGAAATAATAACAGCGCTAAAAGAAAAAGGTCACATGGTTCATCAAATATTGAATGTTAGAGACAAACGAACCAAGGAGCCAAAAAACTTATTCTTTATAGACCTCCAACGAAACGAAAAAAATAAAGAAATCTATGACATCAAAATATTACTGCATGCAGTGGTTAGATTCGAAATGCCATATAAAAAGCAAGAAATAGTCCAGTGCAAGAGATGTCAGAATTATGGACACACTAGAAATCAATGTACACAGCAATTTCGATGTGTTAAATGTGCAGGACTACACGATTATAGACAGTGCACAAAGAAAAAAGAGGATGGTAAGCCACCCAAATGTTCTCTTTGCGGAGGAGCGCATCCATCAAACTACAAAGGGTGCCAGGTATATCTTGATATCATAAATCGTAGATTTCCTCAAAACAGAAGTGCGCCTGGCAAAATAAACACACCCCAACCAGCCAAAATAACAAAACATAGTAACACAAATGAAGAAAGGTCAATAGCTATGACGTATGCAGAAGCTGCGGCAGAACATGTAGTGTTACCAACAAATACAAACGCGCAACCAAATGCCTCAGCAAATGATTTTCAAGTAATAGCATTTCTACAACACCAAAACAATTACCTCCAGCAACAAAACAGACAACTGCAGCTAACAATTGAAAAACAACAAGCTTCAATCAACGACTTAATACTAGAGGTTAAAAAACTAAGATTGGAGGTAAAACAAGACAGGGAAACTAGAGTATAGATGGCACAGTTATTCAAAATTGCTCTTTGGAATGCTAATGGTGTATTGAACCATAAAAATGAATTGCAGATATTTTTAGAGTCTCATAAAATAGATATAATGCTAATCTCAGAATCCCACCTAACTTCTAACACTAATTTCAAGATATATGGATATACCAGTTATAATGCAGCTCACCCTGATGCCGTTAGACTAGCAAGAGCAGGAGCCATGGTCCTAATAAAGGATGGCATTAAACACCATTTGGCTGACAAAGTAGAAGAAACATACCTCCAAGCAGTCAGCTTAGTCATAGAGGATTGGATAGGGCCAATAGCGGTTTCAGCTGTCTACTGTCCTCCTAATTATCCACCTAACAAAGAAGCATTCACCAACCTCTTCAAAAGTCTTGGCAATAGATTCCTAGCAGGGGGTGACTACAATGCTAAACATACCAGCTGGGGATCTCGGCTTACAGCACCCGGTAGAGGCAGAATACTCCATCAAGTAAAACAGGAATTAAAACTAGACCATCTATCTACATATCGACCAACCTACTGGCCAACAGATCATCGAAAAATACCTGACTGCCTAGACTTCTTCATTACAAAAGGTTTTGCACAAGGATACCTAGACATACAGTCAAATTTTGATATTGCCTCTGATCATACACCAGTAATTGCTACAATTAACTCTTCGGTAGTATTAAAAGAAAAACCGATAACCTTATGCAATAACAAAACTGATTGGGATCTATTCCGGGATAAAATTGAAGAAAAGCTAAACCTAGCTATATCCTTAAAGAATGCAAAAGAACTCGAAGATGCGGTGGAGTACTTCACAACACTGGTCCAAGGGGCTGCATGGGAATCAACCCCTACCACAACACCAAAGCAAAAACAACTAAACTGCCCCTTAAATGTCAGAGAGATGATTAACGAAAAGAGAAGACTAAGAAACACCTGGCAAAGAACAAGGCACCCAGATGATAGACGAAGATACAATCGAGCTGCAAGGCAACTAAAAGAAACACTTAGAAGACTCAAAAATAAATCATTTACAGAATATCTACAGAACTTATCACCCTCAGCCGATACTAACTATAGTCTCTGGAAAGCCACAAAACACCTAAAACAGCCACGAGATCAAATCCCACCAATTAGAAAATCTGATGGTACCTGGGCCAAAACAGATGGAGAAAAGGTAGAAGTTTTCGGTAGATATTTGGAGGAAGTATTTCAACCGTTACCACCTGCAAACGGAATTAATGACGACGAAATATATGCATTCCTTGATGAAAACGAGCAACAAATGGAGCCTATTAAAAACTTCACAATACAAGAAACTTACGACGTTATAAAAAATCACCTAGACCCCAAGAAGGCACCTGGCTATGACCTGCTTACCGGCCAAATATTAAAAGAACTTCCTAGAAAAGCAGTCGTTATGTTGACGCAACTCTTCAACGCAGTTCTAAGACTGAAGTACTTCCCTGCACAATGGAAGGTAGCAGAAATCATATTAATTCATAAACAGGGAAAACAGCCAAATGAACCTAGCTCCTATCGACCAATCAGTTTACTACCAGTCTTGTCAAAAATAATGGAAAAGTTACTGATGAAGAGACTGATGGAAACTGTCGCAGCAAAAAGCTTAATCCCAGACTATCAATTTGGGTTTCGTCAGAAACACTCGACAGTAGAACAAGTACATCGTGTTGTTAACACAATCATCAAAGCATTCGAAGATAAAAGTTACTGTGAATCAGCTTTTTTGGATGTGAGCAAAGCCTTTGACAAGGTGTGGCATGAGGGACTCCTTTACAAATTAAAAAAGCAGCTACCAACAACAATATATTTGATTCTAAAATCCTACTTAGAAGAACGATACTTCAGAGTCAGATACGAAAATGAAGTAACTAAACTACGCATCATCAAATCAGGAGTCCCACAAGGGAGTGTCTTAGGCCCAGTCTTATACCTACTCTTCACAGCTGATCTGCCATGTACTGATGACACAGTCACCTCTACGTTTGCTGATGACACAGCTATATTAGCAGTAAACAGAAATCCTGAAGTAGCAGCGACAACGCTACAAACCAGTCTCAACAATATAGCAATGTGGGCAAGGAAATGGCGAATTACAATAAATGAAAGTAAATCTGCACACATAACATTCACAAAATGCCATGGTGAAACGCCAAGCATTACATTCAACAATGAACGAATACCTAAAACAGACAGCGTAAAATATTTGGGGATACACCTGGACAAACATCTAACCTGGCGTACCCACATATGGAAAAAAAGAAAGCAGCTGGATACTAAATGGAAAAAGCTGTACTGGCTCCTTGGCAGAAAATCACAATTATCATTGCGGAACAAATTACTAGCGTACAATACCGTTCTCAAACCAGTATGGACCTATGGAATCCAGTTATGGGGAACAGCATCTAAATCGAACATTGCTATCATCGAGAGATTCCAGTCAAAAGCCCTGCGCAGTATAGTAGATGCTCCTTGGTTCGTAACAAACCGAGACATTTATAATGATCTAGAGATGCCAACAGTTACTGCAGTGACTAAACAGCTTAGCACAAACTACCTAAGACGCTTAGAGCAACATCCAAACACACTGGCAATTAATCTGCTTGACAACAGCGAAGAAACCCGAAGGCTGAAAATAAGAACACCCTTGGATCTACCATTCCAACAGCAATAATTGTACATATGAAATTAATTTTAAATTGTGATAGTTTTATTTTATTTTTTAATATCAATGTAATAATGTAAAGTTACAAATTTTTATTGTTTTTAACATAAATGTAAGAATGTAAAAGTGCATACAGAGAGTGGATCATTGGACAAACTCTCTCTCACGACATTGTACCAATCAACATGTATGCTTATTGTTATTGTATGATGTAACAGATTGCAAAATAAACATTAAACAAAAAAAAAAAAATGTACGAAAACATTGATTTAATAAACGAGTTCGTAATTTAGTGAACACCGTACACTAGTGCAGCGTTTTATATTCATTAATTTAACCGCATAATCCTGATGTATAGTTTCATATATACAATGAACAAATTATTAGTATTATGAAAAAAGTCATTGGATAGATAAAACGATTCATTGCATTAATGATTTTATTCCTTATTTTTTAATGAATAGAATTACATTGTAATAATGAATATGGTCATTACTAAGTGATTACGTGTTTATAGTATTAACGAAATTTTCATTGAATCAATGTAAAAAAAGTCAATGATTGCCGTTCATTGGTACTTTGTACAATATTTTTTTCAGTGTACTAAAACTGTGTGATTATTTTGAGAGATGGCCACTTATTATACCAGGCCTAACGCCACTTAAGGCGTACACATGGAGAATGCTGAAGGAGACAGACTGGCAGACGTTTCCACCGTCTGTCATTTCGGAATTTCTAAAATTAAAAATTTTTGGTGCCAGAGAGCATCTTCAACATCTGTTTTATCGAGAACGTCATCATGGATAATGTTTGCAAAGTAGTTGTGTATGTATACCTGCTAAATATATAAATAATCGTAAAAATTTTAATATTTAAAAAACATTTTAATATTCATTTCAGTACTGTTTATTTTGCCGCATACTGTATATATATAAACAATTTATTTATATGTTTTTAAATTTTAAATATGAAATTGTCAATAAAAAGAATAGTATAACATACTATTTTTGACAAGACCAATAATCCCCACAAACATATTTTCTGAAAGCTACTTAATAAAATATTTCCCTTGTTTCAACAACTGTTTTCAAAGCGTGAACACGCCATAAACCCTTCTCATTCACTTTCTCTTAATAAAAAATCCCAAACAAAAACTGCCAAAAGCAGCGTTCTACAATCGAGAATAAAAACATATATTCAGCATTTCCGAAACGGAGGATTTGGTAAAATTTTCACGGATCATCAACGAAGAAACCACTTCTGTCCGAATGTATACATGACTAGGCAGCAGTCACCACTGGAATAGCGGTCTACCGGAAAAGGACGCGACCAACCAAAAAGTCGAACAATTGGTAGACAGGTCTGGATATTGGAAAATATTAACTTTCAGAAACTTTCCGAATAAAAAAGGATTTATTTACTACAGGTTCTCTATTCTGTATCTTATTGTTTAATTGAAGTACAGGAAGAAGTAAAAGATTAAATAAACAAAGATAACGATTATATTTGTTATCAGAATATCAAAAACTAAGCATAGGTACACATGAGATTGAAAAGTATAATGAGGAAGAAGAAATAAGATAACTTTACGTGATTTATATTATTCTCAACATTATTAACACAAGAGAGTCAGAATAAATTGAAAATAATGCGACAATTTTTCAAAGACTTGTTGCCAGACAATAGACATGAGAGATTGCGGGGCTCGAGTAACTTCTGCCAAACGGAAACAAGTTTGAGAAAAACTGGAGCATTATTTTCTTATTTATTTTTACTATCGTGTGATACTCAACAGATTATTTTTTAATACTCACACACAAAATTCAAGTCTTTGTAAATAAACATTCAGTGATAGTTATTACAATTAATGTTGTTAAAGTGAACAGCATGAGCTGGATTAGCAAATATTCTGACGAAGATACCAATAAAATTTTAGTTAAAATTGTTTATAAATACAGTTTTATTCATGAAATTATCACACAGAAGTATTACATTCGAGCGCTTAAAATTGCCGATTTGCAGGACCGCGTTTAGGTCAAATGACACCCTAGGCAATTTTCTAGTAGCCACCCTTCAAACATCGAAAGAAAAACAAACATTGACTTCAAACGCGAAAGAAAAATGCAAGCAGAATTTTTTATTTAAATAAGAATGTTAGGTTCTTCAAACAGTGTTTGGAAATGTGTTAAAAAAAATATTCTTTATTTTAAATCAGGCGTAATGTTACATATTACTATTATAAGCGTCTTTGAGCGTTTTGACCTGTGCGCAATGCATGCATTTTAATGCATGATATGTAGAAATTGCCTGTTTGTAGGCGCACCTACCCATTCGATTTTAAATGGGAGATGCATGAAAACATTACTCAAGCCTTATGTGCTGTTTAATCTTTAGCTTTGTTTAACAATAAAAAAAAATTTAAGCAATGCAAATAATCATAACCGGTATAATTTTCCATGAACTTTCAAATGCGGTAAGCAGTATTGCTATTTTATTTTTTAATCAAAAGTTATTCGGCTTCAAAAATTGCAATTTTTCGATATTTTAAAAATTCAACCGCGATTATCTTTGTTTTGCTAATAATGTAAAAAGTAATGTTTGTTTGAAAAAGCGCTGTTATGTAATTCCTCAAGTTCTTTGTTTATAACAATCTTGTCGACATCCGGATCAACTGCTAACCAAAAAATTCGTGTTCTATGGGACAAAATACATAACTTGGGTAAGTCCATCGTCCATCGAATGTACACAACAGTACATACAAATTAAAAGAAGAAAGATCAAAATCCATTGAGTAGATCAAAAGATATAGAAAATGATAGTAGTTTTAAGTTGCTTTTTAATTTTTGAACTCATGCATTTGTCGGCTCCCGCCAGGTAGCTGACAACTTTTTTAGTTATTGTTGACCTATAGGATGAAAACCCACATGTTTCCTGCCTAGAGTTCGCGTCCGTTTTTTAATTATTAACAATTTAGTGCAATCAAAACAGTAGCTCGCCCTTCACTTACCATGACTAGTCAACACTTGAACTACATTTTAAAAAATTCTAGTATGTCACCTTTTCGAATGTGTAAAAAGATGTTTTCTACGGACAATATTTTTAAAGTTATTCTAAATGTTTATAAACTAGGATGTTTTACTGTATTAGATAATTTGTTATCTTTTATTAATACATTTTGATGGTATTACTTTTCTACTTTCATTTGGCATACGCAGAATTGTCCTCTCTTCATTATTTTCAGTCATTTGTTATTGCAAGACAAAGGTCTCTGGGATAAACAAATAGAATAATTTTAAACTAATTAATGGATCGGTTTCAAATTTTGAGGGTTTATTATGTAACCCAATAACCACCTTTAAGTGAAAGACTACAGTTCCAATTTAGTTTTAGTAAAAGTTATTATTAAATAACGATTTTCAGTTATTTTTCAGTTTACAAAGCAACAAATTAACTTTTTGTTTTTCAAAAATCGTCATTTTGAAGGTATTTCAATGTTCTAAAAAAATAAATTTTGTGATTTTATGTCAGCTATTTAGCTTTTTAATTGAGTGCAAAAAATGGCAAAAATCACGTTGATTGCACTAAATTGTTAATAATTAAAAAACGGACGCGAACTCTAGGCAAGAAACATGTAGGTTTTCATCCTATAGGTCAAAAGTCAACAATAACTAAAAAAGTAGTCAGCTACCTCGATATTTCAGTGCCCCAAACATGGTCTATTTCTTGCGTATTTCCCTGGAGTATATCTGTGCTACACGAACCTTATCTACTTGTATTAATACAGTTTGAAAATCTCAACTCTAACTCGATGTCCTACTGTAGACAAGTCAAATCTTTAGTTTCTGCAAAATGTGCAACATTAAAGTGTTCAATGGCCCACCATCTTTGCCCAGCTACCGGCGGCCTAATAATCACTAAATTTATGACCTCCGTTCTTTTTGAATAAATAGTGTTAAGGTAACAGAATGCTATGTTTGTTTTATTTTTGTTATGAATGTAATTTGTTTTATTCTATTTAGAAATGAATGCCTCCTTCTATTTCATTGATACGTTGATTTCATACATACTTGTTATTCGATTTTAATTTTTATATACAAAAATTTTTTGTACAGTATTTTTGCCGCCCTCTTACAATTTTCCGCCCTAGGCAACTGCCTATATTGCCTAATTGATAAAGCAGCCCTGCCGATTTGTAATTCTCTCGTGACAATTTGACATTAGGTGCAGAACTAAAAGTTTATATTGGTTAATTTTCTTACATGTGACAGGTGTCAAAACTATAAAACTAGTTGTAACTAATTAGACTCCTTAAAAATATTCTCAGTATAATAATGTAAATAGATTATGAGAGGAATATAATAGTCCAAGATGAAGATAGCCCGCAAATATTAGTTCCTAGATTTAACAGAATAAAATAATTTAATATGATAATTTCATTTCAGAAAACTAAAATAATAGTAATCAGTGAAGAACCAATCAAATGTAAAACAGAAATTGATGTTACTATTAAGCAAGTAAATAAAATACGTTGGAATTATATTTCCCAGCTACTGAGAGCTGGATAAAGAAGTGGAGATCAAGTACAGAAAGATAATAGACTGGCAGGATGAATTAATATTATATGGCGAAAACGACATGTTAACACTGAGATGAAGTCAAGAATTTTTTAAGGCAGTGTAAGACCAATAATGACAATACATTAATAATATCAGAAACACGACCCGATACAACCACAACACAAAGACTACTGAAAATGGCACAGATCAGAGATAAGAGTACTGAGAAGAATAATTACAGGAAATAGTTTGAGAGATCGAAAGAAGAGTAGAGATTTTAAAAGAAAATATAACGTACAGTGTATAAACGAATGGACATGATATCAAAAAATACGGCATGTATTTGATACCTTGTTTAATATGAATTTTGACGTATATCATTTTCAGTGATAGTGAAATTAGCGTATTTGTTGTGTTTATGGGAATATATAACTTATATTGTGTTAATTAAAATCAATAGTTTGCGTCAAATTTTTAGACGTTAATTTGAGTGCCTTTTCTCCAATGCAAATGAATGAAAATTTGCAGACATATGCATTCGCAGGAACAACATACGAATAACCAATAAAACCATTTTTTTATGTTTATTAATTGTTTAAATACGAAAAAAAGATTTTAATGGAAAATACTTAAATGCTCTCTTGTTTTTTACAATGTAAAAACTTGAAATTTTTACGTGTTGAAGCTAATGATATGAACTATACATAATTTCACTTTTTACGTTAATTGTTTACGTTATGCTTCATAAATAAACAATAAAGTTTCACATTTTTGCCGATTCCGACTACTTTTCATGTTAGTACATCATAATGTTTTATACATATTTTAAAAAAAATTACGATATATTTTAATGTTTGAAAAATGTAAGACTAAAAAATAAAAAATAAAAAAATATGAAAAGAAAAATTTTTAAGAAACGCTTTTCTTTAGTTACGAGTGACTAAAATTAAAAATATTATAAAAAAAATCAACTAAGAATCAAAAAATAAAAAATATTGAAAAAATCTAACATATTCACTCGTAATTTAAAAATGCGTTTCTTAAAAAAAAATTTTTCATATTTTTTTATTTTATAGTTATATTGTGTATATACAGGGTGAGTTTTTAGTGCGGGTTCGGTCGATAACTCCATTATGGTATAAAATATCGAGAAAAGTTATTAAAAAAAAATGTAGGCAATGATATTCTCCACGCTTGGAAAGTATGTCCATTTCTACAGGGTGATCAGTAACTGCGTGGTATATCAAACATATAATTTTTTAAATGGGACACCCTATATATTTTTTCATATTTATAGTCCCCTCATAATTCTTGTTCATATAATATATGGTTTTGCATCACTATATAGAGTATTTAACAAGTTATGACCATTTATTTCGAAATCACTATGAGATTAACACCCTGTATATAAAGAAGTAATTCGTAGACAATAATTTGTTTTATGTAATAAGATAAACAATATACTGCAGTTTTTAAATTAAGTCCAATTCACATCATTGACAAATATTTGTATACAGGGTGAACTACAAAACCAAATTACGATTTTCTCTATTTTTTTAAATGGATCACCCTATATTTTATTTTTCAACATTATTGTATTTAATATACTCTTTCATTTTTATATAGCATTCCCCCTATCCAAACTGATTACTTTCCGAGATATCTTTAGTTTTCTTCAAATTTCGGGAATAAATTCAACTTTTCTAGTAGAAATAAGTTAGTATTGAGTGATAATTAAACAAAATTATTTTTATTAGATAAATAACTAACACAAAATATAAACCATAGCAATATGCAGTGAATATACCAATAAATGTGATATTAAGAACTTATCATATTTCCCTAATATACAAGAATCGTAAAATTCCTACAAAAAAAACTTTGTATTGTATATAATAATATAACAATATTATTTTTATTCAATAAATAACTTACATGAAACATAAATCAAAACAATATACAACTGATGTAAGAGTTTTTAGATTGGTATATCAACAGCATTCTAAGCCAAGAATTTTTTAGTAGAACATTTATTTTTATAAGCACTTTTAAACTACAAAACAAAATTATAATTTTCTCAATTTTTTTTAATAGATCACCGTATATTTTATTTTTATTTTTTGAAATATTGTATTTATGATACTCTTTCATTTTTATATAGCATCTCCTATACCTAAACTTATTAGTTTCTGAGATATTTTTAGTTTTCTTCATTTGCCGGGAATACATTCAATTCTTATAAATATAAATAACTTAACAAATAAGTATTATGTAATAATATAACAAATATTTTCATTCAATAAATATCTAACAAAAAAATAATAAACCATAACAAAATTTAATGAATGTACCGATTAATGTGATGTTAATAACTACGGGTCACAATCTACAATTAGGAATGTGTTAATAAAAATTTCTTGGCTTAGAATGCTGTTGATATAATAATCTAAAAACTATTAAATTAGTTGTATATTGTTTTGATTTATGTTTTGTGTGAGTTGTTTATTAAATAAAAATAATCTTGTAATTTTATTATACAGAGGATACCTATATTTTTTTTTTGTAGGAATTGTATGATTCTTGTATATTAGTGAAATATAATAATTCCTTAATATCACATTAAATTTATTGATACATTCATTGCATATTGCTATGGTTTATATTTTGTGTTAGTTATTTATTGAATAAAAATAATTTTGTTTAATTATCATTCAATACCAACTTATTTCTACTAGAAAAATTGAATGTATTCCCGAAAGTTGAAGAAAACTAAAAATATCTCCGAAAGTAATAAGTTTAGATATAGCGAATGCTATATAAAAATGAAAGAGTATAATAAATACAATATTTTTGAAAAATAAAATATAGGGTGATCTATTTAAAAAAATAGAGAAAATCATAATTTGGTTTTGTAGTTCACCCTGTATACAAACATTCGTCAATGATTTCAATTGGACTTAATTTAAAAACTACAGTATATTGTTTATCTTACTACATAAAACAAATTATTGTCTATGAATTACTTCTTTATATAAAGGGTGTTAATCTCATAGGGATTTCGAAAAAAAAATGGTCGTAACTTGTTCTATACTCTGTATAGTAATGAAAAACCCTATATAATATGAACAAGAATTATGAGGGGAATATAAATATGAAAAAATATATAGGGTGTCCCATTTAAAAAATTATATGTTTGATATACCACGCTGTTATTGATCACCCTGTAGAAATGGACATATTTTCCAAGCGTGGATAATATCATTGCCTTCATTTTTTCTAAATAACTTTTTTCGATATTCTATACCGTAATGCAATTATCGACCGATCCCGCACTAAAAACTCACCCTGTATGTGTATGTATAAATATGTGTATATATAAATATATTAAAACATAATATTATACATTTATACATATTATTATATTATATTTAGTTAAACATAAATGTACAATATAACTTTATATTGTAACAGGCCACGCCCAAGGCCTACATGGCCTGTTGAGCAAAATAAATTAATAACTTTATAAAATACGTCCACCGATAATACATATTTCCTAATTATTACAGTGACAGTACAGTCAATGATTACTTATCGACGTACGTCTTAATTATTGTTCTGATTTAAGTTTTTTGCAAATGAATCATATAATTTGTGCAAAGATGTGATGAAACAACTATACTAACCTTAAAAGTTTGTTGTAAATTCATGAACAGTGTAATGTCGATAGTATTTTGTAAAAAAGTTAATCAGTCACTTATTGCATCCTAATACATAATTTTTTGGATTGTAATTAAATATAAATTAAATTTTCAAAGTACCTACTGTCTTTGTGAGACATTTTCAATTTATTTCGTTTTCAATAATAATAAATTTTGCATTTGCTACCGTAAAGTATTGAATTTTGCTAATTTTATTTTATTGCTCTCATTCATAAAGATGAATTTAAAAAAGCAAAAAGGCTGCCGTTAACCATTTATTTATTGCAAAGATTTCTGTATACATTTCAGGAAAAAAAAAAGAAGAAAAATATTTTTATTAAATTCAAAATTATTTGTTCCTACAAAAGTTTCAATTGCTCATTTACTGTTCCCTTTTTATATTTTCAGGTCTAAGTAATCACAAAAGGGCCGTTTCGCCAGCGTCTTCGCAATAACCACTTCGGAAATCTCTTTACAGCAATTTTTATTTATATAAGGCCGTTTTCAGTCACCGAACTAACCACAACACTCATCGAAAAGACTACATCCTACTTTGTACAGCTAAATTTAATAGAAATCGATAAAAAATGTTAAAATGTTGATTTTAAGTAACCGCATAGGAAAAAATCAAGTGGTATAAGTTCTGGAGATCTTGGGGGCCAATATATTTTTTCTATTTTACCAATGATCTACCAACAACACATATTTTTAAAAAATCACGAACAGGGTGCGCAAAATAGGAAGGTGCACCGTCTAGCTGAAATCGTATGTTTTTATTTGGAACAATGTCTGTAAGGACATGTATAAGTTCATTTAGTCTTCGACTTAAAAAATCATGATATATCTCTGTCCCGGTGGAACATTGACGTAACTGCAAATTTATAGAAAATGAGTTTATGTCGTCGCTGGGTCCAAACTTGGTTACCCCATTCGGCAGATCACTGTCAGACGTATTGTTCAACTGTTAGCCACCAGGGGGCAGATGCGTCATAGTTGAAAAATCAGCCGACCTCGGAGAAACAATGACATAATGTACAGTTGTGCTTCGATAAGTCGAGTGTGTGCTTGTACCTACGGTGCTACATTGACGCAATTGTATTTTATGTAATTGAAACCTTGACGTAACTTTATTTTGTGTCATTTTTCATTTGGATTTCTGCTTATTGTGGGGCAACATTGAGGTAAGTGCATTTTATGTAAGTACTATTTTTATGATATTATTAGATTTAAATGCATGATAAATGTTCCAGTGAACACTATCATTCTTCCACTACTGAGGTATCATTATCATCAGAAGAAGAAGAAGCAGACATAAATATACACCAAGATTCCCAAACATCAATACTGGGTAATGCTCTTTTGGTCAAGAATGAATTAATTAGGAATGCTAAAAAAAACAGGAGCCAATTTAACGGTTAAAGAAATGGATTTCATCGAGTTTTACGATGTAAAAGCGCTGTACAATGAAATGGACTGGATGTTAGCTTAATGATAATTGAAGTAATGTTACTTTAAATCTTAAAAGGGAAAGATTACTTCTTGTAGAAAGAAAGTTATAAACAACCAACGTGGACGAAAGTTGATGTTTGGAAAACAAGAAAGTGTCTGAGTTCGTCCGAATAGTTTTCACCAAAATGCCAGCTGCGTAAGGCTTGCTCTTTAAAAATTCCTTTAGGTGATAACAAACTAAAAGATTTGAAACAATTCATTTCAAAACAGATAATTCCTGGATTTTTTAAAGCCTTTTACGATTCAATTTTTCGTTAATACTTTTTTTGTAATTTCAATTTTATTTTTAAGATCTTTTTATTAAAAATGTTTGCTTTTACTACAATTTTCAATTTGTTTAATAAACTTTTTCAATGACTTTTTGTCCTTATTTCCACGCCACCTTTCAGAACTAACTAGATAACAAAACATTCTACAAAATGAGTACGTCTGTGGAAAATTTTTAGAATATTATATGAAAATTTAGAATCGAGTTTTAAAGATATTATCTTTCAAACTAAATTCTAAATTTTTCTTTCTAAAACTAAATTCTGAATTCTTAATTTTTCATCCCTTTTGATCCCCAATTGCAATTACGTCATTGTTGCCACAAAATGACTGTGGAAACAATGACGTAATTGCAATTGGGATCAAATTTAGGGATGAAAAATTAAGAATTCATTTCGAATGTGTAGTAGAGTTACAGTATATCACGGTGGTCAAGTATAACTGCAATACTAATCCAGTATCTCCATTATGCTTCATTGCATGAGGTATTAAGTAAAATAATTTTATATTTTTGGCTCTCATGAAAAGTTGCACTTTTGTAGTTGCGTCATTGTTCCACCGGGACAGCGATATGTTCCCCCGTAAGAGACTCATTGAAGAGGAAAGGTCCTATAATTATATCCTCGACTCTAATCCCTTAAGCAAAATTAATCAGTCAATTTTGGGTCGTAGTTACATATAAATTTAATTTCTATAACGTACTTTTTCATTATATCAGCATTATGAATTTATTTCGTTTTCAATCATGTTCATTTTACATCTTATACCATAGGTTGAATTATTTTGCTAATTTAATTTTATTGTTTTAATCAAAAAAGATGAAATAAATAAAGCATAAATATGCTGTTCAGCTACAGACCTTTTATTTATTGCAAATATTTCTGTATACATATCAGGAAAAAAACAAATGAAAAAAAATATTTTTATTAAATTCCAAATTTTTGTTTTTAAACAGTTTCAATTTACTTAATCTTCGACTTAAAAAATCATGATAAATGTTCCTCCGTAAGAGGCCCATTGAAGAGAAAAGGTCATATAATTATATCCTCGACTCGAATCCCTTAAGCAAAATTAGTCAGTCAATTTTGGGTCGTAGTTACACATAAATTTAATTTCTGTAGCGTATTTTTTTCATTATCATATCATCAGCATTATGAAGTTGTTTCGTTTTCAATCATGTTCATTTTACATCTTATACCATAGGCTGAATTATTTGGCTAATTTAATTTTATTGTTTTTATCCAAAAAGATGGAATAAAAGAAGCGAAAAGTATGCTTTTCAGCTACAGACCTTTTATTTATAGCGAATATTGCTGTATACATTTCAAGAAAAACACAAATGAAGAAAAACGTTTTTATTAAATTCCAAATTTTTGTTTCTACAAAAGTTTCAATCTCCTTTTTATTGTTCCCTTTTATATTTTCAGGTCTAAATAACCACCAAAGGGCCGTTTCGACTACGTCTTCGCAATAACCACTTAGTAAATCTCTTTTACAGCAATTTTTAGTTTATATAAGGCCGTTTTCAGTCACCGAACTGACCACAACATTCATCGAAAAAGACTACATCGTACTTTGTACGCCTAAATAGAATAGAAATCGACAAAAAAATGTTAAATGGTTCCGTCAAAGTGGTCTCGATCGATTTCCCAAGGGTTACAAAGGCAGATCCGGATTTAATCTGACATTTTTGATAAAAAAGAACTAAATATTATGGTGCATAGAAAAATAAAAGTTGGAAAATATCTAATAGCGTGAAAAAGTTGCTAGTGTTATTTTTCAGCATATTGGCATTTTTAATTTTTTTCTAAGCGAATCTTCTGCCTCCCACCCCCAATGACCTTGAATTTTATTAAATATCTAATTTTATGGAAATTTCAATTGATATTATATGGAATAAAATATGTGCTAACTCGACCTAAGATCAATTTTAAAGAAAACATAAAATATTGTCAATTAAAAATTTAAACGATATTTAAAGTTTTATTTGTTTTTTCAGTCTCCCCAACCCCTTTGAAATGTCCCGCTTCGTGAGTCCGTGCGTGTAATTTTCACTTATGTTTGGTGCGAGGCCTTACTTTGTTATTATTGTTGTTTGTAAATTAAAGATTATTAAAATAGATAAACCAGGACCATGGGGAATAAAATCAAGATGTGCTGTGGACCGCCCCATTTTTGGGCAACCACCAAATATATCTGAAAATGTTTTACCGAAATACAAACAAGCTATGAAATTTTGTGATTGCAGGGGGTAAAAAAACTCAGCAAGAAAGAGACAGAATTTTCTGGTATTGCCGAATTGGTTGCAATTAAATTGGAGGAAATATGGAAAAAGGCTTTAGTTCCAATAAATTAACATACAAGAATTATTCAGCTTTTAAAAGCCTATCATTGCAAATATATGAAACTTATGAAACCATTTAAGAACAGACAGAACAGTGAATTTTACAAAAATAAAATTCAGTGCCTTAAGAACAAAAGTAAAACTACACGTTTCGATCTTGCAGCATGCAAGTGTGACACTCTGATTAATTGTCTTTGTAGCAAATCTCAAAAAGTGCCTCTGGATGTGCGCAAAGTTTTATTAAATCAAATTAAATCCCAGAAAAATGGTGATAAACTTGATTGATAGGGAAAACAAAAACAAAAACAAATATAATCAGAGAAAACAACGATAAAAGAAGAAAGTTACCGACCCAAAGCAAAAATTTTAGCTCAAGTAAAAAACAGTACCAAGTTATATGGTCAATCGATCGTGAAAGAACACATAACACTTGTGCGTGAGCCAAGGTGGAAATATTTCGGATATGGGTATCCGCTGTCTGATATATCAGAAAGTATCAATTCCAGCTATTGCATGTGACGAAACAGTCGTAAATACTGGCGTTAAGGGCGATGCAAAACGGCTGTTAGAAGAATATCTTAAAAAACCGCTTCAGTGGTTTTATGTCTGCGACATTCAAATGATCTACCCCTTGGACATCAAAAGAAGTTTGCCAGTGACAAAATCAAAAAACGTGAAGGTCTTCAAACTTTCTTTAATAAAAATTTTGATTCAAACGACTACTTTGAGTTAATTAACTAACAAGAACATCACCTTAGAGAACCACCTATATTCTCTGGATTTTCGAGTGACAATCTGCGAGATTTTATTAAGAATCCTAACTTAGACCCTTTTAACATTGAGATTGAGAAATGTCACTGCTACAAACAATGTATAGAACGATGTGTCAAGCTTGTGACACAAGCTTCTCTAGCAGTTTGTGGAGCGTATTCGAGGGATGGATTTATAAAAACTCGAATTGATTCCAGAAAAACTATACCTCGCTATAATGCTAATCGGAAGACATCTTCGAATATAATGCTTTTACCATATTTTTTGGTAATATTTATATTCATAATTTTGTACTTTGCTTTATATTTATTTTAGTATTAAAAAACTTGCGTGATATCAGGGAGACGGATAAGTCAGGCTATTTTGTTATAAAAAGAATGGTTTAGTATACTTTTCTCAAGTAAAATTTTTAATTGCCTTGTGAAACCAGAAAATATTTTCCAATTTAAACCGAATTTATTTACTCAATTTCTATAAGATATTACATTTCCCTTACAAAAGAAATTCGCATATTAATGTATTTTTTCTAATTTTTAGTTGCCGTGGGGGCAGAAAATATTTTTTTATTTCAACCCAATTTTATTAAAATACTAAATAATGTGTTAGGCAACTTTTGTGAGCTATTACATTTTCGTTTTGAAATAAAAATATTTTTCGTCTGTTAACATTTTTTCAAAATTTTTAATTGTCTTGGTGGGGGGGGGGGGCAGAAAATATTTTTCAATTTCGAAAAAATTTTACCAAAATACTTAACAGTTGAGTGGGCAACTTTAGTGAGGTATTACTTTTCCATCGCAAAAAAAAATTTTTCGCCTTTTTCAAGGCACCCTACTATACATCGAATCTAACCTTATGGTTTTACATTTTAATTAATCGTAATATAGACGTGTAATATATTATATGCATCTGTAAAAGTAATAGTACATTTGGATGTTGAGAGAGGTGACTCATATTTTTTTGCAGAAATTGCTTGAAAATGCTCATATAATAGTACTTGAGTTATCTTCCCACTCAAAAAGGTCCGGAACATTGTTTAAATAATCAAAATGTATTCATTTCGGAGAAAAGTTGTACTGACATAAAAGTTGCGTAATTAAATTTCCTACAATGTATGATTGGTTAGAAATTTTAAAAATTGTTAGCCTTGTTGCAAATAAGCAATAATTGCGAGAAAACCATAAAAAACAAGTATTCGCATTTTACGTTTTTCAGCCATTTATGCTAGGACCTTCGTATTTCACCAAGAAAAACTTTCTGATATAATAAAATCATACTGAATAATTTTACAATCCAGCTTTCGCAAAAAAATGCATTTTTTCAAAACGTTGCAGGACTGAAAACAAAGCAGACAGCAAGTTGAATTTTTTTTTTGCATACAGAAGAATACTGTACCTTTCATTTCCAATTAGCAAAAATAAAATCGGTGAACTAGCACGGCGTCAGAAATTTTTTTATATCATTATTTTTGGTGCTACGCGTAGGACGGACAGCAGATATGTTTGCTCTGATTGGGCATTCCGATGACCTTTAAATTTAAATTTAAATTTTTAGTACATTTCGATATAAATAAATAAATTTGTTTAGTGCAAAATGAAAACACATACTGTCCTTTGAAATAATATTTTTTTAGCAAAAGTTTCTTTGTTCATATATTTTACATTAGAGAATAAAAGTTTATTATTTTTAAACAGATGCAATTATTTAAACAATATTTCACAAACAATAATCAAATTAGTTTGATTTTTGTAAAATTAAAATATTAAAATACAACAAAATATAGAGTAAGAAAATAATATATTAGATAAAGATTGGTAGAAATTTTGGTGGAAGTCAACTTGTGTGAGTCGAACATTTTACATTTTCCAAATATAATAAATATATAGTTTTTCATTACAATGCTAAAATATTTAGAATTAAGTACCTGTTGCTTTAAAAACTATTTAAAAAGTCACTAGAAGTATCAACTTATTTTTGTCTCTGTTCTCAAAACCATAAAAACTAAAACTTTTATTAACAACAATTATTAACAACACATTTGTTCATTGGAAGGCTCAATGAGAGCAAAGGTATCCGCTGTCCTGCGCGTAGCACCAAAAATTAATGTTTATTTAACAAAATTCCTGACGCCGTGGTAGTCGATTTTGATATAGAAAATTTAAAATGAAATAGTATGCTTCTAAATTAAAAAAAAATCAACTAGCTATCTGCTTTATTTTCAGTCCTGCAACATTTTGAAAAAATGTATTTTTTTGCGAAAGCTGGATTGTAAAATTTATTTAGCAAAATCTGTTGAACTGATATTAATGAAATTTATTCGGCGTACTTTTTTGATTATTTTGTTTCACTTTTATGGATGAGAGGAACAAAATAAAATAAGCAACATAATTTAGTGCTTTACATTATAAAATGAACCCCTCCGTGGCTCAGTGGTAAGAGCGCTTGCCTATGGATCGAAAAATCCGAAAAGGTCGTGAGTTCGAATCTCACCAGGGTCAGAAATTTTTCGTTTATTATAAATTAATAAATTAAAATAGTTTCTGTCCTTGTGGGATCAGTATTCACCGGAGGGACCGCAGACGTTCGGATACAATTAGCGTCCCTTTGCAAAGACAATCACGTCGACTTTGCAAAGTAACAAAACACTTACTCAACACGCACACTACACATTACTCCCCTGACTTAGTGATAAGTTATAGTCTAAAAAACAATTATGGAATTGACTTGCCAGTTGGTTGTGAAAACCAGTGCCAATAAAACACAAAAACACACACACATTATAAAATATAAAATTAACATTATTCAAAAGGAAACAGCTTGCAAATTCTGACATAATAAAAAGACTACGCTATAAAAATTAAAATTAAATGTAACTACAACCCAAATAATGTTACTATGCATAGTCGGCAATAATTTTCTGATTAACTTTTTCATAAATACGATCCATAGTCTACAGTTTGTTTTAATTCTTCATAAATCATTTAGTGTTTCACATATGGTTCCTATTTTTTGTCGAATTAAATTAATTTAAATCAAGTTAATACTCACGAATTGAAAACAATTTCTAAGAATATGTAATAACATCCCATACCTGCAACAAAAAATTATGATTATTAAAAAAATGTAATCTAATCTTATTCTTATTGTCCTTCACAATACATTTCGAACATTTGTACTTATGGTAGTGGTATTTTCGGGCCGCTGATCGTAGTGGTATTTTCGGGCCGCTGATCACAGTTTAAAGAAGCAGAAGAAGAAAAAGAAGATTATCAAGCTTCTTGACAAGTGACGTCCGCGCATCACTGTTTTTTTTTGAGACATGAGTGGGTTCAAAAGAATCAATGGGGGGGGGGGAGCGTACAAATGTTCGAAATGTAAGATAGGACAATTATGATTGTCCCTCCTTAACAGGTAAGGCAACCAATCAATTAATTATTTTCATGCATAGCAAGAAATACATGTAACTATGCTTTGACTATGCCGCAAAAGAAGTTAGAATCCCTTTACACCAAATTAAAGTTTTCCTCCAAAACCAAATTGTTCTATATGCTTCACATATTGTTCAGTAAAAAGTTAGACCATTTTGAGCGACGGGTTTAGGGGGGACAGGGAAAAAATCGGTAAATTAGTACTTTTTTACGTTTTCCGTCAATATTTCTAAATCTAAGAGGTTCAGCGTGAACAATATTCTATACAAAATGTTCTACATTAACTTAAAATGGAACGAAATTTTTACTGTTCCAAAAGATCATGCGACAATGTCCATACAAAGTTCAAATTGGTTTCTCCGTACCAGAGATTTATATTATGGCCTAGGCCTGTAGAAGCCTTTTGGCAAAGTTGACGTTTCGTCAAAGGCTTATCAGTACCATACCATCGTCCAATGAAATAGTAGAAAACATAATCTTGTTAAAAAAATTAGTTTCTTCAGTAATAATATTATAATTTGTTCAAACAATATAAAAAATATGGAAAACCGCCATATGAAGGGAAGCCTTCATATGAAGGAAATATGGGGTATGACATTAGTACGAAAAAGTAGATTGTAACCATATTAAAATAATATTTAAAATATAGGATTCAATGAAAGTCGCAAGAATATTTTTCGATATAGTAGAGAAGCTTCACATAGAGTCGCGGTTGCGTCATTAACGAATCAACGCTACTGATAAAGGTTCTACAGAGAATCACCATAGATTTGATTCACATAATCTTAAGCGATAATCGAATATTGATTTAACTAGTTGTGACACTGTTAAACTAGAAAATCAATAAGAAACGACCTACTAATTATTGTAATATCATTCGTACATTATAAATTTATTATTTTCGTTGGACATAAACCAAAATTTAAGAATGAGATTAAACATTTACTTAAAACTAACAGAAATAATTCTGTAAATTAATTTCAACAATTAATTGAAAAAGTAGATATGTTTGGCCACTCTATAAAAATAATGATATTAAGTATAATATACCCAAATGTACGTCATGAATATATTTTTATTTAATACATAGTTAAGAAAAAAGTAATGCCATCCCCTCTTTGTGAACACACACACAGTTAAAAAAAACTATTAAATTTTATTCATACTGATGATCTAGTTGGGCACAACACAGATCGAACATAGACTTTTTTGTAAAAAATAATGGTTTTTACTTAAGAGCATAGGCTCAAGATTTGCTTTCAATGCTTTTTAAATACATCAATTTTTTTTCGAAACGTTAAAAAAACTAATAAATATTTTTCAAGAATTTAAAATCAAATTGAAATATTACATACATTATTACCGAGGGCAAAAGTCCTTTAGAATAAACAAAAGGTTTCTATTGCATAAGATATATGAAATTAAAAATTACACTTAATTTTCTCTTTTTTTTTTCACCCATGTAACTTATTCAAATTAACATTATAGAGGTTTTCAGGGACTTTTGGCACTCGGTAATAATGTAATATTTTATTCTGTATTTAAATTTAAAAAATACTAATTAGTTTTCTCAGGATTCGAAAAAAAACCCAACGTTTTTAAAAAGAATTACAAGCAAATTTTGCTCCTACCCACCTAAAGTCCACAAGACACATTAATTTTAAAAATATTCATAGTTGTTATATTACAAAAGTACTAGTGAAGAGTTTTTAGTATAATATAAAGTTAATCAAAACTAAAAGAACCTAATCTAATTTTATTTTCAATTCATTTTTGACGATATTCAGACTAAAAGTCAATCTGTTCGTTTTAAAGACTCAAACACAAATCTAACGAACTTAAATTCTTGCGAGAGAAGATAAAAGGAAATAAAGATAAAAGGGAATTACAAAACCCAAAACTCAAACTTACTGTCATGTGTAGAATATAATTAAATTCTAAAATAACCATTAAATAGCTGGAATTTTTGCAGAAATTTTAGAATTATTTGAATGGTAAAGGGCGGAAGTGAATGAATTTTTTTATAAAGGATTGACCAGCTACAAATTTCAGAAATATTTTATTACACAAAAAAAATCTATATTGTGGGGTTTTTCCTAGGGAATATCTTTGTTTAATATATCTTTACCTATTTAGAAAATACAAATAATTTATATGGACTTAAATGAAGCAGGACATTCACATATTTCGCGAGATTTAAAGGATAAAAAAAATAACATAATATAATCGATGTTCATCTTATAGAGGAAGGTGTTGAGGTGTCTTCTTTACTCGTTATTTCTCACTCACTTTTTCTATTTCTAGCTAAGTCTTTGGATTCCCGACACGATTTTCCTCTATTCTTCAACATCTCTATCACACTTGTATTCCAGTTTTCCCTTGGTCGGCATCTCCAGTTTTTCCCTATCGGCCTCGCTGCCCGTGTCATTTTAACTTATAGGTTGTCATTAATTCTAAATAAATGTCGGTTTTAATTTATTTTCAAGAAATTTTTCCTTTAATGTTTTTATTTTTAAGTCTCTTCTAATATCTTCGCTGTATATCCCTTTTTTGGGTTGTGTAATCATCATATATAAAACTTTTTGTTTTTTAAAATATAACTTAACATTTTTTTTTCATTATTTCTGCCGTATCTTTGGATGAACATTTTACTTTACATATTCTTTAAGCTTGGTTGTATTACTTAATCTCACATTTTGCATTTAGCAATGTTGCGATTTTATCCTCTACTTCTTCTTTCAGGATTTTTATGTCTCTAGTCGTTTCCAAGCCAGTTATAATTATATTATTTTGGCGCTCCTTCTTTTCCATGTTTTCCATTTTATCTTCCAGAATTTTAATTTGGGATCACATTTTTTTCATTTTCTATTCACATTTCTTTTATTTCTCCCAGCTTCGATTCATTTGTCACCTCTTTAACCTTTCTTCCCAACTGTTGGTCTTAATCTTTCACTGTAGCTGAACGGAATACAAATGTATCCCACTTTTTCGGAATACAAAAGTATCCCCAGATGATTTTAGTGACCCTCTAAAAGTGATCTGTTAAATGAATAATTGAATTTATTAAAATCATTGTTATCAAACTCTATTTTAGTATTAAATATAAATATAGTCCAGTCGGGTTAGACGAATAACAGACCTAACCTTGAATTAGGAGCTGCCCCAAATTTTATTTTTCTAATATTTAGGGCGGCTCAATAGTAGTGTAAATTTAAAATCTGGACTGAATTCCGCCGTTGCGTTAGCCGCGATCTTGATTTTAAACGAGAACCGTTTTTGCAATATATCCGCCATTTTAAACCTTTTGACAAAAAGTATAACAACCAAAATTGTTGAAAATGCGATTTTCTATCATTTCTATTCCTACAATTTTTTCGTACAATTTTCCGAGTTATGACGGGAAATAATGAGAGTTAGAGCATAATTATTATTGAATTATCCCGTTTATTATTAGTTTTACAACAAAAATGTTTCTATACAAAAATAGAGAGGATTAAGTTCTACACAATTTAAATCTCTTTCTCATTATTTTGCTAAAGTTAATATTTAAGTTAGTACGTATGCGACAATGGCGCGAGCGTAAGACCTGATTGATTTTGTAACAATTGTTTTTGTTTTTGTTCAATATCTACGCTATTTTTTACTAAAATTGTTCCAAATATAATTTCCTACAATTTCTTTTCAACAATTTTTTTCATGCGGTTGATATTTTCCGAGTTAAGTGGGAAAATAGTAAAATGTGGTGGAGGGAGTATAATTACTGAAAAGAATCTTGTTTCCGAACTGCCCCAAATTTTACAATTCTCTCCTTTCTTTAGGGGAGATCAATAGCAGTGTAAACTTAAAATCTCGACTAAATTCCGCGGTTGCATTAGAGGCCATATTGATTTTAAAGGAGGACGGTTGTTGCTTAATTTCTCCGCCATTTTCAACTTTTTGACAAAAGAGGTGGGAACTAAAATTGTTGGAAACGAAATTTTCTATAATTTTTTTTCCTTTTTTAATTTTGGACCATATTGGGGGGAATTTCCGCATCCCCCTCGTAGACCCGTCACTGGTTCTCTCGAAAAATTGTAGTAAATCGTAATTGCAACAATTTCAGTCCTCACACTTTTTGTCAAAAAGTTGAAAATGGCGGAGAAATTGAACAAAAACTATTGCCATAAAATCAATCAGGTCTTATAGACCAGGGCGGATCTGTAAAAATATTAGTAGATACATTTGGACGTTGAGAAGTGACTCAAATTTTTTTGCAGAAATTGCTTGAAAATAAATCAAATAATAATACTTGAGTTATCCTCCCTCTCAAAAAGGTCCGGAACATTGTTTAAATAAACAAAATGTCAAAAAATTAAGGAAAAATTCGATTTTTTTCTTGGTTTTTTGATTATAACTTTAAAAGTATTCATTTCCGAGAAAAGTTGTACTGACATAAAAGTTGCGTAATTAAATTTCCTATAATATAGAATTAGCTAAAAATTTAAGAAATACTCACAATTGTTGCAAAATAGCAATAATTTTGAAAAAAACATACAAAAACAAGTATTTGCATTTTACGTTTTTCAACCATTTATGCTACACTTAGGCCCTTCATATTTCACCTTGAAAAATTTTATGATACAGTAAAACAATACTGTAAATTTCACTAAGATCGGTTCAATAGATTTTGCAAAATAAATTTTGTAATCCAGCTTTCGTAAAAAAAATTCATTTTTTCAAAATGTTACAGGACTGAAAATAAAGCAGATAGCAAGTTGAAAATTTTTTTGCACATAGAAGTGTACTATACCATTCATTTGCAATTTTGCAAAATTAAAATCGCTTAACACCACGGCGTCAGGAATTTTTTTAAATAAGCATTAATTATTGGTGCTACGCGCAGGACAGCGGATAGGTTGCTCTGATTGGGCATTTCAATGACCTTTTATAATGATTGATACATTTTAATTTTTATGACATTTTGATATAAATAAATAAATTTGTTTATTGCAAAATAAAAACACATACTCTATCCTTTGAAATAACACTTTTATTAGCAAAAACTTTCTTTGTTCATATATTTTAACTTAAATAATAAAAGTTTATTATTTTTAAACATATTCAATTGTTTAAACAATATTTCAAAAACAATAATAAAATTAGTTTGATTTTTGTGGAATTAAAATATTAAAATACAACAAAATATAGAGTAAGAAAGTAATATATTAGATAAAGATTAGAAGAAATTTTGGTGGAAATCAACCTGTGTGAATCGAACACAGCTGTCCTGCGCGTAGCACCAAAAATTATTGTTTATTTCAAAAATTTTCTGACGCCGTGGTAATTAATCGATTTTAATTTTGAAAATTGCAAATGAAAGGTAGAGTACATTTCTATAAGCAAAAAAAAAATTCAACTTGCTATCTGCTTTACTTTCAGTCCTGTAACATTTTGAAAAAATGAATTTTTTTTGCGAAAGCTGTATTGCAAAATTTATTTTGCAAAATCTGTTGAACCGATCTTAATGAAATTTACAGTATTGTTTTACTGTATCATAAAGTTTTTCAGGGAGAAATATGAAGCTCCTAAGTGTAGCATAAATGGTTGAAAAACGTAAAATGCGAATACTTGTTTTTGTATGGTTTTTTCGCAATTATTGCTATTTTGCAACTAGGGTTACTATTTTTTAAATTTTTAACCAATTCTATATTGTAGTAAATTCAATTACGCAACTTTTATGTCAGTACAACTTTTCTCGGAAATGAATACTTTTAAAGTTATAATCAAAAAACAAAAAAAAAAATCGAATTTTTCCTTCAATTTTTGACATTTTGATTATTTAAACAATGTTCCGGACCTTTTTGAGAGGGAGGATAACTCAAATATTATTATTTGATTTATTTTCAAGCAATTTCTGCAAAAAAATTTGAGTCACCTCTCAACGTCCATCTCAAAACAGATCCGCCCTGGACTATTACGCTCGCACCTATTAGTACGTTCGTTAACGGTAAAATATTGCAAGACCTCTAAATTCTAAAGAACCGCTCCGATTTAGAAGAAATTTTGCAAATAAGCTCATCTTATCCTTCTCTTCAAAAGTGATATGACTACAAGGTGTGCTTTTTATTTTTAAGGGGTGAAAACTACCCTTTTTTACCAAATATTAAAAACAGACGATATAAGCGTTATTTAAATCTAAATTAAATTATGTGTAGGTACGTTAAATAGTATGTTAAATATAGGAATTGGATTGTTTTTCATATTGAAATGTATTTTATAGTTTATAACTATTTTTAAACCCTTACAAACTACCCTCTAAATAAGAATTTGTATAAAAAATATTTTGTAACTTTAAATTAGGTAATGATGTATTTTGTAGTGGTCTAAACTTTATTGTATGTTTGCAATTTAGTGTATTAAGTATTTAATTCTAAGAAACTTTTGTTCTATAAAGTTTTTTCACTAAGTCAATACTTTTCCAGTTATTTGCGAGTGAATATGTTCATTTTTCAACAAAAGAACCACGTTGTTAGACGGTTTTTCGCAAATAACTCAAAAAGTAAGTATTTTATCGAAAAAATATTTCGAGCAGAAATATAGATTATGAAAAACTGAAAAAATCTGTGTATGTATGAAGTTTGGAGACCTAGTAGAACCAGAGTCGTAGCTAATGAAGTTACAAGATACGGGGTGTTGATATTTCTCTTACACAGTGAAGATTTACTGATTGCTCTAAAACCGGTTGAGGTATGCAAATGCAATTTGGTGGGTGTTAAGAGGTAGTTATTACGCATTTGTTGACAGACTTACTATTAAGAATTTTATATTCACCATTGGCGCGCATACGGGTACTAGTCTGAATTAAAAAAAATAGTACGCCACTGAGGTATTTCAAATTAAAAAGCATTTTTGAGTTACTTATTTAATTTATGACAGAAAATATATCTTCCTTTTAATCATACGATGCGCCTTTTTCAAGAAAAAAAAATATAATACTTATATCAACGCTTAAAAAGTATTCGACATAAGTTTCAATATGGTTTTTTGACGATAACTTCTGTAATTTTCCAGATATTTCATTTCAAAGCTTATTTTGTGGGGAATTGTAAGTGTAAAGGTTTTCAAAAGTTTGACTTTCTAGAGGTCTTTGATTTTTAAAGCATGCGATTCAAAGAGCTTAGAAAACTGCTTCTCACACTTACATGCAAACTTAAAATATAAATATCTCACTCAGTTTTTACCATAGAATTGAAAAAACTGAATAAGTTTTAGTATGAAAAATGATACATTTTAGTATTGATATATATTTTTCAGATTTCTTTTAGTTTTCAAATAATTTTGGAAAAATGGAAAATATTTATAAAATATCAAAAAATAATTTAATACTAAATTGAAATTTTCTTCAAACCTAAGCACTTTAAACTGGTTAAAATCTCAGAACGCGTAGTCAGGCTATAAATAAAACTAATTGTTTATGGAATAATGTTAATTTCTATTTTTGTGGAAAATTCACCAATTTAAGTAATTATTCTTTTGATTTTTCAACGACATAATCGTTTTGTTTTTGTAATAACTCGGCCATTTTTTATCCAAATCACTTTTATCGTAGCACCTTTTAAAGGTATCAGTAAAATATTTAAAATATGTTTCCATAATTTTTTTCTAAAAATTTCTATTTTTCGCGTGATTTAATGATAAAATATTTGATTCAAGGTTAATTCGAAAAAACCCCGATTTTAAGTAGGCTATAACCTAGGTTGTGTTATTGCTATAATGATATAAAGAACACCACTCCATTCAATAATTTAAAAGGTTTCTTTTTGATAATAATGACTTTTTCGTAAAAATCCATAATTTTAGAGATATTTTTGAAAATCTACTCAAAAATATGCATTTTTCGTGTAGGAAATCATCAATTTCCATCGTGAATAACTTGCTAAATATCAATTTATCGAAAAAGTCTTATATAAGATTTTTTACTCAGAATTGAAATATCCATCAATTTCCGGGTTATTTTGAGGTTAAATATTTCCACCCCCGAGAAGGAGTGGTACTCACCCCCAGATCAAAAGCACACATTGGCACAATATCACTTTTTTCTTTGACATATTATGTATATGTATGCCAAATTTCAAGTCAATCCAAGCGGTTCTTTAAAATTTACCGCAAAAACCGTCAAAGAATGTACTATATCGCGCATACGTACTACCTTAAATATTGATTTTATCAAAATAAAAAAAAATACAAAATTTTATTCTCTTATTTTTTGTATAGGTTCAAATTTGTTGTAAAACTAATAATAAACGAGATAATTCTATAAATCAATAATTATTATGCTCTAACTGTCATTATTTTCCCCCGTAACTCGGAAAATATCGACCGCACGAAAAAAATTATAATAAACGGAATTATAGAAAATCACATTTTTGTCGAAAACTTGAAAATGGCGGAGATATTGAGCAAAAACGGTTCTCGTTTAGAAATAAAATTTGGGGCAGCTCGTAATGCAAGGTCAAATGCTATCCAGGAGGTAATATAGCTAAGGTGTTGGAGGTAAATAAGGCAAAAATATACCATGTTCGGGACACTTGAGCAGCCAGGTTGAAAATGGGTTTTTTGGGTACTATATACCTAAAACATTATACATACAAAAATGCCCGTCACAGTTCGGACGAGAAATTTAGTTATTAAAAAATAAGTGTCAAAAATGGTAGTTTTTTCGTTTAAATCGCTACGGGTAAAAATAGGGTAATTAAATGTCTTATTTATAATATTTTTCTTTTAGTAGATGAGCCAAGGTTTAAAATGGCAGTTTTTGAATTTCGGTTCGATCATTTGTTGCTTCAGAAATTGCAAAATAAGACTAAAATTTCGAAAATAAAAAAATTGCTATAGCTCTTGTGAAAATGACCTTAGGACTTTCATATTGCACAAAAAATTTAGACAAACAGTCCATATAATGCACAAAAAAATTTAAGACGATTCGTTAATTAGTTTAAATTTTATTCAAGTTGTTTATCCCAATGAGCTTTTTTTTCGCAATAATATTGTTCAGAAAATAGTAATGTAATAGAAATTCTGTGAAAACCACATGAAAGAACAAAAGTCATGATTTCAAAGTATTAAAAAAATCATTAGAAAGTCAGTTTTATCATTCCGAAAACATTTTACTAAAGTAGAGTCATTTTTAGTTCATAAACAATTCGAATAACTTTGTTTATTATTGACTGTAGATTAAAACTACTTTGGGATTTGAAAAGCTGGTATTTATTTTTATACGAATTTTCGAAAAAACACTTTTTCTCTAGGTTAATTACAGTCAAAGTTAGCCACTTTTATTATTTAATTGACAGCTACTTTGTTTATAACAATTAAGCAACCCAACTAGCGTCATTTCGATGTTTAAGGTATATAGTTTATGTGTAAAAGTTTGAGTAAACTTTAAACTTCAACATAGTTGTTAATAAAGCTTTAAAAATACCGTTCTAACGAAATCGATTTGTGGTCGGTGGAAATGAATTATTAAAATCCGTGCACTCAAAAAATGAAACTGATTCTTCAAACATATGCTGCGATTAATATCTCCAGAGCTTTTTGATGGATTTTGATCATAATTTTTTTAAATTGTATGTACTCGTAGTCTTGTAAAGTACGTTATGTACGTAAATCCCCACCTAACATTTCAAAATGTTAGGGGGAGTTCCCCTTATCACTCAGGGATATGAAAAATAGATTATGAACGATTCTAAGACCTACCGAATGTACATATATAATTTCATAAAAATCGGTCAAGCGGTCTCGGAGGGGTATGACAACTAACACTGTGACAGGAGAATTTTATAGATGTAAATATATGGATGGGTATTAACAAATAGGGGTTGGTGATGGAAAAGTGTAAATTAAGGGTTGTATGTATTTTTTAATCCTACATCATATAAAATTAAAATAGACAATTTTGTCCAAAAAAATAAAAAAAATGTCAGGGGGCAACCCCCCTTATAACTTATGGATATGAAAAATAGATTAAAACCTATTCTCAGTCTCATAGGATACACTTGTAAAATTTCATAAAAATCGGCCAAGTCGTTTCGGAGTAGTATGGTTACTAACACTGTTATGTTACAGGAGAATTTTATGTATATTGAAGTAACTGTGAATTAAATAATAAAAGTGGCTAACTTTGACCGTAATTAATATAGGCGAGAAGTTTTTTTTTTGAAAATTTGTGTAAAAATACCAGCTTTTGAAATTCCAAGGTAAATTTACTCTACAGTCAATATGAGCAAAGCTATTCAAATTGTTTTCAAGCCAAAAATGACTCTACATTAGTAAAATATTTTCGTAGTGACAAAAATTACTTTTTAATGATTTTCTTCAATAATTTGAAAACAAGACTAGTGTTCTTTCATATGGTTTTCACAGAATTTCTATATCATTATTATTTTCTGAACAATAACATTACAAAAAAAAGCTCTTTGGGATAAACAAATTGAATAAAATTTAAACTAATTGACGAATCGTCTTATATTTTTTTGTGCAGTATATTGACTCTTTGACTCAACTTTTTGTGAAATGTAAAAGTCGTAAGGTCACTTTCGCGAAAGTAATAGCAAATTTTTTATTTTCGAAATTTTAGTTTTATTTTGCAATTTTCGAAGCCACAAATGATCGGACCAAAATTAAGAAAGTGCCGTTTTAAACATTGGCTCATCTACTAAAAGAATAATACTATGAATAAGATATTTAATTATCCTATTTTTACCTGTAGCGATTTAAACGAAAAAACTGCTATTTTTGACCCTTATTTGTTAATATATATGTTACAGTTCAAGTTGATTCTCAGTTAGAGTTGACTCCAACTAGTTGGAGTCAACTCCAACTGAAACGAGCAGTAAAAGTTGATTTTAAAAATTTAAATCAACTTTTACTATTTGGAGTTGACTCTTCCTGGATCGATTCAGTAAATGTTGATTATACGAGAATCGCAAGTGCATTTTTGATGAGTGTGCGTTTCTTTGTTTTGACCGTTTCAACTACTCATTAGTATAGTCTGTAACGTCGCCCCCGTTAGGTAAATTATTCTGATTCGATTTTTTGCACAAACTTACTCAAAGAAATACATCCGTATAAAAATCCTTGTAACAAATACACAGGGTGTCACGCGGTACCGCGGTCGAAAAATTGTTTAACCAATTTCAGTAAAGTCAGTCAGTAAAGTGACTCTATCGAACGAGTCTGATATTACGAGCAGAGGAACAGACGCGTTCGATAAAGAGTATTGAGGTGGTGCGTACAAAATTGTATCGTCAATCATAAAAAACATTAACACTTACTTACAACTTTGAGGAAATTTTTTTAATTTTAGACGAAATAAAAAATTCGTATGACAGTAATGACAGATGACTTTTGCATGATGGCCGGTTTTGATGTTTAATCGATAGTTATCAATATTGTATACCTACGTAATTACTAAATATGTAAAGTTTTGATTGATTTTGTATGAATATAATTGCGAAACCCTACAGAATTTTACTTTTTGACATAAACTTTATTAATAATAAGATAAATTTTGTACAATATTTTTAATAATTAAAGTAAATAAATTTTAATTTCACTCAAATAAATAATCGATTGCTGCCATTGACAACTTACATTCAATCTCGGTTAATTTGATTAATTACCGCGGCAGGTAAAGTAACATTCTTCTTTCAATACAACAAAGTGTTACTTTATTTCCGAAAATGAGGGCAAATGAGTACAATAATGAATGATTTTAGTGAAGTTTGGCGATAAACAATGATTTTAAACAAATTCGCAAAAATACATAATTTTTTCACTTCGTACAAATTTGTTTTAGATCCGTTGGGCCTTTTTTTTCTCTAAAATTGACTGTTGTCGAGTTATTAGCGACTTAAAATTTGAACAACGCCAAAATAACCATTTCCAAGGTCTAATAACTCGGTTAAAGATAATTATTGTGAAAGTCGAGCGAGCGGCCGTGGAGTAACGGCATAATCGCTGGCCTCATAGGCCAGTGTACGTGGGTTCGAGCCCTGCTAAAGACAAACCATTTTTATTTTCAATAATGACACGAGCCGTCTCACCGTGCCTCGGAGAGCACGTTAAGCAGTCGGTCCCCCTGGGATAGTGTACATCGACACTAGTTATTTGAAACAGGGTTAAATATGTAATTAGCGCCGGAACTGTCCGAAAGGCAAAAATGCCATACGATATTATATATTATGAAAGTCAGAAACTAAAAAAATCGAAGATTAAAGCTGCCTCTATAAGATCCTGAAGAAATTTTTGTCATTATTTCATTAATAAGATATTATTTTTAATTATCAACAATAAGCGCTAACCGTGTATTGAGGCGGCCGTCAATGTGAGTGCGAGTGAGATTCACCATTGGACGGCTGGAATGGTGCATCTCTTTAGCACTCACCATTGACGGCCGCCTAATACGCACTTAGCGCTCATTGTTAATAATTAAAGATAAAGCTTAGTAATAAAATAGTGACAAAAATTTCTGCTGGATCTTGTAGAGGGGGCTATAAACTTTGATTTGGTCACTTTCTGACTTTCATAATAATGGATTTTAACCGAGTTATTAAGCCTTGAAAATGGCTATTTTCGCATTTTTCAAATTTTAAATCGCGTATAACTCGACAACAATCAATTTTAGAGAAAAATCACAAAATACCTTTTTTTGCTCAGAATAACCCAAATGATCTAAAAAAAATTGTTCGAAGTGAAAAAATTATTTTTGTGAGTTTGTCTAAAAAAATGTTTAAACAATTTATCGATCAAGGTACTGCCTGGCACCCAGTAGATTTGTTATAAGGACCTCTTTTTGAGTAAGTTTGTGCAAAAAATTCGAATCGGAGTAATTTACCTAACGGGGGCGACGATACAGCCTAGACTAATTTGAACATATTCAGTAACATTTAATTTCTAGAATCGGCTGTTTGTGTGAATCAGAATCAACTTTTACTAAATGGCATTGGGAAGAGTATACTTTTCTTAGTTGGAGTCTACTTTTACTAGTAAAAGTTGAATATAAATCTTCATTTTATATTTATAATCAACTTTTACTGAAACCAGCCGTTAGAGTTGACTCCAACTAGTTGAAGTCAACTCCAACTGGATAATCAACTTGAACTGTAACATATACAATTCTCGTCCGAACTGTGACGGGCATTTTTGTATGTATAATATATTAAGTATATAGTACCCAAAAAACCCATTTGCAACCTGGCTGCTCAAGTGTCCCGACAAAAACCTTATTTCCCTGGAGTAATAGATATATTGACCAATACTATCAGAGGCTGTAGAGCTCGAAACTAAATTTTTCGAAATTATTGGGAGTTTTAGGAACGAGAAAGAAAAACAGACCCTAAGTGGGTAAACCCTTGTACCAAATCGTAGGATTGGCATATGGAATTGGCAATCATTTTTCTAAACTACAAGATGGGAATTGGCCCATTTTTTATTCAGTAAGGTTCGCAGAATCGAAAACGTCGTGTATATTATAGTGTCGCCTGTAAGGGGTTGTGCCCTACTGGCCGTTCTCTGGAAATTAAATATTTTGCACTTGAACCAATATATAAACCTCTATTTGCATCCTATTCGGTCAATGGGGAACATGCACATTTTTTCTTATTACATAATAATGTTCAGTTTTGTTTAAAAATGAGATTTCCAAAATTTCACATATCAAAAACTCATAATAACTTAGAAATACCAATTTAAAATCTTCTGTCACTTAAAATAGTTCAGATGACCCGTGACGTCACGTAGTTTTACTATGTGGCTATATTTATGGTTATATTTAGGTATAATCTTTTTCTCTTTCTTTAGTTTATTGGCGTCTACCTTCTTGGGTACTTGGCCAGCTCATGGTCGCGGAATAATGGAAAAATATTTATATTGTAATGACATTAAATTTATCGTATGTCATCGTACTAATATATACCAGTTTGTTGAGATTGGAGTTTGATACAGCTAATGAAGGAAAGGAAAGAAGGTTTACTATGGAAAATAAAAACATTTTTTTAAAGTACAAGTTTTCTATGAATAGTTCAAATGATCAAAAACACTTCTGACGTAACATAACTGTATTTTCTACTGACGTCAATAATGTCTAATTTAAATTTATATACAATTTTTTTTACTTTTTTGGTGCAGAATATAAGCATTAAACTCAAAATTTGTGTAAACTGTGATTTTAAATTATATGGGCACAAAACGAAATTGTCTACCGGTTAGCGCTGACAGAGAGATAAAAAAACATTAAATGGTTCAGTAACTATATTTGTGCCTCTCTCTTACTCTCCCGCCCACCTCTTGTTTTTACTGCTACAAGGTAGCAATTGGTAACATGTCTTTCTATAACGAATATCCTGGTGAGTTTTTGTTTTAACATTTTGTATTATATGAAATAGTTTTTAGTTGAGCCGTTATATTATAGAAAATATCATAAATAAATCGGTATAATTCATAATAGATCGCTATTTTTCATAACCAGTGACAGAGCATTCATAATATAAGAGATCAAACTTAAAGACTTCCTTATTTCTGTTATGTTTTTTTGTAATATGTGGGACTAACTTGAAAGTATTTTTTTCCTTTACATGTAAATAATGTAATTTATTTATATTATTATTTTTTATCATGGCTATTTATTGTGTAATTATCAAGCAACAAATCTGCCAAATTTCATATTTATAACTTAAATAATAAGCATGTTATTTGAAAAAATAGCTGTAATATTGGAATCCAGAATCTTTAAACGCGATTTTCTAACAATCTGCTTTTTTGAATTGTGCCTCTATATTACTGAGGGTGCGATATGACGTCACAACGCGTTTTGGGCTGACTGCTTTAATTTGAATTTATAATCGTCTTTAGGGGCCAAACGGAACACAAAAACAATTTTTTTTATCTTTGATACCTACATGTTTTAAATTATGTTCTGTTGTGATTTATAACAGTTTTTTCGAATTTAAAGTTTTACGCAAGTTCCATATTACACCCATTCAAATAACAAAATATTTAAATTTCCTAAAATCCTCACAACAGCAGGAATTCTGTACCGCCCTATATTTGGTAGTAGGCCAAATAGTTTGAAATCCGCCACGTTGCGCGTTATTAGGGTCAGTATATCGATCTGCGAAAGAAAAGTGTTGGCAAATAGTTTTTGCTGACATTCGAGATAAATCTTCGAGATCCTATATTAATCAAATCCGTGGAATAAAGAGAAGTAAAAACATGTTTGTTAGACTTTTAGACTTCAATCAGATATATCAGGAATGGGAAATAAAGAATGTTGTGTTGGTAATCTATTTTAGGTTTTAAAATTATCTTGATTAGATTGACAGGTAATGGTAAGATATAAGTTTTCCCAATAGAACTTTGCACAAACGTAATGATTGATTTGAAAACAAACCAAATCAAAACATTATTAGATGAAACGTACGCCGGCATGTACTGTCAATGCGATTATTAGGAAATTGCTATTATCCCGGTGAACTTAATATATATAGATATTTTGTTTAACTGTTTGGTGTTTTTTAACTATTGAGGATTTTGATGGACTCAAAATTAAACAGCTTAAACATCATACTGACTAGTACTAATATAAAGATAGATATACACCAGTAATAAATAAACTAAAAAAAAAAGTTAAACAGTGATCTAGAAAATAAACAAATAAGTTTCCATTCGACACAACTATATAGACCTAGATCTCGCGTACCAAAAAAAAAGTTGATTAAAGTAAGCTGAATTTTTAATAGATTAACGGTGTTTAATCAGACAAACTTTGATGTATGGGAACACTGGAACACGGTAAGTTTTAATTGTGGAACAGGTTAAAAATTTGGAACGTCAGACTACGAAAACGTTCCATATATTTTGTAGGGCAGGAATTCCAATTGATTTGTTACTATTTCATTAAACTCTCATGAAAAAATCAGACTTGTGTTTGTCACTAACTAGGCATTTTAACCCTCCGTTAGTCGCACGGTCTACAAGCGTAGACCACTCTCCTTTAAGTGGTCGCTAATTGCAGAAAACTGTACATGCACCCCCATCCCGCTTAGTAGCTGTCACTAATATTTCCAACTTACTCTTCAGTTTGCTAAACGCCGCCGATCTGTTTACATTATTTTTTTACCATTATTCAAAGAGCACTGGTCTACAACCGTAGACCGCGCGACTAAGCCCGTTCCAGTTTTTAGTTGTACAATATGTAGCCTGCTGTGTATATAAAGCTAAAACATAAATGAAAAGCATGGGAACTAATCAAACCGCAAATTGAATATAGATCAACTATACCTTCTCTGCTAAGAGAACATATAGTCGGTTCGCTAAACTCAGACGCAACTGTCTAGATATTTTAGTCGATAATTTTTTTGTTTTTTGCCAATTTTGAAAAAATTTGCAAAATTACTAACTATTTAGTCATTATTAACTATTTAGTAATTATTTTTTGCCAATTTTACTCAAATTGGCAAAATTACCGACTAAAATATCTAGAAAGTTGCGTCTGAGTTTAGCGAACAGACTATAGACGACGAGCTCGCGTACTGCTCGGAGTTCATTAAGTCGTACCCCCTCCCCCTAATACTCCAACAAATTACGTGGGACGAGGTTGTATTTGTGCACGAATTTGAAATATACCAACAAGAACGGCATGCCAAAGATGTGACAAATTTGAGATGTGATCATCTCAGGGATATTTGAACTGAATGTTTGACGGACTAAAATTGTGTCACTTTTACCATTTAGTAGTTTTGTTCTTTTTTTAATTTTTAGTTCTATTCTGTTTTATTCACCCCTATTGGTCATTTTAAAAGTTCCAAAATAAAAAATATTTGTGTTTTTTACTAAATTGAGCTTATTTTTGTGACCATTTTCATTTACTTGCGAATAAAGACCCAAAAAATCATGACCTGGTGTTTAATTTTACCACTGTCCAAATGAGAAAAGCCAAGAAACAAAACATATCTAATATCAAAGTACGGAGATAAATAAACATGTTATTAACAACTAATTTTTTAATTTTGTCAAAATCTGGTATTATACGACAAAAAACTATTGGTCTACAATCGTAGACCGCGCGACTAAGCTCGTCAGCAATAACCGCTCGCCTAACGTAGGGGTAATGAGTGGAACACGAAGAACATGTCAAATGACAGGAATTATATTGGTGATAAATAGCAGACTGATTTTTTCATGATAGTTTAATGTAACGGTAACAAATCAATTGGAAGTTCTGTCCGACAAAATACATGGGGCGTTTTCGTAATCTGATGTTCCAAATTTTTAAACGGTTCCACAATTAAAACTTCTGTTCCAGTGTTCCCGTACATCAAAGTTTGTCCGACTAGACAGAGACACCGTTAAGCTATTACCAAATTTTCAGCTTACTATTAATCAAATTTTTCTTTGGTACGCAGGATCCAGGCCTAATAGCCACACTCATGTAGTAAAATGGTTATTATACTACATTAGTGAGTTAGTAGGTTAAAAACTGATCTCGTTAGCTTAAACATAAAATAATTTCAGGAAGTAATTAAAGAAGACAGTAGCAGTTAGATCATATTAAGAAAAGAACATGATAAGATCTTATATCTTATTATATCATATTATTATAATATCTATATAAAAAAATGAAAAAGTAACGAAATCATGAAAAAATCAATTATAGAAATGAGTTTAATTTTAGGTGATGCATAACTTCTGAAACTATGTGTATTTAAAATACAGTGAATAAATAAATCTGGTGGTGGTCAAACAGTTTTTGACATTCATTTCTTTCGCTTATGTCATACGTCTTCATTTCTGCTTAACAATTTTCTAAAAGAAATAAGAGCCATATGTTTTTTACCGCAACATTTCATATTTTCCAAGCCGGCAAACGAAAATATGCGACCACTTTCTGAAAGAATATTGAGGTTTCTTTAACAACTTCTCCAGAATGAATAAAAGAAAATAGTTTATATATTTTGTAATCGTTATTTGTTGTTTGGAACGACAGTCTGAGTGTTTTCTTTCAAGTTTATATCTAAAAAGTTTTGTATATAATGATACTATGAGAAGAAAAGAATTCCGTCTCCTGCATTCTTTCAGCACTTGACAATATTTTATACTTACAAACTTCAGTTTTTATGATATTTCATAAAAGGAGAGAGGGCAAACAAATATTTATTTTTGAAAAGTTTGAAAGGATGTTGGAATGTTTGTTATAAGAGATACTACTCATTAGGATCTTTGTAAACTCATACACAAGATTAAAGCATTAACAAAAATACGTGAGAAGAATAATAAAGCTTCTAGTATTATTTTTTCATCCAGGAAACATGTGATTAATCCAGGATATTGTTTTATATTATAAGAAATGATGGAAGTAGTATTATAAAATCGAAAAATAAAAACGATTATGTACATACAAATACACATACCCAAACTTATATGGAATCATCTGATATTTCTTACTATTTCGTGCGAATTTAAAAAAACGAACACGCGAAGTCGAACAATATTTATTTTAAAGCAATTAAGTAACAAACACATTACAATTAAATAAAACAATAAAGTATTTATAGTCCAGAAAGCCATTGCGCATCCGCTAGGAAAAATATTCTAATTCGGATTTTTTGCACAATCTTACTCAAAAAGGACTCCTTTTAACAAATTTGCATGTTGCCAGGACCAAAAGGTGGTCAAAAATTTTTTAAACGTTTTTTTTTTTTGTTTTTTTCCTAAAATTATTTTTTTTGCATGGAAAAAAGTTTTTTTAGGTTTTTTGGATCATTCCAAACAGAAAAGGTCTTTAGTGACTTTTCTCTAAAAATGATAGTTTTTGACATATAAGCGATTAAAAATTGAAAAATTGCGAAATCGGCCATTTTTAACCCTCGAAAACTATGTGAAAAACTGAAAATTTTAATGTTGCCAAGGTAGGTAGATATTCTTTAAACATCGATTGATGAAATCCCGAAGAGTTTTTTGCAATATAATATTCAAAACTCCTTTGTTTTTTAATTGCTAATCAAGCGTGCGCGACACTATTTTCCACCGACAGTATGGTGCAAATGAAAGGAATAAATTCGTTATTTCGTAAACCGGCGACTTTAAGGAAAAATCCCGAAACAGGTCGATTTTTATTTTTAAGTTATGATATTATGGCATATATGGTATACTAGTGACGTCATCCATCTGGACGTGATGACGTAATCGATGATTTTTTTAAACGAGAGTAGGGGTCGTGTGCTAGCTCATTTGAAAGGTTCTTCAATTCTAGATTCAGTAATATAAACATTTACATAATTATTTATACAGGGTGTCCAAAAAAATTTTATTAAATTAAATTATTTGACAAAAAAAGAAGTAGGACACCCTGTATAAATAATTATATAAATGTTTACATTACTGAATAGAGAATTGAAGAACCTTTCAGATGAGCTACCACACGAACCCTATTCTCATTTAAAAAAATCATCGATTACGTCATCACGCCCAGACGGATGACGTCACTAGTATACCATATATGCCACAATATCATAACTTAAAAATAAAAATCGACCTGTTTCTGGATTTTTCCTTAAAGTCGCCGGTTTACGAAATAACGAATTTATTCCTTTCATTTGCACCATACTGTCGGTGGAAAATAGTGTCGCGCACGCTTGATTAGCAATTAAAAAACAAAGGTGTTTTGAATATTGTATTGCAAAAAACTCTTCGGGATTTCATCAATCGATGTTTAAAGAATATCTACCTACCTTGGCAACGTTAAAATTTTCAGTTTTTGACATAGTTTTCCAGGGTTAAAAATGTCCGATTTCGCAATTTTTCAATTTTTAATCGCTTATATGTCAAAAACTATCATTTTTAGAGAAGTCACTAAAGACCTTTTCTGTTTGGAATGATCCAAAAAACCTAAAAAAAAGTTTTTTCCATGCAAAAAAAAAAATAAGTTTAGGAAAAAACAAAAAAAAAAACGTTTAAAAAATTTTTGACCACCTTTTGGTCCTGGCAACATGCAAATTTGTTAAAAGGAGTCCTTTTTGAGTAAGATTGGGAAAAAAATCCGAATTAGAATATTTTTCCTAGCGGATGCGCAGTGGCTTTCTGGACTATTAACAAACAAATTGAAAGTAGTTGTTTTAAAGTCAATGGCATACAAAATGTCACTGTAAAACGAATAATGTTTAAATTGTTTTTATTTATTTTTTTTGTCTTTTTTGGTAGTCAGTGTTATCACCTCTATTCGTTATGCAAGCTTCAGTTTGCGTGGGCACGTTCCTAATTTAATTATCAACATTTTGTTGTGATAGGTTGCTCCATCCTTTAAGAGCAGCTTGTACTAGCCGTGCGGTGTTTTGTGGATTATCCCGGCAAGCTTTAATTTTTCTTTTAAGCATATCCCATAAATACTCTATAGGATTAAGCTCGGGTGAGCAAGCAGGCCACTCCAAACACGGGATACCTTCTGCTTCAATGATGTCTGTAGTCACTCTAATGGTATGTAGAGGCCCATTATCATGCAACAAAAATTAAATTTTCTCCTGTTGCACCTCTCCAGAGCCTGACTATAGGTTATCAACATACCTTTGAGCAGTTAACGTTGATTGGATGAAAATTAATAGTAGATTATACCACGAGTCAATAATGATGGCTATTATTCCCGAGGAATATTTACGAACCGAGCCGCGTTAGCGGCGAGGGAGTAACATTCCGAGGAAATGAGAGCCATTATTGCGAGTAGTATACTCTACTTTATCTACGACAAATTAATTAATTTAAGATTTTTAATGAACAACTTTATTTGTTAAAAACATTAAAATTAGTAATAGTACAATTAGTAAACTGAATTGGTTGAGAATCATCATTAACTTTAGTAGAGTTTTTAATTATATTATATTATACGTTTTATTATAAATGGATTTCGATGTTTCAGGTATTAAGGTAGATGCTGTTGCTGTAGCTAGTTCTACAATTTCTGGTGGTGTACAATTAAAAGATTCTTCATTTTCGTCCATCTCAACACAAACTGTCAAATATACTATTCGTTTGACAGTGACACTTTTTGGGGTTGATTATTTTGTTTCCGTGGTGAATTTTGTGAATGTTGTGCCAGAGGGATTAATAGCTATTAATCCCGCATTATTAATCCCTAAGGGATTATTATATGGCATTATATTACAAACACCACAAGTATAATACATATATTATGTATCAGTCGTAGATAAAGGAGTTTTTTACGCATCACAATTCCTCTCCAGAACATTACACTTCCCCGTGTATATTTGTGAACAGATATGACAGTTTTCGTTCTTGCTTGTCTTTCTCGACCTCTAAGTACACGATTTCGTGGGTCATCTGATTTTACACAAATCCTGACTTTTTCTGAAAATAGCACATTTTGTCAATTGCCAATGTTCCAGTTGTGGTGGTGAAGACACCGATTTATGAGATCAATCTTGTGCCGCCTGGATAACTCGGGAACCTGTAGCTGTCTCCAGCTGTATACTTCTTGGTACGAACTCTTCTTCTTATCGTTTTAACTGACACAGTTACACCTATAGCTTCCAAAAGCTGCCTTTGGAGGTGCAGATGAGAAATGGTTGGGCGTCTTCTAGCTGATTGGACAATTATTAAACGATCGTAGAGAGTCGTTATTACTTTTGGCGACTTTCCCTTGCTTTATTTTTGAGCTTTCCTACTTCCTGTTACCTAGCATAGGTTTTGGACAGAACGTCCTGTATTACGCCTAGCTCTACAACTATGTCCCTCTGAGAACATTACTTTCTCCACAAGACCAATAATCTTTCCTCGTTTTAAGTTCTATAACTATTATTCTTTCAAAAGTTTGTTTATTTATTTTCGTTCAATTTGCAACTCAAGCAAATAACCTATACCGTACCGAGCTGTACTATCTGATTGTCTTATATATTTGTTTATTTTTAACAAAAACCTTTACTCTTCGCAACAGTAATAAATTTTTCAAAAGAAATGAATATTACTTTGACATACATGGTGATTACATATACATAAGTTTGGGTGTGTGTATGTATTTTGTTTCCACTGGTTCGCGGCAATCCTTTTTAACCCGCTCACTGTTTTCTGAGATTTGCCCTCTGCATTATAATTTTTACGAAATTTTAATAAACAGAATAGCCTGTTGAAGAAAAACTTGTGACTTTATCTGCCGTTGCACAGATTTGTAGCTTTTTTGTTCCCTCTAATGAATGAACTGTTTACTTTTTTAATATTAATTTGGATAATAAGTATAATATACAAAATAATTAATCAGTTTTGATGGGAAATAAGCCATAATTTTACTTAAAAAATGATTTTATTAACGTTTTTACGGCCAAATCGGATGCCGTTGTCAAAATACAAAAAATATTAATAAAAAATAATATTATACACATACATAGTTTCAAAAATTATGCATCACCTAAAATTATAATGCTCATTTTCATAGTCGTCCTTTCGCCAGTGGGGGTACAACGGCATCCTTAATTCAAATGGACTTACCCAAGTTTTTTTATGTATTTTGACCCGTAAAACACGAATTTTTTGGGTAACAGTCGATCCGGATGTTGATAAGGTTGTTATAAACAAAGAACTTGAGGAGTCACATAACAGCGATTTTTCGCAAAACAAAACATTTTTTTGTATTTTTTGGTCATCCTAAGCAAAAAATGTTTTTACGAGTTTTTCCGTAGGATGCATAGTTTTCGACATAAACGCGGTTGAACTTTCAAAAAATCGAAAAATTGCAATTTTTGAACCCGAGTAACTTTTGATTGAAAAATAAAATAGCAATTCTTCTGGCTTGAAAGCTCAAGTCAATTTCTATCGGTTTTTGATTACTTTCATTGCTAAAAATTATATTTTTTATTGTTAAACAAAGCTATAAACACATAGTGATTGAATGATGTTTTCAATGCATTTCTCATTTGAAATCGAACGAGTAGGCGCGCATACAGAAAATTTCTACGTAGATTACGTACATTAAAACGCATGCATTGGGCACGGGAAACACTATCTGTTTATGAGTTTGTTTAACAAATAAAAACTAAATTTTTAGCAATGCAAATAGTCAAAACCGATAGAATTTGACTTGAACTTTCAAATGCAGTAAGCAGAATTGCTATTTCATGTTTTAATCAAAGGATATTCGGGTTCAAAAATTGAACTTTTTCTCGATTTTTTCAAAGTTCAATCGCGTTGATCAATTTGTAAGACCATTTTTTGCCGAAAATCACCCAAAATGTTTTGTTTTGTGAAAAATCGCTGTTATGTAATTCCTCAAGTTCTTTGTTTATAACAATCTTATCGATATCCGGATCAACTGTTACTCAAAAAAATCGTGTTCTACAGGTCAAAATACATAAAAAATTTTGGGTAAGTCCATCTGAATTAAGGAGGCCGTTGTACCCCCCACCCCCCTGGCGACAGGACTATAGTTCATATTTTCGTGAACACGTTAACGGGTTCCGCTATTTTTTGTTTATGATTTTAGATCCTTTTTGGTACTTACACAGTTGAGCAAAGATTTACTCAAACTTATTTTTTGTACTTATACCGGGCGGAAGAAAAGAAATGTTTTTCTTTTGTTAAGTTGTTAAGTTTGAGATACCCTGTAGGGAGGACAAGGTGCAAGTGTAGGTATTTATATCGTAACCGTATTGTAGTCTTATGTTTTATGAATATTTTGCTTTTTGAATATATGTACATGGTGTCTTTACAAACAAAGAAAATAAGTAGTTTTACCCTTTAACATGTGTTTTAAATGAAACGAAACTAAATTAATATTAAACAAGCTGAAAATGAATAACGAATACTTTGTATACACTGTGTCAATTTTAAAATTTACAATGGCTATATCTCACGAACAAAAGCTGAAAACGAAAAATGCTTGAAATCGTTTTTAGGATAATAAGGGGGGAACTAAAATGACATGAAAGAGAACTCACCCCCATCAACCCCCTTGGCCCCACCCACCACAACCAAAAAAGTTTAAATTGCAAACCCCTACTTGTGATACATCATTGAAAAGGCTATAAAAAATGCTATCCAATGGTATAAATAATAATTATACAGGGTGAAGCAAGAATTGTGAAACTTTGGCTAACATGAAAAATTTAATGAGGTTTTGTTGAACTACAAATTTGATAAAAATGTCAACTAAGGAAATGTTCAAAGTGGGTTCCGTTGTTTTGTAAACAATAATACAGTCTATTTTCAAATTCTGCATGAAATTTGACAAATGTTTTTCTAGTAATAGGGCGACATGCTTGAGTAATTATTTCTCGCAATTTCCCAAGTGACGCAAGTTAAGTTTTATAAACAACTGATTTAAGGCAAAAATGGCAAATTAAGTTTTAATTAACAAAAAAAAGTACGAGTGGACACTTACCATTTAAAATAATAGTCCGGGAGATACCATTACAAATACAAAAGTCATAGTAAGCCAGCTGATATTAACACCCTGTATAATTATTATTTATACCATTGGATAGTACTTTTTATAGTAGGATAGTATATTACTTTCTTCTATGGGGTTACCCTAAATTAGTTCTTTATAAAACTCAACTTGCTTCACTTGGGGAATTTCGAGAAAGAATTACCCAAGCATGTCGCCCTATTACTAGAACATTTGCTAAATTTCGTGCAGAATTTGAAAATAGGCTGTATTATTGTTTACCAAACAACGGAATTCACATTAAGTATTTACTTAATTGACATTTTTAATAAATTTGTAATTCAACAAAACCTTATTAAATTTTTCATTTAAGCCAAAGTTTCACAATTATTGTTCACCCTGTATAATTATTATTTATACCATTAAATAGCATTTTTATAGCCTTTTCAATGATGTATCACAAGTAGGGGTTTGCAATTTAAACTTTTTTGGTTGTGATGGGTGGGGCCTAGGGGGTTGATGGGGGTGAGTTCTCTTTCATGTCATTTTAGTTACCCCTTACTATCCTAGAAACGGTTTCAAGCATTTTTCGATATCAGCTTTTGTTCGTGAGATATAGCCATTGTAAATTTTAAAATTGACACACTGTATTATATTTACGTATTTTAATTCATAATATGGAAAATTTCTATTATGAAAAGTAGTTTAAAATTAATAATTATGTTTTAATGTGCAATTATATCATTCTAATTTAAATGTTATGAACTATAAAGGTAGTTTACTCTTGATCGAAATTCATATTTTTTATATACCTCGTATAAAATAATAAAATTTTATACAAAGTAGTGGAACGGTCGAATATTTCGCGAACTAAACATCGGATCGAAAAACTGAAAAATACGTTTTCAATCATTTTCAAAAATCTATCCAATGACACCAAACACCAACCTCCACTACACCCCCTGGAGGTGGGGTGGGGGGTAACTTTAAAATCTCAAAAGGGAACCCCTAGATTTTTTGCAGATTTGGATTCGTTACGTAAAAGTAAGCAACTTGTATTCAAGACATTTTTTCGAACTGTGGATAGATGGCGCTATAATTGGGAAAAACGATTTATCCTGATACCATGGGTAAGTTATAGAAACGGTCTAATATCTCGAGAAATACACTTCCAAATGAGAAACCAAACAAATTTTTTAATACTTTTCGAAAACCTATCGAATAACACTAAACATAACCCTCCAACCCACCCCCTGGAGGTGGGGCGGGGGGTATCTTTAAAATATTAAATCCCCACTTTTTATTACAGATTTGGATTTGTCATGAAAAACTAAGCAATATTTATTCGAAACATTTTTTAGAATTGTTGATAGATAGCGCTTTAATTGGAAAAATACGATTTATTAGCGCGATCTATCAGCATTTTTAAAAATTGTTTCGAATAAATGTGGCGTGGCTTAATTTTTCATGACGAATTCGAATCTGCAATAAAAAGTGGGGGTTGCTATTTAAGATTTTAAAGTTACCCCCCACCCCACTTCCAGGGGGTGGGTTGGAGGGTCGTGTTTAGTGTTTATCGATAGGTTTTCGAAAAATATTAAAAACCTGTTTTTTTGGTTTCTTATTTGGAAGTGTATTTCTCGAGCTATTAGATCGTTTCTCTAATTTACCTATGGTATCAGGATAAATCGTTTTTCCCAATTATAGCGCTATCTATCCACAGTTCGAAAAAATGGCTTGGATAAAAGTTGCTTACTTTTACGTAACGAATGCAAATCTGCAAGAAAAACTAGGGGTTTCCATTTAAGATTTTAAAGTTACCCCCCACCCCACCTCCAGGGGGTGTAGTGGGAGTTGGTGTTTGGTGTCATTGGATCGATTTTTGAAAATGATTGAACCCGTATTTTTCAATTTTTCCATCCAATGTTTAGTTCGCGAAATATTCGACCGTTCACCTACTTTTGGGACACCCTATATTTGATGGTTGCATCATAAATCTTAGAACATGAAGAGCTTTTTATGAAGAATAACTTTTATTTGTCAAATTAAAAATAAAAGAGTTATAAATGAAAATGTTCTTGGTATCCATAATTTGAGAAAAATCTTCAAATATTTTTTTCCATTAGAAGGATGTACACAGACACAATACTGGCTAGTGATTTTAGTCAATAATTTTGCCAATTCGACAAAAAAATAATTTCTAAATAGTTAATAATTATTACTAAATAATTAGTAATTTTGCCAATTTCGGCAAAATTCTCAAAAACAAAAAAATTACCTTCTACAATCACTAGCCAGTTGTGTCGAGTTTAGGGAATGACTAATAATATTATAATAATAATATTTTAATTTTATAGCAAATGGAACAGTCCATTTATCATAAACGGGTGGCCGTATTTATACTGGTATAAACCTTTTTAAAACTGTTAATAAATTATTGCTTTTAAAATTTTATACTCAAATTGTATTTTTGAACATCTTATTTATTTTATATAATAATTAAATTCACTATCAAATGTCATTGATGGTTTATTAATACTTAATTTAAAATTTAGTTTGAAATTCACGAAGTGTCAAACTCAAATGTAAATAACCTATGCTTGACAAATCGAGATTTAAAAAAAAAGTAGCCTACTTCCTAATCAACCATTTGAGCTGACGTTTAGTGCGTCTGTAGGAGATAACCGGATTGTGACGTCACATTTTAAACTTTGAGGTCGATTATCTCGAAGACGGTTATATATATAGAAATGCCGTTTTCAGATTTGGATTCAGAAGGCCAAACTACATAAGAATCCATCGATACACCTGCTCTAAGTATTGCAGGAGCGGCAACGTAGTAACACACAGACTTTTGCAAATTTATAAACGAAAAGTTTTCGTTGAAAATAACAGTTAAAAAACATTAAAACACAGAAAGGCCCATAATGTTTACAGTTCTGATCTACACCTATAAGAGTTATTATTGGTTTACTAGGTAAGCCGTATGCACATCGCAACATAAAAGAGACGAGATTGTTTAATGGAGGCTTTGTGATAATTTGGGATGAGGAGAGGTAAATTACAAATATTTTTTTCTTTAAACACTCTGTTCTTTCGCACTATGTAAAATAAATAATTTCATTTTATTTGTTTCCGAAAAAACAAAATGTCCACCAAACATAAGAGTACAATACAATTCCGATGTATACTCACATTTTACCTTGTCCTTTCTACAGGGTATCTCAAGCTCAACATAAGGAAAATATTTCTTTTCTCCCGCCTGGTATAAGTACATAAAATAAGTTTGAGAAAATCTTCGCTCAACTGTGTAAATACAAAAAAAATATAAAATCATAAATAAAATTAGCGGAACCGTTTAATGTATTCACGAAAAAATCAACTATGAAAATGAGCATAATTTTCTATGTCCCTTAGGCCGCGTTCAGAGTGGACGAGCAAAGAGCAAAGAACAAAGAGCAAAGCAGAAAAATCAAACTCATACTGGGAAATGGAGGTACACAGAGTGCTAGCAAAGAGCAAAGCGGCGAAACCAAACAAGTTTGATTTCTCCGCTCGCACTCTTTGGTGCATGTTGTGAGACCGCTCCCGTCTGAAAAAAATTTTGATTCGGTTTCTTTGTCAATTCCTATTCAAAAATGTCCCCTTTAAACAAATCTGAAGAGCACCGGGCGGAATTTTTGGGCAGAAATTGTTTAAACAATTTTATCTACTCTATGTTATGTTATGTGTAAGTTTTTAGTTTGTGAAAACTGTCATTATAAATAACAGTGCGTGAAGTGTTTAAAGTGAGCGTGAAGTAAAAATGTATTTTAAATGGGACTTACTTTGTCGCACTGTTTTTAACACACTTTCATATAATCAAATATCCTTAACTTTGGCGTTGTCATGGTGATGACATAATGAGCAATAAATTACGATAAAAGTTTTTACAGTTTTGTGGTTTGAAAGAAGATAGAATTTTTAAATGTCAAAGTTCTAAAAATTGTAGAATAGAAATGAATTCCAGTGACGAAGAGTTACAGTTTTTTTATTTGTTTATGGTAGAGTAGATAAACTATTGTATGAAACTGTGCATGAAGTACTTTTTGCGAACTTACGCGATGTATAGCACTCGCGCAGCTGTCGCTCGTGCTCTAAATATTGCGTGCGTTCGAAAAAAGCATACTTCACGAACTGTTTCATAAATAATTATTTTTAAACAAATACAAAAATCACGTTTTTTTGCTCCGGAGCATATATTTTTAGGTTTTTTAGGTTATTCTAAACAAAAAAGGTATCTTGTAATTTTTCCCAAAAATTAATAGTGTTCGAGTTATAGGCGATTTAAAATCTGAAAAATGCGAAAATACGCATTTTCGTGGCTTAAAAATTCATATTTCAATCAGTATTTTTGAGGTTACCAGATACTTAAATTGATGATTAAACATTCAGCTTCGATTCTGAAGAGTGATCGCGTCTAACCTTAATTTATACCGTTGTTTTTTAATTGTTAAATATGCGTGTTTATCAGATTTTTTTGCCGGTGCGGCGCGCTCTATTTCAAAAATCTCCTATTTCCTCCGAAAATTATTTTTTCTAGATTATTTGGGATATTCTAAATAAAATAAGTTTCTTGACATTTTTCTCAAAAGTTAATAGTTTTAAAGTTATAAATTAATAAAAAACTCATTTTTGGATTTTAAATCGCTTATAACTTTAAAACTGTTAACTTTTGAGAAAAATGTGAAGAAACTTATTTTATTTAGAAAATCCCAAAAAATCTAGAAAAAATAATTTTCGGAGGAAAATAGGAGATTTTTGAAATAGAGCGCGCCGCACCGGCAAAAAAATCGGATAAACACGCATATTTAACAATTAAAAAACAACGGTATAAATTAAGGTTAGCGATCACTCTTCAGAGTCTTGAAGCTCAATGTTTAATCTTCAATTTAAGTATCTGGCAACCTCAAAAATACTAATTTAAATATGAGTTTTTAGGCCTCGAAAATGCGTATTTGCGCATTTTTCAGATTTTAAATTGCCTATAACTCGAACACTATCAATTTTTGAGAACATTTACAAGATACCTTTGTTATTTAGAATGACCCACAAAACTTAAAAATATATGTTCCAGAGCAAAAAACGTGATCTTTTGTATTTGTTTAAAAAAAAACTGTTTAAACAATTTCTGCCCAAAAATTTCGCCCGGCACCCTTCAGATTCTTTTAAAGGAAATTTTAAAATATTTTTAAATAGGAATCCACAAAGAGACCGAATCGGAAATTTTTTCAGACGGGAGCGGTCTCACTACATGGACTACTGTGAGAGTAAAGAGCAAATATCCTACCGCTCCTACTCATACTGCCGAGTGGAAAAGAACTAAACTCGAAACTCTCGTCTAGCGTAACTACCCGCTATTAGCACTTCTTTGCTCTTTGCTCTTTGCTCGTCCACTCTGAACGTGCACTTTTTGCTCTTTGCTCTTTGCTCGTTGCTCTTTGCTCTTTGCTCTTTGCTCTTTGCTCGTCCACTCTGAACGCGACCTAAGGCTACGGCTCCACGGGCGGGAAATTGACGCTAGCAGTAGCAGTAAAATGAACTTAAGGTTCCGCGGAACGGAATAGGGATAGCCGAACTGTACCGACTACAGGACTTGTGCGTAGTCGGTTCAGTTCGGCTATTCCCATTCCGTTCCGCGGAACCTTAAGTTCATTTTACTGCTACTGCTAGCGTCAATTTCCCGCCCGTGGAGCCATAGCCTAAGGGTTTGCTCACTACGGGGAGCAATAGATTGTATCCTCGCTCCGACCCTTGCTCCCTGGTATTTATATTCGTGAATTCTCGCATTTAAAATAATGTATTTATTTCACATAGCGATCAAAACTATATTATCGATCGCTATGTAAAATAAATACATTATTTTAAATGCGAGAATTCACGAATATATCTCGAATGTAAATACCAGGGAGCAAGGGTCGGAGCGAGGATACAATCCATTGCTCTCCGTAGTGAGCACAACTTAACTTATCTATGCCTCGCAGTATATTTATTTCAAGTAAATTACGATATACAGGGTGGGCCAAAAAAAGGGTCCACCTCAATATGTGGCAGTAGTCATTAGATTTTAAGGAAATGCCGAAACAGGTCGATTTTTGTTCTAATGGGGACACCTTTTTACGATACATAGGTATATCTGTCATTTTCCAACCCCCTTCTTTGCACGTCCATAACACCTTATTTTTACCCAGGGAATAGGGGTCGTGTGGTGGCTCATTTGAAAGGGTATTCAAATCTCTATTTACAGTAGAACCCCGCAAATCCGAACCCCGCTAATCCTAACTTTCGGCAAATCCGAACCAAAGTAAAGTGAAAAAAATTAAAAACTTCAAGACAAAATCTTAAAAACATGTTTATAATACAGAGTAAAACCAATAAATTGAACAATGTAGGATTAATAGGACTTTGATATTTAAAATTTCTTAAAAATAAATACGTACTTTAATATATTATAGTGCTTATTAAGGTTAAACATAAATTTACTTCCGTTCTATCGTAGTCAACTTAAGTCCAAAAATATTGTCCACTCTCTTGAGAGAAAGTTTTTACGACTCTAAATCAACGACAATGAAAAGCTGGGCTAACTTTCGGATAATCCGAACTTTTCGGAAACCGAACAGGCTGTCCCCCCAATTAGTTCGGGTTTTCGGGGTTCTACTATAGTAATAAACATTATGATAATTATTTATATATGTAGTCGAAAATTTTTTTTAAATTAAATTAATTGACAAAAAAAACAAGAATGTATGTAATTTATTTTTTTTAATGCATTTTACTGTTGCCGAAAAACAGAAATTAATGTTTGTTTTACAAATAAACATTGCTTTTCGCTTAAAATTCAATGTTCAAGTCAGCTCTTGCCATCAACCTGCCTCTTGGAAGTTTGTACATTTAATTTAAGCGAAAATCAATGTTTATTTGTGAAATAAACATTTATTTCTGTTTTCTGACAAGAATAAAAAGTATTTTAAATAAAATAAATTACATACATTCTTCTTTTTTGGTCAATTAATTTAATTAAAAAAAAATTTTGCCACTCTGTATAAATAATTATGGTAATGTTTACATTACTGAATATAGATTTGAATACCCTTTAAAATGAGCCACCACACGACCCCTATTCCCTATTTAAAAATAAGGTGTTGATGAGGTGGAAGGGAGGGGGTTGACAAATGGCAGATGTATGTATCGTAAAAATGTGTCCTCCTTAGAACAAAAATCGACCTGTTTCGGCATATCGTTAAAATCTAATAAATACTGACAAAAATTCAAGGTGGACTCATTTCTTTGGCCCACCCTGTATAATGTTGTTAAGTCAAGTAAATATAAAACGGTATAATAAATAAGCAGGCTAATACCCAGAAAAAAGTCATTAATAAAGTATCCCTTCGACCAGTCTAGGGTTGAATAAGTTGTTAGCCATCCACTGATAATAACTTGTACATACAGAGAGGATCTAAATTATGGAATAAATTCATTTTCTCTAAAATGGACGACTTTGGAGAAAAATACTGAAACAAAACGATTTCTATTTTTAAATTAAAATTGTTTGGCATATATCTCATACTAGTGACGCCATCCATCTAAGCGTGATGACGTAATCAATGATTTTTTTAAATGGGAATAGGGGTTCTGTGGCACCTCATTTGAAAGGGAGTTCAATTCTTTATTCAGTAATATCAATGATAATATCATTATTTATACAGGGTGACCAAAAAATAATTTTTGAATTAAATCAATTGACGCAAAAAGAAGAATGTTTGTAATTTATTTAACTCAAAATACATTGTACGGCTGTCAGTACATAGAAAAAAAATGTTTATTTCACAAATAACCATTTCTTTTCGCTTAAATTAAATCACAAACAGCCTCCCACCTACCTCTTGGCAGTTTGAACATTTAATTTAAGCGAAAAACAATGTTTATTTGCAAAATAAATATTTGTTTTCTATTTTCTGACGGCGATAGAATGTATTTTGAGTTAAATAAATTCTTCTTCTTCTTCTTGTGCCATCGGAGTGCTATCGGAGATTGGAAATCATTAAGGCTACCCTGACCTTGTTTACAGCTGACCTAAAAAGTTCATTAGTGGTGCAGCCAAACCACTCTCTCAAATTCCGCAACCATGACATTCTTCAACGGTCTGGATTCCGTTTTCCTTCTATTTTTCCCTGCATTATATTTTGAAGTAATGCGTATATATGACCTCTCATTAGGTGACCCAAATATTCGAGTTTTCTTCGTTTTATCGTAAACAAAATTTCTGGGTCTATTCCTATCCTTCGTATTACTTCAAGGTTTGTGATTCTTTTAACCCAACTTATCTTCAGCATTCGACGGTACCACCACATCACGAAAGTTTCAATATTTTTTATGTTGTTCTGTTTGAGAGTCCAGGCCTCTACACCGTATAATAGCGTGGTAAATACGTAGCTTCTTAGCATTCCTAATCGTAGAGGGATGCTTATATCTCTGCTGCAGAAGAATTTTCTCATCTTTATGAAGGTGGCCCTGGCAAATACGATTCGTCTTTTTATTTCATTGCTTTGTTCTCCAGTTTCGTTTATTAAAGTTCCCAAGTATTTGTAACTTGATAATTTTTCAATTTGAATGCCGTTTATACTAATATGTGTGCTGGTTGTGTCATAATTTTACTGAAGACCATATACTTGGCTTTTTTGATATTAATAATTATGCCATAATTGCTGCAAGCAATATTTATGTTTGTGAGTAGTCGTTGTAATTCTTCTACTGTTCTTGCAACCAGTACAGTGTCGTCCGCGTATCGAATATTATTTACAACCTCTCCATTGATTAGGATTCCTTCATTTGCTTGCGGCTTCCTGGCAGATGCTTTCACTATATACATTAAATTGCAGTGGTGACAAAATGCACCCCTGTCGTACTCCTCTACATATTTCTATTGCTTTTGATATCTCATTTTCTATTTTGATGTTAGCTTTCTGATTCCAATATAAGTTGAGAATTATTCGCAGATCTTTATTATCTATGTCTTTATTTTCAAGAATGTCTCTTAGCCTATCGAAGCGTACTCTGTCAAACGCTTTTTCAAAATCGATAAAACATGCATGTACTTCTTGATAACGTCTAGGCTTCTTTGTGTAAGAACATTCAAACCGAAGAGAGCTTCTCGAGTACCTAGTCCTTTTCTGAACCCCATCTGTGTATTACTTATATCTGACTCCAACTTTTGATAAACTCGGTTGTGGATGATTTTTAGAAATATCTTTAGTAGATGGCTCATTAAACATATTGTTCGATGTAAAAAAATTGCATTTCTTTTATCTTTTACATTCTTCTTTTTTCGTCAATTAATTTAATTAAAAAATTATTATTTAGACCACCCTGTATAAACAATGATATTAATGTTTATATTGCTGTATAGAGAATTGAACACCCTTTCAAATGAGGTGCAACACGACCCCTTTCTCAATTAAAAAAATCACCGATTACGTCACCACGCCCAGATGGATGACGTCAATAGTATAAAATATATGCCAAAAAATTTTAATTTGAAAATAAAAATCGACCTGTTTCGGGATTTTTCTCTAAAGTCGTCCACTTTAGAGAAAATGAATTTATTCCATAATTTAAATCCTCTCTTATAATATTACAATATTTCATATATTTTATTTTTCTCGTAATACTTCTCACGACGAACTCATTGTAATCTAATCAATGTTTGCTGAAATTCACCCCCTACATCATTATTTGTTGTACGGCCTCCACAATTTTAATAAAGGCCTTTCCTTTCAATATTAAATTAAATAGAAATTGTTTTTAGCGCATAGGCGTTAACTATGAAGCATTTTCGACGCGATATTCTTATTGGCGTGAAGTTTAATGCCCCCAATTAATTTAGTCTCTTTCTTCTTTAATTGAAGTTAATTAAATGCTGGAACATTCATATCACCCGTTCCCCCCCGAACCCGCTGCGAGTCTTTTACTTGGTCTTTGTATCTAATTGACTTTCCCTTTTGTAAACTTCTCTATGGAGATTTTAATAATCGCTGTGACAAAAGGTTATTGAGATTTGAGCACATGCGTTGACGACTGCGGTTTCAATGAGGAATACATGGGGAACTGTTCCTAACGCCACAGGTATTTTGATCTCGCTTGAGAAACTTTAAGAGAAGTTGCTATGTAGCTATACCCTGTTAGAAAGAACACACATGAAGTTTCTGTAGAATATACGAGGTGAATTGAGGGGTGTAAAATCAAAGGCGGCAATCTCGACTTTTTCTTGTTTTGAGTTTGGGACGCCATCTGTTGCGTTATTTTAATATCTGTTAAATAAAACTATTTTTAAGAACCAAAGACGGTCTTAGCTGTATACAAATCGCAGTGAAAAATTCATATTGAGATCAAAAGCGATAATCTCCATAGCTGAGTGCGTACCAAACATGGCAATCTCCGCTGCGGCCAATAAGAGCCACGTAGCGCTCGCATGTGATCAACAGTGAATGTCGTGATCTCTGTCGAAACCTGTGAATATATACCCAAACTTCCGGATATTTTTGTTTAAGTAATATGCATATAAATTGCTTTTACATATTATATTATTTTCTTCTTCTTGCAGTACCGTCCCCTATCGGAGGTTGGCTACCATCGCAGCAATTTTAACTTTGTTGGCTGCAGCTCTGAACAATTGTATTGAACTGCACCCGTAACACTTCCTTAAATTTCGCAACCAGGAAATCCTCCTACGTCCCACATTTCTCTTTCCCAAGATTTTTCCTTGGATTATGAGCCTTAGTAGGGAGTACTTTTCCCCTGTCATTTTGTGGCCTAGATATTTCAGTTTCCTTGTTTGTATTGCTTTTATGACTTTCTATTCCTTCCCCATCTTCAGCAAAACATCTTGATTTGTAACTCCATCTGTCCACGATATTTTCCACATTTTCTGGTCTGGTGATTAGTATCAGTGAATCAAACCCCTACATTATTTTATTGTTCAATATCAAAATATATTTTTCCTCACTAGGTAGCCGAGGCAATGATGTTTTATTAGTTTATTAGTTTCAAAACTGGCAATATCCTTATAGATTATTTTCATATCCGTCAATCTCCAAGCATTGCGAACAAAAACGGCAGCTTCCAAACTAAAATATTAAAAAAAAAAAAAGGAAAACAAATAATATCATAAGCCGATCTTTCTGGACATCCGATCACAATCCAAATTTTATATGATTTCAGTTTTATTGTTTTAATTTCATTTTGTTAATTTCTACAGTTTTTAGCGGTTTCCCAAAATTATGGAAATGGGAGATTGTCGACTTTGATTTTACTCGACTCGACTCAATTGCAGAGACACTGAGGAATACTAAAAGCAACATACCTTATCCACATAAAAGCAGCCCTACCTTACAACTTTTTGCCTTATAAAGTACAAATAGTAAACCTTTTGAATGACTTTTGTAATATAGGCATAAATATACACACAACCGAACTATAGTAGACCAGGGAGCATCTGTAAAAATATTAGTACATTTGGACGTTGAGAGGTGACTCAAATTTTTGTGCAGAAATTGCTTGAAAATAACTCAAATAATAATATTTCAGTTATCCTCCCTCTCAAAAAGGTCCGAAACATTGTTTAAATAATCAAAATGTCAAAAAATGAAGGGAAAATTCGATTTTTTTCTTCGTTTTTTGATTATGACTTTAAAAGTGTTCATTTTCGAGAAAAGTTGTACTGACATAGAAGTTGCGTAATTAAATTTTCTACAATACGGAATTGGCTAGAAATTTTAAAAATAGTCACCCTTGTTGCAAAATAGCAATAATTGTGAAAAAACCATGCAAAAACAAGTATTCGCATTTTACGTTTTTCAACCATTTATGCTACACTTAGGACCTTCATGTTTCACCCAAAAAAACTTTATGATACAGTAAGACAACAATGTAAATTTCATTAAGATCGGTTCAACAGATTTTGTAAAATAAATTTTGCAATCCAGCTTTCGCAAAAAAAATTCATTTTTTCAAAATGTTACAGGACTGAAAATAAAGCAGATAACAAGTTGAAATTTTTTTTGCATATAGAAGTGTTCATTTGCAAATTGCAAAATTAAAATCGATTAACTACCACGGCGTCAGGAATTTTTTAAATAAACATTAATTATTGGTGCTACGCGCAGGACAGCGGATAGTTTTCTCTGATTGGGCATTTCAATTACCTTTGATAATGATTGATACATTTTAATTTTTATTACATTATTATTCGAATATTATTTCGATATAAATAAATAAATTGGTTTATTGCAAAATAAAAACACTTACTCTATCCTTTGAAATAACACTTTTTTTAGCAAAAACTTTTGTTGTTCATATATTTTAACTTTTAATAGAGAAGAAAAGTTTATTATTTTTAAACATATGCAATTGTTTAAACAATATTTCACAAAAAATAATAAAATTAGTTTGATTTTTGTGGAATTAAAATATTAAAATACAACAAAATATAGAGTAAGAAAATAATATATTAGATATAGATTGGAAGAAATTTTGCTCTAAATCAACTTGTGTGAATCTAACACCGCTGTCCTGCGCGTAGCACCAAAAATTAATGTTTATTTAAAAAATTTTCTAACGCCGTGGTAATTAATCGATTTTAATTTTGCAAATTGCAAATGAAAGGTACAGTATATTTCTATAAGCAAAAAAATTCATCTTGCTATCTGCTTTATTTTCAGTCCTGCAACATTTAAAAAAATGAATTTTTTTTTTCGAAAGCTGGATTGCAAAATTTATTTTGCAAAATCTATTAAAACGATCTTAATGAAATTTGCAGTGTTATTTTACTATATCCTAAAGTTTTTCTGGGTAAAATATGAAGGTCCTAAGTTTAGCATAAATGGTTGAAAAACGTAAAATGCGAATACTTGTTTTTGTATGGTGTTTTCGCCATTATTGCTATTTTCCAACAAGAGTGACCATTTTTTAAATTTTCATTCAATTTTATGTTATAGGAAATTTAATTACACAACTTTTATGTTAGTACAACTTTTCTCGGAAATGAATACTTTATAAGTTATAATCAAAAAACCAATAAAAAAATCGAACTTTTCCTTTATATTTTGACATTTTGATTATTTAAACAATGTTCTCGACCATTCCAAGTGGGAAGATAACTCAAATATTATTATTTGAGTTATTTTCAAGCAACTTCTGTAAAAAAATTATACTCACCTTTCAACGTCCATTTTAAAACAGATGCGCCCTGGACTATAGAATCATCTGATATTTTTTAACATTTTAAGCGAATTAAAGCTAAATTTATTTTCTTTCATTGCACCTCTCCGGAGCCTAACTACATGTTATAGAACCAAATCAGCATACCTGCGAGCTATTAAAGCTGGTTTGATAAAAATTAAAAAATTTTTTACCGATCATAATTTCTTCCAGAACATGACCCTCCTCTTTTATAAAGGTTGATTCATTTAGAGGTACTTTTTTTGGTTATGATTTGTTGGGAGGTCGTGCATGAATGGCATCACCTAAAGTTGCTTTCTTATTCAGTATTGTTTGACATTTCATCCTAGAAAGACTTAACTCGGCACAACGTCTAGAAACTATTTAGCTGTATTACGAAAATAGGCGTTCAATGAGGAATGTATTTCGTGCGCTTAGAGCAAAAAAAATGTTTCCCGATGAGGCCCGTTTTTGGCTTAATGAGGACGTGAATAAACAAAATGACCATATTTGGGTTGATGAGCAACCCCAAGAGGTTCATGAGGTGCCAATACATTCAGAAAAAAACACTGTTTGGTGTGGTTTATGGACCAGTGTCATCGTCGGTTCATGTTTTGGAACAGCCAGGATGTTATGGTGAATGGAGACCATTACCGCGCCATGAGAAGGGACTATTTGGCACTAGAAATTGAAGTTCGTAGTTTAAGTGACATTTGGTTCCAAAAATATGGCGCCAACTGCCATACATCCCGTGAAAGTATGTCTTTACTGAGAAAACTGTTCGGTGAGCAATTTATTTCACGATTCGGACCAGTGACTTGGCCGCCTATATCCTGTGACATCATACGTCTAGTCGTTTGCCTCTGGGGCTACCTCAATTTTAAAGTCTACATGAATTAAACGGCTACGATTAAGGTATTGGAGGCCAGTATTACTCGAGTCACTGGTCAAATACCAATCGAAAAGCTCGAACGCGTCATCGAGAATTAGACCTTCAGAATGGACCATCTTAACCGCAGTCACGGTCAACATTTGAGAGAATATATCTTTAAGAAATAATTGTAAAGAATGGTTCTTGTTTACGACAATAAAGATTTTCAAATAAAATAAATTTTTTTCATGGTTTTTTCTTAAAAAATACCTCTAAATGAATCACCCTTTATTTGTGAAGGCTCGGCCTCGGCTACCAAACTAAGAGTCACGCAGAGGAGAATGGAGCGGTCAATGTTAGGAATAACTCTGCGAGACAAAATCAGAAACGAAGAAATCAGGAGAAGAACAAAGGTGACTGACGTCATCGAGAAGATGGCCAGCTTGAAGTGGAGATGGGCAGGACACGTAGCCAGAATGACAGATGGGCGATGGACGAAGGGGTTATTGGAATGGAGGCCAAGAGAAGACAAGAGAAGCGTCGGTCGACCGCCTAAAAGAGGGACTGACGACTTAAGAAAGGTAAATAAAAACTGGATGAGGGCGGCGCAGGATAGATGGGGTTGGAAACGAGGGGAGGAGGCCTATGTTCAGCAGTGGACTTTTGAGGCTGGATGGTGATGCAGTCTTCGATTCACCTGGTAGATACACGTGCAGGGCTAATGCCTGCCAGGTTATGGTTTTTATCCTGGGTGTACTCTGAATTATCACCGTACAAATTTCTAGCCTTAGAGGAAGACCGTTAGTTGGAGGGTTCACTAGCTCTTAGACTATAAGCGAATGGCGCAAATGTTTAAGAATGTTTCTTAAACCCTTTATAAAAATCTGTAAATTAGGTTTTAATTAAATAAGGAAAGCCGTGCTGGTTTGTTTTCCCTTAAAGAATAGCACAAAGTTTACTGACCCAAATAAATCAATTACCCATTTGTTGACGTTTAAACGGTAACTCAACTGTTTTTCCACAATTTTCTACGGTCTTCATTGAAAATAAATGTAAGCTTTCCACAATCAAGCTGCGGCAATTTCCGAACGCCTAAATTAAATTTTCGATTGTGCCAGCCTGGAATATTGTAATTTTGTTTAAAGACCTGTTATTCTCAGGCGATCTGAATTATTTCTCGAATTAATTCAAAAGGTGCCTGCAAAAGGATGTACAACATGAGAGCCGAAAATACCTTTCTCCCCTCTTTCTCTTCTATTTTCTTGAGAGCAGTGCTGTAGTTGCTATACGAAAATTATTTGAAAAGGAATTTTGAATCTTTCTAAAAATATCTGAAACATCAGAAACAGTCGCATATTTTGCGATTTTGCGAGAGAAAATGAGATTGTAAATGATTTAACATGCAACTTAAATCGAATAATTAACCTCATTTCTGCGGCATTATGGTTTTCTAGTCACCAATTTTTACTAAATAACGTAAAATTTATGACTTCAAAATGTCGTTGTTGGGTTTGGTAATATAAAGTATTAGGCCTGGATCCCGCCTATCAAAAAAAAAAACGAATAGCAAGCTTAAAATTCATTTATAGTTTAACAGTTTTAAGTCGGTTAAAATTTGATGTATGGGAACACTGGAACAGGGGAAATTTTAATTGTGGATCGTGATTTTAATTGTGGAACTTGTCATCCTTACAAGTTTATGATTGTGAAAACTAGCAGGTTTATACTATTTATACTTCGATTGATAGATTACTTTGTTTTTCGGTAGATGGCTCTAGTACATCGGTGACATTTCGTTATTTGCAATTCGGAAAGGCCCAAAGTATGACACCTGGGAAAATCGGAGAGAGGAGGATATGGGACTACTGATCAGGAGGAAAAGACCTCCGACACCGGTATAGACTCTTTCTGTACTCTCCGATTTAACCAGAGTATTATGTAGCTGCTGCATTTTCGTGTTGAAAAGAAATTGAAAATGTTTATACATTTTTAATTCACTTACTCTTTTGTAGAAGTATTAAGGAATCTTTCTTTTTGGAACTTTTACCACGCTAAGCAGATGAGTTGTGAATTATTTAAAATTCTCTCATCTTAATTTCCTCGGCATCCTGTATGATTTAAAATTTTTGAAAATATAGGAAGGTTGTAACCATAGAAAGTATTCCACCTGTTGTCAATCTGGTGGTATAGGAACGATATTTATTGTCGTTTTCTGTGCTACTTCGATTGGTAACTTACTTTGTTTTTCGGTAGATGGCTCTAGTACATCCGTGACATTTCGTTCTTTGCCATTCGGAAAGGCCCAGAGTATGACACCTGAGGAAATCGGAGAAAGGAGGATATGGGACTACTGATGAGGAGAAAAAAACCTCCGAAACCGGTATCGACTCTTCCTGTACTCTCCGATTTAACCAGAGTATTATGCAGCTACTGCATGTTCGTGTTGCGAGGAAATTGAAAATGTTTATACATTTTTAATTTACTTACTCTTTTGCAGAAGTATTAAGGAATCTTTCTTGTTGGAGCTTTTACAACGCTGAGCAGTGACTCAGATGCCATTGCTTGTCAGTGCTGCCCAGCCTAGCTTGCAACTCGTGTGCCTATTATTTTGTATTCTTGGTTTTTAGAGTTATAATAAACTTTGTGAGTTTCCATTGCTCTCTAGTGATATTCGGACAGTCCTATACTATATTTTGTGAATTTAGTAAAAATTGCGCCTTCGTTACAGTAGTTGTACCAGAACATCATGGGAAATCCAAAGACATCTCACCAAGGAAAATAGCAGAAATAAAAAGTTTAATATTCAATACTAATCACTCCGACAGAAACATAGCATCCATTTCTAAAGTTTCAAAGGCAAAGTGGACCGTATAAAGAAAAAACGTACATACCATTATTAAACAAAAGTAAAATTTTCTGAGGTGGCTCTAATAATATGATCACCCACTGTAGCACAGAAAACGACAATAAATATCATTCCCACACGACCAGATTGACAACAGGTGGAATACTTTCTTTGGTTACAACCTTCCTATATTTTCAAAAATTTTAAATCATACAGGATGCCGAGGAAATTAAGATGAGAGAATTTTAAATTATTCACAACTCATCTGCTCAGCGTGGTAGAAGTTCCAACAAGAAAGATTCCTTAATACTTCTACAAAAGAGTAAGTGAATTAAAAATGTATAAACATTTTCAATTTCTTTTCAACACGAAAATGCAGCAGCTACATAATACTCTGGTTAAATCGGAGAGTACAGGAAGAGTCGATACCGGTTTCGGAGGTTTTTTGCTCCTCATCAGTAGTCCCATATCCTTCTCTCTCCGATTTCCCCAGTTGTCATACTCTGGGCCTTTCCGAATTGCAAAGAACGAAATGTCACGGATGTACTAGAGCCTGTAACAAAAAGAAGAAAAAACTTCTGTTGGAGTGAAAGTAAAAAGAAATATATACTCCAACAGAAGTAAGGAAAAAAATGAAAAGACTACTTACTACTAGGTAGTTGGGGCTCTTTATGAAAATAAAAATGAAGGGGCTTCAGCGGTGAAGCCGTAGTAGGAAAAAATACAATACTACTTTGCAGTAGTAATGAAGAAAGGGGGATTAGAAGGGATAGAAGTAGAAGTGGGAAGAGACAGAGGCAAACTGGATAGAGTTGGCTAGCAAGAGATACAAGAGAACAACTTGACACTCAAGGATGGATACGGCTCGTTTGCATGCCTGTCGAAGAACAGTAGCTCTATATAGATAGTAATGATGACTAAAAGGTGAACTAATAAAATAAGAATAATGTACTGAAGAGGAATGAAGATGAATAATTTCTAAAGACGAACAAGATAAATAAATCTAACAAATCATGGGCGCCATGAAAATGATCTTCGATCATTCTCCCAGGTATCTTATACTGCTGTCAAATATTAGATATATCAACCCTGTAATAATGAACATAAAGGAGTAATAAAATAATTGATATACAAAATAAGTAAGTATTTATTAAAAATAACTACTAGATCTTTGACAATCTCTGAGTTACACAAAGTGCATATCATGTGACTCTAAAATGACATAAGTTATAAAAAAGTTATATCTGAGATAACTACAATAATGTTATCTATTACAAAATTATATAAATACCTCTTACATATAGGGTACAACAAACATGAGTCTTCTACCAAATGGTTATAGTACGCTTGCTACGTACAACTGAATTAAACCGACAAAGATGAAAATAATACAAATAAATAGGCCCAAGCCTCACTAAGGGAAAATACAATAATGAAGTAAGTAAGTTAAGTATAAATATAAATGAAGTTGAGATAAATACCGACGCTGACCTAAATTAACCGAACAAATGGAATAAAGCGAATAACAATAAAATATTTGGGAAACAAGCAAGTAATATTACAAAATAAATTTACCCGAATTACATAAACCAATATCAAAGCAATAATAAAGTATTAAAAACCTAATTTTCTCTAGGCTTATTCCTGTGCACAAGAAGTTACCGTAGATACAAAGTTTGGGAACCAAATACAATAATATACAATTATGTCATATTAAAAAAAAAACAGAGGTAAACTAAATCTGGAAAAAAAATTAATTAATATAGTGCATTAAACCGAGAGTTTGAAATGTAAAAAAAAACCAATAGTTACTAAAACACACTAATTGTTCCCAAACGAATCCCAATGATTCCTAAAAAGGTTGCGGTTGCATCCTAGAAAATGATGCACCAGGATGGTGCGACCCCATGACTCCTGTAGGCCCAGGTACCAAGACGAAAACTGAGCTGGAACGCTCCCATAGCTTGCTCCCAATTAGACATACTCCCATGATGACTTGGCTGTGGCTGTCTCAGGGCTTCTCAAGATGTTATAAGGGCTATGACTTAGTATATTTCTTCCAAATGGCTAAAAACATATCCTTCGCTTTATTTCTCATATAAACCGGTAAGAATAAATAAAGAGGAGAAGAAATAATTGAGGAAAATTTTTTAGCAGAAATAATACAGAAAAACGACCATTAACAATGGAATAAAAACTAATCTCAGGTAACCTTGAACTATTTTGAGTGTGAAGACATGAAGAAATAATGACCTTGACTGTGAAATTTGAACATGATTTATCTGAGGGAATATGATGTTTGTAAAAATATATTGAATTTATAAAAATATTGGATGTTCAATAAATTTAAAACCTACAGAAAAATGATAAGTATTTCCAATATTAATTGAGAATTGCATGTTTGGTTATGTCTAACCAAAAAAAATATATTAATATACATAATTTTCCTCGAATGATTATTCAATAACCATGTAATAATCTACATAAAATCCAAGCAATGAGTTGACTAAGAAATTTAACAATGAACCTAATATATCAAATAATGTTCCATAACAAAAAAAAGGCTATGTATAAAAAATTATTATAAAAAAATAAATATTTTACCGAGTGATTCTGATTCCATTTGTGTTTTCCACTTATCTCCTTTCTCCAAAGCAACAATTGGTAATAATGACTTCACTTTAAAATTGAACAGGAGATGTTAAATATAAATAATTTAGTAGAAAATATCAACCCGCCATTTCTTTCAGACAGCCAGCAACCAAGTGACGAACGAGAGATGTTTCTCCGCCAAGGTGAACGTCAAACTCTCTCAGAACACGAAATAATTCTCGATAGGTGGAGTACGTTCCATCACCGACGTATGACGTCACCTCAGTAGTCCTATACGAGAAATTAGAGAATTTAAATGAGAGACCGAGGGAAAATAATTATAATAGTAATTAAAGAGCTAATTTTGTAACGTGACCGTTACAAGCCATCTACCGAAAAACAAATAAGTTATCAATCGAAGTAGCACAGAAAACGACAATAAATATCGTTCCCAAACCACTAGATTGACAACAGGTGGAATACTTTCTATGGTTACAACCGTCCGAGATTTTCAAAAATTTTAAATCATACAGGATGCCGAGGAAATTAAGATGAGAGAATTTTAATAATTCACAACTCATCTGCTCAGCGTTGTAAAAGCTCCAACAAGAAAGATTCCTTAATACTTCTGCAAAAGAGTAAGTAAATTAAAAATGCATAAACATTTTCAATTTCTTTGCAACACAAACATGCAGTAGCTGCATAATACTCTGGTTAAATCGGAGAGTACAGGAAGAGTCGATACCGGTTTCGGAGGTTTTTTTCTCCTCATCAGTAGTCCCATATCCTCCTTTCTCCGATTTCCTCAGGTGTCATACTCTGGGCCTTTCCGAATGGCAAAGAACGAAATGTCACGGATGTACTAGAGCCATCTACCGAAAAACAAAGTAAGTTATCAATCGAAGTAGCACAGAAAACGACAATAAATATCGTTCCTATACCACCAGATTGACAACAGGTGGAATACTTTCTATGGTTACAAACTTCCTATATTTTCAAAAATTTTAAATCATACAGGATGCCGAGGAAATTAAGATGAGAGAATTTTAAATAATTCACAACTCATCTGCTTAGCGTGGTAAAAGTTCCAAAAAGAAAGATTCCTTAATACTTCTACAAAAGAGTAAGTGAATTAAAAATGTATAAACATTTTCAATTTCTTTTCAACACGAAAATGCAGCAGCTACATAATACTCTGGTTAAATCGGAGAGTACAGAAAGAGTCTATACCGGTGTCGGAGGTTTTTTCCTCCTGATCAGTAGTCCCATATCCTCCTCTCTTCGATTTCCCCAGGTGTCATACTCTGGGCCTTTCCGAATTGAAAATAACGAAATGTCACCGATGTACTAGGGCCATCTACCGAAAAACAAAGTAATTTATCAATCGAAGTATAAATAGTATAAACCTGCTAGTTTTCACAATCATAAACTTGTGAGGATGACAAGTTTCACAATTAAAATCACGATCCACAATTAAAACTTCCCCTGTTCCAGTGTTTCCATACATCAAATTTTAACCGAATTTAAAGCGTTAAGCTATAAATGAATTTTAAGCTTGCTATTCGTTTTTTTTTTGATAGGCGGAATCCAGACCTAATACTTTATATTACCAAACCCAACAACCACATTGTGAAGTCATAAATTTTACGTCATTTAATAAAAATTGGTGACTAGAAAACCATAATTCCGCAGAAATGAGGTTAATTATTCAATTTAAGTTGCATGTTAAATTATTTACAATCTCATTTTCTCTCGCAAAATCGCAAAATATGCGACTGTTTCTGATGTTTCAGATATTTTTAGAGAGATTCAAAATTCCTTTTCAAATAATTTTCGTATAGCAACTACAGCACTGCTCTCAAGAAAATAGAAGAGAAAGAGGGGAGGAAAGGTATTTTCGGCTCTCATGTTGTACATCCTTTTGCAGGCACCTTTTGAATTAATTCGAGAAATAATTCAGATCGCCTGAGAATAACAGGTCTTTAAACAAAATTACAATATTCCAGGCTGGCACAATCGAAAATTTAATTTAGGCATTCGGAAATTGCCGCAGCTTGATTGTGGAAAGCTTACATTTATTTTCAATGAAGACCGTAGAAAATTGTGGAAAAACAGTTGAGTTACCGTTTAAACGTCAACAAATGGGTAATTGATTTATTTGGGTCAGTAAACTTTGTGCTATTCTTTAAGGGAAAACAAACCAGCACGGCTTTCCTTATTTAATTAAAATCTAATTTACAGATTTTTATAAAGGGTTTAAGAAACATTCTTAAGCATTTGCGCCATTCGCTTATAGTCTAAGAGCTAGTGAACCCTCCGACTAACGGTCTTCCTCTAAGGCTAGAAATTTGTACGGTGATAATTCAGAGTACACCAAGGATAAAAACCATGACCTGGTAGGCATTAGCCCTACACGTGTATCTACCAGGTGAATCGAAAACTGCATAGTTAAGGGATAAAATAAACTTTCTCCTGTAAGGCTTAAATTTAAGTATGTGTTTGAGTAAGTCATTTGGAAGAAATGTGAAAAATGACAGGCGATTATGAACAGCATAAGACCTTGCCAGGCGAGGGGAAAGATAAGGGGTTTTTCCTAAATTTTCTTTTGCATCGAACAAAGTTTTTTTAGATTTTTTGAATCATTTGTTTTGTAATTGCTAATCAAGCGGGCGCGTCACTGTATTATAAGTGAGGCCGTTTGAGATTGAATAAATTCATTATCTGGAGAATGGGCAAATTTGAAGAGAAATCCTCAGATGGGTCGATGTTTATTTTTAAATTAGGACTTTTTGGCATATTTATATACATATATAATTCTAGTGATGTCATCCATCTGGGCGTGATGACGTAATGGATGATTTTTTTAAATGATAGTAGGGGTTGTGTGATGGCTCAGTTGAAAGGCTATTTAATTCTCTATTCAGTAATATAAACATTATCATAATTATTTATACAGGGTGTACAAATCTTTTTATTAAATTTAATTTATTTTAAAATTAAATTAATTTACACAAAAAGAAGAAATTTGTTTTGTACACCCTATATAAATATTTATGATAATGTTTATATTACTGAATAGATAATTAAATATCCTTTCAAATGAGATGTCACACAACCCCTACTCCCATTAAAAAAATCGTCGATTACGTCATCACGCCCAGATGGATGACGTCACTAGTATTATATATATGCCAAGAAGTCCTAATTTAAAAATAAAAATCGACCTGTCTAAGGATTTCTCTTCAAATTTTGCCCATTCTCTAGATAAGGAATTTATGCAAACTCAAACGTCATCACTTATACTACAGTGTCGCGCTCGCTTGATTAGCAATTAAAAAGCAAAGGGGTTTTCGATATGTTATTGCAAAAACTCTTCGGGATTTCACCAATCGATGTTTAAAGAATATCTACAAACCTTGGCAACATTGAAATTTTCAGTTAAATGTCCAATTTAGGGTTAAAAATGGCCGATTTCGCAATTTTTTAAATCCTTAATCGCTTATATGTCAAAAACTATTAACCTAAGAAAAAAGTCACTAGAGACCTTTTTGGTTTGGAATGATTCAAGAAATTTAAAAAAATTTTGTTCGATGCAAAAAAAATAATTTTAGAAAAAAAACCCAATCTTTTCCCTCGCCTGGCAAGGTTTTATGCTGTTCAGAATCGCCTGTCATTGTACACATTTCTTCTAAATGACTTACTCAAACACACACCTAAATTTAATCCTTATAGGAGAAAGTTTATTTTACCACTAAACTATGCACTTTTGATTCACCTGGTAGATACACGTGCAGGGCTGATGCCTGCAAGGTCATGGTTTTTAGCCTTGATGTGCTATGACTATACAAATTTCTAGCCTTACAGGAAGTCCGTTAATCGGAGGGTTCACTAGCTCTTATACTATTAAGTAGAAGTTTCCCAAATATTTAGATAAGATTGGCAAATAGTCCTCTCACCAGTGGGGGTACAACGGCCTCGTTAATTCAGATAGACTTACCCAAGTTCTTCTTATGTATTTTGACCCGTAGAACACGAATTTTTTGGGTAACAGTTGATCCGGATGTCGATAAGATTTTTATAAAAAAAGAACTTGAGAAATCACATAACAGAGCTTTTTCGCAAAACAAAACATGTTTTTGTATTTTTGGGTCATTCGAAGCAAAAAATGGTTTTACAAGTTTTTTAGTGGGATGCACAGTTTTAAACATAAACGCGGTTAAACTTTCAAAAAATTGAAAAATTGCAATTTTTGAACCCGAATAACTTTTGATTGAAAAATTGAAGAAAAAGATCTTCTGTGTAATTTATTTAAACCCCAATAAAGGGCTACATTAAAACAGAACGTTTTCGCTCTAAATAGAGCGTCATCAGTGTTCTAAGCAAGCTCTACATGCTAAGCCACCAAAAATACCTGGGTTAAAACCCTTAAAATGCCTACCAAAAATCTTACATTGGCGTGTTATATATTAAACCCTGGCGATGGGTGAAACAAGATATACCTCAAAGCATAATATGACTATACCACTAGCATGTGGGTGGTTGAGTTGATTTCTCTGTCTTCACAAAGAGAAAGGTGAAAGCCAACTACTTTGACAGAGAAATTAACTCAACCACCCACATGCTAGTGGTATAGTCATATGATGCTTTGAGGTATATCTTGTTTAAATTTCACCCATCGCCAGGGTTTAATATATGACACGCCAATGTAAGACTTTTGGTCGTAATTTTAAGGTTTTAACCCTTGTATTTTTGGTGGCTTAGCATGTAGAGCTTGCTTAGAACACTGATTATGCTCTCTTTAGAGCGAAAATGTTCTGTTTTTTTAATCTAGCCCTTTATTGGGATTTAAATAAATCTACCTTTTACACAGAAGATCTTTTGCTTCAATTTTTGTAATTAATGGTATACAGCCAGCTACAGGAAATTTTTCCCTATGGATTTGGATTGAAAAATAAAACAACAATTCTGCTTACCGCATTTGAAAGTTAAAGTCAAATTCTATCGGTTTTGATTATTCTCATTGCTAAAAATTAATTTTTTTATTGTTAAACAAAGCTATAAACACATAGTGCTTTAATGATGTTTTCAATACACTTCTCATTATAAATCTAACGAGTAGGCGTGCATACAGACAATTTATACGTAGAATACGTACATTAAAACGCATGCATTGGGCACGGGAAACCTTTTGTGTTTATAGCTTTGTTTAACAATAAAAAAATTAATTTTTAGCAATGAAAATAATCAAAACCGATAGAACTTAACCTGAGCTTTCAAACGCAGTAAGCGGAATTGCTAGTTTATTTTTTATACAAAAGTAATTCGGGTTCAAAAATTTCACTTTTTCGAGTTTTTAAAAGTTCAACCGCGTTTATCTCGAAGACTATGACTCATACGGAAAAACTTGAAAGAACATTTTTTTGCTGAGAATCTCCCAAAAGATATAAAAAAAATGTTTTATTTTGCGAAAAATCGCTGTTATGTAATTCCTCAAGTTCTTTGTTTATAACTTTGTATATATATCTTATCGACATCCGGATCAACTGTTACCCAAAAAATTCGTGTTCTACGGGTCAAAACTTGGTTAAGTCGATCTGAATTAAGCAGGCCGTTGTACACCCCTGGCGACAGGACTAAAGAGGCTGATAGGCTTTTACGAGCATATTTCATTATGGTTTTTTATAGGATTCTTCTTCTTAGCCTTCTGTCGTCCACATTTGGACATAGGTCTCTCTAAACTCCTTCCATCCGTCTTCATCCTGAGCAACATTTTTCCAATTTGTTCCGGCTATCTTTAATATCATCAACCCTCCTCATCTGTGGTCTTCCTCTCGGCCGTTTACTTTCGTAAGTTCTCCACATTCTTCAGTGTTGTATTGTTACATTTAAAAGTTGGTCTTTTTGTCTAGCAGTGTGGCCTGCGAAGCTCTATTTAAGTTTGGCAACTTTTGCTGTTATGTCCTCGGCTTTTGTTTCTGATCTTACCCAGGCATTCCTCTTTTTATCTGACAGTCGTATACCTAACATTGCTCTTTCCATAGCCCGTTGTGTTGTGGCTAGTTTATTCATGTTTGCCTTGGTTAGGGTCCAGGTTTGATATCCATATGTCATGATAGGAAGGATTTACTGATTTACTTTGCTCCTCAAGTATTGGGGTATTTTGCGGTTCTTAAGTATCCAACTCAGTGGGATTTAGAACTTTGGAAGCATGATTAATGATTTTTTCTGCTACTTTTTACTAATATCGAACTCAGTCTTAGCATTGTGTTAAAGATTTGTAGTATTGCTGTTATTCTTTTTTTGTTCAGTTTTATTGAATTTGTCCAGTTCATTACTGGTTACAATATTACAACTTTTATTTACTTATATTTGAAGTTCCTTATGGACACCAGAATGTGTTTCCTATCTCATCCAGGCCTTCTCGTATATAATCTACCAAAACCATTTGGTTTAGGTACATACTTGATAGGTGAGTTGCAAATTTATTTGCATTTTCTTTGTCATTTCTGGCCCATTTCCCCTGCTGTGGGAATATTATGTTTTGCGGTCTATTATGTTTTCTTATTCCTGTCCAGAGAGAGTAGTCAGTTGCTTCCGTGGGATTTAGGTTTTCCAGGTATGCCTGAACCGAGTGGTTTTTCATTTTTAGCAGAAGTTGTTTAGATATTTGCACGCTTTATTAAACGAACTGCAGGAGCCGCAAGGCACGAACAGACTTTGCGAATTTATAAACGAAAAGCAAATTTTCGTTGACTATATTAACCCTTAAGTACTAACATCTTAATCAATTACAAAAACACTAACTAACCGCCTGACAGACGGGTTTAACATTTTAGTGATAATTTTTGTTATTGTCAAATATTTGAATGCAAGAAAATATCTCGATGACTTACTGAAAGTATTGATTATCTAAAAAACACAGTAGTTAATCTAGTTTTTCTGTATATAACCCTGGAAGATCATACCTATGTTTTTACATAAACCGCACACATGGGTATCAGATACCAATGAGTTTTTGTGAAGAAATGAAAAAAAAAGTAAATATTTTATGATTTCCAGAGACTCTCTAATCACTCTTGAATACATAAGAAGAATTAAATCAATAATTTTATTTTCTCTCTTTTAATTGTAGTAACACAAAAGAAAAAAATATTAAAAATACCTAAAAATAATTAAAAAACATTTTCTAAAAAACCAGAAACATAATTCAAAATATTTTAATTTAATTTAACAATAAAATGGTCTTTCTAACTAAAATATAACACCTTTTGATTATAGAACTCATATTCATTCTTAGCCAGGTATTTCAGTTTCACTCATTTTAGTAACTACGTTCATAAGAGAGTGTGGCTCTATGCTTCATGCATTATGCTTTATAGCAAGCCGAGCATGCACGCTTTGCTTTTCTATCTTTTTCTTTGCAGAAATAACACCTAGTTTGCTTTACTAAATTTGTGGGATGTTGTGTTGTTAGGTCATTAACTTAAACGCACACTTGATCGCAAACCTCACACGTGGGTGCTACATACCCTAGCCTGTATTCAATAAATTCTCGTGATTGGAAATATTGCTCAGTCCGCTACAGAGACCGCAACTACACACCTGTTCTTGGTAGACTAGAGACTGAATTTACATAAAGCAGCATTACCATTGAAATGCAGCCGCCCAAGCTACATGCAGTTATGTGTCGCAATGGGTATCTCACACCCAAGTGTGAGCTTCCAGGGTTAATAAAATAAAAAACTTTATACAGTTGAGTCCGGGAATCTTTACCCGTGCGTCATAATTTAAAGCATACGAAATATGTAAGTCGATGATAAGTCGGAAATTGAAATTAACTAAACGCAACAGCAAGTCACTTACTGTCACTACTTGCCGTTGTGTTTAGTAAATTTCAATTTCCGACTTATCATCGACTTATTTCGGATGCTTTAAATGATGACGCACGGGTAAAGATTCAGGAACTCAACTGTAACAATAATGGAAGGATTGCTTGTGTGCCTTTTTTGTGTGCCTTTTATCACTGCAAAAAGTGATAAAAATTAAACAAATTCAACAATCTTGATAAAAATCTATAATCGAGTTAAACAAATAGTAATCAACATGAAAATAAAAAGGTTTTTAAAAAATGTTAAAGCAAAAAAAAAACTGACAGGTACTATATTTAGTACAGTGTAGCAGTGGTAGTAATTGGCAACATTTTCATCACAAAAAATTGATTCCACTTCCCTTATGTCGTCTTCTACCTCATCAAACTATTACAAAAGACCTTATAGTCTTTATTCCTTATTTGATGTTTTTTGACTAACTGGGCTACATTATGTGTAATGACGAATTGGACACAAACACTAACACCCCGTCTATTAGACGGAAATCACACTTTGACTCTAAATATCTTTCGAATAACAACCTGCCGCAAATTGCCAAATTCAATACTACTAAAAAACAACCCAACTTGAAAAGTCATAAACGGGCAACCTTCAAAATTATCTGGTAAGGGAAATGTCCCACTTTCAACAAGCGATGCTGTCTGAGAGACGGGGTGTGGGTACTTAAGGGTTAAAACATTATACCTTCATTTCATTTCTGGAAGTACTTTGTATGTGTAACTAATTATATTCATAAAATATTTCATCAACTAGAAGTTTTCAATATATTACCCACGAACCACTTAATATGAATTTAAAATATCAATCGCCATTTACCCTTTTTAAGTTTGTTTAAAGTCAACATCCCTTCTAAAAACATCTTTCAGAATATACGATAAAGGTATTAGATTAGACCCCATTTTTCTGCTACCATCAGTATTGATCCCATTTCTATTCCGGAAGTGTCTTGTCTAATATTGAATATCCTTTCCGCAAGGATTGCCGGGAATTTTTCAGATTAATCACGTCGACCCTTTACGGATCGCAGACATTCTTAGAATTCGGTCCAGATAATCTCGCGACGGATGCTGCTCTGCTGCTTGTTTTAAATTTAAATCGTTGCTTTTACAAATGCCTGAGACAGTAATTTATTCTATACAAGGATTTTGAACAATGCCTAAAAAACTCTTAATGTTTATGAAGAATTAAAAAACATAAACTTTAAAAAGGGTAAACTCTGTAGTTGGCTCTATACCCTCGATAAGACAACGTAGAATGAAGTAAGCACTTCTGTTGTATTTAGGTATATAAACTTATTAAAAATTCCTTACAATTTGCCAACAAGGTAGTGGAAATTGTTTATTATTAGAACATTATTTTTCTTTTTGTCAAATGTTATGTCTGTTCTACTCTATGGATGTGAAACCTGGAAAGTGACAAAATACCTTACAGACAAATTGCAGGTCTTTGTTAACAAATGTCTACGAAGAATTGTTCGTATTTTCTGGCCAAACACCATCAGAAACGAAGATCTGCTACACCTGACCCAACAAAAGAGGATAGAAAATGAAATAAAATACAGAAAGTGGGGGTGGATAGGTCACACACTACGAAAAGATAGTTCCAGTATTGCAAAAAATGCCCTAGAGTGGAATCCCCAAGGAAAGAGAAAAAGAGGTCGCCCAGCACAAACTTGGAGAAGATCCATCATGGACGAGATAAGAAGTCAAGGAAAGTCTTGGAATGAGGTGAGGGCCCTAGCGCAAAATAGAACCCGATGGCGCGTTTTCACTGAAGCTCTATGCTCCACTTAGGAGTTCAAGAACATTATATATATATATATATATATATATATATATATATATATTTTCTTTTTATGGTAAATAAATATCAACGCATGAAAGGCAATCCTTCCTAACCGACATCTATACAAATGTGCAGGAGAGCTGATCAAAAATTTTTTTTATTGAAAAATTCTTATAAAATATTTACTTTTCATCATAGATAAATACTTGTTAGAGTTTATGCATTATAATATTGTGGGCTTTTATCTAAGAAGTAATATTTTTACTTAACACTTCAAGTTTACCATTTAGAGTTGGTTAGTAAAAGATTACCCCAAAAAAATAACAGGTACAACTATCTATGCGCCTGAGCCTACAAAAAAACTTTCAAGTATATTCAGTTACATACTTAAGCTATTGTATATGCAAATAGGTAAAAATGTATTAATAACGAAAAAATATCTTTGAAAAATAGGAAAAAAAAACTAAATAATTAAATTTTAGTCAGGTCTTTCAAGAAAAATAATCTAATTACTTATTATAAAGTAATATTTGCAACTCTATCCGACATTTTTGAAGGGAGTGAGTTTAACAAATAAAACGATTTTTGTTTTTAATCAATATTTTTATTGTATTGCAGTATTTTTTTGAATTAAAAATGAAGAACTTAAACAAAATTTGGATTTTATAATAAACACTGGGTACGAATAAAAAAATCTTCTAAATAATTGTTAAATAACATAAGTAAGTAACATCAAGAATTTTCTTAAACAAGAAAGAGATCTCAACATATTATTATTAATTATTATTACTCCAAATAAGGCACAGTGCACAGTTTAACATCACAAGACTCATCAGAGTTAAAAAAGTTTCTTTAAAATCTCATACATAATATTATGTTCGTGTGTACTCTTTCATTAACACTTAACTATGGTTAAGATCCAAAACTCTAACTATTGGAAAAATAATTGGTAAAGAACACATTAAATGCAAAATTAACCAAGTGTACTTAGAGTAATATCCTATGTAAGACAATTTGTAAGGAATTCTATAATTCAATCTCAAACATATAACAAATGATAGCAAACAAACAAAACAAATAATAGTTAAAAAATCAACTTTAAATCGTATTTGGTCAAGACTGTAATAATGGAACCTCAAATAATTAAACTTATAAAAAAAATATGCTATTTATGGGGGATTGCGTAACGCTTCCTAAATCAATTTATGCCTAAACGCATTTAATAATGTCATTGCATCTTTTTATAATGCAAACAGATGACGGAGAAACAATAATTGCATTTTAATGCATTTACCCATAAATTTATTTAGGAAATGTTACACAAGCCGACCGTATACTTGTTATTAACCAGCCTTATTAACACTTTGACTTCTTATACCTTATAACATCAAAATGAAAGCAACCACAAATTATAATATACTCGTAATACTAATATTAATAACATAATATCAAAACAAAACTGCAGCAAAAATAAATGAAAAATCGTAATCAGGATCTTCTACGTCTGATTCTGGTAACACACCTTTCATATTCGCATCCCGTGGAATGTTCAAATATTCATGATGAAAACAAGCTGGAATGACTTGGTGAGCACAAAATTTCTGAAGATCGTGATATTTCTTTTTGGAAATGGGCAGTAGTGATCTATAGCAGGACATAAGTGGGACCCTAGTCTTAGGCTGGACTTCAAATTCTAATAATTTGACAACAGAATTCATAGATGTTTTTATAGAAACAATAAGTGCGTTCGCGGGTGCCAATTAGCAGCAAAACACATGCGCACTTTAAAATTACATAAATAAAATCGTTAATAGATAAATATACAAGGTATATTTACCTAGTATAATTTTATAATTAGTTATTAATATTAATTAAATGTAAGTATACCTCGTATATTTACCTATTAACGGTATTATTTATATTACGTGAGGTTTGTCACCTAATGTGTTTGTCTTTCTTAAAAGTTGCAATCCGAACTTTACTTATTTTGCCAGTAAGATTTCCTTTGAAATATTTGTCTCCAATGTTATCCCATTTTTTAAATTGATCATAAGATATTCGGTCAACATTAAATGGCGATGGATTCTTTCTAGCAGTTGAGAAAATGGTGAGCCATTGGGTAGGTGCATAAACAGTTGTATGTTTAAGGTTATTTTCAATGATGGCGTGAGACGTATCTACTGGCATATAAGTGTGCCCAGTTAGTAGGAAATTCAACTGAATTGTTTCAAGATTATTACATTCCTGCAAAGTTTGGTGAATCATACCCATAACAGTGCGGTTCCGGTTTTGCCCTGGACAACAATCGCAGTATAACAGCAATCGTTTAACATTTCCTCTGGCATCAACAGATTTAATGTATTTATGCAAAATTGTTGCTACTTCATTTGCACCTCGTTTACCATTAGATTCGTCCCAATAATAACAGAATACTTTACGAGTGCCGTTCTCGTAGAAACATAGGGTATAAACAGCCAGTTTTCTACTATAGCATAATAGAATTAAAGGTGAATATGGCGTATTCAAGACCTTTTGAAGATCAAAGCTGACGCATAATGTAAAAGAATCATATTTGTGGATCTTTTTGTGACTTTTGAAACGGGCGTAACTTCCTTTTTTTTCTTTCTCATGCTGTTCTTTTTCTTTCAGTTTGTCAGGATCAGTGGTTTTTTCAAACACAAGGCATTTCTTGCACTTATCTTTCTTTTGTACATGAAAGCCGACGTTAAACTGCTCATGAAATATTTTGCGAAAAATTCTCTCACTCACAATATCCATACCTTGATTAATGACATTATTTTTATAAATTCCGTAAAGAGTTGGTATGGTCTTGAATTCTTCTGGTAAATAAACTCTACTGGAATCTTGGCGGCCATAGTGCGATGGTAAAGCAGGCAAACTTTTTATAAAGTTTATAACGGCATCCAGAGTAGTTTGTTTGGTTTTATTTGACGACTCCATCTTTCCTCTCATGTTTTCCTTGGCACATCCCCACTCTGCATTTTTAACAATACTATAAATAGTTTTATCTGAAACATTCATAGTGGCTGCTAAGAACTGTAAGCATACATTTCTCTTACCTTCTCCTTCATTTATAAAATATTTTATAGTACAGTTGCGTTTTTCAGACTCACTGCGCTTGCGCTTCACACCTACTCTTTGCGCCAATGATACCAACCAATTTCGTCGTCGAGTTGTATCCAGTTTCCAGAAATGGTTAAATATGCTTTCTCTTCTTTCTTCTGGGATAGATCCACAGTTATTGCCACATTTTTTTCCTTTACATGGATTCGGGAGAAATTTCTTGGCTGGTACTGTCACTCCCTTCTTAATTGTATATTCTTCCCCAGCTCTCTTCTTCTTAGATCTTTCTTTTCTTTCATTATTTTTTCTTTCCGTGAATCCAGCGTCACCTATAGTTTCTTCTTCTATGCCCGAGCCATTCGTTGTTGGTTTTATTCTTCTGAAATTCTTTTTCTTTTTTCTTGTTTTACCCGTTGACTCTGCATCATTTGCTTCCTCGTCGCTTGCACTTTGTACTGGCAACCAGTCGTATGAATCCTCATTGTCGCCGTAAAAAGTTGAAAAATCTTCTTGATCAGACATGTACTCGATGTATTTCATGTCTCTTTTGCATTTACGAGCAGTTTTTTTCTTTTCAACAATATTTGTATTATTTGATTGTTCTTTATTCATCTCAGTTACTTTTAGGACTATATCAACGTGTGGTGTATTTAAATCCATGCTATTTGAGGGCTGTGCCAAATTTTCACCTTCATCAGGACTGTTTCTCGATATAAGTTTATGATTGTGAGTTAGTCCTCTTACTAGTATAATACGAAAGCAGTATGCAGTATGTTATGATTAACCGACATTAAAAACATGGTTGCGCCTCCTAAGCGCCTATTATTCGTTTTGAAATTCAAATAAAATTATCTAAGCGACACGTTTGGCACAACATTAAGGCAAGTAAAACTATTTAAGCGACATTCGGTTCCAAACTAATTAGTCAGGTAAAATTATCTAAGCGACATCCAGTCGGTATCGTTTTTTTATGTAAAATTATCTAAGCTCTTTTTTATACCTATTTCGCAACAAGCAAAAATGTCTAAGCACAAATGATGTCAAATACATTTTTAGGAACAAATGTATAAGGACACGTTTGGATGATATTTCTGTTTGTATAAAACTCGGTAAGCGACTATGATAGCAAAATCTAGAACAGGAAAAAATACCGTACTGCTTGGTGCATATGATTTTACTTTCAGTAAATTTATCTAAGTTAACGGTTAATATAATTTTAAGACAGGAACAAATTACTATTCGTTTTTTCTTATAACTCAAACTGTCCAACCAACCGATATATAGAAAATTAGGACTTTTTTGTTGCTTAGTCAGTTGAAAACGTGAGAATACTTAAGATTCACGTACTTCCTAAGCGACAACAAATCTCAACGCAGCGCTACGAGACCCAGACCAATCGACGCGGATTTTTATGGCGAGTCGAATGATATATATATGTCGTTTTACCAAATCTTGTCGGTTAGGAAGGATTGCCTTTCATGCGTTGATATGGTTAGTTAACTTTATGTTTTATTTGTCCCTTTCAATATTCATTGTTCACTTTTTTGACTAACATAAGAGGAACCTACACCTGACTGACAGCTAGGAGAAGCCTTAATCGGCTCTCATAGTTAGTTGGAATTTTATTGTTAAACATTAACTCTCCAACTTTCTGTGGTAGTTCTACTATCACACGCTTAAATAGTCGTTTTTCTGATTGGTAAAAAAAATTTAGCTATATACTGAATTACCTAGTCTGGATAGAAATGCGATGGATTACAAAGCGAATGGAAATCCGGATTTTGGCATGACGCCAGAAAAACGATCATGCTTCAACACTCACGATCAAAATTTGGGACAGCTTGTATATTAGTACACTCTATGTAACCTACATCTGAATCTTATGTTTGTGCTTAACAGTGTTGCCATACTTTTTTGTTTATTTCTTTCATAATTCCAATCAATATTAAATGTACCTACAAGAACAATATAATAATTTCATAACAACGTTTAAATTGAACCCAATTTTGAAAAAATGTTAAAACTTTGAACTATCCACGTCCGTCTGTCCGACCGTCCGTCCGTCTGCCTGTCTCTCCGTACCAGGTGGAATGACAAATGAGGTGTCTAGTAAAGAAGGAATTAATTAGAATGTTCAAAAGTCGGAATTTTAAAAACGAATACGTCATTGCAACCATTTGCAGCAGGCATTTGCATATAATTTTTAAAGTTGCCAAATGCCAAAATTGAAGTTTAAACATTTAGTTTCAAGATTCTGTAGAGTAGTCGGATCGTATTGCAATGTAGAATATTGTTTTTATTTGTTAATTATACGCGACCCTGTGCGGCGCGCCCGTGGCTGCTAAACATTCGAGTGGCAGCGCATAATTTACAAATAAAGAACAGCTTATATTGATTTCTCACCCGATTTCTCACCACAATCTTAATACTCAATGTTTAGACTTCAGTTTAGATACTCTTGAATCTCAAAAATAATCATTTATGTACATATTTTTCAAGCCTGAAAAATACATATTAGGTATAGCATTTTTCGGATTTTAATCGCCTATAACTCGAAAACTATTAACTGCTCAGAAAAATGACAGGATACTTTTTTGTAATCACCCAAAAAAGCTTTAAAATATTTTCAGGGGCAAAATAGGAGATTGTTGAAATAGAGCGCCGCCGCACCAGCGTAAAAATCGCATGGACGCGCATTATTAACAATTAAAAGACAAAGGTCTAAATTGAAGTTAGATCCGACACTCTTCAGAATCTTGAAAATAAATGTTAAAAGTTCAATTTAAGTACTTGGCAACCTTAAAAATAATAATTTAAATATGAGTTTTTAACCCTTCAGTATAACGATTTTCGCATTTTTCCGATTTTAAATCGCCTATATCTCGAAAACTATCAACTTCTGAGAAAAATATCAAAATAACTTTCTTGTTTAGAATGACCCAGAAAACCTAAAAATATTTTCTATAGCAAAAAGGGTGATCTTTTGAATTTGTTTAAAAAATTATTTAATTGATATAAAATATACAGATATGCAGAAACAGTGTGTTTTTTTTTAATTTAAAACAAAAATTAATAAAACTTAACAATAATATGATTTTTCTCGAAATATATGTTTGTTGAACTGACCCTTTTTCTTTATTTCCACGCTAATGGTCGGCATTGTCATCAAAGAAACTAAAAAGCGGACAGTTGACAAATTCACGTTGGAAAAAGTATAAAATTCTACCTGGTATATTGACGGAGGAGCTGAGTTTACAGGCAGACAGACAGACGATCGGTCGTACAGACGGACGAGGATAATTCAACGTTTTCACATTTTTTCAAAATTGGCGAAAACAACAACACAAAAAACTTTACTTAAGGTGATACAGTAGCGATCAACAGGTAGCCAAAACGCGTTCCAAGATTGCGGCTGTAATTTTGAATATTTTTTCGAGATATTTGGCACACGTATTCGTAATATAATAAAGAATGGCGGTACAGAGCCCAATTTGAAAAATGTAATAATATGTGGAAATTACTCTGTAATTAAATGCAATATTAAAAAACGAGCCTGCACCGTCATTAAGAAGAACAAAAAAATACACTTTCTTCAAATAAACTTTTTTATCCGATGCCTAGATTTTGTGTCATTTTGGAACTACTAATGAAATAAAAAATTTTAGTAGTTCCAAAATGACACAAAATCTAGGCATCGGATAAAAAATTTATTTGAAGAAAGTGTATTTTTTTGTTCTTCTTAATGGCGGTACAGGCTCGTTTTTTTAATATTGTATTTAATTACAGAGTAATTTCCACATATTAATATAGTTTTCAAGTTGGGCTCTGTACCGCCATTCTTTATTATATTACGAATACGTGTGCCAAATATCTCGAAAAAATATTCAAAATTACAGCCGCAATCTTGGAACGCGTTTTCGTTACCTGTTGATCGCTACTGTTTCCTCTTAATTAGTGTTTTTAAATGCAACTTTATGTAATGTGATAGTATGAAAAAAATAGAGGATATGGCAACAGTGTTACATGTCAAGCTCGGATCCAATGCCAAAATACGCACATAAATATTAGGGTGTGCACTAATATACTACCGTCGTAAGCAAAAACGCAGTATCTACACTGGAAATTAACACTGTAAATTTACAATGTAGATACTGCGTTTTTGTTCAGGACAGCAGTATACCTAATACATTATAAATACTATATACCGCCGTCGCGTCGTAAGCAAAAACGCAGTATCTACACTGTAAATTTACAGTGTTAATTTCCAGTTTAGATACTGCGTTTTTGCTTAGGACGGCAGTATACAAGCTGTCCAAAATTTGCCTGTATATCACGCTATTTGACGCGATGGCATTAACGTGAATGCCCAGCTTAGCTGGGAGACTCTCGAGAGACTCCCAGCTCCTGCTCTGGCTAGACACTTCTTTGCTGTTTGCTCGTGTTCTTTGCTCGTTGCTCGGGAAAATATCGCCGCTCTGCTCTCCGCTTCCATTCTGAACATACACTCTAATAACGAAGGTTATGTACTGACGAATTTACATTACTCATTATAATCCAAATTATACCAACACTTTGTATCACACCTTGTTAACCATTTCTAAAACATTTTACTATCGATGTACACCAATATTGTTGTGACCTATTTTACAACCTTTGTTTATTCGCGACTGGCAAAATTAACTGATAATTATTATGTGGGTGGACATGCAGTGTGAGTGCGTTTAAATTTATTGAGAGTCGTGCACCAGTGTTCCTAAATTTATTACTTGATTAGTACATTGCATTTCCATTTACCAAGATTTACAGATTTTATCCAGATTGTAAAGCTCGTTTTATGTAATATTGAAAACGATACAATCATAATTCCATGCAAGTATTACATACTTCATAACAATATAGATTAAACAGACTTTCTTCTTCATATTCATTAATTATCCGGTCTGGCTGTTGGAGATCACCTGAGCTATCACGATTTGGTTTACCGCTCCTCGAAAAAGCTCAGTGGAGGTTGGAGGAAGATAAACAACAAATTAGTATGGCGATCTTAGGCTCGATGAACATTTGCGTGTTTTCAAGCTGCGTGCACGTCGTTATTCATCGCATGTTATTCATACATTCATTCATTCATTCGCATGTTATTCACTGCACATTCGCGTGTACGTCGCGGATCAGCTCTTATGTGCAATGAATAAAGTATTCAACTCATGTACTTCTGACCCACCAGCAGTGCCGGATTAACCAATAGGCAAAGTAGGTAGTTGCCCAGGGGCCTCAGCACCAAAGGGGGCCTCGAATGGCCCAAAATCAAAAAATAATAATAAAATTTAAATAAAAATTGTAAATCATATTATATAGAAAAATTCAGATATCGCGCAATACCATAAAAGTGATGGTGGATGTATAAAACTACATTACAAGGAACAGTACTGCCTATCGGTCTGCACGGTTTCTTAGAAAAGTAGTAAGAGCAAGAGTAACAAATGAGTCAGCGCCCCCTCGCTACCCTCTCCTTCATTACTCATGCCTTTCTCTACTAGTGTTGCCCAAAATCGGTCTTGGTCTTGCAGTCTTGGTCTTGTTCTTACCAAGACCAAGACCAAGACCGCCTAATTTTAGCAAGACCAAGACCAAGACTTACCATGCAAGACTTGAGCAAGAACAAGACTAAGCCTGCGAGACTCTTGCGTCTTGCGGTTAGAACTGAAAGTCGTTTTAGGGAGTATATAGGAGAATAAAATATTTTGCACATCTTTAACAGCAGACGATTTCTTTGCCCTGAACTTAATTGTCCAGGTTTTTGGTACGAGAGTACCAATCAAACTGTGTTTTTAAATACATATTTTCTTAACATTCTGTTTTTTAATTCATTCGTTTATGTTGGATAATAAAAAACTTGGTACTTTTTTAACTAGCCATGTTTTTCATCAATGCAGGGTGTTTTAAATAAGTATGGTAACCTTACAGGGTAATTCAGCACGAAAAATAATGACAGTTTGATTTGATTTATAAACATAGGTATGTCCTATTAGAGGTAAAATTCAATAGCTACACTTTGTACATGAGTTTTTTCATGAACACAATTATTGGATATTGAGAAGTTAATGAATTTATCTCCATAAAGTATCATGACGTTGGGATTCAAAATGAAATAGGTAATGAATACAATGTTAATAAATAATTATTAAGTACATAAATAAGTTTATACAAAACAGTTGCCTCTATAGAAAATCACATGTGATAAAAACAGAAGTAATGTTACTGTTAAAATATCAACATCCATTTTATACATACAAAGGTACCTATACAAAATTTTGCTGACTTACAACTACTAACCATCTATCAAAAATAATAGTCTATTCTTTAAAAAATGAACAATAAGTTTCGTTGTTTGAAAATAAATGCCATTATTTTCGGCGACAGCCACAAAAGTCGCCTGCTTAACCATAAAATAGATAATGTTACCCATTATGTGTAGGCTATCTGTTACAAAGAAATTTAAACCCATATTTTTTTAATCAATCGCCGAACAGAACAGATAATGCACACGAATAATATACAGTTTCAATAATACAATATAACACACAAGTCGCCTGCTTGATCGCAGAATAGATTATGTAAAATATTTGCTACAAAGGAATAATTTAAGCTCATTTCTTTAATCAGTCGCCGAATAGATAATGAACACAAAAATAATAAACAGTTATGTTTAATAATGTATTGTTGGAAAGATCACTAAATAATATGTATTACCGATTCGGCACTCCAGATTGTAAGGAAAAATTCACTAAGGGCAATAATAAGTTTTAATGACCTTGAAACCGAAATTCACAATCATGTACTTAGTGAAGTATACCATAAATTACCTCAGCAATTAGAATAGAGCCCCAGTTGATTTCTTCAGAGGTGGACAGTACCGTATTGAGTTCAAATTGATGAAAATATCAAAATCTCAAAAAAGTGCACTTTGTGAGTTTCACCTCTAATAGGAGGGTATGTCCGCAAATGCTTCGTTTCCGAAATAGGGGTATTAAAATTTTTCTTACAAACTGAGGATTTATTTATTGCTCTAAAACCGGTTGAGATATCCAAATGAAATTTGGTGAGTTTTATTAGGTAGTTATTGCGCATTTTTGACATACAATTAAGAATTTAATATTCACCATTGGCATGCATACGTAAAAGTCATGCATACGTCATTTTAACACGACTCGTTAGAATTACCCCTTAAAGTTTGCCATACTTATTTAAAAACACCCTGTATTAATGAAAAACATGGCTAGTTGATAAAATACCTAACTTTTTTGTTATACAACATAAGCGAATGAATCAAAAACAGAATGTTAAGAAAACATTAGACTATAGTTGGGTTTTAATTTCAGTATTTTATATGCTAGAATATTCCACAAAATAATGCGAACTTTGAGAAAAAAACACAGTTTGATTGGTATAACCGGTATCCGGTATACAATGACACTTTACCTGTCTAGCAACAATATTTTTCCAGCGATATTGTTAAAGAATACGGCTATATAGCCTTATATATAAGGCTAACAAGTGAGATATTGAAGAGTAAGTTTCACTCTGCTTGTGAAGCAGCTGACGTTCCATAAAATCTGAAACCCATACTGGTCTGTCCAACCCAACGTAGTGGATAAAAATTAGAACTGGCATTAACATACTGTGCAGATCTGTCACCGAATTGAATGCTTTTCAAATCACAGATAGTGAATAGCAAATACACTAAAAAATGCATGTTTCTAATAAACTTTAGATAGTTAGAATATGGACACGGATCACTTACACCGTGAGTTCAAACCCCACCCGGTGTCAGATATTTATTAATTTGGATGGTTTTTCCTATGGCTATGATATTCAATCTTAAAATGTACCTACTCTGTTACGTTGTTCTAAGATATGCAATATGCTAATGGGCAGAGACTGCGAGACTTGCAAGACTCTTGCTGCAAGACCAAGACCAAGACCAAGACCGGGAGCGCAATACCAAGACCAAGACCAAGACCAGGTGTACTGCCGCAAGACCAAGACCAAGACTATCTAAGTCTCGTCTTGGTCTTGCATTTGGGCAACACTATTCTCTACATGTCAGGCAAATACAATGGCCTAAAGGCTTATTTTCTAAAATTAACAAACTTGAAATTTACATTTTTTGTGATGCACACTCACTTTGGATGGAGTACATATTGCTAACAGTTGCGTTCGACCCGTTGGAGCAATATTGTATTTTGGATTTCTTCAGTCCGTGTACAAATTTTTTTCAGCCTCTATCCACCATTGGGAGGCTACGATTAAATGCGTAAATGAAACTTAACTAGGCGATCCCATTTGCCACGATCTAAACCTTGTCACACCTTGCCCTTAAAAGAATAAGCAGCACTAGATGGACTATAAGAGCTGATGCAACAAGAGCTTTATCTTAAGGTTAAAATGCCTGCAAATCTGTTTTGCTTACTCTTGTTGAAGATCCGAATCAGAAAGCTGATACAGTTAATGAGGCCAAGTGTTTGTTGAAAAAAATATCAAAACAGAAACACTTAGATATAATGAATGAGTTTTGGTCAACAATTTTAGAACTCATTAACGCTGTCAGTAAATCATTACAGAGAGAAGATATTGAACTTGAAACTATTGTTCAGCTTCTAAAATAACTTTTGGAGTTCTTAAAATCCCAAAGAGATTATTTTGCTTACTACAAGCAGAAGGTCTGCAATCTACAATACTCTCAATTAACCGACGAGAGTAAACAAACACCAAGCAAGAAAACTACATTTTGATGATGTTTATTTCATAGAAGTTTTTTTACAGGGTGGAGAAAAGTTGAAGGTTAAAACGAATCTAACAATTTTGAATAAGCTGATTATTGAGCTGAGTCGTCAGTTGTTGACAGCGTACGAGTCAGTAACTCAGCATTTGGTGTTTTGTGCGTTTTTCCAAAACTGAGTGATACTCAAATAAAGTGTTCTTCAAAACTACATGAAAACTATACTGATGATGTTGGACCTGAAATTTAAGATGAACTACTGTAGTTCAAATATTTTATAGTCTATCTCCAGGACTTGTAGCGAAATCAATTTATTCCTGCTTCATAGTCTTTTTGGGTTCAAATCGAAGTTTCGAAATTTGTCAGTAGCTTCTAAGATTTATTTTACGCTAATGATTATAAATGCAACAGTCGAACGGTCATTTTTAAAAATGAAAATTATTAAAAACTGTCAACGTTCGACAGTGGCACAAAATAGACTCGCATTGGCGCATTTCCCTCAATTATGGCTATTGAGAATGATATGCTCGAAAATTTGGAAGTTGAAGATATTTTAAGTAGTTTTGTTTCTATGAAACTCAGAAAAGTTACTTTATAATAATTTAATTAGTTTATAAGGCTTTGAAATATCAAACTAAATTTGATCCATAATTATTTATTATTACATAATTACGTAATAACAACGAGCATGTAATGATGGGTATTACTCACGATGATCAAGTTTGCGAAAAAAGCCGAAGGCGAGTGTCGTTATTCATCAAAGTGAGTAATAGCCATTACATGTCAGTAGAATACTATACTCTTTCTACGACCTTATTTTTTTTCTATTAGAAAAATTATTATAGTATATTATATATTATACTTTAAAATGAATCGTTGGTTTATTGATAACTATATCTAACAAAAAAAACTAAAATAATTTTTTATTGCAAAATTACATAAATAGTTTCTTGACTATTTCTTTGTTTCATTTTATCAAGCAACACGTTCTACAACATGGAACAAAAATTTAGGTATAAATCTACAAAATGTCCACCACTATATCAAAGGAATACCGATCGGCGGTGGAGGGGTTATCCGAGGTTTTGAAACGAAAACACAAAAGTTTCTTAAGGGGCCTCCTAGCTTGGGTTGCCTAGGGGTCTCAAGATTCTTAATCCAGGACTGCTCACCAGCGATCGCCAGCAGCTTGCCGCAGCGGGCACGCAGCTTGAAAACACGCAACTGCGCATCGACCCTTACTACCATTGAGAGCGTAATAAGCAATGTTATGAATTTTATTGAATAAACTCTGAATAAACTAATACAAGCATTAACAAATATGTAATTTAATGGCTAACTTGTTACTATACCCTATTCCACGAATATACGACTGTGTTGGATTATTTCGACAACGAATATTTTATTGTGAAAAATATGAAGAACGAAAATAAATTGAAAATTACATTGCTATTTATTGGAATAATTATTAGAGCCATTTACTTTCGTAGTTCTTATGTTGCACACTGAAATATTCGTTGTCGCGATAATGTAAAACAACCGTATGTTGGTGCAATGAACCATATTACTAACATTGTTTCAAAATTACTAAGATTACATTTTTCACAAATAAGCGGGAGTTGTACCTATAAAACTAAGAAATGCCACGTCCATAGTAGACTATTTCTAAATTGATACTTATTATCCAAGTACGCAAGAGTTGTTACTCTAAAACTAATAAATGCCGTACCCAGAACTCGATAGATTTTAAATTAATACTAACTGCATTCAAATCATAACTGCCTGGCCTACCAGGAGTTTGCTGGGTAACTTTTAAGTATATGAAACTACCTTTTAAGGTAAAAATTATTTTCTACCAGAGGCATAGCAACACTTGGATTAATTTTTTACAACAATTTATCTACAGGTCATTCCAAACCATGGTCGGTGATTATTCAGCCATAAGTTACTATGGTGTCCCGGTTTCTCTTTAACTAATAGTTGGCCCTGCATGATTTGAAGAATTCGACAACTTTCTTCAGTACGCATTGAGTGGCCGAAGTGTACAAGTGTACGTTGTTTCAATAATTTAGTCATTTATTCTTCTTTTCTCATGCGCTGGAATACTTTAACGTTGGTGATAAAGCCACATAATATAGTTTTAATATCCTCCTGTAGATCCATATCTCGAAGGCTTCGATGTTCTTTCCGGTAACCGGTGAATTGCTCGAATGCAATTGCTCGAAATCAATTGCTCGAATTCAATTGCTCAAAAATCAATTGCTCGACATGAAAATAGCTCTAATAAAAAAGGAAAATATATATTTAAAATATTTATTCACAATAATACAGAATATAGATATAAGATAGATTCTTGAAATAGGACAAATTATGTGATATTTCACGTGAAATTATGTGATATTATATTAATTTATGCTGGAAAAGTATTACAAATCTAAAATATCTTTGAGCTTTATAGTGGAGTCACTGAAATTGTAAGCAAAATTTGTTATATAAAGTTATTAATATAAATCAATACTTTTTGAGTTATTAAAGACCAAAGATTTTATTTTTTCGTAAAAAAATCCACGTTTTAAATTGGTTTTTCACATATAACACAAAAACTATAAGCTTTTACAAAATAGTTATTATTACTAAAATTGATGACAATAAAATACTGAATACATTCCTCACTTAAAGCACTAAACTATGTGTGTTAGTTAAAAGTGAGTTATTGGCAAGTGAATGTGTATTTTTTTCGACGAGTACTCAAATCTAAGTACTCAAGCTTAAATAACGGGAAAACGATGCAATGTATAAAATATACCTGTTAATCATTTAGCAGCGTACTTCGGAATACCTATTAAATGAGCTTCAGAACAAGTTAATACCGTCAGAAATAAGCAAGTTTTGAAATTTTTTTTGAAATGAAAGCAAGTTTTTTGAAAGCAATTTTTGTAGGAAAAAGTAAAAAATAAAACATACGCCATTTCCACAAAAATTAAAATTTATAGTAATCCTTACAAGAACTTCTTTACATTAGTATAAGGTAATGATTTCAATAATTTTGACCGCTTTAGAATGCATATTTTTGAAAAAAGTTATAATTTAAAAAAATCATAATTTTTAAAATTATTGTAATTTTCACATTCTTTTGATAATAACTCCAAAAATACTCAATATACGTAAAAAATGAAATATAACCAAATTTTAGTTCTTTCTGTGTCAAATATTCTACCTGTTTTGCTATTTCCATAGGATAAAAAATAACCGAGTAGCAACGTTTAAATCTTAAATTTTGCTGTGAAACCCACGCAACCGGGGCCATTTAACCTTTTATTAAAAAAAGTAAGTTGTCTAAAAGACTAAATTCAACGTGGCTAAATAGCCCTTGGAATTAACTTTCAAACGGTTTTTAGATCAACCTGATATCGTAAACATAAACGGAGTTTATAAAAAAACCATAACACTTTTTAGAAAAATTTTTAAAAGATAAATTTTGAAAAAATTTTGGTGCATATATTTTAATGCTATCAACATGTTCGGGCTCATTTGATAGATATTTTTAAGTACTTTGACAAATGTATAATAAGTTTATGTTATAAAATGCATCATTTTCCCGTTATTTCAGCTTGAATACTTAGATTTTTTTACTCGCGGAAAAAAATATATATTCAATTACCTATAACTTACTTTTAGTTAACACTAAAAGGTTTTTCTAGTACAGGGTTTATTTTAGTTCTTATTAGCTTCAATTTTAGTAGTAATAATCTTTCTGTAAATACTTATAGTTTTTGAGTTATTGATGAAACATCGGTTAAAAACATGCATTTTTCTAAAGGAAAATTAAAATCTTTGATCTTCAATAACTCAAAAAGTTTTCATTTATTTTAATAACTTTATATAATAAATTTTGCTTAGAATTTGTCCCTCTATCGAATTATGGGGTTATTTTTAATAAAATAATTTTCACCCCCGAGAAGGGGTGGCATCCACCCCAGGTTAAAAGCTCAAGTTGGCACCAGGTCACCTTTGTTCCTTGAGATATTTATTTATTAATAACAGATACAAACAGGTTTCCCTACTTACATGTATCCGTATCTACAATGACAACAGTTTAGTACAACATGCACATAATGTAATAATTCGAGATAATAGAGACAAGGACGACAGATGTTTACCAGCAAAAACGTTAAAAATAATAATAAAAAAAAACCTCTCTTTATATTATTCATGCAATAGACGTTTAAATAATTGCAAGTTTATTCCAAATAATTCCAGATAAGTGGTTGTTGTTAAATCGTTGTAAATTTGGCACATTTTATTAAGTGGGCTAGAAGTATTTACAAAAAATAATATGTTTCTTGGACGGGTTCTGTGATCCGGGATATAAAATTGTATTTGCCCCAAAAGATCAGGCGAGTCTATTAAGTGATTACATAGTTTATAGAGAAAAATTAAACAACGTTGAAGTCTTCTTGGCTAACCTCTAAAGAGATATCCTCTAACCAATCACAAATATTCATGTAAATATATGGAGGTTCAACGAAATCGGAGGTAATAGCTCATATACACCTTCAGTGACTGCACTATTAAAAATAATAAGAAAAATAACGGTTTTGATTTTCTCTCATTATAATTAGGGATTATAATAATTTTCAGGTATTAGGGAAAGATTAAAATCATTAATTACCCATTAACATGCTTACCCATTACCAATGTTTTTTTTTTGATATGTAAATATTATTATTATTTTGCATTGTTGTGAATAAAAAATATTTTAGATAACAAATTCTCTTTTTTATTCGAGCAATTTGTATTTCGAGCAATTTTCATGTCGAGCAATTGATTTTCGAGCAATTGATTTCGAGCAATTGATTTCGAGCAATTGCATTCGAGCAATTACATTCGAGCAATTGACCTAGAACCGTTCTTTCCAGTGGATTACGTCAGAGTTCAATATTCGATTCGTATAGTAACACAAGAAGAACATAGCTCTCGCTGTCCGAATCTTAGTCTCCAAGCTCAGATCACTGAAGCATACTGAGCGAGGTCCGGACTAAAGTATACGTATCGGACAATTTATATTCTAGACCCATTGTGAGTTAAGGTTAGAATTCTTCGAATTCTGAGGTAACTGAATCTGTCGACTATCTCCTTCCCTTCAATCACTACAATTAGTGTGTTCCTATCCAAATTTGTACAACTGAAAACAATCAATCTCCTAATGATGTATCTATAAAAATAATATTGTAGTAGTTATGTTTTGAAATAAGAAATTTATGACTATGAATCTGCAATCAATCACAAACAAGTCTGGCTAATTGGTTCTGCCAAAGCCATTTTTCAGAAAAGCAAAAAATATTTGTACCTAATTCTCACGCGGTCCCATAAAATCTGCAGATGATTTAGGCTGATTGCTACTAGTAGCACAGTGTCGTTATCGTAGTGGAGATTGTTGATGTTGATGATTCTCAGGTAATTTGTCTATTAATGTGTTTAACTCCTATCATGTATAATTACTAAGTAAAACCTGCATGATTTATAAGTTTGATGGTCCCGAGCTACTCGCACGAATTTTAGATAACTCTAAATAGTTAACTTAACTCATTTGTCATTTGATCACTTCACCTATCACATTCACAAGTTTGGCTGGTACTTCATTCGTGTATGTAGTTTTTACCATTCTGAGATTGTTGTAAAGCTGCTTTTAACTCCTTTCTAATATTGATGGGTAGGTCATGCAATTTAGATCTAATTTAGACACTTGGTAGTCTCGGTGAAGTTCATCGAGGAGGAAGAGGTTTCATTGAATGACCACCAATGAAGATCTCCAAATTTAACTTCCTTGGATTTCTTCCTATGTGCTTATTGTTTACAAATCAGGATTTATAATAACGTTTATGATTCATTAAAAGAACTAAGATAAAATAGTTTACGTGAATGTACACTCAACGAAAAAGGTACGTAATATCAATAAAAATGTTAATTCAGACAACAAACGCGATACTTGAAATTTGTCCAATTCTTGGTTTTATTTAGACAACAAAACGATGTTCATCAATTCATTATTTTCGTTCGTTGAGCCAATGTATTACGTTTATTGAATGGATGAACATTCATTATGTATACCATAATATCACTTTATTGGTATTACGAACTCTGTTCACTGAGTCAACGAACACTATTTATTGATATTACAAACTCTGTTCACTGAGTCAACAAACACTATTTATTGAAACAACAACGTCGTTAATTGACCGACGAAGACTATTCGTTGTGTCAATAACAGTGTTATTTCTCCTAACGTACTTCGTTTATTTCTACAATTATTTCCGTTTATTGTTACAATTAATTTCGTTCATTCCCACAATAAATACGGTTCTTCTTACAAACAATTCTATTCATTCTTACAATCAGTTTCGTTCATTCCTGCTATGAACGTATTTTATATTAATAATTACTGAATGCAATAGCCCAATGTATGATATTAATTGATTAATAATAATTTTTTAAATCCCTCTTTTTTGTCCTTAACATAATGGACTTTATACTGTGTGATTTCTCATATGATTTCACTTATACAGTGCACTGGAATAAGTGTTACACTCCCCCCACCCCTTATTAACTTATTTATTTTTAGTACATAAGCAAAACGCTCGGACAGGTCGATATTTAAAATAATCAAAGTATATTATAACATCAATGTTTCGAACTTTACACGTTCCCTCTTCAGGTGACAGGCGCGGCGTAACTTTGATTTTTTTTTAAATGGGAAAGTACGTCAAGTGACAGCTCATTTAAAAGCGTTTGAAATAGTGATTCCAAAAATGTATAACACTTTAATCCTTTTTGAGAGAGCAGGTGCAAAATTTCGATCGAATTCTTTTTAAACGCATTAATTTTTTTTGGAATCCTGAGAAAACCAATAAGTATTTTTGAAAAATTTAAACGCAGAATAAAATATTACATTATTACCGAGGGCAGAAAGTCCCTTAGAATACACAAAAAGTTTCTGTTGAATGGTATACCTATTTGAAATTAAAAATCATTCTAAATTTTTTCTTTTTCACCCCTGTGACTTATTAAAATAATCGTTATAGAAATTCTCAGGGACTTCAGACCCTCTATAATACTGTAATATTTTATTTTGCGTTTAAATTTTCAAAAATAATAATTAGTTTTCTCAAGATTCGAAAAAAATGAATACATTTAAAAAGAATTCGACCGAAATTTCACGGTAATAGACACCAAAACTTCCTTCTACTACGGACTACACTTGGAAACGAAATGCAATAATTATTATTCGGCACTTCGGTAACACAAAGAAGCTAGGGTATTACGATAAGGAAAAGCCGTTACATTTCAAATGGTCAAGCAAAACATTTATTGTCTCAAAAACTACGATTATTGTCACAATGAACGCATTGATTGTGGGAATTAAGGGCAGTAGTAGATTGATTAATGCATTCGTTGTCACAACAATCAGTGTACATCTATTCAATAATCATATATTACTCTATTAACAACATTTGTACATTGTTTTAATGAAATCTGTACGTTGTCACGATAAACCAAGGTAATTGCTTGTCATCTACGAAATCAAGAACGTGAGTTGGTGCCACAATAAACAGTATTTATTAAATATACGAAACTAAGTTATTGGCTGAATAAATTGAGTGTTATTGATTAATGTACTTTAGTTATTCTCACAATTATTATTCAATCATTGTGACAATAACCAAGTACATTCGTCAATGTATAAAAGTTCGTTGAAACAACAAATTAAATTGTTGTGGCAACGAAATACTATTCAATAATCACTGTTAATCAATATTACGAACTAAATTTTTTTGAGTGTAGTCTAGTAAACCCTCAAATGCTTAAAAGTGTTCGCCATAACTTCGAACCGTGACTTGAACTTTTACTCTGTCTTTATATAATTTTATCAAAACTTGTGATTATGTTCGTTTTTATTTATAAATATCATTTAAAATTTTGTCTTTTACTTCTGAACTTCTGAACTTACAAATTAATAATAGGGGAGTGCATATAGATTTTCACTTCGGAAAAAATTAAACAAAGATAGAACTTTTTGTAATCTCATTAAGAAATGTTTAATAAACAACATATATAAAAGTTCTACTCGAAAAGTGGGTGCTTCATTTTTTATTAAACAAATGAACTACGACATTAGAAGTTTTTTTTTTTAAATAACTCTGAATATACAAATTTAAGAAAAACACTGACTTGACCATTAAAAAATTCAAAAAATTTTACAAAAAAAACCTTATATAAAGAATTTTTTAAATTAAATCTGTATCTTCTATAATTTTTTATTTATAACGCTAAAGTCACCATTCTCACAAACATTGGCGCACTGTAAACTAACGTACGGCGAAGTGTACGGTTGAGTTATTTTAATGTAATTCTTTAACTAATGGATCAAATGAAATTTTACAAATTGAACATGAAAGAAGAATAATTAAGCTATCTTATAGTTATAATAGAAAGAAATAAAATGTATCGGCATAAGTACGGTGTGGGCGAAAAGTGAGCCTTACATGAATTTTGTTTAAAAATGATTTACCTTTCACGCATCTTACTAAATGATGTTTCATTCAAAAAAACTCTCATAAATTACCACCATTTTAGACGGTACTACTCAAGTTTGAACAGATCTATTACAGCTTTATAAGTGATTTTTTAAAGCTTAGGATGTAATCTTTAAAATGCACTAAGTTATTTTACTTTAGAAATGAAATAAACTATTTCTTTTTAAGATAATTAAGAAAGATAACAAAAATGTAATACACAAAACCGAAAATTACCAGCTAAAAATATGTTTATACTAAGTGATCAACACTTTTTTTTCTGTAAAACTTACCTAAAATACATTTAATAATAAGCTTCAATAATAATAAATGTTCAACAAAAAATTTTTGTTAAGCTCTTATACAGTATGTCTGCGTAACATAAAACCTATTGATAACTTTTTTATTATCAGTTTTACGAAAAAAAGTTATTCTTTATATAAAACTCTGCATCGTATGTAATCTAAGATGCAATCATCAAATATAAAATTTAATTAATGTTATACTAGGTATGTCAAAAAATATGCAATTCACTCAAGAGTAAAGTACCTTTACATTTCACAATATTGAAAATGGTTATTAAGAATAGTTGTTTGGAATAAAAAAAATTTGTTTTAGTGTTCAATTACATCCTTCTAATTAAAATATTGTAAATAATAAAGGCACTTAACTCTTCAGAAAAATTCTTTTTTTTCATAGCTCGTATAAAATTTAAAAAGTTTGATATGTGATGGTTGTATCTTAGATTTAAGACTAGGGAGAGCATTTTATGAAGAACAACTTTTTTTCGTAAAAGTGATAATAAAATAGTTATCATAATTGTAATAAAATGATGATGAGTATCCGTAATTTGAGAAAAACTTAAAAATTTTCTTTTAGATTATAAGGATGTAATTGTATATTTAGACATAGTTTTTAATTTCAAACAGCTTTTCATAATAGCATTTTTTGATATTCTGGAATATAAAGGTACTTTATTCTTTAACGAAATTCGTATTTTTTACATAACTCGTATAAAATTGATAAAATTTGATATCTGATGGTTGAGTTTTAGTTTTTTGACTATCCAGGGCATTTTTATTAAGAATAACTTTTTTTCGTAAAATCGATAATAAAAAAGTTTTCCATGTGGTTCCTAGCTACGCAGACACACTCTATAAGAGCTTCTGTATAAGAATTTTCAAATTGCAATGCCATATTCGGATTCAGCATAATCAAAAACAAAATATAAACATATTTGATCAAAATAAAATGATGAATTTAACTATATTTTTAAAATTATTTATACAAAACAATTGTTATTGTTTAAACAATTAATAAACAATGAGCGGCCAAATCTGCGAGTAGAAATTTTACTTTAACATGTTAAACTAACAAAAAAAGTTTTAGAAAAATATAAGCTTTTTTGAATTTTTCCGAAACAATGAATGTTTTCGTTCTAATTGCACTCCCCTATAATACATTGTTACGTGTTAAGCAAAAGTACAAATCTGAATTTTTTTGACTATTTTTATTCAGCTTCGCATTTGTGTTCTAAATTTTTCTATATACTTCGTACCTAATACTATTGTACAAGTTAGTTTTGATTATACAATGTCGAGTGTCAGCCACATACACGTACTAAATACGTGTTCCAAATTAAAAACGACTGATACTTGCCGTTTTTAAACAAATTCAAAGAAAGTACAATACCAGCAGATACTTTTGACGCGAGGATTCACGCTCCGTGAATTTTATCACCCAAAACTTGTGTTAGAGGTAGAGTGTGTTCGGTTGGAGGATCAAAAGCCTTTGTTGGTCATAAAAATCGTTGTGTATACGTACGCAGATTTCTATCGATTTCTTTTATATGAAAAAAGCTTTTGCATTTAACTACCGATTTGGGGAATGTTATGGTATATACATATAAAAATTAATCAACAATAATCCCAGCAAATAATAATACAGAGAGTCTGTAATTTGGAATAAATTCAATATCTCAAATACTAATTGTTTTTTTTTAAATCGCGCGTCGATTAGTGTCCTTTTTGACATACAATTATAATGTATACAGGGTGTCTCAATTTAGAGATATGACGTTATCGTTGATTTTCTTAAATGGCAACACTGTCATTTTAATAGCTATTTTGATAGGGTGTGTAAAGTTATACACAATTGCAAACTATCAAATTTTTATTCTCTTCCATTTACAAGATAATAGAAAATAACAAAGTTTTGTCTGTAATTTGGAATAAATTCAATAATTAAAACACTAATTGTTTTTCAAATTGTCATTTTTGACATACAATAATAATGTATACAGGTTGTCCCAATTTAGAGATATGACGTCATCGTTGATTTTCTTAAAGGCAACACTGTCATTTTGATAGCTATTTTGATAGGGTGTGTAAAGTTATACACAACTGCAAAATTTCAAATTTTTATTCAATACCATTTACAAGATAATAAAAAATAATTAACAAAGGTATGAAAAACAAGTAATCAAATAGTAATTGAATTTAATTATTTCAATTAAGCAAATACTCATAACGTTGCCCATTGACAATTTGACAATAATTGAAGGCTGTGATATCACTATGTCATAGATTTTAAACACTTTTCACTTTTGAAAAATATGATCCATTTTGGTAAACACGATCGGTAGAATGTTATCCATGTTGCAATGTCGTCAGACGCATAAATTTCATCCCACCAAACGGTTTTCCATTGAACTCCTCGCAAAATTAACGACGGTCACAGTTTAATGTTACGAATGGTTTTTTTTTGTATACGTCAGACTGAAATCAAGTTATGGTAGAGGAGCAAAGTATGCTTAATGTGCAGTCACTCAAGCGTTATGGGACTTATTGGGTTGTGAAAAGTGAGTCCTAAAACCAAAACAAGTTAAGTAAAGTTTTCCATTTTAGTGGGGACTTTCCATTTTACTTAATTTTCCATTTATAACAATAGTTTTTGAGATTATAGCGCCATCTGTCCATAATTAGGAAAAATGTCTCCAATAAAAGTTATTTATTTTAACGTAAGGAATCCAAATCTTCAATTAAAATGGGGGCTCCTACTTAAGATTTTAAAGTAACCCCCCACTCCACCTCCGTGGGGGGTCGTGTTTGGATCGTTTGATAGATTTTTAAAAATTATTGATATATAAGACAACCAACAACTCTTCTACGGCGTATTAAAGCAACTTAGACAGAAGAAATTGCACACGATGCCGAATATAAAAGACAAGAAGAATGGAAAAGTACTAACAAAAGAAAAACAAATTATGGAAAGATGGAGAGAACATTTCAAATATCTAACACATGCTGATATGGACAACATAGTGGAGATACAAGAAATGAATAAAGAATAACAAATGGAATCCATAACAAGAAAGGAAAATTAGAGAGAGCAATAGAAACAGTAAAAGTAGACAGAGCAGCAGGCAAGGATCATATCATCCCGGAAATGACAGAATTCATGGGAATAGCGGGAATGGACAGCATAAAAGAACTAATGAATTATATAATAAATACAGCAAAAAAAGCTGAAAAGAAACCAGACAAGACTGAAACAAATACGTTATGTTATCAATACACAAAAAAGTAGATTAAAGAAGCCGTAATAATTACCGTGGTATCACCCTATCCAGTACCAATGGGAAGGTTTCGCAAGAATAATAGAGACAAGAATAAAAACCCAAATAGAAACCACTATGGAAGATACACAGTGTGGATTTAGGAAGGACAGAAGCACGCAAGACCTAATATTCACAATAAGGCAAGTAAGTGAGAAGCTAATCAATAAAAAGATTCGTATATGCTTCATCGACCTGGAAAAGCATTTGACATAGTGCAAAGAAAGGACGTATGGAAGACACTAAAAGAAAGGGAAGTCGACAGACCCATAATAGAAGTAATAACAGATATGTTTTATTAGTATAAATGTACAGAAAATGTACTACAAGTCAAGGCGTCAAACAGGGATGCGTGTTGAGTTAACCGCTATTATTCTTAGTGGTACTGGATGAAGCAACAAAGAAAGCCAAGAGAATAATGAGAAAACTAACATTAGGATACTGGCAAATGAAACAGAGTCAACTGTCGGAGCTACTATCTGCAGACGATATGGTATAGATAGCAGAAAACAGAGAATACTTACAGAAGAATTCTGAAATTCTAGAAGAAAAACTATCAAACACAAATAAGAAAATTAATGTAAAGAAAACACAAACAATAATAATTTCAAATACGAAGACACGCAATAGAATTAGACGGGAAACAAATAGATCAAGTAGTGAAATATTTTTAATCCCTAGGAGTAATAATTGAATAAATGGTAAACCAGACTTTAAAATAAACAAGAGAATGGGAAGAATGGGAAGCTTATTAAACACTATAAAAACAACATATTTTGGGAGAAAAGAGACACCGGGGGATTGACGGGGAGACAAAAATCCAGAGTCAATGGTATGGAAATGAGGTTCCTGAGAAAAATAGCAAACAGAAAGAGTTCAGACAAAATACGGAATAAAATAATCAGATAAAACCTAAAACTAGAACAAGTCAATGAAAAAATATTAGAGGGACAACTAAGATAGTTCAGGCAAGTGTGTAGAATGAAAAAACGACAGACTGAAAAAACGAGTGTTAGAAACGAGACTGCAGGGGAAAAACAAAAGAGGATGACAAAGAGTTATGTAGGTAGATGAAATCAGATGAAGTCGAGAAGAAAATATTGACATTGGAAAGTGCAATAAACCGAACACAAGATCGAAAAGCAAACGAAACTCAACTCTACCAGACTTAAACCTAAAGGTAGTAAGGCTTAGGACTAAGTAAATAAGTAAGTAACTTGTTTGTATTGGTCACAAACTATTGCTATAAAAATGATTTTATTGGTTACATAATATTGCTATAAAAAATAACACATCCGGCATTATTCAATATATCGTAGGTTATACACACTTTCCACGTTTGAAAAATACCATCCATTTTTGGGTACACGATCGGTATGATAGGTATTGTACATGTTGCAATGTCGTAAAACACGCATAACTTTTCATCCCAGCAAATGGTTTTCCATTGAAGTACTCGCAAAATTAACGACGGTCACAGTTTAGTGTTAAACGAATGGGTTGTTGTTTTTGTATACGTCAAACTCAAATCAAGTTATCACCTATATCCCGATCGACCAAAATACCCGTCTAACTAATTGCCTTCCTCCATCAACCGATCGCGATCGCCCGTCCCTATTTACAGACCAGTAATATATCTAGAGATCCAATAGCCCGTTGGCGTGTTTGTTGAAAATACAAATTTACACCTCGGTTTAAAAGACTAAACAATTATTTATTATTTAATTTTATTTTTATTTACCTATTTTATACTTTTTTCTGGTATCGTACCAGATAATTAAAAGAATGAAGTAAAAGACAGACGTACTCGCAATCATTTATTGTTAACTTACGAAGACCGGTTTCGCTCTCTATAATATGCAGAGCATCTTCAGGTCAACAGTTACAAGTAACTAAATGCTACAAATATTAAATCACAGTTAGAACAATGTTTGGTTGTAAAAAGATGCTAAAAGGATCCATAAGGTCAACCCAATATTGACAAATATATATAAAAATTAAGACAACAGACAAATACATATGCATGCACACTGCACACATACTGGCAGTAACAAACGCTCTTATGCCCACAAACACATGCAAATGTATGCAGTCTGTGATTATGCAATGTTAACGTGTTGTACTTAGCTTACACGATGTATAGCACTTGTTCCGCTCCTGCTCTAAACATCGCGTGAGTTGCGCACGCGATGTGCGCGTACTGTGCGTTTACTCTTCTTGCGATCTGTCAGTATAGTTCCTGTAATTCTTCTCCGTACCCTCATCTCTTCCATTTCCAGTAGTCTCTGTGTTGTTGCTGTGTCGCTTTTTTTCTGATGCAAATGAGATATAAAAGAAATGCAATAAGAAATAATTTTCACTATTCAATAAGGAATGAATACAACAATGAACAATGTTGTTCTGAAGCTATTTTCTTGTGGCAGTTTTATAATCAATATTTGAATATACTTGATTATAACAATGAACAAATTATAACTATTTCCTGCGCAGGATCTGGCGGCCATTTTTTTATAAACAATTAAATGTCAAAAATGGCATTTTCCCCTTTTTTTTCAAATCAACGAAAAACAGTGAAACATGATTTTTTTAGTACAAATATCTTCGAGACATGGAAAAGTCTTAAAATGACGTATTACAAAGTTTGATATACTCATTTACTGTTAATATAATTGCGAAAAAAGGTCGGAATTGCAAAACAAAAAATATTTTCTCAATAACTGTTGTAAAAATTAGAGTACAGCTTTGAAATTTTTGTCAAATGAGGGTTCTTTGGTGCTTAATATGTGATAAAAATTTCAAAGCGATTCATTCAATTGTTTAAATTTTATTCAAATTGTTTATCCCAGAGAGAATTTTTTTTGCAATAACGTAAGTCAGAAAAAAATAACCTTAGAACCATTCCACAGGTGTCAAATGAAAGAGCATGAGGTTCATTTTCAACATGGTTTAAAAAAGGGAAAAAAGGCATTTATTAGTAATAAATAATTACGCAAATGTATCGTCAAATTTTCTTTATAAAATTTTTGAATAACTTTTTCCAAAAAAATTAACTTTTTTACCCTGTTTTAAGTGCACAACAGAACTACCAAGTACTGTTATCTATATTATAATTGATAAAAAATTGTAATAAATATGTACAGTTTCTTATATAACAAAATAAAAAGTATATAAGGAAAGATTTACGATACTTTTGCATAATTATTTATTACTAATAAATGCATTTTTTATTCCCTTTTTTTAAACCAAGTTGAAAATATAGGTCATGCTCTTTCATTTGACACCTGTGGAATGGTTCTAACGTCATTTTCTTCTGACTTATGTTATTGCAAGAAAATGCTCTCTGGGATAAACAATTTGAATAAAATTTAAACAATTGAATGAATCGCTTTGAATTTTTTACCACGTATTAATCACCAAAGAACCCGTATTTGGCAAAGATTTAAAAGCTGTGCAATAATTTTTACAACAGTTATTGCGAAAATATTTTGTTTTGCAATTCCGAAATTTTTTCGCAATTTTATTAACAATAAATGAGTATATCAAACTTTGCGATACGTCATTTTAAAGCTTTTTGCATAGTCTCGAAGATATTTGTACTAAAAAACCATAAGTTCCCTGTTTTCCAATGATTTGAAAAAAAAGTGAAAAATGCAATTTTTTGACACTTATTGGTTTATAAATAAAAATGGCCGCCAGATCCTACGCAGGAAATAGTTACAATTTGCTCCTATAGGTATTATCTCTCGAAAAAACGCTATAGTATCCTGGCTGATTAAGTGTCATGGAAAAAACCTTATTACCCTGGACTAATTAAATCTATATTGAATAGAGTCTAAAATTCCCCAAATTTTTAAATAAGATTTAATCAAAATTCATTTTGGAGGAGTCGCTGTTGATTGTTTGTAGTGTTACATATTTCAGTTGGTACATTATTATCAAAGGGTTACGGAAGGGTTGAAAATATATCTCTACGTTCGACGTAATCCAAAAAAAAGCACGTAAGAAGTTATACTTCCATTATATGATTTTAACGAAATCAATATAGTTTATATAGTTTATTTATATTGTATTTAAATATTAAATTAATTTTAATGCTTACTACTTTCCAAAAAATTTTAGTAAAACAATACCAAGGATTAAAAAAAATAAAATAATAAAACACACACAAACACATTGAAAAATGCCACTAAGAACTGATTTCTGAACAATACTTGTTGATAAAATTTTTAAGTAAATACGTATTTTCTGGAAAAATTATATAATAATATACTTACAGTCATAAATTGTATAAAAAAAAATAAAAAAATAAAAACTTGCATTGTTGATCTTGTTGATTCCTTTTGTTTGTTTGTGTACGAAAAAATTGTGAACGAAATAGTGAAGTGTACAAATAAAGAAGCTGAATAAGTTCTGGGGATAGAGAACTGGAAATATTGCGACTCTACAGAGCTATATGCCTTTATTGGACTACTATTGCAGGGCATGTGAGTGCCAAAATCCATAATGTAGATATACTTTGGAGTAAGTTTTATGGACCTACTATATTTAAAGCTACCATGGGGTTAAAACGATTCAAAAATTTGCTAAGATTTGTTCGATTTGACGATAAGGACACAAGGTGTGAAGGAATAATGAACGACAAATTAGCAGCTATACGTGATGTGTGGAATCAACCAAAACTGTCAGAAATACTATTTACTATTATGTGAATAAATATTTTTTCTACAAGTTTTCTTGCATTTCATTATTCTGTACAAATCCTTCAGGTAGATCGCACCCTCGAGGTAGACCGCATACTATAGTAGCATCTTTTTTTAATCTAGATAATTTAAATTTACCTTTAATAAAAAATCAAAATAGAATATTAGAAATATATGGTTAAATAGGAATAGTATATTCAAGAACAGTGATGGGCCCAACAGACCCGAGTTGCCCGGTTACCTAAGTAAAATGTGCTGCCTGGATAAGGGTTAAAATACAACAAAACAAATATTAAGAAAACAATATATTAGATGAAGATTGGTAGAAATTTTGTTCGTAATCAAATTATGTAAATTAATATTATGCAAATATACCTACTAATAGGGAAGTACATTATTTTTTACATTTTTCAAATAAGTATGTAGATAATTTTTTATTACAATACTGAAACGTTGAAAATTACGTACCTGTTGCTTTTAAAAACTATTTAAAAAGTCACTACAATTATAAATTTCTTTTGTTTCTGTTCTCACAACAATAAAAACTAATATACACAACATTTGTTCACTCATAAACGACATATTGAACAATTATTGACAGATCATTTTAACACCCAATCAGATCCCGTATAACGTTTGAGCTGCGCCTAGGACCAAGAATTTTGATGAATTCGCGCACATATACATTTACTCCCAAACGCGGATAAACAACTTCAATAAAAATTTTAGATAGACTTATTAGTCCAGGGCGCATCTGTTTTGAGATGGACATTGAGAGGTGACTCAAATATTTTTGCAGAAATTGATTGAAAATAACTCAAATAACAATATTTAAGTTATCCTCCCACTCAAAATGGTCCGGAACATTGTTTAAATAATCAAAATGTCAAAATATGAAGGAAAAATTCGATTTTTTTATTGGTTTTTTTATTATAACTTTAAAACTATTCATTTTTGAGAAAAGTTGCACGGTCATAAAAGTTGCGTAATTAAATTTTCTATAACATAGAATTGGCTATAAATTTAAAAAATAGCCACCCTTGGTGCAAAATAGTAATATAGGCGAAAAAAACCATACAAAAACAAGTATTTGAATTTTACGTTATTCAACCATTTATGCTACACTTAGGGCCTTCATATTTTACAAAAAAAAAACTTTATGGTATAGTAAAACAACACTGTTAATTTCATTGAGATCGATTTAACAGATTTTGCAAAATAAATTTTGCAATCCAGCTTTCGAAAAAAAATTTTTTTTAAAATCCATTTTTTAAAAATGTTGCAGGACTGAAAATAAAGCAGATAGCACGTTGAAATTTTTTTTGCTTATAGAAGTGTACTCTACGTTTTATTTGAAATTTGCAAAATTAAAATCCATTAATTACCACGGCGTCAGGAAATTTTTTAAATAAACATTAATTTTTGGTGCTCGCGCAGAACAGCGGTGTTCGATTCACACAAGTTGATTTCCACCAAAATTTCTTCCAAAATTTATCTAATTATTTTCTTGCTCTATATTTTGTTGTATTTTAATATTTTAATTCCACAAAAATCAAACTAATTTTATTATTGTTTGTGAAATATTGTTTAAACAATTGCATATGTTTAAAAATAATAAACTTTTATTCTCTAAGTTAAAATATATGAACAAAAAAATTTTGGCTAAAAAAAGTGTTATTTTAAAGGATAGAGTATGTGTTTTTATTTTGCAATAAACAAATTTATCTATTTATATCGAAATGTAATAAAAATGAAAATGTATCAATCATTATCAAAGGTCATTGGAATTCCCAATCAGAGCAATAATCCGCTGTCCTGCGCGTAGCACCAATAATTAAGGTTTATTTAAAAAAATTCCTGACGCGGTGGTAGTTAATCGATTTTAATTTTACAAATTGCAAATTAAATGTAGAGTACACTTCTATACGCAAAAAAATTCAACTTGCTATCTGCTTTATATTCAATCCTGCAACATTTTGAAAAAATGATTTTTTTTTACGAAAGTTGGATTGCAAAATTTATTTTGCAAAATCTATTAAACCGATCTTAATAAAATTTACAGTGTTGTTTTACTGTATCATAAAGTTTTTCTGGGTGAAGTATGAAGGTCCTATGTGTAGCATAAATGGCTGAAAAACGTAAAATGCCAATACTTGTTTTTGTATGGCTTTTTCGCAATTATTGCTATTTTGCAACAAGGTTGACTATTTTTTAAATTTTTAACCAACTCTATGTTGTAGAAAATTTAATTACGCAACTTTTATGTCAGTACAACTTTTCTTGAAAATTAATACTTTTAAAGTTATAATCAAAAAATGAAGAAAAAAATCGAATTTTTCCTTCATTTTTTGACATATTGATTATTTAAACAATATTCCAGACCTTTTTGAGAGGGAGGATAACTCAAATATTATTATTTGAATTATTTTCAAGCAATTCCTGCAAAAAAATTTGAGTCACCTCTCAACGTCCGAATGTACTAATATTTTTACCGATGCGGCTTGGTCTATATACATAACTGGAATTATTTAAAATTCTTTCATTAAACACGTTTCTGGCAATCGAAATATTGTTCCTACATATCGTATATTATTATGTCTTATTGAAGGTAAAAGAATCATAAAGCTAGTCATTTTTCAAATACAAATCCACCACATATGAACAATAACTCAAGAAATCTTTTACAAGCCTTCGTTATTTTCGCTCGGATAAAGAGAGAAAAATCATTTTTAAAATTATTATGGATCCATTCGCTCGGTTTATTCTCATTCCAGGAAATGGAAGGAGAAATAAGGAACCACGAAATTGGGGAAAGAGACAACATTTATTATTTTGCAGGTGTATTATATGAATTTTTTTTGGAAGAAGAAAAATATCAATAAAGCGAGCAATCTGTTTATGTCAGATTCTAGCCGTAAATGAATTTTTGTTGTGCCGTTTTGTGGAATAAGAAATAAAATATTTCCTTTATGCCGTATATATTATGTAATACAAAAATTGTAGATGTGTTGTTTGTTAAGAAAGTAATCCAAAATTTTGTAACAATCAGTTTCTCGTACATTTCATGCAATATTCCAGTGCGAGCATATTAACACCAGAGCTGTTAGACATTTTTGGATAGGTAATTGAGGATTGAGGCAATCTGAAAATTACTCCTTCCTGAAAAGTAACTCTTCCATGATAACCTAACACAAAAATGTCGGTCTGGCTAGAGGGTAGCGGCCATTTTCTCCAAAAACTCCCCCCAAATTAACAAAAGGGTAAAAATGGTGGTTACAAAAAATATCTAGGTGATTTTAGTAAATTTAAATATTGAAATATTTGCCAAATTGTAAATATCGCGAGGCGATTTGCGAGGGATTTTAACTCTGCAAAATGCGTGCATAGGCGCACCAGGATTATTTTCAGGATGTGCATCTGAACTTCAGGCGATTGCATCTGAATCTATACATATTATTAACCGGTATAAAATATACAACTATACATGTATAGCTATGTACTTTCTTTTCTGACAGGGGGTATTTTTTAATATATAATCTTAAAAAATCCTAATTCGACAAGTCACGCAGTGTATCCGGTACGGATTCGATAGGTAAACATTGAATGACGTTTAATAAATGTCGGGGAACCGCTGGGGGAATTAATTTAATTCAATTTTTTTTGGGCAGCCTGTGTAAATGATTATGTTAATGTTGTTTGTACAATATCTCTACCCAGGTGCTTCGATCAGGAAACGGTTATCCCGAAATATGTATAAGCCCATAGTAGAGGCTCTGGACTGTAATCAAATCTGAACCATCTTTTCTTTTCTTTTTAGAAATCTGAACCACCTTTTCTTTCAAAATTAGTTTATACTTTCGCACCTTTAATAAAAAAAAAAGAAATAACTCAAAAAACACAGTTTGCGGGAATTTGCAGTCAAAGTTTTTAAGTTTTGCACAGTACAGATTAAAAGTTAATTTCACAAAAATCATACGGGTTAGAGGAATTCTAAAGGTTGGTGTGTAGAGTTTAATTAGTAAGCGCTTAGATTTTAGTAAATGCTAATCCTCTCGTCTATTGTTAAGGGTGCAAATGTGTTGTTCTTTTGATAGTTTATAGTTATTTCACTTTATGATTAAACATATATTCTGCGCCGATGAAATAATTCTACATGATGCTCTTTTATTGCTAAATGAACTGTCATGTAAAATAAACAAGTAGGTTTGTTGCAGTTTTGATGTAAAAACTTTTGAGTTGACACTGAATTAATCCTAGTTGTTTCTATATTTTCTTAAACACAAAATGAATTTTCGTTTTCTTTATAATAAAATACTGATTATTCGTTTATTTATCTTTATTAACAAAATTGCCTGATTACAAAATTAAACTAAAACATTAGTAACACTATAATAATACAATGAAAAGATGTTAATACAGTTTAAAAATAAACCGAAAATATAAAATAGATTGTTTCAAGAAACTTGTGTGGCTACTCTCAAATATGGCACAACGTTTATCTTAGAACTATGAATTAAAAAAACGATTAAATTATTGAATTATAAAATTGGGAGTAAAAAGAAGGAGAAAAGGCCTTTAGATAGCAATGCTTCCAAATCTTTCCGTTTGTTTGTACTCAATTTTTGTTTTTGTGTATAGGCGGGTTTGAGTGCTATTTCCGTTATTGATCCTATTTTTTTTTTCTCGTTTGTTCCTTACATCTACCTGTTTATAAGTCTCATCCTTGTATGATGTCTTATAAAAAAATATGTAGGATTATCTTTGTTCACTTGTATTGCTTTGATTTCGTTTCAGTTAACATTTTCTCCCTCAGTATTAACCGTAAAGTTATACCCCAATTCTTCTTGCAAACCTTATTTTAAATCATAAAATGATTGGTAATTCATCTCGTGCACAATTAAAGGTGGGTTCGATTTTCTAGCATTCCTTGTTAAAGTTACATATTGGTCTGGAGTGTGAATAGATCCAGATTTCAAGCTCTTTTTAACTTCTTTCTCAATAAGACTGTGCACACTATCGGCTTCGTTCTGACTGTGTCCCCTTATTAAAAATTTATATGTAATTCTCTTAATTTTTAACGTGCGCACAGCGAATAAATACAGTGAAGTTATATACTTATTCTTGTTTTGGTCCACAGCAATTGTCTGAATAGAATATGACTTCTTTTTCACCATCGCCCTCTTCACTTATATTTTTTAAATAGGCCCATATGCAAGAACCGATTTCTATGGAGCCTCGTTTTGCATCACATTTAGATAAAAAATAACAGTGTACATTTTTATATGCCTGCTTAGATTCTTTCTGTCAGTTCCGACACCGTTAAATTGTAACAGTTCAGTTTTGATTTATAATAAAATGAAGAAGACTGACCTGTATGACATTGCAGCACAGCTAGCTACTCTTACATTTTGGCTGACTTTGTTTCGGTCATTTAATTTCTCAGCCCTACTCCAGTTTTTTTTTCTTCTAAATTTGATTTATATTTTTGCTCCAGGTCTTTATTTTCATTAACATTGGAATTGTTGTAGGTATTACACAGATCGCATTGATCTATTTTTTTGGTTGGAAGAAACCAATATTAAATTCAGTAGTAAATATTTTATAATAGGTAATATATGTACAAATTTTTTTATTGTTCCGCTCTTGTTCTAATTTAAAATCATTGTATAAATGTTTAATGGTTTTGCTGCCTTCTATATATTCTCTTGAAGTAGAAACGCGTAGGCAGTGAGATTCAACCCTTGGTATAGAATTAATATGCCCCTTGATGTCGGTTATCAGTTCGGAATCATTTTTTCTGTGCTTGCCATGTTTTCCTCTTAAATCATCCAGTGCAAAACCATTTGCATCAATCTTAGTCTGTATTGTAAAAATCATGCGGTCAGAAATATCTAAAGTTGATTTAAAAAATGTTTTGCACACTCTAATTTTGACATCATTTATAACAAAATGGAAAGCCTGGTTACAGCGCCTAGGATTCTCAGCGTTTGTGTACCTGTACTTAGGTTGAATATCATCCATACAAGAATTTATGCAAACTGCTTTAGCAAACTGCCCAATTCCCAGAACCTGCAAAAAATACCATATCTGTTTGCTGTATTGACATTATCGGAGCACTTAAGTCTGCACTTTTCGGTACATGGTCTTTCAGACAACGAGCGGGGATAGTTTTCTTTTGTATTTTTTGACATCGATACGTAAGTTTACTATTATTACGTAAGATACTATTACTGTTTGATAGAAATAAAAAAATGTGTATTTATACATATATTAAAGTAATACAAATTGAAACCTACTTCTTCGTACTTTCACATTTATTATTAACGGGTTTTTTGCTACTAATCCAAGTATTTTTGTGCTCTACACTAGAAGACGCCACTCTAAAACAAGAGTATAAATATTATACCGGTTAGTTAGACAAGAAGCTGATAGTCAACAAGAATCTAATTAAATTGGATTATCAAAAAATAAGTACATAAGTATCAATGCAAACATCAAACCATTGCATATTAAAAGTATTACTATTACAATAATTATTGATGATTTTATAATAAAGTGAAACAAGTCAAAAACGTGAAGGTTTCTAACTACCTATCTAATAAAATAATAGTAGAATATTGAAATAATACTTATTGTACTTTAGTAATTTTTAAAATTTTTAATTAGAAACTGCATAAAGTTGAAATAATACGGCACATAATAAGAAATAATTTCTACTAAAATGAACTAACTCATAAATGAACTAACAAATCTTCAACTAGTTTTCTAATAAAGTGAAATAAATCTGAAAGAATACACTTTTCTAAAAAGCGATAGCAAATAATATACTTACTCGTTAGTAAAACACGTAATTGTTTCGTATTGTATCACTGTCTTTGAAAATACCGGATATCTTACCTCCAAACACAGCCGGAGTATAACTGAATTCCACCACTTTACGAGTACCGGTTTGTGCAAAGGCGTTAGTAAAAAAGAGCGGGAAAATCATTTATCTCTCTCGTTTTCATCATTTTAACCTGGCTGTTAAACGGAACAGGTTCTTCTCGTCTAGTTATTTCACTTATGATTAAATCTCGAAAACCATGAATTTTGAGTTATTTCGCTTTTTTATTAAAGGTGCGCTTTATTCACTTTTGGTGGATATTAAAGAAAATAGTTCGCTAAAATTATTATCACGGTGAATGACAGGACGTGAAAAGCAATTTAGATTTACTTGTCGAGTATTTCGCCACTCTGTTATGCTTTATTTGTCCAACTTATAAAGCTCAACAGGATAAATATTTACGAATTATATTTCCTGACTTATTAGACGTTTTATTCATAGATGGTACTAGTAGCATCTTTGGTAATTATTTTGATAATTACCCGGAAAGTATGAAAGGATTTGATTTCAGTTTAGTGCCTCTATCCAGGTGCTCCGATGAGGAAACGGTTACTCAGAAATACGTATAAGTACATATTAGAGGCTCTGTACTGTAATCAAATCTGAACCATCTTTTCTTTTCTTTTAGTTTATACTTTATTCACCTTTGTTGGATATTAAAGGAAATAGTTCGCTAAAATTATTATCGCGGTGAATGACAGGAAGTGAAATGCAATTTAGATTTCCCTTGTCGAGTATTTCGCCACTCTGTTATGCTTTATTTTTCCAAATTAAAAAGCTCAGAGGATAAATAATTTCGAATTTTATTTCCTGTCTGATTAGACTTTTAATTATGTTAATGTTTATATTACTGAATAGAGAATTGAATAGCCTTTCAAATGAATAAGCACTCGACTCCTATTCTCGTTTAAAAAAAAATTCATCGATTACATCATCACGCCCAAATGGATGACGTTACCATTATAACGTAAATGACAAAAGATCGTAATTAAAAAATAAAAATTGACCCATCTCGAGATTTTTCTCCAAAGTGGCCCATTGTTGGAAAAATTAATTTATTCCATAATTTTGAACTTAACTGTATATAGATTTATGCCATAGCAAGGGGCAAAATGTACCATTTTTAGTATTATTAACTAAAAAATAAGTATTAAAGTATTAATCTACTGTTGTACAGTGAATAAGTACACATTTCGTTTAGTGTACTCACATACAGTTGAGTCCACGATTCTTTACCCGTGCGTCATTAATACCTTTCGATATAAAACACATATACTTTCTATCTAGCAACACTCTCTTCCCCGCATGAAACTAATGACAAACCAGCTACCGCCTGTTATTAAGTAAAAACACATGTTATTTTTATGAACGCTCTAGACTCAGTAGGTACATTGAAAAGAGATAGGTACAAAAAAATGCGCTTGGGCATGCTTTCAGGTTTTAAGTACAATTTGTGAGGTTTCTGGTTTGTTTACTTTTGTGGCTGTCAGTCTGTTGGATTTTTTGCTGTTTTTTGTCGAATATTTGCATTTTGAAGTTGTTTATACTACACAAAGAGTTGTTTTTAAAACAAATTTTATACTTTAGTTGTGAGTTATTGTGGGAAATTTTATGGTAAGTGTATTTTATTTTGCATTAATTTTACAACATATAAAGCTAACCTCATTCACACAGTTAAGGAATGGTTGTGTTTAAGTTTCCGCCAAGGTGAAAATAATGACAAAAAAATATGTTACTGAATTTATTTATAAATTATGGTGTACTTATTTATTTATTAATTATTACTAATGATACTAAAAGAATTTATTAAGCTACTTCAAATGTAGCTGTACACCGAGAGAACAATTTCTTTTCTCCTAAAACACCGATTTCTTTGAGCAATATTTCTTAAAAGTTAACATATCCTATTAACTTAAACATACTGGTTCACATATCAAGTAACGAGTTTTTTAAACACAACTTAATAATTTCTTACAGATAATTTCTTCAATACTAAGAAATGCATTAATGGTAACATTTAATTTTCTTATCCTAAAGTTTTTATTTCTTAAATTGAAAACTACAAATATTTTGCAGTATAAGAAATATAATGTTAAGTTAATCCATATTTATATTTGTGAACAAGAAATTTTCTTGTAATCAAATAAATATTTTAAACCACAAGAAATAATTCTTCAGAAATACCCTCTGTAGTAACTGTGATTATAAAATAAAAACTTTGTCATTAATGCCGAAATGTTACTTGCAAAGAGATTTTCTTCCACAAAAGAATTGCGCAGATTAACTATTTATGATTTAGTCGTCAGTGTTTGTCAAGATGGCGTGATATGTTAATGTTCATATAGATGGATGTTGGAGTTATTGGTGTACTTTAAAAATTAACGGATATTTTGAAGGTACGTTCATATATAGGTATTAAATAAAAGTAAATTGAGTAATTTAAGATGTAATAATAATATTGTTGCGTATCCGAATGGTTAAAAAAGAAACATAATAGTATCTTTATATGCTTTTTAGGTATAATGATGGACGACTCTGAAATAAAGGAGCTTATTATTCTAACTGGGAAATATGCCACAATTTAAAGCTGGGATAGAATGATATAATATATAGCTTCAGAACAATATTAAGAAAGGAGTTATTAACCAACTGCGGGGCCTTCCAGAAATAGTAGAACTTCATACATGTAGGTAAGTACCTTTTTAAAAATGTGTATACTTATGTATCAAAATTATAATAGGTTTCTTCAATGTATCGTCTTCTATAAAAATATACAATACAACGCTATATCAAACATGGCGGGTGCAACGCTGAGAATTTGTTCTGTTAATTTATTTGAGATAAAGAAATCAGTTAGTCTAAAAGAAATATATGTTTATGGTTAAGAAATGTTATTGCCGAAAACCGTGAATTAGTTAATATGTATTAAATGACTTAGATGTAACCTAATAATACTTTCCCGTAATAAAATTTCTTAATGATTAGGTATGCTGTCTCTTTCTGATTATAAAAATTAAGAAAATTACATATTATTATGTCTGCTTCAATGTTTTACATTGGTTGTATTTTCTCTCTTCTTTTAGCTAAACAATGTTTATTGTGTGACTTAATATTATACAGATAAATAATTAATATTTCATTAACAAAAAGAAAAAAATAAACAAAGATGTGTATATAGGTTAAATAATGCCATGTTTAAACTAAATGTGATTAATTATTATTAGTATTAATAGTTCTTATGTGGGGCCGTGTATTTGTTTTTTTTTGTATTTCCTAAATTTGTCAAAATAAATATCTATATCTTTATAAAAAAATTTTATTAAAGTAAGTTTACTCTTTCTACATAACGATTTTGTTTTAGTGAATTGCTGATATACAAAGTGCTATTAACAAAAGAAGGAACATTTGAGGAAGTTGGATTTGCCTCTCCATCCTTTTATTGTTTTGTAGAAGATGGTAGAAGCCAGTGGTTTAAGAGTGGAGAAAATATTTGTATGTAATAATAACGTTTTGTATCTTGTTTTATTAATAAATAATGATTTTACCTTAACACAATGATTTATTTCGCCGTATGTAATATCACTTAATTTTCAAGAAATATTAACTTAACTCTAAATATACGTTTATCTCTGCGAAATATATTTCTTAACATTAAATAAATTAATTATTAATAGTAAAATAATAATATTCCTTACTAAGAAATATTATTGCTCAGAAAGAATAGTTTTCTAATGTGTAAAAAATATATTTTTATGACTAATAAAATTAATTAACATCAAGTGTAATTTCTTTCTGATAAATGGGTTTGAAATTTGCCAGAAAGTGATAGTTCAATCATGTTTAAGATATATTTATTTGGCTATAGTAGAATTTGTTTGAAATATTTTAGAAAATTATATCTTACATACAAAGATATATTTCTTAGGCAATATGCCAAGTCGATCTTTCTTAAATATTAATAAAGTTTCTTTATGTCAAGAATTTTTATCTCTCGGTGTAATTCTTTGACAAAATTTTAAAGCAAAACCTACATTTGACATTCTATTAATTTGATAACGTCAAATTTTATAATTTAACTCGTAATCAGAGCAGTAGCCACTATCTGTCACTTGCTGTTGCGTTTAGTAAATTTCCGATTTATTTCGTATGCTTTAAATGATGACGCACGGGTAAAGAATCCTGAACTCAACTGTAAGTATGTATTTGTATATATATAATGGATTTCTACGGCTATCGCCGCCTCTCCATACCCAGCTTCCAATTTTTTCTATCGTAACACATATCTTCATCTAATTGCCTCGAATCCATTGCCTCCTGAATATTGTCCCTCCAGCTTCTCCGTGGTCGTCCTCTTTTTCTCTCCGGTGGGACCCACTCTAATATTTTTCTCGGCCAACGACTCTCCTTTTAACGTGACCGAACCATGTCAGCTGTCTCTTTTCAATATCATCTATTATAGTTTTTCCACCTTCATTTCTCTAATTGTTTCATTTCTTACATGTTATAATCTCGAAACCTGACAACCTCTCCTCAAAAAGTCCATTTCTGTACTAAGTAGCTTCTTTTTATTTCTTGCACTTATGTCCCAAACTTCTGCACCGTAGATTGTAGCGCTCTTCATTGTACTTTCATATATTCTTCTCTTTGTTTCCTTCCCGATATTTTTGTCCCACAAAATTGAACTGAGAGATCTAGTGATGCTTCTACCTTTATTGATCCTATGTTGTATTTCATCTTCACTATTTCCACGTTTGTTAAATCCTTGTTCCAATGGTAGGTTTTCAATGTCTTCGTTTCCCACTATGAAGGTATCCTGACTTGTCCATATTTATTACTAATCCTACTTGTTGGTAATGTTCATTTAGCTTCCGTATCATATAGCTTAAGTCATCTTGATCTTGGGCTATAGCAACTTGATGGTCCGCAAAGTATAATGTAAATAGGGAGTCGTCTCCCACTTTCAGTCCCATCGGTTTTACTGCTTTTGTCCACCTCTGTAAGGATTGGTCAAGGTATATCTTAAAGAGAGTGGGAGATAGACAACATCCTTGTTGGAGGCCTTTTGAAGTATTAAATGCCTCATTGAAATTTTTGCCGTTTTTGATTCTGGTGTTAGTGGTCTCATATAACATTTTAGTTGCTTGTATAAGTTTTCCATCGATACCGATGTCTTTCATTGACTTCCATTGTTCTATTATGGGGATACAATCATAGGCTATTTCTAGTTCGATAAGAGCGAAGTGAGTTTCCTGATTTCGCTCTATTCTTTTTCCTAGTGATATTTTTAAAGCGAAGATATTGTCTACGGTTGAACGTCCCGCACGAAAACCAGCTTTTTCTTCAGCTTGCTTTCCTTTAATTTCTTGTTCTATTTAATTTCTTAATATCCTGGAGTATAATCTTCCAATGGTGCTGATGACTGCGATTCCCCTAAAGTTTTTGGAGCTATTTTTAGGTCTCTTCTAATGTATGGGAGTAATATGTGATATTAGCCATTCATCTGGTACTTTTTCTCCATTTAGACATCTCTCGAAAATTTTTTTAAGCATATCCCATAGTTTGGGTGGTCTATACTTTATTAATTCAGGATTAATTCCTCCAGCCCCGGGTGCTTTCCGGGATTTCATAGTTTTAATAGCTTCTTCCACTTTGTTTTTATCTAGTTCTATTTCGTGTTCTCTCTGTATATCATTCTCTTTTTCTGGTATTCTTGTTAAAGAATAAAAACCGCTAAATGCCGCGCCGTAAAAATGAGTGGCGCATACAATATTCAAGCTACAAAAGATCTGATATGAATATTACGGGGCGCAAAAATGTATTTTCATTTTGATGCAAAACAAAATTCTAGTTTTATTTTAAAAGATTTTTTCATAATATTTGCCCAATTTGAAGTAAAACGCGCCACAAAAGAGTAACTTTGATACAGTTTGAATTTTGAAACTCTTTTGTGGCGCGTTTACTTCAAATTTAGCAAATATTATAAAAAAATCTTTTAAAATAAAACTAGAATTTTGTTTTGCATCAAAATGAAAATATATTTTCGCGCCAGGTAATATTCATACCAGATCTTTTGTAGCTGGAATATTGTATGCGCCACTCATTTTTATGGCGTTTAGCGGTTTTTTATTCTTGTATCAGGAGTTTTTCAAAGTTATTTATAAATTAAATGTGTAAAGTTGAATGCAATGTTTCTCGATTACACGTTAATCTTTATAAATGGTCGCCTTTGACGCATTATCTCCCAAATGATTTAGTGTCCATCGAATGTACACTAGATTTTTTTTCTATTCGGAATAGATTGAAAAGAATATTGGGATGGCCGGTAAATGAACTCGGATTGCCCGTTGCCAGATCAAATTAGCGTCGTAAACACTACAACTATACATCATCCATTTAGGGAATAATCGTCAATTGGATTATACATTTGTAGCTTAATAACTTCTAAACCGCTTAACCGATTTTGTTCACTAAACATGAGCTTGAAACCTATTGACAAATAGTATCTTATGCATTTAAGGTCAAGTATAATAAATAAAGCTATTACAGGAATTATTGAGCTTGAAAAACCGTTTTTCTCCTAAAAAATATATTTGATCAAACTTATAAAGCCTATAACTTAAAAATTTCGAATTTTCCCGGATATAAGGTATACACCGTTAAATTCGTCTAGAGTCCTTCTACAAACGCTCAGTTATAGTCGTAATTCGTAGGTTGAAATTTTAAGTAATTGTCGGAAAACCAAAATTTTTAAAGTTTAGTTTTTCAGTTTTTCGGCTATACTGAGCCGTGTGTATGTCTGATCCTAACAACTTAGACACCATTTGAAAGCTTAACTAAACGCTATTGATTTGGTGGATTTACTGTTCTTCTGTCTCTTCTTGAACCGAAGATATATACCGCCAAAAATAGGCCGCATTGTACATACCAAGTCCTCTAGCTGGCTTATGGGTAGTCAAAACTCACAAACTACACCGGTTCTGAATCGGCCCTCACCCCCTCTTCAAACACAGAAAAAAAATTCAGATCGGTTTAACTTTTCCACACACATACACACATACATACATACATACATACATACATACATACATACATACATACATACATACATACATACATACATACATACATACATACATACATACATACATACATACATACATACATACATACATACATACATACATACATACATACATACATACATACATACATACATACATACATACATACATACATACATACATACATACATACATACATACATACATACATACATACATACATACATACATACATATCCACAAACATTTTCCCTTTTTTAAATAAAAATTGACTCATACTTCTGAGCTCGGTAACTTTTGAACGGTTTAACCGATTTTCAAAATTAGACATGCGTTGGAAAAGTAATGATCGCTTCTAATAGAAGCCTTAAAGGTTGGAGTTAAATTTTTGAAGTTTTTTTGAAATTTGGGGACGAGAACGAAAAACAAACCCTAAATAGGAAGGGCCGTAAAATCCACATGCTTGGACCAAAATGGATAGTTGACACACGAATGGGTGAGTCATTTCCTGAACTTTAAGATGGGAGTTGGCCCAATTTTAATTTTAGTCAGATTTAGAAAATCGAAAATTTCGTGTATATATGTATAGTGTCGCGTGTAAGGGATGTAGGTATGCGCCACTGGCGAGAACTGTCGTTCTCTGGTAATGTATTGTGGTCGTTTTTCTACTAATCATTCCTTAAAATGTTGTTCCCACTCGGCATCAGATATACTCTTAATTGTGTGCCCACCTTTACCTTTTTGTGATGTTCTGACAATCTTTATCACCTTCCATGCTTCTGAAATCCTAGTTCCTCCTAATTGTTGATCTATTTATTCACATTTTTTGATCCAGGTTGCGTTTTTTCTTTAAATCACTTCTGTTTTTTCTTCTCTATTTAGGTCCCTCTATTGTTGTTGAATCTCAATGTTGTCCTGATTTTGTAGACGTTGTAGGTGAAGTTGTTTTTCCTTCTCTATTTCCTTCTCGATATCTTTATCCCACCATTCTAGTTTCTTTCCTTTTTCTAAGTTTCTTAGTGCTTCTTGTGCTGCTTGTATTTGTATTTTTTATAAAAAACAAAATTAGAAAAAAACTATGAAAAACGTTGTGTTGCAACTAAATGGTTAAAATTTTATAAATAGAAAATTAGAAAAAAAAAACTATGAAAATAATTGTGTTGCAGCAAAAACTTTAAAATTTGTTTAAAACTCAATTTGTGGCGTAAATAAGTAAAATAGTTGGGTGGTACCATATCTAAGGCTTCATCAAAACATCGCAACTTTAAAATGAACTTAGAAAGTCTGAGCATAAAGCCAATACGTTTTACACTACATTAAACTCAGCCATTCATAACATAAAATTTGACATGAAAGTTTACACAAAACACTCTAGATTGGATTTAAAAGTTTGGTGTAAAACAGAAATCAAATTTTCTGGTTAAAATGCGATTTGACGCCGTTTATTCGTAGTCAACGCACGAATGTGCAGAACTGTTGTAATTTCCGTTTTAGACAACGTGCAATTTGCATAAATAGGTGCACAAAAGTTTGGGCGTTCATCGTAAATTAAGCTGTGATTAAATAATAAAACACAACAAAAATTTATTAAAGCAGATTTAATTTAATAAATGTGGCGTGTATTACTTCGAAAAGCAGAGTAATAGTCCAGGGTAATAAGGATTTTCTCGGGACACTCAAAGATCCAGGTAGCTGATTACTTTTTTAGGTATTGTAGACCTATAGTCAGAAAACCTACCTGTTTCCCGCCTAGAGTTTGCGTCCGTTTTTTAATTATTAACAATTTAGTGCAAAAATCGCGATTTTTTTCGATTTTTTGCACTCCATTCAAAAACTAAACAGTTAACATAAAATTACAAATTTCAGTTTTTTAGAACATTAAGAGGATCGGTACGTATTTTCGGCTGCAATGCTATTCAAATGGGGATTCATTTTTTTCGAATCCTGAGAAATCTAATAAGTATTTTTGAAAAATTTAAACGCAGAATGAAAGATCACGTTATTAGCGAGGGCCGAAAGTTCCTGAGAACTTCTATAATGTTTATTTTAATAAGTTACAGGGGTGAAAATCTAAGAGAAAATTTAGTGTGATTTTTAATTTCAAATATATCATTCAAAATAAACTTTGCATTTATTCTAAGGGACTTTTGGCCCTCGGTAATAATTTAGTCTCTCATTCTGCGTTTAAATTTTTCAAAAATATTTATTGGTTTTTTCAGGATTCGGAAAAAATAAACACAATGCCGTGGTAATATTTTCCAAATCTATCTTTGTCTTACAACGCACTCAGATTGTCAGTCAGACACTGACAATCAGTGACAATTTTAAATATTTGACATTGCATCGGGAATATGTTGAGTTATTGATTAAATATTATTGGAATATAGTGTATTTGATAAATAATTGATTTAAGACGTGAACTTAATAAAAAGGTATTTATTGTGTATTATTTGTGGAAGATCCAAGCAGAGAATACATCAGGATAATATATTCTGTGATCCAAGTATTTTGTTGTTAAAGATGTTCAAAATTGTAAGCGGTCCATAACAAAATATTATTAAAAAATCACTTTAACACTTTTCTTCTTTTCTCGATTGAGTATTAGTCTTTGTTGTACAAATAAATTATTACAATCACTGAATACATATTTAGTGAAAAAATTATCACATTTATTAACTGAATTAATAATTTCCAATTATAAAAATAACAGTTATCCAAGAACATTCAAAACCCATCTCTTTAAATTAATGATGACATTTTCAAGTAGAATGACTTTCTAGTAATATTTACATATCAATACCAGTGTGAATTTTACTACAGGTAATTTGCCGTGTAAAGACAGAAAAAGTAGGGATACACGTAAAATATTTGCGAATTATGTACCCATAGCCTTAACAAAATGTTCAAAATGCCGATCTTTGAAAGTTAAAAAGTAAATTTGTTGCTACGCAAACTGCAAAATAAGTGAAAATCGTTATTTGTTAATAACTTTTACTAAAACTACATCAGAACTTTAGTGTTTTTCCCAAAGTTGGACATTGAGGTACTTAACAAACATTCAAAATTTGAGACCGATCCATTAATTAGTTTAATAGTTATTCTATTTGTTTTTCCCAGAGCATTTCATTTTGCAATAAGATAAGACAGAAAATAATAAAAATAGTGCAATTCTGAGTATGGCAAATGAAATTAGAAGAGTGATAGTATCAAAATGTATTAAAAAAGGTAAAAACAATTAACATAGTTAAAAATCCTAATGCCAAATTTTTAAAATTTTGTAGTTTATAAACATTTAGAATAACTTTAAAAATGTTGTCGGTAGAAACAATCTTTTTATATATTCGAAAAGATAGTACTTTAACACGAATTTTCAAATACAAAAATTTAGCCTTGGCTCATTTGGGGCAAAGTTAGCCATATGTTTGTTTTTTAATTTACATCTAATTTGTTTATAATAATTAAGGAATCTCATTAATGCCATTTTAAAGAATGAGATTTGTATATTTTCTTAAAAAACTTACACGTACATTATACCTTCACAGCACCCTCTACGATTTTTCACAAATGTAGTGCAAACGATTACTAGGGGGAATCTACAAATCCAGTGAGTTAAAATACCGAAAAAGCAATTTCAAACGAATATAATTTGCTGTATCTCCGGATAAACTCAATGGATTTTGATCTTTCTTTTTTAAATGGTATGTAATTTTACGTAAATTACAAACATGAAATTTGTTTATAAATTTATTAATTAATAAACAGTCTAATTTGTTTAAACAATTCTTGAAAAAATATTTTTTTTACAAAAATCTATTTTTTTAATAATTATAGCATCATTAATCATCACAGAAAAATTAAAGTACACTATAATAAATAAATTATTTTTATTAGATAATTATTAAATGAAGATAATTTATTTATTAAAGAATACTTTAGAGATAGTATAATTAAAATCATGGATTTTTGGGAAAAAATTATTTTTTCAAAAATGGTTTAAACAAATTAGACTGTTTATTAATTAATAAATGTCTAGACAAATTGCATACTTGTAATGTACAGAAAGATTACATACAAATTAAAAAAGAACGATCAAAATATTTTATTCAGTAGATCCCGAGATATAGAAAATGATATTAGTTTTAAGTTGCTTTTTATAGTTTTTGAACTCGTGCATTTGTCAGCTCCCAGCTCCCCCTTCACTTACCACGACTAGTCACCAATTAAATTACATTTTTAAAAATTCGTGTAAAATACCAGTTTTCTTAATATGTAAAATGACTTTTTCTACAGAAAATATTTTTAAAGTTATTCTAAATATTTTTAAACTACAAAATTTCACAAATTTGGCATTAGGATTTTCGACTATATTAGATAATCTTTTTATCGTTTTTTAGTACGTTTTGATAGTATCAGTTTTCTACTTTCATTTGGCATACTCAGAATTGCCCTATCATCATTATTTTCTGTCTTATGTTATTGCAAAATAAAGGGCTCTGGGATAAACAATTAGAATAAATCTTAAACTAATTAATGGATCAGTCTTAAATTTTGAGGGTTTGTTAAGTACCCCAATACCCAACTTTAGGTGAAAAACTAAAGGTCTAAGATAGTTTTAGAAAAAGTTATTAACAAATAACGATTTTCATTTATTTTGCAGTTTGCGTAGCAACAAATTAACTTTTTAACTTTCAAAGATCCACATTCTGAAGGTTTTTTAATGTTCTAAAAAATTTAATTTTGTAATTTTATGTCAACTATTTAGCTTTTGAATGGGGTGCAAAAAATCGCGATTGCACTAAATTGTTAATAATTAAAAAACGGACACGAACTCTGGGCAGGAAACAGGTAGGTTTTCATCCTATAGGTATACAATAACTAAAAAAGTAGTCAGCTACCTGGATTTTTGAGTGTCCCGAACATGGTCTATTTCTAGCCTATTACCCTAATCTATAATAACTGGTGTTCCACAAATTAAAATAATGACAAATACTGAAAAAGCAACGCAAACTTGGACTTTTGCTAAAATTTAATTATTTATTCACTGGCGACTTAAAAGTAAATAAAATGCTATTAAACCCACAGTACCAATACTACATGCAGAAATTATAGTCTAGTAAAATAAAATTACACTACATGTAAATCAAAATGTAAATTCGTACAGGTTGAAACAAATTTTATATCAAAGTTTAGGTGGGTACAAAAGATATTTTCAAGAAAGTATCCAAATCATACAAGGGGATCATTGTTTAAATAATTAAAAAGTGGTCATTTTTGCAAAAAACTTACTTTTTTAACTGCTGAGGTCATTCAATTAATAATGAAGACATATAGGATTGTTTTCTGCAAAGTTGAAGGGCAAATTTTTCACATAAGACTTACAAAATTAAATTTAACCCCCTATTTATTTAAATAATTATACATAAATCTTTAAAAACAAATTTGCAAAAAATTATTTTTAGCGTTTTAAATAAGCGCTATAAAATATCTCATTTTACAGAAAAAGTTGTGCTATGTTATCAGTATTAAACAAAAAAAAATTGGTCCGAAAATTTGTAATATTTTTTGAGATATTGAATTTGTTTATTAAATGTTACTCTATTTTCAATTGCAAAAACGCGGTTGTTGCCAAAGAAGTATTCACCTGTATTAAATCTTATTATTTTTATTTTTTTGTATATTTTCGATAAATATATTGATAAATTCAAATTTCAATTAAACTTTCCCCTAAAATGGCATTTGAAAATTATTCAAATTTGTTTATAATTTGTTTTTTTAATAACGTCGCGGGGATTAAACATTTTGAAATACCGTTTCGATAATTGGATTCCTGGGAATTTTTCACTAATTAACAAATTTTATTGTCTTTTTTTCCTCTTCTTTTTTTTTTCTTGGAGTTCTATTACAACGGGCCCTTTTAGGGTTAAGTTTTATTAAGAATGTCGAATCTCTAAGTTGTAGATTCTAGACCTAAAAATATTAAGATTGGTCTAAAATCACTTAAATAAAATGCGGCTACTTACTGAGTTACAGGGTGTTTTATTTAAAAATTTAAAAATTATTTTTACCAAGTACTTTCAAACTATTTGACGTATCCTTATCATACTTGGCAGAAAGTGTGGATACTATACTGTCTACTAAATTGTGATAAACAAAAGTTTCTAGCTACTACCAGAGGCACACGACAGGGGATAGTTAATGGTTGACCCTTACCAAATTCTACGCCACTGAAGGAATTACTATTTTAGCGAAATTTTTCGATTCTCTAATACTTTCTATGTAAATAATATACTCTTTACTGGTAACGATTAAGTCATTAGTTTTCGAGATATTGGACGTTAAAAATGAAACGGCATAGTTATTTTGATTCATCCATGTATTCATTTTAAACTTCCAATATCTCTCAAACTCATGACTTTATCGATACCAATAAAGTTATTTACATACAAAGTATTGGAGAATCGAAAAATTTCGCTAAAATAGTAATTCACTCAGTGGCGTAGAATTTGGGAAGGGTCGATCATTCACTATCCCCTGTCGTACGCCTCTGGCACTAGCTAGAAATGTTTATTAATCACAATTTAGTAGGGTGTATAATAGCTACACTTTCTGCCAAGTATGATAAGGATACGTCAAATAGTTTTAAAGTACTTGGTAAAAATAATTTTTAAATATTTAAATAAAACACCCTGTAACTCAGTAAGTAGCCACATTTTATTTAAGAGATTTTAGTTAAATCTTAATATTTTTAGGTCTAGAATCTACAACTCAGAGATTTGACATTCCTAATAAAATTTAACCCTAAAAGGGCCCGTAGTATTATAACTCCAAGAAAAAAAACGAAGAAGAAAAAACGACAGAAAAATTTTGATAATTAGTAAAAAATTCCCAGGAACCCAATTATCGAAACGCCATTTCAAAATACTTAATCCCCGCGACGTTACTAAAAAAAGAATTTATAAACAAATTTGAATAATTTTGAAATGCTATTTTCGGGGGGAGTTTAATTGAAATTTGAATTTATCAATACATTTATCGAAAATATACATAAAAATAAAAATAATGAGATGCTAAGCAGGTGAATATTTCTTTGGCAACAACCGCGTTTTTGCAATTGAAAATATAGTAACATTTAATAAACAAATTCAATATCTCAAAAAATATTAAATATTTTTTGACCAATTTTTTTTGCTTAATACTGGTAACATAGTGCAACTTAGTCTGTATAAAAGGATATTTTATAGTGCTTATTTAAAACGCTAAAAATATTTTTTTTGCAAATTTGTTTTTGAAGTTTTATATACAATTATTTAAATACATAGGAGGTCAAATTTAATTTAGTAAGCCTTATGTGAAAGATTTTCTCTTCAACTTTGAAGAAAAAATCCCATAGACCTTCATCGATAAGTAGATTACCTCAGCAGTTAAAAAAGTATTTTTTTTTTGCAAAAATGACCATTTTTTAATTATTTAAACAATGATCCCCTTGTAAGATTTGGATACTTTCTTGAAAATATCTTTTGTACCCACCTAAACTTTGATATAAAATTTGTTTTAACCTGTACGAATTTACATTTTGACTTTTTTTTATTTTATTAGGCTATTAAACAAAAAATAAAAGATAAAGTGATCTAAATTTATTATTTTGTTGAGGCTGAGATACTTTCTTCTTCTTCTTCACGTGTCATATCAGAATTTTCCGACGTTGGTGATCACCATTCTGAAGGCTTCTAGATCTCCTGAAATATGGAATAATTTTCCAGCATTTGGTATATGAGTAAATTCTTAAATGTTTTTGAAGTTATACTGCTTTAGGCGCGATTGAGAGTAAAATTTCATAATTCTGCGCGCATGCGCACACAGACAGTATGGCGTTTAGTTGCTGAATCTTTCAAGTTATGTATAAATGTTATAGTCAAAGCCCGAATTGCAGGCACTCCTAGGTTTGACTAGGCAATCCTCAGGTCTGACTGACCGTCTTAGTCAAAGCCCGAAATAAATTACAGTTTCGGCCTTTGACTAGTCAAACCTAGGAGAGACTAAGTTGGTCAGGCAAAGGTCGAAATTAAATTTTATGAAATCGGGGTTTGACTAGTCAAACCCCGGTCAGCTATTAAAATGTCGTAATTTGTTAGATTAGGTTTAATAAAATGTCATGTTTTAATTTTATTGGTTATTATTTTTATATTGTCGTAATTAAAATAAATAAATTAGCGTTTATTCTCACATGTTGAGGCATTACGGCATTTAATTTTTCTTAAATATCCCCAGAACACTTCTATTTAGAAAAACGAAAACTGGTACGCTTATTGATCTTTCAGAGATAAATCGATTCCATCAATAATTACGAATTTCTAGTACAGGTCATAGGCGTCCGTTTTGAGTAGGGCAATGGTTATTTTATCGCATAACTTTTTTGTCTTTAACTTCTAAGCATTTTTGACACTGGATTATTAAATTATGAGGCATTCTAATACTAAAACTTACTCTTTAAGTCTATAAAATGCACCGTTTTCTAGAAAAATCGATTTGAAAATTTTTAGTTTTTTGAATTTGGAAAAAAATTTCAGTAGTAACTGCATGAGAGCTCTAAAATTATCAATTTGTTTCCTGAGTCGCCCTACCCAAAACGCATATGACCTGTACTACAATTTCGCAAAAAACGTACCAGTTTTCGTTTTTCTAAATAGTTTTTTTTTTGTTTTTTCAAATTAAAAAAAAACGAAAAATTTTCAAATCGACTTTTCTAGAGACGGTGCATCCTACCATTTTAGAGCAAAAGTACCTTTTAATACTATAATACCTCACAATTTAATAATCCAGTATTTTCTATGGGAAATAAGCCACAATTTTACTAAAAAATGAATTTATTAACGTTTCGTTATTTATTTCCCATAGAAAATAATTATTTATAAAAATGCCACATGGAAATAACTTCAGAACAACATTAATAATCCAGTGTCAAAAGTGCTTAGAAGTCAATAACAAAAAAGTTATGAGATAAAATATCCGTTGCCCTACCCAAAACAGACGCCTATGAGCGGTACTAGAAATTTGTAATTAATGGAATCGATTTATATCTGGGAGATAAATAAGCGTACCAGTTTTCGTTTTTCTAAATAGAAGTGTTCTGGGGATACTTAAGACAAACTAAATGTCATAATGCCTCAACATGTGAGAATCAACACTATTTTTTTTATTTTAATGACGACATAATAAAAATAATAAACATTAAAATTAAAAAATGGCGTTTTATTAAACCTAATCTAACAAATTACGACATTTTAATAGCTGACCGGGGTTTGACTAGTCAAACCCCGATTTCATAAAATTAAATTTCGACCTTTGCCTGACCAACGTAGTCTCTCCTAGGTTTGACTAGTCAAAGGCCGAAACTGTAATTTATTTCGGGCTTTGACTAAGACCGTCAGTCAAATCAAATCAAATCAAACTAGGATTGCCTAGTCAAACCTAGGAGTGCCTGAAATTCGGGCTTTGACTATAACATAAATATATCAGTGCAAGAAAAGGTGTGAAAAGAATATATTAGTGTTTTTAGTAAATGTATTATTTATTATAATTTTTGTGTCTTTGGATTTGTCTTCTTAGGGAATAAGATATTTTATAATAATAGTAAGTATATTTAAAGCATTTTTGTATTAAATTTGTCAGTATGTATGAGAAATCTTGTAAACTGTCAAAGCAAAAGGGGTATACCTCAGTGGTAGAGCGTGTGACCGGAGATCAAGGGGTCCCGGGTTCAAATCCCAGACGATTCATATTTTTTTATATTTTTGGTATCGTTTTAATAAAAAAGTTTTAAAAGTGGTAGTTAAAGAAAATTACTTAAATATTTCGTTGAAATCATAATAACAGAAGTATAACTTCTTAGGTGCGTACCAAGTACACACACATTCTTTTTAACCAAGAAACTTGTTTTCTTCCTACATCTCTACGGCCCTCTATGTTGCCTTTAGGGATCAGTTGTATTATTTTATATCGACTTCCCCTCACTATATGTCCCAGATAAGACATTTTTCGATATTTAACAGTCTTTAGCAGTTCTCTATCTTTGTTGACCCTCCTTAGTACTTCTTCGTTAGTTTTCCTTGCTGTCCAAGGTATCTTCAGCATTCGTCTGTGAATCCACATTTCCAATGCTTCAATTTTGTTCATAATCGATACTTTTGTCGTCTACACTTTTTCACTATACAAAAGTAGGGACCAAACATAGCATTTAACCATTCTTTGTCTTAGCTCTAAACTGAGATGATTATTGCAAAGAAATGACCTAATTTTCATAAAAGTAGTTTTAGTCATTGTTATTCTACGTTTGACTTCTATGTCTGGACCTAGTTGGTCCGTTATCACAGTTCCGAAATATGTCATTTTGTGAACTTTCTCAACATGGACTCCGTTTAATTAAAGCTTTGCATCGGGATGTGAGTCACAACTTAACACTAAAAATTTGGTTTTGTTTGAGTTTATTTTAATGCCCATTTCCTCTCCTCTCGTGAATACGATCAAGCAGAATTTGGAGACCTTTAATATTATCTGACAGAATTACTGTGTCGTCTGCATATCTATCTAATCACATTAAGCAGTTCCCGTTGATTTTTTTCCATATGACTAGAGTTCGGATTTAAAAGCATAAAGAAACGCAAAAAGGCGCTTAAAAAGCATAACAATTTTACGAAAAAAAGCATTTTATTATACAAAAAAAGCATGAAAATAAGCATATAAATTTTTACAAACCATTTTTTTTAAGAAAATATAGGCTATATTTATATCTCTAGGCTTAGCTTAAGAACTAGTAAAGACCTATTATAAATTTAATAATAAAATAGAATAAACAAAAAAAAAATAGATAACTGAAACAAAAATGTTTTAACCCAATGTTTATCGACACGTTTTAGATGAAGGGAAATATATCATTTTTGTTTAAAGCATGAAATAACTAATTACCCATTTAAAGGTTCCATCGTAAAGTTTCGGCACCTATCACTAAAACATTTTTGTACGAGTATATCTAAAAGCTTCTTTCAACATCCACATTGGTTATCGGTGCATAGTTATACTTTGCCACTACTGCCGGATCCATGTTTATATCTTCAACGTGTTCTCAATTTAAAACTGAAAACATTTTCTTCATCTTTTGAAATCCTTAGTTTTTTGTTAATACATTTTTGAATTTTGTTAATACTATCTGACCAATTTTTCCAGGTATACCTTCCATCTTTTTTTCAAAACTGTTTATTTTTTGGATCGACTAAACTAATGACATTTGCTGTTTCTCCAAATATTTTATTGTTTCACCCACAGAACAAAAGTTGCTATTTTATCGATTTGCTAGCAGTCTCTTCAAGTTGCAATACGAAGTTTTTAAAATTTTCGAAATATTCGGCGTAGTACAGAGCTGCATCTAACTATTTACCCCACCGAGTTAACACTAGTTCCGGTAGTAATGGAATGTTAGGGAATCTGTCTCTAAAAAGTTGCACCCTTAAAGGAGCTTTATTGAAATTTTTTTCTATTTTTTATCAACTCATTAACAAGTGGAAATTGCAGCCGTATAGTCTCAGCAACGCGATTCAGGCCGTGTGCTAGACACGTACAGTGATTGATACAGTCGGAAAAATGAAAGAGTACCCATGAACGAACATATAAAACACGCTGTATTTTCCTGTCACCGTGTCACAAAGAAAATTGTTCAGTGCAAGTACATGTAACAATAATTATTACATGTACTTGCACTGGCCAATTTTTTGTGTGACACGGTGACAGGAAAATACAGCGTGTTTTATATGTTCGTTCATGGGTATTCTTTCATTTTTCCTACTGTATTTGATGCGTCGAAAAGCATTAATATTATTTTGTTGGTGGGCACAGCCTCGGGAAGATAAAAATTTGCTAAAGCGTCATTTGCGAATCTTGGAACTGTATTGTTATTTATTGCTTCTAGTTCTTTTGGGCACATTAAATAACCCTTTGTCAAAATTTCTTCGTGAAGTACGCCTATGAAGTAATTAGCGACGTATCTTCCACAAATATATGTAACCTCGTCCACAGCAAACCAGATGTAATTGTTTCCCACTAGTGTTTTTAATTTTTTTCGGGTTTTATTTTAAACGCAATTAACATATTTTTTCGCAGAGTATTTTCATCCGGCACATGTCTTCAATAGTAGGTACTTTTCCAAAAATGATTTAAAACTTTCATTTTGAAATTTATTTAAAGGGAGATCAGAGTCCAAAATTGCACTACATAGATCAAAATGAAATTTCTTCTGTTCGCAAATGCAAAAAACGACAATAGTATATAAAAAAGCACCAAATAAGCACAATAATTCAAAAAAAGCATAATAATTTAAAAAAAGCAAAAAAAGCATAAAAAAGGGCTGTCAAAATGACTTATTTTTGCATATTTCGTTCATATTTAAAAAGAAAATAGTCCTGCTTGTATTATTTACCATAAGGATTATACTTAGAAATCCGGACTCTACATATGACTGTCACTCAAGTGCCTTTTTAAATAACTGGTCCGAGTAAATATTGAACAATGTTGGCGGCAAAATGTACCCTTTTCTGACTCCTCGTATGGAGACGTCATCGGTGTAGTTATCTCCAATTTTTACGATAGCAGTTTGATTCCAGTACAAATTTTTTATGACACGAATATCCTTGTCATCTATTTCGATATTTTTCAGTATTTGCATTAATTTTACATGCTGTACTTTATCGAATGCCTTTTCGAAGTCCACGAAACATGCAAATGCATCTTTTATTTGGTCACGGCATTTTTGTAATAGAATGTTAAGCGCAAAAAGTGCCTTCCTGGTTCCCACAGCATTTCTAAAACCAAATTGGGTATCTTCGAGATCTTCTTCGCATTTGCGTCTAATTCTGTTGTGTAGTATTCTGAGGAAAATTTTAAGAGAGTGGCTCATTAGGCTAATTAATCAATACTCTGAGCATTTTCTCACATTGTGTTTTTTAGGTATTGCGACAAAGATGGATTTGAGCCAATCTGTGGGAGTCACTCCGGTGTTATATATTGAATTAAAAAGTCTTACTACTACTTTTATATTATCATCCTCTATTAGTTTCAGCAACTTAGTTGGTCTATGATCTTAGCTTTTCTAATTTTAGCATTATTTATAGCGTGCTCTACCTCATCATACAACCTCTTCTGTCCACTGCTGGACATAGGTCTCTCCCATTCTTCGCCACTCTTCACGGTTCTGTGCTTCTTGTTGCCATTTCTTGGATATTCGTTTAATGTCGTCCATCCAGCGTGTTGGTGGTCGTCCTCTGCTGCGTTTGTCTTCTCTTGGGCGCCAGTCAATTAGTTTTCTGGTCCATCGTGAGTCTTTCAGTCGCGCTATGTGACCTGCCCAATTCCATTTCAGCTTGGCTATACGTTCAACGACATCAGTGATACCTGTTCTTTTCCTTAAGTCTTGGTTCCTTATTTTGTCTTTTTTTGTCACGCCGAGAATCGATCTTTCCATGCGCCTTTGTGCCACTCGCATTTTTAGTGCTGTTGTTTTTGTGAGCGTGAGAGTTTCTGCTCCGTATGTCATAATAGGAAGAACGCATTGGTCAAATGTCTTCCGTTTCATAGCTGTCGGGATGTTGCTCTTAAAGATGTCTCTTAGTGATCCATACGCCGCCCAAGCAAGTGTTATTCGTCGTTGAAATTCGCAGGTCTGATTGTCCTTGCCTATTCTGACTTCATGACCGAGATATATGTACTTTTCTGTCAATTCTACCACTTGATTTTGGATGGTTAGGTGTTCGCTGGGAACTAAATTTGTCATAAATTTGGTCTTACTGATGTTCATTTTTAGACCTATTGTTGAAGACACGTTTTCTAATTCTAGTAGCATTTGTTGTGCTTCACTCAGATCTTCGGTAATAAGTACTATATCGTCGGCAAAACGCAGATGATTGAGCATTTCTCCATCTATCTTTATTCCTCTATTTTCCCACTTTAGCATTTTAAAGGCGTATTCGAGGACCGCTATAAATAATTTAGGTGAGAGAGTGTCGCCCTGTCTCACACCTCGCTTGATATGAATTTCTCTGGTAGTATCATGTAGTTTTACACGCATTGTGGCGTTTTGGTATAATGTTTGCACTAACTTTGTAAACCGGTAATCTATTCTACTATTGTTCAGAGCAGTTATAATGCTGTCTAATTCCACAGTGTCGAAGGCTTTGTGAAAGTCTACGAAGATAAGTACCAGTGGTTTGTTATATTCTATCGACTTTTCTATTAAGGTTTTTACTGTTTGTAGGTGATCGTTCGTTCCGAATTTTGAGCGGAATCCAGCTTGTTCTCGGGGTTGGTAGAAATCTAACTTTTTTTCTAGTCTTGTCGTAATTATTCGGGTAAACATTTTATAGATGTGGTTCAATAAGCTGATTGGTCTATAGTTTTCTAGGTGCGCCTTGTCTCCTTTCTTGTGTAGTAAAATTGTTACTGCATTGTTCCATGTTTCCGGTATGCAACAATCTGTTAGACAAAGGTTAAACAAAATTTTTATTTGGTTGAGAAGGACACGTCCACCCATCTTTATAGCTTCTATTACGACTCCATCTTCTCCTGGCGCTTTGTTGTTTTTCATCCTTTTCATTGCGTCCTGGATTTCGCTTAGTGTGATCTCTGGCATGAGCTCTGAACCCTGGTTGATAACTTTGCGTGATGCAGCGGCTTCTAAATTCTTTTGGTCTTCTCTTTGGCTTGTATATAGTTCTTGATAGAAGTCTTCAACTATGTGCAGTAGTTCTTCTCTATTTGATGTGGGGACTCCTTCTTTGTTCTTTAGTTTGTGTATTTCGCATTTTCCATTGTTTAGCCGCCTTCTCAGGACTTTCAGACTTTTATTCTCTTCTATAGTCCGCTGGACTTTTTCATTCTTAAATTTCCTTAAATCTTTCCTTATAGCTTTTGATACTTCTTTGTTTATTTTTCGCAGTTCTTCTTCGTCAGTGCTTTCGTTTTCTTTGATTTTTCTTCTAGTTTCATACTGCTTCTAGTTTCATACTCTTCTAGTGCTCTACCTAGAATTTCATAATTTCTGGGCCGTCAGTACAAATTTGGTGGAATTCGGCAATATTATTCCTGTCATCTTCAAATAACTCTGATATATACAGCTGCCATTATTCTCTTATTTCGTGCTAATTTACAATAATTTTGTTATTATTGCCAACGAGTACACAGGTAACTCGTTTCTTAAATATGCTACTTATTTCTTTTAGTTTCTTGTGCGCATTAAATAAGTCGTGTTTAGATATCACATCCTCCATTTCGTCGCACCTTTCTCTCATCCATTTTTCTTTCGCTAATTTGATCTTCTTTTTTATTCTTCTCTGCAAGTGTCTATTATCTGTTTCATTAGATTTTATCAGCCGACGTTGTTCCATCAATTTCAAGATGTTGTCTGTCATCCATTTATTTTTCTTGATTAAGTTTTTTCTATAATCATTGTTTGTGAAGATTTCGTTAACTTGGTTTTTAAATTCACTCCATAGTTCTTCTGGATCTTCTAGTTGTTCTCCGATGTTTTTTATTCTATTGTTAAATTCTTTTTTATTGTTATGTTTTATGTTTATATCGTCAAAGTTATATTTGTTGCAATATTATGTAGATATTTTGATCTTAGGTCTTTTGAGATACGTTGAGGTTAATATATGTTGCTATATGTAAGTTATTAGATGCAACTGGTCAGGTCACGGGCTCGAATGACATATAACAGATAGAAAAAGAGAATACTGCAATAAAGACCAAGAGATGATGACTACTGAAGCAGAGGTCGTCCACCATCACGCTGGACTGATGATCTAAAACGTTGTCGTAGGAATTGGATGCAAGAGGCAGAAGATCGAAACAGATGAAAAATTATGAGGGAGATCTATGTCCAGCAGTGGACAAGCGAAGATTAAATTATATAGTTATTTGGTTATACAGTCGAACCCTCTTACTGGAATAGCCTTCGTACCAAGCAAAAATATTCTTATAACCGGGATATTCTAATAACCGATCATTGGTGGCTAGCCGTAATAAGTGTACCGAATATACGTAATAATAGTACATGTTGTTCTGAAGCTATTTCCTTGTGGCATTTTTATGATTAATTATTTATATGGGAAATAAGCCACAATTAAAATGAAAAAAATAATTTTATTAACGTTTCGACGCCCAAATCGGGTGCCGTTGTCAAAATACAAAATATTACTAAATAAACAAAAATGTTGTTGCATATATAAAATAATAGTACATACTATGTTAACCCGGCACCTGCCACGTGGGGTGCTACTAGCACCCCATAACACATTTTTATCAAATATTTGGTATTTTTCAAGTTTGGTAACCGTGCTGTGCGTCATAGTAGCCTTCCATAATATTATACAGTGAGCACGTAAACGTTGGAATAAATTAATTTTCTCAAGAACGGACGATTTTGGAAAAAAATCCCGAAACAGGTCAATTTTTATTTTTAAATTACGACTTTTTGGCATATACATCATACTAGTGACATCACCCGTCTGGGCGTGATGACGTCATCGATGATTTTTTTAAATGAGAATAGGGGTCGTGTGATAGCTTATTTGAAAAGTAATTTGATTCTTTATTCAGTAATATGAACATTAACATAATTATTTATACAGGGTGCCCAAAAAAAAATTTTTTTAATTAAATTTATTGACATAAAAAGAAGAATGTGTGTAATTTATTTAATTTAAAATACATTTTACTGCTATCAGAAAACAGAAAAAAATGTTTTTTTGGCAAATAAATGTTGTTTTTTGCTTAAATTCAATATTAAAGCAGCCACCCACCAGCCTCGTGACAATTTGAACATTTAATTTTTCAAGTTTTTCAAATATTCTTTTTTTTCTGTTTTCTGAGAGCACTGAAATGTATTTTGATTTAAATAAATTACATACATTCTTCTTTTTATGTCAATAAATTTAATGAAAAAAATTTTTTTGGACACCCTGTATAAAAACTTATGTCAATGTTTATATTACTGAATAGAGAATTGAATTACCTTTCAAATGAGCTATCACACGACTACTATTCACATTTAAAAAAATCATCGATGACGTCATCACGCCCAGATGGGTGACGTCACTAGTATGATATATATGCCAAAAAGTCGTAATTTAAAAATAAAAATTGACCTGTTTCGGGATTTTTTTCCAAAATCGTCCATTCTCGAGAAAATTAATTTATTCCAACATTTACGTGCTCACTGTATAGCATAGATGTGTTAGCGTTTGACGTGGTTATTTAGTGTCATTCTGAACTTGTATACTAAGTTTTAATTTTTATTTTGTATTTTTGATAAACAGATCAAATTTACATTTTTTATTGAAATAACTGATTTAAATTATTAATATAGACTCTATACTTACTAAATCTTATTTTTTTTTAGATATTTTACTTCATTTCATTTATTACGGCTTGGTACTTGCTAATTTACTTATAACACCTTTTTCATTTTATTTTTTAACTTTTATAACATATTAGTGGCTAAAAGTTAATAAAACATGTTTTTTTATATTATTGTGTTACTGAACACATTATTTTGTTTTTTAAACAAGTAGATCACAGAAAATTTTTAAGGGGTGCTGTGAGCACCCCACGTGGCAATTGACGCCTTGCAAAGCCACGTGGCAGGTGCCAGGTTAATATGTATTGTTATGCTCTACTTTATCTCTTTATTTAGATTGATTAGCAAATTTTTAATTTAATTAATTAATCGATTACTAATCACTGCCTATTTAAAACAAAACTAAATTCAAATTAAATATTCCAATAAATTTTATTCTCAGGGCCAATTTTGTATTTGATACAATACCTATGATTTGTGGCTTCTAGTATTTCTGGTTGCTTACTTCTTCCAGGATGGAACAGGGAAATTAAAAACATTCAATATCATATAAATGTAATATATTATTCATTTACCAAATAAAGCCGTGTACATATGATTTAAAAAAAATTACTAAATTTTACTCTTTGTTGCAACAATTTCTTACTTAATAAATCAAACTTTCATTCTGATATTTCTTTGTTTTAACAAAAAAAAAATTATTTAAATAATTTATTATTTTCTCATACTAAACTTAATAAAATGTACTTTTATTCATTTGAATTGAATTCTTAAATTTTAAATGACTAACTGCGTTATATGTAGTAATGTTCAATAAACAAATAAGCAAATATGGTTCTGATATAAACAAATTCTCTCCATTCCGACAAATGATTTGTCTAACCTTTTTGTTTCTTCACTTCCTCTTTTTCCGGATTGCGTGGTTCTCCATTCTCTCAACGTACTCTCTGGATGTTGCGATAAAATCCCTCTCGTCCAAACTGCTTCCAAAACAAAACACAGGAACTTGCTCGAATTCTCTTACTCAATTTTCTCCTTGCTCGATATCTTGTGCAAATAGATATCAATCAGCTACTCTAGACAAAACAAAGGAATCTCCCTCAGACGACAATTTGGCTTCAACTTGATTCTGCTCGCAAAGGCCGATCACACCACTTTACACTGATTTCTCACTTTTGAAAACTCGACTGTTCTCTTCAGATATCCATTAGACAGTGACCCTCTTTTCTCTCGCAAATTTAGACTCCAACTTCTTATCCCTTCTACCGATCTTTTCCACCCAATCACAAGCACGCCTCTCTCAAAACCTTTCATACCCATTTCTTCTGAACCAAATATTTTTCTATATAACTTTCCAATTTGTCCAATTTTAAGAAATATCATCCTTAGTTTCTTCCTACATACTACATTTACTTCTAAAAACTAAAACAAAGTGTTTAGTCATCAAACCTTCCCGGAAACATTTTAAAAACATTATTGTTCTCGCCAAACGATATGTCCACTTTCTAATCCCGAATTGTTTGTTAGTGTACCAATTCACTTTGTCGAATCATTATCACTAATCGTTTTCACTTTCACGAAACACTGTTTAATAGCTAAATTAGATTGCGAAATTTAATTTTCTTTTTAACCCGGCACCTGCCACGTGGGGTGCTACCAGCACCCCATAACACATTTTTATCAAATATTTGGTATTTCAAGTTTGGTAACGGAGCTGTGCGTCATAGTAGCTTTCTATAATATTATATAGCATAGATGTGTTAGTGTTTGAATTGGTTATTTAGTGTCATTGTGAACTTATAGCTCTAAAATCGAATTGGGGTGTCATCATCTGGCACTTTAAGTTTTAAATTTTTTTGTATTTTTGATAAACAGGTCAAATTTACATGTGTTATTGAAATAAATGATTTAAATTATTAATATAAACTATATACTCACTAAATCTTAATTTTTTTTAGATATTTTACTTGACTTCATTTATTATGGCTTGGTACTTGCTAATTTGCTTATGACACTTTTTCATTTTATTTTTCAACTTTTATAACATATTAGTGGCTAATATGTCAATAAAACATGTTTTTTATATTCTTGTGTTACTCAACACATTATTTTGTTTTTCAAACAAGTAGATCACAGAAAATTTTTAAGGGGTGCTGTGAGCACCCCACGTGGCAGTTGGCGCCTTGCAAAGCCACGTGGCTGGTGCCGGGTTAAATGATGAAATATAATCTTTTTTTATTAAAAAAAAAACAATTCTACAACAGTATATGGGGTGTCAATTTAAAAAGTTGCCACCCCTATAATTTGGTCCCTATAGAAAATCTAAAAATATACAAAAACACGTCAAATTTATTTGTGAGGGGGACATTCTGTACAAAAGTTTTTAACTAAATTACATTAACCCTCTAGCGGGGGCGGACACAATCCCCCAAAATCTCTAATAGTACGTTCTTTAACGGTAAAATATTGCAAAACCTCTAAATTTTAAAGAACCGCTTAGATTGACATGAAATTTGTCATACACATAGCTAACAAGTCAAAGAAAAAAAGTGATATTGTGCCGATATGTGCTTTTGCCCTGGGGGTGGTTTTCACCCCTCTTGTATTCGTCCAAAGTAAGTCCGGAAATTGATAAACTGACTAATTTTAAGTAACTTTTGTTCTATAGAGTTTTTTCACTAAGTCAATACCTTTCGACTTCTTTGCCAGTGATAATTAGTTAGTATTGTTAGTATTTTGTCGAAAAAACATTCGTAGCAAAATTATAGCCTGTAAAAATTTTTAAGAAATGATGTATATATCACGTTTATATACTTAGTAAAAGCAGAGTTGTAGCTAATTGAAAATAGGTTCGTATTCGTCAAATTACAAATGGAATATTTTAACGTGAAATAACCAAAAATGAAGCACATTTCGGGGAAAACTCATTACAAGTTATTTAAAGTGTATAAAAAAGCTTCATTTTTGTTTTATAAAAAAAATTTCTAGCATCAAAAGTAAACAAGTTACGCTCAAAATAAAGTTAGTCCCTTTTTTTTGTAAAACAATCGGGAAAATCACCCCCTAATTAGTATCTCAAATGAACTTAATCGTTACGACTTCACAAGTTTCTTGACTCGTGTATGTATTGTTTATATGATCTGTAAGTTTTATCAGTTCAAAGTCCTTATTTTTGAAAGGGCTGTAGTTAAAAGGGGTTGAACGAGTCACTGATCAGGAATGTATGCAAATTTAGAAACAGCAAAACTTAATCAATTTTTGTCTAACAGAAAAACAAAAAAATACATGATAATCAGAAAAGCAATGCTGACTTTTTTTGTTTTTCGAGATTTTTGGTATCTCTAACAATTTTTAAGTTATTTTGAAAAAAGCCATATTTTTCAAAATAAAAATTTTTTAAAATTTTACTTTTAACAATTTTTTTTCCAAAATAAGCACTTTGAATCGATGCAACTTACACATCATATAATACATATAAACACAACATAAATAAAATAATTTGTGGAGCGGTAACGATTAATTTCTTTTAAGTAGCCAATTAGGGGTGGTCTTCCCGATTTTTTTTTTGCCAAAACAAAAGGGACCAACTTTATTTTGAGCGTAACTTGCTTAAATTTAATGCTAGAAACTTTTTGTAAAAACAGAAATAAAGCTTTTTTAAACACTTTAAAAAAGTTATAATAAGTTTTCCCCAAAAAGGGCTAAATTTTTTGGATATTTCACTTCGAAGTATTCTATTTGAAATTTGGTGAATATGAATCTATTCTTCATTGGCTATAACTCCGGTTTTACGAGGTCCAGAGACCTAAAGCGTACACCATTTTTTTACTTTTTTACAGGCTATATTTTTGCTAAGAACGTTTTTTTCGATAAAATACTTACTTTTTGAGTTATTTGCGAAAAACCTTCTAAAAATGTAGTTATTTTGTTGAAAAATGAACACATTCATCGCAAATAACTCGAAAAGTGTTGACTTTGCGAAAAAGCTCTATAGAATAAAAATTACTTAAAATTAGTCAGTTTATCCATTTCCGGACTTATTTTGGACTTATATTTTTTCACCGCCAAGAGGGGGTGAAAGTCACCCCCAGGGCAAAAGCACACATCAGCACAATATCACTTTTTTTCTTTGACATGTAAGCTATGCGTATGCCAAATTTCATGTCAATCCAAGCGGTTCTTTAGAATTTAGAGCAAAAACCGTGAAAGAATGGACTATAATGGAAAGGGGGGTTGAGTGATACCTCATTTTAAAGATCATTTGATTACCTTTTCAAAGATACCACATACGTTATATTTCCATTCAGTACTTTTGGAAAAATCAAGTGAAACCTTATTGAAACAGAAAGTGAAACAGATATTAAGTGTCGAGTTCAGAACTCCAAAACTTTTTTTGGAATATTGCGCTCCAAATTGAATTTTTTTTTGAGTGTTAGAGTATTTAGCGAATTTTTTTGAAGGATTTTTGGAAAAATCAAGAAAAACCGTAAAGATATTAAGTATCGAGTTCAGAACTACAATATTTTTTAGAGTATTGAGGCTCTTCTCCTTAGGCTTTTGCTATTTCTATTTTCACTTCCTCTAAAAATTTTATAATGAACTATTTTAAATGGGAAATAAGCCACAATTTTACCAAAAAAATGAATTTATTAACGTTTCGACGCCCAAGTCGGGTGTCGTTGTCAAAATACAAAATAATATTATTTAATAAATTCATTTTTTTCGTAAAATTGTGGCTTATTTCCATTTAAAATAGTTTATTAAAAAAATGCCACAAGGAAATAGCTTCAGAACAACACTTTCTTTTTGGTGACTGTGTGGTTTTAAAGAGCTGTGTCTGACCTATCTTTTTTCTACTATTTAATACAGTTTGCTTTTCTCTTTTAAGTAATTTTTTGAGCAGTGTATATATTCTTTGAACCATAGTTATGACACAAAACATAAAAATAAATTATTAAAGTAAAATATTTTATCTAATGTCTAATCTATTTGTTTTCCTTCATTACCAATGCCTCTAAAACATCCGGGGAGCAGCTAATATGAATACTTTGCCCCGTGTTTAGGGTCGACATGATGACCCTGCGAAACGATAACCACGAATGTTTTTGGGTTGTTCAGATTTAATGAATGAGTTAATGAGCAAGGATTTCCACTTTTTAGGTCTCGTAATATAGCGGTATAACAACTTTTTTGCTGTTCGTTCTCCTATTTTTCCGGATTAGTCAGGGATGGACTACCGTGACCTTTTTGTTTTGATGTTGGGATAGTTATAATAAGCTTGCGGCAAATTTAACTCTGGTATGGTAAATATTCATATCAATTTATAATAGTGACAACAAGCTATACGATTTTTCTGTGTATGAAAATTATTGATGTATAATTTTACCTTTATGTTAAATGCCTTTTTCAAAATCCATGCCATTTTTATAGTTAATAATGGAAATTATTTACAAATATAAAACTACAACTACAGTGAAACCCCGATAAGTCGGCCCCCGATAACCCGGAAGTCCGGTTAGCCCGGACCGACTTTCATCAGACAAAGCAAACGTTTTTCACTTTGACTGAGTTTTTTTACTAAGTAATAAACAATACTGTATACAACTTACGTAATTCAGATGTACTGTTCATATGTATTTTATGTTTTTATAATTATAATGTGTATTTGTTTATTATTTATATGTATTTTATTAATGTTTACCATATTTTCCGGCTAACCCGGATTTTCGATAACCCGGATCGGCCGCGGTCCCGATTAATCCGACTTATCGAGGTTCCACTGTACTAATATATTTGACGTTTCTACCAACAACACTAAAAATAACGATATATACATATAGACTTTTAAAAATTTGCATTCTTGGAACGACTTTTTTGAAACTACACTCACCGGCACAAAATTCCGCCACCCAAAATGTTTGATTAAGTTTGATAATTTATAACTTTATTAGTTGTACTCCGATTTTCAAGATTCTTGCACCATCTTCTAGGTACTTCTTCTTCTTGTAGTGCCTATCCGTTTCGGATGTTGGCGACCATCATGTCAATCTGTACTTTGCACACTGCTGCTCTGAAAAGATTTGTAGCGGTTGTGTTGAACCACATACGTAGATTTTTTAGCTACGAAATCCTTCGCCTTCCTGGTCCTCACTTTTCCTCTACTTTTCCCTGTAAGGCCAGTTGCAGCAGTCCATATCTTTCACTGTTCCTCATGATGTGACCGAGGTATTCGATTTTGGCTGTTTTTATTTTGAATAACAGCTCTTTCTCTTTTTGCATTCTCAGCAAAACGCCCTCATTAGTAATGTGGTCGGTATAAGCTATCTTCAGGATTGGACGATAAAGCCACATCTCAAAAGCCTCAATTTTCTTGCAGGTGGCATCTGTGAGGGTCCACGACTGAACTCCGTACAACAGTATAGGAAAGATATAACATCGTAGTAATCTGACTTTTATGGGTATCGACTAATCATGACATTTGAACAACTTTGACAATTTTTGAAAAGTAGATCTTGCTTTCTCTATCCTACATTTGATTTCTATAGAATGGTCCCAATTTTCATTGACGTTCGTACCAAGGTAGGTATAAGTTTTTACTCTTTGTATTTGTTGACCATTCACACTGATTCGTCCAAATTGCTGTTTGTTCTTAGAGATAATCATACATTTTGTTTTCTTGGTGTTTAGTGAAAGTCCGTATCTCTGACTGACTTCTGCGATTCTGTTCATTAACTCCAGTAGGGCTTTAGAACTGTCAGCGAATACCACAGTGTCGTCTGCGTATCTTATGTTATTGATACGTTCTCCGTTAATTCGAATTCCGGCTTCAACATCATCCACTGCTTCTTGAAATATTTCCTCACAGTAGATGTTAAACAGCAGTGGGGATAGTATACATCCCTGACGGACCCCACGTTTGATTTTGATATCGTCGGATTCCTGCCTCTGTCCGGATAGAGGATGTTTGATTCCAGTACAGATTGCTGATAATCCTTAAATCACAGGTGTTAATTCCAATATTGGTTAATATCTCCATCTTGTAGGTACATGTATTAATATTGTTTGGTATTTATAATATTTCGATTATACAAATTTTTGCTTATATATTATAGGTAGTGTTAACATAATGAATCAGGGATACAAAATGGGTAACCGAACCATGAGAATACTTTGCTACGCAGATGATGCAATCTTAATAGCCAAAAACGAAGATGACTTACAACGCCTACTACAAAAATTCAAAATAACCGCCGAAAAGTATAACCTGACACTATCCAAAGAGAAAACCCAATCGATGGTAATATCCAGGAACCCAATTAGATGTAAGTTAGTAGTGGATGACCATATAATCGAACAGGTAATGGATTGCAGATACTTAGGTGTGGAAATATCTAGCGACAGGCATCTGTGGCAAGAATCAAAACAGCAGGCAATGAAAGCAGCGAGAATATCTGGTTTCCTGAGGGATATAATCTGGCGGAATAAATATATGAGCACCGAAAGCAAAGTCCGCATTTATAAGACATGTGTTAGACCCGTACTGACATACGCAGCTGAGACAAGGGCCGAGAAAACAAAGACCAAACAGATAATGAGAACAACAGAGATGAAAACCCTAAGATCCATAAGAGGTATCACACTCAGAGATAGAGTACGAAACGAAGACACATTGAGAGAGCTAGGCGTTCAGGACGTAGTGAGATGGACAAGAGCGCGACAACGCATGTGGAGGGACCACGTAGATCGGATGGGCCCTGAACGTATGGCGCATTGGGCGAAAACACAGAAGCCCAACACCAAGCGACCCATAGGAAGACCCAAAACACGATGGTACGAGAGTTGGAGCTCCGGATCGCAGCAAAGACTGTCACAGAAGAAACAGGACATAGTCCTATTACAAGAAGAAGAAGAAGAGAAATTTTTGCTTGCATTGCATTATACGATGGTGAATGGAAGTGTTGTATTTCCTACTAACTTAAAAAAATTCTGTGGAAAAACGGAAGGGCTGGCTTTGTTTCATAGTCCCGGAGGCATCACTAACATTTTGTTTTTTGAATTATCCGAATATCTCTTTTCTTGTAAGAGCTGTACAATTTTTGGTAAATAAAAACACTGATTGACTCGTATAATAGAGCTTGGATTGATAAGATTAGAATGGCCGCATGTAGCCCAGATCTTAATCCTATTGAGTATTTATGGGATAAATTAAAAAAAAGCTATTCGCCGTCATCCTAAGCGTCCAGAAAATTTGGTACAGTTATGACCCTGGTAGAGGAATATCGGGCTATTCCCCAGGCAAGGATAATACATCTTTATTTGATGCCAAACAGATTGCGAGCAGTCGTTGCTCCAAGAGGTGGACATACCCGCTACTGAATTGTTTGGTTTTGTTGTTAATTTTGTTTTGTTTTGGTAATTTTAGTGAGTTTGATATTTTTAATTAAAAAAACCTTCAAAGCAGTGTTTTTATTTACAGCTCTTACAATAGAAGAGATATTTGGATAATTCAACAAACAAAACCTTAGTCATACTTCCAGGATAATACAAAAGGACTATGAAACAAAATCAGCCCCCAAAGTTTTTTCATAAAATTTTTTAAAGTTAAGAGAAAATACAACGCTTCCATTCACCCCCGTATAATGACACCTAAGCAAAAATTTTTTGTTACCGGAATAATAAAAAACATCAATACATGTACCTACAAACTGATGCAAGAATCTTGAAAATCGAAGTACAAGGAAATCGGAGTAAATAAAGTTATAGATTGTCAAACTTAATCAAAAATTTTGGGTGGCGGAATTTTGTGCCGGTGAGTGTAGGTTTGGCCATAATAAAAAAACTTAAATACATAATTTATATAGTATAATTAAAAATAATAATAAATGTTACTGGGACTTTTCCAAACGGACCATTTCCCATATTATTAATACTTTCCTGGGAGTATGCTTGAGAATGACCACTACAACCTATACTGGAACTGCACTGTGCTCACATACCAAACAGTGGCACATAATAGACCGGATCTCGTATTTTTGTTAACAAAATAACGAGAAAAGCAACACTCATTAGTGTGGCGATACCTAACAAAAATAACTTACGCTCTTAATACATTGAAAAGGTCGCCAAGTACAGAGATCTGGAAATTAAAATACGAAGACAATGAAGAATGCAAAGTACCCAGACCATACCAGGTATTGTCTGGGTACTGTTAAAGTCACTATTAGACTATGCAGAAAGCTATACTACTATCGACGGCCAGATCTGTACGAAATATTTTGGGAGACTCTCCACCATACCAAGTCACCTAGGGCTCGATAACAGGGAAAAATACCCACCAGAGCTCAATCCCTTTGATACCATGTGATGACGAATTTCACCCTGCAGGAATAATGGAAACATAATTGACAAGATATAGGTATGTCATACAAGAGGATGTGAGGTAATGGGGGAGTGAGGTAAATGAGGGGATGAAAGGTAACTGATTAATTAATTGTTCATTCAATTTCAATCTGATCAAAGCATTTCAAAATTGTAATGATTTAAACATTGTTCACTTGAACATAGCAAAATTTGGTTTAAATAATTGATTTTTATTTATTAAAAATTTGGGAAGCACGTTCCACGAACTCGCGTTATTTTTCTCTTGAAAACAGACACAACAGACACTCCTCCATCCAATCCACAGGAACAAGACACCAAAACTTATTGATATGGTATTCACTGTAACCACGTTTTTTTCTTATACCTTCACCAAGAAAACAGACTACATATAGGTATGCCTAACTCTGGCACAGAACCAAAAAACAACTGGAGTTCACTCCATAACTGATAACTTAACTCTCTCTACCAGACAAAACTTAACTGTCATTCGATCCTCTTAATTCAAGACAAGAATCTGGTCTCAAACACAGAAATTGCCCTCCCACTTGACGATCATTGGATCTTTATCCAATCAAAAGAAATGCAATATTTCTTCTATCAATAAAGAAACCAGGGTATTTTTCAAAGTCACACCCTACCAGAAATCATAAGGCTCCTTCGACCAATCAAAAAAATATAGCAACATCAGCTATGGCTTTCGCGATTCTCACAAGACTGCAATCGTAAACATAATTGCAGCTGTGATAATTCGAACTTATTGACAACTAATCTCAAAAAAATTCAGTCTCATCAACTATTTGATAATTTGCCACGATAAGTACACTCTTCACTCGGTCAAAAGATAAAACAACACATTCTCGTGGGAAACTAAAAAAGGATTGTGAATTACACATACGTCTAATTTATTCATGACTAAAGGGTCGGAACTGATATATTCGTACTGACAATAAAAACACATTTATTGCGTTTTCTTTTGGACAGTTACAACCGTAGGTATTTGGGATAAGTCAATTTTCCCCTTAGAGTGAGTGAGAGCTGTGTGGCTAAATCTGGATAATAAATCTGGATTATAAAATAAGGATATATTTATAATCTATTTGTAAGACGAGACTAAGTTTTCATATTGATGTGAAGAGAAAGCAATATACATCTGCTCTTCCACCGTACCTCCATATCTCAAATTGAATCTTTAATTATTTGAGTCGAAACTGTTGGTTCATTTTAATTACGGTTCTTGTAACCAACCATAGATTTTTGGGCGTTCAAGTCAAACATCCCGGATATGACAGAAGGTTTTCCATATTTTGTTGTTTTCTACACTGACACTGGTCACCAGTAGTCCTTTGTCGGTTCCACTTCAATATCAACATCTTTAAGTGATTACAGTCCTTCAGATCTTCCAGTCAAGATTGCTATATAAGGTTCTTTCTTTTTGAGGCGGAGGGTAGTTTTTTTGTTGGATCAATTGATACAAAACAAGAAGAAAATGAAGGTATAGCTACCATGAGTCACGTGACTTCTATTTAATAAAAGTGGAGATGTACTAGAACTCCAAAAAAGTAGTTGCTCTGATATTCCAGAGGAAACAAAAACGGACAGTGTTTTGTCGATGGTTGAAGAACCCAGGGCCGGACTGGCTCCTAAAAAAGGCGCCAACCCAAATCCTAAAAAAGGCGCCAACCTAATCTCTAAACAAAGGCGCTAGACCCCCTTCTTTACATAAAACGTTTTCAAATCCTAGCGCATGTAAAGTAAATAAGTAAATATTACTTGTGATTTTTTTTTTTAATTTAATTTTAATTTAAATCCATAAAGTAATTTCCTATTTTTGTTGGGAATAGTAAATTATATTAAGATACCCTAAAAATATAGCTTCAGTTTCCCAGTATCCCTTTAACTCCGTTGCATTTATTGGTGCTATCTGGAGACTCCAAACAAATTTTTGAAAAGTTTGAGTAATTTTTCCACCGCTTCTACAGAGAAATTTACTGGTTCAAAAACATTTAACAAAAATCATGATTGGTGTTCAATAGAAGTCACTTTTTAAAATTTTTCAAATTTTTAAAGCGCTATGAAACTCTATATACCGGGTGTCCACTTATATTTTCCCCCATTTTAACTGGCTATAACTTCTAAACGGCTCAAGATATAAATATGCGGTTTTCACTGAAATGTTTTATTTTATTAAAAGTTTTCTCTGAATGGATGGAATTTTTTATATCGCTTTCAAATACGAAATAAAAAATGGCGGATTTTTGAAAAGAACTTTGTTGACTTTTTTTTAATGGAACACCCAGTATATTCTTTTGCAAATTTAAAGAAAGGTCATTCACCTATCTAGCGATATACAGTTTTTCAAAATCCGTTGTCAAATCACTGAGTAATTAATTTTTAAAATGAGAGGTGCAACGTGGATATCACATACCTAAATAACATAACTAAGGGAGTTATGTGATTTCCACATTGCATCTCTCATTTTAAAAATTAATTGCTCAGTCATTTGACAACCCATTTTAAAAATTTTTATATCGCTGGATAGATAAATGAGTTTTTTCAAGTTTTTTGGTAAATGACCATTTTTATATCGCTTTTAAATAAAAAATGGCGGATTTTTGAAAAAAAAACGTTATTGACTTTTTTTATTAAAACACCCAGTATATTTCTCTTTGTCTTGAAAAAACGGTCATTTACCTATCCAGCAATATAAATTTTTTTAAAATCGGTTGCCAAATGACTGAGCAATTAATTTTTAAAATGAGAGATGCAATGTGGAAATCACATAATATAATATCATTTTGCTCAGTTATGTTATTTAGGTATGTGATATCTACGTTGCACCCCTCATTTTAAAAATTAATTACTCAGTGATTTGACAACCGATTTTGAAAACTTTATATCGTTGGATAGGTGAATGACCTTTATTTCAATTTACAAAAAAAATATACTGGGTGTTCCATTAAAAAAAAGTCAACAAAGTTTTTTTTAAAAATCCGCCATTTTTTATTTCGCATTTGAAAGCGATATAAAAAAATTCAATCCATTCAGACAAAACTTTTACTAAAATAAAACATTTCAGTTAAAACCGCATATTTCTATCTTGAACCGTTTAGAAGTAATAGGCAGTTAAAATGGGGGAAAATATAAGTGGACACCCGGTATAATAGAAGAGTAAGCCTCGATAAAAAATCCGCAACCACACGGTGTCAGACGATCCGTGCCTGAGTGGTGAATGACCTAGGTCAGACGGCGGCAAACGGAGCCCTCGGAGAACTGACGAAACCCTTTGAAATTCAAGCCTTACCGTGGGCAAGGGCGTACTGCCTCGCCGGGCAGTATAATTCGCCCCTACTTGTGGGAACTATATGGATAAGTATTTAATCACGTTGGAGAAAATAAAACAAAACGAAGGGACAATTGAGCGAGTCACCAGTGGTGATGCAGCTGGAACAAGCTATGAAGGAGATGATAATATGGTGTTCATAAGTAGTGAAGGGGCCAAAGGGTAAGTACTCAGCGAAGAAGAAAAGAGGAAGGAGCAGACTTCGGAAAAAGGGGATATATTGAAAGAATTCCGGTCAGGGACCTAAAAAAGACGGATCACTCAGCGGAGGCAACCTTGCAAAGGAGCTGAAAGAATCATTAGTGAAACCATTGTTCGACCATACAAATGCGAAAGTCAAAATCAAGAATGACGTAAAAACCTTAAAAGAGTTACCGAAGACATGGAGGGCACTTTCAGAGAAGTCGCCCCACACAGAAGAGAAGTCGCCTGTGTGTCCACACAGAAGAGTTCTTCCCCCAATAACTTGTGAAAGAAAGAGACAAATGATCGCAACGGTCCTGAACTCAGGCAAAATAGGCTTTGAAAAAATTAACACACTATAAAGTCGAGTTGGAAGATGATCACTTTACTCTACGGCCGCCAAACCGGGAAGAGGAAATAAACCTGCAGGCGACTTAGTAGTGGTCTTGGAACCTGGACTTTTAGGTGAGGGGGAAAGGTCCCACGACCTGATCAGGAAAAACCGAAATTGGTTGTATGTACAGGAGATACATACAGATCAGGAGAGATACCTCCAACTTAATTATATGATCACAATTACAAGGTAGAGTCAGAAAAAAGAGAACCGGGGAAATCGTCAGAATATTTTTATGGTCCCTGTAGAGAAAGGGGTGATGAAAATGGAAAGGGACAAGACACTACTGGCAATTATTTCTAAATTGAGGGAAGACATGGAGACACTGGAGACTAGAGAGGCGTCCCTAACAGTATAGAGGAGGCTACAGAGGTAGGAACCTCAGGATGCTCCTGGAAGTCGTCTGGGTATGGAACTTCACCTCGCGCTGGAGGAGTATGAACGTAGTGACGCAGAAGGTGATCGTGAATGGAAGTGGAAAATCCTGCGCAGAGTAATCCTCAAGCTAAACTAAAGTAGTGCAGACACGAGGACGGGACCTAAACCTCGAAGTGGCATGGAAAGAACAGGCCGAGCGTCTAAAGAAGACAATCGTGGCCCGCACGGAGGGAAACGTAATAGAGAACGTCCGGGACTGTCAGGACCAGGGGGACATATTTAATATAGACAGGGATATCACAAAGGAAGAAATCCTGAGACAGGTTCGAAAGTATACCGGCAGCAGAAAATCTCACACATCAAACCTACGTTCGGAGAGAAGTAATAGTGAATCCTTTCTGGACATCTCGCTGGTTTCAACGTCACTTCTAAATACGGTCATAATTTGGACTGTTTTTGAAGAAGAATCGCTCAGTTTACATAAGTGTGTGAGTTTTGAACTAACAAGCAAAAGAAAGAAACGGGAAGATGGGGATATCGATCTAAAGAGGTTTTTAAATGAGGAGGTTTTTTAGAAGGATGCTTTCGGCTTGATTGGTCAGAGATGCGAGGATGTGGGTAACATAAACCGTGCTATTTTCGAGCTAGGTGTGTTAAATTTTGTTGTATAGTCGGCTCTGAAATTCGCTAGAAAATTTAAACCGAATATAACAAAATTCAGTTTGGCAACACTGTGTGAATACCAAGTCCTCTGATATCAACAAAACCGTAATTTAGTCCAGACAAATTAATATATTTTTTACCAACAAATATGAGATATTTTAACCAAATAGCGTTTCAAAAATGATGTGTATAATAATTTTGAATTCGGTTTCGCTAATGAAATTGGGAAATGAAATTTTTGTCCTTAAAAGTAGAAAAAAAGTTAAATTTCTCTTGCTTAATAATTTACTTTTTAATAATTTTAACTGTACTAATATGCAAGTTGATTACTAATGATTAATGGGATGTTACAATATCGGCAAGCTCTTATTTTTAAAGGCGGCGTATCGAATTTCTTAAACATTTATACCAAACATTGAAATGGCCACTTTTTGCACATTCTGACAAAGTTGCGTTTCTACTATGCCCACTGGCTTCATTGTGTAGGATTGTAGGGCGCACCAATCCTATATGTATAATGTAGTTTATGGAGCGTAGAAGACTGCACTCAGATTTTAGGCCAATAATTGTGAGATGTAACACTCTTATATTGTAATAAAAAGGGCGGATATTGATACCTACGAAAGGCACCTGAATCGTAAAATTGGTCTTCGAAGGCGCCGCGCGTCGCATCTCAGCTATTTGATTATGTATTATCTAATACCTGATACAAGGTTACAAGTTGTATTTTGTTGTACCCACTGGCTTCATTATTTAGGATTCTGGGGCACAACAATCCTATATGTATAATGTAGTTATGGAGCGCAGAAAACTACACATATCTATTATAGGCCAATTGTGGGATGTAACACTGTTTGTATCAAGTATCAGATAATCAAATGGCTTAGATTCGACGCGCAGCTCCCTTGAAGATCTTTTTTATAAGTATTTAATATAAACAGCGGAAATTGATACCTACGAAAGGCGCCCATCACGTAAAAATTATCTTCTAGGGCGCTGCGCGTCCTATCTAAGCCATTTATTACAATAGAAACAACGGATATTAATACTTATAAAAGACGGCAGAATCTAAAAATTATCTTCAAGGGCGCTGCGCGTCGTATCTAAGTTATTTATTATAACAGAGACAGCGGAAATTGATACCTACGAAAGGCGCCCAAATCGTAGGAATGGTATTCGAGGGCGCCTATGTATTATAATAAAAACAGCGAATATTGATACATACGAAAGGCGCCCGAATCGTAAAAATGGTCTTCGAGGGCGCCGCGCGTCGTATCTGTGCTATTTGATTATCTAATACCTGATACAAGTTATATTTTGTTGTACCCACTGGCTTTATTATGTAGGCTTCTGTAGCAGTTTCTGTTTCTTCATGAAGTAAAAACAGTTTTTAGGGGAATTTTGCCGCCTAATCTTTGTGTAAAGATTAAAAAAAATTTTCAGCGTTTAATTTTTTTAATGGATACGTACTAACGGAGGCAAAAGGCGCACCGGCCCGCGGGCCGGTGGGCCGGCGGCCCAGTCCGGGCCTGGAAGAACCTTATAACGCTACTAGAATAATTGCAACCAAAAATCAAATTAGTAAAGCAGCTGTTTGTAAATATTAAAAAAAGAGAAATGGGATTCCTTTAAAACACAGTTAGTACAGAAACTGAATGAAGACGATTCAGATCGCAGAATGGCGATGATATGACGTAATATTAATCCTAATTTTTTCAACAACAGCGCTTTTTGGACTGAGGCTACTGTTAATTTGATTAGCAAGGTCAATAAAAAAAACTGCAGGTTTTGCTCGGATCAAATTCTCTTTTCTCTCTTAGATGAAAATCTAAAAGCCTGTTTTTGCATTAATTGAACATACCGCTTAACGAAGTAATTACCTGTTCAATGTCATAAATCACTATGCCTGCAATGCCCAAACCAACAGGCTCTAATTATAAGACTCACTAAAGATGTTGTTAGTACTTATTTATCTAGTATATTATAGAAAAATCTTGTATAATTTGGTTTTTATAACCTTCTAAATAAGGCAGTCTGACAGGCTGTACCTTATCGGTCGTGTAATATTTTTGCGTTACCGATCAAGAGTCATTCTTATCCTATCATTTGCCAGCATTGCTAAATTTTTTAGCTATATGCTAAATTCGTTTTTACTACAGGTTTGTAAATTGTCGTGTTTACATGGTTATTATGTTGTACATGGCAATTACTTTAAAAATTAAATCAATGTTTCTTTTTGAGTTATAGGTAATTTTAGAATTTCCCTCTCGTTCTGATGATCACTTAATTCCTTGGAATTCTCCACAGATTTTAATTTTTTTTTCGGTAAGATGATTTTTTTTCAATTACCAGAGAACGGCAGTTCTCGCCAGTGGCGCACACCTACACCCCCTACACGCGACACTATATATTATTGTGTTTCAATTTATCAATCAAAGATAGAATAAAAATTTTAATTTTTTTAATATAACGCGGGCACATAAACTTGATACACCTTGTATATTGATTTGTAAATATTTATTAGAAGTTATCTTTCAACGCAAAATGGTTTCTCCTTAATGAATTTTTCCATGAAGAATATTAAAAACATTTTTGTAAATAAAAGTGAAGTGAAAGTTATTTAGGATTAGTATTTTAAACCGATTGTTTATTACGGGAAAGATAGAAGCCATAGGTAATTAGTTCTTAGAAAATTAAGGTAAAGAAAGTTTGGAATTTTAAGCTTTTTGTTTAACCCCGAGTAAATTTTGTAGAATTTCCCGAAAGTAATTAGTATGATGGTAGGAATAATTTTGAAATTATGAGTGGGTTTTCGAATGAAAAAAGAATGGGGACAGAGAAATGTTTCTGATTGGCTTGGAAATTTGGAATGGGGAAAGTTTTGTTTGAATATTGAGACAGTTTGGAAAAGAAAAGATTATTGTGTTACCGGCAGCCGAGAGGAGCAGTCAAAAGTTTTCGTGAGTAGTTCAGAAGCAAGTACTAGTGGTTGTGTTTGATAAGTGAGAGTAGCTGAAAAGTGGAACGAGAGACAAATCAAATCGAGAAGAAATACCTCTTTGATTCTGTAAAGTCCAAGAGAGTAAGTTACAAGAATTATCGTTATAAAAATTATTTGTGACACCAAGTAAAAAAGATACTTGGGTCTCAGGAGATTATTGTTGAGAGAAAGAGAGGAGAGAGATTTGGAGTTTATTTAACGAGTCCTGGTCAAAGGAAGCCTGGCTTGTGTTTTGGAGAAATAGTTGCTGGTATCCTGCTGGATTGTTTGCTAAGAACGGAGAGGGCTTTGATTTGTAGCCTAACATAATCAACAAGGAGGAGCTGTTTGGGTCAAGAGGAGACATCATTGTGTGTGAATCAAAAAGGTCAGTCAATAACCTATGTTATAGATTTGTTATAATTAGAAGTTAATTTTTTTACGTAAATGCATATGAATTTAAGATTCCAACATTTCAAAAATGTAATAGGAAGTATAAGTAATTTTGCGAATACCAAATTTGTTTGCTTAGCTGGGTTTAGTAATGGTATCAAGAACAAAGCGATAAATATTTGTTTGAATTAGATTAATTTATATAGTAAAAGTTTCTCTTGGACAGTAATGTCCACAGAATTTAATTGATAAATTTACAGAATATTGCTTTTGATAATAAAGGTAATTGTATGTTCTTATTTATGATTTTTCTATTTATTTCCTTTTCCTATTTTATCACGATAAGGATCAACTAAGAGATACTGAAACCACCAGAGAAGATAAGTATAACATAAGATAATTTAGACATTTTTTATATTATAAAAAGGCACCCTGAGATTCTTTCTTAATTTTTATGTATGATTTGCGTTAATTAAATAATTGATCAAGTAAATAATAATTAATACAAAAATTATTGAAAGCAGATCATAACAATATACACGAAATTTTCGATTTTCTAAATCTGACTGAATTGAAAATTCGGCCAGCTCCCATCTTAAAGTTTAGGAAAAGACTCACCCATTTATATGTCAAACATCCATTGTGGTCCAAGGATGTGGATTTTACGGCCCTTCCTATTTAGGGTCTGTTTTTCGTTCTCGTCCCCAACACTTCAAAAATTTAACTCCGACCTTGCGGCTTCTAATAGAAGCGATCATTACCTTTCCAAGGCATGTCTAATTTTGAAAATCGGTTATACCGTTTAAAAGTTACCGAGCTCAGAAATATGAGTCAATTTTGATTTAAAAAAGGGAAAATGTTTGTGGATATGTATGTATGTATGTATGTGTGTGGAAAAGTTAAACCGATCTGAATTTTTTTTCTGTGTTTGAAGAGGGGATCTGGGAGGATTCAGAACCGGTGTAGTTTGTGAGTTTTGACTACCCATAAGCCAGCTATAGGACTTGGTAGATACAAAATGTAAATAGAGAATAGTAAATACACCAAATCAATAGCGTTGAGTTAAGCTTTCAAATGTTGTCTAAACTGTTAGGATCAGACATACATACGGCTCAGTATAGCCGAAAAACTGAAAAACTAAACTTTGAAAATTTTGATTTTTCGACAATTACTCAAAATTTCAACCTACGAATTACGCCAATAACTAAGCGTTTGTAGAAGGAATCTATACGAATCTAACGGTGTGTACCTTATATCCGGGAAAATTCGAATTATTAAATTATAGGCTTCATAAATATGATCAAATCTATTTCTTTTGGGAAAAACGGTTATTCAAGCTCAGTAATTCCTGTAATAGATTCAGTTATCATAATTGACCTTAGATGCATAAGATACTATTTGTCAATACGTTTTAAAGTCATGTTTAGTGAACAAAATAGGTTAAGCCGTTTAGAAGTTATTAAGCTACAAAATTATAATCCAATTAACGATTATTCCCTAAATGGTTTATGTAGTTGTGGTGATTACGACGCTAATTTGATCTGGCAATGGGCAATCCGAGTTTATTTACCGGCCATCCCAACATTTTTTTCATGTATTTCGAATAGAAAAAAAATCCATTGTACATTCGATGGCCACTAGATTATTTGGGAGATAATGCGACAAAGGCGACCATTTATAAAGCTTAACGTGTAATCGAGGTACATTGCATTCAACTTTATACATTTGATTTATAAATAACTGTGAAAAACTCCGGATACAAGAATAAAAACCTCTAAACGCCATAAAAATGAGTGGCGCATACAATATTCCAGCTACAAAAGATCTGATATGAATATTGTGTGGCGCGAAAATATATTTTCATTTTGATGAAAAACAAAATTCTAGTTTTATTTTAAAAGATTTTTTCATAATACTCGTATTTGCTAAATTTGAAGTAAACGCGCCACAAAAGAGTTTCAAAATTCAAACTGTATCAAAGTTACTCTTTTGAGGCGCGTTTTACTTCAAATTGGCAAATAGTATAAAAAAATCTTATAAAATAAAACTAGAGTTTTGTTTTGCATCAAAATGAAAATACATTTTCGCGCCACGTAATATTCATATCAGATCTTTTGTAGCTGGAATATTGTATGCGCCACTCATTTTTATGGCGTTTAGCGGTTTTTAATCCTTGATTGAAGATACACTGAAAATGTTTGCTTGTGACTATTTTTTATCTACTATTTTTAATATGAAATAAGCATAATTTTAATTGAAAATCCGTTTATTTTAGCATTTCGATTCCCACTTCGTAAATCATTTTCGTAATCAGTAGTAGAAATAAAACGCATTTCCCATATTGTGGAAAATTTGTGGATAACAAGGGAAATAGTAGATTAAGGAAGTTTTCTTAGCTTGACAATCTTCATTGAAAAATATTTGCATAAAAGCTAAACAAATAAAAAATAACATGTTGTGGAGAGGATATTATTGAAATAAATTTCTTTTCCGTTTCCTTCTTCTGTATCTACGTGCTTCTGTGATGCATTGTAATAAAAAGCAGAAAACTTTTTTTAGTCCACACCTGTTTTCGTCGCTTTTATAACATTAATGTTATACCAGTGGCGGATCCAGCATCATTAAGAGGGGGGGCCGATTGCCTAAATTTCTATATACAGTAAAGCCTGTGTTACCGGCCACCTGCCAAAATCGGCCACCTATACTAGCGGCCAGTTTAAAAATTCCTAAAACCATTTATACGTAGAATACAAAAACTGAGAAATCAAGTACAAAAAGCAAATAGATTGGCAGGATGCCTTAATAACACTATATGGCGAAACCGACATATTAACACTGAGATGAAGTCAAGAATTTATAAAGCCAGTGTAAGACCAATAATGACATATGCATCAGAAACAAGACCCGATACAGCCACAACACAAAGACTACTGGAAACGGCAGAGATGAGAGTACTGAGAAGAATTACAGGAAATACACTGAGAGATCGAAAGAGGAACGAAGATATTAGAAGACAATGTAACGTACAGTGTATAAACGAATGGACACTAAATAGAAAAAAAGAATGGAACAACCATATAACCAGAATGGGGGAGACACGTGTGGTCAAAATAGCACGAGATAAATCACCAATCGGCAGAAGAAGTATCGGCCGACCGCGCAAAAGATGGAGCGACAACCTTCCATAGAGGTATCAATCCGCCAATGAACAAGCAGAATTGCTTATAAAGAGGAAGAAGAAGAAGAATACAAAAACTGGAAATACCGGTCACCTTTCTATATCGGCCAATGGTTCTTTCATTTTTAGTGGCCGTTACTGACAGGTTTTACTGTAATAACAATAATAATAATTTGGCTTTAAGAATACGAAGACAATGGAGAATGCAAAATACCCTAACAATACCGATTATTATGTCTACTACTGGAGTCATTCCGAAGAACCTCCTCGAAAACATAAAAAAGCTGAGTCTCTAAATGAATATCTTTATAAGACCATGCAGAAAGCTGTACATATTACTCTCGATTCGACTGCCAGATGTCTATGAAAATTGTTGGGAGATACTCCAGCCAGCATACCACGTCACCTAGGTCTCGATAACACGGAAAAAGTCACACCATAGCTCAATCTTTTTGTTACCGCAGGTATCGGGATGAGTAAATTTTCCTCTTAGAGGGAGTGTGAACAGTATGGCTAAATCTGGATAATAATAATTATAATAAAAATAATCATGTAGGCGTAAAAATGTAGATAATACAAAAGTATACTTAAATTTTTTTAATTTTTCATACAAAAATGAAATCATTTCATTTTATCTAAGTACTTAATTTGTAATAACATATTAATATTAAATAAAAAATTGAATAAAAAAATATGAAAAAAAAATTTTAAGCAACGCTTTTCTTTAGTTACGATTGACCAAAATTAAAAGTATTATAAAAAAATCAACTAAAAACCAAAAAATAAAAAAAAATGAAAAAATCTTACACATTCGTCAAAGAAAAGCATGGCGCGTCTTGATCGAATAAACGGTTTTCGCCCCACGCTTTTCTTTAACGAATGTGTTAGATTTTTTCAATTTTTTTATTTTTTGGTTTTTAGTTGATTTTTTTTATAATACTTTTAATTTTCACCACTCGTAACTAAAGAAAACAGTTTCTTAAAAATGTTTTTTTCATATTTTTTTATGTGTTAAAGACATAGGTGTTAAAGAGATAAAGAGACAGAAGAACTTAAAATTACAAATTGGAAAAATAAAGCAGCAAGGAGGAAATAATGGAAAAGAATAGTAAACCAAGCCATGGGCCTTCTAGGCCTGGAGTCCTGGAGAGCTAAACTATATGTATATACAGGGTGTCAAAAAATAGCGGAACATCGGATCGAAGAACTGAAAAATACCTTTTCAGTAATTTTTAAAAATCTATCGAATGACACCAAATACGGCCCCCTACTCCACCCCCTGGAGGTGGGGTAGGGGCTCAGTTTAAAATCGTAAATGGAAAACCCCAGTTTTTATTGCAGATTTGAACTTCTTACTTAAAAGTAAGCAACTTTTATTCGTGACATTTCTTCAAATTCTGGATAGATAACGCTATAATATATAGAATATAGAAATAGAATAATATAGAAATAGTCTTTCTGGAGCAATACACTTCCAGATGAAAAATTAACATCACGTGTTTAATATTTTTCAAAAACCTACCGAATGACATCCTGTCGTGTTTGGTGGTATTCGATATAATTTTGAAAAATATTAAACTTGTGTTTTTTTATTTTTCATTTGAGAGTGTTTTTAGAGATATTAAACCATTTCTATAAATTACCTATGGTATCACGATTAATGGTTTTCCGATTATAGCGCCATCTATCCAGAATTCGAAAAATGTCTCGAATAAACGTTACTTACTTTTACGTACGGAATCCAAATCTGCAATTAAAACTGAGGGTCTCCATTTAATATTTTAAAGTTACCCCCATCCCACTTTCAGGGGGTCGAGTGGGGGGGGGGGGGTCGTGTTTAGTATCATTTGATAGATTTTAAAAAATTATTGAACACATATTTTTCATTTTTTCGATTCGATGTTCATCTCGCGAAATATTCAACGGTTCCGCTACTTTTGGGTTGGGACACCATATACATAATACATAAAGTTGATGAAAGAAAAATAAATATAATATGTAGTGAACTATCATTAAAATTAAAAAAAAACCTACAAAATGAGACTTTATAAGTTAACAACTTAAAGTAGTTTCGGAAATGTAATAATGAATTAAACGAATGTAATTTTCAAAAAATCAAAATAACTACTTTACTTTTTTCAATGCAAACAAATTCAAGTCGAAATAGTTTTAATGTTATTTCGTAATGGGCGAGTACATCATGTGACACCTCATTTAAAAGCGTTTGAAATACTGATTACAAAAATGTATATTACCTACATGCGCAAAATTTTGGTCAAATGCTTTTTAAACACATTCATTTTCTTCGAATCCTGAGAAAGCTAATACGAGAATTTTTGAAAAATTTAAACGCAGAATAAAATACCTATTACACTATTACCGAGGGCCGAAAATCCATTAGAATAAACAAAAGGTTTCTTGTGAATGATATAGGTAGGTATTTGAAATTAAAAATCATACTCAATTTTCTCTTCTTTTTCACCCCTGTAACTTATTAAAATACACATTATAGAAGTTTTCAGGGACTTTCGTCACTCGGTAATAATGTAATCTTGCATTTTGTGTTTAAATTTAAAAAAAATACTTATTAGTTTTCTCAGGATTATAAAAAAATTAATGCATTTAAGAAGCATTGGACCGAGATTTTGCACGAGCATTACCTATACATTTTTGTAATCACTATCTCAAAAGCTTTTAAATGAGGTGTCACATGATGTACTTTCCCATATGAAGTTTAAAATTTAATTCATTATCATAATTTTATATGTGGATGATTGCATCCCGCGACATAAATGACTATCTATCGTACTCGTGCATAAATACTCACGTCTGTCAAACGTGATATAGAATAAACTTATATAATATAAATAAGACATACATTTCATGCATATATAAGACATACCTTTTTCCATAAAACTCTCGAAAGTAGAATTGGTATGTAATTAAACTGCGTATGATCACAAACTATATTAATATAAAAAAGAAGAATAAACTCAAAATAATATTAATCACTCTAACAATTTACAAACTAAGATCTGTACGAATCAGTATTAGAGATGTTACTTCGTTACTTGCATCGATACACAAAATACACTAATGACTAATAGACTAATAATTAATAAGCAAAGGGTGTTTTTTTTCGTGGTCAGCAATCGGCGTTTGAACATAATACGTTTATATTTTCGGCAAATTAATATAGTTTTGCTGAGCGCGCTAATTTCGAGAGATTTTCGTAGAATCCGTTATCTGCAACCGATTTTATAATTATACGAGAGTGGACATGCTTAGGTATGCGTTCACAGTATATATTATTACATATTTGTTTAAATATGCTTATTGTAATCATTTTTAATTCTTAATGTATACCTAAGAATTATAAATTACTCATTTCAAAAAAATATATTTGTATGTAATTCATATAATATTGTAATTTTAAAACATGTATATTTGAAAAATAAATGAATGTTTTTGTAATCTTTATACAATAAAACCTGTCAGTAACGGCCACTAAAAATGAAAGAACCATTGGCCGATATGGAAAGGTGGCCGGTATTGCCAGTTTTTGTAGTCTACTTATACTTGGTTTGGGGATTTTTTAAACTGGCCGTTAGTACAGGTGGCCGATTTTGGCAGGTGGCCAGTAACACAGGTTTTACTGTATTATAATTAAAAAAAAAATAAATCACTTGGGTTGAGAGGGGGGGCCGATCGCCCCCATCGCCCCCCCCTGGATCCGCCACTGTGTTATACATGATTCATGTTCGTCCAAAAATGGGGAAACACACTTTTCCTTAATGGTATAATTATGTGTTATAAACCACGGGAAAACGGTTTCATACATCTTCTCAGTTTTGATATAACTTTCGATGGCACGGTATAATGTTCTTGTGATCGTAAAAGAGGACCATTTCTATTTTATTTTGATATTTTGCGGGTAGAACAACATAATGCTCTCGTTTTCTCTTTATATTTTTTTAATAATATAATATTACATAAAGAGTTATACTTATACCGTGATGAGCGCGCTAATAACCGGCAAAATAGCTCAAAAGATGGAAAATGTGTTAAGTTGTGAGATAAAAAGAAATGCAACTAGTGGAGGTGGGATTTTGTCGGTGTTAACTTATAATTTACATTACCATTATCGATAGTTTCCACCTTTATACCTTTAAACGTCAGCTAGTTAACTTCGGTCATAATTCTACGTATGACGTTCTCTCAAACCTAGTTTTAAGTTATGTATGTCTTCCTCTTCTTTTGTTTATTGGCCTCTACCTGCATGGGTATTTGGCTAGTCCATCGTCTTGGAATAAAGGAATAATCCTTTATTCACCTACAATTTAGAGTTGATATCGGACAAATACAACAAAGGTAAAAACGTTTCTAGTACAGGGATAACTGCCGACCATTACACAATCTGCTTCGACTTCTTCTCGTTCTTTAGTTAATTGGCAATTTTGAATTGTCATGGGACAAATACAACAAAGGCAAAAATCTTTCTAGCACAGGGAGAACTGCCCATCATTACAAGATTTCCCTGGTGTAAGCTGGGCGAATTATCGCGAGGGATATAACCCAATAAAGGAAGAAGAAGAAGAAGAAGATCATTACAAGATCTTGTAATGTGGCCTCGGTTAGTTGAAGTGAAGAACCCAGATGATTACAGACAGACTGTTATTTATTACAAAATATTGTATTGAGATTTTACCCAGATATGAATTATCTAGTCGTATGTAATTTTTGACATAGTGCTCAAATTATTTATCATTTTATCCATTTATTTTCAATATTTTGCTTTCCTCGTAACTACGTATGACGTTAACATGACATTAACATTTTTTTTTTGATTTCGCATAAAGTAAAAATCAATTGAAGACAATAATAAATCAAAATAAAAACAGCTTAATTAGTAGTAACTTTTTATTCTAAAATTAACTTAATTTCTACCATGATTTTAGACGTCTCGCATTCACTCATGTCACTACAGAATTGTCGAAGGTTGTTTTAAATCCCACATTTGTGACTTTTTTGCAATAGTTAAATATTAAAATTTGAAATTATTGAGTTATTAACTCTAAATTGTAGATGATTAAGGGATTTTTTCTTTATTCTGATAGGATGAGCTGTCCAAAATACCCATGCAGGTAGAGGCCAATAAACCAAAGAAGAAGAAGACATACATAACCTGATAAAACTGAGTTTTAAGGAACGTCATACGTAGAATTAGAATTATGACCGAGGTTAATTAGCTGACGTTTAAAGGTATAAAGGTGGAAACTATCCATAATGGTAATGTAAATTGTATAAATGTAAAGTTAATACCGATAAAATCCCACCTCCAGTAGTTTCATTTCTTTTTATCTCACAACTTAATACATTTTCTATCTTTTGAGCTATATTGCCGGTTACTAGCGCGCTCATCACTGTATATAAAGTGGTTCAAAATTATGGAATAAATTCTTTTTTTCGAGAATTGGCCACTTTTGATAACGATTATTATTTTTAAACCATTATTTTTTGACCTTATATGCCATAATAGTAGTGACGTCATCCATTTGGGCGTGACGACGTAATCGATGCTTTTTTCTTAAATAGGAATAGGGATCGTGTGGTAGCTCATTTGAAATTTTACTTTGATTTTGCCAGTGGGTAAAATCCTACTTTTCCTTAGTCAATGCTATTATTTTGTTTAATGTTGGTATTCAACAGATTACAAAATACTTTTAAATAAATAAAAAATCTGCTGATATGCCGGTCCCAAGCCTGGGCATAACGAGGAAAAAATGCCTTTCAATTTATTTATTATCCTTTATGTTATTCCTTAAAGGAACCTCTGCTGTACATCTCAGTACATGAGAGTCTTGGGAATAGTACAAATGGAAGGTGGCAGATCACTAGAATTTAGGATGAACAAGGGGGAAAACAGGGAGATAGCCTAAGCCAACTCCTATTCGTCATAATGGATACATGATTTAAAAATGTGAAAAGAAGAACAAACCACTTAAAAACAATAATAGGATACACGCACCTAACACCAGTTATGATCAACTATTTTTATTGGGAATAAGCCACAATTTTACCAAAAAATGATTTTATTAACGTTTCGAAGCCCAAATCAGGTTTTGCTGTCAAAATACAAAATACTACTAAAATAAACAAAAATGTTGTTGCTAAGTAAAAAAATTCTTCTAATAATTTATTTAATCTGACTCATTTATATTGGCAGTTCAGACGTATATTATACATTTTAAAGTATAAGACTTTAAAATGATATCGCCAATATGAGTTGCGTTCCTGGGACGACTTTACTAAAAGAAAGTTCATTCGATTACATGAAATCAATCCCAACTCAAGAATATCCGTCACAAAAAAATCATAGCATGTGATCTGTCTTTAAAAAGACAACCAAATGCAACGATGACATTAAAATTCTCGCGTTAGAGATTCCATAGTAAATCACGAGGGAAAACCAGGAAAACACCACGTGATACTATCCCGACATCGTAAGTATTTGGTCTTACATTTAATTTACTTTCAAAAAACTAATACCAAATTCTGACTTTAATATGTTTAAATTATAAATGATATTAATAATACATAGAAATACAATAAGTAATACTAAAATATAAAATTTGTACTAACTCGATATGTTATTGACTTACTAATTATTCCATGCGTGTTGACATATTTGAGATCTATCAAATTATCTATTTTTAATATAAGACTGTTTTTCACTTATTCTAAAATTTAATGGTCTTGATGTTTCACCTAAATAAAATTGTTCGCATTCACAAGGTATTTTATTAATGCAATCTTTTGTTCTTTCTTTTTCATTGTTAGGTTTAGTTTTAGATATAATAGATCTCAATTTGTTTGTTGTTTTGAATATTGTTGAAATGTTGAATTTATTTCCAATTGTTTTAAGATTCTCGGATAGTCCTTTTATATATGGTACCTACTGATATTTTCCCCGTATTATTTCTTGTGAATGTTGTAGGATCCCGTTCTAAGTTGTTCTGTTCCATTCGATCCAATCTTGACAATTCCTTATTTATAAACGATAAAGATAATCATTTTTTAATAAAACAGACGTTAACAATTGGTTTTTTTCTAAAAATGAATTTTCGTTAGAACAAGTAATTTTGGCTCTGTCATATAAGGATTTAATGATTCCCATTTTAACGTTGATGTTGTGATTTGATTTGTAATTGAGATATCTGTTGGTGTGTGTTGGTTTTCTATACACTTGAATCTCATATCCAGTATCCTTCTTTGAGACTAAAACATCGAGGAAAGGCAACGTGTTATTGTATTCCTTTTCCATTGTAACATGTATTGTCTCTTCTTGACCGTTTATAATATTCAGGAAGGTATCCAACAATTCTGATCTATGAGGCCATATTGAAAACACATCATCTACATATCTCCACCATAGTGTGGGCTTTAAATTTTATTTGGAAATGATATTATTTCGAAATCCTCCATAAATATATTAGCAAATAATGGAGATAAAGAAGAGCCCATTGCTAGACCCTTTTGTTTAGAGAATTCATTATTTAGTTGAAAATAGGTATTATTGGTACATACATGGGCGCCCGCAGGATTTTTTTTTCAGGGGGGGCAAAATAAAAAACTGTTGTATGTAATACTTAAATTTTTAAAACGTTAAGAAAACAAAATATTGCAACTTCTTTTAGGAACAAATAACAAAACCACGAAAGCAACTCTTAAAAAATACAAAACAAAATATTATAATAAATGTTATTAATGCTAAAAGGTAATAAAAGTAATACCTAAAAGTAATACAAAATAGCAGGCAATTTTATTCTTAACTAAAAACCAGTCTTCTGTTATTTTGACAAAATTCGTCTAGTATTTTAGTGGAAAAATTGGAAATATTTAATAGACGATTTCGATGGATACTCAACAATGCTAGCCCAACAAGTCTATCTTGTCCCATTGTAGCTCTTATCCACGTTTTAATCCTGCGTAAGGTGCTAAAACTCCGTTCAATTGTGCAGGTAGTACACGGCAAAGTAAGTAGAAGAATGCAGCTATCTTTGATAGCAGGAAAAAATTTACAGTGCTGAATAAGATCTTCAATGGTTATGTTCTCAGCTATTTGAGATTGAGATAAATACTCTCTCCAAATATTTAATTGGCTTTCCAAATTCTCAATGTTGTATAGATTTCCTACCTTAATTGCGAAAGATTTAACATCAAAAGATTTTATATTTTTTGGTAAAATATTAAACAAAGAGAAGGCGACTTCATGTTCTTTAGAAAATCTTGTTTTTAAGGCAAGAATCAGATGATCTAAATATGGTATAAATATAGATTTTCTAAAATAATCTTCTGCTGAATCAGATTCATAGTTAGATCTATGAATTTGTCGACCGCAAATTCGTGGTTTTCCCACTTCTATGTTGAGGGTCTCACAGATAGATAATGCATAGGAAAAAATGTCTGCAAAATTTGAATCAACCTCTGAGCGCTGTTTTTCACAAGTCCTGGTAATTAAATTTATGTGGTGATGAACATCTACAAAATTAATTGAAATACCTTGTAGCGTATTTGCAATGGGCTCTAAAATATTTGAATATTTACTTGCCACAACTAGACAAATAACAAACGTAAAGGAATTTAAGGCAGCCCATAACTGATCTGCTCTTTTTGTAGTAGAAGAGTTCATTAAAATTTGCCCAGTTTTTATATCAAAAAGTGTTTTAAATATTATTTTAAAATTTTCAGCAAAAATCCGCAAAGATTTATATTTAGCTGACCAACGAGTTTCACAAAACAAAGGTATATTGGGAATTAGGTTTCTTCTTAGAGTACTCTCTCTAAAAAATACTATTACGTCTTTAACAGTACCTATGGTATTTCGAATTTCAACTATTTTACTAATGTCGTTTATGACTAAATTTAACCTATGGGAGGCACAATGAAAATAGAATGCTTTTTTATACTTATCTTGTACTATCTTCTGAACCCCGTGAATTTCACCAGCCATTGTTGAGCATCCATCATAGCCCTGCCCTACAAGTTTGTCCATGTTTAAACCTGATGTTTCCAAAAACTCCAAAATAGAATAAGCTATGCTATCAGCGTTTAGTTTATCTAATTTCACAAAACCAAGAAACTCTTCTTTCACCGTAAAATTTTCATTTTCTTTGTATACATACCGTATACCAACAGATAACTGTTCATGTCCCGAAATGTCCGCAGTCTCATCAGCCATAACACTAAAATATTTGGAAGAATTTGCTTCTTCGACAATATTTTTTAATATTACATGTCCTGCCAATGAAATTATTTCATTTTGGATCCTGTGAGAAGTGTATTTAGAGTTACCACCTGCGTTCAACAAGTGATTCTCTAAAGTTGTATCACCAGCGTCTATCCTGAATTTTAAGAGATCCAAAAAATTTCCAGAATTTTTGCTGCTTTCTCTTAAAGGCATATCATGAGTTCCACAAAAAACTATTGTTTTTATAATTGGAAGAATTTTTTTTCTATTTTCCGCTACATTTATTTGCTTTCCCTCATCAATCAGAGACAATATATCTAGTTTTTTATTGGACATCACATCAATAAAATTTTTGGAACGGATAATTGAATCTTTATGCCAGGCAGAATTAGAATGGTTCTTGGCCTGCGTGTGGAAATCCCTGTATTTTATAAATGGCCTTGTTATAAATGCGCCTAAGGTACTACCGTGTGTCACAACAGGTGGGAAAACCACACAATACTTACAAAGGGCACCTTTAAGAACTTTGGAATAAACCAACCAGTCATATTGTTGAAGCCATTTGTGTACAAACGGCCGTTTATTTGGATCAACATCTTGCTTAAAATCATAGGTAGGGGACGGCGTATACGGACTTCTTAATATATCGTATTGGTATTTTTGTTTATCTTGAATCGACGAGGAATTTACAAAATTTCCAATGTCTTCTGATTGACCGTCTGGAAATATTCGGGCAATGGTTTCTTGTACATCAGGCTGATCTGCTGTCTCCGCTAAAGTATTTCTATTCGAAGAAGTGCTAGGCTCTGCTTCCTTTACTGCATGTTCATGTTCCCCTTCTTCTTCGCGTGCTATGTCACTACTTGTGCTAGGGATAGGGCTACGAGTTGAAGCCTTATTCTTTTTGGAATCGGTAACTTCCTCGAGGGCGGTTGTTTTTCTTTTAAAAAATGTTCGAATGTCCATTTTTTTCTAAAGAATAAACCAGCAAAACTATAGTCATGCAGTTTAAGGAAAATGTTAATAAATCAAATTACCTGATAAGGATTGTGTTTGTATTAAATGATAGAAACCGGAAACCGCCCGTAAGGCTAACACGATAATAATAAAATAAAATACACTGCGAATCTCAACGCAAAGAAAATAAACAACGGCTGTGAACTCTGAGCGGCTTGACGAAAACAGGTAGAATGGTGGTGCGTGGCTGGATTATCTATCACCATCACCACCACCACCATGTGATTGTGCTTGTGCTACGACGTTGCCGGTTGCATTCAAAAGGCGCGTAGGTTCGTAGGTATTCGACGTATTATATTTTTAACTTTTTAGGTTTGAGTACAGAAAAATATACAAAATAGTAAAATCTCAGGAGGGGCCACGGCCCCCCCTGGCCCCTCTCTGCGGGCGACCATGGGTACATAATGTCAATAACTCCATTATTGCTGATACATTTAGTCTTTCTAACTATACCACTTATGGTAGAAGGATTACTGTACGCGGATGACGTCGTTCTCATATCAGACAACCCGAGGAAGATGCAACGACTAATTGATGTTTGGACTGAGTAAATAGAGAAAATGAAATTAGAAATAAACATCAGCAAATGTAAGACTATGAAAATAGGTCAGCAGAAGCAGGAGATTGGAAGCGAAACACGAATGTTCTGTAAAGGACAAGAATTAGAGAGGGTGACGACATACGACTACCTGGGCACGATAATATCGAATGACGGAAAGCTAGACCTAGAAATTGCAACTAGGACAAAGAAAGCTACGAAAATATATTATGCGATTAATAATACGATACTGGCAAAAAGGAAAATCAGTCAGGAATCAAAAATACATGAATATAATACAATCACAGTACCAACTATTAATATGCAAGCGAGATATGGGTCACAAATAAAAGACATGAAAGTGCCATAAATGCAGCAGAAATGAAGCGCTCAGAAAAATTGCTGGAAAGAGGAAGATGAACAGGGAAAGGAACGAAAAGAACATCAGAAAAGTGCTAAGTCAGAAACTAATAAAAAAACTGAAAAAAAAACTGAACTGGTTTGGACATATAACTAGAATAAACGAAAACAGACGAGTAAAGAAGGTGACAGATGCCAAAAGACAGGGGAAAAGAAAGAGGGGCAGACCTAGAAAGGGGTGGACATAACAAATTGAGGAAATCGGGACAAGGAGAGGGAAAACAGTGCAACAGATGAAGGAAATGGCAGGAAACTGGAAGGCGTGGAAGAAATGGGTAAAATATGGATAGGTGATACCAAAGTGTGGCATAATGATAACGAGAAGAAGAAGAAATTATTACTTATACCTTACATTAATAGTTATATAATAATATGTAATTTTACAAATTTAAACAGAATTAAATGTAGATGGTGTCATTTTCTGCCACTTATTCTGGATTCTATCCCACTGTAAAGTTGCCCTGTCTCGAGAGAGCAAGAAGAAAGTTAGATGGTCTACCAGCTCCTAAAAATTGTCTTAGTGTAAGCTAGATAGGGGAATAGCCAATTAAACATAACCAATTCTCAAAAGTTTGAATATCTTGCTGCAGCTTGTGAACGTAATAAGAATATTATACATAGCACAGTACAGTTTTACATTGAGACATGAGGAATATGAGTATCTGCATTTTATAATGAAAAAGTATATAGATGAGAGCATAAGTAGAAAAAAGGAATCGTGGTTTAGAAACATTAGAGATTAAACCGAAAAGAACAAAATTCAAAATAAATCAATCCAATGACTGAAAGGAATTTTTCGTGATAATTTCAGACATTAAAGAGCTCACACCTAGTGGGAGCAGAGCCTGAATAATATATTTGTTTTTTTAAGACATCAATAACGATGTTGTATCAAAATGATGATGTATACAAACATAATGTTGGACGCAATAATAAAATAAATGACGAAAAAAAGAGGGTACACAATGGGCGATAGAGAGATAAATATACTCTGTTACACTGATGACACCGTGTTAGTAGCAAAGTGCTAAGACGATTTACAAAGATTACTGTACGAATTCAACATTAAGGCAAAAAAAAATATGAAAATATCATCCCGAAAAACAAAAAAGCTTAGTAATAGCCAAAGAACCGATAAGATGCTAATTGGAGCTAGACAATCAAATTATACAAGTAGTAGCTTTTAAATACCTGGGAATTACTTTATCAGCCGACAACAATAGCGAAGAAGAGATAAAATGCCAAATAATTAAAGCCAGTAGAACGACCGTATGTCTAAACGAGACAATTTGGGAAAACAAACACCTAAGAGTGGCAACAAAGGCCCGAATAAGTCAATAATTATGCCAGTTATGACTTACACGGCCGAAACAAGACCAGATACAAGCAAAACACAAATACATCTGGAGACCAACAAAATGAAAATCTTAAGAAGGATTGCTGCAAAAGGAATACAGGACAGGGTACGAAGTGAGGAAATCAGACGCATATGTGAGGTAAACAATATAAATACCTGGGTAAAGAACAGAAAAGGAGAGTGGAATTAACACATAAGCAGGATATATTAATCAAGGATAATAAGAATAGCCAGGGACAAAAAGTTAGGAAAGTTAACCTAACTCTCCTGTTAGGAAAAAGGAGTATAGGACGCCCTTGGAAAAGGGAAAATGACAATTTAGGGGCCGAATTAAAGGCACCATTGAAAAAAAAACAGGCAATACTCACTATATAACAAAAAACGAAGAAGAAGAAAGATAATGATGTTCCTTAAGTAACATACACAATCCATATGTGTACTTACCTTATTTAGAAAAAGTACTACTGTATACTTGTATCTATACTGATACCTCTTACTCATTTTGAATTTTTAATATCTGTGTCACAGAAACACTTTACCAACTTTTCAACTAAAGTCCTTTGTCCTTCACTATTTTGTAATTATTCTAAACGTTGTAAAATCTCCAAAGAAGATAACTTTTATCATCAGTTTAAATTTATTTCGGAAAGTGTCTGGCATAACAGCCTCAGTAAAGTTTCCTAATTGAATTGCACTAATAATTGCCTCACAATATAACTTTTGTCTAACAAAATGCAACCGGATACTTTAAGCTGTTACAAAACCAGCAGATAGCAGCGGTAATGTCATTAAATAATTAACAGACTGGAAAAAGTTCCAATTGTGTTTAATAGTCTTTTTTAAATACTTAGCACGTTTAATGCTTTTATTCAAAATTGAAAAGTGGCAAAGGAAACCTTTTAATTAACTGTTTTTGACGAATTTGTGTTCACTAAACAACAGTTAAACCATTTTTTGTACATTTTCTAAAAACTGAACAATAACAAACGTGTAAACGTTAACACTGAAGTTTTATTGTATAGTAACCGTTACTGTTTTAGGTTTATAATTTTATTTTTAATAGTCCATTGAAATGCTACATTTTTTAGGCCATACTTTGCATTTGTTAGATGAGTCAATTTTATTTTTTTAATATGTAGGGGGCTCAGTAAAAGCTTAAGTTCAAGTTTTTGGGGTCGCCACCCTTGTCTCCCGGCCGCCATATTCGAAAAAGCGGTGCAGAAAATTTAATAACACATAAAATGTTGCAAATTAGGTTTTCTACAATTTTGATTTTATCACTTTTTATCGTCAAGTGACCAACAAAAAAGATACAAACAAAAATATGTGAATTTTTTTTAACAAGTTTCCTTTAGTAGTCCATTCTTTCACGGTTTTTGCTCTAAATTTTAAAGAACCGCTTGGATTGACATGCAATTTGGCGTGCTTATAGCTTACATGTCAAAGAAAAAAAGTGATATTGTGCCGATGTGTGCTTTTGCCCTGGGGGTGACTTTCACCCCCTGTTGGGGGTGAAAAAATATATGTCCAAAATAAGTCCGGAAATGGGTAAACTGACTAATTTGAAGTAACTTTTGTTATATTGAGCTTTTTCGCCAAGTCAACACTTTTCGAGTAATTTGCGAGTGAATATGTTCATTTTTCAACAAAATAACTACATTTTTAGACGGCTTTTCGCAAATATCTCAAAAAGTAAGTATTTTGTCGAAAAAAACGTTCTTAGCAAAAATATAGCCTATAAAAAGTAAAAAAAATGGTGTACGCGTTAGGTCTCTGGATCTCGTAGAACCAGAGTTATAGCCAATGAAAAATAGATTCATATTCACCAGATTTCAAATAGAATATTTCGACGTGAAATATCCAAAAAATTAAGCACTTTTTGGGGAAAATCCATTATAACTTTTTTAAAGTGTTTAAAAAAATATTTATTTCTGTTTTTACAAAAAGCTTTTATCATTAAATTTAAGCAAGTTACGCTCAAAATAATGTTGGTCCCTTTTGTTTATGCAAAAAAAAATCGGGAAAATCCACCCCTAATTAGCAACTTAAATGAAATTAATCGTTACCGCTCCACAAATTATTTTACTTATGTTGTGTTTATATGATCTGAAAGTTTCATCGATTCAAAGTGCTTATTTTTGAAAAAAATTGGTTTCAAAATAAAATTTTTAAAAATTTAAATTTTGAAAAATATGCTTTTTTTCAAAATAACTTAAAAATTGTTAGAGATACCAAAAATCTCGACAAACAGAAAAAGTCAGATATGCTTTTCTGAATATCATGTATTTTTTTGTTTTTCTGTTAGACAAAAATTTAGTAAGATTTGGTGTTTCTAAATTTGCATACATTCGTGATCAGTGACTCGTTCAACCCCTTTTAACTACAGCCCTTTCAATAATAAGGACTTTGAACCGATGAAACTTACAGATCATATTAACAATATATACAGGAGTCAAGAAACTTGTGAAGTCGTAACGATTAAGTTCATTTAAGATACTAATTGGGGGTGATTTTCTCGATTTTTTTACCAAAACCAAAATGGACTACCTTATTTTGAGCGTAACTTGTTTAATTTTGATGCTAGAAATTTTTTTTATAAAACAAAAATGAAGCCTTTTTTAAACACTTTAAAAAAGTTTTAATGAGTTTCCCCGAAATGTGCTTTATTTGTGGTTATTTCACGTTAAAGTATTCCATTTTAAATTTGACGAATATGCACCTATTTTTCATTAGCTATAACTCTGCTTCTACTAGGTGTAGAGACGTGATGTATACAGCATTTTTTTAAATTTCTTACAGGCTACATTTTTGCTAAAAATGTTTTTTCGACGAAATACTTACTATTTGAGTTATTTGCGAAAAACCGTCTAAAAGCGTGGTTATTTTGTTGAAAAAATTAACATATTCACTGCCAAATAACTCGAAAAGAATTGACTTAATGAAAAAACTCTATAGGACAAAAGTTACTTAAAATTAGCCAGTTTATCCATTTCCTGACTTTCTTTGGACGAACATTCTTTCACCCCCAAGAGGGGTGAAAATCACCCCCAGGGCAAAAGCACATATCGCCACAATATCACTTTTTTTCTTTGACTTGTTAGCTATGTGTATGCCCAATTTCATGTCAATCCAAGCGGTTCTTTAAAATTTAGAGGTTTTGCAATATTTTACCGTTAAAGAACGGACTATAGATGGTTATAACTTTTTTCAGTTCATTTTACAATATAATAACATTATTGCAATTTTGCAGAGGGTCTTTCAACGAACAATTTCCGCTATAAAGTTTTTTAATGTTATATATTTGTCTAGGTTTTACAGCTCTTCAAACTTGACCTGATTCTCGAATGCTCATAGGAATGCAATAAAAACAAAACGTTAGGCTTAATTTTCTATTCATGTTTTTTTTTTATTCATACAATTGATTATGATCTTAATATTTCTATGCTATGATTGAACAGTTTTTAACTTTTTTTCCCACCACCCATCAGGTAGAGTCTGGAGGAATGTTTCTTGGTGTGGTATCCCCAGTGGGCCTAATCACGGGCAATTTCTAGACAAAATAATATTCAGCACACAGCTGAACATTTGAGGGCTGCATTTCGGCAACTGCACGTACAGTAGATACGATGTGAATTGGACCAGAGGACGTTTTGGGGTCCAGTCAATAATTCTACGGCGAGCATAGAAATAAAGTTAAACCATTCATAAATATTTGCAATTGATCATTACTTGTAGTAGTCCACATGGACACGGGTGTGGCTTATTACTTTCTAACGTATCTTACAGGGCAATACTGAAGTGTAATTGGTCAAATTGTTCGGAAATGCTTACACTTAAATCGTATCGTTATCTGGCCAAAATTCCTTCTCATGTTTCAAAGGCGACAAGCAATATAAACTCAATATAAATAGTGTCGTCGTCATAGCCTTACAATTATTTATTTTATTTGTATAATAAAATTGTTGTCTCATTTCTTTAGTCCTTAAATTAATAAGCACATTAAATTTCATTTGTATTATACACTTTTAATCATCAATTTTAAATTTTAATAACTGTAATATATGTCTATACAGGATGTCCCATATATTTTACAAGATTTGATGACGTGAAATTGCGCAGATTGGATATCGTAATTAATGGAATTTTGTTATAGCAATCATCACAGTGACCAATAAGGATTTTTTGGCTATAATGGTCATCTTCAGTTAGCATGGGCTGAACAAATTTTATTAGTTTCCAATAATATAAGAGGTCTTTTGAACCCTGCAAATTCTTTTAGATTTGCTTTGTTCATACTATTTCAACCTTTAGTTGTTATATTTAACCGCTGTGTCTAGGTACACGCTAACGTGTACGCAAATAAAAAAGTTAGGTACACGCTTAAACTTCATCAAGCCAGTGACGTCATTATTTAGCGTACGCAGTGACAAAATATTGTTAAAATAATTTTTATACGCAAGATAATTATTATAATCAACTATTCTAAATGGGAAATAAGCCACAATTTAACTAAAAAATGATTTTATTAACGTTTTGACGTCCTTCCGATGTCGTTGTCAAAATACAAATATTAGTCAGATTAAATAAATTATTAAAAGAAATTTTTTACTAAGCAAGAACATTTTTATTTAATTTATTAATATTTTGCATTTTGACAACGACGTCCAATTTGGACGTCAAAACGTTAATAAAATATTTTTTTAGTTAAATTGTGACTTATTTCCCATTTAGAATAGTTGATTTCAAACTAATACTAAACAAATAAAACATAAGAAATCTCTTTACTAAGCAATATTAAAGTGTATACACAACGCGATTAAACACATTCTAACACTATGACTTACTGATACTCGCGGTATATTCTTACCACAGCATACACGCGGCTCAAGTTAGCGTGTACGCAAAAAACCAGTAACAGTGCACGCTAAATAGTGACGTAACTGACTTGATGGCGTTTCGCGTGTACTTAACTTTTTTATTTGCGTACACGTTAGCATGTACCTAGAAACAGCAATATTTAACAAGGCCAATCAACAGTACCACTCTGACTCTGAGATTATGTAAAAAATTCTATCTAAAGTTGATCCCAAACCCCTTTTTTTCAGTGAGTAATAGCTTATCGAATTCTCCCTAATGCATTACAGTTGGAAGTGACAGAAAAAACAACGTTCCTAGGTGATTATTATGCATTGAACTTGGACAAATATGCATCGTTGACGGGTATTTGCATACTAAAAAATGACTTATAGATGTAAAATTGGTTGGAGATTACATTACTCTAAATAAATAGCTAATCAATGATACGAATAAAGATAATTTGACACAAAAGTAATGGATCGTGACAGTATTTTCGCAACATTGGCTCATTTGTGTAGGCTCACTTCTGTAGTTCTTAAATTAATAAGCATGGTAAGTTGCATTTGTATTATGTATTTTTAATCATCTTTGGTGTCAATTTCATAAAGAAATGTGAGTAATTAACAATATTATTACTGTTTAACAAATTATAGATCATAATTTAAAATAAAAGTTTACTCATTAATTTTTATTGCGCCGCCTATGTTTTACAAAAGACGCCGACACTCGGTGTCGAATTTTGTTTTTATACTTGTCCAACTGACATCGTAAAAACTGTACTTCCACAGTTTCATCTTCAAAAGATTAATTTCATAAGCTCTGGAGGTTTGGAAATTTGGATTCGTATCCAATATTTTCCATGCCTTTTCCAGCCCCAATCTTTCGGATAACAATATTTACCGAGCCATGACTGAATCTGGTGATTCACTCGGAGACTGAGATCCACATCTGATGTTGGAGTAAGTGAGGAGAGGTTAAATGCATTTTTTGTCACTGTTCTAGCGATTGAATCTCAGGGTCTCCATAGAATCGTCTTTATTTCCAACATATAAACAGATGAAAAAACGTTCGCCAACAACACTAAGTAAAGATGGCTCGATTTCTTCAGGATGCTTCTGCAAAATTTTTATGAATTTTATTTTGCCCATGTTATACAGGCTCACGTTGTATCGCATCCTGAGTAGGCATAGAGAATAAGCAAATTCTCTACAATTACGTCGTCATATATAAAACTTGAAGGACAGTACAATTGTTCGGACGTAGGCCCTTTTGGAGGTCTTAAAAAATACATTAGATTGATTCCTTCCCAATGCCGTGAGCAAGACAATGATGTCGATGACTTTTGCTATGATTCTCACCGAATCATATGACTTTGATGCAGCAAGCGCACAACGAACGATGACAGCATCTGCTTCAGATTTAGTCTGGTCGACACTAAAACCCACCTCTGATAGAGCAGTCTTCAGAAGGCATATCATATGAAGTTAGATTTTTTCGTTTAATTACCAAGATTTTTTTCTTGCGATAATATTGGTGCGGTGCTCTTAGCAAACTGTACTTCTGTCGATTGGTGCTTTTCAAAGCGATGCAAGCGCTCTCATGATTTTTCAGTTTTTTGATCCAATCTTCATTTCGCGAATTATTCGATCGTCCCGCGAATTATTATTCGATCGTCCCAGACGACGAGCTCCACCCTGGGCACCATGCAGGTACCTCGGAGACCATCGCCGTCATGGAATTTGTGTTCACTGACCTACAAAACCCTTAAATATAAAAATTGAACTCATTTCGAATCAATATTTCCTGGGTTCTAAATTTTTCATTTTCCATCTCTTCGAGATGCACTTTGAAAATGCATTTTCTCATGCACAAAATTTTTTGCCGGAGATCAATTTAGTTCACAAAATTGCCTGATACTCTCTCGAATTGAATGCAAAAAGTTGCATGACGATTCATCTTACTGCACAAAATTCCTAGGTTTTGGGCCTTTTCGTGCTTCGTTGCTTCCTCTAATAGGTAAAACCACAAACCACCTTTTGAATAATTGCTAACAAGAATTTCTGGGGAATTTACCCGGGACAGTTAATCGGTAGGTTTTATGAAAGTATAAGTTAGTTGCCACCAGTTGCGTAGCAACACTTGGATAAACGTACAGAAATTTCTCCAATACTCATCGTGTAGATTTCTTATCTTGTCACTCAGATATTTAAATTAATATTAATATTAACATGAAAGAAGAGAGGAAAAGAATATTTAAAAAAACAACGCGAATAGATGCCTTTAAAGTAAAAACAAATGAAGAGCAATTCCGAGAGGTCTTAGCGGATAAGTTCAAATATGATCCTTCACATAATCAAGATGAAATTGACGAAATTAACAAAAACATCAATAAGAACCTTCTCGAAGCCGGACTACAGGTCGCAAAGAAAACAAGTACCAAAGAAGACAAAATAAGCAACGAAACTAAACAACTGATGACGGAAAGACGATAACTACTAACGCAAAACAAACGCCATACTCAAGAATACATAGAACTTAATAAAACAATTAGAAAAGAACTAAAACGCGACTTACAAAAATGGAACGAGAACTTAATAGAGCGAGTCATTGAAAACAACAGAGGCTTAAAATGTCTAAGACCCGCATTGGGTGTTCAAAAAATCATTAAAATTAAAGACGCCAATAGTAAGGAAGAGAAGGACAAATATAAAATAACAAAAATAGTCGAAGACTTCTACAAAAGCTTGTACAGCTCGCAAAGCCAGCCTAATGAATCAACAAAGGAGAACGTCAAAAGAGAAATAAAAAACGTGGGATCAGAAGTACTACCAAATATAAAGGGATTCGAAATAGAAAGAGCTTTAAAAGAACTAAAAAATAATAAAGCTCCAGGACAGGACGGTATAATTGCCGAGCTCTTGAAAACAAGCAAGACAGTAACAATCCCTATACTAACAGAGCTATTTAATAAATGTCTCCATAATAGCAAGATCCCTAAAGACTGGAACGAAAGTCTAGTAATACTTTTACACAAAAAAGGGGACAAATGTGACCTACAGAATTACAGACCGATATCGTTGCTCAGTCAAGTATACAAACTATTCATGAGAATTATTAACAACCGGTTGACCTACAAAATGGACAATTACCAACCAGTGGAACAGGCTGGCTTCCGCAAAGGATATAGTACATCAGACCATCTGCTGACAATGAGAACATTGATAGAGAAGGCAAATGAATACCAACTACCCGTATTTCTTGCCTTCGTAGACTATGAAAAGGCGTTTGATAGTATCGAGATGTGGGCCATAGAACAAGCTATTAATAATTGTAGAATAGATTCGAGATATAGACAACTAATACATAATATATATGAAAATGCAACTATGATAGTACAACTAGACGAAAATACAAATCCCATCCCTATTAAGAGAGGCGTGAGACAAGGAGACGTAATATCGCCAAAGCTTTTCAACCTAGCACTAGAAGACGTCTTCAAAACGACAAATTGGTCAACCTATGGCATTAACGTTAATGGCAAGAAGCTAAATCACCTCAGATTCGCTGACGACATTGTGATTATAGCGAGCTCATTCGAGGAACTGCAAATTATGATAGAGGAACTCGCAGGCAGCTCCCAATACGTCGGTCTAAAAATAAACATGAAGAAAACAAAAATAATGACAAACACAGATGACCCCAGACGCATAACTATAAATGGCAGTGAGATAGAAAAAGTCCAGGGATATATCTACCTAGGCCAAATCCTGAAACTTGACAAAGAAAACCAAAGTGCGGAAATTAATAGGAGAGCAAGACTAGCATGGGCAGGATTTGGAAAACTTGGTTGGATACTTAAGAACCGCAAAATACATCAATATTTGAGGACCAAAGTGTTCAACCAGTGCATCCTTCCTATCATGACATATGGGTGTCAAACCTGGACCCTAACCAAGGCAAATATGAATAAACTAGCTACAACAGAAAGAGCTATGGAAAGAGCAATGTTAGGTATACGACTGTCAGATAAAAAGAGGAGCGACTGGGTAAGATCAAAACAAAAGTCGAGGACATAACAACAAAAGTTGCCAAACTTAAATGGAGCTTTGGAGGCCACACTGTTAGACAAAAAGACCAACGTTGGAATGGCACGATACAACATTGGAGACCTTACCAAAGTAAACGACCGAGAGGAAGACCACAGATGAGATGGGGTGATGATATTAAAAGAGTAGCCGGAACGAATTGGAAATATGTTGCTCAGGATAGAGACCGATGGAAGGAGTTGGGAGAGGCCTATGTCCAAACGTGGACGATAGAAGGCTAAGAAGTGCAATCCTTACTGATTCATAATACAAAACTGAATGTGTGCCGGTATTATTATTTATGTTTCCATATAAAGGGTGAGTCATGAGGAACTTTACATACTCCTACCTCGTATAGAGGCCCCTATGGGGAATAACAAATGACCATTAAAAAGTTTCTGCTCCCATTGTTTAATAATATACAGGGCGAGTTTCGCATTTTGACAGAAATTTTTATTCGTCATAATTTTTGAACGGTCAGATCGATGTGTCTCTTATTTTGGTCAATCGTTACACTATTGCCACCTAATCAACTGATTTATTCAAACTAGAAAAAAAACAGGTCCGGCTTTAAAAAAATTAGTTCGTTGGGGTCTTAGAAAAAATTTCACCCTGTATAAGCTTTTTGAAAACTCTAATATGAATTTTACAAATTAGACAAATAGCTAATTAAAATAACATATTTATTTTTTTCCGCACACGATTGCTTAATATTTTTATAAAAAAATTAAATTTGATTATGAATTAAAAGTTTGGTAAAGTGAACCATAGATTTAACAAAATTAACTTTTATTTCCAAAATTAATATTTTTTGAACAAATATTTAATTTATGTTACCACCAATCAACCGATTTATTCAAACAAGAAAAAAATCAGGCCCGGATTTAAAAAATAATTTCGTTTTGGTCTTAGAAAAAATTTCACCCTGTATACGCTTTTTGAAAACTTTAATATGATTTTTTACAAATTAGACAAATAGGCAATTAAATGGCATATTTATTTTCTCCCCACACGATTACTTAATTTTTTATAAAAAAAAATCAAATTTGACTATGAATAATTAAAATTGTGGTAAAGTGAACCATAGATTAAAAAAAAATAACTTTTATTACAAAAATGAATTTTTTTTGAACAAATATTTAATTTATGTTATCACCCAATCAACTGATTTGTTCAAACTGGAAAAAAATCAGGCCCGGATTTAAAAAATTAGTTTGTTTGGGTCTTAGAAAAAATTTCACCTTGTATACGTTTTTTGAAAACTCTAATATGAATTTTACAAATAAGACAAGTAGGCAATTAAAACGGCATATTTATTTTTTCCTCACACGATTACTTATTTTTTTATTAAAAAATCAAATTTGATTATGCATAAAAAGTTTGGCAAAGTTTTTGCATAGATTTAAAAAAATTAAATTTTTTTACAAAAATTAATTTACAAAAACAACGTTTTTCTTAAAATTAAAAGTTTTACCATTTTTTTTTTCTATAACACGTCTAGATCTAAAACTTCCCATAACACTTCTTTTGGACTCTATAATTTAACATAGACGTGATCAAATTGATAAATTTTAAATTTTTCCACCTAATTTTTGCGATTTACAAGTTTGCAACTTTTACAAGAAGAAGACTGAAAGTCTACAACAACTTTCATAGTCTTCACAATGGTAAGAGGTATGTGCTGTAAATATTTCAGAAAAAAAATTGTAGCGAGTTAAACCGTGAGTTCATTTTTTTTTTTCATTTTTAGGTTAAAATTCCGATTTTGACAAATTTAATTTTTTAATAAAAAATTAAGTAATCGTGTGGAAAAAAAATAAATAGGCCATTTTAATTGCCTATTTGTCTTGTTTGTAAAATTCATATTAGACTTTTCAAAAAGCGTATACATGGTGAAATTTTTTCTAAGACCAAAACGAACTAATGTTTTAAATCCGGACCTGATTTTTCTCTAGTTTGAATAAATGAGTTGTTTGGATGGTAACATAAATTACTTATTTGTGCAAAAAAAATTAGTTTTTGTAATAAAAGTAATTTTTTTTAAATCTATGGTTCACTTTACCAAACTTTTAATTCATAGTGGAATTTGATATTTTTATAAAAAATTAAGTAATCGTGTGCGGAAAAAAGTAAATATGCCACTTTAATTGCCTACTTGTCTAATTTGTAAAATTCATATTAGAGTTTTCAAAAAGCGTATACAGGGTGAAATTTTTTCTAGGACCAAAACGAACTAATTTTTTTAAAGCCGGATCTGATTTTTTCTAGTTTGAATAAATTAGTTGATTAGGTGGTAATAGTGTAACGATTGGCCAAAATAAGAGACAAATCGATCTGACCGTTCAAAAATTATGACGAATACAAATTTCTGTCAAAATGCGAAACTCGCCCTGTGTATTATTAAACAATGGAAGCAGACACTTTTTAATGGTCATTTGTTATTCCCCATAGGAGCCTCTATACGAGGTAGGAGTATGTACAGTTCCTCATGACTCACCCTGTATGTATATTTCAGATTCTGATGTACTTTACAGAACATAGACATGAATAAATAGCCTAGCTAAAAGCTTAAAATAGGTATGTTATTTTTTGTTCCTAGATTTAATAAAATAACTTAAACTTGTTTAATACAAAAAAAAATTAAAGTTTAATTAAAGGCTTGTACTTGTTTCTTATTCTTCTTTATATGTCATATCAGAATTATCTGATATTGATGATCACTATTGCGAAGGTTTCTTGATGTTCTGCAATACGGAATAATTTTTCCTGCATTTGATATCTGAGTCCATTCATGAATATTTTTTAACCAAGTAACTTGCTTTATTCCTACACATCTACAGCCTTCTATTTTGCCTTTAGGGATCAGTTATAGAATTCTATATCGAATTCTGTATGTTCCCCTCACTGTATGTAACCCCTCACTATATGTTCCAGATGGGACATATTGCGGTATTTAATAGTCTTTAGCAGTTCTCTATCTGCATTGACTCTCCTTGATAATTTCTCATTAATTTTTTTGCTGTCCAAGGTATCTTCATCATTAGTCTATGAATCCGCATCTCCATTACTAAATATTGTGACCTTGCTTGATACTTTTAGAGTCCACACTTCTGCACCATACGAAAATACAGATCAAACATAGTACTTAATCATATTTGTCTTAGTTACAAATTGAGGTGATTATTGCAAGGGAATATCTTCATTTTCATAAAAGTAGTTTTAGTAATTAAATTGCTATTCTGCGTCTTGTTTCTATGTGTGGATCTAGTTGACCCGTTATAATATGATACAATTGATCCAAAATATGACATAACCCAGACATCCAAAGTGAAAGTTATTCTCCAACACCAGATTGTTCTATATGGTCCACATAATGTTCAGAAAAAAGTCACACCATTTTGAGCGACGGGTTTGGTTGGGAAAGGGGGGAGAAATCGGTAAATTCGTAGTTTAGTTTTTTACGTTTTTCGTCAATATTTCTAAAACTATGCGGTTTATTATGAACAACCTTCTATACAAACATGTTCTAGATTAAATTTAAAATAAAAAGGCGCTATGCATAATCCTTCTAAAATGAACGGTTCCGAAGTTACAAAGGTAGTATAGTATAATCGGTACAAAAAAAGGCCTAACCCAGACATCCAAAATAAAAGTTTTCCTTCAACACCAAATTGTTTTATATGGTCCACATATTGTTCAGCAAAAAGTTACACCATTTTGAGCGTCCGGTTTGGGTGGTGGGAGATGGGGGAGAATTCGGTATATTAGTTGTTTTTTTACGTTTTTCGTTAATATTTCTAAAACTATGATTAAGCTTAAACAATGTTCTATACAAAAATGTTCCACATAAAATTTAAAATAAAAAAGATCCGATACATAATTGTTATAGAATCAACGGTTCCAGGGTTAGGGAGGGTCAAAAATGGAAGTTTTCGATACTTTTCATTTTTTTTTGAAAATTGATGATGATTTTGGGTGGTGAGGTTGACGTTTCTTCAAGGGCCTATCACTAACATACCATCTGCCAGTGAAATAGCAAATTTTATATACAAAACACAATCCTGTTAAAGAAAATTTATTTCATCAGTAATAATATGATAAATTGTCAAAAAATATTAAAAGTACCGAAAACCTCCACTTTTCACCCTCCGTAATTCTGGAACCGTGATTTTATAACAATTATGTATAGAACCTTTTTTGTTTTAAATTTTATGTAGACCATTTTTGTACAGAACATTGTTTACGCTAAAGCACAGTTTTAGAAATATTGATGAAAATTACCCCCCCCCCCCTACCCTAACCGGACGCGCAAAATGGTGTAACATTTTACTGAACAATATTGTGGACCATATAAAATAATTTTTTGTTGGAGGAAAGTTTTTACTTTAGATGTTTGGGTTAGGCCTTTTTGTACCAATTATATTATACTACCTCCATAACTTTGGAACTGTTCATTTTAGAAGGATTATGCATAGGGCCTTTTTTATTTCAAATTTAATGTAGAACATTTTTGTATAGAAGGTGTTTCAGCTAAACCGCATAGTTTTAAAAATATTGACGAAAAACTTAAAAACTACGAATTTACCGATTTACCCTCCCCCCCCCAAACTGGACGCCCAAAATGATGTGACTTTTTTCTGAACATTATGTCTAATGTGGACTATATAGAACAATTTAGTATTGGAGGATAACTTTCACTTTTGATATCTGGGAATTGGGTCTAGTTATACCATACTATTATCAGAGTTACTAAACATGTAATTTTGGGAACTTTTTCAACTTAACCCGATTTAATTGAAGCTCTGTACTGGATGTGAACAAAAAGAAAAACTATAAATATATAAGCGTAGTGATGTAAGATATAATTAAATAGGGGAGAGTAGGACAAAACGGGATACCATTCTTGTTTACTTTTACTACGGAAAATATGTTAAAGACATTATCATAACATTATTTTTAATATGTATAACATTTATTGCAGCACACAAAACACATATTTTTAGCTACTTTTAATAACTGGAAAATAGTAAAAAAAATATTTATCAAAGTCCTACATATCCCGTTTTATCCAATCACGGTTGGATAAAACGGGATAGGTTTATAATATTTAATTTTTTGTATAAAATTATCTAAAACTTAATTTATGTCTAAATTAAGTAGACATTAAACTGTATAGTAAAATTTACTCTTGAAAGAATAATATCTTCAGTAGTAAGAAACTTAAAAATAGTAATTTTTCATTTTTTATGGCAAAATGGGAAATAAGACCTTTTATTTAAGACTAGGTACGTATATCAGAACAAAAGTCACATAAAAATATGTTGTTCTTCTCTGCGGTATGAGAAAACGCTTTATACCTCTATTTAAAAAATTAATAGGCCAACAAATAAATAGGTAGATAAAACGGGACATAAGAAACTGTATCCCATTTTATCCAACTTATAAGTGTTCCGTTTTGTCCAACTCAGACATTTTTCAAAACAAAAATGGCTGCTGCCTAAATGTGAAAGTAAAATTAGGTAGACTACACACGAGAGTAGTGGTTAATGACTGCTTAATTAAATGTAATAGTCAGTGAAATTATATTTTTATATATGTAGGCAGTATAATGTAGAAAACAACGCACTTAAAAGTACAAAGTATCAAAAAAATAGAGTTAAACAATTCTAAACACAACAACTTTTCATCAAATAGTGGCATCGAGGTAAAACAAACTGAGAATGTTAAAATGACGACTGATAACAAGTTTCCGTCGTTGTCTGATTGATAGCACCACTAGTTGGGTCTCTAGGCTAGGTATTCCGTTTTATCCGACTATCCCGTTTTATCTAACTCTCCCCTACTCCTGAATTATAGGGGATATAAAGATACAGTTAAATCTATTGTGGAATAAGTGATTGGGAAAAAGAAACGAAAAATTAAAAAAAAAATATATTAATATAAAATATATTACACCAAATACCTGGCAAAAAAATTTTACTTTTCCTTTTTTATCTAAAAGTTATTTTCTGTGTCTGCAAACACAAAGCGGTCCTAAATATTTACTGCCGCTGTATGTACCCTAAAATTTCTCGGAACGTAATGTAAAATAAAAATTGAAATTTACAGTTGTTCCATTTTGTCCCTGGATTGGAAGAATCTTATTTTTCTTTGAGTGTGAGCGGCCAAGTTGTTACCATAGATTGTTATTTTCCCGAAAATGGAAAATACGGTATTAGTTCTACTATAAAAGCTAAAGTTGCGATAGTTGTGCGGTTTCATCGAAAAAGAAAGGAATGGAACTTTTAAAAGTAAGTTTTAAACTTTGGTTTTATTATAATGAAATCGATGTTATGTAAAATTCGATCGATGTACTACAGGAAGTATATTTTGATACTCTATGGGGCGGTTGTTCGAACGCTAATCAAAAATGGAATCAACTAATCATTATCAAATATTTAATTACTGTCACCAACTGTCAATGTCAACTTTGATTGGGTTGCTGAAAACATAATTGATTACAATTATGAGATTAATTGATTAGTTAATAAATTATACTTATAATTGTTATGTTAATTATTATGTTAATTGCCCTAAGACCCGGTCGTTCAAACGCTAATCAAGAAGTTGATTATAATTAAGTCCCCTTAACAACCATCAAATAACAACACCCCTCATTGGTACTTCACTCAGTTGATTGTAATCAATTATGTTAATTTTATCATTATGATAATTAACATAATTGATTGATAAATTAATTATTAATTATTAACATAAAAATTATTATTAACAAAATTGATTAATAAATTTCATAATTGTAATCAATTATATTTTCAGCAACCCAAAGTTGACATTGACAGTTGGTGACAGTAATTAGATATTTCATAATGATCAATGGATTCCATTTTTGATTAGCGTTCGAACAACCGGCCCTATATGTATGATAAAGAGTTTAACGGGCGGTTAATATGGTCCTTTAAGAACGTAGATGCAAAATTTCGGGCCAATTCTTTTTATATGCATTTATTTTTTTTTCTTTTCGAATCATGAGAAAACTAATAAGTATTTTTGAAAAATTTAAGTGCAGAATGAAAGATTACATTATTACCGAGGGTCGAAAGTCCCTGCAAATTGCTACAATGATTATTTTAATAAGTTACAGGGATAAAACAGAATACAAAATTGAGTGTGATTTTTAATGTCAAAAATGTCATTCAAACAATGTTTTAATGTCATTCAAAAGAAACTTGTTTGTTCTAAGGGAGCCTTAGAATAATTAATCTTTCATTCTGCGTTTAATAATTGTTCAAAAATACTTATTAATTTTCTCAGGATTCGAAAACAATGAATGTATTTAAAAAGCGTTGGTCCGAAATTTTGCGCCTACGCTCTTAATTTAAGAAATATTTAATTTTTAAGCAACATAGAAATATATCATCATAAAAGCTTAACAAAACTATTTGAAAAAAATGAAATCCTACCAAATAAAGATTGCCGATATGAGCAAAACATCATATTGTCAGTATGATGGCTGATAATTGAGTGATGGCTCAATATTGTATAGTATAGGTCTACCATTCAATCAGTTTTAAAAGAGTTACAAACAAGCCAAGATGCTACTAAAAATAGCCTTAGGGGCTTTTTGTACGATAACAAGAGAAAGCTTACTATTTTAACAGTAGAAATGCCTCAGGCAAACTCCCGTCATAATCAATGTCTTTGCTTCTCTTCTCGTTTCCACACAACAGAGTTTCTAAGGAAAATATCTAAACTCCCTTTGTATGAAAGACTTAATAGATACATGACCAACTTCTTAAACCCTCTCCCTTGGATGGTCAGAAGACTCAAAACGCCTGACCATTGTTTGTATGTTCACGAAAATACGAGGCGGAAAAGAAAACTAATACAGGAAAAATATGTTACACAAAATCTATTTGCCGCTTTAAAATAATTGCTGTGGGGTTCAAAACAGTTTTACATGCAAAATATATACGACATTTTACCGAGTTTTTCAAGTCATAATACCTGATGACAACATTTTATGTACAGGAGATTAATTTAACATCGATTTTATAAAATAACAGACGAATTAATGCTAGTTCACAAGAATAAATCTAAAAATGCTATTTTGGCTTTTCAGCTGTAAAAGCTTCAACCGATGTAACAGCAGCACTTACCGATTGATGTTGATTTATATATTCATTAATAATAGTGGAACTTTGTGATTAGTTTTAATATCCAGTACAATAGACCAGAGGGCGCATCTGTAAAAATAGTACGTTTGGATGTTGAGAGGTGACTCATAATTTTTTGCAGAAAATGCTTAAAAATAACTTATATAATAATATTTTAGTTATCCTTCCACTCAAAAAGGTCCGGAATATTGTTTAAATAATCAAAATATCAAAAAATGATGGAAAAAAATATCAAATTTTTTTTCCCAGGTTTTTTGATTATAACTTTAAAAGTATTCATTTCCGAGAAAAGTTGCATAAACATAAAAGTTGCGTAATTAAATTTCCTACAACATAGGATTAGCTAAAAATTTTAAAAATTGCCCTTGTTGCAAAATAGCAATAATATCGAAAAAAACATAAAAAAAGAAGTATTCGCAATTTACGTGTTTCAACCATTTATGCTACACTTAGGACCTTTATAGTTTACTCAGAAAAACTTGATATAATAAAACAACACTGTAAATTTCATTAAGATCGGTTTAACAGATTTTGCAGAATAAATTTGGCAATCCAGCTTTTGCAAAAAAAATTCATTTTTTCAAAATGTTCCAGGACTGAAAATGAAGCAGACAGCAAGTTGAGTTTTTTGCATGTAGAATAATACTCTACCTTTCATTTCAATATTCAAAATTAAAATCACTTAACTACTACGCGCAGGACAGCGGAAATATTTGCTCTGATTTGGCATTCCAATGACCTTTGATATTTATTGATAAATTATAATTTTTAGTACACTTCGATATAAATAAATAAATTTGTTTATTGCAAAATAAAAACATATACTTTGTCCTTTAAAATTACATTTTTTTAGCAAAAACTTTCTTTGTTCATATATTTTAACTTAAAGGATAACAATTTATTATTTTTAAACATATGCAATTGTTTAAACAATATTTCACAAACAATAATTAAATTAGTTTGATTTTTGTGGAATTTAAATATTAAAATACAACAAAATATAGAGTTAGAAAATAATATATTATATAAAAATTTAAAGAAATTTTTGGTGGAAATCAACTGTGTGAATCGAACACCGCTGTCCTGCGCGTAGAACCAAAAATTAATGTTTATTTAAAAAAATCCTGACGCCGTGGTAGTTTACCGATTTAAATTTTACAAATTGCAAATGAAAGGTACAACATTCTTCTATATGTAAAAAAATGTTTAACGTTTAACTTGCTATCTGCTTTATTTGCAGTCCTGCAATATTTTGAAAAAATGATTTTTTTTTTGCTATACCTGGATTTCAAAATTTATTTTGCAAAATTTATTAAACCAGTCTTAACTATATTTACAGTATTGTTTTACTATGTCATAAAGTTTCTTTGGGTCAAATATGAAGGTTCTAAGTATAGGATAAATGGTTAAAAACCGTAAAATGCGAATAATTGTTTTTTATGGTTTTTTCGCAATTATTGCTATTTTGCAATAAGGGTAACAACTTTTAAAATTTGTAGCCAATCTTTTGCTGTAGGAAATTTAATTACGCAACTTTTATATTAGTAAAACTTTTGTCTGAAGTGAATACTTTTAAAGTTATAATCAAAAAATCGAAGAAAAAAATCGAATTTTTCCTTTATTTTTTGACATTTTGATTATTTAAACAATGTTTCGGATCTTTTTGAGTGGAAGGATAACTCAATTATTATTATATGACTTATTTCCAAGCATTTTCTGCAAAAAGTATGAGTCGCCTCTCAACGTCCATCTCAAAACAGATCCGCCCTGGACTACAAATGATTCATCATATCATAGCAAATAGGATCTGGTCCACTAATTCCCACTCGCCTCTCTTTACACAACAGTAGCAAGGTTTTTAAATAATAAACAAATATTAAAAATAAATAAAAATACCGTCCATTCAAAAAAACAGTTGATATAAAATCAATAATTGGATTTAAATCTAACTATGCCTTGTTTTTCCATCTTTTCCTCTAAAAGAAAAAAAAAAGATGAAATGCTGAAATGCAACACTAGAGACCGTGAACAGGAAGAAGAGGCAGAGCCAGACCTTAAATGCGATGGAAGGACGATATTTTAAAAGCTGCAGGAACTAACTGGAAAAGCGGAGCCAAAGACAGACATATATGGAAATATTTGGGGAAGGCCTATGTCCAAAGTTGGATAGAAATGGGCTAAAGAGGAAGAAGATGGCTTGTTTTTAAACCAGAAGGAGTAAACTAAAAGACAGATTTATACCCAAGAAAGTAATTAGAAAAGTTACCAAATACATATTTTTTGGTTATGTCGGCCTTCGACGGTAATCCATAAATAACGGGTGTCCACTTATACAGAGTGTCCCGGAAAATAGTGCGTTGCTTAAAGGTATAGGTAGAAGGCACAATGTAGAACAAAAAACTCTTATAACATTTTTTTCTAAATGCAACCGTTTGACCAAAAAATTAAAATACATGTTGGTGTGCAAATTTAAATCTGACAACTATGTGAAGTACGCAAATTTAAGTATAGACAGTTCCATATAAACAGATAGAAGACAGATAGTTTTAAAGAATCCTGTTTAGTGTCAATGCCGAAAATGTTTTCAAATCGTGAGTGTATTACCAATTATATTATCATGTTGATTATTTTTGCCAGATCACTGAATGGAGAGCCATACTATAATTATTTCTTTAAAAATATTTTGCCGGCATTTCTCGTCGTATGAATGGTGTTTCTGAAAGTGGGATACTTTGAACATCTATTCGGTATAATAATTATTTTCAAGTAAGTACAACTTAATTATTTAAGTTCCACTGTAAACTATGTCATTCAGTTAAAGCCCTCAGCATTCAACACATTTAAATCTTACTAAATACATAATCCTTGTTCAGTTAAAAGATTTGATTTTTATGTTAAAAGATGTGTAATTCGTTTAAAATTATGCAATAGGTATTTCAATACATTTCAAAAAAATAATTTTAGTAAACAAATAGTAAATACATAAATACTATTAGGTTGGATTATTTTAAATACTGTAAATCACAATCACAAACGAGTTCTTATTATGTTATTGTTCCGTAGTGCGTACGATGTTGCCGGTTTATTAAAATTTCTAAACATAAAAAAACAGGTATATGGAAAACATGTTATCTCTTTTTTTGGAAACGGTTATCTTTAGAAAAAAATGGTATAGCACTTTTTTGTTCTAAATTGTGTATTCTCTCCATACCTTAAAGGAACGCACTATTTTCCGGGACACCCTGTATTTACCCCCATTTTAACTGCCTATAACTTCTAAACGGCTCAAGATAAAAATATGAGGTTTTCGCCGAAATGTGTTATTTTAGTAAAAGTTTTTGTCTGAATGGATTGAATTTTTTATATCGCTTTCAAATACGAAAAAAAAATGGCGGATTTTTGAAAAAAACATTGTTGACTTGTTTTAATATTAAACCCAGTATATATTTTTGTAAATTGAAAGAAAGTTCATTCACTTATCCAGTGATATAAAGTTTTTCCAAATCGGTTGTCAAATTACTGAGTACTTATTTTTTTAAAATGAGAGGTGCAACGTGGATGTCACACACCTAAATAACATAACAAAGCAAATTGATATTATGTTATGTGATTCCCACATTCATTCTCTCATTTTAAAAATTAATTGCTCAATCATTTGACAACCGATTTAAAAAAAAAGTATATCGGTGGATAGGTGAATGACCTTTCTTTCAATCTACAAAAAAAATAAACTGGGTGTTCCATTAAAAAAAAGCCAACAACGCTTTTACAAAAATCCGCCGTTTTTTTTTCGTATTTGAAAGCGATATAAAAAATTAAATCCATTCAGACAAAACTTTTACTAAAATAAAACATTTCAGCGAAAACCGCATATTTTTATCTTGAGCCATTTAGAAGTTATAGGTAGTTAAAATAGGGGAAAATACAAGTGGACACCCGGTATTATATTTAAAACTAATACGTCGCTAAAGAGTTCTAAAAACAACTGTTTTTTTTTATATAAAAGCAGGCTAAAAATTTAAAGATTACAGGAGACTATTTCACTCATCTTAAAATTTTCACATAATCTGACCAATCACAAACCAAAGACAGCTTGTGTTATCGCGGAAACACCAACTGTCTTTCAATTCTGATTGGTCTATCAGCTTCGTGTTTTCAACGACGTAACCATGGATACCGATCGCAAAGCAAAGTTTGACGTTTGCCAAAAAAATTATTGTAGCTGTATACGTCAAAATGAGTCGTTTCGGTGGTACTTCAAACGAAGTTATAAACCAAAACATTGAAGAAAATATACCGAGTAACACAAGAAAATCTAAATCTTATATATGGAGACAATTTATGATGTTCTGTGTGGATCGCAACTACAAATTAGATGCAGAAAATAACAACGAAAGACTATCATTCATTCTAAAAGACTGGGCCTTCAACATGCGAAAAATTGATGGTAGTGATTACAAGGAGAGTGTTATTAAAACCATATGGAACACTACTGCAAAATTGGTACAAGAAAAATATTTCTGTGAGTATCTGGGACATATTGATCCCTTCAAAGATATAACCTTCAAGGAAGCGAGAGCGGCTCGTGATAGTAAGAGAAAATTGTTGCAAACTGTACCCGATAAAAGGAAAATGAGTTCTGTCGCTATGACTTCGGATGAATATAAAAATATGTGCTTATAATGGGACGAAGACACGCCAGAGGGACTCCAAAAGAAGTTTTTTCATATAGCTGCCGTAAAATTAGCATGGAGAGGTAACGAAGCAAGTTTTTCCATGTTACATTTTTTCAAGGAAGAGACTAACAACAAAGGCTGTTTAACACACAGAATTGCATATAACCCGATATTCTCCAAAACCCGCCAAGGTGGTGATAAAAACTGTGCAGATAATAAATGGCTTACTCAAAATTTGAAGAATCCTGAAATGTGTTCTGTGAGATTATACCGGAAACTTATATTGAAAATGGAAACTATTACCAATGATAGACTTTTTCTGACTGTGAATGGCAAGTGGAATAAATATAATAATAGTAATTGGTACAAGAATTGTCCTATTGGTATTAATACAATATCCAAATGGACAAAAATGTCTGCAGAAAAGATAGGATTAGACATTAAAAAAGTGAAAATAACGAATCACTCTAATCGTGCCACTGCAGTTAGTCAGTTACTACAATCTGGCGTTAGTGAACAACAAGCTATGAAAATTACTGGACATGGAAGTTCGAACTCGATGAAACCGTATTTACATCTTAGTGCCAAACATCATCAGAACATAGTGTATAATTTTAGGAATACTCCAAGTACATCAAGTAATAATAGCAACAATACATTGTATCCACCTAATAACGGTCACACTATTCAAAATGTTTACAATTGCACCGTTTATAATAATTATAGTCAAGAATATTGTATTTTTTTCGTGTACAAATTATTTATTGTTATAGGTAAAAAATAATTATAACAAATTATTTATAGTTATAATAAATATTTCATGATTATGACTAATTGTGAATTATTCAAAAAATGGGTAGATTTGGGTTACCTAGATCAAATGTATTATTATTAAATTCCTTCCTCTCATTCTACTGAATTTTTGACCTATCACTTTGTTCGTGAAATAGTCTAATAAAATACCACTCGTGATTTAATTTATCTTATAAGTTTGTCTTTTATTTCTAAACTCAACTGAGTTGCTTAAAGAAAACACCACTCGTCCTATCAGTTTCGTTTAGAAGTAAATCGACAGACTTATCGCGAAAATTGAATCACTAGTGGTATTACTATTGAAAACACAAATATCGCCGATATAAATTAATTAACCTATAAAATGTCAATACTGTCAAAATTTCATAACAGTTGAGTAAACTTACCTGAGGTTGGTCCAATTACAAAAAAGCATTACGACGCGGTAAATTTGTATTACTCCTCCTGGTTCAAAAACAAAGTTTACCTACACAGAGTTTTCTCACAAATGAGCACAGTGGTAAGGGAGCAAAGTATGCTAAATGTGCAGTCACTCGAGCGCTTTAGAGACCTCTTGGGTTGTGAAGAGTAGGTCCTAAAACCAAAAAAAGTTAAGTAACATTTTCCATTTGAGTGGGCGCTTGCCATTTTTTAATTTAATTTTCCATTTCCAACAATCGATTTTTCCGATTATAGCGCCATCTATGCGTAATTCGAAAAAATGTTTCGAATAAAAGTTACTTATTTTTTTGTAAGGAATCCAAATCTGCAATAAAAAATGGGGCTCCTATTTAAGATTATAAAGTAACCCCCCGCCACACCTCCGTGGGGGGTCATGTTTAGTGACATTCGATAGAGTTTTTAAAAATATTAAATAAGTGTATTTTACAGTTTTTCGATCTGATGTTCATTTCGCGAAATATCGCGGGATTCTTATTTAAAATATTAAATTAACCCCCCACCCCTCTCCGCAGGAAGTCGTGTTTGATGTCATGCGATAGATTTTTAACAAATATTGAGCACATATTTTTTAGTTTTTCGATCTGTCATTCAATTCGCGAAATATTCGCTCTTTTCATGTGAAATTTTGGGACTCACCCATTTCCTTACGCCCGGCTCAAATCGTCAGATTTTTTAAATATACCCTCTTTTGCATGTACTTAACTTACCTTATCTTAATCTGACAATTTCGAGTTTTTTTAAGGATAGATTTTTTTTTCGGGCCCCCCTTAACGAACTCCCCTGTGTTAAGAGGGACTATATGGTAGAGGTACATCCGCAGGGTACCAGGTTTCTTTACATATGATAATCTGACGCGCTCGAGTAACTGCAAAAATCCCCGCTTGGGCTCCCCTACCACAAGCTTTTAATAAGATTTTATTTTTTAATAACACCTTCATTAAAATAAAATGATAATTCAAATAATATATAGGTATTATAGATACTAGATCTATTCAAATAGTCTCAGTTAAAATGAGGTCGCTTCCACTTAGTTGTTTCGTCTAAAATAAGGTCGGCTCTTTAAATCGTGTTTGTCGGATAGGTGCCAAATAGTAATTATTAATTATGATTGCTAAAATAATACTTACCTCGTCTTATTCTGAAGCTGCATAAGGTTCTATTTATTTTAAATTTGCCTTTTGGATAATAAATAAGAAGAGACAGACTGAGAAATACAGATATTAGAAAGCAATGAAAAAATTCAAGATATTGTGATTTGGGGAAGGCAGCGCAAGAGGATGTAATACAACAATGTAAGACGAATGGATGAGAATAGACTCCCAAAAATTGCCCTAGAAAACAACCCGCCCGGTTCAAGACCCCCGGAAGACCACCTAAAAGATGGAGGGATAGTTGGCAATCTACCTCCCAGAAAATTAACCAGAGGCAGCTTCAGAATTAACACGTTCAGTGCTGATGACGCACCGATGCGTTAAGGTATTTCTTGTAGAGGGGCGGATGAAGCACCGGTGCGTCATATACCTTATCGAATATAATGTTTAATTGTATGCTAGTACTTGTAGTGTGAGTATCGTAGGAGTGATAGCACTTGTGGTAAGATATGTACGTCTCAAAAAATAATCTAGGATTTAAAATTATGTTTTTGTTTATATAATATGCAGTTATGAAAGCTCGTTTTAAATTTTTCCCTTCTACGTTCATAAATTTTATTTAATCCTCTTATGGCTGGTTTCACAAACGACGAATTGTAGTTTATTCTTAGCTTGGGGGTGCTGTACATACTGAAAAAGTTGTTATTCGCCTAATGAGAAATTACCCAAATACAGGGCATGCCGTGTTCATGGATAATTTCTACAATAGTTTGTTTTAGCAAAGCGACTAATAAAAACACTAACTTACTGCACTGGTACCCTAAGGAGAGGAAGAAAGGAAAATCTCAAAGATATCGAATCTGCAACATTGGACAATGGTAATACAACAGCTGCCTGCAAGGATGGTGTAATGATTGGTAAATTGAGGGATAAGAGGAATGTCTTGTATATATCGACAGTGATTGAAAACAACATTATTGACGTAGAAAACAGAAAAGGAGTAAAAAGAAAATACCTTTACCTATAGAAGAGTACAATCGACATAAATATGAGCGGTATAGGCCATATGGTAGCATATTACCCGAGTATCCGAGAAACACTTAGATGGTATAATTTTTTTTAAAAAATGTACCCAAAACGACTTGCCTATTAGGAGTATCGTATGTCAGTTCTCTAAAAACTTCTTCCTGAAAGGTGTACTGCTATACCTAATATTGTAAAAATAAGCCACACAGCATCTGCTAGAAAAAAATTAAAATAAGGAATTCAGTTGGAAGAATTATGCGAAAACGATGCAAAATTTGTTGGAGCAAAAAAAATAAGGAAAGACTCTGCTTACCATTGTGTTCAATGTGCTCAGGTTTGTGTATTGGAAAATGTTTAGAAGAATACCACAAGAATTAATGTTTTTGCACAAACTAATTTTTCAACGAAAACTTTTCGTTTATAAATTTGCAAAAGTGTGTGTGTTATTGCGTTGCCGCTCCTGCAATACTTAGAGCAGACGTATCGATGGATTCTTATGTAGTTTTGTCTTCTGAATCCAAATCTGAAAACGGCATTTCGATATCTCTAACCGTCTTCGAGATAATCGACCTCAAACTCTAAAATGTGACGTCACAATCCGGTTATTTCCTACCACGCACTAAACGTCAGCCGAAATCTTTGATTAGGAAGTAGGCTACTTTTTTGATCTGAATTTGTTAAGCAAAGCAAATGTTATTATTGACATTTGAGTCTGACACTTCGTGAATGTCAAATTAAATTTTAAATTATTTAGCTATTAATAAAATATAAATGACATTTTATAGTGAATTTAAATAATATGTGTAATAAATGTATAAAAATACAATTTGAGTATATTTTGAAAGCTATCTATTATACATATTATACTATATTAATAATGCATCAATAGAAACGATTATATTTAAATTTGGTATTATACTCATAGATATAACAGAATAGATTAGGCCAGTTCGAAAAATAGCGTAACGCGGAACAGTTCGGGTCGGTGGTCTATCTATCTCTCTCTACCGGCGCTTAGCTTTCTCTCTCTAGCATATGATGGCCGCCGCCTTTGTGTCACTGTCGTTCCGTTATTCCCACCTCTTGGTAGATACGCTCACACTCGCACGACAGACAAAGATAGCTAGACCACCGTACTTGATATCGGCGTTACACCCCGATGCATTGAGTGGCATATGACTAGCCTGATCTATTTTCTTTACATATCTCTGATTATACTCCACTCGACCAGCGCACGACCACACAACTCAAAATACAAGTACTTAAATACGGTTGCGTGAAGCGTGGCGCAAATCAGTGGAATTTACGAGACTCGCTCGGTCTGTAGATCCAAGTAAAGTTCATGAGTAAAAAGTATCTTTATCATGTATCTATTATTTATTTTACAATATTGGAAAATTGTTATTTAAAATGTGGTTTGGAATAAAAAAGTATGTTCTGATATATGAAATTACATCCTTCTAATGGAAAAAAATATTTGACGAATTTTCTCAAATTATGGATACCAACATCATTTTCATTTATAACTCTTGTATTTTTAATTTGACGAAGAAAAGTTATTCTTCATAAAAATCTCTTCTTGGTCTAAGATTTATGATGCAACCATCATGAACCAAATTTTATTAACTTTATAAGGTAAGTGTACCTAATTTGGGCACTGCACCTATAATGGGCACCCCGTGAATATATTGATAAAATAACGTTACTGTGCTTTTAGTCACAAAAAAAAGTAGTGCGGGAAGTAACCTTGAATCTTGGCTTGCCATTCATCTAAATACCGCCCTCAGTTTGACTGTGAATTTTGCCGTGTGTGGTTTGTTGTAAGCGGTTGTGAATTTACGCGCCAAAATAACCTCAAATTATTCGATTTACTAAGAGGTAAGTTTTTTTAATACTTATTTTTCATCAAACTTTATTTAGTTTTGCATTGCGGTATTGGCTTTGTTTGTATACTTAATGTATAAAATTATTAAACACGTCTCCAAGAATATAAAAAACATTATCTTATTGCTTTTGAACATGGGTGCCCAAATTAGGAACACAAATTTTATCAATGTACCAATAATGGGCAGTGTGCCCAACTTGAGAAATGTGGTATAAGGTGGGATTGTGCTTGTATGTAAAAGTCCACTGGATATAAAATACATAGATACGGTCGTCAGTATCACATAAAAACTGGTTCCAATAATGGGCACCCATGCCCAATATAGGGACATTGCCAGTGCTCATCATAGGAACTCCAAATCATATTTTTATTTGTCTTGCAACTTGTCTTATTTTGTTTCAGGATCACTATGTCGTACAAGAAGTACTCTGAAGATGTAATCAAATTAGCCATACAAGAAGTAAGGGAAGGAAATTCGATAAAATCAACGGCCAAGAAACATAATATATCACGTCCCACACTTCAACGGAGGTTAAGGACAGATGTTTTTGTGGCAACACGCATGGGTCCCCCCACTGTTTTTTCTCTCGATCAGGAGCTAGTTTTTGTTCGCTGGATCAAGGAGATGGCTAACAAAGGTTTCCCAGTGACAAAAGACACATTTATGTTTAGCGTTGCTAAAACTGCAAAAGAATTAAATATCACTTTTGGAGATGGAAGCAGTGACCCTGGAAGGAAGTGGTATGAAGGGTTTATGAAGCGCCACCCTGACGTTTCCACTCGTACCAGTCAAAACTTAACAGTTCAGAGACGAGCAGCAACTCAGGCAGAAATAGAAAAATGGTTTCAGGAGGTTCAACAATATGTAAGTGACAATAATTTGAGAGAAGCATTGGAAGATCCAAAAAGAGTTTTCAATTGTGACGAAACTGCATTTTATCTCAATCCGAAGCCTGGAAAGGTTCTGGCCGCAAAGGGCTCTAAATCTGTATACACGGCATCCGGTGGCGATGAAAAATTAAATTTAACTGTGCTCCTTACAGCCAACGCAGCTGGAGAACTTGCTCCACCGATGATTGTGTATAGGTATGTAAGATTACCGCAATTAATCGTTTCAGCCATGCCCCCGAATGGCCCATTGGTAGGTCAGAAAATGGATGGATGACCCATGAGACATTCTATGAATACATAGTAAATTTTTTTCATCCTTGGCTGACAAATAACAACATCGCACGGCCCGTTTTACTTTTTATGGATGGTCACAAGTCCCACATCTCGATGCCATTGGCTACCTTTTGTGCAGCCAACGAAATTGAACTTATATCACTTTTATCAAATGCGACCCATGTACTACAACCTATGGACGTTGCTGTTTTCCATTCAATTAAGTTGGAGACTTTTGGAGACAGGAAGTTGCTGGTTGGCGCATGGCAAATGAAGGTCGGCAAGTAGAAAAGCATAATTTTCCGATTATTTTAAATAACATATTACAAAAACTTGCACCCACAATCATTCAAAATGGTTTTAAGACATGCGGTTTAGTACCTTGGGATCTAACGGTAGTTAAAATACCAGAAGTGTCAAAACATAAGGCCCAGCATCCATTTCAACAGTTGCAGTCTGTTGGTGTCCCTCATGATACTTTCCTTAAAACACTTGAGAAAAAAATAGGACTAGCTAAAATGCAAGAATTTGAAAAAAATGTAGGAGACTGGCGAGGTGATATAAGGGATTTTTCTTTATACCACTTGTGGCTTAATGAAAAACAATCTAACATTCAGAAATCTAGAGAATGTATGATGGTTCAAAATCCAGAACAGCAGGAGGAACTAAGGGGTCTTAGTGTTTCCCCAACTCAAGATGATCAGTTAGCGGGCCCTTCTACAGCACCAGATTATGCACCAGATGCTTTGATTGATGCTGGTATGACTCCGTCAACTCCTCCACCCATTGGTCATTCATCTGGATCCAAAGTAGACCCAATGGTACCTTCTCCATTTAAAAGAACTCTGTTTTGGCCTGGTGAGACTTCAGAAGATAAAAAAAAAAACGAGCAAAAAAAGAAAAGCTGCCAGCGGTAGTTACTTCTCCTCAAATGCTTGCCTATTTTGCAAAAAAGGATGAAGCTAAAAAAAGGTTAGAGGACGAGAAGCAAAGAAGAAAATTAATACGTGAAACCAAAAAGAAAGAAGCAGAAGAAAAGCGCAAATTAAAACAAAAGGTTGTAGTACATTCATCTCCATCTAGTTCTTCTTCTGAATCAATCATTTATGAAGAGTCGGGGATGTCTTCTTTTGATTCAGAAAGTAGTGAGGACGAAAATACTGAATTAGTCAGCCAGAGTACAATTAAGGAAGGAGACTTTATAATTGGCCAGTTTTTAATGGGTAAGAGGGGAACAACTGTATACCAGTACTTATGCATAGTACAACAAAAAGGGCCTGAACCAGGAGAGTTTGTTGTCCAAGGCTTAAGGTCTGTGGACGAAACAAAAAAACTTTTTAAGGTTGTGGACAAAGACATTTCCTCGATTAATATTAATCAAATTATTAGAGTAATCTCTGCTCCTGCTATTATTCATAAAGATAGTCATTTAATTTATAGTTTTAAGAAAAAAATAAGTGTATTGGAAAAATAACAAAATATTTAAATACCTTAAAATAAGTTTTGTTTTTATTATGTATTGTTTTTATTGTTATTTAACAATATTAAGTATGTAATTACTTAAATACTTACGAAGAAGTTAAAAATAAATCATTGTTCGATTATTAGGTTATTCATATTTGTGTTTTAATACTTTATTTTCCTTGGTATTGATAAAATATAAAATCATTTCCACCTTAAATTACATTTTATAGGTGCCCAATATAGGGGTGCCCAACATAGGGTGGTGTGAAAAATTGTGTGCCCATTACTGGGGCAATGAGGGCACCATATATACTTTTTTTTCTAAAATATATCAGACAATATTTTACCACCATAGTCACATAATACTTTAAAGTAAACATAATATAATAAATAAATAAAACAATCGAGACCTCAATATTACCTAGAGGCGAGAAAAACAAGTTTGTTTGCTTAAGGTGCCCATTATTGGTACACTTACCTTACGAGGTATGTAAAAAATATGAATTTCGAGTAAAGTATCTTTATAGTTCACTACATTTAAATTAGAATGATATATTTTCAATTTTCTATATTATGAATTTAAACACGTATATAAACAAAGTTTTCGTTATGATAATGCTCGCATTTTCAGCTTGTTATTTATATATTTTATAATTATGTTTTAAGTTTTTTTTTCTATGTTCATCAATTTTGTTGAAACAAATTTTATTTAGTCCTCTTAGTTTTTTTATATTACGAACAACTGTATATGGAACATTAAAAAAAAAGACACGATTCATGTCTACACAAAAAGGAGAAGAAGTATATGCAATAATAAATTATTATTGTCTATGACGTAACAGTGCGTCATGCGCATACTAGATCAATATTCTGTCTGTCGTGGTGATGACGCACCGGTTCGTCACACAAAAATTACTTAATTGTTTGTTTAGTTTTAACATTTAACTCTTATAATAAGACACATTAATAACAATGCAGAACAAAAACTTCAAAAATATGTATCAGGCCGGCAGGAAAGTTACTAGTATTATAACAGCACTGAACGTGTTAAACACATCTAAAGATCTCCAAGAACTAAAAGAAGAAGAAGGATAATAAATAAATATTTATAAACGTTAGCTTCACGTTTGTTTCAAGGTTTTTATAATTGGCAAGTGTAACTAAAACGTCAATTTTAATGGATATTTTTATAAAGACAACAAATGTAGCGAACATATACTGAAACTTATTAGATTAGTACTTACCTACTATTCCTGTTTTACGTAGAAATGTTGATAGCACAAGTATCCTGCAAATAAAAAGGTATTTTAGCTAAAAATGAACTTTCGGTGTTTCAATTAAAATTTTTAGATATATACCAAATACGATATAATATGTATAAAAATGCAAACAACAAATGTTATGGACGTAATTTGGATTTCGCAATGCATTAGGCATCCTAGAGACTCTATTTGCTGTGCAACTGCAACTACAGAGATGCAGTAACAGGGATGCCAACTATGACGTATATTATTGTTCTGTTGATAACAAAGATGCATTGATCGATTAAAAAAAGGTTAAGCTAGATGATAAAGACTGTTAGCAATAAAGCGGATCGGAAGACAGAGACAATCTCAATGAATAAAATAAAATAAGTATGCATTCTGTGTCCGGTATTATTAAACATGTACTCTGAACATATTATCGACCAAGTGCTGGGGAACTACAGGAAGGTATATTAGTTAACAGACTGCGTCTCAACAACATTAGATATTATGCAGACAACACATTAGTTATTCAGATAACTTAAATTGTTTACAAACAGTATAGTTTTGCTGTTCTCAGAAGCCATGATTTACCACTTGGTCCCAAAACAACCTCTATTATCATATGCGATGTACATGAATATTTTCTGAAGCTTCATTAGTAACGCTCGAGTCCTTCTTGATCAGATGTCATCGACCAGTCTTAAGAATTTCATGGCTAGATCGTGTGGCTAAGATTGCGGTCCTTACTAGAATGGTCAAGGAATACAAAATTACTAACACAATCAACGGGGACCTATTATTAGAGTAGCCATGTTATGAAAAAAGAACACAGATATGGCTTGTTGTAACAACTCATTTTTCAGTGAAGAGTAATTTGAAACGCGAGGACCAGGGAGCAGAAATATATCTTCTTTATATCCTGAAAAAGCTGTTCAATACGTCTACAAATAAACAATTCCGAATAGACAAGTAAAGTTGTGTTAGTCATGCTGATTGTCCTAGATTTTAACAATATTTCAGATAGTTTCAAATATCTTAAAATTATTCCACTGTAATATACAGGGTGGGGCATTAGTGTGACAAAGTCCAATTACTCATTTGTCGTAAGAGATACGAAAAAAAGTTATTGAGGTAAAAGTTGGGGCGCACATAGTACCATAATTTATAAATATTTTTAAATATACAGGGTCGTCCGTATTGACAGGGTGATACAAACTTATGTTTTTTTTAATGGAACACCCTGTATATTTTTACATTTTTGGATTCTCCTCGATGTTTCCTTTCTTAAAATATATGGTTTTGTAATATTATACGAGGTACTTTAAAAGTTAATTACGTTTTTTTGTTAATTTCCTAGCAAAATCTACACCCTGTAGAATTTTAGTGATTTGAGATCAAATTGTTATTTTATGTTCAAACGATTTTTAATATAGTCTACTATTGTTAAACATTAACAGTATAGCGAAATGTTTAATTTTAGTATACAGGGTGGGTCGAAACTCGGAATGAATATTTTCTGAGTTTTCTTAAATGGAACACCCTATATTTAAGTATTGTAATGAAATGATATTTTATGATACTTTTTTATTTCTTAAGCATTCCCTATACCTAAGTGCTTTAATTTGTAAGTTATTCGTGATTCTTTAAGCCAAACATTAATTGTAAGAAAAATTACGTGAAATTTTATTAGGTGGCTGTGAAAATATTTAATCAAAAATAATTTTTGGAAAACAAAATACATCATAATCTAGTCTGATCCTTAATTTAGTACTATTGGATGAAATATCCAAATAAATTTGTAGTTACGGTTGTTGGTGCGCAAAATATTAATAAAAACATACAATATTCTACCTAGTCGGCTATGACACTAAATTTCCTTAAAAATTTGACATTATACTATTTTTATAGATCCAGTTGCTTTGTTACCATTACTAATATGTATTTTTCTTATGAAAAACTGATTAATAAGATTTTGGTGCTAGTGGAATATAACAAAAATGTGCTACTAGCAATAAGAATTTTTCATCAGAAATTCCCTGATAGACGACAACTAAGAAGAGAAACGTTTAAAAATATACTAGAACGGTTTCAACGGACTGATCATTTAGATTATGATAAATCTGCTCGAATAAAAACTATTGTAAGTGAAGAAAACAGCAATTAAATGTAATCCTTAGTGTCACTAAGGATCTGCATATTAGTACAATCGTTCTTACAATCTAAGTATCTAGTCTGTTGAAACCGTTTTAGTATACTTTCAAAAGTTTCTCTTTTTGATTGTCGTCTATCAGGGAATTGTTGATGATAAATTTTTATTGCAAGTAGCTCATTTTTGTTATACTCTCCTAGCACAAAGCCATTTTAATCCGTTCCTCATTAGAAAAATTAATATTAGTAATGGTATCAAACCAACTGGAACTATATAAATAGCATAATGTCAAATGTTTAAGCAAATTTTGTGTCATAGCCAACTAGGCAGAATTTTGTATGTTTGATTCATATTTTAAGCACCAACAACCTTAACTACGAATCTATTTAGATATCTCATCCAATATTAATAAATTAAGGATCAGGCTAGATTATTATGTATTTTTTTTTCGAAAAATTACTTTTGATTGGATATTTTCACGGCTACCTAATGAAATTTTACGTAATTTTTGTTGCAATTAATGTTTGCTTAAAGAATGACGAATAACTTACAAATTAAAGCACTTAGGTATAGGGAATGCTTAAGAAATAAAAAAGTACCATAAAATGTAATTTCATTACAATACTAAAATACAGGGTGTTCCATTTAAGAAAACTCAGAAAATACTCATTCCGAGTTTCGACCCACCCTGTATACTAAAATTAAACATTTCGCTATACTATTAATGATTAACAGTAGTAGACTATACTAAAAATCGTTTGAATGTAAATAGAAAATTTGATGTCAAATCACTACAATTCTACAGGGTGTAGATTTTGCTACGAAATTAACAAAAAAACTTAATTAACTTTTAAACTACCTCGTATAATATTACAAAACCATATATTTTAAGAAAGGAAACATCGAGGAGAATCCAAAAATGTAAAAATATACAGGGTGTTCCATTTAAAAAAACATAAGTTTGTGTCACCCTGTCAATACGGATACCCCTGTATATTTGAAAATATTTTTAAAATATGATACTATCTGTGCCCCAACTTTTACCTAAATAACTTTTTTTCGTATCTCTTACGACAAACGAGTAATTGGACTTTGTCACAGTAATGCCCCACCCTGTATATAAATATATTAATAAACAATCAAGCATGCCGAATGTTTAAGTAGTCTTGTAAACAAAACTTACACATGTAGGTATTAGTGCAAGATTGCATTTCTGTATATTATTATTGAAATAATAATCTTGACATACATATACGAAAGTATTACAAACATAGGTAATCAATAAGTATTCATACACAGAAATATTTAGGGCAGTCTAGCAGTCTAATATTGGGGTTACTTTAGAGAGTGCCACCTCGAAGAGAGGACGTTTCATTCCATCGTCAACTGGGTACTATTAACGAGTATTAAATGTACCTATAATAATAAAGTATTAATGGGAAATATAGTGTCCTCCAGTTAATCACTTCATCGTTAGGGTAGCAAAAACGCGTTACCACCATATCCGCTAAAATCCGGAATGGATAGGCACCTTAACCCTGCTGTCCCGTTCAAGTCAACTACACAAATGTACTGTTCGGGTCAATATGACCCAACTATGGTTAACGCTCCTTAATCGAAATAAAATAAATTAATGGTGTTAAATAAAACTTTATTAAAAACAAATTATGGTTAGTTAAACAAAAAATATGTTGTTAATGTAAATTAAACCTTATTAGCAAAAAAAGGTATTTTTTTCTTTCAAAAAAGCATAGTAACAAATAGCTACAAAAATTTAATTCAGTTTACAACCGGGACAGTAATAAAAAGAATGGATTTTACAAATATGTTTATGATATATACAACATAATAATTAGTCTTGTCGTCGTTTTTAGGGCAAGTTTACAGCGTGCTCGTTAAGCAGGCGGAGTTAGATTGCCCATAGATGGTTCACTATCATTCCCATCTTGTCTACTTGTTTCTGCTCGTGTCCTTTTTACCAGCTCGTGAGAGCCTTTAGTTATTGGTATATTTTTTCTGGAAATGATGACTGGTTTCATTAGTTTTTTCCGAATTCCTCAAGAAAAATTTGCCGTCTTGCCAGTTTATTGGTGTTCCATTAGATATAATTTATTGATGTCCATAACACGAATGCGTCGCAGGCAGAAATGTCCAGCAGATTATAAAAAACAATAATTGGTCAGCGATTTACCTCTTCTCACATGTATACGTGCCAACAAGCTAATCTAGAGTATCCACTGCTCCCTTATTGGAATTGTAATCTAAAATAATTTGGGGCTTTTTTATTTGATGAAAGTGATGCATGATGCATCGATTCATAATGCAAAATACTCATAAAAACAACATTTTTATTATTTTAGCAATATTGTCAACAACAGTGGTATCTTGCGTGAAGCAAATAAGACGAGCTATGAACTTCTTTCTTCGCGATTTTTGCTGAAAGCTCCGGTTTATTTTACTTATAATCCCCGGAATTGTATCTACTTTGTGTTAGAAGAAATTTTACGATGTAAAAAAGTTATTACACGTAATATTGTGGCCTTCCAAATGACTACTCAAGTCACACATCACACGAATTCCTGTATAGATCTGCAATTTTAGAGCATAAGAAGTTTTACTATTCATAATTACATAAAATCCAAACTTTTGTGCCATATTTCGCTGTCTTGCTTGGAATGTACCATTTGAAGGGAGAGCGGTCTCTAAAGGCAACTAGTTACTTATCAACGGTAACATTTTCATCAGGGTTAAAAAATTTTGGTACATTTTCTACCTATGTTTCATAAATTTCACGTATTGCAGCAAGTTTATCAAAATCTAGTATCCTATCCTGTCTAGTAGTTTTGTTATCTAAACGTATTACTTGCACACTTTTTGTAAATATATCAAGCGACCTTCTTGATTGAAATACACTACGACCCGTTTCTTCATTCCACAAACTTTTAGTTGATTCACCGTGGGACATAAACTCGAGATAAAAATAAAAGACCAATGTATGTTTGGAAACCAACTTTATTCATGTCTTTCCAGTTGGTTCCAAAGACATGCTGTTCGTCCATGTTGGTCATATTTACAATTTGGTTTGCAACATCGTCCAGATATACTACAGTTGTTTTTTACAAGTTCTAGCTTGCAGAAACCTGTTTTTATTTACAGACGTATCCGGCTGACAAACACACAGGTACTAGCAATATAGAATACTGCCAACTAAACACACATACACAGGTAATTTTTAAAGGTTTAAATACGCGCGTCATATTGACCCGAACGTACCCTAGGTAACAATTTCATTTTTGTCAAAAAAATCAGGAAATTGATTATTTATCTCATATGCAATTGAAAGACCTCATATTAGTTAATAAAGTCACGAAACACCAAATCGTTACGCCGGGTAATATTTTGTGAAATAAGAAATAAATTATTTTTTTGGTCAAATAGACCCGAACAGGACAGCAGGGTTAAGAATAAGAAGACCCAACACGCATTGTGAAAGAAAAAGAATTATATCTAAATATTTAACAAAACTTTGACGGCCAAATGAAATCAAAATCGTATTTTTATTTTTCCGACAACAAACAAAAGCAAACAAAAAGGTTAATTAAAAACTAGCAGCAAAATTTATCCAAATTTTAAACGACAGCTAAACTTTGTTTTAATCAAACAATTATAATCAAGCTATTAGAATTTAGAAGTCGATAACCAACTCAACGAAGCCGAGTATTAATTTATTCTGACAAACCAAATCGCACAACAACCCAAACAAAAGCTTATTTTCCAGCAAATAAAAATTTCAGAATTCCTGAGGTTTGGGTCGCTCCTAAATTTAAACTATAATTCAGTCAATTTGTACTCTACGAGCTCCCTAGTGGGAAAGTTTTGGGGTAGTTCCGATTTCTTTCATTATACAGGGTGTCTCGGAAAATAGTGCGTTCCTTTAAGGTATGGATAGAATACACAATTTAGAACAAAAAAGTCCTATACCATTTTTTCTAAAGTTAACCGTTTCCAAAAAAGGATTACATTGTTTTCCATATACCTGAATTTTAATCTTCAGAAAATTAAATAATCTGGCAACATGTTACGCACTGGTGAATAAGAACTCGTTTGTGTCTTACAGTATTTAAAATAATCCAACCTAATACTTACTACTTTTGTTTACTATAATTTTTTTTAAATGTAGTTGAAATATGGCATAATTTTAAACGAATTATACTTACATAATATTTTAACATGAAAACACATTTTAACTGAACCACCACTTTTGCAAACACATGAATTCAAAGAGTATCATCCACTCATACGACGAGAAATTCCAGCAAAACATTTTGAAAGAAATTATAGTAGGTATTATGCCTCTCCATTTATTGATCTGCCATAAATAATCAACATATCATAATATTACCTACTCATGAACACACGATTCAAAAACATTTTTGGCGTTGACACTAAACAGGATTCTTCCAAATTATCTGTTTACTAAACATGGGACTATTTACGTTTAGATTTTTGTACTTCACAGAGTTGCCAGATTTGAATTTACATTCCAAAATGTTTTATAGTTTTTTGGTCAAACGGTTGAATTTAGAAAAAAATGTTATAAGAGTTTTTTGTTCTACATGGTGCCTTCTACCTACACCTTTAAGGAACGTACTATTTTCCGGGACACCCTGTATATGTATTTTGGGCTGCTGAATCCGAATATGAGGTTTGCGGACAAAATATCGTGACGGAACATTGAGTAAATCGCGAAATAAAGAGAAAAATTTCAGCGTTTTCCCGCTTTTTTGCTTGAATCTCGAAAACTATTAAATTCTACTAAATGATCTCCCAAGAGAAATTAAAGTACTTAAAATTCTTTACAAATATCACTATTCACTTTTTTTTAGACGAACCTTTGGGTCTAAAGTTCAAGTTAAAAATAGTCAATTTTTAACGGTCTCTGCAAAACCCATTTTTATATTTCAAAATTTTTTTTATTAGAATGCGGTTATTTGATGAATTTTTCCTAGTTTACAAATTAAATTAAAATACAAAGTGTTGTATAATATAAAATTATATGAGCCGTTGTCTTTTAGAAGGTCCTGTCTGTGGTTCTCCGGAGGTGATGGGCCCCGATATATATTCTGCTTGTTCTGGAAAATACAAGAGATGGTGTCAGTTCTAAAGGAGAGATGACGATTTCAAAAGAGAATGTGAGATTAAACATACCATCAGCATTGTGCTGATGTTCTTCGACGGCATCATGTCCTGGCTCAGGGTCTGATTGCTCCATCATCAGAGTCAGGGGACGTTCTCTTGGAATATAAAAGAGGTAGTGGGATACTGACTTGTGATTATATTATTATATCAAGGAGAGATGAATGATTATGAAATAACTTGTGAGATTCTATATACCTCTGTCATTTCTTCAGTCTTTTCTACGTCTATATTAGAGCTATCATCTGAGGGCTCAACGTTGTCACACAGTCGTTCGCATGATGTGCAAATTGGGGAATAATGGAGGCCCGTCTTCTGCATCCACAATTGCATTGGCAACCCTTTTTAACAACAAACATAAATATTACTTGCAACAATTATGGCATAAACATTAATATCAAAAAAACCAAGTATTATGGTCTTCAGTAAAATCATGACACAACCAGCACATATTAGTATAAACGGCATTCAAATTGAAAAAGTATCAAGTTACAAATATTTGGGAACTTTAATAAACGAAATTGGAGACCAAAACAATGAAATAAAAAGACGTATCGAAATTGCCAGGGCCACCTTCATAAAGATGAGAAAATTCTTCTGCAACAGAGATATAAGCATCCCTCTACGATTAAGAATGCTAAGAGGCTACGTATTTAACACGCTATTATATGGTGTAGAGGCCTGGACTCTCAAACAGAACAACATAAAAAATATTGAAAGTTTCGAGATATAGTTCTACCGTCGAATGCCGAAGATAAGTTGGGTTGAAAAAATCACAAATCTTGAAGTAATACGAAGGATAGGAAGAGACCCAGAAATTTTGTTAACGATAAAACGAAGAACACTCGAGTATTTGGGTCACCTGATGAGAGGTCATAAATACGCATTACTTCAAAATCTAATGCAAGGAAAAATAGAAGGAAAACGGAATCCAAGCGATAGAAGAATGTCATGGTTGCGGAACTTGAGAGAGTGGTTTGGCTGCACCACTAATGAACTTTTTAGGTCAGCTGTAAACAAAGTCAGGGTAGCCTTGATGATTTCCAATCTCCGATAGGAGTGGCACAAGAAGAAGAGAAGAACCCATTTTACATTTACAAGAAATATACCGTAGTAGTAAGTTTGGTATAGGTTCCAAAGTGGTTGCCACAGACACGAGGCCACTAGTAGTTTTTCCAACCCCACTCACTTGGATCTTTTTGTTGCTCGTCAGGTGTGGCTTGATATAAAAATAACCATTGCTGCACCAGATAGTAAACTATAAGTGAATTTTCTCGTGCAGTAGATTCTGTAGGCGGTAATGAGGAAATGTTGGTTTTATTTTTGTATGATAAAGATACGTATTGACTGTAGTAACCCTTACAATAGTACATTGTTTACCGGGTAGGAAAAGCTTAACATTCCTGGACGACTGTGAAGATTGCTAAGTCGAGGCGCAAGCCGAGACTTAGCAACAGAGAGTCCAGGAATGTGGCTTTTCCTACGAGGTAAACATACTATTTTTCCGCAAATCGTTTAAAATTCGACAGATATTGATTGATTTAAAAAAAACGCGATAATTTTATTCCCAAATAAATGGTGCTTTGAAATTCCTAATAAAATTACTTGGGTTACTATGGAAACGTATTGAGGTTGAATTGTCAAACTTGACGCTTATAAATTTAATTGCTGGTGTTCTCGAAAGTAAAATGATAAGTGATGATGAAATTTCCATTCCTGGGACTCCTCCAGAGCTGGTTGAGGCAGTGAATACTGCTTCATTAGAATTATTGCCAAAGAAATCAAGAGAAAAGTACGAAAATGCATACAGACGTTTTATGGATTATCGCATGAGTAAAAATACGAGTTCTTTCTCAGAAAATGTTGTAATGGCATACTTCCTAGACCTTTGTTTAAAGATGAAATCTTCAACATTATGGGCCAATTATTCAATGCTGAAGTCAACCCTTGCACTTAAACACAATGTAGATATATCTACATACTCAAAACTTCGTTCTTTATTGAAACGGCAAGCTCAAGGTTATAGGGCAAAGAAATCTAAGATTTTAACGAAGGAAGAAATTGAAAAATTTATCCAGAAAGCTCCAGATAAAGAAAATTTAATGATTAAGGTAATTTACAAGGTTTTAATAGCAATGTGTTTTCTATCATTTATGTAGAACACTAACAACTGTACGGAAATATCATTTCCTTACAGTAAGGAAATGACATTTCCTTACAGTAAGGAAGTCCTGACTTTTTCTTCAAGAAATTTTGACAGGAATGTCAAAATTTCCTGGCGATTTGCGGAAAAGGTTATTGACTAGCTCAGCCTGGCATAGGTCCTGTGATGTGCAAAAACAAATCACTTTTCCAAGGATCTAAGGGAAGTAAATCAATGAAATTCAAAAATGACTTCACATATTCGTTTATTAACCCAGGTAAACTAAATCACATACGCCTTATTGCTATTTTAAGAGAAAAATTAAAGTTATTGAAAAATGAAATTATTCGTCAACGAAACTAATTATTGTTCAGTAGCACTTTACTAACGTCTGGCTGAAAGAGGGCTACTTCTTAGGGTGGAACGAAAAAGGTCAAAAAAATAAAAGAAAATAAAAATTCTTGTGGCTATCGCTTAAAAGTTGTGTCAGGTGATGAAAACAATTGGTGCGAGAGCATTTTGAAATAAAAAAATATTCTTAGGTTCCATATTGGATTTGAAAAATTAAAAAACAAAAAAAATATTTTTGTCGAAAAAATCAAGATGGTTCTAATCAAATTTCAATGATCGTGTTTTACCAACTAAGTGTGACATTCTAAAGTGCTTTCTCCTTATTCGTAATGAACTTAAGCTGACAAGTAATACTAGAGATCCATCTATCGCCGACACCTTGAATGCCGTTGCAACGAAAGTAGAACAAATATGAACAACAGCTTTTATTCCAACATTATCGCATAAGTGCATTCAAGATATGATTAAAAATAGTTATACAAAGTATCAAAATCTTAAGCGGTAGGTACACAAGAACTCAGCAAGCATCTGATTCATGAATAGAAAAGATTTGTCAGTTTCGAAAGGAGTGTAAAAAGTTATTGAATATTGCGGCTTGCAAGTGCAACATGACTGGAACTGTGTATGTACTTGTGACAAAATCAAGAAAGTACCACGGAATGAGCGATTTTTTCTTAAAGATCAACGATCCTGTCGAAAAATGGCAATTGGACCAGTGAATATTGCAGCATCTGCAGCAATAAGGAAGAAAATGGAAAGAACCATGAACACAAAGTCAAGTTCTCAAAAATATAATACTGACGAAATTGCTGTTAAAGCATGTACCGTTGATTCCTCTAATCCATCAATAAGTAGTAGCTTGCCTGACTCAAATTCTTCTGATGCAGATTATCATGAAGGAAAATTCATTACTCCTTTTTCAACAGTTACAGTCCAACCATCTACGTCACAAATAATGCGGCACTCCACTTCAATGGCTAGTATGCTTATTTCATTGCAATGAGCTACCTTTACGTCATTTAATTCAACAGTTAGATGGACGCACCGGTGAGTGGACCACTTGGTTTTTCAGGGCCAATAGGGAAACTTCTGGAACGCTGTGAAGAGAAGGCTGTTGTCGCTTTTATCGCAATAGAAAACAACCTACCAATATTATTAGAAACAACAGACCTTAGTACCGATCAGAAGTACTTGTACCATATCAGTCAAGCAGTTGCTGCGTGAAAATCTCCTAATGATTTGAGTCTTAAAAAACCTGAGAAGACACCACACGCAAGGTGGCTGACAGTTGATAACCGGTTGCTTCGATTGTATGTTGGAACTGAATGTCCCAGCCTCCAATTAATTATGTTATTAAGTTTCATCCAAAAAGTGTATGCACCAGCTTGGTTTTATATAAAACTGTATCCTAGCTGTTCCTATGGTTCAAAATATTTATGGCGAATGATCCATTATTCACGATTTCTACCAGTTGACCAAAGAAAAACTGTCGATGCCGTTATCCAAATGATTGCTTATTTTACCCATCCCGAAAATGTATTACTCGGTGTGATGAAAGATGAACGAAAACACATACGGGAGCTAGGACTACACAAAGTGCCGAAAGCTAGAGAAATTCATAAAGAAAAAAAGATCCGGAGATTCAAAATACCAACATTAAATTTTAGTGCTGCAGATTATAATGATTTAATTTCTATTTCTGGATTCAAAGTTACGGCTAATCTTTTGCTAAAACATATTGCCAATGAAGATGTAAGGGATATGATTGATTCTGGGAATTCCAAAAACATAGAGGTCTTAAACTGCACTTGTCATACAAAATCCGTGGAAAGAACTGTTAAGTTAGTAACTGAAGCATCAGCTGCTGTTTGTGGACCAGAATCAAGGGATGGCTTTATTCGTTCAAGGTTGCAGTCTAGAAATATTATGCCGTTTTTTAACAAAAAATCATACTACCAATCTTAAAATGCATATTGTATCATAAAACAATTATTTAGATTCAAAGAACTGATAAAAAAATAAAGTTTTAAAATTTAATTTTTTTCGTTATTCCCAAAAATTTAAATTTAATATGGAACCTGAAGATAGGGTCCAATACAAAAAACATTTCTTACAGTTTTATAATACATCAAAACTTTTTCGCACTAGCCCCATAATTATATTTTTCGTTCCACCCTACGACTTATCTGTGTTTGCTCCGGCGAGGGATCTCCGCTGCCGTCCTCAGATCTTGGAGGGACTTTGGCTTCACGTAGGCCCTGCTGGTTGGATGTGTTTAGATTCAGGCCCTTATTGCGGTTTCGTCGGCACCGGTGCGGAACGGGGCGGCTAGATTGTTCTTCTTACATACAGTACAGCATAGGAATAGGACTACAGTAGTTGTTAGGAGGCTCTCCCCAGCGACTATCAAATCGCTCAGACTGGTCTCTTTTCTTATTCCATATAGAGCCATGAGAAATGAGAAACCTGTTTCCTGCTTTGGCAATCTCATTTGATATGCATTAGGGTCTTTAAAAGCCTCAATGGTTGGTTGCAAATATGTGTTCTTCTGCAGGACTTTAAGAAATTTCAGTTTCCCCTGATTAAATAATAGGGTGGGCTGAAAAAAATAAATGTTTTTTTTTTCAAGTGCTATACCGCGAAAAACTTGCATATATACTTCATAAATAAAATGCAACTGAGAAAAAAATTATTTTTTCAATATCACGGTAGCGCAATGCAATTAAAATAGTTCGTTTTTTGAAAAAAACTTGGATTTTTAAAATTTTTTCTCCGGTGTAAAAACTTTAAATAATCAATCGCTATAGTGAAAAAACTGTATAATTTGACTTAGAAAACAGAAATACACAATGAACCAGTTTAAAAAACAATGTTTACGGTAGCGCAAACAGCTTTAAATAACGGATAATTACGCTAAAAGGCGCAGTTTACAACACTGCCGTCCTGCGACAGTTTACTCACAATGCCTTTTAATAAAAAGATTTCTTTTAATTTATTTGTTGTTTAACGTGTGGGGACTGCAAATTAATAATTCAAATTCCTTTTAACATAGTTTATTAGCATCAACTTAAATCATAGCATTACAAATCTTTCATGAAAATTGTTATTGAAAATTCAAAAAGGAATTTTGATTAGTAGAATATATTTCATCACTAAGTCCATAATCATTCTTGTTTAGGAAGTTTGAAGGCTGATTTGCTTTCAAAGCATGGCATAGCTGCTCTTGACTGTAGTGTAGTTCGGATGAGCCCATCTCTTGCTTCAAAACCAACTACTTTTTGTGAAGCGCTGGTTACAAGTTTGATGCATCGTTCAACCGCTTGCGTATGACAAGGAAATTTGTCGAATCTCCATTCAGCTGCGGTGTCCCCAGTGAAGATTTTTGCACGAATTTCTTCGTCGCTGATTCTTCTTAGTAATGGTGGTGGTGACAATGTGGTGGCAGTCCAGTCAATCAGTTCACTGTACTCTGTGGCTTGAAAATTTAATTTGGGTGGATGGAAAGCTCTAATTGACTTTCTTTTGGGTGCTGATGTCCTGGCCTTTATGATTCGTCTCAATCCCAATTCTCTTATGTGAGTTCTTTTATCTACTATCATACTCAACATCAAGTTTTCTGGGTGGGCAAAGTAAGCGTTCCTTTCAATAACGGGGTCTATTACTTGAAGCAGATTTTCAGGCAGGAATCTTGAGGATTTTACAGTTTGAAATATGTGTTCTGGTCCATCAGTTAAGTACTTGCTTTTTTTGATATTGAACCAAACAGGCATGTATGACTTCAGAATAAAATGAACTACGATTTTATGTTCGTCTGATGGATATTCAACACTCACATACAATCTTAGAATCCTGTTAGCCATTGTTAGCCATCTTGCGTGAGAGAGTGGGCCAGGTTCACGGTGAGATAAATCTATGGGACAGATTCCTGATTGTACAGCAGAACTTATGTCCAGTAAATACTGTTGGTCCTTGCTCAATATGCTTCGGTCAATATCTGGAATTTCACACTCCACACTAGCAAATTTCACCAAGGGGAGTTTTTCGCAGTTATTGAGCTCTGTTCCGATAGGTCCTTTAAATGTTGTAGGCCCTGTAGTGTCTCCATCCAAAAACTGGAACAGGTGTCGGAGTGGTAATTCGTTGAAGTGCAAGAGACAAACTGCCCACTGCATTGGCCTTTTCAATTTTTCTTCAATTGTTCGAATTACGCCCCCTTTCCACCCTGTATTTGTAACGGTGCCGTCACATCCAATGACGTCTAAATCATCAAGGGAAAGTCCAGTTTTTTTCAAATAAGTAATTATACTGTCGGCAATGTTTTGAGCAGATCCAGAACAAGGTGTAACATGACCAACATATACAGATCCAGGTTCTTGAATGATAGAATAATGTTCTTCCTTAATCACTCTCCGAAAATGCTTTGAATTTACCTTCTCAATCACAATGGTGTCATCTTTCCTTCCATCAAAATACAATCCTTGAAATGTGTTGAGCTCAGCCTTATTCTGCACCTGCAGTTCTGTGCGGATAACCTTTTTCCCCCTTCGGATTTTATTTTTATCAATAACATTAGAATGTTCAGTTTCAGTTATAATACCAAAATCTTGCAAAAGGCTAGAAGCAATAGCAGCTGTTGCTCTATCAGAAACTCCAAAACGATCACTTGTTAGCGCAGTATTAGTCAATTTAATTCGCATCTGCCATGGTGACTTTACAACAGGTTCAAACTCTTCTTCATCGCTACTATCCTCATTTCTATTTATTTCAGTTGAGTCAAAGTCTTCTATTTGTGTAGGTTCCATAGTTTTTGAGCACGATGGCTGTGACAATGAGTCAACGTTCGACTGACATCTGCTGTACTCAGTGTTTTTTCTTTTTTGTCTTTGAATAATTTTTTTTGACTCCTTCACATCTACGTTACCAATTTTGCCTAAACTATGTTTTCTTTGAAGGTACAAAAACTTAAGTTCAATGACTGGTACTTTTTTTGACTTCTCACATGTACAAACAATCGATACCGGACACTCACACAAGTCAACGGCCTTTCGGCAATTGCAATCTAATGTTATTGTGCATTTGCATGCGGAGATATCAAACAGTCGCAAGGACTTTTGCTTGAAATCTTCAACTTTTTTTTTGAACGAGTCTTTTTCCTTATCTCGTTTGTAGCACTTCATAAGACCTCTGTAACTGTTATTGTAGGCATTGATCATTTGAACAATTCTGTAAAGGGAGACTGTTGGTATTGAGGCTTTATCAAATAATTGCTTAACTTTCGGTGCAACAATATTAGAAATTTGTGAAAAACTGTTGTTGTTCAACAATTTGTTGTTGGTTTCCACAGCTAAATTGTAATGTTCAAGAAAGAAGCACTTTAAAACGTTTTCATAGGAAGGCAGTTTACTTACAGGTAGTTCCTTTGGGTAACCGAATATTGGACAATCAAACTCACTACGCGTAATTTTCTTGGACAAAGCCATGACACTCAACACACACTCAACGTAACAGTAAAAGTAACACAACAAAAGCTTTGACACTGACAAACACTGCCGAGTCACTGACGCGAGCTCACAAAATGGCGAAGCAAGCGTACACAACACAAGGAATTGTGGGTTGGGTACGAGTGGTGGGGGAAACGGTACAGTCACATACAAAACGAATCATTCCGCGCGGGACGGCAGTGTTGTAAACTGCGCCTTTTAGCGTAATTATCCGTTATTTAAAGCTGTTTGCGCTACCGTAAACATTGTTTTTTAAACTGGTTCATTGTGTATTTCTGTTTTCTAAGTCAAATTATACAGTTTTTTCACTATAGCGATTGATTATTTAAAGTTTTTACACCGGAGAAAAAATTTTAAAAATCCAAGTTTTTTTCAAAAAACGAACTATTTTAATTGCATTGCGCTACCGTGATATTGAAAAAATAATTTTTTTCTCAGTTGCATTTTATTTATGAAGTATATATGCAAGTTTTTCGCGGTATAGCACTTGAAAAAAAAAACATTTATTTTTTTCAGCCCACCCTATTAAATAATACAAAAGTAGTATCACAACCACTCATCGCATGTATAAATAAGATATGGCCCATTAGAATTTTTTCAGCAGCCAGATGAGGATTGTCGAAAATCTGCAAATCCTTTCCTTTTCCTGGTTTCAGAAAAAATACCTTTTTTTGGTAGGGCTACACAGGCCAATCAAAATGACCAGAAGGTCGATATTTTCCCCCACCAAACTCACATGTTCATTTGACGGTGCCATCTCAAGAGCTGATGTAATAATTAAGATATCAGCATCCTCCACAGGATGGATGATGTAAATTTATCAAATGACAGCATTCTAATAAAAAATAAAGTTTTGAAATGTAAAAAGTGGGTTTTGCAGAGACCGTTAAAAATTGGTATTTTCAACTTACACTTTAAACGGAAAGGTTCGTCTGAAAAAAAAAACTTAAATAGTGATGTTTTCTAGAGAATTTTAAATACTTTAATTAATTTCCGTTAACAGACCATTTACTAAAAGTTAATAATTTTCGAGATTTAATTAAGAAAGCGGGAAAAAGCTGAAATTTTTCGCTTTTTTATCCAATGTTTCGTCACGACATTTTGTCCGCAAAGCTCTTATTCGGATTCAGCAGCTCAAAATACATATATAACAAAAGAAATCAGAACTTCCCAAAACTTTCCTAGACAAAACACAACTTGATTGAATTACTAATATGTAATCCGAAACTAACCCTCCCACAAAAGTTATTATTTACGCACGCCTTTGTTTTCATTCACAATTTTTTCTTCTGTTATCTGTTTCTTGCTAAAGATCATAAAAATTATCTTCTTTACTTTTAATATATTTAGTCCATACTCTTGAATGTAATAAGTGATTTTGTTCATTAGGATAGGACTTGCAGGCCTTCTAGGTTGTCCGCACATACTTTGGGTTCATCTGTATACCTGATGCTTAAGTAGTACCCGTTTAGTACAATACCTTTATATTTTTGTACAAAGCTTTAATCATATTCTTTCAAAATAATAGAGATTGAAGATAAGAGAAGACAAAATACAGCCTTGCATCACTCCACGCATGATTTTGACATATTCGGCGTGTTCGCCTTCAACAAGGTTTGCGGCCTGACTCCAGTAAATGTTTCTAATGATTTTCAAATCTTGGTTGTTACTTCCTGCTCCTTTTAATATTTGCATCACCTTAGTGTGCTGTATTTAATCAAACGCTTTCTCGTATCAACTATACATGCGTATACGTCGCAATTGACGTCTCTGCATCTCTGGAATGAGACTTGTATTGAGAAACAAGCCTCTCCCGTACCAACAGTATTTATGAAACAGAACTACATTGTAATTATGAATCAGCCAATCGCGTCCCCTGCTGGACATAGGCCTCCCCAGGTATTTCCACTGTTCACTACACTGGGCCGCTTGTATTTGAACCTCTATTCCATGATTCGTCTTATCCACCATCCATCTTGTGTTCTAGCTAAGTGTCCTGCCCAGTTCCATATAAGCGTCGTAGCTTTTACGATGACGTCTTGAACTACATAGTACCGTACTAGATAGTTGGGAAATTTGACCTTCACAGAGCTTGTAAATTCTCATATGGATTATCTTTAGGATAATTTTATAATATCAGGAATATTATATTAATATTTATCAATATTATTATATCAATTATTATAATATTAGGATTAAATATAAGTAATATTAACACCTTTCAACACGCAAGTACACAATATCTGTACCGTAACAGACTTGAACAGAAACTAAATCAAGAACAAAGAACAACTAAAGAAGAATATAATCACATAAAAACATGCATAAAACAAGCAGCACAAGAAGCACTAGGAAACTTAGAAAACGGAAAGAAACCAGAATGGTGGGATAAAGATATCCAGAAGAAAATAGAGAAGAAAAAACAACTTCACCTACAACGTCTACAAAATCAGGACAACACTGAGATTCAACAACAATACAGGGACCTAAATAGAGAAGTAAAAAGAGAAGTGATTAAAAGAAAAAAGCAACCTGGATAAAAAAATGTGAATACATAGATCAACAATTAGGAGGAACTAGGAGTTCAGAAGCATGGAAGATGATAAAGAATGTCAGAACATCACAAAAAGGTGGGCACACAATTAAGAATATATCTGATGCCGAGTGGGAACAACATTTTAAGGAATTATTAGTAGAAAAACGATCACAATACATAGCAAGAATAAAAGTAAAAGAGAATGATATACAGAGAGAACACGAAATAGAACTAGATAAAAGCAAAGTGGAAGAAGCTATTAAAACTATGAAATCCCGGAAAGCACCCGGAGCTGGAGGAATTATTCCTGAATTAATAAAATATGAACCAACCAAACTATGGGATATGCTTAAAAAACTTTTCGAAATATATCTAAATGGAGAAAAAGTACCAGATGAATGACTAACATCACATATTACTCCCATACATAAGAAGGGACCTAAAGATAACCCCAAAAACCATAGGGGAATCGCAGTCATCAGCACCATTGGAAGATTATACTCCAGGGATATTAAGAAATGAAGTAGAACGAGAAATTCAAGGAAAGCAATCTCAAGAACAAGCTGGTTTTCGTGCGAGACGTTCAACGGTAGACAATCTCTTCACTTTAAAAATAGCACTAGAAAATAGAATACAGATAAATCAGGAAACCCACTTTGCTTTTATCGACCTAGAAAAAGCCTATGATAGTCTCCCCATAATAGAACTATGGAAGTCAATGAAAGACATCGGTATCGATGGAAAACTCATACAAGCAACTAAAATATTATATGAGACCACTAACACCAGAATCAAAAACAGCAAAAATTTCACCGAGGCATTTAATACTTCAAAAGGCCTCCAACAAGGATGTTGTATATCTCCCACTCTCTTTAAAATATACCTTGATCAATCCTTACAGAGGTGGACAAAAGCAGTAAAACCGATGGGACTGAAAGTGGGAGACGGCTCCCTATTTACATTATACTTTGCGGACGACCAAGTTGTTATAGCCCAAGATCAAGATGACTTACATGATACGGAAGCTAAATCAACATTACCAACAGGCAGGATTAGTAATAAATATGGACAGGTCAGAATACTTCATAGTGGGAAACGAAGACATTGAATACCTACCATTGGAACAAGAACGTATTGTTGGTGTGAAACAATTCAAATATTTGGGAGCTATATTTAACAAACGAGAAAATAGTGAAGATGAAATACAACATAGGATCAATAAAGATAAAAGCATCACTAGATCCATCAATTCAATTTTATGGGATAGAGATGAAAGTATAATGAAGAGCGCTACAATCTACGGTGCAGAAGTTTGGGACATATGTGCAAGAAATAAAAAGAAGCTACTTAGTACAGAAATGGACTTTTTGAGGGGAAGTTGTCAGGTTTCGAGATTAGAACATGTAAGAAATGAAACAACTAGAGAACATATGAAGGTGAAAAAAACTACAATGGACGAGATTGAAAGAGACAGCTGACATGGTTGGGTCACGTTAAAAGAATGAATGAGACTCACTGGCCAATAAAAATATGGGTGGGTCCCACCGGAGAAAAGAAAAAGAGGACGATCACGGAGAAGCTGGAGGGACAATATTCAGGAGGTAGTGTATTCGAGGCAACTAAATGAAGATATGTGTTACGATAGAAAAAATTGGAAGCTGGGTATGGAGAGGCGGCGACACAGCCGTTGAAATCCATTATATATATTGTATTCAGGAACAAGTTTACATGACACATTAGGCTTATGGTAAGGTATTCCTTGCATTTTTTTGCTCCTACAGTGCAATACATTCAGACCTCAGCCATTATGTTGGTATTTCTTGAGAGGTGTAAATGTTTTTTAAGTAACTTTGTAATTATTGCTATTCATTCGTTGTCCGTTAGTTTGAGCAGTTCTACTTGCATATTGTCGAAACCTACTGCTTTAGCATCCTTTAACTGTGTTATTGTAGAATAAACTTCTTGCTGTAATATTCTTGGTCCATCATTTACCTTCCCTTCTAGCTCAAAAGTTTTATCTCTTTAGTCTTTAAATAGTTTCTCTAGGTATTATTTCCACGTTCTTATTTTACTCTGTTCTTCCAATGTGACGTTTCCGTCAGAATCACTGAGATTTCCCTTTTCCGTCTTATATTCCACCTGTGAGTTCTTTAAGTTTTATATATACATTGAGATTCTCGTACTTTGACTGAAAGGTCTCAATTTTTCGTGCCTTTCCATTGCTTCTTTTATTTGCTTCTCTGATTTTCCTTTTTATTATAATATTTATCGTGTTATTTTTGTATGGAAAAATTTTGGCTTTTTTCGTTCATCTATTAGTTTGATCTTCCTTTGAGAGTTTAACTTTTACATTTTAAACTATGTCTGTAATGTGTTTCATAATGTCTTCCTCAGGGCCGGCGATAACGGGGCTGCAAGGGATGCACTGCGGGCGCCACTGTTTGGGGGGCGCCAAAATGAGCTTTTTTCTGCTGGCATCATATAATATACTAAAATAGAAAAATTAATTTTTTAAATATGATTTAAGTCCCAGATATCACTAACCTGTGTTTGTTATTTTTGCACCTCACACACGTAAATATACAAACGTATACAACGCATACAATTGTATTCCTACGGTGTCGTAATAGAATTTATTGGTGAAGATATAATGTTTCTAAAAACCAAACATCTTTGCGCTTAGGTATTGGGAATGTTTTGATTATTTTCTTCAAATTCGTTTGAAGTTGTTTATATTCTCTGTGTCAGCAGTTATAGGAGAGAAGATTAATGATTTGTGGTAAAATAAACATGGTTCTGAATTTCTGAAACTGTTTCTCTCCCCTGTGAACTATCTAATTTAAGTAGTGTGTAGTTAAATAAAAATGGATTCAAAAAAAGTTATCCGGGGTGCAAAATCCAAAAAAAAGAGCCGAAAAAGAAGAAATGGAAAAGAAAATCTAGTTTAGACTTGATAGTTTAGCATTAATTTCAATAGAAAATCAGTTTCTGTCACTGTAGGTTTTCACAATAGAGTCACTGAAGGTTTTCACCTCCGATTTCGTTGAAACTCGATCGATTTTCATTGAAATTAATGGGTAGTTAGAGGATACCTCAAGAAACAAAAGTAAGTTGGTGCCAACTTGCACTTTTACCCTGGGGGTGGATGCCACCCCTTCTAGGGGATAAAAATTATTTTATTAGAAATAGCCACATAAATCGATATAGGGATTAATTCTAAGTAAAATTTGTCATATAAATTTATTAAAATAAATCAATATTTTTTGAGTTATTTAAGATTTTAATTTTTCGTGAAAAAGTTGCATGTTTTAAAGCGGTTTTTCATAAATAACTCAAAAGTTTTTACAAAATAAGTATCATTACCCATTCCCAAATTGAGGGTAATAAAAAATCTAAAAAATTCCTTACTTGAAAATTTAAGTTTTCAAGTTTAAATAACGGAAAACCATACATTTTATAAAATATACTTACTGAACTCTTATCAAAGTACTCAGAAATGAGCTTCAGAAGAAGTTGATAGCTTCAGATGAATTAATAGTAAAAGGATTTTCAAGTAAGAAATTAATTTTTATTAGCTTGAATTTTGGTAAAAATTTATAGCTTTTGAGTTATTTATGAAAAACCGCTTAAAAAGTATTGATTTATTTTAATAAATATATAGCCAAATTTTGATTAGAATTTGTCTCTCTATCGATTTCTGGCGTTATTTTTAATAAAACAATTTTAATCTCAGAGAAGGGGTGGCATTCATCCCCAGCGTAAAATCACAAGTTGGCACCATGCCACTTTTGTTTCTTTAGGTATCCTCTAACCACTCACCAATTTTCATGAAATTTTATGAAGGGTCACCGAAATTGGAGGTAACAAATTATTGATTTTTACGTTCATTCACTGTAGTAAATTGTGTTTGGTAATAAATTAGATATTAATCTTATTGATAATTTTGTAAACATCGAAACAAGGAGAATATATTTACCTATTTACACCTCATTTAAATTTTGTACCATTTCCAAAAACTGAAATACCTAAATCTAATTAAATTTAAAAAAAAACGAAGGGCGCCTGTGCTAGTTTTGCAGGCGGACGCCTTATACCCTAGAGCCGGCACTGGTCTTCTTGGTTCGTTTGGTCTCTAATTTCAGTCACTTGCTCGTTTAATTGAGGCTTATAATTCAATGCAAAATTAATGGTAAAAGATTCATAGAAGGACAAAAAATTTCCTGGCTGAGAAACTTAAGAGATTGGTATAGTTGCAGCTCAGTAGATCTTTTCAGAGCAGCCGCCAATAAGGTACGGATAGCTGTGGTGATAGCCAACCTCCGATAGGAGAAGGAACTACAAGAAGAAGAAGCTAGTTTAACGTGGCTTGGATCCTTACTTGTTTTTTCATTAAGTTAACGGGATTTTAAATAAAATTATTGAATACTTATGTATTTTTTCGAAATATTTCACAGTGGCCCATCTTTTTTGTGAAAACCCTTTATAAATATTTCACAAAACTTTGACGGCAAAATGAAATCGAAATCGTATTTTTCTTTTTTAAACAAAACAAACAAAACCAAACAAAAAAATTAATTAAAAACTAACAGCAACATTCATGTCCTGTCGCCAGGGGGGGTACAACGGCCTCGTTAATTCAGATGGACTTACCCAAGTTTTTTTTATGTATTTTGACCCGTAGAACACGAATTTTTTGGGTAACAGTTGATCCGGATGTCGATAAGATTGTTATAGACCAAGAACTTGAGGAATCAAATAACAGCGATTTTTGGCAAAACAAAACAATATTTTATATTTTTTGGGTCATTTTAAGCAAAAAATATTTCTACAAGTTTTTTAGTAGGATGCACAGTTTTCGAGATAAACGCGGTTGAACTTTGAAAAAATCGAAAAACTGCAATTTTTAAACCCGAATAACTTTTGATTAAAAAATAAAATAGCAATTCTGCTTAGCGCCTTTGAAAGTTCAAGTCAAATTATGTCGGTTTTGATTATTTGCATTGCTAAAAATTTATTGTGTTATTGTTAAACAAAGCTACAAACAACTAGTGCGTGAGTGATGTTTCTATGATTTCTCATTTAAAATCGAACGAGTAGGTAGAATAGGTACTAGTGCAATCAAGACTATTTCTACGTTACATGCGTTAAAACGCATGTAAAAGCACGGGAAACCCTACGTGTTTATAGCTTTGTTAAACAATAAAAAAATAAATTTTTACCAATGCAAATAATCAAAACCGATATAATTTGACTTAAACTTTCAAATGCGGTAAGCAGACTTGCTATTTTATTTTTTAATCAAAAGTTATTCGGGTTCAAAAATTGCAATTTTTCGATTTTTTTAAAGTTCAACCGCGTTTATCTCGAAAACTGTGCATCCTACGAAAAAACTTGTAGAAATATTTTTTACTTAAAATGGCCCAAAAAATACAAAATATTGTTTTGTTTTGCCAAAAATCGCTGTTATTTGATTCCTCAAGTTCTTGGTCTATAACAATCTTATCGACATTCGGATCAACTGTTACCCAAAAAATTCGTGTTCTACGGGTCAAAATACATAAAAAAAACTTGAGTAAGTCCATCTGAATTAACGAGGCCGTTGTACCCCCCCCTGGCGACAGGACTATTTTAACGACAGCTAAACTCTGTTTTAATCAAACAATTATAATCAAGCCATATACTCAAGATTACAGTAAAGTTGTGTTAGCCATGCTGATCGTTAATATCCGGAATGGCTAGGCGCCTTAAGAAGAAGAAGACCCAACACGCATTGTGAAAGAAAAAGAATTATGTCTAAATATTTAACACAACTTTGACGGCAAAATGAAATCAAAATCATATTTTTGTTTTTCCGACAACAAACAAAAGCAAACAAAAAAGTTAATTAAAAACTAACAACAATATTCATCCAAATTTTAAACGACAGCTAAACCTTGTTTTAATCAAACAATTATAATCAAGCCATTAGAAGTTAGAAGTCGATAACCAACTCAACGAAGCCGAGTATTTATTCTGACAAACCGAATCGCACAACAACGCAAACAAAAGCTTATTTTCCAGCAAATAAAAATTTCAGAATTCCTGAGGTTTGGGTCACTTCTAAATTTAAAATAATAATCCGAAATTAACCCTCCCACAAGGGTTATCACTATTTACGCCCGCCTTTGTTTTCATTGCCAATTTTTCTTTCCGTTCAAAATTTAATTGAAAGGAGTGTTTGCACCAAAGCACTCATTTATTATGCAACTTTAGGGCAGGAGTGGACTCACGAGCAAATTCGAAAGTAGAAATTACAAATCTATTAAATCAAATTAAAATATGCAACTAGATTAGTAAATTTATATATACAGTGCTAGTCAAAAATCCCCGTCTCCCTCTTATGTCCTGAACGGTTATACTTATTATAGTGAAATTTCTTCTTCTTTCTCTCCTTCTTTCTATTTATAAGCAATTCTGTTTATTCATTGGCGGATTAATACCTCTATGGAGGGTTGTCACCCCATTATTTGCTCGGCCGCCTAATACTTCTACCGATGGGTGATTTACCTCTTGTTATTTTTCCCACACCTGTAACCTCCATTCTTCTTATGAGGTTATTCCATCCTTTTTTTATTCTCTCATTTCTGTGGTTTCTAGTAGTCTTTGTGTTGTGGCTACATCAGCTCTTGTTTCTGACGCATATGTCATTATTGGTCTAACACTGGATTTATGAATTTTTGACTTCATCTCATTACACATTGTGTTATTACATAATATGTTGGTTTTGCCATATAGTTTTATTAACGCATCCTGCCAGTTTATTTGTTTTTTGTACCTACTTGATTTTTCACTTCTTCGTCTAGGTCTCAGTAGCTGAACAGTGTAATTCCAAGACGTTTTATTTCCATTACTTGTTCAATACTGATGCCATAAATTTATTTCTATTTTACATCTGATTGGTTATTCACTGATTACTATTGTTTTTATTTTCTGAAAGGAAATTGTCACATTGATTTCTTTTGCTCTTATTATGTTAAAACTGTGGACTAATATTTGCAGACTATCTTCATGTTACGCTATCAGTATTTTGTCGTCTGAGTAATAGAGCATTTTTACTTCTTTATTTCCAATTCTACTTCCTCTTCCTTTGTTGACGCTTTTTATGATTTCATTTCCGATTAAATTAAAAAGCATTAAAAAGGACATTAAATTTATAGGAAGGAAATAAACAGATATATAGTTCAAACCAGTGGCGGTTATCCCTTTAGGTCAATTGGTCAATGACCTCCCTGTAACAATTGTACAATCAAACGATTATAATGTAATTATTTCCTTAAAAAAAAAGAAAATTTTCTGCATTAAAAATGTTCGGAATACAATAGTATCGTTCAAACTTAAATTTTGCTTTTATTGTATTTACTTTTCAGTCATTTTGTTGTTGTAAAATATAGCGACAAAGATGCCGCCAAAAGATTACCGATAAATAAACATGAAATACGAGCTGTTTGACAGTACCGAAAAGCCAAATTTATCTTTGACTGAAACTACCGCAATATTACTCTTAAACAGCTGAATACGAACATTCACGATGGTCAAGAAATTTATTTGAACTCACTGTGAGAATACAGCACTGGGATTCCGAACGTTCACTAAAATACGCTCTTATATGCAAGTTGGTACCATCGTGGTCATTGACCGTAGACCGTAGATCTACGGTTGAGAGGTGACTATCTACGCAGGGAGTAAGATTAGTTCGGAATTTACAAAGTCAAGTTAAGTGCGTTGGTGAGATTAATATTATTTTATTATAGATTTTTATAAAATATCGGTAGTGGTTAGTATAAATGAACTCCAACGCCAAATGAAATTAAATTGAAGAATCGATTTACTTTTTAAATCCGCATAAAAATGTAAGTTTTTATTTATTTTAGGTTTTGAGTTTAAGTAGTTTGTTGATATTCTGGCTGTTATAATTACATATTATATCATACTATTTACCTGATTTATTTGACAATTAGTAATGAAGACTTGTGTCTTTTACTTATTTCATATTTACTTGTCAAATAAAGATCCGCTTAAATTTAAACAACATATATTGCAAAATAAGTTATAAGAAACCAATACAGATGATGGAATAAGAAATTATTTAAAATGGGATTTGTAGGTCTTGTTTTTCCAATTTTCCAAAAAAATCTTGAACCACCGGATATGACCTCCCCCTTCCCTTACAGACCAGCCGCCACTGGTTCAAACCAAATCCTTCTTTCAATGCGTCATTAATTTTTGCTTCATATATAGGATTTTAAGAATCTCGCGAATTATTGCATAATATTTAATTAAATCCTTATGTTTCCAGAATAATTATACTTGTATATACATAAATATACTGCCCTGTTAAGGTAAAAGGCAGTAAGTGACATTTTTATCAAAAATGAGATATTAATGTATCCTACCTAACTAGTAACTGCTCTTACTTTTACAAAGGGTTTGGTGCACATTTATAGTCAACTTATACCAGAACTAGCAATGGCAAAAAGCAGTAACTAACAAAGTAACTCTCAATGTGATGGTAACGGGCAGTATCCAACGTAATAAATAACTAATTACCTACACAGAGATCTGGAACATAATGTTTAATGTGAATTTAAATGGCAGTATCTACTTAGTAAAATAGATACTGCTATTTTCCTTCACATTTGTATTCAAAGTTTGTATTATATCACGACATAAGACAGTGTCTTCTCAGATACTGCCATTTACGTAAACATCACCTGATTTAACATCTGTTAAAATAAACACATGACAGAAAATAAACTAGAAATTCCTAGTAAATTACGCGATAATTTTAGAGGTGTCCCTACGCAAAAGAAACAATGTATAATTTCGCAACTGTGCTCTCTCATACCTGAAAACAGACGGCATTTTTGGCTTTTAGTAAAAGAAGATGAAGTGGAAGACTTAATAAATTTCGAATACATTTTTCAATATTATGTAATTCATTAGGACTTTTTTCTTTTTTTAATGTGAATTACATTTTTGATTACACTACCGCTTTATTGTGCATTTTTGTTTTATTTTTAAAACCGATATTTACATTTCTGCTTAAGAAAACAACTTTATAATTAGGGCAAATAGCAGTAACTACTGAATTTTCAGCCAAAAAACAAGTAACACAGTTGTTTGATTGGTCAAAAATTATTGCATATTTTTAATGCTTTTTAACGTTTTTCTGCTTAAAATTAAAGAAATAGTAAATTGTGTGAAAGAAAAAATCTTAAATTACAAATAACTCAAAACCATTATTTTGGCATTTACTGCTTTTTACCTTATCACGGCAGTATAATACTTTACATATTGATAATGTGTTAAAGAGAATTCGATAAACTATGACGCATTAAAAGAATGCTTTGATTAGAACTGTAGGTTTCTCAACTAGTCATAACAGGTGACGTAATAATCATAGATAGTCATCGTCAGTTAACTTGGAGAGACGCACAAACCCAAAATTGCAGAGTGGCTTATTAGGGGATGATCATCAGTGGGACCGTGCAAGTTCGGCAAAGCGACCTCTATTTCTACGCTCTGTACTTTTATTCGCACTTTTAATTATATTGGCCAATTATATTAGTCCTGGTTGCTGGATAATTGTCAAGACCATAGTCCAAAAAAATAATAAGAAGAAAAAATAAGATGCAGGTTATGTTTAGCAAACGTAAACAATTGTATGTAGTAAATAAAATCAGTTATTAAAATGCAGTACTGCAAGCAAAATACAATTAATTAAATTTACCTTTATATAATAATTGCATATCATATCAATATTGTGGAGCAATATATAATTTTTCAGCGTCAATGACAGAAGGTATGAAATATACGTCAATTTGACAATTTCAATTGACAATATGAATTATTTAAGATAGTTGCAATATTTCTCCGCGACTCGCGCACGGTCGTTTCTCGTTTCCCTTTCCAAGTACTTGCACACCGCGACGCTGTCGCCAAGTTAACTGGCGACTGCAGTAACGATACACAGCCACTGTGACCGATAATTTCAAATGGGACCTTATGGCAAATTATATCTGCTTAAGATAAATAAATAGGTATTAAAGATACATAAATATTCATATATCATAATAATGTTGTTTGTATTTAAGCTGATTTACTAAAAAGTAAAAAAGTACTTTCAGTTCTGAATATAAGTTATGCTAAAGTTCTAATATAACAAAAAGACCTTTCAGAATAAAATAAAATATGACAAAAAAGCTCCTCTCAGAATTCACCCTTAAATGAAAATACGTTTTGACACCAATTTTATGAGAAAGTGTTTATTTTACAGGTCTTGTACAGATCCTTTTAGGCTTTAATGCGATAATATGACGTATCTTAGCTTTTAGACTAATATAAAAATATTTTTTATGTCATTTTTAAAACTCAGAGGTCTAACAGGCTACAATAAAATTATTGTGAGTAGTTAAGTGAGTGTTAAGCTCCGCGCCAACCTATATAATAAAAAATTACGAGTAGCAATTTAAAATTGATCTGTGAATGTTAAGTTTGAATTTGAATAAATATGCAGGCAGGTGGATCAAGTTGGTCGATGGAACTGTAGGACTGTGAGGGACTGGAACTTACATATCTCTAGGTGTCAGTAACATTAATCCACACAAAGGAATTTAGAGGCTACAAAAGAGAAGTATAGATAAAAACCTTTTAAAGAGAAGCTAAAAATCCCAGATCTATGTAAACAATAAATCTGAAACTTCTCGTGTAACCAGTTTCTGGTAACATCCTTAATCTCTGCCTTTTACTATTTATAAGGCAAGGAGACGACGAATCAAGAAGACGAAAGGGACTCTAAAATATGCAGTTACATTCCATTTATCCGTCTAGCAAAAATTCCAACGAAAGTGGATTCCGTGTACTCATAATATTAGTAAAGTGAAAAATTAAAAAAAAACAACTTATTATGTTTCAATTCGGTTCAAAGGTGATCCAGCATGCCCATATGTACGTTTCTATCTCTACAGACGTCATCAGTGGGGCTACTGAATCGAAACAAACCATGATGCGTACTTAAGCAGAACTATGAAAATAGTTCTGCGTATCGGACGCTCGGTAATAGGTAAATACCAACATGGATTCAGAGATGGTAAGTCAACAATAGATGAAATACACATTGTAACGCAAATCGTCGAAAAAAGTTACGAGCACGGAATAGATCTACATATTCTGCTTATTGACTTCAAGCAAGCCTTTGACAGTGTATTAGGGAGGAGCTAATTAAGGATATGAATCAACTAGGCATTCAAGGAAAACTAGTAAGTAGGTAAGTCTCACGAAAATGACGATGAAGGAATCCAAGGCACGAACCTTAAAACAAGGGAAGGCCCGTCAGATGAAGTACAAATGGAGGTAGGTGTCAGGCAGGGAACCTCCCTGTCAACAACATTATTTAACATTGCCGTAGAGGGGGCAGTAAGAGCAGCCAAAATTATGGGAACGATTATCGAATCTTCAGCCCAACTGAGAGCGTATGCAGACGATATTGCACTGGTTACTACAGAATATAATATTAATACTAGATAAAGAAGCAAAGAAGAGAGGGCTAGTAATAAACCAAAGCAAAACGAAATACCTCAAGTGTTCAAGAGAGAATACGAACATCGAGAAATAAATTAAGCTTGGTGCATATACATTTGAAAGAGAACACCGTTTAAAATACTTGGGAGTAATGATCTTCTTCTTCTTCTTCTTCTCGTAATAGGACTATGTCCTGCTTCTTCTGTTACAGTCTTTGCTGCGATTCAGAGCTCCAACTCTCGTACCATCGCTTTTTGGGTCTTCCTATGGGTCGCTTGGTGTTGGGCTTCTGTGTTTTCGCCCAATGCGCCATACGTTCAGGGTCCATCCGATCTACGTGGTCTCTCCACATGCGTCGTCGCGCTCTTGTCCATCTCACTACGTCTTGAACGCCTAGCTCTCTCAATGTGTCTTCGTTTTGTATTCTATCTCTGAGTGTGATACCTCTTATGGATCTTAGGGTTTTCATCTCTGTTGTTCTCATTATTTGTTTGGTCTTTGTTGTCTTGGCCCTTGTCTCAGCTGCGTATGTCAGTACGGGTCTAACACATGTCTTATAAATGCGGACTTTGCTTTCGGTGCTCATATATGTATTCCGCCAGGTTATATCTCTCAGGAAACCAGATATTCTCGCTGCTTTCGTTGCCTGCTGTTTTGATTCTTGCCACAGATGCCTGTCGCTAGATATTTCCACACCTAAGTAACTGCAATCCATTACCTGTTCGATTATATGGTCGTCCACTACTAATTTACATCTAATTGGGTTCCTGGATATTACCATCGATTGGGTTTTCTCTTTGGATAGTGTCAGGTTATACTTTTCGGCGGTTATTTTGAATTTTTGTAGTAGGCGTTGTAAGTCATCTTCGTTTTCGGCTATTAAGATTGCATCATCTGCGTAGCAAAGTATTCTCATGGTTCGGTTACCCATTTTGTATCCCTGATTCATTATGTTAACACTACCTATAACTTCATCCATTATTAAATTAAATAGGCATGGACTGAGGCTGTCCCCTTGTCTAATGCCTGCATTGATTTTGATTTCTTCCGTGAGCCCTTGTGTGGTTTTAATTCATGTTTTGTTGGATCTATTGAGCTCTTTGATTATGTTTCTATACCTCTGACCTGTTTTTCTTTTCAAGGATAGTGAGCACGTCCTTTAATCGTACTCTGTCGAATGCTTGTTTCAGATCTACAAAGCATGTAAACATGGGCTTGTCGAATTCTATTGATTTCTCAACTAATTGTCGTATTATGAAAATAGCGTCTATTGTAGATCTGTTTGGGCGAAAACCCTGTTGTTCTTCTGATACACCGGCTTTCTTATATATTTTTTGGGATATAATTTTTGTCAATAGTTTTGATGTAGAATTGAGTAATGTAATTCCTCGGTAGTTCGTAGGATCTGTCTTTACGCCTTTCTTGTAGATGGGTATTGTTATACTCTCTCTCCTTTCCTCTGGTACTGTCATGTTGTTTACGATTTTTTGGAATAATGTTGTTATCTCTTCTATTATTTTTGTACCTCCGTATTTAATTAATTCATTTGGTATATTATCCGGACCCGGTGATTTTCTATTTTTTGATCCTTTGATTGCTTCGTTTACTTCTTCTTGGGTGATATTGTCATTCTCTGTTTCTTCTTGCTGAATGTTTTGTAGGTCATTTCTTTGTACTTCATTATTATCGTCGTTATCGTCTTTGTATAGATTCTCGAAATGAGTTACCCATTCTTCTGATTTGATTGCGTTAATTCGTAATTCTTCGGTAACCGGCTTCTTACTGTTCCTCAACATGTTCCATACCTTCCTTTGACCTCCTCGTAAATCATGTTCCATGTCATTTGAGAATTTTTCCCAATATATTTGTTTTAGATCTTTGATTCTGTTAGTTGTTCTATTTCTTTCTGATTTATATCTTTGATACTCTTCTGGGGTCCTCTTGTTAATATATCTTACGTATGCATCTTTCTTCTCTTTTGCTAAATCTTTGACTTCCTGTGTGAACCATGGTTTTTGGTTTCTGCCGCTGTTTAAGTCAATTATTCTTTCTCCAATGGCTTCTTTTGCACTACTAGTTATATGAGTTTTTTTTTTCCCATGCTTCGTTTATATTGTCTGTGATTTCAATAGGGCTAAGATTGATCTTTTCCTCAAGTTTTTTTGGTAGAGATCCTTAGTACTTTCGTCTTGTAGGGATTCTATGTTGAACTTGGTGATGTAGTTAGGTGGTTTCTTTCTCTCTATTATGTACGCGTGACGGTACTTACATATAACCATTCCGTGTTGCGTTCCCACATTCGCAGACGTCATGGTGCGTACATCAAGTACTTCCCGTGGGTGAACTTTTCTGTTGGTTATCACATAATCAATCATAGATCTGTGGCCCCTTGTGTTAGTGAATGTATATTTATGTTGTTCTTTGTGGTCAAAGTATGTATTGTTGATACGCAACTCGTTGTGTGCACATATCTCTATTAGTGAATCTCCGTTATTATGCCCGGGAGTGATGGTGAATGGCAGAAATGATAGAACGGATAAAATAAATGAACGCATCCTACTGGATAATAAAACCTACTGGAACTACCAAAAATTCTTGAAAGAAAAGCACATTGGTAAGACAACCAAATTAAAAATTTACAGGACTGCAATCAGGCCAGTGATCACCTATGGTGCAGAGGCGATGTGCCTAACACAAAAATATGAAGTGAGGTTAGAAATCTTAGAGAGAAAGATAATTCGACGAATAATGGGACCGGTGAGGATAAGTGTAGGCGAATTTAGAAGATTAACCAATGAAGAAAAGAAGTCATCCAGGGTGAAGACATAATCAAGTTCGTGAAGGCGCAAAGGCTCAGGTGGCTGGGACACACAGAAATAGCTAACCCAGACTCTACGCTAAAGCGAATAACTGGCTGGAGACCAACAACAAAGAGACCAAAGGGAAAACCCAAAACAAGATAGAGAGATCAAGTCTTAGGAGACATAAAGAAGCTGAGAATCTACAATTGGAAGGAGCGCTGTAAGGACCGGAAAGAATGGAGGAAAATTGTAGACAGAGCCAAGTCACACACGCTGCTATAATAATAAAAAACAACAGCGGACTGATTCTCCGCAATAAATGAATCAGAGTGCCCAAAAGGGCGGCAAACACTCCGGCAGGAGTGAATAAACCATGATGGTGATGATGATCGGATGCTCGGTAGAGACATCTAATAAAGAAAAGTGAGGTCCCAGATCTAAACAATAAATCTGAAACTTTTCGTGGAATCACTTTCTGGTAACATTCTTAATCTCTGCCTATTTATTTAAAAACATTTTACTCTAAGTAAATGCTACCATATACTGGTTGTGCCCAAATCAGTAGACTAAGGCTTGCTGCACTGAGTGAGCTGTAATTATTTGGGCAGGCACTAGAAAGAACAAATAACCTCAAGTATCTGGGGTAGCCATGGATTCAAAACTCAATTAAAGCACTCATATTAACCCCTTAATGTACGCTCTCGACTCTGGCATGAACGAGCCTTACTGGCAATTTTGTACACGCTCGACTCTGGCACGAGCGAGCATTAAATTTTAATCTTTTAATATTTCAAGCAGTTGCGAAGATAGTATTTGTATAAATGCGTATAGATTTCTAAATAAATAAATGCGGCAAAATCTTTTCTACATTTCTTTTTCTTCATTTACTTCTAGACTTTTTTTATTGCAAAGCCAGTGACATTATAAAATGATATTTATTATCTAATAAATTGGAGTAGGAACCATTGACGATACATTGAATTTTGTAGAACTGTTAAAAATATGTTTTTATTCGAAGCGTAATCTACTAAATAGCGGTAGGTACATAAATACCTCATATCGCCAACCGTCACTGAAGTCATTCATTATTGTACTCATTTGCGGCAGTAAAGTAGCACTTTATTGTTCTGAAAGAAGAATTTTACTTTACCTGCCGTGATTATTCAAATTAACCGAGATTGAATGTAAGTGGTCGATGGCAGTAATCGAATGGCGAGTATTCGAGTGGACCTAAAATTTATTTACTTTAATTATTAAAAATATTGTACGCAATTTGCTATATTATCAATTAAATGTACGTCAAAAAGTGAAATTCTGTAGTATTTTGTAATTATGTTCATATAAAATAAATTAAAACTTTACCGATTTAGTAATTAGTCAATACTTATAGCTATCGATTAAAAATCGAAAGCAAGTCATGTCATCACTGTCATGAATTTATTTATTATGACGTCTAAAATATGAAAAGTTCTTAAATTGTCAATTGCAAGTAAGTGTTAAAACCAATATCAAATTATGTTGGCAAATATTATTTTAAATCAATAAAACATATCTTAACCGATTGTCAAGTATACCAGCAACGAGAAGTAAACTCAACCTTCCCAGGCACATTTGAGCTTCTTAGAGACAATACTAATATCAACAATATCGTAATACAGTTTTTTAACGGAAATAGGAATAAAAGACATTTAGTTGTATCACAAATGTTTCAGGTATACTACTTTTTGTTAGTACATTATGTAATTAATTAATATTATAATTTTTTTTATTTTTAATATGTATTTTACATTGTTGTCGTTTATAACTAAAAAATATATCAGTCTTCCTCAGCTGATCTGCTGTTCACGTGGGCTCAAAATGGTCTGACTCAGCCATGTTTTCTTTATAAATTAATAAAAGAATTTAGATGTGATTCTATTCACTGTAAAGGGTTATTATACCCTACATCTGTGGCTTTTGCCCAGTATTCATGTTTTTTGTTGTGTTGTTAAGCAATTGCTCTTCTATGAAGGTATTTTAAGAGGACGAAGCTCGGATGATGGCACGTTATGTGTTAAAAGTACTTAGCTAATATAAAATATATTTTTTACACACTATCAAAAGTTTTTTGAAAACATACACCTGTTTGCCGTTTTGACCTAAAAAATATATAGTTGGCGATAAAATTTTGTATGCACCACGTCAGTAAAGACTCCTTATCGAACTCGTCTGTTACTCGCCTCGCTCGCTACGCTCGCTCTTCTCGTAATATCAGACTCGTTCGATAAAGTGTCAGTTTACTGACTTGATACATAAATAACTATTTTTATTGCCCAGCCAGTGTTAAGACATTGTAAAATGGGATTTATTTATCTAATAACTTGCAGTCCGAACCACTGACAATTTTTAAGAATTGAATTTTGTTGAATTTTCAGTACGTTTTTTGTTTTTATACAAAGTGTTTTTTTTTATTTAAGAAAGACAAAGTCGCATCCACCCGAAGGTTATTAGCGACATTTCTATAACATTTGTAACAATATTAAATCAAAAATAGGTAAACATTAATTACAATTTGTAAACAATTAAACCTTTGGAGCAATAATTGGATTCCACGCACTAACACTTTATTTTTGAAATGAACTTTCAGATTGCTAGCGACACTCCGACACTCTCTTTCTGATACATCATTAGTGATAGCGTTACGCGCACTAGTATTCTGCTTGTTCATATTTCCTTCTATGCCTATGTGAGATGGTATCCACAGGAAGATTCTTCTGAAAATTTCTTGAGCTTCCATTAAATCGACCTTGATTCTTTTCTCAATGGGGTGTGGTATATATTTTGCATAGCTTTGACTATGCTAAGAGAGTCAGAAAGGACTAGACAACAAGGGAGGTTTTTAATATTTACACGTTTGATGGCTTTAAACAAACCAAAGAGCTCTGCAGTATAGATGCTGGAATTTAGAGAAAGATGTTGAAGCATAGCTAGGCGATGGATAAATCCATCAATATTCTTTTGAAGTAGAAACTTAAATCTTAATGTTGACTTAATTGAGATGTGTCATTTTCCCAGTCCGATGCCTCCTCATTACCAAGGTGTTTAAAATTTTTTTTCTTTAAGGACGTGATTTTGCGTTTTATAGATCTTTCCTTTAAATGGGGGTAAACCTCAGTGAGCATATCGTTTAAGGCTTCTAGGTCTGTGGAATATTCCTTAATCGTGGCTATATGATCTGTTGATCCCGTGATATTCGTTAGGAGCATGTCAAGTTGAGCAAAATTTAGAGGGAAAGGTCGAGGGTGATTTTCTATGAAGTTTTTGGCAGGGTCAAGTAAGAGAGAAAATGAGCGTTCAGAAGTGCTTGCTGAACTAATTTTAGCTTTTTTAGATTTTGCTTGGACTTTAGGCGGTGGAAAAATGTTACGTTCTTTTGAAGATGGGTCTGCTTCAGGTGAAATAATTTCATCAAAGTTACGTTTTGGTTGATTGATTATGTGACTGTCCTTATTTGATGCATCTACTTTGTTTGGTATCTTCGGGACATTAGAAATAGACATTTGTTCACACTGAGAATGGTTTGTATCATTGGGTGCTTGCGAAGATATATTTGTTGCGCTGGATACCGATGTTTCATTGTTTTGGTTAGTGTTTAGTTGAGCTAGTGGTTCGGAGCAATGGGATGCAATGTGACCTGGCTTCTTGCATCTAAAGCAAACTAAACTGTCTTGAGAAATGAATATTCTATATATCGTGTTGTCAAAAACAAGAGTAAATGTCTCTGGTAGTGTTAGACTGTGAGGACTGATATAGATTTGTCTTCGAAAACTAAGGATGTGATTGTACTCAGGCATAGAAGCACTAATTTTGAGGAATGTCATGGGGGAGACAGGAAATATGCCGATTTTTTGTAACTCATTGATTAGCAAGTCGTGCGGTATTGAAGGACATACGCGGGAGAGCACAAGTCGTTCCGCTGGTGTAACTAACCTTCTCGCTCTGACAATTTCACCTTGTATTTCTATTTGACCATGATTATTCATTAAATCATCCACCATTTGTTTACTGGATAAATACATACATATGCGATTATTAGATAATCTAGAAGAGAAGATTATATTTTTCGGTTGAATTATATTTCCAAGTGGGAGAAGGTAGTCTTGAAGTTTGGCGTTTTCTAAGGCACTAAAGATAATTCCTTGGGACTTTAAAGGAAATTGCACTCTCGACGCTGCCAAAGAGTATGACTGTGGTGCGTTTATTTGACTTTGATGGTCTTGTATTGTAGAACTGTTGTGTGATTCCATGTTTGAATTCATTTCGATAAACGTTAAGTGAAAAGTAAGTCCGACCCTGTACACCTGCAAAAACAGGTATATGGGTCTTTACTAAAAGTGGTTATTTTGCTGGTAAAACTGGATTTGTTTATTGACAACAATAACAAATAATTGCAATTTGCTGACTTCAATGCTAATTAAACTGGATATTAGGTATTCTTGTTCTCATGATCATTTTTCAGTGCGTCATTAATTATGACGACATATACTGTATTGGGTGTGTCGAGACTTATTTCATGTAATTATTGACGAATCTGACAGATGCCAGAATCATACTTAGCCATAGGTGAAAAGCTTGTGGAATTAAACTAATTAGTAATTTAGTAGATTTGATTTTTACACAATATGTTAACATGTAGGTATTTTTTATAAAGGGGAATAAAATTAAAAAGTACACAATATTGTTAATTAAATGTATAAATATGGAAACATTAAAAAATGACACAAAACTATCCATAAACTGTGTTTTTATCTTCTTCTCTAGGTGCTGTCTCCGCTTCAAAAGTTGGCAATCATCAGAGCGATCTTTATTTCTGAAACCGCGGTTCTAAATAATTCATTGTTATTACATCCAAACCAGTTCCTAAGGTTCTTCAGCCATGAGTTACGTCTCCTTACTATGGATCTTTTTCTTGCAAAATGACTTGGAGTATTAGAATATATTTATTCTAACGAACTAATTTCTAAACCAAAATACAAAACTAACTTTTAACGAACTAAATTCTAAACCAAAACACAATATAATGCACAAAAACTTTATGAAACACAAGGGAAGTCGAATTCGAAATTTCAAAATGACAGGTACACAAAATACTGACCTGAATAATAACCGTCACTTGACTCTTTGACACTTCTAAAAAATGGCCAAAATGGACGAAGTTTTCGTCAAATGTTCGTAATACGTGTATTTGATTGGCTAGAAAAAACGCGCATTCTAAATATCAACGAATCAAACGTAGGTTAGGAATAGACATCTTATGTATATAACCATTATAATGCTGCATTATTTTTGTGTTTAATCACGGAGCCACCGCTTTTTCCGTCTCATCTAACTTAATGCATTAGAGAGAAATCGAAAAACTGTGACGCACTGAAAAATGATCATGAGAACAAGAATAACGAGCTTGTACACTTACAGTTTGTTTCCATATATCACTGAGATTCACAATTTATAACTTATATTAAACTTTGTTAATATTAAGAATATTCGGAGCCCACATTGAATACAACATTATAGTTATCGATGCAGGACCGGTCTCCCTACAAAGTGTTTTGAAGAACCCAAAATATTCAGGAATTCAACAATTTAGAATTTACCATTGATTTTCCTATGGCCCGTTTTACGATTCACTTCCCGGTATAATATAAACCAAAATATTTTTAATACTATAATATCATACGGGGTGTCACAGATATCTTTCTGTTTCCATACTTTAAGCGCGCACTGTATAGTGTTCTAGTTCCCTATCTTCTACTATTTCTTCGCAGCATTTTTAAACCATATTATTTCTATTGTTGTTCTGAAGCTATTTCCTTATAATATATCCTATATGAGATAATATGTATGTATTCAAATGTTAGATTACCCCGCTGTGTAGATAAAACAGGCGTAACATAAAAGTATTATTGCTAAAATTAAAATAAATGTGCAGTATCTTCGGTACTCACCGGAGGGACCGCAGACGTTCGGATACCATTAGCGTCTCTTTGCAAAGACAAAGGCAATAACGTCGACTGTGCAAAGTAACAAGACACTTACTTAGCACACACACTACACATGACGTTAGGTACCTAACTGTAAAAATTGACCGTATCTACCATGCCAATGGCCATTAGTTGTCGAGGCATTAGCTAAATAAAAACAAATGTGCAGGATCTTCTCCAAAGTGTCAAACAACTAAGCAAATAAGGCTTAAAACTTCAATAATATTATAAACAAACAAACAGGAGTGCTAAAAGCATTAACTATTACGGTTTTATCTCTTTGACAATATATTTTTTATTGCTACTTCTCTTTATTTCGTAGACGAGCCATCTTGTTTAACTACTCGGCATTTGTCTTCTATTATATCTGGTAATGGATTTTGTTTTATGTGAGAATTTGTGTAATAAGAGGTTTCTCCGAAGGCAAAAAAGATAATGGACGGTGACAAAGGACACATAAGTGAAATCCGCGATGTTATATTAGGTGTTAAAATAAAAACAAGTCGATCTTTTGAGAGATAATAAAGTAGAAAGAAAAGTGCTAATCAAATTCTCTATTATTTGGTAAATTAAGATGTAGGTTGAAACAGAAATACACAAAATGGATTTATTAAAACTTAAACTGAAAATATTGTAGCATTGTACTATACAATTCCTGTTTATAAGTAAATATTTATAAACACTTACGAAATAAAGGTTTTTCTGTCCTTGTTTTAAGAGATTTATCAAAAACGCTGACACCAGGCAAATTTTAAATAATATAAATGTGCGCTTTTTAAACATAAATTTAAATGTACAGGTGATCACACAAGTCTAGTATAACCGATAAGCTTTATTTTTAATGGAACATATTTTTAAAAAGCTTTAAAACAACGTTATCCCAGCGAACTATATCCTGTGGGGTCTATTATGAATATTACAGATTTTAAATGTTGAAATAATACAGTGTGAAAACCACTTATGGAATAAAATCCTTTATCTACTCTATGTCATAATACGTATAAATTTTTAGTTTTTGAAAACTGTCATTATAGATAGCAGTGCGTGAAGTGTTTAAAGTGTGCGTGAAGTAACAATGTATTTTAAATGGGACTTACTTTTTCGCACTGTTTTTGACACACTTTCATATAATCAAATATCCTTAACTTTCGCGTTGTCATAGTGATGACATAGTGAGCAATAAATTACGACAAAAGTTTTGACAGTTTTGTCGTTTGAAAGAAGTTAGAATTTTTAAATGTCAAAGTTCTAAAAATTGTAGAATAGAAATAAATTCCAGTGACGAAGAGCTACAGTTTTTTTATTTGTTCATCATAGAAAAAATATTGTATGAAACTGTGCGTGAAGCATTTTTACGAACTTACGCGATGTATAGCACTCGCTCCGTTGTCGCTCGTGTTCTAAACATCGCGTGCGTTCGCAATATATGTCAATACATGTCAATTTTAAATTTAAATTTGCTCTTTTAAACATAAAATAAAATGTACAGGGTGATCCACGCAAGCCTAGTTTTATCCATCATCTTTATTTTTAATGCAACACCCAGTATATTTTTATATTTTTTAAGATTCTTAATAACCTGGTCTTAAAAAACTATAATCACAGAGAGGCTAATATAAATACATATTGAAATTTTGAAATTATTTATAAATTTCGTCAATATTGATACTTAGTTTAGAAAATTGATGTTATTTTTAAGGTAATTTAAAAAATAACACAGCCCAACAAAAAAATTGTCTTGCTGCTGAAAAAAATTAACTGATTTTGGTTAATTCATCTGTTCCGATTCCAAAAATACAAACCTTTTCTTTGTATCAGCTCTAGTTTTCGAGATATAACATACTTATCAAATTCTTAAATATTCTTACATATCTGTATATTCCACCACTATAATTGCAATATGTTTATAAACAAACTTAACAAATTCTAAGCCAAATGCATACTAATGACTTCTAATTAAGGTGTACTTAATTGAAGTGTATCAGAATATACACCAGATCAATGGCGTCTTTTTATTGACAGTTACGAACGAAGTTTAAAATGTATCCTTCTACATACTGCCAACAAATATGGAAGTATGCAATTAGGCATTCTACAAAAATGAAAGAAGACTATAAAACAATACCGCTGGTGCTAAAAACATAAGTATGGCCAACATCAGTGGGTGATCTGTGTTGATTTAAAGATGGTGAACTTTATCCTGGGACAACAAGGTGACTACAAAAAATCCTTGTTTCCTGTGGCTTTGGGATAGCAGGGCTAAGGACTAACACTGGAGTAGAAGAAAATGGTGTTCTAGAGATACTATAGTTCAAGTAGAAGCTAACGTAGTTAACAAAGCATTGGTCGACCAAGAGAAGATAATATCACCTCCATTACATATTAAACTAGGGCTGATGAAACAATTTGTAAAGGCTTTAGACCAGAATCGTCCTTGTTTTGAATACTTGTCCAGCAAATTCCCTGCACTTAGTAAAGAGAAATTGAAAGCCGGAATATTTGATGGTCCTCAGATATATACTTATAACTTATAAAAGATTCGTATTTTACAGAATCGATGACTGAAATTGAATGTAATGCAAGTGCTCTTTTGGGAAAGTTGTGAAAAATTTTCTTGGAAACAATAAATCAGGAAATTACCGGGATATAGTGGAAGAAATACTTAACAGTATTAACAAACACAGTTGTCATATGAGTATTAACCCAGATATTACTGAAACTTTTATTGTTAACATTTTGAATTAATTTCGAATTTTCATGGAAATTATAGCATATGGAACCAAAAAACACAATCATATATTTTTTTATGACGATACCTGTCAAGTTTTGACATGTTCTTTTAAAAGGACGGTAGTAATATACGGTACCAGATATCATATATATTTTATTAGTATCAATTTACAAAGAATGAAAGGATTTAAAACAAAATTTTGGATGTAAAGGTATTTTGCACTTTTCACACAAAAACTGGACTTTTTTGTGACAATATCCACATCGCGATTGCTTTTCTTGATAAAGAACCAAGTGGTTAATACCGTCATATCTTGAATTGGCTACCGAATTCGAATTCCGCTTAGAAGGTCCGCGTTTTGTTTCTTTTTTAAAAGTCTCCAAAATATTAGTTGCAATAGATCTTCTAAATTCAAGTTCATCCAGTTTACCGTCTTGAGTTTTGTGAATCTGCCACGCATTTTGAATAGCCATATCAACGCAATGAGCAAAAAGGGGAAAATACCATTTCTTTCCTCTTATGGACACTCGATATAAACTGATGTTCTGGTCACTTCGATCAACGTCGCCCATGAAGTTGTTGTATATTCTAACAATATTTGGTTGAGGAACTTGAATATGTTTTTTCTCTGCTTGTGAAAATCTCTTTACAGAGAAGCAAGGCATTACTGGTACAAAATTGGAAGCAATAGAAACGATATTATTATCATGCCAGCGGCAAACCACTATTCCTGTATTTTTATCAAGACGATACTCGTATTTACCACGTTCAGTTTTTTTCATAATAGATGAACAGGGTAAAGGGCATTTCATGGTGCGATTTTCCCTTACAGTGCCTGTACCAAATATGCTTCTTTGTTTTAGCTCATGCAGTAAATGAATAGAAGTAAAATAATTATCAAAAATAAGATGGAATCGCCTTTGAGGCCATACTTCATTCAATCTGTCTGCATAGGATAGAATTACTGATGCACCCAATCCAAGGACTTTATATTTTTCAGGTATTGTAGTGGAATTACCTTGGTAAGGAGAAAACCAAACTATGTATCCCAGACGAAGGGCTCCTACCCACATTTTGTACCCCCAAAGGATTGGTTTTCCCCTGATGAATTGTTTTGTGGGATGGCGACCAAAATACGGAACCATTGCCTCATCTATGCTGTGATGTTGTTCTAAAGGGGAAAATTGTATAAATTTTTTGTTTATTACGTCGAACAGGGGTCGCATCTTGGCAAATCTATCAAATTTATCTAATGACATGTTATTGCAAACATGCAAAACTTTCATTATGTGGGAAAATCTATCCCTAGATATAGCAGCTACCACCATTGCGTTGTGCGAATCGTCACGATTTTCCCAATACATGTACCTTTTCGGCACAACCACATAACCACTCAATACAAGAACGCCTATAAAACATCGAATCTCATTTTGAGTAATGTCGTTCAAAAGATTTCTTTGTCCTGCGTAGATGTTAGTGTATTCGGTAACCAAATTGATGACTTCATCATCAAAAAACAAATTGAAAATTTCCATCGGCGACTGAGTCATTTTCGGTCCGAATTGAGTTTTCCAGTAAGTACAATCAGGGTGTTGATACAAGTCTCCTTGAATCCAGTGTGCAGATATTCTCTTCTGTAATTGATGGGGCAGCTTTTCCTTGGAAAGAAACAAAGCCAATGGTATATTGTCATCATCCAAATCTTCTTCTGGTAGGCTGGAATTCACAGAATCTTGTGGTAATTCAGTCGCGTTGTCAAAAACAAGTTCTACATCGTTTCTCAACTGACTACCCGGTAAATTATTTATTGTAGTTAGTTCTTCATCGCCGGAGTCGCAATCGGTGACATCATCATTGGCATTTTCTGGGGGAAATATGATCAAACCATCTGGAGGGACTGGGATTTCATCAGAATCAAGCTCTTCTAATAGCTCATGCAATTTGAGAGGCCTCCTGAAACAATACGCACGTTGGTAGTACTAATTACTACCGTCCTTTTAAAAGAACAAAATGAAATCCCAAGCGGCGAGCCTTTGAAACAACGTGACAACTATTCGAGCCAAGAATATACGTACATAAGTTCCTATTATTCAATAATCCACATGCCAATGCCGTGAAATAACAGTTTCTTAATTCTAGACTTACCTCCAATTATAAGCATCCATTTTGTAGTCCAAAACCTGGCAATTTACACAGATAACCTCACAATTACAGCATGTGCGCGCACTAAAATCGTTAAAACTTGTCGAATGCTGGCTCTTGAAAACACTCCATCTAGAGCCATCTATCAGTTGGTAGCTGTACTAACCTAAATTACGCATAATTTACACTGCCTTTTAAAAGGACGGTAGTAATATCTGGGTTAAAATTCATTACCTCCACAACCACTTAGACCGTTTCCCAGAAAATCTTGGTGACCTTACTGAGGAACAAGGAGAACGCTTCCACCAAGATTCATGGAAGAGAGGTATCAGGGGAGATGGGACACTCACATGATGGCAAATTATTGCTGGAGTCTTCAAAGCGACCGTACTTTTAAAGCCTTTACAAAAAAATCACATAAAAGGAAGTTTTTGGGTGATGCCAAATAACAGATTTGTGCTGCAATGCTGGTTGGTTAGATGAAAAGTTTTTTTGGCAGATATGCGATGATTTTTGTAAGTATATTGTTGTACAATAAATATCTTACTTTTTATTTTTGTTTTGTTTATTTGATGGGTAGCAGCACTACATTACTACATATATTATGTAGGTAGTGCTGTGTTAAATTACCCTATAGGTATGTTAGAAATGTGGTCTGTCGTATTTTCTAAAAACGATGTGACGGAGCAAATCTGGGGGAATTTTTGGATTCAGCAGACCCAAATTAACTAGACATAGTAAAAAAAATCCGGCAGCAAAATGTGTGTTTACCAGTGTAATTGTTTAAAATGTGATAAACTATTAATTTAAAAATTATGTGTATTTAACCTTCGGATGACCAAACGGGGAAAATTGTGACCCCAGCGTATGTTTTTCTTTAATAAATTCAAAAGTGTTTTCAATTTTTAACTCATTATTTTTTTATTTGACTTTAATATCATTCTAGATATCCTCATATTTTGAAATAAAAAAAATTTCCTATATTTTACGAATAAAAAATATATTCTGAAGTTGATGTTTAGTAAAATACCGTCTATTATGTGTAATTCCAAGTAATTTTACGCTAATGACGTCGACTTTGCAAAGTAACAAGACACTTACTCAACATACACACTACACATGACACTAATACTCATGTTGTGACTGGCTGAATGACATAAAGTCCATGCCAAAAAAAAATAAAAATAGAAATAAAAAAAATAAAAAAAAATAAAAAAAAAATAAAAAAAAAATAAAAAAAAACTTAATTTATTTTGTTAATTGTCATTTTTTACATTTTTGACCTGGGGTCATTTTCCCCCCCTTGGTCATCCGTGTAACAAAAAAAGGTTGGTCATCGGAAGGTTAATGTCTTGACGAAAACTACATAATTTGAAAATTTCACCTTTTGTTATACATAATAAACCCCACATCATACACTGTTTTGAGATGAGATTGTTAAATAGCTTCTAAAAACATAAAAATTTAAGTACAGTCTTTTGGAGATCTTTCGATCTGTTTAATTCTGAAGCTGCCTCTGGTTAATTTCCTGGGAGGTAGATTGCCAACTATCCCTCAATCTTTTGGGTGGTCTTCCGGGGGGTCTTGAACCGGGCGGGTTGTTTTCTAGGGCAATTTTTGGGAGTCTATTCTCATCCCTGCGTCTTATCTCTCTCTAATATCTGTATTTCTCATTCTGTCTCTTCGGGTTTTCTTCACTATTGTTCTTACGGTTTTCGTTTCAGCAACTCTTAGCATCGGTTTTGTTTTGTTGGTGTCTTCGCGAACGTTTATGCCATATGTCATGATCGGTCGTATGCAAGTCTTGTGTAGATTCTGATTTTACTATCTACGCGCATATACGGATTTGACCAGATTATCTCCCGCAGACATCCTGGCAATGCAGATGCTTTGTTGATCTGACTCCTCAGGTCCTTTACTGGGTCGTGAGTGCTTGATATATCTATGACCAGATATCTGAATTGCATCACCTGTTCAATGGGGTTGTTCTCAACCACTAACATACAGCAGTGCAGTGTTATAAGTACAATGTTTTATTAAAACTTAAGATCATGGACTATGCTAGCCTTGAGTGAATCACTCTGAATATTTAAATTTATGCTTATAAAGCGCCAGTACGTCGCCTAGCGTTTTTTATAATTTTCTAAAATAATGAGACAAACAATTATTTTATTCCATAAGTGATTTACATACTTTATATTTTCAAAATTTCATCCTGTATTATTCATAATACAAGTAATATTCACAACCTACATGATATAGTTCGTTGAAATCAGGCTGTTAAGCAGCTTTTTAAAATAAAAAATATATAGGGTACTCCATTAAAAATAAAGCTTATAGAATGTTAGGCTTGCGTATATCACCCTGTTTTTTTAAATTTATATTTAAAAAGCGCTTAAGAAGCATTTATGTACAAAAGTAAAGGTGAATGTTAAATATAAAACTATTATTATCATTATTGTGTAGGGGGCTGCTGATTAGTTTCAATGTCTCAGTAGCATTTTCTTAAAGTTGGTTGTTGTTTCGCCATTATTTTAAAGGTTGTTTTAATTGGTCTTCTACGGAATAGAATATAATTTTGTACTATGGTGGACATTCTGTTTGTAGTTTCTAGTCGTTAGGGATATTTTCATAGTTCCAAAGCATGTCCATACGCTTTTCATTTTCTTTGGCCCTATTATTAAAATTATTGTGTAGGGACTGTAACTGTAGGGGGTTGAGGATTAGTTATAAAATCTTTGTCATTATCTTAATGTTGGATGCAGATTGTCTCCATACAGCTTTGGAGTTGTCTAATAGGTTTTCTTTGAAATATAATATATTTTCGTACCATGTTGACCATTCTATGCGAAGCTAATTCCATTGCCTTCTTGTCTTTTTTTATTTAAATAAGCTGTTCGTTTTGCATTTACTTGCTTCTCTTTGTCATTTAGTGTGCAACATAAATCTTAATGTCTTTATCTTAGTCAGTGGATACTAAATAGAAAAAAATGGGAGAACGATCATATTGGTAGAATAGCGAATATAAGAGCTTTTAAAATAGCAAAAAACAAATCATTAAGTAGTAGACGAACTATCGACCGCACAAGAGATAGAGTAACAATTTTTAACAGAGCTATGTAACAACCCGCCAATGAAGAAGAAAAATTGCTCATATAAAGGAAGAAGAAGAATCTTCCATATAGTGGTTTTGTTTAACCTTGTAAAAAGCTATGCATTTGCATAGGTAATCAGTTTGGACGTAAATTAGGATTTTGATTGATCTCTCATTTTATTTAAAATTTTCACTGTATTAATCGTTCTACTCAAAACTTTTATACTATAGCATAAACAAATCTTGAGACCAAATTTGTGTATCAATAAAATTTCCTCATCCTACATGTAAATGAAAAAAAAAATGTGTAGCAAACTGATCAGTAAAATGCAGGAGGTTTTAATTGACAATACTTAAAGAAGAAGTGAACAACAGTAATATACCAACAATAGAGGATGTAAAAATAAGTGCGAAATGCACGGGTCTCGGTGAATTCGTAACTATTTTAATCCCCCATCCTAATTACAGGCCAACTCATAACTCTGGCGCGCAGGTAATTCTTCGATAACCCACTAACTATCGGTGAATTAGTAACTTTCATTTTTAAGTAATGTTGATAATTTAATACCGGTATTCCAGGTATGTACTTGTAAAAATTACTCTCTTTGAAGTTGGTGTAAGAGGTATTCATCATTGATGTATTGTCTCTTGGAAGAGTTACATACTAGAGAAAATCCAAATAAATTTTGTGAAAATGACTGAAATTCTTGTAACAGATAACAGATTTCGTAATGAGTGCACGTGGGTGTAAGTTATTGGTGGTAAATAATTTTAAATTTCAATTAAAGTAAGTGCTAAAAAGTGGAAAACATTTATGGTACTGTTCTGCATCTGGTTGCAAGGCAACCTGTTATACCGACGGAATCATACGGCCCCTATTCTCATTTAAAAAAATCATCGATTGCGTCATCACGCCCAGATGGATGACGTTACTGGTATGATATGTATACCAAAAAATTAGAATTTAAAGTAAAAATCGACCTATTTCGGGATTTATCTCCAGAAACGCCCATTCTCGAGAAAATGAATTTATTCCAACTCGAACGTCCTCACTGTATTTGTTTAAAAGCCAAAAAATTGTTTATAACTTTAAAAACAGTGCTGAGGCCGCTTAGGTAATAAGATTTTAATTCTGTAAAGTGTATTAGATAGGTAGGGAGCCTCTTTATATGTGAAAAAATTAGCAAACTTCTAAATGGTCTACTTTCTGTTCAGAAAGTTTTTAAAAAATTTGAACTTTTTTACAAAAATTTAGATTGCAAAATTATTATGCAAAATCTATCAGGTCGATTTTAATGAGATTTGGTGAAAGATTTAAATATGTTATAAGGATTTTCTATACGAAGGTTCTAAGTGCATTCAAATTTGTTGAAAAACACTGAATAAAAAGAGGCTTATTTTGCCCCCTTATTTTGTATTTATTACTATTTTGCAGAAAGGGTAATTATTTAAGACATTTTTAACTAGTCGTATATCATAAAAAATTCAATTATCTTTATTTTAATTCCCTACGACCTTGCTCTAAAATGAATCGTTTTAAAGTTATAAGCACAGAATGTAGAAAAAAATTAACGTTTTTCGAAATTTTTTAATATTTTAATTTTTTTTATTAATGTTCCGGGCATATTTGAGAACGAGCATAAGTCAATTATTATTATTGAAGTTGTCACCTAACTTTATCTGCAAAAATCTGAATGCCACCTCGCACATCCACAAATAGACGTTTTTTACAGATCCGCCCTGGCCTATACATATAATATTGTTTCAATCAAAAGAGATTTCAATTTTTGTTATTTTTTTATAGGTACATATAATACACATGTTTTTAAGCAAACCAAGAACCATTCGCTTACATAATAATATGCTATATCCGTGTTGGCTTAATCCGTTACTGTTCAAATTTATTTCTTACCTTTTAACCTAACAACTACCTGGGGTATTAGCATTAAACAATGGTTTCGAATTCACCTGTATAAAGTTGCGAGTTGGTCAGGTATTAGTAGAAAAGTTACGAATTGGCCGGTATACATTTTGATTTAAAAAAGTTTGTAATTAAGAGTTACGAGTTGGCGCGTGTCCAAATGCACGTCTTCAATCGTACACAACACATTATCATCATCATTATCATCAAAACTTTTTGTGAGTGTTTGGTGCGTTTACTATTGCCTTCCATATTTGTCGGTACTCTGCCATCATTTTCCCATTTTCTAACTTCTATTTTCTTCAGAACTTTTCTGACTGGATATTTCCGCCTATTTCTGGACCGTCCTACAGACCTGCTCTTATCTGGCCTTTCCCAAAACACATTGTTTATAAGGCGATTGTCGTTACTGCTTATTACATGCCCAGTCCATCTTAGTCTATTGGCAATGACAATACATATGCAACATGCAATACACAACACAATACGAACATTCCCATAGAGCCGTACACAAAACCGCATAAACACATAGAAATAATGAAGAGACGCACAGAATAATCACAATTTGATGTACCATAGGGCATAAAACAATCACCCTCAGATCTTTTCAGCCGTGGCTTTCTGTTGTCTACAACACCAAGCCCACGTACGTCAACTTCCTCAATAACTAATCGGTTATATACTCTTTAAACACACTTTTTCCTATTAATTTTTTTTTTGAAAACGATCCAAACGCAAAATTTTTAAGAAAAAATTGTAATAATAATTGTCATTAAAAACAACTTGCCAATTCCATATAATCACAATGCTTAATAGAGCTCAGAACTGGTGAAATAATAAATTACAGATCAGACCGCAAACATAGTGATTTAATTTTTTTTTAAATATATTTCAAAGAGAATGACAAATAAGGTCAAATATAAAATGCGAAACACTAGTATTAGCGAGGCCCATTTTCTGTTTAAAGCTTAATTCGATCCTGATCTCAGCGGGAAACTGGAAAGCATAATATACAAAAATTCTGGAACGCCCCAGAGCTGGCCCTTCCCAGCGGAGTGATATCTGGAAAACAGATTTTGAATTATTTATATGCTACCCGAATCCACACATAACTGAAAATCTTGGGGTGTATTACAGTCTATGGTTGGAAAACAAACGGGATCAGCGAATTCCCGGAACGTTGGTTAAAAGTTTTTTGTTGTTTTTCTCGTTTTTTTTTTAAAGAGCAGCAGTAAGCTGATTGTCTTGTTTATAAAACATTACAAAGTCAAAAATAGTGAAATATTACTTATTTTTTTATAGGAAGGCAATATTTTTTTATTTAAATTAACATGTCTCAGCAACACAGGCAATTGACACGGTTGCAAAAGTAAGGAAATTTCAAGAGAATTAAAAAAATTTAAAATAATTTAAAAAAAAAACATATTATCTATGAACATGTCGCAGTATAACTGACGATCTTTGAATAACATCACATTATTAAAGTTATTATTGTCACTAAGAGTGGCAGTTAGGTCTTCATCCAGTTTTTGTAGTCTTCGAGTGATGGTGTATAGCTGGCACTCAACTAGTATGTGTTTGAAGGCGACACGTGTATTACAGATATGGCACCAAGGATAATTGCTTTAAGTCATCAGGTAACTATGCGTAATACGGCAATGTCCAAATCTTAGTTTTCTTATGTCAACTTTGTCCCTTCTACAAAATGCTGGTGTTTTTAAGATAGGGATTCTTGGTTGAATATCAGGAAATTTTGAGCTTGTTCCATTCCAGAACATTTTCCAGGCTCTCAAGCACATTTGATTGACTATATAGTCGGCATACTGCAAAAACTGATCATGTCAAAAATTAACGTATTTGAGTTTTAATGTTTAACTTGAAAGTTTTTTATAAAATCGGATATTAGCTTTCTATGACTGCAATTTTTGATATCCTGTGTATTAAAAACGTCAGTTTTTATCCACCGTATTTAAACATTGTGGACTTTGAATAATAAAAATTGTATTTGGTCACTTTCTGTTGTCAAAAAAATTAGAAATTTGATTTGGCCAATATAATCGACACCTTATTACGAAATGATATTTATTAACTACGGTCAGTACTGCCGTCTTAGTTGAATAGGGCGTATCTGCAGAATGTTGGTTTCGAGAAAATAAGGAATTTCTGTTTTTGATGACACCGTCGTCTTATGTTATAATACAAATAGAGATTTATTAGGAAGTTATTTTACGTTATAGTCAAATTCGAATATGTTCGATTTCTTGTTAGAACTAAAAAATTTTAGTAGGTCCAAAATGACACAAAATCTAGGTATGGGATGAAAGAGTTTATTTGAAGAAAGTGTATTTTTTTGTTCTTCTTAATGGCAGTACAGGCTTGTTTTTTTTAAATTGTATTTAATTACAGAGTAATTTCCACATACTAATACCCGTATTTCTCAAATTGGGCTCTATACCGCCATTCTTTACTATATTACGAATATCTGTGGCAAATATCTCGACGAAATATTCAAAATTACAGCCGCAATCCTGGACCGCGTTTGTTGCTACCTGTTGATCGCTACTGTTGCCTCTTAATAGTAAAATAATATTATTTTCTCTATTCGTGTTCGCGATATAATTCCCTCGATTTGAATGTACCTTACTGATTTGACTGTTTCTACTAAATCTTTTACTGGATCTAAAGTACTTCCCAATAATTTACATTAAAAGCTGCTAATATCACTCATTGGCCTAATAAACCCCCCCTTGGGCTTTGGGAATACTTTTGGTGCGTGAACAGTCCCTTAATTATCGGGAGAAAGGACGACAGCGCGGCCACATCAGTATTTTAATAGGGCTTTGAATAAATATAAAGGAATTCAGTTATTTGTCGTTCGCTCTCCTCTTCTCCGAGAACCTGTAACTCATGTTTGAGTGCGGTTCCTATATGAGAATTCAGGCAATCGACCGCCGCCCTTACCGAGAAAGCCGAAGCCGAGGAGAGGAATGCGGAATTTTTGGAGTTATCAGAGCGATTCTGATCGCCGTGTTTTGGAATTTCGCTTATTTGTTTAGAGAGCTGGGGATACTAAGTGGTCTCGTTTTAAAAACAATGTTAAAACCACACCGTTTCAAAGCAATTTCCTTTAATAGGCGCACATAAGACTTTCTTTAATATATTGTTATGCTCTGTATTTACTCTCTGTTATGAGATCCATCAGCATATTCTTATTTCGATTAATTAATTAATTATTTTAATTATTCTTATGAAAAATAAAACCAAAATTAAATAAAATTTTCCAATAAAATTAATTCTCAGTGCTAATTTATTTTAATGTATTACTAGACCAGTAAGGATCTGCGAAAAAACGTCTATTTTTGGATGTGAGAGGTGGCATTCGGAGTTTTGCAGATAAAGTTAGGTGACACCTTCAGTAATAATAATTGACTTATGCTCCTTCTCAAATATGCATGGAACAATAATAAAAAAATTAAAATATTTAAAAATTTCGAAAAACATCGATTTTTTTCTGCTTTCTTTGCTTATAACTTTAAAAAGTTTCTTTTTGGAACAAAGTCGTATAGAAATGAAATAAAGACAATTGAGTTTTGTATGATATACGACTGGTAAAAAATGTCTTAAGGTAATACCTTTTCTGCAATATAGCAATAAATACAAAATAAGGGGGCAAAATAAGTCTGTTGTTATTCAATATTTTTTAACCACTTTGGTGGCACTTAGAACCTTAGTAATTTACTTGGGAAGTTCTTTGTAACATACATAAATTGTATACCAAATTTGATTAAAATCGACCTAATAAATTTTGCATAATAAATTTGCAATCTAAATGTTTTTAAAAAAGTTCAATTTTTTTAAAATCTTTCTGAACAAAAAGTAGACCATTTAGAAGTTGGCTAATTTTTTTACATATCAATAGGTGCTCTACCTATCTAATACACTTTACAGAATTAAAATCGGATTATTTAAGGGGCCCCAGCAATGTTTTAAATTTATAAAAAAAATTTTGGCTAATAAACAAATAGCTTTGTTTAATAATAAAAAAATTAATTTTTAGCAAGGCAAATAATTAAAACCGGTATAATTTAACTCAAACTTTCAAATGCTGTCAGCAGAATTGCTATTTTGTTTTTTAATCAAACGTTATCCTACGAAAAAACTTGTAAGAACATTTTTTATTTAAAATTACCTACGAAATACAAAAAAATGTTTTATTTTCCGAAAAATCGATTTTATGTAATTCCTCAAGTTCTTTGTTTATAACAATCTTATCGACATCCGGATCAACTGTTACCCAAAAAATTCGTGTTCTACGGGTCAAAATACATAAAAAAACTTGGGTAAGTCCATCTAAATAAAGGAGCCCGTAGCACCCCCTCCTGGTCACAGCACTAATTTTTTTATAAGCAAAAAAATTGTTTATAAATTTAAAACATTGCTGAGGCTGCTTAAATAATCCGATTTCAATTCTGTAAGGTACATTAGATAGGTGGAGTACTTCTTTATATGAAAAATAAATTGACAAATCTTTGTATGTTCTAGTTTTTGTTGTGAAAGATTTTAAAAAATTTAAATTTTTTAAAAAAAGTTTAGATTGCAAAATTATTATGCAAAATCTAGTAAGTCAATTTTAATGAAATTTGGTGTACGGTTTTAGCACATTATAAAATTTTCTAAGCGAATTAGGAAGGTTCCAAGTGTAACGTAGGTAATGGAAAATCATTGAATAAGGACAGGCTTGTTTTGCCCCCTTATTTTATATTTATTGCTATTTTGAAGCGAGGGTGATAAATTAAGACATTTTAAACCAATCGCATCTGATAGAAAATTTAATTATCTTTGTTTTATTCCTACAGGACTTTTTTCTAAAATGAATAGTTTTTAAGTTATAAGCAACAAATTAGAAAAAAAACGAAATTTTTTGAAATTGTTAAATATTTTATTTTTTTTTTATTAATGTTTCGGGCATATTTAAAAAGGAGCATAAATCAATTATTATTAACGAAGTTATCACCTAACTTTATCCGCAAAAACCTGAATGCCACCTCTCACATCCACCTAAAAACAGATCCTTACTGGTCTATTACCTTTGGTTTGTGGCTTCTAATCTCTCTAGTTGTTTACTTCATCCAGGACAATTCTGCTATCTCCTTTTTTTACAAAATTTTCATTAAAATAGTTCGTTAGACTGTTCTTACTATTGTATAAAAAAACAAAATTTACTTTTCACCTTTTGAATAGATTACTTATTTTTTCTTTGAATTTAACAATTACTAAATTGTGCTGTAGAACTGTTCAATAAAAAATAAACAAATATCGTATGTTTCACAAATCCGTTTCACAAATAATCTGACTAATCTTTTTTCTCTTCTTTACTTCTTCTCATGGATTGTGTAGTCCTTGATTCTCCCACAGGTGCTCCTAGGATCCTTCTCGTCCAAACTGCTTCACAAACAACAACACTCGCTCGAAATCTCTACTCAGTTTTCTCTCTGCTCGATATCTTGTGCAAATTGATACCAACCGGCTACTCGTTCCAGACAGGAACAGGAATCTCTTCGGACACAAGTAGATTTAACTTCTCAACTCGATCAACGATTAAGGTTCAACACGATTCTGCTTACACGGCCGCCAACTTCACCACTTTACACCGACTTCTTACTTTTCAAAAACTGGACTGCTCTCTCCACATGTTCATTATACATTGAAACCTTTTTTCCTTCTCCAAGTCAGACTCAAACACTCTATTCTCCTACCATCCGTCTCTCTCGCCAATCACAAAACATCCGCTCTACACATTACATCCCGCCTTTCATTTCTTAAGAACAAATTAATTTTGTATACAACTTTTCCATTTTGTCAAATTCCAGGAGACACCAAAATTACTTTTGTGTTTCTACATGCTATAAAAACCCGATATATTCGAAAACTCAACAATAATGGTGTTTACCGTCTTTCCTTCCAGAAAGCATTTATAAATGTCCTATTGTTTACTTTAAAGCGAATACATGTACTTTCCAATCCGACCGTATCAATTGTATAAGTCCGGTCATAGAAACACTAATACTTAACGATTTTTACTTTCAACGAAACACTGCTTATGACTAAATAATACTATTTACAATTTTTTTGGCCATATACAGCACGGTGAAAATCTATGGTCTCGTGGTCTTTGGCATAAATTAATTTTCTAAATTTTCCCCATAAAAATTATATAACAATATGTATATTGTTACTGTTATACATAAGCTAATTATACGAATTGTTGTTTTTTGAAAAAAGCAAGCTTACATGCTTCGGTCGATGGTCTTTTAGTACATAGTATCAATAAAGTACTTCTAGTCATGAGAGACTTAAATCAATTATCTTACCACAAATTACCCATGAGCAATTCGGATTCGTCTCAAGTAGACGAACAAGCGAACATATTCTTAATACAGTCGAAACCGCCTATTGGAATAGCTTCTGTGCCAAGCAAAAGTATTCCTATAAGCGGGATATTCTAATAGCCGATCATTAGTTGCTAGTAAAACAGTTTCCGGACCTCAAATTTCTATTCCTTAAACCGGGATATTCCTATATCCGGTATTCTAACAAGCGGGTTCGACTGTATTCGTTAAATTATAAAAAAAAAGAATGTGTGTGTACTTTGTACGCACGTAAGTAGTTATACTTCTATTATATGATTTCAACGAAATAAATATAGGTGATTTAAACAGTTTATTTTTATTTTATTTAAATATTAAACTAATTTTAATGCCTACCAATTTCCAAAAAAAAAAAAGAATTGGAGTGGTCCGGATTTGAACCCAAGACCTCTCGATCTGTAGCCGAGTGCTCTACTAGTAACGACACGACCTCTTTGTTTATATATTTTCTCAGACATAATGACCATTCACGGTAACAAACAGACGAAGTGAAGTATAATAAGTATAAAAATGGTTTTAATACTTATCTTACTCCCGAGGAAGACTAATCCAAACACACAGGGTGGAAATTTTTTTTTTTTCAAAATAATCACGGAATTGTCTAGAGACCTTAAATGTAAGCAAAAACTGTTCTCTATTTTTTTTTTTCGAAAACTCAATACTTTTTGAGTTATTGGTAGTTGAAAATTTGCGATTCTCATTAAAAAGTGACACCTTTTTGGATAGTTTTTTGCGAAAACCTTAAAAATTTCAGGTTTGCATAAGCATAGATGCATAATTTTTAAGGTATTTAAAAAAACTGTCCGAAAAGGTCACATTTTTCAATGAAAATGGCAAATTTTCAACCACGAATAACTCAAAAAGTAGTGAGTTAAAAAATATATAGAACAGTTTTTGCTTAGAATTAGGTTCTTAGCCACTTCAGTGGTTCTAAACAATTTTAAACCCCCATTATAAAAGCATCCATCGGCATAGGGTAGACTTTAAATTAGGAGGTAAGTAGAGGCAATTCCCAAAATTTCATTTAAATCCATATTTCCGGCAGTCCAATGGGGCTTCTTATTCGCACGCACATTTACAGCCGCGTCAATACGCGCTTACGGCTTATTGTTAACAATTAAAAAAAAAATAATGGCACAAATTTCTTCAGGATAATGTAAGGTGGGCTTTAAACTTTGATTTAGTCTTTTTCTGACTTTCATAATAATAAATTTTTAACCGCGTTATTAAGTCTTAAAAATGGCCATTTTTGCGATTTTCAAATTTTAAATTGCTTATAACTCGAAAACCATCAACTTTAGAAAAGAATTAGAAGAGCCTTTTTTTGTCAAGAATATTCTAAAAAACCTACTAAAAAAAGTTGTCCAGAGCAAAAAATGATAATTTTTGCAATTTGATTAAAAAAAATGTTAAAAAAATTTGGACCACTTTTTCGTGGGCGATTTCTTGAACCTTATTTTGGGGTGTATTACAAATGTGATTATGCAAAAAAATCTCATGGGAATAATTTTTCCAACGAACCCGCCGTTTTCGTCTTGTCTATACTATAGACAATTTTTTGCATAATCACATTTGTAATACACCCCAGAATAAGGTTCAAGAAATCGCCCACGCAAAAAGTGGTCCAAATTTTTTTAACAATTTTTTTTAATCAAATTGCAAAAATTATCATTTTTTGCTCTGGACAATTTTTCCTAGTAGGTTTTTTAGACTATTCTGGACAAAAAAAGGCTCTTATAATTTTTTTCTAAAGTTGGTGGTTTTTGAGTTATAAGCAATTTAAAATTTGAAAATCGCAAAAATGGCCATTTTTAAGACTTAATAACGCGGTTAAAAATTTATTATTATTAAAGTCAGAAAGTGACTAAATCAAAGTTTAAAGCCCACCTTACATGATCCTGAAGAAATTTGTGCCATTATTTTTTTAATTGTTAACAATAAGCCGTAGGAGCGTATTCCGTATTGACGCGGCTGTAAATGTGAGTGCGAGTAAGAAGCCCCATTGGACTGCCGCAATGGCATCTCTCTCGCACTCACCATAGACGGCCTCTTAATACGTGCTGGTGCTCATTATTATTACAAAAATAACAGCTTAGTAATACAATTATAACAAAAATTTCTTCATGATTTCGTAGGGGGTGCTTTAAACTTTGATTTAGTCACTTTCTGACTTTCATAATAATAACTTTTAACCAATTTATTAAGCCTTGAAAATCGCCATTTTTCGTTTTTTTTTTTAATTTTAAATTCTTTATTAACTCGAAAAGTATCAACTTTAGAGAAAAATTACAAGAGACCTTTTTTATCCAGAATGGTCCAAAAAACCCAACAAAAATTAGTACGGACCAAAAATATTGATTTTTGCAATTTGATTAAAAAAAATTTTTTAAAAAAATTGGACCACTTTTCACGTGGGCGACTTCTTGAACCTTATTCTGGGATGTCTCACGAATGTGATTATGCAAAAAAATCTCATCGGAATATTTTTTCCAACGAACCCGTTGTTTTCGCCTTGTCTAATACAGTGGGATAGAATTCGGAGGTAATATCCTGTTTTTGCTATTATTGACTGGGGTATAAGGAGGCGGTTATATTGGATGCGAGTTTGTGCGAAACTTTGTTCGTACGAATTCGTATTAATTTAATCGTAAGACAGATTGGTTACATTAGATGTGACCTACGACGAAAAAACACAGTAGATATATCAGAGCTTTCACATTGTGGTTTATGGTTATTAACAATGAGTATTTACAATGGCTTTGCGAAGTACTACTTTTTTGAAACACCGTTATTATTAAAGTTGTTTTTAATAGAAAATTTCAGTGTTTGGGTTACTGATTTTTTATTCAAATCTCGGTTGTCGTATTGTTTACCTTTTTGGTCCCATAAAGATTGCCTTTCTTGAACTAGTATTATTTATTTTTCAACACGCATTTTGTGACTATAATCCTGTGGTGTTATAGCAGAAGTTGATATGTCCAAAAAATCGTGTTTTTGGTTTTTAATTGATATGTACTCTAAAAAGGATGTTTAACAAGGTAGCATAAGTAGATATGTGCCTAAGTGAAAAATGAAAGTGTTATAAATATGCAGTGGCATAAGTTGATATGTCAAAATTAAGAAAAGTTTAAAAAGCCAGACCATAATATGTTAGATATCAAGTATTGCCCACGCATAAAAAACGCAATGGTAAAAGTCAGACATTATCAAAAGATGATATATGTAGAGATATAGACATCAATTTTTCCTTACCTATGTAGGTGGTAACGATACGACATAACTGATTAGAGAATTGTCTAACTACATAGTAGATAGGTAGAAGCTCCTCGCTTTTGACAGTAACATTGAACGATCGACAATTCAAAATCGATATTGAACGATCATCTATGAAGATAATCTACAACTGTGATTGCTAGCAGTTGCCGCTAGGCCATCCCTGCCATTTCGTTCGTTGGAATCCGTGACTGCACGCTGGGGTTTGTTTTGGTTGGATCAGGGAGAGCAGCATATGTGCCTCCTGATGAGAGACTAAAAAGTTTCGAAACCTGTGGAGGTGCTTGCTGCACTCTCTGATTGAACTGGAATAATGATGCGGCTGTAGTTTCGTGTTGCAACGAAATTGAAAATGGTTATTTATTTTTGATTTACATGTTTACTCTGATTGGAGTAGGGAGGGAACCATTCTCGTTGGAACTTTACCGCGCTGAGCAGATGGGGCGTGAATTATAAATTGTCAAATTCCCTCATCTTCCTTAGTCTCAGAATCCGTTATGGCTTGCAAATTGTAGAAGCCTCGTAGGTATTACCACAGAAAGTTCCCATTGTTTTCAGTCTTGTAGGATGTAGAGCAAAATTTTTGGATGTTGTTTTACGTGCTATTAGATTAAAAACTTATTTTTTGCTAGCAGTTCCCGCTAGGGCGGGTATCCCTGTCATTTCGTTCGTTGCAATCCGTGACTGTACGCCGGGGTTTGTCCTAGTTGGGTCAAAGAGAGCAGCATATGTGCCTCCTGATGAGAGACTATTAAGTTTCGAAACCGGTGGAGGTGCTTGCTGCACTCTCTGATTGAATTGGAATAATGATGCGGCTGTAGTTTCGTGTTGCAACGAAATTGAAAATGGTTATTTATTTTTGATTTACATGTTTACTCTGATTGGAGTAGGAAGGGAACCATTATCGTTGGAACTTTACCGCGCTGAGCAGATGGGACGTGAATTATAAATTGTCAAATTCCCTCATCTTCCTTAGTCTCAGAATCCGTTATGGCTTGCAAATTGTAGAAGCCTCGGAGGTGTTACCAGAGAATATTCCCATTGTTTTCAGTTTGGTAGGATATAGAGCAACATTTTTGGATCTTGTTTTATGTGGTGTTAGATTAAAAACTTAGTTTTTGCTAGCAGTTGCCGCTAGGGCATCCCTGACATTTCGTTCGTTGCAATTCGTGACTGCATGCCGGGGTTTGTCCTAGTTGGGTCAGAGAGAGCAGCACATGTGCCTCCTGATGAGAGACTAATAATTTTCTGAACCGGTGGAGGTTAGGGTGGAACGAAAACAATGATTTTATAATTTCAATGTGTAATAGTGATATAAAGTTGCCTATAGCCATTGTTAAGCCACAAATAAAATATTTTTCGAAACAAAATATTTTTAGAGGTGCCGCAAAAGGGTTGAAAGTTAGAATTTTTAGTTAAATTTTGCGAATTTTGATCATTTTGGTTTGGTAAAAAATAGCTATTCTAATGTCTTAATTCCTATTTGAAATGATAAATACACACTCTAAAACTACTCTTTCAAGATCATTTTAGTTTTAACTTACAACAATCCAATGTTTATTTTTATTAAAACTGGCAAAGTTTGAACTTGAATTCCACACTTAAAGAAATATTTAATAGGAAATATTTATTTCATTCCTTAATACAATTTAACATTCCGACTATAGTAGAAGAGCACACTTCAATTGTAGAGGAACCTGGATCAACCGTGCTAGGGTACATAACTTCTGCTTCCGGAACAGGTGCAGATAAGAGGTGCTATAAAAGATAATGGAGCATTTTCAAGAGAACAGTCCTTTAAACATTTCCAATATAACAGTTGTCGGATTTGATGGAACTGCTACTAACACCGGTATTAACAATGGTGTAATTGCTGCTTTGTTTGTTCTATACCAATGAATAATTACCTTTGCATCATTTGTTTTGCACGAGATGGAAAAACTAAAGGCCCTTATGAATTTGGAGGGCTTTTAGGCAAAGAACTTGAAATCTGTAACCAGCTTCATGTGGTTAATTTCGTTCCCATACAAAACAACCTCCTTATTCTAGAGACTAAGGATGATCTAAGCACAGATCAAAAATATTTATACTTGAAATGTGCAAAGCAATCTCCAGTGTTGTATGTCCTTCTGATATTTCTTTAACAACCCATGGGAAATTAGCTCATTCACGATGGCTTACTTTGGCCAATCGCCTTCTTCGGTTATATATTGCAACAGAGAATCCTTCAAATAATATGAAAACTGTAACTATGTATGTGATGAAGGTGTATGTCCCAGTCTGGTTTCATATCAAGCTGAAACCATTTTATGTAAATGGATCAAAACATCTATGGAGACTCATCAAATTTTCACGTTATCTTTGTAAGGAACATCTCCAAATAATTGATCCAGTAATTCAAAGGAATGGTTATTTCTCTCGCCCAGAAAATGTTCTTCTCTCCATGTAATGTGACGTGAGAAAACACATAAGGGAGCTAGGTCTGCAGCGACTTTTGAAGGCAAGATCGGAACTCATAAATGGTGTAAGGAAGTTTGTTGTCCCGAAGCTTAACCTTAATGCCAATGACTAAACTGATATAGATATAATTAACTGAATGGAAGAAGAAATTACTGAGCCTCCTATGACAAAACATATAACTGACGAGGACTTAAAAAGTATAGTGAAACAGTGAAGCAAGAGACCCTAGTTGGCAGCTGCAGTTTGTGGATTTTCTGTGTTTTCCCTGTCATAAAAGAGCAGTCAAAAGAGTCATAAAGCTACTGACTGAGTTATCTCTTACTGTTTGTGGTCTTGAGACAAAAATGGCTTTGTTAGAGCAAAGATTGCTTTACAAAAACTATGCCCAAGTTTTAGACAAAAAACCATTTTATTTAAGTATCAAGATGAATATTGTAACTAAAGAAATCTTATAGCAATGTGTATATATAGCAATGATAGCAATGTTACCTGTTATTGGAAACAATATTTGACTAAGAAATGTTAGCTACGGCACCAGGTTAAATATATAAAATATTTGAAATGTTCTGTATTTTTTTGTTAAAAACTATCTTTTCAATGCTCTTGCGGCGCCTCAAGATGTAAAAGTAGAACAAAAATATTTTGTAGTTTTATTGTAGACATGATAAGGCAACTTTTGAGTGCTATTATAAAGTTCTATGAAAGAAAATTATTTTTTTCCTATCCTTTCGTTCCACCCTAGTGGAGGTGCTTGATGCTCTCTCTGATTGAACTGGAATAATTATGCGTCTGTAGTTTGGTGTTGCAACGAAATTGAAAATGTTTATTCATTTTTAATCCTGTAGTTGTTACCAATTTCCTTATTTTAATATGCCCTAAGAAAATTAAAAAAAAAGATGGCAAAAGTTGATACGTTGAAAGGATTTTCCCCCTCCTATATAATGAATTGTATTTGAAAGTATAAAATTTAAATAGTACTGTCCATATAATATTTTTGTCTAATACCATTTGCGGGGAAGTCCTCAACCTCGACACGGCGCGACCCAATGGCTGATAGGGAAAGTTCCTGCAGATATGCAGGCCAGGTACGAATAAGGCATTGCCAAATATGTACCCGCGGATCAACTGAGGATATGACATTAGGCAGCAGTAATGTCATTACTGGATTAAGGCTGTGGGAAAGGATAAAAAAATCCTGTAGGCTTAACTCTAGATACTCACAGGCGCCACTCGCACTATGAGTTAAGCGGCTGTGACACTGCGATGGGGAAGGCAACGGGAAACCACCCCATAAAAATAATCCCTAGTTCATTCATCATGGTTAATGTAAACCAATTTGGAGAAGATACTGATCATGGACTTCGGATACCAAGATCCGGCAGGGGAGGAAGAACACGAATATGTAAGGCTTCCCAGGTCGTCAACCCATGAATTCTTTACCAATATTTAAACACTAATAGAGAAAAAATGTGCACGTGGAACGTTCAAAAACTCTGTACTTGGAATGTTCGAAGTATGTTTGAAGGGGATATAGTATATTATGCGGGAAACGATGAACCACATCACTGGAATGGCGTAGGCGTAATTCTGAGCAAAAATATTGCTGGGGCTGTGATCAGCGTGCTACCTCCCTCTGATAGAGTCATTCTCACGAAGCTGCAAAGCAGGCCAGTTAATACCAACATCATTCAAATCTACGCTCCAACATCAGAAAAGCCAGAGGAGGAAATCGAGGAGTTCTACGCACTTGTACAAAAAGCACTAAAATATACTAAGAAGAACGAGCTTACCATCATCATGGGTGATTTCAATGCCAAAGTCGGTAAAAACAGAATAGAAGACATGGTCAGACAATACGGCTTAGGCGAGAAAAACGAAAGGGGAGACCGACTTATCCAATTTTGCCGGGAAGAAGATTTTACTATTGCTAACACGTGGTTTAGACTTCCCCCGAGACGACTTTACACATGGAAATCACCTGCAGATACAGCCAACAATATCATCAGAAACCAGATAGACTTTATTCTCATTAGCAAAAGGTTCAAGAACAGCTTGACTTCGGTGAAGGCCTACCCAGGAGCAGACGTCTCATCGGACCACAACCCATTAGTGGGCCAGGTAGAACTCAAATAAAGAAACTCATCAAAAGTAAACCTTAACAGAGCCTGGATTATGACACTCTAAAAGACCCCGTAGTTCGTCAGAACGTAAGAGATGTAATGAGAGTAAAACTAGAAACCGCTAAACAACAAGAACAGAGTGTAGAACAAAAATGGAGTTATATCAAAGACGTCGTGCTGAATGCGGGAAAAGAACATCTGGGAAAGAAAACAAGAGTAAAAAATAAAGAATGGATGACTGATAACATTCTGCAGATGATGGATCAAAGGAGATTAATGAAGAACAGGGACGCGAAAAAATACCAAGAAATCAACCAAACAATTAAAAAAGAAATACGAAGAGCCAAGGAGACATGGATGCAAGAAAAATGTAAATTAATCGAGGAGCTCCAAGTGAAACACGATCATATAAATATTCACCGAAAAAATCGAGAAACCACTGGTCAATACAAGAGGACAAACACACACCTCCTCATTAACAAAGACGGGAACCTAGCGACGACAGTTAAGGAGAAGCTGGTGACCTGGAAAATGTACATCGAAGAACCCTTCTGGGACTACCGAGGCAACCTTCCAGAAATAAATTGCATGACAGGGCCGTCAATACTAGAAAGCGAGGTGAAAGCGGCTTTAAAACAGTCTAAGAATGGTAAAGCCACAGGTCCGGACGAAATACCCGTCGAACTTATTAAGGTGATGAGTGAAGTAAGCACGAAGGAGTTAACTGAACTGTTCACCGCCATATACGATTCAGGTAATATCCCAGAGGAATGGCTATTGTCAACGTTTGTAACAATACCAAAAAAACGGTCCGCGAAAACGTGCGAAAATTTCCGGACTATCAGCCTTATGAGTCATGCACTTAAGATTTTTCTTAAAATCATACATGCCAGAATTTACAAGAAATACGAGGAAAATGTCGGTGAAATGCAATTTGGATTCCGCGATTCTATGGGTACACGTGAGGCACTTTTCACCTTACAAGTTCTACTTCAGAGATGCCGCAATGTTGGTTGTGACGTCTATGCTTGTTTTATTGACTACGCCAAGGCATTTGACCGTTGCCAGCACCAGAAGATGGTCACCGCCCTACAAAGAGTAGGATTAGATGTGAATGACATTCGGATCATCATAAATTTATACTGGAACCAGCGTCCTCAAGTCAAGATCGAAGACCAGTTGACCGACCAAGTGAAGATCATGCGAGGAGTAAGGCAGGGCTGTGTGCTCTCGCCGACTCTTTTCAATATATACTCTGAGGAAATTTTTACTGAAGTCCTCACAAACCTAGAGATGGGAATCCGAGTGAACGGTGAATACACCAATAATATCCACTACGCCGATAACACTGTATTACTAGCAACCAGCCTAAATGATCTACAGGCCTTACTAGACCGTGTGATAACTGTGAGCGTAATATACGGACTGAACCTTAATATTAAGAAAACTAAATTCATGGTTGTCAGCCGTGTAAATTTAGATCCCGGGGCACTAATGGCAGATAGCGAAGAGATCCAGAGAGTCGACAGATTCACTTACCTCGGAACTACCCTCAACTCACAATGGGACCACACTCAAGAGATTAGATCCAGAATTGAAATGGCACGGTCTACATTTATCAAGCTGAAATCCTTGCTGTGCTGCAGTGATCTCAGTTTGAGAACCAAGATGCGGATAGTGAGGTGCTACGTTCTTCCAGTGCTACTATATTGAGTTGAAGCCTGGACACTGACGCAAGCCACTGAAAAGCGGATTTAAACCTTAGAGATGTGGATCTACAGGAGGATACTAAAAATATCTTATGTGGACCATGTCACCAACATTGAGGTCCTACAGCGCATGACAAAAGAAAAAGAAGTGCTTAATTTAGTAAAACAACGTAAGCTTGAGTACCTTGGCCACGTGATGCGGAGCGAAGAAAAATATCGAGTTCTTCAACTCGTCACGCAGGGCAAATGATTTGGCAGGAGAGCACCGGGACGCCGTAGTATCTCGTGGTTGAAAAACCTCCGACAATGGTTTGGGATAACCTCCGCGGAGCTGTTTCGCAGAGCAGTTAACAAAACAATGATAGCCTTGATGATCGCCAACATTCGGACCGGAAAAGGCACTGAAGAAGAAGAATACAATTTGGTTCACATATTCGATGGTATTTGGTTCACATATGGAGTGCAACGATTTAATATTAACAGGACAAGTTGTTTTTATCATTTGCCAACAAATAGCAATTTGGAAATAATATCAACTTTTGCCATAACGACACAGAATCGGCCTAACACCACAAAACTATTAAATGCAATCGGCTTCTCGTACGAATAGTCGCAGAAAAAACAAATTATTATGTTGGTCGCATCAGAAAATCGTACGAGTTCGTAGGAATTCGTAAGAAATACTTGTAAGTAATTTAACCGTGTATATAACATTGTACGCATTTCTTTCGTTCTGATGATTTCGTACGCATTCTTACGAATTCGTACGATCAGTTTTTCGTACGAACTCGCATCCAATGTAACCGCCGCGCCGGCCGCCTAAGGCGATGCGAAGTTCGCCTGGTCAGTTGTGTGTAATATCAATCCTATAGCACGTATACAAATAAACGAATTCGTTAAAAGCAATTAATATCATAGTATCCTTTAAAGTCTTTATTAACCCTCGACCTTCATTTTCCATTATAAATTAAACACAAACCCCAGAGTCCGATAATTGTTAACATATTCGTTACATAATTATCCGTTTTCCTCTTCCTTTCACTTTATAATTACATAAACTTGTTGAGATGTAAGGACAAAACTTTCTGGAACTCTATCGGGACAACCTCTCTAAGGATATGTTTATTGAAGCTATGGGGGAAATGTTTGCCAACTTTCAAGGATACAAAGAATTACATAACAATCTTAACACAGTTAGCTCTTTAATGGATGTGTCTCATAAAAAGAAGAAAAGGAAAGGTTGGTTATGTTTGCTTATATTTGCTCTATTTGCTCTAAGAATATAAAATTGATATAGTGTAACAATCACGTTTCAACTTACATAGGTAATTATGTATTCTAGGGTTATATTTTAAAATTTTTGTTTTTGTGTTAAATATTACAAAGTATTCACCTCTGATATCTATATAAAATTCGACTAAACACCTTTGTAATCACCAATTTAATATGTATTTTTCTTTTCTGCTTGATTGTTGTTTTTCTATCTTGTTTATATTCAAAATTATCTTTTATAGTTTAGTCTTATTAAGACTAAAGATAAACTACTCCAAAATTATAAGTAGCTTGGGTTTTGATGGCCAGTGTTTCGTAATATTACATACTTATCCCGCATTGTTAGTCCAGGAACCGATGCTTTTGACCTCGCAATTTTTACAGAATGGTTCGATTTGCTTGAAAATTTAAGAATAAGTAGTGGATAGTCCAAGAATCAAAATCTATATGATGCCGAAAGGCGCTTTTACCATGGGGGTGGTTGCCACTTAATCTCGGGGTGGACATTTTTATTATATTTTGGCCGTAAAAGTTGATAAAAACGTTCATTTTAAGCAAAAAATGTTCTATACATTTTTTTGATAAAATTAATACTGGAATTTTTCCATTGATTTTATAAAATTAATAGTTTTCGATTTATTCGCTATAGAAAATGTTAGTTTTATATCGAAAAAATCAATATTTTACCAATTATTGTACTCATTTACGATTCACTCAATTTTTGCCGTAGAAAAAATTCTTTCAAAGCAAGTTCTTGAGAATTGTATAACCTGCAATTTCATATTTAAACATTTTTTCGTATCTCTGATGCTAATCTTTTTATTCTGAAGAAAATGGCATTTCTTACTAAACTACAAAAATTCGTTATTCGCTTTTAACTCTAGTTTTTTAGAAATTAATCATTTTAAGCCACTCAAGCTTTTAAAATCTGTTAATAATACATAAATAAAAAAGAATGAATAAGGCCAATGACTAAAAACACCGCTAATTTACATTATTATGCTTCCACTTGTATTTCTCCATTTTTTTTTTTTTAAAATATATTGATTTTTTAACTGTAACTTTTTTATTTTTTAAATCAAAACGGGAACTGGTGTATGGTTTCAAAGACTGATAGTGTGTAAATAAATTTATTAAATTCAGCTAAGTACTTTCAGCATTTTTAATGCCATCATCAGAGCTATCCTATAAAAAGACTAAGTTGAAGAATATTATTCATCAAAAATTATAAAGTGAAACTTACGTCTTATAATTGTAAATACCTCAAATGAAGAGAAAACTTCGAACAAACACATTCTACTATTAAAAATTAACCCAAGGATCTAACCACTGGTCAGGGTAAAACCCCTTGAATATATAAAATATCACATTTAATGTGTTTTTTAAAAACTGGCCACCATTTTTACAATCAACAGCTGTTACTGACAATATTCAAAGACGGATGCTGACGGAAACAAGAGTTCCTAGCGGCATCTGTGTTATTAAAATTACTTAAAAATTTGAAAATGACTAAGTGGTCATATGTAGGTTACTAATTGGTGTAAAGTTTGAAAATCTAAAGTTAAATTTAAATAACAATTGTTAAGTTTAAAGTAAAGTTAAAAGTGAAATTAATCAAATTATCAAAGTATTATTAAATTATTAAAAAACAAAACAAACAGTAAGTTCTGACCAAATATTGAAGTGAAATAGATGAAAACCAAGGAGATGTACCATTGTTGGACAAGCTCAGAGCTCCAAAACTGTTTCTTTAAGAACAATATTATTATTAAAAAAGCCAAATCGAAAATATTTTTGTAGTCAATGAAGGAAAATTCAAATATATTATAAAGTAATGTTCAAAAAACTAGAGCAATTGTTGGGCATGCTGAATATAAAAGTATTAAAGAAACTTCTTAAAGATTGGATCAAATTTACAATTTAATTGAACCTGGGAGTTAACACAATTTTGAGAGTTCCTTTTTAGTTCCCTGCTAATTTCTAAGACTTCTAATAAATTCATTTTTGTATAGTTGTTAATGGGTATACTATGTAGAATCCTACTATCTCTTTGGGCACTGAAGTTATGTTTAGAAGCATGTAAGTGATTTGCCAAAACTAGATTTGTCAATCTTAGACAAATGTTCTTTGTTGCCTGTTTCCAAAGGTCGCATAGTTCTCCCCACATAGGTAATAGGGCAGTCTCCACGGGACAATTTGTATATAGCACTTTTTGATGTTTTTCGAATTTTATCTTTGGTGTGAGAAAAATAGATTTGATATTTTTTTTACATTTGAATGAGAGTTTAAGGTTGGGGATGTTATTTAAGATTTTGGCTATATTATCTGAAGGATAACCTATGTATGATATTGATCTATAATACATAACTGTTGTAGTGGAATTGTTAAGGACAGAATTGTAAGCTAGGGATCTATTCCTTTTACTCCTTAATTTGTTGAGTATGTTATCAACTAAAGTAGGGGAGTAACCATTACTATATGCAAGTTGTTTGATAATATCTAATTCTGATTAATTATTTATATGGGAAATAAGCCACAATTAAAATGAAAAAAATAATTTTATTAACGCTTCGTTAATAAAATTATTTTATTATAAAAAAAATAATTTTTTTTTATAATTTTATTAATAATTTTAGGAAAATATCAATACCATACATAAAAGGACTATCCGAGAAACTTAAAACACTAGGAAATAAATTCAACATTTCAACAACATTCAAAACAAACAACACATTGAGATCTATTCTATCTAAGACTAAACCTAACAATGAACAAGAAAGGACAAAGAATTGTATTTATAAAATACCTTGTGAATGCGAACAGTTTTATATAGGTGAAACATCAAGACCATTAAACGTTAGAATAAGTGAACATCAATCTTATATTAAAAATAGAGAGTTTGATAGATCTCAAATATGTCAACACGCATGGGATAATGAACATAGAGTTCAGTGGAGAGATTCAAGTATAGTCCTGAAAGAAACAGATAGTAAAAAGAGAAAAATCAAAGAAGCGGCTCTAATTATGCTAAACGAAACCAATTGTGTCGCAAATTCCTCGGTGGAATGCAGTAGGATGTGGATACCCATACTGAAAGAGGAAGTCAATAGAAAGAAAATACCACAATTAATAAGTCAATAGTCGAGTTAGTACATACTTTATATTTTAGTATTACTTATATATCCATATATTATTGATATTATTTATAATTTAAACAAAATTATAGTAAAGTCAGAATTTGGTATTAATTTTGAGAGTAATTTAAATGTAAGACCAAATACTTACGATGTCGGGATAGTATCACGAGGTTTTTCCTGGTTTTCCCTCGTGATTTACTATGAGATCTCTAACACTAGAATTTTAATGTCACCGTTGCATGTGGTTGTCTTTTTAAAGACAGATCACATGCTATGATTTTTTTTGTGACGGATATTCTTGAGTTGGGGTTGATTTCATGTAATCGAATGAACTATCTTTCAGTAAAGTCGTCCCAGGAACGCAACTCATAAATATTGGCAATATCATTTTAAAGTCTTCTACTTTAAAATGTATCATATGTATCTGAATTGCCGATATAAATGAGTCAAATTAAATAAATTATTAGAAGAATTTTTTTACTAAGCAACAACATTTTTGTTTCCATTAGTAGTATTTTGTATTTTGACAACGGCACCCGATTTGGGCGTCGAAACGTTAATAAAATTATTTTTTTCATTTTAATTGTGGCTTATTTCCCATATAAATAAATAATCATAAAAATGCCACAAGGAAATAGCTTCGGAACAACATTAAGAAACCGGTATGGGCCTATCGTGTGTCAAAATTTTAGGAAATTGGAAACCTTCTACGAGAAACTGGCACATTGTCAAAATTCAATAAAATTTTTAAGAAGATGTAGAAATAACAACATAATACCAAAGGGCTTGAGGTTACGGCCAGCATACTCAAGCAGAAGATTCCAAAATATTCTACATAGAGCCAGTTTGTCGATGATCCGGGAAAGGTTGCAATTTCTCAGGTCAAATTTATTTTTTATCGAACAAGACATCGTAAGTATTGAAGATTTGCTTTTCGGAATGATATCAAATTCTGATTTTGATCGAATTATTTTTAGTTTACAAATAATTTATAAAAATTCATATCAGAAACAAAGAAATATACATTTAAATAAATTTAATAATCTTTTAGAACAAAATAGTCTACATACTTTTGATAACCTAAATAGAAATAATGACATATTAGAGACAGTTGTCAATCTATCAAATAGACATTTAAATGCAACGGAAAACTTGGTATTGTCAAAAGGTTTAAACTATGCTGTTACTCATCCATCTATTCCAAAATTAGACATAACCAGCTCAGTGGAGAAAATATCCCAGTGTCTACCAACTCACGAAAAAGAACAATATAGGGTACTATGTAAACTTGAATTGGAAAAGTCTAATCAAATTGAACAGAACATCAGCAAAGAGGAAATGAAAGCTTTAAAAACTTTAAGAAATGATGACTCCATAACAATCCTACCAGCGGATAAAGGCAATGCAACTGTAATAATGAATAAAATACAATATGAGGACAAAATTACAGATCTAATTACAAATGGACCTTATACCAAATTAACGAACGATCCAACGAAAACACTGGAAAACAAAATCTATAGAGCTTTATTCAAATTTAAAAATGATCTAACATACTATCAAAGAAAATTAATGACACCTCATTACAGTAAGTCACCACATTTTTATGGAGTGCCGAAAATTCATAAAGCGAACATACCACTTAGACCCATTTGTAGTACCATCAGTTCTCCTTGTAGTGAACTATCCAAATTTTTATTAAACATTATAAAACCATTTGCTAATAATGATGACACATTTATAAAAAATACAAAACATTTTTTAAACAAATTATCAACTATTGAGTTTAATCCAAATAATACTTTAGTAAGTTTTGACATAAACAGTTTATTTACAAATGTGCCATTAGATAAAACTTTAAACATAATCAAAACGAAATTAGAGAATGATGATACATTGGCAAATAGGACAAAACTAAATGTATCAGCTATAATGGAGTTATTGACATTATGTACTAATAATACCTATTTTCAACTAAATAATGAATTTTATAAACAAAATTTTGGTCTAGCAATGGGCTCCTCTTTATCTCCATTATTGGCTAATATATTTATGGAGGATTTCGAAACTAATATCATTTCTAAACAAAATTTAAAACCCACTGTATGGTGGAGATATGTAGATGATGTGTTTTCAATATGGCCTCATAGATCAGAATTGTTGGATACATTCCTGAATATTATAAACGATCAAGAAGAGACAATAAAATTTACAATGGAAAAGGAATATAATAACACCCTGCCTTTCCTCGATGTTTTAGTCTCAAAGAAGGATACTGGATATGAGACTCAAGTGTATAGAAAACCAACACATACCAACAGATATCTCAATTACAAATCAAATCACAACATCAGCGTTAAAAAGGGAATCATAAAATCCTTATATGATAGAGCCAAAATTACTTGTTCTAACGAAAATTCATTTTTAGAAGAAAAACAATTCTTAACATCTGTTTTGTTAAAAAATGATTATCCTTTATCGTTTATAAATAAGGAATTGTCAAGATTGGATCGAATGGAACAGAACAACATAGAACGGGATCCTACAACATTCACAAGAAATAATACGAGGAAAATATCAATACCATACATAAAAGGACTATCCGAGAAACTTAAAAAAAATAGGAAATAAATTCAACATTTCAACAACATTCAAAACAAACAACACATTGAGATCTATTCTATCTAAGACTAAACCTAACAATGAACAAGAAAGGACAAAGAATTGTATTTATAAAATACCTTGTGAATGCGAACAGTTTTATATAGGTGAAACATCAAGACCATTAAACGTTAGAATAAGTGAACATCAATCTTATATTAAAAATAGAGAGTTTGATAGATCTCAAATATGTCAACACGCATGGGATAATGAACATAGAGTTCAGTGGAGAGATTCAAGTATAGTCCTGAAAGAAACAGATAGTAAAAAGAGAAAAATCAAAGAAGCGGCTCTAATTATGCTAAACGAAACCAATTGTGTCGCAAATTCCTCGGTGGAATGCAGTAGGATGTGGATACCCATACTGAAAGAGGAAGTTAATAGAAAGAAAATACCACAATTAATAAGTCAATAGTCGAGTTAGTACATATTTTATATTTTAGTATTACTTATATATCCATATATTATTGATATTATTTATAATTTAAACAAAATTATAGTAAAGTCAGAATTTGGTATTAATTTTGAGAGTAATTTAAATGTAAGACCAAATACTTACGATGTCGGGATAGTATCACGGGGTTTTTCCTGGTTTTCCCTCGTGATTTACTATGAGATCTCTAACACTAGAATTTTAATGTCACCGTTGCATGTGGTTGTCTTTTTAAAGACAGATCACATGCTATGATTTTTTTTTGTGACGGATATTCTTGAGTTGGGGTTGATTTCATGTAATCGAATGAACTATCTTTCAGTAAAGTCGTCCCAGGAACGCAACTCATAAATATTGGCAATATCATTTTAAAGTCTTCTACTTTAAAATGTATCATATGTATCTGAATTGCCGATATAAATGAGTCAAATTAAATAAATTATTAGAAGAATTTTTTTTACTAAGCAACAACATTTTTGTTTCCATTAGTAGTATTTTGTATTTTGACAACGGCACCCGATTTGGGCGTCGAAACGTTAATAAAATTATTTTTTTCATTTTAATTGTGGCTTATTTCCCATATAAATAATTAATCATAAAAATGCCACAAGGAAATAGCTTCAGAACAAAATCTAATTCTGACTTGAAATTAGTATCTGATAATGGTAGACTAAGTAAACGATGGATGTAGCAATAAAAAGAAGCCATCTTCTGTTGAAAATGATGGTTAAAAGATCTAGGGATGGTATGGTCAGTCTGAGTAGATTTTCTAAAGACTGAAAAAATTAATTTATTGTCCATTCTAGTTAAAGTAAGGTCTAGAAAATTTATAGACTTGTTAGACTCGGTTTCTAGAGTGAAATTTATAGCTGGATGTAAATTGTTGAGCGAAGAAATAATATTTTCAGCGTCTGTAGAATTGCCATCTATAATAGCCAATACATCATCAACATATCTGAACCAATTTAAGATTTTTTGGAAAGAGTTTTGGTTCGAAGAATTATTATCAAATATGTTAGCCTCGAGGCTAACATATTTTTAGGAAAGTCAAACTTTTAGAACCTATTAATAATACATAAATAAAGAAGAGCAAATAAGGTCAATGACTAATTTTGATTAGGGTGGTGATTAGGGCGGTTGCTTCCGATCACTTTTTCGCTGAAAAAAATAGGGACTGACATTCTTTTCATTATAAGTCACTTAATTTTTGAGCTAGAGACTTTTTTATATCTGAAGATAGATATTTTTAAATACTTTTAATTAATTTGAACAAGTTATCCTCGAAAATTGCACAGTTTTCCCGTTTTGGGAAGTAAAGTTGTTTTGATAAAACGAAAACTTTTGGAGTTATTAGCAGAAAACCTACTAAAACATTAATTTTTTCGATATAAAACTAACACTTTCGATAGCAAATAAATCGAAAACTATTAATTTTATCACAAAAACATATAGAACGTTTTTTGTTTATAATGAATGTTTTTACCAACTTTTGTGGTCAAAATATAATAAAAAAATTTCACCCCCATATGTTGTGGTAACCACCCACATGGTAAAAGCGCCTTTCGGCATCATATAGATTTTGATCCTTGGACTATCCACTACTTATTCTGAAATTTTCAAGCAAATCGATCCATTCTGTAAAAATTGTGAGGTTTTGTCCTATTTTAAGCTTCATTACGACTTGGACTATGTAGGCTAAAATCCCGAATTACTTCTGTCTAATCTTTTGTTTAGAGTTGTGTCTCTGTCTCCACTTTTCTGTTATCTCGTCTACGCAAATCCCAAAAATCGTCTGAAGAATCATATGTTCTAAGAATAATGATTTTATTGTTTCATGCTGGTTCAATATCCAAATTCATACTTTATTCTGGGGTTGATTATGTCTGTTAGTGTATTCTATTTTATCCTGAGTTGCCTCTGTTGCAAATCAACTGAGACTTGAACTAACATTGCGTGAATAAGTGCCTAAATTTGGATCTTCCACGCTACTTTTGAAACTTTAAGGAAGCGATGAAATGTAAGAAGCAAATCATTTATCGAATGTTTTGCTGAAAGTGATGAATAAGTCTCACTCAGTCAGGAAGGAAATTTGAACTGAGATTATTGAGAAGAACGGCAATAGTGGACGAAAATAGTACACGCAGCCAAGACTCATTTACATTTGTACGTAAGAAAGAAAAAACAAGAGTTATACACCTACATGTAAAACATTTGAGTTTGTTTGCTGTGGCTTTATTAAAAGTATGCAGAGTTAGCCGTTAACGGTTAACTGTTTCTTCACTCTTTCACTGACTAACGCTTATTCTAAAATAGACATAACCTTTTATTTGTGAGGATGCCAAGAGATCTATAATTCCGAACATGTTTGATCGTATTTTTATCCTATGCATAGTAGGCCGAGCAATAAAGCACTAAAACAGGCCTTACCTCCGAAAAAAAAAACGACAAGGCGGATCTTTATAATTATTTTTGCATTCGATTCGTGAATGCGACAGGAAACTTTGTGGCCCCGAGCCATGATAGTACTGTTGAAAAACTGCATACAAAAAATGCATTTTTAAAGTGCATCTCAAACAGACAATAAAAAAAATTGGAACTCGTCAATTATCGGCGGAAATGAGTTCAATTTTGTTACTCGGGGGTTTTTGGGGTCACTGAAAACGAATATGATATCAAAAATGATCTCGGAGTGCCTGGTGCCCAGGGTACCTACTGTTTACCTCGTCTTGTGGAGTATTCGGCAAATTCATTACTCGGGGGTTTTTGGGGTCGCTAACGACAAATATGACATCGGAAGTAATCTCCGGAGTACCTAGTGCCCAGGGTACCAACTTTATACATACCTCGTCTTGTGAAGTTTTCGGCAAAAAATTGATTAAAACATTAGTCAAAAATTATTTTTGTGTCGCTGACGACGAATATGACATCGGAAGTGATCTTCGAAGTACCTGGTGCCCAGGGTACCTACTTTTTACCTCGTTTTCTGGAGTTTTCAGCAAATTCATTAAAAAATTAGTCAAAATTCATTACTCGGGTGATCATGGGGTCTCTGACCAAGAATATGACATGGGAAATGATTTCTGGAGTACTTGGTGCCCAGGGTATCTACTGTTTACCTCGTCTTCTAGAGTTTTCAGCAAATTCATTTAAAAATTAGTCAAAAATTATTAGTTGCGAGATAAACAGTAGGTGCCCTTGGCACCAGGTACTCCGGAAATCACTTTCGATGTCATATTCGTCATCAGAGACTCCAAAAACCCCCCGAGTAATGAATTTTGACTAATTTTTTATTGAATTTGCGGAAAACTCCAGAAAACGAGGTAAACCGTAGGTACCCTGGGTACCAGGTACTCCGCAAATCACTTCCGATGTCATATTCGTCATCAGCGATCCAAAAACCCCCAGTAATGATTTTTGGCTAATTGTTTAATAAATTTGCCGGAAACTCCAGAAGCAGTAGGTACCCTGGGCACTAGAAATACCGGAGATTACTTTTGATGTCATATTCGTCGTTAGCCACCCCAAATACCCCCGAGTAACGATTTTTGACTAATTTTTTAATGAATTTGCCGAAAACACCACAAGACTAGGTAAACAGTAGGTACACTGGGCACCACGTACTCCAGAGATCACTTTCGACGTTATATTCGTTTTCAACGACCCCAAAAACCCCCGCGTAACAAAATTGGACTCATTTCCGCCAATAATTGACGAGTTCTCAATTTTTTTATTCTCTGTTTGAGGTGCACTTTAAGAATGTATTTCGTGTATGCAGTTTTTCAATATTATATCATGGCTCGGAATCACAAAGTTTCCTGGCGTGTTCACGAATCGAATGCAAAAAGAACTATTAAGATCCGTCTTGTTTTTTTTTGGAGGTTAAGTGCTTTATGGCTTCGACTATTTAATATCGCTCCATTTATAGAACAACAACATAACTCAAAAAATTATAGTTTATACAGCGTGTCTACTTAAGTTGGAAACATATGGGAAACTTTTTTATTACTAATTTTACGAAAAAAAAGTTATTCTTTATAAAAAGTTCTGCATGCCCCAAAACCTAAGATTCAATTATCAGATATCAAATTTTCTCAATATTATACGAGGTATGTCAAAAAATATGAATTTCGGCTAAGGGTAAAGTACCTTTATTTCTCTCAATATCGAAAATTCTTATGATAAAAAGTTGTTTGGAATTAAAAACTAGGATGAAATATGCAATTACATGCTTCTTATTGAAAAAAAAATATTTTTCTCAAATTTATGGATACCCAACATCGTCTTTAATTATTACAAATATCATAACTCGTTTATTATTCATTTTACGAAAAAAAGTTATTCTTCATAAAAAACTTTGCATGGTCTAAAATCTAAGAGACAACCATGATATATCAACTTTTATTAATTTTATACGAGGTGTGTCAAAAAATATGAAATTCGCTCAATATTGTAGCACCTTTATATTTCACAGTATTTCAATTAGAAGGATGTAATTGCATATTGACACATAGTTTTTAATTCTAAACAACTTTTTTAATAACCGTTTTCAATATTGTGAAAAATAAAGGTACTTTACTCTTGAGTGAAATTCATATTTTTTGACATAACTCGTATAAAATTAATAAAATGTCATACCTGTTGGTTGAATCTTCGGTCTTAGGACATACAGAGATTTTTATAAAGAATACCTTTTTTTCGTAAAAGTAATAATAAAAGAGTTATCTTATGTGAAATGAATAAAAACGAAGTTAGTATTAATAAATTTGAGAAAAATTTGGAAAATATTTTTTTCCAATTAGAAGCATGTAATTACATATTTGAGCTTGGTTTTTATTTCCAAACAACTTTTCATAATAAGAATTTTCGATATTGAGAGAAATAAAGGTACTTTACCCTTAGCCGAAATTCATATTTTTTGACATACCTCGTATAATATTGAGAAAATTTGATATCTGATAATTGAATCTTAGGTTTTGGGGCATGCAGAACTTTTTATAAAGAATAACTTTTTTTCGTAAAATTAATAATAAAAAAGTTTCCCATATGTTTCCAACTCAAGTAGACACGCTTGTTGATTGCCAACAGAAAAAGTTTTAACAAAATAATTAAAAATGCTATATTTAAAAAAAAAAATACAAAAGTAGTTGTCATTCAAAAGTTTGTCAATCAACGAGAAAGTCTCTACTACCAGTTAACTATCGTACTTTGTGTTAAACCATAAGAAAAGCATTTAATTTGTTTACAAAACTAAATTAATATAATTAGATACAAAAAACCAATAATCTTTAAAGCACGATATTGACACAATGTTGATTTTTGAGTTATGACGTTCTTCTGTAAATCGAGCGATATGTTGTGCTATTGCTTTTTTCAAATAGTGCTTTCTTTTTTTTTGTGGTATATAAGTTTACAATTTCTTATGACTATCTATTGTAGTGATTTCCCGTGGTCTCTTACCAGTTTGCCCATTTTACCAGTTTCTTGGTCAATATACCTTAGAGATGGCTTTCTCAACCCCAGGACCGAAATATCCAAACCCAATAATTATTACCTATTTAGTCCGCAGCCGTTGGCCAGAAAGTTAGAGATTGCCAATGAAAATTTAGTAAAATGCAACAATATAAATGAGAATAGCTAAAATGTCGTAACTACTTCTCAAACGTTATGATTCCATGTAGCAAACAAAATTATTAATCAGTCATACGACATTAATACCTGCAAGACTGCTATATCCTTAACAACTTATCATGATAATATATAACAAAAAAACGAGATCAAAAATGTAAATCAATAAATGAATAGATTACGGGAACACATTTAAATAAAGAACTTCGTAGAATAACAGAAAAACGTTCCTAGCCAGGAAAAAAATAGAAAGTATAGAACACATATACAATGTCGATATTACTAATTGATGAATAAAAACAAAATTTTCCACATTAACAGAATGGAAAAAAAAGGGGAGAGGCAAAAATCCCTCGAGATAAATCACCAGGAAGACATCGGAATGTGTGCCGTCTCCAAAATAGGAGGACCGATTAGTTTAATAAAAAGAGCATCAGCAAAAGAATACAGACATATTTTAGTTAACTAATATCTAGATAGCTTTTATTTCATGATTTTGTTGTTTTATTGAATTTCGATATTGTTTCTATAATAAATCAATATTCTGGGATAGTTTACTAAGTCACAATAATTATTGTTTGGTTTATTCGTATATTTTAATATTATATTCTGATTTCAAATGAATACTAAGTACTCATTTGACTTCCGTCAAGTAAATATCATAAAATGGATAGTAAATGAATAAAGCCATAATTACGGTGATAATTAAATACTCATTGTGATATGACTTTAGAAGTTTTACTGTAAAATTAAAATCATATTGTGATATTCTATAAAAGAATTATATTAAAAAAAGATATATAAACAATTAATTCTTTAAATAGTCCGGGCATTCTCGGACTATGGTGTGAGTGGAAATTAATAAAATTACAATATGTTTTCCCAACCGACATTATGCAAGGCATTACTTATTCAAACAAATCAATAGGTACTCTTTACTGAGAATCAAGCAAGAAGCCAAAATGAGCAGATGTATTACAACGCCTGGGTACAGAAAAGTCAAGAAATAAAATATAAATATGATCATATAAAAAACGAAAATCGAAATAGATACACTACAAAAGAAAATAGAGAAAGAAAAGCTACAACAAAATGAAAATCTAGAAAGTCATTAAATAAAACTCGAAATTATTTATCCTCTGAGCTTTTTAAGTTGAAAAAATAAAGCATAAGAGATTGGCGAAATACTCGACAAGGAAAATCCAAAATTGCATTTCACATCCTGTCATTCACCCTGATAATAATTTTAGCGAATTATTTCTTTAATAGCCACAAAAGAAACTAAAATTATGATCACGGTGAACGACAGGACGTGAAATGAAATTTTTGGATTTCCCTTGTCGAGTATTTCGCCACTCTGTTATGCTTTATTTCTCCAACTTAAAAAGCTCAGAGGATAAATAATTTCGAATTTTATTTCCTGACTTATTTGACTTTCGATTCATAGATGGGCCTAGTAACATCTTTGGTAATTATTTTGATAATTACCCCGAGAGGATGAGAGGATTTAATTTCAGTTCAGTGCCTCTACCCAGGTGCTCCGATGAGGAAGCGGTCATTCCGAAATACGTATAAGCACATAGTAGAGGCTCTGTACTGTAATCAAGTCTGAATCATCTTTTCTTTTAGAAAATATAGAATATCGCAGAGGTGAAGAAGAACTAAGCAAAGAAACCGAATGTACATGAAAAATACACAAGGAAAAAGTTTTCTTGTAGTTGGCTCTATACCATGTTATACAAAAAAGAATAAAATCCTTTATAAAAGGTATGTATTTAAAAATATTCAAAAAGGGCTACATCACATAACTAGTTTTCGATTGGATGAGCAATCATCATCAGTGCTTACGTGATGTAACATGCTAACTGCTCAGGTCATTTGCCACCATACAGTCAACATGTGAACAAGTCGTTGTAGAACTCAGATGGTACCTAGAGCATATTACACGGAATATTTTAAACATCCATATTTAAGTTCACTTATTTCATTTATGTTTCCTTGGCGGATCACTTTTAAAGGGTTTTTACCCATATATTTTTATAATATTGTATTTTGGTGGTTATCATGTTAGATCAAGTTAGCACTGATGATGATTGGTCATCCAATCTAAAACTAATTCTGTGATGTAGCCCTTTCTAGGGATTTTTAAATATATACCTTTTATAAAGGATTTCGAAACGCAAAAGATGGCATGCAAGCGACTCCAGAAAGGAAGTACAATCCCAACTCTGGCGACAGAGAATTAAATCAGATGGTAAAACCACCTGTAAATCACGATCAGTCAATAAAAAAAATTTAAAATACGACTTTCTAGTAATATACCCATTAAGAATTGTTCTGAATACAAATAAAATTAAAATACCTTTTGAATGCGAAAATTAGTTTAGGTGAAACAGCAAGACCATCAAAAGTTAAATTAAGTGAACATCAATCTTATGTTAAAAATAAAGAATTTTATAAATCTTCAATATGTAATTACGCATGGGACAATGACCAAAGAGTTCAGTGGAAAGATTCAAGTATAGCCATGATAGAAACAAAGGGTAAAAAGAGAAAAATCAAAGAGACGCCTCTAATTATGTTAAATGAAACCAAATTCCTCTATAGAATGCAGTAGGATGTGGTTACTCATAATTAAAGAGGAAATCAATAGAAAGAAAATACCACGACTAGTAAGTCAATAACATACCAAGATTACGTCAATTATGTTTTAATATGTATAACAATCATATAAAATCAGAGTTTGGTATTAGTTTTAAGAGTAAACTAAATAGGGCTTTTCATTCACAGTCATTTGTTTCGAGCTTGTGTCATATGTCGTATAATCCGTGTATACTCCGTCCCAAACCCTTTTTTCAGTGCATCACAAATTGTCGAAGTCTCACTAACGCATTACAGTTGGAAGTGACAGAAAAAAACGTACCACTGTGAATATTATACATTGAACTTAGAAAATTATGTATTCCTTGACGAGTATTTGCATAGTAAAACGAATTTCTACTTATAGATGTATAATTGGTTGACGATTATACTGCCGTGCTAAGCCCAAAGGCGGTAACTGATTTTTTATCGAAAATGAGATTTTTGTATTTTTAGGTAGAATAGGGTATTTAGTATATATTTATAAAGTCTTTGGAGTTGTAAAAGCATTATATTTTAAATAAAATTGCAATTTTGTTAGCGGTATCTACACTTTTCAGTTAAAATACTAAGCCATTTGGCGGTAAATGTTAAATACTATGGCGTTTTGACGGTATCTGCTACAGTTGCCGTCCATATACCTTAGCATATTGCACTTACCGCTAATCTACCTTAAAAAATGCTACGCCTACATTTAGAAACCGCCAAATCGCCTTAGTATTACGAAGTAAATTCGGCCTAACTTTACAAGGTTAAATTATTGTGTTAGTTAAAACAGTTGTGTTAGTAAAAGAAATAATTAGCGAGGATGATGAGAACTTTTCGAGATTAATATATCTATTGAAATGTATTTTCATTTTTGTTTATAGCGTTTCAAGGATTAACCAATTATGTTGTCCTAAACAATATGACTCTGCTCCAAGTGGATGGTTTATATCTTGAATTAGGCAGTAAGAGATTTTCACATTTAAAAATATTCCTTTTTTTTTAATTAGGTTTTAAAAACTTAATAATATATCCACACGCTGTCCACAAGCACTTTTAGAAAAAGAGACTTAAAATATTTTGTTTTTTTTGAAAATCAAGTAGAGTCGAGTAAGAGTTGTGAAACACGAGGTGAAACCACTGAAGACAATATTATAGAAAGAGGACAATTTATTGTAAAGTAATTACAAGAGGTGAAAAAAAATTATGTTCAGCCTGTACAGGCGCAAGGTTTGTTTCATACTTAAAGTTTTCTGTAATTAAGCCTTTGTTGGTCGTACATGGGATTAGCAGTTCCATTGATTGCATTTTTTTTTTGTTTAAATACAAGCTATTATCATTGTTTAACTAGACAATATCTAGTAGTCTAGTTATACAATGCTATTATAAATAGGTAAAAGACAATGTGATCATATTTTAATCATAACATATAACTAGTTTGTACAATACAACTAATAAAATGTTAAAATTTGCCCTAATTACATTAAGTAATGGTATTTTAATACCCAATATGGTATTGTGAAATACCCAATAATATAACAATGCATAATAATATTAGGGTAGGTGTCGGCTATCATAAAAATGTTAAAGCTCTCTAATAACATGTCGTAAATAAATAGCGAACCTTTGTCGCTAAGAATATAATAGCTGAAAATAGAAAGTGAAAAGAATGGTTTACAATCACATTCACAGTTCAAGAATTCTTTAAAATGCTTAACATCAGCAGAAAACAATCGGAAGAGATTCTGTTTTTTCCTAGTATAAGTACAGTTTCGCCTAAATTATTAGACGCACTATAAAAGATTTTATAAAAAATGTTAATTATGAGGTAATACCATTGTAATACTAAATAGGTTTTTCGGTATGTACCAGACACAAGATATGTTGTTCGGTTGTCTATTTAATTGTCTATATTGAATCACAAATGGAACATTATTATTAATGAACCAATATATATTTATTGACTCTTGAAAGAAAACAGATATAACGACAACTAAATATTGTCAATTTGTTGTTGTCATATCGTGGCTCAACAAAATAATAACATTTAATAGTACTTTAATTCTTTCAATTTAATAAACTTTAATACACAGAAAAGCTTTTTATTTCATATCAATCACAACTGTAAACCACATACCGCTAATAGGCTTAGTATTATAGTAAGTTTTGATAAAACGTTTTAGCGGTATCTACCTCTTTTTATATAAAACCTTGTTTTAAAATATAATTAATGGTTCCCTTAATAAACTGGGGCATATATCCATGCATTAAATCTATTAGCTAGTCCATAAATCCCTAACGGGCCAAAATTGTAGCATTCAATATTGAAATCGATTTTGCCACCATTTTTACAAATGTTAGTTACCGCCTTTGGGCCTAGCACGGCAGTATAGTACTCTAAATAGATAATCAATCAATGAGGCGAGGAAAGATAAATTGACACAAAAGTAATCGATCATATGGTAAAATGACAATTGTAATTTATAGGTTAGAAATTTGGCAACCACGCAAATATAAATAATTTTTGTCATTGATATATTCGGGCATTGTGTAGTAAAATTTAATATTATATTTGTTTAATTTTATATTAAAATATTTTAAATATTAATGTTCTGGCAATTATTTGTATAAATATTGATGTTTATATAAAGTTAAATATTCTGACGACTGTCAGTGTCAGATTTAACTAAAATGCCATGTAATGATTTGCGACATTCTTAAAATCCTATCGATGTTAAAATTAATGACGTACGAAAAAAAGGGTTTGGGATCTACTATATTAATAATATTATACACAGATTATACAACATGACTGAAGCTCGCAACAAATGACAATCGATGAAAAGCCCTATGTAAGACCAATAATATTTCCCATGTCGGGATAGCATCATTAGTTTTTTTTCTTGTTTTTTTTTCTCGTGATTTACTATGGGATCACTAAATTGTGAATATGAATGAGTCTGATAAAATTAAATTATTAGAAGGATGTTTTACCAAGCAACAAAAACAACATTAGTTTAATTTTTTTTTAAATTTGCATGTTAATAACGATTTCCGAAGTGAAAAACGAAACGTCAAATAAACTTAATTTCAAATTAATTTTGTGGCATATTCTCAACTCAAATAGTGAGTTGATTCTATGGATATTAAATTATTCTGGGATAGTGTTCAAATTCACAATTCACTGATTTTCTTAATCGTTTATTTTAGTAGTATTTCACAGTATTAAACTAATAAAATATTAAGAAATGTCCATATTTCATTTTCATTTCGTATCAATTAAATTCTACGATACTGAACTCCGGTCTGCCACTGAAAATGTTCCAATTTCACAGAGTACAAATTATTCGTAATTCTCCAGAAGTTTCTTGTAAATTTAAAATATTAATAATTTTCAAGATAAATCGCCAGTCTGGCTAATTTTCCGCGTTCCGTAAAATAGTGCCAACGTATAGAATTTGTTAATTTTCTATACTAGGCGATGGAAACCTCTAATTGAAAATATCGATTTTCTTGTCTGATTTTCAATTGCTCGCTAAATATTACGACTATCCGAGCATGCAGTATATGCAGGAGTTCGGTAAAGAGATGAGGCAGTTCTGAGAGTATCAGTTAAATGAAGCGATACAACTGAAGAGTCGAATTTTTTACATTTTTTTTGTGGCGTAACTACAAGGTTACTGACAAGGTTATCATTTATAATAAAGACAAAAACGGAAAGATATTATTAAATTGTTTGACCCAATTTTGATTATTCTTTTGGAAAATCTCGGAGATACAATCTGAAGAAATTAGGAGACGTCCTGAGTGATATTTCGTCAGAGAAGAAAGTTATAATAGGAGGTGATTTCAATGCACATGTGGTCCAAGCCAAGGCAGGATACGAATCAGTACACGGGGGATTAGGCTTTGGAACTACAAATGAAGCTGGAGATGATATGCTTGAATTAGCAACAGCACTAAATATGGCGATCGTTAACACATTCTTTAAAAAGAGAGAAACTCAACTTGTTACGTACAAAAGTGGACAACATCAATCCCAAATAGACTAATTCATGATAAGGAAAGAAGACTTACGTGAATACAAGGATTGCAAGGTTATAGCTAGTGAGACAGTAAGCCAACAACATAAGCTGCTTGTTCTGAACATCGAAGTAAAAAGAGAAACTAAACCAAAATATCGGAGAGGACCACAAAAAAATCAAGTGGTGGATGCTAAAAGATGAGAAAGAAGGTCTATTCAGGGAAGGAATAGTAGAAAAAATATGTTGGAAAACATGAAAGGAGCCCTACTACAATTTGGAGAAAAATGGCCAGTAGTATTAGAGACACTGCTATTGAAATACTGGGGAAAACGTCAGGAAAAAAGTTTGAGGATAAAGAGACTTGGTGGTGGTAAAACGAAGTTCAAGGAAAAATTAAAGAGAAGGGAAAATTATATAAAAAGTGGCAAGAAACCAGATCCAATATAGATCTTCAAAACTATATGGTCGCGAAAAAGGAAGCGAAAGTAGCAGTAGCAAAAGCTAAAGCAGAAGCGTATTCAAACGTATACGATCAACTTGATACCAGGGAAGGCGAAACGAAGATATATAAGATAGCCAAACAGAGAGCAAAGAAAGCAAAAGATTTTAATCAGATTAGATGTATCCGAGATGAAAATAATAAAATACTAGTTCACGAAAAGGATGTCAAAAAGAGATGGAGAAAGTACTTTGACAGCTTATTAAATTAAGAATTTGACAGACAGCCTGTGGAGTCAACGGAGACAGTAGCAGCAATGATCACCAAAATAACAAACGAGGAAGTGGCTCAAGCGCTTCAAAAAATAAAGAAAGGAAAAGCGGTAGGACGAGATGATATTCCTGGGGAAGTATGGAAAGCATTGGGAGAGAAAGGAGCAAGGTGGCTAGCAGGTTTATTTAATAGAATTATGGAAGTTGGACAAATGCCAGATGAATGGAGAAGCAGTATACTAGTACCTGTCTAAAAAACAAGGGAGATATACAGCAGTGTACAAACTACAGGGCTATAAAACTGCTTAGACACACCATGAAAATATGGGAGAGAGTAATTGATTGACGGATACGTGAAGAGACCGACATATCCGAGGATCAATTTGGCTTTATGCAGGGCAGATCAACAACAGACGCAATTTTCATTGTAAGGCAGTTGATGGAAAAATACAGGAATAAAGAAACAAACGCTTATCTGGTATTCATTGATATTGAGAAAGCATATGATAGAGTTCCTCGAGAGATTCTGTGGTGGGCACTCCATAACAAAGGAATCCCTGGTGCATATGTAAAGATTGTGAGGGATATGTATGAGGGAGTAACGACTAGTGTTAGGACAGGTGTGGGAGAGACTGATAAATTTCATGTAAAAGTAGGATTGCATCAAGACTCAGTGCTTAGTCCGTATTTATTCTCATTACTTTTTGACCAGATAACAACGAAACTACAGGGTAACATTCCATGGTGCTTAATGAATGCTGATGATGTCGTGTTAGTAGGAAATAGTGAAAGAGACTTAGAAGAAAAACTGGAACAGTGGACACGAGCTCTGGAGGAAAAAGTTTTAAAACTTCGTAGGACAAAGACAGAGTATTTGGAATGTTCATTTAAAGATGGAGTTACTACAAATAAAATGGTATCTTTGGATGGCGAACTGATTGTAAAAAGCAATAGTTTTAAGTATCTGGGATCGGTATTACAGAGTAATGGAGAAATAGATGGAGATGCATGCAGTATAATTAAGGCTGGATGCATGAAGTGGAATGAAGCGAGTGGTGTGTTGTGTGACAGAAAAGTTCCAATGAAGCTGAAAAAAAAATTCTATAAAACAGCCATAAGACCGGCTATAATGTACGTAACTTAATATTGGGCAGTGAAAAAGAAAGAGGCACAACGAATGCATGTGGCGGAGATGAGTATGCTTAGATGGATAAGTGGAGTGATAAGAAAGGATAAAATTAAATATGAGTATATTAGGGGAAATCTAGGTTTGGCACCAATTGATGCCAAAATGAGATAGCATAGGTTGAGATGGTTTGGTCATGTTCAACGTCGAGACGTTAATCATCCAATACGAAGAGTAGCTGAAGTGCAGATTCCTGGAAGGAGTAGGAGAGGAAGACCAAACAAGACGATTAGGCAGGACATGTTGGTAAAGGGGATTAATATTGATATGACCCAGGATAGAATTGTGTGGAAAAATGTAATTAGGGAAACTGACTCCGCATAGAAATAAGGCAAAGAGAATGATGATGATGACAATCTGAAGAAATTATGGTTTGCTAAAGATCGAATCGATTGAACCTTTTTCTCGTACTCGATACACTGTGAAATAATGTAACTGCTAATGATTCACTGCACTTTTTACAATCAGATGATTCCTTTGAATCATTTGGTCATGAGGTGCCCAGGAGTCAGCCACGTGTGGCCATTTCTTAGCCTGCGGGCGAGTAATTTGTTGTCAGAGAGCTGAAAGGTTTCAATTATAGGTTTTATTTTGTGTAGTTTTGATGTAGATCTCCTCCACTGGTTTTGCCAGGACTTTTGATTTAAGACCGGAAAGTGATTTGAGGTCTGATAGAAGTTGAACATTTTTGATGTCTGAATTAAAAGTAATTGCTTTTTTCTGCCGCAGTGTCGCAGTCTAGTTACCTAAAATGTCAATGTGAGAAGAATACCATATTAATGTTGTATCTGTTTCACCGGAAGTGAGACGGTTTGTTGCTTCGTGTATGGCATAAACTAATGGATATTTGGAATATATATTTTTAACTGAGTCGATGAGGCACATCAAGCTGTATTTATTGCAGTTTTTTGGCATTAGTTTCACTTGACATATAGTTGTCCTAATGCTTGTAGGATAGTGTACAGTGGGTGATCATATTATTAGAGCCACCTAGTAAAATTCAATGTTTTAAAGGAAGGTTATATAATTGAGCCGTATCATATATTAATGGATTTGTTTCCATTTGGCTGTCTTGTTACACTTTATGAAAGTGCAATAAATAGTCTGACAATAGTGGCAACACGCGTGTGTGGCAATGCGTGACTTAGATGCCATTGTTTGTCAGTGCTGCCCAGCCTAGCTTGCAACTCGTGTGCCTATTATTTTGTATTCTTATGTTTAGAGTTATAATAAACTTTGTGCGAGTTTCCATTGCTCTCTAGTGATTATCTGACAGGCCTATACTATTTTTTGTGAATTTAGTCAAAATTGCGCGTTCGTTACACTAGTGGTACCAGAACATCATGGGAAATCCAAAGACATCTCACCAAGGAAAATAGCAGAAATAAAAACTTCAAATAGCATCCATTTTTAAAGTTTCAAAGGCAACGTGGACCGTATAAAGAAAAAACTTACATACCATTATTAAACAAAAGTAAAATTTTCTGAGGTGGCTCTAATAATATGATCACCCACTGAATAGCTGTCCAGTTTGGATGGAAGTAAATGGATCCATCTAATCATGGATGAAATATTAAAGAGCGCCAATAAAGGAATGTGATACAGAATGGGGAACAGTGAAACTAAAAGTATCTATTACGTTGACCATGCAATATTGATAGCTCAAATTGAAAGCAGTTTTTAAAAATTAATTTACAAATTGAATACAAGAGCAACAGAATTTAACATAACTACTTTTAAACTCTACTTTCAACCTAAACAATAGTAATTAGTAAAGAACCAATAAGATGTAAAATGGATGTCGATGTAGTTAACATTAAACAAGTTAACAAATTAAAATAGTTAACATTTAACATTTCCATAATGGAAATAGAGTACCTAGAAAATACACTGTACAGCTATAGGCAGTCCATCGCATGATATTATACATAACAAGCTCCTGTAGTCATTCTTGCAAAAAAACAATATTAAATACTTTTATGTCGATATAGAATTACCATGAATTAATCTGTACAGTAGAACCTCGATAAGTCGGATTAATCTAGACCGTGGCCGATCCGAGTTATCGAAAGTCCAGGTTAGCCGGAGAATATGGTAAAAATTAATAAAGCACGGTTTACCTACAGGTAAACTCCATTATAATTGCGGAAACATGAAATACATATGGAAAATACATCTAAATTATGTACAGTTGTATACAGTATTGTTCATTTCTTGGTAAAAAACTCCGTCACACTAAAAAAGGATTTGTTTTGTCTGATGAAAATCGGTCCGGGTTAGCCTGACTTCCGGGTTATAGGAGACCGATTTATCGGGGTTACACTGTATTAAGCAAAATGAAAGCAATAATGTATATCAACTTAAAGCGAATAGATAATTTACAAGAGAGCTATAATATTTACAGAAACACTGCTTTAAATTTTACATAAAGAATCATGAGTTTACATAAAGAATCGTAATGATTCAAACTAAAAGTAAAAATATTGTTTGAAACTGCATCTGAACGACATGATGTTAAACCAAATCGCCAGAAAATGATCCATCAAAAGAAACAATTCACTAAAAGGAACGACTCGCTCAACTCTAGTTTGCGGTGAAGTAATTGACCAATTAGATTCAAACCCGCGGGAAGTTGGAAGGGTGCCTCTAAAAAAATCAATTATATAGTTAATTATATAAGATGGAGGCCGAGGATGTGATCGAAGTTAGAAGGAGCGTTTTTTTTTTTGTTATACTCCTTCAATTTGTTGATTAAATTCCATCTATTTTAAGGTTTAGTTTCGAAAAAAGATTTTGATTTTTTACATTGAAAACATTTATTGCTCTTTTAGCGCAAATGGGCTATATATAGTTATTTAGAGTTACGTAAATGGGTTATTTTTGTACCCGCAACTTCACTAGGTCTCGTTTAACACCATCGATCTAGCGAAGAAAGTGTTTTTCTTGATGGCATTTGTTCGCTTTTATAGTATTTTGTCCCTGTAAAGCTATCCACCTTAGCCTATCTGTATTTTACAGTTTTACTAGATCAGGTTCTTTATACCTCAGGATTATTATCATCTGATTCTAACTTATTGCTCAACATGCCGTATTCATGAAAGACCTGAAACAGATTTCATAAAAGGTGTAGGTACCTATTTCATTATTATTTCGTTAAGATATTTGACCCCCACTGTTTTTTTTTTCAATATACTATTGTGTTTCAATTTATCAATCAAAAATAGAATAAAAATTTTAATTTTTTTAATATAACGCGGGCACATAAATTTGATACACCCTGTATATTGATTTGTAAATATTTATTAGAAGTTAGCTTTCAACGTAAAATGGTTTCTTCTTAATGAATTTTTCCATGAAGAATATTAAAAACATTTTTGTAAATAAAAGTGAAGTGAAAGTTATTTAAGATTAGTATTTTAAACCGATTGTTAATTACGGGAAATATAGAAGCCATAGGTAATTAGTTCTTAGAAAATTAAGGTAAAGAAAGTTTGGAATTTTAAATATGTTTGTTTAATGATAGGAATATTTAGACAATTTCCGAAAAGTCATAAGTTTTGAGTAGAAGTATTGTTTGATAGAATGACTGGATTTTTTTCGAATGAAACAGAGGAAGAGTGGAGAGAGAAATGTTTCTGATTGGTTTGGCAATTTGGAATGGGGGAAGTTTTGTTTGAATGTTGAGATAGTTTGTAAAAAAAAGATTATTGTGTTATGGTCAGCCGAGAGGAGCAGTCAAAAGTTTTCGTGAGTAGTTCAGAAGCAAGTACTAGTGGTTTTGTTTGATAGTGAGAGTAGCTGAAAGTGGAACGAGAGACAAATCAAATCAAGAAGAAATACTTCTTTGATTCTGTAAAGTCCAAGAGAGTAAGTTACAAGAATAATCGTTATTAAAATTATTTGTTACACCAAGTAAAAAAGATACTTGGGTCTCAGGAGATTATTGTTGAGAGAAAGAGAGGAGAGATATTTGGAGTTTTATTGAACGAGTCCTGGTCAAAGGAAGCCTGGCTTGTGTTTTGGAGAAATAGTTGCTGGTATCCTGCTGGATTGTTTTGCTGAGAACGGAGAGGGCTTTGATTGGTAGCCTAACATAATCAACAAGGAGGAGCTGTTCAAGAGGAGACATCATTTTGTGTGAATCAAAAGGTTAGTCAATAACCTATGTGATAGATTTTTTTTATAATCAGAAGTTAATTTTTTTACGTAAAAGCATATGAAATTAAGATTCCAACATTTCAAAAATTTAATAGGAAGTATAAGTAATTTTGCGAATACCAAATTTGTTTGTTTAGCTGGGTTTATTAATGGTATCAAGAACAAAGCGATAGATATTTGTTTGAATTAGATTAATTTATATGGTAAAAGTTTCTTTTGGACAGTTATGCCCACAGAATTGAATTGATAAATTTACAGAACATTGCTTTTGATAATAAAGGTAATTGTATGTTTTTATTTATGATTTTTCTATTTATTTTCTTTTCCTATTTTATCCCGATAAGGATCAACTAAGAGATACTGAAACCACGAGAGAAGATAAGTATAACATAAGATAATTTAGACATTTTTTTTATATTATAAAAAGGCACCCTGAGATTCTTTCTTAATTTTTATGTATGATTTGAGTTAATTATATAATTGATCAAGTAAATAATAATTAATATAAAAGTAATAAGAAGCAGATCATAACAACACATTGTTCTATAGAGCATTCCATGCAATATTTTTATTTTTCAGGTACCACCGCCTTTAAAAATCACTATTGCTGTTAATTATCAAGGCTATTTTTACTCCTATACTGCAGCTGTAAATAGGTTAGTATAATATAATATAATATTCGTTTATTCAAATCAATAGTTATTACAACAATTTACAGTTTCAGTTTACTTACAATAAAATAAACGTAAAAAAGTTTTAAAATCATAAACATGCTTGTTGATTTCATCGGTCTAATATTGACAGGTTTATGTTTATTGGATTTTTTACAAATCATTATTTTATTGTTTACAGTTTCTAATCTAATTTCTATATTTTTTTATCTAGTTTAAATTTAAAATTTAAGTTTAAAATTTAAACTTATTAAATTTTTACAAAAGAATTAAAAATCTAAATAGGAATTAAATGTTTTGGTTTAAAAAAACATATACCTACTCAGTAAAATCTAGACTCAGTAGCAGTAACTTTGTTGGTTTCATAATCGTACATTCACTAACAGTATAATCTTAAGGGGGTAGGCGCAAAATCTTGGTCCAATGCTATATGCATTAATTTTTTTCGAATCCTGAGAAAACTAATAAATATTTTTGAAAAATTTTAACTCATAATGAAAAATTACATTACCATTACCGAGGCAGAAAGTCCCTTAGAATAAACAAAAAGTTTATTTTTTTTTCTAAATTTTCTCTTATTTTCACCTCACTAATTATTAAAATAAACATTTTAGAAGTTTTCAGGGACCTTCTGCCCTTGGTAGTAATGTAGTCTTTTATTCTGCGTTTAAACTTTTCAAAAATGTCTACTTATTGGTTTTCTCAGGATTCGAAAAAAATTAATGAAGTTCGATAACATTGGACCAATATTTTGAGCCTACCTTCTTAATGTTAATGTTAGTTTTAAATATTTTGACTCCTTGATATGTAAATTACCTTCATATTTCAAAACATTAATAATTGCCAGATGACGCTAGTCACCTAATATTTTCACTTCAGTTGCAATGGGTCGGAAAAGCTCTCGGTGCTGATCAATTGGAGTATGGAGAACAAGCCTACGTTCTCTCCGATGAGGCGCCAATAAGAGCCGAAAATCGCGATTCAGAGGACTGGATTCAGAGGCGCTCCGTATTCTAATTGAAAAGTAAGATTGTTTTGCCTTCGCGTTGCAACTGAATTAAAAATAAAATTTTTATTTTATTTTTATTAAAAATTGTTATTACCCCCTCTGTGGCTCAGTGGTAAGAGCGTTTACCTTTGGACTCAAAGGTCTTGAGTTATAATCTCACATGGGTAAAGAATTTGTCATTTAAAAATTAATAAATAAAAATAGTTTCTCTCCTCGTGGGCACGGTACTCACCAGAGAGACTGCAGACGTTCGGATACAATTAGCGTCTCTTTGCAAAGACAATGAGGTCGACTTTGCTATGTAACCAGACATTTACAGTAAAATATAGACTCAGTAGCAGTAAATTTGTTGGTTTCATAATCGTACATTCACTAACAGTATAATCTTAAGGGGGTAGGCGCAAAATCTTGGTCCAATGCTATATGCATTAATTTTTTTCGAATCCTGAGAAAACTAATAAATATTTTTGAAAAATTTTAACTCATAATGAAAAATTATATTATCATTACCGAGGCAGAAAGTCCCTTAGAATAAACAAAAAGTTTATTTTTTTTTCTAAATTTTCTCTTATTTTCACCTCACTAATTATTAAAATAAACATTTTAGAAGTTTTCAGGGACCTTCTGCCCTTGGTAGTAATGTAGTCTTTTATTCTGCGTTTAAACTTTTCAAAAATGTCTACTTATTGGTTTTCTCAGGGTTCGAAAAAAATTAATGAAGTTCGATAACATTGGACCAAGATTTTGAGCCTACCTTCTTAATGTTAATGTTAGTTTTAAATATTTTGACTCCTTGATATGTAAATTACCTTCATATTTCAAAACATTAATAATTGCCAGATGACGCTAGTCACCTAATATTTTCACTTCAGTTGCAATGGGTCGGAAAAGCTCTCGGTGCTGATCAATTGGAGTATGGAGAACAAGCCTACGTTCTCTCCGATGAGGCGCCAATAAGAGCCGAAAATCGCGATTCAGAGGACTGGATTCAGAGGCGCTCCGTATTCTAATTGAAAAGTAAGATTGTTTTGCCTTCGCGTTGCAACTGAATTAAAAATAAAATTTTTATTTTATTTTTATTAAAAATTGTTATTACCCCCTCTGTGGCTCAGTGGTAAGAGCGTTTACCTTTGGACTCAAAGGTCTTGAGTTATAATCTCACATGGGTAAAGAATTTGTCATTTAAAAATTAATAAATAAAAATAGTTTCTCTCCTCGTGGGAACGGTACTCACCAGAGAGACTGCAGACGTTCGGATACAATTAGCGTCTCTTTGCAAAGACAATGAGGTCGACTTTGCTATGTAACAAGACATTTACAGTAAAATATATACTCAGTAGCAGTAACTTTGTTGGTTTCATAATCGTACATTTACTAACAGTATAATTTTAAGGTGGTAGGCGCAAAATCTTGGTCCAATGCTATATGCATTAATTTTTTTCGAATCCTGAGAAAACTAATAAATATTTTTGAAAAATTTTAACTCATAATAAAAAATTATATTATCATTACCGAGGCAGAAAGTCCCTTAGAATAAACAAAAAGTTTATTTTTTTTTCTAAATTTTCTCTTATTTTCACCTCACTAATTATTAAAATAAACATTTTAGAAGTTTTCAGGGACCTTCTGCCCTTGGTAGTAATGTAGTCTTTTATTCTGCGTTTAAACTTTTCAAAAATGTCTACTTATTGGTTTTCTCAGGGTTCGAAAAAAATTAATGAAGTTCGATAACATTGGACCAAGATTTTGAGCCTACCTTCTTAATGTTAATGTTAGTTTTAAATATTTTGATTCCTTGATATGTAAATTACCTTCATATTTCAAAACATTAATAATTGCCAGATGACGCTAGTCACCTAATATTTTCACTTCAGTTGCAATGGGTCGGAAAAGCTCTCGGTGCTGATCAATTGGAGTATGGAGAACAAGCCTACGTTCTCTCCGATGAGGCGCCAATAAGAGCCGAAAATCGCGATTCAGAGGACTGGATTCAGAGGCGCTCCGTATTCTAATTGAAAAGTAAGATTGTTTTGCCTTCGCGTTGCAACTGAATTAAAAATAAAATTTTTATTTTATTTTTATTAAAAATTGTTATTACCCCCTCTGTGGCTCAGTGGTAAGAGCGTTTACCTTTGGACTCAAAGGTCTTGAGTTATAATCTCACATGAGTAAAGAATTTGTTATTTAAAAATTAATAAATAAAAACTAAAAAGGGGTAGTTCCCTGGATTGGCTGTATACCTTATAGTTAAACAAACTGGAACATGAAGTAAAAACCACTTCTATGTAAAAGGTATATTTACTAAAAATTTTTAGAATCCCAATGGATTCAATAAAATGAGTTCATCAGAACGTTTTCAAACCTATCGGTCCATCATCAGTGATTTGAATACTTGCAAAATAGCCCCAGAACCAAACAATGGTTGTGATTATAAATAAATCTACATTATGTTGAAATAAATTTAAAATGGCTAAACGCCGATGTTCAAGGATTAAACCTCTGGGAACATGGTGAAACTCTACCCGAGGACCCAATCAACCATCTTCGGTCAACGATGACTACTAAGTTAGTCGCCAATGTTCAAGGATTAAACCTCTGGGAACATGGTGAAACTCTACCCGAGGACCCAATCAACCATCTTCAGTCAACGATGACTACTAAGTTAGTAGTCATCGTTGACCGAAGATGGTTGATTGGGTCATCGGGTAGAGTTTCACCATGTTCCCAGAGGTTTAATCCTTGAACATCGGCGTTTAGCCATTTTAAATTTATTTCAACATAATGTAGATTTATTTATAATCACAACCATTGTTTGGTTCTGGGGCTATTTTGCAAGTATTCAAATCACTGATGATGGACCGATAGGTTTGAAAACGTTCTGATGAACTCATTTTATTGAATCCATTGGGATTCTAAAAAAATTTTTAGTAAATATACCTTTTACATAGAAGTGGTTTTTACTTCATGTTCCAGTTTGTTTAATAAATAAAAATAGTTTCTCTCCTCGTGGGAACGGTACTCACCAGAGAGACTGCAGACGTTCGGATACAATTAGCGTCTCTTTGCAAAGACAATGAGGTCGACTTTGCTATGTAACAAGACATTTACTCAACACACACACTACACACTACCCATTACACATTACACTAGGTATGTACCTGATTTGAAAAATCCACTGTACCATGCTAATTGCTATTAGTTGTCGAGGCATTATAGATCTGTCGCCAGGGGGGGGGGGGTACAACGGCCTCCTTAATTCAGATGGACTTACCTAAGTTTTTTTGATGTATTTTGACCCGTAGAACACGAATGTTTTGGGTAACAGTTGATTCGGATGTCGATAAGATTGTTATAAACAAAGAACTTGAGGAATTACATCGCAGCGATTTTTCGCAAAACAAAACATTCTTTTGTATCTTCTGGATGATTCTCAGCAAAAAATGATCGTACAAGTTTTTTACTAGGATGCATAGTTTTCGAGATAAACGCGGTTGAACTTTCAAAAAATCGAAAAAGTGCAATTTTTGAACCGGAATAACTTTTGATTAAAAAATAAAATAGCAATTCTGCTTACTGCATTTGAAAGAACAAGTCAAATTCTATCGGTTTTGGTTTTTTGCATTGCTAAAAATTAAGTCTTTATTTGTTAAACAAAGCTATAAACACATAGTGTTTCCCGTGCACAATGCATGCGTTTTAATGGACGTAATATACGTAGAAATTCTGTATGCGCGCCTACTCGTTCGATTTCAAATTAGAAATGCATTGAAAACATCATTCAATCACTATGTGTTTATAGCTTTGTTTAACAATAAAAAAAATAATTTTTATCAATGAAAATAATTAAAACCGATAGAATTTGACTTGAACTTTCAAATGCGGTAAGCAGAATTGCTATTTTTTTTTTCAATCAAGAGTTATTCGGGTTCAAAAATTGCAATTTTTCGATTTTTTGAAAGTTCAACCGCGTTTATGTCGAAAACTATGCATCCTACGAAAAAACATTTTTAGCTTAGAATGACCCAAAAAATACAAAAAAATGTTTTGTTTTACGAAAAGTCGCTGTTATGTGATTCCTCAAGTTCTTTGTTTATAACAAATTTATCGACATCCGGATCGACTGTTACACAAAAAATTTTTGTTCTACGGGTTAAAATACATAAAGAAAACTTGGGTAAGTCCATCTGAATTAAGGAGGCTGTTGTACCCCTACTGGCGACAGGACTATTAAGCTAAATAAAAAAAATTGTTATTATAAAAAAAGTTGTTATTAAAAATTAAAAACTATGTATGTTTTCATATGCCATTAAATTCTGCCAAGTTAAAAAAAAATTAAGATTATTTCTTAAATTACGGCTACCCAAACCCAAGATAATTTTTATTTATTACAAATATGTATGATAAGCAATGATAACTATTTCTGATAAAAAGTAATAAAGAAATTTCAAAAAATATACATTAGAAATCTAATGAACAATGAAGATTTAATATCATTTTTCTATCGGAACACAAGAATTATCATATTTGTATCTAATAAATACACGTTTTGTTAGGTATAAGTAATTTGAGAAAAATCAGATTTTTTTTTAATTTGAGGGATGTAATGGCACGATAAATCATTCGTTCAAATTTCAAATGCTTCACAAAAAAGTTTCTTATAGAATCTCAAGTTACGCAGACACACTGTATAATATGTTGAAAAATAAAATTTTGCATTAACGAAAAATCGGTAGCTTACAAGGACAAAATGGTGTAATATTTGGAATCAATAACCTCGATGTAGGTAAGAACATATGTTTCCATAAATGCAACAAATTTTCTTTCCCAGTTTAAAGTTTAATGTATGGAAAATCGACTACATCATTATTCTGAGCTGTTGTCAATGGTCACGATAGCGAACATGATATCCACAGATCGATAAAGGCCATGGAAATAGATAAAGTGTAACGTTTTTCATTATAATATTTGTTACATCTCGGTAAAAATGTATTTTTCTCTAAAAGTCTTGGTATAATATTAGTTTATCTACTCTATCTTATTATGTATAAGTTAAAAAAACTAAGTTTTCAATCTAATAGCACATAAAAGAACATCTAAAGATGTTCCTCTAGATCCTACCAGATTGAAAACAATGGGAACCTTGTCTGGTAACACCTACGAGGCTTCTACAATTTGCAAGCCGTAACGAATGGTGAGACTGAGGAAGATGTGGGAATTTTACCATTTATAATTCACGTCCCATCTGCTCAGCGCGGTAAAGTTCTAACGAGAATGGTGCCCTTCGTAGTCCTCAATTTCTTTGCAACACGAAACTACAGCCGCATCATTATTTGAGGCCAATCAGAGAGTGCAGCAAGCTCCTCTACCGGTTTCGAAACTTATTAGTCTCTCATCCGGAGGCACATATGCTGCTCTCTCTGACCCAACTAGGACAAACCCCGGCGTGCAGTCACGGATTGCAACGAACGAAATGGCAGGGATGCCCTAGCGGCAACTTCTAGCAAAAACTAATTTCTAAATCTAATAGCATGTAAAACAACCTCAAAAGATTCCCTCATCTTCCATAGTCTCAGCATCCGTTACGGCTTGCAAATTGTAGTAGCCTCGGAGGTGTTACCAGAGAAGGTTCCCATTGTTTTCAATCTGGTAGGATGTAGAGTAACATCTTTTGATGTTGTTTTATATGCTATTAGATTGAAAACTTAGTTTTTGCTAGCAGTTGTCGCTAGGCCACCCCAGGTATTTCGTTCGTTGCAATCCGTGACTGCACGCCGGGGTTTGTCCTAGTTGGTTCAGAGAGAGCAGCATATATGTGCCTCCTGATGAGAGAATAATAAGTTTCGAAACCGGTAGAGGTGCTTGCTGCACTCTCTGATTGGACTGGAATAATGATGCGGCTGTAGTTTCTTGTTACAACGAAATTGAAAACGGTTATTAATTTTTGATATGTTTTTAGTTTGTGAAAGCCGTCATTATGTATAGCAGTGCGTGAAGTGTGCGTGAAGAAACAATGTATTTTAAATGGGATTTACTTTTCGCACTGTTTTTTGGCACAATTTCATATAATCAAATATCCTTAACTTTCGCGATGTCATGGTAATGACATGTGAGCAATAATTTACAACAAACGTTTTGACAATTTTGTGGTTTGAAAGAAGTTAGAATTTTTAAATGTCAAACTTCTAAAAATTGTAGAACAGACATGAATTCCAGTGACGAAGAGTTACATTTTTTTTATTTGTTTATCGTAGATAAAATATTGTATGAAACTGTGCGTGAAGTACTTTTTGCGAACTTACGCGATGTATAGCACTCGCTCCACTGTCGCTCGTGCTCTAAACATCTCGTGAGTTCGCAAAAAGCATACTTCAGGAACTGTTTCATAAATAGCTATTACGAAATTTAAAAATTATCAACATTTAAATGTAAAAATTTGTTTAGAAATAGTGGATTATGCAACGTTGTGAAATATTAGTACAAATTTTGTTCACAGACAAAAAAGTGTCGTATTACAGGAAATATATTTTACTATATCTGAAAATGTCTAGAGCAGCTTAAATAATCAAGATTTAGTTCGTTCTTCTTTCCTTCTCCACGTAAAACCAGTTTTAGTTTTATTTTTATTCATCTACATCCCTAACCATTTTCCATTAAGGATAACAATCTACTCTGACCCAAAAATAAAACGAACTGCAGTCATCATTGAATCGCGCTATCCTAGCTCCTTTTATAACAACTCTAATTTCTTTTTAGGGCCATTATCTCGCGCTAAGTCAAACGAGACTCTTCCACTATTCAACAGAAAGTCAGTGACGCGCTGAAGGGATGAGAGAATTTCAGTTTAGCGGAAAATTGATACGGTTTGGAAAATAAAATAAAGAAATGTAGTTGTTGAAGGTTTCTACTTACTTTAAAAGGATTGTAATTAGATTTTGTTTGCTTCAGTTTACAATAAAAGATAAAATGGATGTCCTCGACAACATTTCATTATTTTTTCTGGCAAAAGACGGTGGAAAAAATAAACGAAATTTAGAGAAAATCATGAAAGGTAATAAATAATATAATTATAAAGGATGTCCAAAGTTTGTGAAAGATTTGAGTTTAATTAGACCAGGGCGCATCTGTAAAAATATTAGTACATTTGGACGTTGAGAGGTGACTCATATTTTTTTGTAGAAATTACTTGAAAATAACTCATATAATAATATTTGAGTTATCCTCCTACTTAAAAAGGTCCGAAACGTTGTTTAAATAATCAAAATGTCAAAAAATGAAGGAAAAATTCGATCTTTTTCTTGGTTTTTTCATTATAACTTTACAAGTATTCATTTTCCAGAAATGTTGCACTGACATAAAAGTTGAGTAATTAAATTTCCTACAATATACGATTAGTTAAGAATTTTAAAAATTGTCACCCTTGTTGCAAAATAGCAATAATTTCGAAAAAACCATAGAGACACAAGTATTCGCATTTTAGGTTTTCAACCATTTTTTATGCTACACTTAGGATCTTAGTATTTCACCCAGAAAAACTTTATGAAACAATAAAACAATACTGTAAATTCCATTAACATCGGTTTAATAGATTCTGCAAAATAAATTTTTCAATCCTGCTTTCGCAAAAAATATTCACTTTTTCAAAATGCTGCAGGACTGAAAATAAAGCAGAGAGCAAATTAAATTTTCTTTTACGTATATAAGAATACTGTACCTTTCATTTTCAATTTGCAAAATTAAAATCAGTTAACTACCACGACGCCAGGAATTTTTTTAAATAAACATTAATTTTTGGTACTACGTGCAGGACAGAGGATACGTTTGTTCTGATTGGGCATTTCAATGACCTTTGATAATGATTGATAAATTTTCATTTTTAGTACATTTCGATATAAATAAATAAATTTGTTTATTGCAAAATAAAAACATATACTCTGTCCTTTGAAATAACACTTTTTTAGCAAAAACTTTCTTTGTTCATATATTTTAACTTAGAGAATGAAAGTTTATTATTTTTAAAGTAATGCAATGGTTTAAACAATATTTCACAAACAATAATCAAATTAGTTTGATATTTGTGGAATTAAAATATTAAATACAACAAAATATAGAGAAAGAAAATGTTATGTTAAATAAATATTCGAAGAAATTTTGGTGGAAATCAACTTGTGTGAATCGAATACCGCTGTCCTGCGCGTAGCACCAAAAATTAATGTTTATTTAAAAAAAATCCTGACACCGTGGTAGTTAACCGATTTTAATTTAGCAAATTGCATATGAAAGGTACGGTATTCTTCTAATACGTGAAAAAAATTTAACTTATTATCTGTTTTATTTTCAGTGCTGCATTTTGCATTTTATTTTGAAAAATCTATTAAACTGATCTAAATGAAATTTACAGTATTGTTTTACTATATCATAAAGTTTTTCTGGGTAAAATATAAAGGTCCTAGGTGTAGAATAAATGGTTGAAAAACGTAAAATACGAGTACTTGTTTTTTATGTTTTTTCGCAATTATTTATATTTTCCAACAAGGGTGACAATTTTTAAAATTCTTAACCAATCCTATATTGTATAAAATTTAATTACGCAACATTTTTGTTTGTACGACTTTTCTCGGAAGTAAATATTTAAAGATATAATCAAAAAACGAAGATAAAAATTAAATTTTTACTTCATTTTTGACATTTTCATTATTTAAACAATGTTCCGGACATTTTTAAGTGGGAAGATAACTCTATTATTATTATTATATGAGTTACTTCCAAGCAATTTCTGCAAAAAAATATGAGTCACCTCTCAACGTCCATCTCAAAATAGATGCTTCCTGGACTAATAGAAAACAGTGTTTTTTCTTTAGATTGTAATTTTTTTCTTATCAAATCGTAGCGTACATAGGATGGGGTTATATGTGGAACAGCACACCAGATAAACGGCGTTCAAGGCTTTGCTGGTATTACATTCGCAATTTTTATCGAAATTTTCGATGACTATTTTCATAAATCTGGACCTCGGATGTAAACTGCACTATGTCGACATGGTGTTTTTTTGAACAAGTTTTTTAATCCACTTGTTTTATTAGTTGGATTACAAAAATTGATTATATATTATCTTTAAAATATAGATGTACTGTCTATCAAACAATCATGGTATATATCAGATTTTTATTAACATTCTAAGTGCTTTAAACTTTGTTGCAAACACACGCTAAACATTGTTACTCGAAATTATATAGTGTAGTGTGTAGTTTACCTCCGAGGTGCAGAAATGTGGCTGAATTTCATTGTTACAGCGTGGAATTTTGTTCATCAATGCACAGGTGGTTGTAGGTTTATTGGGAGAGACCTTCAACTTCAAACAACGCTACAAAAGAAGTCTAATCGTGTTAAATCATCCGATCTAGGAGGCTAATTATTCTGATTACCGAAACGCGAGTACACGTTCAGGAAATGTCTCGTGTGACAATTTAATTGTTTCACGCACTGTATGGCATATGGCAACGTCTTATTGAACTCACATGTCGTCTATATCAATATCATCCAGCTTAGGTAGCAAGAACTCTATTATCATGTTGCAATATCGAGCATCAGTAACAGTTTTTGCTTGACCAGCCTAATTTTCACAAAAGTGTTGTTCAATGATGACTCCAGTCCAAAATCAGCACAAAACGGTAACACATTGTGAATTCATTTTTTGACAGTCATTATGTCGGTTCTCAGAACCGCAAATGCAGCAATTTTGACGATTAGCAAAGCCGTCAAATGAAAATGTGCTTGATGGCTTAGAATGATTTTGCTCGACAAATCAGCATCTAAAATTGTAAAGACTGAAATAGTTTTGTACACACTTATGAATACAGGTAAATAGGGAGAAGTGTACTTTTGAAGTGTGTAAATTAATTAATTCCTAGCTGAGCGCTTTCGGCTTATAAAGCCATCTTCAGAGCTATGCTACAATAAAAAGGTCTCTAATGAATAATTGATTTTAGAATTCAAAAGTTTAACTTACGTCAAAAGGTTCAAAATACCACTATGAAGAGAGATGGATCCCATGTGCGATATAAAAATACTTCTATTTTCTTATGCAGTTTTTTTAATTGATGAAAAAAAAATGGAAAAAAGCTTGTCTGACTGTTGAAAATGCATTGAGCATGTCTGTGTGCGCATGCGCGCAGAATAATAAAAATTCACTCCCAATCGCGCCTAAAGAAGTATAACTTCAAAAATGTTATTCTATATTTTCTTCATAAAATTCAATTCTCTATCGATTGCCGGTGTCGTTTTGAAGTTTTAAATTTCCACCCCCGAGAAAGGGTGGCATTCACCCCCGGGGTGGAAGCATACATTAGCATAAAGTCAGGTTTGCTATTTGCATTATTTTTGAGCTACTGTCAAAATTTCAAAGAAATCCATGAAGGCCTTTAGAATTACGAGGTGAATTGCTTGAATGAATGTACTATTACATTATTTTTACAGCTTTGATTAAGGTCATCGGTAATTCGCAAATATTTTACGGCTATCCCTACTTTTTCTGTCTTTACACGGCAAATTACGTGTAGTAAATTTGACGACATAAAAACACACTGATGTGGATATGTAAACATTACTAGAATGTCATTCTACTTGACAATGTCATCATTAACTTTAAAGAGATGGCTTTTGAATGTTTTTGGATAACTGTTATTTGTATAATTGCAAATTATTCATTCAGTTAATAAATGTGATAATTTTTTTACTAACTATGTTTTCAGTGATTGTAAAAATTTATATGTACAACAAAAACTAATACTCAATCGAGAAAAGAGCAAAAGTGTTAAAGCGATTTTTTAATAATATATTGTTACTATGGAACGCTTACAATTTTGAAAATCTTTAACAAAAAAATACTTAGACCACAGTCCATTGTATTCTCTGCTTGGACATTCCAAAAATATTATTTAATCAACAACTAAAATATTCCCGATTCCATGTCAAATATTTAAAAATGTCACTGTTTTGTCATCATATTATATTTGACTCAGTGCGTTGTATGAAAAAGATAGCGAATGTTCGATTTGGAAAATATCACCACGGACATGGTGTCCATTTTTTTCAAATACTGGAAAAACTAATAAATATTTTTAAAAAAATTAAACACCCAATGAAAGACTAAATTATTATCGAGGGCCGAAAATTCCTTAGAATAAATAAAAATTTTCTTTTGAATCAGATTTTTGAAATTACAAATCACACTACATTTTCTCTTGTTCTTTTCGCCCCTGTAATTTATTAAAATAAACATTATAGAAGTTTTCATGGACTTTCTGCCCTCGGCAAGAACGTAATCTTTCATTCTGCATTTAAAATTTTCAAAAATATTTATTAGTTTTCTCAGGATTCAAAAAAAAATGAATCCCCATTTGAATAGCATTGCAGCTGAAAATACGTAGGTACCCATACCCTTAAAATGTCCCGTTGTTTTAATTAATTTTTTAAAAAGAACTTGAACTAAATTTTTTGATGTGAAATATGTTAGAACCCAACAAATCCACTTTCGATAAAATACTACTTCAAATACTTTGAATTAACTCTGTGAATTGCATCAAGCCCTCTTCTTTTTAAACTTCATTACAGTTATACCCAATAAAAATTTTTGCACATAAATCACCACTTTGAATTTGTACACACTAAATCCTTTTGTAATCTTAACACAGTACAAGTGTTTAATATAAAACGAGAAGGCAGGATTTTTTGAAAACCGGGATCGCTTCGTGTGTTGTGCTCTATTTAAATTGCATTCCAAAAATACTGAGAGCTCATCAGGTGGGAAATCCCTTTTGGCTACACGCATGGATACCTGAACATAGACAAAAAGCGCTGAACATACGTGCTAGGTTTTTGTTTTGGATACAGAGGTGGTGTAGGACAGGATCATATTGATCTAAATTACATTAAAAAATACGTTATATTCATTTACGTTACATTACGTTACAATAAAATTATATTATCAGCATGTTCGGTTAATCAACATAAATAAGAATGGTACATAATTTTTCTGTGGAAATAAAAACCAGTAATAATAGTTTTTAATAATTTGATTGCTGATGAACAATAAATTAGTCCAGTCAGTGTATGTAAAGCATATAATATTTTTTCTAATAGTTGGAATGTCGATTATCCTTCTTCTAGTGCCATCTCCACTAATAACCCGGGAGGTAGTGTCAAATTTGACTGGAGCATTTGAGCATGGCTGTTTTCTATTTAGTTAGGTGTTCTAAAGCTTATTAACAAATGATGTGTCACCTGGCCCATATCCGGGGATTTTAAGCAAGAAAAGGTAAAATGTGAAACTTGATGGAAAGACGCTACAACTTAAATGTCAATTATTTATCTCCGGGACTCACGTGTATAATGGACTGACTAGAATACTGGCTTTCACGCACGGGACTCGGGTTCAATTCCTGGCATTGGAGATTTTTTTTTAATTGACATTTTGATTTGAAAAATAATTATTTTTTGATAATACCACGTTTTGATTATTTATACGACACAATATAAAAAAGTATGTATGTCTTTTATAGAATCTTAAGCGTAAACGATGCAATTGATCGTAAATATTATAATTGACCTTAATAAGCAAAGTTGTTGTACATGAACCCCTGAAGCTTCCTGAGTTAGTACGAATCTACTTTTTTTCTAGAAATATCTACCCCGACATTCTTTTTTATTTTTTTGGACAAACTGTTTTTTCTTAATTATATATGATGTAGAACTAAAAGATACATAGAATCCTAATTTTTCACTTTTTTATTACCAACCCCCATTTTTTAATAGCCATCTAAATATTTCCCTGTTCTCTATAATATATAAAAATGAATGTTTGTCTGTATGTCCCTTATAGAATCGTAAACTATGCATTTGATCAAAAAAGCTTCAGGGGTTCATGTATCACAACTTTGCTTATTATTAAGGTCAATCATAATACCTACGATCAAATGCATAGTTTACGATTTTATAAAAGACATTCCTGCAGACTTTTTTTATATTATGTCGTATAAATAATAAAAACGTGGTATTATCAAAAAATAATTATTTTTCAAATCAAAATGTTAATTTTAAAAACAAAAAAAATCCCCAACGCCAGGAAATGAACCGGAGTCCCCTGGGTGAAAGCCAGTAGCTAGGTATTCTACTCCATTATACACGTAAGTCACGGAGATAAATATTTGATATATAAGTTGTAGCGTTTTTCAATCAAGTTTCACAGAATCCCCTGAAATGGGCCAGCTGACACATCATTTGTTAATAAGCTTTAGAAGAACATCTAACTAAATAAATAGAAAACAGCCATGCTAAAATGCTCCGGTCAAATTTGACAGTACCTCCCGCGCTATAATGAAGGTATAACCATTTCAAAATCGTCTCTATCTTCTGCTTTTCTTAAAAGTGTCTGTGTATTAAACTCGGTCCAGTCGCAAATGTTTCTCAGACAGGATATTTGTCGTCTACCAGAACGCCTTTTTGCTTCGATTTTGACCTTCATAATCTGCTGCAACAACCTATAGTTATCATTTCTAAGTATGTGCCCCAAATATTAGTCCATTCTTTCACGGTTTTTGCTCTAAATTTTAAAGAACCGCTTGGATTGACATGAAATTTGGCATACGCATAGCTTACATGTCAAAGAAAAAAAGTGATATTGTGTTGATGTGTGCTTTTGCCCTGGGGGTGACTTTCACCCCCTCTTGGGGTGAAAAAAATATATGTCCAAAATAAGTCCAGAAATGGGTAAACTGATTAATTTTAAGTAACTTTTGTTCTATAGAGCTTTTTCGCCAAGTCAAGACTTTTCGAGGTATTTGCGAGTGAATATGTTCATTTTTCAACGAAATAACCACATTTTTAGACGGTTTTTCGCAAATAACTCAAAAAGTAAGTATTTTGTCGAAAAAATGTGCTTAGTAGAAATATAGCCTATAAAAAAGTTAAAAAAATGGTGTACGCGTTAGGTCTCTGCATCTCGTAGAACCAGAGTTATAGCTAATGAAAAATAGATTCATATTCACCAAATTTCAAATAGAATATTTCGACGTGAAATATACAAAAAATGAAGCACTTTTTGGGGGAAAGCTATTTTAACTTTTTTAAAGTGTTTAAAAAAAAGATTTATTTCTGTTTTTACAAAAAGCTTCTAGCATTAAATTTAAGCAAGTTACGCTCAAAATAAAATTGGTCCCTTTTGTTTTTGCAAAAAAAAATCGGGAAGACCACCCTCTAATTAGCAACTTAAATGAGACTAATCGTTACCGCTCCACAAATTATTTTACTTATGTTGTGTTTATATGGTCTGTAAGTTTCATCGGTTCAAAGTGCTTATTTTTGAAAAAATTTGGTTTCAAAGTAAAATTTTTAAAAATTTAAATTTTGAAAAATATGTTTTTTTTTCAAAATAACTTAGAAATTGTTAGAGATACCAAAAATCTCGAAAAACAAAAAAAGTCAGATTTTCTTTTCTGAATATCATGTATTTTTTTGTTTTTCTGTTAGACAAAAATTGATTAAGATTTGGTGTTTCTAAATTTGCATACATTCGTGATCAGTGACTCGTTCAACCCCTTTTAACTACAGCCCTTTCAATAATAAGGACTTTGAACCGATGAAACTTACAGATCATATAAACAATATATACACGAGTTAAGGAACTTGTGAAGTCGTAACGATTAAGTTCATTTAAGATACTAATTAGGGGGTGATTTTCTCGATTTTTTTACCAAAAACAAAAGGGACTAACTTTATTTTGAGCGTAACTTGTTTAATTTTGATGCTAGAAATTTTTTTTATAAAACAAAAATGAACCTTCTTTTAAGCACTTTAAATAAGTTGAAATGAGTTTTCCCAAAAATGTACTTCATTTTTGGTTATTTCACGTTAAAGTATTCCATTTGGAATTTGACGAATATGAACCTATTTTTCATTAGCAATAACTCTGATTCTACTAGATGTAGAGACGTGATATATACACCATTTTTTAAAATTTTTTACAGGCTATATTTTTGCTAAGAATGTTTTATCGACAAAATACTTACTATTTGAGTTATTTGCGAAAAACCGTCTAAAAGCGTGGTTATTTTGTTGAAAAAATGAACATATTCACTGCCAAATAACTCGAAAAGTATTGATTTAGTGAAAAAACTCTATGGAACAAAAGTTACTTAAAATTAGCCAGTTTGTCCATTTCCTGACTTTCTTTGGACGAATATTTTTTCACCCGCAGGAGGGGGTGACAACCACCCCCAGGGCAAAACCACATATCGGCACAATATCACTTTTTTTATTTGACTTGTTAGCTATGTGTATGCCAAATTTCATGTCAATCCAAGAGGTTTTTTAAAATTTAGAGGTTTTGCAATATTTTACCGTTAAAGAACGGACTATATGTTGTCTCTTGCCTTTGGTGGTGGTGGTCAAAATTCTTTGTCTCTTCCCATTCTGTGCAACACAATTTCGTTAATAATATGATCGGTCCGTGGTTATTTCAAAATTCTCCTAAAAAGCCACATCTGAAGCTTCCAGCTTTCTCATTAAGTTAACAGTGTAGGCTTCGACTCCACAAGGAAGAATATAGTGGATATAACATTTACACATCCAATATAGGATTTGCAGATTGAGTCTTTGGTTACCCAGAAATCTCTTCATTTTAAAAAAAGCTTTTCTTGGTTGCTCTATTCTTGATCGAGTTTCGGATTTCGGAATTATATCTTGCGTAATCCAAACTCTTAAATTTTTCATTTTGAACGCTTGCCCAATGTCTTCATTTTTTATCAGGATCCTTGTAATATCTTGTCTCTATTACTAAAATAACCATCGCAATTGTTTTTTTTATTTTTATTGTTAAACTAAGCTGTTCCCCAGTATCAAAAATTGTGTTTAGTAGAGTCTGCAGTTCTTTCTCACTTTCAGCGACAATGACCCTATCGTCAGCATAACGGATCTTATTTATATTTTCACCACTTATCTTTATCCTTTCTGTACAGTTTTTAAGTGTTTGTGAAAATAACTCTTCGAAATATATATTATATTAAGTAGTAATGGTTAAAGTACACAGCCTTGTCTCACGGAAATGTTGACAGAAAATGAGAATACTTACAATTCTTAAAAATGGTTTGTTGATATTCTAATAAGTAACAGTAAATGCTACTTAATTTGTCAATACCCGACTATCTATTTATACATTTTTTATTTTTCTGCATCAATATGTTATATCTAAATAAGGGTCATTTCCAAAAATAAATGCTTCTGTACATCGTTCACCCTCTCTAGCATTGAAGCTTATGAAAAATTAAATGTGTAATTTAGATTAATTAAGAGGTCAGCTGATGTTTTAATTTGTTTTCGTTTATATCACTTTTGTTAGAAATGATCCTGCTGTGCAGTGTACGAGAGGTTTTTCCTATATCAAACTTATCAAAGTCTGAGCAATATATTTGATACAAAATGACCCCGTGTGGTCAGAATAGCAAGAAATAAGTCACCAATTGGTAGAAGAAACATCTGACGACCGCCCAAAAGATGGGGTGACAAGTTTTCTTATGGGTATCAATCCGCCAATGATCAAGAAGAATTGTTTATAAAGAGAAAGAAGAATAAAAGGAATAATATGGACCACTTTTCCACTACTCTCGACGGATTAAATTTTTTTGTATGCGAATGTTCCAAATGGATGGATTGAGCGTATTCAGAGAGTGGCCTGATTGTTCTCTGGAGCATTAGATTTTTTTCTTTGGGATTACCCAAAATTACGTGTTGATCAGGCGATTAACATATTTGCAGGATTTGAAACAAATAATTATTGATGAATGCGAACTAATAATCCGTGTCTTATAATAATAAACTTACATATATATTACCAGGAGGAAGTGGCGGGGATTTTGAACATTTGAAGTGATTTTTGTAAATTATTATTCTCATTGGTGTAAGTAAATGAATTTAGGTACTCTTTAAATTGTTAAATGATTTATACCTCTATTAACACTTTTATTCCCAAACTCATTTTTCTAATTTTGGTGCTTGGATTCCTACCAATAAAAGATCTAATTAAGAAGGTTTTTAGCTTTGTATTTTATTTTATGGTTTTATTAAGTTTTGAAAATAAACACGATAATTTTAACATTAGAAATGAGACGGTCCTGTTTAATTTTCACCTGCCACACCTACAGTTAAAATATTTGCATCCTGCTCTATGCTTTGTGCTGTATATCCTTTTAAAGGGAGGTTGAAGTAGTGTCAGAATGTTAATAGAAACGAAAAAAAAAAGAGTTTTGTTCCAATATCAACTATTTATGGTGAATAGAATACGAATCGTGATTGCACAGATCCCCGCGTTTGATTCCATTGAAGCACCTATAAATATAATAGAGTTTCAACAAGAGATTTCCTGTGATGGTGTGGATATTTGTGCTGATCAGTCAGTTTGATAATAATTCTATTTTCGGTATTAAAATGTTATCTCTGTTCCACTAGTCTATTAACTTAGTAAATATATTAATGAATTGGATAATAGAATATTGTACAGGGCGTCAATAAGTTATTTCATCAATGACATTCCATGACGTTAGTTTTACTTTTCCACCCTAGGGAGAAAAAGTACTTTTACTCCCTAGGGAGGAAAAGTACTTTTACTCCCTAGGTAGGAAAAGTACGACGAATCAAGTCAGGAAAAGTATACTTTCGGTAGAGGTAGATGGAAGTAGCTATTTGCATAATAAGGGTGGAAAGTGCTACTTTTCCTCCCGAGAATGCAGTCCTCCCTCTTCTACGCGTCGGGCAGTAATCATTCAAGGGAGGAGGCACTTTACTCCCATGTTATACATATGGTTTTTCCACCTTTCTCAAATAACAAGTCATTTTTTCAGTTTTACTTAAGTTATTTATGTAACTAACCAACAAAATTTATAGAACTAAAACTAACAAGTAGCTACAATATAACTGTCAACTGTTAAAAATATAAGTCAAATTGTTAATGTAAACATTTTTAGATCAAAATAACAATTTACTGTTTTTTACCATTCTGCAAAATACGGGGTGTTTTATAAATAAACGTTAAAATGTATAGATACTTACCTAATAGAAAATAGATATTGTACAGGGCGTCAATAAATTATATTTCATGAATGAAATACCACGACGTCACTTTTACTTTTCCTCCCTAGGGAGGAAAAGTACAACTTTGCTCCTTACAATCAGGTCCAAAAAAGTATACTTTCGGTAGAGGTAGGTGGAAAAATGTTTTTAATATCTTTTTTAATGTACATTTTTACTTTTTTTTTTGTTTTCTATTTGAAATATTATTTACTCTAGCATTTTTTACTTATTAAGTCATTTTTTAATTCGGACAATTTTTCATTTCAAATTAAAGTTTAAAACGAAGCTTTCTCAAAGGTTTTAAAAATGGATATAGCTGGTTTTGACAGTAAGCTGACGCTATTATGTAATTGTTTCTAGTTATTCTGATGAGAAGGAAAATAACTAAATTTGAATGTATTTTAAATTTTCTAGAACTTTCAATCTTATCACGATTTATAGTCATTAAAAGCAAAAGCGAAATACCAAATTCCTTTTGTATTCATTGAAATGCACTTAATGCGGGAGTAGGGTTCTACCGTGGTTTATTTTAAAAGCCGCACTGTCCTCTTGTCCGTTAATTGAAAGGATTTTACATTTAGTGACTCCTTAACAGAGAGACTAGGGCCAGGGACCTTCGCAAAATACAGTTTTGTGGTTGACGTCTGTCTGTGGCAATTCTACGGAAATTTCTTTCGCCTTGCGGGTCAAGTTCATTCGCTTTCGGGTCGAAATTAACCCTCGAGTTTATACATTTGTTGCCCATCACTTTATATTAGGGCAAAACCATGCGGCTGCTACTAAAAAGGGATGGCAATGCGGTGGAGAATAATAGAATATTTTGTAGGCTTTACTTCATCATTCTTAGATTCAATTATGCTAGTTTACTATTAAATGTTTTAGCTACGAATGTTAGAACTACGAGGACACTGTTGGACAGTGAATACCGAATACCTTAATTTTTTCTCATTAAATGCATCTGTTAATGTATAAAGTAAAAAATATTGGCAAAACAGTCTAAGAATAAAAAAGACAATAGTTAATTTATTGTAGGGAAAAAAGGTCTATTGTATCTTAAGGGTAAACAGTAGCGAAAACGCGTTCCAAGATTGCGGCTGTAATTTTGAATATTTTTCGGGATATTTGGTACACGTATTCGTAATATAATAAAGAATGACGGTACATAGCCCAATTTGAAAAATATATTAATATGTGGAAATTACTCAGTAATTAATTACAATATTAAAAAAACGAGCCTGTACCGCCATTAAGAAGAACAAAAAAATACACCTTCTTTAAATAAACTTTTTTATCCGATGCCTAGATTTTGTGTCATTTTGGAACTACAAATGCAATAAAGAATTTTAGTAGTTCCAAAATGACACAAAATCTAGGCATCGGATAAAAAAGTTTATTTGAAGTAAGTGTATTTTTTTGTTCTTCTTAATGGCGGTACAGGCTCTTTTTTTTATTATTGTATTTAATTACAGAGTAATTTCCACATATTAATATATTTTTCAAATTGGGCTCTGTACCGCCATTCTCTATTATATTACGAATACGTGTGCCAAATATCTCGAAAGAATATTCAAAATTACAGCCGCAATCTTGGAACGCGTTTTTGCTACCTGTTGATCGCTACTGTTTCCTCTTAATGGAGAGGAGATAAAATATGCAAACTATTTTAACTCTTAACAACTGACATGCGCAGTGGCGTAACAAAATCCGTCGGCCCCTCTTCCGTAGAATTGGAAATGGGCCCCCTTTAAAAAATTACTAAATGCGACATGTGAAACAAAAACTTATATACAGTGAGCACGTAAAGGTTGCAATAAATTCATTTTCTCGAGAATGGACGATTTTAGAAAAAAATCCCGAAACAGGTCAATTTTTATTTTTAAATTACGACTTTTTGACATATATATCATACTAGTGACGTCACCTATCTGGGCGTGATGATGTCATCGATGATTTTTTTAAATGAGAATAGTGGTCGTGTGATAGCTCATTTATAAGGTAATTCAATTGTCTATTTAGTAATATAAACATTAACATAATTATTTATACAGGGTGTCCAAAAAAATTGTTTTGGATTAAATTTATTGACATAAAAAGAAGAATGTATGTAATTTATTTAATTCAAAATACATTTTACTGCTCTCAGAAAATAGAAAAAAATGAATATTTGAAAAATAATCATTGATATTGGCTTAAATTAAATGTTCAAATTGTCACGAGGCTGGTGGGTGGCTGCTTTTATATTGAATTTAAGCAAAAAACATTTATTATTTGCTAAAAAACATTTTTTTCTGTTTTCTGATAGCAGTAAAATATATTTTAAATTAAATAAATTACACACATTCTTCTTTTTATGTCAATACACCTAATTCAAAAAAAAATTTTTTGGGCACCCTGTATAAATAATTATGTTAATGTTTATATTACTGAATAAAGAATTAAATTACCTTTCAAATGAGCTATCACATGATCCCCATTTTCATTTAAAAAAAATCATCGATGACATCAAGCCCAGACGGGTGACGTCACTAGTATGATATATATGCCAAAAAGTCGTAATTTAAAAATAAAAATTGACCAGTTTCGGGATTTTTTTCCAAAATCGTCCGTTCTTGAGAAAATGAATTTATTCCAACCTTTACGTGCTCACTGTATGTTGTAGCCTAATAAATGAACGTGAAATACGGCGATACAGTGTAATTTCCAATGTCACAATTTATATAAAAATGAAGCCTGTCAACCCAGTAAATGGAAATTTGTAGCTCATGAAAAATTGTTCTTATTCGTCAAGTATAACCTGTAAAAAAGTAAGTAAAAAAAGTGGTGTATATATTAGGTCTCTATACCTAGTAGAAGCTAATGAAAATAGGTACATACTCGTCAAATTTCATATCTAATATATATAAACCTGAAATAACCAAAAATTAAGCACATTTCGGGGAAAACTCATTAAAACTTTTTTAAAGAGTTTAGAAAAGTTTTAGGTATTTTTGCTTTTTATAAAAATTTATATCATCAAAACTCCCTCTATTATTTATACCAACCCAAATGAAACTAATCATTACTGCTCTACAAACTACTTAACTTTTTTTATAGGACATGTAAGTTTCACCGGTTCAAAGTGCTTATTTTTGAATGGATTTTATTTGAAACGGCTCTAACGAGTCAATAATCACGAGTGATATGTATGCAAATTTTTAACAGCCATATCTTAACCAATTTTTGCCTTACAGAAAACCAAAATAAAACCAAAATATTTAGAAACGCACAACCTACATGTCTTTACTCTTTGAGATTTTTCGTATCACTAATACTCAGGGGCGGATCCAAGACCGATTTTCGGGGGAAGCCATGAACTTTTTTATGATACATGCATAGCTTGGTTACCTCACACTTTCCTCGTTCAGCAAAACCCTTACTACCGTTCAGTACAAAGCTAAAAACATTTTTATCGTAGCAAGCGGGGTGTGTTTTTGAAACTAAAACCATTTTCAAACTTTCAAATATTTAAATTTATATTATTTTAAATCCTCGAGTGGGTTCTCTGGATCCGCCCTTGCTAATACTTTTAAGTTATTTTGAAAAAAGGGCATTTTCCTAAAATTAAAAGCTTTTTTTTTACTATAAAACCAAATTTTGTCAGAAATAAGAACTTCGAACCGATCCAACAGATGGGTACATTTTCACGTTTTTTTTCGCAAAAATGGAGGCAACTTTATTTTGAGCGTAGTTCGCGTAGCTTTGATGCTAGAAGCTTGCTATAAAATGTTATAAAAAAAATAAAAATTAAGCTAAACATTAAAAAAAAAGTTTCAATGAGTTTCCTCCGAAAATTCTTCGTTTGTTGGTTATTCCACGTTAAAATATTCGATTTGAAATTGAACGAATAAAATCACTTTTTCATGACCTACAACTTTGCTTTTACTGTGACGATAGACTTCATGAATAGGTACACCATTTCTTGTTTGTTTTTTATAAGCTACATTTTTGCTACAAAAAAATTTCGATAATTTTTCGATAATATTTAATTCGATAATATACTTATTTTTTCTTGATTTTAGTTGGTTTTGAGTTTGTGAAAAACTCTCCTGAATACGTGGTTTTTTTGTTGAAAAATAAAAATTTTCACTCGCAAGTAACTTGAAAAGTATTGACTTAGGTAAAGAAGCTCTATGAAACAAAAGTTGCTTATAATTAATAATTTTTTAAATTTCCGGACTTATTTTAGACGTATGTTTTTCATTCCCGAGAAGAAGTGACTTTCACCCCCCAAGTAAAAGCAACCAACGGCACAAGTCCCACTTTGAAGTTGAGGATAAGTAGAATCTAAATCCAAATTGCCAAGCAAATACGTCGTGGCGCTGATAATTACATTCCAAAACGATCATTTACTGGGCTATTAGTGTACTCAGGCACTGTTTATGACAACTTTTTTCAACTTTATTGATATAGAATAAAATAGAAAGAAAATTAATAAACGACTACATTATAACATAGGAATATTCTATGAGATGGACAACTCTCTTCGTGCACTACTATCAGGGAATATTATCTACAATTTTATTAATACATACAAAACATACATACATATAGGCCAGAGTAATAAGACAAAAATATACCATGTTCGTGACACTTCAGCAGCCAAGCTACTGAAGCGTTTTTTCTACAGCTAATACTAATAGGAACAAATTATAACTATTTCCTGCGTAGGATCTGGCGGCCATTTTTATTTATAAACAAGTTACTGTTAAAAATTGGGATTTCCTCCTTTTTGTTTTAATTTTAAATCAACGGAAAACAATGAAACTTATGATTTTTTTAGTACAAATATTTTCGAGATTATGGAAAAAGCTTTAAAATGACGTATTAGAAAGTTTGATATACTCATTTATTGTTATTATAATTTCGACAAAAGATCGGAATTGCAAAAGAAAAATATTTTCTCAATAACTGTTGTAAAAATAAGTGTACAGCTTTGAAATTTTTGTCAAATGAGGGTTCATAGGTGCTTAATATGTGATAAAAATTTCAAAGCGATTCATTCAATTGTTTAAATTTTATTCAAATTGTTTTTCCCAGAGAGCATTTTTTTGCAATAACATAAGTCAGAAAAAAATGACCATAGAACCATTCCACAGGTGTCAAATGAAAGATCATGAGCTACGTTTTCAATATAGTTTAAAAAAGTGAAGAAAAAATGCGTTTATTAGTAATAAATAATTATGCAAAAGTATCGAGATTACTTTCAGAAAATTAAAATCACAATAGAAAAGGCTAGAGCAAATTTTAACAAAATGAGAAACGTGCTCTGCACAAGAGATTTGAAGTTGGAGCTAAGAGTTAGGTTGGCTAGATACTACGTTTTCTCGACTCTGTTTTATGGAATGGAAGCTTGGAGCTTGAATGCTGCATCAATGAAAAAACTAGAATCATTCGAGCTGTGGGTTTACAGAAGAATTCTGAAAATACCGTGGACAGAACAAGTCACACACAAAGAGGTTCTGAGAAAGATGAATAAAGAAATGGAAATCCAAATAACATGAAAACAAGGAAATTGGAATATCTCGGACATATTACACGTGGAGAGAGATACAGCTGGCTCCAATTGATTATTCAGGGAAATATTCAAGGGAAGGGAAACATAGGGAGACGCAGAATATCATGGCTGCGCAACCTGAGAGAGTGGTACGGATGTACATCAAATGAACTTTTCAGAGCAGCCGTCTCTAAAATATGAATAGCTATGATGATTACCGACCTCCTCCGCGGAGATGGCACTTAAAAAAAAGTATATCAGAGGGCATTAGTAGATTTTTATTGTTATTTAAATAGTGCATAAAAGAGGCCTTATTGATTATAAAATTTAATCAAATTAAATAGTTGTAATAAAAATCTAAAAAACTGAATTTCTAATCAATGTATTTTCACAAAACACCCAGTATAAGAAAAACAAAATGAATATTTTTTTCGGTTGCCTCCCTCATAAAGTAATCTAAAAATGTTTCTTTTAAGAAATAAAAGGTACTCAAAGCCAATAATGTGTTTCGTGCTCATATCTTTGATCTATGGGCAGTAGACACTCATCCATAACTCAAAAAGAAAAAACACTTAATCACTAAAAAGAAATATTGACCCATCTCATCTCGTCCGATCTGCTTTTGACCTTTACTTATGAAACTAAGGCGTCTGTTGCAAAATAACGCACAAAGCGGAGAACAGACGACGGTAAATAGGCCAGAAAATGAACTTGAAATACGGCGATACCGTGTAATTATCCGTGTCACCACCGAATTTCATGAAAATTTGAATTTAGATTCTCAATAAACTATTTTTAATGGGAAATAAGCCACAATTTTACCAAAAAAATGATTTTATTAACGTTTCGAGGCCCAAATCGGGTTTCGTTGTCAAAATACAAAATAGGAACGCAACTCATAAATATGGGCGATATCATTTTAAAGTCTTCTACTTTAAAATGTATAATATACGTCTGAATTGCCAATATAAATGAGTGAGAAAAAAATAAATTATTAGAAGAATTTTTTTACTTAGCAACAACATTTTTATTTATTTTAGTAGTATTTTGTATTTTGACAACGACACCCGATTTGGGCTTCGAAACGTTAATTAAATCATTTTTTGGTAAAATTGTGGCTTATTTCCCATTAAAAATAGTTTATTATAAAAATGCCACAAGGAAATAGCTTCAGAACAACGTTAGATTCTAATTACCCTCCACTTCAATATTGAACTTGAGCTTAGGGTTTATCTAGCTTAGGGTGTAAAAACCACTCCTTCGCTCCCAAAATATAAGTCCTAAAATAGATAAATCGACTCGTGTTTTGCAACTTTTCAAGTTATTTGCGAGTGAAAATGTTCTTAGCAAAATTGTAGCTTATAAAAAACAAAAAAACATTGTGTACCAATGAAGACTGTAGAGCAAATAAAAGGAGAGTTATAGCTCATGAAAAGTAGCTTCTATTCTACATTATGCACAGCTGCGGTAACTGAAAAGTTTACATTTGCTTTTTTACATTTATTTTTATTTATTTATTTAGCTATCTTTTATTTTGATTTTTTAATATTAATCAAACTATTTTGGTCCGCCACTGGTAACTAACGTCACTTTGACGTGAAAGATGCATTTAAACGATCCAAAAATGCGAAAAATCGGCTACTAGATATTTAAGGGTGTAAACTATTTACTTGCCGCAGCTTTACATGCATACAGTGTTAGTAAGTAAGTATGAAAAACTTTAAGGGGTAACTTAACTACATGAAAAAATACTGACAGTTTGCTCAACAAAGCAAGAAATTCTATCTCAAACTGCCAATTTGTTTTTGTAATGGTCTGAATTGTTGTCAAAAAATAGTAGGTATCTATATCACTGAGACATTTCAAACTAAAAATTACTTTTAAATTCTACCTTTCATTTATGATAAAATACCTTTTTTGCCTTTTATATTGTGCACCTAACCGGTTTTAAACTTGAAAAAAATAAAACATTTTTGCACATATTTTTCATTTCTTAATAAATTGTCTAGAAATATAAAATATAATAATAGTAAACTAGAACAAACACAGAAAATATTACTGTACTAAATTTACAATCAAGATTCAGTAGAAATAGACAAACCAAGACACGTTAAATGCTATTAGGAGCTCTCCCGAATCATAATTTACGATCTATAAACCTTTTAGATCATGATTTGGGATTTACAATGTATATACATTTTAAATTATGATTCGGGAGTGCTCCTAATATCGTTTAACGTGTGTTGGTTTGTTTATTTCTACTGCATCTTGATTGTAAATTTAGTACAATAATATTTTTAATACGTGCATAGGTACAACAGATGTTCAAAATTACCTCCTTTAGAGGTAATAGAAGAATTTTATATTTATCATTGCAGCGCGCACCTTGAGCGGTGCTCATTTATCAATCCTCAGACCGTTTATTTTTGGTCACAATTTTTTTAAAGAAAAAATAGTGAGCTACTGACATACAGTGGAACCTCGATAAGTCGGATTAATCGGGACTACAGCCGATCCGGCTTATCAAAAATCCGAGTTAGCCGGAGAATATGGTAGAAATTAAAATACATATTAATAATAAACAAACACACATTCTAATTGCAAAAATATAAAATACATATGCATTGTACATCTAAATTACGTACAGTTGTTTAAATGATTGTTTATTTTTTGGTAGAGAACTCAGTTAAAATGAAAAAATTGTTGTTTTGTCTGATAAAAATCGGTCCGGGCAGCCGGACTTCCGGGTTATCGGAGGACGACTTATCGGGGTTCCACTATATATGTCAAGTTATTTAAATTCCTCGTACAATTAGTGACAAAGGTATATCTTGCACTTTTTTATACGTGGCGCCGTTTTTATACAAAAAAATAAAATATCTTAACGCTTACAAAGTATTTGAGGTAGTTTCTATATGCACAGAAACTTACTTCAATAAAAATTTTCATAAAAATTCCAACACCCGGTATCTTGGAAACGAAGCATTTGCAGACATAAGTTTATGAAGCAAACCGTCATTATTTTTTCAAGTAGAATAAAAATTCATACTTATGTACTAACACCCTGTATATCTTACAATACTCCAGTATATCCGTTATGATACCTCCTAAAATATAGGTATAGTATAATTCGCTGAATACTATAAAATGCTTAAAACAACTAGTTTGAAGGTTTTTTTAAGAGCAATAAGTTCTTTTAAATTATTTTTTGAATCATTATTTTAGACAGGGTTTTAGTTGAAGGGGATTGAATGAGTCACTAGTCATGAATGTATGCAAAGTCTGAAAAACCAATATTATATTAATCAATTTTTGTCTTACAGAAAAAAAATGCGAAATATTCAAAAACCAAAACCTACATTTTTTATTTTTTTTTCGAAGCAGTAATAATTGAAGATCTTAGTGGAAGAAGGAGGTATGTTACAAAGCCTACTTTTTGAAATATGGGCAGTTAAAGTTTTCATTCCTCTACTTTTATTATGAAAATATTGTTTGTGTTTTGGTTTTATTTATATTGGTATAAGCATTCCTTTACATTAATGTTGATAATTTGTTTTTATTTTTAGTATTTTTTCTAAAAATAAAGAAAAACTGTATATACCGCCTTCTTCCATTAGTTTTAGTTTCTATAACTACCCTTTATCTGAATGGATGAAGGGAGTATGTGGCATGAAATAATATTCTATAATCAGTTTTACAGAAATTTATGTAATTGAACACAAATAATCTTGTTCTTCAGGTACCGTGCTCGATTATTGAGCGTTCGCTATCAAATTGGCTATAGTAATTTTGTTAATGGCAGCTCGGTAAAAGGATGCAGAGGATCTGTTAAACCATTCTCACAGGTATCTAAGCCTTCTTCTTCGACCTGGCCTTTCTTCTTCCTCTACCTTGCCTTGAATTATTAAATGGAGTATATTATACAGAGTGAGTTTTATGTATGAAAAGCCTCAATTATCTCGGAAACGGCTTGCACGATTTTTTATAGATTTTAGTGACAAAGGGTCATCTAATGCGGCCGATATAATAGTGACAATTACATTGCTGTCAGAACATCCGTTTTTCTGTAAATCTAATGAATTTTCTTATTTCAAATGAAACACCCTGTATATTTTTGCGTTTGGAATTTCTTAAGAACTGCTGATTATTTTTCGTGTTATATACCCTCTATTTAACTGCCATATTTTCGTAGTTATTTAGCTATATAAAAAAAATTTAAACAAATTTAAAAAATCAAGTTTTTCAACTCGTGTACATTTATGTAAATTTATTTTATTTATTTTAGGTTCTTTTGATTATTGGAAACAAAAAAGTCTTTTGTAATTTTTCTCTAAAGTTAATAGTTTTCGAGTTATAAATAATTTAAACCTAAAAAAGACGAAAAATGTTTCATACCCCCTTTTTCCATTTAAGAATTGTATTTTACATGTTACATACCTCCTTCATCCACTAGAATATCTCTTTTTAGAGCTACAGTATAAGTGTCATATGATAGTGAAGTTACATACCACCTTAATTCACTAAAAAACTCAAAATTTTAGAAAATGTTACATACCCCCTTCTTCCACTTAGTTCTTTAAATGTTAAATTATTTTGACAAAACACATTTTTTCAAACTTAGAATATTTTTTTAACATAAAACCAATTCTTTTAAATAAGCACTTCTAAGAAAATGTAAAGCGGTTACGATTAATTTTATTTGGGGTGCTAATTAGGAGGAGATTTTCACGATGTTCTTACAAAAAAAGAGGACTAATTTTATTTTGAGAGTAATTTATTATTGCTGATGTTAGAAACTTTTATAAAAAATAACAATAAATCCTTTTTTTAAACCATTTTTTATCCATCCTTTTGATTTTATGATGTTTATATTTATATGAGACTTTTAGTCTATTTTTAAAAGGTTTTAACCTTTGTATTTTTGGGTGGCTCACCATGTTCTTGTAACACTGATGATGCTCTTGTTACAGAGCGAAAACGTTTTGTTTCTATGTTTGTAGACCTATAGTGGCATGTAAACACCAGGACAACAATTTTTTATTAAATTTTACTTGGAATTAATGGTTTACAGCCAGCTACAGAAAATTCTTCCTTGTGGACTTTTTTAAACATTTTAAAAAGGTCTTGATGAGTTTTCCACGAACAGTGCTACATTATTTGGTTATTTCTCGTTGAAATATTCGATTTGGAATTTATTGAATGAGAACCTATTTTTCATGAACCACCACTATACTTCTGCTGGACGTCTACATAAACGTTACTTTGTACGTCTTTGTACGTTACGTTTTTGCTAAGAATATTAACTTTTTTTGATAAAATAGTTACTTTTTGAGTTATTTGCGAAAAACCATGTAAAAACGTGTTTTTTTTTTGTTGAAAAATAAACATTGTCAAAAATGTATGTTTTTTACCTCCCAAGTCAAAGCAACCCTGGATTCAATTCCAACGTTGAACTTGAGGGTAAGTAGAACCTAAATCCAAAACTTCAAGCAAATCCTCCGTGACTAGGAAAATTACCCTCCAAAACGGTCATTGACTGGGCTACACAGCATAGAAGAAGCTAAATAATTACACTTTTATAAAAAAGAACTTTTTTATAATACTTAAAACCTTTTTATTATTTATAGGCAAGAATATAAAATAATTTAACGATAAACGATTTAACGATAACATGCTTAAAATTCCAAACATTACACTCTAATAAAAAAGTACTTTTTATAATACCACGGTTTTTACTCTGGGCTAATTAGCAAAATACAAGGAAAAGTTATTTACCAGCAATTTTATTGCTGGAATCGAATCTTATTATTGTATGTATTAATAATATAGATATGCAAAGTCCGCAGATAGTGTGCTACTTTTTTTTACAAACAAAATGGCGCCCGAAAATCGTGTTTTTTTCAATTTTTGCTCTATAACTCCAAAGATTTTAACTTTAGACCAAAAATACCCAAATAAAAATTCACCGCAATTAAATTCTGCATAGAGACGTGTTTTTTCCGATTTACTTCGACGAAAACTTTCCCCGGAAAAAGCCGGTTTTCCAACAAAATCTTTAATTTTCAACTAAACTTTTAGATAAGTAGTTGTTAATCAATAATTAAATAACTTGGTAACGTAAAGCCCTTTCCCTATATATTATAGTTCCAGAAGTCTATGGAAATTGAATGGACAGTTTAGCAACAATTAAAATGTTAATTAAAAATTTACGGTCGCTATAATAACGACAATAATTATGATGCATAAGAATAACTATGATTTTTTCATAAAAAGACACTATACCTATCTAATATATTTTACAGAATTGAAATTGGACTATTTAAGCGGCCTCAGCAATATTTTAAAATTATAAACAATTTTTTGGTTTATAAACAAATATAATATCTCGAGAAATATTAAACTAAATTAAATTATGAAAACGGTATTCGAAAGAAAGCGGCAGGACGCTTCTTTTAAAAGGAAAAACGTTTAATTATGACGGGTGGTTCCTGAGATACAACCGGTCAAAGTTGACCAGAATTTACGGCAAAGATATAAACAATAAGATCATAATTTTCAAACCATCACCTTTTTATTTTTGTTCTCTTTCTCCACACCAATTTTCATATCTTTAAAATCCTCATAACATATATTATTATAATAAAAACTATCGATAATACGTGTGAAAATTGCCAAAAATAGCAAAATTCCAATCAAAAAATTAGGTTGGAGAAAATGTAACCCTCAAAGTTCAAAATCGGTATACGTTAACAAAATGCATTTTCTCGGCTTCCCATGGAGCAATTTCCTTCATTCTTTTTTTTTTCCCTAATAACTCGAGTAGAGCCATTGAAGTAACGCAATATTAAATGTCAAACTTGCTTTTGTTTTGTTATAATAGATTAATTTTTTTATAAGAACAGAAAATTACATATTTTTTCCAGTTGTAGGCTTTTTTTAGATAAACTTACTAAAGTGTACCTTTTAAAGTTAAAAACATAAATATTCTCATTTGAAAGCTGTATAATTATTTAAAAATATTAAAATATTGTGTTATAATAAATAAATTAATTTATTATAACAAAACAAAAGCAAGTTTGACATTTAATAATACATTAGTTCGATGGCTCTACTCGAGTTACTTGGGAACAAAAAAAGAATGAAGGAAATTGCTCCATGGGAAGCCGAGAAAATGCATTTTTTTAACGTATACCGATTTTGAACTTTGAGGGTTACATTTTCTCCAACCTAATTTTTGATTGGAATTTTGCTATTTTTGGCAATTTTCACACGTATTATCGATAGTTTTTATTATAATAATATATGTTATGAGGATTTTAAAGATATGAAAATTGGTGTGGAGAAAGAGAACAAAAATAAAAAGGTGATGGTTTGAAAATTATGATCCTATTGTTTATATCTTTGCCGTAAATTCTGGTCAACTTTGACCTGTTGTGTCTCAGAAACCACCCGTCATAATTAAACGTTTTTCCTTTTAAAAGAAGCATCCTGCCGCTGTCTTTCGAATACCGTTTTCATAATTTAATTTAGTTTAATATTTCTCGAGATACTCTATTTGTTTATAAACCAAAAAATTGTTTATAACTTTAAAATATTCATGAGGCCGTTTAAATAGTCCAATTTCAATTCTGTAAAGTAAATTAGATAGGTATAGTGTGCTTTTATGAAAAAATAATGGTTATTCTTATGCATCATAATTATTGTCGTTATTATAGTGACCGTAAATTTTTAATTAACATTTCAATTGTTGCTAAACTGTTTATTCGATTTCCATCGGCTTCTGGAATTGTAATACATACGGAAAGGGCTTTTAAGTTGCCAAGTTATTTAATTATTTATTAACAACTACTTATCTAAAAGTTTAGTTGAAAATTAAAGATTTTTTTGGAAAGGCCCGCTTTTTCCGGGGAAAGTTTTCGTCGAGGTAAATCGAAAAAAACACGTCTCTATGCAAAATTTAATTGCGGTGAATTTTAATAATAAAATCTTTGGAGTTATAGAGCAAAAATTGAAAAAAACACGATTTTCGGGCGCCATTTTGTTTATAAAAAAAGTAGCACACTATCTGCGGACTTTTTTCTTGGAAAATCCTTTTTTTTGGAAAAATGACTGTAGGATGCAAATGATTAAAATTTCATATCCTGAATTGGACGTTTCTGATGTTCCACCTGGAGCTAACAGAGCTACGGAAAAGGTCGGTGTTACTGATGTGACAGAAAAAAGACAGAAAGTCCCGACATAACTGTATTGTGTGTAAAAAATTTTGCGTTGAGAAGAGACAAAACTTAAAAAGCAATCGGGTATGCCCACCAATTTTGCCAAATAAAATGTTTGCACTGGGAGTTGTCAAATATTTGTCCTGGTAAATTTTTATGAAAATGTATCCACACTGCCTTAGTATCATCAATATTAATCTACCTTTGAAAGACAATATCCGAAACGAACAAACTTATTAGAAGTCCCGAATATGTAAGTTACACTCTCGTCAACGTACGTCTATCTTGAACTTGCGCTCAGTTCCTAATGGTCATTAAAGTGAGAATGAGCATGTGCAATAGTGGCACGTATCCGTGCCATACGAACTGTCTGCAAACGTAGCATGGCACGTATCCGTGTCATGTGCATTCAAAATCCAAATTTTTAAGCAAATCCGTCCTGACTAGAAAAATTACCCTCCAAAACGGTCATTGACTGGGCTACAAAGCAGAGAAGAGACGAAACTTACAAAGCAGTCGGGGATACCCACCAATTTTGCCAAATAAAATGTTCGCACTGGGGAGGTGTCAAATATTTGTCCCGCGCGAGTTTTTATTAGAAATGTATACGCACTGCTTTACTATCATCAATATTAATCTACCTATGAAAGACAAAATCCGAAACGAATGTGAGAATGGGCATGTGCAACAGTGTCACGTATCCGTGCCTCGCGCACTCTCTGAAAACGTAGCATGGCACGCATCCGTGCCATGTGCATTTAAAATCCAAATTTTCAAGCAAATCCATCGTGACTAGAAAAATTACCCTCCAAAACGGTCATTGACTGGGCTACAGAGTAGAGAAGAGACGAAGCTAAGAAAGTAGTCCGGGATGCCCACCAATTTCGCCAGATAAAATGTTTGCACTGGGAGTTGTCAAATATTTGTCCTGTGGGAATTTTTATTAGAAATGTATCCGCACGTTTCCTGGTTGCCTGTCTGCGCCCCTGCTTGTCCTTGTATGCGTGTTTCCATAACTCTGAATGACTGTTTGCTGGATAACGATTTCCATGTGAATAAATATAAGCGAGAATCTCCTTCCTCTCCCTTGTATTTGTGTAGAAGGGAAAATGGAGGGGAAACTTCTGCTCTTGTCGTATGTCAATAAGCGGCTACACATATGACTTTTCGTTGATGTTTATGCTAAATGAGCAAAACTATAAAACGTATCATTTCAGCTTTGCTATAATATTTGGTTAGGTAAACTATTATAAAGTTTAAGAACAAAAATAAGTTGTTGGGTGATGTTTGTACAGTGGTCTTGTTTGATTTACGTAATGAATCGCAATTAATATTTTTTTATGAAAATTTTCAATATTTGCTTATGGAAATGTAAGAATGGTAGTCAACAAAGCAAAAAGCAAGCATTTTATAAAGAGTGCACTAACTATTATACACTAACTGTCATGTATTGGACAACCGGATCAGATACTTAATTTATTTATAAGTCAACCTTGTCATATATGTAGTCTCAGTATTGTTCTATGACTGATTGGCTGCATTAGTGTATTTATTAGGGTGGGTCGAAAAAAAAACGATGTTTCATTTCTTAATCGCTATACCGCGGAAAAGTTATCTTTGGGGTATATAAGTAACATGCAAAGTAAAATAAAGTTATATATTGAACCCCCAGCTACAGCATCATATTTGAAATTTAGTTTTTTTTTCAGAAATAAAGACATTTTTCAATTATTTTTACAATCTTCAGCCAATAATATTTGAACGGGGTGTAGTGATAGATCGCCTCCACGTGGTGCACCCTGGGTAACGCTAAATGGTCTATCAATTTTTGGACGCCAAACTAGCCGCTAAGCTCTCCTGGCAACCAGTACGATAAAGAAAAGCAAGGAAAGGAATCTCCATATAGGAATATGGAAAACTACAAAGGTGTTTATCAACACCATTTGACGAGACGTATCGGACCAACCCTCCGTATATGTCAAATAAACATAGAGGGAATTAGTAGATCAAAATCTGAATTTCTTTCAAAAATACTAATCGAAAATAACGTCGACGTCATAGCCATTCAAGAAACTCACGCATCATCAGAAACCGAGCTTATTAAGAGGGGTAAAATTCCGGGATATAGCATGATTGGAGCCACTTACAGCAATGTTTACGGAACTGCAACTTACGTGAATAACAGTATACAAAATTCCAAGGTGAAGGACTGCAGCTGCGAAAATAGTGTATCCATAATCTCTACAGAAGTGAATGACATAACCATAAAGAACATCTACAAACCACCATTAACTAAATGGCCAATAAATGTAATCAAAACTGAGGGCAACCAACCTACAGTTTACATAGGGGACATTAACAGTCACCACAACAAATGGGGGTATGAAAACAATGATGAAAATGGGGAAAAACTCCTGGAGTGGGCCGAAGAAAACAATATCCACCTTATCCATAGTCTGAAAGATAAACCTACTTTCTTTTCTAGAAGATGGCGCAAAGGCTACAACCCTGATCTATGCTGGGTTTCGAGTAACTCACAGTTGCAACCACTTCCAAGCTCCCGAACTGTAATGCCTAGTTTCCCTCGCAGCCAACATCGACCTGTCATAATCGAAATAGGCATACAAATTTCTATCGTTGAATCCACGCCGAGACCCCGTTGGAATTTTAACAAAGCAAATTGGCCTGAATACGCCAAAGAGCTGGACAACTGCATTCGCTTCATTGACCCGAAGGCCAACAATTACCACCGTTTTTTAGGAATGGTTATCTCTATCGCCAAAAAACATATCCCCCGAGGTTTTCGAAAGGAGTACATCCCAGGCTGGACGGAAGAAAGCCAAAAACTATATGAAGAATTTTTGAAATCAGAAGATCCCGAAATCGGTGACAACTTACTCAAGTCACTGGATTCAACTAGACTTAATAAATGGAAATCTACCGTAGAACATATTGATTTCTCCCGTTCCAGTCGGAAGGAATGTGGACTGATCCGCAAACTGGGCGAAGCAAGCAGAGCACAACACTTAAACAAATCAACAATTGAGCCAAATAAGATAGCCAATAGAATAATTGAGAACTCTCGAGCTCCATCTGAGAAAACTCATACATCGATGGTAAAAAAAGCTCTTAGACAACTTAAAGCAAATACCCCCGCATCATCAGAATACTCACGTGCCTTCTCATTGGATGAAATAAACGAAGCGCTTAACCAAACCAAAACGGGAAAAGCAGCTGGTTTCGATGGAGTATATCCTGAGTTTATAGTCCACACTGGTACAAAAACAAGACAATGGCTCAAAGAATTCTTTAGCGACATTGTGACTACAGCTATGCTACCCCCAGAATTCAAAAGAACAAAAATTATCGCAATCCAGAAGCCTGGCAAAGACAACAAGCTGCCTGAAAGTTACCGGCCTATCGCCTTACTCAGTTGCTGTTATAAATTACTAGAACGACTCTTATATAATAGAATATGTAACACCATTGAAGACGCTGTACCAATTGAGCAAGCTGGATTTAGAAAAGGACGAAGCTGTTGTGACCAAGTGCTGTCCTTAACTACATTCATCGAAGCTGGCTTTGAAAGACGTGAAAAATCTGCCATAACATTTATAGACCTTACGGCTGCCTATGACACTGTGTGGAGAGAGGGTCTTATTTATAAGTTGATGAAAATCATACCCTGTCTCAAAACTTGCCAGCTGATAAACAATCTACTAACTAACAGACTGTTTCAGGTATACATAAATGATGCACGAAGTAGCGTTAGAAAACTTAACAACGGCTTACCTCAAGGCTCAGTGCTAGCTCCTTTATTATTTAACCTTTATACGGCGGATATACCTGAAACAAAATCGAGAAAATTCGCTTATGCAGACGACCTGGCCATTGGCTTCCAAGATAATAGTAAGGAAGCTGGAGAACGAGCTCTAAACGAGGACCTAACTACACTTAGTAACTACTTTAAGAACTGGCGCTTACGTCCTAACACAAGCAAAACTGAAACCTGTCTCTTTCATCTGTCGAATCAACTTGCGGGCGATACCCTCAATGTAACTCTAAATGATGCAGCTATCAAACATAACAACAACCCCAAATATCTAGGCATCACACTTGATAGAACACTCACCTTCAAAAGCCATCTTACAAACGCAGCCGGTAAACTGAGAACAAGAAACAATATAATAACAAAACTTGCTGGAACAACTTGGGGTGCTTCTGCAGATACTCTTCGGACCTCTGCTCTAGCTTTGGTTTTTTCAGTGGCAGAATATTGTGCACCAGTATGGTTAAATAGTGCACATACAAACAAAATCGATGTCCAACTTAATCAAACCATGAGAATAATCACTGGAACAATAAAATCAACCCCAGTGAGATGGCTGCCTACTTTGAGCAATATTGCTCCACCAGATCTACGCCGTACAGCAGCATTAGTGAGACAGTATCAGAAAATTGTAGCCAACATACAATTACCAATCCATCAAGACGTACCAGACATCTCAAAAGAGCACCAGCGACTGAGGTCTAGAAATCCTCCAATCAGAACTGCCCGAACAATTGGTGATTCCTATGATATACAAAGGCAATGGTCCACAAGATGGATGCCAACAATAGCAGCAGACTATATTCAGATATCCATCCCAACCCAGGGTTTCATCGGATCGGGTCTGCCCCGGCCCACCTGGGCGAGGCTTAATCGCATACGTACCGGACATGGTAAATGTGCTGATTCTCTGTTCAAATGGGGTCGTGCAGAAAGTCCACAGTGTGATTGTGGATCGCCTAGACAGACCATAAGTCATTGTGTTTCAGATTGCCTAAATCGTGCCTACCGTGGAAACCTCCAGGACTTTGTGGAATGCTCCCCAGATGCAATTGAATGGCTATGTAAATTGGACATTAATATTTAGATTCATTCATTATGTTTTGGTGTTTGAATAATATATATTATATTTGTGTATTTATCGTACTGAAAAAGTCCATACGCTAAATAAAATAAAAAATTTGAACGTGCTATAGTGAAAACTGTTTAGTTAATAGTTTAAAAAATAGGAAATAAATTTGAAACAGACAATATCTTTTAATTTGCGGTAGCGCAAAATATTAAAAAATTGTTAATATTCACATATTAGCACCGTAAAAGAAGGAGGTGTGGTCTAGTATGTTGCGTTGGGTGTTAATAGCCGATAGGGGATCTGCCGTAGCATCCAGAGTTTCGATGCCAAAGTTTGACAGCAAGCGCAGCTTCAACGTACCCACTCAGAAATAGTGAGTAAAATACTCTTTTTAAAGTCAAAATTTCATTTAATTTATTGATATTGTTTGGCTATAATTTGGTTTTTTGTTTAAATTAAATACGTTATTAAAATTATAAGTTGTTTTGTTTATATCATTTATAACTTTAAACACACTATAATAATTATATTCAGATTAAATGAAGTGTAAAGTAAAAGAACAAAAAATTGATTGTGCTATTAACACCCAACACAACATACTACACCACACCTTCTTTTAAGGTGCTAATATGTGAATTTTAACAATTTTTTAGTATTTTGCGCTACCGCAAATTAAAAGATATTGTCTGTTGACTCACACATGCAACCCATTCATTACTTATTATTCTATTTACTACTGGTTATGCCGAAGATGTTCCTAGAGAACATAACAAAGTTAAATCTTGTTGAAGATTTCTGTAATGCATAAAGCGGTACTGTTCTCGATGATAGGATACTTAAGCGTACCGAGTCACATAAACGTAGTCCCCAGAGCTAATACTTTTTAATAATGTAGGTATCTAAGATGGCTGAATTTATTTTGAGAGAGTGAGAATATAGATCAAACAAGCTAGTAAAAAATAAGCCGTTTTTCGACATAATTGAAAAGACGAGGTTTGACAGTTGAAATAAGTAGTATGAGATATTACAAAAAGGGTACCATCTTGGGATTCATCAATTTTTTAGTGGAACAATTTTTAAATAAACAATCAAAACGTCAAACTTAGTTTTGTGCTCATAACTTAAAAACTTGTTTATTTAGAGGTTTGACGTCCACAGGTAACTTTTTTAGAACAAAAAGATACATCGAATGAGATACGCTAAATGAAAATCGGTTAATAAACAAAAAGGTTATTGCAAAACGGACGACAAAATCACTGTTTTTGAATATTGTTAATTACAATTTTACTGTTTATTAAAATATGTTTAAATATACCTAAACTTGAGGGCATTATGGTGTTTGAATGGTGTGTAAAAAATGATCCAGATCTGTTAAATAGTTTTCGCAAAACTGAATTTGTTTATAAAATTTTTTGAAAAAGAGCTAAGTTCTGAGGCTGGTCCAGTTAATATGGTTGAATGTATCTCAATAATCCGGGGCTCATTTCCTTCGTTAAGATATATAGGTACTAATAGCCTATGAAAAAAAAGTAAAAAAAATTCATGTACATACACAAAATTATTTGTTAATAAATAGCAGTTTTTAAGCATATAAACAATTACAATAATATCGTAGAAATTAGATCAAATTAAACGGCAATAACAAATACGGAAAGCTGGTTAAAATAAACAACTTCTAAAAAAAAATTTTAGGTCCTACGACCCTTGGGGTCTGAGATAGCCCCTTTTTTTGAAAAAATCACTGTTAAGTTTTTAGCAAGAAAAAATGTTAAAAATTGTTTAAACAGTAGTGTTATAAACAAATAGTATTTTGCGTTGCGACTAAAGTAAAAAAAATAGTGGGCGTAGCCGAATGAGAATAAATTCGCGGACTACCATTCGTTAGCGCTAGACCGTTTCAGCCCATTTTTAACATTGGCAGTATACCGGATTTGAAGCTTAATATTATATTTATATATTTTGGTAGAAACTTGAATTTTATGAATATTATTATGTTGCACATTTATTTGGTAAAATTATATTTTAAATAAATAAATTTAAAAAATAACAATAAAAAGGCCACTTCAAAAAAAGTTTATACATCCCATTAGCTGCTTTGTTTTGGATAATTTTGCAATGAAAATAAGGTAAATGTTATTATTTTAATGTGGTACAATAGATAAAAAAAAATGTAAACTTGGTACAGTAGAACCCGATTGGTAGGTATATGCATTTTTTCTTCTCTATTTTGAATCCGTATGTAGTTCAGGCTGTATCGTCTACCCCGTTTGGTAAATTATTCCGATTCGTATTTTTTGCACAAACTTGCTCAAAAAAAATTCCTTATAACAAATCCAGAGGGTACCAAGAGCTACCGCGGCCGGAAAATTGTTTAAACTATTTTTTCATTAGTTTTATGTTTACTTATAAAAGTTGGGTGACAAACTGTTTAGTTTATAATTTTAATCAACGCAGCATTAAAACATATGTCCTGAAGAAGTTTTCTGGAAAATTATTAAGTCAAAATATGCAACAAAAAAAAGTTACGCGACCTTATAGACGAGTGGTACTCCCTCCCAAAAAAAACGCTCATTTCTCGAGATATCAACCACGGTGTGGTGAATGGCTAATTTTGGTCTTACTTTATGTTTTTGATGGTGCTGAAAACGAAAATGAGTTTTATTTTGAATTTTAGATGGGGAAACATTGTCAAAATCGCCATTTTACCCTAAACATAAAAAAATGAAATCCACGTTTTTCTTAAGATTAAAAGTTACACCACTTTTTTTCTATGAAACATTTTCTCTGTATTCTAGATTTTAACATCAAATTAATTAAACAGCTAAATTTCAAATTTTGTCACTCAACTTTTGCGATTAAACTTTGCAATTCAAGAATCTGCACCTTTTCCTTCAAACAATTTATAACTTTCTTTATAGCAAGACAGAAATATTGAAGCAGGTCCCATTGTCTTCATTAAGGTGAGAAATATATACTACAAAAATTTCAGAAAAAAATATCACAATGGAACAGAGTTGTAGCAAGTTAAACGCAAAAAACATGATTTTTTTTATTTTTAGGGTAAAGTTGCGATTTTGATAATCTTCCCCACGTAAAAATCAAAACAACCCTAATTATTGTTTTCAACAGATAATCAAAAATATAAAATATGAGCAAAATTAGTATCAGTATCTCGAGAAATAAGCTTTTTTTGGGGTGTGCCGCTCGTCTATAAAGTCACATAACATTTTTCCTATTGCATATTTTAAATTAATTTTTTTTGGAAAACTTTTTAATGAATTATATTTTATTTCTGTGTTAGTTAAAATTATAAACTAAAAAGTTTGTCACTCAACTTTTTTAAGTAAACATGAAACTAACGAAATCTGACGACAAAATTTTTAAAAATTAAAAACCTCTTTATTAATGTGTTTAATCATTTTGGACAAATCTCATTGTTATCTAAATGCTTCAAAGATAACAGTAAAGTTTTCTAAAGGAAATATTTACAGCGACCAAAAATACAGTGAGTTAAATTTGAAAAATCATCAAAATTGATTTTTCGCATTTTTGCATAAAATGTGATTTTTGAACATGTTCCACTAATTCTAGAAAAAAATAAACTCCATATTCGGATTCAAAGACCTCGAAAACATAAGGAATGACGAAAATTTGTCATTCACCTTAAAGTTGATTTTTGTGGTCGGTATAACGTAAATTTAAGAGTTGCTGCCGGTCGCCAACCGCGCTCACTATTCAGTCAGTCGACTACGCCCGCTATTTTTTACTTTAGTCGAAACGCAAAATACTTTTTGTTTATAACATTACGGTTTAAACAATTTTTAATATTTTTTCTTGCTAAAAACTTTGTTACAAACTTTAACTTTTCTTATAAAAGATTGGTTAATTTCAGCTCTTAATGTTGTTAATTAACGTAACAGTGATTTTTTTCAAAAAAAGGGGCCATCTCAGACCCCAAGGGTCGTAGGACCCAAAAATTTTTTTTAGAGGTTGTGTATTTTAACCTGCTTTCTGTATTTTCTATTGCCATTTAATTTGATGTAATTTCTACGAAATTATTGTAATTGTTTAAAAGCTTAAAAACTGCTATTTATTAACAAATAATTTTGTGTACGTATATGTATTTTTTTTACTTTTTTTTTTCATAGGTTGTTAGTATATATTTTAACGAAGGAAATGAGCCCCGGATTATTGAGATACATTCAACCATATTAACTGGACCAGCCTCAGAAGTTAGCTCGTTTTTCAAAAAATTTTATAAACAAATTCAATTTTGCGAAAACTGTTTAACAGATCTGGACCATTTTTTGCACACCATTCAAACACTACGATGCTCTCAATTTTAGGTATATTAAAATATATTTTAATAAATAATAAAATTGTTATTAACAATATTCGAAAACAGTGATTTTGTCACCCGTTTTGCAATAACTTTTTTGTTTATTAACCGATTTTCATTTAGCGTATCTCATTCGATGTATCTTCTTTTTCTGAAAAGTCAGCTGTGGACATCAAATTTCTAAATAAACAAGTTTTTAAGTTATGAGCAAAAAACTAAGTTTGACGTTTTGAGTGTTTATTTAAAAAATGTTTCACTAAAAAATTGATGAATCCCAAGATGGTAGTCTTTTTGTAATATCTCATACTACACATTTCAACTGTCAAACCTCGGCTTTTCCGTTATGTCTAGTAAAAACCTAACTTATTGGCCTAATAATATATATTTCAAAGTAAAAAGTATTTCAGTTTTTCGAAACTATTTTCTGATAACTGTCACAGTCGTAAAATTTTAGTAGACAATTTATATTTATTTTTGAAATAGGCGTAATTTAAATATTCACAGAAGCTGCAGAATTTAACGTGTATTACTGGAGTAATAATTTAAAGGGAATTTTAAAAGTTGCATTTTAATTTGATAGACGCCTTATACCTACCTTCCCATAATATTTTTTTAATTCCAACCTGATTCAATTCGTGAACTAATGAAAAAATATCAATATTTTTTATATCTTTTTAGTTGTATAAGTCTATATAAATTTTCAAAACAATTTGGTTTACTGAGATTGGTGTGCAAGATTTTGAGAAAAATGTCTCCCAGTTTAGAAAAGTTGTGATTTCGATAAAAACGTGTTAAACTTATTTGTTCTTTAATTTTATCGAATAAAATGGTTGTGTTTATCTTTTTCCTCTAGCGATTTCTGGTGCACATTGAGTGCTCCAAATGTCCAGTATAATATGTAAATGGTCGGTCAAAGCTTTTTTTTTATATACTTCTTCTCTTTTTAGATGTCTCGTTGCTCCTATTGGCTTGAGGGATATGAGATTCGTCAATATTTTATTGGAGATATTTTTACAATTTTTATTGTCATAAGATGCATGCAATGCATTACTAGATTCTAATTGTTTGCCGAGGAACTTGTTAATTTATAATTATTTTCTACAGTAAACTTATTCTCTTAAATTTCCTTTTAATATTATGCTTATTTCGCTGAGTTCTCCTACTTTGACTCCCTTTTAAATGACCACCAGATTCAATAATTTTTTCCGATTCTCGAAACAATGATTTTTATAAATTTCAATAATATAAAACACGTTCTCGCTTTATAAGTTTTAGATCCCAACTGGCTAGTTACAGTCTCATAGGTAACAATCTCCTTAATAATTTCAACAATTAAAAAAATTGTAAGTATATATTCCCAAGTAGCATCGAACGAGTTTATTAAGTCTTTTAAGGATGCTTTAAAACTGTAGAATAAAACTAAAATTAAAACCATTTGGTTTTTAAGTAAACCTTAAGGTTGCAATAAAACCGCTTTCAGCATAAAAGGTCCCACTCTGAAAGAGGTCAATAAAACCAAAAATAAAAACCTTCTTAAAACTTTGTTTTCTTAAGCAACTGGTTTTAAAGCTGCTGTGAAGGTGCCTTGAAAACCATGTTAAAAAAAGACACTTTAAGTGCAGGCAGTTTTATAGCAAACTTAAAAGGTTTCTTAAATGGAGACTTTTAAAGACAATTTACCTTATTAAATGATTCTTTAAACACATATACTTCCATATAGGCCAACAAATTTTTACATGTGCTATGATAGGTAGATACGTATTTGTAACCATAAAATAATAAAAAGTACTTGGTTATTTCGGACTGTCAAGATAGAAAAACACTTGCGCACCCAACTTCATTGATACTGTTAACAAAAATAGATCTAAATAACTCACGCGCCCTAAAACTTCTGACTTTTGGCGAATAAAAAATAAAAACAAATAAAAAAATTTAAATCCGAAAAATATTAATTTAAAAGAAAAATAATTTTATCTACAATTTTAATGTTTTAATGTTAAAATAAATCAAATTTATGTCTTTAAGTCGCTTATTTCTAATGTTTATGTAAGCCTTATATTGTAATCTATCATGGTTTTCAGCATCTCCAGAAAGTAATATGGCCAAAATCCAAATAAAACTATTTAGTCTATCGACAGAGAATTGTTAAGATCAAATGGTTTTATTTTATACTTTTCCAAGAGCATATATCCTACATAAAACCAAGGTTGCCTTGGAATTAAAACCGTTTAGTTTTAATGCTTCTGACAATAATGCGACTCGGTTTTAATGTGAATCTAACCTAAAATCGAGGCGTCATAGTGCTGTGTGTGTTGTATTTTTCTTTTAAAATGACCAGTTCGTTTATATTGTAAGTACTTGCGACTTATTTCTTCCATACTAACTGTACTTCCACTTTTTACAACACATTACACCACTGTTTCGCTCTAAAACAAATGGCCGACCCTTTTGGACACGAAAGAAGAGGGGATGAGTTTAGTTTTATTGTTTCTAACAAAAAGCATAGTTTAGTCTTTACAAAACCAAATTGATTCAGTTAAGAGCGTTTGGTTTTATATAGCCTACTAATTGCTTTTAAGAAAGCAACTTTAAAGAAAACTAAAAAAACAGTTTTATGGCATATGTTTTACTGACATAATAGTCTTGAGATCAAGCAGTTTTAATAATAGGTTTTAATAAAACTAAAAGGTCAAAAACTAGAATCTAATAAAACCAAACAGTCAGGAAGTTCATCATGAAATTTATTAGTTTTAAAGTATACTGAGAATATATCATTTTAAAACTACAATAAGAAAAATTATCTATTAAGATAAATTAGTCTTATTTGATACTCTTATTAGATACTTTAAAACTAGTGACAGTTCCTTAACAGTTTTAAAGTTTTGGCATTATCTTCTTATTTACCACAATAAAACCTTTATAAACCTTAAATAAAACTAAAATGTTTTTATTGTGCTACTTGGGTTTATATCTACCTTCTACAAAAAGTATTTTCAATCATACTTATTCCCCGTGTACAAACAAAACAAAACTCTTTTAAATAATATACATTTCTGGTAACAAGCACTGCGATATTATCTTTGAAAGGATTCCACTTTCTCTCCTGCCACCGTCTTTTGTATCAAATTAAAAAGAACTCCAGATAATGGATCGTCGTGACACGGTCCATTTTTTACTCCATGAATTTGCGAAGAGAGCTCGCTGTCTGCCCCTATTCCTCCACGTTTTAAACTTCGTCTAATTGGACGAATGATATATTACGAGGCGCGTCGCAACATATTTCTTGTATAAATGTTACAGGACAACCATATATGAATTTTGTATTACAACATTTGTTTTGTCAATTTTTTCTTTAATTTCTATATGGGAAGTTGGATGTTTATTTTTGATGTTTGATGATTGTTAATGTGAATGATATTCTGTCGACTATGACTTAAATATATACTTTTATATTCAAGATTAACGTACTCGTCTGCTATGGACACTTGCACAAATGCAATTAGGTACTTTTTCTTCTTCTTCTTCTTCTTCTTCTTCTTCTTCTTCTTCTTCTTCACGTGCAATATAATAATTATCTGACGTTGGCGATCACCAGTGCGAAGGCTTCTCGATATTCTGCAACATGGTACAATAATTATTATCCTGCGTTAGGTAGTCCATTCACGAATGTTTCTCAATCAAGAAACTTGTTTTCTCCCTACACTCATACAGTCCTCTATTTTCCCTTTAAGAATCAGTTGTAAATCTATTCGATTCTCATTCTATGTCGATTTAATCTTTCTATATGGCCCAGATAATACATTTTTCCGCGTTTAACACTAGAAAGTCGGGCTTAGCTTACCTACCTAGAAAGCCGGAAGGGATCATTTTGGCCCCGCGTTCTTTAATCAATTAAAACTCAGTTTAAAGAAATTAAATCTACTCTAGACGATATAATCTGATTTTATTTTTTACTTTCATTTTTTGACACATTCGCTGCCTATCAAAAAACTTCGGAACACCATACAGTTTGCAGTTTTTGGTATTTGCCACACATTGCCTTGTTACAGCCGCGGCAATGATTGGAAGTATGATGTCCTTTACAAAATATTTTCAACTTATATTTTTGTCGTTTTTGGAAAGTAACAGTGATAGTTGTTTGTAGACCTGGTGTTGCTAGGCGTAGTTCCAGATTGCGGGAGGCAGGGTATGGGCCCATAATTCTTCACACAGCCGAAGAATAAACTTACACTCAACGAAAAAGGTACGTAATATCAATAAAAATGTTAATTGAGACAACAAACGCAATACTTAAAATTTGTCCAATTCTTGGTTTTATTGGGACAACAAAACGGTGTTCATCAATTCATTATTTTCGTTCGTTGAGCCAATGTATTACGTTTATTGAATGGATGAACATTCATTATGTATACCATAATATCACTTTATTGGTATTACGAACTCTGTTCACTGAGTCAACGAAAACTATTTATTGATATTACGAACTCTGTTCACTGAGTCAACGAACACTATTTATTGAAACAACAACGTCGTTAATTGACCGACGAAGACTATTCGTTGTGTCAATAACACTGTTATTTCTCCTAACGTATTTCGTTTATTTCTACAATTATTTCCGTTTATTGTTACAATTAATTCCGTTTATTCCCACAATACATACGATTTTTCTTATGGTAGGGGAGCCCAAGCGGGGATTTTTGCAGTTACTCGAGCGCGTCAGATTAGCATATGGGGGAAACCTGGTACCCTGCAGATGTACCTCTACCATATATTGGCTCAACACAGGGGAGTTCGTTAAGGGGGGCCCGAAAAAAAAATCTATTCTTAAAAAAACTCGAAATTGTCAGATTAAGATAAGGTAAGTTAAGTACATGCAAAAGAGTGTATATTTCAAAAATCTGACGATTTGAGCCGGGCGTAAGGAAATGGGTGAGTCCCAAAGTTTCACAAGAAAAAAGCGAATATTTCGCGAAATGAATGACAGATCGAGAAACTAAAAAATATGTGCCCAATATTTTTTAAAAATCTATCGAATGATACCAAACACGACTTCCCACGGAGAGGGGTGGGGGGTAAATTTAATATTTTAAATAAGAATCCCGCGATATTTCGCGAAATGAACATCAGATCGAAAAACTGTAAAATACACTTATTCAATATTTTTGAAAAATCTATCGATTGTTACTAAACACGACCCCCCATGGATGTGGGGTGGGGGGTTACTTTAAAATCTTAAATAGGAACCCCCATTTTTTATTGCAGATTTGGATTCCTTACGTAAAAATAAGTAACTTTTATTTGAAACATTTTTTCGAATTATGGATAGATGGCGTTATAATCGGAAAAAACGATTGTTGGAAATGGAAAATTAAATTAAAAAATGGCAAGCGCCCACTAAAATGGAAAACTTTAGTTAACTTTTTTTGGTTTTAGGACCTACTCTTCACAACCCAATAGGTCCCCAAAGCGCTCGAGTGACTGCACATTTAGCATACTTTGCTCCCCTACCATTACAAGTAATTCTATTCATTCTTACAATCAGTTTCGTTCATTCCTACTATGAACGTATTTTATATTAATAATTACTGAATGCAATAGCCCAATGTATGATATTAATTGATTAATAATAATTTTTTAAATCCCCCTTTTTTGTCCTTAACCTAAATAAAGGACTTTACACTGTGTGATTTTTCATATGATTTCACTTATTCAGTGTACTGTAATAAGTGTTACACTCCCCCCAACCTCTTATTAACTTATTTATTTTTAGCACATAAGCAAAACGCTCGGACAGGTCGATTTTTAAAATAATCAAAGTATATTATAACATCAATATTTCGAACTTTGCAAGATCCCTCTTCAGGTAACTTTGATTTTTTTAATGGGAAAGTACGTCATGTGACAGCTTATTTAAAAGCGTTTGAAATAATGATTCCAAAAATGTATAACACTTTAATCCTTTTTGAGAGCGCAGGTGCAAAATTTCGATCGAATTCTTTTTAAACGCATTAATTTTTTTTTGGAATTCTGAGAAAACTAATAAGGATTTTTGATAAATTTAAACGCAGAATAAAATATTACATTATTACCGAGGGCAGAAAGTCCCTTAGAATAAACAAAAAGTTTCTGTTGATTGGTATGCCTATTTGAAATTAAAAATCATACTAAATTTTCTCTTTTTCACCCCTGTGACTTATTAAAATAATCATTATAGAGGTTCTCAGGGACTTCAGACCCTCGATAATACTGTAATATTTTATTTTGCATTTAAATTTTCAATAATAATAATTAGGTTTCTCAGGATTTGAAAAACATGAATACATTTAAAAAGAATTCGACCGAAATTTCACGATACTTAATAGACACACAAAAACTTCCTTCTACTACGGACTACACTTGAAAACGAAATGCAATTATTATTCGGCACTTCGGTAACATAGAGAAGCTAGGGGTATCACGATAAGGAAAAGCCGTTAACTTTCAAATGATCAAGCAAAACAGTTATTGTCTCAACAACTACGATTATTGTCACAATAAACGCATTGATTGTGGGTATTAAATGCAGTAGTAGATTGATTAATGCATTTGTTGTCACAACAATCAATTTACATCTATTCAATAATCATATATTACTCTATATTAACAACATTTGTACATTGTTTTCATGAAATCTGTACGTTGTCACGATAAACCAAGGTAATTGCTTGTCATCTACGAAATCAAGAACTTGAGTTGCTGCCAGATTTAACAGTATTTATTAAATATACGAAACTAAGTTATTGGCTGAATGAATTGAGTGTTATTGATTAATGTACTCTAGTTATTCTCACAATTATTATTCAATCATTGTGACAATAACCAAATGCATTGGTCAATGTCTAAAAGTTCGTTGAAACAACAAATTAAATTGTTGTGACAACGAAATACTATTCAGTAATCACGGTTAATCAATATTACGAACTAAATTTTTTTGAGTGTACAAAGACTGAGTCTACTTCCAGTTATTTCTTTATAAATAATCCATGCATTTATTGCTTCCAAGTCAAGAGTATTATAAAACACGTACATAGGCCATCGTCTTGAAGTTACTTTTGTAGTATAAAGACGCGTCGTTTGGTCCTCTACACCCACAATTGTATCTTTGTGTTCACCAACAATTTTATCTTTATTACGTAGATGATCAGTATGGTTTGTTCAACAGTAAATGGTTTGAATTCAATTAGTGCGGTCGTAAATATTATTAAATTTATCTGACCTGGCCCATTGCTAAGACCCACCCGGAGCGATAAGCCACCGAGGTAGACAGAGTTGGTCTTTTGCAATTAACACTGACTAGACGGTACTCCCATAATAAAGCCTAAAATAAATTTTACCTGAAACCGGGCCTTTTATACTATTATCGGTTAGTCCGGGCTGTTTATAGTGGTAACTAATTGAACTTAACCATTTACTGTTTAACATACCATACCAGAATAAGGGTAACCATTTACAATAAACATACATAAATATGATTTTACCCATCCGACCGGAATTTGAAAGAAAGGCTCGTCGAATTTCCCAAAAAACGATAATAACTTACACAGGGCAAATTTGGCCCCTTTAGACTTCTATGGTAGATTTGTTAGAAAAACCATTTAATAAATTTAGTAAACAATATTTTTTTGTGTTAAATAAATCTTTGTATTAAAATATTAAAAGTCATAAAATATGAAATTATTATTGCCTCAAATAAAAAAACTACAATAACTTCAAATCGCAACAGGGGCCAAATTGGCCCCTCCGACTTTCTAGTGTTAACAGTCTTTAGTAATTCTCTATCTTTGTTGACCCTCCTTAGTACTTTCTCTTTAATTATTATTGATGTAAAATGTGTCCTCAATATCCGTCTATGAAACCACATTTCCAATGCTTCAATTTTGTTCATGGTCGATACTTTTGGGGTCCACACTTCTGCGCCATACAAAGTTACAGACCAAACACAGCACTTAACCATTCCTTTTCTTAGTTCTAAACTGAGATGATTATTCATATAGTCCGGATTATAAGCATGACAGAAAGGTCAAAAGAAGCACTTACATAAGCAAAAAAAAGGTCGCAAAAATAAGCAAAGTTTTTTATGAAATAAGCAAGATTCAAGAAAAAAACCTGTAAATAAAAATGGATATAATGATATAAATATGAATAAAGGACATTAACATTAAATTACATTTATTTTTTATTATCTTACTATTAACAATATAAAAAAATTACCAAAGTGTTAAATTATAATATAATAAAAAAATCCAAAAATAATTAACATATTAATATATTTTTTATTCATGGCCATTAGGCATTAGCAAACAATAATATGTTTTCAAAATTTTCTTGTAAAAAGCTATGTCTGTATCCTATCTGTATACATATTATATATTTGTATATTTATACGTATAAAAAGTTCTTTCGGCAATTACATATGTGATATTACAAGGAAAAGTATTTTACAATAAATTTCGTCTATCTGCAGACAAATATTAGTTTATTACATGAACAGGCATAAGGATGGGTTTTCTCGTTTATCTCCTAAGCCTAAGGGATTAAAATTCTTATGGTTTATTGAATTATTAGAAGTTTAGAGCTCTGTATACTTCATTGAATTTTGCTTAAGACAGGAAGTACTATACATGAAATTTAACTACAATCTATCATAAAAAGTAAAATAAACAAAGATAAGCAACATTCCAAATTAAGCATTTTTACTAAAAATCCTAATTATACGCAAAAAAAAAACAAAATGCTTATAACGGACTTTATATCATCATTATCATCACGTAGCGATACAACCCTGGGTGGATCCTGGCTGACTGTACAACTTTCTTTAAATTTTTTTGGTCTTCCGTCAACTTATGGTCAAATGGAATGTTCATTTTTCGGAGATCTGCTTGGATATGTTATCTCTCCATCTCATTCTGGGACGCCCGAGTGGTCTTTTTTCTGTAGGAATCTCTTCCCATACCATTCTTACAAGTCTATCGTTATGAAGTCTGAAGATTATTATAAAGAAATAACTTTATTTTCATAAAAATAGTTTTAGTTATTAATATTCTACGTCTCATTTCTCTTTCTGAATCTAGTTGGTCCATTATTATGAAAGTTCCCAAATGTTTTTTTGATTGTGACTTTGTTCAAATTTAACTTTGACTCCATTTAATTGAAGCTCTATATCTGGATGTGATTTACGAATAACGACTAAAAATTTGGATTTATTTGAGTTTATTGTAATGCCCATTTTCTCTCCTAATTCGTGAATATGATCAAGCAGAATTTGGAGACCTTCAATATTTTCTGAGAGAATTACTGTATTATCCGAATATCTAGTTACAAGTAGTTCTCGGTTGATTTTTATTGCATATAGCTCTCTCTCAAGTGCCTTCTTAAATAACAGCTCCGAGTTTACATTGAACAGTGTTGGAGATTTCGTCGGTGTAGTTACTTATCTCCAATTTTTATGATACCAGTTTGATTCCAGTACAAAAATTTTTTATGATACAAATATCTTTGTCATCTATTTCAATATTTTGTAGCATCTGCATTAATTTTACACGCTGTACTTTATCGAATGCCTGTTTGAAGTCCATAAAGCATGTAAATACATGTTGTCTTTGATAACGGCATTTTTTAGTTCTAGTAGTGTAGCTTTGGATGCTAGCTATATTTGTAGTTACTAAAGCGTCAGGAGGACCAATTGGGTTTGTGAAAAGCCAAAAAAAGTTAAGTTAAGTTTTTCATTTTGGTGTGGATTTTTCATTTTAAATTTAATTTTCCATTTACAAAGATCGTTTTTTTTTTCGATTATAGCGCAATCTATCCATAATTCGAAAAGAAAAAATGTCCTCAAGTAAAAGTAAGCACTTAGCCATTATCTTTTTCTTAGTTCTAAAGTAGAATGATTGTTGCAAAAAAAATAACTTTATCTTCATAAACGTCGTTTTAGGTATTGATATTCTACGTTTTATTTATATGTCTGAATCTAGTTGATCCATTATGACAGTTCCCCAAATATTTCATTTTGTGAACTTTTTCACCTTGGACTCCGTTTAATTGAAGCTCCGCATCCAGATTGCATTTTTACGTAATAATTCGAAATCTGCGACAAAAATGGGGGTTTCCTCTTTAAAATTTTAAAGTAACCTTTGGCCCCTCCGTGGGGGTCGTGTTTATTATCACTCGATAGATTTTTATAAAAGATTGAACACGTATTTTTCAGTATTTCGATCTGATATTCATTTCGCGAAATATTCGCTTTTTTTGTGAATCTTTGTGACTCGCCCATTTTTTTACGCGCTCAAATCGTCATATTTTTTAACTATACACTCTTCTTCATGTAAGTAACTCACATTCTTCATGTACCTAACTTACTTTGTCTTAATCTGACGTTTTCGAGTTTTTCTAAGGATATATTTTTTTACGGATTGGTTCCAACCCACACCCCTCTATTGAGTCCATGTTAGGGGTAGATTTACAGGGTACAAGGTTTCTCTCCTGTTCCACAAGCCATGTGATTTTCTGACGTGCTCGAGTAACGAGCAAAATCCCCGCTGGGGCTCCCCTAGCATTGCCATCTTATTTCTAATACCAAATTGGGCATTTTCTAGATCTTCTTTGCATTTGCGTCTATTTCTGTCATGAAGTATTCTTAGGAAAATCTTAGAGTGTGGCTAATTAGGCTAATAATTAATTATCATATCAACGGTCTTCTGAGCATTTTGGTTTTTTAGATAGGCACATTGAAAAACACGGCGGGTGTAATTTCCTCACCAAAATAATCTTTTACCTGCGTTTGGAAGGGTATGTTTATTTCCCCATAAGAAATAGGTCCAGATGCGGTCGTTGCATATGCGGTCAAGGTAATTTTCGTTGCAAAAGCGGTCAATCCAAAATATTTTGGCAGGTAACGTTGCACTTGCGATCAGACATTTTACTTAAAAGCTAGAAATTTAAGAAGGTCGTAAATTAGTAACCACCCGAGTTATTAGCAGGCCAGGTCGACCCTATTGAAATATTTTAATCCGCTTATCTATATTTCGAAAAATAGGTAATGAAAACAGTAATGACTAAACCACAATAATCCCCTCATTACGGATTTTTGGAAAGTTTGTATTTGCCTAATTATAAAGGTTGGGGGAGAATTACCAAAATCTAAATATAAAAACAAATGCAGATTATTTGTATATTGTTAGTTTGAGAGATTGTTTATTGCAGTAAGTAACAACTTTTAATAATTGAAAATTTTGAAGTGATTGAAACCACCAAGGGAAAACCTTCTGCTCTTCACGCTGGATATCCACTTTTAAATTTTTAATACTTTTTAACATTTGACACAAACAGTAAGGAAGCCAATTTATATAGAAATAATCAACAATTCGCTAATATTTTATTTATGTGACACTAAGGTTTAGTAAATCAACTATCTTCATTTTTTTTAATTAGTGCAGATAATCTCACTAAACTCTCAAAAGGAGCAAGTTTTTCTATATCAAAATACTTTTTGCCGTAATAAAATTATTAGTAAGCATTTTCTCCTCTTATCAACGTCTATGATAAATATTATTTAAATCATACAAAAATTTGGTTATAGAATTATTCATGTGATAGTGATAGAAAAAGGTAAAAATATTATTTGTTTATTAGGCAATGACCGCACATGCAACGATAAAATCAACATATTTTTGTATGACCGCAAATGCAACGATAATAGCCGTGATCGCAAATGCTACGACCGCATCTGCAATGACACCATGCCATAATCCCACAGGTATTTTCCTCACCAAAATCGAAGTGATTATTTCAGGTAGATATTACAAAAAGGCATTCAAGGGAATTATTTATCTACCTGCTCTAAGATTACAGTAGGTACCTATAATAATTAATGAGTTAATAATTATGGTATTTTATTTTTAGTCACAATTGCAATTTTGGCATATTTAATATGCAATGGCATATTTAATAGAAAGTAATCGCGATAAACCTTTACTGCTATTTGAAAATTTTATTTTTTATTAAGTGAAAGTTTTATAAAGTGAAAATTTAAAAAGTGAAGAAATGTACTGGAGTTGTAATAAAACAATTTGTAGTGCGAAATTGTTTACTATTGGTGCAAATTTTACAATTTCTAGAAGTAGCCTACAACATAATCATGTACCAGATCGTCAGTAGATAGATCGGAAAATTGTTTCTAACTCTTGTAAACGTTAAGCCGAAGAGAATATTACTGAAAAACCAGCAAAAATTATACGCCAAGAGCTTGCAGCTAATTTGCCTGAAACAATTCTACGATTGATATAAGAAAAAATATACGTTAATAATAAATATACGTTAAATATGCGTTATAAGTTACATAAGACAAAATATATAATTATCGACAAAAAATGATGCCTGGTCGACTTCCTTCCAATATTGATAAGGTTCAATAAGGGGAAAAATATTCTCTCTATAAACTGTGTCAAAAGTAAGATAATAGTGAAACAAATGTAAGACTTTTAGCGACATTGAATTGTATATATGATATGGATGGCACATTTTCTTCTGTACCAGATATTATTTGCAATCATTCACTATTCACGGGCTAATTAATGGGCATTGTATTTCTTTATTATACTGTTTACTTCCAAAAAAAAACATAAACTTACAAAAATCTTTTTTATTTGTTAAAATCAGAAATTCTTAAGCTCTCAAAATTAAGTTTAATCCTAATAAAATTTTTATAGATTTTGAAAAAGCTATACATAATGAAATCATTCAAATATGTCCGAGCACTGAAATACATGGTTGTAGATTTCACCTACTGCAAGCTTCTAGTATGTGGTATAGAAAAATTCTGTCTCTTGATTTAACGTCAGAATCAGAATATACGAATGATTGTGAAGTAGGCAAGTGGCTGAAACATACTTTTGGCCTTACATATATAAAACCAGAAGACGTATCAGATTGTCTTGTGTTTGATTTAATGTCATGCAAACCAGAAAATTAAATTTTAGATAGATATTTTGATTATTTAGTTGAAACATATATAGACGAAAATGCCATATTCTCCCCATATTTATGGGCAGAGGCAAATTCTTCTGTTAATCGTACCACGAATGCTTGCGAATCTTTTCATTCGCATTTTAATTCATCTTTTTATAATACGCATCCATCCATATACATTTTCTTAAAAAAAATTAAAGAATTTCAGGTAGATACGTATGTTAAAATTCAAAGTTTGCATATTGCAAAACCAATTAAAGATAAAAAAGTTAAACTAAAATTGAAAAATGTAGAAAATTTATTAATAAGGTATCAGTCAAATCTAATGACTAGACTGGATTTTGTAAAGTGTGTCTCTTATTATAGTAAATATTAAATAATAATTTATAGGGGAGTCAATATACAATATGTCCCTGTAGGTTGGAATCATATAAAACTTTTTTATTATTAATTTTACGAAAAAAAGTTATTTTTCATAAAAAGTTCTGCATGGTCTAAAACCTAAGATTCAACCATCAGATATTTTCTTAATAACAATTTTCGATATTTTCAAATACTAAGGTACTTTACCCTTGAGCGATATTCATATTTTCAAATACAAAGGTACAAATATTTGATATTTGATGCATTTTAGATTCTGTATTCTATACGATGCAGAGCATTTTATGAAGAATAACTTTTTTTCGTAAAATTTATAATAAAGAAGTTTTCCATAGGTTCCAAGTTGCGCAAACATACTGTATAAGAGCGCAAAAAAATTTTTTTGAACATTTAATATTGTTCAAGCTTGTTATTAAATGTATTTTAGGTAAGTAAGTTGTACAGAAAAAATTTTGATGACTTTGTGTAAACATTTTTTTAACTGATAATTTTTGGATTTTGTATTACATTTTTTACCTTTCTTAATTTTCTCAAAAAGAAGTTGTTCATTACATTTTTGAAGTAAAAATAATAATTAATAATTTATAGCTCGCGAGTTCAAAAATCCCTTTTAATATAATACAGTTTAAAAATAATAGTTTTCGATCCGAAAACTGTATACATACTGGTTCGCTTCAATGGCAGGCTTTCACAGGCAATGGTTGTACGCTCAATAAATAATGAACTGTTTTCCTTTTTCACTAAGTAATCAGCAAATCTAGCTAAAGTCTACAGCAAAACATTCACGTACGTCTAATGGATCTAGGAAAATCCAACTTTTTGAATTTTTCTACACCATGATTGTCCGAGATGAAATCTACATCATTTTATTTTCGCAGAGAGAAACACTTCACTTACGGCTGCATTGATCTCTTTTTCGAAATCGGAATACACAATCTTGGGATTAAAAAGGTTTAATTTTTGACACAATTTAAGGCAATCACATATGAATTTGCTAACTTATTTGAAAGCAAAAGAATAACGGCACAAAGTGTCCATTATTGAGTCCACGAATTGTAAATAGTTAAGTAAAAAATTTTGTGCAGTATTTAAAAGTTCCATCAACCTAAATAATTGCTTCTAATTTACTTAAAAACGTTAAGTTGATTTTTTTTTGAGTAAAACATCGTTTAGTAAGGTATTTAATAAGTAAGTTGTTTAGTAACATTTTAGAGTCCTATAGGTAAAATTGTATTAGTTACACATTTTTAAACCATTTTTGATTATAATTCATGTACGTCTCACTTTCCGCCCACACCGTACGTTTGCCCATATTTTTTCTGTTTATTTCAACTTAAGATAGCTTTAATATTCTTCTTTCGTTTCCAATTTGTAAAATTTAGTTTGATCAATTAGTTAAGAAATTATAATAAATTAAAAAAAACCAATAGAATCCTTTATAAAAGGTATTTTGTAAGCACACATAATCAGTGCTTATCTAAAATGATTGGTCAACCAATCGAAAACTAGTTCTGTGATGTAGACCTTTTTAGGGATTTTTAAATATATACCTTTTATAAAGGATTTTATTCGTTTTTTGTATTATATGGTATACAGCCTACAGGAAAGCTTTTTCCTTGTGGATTTTTATAATAAATTAATTCAAACGCGCGCAGCGTTGAACGCTTCTATAAAGTGCGCCAATGTTTGTGAGAAGGGTGACTTGAGCGTTCTAAATAAAAAAATTATAGGAGCTGTAGATTTAATATTAGACAAATCTTTGTATTCGGTTCTTTACGTAGAATTTTTAAGTCAGTTTTTTTCTAAAATTTACAATTTTCGTCGGCATTTAAAAAAACAATTAATTTCGCAGTTCATTTGTTTAATAAAAAGTGAAGCACCCACTTTTGGAGTATCTACTACTTTTTGATATGTTGTTTATTTAACATTTCTTAATGAAATTATAAAAAGTTCTATCTTATTTGATTTTTTCCATAAGCAAAAACTCCATTGACTCCTTTATTATACGTTTTGCCTACTATATTATAAACTATTATTATAATGTAAGGAAATTAACGACTTTATATTCGGATTTCGGATTCTTTCATAATAAATATTCTTAAATTACATCTACCTTTTTATTTTATTACCTGAGTGAGTTGGTGAGGAAAATACCTGCCGGATTAATATGAACCTTTAAATTTGGTGAGGAAAATACCTGTCGGATTATATGTTTTTAATGGTTGGTGAGGAATTTACCTCCGCCCGAAAAACAGGCGGTGTCATGTCTAAATAAAAAGAAGAAAAATGATTTTTATAATATTCGTAACATTTACGACGTTGAAGTAGTGACGTATATCCAAACCACTATAGTATTTTTAAGTTAAGTGATATAATTTTTGATCTTATAAAATTTGCTAGATAACGTGCCAATATAATACCTCAGCCAATCGTTGGCCGTTATTTTTAATTATGTGTTCTACCCTTGCACAAGCTTATTCCCAGCTTTTCCATTTTCAGTTTATTATTACTTTTTATTAATAATTAACAAGGCATTTTGTATTAAGCATTCAGTGAACTCTTCCTGCTCATTCATCAAAATTATAAACCGACCTTATGAAAGATAATCTTACACGGATTTCCTCACGCCACCCTCAATAATTTATTTTCTTCAATGCAGGTTTTAAAAACCCACACGCAAAGGGCATCGATCTAAGAATAGGTGTAACTGGACACATATAAAGCCCTTTAAATTCCTTAGGGTGGACACCTGACACGGGAAATGGTTTGGATATAGGGACGAAATATGAACCGAAGCCGGAGTTATAATGTATAGGTTTCTACGTTATAGTATGTTCTTTAACGGTAAAATATTGCAAAACCTCTAAATTTTAAAGGACCTCTTAGATTGACATGAAATTTGGCATACACATAGCTCACAAGTCACAGAAAAAAATGATATTTCTTTGGGGTTGAGTTACACCCTTCTCGGGGGTGAAAAATATACGTCCAAAATAAGTCTGGAAATGGATAAACTGACTAATTTTAAGCAACTTTTGTTTTATAGAGATTTTTCACCAAGTTAATATTTTTCAACAAAATAACCACGTTTTTAGAGGGATTTTCGCAAATAACTCAAAAAGTAAATATTTTGTCAAAAAATATTCATAGCAAAAATATATCCTGTAAAAAAGTGAAATAATAGTGTACGGGTTAGATCTTTAGGCCTACTAGAAGCAGAGTTATAGATAATGAAAAATAGTTTCGTATTCGTCAAATTGCAAGTCGAATATTTTAATACGAACTGACCAAAAATGAAGCACTTTTTGGGGAAAACTCTTTTAAAACTTTTTTAAAGTGTTTAAAATAAGCTTTATTTTTGTTATATAAAAAAAATTTTAGCATCAAAAGTAAACTCCTCCTCAGTCGTTTCCTCATTGCCGAGTGTTGTGATTCCCTATAATACGAGCAACTCTCTCTTTCCATCGGCTTCTGTCCTGAGCTTCCCTCATGGATTCAGAGAATGTTTTTCCACTGGCTTTCTGTACTTGATCCGTCCATCGAGTAGGTGAGCGACCTCTACTTCTACGCCTTCAACGTTTCCCGAAATTATAAGTCTCTCAAGATTATCATCACTTCTTCTTGCAATATGGTCAACAAATTTTAAGGCAGTGGAGAGGCAAATAGAGGAGTAAACAAGTTACGCTGAAAATAAAGTTGGTCCCTTTTTTTTGGTAAAAAAAATCGGGAAAGTCACCCCCTAATTATCATCTCAAATGAACTTAATTGTTACCAGTTCACAAACTGCTTTACTGGTGTATGTAGTTTTTATATGATTTGTAAGATTCATCGGTTCAAAGTCCTTATTTTTGAAAGGGCTGTAGTTGAAATGGCTTGAAGTAGTCACCAATCACGAGCGTATGCAAATTTAGAAACACAAAATCTTAACCATTCTTTGTCTTACAGAAAAACAAGAAAATACAAATATTCAGAAAAGCAAAGCTAATTTTTTTTACTGTTTGAGATTTTTGGTACCTCTAATAATTTTTAAGTTACTTTGAAAATAATATTTTTTTGAAAATTAAAATTTAAATAAATAAATTAAAATTTTTTATTTTAAAACCAATTGATTTCAAAAATAAGCACGTTGAATAGATGAAACTTACAGATCATATAAAGACAACATAAGTAAAGCAACTTGTGAAGCGGTAACGATTAATTTCCTTTAAGTTGCTAATTATGGGGTGATTTTACCGATTTTTTTTTGCCAAAACAAAAGGGACCAATTGTAATTTGAGCGTAATTTGCCCAATTTTGATGCTAGAATCTTTTTTATAAAAACAGATATAAATCTTTTTTTAAACACTTTAAAAAAGTTGTAATGAGTTTTCTCCAAAAAGTGCTTAATTTTTTGGAAATTTTACGTTGAAATATCGTATTTGGAATTTGGCGAATATGAACCTATTTTTCTGCTTCTACTAGGCCTGGAGACTTTTTTAACACCATCGGTCTGGACACCATTTTTTTTGCAATTTTTTACAGGATATAGATTTTCTAAGAACATTTTTTTTCCATAAAATTCTTACTTTTTGAATTATTTGCGAAAAACCGTCTAAAAACGTGGTTATTTTCTTTGAAAAATGAACAAATTCACTCGGAAATAACTCGAAAAGTATTAACTTGGTGAAAAAACTTTATAGAACAAAAGTTGATTAAAATTAGTCAGTTTATCCATTTCCGGACTTATTTTGGACGTATATTTCTTAACCCCTCAGAATGGGTGAAACTAACCCCCAAGGCAAAAGCACACATCGGCACACTATCACTATTTTTCTTTGACGTGTTAGCTCTGCGTGTGCCAAATTTTATGTCAATCCAAACGGTTCTTTAAAATTTACAGCAAAAACCGTCAAAGAATTTACTAAGTATAAAATAATTGTAAAATACTGCAAAAAATCCATTTATTCTATAAAAAAAAAATATCAAAATATTTTTTTATCAAATTTATTTTTTAGTTAATCACAAAATATTTTTTTGTGTTTCAAACTAAATTAAAAAAACAATGTGGCTTAAACAAAATTTTTACTCGGTAGAGCACTAGAATTGTTTAGCAAAATTCAATTATTCCGTATTCAAAATACGTAAAAATTTGTTAAAACAACATTCTAGGTTTCTACTTTTTGTGAATTTTTAGTAATATTAACGTTTTCTTAGTATGGTGGGGTTTTAGAGAATCCAAAAGTGTGCCTATAATTAGTTCATAGTACATATATAATATTTTTACGTATTAATTACGCTCTAATGCGACTCGAAGGACGATCATTGAAGCAGTTTTGACACTTATTAAAAATACCTGACCAGTGGTGCCCATAACAGTATTTCTTTGAAGACCATCAGGAGAAAGGTAATCGAGTAGAAGATGCAGATCCTGGAATGAGAACATCACAAGAGAAATGACTCTCCGAAATCTATGAGCACATGTTATTTTGATGGAAAGCATGGGAGAACGTCAATAGAAATGTGGCAAAATGATGTAAGTGGTTAGGTTGTAGTTACTAGAATACCGTAAGGGGCTTAAGAAAGTGCAGTTATATGTTTTGTGTAAATAGTTGAACACAATTTTAAACAAAATATTGTTTTTTACGTGTTAGAAATAAATAAAGGACATAGCATGGATTTGTAGATGTAATTATTTTCATCTACACGAGATATCAAAGCTGATAATAGTGAAATGCGTGAAATGGGTTAAAAGAGCTCGTAGTATTTGAGCGAGCTATACTCTAGCAAGAGTGAACGGTCTAATATATATAATTATCTTATAAATACCTCTTGTATATATTTAAAATTCCTCTAAAAACACTTCTTTTTTCATAATCTGTTAAATCCTAGATTTTTCTATTTTGAAACAGGTTCTTTTATTCCCTTACTAAATTTGGATTATATTTCGCAAACCCTGTACATTTGCTTAAAACTTTCAGCTACCTTTCTCTTTTTATCTTCGCTTGTTTCTTTGCATCACCGGGCTAGGTAACATCACGTCCATCTGTCAATTCCATTTCAAGCCAGAGAATTACCTTTCCCGGTGAGCCTGAGGGAAATAAGTGAAAAATGTACCGACGTTGAAAAGAGTTTTATTTTGTATTCTAAACAATATAGCTCGGGAGTAGTATCATTCTTATGGGTGCATGCTAATAATAAAGGCAGGAGAATCATGACGCTCGTACACAAGATCTCATTTTGTAGGTTACGTTCCTCTTTTTCGTATATAATAACCGCGAGTAGAGCTCTTTGTGACTTTTAAGGTGATAAATGTTACAATGTTGGACGGTTGTCTCTTTATTGCTATGAATTTCCTGACCTGGCGAAATTGTTGCAGTGTGTTGTTTAGAAGGTCATTACTGCTTGATTAAAATCCCCGGAATGTCACATTAATTATTGCCTAATTAAATAATTTTAATATGTATTTTGAACAGTTTTAATATGGTCTTTTTTATGAGCATTTTTCAGTGCGTCACAAATGATAGAAAAAAAGGGAAGTCCGTGATAATACACATTTATAACATTTATTCTAACATGACACTTTAGTTAAATCTGACAGTTGCCACATTTTATTTGCAGTTTGGCATAAAAACAAATCAATTGTGTTTACTGCATTTATAAAATGGTATTTTCTTTGATTTATATAGTCTTATAAATTGTACAGATTATATTCGTAGATATATCGCACCCTCAGTGCAAGACTGCAGTAAGTCAAAATAAGTAAGTTTCGAGATAAAGACGATTTTGTTTATTTTCGTGCTAATATCGGTGAAATAAGAAAAATTAACATTTGATTATGATTTTGCATGCTTTTCAGCCTATATTACATTAACCAAAAATGGAAATTTAAATAAAATAATATTAATGCAAAAAGAATTAGGAATTTCAAAGTTACAACACTTTTGCACGGAAAAAATTGTTAATCAATACACATTTAGTATTAGAATTTCAAAGTTACAACAGTTTTGCACGGAGAAAATTGTAAAAAGTGTAGACACATTTACTTTTACAGTAAAACCTGTGTTACCGGCCACCTGCCAACATAGGCCACCTGTACTAACGGCCAGTTTAAAAATTCCCCAAAACAATTATGTATATCTAGACTACAAAAACTGGCAATACCCGCCACCTTTCTATATCGGCCAATAGTTCTTGCATTTTTAGTGGCCCTTGCTGACAGGTTTTATCGTAGTTGTTGTCCTCTTCTCGTACATCATTGTGTGCCAAAATATTTTTATAAAAACTATGGTGGGCTTCTGGTATCATACCCGAATGGCATAAGTATACCAAATCTTTCTTTTTGGCAATTTGAATGTTTGGCTGTTCTTTGGCAAGTTTTCTGAGAATAGTTATTTTTGACCTCTCAGTATTGTCAATACACAAGTTTTAAGATAACTGTTTTTCCTTTCATGAGAAAAAATACTTTTTGGTCGTAAATAATTAGTCTTAATTTATGTGGTTTTAATCCAATCTAACAAATAAATGGTCAAACGACATCGCACACATCTTATGGAAAATAAATATAATATCACACAAAGGACATAAAATTTACATGAATAGATTGGTCTCGAAAATCTTTGTTTATTGTCTCAGCCATTAATGGATTACGTAGACGCGCTGTATATTAAAATTAAACACCAGAGATATAGATATTAAAATAACAAATATCTTACTTTTTTCATTGCTTGTTATTGCTTGTTATCGAATCCGTTGCAATGTTCCGTGCAACACTGTTGTAACTCTGTTACATTAGAGTTACAACAGTTTTGCACGGAACTTATGTTCAAAAACGCAAAATAGTTAAACTGTTGTTGTTGTAATATTTAGCCCATTAAGCATTTGAAAGTTACTAAAGTTTTACACGGGATGGATATGCATGTTTACAATCGAATTCCATGATTACTTCATTTTCATAAAATTTTGAGTTACTGCAGTCTTGCACTGAGGGTGCGATATTATATAATTCGTAAATAACTTTTTTTGTGTTATAGCGCAATTTATCGATAACTAGAATAAATGTTATAAATGTCTGTAAGCACCGACGTGTGTTTTTTTCTGTCACATAGAATTTAATGCGTTAGACAGAAATCGAAAAACTGTGACGCACTGAAAGGTGCTAGTGAGAAAAAGAATATCAATACTCTAATAAGGTTCTGAAACTCTTGTCTTGTAGCACGTCTATGTTAAATAATATTGTGTATAATGGTAGGGGACCAAAGTATGCTAAATGTGCAGTCACTCGAGCGTTATGGAAACCTATTGGGTTGTGAAGAGTAGGTCCTAAAACCAAAAAAAGCTAAGTAAAGTTTTCCATTTTAGCAGGCGCTTGCCATTTTTTAATTTAGTTTTCCATTTCCAACAATGGTTTTTTCCGATTATAACGCCATCTATCCATAATCCAAAAAAATGTTTCGAATAAAAGTTACTTATTTTTACGTAAGGAATCCAAATCTGCAATAAAAAATGGGGGCTCCTATTTAAGATTTTAAAGTAGCCCCCCGCCCCACCTCCGTGGGGGGTCGTCTTTAATGCCATTCGATAGATTTGTCAAAAATATTGAATAAGTGTATTTTACAGTTTTTCGATCTGATGTTCATTTCGCGAAATATCGCTTGATTCGTATTTAAAATAAAAAATTTACCCCCCACCCCTCTCCCTGGGAAGTCGTGTTTGGTATCATTCGATAGATTTTTAAAAAATATTTTGAGTACATATTTTTTAGTTTTTCGATCTGTGATTCATTTCGCGAAATATTCGCTTTTTTCTTGTGAAACTTTGGGACTCACCCATTTCCTTACGCCCGGCTCAAATCGTCAGATTTTTGAAATATACACTGTTTTGCATGTACTTACCTTACCTTATCTTAATCTGACAATTTCGAGTTTTTTTAAGGATAGATTTTTTTTTCGGGCCCCCCTTAACGAACTCCCCTGTGTTAAGAGCCAATATATGGTAGAGGTACATCTGCAGGGTACCAGGTTTCTCCCCATATGATAATCTGACTCGCTCGAGTAACTGCAATAATCCCCGCTTGGGCTCCCCTACCATAATTAGGTGGGATTAGCCACAGTTCATTGTAATCACAATTACCTCTGTGCCTAAAAAATTTGACGTTTCGCATTTTCAAAAGAGACTAATAAAGAAATTATGTTAAAAAGAGTGTGTAACTGCCAGGGGGTGAAGGAGGTTATGTCTTTTCGAAATATATTTGGCCATGGTATTGTAGGCAACCACGATTTGACTGAAAAGATATAAGGGTGGATATTTTATGCCCTATGATACATCAAAATCTGGTTATTCTGTGTGTTTTTTGGTAGTATTTCTATGTTCGTAATTTATTTGTGTATTGTGTGTTGCATAAGTATTTTATGTGCTTTAGAATGTGTGACTTAGATTGTATTATCCGCCACTGCTGGTATATTCTTGTTGTTCAACTATTGGGAATGAAAGCCTGACTACTGGGAACCAAAGCCTACGGCATGCACAGGAGGATGATGTATCATTCAGGCAGGTTTGCATATCTGTGATTTGTCAAAATCCCTGTTTTTGATGTGTGTTTCATGCTAGTGTATTCCGACGCTTATAGTGATCTTTCAGCTTCTCCCACATAGAAATTGTTGCATTCACAAGGTATTTTGTAGATGCAATTCTTAGATCTAGTATAACTCAGTATATCAACTCTTAGTCCTGTCGCCAGGGGGGGGGGGGTACAACGGCCTCCTGTATTCAGATGGACTTACCCAAGTTTTTTTTATGTATTTTGACCTGTAGAACACGAATTTTTTGGGTAACAGTTGATCCGGATGTCGATAAGATTGTTATAAACCAAGAAGTTGAGGAATCACATAACAGCGATTTCTCGCAAAACAAAATATTTTTTTGTATTTTTTGGGCCATTCTAACAAAAAAATGTTCCCACAAATGTTTTCGTAGGATGCATAGTTTTCGAGATAAACGCGGTTGAACTTTAAAAAAATCGAAAAATTGCAACTTTTGAACCCGAATAACTTTTGATTAAAAAATAAAATAGCAATTCTGCTTACCGCATTTGAAAGCTCAAGTCAAATTATATTGGTTTTAAATATTTGTATTGCTAAAAATTTATTATTTTATTGTTAAAAAAGCTATAAACACCTAGTGCTTGAGTGATGTTTTTAATGATTTCTCATTTAAAATCGAACGAGTAGGTAGAAGAGGTAAAAGTGCAAGTGAGGCTATTTCTACGTAGCATGCATTAAAACGCATGTATTAGGCACGGGAAACACTATGTGTTTATAGCTTTTTTAGCAATCAAAAAATAAATTTTTAGCAATGCAAATATTCAAAACAGATATAATTTGACTCAAACTTTTAAAGGCGGTAAGCAGAATTGCCATTTTATTTCTTATTCAAAGGTTATTCGGGTTCAAAAATTGCAATTTTTCGATTTTTTGAAAATTGAACCGCGTTTCTCGAAAACTATGCATCCTACGAAAAAACTTGTAGGAACATTTTTTGGTTAGAATAACCCAAAAAATACAAAAAAATGTTTTGTTTTGCGAGAAATCGCTGTTATATAATTCCTCAACTTCTTTGTTTATAACAATCTTATCGACATCCGGATCAACTGTTACCCAAAAAATTCGTGTTCTACGGGCCAAAATACATAAAAAAAACTTGGGTAAGTCCATCTGAATTAAGAAGGCCGTTGTACCCCCCCTGGCGACAGGACTATCTCTCTCTAGTATATTGTTGGGTTTGGTTTTGGACTTTGGTTTTGGACTTTGGTTTTGGACTTTGGTTTTGGACTCAAACATGACTCTATTTTAGTAAAATGTTTTCGGAATGATAAAAATGACTTTTTATAGATTTTTTAAACATTTTGAAAACATAAGTGTTCTTCTTGCATGTGGTTTCCACAAAATTGCTGCATCATTATTATTTTGTGAACAATAACATTGCAAAAAATTGGATAAACAAATTGAATAAAATTTAAACTAATTGACGAATCGTCTTGAAATTTTTTGTGCATGATATGTACTAGTTGTCTCAACTTTTTATGTAATATCGAAGTCTTAAGTTCATTTTCGCAAAAGTTATAGAAAATTTTTTATTTTTGAAATTTAAGTCTTCTTTTTCAATTAGCGAAGCAACAAATAATCGGACCAAAATTCAAAAACTGTCATTTTGAACCTTTGCTCATATAATAAAAGATGAATACTCTAAATAAGATATTTATTTACCCTATTTTTACCTGTAGCGATTTAAACGAAAAAAATTGTCATTTTTGACGATTATTTGTTAATAACTAAAATTCTCGTCCGAACTGTGACGGGCATTTTTGTATTTATAATGTATTAGGTATAAACTACCCAAAAAACCCATTTGCAACCTGGCTGCTCAAGTGTCTCGACAAAAACCCTATTTCTCTGGACTAAGAATCTACGAGAATTTATAAATCTAAATAATTGTAATTTGCTTATAAATAAAAACAAACAATTTAAAAAAATAAAATAGTTATATGCGCATAGCAGTTGCGCGTACGGTTTAAGCGCTGCTGGAGCTTAAGCCTTGGTTTATCGAAAGCGGCACCGAAAAACTGCGACTGTAACACTGCGATGAATGACGTCATAAAAAACTGTACCGCGCAAAATAATAGCGGTGGTTTCCAAGGATGCGTTGGAAGCTACCGCTTGCTGAGCTTACACATTCCATTGCCGCAGTGAAGAACCTTGAATTTTTCACCGCAATCTGACGTCATTCATTGCAGTGTTACGGTCGCAGTCTGTCAGTGCTGCTTTCTGGGAAATCAAGGCTTTAGAGCTAGGGTCGAAAGGTCGAGGTGCGCTTGCATTACTTACTATTCTAATTACTATCTACTACACCATTATACTCTGTGGTCATTCTCCCAGGCATATTGCATATCTCTTTGATTTGTCGAAATCCCTGTTTTTGCTGTATGTTTCATTTGCGTTTATCAAGACGCTTAGTGGGCTTGCACTTACATCAGCAAGAGAAATACTTTTTGAATTCACAAGGTATTTTCTAGATGCAGTTCTTTGACCTCTCTCATGTGTCGTTGAATTTGGTTTTACATATCGCATTGTTGTCATACTCGAGTCCCTTCTTGTGAATGTTACTGGATTTTTTGTGGTGTGATTTTTCTTCCATTTTCAATTCCATTTACAGTCACAGAACTACCTTTCCCAATGAGCCTGAGGGAAATAAGTGAAAAATGTATCGACGTTAAAAAGAGTTTTATTTTGTATTCTAAACAATATAGCTCGAGAGCAGTATTAGTATCATTCTTATGGGTGCATATTCCGCTCGCACATAAGATCTCATTCTGTAGGTGACGTTCCTCTTTTTCGTATATAATAACCACGAGTAGAGCTCTTTGTAACTTTTAAGGTGATAAATGTTACAATGTTGGACGATTGTCTCTTTATTGGTATGAATTTTGCAACGTTGCAAACGTCACATCTTTGATATTTTATTGTTAAATAATTATTTTATTCTATTTTCTTTAACATTTCAATAATAATTTTCTTCTATTTGTTTTACCTGTTTTCTTCGTTAAAAACTCCCCCAACTGCGTTGGCGCCCCCTTTTATTATCTTCTGTTTAATATATCTCTTTTAATTTAAATCATCAACTGAACATAATGAACGTACCCTGTATATCCTTACACTCTAGATATCTGTCTTTTAACCTTCGGAGTACGGAGATTATTTGACTTACTTAGATTACGAAGATGGGTCAAATGTGACCCATTCTCATTTTATTTATAAGGATGTTTTAAATAGTCAGTATTAATAAACAGTATCTTTAATTCAACAAAAAACAAACAAACATAACCATTATAATCCTAAATTATTGTATTTAAATTTTTTAAGATGGTTTCCCATGGGTATACTTTAGTTCGCTGCGGCGGCCATATTTTAATGCCTTACAGAAAACGGGCATAGGTAAATTCGCTCCGGCCATATATTTGAATACGTATACCCGTAAAAAGAGACGGCTGCGATTTACCTGTACCTACAAACATATTAAAAATATTTTTCGAAATCCGAAGACCGGGTCAGGACTGACCCGGCATCATAGATGTTACGTAGAGGAAAAACTAATTTGCATGTTCACGAATTATATACGAAAAAATAGACTGAAACAAATAAGGAGAACTTACGATCAATCGGATTTGTAAAAAAATTATTTCATAAAATATTAAGAAATAAGTGAATTTCGGGTCACGCTTGACCCAGTCTTCGTACTCCGAAGGTTAATGCGGAACATGCCTACCACTTCCTACGTCCCACTGTCATGGCAGTGACAATTCGTTTCTCAATTCTCAATATGGCGGTGGAAAATAAATTTCGGTATAAAAGCCGAAGAAGCTTCAAAATTAAAACATTTATATTTGAACAATCATCTCTCTTGGGTTTTTGGGATAAAAGATCACCGTTCTCCCTCTGGGAGTTTCAACAACCCTCAATAGCCGGCTATACAAGAAAGAGGAACATGTTATCCAGACTGCAACCACATCACCTAAACTGCAACGACCAACATATTATGTAGGCCTGGTGGAATACAGCCTTTAGAACCCCAGAGACACTTGCAGAACCAACAGCAGTACCATTCAACAGCAAGAAGTTTTTTTTATTAATGGCTTTGACAGAGCCAATTAGCCAGACTATTTTTGTTTTTTTGTATGGTATTACAATAAAAATTTTAAGTTAATATCTAAGCCTACTTATTATCTAAATTTACAGAGTGTTATACTCTATTAATGGATACATTTTTCAATTTTGTGTGATATTTTTACAATTTTATAATTTTATTATCTAAGCCTATTTAAAATTTAAATTTACAGGACGTTACATATTCGCAAAGACATTGTAACGTCTGCTTATTTTTTGGAAAAAGAATTTCGTTTAAATTGACAGGTAAAGGACAATTTAGATCAATTAACTTTTCATACATTACTTTAATATTTTGTCTGTACAGTCCACACTCCAATATGAGGTGCTGTAGATCTCCCATTCCACCACAGGCGCAATATGGGTTATCACTGATACCTATGCTGTGTTTGTATGCTGGGGTTAGTGCGTGATTTGACCTCATTCTGTTTATTGTTTTTATAAATAGCCTATTTGATTCTTGTTTAAACCATCTCTCATTGGGAATTAGTGGCTGGCAATTTCTAAAATTTATTCCTGTTGTACTTTGGTTATATACACGTTGCCAATTTTGTTTGCAATGGTTTTTACTGATATTATTTATATCGGTTACTGGTAGAAGTATGTTGCTTATATTTTGTTTGGTTAAAGCTGCAGATTTAGCTAATTTGTCGACTTCTTCATTTCCTAATATTCCAGAATGTCCTTTCACCCAACAAATAATAATTGAACTGCCCGAAATCTAAACCTTCAATGTGGTTTAGATTTTTTGTCGATTGGATAGAAGTGAGTTTGTCCACAATACTTCTACAATCGGTGAAAATGATATAATTGTCCATACCAACAGAGGCTATATATTTTAACGCAAGTAATAAAGCTGATAATAAAATTCGGCAGTATATTGAAGCTTCATTAGGCAATCGGCATGATTCTTTGTATTCAGAATTCCAGTGATATATTGCACATCCGGTTTTATTTTGAATTTTGGAGCCGTCAGTAAAAATATATTGAAACATAGGCCACCTGTCTTTAATTATTTTTTGATAATATTGCCTGGAAGGTTTGAATCCATGTAGTTTGTTTGTATTACCTTGGAAAAGAGAGTTTCAGGAGGTTTAGTGTAAATTAAAGGTATTTTATTTTTGTACATTTGGTTTTAATTCATTGTCAACTTCCAAGAAGTTACCAGCGAATCAGATACCAAAAACCATAAGTATAGTTTAAAAATTGTTAGCTTTTGCACGAATTTGAATATATTTGTTAATGCATTTAATAAGACACATTTTTATTATATCTTTATTGAACAATAGCCATGATTAGTTAAAAATACTGTTTTGTTTGATTTCATTCTGAATTTTCAGAGTTCATATCTAAAATTGGGACAAGACCACACCCTGAGAGACTCAGCTAAGCTTGGGTGGACGATAGCTATCTTGGATGATTGAAATATTATTTTCGAATGATATTTCAGTTAGCTGGGGTAGTCTATCGCTCTGCCTTTTTTTTCGTTTCAATTTCCTGACCTGACGAAATTATTGGAGTATGTTGTTTAAAAGGTTTCTTACTGCTTGAATAAAATTCCCGGAATTTCACATTAATTTTACACCATTCACAATAATTTTAATAGATTTGTAATATTTTTAATATCAATACTCTTATTAAGTTCTGAAACTGTTTTCTTGTTGCATGTTTAAGTTAAGTATGGATTGTGTTTATGTGGAATTAGCCACAGTTGATTGTATTGACAATTACCTTTTTATATATAAGTAGTGTGGTTCCTACGGTCTCCTCCGCATCCCACATTTCGCTCGCCATCGTTTTCTATCGACCCATTCGTTTTCGTCAATAGCTCTATCTGCCATAGACAATAGCTCTATCTGCCTTTCTTCCATGTTTCTGTAGGCCTTCCTCTTCTTTTTCTATTTATGGGTGTGTAATTTAATGCTCTTTTTGGCCATCTTTCCTCTGACATCATCATAACATGACCATACCATAGCAATTTCTTTGTTTCTATATGGTCAACCGTGGAATATAAACTCTTTGTCCGTCGTCTTATTTCCTCATTTGGTACAAGTTCTAATCTAGATACTCTGCATGCTCTACGTAAGTAATCCATTTCCGCTACTTCTATATTTTTTCTTTCCTTTCCTGTGAGTTGCAAACACTCTGCTCCATAAGTTATAATAGGTTCCACAATTGTTCCGTAGATTGTTAACTTTGTGTTCAGCTTCACCTTGTTAGACCATAGTAGACCATTTAAAATACGAGTTGTATTCCTTCCTTGCTGTATCCTATGATGTATGTCTCTTTTTGTAGTTCCTTCTTCTGATATTTTGCTTCCTGAATACCTATATTCCTTACATTTCCTTATATTTCTTAACTCTAATTCCGGATCTTCGGTTTCCTCTCCTATTCTGAAATATTCCGTTTTCTCCATGTTCATACATAGGCCCCATTTTTCATATTCGATCTGTAACTTTCTTAGCATATAATCCATATCATATTCATCGTTGGCAAGAATTACTTGGTCATCAGCAAAAAAACAAAGTTGTTAAGCAGTTTTCTTCAATCACAATTACCTTTTTACCTAAAAAATTTGAGGTGTCGGTTTCCACTTAAGCTATCGTTTTTAAAAAAGGTTATTAAACAAATTATATTAAAAGAAGTGTATAACAGCCAAGGCGTTGAGGAGGTTATATCTTTTCAAAATTGAGATTGACATGCTTGGTCATGATGTTGTAGGCAACAGACATGCTTTGGCTGAAAAGGTCTGAGAGTTTTTATTTAAAGCCCTATGGTACTGTGTGTTTCTGCACGAAATCATGCAAAAGAAAGCGATTAATCCTGGTCTCTGGTGTTATTGTTTAGGCTGAAATTAATTATTAGGGGATTGTTGGCCTGTTTTCGGTTTCGGTAATACAGAAAGATACTTGAAGCTTGCACTAATATATTTACATCTTAAACAAGCATTTGTCTGGATCATTAGAGGTGAAAACGAGCTGTGGTCTCCAAGATCACCAGCCAGTACACCTAAGTATGGATTTTTTAATATCGACCGTGCTTATGAACAATTTTTTTGCGCATTCTATTAAAAACCTCGAAAATGTAAAACATTGGATAACATTAGATATCATCAAATAAAGGTCTCGTGATACTCGAGCGTACTTTAACCCAGAAGTGGTCGCTATATGAGATTTTCTCTCACGGTTTCAGAAAATTGCGCACAACTTTTTTTCTGGGAAATTCTACGTGCTGAGGTTCCTTCTAGTCTCCTATCTGTCCTTTCTCGACAATCTAATAGACTCTGCTCAGATAGTGCTCAGTTGACGTAGTATCACCAGATTGCTGAATCAATGCGCTTCATGTGAGAGATTCTCTCATCGAGCGACCACCGGCGCCACCAACTGTGTATGTATAAAAATTAATTTTATTTTCTCACTTAAAACCTGAAATAATCTAAAAAAAATTGTAATTATTGTCATCAACCAATTTATCCAGAGGATTCTTGTTATACTTGTGTGCTGTGCCGTAAATTGTGAAGATACGGAGATTGATTAATATTGGTTTAGTTCCGATTATTTTTTTTTTGTATTTTATCATAAAGGCAAAGAAATAATTAACCGTAAAGAAGAGAAAATTGGCTTATTTCGGCCACATTATGCGTAATGAAAAATACCGACTGCTACAGTTGATTCTACAAGGCAAGATTGAGGGCAGGAGAGGCCCTGGACGTAGACGTATATCCTGGATGACAAATCTTAGGAAGTGGACTGGTCTAACGTCAACTGATCTATTTCGAGCTGATAAGATGGGTCAATGTGTTCGCCAACATCTCCAGGAGGTAGGCACTTTTAGAAGAAGATTTTATCATATTATTATCTATATTATGTTATACAGGGTGTAACAAAAATACAGGTCATAAATTTAATCACATATTCTGGGACCAAAAATAGTTCGATTGAACCAAACTTACCTTAGTACAAATGTGTACATAAAAAAAGTTACAGCCCTTTGAAGTTACAAAATGAAAATCGATTTTTTCCAAAATATCGACAACTATTAGAGATATTTTACTGAAAATAGACATGTGGCATTCTTATGGTAGTAGTATCTTAAGAAAAAATTATAGTGAAATTTGGACGCCCCATAAAAATTTTATGGGGGTTTTGTTCCTTTAAACCCCCCCAAACTTTTGTGTACGTTCCAATTTAATTATTATTGTAGTACCATCAGTTAAACACAATATTTTAAAAACTTTTTTGCCTCTCAATACTTTTTCAAAAAGTCAGTTTTTATCGAGATGTTTTGAATATTTGTCAAATCCACCACATATTTGTATATGGCTAAGTACGATTATGGAGACTTAGTAATAATATGAAAATTTATTATGATTTACATTTTTAGGTATATATATTTTGAACCATATTAAAAAAGAAGCAATATCTCGATAAAAAGTGCTTTCTCGAAAAAATACAAAGAGGCAAAAAAGTTTTAGAAAGACTGTGTTTCACTAATGGTACCGCATTAAAAGTTTAATTGGAACATACACAAACATTTGGGGGGTTTAAAGGAACAAAACCCCCATAAAATTTTTATGTAAACATATTAAAAAAGAAGCCGCAACTCGATAAAAACTGCCTTATCGAAAAAATACTAGGAGGCAAAAAGTTTTAAAAATATTGAATTTAACTAATGGTACCACAATAATAATTTAATTGGAACGTACACAAAAGTTTGGGGGGGTTTAAGGGAACAAAACCCCCTTAAAATTTTTATGGGGTGCACAAATTTCACTATAATTCTTTTTTAAGATGTTCCTGTCATAAGAATGCCACATCTCCATTTTCAATAAAAAATCTCTAATAGTTTTCGATATATTCGAAAAAATCGATTTTCATTTTGTAACTTCAAAGGGCTGTAACTTTTTTTGTGTGCATATTTGTACTAAGGTAAATTAGGTTCATTCGAACTATTTTTTGTCTCAGAATATGTGATTTAATTTATGACCTGTATTTTCGATACACCCTATATTACTATATTCTTATTATTAGTTAATAAAAAAAAGTTTAAAATCTGTTTTAAAAATTTTATTTTGTAAAAAAAGGCAAAGTTTGGATTTGTGAGAGAAAATCTAACGCGCGACCACTCGCGTAAAATCTACCTAGCTACCAATGCCGGGTTAAGGACCACTTTTCACATGGGCGATCTTTTGAACATAATTTTGGGGCCTCTTATGAAAGTGATTTTGCAAAAAAAATCACATGCAAATATTTTTCCGAACAAACTCGAGATTTTCGCCTTTTATAATATATATATAACTTATCTAAAGGACGTTAATTATAAAAAATGGTTCTAGCTGACACACTTCCTCAAAAATACCACTATTTTTTTAACTTTAAAAACAATATTTGCATTCCAACAGGCGCAATTACTATGCGGCTCGAGCATGTTTTCATCTCTACTTCCATTCTTTGGCGGAGAAGTCTGTTGCTTCAAACTGCAACACGGAATGCATATTTTCATTCTTGTTTGCTTATAACGCTCTCGGATATATTTTCGTAGCTCTTCTGCCTCCAACCAATTGTAATTTTTCGCTGAACCATACTTCGTTCAATTTATTGGAAGATGCCCGGGAGTTGTGATGTAAAATATGCAAATTTCGATGCAATTTCATATTCACATAACCGTCCTTCAATAAAAAAATAATTATTATGGAACTATGAAACGCAATTGAACTATTAATAACATTGTTGTTTTAGCATACGTTTAAATCAAGAAGTAATAATGTCTGAATACATTATGCAGTCAAGTTTATTCAAATTAGCTACTTTAAATATGTGATTTAATAAAAGATTCCTCCTCCTCTATATTTTCCCCTTCATAAAGACGTAGTTGCGTCATGTAATTTGTTTGACTTCTTCTTCTTTAAGTTCCACTCCTAGCGGAGATTGGAAATCATCATGGCCACTGCGACTTTGTTAGAAGCGCGCCTAAAGAGTTCAATCAAACTACACCCGAACCATTCACGTAGATTTCGAAGCCACGATATTTTTCTTTTTCCCACACTTCTTTTGCCCTTATTTTTTTTATTTGTCCTTAATTTTGCCTTGCATGATGAACAGGTTTTTTGACTATTTCTGTCCAATTATTTGTCTCCCGTGAAATGAGTAACCAGTCATGTCCTTTACTTGGTCCAACTATCTTGGAAATTTCCCTCTGGAATTTTTTCCGCTATGTTTCCTTCAACTATCATTATTTGTTCCATGTCTTCTCTTCTTCTAGTCGTATGTCCAAAATATCTCAGAATATTTTAATTGATAATCGTGGTGAGTCTAGTTTTTACGTTAATTGAATTATTTGTGAGATGTGCGGTCCAAGGTATGCGCAATATTCGCTTTGAATCGGATATTTTAATGGTCCATGTCTCTGAAGCGTAGATGGTGATACGAAATATTAATGCTTGAACAAGTCGTAATTTTGAGTTTTTTGTAATTTCGGTATTTTTTCATATTCATGTGAGTTTGACTAAACTTCTTCACTATTAGTGATGACGAAGCCTAAATAATTCAATTGTCTGACTACTCCGTAAGCTGGAATCTTTATTATCTCTGTTTGATTGTTTCTGATTCTGTCGATGATAATAAAAGTAGGTACATTTCATTAGCCATATGTGGTGGTCCGATAAGTAGTTAGCCTCTCCTCCCGATAGCACCACTATCTCAGAAGATACCCACTATCGTGTAAAACGTCCTTGTAGATGGCCAATGTCAAAATTTTAGCCAAATCCGACTAGTAGTGGGAAAAAATGAAATGAAAAAGACCAATATCGGTCTGTAAATTAACTCTTATTTTTGGAAGGTAAATCCCACTGCGAAATCAAAGATCACTTGTATGCTGTTTATGGTGACCGTCAAAAATTATGTATTTGATATGTCATTATGGTGACCTGCATTTGATAAGTCATGGCCAGGTGCCCTGAAAACGGCTACCACGAAGGATAAAGTAAAAGAAATCCACGATCTCATCTTGCCAGATCGTCGACTGAAGCTCCGCGAGATAGCTGAGACAGTAGCAATCTCAAATAGCGTGGGTTATATCCTGCATGAAGTGTTGGTTCTTACAAAGCCGCCCGCTTTCACACACTGATGAATTTCTATACTGCGGACACCCGGACACCGTTACACATACGACCCTAGAGTGTAACAGATGGATAATAGAAAGGAGCAGAATGGAAAGAGAGACAGGTGTAAATTTTGTGACAGTGCGAGAAATGATTGAAAGAATGACTGAAAATAAATCTGGTTGGACTAGTATACACAGCTATGTCCGTGTAGTGATCAAGAAGAAAGAAGAGGAGGAAAAACAGCTGTACCAACGACAGGGGCGAGAGGGAAATAAATTGTAATATATTGTAAGTAGAAAGTAGAAAGAATAGGTTTTGATGAGAGGCGAATAGGTGAGTTAGATTGTATGAGACAAACGGTGGTAAAGAAGCTCTAATAATAATAAAAAAAACCATATAAACAAAAACCCAATTTTGAGACCAAAAAAGGGGGGAACAGGAAAAAGGAAGGCCATCCTTGTTTACAGTCTGTGGATAAATAAAGGTAAAGTGCTTCGGAAGCGATGTCGACCTTGCAGCGGCCATTCCGCTTTCGGAGCACTGGATGACAGAGGAGGGTCTGGTTTAGCAGGTAGGCATTCGGCGTAGCCTCGATTACGAGAGAGCGTTTTTAAAGTACCTTGGGAACCATCGCTGGTGCTACGAAGAATGAATCCTGCACTAAGGTCAATCAGGCGGCGTTCTGGACTGAGATATCTTTTGAAGATTCCAGACCCCCCCTCTTTAAAGATGAAAAAAAAGCTGAGAATAAGTATTTTGGGCTAATTTAACATTAAATGTTGTTTTTTAATTTTTAGTAAAGCGATTATGAGTGAAGCTAACAGACCGTGCTCTCGTTTTTTTATAGATTTAAGAATATTACTGCTCTGCTTTTAGTCTATCTATCTATCTAATTAGCCATCTTCGGTCCATCTTTGGACATAGGCCTCCCCAATCCTTTTCCATTCTTCTCTGTCTGTCGCTACTACAGTTATCCACCTTGAGCCCACGTGTTTCTTGATATCATTTGCCCATCTCATTTGTGGCCTTCCTCTGCTTCGTTTATAATCCCACGGTCTCCAATTTATTAGAATTTTGTTCCATCGGTTTTCTTTTTGTCTTACATTGTCTCCGGCAAATCTCCATTTAAATTTTGCAACTTCTTGTCTAACATCCCTCAATTTTGTTTTCTCTCTTATCCACTCGTTAATCTTTTTAGTCTATTATCTTATAAGAGCTTCATTATCATTTATAGCACATGTTTAATAAAATAAGCATAAAATACTCATGGATAGCTGATAGAAAGTTTAATCTTAAATTTAGGCACTTGATGGTTTGAAACGTAATATTTTTACTTGTCATTTATAGCCTTGAAAATCATCAGTTTCCGTTTTTTTTTTAGTTTTAAATTGTTCTTAACTTATATAATCTATACGTTACCAAATTACTTAGACTTTAATATAGGTACCTAAGTCATAAGTCATGTATATATGGGCCTTGCAGAGAAGAGACAACAGGAGAATGGAAAAGGAGACATAGTGATAAACTCCAGAAAATATATGGAGATGAAAACATAGTACGCTACATTAAAGCAAAGCGAATACGATGGGCAGGTCACGTTCTAAGATCGAGTGACGAAAGACTTCTAAACGCCACATTCTGGGAAAGGCCCGATGGAAAAAGGTCAGTTGGTCGCTCAAGAAAGAGATGGAAGGACGCAGTAGCCAGTGATATACGCAAAATGGGAGTACAGCAATGAGAAATAGCTGCTCAGGACCGACAACAATGGAGGGAAATAATAATCGCGGCCAAGACTCACATAGAGTTGTAGAGCCAAATGATGATGATGATGATGATGCTGATGATGAAGTCATAAGTAACACCAAAACAAAAAAGTTACCTATTTTAAAGATAATCTAATGCAGATCAAACGAGGCAACACAACAAAATTTTTCAGTGCGTGGCTGAAAAAAGCCAAATAAAACATGAGTAAAATCTACCACCCAAGTATAATTACCATCTCATTTATAGTAGCGAATAGTTAACTCCACTTTTTTAGTTTGACGTAAATAAATGAAATAAAGAAATAAGTAAAACGTACTACGCAGGTTCTTAACAAAATATATTTGTTGTCTATAGATTGGAATATGTGACCAAAAAGAATTTCGGCGTAAACCGGGTTAATACTCTGAGAAGACTAGACAAATGGAGCTATCCTAAAAGTGCCTACCATTCGGAGGAGTTAACTGGCGGAAATCCTCACAAGTCATTCTTAGCCTTTTCCGTTCTTCGTGCCCAGTAAGGAGCGTTATGCCATAAGAATCTACCACAAGAATATCAACCCACTCTCTCTATTCATGGTTACCAATTTTTCGTACCTTAAAGATGCCTTTGTTCGGATCTAAAGCTTGCTTAATTTATAACATATTCCGCTCAATTCGTTGACTGATGAATAATTTTGGTTTTTAGAAAAAAAAATCGTATTTATAATATATCTTTGTATTACTTTTTATATCTGTTCGAATTTATCGCTTCTTGGTTTCCTAAACATATTCAATAATTCGATTAATTAATTAAAGCGAAATATTGTTAAATTGAAGAGCATCATGAAACTATATACCAGTAATTATAAATCGCTTACTTTGACTCTCAGCCCTGCCAAATATATCATGTTCTAATCCAAGAATAATAATCGATCGTTTACTTTATTGGCGAAGCATTTCGCTCCACACGGCGTTCGAAACGGATATTGCTTGAAAATTATGAGAGGCCGACATTATAACAAGTAATCATTATTAAGCAGGTTTCACAAGCGGTGGTTTCTCGTATGAGAATACTTTTTGACTTTAGCGGATTCACATGTACATGTCACTTTTGCTTTCTTAACTGGCTCAAGAGGAGAAACGAGCGTCTAGGTTAGCCGACGGCATAGAAGAAGCAAAAACGTCTCCACTATATGACAGACAGCAATATTGAAAGGGAAGAAATTGCGGAAGTTCTCTACGAGAACTAAATTAAGAGAGACCGATGTGTATAGCACAGTTAATACAAATCTCATCTAATTGCAAATAATTTGGTTCTTCAAATCACAACACTTACGTAGACTTTTACATAAGTCATAAGTAATATCAAAACAAAACAATTATCTTAAAGATAATCTAAATGAAGATCAAACGAAGCAGCACAGTGAAATTTTTTAGTGTGGAACTGAAGAAAGCAAAAGAAAATACGAATAAAATCTTAACCCAGCTAGCAAGATAACGTTACCTTAACGTTAAATTTAGGTATTTTTGTATTGTTACGTAACATCTATCAAAAAATGACGTTACTAATACGAAATTTGAATACGTATATTATACGTATGAATTTATTCGTTTCTGAAACGTGGCTTTTTGGAACGTATCTAATACGTATGAATTTATTCGTTTCTGAAACGTGGCTCTTTGGAAGGTGTTTAATACATATGAATTTATTCGTCCCTAAAACGTGTATTATTGGTAGGTGTAGGCGATCTCGTTGATTGCAGCGCCAGCGCGTATTTATTTCGAACCTTTCAAATATACATGAAATATACATTAATACATAACCTTACATTTCTGTTCTTAAAATCGTGTTTGTTCTTATTGAGTTATGGCACAAAAATCGAATTATTATTGTTGTGTGCCTCAATGTGATTCTTGGATAAAGCGTAATAGTAATTTATCGTTTCATTCTATCCCTAAAGAGGATAAAAAAGATAGAATTCTATTCAATGGCAGTTTAGTTAAAAAACAAATTGTATGGAAATTGGAAACATCTTCTAAAAATGGGAAAGGAGCCTAGTCCTTATACGAAGGTGTGCAGTTTACGCTTTAAAAATGAAGATTACTTTAAGGGTAGGTATGTTTGAGTATTATATAAAGTAGCTGTTAATAATTTTGTCTCTTCCTCTCACATAAAAGTCAAATAGGTATATAATAAATGTTTATTTCAAGTATTTAATAAAAATGTGTTAGCATTATGTATGTGGTTTTATTTGCACAATAATTTTAAATCCTTTTTATTATTTATATCGAAAATTCAACTAGAAAATGACGTTTTCGTGACGTTAAAAAGGTTACAAAGAAATAACGTAAAACCGTTACGTAACATCGCTATGACTTTTATACGTATATTTTAGGTAAAATTTGATGTAACTTTTGACGTAACTTCTCCCAAAATGTTGACGTTTGTTTGACGGCATATATACGAACATTGTTAGCTGGGAAGCTACCAATGCATAATTATTACAGTCTTATTTATCGTAGCGAGTAGTCAAATAGAAGGTTTTTAGTTGGAAGCAAACAAATGAACTAAAGAAATGAGTCAAAGATATTATGTAAGTTCCTAAAAAATGTATTTGTTGTCTATATATTGAAATAAGTGACCAGAACGATTTCGACAACAATCAAGGTAATACTCTGAGAGGACTACAAAAATGGAGCTATCCGATAAGTACCTATCATTAGGGAGAGTTAACTGGCGGAAATCTTTGGCGGAAGTAATTCCTAGCCTTCCTCCGTGCCTAGTACCTAGTAAGAAGCTTGAATGAGTAAAACTCAAAAATAAAAAAATAATGTCGCCTGGTATTCTACCACGTTATTATTTAAGAACTATTAATACTTAGGAAAATGTCAACGCCACATTATGTGTTGCTGAACTATCTTAAAGTCAGATGTCTGTACTTCGCGCTAAAGCAGAGCTCTCTAGTGACATTTATACATGTTCGTTATATTTCATACCCATGACAGTTGTTTGCAACCTACTCCATTCTTACTTATCTCACTTATCTCACTTATCTCTGATTATTAGTTGAGTGATTGTATATCTTTTTCGTCTTACGCTAAGGGCAAGATATCCAATTATTTTTCGTATCTTGATCAAGTTGTGCAATTCTTTTTCAGTTGGTTCATGAAGATGTGTACACAAGCCTATCTAACTACAAAGCTGCAACATGTAGATTCCCATTTCGCTTAATCCGGTGGTAAATAATTTTTATTTTCAAAAAATCATTATTTTGACGACGTTTCGGCAGTCACTCTTGCAAGTGTCAAAGTCTGATAAGTTGTGATTTTTCCTGATATTCATGGAAAACTTCAAATTCTCAATAGTGTTCTTGTCACAAATAAAATGTCAATAATATTTTTTATACTTGTTCGAGATCCTCGCTTCTTAGACCCCTAGACTCGTCTCCAACAATTCGATTAATTAATAATAACGAAACGTTAATAAATTGAAAAGCATCATGAAGCCATATATTAGCAATTATAAATCGCTTACTTTGACTTCCATCCGTGCCAAATATATCATTTTGTAATCCAAGAATAATAATCGATCGTTTATTCTATTGGCGAAGCATCCCGCTCCGCACCGCGTTCGAAACGGATATTGCTTGAAGATTATGAGAGGCCGACATCATAGCAAGTAATCATTATTATACACAAATTATGGACGGGCGAATACTACGGGATTACTCCGAGATTAGGCGGAGAATTTCAGTTCAGGAACAAGTATTTCAAGGGGCTCTTACACCTCTGCTCTAATCAGTGGTGTCTCAACCACCGTAAAAATTATCTGTGTTGCAGATAAGAAAATTTGCGGTTAGGAAACTATTTTCTTGCGGTATTTTCCACTAGCTAGTATTTTTAATGGGAAAAAGCCATAATCTAAATTTAAAAAAATGTCAAAAATGAATAAACATTTTCAATTTCAAATATTGAATTCAATTCAATTCAATTTTCAATTTCGTTGAAACAGGAAACTAGAGCCGCATTATATTCTAGTTCAATCAGAGAGTGCAGCAAGCACCTCTACCGGTTTCGAAACTTATTAGTCTCTCATCAGGAGGCACATATGCTGCTTTCTCTGACCCAACCAGGACAAACCCCGCGTTCAGTTAAGGAGTGCAACGAACGAAATTGCAGGGATGCCGTAGCGGCAACTGCTAGCAAAAGACAAAGTTTTCAATCTAATGGCACATATAATAACATTAAAAATATTACTCTAGATCCCACCGGCACGCCGGGATTTGTCCTGGTTGGGTCAAGGAGAGCAGCATATGTGCCTCCTAATGAGAGACTAATAAGTTTCGAAACCGGTAGAAGTGCTTGCTGCACTCTCTGATTGAACTAGAATATAATGCGGCTGTAGCTTCGTGTTGCAACGAAATTGAAAATGGTTATTTATTTTTGATTTACAAGTTTACTCTGATTGGAGTACGAAGGGAACCATTCTCGTTAAGGCTTGCAATTCTCTAGCATCCATTAAGGCTTGCAAATTTTAGAAGTCTCGGAGGTGTAACCAGAGAAGGTTTCCATTGTTTTCAATCTGGTGGGATGTAGAGTAGGGATGGCGGTTTTTGACAAAACACCGGTTTTCGGTTATACCGGTTTTTTGCTTACGGTTTAACCTGGCGGTTATAACCGGCCAAAAAAAAAACGGTTTTTGGAAAAACCGGTTTTCGTTTTTTTTTTAATCCAATAGGTTACAAAGTTACATTTACAATACACTTTAGTTTGCGATACTCCATTCGACTCGATATCAATATGATCAAAATTAGTACTATCGAAAGAATATGTACTACTTTTATTACGTTTGTATATTTTAGTCCTGTCGCCAGGGGGGGTACAACGGCCTCGTTAATTCAGATGGACTTACTCAAGTTTTTTTTATGTATTTTGATCCGTAGAACACGAATTTTTTGGGTAACAGTTGATCCGGATGTCGATAAGATTGTTATAGACCAAGAACTTGAGGAATCAAATAACAGCGATTTTTGGCAAAACAAAACAATATTTTGTATTTTTTGGGCCATTTTAAGTAAAAAATATTTCTACAAGTTTTTTCGTAGGATGCACAGTTTTCGAGATAAACGCGGTTGAACTTTAAAAAAATCGAAAAATTGCAATTTCTGAACCCGAATAACTTTTGATTAAAAAATAAAATAGCAAGTCTGCTTACCGCATTTGAAAGTTTAAGTCAAATTATATCGGTTTTGATTATTTGCATTGGTAAAAATTTATTTTTTTATTGTTTAACAAAGCTATAAACACGTAGGGTTTCCCGTGCTTTTACATGCGTTTTACCGCATGTAACGTAGAAATAGTCTTGATTGCACTAGTACCTATTCTACCTACTCGTTCGATTTTAAATGAGAAATCATAGAAACATCACTCACGCACTAGTTGTTTGTAGCTTTGTTTAACAATAACACAATAAATTTTTAGCAATGCAAATAATCAAAACCGACATAATTTGACTTGAACTTTCAAAGGCGCTAAGCAGAATTGCTATTTTATTTTTTAATCAAAAGTTATTCGGGTTTAAAAATTGCAGTTTTTCGATTTTTTGAAAGTTCAACCGCGTTTATCTCGAAAACTGTGCATCCTACTAAAAAACTTGTAGAAATATTTTTTGCTTAAAATGACCCAAAAAATACAAAATATTGTTTTGTTTTGCCAAAAATCGCTGTTATTTGATTCCTCAAGTTCTTGGTCTATAACAATCTTATCGACATCCGGATCAACTGTTACCCAAAAAATTCGTGTTCTACGGGTCAAAATACATAAAAAAAACTTGGGTAAGTCCATCTGAATTAACGAGGCCGTTGTACCCCCCCTGGCGACAGGACTATTTGTAGAATAGGTACATTTTAACTCATTTAATACTTCCTGTATGAGTGTATCGTTTTGAAAACGTAGCGAAATTCTTAGAGATTAGTATTCGCAATCAGTAATTCGGTATTCATAGTCAGAGCATTATTTTTGGTAATCAGAAAAAGTCATTCACCCACTTTCAATGTCAAGAGTTAAGTGTGAAAAATAGATGATGTTTGCGTCTAATTCAACCAGATCACCTCTTATGTAAATATTATGATTATAAATACCTTTTCAAGGAAATAGTATAATAAAACTTAATAATTGTTTCTGGCTGATGTGAGATTTCACTTTCAGTTTGCTTCTGTATTTTATAAAATAAAATAAAATTTGAATTATGGTTTTGTTTAGAATAATTACTTGAGAATAATAATTATGATTGGGATCCGAAATAATACCTAACCTAATCCTAATCACCGTAAAAACCTAATAACCGGTTTTTACTTTAAAAGGAAAAAACCGGTTATAACAGGGACAAAAAAACAACCGGTAAAACCGGTTATTGCGAAGTAAAAAAAACGGTTTTAGGTTTAAACCGGTAGGTTTTTCCCATCCCTAATATAGAGTAATATTTTTAATGTTATTTTATATGCCATTAGATTGAAAACTTGGTGTCTTTTTTTAAATGTGTTTAGTTTTATAGTTCGATTTTCACTTTGTCCGTCTTGTGGCGTTAAGTTCTAGACTCCCTCGTTAACAAACTTACTGAGTTAGAAAAAGTAAACCAACTGGGCTGCGACGGTTTGAGTCGGAGCCTTCCGGGGCAAAGCATTTCTGTATTGAAGAGGCGTTTCGCTTGTAATTAAACAAAATCCGTGAAGTGAAACCGCGTAGTAAGCGGTTGCTTCCATCTCCGGACTAGAGTCGTTGTAAGGGTATCGTTGTGTGTAGGCTTTGATTCTTTGGTTCCATGATTGTGAGATTGCGTATGTGGTTATACCGGACTGAGGTATAAAGTGGTTGTAAGACTGTGCATAATTATAGCGTAATTGTTTCTTGTATTATACTAACATTGTTATTGTATTTTTTGTTTGATATTATGCAGTAAATACAATTTTATTTTTCTTTTAAAGACGTCCCCCAAGGGAGCTTCCTTCGGGGGCGGAGCGAAGAACAGAATATTGTTTTATTTTATGATTTTTATTTTACTTTGTATATAAATATCCAGAATATATTTATTCATTTTGAACCTGTGTTTTACTGAGTCGGTTGTTCAAAAAGAACTATCCGTGACAGTTGTTTTTTCTTGTTTGTGTAGAATGTTTTGTTATAAATCATTCATGAATATATCTATAAAATATCTTGAACCCAAATATTCTAAGAAAAATATTTTCCAGAACAAAAAAGGTGATTTTTGGAATTTATTTAAAAAATTGTTTAATCAATTTTTGCCCAAAAATTTCGCCCGCTTCTCTTCAGATTTGTTTAAAGGGAACATTTTTCGACAGGAACTCGCAAATAAAGCGAACAAATCACAAACGTTTTTCTTGCGATAGCGGCCTCACAACATGGAGTATTATACAGGGTGTTAGTAAATAAGTATGACAAACTTTAAGGGGTAATTTAGCATGAAAAAATAATGACAGTTTGCTCTATAAACATATTATGTCCGCAAATGCTTCGTTTCCGGGATACGGGGTATTGAAATTTTTATTTCAAACTGCCAATTTATTTATTGCTCTAAGACCGGTTGAGATATGAAAATAAAATTTGATGGATTTTAGGAGGCAATAATTGCGCATTTTTTGACATACAATTAAGGACTTTGTATTCATCATTGGAGCGCCTACGGGTAATGGTCTGAATTTATTTAAAGAAAAAAATAGTAGGCTGTAATAAATAGTGTGATGTTACTGCCTTCTAGGTCGTAATTAATTAAAACTCTCTTAGTTCAAATAAATTATATTATTTACTTTTAACTCCGTCTACAATTAACCATAACAATGGGTTTACATATCACAGTAACGACCTACCGTCACATTGCTCAATTACTAATTACTATAAATAATTATAACGATAACGATGACCCGTATCATCGGGCGTTCACTTATATACATGATGATGAACTCTCGCAACCTCACGCTCGGCCTTGGTCAAGGGCGAACGATGAATGATATATGTTTTTCTTTGAATAACACATGTTTTGTACAGGGTGATATTATAATACCACACCTCCCCGTTTTGTTAAAATTACATATTTTTAAAATAAGATTGATTGTCTATCATCGCCGTTTTTTAAACAAAAAAGAAAGTCCTAAGAAGAGAAGAAGAATATCTGAGTGTATATCCCTCTTTCCCTTTCACAGAGTGTTTATGATTACCTAATACTATTTTCAAAAATTAAATTTCCTAACTATGCTAACTAACTGTAACATGGTACATTTCAGATCAATCAATTTTTCCCTAAACATGTATATTCTTTTTCCTATTTTACACAAAAGTTCATATTTTCCCTATACTAAAACTGGTATTTTATAACCTATTACTAGTTCACGTACTTTCACGTCGTGTCTTTTCGTCCTTTTTTTTTTCGTTCACTAATTCACTTCATCAAAACAGTGTCCACAGTGAATGAAATTGATCCTAACTTTTAAATAGTCTTTTAGTGCCTATAAGCCGTAACTAATCTAATTGTAATAAAATCTCGACTTTAATACTTCCTAAGCTAAGCTAAATATTACCTAAACTTCTATTAAATGGTATATAAAAAAAAGAATTTAACGTTACTTTACTATTTCATCTTATTATTTCAGTCTTATGTTGATTTATTTATATACGCCTTACTAACTTTAAAATATTGTACCTATAATAAAAATGTAATCTCTCTAAAACTGTTAATATGTGTCTCTAAAAAAACTTCTAATAACTCTCTTGTACCTATAATAAAGATTTAATCTCTCTAAGAACTTCACTTTTTGTGTCCCTTTGCTTACTATCTACTAACACTATTGTAAGATATTGTCTATCCTTAATTCAAACACTTCCATTTTCCGCGAAAATTTAACCTGAATTCATTATCTACATTTAAAAATAAGTTATTTATAATTAACATTACTTTTCGTACTTCCGGGCCTAAAGTGACAACTTCACTCCCTTGTGACAGGTACTAAAGTGTCACATTTAATCCCTCCGGGATTAAATATTGACGAAACTCCCGGAACGATTAAATCACAAACAAACGAATTTAAGGGATATTTTATTGAAAAATATAATTAATTAGAATGGTAATTAACGTTAATATTCAAATTAATATTGTGACAGTTCGTCATATTGACCAGTCTTTCCTGGGTTAATGCAGCAGGTAACTGACGAGTAACAGATAGGTCCTTTTCATATTGAACTGGTGTTTGTTTCGAAGATCCTGCGGAAACAGGAAGCGAGAATGAGGACTGTGGCATAACTATAGTGGACGAATCGGCGACTTGACCAAATATTTTATCTGAAATTTTTTGTTTATTTTTAATAGACGATTCAATATATCCCTCGGCCACGTTGGAGGATTTCCATCCTCCATGTCTCTTCAGCACGTCTATTGTTGCTCCCGAATCAGCTAACAAAGACGCAGATGTGCGTCTAAAACAATGTCCCGTATAAGACGTCGCATTTTCTAATTTCAAGAAAGCTGCTATTTGCCGTGGAATTGTACCAAACATGTTTTTTCCTACTACTCGCGTAGTACATTCTTTGTTGATGTATTGAACAAAAAATTTTGAATGAGTTGTCCCTGTCTTTCGCAATGCCACATATTTCCGAAATATCGCCACAAAACTGATGGCACTGTTTTCTGAATTTTTGATCACAAAATTTCGGTCAATTTTATTTTTGGTGTTTCTAATCGCAATTAGGAAGGAATCGCCCAAATCTCTCACATCGTCGATTTCTAAATCAACCAACTCTTTTCCACGACAAGCTCCCGCAACGCCCAAAATAAGTGCAACCTACAAAAAAATTGATTTCTTAAAATTTCTGAATATAAACAAATTTCCAAATTTACCTTAAGCATTAAATATTTATCATCCGGAGCCTCCCGTAAGAACTGATCTACCTGCTCAGACGTGAGAATTCTTGACTTCTTTGGCTTAAATCCCTCATTTCTTCTCTTCAAAAAAGCTAATAATTTTGGAAATTTACTTATATCAATATCTTCTCTAATGTTAATAACCGATTTCAGCATTGAGTAATGTGCCCAGAGAGTTGAGGCACAAACCGCTTTTGATTTATCATCGAAGTAGACTAACAGCGCATTTTCAGTAGGTTGTCTCACATTTTTTAAGCGGCACCACTTTTTAAAAGCATCGTACTGCTGCTCGTATAGTTTTCTAGATTTCGGTGGTAACAATTTTTCACCTACTTCGGCTGCTCTTTTATCAATATCAGATACACCTTCTTCACTCATGATACCAATAATTATCAATAACAATGTTTCTTTACAATGACACTAGTAATGACAATGTTTCTAAATTATAACTGTCACAACGCAATGTTACTATGGTAACTTATTTTAAAGACAGTTTATTAAATGAGTTGAAGAGAGAAAAAACTGATTGAAATTATTGAAATAATTAATAAAATCATACCGGAAGTACGAAAAGTATCGTATATACCTTGCGACTGAAGTACATTTAATCCTTCAGGTAAATTATGGCCCTCCCTGCGGTCGGGCCATAAACTTTACCTTCAGGATTAAATGTACTACTTCAGTCCCGCGGTATATAATGTACTATTAGAGAAAACAAAATTTATAACTTTAATTCTTAGACATAATTATTTAATGATTAGCTACTTATTTGATATTATTCTTAATTCTGCTTGTTTATTTTGACATTTCTGAAAATTTTATGTTTCTTCTTTCATTTTTCCCACATATTTTAATAAAATTATTTTTTCTCTCTCTCTTCTTCTTGTCTGGTACTATAACTATATTTCTTCATTTTTCTCCACATAATAACACTTCTACAGTGTACATAATTCATCTTCATATACATATTTCATATAACCATCATATATCATTTATCTCATATATCATTTCATATATCATCATAATCATCACTTCATATACTAGCTCCGATACCTTCGTTTTACCTTAATAAAAGAGGTTTCACTCGGATGTCTTAGTTCTCCGCCAATATTACCCCGAATTTTCGCCCTGATCTGTACGCACCATTAAGGTGGTATAGTTAACTCAAAACACGAAATAGGTATTTTATGCGGTTCAAATTCTTCTAAAAATATCACAACCTCATTCCCTTGCTTTGAGGCCGTTGTTTATTCACGAATAATCATGAATAAAATAGGTACCCTTCAAAACACAGAGTGGGTCTCTAATAAGCTTTCAAGCTTCTATAAATCACTTAGTACCTTCCTAATTTGACAAGAGCAGTGGGTTTCTTATTTTCTCTAGTTGCCTCATAATAATTAGCTTATAATATTGTTAGTTCTTCTTCTAATCTATATAGTTCTTCTTCAAATTCCTTATCTCGACTCATCAAATCGGTTCGTTAAAAATATATCTCTTGCTTATAGCAATGTTTGTTGTATGTCATCACTAATCATTATTCATTAAAAAAAATCATTTATATATCATTTATCACTCAAAAAATATTAATTCAGGTTGATATCATACAAAATTTAACACAAAATCGATTAAAATGTATCTATAGAATCAATAAATATCAATAATAAAAACAACTGGCTAATAAAAATTCAATAATAGTATACATATTCGTCAATAAAAAAAATAGCATATGCAAAAGTTAGATAAAAATATTCAAAATAAGTTTATATCTCAAACTTCGATAGAAATTTTTGAAAAAAATTCGATATTCCATAAAATATTCAAAAATAACCGTACTAAAAATCGAAATCGGATAGAGATTTTTCAAATAAATTCAATAAAGGTTCAAAATTCGATAATAGCATATATAATAAACTTCGGTAAAAATATTCAATTCAAAAATCACTTCATATTTCAAAATTTATAGATATTCTTAAAAAAAATCGATACTTCATAAATTATTCAAAAATCAGCAAAGATAAATATTCAATGTTCAATAATAATATAAAAACGAGGGAAGCATTTTTAATATAGATAGACATTCTTACTTACATTTTATCACTTTGTCTTTTTACTGGGTTTCCTGTCCATCTTCGTCCTGGTCCATCTTCGCCGTCTCCGTTTCCAATTTTTGTCGCCCATTGTCAGAAGATTCTCCCAATTAATTTACAGGAGCGTCATGTAATAAATAGTGTGATGTTACTGCCTTCTAGGTCGTAATTAATTAAAACTCTCTTAGTTCAAATACATTATATTATTTACTTTTAACTCCGTCTACAATTAACCATAACAATGGGTTTACATATCACAGTAACGACCTACCGTCACATTGCTCAATTACTAATTACTATAAATAATTATAACGATAACGATGACCCGTATCATCGGGCGTTCACTTATATACATGATGATGAACTCTCGTAACCTCACGCTCGGCCTTGGTCAAGGGCGAACGATGAATGATATATGTTTTTCTTTGAATAACACATCTTTTGTACAGGGTGATATTATAATACCACAAGGCCACTGTGATATTTTAAACAAAAAATTATTTTTAAATTCCATTTGCAATTGATAATAAAAATCCTTTCTTGATTTTTTTTTCATACGGTGCTCCGTTTTTATGCAAAAAAATAAAACATCTTGGCGCGTATTTTTCACTTCTTAATACATTATTATCAAGAATAATATATTAGTGCTAAACTAGAACAATAAAATAATTTATTACTAATACGATATTAACTAGGTGCAAAGATAAAATAAATGTTCAAAATGACGACTTTTAGAGGTGAGAGAAGAATTTTATATTCATGATTGGCGCGCGTACGGGAAAAATCTGAATTTTTTCAATGAAAAAAAATAGTACGCCACTGAAATATGTGAAATTAAAAATCATTTTTGAATTCCTCATCATCATCATTCTCTTTGCCTTATCCCTATGCGGGGTCGGCTTCCCTAATTGCATTTCTCCACACAATTCTATCTTGGGCCATATCAATGTTAATCCCCTTTACCAACATGTCCTGCCTTATCGTCTCCCCCCAGCTCTTCTTTGGTCTTCCTCTCCTACTCCTTCCAGGAATCTGCACTTCAGCTATTCTTCGTATTGGGTGGTTAACGTCTCGACGTTGAACATGACCAAACCATATTATATTTTGAATTCCTCATATTATTATATAATCTGTGACAAAAAATATATTATGTCTTTTTTTCATATAAAAAGCCGTTTTTATACAAAAATTAAACCATCGCTTACAAAGTATTCGAGGTAGTTTCCATATGCATACAACCTTTTTTCAAATACTTTGTAAACGTTAAGATTTTGTATTTTTTTGCATAAAAACTGCGCATCATATGAAAAAATAAGAGGAAAAGTTTTTTGTTGTAAATTGAACGAGGAATTTATAATCTATTTTTAATTTGACGTATGTCAGTGGCGTATTATTTTTTTCTTTAAAAATATTCAGGCCATTACCCGTATGCGCGTCAATGATGAATATAAAATTCTTTTGTCACCTTTAAAGCAGATCGTTTTGAACATTTGTTGTAGCTTTGCACCTATTTAAAATCTTATTAGTAATATTTTGTGTTATTGTTCTAGATTAGTATTTAAATAGTTCTTGATAATGCACTCATATTAGGAAGTGAAAAATAAGCCCCAAGATGTTTTATTTTTTTGCATAAAAACGGTACACCATATCAAAAAAAGTCAGGAAAGGAATCTTATCATAAACTAAACATAGCATTTAAAAATAATTTTTAGTTTGAAATATTTCAGTGGCGTACTATTTTTTTCTTTAAAAAAATTCAGACTATTACCCGTAGGCGCGCCAAGGTTGAATACAAAATTCTTAGTTGTATGTCAAAAATGCGCAAAAACTACCTCTTAAAACCAACCAAATTTTATTTTTATAACTCAACCGGTCTTAGAGTAATAAATAAATTGGCAGTATAAAATAAAAATTTCAACATCCCGTATCTCGGAAACGAAGCATTTGCGGACATATGTTTAGAAAACAAACTGTCATTATCTTTTATGTAGAATTACCCCTTACAGTTTTTTACACTTATTTACTAACACCCTGTATAAAGAAGCTTAAGAGGAGTGAAATTTGTAGAGCAAACGGAAGAAATAAAAATAATTAGACGAATACTACTAAAAACATTTGAAGAAGATATAAAGCAGAAACAGAAGACATGAAGCAGTTGTAATGCAAGATGTTATAGACCAGGGCGCATCTGTAAAAATATTAGTACATTTGGACGTTGCCAATTTTTATGAAGAAATTGCTTGAAAATAACTCAAATAATAATATTTGAGTTATCCTTCAACTCAAAAAGGCCCGGAACATTGTTTAAATAATCAAAATGTCAAAAAATAAAAAAAAATTGGATTTTTTTCTTTGTTTTTTGATTATAGATTTAAAAGTATTTATTTCTGAGAAAAGTTTTACCGACATAAAAGTTGTGCATATACAATTACAATATACAAATTGTGCAATTTGCTACAACATAGGATTGGTTAAAATTTTTAAAAATTGCAATCCTGCTTTCGCAAAAAAAAATCATTTTTTCAAAATGTTACAGGACTGAAAATAAAGCAGTCAGCAAGTTGAATTTTTTTTGCATATAGAACAATACTGATTTTTTGCATATAGAACAATACAAATTTTGATTGGCAATTTTCAAAATTAAAATCGGTTAACCACCACGGCGTCAAGAATTTTTTTAAATAAACATACATTTTTGGTGCTACGCATATGTAGAACAGCGGATAGTTTGCTCTGATTGGGCATTCCAATGACCTTTGATAATGATTGATACATTTTAATTTTTAGTACATTTCCATATAAATAAATAAATTTGTTTATTGCAAAATAAAAACACGCACACTGTCCTTTGAAACACTGTTTTTAGCAATTTCTTAGCTTTTTTTTTTCTTTGCTCATAATATGAACATTAATATATTATATTTTAACTTAGAGAATAAAAGTATATTATTTTTAAACATATGCAATTGTTTAAACAATATTTCACAAACAATAATCAAATTAGTTTGATTTTTGTAGACTTAAAATATTAACCTTTAACTACCCGCGCATCAAGTTATAGCATAACTACACGCGTGGCGTACTTTATACGCCACAAGAAAATACACTTAAAAACAGCGGATTTGTTTATTTTTTTTTAATACACTTAGTTGTTTGTTATAAACCTTATTCGGCATCAGTAAATACTTGGAGTTCCTTCTCAGTAAGCCAATTGGGATTTATAACTGGAATCATGGAATAACTGGATTCCATGATAAATAAAATTATTAATAAAAAAATTTTTGAAATGTGATTTTTTAAAGCAGAAAAAGTATTGTTTATAAAGAAAAATATATTTTGTGCCATAATGACTAAAAACAATTGAAATATGTACTTATATTACTACTTATATTAATATAATCGTGGCGCATATTGTCCGCCACCGGAAACAACAAATAATAAACTGTAAATTACGATATTTCTAGAAAGCCGACTATAACGAAACTAAAACCAAATTGTAAAGCACATTCCAGTGATAGGTTAGAGAGATAAACAAGGTCAAAAATAAAATTTTTAAATATATTTGCAGTAGAATTCTTATATCTGGCGTACAAAATACGCCAGCACGTGTAGTTAAAGGTTAAAATACAACAAAATATAGAGTAAGAAAATAATATATTAGATAAAGATTGGACGAAATTTTGTTGGAAATCAACTTGTGTGAATCGAACACCGCTGTCCTGCGCGTAGCACCAAAAATTAATGTTTATTTAAAAAAATTCTGAGGCCGTGGTAGTTAATCGATTTTAATTCTGCAAATTACCAATGAAAGATACGGTCCTCTTCTATATGCAAAAAAAATCAAATAGCTATCTGCTTTATGTTCAATCCTGCAACATTTTGAAAATATGAATTTTTTTAGATAAACCTGTATTGAAAAATTTATTTTGCAAAATCTGTTAAACCAATGTTAATGAACTTTACAGTATTGTTTTATTTTATCATATAGTTTTTCTGTGTAAAACATGAAGGTCCTAAGTGAAGCATAAATGGTTGAAAAGCGTAAAATGCAAATACTTGTTTTTTGATGATTTTTTTGCAATTATTGCTATTTCGCAACAAGGGTGACAATTTTTAAAATTTTTAACCAATCCTATGTTATAGGAAATTTAATTGCATCTTTGCATGCAACTTTTATGTCAGTGCAACTTTTCTCGGAAATGAATACTTTTAAGTTATAATCAAAAATACAAGAAAAAATTCGAATTTTTCCGTTTTGATTAATTAAACAATGTTCCGGACCTTTTTGAGTGGAAGGATAACTTAATTATTATTACTTGAGTTATTTTCAAGCAATTTCTGCAAAAAAATTTAAGTCACCTCTCAACGTCCATCTCAAAACAGATGAGCCCTGGACTATTAGACATATCCATATAAAACAATAAATAAAAGGAATCTAAAATAAAATAGTCCAGGAACCGAAGCATTTCACCTCGCAATTCTTACAGAATGGATCGATTTGCTTGAAAATTTGAAAATAAGTAGTGGATAGTTCAAGGATCAAAATCTATATGATGCCGAAAGGCGCTTTTACCATGGGGTCGGTTGCCACCCCATCTTATGGTGGAAATTTTTTATTATATTTTGACTACGAAAGTTGATAAAAACATTCATTCTAAGCAAAAAATGTTCTATAAATTTTTTTGATAAAATTAATACTTTTCGATTTATTCGCTATCGAAAATGTTAGTTTTATATAGAAAAAATCAATGTTTTTCGATATATACTCATTTACCATTCACTCAATTTTTGCCGTAGAAAAAATTTTTTCAAGTCAAGTTCTTGGGAATTAAATAACCAACAATTTCATATAAAAACATTTTTTCGTATATCTGATGCTAATCTTTCTATTTTGAAGAAAATGGCATTTTTTACCAAACTACAAAAAGTCGTTATTCGCTTTTAACTCTAGTTTTTTAAAAACTAATCATTCTAAACCAGTCAAACTTTTAAAATCTATTAATAATACACAAATAAAGAAGAATTAATAAGGCCCATGACTAAAAGCAAAGCTACCTTATATTATTATGCTTCCAATTGGATTTCTTTTTGTTTTTTGAAAAAATATATTGATTTTTTAACCGTAACCTTTTTAAGTTATATCTTAGAAAGTTTGTTAAAAATAATTTTGTAGGTTTTTACAAGATCTATGAGTATTAATACCAAATCCTTTTAAAATACTCAGCCGCAAAAAGAGGTGACTTTGAAAGGGTTGGTAAAGTTGATTTTTGCATGTTATTACAAGTTTTAATTGTCAATAGCTCGCTCAATTTTTACCGTAGAGAAAATTTTTGAAAACCATATTCTTGAGAATTAAATAGGCTACAATTTTATATTTAAATATTTTTTTGTATCTCTGATGATAATCTTTCTATTTTGAAGAAAAAGGAATTTTTTACCAAACTTCAAAAATTCGATATTTGCTTTTGACTCCATTTTTTTTAAACTAATCATTCTAAACCAGTTAAACTTCTAGAACCTATTAATAATACATAAGTAAAGAAGACGCAATAAGGTCAATGACTAATTTTAATCAGGGTGGTGATTAGGGGTTTGCTTTCGATCACTTTTTCGCTGAAAAAATATAGGGTCTGACATTCTTTTCATTATAAGCCACCTAATTTTTGAGCTAAAGACTTTTTTTTATTTCTGAAGATTGATATTTTTAAATACTTCAAATTAGTTTAAACAAGTGATCCACGAAAAATGCATAGTTTTCCCGTCTTTTGACTTTGAAATTACAATATTTAGCATTTGCCGAAGAAGACCTAACATATAATAAAGTATAGCTCGATTACTATTGATCTTAAAGAAAATTAAAAAAAAACGATTTTGTTGATTTTTTCAAAAGGTACATTTTTGTTAAGCAAAGTTGTTTTGATAAAACAAAAACTTTTTGAGTTATTTGCAGAAAACTGATTAAAAACATTAATTTTTTTAATATAAAACTAACACTTTCGATAGCGAATAAATAGAAAACTATTAATTTTATCAAAAAAATGTATAGAACATTTTTTGCTTAGAATGAATGTTTTTACCAACTTTTGCGGTTAAAATATAATAAAAAATTTTCACCCCCGACATGGGGTGGTAACCACCCCCATGGTAAAAGCGCCTTTTGGCATCATATAGATTTTGATCCTTGGACTATCCACTACTTATTCTCAAATTTTCAAGCAAATCGATCCATTCTGTAAAAATTGCGAGGTTTTGTCCTATTTTAAGCTTCATTACTTGGACTAAAAATAAAATACACCAAACAAACATATGACCAAAATTTCCTACAAACACCTTATCCTCATTTAATTAAAGGAGCTTTTGATGTAAATTATCGACGGTGATCTGTGTAACCTTCGACGCCTCTGCTTGAGTTGATAGGAACGTGGAATTCTCGACCACTGTTTGGGGTACGAGAGAGTTTAGCGTGTTTCTGCGCAATTAATTTCGTAGGTGAATAGTTGGATAGTGTTTTCTCGGCAACTTAAAAAGCTGGTTTAGCCCTAGTTGGGTACCGAAACCGTGATTAGAACACTCCGCTGTTTAATTTAGCTGGAAGCTTGCCAACGTTGTCGGAAGAAAGGTTAATAACTACGATATCCTGGTTCTTGTGTTTAGATGGAACAGATGAAAAGTTAACGGGATTTGTATACAGCGTGTCTACTTAAGTTGGAAACATATGGGAAACTTTTTGTTATTCATTTTACGAAAAAAAGTTATTCTTTATAAAAAGTTCTGCATGCTCTAAAACCTAAGATTCAATCATCAGATATCAAATTTTGTCAAGATTATACGAGGTATGTCAAAAAATATGAACTTCGTTCAAGAGTAAAGTATGTACCTTTATTTTTCTCTCAATATCGAAAATTCTTATTATGAAAAGTTGTTTGGAAATAAAAACTAAGATGAAATATGCAATCACATGCTTCTAATTGGAAAAAACATTTCCAAACTTTTCTCAAATTTATTGATTATTGAAACTTCGTTTTTATTTATTACACATACGATAACTCTTATTATTACTTTTAAGAAAAAAGGTATTCTTAATAAAAAGCTCTGTTTGTCCTAAGACTGAAGATGCAATCATCAGATATCACATTTTATTAATTTTATACGAGGTATGTCAAAAAATATTAATTTCACTTAAGAGTAAAGTACCTTTATTTTTTACAATACTGAAAATGGTTATTAAAAAAAGTTGTTTAGAATTAAAAACTATGTTTCAATATGCAATTACATCCTTCTAATTGACATATTGTGAAATATAAAGGAAAGGTTCTTTTTGAGCGAATTTCATATTTTTTGACACACCTCGTATAAAATTAATAAAAGTTGATATATCATGGTTGTGTCTTAGATCTTAGACCATGCAAAGCTTTTCATGAAGAATAACTTTTTTTCGTAAAATGAATAATAAACGAGTTATCATATTTGTAATAATTAAAAACGATGTTGTGTATCCATAAATTTGAGAAAAAAAATTTTTTTTTTCAATTAGAAGCATGTAATTGCATATTTGATCTTAGCTTTTAATTCCAAACAACTTTGGTCAAGGTACTTGACCGAAATTCATATTTTTTGACATACCTCGTATAATATTGAGAAAATTTGATATGTGATGATTAAATGTTAGGTTTTTGGGGCATGCAGAAGTTTTTACAAAGAATAATTTTTTTTCGTAAGATTGATAATAAAAAAGTTTCCCATATGTTTCCAACCTAAGTAGACATGCTGTATAATTAAAGTTAATGTGATAAAGTTTATTTTGCATATCGAAGATAACAAAATAAATAGAGTATCATTTGTTTTGGATATACAGTGAGCCCATAAAAGTTGGAATAAATTCATTTTTTCATGAAGGGGCGAATAATAAATCCCGAAACAGGTCTATTTTTAAATTAGGATTTTTTGGCACATTTATATATGATACTAGTGACGTCATCCATCTGGTCGTGGTGACGTAATCGATGATTTTTATAAATGAGACTAGGGATCCTGTGCTAGCACACTTGAAAGGTTTTTCAATTTTTTGTATAGTAATATAAACATTAACACACTTATTTATAGGTACATGATGCTCAAAAAACGAAAATAAATTTTATAAACATTAAACCTTTAAAAGCAGAAATTATGATAATGTTTATACCAGTAAATGGAGAATATGAGCTAGCATACGACCCCTATTCTCATAAAAAAATCATCGATTACGTCGTCACGCCCAGATCGATGACGTCACTATTAAGATATACGGGGTGTTTGGTAAAGAATAGGCCATAGCTTAGCCTTAGGCTCCTGAGCTTAAAATATGTCGATTTAAGCCAACTTACCTTAGTATAAAAGTTGATAATTACCGAAATACAGGGTGTCAAAATTAAAGTTTTATTTTAATTATTTTTGAATACTTCCTTACAGGCATGGGATAATAACATGGAATTTGACAAGCGGGGTTTTTTGGGATAAGAAATCTAAATTCGTCACCAAAAATAATGTATTACCCAGAGGGCGCCACATACGTCTTTCAGCACTCATGTTATACGTTCAATTTTTTTTGTCCCGCACTCTACACATTTTTTGAATCAAAATGTTTATTATCTTAATATTTTTACTTAAAAAAGGTATACTATATTCATCTCCCTAAGCTCAACTGTTTTCGAGATAAACGCATTTTAAAGCTGCGATACAACATAATTTTTTGCATGTCATTGTAGTTAGACCCGAAAAATAAACTTGAAACCATAATAATTGTGCCAGATCTCATATTTATGTCATTGCATCGCAAATTTCGTTTAAAGAAATTTGCGATACATTTTTGTAAATTTTTATGGTTTTAAGTTATTTTTCGGGTGTAACTAAGTACAAAGAAATTATGCAAAAAATTATGTTGTCTCGCAGATTTAAAATGTGTTTATCTCGAAAACGCTTGAGTTTAGCGAGACGAATGTAGTATACCTTTAACATGAAGAGAAGTATCCATACTTACTCAAATGTGGTCTCGAGGTAAACCAAATTACAAAAAACTCGAAGATGTACCACAAGGTTATTTATTATTGTTAAAAAACATATAAAAGGACGCGTTTCGGCTTAACACAAGCCATCATCAGCTTAAATACAGGACAAAAAACAACTGACTGACCAGAAAAAACAGGAAGGAGGAGGAATCAGCTAGTTTACATTATGAAATATATAGATGTACACATTTCTTCATTAATAATTAGCTATTAATAGCATTTTGTAATTATTCCTCTACAAGTGAAAGTTCTTGAGGTTTTTACAATACAATAATTAATTGATGGATTCGACCGTTACTTGATGGAAGTTCATTTTATCTAACAATAAAACACGAAAACGTTTGTTTTCTATACTTCCACAAAATTTATTATATCTAAGTGACTACAGCTGTTTCGGCGGAGTGCCTTTCTCAAGTACTTGAGAAAGGCACTCCGCCGAAACAGCTGTAGTCACTTAGATATAATAAATTTTGTGGAAGTATAGAAAACAAACGTTTTCGTGTTTTATTGTTAAATACAATAATTACAAAATGCTATTAATAGCTAATTATTAATGAAGAAATGTGTACATCTCTATATTTCATAATGTAAACTAGCTGATTCCTCCTCCTTCCTGTTTTTTCTGGTCAGTCAGTTATTTTTTGTCCTGTATTTAAGCTGATGATGGCTTGTGTTAAGCCGAAACGCGTCCTTTTATATGTTTTTTAACAATAATAAATAACCTTGTGGTACATCTTCGAGTTTTTTGTAATTTGGTTTAGTATACCTTTGTTTAATAAAAATATTAAGAATAAAAATTTTGATTCCAAAAGTATATAGAGTGGAGGATAAAAAAATTGAACCTAATAAATGAGTGCTGAAAGCCGTATGTGACGCCGTCTGGGCAAAACATCATTTTTGTTGGCGAATTTAGATTTCTAGTCCCAAAAAACCCTCGCTTACCAAATTTCGTGGTATTATCCCACGCCTGTCAGGAAATCTCCAAGAATAAATAAAATAAAAGTTTAACTTTGACACCTTATATTTCGGTTATTATCCACTTTCGTACTAAAGTAAGTTAGCCTTAATCGACCTATTTCAACCTCAGGAATCTAAGATTAGGCTATGGCCCATTCTTTACCAAACACCCTGTACATACCAAAAAATCATAATTTAAAAATAAACATCGACATGTTTCGGGAGTTTTCCTTAAACTTCGGGCTTACGAAAATACGAATTTAGTCCTTTCATTTGCGCCGTACTGTATAGAAGAAATCCTGTAACCTGAGGTTAGAGCTGACATCACTCAGGGTCAGCTGGGTCCTGATCTGGAAAGATTATCTAAGACAGATATTGGTGACAGTCCGAAAGGTTATAGTGTATCTTGGAGAAATAGTAAAATATTACGTAAATATTTTCTTAAAAATAAAAATCCAATAAATAAAATCTGTACTGGTAATTAAAAAGGTCTTGTGAGATTTTTAGGTTCTTAGAAATTCCGAAGAATTTTAGTGTGTTGACAGAAAAAATGATAAAAAACGATAAAAAGCGATTTATTTTCAACGCCTAGTTGAATTTAGGTAATAGGTAATTTCAAAATAGAGATGAAAATTAGTCGATTTCAATTACTTTTTATCGATTTTTTTAACGTACTAAAAAAATTAGTCAAAATCGATATTTTTGACTAAGAATTTTTACTTAAGTGGTACAGATATACAGTCTGTTCCAGCGAAAATTTGACCCCCAGCAACTCAAAAACCAAGAGCTTCTTCGAAATATAAAAAACCAGTCAATTTATAATGAAGGGGGACGAACTTTCATACAAAATTCATGCCCTCAAATGTAGCCCCTACTGCCCCACATCAACCCCCACTTTTTTTTTAATAGCAAGTGTGGTCGAGTGGCACATCATTTGAAAGGCAATTTTTTTTCTCTACACGACACTGTATTTCTTTTTAATTTACGTAATAGGTTTAAAGATAATTTTGGACTTCAAATGTATTATAAATGTATTATAAATTATCTAAATCCAAAATTGTCGTTAAAGTTATTCCGCAAATTAAAAAAAAAATAAAGGGTCGTGTACAGAAAAAAATATCTTTCAAATTATGTGCAACTCGACTGCACTTGATATTTAAAAAAATGGGGGGTGGCAATAGGGGGTTACATTTGAGGACAAGAATTTTGCATGAAAATTCGTCCCCCCTCCAATACAAATTGACGTGTTTTTTGAAATTGTGAAGAAACTCTTGGTTTCTGAGTTTTGGGGGTGGGGGTAAAATTTTCGTTGGAACACACTGTATAAAATATTAAGAGCTGTATTATTTTTCTGCAGCTTATAGTCAGTTTTTGCGCGTTGAATCATGTTTCAGAATTTTCTATTGTTATCTGCTGTTATTTAACATTGATTATGCTGCTGCTAGTGCTACACAAATATCGTTGGTCAACATATTTGAATCGTATGGTCTAACAATGCACGTTGATTCTCCTACAAGGATTACAAAAACTTCATCTACCGTAATTGATTATACTGTCTCAGATTTTTCACCCCTTGATGTCCGCTCTACAATTATTAATGCTGGACTATCTGATCATGAAGCAGTTTATACGAAGTTTAATATCTTGAGCAAACCCTTTTCGAAAACCCGACGTTTAGGCAGGATTTTTTCCACCCGGAACTTTCGTAATTTCCAAAATTTATGCTTAACCTCTGAGTGGCGCTTTCCTGCAATGGACGTGGATAATAATTTCAGTGCTTATTTGGATAAGCTTGTCTGTATCTTCAATAAAGCATTTCCTTTAATTGCAATTAAACCAAAACATCGCAAACCCTGGACTAGTAACGGTATCCGAATATCTTCCAAGTATATGAGTTCTCTCCTCTATATCAAGAAATTTACTACCAACGTCTCTATCACTGAATATATCACAAAGTACAGGGCAACCTATCTTAAACTTATAAAATCAGCTAAAAAAGACTACTACCATAACCGTTTGTGAAGCTCAAAAAGTGTTGCAAAAGAAACTTGGTCCATAATAAACGATCTTCGAAATAAAACCCACACTGCTAAAACAATTTCCCTTCCAGACCCTGAAAATCTAAATGAATACTTTGTTAATGTGAGTAAAAATATTACATCAACTATTTTGCCACAACAAGATCCCATTGCTTATCTCCCTAATTCAAGAAAGGTCTCGAATTCATTCTTAATAAAACCAGTCGATAAATCTGAACTGATCCAAACAATCAATAGTATCAAAAGCAAATCCTCCTGTAGTACTGATGGTCTATCGAAAAGAATTTTTTCTAATCTCCCAGAAAATGTGTTAGAAGTCCTCATCTCACTAATTAATGATTCCTTTGAGAAAGGTAAATTTCCAGAGTGCCTGAAGACAGCCATCATTATTCCTCTTCATAAGGGTGGTGAAATATCTAATACCTGCAATTATAGACCTATTGCACTACTACCGGTACTCTCCAAAATTATTGAGAGACTCATAAAAGCCCGACTCTAGTTGAAAACAACATTTTATCACAAAGTCAGTTCGGCTTTTTAAATAATAAATGCACCACTTATGCCATCTTTTCTGTATTACATGAGGTTTATCAAGCACTGAACAATAATCTTCACACTGCCACCGTTTTTTGTGACTACGCCAAAGCTTTTGATTGTGTAAATCATAATATTTTAATAAGAAAACAATAAGAAAACTAAATTTCTACGGAATTCGAGGTATTTCTTTAGATTGGTCTAGTCTCAAAAACATTGTATGTGGGGTACCTCAAGGTTCAGTATTGGGTCCTCTACTTTTCCTTATCTTTATTAAAGTATTTCTTTTTGCTGATGATACCAGTATCACTTGGAGCAACTCAAATATTGCAACTATTCATGCTACCATAACTTCTGATCTACTTACAATAAAAACCTGGTCTGACTCTAATTTACTCTCGTTTAACGTAGATAAAACAGTAGCATTGTCTTATAAAGGAGTCCTTCAACCCTTACCTCTTAATAACAGCCAGATCAGTACCGTTGATTCTGTAAAATTTCTTGGTATTTTTTTAGACAGCAACCTTAAATGGTCCCACCATATCGATTTGGTTAAGGAAGAAACTATCCTCAGCTTGCTATGCTATAAGATCTGTTTCGAATGAACTCAATTTACCATCTTCCAAAATAACATATTTTTCTTTGTTCGAGTCACATCTTCGTTATGGTCTTCCTTTTTGGGGTTCTGGTACAGCTGCCCAATTCGATGTTATTTTCAAATTACAAAATAGAGCAATTCGATATCTGTTTGGCCTCAGAAGAACAACACATTGCAGAAGTTACTTCAAAGATCACAGAATTTTAACCCTTCCATCTTTGTATATTTTAGAAACTGTTTGCTTAATTCGTAAACATCTACATGTCTTTTCACCAAAACCTAATCATGACTACTTCACGAGAAATTCTACGTTTGACATCTATATGCCGACCCCGTCCTCTGAGTTAGTAAAGAAATCTATATTATTTTCCGCAAAAAAACTTTACAACCATCTCCCTCTACAACTTAAATCTGCAGCATCTTTCCCCAAATTCCGTAAACTGACAAAAGTCTACCTATCTGAAAGACCATATTATTCAGTAGAAGATTTTCTTAATCAATAACTAAGAAATTACAGTACCCTTTGCACAAGTAGTATTTTTATTATCATTTTTTGTCTATATTTGAGTGTCATATGCAGTAGCTTAACTTTTAAACTTAGTAATTACTAGGTAGACGCATTTGCAATTTACTTAAATTTTGCAATTGATTACTTCTGTTTAACTTCATTATTATTGTTATTATTGTAAATACATTGACGATTTATGTAATTTTAGTAAATTGGATTGTTATTGTTTTGTTTTCTTGACTTTTTATAAGCTTTGTCGATAAAATTGTACAATTTTTCATGACAATAAAACATAGTTCTATTCTATTCTATCGATTTTGTTTATTTTCTTTTGTAAAATTTGTTGTAATAATTTACAAGCTATAATAATATAATCTATTTGGGAATATTATGTCTCGAATATTTTCTTATCTTGTACCTTACTACAGGTTAGTGGTTATTTCCACATGATAATTAAATTAGTCTGTGTATGTGTGTGTATGTTGGCAAAGGAAAGTGGGATGCTAATTAGCTGATAATTAATTTGATAGTCAAGGGGAAATTAATTTGATCAGTATAGCATACAATGATATCATAAATTATGCTAACTTAGACTTAGTGTGCCCCGATATATCTTACATATAATACATCAAGCAGTTACCCACATCCAATAGATTTCGAAGACAGTTAAATTTTGAATTGTCTCTAGAATTTGGATACGTTCTATTCCCCTGTTGATGCGACAAGATTTATTTATTTATTTATTTATTTAAAACTTTACAAACACCATAAACTAATAGTCGTTACATGTAAAGTGAAGTACTAATTAAGAATATGAACCTAAAACTAATAAGCTAAGTAAATGAAAAAGGAAGGGAGTATTTGTGTTTTATGAAATCCCTTAAACCTAGCGCTGATGTGCAAGCAATGTCCTAAGGTCCCTGATTTTTACATTAAATATGTCTATATCAGTTAGTCCATTGAATACTTCATTACATATTTTTAACATATTATTCACTGGTGACATATTTCTATAAGAACTTGTATAAAATAGATCTGGGTTGGTTATCCTTAACCTACTCTTAGGTAGTCTTAGGTAAACAAACTCAATTAGATCACAGTCTGTTTACTTAATACTATTAACAATTAGGTGTATAAACATAATGGCCTGACTGTTTCTCCTAGTGGCAAGTGACTGCAACTGAAAAGAATCCAACATTACCCTGTAAGAGATCATATATGGATATTCCTTGTTTTTCCTTAGGTACTAAAATCTTAGAAATGGTTTTTGAACTTTTTCGATCTTTTCTGAGTTTGAAAATGCAATTGGAGACCAGATGTTTGAAGCATATTCCATATGTGGTCTCACCAGGGCATTATAGAGTTTTATAATTGTGTTTATTCTGAAGTTATTGCTATTTCTAATAACAAAACCCAAGGCACGATAGGCTCTGTTAGTTATTTCACAAAAGTGTGTATTGAACTTCATGTTTGTTTGAAATGTAACTCCAAGATCCTTCATAACACTCACTCTCTCCACTCGATCACCATTAATACAACAATCTTCAATAATACTATTAAGTTTTCGAGTATATGAGACTACTGCGTACTTTTTAACGTTAAGAGTCATTTTCGAATTGTTGAACCATTGAGTAACTGACCTTAAATCGTCCTGCAATTTAACTACATCTTTCTTATTAGAGATGGTTTTAAAAAGTTTAAAATCATCGGCATACATTAAGCTGTTAGAAGATTTAATACAGTCTGGCTAGTCATTAATAAATAAAATGAAGAGCAATGGTCCAAGTTTGCTCCCCTGTGGAACTCCCGAGGATGACACAAATTGGTGGGGAAAGCAATTACCTACTTTAACTGTGTTCTTCCTATCTGACAAATAAGATTTTAGTAAATTAAAAGCTTTTCTTGAGAATCCAAACTCTACCAGTTTATTTAAAAGAATACAGTGATTGACCTTATCAAATGCTTTTTCACAATCAGTATAGAGAACGTCCAACTGCTCCCCTGCCTCAATAGCCTTAGCAATATATGTTCAGAAAAAACACAGAGATTCGTTACTGTTGATTTGTCACTTACAAAACCATGCTGGGATTTGCTAATTTTACTCTTAACATGAGTGTATATATCCTCATAAAGAATTCCTTCAAAAATCTTAGCAATACTATTTAACAGACTGATAGGCCTATAGTTTTGGACGTCATTTTTTTTTACCTTTTTTATGTATTGGAGGAATTGTTGCCATTTTTAAGATATCTGGGAAATATTCCTGTTCAATCGACATATTAAACAAGAACGCCAGAGGTTTAGCTAAGGGTTCTGCCAAACCCTTATAGATATAGGGTAGTATTTCATCAGGGCCTGTAGATTTTTTTGGTTTAAGTTTTTTGATACTATTTATAGCATCCAATTCTGTGATATGTTTAAAGGTAAATGAACCCCACTTATGATTTGCTCGAGGTAACGCTGTCAAGTTTTTTAAGTGTTATTTAATTTTGACTTTTTGATATCACTCAGAAATCTAAACAAAGAATATTTTTTTGCAAAAAAGGGTAAAATTCAACATATTTATTATTGTTAAACAAAAAATAAGCATAAAACAAAAATATCTTGACAGCGTTACCTCAAGGAATGTCTAAAGAAAATATATACAAAATTCCAGGTGAGTTGATCAAGTAGTTTTTGAGTTACAATGTCTACAGCCTGAAAAAGTAGTTTTGAGAAAAACGCTTTTAAAGTATTGTCAACTTTTATTTTTAATTGCTTTTTTGTCTGTCAAATGGTAAAGTGATGAACACCAAAATATGTTTTTAAATCGCGGAGTAATTTACAAAAGAAAATAAGAACAGCTGTTGACCGTTTCTCACTACGCTCAAGCAAGTTGGCACGAACTTGCTATAAAACGAGTCGAAGATAGAAAGGTAGGGAGATAGTGTTAAATAGCCCTAGCTTCGACTCCATTGGCAGCAGATTTGCACCAGCACGCTTGAATTTAGTGAACAACGGTCAACAGCTCTTTTTATTTTCTTTTGTAAATTACTCCGCGATTCAAAAAGATATTCCGGTTTGCACCATTTTACGATTTGAAAGACAAAAAAGAAATAAAAAAGAAATTGAAAATAAAAGTTGACAATACTTTAAGCGCGTTTTCCTCAAAACTCCTTTTTTCAAAGGCTGTAGACATTGTAATTCAGAAACTATTTGACCGACCCACCTGGAATTTTGTATGTATTTTCTTTAGACATTTCTTTAGGTACGACTGTCGAGATACTTTTTGTTGTATGCTTATTTTTTGTTTAACAATAATAAATAAAGCTCGGATTATAGGCAGAATGCCTTTTTTTGCCTATTTTGCCTATTATATTTGTTTTTTGCACTTTTTGCCTTTTTTCGTAAATTCCGCCTATTTGTGCCTTTTTTAAAATTTCATGATACTACCCATGATATTATTCTATTACTAAACCATTTTATAATAAAATTTTGGGTCAATAATAAAATATCAATGGTTTGTTTATATAACAGATTTCTAGGAAAATGTACCTGATCGAGACTTGAGGGTTAACTAATTGGAAATCCCTAAGCTTTATTAGTTCATTATCAGTTGTACAGTCGGTTAATGTATCAGAGTTTAGTCACAAATTGCTATATCCTAGTTTAGTTTTGTTGCGTATACCGAAAAGCAAAGAACACGTTTTAAAACGTTTTAGATATTTGTGTGAAAAGATGACATCTAAATTAAGGCTATGGATCGCAACTTATTCGGAACTTTCTCTAGAAGGAGATGGAGCATTTTGTAAACCATGCGGCAAATCGGTAAGTTTTATTTCTTCTCGTCCCACAACATAACTAAATTCTAAAGCGGTTTTAGAATTCTAATTATTTTTTTTTAAATTCTCAGATTTCAAGTAGAAAAAAGTACTTTATTGACCAGCATTCTGGAACCCCACTTCATAAACGTAATTTGGAAAAATTAAATTCCTCTAAGTTAGCCCAAATATTTCTGCGGGATAGTTTAAACAGTTCAAAAAAAAAGGAGGAAGACGCATTTAAATTTGATTTATGCCAGATGATGATTGCATCCAACATTCCTCTATATAAAGTTAATAACCCTAGTTTTAAATGCTTTTTCGAAAAATATCTTAATAAATCCTTACCGGAAGAGAGTACATTGAAAAAACATACTGTGAAAAAATGTTATGTGGAATGTATTTCAAAAATTAAGCGGGATTTAGAGGGCAATTTTTTGTATATTATTGTGGATGAAACAACAGATGTATGCGGCAGGTATATAGCTAATTTAATGATTGGAATTTTGAACGAAAACTTTGCGAGAAAGCCTTATTTAGTTGCCGTTAAAAAATTGGAAAATACAAACAATTTAACAATAAGTCGATTTATAGAAGATAGTTTAACATACCTCTTTTTACCCAACCCTATACCAGTGAATAAAATAGTTTTAATGCTTTCAGATACTGCGGCATATATATTAAAAGCTGCTGTTAATTTAAAGATTTTTATCCTAATTTAATTCATTGCACTTGTGTAGCCCACGGGGTAAATAGAATTGCTGAAGAAATAAGAAATCTGTTTCCGTTGGTAAATAATTTTATAAATTTTATGAAAAAAGTTTTTGTAAAGGCTCCGTTGAGGGTGCAAATATATAAAGAAAGACTTCCCGGTGTCCCTTTGCCACCTAAACCAGTAATTACAAGGTGGGGAACTTGGCTCGAAGCAGTTTTTTTTACTTTGAACACTGCAATGAAATAAAATTAGTTATGTCAGAATTTGATGATGATATTTCCGAAGCCATTCGAGAAGCAAAAAAAATATTAAAAAATCCCAAATTGAAACAGGAACTCGCTTATATCAATGACAATTATAAATTAATATTTACCACAATTACCTTATTAGAAAAACAAGAGATAAAAAATAAATAAGAAGGTTTTTCGTTTTTATCTAATGTTACTAAAGTTTTGAATAGGACATTTTCCGAGGAATTACAAATTATGCCAAATTTATTATCCGCTCTGAAATATGCTCCAATTAAATCTGTCGATGTCGAACGTTCGTTTTCAATGTACAAATTAATTTTAAGTGATCCCAGACATAGTTTTAAGACCGAAAATATTGAAAAACATTTAGTTGTTTCCATTAATGATAAAATTTTAAGTGGTTATAAAATAATAAGTTATATTCCTTTATTGCCTATATTTGGCCTAAATGTTAATATTCCTGCATTTTTTAATAAAAATCTTTGCCTATATGTATATAGTCGCCTTTTTCTTCAATTTTTGTTGCCTATAAATCCGAGCTTTAATAATGAATATGTTAATTTTCACCTTTTTTACAAAAAAAATTCGTTGTTTTGACTTCTGAGTGGTATCAAAAGGTCAAAATTAAATAAAACTAAAAAAACTTGGCAGCGTTATTTCGAGAAAATCATAAGCTAATAAAATCTTGTTAAATTTTTTGTTTACTATGATTCAATGATGATTTCTGATGTCCACCGCAAAATTCATTCTATTTTGAGGTGTCTTTTAAAAATTTGCCACCGTTGGCCTAATTTTCAGTATTTTTCCTTGAATTTTTTCTTGAGTAATCTATTAATTGTACTGAATATTTCTATTTAAATTAAAAATAAATTAATTCTACTATACTTTCAAAAAAAATGTGTTTGGAATATTGATTTCGACCCCTTCGCCCCCTCCCGTAAGGAGAGCTATGACACGATTTTGATAGGCCACCCATTTAATAAAAAAAAATGTTTCATCCGGCAAGCAGATGGGTACATTTTGAACTCCTATTCGGATCTTAGACTATAATTATGATAAGGCTTTCGTAAGTTGACTTAGTTTTTATCCCTTTTGTTTATTGTTTCTTTCAATGAATTATCAATATATTTTTCAAACTCCTGATTGTTGTTGGTTTTGTCGATTTCTTTGTTGTTTTATACAGTGCGGTGGAATAAGTGTTGCCCCCCCCTATTAACTTGTTTATTTTAAGAATATAAGCAAAGCTCTCAGACAGGTCGATTTTTAAACTAACCATAGTATATTATAGCATCAAGTTTCGTACTTTACGCGATCCCTCTTCAGGTGACAGGCATAACCTTGATTTTTTAAATCGGAAAATACATCATGTGACACCTCATTTAAAAGCTCTTAAAATACTAATTTCAAAATGTATAATACTTTAATCCTGTTTGAGGGCGTAGGCGCAAAATTTCGGTCGAATTCTTTCTAAATGCAATAATTTTTGTCGAATCCTGAAAAAACTAATAAATATTTTTGAAAAATTTAAACGCAGAATGAAATATTACAATATTCTCGATGGTCCAAAGTCCCTGAGAACTCCTATAATGTTTATTTTAAAAGTCACAGTGGTGAAAATAGAGAAAATTTAGTGTGATTTTTAATTTCAAATATATCATTCAAAAGAAACTTTTTGTTTATTCTAAGGGACTGTCAGCCCTCGCTAATAATCTAGTCTTTGATGCTGCGTTTAAATTTTTCAAAAATATTTATTAGTTTTCTCAGAATTCGAAAAAAATAAATGCGTTTAAAAAGAGTTCGACCGAAATTTTGCGCCTACGCTCTCCAACAGGACTAAAGTATTATACATTTTTGAAATCAGTATTTTAAGAACTTTTAAATGAGGTGTCACATGATGTATTTTGCCATTTAAAAAAATCAAAGTTATGCCTGTCACCTGAAGAGGGATCGCGTAAAGTTCGAAACATTGATGCTATAATATAATTTGGTTAGTTTAAAATTGCAAAAAATAAATTTGCATTTGCCAATTTAAAATCGCAGAATTTTTAATACTCACAAACAAGTTTTGCAATATTTCATAAATATATTTAAAGTTTCCGCTTCTTAAATCTTAAAGATAACCCATTTTCCGTACATCTGTGCACCGACTCAAATAAAACAAAACAGTGAAAGCTGGAGCTTAAATATTTCCGCTCTCGATATACGTATCTATATTTTTCACCTAAAGTTTCTAAGTAAACGGAAGATGAAGTCAATATGTACCTCAGTATTGATTTTTAAAAACGCTGCTGGCTTCTGTGCACATAAACCTTCGTTTAAATAAAAGTTTTTCCTTTTTAAAACTACTTATGTTAAAGACGTGACAAATCTATTTATTATAGCAACGACAAACTTATTGCCAATTTAATTCAATCAAATTGTGTTTTGACTAGGATAGTTTTGGGGTAGTTCTGATTTCTTTCGATAATAGGTATATGTATTTTGGGGTGCTGAATCCGAATACAAGGCTTGCGGATAAAATTTAAACCTCGAAAACTATTAGTCTTTAGTAAATGGTCTGTTAACAGAAATTAAAGTACTTAAAATTCTCTACAAATATCACTATTCAGTTTTTTTTTCAGACGAACCTTTCGGTCTAAAGTGCAAGTTGAAAATTGCCAATTTTTAACGGTCTCTCCAAAATCTACTTTTTACATTTGAAAACTTTATTTTTTATTAGAATACTGTCATTTGGTAAATTTACATCCTCCATCCTGTAGAGAATGCTGATGTTTTAATTATCACAACAGCTCTTGAGATGGCACCGTCAAATGAACATTTGACAGTGGTGGGGGAAGATATCGATCTTCTGGTCATTTTGTTTGGCTTGTGCAGTCCTAACACAAAAAATGTATTTTTTCTGAGACCAGGAAAAGCAAAGGCTTTTTCGCAAAGCTTCTACAACCCTCATCTGGCTCCTGAAAAAATCCTAATGGACCATATCTTATTCCTACATACGATGAGCGGTTGTGATACTACTTCTGCATTGTTTATTCAGGGGAAACTGAAATTTATTCAAGTCCTGCAGAAAAACAGAGACTTGCAACTAAGCTTTTAAATACCCTAATGCACATCAGGATGAGGTTGCCACAGCAACTTAGACTGGAACACGATGGTGTCTTATCGGTCTATGAGGGAGCAGTACGACAAGGGACAAGGACTTGCGTCTCAGTGATACTCCTCCATAGATCCCTACCTGAAGAGATTTGACGCCTAAATACCGCTGTGCGTATATATTATTCCAAGCGCTTACAGGAAAATAGTAAAGCAAGCTAGAAGTCAATACACACAACAAAACTTTTTAAAGCAATTTAATAACAAATTTATAACAATTAAATAAAACAATAAAGAATTTAGAAAACAAATTGGAACTAGTTGTTTTAAAGCTAATATCATAAAAAATTTCAATGTACAACGAATAATGTTTAATTGTTTTTATTTATTTTTTTTTTTGTTTTTTTTTTGTTAGTCAGTGTTATCACCTCTAGCCCTTATGCAAGCTTCTGTTTGCGTGGGCACGCTCCTAATCAAATTATCAACATTTTGTTGTTTGTTGCTCAATTCTTCAAGGATTATGCCGGCTAGCTTTAATTTTTCTTTTAAGCATATCCCACAATTACCCTATAGGGTTAAGCTCGGGTGAGAAAGCAGGCCACTTCGAACAAGGTTTAAATTCTGCTTTAATGATGTCTCTATTCAGTCGAATGGTATGTGGAGGTCCATTATCATGCATGAAAATTAATTTTTCTTCTGTTGCACCTTTCCAGATCCTAACTACCGGTTATCAACATACCTGTGAGCAGTTAAAGTTGATTGGATGAAAATTAATAGAGTTTTTTTACGCATCACAATTCGTCTCCAGAACATTACACTTCCCTGTATTTCTGGGGCCTGGTTCACTAAGGGCGGATGCCACAAAACTAGAATTTTACAGGAGAGCCCAAAAACCATGATTTAAAAGATACTATATCCATTTTACCAAAGTCTTTGTCAGAAAATAATACATTATTATGTGGAAAGTAACATTTTATTCCTAAATATAAAGGTAACATATAAATGAAATGAAAAAAGTTAACACAAGCTATAGAAAAAAAATGGCGACGGACATGTGGCTTCTGCCCTTTAAAAAATACTGGCGGAAGTCCTATGAAATAACTATAATATAATTAATTATTTATATGGGAAATAAGCCACAATTAAAACTATAATATATCTTTCTTATTGGCTTAGAAACACTTTATAATGGAACAAACCTACTAAACTAACAAACAAAACGTAAACTTAAAGAAAAAGTAAAGAATCTCCTTAGTCATCTTCACTCTCCTCGTCCTGGCTATGAGGAAGATTTCTATAGTATTCTCTTAAAGTTTCTGGTATCCACTGTAGAAGATCTTGCAGGTGCTGATATTTCTGTGTAGAAATTCGTCTCAGACTATTTGATAAAACAAGAATAGTATCAGGCATAACCAAAACCTTTCGGGGTTGTCTAATAAGGTTCACTTGTTTGAAAACAGCATCATCAAAATCAGTTTTGTAATTTACGAGTCCTGGAAGCTCCTTTTTAAATTGCAAATGGACAACTTTTGATAAAAGAAACTCTTCACCATTGCAATTCTTTTTCCTACCGACAAATAGAATCTCAGTAGTCGTTTTTCCTAAACTGTCAAATGACAAGAAATCCTTTGACTCCATTTCATAGACGATGAATGGTTTTTTATGACAGCAATACGAATTAATTGTGCCCAGTCATGAGTATCACAGATATCCATAGTTTTTGTGTGTCGTTTTTTATGTTCTATAACCGAATGTGCCACATCAACTTCCATGTGGGTATGTCCTTTTAAAAGAAACTTGTGATTCACAGTTTTGATATGCGGAAATTTTTGTATGACGTATGAGTAGAAAAACAAAATGTAAATGTTTCTGTTCTGGCCAGCACAATTATCTGACCAAAATGTTACTTCTTCTACATCTTCCGATAAAAGTTATAGCCATTTAAATAAACCAGAAGCAATTTCGTTACTTCCTCTTTTACCAGTACTTTCATTCCATACCATACAATGCGTCTGACCTATTGTTATGTCACAAATTGTAAAATTTAGGTTCCAAAGTTTTAACTTATAAAAGCTGTGTGCATTGGTAAGGCAAGGAGTGGGTAAGCACTTTTGAAGGTCTATTGTACAGACTCTTTCCTTAGAACCCTCTAATCTAGACATGATTTTGTCTTCTTGTTTACTTGTATATCTTCTTTGTGATTCATTAGGTTGGACTTCCTTTCCTTTTAAAATAACTTCTTGTTCTTCTGAGTTTCCAACATCTAATAAACGTCTCTGGATTCTATCACAGTCATCACAAGTATCTAGGCTGGGTAATTTAACCCATTAGCGCTCAGCGTTACCATATGGTAAAGTAAAACACATGATTTTTAAAATTCTGCGGTATGCCAATGGAATTAGTCAGCCATATATTTTGAGAACTATCGTTTCTAGGAATACTTCAGGCACCCGTAAAATGTAACGGATTCGTATTTTAGCCTTTTCTCAACAGCCGAGGGATAATCATATGACAGTGTGGTTTAAATTTATAGAAAAAGATGGACGTCCGTTTTGCGTAAGCAATTTTTGATAGTCTTCTACTAATTATATTTGCATATTTAAAAAAAAACTAAGTTTATTATACCCCAACTTATTATAAATTGTTGTATTTTATCAACAATTAAATGTAGCGAATTCAGTAGGAATAGTCAAAGTACGCCGTTACCATATGGTTGCGGTGGGCGCTTACGGAGTCATAATCTTATTTTTTTTTCAGTCGTGGATTTTTGTTAGCAGAAGCGATAGTGTTACTGGTGCGATGGAAAGATAACTCTGTTGTTACAATAGCATCTACGAGTTGTGGTGGTTCAGCATTGGGCACGGTAAAAAGATTTTCTCATAAAGAAAAAGGCCACATTCAAGTAAGTCCGCCTCACTATATTGCTGAATACAACAAAATATGGTGGGTACCGACTGGATGGATCAAGGTGTTTCAACCTACCAGTAGCAATTTGCAGTACAAAATGGTACTGGCAAATTGTAACATGGTTGTTGGATGTTGCAGTCCATAATTAATGGCATTTATATAAAAAAAATATATCCTTGCTATCGTTTAAGAGAGAATTGGCCTAAGTTCTTTTCGCAAGATATGGAAGTCGTCCCTTATATACAGGAAGACCTAGTCTACATAGACAGAACTTGCCAGATCTTCGTTTTGATCGCTTCGACCATTTGTTACATCAAGCAGTAGAAGGCGATGTGCTGGAGACAGATGTACAACATCTGGATGAACAATGTGTAAAAAATGCAACGTTGGTTTGTGTGTTAATTGTTTTATAGGATACCACACCAGACGATGAAAATATTCTCAAATAAGTATTAAAAAAAATAAAAAAAATTGGTTTCAACGATCCTAAAAATTCCTTAAGCGCCCAGCGTTACCATATGGTAACACTATATAATTTTTTTAAAAAATACAGGAAACCGAAAAACTTGTTTTTTTGGATTAAATTATTAACATTTTCATCAAATTAATCCTAAAAGTAAAGATTTTTAAATAAAAAAAAACTTGGGCATTAATGTGTTAAAGGAAATATTATATTCTGTAACAAATAACCAACGATAATATGATTCTTTAATAATATCTGCAGAATCAATATTATTTCCTTCGCAATATTCTTTGTATACCTTGTACATAATTGTAATATTTAGTCCTGGGTTAAGGTATTTTTTGGTTGTACTACTTCGAGCATAGTGACTTTCAGTGACTGGGAAGCTGTCAATATGCATTTTTGCAATATCCTTTGCTGTCTGTCCGACGGATATAGTTGCCTTATGTTTATGTCTTTTATCAGGTGTAGAAATGGATGTATCGTCATGATTCCGTATACTGTTTCTTACAAATTTCTCTCCTATAGACAAGGTATTAAGAAACGTCATTTTACACACATAGATTTTTTCATTTCTTACTGTAAAACTATATTCGGAACTAAGCTTCCGTCCCCTTCTTATCTATTATTTCTTGGACTACTTCTGGAAATAGGAGCAGAATTGACTGAAAGTGCAACAACTTGTTTTCGCTGATCCCAACTACCTATGGCCCAAAATTTGTTTTAAATTGTGCCACGATCATCCGCACTCAGTTTATCATAGCATTTCTTTTTGCAGTGACACGGTGGTTTTAGTGTCTCCTTTTCAACAGTCTGTCCTCCTCGATTAACATATTTTTCTCCCGCCAGTCTCTTTTCTTTTCTTAAGTTTTTTTCCCATTGTTCTGGTACACATTTCCGTTTCCTGGATTTAAATTTTTCAGACTTATTTGCTGCGTCTTCCTCTTCTATTTTATTATTATCTACTTCCTTATTGCCCACTTCCATTTTCTGAAACAAATTTCGAAATGCTTTGTTTTTTGCTTCATTCACAAAACTGCCATCTTCTTCTTCTCCACTGGGATAATAATTTGGATCCGTCTCATTATCAGAAGAAAATGGTTCACTGTCAGAAGAGTATAGTTCATTTTCTGAACCACACTGTACAATCCTTTCTATATTGGAACTAGTCTCTCCAAAAGCGTTACCTAAAAACACAGTTAAGGTTTATCGAAATATTTAGTACTTTTAAGATAAGATTTGTCGATGTTCTGCTTTACTATTTTGATGTTGTAGCATATTTTCCACATCTTAAAAATATTTTAAGTACATTATGCATGCTGTATCAAAAATGTGAGACAGGTCAATCGAAGATATTAAAGTGGAACGTTCGAATAATAAAAATTGCCATAAACATGCTAGAAATTTAATGGTGTAAAAATAATTGGCTTGTTCTCCATATATGGAGAACAAGCCTGCGCTCTCTCCGATGAGGTTCCAATAAGAATCGAAAATCGCGATTCAGAGAGCTGGATTGCACTCCGTATTCTAATTGAAAAGTAAGATTGTTTTGCCTTCGCATTGCAACTGAATAAAAATGGTATACATATATCCATAGTATACATATATAATGGTATCCATATATGGAGAACAAGCCTGCGCTCTCTCCGATGAGATTCCAATAAGAATCGAAAATCGCGATTCAGAGCTGGATTGCACTCCGTATTCTAATTGAAAAGTAAGATTGTTTTGCCTTCGCATTGCAACTGAATAAAAATGGTATACATTTTTATTTTATAGTCGTATTACTTCGTAGAGTAACTAGTTGCATTTTTCGTTGGAACTTTACCAAGCTGCAGACGGGGATGTAAATTGCATAGTGTAGAATTCCTTCCCTTTGTTTTCACTGCAGCATCCATTTGGCTTTCAAATTGTAGAAGCCTTGGAGGTGCCACCAGGAAAGTGTACCAATAAGTTTTTCAATTTAAAAATATTTTAGTAATATTTTTAATATTTTCAATATTATTAATGTTGCTTTTAGGATTGAAAAACTTCAGCTTTTAAATAAATATTGCTTTGAAATACGTGGTGATTCCATATAAGTTTGGTTGTGTGTGTATCTGAAATATTTTTGTATTTGTTCACCATTTCCATTTCACATAGAAACAACCCTGTAACTTATTAAATTTATTTCAGAAGATTAACCCTAAGGAGCAATTTGCATCTCAGTCTAATATTTTCGTCAACCAATCCCATAAATAACAACCACAACGAAACCAAACCCCATAAAACAGTTTTTTCTTACAGTTTAAAGGGGTTTCTCTTTTGTCTCTTCGCTCGTAAATTCTTTATCAGTGCCATCACAGAGGACATAAGGAGTGAGCCAGTCGGACAATACATCATTTTTATTAAAGTCTATCTTTTTCCTCTGCCGCCGCTTTCCACTTTCCACTAGCCACATCGATCTAGTTAGATGGGGCTCGGTGTTGATGTGTTTCATATTTTCGGGGCGTGATTCTGGGGTGATATATGTTATATCGATCAAATACGACGAAGGGCATTTTAAATTGATTTTATATTTATTTTTTCTGGGTGAATTTTATGCTTCACGTTATCCTTGACTTATATGTAGGCTGTTTGAAATACTGAAAGTATAAAACTTCCTACATTTTAATTTGGAAAAATTAGTCATTTAGGTAGGGTAATAACTCTACTACTCACATTTTAATAAATCGATTTTATTTATTTAAATTGCAAAAGAGTGGCGAACGGTTTCGATGTTTAAAAAAAAGTTATACATCACCATCAGGCCCTTAACCCGGCAGTTGTCGCTATATGAGATTTTCTCCCACGGTTTCAGAAAACTGCGCACAACTTTTTTTCTGAGAAATTTTACGCGCTGTGGTTTCTTCTAGTCTCCTAACTATCCTCCCTCGACAATCTAATAGACTCGTCCGCTCAGATAGTGACTCAGTTGACTTAGTATCACCAGATTGCTGAATCACTGCGCTTTATGTGAGAGATTCTCTCTTCGCGCGATCACCGGCGCCATTATCTAATCAGCCCTAAACATCCATCTTTAAATATAGGCCTCCTCTTCCTTCTTCCATGCCTCTCTCTCTTGGGCAATTTGCATGTGTTTCTTCAGGTCATCTGACCATCGCATCTGTGGCGTTCCCCTTTTTCGTTTCTGGTTCCATGGTCTCCAATGTATCTTAGTCCATCTTTCATCCTTCTGCCGTAGTGTGTGTCCGGCGAACTTCCATTTAAGATTTGCTACTTGGGTAGAGACGTCTTTCACTTTTGTTTTGTTACGGATCCATTCGTTTCTTTTCCTGTCTGATAATTTAATGTTCAACATTTGTCTTTCCATGGCTCTTTCTGTCTTTGTGCTATTTTTTCCATATTATCTTTTGTAAACGTCCATGTCTGAGAGCGATATATTAAAACAGGGAGTATACATTGATTGAAGACTTTTGTTTTAGGTGTTGCGGGTATTTTCTCTTCTTTAGAATATAAGACAATTTTCCGAATGATGCCCAGGCCAATCTTATTCTTCTCTTTATTTCTTCGGTGTGATTTTCTTTATTTAATCTAGTGATTTGTCCTAGATATATAATATCTCTTTTACTTGTTATATTCTTGTTTGTGCCACTGTTATTACTAGATCTTCTTGTTGATTGGTCATGGTTTTTGTTTTACTGTAATTCATCTTCAGTCCTATCTTTGTCGATTCTCTATCTAGTTCTTCCATCATTCTTTGTAATTCTTCACTTCTTTCTGCTATTAATACAATATCATCAGCATATGGTAAGTGATTCAGATATTGCCCGTTTATGTTTATACCCAAACCATCCCAGTGCAGTTGTTTGAACACATCTTCTAACATATATATTTGTAATTAAGTCGTTATATCTGTAGTCTATTCTGCTGTTTTGTAGGGAATTCTTTGCTGCCCAGTGTTCCACACTATCAAATGCTTTTTCGAAGTCAATAAATGCCATTTATAGCAGGATATGATATTCGTTAGCTTTTTCGATTAATATCTTCATCGTTAAAAGGTGGTCACTTGTATTGAAGCTCTTTCTAAATTCGGCTTGTTCTCTTGCCTGGTATCCATCTAATTTAGTTGTTAATCTGTTTGTTAATGTCTTGGTTAATAGTTCGTACATCACACTTAGTAAAGTTTTGGGTCTGTAATTATTTAGATCCTTTTTATCTCCTTTCTTAAATAGTAACAATGTTACTGCTTCGTTCCAAGTGTTGGGTATTTGTTTTGTCATTAATATTTTATTCATAAATGTGTATAAAACTTCTCTAGTTGTTTTTCCACCATTTTTTAGCATTTCTACAGTTATCCCGTCTTTTCCTGGCGATTTATTATTCTTCATCTCCTTGAGTGCTCTTTTTATCTCATTCTTACTGATTTCTGGTTGTAAGTCGGAATTGACATTTTTTATTTTTATTTGTAATTGCTTAAGGATTTCTTGTGTTGGTTTCTGTTTTGTATTGTAGAGGTTTTTATAATATTCTTGTGTTATTTGTATAATTTCTTCTATATTATTGGTCTCTATGCCTTTGTTCTTTATACTATTAATCGGTATGCTTCCAAGCTGTGGTTTTTAGCACTTCATATTTTTATTTTGTTCATGGTTTATGGTGTATGGTTTTTTCTATTTTTTCTTCCTGTACTCTCCTTTGACTTTTCTTGACGTTCCTTCTGATAGCTTTGTTTACCTCTTTGTAATCTACTGTGTTTCTCTTATCTTGTTCTATTAATGTTTTTCTTTTGCTCATGATGTTTTTTGTTTCCTGTGATATATAGTTTTCCTTTTTTATTCTTGTTTGTGCTACCTCTTTTCCCGCCTTTGCTAATGTATCGGTTAATAGCTGATTTATTTCATCGATATATCTGTTTTCCAAATCTCTAGTGGCCGGTATACTTTCCCTTATTTTTTGTTTATATTAACTGTGTATAAATATTAATTTTATTTTGGCACTTCAAACCTGAAATAATATCCTTTTATAATGTACCAAAAGGCGCCGTGGATGTGGTCAATGAAATGAAAACCCTATATTCTATTTCACGGGTTAGTTGTAGATAACGACTTACCATATATTTTTCAATATTGGCGGCATCAACAGTCACATATTATTATCTATATTATGTTATATTATTATGTTCTTATTATTAGTTAATAAAAAACAGTTTAAAATCTGTTTTAAAAATTTTCTTTTGTAAAAAAAGGCACAAGTTGGATATGTGAGAGAAAATCTCAGCGGTGAACACTCGCGTACTAACCTACCTAGCGACCAATGCCAGGTTAAGAAACTAACATATCATAGTTTTTTGAGTTGTCTTGTTGGTCTCATAAAAAATTCTTTAATATAAAAAATGTCTTGGAGGAGAGGGATTAATTTTCTAATTCTCTGTACTGATATGATATATTAGTTTCTTAAGAGGCTGATGATGATGTATAACTTTTTTTAAACATCGAAACCAGTCGCCACACTTTTACAATTTAAATAAAGAAAATCGAATTATAAGATTGTGAGTAATAGATTTATTACCCTCCATAAATAATATGTGCTCACACCAGCAACTATTTCAATATTCATATTAGTCAGTTTACCGTAAAAGATTCGTGTTAGTAATAGTACAAAGCAATAGGAACTACAATAAATTGCCTAATAGAAATTTTTTAAGATACGGACTCTGCACACACCTTATACGGTGTGAGCTCCGTATAAGTTTGTAAACCTTTACTGGAAATTTGCCTTTTGACGTTCTGTATTAAGAGTTGCATATTATAGCTTTTAAATATCTCACGAAAGTTGTTGTATTAAAGAGTGTCGAAATACTGGTTACAATAGTAACTGTGTATTCTACAACTTTCCTGTCGCTAAGTATAAGATGATTCAACGACAAAAATGGATTGATGCAATTAGAAAAAAGTATGTAAACACAATTTTAATTTTAAAACGGTAGAAAAATTTGAGCTAAAGAATCAGTTAGCACACTCTCGAAGTTTGACGGTTTCAATTTTACAATCCAATCCCGAAACAAAATTTAAATGCGTGAAGATAACGACCAATCACAGCAAACGTAGGATGCCGTTAACTGTCATTCATAAGTTAATATTTAAGAAGTATTATACTATAATTATATTAAATTATTATACTTTTTTGCAGAATAAATTTTTCTAATATTAGTTGTCGACATAAATGTCAAAACGATAAGCAAAATTTTAAAAATAATCATAATGAATAATAAATTCTGTACTTACTGCTATTAATTATCGATTATAATCCAATTACTTCTTTACGTTGTAAATATTACACGATAATAATTAAATAATAAGTTTGAAACAGTTTTTATAACAAGGGAGGAGAGTGCTACTTTTCCTCCCAAAAATGAAGTTTACTGCCCGACGCGTAGCGGAGAGCAGTAATCATTCAAATGTTATACATATTGTTTTTCCACCTTCCTCAAATAACAAGTAATTGTTTCATTTTTACTTAATATATTTTATGTAACTAACCAACAAAATGTATGAGAACTAAATCTAACAAGTAGGTACAATATAACTGTCAACTGTCAAATATAAGTGAAATTATTAATGTAAACATTGTTAAATCAAAATAACAATTTACTGTTTTTTACCATTCTGCAAAATACAGGGTGTTTTATAAATAAACGTTAAAATGTATAGATACTTACGTAATAGAAAATAGATATTATACAAGGCGTCAACAAGTTATATTTCATGAATGAAATACCACGACGTCACTTTTACTTTTCCTCCCTAGGGAGGAAAAGTACAACTTTGCTCCTTACAATCAGGTCCGGAAAAGTATACTTTCGGTAGAGGTAGGTGGAAACAACTATTATTTGCTTTTCTACTGTCCTCTTTAAAATTCCGGCCGAAATGGGAACACTAGTCAACCGTTAGATGGCAATAGCAGCCATACCAGCGAGACTCACAGAGTATAGGCAACACTTTTTTCTTTCCAGAAAATTTCCGGTAAAAGTTATACTAGTAATCCTGTAGGTAGGTCACGATACCAGCGAAGCTCGGAGCGGATAGAAAATATAATGTCACTCAAATTCAATAAAATTTAGATGAATACATGAATTTTGCTTAGCAACGGCATAATAACGGCGTGTCTATTTGCAATATAGCAAAATAATACATTGGACTTCGTAAGTCCTAGGTTGTCACCAAATGTGTCCGGAAGCCAAACAGGAACTCGATATTTGAACTCTCACAAATTGATTATTATAAAGTCGATTAGCCAACTAAATCAGTATAACCGTATATTGATGCCTTTTCACGAGACTCATTATATATATGTTACAGTTCAAGTTGATTATCCAGTTGGAGTTGACTCCAACTAGTTGGAGTCAACTCTAACGGCTGGTTTCAGTAAAAGTTGATTATAAATATAAAATGAAGATTTATATTCAACATTTACTAGTAAAAGTAGACTCCAACTAGGAAAAGTATACTCTTCCCAATGCCATTTAGTAAAAGTTGATTCTGATTCACACAAACAGCCGATTCTAGAAATTAATTGTTACTGAATATGTTCAAATTAGTCTAGACTGTATCGTCGCCCCCGTTAGGCAAATTACTCCGATTCGAATTTTTTGCACAAACTTACTCAAAAAGAGGTCCTTATAACAAATCTACTGGGTGCCAGGCAGTACCTTGATCGATAAATTGTTTAAACAATTCTTTTTAGACAAATTCACACAAATAATTTTTTCACTTCACAAAATAATTTTCCTAACAAGTGCAGAAAGTCATACTTTTCCGCACGCGACTGCAGTTTGCCGAACGATGCGAAGCGGGAGTTCGGCAAGCAGTCGAGTGCGGAAAAGAGACTTTCTGCAAGCGTTAGGAACAATATTTTTTCTACGAGTCTTTAAAAAATGACCAAATCTTTATCAATGAATTTAATTAATATGAAAATACATACACAAATTAATTCTTTGACAACGTTGTCAAAACCAAACTTTCAGCATAATTGGTTAGCATGACGACGATCTTGGTTTCCATGACGACGATTCAAAACCACTGTTATTGTCTACTGATTTGACTTTTGAATATTATGTCAAAATTATTTTATTTCATCGAATTCTCGCGTTAATTTCATTAAAACATGAACACAATAAGATATATTTGAAATAAATTAGTAAATAATATCTAAATATTAGTTTATTGTATGTATTATAATTACTTTAAGGCCATATTAACATATCTAAATTAACACGCGTGCGGAAAAGTAAAACGCGTGCGGAAAAGTAAAACGCGTGCGGAAAAGTAAAACGCGTGCGGAAAAGTAACACGCGTGAGGAAAAGTTACACGCGGGCGGAAAAGTAAAACTTTCTAAACTAAAACGCGTTCGCGAAAGTAGACATTTTTGCACGCTCGTAGAAAAAAGGTATTTTGTGATTTTTCTCTAAAATTGATTGTTGTCGAGTTATATGCGAATTAAAATTTGAAAAATGCGAAAATATCCATTTTCAAGGCTTAATAACTCGGTTAAAATCCATTATTATGAAAGTCAGAAAGTGACCAAGTTTATAGCCCCCTCTACGAGATCCAGCAGAAATTTTTGTCACTACAATTTTATTACTAAGCTTTATCTTTAATTATTAACAATGAGCGCTAAGAGCGTATTAGGCGGCCGTCAATGGTGAGTGCACCATTCCAGCCGTCCAATGGTGAATCTCACTCGCACTCACATTGACGGCCGCCTCAATGCACGGTTAGCGCTCATTGTTGATAATTAAAAATAATATCTTATTAATGAAATAATGAAAAAAATTTCTTCATGATCTTATAGAGGTAGCTTTAATCTTTGATTTTTTTTTTAGTTTCTGACTTTCATAATATATAATATCGTATGGCATTTTTGCCTTTCAGGCAGTTCCGGCGCCAATTACACCTTTAACCCTGTTTCAAGTAACTAGTGTCGATGTACACTAGCCCAGGGGGACCTACGGCTTAACGTGCTCTCCGAGGCACGGTGAGACGGCTCGTGTCATTATTGGAAATGAAAATGGTTTGTCTTTGGCAGGGCTCGAACCCACGTGCACTGGCGTATGAGGCCAGCGATTATGCCGTTACTCCACGGCCGCTCGCTCGACTTTCACAATAATTATCTTTAACCGAGTTATTAAACATTGAAAATGGTTATTTTGGCGATTTTCAAATTTTAAGTCGCTAATAACTCGACAACAGTCAATTTTAGAGAAAAAAGGCCCAAAGGATCTAATTTCGTCTAAAATTAAAAAAAAATTCTCAAAGTTGTAAGTAAGTGTTAATGTTTTTTATGATTGACGATACAATTTTGTACGCACCACCTCAATACTCTTTATCGAACGCGTCTGTTGCTCGCTTCGCTTCCTCTGCTCGTAATATCAGACTCGTTCGATAAAGAGCCACTTTACTGACTTGGTACATAAATAACTATTAAACAATTTTTCGACCACGGTACTGCCTAGTACCATCTGTCCGACAGCGAGTATAACTCCTCGTTAATTATAACAGGTAGAATGACAAATGAGGTGTCAAAGGAAAGATTAATATTTAAGGATGGTACTAAAGGTGACAAATTTAACCTAGGCTGTCTATCCGTCCGTCCGCGAATATAACTCCTCCGTGATTATAACAGGTAGAATGACAAATCCTCTTCTTCTTCTTTTTGTATAGACACTACTTTGTCTGTTTTTTCAATGTGCCTCTAGTAAGTTGTCGTTCCATCGCTTTCGTGGTCTTCCCACTGAACGTCCTCCTATTGGGGAACCGTCTCTCGCTGTCCTGACTACATTCTATTCTATTCTTCTGTTTCTTACCCAGTTATTAATGTTATCCACCTTGCCTCTCCGTCGTATATCTGTACTTCTAGCTCTGTCCCATAGAGTCTTACTATCGATTTTTCGAAGGGTTTTCATCTCGGCTGTTTCGAGCAATCTTTTTGTCCTCTCTGTGTCGGGTTGTGTTTCTGCCGCGTATGTCATTATTGGTCTGATGACTGATTTGTAAATTCTGCCTTTCATTTCTTTTCCGATATGACAAATGATGTGTAAAATGAAAGCTTATAATCCAAGGATGGTAATATTCATTTTCTTCTTTCATCCATTAAATCCAATATTTCCTCTGTCATCCATCTTTGCTTCCGTGGTCACTGTTTTGTGAGAATTTCATTTGCCGTTGCAAGGGCGTGTCTGATTTCCTCCCGAAGGCGAAAGTTAAGGATGTTTAATTATATGACAGTGTGCTAAAAAACAGTGCGAAAAAGTAAGACCCATTTAAAATACATTGTTACTTCAGCAACACTTTAAACCCTTCATGTACTGCTATCTATATTTACAATTTTCACACAATAAAACCTTTACATCAGCGGTTCTCAATCTTTATGAGTCATGTACCATCTAAAGTTTATTTTATTGTATTTCTATATTTTTAGATTGTATAATCAAGATTTACTATGTACTACTATTTTAAGTTTTTGTGTGTTTTGTGTACCAGCGCAAATAATTATATGTACCACCAGTGGTACATGTACCACAGATTGAGAACCGCTGCTTTACATAATATGAGATAGAGTAGATAAAAATTATTTTTGTGAATTTGGTTAACAAAAATTGGTTAAACAATTTTTCGACCGCGGTACCGCGTGACACCCTGTGTATTTGTTATAAGGATTGTTATACGGATGTACATATTTCTTTGAGTAAGTTTGTGCAAAAAATCGAATCAGAATAATTTACAACGGGGGCGGCGTTACAGACTATACTAATAAGTAGTTAAAACGGTCAAAACAAAGAAACGCACACTCATCAAAAATGCACTTGAGATTCTCGTATAATCAACATTTACTGAATCGATCCAGTAAGAGTCAACTCCAACTAGTAAAAGTTGATTTAAATTTTTAAAATCAACTTTTACTGCTCGTTTCAGTTGGAGTTGACTCCAACTAGTTGGAGTCAACTCTAACTGAGAATCAACTTGAACTGTAACATATACACAAAGTCAGTTATAGGTAATTGAATGTATATGTTACAGTTCAAGTTGATTATCCAGTTGGAGTTGACTCCAACTAGTTGGAGTCGACTCTAACGGCTGGTTTCAGTAAAAGTTGATTATAAATATAAAATGAAGATTTATATTCAACATTTACTAGTAAAAGTAGACTCCAACTAGGAAAAGTATACTCTTCCCAATGCCATTTAGTAAAAGTTGATTCTGATTCACACAAACAGCCGATTCTAGAAATTAAATTAATGTTACTGAATATGTTCAAATTAGTCTAGACTGTGTCGTCGTCCCCGTTAGTGAAATTACTCCGATTCGAATTTTTTGCACAAACTTACTCAAAAAGAGGTCCTTATAACAAATCTACTGGGTGCCAGGCAGTACCTTGATCGATAAATTGTTTAAACAATTTTTTTAGACAAATTTACAAAAATAATTTTTTCACTTCGAACAATTTTTTTTAGATCATTTGAGTTATTCTGAGCAAAAAAAGGTATTTTGTGATTTTTCTCTAAAATTGATTGTTGTCGAGTTATACGCGATTTAAAATTTGAAAAATGCAAAAATAGCCATTTTCAAGGCTTAATAACTCGGTTAAAATCCATTATTATGAAAGTCAGAAAGTGACCAAATCAAAGTTTATAGCCCCCTATACAAGATCCAGCAGAAATTTTTGTCACTATTTTATTACTAAGCTTTATCTTTAATTATTAACAATGAGCGCTAAGTGCGTATTAGGCGGCCGACAATGGTGAGTGCTAAAGAGATGCACCATTTGGGCCGTCCAATGATGAATCTCACTCGCACTCACATTGACGGCCGCCTCAATACGCGCTTAGCGCTCATTGTTGATAATTAGAAATAATATCTCATTAATGAAATAATGACAAAAATTTCTTCAGGATCTTATAGAGGTAGCTTTAATCTTTGATTTTTTTTAGTTTCTGACTTTCATAATATACAGTGAGCACGTAAAGGTTGGAATAAATTCATTTTCTCGCGAATGGACGATTTTAGAAAGAAATCCCGAAACAGGTCAATTTTTATTTTTAAATTACGACTTTTTGGCATATATACCATAATAGTGACGTCACCCATCTGGGCGTGATGACGTCATCGATGATTTTTTTAAATGGGAATAGGGGTCTTGTGATAGCTCATTTGAAAGGTAATTCAATTCTCTATTTAATAATATACCTAATAACATAATTTTTTATACAGGTGCCCAATTTTTTTTATTTTTTTGATTAAATTTACTGACATAAAAAGAAGAATGCAAGTAATTTATTTAATTCAAAATACATTTTACTGCTCTTATAAAACAGAATAAAATGTTTATTTGAAAAATAATCATTGCTTTTCGCTTAAATTAAATGTTCAAACTGTCAAGAGGAAGGTGGGTGGCTGCTTTAATACTGAATTTAAGCAATAAACAATATTTTTATTTGTCAAATACACATTATTTCCTGTTTTCTGATAGGAGTAAAAAGTATTATGAGTGAAATAAATTACACACATTCTTCTTTTTGTCAAAAAATTTAATTCAAAAAAAATATTTTTTGGACACCCTGTATAAATAATAATGTTAATGTTTATATTACTGAATAGAAAATTGAATTACCTTTTAAATGAGCTATCACGTGACCCCTATTCTCATTTAAAAAAACGTAGATGACGTCATCACGCCCAGACGGGTGACGTCACTAGTATGATATATATGCCAAAAAGGCGCAATATAAAAATAAAAATGGACCTGTTTCGGGATTTTTTTTCCAAAATCGTCAATTCTCGAGAAAATGAATTTATTCCAACCTTTACGTGCTCACTGTATAATATCGTATAACTTTTTGCTTTTCGGACAGTTCCGGCGCCAATTACATATTTAACCCTGTTTCAAGTAACTAATGTCGATGTACACTAGCCCAGGGGGCCCGACGGCTTAACGTGCTCTCCGAGGCACGGTGAGTGGGCTCGTGTCATTATTGGAAATGAAAATGGTTTGTCTTTGGCAGGGCTCGAACCCACGTGCACTGGCGTATGAGGCCAGCGATTATGCCGTTACTCCACGGCCGCTCGCTTAATATTTTCAAAGTTATATAAATTTGAAAAAAAAATTATTACTTAAATGGAGCGGCGGATAAAACGGAACGGCGGATAAATGAAGGGCGGATAACCGAGACTCTACTGTATATTCTGTTCTGTATGATCCGCAAGAAAAGCTTTAGAATGTTATTTAATAGACTTATAAGGCGGAAGTCCTGGCATAATTTGGCATTATTCTTTTTAGGTAGTGGTATGAAGACTGATTCAAGCCATGTTTTAGGGATAGTTCCCAGGGCCGTCTTAATCGTACACGGCGCCGGGGTGCAAAACTCATCTTTGCGCCCCCTTTTGCCAGAAGATTTTAGGTATAGGTTGTAGGAACGCTAAAATTAAAACTAATTATGTTTGCTTTCTTAATGCGCTAGTTTTTTTTTTTTGTAAATTTAAACATTGTGTTTTTTTAAGTTTCCTTCGGAGTTTCTCCAACTCAATATATTTTGTTGTTCTGAAGCTATTTTCTTGTGGCATTTTTACAATTTTAACTATTTAGAATGGGAAATAAGCCACAATATTATTAAAAAATGATTTTTATTAACGTTTCGACGCCCAAATCGGGTGCCGTTGTCAAAATATAAAATACTATTAATATAAACAAAAATGTTGTTGCTTAGTAAAAAAATTCTTCTAATAATTTATTTAATTTGACTCATTTATATCGGCAATTCAGATACATATGATACATTTTAAAGTAGAAGACTTTAAAATGATATTGCCAATATTTATGAGTTGCGTTCCTGGGACGACTTTACTAAAAGATAGTTCATTCGATTACATGAAATCAACCCCAACTCAAGAATATCCGTCACAAAAAAAAAATCATAGCATGTGATCTGTCTTTAAAAAGACAACCACATGCAACGGTGACATTAAAATTCTCGCGTTAGAGATCTCATAGTAAATCACGAGGGAAAACCAGGAAAAACCTCGTGATACTATCCCGACATCGTAAGTATTTGGTCTTACATTTAATTTACTCTCAAAACTAATACCAAATTCTGACTTTACTATAATTTTGTTTAAATTATAAATAATATCAATAATACATGGGTATATAAGTAATACTAAAATATAAAATATGTACTAACTCGACTATTGACTTACTAATTGTGGTATTTTCTTTCTATTGACTTCCTCTTTCAGTATGGGTATCCACATCCTACTGCATTCCACCGAGGAATTTGCGACACAATTGGTTTCGTTTAGCATAATTAGAGCCGCTTCTTTGATTTTTCTCTTTTTACTATCTGTTTCTTTCAGGACTATACTTGAATCTCTCCACTGAACTCTATGTTCATTATCCCATGCGTGTTGACATATTTAATTTTCCAAGAAAGAAAAAATATAATTATGTTCCCTCGACATTTCAAATCTTTCACTTAATTTTGCAATGGCAATGTCCAATAAATATTAATAGAAGTTAATTTTAAAATATTATTTTGGGTATAAAAGAGGCTCGTCTACAACCTCAGTAATTGAAATGTGTTTTTCGAGGACGTGGACGAACAGTACAGAAAATTTAGTTGCGCAATCTAGTTTTTTAGCAATTGATATAGTCTGTTCGATAAACTCAGACACAACTGGCTACTGATTTTAGTAGGTAATTTTTTTGTATTTGGCCAATTTTGCCAAAATTGGCAAAATTACTAACTATTTAGTAATTATTAACTATTAAGTAATGATTTTTTTGTCAATTTTACCAAATTGGCAAAATTACTTACTAAAATCACTAGCCAGTTTTGTCTGAGTTTAGCGAACCGAATATACTAAGTAAATTAATATTTGCTCAAACACAATGTCAGTGCGGTTGTTGGCTAAATATTTACTAACTTGATCAAGCATCTTACAGCTTTCGAAATAATAATATCGCTCGTTTGCAAAGTTTTGCTGAAAATATTGTTCCATCTCACGACATAGCAGATAAACTTTAAGTTGTTTAATTTTGTCATCAATGAGCTTGCGATGTTTCTTGTGCCATTGTCGTACTTGTTATCAAAAATTGAGTAAAAATGCATCGTAAATTTTCCCCATATTAAAACAAAATATTTTTAATGAGTCATTTCTACTCTCCCATCGCGTATTTGAAAGCGATTTTCATTTAATAGTGGGTATCTCATTCATTATGACATTCCACTGTAATATTGATGCGAAAAAAACATAAATTTCTTAAACAATTAAAAAAATTGTTATTTCCAATGAGCATTTAGCAGCACCATTTAGCACCAAATTACGGCTGTAAGCTACAGAAGATACATAAAACGCACGAGGATTTAGTCTAAAATTATTATTTTTCGAAGGCCAATATTTTTCCCCTCGTATTTGCCCCATAATCATATCCTTAGTCTCGTAAATCATCTAAATAATAATTCCTTAATTTCAAAAATTCTAACAAATAATTTGCTAATCATTGTCCGGTAATATCAGTAACCGGTAATAAAAACCTAGAAAATGCTCTCTAAGCGCCGGACTCCACTTGCGATTTGTAGTCGCGCGAAGATTGAACACATTGTTTCAAATACAAGTCAGTCCATTTGCGACTAAATAATTGTGGATTGACTTGTATTTGAAACAATGTATTCAATCTTCGCGACAAAACAATCGCGCGACTAGAAAATCGCATGTGGGGTCCGGCGCTAACTTCGGCAAGCTTTGTTGATGAATTCAGATAAACGAACCTAGGAACGGTCAGACCACGAAAACGGCACATTTATTTTGTCCGACAGAATAGACTCAAACTCTCCGAACAGAGATTAAATTTTCATGCAAAAATCAGACTGCTATTTATCACCTGTCATAATTCCTGTCATTTGACATATTCTACATGTTCCACTCATTAAAACGCCCATTTGGTGATAAATAGCAGTCTGATTTTTCATGAGAGTTAAGTCTCTGTTCCGAGAGTTTAAGTCCGTTTTGTCGGATAAAATACATGTGCCGTTTTCGTGGTCTGACCGTTCCAAATTTTTAACCTGTTCCACAATTAAAACTTCCCCTGTTCCAGTGTTCCTATATATCAAAGTTTGTCCGACTAGACACCCTTAAGCTATTAACAAATTTTCAGCTTGCTATTAATCAACTTTTTTTCATACGCAGGATCCAGACCTATATAGTAAACTAATCACGAGTGTATGTAAATTTTGAACAGCTATATCTTTTTTGTCCTACAGAAAAAAAAAATGCAAAATATTGAAATAAGCAAAACCTACATTTTTTTTACTCTTTGAGATTTTTGGGATCTCAAATAAAATTTGGAAAAAAGCATTTTTTTGCAAAATAAGACAAATCACTTACAATAAAACCAAATTTTTCAATTTTTTTTATAGATATCTAAGTAATGTAACTTGTAAAGCGGTAACGATTAATTTGATTTGGGATGCTAATTAGGAGGTGACTTTTACGATTAAAAAAAAAACAAAAATAAAGCTTTTTTAAGTTTAAAAAGCTGTAATGAGATTTCCCCGAAAAGTGCTTCATTTTTGGGTTATGCGTCACGTTAAAATATTAGATTTGGAATTTACAAATAAGAACCTACTTTTCATTAGATACAACTCTGCCTCTACTGGGTATGTATACAGACATCATATTACGTACACCATTTTTTTTACTTTTCACTAAACTTTAACTATTTTTAAGCATTAATAGCCTTTGTAAAAAATACCGAAAGTGCAATTATATATATTTGGTATTTGTAGTTTTTTTAAGGACAAGAAGCGCAAGTTTTAGCCTAGCAAGTGTTCGGCTCGCGCTCCTTGGACTTGGCGCCCGGGTGCCTCGCACCCCTTGCACCCCCGGGTTGAGACGGCCCTGATAGTTCCTGTATTGTAAACATTATTAAATAGTCCAAGAAGAAGGTCTAAGTTTTCTCGTTGATTAACTTCAACAGCTCAGCTGGTTTTTCATCCTACAGATTTGTTGTTTTTTAGTTGACGTAAAACATATTTCAGTTCGGACTTCAGTATTGGAAGACCTTCATCGTTTTCGGTATTTAATGTAGGAGGTTCTCTGATGTGATAGAAGAGTTCCTTTATATAGTCTTCCCACATGTTTATTTGTTCTTCAGGGCTTGAAATCAGTTTGCCTTGATTAGATTATTTAGTCCTTGTAAATATGTCGTGCCTGTGAATTCTTGAGTTTCTTATACAGATGGAAGTCATCATGTTTTTTATATAAGTTTTCGATTTCTTCACATTGTTCTGTTATCCATTTTTTTGCAATTTTTATTTTTTGTTTAATGGTTCTATTTAATGCTTTGTACATTGCTTTGTGCTGTTTGAATTTTCTTCTTTTATCCATTAAATCCAATATTTCCTCTGTCATCCATCTTTGCTTCCGTGGTTGCTGTTTTGTGAGCATTTCAGTTGCCGTTGCAAGGGCGAGTCGGATTTCCTCCCGAAGGCGAAAGTTAAGGATGTTTAATTATATGAAAGTGTGCTAAAAAACAATGCGAAAAATTAAAAGCCATTTAAAATACATTGTTACTTCAGACACACTTTAAGCCCTTCATGTACTGCTATCTATATTTACAATTTTCACACAATAAAACCTTTACTTACATAATATGAGATAAAGTAGATAAAAATTATTTTTTTAAATTTAACAAAAATTGGTTAAACAATTTGTCGACCGCGGTACCGCGTGACACCCTGTGTATTTGTTATAAGGATTGTTATACGGATGTATTTCTTTGAGTAAGTTTGTGCAAAAAATTGAATCAGAATAATTAACCTAACGGGGACGACGTTACAGACTCTACTAATAAGTAGTTAAAACGGTCAAGACAAAGAAACGCACACTCATCAAAAATGCACTTGAGATTCTCGTATAATCAACATTTACTGAATCGATCCAGGAGGAGTCAACTCCAACTAGTACAAGTTGATTTAAATTTTTAAAATCAACTTTTACTGCTCGTTTCAGTTGGAGTTGACTCCAACTAGTTGGAGTCGACTCTAACTGAGAATCAACTTGAACTGTAACATATATATTTCTAGTTTAAAACTATTTTTTTAGATTTTTATCCCACTTTTTGGCGAGAACTTCCACACTAACATCGTAACTATTTTTTCGTCTTTACACAATTTAGTAATTCTCTTCTTCTTCTTCTTTCTCATAATCCTTAGTGCGCTTCAGTGCGCCGGAGGTAGGATTCTGCCTCTTATGTATTTCTTCCATGCACTTCTATTGGTGACCAGGTTCTTCATGTCTCTTATGGCATGTCTTTCTTTTCACCTACATATATCATGGATTTGGTCCATTCATGTCTTCCTCGGTCTTCTCTTTCTTCTTTTATTTCCCATTTTGGCTTCATGTACCTTCTTTGTTAGCTTTCTCTTACTCCATTTGTTCTATTTGGCCAAATAAGTTCAATTGTTTTTTTTTCGATCTATGTCATTTTCGGTTCTTGCTCCAGATCTCTCCTTATATCTTCATTTCTAAATCTTTAAAATTTCGTAACTCCAGCTATTCCTCGAATGCAGCGTTTCCCAAAGTTTTTTGGTCGGGGAACACTATTCAGGACAGAAATTCTACAGGGAGCACTTACCTATCATATTGCACCTGAAACGTATACAGGTGCCACAGAGAACAAGAGATGTAATGGTGGGGAGGGGCGGATATTAACCATTACATTTCTATTCACTTTATACAATTTTTTTTAATCGCAAACATAAGAAACAATTACATATAACGAAAAAAATAAATAAAATGAACACAAAGATCCTATTTCTAAAATCTTAAAAAACGTAATGTCTTCATTTTAACGTGAAGAATGAGGCTACCTTGATTTGCACAGGTTAGTAATATCCGGTTGAATTTGGAATAACTGCAATCAAACAATTGAATGTCAGGTTCCACATTCAGTCGAGATCTATATTTTGTTTTGGTGGCCACATAGGCAGATAATGCTGCTTCATATAAGTATTTTGTTGCAAAAGGGAAAAGAATAATTTTTTCTTTATCTGACAAAATTTTAAATTCGTCTTTGAGTTGACATCAAAAATCTACTAGCGATTTACTCTCAAAATGTTTTTTTATCGCAGAATCCGATGTCAAATCTACCAGGAAATCATATACTGCTGAGATGTTAAGGAAGCTGTTTTTTTTAACGTTGCAAGGTATGGATCTGAAACCCAGAAAATTTCTTTAACTTTGTCGTGGAATTCCTCAGGAAAATAATAATAGAAGTTTTCAAGTAAATTTAGCAGATGAGTGTGGAACTCGCTAAGGACAGCTTCAGGTATGTCCGATTCCAGTTCTTCTCTATATTCTGTAATAAGTGGAAAGCTATCCAGATTTTTATTTTTCAGCGATTCTGCCCAAAAAATTATGTTCTTCCTATACGCTTGTGTTTTATCATTGGCGTTAAAGACAGTTACGGTCTTTCCCTGAAGTGTGAACACGGCAATTGAAAAATTGTATCATCCAAATCTGGTTCTGGATAATCACAATATCCATATTTTTAACTTTTTAAATAATACAGATACCTGTTCGATGTTAAAGCCACTGCCTCCACTGGAGTGACTGTGTCAGTGGTGTTAACTGTTTTTCTGAAGTATCCAGTCTTCAACCATCGATCAATTATTGCTGAGCAACAAAATTAAGATTTTTTTTTCAAATAACAAGTGGCGAATAACTGCAAATACTGCGAGAACTAAACTGGCACTGCAAGGATCGAGTGACCGCACAAATGCACAATACAAGAATGAAAAACATGACTAATCTTTGGGAAAAATGACTGTGTAAGGTGCAAATGATGAAAATTTCATCCTGAATTAGACGTTTCTGCTGTTCCACCTGAAACTAACAGAGCTATGGGACAACGTCGGTGTTAGTTATGTCAGAGAAAAAAGAACGAAAGTCCCGGCATAACTGTATTGTGTGTAAAAACTTTGTGTTGCTCACATTGTGAAAAATTTCATGTGTTTGTCTTGCAGCAATAATATTATTTTTAAACAGGAATGAGTACTTTGTAAAATTATGTTTCATAATATGAAAAACAAGTCCTAATTATCTTTAAAATCAATTTCCCCAACGTTCACATATAAAAAAATGGATATACGGATGGGGTGCAAATGCACCCCGCACCGTTGTTTACGTAAGAATCTAAGTACCGCCTTACGAGGGTTAAGGGGGCCGTAGGGGCTGAAATCAATATTTCAAGCACATTTTTGTGAATTTCTTTTGAAACTACATATGATAAAATTATTTTATTTTTAAATTAAAGGGATCATTATGGATTATTATCATTGGAGCATGGTAAAAAAAAAATTTTTAAAAAAAATATTAGCTTATATATTTCTGGAGATAACTCTGTCGAGTTTTTTAAGTTATAACGATTTTTGACTTTTTGGTCTCAATCAGATATCAAAACAACGAAACTCTTTTGCACAAAAGAGGGCGAAAATCATTATAGTTATAATTTTTAAATAAAAAATAAACATAAAACAAAAAATATATCGACAGCTTTGCCTCAAGGAATGTCTAAAGAAAATATATACAAAATTCAAGGTGGGTCGGTCAAGTAGTTTTTGAGTTACAATGTCTACATCCTTTGAAAAAAGCAGTTTTGAGAAAAATTGTTTAAAGTATTGTCAACTTTTATTTTCAATTTCTGTTTTATTTTCAGTTTGTCTGTCAAATCAGAAAATGATGCACACCCAAAAATCTTTTTGAATCGCGGAGTAATTTACAAAAGAATATGAGAACAGCTTTTGACCGTTGTTTATTACGTTCAAGCATGCTGACGCTAACCTGCTGCAAAGCGAGTCGAAGATAGGGATATTCAACACTATCTCCCTACCTTCTACTCGCTTTGCAGCATCTTAGCGCCAGCGCGCTTGATTGTAATAAGAAACGGTCAACAGCTGTTCTTATTGTCTTTTGTAAATTACCCCGCGATTCAAAAACATATTCCGGTGTGCATCACTTGACGATTTGACAGACAAAAAAAATTGAGAATAAAAGTTGACAATATTTTGTAAGCGTTTTTCTCAAAATTGCTTTTTTCAAAGCCTGTAGACATTGTAACTCAAAAACTACTTGACCAACTCACATGTAGTTTTGTATATATTTTCTTTAGACATTCTTTGAGGTAAAACTGTCGAGATATTTTTTGTTTTATGCTTATATTTTGTTTAACAATAATAAACATGTTGATATTCACCTTTTTTTTTAATTTCGTTGTTTTGCCATCTGAGTGATCCTAAAAAGTCAAAGATCAATAAAACTAAAAGAAATTTGACAGCTTTACCTCGAGAAACTCATAAGCTAATAACATATTTTTGAATTTCTTGTCTACCATGATACAATGATAAATTCTAATGCCCACCCCAAAATTCATTGTTTTTTGAGGTGTCTTTAAAAATTTGCCATCGTTAGCTTATTGTTCAATATTTTTTCTTGAATTTTTTTTAATATTCATTGAATTAAACTTAATATGCTTATTTAATTTAAAAATAAAATTATTCTCTCATACTTTCAAATAAAAATTCACAAAAATGTGCTTAAAATGTTTATTTCAACCCGTACGGCGCCCCTTAAGGCTAGCTATGACACGATTTTGATAGGCAACCCATGCTGGTCGTGTTTGTCTATGTATGAAATTTAATAAAAACAATGTTTCATCCGGCAAGCAGATGGGTACATTTCGACCTCCTCTTCGGATTTCATACTATTATATTTCCCAAATATTCAAAAGTAGATACTTGTTCTACTACTTTTTCTTTACTATTTAATAATTTTCAACATAATTATTAGGTATTTTATTTGGATATGTGTGTTTTTCCTCCGTTTAAGAATTTCTTCGTTTCCATATACATCACAAAGTAGATTAATACACGATTTCATGTTGTTAAAGTAAAAACTATTGTTTTAATTCTATTTAACAAAAAAATCACTATCATCTAAGTGTTTCACTACAGCTTAGTAATTTTTTGTTGTATTTCCAATCGTCGTACCGGAAAACCAATCAACTAACGGGATAAAGCGCACAGGAAAAAGTGTAACCAAATCTCAGGAACAACTGTTAGCCCAATGATTTATGATCCTATTAGGGAAAGGTTACTCTGTCTCGGGATCGTAGTAGTCCGATTTTAGCGGTATTCTGACTACAACACCGGCACCGTGAGAATCATTATGTATGGACGATGTTAGCAGGAACGGAGTATAAATTCTTGGAAAATAGAAAGGATTTACGGTACGGGATAAAATGCCAATTATGTTGAAATATACGTCTGACTTATATCTGTTAAATAACGTAATTTAAGAATAAATGTACAAAGATTTGATTACATTTTTTTTCACTATGTTACATTAAAAATAAATCTATTTAAAAATAATAATATTCCATGTGGTGAGACCGCTCCCGTCTGAAAAAATTTCTGATTCGGTTTCTTTGCGGATTCCTATTCAAAAATATCCCCTTTAACCTTCCGATGACCAACCTTTTGTTGTTACACGGATGACCAACGGGGGTTAAAAATGACCCCCAGTCAAAAACAACCATTGGCAAAAACAGTAAGTTGTTTTAACCTTTAACCACCCGCGCATCAAGTTATAACATAACACGCGTGGCGTACTTTATACGCCACAAGAAAATACAGTTAAAAACAGCAGATTTGTTTGTTCGTTTTTGACAAAATACACTTAGTTGTTTGTTATAAACCTTATTCAGCATCAGTAAATACTTGGAGTTCCTTCTCAGTAAGCCAATTGGGATTTATAACTGGAATCATGGAATGACGGGATTACATGATAGAAAAAATTACTAATAAAAAATTTTTTGGAATGTGATTTTTTACAGGAGTATTGTTTATAAAGAAAAATATATTTTGTGCCATAATGACTAAAAAACAATTGAAATATGAACTTATATTACTACTTATTATATTAATATAATCGTGGCGTGTATTGTTCACCACCGGAAATAACAAATACTAAACTGTAAATTACGATCTTCCCAGAATGCCGATTATAACCAGCCTAAAACCAAATTGTAAAGCACATTCCAGTGGTAGGTTAGAGAGATAAACAAGGTCAAAAATTAAAATTTCAAATATATTTGCAGTAGAATTCTTATATCTGGCGTACAAAATACGCCAGCGCGTATAGTTAAAGGTTAAGAAATAAAATAGTGTATTCGTAATTTCAATGTTGGTATTGTATCAATAAATGACAAATAAAAATTAGTAAAAAATATTTTAGTTACAACTGAACAAAAACAGGAATCATCATTTTGTACATAGAACTAAAGAAATTTTAAAATATACACTAATTTACGTCATCACAGGTTTAACAAACAATTTTCTTTCGATATTGGAATGTTTGTTACAAACAATTCCACATAATAGACGGTATTTACTTAACCCAGATATGCCCAACTTCCTACATATAGAACGCCTGAAGCAAGTCAGATCCTGTCTCATTCTTGCCCAGTAACTAAATGCTGACAACAGGTAATCGATCTCTAGGAACCACCCGATGTAATAAAATATAAAACGACTATTTAGTTACACCATAATATTTGTGTAATTAACATCAAAAATTGTGTAAATTTGAAAATGGCGGAGTATAGTGTTTCGTTCGCAGAGTAAGCAAAATTTGTATTTTTAAAACTATATAAATAATATTTTAATATGAGCATTTTAATGTAAAAAGAAGTATATTTAGCAATATAGGATCAACAGTAATGTACAATACAAATATGTTATAATATATTTTTGAACCTCTTTATCACAGCGTCCTACATGTAGGACGTTGGGCACATAACAGTACTACATACATAACTTTATTTTTGCGTAAATTACATGCTTTTATTCGAAATATACTTATCAATATTATAGCATATGTCATGTATATTTACACGTCCAGGGGTTTTTCTCTAAATGATGCACTGGCTATGCTGGAGGAGGAGGAAGATATGATAGAGCACGTTGAGTCATTGACTATTTCTCCGCCAGAAAATGCCGCCAGAAAATGGTGAAGAATTTAGTAACGATGAAGAAGAAATGCCTCTGCAAACCCCTTTAGATATGTTTTCTTTATTTTTTGATGACAAAATATTGGACCTAATAGTTGTCGAATCAAATCGATATGCAGGGCAACAAAATCATTGCATGAAAATAGAAAAACGTGAGATAAAAGCATTCATTGGAGTGTTATTACTCAGTGGATATGTGCCAGTTCCGAGGCGGAGAATGTTCTGGGAAAACGAAAGAGACAGTCAAAATGTACTGGTTTCTGAAGCTTTGTCAAGAAATAAATTTGAATATATTTTATCTCACTTTCACCTAACTGACAACGTCAGTATAAATACATCCGACAAATTTGCTAAAGTTAGGCCATTGTTCGATGACCTCAATGCTGCATTTTTGAAATTTGGTAAATGTGAGGAAATGCACTGTGTTGACGAAGCCATGGTACCATATTACGGCCGCCATGGCTGCAAACAATTTATTCACAATAAGCCAATTCGCTATGGCTACAAACTTTGGGTAGGAGCAAGTAGATTAGGCTACGTAAATTGGATGGAACCTTACCAAGGTGCTACCACAAATATTAGCGAAAAGTATATTGATTATGGAGTAGGGCCATCTGTTGTTTTGGAGTATGCTGACGTTTTAAGAACTAGGTAGCCTAATAAACGGAGGCACCTATTTTTTGATAATTTCTTTTCCACGTTATCTTTGTTAGAATTGCTATCGGAGAAAACTTTCAACGCTACCGGAACAATACGTGAAAATTGCATACCTAATGGGCCACTAACAAACTCAAAAGAAATAAAAAAGGAAGCTCGAGGCGTTTTCGATTTCAAGAAAACAGAAAACCAGAACAATATTGTCGTGAAGTGGCATGACAACAGCATTGTCACCCTGTGCTCAAATGCAGTAGGCGTAAACCCCCTGCATAGGGTGAAAAGATTTTCACGAAAAGAACGGACAAATATTCAGGTAAGTTATAGTTTTTGAAGTTATACTTCTTTACGGGCGTAATGACGGTGAAATTTTATATGGTAAAACCTAGCGACCGGGCGCATGCGCATTATAACTTTGTTCTGATTGGATGTTCAAATGACATGACAAAAATTATCCAATATGGCAGCTGTGGGACTGTGGTTTGGTTATAATGTATGCTTGTTGCGTTTTAAAATTTGTAGGAAGTAAAACAACAAACAAAAAGTTAGTTAATGGTTATACTGCCTTTTTAAATAGTTTTCATATTATATTTTTGGACTTATTTACATAGAAGAGATGATTGTTGCATGCCAATGCGGAAGCTCATCAAACTGTGACTAGTATGCCCGCCGCAGATCTCGCTTATTCAAAGCTCAAGAATCTTTCACTGGTAAGTGTTTTATAAATAGTTAATCAAATTTTGTTATGATATTTGAACATAGCCACTTTGCACGGCGCAAATTTATTAGTCGTTATACGGGCTCCGATACCTACCTTGAACCTACCAAAATACATAAGTAGTATGTAATACTTTTATTTACATAATTTGATTACCATCAAAATGTCTATCAATATTCACCTAATATATTGTTTTCTTACTCTATGTTTTGTTGTATTTTTTCAATTCTAAATCATTTCAATTCAAAATCAAAATAATTTGATTTACATAAGTTAAAAAGGTCAAAAGGTTAATCTGTTTAGTTAGACGATCTTCGCACATAATGACAAGCTGTCTCTGTGGCGAAGTTTTAATGCGAGTGAATCCCAATACAACGCAAATACCAGCCGCGTGGTAAGTTGGTTCGAATCCCAATAGAAACTTTTATTTTTTTATTTTTTTTATACATTTTATGATTGTAAGTATATTTATTATATAATTTTATTTTCAGAAAATACGTATTTAGTTAAAAATTTTTCCGACAATTAATGTTCAGAAATTATTTGTGGCATTTTTAATGTGTTTGTGTGTTTTATTTTTTTATTATTTTAATTTTTGGCACTGTTTTAATAAAAATGTTTGAGAAGTAGTAAGTATAAATTAATTTAATATTTAAATAAAATATAAATAAAAAGTATATTAATTTCAGAGACTAAGTTTTTCAACCTAATAAAAATATTTGTAAATTAAATATTTTTAAAAGATTTTTAATTGAAAAACTTTATTGGCACATTTCCTGGTGACAACCTCCAAGGCTTCTACAATATGCAAGCACATGGATGCTGCAGTGAAGACTAAGGGGAAGGAATTCTACACTATGCAATTCACAACCCCCGTCTGCAGCATGGTAAAGTTCCAGCGGAAAATGGACCTAGTTACTCTATAGGAGTAATACTAATAAAAATAAAAATGTATACCATTTTAATTCATTCAGTTGCGGTGCGAAACCAAAACTGTCTTAATTTTTACTCAGATCAGAGAGTGCAGCCAGCACTCTTATCGACGATTTCACCTCTTTTTAGAGGTTCATCATAGACTGCATAGGCTGCTTTTCTCTGGCCCAGGTAAAAATCTTCGACATATCCATCTCCCACCGCAACTGACGAGATGGTAGTAGGTGCCTAGCGGCATCTGCTAAATAAAAGACTAAGTTTTTCAACCTAATAAAAATATTTGTAAATTAAATATTTTTAAAAGATTTTTAATTGAAAAACTTTATTGGCCCATTTCCTGGTGACAACCTCCAAGGCTTCTACAATATGCAAGCACATGGATGCTGCAGTGAAGACTAAGGGGAAGAAATTCTACACTATGCAATTCACAATCCCCGTCTGCAGCGTGGTAAAATTCCAGCGGAAAATGGACCTAGTTACTCTATAGGAGTAATACTAATAAAAATAAAAATGTATACCATTTTTATTCATTCAGTTGCGGTGCGAAACCAAAACTGTCTTAATTTTTACTCAGATCAGAGAGTGCAGCGAGCACTCTTATCGACGATTTCACCTCTTTTTAGAGGTTCATCAGAGACTGCATAGGCTGCTTTTCTCTGGCCCAGGTAAAAATCTTCGACATATCCATCTCCCACATAATAAATATTTTTATTAGGTTGAAAAACTTAGTCTTTTATTTAGCAGATGCCGCTAGGCACCTACTACCATCTCGTCAGTTGCGGTGGGAGATGGATATGTCGAAGATTTTTACCTGGGCCAGAGAAAAGCAGCCTATGCAGTCTCTGATGAACCTCTAAAAAGAGGTGAAATCGTCGATAAGAGTGCTGGCTGCACTCTCTGATCTGAGTAAAAATTAAGACAGTTTTGGTTGCGCGCCGCAACTGAATGAATACAAATGGTATACATTTTTATTTTTATTATTATTACTCCTATAGATTAACTAGGTCCATTTCCGCTGGAACTTTACCACGCTGCAGACGGGGGTTGTGAATTGCATAGTGTAGAATTCCTTCCCCTTAGTCTTCACTGCAGCATCCATGTGCTTGCATATTGTAGAAGCCTTGGAGGTTGTCACCAGGAAATGGGCCAATAAAGTTTTTCAATTAAAAATCTTTTAAAAATATTTAATTTACAAATATTTTTATTAGGTTGAAAAACTTAGTCTTTTATTTAGCAGATGCCGCTAGGCACCTACTACCATCTCGTCAGTTGCGGTGGGAGATGGATATGTCGAAGATTTTTACCTGGGCCAGAGAAAAGCAGCCTATGCAGTCTCTGATGAACCTCTAAAAAGAGGTGAAATCGTCGATAAGAGTGCTGGCTGCACTCTCTGATCTGAGTAAAAATTAAGACAGTTTTGGTTTCGCACCGCAACTGAATCAATAAAAATGGTATACATTTTTATTATTTATATTAATTTCGTTTATAATCATATAATCATATAATAGAAGTATAACTTCTTACGTGCGTACAAAGTACACACACATTCTTTTTTTAGATTATTATTACAAACGCATTTATTTTTTATTTTCAACAACATGCTTAGTTTCGTGACATTTTATAATATTTTAGGTGTCGCAGCCACATCTGATAAACTTGTACAATGCAAACATGGGCGGAGTAGACAGATGTGACCAAAATTTGAGCCTTTATAGAATTTCACTGAGGAGCAAGAAATGGTATTTCCCGCTAGTGGCACACTGTATTGATGTACCTCTGCAAAATGCTTGGCAGTTGCATAGACAAAGAGGTGGGGACCTTGATCAGTTAAGGTTCCGAAGACGAGTAGCCACTAAGCTATTATTACAAAATAAAAAAAAAACACATTCGAAAGGTCATAAGTCATCTACCGAAGGTTTAGACATTAGGTTTGATCGTATGGATCATTTGGTAATTCCTCAAAATAAGCAAACACGCTGTGCACATTGCCATGAAAAAACAACCACCAGATGTTCAAAATGCGACAAAGGACTCCACGTCAAATGTTTTTTGTATACCATAGAAAAAGTGTATAGTTAATGTAGGTACCCTTAAGTGCCCATCGTCCTACATATAGGACGCCCAAAATTTTGTATATTTATCAAAAAAATAAATTTTATTTTCGTCTAATATATTTTAGTTTACCCTAAATTAAACAATTATAAGAAAAAAATAATTAAAATCACAAGTAGACATAATGGGCATATCTGGGTTAATATAAAATTGGAACATGGAAGGCCAAGGGAGTTCGTCTTTGACCCCAAATTCAGAAAATATTTTTTTCCCTAAAGTATAGGGAATTTTTTTATTACAAAATAATGAGGGTATATAGATTGATTTAAAGTCAAATATAAAAATGATGCGTTTAAAATTGAAAATATTTCTGAATTTATTAAATGGAAACCTACATTGGGGTAAAAAAAAATTACCCCTCTTGGTCATCCGAAGGTTAAACAAATCTGAAGGGTGCCGGGCGGAATTTTTGGGCAGAAATTGTTTAAACAATTTTTTTAAACAAATAGAGAAGATCATCTTTTTTTGCCCCCAAAACTATTTTTTTAGATGTTTTGGGTTATTCTAAACAAGAAAGGTATCGTGTAATTTTTCTCAAAAATTGATATTTTTCGAGTTATAGGAGATTTAAAATCTGAAAAATGCGAAACTACTCATTTTTCAGGCTTAAAAACTCGTATTAAAATTAGATATAAACTCAATTTATATTATAATAACTAATAATTTTTACTAAAATTACACAATTGGAAATTTGAAAACTAAATTCAAATTTTACTTTTCTCAAGCTACGTCAGAATACGGATCTGCATTCGACAGATTTTCTCCCAATCCGAAGTATGATTACCATAAAAAGCACACCATAGGGATACGTATCGGAAAACATTAATAAATCATGGGGTTTTCATGAAAATCGAAGCTCTGAAATTTCTATGTTTCCGGCGTCAATTAATATTCTTTGTAAACAAATAATGTCATGCTCTTTTGGGTTTTATACGGCACAAAAATCGTTTTTGGACGATTTATTAGTAATCAACAGTCGAGGGTCTCACTGCGAGATGACCATTTCTACATAATCAAATATATGAAATAATAAAACGTCCACGCCATATAATGGCAATGAGTTTTTAAATCAGCTGAATACATTTTGGCGAGGGCGGCTGTGAAAAAATAAATTTAATATTCCAAGCTATTAGTGACAATAAGCAAACCAACGAAGCACTAAAACGCCCAAAACCTAGGATTTTTGTGCAGTAAGATGAATTTTACAATGTCATGCAACTTTCTGGATTCGATTAGAGAGAGTGTCAGACAATTTTGTGAACTAAATTGATCTCCGGTAAAAAATTTTGTGCATAAGAAAATATATTCTCAAAATGCATCTCGAAAAAATGGTAAATGAAAAATTTTGAATTCAGGAAATATTGACGAAAATAGAATAGAATAGAATAGAATAGAAATATGTTTTATTGTCATGAAAAATTGTACAATTTTATCGACAAAGCTTATAAAAAGTCAAGAAAACAAAACAATAACAATCCAATTTACTAAAATTACATAAATCGTCAATATATTTACAATAATAACAATAATAATGAAGTTAAACAGAAGTCATCAATTGCAAAATTTAAGTAAATTGCAAATGCATAGTCTACCTAGTAATAAATAAGTTTAAAAGTTAAGCTGCTGCATATGACACCCAAATATAGACAAAAAAATGATAATAAAAATACTACGTGTGCAAAGGGTACTGTAATTTCTTAGTTATTGATTAAGAAAATCTTCTACTGAATAATATGGTCTTTCAGATAGGTAGGCTTTTGTCAGTTTACGGAATTTGGGGAAAGATGCTGCAGATTTAAGTTGTAGAAGGAGATGGTTGTAAAGTTTTTTTGCGGAATATACTATAGATTTCTTTACTAACTCAGAGGACGGGGTCGGCATATATACGTCAAACGTAGACTTTCTCGTGAAGTAGTCATGATTAGGTCTTGGTGGAAAGACATGTAGATGTTTACAAATTAAGCAAACAGTTTCTAAAATATACAAAGATGGAAGAGTTAAAATTCTGTGGTCTTTGAAGTAACTTCTGCAATGTGTTGTTCTTCTGAGACCAAACAGATATCTAATTGCTCTTTTTTGTAATTTGAAAATAACATCGAATTGGGCAGCTGTACCAGAACCCCAAAAAGGAAGACCATAACGAAGATGTGACTCGAAAAAAAGAAAAATATGTTATTTTGGAAGATGCTAAATTGAGTTCATTCGAAACAGATCTTATAGCATAGCAAGCTGAGGATAGTTTTTTCCTTAACCAATCGATATGGTGGGACCATTTAAGGTTGCTGTCTAAAAAATACCAAGAAATTTTACAGAATCAACGGTACTGATCTGGCTGTTATTAAGAGGTACGGGTTGAAGGACTCCTTTATAAGACAATGCTACTGTTTTATCTACGCTAAACGAGAGTAAATTAGAGTCAGATCAGGTTTTTATTGTAAGTAGATCAGAAGTTATAGTAGCATGAAGAATTGCAATATTTGAGTTGCTCCAAGTGATACTAGTATCATCAGCAAAAAGAAAGACTTTTCCATCGATTTTTAAACTAGTGATGTCATTAATAAAGATAAGGAAAAGTAGAGGACCCAATACTGAACCTTGAGGTACCCCACATACAATGTTTTTGAGACTAGAGTCTGTATCATTTGCTCTAACCAGTTGCTTCCTATCATCCAAGTAAGATTGGAACCAATCTAAAGAAATACCTCGAATTCCGTAGAAATTAGTTTTCTTATCAAAATGTTATGATTTACACAATCAAAAGCTTTGGCGTAGTCACAAAAAAAAGTGGCAGTGTGAAGATTATTGTTCAGTGCTTGATAAACCTCATGTAGTACAGAAAAGATGGCATCAGTGGTGCATTTATTATTTAAAAAGCCGAACTGATTTTGTGATAAAATGTTGTTTTCAACTATAAAGGACATAAGTCGGGCTTTTATGAGTCTCTCAATAATTTTGGAGAGTACCGGTACTAGTAAAATAGGTCTATAATTGCAGGTATTAGATATTTCACCACTCTTATAAAGAGGAATAATGATGGCTGTCTTCAGGCACTCTGGAAATTTACCTTTCTCAAAGGAATCATTAATTAGTGAGATGAGCACTTCTAACACATTTTCTGGGAGATTAGAAAAAAAATGTATTGATAGACCATCAGTACTACAGGAGGATTTGCTTTTGATACTATTGATTGTTTGGACCAGTTCAGATTTATCGACTGGTTTTATAAAGAATGAATTCGAGACCTTTCTTGAATTAGGGAGATAAGCAATGGGATCTTGTTGTGGCAAAATAGTTGATGTAATATTTTTACTCACATTAACAAAGTATTCATTTAGATTTTCAGCGTCTGGAAGGGAAATTGTTTTAGCAGTGTGGGTGTTATTTCGAAGATCGTTTATTATGGACCAATTTTCTTTTGCAACACTTTTTGAGCTTCCCAAACGGTTATGGTAGTAGTCCTTTTTAGCTGATTTTATAAGTTTAAGATAGGTTGCCCTGTACTTGGTGATATATTCAGTTATAGAGACGTTGGTAGTAAATTTCCTGATATAGAGAAGAGAACGCATATTCTTGGAAGATATTCGAATACCTTTAGTAGTCCAGGGTTTGCGATGTTTTGGCTTAATTGCAATTAAAGGAAATGCTTTATTGAAGATACAGACAAGCTTATCCAAAAAAGCACTGAAATTATTATCCACGTCCATAGCAGGAAAACGCCACTCAGAGGTTAAGCATAAATTTTGGAAATTACGAAAGTTCCGGGTGAAAAAAATTCTGCCTAAACGTCGGGTTTTCGAGGAGGGTTTGCTCAAGATTTTAAACTTCGTATAAACTGCTTCATGATCAGATAATCCAGCATTAATAATTGTATAGTGGACATCAAGGGGTGAAAAATCTGAGACAGTATAATCAATTATGGTAGATGAAGTTTTGTAATCCTTGTAGGAGAATCAACGTGCATTGTTAGACCATACGATTCAAATATGTTGACCAAGGATATTTGTGTAGCACTAGCAGCAGAATAATCAATGTTAAAGTCCCCGCATAAAATTTTTTTAGTTTTATGGGGCAGGTCATCTAACAAATTTAGCAGGTTTTGAAAAAATAGTTCCACGGAAGAGTTAGGTGATCGATAAACGCAAATAATATAAAGATTAAGATTCTTATTGTAAATTAACGAAAACTCAAAGCAGGCTTCACTTAGCAGAAAGTCATATTTTGTTACCGAAGAAAAATCATTGCTCGTAGATAGAATTAGGGTGTCTCCGTAAGTTGAGCTTGGACGATCATACCTTGCAATTGTGGTGTATTTTTCTACAAAAAAAGGCTCGTTGACTTCAAGCCAGTGCTCTGTAACCGCAACTACCGGGAGAAATCCTAATTCCTCTAGGATCAAAAATAATTCATCAGTTTTGTATCTTATAGAACGAATATTAATCAGAACCATGCTAAATTTGCTATCACTAAAACAAGCGGTAAAATGAGCTCGGTTTTTATACTTGGAGGTTTTGGAGGTTACTAAATACGAATTTCATGACGGCGATGGTCTCCGAGGTACCTGGTTCCCAAGGTTGAACTCTTAGCCATGGACAAATATTTTTCAAAAATCTATCGAATGACATTAAACACGACCCCCTCACTCCTCCCCCTGGAGGTGGGGTGGGGGTAACTTTGGATTTGGATTCCTTACCTAAAAGTAAGTAACATTTATTCGAGACATTTTTTCGAATTGTGGATAGATGACGCTATATTCGGAAATAAAAAAATATGAAAAAAAAATTTTTAAGAAACCCTTCTCTTTAGTTACGAGTGACTAAAATTAAAAATATTATAAAAAAATCAACTAAAAAGCAAAAAATAAAAAAAATTTAAAAAATCTAACACATTCGTCAAAGAAAAGCGTGGCGCGTCTTCATCGAATAAACGGTTTTCGCCCCACGCTTTTCTTTAACGAATGTGTTAGATTTTTTAATTTTTTTTTATTTTTTGCTTTTTAGTTGATTTTCTTTATAATGTTTTTAATTTTAGTCACTCGTAACTAAAAAAGCGTTTCTTAAAAATTTTTTTTCATATTTTTTTTTACTTTGTAGTCTTACACTTTTCAAACATTAAAATATATCGAATCGTTTGCCGATTCCGACTACTTTTCATGTTAGTACACGATATGTTTCTTAAAATATGTATAAAACATATGATGTACTAACATAAAAAGTAGTCGGAATTGGCAAACAATTCGAAACTTTATTGTTTATTTAGGAAGCATAACGTAAACAATTAACGTAAAAAGTGAAATTATGTATAGTTTAGTAGTCCGTTCTTTAACCCGCCGTTACACGCGTCTTCTATTGTGACGCGTATGAGCGTCGCCCTCACCTACATAAATTCGACTTATTTCGAGGAAGAATGAATGTCAACATGTAGAAATATAAAATGGGTTGTACTCACATATTATAGAAAGTCTCGTAAACCAATTTTTTTTAATAATTTAACAAAACGAAAGTAAAAATAATATAGATCAAAAGCAAATTTTCTTAATTTTCAATTTCAGCAAGCCACTTAAGAAATTAACGTCCTTTACGCGAATTCATTTTACTAAAAATACAAATTAAAATTAACAACTGTTCTGAAGCTATTTCTTTGTGGCATTTATGTAATTTAACTATTAATATTTTGTATTTTGATAACGACGTCCGAGGTGGAATTCGAAACGTCAATAAAATCAATTTTTCAAGTCAAATTGTGGCTTATTTCCCAATTAGAATAGGTAAATTTAAAAATGGGTTCCTAACTAGTGGCGCACCTAGAATTTTCCTCTGGGGGGGGGGGGAGGGGGGTTTGCTTGGGTACCGAAAGTTTTTTGTATTATTTGTGAAAGACAAGTTACATTTTCCTACTTTCTTTTATATATATTTCTATATGCTCTGGGTGGGATTTTAACCCCCAAACCCCCCCCCCCTCGTTGTGCCACTGTTCCAAACCTAATCCAAACAATAATATTTTAATTAAACCTACCTAAATATTAAATAAAAACCTAAAAGTTTCTTTGAGATAATAGAAACGTGATTTCACTGTGATTGCACGCGCAGTGAGGAATTCCCTCACTTGAAGAGGGATGTCCCTTCTTTCAACTATCACACAGCACACTGACCGCCTGAAATATTCTATAACTTTTTCATACCCTCTCATGAACCATGCTAAAGGCATTCCTGGGTGCTTAAGGTTATCGTATTAGTTTACACAATTTCATTGATTATAAACAAATATGGTGACGGATTCCCTCATAGCGCGTGTAATGGCGGGTTAACGATAAAATATTGCAAAACCTCTAAATTTTAAAGAACCGCTTGGATTGACATGAAATTTGGCACACACATAGCTAATAAGTCAAAGAAAAAAAGTAATACTGTGCCGATATGTGCTTTTGGCCTGGGGGTGGTTTTCACCCCATCTTGGGGGTGAAAAAATATTCGTCCAAAGAAAGTCAGGAAATGGATAAACTGGCTAATTTTAAGTAACTTTTGTTCTATACAATTTTTTCACTAAGTCAATACTTTTCGAGTTATTTGGCAGTGAATATGTTCATTTTTTCAACAAAATAACCACGCTTTTAGACGGTTTTTCGCAAATAACTCAAATGGTAAGTATTTTGTCGAAAAAAGATTCTTAGCAAAAATATAGCCTGTAAAAAATTTAAAAAAATGGTGTATATATTACGTCTCTACAGCTAGTACAAGCAGAGTTTTACCTGCCTATTGAAAAATAGGTTCATGTTCGTCAAATTCCAAATGGAATATTTTAACGTGAAATAACCAAAAATGAAGCACATTTCGGGGAAATCTCATTACAACTTATTTAAAGTGTTTAAAAAAAGCTTCATTTCTGTTTTATATAAAAAAATTCTAGAATCAAAATTAAACAAGTTACGCTCAAAATAAAGTTAGTCCCTTTTGGTTTTGGTAAAAAAATCGAGAAAATCACCCCCTAATTAGTATCTTAAATGAACTTAATCGTTACGACTTCACAAATTTATTGACTCGTGTATATATTTTTTATATGATCTGTAAGTTTCATCGGTTCAAAGTCTTTATTATTGAAAGGGCTGTAGTTAAAATGGGTTAAACGAGTCACTGATCACAAATGTGTGCAAATTAAGAAACACCAAATCTCAATCAATTTTTGCCTAACAGAAAAAAAAAGATACGTAATATTCAGAAAAGCAAATCTTAATTTTTTTGTTTTTCGAGATTTTTGGTATCTCTAACAATTTTCAAGTTATTTCGAAAAAAAGCATATTTTTCAAAATTTAAATTTTTAAAAATTTTATTTTGAAACCAAATTTTTTCAAAATTAAGCACTTTGAATCGATGAAACTTACAGATCTTATAAACACAACACAAGTAAAATAATTTGTGGAGCGGTAACGATTAATTTCATTTAAGTTGCTAATTAGGGGGTGGTCTTCCCGATTTTTTTTTTGCAAAAACCAAATGGACCAACTTTATTTTGAGCGCAACTTGCTTAAATTTAATGCTAGAAACTTTTTGTAAAAACAGAAATAAAGCTTTTTTTTAAATACTTTAAAGAAATTATATTGGCATTTCCCAAAAAGTGCTTAATTTTTTGGATATTTCACGTCGAAATATTCTATTTGAAATTTGCTGAACATGAATCTATTTTTCATTGGCTATAACTGTGGTTCTACGAGATCCAGAGACCTAACGTTTACACCATTTTTTTTACTTTTTTATAGGCTATATTTTTGCTAAGAACGTTTTTTTTTCGACAAAATAATTACTTTTTGAGTTATTTGTGAAAAACCGTCTAAAAATGTGGTTATTTTGTTGAAAAATGAACATATTCACTCGCAAATAACTCGAAAAGTGTTGACTTAGCGAAAAAGCTCTATAGAACAAAAGTTACTTAAAATTAGTCAGTTTACCCATTTCCGGACTTATTTTGGACATATATTTTTTCACCCCAAACAGGGGGTGAAAGTCACCCCCAGGGCAAAAGCACACATCGCCACAATATCACTTTTTTTCTTTAACATGTAAGCTATACGTATGCCAAATTTCATGTCAATCCAAGCGGTTCTTTAAAATTTAGAGCAAAAACCGTGAAAGAATGGACTATAGATCATTAGCTACAACACGTAAAAGATTCAAGATTCTACATTGTAAAAAAACAAGAAAATTTAAGCTTTTTCCGTTAAAATCGTTTTTTTTTATTTAAACAATTAACAAACACAAACAAAATTATTGATTATTCGTGTATTGTTCTCGCGAATGCATATGTCTGCAAATTTTCATTCATTTGCATTGGAGAAAAGGCACTCAAATTAACGTCTAAAGATTTGACGCAAACTATGTATTGAACTAAATAAAAGCGTTTAATAATAATAAAAACGATTTATCGTGATACCACAGATAAATTATAGAAACGGTCTTATATCTCAAGAAATACACTTTCAAAGAAAAAACCAAAAAATACGTGTTTAATATTTTTTAAAAACCATTGAATAACATCAAACACGAACCTCCACCCCACAATCTGGAGGTGGGATGGGGGTAACTTTAAAATCGAATAGGATTCTCCATGTTTTATTGCTAATTTAAATTCCTCATGAAAAAATAACTATCATTTATTCGAAACATTTTTTAGAATTATTGTTGATAGAGGGTGCTAATAAATAGTGTTTTTTGATTATAGCGCCATCTATTCATAATTCAAAAATATGTCTCGAATAAAAGTTGCCTACTTATTTTTACGTAAGGAATCCAAATCTGAAATAAAAAATGGAGGCTCCTATTTAAGATTTTAAAGTTACCACCTACCCCACCTTCAGGGGTGGAGTGGAGGGTCGTGTTTAATGCTATTCGATTGATATGTCCAAATTGCTATTTGTTGGCAAATGATAGAAACAACTTGTCCTGTTAATATTAAATCGTTGTACTCGAATATGTGAACCAAATCGTATTAGACAAATATATGGACAGCGTTATATAAAGTTTATACTTTCATATAAAATTTATTACATAGGGGGAAATAGTTTATACATTTTAAAATTAAAGGGGGAAAACATATCAACATTTGCCATCTTTTTTTTTATTTGAAAAAACAACTTTTCCTGTTAATATAAAATCGTTGGACCCGAATATGTGAACTAAATGGTATTAAACAAAAATATATGGTCAGCATTATGAAAATTTTTTACTTTCAAATACAATTTATTACATACAAGGAGAAAAATCGAAGGAGGAAAAACATATCAACTTTTGCCATCTTTTTTTTTTAATTTTGGTAGGACATATCAAACTAAGGAGATTGATAACAATTACAAAATTATTTGCAAACTTAAGAAAACAAATATATTGCATTGGTACATAATAAGTAATTAGTATAAAAATAAAACTAATTAGTATCAATATTTACAAATTATTCATTATTATTATCACGTGATATGTAACATATCATGTTCTGGCTACTTAAACTTTTCTTAATTTTGACATATCAACTTATGCCACTGCATGTAACACCTTCATTTTTAACTTAGGCACATATCTACTTATGCCAACTTGTTTAACATCCTTTTTAGAGTACATATCAATTGAAAACAAAAACACGATTTTTTGGACATATCAACTTTTGCCATAACACCACAGAAATGGGGTTTCCATTTAAGATTTTAAATTTACCCTCACCCCACCTCCAGGGAGTGGAGTGGTGGGTCGTGTTTAGGGTCATTCGATAGATTTTTGAAAAATATTGAAAACGTATTTTTCAGTTTTTCGATCTAATGTTCATTTCGCGAATTATTCGATCGTCCCAGGCGACGAGTTCCACTCTGGGTACCAGGTACTTCGGAGAACATCGTCGTCATGAAATTTGTGTTTAGTGACCAACACAACCCACAAGTAAAAAAATTGAAATAATTTCCGTCAATATTTCCTAAGTTCTAAATTTTTCACTTTCCATCTCTTCGAGATGCACATTGAAAATGCATTTTCTCATGCACAAAAATTTTTGCCGGAGATCAATTTAGTTCACAAAATTCCTGACACTCTCTCGAATCGAACGCAAAAATCTCCATGACGATTCATTTCACTGCACAAAATTCCTAGGTTTAATGCTTCGTTGCCTTGCCTATTAGGCCAGGGTAATAAGACAAAAATATACCCTCTTCGTGACACTTCAGCAGCCAGAGTACTGACTGCTTTACCGTTTTTTCGACAGGTAATACCTATAGGAACAAATTGTAACTATTTCCTGCGTAGTATCTGGAGGCCATTTTTATTTATAAACAATTAACTGTCAAAAAAGGCATTTCTCCATTTTTTTTTCAAATCAATGGAAAACAGTGAAACTTATGATTTTTTTAGAACAAATATCTTTGAGATTATGGAAAAAGCTTTAAAATGACATATTACAAAGTTTGGTATACTCATTTATTGTTAATATAATTGCGAAAAAATTCGGAATTGCAAAAGAAAAATTATTTCGCAATAACTGTTTTAAAAATTTAATGTAGAGGTTTGAAATTTTTGTCAAATGAGGGTTCTTTAGTGCTTAATATGTGATAAAAATTTTAAAGCGATTCATTCAATTGTTTAAATTTTATTCGAATTGTTTATTTCAGAGAGCATTTTTTTTTGCAATAACATAAGTCAGAAAAAAATGACGTTAGAACCATTTCACAGGTGTCAAATGGAAGAGAATGAGCTATATTTTCAACTTGGTTTAAAAAAAGCGAATAAAAAATGCATTTATTAGCAACAAATAATTATGCAAAAGTATCGTAAATGTTTCCTTATAAACTTTTTGAATAACTTTTTCCAAAAAAATTAACTTTTTTACCCTGTTTTAAGTGCACAACTACCAAGTATGTAATGTTATTTATATCATAATTGATAAAAAATTGTAATAAATATATATAATTTCTTATATAAAAAAATAAAAATTTATAAGGAAAGATTTACGATACTTTTGCATAATTATTTATTACTAATAAATGCACTTTTTATTGGCTTTTTTTAAACCAAGTTGAAAATATAGCTGATGCTCTTTCATTTGACACCTGTGAAATGGTTCTAGCGTCATTTTTTTCTGACTTATGTTATTGCAAAATAAATGCTCTCTGGGATAAACAATTTGAATAAAATTTAAACAATTGAATGAATCGCTTTGAAATTTTTATAACACATTAAGCATCAAAGAACCCTTATATGACAAAAATTTCAAAGCTGTACATTCATTTTTACAATAGATATTGCGATAAAAACTTTTTTTTGCAATTCCGACCTTTTTTCGCAATTATATTAAAAATAAATGAGTATATCAAACTTTGTAATATGTTATTTTAAAGCTTTTTTCATAATCTCAAAGATATTTGTACTAAAAAAACCCTAAGTTTCACTGTTTTCCATTGATTTGAAAAAAAAGGGAAAAATGCCATTTTTTGACACTTAATTGTTTATAAATAAAAATGGCCGGCAGATCCTACGCAGGAAATAGTTACAATTTGCTCTTATAGGTATTACCTGTCGAAAAAACGCTTCAGTACCCTGGCTGCTCGAGTGTCATGGAAAAAACCTTATTACCCTGGACTATATAATACGATTTGATCTGCATATTTTAGCGCTTTTTGGTCCTAAATGATAAATTTATGAGAACAACAGAAGAAGTGCATTTTAAGAAATACTGGCACTTTAATGCTAACGTTTGTGTGAATTAGATTGGAGTAGCAGCTTAATGGTATTTAAATTACATTCCAGGAGATATAAAAAATCCTACAAGTAATTCTGTAGACATTTTTTTACTAATTTTTATTACATGCTACACAATTGGAAAAGTTTAATCTATGTCTTAGTTTCTTTACTAATCGCTCTTTATTAATTTACCTTCGCGTTGGAGGTAATACTAAGGCCGTCCGCACACGGGTCAATCGAAGTCACGTCTCGAAGTTCGCGCATTTTGCTCGTCTTGTACGAACCCTGTGGCACAAGCGATTGCTCTCTGCACACTATAGTCGATTCAGTTTGCTCACATATTCCAACCAGGAAGAACGCATTTTTTATATATTAACCAAAACGGCTACCTCGATCTGTTAAAAGTACGGTATTGTAAAGGTACGTATATGTTATAGTCAAAGCCCGAATTTCAGGCACTCCTAGGTTTGACTAGGCAATCCTCAGGTCTGACTGACGGTCTTAGTCAAAGCCCGAAATAAATTATATTTTTGGTCTTTGACTAGTCAAACCTAGGAGAGACTAAGTTGGTCAGGCAAAGGTCGAAATTTAATTTTTGAAATCGGGATTTGACTAGTCAAACCCCGATCAGCTATTAAAATGTCGTAATTTATTAGATTAGGTTTAATAGAACGTCGTTTTTTAATTTTAATGTTTATTATTCTTATATTGTTGTAATTAAAATAAAAAAATTATGGCATTTAGAGTTGCACAATACGTTAGACCTTTTACACTTACTAATTTGAAAGAGCATTTCTCATTGCAGTAGCATTTTATAAATCCTTGTCCTCCAAATTTAGAATCTTTTGTACTAATTTCTCTTAGAGACAGAGACAGCTTAACGTCTGGAACATCTTAGAAAGTAGGAAATTTCTCTTTGCATTCTCTTATTTGATTTCTTGAAAAAATTATGTTTATTGTTCCGTATTTCGTACCAACTCTATATAAACCGTCACTTGTTTTATCTTGTATGCTACTCAAAATATTTCGAGCATCTTTTTTGCCTCTATCAAAACTTGGGATAGGTATTGTAACAGTTTTTCCGATCGAAATTGGATGGTATTTTTTTCACTTAATAGTTTCATAGCATTAACCTGGGCGTGAAGACCTTCAATCGCATTTCCTTTATTTATTTTAATTTTTTCTGTCTGTGCACAACGCATGCTCGAACGCGTGCCAAGGAGATGCTCGAAATATTTTGAGTATCATACAATATAAAACAATAATTGACGGTTTATATAGAGTTGGTACGAAATACGGAACAATAAACACACACTTTTTTCAAGAAATCAAATAAGAGAATGCAAAGAGAATTTTCCTAATTTCGAAGACGTTCCAGACGTTAAGCTGTCTCTAAGAGAAATTAGTACAAAAGACTCTAAATTTCGAGGACAAGCATTTATAAAATAGCACTGCAATAAGAAGTGCTCTTCAAAACCATGTAAGTGTAAAAGGTCTAACATATTGTGCAACTTTAAATGCCATAATGCCTTAACATGCGAGAATAAACACTATTTTTTTTATTTTAATTACGACAATATAAAAATAATAAACATTACAATTAAAAAATGACGTTCTGTTAAACCTAATCTAACAAATTACGACATTTTAATAGCTGATCGGGGTTTGACTAGTCAAACCCCGATTTCATAAAATTAAATTTCGACATTTGCCTGACCAACGTAGTCTCTCCTAGGTTTGACTAGTGAAAGGCCGAAACTGTAATTTATTTCGGGCTTTGACTAAGACCGTCAGTCAGACCTGAGGATTGCCTAGTCAAACCTAGGAGTGCCTGAAATTCGGGCTTTGACTCTAACATATTACATTTAACTCTAAATAGAAAGTTATGTATAGAAAGAGTAAAAACATACACCTACCTTGGTACGAACGTCAATTAGGATTGGGACTATTCCATAGAAATTAAATGTAGGATAGAGAAATCAAGATCTGCATTTCAAAAAATGGCTGAGCTATTCAAATGTCATTTAGAGAGCGGAATATATGCAACACAACATTACCAAAATATGCGCATATATATGCATTACTTTTACTACAAATATGCAGGTATTTTTTCTAAATTTGTCTAAATATGCAAATGCATATTAAAATACTCAAAAATAAAACAATATATTAAGTCGTAAGATCTTCAGAAAAGTTGCCTTCAAAAATACGTACAATTTTCCTCAAAAAATCGAAGCCCTCATTTTTTTCTAAAACATTTCTTAATTTATTTCAAATTGTAATCCCTGTATTTCCGGGAATTTTTTGACAATGAGCAGAAAAAGTGTTAACAAGATTAACCGAATCACTTAATTGTAAATTCCTTCGTTCTAATGACTTTATTAGATCTGGTAAAAAACTAACATTAACTTTTATGAACATAAGTTCTTTAGCAATTTGTACGTTACTTAAAGAACAAAGTACGTTACTTAAGCTGAAGAACAAAAGCGGAATTGTCTACAATTTGATGGATTTTTGTATTTTGATGCTTCTCCCTATGTCCGTGTTTATAGAAGTAAAAGCGAATTTGTCGAATAAAAACACTTTCCAGAAAAATTTCTTTTGTGGGACATGATGCTTTTGTTTGTCAGTTCCTCATTTAAAAAATGAAATGTGAAAATGTATGTAACTTACGATTTTGGAACAGGCCTTGCAAAATACTTTTCTCCACTTAGCTTTAACTCGGGAAAACACTTTATCCAAGCACTTTTTTGAATGGTAGACATATTTAAATTTAATATATACCAATCACCTCAAAAGTGCTAAATACGATACATAGTTTACTTTAAACAAATGTTGGCCGGAAACTGACAAAATAATTATTAGACACTTAAAAGCAGGTAGGTACCTACGACTTGCTACGCTAATAAAATAATATTTTTCTGGGAACACCCATAATTGTTAAATTCAAGTAGTAATGGGAAAGTCCAAATGAGCGATAGATATATAAATAACGAGCTCGTTCATATCGAAGTTATAAAATTCCAACTGAAAGAGGAAAATTTTAAACTTTTATATAATTTATTTTTAAAATATGCAAAATAAATCGTGTTTAGCTTAAATATGCAATGTTTTGTTTGTTGTCTGAAAATATGCAATATATGCATCTATATGCACTTTGCATATATTCCGCTCTCTAGTCATGATTTATCAATACCCATAATAGTCAGGTTACTACGCTGTTATATCTTTCTTATACTGTTGTACGGAGTTGAATCGTAGAATCTCACAGACACCACCTGCAAGAAAATTGAGGTTTTCGAAATGTGGCTTTATGGTCGAAACCTGAAGGTATCTTATACCGACCACGTTACTAATCTTGTCTTGCTGAGAATGCAAAAAGAAAAAGAGCTGTTAACCACAATAAAAGCAGCCAAAATCGAATACCTTGGCCACATCATGAGAAACAGCGAAAGATATGGACTGCTGCAACTAATCTTACAAGGAAAAGTGAAAGGAAAACGGGGACCAGGAAGGCGAAGAATTTCCTGGCTGAAGAATCTACGTACGTGGTTCAACACAATAACCACATATCTTTTTAGAGCAGCAGTGTGCAAAGTACATATTGCCATGATGGTCGCCAACATCCGAAACGGATAGGCACTACAAAAAGAAGATGTATAGATATGCGCGCCGCGCACTTCGCGCCGGGTGTACGCCGTGCGTTCTTGGTGCCGGCAGAAGTTGGATCATGTGCGCACCGTTTGTATGCCACTTAAAAACACCTACTAACGCGTACTAATCTAACGAATCCTCCACGAACGCGCACCGCACACACAGCGTGAAGTGTTCGGCGCGCATATCTATACGTACCTTTATACAGGGTGTAACAAAAATACAGGTCATAAATTAAACCACATATTCTGGGACCACAAATAGTTCGAATGAATCTAACTTACCTTAGTACAAATATGCACACAAAAGAAGTTACAGCCCTTTGAAGTTACAAAATGAAAATCGATTTTTTTGAATATATCGAAAACCATTAGAGATTTTTTGTTGAAAATGGACATGTGCCATTCTTATGGAAAGAACATGTTAACGAAAAATTATAGTGAAATTTGTGCACCCCATAAAAATTTTATGGGGGTTTTGTTCCCTTAAACCTCCCCAAACTTTTGTGTCCGTTCCAAATAAATTATTATTGTGGTGCCGTTAGTTAAATAAAATATTTTTAAAACTTTTTTACCTCTTAGTATTTTTTCGATAAAGCAGTTTTTATCGAGTTGCGGCTTCTTTTTTAATATGTTTACATAAAAATTTTATGAGGGTTTTGTTCCTTTAAACCCCCCAAATGTTTGTGTACGTTCCAATTAAACTATTACTGCGGTACCATTAGTTAAACACAGTGTTTTTAAAACTTTTTGCCCGTTTGTATTTTTTCGATAAAGCATATTTTATCGAGATGTGGCTTCTTTTTTAATATGGTTCAAAATATACTTAAAAATATAAATCATAAATAAATTTTCATATTATTACCAAGTCTTCATAATCGTACTTTACCATATACAAATATGTGGTGGATTTGACAAATATTCAAATATCTCGATAAAAACTGACTTTTGGAAAAAGTACTAAGAGACAAAAAAGTTTTTAAAAACTTGTGTTTGACTAATGGCGCTACAATAATAATTAAATTGGAACGTACACAAAAGTTTGGAGGGGTTGAAAGGAACCCCCATAAAATTTTTATGGGGTGTCCAAATTTCATTATCATTTTTTCTTAAAATACTACTGCCATAAGAATATCACATGTCCATTTTCAATAAAAAATCTCTAATAGTTTTCGATATATTGGAAAAAATCGATCTTCATTTTGTACTTCAAAGGGCTGTAACTTTTTTTCCGTGCACATTTGTACTAAGGTAAATTAGATTCAATCGAACTATTTTTGGTCCCAGAATATGCGATTAAATTTATGACCTGTATTTGTGTTACATTTTTTGTATACAATGAGCATTATACAAGGAAGGGTATTTCTCTACTTCTCCCACGAATTTTATAATAAACACCTAGAAATACAAGTTCAACGTTTTCAGAATTTATATTACAAACAATATATTTCCACAGAGCTAGTATTACTACTATCAACGAACATAACATTCACCGATCTTTAAAAAAAAACTAAAATTTAATATGTATAGGTAGCGAAATAAATCAACAAAAAACGAAGGAAAAAAATAAAATAAACTTAGAAACTAGTACCTACTTTCTTTAAAGGTAAAATATTGTAAAACCTCTAACTTTTAAAGAACCGCTTAAATTGACATGAAATTTGGCATACACATAAACAAGTCATAGAAAAAAAGTGATATTGTGCCGATGTGTGCTTTTGCCCTAGTGGTGTTTCGCCCTTTTTTGGGGGTGAAAAACATATTTTCGAAATAAGTCCGGAAATGGAAAAAATTACTAATTCTAAGCAACTTTTGTTCTATAAAGTTTTTTCACTAAGTTAATATTTTTCGAGTTATTTGCGAGTGAACATGTTAATTTTTCTACAAAATAACCACGTTTTCAGACGGTTTTTCGCAAATAAACTCAAAAAGTAAGTATGTGGTCGAAAAAAATTTTATCAAAAATATAGCACGTAAAAAAGTGAAAAACATGGTGTATATATTAGGTGACTATACCTAGTAGAAGCAGAGTTATAGCTAATGAAAAATTGGTTTATATTCGTCAAATTCCACATCGAATATGTTAACGTGCCATAACCAAAAAACGAAGCACTTTTTTTGGGGAAAACTCATTATATCTTTTTTAAAGGTTTTAAAAAATATTTATTTTTGTTTTTAAAAAAAATTTTTAGCGTCAAAAGTAAACAAGTTACGATAAAAATAAAGTTGGTCCCTTTTTTTGGTAAGAAATCGGGAAAATCACCCCCTACTTAGAATTTCAAATGAAATTAATGGTTACCACTTTACAAGTTTTTTACTCGCGTATTTATGTTTCATATGTATGATCTGTAAGCTTCATCGGTTGAAAGTTCTTATTTTTAAAAGATATGTAATTAAAACAGCTTGAACGAGTCACTTATCACGAGTGTATGCAAATTTAGAAACGCAGAATCTGAACCAATTTTTGTCTTACAGAAAAACAAAAAAATAAAAAATATTCAGAAAATTAAAGCTGACCTTTTTTATTGTCTAAGATTTTTGGTGTCTCTAATCATTTTTATGTTATTTTGAAAAAAAGCCATTTTTTTCAAAATTAATATTTTTAAAAATTTTATTTTAAAATCAAATTTTTTCAAAAATAAGCACGTTGAATCGATGAAACTTACAGATCATATAAATACAACATAATGGTAGGGGAGCCCAAGCGGGGATTTTTGCAGTTACTCGAGCGCGTCAGATTATCATATGGGGAGAAACGTGGTACCCTGCAGATGTACCTCTGCCATATATTGGCTCTTAACACAGGGGAGTTCGTTTAGGGGGGCCCGAAAAAAAAAAATCTATCCTTAAAAATACTCGAAATTGTCAGATTAAGATAAGGTAAGTTAAGTACATGCAAAAGAGTGTATATTTAAAAAATCTGACGATTTGAGCGGGGCGTAAGGGAATTGGTGAGTCACAAAATTTCACAAGAAAAAGGCGAATATTTCGCGAAATGAACATCAGATCGAAAAACTAAAAACTACACGTTCAATATTTTTCAAAAATCTATCGATAGATATCAAACACGACCCCTCGCAGAGAGGGGTGGGGGGTAAATTTTAAATTTTAAATACAAATCCCGCGATATTTAGCAAAATAAACATCAGATCGAAAAACTGCAAAATACACTTATTTAATATTTCTGAAAAATATATCGAATGGTACTAAATGCGACCCCCCACGGAGGTGGGGTGGGGGGTTACTTTAAAATCTTAAATGGGAGCCCCCATTTTTTATTGTAGATTTAAATTCTCTGCATAAAAATAAGCAACTTTTATTCGAAACATTTTTTTGAATTATGAATAGATGGCGCTATATTCGGAAAAAACGATTAATGGAACTGGAAAATTAAATTAAAAAATGGCAAGCGCCCGCTGAAATGGAAAATCTTACTTAAATTTTTTTGGTTTTAGGACCTAATAATCACAACCCAATACGTCCCCAAAGCGCTCGAGTGACTGCACATTTAGCATACTTTGCTCCCCTACCATAAGTAAAATAACTTGTGAAGCGGTAACGATTAATTTAAATTAAGTTGCTAATTGGGGGTGATCTTCCTGATTTTTTGCCAAAACAAAAGAGACCAACTTTATTTTGAGCGTAACTTGCTTACATTTGATGCTAGAAATTTTTTTCATAAAAACAGAAATAAAGCTTTTTTAAAACACTTTAAAAAGTTGTAAAGTGTTTTCCCCAATAATGCTTGATTATTTGGATATTTCACATTGAATTATTCTATTTGAAATTTTTCCAATATTACCCTATTTTTCATTAGCTATAACTCTGCTTGTGCTAGCTATAGAGACCTAATATATACACCGTTTCTTTCACTTTTTTACAGGCTATAGTTTTGCTAAGAACACTTTTTTCGAGAAAATGCTTACGTTTTGAGTTATTTGCGAGAAACCGTCTAAAAACGTGGTTATTTTGTTGAAAAATGAACATATTCACTTGAAAATAACTCGAAAAGTATTGATTTGGTGAAAAAACTCTATAGGGCAGAAGTTGCTTAAAATTAGACATTTTATCCATTTCGGGACTTATCTTGGATATATATTTTTTCACCCCCGAGATGGGGTTAAAGTCACCCCCAGAGCAAAAGCACACATCGGCACCATATACCTTTTTTTCCTTGAAATGTTAGCTATGCGTGTTCCAAATTTCAACTTTTAAGTTTTTTCAGTTTTTAAAATTTACAGCAAAAACTGTGATAGAATGTATATGTGATAGAATGTATAACTGTGATAGAATGTTATACTAAACGTGCGTCTCACTCGAACTTTCTCGTGCGCTACGAATCGCAAGATACGAGAGTCGTACAAGACGAGGAGATTTGCAATCCTAAACGCACCGTCTGCGGAGCTCAATGCCCAACCAGGGTTGCCAGATCAGTTTTTACTTTTTCAGTAGTTTTGTTTTAAAAAATCAGTAGATTATTTTTTGACCATGTAAATACAGTAAAACCTGTGTATTTGGTCACCTGCCAAAATAGGCCACCTGTACTAACGGCCAGTTTCAAAATTCTCAAAACCAATTAGGTATATGAAGATTTCCTTATTTAAATAATCCAATAAAATACCAGATCATAATTATTATGACTTGGTATTTACGGCCATCTTTATAATACGGACGCAGTCAAATAATCTATTTTTAAAGCCCGTTTCATAGAAATTTACCTGTTAATAACGGCCAATATATCAATATATTATTATGTTCATAGATTTCAGGTAGGTAGGTCCACTGAAAAATCAGTAGACCTGGTAACCCTGGCCACTACCTACAACGAAGGAACTTGAGTGGAAGGGAGAGATTCACGTGACTGGCACTGAGTCGAGTAGTTCGAGCCTCTCCCCATGTGCGGACGGCCTAAGACAACGGTTTTTTTTCTGATATTTTGTAATCAGTTTAAATCGCCCCCAGAGACGAAGCCCGCGAAAAATTGAAAAATTACTGGCCGCTATTGTTTTAATGGAATATCTAGGAGAGGTGCATAGAAAAGGCGTACCATCTCTTTGATATCGGAATTTTTAGTGTATCGTGGTTTTTTTATTAAAATTCACATAAAACAATGTTTTAGGCAAACACTTTGGTAGATATTTGAAAGATATTGCCTATTATTAAGAGATTGTTTTCATTCATTATGCTTTGATTATCACCTTCTTCTTCTTCTTGTGGTGCTTTCTCCTTTAGAGGAGGATAGAGGCTACACTGTAAAATATGTCTTTGTACAATTCGGCTCTAAACAAAGATGTTGAATTAAGGCCGGTCCAGTCTCTGATATTTCTAAGCAATGAAATCTGGCGCCTACCGGGACCCGGTTTTCCTTCAATCTTACCCTAGATGAGCAGTTGCGCAAGGCGGTAATTTTCGTTTCTCATTATATGTCCTAGGTAGCTAACTTTTCTGATTTTAATTATTTTTACCAGTTCCCTATCTGTACCTATATTCTCCTCAAAACATTTTCGTTGGTGGTGTAGGTTGTCCAAGGTATTCTCAAGATTCTTCTATAAATCCACACCTCAAAGTCTTCTAACTTGTTCATCAGTGTTATGTTGAGTGCCCAGTCCTCCGTTCGATACAGAAGTATTGACCACACATAGCAATGCAGAAAACGACATCTAAGGCTGATATGAATGCTTATTCTTCTTCTTCTACGTCAAAACAGCCCAAATTGAGCCTTTGCCTCCTTTATTTGTTGCCTCCGCCCTTGCTTGTCTGTGGCTACTATTCTCCATACACGGACTCCTAAAAGGGCTTGTGCGTTGCTGTTTACTGTGTCTTCCCAGCGCTTTCTTGGCTTTCCAACCGGTCTCTTTCCCTGCATTCTAGCATTCAGTGCTCTTTTTGGTAGCCTATCCTCTCCTATTCTTATCACATGTCCGGCCCATTGCAATCTTTGTATTCTAATGATATTAATGCTACTGTGACGAAATAAACTTTTCATTTTGATAAACCCTTGTCAGTCTACCTCTATTCTCGCTCTTACTTCTTGTTTAAAATCAAGTTGATTGTTGAACCAGCAACCAAGATATTTGTATTGGTTTACGTATTCAAGCTGTTGATGGTTCACATATATATTGGAAGGGGTAAATTTTTGGTCCTTGATATTTTCATAACTTTGGTTTTCGCAGTATTAATCTTCATCCCCATTTTTTCACAAGTCTCAGTAACCCTATTTAACAGTATCTGAAGACTATGGTCCGAATGAAGTCATTAGGACCGTGGCATCTGCATAGCGGATGTGTTTTACTCTTTGACCGTTTATCCTGGTTCCTTCTGAAGAGTGCGATAAAGCGTTCGCCAAATATTACATCAGAATAGACGTTAAACAGTATTGGTGATAGCACACAACCCTGTCTGACACCTCGTTGTATTTAAATTGGCCTTGACTTGTTACCATTGATCTTTATGATTGCTGTCTGATTCTAATAAATAGCTTCTATAATTTTAGTTCCTCTTTTGTTGACTCCGATGTCGCTCGATCTTTTTATCAAGATCCTGTACTACACCCTATCAAACGCTTTTTCAAAATCTATAAAACAGGCCACAAGGTCTTCTTGCTGATCTTTGCACCTTAGTGCCAGCGTTTTAGGACAGAATCTTGCTTCTCGTGTCCCCATACCTTTTCTGAAGCCAAGTTGTTCTTGAGCGGTGACTTCGTCACATCTTCTATATTATTCTGTTCTGTATGATTCGCAAGGAAAGCTTCAGAATGTTATTTAATAGACTTATAAGGCGGAAGTCCTGGCATAATTTGGCGTTCTTCTTTTTATGCAGTCGTATGAAGACGGATTCAAGCCATCTTTTAGGGATCGCTCCTGTACTGTAAATATTATTAAACAGTCCAAAAAGAAGGTCTAAGTTTTCCTCGTTGATTAACTTCAATAGCTCAGCTGGTATTTTATCTTTCTCTACAGATTTGTTGTTTTTTAGTTGACGTAGAGCATATTCCAGTTCGCACTTTAGTATTGGAGGAACTTCGTCGTTTTCTTTATTTATCGATTATTACCAAATTTATTACTATTTGAAACCACCTATAAAAATATTTTGCAGAGTATTTTTATACTCAAAATTACCTCATACAAATGAATCATATATATGGCTAAATAATATTTCCAATTGATGTATCTTGTTTATATCTATAAATAATTTTTGATTACGGTAGACATTAAGTGTTTTATTTTGTGGTTATAACGTACAATTTATAGCCAAAATATTTTGCAACCCAAAAGCCTTTATATCATGTCATATGTAACCAAAAGCGGTGAAAAATAGACCGAACAATCTGTGGAGAAGCTTTTTCAATATAACTTCCAAATACAATAGACATAAATATCGAGATTTTGGAGATTTACAAAGGCCCCGTTAATAGTAGGTCTATTTCGACTGAATATCCGCTAAGTGTGCCCTTTTTACGAATGCTTTGATGGCTCGGAAAATGGGTCCAGATAACATTAGCTCAGAGCTAAAAGATAAAGAACGGGGTGAGAGTGTCCTTTAAAGGATTTTGAGTTGTTCGTAGTGGTACACACTGAAAAAAAAAGGAACATAAAGCAACTGGTACACAAAGCCAGGTGAATTTCTAAGTAGAATAAGGATATTTTTATATCAGAATAAATTATTAGGCTCGCAGGATAATATTAAATGTGAAAAATTACAATGTAATTAACCCTTAACTAGTGATGTGACCTTATCTCCACGTAACTGGTGATCTGGGGAGAGGGACCCCAACTTTTAAAATCACAGAAAAATTACTAAAACATTATGTTTGTAACAAGAAACAATAAAACACATTTTATCAGATGCTCATTAAACTCTTTAGAAAATATTTTTAAATCATTTAACTTTAACAAAAATATATAAATGCTTTTTCCTACAAGTACAAAATTATAAATTAGTATATTGGAAAAGATTTACTTAAAAAAAGAATGTTTGTGTACTTTGTACGCACGTAAAAGTTATACTTCTATTATATAATTTCAAAGAAATAAATATACTTAACAGGTTATTTGTATTTTATTTAAATATTAAACTAACTTTCTTACCTACCACTTTTAAAAATATTTTAGTAAAACGATACCAAAAATTAAAAAAAAATATGAATCGTTCGGGATTTGAACCCGGGACCTCTCGATCTCCGGTCACATGCTCTCTTACTGAGCTATATTCCCTTCGCTTTGACAGGTTACAAGATTTCTCATATATACTGACAAATTTAATAGACCAAGTGAAGTATACAAAAATATTTTTTATTACCAGTTAGTGGTCGATAGTGCTATATCCGGATCTAAACCCAGCTTGTTCTCTAGGTTGACAGATGTCTAAATTAGCCTCCAGTCATTTTTTTGATAATTGCTGTGAAAATTTTATATATGTGTGATAGCAGACTGATAGGACGGTAGTTTTTTAGATCTGTTATGTCACCTTTCTTGTGCAATAAAATAATGACTGCATTGTTCCATTGAGAAGGGCTTTTTCGTTGGTAAATTCATTCGGTAAAAAGTTTGGCCAAAAAACTGGATAATTTTATTTCCACCTTGTTTGATTGCCTCGATCACTACTCCGTCATCACCAGTGGATTTATTATTCTTCATTTCTGAAAGTGTCTTTTTAACTTCGTATGGTGTTACTCCTTGCATTCATTCTGATCCCTGGTTTGTGATTTTGGGCAGGGGCGGATCTTGCCTTGCGTTGAAGCTCTCATACATTTCGCGATAAAATGATTCGATATCCCTAGCAATGTTGTTGTCTTTGTTTCTTATTCTGTACATATTTTTGTTGCCAATGTTATTCGTATTTAGCCGCAAAACTTTTAAACTTTTGTTTCTTGACATATTTGAGTTATTTTTTTGTATTGTTTTCTCTTGTGTCTTTTCGGATTGATCGGTGGATATCTTTATTTAATTTCTTGAGTGTTGTGTTGGAATTGTGTTATTTAATTTCTTCAGGAACAAATCATACACGAAAATAAAACATTATCACATACAATCTACTACTTAGCTTAAAAACAGCTTACGTATAGTAAATTTACTGAGAAAATCAGTTAAATAATTCATGTAGACTTTTATTCTTTTCCCAATTGTCTCATTAGACACTATCCGTATCAAATCGGCAGTAACAGTAACGACTCCGACGCGTTTCTCTCAAAAGAAAATCACTATGACTTCGCTCTCCCTGCCTTCATTAGTTTCTAGACAGTCCTTATTAGAGGAATTCTAATTTCATCCCAATCTTGGTTGTTTATTTCCCGGACGAAATTCCGTTCTGTAAACCCGTTACATATCATCTCGTCTTGAGCCTGCCTCTCCCCCTTCACCCCCTTTTCGTGGCGCCCTGAACTCGAACACAAATTTAATTTTCAATATTGCTCTTCGGCCTCAGAGTAATTCACTTAGGACCTTAGTCGATTTTCTTTGGGGTGAGATTGAAAGTCTTATGTAAAACGGTTCGTAGAAGAAATTATGTCTGTGTTGACACCTGCTGTCTCGAATTTATTCTTCGTAAAGTAATGAATAATAAAAGGCTTATTTGTCCAAATTGGCTCGACTGACAAGTTCACCGTATTCTAATTGAAATATTAAAATGAATGTTTTGTAAAGGGACAATTTCCGGAACTTATGACACTAATTTGATAAATTATGGTTTTGATATTAATCGTCTGTTTTGGAATAATTCTTACCATACCAATGCCAATACATTTACAGAATGGGGGCAAAAAAGCATTTATCTACTCTATGTCATATTATGTATATGTTTTTAGTTTGTCAAAACTGTCATTATAGATAGCAGTGCGTGAAGGGTTTAAAGTGTGCGTAAAGTAACCATTAGGGTGGATCGAAAAATCGAAGTTTCGAAAACTGTTTTGGAATAGTGCGCAAAAGTTGCCAATTGGTATTACAAACCTAATCTTTATTTGCGATTTTTCAAAAAAATTTATCTTCTGCCCTCTACCGGGGGTTGAAAAGATAAAAAAATAAAAAATACTTACTTATGATTTAAATTGAAAAGTTAAGTAATAAGTACATGTTATTATTATAAAAATGATATCCAATTGAAATATTTTTTAAATATGTCATATATATTTTTCTACCCACTCCCTACCCTCCCCCTTAATTTTGATTATCTATTATTTGTAGTCTTTTTTTGGATTCAAATTTTGGCATATCTTTGTGCGAATCAATTTTTTCCTTGATAAAATTGTCTCTTTTTTGTTACCCAATAACCGACGAAGATGCTTCAGTTACGAGCTTCGCGATTCTCTCTACAGATTGGGTGTGGCAGGAAAATATAGCGATGTCAATGATTTTCTCAGGAGATCCGGAAATAATATTTTTCAAATACTCTACTTTCAAACCTTGAAGCAATGGAGGGCAAGTTATTTTATTGTTTTGTCAATCAATAAGATCAATATAGTCATATATGTCAAAATTAATTTGTGGAATAATAAAAGGTCAGATGTTAGATGAATCATTATTGGCCTTAGTTTTTGCATTGAGAATGCGACGAAGTGCAAGCTCTCTTATATACGGGCGGGTGTCAGGCAGCAGGCATAGCAGAAGATTTTGCGGATGTACAAAATAAGCATTTCTTTGAATTACGTAGTCTATAAAACTTTTTCAAATTTTGCTCTAAATATCGACTACGCTTAATTGTTTGTAAAACATGCTTTGCACCATTCACACATGATGAATTGCATTTGATCTGAAACCAAAAAGGAGCATAAACCATGACAATAAATTTGGTCAGTTCCTTTAATTCTGATGTTGGATTTTCAGTGATAACATAAACACGTATAATGCGATCCGCCAACGTTAGCCATCGAGAATGACTCAACTTTCCAGGGCTTTGGTTTAATAAATCCACAGAACATTCCCCTCTAGAAATTGCGACACAAATTTGAAACAAATATTTCTGATCGGCACTTAAGGCAATTAAATCTACTTCTGGTCACAGTCACAGTCTTCACAGTCAATAATGTCACAGTTTACAACCGGCATATTTTCGCAATGCACTATTTGATTTCCTATAGTCCCTGCAAAAGCTCTTGGACTTTAAGTTTGACCGTCAAGCTTTTGGAAAAGATGCCGTAAAGGCAATTCATTAGCGTGAAGCTGACAGATAAATCTTTGTAAAGGAGGGCCCAACTTTAACTCTAGTTGAAAAATTATACCATTTTTTCTTCCCGCATTTACCACAGTTCCGTCATATCCTACTACGACTAGTTCTTCTATATTATACATTATACCTATAACTCTCTAAAAAGTTCCCAATACTTTGATAAATGCTTAGAGCCGATCCAGAAAGGCGTAGGTACTGTGTGACTTAAAAATATGGAGCCTGGTTCTTGAACTAATGAAAAGTGCTCTTCGAGTGCGGTTCTTCTGTGGGGCTTGCCTTCAATATTTTCGATAACGAAGGTTTTATCTTTCCTACCGTCAAAATATATGGCCTTCAAAGTTTCGGGAGAGTTTTGCATAAAACCTTTTCTTGATTGATCTCTTGCTCTTCTCAGTTTGTTTCTTGAAAGTTCAAAGTCGCAGCACCCCTCACCCCGAAGATGGGACTAATAGACTAAACAAACCAGGGCCGCCAGGACTTTGGCAGGCTTCTGTTAATAATGCCAACAAATTGTTTTTTTCGTTTTTAAAAAGCCTGTAGAGGGCAGAAGATGTAATTTTATCCAAAAGTCGTAATAATATTTTCTTATTGTCGTTACTAAAGGTAAATTTTGGTGGGTATTCCGATTCAATTTGTCATTTTTTTTTATTTTTTGATTATTACTCCATTTTTTTTTTCGTGTTTCAAAGGCCGGTAGAGGGCAGAAGATGTAATTTTAGCAAAAGGTTGTAATAACACTTTTTTATTGTCTACAAAAGGAAACTTTTGGTGGGTATTCCAAATCAATGTGTCAATTTTTTAAAAATATTGCGATAATCGATCCACCCTAGTAACCATGTATTTTAAATGGGATTTACTTTTTCGCAGTGTTTTTGACAAACTTTCATATTATAATCAAATATCCTTAACTTTCGCGTTGTCATGGTGATGACATAATGACCAATGAATTACAACAAAAACTTTGACAGTTTTGTGGTTTGAAACAAATTAGAATTTTTAAATGTCAAAGTTTTAAAAATTGTAGAATAGAAATGAATTCCAGTGACGAAGAGTTACACTTTTTTTTATTTCTTTATCGTAGATAAAATATTGTATAAAACTGTGCGTGAAGTACTTTTTGCGAACTTACGCGATGTAAGTATAGCACTCACTCCATTGTCCCTCGTGCTCTAAACATCGCGTGCGTTCACAAAAAGCATACTTCACGAACTGTTTCATAAATAACTATTTTGGCGCTGTTTTTAAAAATTTTAAGTTCGGGTAAGTTTAATATAAAAAAATGCTTTCATTAGATCGAAAATGTGATATGCAGGATGACTTATTTGTTTGCAGCAATCAAAAACGCTTTTATCTACTCTATGATATATTATGTGTAAGTTTTTAGTTTGTGAAAACTGTCATTATAGATAGCAGTGCCTGAAGTGTTTAAAGTGTGCGTGAGGTAACAATGTATTTTAAATGGGACTTACTTTTCGCACTGTTTTTAACACATTTTCATATAATCAAATATCGCGTTGTCATGGTGACGACATAATGAGCAATAAATTACGACAAAAGTTTTGACAGTTTTGTGGTTTAAAAGAAGCTAGAATTTTTAAATGTCAAAGCTCTAAAAATTCTAGAATAGGAATGAATTTCAGTGAAGAGTTACAGTTTTTTTATTTGTTTATGGTAGAGTACATAAAATATTGTATGAAACTGTGCGTGAAGTACTTTTTGCGAACTTACGCGATGTATAGCACTCGCGCCGCTGTCGCTCTTGCTCTAAAAATCGCGTGCGTTTGCAAAAAGCATACTTCACGAACTGTTTCATAAATAACTATTATGATATTAGTATAGTTTTACGCTTTTTGTTTTCTCGCTGATCGTTCGAGTCATCAAAAATAAAATACTGTTGAGTTGCAAATTGTTTGCATCTTCAAGCCATAGCATAAGCTATGCAGTAGATGTAAATATAAATTGACAGCAATCTCGTCATCAGGAACGAACGAGATGGCTATTTATTTCAGTTTTTGAATATTTTTGGTAAAGAGTTACTTGTATAATCGCTTAAATTATGGATTAATTTAATTAATAGGATAAGTTTTCCACTATCTATGTACTCAGTGATTATATTAATTTGTGTAATTAATAGATATAATATTTATAAATAATAATTATACATACATACATACATAATCTTTATTTCTTTTACTGGCTGACGCTAGTGTCGAAATTCAAATTTTACATTATTTCAGAAATAAATATAAACTTATAATATACCTAATATATACATACAGCCTAACTAAAATCTAAAAATAAATTATGACTCTTTTACCATGGGGCTGCAGTATAAGTTCTTCTCCATTCTCTTCTGTTGTTCGTCAAAGTTTTTGCTTGAGTGAAGTCTATATTTCTATTCATTAAAGCCTTCTCTATGGTGTTGTTCCATGTTAGCTGAGGTCTGCCACTTTTTCTTTTGCCTTGCGCCTTACACTCCCAGACTATTTTGGGAAGTCTCTCATTTAGCATTCGATTCAGGTGACCAAACCATCGCAGCTGGTTTTCTACTATATCCACTCTATCCAGAACTGCTTTAGTCTGGGCTGATTATCGGAGAATAGGCCATTTTTGGGAAAAGTTATTTACCAGCAATTTTATTGGTGGAATCGAATTATAAGATCCTATATATTAATAATATAGGTATGCAAAGTCCTCAGATAGTGTGCTACTTTTTTTATAAACAAAATGGCGCACGAAAATCGTGTTTTTTTCAATTATTGTTCTATAACTCCGAAGATTTTAACTTTACAACAAAAACACCCAAATAAAAATTCACCGTGATTAAATTCTGCATAGAGACGTGTTTTCCCGATCTGCTACGACGAAAATTTTCTTTGGAAAATGCGGGGTTTCCCAACAAAATTTTTAATTTTTGAATAAAGTTTTAGATAAGTAATTATCTACCAATAATTAAATAATTTGGTGATTTAAAAGCCTTCTTGATTTAGACTACAGTTCCAGAAGCTGGTGAAAATTGAACGATTTAGCAACAATTCAATTGTTAATTAACAATTTACGGTCGCAATAATAACCAAAATAATTATGATACACTGATCAAACTTTGAAATTTTAGACAAAATATAAATTTTAAATTTTTTTGCATAATCTTTAAATGTTTAAAAAAAATAGTTATAAACAAATTAACGTTTCTCAGAAAGTTTTTGTTATATTATAATTTTAAAACATAGCTAAAATGCGCATTTCAAATATCTTGAAAATGAATGCTTTAAAACTTTTTTGCAACCATTTGCGAAAAAGTTATGAAGCAGCAAAATAAACATACGATTCTACGGTGTTTATAATTTTTTTAAATTCTTTCAAAGCGTAGAAGTGAGTTTAAAGTACAAGCTAATTATTTACAAAAAAATATCGATTATAAGTTTAATGGGTATATTTTAATTAAAGATTATAAATATATTTTTTGTAATTTACATGCGCGAAAGTAGAATAATACAGTACTGTAGCTAAAATTTTCACTCGGAGCGACGACCGGCGGCCGCGCGACGTACACTTTTAATAAATAACGTATGCTGCGTGTCAGTCGCTTCGAGTGAACATTTTAGCTTCGACTCTCTATCAGGCCTACTTTTGCGCTAAAAATTACAAAAAAAATATTTTTAATCTTTGATTAAAATATAACCATTGCACTAACTTTTCACATTTTTTGTGAGTAATTAGATTGTACCATAGACTCACTTTTAAGCTTTGAAACAATTAAAGCAAATTATAAACAACGGAGCTATCGTATATTTATTTTGCTCTTTCATAACTTTTTTGCAAATGGTTGGAAAATTTTTTTAAAGCATTCATTTTCAAGACCTGTGAAATACGCATTTTACGTATTTTTTTAAAATTAGAATATAATAAACAATTTCTGAGAAATGTTAATTTGTTTATAACAATTTTTTTAAACATTTAAAGATTATGCAAGAAAATGAAAAATTTATATTTTGTCGACAAAATATTAAATAGGCATCACACCTTTATAATCTTTCTAAGTTTGATCAGTGTCTCATGATTATTTTGGTTGTTATTGCGACTGTAAATTGTTAATTAACAATTGAATTGTTGCTAAAATATTCGTTTTATTTTCACCGGCTTCTGAATTTATAATTTATACCAAGAAAGCTTTTATTTCACTAAGCTATATAATTATTAATAAAGAATTACTGGCCCAAAAAAATTATTTGAAAATTCGAGATTTTGTTGGGAAAACCCACATTTTTCGAGCAAAATTTTCGTCGGAGCAAATCGGGAAATACATGCCTCTATGTAGAATTAAATTGGGGTGAATTTTTATTTGAGTGTTTTTGGTGTAAAGTTAAAATCTTCGGAGTTATAGAGCAGTAATTGAAAAAAATACGATTTGTCGGCGCCATTTTGTTTATAAAAAAAGTAGCACACTATCTGCGGACTTTGCATACCTATATTAATAATATATTAATAATGTATATGATCTTATAATTCGATTCCAGCAATAAAATTGCTGGTAAATAACCTTTCTTTGTACTTTACTAATTAGACCAGCGTATTATAACTATTTTTTTTTTAAATTTAAAGATTATGCAAAAAAAAAGAAAAATTTATATTTTGTCGATAAAATATTAAAGAAGCATCTCATCTTTATAATCTTTATAAGTTTGATCAATGTATCATGATTATTTTGGTTTTTATTGCGATCATAAATTGTTAATTAACAATTGAATTGTTGCTAAAATATTCGTTTAATTTTCACCCGCTTCTGGAATTACAATATATACCAAGAAAGCTTTAATGTCACTAAGTTATTTAATTATTGATTAATAATTACTTACCTAAAACTCTGTTTGAAAATTAGAGATTTTGTGGGGAAAACCCGCATTTTCCGAGAAAAATTTTCGTCGAAGCAAATCGGGAAAAACAAGTCGAACATGCCGGACCCTATTTGTATTTATATCTAAAGTCTAAATCTTTTTTACAGAATTTAATCTGGCAGTCAGATAATGTTTTGTGAATTATCTAAACAACTTTTATAATTTCGGAAATCTAATGTTAAAGTATAAAAGATGTCACAAACAATGTAAACATCTCTTTGATATGAACATCAAAGAGATGCTTACAATATGTGTTATATCTACTCTAAATGAATTTTAAAAACTGATAATCGTTGTTGGAATGAAATAATATTGCTAGTTAGGTACCTATACATATTTTGAAATAAATAATGCATCTTCTATCAGTCGTTTGATATCGATGTTAGTGTCGACAACTAAGCTCCTAAAATTATATTGAATTACAGTGAAAGTAGATAGTGCGAATAAAATGTCCCGAAAACAATTATTAGCTGCAAAACTGCAAGATATTGCTAATAATTTATGGGATTCCGATGACGAAGAATCTCCTGAAGTAGTTGGCATTGAAAATGACTCTGAAATTGAAGATCATCTTTCGGAAGCAAGTGAAGAGGATGATTAGCAAGTAGTATTGAGTGATAATGAAGAAGAATGTGTAGCTACAAGTTTCCAGATTTCAGAGTGTGTAGTTTTTGAAAATAAGGATGGAATTAACTGGAAGAGTCAACCACAACTGACAGGACGTATGCGATGTTGCGACATAATAAAAAGCAAAGGGCACAAAGTAATGTTAGCCCCTGGTCAAAATGTAGATGGTCCTGTTGATTCCTCTTGATCGTTTGTGTTTAAAAAAATTTTGAACAAAATAGTGAAGTGTACAAATAAAGAAGCCGAAAAAGTCCTGGGCATAGAGAACTGGAAATACTGCGATTCTAGATAGCTATATGCCTTTATTGGACTAGGTACTACTAACTTCAGGTAGATCGCACTCTCGAGGTAGACCGCATACAATAGAAGCACCTTTTTTTAATCTAGATAATTTAAATTTAACTTTAATAAAAAATCAAAAAAGGGTATTAGAAATATTCTGTAAATATGAATAGTACGTTCAAGAACAGTGGTGGGCCCAACGGACCCGAGTTGCCCGGTTACGTAAGTAAAATGTGTTACCCGGATAAGGGTTAAAAGAACTGTTGTATTATAGTTTTTACTTTCTCTACATAAATATAGATACAACTTATTAATCGAATGTTTAAAAGCTGTGTCTTTAAGCGACAACAACGCAGACCGTGTAGAAATATCCATGTTCCTAAAAGAGTAAATACATACGCAAAGATCAAAATAGTTGGCAGAAAATTGTTGCATGAAATGTTAATTATTGCATACTACAATAATAGTGTATTTATAAAATTATACAATTACTCATTTTTCTACTCAAATTTCGTAATGATCCACGAACTTCAAAATAAATCACTGACAAATGTTTCGTGCTCATATTATAATATGGTCATCTAAAAGTGATGCCGCAAATGCACTAGTTAAAGGTTATATTCAGATTAAAGTGGTATTATCCAAAATTTCAGAAGACGGTGAGCAACAACTTAAAACTCGTAGTGATGCAAATGGTTTGTACCATGGAATGTGTTTAGTATAACAGGAATATTTGCAATATTTTGGAATGAATTCTTAGAGACAACAAACAGGCCAAGTCGTATTCTTTAAGATCCAAAAACTGCCCTTAATTATGGGGTCGCGGCACTTAGATCACAAAGAATAATTTGTACAGTCAAGACATGAGAATATCAAAATATACGAATAATACGTGAAGGGAATATTCCAATTTTGGTGTTGTTCTGAAGCTATTTTCTTGTGGCATTTTTGCAATTAACTATTTTTAATGGAAATAAGCCACGTCCATATCGACGTCCAAATCGGATGCCGTTGTCAAAATACAAAAAATATTAATCATTAATATTTTTTTTATCTTGACAACGGCATCCGATTTGGACATCGAAACGTAAATAAAATAATTTTTTAGTGAAATTGTTGCTAATTTCCCATTAAAACTAGTTAATTCCAATTTTGGATTTTTACATTATTTTGAAAATTTAACTCCCAATGAAATTGAAGCTCACTCACTAAACCATACAGACATTAACCTTTTTTATTATTTCACCATTTTTAGTGTGAATTTTTGCCTTACACATGCCTCTTCTCTCACATCTCCAAAATCTAATTTCATCGTCAGTTTTGCTAAGGGCATCAAAAACATAAATAAAACCATCTGACCTAAATTTTGGCTTTCCTCTAGTAGATAGTATTTGTCGGTCCATAATTAAGTTCGTAATTATCGCAAATACTTTCAAGATACGACTGAACTCTTCAGATGAATTCTGCGCTTATATAGTAAATCAAAAGAGAGAAATGAGGAAAAGAGACATAATCTGTTAATGGTACCTGAGGTACCTGCCAACCTTTAATAGTCACCTATTGTTTGTAATTTTAAGTTTAACCTATTATTTCTAGGAAATTAAGGACAATAAACAAGAGTATAATTAGAATACATCATTAAATAGATAAATATGACTATTATCAGATTCCCGGAAATAAACAATATTGAGAAAAGGGATTTCAATTTCAATTGTTTTTACTGTATCAAAAATAAAAAACTTCATTATGAAAAAGTGATAGTATACAGGGTGTAACAAAAATACAGGTCATAAATTTAATCACAGATTCTGGGACCAAAAATAGTTCGATTGAACCTAACTTACCTTAGTACAAATGTGCACATAAAAAAAATTACAGCCCTTTGAAGTTACAAAATAAAATCGATTTTTTCCAATATATCGAAAACTATTAGAGATATTTTACTGAAAATAGACATGTGACATTTTTATGGCAGTAGTATCTTAAGAAAAAATTATAGTGAAATTTGAACACCCCAACAAATTGTGTGGGGGTTTTGTTATTTAAACCCCCCAAACTTTTGTGTACGTTCCAATTTAATTATTATTGTAGTACCATTAGTTAAACACACTATTTTAAAAACTTTTTTGCCTCTTAGTACTTTTTCGAAAAGTCAAATTTTTTGTGGATTTGTCAAATCCACCATATATTTGTATATGGCTAAGTGCGATTATGGAGACTTGATAATAATATGAAAATTTATTTATGATTTACATTTTTAGGTATATTTTGAACCATATTAAAAAATAAGTCACATCTCGATAAAAAGTGCCTTATCGAAAAAATACAAAGAGGCAAAAAAGTTTTAAAAACACTGTGTTTAATTAATGGTACCGCAGTAAAAGTTTAATTGGAACATACACAAACATTTGGAGTGTTTAAAGGAACAAAACCCCCATAAAATTTTTATGTAAACATATTAAAAAAGAAGCCGCAACTCGATAAAAACTGCCTTGTCGAAAAAATACTTCTTCTTCTTCTTCTTATTTTATATAGGCAGTGCTGCCTGTTTTTCTTCAACGGTGCCTTTCATTCTGCCCCTAAGTTGTCATTCCATCTTTTCCTTGGGCGTCCTATACTTCTCCTGCCTAACGGTGACTTGTCCCTGGCTATTCTTACTATCCTTGATTCAGACATCCTGCTTATGTGCTCATTCCACTCTTCTTTTCTGTTCTTTACCCAGGTATTTATATTGTCTACTCCACATATGCGTCTGATTTCCTCACTTCTTACCCTATCCTGTAGTCTTTTTCCAGCAATCCTTCTTAAGATCTTCATTTCGTTGGTTTTCAGATGTCTTCGTGTTTTGCTTGTATCTGGTCTTGTTTCGGCCGTGTAAGTCATAACTGGCCTAATAACTGACTTATATATTCGGGCCTTTGTTTCCAATCTTAGGTGTTTGTTTTTCCAAATTGTGTCGTTTAGGCATCCGGCCGTTCTACTGGCTTTAATTATTTGGTCTTTTACCTCTTCTTCGATATTGTTGCCGGCTGATAGATTAATTCCCAGATATTTGAAAGTCATTACTTGTTGTATAATTTGATTGTCTAACTCCAATTTGCATCTTATTGGTTCTTTGTCAATTACTAAGCTTTTTGTTTTTTGGACTGATATTTTCATATTCATTTCTTTTGCGTTAATGTTGAACTCGTGCAATAATCTTTGTAGGTCGTCTTCGCACTCTGCTACTAACATGGTGTCATCAGCGTAACAGAGTATTTTTATCTCTCTATTGCCCATTTTGTACCCTCTTTTTTTCTTCACTTGTTTTATTATTGCATCCAATATTATGTTAAACAGTAGAGGGCTTAGTGAATCTCCTTGCCGGATTCCTTTGTTTGTTTCTATGGGTTCTGTTATTATTCCATTGACTTTCATCTCTATTTTATTTCTTACATATATGTTTTCTATCAGTTTTATGATATCCAGTGGTAAATTTTTCTCATATAGAAGGTGTATCACATCTTTTAATTGGATTCTATCAAACGCTTTCTCTAGGTCTATGAAACAGAAAAAGGCTGGTTTGTTATATTCTAATGATTTCTCCGCTATTTGCCTTATCACAAAAACTGCATCGTTACATGATCTTCCACTTCTAAATCCTTGTTGTTCATCCGATATATTTATGCACGCCATTATTTTCTCCATAAGTATTTTTGTTGTGAGTTTCAGTACAGTGCTCAGTAAATTTATCCCTCTATAGTTACTGGGGTCTGCCCTATCACCTTTCTTAAATAACGCTATCATTTGAGTGGTTCTCCATTCTTCTGGAATTCTTCCTGTATTTATTATTTTACTTATAAGGATATTCAGTTCTTCGTGAAGTCTATCTCCTCCGTACTTTAAAAGTTCATTAGCTATTCCATCTTTCCCAGGAGCTTTTCGATTTTTCATCTTTTTTAAGGCGTTCTTTATATCTTCCTCTTTAATTTCTGTTTTCTCATCCGATTCAAATCGTGGTGTTTCCAGTTCTTGGTGATTAGCTGTTTGATAAAGGTTTTTTAGGTAAGTTGTCCATGTATTTGTATTAATATGTTTTACTTCTATCAATTCCTTCATCTCTGCTCTTTGACCTCTTATCATTTTCCACATTTCCCTTTGCATCCCATAAAAGTCGTGCTCCATCTCTTTTGAAAATGCTTCCCAATGTTCTGTTTTCTTCCTTCTTACTATTGAGTTTAATTCATTTCGTACTCTTTTATATTCTTCATATGTTTGTCTCGTTCTTTTGGACTTGTATTCTAGGTAGATTTTCTTTTTTTCTTGGCATTTTATTTTTATTTCTTCACAGAACCATGGAGTTCTCCTTTTCTTTCGTATATGTTTACTTATCTTACGTTCTCCAAGTGCTTCCGTTGCTGCCATTTTGATATTATCTCTGATCTTCCTCCAACTTTCTTCTATGTCTTCATCCGGTGTAATGTAGTTTTCATTCAGTACTTTTTGCAATCTTCTCTGGTATAGATCTCGTGTTGACAAGTCTCGTAGCTGTTCTACCTTTATTCTTGTCTCACATTCAACAGGGTCTTCTTTCCTGTTTCTTTGTAGCTCTATTCTGATTTTTCCAAGTACTAGGTTGTGATCGCTTCCAAAAAAATACTAAGGGGAAAAAAAGTTTTAGAAATATTGAATTTAACTAATGGTACCACAATAATAATTTAATTGGAACGTACACAAAAGATTGGGGGGGGGGGGGGGTTAAGGGAAGAAAACCCCCATAAAATATTTATGGGGTGCACAAATTTCACTATAATTTTTTTTAAGATTTTCCTGCCACAAGAATGCCACACGTCCATTTTCAATAAAAAAATTTTAATAGTTTTCGATATATTCGAAAAAATCGATTTTCATCTTGTAACTTCAAAGGGTTGTAACTTTTTTTATGTGCATATTTGTACTAAGGTAAATTAGGTTCATTCGAACTATGTTTGGTCTCAGAATATGTTATTTAATTTATGACCTGTATTTTCGTTACACCCTGTATAATCGTTCGAAAACCATTCAAAACTTATATACAAGTAATGATCATCCCGAAACTATCGTTCGCGGTAACGATTCCGTACTTGTCCAGGACAACTTGGCATGCGCACTTTAAAAAAGAGCATTCTTTTTTTTAAAGTGCGCATGCGATTTTTAAAGTGCGCATGCGAAGTTGTCCTGGACAAGTACGGAATCGTTACCGCGAACGATACTTATACGGATTATAAATACGAATGCTAACAACGAAATGACGACGGCGAAATGGCTCGACGGCGAAACGGCCGGCGACCTAGACCCCTCTTGCACCTGGCCATATACTTTTCTCAGTATTTTTATCTCAAATGTCCTTACTTGGGCTTCATCTTTTTTGTCATTACCTAGGTTTTTCAACCATGGGTTACTATGGGTCTAATTAATGGACTGTGGAAATAGGTCTGGATCCCGCGTATGAAAAAAAGTTGATTAATAGCAAGCTGAAAATTTGTTAATAGCTTAAGGGTGTCTAGTCGGATAAACTTTGATATATGGGAACACTGGAACAGGGAAGGTTTTAATTGTGGAACAGGTTTAAAATTTGAAACGTCAGACTACAAAAACATTTTATGTATTTTGGCGAACAGAACTTGCAATTGATTTGTTACCCTTTCAATAAACTGTCCTGCAAAAATCAGACTGCTCTTTATCATTAACTGGGCATTTTAATGAGTGGAACACGTAAAACATGTCAAATGACAGGAATTATGACAGGTGACAAATAGCAGTCTGATTTTTGCATGAGAGTTTATTGAAAGGGTAACAAATCAATTTTAAGTTCTGTCCGACAAAATACATGGGACGTTTTCGTGGTCTGACGTTCCAAATTTTTAACCTGTTCCACAATTAAAACTTCCCCTGTTCCAGTGTTCCCATACATCAAAGTTTGTCCGACTAGACACTAGGGTGGGCCGAAAAATATTTTTTTATCCTATCGAAACGGGGTAGGTTTTAAAAGTTGCATTTGGGGTCCTAAAAGAAAATTGCAAAATATTTTTGCTGAAAAAAAATATCTTCAGTCTGCGCATTTGACTTAAAATTTCAGTTTTTTTGGTAAAAAGTAACTTTTTGGAAATAATTTGGTACACATTAAGAAATGAGATAGAATGACCGGGTAGCTTTATATATGTTTGTTAACACTAATAGAATAACCCCAAACAGTTTCATTTGTCTTATGCAACATCTTCAGTGTGCGCAAGAACCACCAATTTACGTGATTTTAAGGTTAAATACAATATTTTTATACCACTTACCTTTTCTAATATTTGAAGTCTAGTTGTTTTGAAAAGTCTACAGTCAGCTTTTTTCTGTACATTTATCGAGGAAAATATATCATCATTTATGCAACTCTTCGCTAGTTCATAATGAACTACCCAGGACTGACCACGAGGAGGTGGTTGCATGTCAAGTCCCACCCGTGCCCTCCCTTCCACCCAACCATGAGAGCACGCTGTTCTTTTTTCTTAGGCTTTGAACTCTTTCATAGAGTCAAACTTAGGCCGTACTGCTCTGTCAAATAGTCTAGTTCTGATTATTTCATCCCTTTTCTTTTCATCGCACACTTGTAGTGCGGATCGTGTGACTTCTTTTACTGCTCTTTCGACAGCTTCCAGATTTAAACAAAGTAGATTTTGAGTATGGATCAGAAATATTTATACGACATATGCAGAACAGTTACTAAAGGAGAATCACCACCAGGATTTGGGTATAGAAGTCCTGGAAAGTTGAATCATGCACGGTGGGTGACAACTGCCAATCGTGTACTCCGATTGTACATTGCATCTAGTTCACCATCAGATCAGTTGAAAGATTTAGCCAAATATGTTGCCTTAGTTTATGCTCCAAGCTGGTTCACTATCAAATGCAATCACAAACTGAAGGATGGTTCAAGCAACCTTTGGAAAATGCTGGACTTTTCATCATATATGTCACACGAACAAAAGAAAGTGATTCATAAGTGCATTCAAAATAATGCATGTGGCATTTACTTCGTACACCCCGAAAATATGCTTGTGGCAATGCTCTCCGTTGACAGGGAACACATTCGTCAGCTTGCGATCAGATGAATATTAAAAGCCAGAAGAAAAAACGATAGTGAAAAAGTTCGACTTCTTGAAATTCCTAAAATAATTTTTTCTGCCAAAGAATACGTAGATTTAATTGAATGGCAGTTTATGGATGTAACTAAGCCCCCTGTTACCATGCATCTATCAGAAGAGGACCTCAACAGAATATTGGTTTACGGCATGTCAGATTTTCTTGCAGAAGGTGTGCTGGGAAAATTACCGACACATACTCAAGCTGTCGAAAGAGCAGTAAAAGATGTCACACGATCAGCACTACAAGTGTGCGATGAAAAGAAAAGGGATGAAATAATCAGAACTAGACTATTTGACAGAGCAATACGGCCTAAGTTTGACTCTAAGAAAGAGTTCAAAGCCTAAGCAAAAAGAACAACGTGCTCTCATGGTTGGGTGGCAGGGAGGGCACGGGTGGGACTCGACATGCAACCACCTCCTCGTGGTGAGTCCTGGGTAGTTCATTATGAACTAGCGAAGAGTTGCATAAATGATGATATATTTTCGTCGATAAATGTACAGAAAAAATCTGACTGTAGACTTTTCAAAACAACTAGACTTCAAATATTAGAAAAGGTAAGTGGTATAAAAATATTGTATTTAACCTTAAAATCACGTAAATTGGTGGTTCTTGCGCACACTGAAGATGTTGCATAAGACAAATGAAACTGTTTGGGGTTATTCTAGTAGTGTTAACAAACATATATAACGCTACCCGGTCATTCTATCTCATTTCTTAATGTGTACAAAATTATTTCCAAAAAGTTACTTTTTACCAAAAAAACTGAAATTTTACGTCAAATGCGCAGACTGAAGATATTTTTTTTCAGCAAAAATATTTTGTAGTTTTCTTTTAGGACCCCAAATGCATCTTATAAAACCTACCCCGTTTCGATCGGATAAAAAAATATTTTTTCGGCCCACCCTACTAGACACCCTTAAGCTATTAAAAAATTTTCAGCTTGCTATTAATCAACTTTTATTTCATACGCGGGATCGAGACAAAAAATCTATGGAAATTGATAAATTAAAAAATACTGAAATAATTCAGAATGACATACGTGAGACAAATAGCTCTTCCCTCCTCAACTTATTCAGTTAAAGACTATAAATTGTTGAGTAGGTACTAAAAATGTATCATTTGAGAAATACCCTCTGCCAAAACAGGATTTAATGAAATACATTGTGCCTACTACGTTTTGTGACAATATTGAAAATTAAAGTTTTTAGTGTTGTTTAGTTGTTAAATTACTGTATTTCATACGTGTGTGACATCAATAGATATGTATATATTTATATCTATCTGCAAAATAATTTTGAATCGTTTGATATTTCATTTGTTTTATTTACTACTGAAAAATAAAAAAACATTATTGCATGCTCCAAATAATTATTGCCCTGATTTACATTTCGCTAAACATAAAATACTGACGCCAATATTTTATTTATTTTAGTTAAATCAACTGAAATATAAATTGCTGCAATTTTACAATCATTGATTTTGTGATTTTTTTTTGTGATCATTGTAAACACTTTACAATTTATTTTGTACAAAACATACCTACTCGTTAGTGAAAATTTATACTGTTTTTAAAATTGAGTCATCAAAGTCTTTACATTTTATGATTAAATTGATTTTTTATACAACCGTGTTAAAAATGCAATTTTTAGCACTCCATACGAGCGTTAAAAAATCTACTTTAAGGCACAAGTGCTCTAAAAATTTTTTAAGGCACTGGAGTTCGTATTGACCGTATAGGCAATTTTGATGTAATGTCAAAAAAATATAAAAATGGAATGTCAGTCAAGTTCAAGTAAAAGTTTTTGTAGATATTGTCCTGTAATTAATTACGTTTGTAGAAAAAATATTGTATGATATGCGTGTTAAAAAGTACATTTTTAAGGCACATATGTGAATTGCAGAACTCGCTATCGCTCATTCTACAAACTTACATGCGTGCCTTAAACGTGTACTTTGAACATTTATATCATAAATAACTATTATCATCAGAATACATTTCCTCTTATTTTAAAATTCAGCCTGTTATTCTGGTTTTAAAAATTAAAATTGACCTGATTATAATATGTTTAAAGTCGTCTGTTTCTAAAACAATGAATTTATTCCATTCTTTTGCATCACACTGTATGTCTTTGAAATTAAACCTTTTATTCATTAGTTTTTCTTTCGAAACGGATTATTTGGTATTTTTATTGGAAAAGTTTATTTTCATTAATTTATCAAAAGCCAATTTATTATTAAAACTAACAATTTATTTAAATTCATCATCAGTTGACATAATTTTTAATTTACATTTAAAACATTTAAAATAATAAATAATAAATCAGTGCTGCCACAACATTTTAATTTATAATTAATATAGGTCTTTATAAAAACAACTGAATCGAAATAAATTTGAAACATAATTTTTAACCCTCTAATAGGTCTGGATCCCGCGTATGAAAAAAAAGTTGATTAATAGCAAGCTGAAAATTTGTTATTAGCTTAAGGGTATCTAGTCGGACAAACATTAATATATGGGAACACTGGAACAGGGGAAGTTTTAACTGTGGAACAGGTTAAAAATTTGGAACGGTCAGACCACGAAAACGGCACATGTATTTTGTCCGACAGAACAGACTTAAACTCTCCGAACAGAGATTAAACTCTCATGCAAAAATCAGACTGCTGTTTATCACCAAATTGGCGTTTTAATGAGTGGAACATGTAAAATATGTCAAATGACAGGAATTATGTCAGGTGATAAATACCAGTCTGATTTTTGCATGAGAGTTTAATCTCTGTTCGGAGAGTTTATGTCTGTTCTGTCGGACAAAATAAATGTGCCATTTTCGTGTGCTGACCGTTCCAAATTGTTAACCTGTTCCACAATTAAAACTGCCCCTGTTACAGTGTTCCCATATATCAAAGTTTATCCGACTAGACACCCTTAAGCTATTAACAAATTTTCAGCTTGCTATTAATCAACTTTTTTTTCATACGCGGGATCCAGACCTATAATGTATACAACCGCCTTGAGGCGGCCTTCGATCAAAGTCATATTGGTATCAACGGGCGAAATTCTGGTTGCATACCGACTTAAAACTGTTTCGTGGATGGCTTGTTATGATAGCGATGTCCATAGCTTCATATCGGTCACAGCACAGAGCAGCCGAGGCGGTTAGTTATATGGGAAATGGGAACAATTATTAGTAGTATTGGGTGAAAAAATTTTTTGGCGCCAATATACATTTTGGTACCTACTACATACATTCTACTTGTTTGTGGAACGCTAAATGAAGTAGAAAAAATTATAGGTGAGTAGCTAAATACTATTACACATTTTTCATCTGATCTGAGTTGAATCAATTTCGATGTTTTTGTTATGGTTCATTTTACATACTCCGCCTGTAAACGGATTTGTGCATTCTGGCGTAATGAAAATTTATTTGATAAGGTATTGCTGAAGCGTTGTAAGATGTGGTTTTTCTTTTCAGATATAATACAACGGGGTTTCAGGCTGTCTGATATGACTGATGCAGAAATCGAGAAATCTGGGAGATGTTGGACGATATACTTATACTTGCTGCAGAAGCTGAAGCAGGAGATGTTGAGAGTGACTATGATTCTCATCGACTTATGTTGGCGTGAAACCATTTGCATCCAAAAATGATAGCGTAAAGTCTCATAAAGTTAGACGTTGGGACAGAAAAAAAGGGTTCACGATGAAATCGATTGCCCACAGATCATCAAAGAATATAATCGACATAGGGAGGTGTTAATTTTATAGATGGACTATTAGGTCGGTATCACAGGCATAATATTATGTAGACAATAAAACGGAGTAATCGTATTTTTTACCACCTCATAGATGTGGCGGTGATCAACGCTTACCTACTGTATCATAGGATTCATGCACAAAAAGAAAAAATTGAGTTACCAATGTTCAGAACACAAGTAGCTGAATCGCTCTGCTTGTGTGACATGGCTCCAGTCAAACGACCCGTTGGCCAACCTTCTAGTTGTTCACCTCAAACTACTGTAACAGCACCAAAGAGAGCATATCTTCCGATGGAGGACATCCGTTACGATCAAATGGGCCACTGTTGTGTATTTCGGGATCGTAGGGTAAAGGTGGGTAAGATTACAAACTTAGTTTATTTTGGGTTGAAACGTGGAGGGAAGAAAGACATAACAATACCATGTTTGTTGGATATCAATCTCTATTTATTACGTGACAATAAAATCATATTTTATTATGTTTAAACAAAAAAACATCTCTGTAAAAAATATTTTGAAAAAGTGTCATTTGCGTACCCTTGAGCTCCAGGGAGGCTAAGAGTACGAATGAGTTAGGGTAAAAGTACGTAGTATCTAAGAGTCTTAGAATGTCGCAAACGAGAGGGCCCGGTTCCTTCATACTCTAGAGAGGCCTCATGCCACCATTCTGTACATATTCCATATTGAATCCAATTATCATTAAATGACTGGACACTCAACAGAGTCTTCTGATTCTCAGTATAAGCTCGCAGATGGTTTGGGTTGCTCAATATCAAAAGTTAATTTAGTTTTGACGTTAGAAGCTTTCTTTTTGGTTTGTTTGTCACTATATTTCATATGTTTCCTTTTGATCCACTTTTCCATCTTTGAAATCTTTAGACTGCGTACTTCTAGACTCATGTGACATGATTCAAAGAATGGCCTCCAGGTGCCTGCACTAAACAGATTCTTTTCTCTTTAACTCCACTCATTAGATAGCTAATCGTATGGTCTTTGCTTTAATGTTAATACAAAATGTGCTTACCACTGTTAAGTAACCTTAAACTCTTACGTTTTAGAGTAAAAATATTACATTCCGAAGGTGAAAAAGCACAATTTACCTTGTAAAATCCAAAGATAGAGTTTCAGGTGGATGACAATATGGCAGGTTCTTCTCCAGTTTAAAGCACACTAAAACATGATATCACGAAATTACTGCAATGATTTCAAGTGTTTAAAAATTCCTTGCGTACTTTTAGCCTACCGCGTACCCTTACCCTCCTTTACCTTACTGGTAAAAAAACAGTGCCCAACATGCACATCCGAAACCCAAGCATATTGTATAAAATGCAATTTATCTTTATATAGTTCAACCACAAAAACATGTTTTTATGATTTTCATAATAAACAATAATTTTAGTATGTTTTTACTTGCTTAGTTTGATAATTAAAAAAAATAAATGCTGTTACCTTAATGCATGGTTACTGCACAAGTCCGCCTCAAGGCGGAAGTCTGTCTTTTCCTTTCAGAGGTACACCTGGCAGTAATATCAATTTTTGCCTCAGAACATAATTTGTGTTCGTAAGTGCAAAATCTAACTTTTTTGAATTTTTCAGCTCGAACAAAAATTGATGCATTAGAGAGTTAAAATTTGAATGATCTGCTACCTAAACCTATTTTGAAGGTAAAGTGTATTGAAATATTTTTGTTGTACTCTTGTTTATGTTAGAGTTTTTCTGAGTACATTTTTTTTATTGAAATAGCACAGTTGATTTTTACGTGTCAACCCAATTATTGAAAATATTTTTTTTTATTTTAATAAGAATTTGAAAGGTTTGAGTTGTCGAGAGTCAGCTAACTAGAGTGATACTAATATTGTCTTCATAGCTACTCGGACTTTGGGGACGGCTGCTCCGAAAAGTTCATTTGATTTACATCCGTACCATTCTTTTTCTTTGAAGCTTTCCCTGCATAATGAGTTGGAGCAAGTTGTATCTCTCTCCACGTGTAATATGTTCGAGATATTCCAATATTCTGGTTTTGATAGTATTTAAGACTTCCATTTCTTTTTTGATCTTTCTCAGATCCTTCTTGTTTCTTACGTGGTCTGTCCATAATATTTTCAGAATTATTCTATACACCCCAACTCGAATGATTACAGTTTTCTTATTTATGCCACATTCAAGGTCCAAGCTTTCATTCCGTAAAACAAAGTCGAGAAAACATTGCATCTAGCCAACCTTACCCTTAGCTCTAACCTTAGATCTCTTGTTCACAGTACGTTTCTAATTTTATTTTATTATTGATACTAAAATCACAAATCAAAAAATAGAATTAGGTTGAATGCTCGAATATATAGGATTTTTAGGAATAAAAGACAGATTTCGAGCATATAGTTTAATCAAATCTTGCCCAAGTATACTTTCGCTAATTTAGCATTATCACGAAATGCCCCTGATGATGCTAAGTTAGCGAAAGTATACTTGGGCCAGATTTGATTAAACTATATGCTCGAAATCTGCCTTTTATTCCTATAAATTCAATATCACAAATGTTTAAATCTACATTATTGTGGTTAATAGTTATTTATGATATAATTTCTAAAAGTACTATTTTAAGGCACGCATGTGAAAGTTTACATAAGTGCCTGAAAAATGTACTTTTTAACACGTATATCATACAATATTTTTCCTACAAACGTTATAAAGTACCCCGCACACACCTTATGGAAATTAGGTCCCAGTGGATTTCGTTAATACTTTGGGAAAATACACTTTGGAGCATCCTTATAAAAAGTTCTCATGGGCACAACTCAATCGTATGAATAATTTTCAAAATATAGAGGCACAAAGTAAGAAAATTATAAGATTTACTGCGTATTCCAATTCCGTGAGTTACTGGTTATCTGGCAACATGTAGAAGTTTGGACGAAGGAAAAGTACTAGTAGCCTAGGATTTTTCCTGGCTATCCAATGACGACCTTTACTTTGACCTTGACCTTTAACGGACGTCATCTTCTAGAGTTTCGAGGGTTTTAGGCATTAAATTGCTATAAACAGATTACTCATGGGTTTTTGGGATCGCTAAACACGAATATGCCATCAGAGTTGACCTACGGAGGACGTGGTGGCCAGGGCCACTGCAAGGGACGTCATCTTCTAGAGTTTAGATAGTTTTCGGCATTTAATTGATGCAAATAACTCATTGGAGGGTTTTTGGAGGTCGCTAAACACGAATATGCCACCAGAACCGACTCCCGGAGCACCTGGTTTCCAAGGTCAAAGAAAGTGGCTCCTGGAGTTTCGAGGGTCTTTTGTACTAAATTAATACAAACTGATTAGTTTTAGTTTTTTGGGGTTGATGAACACGAATACGTGATTAGCACAGACACAGGATCACCTGGTGCCTAAGACAGGATATCTTCTGGACTTTCGGAGGAATCAAATGAAGGAGTCAAATGGATTACTCTTAGGTTTTTTGTTCAGCAACCCCAAAACCTATAAATAATCCGTTTGCATTAATGGAGTACCAAAGACCCTCGAAACTCCAGGAGCGCCTTTCATTGACCTTGGAAACCAGGTGCACAGGGAGTCTGTTCTGGTGGCATATTCGTGTTTAGCGATCTCAAAAAACCCTTCAGTAATTCATTTGCATCAATTAAATGCCGAAAACCATCGAAACTCTAGAAGATGACGTCTCTTGGAGTGGCCCTGGCCACCACGTCCTCCGGAGATCAATTCTGGTGGCATATTCGTATTTAGCTATCCCAAAAAACCCGTGATTAATCTGTTTATATCAATTTAATGCCAAAAACCCTCGAAACTCTAGAAGATGACGTACGTTGAAAGTCAAAGTAAAGGTCGCCATTGGATAGACAGGAAAAAATCCTAGACTACTAGTACTTTTCCTTGATCCAAACTTCTACATATTGCCAGATAACCAGTAACTCAGGGAATTGGAATACCCAGTAAATCTTATAATTTTCCGGAATTTGTGCCTCTATATCTTAAAAATCCTTCATACGATTGAATTGTGCCCATGAGAACTTTTTATCAGGATTCTTCAAAGTGTATTTTCCCAAAGTATGAACGAAATCCACTGTGACCTAATTTCCATAAGGTTTGTGCGGGTTACTTTATAAAATACAATATTTTTGTTAATTGCTGAAACCGTGAAACCTATGACCCGTTGTCTACACTCGAGGGGGATGTCTAAAAATTCTTAGCGAAAATAGTATGTATACCGTTACATAAACTTGTTTTTTTCTACAAACGTGTTAAAAATGCAATAATACAGTTTAAATTAAATTTAAAAAAAAATCTTTTAAACCACCTTTTCCAAATTGCACAATTTGTACTATTAACCCCCTCCGTGGCTCAGTGGTAAGAGCGCCTGCCTTTGGATCGAAAAAATCCGAGAGGTTGTGGGTTCGAATCTCACCAGGGTCAGAAATTTTTCATTTATTATAAATTAGTAAATGAATATAGTTTCTGTCGTTGTAGGATCGGTACTCACCGGAGGGACCGCAGACGTTCGGATAAAATTAGCGTCTCTTTGCAAAGACAATGACGTCGACTTTGCAAAGTAACAAGACACTTACTCAACACACACACTACACATGACACTAGGTACCTAACTGTTCAAAATTACCGTACCTACCATGCCGATGGCCATTAGTTGTCGAGGCATTAGCTAAATAAAAAAAAATTGTACTATTAATATTTATGTTAATAAATTAAATATAAATATTTTGACGTTTGACAATTTAAAAATTCACTTTTAAGTGCTGTGCCCTACAAATAAATTTTAAAGCACTAGTGGCTTAAAGTAGCATGTAGTAGTTTAACGCTCTTATGGAGGGCTAAAAATTGCATTTTTAATACGGTTGTAGAAAAAAATAAATAAAAACCAATACCAATCCATATTACTACCTGCTTCCTGGAATTTGCTTGAGTACTTGTAGTAGTACGAAAGGTTGTCCAAAAAGTGCAGAAAACTGGGAGTAAATTATTGTTAAATGTTCTGCAAAAGATGCATGCACTAAATATATTAATTACGATAGCTTTGGCGCCCAATTATAATAATTATTGTGAACAAGACATTTTTATTTGAAAAAAAATATGAATTGATAAAAATAAGGCTCAAGACACTAAATTTTCTCAAATATTCTCCCCCTCTAAAAACTAATGTATTTGGAAAAACTAAAATTATAACTGTAAATCGAACGAACATGAACGAAAAATAGGTAGAGAACATATTATTAAATAATATGTTCTCTACCTATTTTTACCAACGACGTTTTAGGACAGCATTTGAAGGAATGTGTATTATGTATTTAATTATATTTTTATAATTACTAAGATATGTATAATATAAGAATTATAGTATAATGTATTTTTTTAACCTTCCGATGACCAACCTTTTTTTGTTACACGGATGACCAACGGGGGTAAAAAATGACCCAAAGTCAAAAATAACAATTGACAAAAGAAATAAGTTGTTTTAAGAAATAAAATAATGTATTCGTAATTTTAATATTAGTATTGTATCAATAAACGATAAATAAAAATTAATAAAACATATTTCAATCACAACTGAACCAAAACAGGAATCAAAATTCTGAACATAGAACTAAAGAAATTTTGAAATATACACTAATTTACGTCGCCATAGGTTTAACAAATAACTTTTTTTCAATATTATAAAGTTTCTTACAAAAAATTCCACTTATATTAGCTAGTTTTGATGGGAAATAAGCCACAATTTTACTAAAAAACTGATTTTATTAACGTTTCGACACCTAAATCGTGTGTCGTTGGATAGTATCACGAGGTTTTGTTCTGGTTTTCCCTCGTTATTTACTATGAAATATCTATACTAGCGCGAGAATTTTACTGTCACCATTGCATGTGGTTGTCTTTTTAAAGACAGTGATCACATGTTATGATTTTTTTGTGACGGATATTTTTGAGTTGGGTTGATTTCGTGTAATCGAATGAACTATCTTTCAGTAAAGTCGTCCCAGGAATGCAACTAATAAATATTGGCCATATCGCTTTAAATTCTTCTACTTTAAAATGTATAATATATATCTGAATTGCCGATATAACTGAGTCAAATTAAATAAATTATTAGAAGAATTTTTTTAATAAGCAATAACATTTTTGTTTAGTTCATTAATATTTTTTGTATTTTGACGACAACCAACGATTTGGGTGTCGAAACGTTAATAAAATAATTTTTTTAGTAAAATTGTGGCTTATTTCCCATCACTAGTTAATTGCAAAAATGCCACACGAAAATAGTTTCAGAATAACATTAAAAAATTCCACATAATAGACGGTATTTACTTAATATAAAATTGGAACATGGAAGGCCAAGGGATTTCGTCTTTAACTCCAAATTCAGAAAAAAAAATTTTACGTAAAATATAGGAATTTTTTTTAATTAAGGGCCATCTAGAACCGTATTATAGTTAAATAAAAAAATAATGAGTTTAAAATTGAATATATTTCTGAATTTATTAAATAAAAACATACATTGGGGTCCAAATTTACCCCTCTTGGTCATCCGAAGATTAATAGAGAATAAGTGCCATACCAGTGATGCATGTGTAATTTATGTTTTACCATTATTGTATTTCTTTTAGATATTTTCTTCTTAACGCGCCTTATGTAGCTATATTTTTTTGAACCAGGAAAAAAGATATAATATTTTTAAATATGCTTAAAATATTAAAATATTTAACTTACCATAGTTACAACATGCAGTTCCCTGAAACAGAAGCAGTTGTTAATTGAATGAAATGTTATAAATATTTTAATTATCTGACTTAACAAATATAAAGCCACAATCATTATTCATCAAGCAATCAAAACAAATAATGATGGTAGACTAACTAGGTTAGAAGAACATTGGTTAACCCTTAAACGCCCAACTTTTTTAGGTCCCATGTACGCCCAAGGGTGGGTAAAAAATGTCCACCTTGAAAATAGCTAATATATTTATTGAGAGTTGTTGCAAATGGATTAAACTTAAGAAACTGATGCTTAAGAAACACAGCAAATATTAATATAAACAATTTACGAACCTTAAAACAAAATTACAATATAAATAAAAATTAACATTCCAGTAACTGCCATTAATTCAAATTTGTCGATTTTCTCCACATTCTTCCTTTCAGCCTCCTCATTGGTGGATAATTATGTCGATAATGTAATTATACGTCGATAATTATATGGATTATGTTCCTACAAACGAGAAATTATAGAGAAACCTTTAGTAACAAGTTTTACAAAAGGTGTACATTTTATGACCACCCATATTTAACTCAAGATATTACTTTTATTTTCAAAAATATCGGTAAAACCAAATTAACATTAGATAAAGGGCTGTATTTGTAACAATAAATAATTTTTGAAAAATTTTTACACATGTAATAAATAAGTTACAAGTGAATACGCATTAGGTGGACATTTTTTACCCATCCTTGGGCGTTTAAGGGTTAAGTAATATTGACCATTTACATAGGTAGTAAGTACTTCAAATAGAAATCTTGTGTAGAATGATTAAAATGAAAAAATTAAAAAAATAGATCTAGTATTAGTTTCTTAGTTTTACCAGATTCTATCTGCTAAAAGTAACAACCTCATAAAGCTTTAAGAGCGTAGGTGCAAACTCTAGAACCAGTACATTATAAATGTATTAATTTTTTTCGAATCCTGAGAAAACTAATACATATTTTTAAAAAAATTAAACGCAGAATGAAGGACTACATTATTACCGAGGGCAGAAAGTTCCTTAGAATAAATAAAAAGTTTCTTTTGAATGAGATATTTGAAATTAAAAATCACACTAAATTTTCTCCCCTATTACGTATTAGAACAAACATTATAAAAGTTTTCAGAGACTTTCAGCCCTCGGTAATAATGTTGTCTTTCATTATGCGGTTAAAGTTTTCAAAAAGACACGTATTAGTTTTGTCATGATTCGAAAAAAATTAATGCATTTAAAAACCGTTGGCACAAAATTTTGCGCTTACTTTCTTAAGTATATTGGTAAATATCTTTAATCTAAAAGTGTTATAATGTAGGTTTTTTCTAACTAATGGTGAAACACTTTAAGCAAATATAAGGTTCGTTCTGATCGTTTAATTCTAAAATGCTTTAAATATGAAAAATGTTTGCCTACAAAAATCCAGCAAATGGATTTTAGTGTTATATATAGCCGCAAGTCTCGGCTGAAATATAGTCACTATAAAAAATAAATGAAAAAGTTTATCTACCAGATATATCTAGCGTTATGTGCTGCGAAACAACCAAACCTACGAGATTTATTGCTAGAAATATAATTCACGGGCTTGCTAATCGATTTTTTTTGTATATTTCTGGTGTTTGCTCATCAATATATTATGCTGAGCTATCATATAATGTAAGGAAAACATTATATAATATTTTATAATAAAGATATTTGTGGATTTTTTGCAGATCCTAATTTAATATTTGATACTATGGTTTATTTTTTAACCAGGAGGAGTAAACTAAAAAGACAGAATCACACCCAAGAAAGTCACTAGAAAAATAACCAAATAAATCTTTTTTTTTTGGTTGATCATGTCGGCTCTAAACGATAATCCATAAATATTATATTATATTAATACGTAGCTGAAGAGTTCTAAAAACAACTGCTTTTTATATCAAATCAGTCTAAAAATCTAAAAATTAAAGAAATATCACACAAACACACAAAAATCGCCGATATAACTGAATTAACCTATGAAATTCCAAAAGTGTAAAAACTTGATAAATGTCATTAGTGTCAAAATTTTATAACAGTGGAGTAAGCTTGTCTGCGGTTGGACCAATCACAAACAAGCATTAGAGGGCGGTAAATTTGAATTATATCTCTTGGTATAAAAACACACTATAGTGTTTTAACAGTCTGGAAAACACCGGTTTTTTTACAAAAAAAACGTCGGTTTTTTTCGTTTTCTTTTCCTGAAGGTACAGAAAAAACCAAAACGTGGAAAAATTCAATAATGAATTTAATTACCGGATTTCCAATTATGTAAGGTTGTTTTTGAAAGGGTGATCGATAAAATAAAAATTAAACAATAAAATATATTCTCTTAAATACAAAATAAAAGTATCAATATTCGTATAAACAAAACAAATATGACTATGTTAATAAATACAACTATGCTATTTTTCTTCACTACGATAGGAACTAAACCCGATTCAACCTCTCGGAGATTTAGAACCTCTTAGTGATTTTTTTTAAACTTTTTTTAATAATTTTTTTTATTTATTTTAATTTTGTTTTTTTAATTTTTTTTATCTTTTTTTATTATTTTTTTTAATCTTTATTATTATTATTTTTTTAATCTTTTTTATCTAGCCGCTGTGGCGACTACATGCAAAAATTTCCTTATATTTTATGTTTTAGGCGTTTTAGCATTGTTGGGGTGAACTACATTCCACCTGTCGGATGCCCGGATGATAACATTATAAGTGTATTACATTAACCCGGCACCTGCCACGTGGGGTGCTACCAGCACCCCATAACACATTTTTATCAAATATTTGGTATTTCAAGTTTGGTAACCGAGCTGTGCGTCATAGTAGCTTTCTATAATATTATATAGCATAGATATGTTAGTGTTTGAAGTGGTTATTTAGTGTCATTCTGAACTGATAGCTCTAAAGTCGAATTGGGGTGTCATCATCTGGCACTTTAAGTTTTATTTTTTTTTGTATTTTTTTATAAAGAGGTCAAATTTACATTTTTTATTGAAATAACTGATTTCAATTATTAATATAGACTCTATACTCACTAAATCTTAATTTTTTTAGATATTTTACTTGACTTCATTTATTATGGCTCGGTACTTGCTAATTTGCTTATAACATCTTTTTCATTTTATTTTTTAACTTTTATAACATATTAGTGGCTAATAAGTTAATAAAACATGTTTTCTTATATTCTTGTGTTACTCCACGCATTAGTTTGTTTTTTAAACAAGTAGATCACAGAAAATTTTTAAGGGGTGCTGTGAGCACCCCACGTGGCAGTTGGCGCCTTGCAAAGCCACGTGGCAGGTGCCGGGTTAAATAAATAGCAAACATGAATTTTTCCGATTTGAACCGGTTTTTTTGAAAAAAAACGGGTTTTTTTCGGGTTTTTCTATGGATTAAAAAAATCGATTTTTTTAAACACTATTTGATACCATTAAATACTTTTTTTATTTATTAATGCAATGGCATTTTTCAATATTTTATCTGTTATTATAACTACCTACTTAAAGGGTTTATACATACAGGGTGTTTGGTAAAGAATGGGCCATAGCTTTACCTCAGATTCCTGACATTAAAATAGGTAAAGCTAACTTACCTTAGTACCAAAGTTGATAATAATGGAAATACAGGGTGTCAAATTTAAACTTTTATTTTATTTATTCTTGAATATTCCCTAACAGGCACGAGATAAAAACATGAAATTTGGTAAGCGGGGTTTTTTTTAGTCAAGAAATCTCAATTCGTCACCAAAAATAATGTATTTCCCAGAGGGCGCCACATACGCCTTTCAGCGCTCATTTAATAGGTTCAATTTTTTTTATCATCCACTCTAGAAACTGTTTGAATAAAAACTTTTATTCTCTTAATATTTTTACTTAAAAAAGGTATACTACATTCATCTCGCTAAACTCAACCGTTTTCGAGATAAACGCATTTTAAATCTGCGAGGGAAGAATATAATTTTTGCATAATATCATTGTAGTTTCTCCCGAAAAATACCTAACTTAAAACCATAAAAATTTACAAAAATATATCGCGAATTTTTTCAAATACAATTTGCGATGAAATGACATAAATATGAGAACGGGCACAATTATTACGGTTTAAAGTTTATTTTTAGGGTCTATCTACAATGAAATTACGCAAAGAATTACTAGCCCAGTAAATGAACGGGAAATTCGGCGATACTGTGTAATTTTCAGGGGCAACTCCGAATTGCATGAAAATTTGGATTTAGGTTCTACTTACCCTCCACTTCAAAGTTGAAATTGTGCCGTTGGTTGCTTTTACTTAGGGGGTGACAGTCACCCCTTCTCGGGGGTGAAAAACATACATTCAAGATAAGACCGGAAATGCATAAATTGACTGATTTTAAACAACTTTTATTATATAGTATTTTTTACGTAAGTCAATATTTTTCGAGTTATTTGCCATTGAAAATGTTGATTTTTCGGCAAAAAAACTACGTTTTCAGACCGTTTTTCGCAAATAACTCAAAAAGTAAATATTTTATCGAAAAAAATATTCTTAGCAAAAGTGTAGCTTATAAAAAACCCAAAAAAATGGTGTATCATTAAAGTCTATGAATCAAATTAAAACAAAGTTGTAGCTCATGAAAAATACGTTCTTATTCGTCTAATTCCAAATCGAATATTTCAAGGGGAAATCACCGAAAAATTAAGCACTTTTCGAGAAAAACCCATTTAAACATTTTTAAAGTGTTTATAAAAAGCTTTGTTTTAATTGTTAACAAAAGTTTTAGCATTAAAAATAAACGAGTTATACTCAAAATAAAGTTGGCCCTCTTTTTTTTGTAAAAAATCATGAAAATCTCGCCGTGTTTAGCTCCCCAGATGAAATTAATCGCTACCGATTTACAAACAATTTACTTACCTATCTATTTTTTATATGATCTGTCAGTATCACCGGTTTAACGTGTTTATTTTTGAAAGGTTTATAATGGAGGAAGCTCGAATGGGTCACTAATCATGAGTGTATGCAAATTTTGAACAGCCATATACCTATTAACCAATTTTTGTCTTACGGAGAAACAAAATGAAACTAGCATATTTATAATAGCAAAACCTACATTTTTTTATTCTTTAAGATTTTTCTTATCACTAACACTTTTTAAGTTATTTAATAAAAATGAAATTTTTCAAAAATTTTTAGAAAATTTTTTTTTATTATAAAACCAAATGTTTTCAAAAATAAGCACTTCAAACCAATCAAACTTACAGATCATATAAACAATACACATACAGTTAAAATAGATGGTAAAGCCAAACGATTAATTTCATTTAGGGTGCTCAATAGAGGGAGGTTTTCGCGATTTTTTTTACCAAAAAAAGGGCCCAACTTTTTTTCAGTGTAACTCGTTTATTTTTGATGCTGTAAACTTTTATGAAAAACAAATAATAAGCTTTTTTCGATACTTTAAAAATGTTAATAAGGTTTTGCCGAAAAACGCTTCTTTCTTCGGTGATTTCGCGTTGAATTATTCGATTTGGAATTAGACGAATAAGAACGTATTTTTCATGAGCTACAACTTTGCTTCTACTCAATTTGTAGACTTTACTTGTACATCATTTTTTTCGTTTTTTTGTAGGCTACACTTTTGCTAAAAATATTTTTTTCGATAAAATATTAACTTTTTCAGTTATTTGGGAAAAATTGTCTGAAAACGTAGTTTTTTTGTCGAAAAATCAACATTTTAAATCGCGAATAACTCGAAAAGTATTGACTTACGTAAAAAACTTTATAGAACAAAAGGTGCTTAAAATAAGTCAATTTATCGATTTCCGGCCTCATTTTAAACACTCGTTTTTCACCCCCCGAGAAGGGGTAAATGTCACCCCCCAAGTAAAAGCAACCAACGGCACAAATTCAACTTTGAAGTGAAGGGTAAGTAGAACATAAATCCAAATTTTCATGCAATTCGGAGTTGCCCCTGGAAATTACACTCCAAAACGGTCATTTACTGGGCTGTATGTGTATCGCAGATTTAAAATGAGTTTATCTCGAAAACAATTGAGTTTAGCAAGATGAATGTAGTATACTTTTTTTAAGTAAAAATATTAGGAGAATTCAAATTTTGATTTAAATAGTATGTAGAGTGGGGGATACAAAAAATTGAACGTACTAAATGAGCGCCGAAAGACGTACTTATGTGGCGCCCTGTGGGTATCATTTTTGGTGGCGAATTTAGATTTCTCATACCAAAAAACCTCAGCTTACTAAATTTCGTGTTGTTATCCCATGCCTGTCAGGAAATATCCAAGAATAAATAAGATAAAAGTTTAACTTTGACATTTTCAAGTATTTCGGTTATCAACTTTCGTACTAAGGTAAGTTAGCTTTAATCGACCTATTTTATCTATAATAATAATAATAATAATAATGATTTTATCCTGTGGGAGTTTTATGTCAGTTCTTCTATCAGGCGCGGCCCCCTGCGAATGGGGGATGCTTTCTGGGTATTCGTAGCGCCAATACCCAGAGAGTAGCAGGAATACTTGCCGTGGAACAAAAACTGACACCTGGCAGTAGGTATAAAATGCACACCCATGAGAATGGAGACTAATAGTTTATGTTTAGGGCCGCTGCCTGGGGATCGCCAGGGCACGTCTGGAGCCGACGCTGGACGTGACAGCATGCGGGACGTCGGTGGCAGGGTGTTGAGGAGGCGGGCCCCTGTCACACAAACAGCTACAGCCCAACAACAAGAACAACAACCACAAGCGAGCCAAACAACAGCAAGAGCTCCACTCGCTGAAGGTGCTGCGCCGGAACATCAGCCGGCGCTCACTCAAGCGGGACGACCGAGGCAGCGCATGAAATGGACTGTGTCCATTAACGAAAGCATTCTGCGCTTCTATTATAAGGTGACAAACCTCGGTCAAGAAACGATCGGCTACAGACAACAGCTGTATGCCGAATTTTGCAGGGAGTACCCAGATATTCAAGTATCGGAGCAAAGAGTATCAGATCAATACCGGGTAATCGTAAGAAACAACCTTATCCCAGAGACTAGACGCAATACGATCAAAAGCGAAGTCGAACGGGAGATTAATAACCAAGAGCTAGTTTTAGATCAAGTCCCTAATGAAATCCTTGATGAGCAGATTCCTGAGATTCCCATACCAGAAACTCAACCTGACAATACACAGCAGGAAAACAACGAGTTGCGCGATAGTCTAGAGAACGAAATGGCTCGTGCCGTACAAGAGTTTAATGGAACAAATCCACTTAGCAGACCACCGCTACCACGAATAAACTCTTGTAAGAAACTAGGTGCCCTGTTACAAATTGTGAATACTGAAGTCCTACCCAATTATGTCGTAGAAGCCCACACATTGGAATATCTGCATATGCTAATCTACTGTGCAGCTACAGCAATTGCCAATGTAATGGGCGTTAAGATCAGAACACGACGGGGTACTAATAACAGAAGGACTGGTAACAGAATTGCACCCTGGGAAAAAAGACTTCTCGGAAAAATTGAATTACTGCGTAGGGATATTGGTCAAGTCACAGAATATATAAGAGGTGTTACAAGTAGAAAAGTCATTAAAAGAGCTGAAGAAATAATGCGGAGCACTGCAAGACACTCGAGATACGATCCAGAAAATAACACAGCCCAACAGTGTCTGGATACATTAAAACAAAAACTCTCCGTCTATTCAGGACGATTAAGAAGGTATAAAGTTAGTAACAACCGAAAATGTGACAATGCACTTTTTGAGAACTCTGAGAAGGCGTTCTACCGAAAACTCAATTCCACCGTAGAAAGTGTCGACAAGTCTTACCCAAGCCAAGAAGAAATTCATGAGTTTTGGGGAAATCAACTTTCCACACCAGCTGCTTTTAACAACAATGCTGGCTGGATGGAAGATACGACGCGCAACTGTCACCACTACGTCACTGCTAACTACGAACCATTCACGACTGAAGAAGTCTCAAATGTCATCAAAGAGCTTCATAACTGGAAATCTCCTGGACCAGACGGAGTTCAGAACTTCTGGCTTAAAAAGTTTTGGAGTATTCATGAGTGCTTATCAACATTAATTAATCATGTTATTTCTAATCCGCAGGAATTACCATCATTTCTAACTCAGGGAACTACTTATTTAATACCCAAGGATCAAAATAACACCCAAGATCCATCCAAGTACCGCCCAATTACTTGTCTTCCAACTTTGTATAAATTGATCACATCCTGTGTAACCCGGCGTATCTACCAACACTGTGCTCTAAACAATATCATAGAGCCTCAACAGAAAGGATGCGCTAAGGGTTCCATGGGTTGCAAAGAACAGCTTATCATCGACTCAGTCATTTCTAACCAGGCATTCACTAAAAAAAGGAACCTTTTTACTGCATTTATTGACTATAAAAAGGCCTTTGATTCAGTACCGCATGAATGGCTAATAGATATATTGAAAATATACAAAGTAGATGATAACATAGTGACCTTTTTAAGGCATATAATGAGAGATTGGAAGACTAAAATTCACCTCCAAATACCTGGTGAAAACAATATCGAAACCGAAAATATCGCAATCAACCGGGGCCTATTTCAAGGAGACTCATTGAGTCCATTGTGGTTCTGTTTAGCTTTGAACCCCCTTTCCCAGCTATTAAACTCCACTGACTCAGGTTTTAGCATTAAAAGCAATAATACTGTGGTAGCGAAGCTCAATCATCTGTTGTATATGGATGATTTGAAATTAATGGCTTCCACTCGAGAACACCTAGAAGAGATGCTAAAAACTGTAGAAACATTTTCTAATGATATTAGTATGCAGTTCGGTCTAGACAAGTGCCGTGTTTTGAATATAGTCAGAGGAAAGGTACAGCCCGGTGGATTCGATATGCAAAATGGCCAGAACATCGAGGCCATGGGCGACAACGATATGTACAAATATCTTGGAGTAAAGCAGGCGCGGAAAATTGACCATAAGCAAATGAAAACTGAGATAACTACTGAGTTTATAAGAAGGGTAAAACAGCTGCTTCGTTCACAGCTTAACAGTAAAAATTTGTTTAAGGCACTAAACACCTACGCTTGTTCCGCGCTTAGCTATTCATTTGGTATTGTTAAGTGGACAAAAACGGATCTAGAAAATCTTCAGCGAAAAGTACGAACACACCTCACAAAGGCACAAAAACACCACCCTAAAAGTGCAGTAGAACGAACGACATTACCCCGGTATTTAGGAGGAAGAGGACTTATGGATATAGGTGAGCAATTAGATAAACAAATTGCTAATTTAAGAACTTATTTTCAGATGCAGGCTGAGACATCTATTCTACATCGCGCTATCTGCGCAGTAGATGACACAACACCGATCAAACTGAGGGAAGCAGAACTGCGCATAAACCACCTTACTAAGGACGAAAAAGTGCGCGCCTGGATGGGTAAACCTTTGCACGGGCGACATCCCAATGAGGTCAGCCAAGATTATGTCGACAATATAGCGTCGAACTACTGGTTGACATCAGGAAAGATGTTCCCTGAAACGGAGGGTTCATTACTGGCCATTCAGGATCAGGTTATACCAACCAGAAACTACCTGAAATATATTATCAAAGACCCTCAGGTTCAAAACGACAGATGCCGATATGGATGTCAAGCCCAAGAAACCATCCAACATCTTACAGGGGGCTGCCAGGCATTTGCTGCAACTGAATACAAGGAACGGCATGACGCAGTGGGAAAAATCCTTCATCAAGAGATAGCTATCAAGCTGGGACTTCTCCAAACGGACCATCTCCCGTATTATCAATACGTCCCTGAGAGTATGCTTGAGGATGGCAACTACAAGCTATACTGGGACCGCACTGTGCTCACAGATCAAACAGTGGCACATAACAGACCAGATCTCGTACTAGTTAATAAATTAACAAGACAAACAACACTAATTGATGTGGCGATACCTAACAACAATAATCTACGTAGTAAATTCACTGAAAAGATCGCCAAGTACAGAGATCTAGAAATTCAAATACGAAGGTAATGGAGAATGAAAAGTACCCAGACGATACCTATTGTTATATCTACTACTGGAGTCATTCCGAAGAACCTCCTCGAAAGCATAAAAAGGCTGGGTCTAAATGAACATCTTTACAAGACCATGCAGAAAGCTGTACTACTCGCAACGGCCAGATGTGTACGAAAATTTTTGGGAGATACACCTGCATACCAAGTCACCTAGGGCTCGATAACACGGAAAGAGTCCCACCAGAGCTCAATCCTTTTGATACCGTAGGTATCTGGGATGAGTCAATTTTCCCCTTAGAGGGAGTGTGAGCCGTATGGCTAAATCTGTATGATTTTATTGATTGGATAATGATTTTATTGCTTTTTTTCAAAAAAAAAGTACAAACTAGACAAACAGTAATAATTATAAAGCAAAAGGCGACGTTCGCTCTTAGATGATGTTCCTAGAAACACCAGCTAAGAAGCGCTCTTTCACGTAACCGCAGGTTCCCACGTTCCCACGTAACCACGTATCCTATCAGGAATCTAAGGTGAAGATATGTCCTATTCTTTACCAAACACCCTGTATATAGATAATGTATTTAAATCGATGATATATCGATATATTATGTCTATGATAATTAAGTAGACTTAGACAGAATTGATGACTAAAATTCACCTTCAAATATCTGGTGAATACAATGTCGAAAGTGAAGATATCCCCTTTTTTCAAGGGGGCTCGTTGAGTCCGATATGGTTCTGCCTAGCGGTAAACCCACCATCTCAGCTACTGACTCTAGCTTACCCGCTACTGCACTGACTCAAGTTTTAGCATAAAAAATAATCTAACATTTGTAGATTATGCATTTATTAAATATTTTCATAAATTGCTGTATTTTATTCTGTATTCATTACTAACATAAGAGTAGTAATATTCATTATTAACAGAGGAATGGGAGAGGGAGATGTTATTTCTCCTAAACTATTTATATTATCACTGGAAAGTGTTCTCAAAAATTGGAATAAATAAGATAAAAGTTTAACTTTGACACTTTGAAGTATTTCGGTTATTATCAACTTTCGTACTAAGGTAAGTTAGCTTTAATCGACCTATTTTATCTATCAGGAATCTAAGGTGAAGATATGGCCTATTCTTTACCAAACACCCTGTATATAGATAATATATATAAATCGATGATATATCGATATATGTCGATTATAATTAAGTAGACTTAGACAGAATGGATGACTAAAATTCACCTTCAAATATCTGGTGAATACAATATCGAAAGTGAAGATATCCCCTTTTTTTAAGGGAGCTCGTTGAGTCCGATATGGTTCTGCCTAGCGATAAACCCACCATCTCAGCTACTGACACTAGCTTACCCGCTACTGCACTGACTCAAGTTTTAGCATAAAAAATAATCTAACATTTGTAAATTATGCATTTATTAAATATTTTCATAAATTGCTGTTAGGTCTGGATCCCGCGTATGAAAAAAAAGATGATTAATAGCAAGCTGAAAATTTGTTAATAGCTTAAGGGTGTCTAGTCGGATAAACTTTGATATATGGGAACACTGGAACAAGGGCAGTTTTAATTGTGAAACAGTTTAAAAATTTGGAACGGTCAGACCACGAAAACGGCACATTTATTTTGTCCGACAAAATAGACTTAAACTCTCCGAACAGAGATTAAACTCTCATGCAAAAATCAGACTGTTATTTATCAACTGTCATAATTCCTGTCATTTGACATATTCTACATGTTCCACTCATTAAAACGCCCATTTGGTGATAAATAGCAGTCTGATTTTTACATGAGAGTTTAATCTCTGTTCGGAGAGTTTAAGTCTATTCTGTCGGACAAAATAAATGTGCCGTTTTCGTAGTCTGACCGTTCCAAATTTTTAACCTGTTTCACAAGTAAAACTGCGCTTGTTCCGGTGTTCCAGAGTTCCAGTATTCCAGACACCCTTAAGCTATTAACAAATTTTCAGCTTGCTATTAATCAACTTTTTTTTCATACGCGGGATCCATACCTATGTATTTTTTTCTGTATTCATTATTCATTACTAACAGAGGAGTAATAATATTCATTATTAACAGAGGAATGGGACAGGGAGATGTTATTTCTCCTTACCTATTTATATTAGCACTGGAAAGTGTTCTCAAAAATTGGAATGAACAAACATGGGAATAAACATAAATGAAAAGAAACTAAACTACACTAAGCGTCAAAATTAACGCACCACCTTAAAGATGGAACATTTTTGAACCCTCCTATTTTCTAAACCTGTTGTCCGATTTTAGTGACTTTCTTATTATGTTATAGCCTTATTGTTCAAATATATCTATGTAATAATATTTTTGATAAACAAGTAAGTGTCATTGTATACCGGGTGTAACAATGATAGTGTGTTTTTTCCTCAAAGTTCGGAAAACCCTGTAGAATATTCTAGCGTATATAAAATATTGAAATTAAAATTCAACTATAGCCTTAGGGTTTCTTAAAATTTTGCTTTTTGATTCATTCGCTTATGTTGCATAACAAAAAAGTTAGGTAATTTAACAACTAGCAACGTTCTTCATCAATACAGGGTGTTTCTTAACCCGGCATTGGTCGCTAGGAAGGTTGTTACGCGAGTGCTCGCGCGTGAGATTTTCTCTCACATATCCAACTTTTGCCTTCCTTTACAAAATTTTACCAAAAAGATGAGGTTTCATCAACAATAAAGCCACTTGCTTTAAAAAGACACGGCGTTTTTCTGTTTTATTATTATTATCTTTATATAAAATGTGACTATTGATGCCGCCAATATTTAACATTGAAAAATATATGGTAAGTGACCATATACAACTAACCCGTGAAACGGATATAGGATTTTCATATCATCGACCACATCAACGGTGCCTTTTATTACATCATAAAAGGATATTATTTTAGGTTTTAAGGGGAAAAATAAAATTAATTTTTATACAGAGTTGGTGACGCCGGTGGTCGCTTGATGAGAGAATCTCTCACACGAAGCGCACTGACACAACAATATGGTGATACTAAGAAAACTGAGTCACTATCTGAGCGGACGAGTCTATTAGATTGTCGAGGGAGGATAGGAGACTAGAAGGAACTAGAGCGCGTATAATTTACCAGAAAAAAGTTGTGCGCAATTTTCTGAAACCGTGAGAGAAAATCTCATATAGCGACCACTGGCGGGTTAATAAGTGCGACAAACTTTAAGGGGTAATTCTGTATGAAAACTAATGACCGTTTGACTGACATATTACGTCCGCAAATGCTTCGTTTTTGACCAATTCTTCGACCATTTATTTACTGCTCCAGAACCGGTTGAGATATGCAAATGAAATTTGGTAGGTTTTAAGAGGTAGTTATTGCGCATTTTTTGGCTACAATTAAGAATTTTATATTCACCATTGGCGTGCATACGGGTCATATTACCCGGTCATAATCCCCGTATGTACGCCAATGGTGCAAATAAAATTCTTAATTATATGCGAAAAAGTGCGCAATAGCCACCTCTTAAAACTTACCAAATTTCATTTGCATATCTCAATCGGTTTTAGAGCAGTAAATAAATCGTCAATTTGTAAGAAAAAATTTAACATCCCATATCTCGGAAAGGAAGCATTTGCGGACATATGTTTATAAATCAAACGGTCATTATTTTTCATGCAGAATTACCCCTTAAAGTTTGTCGCACTTATTAAGAAACACCCTGTATTGATGAAGAACGTTACTAGTTGTTAAAGTACCTAACTATTTTATTACGCATGCAAGCGAATGAATCAAAAAGCAAAATGTTAAGAAACCCTAAGGCTACAGTTCAGTTGTAATTTCAATATTTTATATAAGCTACAATATTCCACAGGGTGTTCCGATCTTTGAGGAAAAAACACACTATCATTTTTCCACCTGGTATACAGTGACACTTACCTGTTTAGCAACAACATTATTACAGCGATATTTTTGAAAAATAAAGCTACAATATACTAAAAAAATCATCAAAATTGTACAACAGGTTTAGAAAATACGAGACTTCAAAAATGTTCCATTTTTAAGGTGGTGCATTAATTTTGACCCTTAGTGTACCTAAGATATGCAGATAATGTAGTAATAATGGGATCAAGTTTTGAAGAACTACAAATCATTCTAACGGAACTAGCAACGGAATCCTAACAAACAGAATACCACATGTGCTTTTTCAATAAAAAATGTATGACCTGCTTTTTGTTACACCCGGTATATGGATCATTAACATACAAAAATATGATGTACGGAGTTTTAACAAAATTAATAAAACCAAAGTTTAATCATCCAATTAGCGTGTGTAAACCCCATGCTCACTCATTAAAAATCAGATATGTGAAAATACTAATACCAAATTTTAAATCAACCTCAAAATCCTTTCAGTCCTCTCATATTACCAAGGTAATAGTCCTTATTACAATCTAAAAAACGATCCCGTGCGTGGCCCAATGTTTTTAAATTAAAATTGATTTCGAGGGTGAAACAGGGCGCAAAAGGGATATTAATGATGCTCTAACAGAAATTAATGGAGAAAAAGAAAAACGAAGGATAGTTAGTGATTTTGGAGGTCAGCACTTAGAGCGAGCGACATATAAGACAAAAGAAAAAACCAGAAAGCAATCATTTATAAGGATTCCGTTAAATTAAATAATACCGACCACTATCTGGTGCGACAGGTTGATAATAAAACAGGCCTCTACAAATGATGATATTTTATACAGTTGAGTCCCTGAATCTTTACCCGTGCGTTATCATTATTTAAAGTATGCGAAATAAGTCGATGATAAGTCGGAAATTGAAATTTACTAAACAACAGCAAGTCACTTACTGTCATTTGCTGTTGAGTATAGTAAATTTCAATTTCCGCCTTCTCATCGAATTATTTCGTATGCTTTAAATGATGACGCAAGGGTAAAGATTCAGCGACTCAACTGTATCATCATCATTCTCTTTGCCTTATCCCTATCCGGGGTCGGCCTCCCTATTTGCATTTCTCCACACAATTCCATCTTGGATCATATCAATGTTAATCCCCTTTACCAACATGTCCTGCCTTATCGTCTCTCCCAGGTCTTCTTTGGTCTTCCTCTCCTACTCCTTCCAGAAATCTTTACTTTAGCTATTCTTCGTATTGGGTGATTAACGTCTCGACGTTGAACATGACCAAACCATATTAGCATATGCTCTCTCATTTTGGCATCAATTGGTGCCACACCTACACATTTTATCCTTCTTTGTCACTCCACTCATCCATCTAAGCACTCTCATTTCCGCCACATGCATTCGTTGTTCCTCTTTCTTTTTCACTGCCCAACATTTAGTTCCGTACATCATAGCCGGTCTTATGGCTGTTTTATAGAATTTTCCCTTTAACTTCATTGGAATTTTTCTGTCACACAACACATCACTCGCTTCTTTCCACTTCATCCATCCAGCCCTAATTCTACTCCATGCATCTCCATCTATTTCTCCATTACTCTGTAATACCGATCCTAGGTACTTAAAACTATTGCTTTTCACAATAATTTCACCATCCAGAAATACCATTTACCAAAGATACCATTTTATTTGTGTAATAACTCCAACTTTAAATGAACATTCCAAATAATCCAAATACTTTAGTAGTAAAAGTATTCCAAATACTTTTTGTCCTACTAAGCTTTAAACCTTTTTTCTCCAGAGCTTGTCTCCACTGTTCCAGTTTTTGTTCTAAGTCTCTTTCACTATTTTCTACTAACACTACAAACATCATCAGCATACATTAGGCAGCATGGAATGCTACCCTGTAGTTTCGTTGTTATCTGGTCCAAAACTAATGAGAATAAATAAGGACTAAGCACCGAGCCTTGGTGCAATCCTACTTTCACCTGAAATTTATCAGTCTCTCCCACACCCTGTCCTAACACTAGTCGTTACTCCCTCATACATATCAACATATTTCTCACAATCTTTACATATTCGCCAGGGACTCCTTTCATATTGAGTGCCCACCACAGAATCTCTCGAGAAACTCTATCATATGCTTTCTCAAGATCAATGAATACTATATGAACGTTTGTGTCTTTACACCTGTATTTTTCCATCAATTGCCTTATAATTAAAATTGCGTCTGTTGTTGATCTGCCCTGCATAATAGGTCTGGATCCCGCGTATGAAAAAAAAGTTGATTAATAGCAAGCTGAAAATTTGTTAATAGCTTAAGGGTGTCTAGTCGAATAAACTTTGATATGTGTGAACACTGGAACAGGGGTAGTTTTAATTGTGGAACAGGTTAAAAATTTGGAACGGTCACAGCACGAAAACGGCACATTTATTTTGTCCGACAGAACAGACTTAAACTCTTCGAACAGAGATTAAACTCTCATGCAAAAATCAGACTGCTATTTATCACCAAATGGGCGTTTAAATGAGTGGAACATGTAGAATATGTCAAATGACAGGAATTATGACAGGTAATAAATATCAGTCTGATTTTTTCATGAGAGTTTAATCTCTGTTCGGAGAGTTTAAGTCTGTTCCGTCGGACAAAATAAATGTGCCGTTTTCGTGCTGTGACCGTTCCAAATTTTTAACCTGTTCCACAATTAAAACTACCCCTGTTTCAGTGTTCCCATATATCAAAGTTTATTCGACTAGACACCCTTAAGCTATTAACAAATTTTCAGCTTGCTATTAATCAACTTTTTTTTCATACGCGGGATCCAGACCTATAAAGTCAAATTGATTATCGGATATTTCGGTTTCTTCACGTATCCGTCTATCAATTACTCTCTCCCATATTTTGATGGTGTGGCTAAGTAGTTTTATAGCCCTGTAGTTTGTACATTGTCGTATGTCTTCCTTGTTTTTGTAGACAGGTTCTAATATACTGCTTCTTCATTCGTCTGGCATTTGTCCAACTTCCATAATTCTATTAAATAGACCTGCTAGCCAACTTATTTCTGTCTCTCCCAATGCTCTCCATACTTCCCCAGGAATATCATCTGGTCCGACTGATTTTCCTTTCTTTATTTTTTTAAGCGCTTGAGCCACTTCCTCGTTTGTTATTCTGGTAACTATTGCTGTTACTGTCTCCGTTAACTCCACAGGCTCTCTGTCAAATTCTTCATTTAATAAACTGTCAAAATACTTTTTCCATCTCTTTTGACATCCTAATCGTGAATTAGTATTTTGTTATTTTCATCTCGGATACATCTAATCTGATTAAAATCTCTTGCTTTCTTTGCTCTCTCTTTGGCTATTTTATATATCTTTGCTTCGCCTTCCCTGGTATCAAGTTGATCGTATAAGTTTGAATACGCTTCTGCTTTAGCTTTTGCTTCTGCTACTTTCGCTTCCTTTTTGGCGACCATATAGTTTTGAAGATCTATGTCCTATCTGGTTTCTTGCCCTTTTTATATAATTTTCCCTTGCCTTTTATTTCTCCTTGTACTTCATTTGACCACCACCAAGTCTCTTTATCCTCAAACTTCTTTCCTGACATTTTCCCAAGTATTTCAATACCTGTCTCTCTATTGGCCATTTTTTTCCAAATTGTGTTAGGGCTTCCTTTCATGTTCCAACATATTTTTTCTACTATTTTTTCCCTGAATAGACCTTCTTTGTCATCTTTTAGCATCCACCACTTTATTTTTTTGTGGTCCTCATGATTCAGGAACTCAACTGTTAACTTTTTTTGTTGTGTTCATAATTAATTGTATTTAAAATTATTCATCTTTAAGTACTAGTTATTTGCATCAGTTTAAAAGTATTTCATAATGAAGAGAGAAATGCCATTGGTGCAGAAATGTTATGGCCAGAGGGGATGTCTTTATTTGCTTCATCGATCCAAAAAACTTTTGGCAATGAAAGACATCATGTGTTAATACAGGCGAGGCAAGGGAGATTGGTCTTGATAGGAAAGTTATGAGGATGATCGGATAGCTGTTCTGGAATCAACAAGGAGAATTAAGAATATCCAATGGTTTATATACAGAACAAGTAGAAGTAATTAAGGGCGTGAGACAGGGCTGCATACTCTCCCTCATCTGTAACATTTATGTGCAAAATATCTTTCAACTTGCATAGTAGAATCAGAATGGTATCGAAATGAATGGAACTTCGTAAATAATTTGCGATATGGTGATGATACAGCTATCATAGCATACAATAAAGATGCATTACAATAGACAGTAGATAATATTAAAACAGTGGGAGAGGAATATGGTCTCAACAAGGATTAAAGTTGGAATCACCTTCAGCCACCTCGCAGCTGTGTCATCCGCAAAGTTATGGTCTAGGAAACCCTGTCTTCAGGAAGCGAACCTGAGTTCCTGATTCGTGAATTTCATCATAAAAAGGACTGTCTTAAGCTTATCCTCATTTATCTTGGTTCTGATAATCCTACCAGTCTATTAGTACTCATCCAATCGGTTGTTGGTCTTTTCCCTTTGTGTTGGGTTTCGGGTGGTGTGCTTTCATTTGAACTTGGCCTTTTTGGACATTTAACCTTCTAAGTTTTTGTCCTTTCATGGCGTCTAATGACTTTGACGACATCTCTTTTGCCCTTTCGGTGGTCTTAATTACAGCTTTTGGATTGTACGTAATCTTGACCTTGTTTCACAAACTTACTGATTTTGGTTTTAAATAAATTATGCCAGATAACTTTTCAGCCTTAATCTCGTCGTCTGTCATGACCATGACAACACCTGTCAACACTATTAATCTGAGAGATTTTGTCGTTCCTTGTCAGCTTGGAAGATTTGTTTAGAATTTGTTGGCCCTTCGGCATTCGGAATTTCTTGTTTGGGAAGCGTGGTTTTGACATTTGATTTTCATCTCTATTTTATGCATTTCTTCAATGCGTTTCTATTTTTGGTCATCATATTTAGTTCTTCAATAGTTTTCTCTTTATTCCTTGCAGTTTCTTCGATCCCATATATCCACTTCATTACGGATTTTTCCTTCTTCTTTTCCTTCTACTTCCAGTTCTAATATTTGCCTTGTAATTCTTTCTAGTATCATTCTATTAGTACAGTGGAACCTCGATAACTCGGATTAATCGGGACCGCGGCCGATCCGGGTTATCGAAAATCCGGGTTAGCCGGAGAATATAGTAAAAATTAATAAATAACCTCCATTACAATTACAAAAACATGAAACACATATGCACAGTACACATCTAAATTACGTATAGTTGTATAGAGTGTAGAGTTTTGTTCATTTCTTGGTAAAAAACTCAGTCATACTGTAGAGATGTACCGACACCATAATATGGTAGGTCTGGATCCTGCGTACAAAAAAAAATTGATAAATAGCAAGCTGAAAATTTGTTATTAGCTTAAGGGTGTCTAGTCGGACAAACATTAATATATGGGAACACTGGAACAGGGGAAGTTTTAACTATGGAACAGGTTAAAAATTTGGAACGGTCAGACCACGAAAACGGCACATGTATTTTTTCCGACAGAACAGACTTAAACTCTCCGAGCAGAGATTAAACTCTCATGCAAAAATCAGACTGCTATTTATCACCAAATTGGCGTTTTAATGAGTGGAACATGTAGAATATGTCAAATGACAGGAATTATGACAAGTGATAAATAGCAGTCTGATTTTTGCATGAGAGTTTAATCTCTGTTCGGAGAGTTTATGTCTGTTCTGTCGGACAAAACAAATGTGCCATTTTCGTGTTCTGACCGTTCCAAATTTTTGACCTGTTCCACAATTAAAACTGCCCCTGTTCCAGTGTTCTCATATATCAAAGTTTATCCGACTAGACACCCTTAAGCTATTAATAAATTTTAGCTTGCTATTAATCAACTTTTTTTTCATACGCGGGATCCAGACCTATGGTAGCATAATATCATATTATGATGCTGCAATAAATTTATTTTAAAGATTCGTCTTTATCAATCCTACCTAATGTTTCTAGTTTCTTTTCCATTGTTACTGCAACATTTTTACGTTTTGTTACCATTACGTAGACAAAGCAAACACAATCTGAAGCACGATTACATTACAGAACGGAAGTGATTAATAGGCTGTACTACACACAATACAAGAATTTTTAAATAGTCACGTCTTTTTTAAACAATGCTAAGACAGTTTGGCATAAATAAAGAAAAAGGAATACAGACAGGTGTCTGTTCTTTCCGATAAGCTGAGACGGTCGCTCTGGCTGCCGCCGTGTGCATGAATCATTTTTACTATTGTACTTATGTGTTTAAATTACACAAATACACATTATCTCTGAAATATTATTTGGCCTACATACATTTTTATTTGATAAAATTGTTAAATTGTTTATTTGTTAAATTTTTGTCTGATGAAAATCGGTCCGGGTTAGCCGGACTTCCGGGTTATCGGGGGCCGACTTATCGGGGTTCCACTGTATGTCCGAACTAGAGTACATATTTGATTTTGTTTAATCTACTCTCTAATAGGGTTCTGCTTTGGCTTTTGTCTGATATATTAATTTCTTATCCTGTTCCATTCTATCTTACGTACATTTTTCTCAAATGTTTCATTTCCATTGAATTGACTTTTGATTCACATTTCTCTAAATGATCCAGTTTTTCCTTACGTATGTTTTATTGGTACTATGAATGATACTATAAATTATTTTTATTTTGACTTCCATTTTAACATCTTTGTGTGCTAGTATTGTGCGCTTCTATATTTGTTTTTTTTTCGCGTCTACCTTGCCATCATTAGTCACAATGCTGCCGAGGTATTCGTACGTTGGTATTTTTGAAGTTATACTTTTTTAGAAGCGATTGGGAAACTGTCGAGAGTGATTTTTTATAAAAATGATAGTATGAACTACACGCACGTCGCACACAGACAGTATGAAGCTATTTATTTGTTAAATCTATTATAGACCAGGACTAATCTGTAAAAAAACGTGTATTTTTAGATGTGAGAGGTGGCATTCGGATTTTTGCAGATAAAGTTAGGTGACACCTTCAGTAATAATAATTGACTTATGCTCCTTCTCAAATATGCCCGAAACATTAATAAAACAATTAAAATAATTAAAAATTTCGAAAAAAAATCGATTTTTTTTCTGCTTTCTTTGCTTATAACTTTAAAACGGTTCGTTCTGGAGCAAAGTGGTAGAAAAATCAAAGATAATTAAATTTTGTATGACATACGACTGGTCAAAAATGTCTTAAGGTATTACCTTTTCTGCAATATAGCAATAAATACAAAATAAGGGGGCAAAATACGCCTGTTTTTATTCAATTTATCTTAACCACTTTGGTGACATTTAGAACCTTAATAATTCGCTTAGAAAATTCATATAACTTACTTAAAGGGTCTACTAAATTTCATTAAAATCTACTTAATAGATTTTGCATAATAAATTTGCAATATAAATGTTTTTAAAAAAGTTCAAAATATTTAAAATCTTTCTGAACAAAAAGTAGACCATTTAGAAGCTGGCTAATTTTTTTACTATAAACAGGTGCTCTACCTATATAATACACTTTACAGAATTAAAATCGGATTATTTAAGGGGCCTCAGCAATGTTTTAAAATTATAAACAATTTTTTGGCTTATAATCAAATAGCTTTGTTTAATAATAAAAAAAAAATAATTTTTAGCAATGCAAATAATTAAAACCGGTATAATTTGACTTAAACTTTCCAATGCTGTCATCAGAATTGCTATTTTATTTTTTATTCAAAATTATTCTCGTTCAAAGATTGCAATTTTTCGATTTTTTGAAAGTTCCACCGCGTTTATCTCGAAAACTATGCATCCTACGAAAAAACCTGTAAGAATATTTTTTGCTTAGATTTACCCAAGATATACAAAAAAATGTTTTATGTTGCGAAAAATCGATTTTATGTAATTCCTCAAGTTCTTTGTAACAATCTTATCGACATCCGGATCAAGTGTTAAACAAAAAATTCGTGTTCTACGGGTCAAAATACATAAAAACAACTTGAGTAAGTCTATCTAAATAAAGGAGTCCGTAGCACCCCCTCCTGGACAGAGCACTAATTTGTTTATAAGCCAAAAAACTGTTTATAACTTTAAAACATTGCTGCTTAAATAAATCAATTTCAATTCTGTTAAGTGCATCAGATAGGTTGGATGGTTCTTTAGATGCAAAAAAATTGACAAATTTTTGTATGTTCTAGTTTTTGTTGTGCAATATTTTAAAAAATTTTAATTTGTAAAAAAAGTTTAGATTGAAAAATTATTATGCAAAATCTAGTAAGTCAATTTTAATGAAATTTGGTGGACGGTTTTAGCACATTATAAAAATTTTCTAAGCTAAGTAGGAAGGTTCCAAGTGTAACCAAAGTGATGGAAAAACATTGAATAAAGACATGCTTGTTTTTCTCCCTTATTTTATATTTATTGCTATTTTGCAGCAAGGGTGTTAAATTAAGACATTTTTAACTGATTGTTTTATTCCTATACGACTTTGTTCCAAAGTGAATCGTTTTAAACTTATAAGCAAAGAAAATAGAAAAACGCTGGACGGAAGGGCCGCCCGAGAACTTTATCGTACCGATCTATTATCGTTATGGTACTAGATATTGGAATTCTATAAAAATAACAAAGTTACTCGTTATTTTGATATTTTAGAAACACCTACTGTACTTAAAAGTATTTTATGGTTCTACGCATCATTAATTCCTGCATTTGAGAAAATGTTCGATGCCATATTTCGGGGACACACTATAGATGTGTAGATTATTGCATAAATCAATAGAATATTATAGTCATACTTTAATTTCAAATTAGTTCATTTTTCTGAGAAATTAATAGTTTACAATATTTGCATTTCATTCTATTTCGATTACGCCAGTCAATGCGCGAGATTAAGAACAAGATATTATCTCCAAATTCTATCCTACTGCATGGATTTTAATGAAATTTTGGGAGTAGCTCAATCTCCTAATTCAAAGTCTATCCTATATAATATGGCGCTTTTATCATGGGGGAAGTTCCCACCACTTCTCAGGGGTGAAATATTTTTATTTTCGAATTACATGGAGCAAAAGGAAGATTTTTAAGAAAATTTAAAAATTCATTCTATAATTTGATCACATTTTTTACAAAAACCATTCATTTTAAACCCGTTCAACTTTTTGAAAGTAGAAATAACACTATATATATTAAAAGGTATTGTAGAAGGAAAACAATGCATTTAAATTATGGTAGATGGGGAGTTAAATGTATATACTTTTCATTTTTCCTTAAAGTACATTAGTCATATATTTTTTGCACCATATCTCGCTTAGTTTGTAAGTAACCGACATTTAACGGTGCTCGTTTTAAAGGCCTTTTCAAACACTACAAAAGGTGTTGGTAGCATTATACACCTAAAACCAACCGTTCCTCTGTTATTTCAAGTTGAACACACCAATTTGAGCATGCACCAAAAAACAAACTATTTTCACCTACCATATCTCTTTTTGTATTACAAATAGAACATTTACGAAGGAACGAATTTCTTTATTATTAAAAATATAAAAAATGTTTTATATAGTGTTTTTAGTTCGATGCATAGTTTTTAAGGTATTCACAAAAAATCCGTCCGAAAAGGTGTCATTTTTCACTGAAAATGGCCAATTTTCAACTACGCATAACTCAAAAAGTATTGAGTTCTCAAAAAAAAAGTATAGACCAGTTTTTGCTTAAAAATATGTTCTTTAGCCACTTCCGTGCTTACTTTGACCAACAAATTTTCCACCCCCTTGAAGAAGTGGGAACCGCCCCAAGATAAAAGCGCCATACTATATAGGGTAGATTTTGTTTCTTGAGCTATTCCCTACTTACTGTGAAAATATCAAGTACATCAATGTAGTAGGATGGAATTCGGAGCAAAATACCCTCATTGACTGCCCTACAATAATGCTCTGCTATGAACGCGTGAGAGAGGACACACATAAGATTATAGCAAAATTTCTATTTACCGTAACTTTTCGAGTTTTTGAGCTACAGCAATGAATTTTATGTCATTGGAAAGGTAATTTTGCAGTCTTTTAAAATATGTTAAAATATACAGGGCGTATTTAAAAAAATTAGGATTTTTTATTCATTTCCGGTTCAACCGGAAGCCATATTTTTGTAAAATTTATTGTGATAATAGATAATAAAGTACCATATATGTCTGCAAAATTTCAAATATTAGTTTCTATTAAGAAGGAAGTTACGGGTACTCGAATATTTTTTAATAAAAAATTCATAACTCCCCTCTTATGAGGAGTTAGGATATATGACTAATGTCATTCAATTTACTGATAGGATATCAAAAATATATCAAAAAATAAAAAAATTCCTTGGAGCCATTTTCGAGAAAATCTAGTTCAAATTTATGTCAAACTTTGACCCCTTAAATATAGGCAACCCGTAACTTTTTCTGAAAAACGATAACATCCTTCTTATAGCCCCATCTTTAGGCTATATAACGACTTTTTCAAATTAAACTTATCTTAAACAAGTTTTTAGATAGATAGGGAAATGTGTCGGGTGGGCGGTCGGCCATGTTGGCCGCCATTTTGAATTTGGAAATGTCAAATTCCGTATTTTTATTTATCTATCGATGAGCTTACTTTGAGTTGAATTTCATTCATTTCGGTCTAAATTTGCAAAAATGGGCCCTAAATAACCCCCCTATTTCGGCCCCCCTTTGAGAGGTTTTTTTCAAAAGCTTAGTTTCTCGACAAAATTCTCTTAAACTTACTCATACCGAATTTCATCAAAATCGGTCCAGTAGTTTTTGCTGGGCGGTGGCGACATACGTACGTACGTACATACGTACGTACGTACGTACATACTTCCGACATGTTTTTTTTATTTGCTTTTTAGACTCAGGGGGACTCAAAACGTCGAAAAAAAGTAAAATCTGAAAAATTTTTTTTTTGCACGATCCTATAACTTTATCTATTATACTATACTACGTATATAGTACGATAAAGTAATATTATACTATACTACGTATATAGTACGATAAAGTAAAAAACGAAATTTTTTGAAATTGCTTAATATTCTATTTTTTTTTATTAATGTTCCGGACATATTTAAGAAGGAGCATAAGTCAATTATTATTAACGAAGTTATCACCTAACTTTATCCGCAAAAATCCGAATACCACCTCTCACACCCACCTAAAACAGATCCTTCCTGTTCTATTTTTTATGTTAAATTATTTATTTTTAAATTTGAAAAAAGATATTGGTGATTTTAGTAAATATATTTATTACAATTTTTATGTCTTTGGATTTGTATTCGTCAGGAGTAGGACAATAAGTAGTCAGATATGATGAAAATAAAATTAAAAAACAATCTAAATATTATTTGTACAATCTGTCAAAATAATTCATATTAGTATTGTTCGTCCGCTATAACTTTTCCCATGCGATTCATTTTCAAACAAATTAAGTAAGTCAAAACCTAAAGTGGAACGAACGTCGATGTGTACACACAGTGTACAGTTGAGTCCGCGAGTCTTTACCCGTGCGTCATTAATACCTGGCGAGATAAAACACATACTTTTTATCTAGCATCATTCTCTTCCACGCGTGAAACTAATGATAAACCAGCTGCCGCCTGTTATTAAGTAAAAACACATGTTATTTTTATGAACGATCTAGACTCAATGCATTTAAAAGAGATAGGTACAACGAAAGACGATTGGGGATATTTTCACATATTTTTTTTAGGTACAATTTCTGACCTTTTGGATTGTTTACTCTTGTGGCTGTCAGTTTGCTGAATTTTTTGCTGTTATTTTGTCGAATTTTTGCATTTTGCTAATTTTATATTGGAGTTAGAAATTTTGTAATAAGTTTATGTTATTTTACGATAAATTTTGACAACGTACAAAGCTAACCTCATTAAGACACAGTTAAGAAATGCTTGTGTTTAATGTTTCGCCAAAGTGAAAAAAATAACAAAAAGAAAATATGTTACCAAATTTTTTTATAAATTGTTTTTTTATTTATTAATCAATGATAATAAAAGAATTTATTAAGCTACTTGAAATGAACCAAAATTTTAAAGCAAAACTTAAATTTGACATTCAATTTATTTGAAAACGTCAAATTTTATACTATAACCCGTGATCGGAATAACACCCACTTTCTGTCACTTGCTGTTGCGTTTAGTAAATACTTATTTCGTATGCTTTAAATGATCACGCACTGGTAAAGACTCGTGGACTCAACTGTATATACATTTTGTATACTATATACTACAGACATCGGCGTACGTTTCACTTTATGTTTTGACTTATTTGTTTGAAAATGTATCGTGACGCATGGGAAAGTTACAGCGGACGAACAATATCAATTTTACGGCCATAGCACACAGACTTACACGGTTGTCGCCCGATAACCGTAATCGAGCAGTGTTTAGTGCGGTTGTTTTTGGATGGGTGACCGCTTAGGAACACCTCATGTTGTTACCTTGCTTTACTTTTTTTTTCATTTTTAGTATTGTTTTAATAACTTTTTTGTAAAGTGATAAGTAAGTATTAGAATTAGTTTAATATTTAAATAAAATACAAATGAGCTGTTTAAAGTTTATTATTTATTTCATTGAAATCATATATACGCTTGTCAATGGGAGCAAGAAGAGGATATTACCTCCGAATTCTATCCTACTGCATGGATTTTAATGAAATTTTGGGAATGGCCTCTATTAATCTCCTAATTCAAGGTCTACCCTATGCCGATGTGTGCTTTTATCTTGGGGGTGGTTCCCACCCCTTCTCAGCGGTGGAAATTTTTATGGTTGAAATAACTAGGGAATTCGCTAGAGAACCTAATTCTAAGCGAAAACTGTCCTATTATTTTTTTTTGAAAACTCAATACTTTTTGAGTTATTCGTGGTTGAAAATTGGCGATTTTCATTGAAACATAACACCTTTTCGAACGGTTTTTTGCGAATACCTTAAAAACTGTGCATCTAACTAAAAGAACTATGTGTATATAAAACATTTTTGCAGGTTATAAAAAGTCAAAGAGACACTTGCCTTCATAAATCTTCTAGTTATAATACAAAAAGATATATGTTAGGTGAAAAGAGTTTAGTTTTTGGTACATGCTCAAATTGGTATATTTAACTTGAAATAACAGAGAAACGCTCGATTTTTGTTGTGTAATGCTACTAATACCTTTTTTAGTGCTTAAAAAGACCTTTAAAATGAGCTATATTAAAGGTTCATTACATTCAAACTAAGCGAGATATGCTGCAAACAAAATTGATAACTAACGTATTTTAAGAAAAAATGAGAATTAACTTTAACCCCCATCACACAGAATGTAAATCCATCGTTTTACTTCTACAATACCTTTTATAGTAGTGTTATTTCTATGTTCAAAAAGTTGGACGGGTTTAAAATAAATGGTTTTTGAAAAATGATAAGATCAAATTATAGAGCGAATTTTTAAAGTCTCTTAAAAATCTCCCTTTTCTCCATGTAACTTGAAAATGATAAGAGATACAATAATGAGAAGTGAAAACGAAATATTTATCTAAAAAAATCCTACATTGGAGTAGGAGGAGTTATATGGAGAAAAAGAAAGATTTTTAAGAAAATTTAAAAATGCGCTCTATAATTTGATCTTATTTTTTTCAAAAACCATTCATTTTAAACTAGTCCAAGTTTTATAACATGGAAATAGCACTGTAGTAAAAAGTACTGTAGGAGGATAACGATGTATATAAATTCTGATGGATGCGGGGTTAAATTATACTTCTCATTTCTATTTAAAATACATTAGTCATCAATTTTTTTGCCGCATATCTCGCTTAGTTTGAATGTAATTGACATTTGGTATTGATTATATTTAAAGGTCTTTTCAAGCACTAAAAAAGTTATTAAAACTATTAATTTTAGTATCATTATAAACCTAAAATCTACCGTTTCTTTGTGATTTCAAGTCAAATACACCCATTTGAGCATGTACCAAAAAAATCAAACTCTTTTCACCTACCATATCCCTTTTTGTATTTTAACTAGAAGATTTATAAAGGAACGAGTGTCTTTGTTTTTTTATAAGCTATAAAAATATTATATATAGTTTTTTAGTTAGATGCATAGTTTTTACGGTATTCGCAAAAATCCGTACGAAATAGTGTCATTTTTCAATGAAAATGGCCAATTTTCAACCACGAATAACTCAAAAAGTATTGAGTTTTAAAAAAATAATTATCGAACAGTTTTTTCTTAGAGTTTGCTTAACCAAAACATTTTCCACCCCCGAAAAGGTTTGGGAACCACCCCCAAGAGCAAAGCGCATATCGGCATAGGGTAGACTTTGTTTCTTGAGCTATTCCATACTTACTGTGAAAATATCAAGTAAATCGATGTAGTAGGATGGAATTCGGAGCCAAATCCCCTTATTGACTGCCCTAATAATAGATATATAAATGCTTACGTGCGTACAAAGTAAACACACACATTATTTTTAGACCAATGCAGATAGCTCTAAAATGGACCAAAAAAATAAAAAATTAGTAGCAGGATGAGACCAATTCCAAATGAAAGTACACATATTAGATAACATGTGGAACATTTTTCACCAAATCTGGATGAGGGGAAGATGGGTTGTGGGAGCGTTTTTAGGGGTGAAAACGGTTAATTACGATTTGCGGCAAAACGACACATCCTATCGAAAAAAGTTAAATGGCAAACATGTAGACAATGAAAATGTCTACAACTTTTGTGAATAAATATTTTTCCCATAACCTCAAAATATCCGAGAAAATCGAAAAATTTGATGTTTTTGATTTTATTTTTTTTCTCACTGAAAAAAAAAATTTTTTTCTGACAAATATGGTGGAAACTTACCTCTTTCTGTCCCAAACATACTGTAATTTTTCTGTTTAAGAATATTTTTTAAAACTCTTGTTTTTTATGTTTAAGGAAAAATGTAAGCATTTTTTCAATTGAAAAATCTCCCGAAATTTTTTTAGATTTTTTAAAGAAGTTGGCATTTTTTTTGTTTATTGAAACCTCTATTTTCTGATGGTGTAAAAAAATATATACGTTACTGTCGAAAACTTTGTCACAAAAGGCAAAAATCAGAAATTTATTATCAACCTCTCACCATTTTCAGATTCTCAGACGTAATATAAGTTGCATAGAGAGCAGGAACCAACGAACCTCTGTTAAAAATTTACTACACTAATGCCGTTGTCTGTGATTTTTAATTTTGTGAATAAATTATAGTTAAAAAAATTAAAAACCACGCTTTTAAAGCACTAAAAATTTAAAAATAAAATATTACTATACTAGCTTTAATTTTAAAAGTTATTTTTAAATTTTTAGTGCTTTAAAAGCGTGTTTTTTACTTTTTTTTAAACTATATTTTTTAAAAAAAGTCGGCCGACTTACCTATAAATTACATTTTTTTTTAAACTTTTTTCTCATGAACCAAATTAAAAGTCGCAACAACTTCTTTAACGAAAAAGTTTATTTAATACAAAAGAAAGTAATTATTATAATTTTAATGGCCAATTTTTCATCAGTTAATTAAGTTTTTGCTTCTTTGATGGCATTTCTTCATCACATTCGGTAATGCTTACAGATTCTGCAGGTTCCTCTAAATCTTCTAGACCATCATGGTCTTCGTCTAAATTTTCTTCATTTGGCGTTGGTTTCTCATCCATAATGTCATCATATTCATTAATATAAAAAAAATGGTTTTTCGACATAGGAGCATTTATGAGAAGTACAATTTGAACATAAATTGGTACATTTCAAACCATGCTTTCGGCCCCCACATTTTTGACTATTGCATCCAGTCTCACAGCTTTATGCCTTATGTGACAACATTTTCCACAGTAACGTATATATTTTTTACACCATCAGAAAATAGAGGTTTCAATAAACAAAAAAATGTCAACTCCTTTAAAAAAGCTAAAAAAATTTCGGGAGATTTTTCAATTGAAAAAATGCTTACATTTTCCCTTAAACATAAAAAACAAGAGTTTAAAAAAATATTTTTATACAAAAAAATTACAGCGTGCTTGGGACATAAAGAGGTAAGTTTCCACCATAATTGGTAAAAAAAAAATTTTCAGTGAGAAAAAAAATAAAATCAAAAACATCGAATTTTCCAATTTTCTCGGATATTTTGAGGTTATGTGAAAAATTCTTATATACAAAAGTTGTAGATCTTCTTATAGCCTACAATTTTGCGATTTAACTTTTTTCGATAGGATGTGCCGTTTTGCCGCAAATCGTAATTAACCGTTCTCACCCCTAAAAGCGCTCCCCCAACCCATGTTCCCCTCATCCAGATTTGGTGAAAAATGTTCCACATGTTATCTAATATGTGTACTTTCATTTGGAATTGGTCTCATCCTGCTATTAATTTTTTATTGTTTTTTTTTGCTATTGGCACTGGTCTATTTTTCTAATATTGTTCCATTACATTTAATATTTTTATTGTTTTGATTCTCCTTTTTATTAACTAGCTAATTTTTTGGTTTTAATTATATTCACCTACATTTTCATTTTTAGTATTTGTTCAGTCGATAAATTCACAAGTCATTTTTTATAAGTTATAGAAATAAATATTTTTGTAAATTAAATGAATGTTTGGAGGCGTCAGGCGCAGGGCCGCCGCCAGAAAAAAATTTAGGGTGAGTCAAAGTCGCTTTTCTATTCTAGAAATGAATGAAAGAACAAGAAAAATTTATATTTTAATAATCATATATAATACAAAAAAAGATTAATAGGTAAATAAAAACTGTAATCTCCTTCGATCTTGAACAAATTTATCAATAACCTAGTTTTATCTTAAGCTGTAATTATACAGGGGGGTCGGCGGACCCTCCCTGACCCCCCTTGCCGGCGGGCATAGTCAGGCGTCGATATTTTTTAATAGCTAAACGATATATGAACTTAGAATTCGATTATCACGAATCAATAGGTAAAGGAAAAATGCAAAAAAATGACTATATAAAATCTAAAACATCCTGAATGATAAAAAAAAGCAGCAGAACACTAAAAATGTCTACTAAAACTTTTTAAACAGAACTTAAACACAAGTTTATAACCAATTTTTTATTTAAGTCTCGTTTTATTTAAAGTTCTTGTAGCTTTTAACCTACTTTAGAACAACTCACCCGCTTCAAATGTCGTTCACGAGTTTGCCTAACGTTGGTATTTATTAGGAAATTCCCTTCTTCTGACAAGAGACCAATCTGAAGGTTCTGCAGTATTTATCGCCGCGACGATTATCGAAGGGAAAATAAATGGTTTCACAAATGGCTGTCAATAGCACGCTGGCTGGCCATGCCAGCTTCAACTTTCAATGTCAGCTGAATTTTTGGACCGGCCTCGAGGCGATTACGATTACGATGTCAATGAGGCAAAAATCAAAAAATAAAACTACGATCTTTGTTATTGCAAAGATCGGTTTTCTTTAGTGAAAAATGTTGCACTTAGAAAGATGTGTGATTAATCGTATCGGACGTGATCAATGGGAATAAAATTTACAGAACCGGCATAGGTTCTTCAAATATTTTTTATTAGTATTTGATAACTCTAAATCTAACATTTTATCCTTTTTCGCGATAACACGATGAAAAATTTTGCAACATAACTTTCCACTCGTAAGTGCCTCGAGGAAGGGTGTATTAATGCGTTTTTTTTTCTTCTTCTTTTTTTTTGTGAAATTTATGGCTCTGGGATTAGCTTTAATAATTGTTAGAAATAATATTTCTAACATGGCAAATAAATAAAAATACTATAAAATAATTTTTTTTTGTAAATTCGTATTTAAATTCGTATTCGAGATAAAATCTAACACGCGACTGTTCACGTTACAGAAGTGAGCGCGACTGCTCCCGGGTTAACCGATTTTGAGCTTGTATTCGTAGCTGTGATGTTGACTGCCAGCTATCTCGCCACCTTTAAAAGGGTCTTCCTATTGGTCTCTTGCCTGTTGGCTTTCCCTCGCTGTCCATTCTCGTCACATGCTAGTTCCACTCTCGTCTTCTCTCTCTTCCCCACCGTACTATGTCTTGTATGTTATAGAGATCGCTTAGTCTGTCATTCAGTATTCTGTCTCTGTGTTTCCCCAGTTATTTACCTCAACGTTCTCATTTCTGATGTTCTCAGTATCCTGTTGCTTTCTGTTGTGTCACATCTTGTTTCTATTGCGTAGGACATGATCAGTCTTACACATGATTTGTATATATGCGTACTTACCCCTTCAGACTCTTCTTCTTCTTAACGTGCCCTATCAAGTCCCTTTGACGTTGGCGATTAACATGGCGAAACTGTCTCTGTCTCGAGCTCTTCTAAATAGGTGTTCTGCTTTTTTTTATTCCTCTGAAACTCTGAAACTGTGTTAACACCCAGATTCAATTAAATTGTAAATTTGATCCTATTTTTAAGAAATTTCTTTAATAATTTTGGTTTAGTATACAGTATACCCAACTATGAAAGTTTTTTGAACATTACTTTTAGGTATTCTTGAGTTTTCGTTAATTTTTTACATATTTTTAAACAAATAAATATTTGTTATTTGTCTGAATTAATCAATACGATTTTTTAAAAAAAAATTTTAAATAACAGCTTTCGAACTCTGAGCTTGTCAAATGATATTTCTCCTAGGTTTGATTTCATCTAACTTCTTCTACACTTGGTCGAACTATAACAGTTTTGTTTCTGGAAGAATTTTGATAACTTATAATATACACGTTAACATTTCACTTCAATAGTAATAATAGTAATCTTTTGAAAATTTAACTTTAAAATTTAGTATCTTAACTTTAAATTCATTTAACCTATACATGGCTTTTTAGTCATTTTCAATTTTTTAATTAATATTTATGAATATAGAGGTCGCATAAGATTGTAGTTCCTTCTTTACCATTTTAATAAATGACAGCCTTCCTCAGCTGATCTGCTGTTCACGTGGGCTCAAAATGGTCTGACTCAGCCATGTTGTCTTTATAATTTAATAAAAGAATTTAGATGTGATTCTATTCACTGTAAAGGGTTATTACCCTATATCTGTGGCTTTTGCCCAGTATTCATGTTTTTTGTTGTGCTGTTAAGCAATTGCTCTTCTATGAAGGTATTTTAAGAGGACGTAAGTTTTTCACTCATTTTTTTATATGGAAAAAAAAATTTATCTTAATATGTCATTTTAGGAAGCTCTGATGATGGCACGTTATGTGTTGAAAGTACTTAGCTGATATAAAATATATTTTTTACACACTATCAAAAGTTTTTTGAAAACATACACCTGTTTGCCGTTTTGACCTTTTTTATTCCTGTCCACTCCCGGATATTCTTCAACCAAGAGGCCTGGTTTCTACCAATTCCTCTGCGTCCTTCGATTTTACCCATAATAATAAGTTGAAGAATATTATACCGGTCTCCCCTTACTACGTGTCCAAAATAGGCCATCTTTCTATATTTGATGTTATCAAGCAGCTCGCGGGTAGCATTTGCTCTCTTAAGTACTGCCACATTTGTCAGCATAGCCGTCCATGTTATTTACCAAATATCTTGATGGGCCAAACGGCTAAATACCATGTATTTTGTTTTTGAACAGTTTATATTTAGGCAAAACTCTCGTCCCACTCTGTCAATGGCATTTAAAAGGTGTTGTAATCCATTCATATCATCACTTAAAATAACTGTATCGTCTGCATATCTGATTGTATTTATCACAATTCCATTAACCTTCACACCCCATTCCAAATTATGCAGCGCTTCCTTAAATATTAAATCTGAATACAAATTGAACAACAGTGGGGACAGTATACAACCCTGTCTGACGCCTCTTTGTATTTTGTCTTCAGACTCATATCTTTATTTCTCCAGATCATATCCCCCAGACATCCTGAAACATAATTGGCTTTATTTGCTTGCTTTTTAACATCTCCATAACTACATATCTCGACTCCCAGATATTCGAATCTCGAGACTCGTCCAATTCGTTCATTGTTTATAACTAATTTGCATCTTATGGGTTCCCTTGTGACTACCAGGGATTTCGTCTTAGCTATTGATATTTTCATGCTAAAGTTCTTTGCGACTGTATTGATAGTTTGTGCCATTCGCTGTAAACGGGCTACACTCTCGGCGAAGTTACTTCGCCAAAGTTGACCGAAGTCCGAAGTACCTCTCTACACACTCGTTCTACTTCGCGAGGAAGTGCGATACCGACAAATGCGATACCGACAAAGATCCCTTTGACTAGGACGCGCCAGACCGACAGAGAATGGAAGTAGAACGAAGTGAGGCAAAGTTGCACAAGGTGGCCGTCTACACTCTCGTACTTGTTGAACTTCGATCGACTTCGGCGAGAGTGTGGAGCTCACAGTTTGAAAAACATTTCTAATTCGGTTTTTTTTGCGGATTCATATTCAAAAATGTCCCCCTTAAACAAGTCTGAAGTTTGCCGGACCCAATTTTTGGGCAAAAATTGTTTAAAAAATTTTTTTAAACAAATACATAGGATCACCTTTTATTGCTCCAAAAAATATATGTTTAGGTTTTTTGGGTCATTCTAAACAAGAAAGGTATCTTGTGATTTTTCTCAAAAAATGACAGTTTTCGAGTTATAGGCGATTTAAAATCATGCGAAAATACGCATTTTCGAGGCTTAAAAACTCATATTTAAATTAGTATTTTTAAAGGTGCCAACAACTTGGATTAAAGTTTAAACATTCCTTTTCAAGTCTCCGAAGAGTGATCGGGACCAACTTCAATTTGGACCGTAGTTTGTTAATTGTTATTTATGCATGTCCATCCGATTTTTTGGCAGGTGCGGCGCGCTCTATTTCAAAAATCTACTATTTTCCTCCCAAAAATATTTTTTCTAGGTTCTTTGGAACATTCTAAATAAAATAAGTGTCTTGACATTTTTCTGAAAAGTTACTAGTTTAAAAGTTATAAGCGATTTAAAATGCGAAAATGTGTTTTTTTTTGTAATTTTTCGGATTTTAAATCGCTTATAAGTTTAAAACTATTAACTTCTGAGAAAAATGTCAAGTAACTTATTTTATTTAGAATGTCCCAAAAAATCTAGCAAAAATATTTTTCGGTGGAAAATAGAAGATTTTTGAAAATAGTGCGCGCCGCACCGGCAAAAAAACCGGATGGACACGCATAATAATTATTAACAATTACAAAACTACGGTCCAAATTAAGCAATAAAGTTATTGGTACCCTTAAAAATACTAATTTAAATATGAGTTTTTAAGCCTCGAAAATGCGTAATTTCGCATTTTTTAGATTTTAAATCGCCTATAACTCCAAAAGTGTCAATTTTTGAGAAAAATCATAAGATAACTTTCTTGTGCAGAATTACCCAAAAAACTTAAAAATATATTTTTTGGAGCAGTAAAAGGTGATCTTATGTATTTGTTTAAAAAAATTATTTAAACAATTTCTGCCCAAAAATTCCGTCCGGCACCCTTCAGATTTGTTTAAAGGGAACATGTTTTTCAGACGGGAGCGGTCTCACCATATGGACTAAGTAGGTTATCCTCGTTATTGGCGATTGCGTCGTCAGCATAACAGAGGATTTTTATTTGTTTTTCTGGCATCTTATATCCTTTATCTGTACTTTTAATGTTATCTATGATTTTTCCATTACTAAATTAAAAAGCAATGGACTCAAGCTTACATCCTCTTGTCTGATTTCCGCGTTGATTTCTACTTTCGATGGTAGTTCATTCTTGACTTTTATTCTGGTTTTGTTCTTCGTATTAATGTCGATTTTTCTCATTTAGCAATTTTAGCACATCTTTTAATCTTACATAATCGATGTGCTTCCAGTGCTTTCTCAGCAATTTGTCTGGCTATGAATATGGCGTCTATTGTGGACTTATTGTTCCTAAAACCTTGTTGTTCAAAGTATACAAGTATAGTTCGTCCGCTATAACTTTTCCCATGCGTCACGATTCATTTTCAAACAAAACAAGTCAAAACATAAAGTGAAACAAAGGTCGATGTGTATATACATTTTGTATACTGTATACTATATACTGCACACATCGGCGTACGTTTCACTTTATGTTTTGACTTAATTTGTTTGAAAATGAATCGTGACGCATGGGAAAAGTTATAGCGGACGAACAATATACATAAAGATATATCTATGTATGGTTACAATTGTAATAAAGACACACTTTGGCAGTTTTAAATTATCTTCTGCACAAAGAAAGCGGGTATGTCGTTTATTGAATTATGCTAATTAGCGTGAAGATATGAGGAGACTTTATTTGGTAATTCCCTAGTAACTTCATATACATAGCTGCATTTATGGATAACATAGCTGTTATCCATAAATTTTGGACATGTCTCAATCTAACTGCAACATTGATGATGTTGGTCAATTTGATTACGGCTATGCGACTCACGAGTTTTAGTAATTTTCCTGTGATTTAATCATTTATTACTTTTTTCGTGGATATTGGTCTGATTCTCTCTTGTGTCTAATTAGACTCTAAAAAGATTTGATCACTAATTTGGTGATCATGCGGTTTTGTAAATTTGTGGCAAATCTTTCTCAATTTTGCTAATTACTTCTAGCTTCTTACTTCTCAGGTACGAACTGATTGACTCATTTTTTATGTTTTGAATCTCGCTCTCGAGTTTTTGACTAGCGTTATTCACATTTGTTTTATCTTGTGTTGCCCTGGTTAGTTGCCACTTCCTTCTTAGTTTTCTTTTATCTTATTTAACGGAGCTAACGGATTTCTTTTCGGAGAGTTGTTCCCTATTACTATTAATTTTAGTGTAAGAGCACTTTCCCATGCTGATTTTTGTATCGTTTGAACAAACAACTCTACCACCTCACCTAATTGTTCAAGTTTTCTTACTAATTGTTTAAGTTGGTACTGCTAATTCATTTCTATCTGTAAGGATTGACCTGAATCCACTGAATTTCAATATTTTTTAACACCACATTTCGAACTCTTCTATTCTTCTTATGTGCTGTCTCTTCAATGTCCAAGCTTTCATTACGTATAGCAATATAGAAAATATGTAGCATCTTAGAGCCCTCAATCTGAGACGCAACTTGACGGTATCATTTTATAAATGGTTGCTTTGCAGTTTCAATTCGGACTTTAATTTCTGTGCTTTGGTAATTTTTGTCATCATTTTTGTTTGCTCTATCATTAACCTTTCATTTCCATGTTCTATTTTTGAGACCATCATAAATTTAGTTTTTTTCTTGTTTATTTTTAGTCCGTATCGAATGCAATAATCGTTAATGCTATTTAGCAATTCTTGTAGAAATTTCAGGGTGTCTGCCATTATAACGGTGTCATCAGCGAATCTTATGTTATTTATTATTCTTCCGTTTATAGAGATTCCATCACTTAGCTCCGCTGTCGCTTCCTGAAATATGGCTTTACTGTATAGGCTAAACAGTAGTGGCGACGGAACACAACCCTGTCTTACTCCTCTCTTTATATCAACATTTTCGGATTCTTTTTCTTCTATCTTTATATTGGCCTTTTGTTTTCAATACAAATTGATGATAATTCGTAAATCTCGTCTGTCTATATCTCTGTTCTTCGATAGTTCTATTAGTTTTTCATGTCGGACCCTGTCGAATGCGTTTTCGAAGTCGATGAAACAGGAATAAATATCCTGGTTCATATCTAAGCATCTTTGAGAGAGTATATTAAACGCAAACAATGTCTCTCTTGTTACAAGTCCTTTGCGGAACCCAAATTGGGTATCATCCATATCATATTTTAGCTTTCTGTATAATCTTCCATAAATCACCTTCAGAAATATTTTGAGGGTATGGCTTATTAGTGATGTTGTCCTATAGACCGAACAATCTTCGGCATATATTGTTTTTGGTATTGTTACAAAGGTGGACACCAACCATTCCTGCGGGATTTTTCCGGTTTTATATATGTACTTCATTAAATAGATCCAGTAGTACCGATAGAGTTTCATCGTCTAGACATTTCAGTATTTCCGCAGGTATTTCATCTTGACCTACAGCTTTTCCGTTTTTTGCGTTTCGTATTGCTTGTTCGATTTCCTCCATTATGATCTCTGGTCCCGTTTCGCTGTCGATTTCTTCCTGTGCTTGTCTATTATCCTCAAACACATCTGTTATGTATGTCTTCCACTTTTTTAATTTCTCTTTGACTTCTATAATAATTTTTCCATTTATGTCTTTAAGAAGGCCATCTTTCTTTTTTCGCTATGTATTTGTGATACCCTTTATTTTCTTGTGCATGTTAAAGCTATCATACTTTTTAGAATATTCCTCTATTTCACTACATTGATGTGTTAGTACCTAGCGAAAATAAATGGTTTCACAAATGGCTGTCAATAGCACGCTGGCTGGCAATTTAAGATAGTCTCACAATTACTGCTAGTTGAATCCAAGTAAAATAATTTGGGCTCAAATGAGAGCATACGTGACCTGAAAGAACGTAAAATTTAAATTTTTTGATGTTCAGTGCCTATCTAAAATAAGAATGGATCACATCATCATCATCATCATCATCATCATCATCATCATCATCATCATCAACAGCTATTTCATCAATCAATAAATTGATAGAACGCTGTTCCTCATAACGAAATTAGCACAGAATATTAAAAGTTGGATATGATAATGGAAAATGTTATTGAACGTATAATAGTACAGGTTGGCATTAACAACTCAGAAACTCAATGAATTCCCGGGGTTCCGATGATTTATAAACCTAGCTGTATATCTGGATCGTCAAAACAGACATTTTTTATAAAACAAACTTAAGAATTAACTTTCCATATACATATTGTGTTAATGATGGTAGGTACCATAACGATAAATTTAAATTACATTAAGGCCATCGGTACATAATTCGCAAATATTTTACGGCTATCCCTACTTTTTCTGTCTTTACACGGCAAATTACGTGTAGGAAAATTCTCACTGGTACGGATATGTAAACTTTACTTGACAATGTCATCATTAACTTTAAAGAGATGGCGTTTGAATGTTCTTGGATAACTGTTACTTGTATAATTAATTGAACTAATTATTAAATCAGTTGATTATTACGATATTTCTTTCATAGGAGATTCTGACCAATAGAAAGCTACAGAAATGTAAATTAAGGTGATAATTTTTGATTATTTCATTCATAGGAGATTCTGGCCAATAGAAAGCTACAGAAATCTAAATTAAATCGATAATTTTTTGATAATTTCCCGTCGTCAAGTATATTACGTCAGATGCCCTTCGTTGCTACGAAAAAATACATTCAGTGACATTAATGACAATTAATGTTTTAAAAATTATAAAAGTGATGACTTTCAACCGTCAAATTAGTATTTATTACAACTGTGTGTTTAATTGTACTAATTTGTACTTACATAAATAAATTACAATAAAATTGTGGTTTTGAACAGTTTTATTCATGAAATAATCGCAACAAATTGCACTCGATCTCTAATATTAATATAGAATTTTTGCCCTCGTGACACTTTAGACATAATTTCACATAGAATTTTAGAGCTCTTGTGCAATTACTACTGATAATTTTTTCATTAATTATGTATTCAGTGATTGTAGTAATTTATCTACTGTACAAGCAAAAATTAATGCTCAATCGAGAAAAGCGGAAAAAGGATAAAGTGATTTTTTAATAATATATTGTTACTAAGAAACTCTTACAATTGTGAACATATTTAACAAAAAAATACTTGGATCACTGAATATATCCTGGTGTATTCTCTACTCTACATGGATCTTTCATAAATAATAAACCTTTCACCTTTCATAAATAATTACCTTTTATTAAGTTCAGGTCTTAAATCAATTATTTATCAAATACACTATTAATATTATTTAATCAACAACTCAAAACATTCCCGATGCCATATCAAATATTTAAAATTGTCACTGTATTGCCACCATATTATATTCGACTCAGTGTGTTGTATGACAAAGATAGCGAATGTTCGATGTGGAAAATATCACCACGGACATAGTGTCCATTTTTTTCGAATCCTGAAAAAAGTAATCAATATTTTTAAAAAATGTAAACGCAGAATGAAAGACTAAATTATTATCGAGGGCCCAAAGTCCCTTATAATAAATAAAACGTTTCTTTTGAATGAGATATTTGAAATTAAAAATCACACTACATTTTCTCTTAGGTTTACCCCTGTAATTTATTAAAATAAACATTATAGAAGTTTTCAGGGACTTTCTGCCCTCGGTATGAACGTAATATTTCATTCTGGATTTAAATTTTTTTAAAAATATTTATTAGTTTTCTCAGGATTCGAAAAAATTAATCCCATTTAAATAGCATTGGAGCCGAACCTTGTACCGATCCCCTTAATTTAAATCACAATGTAATTTTCAGTGTTGGATTACTTATTCAACTATTTATTAATATTTCTAAAATACAGAACCAACCTATTTTGGGGAAATTCGGCGATACCGTGTAATTTTCAGGGGCAACTCCGAATTGCATGAAAATTTGGATTTAGGTTCTACTCACCCTCCACTTCAAAGTTGAAATTGTGCCGTTGGTTGCTTTTACTTGGGGGGTGACAGTCACCCCTTCTCGGGGGTGAAAAAACATACGTTCAAGATAAGAACGGAAATGGATAAATTGACTGATTTTAAGTAACTTTTGTTCTATAGAGTTTTTTACGTAAGTCAACACTTTTCGAGTTATTTGCCATTGAAAATGTTGATTTTTCGACAAAAAAACTACGTTTTCAGACGGTTTTTGGCCAAAATTCAAAAAGTAAATATTACATCGAAAAACATATCCTTAGAAAAAGTATAGCTTATAAAAACCCAAAAAAAAATGTGTATCAGTAAAGTCTATCAATCAAATAAAAACAAAGTTGTAGCTCATGAAAAATACGTTCTTATTCGTCTAATTCCAAATCGAATATTTCAAGGTGAAATCACCGAAAAATTAAGCACTTTTCGGGAAAAACCCATTTAAACTTTTTTAAAGTGTTTATAAAAAGATTTGTTTTAATTTTTAACAAATGTTTTAGCATTAAAAATAAGCGAGTTACGCTCAAAATATAGTTGACCCTCTTTTTTTTTGTAAAAACTCTTGAAAATCTCGCCGTGTTTAGCGCCCCAAATGAAATATTAATCGCTACCGCTTTACAAATAATTTACTTACCTATCTATTTTTTTATATGATCTGTCAGTCTCACCGGTTTAAAGTGTTTATTTTTGAAAGGGTTATAATTGAGAAAGCTTGAATGGGTCACTAATCAGGAGTGTATGTAAATTTTGAACAGCCATATCTTAACCAGTTTTTGTCTTACGGAGAAACAAAATGAAACTAGCATATTTATAATAACAAAACCTACATTTTTTTACTCTCTAAGATTTTTCTTATCACTAATACTTTTTAAGTTATTTTGAAAAAAAATTAAATTTTTCAAAAATTTTAGAATTTTTTTTACTATAAAACCAAATGTTTTCAAAAATAAGCACTTCAAACCAATCAAACATACAGATCATATAAACAATACACATTCAGTTAACCTTTAACTACTTGCGCATCAAGTTATAGCATAACTACACGCGTGGCGTACTTTATACGCCACAAGAAAATACACTTAAAACCTTGTTGTTTGTTATAAACCTTATTGGCATCAGTGAATACTTAGAGTTCCTTCTCAGTAAGCCAATTGGGATTTATAACTGGAATCATGGAATAACTGGATTCCATGAAAAATAAAATTACTAATAAAAATTTTTTTAAAATGTGATTTTTTACAGGAGAAAAAGTATTGTTTATAAAGAAAAATATATTTTGTGCCATAATGACTAAAAAACAATTGAAATATGTACTTATATTACGACTTATATTATTATAATCGTGGCGTATATTGTCCACCATCGGAAACAACAAATAATAAACTGTAAATTACGATCTTCCCAGAAAGCCGATCATAATAAAACTAAAACCAAATTGTAAAGCACATTCCAGTCATAGGTTAGAGAGATAAACAAGGTCAAAAATTCAATTTTTAAATATATTTGCAGTAGAATTCTTATATCTGGCGTACAAAATATGCCAGCGCGTAGAGTTGAAGGTTAAAATAGATGGTAATGCCAAACGATTAATTTCATTTAGGGTGCTAAATAGATGGAGGTTTTCACGATTTTTTTCTACCAAAAAAGGGGCCAACATTTTTCAGTGTAACTCGTTTATTTTTAATTCTGTAGACTTTTGTAAAAAACAAATAATAAGCTTTTTTTCGATACTTTAAAAATGTTAATAAGGTTTTCCCAAAAAACGCTTCTTTCTTCAGTGATTTCGCTTTGAATTATTCGATTTGGAATTAGACGAATAAGAACGTATTTTTCATGAGCTACAACTTTGTTTCTACTCAATTTGTAGACTTTACTGGTACACCATTTTTTTCGTTTTTTTTATAGGCTACACTTTTGCTAGAAACATTTTTTTTTTTGATAAAATATTTACTTTTTGAGTTATTTGAGAAAAACGGTCTGAAAACGTAGTTTTTTTGTCGAAAAATCAACATTTTAAATCGCGAATAACTCGAAAAGTGTTGACTTACGTAAACAATTTTATAGAACAAATGGTGCTTAAAACAAGTCAATTTATCAATTTCCGGCCTTATTTTAAACACGCGTTTTTCACCTCTGAGAAGGGGTAAATATCACCCCCTAAGTAAAAGCAACCAACGGCAAAAATTCAACTTTGAAGTGGAGGGTAATTAGAACCTAAATCCAAATTTTCATGCAATTCGGAGTTGCCCCTGGAAATTACACTCCAAAACGGTCATTTATTGGGGTATTTATGAATAATATAAAAGTGGTTCTTACCAGCAATCAGTATATTTTTGTTAATTGACAATTAATTATCTAAATCGTTTTTTAGATAAATTTTTCTAAAAAATTCAATTTTCGATGTAGATGATACTTTTTAGATGCCTTCATGACTGAGTAATGAATGATTCTGTTGTTACTGTAGAAGCCAGCATATAATTTTTTGAACACGTTGACGGACAGAACGTCTATATATCGCACACCTCGTTCAATTGTGCCACAACTGCAAAAAATTCGAATTTTGTTTTAAGGCTGTAAAATATTGCCTATATAATGCCCCATCTTAAGCAATACAGCCTGAACTAAAATATTGTTTTGGATAAGTATAAAGTAAGTTACTTACTTACTATAAAGTATTTCACTACAGGGTTTTTTGAGGTTTTGAAAATGCAATATGGCCATAACTGGGAGATGTGGAGATAATATACACTGCCACAATACAACCGATGTAATTATTCAATACGTTCAATATGGCCACAACTGCAAAAATCAATTGATTTTTTAGGCTTGGGTATCGGCTTGATGGCTTAGGTATCGTTTTATAAAGGACTTTCTTCACACTTTTAAAAAATTGTAATAAGATCCAGCGAATAAGTGTATAATTTGCTACCTAAATTGTAATTTTAAAGCCGGTCATTTTCAAAATAAATTATTTGCAGGGCATAACGCGTTTGCTACATAACCTTTTGCTCATTTCTCGAGAATATTGTGTTTTGCACTTGTGGCACTATTGAACTAGGTGTGCGATATGTCTAATTTCCATTGATGTAATGTGAAGCAACGACTATAGACGTTGCATTTTTCCCTATTATATGTTGCAAAATACATACCTATAGTGTCACAACACTTGCTTATTGGGACCGTGCAAGTTCGGCAAAGCGACCTCTATTTCTACGCTCTGTACTTTTATTCGCACTTTTAATTATATTGGCCAATTACAGGGTGTCCAGAAACTCTACCGACAAACGAAGACAGGAGATTCCTCAGATAATTTTATGACAATTTAACCTAATTCACCTAGTCCGAAAATGCTTCCTAAGGGAGCTAGAGCTCTTTGAAAATGGCGCCATGTAATTAGTTTTTCTTAAATACCTCCAGAACGCTTCTATTTAGAAGAACGAAAATTGGTATACATATTTACTGTCCTATGTCCTATGACCGGTACTAGAAATTCGCCATTAATGAAATCGATTAATCTCTGGAATATAAATAAATGTACCAGTTTTCATCTTTCTAAATAGTTTTTTTTTGAATCTTTTTTTTTAAATTCAAAGAACGAAAAATTTTCAAATCGATTTTTCTAGAAAAAGGTGTATCCTATCGACTTAAACTAGGAGTACCTTTTAGTACTAGAATAACTCATAATTAAATAATTCAGAGTCAAAAATTCTTAAAAATTAAAGACAAAAAAGTTAGGCGATAAAATAACCGTTGCCCTACCCAAAACGGACGCCTATGACCTGTACTAGAAATTCGCAATGAATGAAATCGATTAATTTCTGGAATGTAAATATGTATACCAATTTTCGTTTTTCTAAATAGTAGCGTTCTGGAGGTATTTAAGAAAAACTAATTACATGACGCCATCTTCAAAGAGCTCTAGCTCCCTTAGGAAGCATTTTCGGACTAGGTGAATTAGGTTAAATTATCTTAAAATTATCTGAGGAATCTCCTGTCTTCGCTTGTCGGTAGAGTTTCTGGACACCCTGTATAGTAGTCCTGGTTGCTGGATAATTGTCAAGGCCATAGTCCAAAAAAATAATAAGAAGAAAAAATAAGATGCAGGTTATGTTATGCAAAAGTAAACAATTGTATGTAGTAAATAAAATTAGTTATTAAAATGCAGTACTGCAAGCAAAATACAATTAATTAAATTTACCTTTATATAATAATTGCATATCATATCAATATGGTGGAGCAATATATAATTTTTCTGCTTCAATGACAGAAGGTATGAAATATACGTCAATTTGACAATTTCAATTGACAATATGAATTATTTAAGATAGTTGCAATATTTCTCCGCGACTCGCGCACGGTCGTTTCTCGTTTCCCTTCCAAGCACAAACCATACATACTCATAGACGTTTCACGACCATGTTAATCTTTCGGATCGAATTAACGCCATCTCTTGATTGGAATGGGAACTAAATTGACAAATTTTAGTTACGTGAGAATTTCCAATTATAAATTTTGCGGGATTTTTGATGAAATTTCGCAGGAAATTAAAACAACAGAAAGACAATTCAATGTTTTATTCCATATTTTACTGAAAACTTCAAATATTCCAATTTTTTCAAAATGCCAAACACTACTGCCATGTGTCACGTGAAAGCACTGATTTGTAATATTGAGTTGAATGAAAATTTTTGAAAGAATCTTGTAGGATGATTGTTTAGAGTTTAGATAAATATTACCTTACAATCTTTTACAAACTTCCAAAAATATATAGGTCCGAAATGTTGATGACACACTTGTCTATTGGAATACACTGTTTCAGGATCTATTATATTGTTTTTTTAATGTGGAGAAACACAACTCGGGATGATCAATGTAAACTAAAAATTCTACTCATAAAAACGGAGAGGAGGTTAATACAATAATTGAAAACGTAACACCACTATAATAAAATCATTAAGCCACAAACTGTAAAATAAAAAGTAAATAACAAATTAATTTAATTGTCAACTGTCAGTTGTTACATATGACAAGAGAATTAACTGACAGCGACATCTCTGGATTGGAATGGTAACTAATTTGCTGTCTTGACCTTGACAATTTACGTGAAACGTCTATGAGTATGTATGGTTTGTGCTTCCAAGTACTTGCACACCGCGAATACATTTGACGCACTGTCCGTCAACGTGCTAAATGTACTTAGAGCTAATAAAATGCTATGAACTTATACTACCTATTTTGATTTTTTACGTAGTAAAAGTCATTGATTCATTTATTTTATTTTTTCTAGCCTAGCAATTTAAATTCGTTTCAATATGTTCTTTTCATTTTTATCTTGAATACTTCTGTATTAATTTGATGTTTATTTTTGCCCTAAAAATAGTAATACTAATATACACACATAATATTTCTGAGATAGTTGATATTCAAGCCAATGTATCACTTTTATGAACAGACATCTTAAAAAAATGGTTTTATTATACCTACTTGAACCTGCATATGGTGATATGATAGTAAAAAAATGATAGGCACACAAAACCTGACGCTTTCGGAAAACCCATATTTAATAAAAATCGGCCCTCATTCATATGTGTCGTCCCAGCTCATCCCGATTCATATTTTATATCCATTTTTATTTACACTTGTATCAAACAGATTTCCCGTCCTAAACACCGGCTTTTCGACCTATGCGCGAAAATTTAATCCGAGCTGTTAAAACGTCGATCTGGTCCTTTAAAAGGCCCTTTATCAGATTTGACTGCAATTTCTAACGTTCAACCTTTTTGCCCCGGATCAGAAAAAAGGGAGTCAGTTTAATATCTTCCGGTTGGACAGTTTAAACGATACGCCAGTGGCTGCTCCGAGTCTTTCGATCTATTTAAAAATTTATATATTCTTATTCTGTTCTTTTATAATATTACCTGTATTAACCTCAAATTTATTAGATTTTTTTAGGCTAATTAGAAAGGGCACACGGTTAAACGTACAAAAAATTTAGTACATTTTACTTCTTATTTACCAATTCTCTTAGTTATAAAGTTATAAAAAGTTTAAAGTAATAAAAACAAAGAAGTCCTCGAGACATCGATAAATAACGACAATAAGGACCTATTGACAGAAGAAGAAACAGTAATAAAGAGACGGAAAAACTTTTACAGGCAGAAACAAAAGACGCTACAAATCCGCAAAAAGAAATAAGCAATAACGAAGCATATTATGGTAATACAGAAAAGATTATAATACGGAATTAATAGTTGCAATAAGAAAATAATTAAAAATGAAAAGGCACCTGGACATAATAAAATTACGGCGGAAAGATTAAATATATGGGTGATAAAAGAAAACAAAAATACCAGAATTACTCAATACAATATGGAAAGAAAAACAAGCACCTGCAGACTGGGAAATAGGTTTGATTTCACCCATCCTGAACAAAGAGCGATAATAGGTATTGCAATAACTATAGATCAATTACCCTACTTAGCCCAGTTTCCAAAAATTACGAACAAAATATATTAAAAACGAAACTGACATATGATAAAACCAACACTAGATGAATCCCAAAGTGGTTGTTAGAGACTAAGTAGATATACGCAAATCTTTTTTATATTATGGAAACAGCATTTGATGTTTCAAGTGCGAAGGTAAAACATAATATTATGGTAAAGTCTCAAAAGGAGATACAAACCCGATAAAATCATAAGACTTATTCAAGCATTATAAAAACACAACAAAAACTGCGTAATAAATAAAAATATGATATCAGAAGAGTTCACAGCGAAAGAGGGTGTAAGGCAAGGGGGAAGTTTAAGTCCTTTATTACTTGTTACGTTTATGGATGCCATCATAAAAGAAACACAAACAAAAACCCAACCAATTCATGTAGGGTACTGAAACCAACAAAAAACAGAGATATCAGATTGCATGCGTCATATTATGATGTAGTAGATAATACTAGCATCGACAGAAAAAGAAATCCAAATATGTTTAACTTTATAAAACAAAGCGATAAACAATTTGGAGAGGAATATGAATAAAGAGAAATTAAAAGTGATGGTCAGAGCAAAACACAGAGTGAATATTATAGGTACGAGTCCAGATTGAAGACACAGATATTCAACAGATAAAAAGTTTGAATCCGTAGGAGTGCCAATTGAAGAAAATGACAGACAAGAAAAGCGAAGAGATGATTCGTATGGGTTTGAGTACTGGGTACTAAGTAAGCAACAGCAAATTAAGATACTGGTGGCAGAGATGAAATAACGAAGGGTACAGGTTACGATCGGGCAAGGAATAACGTTATAAGAGATGAATTAAAAACAGAGTCAATTTTGGCGGGGGTTAATAGACTTCTAAGAGGTAATTAAACTCCCTTTTTTGTAATCGTAGGATATCCAATTGTAAATTGTTTAACAAGTACAGAGTTTCTAGGTGAATGCATTTTCTGTTATTGGAAATTCTTGAGGTGAAGCATGTTTTTAGGGCTAACAATGTTATCTGTGACCTTGACATAGTAGAATAGTAGTAAAGTTGGTTTTGCATGAATTACAATATGACAAACGAGACCTGGCGGCTGACTTTGCCCGAAAATACACAGCGATAAATGCACAATACGACAAGGTCACGCGCCAGGTCTCGCGCCAGGTCTAGCTTGTCCGATTGTAATATGGATCAAAAATGAATAACCATTTTTAATTTCGTTGCAACACGAAACTACAGCCGCATCATTATTCCAGTTCAATGAGAGAGTGCAGCAAGCACCTCTACCGGTTTCGAAACTTATTAGTCTCTCATCGGGAGGCACATATGCTGCTCTCTCTGACCCAACTAGGACAAACCCCGGCGTGCAGTCACGGATTGCAACGAACGAAATGGCAGGGATGCCCTAGCGGCAACTGCTAGCAAAAACTAAGTTTTCAATCTATTAGCACCTAAAACAACACCAAAAAATGCTGTTCCACATCCTACCAGACTGAAAACAATGGGAACCTTCTCTGGTAACACCTCCGAGGCTTCTACAATTTGCAAGCCATAACGAATGCTGAGACTAAGGAAGGTGAGGGAATTTTACAATTTATAATTCATGTCCCATCTGCTCAGCGCGGTAAAGTTTCAACGAGAATGGTTCCCTTCGTACTCCAATCAGAGTAAAGATGTAAATCAAAAATGAATAACCATTTTCAATTTCGTTGCAACACGAAACTACAGCGGCATCATTATTCCACTTCAATCAGAGATTGATTCAAATTGTAGAAGCCTCGGAGGTGTTACTAGAGAAGGTTCCCATTGTTTTCAGTCTCATAGGATGTGGAACAGCATTTTGGGTGTTGTTTTATGTGCTATTAAATTGAAAACTTAGTCTTTTGCTAGCAGTTGCCGCCAGGGCATCCCTGCCATTTCGTTCGTTGCAATCCGTGACTGCACGCCGGGGTTTGTCCTAGTTGGGTCAGAGAGAGCAGCATCTGTGCCTCCTGATGAGAGACTACTAAGTTTGGAAACAGGTAGAGGTGCTTGCTGCACTCTCTGATTGAACTGGAATAATAATGCGGGTGTAGTTTCGTGTTGCAACGAAATTGAAAATGGTTATTCATTTTTTATTTACATGTTTACTCTGATTACATGAATTATAAATTGTAAAATTCCCTCATCTTCCTTAGTCTCAGCATCCGTTATGGCTTGCAAATTTTAGAAGCCTCGGAGATGTTATCAGATAGGTTCCTATCGTTTTCAGTCTGGTAGGATGTGGAACAGCATTTTTTTGTGTTGTTTTATGCGCTATTAGTTTGAAAACTTAGTCTTGTGAATTAATATGGCTGGATCTTTTTTCGGATATTTCGGTTTTTGCTTCGACATATAATATGTAGTAGCAATTGCGCACCTACTAAAATTTTTACTAGTAGAGTTTATTAGTAACAAATATTACTATATAAAAAAATAAATCCATTTATTTAATACTTAATATCATCGCATTGCCTTTTCCAATTAAAACATTCATCAACGTTCAAATCCAAAAAGACTAACATGTTAAAGGTATGTACGAAATTACTCTTGTACCAAAAATTGAGGTATTTCGTCAAATCCACACGATTTTGAAAATTTCAATCTTCCCATCAATAATTCACTCAGTTTTTTGGGCGGTTAAGGACAAAATTATAAATAACATTTAACTTAAGCTGTATGGTGATAAATTTCTATTTACCTTTTTAAACTTTTGTAAAAGTCCTCTTTGAAAAAGGAATAGCATTACGACAAACTATACAAACAAACTACAAAGTTATTCAATAAGTTCGTTCGTGCTGGAAACTCTTTAAATATTTAATCAACTTCCCCAATACAACTCGTATCGACGACGCCTCTGCGAGAGCAGATTCAGTTTCATGGCCAACCTTTATTTTGTCCCATCAGCAGAATCTGTATTCATTTTAAACTGTTAAATATAAATAGAATGGAAATGAGGAAGAGCAAGATGCAGATAGGAGACGAGATACAGAAGACTGGACTTAAAAAGGAGTTACTGAATCGGGTTTCTTTGCTTATTGGAGTGATATCGACATGCGGCTTTTAAACGGGGCCGGAGTTTTAACTCATCAACGGATTTGGTTTGCGTTTACTTAATAAAAATAAGTAAAATTTGGCAAATACTTTTCAAACCTTGTGTGTACAGGGTGTTCCGGATTGGTATGTTTTTCATTGTATACCAAACAGGGTAATAAGTGGACGAAAAGACTAATAGAGTGGAGAACTAGAAAATATAAAAGACACTGAGGTAGACCACCAAAAAGATGGATGGATGACTTGAGAAAAATAGTGGGAAATTGGATGCAGAAGGAACAAGATAGAGAACAATGGAAGAATATGGAGGAGACCTATATTCCACAGTGTATGCAACAGGTTGAGGAATGATGATGATGAGAAAGACCAAAAACAAGGGGAGATAGAAAACAGTAGACGTCATGAAACAGCAGCACTGTTTCGTTGCAGCTGCTAGGTCTTTTTTATCTGTGAGAATTTTATTCATTAGAATGTACAATAGCTTGGCATTTACTTCTCCTCCATCTATCTTCACGGAAATTCCATCTTTGCCATCAGTTTTGTAATACCCCATGCCTGATTGTTATCAGCGCTTTTTCAAATTTCAAACTAACTGATCGGGAATCAAATAAGCGTCTTCTTCTTTCGGTGCCTATTCGTTTCGAATATTGGCGATCATTCTGGCTATAATTATTTTATTAACTGATGCAGGATTACCTTCAGTAATCTGTATTTAGTGCCGTAGTGCGCTGTAAATAAGCGTTTAAACTAAAATTTGTCAAATAAAAGATGGTTCTGCTTGCTTTCGATTCATAGGGATAGCTGAACAGCTATTTCTGCTATTGTAGGCTTCCTCAACAGCGCTATCGTGCACACCTCTCAATCGAAAACCAGCTGGCCCATCTATTTAAGGGAAATTTTAAAGATCATGAAAATACCCATTGGGACATAATCCAACTACATCTCTTAAACAAACTGAAAAGTCTCAGATGCAGAATTCACCACTATAATAAAAATTAAAATGGTAAATATTTATTTAATCGAGATGGCGCTTTAATCGGAAAAAACCATTTATGGTGATACCATATAATATGTAAATTATAGAAACGGTCTAATATCTCGAAAAATACATTTCCAAATAAAAAACCAAAAAATACGTGTTTAATATTTTTCAAGGACGTATCGAATAACATCAAACACGACCCTCCACTTTACCCCCTAGAGGTGGGTGGAGGATAATTTTAAAATCAAATAGGAATCCACACGTTTTATTGCAGACTTGGATTCCTCATGAAAAACTAAGTAACATTTATTCGAAACATTTTTTAGAATTGTTGATAGAAGGCTCTAATAAATAGTGTTTTTCCGGTTATAGCGCCATCTTTCCATTATTCGAAAAAATGTCTCGAATAAAAATTACCTATTTTTACTTAAGGAATCCTAATCTACAATATAAAATAGGGGCTCCTATTTAAGATATTAAAGTTGCCCCCACCCCACCTCCGGGGGGTTGAGTGGAGAGTCGTGTTTAATGTTATTCGATAGGTTCTTGAAAAATGTTAAAAACGTATTATTTTTTGGTATCTTATTTGGAAATGTATTTCTCGAGATATTAGACCGTTTCTATAATTTACCTATAGTGCAGTCACTGAAGGTGGATATGAGCTATTACGTCCGATTTCGTTGAACCTTCATCGATTTGCATGAAAATTGGTGAGTGGTTAGAGGATATCTCAAGAAACAAAGGTGACATGGTGCCAACTTGCGCTTTTACCCTGGGGGTGGATGCCACCCCTCCTCGGGGGTGAAAATTATTTTATTAAAAATAACCCCACAATTTGATAGAGGGACAAATTATAAGCACAATTTGTTATATAAATTTATTAAAATAAATCAAAACTTTTTGAGTTATTAAAGATCAAGTATTTTAATTTTTCGTGAGAAAAATTTATGTTTTTAACCGATTTTTCATAAATAACTCAAAAACTATAATTTTTTGCAATAAAAGGTATTATTATCAAAATTGAGGCTAATAAAAATCAAATAAACTACTTACTAGAAATACCTTTAAATGTTAACTAAAAGTGAGTTATAGGTAATTGAATGTATAATGTATATTTCTTTCGTCGAGTACCCAAATCTAAGTATTCAAGCTTAAATACCGGGAAAATGGTGCATTGTATAACATAAACTTATTTAACATTTGTCAAAGTTTTTAGAAATATCTATCAAATAAGCCTTCGAGCAAGTTGATAGCATTAAAATTTATGCACCAAAAATGTTTCAAAATGTACCTTTTAAAAAATTTTCCAAAAATTGTTTTTGTTTTTTTTTGTAAATAACTACGTTAATTTTTAAGATATAAGGTTCACCTAAAAACTAGTTAAAAGTTGATTCCAAGAGCTATTAAAAAACGTCAAAATTAGTCTTTTAAACATCTTACTTTTTAAAAAATAAAAGGTTAAATGGCCCCGGTTACATGGTTCTCGCAGGAAAATTGAAATATTAAACGTTTCTATCTCGGTTATTTTTTTTACTCTACGGAAATAGTGAAATCGATAAAGTATTTGGAACAGAAAAAACAAAAATTTAGTTATATATGATTTTTTACGTATATTGAGTATTTTTGGAGTTATTATCGTATATAATATTACAAGAGAGCAAATTTTGCCGGCAATATTTTCGACTGGTATGAAAGTTTGTTGCCTGGCAATTTTCACGAATTAAATTTTGACTTAAATCACGAGACATCAGTCGAGTGATTTTGTCAAAATTTCATAAGCGAAAATTACCAAAAGGCAACGAACTTGAATGAAACCAGGAGAAAATTTTGCCGGAAATAGTTTTCTCCCGAATGATATTCGACAAGACTATTTCACGAGACAATTAATGCACAATATCAACGAAATATAATCTTTATTTCTTTATTTATTTATTTATATTTATTTATTATCTGTCATAATTTTGTCGCTGAGATTTCACGTCGTTAAGAAGTTTTGTCAGTAGGAAACGATGCGTTGCTATGACGTTTTATCAGTTAAAAACAGTCTAGTGAAATAGTCAAAAGAAAATAACGAAAAGTACGATAATTTTAAAAATTCGGATTTTTTTAAACTGTATCTTTTTTTTTTTTCAAAAATATGCATTCTAAACCGATCAAAATTGTTGAAATCTTTAACTATGTTAACCTAAAGAAATTCTTGTAAGGATTACTACAAATTTTAATTTTTGTGGAAATGGCGTATGTTTTATTTTTCACTTTTTCCTAAAAAAATCGAAAGGGTTCTCTTATTTTCATCATAACTTGCGTAATTTTAACGCTATTAACTTCCTCTGGAGCTCTTTTGATAGGTATTTCAAAGTACTTTGACAAGTGTTTAAGAGGTATATTTTATAAAATTCATAGTTTCCCGTTATTTAAGATTCAATACCTAGATTTGAGTACTCGTCAAAAAAAATAATCATTCAAGTACCCATAACTCACCTTAAATTAACATAAGTTTAGTTCTTCGAGCGAGTAGTGTATTCAGTTTTTTATTGTCTTCAAATTTGGTAATGATAACTTTTTTGAAAAAGCTTACAGTTTTTGAGTTATACGTGAAAAACAACTTTAAAACATGCATTTTTTTTAAGAAAAAATAAAATCTTTGATATTTGATAACTCAAAAAGTATTGATTTATGTTACTAACTTTATATAATAAATTTTGCTTAGAAGTTGCCGCTCTATCGATTTCTGGTATTATTTTTAATATAAAAAATTTCACCCCCGAGAAGGGGTGGCATCCACCCCCAGGGTAAAAGCGCAAGTTGCCATCATGTCACCTTTGTTCCTTGAAGTATCTTCTAACTACTCACCAATTTTCATGAAAATCGATGAAGGTTCAACGAAATCGGAGGTGAAAACCTTCAGTGACTCCACCACTATGGTATTACGATAAATCGTTTTTTCTGATTATAGCGCCATCTATCCACAATTCGAAAAAATATCTTGAATAAAAGTTGCTTATTTTTACGTAAGCATTCCAAATCTGAATAACAAATGTAGGTTTTTATTTAAGATTTTAAAGTTACCTCACCCCACCTCCATGGAGTGGAGTGGGGGGTCGTGTTTAGTGTCATTGCATAGATTTAAAAAAAAAGTTGAACAGGTATTTTTCAGTTTTTATTCCAATCTTCATTTCGCAAATTATTCGATTGTTCCACGAATTATTCGATCGTCCCAGGCGAAGAGCTCCACCATAGGCACCAGTACCTCGGAGACCATCGTGGTCATAAAATTCGTGTTCAGTGACCATTGAACTCATTTCCGCCAATATTTTCTGAGTTCTAGACTTTTCATTTTCCATCTCTTCGAGATGCACTTTGAAAATGCAATTTCTCATGCACAAAAATTTTTGCCGGAGCTCAATTTAGTTCACAAAATTGCCTGACACTCTTTTGAATCGAATGCAAAACGTTGCAGGACGATTTATCTTGACCGCAAATCAAGCGAGAGAGAAATATGTAATTTTCTCTCGTGTTGTACACTGTACTTTTTCTATGGACGCGTGAAGAGTTCAAATTTCAAAATTAAATAATTTAGGTGCTTCTAAGTATATTATATGCCTAAATTGAAGTAAAATACCTATATACACATAGGTATTTAATATTCTTAATATTTATATACTTTATTTATTTAAAATTATAATTCACAGTTGAACAGTCTTAAAAGGTAATTTTTGATAAGTTTTGACAAGTTTGAACACATTTTGTTTCACAAAAATAATTGTGTTTGCATTGTGCATGTAGAGATTCACGACTTGATTTGATTTTCAAACTACTTGACTTGACTTGACATGAAATCAAGACAAGCTCAAGTCAAGTATTATTTTTTGAAATTCAAGTCAAGTCAAGTAGTTACACATCAATTACTTGACAAACTCAAGACGTCCATCAAGACTACTTGCTTTTTCTTGAAAAAAACTGCCAAAACGCAATAACAATAAAAATATACGGATGTAACCTTTTATTTAAAAAACATCTATAAAAATTAAAAACTTAAAAAATGTAAGTTGCATAATTAAAATGATAAATAAAATAACAAAACGAAATATTCTGAATTCTGGTAATAAAACAACAAAAAATAAAATAAACAATAAAAAAATCACCAAAAATGGAGTGTAACTATCTAAAATAAATCTTTAATGTCTTCATTTGCCATCCACGATTTCAGACACATAAGGCTTCTCACGGAGTTATCGCCTAATCGGTTTCTTTGTTTGGTAAGGGTTAGGGCAGCTCTAGAAAACTGCCTTTCGACTGGAGCTGAAGACGCTTGCGTTGATAAAAAATCTTTGGCCATTGTGGCGAGGTTTGGAAAAATGGATTCATGCCTCTTCCACCATTCTAAAATATTTTCAGTACTGTCAGCTCGTGGGTCAGAAATATATTTGTCGATTTCGTAACGCCAGGCCATATCGTCGTCTACGTCTGCATTATGGAGAGATTTTCTACTAAACAAACTTAGTAGATCGATTTCAAACTTTTCGACTAAACTAGGGTTTGAAGATGAAGATGATGCTACTGGAACAGATGGTTCAGCAGAGTGTTCAGACATTGGTAGAGAGTCAGCCTTAAAATACTGTGCTCTAAAAATATTTTCAAAATATTTAACTGCTTCTAGCTGCAACTCTTTTCCCGAATTTGTTTTGGAGAACGTTTCCACTTTATGTCGGGGGTCTAAAATAAAGACAACACAGTACATCCAGTTGGTTCTCTTATAATGTTTAATGATGTTGTCCCTTGCCGCTTGAATGCTATTTATGATCTTTTCATCGGTATTGTCTCGATCAGGTTTATTGCCAAGTTCCATAGCCCACGATTCTAGTCTATCCAACATCATATTGATGCCAATTATTACCATAGGCAGAGTAACATATGATTCACCTTCTAAAATTAAGGAAATGCTTTTAAAAACATTAAGATACTGGCAAATTCGATCAATTAACGACCATTCTGTGTCGGTTGGCTTCAAAGTTTTTAGATCTTCTACATTTTCACAAAGGATATTAAGTGCTTTTCGCATATTTAGACTCCATCTCAACATGTCGAACGTGGAATTCCACCCTGTTATGACATCAAGTTTTGGCATAGTAAATTTTAGGTTTAAGGTGGTGCAAAATTTTTCAAAATCCTTACGTAAGTGTTCAGAGTTTTTTAATTTTTTAGCAAGGGAATGGATTTTTCTTACAGAGGAGGGCGAAACTTGGCTGTCAATTCTGTCATCGTCATCATCCTCTGATATATCTGTCAAAGTGTTGGCCGCCTCTTCAAGCTCAGAATCAAGTATTTTCATAAAATCTCTGGCTCCCAAGTTTAAGATGTGTGCAAAACATACAAAGTGGATATTTTTTGTATCGATGTCATAAATAAATGTTTTTAGTTCTCTGATGAACGTGAAATTACTATTTGTATTGTCGGTAGTAATACCTTGTATGCATTTTGTAACATCGTAAAATTATTGTAATACTTCGAAAAATAGTTTTGCTATAGCGTTACCAGTATGTTGCCCATATGCTGGCACAAAATCTAACAGGATACAATGAAGTTTCCAATTTTTATCGATAAAGTGGGCGGTAATACCATAGTATCCTTTCATATTAAATGAAGACCATCCATCGATTGTAAACGAGATTTTTGAATTGCATGTCCTCAAAAATGTCTTAATTGTTTGCTGCGCTGATTCAAATGTTTTTAGTGTCAAAGATTTCATTTCATTACGACCAGGTAGAGTCGCCTTTGGATTTAAGTATTTGTACATTTTTTCACTTATAGCATCTTCAAAAAAGTTGAAAGGTAGATACTTCTGTGCTATATACTCCACTAGTAGTTTTTTAAATTTATCTTGTTGGAAATTTTCTGATCTCCTAATGGTCTGCTAAATAAACAAAACTGGAGTTAGTAAAATGCTGTAATAGTAGTAAATGTAGTAAAGTTACAATAAAGCTCACGTATAATTTGTATAATGTCTCACTTATGGAGGGTAGAGGTAAGGAGAACCATCTCTTATGGATGGGAGAAAAACTGAAAAAAATATCCGTCAAAAAGTGGCAAATAACAGTTCAAAATGTGACCACAGTGGCGCTAGCTTAGCAATAGTTTAATGTGAACTATGAAGATGTGAACTTAGCAGTTGTAGACTTAGTGAAGTATGCAGAATGAAAATATAACCTACAGAATCATCAGAATGTCAGAGTGACAAGTTGAGTTATTTTATAAAATTTAATTGCATTCGCCTTTGCAAAAGTCAAAACGCTCTCTGGTGGCTGAATTCTGAACCTACTTAATAAGTAATCTCGTAAGTAATAAACTGATCGTACTAGTTCAAAACACTATAAATAAGGCAAACACTTTTAAGATAACACCCAACAGTGCTTGTCGAAGCTCGCCAACAAAACAAAAAGGTACACACACTAAATGACAGAAGTAAGCATTACTCACAATCCTCTATCTTTGTACGTTTCGCAGCGCCCTCAACGGTCGTTGAAATCGCGAATAAAGTTTTGCAACAATTTTTGTCATGAGAAAATATAATTACACGGTCCACGTTTAACAGAATTAGAACCCAACACGGCAGATGCTCACACTCCTTACACAAATGGGGGTAGCAACCACATCCTTTGTGATTGTGGAGAAATTCAACCAAAGTATTTTTGTTTCCCTGTTACCTACTTGAATAAAAACTGATACCATTCCTACAATGGCGCCATCTTAATTTGCCTCTATTCCACGGACACTTTTTAATACAGAGATGGTTCTCCTTACCTCAGCCCTCCATAGTGCCTCTCTTAAATGGCAAGGTAAGTTATATTTTTGAAATGCCCTGTAAAAAAGTATATGGCATATTATGGCACATGCTACACCACAATTTTTACTAGATTGCTTAAAGCCTATAGACTTTTATAGATGTACTCAAAATTTGATAAAAAAAGTTTCAAATAAAAAAAACATTAAAGAAAAAGAAGATGTGGACATTTTTGACACACCGTGTAGATTATTTAATTGTGACACAAACGACAAACGACTACATAATTATAGTTAAAATCCTCAGAGTTAAAATCTAATTAATGTTTTACCTTCTCAAGCCAATCCGAAACTGAAATTGTGCTAGTCGAACCTGTAGAGGTATTGGCCTCGAGATTAGTTGGGCTAGTAGATATACCAAAATGTTCTTTGTAGACTCTAGGGTGTCTAGCTTGCAAATGCCGCCTTAGTGAAGATGTTCCGCAGTTTTTCATTTGCAAAACTGTGTTTTTTTGCCGTACATAGGGTACATTTGCCTAGTTTGTCAGTATTTTTATTACTCTTAGGATTTTGCTCGACTATGAAATAGTCCGTAATTTTTTTTGTTTTATTAGATATAGTAGACTTTTATTAACTTTAACTCGTTTCGCCTTTGATGGCGCCGACCCTGCACTTTCTACTTCTGTTTCGGTGTTATCACTGTCATCAAATTCTAACACTTTTTCATCTACGATATATTCTGAGCCGCTGCTTTGAAATGGTTCCGATTCCATAACGGACACATTACTTAACCCTGCTGTCCTGTTCGGGTCTATTTGACCCAAAAAATAATTTATTTCTTATTTTACAAATTATTACGCGGCGTAACGATTTGGTGTTTCGTGACTTTATTACCTAAATTACATAGTGGCTTTGAATTACATAGGAAATAAACAATCAACTTCCTGATTTTTTTGATAAAAATGAAATTGTTACCTAGGGTACGTTTGGGTCAATATGACCCGCCTATTTGGCAGTACCTGTGTGTTTGTCAGCCGAATACGTCTGTAAATAAAAACAGATTTCTGCAAGCTAGAACTTGTAAAACAAACTGTAGTATAGCTGGACGATGTTGCAAACCAAATTATAAATATGACCAACATGGACGGACAGAATGTCTTTGGAACCAACTAGAAATACATGAATAAAGTTGGTTTCCAAGCATACATTGGTCTTTTATGTTTAGCTCTAGTTTATAAGTCCCATGGTAAATCAATTAAAAGTTTGTGGAATGAAGAAATGAGTCGTGGTATATTTCAATCAACAATGTCGGTTGATATATTTTCAAAAAGTTTGCAAGTGACACGTTTTGATAACAAAACTACTAGACAGGATAGGACAGGTTTTGATAAAGTTGCTGCAATACGTGAAATTTAGGAAACATAGGTAGAAAATGTACCAACATTTTTTAACCCTGATGAAAATGTTACCGTCGATAAGCAACTAGTTGCCTTTAGAGGCCGCTCTCCCTTCAAATGGTACATTCCAAGCAAGCCAGCGAAATATGGCACAAAAGTTTGGGTTTTATATAGTAATGAACACTAAAACTTCTTATTCTCTAAAATTTCAGATCTATACAGGAATACGTGTGATGTTTGACTAAAGTAGTGATTTGGAAGTCCAGAATATTACGTGTAATAACTTTTTTACATCGTAAAATTTAGGACAATTTCTTCTAAAACAAAGTAGATACAATGCCGGGGACTATAAGTAAAATAAACCGAAGCTATCAGCAAAAATCGCGAATAAAGAAGTTCATAGCTCGTCTTTTTTGCTTCACGCAAGGTACCACTGTTGTTGACAATATACCTAAAAATAATAAAAATGTTGTTCTTATGAGTACTTTGCATCATGAATCGATGCATCATGCATCACTTTCATCAAATTAAAAAGCCCCGAATTATTTTAGATTATAATTCCAATAAGGGGGCAGTGAATACTTAGATTAGCTTGTTGGCACGTACATATACATGTGAGAAGAGATAAATCGCTGGCTAATGATTGTTTTTTATAATCTGCTGGACATTTCTGCTTACAACGCGTTCGTGTTATGGGCATCAATACATATCCAATGGAATACCAATAAACTGGCAAAACGGCGAATTTTTCTTGAGGAATTGAGAAAAAAAAACTAATGAAACCATCATTTCCAGAAAAAATATACCAATAACTAAAAGCTCTCACGAAATGGTAAAAAGGACACGAGCAGAAACAAGTAGACAAGATGGAAATGCTAGTGAACCGTCTATGGACAATCTAACTCCGCCTGCTAAACGAGCACGCTGTAAAGTTACCCTAAAAACGATAACAAGACAAATTATTATGTTATATATATCATAAATATACTTCTAAAATCCATTCTTTTTATTACTGTCCCAGTTGTAAACTGAATTAAATTTTTGTAGATATTTGTTACTAGGCTTTTTTGAAAGAAAAATATACCTTTTATTTTTGTTAATAAGGTTTAATTTACATTTACAATATAATTTTTGTTTAATTAACCATAATTTCTTGTTAATAAAGTTTTATTTATCACCATTAGCTTATTTTATTTCGATTAAGGAGCGTAAACCATAGTTGGGTCATATTGACCCGAACAGTACATTTGTGTAGTTGACTCGAACGGGACAGCAGGGTTAAATCAGACATAACAATTATTTAACGGCCACTATTTGTCCTTGATCACTTCTACTGTACTAACAGCACGTTGTCGTCGTCATCGAGCAATCGGGGTGCCTGCTTGCTAGAACCTCGATAAATCCGAATCCCCTATTTTAACGTTTCGGTCCCCTTCGGTGTGCATTTCACGGATCGCTATCAAGTAATATCAAGTAGTTTGATTTTTACTTGATATCAAGTCAAGTAATTCAGTCCGTAAATCAAGTCAAGTCAAATATCAAATTATCAAAAGCTTGAATTTTCAAGTCAAGTCAAGTATTTAAGAAAAAATTCAAGCTACTTGGCTTGATGAATCCCTATGTGGATGTTACCATGGAAATGGCGATCATATGTATGTAAACCGGCGGTGAACCCGTGAGAAAAAATATTTCTCACTGCAATGGCCGACTTTTCTCACTGCCTGAGAAATTGTTCATTTTGAATGTACGTAAGTAGTGAGAGAAGTTGCACATTGTATAGCATCCATAGTAGTCCTGTCGCCAGTGGGGGTACAACGGCCTGCTCAATTCAGATGAACTTACCCAAGTTTTTTTTATATATTTTGACCCGTAGAATACGATTTTTTTGGGAACAGTTGATCCGGATGTCGATAAGATTGTTATAGACAAAGAACTTGAGGAATTACATAACAGCGATTTCTCGCAAAACAAAACATTTTTTGTATTTTTTGAGTCATTTTAAGCAAAAAATACTCCTACAAGTTTTTTTGTAGAATGCATAGTTTTCGAGATAACCGCGGTTGAACTTTCAAAAAATCGAAAAATTGCAATTTTTGAACCCGAATAACTTTTGATTAAGAAATAAAGTAGCAATTCTGCTTACCGCATTTGAAAGTTTAAGTCAAATTATATCGGTTTTGATAATTTGCATTGCTAAAAATTAATTTTTTTATTGTAAAACAACGCTATAAACACATAGTGTTTCCCGTGCCTAATACATGCGTTTTAACGCATGCTACGTAGAAATTGCTTCGCTTGCACTTGTAGCTACTCTACCTACTCGTTCGATTTTAAATGAGAAATCATTGAAAAATCACTCACGCACTAGGTGTTTAAAGCTTTTTTGACCAATAAAATAATAAATTTTTAGCAATGCAAATAATCAAAACCGATATAATTTGACTTAAACTTTCAAATGCGGTAAGCAGAATTGCTACTTTATTTCTTAATCAAAAGTTATTCGGGTTCAAAAATTGCAATTTTTCGATTTTTTGAAAGTTCAACCGCAGTTATCTGGAAAACTATGTATCCTACGAAAAAACTTGTCAGAGCATTTTTTGCCTAGAATGACCCAAAAAATACAAAAAGATGTTTTGTTTTGCGAGAAATCACTGTTATGTAATTCCTCAAGTTCTTTGTCTATAACAATCTTATCGACATCCGGATCAACTGTTACCCAAAAAATTCGTATTCTGCGGGTCAAAATATATAAAAAAAACTTGGGTAAGTCCATCTGAATTAAGGAGGCCGTTGTACCCCCCCTGGCGACAGGACTATAGAAAAAATAATTTTTTTAGTAAAATTGCGGCTTATTTCCCATCAAACTGTTTGTTTTTAAACCAAGAGGAGTGATTCAAATTTACCGCGCTGTAATGCTTGTTTGTAATTGGTCCAACCTCGGGCAAGTTTACTCCACTGTTATCAAATTTTGACACTAATGACATTTATCAAGTTTTGACACTTTTGCCATTTCATAGGTTAATTCAGTTATATCGGCGATTTTTTGTGTTTTCTGTGTTATTTCTTTAATTATTAGATTTTTAGTTTGATTTGATATAAAAGCAGTTGTTTTTAGAACTCTCCAGCGACGTATTAATATAATATTTATGGATTACCGTTGAGGGCCGACATGATCTAGTGACTTTCTTGGGTGTGAATCTGTCTTTTTAGTTTACTCCTACTGGTTAAAAAATAAACAAGAGTAATTAGAAAATATTAATTCTGGATTAACCATTGCTGCTCACTGACTAAATTCTATGATAAATAAATAATGACATTTTCCTTAAATAATGTAAATTAAAAAAAACAAAATGTTTTCCAGCAATAAAACTGTTACAACTATAAACAAGCAAATCCTGAAAGTCCAGTAATTTTGAATATGAAACTATTGTCGGAAAACAAACACTCCTGTCCGGAATTTCTATAACAAATTATAAAATATTCCGTGCTCTACTTTAAAATGGCTTTTTGAATAGTTTTGTTTGCACTTGCTAATACACTGTACTTGAAAGCCATATTGTGAAAGGTGTTTACAAATTTATGAACAAAGCAACGCTGTTCTCCAAAATTGCGGCATTCAACGCGCGGTCTAGTGGACCTCGCAACAGAAGCGTGTTGCGGAATAAACGGAACCAATTAACGGATAGTTTCTCTGCAATCACGTCCGCTTCACCTTTCAGATATTGACAGTAGAGCAAGTTTATGTTACATGGAATGTCGAATTTTATATTATAAAGAGGAATATTGGTTTATAATATCTTGATAGCCTAATAAATTACACAGGTTCTATATAGGACAATAACTAATACATAGTTTAAACAAAAGAAATGCATATTATATACACACAGGCAAAATTAAAGGAACACTTTAAAAATGGGACATGTTTGATGTCTCTAATTTCCTAAACCAGTTGTCCGATTTGAGTGATTTTTTAGAATGTTTTAGCCTTGTTATTTAACCCGGCATTGGTCGTTAGGCAGGTTGTTACGCGAGTGGTCGCGCGTGAGATTTTCTCTCACATATCCAACTTTTGCCTCTGTTTACAAAATTTTACAAAATAGATGAGGTTTCATCAACGTACAAGCCATTTGCTTTAAAAAGACACGACGTTTTTCTGTTTTATTATTATTATCTTTATATAAAATGTGACTATTGATGCCGCCAATATTTAACATTGAAAAATATATGGTAAATGACCATCTACAACTAACCCGTGAAACGGAATATAGGATTTTCATATCATCGACCACATGCACGGCGCCTTTTATTACATCATAAAAGGATATTATTTTAGGTTTTAAGGGGAAAAATAAAATTAATTTTTATACACAGTTGGTGCCGCCGGTGGTCGCTTGATGAGAGAATCTCTCACATGAAGCGCACTGACTCAACAATATGGTGATACTAAGAAAACTGAGTCACTATCTGAGCGGATGAGCCTATTAGATTGTCGAGGGAGGATAGTTAGGAGACTAGAAGGAACTACAGCGCGTATAATTTTCAAGAAAAAAAGTTGTGCGCAATTTTCTGAAACCGTGAGAAAAAATCTCATATAGCGACTACTGGCGGGTTAAGAATATCGGTGTAATAATATTATTGCTAGACAGGTAATTGTCCTTCACATAACATTTCGAACATTTGTACTTATGGTAGTGGTCTTTTCGTGCCGCTGATCACAGTTTAAAGAAGCAGAAGAAGAAAAAGAAGATTATTAAGCTTCTTGACAAGTGACGTCCGCGCATCACTGTTTTTTTCTGTGCGTGTACTGATCACAAATGTTTTCCAAATAGTTTTATAAAAATTATTAGAAAGTGTTTAAAATACCACAAAAGTCATCAGAGAATAATTATGTATCCCGAAAGAGGCGGAAATATGAAAATTTGCAACAGAAACTGGTAGAGTTAAGGTATTTATATGATATTTTTGGGTTTTATCCCAAAAGACCAAGTTATTTATAAGATATTTTTGAATTATTTTATGTTAGATAAATTAAATTGCGTGTGAATAGATCGAACTATAAATATTTAATATTTACGAAATGACAATTTTAATCAAATTCAAACTTGGGGTCCTTTTTTGTTGTTATCAATATATTTTCTCTGTTGTCATAGTTACTATATCTCGCCGTCTTCCCTATTCGAAATACTCAAAACGTCACTAGTATTTGTCAAAACACACAGAGATGTAACAGGCGCTATGTTGCCACACTGCACTGGTTTTCCTATTAATGTTTATTTTGTAGCAAAATGTCCGACAGACATGATATTATGCAAAAATTTATATTGTTTGTGTCAATAAGGATACCTTAAGGTAGCCCAAAGTAATACAGACTAAATTATTAGGGGTTTAACAATAAAATTATAGCCCAAAGGTTTAAAATAGAACAAAATAAAGGGTTTACCAATAAAATTAGAGCAGGGGTGCTTTTAAGCAGCCCAAAAAATCTTTATGATTATTTGACCTGCCTCTATTTTTTCAGAGGTACTCTACAGTAGTCCAGAAGTTTAGAATAGAACAAAATATATTAGTTTAACTGCTTTTGTAAATTTTACTTCGATTTCACGTTACAAGCAAGTTTACTTGCACTAAATTATTTGTTTGGTTTTGTGTTCAAACAATAAAACTAGAGCAGAGGTATTTTTTAGTAGCCTAGACAATCTTTATGATCATTTTATCTGCTTCTATTTCTCAGAGGTATTTTACAGTAGCCCAGCAGTTTGGAATACAATAGAATTATATTTATTTCACTACTTTTGTAAATTCTACTTCGATTTAAGATTACAAGCAAGTTTAATTACACCAAGTTTTTTGTTTGGTTTGTCTTCAAACAATAAAATTACAGCATAGGGTACTTTTTAGCAGCCCAGACAATCTTTATGATTATTTTATCTGCTTGTATTTCTCCGAGGTACTTTAATGTAGCCCAGAAGTTTAGAATACAATAAAATATATTTATTCAACTACTTTGTGCACATTTTGCCTAGATTTCATATTACGAGAGTAGTAAGTTTACTGCTTACATTAAATTTTTGTTTGGTTTGTCCTCAAACAATAAAACTAGAAGAGGTTACTTTTTTTAGTAGCCCAGAAAATCTTTATTTTGAGCTACTCCTATTTCGCAGAGTTACTTATAGTAGCCCAGAAGTTTAGAATAAAATAAAATATATTTAACTACTTTTTGCACATTCTGCATTGATTTTTATCGTCTACCTTGATATTACAAAGTTAGTAAGTGTACTTACAATAAATTTTTGTTTGGTTTTGTCAAAAATATTAAACAAAGATACAAAATCAGCTGATCAGCTTTATTAAGTTATCTCGAAGTCATTACGAAGCCACAAAAGACCACTGATATCCAAATACTGTACCACAAAGCCAAGCTGCTGTTTCCACTCAGCATCCATCAAGAGTTCTTTCAGAATCTAGCAACTTTAGTCAGCAGCGTTTAAACTTCAATCCAACCTTGAGCAGACCAAGATTTGGACAAAGTCAGTACTCAAATCAACCTCTACTACTACCGAGATACAAACAATCGAACAGACAGCAGTACCAAAAGCAAATGAGAACAACCAGGATGTCATACTAAAGGTCAATAAAAATTAATAGGGTAATATGGCTAACTGTATTAAAATATGGAAAGGGATTACTTCAGATAAGAAAGTTTTAAGTTGGGTCTAAGGTTTTAATACTTTATTTAAAACAACGCCCTCTGAAGAGAGAGCACCAAAAGTTCTCATAGACCCAAACTGGTCGTATGACAAAAAAAAATTACTTGGAAAGTAATTAAAAATTACTATTTCTCCTTCTTCACATACAAAAGGACAATTTATTTTTCGTAGTTTTTTGTACCCAAAAAGGACGGAAATCAGAGATTTTGTTTTGAATTTAAAACAATTGAATTGCTTTATAGAAGCCACATATTTTAAGCTGGAAGACTATAATAGGTCAGTCCTCAAGCTCATTTTCAAGGGTTATGGCAAAAATAGATTTAAAAGTTGTCTATTTTGCTATTCCTGTTCATTAAAATTCTAAAAAATATTTAAAATTTAAGTACAGAACTTTTTTATATTAATTAAACTGTTTACCGTTTGATTTGAATAATATCTCGGCTTTTATATTTACAAAAACTTTAAAACCAGCCCTAAATAATCTAATAACAGGAGGCTTTACTTTTGTCAATTTTTTAGAGGACCATTTACCAATTTCAAAATCATATTTAAAATGTAAAGAAAATATTGTTCAAACATTTTCTATGTTTTTTCTGCTTGGGATTTACTATAAATAAAAAAAAAAGGAAAAGTATACTTTTACCCACACCAAATATAACTTTTCTTGGTTTTACGTTTGATTCGAACCTGATATATTTTGCACCTGCTGACAAAAAAAAATATCTAATAGTATTCAGAACATCAAAAATAAAAGTACATGTAAAATAAGATCATTTGCAGCCTTAGTCGGTCAGTTTGTAACAGTTCGTCCATTTATGGAAGTTAAATATGGAAAATTATACTAAAAAAAATATATAAATAAATAAAAAAGAAAAGTAGCCTCTTTCTTAAACTAATAGTTATAACACTAAAATGACCATAACTAAATACTTAAAAACGATTACAATTGGTGGTTAAATAACATACCAATTAGTGAGCAAAATATAAAATAATCCAATTATGTACTTGAAATATTTTGCGATGCATATATCCTTTAGCATGGCGGGTATGCTGCATTCATAACAAAACTCATGGTTTTTGGAGTCATGAACAACAACTACATATAAATGTACTTCAGTTACTAGCAGCATATAGTGGCTTGAAATCCTTTTTCAACGAATATAGGAATTGAAACATTTTGCTAGGAATAAATAACGCAACAGCTGTGTCTTGCATTAACAAGATGGGTAGTGTACAGTACTCAACATTTGCAGATAAGTTTAATAATTCTGTGAAAATAGGAATTTAAAAATTATTTTTGCATCTATAACAGTAAAAAAAATGCTTTTGCCTGACTCGGAATCAAGATCTTTAAAAATAGAAACAGAGTAGGTATTCTTTAAGTGATAATTGTGTTACTATAATTTTTGAGCAGCTTCTTATTCCAGAAATCGATATGTTTGCCACATATCCTAAAAAAAAATGTGCAAGGTATGTAATTTTGAACCCTGACCTCGGATCAGAGAAAGCCAATGCCTTAACTCTAGATGGACATGGATTTAAATTTTATGTTTTTCAGCCTTGGTACACAACCTTTGACCACCACACCTTACACAACCAAAAAGATAATTATGGACCTGATAAAAATTTAATCTAGAATTTTTTTTTGGGCTTTTATATCCAGGACGTCCTTTGGGTTTCCATATTCTTGTCAGGCAAGCTTTTTAAGAAAAGACATTCCTGAGGATTCCATCCCATCTATTACAACAAATCACTAAATCTGTATGATACAGTTTTCAAGAGATGGTGACGGTTTAGTATAAAATAATAACCATTTTGCTTATGAATTATCAAGTTTTAATTTTATTAAATCTATCGTAGAACAGGATTATAATTATAGCTCGTATAAACATTCACAGTGCTGCATTGGCGTTGATAAAAGATATCCTAGAAAATTATAAAAATATTTTTAATTTTTTTTACAAATGTATATATAACCTCAAACCTTAATTGCCCAAATATTAATTAACTTGGGACCCTCTACCAGTATTACTTTATTTAGAAACATTATTTCGTCTCACAAGCCTTTCCCTGAAAGGTCTTACTTACAAACTTGTAATGTTGATTGCACTCACTTCAGTTCAGAGGTCGCAAACCCTGTACCTAATAAAAATTCAGAACATTATCATGGGTCAAGATAAAATTGACATTTTGATATAACATAGGATAAAGACTTCCCCAAAAAAAAAATAATAATAATAAATAAACGAATATACATTTAAAACAAAAAACACAGTTGAGAGTGTTTAGAGATTTCTAAAACATTCGTCCTCAATCGGAAGACAATTTGTTTATAACTAAAAAAAAGAGACGTATAAAGCAACATCTACCCAGGCGTTGAGTAGACGGATATAACATTTTTTTAAATTAAAAATATAGACACTAATATTTTTAAAGTGTATAGTGTCAGACATGCATCTACCTCAGCGGGAGTTAGAACTGGATTATAGAAGATATTAGAGAGGCGGCGAGATGGACAGAACATTCTCATGTATTCAATATTTTTTATAATAAGCCTCTAGCAAAAGATTACGGACTCTTTGCAAAACCGTATTGTCTGGTGAGTCCATGTAATTGTATGTAATTTTAATTATATTAGATGTGTAGGTTACTAATGTTAGTAAGAACATTAATTTTCTTATTATGTTTATTTGTACCTGGTTGAAGGTACACATCTCATATAATTAAAATATAAACATGAATCTTAATTAATAATTGCTCTAATATGTTAGTTAGTTATACATATGTATATATTTTGTGTAAAGTTTCTAAAAAAAAATTGCTAAGTACTATTCATTTTTGGATTGCAATGTACTTTTGTTTATTTATCGCACAATATTGTTTAATCTTTCAACAGCCTACCATAAGTACAAATGTTCGAAATGTTATGTGAAGGACAATTAATTGACTGGTTGACTTACCTGTTAAGGAGGGACAATCATAATTGTCCTATCTTACATTTCGAACATTTGTACGCTCCCCCCCTTTTGATTCTTTTGAACCCACCCATGTCTTGTGCGATAAAAATAAAATAAAAAAAAAACAGTGATGCGCGGACGTCACTTGTCAAGAAGCTTAATAATCTTCTTTTTCTTCTTCTGCTTCTTTAAACTGTGATCAGCGGCCCGAAAAGACCACTACCATAAGTACAAATGTTCGAAATGTAAGATAGGACAATTATGATTGTCCCTCCTTAACAGGTAAGTCAACCAATCAATTAAATGTCATTTTATACCGGGTGTAAAAATGATACTGTGTTTCTTCCTTAAAGTTCGGAACACCCTGTGGAATATTTTAGCAAATATAATATATTGAAATTAAAACTCAATTATAGTCTTAGGCTTTCTTAAGATCTTCCTTTTTGATTCATTTGCTTATCTTGGATATTAAAAAAGTTAGGTACTTTAACAATTAGCCATGTTCTTCATCAATACAGGGTGTTTCTAAATAAGTGCGACAAACTTTAAGGGGTAATTCTGCATGAAAAAATAATGACTGTTTGCTTTATAAACATATGTTCGCAAATGCTTCGTTTCCGAGATACGGGATGTTGAATTTTTTCTTACTGACGACTTATTTAATGCTCTAAAACCGGTTGAGATATGCAAATGAACTTTGGTAGGTTTTAAAAGGTAGTTACTGTGCATTTTTTGGCATACAATTAATAATTTTATATTTAACATTGGCGTGCATACGGGATATATCTAAAATGTTTATACCCGTATGCACGGCAATGTAAAATTTTTGTCAAATGAGGGTTCTTTGGCGCTTAATATGTAACAATAATTAAAAAGAGATTCATTCAGTTGTTTAACTTCTATTCAAATTGTTTATCCCAGAAAGCATTTTTTTGCAATAACGTAAATCAGAGAAAGAGGATGTTAAAACCATTCCACAGGTGTAAAATGAAAGAGAATGAGCTATATTTTCAAATTAGTTTAAAAAAAGTAAATAAAAAATGCTTTATTAGTAATAAATAATTATGCAAAATTATCGTCAATCTTTCCGTGTAAACTTTTTATTTTTTTATACATAAAATAAATTATTTATCTATTACAATTATTGTTTATCAATTACATATATAAATTATAATTATATAATTTATATAAATAACATTACTTGGTAGTTGTGCATTGTGCACCTAAAACAGAGGAAAATAGATTTTTTTGAAAACATGTGTTCAAAAAGTGTATAAGGAAAATTGTATAAGGATACTTTTGCATAATTATTAATTACTAATAAATGCATGTTTTATTAAATTTTTTAAACCAATTTGAAAATATAGCTCATGATCTTTCATTTAACACCTGTGGAATGGGGAATGGTTAACAATGGAAAAATTTGAATAAAGTTTAAACAATTAAAAGGACCGCTTTTAAATTTTTGTCACATATTAAGCACCAAAGAATCCTCATTTGGCAAATTTCAAAGCTCTAACCAAATTTTTACAATAGTTATTGCGAAATTAATTTTTTTTGTAATTTCGACCTTTTTGCGCAATTATATTAACAATAAATGAGTATATCAAACTGTGTAATACGCCATTTTAAATCTTTTTTCATGCTATCGAAGATATTTATACTAAAAAAACCATAAGTTTCACTGTTTTCCATTTATTTGAAAAAAAAAACGCAAAAACGCCGTTTTTTTTTTACACTAAATTGTTCATAAGTAAAAATGGTCGCCAGATCCTACGCAGGAAATAGTTACAATTTGTTCTTATAGGTATTACCTGTCGAAAAACGCTTTAGTACCCTGGCTGTTGAAGTGTTACGAGCAGGGTATATTTTTGTCTTATTACCCTGGCCTAAGAAAATTATAAAAAAATTATATAGAAGATTATGCTGTGGACAAACCATATTCTACTTTCTTTTTACTGCTGCTTTTTAACATGATCAAGGTCATTTTTAATTAAGTAAAGACGTAGCAAAACATTTATAGCTCATTACGGCGCTCGTTTGTGTCACTTGAGAATTTATCTTTAAATGGTAGACTGCGGAGTGTACTGCGAAAAATTTTAATAACTGCGAGATACGACACAGGAAAAAGTAATTAGGAGTATCTTTCGGTACATCGTCATATTACACTCATTACCAGCGTTACAGTTTTTCCGCATGCTGTATATTAGAGCAGATGATAGGATGGATCTTTCATGGAAATAAAAGGGGAAGGTTTCGTTTTTGCTATTTATACGCTTATTTGCTGTCAAATGGAATTTTATAGTGTGGGTGACACAGCAAATTTAATATTATATTTATGTAATAGCTGTAACCGTATTTTGGTCAAAATATTTGTGTTAATAAAGCTCTACAGCCCATTGAGCCCTAGAACCAGGATAGTGTTATAAAATTTATTTTGAACGAAAACTTTTCGTTTATAAATTCGCAAAGTATGTGTGTCATGGCGTCGCCGCTCCTGCAATACTTAGAGCAGATTTATTGATGGATTCTTATGTAGTTGTGTCTTCTGAATCCGAATCTGAAAACGGCATTTTGATATCTCTCACCGTCTTCGAGATAATCGACCTCAAGTCTAAAATGTGACGTCACAATCCTTTTATTTTCCGCCGACACACTAAACATCAGCTGAAATCGGTTATAGTAAGTAGGCTAGTTTTTCTAATCTGAATTTGTTAAGCAAAGCATGGGTTATTTACATTTGAGTTTGACATTTCGTGAATGTCCACCTAAATTTTAAATTAAGTATTAATAAAATATCAACGACTTTTGATAGTGAATATAATTATTATATCAAATAAATAAGATGTTCAAAAATACAATTTGAGTATATTTTGAAAGCGATAATTTATTTACTTTAAAAAGGTTTATACGAGTATACGGCCTCCCCTTTAATGGGACTACCTAATCATAAATGTACTGTTCCATTTGTTATGAAATGAAAATTGTTATTATATTCGGTTCGCTAAACTCAGACACAACTGGCTAGTGATTTTAGTAAGTAAGTTTTTTGTTTTTTGCCAATTTTGCCGAAATTGGCAAAATTACTAATTATTTAGTAATTATTGACTATTTAGTAATTATTTTTTTGTCGAATTGGCAAAATTACTGACTAAAATCACTAGCCAGTTGTGTCTGAGTTTAGCGAACCGAATATATGAAATGTTGTTTAAAATGAAAAAAATTTTTAAAGATTTTTCTTAAATTATGGATACCAACAACATTTTCATTTATAACTGTTTTATTTTTAATTTGACGAAGAAAAATTATTCTTCATAAAAAGCTCTTCATGGTCTAAGATTTATGATGCAACCATCATATATCAAATTTTAATAATTTTATACGAGGTATATAAAAAATATGAATTTCGATCAAGAGTAAAGTACTTTTTCTATTCTCATACTGTAATATATCAATTACGATGTCACTACCTGTATCATAATGAACTTCATTATGATACAGATTTTCATTAAGATACAGATTTTTAACCAATAGAATCGCGATATGGCATTCGCGATAAAGGTGGTACACCCGCAGTGACCAATGGCGAGTCAAATACATACGCTTTGACAGTTCTCAATATGTAAACAAACTGTCAAACTGACAAACTACTTAATTTGTTTGCGTTACAAAATTAATAAATTTGAATATATTTTTTGTTTTGAATGATCATAGAAAAAATAGTGTATACAACTTGCATTTAATTATCATTATGAAGATCGTACTCTGTAAGAAACTCGCTGCATACGGCTCGTTTCTTATTCCTCATACTCGCTTCACAATGACCATCATTAAATGCTCGTTACATAATATACTATTATAGTTCACAACATTTAAATTAGAATGATATAATTGCACATTAAAACATAATTTTTAATTCTGAACAACTTTTCATAATAGCAAATGTTCCATATTATGAATAAAAATAAGTAAATAAACAAGTTTTCGTTATGATAATGTTCGCAATTTCAGCTTGTTTATTTTATGTTCTACAGTATTGTACATTATATTATCTATATATATTTTTCAAGTAACTACACTGTTTTTCTTCTTAAATTACCTATTGTTTATGATTGTTGGTTATGACAATGGACCGCATTTCTCTACAAGCGCCGTTCTTGTGTTTATTTCTACACCGAGAGAACAATTTCTTTTCTCCTAAAACGCCGATTTCTTTGAGCAATATTTCTTAAAAGTTAACATATCCTATTGACTTTAACATACCGGTTCACATATAAAGAAACGAGTTTTTTAAACACAACTCAATAATTTCTTACAGATAATTTCTTCAATACTAAGAAATGCATTAATAGTTACATTTAATTTTCTTATCCTAAAGTTTTTATTTTTTAATTTTAAAACTACAAATATTTTGCAGTATAAGAAATATAATGTTAAGTTAATCCATAGTTATATTTGTGAACAAGAAATTTTCTTGCAAGCAAATAAATATTTTAAACCACAAGAAATAATTCTTCAGAAATACCCTCTGTAGTAACTGTGGTTATAAAATAAAAACTTTGTTATTAATGCCGAAATGTTACTTTCAAAGATATTTTCTTCCACAAAAGAATTGCGCAGATTAACTATTTATGATTTAGTCGTCAGTGTTTGTCAAGATGGCGTGATATGTTCATGTTCATATAGATGGGTTTTTGATTTATTGGTGTTCTTTAAAAATTAACGGATATTTTGAAGGTACGTACATATATAGGTATTAAATAAAAGTAAATTGAGTAATTTAAGATGTAATAATAATATTGTTTCGTATCCGAATGGTTAAAAAGAAACATAATAGTATCTTTATATGCTTTTTAGGTATAATGATGGACGACTCTGAAATAAAGGAGCTTATTATTCTAACTGGGAAATATGCCACAATTTATAGCTGGGACAGAATGATATAATAAATAGCTTCAGAACAATATTAAGAAAGGAGTTATTAACCAACTGAGGGGCCTTCCAGAAATGGTAGAACTTCATACATGTAAGTACCTTTTTAAAAATGTGTATACTTATGAGTATCAACTATATCAACTATAATAGGTTTCTTGAATGTATCGCCTTCTATAAAAATATACAATACAACGCTATATCAAACATGGCGGGTGCAACGCTAAGGATGTTTTCTGTTAATTTATTTGAGATAAAGAAATCAGTTAGTCTAAAAGAAATATATGTTTATGGTTAAGAAATGTTATTGCCGAAAACCGTGAATTAGTTAATATGTATTAAATGACTTAGATGTAAACTAATAATACTTTCCCGTAATAAAATTTCTTAATGATTAGGTATGCTGTCTCTTTTAGATTTTAAAAATTAAGAAAATTACATATTATTATGTCTGCTTCAATGTTTTACATTGGTTGTATTTTCCCTCATGTTTTAGCTAAACAATGTTTATTGTGTGACTTAATATTATACAGATAAATAATTAATATTTCATTAACAAAAAGAAAAAAATAATCAAAGATGTGTAGGTTAAATAATGCCATGTTTGAACTAAATATGATTGATTATTATTAGTGTTAATAGTTCTTATGTGGGGCCGTGTATTTGTTTTTTTTTGTATTTCCTAAATTTGTCAAAATAAATATCTATATCTTTATAAAAAAAATTTTATTAAAGTAAGTTTACTCTTTCTACATAACGATTTTGTTTTAGTGAATTGCTGATATACAAGGAGCTATTAACAAAAGAAGGAAAATTTGAGGAAGTTGGATTTGCCTCTCCATCCTTTTATTGTTGTGTAGAAGCCAGTGGTTTAAGAGTGGAGAAAATATTTGTATGTAATAATAACACAATGATTTAGGTATTTCGCCGTATGTAATATCACTTTATTTTCAAGAAATATTAACTTAACTCTAAATATACGTTTATCTCTGTGAAATATATTTCTTAACATTAAGTACATTAATTATTAATAGTAAAATAATAATATTCCTTACTAAGAAATATTATTGCTCAGAAAGAATAGTTTTGTAATGTGTAGAAAATATATTTTTATGACTAATAAAATTAATTAACATCAAGTGTAATTTCTTTCTGATAAATGGGTTTGAAGTTTGCCAGAAAGTGATAGTTCAATCATGTTTAAGATATATTTCTTTGGCTATAGTAGAATTTATTTGAAATATTTTAGAAAATTATATCTTACATACAAAGATATATTTCTTAGGCAATATGCCAAGTCGATCTTTCTTAAATATTAATAAAGTTTCTTTATATCAAGGAATTTTTTCTCTCGGTGTAGTGATAAACAATTCTCGAGAACAAAAAAAAATTAGAATATTCTTGGGAATAACGGAGATGTTACATGAGATGACAATCCTGCAGTTATGTACATGAATCATAGAGGTATATACATAGAGGGCCTTCCGCGCTTCCTGACGACAAGATCTAATGTACTGGTTTGCTGCATCTCTTTCTAACACATTATATCGAAAATCTATGATGACATTCAGTGTGAATATAGGCACGGAAGAGGAGGACAACTGTAGCAGCTTTACTATTCGTAAAAGTGAAACAGCACTAATGCAAATAAAAAAGATGGTGTCGTCACTTCGCTCTGAATGACGCTCTCTCTATGCTAATATATAACTCTATGACATGAATATACGACCAAGAAAAAATGGTGGCAAATTAATCACACTAAAGTGCATATTAAAACATTACAAAAACCAGATACTGCACAAATTATAACTCAGCTAATTAGTCAAAAATGTCATGATTTTAGGAAAGGAGAATACATAATAGCAGATCCACATATGCAATGGTCAAAAATTAAAGAGAAAATAGAAAACACCCAAAACAAAACTTTAACAACCTTTAACCCTTAAACGCCCAACCTTTTTTTGGTTCCATGTAAGCCCAAGGGTGGGTAAAAAATGTCCACCTAGAAAATAGCTAATATATTTATTGAGGGTGGTTGGCAATGGATTACACTTAAGAATATTATGCTTAAGAAACACAGCATCTTCTAAAATATTAATATAAACAATTTACACATTTTATAACAAAATTACAATGTACATCAAAATTAACATACTAGTAAAAGCCGGTAATTCAGATTTGTCGATTTTCTCCACATTCTTCCTTTCAGCCTCCTTATTAGCGGATAATTTTGCCGCTTATGTAATTATACGTCGATATTTATATTAATTATGTTCCTACCAACGAGAAATTATATAGAAACCATTAATAACAAGTTTTACTAAGGGTGTACTTTTTGTGTACACCCATATTTAACTCAAGATATTACTTTTATTTTCAAAAATATCATTAGAACCAAATTAACATTCGATAAATGGCTGTCTTTTTAACAATAAATAATTTTTTAGAAATTTTTAAACACGTAATAAATATATTACAATGGAATTTGCATTAGGTGGATATTTTTTACTCACCCTTGGGCGTTTAAGGGTTAACTACCCGCGCATCAAGTTATAACATAACTACACGCGTGGCGTACTTTATACGCCATAAGAAAATACACTTAAAACAGCGGATTTGTTTATTTTTTTTTTAAATACAGTTAGTTGTTTGTTATAAACCTTATTCGGCATCAGTGAATACTTGGAGTTCCTTCTCAGTACGCCAATTGGGATTTATAACGGGAATCATGGAATAACTGGATTTCATGGTAAATAAAATTACTAATAAAAAATTTTTTGAAATGTGATTTTTTACAGGAGAAAAATATATTTTGTGCCATAATGACTAAAAAACAATTGAAATATGTACTTATATTACGACTAATATAATATAATCATGGCGTATATTGTCCAGCACCGGATACAACAAATAATAAACTGTAAATTACGATCTTCCCAGAACGCCGATTATAACGAAACTAAAACCAAATTTTAAAGCACATTCCAGTGATAGGTTAGAGAGATAAACAAGGGCAAAAATTAAATTTTTAAATATATTTGCAGGAGATTTCTTATATCTGGCATACAAAATACTCCAGCGCGTGTAGTTAAAGGTTAAGTAAAAATAACCACCAGAATAAAAAACAAAAATGGAAAATCTAGCAGATGTTGACACTGATGGATGAACTTACGAAACATAAACACAAGAATGATGTAGAATACAAGTGAATTCAGAATGCTATTAGAAACAAAATTAAGGAAGCAAAAGAAAGGTAGACGAAAGTAAACTGAAATGAAATTCAAGAACTAGAGAGTAAAAACAACAGCTTTAAGGTTTACAAGAAAATTTTGTAGGTTTTGAATTAAAACAGAAAATGTTAAGAAATGAAAACGCCACAATAATCATGAACTTCTTTGTTAGAATAATTACAAATTTCATCTCTTCAATGACAATATATCAAGGGAACTCCATCTTAATATTTTCGGACAATGCACCTACAATAAGGCCTCATGATATAAAACAAGCTATAAAAATAGCAAAATGTGGCAAAGCAGTAGGACTAAATGTGATTTCTCGTGAATTAAGTATTAGAGATACTGAATGAGAAATCTATATCTATTTTGGTAAACCTCTTTAATTGTATAAATAAAACTGGAATAATTCCAAAAGAACAGCTCATCTTCACCTTTTTACCATTCCAAAGAAATTCAGTACTAGCAGCTGTGATGACTACTGGATTATAAGACCAACGAGTACTGTACTAAAGGTCTTCCTACTCAATATACATACCAAAATTTACAAAAAAGGTAAAAGTGAAATATTACATATTACATACCGTTTGAATTCAGCAATTATTGTTTCTGAACCGTTCCTTTTTAACGGCACAGAGAAACACATGTCAAGCATGATAAAAATCAAGTAGGTCTACGTCATTTACTATATAAATATCGATAATAATTATAAGCAGGAGAAGCTACTCTAAATCTCACAAAAACTAAACATTTATTATCAGAAGTTCAAATAAGATCAAGATAACACTGGGGTCAAACGGCAAGTAGTGTCAAGGACTCCCTGTCAGAAGAAATAAATTATGTATATACACCGTTCTTAGGCGTCAACGCCCTTCGGTAGGGATCTATGGGGGAGTATCACCGAGCCGCAAGCCCTTATCCCTTGCCGTACTGCTCCCTCATAGGTCGATCAGATGCCCGTATATTCCAGTCTAAGCGCCAGATTCATATTTAGAATTTTATACTGACGCGTTAGCCTTTTTGTTTTTCCGATGGCCTGGCTTGGGCTTGAACTCTCGTACCTCACGGCGAAGTGAAGTGCGGGTCAGCCGCTAGTCGCACTGAGCTATCCGATCGACAGAAATAAATTATTCAGGAAGTTATACGACAAAGATGTAATCTTTCACAAATTCTATTTAATTCATACTCTGAACTTATTTTTCATTAGAAGATGAGTTAGCTGGAACAGCGATAAATGAAGTTCTTGTCAACAACATCAGATGTGTTGACGATACAGCTATAATAGCCAAAAACTTCGGAAACCTTCAGAAAATCTTTGATGAAGTATTGTTATGGTTAGTACGATGCACGGTTTACATATCAATATCAGGAAAACCAAAATAATGGTCGTTTAAATTTTTAAAAACAATTGTAGACAATTTGTTTTTGATAGGCTGGTTCTTGAGCAGGTTTCACGGTACAAATATCTTGGAACTATTGTCAATGAGATTAACAACATTTGCACTGAACAAGCACGAGTTGTGTTCGCCATAATAAAATAAATTGTTGACAGCCAGCACCGCTCTTTCTATGATTCTAATAATTGTAATGTTTAAGTGTTATGTGTTTTCCATAATCTTATATGGTGTAGAAAGCCGGATACTAGATAAGGAACTTCTTAAACAGATAGAAGCCTTTAAAATGTGGGTCCACAAATACGTAACCAGAGTCTCCTGGATGGATAGAGTCACAAATCAGACAGTTAATTTCTATTTGGTTTTCATTTATATTTTATAATTATATTTGGTTTATTTTTCTAAGTTTATTTTAAGTTTTGCTCCCTTCCATCCGTCACATATCCATACGAGAGTAATTTTCGTTTGTTTATTTAGTTATTTAGTGCCTCCGTTATATTCAATACGCTCATTTCTCATTACGCTCATTAGTTTTAATGTAGCTTCTTTTCAAAAATATCATTTCCATTGAATTTATTATGTTTTCCATTTTTCTTTTTGCTACCCAATTGGAGGGTCAGGGAGAAGACCGATGAATGTCTATCAGCAAGCATTTTCTCTAAAATGAGAAACAAAGTTACATATTCATTGATAACCCTCCTTGCGTCCAATCTTGTGACGTAATTTTAAGACGATTATCATCTTTAGTTCCCCTTGGCCATTCACAGGTTGACGGTACTCTTTCTAAGCTAACAGACTGTGCAAGATGACCAAAAATTATGAGCATCAAGTTAGCTAAACACCTATCACAAATCGATTCGAAAGTAGGTGGATAATTTGCCGCTAATTAGTCGTTAATTAGTTGTGAAAATACCGATTTTGTCGTTTCTTTTTTTTTTTATTTTTTTAGGTGCTTTGCTAACTTGATATAAAGTTTGCAAAGCACACCTCCGAAAAATGACTTTAGAGCGTTCGTAGGAGAATCGGAATAGGATTAGTTTTTGCCGCTAATTAGTCGCTAATTAGTTGTGAAAAAATTAATTTTCTAAATTAATTTTTTTTTTGTTTTTTTGGGTGCTTTGCTAACTTGATATAAAGTTGGCAAAGCACGCTTCCATAAAATGATTTTAGGGATTTCGTGAAAGAATAAAAATAGAATGAGAATTTGCCGCTAATTAGTCGCTAATTAGTTGTGAAGGAATGAATTTTCTAAACGAATTTTTTTTTGTTTTTTAGGTGCTTTGGTAACTTGATATAAAGTTGGCAAAGCACGCTTCCATAAAATGATTTTAGGGATTTCGTGAAAGAATAAAAATTGAATGAGAATTTGTCGCTAATTAGTTGTGAAGAAATGAATTTTCTAAATTAATTTTTTTTTGTTTTTTTGGCTGCTTTGCTAACTCGATATAAAGTTGGCGAAGCACGCCGCTATAAAATGATTTCAGAGTTTTTGTAGGGGAATGAGAATAAAATGAGAATTTGCCGCTGATTAGTCGCTAATTATTTGTGAAGGAATTTTATTCAGAAAATTTTTTTTTTGTTTTTCACGGTGCTCCGCTTACTCGATATAAAGTTGGCAGAGCACGACTCCATACAATCATTTTAGGGTTTACGTAGAAGAATAATCCAAACCCCCAAATTCCTTCCCTAATATCCCCTCCCACCCACCAACCCGTCTGGCCAGCGTGGTGGGTTATGGCCAAAACCTCCACAAAACAAAAATGTCGGTTTCAACAGATATACGGAAGATACCCCAGGTGGGTAGGAAGTTTATTCCACAGTCCCACACCGATATAACGGTCTGCCTCGAGGATTCTGGGGGAGGCAAGTCGACATTGAAAAAGAAGAACAACAAGCAACTCCATATAGCAACTTACAACATCCGTTCCATGGCAAAAGACGAAAAACTCTACGAACTAGAAGAGGAATTAGGGAATATGAATTGGGATATAATGGGACTATCAGAAGTTAAAAGAAGGGGTGAAGGATATGTGGACTTACATTCAGGCAACAGGCTCTATTATAAAGGCAATGAAGACTATACATACGGTGGAGTAGGTTTCTTAATCAACAAGAAGAGAAAATCACAAATTCAAATAATTGACAGCATCTCGGACAGGGTTACATACATGATTTTAAAACTAAATCCAAAAACCAAATTAAAGATTGTGCAAGTTTATGCTCCAACTGAAAAGGCAACTGATGAAGAAATAAATACTTTTTACGAAGATCTTAAAACAGCTATAGACACCAACAGAGAATCCAAAATAATAATAATGGGAGATTTTAACGCCAAAATTGGAAGTAAGATTGAAGACTCTGAAAGCAAGATTGGAAATTTTGGATTCGGCACAAGAAACACCAGGGGAGAAAAACTTATGGAATTCCTGGAACAAGAAAACATGTATGTTATGAATACCTTCTACAAAAAGAAACCAAACAGAAAGTGGACATGGGTTGCACCTAACGGAACCACCAAAAATGAAATAGACTATTTTCTCTCAAACAACAAAAGAATATTTGAAGACGTAACAACAATCAACAACGTAACAACGGGTAGTGACCATCGTATAGTTAGAGCAAAAATAAATATTAACATGAAAGAAGAGAGAAAAAGAATATTTAAAAAAACAACGCGAATAGATGCCTTTAAATTAAAAACAAATGAAGAGCAATTCCGAGAGGTCTTAGCGGATAAGTTCAAATATGATCCTTCACATAATCAAGATGAAATTGACGAAATTAACAAAAACATCAATAAGAACCTTCTCGAAGCCGGACTAAAGGTCGCAAAGAAAACAAGTACTAAAGAAGACAAAATAAGCAACGAAACTAAACAACTAATGACGGAAAGACGACAACTACTAACGCAAAACAAACGCCATACTCAAGAATACATAGAACTTAATAAAACAATTAGAAAAGAACTAAAACGCGACTTACAAAAATGGAACGAGAACTTAATAGAGCGAGTCATTGAAAACAACAGAGGCTTAAAATGTCTAAGACCGGCACTGGGTGTTCAAAAAATCATCAAAATTAAAGACGCCAATAGTAAGGAAGAGAAGGACAAATATAAAATTACAAAAATAGTCGAAGACTTCTACAAAAGCTTGTACAGCTCCCAAAGCCAGCCTAATGAATCAACAAAGGTGAACATCAAAAGAAAAATAAAAAACGTGGGATCAGAAGTATTACCAAATATAAAGGGATTCGAAATAGAAAGAGCTTTAAAAGAACTAAAAAATAATAAAGCTCCAGGACAGGACGGTATAATTGCTGAGCTCTTGAAAACAAGCAAAACAGTAACAATCCCTATACTAACAGAGCTATTTAATAAATGTCTTCATGATAGCAAGATCCCTAAAGACTGGAACGAAAGTCTAGTAATACTTTTACACAAAAAAGGGGACAAATGTGACCTACAGAATTATAGACCGATATCGTTGCTCAGTCAAGTATACAAACTATTCATGAGAATTATTAACAACCGGTTGACCTACAAAATGGACAATTACCAACCAGTGGAACAGGCTGGCTTCCGCAAAGGATATAGTACATCAGACCATCTGCTGACAATGAGAACATTGATAGAGAAGGCAAATGAATACCAACTACCCGTATTTCTTGCCTTCGTAGACTATGAAAAGGCGTTTGATAGTATCGAGATGTGGGCCATAGAACAAGCTATTAATAATTGTAGAATAGATTCGAGATATAGACAACTAATACATAATATATATGAAAATGCAACTATGATAGTACAACTAGACGAAAATACAAATCCCATCCCTATTAAGAGAGGCGTGAGACAAGGAGACGTAATATCGCCAAAGCTTTTCAACCTAGCACTAGAAGACGTCTTCAAAACGACAAATTGGTCAACCTATGGCATTAACGTTAATGGCAAGAAGCTAAACCACCTCAGATTCGCTGACGACATTGTGATTATAGCGAGCTTATTCGAGGAACTGCAAATTATGATGGAGGAACTCGCAGGCAGCTCCCAATACGTCGGCCTGAAAATGAACATGAAGAAAACAAAAATAATGACAAACACAGATGACCCCAGACGCATAACTATAAATGGCAGTGAGATAGAAAAAATCCAGGAATATATCTACCTAGGCCAAATCCTGAAACTAGACAAAGAAAACCAAAGTGCGGAAATTAATAGAAGAGCAAGACTAGCATGGGCAGGATTTGGAAAACTTGGTTGGATACTTAAGAACCGCAAAATACCTCAATATTTGAGAACCAAAGTGTTCAACCAGTGCATCCTTCCTATCATGACATATGGGTGTCAAACCTGGACCCTAACCAAGGCAAATATGAATAAACTAGCCACAACACAAAGAGCTATGGAAAGAGCAATGTTAGGTATACGACTGTCAGATAAAAAGAGGAACGACTGGGTAAGATCAAAAACAAAAGTCGAGGACATAACAACAAAAGTTGCCAAACTTAAATGGAGCTTCGCAGGCCACACTGTTAGACAAAAAGACCAACGTTGGAATGCAACGATACAACATTGGAGACCTTACCAAAGTAAACGACCGAGAGGAAGACCACAGATGAGATGGGTTGATGATATTAAAAGAGTAGCCGGAACGAATTGGAAATATGTTGCTCAGGATAGAGACCGATGGAAGGAGTTGAGAGAGGCCTATGTCCAAACGTGGACGATAGAAGGCTAAGAAGAAGAAGAAGAAGTAGAAGAATAGCAATGTAATAAGAATTCTTTGCTAATTAGTCGTGCATTAGTTGTGAGAATACCAATTTTGTCGTTTTTTCGTTTTTGACGGTTCTTTGCTGACTTGATATAAAGTTCGCAAAGCATGCATCCATAAAATGATTTGGGTTTTTATGAAAAAGCATGGAAATAGGATCAGAATTTGCCGCTAATTAGTCGCTACTTAGTTGTGAAGAAATTATTTTTCTAAATTAATTTTTTTTTGTTTTTTCGGGTGCTTTGCTAACTTGATATAAAGTTGGCAAGCACACCTCCGAAAAATCATTTTAGGGTTTTCGTAGAAGAATAGGAATAGAAAAAAAATTTGCCGCTAATTAGTCGTGAATTAGTTGTGAGAATACCGATTTTGTCGTTTATTTTTATTTTTTATTTTTTTAGGTGCTTTGCTAACTTGATATAAGGTTAGCAAAGCACACCTGCAAAAAATGACTTTCGAGCGTTCGTAGAAAAATGGGAATAGAATGAGAATTTGCCGCTAATTAGTCACTAATTAGTTCTGAAAAAAATAATTTTTTAATTAATTTTTTTTTTGTTTTTTTGGGTGTTTTGCTAACTTGATATAAAGTTGGCAAAGCACGCCTCAATCAAATGATTTAAGGGTTTTCGTGAAAAAAAGAGAATAGAATGAGAATTTGCCGCTAATTAGTTGTGAAAAAATGAATTTTCTAAATGAATTTTTTTTTCGTTTTTTTGGATGCTTTGCTAACTTGACATAAAGTTGGCAAAGCACGCCCCCATGAAATGATTTTATGGGTTTCGTAAAAGAATGAAAATATAATATGAATTTGCCGCTAATTAGTCGCTAATTAGTTGTGAAGAAATGAATTTTCTAAATTAATTTTTTTTTTGTTTTTTTGGCTGCTTTGCTAACTCGATATAAAGTTGGCAAGCACACCTCCGAAAAATCATTTTAGGGTTTTCGTAGAAGAATAGGAATAGAAAAAAAAATTTGCCGCTAATTAGTCGTGAATTAGTTGTGAGAATACCGATTTTGTCGTTTATTTTTATTTTTTATTTTTTTAGGTGCTTTGCTAACTTGATATAAGGTTAGCAAAGCACACCTGCAAAAAATGACTTTCGAGCGTTCGTAGAAAAATGGGAATAGAATGAGAATTTGCCGCTAATTAGTCACTAATTAGTTCTGAAAAAAATAATTTTTTTAATTAATTTTTTTTTGTTTTTTGGGTGTTTTGCTAACTTGATATATAAAGTTGGCAAAGCACGCCTCAATCAAATGATTTAAGGGTTTTCGTGAAAAAAAGAGAATAGAATGAGAATTTGCCGCTAATTAGTCGTGAAAAAATGAATTTTTTAAATGAATTTTTTTTTCGTTTTTTTGGATGCTTTGTTAACTTGATATAAAGTTGGCAAAGCACGCCCCCATAAAATGATTTTATGGGTTTCGTAAAAGAATGAAAACATAATATGAATTTGCCGCTAATTAGTCGCTAATTAGTTGTGAAGAAATGAATTTTCTAAATTAATTTTTTTTTTTGTTTTTTTGGGTGCTTCGCTAACTTGATATAAAGTTGGCGAAGCTCGCCTCCCTAAAATGATTTTAGTGTTTGCGTAAAAGAATGAAAATAGAATCAGAATTTGCCGCTAATTAATCGCTAATTAGTTGTGAAGGTATTTCATACATAAATTCTGTTTTTTTTTTTTGGTTTTGACGGTGCTTTGCTTACTCAACATTAAGTTCGCAAAGCACGCATCTTTAAATTGATTTAAGTTTTTTCGTAGAAGCATGGAAATAGGATGAGAATTTGTCGCTTATTAGTCGCTAATTAGTTGTGAACGAATTTTTTTCAGCAATTTTTTTGATATTATTTTTGTTGTTTCAGGCGCTCCGCTAACTCGATATAAAGTTAGTAAAGTACACGTTCAAAAAATGACTTCAGAGCGTTCGTAGAAGAATGAGAATAGGATTAGTTTTTGCCGCTAATTAGTTGTAAAGATATTAATTTTTTCAATCAATCTTTTTGTTGTTTTTCTTGTCGTAAGTGTTATTGTTGAAAATGTGTAAAAATTTGTATATATGTTGATAAAAGTGTAAAAAAAGTCTAACTTTTGTAAGTGTAATTGTTGAAAGTGTGACTCGGATGATAGAATGCTATTGATAAATTCTACTTTTATCATATGAGGCGTTTATTTTAAAATTTTCTTTTTACGGGTGCGTTTGTCATTTGATATATCTTTAGCAGAGCAGGCAATAAAAAAAAAGCTTCAGAAAGGGAACAAACAGTTGGAATTGGATGGTGACTTGCCGCTAATAAGTTGCTAATTAGTTGTGGAATAATTGATTTCGTTGTTTGATTGTTTTTTTTTGTTGTTGTAATGGTTGGTAATGCATAATATAAACAATGGTTTAGACTTGTTAATATTGAAGTGCAGTTTGAACTACAGAATGGTGCTAATTAGTTGTTCTTGAATGTTTTTGTTTTATTTTTACGGTGCTTTGTAAACGTGATTCTATATTCCGTGAAGTAGGATTGAGGCGTGCTTTGCCAACTTTATATCAAGTTAGCAAAACACCCAAAAAAACAAAAAAAAAATTAATTAAAAAAATTATTTTTTTCAGAACTAATTAGTGACTAATTAGCGGCAAATTCTCATTCTATTCCCATTTTTCTACGAACGCTCGAAAGTCATTTTTTGCAGGTGTGCTTTGCTAACCTTATATCAAGTTAGCAAAGCACCTAAAAAAATAAAAAATAAAAATAAACGACAAAATCGGTATTCTCACAACTAATTCACGACTAATTAGCGGCAAATTTTTTTTCTATTCCTATTCTTCTACGAAAACCCTAAAATGATTTTTCGGAGGTGTGCTTGCCAACTTTATATCAAGTTAGCAAAGCACCCGAAAAAACAAAAAAAAATTAATTTAGAAAAATAATTTCTTCACAACTAAGTAGCGACTAATTAGCGGCAAATTCTGATCCTATTTCCATGCTTTTTCATAAAAACCCAAATCATTTTATGGATGCATGCTTTGCGAACTTTATATCAAGTCAGCAAAGAACCGTCAAAAACGAAAAAAACGACAAAATTGGTATTCTCACAACTAATGCACGACTAATTAGCAAAGAATTCTTATTACATTGCTATTCTTCTACGGAAACCCTAAAATGATTGTATGGAGTCGTGCTCTGCCAACTTTATATCGAGTAAGCGGAGCACCGTGAAAAACAAAAAAAAATTTTTTCTGAATAAAATTCCTTCACAAATTATTAGCGACTAATCAGCGGCAAATTCTCATTTTATTCTCATTCCCCTACAAAAACTCTGAAATCATTTTATAGCGGCGTGCTTCGCCAACTTTATATCGAGTTAGCAAAGCAGCCAAAAAAACAAAAAAAAATTAATTTAGAAAATTCATTTCTTCACAACTAATTAGCGACTAATTAGCGACAAATTCTCATTCAATTTTTATTCTTTCACGAAATCCCTAAAATCATTTTATGGAAGCGTGCTTTGCCAACTTTATATCAAGTTACCAAAGCACCTAAAAAACAAAAAAAAAATTCATTTAGAAAATTCATTCCTTCACAACTAATTAGCGACTAATTAGCGGCAAATTCTCATTCTATTTTTATTCTTTCACGAAATCCCTAAAATCATTTTATGGAAGCGTGCTTTGCCAACTTTATATCAAGTTACCAAAGCACCCAAAAAAACAAAAAAAAATTAATTAAAAAAATTAATTTCTTTACAATTAATTAGCGACTAATTAGCGGCAAATTCTCATTCTATTCCCATTCTTCTACGAACGCTCGAAAGTCATTTTTTGGAGTTGTGCTTTGCTAACCTTATATCAATTTAGCAGAGCACCTAAAAAAATAAAAAAAAAATAAATAAACGACAAAATCGGTATTCTTACAACTTATTCACGACTAATTAGCGGCAAATTTTTTTTTCTATTTCCATTCTTTTACGATAACCCTAAAATGATTTTTCGGAGGTGTGCTTGCCAACTTTGTATCAAGTTAACAAAGCACCCAAAAAAACAAAAACAAAATTAATTTAGAAAATCAATTTGTTCACAACTAATTGGCGACTAATTAGCGGCAAATTCTGATCCTATTTTCATGCTACTACAAAAAAACCTAAATCATTTTATGGATGCGTGCTTTGCGAACTTTATATCAAGTCAGCAAAGAACCGTCAAAAACAAAAAAACGACAAAATTGGTGTGTTCACAACTAATGCACGACTAATTAGCAAAGAATTCTTATTCCATTGCTATTCTTCTCCGGAAACCCTAGAATGATTGTATGGAGTCGTGCTTTGCCAACTTTATATCGAGTAGGCGGAGCACCGTGAAAAACAAAAAAAAAAATTTTTGTGAATAAAATTCCTTTACAAATAATTAGCGACTAATTAGCGGCAAATTCTCATTTTATTCTCATTCCCTTACGAAAACTCTGAAATCATTTTATAGCGGCGTGCTTCGCCAACTTTATATCGAGTTAGCAAAGCACCCAAAAAAACAAAAAAAAATTAATTTAGAAAATTCATTTCTTCACAACTAATTAGCGACTAATTAGCGGCAAATTCTCATTCTATTTTCATTCTTTTACGAAATCCCTAAAATCATTTTATGGAAGCGTGCTTTGCCAACTTTATATCAAGTTAGCAAAGCACCCAAAAAAACAAAAAAAAAATTAATTTAGAAAATTAATTTTTTCACAACTAATTAGCGACTAATTAGCGGCAAAAACTAATCCTATTCCGATTCTCCTACGAACGCTCTAAAGTCATTTTTCGGAGGTGTGCTTTGCTAACTTTATATCAAGTTAGCAAAGCACCTAAAAAAATAAAAAAAAAAAGAAACGACAAAATCGGTATTTTCACAACTAATTAACGACTAATTAGCGGCAAATTATCCACCTACTTTCGAATCGATTTGTGATAGGTGTTTAGCTAACTTGATGCTCATCCAAAAATTGACATTCATCGTTTTTCCCTCTGACCCCATCTTAAATAATATGGTGTTTATTTTAGCTTACCGCCGCTCCATATTAACGAGTGTAATGTTATTATCTGGTTAGTGTCTTTCCTTGATATACTTTTTTTTTATTTTATTCAATCCTTCCGTTGGTAAAAACAACAAGATTTATATTTATTTGTCTGTTATATAGAGTTTTTATCTGTGCGGGAGCACGCCAAATAGAATTCTATTTTGCTAACGTCACAAAATAGAATTTTATAATGGGAGAATCGACGGTTGCTAGGCAACGTGACGTCACTAAAATAGAATTCCATTTGGCGTGCTCCCGCACCTGCTGTGGGAGCACGCCAAATAGAATTCTATTTTAGTGACGTCACGTTGCCTAGCAACCGTCGATTCTCCCATTATGAAATTCTATTTTGTGACGTCAGCAAAATAGAATTCTATCTGGCGTGCTCTGGGCCCAGGTCTTAAAAAAGATCTGTAACCCTATCGTTTTTGACATTTTTCAATAAGCTCCCTTTATCTCGCTAATGTGGGAAACTAAATTGATGATTTGATTGGGCAGTCATTACTTTAACGAAACAAAATTCATCACATATTAACTAATTTTTTTCTATCGCGTTTAGTTTTAGATCTAATTAGCTTTCTGAAGTTAATCTTTGGACATACAGTCCCTGGCCATATTATTATGACCACCTATGGATTTTTATAAAAATCAACTATTCCACTAAGTACATTTTGTTTAAAAATTATTTTTAAATTTAATATTGTTATATAATGATAATATTATGCAGTAACTATAATATATTTAATAATAAACAGCAATAAAATACTTGAAAATACTACCTACATATTTATATTTTTTTAACAGTTTGTTGAATTCCTGATCTTAATCACATAGAAAATATTTGGGAGCTTTTAAAACCAGAAATTTCCAGTGAAAAGGTCACAAACAAAATTGTTTTGATTAAAGTACTAATATATCATCGGAACCAGAATAACAAATTGAAGCAAAGTGAATTTAATTGCAGTCAAAGTATGCCAGACTGATACTAGCGGTAATCAAAGTTAAAGGGGGCTCAACAAAATATTAAAAAATATATAAATATGGCATATTTTCAAATGTTTTATGGCTATATATAATATATTTAATAATAAACAGCAATAAAACATTTGAAAATATCACATATTTATAGTTTTTTAATATTTTGTTGAGCCCCTTTTAACTTTGATTACCGCTAGTACCTTTCTTGGCACAATTTGAATGCAGTTAAATTGGCTTTGCTTTAATTTCTTATTGTGGTTTCAATTAATAATAGTTCTTTAATCAAAACAAATTTGTTGGTGACCTTTTCACTAGAAATTTCTCATTCTAAGAACTCCCAAATATTTTCTATGGGATTAAGTTCAGGAATTCAATAAAATATTAAAAAATATATAAATATGTAATATTTTCAAATATTTTATTGCTTTTTATTATTAACCTTTAACTACCCGCGCATCAAGTTATAACATAACTACACGCGTGGCGTACTTTGTACGCCACAAGAAAATACACTTAAAAACAGCGGATTTGTTTATTTTTTTTTTTTAAATACACTTAGTTGTTTGTTATAAACCTTATTCGGCATCAGTAAATACTTGGAGTTCCTTTTCAGTAAGCCAATTGGGATTTATAACTGGAATCATGGAATAACTGGATTCCATAATAAATAAAATTACTAATAAAAAATTTTTTTAAATGTGATTTTTTACAGGAGAAAAAGTATTGTTTACAAAGAAAAATATATTTTTTGCCATAATGACTTAAAAACAATTAAAATATGTACTTATATTACGACTTATTGTAATATAATCCTGGGGTATATTGTCCACCACCGGAAACAACAAATAATAAAATGTAAATTACGATCTTTCCAGAACGCCGATTATAACGAAACTAAAACCAAATTGTAAAGCACATTCCAGTGATAGGTTAGAAAAATAAGCAAGGTCAAAAATGAAATTTTTAAATATATTTCCAGTAGAATTCTTATATCTGGCGTACAAAGTACGCCAGCGCGTGTAGTTAAAGGTTAAAGATATTATAGGTAATGTATAACATTAACATTACATAACAAAATTAAATTTAAAAATAATTTTTAAACAAAATGTACTTAGTGGAATAGTTGATTTTTATAAAAAATCATAGGTGGAAATAGTAATATGGCCAGGGACTGTAGGCCTCCCCAATCCATTTTCATTCTTCTCCCTCTGTCGCTACAGTGATCCACGTAGAGTCCACGTGCTTCTTGATATTATCTGCCCATCTAATTTGGGGCCTTTCCCTGTTTCGTTTATATTCTTACGTTCTCCAATTATATAACAATTTTGTTCCATTGGTCTTCTTTTTGTCTTATAGTGTGGCCGGCAAATCTCCATTTCAATTTTGCAACTGCTTGTCTAACATCCCTAATTTTGGGTTTCTCTCTTATCCACTCGCTTTTCTTTTTATCCATTAGTATTTTTTGCAACATTTGTGAGGACAAGGAGTACGCATTGATTGTATACCTTGGTCTTAAGATGTTGTGTATATCTTTTGTTTTTAATGATGTAAGAACAGAATTTATAGCTCAGGCATATTATCCAAAGAATAGTTGACGTCGATCTTTATTTGTTTCCCTAAAAAGAAAAACGCAGGAGAATGCGGCGACTACCGCACCATTAGCTTGATTTCCCATGTGCTAAAGTTGCTACTGAAAGTCATCCATATCATAAGCTTGACATACATTAATGATACGCAGTTTGGTGAAGCTCTTTTTCAGTTAAAACCCTTAAACGCCCAAGGGTCGGTAAAAAATATCCACCTAATGCGTATTCCCTTGTAACATATTTATTACGTGTTTAAAATTTTTTTAAAAATTATTTATTGTTAAAAAGACAGCCCTTTATTGAGTGTTAATTTGGTTCTACCGATATTTTTAAAAATAAAAGTATAATCTTGAGTTAAATATGGGTGGGCATAAGAAGTACACCCTTGGTAAAACTTATTCCTAAAGGTTTCTATATAATTTCTCGTTGGTAGGAAGATCATCCATATAATTATCGATTTTTAATTTCATAATCTACATAATTATCCGGTAATGAGGAGGCTGAAAGGAAGAATATGGAGAAAATCGACAAATCTGAATTACTGGCTTTTACTGGTATGTTAATTTTTATGTACCTTGTAATTCTGTTGTAAGGTTTGTAAATTGTTTATATTAATATTTTAGAAGATGCTGTGTTTATTAAGCATAAGATTCTTAAGTTTAATCCATTTCCAACAACTCTCAATAAATATATTAGCTATTTTCGAGGTGGACATTTTTTACCCACCCTTGGGCGTACATGGAACCTAAAAAAGGTTGGGCGTTTAAGGGTTAATATATTAGTACAAAAGTGCCTAGATGTCAACCAAGATATATATGCGTGTTTTGTTGACTATAATATAGCACTTGACAAAGTACGTCATGAGCAATTAAGACATGTCCTGAAATCAAAAAAGATAGACTACAATGACCTCAGGATTATATCAAATTTGTACTATAAGCAACAAGCAAAAATATGTGTTAACGAACAGCTGTCAGAGGAAATTGAAATCAGACCTGGAGTGAAATTGTTATGCGTGTTGTCGACAATTATTTTTAATGCTTATTCGGAAGAGATCCTAAAAAAAGCTTTTCAGGGTGAAACAGCTGAAACCTAAAAGTACCTAAATAGAGTTACGATTAACAGCATTAGAAATGCGGATGACACTGTCATCTTAGTCAAAAATATTGAGGATCTTCAGAGGCTGGTGACCAAAATAATGGAGTTTGGTCAGGGATACGATCTAACAATGAACGTTAAGAAGACAAAGTTTATGAGAATATCGAAAACTTACAGAATTTACTAGAATCTCTTCACGAACGGATCCAATGTCGAGCGAGTCGAACAATATATATATCTAGGAGCAATGATCAACTCGACGGGTGATTACTTCCAGGAAATCAAAATCAGAATAGAATAGGCTAGAGCAAATTTAAACAAAATGTGAAAAATGCTATGCACAAGAAATTTGAAGTTGGAGCTAAAAGTTAGGTTGGCTAGGTGTGAATGTGGTATCAATGAAAAAACTAGAAACATTCGAGCTGTGGATGTATAGAAGAATTCTGAATATATCATGGACAGAACACATCACAAACAAAGAGGTTCTGAGAAAGATGACGAAGATAAAGAAATGGAAATATTAATTACCATCAAAATAATAAAATTGAAATATCTCGGACATACTACACGTGTAGAGAGATATAACTTGCTCCAATCGACTACGCAAAAAGAGATTCAAGGAAAAAAAGCATAGGGAGACTCAGAATATCGAGACTGCGCAACATGAGAGAATGGTACAGATGTACATCAAATAATGAAATATACATAGCAGCTGAAGTCAGAATAGCTATGACGATTGCCGACCTTCGTTGCGGAGATGGCACTTGAAGAAAAACCCTGTACATTAACTTAAATAAAATGTTTTCCCATCTACGACATCTACGAGTATCGAAAATAAAATTATATTCCTATATTGAGATATAGAAAATTAATGGATAATTGCCAGAAAAGATTTTCAAGATATACACTGTGGGCCGAAATAAAGGAGTACATTTTTTACTTGAAAATAACTTTTTTGTTTTTGGGCAATTTAATTTCTTTTTGCAGGGCTAATAGCCTAACATGTCCTCAATGTGACTGTAAATTTGTAAGCAAAAATAACATACTAGGGTCGGATTTATCAAAAAAATTTATGTAACGGTGCATTTGAGCTCGTTGCAAATGAAAACTGTATTAGCTAAAATTGAACTGATACACTATTTTGGTCGGTTAACTATCCAGAACACTTTATACGAAATTTTTCAAAATTATCGGATTCGCAAATTATCATTTTTTTATTAAATTAGGAAAATATAACATTTTTACAAATAACACATTTATGAAAACAGTTTACTAATTTTAAAACTTAGACTAAAATATTATGAATGTGGCCACCATTATTGCCACTTCTTGAAGTCGTCTGCACCATAAATTGATAGCCCCATTTTGACACCTGTTCAAAATTGTTACAAAAAAACTGAATCCTTTCTTTGAGCTTTTCGATGGTTTCAAATTGTTGTCCGTCATACAAATTTTGTTCGAAAATTACCCAACTAGAATAGTTAACTGGATTTAATTCTGGGCTGTTAGGTGGCCACATCTCTGGCTCAGTATAGTCCGGGTAATTTTCGCTCAAGAATATCGTTGTATTGTGGGAAATGTGCGAAGGAGCACCGTTGTGCTGGAAAGTGTAATCATCACATACTTCTTCAATTTCAGGTAATAGGTGCTGCAAGATTTATTCTTGATATGTTTCATCAACAAGCATCAACAAAAATCAGACGAGATTTTCTTAACATGGATACTGCAACAGAGACCATTATACCGTTTGAGAAATGACTTTTTCCAATTAAAAGATGCTCTAGCGGAATTTTTCTCTTAAATTGTACGTCATAATACACCCTGTTACTTTGGGTATTTTTAGAAGGCCGTTAATAAAATATTTTTTCATCCGAAAACCATATTTTTCTAATGTCTTCACAAGAGCGGAAACTTTTAAGTAGCAAATTACATCTTTCCAGTCGATCTTCTCTTACATTAAAAGTAAGTCTTTGACAGTAAAGTTTTTTAAATGCTTTAAGATAGCAATCTTATTTAATGATTCTTCGAACTGATGTGCGGGAAATCCTAGTTTTTTTTGCGAGTTTTCTTGTTCCAACAGGTTGGCCAGGTTGCATATTTCCTAAAACAACCCTTACTCTAGTAATATTTTCTTCAGTTCTTGAGGTTCGCTTCCCTTCTCTTCCACTTCTATGTTCAATAGAGACATGAGATTTCCTTAGATGTCTTAAGAACTTTCCTATCGTTCCAATATGCCAATTTTTCTCAGGAAATGTATTTACAATTTTTCTTGCACCATAACTATATTTTTTACGGTAATATTTAATTAATATTCTGTCCTCTTTACTTAAAAGTGGCATTATGAACTGACCAATTTGCTTACTAAACTATAAATATCAAACAAATTCCATGGCAACCTAAGCAGTCATGGCTTAGTAAAATTGACATATTTGAGCGTTTGAGAAAATCATAAGAGGAAACAGTAGCGATCGACAGGTAGCGAAAACGCGTTCCAAGATTGCGGCTGTAATTTTGCATATTTTTTGGAGATATTTGGCACACATATTCGTAAAATAATAAAATATGGCGGTACAGAGCCCAATTTGAAAAATATATTAATATGTGGAAATTACTCTGTAATTAACCCGGCATTGGTCGCTAGGTAGGTTGTTACGCGAGTGGTTGCGCGTGAGATTTTCTCTCACATATCCAACTTTTGCCTTTCTTTATAAATTTTTTCAAAAAAGATGAGGTTTCATCGACGATAAAGCCATTTGCTTTAAAAAGACACGACGTTTTTCTGTTTTATTATTATTATCTTTATATAAAATGTTACTGTGGATGCCGCCAATATTTAACATTGAAAAATACATAGTAAGTGACCATCAACAACTAACCCGTGAAACAGAATATAGGATTTTCATATCATCGACCACATCCACGGCGCCTTTTATTACATCATAAAAGGATATTATTTTAGGTTTTAAGGGGAAAAATAAAATTAATTTTTATACACAGTTGGTGACGCCAGTGGTCGCTTGATGAGAGAATCTCTCACATGAAGCGCACTGACTCAACAATATGGTGATACTAAGTAAAAAAAGTCACTATCTGAGCTGAGTCTATTAGATTGTCGAGGGAGGATAGTTAGGAGACTAGAAGGAACTACAGCGCGTATAATTTCCCAGAAAAAAAGTTGTGCGAAATTTTCTGAAACCGTGAGAGAAAATCTCATATAGCGACCACTGGCGGGTTAAATACAATATTAAAAAAACGAGCCTGTACCGCCATTAACAAGAACAAAGAAATACACTTTCTTCAAATAAACCTTTTTATCCGATGCCTAGATTTTGTGTCATTTTGGAACTACTAATGAAATAAAAAATTTTATTAGTTCCAAAATGACACAAAATCTAGGCATCTGGTAAAAAATAATGTCAAACAAATGCCATGGCAACCTAAGCAGTCATAGCTTAGTAAAATTGGCATATTTGAGCGTTTGAGAAAATCTTAAGAGGAAATAGTAGCGATCAACAGGTAGCGAAAACGCGTTCCAAGATTGCGGCTGTAAATTTGAATATTTTTTCGAGATATTTGGCACACATATTCGTAATATAATAAAGAATGGCGGTACAGAGCCGAATTTGAAAAGTATATTAATATGTGTAAATTACTCTGTAATTAAATACAATATTAAAAAAACGAGCCTGTACCGCCATTAACAAGAACAAAAAATACACTTTCTTCAATTATTTAATAACCTCTTTTATCCGATGCCTAGTTTTTGTGTCATTTTGGAACTACTAATGAAATAAAAAAATTTAGTAGTTCCAAAATGACACAAAATCTAGGCATCGGATAAAAAATTTTATTTGAAGAAAGTGTTTGTTCTTCTTAATGGCGGTACACGCTCGTTTTTTTAATATTGTATTTAATTACAGAGTAATTTCCACATATTAATATATTTTTCAAATTGGGCTCTGTACCGCCATTCTTTATCATCTTACGAATAAGTGTGCCAAATATCTCGAAAAATATTCAAAATTACAGCCGCAATCTTGGAACGCGTTTTTGCTACCTGTTGATCGCTACTGTATCACCTTAAGACATTCAACAAAAATTACTGCTAATATGGGGCAAAAACGATGGAAAAGATATAATTTGATGTTAAAAGGGGTTTCGTTTTGGTGAACTTATTAGAAAAATATTCGAATAAGATTTCCCAATTTAAGAAATAAATGATATTTTACAAATTCGGGATTTTTAAATTTTATGGAGAAGGCGCCTTCTCACCATTATTTAAATTAAAAAATGATATTTTGCGAATCCAGTAATTTTGAAAAATATTATGTTTACTCTATAGTCAGCCTACCAAAAGAGCATACCAGTTCAATTTTAGCTAAGAGAGGTTTTATTTGCAACGAGCTCAAATGCACCATTATATAAATTTTTTTATAAGTCCGACCCTGTACGTTATTTTTGTTCCCAAATTTGCAATCATATTGAGGACATGTTAGGCTATTAGCCCTGCACAAAGAAATTAAATCACCCAAAAATCAAAAAAGTTATTTTGAAGTAAAAAATGTACTTCTTTATTTCGGCCCACAGTGTAGAACACTTTAAGTATTACATCGATTTATTTCTTTACTAATATAATTTTCGTTTATTACAAACAAACCCAGATTAATAAAGTTACCTTACGGCCTTTCCTTTTCTCTTCCAAGCGTACGGTTGCTCGTTACTTTTTATCATGTTCTGGTTATGTATATTGGATAAGGGATAACTGTACACATAATTACAAATCAAATAAGGGTATTAGGGCAAACGGTTCAATAATTTACTTTGTTTGGCTGAGGACAAGGGGAATATATTTATTTTTGGTAAGGTCGGGACGTGGGTTGTATTGTAAATAATACACGGGGTTTAATATTCAAGGATGTTTTACGAAAATGTACAAACAAATGGATTAAAAGTAATGAAATAAGAGGAAGTTTTTAATAGTAATTTCCTCTTGTATCTGCAGTAATTAAAATATTGGTAATTTTACAACTATAGTTCATCTTTATACATGAGGAAGTAATAGAGAGAAATAGATATAGAGGTACAAGTAAGTGCAATTAAAATGCCATTTTATACTGAAAGAACATTGTGTAAAAATAAGAATGTGGATGTTGATTATTAGAACTAAAATAACTAAAACGAATCACTAAAATATATGTATAAGCAAAGTTATATTAATTTTGAAGTGGAACCCCCAATAACACGCCAGTCAAATATAGAAAAGATGGAATAATATTAAGTTGTAAGATAAAAAGAAATGAAACTAGTAGAGACGGAAGTGTAGAGAGTAGAGTGGGTAGAGTGATAGAAGCCTATAAATTTACATTATATTGATTGTTTTCCACCTTTAGACGTATTAGAGGAGAGTATGTCAACTAAAGCTGCCACTGTCACAGTGGTAGTTTACAAACTCGTTCGATACGTCTAAAGGTCGGAAACAATCAATATCATGTATATTTATAGGTTTCTATCGCTAAATTTCCCACCACTACTAGTTTCATCTCGTTTTATGCCACAATTTAATACGGTTTCCGTCTTTTACCTATTAGCGCACTCATCACTGTATATTATCAATGAATAATCTTCGTTTACCGTTATATATCCAACTTTTTTGACGTATGTTCTTCGTCGACTGAATTCTCGTCGAATTCGTGATAAACACAGACATAAAAAGAGGAACGTCAAAGAAGCAGTCATCATTCTACTTAACGAAGAAAAATGTGTATCAAACCCATCAGCAATGTAGCGGGCTTTTTTCCATAAAAACTAAACAATTATTTCCAAATGATAGGTATACTTTTCGTTATCGTAAATTTTCCCAAATTCTAATCACGTTATAAACTCAAACTTTTATTTTGTTATCTAAGAAAATTTGAAATATGTAATATAAAATGGATATATAGTAGACAGTAAAGTGACACCTCATACATCTTAGTTATGTAACGTAGAAGGTCGACATCCAACTAAAAACATCTAATCATGAAAGTGGCAATCCAAAAGGAAGGTGTATGCTCTTAGAATTATTTTAGATTCTTTTGTTTACAAGGCCATTAGGAAGTAAAAATTTTGTCACTTTATAAAATATTAGATTAAAAAAAAGTGGATACATTAATTATTATTATGCAGTTGGTAAATAAAGTATGGAAATGCTATATTTTCTTATGATTTGATTATCTCCAGAGCTAATTTAATAATTATGAATAGTGTAGGTACTTCAAATTTTTACTTATTTAACATCATAATATTAATTTTTATTTCTGCTGATTTACTAGGTATGCCATCGTTAATATTTTATTTCATTATTTTTTCAATTTCATTTTAATTCTAATTCATTTTATTTCAATATCAATGTTGAGAAAGGGTAGTTTCATCTGGATAAGTATTACAATTGGTGCGAGAGTAAAATAAATCTTGAGGTTCCATATTGGATTTGAAAAGGCAAAAAAACTATTTTTGTCGAAAAAAATCAATATAGCTGTGATCAAAAGTCGTCTTTAGGATTGAAAAGCATCTTATACAAAATTATTTTGAAATAAACCGATGTTTGCAGGTTCCATAATACCATTGAAGCTTGATATATCGCACACCTAGTTCAATTGTGCCACAACTGCAAAAAATTCGAATTTTGGGTTAAGGCTGTAAAATATTGCCTATATAATGGCCCATCTAATGCAATACAGCCTGAACTAAAATATTATTTTGGATAAGTATAAAGTAAGTTACTTCGGTATTTCACTGTAGGGTTTTTGGAGGTTTTGAAAATGCAATACGGCCATAACTGGGAGATGTGGCGATAATATACACTGCCACAATACAACCGATGTAATTCAATACGTTCAATACGGCCACGACTGCAAAAATCAAGAGAGATGTGGCGATAATATACACTGCCACAATACAACCGGTATAATTCAATACGGCCACAACTGCAAAAATCAATTGATTTTTTCATTATATTGCCGCCGTATCTCATAAGTATTGTTTTATAAATGACTTTCTTCACAATGCAATATCGCCATAACTATCAAAATACAATTAACGTTTTATTTTTAATAAATTGTAATAAGATCCAGCCAATAAGTGTATAATTTACTATCTAAATTGTAATTTTGAAGCCAGTCGCTCTCAAAATAAAATATTTACAGGGCATAACGCGTTTACTACAGAACGTTTTGCTCATTTCTCGAGAATATTGTGTTTTGCACTTGTGGCACTATTGAAATAGGTGTGCGATATTATGAATTCCCTGTTCCAAACGACGCGCGACGCTAGTATATCAAATTATTCAAAGTTGAACGTCAAGTCTTGTGGTATTTTTAGATCATGCAGGTAGAAGAGGAAGAAATAAAAGGAAATATTTGCCAGTTTCGAAAGGAATGTAAAAAGTTATTTGATATCGCAGCTTGCAAATGGAACATGACTATAACTATGTTTGTGTATTTGTGATAAAATCAAGAAAGTACCACAAAATGAGTGAATTTTTCTGCAAGATCAACGATTCTGTCGAAAATGGAAATTGGACCAGTGGATATTGCAGCATTTACTACAATAAGGAAGAAAATGGAAAGAACCATAAAGGCAAAGGCAAGTTCTCAAAGATATAATACTGACGAAATTGTTCTTAAATCATTTACCGTTGATTCCTCTAATCGTTCTATAAGTAGCAGCTTGTCTGACTCAAATTTTTCTGATGAAGAAGAGTTTGTTGATCCTTTATCAACAATTACGGTTCAACCATCTAAGTCACAAATGTGGATTTGCTTGCCAAGTTTAGCTTCGGCGTTAGAACCAAGTTCTCCGATCGTTCTGCTGCAATTATAGCATCAGCGGTCTTAAAAGGTATGGGAGTTATAACTATGACTGATAAATCGAAAGTAGTCGATAAGATGAAAATAAGCCGACAGCGTGCACCTCATAGACGTTATCTCCAGAAGCAGAAGAAAGAACTGTCAATCAGAAATATATTTTTTGATGGGTGTAAAGGCAAGACTGTCTTGCAACAAGAAAAAAGGTAATACGTTGTATCGAAAAGTAGTTACAGAAGAACATATAACAATTCTTGAATAACCAGGTTCTCGATATCTAAGCACGTGTCTCCTTTATCAGGATCGGATGCAAAACGTTCGCGAATAGCATAAATACATTTACCCTGAAAAACGTTATTAATATATCGAATTTAAGCGCAGTTGGATGCGATTGTACCGTAAGCGTTATAAGAAAACTGGAAGAATACTGCGGCACCTTACTTCAATGGCTAGTATGCTTATTTCATTGCAATAAACTACCTCTACGTCATTTAATCCAACAATTAGATGGACGTACCTGTGGACCAATTGGTTTTTCAGGGCCAATGGGGAAACTTCTGGAACGCTGTGAAGAGAAGGCTGTCATCGATTTCTTCGCAATAGAAAACAACCTATTAGAAACAGACCCTAGTATCGATCAGAAGTACTTGTCCAAATAAGTCAAGCAGTTGCTTCGGGAAAATGCCCTAATTATTTGAGCCTTAAAAAACCATGGAAAATATCACACGCAAGGTGGGTGACAGTTGCTAATCGGTTGATCCGATTGTATGTTGGAACTGAACGTCCCAGTCTTCAATTAATTATTTTAGTTAGTTTCATACAAATATTGCATGCACCAGTTTATATAAAACTGTATCCTAGCTGTTCTGATGGATCAAAACATTTATGGCGAAGGATCCATTATTCCCAATTTCTACAAGTTTACCAAAGAAAAATTATCGACGAAGATATCCAAAGGAACAGTTATTTTGTCCATCCCGAAAATTTATGACTCGGCATGATGGAATATGAACGAAAATATATACGGGAGCTAGGGCTACGCTGAGTGTTGAAATCTAGAGAAAGTAAAAAAAAGATCCGGAGATTCAAAATACCACCATTTAATTTCAGTGCTGCACATTATATTGACTTAATTTATATTTCTGAATGCAGTGTTCCGTCCCTCTTTTTTCAAGACATATTTCCAATGAAGATGTAAGGGATATGATTGATTCTGGGAATCACAACAATTTAAGAGGTCTTAAACTGCGCCTGTCATACCCAATCCCTGGAAAGAACTGTAAAGTTAGTAACTGAAACATCAGCTGCTCTTTCTGGACCAGAATCAAGGGGTGATTTTATTCGTTCAAGGTTGCAGTCTAGAAATATTATGCCGTTTTTTAACACAAAATCAGACTACCAATCATAAAATGTATATTGTATCATAAAACAATGTTTAAAAAAATATAAAAAAATAACTTCGAATTTTTCGTTCCACCCGATGCTAGAATAGCAAAAGGGAATAAAATATTAGGCAGTTTGAGCCCTAACGAAGTTAAAATAGGTTTCTAGACAAGGAGCAGCTTCATGAAAATATTGAGACGCGTATTTAAAGGAAGGAAGACAGAAGACGGGTGGGAGAGAGGAACCAACAAAGAATTAATGGCTCTGTACAAATAACCTACCATCACCAAGTTCGTCAAGTTACAAAGTATCAAATGATTGGGACATGTTGAAAGAATGCCAGCGAACAGAATGTCTAAACTAGTTATGACCAGAAAACTAATCGGTCCCAAAAGGACGAGATGGATAAAGCTGAGAAAGACCTTAAGTACGTGAAGCTGAGGAACTGGACAAGAAAAGGGCAAAAGAGAAGCGAATGGAGAAATATTGTTCATCAGGTACTTCAGAGTAGTTATCAATTTTGAATGTACTTATTTAAGTTTTAGTTTTGTTTAAAATAACAATTATTGTAGTTAGTGAATTTTCTGGGCATGTTTAATAAAAAATGCCCTATTAGACAAGGCGAAAATGGCGGGTTCGTTGGAAAAATATTCCTATGAGATTTTTTTGCATAATAATATTCGTAAGACATCCCAGAATAAGGATCAAGAAGTCGCCCACGTAAAAAGTGGTCCAAATTTTTTTTTTTTATTTTTTTTATCAAATTGCAAAAATCAATATTTTCGGCCCGGACATATTTTTTTAGGTTTTCTGGACCATTGTGGACAAAAAAGGTCTGTTATAATTCTTCTCTTAAGTTGCTCGTTTTCGAGTTATAAGCAAATTAAAATTGAAAAAAACGAAAAATGGCGATTTTTAAGGCTTAATAACTCGGTTAAAAATTATTATTATGAAATTCAGAAAGTGACCAAATCAAAGATTAAAGCCTCCACTACATGATCCAGAAGAAATTTGTGTCATTAATTTATTACTAAGCTGTTATTTTTAATTATTAATAATGAGCCGTTAGATCGTATTGACGCGGCTGTAAATGTGAGTGCGAGTAAGATGCACCATTGACTGCCGGAATGGCAGCTCTCTCGCACTCATCATTGCCGTCCGCCTAATACGTGCATGGCGCTTATTATTTTTACTTAAAAATAACAGCTTAGCGATAAAATAATGACAAAAATTTCTACAGTATCTTGTAGGGCGGGCTTTAACTTTTTATTTGATCACTTTCTGACTTTCATTATAATAACTTTTAACCGAGTTATTAAGCCTTAAAATTAGTCATTTTTAGTTTTTTTCAATTGTAAATTGCTTATAACTCGAAACCGAGCAAGTTTAGGGAAAAATTATAAGAGACCTTTTTTGTCCAGAATGGTCGAAAAAACCTAAAAAATGTGTCCGGGCCGAAAATTCTGATTTTTGGAATTTGATTAAAAAAGAATTGAAAAAAAAATGACCACTTTTCACGTGGGCGACTTCTTGAACCTTATTCTGGGATGTCTCACGAATATAATTATGCAAAAACATCTCATGGGAATATTTTCTCTAACGAACCCGCCGGTTTCGCCTTGTCTATATGTCTTTATGACCTGTTTTGCGTCTAAATAATAGTATACTACTTTATGAGGCGGAGAAGCATGACTTTTCTTGACGCGCCCGATATTACGCGCCGAACGAAGTGAGGCGCGTAATAGAGGGCAAGTAAAGAAATGTCGCTTCTTTGCCGAATAAAGTATACTATTTTTTCTTCAAACGTAGCAAAATCTAGAACGCCTCAAACGACATGGGGGCTGGAAATCAAGCACGGTTGCCGAAGGATATATAGAGGATTCAATAAGAAATAAGAACGATAATGCTCAAAAAATTTTAAACCCTCATGATTCGCCAACATCGGGAATGATTGCTGAAAGTTGTGCTCGACCATCAGTATCATCAACAATTACCAATGCGTATCAAGAGTCGGAAACATTTTTGCACGGTTTCAATTTTGAAAATGCCTCATTAACTAATTGTACTTTTAATATTACTATAAATAAAAATGATGTTTAATTGTTGTTAATGACATTTGTATTGTTGCTTTGTGACATGTTTCATATTGTTGCCATGACAACATTTTTCCCTCCGCCGTAAAGAAATGGGAAAAAAAAACTGCTGCCGGCGGAGACATCAAACTCTGACAGGATCAAGTTAGATAAGTAATGTCATCATTATTTGACGTTTGAAGAAAAATAGTATATTACTTTATGAGGCGGAGAAGCATGACTTTTCTTGACGCGCCCGATATTACGCGCCGAACGAAGTGAGGCGCGTAATAGAGGGCAAGTCAAGAAAAGTCGCTTCTTTGCCGAATAAAGTATACTATTTTTTCTTCAAACGTAGCAATTTTCAACCATAAATAGTAGAATTCATAATAAGTATGCATCACTGCGGCCTGAAAATTTCACAGAAAAATGATTTTTTATCAAGTACCAAAATGGAATGTGTTACCGAAGCGTCATGGGAATACATTCGATCAGCGCAGTAGCCCAAAAAGTAGCTAGTTATTTAAATTTAAACGATGCAACCGCATACACGGGTCACTCTTTACGACGAACTTCAGCAATACTTTTAATTGATGGAGGCGAAAATCTAGAATGCCTCAAAAGACATGGGGGCTGGAAATCAAGCACGGTTGCCGAAGGATATATAGATGATTCAATAAGAAATAAGAACGATAATGCTCAAAAAATTTTAAACCCTCATGATTCGCCAACATCGGGAATGATTGCTGAAAGTTGTGCTTGACCATCAGTATCATCAACAATTACCAATGCGTATCAAGAGTCGGGAACATTTTTGCACGGTTTCAATTTTGAAAATGCCTCATGAACTAATTTTACTTTTAATATTACTATAAATAAAAATGATGTTCAATTGTTGTTAATGACATTTGTATTGTTGCTTTGTGACATGTTTCATATTGTTGCCATGACAACATTTTTCCCTCCGCCGTAAAGAAATGGGAAAAAAACTGCTGCCGGCGGAGACATCAAACTTTGACAGGATCAAGTTAGATAAGTAATGTCATCATTATTTGACGTTTAAAGAAAAAAACAATGTATGTATCTGTATTAAATCTTTAAATACTCCTAAAAAATTCATTAACACAACATGTATACTGTTTTTTATATTCACACAATACCCTCTTTAAAAAATCTTCTTTTTTAATTTCGAGATATATAAAATGCGTAAATATTTTTGGGTAAATCCATTATCCCTCTTTCAAGCTTCAATAAATACGGCCCTAATTACTTTTTGCTGTGTCGCTTTGTAACTTTTATTAAAAATCAAGGTAAACTTTTTAGTCTCCGGTTTGGAATATTTAAAAGATTTGAAAACCTTTTAAATCTTTTATTTATTTACAGTGGAATGAATTCATACTACTGTGAGCGTAAAGGTGAAAAATAAATAATTAAGTACCGAAAATAATATGTACTCGCCAAATAAAAGATATTAAGATTTCGGCTCTAATTTACATTGAGGACAAAAAAAAAATAGAAATTTACGTAACAAGTTCCGAAAGTGATATTTTACGAGACGAGTAGGAAGTTTACAGGGCGAGCCGTAGGCGAGTCCTGGAATCTTGCGAGTCTCGTAAAATCACTTTTGGATCGTGTTACGTACAATATTTTTCTACAGCCGTTTTGTATGTTAAAAAGAATATACACATTTATGTATAAACTTTACTTATGAACTTTTATTAAAGACAATTGGATATAGTAATTGAGTCAATACCAGCAATCTTAAGTTTATATTTTTTTGGTTGTTACATAATCATGGGGCAACAGGTTTCGAGTCTTACAATATATGACTCATCATCAGGCCCAGTACAAAAATTCTTCACAATACAAACTACAAGCTAAAATCACAAAACGAGAGACATGTACATATACGTATTGAAACACACTCAAAGTCCCCCCGTCTAAATATTTGAAATTCCGACCCAGTTTAACTTTCGCTACGCCCTGTATATCGATCTTCCGCAGAGTGCAGAGTATGGCGTTATTCACTTCTCACGGGTTTGGATGTTTGTTTCGTTGTTCGTACAATTCTCTGAAATTTGGTGTACGAAAGTACCCCAAATTGTTTATATCCTACAAAATTGTAAACGGAATATTTTTCAATAAACACCAGCGTTGATGTAGCTTGCAAGATAAAAGGTTTTTATGACATTTACAGTCTTGGGTTATTTTCGTCGGTATATCCAAATAGCTAGAGGAAGAACCCCTGCAGAGTTGCAGACTAGAGTATAAAGGTTTATGATATTTACAGACAAGAAACCTATTGTATGTGTATTGGAACAAGAAGACTCAAGCTAGATAAGCCGATGTTTTTAGTAGAACCATTAAATATTGAGTTCGCAAAAACTAACTGTAATAGTGGGAGTCATCGCATTTCGTGAAAACTTAGGGATCTTGTTATTGAGAAGATAACGAGTCCGTATTGGTAGAAAGCAAAAATCATGACAATTATGGGATATCCTGAGTAAGTTTTCTTGCCACCTGGTTGGTAGAGAAATGTTTGGTATGGCCGCTATTGGTCAAGGTAGGAGGTAACTTCCTTTTTTTTGGGAGAAGGAACCCAAGTTTAGAAGGATCGAGTTAGCGGTCCGAAGAGTCAGTTCCACCAGGGCCACCATCGAGTTAAGTTTAGTTTTGGTTCCTTTAGGGCCATCATCATGTGCAGTTGAGTGCCATTGAATGTCTTGGAATGTAGTTTTCCAGTTTCCCAGCCAGCTAAGTTGATTCCAGCCCGGCGAATGTGATGGTGTATCGTGAACTCCGGCGATTTTCTCGCTGTTTCTAAGCGAATCTCGTTATAATTTCATACCAATTTTGCTATCAACTAATTTCTTTTAAGCAGTCAGAACCAGAAGTAGGAGAGAAGAGTTTCAATTTTCGCATTACTATGTTTAACAGTGCAGTTAAAACATGGAGTATACTCACATACTTTATTTTGGTCAAAGTTAATGAACTTTTGATAATTTTTGTTCGAGTAAAAGTATATTTGTGTTCCAGTTATTGAACTTTAAATCATTATGTTCGAGTATAACTAAATAATTTATGTTCGAGTTGAATGCTGAGTTTTTCTATAATTTTTTTTATAAACAATGGATAACCTTATGTACTGTTTGCTGTAGCTATTAACAGTGAAGTGTTTTCTCGCGTAGCGAAATAGCGTTTTGGACTTACCAACCAACCAACAGAAGAAAACAGGACATTCATTGTAAAGGTATAATTTTTATGCCTGTAAAACTTTTTCGTTTCATCTTTGTTTATTTGATAATATAGATCTCTAGTTGTAACACAGAGAGATCAGAGATTAATTTTTTTGTTTCTTAATAAATAATGTTTGATTTTCAACATATAAATTTATTATTTCTTTCCTTCTCTCTTGAATCGTAAGAACAGTAAAAAATTGACTGAGTATATAATTTTGAGTATAAGTAAAGGAGGTAAGTTACATTATAATATTTTGTATATTATGTTTATCATTTTATTTGACTATGTTTTCTGATTTATTTTGATTTATCTCTCTTTGTTTTATTTCTATTTTTTTTTGTGTAAAGTTTGGTTTCCCTTAGGTAACCAATGGCGCCCAATATTTTATTTTTTGTATTTTGTTATCTTTGTTTTTCACATCCTTATTTCGATTTTTCTATCTTTTTAATTTTTCTACGCTAATAAAAGTATATATCATAACATCTATTAAAGAATCCACTCCCTAAAATCTCTGAGAGAGTAGCAACCGAGGTACTAAAAAATTATGTAGCACGAATTTTGTCAAATCTAAGTATATCTTTATGTTTATCAAATTAGTCATGTTTCATAAAATTAGTCGAGCTTCAATATATAAAACATAAAAAACAACTTTGTCTTGGTTTTAATAACATACAATAAAGCCAAACAACTGTATAGTATTGAACTCAATAGTCTACAGCATGTAAAAATAAGACAACTTGTCATTGGGAGCGACCAATCTGATGAGAATTGCTTGGTGTAAAATTTAATGTATACTACCATCAATCCTCAAATAGTTAAGGGTTGACGGAGTCCTGACAAGATGGTATACGATCAAACGACATAATATAAAGTTATTAGTAATCGGTATGTACTTACATCACAGCCACTGAAACTGATGTACCTGGAAATCACCATCCCCATAAGAGTATTGACTAAATTACTTTATCCAATTGTATAATGGACTCGCGTTGGCAACCCTTTCATCATTTTATTAAACACTTTCATTATGACAAGCGTTGTCATAATAAAATACAAAGTTGATGTTATTGTCAAAGCCGTTACCTCATCATCATCATCATCAATGGCGCCACAACTCTTCATGAGTCTTTGCCGCGTTTACTATTGCTTTCCATGTTTGTCGGTCCTGTGCCACTAATTCCCATTGTCGCACTCCCATTTTCTCTAGATCTTCTTTGACTGCATCTCTCCACCTTTTTCTAGGCTGCCTAACAGACCTTCTTCCATCTGGCCTTTCCCAGAACACATTGTTTATAATGCGATTATCGTTACTGCGTATCACATGCCCTGCCCATCTGAATCTATTGGCCTTTATAAATCTGACTAGATTTCCTTTTCCGAATAGAGACTCCAGCTCGTTATTGTACCTGCGCCTCCATTCGTTTGTCACACGCTGTCTCTGCAAGGGGCATATATCATTCGAAAGATTTTACGTTCCCACGCCAGCAATTTATTAACTTCTCTTTTTGTTAGCGTCCATGTTTCGCTTCCTTCCCAAAGCCGTTACCTAGCTACCCAAAATCGTCCCGAAATTAAAAAAAGCGTCCGGAAAGTGAAAAAATTAGTCCCGAAAATAACTACTTTTGGTACGAGTTGGTACTTTCGATTTAATAAATCATACCGAAAGTTTTATTTTCGGGACGGCTGCAGAAAAATATTATGATCACCGATTTAAAACACATTTGAAGAAATTCTGCCCTATATTTAAATGTAGTAGTATGATTCTCCGAAATAAATTACACCAAAAGTGAACATACGAAAGTATTCATTTTTTAATTTAGTAATAATTATGCCAAATAAACGTCAAAACAAAAGTCAGTATTTCAAAGTTCCTCCGAAGAATGTAGTACATTCTTTGACGATTTTTACTGTAAATAAAGAACCGCTTAGATTGACATGAAATTTGGCATACGTATAAATAGCTAACATCAAAGAAAAAAGTGATATCTTTTTAGAACTTTTGAACTAAGAACTTTAAGATAGCACTTTTGTCCTATATGGGTCATTCCATTTCAAATCACTCAATTTTGGAGCAAAAAAAATTTTGGACCTCCGATTTGTTTGAAAATTGGTATATAGCTTCTGCGGGACGTACAAATAAGATATTTAAGGTCAAAAAATCTTCTTCTTCTTTTTTTCTCAAAATGTTATTTTATGCGATTTTACAGTGATTTGGTGTTTATTTAAACAAATTTGCATTTTATATCGTAAAGTATCACTGAAAAACATAATATTTTAATATAAAGGACTCAAAAATGTCATTATATGGCATTATAACAAGTTACTTTGATTCAAAACAAGCTTTTGATCAAATTTTATAGTGTAGAAAACGTTAAAATACCGTTTTTACATTTTTCTCCATTCCCAAAATACATCATAATCGATTTGGCTGAAAATTTTCCCACAGATAAACAAAACATAGGACTTTAAGTGGTGAGAAGGATTTGAATTATATTACAATACCAAAAAAGTTACATGCAATATTATAGTCAAAAATATAGGCGCCTACTGTAAGTAAAATTAACTCGAAAATATCGACCTCACGACAAAAATTGTTAAAAAGAAATTGTAATAATTTTAAATACGATTTATTTGGAATAATTTCAGTTCCTACCATTTTTGTCGAAAAATTAAAAATGGCGGAGATATTGAGCCAAACAAGTTCTCCTTTAAAATCAAGATGGCGGCTAACGTAACGGAGGAATTCATTCGTGATTTTAAATTTAGGCTACTATTGACTCCCTTAAAGATCAGAAAAATAAAATTTTGGGCAGCTCGGCATTCAAGGTCAAATGCTATCCCGATTGGACTTATATATATATATACTTTTGAGTCTAATATTACTGCATGTAACTTTTTTGGTATTGTAATATAATTCAAATCCTTCTAACCACTTAAAGCTCTATCTTTTGGATATCTGTGGGCAAATTTTCAGCCAAATCGATGATGATGTCTTTTGGGAATGGAGGAAAATGTAAAAAACGGTATTTTAACGTTTTTTACAGTATAAAATTTGATCAAAAACTTGTTTTGATTCAAAATAACTTGTTATAATGCCATATAATGACCTTTTTGAGTCCTTTCTATTAAAATATTATGTTTTTCATTGATACTTTACGACAGAAAATGCAAATTTGTTTAAATAAACACCAAATCACTGTAAAATCGCATAATCACATTTTGAGAAAAAAAGAAGAAGAAGATTTTTTGACCTTAAATATCTTATTTTTACATCCCGCAGAAGCTATACACCAATTTTCAGACAAATCGAAGATCCAAAATTTTTTGCCTGAGTGAATTGACATGGAATGTACCATATACTTTTTTCACCAAGTCAATATTGTTCGAGTTATTTGCAAGCGAATATGTTCATTTTTCAACAAATCAAACACGCTTTTAGACATTTTTTCGCAGATAATTCAAAAAGTAAGTATTTTGTCGAAAAAAACATTCTTAGCAAAAATATAGCCTGTACAGAAGTGAAAACAATGGTGTATGCATAAAGTTTCTAGACCTAGTAGAAGCAGAGTTATAGCTAAAGAAAAATAGGTTCATATTCGCCAAATTCCATATATAATATTTCAACGTAAAATATCCAAAATATGAAGCACTTTTTGGAGAAAACTCGTTACAATTTTTTTTAAAGAGTTTAAAAATGTTTATTTCTGTTTTTATAAAAAAAAGATTTCAGCATGAAATGTAAGCAAGTTCAGTTTGCTATTTTAAAAAAGTGGTAGTCGATGCAGGGCAGTAGGGGTTTAGATTTAAGGGCATGCATTTTGCATGAAAATTCGTCCCCATTGTAAAATAAATTGACGTATTTTTTTAAATTTTGAAGAAGCTCTTGGTTTCTGTGTTTCTAGGGGGGTCAAATTTTCGTTGGAACAGACTCTATAATGTAGCTACGTAACAAAAAATATTCCACCACTTCAAAAAAATAATATCAGCACCAGTAATTTTTAATATAATAAAATCGAGTATCCTACATTTCTTAATGTCTATAGTATAAGCAGTAACGTGCACTTAACTAATTCTACATGTAACAGTTACATTTTATCCCTAATCTTTAACAGCCATGAGAGAATTTTGCGAACAAACTATTTGCACTCTGTGCGAGTCTATTCCACAAATAATTCATGTATGTTAACTATGCCCTTTAGCCCTGTTCCGCCAATAATTAATTTTCTTTGTCAGGCTACACTGCGCTCCACGTCATTATTTGCACAAAGTCATTAGCACATCGCCACCATATATTATTATCTCTATTGTGGTCTGAGTTCCTAGAAATAGGATCTCCTTTGATATGTATGAATGTTCTAAAAATTGTCATGCCAGTCAAGTGCTTGGTGCTATTATATTCAATAAGTATTGGTTTATTTTAGTGTATTATTTATACTCTGGGCTAATTAGCAAAATACAAGGGAAAGTTATTTACCAGCAATTTTATTGCTGGAATCAAATCTTATGATTGTACAATCCGTCTAATTTACTTACCGTTGCACGTCATTATCTACGTTAGATATCTAAGTTGACATTGTTGCCCAATTACAAAAAAATCTTTTCTAAAATTCATTTTAAATCAAATACGTCACACAATTTTTGCGGAAGTGGATTATACAGCAAAATAAATTAATATTCAATGTAAAAAAATAAAAACTTTAGAAATAGAAATCGATAATTAAGTTATAATCTTACGTTAAAGTACATAATAAAAACACTAAATATAATGAAACAAATACTTATAGTAAAGAATATAAACAAATATGAAGTGTCATCACCGCAACTGTCAAATAAATGTTACCAATTTATGCCAAAATATCACCTTCGTTCGATTATAATTACAGTGTATTCCGAACAAATGTGCTTCATAAAAACGCTTTAATCCATTTATACAAATTAAATTAAACATATTATTCTGTATTTCTATAAGTTAACATTAATAGAAATCTTTAAATATTATTTCTACGCGTATATAATAAAATATGCCTAGTGGCTGTAATGCCAGTGTACTCAGCAAAGTGATTCTAAAAAAGAACACACCTACCGACTAAATATTTCGTGTTGGTATTATGTGACGTCACGGGCTATGACGCGGATGACGTGCAACAGTAAGTAAATTAGATGGAGTATATAAATATATTAATAATATAGGTATGCAAAGTCCGCAGATAGTATGCTACTTTTTTTATAAACAAAATGGCGCCCGAAAATCGTATTTTTTTCAATTTTTGCTCTACATCTCCAAAGATTTCAAATTTACACCAAAAGCACCCAAATAAAAATTCACCACAATTAAATTCTGCAAAGGGACGTGTTTTTCTCGATTTATTTCGACGAAAATTTTCGCCGGAAAATGCGGGTTTTTTCAACAAAATCTTTAATTTTCAACTAAAATTTTAGATAAGTAATTGTTTATCAATAATTAAATAGCTTGGTAATATAAAAGCTATTTTTTATAGATTACAATTCCAGAAGCCAATGGAAAATGAATGAACAGTTTAGCAACAATTGAATTGTTAATTAAAAATTTACGGTCGCTATAATAACCACAATAAATATGATACATAAGAATAACTATGATTTTTGGATAAAAAGCCACTGTACCTATCTAATGTACTTTACAGAATTGAAATTGTTTGGACTATTTAAGCGGCCTCAGGAATAATTTAAAATTATGAACAATTTTTTGGCTTAAAAACAAATAAAATATCTCGGGAAATATTAAAATAAATTAAATCATGGAAACGGTATTGGAGAAAAAGCGGCAGGACGATTCTTTTAAAATAAAAAACGTTTAATTTTGATGACTGGTTCCTGAGATACAACCGGTCAAATTTGATTCATTTACGGCAAAGATGTAAAAAATAGGATCATAATTTTCGTACCATCACCTTTTTATTTCGGTCCTCTCTGTCCACACCAATTTTCGTATCTTTAAAATACTCATAACGTATATTATTATAATAAAAACTATCGATATTACGAGTGAAAATTACCAAAAATAGCAAAATTCCAATCAAAAGTTAGGTCTGAGAAAATATAATCTCAAAGTTCAAAATCGGTATACGTTAAAGAAATGCATTTTCTCGGCTTCCCATGGAGCAATTTTCTTCATTCTTTTTTTGTTCCCAAGTAACTCGAGTAGAGCCATCTAACCAACGCATTATTAAATGTCAAACTTGCTTTTGTTTTGTTATAATAGATTAATTTATTTATAAGAAAAGAAAACTACATATTTTTTCCAGTTGTAGACTTCTTTTAGATAAACTTACTGCAACTGTACTTTTCAACGTTAAAAACACAAATATTTCATTTGAAAGCTTTATAGTTATTTAAACAATATTTATTAAACAAATTAAAAATTTTTGTTATCATAAATAAATTAATTTATTATAACAAAACAAAAGCAACTTTGATAAGTTAGTTAGATCGCTCTACTCGAGTTACTTGGGAACAGAAAAAGAATGAAGAAAATTGCTCCATGGAAAGCCGATTCCCGAAATTTTTACCGTATACCGATTTTGATCTTTGAGGTTATATTTGCTCTTACATAATTTTTGATTGGAATTTTGCTATTTTTGTCAATTTTCACTCGTAAATAGTTTTTACGAGTGAAAATAGTACGATAGTTTTTATTATAATAATAGCAAACTATCTGCGGATTTTGCATACCTATATTATTAATATATAGAATCATAAGATTCGATTCCAGCAATGAAATTTCTGGTAAATAGCTTTTCCCAAAAATGGCTTATTCTCCGATAATCTGCCCAGACTATTATAAAAAGATACATTATTATAAGTACAATTATATTAGTCCGGTAAGTAGCTTCAAATTTTTACGGTAAAAAAAGGTGATTTAGATCATATTTTTTTGAATGTCAAAAATATAAGAATGAAACAGATCGATTTATTCAGCAGCTACATAGACTTAAGATACCAGCTCCGTTTAATATCCTTAGTGTCTTAGCTAATGGACAAGAGAGTATGATATTATACATTGTATAATGGTAGGTGAGCTTCTTCTTCAAGTGCCGTCTCCTAATCGGAGGTTGGATATCATCATCACTATCTTTGCTCTATCCACCGCTGCTCTAAAGAGTTCTATAGAACTGCATCTAAACCAGTCCCTTAAATTCTTTAACCATGACACTCTCCTTCTTCCTATACTCCTTCCGCCTCTTATCTTTCCCTGTATTATCAGTCTTAGCATTTCATATCCCGGTCCCCTCATTACGTGTCCCAGATATTGTAACTTTCTTATTTTTATTGTGTTTATTATTTCGCATTCTTTACCCATTTCTCGCAGTACTTCCGTGTTCGTTTTCCTCTGTGTCCATGCTATTCTAAGCATTCTTCTGTAACACCACATTTCAAATGACTGTAACTTATTTATGTGTTCTTGCTTTAATGTCCAGCTTTCAAGTCCATATTGTAGTATCGAGAACACGTAGCATCTCAAAGCTCTTGCTCTCAGTTCTAAGCTAAGGTCTTTGTTGCAGAGAACTGTTTTCATTTTTACAAACGCATTTCTTGCTATTTCTATCCTGGTCCTTATTTCTGTTGTTTGATCATTTTTCTCTGAAATCCAGGTTCCTAGGTATTTGTATTTATTAACCCTTTCTATCGGTACATTTCCCAAATGTATGCTTGTTTGTATGTTTGTTTTCTTAGTTATTATCATGTATTTGGTCTTTTTTATATTCATTTTTAGTCCATATTCTTTACAGAAATTGTTTGTTTTGTTCAGTAGTAGTTGGAGTTGTTCAGCAGAGCTTGCTATAATCACGGTGTCATCTGCATATCTTATGTTGTTAATAGATCTTCCGTTAATTATTATTCCTTTACTTTGAGATAGCAATGCTTCTTCAAAAATGGCTTCACTATATGCATTAAAGAGTAATGGAGACATAATACATCCTTGCCGAACTCCTCTCCTGATTTCAATTTCTGGACTGGGTTCGTTATCTATTACAATTTGTGCTCTTTGATTCCAGTAAAGGTTTGTTATTATTCGTAAGTCCCTTTTGTCTATGTTTTTTGTCTTTAGAATTTGGACTAATTTTTCATGTCTTACTTTGTCAAAAGCCTTCTCAAAATCAACGTAACAAACATGCACATCCACATTCATGTCCATGCATCTTTGAGCTAAAACATTAAAAGCAAATAACGCCTCTCTGGTTCCTAGTCCGTTTCTGAACCCAAACTGACTATCATCTATTCCTTCTTCTAGTTTTTTGTTTATACGACCATGTATTATTTTCAAGAATAATTTGACAATGTGACTTATTAATGATATTGTTCTGTATTCACTGCAATCTTTAGCGTTTGTATTTTTAGGGATAGCACAAAAGGTTGAGAGTAACCACTGTTTTGGTATGTTTCCTGTTTTGTACACTGTGTTAAACAAGTCTACGATAATGTCTACAATAAGGTTTCATCATTTATACATTTTAAGCTTTCTACTGGGATTTGGTCTGCACCTACTGCTTTACCATTTTTGCTGTTTTTTAATGCCGATTTAATTTCTTCTTTTAATATCTTCAAAACCGTATCATCTTCTACTTCGACTTCCATCTGCTCTGTTCTATTGTCTTTGAACAATTCATTTATGTATTCTGTCCATCTCTTTAATTTTTCGTTAGTATTCAACACAAGTTTCCCATCTGTATCTTTTAGTATTCCCGGTTTTCTTTTTCTGTTGATCTGCGTTAATTCCTTAATTTTTTTATGTGTGTTAAAATTATCATGTCTTTTCTGGTGTTCTTCTATTTCTGCGCATTGTTCTTTTAACCACTGTTCTTTAGCCTGTTTAATTTTGGATTTTATTTGTTTATCCACATTTTTGTACATCTGATTATCTTTGTTTTTATGCTGACGTTTTCTTCCGTTGGTAGGGGAGCAGAGTATGCTAAATGTGCAGTCACTCGAGCGTTATGGGGACCTATTGGACATATATAACCCTCGTGTTTGGAATTTAAATTCCTCGTCTCACGATTTTTCTTCTTTTGGCTACTCATCCTCAGTTGAAACGAGCTCGCTGCTTAGTTCCTGAAACAGGTTATGACCCACTTTACGGTAATCATCATAAATTGGCGGAGTGGCCATAGAGAGTGGGGGTGATCGAGACGGGCTCGGTCAGTCATCGGGGGCGAATACCTAATATTGTCGAGCCTTTTTTTTTTCATCCCTCTGACCCGATGCCAGCACGGTGTCAGGGTCGGCCTCCCCTGGACCTATATCGTGGCTGGTCACTAACCCAGAGAGAACTGGGTTAGGGTTCCTCTTGCTTTTCTCGTTTTACTCGCCCAGGGGCTGGGGCTGCCCGATGTAGGTTTCTAAAAAACTACACCTTGCAGTGCCAATACCGTAACGGAGGCACAGTAGAAATCCCGTAACGGGCTTACGTCGAGCCCGTCTCAGAGAATCCAATAAAAATCAAATTCCCTAAGTTCACCGCATCCAAAAGATTGGTACTTGCCTCTCCTTCTCGCCTAAGGAGTTAGAAGTACTCGACTCGCACCACGCTTAGATTCGTGGTTGGAATGGAAATTCCAGCTTATCGAGACACTCCCTTCTCCGTTCGGCTGCTCTCTGCTGCTGCTGTTCCGCTCCGTTCGTACGCGCACGACTTCCTCCGGTGGCTGGCACCGGACGACTTTGAAAATCGCGTCTTGTAATTAGTTTTTCTTAAATACCTCCAGAACGCTTCTAGTTACAAAAACAAAAATTGGTACGCGTATTTATCTTTTAGTGATAAATCGATTCCATCCATTGTGGATTTAAGGTACCGCTCATAGACGTCCGTTTTGGGTAGGTTAATAGTTATTTTATCGCATAATTTTCTGTCTTTAAATTTTAAGCATTTTTCACTTTGGAATACTGAATTCTGAGGTATACTAGTACAAAAAGGTACTCTTGATTTAAGTCGGTAGGACACACCGTTTTCTATAAAAATTGATTATTTGAAAAATTTTCGTCTCCTGAATTTGAAAAAAAAAATGAAACATTTCTCAAAAAATACATTGTATTTTACCAACGTAAAGCAAGAGTAACTCTTAGTACTAGAATACCTCATAATTAAATACTCCATTGTCAAATATTCTTAAAAATTAAAGACAAAAAGTTATGCGATAAAATAACCGTTGACCTACCCAAAACCGACGAATATGACTCATACTAGAAATTCACAGTTAATGAGATCGATTCTACTCTGGAATATAATTTTAGACGTACAAGCTTTCGTTTTTCTAGATAGTTTTTTTTTTAATTTTTTTTTGAAATTTAAAACGATAAATTTTCAAATCGATTTTGCTAGAAAACGGTGTATTCTATCGACTTAAAATAAGAGTAGCTGCTAGTACAAATATACCTCACAATTTAATAATCCAGAGCTTAATCAAAAATGCTTAAAACTTAAAGACAAAAAAGTTATGCGATAAAGTAACCGTTGCCCTACCCAAAACGGACGCCTATGACCGGTACTAGAAATTTGCAATGAATGGAATCGGTTTATCTGTGGAAGATAAATACGCTTACCAATTCTTGTTTCTCTAAATAGAAACGTTCCGGAGGTATTTAAGAAAAACTAATTACCAGACGCCATCTTCAAATAGTCTTAAAATTATCTGAGGAATCTCCTGTATTCGTTTGTCGGTAGAGTTTCTGGACACCCTGTATATTTATGTTCTCGTTTTGTTTAAAATAATTGCAATTAGTAATTAATTATGATGATATTTTATAAAAATACCCTAGGTTTTAACGAAATGTTATACGTACATATAAAAAATAAATATTGAATAATTTAATAATGTATAATATATTAAATTGCATACAAACATTATCAATAAATAGACCAGTAAGGATCTGTTTTTAGGTGGATGTGAGAGGTGGCATTCAGATTTTTGCAGATAAAGTTAGGTGATAACTTCGTTAATTTTAATTGATTTATGCTCCTTCTCAAATATGCCCATAACATTAATAAAAAAAATAAAATATTTAAAAATTTCAAAAAATTTCGTTTTTTTTTTCTATTTTTTGTTTATTACTTTAAAACTATTCATTTTAGAACAAAGTCCTGTAGGAATAAAACAAATACAATTAAATTTTCTATCAGATGCGATTGGCTAAAAATGTCTTAATTTATCACCCTTGCTTCAAAATAGCAATAAATATAAAATAAGGGGACAAAACAAGCCTGTCCTTATTCAATGATTTTCCATCACTTAGGTTACACTTGGAACCTTCTTAATTCGCCTTGAAAATTCTTGTAATGTGCTAAAACCGCACACCAAATTTAATTAAAATTGACTCACTAGATTTTGCATAATAATTTTGCAATCTAAACTTTTTTAAAAAAATTAAAATTATTTAAAATTTTGCACAACAAAAACTAGAACATACAAAGGTTTGTCAGTTTTTACATATAAAAAATTATTCGACCTATATAATGCACTTTACAGAATTGAAATCGGATTATTTAAGCAGCCTCAGCAATGTTTTAAAGTTATAAACAATTTTTTGGCTTATATACAAATTAGTGCTGTGGCCAGGAGGGGGTGCTACGGGCTCCTTTATTTAGATGGACTTACCTAAGTTTTTTTATGTATTTTGACCCGTAGAACACGAATTTTTTGGGTAACAGTTGATCCGGATATCGATAAGGTTGTTATAAACAAAGAACTTGAGGAATTACATAAAATCGATTTTTCGCAAAATAAAACATTTTTTTGTATTTCTTGGGTAATTTTAAGCAAAAAATGTTTTTACAAGTACTTTCGTAGGATGCATAGTTTTCGAGATATACGCGGTGGAACTTTCAAAAAATCAAGAAATTGCAATTTTTGAACGCGAATAACGTTTGATTAAAAAATAAAATAGCAATTCTGCTGACAGCATTTGAAAGTTTAAGTCAAATTATACCGGTTTTAACTATTTGCATTGCTAAAAATTAATTTTTTTATTATTACACAAAAGCTATTTATTTATAAGTCAAAAAATTGTTTATAAATTTAAAACATTGCTGGGGCCCCTTAAATAATCCGATTTTAATTCTGTAAAGTATTAGATATGTAGAGCACCTCTTTATTTGTAAAAAATTAGCCAACTTCTAAATGGTCTACTTTTTGTTCAGAAAAATTTGAACTTTTTTAAAAAAATTTAGATTGCAAATTTATTATACAAAATTTATTAAGTCGATTTTAATGAAATTTGGTACACGATTTAAGTATGTTACAAATAATTTCCTAAGCGAATTACTAAGGTTCTAAGTGCCACCAAAGTGGTTAAAAAATATTGAATAACAACAGATTTATTTGGCCCCCTTATGTATTTATTGCTATATTGCAGAAAAGGTAATACCTTAAGACATTTTTTACCAGTCGTATATCATACAAAATTCAATTATATTTATTTTATTTCTGTACGACTTTGTTCCAAAACGAATCGTTTTAAAGTTATAAGCAAAGAAAGCAGAAAAAAATCGATGTTCTTTTTTCGAAATTTTTAAATATTTGAATTTTTTTATTAATGTTCCGGGCATATTTGAGAAGGAGCATAAGTCAATTATTATTACTGAAGGTGTCACCTAACTTTATCTGCAAAAATCCGAATGCCACCTCTCACATCCAAAAATAGACGTTTTTTCGCAAATCCTTACTGGTCTAAAGGCAGTTTATATAAATATAATGCATTATTTAGTATTAAAATAATATAGTTAATGAAATAATAATATATAGTAACTTTAACAAATGCATCACGTATATTTCGAAAATCTCACGTTAGAAACGACCCTGTGTTGATTTTCAATTTCTTTCTCATCTACAAAGTTTAATATCGCGCGGAAAAACCATCTCCGAAAGTTTCCTCAAAGATTAATCCAAAAGCATAAAAGCCGGCTATCGCTTAAAGGTATTCCACAAAGATATTTCTGTGTTCGTCTTAGAAATCCTCAATAAAAGTTTGGGCCTTAACAGCTTGTTGAATGAAACTTTTTCTTAGCTGTCTTCGAAGCCATCTGCTTCCCCGCTTTTTTTAGCTATACGATACAACCGAAGTTTCTTATAGCAGAATAGACGATATTACAAAAGAAACTACTCGCGAACTACAAACTAAACAACAGAACTGCTGTTAAAGTGTCTTTAGACGCTGAGAGCGCGACGTCAGCCGCGATGGCTGTACCATCTCTCGGGGACAGTCACTTCAGATGATCATCAATCTTTCGCTCTCTGGAGCTCTTGTAAAGTTGAGGGTTCGAGTTAGATGAAGATTCTCCGCAGGGAAGTGATACGAGAGGTGTAAAAAATTAGGTCCACTGAGATTTTCTGTCTCAGCAAATAATATAAACGTATATTCACATATCGATGGGTTTTTGACAAAACATCGTAATCGACAAAACGCACATTTTACAGAAGACGACTTTTTCTTCTACCGAATTTTTGATAATTAAAATTTTGAAACTATGATAAACTAGTATAATATAAAAAAATATTAATTTAAGAAAAAAAACTGTAATATAACATTCTTTTATTAAATTATGTAACATACGATACTTTGTTAGACCTTGTCTGTGTAAATTTTAGTTGAAGCTTGTCGCTTAAGATAAACATACGATAGTTTCAAGGTATCAATCTATAAATGAATATTCATAAATAACGTAAATATCTTAGCAGAACAAATATTATTAATAATAAAAATCGACAAAGAAAAATAAAATTTAGTACGTATATTAATCTGTCACTCTGTGACACTGCACTAAATGATGTTGTATTCAAAACAAGATGAAAATGCTAGCATTATCATAACGAAAACTTTGTTTATTTACGTATTTTAATTCAAAATATGGAAAATTGCCATTATGACAAGTAGTTTAGAATTAATAAATATGTTTTAATGTGCAATTATATCATTCTAATTTAAATGTTATGAACTATAAAGATAGTTTACTCTTGATCGAAATTCATATTTTTATATACCTCGTATAAAATTAATAAAATTTGATATACGATGGTTGCATCATAAATGTTAGAGCATGAAGAGCTTTATGGAGGATAACTTTTCTTCGTCAAATTAAAAATAAAAGAGATATAAATGAAAATGTTGTTGGTATCCATAATTTGAGAAAAATCTTTAAATTTTTTTTCCGTTAGAAGGACGTAATTGCACATATCATACTATATAGTTATTTTTCTAACTAGTGCGGAAAGTGATACTTTCACGTACGAGACTGCCGTTGACCCGAACGACGCGATAGTGGAGTTCGGGCAAGCAGTCGAGTGCGGGGAAGACACTTTCCGCATGAGTTAGGAACAATATTTTTTCTAGGGCCGTACGTTTGGAAAAAAGCCACAAAAAATAGAGTTATATCAATTTTTATTTAGAAGTGAAAATACACAAATTAATTCTTTGACAAGGTTGTCAAAACCAAAGTTTCAATATAATGGGTTACTACGACGACGATATTGGTTTCCATGAAGACGATTCAAAACCATTGTAATTGTCTACTTATTTGACTTTTAAATATTATGTCAAAATAATTTTATTTCATCGAATTATCGCTAATTTCATTAAAACATGAACACAAAAAGATAAATTTGAAATAAATTAGTAAATAATATCTAAATATTAGTTTATTGCATGTATTATAATATATTATAATGCCATATTACAAGGTATCTTACCTTCCCGCACGCCGTGCGGGAAAATTTACTTTCACGCACGCCGTGCGGGAAAGTGAAACTTTCGGAAACGAAATGCGTACGTAAAAGTGGCTCTTTTAGCACGGCCGTAGAAAAATTAATTATACCAAACAATATTATTTCATATACTGTCGGTTCGGTAAACTCAGACACAACTGGCTAGTGATTTTAGTCACTAATTTTGCCAATTTGGCAAAAAAAATGATTACTAATTAGTTAATAATTACTAAGTAATTAGTAATTTTTCCAATTTTGGCGAAATTCTCAGAAAACCAAAAAATTACCTACTAAAATCACTAGCCAGTTGTGTCGAGTTTAGCGAACCGACTATATTTTAATTTCATAGCAAATGGAACAATCCATTTATCATAAAGGGGAAGCCGTACACTCGTATACACCTTTTTAAAGCTGTTAATAAATTATTGCTTTTAAAATATACTCAAATTGTATTTTTGAACATCTTATTTATTTTATATAATAATTAAATTCACTATCAAATGTCATTGATAATTTATTAATACTTAATTTAAAATTTAGTTTGACATTCACGAAGTATCAATCTCAAATGTAAATAACCTATGCTTTGCTTAGCAAATCGAAATTAAAAAACTAGCCTACTTAATAGCAACGATTTAAGCTGGACGTTGGAGATATAATTAGTTCATGGTTTTTAGTCCAGATATCTACCAGTTTTAGTGTGTTGGCAGAAAATAAAACGATTGTGACGTCACAGTTTAGACTTTGAGGTCGATTATCTCGAAAACGGTTAGAAACATCGAAATGCCGTTTTCAGATTTGGATTCAGAAGAAAAAACTACATAAGAATCCATCGATGAATCTGATCTGTGTATTGCAGGAGCGTCAACGCAATAACACACACACTTTTGCGAATTTATAAACGCGATATTTTCGTTGAAAATCTCAAAAAGTTAATTCAAGAAACGTCCCAAAAAAATGAAATTTTTGTAAACTTTGTTTTAAAGCTTAAGATTTAATCTTTAAAATGCACTAAACTGTTTTGCTTTAGAGACATTAAATAAACAACTTATTTTAAGAAAATTAAGAAAGATAAAAGAAATGTAATACAATAACCCAAAACTATCAGTTATAAAATGTTTGTACAGAGTCATCAAAACCTTTTTTTGTACAATTTGCCTAAAATACATTTAATAACAAGCTTAAAAAAATATAAATGTAATTTTTTTGAGCTCTTATACAGTATATCTGCTTAACTTGTAACATATTGATAACATTTTATTATCAGTTTAAAAAAAAACTATCAGATATTAAATTTTATTAATTTCATACTAGGTATTTCAAAAAATATTAATCTTGTTCAAGAGTAAAGTAGCTTGTTATTTCACAATATCGAAAATTGTTAATAATAAAAGTTGTTTGGTATTAAAAACTATGTTTCAATATTCGTTCTATATTGACTTCCTACATTTGTTTCAGGTTTCAGTGGACTTACTACAAGTTGATATATTTTTGTTGCAAATATAATATTTATGATATTTGCACAAGAACAACTAAAAAACATAGGTAACATTACCAAATTAGTAAATTAGACTTTAAATTATATCAAAGACAATAAATCATAAAAACAAGTATTAGCTTACCGCATTTATTGAATAAGAGGATTTATCAAAACTACCACTATTTTCGTTTTAAATTGTTCTAGAGAAATAAAATTTGCACTGAGTGTTAACGGTCATTTTGGTCATTTAATCTTATCGTAAGCAGCAAAATATGCAAACGTAACCGACAAGATTTATGGCGTTTACTATCATCTGTCGGTACTACCTTGCCGTTTACGATACCAAAGGCACAAAATAAGGTTGAAATGCGTTGGTTGCAATAAAAATTAAATTCAATTTTAGACACTTAGGATGTTGTTATGGGAAAAATAATTTTGAATTAGCTGTAAGCTATCGTAAGAATCCATTTAAGATAAAAATCCCATTTTCGGTTTTGTCAAAAACCCGTCGATATTATATGGGGCCAGCAATATTTACGTAAACTATTACAAAATGTATTACTATTACCAAACATAAACTAAATAAATACTATGTCTACTATTACAAAATAAAACGCAAGTGAATGCGGCGAATACCGCACCATTTTTGTCCCATGTGCTAAAGTTGCTATACTCCGTCCCAAACCCTTTTTTCAGTTCGTCACAGATTATCGAATTCTCTCTAACGCATTACAGTTGGAAGCGACAGAAAAAAACGTACCTCTGTGATTATAATACATTGAACTTAGAAAATTATGTATTCCTTGAGGGGTTTGCATATTAAAACGGATTTATACTTATTGTTAGAAAAAATTTCTAAACTTTCTTCAACAAAGTTTTTTTAATGCCCTTTTATTTATTGTATTTGTAAAAATAAAAGTGTTCTGGAGCATTACGGCGAGGATTAATAGCGCAATAAAATAAAATAAAATCAAAATGTAATTCCGTACAGGTTGGAATAAATTTTTTATTAAAATTTAGGTCAAAACAAAAGATATTTTCAAGAAAATATATGATTCATATGAGGGGATCATTGTTTAAATAATTAAAAATTGGTAATTTTTGCACAAAATTTACCTTTTTCACTACTGCGGCAATTCTTGTTTTTATTAAGGATTTTACAATTTCTTTCTGCAAAGATGAAGAAACAGTCTTTTATATGAGACTTAATAAATCAAATTTGAACCTTAATTTATTTAAATATTTGTTAGTCAAAATTGAAAAATAAATTTCCAAAAAATATTACTTGCAATATAAATAAGCACTATAAAATATTTTGTCTTGCAGAAAAAGTTGCGCTTTGATATCACTATAAATCGACAAAAAAATTGGTTGATAAATATTGAGTAGTTTATGAGATATTTAATTTGTTTATAAAAAATTACCATTTTTTCAACTGCAAAAACGCGGTTATTGCCGATAGAGTTTTGTTTGCCTGTATCTATATTTTTGATAAATGTATTGACAAATTAAAATTTTAATTAAACAGCCCTTCAAAATGGCCTTTGAAAATTGGTGTAATTTGTTTAAAACTTGTTTTTTTAATAACATCACCGGGATTAAAAATTTTGAAATTATTTTTCGATATTCGCGTTCTGGGTAGTTTTTGACACACTTACAAAAGAAAAAAATTTTCTAGATCCATTTTTTGCCGAGATAGCTTCTCCAAGTTTAAAAATTCATAATTTGTTTATTTATCAATAATAACATTTTAAAGTTTGTGAGTACATCTATCTACCCTACTACTTAACAATGTCATTATATACATAGCGGTAAAATTTTAGAATATTTTAAAAAATAATGATTTTCGTAGCGACCTTAACTGAAAACTTTTTACATGAAGAGTGGTGCAGTAGTACTTTGCAACATCTTCGTTAATAATGGACCAATTTCAATGTTCTTCTTAGTTTATGGTAGCTTATAAAAATAGTAACATCGAAATGACACTTTTAACAATAAATATTCGTGAATTTGTTATAAACAACTTTTTTTTAAATTTTTTTTCTCTAGATGTTATAAATAAAAGTTGACACAAAAGATTTTTTATAAAAAATAATAGTGAATTAGCATTAAGAATGTGTTTAAAGACTTTTTTTCTTTGTACAATATTAAAATATACACAGTCGACAAAACAAGTCGATTTTTGATCTAAGGTACATATTTTTACGGTACATACATCTGTCATTTGTCAACCCCCTCCCTTCAACTTCCCCACCCCATAATTTTAAATAGGGAATAGGGGTCGTGTGCTAGCTCATTCAAAAGGTTATTCAATTCTCTATTCAGTAATATAAACAATAACATAATTATTTATACAGGGTGTCCAAGATTTTTTTTTTAATTAAATTAATTGACACAAAAAGAAGAATGTATGTAATTTATTTAATTCAAAATATATTCTACTGCTGTCACAAAAGAAAAAAAAGTTTTTTGATAAATAAACATTACTTTTTGCTTAATTTCAGTGTTCAAGCTGCCACCCATATGCCTCTTGGTTGGTTGAATATGGAATTTAAGCAACAAGCACTGTCTATTTATCAAATAAACATTTTTTTTCTGTTTTATGTCAGCAGTTGAATGTATTTTGAGTTAAATAAATTACATACATTCTTCTTTTTGTGTCAATTAATTTAATTCAAAATAATTTTTATTGAACACCCTGTATAAATAATTATGCCAACGTTAATATTACTGAATAAAGAATTGTACAACCTTTCGAATGAGCTAGCACAATACCCCTATTCCCTATTTAAAAATAAGGGCTGGGGAGGTGGAAAGGAGGGGGTTGACAAATGACAGATGTATGTACCGTAAAAATGTGTCCCCCTAGATCAAAAATCGACGTGTTTTGTCATTTCTTTCAAATCTAATAAATACTGCCAAATATCGAGGTGGACCCTTTTCTTTGGCCCACTCTGTATATATGTATTTTACATTTAATTTTATAATCTTTTTAACAGGTAATACACTAAAAATTAATTGGGTATATAAAAAAAAAAATTTATGATTCTTGAACAAAACTTTACTATTTTGGTAAATTTTTAAAACAAAAATTTGTTTTAATCCTCTTTTGTCATTATTTTTGGTGCCAACTTTTATTTATCACAATACTAGAGAAAAAAAAATTTGAAAAAAAAATTGTTTATAACTAGTTAATGATTATTTATGGCAAAAAGGGTCATGCAGATGCTACTATTTTTATGTGCTAACCCAAATTAAAAGAAAACATTGAAATTAGCCCATTATTAACGGAGATATTGGAAATTACTCCTCCGCCAATTTTCAGACAAAAATTTTCATTTAAGGTGCAAAGAATATCATCATTTTTTAAAATATTCTACAATTTTTATTATGTGTATAAATGACATTGTTAAGTATTAAGGTTAATAAATATACTCACGTACTTTTAAATGTCAATATTGATAAATAAACAAATTATGAATTTTTAAACTGGGAAAAGCTATCTCGGTCAAAAATGCTCCTAGAAATTTTTTATTCTTTTGTGGATATGTCAAAACTTACCAATAATACGAATATGGAAAAATAATTTCAAAATGTTTAGTCCCGGCGATGATATTAAAAAAATAAATTTTAAACAAATTACACCAATTTTCAAACGCCATTTTGGAGGGGTGTTTAATTGAAATTTTGACTTTTCAATACATATTTATAGTCCAGGAACCGAAGCTTTTCACCTCGCCATTTTTACAGAATGGATCGATTTGCTTGAAAATTTGAGAATAAGTAGTGGATAGTCCAAGGATCAAAATCTATATAATGCCGAAAGGCGCTTTTACCATGGGGGTGGTTGCCACCCCATCTCGGGGGTGGAAATTTTTTATTATAATTTTGACTGCAAAAGTTGATAAAAACATTCATTTTAAGCAAAAATGATATATACATTTTTTTAATAAAATTAATAGTGTTCGACTTATTCGCTATCGAAAGTGTTAGTTTTATATCGAAAAAATCAATGTTTTTCGGTATTATACTCATTTACTATTCACTAACTTTTGCCGTAGAAAAAAGTTTTGCAATCCAATTTCTTGGGAATTTAATAAGCTACAATTTTATATTTAAGTATTTTTTGGTATCTCTGATGCTACTCTTTCTATTCTGAAGCAAAAAAGCATTTTTTACCAAACAACAAAAATTCGTTATTCGCTTTTAACTACATTTTTTTAAAAACTGATCATTCTAAGCCAGTCAAACTTTTCGAATCTATTAATAGTACATAAATAAAGAGGAATGAATAAGGCCGATGACTACGAACACCGCTAACTTACATTATTATGCTTCCAATTGGATATCTCCTTTTTTTTTTCAAAAAAATATATTGATTTTTTAACCGTAACTTTTTTATTTTTATCCTAGAAAGTTTGTTAAAAAAGAATATTGTAGGTTTTTACAGGACCTCCAGGACTATTAATATTATATAATTTTAAAATCATCATTCGCAAAAAGAGGTGACTTTGAAAGGGTTGGTAAAGGTGGTTTTTGCATGTTATTACAAGTTTTAATTTCCAATAGCTCACTCAATTTTTGCCGTAGAAAAAATGTTTGCAAACCAAGTTCTTGGGAATTAAATAAGCTACAATATTATATTTAAATATTTTTTCGTATCTCTGATGCTAATCTTTCTATTCTGAAGAAATGGGCATTTTTTACCAAACTACAAAAATTCGTTATTCGCTTTTAACTCATTTTTTTTTAAACTAGAACATCTAGAACCTATTAACAATACATAAATTAAGAAGACCAAATAAGATTAATGACCAGTTCTCATTAGCGTGGAGAGTAGGGGGAAGTTTACGATCACTTTTTCGCTGAAAAAAATAGGGACTGACATTCTTTTTACTATAAATCACTTAATTTTTGAGAGAGGGACTATTTTTTTCATTTTTGGAGATAGATATTTTTAAATACTTTAAATTAGCTTGAACAAGTTATCCTCGAAAATGCATAGTTTTCCCGTCTTTTGACTTTGAAGCTACAATATTTAGCATTTTACGAAAAAGAGCTAACATATAATAAAGTATAGCTTGATTAATATTGGTCATAAAGCAAATTGTAAAAAACGGTTTTGTTTATTATTTCAAAAGGTACATTTTTGTTAAGCAAACTTGTTTTGATAGAACGAAAACTTTTTGAGTTATTAGCAGAAAACTGATTAAAAACAATGATTTTTTTCGATTTAAACCAACACTTTTGATAGCGAATAAATCGAAAACTATTACTTTTATCAAAAAAATGTATATAACGTTTTTTGCTTAGAATGGATGTGTTTACCAACTTTTGCTGTCAAAATAAAATAAAAAATTTCCACCCCCGAGATGGGGTGGCAACCACCCCCATGGTAAAAGCGCCTTTCGGCCTCACATAGATTTTGATTCTTGGACTATCCACTACTTATTCTGAAATTTTCAAGCAAATCGATCCATTCTGTAAAAATTGCGAGGTTTTGTCCTATTTTAAGCTTCATTACTTGGACTATTATAGAAAACACGCATAAACTCAAAACAAATAAGACCTTAAAAACTTGTATAATCTATCGGCAACAACCGCGTTTTTGCGATTGAAAAAATGGTAATTTTTTATAAACAAATTAAATATCTGATAAACTACTCAATATTTATCAACCAATTTTTTTTTCGATTTATAGTGATATCATAGCGCAGCTTTTTCTGCAAAACAAAATATTTTATAGTGCCTATTTATATTGCAAATAACATTTTTTTGGAAATTTGTTTTTTAATTTTGATTTACAATTATTTAAATAAATGAAGGGTCAAATTTAATTTAGTAAGTCTGATATAACAGACTGTTTCTTCATCTTTGCAGAAAAAAATTGCAAAATCCTTAATAAAAACAAGAATTACCGCAGCAGATAAAAAAGTAAATTTTGTGCAAAAATTACCCATTTTTAATTATTTAAACAATGATCCCCTCATATGAATCATATACTTTTTTGAAAATATCTTTTGTTTGGCCCTAAACTTTGATAACAAATTTATTCCAACCTGTACGGAATTACATTTTGATTTACATGTATTGTAATTTTATTTGATCGGTCTATAAGTTATGTTTGGAATTATGACAAGAGGATCTGTATCTGTAGAGTAGGGAGGGCGGGTCAAGTTTCACAGCACTTAGGGCACAATTGACCAGTTGTGATTCCCCACAGGGTCGTTATCCATTCTGCCATTTTCAGGAACGTGAACTAGTTATCATTCAAGGGAGATCTTTCTTTTATATGTGGGTAGGTTTAGGCCAATGTTCGCCGAACTCATACGCTCGTATTGACGATAACTCCGGACATTCACATATACTGTGGGCTAATTAGCAAAATTCATGAAAAAGTTATTTACCAGCAATTTTATTGCTGGTAATTACGGTATTGCTGTATGTTATACAGGGTATTTTAAAAGATAATTACGTTTTTTTATTAATTTCGTAGCAATATTCACACACTGTAGAATTGTAGTAGTTTGACAACTAAAACTCTACTTACGTTCAAATGATTTTCAATATAGTCTAGTATTGTTAAGAATCATTAGTATAGCTAAATTTTAAATTTTAGTATACAGGGTTGGTCGAAACTTGGAATGAGTATTTTCTGAATTTTCTTAAATGGAACATCCTGTATTTTAGTATTGTAATGAAATGATATTTTATGGTACTTTTTTATTTCTTAAGCATTCCCTATACCTAACTGCCTTAATTTGTGCTTAATTGTTAGTCGCACCAACAATCTTAACTACGTAGGTATTTTGATAGCTAAACCATTATTGGTAATTTTAAGGTCCAGTCTGGATTAATATGTATTCATTTCTAAAAAATTATTTGTGATTGAATATTTTCACGGCCAACCTAATAAAAATTTACGTATTTATTTTGCAATTAATGTTTAGCTTGAATCACCAATGACTCACAAATTAAAGCAGTTAGGTATAGGGAATACTTATAAAATAAAAAAGTACTATGAAATATTATTTCACTACAATACTAAAATACAGGGTGTTCTATTTAAGAAAACTCAGAAAATATTCATTTTGAGTTTCGACCAACTCTGTATACTAAAATTTCAAAATTAGCTATACTAATGATTCTTAACAATAATAGACCGTATTAAAAATCACTTGAACGTAAGCAGAGTTTTTAATGTCAAACTATTACAATTCTACAGGGTGTGAATATTGCTAAGAAGTTAATAAAAAACGTAAATATCTTTTAAAATACCCTGTATAATGTTACATCTCATATTTTAAGAAATAAGATATTGAGGAGAATCCAAAAATATAAAAATATACAGGGTGTCCCATTTAAAAAAACCAAGTTATAAGTAACTTCCTGTATAACCGGAAATTTCAAAGAGATGAAAATATTTTCATTTAATAGATCATCCTTCAAAACCCCTGTATTCCAATGTTCATGATTCTGTTGCCTTTAGTTCTCGAGATATTTCTAATAGGCCAGTTATCTGCCTCACCCTGTATAAAGTGGGGTATGGCCAAAAATGTCAGAGTAATTTAAAGAGAAATGGTTAAAAGAGATAACCCAAAAAGTATAGCCGGTAAAACCGTAATAATAGCAGAAAAGCCATAATATCCATGAATAGACCACGTGTCACATCAGGGTTACCAATGGTGTGTTATAAGTCACTATTCAGAGCAACAACAGAGTGCAGTGTCATAGTGCAGTGAAATAATCATGTTTTAAAATAAAAATGTATACCATTTTTATTCAGTTGCAATGCGAAGGCAAAACAATCTTACTTTTCAATTAGAATACGGAGTGCAGTCCAGTCCCTTGAATCGCGATCTTATTGGAGCCTTCATCGGAAGGAACGTAGGCACTGTTCTCCATATTTTAACTGATTTGTATCGAGAGGTTTTCCCACCCATTGCAACTGAAGTGATGATAGTAGGTGGCTAGCGCCATCTGGCATTGAAAGACGAAGTAGTTTTCAATCCTAATAGTAAATTATTAATATTGAAATTATTAAAAATATTACTAAAAGATTTTTAAACTGAAAGCTTATTGGTACACTTTCCTGGTGACACCTCCAAGACTTCTACAATTTGCAAGTCAAATGGATGCTGCAGTGAAGACGAGAGGGAAGGAATTCTACACTATGCAATTCACCATGAAAGTGTACCAATAAGTTTTCAATTTAAAAATCTTTTAGTAATATTTTTAATAATTTCAATATTAATAATTTACTATTAGGATTGAAAACTACTTCGCCTTTCAATGCCAGATGGCGCTAGCCACCTACTATCATCACTTCAGTTGCAATGGCTGGGAAAACCTCTCGATACAAATCAGTTAAAATATGGAGAACAGTGCCTACGTTCCTGCCAATGAAGGCTCCAATAAGAGCCGAAAATCGCGATTCAAGGGACTGGACTGCACTCCGTATTCTAATTGAAAAGTAAGATTGTTTTGCCTTCGCATTGCAACTGAATAAAAATGGTATACATTTTTATTTTATAGTCGTATTACTCCGTAGAGTAACTAGGTGCATTTTTCCGTTGGAACTTTACGAGCTGCAGACGGGGGATGTGAATTGTATAGTGTAGAATTCCTTCCCTCTCGTCTTCACTGCAGCATCCATTTGACTTGAAAATTGTAGAAGTGTTGGAGGTGTCACCAGGAAGGTATACCGATAAGTTTTCAATTTAAAAATCTTTTAGTAATATTTTTAATAATTTCAATATTAATAATTTACTATTAGGATTGAAAACTACTTCGCCTTTCAATGCCAGATGGCGCTAGCCACCTACTATCATCACTTCAGTTGCAATGGGTGGGAAAACCTCTCGATACAAATCAGTTAAAATATGGAGAACAGTGCCTACGTTCCTTCCGATGAAGGCTCCAATAAGAGCCAAAAATCGCTATTCAAGGGACTGGACTGCACTCCGTATTCTAATTGAAAAGTAAGATTGTTTTGCCTTCGCATTACAGCTGAATAAAAATGGTATACATTTTTATTTTATAGTCGTATTACTCCGTAGAGTAACTAGGTGCATTTTTCCGTTGGAACTTTACCAGCTGCAGACGGGGGATGTGAATTGCATGGTGTAGAATTCCTTCCTTCTCGTCTTCACTGCAGCATCCATTTGACTTGAAATTGTAGAAATCTTGGAGGTGTCACCAGGAAAGTGTACCAATAAGTTTTCAATTTAAAAATCTTTTAGTAATATTTTTAATAATTTCAATATTAATAATTTACTATTAGGATTGAAAACTACTTCGTCAATCATGTTTTAGTTTTAGTGATTTTTTAAATTTTTTTCGTATTTTTATTCATGTTCCTTAGACTTTTAATAATCATATTTTTATTGTCTGAACTTTCCACTATACTAAATTTTATCTATGTATTATGTTCCAAATAATTGTTATGTCTTATTTTAAAATTATAATGTTATATGTCTTACAGGGTGCTCGCCACTGGGCGGCTTCGATCTGTGTTATTTTTCAATAATTATATGTATTGCTTATTGTTTGTGATCAGACAGATTGCAATAAACGTTGGATGTTAAAAAAAAAATAGATCATCCCTCAAAAGCCCTTTATTCCAATTTTCATGATTCTGTTGCCTTTAGTTCTCGAGATATTTCTAATAGGCCAGTTATCTGCCTCACCCTATATATGTAGGTTCAATCATCTAGAGGCTAGAGTATATCCCGCATACTGAGCTTTCTTTCATTTTGAAGCCATCTGCATATCTGCAGATTTGTAAAGAACATCTTATCCTACATCAAGGTTTGCACTTCCGGAGCGCAATAGCATCGTTGTAATCAGCGCCACCTCTCTACTATATGTCTATAGGGGTGATGCCAATGAGCAACTTTTTTCCCAAGTCTATGCCATAAAACAAAAAAAAATGAGCAACTTTAATGCAGCAGTTGGTTTTGCTTCCATGGCACATGTTACAGTTTGACGAATAAGTCAGCATTTGGCCAATGAAAGTAGTGTAGGTCCCAGCGATGACCCTGGGCAAAAAGTCCCAGGTGCGTCCGGCCGATGGTCGACGTGCTTTATAGGAAATATGTTGCTTCTTTTATTGTTTCTTTTATTTCAATTATTATAATTGTTTCAAAAGTAGTAAACTTTGTATCTAGGTCTTTTCGTTGTTTTCCTCGTAATACGAGAGATGTCGCTAGATTGCGTCCCAAAAGGTGGAATCATTGTATCGCGATGGTTTCCCTTAAATAGGCAAATTGTTTATGTTCCTTTTAGAGTTGTGACTGCATAACTTCACTGAGGAGGCATAAGGATGGTGAAATAGCTATATGGAGATGGTGGTCCAACTCTGAATCGAATATAAACAAAAACTGCCTTTATCTTTTCCATTTTTACTCAATTTTGAGTATTTAGAAACTGTCTTTCGGTCCTTTTCCTAGACGAAGAAAAGGTAAATGCGTGGCCTAAGTATCCTCTATTTGCTTTCTCCTATTTTCGTCGTCTCTGTGATTATATATTGCAAAATCTGGAGATACGGGATGCAGCCAGAAAGCAGTTTATTAACGAGAAGTCTTAGATTTAAAATATTGTTTATTGTATTTTTATTTCAATTATTCTAATTGTTTAAAAAGTAGTAAACTTTGTATCTAGGGCTTTTCGTTGTTTCTAGATTGCGTCTCAAAACGTGGAATCATTGTATCGCGATGGTTTTTCTTAAATAGGAGGATTGTTTATGTTCCTTTCAGAGTTGTGGCTGCATAGCTTCACTGAGGAGGCATAAGTATGCTGAAATATGTAGCTATATGGAGATGGTGGTCCAACTCTGAATCGAATATAAACAAAAACTGCCTTTATCTTTTCCATTTTTACTCAATTTTGAGTATTTAGAAACTGTCTTTCGGTCCTTTTCCTAGATGAAAAGAAAGTAAATGCGTGGCCTTAGTATCCTCTATTTGCTTTCTCCTACTTTCGTCGTCTCTGTGATTATATATTGCAAAATCCGGAGATACGGGATGCAGCCAGAAAGCAGTCTATTAACGAAAAGTCTTAGATTTAAAATATTGTTTATTGTTTTTTAACTTCAATTATTCTAATTGTTTTCTAATTGTAATCTAATTACTTACACATCTATGTGTATTTGTATGTATTTCAGCTCTTCAGAAAAATTTAGACTGTAGTTAAGAATCCTTGGTGGGATCCTTTTTTTTTTCTAGTAAAGAGAACCATCACCCTGGTCTAAGGATTTATAGAGAGTGGATGTTCTTTACGCCATGTTTCTATTAACCTTACAGCAACTTGTAATCTCTCACATGATGTGTTGTGTATCTCGAAGTTTAAGAAGCAACAGTAGCGATCAACAGGTAGCAACAAACGCGGTCCAAGGTTGCGGGTGTAATTTTGAATATTTTGTCGAGATATTTGGCACACATATCCGAAATATAATAAAGAATGGCGGTACAGAGCCCAATTTGAGAAATATATTAGTACATGGAATTAACTCTGTAATTAAATACAATATTAAAAAAACGAGTCTTTACCGCCATTAAGAAGAACAAAAAAATACACTTCCTTCAAATAAACTTTTTTATCGCCAACCGTCACTAAAGTTATTCATTATTGTACTCATTTGTCCTCATTTGCGGCAGTAAAGTAACACTTTATTGTACTGAAAGAAGAATTTTACTTTACCTGCCGCGATTAATCAAATTAACCCAGATTGAATGTAAGTGGTCGATGGCAGTAATCGAATGGCGAGAATTTGAGTGAACTTAAAATTTATTTACTTTAATTATTATTAAAAATATTGTACACAATTTCCGTTATTCAATTAAATATACGTCGAAAAGTGAAATTCTGTAGTATTTTGTAAATATATTCATATAAAATAAATTAAAACTTTACCGATTTAGTAATTGTTCAATATTGATAACTATCGATTAAAAATCGAAAGCAGCCATCTTGCAAAAGTTATCTGTTATTACTGTCATGATGTTATTATGACGTCTAAAATTTAAAAAGTTCTTAAATTGTAAATTGCAAGTAAGTGTTAAAACCAATATCAAATTATTGTAGAAAGTGAAATTGTAGATAAAATATATTTTGGCATCATTATCCAAGCTGTCCAGCTTTCAGTACTTCATTTTCCAGTTTTTCATTCAGGGATTATTAAAATTAAAGATGATTAATTTTATGGAATAATGAAGATAATAAAATTAAAAAAAATGTGTAGTGTTATAATGAGATTTTAAAGAAGTTAAAAAAACGACAGGTTTTTATTAAATTTATTTTATAAATTTTATATTATTTTTAAATAATTACAGAGCCCAAACTCTTACGTAGTCAACTTTAAGGTGCGAATCATCGGAATTCAAATTCCAAGTTGATATCCCATCAAATTATGTTGGCAATAAAATTTTGTATGCACCACGTCAGTAAAGACTCCTTATCGACCTCGTCTGTTACTCCCCTCGCTCGCTACGCTCGCTCTTTTCGTAATATCAAGACTCGTTCGATAAAGAGTCACTTTACTGACGTGGTACATAAATAACTATTATCCGATGCCTAGATTTTGTGTCAATTTGGACCTATTAAAATTTTTTATTTCATTAGTAGGTCCAAAGTGACACAAAATCTAGGCATGGGATAAAAAAGTTTATTTGAGGAAAGTGTATTTTTTGTTCTTCTTAATGGCGGTACAGGCTTGTTTTTTTTTTAATTTTAATTACAAAGTAATTTCCACATACTAATAGTCGAGGAAATGAAGCATTTTGGCTCGCAATTTTTTCGTCCAGCATGGATTTACTTGAAATTTTTACAGAAGGTAGGAAATAGTCCAAGGATCATTTTCTCTATCATGCTGCTGTACGCTAAAACCTTAGGGGTAATTTCCACCCCATCTCGGGGGTGAATTTTTTATTACATTTTAACCATGTTAGTCGATGTAAAAAGTAATTTTAAGAAAAAAATGTTTTTTACATTTTCTTCGTAAAACTAATATTTTTCGAGTTATTCGTGGTTGAAAGTAACAGTTTTTCGACGGAAAAATCGACTTTTTTAGAGGGTTTTTTGAGAATAACTCGAAAAATATGCATTTAATCAGAAAAACTGTAGATACCAAAATTGTATCTTTTAGTAACATAAATGAAACAGTTTTTCTATAATATTTTTACAACCAATACAAACCGAGATACGGCATGTTAAAGGTTAGCTTTTTTCGTCAAATGCATAAGTTGAAATAATCAAAGTCAAATAACGGGAAAACTTTGCATTTTTCCAGAAGAACTTACATAATGTTTTTTCAAGCATATAATAAGTTCTTTAAAAAAAATAGTAAAAAGTTACTGTCATAAAAATTGAACAACCTATGATCAAAAAAGTAGTCGGTACCTGTTTTTCTCTACGAAAAAAACAGTGAAAACAACCCCCTAACTACCCTTGTAACTAAAAATTGATCTTCGCCTTTCTGTAATTCCTTTTATATTTATATTATCAATACACTCAAGAAGTTTGACCTATTTAAATGGCCTAATTTTAGAAAAATTGGAGTTTAAAAAAAAATTGATTTTTTGAAATTTTGCATTTTTTATTAATTCCTTTTATATTTATATTATCAATATAAATACTCAAGAAGTTTGACCTATTTAAAAGGCCTAATTTTAGAAAAATTGGAGTTTAAAAAAAATTGATTTTATGAAATTTTGCATTTTTTATCATTTTTTCAAAATATCTCCGAAAATACTGGAGATACGAAAAAAATGATAGACTACCAAATTGTAGATTTTTTAATACCTAAAATTTCCTTATGCATAAATTTTCATTACAGTGAACAGTTACCGAGATATAGCTGTGTAAAGCATCTATTTACGAGCAAACATCCCCTTATTCGAGCCCTTTAAACCCACCTCAATTAAAAATTAAGGAATCTTACGGAACTTAATTTAAACAGTCTTATTACTCTTCAAAAATTCTACAAAACTGTTATTGAAAAAACTTTTTATCGCCAAAAATGAAGGAGCTATGGTTATAAAACTTATTTTTTTTTTCTAAAAATTCGAATAGTCCCCTTATAGAGCATTTTCAATGTACCTATATAATACCACAGAGGTGGTTCGTATACTGGATTACTAAAAAAGTATTTGTATGTGTATTTTTATATATTTGTAAATTCGTATTTTTGTGTTAATAAATGTTTTTGTAATTCTTTAATTCTACTTTTTTTCTGTATAGATCTAGTAGATTGTCTTCTTATAAAAATTGCATTGTTATTAAGGGTGGTTTTTAAGGGGTGAAATATTATGATATTATATCCTAAAGCATAAAACAATCATTATTTCATCAGTCAAAACTAAAGTTTACCTATATTAAAGTTTACAATGTTTTTATATAATTTTTGACAATAAGGGTAGTTTACACCCCTAAAAATAATCAACGCCCTTGAGCATGATATAGAATATGAAGTACAGGGTAAAATGATCCTAACCCCAAATTTTTATGTAAATTGATGCCATCCTAAATTATTCTTTTAGGATAAGTAAACTTTTCATATATATCTCCAACAAGGGTGGTTTTAAGGGTTGAGATATTGTGATATTATATCTTAAAGCACGAAACAATCATTATGTAACTAATAAGAAGCAAATGTTGACAATATTAAACTTTAAAATGTTATTTTATAATTTTTTACAATTAGGGGTAGTTTTCACCCTTAAAAAACCAAAAGCGTACAACGGCTCAATATAGAAAATGAACTAGAGAGTGAAATGAGCTTAATCCCAAATTTTTGTACAAATCGATGCTGGACGAAAAAATTGCGAGGTTTTGCCATTTTTCCAGCTTCATTTCCTCGACTATAATATATTTCTCAAATTGGGCTCAGTACCTCCATTATTTATTATATTACGAGTATGTGTGAGTAATATCTCGACAAAATATTCAAAAACACAGCCGCAATCTTGGACCGCGTTTGTTGCTACCTGTTCATCGCTACTATTACCTCTTAAATTGTAATATTGGAAACTTAAAAATATCTAAACGTTTCTGTAATATATTGACTTTATGCGTCCACTTAAGCATAAGTCAGTAGACCTGCCGAGCCAATTTAGTTTTCACCGTCTGTTACATTTTTCCGTTGAATTTCACGTATTTTTTTTTCTTTTTGGTTGGTAGTTTAATAAGAGTGTTTCCATTGCTTGACATTTCTAAATGCAACAACCATTTATTCAATAAATTTACAGTCTTTCCACTTCGACTATAATAAGGTAATAAAGTACCGTTTACCTTACAGTAAATAAAATCCGCTTCCAGAGCAAATGCGCTGCGATAAAATGGCCAAAACATAAATACACTAAATTATAAAGGTTTCTCTAATGCCCTTTTATTGTATTTGTAAGAATAAAAGTGTTCTGGAGCATTACGGCGAGGATTAAGTTCTGTTCGGAATTATGACACGGGGATTTTAAGGATATTCTCCACATTAAGTCGTAAATTTCTTGAATTGCATTATCGTTGAATAAATTTCTCGGCTGTACAGTTGTTGCTGGTAATAAAGGTTTTAATAAAGTATGGAATTGCCGGTATATTACAACAACGGATTTGTTCGGATAATAAGGGATGAATAGGTAAAAGCCCTACAATTAGAGTTTATAAGAACCTGATATTAAAATGGAAACGGAGGTGTTTTTAATACCGTTCTCTAATTTATCTACTGAACTATTACGAAACGAACAAGTATATAAACGTAATTCTGATAAAAATAAAAAAAACTCGCTGTTTTCAGACAACCCTCTTTAAACTTATTGGAATGTATTTCTAATAGTGCAGTTACTGAAGGTTTTCACCTCCGATTTCGTTGAACCTCCATATATTTTCATGAAAATTGGTAAGTAGTTACAGGATACCTCAAGGAACAAAGGTGACATGATGCCAACTTCCGCTTTTACCCTGGGGGTGGATTCCACCCCTTCTCGAGGGTGAAAATTATTTCATTAAAGATAATACCATAAATCGATAAAGGGACAAATTCTAAGCCAAATTTATTATATAAAGTTATTAATATAAATCAATACTTTTTGAGTTATTAAAGATAAAAATTTTAGTTTTTTGTAAAAAAATGCATGTTTTAAAGCTGTTTTTCACGTGTAACTCAAAAACTATAAGCTTTTGCAAACACGTTATTATTACCAAAATTAAAGATAATAAAAAATTTAATACATTCCTTATTTAAAGAACTACACTAATGTTAATTCAAAGTGAGATATATGGGTAATTGAAGGTATATTTTTTTTTTCGACGAGTACGCCAATTTAATTATTAAAGCTTAAATAAGGGGAAAACGATGAATTTTATAAAATATACCTATGTAACACTTGTCAAAGTACTTCGGAATACCTTTCAAATGAGCTTCAGAAGAAGATAATAGCATCAAAAGTAAGCAAGTTATGTTGCAAGTTATAATGAAAATAAATAAAATTTTCGAATTATTTTTGGAAAAAGTGAAAATTGAAACTTACTACGTTTCCACAAAAATCAAAATTTATAGAAATCCTTATAAAAATTTCTTTATATTAGCATAGGTAATGATTTCAACAATTTTCACCGGTTTAGAATGCATGTTTTTGAAAAAAAGATAGACATAATTTTAAAAAATCAGAATTTTCCAAATTATCGAAATTTTCATGTTCTTTACTCAATATACGAAAAAAATTATTAATAACCAAATTTTAGTTTTTGCTGTACCAAATATTTTACCTTTTTTACTATTTCTGTGCGGTACAAAACAACCGCGATAGAAACGTTTAAAACTTAAATTTTGCTGCGAAAACCATGTAACTTGGGCTACTTAACCTTTTTTTTTAAGTGAGGGGTTTAAAAAACTAAATTCAACGTGGTTTAAAAACACTTAGTTTTAGCTTTTAACCGGTTTTTTATTTATTCTGATATCTCAAAATTAACGGAGTTATTAAAAAAAACAATAACACCTTTTGGCAAAATTGTTAAAAGATAACTTTTGAAAAATTTTGAGAGCATAAATTTTAATGCTATCAACTTGTTCGGGGACTCATTTGATAGGTATTTTTAAATACTTTGACACATCTTTAAAAAGTTTATGTTATAAAATACAATATTTTCCCGCTTGAATACCTAGATTTGGATAATCGCCGAAGGAAATATACATTCAATTACCTATAACTCACTTTTAGTAAAAAACAATTTCTACTAACGAATTTATGTCATTTTTTATTAGCTTCAATTATAATAATAATAACTTTTTTGTAAAAACTTTTAGTTTTTGAGTTATTTATTAAAAATCGGTTAAAAACATGCATTTTTCTCACGAAAAATTAAAATCTTTAATCTTTAATAACTCAAAAGTTTTGATTTATTTCAATAACTTTATATAACAATTTTGCTTAGAGTTACTTTCTCTATCGGATTATGTGGACATTTTAATAAAATAATTTTCACCCCCGAGACGGGGTGGCATGCACCCCAGGGTAAAAGCGCAAGTTGGCACCATGTCTTCTGTGTTTCTTGAGATATTCTCTAACCACTCACCAATTTTCATGCAAATCGATGGAGGTTCAACAAAATCAGAAGTAATAGCTCATATCCACCTTCAGTGACTGCACTATACTGCCATATTTTAATGTGTAATTTTTGGATCAACTTTTATTTATAGTCGAGGAAATGAAGCTCGAAAAATGGCAAAACCTCGCAATTTTTTCGTCCAGCATCGATTTGTACAAAAATTTGGGATTAGGCTCATTTCACCCTCTAGTTCATTTTCTATATTGAGCCGTTGTACGCTTTTGGTTTTTAAGGGTGAAAACCACCCCTAATTGTAAACAATTATAAAATAACATTTTAAACTTTAATATTGTCAACATTTGCTTCTTATTAGTTACATAATTATTGTTTTGTGCTTTAAGATAAAATATCACAATATTTCAACCCTTAAAACCACCCTTGTTGGAGTAATATATGAAAAGTTTACTTATCCTCAAAGAATAATTTCGGCTTGCATCAATTTACATAAAAATTTGGGGTTAGGATCATCTTACCCTGTACTTCATATTCTATATCATGCTCAAGGGCGTTGATTATTTTTACGGGTGTAATCTACCCTTACTGTCAAAAATTATATAAAAACATTGTAAACTTTAATATAGGTAAAATTTGGTTTTGACTGGTTAAACAATTATTGTTTTATGCTTTAGGATATAAATCATAATATTTCAACCCTTAAAAACCACCCTTAATAACATTGCAATTTTTATAAGTAGACAATTTAATAGATCTATATAGAAAAAAAGTAGAATTAAAGAATTACAAAAACATTTATTTACACAAAAATACGAATTTCAAATATATAAAAATACACATACAAAAAATAGTTTTTAGTCATCCAGTATACGAACCGGCTCTGTGGTATTATATAGGTACATTGAAAATGCTCTATAAGGGGACAATTCTAATTTTTCGAAAAAAAAAGTTTTATAAACATAGCTCCTTCATTTTTGGCGATAAAAAGTTTTTTCAATATTAGTTTTGTAGGATTTTTGAAGAGTAATGAGACTGTTTAAATTAAATTCCGTAAGAGCCCTTAATTTTTAATTGAGGTGGGTTTAAAGGGCTCGAATACGGGGATGTTTGCTCGTAAATAGATGTTTAAAACCGCTATATCTTGCTAACTGTTCACTGTAATGAAAATCTATGCGTAAGAAAATTTTAGCTATTAAGAAAAGATACAATTTAGTAGTCTATCATTTTTTTCGTATCTCCATATTTTCGGAGATATTTTGAAGAACATGATAAAAAATGCAAAATTGCAAAAAATGAATTTTTTTGAAACTCCAATTTTTCTAAAATTCGGCCTTTTAAATAGGTCAAACTTCTTGGGTGTATTGATAATATAAATATAAAAGGAATTACAGAAAGGCGAAGACCAATTTTTAGTTACAAGGGTGGTTAGGGGGTTGTTTTCACTGTTTTTTTTTGTAGAGAAAAACAGGTGCTTATTTTTTTATTATAAGTTGCAAAAAATTTATGCTAGCAACTTTTTATTATTTTTTACGAAAGATCTTATTGTATGCTTGAAAAAACATTATGTAAGTTTACCTGGAAAAATGCAAAGTTTTTCCGTTATTTGGCTTTGAATATTTCAAATTATGCATTTGACGAAAAAAGCTAACCTTTAACATGCCGTATCTCGTTTTGTATTGATCGTAAAAATATTATAGAAAAACAGTTTCGTTTGTGTTACTAAAAGATACAATTTTGATATCTACAGTTTTTTTGATTAAATGCATATTTTTTCGAGTTATTCTCAAAAAACCCTCTAAAAAAGTCGATTTTTCCGTCGAAAAACTGTTACTTTCAACCACGAATAACTCGAAAAATATTACTTTTACGAAGAACATGTAAAAAACATTATTTTCTTAAAATTACTTTTTACATCAATTTACATGGTTAAAATGTATTAAAAAATTCCCACCCCCGAGATGGGGTGGCAACTACCCCAAGGTTTTACCGTACAGCAGCATGATATAGAAAATGATCCTTGGACTATTTCCTACCTTCGGTGAAAATTTCAAGTAAATCCATGCTGGACGAAAAAATTGCGAGGCAAAATGCTTCATTTCCTCGACTATTATTTCAGTGCATATTATTGATATTACTAAAATGTTTTAATACACGTAATTTAAATTTTACTTTATAGTATATTAAGTATGGAGAACGGTAAGGGTTTTATACCGATCGAAGACAATTGTTTGAGATCCAATTATTGTCTGAGATCGGTTACCCTTAACGTTCGACATGCTTATAACGTTTTTTGCACGATTGATACCATTATAAATTATAAAATTAAACATTTTCGTCATATTGACTAGTTTCATTCATTTTATCAAGATAGATACTTTGGTTGTTAGGTAGTAACTAGGGTGCATAACAACAATGGAGAATTGAGTTTTTATTTAGTTGTCAATAATTTTAAGTACAATTTTGATTATTATAAATTAAAATATGAGCGAAAGTGAATTTGAAGAAATTGAACGGGCTTGCGAAGAAGGGTGTTCCGCAATTATTCCCGAAAAATCCAAAATCCGTTATCAAAATACCTACCAAAGTTTAAAAAAATGGTGCGACGGCAAGAATTTAAGAATCGAAGAAAAGACTCTATTGGCATATTTCGTTCAAAGACATATGCAGTTGAAAGCTCCTGGAAGCCTCTGGGCAGAATATTCAATGATTAAATCCACCGTTTTTCTTTATGATGGCATTGATATATCCAAGTTTTCAACTTTGATCGCGTATTTGAAGAGAAAAAATGTTGGATACTACTAATGTATGCGATTCTGCAGGAGTTTCTGTTAGAAGTGAAATCACAGCCCAAACAAGTGGGATTTCATTAAATAATTTAACAAATTGTACCATAAGTTTCAATATTAATAAATAATTCGTTGGTTTTCTTTATTCTTTCAAAAAATAAATTAAAACTAAGAAATTTTTTAACTCGACGGTAAGTGAATTACTTACCGTCGAGTTGGAGTACTTACCGTCGAGTTGCTAGTAAATGTCACCTACTGACGTAAAATCTGTCACGGTAAACAGTCAAAAATGATCAATCGTGCAAAAACAAACTAAATATCTTTGAAACAAATAATAAACTACTTATACGGTATTCATGAAACTTTAACTCAACTTTAAAACTTCTGACTCCATATTTTTTGTTACTCCTTTACTTCTGGTTTCACCGGAAATAGCCACTTATTTAATTTTAACGGGAAACCTTGAATATTGTTAATTATCACATCAAGTTTGCCTGTAGCAAAAAAATTGTTAAAACGCGAGACAAAATCACTTAACAGTTAAAGAATAGGTAAATTTATTTACTAAGACAAATAAGAATAATAATTTAAAAAGTTAGTTTAAGTGGTCACAATGTAGTCGAGGCATTGAAGCACAAAAAAAGGCCTTACTGTCGATTTTTGGCGCAGTAAGACGGATTTTAATGCGGTTTGGTGCGTTGGATTCGTGAGAAGGTCAGGAAATTTTGTGAACTAATGTAATGAATAAGAAAACTGAAATTGCATTTGTGCATAAGAAAAATGCATTTCAAAAGTGAATTTTGAAATAGGCAATTATTATAAATTTGCAACTCGGTAAATAGTTGGGCAACATCCCGATTTATTATTTTAATTATTTTTAATCATTTTTTAAGTCCATATTTATAATAGTCTAAGATGTCAATAACCATTAATAATAAACCAAAATTTTTTCCTTATGGGGAATCGAACCAAGTACTAACACGTCCGTAACTAGAAACACATACCGCTAGCCTACGCAGACACTTGCTAGACACGGGCCATATTAGGTATAAAAAAACAAATAGGTAAGTAAAAATTGTAAGGAAATTACTACATACTTAGATGTATTATAAAGTTAATATATTCCTAAATTTTAGAAGAAACATTCGTAAATAGGTACATTTATACAAAACATTCGTAAACACAAAAGCATGTAGGTACCTGCACATAATAATTACCTATTTCAAAATGCACTTTTGAAATGCATTTTTCTTATGCACAAATGCAATTTGAGAATTCTTATTCATTACATTAGTTCAGAAAATTTCCTGACATTCTCACGAATCCAACGCACCAATCCGCATTAAAATCCGTCTTACTGCAAAAAAATCGACACTTCAATCCTTCAATGCCTCGACTAATTAGCCCAATAAATGACCGTTTTGGAGTGTAATTTCCAGAGGACCTCCGAATTGCATGAAAATTTGGATTTAGGTTCTATTTACCCTCCACTTCAAAGTTGAATTTGTGCCGTTGGTTGCTTTTACTTGGGGGGTGACATTTACCCCTTCTGGGGGGGTGGAAAACGCGTGTTTAAAATAAGGCCGGAAATGGATAAATTGACTTATTCACCTTTTGTTCTATAAAGTTTTTTACATAAGTCAATACTTTTCGAGTTATTCGCGATTTAAAATGTTGACTTTTTGACAAAAAAACTAGGTTTTCAGACCGTTTTTCCCAAATAACTCAAAAAGTAAATATTTTATCGAAAAAAATATTCTTAGCAAAAGTGTAGCCTATAAAAAAACGAAAAAAAAATGGTGTACCAGTAAAATCTACAAATTGAGAAGAAGCAAAGTTGTAGCTCATGAAAAATACGTTCTTATTAGTCTAATTCCAAATCGAATAATTCAACGCGAAATCACCGAAGAAAGAAGCGTTTTTCGGGAAAACCTTATTAAAATTTTTAAAGTATCGAAAAAAAGCTTATTATTTTGTTTTTTACAAAAGTTTACAGCATTAAAAATAAATGAGTTACACTAAAAAAAAATGTGGCCCCTTTTTTTTTGGTAAAAAAAATCGTGAAAACCTCCCTCTATTGAGCACCCTAAATGAAATTAATCGTTTGGCTTTACCATCTATTTTAACTGTATATGTATTGTTTATATGATCTGTAAGTTTAATTGGTTTGAAGTGCTTATTTTTAAAAGCATTTGGTTTTATAGTAAAAAAAAATTTCTAAAAATTTTTGAAAAATTTCATTTTTCAAAATAACTTAAAAAGTATTAGTGATAAGAAAAATCTTAAAGAGTGAAAAAATGTAGGTTTTGCTATTATAAATATGCTAGTTTCATTTTTTTTCGTAAGACAAAAATTGGTTAAGATATGGCTGTTCAAAATTTGCATACACTCGTGATTAGTGACCCATTCAAGTTTTCTCAATTATAACCCTTTCAAAAATAAACACTTTAAGCCGGTGCGACTGACAGATCATATAAAAAATAGATAGGTAAGTAAATTGTTTGTAAAGCGGTAGCGATTAATTTCATTTGAGGAGCTAAACACGGCGAGATTTTCATGATTTTTTACAAAAAAAAAGGAGGGCCAACTTTATTTTGAGCGTAACTCGCTTATTTTTAATGCTAAAACTTTTGTTAACAATTAAAACAAAGCTTTTTATAAGCACTTTAAAAAAGTCTAAATGGGTTTTTTCCGAGAAGTGCTTAACTTTTCGGTGATTTCACCTTGAAATATTTGATTTGGAATTAGACGAATAAGAACGTATATTTCATGAGCTACAATTTTGTTTTTATTTGATTGATAGACTTTACTGATACACCATTTTTTTGGGTTTTTTATAAGCTACACTTTTGTTAAGGATATTTTTTTTCGATAAAATATTTACTTTTTGAGTTATTTGCGAAAAACCGTCTGAAAGCGTAGTTTTTTTGTCGAAAAATCAACATCTTCAATGGCAAATAACTCGAAAAGTATTGACCTACGTAAAAAACTCTATAGAACAAAAGTTGCTGAAAATCAGTCAATTTATCCATTTTCGGTCTTATTTTGAACGTATGTTTTTTCACTCCCGAGAAGGGGTGACTGTCAGCCCCCAAGTAAAAGCAACCAACGGCACAATTTCAACTTTCAAGTGGAGGGTAAGTCGAACCTAAATCCAAATTTTTATGCAATTCGGAGTTGCCCCTGAAAATTACACGGTATCGCCGAATTTCCCGTTAATTTACTGGGCTAAATGCCTGTCGTTCATCTTCTAATAATATGCAAGCCTATTATTACATTCGTGAGTCATTTTCTCAATGATTTCCCCACGTATTAGTTCACGTTCATCAATAATTCTTTGTTTCAGATCCTGCATGGGATTGGGAAACACATTTATCACCTAATATCTAATTCTAGATAACCCCAAACAAAATTTTTTAACAAATTAAGGTCCAGATCAGGCCACTCTATACATCCTCGACATTCTACGTCAAATCCATCGATTTGGAAAACTCGCATTAAAAAATTTATAACCTGCTAATAATAGTAGATCCCTATTTTAAAGAATTTCTAAAAATTTAAATTTTTTAATGAATTTGTGACGCCAGTCAATGGGAGCAGGGATAGGGTATTAACTCCGAATTCTATCTAACTGCATGGATTTTAATGAAATTTTAGGAATAGCCTCAACTTATCTCCTAATTCAAAGTCTACCCTATGCCGATGTGCGCTTTTGTCTTGGGGGTGGTTCCTACCCCTTCTCGGGGGTGGAAAATTTTTTGGTTAAAATAACTACGGAATTAGCTAGAGAACCTAATTCTAAGCAAAAACTCTTTTGCAATTATTTTTTTGAATACTCAATACTTTTTGAGTAATTCGTGGTTGAAAATTGGCCATTTTTATTGAAACATAACACCTTTTCGAACGGTCTTTTGCGAATACCTTAAAAACTATGCATCTAACTAGAAAATCTATATAAAACATTTTTGTAGCTTATAAAAAAACTAAGAGATTCGTTCCTTCACAAATCTTCTAGTTATAATACAACGAAATCGACGGTTTCTCTGGTATTTCAAGTTGAATACACCGCTTTGAACATGCACCAACAAAACAAACTCTTCTCACCTACCATATCCCTTTTTGTATTATAACTAGAAGAGTTATGAGGAAACGAATCTCTTTGTTTTTTATCAGTTACAAAAATATTTTATATAGTTTTTTTAGGTAGATGCATAGTTTTTAAGGTATTCGCAAAAAACCGTCCGAAAAGGAGTCATTTTTCAATGAACATGGCCAATTTTCAACCACGAATAAGTCAAAAGGTATTGATTTTACAAAAAGAAAATTATAGAATAGCTTTTGCTTAGAATTTGGTTCTCTAGTCACTTCCATGGTTATTTTAAATAAAAAGTTTTCCACCCCAAGAAGGGGTGGGAACCACCCCCAAGACAAAAGCGCACATCGGCGTAGGGTAAACTTTGTTTTCTGGTAAAAACCCTACCTATTGTAAAAATATCAAGTAAATCGATTTAGTAGGATGGAATTCGGAGCCAAATACCCTCATTGACTGCCCTATGTAGCACGATCACCAGAACTCTCATTACCTATTAATATTTTAATCCATGATTGATCGATTAACTACGATTAATTTAACCACGATTTAACCGATTTGATCGAACGGTTGTGAGCTCATAATTATATCTGGAATTCTGTATCACAAACACAGGGTCACTGCAGGAAGAAATAAAATATGTAGATGTGGTCAAGCAAAAGTCGCCGTATAGACAAAACGAAAACGGCGGGTTCGTTAGAAAAAATATTCCCATGAGATTTTTTTGCATAATCACATTCGTAAGACATCCCAGAATAAGGTTCAGAAGTCGCCCACGTGAAAAGTGGTCCAAATTTTTTTTTAAAATTTCTTTTTAATCAAATTGTAAATATCAATATTTTTAGCCCGTACAAATTTTTGTTAGGTTTTTTGGACCATTCTAGGCAATAAAGGTTTCTTGTAATTTTTCTCTAAAGTTGATCGGTTTCGAGTTATAAACAATTTAAAATGAAAAAAAAAACGAAAAATGGAGATTTTCAAGGCTTAATAAATTGGTTAAAAGTTATTATTATGAAAGTTAGAAAGTGACTAAATCAAAGTTTAAAGCCCCCCTACACGATCCTCAAATTTGTGTCATTATTTTATTACTAAGCTGTTATTTTTAAGTAATAATAATGGGCGCCTGCACGTATTAGGCGGTTGTCTATGGTGAGTGCGAGAGAGATGCCATTCCGGCAGTCCAATGGGGCATCTTACTCGCAGTCACATTTTACAGCCGCGTCAATACGATCTTACTGCTTATTGTTAATAATTAAAAATAACAACTTAGTAATAAATTAATGACACAAATTTCTTCAGGATCATGTAGGGGCGGGGGGATCACTTTCTGACTTTCATAATAATAATTTTTAACCGAGTTATGAAATTTTAAAAATAGCCATTTTCACGTTTTTTAAATTTTAAATTGCATATAACTCGAAAACCATCAACTTTTTAGAAAAATTACAAGAGACTTTTTTTGTCCAGAATGGTCAAAAAAACTTGAAAAAATTTCTCCGGATCAAAAATAATAATTTTTGCAATTTGATTAAAAAAAATTGTTAAAAAAAATTTGGACCACTTTTCACGTGGGCGACTTCTTGAACCTTATTCTGGGATGTCTCACGAATGTGACTATGCAAAAAAATCTCATCGGAATATTTTTTCTAACGAACCCGCTGTTTTCGCCTTGTCTAGAAGAAAAAATGACGAAAATAAGGAAGGAATCTCAGATTTCACGAACTCGAGAGCTTTTTAGCTTACATAGTAATCCTGATATGCGGATGTGAATCTTATGTCTTGAAATAAGCTGAAAAAAAAAATAGATGACGTTGAAATGTAAGGTTGGAGAAAAATGTTACGAATCCAGTTGACCGACCGTAGAAAAAATAATTCAATGTTAATTGAGCCAAAAGTCAGCAAACGGTTGCCCAGCAAAGTCTATACCCAACAATTAAAACATTTTGGACATGTTATAATAGCAGACACAGAAACCATGAAACCACGAAAAGATTTATTATTCAAGGAAAGGTAGAAGGCCCAAAGTCACGAGGAAGATCCCCAATAAGATGGATCGATCAAATTATAAGAGTATGCAAAAGGCCTATACAAATGAGTTAAAGAAATGAACAGAGACAGATATCTGTGAAGATGGACAATACACGACATCACGATGACCACTACACTATTTCCGGCGTAAGGAACGAAAAAAGAGAGAGAGAGAGACAGAGAGAGAGAGAGAGAGAGAAAGAGAGAGAGAGAGATAGAGAGAGAGAGAGAGAGAGGGAGAGAGAGAGAGAGAGAGAGAGAGAGAGAGAGAGAGAGAGAGAGAGAGAAAGAGAGAGAGAGAGAGAGGGGAGGGGGAAATAGCTATTTGTATAACAAGGGAGGAAAGTGCTACTTTTCCTCCCGAGAATGAAGTTTACTCAGTAATCATTCAAGGGAGGAAAAGGTTCTTTACTCCCATGTTATACATATGATTTTTCCACCTTCCTCAAATAACAAGTCATTTTTTGATTTTGAAATAATTTATTTATGTAACTAACAAAATTCATTACCGAATTAAAACTAACATGTAGGTACATTATAACTGTCATCTGTCAAAAATATAAGTCAGATTATTGTTAGATACTATTTTTTACCAATCTGTAAAATACAGGGTGTTCTATAAATAAACGTTAAAATGTATAGGTACTTACGTAATACACTCACCGGCAGAGAAAACGGGCACCCCAAAAAATGGGTCATTTTTAATGTCTTGTATTTCCTAAACCTGATGTCCGATTTAAGTAATTTTTTTAATATGTTATAGCCTTATTCTTTATCAATATCGCTGTAATAATATTGTTGCTAGACAGGTACATTGTCATTGTATACAGGGTGTACGAATCAAACTGTGTTTTTTTCTCAAACTATGGAACATCCTGTGGAATGTTCTAGCTTTTATAAAATACATACTGAAATTATAACCAAACTATAGCCTCAGTTTTCTTAACATTCTGTTTTTTTATTCATTCGCTTATGTTGGATAATAAAAAAGTTAAGCACTTTAACAACTACCCCTGTTTTTCGTTAATACAGGGTGTTTTTAAATAAGTACGGCAAACTTTAAGGCGTAATTCTGCATGACAAAATAATGACAGTTTGCTTTATAAACGTATGCCCGCAAATGCTTCGTTTCCGAGATAGGGGGTGTTGAAATTGTTCTTACAAATTGACGATTTATTTATTTCTCTAAAACGGTTTGTGATGTGCAAATGAAATTTGGTAAATTTTAAGAGGTAGTTATTGCGCATTTTTGGCATACAACTAAGAATTTTATATTCACCATTGGCGTGCATACGGGTATAAATATTTTAGATATATCCCGTATGCACGCCAATGGTGAATATAAAATTCTCAATTGTATGCCAAAAAAATGCGCAATGACTAGCTCTTAAAATCTACCAAATTTCATTTGCATATCACAAACCGTTTTAGAGCAATAAATAAATCGTCAGTTTGTAAGAACAATTTCAACACCCCCTATCTTAGAAACGAAGTATTTGCGGGCATAAGTTTATAAAGCAAACTGTCATTATTTTATCATGCAGAACTACCCCTTAAAGCTTGCCGTACTTATTGAAAAACACCCTGTATTGACGAAAAACAGGGGTAGTTGTTAAAGTGCCTAACTTTTTTATTATCCAACATAAGCGAATGAATAAAAAAACGGAATGTTAAGAAAATCTGTGGCTATAGTTGGGTTTTAATTTTAGTATTTTATAAAAGTTAAAACATTCCACAGGGTGTTCCAAAATTTGAGAAAAAACACAGTTTGATTCGTACACCCTGTATACAATGACAGTGTACCTGTCTAGCAACAATGTTATTACAACGATATTGATAAAGAATAAGGCTATAACATATTAAAAAAATTACTTAAATCGGACATCAGGTTTAGGAAATACAAGACATTAAAAATGACCCATTTTTTGGGGTGCCCGTTTTCTCTGCCGGTGAGTGTAGATAATGGAATATTGTATAGGGCGTCAATAAGTTATTTCATCAATGACATACCAAGACGTCACTTTTACTTTTACTCCTTAAGGAGTAAAAGTACTTTTAGCAAAGTACGACTTTGCTCCCTACAATCAGGTTAGGAAAAGTATACTTTCAGTAGAGGTAGGTGGAAAAATATTTTTCTTTTTTTTACTAATAAGGCAACTTTCATCAGAAACGTAACTTTTAATTGAGATTTAACTAAGTTTGAATGCTATTGAAGTGCAATACAGATATAATTTGCTATTTCGAGTAGAAACACACAGTTTCCGAAAATATTTATCTACATTCATCGAATTTATGCCGTTTAATTTAATACTTTTAAGTGTGTAATCAACAATTTAAAATCCAGCCAGTGTTTGGTTTTGCGGCTAGTAATGCAAGTACTACAAAGTTCACCAAAGATGGATTGATAAGTCCGAAAACATTGGTTCTGAACATCTATTATAATCTATTTGCATTTTTAATTTAGTTTTAAATTAAATACTTACACCAATTTTGTTATACCAGAATTACTTCGATGTTAAAGTTTTTTAACAAATTGAAGAGTCCCAAATGCAGAATTCACCACTCAATAAAATTAAAATGGTAAATAATAATTTAAATCTGAGACTCTTCGTGTTGAAAGTTCTTTCTGGTAAATCCTTATTCTGCGACTTTTACAATTTATAAGACAGCAGACGACGAATATAGAAAACAAAAAGGACTCCTTGCAATCACATTCTGTTTTCATTCGTCTAGGAAAAGGACAGAAAAAGAACTTTAAAGTACTCAAATCTGAGTAAAGATAGAAAAGTAAATATATGGTTTTGCTTGTTTTCGATTCAAAGGTTTCCATAATCGCTGGACAGCTTTTCCACCATTTCAGGTTTCCTCAACAGCGCTAGCATGCACTCCTCTGAATCTAAAAATGAAATCTCGTCCCAATGGGAAATTCAATGATTTTTGAAGTTCCCCTTAAATTGATGGTTGAGCTATTTTTCGATTCAGAGGAGTGCATGCTAGCGCTGTTGAGGAAGCCTGAAATGGTTGAAACAGCTGTCCAGCGATTATGCAAGCATCTCAGTCGAAAACAAGCAAAACCATCTATTTACTTTTCCAGCTTTACTCACATTTGAGTACTAGAAAGTTCCTCTTCTGTCCTTTTCCTAGACGAATGAAAACAGAATGTGATTGCAAGGAGTCCCTTTTGTTTTCTATATTCGTCGTCTGCCGTCTTATTAATTGTAAAAGTCGCAGATTAAGGATGTACTAGAAAGAACTTTCAACACGAGGAGTCTCAGATTTAAATAACTATTTACCATTTTAATTTTATTGAGTGGTGAATTCTGCATTTGAGACTCTTCAATTTGTTAAGAGATGTCGCTGTATCGCGTCCCAATGGGAAATTCAAAGATTTTTGAAGTTTCCCTTAAATTGATGGTTGAGCTATTTTTCGATTCATTGCTATGCTAGCGCTGTTGAGGACGCCTGAAATGGTGAAAACATCTGTCCAGCGATTATGCAACCCTCTGAATCGAAAACAAGCAAAACCATCTATTTACTTATTTACTTATTTTTTTTTATTTCTAATTAGTAAGGAGCCATTCCCGACAAACCAAAAAGCGCCATTACAAAGAAAAAAGAAAGACGCTTTCAGTACAAATTTAAAAGATAAGTTGTCTAGGCGATGATAAAAGATTAGTCCAGGGCGCATCTGTTTTGAGATGGACGTTGAGAGGTGACTCAATTTTTTTGCAGAAATTGCTTGAAAATAACTTAAATAATAATATTTGAGTTATCCTCCCACTCAAAATGGCCCGGAACATTGTTTAAATTATCAAAATGTCAAAATATGAAGGAAAAATTCGAGTTTTTTATTGGTTTTTTTATTATAACTTTAAAACTATACATTTCTGAGAAAAGTTGTACTGACATAAAAGTTGCGTAATTAAATTTTCTATAATATTGAGTTGGTTAAAAATTTAAAAAATAGTTACCCTTGTTGCAAAATATCAATAATTGCGAAAAAAAACATACAAAAACAAGTATTTGCATTTTACGTTTTTCAACCATTTACGCTACACTTAGGACCTTCATATTTTACCTAGAAGAACTATATGATATAGTAAAACAACACTGTAAATTTCATTAAGATCAGTTTAACAGATTTTGCAAAATAAATTTTGCAATCCAGCTTTCGCCCAAAAAAAATCATTTTTTTAAAATGTTGCAGGACTGAAAATAAAGCAGATAGCAAGTTGAATTTTTGGCGAATGGATTTAGTGTCCGCAGTCATATAAACTCAAACAAACAAACAAAAGTTGAATTTTTTTTTACTTATAGAAGTGCACTGTACCTTTCATTTGCAATTAGCAAAATTAAAATCGATTAATTACCACGGCGTCAGGAAATTTTTTAAATAAACAATAATTTTTGGTGCTACGCGCAGGACAGCGGTGTTCGATTCACACAAGTTGATTTCCACCAAAATTTCTTCAAATCTTTATCTAATATATTATTTTCTTACTCTATATTTTGTTGTATTTTAATATTTTAATTCCACAAAAATTAAACTAATTTTATTACTGTTTGTGAAATATTGTTTAAACATTTGCGTATGTTTAAAACTAATAAACTTTTATTCTCTAACTTAAAATATATGAACAAAGAAAATGTTTGCTAAAAAAAGTGTTATTTCAAAGGAGAGAGTATGTGTTTTTATTTTGCAATAAACAAATTTATTTATTTATATCTAAATGTAATAAAAATTAGAATGTATCAATCATTATCAAAGGTCATTGGAACGCCCAATCAGAGCAAACTATCCGCTGTCCTGCGCGTAGCACCAATAATTAATGTTTATTTAAAAAAATTCCTCACGCCGTAGTAGTTAATCGATTTTAAATTTGCAAATTGCAAATGAAAGGTACAGTACACTTCTATAGGCAAACAAAATTTCAACTTGGTATCTGCTTTATTTTCAGTCCTGTAACAATTTGAAAAATGAATTTTTTTTGCGAAAGCTGGATTTCAAAATTTATTTTGCAAAATCTATTGAACCGATCATAATGAAATTTACAGTATTGTTTTACTGTATCATAACGTTTTTCTGGGTGAAATATGAAGGTCTTAAGTGTAGCATAAAGGGTTGAGAAACGTAAAATTCGAATACTTGTTTTTGTATGGTTTTTCCGTAATTATTGCTATTTTGCAACAAGGGTGACCATTTTTTAAATTTTTAACCAAGTCTATATTGTAGGAAATATAATTACACAACTTTTATGTTAGTACAACTTTTCTCGGAAATGAATACTTTTAAAGTTATAATCAAAAAACGAAGAAAAAAATCGAATTTTTCCTTAATTTTTTGACATTTTGATTATTTAAACAATGTTCCGGACCTTTTTGAGAGGTAGGATAACTCAAATATTATTATTTGAGTTATTTTCAAGCAATTTCTGCAAAAAAATTTGAGTCAACTCTCAACGTCCAAATGTACTAATATTTTTACAGATGCGCCCTGGTCTAGATATATTATTGGCTGGTTGGAGCCGACTATCTAAATAAACTTTTCCCCTGTCGAGGAATTATTTACCGTGAAAAATTACAGTAGCCACTACGAAGCTCCGAGTTTAATCTGCTAGATTTACGTCTATAAATACACGAGATGAATTCCGGAATAGCTTTCAAAATACCCACTTTAATTAAAAATATCAGAGTAACATTTTTTAAAAATGTGTGTTTAAGTAAAGGGTTAAAGGTGTCTAAAAATAAAACACTGAAAACGTTTGTTTTGTATACTTCCACAAAATTTATTATAACTATGTGACTACAGCTGTTTCGGCAGAGTGCCTTTCTCAAGTGATTTAGTTTACTATGGTTTCGCTTTTTTAAAATCTTTAACTAAAGAGGTTGAGGAGTGGAGAGCTGTTTGGCTCGAGTTGATCATTCAGAATTATATCTGTATTTTTTAAGTTATTAATTTCCATAGATTCTAATAAAAATAGCTTAAGGCCTTTATTTTGACTATGCAAAAATTTAAACTATTCATTAAAAGAATGATTATGATCTAGAAGGTGAAGTGCATATATGTAAAAGTGTCTGTTTTTCTATTGTTGAAAGCCCTTCGTGTTCTGCTATCCGTTTGTCAAAGGTTTTACCAGTTTAACCGATGTAAGTTTTCGGACAGTCATCAGAAGTAGTTAGTTTGTATATACCACTCTGTAATTGTTTTCTCTTTCGGCTCTTATTGTTCTTAATTTGCTTAAGTTGTTGTTAGTTCTGAAATCTGGTGTTATTCCTTTCTTTTTTATGTATCTGGCTATTTTTGTTGTTATCTTGCCAGTATATGTGATAGAGCAGAAAGTACTGGGTTCTTTCGGTGGTGGTAGATATACTAATTTCAGGGCTTTCTTATGTAATTCTCTGTTTAAAATTTTCTTAATTGTTTGTTCGTTATAGCCATTGTTTACTGCTATTTGTTTAATGGCTATAACGAACAAATAATTTATAAAATTTTAAACCAAAACTCCATAAGAAATCCCTGAAATTAGTATATCCACCACCACAGAAAGATCCCAGTACCTTCTGCTCTCACATATACTGGAAAGATAACAACAAAAATAGCCAAATACATAAAAAACAAAGGACTAACACCAGCTTTCAGAACTAACAACAAGTTTCAGAGAAAACAACTACAGAGTGGTTTCTACAAACTAACTTGTGGTGACTGTCCGAAAACTTACATCGGTCAAACTGGTAGAACCTTTCACAAACGGATAGCAGAACACAAAAGGGCTTCCAACAATAGAAAAACAGACACTTCTACATACGCACTTCATCTTCTAGATCATAATCATCCTTTTAATGAAGAGTTTCATATTCTGTATATTCAAAATAAAGGTCTTAAACTATCTTTATTAAGAATTTATGCTATCTATGGAAATTAATAAATTAAAAAACACAGATATAATTCTGAATGACAAACTCGAGACAAACAGCTCCCCACTCCTTAATCTCTTCAGTTAAAGATTTTAAAAAGGCAAACCCATAGTAAACTAAATCACTTGAGAAAGGCACTCTGCCGAAACAGCTGTAGTCACATAGTTATAATACATTTTATAGAAAACAAACTGTTTTCAGTATTTTATTGTTAGATAAAAATGATCTTCCATCAAGTAACCCTCGAATCCATCCATTGGTTAAAGATGTGTATAAAAGTTGGTGTTTACTTAATTTCGCCAATTTTTGTCACCTGATATCAAATCCTGTCACTGACAATTATAATATGATCTGGGTTTAACCTGTATGGACTTAACTATATGGATTCAATAGAAACCGACCTGAAAATAAATTCAAAATAAACTTACTAAAAGTAGACTCCCTAAAAGACTTATATAAACGAAGATTGGACCAAAAGCTATATGAATTTAAATATAAATAACTATAACGAACGTACTAACACATTAAACCTACATAGAGCAACCCTACGAGCTCTTGGAGAAGAGGACCAAATATACACGTACAAAAATACAAAATTAAGCGAAGACACGCTGAAATGCATAAAAGAGCAGAAAGCTCAAAACTATAAGCACTTAGAACTACAAGAGAAAACGGGCCACCCACAAAATGGGTGAATGTTTTGATGTCTCGAATTTCCTAAACCTGTTGTCTGATTTAAGTGGTTTTTTTAATAGGTTATAGCCTTATTTTTTAGCAATATCGCTGTAATAATATTGTTACTAGACAGGTAAATTGTCATTGTTTACCGGGTGCACCAATCAAACTGTGTTTTTGTTCTGAAAGTTCACCACTCCCTGTGGAATATTCTAGCATTTATAAAATACTGAAATCAAACCCAACTATAGCCCCAGGTCTTCTTAATATTTTCTATTCATTCGCTTTTGTTGGATAATAAAAAAGTTGGGGTACTTTAACAACTAGCCATGTTCTTCATCAATAAAGGGTGTTTCTAAATAAGTGAGACAAACTTTAAGGCGTAATTCTGCAAGAAAAAATAATGACCGTTTGCTTGATAAACATGACCACGATAATGTCCGGGATGCGATAATTTTTCCTTTGCATAAGAAAGGTACGACAGACGATGTAATGAATTACAGGGAAATAGGTTACTTGAACGCAGTATCCAAGCTGTTTTCGTCTTTATTATTGGGTAGAATAAAAAAGTGGGCAGAGTCAGTGATTTTACTGGAATACCAGGCAGGTTATAGAGAGGGATACTCTACAGTTGACCAACTGTTTAACTTGACAAGCAGAATTAAAATACGAAGAGCAAGGGGTTATAAGAGAACCTTTGCTTTGTTTGTGGACTTCAGTAAAGCATTTGATACAATTGATCAACAAGCGCTGTATTACAAGCTTAGTTGTACGAGGTTGTCTTCCAAAATGCGGGAAATTATCAAATGCATTTTTACAGGAACACAATCTGCAGTAAGGGGAACGAATGCTACGTCACGTTGGTTTGACTGTGAGATGGGAGTTAGACAAGGCTGCATTCTTAGTCCCCTGCTATTTTCACTATTTCTTAATGACGTACGTACATGATTTTCTAGGAGGAGGCATTGATTTAAACGGATTTATCATTAGAATATTGCTGGATGCTGATGATATAGTAGTATTAGAAAGCAGCCCGAGAGTTTTACAAATTATGATTAATAAATTAGGGAAGTATTGCAGACTATGGAATTTGAAGATCAACATGGGCAAGTCAATAATTATGGTGTTTAGACAAGGAGGTGGAAAAATTAAAGAAGAGTGGAAAATAAATGATGAAGTGGTGGAAGTTGTTAATAATTATGACTATTTGAGAGTAAAACTAACACCGAGGCTATCTTTTAGTTCCCACTGTATCGAAAAACGACGAGCGGCTAGAGCAGCTATAAATACGGCTTGGCGACAAGTCTTAGCTAAGGCGAATCTTACACTATCATCTAAGGTGTGTATACATATATGAAGGGGTAGTCCGATCTATTCTGACTTATGGTGCTCAAGTTTGGGGATTGGCGGAATTTAAGGAAGTTGAGGAGGTAAGAAGGTTTTTTATAAAAATAAATGTTGAATATTCCGATTTACTGTCCAAACTACATGTTGGATTTAGAAACCAACATTGAGCATGTGTATCTACATATTTACGATAAAGTTGCATACAAAATATGTCAAGACAGTGTTACAGTATGAGGAAGGAGGTCTGCCTAAATTTTTGCTTCAGGAAATGATAAGAGCTAACTGTGGTTGGAGAAGAGATTGGGAAAACTTGGGAGAGAAATGTGGAGTGGAATTTAACACAGAGTGGGAAAATAGGAATTTTTTGGAGGATAAGTTGGAAAAGGTGATAGGAGCCATTCGTGTTGGGATAAGTGAAAGAGCATTGGAGAGAGCAACTAGATCAAATTTCTGCAATCATTATAGAGAGTTAATGGGACTCGGCGTTGACATGGGTTATATGAGGGATGATGTGAGTTTCAATGATATAAGGTGGATACTCAAGATTAGATGTGGAGTATTGTATCTCAATGATAGACCTGGTAGGGCTGATCATAGGAAAAAGTGTGCTTTGTGTAATGAGAGGGAGGTGGAAGATATTTTGCATTTCATGGGACGATGTCCGACACTACGTGAATATAGAATGAAGTGGTTCAGAAAAAGTAGATTAGATAGGGAAGAATTGTTGGAACTTATGAGAGGTTTGGGCTGGAGGGAACTAGTTGGATATGCAGGAGATGCATGGAAGTATAGATACAATCTAGTGTTTGAATAAAACTATTAGACTCAGAACACTCTATTCTTCTTCTTCGTGTATTGTGCCTCCTCACAAGTTCTTAACCGATTTTGAACTTGTATTCACGACATTCTAATTAATATTTAATTGAATTGTGTTTATATGTTTATATGAGTGCACAATACTTTATAAAATTTCATCATGTGTTCTGGTGTCTGGTGTAAGCTTATCCCAGCTAGGGAGTTTCACTGGGAACTAGTATAGTTATCATTTTTTTCATATTCATTAGTTATATTTTTTATTAATTATTGTTAATTTTATTGTTATTTATAGAAAAAAATGTTGATTTCTATTTTGACCAACCCCCAAACGACCAATGGTCATGGAGGAAAATGTTTTATTAGGAGAGATATTACTGTATTACTGTATTTAAAAGCAATAAACATTTCTAAATATGAATCTGCAATCTGAATCTATAAACATGTCCACAAATGCTTCGTTTTCGATGTACGGAAAGTTGAATTTTTTTCTTACAAACTGACGTTTTATTAATTGCTCTAAAACCGGTTAAGATATGCAAATGAAATTTGGTTCATTAAAAATGCACTGTACTCCTTTTAAGTATTTAATATAGGAACCAGGGCATTTAGCATAAAATAAATCGGTTTTTAAATACAGCACCTAGGGACCTAAAACTTTTTAAATTGTGGTCAGGAAAAAAGTCTACCATAGAAAAATGGTTGGAAATGATTATTTGCATTTTAAAGTGCATAAAATGTATCCAAAGTGCATAAACATGTTAGAATAAGGATATTAAGAGCCATATTTTGTTACTCAGTAGGTTTTTGAGGTCGCTGAATAAGAATATCTACACCATCAGAACCGACCCTTGGTGCACTTGTTGCCCAAAATCCCTCCAAACTCCAAAGTCCAGTAGATAACATACCGTAGCAGTAAGCTTGGGCACCAGGTGGTTCGTGGTTCTGTTCTGGTGCGTATTCGTATTCAACTACCCCAAAAATCGCCTTGAAATCTATTTTCATACATTCACGGTCAAAAACCATCGAAATTCCAGAATATGACACGCCTTAGTAGTGAATCGTGGGCACCGAGTACTCTAAGTGTCAGTTCTGATGGCGTATTCGTTTTCAGCAACCCCGAAATCCGCCCGAATAAACGATTTTCATTAATTTAATGCCGAAAACACTCGAAACGCCAGAAGATGACCTGCCTTGGCAGGGATATTGGGCAGCAGTTGCTCTGGGGGTCGGTTCTAAAGACATATTCGTGTACACCGACTCCAAGAATCTCTACGTAATCTGCTTGGATAAAGGACATCGCACACATCTTATGGGAAATATAATGTCACTCAAATTCAATAAAATTTATACGATTAAATTCGTTTTAATATAACGATCAATTCTTATCATTGCGCCAACTCTTAATTATGATTAATTACGGCGCAAATTGCAATTAAAGTTTATCGAAATCACATTTTTGGAGTCCATAAAATGTTAGTTTACAATCATTATTGCTCTGAGTGCTATTCATAACAGCTTAAATCCCGCTGGGCCTAAGCGGATTAGTGAAACTAATCCGCTGATTTATGGAGTACCGAAAATCTGGGTATTTTAAAATATTTTTTCTCTCTCTAACTTATGTACCTACCCATTTGATTTCAGATTTATTTATATCAATTTCTGCTCTTATTTTTCAAAAAAGGAGAGTTGGCGAAATGATAAGATTTGATCGTTAATTTAAAACGAATCTATTGGTATAAATTTTATTGAATTTGAGTGACATTATATTTTCCATAAGATGTGTGCGATGTCCTTTAGTAACAATAATACTCGAACCTCCAGATAACGTGCCTTAGCAGTTATCCTAGGCACCAGGTACTCCAGAGGTCGGTTCTGATGGTGTAGTCGTATTCAGCGACCTCAAAGACACCCGAGTAACAAAATCTAGTCCTCAATATACTTATTTTGACACATTTATGTAGTTTTGGATGCACTCTATGCTTTTTAAATACAATTATGCATTTCCAGCCAGTTTTCTTCAGTAGACTTCTTTTTCTGGCACCATCCTAACCACAATAAACGCTCCAGATGACGATTACGCTTTATCTACAGGGTGTCCAGAAACTCCACAGACAAACGAAACAGGAGATTCCTCAGACAATTTTAAGACATTTTAACCCAATTCATCTAGTCCGAAAATGCTTCCTAATAGTCCAAGTAATGAAGCTTAAAATAGGGCAAAACCTCGCAATTTTTACAGAATGGATCGATTTTCTTGAAAATTTGAGAATAAGTAGTGGATAGTCCAAGGATCAAAATCTATATCATGCCGAAAGGCGCTTTTGCCATGGGGTGGTTGCCACTCCATCTCGGGGGTGGAAATTATTTTATTATATTTTAATCGCAAAATTTGGTAAAAACATTAGATCTAAGCAAACAACGTTTTTTACATTTTTTTGATAAAATTAATAGTTTTCGATTTATTTGCTATCGAAAGTGTTAGTTTTATATCGAAAAAATCAATGTTTTTAATAAGTTTTCTGCTAATAACTCCAAAATTTTTCGTTTTATCAAAACAACTTTACTTAACAAAATATACCTTTTGAAAAAATAAACAAAACTGTTTTTTTAAATTTTCTGTAAGACCAACAGTAATCGAGCTATACTTTATTATATGTTGGCTCTTCTTCGTCAAATGCTAAATATTGTAGATTCAAAGTCAAAAGACCGGAAAACTATGCATTTTTCGAGGAAAATTTGTTTAAACTAATTTAAAGTACATAAAAATATCTATTAAAGCTAAAAATATCTAACTCAAAAATTAAGTGACTTATAGTAAAAAGAATGTCAGCCCCTATTTTTTTCAGCGAGCAAAGTGATTGCAAGCAACCCCCTAATCACCAGTGGACCCAATGGAGTTAAAAGCGAATAACGAATTTTTGTAGTTTGGAAAACAATGGTCTTTTCTTCAGAATAGCAAGATTAGCATCAAAGATACGAAAAAATGTTTAAATATAAAATTATACATTATTTAATTCCCAAGAAACTGGTTTTCATAATTTTTTCTACGGCAAAAATTGAGTTTGCTATTGACAATTAAAACTTGTAAATACATGCAAAAATCACCTTTATCAACCCTTTCAAAGTCGTCTCTTTTTGCGCCTGATGACTTTAAAAAGATTTAATATTAAGAGACTTATAAACCTTGTAAAAGCCTACAAAATTGTTTTTTACATAGCTTCCTTAGATAAAAAATAAAAAAGTTACGGTTAAAAAATCAATAAATTTTTTTGGAAAAAAAAGGAGAAATCCAATTGGAAGCATAATAATTAAGTTAGCTGTATTTTTAGTCATTATCCTTATTCACTATTATTTATTTATGTATTATTAATAGATTTTAGAAGTTTAACTGGCTTAAAATGATCAGTTTTTAAAAAACTGGAGTTAAAAACGAATAACGAGTTTTTGTAGTTTGGTAAAAAATTCCACTTTCTTCAGAATAGAAAGATTAGCATCAAAGATACGAAAATTTTTCAATATAAAGTTATAGGTTATTTAATTCCCAATAACTTGGTTTGAAAAAAATTTTCTACGGCAAAAATTGAGTGAATCGTAAATGAGTATCTCGAAAACATTGATCTTTTCTATACAAAACTAACACTTTCGATAGCGAATAAATCGCAAACTATTAATTTTATCAAACAAATGTATGGAACATTTTTTACTTAGAATGAATGTTTTTATCAACTTTTACGGTCAAAATATAATAAAAAATTTCCACCCCCGAGATGGGCTGGCAACCACCCCCATGGTAAAAGCGTCTTTCGGAATCATATAGATTTTGATCCTTGGACTATCCACTACTTATTCTCAAATTATCAAGCAAATCGATCCAGTCTGTAAAAATTGCGAGGTGAAAAGCTTCGGTTCCTAGCCTATAAAGGAGCTAGAGCTCTTCGAAAATGGCGTCTTGTAATCAGTTTTTCTTAAGTACCTCCAGAACGCTTCTATTTAGAAAAACAAAAATTGAAAGGCATATTTCTCTTCCAGAGATAAATCGATTCCACCCATTGCGAATTTCGAGTACCGGTCATAGTTGTCCGTTTTGGGTAGGGCACCGGTTATTTTATCGCATAACTTTTTTGTCTTTAAGTTTTAAAGCATTTTTGATACTGAATTATTAAATTATAGTACTAAAGGTACTAAAAGGTATTATAGTACTAAAAGTTACTCTTTATTTAAGTCGGTAGGACACACCGTTTTCTAAAAAAATTAATTTGAAATTTTTTTGTTTTTTAATTAAAAAAAAAAATTAAAAAAAAAACGGTGTATTTTACCAACTTAAAGCAAGAGTAAGTTTTAATACTAGAATACCTCATAATTTAATAATCTAGAGTCAAAAATGCTTAAAAATTTAAGACAAAAGAGTTATGCGATAAATTAACCGTTGACCTACCCAAAACGGACGCATATGAGAGATACTAGAAATTCACAATTAATGAAATCGATTCGTCTCTGGAATATACATAAACGTACTAATTTTCGTTTCTCTAAATGGTTCTTAAAATTTTTTTTTGGAGATTCAAAATACAAAAAAATTTCAAATCTATTTTTCTAGAAAACTGGGTGTCCTACCGACCTAAAGCAAGAGTACCTTCAGCACTAGAATATCTTACAATTTAATAATCCAGTATCAAAATGCTTAAAAGTCAAAGACATAAAAGTCATGCGATAAAATAACCGATGCTCTACCCAAAACGGACGCCTATGATCGGTACTAGAAATTCGCAATAGATGGAATCGATTTATCTTTGGAAGATAAATATGTGTACCAATTTTCGTTTTTCTAAATATAAGCGTAGTGGAGGTAACTAAGAAAAATTGATTACAAGACGCCATCTTCAAAGAGTTCTAGTTGCCTTAGGAAAAATTTTCACACTAGATCAATTAGGTTAAAATGTCTTAAAATTATCTGAGGAATCTCCTGTCTTCGTTTGTCGGTAGAGTTTCTGGACACCCTATATAAGGGAGGTTCGCCAGCTGTTACATTGCATTTTACCTGTTACCCCAGGCTGTGGGTGAAAAATAGGTCGATTTCATGATATAATTCAGGAATTTTTGAAACATATCAGGTGTTGTAAAGGACGATGCCAGGAATATCTTCTACTAAAATGTAACCAAAAATATTGTGCGCTTTTTTTATTGCGATTTTCATTTGTTAAATTTGCAATTTTTAATGATTTTTAATTTTGCAGCTTAGGATATTGATTTTAGAGAAAAACTTTTTAATAGAAAGTTGTAGTAAATTAAAAAAAGAATGTGTGTGTACTTTGTACGCACGTAAGAAGTTATACTTCTATTATATGATTATATGATTATAAACGAAATTAATATACTTTTTATTTATATTTTATTTAAATATTAAATTAATTTATACTTACTACTTCTCAAAATTTTTTAAAAACAGTGCCAAAAAACACATTAAAAATGCCACAAATGATTTCTGAACATTAATTGTCGGAAAAATTTTTAACTAAATACGTATTTTCTGAAAATAAAATTATATAATAAATATACTTACAATCATAAAATGTATAAAAAAAAATAAAAAAATAAAAGTTTCTATTGGGATTCGAACCAACTTACCACGCGGCTGGTATTTGCGTTGTATTGGGATTCACCCGCATTAAAACTTAGCCACAGAGACAGCTTGTCATTATGTGCGAAGATCGTCTAACTAAACAGATTAACCTTTTGACATTTTTAACTTATGTAAATCAAATTATTTTGATTTTGAATTGAAATGATTTAGAATTGAAAAAATACAACAAAACATAAAGTAAGAAGACAATATATTAGGTGAATATTAAGGTGTAAAATAAAAGTATTACATACTACTTATGTATTTTGGTAGGTTCAAGGTAGGTATCGGAGCCCGTATAACGACTAATAAATTTCGCAATCACTTGCGTCGTGCAAAGTGGCTATGTTCAAATATCATAACAAAATTTGATCAACTATTTATAAAACACTTACCAGTGAAAGATTCTTTAGCTTTGAATAAGCGAGATCTGCGGCACTCATACTAGGCACAGTTTGATGAGCTTTCACATTGCCATGCAACAATCATCTCTTCTATGTAAATAAGTCCAAAAATATAATATGAAAACTATTTAATAAGGCAGTATAACCATTAACTAACTTTTTGTTTGTTGTTTCTCTTCCTACAAATTTTAAAACGCAACAAGCATACATTATAACCAAACCATGCACAGTCCCACAGCTGTGCCACAGCTACCATATTGGATAATTTTTGTCATGTCATTTGAACATCCAACCAGAACAAAGTTATAATGCGCATGCGCCCGGTCGCTAGGTTTTCCCATATAAAATTTCACCGTCATTACGCCCGTAAAGAAGTATAACTTCAAAAACCTACAATTTAAGGTACGGTAAGTTTAATTTGGTTAATTGGTTATTGCAGAACAGCCTGCGAAATGTCCAAAATGGCCGTTTTTACAATTGCATTATTTATTGTACAAATAATTTTTTTTATTTTTTTAAGCTTTAAAATAAAGATCATTAAATTCCAAACATAAAAAAAATTGTAAAGCCAGATTAACGAGTTTGTTGCTTAGATATTATAAATTGTTTATCCCAAGAGGTCAAATGTCGAAGGCTATAACTTTTTGAAAAAAAAAATCGTAGAGAGTTGGTGAAACATCTAATCTCCTTCTAAAGAGTTATATTTTCATATTCTGATGTAAGTAAATTCGTAAAACATTTTTAAACGTCTAATTTTTGGGTTTGAAAATAAGGGGGCAAATTTCGTTAAAAACATTTAGAGCTGAAGCGGCCCTGTACATCCTATGAGTTTTTAACTTACAGATTATTGCTGCTGAAGATGAAACAAAGATTTATAAAAAAAAATAAAAAATTTCTACGACTAACTGAAGCCGAGATAATTTTTGGGTTTGAAAATAAGGGGGCCAATTTCGTTAAAAACATTTAGAGCTGAAGCGGCCCTGTAAATCCTATGAATTTCCAACTTACAGATTATTGTTGCTGAAGACAAAACGAAGATTTATAAAAAAATAAAAATTTTCTACAACCAACTGAAGCCGAGATAATTGTTTTTTTTTTTTCTTAAATTGTAGTGCCTTTATTTATAACAGTTAAGAAATTATTTTACAGTCATTGGCTAAAGAAAGACTTATATTATCTTAAAATAAAAATTATTTTAAAATATAATTATATTTAATTGTTAAAAATTATTTTTAAAATCGGTGCTTTTGCGAGCGGCCGAATTTTGCAAATCGCCCGGCTCGCTTCAAATCCGCGCGGTAGGAAAATTTTTACGTAACTTGTATTAAATTTTGACAGAAAACAATTTAATAATATTACCATTATAATATACAGTCTATTTACCACTGTATTTGTTTTTCTTGATAAACTTTTATATGTGATAAATTTTCCGAGCGTGCGGATTTGAAGCGAGCCGGGCGATTTGCAAAATTCGGCCGCTTGCAAAAGCACCGATTTAAAAAATAATTTTTAATAATTAAATGTAATTATATTTTATAATAACTTTTACTTTAAGATAATATAAGTCTTTCTTTAGTCAATGACTGTAAAATGATTTCTTAATTGTTACAAATAAAGGCACTATGATATAAACAATATAAAAACAATTATCTCGGCTTCAATTGGTTGTAGAGAATTTTAATTTTTTTTGCAAATCTTCGTTTCGTCTTTAGCAACAATAATCTGTAAGTTAGAAACTTATAGGATATACAGGGCCGCTTCAGCTCTAAATGTTTTTAACGAAATTTGTCCCCTTATTTTCAAACCCAAAAATTATCTCGGTTTCAGTTGGTCGTAGAATTTTTTTAATTTTTTATAAATCTTCGTTTCATCTTTAGCAACAATAATACGTAAGTTAAAAACACATAGGATGTACAGGGCCGCTTCAGCTTTACATGTTTATAACGAAATTTGCCCCCTTATTTTCAAATTCAAAAATTAGAGGTTTAAAAATGTTTTACGCATTTATTTACATCAGAATATGAAAATATATCTCTTTAGAAGGAGATTGGATGTTTCACCAACTGTCTACGATTTTTTTTTCAAAAAGTTATAGCCATCGACATTTGACCTCTTGGGATAAACAATTTATAATATCTAAGCAACAAATTCGTTAATCTGGCTTTACAATTTTTTTATGTTTGGAACTGTAAGATCTTTATTTTAAAGCTTTAAAAAATAAAAAAATATTTGTACATTAAATAATGCAATTGTAAAAAACGGCCATTTTGGACTTTCGCAGTCTGTTTTGCAATAACCAATTAGCCAAAGTAAACTTACCGCACCTCAAATTGTAGGTTTTTTAAGTTACTACAACTTTCTTTTAAAAAGTTTTTCTCTAAAATCAATATCATAAGCTGCAAAATTAAAAATCTTTAAAAATTGCAAATTTAACAAATGAAAATCGCAATAAAAAAAAGCGCACACTATTTTTGGTTACATTTTACTAGAAGTTATTCCTGGCATCGTCCTTTACAACACCCGATAGGTTTCAAAAATTCCTGAATTATATCACGTTTTTCACCCACAGCCTGGGGTATGTTTTCCTTTGTAACTGGAAATGCGGCGTTAGTGTGTCATCAGGAAAAAAAGAAAAACGCGACGTAACCGCTGGCAAATCGCTCTCATATGTACGACCGCTTAGCAGTGGCCCTCGGCACAATTTGCTCAGGGTAACAAAATCTGGCCCTTAATATACTTACTTTGACACGTTTTTGCAGGTTTGGCTGCATTTTATGCACTTTAAAATGCAATTATGCATTTCCACCCAGTTACCTATAGTAGATTTTTTCTGATATAATCCTGAACACGATGCAAAAAAAATGTCTCTATAGTCCGTCCCACCTTGACTTTAAAGTATAGGGAGCATAGGCTTCTTCTTCTTGCAGTACCGTCTCCTATCGGAGGTTGGCTACCATCACAACAATCGTAACTTTGTTGGCTGCAGCTCTGAACAACTGTATTGAACTGCACCCATACCACGCCCTTAAATTTCGCAACCAGGAAATCCTCCTACGTCCCACATTCCTCTTTCCCGAGATTTTTTCTTGGATTATGAGTCTTAACAGAGAGTACTTTTCTCCTCTCATTATGTGGCATAGATACTCCAGTTTTTTCGTTTGTATGGTTTTTATGACTTCGCATTCCATCTTCATCAAAAATCTTCAGCAAAACATCTTGATTTGTTACTCTTTCTGTCAATGGTATTTTCCACATTCTCCTGTAACACCACATCTCGAACGCCTCAATGTTTTTGATGTTTATCTTTTTCAGTGTCCAAGCTTCCATGCCGTACAGCAGAACTGAGAAAACATAGAACCTTAAAATTCTCGTTCTTAAGTTTATATTTATGTCCCGGCTGCATAGGAACTTTTTCATTTTGACAAACGATTGTCTGGCTATCCCGATTCGCCTCTTGATTTCTCTTTTCTGGTCGTTAGTATCAGTGAACCAAACCCCTAAATATTTGTAGGACGTAACTTTTTCAACTGGCTGATTATTTATGGTTAAATTCACAGTGGTGTATAGCTACTTTGTTAAAATCATGAATTTAGTCTTTTTGATGTTCATTTTTAGACCATATTTATTGGTATGAGTGTTTATGTTTTCCATAAAATACTGTAAATTTGCTAGGTTATCTGTTACTATTAGCGTGTCATCAGCGTATCATATATTGTTAATTAACTCTCCGTTAATGTTCATACCAATGTTTTGCTCTAGGAGCCCTTCCTGACATATTGTTTCGCTATATATATTGAATAGTAGTGGAGAAAGCACACAACCCTGACGCACACCTCGACGAATCTCAATTTCTTCGGTTAACTCATTATCAACCTTGATTTTTGATGTTGCTCCCCAGTACAACCTGGATATGATGTTAATGTCGCGACGGTCGATGTTTTTGCTTCTTAGGATTTCATACAGCTTTTGAAAAATAGGCAATGTAGGTCTTTTGAGAGTTTTTAGCGAGGTGATGCCGATTTTATTAAAAGAATTAGTAATCGAGCATTAGAGAGATTAAATTAAAACTGTTTTAGAAAGGCAATCTACAATTTTAGGATTCATATGCGTAATAATTATAGTATATCAAATAAACCTAAACGTATACGAATTCTAAAATTGTAGGTTGTTTTTCTAAAACAGTTTTAATTTAATCTCTCTAATGTTCGATTACAAATTCTTTTTGATAAAATCGGCATCACCGGGCTAAAAACTCTAATAAGGACTGCATTGCCTAGGTTCCATATACTGTAAAATCAAGGTGTGAGGGAGTATAGATGCTGTATTTAAAAATCGATTTATTCCGGTGTTTTTAGTGCTAAATGCCCTGGTCTAATAACGGGGCCCTCGTATATACCGTTATAGCAATAAAGAAGTTATAACTATATCACAGCATACAGAATCTAGACTTTAAAAAATCCAAGCTTTAAAATTGCTGTACAAAGAAACATTGTTTTAACCCACTTACCACATGTCGCTCACTGAGTTCTCTAGTGGCATAACCGCAAAAATGAACTTATAGTCTGTTCGCTAAACTCAGACACAACTGGCTAGTGATTTTAGTGGGTAATTTTTTTGTTTTTGGCCAATTTTGCCAAATATGGCAAAACTACTAACTATTTAGTAATTATTAACTATTTAGTAATTATTTTTTTTGCCAATTTTATCAAATGGGCAAAATTATTTTGTAAAATTACTAGCCAATTGTGTCTGAGTTTAGCGAACGGGCTATATGAGATAATTAACCATGAAGTTTCCTGACATCATAAAATACCATTCAAAATTACAATTTATGGATAAGAGATCGACAGAAGAAACCAAATACTTGAGAATGAAGGGTTATACAGTATGTCCCTGTAAGTTGTAACCATATGGAAAACTTTTTTATTATTAATTTTACGAAAAAAAGTTATTCTTCATAAAAAGCTCTTCATGGTCCAAAACCTAAGATTCAACCACCAGATATAAAATTTTATGAATATTATACGAGGTATGTCAAAAAGTTTGAATTTCACTCAAGAGTAAAGTAGCTTTATTTTTCACAATATTGAAAATTGCTATTATGAAAAGTTGTTTGGAATTAAAAACTATATTCTAATATGCAATTACATCCTTCTAATTGAAAAAAAAATTTTTTTGAAAAATTATGGATAACTAACATTATTTTCAGTAATTTTAATTCTAATAACTCTTTTATTATTAATTTTACGAAAAAAGTGATTCGTAAAAAAATTCTGCAGGGTGTAAAATACTCTAAAACCTAAAATAAAACCATCTTATGTCAATTTTATACGAGGTGTGTCAAAAAAGATAAATTTAGATCAAAAGTAAAGTACCTTTATAGTTTAAAATATTTCAATAAGAAGTATGTAATTACATACTGAAACATGGTTTTTAATTCTTAATAACTTTTCATAACAACAATAATTTTCGATATTGTGAAAAATAAAAATATTTTACTCTTGAGCCAAATTCACATTTTTTGACATACCTTGTATAAAATTGATAAAATTTGAAATACGATGGTTGTATTTTAGGTTTCAGACCATGCAGAACTTTCTATTACGAATCACTTTTTTCGTAAAATTAATAATAAAAGAGTTATCAGAATTGAAATAACTGAAAATAATGTTAGTTATCCATAATTTTTCAAAAAAAATTTTCAATTAGAAGGATGTAATTACATATTAGAATATAGTTTTTAATTCCAAACAACTTTTCATAATAGCAATTTTAAATATTGTGAAAAATAAAGCTACTTTACTCTTGAGTGAAATTCAAACTTTTTTACATACCTCGTATAATATTCATAAAATTTTATATCTGATGGTTGAGTCTTAGGTTTTGGACCATGCAGAGCTTTTTATGAAGAATGACTTTTTTTCGTAAAATTAATAATAAAAAAGTTTTCCATATGGATACAACTTAGAGGGACATACTGTATATTATATCTTTTTCCATTGTATGAGTTTCAAGAACTTTGATATAAATATGCCAGCATTGAATTCAAGTTTTATATAGTGTTTTTGGCAAAAGTAGTCGTAAGGAGTTCATAAAGGGTCCCTAAAATAAACGTTTTTATTTTTTAATTTTTTTAACACCACTTCTCTTAAAAACTTCTACTTAAAGACTTAAAGTAATAACTCAAGTCGAAGTGAAAAAACCTTTGCACACTCTGAATTTTGTACCGTGTTTAACAAAATAAAAAGCATTGTTATATTTGTTCTTCTACTATTCTTTGCTACATGAACCTGTTCCATCAATGCCATTATGTAATTAAGCTGCTTGGAAATGTCTCAATCTCTTCTTCTGTGAATTTCCGGTACATCTTTGCCTGCATTTTGTGATGTTACACGGATCTTTAACTGATCTGACTGGAACGTCTATCTTCCTGTTGTACATTTGATAAGATTGTCCAGAGTTTCGAAGGCGTTTAATTCGGTTTTTATCCACTGAGAAGGTTGGGCTTTCCTTTTTCTCGTTTTGTTCTTACATTCTTCTTCTTCTAACATTCTACGTGAAATATAAGAAAACCTAAATCTATACTGACACAATTTGTTCTTTCATGGCATAAAGTGAAATATTTGAAGTAAAGTAAATTCTATATAGACACAACCTCATATTTTGGTGATATAAGTAAAATATGTTTTTACCAAAAAATTCATTCCATACTGCCACCACTTTTAATGTGCAAGTATAGACTAAAAAATAGGATATTTTTATTAAAGGTTATCCAAATTCTAAAGTGGAATAAATTTAGTTTTATTAAAATGTGCCCGTATTCCACGTGCAAGCAACACAAACACACCGAAAATCAATGGCATAATAAATATGTGCCGGTATAGTGCTGCCGCTCGAGAGACATGGAAGGAAATATGCACGTGGCACAACGCTATCTAGGGGATTCTATGAAAACTACCTTTAAGTCGGTTTCGTTCAATTATAAAGTAAAATTTCGTGATTTTTAAGTAGTGGTTTTTACAAAACACCATTTTCTGAAAATGTGTCACTATAGAAATCAGTGAGCCAGTGTCTTCTATGCCATCGATATATTTTACTTTTTTATAGAATGATGAATGATGACACAGCTAAACTAAGTGTATCTTATTTTGTACTCCATGTGACTTGCCCAGTTGGAATTGGCTACAACAAAATTTAAAAAATGTAAAAGTACAGTGACGGCAAAAAAAATTTTTACAGTGCCAAATAAATCACCAAATTTGAAGACAATTTGCTTGCGTTCTGTTTGCGCTTGAAGGGGAGGGTAGGGGAGGGTGGATAGCGTACTTGCGACGGGAATTATCTGTAGTTTACGGACTGGTTGGCTTATTTAGGGTATTCTGCGCGTTTGCACTGTAAACAGTTGGTTTTGTGTGGGTAGTCAGTATTAAACTTCTTCTCATTTACCGCGTAAAGTTTGAGATCGTCAAATTCTAAATTGAACTGACAAATATGGGTCGAAAGAGACTCACAAAATAGGAGAAGGTTCGTGCTTTAACATTACTGGAGAAATTAGACTCTGTAATTACCGTAGCACGTGATATTGGCGCTTCAAGAGGAGCTATTATCAACTGAAACGTTCGGCTGCAGGGTTTCAGTTGATAAATAGCCCCTTTTGAAGCACCAATATCACGTGCTACGGTAATTACAGAGCCTAATTTCTCCAGTAATGTTAAAGCGCGAACCTTCTCCTCTTTTGTGAGTCTCTTTCGACCCATTTGTCAGTTCAATTTAGAATTTGACGATCTCAAACTTTACGCGGTAAATGAGAAGAAGTTTAACACTGACTACCCACACAAAGCCAACTGTTTACAGTGCAAACGCGCAGAACACCTTAAATAAGCTGAGCGATCCGTAAACTACAGATAATTCCCGTCGCAAGTACGCTATCCCCCTCCCCTACCCTCCCCTCCAAGCCCAGACAGAACGCATGCAAATTGTCTTCAAATTTGGTGATTTATTTGGCAATGTAAAGATTTTTTGTGACGGCACTGTATGTTGTATTAAAATTAAAAAAATGTAAAAATATGTTGTGTAACTTAAGCTTATTAAGCGGGATCAAGTTGTTTTACAGATCATGTTTATAAACCCCTATAAAAACTGATTTCTCTTGAAGAGTTGAAATAAAACCATTCGTCTCGCAAACATTTCTGCGAAAACATGTTTCCAGTTGAAAGTATAACACCACTTTTTCTTTTTTCTTTTTAATGCTCGCCATGTAACTGGGAATTGTTTTGTTTTTACATAAAACATTCATCTTTCGCCACTTTGTCTGTCCGGCATTAAACTTTTCCTAAACTTTATTTTTATTTGCGTTTTTAAAATGGAAATGGGAACAGAGTTTTTCACTTTATTTGCTCTCGTTGAAAATATGCAACCGTCAGTTTTAGAATGACTGCTTAGCATTATTTCAGAATTATTGAGTTGTGTTTGTTGTTTTTGGTGCCCGTTTTAATAGTCGTATGCTGAATAAAATATGATGTATTGTCCAGTTTTTTCTTTTACTGGAAACGGAATGTTATGGATGGAAATACGAAATGACAGTGTTACATTGTTGTGATTAATTGGAACGTAATGGAGACTGTGTGTGAATTGTCACGGCACAACCCGCCAAAACGCTGTCTTCTTTCATTTCATCTACAGGTAATAACTACAAAATAAAATGTATCATTTGTACAAAATATACGAGATTTGTTCTTAAAAAAAGGTTGTCTAAGCCGCTTAGAAAGAGTGAGACCTACCCAAAACGGACGCATATGACCGGTACTAACAATTCGCAATTGGAAATCGATTCATCTCTGGAATACAAGACACGTGCCAGTTTTCGTTTTTCTAAATAGTTTCTTTTGTTTTTTTTTTTTTCAAATTCACAAAACGAAAAATTTTTTAATTGCTTTTTCTAGAAAACGCTATATCCTATCGACTAAAAGCAAGAGTATTTTTAGTACTAGAATACCTTATAGATTAATAATTCGAATCTCTGGATTCGAATCGATTTATCTCTGGAATTTAAATATGCGTACCAATTTTCGTTGTTATAAATAGAAGCGTTCTGAATATACAGGGTGTTTCTTTAATAATTGTCCATATAGTAACTGGAGAAACCTTAGCACAAAATACGAAGATTTAACCTAAAACACTTAAATAAAATGTGGTTCCTTACTGAGTTACAGGGTGTTTTATCAAAAAATTTAAAAAGTATTTTTGCTCAGCATTTTAAAACTATTTGACGTATCCTTTCCATACTTGTCAGGATATATAGATATTGTGTAAACTACTAAATTATGTTAAAAAACGTTTCTGGCTGTTACCAGAGGCGTACGAAGGGGGAAAGTGAATGGTTGACCCTTTCCAAATTATACGCCACCAGCGGAATTGCTATTTTATTTTAATTCTTGGATTCTCCAATATTTTCTATGAAAATAATATCCTCTTCATTCGTAACGATAAAGTCATTAGTTTTCGAGATATTTGAAGTTAAAAATGAAACGACACGGTTATTTTGATTAATGTAGTGTGTTGCTTCATTTTTAATTTCAAATATCTCGAAAACTAATCATTTTTTCGTTACGAATGTAGAGTACATTATTTACGTAGAAGTATTGGAAAATCAAAAAATTACACTAAAATAGCAATTTCGTCAGTGGCGTAGAATTTAGGAAGGGTCAACCAGACACTATCCCCTGTCGTACGCCTCTGGTAGTAGCTAGAAACGTTTATTTATCTTAATTTAGTAGGATGTACAGTACCTACACTTTCTGCCAAGTATGATACGGATACGCCAAACAGTTCTAAAGTACTGGCTACAAATAATTTTGAAATTTGAATCATATGAATTATATCATAAATTAAAATAACTGTGCCGTTTCATATTTAACTTCAAATATCTCGAAAACTAATGACTTTATCGTTACCAATAAAGAGTATATTATTTACGGAGAAAGTATTGGAGAATCTAAAAATGTTACTAAAGTAGTAATTCCTCCAGTGGCGTAGAATTTGACAAGGGTCAACCATTCACTATACCCTGTGGTACGCCTCTGGTAGTAGTTAGAAACATTTGTGTATCATAATTTAGTAGGGTGTATAGTAGTCGCACTTTCTGCCAAGTATGAAAATGATATGTCGAATAGTTTTAAAATGCTGAGCAAAAATAATTTTTAAATTTTTAGATAAAACACCCTGTAACTCAGTAAGGAACCACACTTTATTTAAGTGTTTTAGGTTAAAACTTCGTATTTTGTGCTAAGGTTTCTCCAGTTACTATATGGACAATTATTAATGAAACACCCTGTATAAAGAATTATAAGACGACATCTTCAAAGAGCTCTAGCTCCCTTAGGAAGCATTTTCGGACTAGGTGAATTGGGTTAAATTGTCTTAAAATGGTCTGAGGAATCTCCTGTTTTTGTTTGTCGGTAGAGTTTCTGGATATCCTGTATAATTAGCTACTTGTGAAATTGTATATTATATTCTTCACTAATAGCCATTTGGTGGATTCTTCTTCTTGACGTGCCTATCCATGACGAATGTTTGCGATCATCATGGCAATCTTCACTTTATCTGCAGCAACGCTGAAAATCTGCACAGATGTTGTGTTGAACCAGGTTATGACGTTATTTAACCAGAATGTTCTTCGTCCTGGACCTCGCGTTCCAAATATTTTTCCTTGCAGGATGGCTTGTAGGAGGGCATATCTGGATTCATTTCGAATAATGTATCCAATGTATTCCAACTTTCAAGATTTGATGGTGGTTAGTACCTCTCGGTTCTTCCCCATTCTTTTAAGGACCTCCTCATTTGTGGCCCGACTAGTACATGGGATTTTAAGAATTCTCCGATATAACCACATCTCAAATGCTTCCAATTTTCGGCAAATATCTTCGTTCAAGATCCATTAGGTGGATACGACATTGTTATAAAATAAGCACGACTTTTTTAAAAATAAATTTAATTAGTTTTTGGTAACTTTGATTTAATTCGGCTGGATTATAAACAAATATTTCCGTTTTGTCAGAATTGTATTTCGAAACGCCAAATAAAGTCCAAGTAATGAAGCTTAATATAGAACAAAACCTCGCAATTTTTACAGAATGGATCGATTTGCTTTAAAAGTAGTGGATAGTCCAAGGATCAAAAACTATATGATGCCGAAAGGCGCTTTTACCATAGAGGTGGTTGCGACCCCATCTCGGAGGTGTAAATTTTATATTATATCAATGAATCACTCAATTTTTGCCGTAGAAAAAACTTTTTCAAACCAGCTTCTTGGAAATTAAATAACCCACAATTTCATAATATGATTTTTTAACATTTTTTTTTGTATCTCTGATGCTAATTTTTCTATTCTGAAGAAAATGGCACTTTTTACCAAACTACAAAAATTCGTTATTCGCTTTTTATTCCAGGTTTATAAAAACTAATCATTCTAAGCCCGTCGAACTTCTAGAATATAATAATAATACATAAACAAAGAAGAGTAAATAAGGTTAATGACTAAAAACACAGCTAACTGACATTATTATGCTTTCAACTGGATCTCTCCTTTTTTTAAATATATTGATTTTTTAACCGTAACTTTTTTATTTTTTATCCTAGAAAGGTTTGTAAAAAATAATTTTGTAGGATTTTCCATGGTCTTTAAGCCTGTTGATATTAAATCTTTTTAAAATTCTCAGTCGCAAAAGAGGTTACTTTGAAAGGGTTGGTAAAGGTGGTTTTTACATGTTGTTACAAGTTTTAATTGTCAATTGCTCACTCAATTTTTGCCCTAGAATAATTATTGTAAATTAGTTTCTTGGGAACTAAATAGGCTACAATTTTATATTTAAACATTTTTTTGTATCTCTGATTCTAATCTGTCTATTCTGAAAATTATTTCATTCATAGGAGATTCTGACCAATAGAAAGCTACAGACATGCAAATTAAGGTGATAATTTTTGATAATCTCCCGTCGTTAAGCATATTACGTCAGTTGCCCTTCGTTGCTACGAAAAAATACATTCAGTGACATTAATGACAAATGTTTTAAAAATTATAAAAGTGATGACTTTCAACCGTCAAATACATATTTATAACAACTGTGTGTTTAATTTCACTAATTGGTACTTACATAATATAAATTACAATAAAATTTTGGTTTTGAACAGTTTTATTCATGAAATAATCGCAACAAATTGCACTCGAACTCTAAAATTAATATAGAATTTTTGCCCTCGTGACACTTTGACATAATTTCACTCGCCTTCGGCTCGTGAAATTAAAACTGCCAAAGTGACACTCGGGAAAAATTCAATAATTTTAGAGCTCTTGTGCAATTACTACTGAAAATTCCATTTATTTTCCAAACTACAAAAATTCGTTTTTCGCTTTTAACTCAATTTTTTAAAAACTAATCGTTTTAAGCCGGTCAAACTTCTAAAGCCTATTAACAATACATAAATAAAGAAGACGAAATAAGGTCAATGACGAATTTTAAGTAGGGTGGTGATTAAGGAGTTGCTTTCTATCACTTTTTCGCTGAAAAAAATAGGGACCGACATTTTTTTCATTATAAATCACTTAATTTTTGAGCTAGAGACCTTTGTTTTATTTCTAGAGATAGAAATTTTTAAATACTTTTAATTTTTAATCTTTAGATTTTAAATAAACTATACATCTATTACTATTGGTCTTAAAGAAAATTAAGAAAAAGTTTTTTGCTTATTTTTTCAAAAGGTACATTTTTATTAAGTGTAGTTGCTTTGGCAAAACGAAAACTTTTGGAGTTATTAGCAGAAAAATAATTAAAAACATTGATTTTTTCGATATAAAACTAACACTTTCGATAGCGAATAAATCGAAAACTGTTATTTTTATCAAAAAAATGTATATAACGTTTTTTGCTTAGAATGAATGTTTTTACCAACTTCTGTGGTCAAAATATAATAAAAAATTTCCACCCCCGAAATGAAGTGGCAACCATCCTCATGGTAAAAGCGTCTTTCGGCATCATATAGATTTTGATCCTTGGATTATCCACTACTTATTCTCAAATTTTCAAGCAAATCGATCCATTCTGTAAAAATTGCGAGGTGAAGAGCTTCGGTTCCTGGACTAATTGAAAGTTTATTTCATAATCTTTCTCTCCAACAACTATATTTTGAACAATAAAGCCTTAAAGCTCTTTTAAAGCCTTACCACAGATAATTGAAATATTTGATTTTGTGTATTGATTCTCTATAAATTTTATTTTTATATCCGCCATAAATAAAACGTATAATGAAAAAACCAATTAGACGCGGACCAAGTTTTATATTTTATTGCAGATATCGTACTCTATCGGACATCGGCATTAAAAAACCATCTGTTTTATGAAAATCCAATTTGTAAAACAGATGGATGTCAAAGAAAATATCAGTTTCCATAAATTGTTTTACCACCTCTGTCCTATCATTATAACGTTTCTTTCACAAAGTACGATATGTTTATATAATATAATATTATTATATATTTTAAATATCGAAGTTTTTTATTAATTCTTGAAGTTATACTAATTTAGGGGAGGTTGGAAGTGAATGTAAATGTGGGCGAATTCATCAAAAATTTTTGGTGAACCCGCAGATACACCTGCTCATGTAAAATTAAAGTATACATTTTTTGTCGAAAAACGACGTTTTTAAGTACATATTATAATTAGTTTATTATTTAAATAAAAATACAATTAAAATGTTTAAAATATATTTGTTTCGTTGAAATAATAATAATAGAATTGTACCTCCTTACGTGTGTACAAAGTACACACACTCTTTTTTTGTAATATTTAAAATCTGTCCAATAGGAACAATAAGTAAATAATTTGACCTCAAATTTACCTATAGAGATCCATTGATCTCTTTCTTTGTATAAATTATATTAAAACAAGTTTCGTTATTAGAGGTTATTCGAATTTTCTTGATAGATCAACTATGTTGAATGCCTTCAAGCGTCTTACATCATTATGATCATCAGTGAGGTTGCTTGCTAACTCATTTGGATGAGATTCTAATCCCTTGGAATATTCTGTTATTACTGTTTTTATGGATGGCACATTGATGTCTAGCTCTATCACATAATTTGTTACAAGCCAAGTGGCATTCAGCATTGTTCTAAGGACTTTGGTCTAGAATCTCTGAAGTATTTTTAGGTTTGTTTGACTGGATGTCCCCCACAGTTGGATATCATAGGTAAACACTGGTTTTAATATAGCTTTCTATATCAGCAGTTCGTTCTTAAGAAGTAGTTGAGATTTAATACTTATGATCCAGTACATCTCTCTGAATTTTATTCCCAGTTGTTTCCTTTTTGTGAAAATCATATTTTGTCAAGTTAATCTCCTATCATCCTATCAAGGTGGATTCCTAAGTACTTGACAGTATCGGTTTATGGGAGGTGAGTGAGTGTTTCGTTCAGATTTACAGTTTTTCATGTTTGTTTTTTTAAGGTGAAAATAACATGGGTGGATTTACTCTCATTCGTCTGTAGCTTCCATTTTTTAAGCCATCTTGTCAGTAGGTCAGCAGTGTAGATCAAGTAGAAAATTGGTCCCAGTACACTTTCTTGTAGTTATCTGACTTTCATTGGTCGTAGTCTTATGTATCCATTATTCTGCTTGCGTAGGAAATGTCGATTGAAAATATAGCTTTTTAGGATTTGGTAGAAAGATTGAGGAAGGTGTTTCTTAAGCTTAACACTTTGAATGTGTTGCTGAAGGTCTTCAGATATCATATGCAGATATACACAGTATTCGTTTAGAGATTAGTATTTGTTTGACTTTGACTGAAACAAGTTGTATTTCAATTAAGAATGAAGATAAAAGTATATTCATAACGTCAGTTGAGATTCATAATATTATGAATAAAGCAATTCCAGGGCCATTTCGGCCAAAACAGTACAATGTAAATGCAGCGAAAAATCGAATTAGCACCCATGTTAGGTTAGGTATATTTCGTCAGCAATAAAAGGGTTAAATAAGAGACAAGCATGCCATACATTGTTGAAGGCATAAGTAATGTTCAATAACAACTTGTATTTTCTAGATCATTTCTGATATGTTTTACTAGTCTAAGTACTTGTTCTATTATTCCGTGTTGTGTTCTGAACCCAAACTGGTGTTGGGATGTTAGTTTTTTTTCTTCTATGATTAGGGATTATTCCTTAAGGAGATGTTTTTCCAAGATTTTTGATAAAACTCAGTACGCTTTTTGGTCTGTATGAAGTCACCTGAGTTTTATTTTTCCCTGGCTTAAATATGAGCACAATGAGCAGCTTCCCATTGTTTTGGAAAGTTCCCTAATCTAAAAAAAAATTTTGTACTAGTTACTTACGTAATCATTTTCAGACCATTGCATGTTAGTTGTTGCAGTACTTTTCCATTAATCAGGTCATACTCTGGAGCTTGTTTGGATTTATTTTATGCTGGATAGTATTTTTAACTTCTTATGTGGTAATTTTTGTACAGGGGGATATGGATTGTGTAAATTTCATAAGGAGATTTCAGGAAATCATTATAATATATCGCACTAACAATACAATAGTGTCGTAACTCAAAATTTTTTCGAATTTGACATAACACTATATCCATACGTAAAATTCAATTCCCTACAAGTCAATAAAACCGTCATTTTAATAATTCGAAAATTTAATAAGAGTTGGCGCCATAAGACCTTATTCATGACTGACCAACTGTCGTTGTGGCCCTCACAACATTGCGCCATTTTCAGTTGCGGCCAAGAGTGATCGGGAACGTACGTGTTGCTTTGCTCATCATTTCGAGTTTCCACGTTATTGCTAAATCAGGTATGTAATTTGCATATCTATATTTTGAGTTATTGCATTCTTGTTGTTTTGAACCTAACCATGACATTGTTGTTTTTCTACTTATTACACTATTACTGATTTACACAAGAACGTTTTAAAATAATATTTTTACTAACGACACTATTATTGGTTCAGTTCATTATTTTTGATATGTTACACTATTGTTGAATCATAACTTTAAATCATTTTTTTGTTGTTGTTTGTAAAACATTTATTAATTATTATCTATTTTTCAATCACCGTATTGTCCGTCAATCAACTCATTTAAATGTGCAGCAGTGTTATTAAAAAAGCTTACTAAATACTAACAATTTTATAAATTTAAAACTACCACACTCTTCGTGACATTCTTGGTAATTTCGTCAATTACTTGTGTTAATATTTACTTGATTCATTTTTAAAGGGGCGATTCATAGCATGATCGTGGGCGATTACTTGTTGCTATGGCAACAAATGTTGAGGATGACGAGTAGGAAAAGTTTTTACCGTCGTTATTCCCACTGGTGAGTACAAATAATGAACCTGGTGCCCATATAGAGAGCAGTGACCTTACGAAAGTACAATCGGCACCTATACCTTCACCATTTACGAATCATCAAATTACTTCAAGAAATTGACGTAAACAGTGACCTTTAGTAAGGTCAGTAATGTTAAACCTATTACAGAATCCAACCAAAGGCAATATCACATTTCAACGATGCACTCAGACCAAAGTGACTTTGATTCCAATCATTCCGACCGAGATCCGCATTTCGTTCCTGCTGTGCAAAGGAAAACCTATAGTTTGTTTCGAGGTCGAACAGTAAAACCATCAAGTAGCTCTTCCTCAAGAAGCTCTTCTTTAAGAAACTCTTCATCGAGTAGCTCTTCTAATAGTAGCTCTTGGGAAACGCAGAAAACATGGCAAATTACGCGGGAAATATGGCAAACAACATACTGTGGAACCGGAGATCTATGAATATGTCAAACATTTTGTAAACACTATACCACGCGTCGAATCACATTACCTTAGAGCTCAGACGTCAGGGGTATATATCCATTGTGACAAGTCTTTAGCTGATTTATATCGAGACTACAAAGATAAATGTACACAAGAGAACTTCAAATCATTTTCTTCTACAACTACTTTTAACCGCATTTTTACTAAAGATTTTAACATCTTCTTCCATACACCAAAAAAGATCAATGTGATCTGTGTGGAAATTTCAAAAATGCTGATGAAGATGGAAAAAAGTATTGTTGTGTTGTACGAAAACCACTTGAAAGAAAAAGAACTGTCCAGAAAGGAGAAAGAAGAAGACAAAATATTCTAACATAGATTCAAAAATAGTCGCCGTATATGACTTGCAAGCTGTGCTGCTAATACCAAGAGGCCAAGTGTTATTATTTTTTTCTATAAAAGTAGAATTAATGTTTTAATTTTACAATGAGCGACAAAGAGTCCGCAAAATTTCCCAAAAACTGACGTAAACCGCAGAAAAAAAATAGTAGATCTAATTGTAGTAACACAAAATATTTCATAAATAATGTCATAACTAAAAATAATATTTCATTTCGAACATTTTGCTTAGGACAATATTAGACCAGGGCGGATCTGTAAAAATATTAGTACATTTGGACGTTGAGAGGTGACTCAAATTTTTTTGCAGAAATTGCTTGAAAATGACTCAAATAATAATATTTGAGTTATCCTCCCTCTGAAAAAGGTCCGGAACATTGTTTAAATAATCAAAATGTCAAAAAGTGAGGGAAAAATTCGATTTTTTTCTTCGTTTTTTGATTATAACTTTAAAAGTATTCATTTCCGAGAAAAGTTGTACTGACATAAAAGTTGCATAATTAAATTTCCTAGAACATAAAATTGGTTAAAAATTAAAAAAATAGTCACCCTTGTTGCAAAATAGCAATAATTGCGAAAAAACTATACAAAAACAAGTATTCGCATTTTACGTTTTTTCAACCGTTTATGCTACACTTAGGACCTTCATATTTCACCCAGAAAAACTTTATGATACAGTAAAATAATACTGTAAATTTCATTAAGATTGGATCAGCAGATTTTGCAAAATAAATTTTGCAATCCAGCTTTCGCAAAAAAAATTCGTTTTTCTAAATTGTTACAGGACTAAAAATAAAGCAGATAGCACGTTGAAAATTTTTTTGCGTATAGAAGTGTACTGTACCTTTTATTGCAATTTGAAAAATTAAAATCGATTAACTGCCACTGCGTCAGGAATTTTTTTAAATAAACATTAATTATTGGTCCTACGCGCAGGACAGTGGATAGTTTGCTCTGATTGGGCATTTCAATGACCTTTGATAATTATTGATACATTTTAATTTTTATTACATTTCGATATAAATAAATAAATTTGTTTATTGCAAAATAAAAGCACATACTCTATCCTTTGAAATAACACTTTTTTTAGCAAAAATTTTCTTTGTTCATATATTTTAACTTAGAGAATAAAAGTTTATTATTTTTCAACGTATACAATTGTTTAAACAATATTTCACAAACAATATGAAAATTAGTTTGATTTTTGTGGAATTAAAATATTAAAATACAACAGAATATAGAGTAAGAAAATAATATATTAGATAAAGATTAGAAGAAATTTTGGTGGAAATCAACTTGTGTGAATCGAACACCGCTGTCCTGCGCGTAGCACCAAAAATTAATGTTTATTTAAAAATTTCCTGACGCCGTGATAATTAATCGATTTTAATTTTGCAAATTGTAAATGAAAGGTACAGTACACTTCTATAAGCAAAAAAAAATTCAACTTACTATCTGCTTTTTTTTCAGTCCTGCAACATTTTTAAAAAATGAATTTTTTTTGCGAAAGATGGATTTCAAAATTTATTTTGCAAAATCTACTAAACCGATCTTAATGAAATTTACGGTGTTGTTTTACTATATCATAAAGTTTTTCTGAGTAAAATATTAAGGTCCTAAGTGTAGCATAAATGGTTGAAAAACCGAAAATGCAAATACTTGTTTTTGTATGGTTTTTTTTCGCAATTATTGCTATTTTGCAACAAGGGTGACTATTTTTTAAATTTTTAACCAATTTTATATTATAAGAAATTTAATTACGCAACTTTTATGTCTCTACAACTTTTCTCAGAAATGAACAGTTTTAAAGTTATATTCAAAAACCAATAAAAAAATCGAATTTTTCCTTCATATTCTGATATTTTGATTATTTAAACAATGTTCCGGACCATTTTGAGTGGGAGGATAACTTAAATATTATTATTTGAGTTATTTTTAAGCAATCTCTGCAAAAAAATTAGAGTCACCTCTCAACGTCCATCTCAAAACAGATGAGCCCTGGACTATATCGTTTTAACTCAAAATTCTTAAATAACTTCACTGAGAGTATTCTTATTTAACTAAGAGTACAAAGAAACTTCCTTTAATATTAATTAGAAACACATTATGCATTAATTTTTTGTTTACCTGCAATAGGAAATGAGTAATGAGTTTTTCTTTGATTCTGAAAAAATCATCTTTTTTGAGTTACGACAATATTGTATTATTAGTGCGATCTATATTCACCGTTTTTAGGCATTAACGCCCTTTGGTAGGGATCTATGGAGGAATATCACCAAGCCGCAAGTCCTTAGCCCTTGCCGTACCGCCCCTCCATAGGCCGATCAGACACCTTTTTATTCCAGATCAAGTCGTAGATTCTATATAGAATTTTATACTACGACGTTGGTCTTTTTATTTTAAAATAACCGGGCTGGGGCTTGAACCTCGATCGTATATCTGCTAGATTTGTCTATAGAGTGCGCCTCTGCCCACTGAGCCGTTTGACCGACTGCATTATAATTATGTAATTAATATTCATATGTAATGTATATATGAAAACAATCGATATGTTATATGCATCTTATAATAAAAAGTTGACAAGAAGTGTATTCATTCAAATTATTTTTAACATAAACGCATACAGAAAAAATATTGTACGTAACACGATCCAAAAGTAATTTTTTACGACATTTGCAGGATGGCACTCGTACTCGTCCCGTAAAATATCACTTTCGGAACTTATTTACTAAATTACTATTTTATATCTACCATAAATAAAACATAATGAATAAAAAAAAAGAATTAGGCCAAGCTTTACTGCAACGATCATACGCTATCGGATATTGCCATTAAAAAACATTTGTTTTACGAAAATTCAATTTGTAAAGCAGATGGATGTCAAAGAAAATATCAGTTTCCATAAATTGTTTTACCACCTCTGTCCTATCATTATAACGTTTCTTTCACAAAGTACATATATATTATATTTTAAATATGATTCCACGTCAAAAGCAAATGGAAGTAATTTATTTCGTATTGGAGGGGTGAAATATGAAGGTTTGTGTTCATCTACTACGTTGTTTATTATTTTTCGTCGTTTTCTCACTTCCCAATACCGAGGTTATTTACCAAATGGGTATTTTTTTCGAGAACGCATAAGCAAATTTTAAATGTTGTAAAAATGTTAAATATTGAATTCCTTTCTTTTCGTACAACTTGTTATTTGAAGTCATCTTTGACAATGTAGGTTAACTTGATTTTTTCGATCATTTTTTCAATTTTATTTGTAACATCAACATTATCAACATTGCTCAAGCGATCAACGAACTGTACCGTTTTTGGTTTCACGAGAAATGATTCACAAATCAAACTCACTTCTTCTTTAAATGCCGTCTCCTAATCGGAGGTTGGATATCATCGTCACTATCTTTACTCTATCTACCGCTGCCCTGAAGAGTTCTATAAAATTGTTTTTAAACCAATTCCTTAAATTTTTCATCCATGATATTCTCCTTCTTCCTATACTCTTTCCGCCTCTTATCTTTCCCTGTATTATCAGTTTAAGGATTTCATATCGCTGTCCCCTCATTACGTGTCCCAGATATTGTAATTTTCTTATCTTATTTTTATTGAGTTTATTATTTCGCATTCTTTGCCCATTTCTTGTGTCACAAAACTGACTTTACCCGGTTGACTTTCATCATCATCATCATTGGCTCGACAGCCCTTTCTGGGTCTTGGCCTGTTCCAGGATTCTTCTCCACTCTGATCTGTTTCGTGCTTTTTTTCTCCATTTTTTTATTTTTAAGGTTTTTATATAATTTTCTATTTGTTCTAAATATCTCAGCTTCGGTCTTCCTCTTGTTCTTTTTCCTACTGGCATCTGTTTGAATATTTTGTTTGGTATTTCGCCTTCTTCCATTCTTTCTATATGTCCCATCCAACGCAGCCGTCCTATTTTAATGAATGTTATGATATCCGGATCCTGGTATATTTCGTATAGTTCAAAGTTGTACCTTCTTCACCAAATTCCATTTTCTTTTGTGCCCTTATATATGTGTCGCAAGATTTTTCAGTGAAAGGTGGCTAGCAATGTTTCCTCTCTTTTAGCGAGTGTCGAGGTTTCTGAGCCGTATGTGAGTACCGGTCTTATTAAGGTTTTGTATATTTGGCATTTTGTTTTCCTTGCGACGTTGTCTGATCTTAGTTGCCAAATTAAGCCATGGTATAGTTTATTGGCAATAAATATTCGCCTCTTCACTTCCTCTGCTACGTTATTATCAGATGTGACTAGGGATCCCAAGTATGTAAAGTTTTTTACCCCCTCAATGTTTTATTCTTCTATTGTTATATTTTGTGGCTGCCTTATTTCTGTGTTTTTAGTTACCTGCACATATTTTGTTTTGTTCTGGTTGATTTTAGGGCCACTATTTTGTGCAGCTCGTTCTATTTGATTGAATGCCTCTATCATTTCTCTTCTTGATCTTGCGATTATGTCAACATCATCTGCAAATGCTAGTATTTGCACGCTTTTATTAATTATTGTTCCTCGAGTATTCACTGTTGTGTCCCTCATTATTTTCTCGAGTACGATGTTGAACAAGATGCATGATAGAGCGTCTCCCTGGCGTAGTCCCTTTTTCACATCTATTGTTTCCGTTAGTTCGTTTTGTATCCGGATTTTGCTTTCTACTTTTAGAGATTCTTTTATCAGTTCTGTTAGTTGTGTTGATATATTAAATTCTTTCATTGCTTTTATTAAGAATTCTCGGTTTATATTGTCATATGCGCTTTCGAAGTCTATGAAGAGATGATGTGTGTCGATGTTATGTTCACTTCTATCTACCGCTGCCCTGAAGAGTTCTATAAAGCTGTCTTTAAACCAGTCCCTTAAATTTTTCATCCATGACATTCTCCTTCTTCCTATACTCCTTCCCCCTCTTATCTTTCCCTGTATTATCAGTCTTAGGATTTCATACCGCTGTCCCCTCATTACGTGTCCCAAATATTGTAACTTTTCTTACGTTATTTTTATTGAGTTTATTATTTCGCATTCTTTGTCCATTTCTTGTGTTACAAAACTGACTTTACGCGGTTGACTTTACTATTTTATTATTTATGTTTTTAGGCACATGTTTAATTTTAGTTGACTTTATTTATTTTTTAATAACATACTTCTAAACAAATGAAAGACACTGAATTTACATCTTTTATTTTACAAACTACGATATTTAATTTATATATTGCACTAAATCTATTAACTTATTTACATAATTACAAGTTCATAAATAACGCGCCCGATACATATTCCGTCAAGTACACCGACGTATTCAAATTCACAACTGAAACTCCAATTCCAAAAATGTATATTTATATTTATAGTTATGTACAATTAGTCTACTGATTTCCAGAAAAATCTAAAGGTAAATATAATAATAAAAAAGGTTCATCGATGGCCTTCTAGATAAGCCGATTTTAAACTAGTGTCTCGCCCACGGGAAGGGTCTCAGACAGTTCGTCGCCAGAAGCTTCTGGTGTTGACAGGGCCGGCCTGGGACCGTGACACTTGCGATACTTCTGTGTTCGTTTTCTTCTGTGTCCATGTCATTCTAAGCATCTTTCTGAAACACCACATTTCGAATGAATGTAGCTTATTTATGTGTTCTTGCTTCAATGTCCAGCTTTCAAGTCCATATTTCAGTATCGAGAACACGTCGCATTTCAGAGCTCTTACTCTCAGTTCTACTCTAAGGTCTTTGTTGCAAAGAATTGTTTTTCTAGTCGTTATTTCTGTTGTTTGATCATTTTGCTCTGAAATCGATGTTCCTAGGTATTTGTAGATATTTGTCAACCCTTTCTATAAGTACATTTGCCAAATGTATGCTTATTTGTATGTTTGTTTTCTTAGTTATTATCATGTATTTGATCTTTTTTATATTCAAACTTTTCACTAACCAAGCCACATGTGAGCTCTGAGAAAAATGCCAACGTCTAGAGCACCAGCCGAGAAAGAACACCTACGTACGATTAAGAAAGAAATCATTATTAAAGAAGAACAGTACTTTACAGCATGTCAAAACCTTTCACAATTGCAAAAATGACAAAGGTCATGCAAGACATGAAAAATACCAAGGTTACAGGTTTTGACAATATACAAATAATGCAGTCGCTGAAGGTGAATATGAGCTATTACCTCCGATTTCGCTGAACCTCCATCGATTTTAGATCGAGGTTTGAGGATATCTCAAGGAACAAAGGTGACATGGTGCCAACTTGCGCTTTTACCCTGGAGTTTGATGCCACCCCTTCTCTCTGGTGAAAATTATTTTATTAAAAATAACCCCGTAATTTGATATAAAGGCAAATACTAAGCAACGATTTTAATTTTTCGTGATATAAATGCATAATTTTTACTGATTTTTCATAAATAAGTAAAAACTATAAGCTTTTACAAAAAAGTTATCATTACCAAAATTGAAACTAATAGAAAATGAAATATACTTCTTATTAGAGAAACTCTTTAATGTTAACTAACAGTAAGTAATTTTTTTTTTTTTTTTTTTTTTTTTTTTTTTATTTAATGTAATATTTACAATCTGTCCTCAACTGAGAACAATAGGTAAATTATTTGACAAAAATTGAAAATTTTGACCTGTAGAGGGAGATCCAGTGATCACCCTCTTTACATAAATTAAATTAAAACAAATTAAAATAAGTTTAGTTATCACAGATTATTCGAATCTTCTTGCTAGATCCACTACTTTGAATCTCTTCAGGCGTCGTACATCATTGTGGTCATCAGTAAGGTTGCTGGCTAACTCATTTGGATGAGATTCTAGTCTCTTGGAATATTTTTTGTAATATTCCGTTATTACTGTTTTTATGGATGGCACATTGAGGTCTGGCTCTATCACATAGTTCGGCACGTACCAAGGGGCATTCAGCATTGTTCTAAGGACTTTGTTCTGGAATCTCTGCAATATTTCTAGGTTAGTTTGACTGGCTGTCCCCCAAAGTTGGATACCATAGGTCCACACTGGTTTTAATATAGTTTTATATATCAGCAGTTTGTTTTCAAGTGATAGTTGAGATTTACGACCGATGATCCAGTACATTTCTCGAAATTTTATTCCTAGTTGTTTTCTTTTTGTAAAAATGTGTTTTTGCCAAGTTAATCTCCTATCAAGATGGATTCCTAGGTACTTGACAGTATCGGTTTGTGGGAGTTGAGTTTCATTTAGTGTTACAGATGGACATGTTTGTCTTCTCATGGTGAAGGTTACATGGATGGATTTACTCTCATTCGCCTTTATCTTCCATTTTTTAAGCCATATTTGTATATTATTAAGGTCTTTCTGAAGGGTTCTGGATGCTGTATTTGGATCATGGTGAGAGGCTAGTACAGCAGTGTCATCAGCAAAAGTTGCACACGTTGTTTTGTTACTTGTGGGTAGGTCAGCAGTGTAGAGCAAGTACAATATCGGTCCCGAGACACTTCCTTGTGGTACTCCGGCTTTTATTGGTCTTAGGCTTGTGTATTCATTATCCTGCTTGACTAGGAAATGCCGGTTGGAAATATAGCTTTTTAGGATTTGATAAAAAGGATGAGGAAGGTTTTTCTTTAGTTTAAAGAGCATACCAGCATGCCATACCTTGTCGAAGGCCTGACCAATGTCCAGGAATGCAGCAGAACAATACCTTTTATTTTCTAGATCACTTCTGATGTGTTTTACCAGTCTATGTACCTGTTCTATCGTTCCGTGTTGTGTTCTGAACCCAAATTGGTGTTGGGGAATTAGTTTCCTTTCTTCTATAACTGGGGATAATTGTTTAAGGAGAAGTTTTTCCAAAATTTTTGATAGAACAGGTAGCAGGCTTATTGGTCTGTATGAAGTCACCTGAGTTTTATTTTTCCCTGGCTTAGGTATGAGAATAATTTGAGCAACTTTCCATTGTTCTGGGTAGTAACCTAGCCTAAATATTGCATTAAATACTTGCGTTATCATTTTCAGACCTTTGCATGTCAATTGCTGCAGTACTTTCCCGTTGATCAGGTCATACCCTGGAGCTTTTTTTGGACTGATTTCATGCTGGATCATATTTCTAACTTCTTTAGTGGTGATTTTTTGTATAGGTAAATCCATCTGGTAGGGCGATTCCAGGAAGTCATTTATTTCTTCCTCTGTGTCACCATCTTCCATGGGATGTGGCTGGAATACATTAGTGAGGTGATTTGCAAATGCTTCGGCTTTTTCCTTATTATTTCTACACCAGTTTCCCTCTTGGTTTCGTATTGGTGGTATTTGTTGTTTCGGGTGTTTGATTTTTCTCGTGGCCTTCCAAAGGGTATATTCACTATCTGCGTTTGCTGATAAACCTGTAAGATATTCTTGTATTTTGTTATTTTTGATATTATGCAATTGTAGTTTAATTTCCTTGGTGATTTTATTTAATTTCGCCTTGTTCTCATGTGTTCTTTTTCTTCGCCACTCTTCCTTTATTTTTCTCTTTCTAGCAATCATTTCCTTTATTGCAGTTGGGCAATTCTCTTTCAATTCTGTTTGGTAGCAGTCAGGGGTAGCATACCAAGCAGCTTCTTGTATATATTTCTGAAGATTTTCTACTGCTGCGTAGATATCACTTTCTGTTTTCAATGGGATGTTTATGTCAATTAGTTCATCTAGTTTAGTCTTGAAAATGCTCCAGTCTGTTTTGTTACTGTATAGTGATGGTTGTTTAGTACTGTTTGTTATTTGTGCATACCATGTCGCGATTACGCTAGAGTGGTCAGAGGGTAGATCGTAACAAGATTCTACTTTTGCCAATTTAACATTAATTCCTTTAACAATATAAAAGTCGAGTAGATCAGGTATTTTTGCATTGTCGGTAGGCCAGTAAGTTGGTTCCCTTGTGGTGAGGTAATTTGCATTGGTCGCATTTATAGCTTCAAGAAGTTCTCTGCCTTTTGTGGTAATAATTCTGGATCCCCAGGTAGTATGCTTAGAATTAAAATCTCCTCCTGCTATAAATCTATTTCCTAATGTTTTAAAGAAATTTTCAAACTGTTCCGTTTTGTTATTGTGCTTTGGCGGACAGTATATAGCTGATACTGTTAGTGGGCCTAGTTGATCTTCCACAACAATGCTGGTGGCCTGTAGATAGTCGCATTCATGTTTTTGTATTTCGTAGTGCTTTAGTTTATTACTAACTATTATTGCAGTGCCTCCATGTGCTTTTTCGTTGGGATGTTGCGTATGATAAGTTGTAAATCGTGGAATATTGATGTGGTTTTTGGATGTAAAATGAGTTTCTGTAATCAGCATTATGTCAATTTTTTGTGTGTTAATAAATAGTTTTAATTCTTCTACATGTTGACTTAAGCCATTGGCGTTCCATAATACTAGCTTTAGTAACTGAGTCATTTCTGGTTGAGAATCATGGTCAGGAGGTTGAGCATAGTGCTCATTTGTTCCGTCAGTTTTTTTAACATGTCTTTCAGTTCTGACATGTCTGTGTGGTTATTAGTTTGATTTGGTATATGTTGTGTAGTAGTTTGGTTGGAGGCTTGCTGGTTAACTGCTTGCGTTGCTTGTGCGTATGTTATTCCAGGTTGCACATAGTTGACTGTTGTAGTTCTATCTTGGTTTGTCCTCGCGTTGTGTCGTCTCAAGTTAGGGAATTTAAGTTTTTGTAATTGTTTGTGAACTTCACACCCTCTATAATTTGCGGGGTGATTTTCACCACAGTTAGCACATTTAACATTACTGTCTCTGGTTTTCCTTGGACATTCTTTAGTGTAATGAGGTTCTGCGCATTTGACACAGCACGGTTGTTTATTGCAGAAGTTTTTTGTGTGGTTGTATTTTTGACATCTACTACATTGCGGAATTATTCTCTTGACATGCGGTGCTTCGAATTCTACTATGGAATGCATTACTTGTTTAATGTTATAGATGTCCTTGTTATTATCTTTTGTTTCTAGATCAATGTAGAACATAGGCAGCAATTTTTTAGTTTGGTTGTGTAGTATATTCCATATATTTATAACATTATGGTTTTTGGTTTTAAGATCTTCTTTTATCTCTTCTAAACTTGTCGTAGGGTGCATGCCTTTAAGAACCACTCGGTAGTGTCTTTCACTTTTAGGTTTATAAGTGTGGAAGTCCGTGTTTTTTGTTTTTAGAGCATTTATTATGGCGGTGTATGCTTTGTCTGATTTTGGTTGAATTTTTATTTGTTCGCTGTTGATAGCTTTAGTGATAAAATCATTTTCTGCTACTTGTTGCAATAGATCGATAAGAGGCTTGCAGATCTGCACGCCTGATACAAATATTGGAGGTGGTTTTGGTTTTGCATCTGTATTTTTAACTGTGTCTTCCAAATTGTCACTTTCATCTATTGAACTTAGTGCTTCAAATTGATTTTGTGTTGTTATAGGTTTACTTAACCAGTACTCACCAAGTTTTGTTTGTCTTTTGTTACTTCTAGGCATTTCTGGACTGCTTCTTAATCTTTTTCCGGTAACCTCATTCCATTGCTGTTCTTCAATACTGGCTGTTTGTTCATTTGTTTGGTTTATTTGTAGTGAATCATTAGGTTGTTGGGAACAAGTGGGAATTTGTATAGGATTTTGGATCATTGGAGCCATGGTTTTTACATTTTGTTCATAATTTGGTTGGGAATAAAAGCCTGTTGAAAAGTTGTTCATGTTACCTGCTCGGTTGATACGCCACTGGAATCATTGCTGACGATAACTCGCTGCTAACAGCTTTCAATGAGCCAATGTTCTTTTACTTATTAACGTTAAAAATTAAAATGTTATTAATAAAATATAAACACTCGTAAAATCCGCAATAACTAATTGCTTTGTTTAAAAACTTTAAATACATTCACGAATTTTTAGACACAGTAAGTAATTGAATACATATTTTTTTTTTTTTCAAGTAATTGAATACATATTTTTTTCGGAGAGTACTCAAATCTAAGTATTCAAGTTTAAATAACAGGAAAATGATGCATTTTATAACATAATCTTATTAAACATTATTTATCAAAATACTTAAAAATATATATCAAATTAGTCACCGAACAAGTTGACAGCTTTAAAATTTATGCTCCAAAATGTTTCCAAAATGTATCTTTTAAAAATTTTTCCAAAAAATTTTATTGTTTTTTTTTAAATAACTCCGTTAACTTTTATGATATCAGGTTCACCCAAAAGCCAATTGAAAGCTAATTATAACGGCTATCAATCCACGTTAAATTAAATCTTTTAAACCCCTGACTTTTCTAAAAATAAATGCTTAAATTGCCACGGTTACATGGTTCTCGCAGCAAAATTTAAGCTATAAACGTTTCTATCTCGGTTATTTTTTTACCTTACAGAAATAGTAAAACAAGTATAATATTTGATACAGAAATATCTAGAATTTGGTTATATACCATTTTTAACGTATATTGAGTAATTTTCGAGCTATTATCAAAATAAAATAACAATTAGGATAATTGTAAACATTTTGATTTATTAAAATTACTTTTTTTTTTCAAAAATAATCATTCTAAACCGGTCAAAATTGTTGAAATCATTACTTATTATCATATAAACTGATTGTTGTAAGGATTATTATAAATTTTAATTTTTATGGAAATGTCGTATGTTTTATTTTTCAAAAAAACAGTAAAATCCTATATAAAAGGTATATTTAAAATCCCTCAAAAGGGCCATATCAAAATCACAACATAACTAGTTTTCTACTGGTTTACCAGTCATCATCAGTGTTTACGTGCAATGTACATGCTAACCACCAAGATATTGTTTGACAAAAATATGTGGGTCAAAGTCCAGTAAAAGTTGTCCGTCAAGGAAACATTGGTTTAAAATGTTACATCAAACTAGGATGTTTAAAATATTTGGCTAATCTCCCCCAGGTAACATCTGAGCTTTGGATATGACTTGTTCACATTTTAAAAGTATGAAGGCAAGTGACAATTGTCCTGTTACCTTTGGCAGATTAGCCAAATATTTTAAACATCCTAGTTTGATGTAACATTTTAAACCAATGTTTCCTTGACGGACAACTTTTACTTGGCTTTGACAAACAATTTTTGTCGAATAATATCTTGGTGGTTAGCATGTGCATTGCACGTAAACACTGATGATAACTGATAAACCAGTCGAAAACTAGTTATGTTGTGATTTTGATGTGGCCCTTTTGAGGGATTTTAAATATAGCTTTTATACATGATTTTACTGTTTTTTTGTATTATATGGTATACAGCCAACTACAGGAAAACTTTTTCCTTGTGGATTTTTTTTATTTTTCACTTTTTGCTAAAAAAGTCGAAAAGGTTCTCTTATTTTCATCATAACTGGCCTAATTTTAATGCTATTTACTTTTTGTGAAACTCATTTGATAGGTATTCCAAAGTACTTTGACAAATCTTTAGCAGGTATATTTTAAAAAAAGCATCGTTTTCCTGTTATTTAAGCTTCAATAGTTAGATTTGAGTACTCGTCAAAAAATATACCTACATTCAATTACACATACAGTCGGAAAAATGAAAGAATACCCATGAACGATCACATCAATCACATATTATTCAGATTATTAATAATCTTTCTCTCTCGTTTGTTATTTATGAAAAAAAAAACAGCAAATACAAAGTAAAGGCGCGTTTACATGTATCCAGTAACTGGCGCCAGTCGCACTGGAACGACAGTGCTGGCATCATGTAAACGCTTTTTTGTTCCAGTCCAGCGCTGTCTGCCAGCGCTGTCTCGAATAGAAGGCTGGTCTATTTTTCGTGCCAGTGGCACTCGTCCGCGTCCCCTCTAACCCCGTGCCAGTGGTTGTAGACACGTGTAAACACATCGTTCCAGTCGCTGGCGCTGTCGTACCTGTGGTTTCAGTGACCGTATTAGGATTTTTAATAAGAGTGCCAGTGAGATTGGCGCCAGTTACTGGATACGTGTAAACGAACCTATGCAGCGCTGTCTTAGTCAAGCACTCGCATTCCAGTGAGACTGGCGCCAGTTACTGGATACGTGTAAACGTTACTTAAGTGCTTGATTTGATTGTTCATGGGTATTCTTTCATTTTTTCGACTGTAACTCACTTTGAATTAAAATTAGTTTAGTTCTTTAAGTGAGGAGTGTATTAAATTTTTTATTATCTTCAATTTAGGTAATAACAACTTTTTTGTAAAAACTTACAGTTTTTTAGTTATACGTGAAAACAGCTTTAAAACATGCATTTTTTTACGAAAAAATAAAATCTTTGATCATTAGTGACTCAAAAAGTGTGGATTTATTTTAATAACTTTATATAACAAGATTTGCTTAGAATTTGTCAATCTATCGATTTATGGGATTATTTTTAAGAAAATAATTTTCACCTCCGAGAAGGGGTGGCAACCTACCCCAGTGTGAAAGCGCAAGTTGGCATCATATGTCACCTTTGTTCACTGAGATATCCTCTAACTACTCACCAATTTTCATGAAAATCGATGGAAGTTCAACGAAATCAGTTCGGTGTATCCTTCCTACTATAACAAATGGATAGTAAACGTAGACCTTAAGCTAAGAAAATATGAACAAACTAGCCACAACAGAAGGAGCAACTGAAAGGGCAATGTTAGGTATACAACTACCGGATAGAAAGAGGACCGACTTGAAAGACCAGAAACAAAAGTCAAGGTTATCACAAAAAAATGGAGCTGCCAAACTCAAATGGGACTTCGCAGGCTACACTGATAGACAAAAAGACCAACGTTAGAACGCAATATTATTAGTGATGTTGAAAAAGTATATATTCGTTACAAAGCACACGTTACTTATGAATACCGAAAGCAACGATTACTATACAGAGAATCAAATCGTTACTTTGATTACTTTGATTAATCTGATTAATTTGTTACTTCGTACCAATCGTATCAGAGCGAGTACCTATTTGAGTATTGTACCTACAATCGGTTGATCTCGGAATCCGACCGGTTTACCATGAGTGTTCGGTATCAGTACAGTCAACTAAAATTTTATCTATGAAGAGCGAAGGCTATGAAGATATGTACAGGATTACCGGGCGACGAGAAGTGGCTGAAACAGAGGGAGGTAAATCATTTAACAAAGCATGCACCCAGAAGCAGATATCTACACGATAAAATACAATTTGTCGAGGTAGATAATTCACAGATGTTTGTTCCTTTGAAAATAAAAATGCAGCACATTAGATTTTAATAATAAAGGTACACGACTCTTATCATGCCTAGAGAAAAATACCTAAGGTACGTCATCTAGACTTTCGAGGGTTTGTTTTTGGCAGTTAATTGATTCAAACAGATTACTCTAGATTACTGATAGTGTGGAGCAGCAATAGCAGAATAATTAACAACATTAATTAACAAAATCATAAAACACAATAAAATACCGGAGGAATGGAGAACGAGAGAACTAATTCTACTATTCAAAAAGGAGATAAAAAGCAGCCAGAAAACTACAGAGTTATCAACCTGTTAAATACTACCCTAAAACTTACAACTAAATTTTTACAAGGCCTAATGAATCAGAGGATAAGTTTAGCAGATGAACAACAGGGTTTTCATACCTAGATCGTGTAACGATGCAATATTCTTCATAAAGCAAATTACTTAGAAATCACTAGAGTATAATAGACCAGCATTTCTATGTCTGATTGACTTAAAGAAAGCATTTGACAGAGTAAGACGCACAGATGTTATCCATCTTCTGTATAATAGAGAATTTCCCTTAGATATCATAAAAACTATTGAAAAAATCTACCATAACAACAAAACGGAAGTCAGAATAGATGGACAACTTACAGAATCTATAGATATAGGCAGCGGAATAAGACAAACAGACTCATTGAGTCCTATGCTCTTCAATTTAATCGTGGATGAATGTTTATGTACTTTTGGATGCATTTTATACCGCAATTATGCATTTCCACCCATTTTTTTATCGAAAACTTTTTCTGTTTCACTATTTCCCTAAAAATCATTTATTTTTTCCTAAATGCCTTGGCCTATGTGTATTTTATTGTTATGATCCAAAAATCTAAAATTATATCTGCCCGGGCCAAAAAAATTAGTAAAATTTATCAAGAAAATGCATTTTTAATTATTAATTTGTCTGGACAAAATTATGTCGGGCACCCCTTGTTTTAATAATTTTTAACAAAATAGATTACATATTATATCATTTATAGCCTAATAAAATAAAAAAATCAAAATGTAAATTCGCACAGGTTAAAACAAATTTTTTGTCAAAGTTTAGGTGGGTACAAAAGATATTTTCAAGAAAGTATCCAAATCATACAAGGGGATCATTGTTTAAATAATTAAAAAAAGGTCATTTTTGCAAAAAAAATACTTTTTTAACTGCTGAGGTAATTCACTTATTAATGAAGGTATATGGAATTTTTTTCTGCAAAGTTGAAGGGTAAGTTTTTCACAGAAGACTTACTTAATTACATTGGACCCCCTATTTATTTAAATAATTGTATATGAAACATTAAAAAACAAATTTGCGAAAAATTATTTTTAGAATTATTTTTAGCGTTTTAAATAAGCACTATAAAATATCTTATTTTACAGACTAAGGCTACGGCTCCACGGGCGAGAAATTGACGCTAGCAGTAGCAGTAGAATGTACTTAAGGTTCCACGGAACGGAACGGGAATAGCCGAACTGAACCGACCACGCACGTCCTGTAGTCGGTACAGTTCGGCTATTCCTATTCCGTTCCGCGGACCTTACGTTCATTTTACTGCTACTGCTAGCGTCAATTTCTCGCCCGTGGAGCCGTAGCCTAAGTTGCGCTATGTTACCAGTATTAAGTATTTTGAAAATTATTATATTAAAAATATTAAGATTTAACTCAAATCTCTTAAATAAAATATGGCTACTTACTGTATTACAGGGTGTTTTATTTAAAAATTTAAAAATTATAGTTACCAAGCACTTTAAAACTATTCGACGTATACTTATAATATTTGGCAGAAAGTGTGGCTATTATACACCCTAATAAATTGTGATTAATAAACGTTTCTAGCTAGTGCCAGAGGCGTACGACAGGGGATAGTGAATGATTGACTCTTTCCAAATTCTACGCCACAGAGATTTATTATTTTAGTGAAAGTTTTCTATTCTCCAATACTTTGTATGTAAATAACTTTATTGGTATCGATAAAGTCATCAGTTTGAGAGATATTCGAAGTTTAAAATGAATGAATTAATGAATCAAAATAACTATGCCGTTTAATTTTTAACGTTCAATATCTCGAAAACTAATGAGTTAATCGTTGCCAGTAAAGAGTATATTATTTACAGAGAAAGTATTGTAGAATCGAAAAATTTCGCTAAAATAGTAAGTCCCTTAGTGGCGTAGAATTTGGGAAGGGTCAACCATTAACTATCCCCTGTCGTACGCCTCTGAGTAGCTAGAGACTTTTATTTATCAGAATTTAGTTGACTGTATTGTACCCACACTTTCTGCCAAGTATGATAAGGATGCGTCAAATAGTTTAAAAGTACTTGGTAAAAATAATTTTTAAATTTTTAATTAAAACACCCTGTAACTCAGTAAGTAGCCACATTTTATTTAAGTGATTTTAGACCAGTCTTAATATTTTTAGTTCTAGAATCTACAACTTAGAGATTCGGCCTTCTTAGTGAAACTTAACCCTCAAAGGGCCCGTATTAATAGAAACCCAAGAAAAAAAAGAAGAGAAAAAAAGACAAAAAAATTTTTGAATTAGTGAAAAATTCCCAGGAACCCAAATATCGAAACGGCATTTCAAAATATTTAATCCCAGCGACGTAATTAAAAAAACAAATTATAAACAAATTTTAATAATTTTCAAATGACATTTTAGGGGAAAGTTTAATTGAAATTTTGAATTTATCAATACATTTATCGAAAATATATACAAAATTAAAAATAATAAGATTTAATACAGGTGAATATTCCTTTGGCAACAACCGCGCTTTTGCAATTGAAAATAGATAACATTTAATAAATAAATTCAATATCTCAAAAAATATTAAATATTTTAAGACCAATTTTTTTATTAATACTTATAACATAGCGCAACTTCTCCTGTAAACAAAGATAATAGTGCTATTTAAAACGCTAAAAATAATTTTTTGCAAATTTGTTTTTAAAGTTTTATGTATAATTATTTAAATAAATTTAATTTAGTAAGTTTTATGTGAAAGATTTACCCTCCAGCTTTGCAGAAAACAATCCTATATACAGTAGGAAAAATGAAATAATACCCATGAACGACCATATAAAACACACTGTATTTTCCTGTCACCCTGTCATACAAAAAATTGGCCAGCGCAAGTACACGTAATAATTATTATTACATGTACTTGCGCTGGGCAATTTTCTTTGTGACACGGTGACAGGAAAATACAGCGTGTTTTACATGTTCGTTCATGGGTATTCTTTCATTTTTCCGACTGTACCTTCATTAGTAATTGAATGACCGCAGCAGTTAAAACAGTAATTTTTTTGGAAAAATGAACACTTTTTAATTATTTAAATAACGATCCCCTTGTATGATTTGGATACTTTCTTGAAAATATTTTTTGTACCCACCTAAACTTTGATATAAAATTTGTTTCAACCTGTACGAATTTACATTTTGATTTACATGTTGTGCAATTTTATTTTACTAGACTATTACATATATTTCTATCCATTAAATAGATCGGTGAAGGTGGTTGTTATATCTATATCGGATCGCATACTTATACGAAATACTGAGAAATGCGATTCTCGATATGATTACTGGTACTCAAATACAAAAGTTATCATAGTAATCAAAGTATCCTACTAATACAAAATATGTAGTTAGAAATTCGATTCTCCATTATGATTACCGTCAAATACAAAAGTAACGAATACTGTAAATGTGTAAATGACTACTTTATACAAAAGTAACGATTTGTAACGATTACTCGAAGGTAACTATAATCAACAGTAAATACTACAGCATTAGAAGCCTTACAAGGGTAGACAACTAAGAGGAAGACCAAAGATAATATAGGTGTATGACATCAAAAACATAGCCGGAATAAATTGGAAGTATGTTGCTCAGGATAGGGGTCGATAAAGGGAGGTGAGAGATGCCTATGTCCAAAAATATACGAGAGAAGGCTAAGGAAAAGAAGAAACGTAAAAATTATATTTACCCCAGGCTGTGGCGTAAATAAACGTGATATAATTCATGAATTTTTGAAACTTATCAGGTGTTGTAAAGGACTTATACTAAAATGTAACCAAAAATTTTGTGCGGTTTTTTACTTATGACGATTTTCATTTGTTAAATTTGCAATTTTTCAAGATTTTTAATTTTGCAGCTCAGGATATTCATTTTAGAGAAAAATTTTAAATAGAAAATTGTAGTGAATTAAAAATCCTATAATTTGAGCTACGGAAAGTTTAATTTACTTAATACGTTACATATTGCAAAACAGCCAGCCAAAGGTCCAAAATGGCCTTTTTTGCAATTGACTTATTTATTGTAAAAATAATTTTATGCATTTTTTTAAGGCTTTAAAATAAAGATCTTTCAATACTAAACATAAAAAAATGTAGTGCCCGATTGGTGAACTTGTTGCTTAGATATTATAATTTATTTATCCCAAGAGGTCAAATGCCCAAGACTATAACTATTTGAAAAAAAATCGTACAGAGTTAATCGAAGATCCATTCTCCTTCTAAAGACTTGTGTTTTCATATTCTGATAAATAAGGGGGCAAATTTCGTTATAAACATTTAGAACTGAAGCCGCCCCTGTACATCCTATGAGTTTCTAACTTACAGGTTATTGTTGCTAAAGACAAAATAAAGACTCAAAAACAAATAAAAATTTTCTACGACCAACTGAAGCCGGGATAATTGTTTTCGTTTTTTTTTTAAATCGTAGTGACTTTATTTATAACAATTATTAAGAAATTATTTCACAGTAATTGACTAAGGAAAGACTATATTCTCTTAAAATAAAAATTATTTTAACCGAAAATTACATTTAATTATTAAAAATGATTTTTAAAGTGTAGTGGAGATTTATTTTTCGTTACGACTGTGATTTATTGTGCCCGTTGCCCTTAGAAACGGCTAGCAACTTATAATACATTGAATCACGGTTTTTGCTTTAAATTTTAAAGCACCGCTTAGATTGACATGAAATTTGGCAGACACATAGATAACCTGTTAGAGAATAAAAATGTTATTGGGCCTCTGTGTGCTTTTGTCCTGGGGGTGAGTTTCACCCCTTATAAGGGGTGAAAAAATATATGTTCAAAATAAGTTCGGAAATGGATAAAACGTCTAATTCTAAGCACCTTTTGTTCCATAGCATTTTTTCACCAAGTTAATACCTTTCGAGTTATTTTCGAGTAAATACCTTCATTTTTCAACAAAAAAAAAACACGATCTTTGACGGTTTTTGACAAATAACTCAAAAAGTAAGTATTTTATTGAAAAAAAGAGTTTTAACAAAAATATAGCAAATTAAAAATTGAAAAAAAAATCATGTATGCATGAAATCTCTAGACCCAGTAGAAACAAAGTTCTAGCTAATGTAAAATAGGTTCATATCCGTCAAATTTCAAAGTGAATTATTTTAACGTGAAATAACTAAAAAATCATGCACTTTTTGTTGTTTTACTCGTGTATGTGTCGTTTATGTCTGTAGTTTCATCAGTTCAAAGTGCTTACTTTTGAAGGAGATGTAGTTAAAAGGACTTGAAGTAGTCAATAATCACGAGTGTATGCAAATTTAGAAAAGCCATACCTTAACATATTTTTGCCTTCAAAAAAAAAAAAAATAAAAAAATCCAAAATATTCGTAACAGCAAAAACTTCATTTTTTTACTCTTTGTGATTTTTGGTGACACTTATAAATGTTAACTTATTTAAAAAAAACATTTTTTTCAAACTTAAAAATTAAAATAGATTTACTTTAAAACCATTTTTTTTAAATAAGTCATTTAAACCGATGATACTTACAGATCATATAAATAATGCATGATCAAAGTAACTTGTGAAGCGGTAATGATTAATTTGATTTAAGATGGTAATTAGACTTTCCCGAGTTTTTGACAAAAAAAAGAGATCAACTTTATTTTCAGTGTAACTTGCTGACTTTTGATGCTATAAACTTTTTTTAAAAACAGATAATACATACTTTTTTAAATACTTTAAAAAAGTTGTAATGACTTTTCTCCAAAAAGTGCATGATTTTTTGGTTATTTCACGTTGAAAAAATTCATTTTGAAATTTGACGGATACGAACCTATTTTTCATTAGCTAGAATTTTGTTTCTACTGGGTCTAGAGATTTCATGCATACATCTTTTTTTTTCAGTTTTTAATTTTCTATATTTTTGTCAGAACTCTTTTTTCAATAAAATACTTACTTTTTGAGTTATTTGTCAAAAACCGCAAAAAACGTGATTTTTTTGTTGAAAAATTAAGGTATTTACTCTAAAATAACTCGAAACGTATTGACGTGGTGAAAAAATGCTATAGAACAAAAGATGCTTAGAATTAGACGTTTATCCATTTCCGAACTTATTTTGAACATATATTTTTTCACCCGTTATAAGGGGTGAAACTCACCCCCAGGACAAAAGCACACAGAGGCCCAATATCATTTTTATTCTTTAACATGTTATCTATGTTTTAGCCAAATTTCATGTCAATCCAAGCGGTGCTTTAAAATTTAAAGCAAACACCGTAATTCAATGTAATATAAGTTGCTAGCCGTTGCTAAGGGCAACCGACACAATAAATCACAGTTAAAATAATTTTTCTTTTAAGATAATATAAGTCTCTCTTTAGTCCATAACTGTGAAATAATTTCTAAATTGTTAGAAATAAAGTCAATACAATTTAAGAAAACAAAAACAATTATCTCGGCTTCAGTTGGTCGTAGAAAATTTCTATTTTGTTTTGAATCTTTATTTTGTCTTCGGCAACAATAACCTGCAAGGTAGAAACTCATAGGATGTAAAGGGGCGGCTTCCGTTCTAAATGTTTATAACGAAATTTGCCCCCTTATTTTCAAACCCGAAATAAGAGGTTGAAAAATGTTATACGCATTTATTTACATTAGAATATTAAAGTATAAGTCTTTAGAAGGAGAGTGGATCTTGGATTAACTCGATGTACGATTTTTTTTTTTTTTTTTCAAAAAGTTATAGCCTTGGACATTTGACCTCTTGGGATAAACAAATTATAATACCTAAACAACAAGTTCACCAATCGCTCACTACAATTATTTTTATGTTAAGTATTTTAAGGATCTTCATTTTAAAGCCTTAAAAAAGACATAAAAGTTATTTTTACAATAAATAAGGCAATTGCAAAAAACGGCTATTTGGATATTTCGCAGGCTATTTTGCAATAACGTATTAACGAAATTAAACTTGCCATAGCTCAAATTGTGGGTTTTTTAATTTACTACAATTTTCTATTTAAAAGTTTTTCTCTAAAATTAATATCCTAAACTGCAAAATTAAAAATCTTTAAAAATTGCAAATTTAACAAATGAAAATCGTCATAAATAAAAAACCGCACAAAATTTTTGGTTAGATTCTAGTATAAGTTATTCCTGACATCGTCCTTTACAATACCTGATAGGTTTCAAAAATTCCTGAATTATATCCTGAAATCGACCTATTTTTCACCCACGGCTTGGACTAATTGAAGATGTATATTATGATGTGTCACACCATTCGCCAAATGTGAAAATAAACTTTATAAGATCAATTGTCTAAGATTTTATTTTAATGTGTAAAACAACCATATCATTTACATGGTTTTAACCAATACATTATGGTGGCTCAGGCATGCAATTTTTGTAAGTATGGCCTATTGTTTTTAAAACCTCTGTCAATTTTTAACTTTTCTCTAAATTAATTAGGTTATACTTAATTTCAGGGCTTTTAAACACTGATGATGGATTCCTTGTTCCGAAAAGGTTTTGTATTGTGACCCTTATTTAGGGTATTTTTATATATACCTTTTACAAAAAACTTGGTATTTTTTTTTATTTTAATAATTTGATATTTGCTTACTCTTAAAAAAAATGTTAATTCAAATTTGAAATACATATTTCAAAATTTAAGTGTTCGTCTCTAAATTTACCGCACTATATAATGTCATGCTTCCTTAGAAAATAGATGTTTATATACTAATAATATTACCATAGATTATCACACTATTGTTTGTTCTACCTACAATATATCTCATATTCCTCAACTCATGAAACCAAATGCACTTCTTCAAAGGATCATAGATAATGTATTTTCCATTCAGTAATATATTGTTTGGCACAAATAGGCCACAGTGAGGACTATTCCAATATAACCAATCAGAGAACAATATACGACAACGTTCTGTTTAATATTCTCAAAGTGTACGGCTGATTGTTTAACAATTGTGGATTTATGTTGGAATGGGAATACAGATGACCTACCGTATTCTATTGGATGTATTTGTTATTTTCAGACTAAATGTTTTTGGTGGTTTAATTTTTTTAAATGCAAAAACAACAAGAAGTCCGCAGGTTTAGCTAAAAAAAAGAGAAGTCAAATATAAGGAATGATGGAATATTATTAATTGTCCTTCACATAACATTTCGAACATTTGTACTTATGGTGGTAGTGGTCTTTTCGGGCCGCTGATCACAGTTTAAAGAAGCAGAAGAAGAAAAAGAAGATTATTAAGCTTCTTGACAAGTGACGTCCGCGCATCACTGTTTTTTTTTCTGTGCGTGTACTGATCACAAGTGTTTTCCAAATAGTTTTATAAAAATTATTAGAAAGTGTTTAAAATACCACAAAAGTCATCAGAGAATAATTATGTATCCCGAAAGAGGCGGAAATATGAAAATTTGCAACAGAAGCTGGTAGAGTTAAGGTATTTATATGATATTTTTGGGTTTTATCCCAAAAGACCAAGTTATTTATAAGATATTTTTGAATTATTTTATGTTAGATAAATTAAATTATGTGTGAATAGATCGAACTATAAATATTTAATATTTACGAAATGACAATTTTAAACAAATTCAAACTTGGGGTCCTTTTTTGTTGTTATCAATATATTTTCTCTGTTGTCATAGTTACTATATCTCGCCTTCTTCCCTATTCGAAATACTCAAAACGTCAATAGTATTTGTCAAAACACACAGAGATGTAACAGGCGCTATGTTGCCACACAGCACTGGTTTTCCTATTAATGTTTATTTTGTAGCAAAATGTCCGACAGACATGATATTATGCAAAAATTTATATTGTTTGTGTCAATAAGGATACTTTAAGGTAGCCCAAAGTAACACAGACTACATTATTAGGGGTTTAACAATAAAATTAAAGCCCAAAGGTTTAAAATAGAACAAAATAAAGGGATTACCAATAAAATTAGAGCAGGGGTGCTTTTAAGCAGCCCAAAAAATCTTTATGATTATTTGACCTGCCTCTATTTTTCAGAGGTACTCTACAGTAGTCCAGAAGTTTAGAATAGAACAAAATATATTAGTTTAACTGCTTTTGTAAATTTTACTTCGATTTCACGTTACAAGCAAGTTTACTTGCACTAAATTATTTGTTTGGTTTTGTGTTCAAACAATAAAACTAGAGCAGAGGTATTTTTTAGTAGCCTAGACAAACTTTATGATCATTTTATCTGCTTCTATTTCTCAGAGGGATTTTTACAGTAGCCCAGCAGTTTGGAATACAATAGAATTATATTTATTTCAATACTTTTTTAAATTCTACTTCGATTTAAGATTACAAGCAAGTTTAATTACACCAAGTTTTTTGTTTGGTTTGTCTTCAAACAATAAAATTACAGCAGAGGGTACTTTTTAGCAGCCCAGACAATCTTTATGATTATTTTATCTGCTTCTATTTCTCCGAGGTACTTTAATGTAGCCCAGAAGTTTAGAATACAATAAAATGTATTTATTCAACTATTTTGTGCAAATTCTGCCTAGATTTCATATTACGAGGGTAGTAAGTTTACTGCTTACATTAAATGTTTGTTTGGTTTGTCCTCAAACAATAAAACTAGAAGAGGGTACTTTTTTTAGTAGCCCAGAGAATTTTTATTTTGAGCTACTCCTATTTTGCAGAGTTACTTATAGTAGCCCAGCAGTTTAGAATAGAATAAAATACATTTAACTACTTTTTGCACATTCTGCATTGATTTTTATCGTCTACCTTGATATTACAAAGTTAGTAAGTGTACTTGTAATAAATTTTTGTTTGGTTTTGTCAAAAATATTAAACAAAGATACAAAATCAGCTTTATTAAGTCATCTCGAAGTCATTATGAAGCCAAAAATACCACTGTTTATCCAAAGACTGTACCACAAAGCCAAGCTGCTGTTTCCACTCAGCATCCATCAAGAGTTCTTTCAGAATCTAGCAACTTTAATCAGCAGCGTTTAAACTTCAATCCAACCTTGAGCAGACCAAGAATTGGACAAAGTCAGTACTCAAATCACCCTCTACTAGCATCGAGATACAAACAATCGAACAGACAGCAGTACCAAAAGCAAATGAGAACAACCAGAATATCATACTAAAGGTCAATAAAAATTAATAGGGTAATATGGCTAACTGTATTAAAATATGGAAAGGGATTACTTCAGATAAGAAAGTTTAAAGTTGGGTCTAAGGTTTTAATATTTTATTTAAAACAACGCCCTTTGAAGAGAGAGCACCAAAAGTTCTCATAGACCCAAAGTGGTCGTATGACAAAAAAAAATTACTTGAAAAGTAATTAAAAATTACTATTTCTCCTTCTTCACATACAAAAGGACAATTTATTTTTCGTAGTTTTTTTTGTCCAAAAAGGACGGAAATCAGAGATTTTGTTTTGAATTTAAAACAATTGGATTGCTTTATAGAAGCCACATATTTTAAGCTGGAAGACTATAATAGGTCAGTCCTCAAGCTCATTTTCAAGGGTTATGACAAAAATAGATTTAAAAGTTGTCTATTTTGCTATTCCTGTTCATTAAAATTCTAAAAAATATTTAAAATTTAAGTACAGAACTTTTTTATATTAATTAAACTGTTTACCGTTTGGTTTCAATAATATCTCGGCTTTTATATTTACAAAAACTTTAAAACCAGCCCTAAATAATCTAATAACAGGAGGCTTTACGTTTGTCAATTTTTTAGAGGACCATTTACCAATTTCAAAATCATATTTAAAATTTAAAGAAAATATTGTTTAAACATTTTCTATGTTTTTTCTGCTTGGGATTTACTATAAATAAAAAAAAAAGGAAAAGTATACTTTCACCCACACAAAATATAACTTTTCTTGGTTTTACGTTTGACTCGAACCTGATATATTTTGCACCTGCTGACAAAAAAAAAAAAAAGATATCTAATAGTATTCAGAACATCAAAAATAAAAGTACATGTAAAATAAGATCATTTGCAGCCTTAATCGGTTAGTTTGTAACGGTTCATCCATTTATGGAAGTTAAATATGGAAAATTATACTAAAAAAAAAATATATAAATAAAAAAAAAAGAAAAGTAGCCTCTTTCTTAAACTAATAGTTATAACACTAAAATTACCATACCTAAATACTTAAAAACGATTACAATTGGTGGTTAAATAACATACCAATTAGTAAGCAAAATATAAAATAATCCAATTATGTACTTGAAATATTTTGCGATGCATATATCTTTTAGCATGGCGGGTATGCTGCATTGATAACAAAACTCATGGTTTTTGGAGTCATGAACAACAACTACATATAAATGTACTTCAGTTACTAGCAGCATATAGTGGCTTGAAATCCTTTTTCAACGAATATAGGAATTGTAACATTTTGCTAGGAATAAATAACGCAACAGCTGTGTCTTGCATTAACAAGATGGGTAGTGTAGAGTACTCAACATTTGCAGATAAGTTTAATAATTCTGTGAAAATAGGAAATTAAAAATTATTTTTGCATCTATAACAGTAAAAAAATGCTTTTGCCTGACTCGGAACCAAGATCTTTAAAAATAGAAACAGAGTAGGTATTCTTTAAGTGATAATTGTGTTACTATAATTTTTGAGCAGCTTTTTATTCCAGAAATCGATATGTTTTCCACATATCTTGGCTTTCTTCGTCTGATGCAAAGAACTGCACATTTGCAAGACTGACGACTTTTATAGTTTTTCAACGAAAACTTTTGGTTTATAAATTCGCAAAGTCTGTGCGTTGGTGCGTTGCCGCTCCTGCAATACTTAGGGCAGTTTTATCGATGGATTCCTATGCTATGTCGTTTTTTCTTCTGGATCCAAATCTGAAAACGAAATTTCGATATCTCTAACCATATTCGAGATAAACGACCTAAAATTCTAAAATGTGACGTCACAATCCTTTTATTTTCTGCCAACACACTAAACGTCAGCTGAAATCGTTGCTAGTAAGTAGGCTAGTTTATTAATCTGAATTTGTTAAGCAAAGCATAGTTTATTTACATTTGAGTTTGATACTTCGTGAATGTCAAACTTGATTTAAAAATAAGTATCTATTAATAAAAAATATCAATGGCATTTGATAGTGAATTTAATTATTTGTATGAAGTAAATAAGATGTTCAAAAATACAATTTGCGTATATTTTGAAAGCAATAATTTATTAACAACTTTGTTGTTTATTTGGGTTTATATGACTGCGAACACTAAATCCATTCGCCAATTTTACTATTTTTTAATTTATTAGGCATTTCTTCGTATCTTATCCTAAAACTTAATACTAATATTAATCTCTAATAAACAATTCTACTAATAAATAATTATTTTTTATTTATTTTTTTTGAATATTTTTATAATATATTTTTTTTATTTTTTTTTCTAAATGATGTTCTCAGAATTCCACAGGAAAAACTGCAACATTCTTCTTTAGCCCTCTACTTAATTCGAAAGCTTTTTGCTATAGACTGTCCAAATTCGCCATTCATTTTTATCTACATATTTTTTTATTATATTTTTTTATTATATATTTTTTTTTCTATTTTTTGATATTCTATTTTTTTTATTTATTTTTTTTTTCTTTTCTTTTTTCTTTTAATATATAACAATTTACAAGAAATGCTTACTCTATACTTTACAATTACAATTTCAGTTTAATATCTAAAATATGTTTATACAGTAGTCGGTATACCAACTCATTATTTTCTAATGTTAATAAATAATTTAAATTAATGGAATGGTGGACATCAGTCAGAGAATATAGTGAATTTAAAAACATATTAACTTTATTAGAAATAAGAGAATAGGTCAAAATTTTGTGTTGTAGGTTATCCAACTGACCACAAATATATTGTGGGCTACCAGCTGTATTTAGTTTAAATATATATGATGGTGTAAGACTGGTTAAATCTCATTCTGCATATGGTTCTTGTCATATCCTTTGTCGACTCCATTTCAGAAAACCAAGGTTTATCTGTTATATAGTTTCTGATTGATCTGTAGTGGTTTCCTGTATTTATGTTTTCATCAATATACCATTCTTTCCATTCTTTCTTAAGCTCTTTGAATAAATCTGATTCAATATCTCTAAACGTATAAAGATAATGTGTTAGTACTCCTTGTGTCACCGCGTTTTTAAGTAATTCATCTACCATTTCATTTCCAGTTATTCCACAGTGGCTTTTAACCCATGCTAACTTAACAGACTTTCCTTGTGGCTGAAGTTCTTTAATTTTATTTATTTTATATAATTCAATGTAGTTAACAACTTTAAAAAGTATTATACGAGTATACGGCTTCCCCTTTAATGGGAGTACATAATGATAAATGGACTTTTCCATGTGTTATGTAATGAAAATTGTTATTTTAATCGGTTCGCTAAACTCAGACACAACTGGCTAGTGACTTTAGGAGGTATTTTTTTTTGTTTTTTGCCAATTTTGCGAAAATTGTCAAAATTACGAATTATTTAGTAATTATTAACTATTTAGTAATTATTTTTTGCCGAATTGGCAAAATTACTGACTAAAATCTCTAGCCAGTTGTGTCTGAGTTTAGCGAACCGACTATATGAAATGTTGTTTGGAATAAAAAATTATGGTCTGATATGTGAAATAACATCCTTCTAATATTTGAAGATTTTTCTCAAATTATGGATACCAACAACATTTTTATATACAGCGTGTCTACTTAAGTTGGAAACATATGGGAAACTTTTTTGTTATTCATTTTACGAAAAAAAGTTATTCTTTATAAAAAGTTCTGCATGTTCTAAAACCTAAGAATCAATCATCAGATATCAAATTTTGTCAATATTATACGAGGTATCTCAAAAAATATGAACTTCGTTCAAGAGTAAAGTACCTTTATTTCTCTCAATATCGAAAATTCTTATTATGAAAAGTTGTTTGGAAATAAAAACTAAGATCAAATATGAAATTACATGCTTCTAATTGGAAAAAAATATTTTCAAAATTTTTCTCAAATTTATTGATACTAACTTCGTTTTTACTTTTTACACGTACGATAACTCTTTTATTATTACTTTTACGAAAAAAAGTTATTTTTTATAAAAAGCTCCGAGTATCCTAATCATATTCTATCACATTTTATTAATTTTATACGAGGTATGTCAAAAAATATGAATTTCACTCAAGAGTAAAGTACTTTTATTTTTCACAATATTGAAAACGGTTATTAAAAAAGTTGTTTAGAATTAAAAACTATGTTTCAATATGCAATAACATCCTTCTAATTAAAATATTGTGAAATATAAAGGTACTATAATCTTGAGCCAATTTCATATTTTTTGACACACCTCGTATAAAATTAATAAAAGTTGATATATCATGTTTGTGTCTTAGATTTTAGACCATGCAAAGCTTTTTATGGAGAATAACTTTTTTTCGTAAAATGAATAATAAACGAATTATCATATTTGTAATAATTAAAAACGATGTTGGGTATCCATAAATTTGAAAAAAAAAATTTTTTTTCAATTAGAAGCATGTAATTGCATATTTGATCTTAGTTTTTAATTCCAAACAACTTTTTATCATAAGAATTTTCGATATTGAGAGAAATAAAGATACTTTACCCTTGACCGAAATTCATATTTTTTGACATACCTCGTATAATATTGAGAAAATTGGATATCTGATGATTGAATCTTAGGTTTTGGGGCATGCAGAATTTTTATGAAGAATAACTTTTTTTCGTAAAATTAAAAATAAAAAAGTTTCCCATATGTTTCCAACTTAAGTAGACACGCTGCCTGTATAACTCTTTTATTTTTAATTTGACAAAAAAAAGTTATTCTTCGCAAAAAGCTCTTCATGGTCTAAGATTTATGATGCAACGATCATAATATACCAAATTTTATTAATTTTATACAAGGTATATAAAAAAATTTAATTTCGATCAAGGGTAAAGTACCTACCTTTATAGTTTACAACATTTTTAAATCAGGATGATATAATTGCACATTAAAACATAATTTTTAATTTTAAACAACTTTTGATAATAGCAAATTTTCCATATTATGAATTAAAACACGTAAATAAACAAAGTTTTCGTTATGATAATGCTCGCATTTTCAGCTTGTTACTTAATCCTCTTGGTACCGTTCGGAATATAGGGCTTCTACAGTTCTCTTCCACTTGTTTCTATCTTTTGCATCTATTTTTATTTCTGTCCCTGTTTTATTTATCTTTTCTTATTCTTTCTTTATATTTCCCTTCCAAGTTTTTGATGGTTTTCCAGTTCTTCTGTTTTCTGTCGGCCTATATTTAACTTTATTTGATATATATATTTTTCTTTTCTTAGTGTATGGCCGATCTACTTCCAGTTCCTTCTTTTATTTGTCAAACTAACTGGTTCTTGTTTCGTCGTTCTCCACAATTTCTTATATGGATATTATATTTGGCCAATATACATATTTCTTCTATTTTCCTTAGGCATTTGTTAGTAAATTCCTTAACCATATTCAAGTCAAATTCGATTTTTTTTTGACATGTCGGGTTTCTCAAACGATCGATTCAATTGATTGAACGACTCTACATAATTGAGTGCCTTGCTGTTTGTGAAGGTGGAATTTAGCGATATGTTCTTTTCTACCTTTCTGATAAACTATCTACTATTTGTTGTTTTTCGGATCTTCTCATAAGTTATGTAGCTCTCAGCGCATACTCTGAAGAAATTATGAAAAGTGCTCTTGAGGGAGAAACAGCAGGAAAAAAAGTAAATGGAACGCCAATTAATAACATTAGATATGCGGAAGATACTATCATAATAGCGGATAATCTTCAGACCGAATAGAGAAAGCAAGAACAAACTTCAATAAAATGAGAAAGGTACTTTGTGCAAGAGAACTGAAATTAGACTTAAAAGTTAGGCTGGCAAGGTGTTATATTTTTTCGACTCTGCTTTATGGGATAGAAGCATGGGCACTTAAACTTAACGTGTCGACTACTAAAAAGTTGGAAGCATTTGAACTGTGGGTGTATAGAAGAATCCTGAAGATATCATGGACCGAGTATGTAACAAACAACGAAGTCATGAGAACAGTCAACAAAAAACTGGAAATATTGGAAACCATCAAGACACGAAAGCTGCAATACCTGGGGTATGTTATGCGTAATGAGAGATACAACATACTTCAGTTATTTATACAGGGGAAAATACAGGGCGAGAGAAGTGTAGGAAAGAGAAGTATCTCTTGGTTGCGTAACTTGAGGAAATGTGAAGTATGGCTCGTAGATTTCGTTAGTTCTTTTTTCTTTAGTCGATTTCTAGCACAACATAAAAAAATAACGACGAGAAGAATACACAAAACAACGCTTCGAGGAACGAACATTTTTACTTCTTACATTTAAGTTATTATAATTTATTTTAAATCCGTTATAATAAATTTTACGTGAAATTCTGAAAATTCTTCACCACATCTATAACTAATACATATGTATAAGTTAGACTAGTCTTATTTTATATAACAAAATTTTTGGTGACATCATTAAAAACTAAATTACCTTGAGGAAAAAGGCGCAAAATGTCACCTATCAAAATTATCAATGTGTTTTAAATGTATTAATTTTTTTCGAATCCGTAGAAAACTAATAAATATTTTGGAAAACTTTAAACGCAAAATGAAAGATTACATTATTACTGAGGGCCGAAAGTCCCTAAAAACTTCTACAAGGTTTATTTTAATATGTTACAGGGGTGAAAATAAAAGAGAAAATTTAGTGTGATTTTTAATTGCAAATATTTCATTCAAAAGAAACTTTTTATTTATTCTAAGGGATTTTTGTCCCTCGGTAATGACGTAATCTTTCATACTGCGTTGAATTTAAAAAAAAATACTTATTAGTTTTCTCAGAATTTGAACAAAAAGAATACATTTAAAACACGTTGAAAATCTTAGCAGGCGATATTTTGGGCCTTTCCCCTTAGTTAAATTTCCCCTTAATAATTAAAAATCACTTCCTAAAGATGTATATCTAGAAACTTCACAGAGAAACTTGCCGAAACTTCAATTAGGTAGGTACATCAAATTGAAAGATGTATGTAGAGGATGATCTATATTTTATCATTATGTGCACAAGGTTTGTGCTGATAATGAATGCGCTTCAGTGTATAGAATAATTTATTAATTTTTTTTATTATTAATTATAACACACCCTTAATGTAACAGAGAGTTATCAGCGAATCGATGTAATATGTCGCTCATCGACTGCAATAGCGGCCCAACGAAAAATCCTGTTTTGAAATAAATGGGTCTATAATTTTTATTGCTAATTAAAATGCATAAAAAATGTTTTAACGTACTTAAAGGAAGATTATCTTAAAGCTGATACCTTCCTAAAGGTTCAATATTTAATAATGTGTATAATATAAATTTTATTTTATTTTTTAATAATTCATCTTTTAAATGCCAGCTTTGAAAAAATATTTTCAAATATGCCACTATTGCAACAAGACTTTTTTCCATTAAAAATAGACTTACTAGGGATTATAAAACCTGTAGTTACAACAAGGATTACAAAATCTAAAAAATTATAAAATAGTAAACTCTAGTAGCACTCGAAAAGTGCCACTAGAGACAGCCATGCATTTCGGTAACACTAACCCAACTCAAAATGTGCCACTGTTGATGACAACAGCGTCTCCTGACATTTAGAGTTGGTCACAAACTGACTAGTGTCAATAATGCAGCCAATATTTGGGACTAATCACATAATAAAATAGCGACACTTTTGCATTTTACGGCCTAATATTGAATTATGAGTTTTGCTCGTATTGATGCTGAAAGGCATATGTATTTTAACATTGACACCTATGCATATTCCAAAATACTTCTTTTTTGACTTGTGCCACTATTGCAGACCATAATCCAAAAATTGTTTCTTAAAAATATTTAGAAATAGTCATTTTTTCCAATTTAAAAAGTAAAAGTCTTTTTTACCTCAAGAATGTGTGTGTGTGTGTGTTTGTGTTTTATTGGTTCAAGTTGGGTAATTAAAACCTGCAGGCCAGACTTTCTGATTAGAGTATGGATATGTCTGGAAACTTTACACAGAAACTTGTCGAAAGTTCAATTACGCGAAACTGAAAGATGTATGTAGAGGATGATTTATATTTTATCATTATCAGCACAAGGCTTTCCTTGTACTGATAATGAATACCCTTCAATGTATAGAGTAATTTATTAATTTCATGATGTAGTATGTAATTATAACATACTCTTAGTGTAACAGAGAGTTTGGAGAGAATCTACGGAATACGTAACATGAAGTTTCTGTTTAAAATTACCGAAGTGATGTACGTGTGGTTAGTAATGAACGTGAGCACCGTTAGCTATACTATAAAGTATGAAAATTGTTGCAAATTCAATACATAATTTAATGATTTCGATAACAGGTATTTGATATATTTGGTAATAAATTTTTGCTTTTGAAGTTATTGTGTAATGCTGCTAATATTCTTTATACTTGTAAATTAGTAGCTTGTTAGTAGTATATAATGCTACCCTTCATGCATTATACGTAAACTCGCCTTTACACTAACATACAAGAGGCTGGTTTAATTGAAACTAATCTTGGGTCCAGAAAAAATTATTTGAAAATATATCTACAAATAGTGACTATTATATTTAAGGCACATATCTCATTGTTTCACCGACCGATGTATACTCTGCCGAAAGAATTCTTTTACGGCATATTTTACTTCTTTAACCGACTGAGATCGATTTCCTTTAAGCTCCGCTTTCAGTGCCCCAAAGATATCAAAATCACAAGCTAATAAATCAGTACTATGAGGTGGATACTCTAATATCTTCTTCTCATTCGTCGTATATTTCGTTTCACAACTTGGGCAACATGAGGCTTATCATTGTTATGCAGAAAAATGACACCATTATGGACTTCCGTGTGATGTTGCAAATCATTCCGTGAGATGTTGCAAAGAGCTTGCATATGTAAGCTTTTGGTCATCTGACAAAAAGCGAGGAACCAATTGCGCAGAAACTTTGCTGTAACCCAGTTTTTGTATATATCTTATACTCACACCATTGAAATTACTCTGATTTGAATTCGAAGATTTTCTCTGAACAAGTGTGCTACACATACCACATGCCTGATGATGCATTATTCAATAAACCTGGTCGCGGCTTATCACGTATCTCCTATTTTCCACGCTTACATTTTTGACACCATTATGTACCAATTGGATACGCAAAACATGCGTTACCATACACTAATTACATTCGCGTATGAATTTGCAATGGTTTCAAACCTTCAGCACACTAAAATTGAACGACCGTACGCTGATTATATTTGGAGATTATTTTTTGAAGTGGTTGGGACAAACGCCATTTTTAGTGACATTACTTAAAATCACAGTTATACAAGGTGTCTCGAAAAGATTGGTCATAAATTATTATAGTACAGATTCTGAAATCAAAAATAGGTTCATTGAACCTCACTTACCTATATACAATAGTGCACACAAAAAAGACACAGCACCTTGAAGTTACAAAATGAAAATCGAATTTTTTTCATATATCGAAAACTCTTGAGTTTTTTTATTGAAAATGGACATGTAGCATTCTTATGGCAACAACATCTTAAAAAAAAATTAAAGTGAAATTTGTGCATCCCATAAAAATTTTATGGGGGTTTTGTTCCTTTAAACCCCCCAAACTTTTGTGTACGTACCAATTAAATTATTATTGTGACACCATTAGTTAAACACAATGTTTTTAAAACTTTTTTGCTTCTTAGTATTTTTTAGATAAGCCAGTGTTTATCGACATATTTTGAATATTTGTCGAATCCATTACATATTTGTATAATATGGTTAAGTACCATTATAGAGACCTGTTAATAATCTGAAAATTTATTTATAATTTACATTTTTAGGTATATTTTGAAAAAGAAGCCATATCTCTATAAAAGGTGACCTGTCAAAAAATACTAAGAGGCAAAAAAGCTTTAAAAACACTGTGTTTAACTAATGGTAACACAATAATAGTTTAATGGGAACGTACACAAATATTTGGGGGTTTAAAGGAACAAAACCCCTATAAAATTTTTATGTAAATATATTAAAAAAGAAGCCCATTTCGATAAAAACTGGCTTATCGAAAAAATACTAGGAGGCAAAAAAAAAGTTTTAAAAATGTTGTGTTTAACTAATTGTACCGCAATAAGGGATTAATTCGAACGTACACAAAAGTTTGGGGGTGTTTAATGGAACAAAACCCCCATAAAATTTTTATGGGGTGGACAAATTTTACTATAATTTTTTTTGAGATGTCCCTGCCATAAGAACGATACACGTCCATTTTCAATAAAAAATCTCTAATAGTTTTCGATATATTTAAAAAAATCGATTTTTATTTTGTAACTTAAAAGGGCTGTATCTTTTTTTATGAGCACATTTGTACTAAGATAAGTTAGGTTCAATCGAATTATTTTGACCCCAGAATTTGTGGTATAATTTATGACCCATCTTTTCGGGACACCCTGTATAATAATAATATTAAGTAAGCGAAAAATGATAGGAACTTATCAGTGTGATATTTACAAGCATGACTACAGACGCATTTCAACTGAACAAAATTTTTAGTCTAAGAGCTAGTGAACCTTTTGACTAACGGTCGTCCTGTAAGGCTAGAAATTTGTAGAGTGATAATTCATAGCACACCAAAGCTAAAAACCATGACCTGGCAGGCCTCAGCGGTGCACGTGTATCTACCAGGTGAATCGAAAAGTGCAAATTTAGGGGGTAAAATAAACTTTCTCCTGTAAGGTTTTAATTTAAGTATGTGTTTGAGTAAGTCATTTAAAAGAAATGTGTAAAATGACAGGCGATTCTGAAGAGCATAAGACCTTGCCAGGCGAGGGGAAAGATTAGGGGTTTTTCCTAAATTTATTTTTTTTGCATCGAACAAATTTTTTTTAAGTTTTTTGAATCATTCCAAACAGAAAAGGTCTTTGGTGATTTTTCTCTTAAGTTAATAGTTTTTGTTATATAAGCGATTGAAAATTTTGAAAATTGCGATATCGACCATTTTTAACCCCAAATCGGATATTTATCTAAAAATCTCAAAGTTGCCAAGGTAGGTAGATATTCTTTAAACATTGATTGATGAAATCCCAAAGAGTTTTTTGCAATACAATATCGGAAACCCCTTTGTTTTTTAATTGCTAATCAAGCGGACGCTTCACTGTAGTATAAGTGAGGACGTTTTAGTTGGCATAAATTCATTATCTCGAGAATTGGCAAATTTCAAGAGCAATCTTCAGACAGGTCGATTTTTATTTTTAAATTAGGACTTTTTGGCATATATATAATACTAGTGACGTCATCCATCTGAGCGTGATGACGTAATCGATGATTTTTTTAAATGAGAGTAGGGGTTGTGTGATAGCTCATTTGAAAGGTTATTTAATTCTCTATTCACTAATATAAACAATAACATAATTATTTATACAGGGTGTACAAAAAATTTTTTTTTATTAAATTAACTTTGATTAAATTTGACAAATAGAAGAAAAATTTTTTTTGTACACCCTGTATAAATAATTATGTTAATCCACTAGGAAGAATTTCCTGTAGCTGGCTGTATACCATTAATTACAAGTAAAATTTAATAAAAAATTTTGGTCTTGGTAAAAGGTATATTATTTTAAAAAGCCCTATAGGGCTACAAACATCGAACAGAACGTTTTCGCTCTAAAAAGAGCATCATCAGTGTTGCAAGAACATGGTGAGCCAACCAAAAAATACGAAGGTCAAAGCCTTTCAAAAATGGACTAAAAGTCACATCAAAATGCTAACATAGCAAATTCCAAAGGATGGATATAATCCCTAAGGATATGGCCCTAGGATAACATATGACTCCCACACGTTGTAAGTGGGTCAAAGGTAACAAATTAGGTCATTATGTTACAAGAGCTGACAGGCAACTCTGTAGTTGCCTGTCAGCTCTTGTAACATAATGACCTAATTTGTTACCTTTGACCCACTTACAACGTGTGGGAGTCATATGTTATCCTAGGGCCATATCCTTAGGGATTATATCCATCCTTTGGAATTTGCTATGTTAGCATTTTGATGTGACTTTTAGTCCATTTTTGAAAGGCTTTGACCTTCGTATTTTTTGGTTGGCTCACCATGTTCTTGCAACACTGATGATGCTCTTTTTAGAGCGAAAACGTTCTGTTCGATGTTTGTAGCCCTATAGGGCTTTTTAAAATAATATACCTTTTACCAAGACCAAAATTTTTTATTAAATTTTACTTGTAATTATGTTAATGTTTATATTACTGAATAGAGAATTAAATAATCTTTCGAATGAGCTATCACACAACCCCTACTCTTATTTAAACAAAAATCGATTACGTCATCACGCCCAGATGGATGACGTCACTAGTATTATATATATACCAAAAAGTCCTAATTCAAAAATAAAAATCGACCTGTCTGAGGATTTCTCTTCAAATTTGCCCATTCTCGAGATAATGAATTTATGCAAGCTCAAACGTCCTCAATTATACTACAGTGTAGCGCCCGCTTGATTAGCAATTAAAAAAACAAAGCGGTTTTCGATATTTTATTGAAAAAACTCTTCGGGATTTCATCAATCAATGTTTAAGGAATATCTGCGTACCTTGCCAATATTGAAATTTTTAGATAAATGTCCGATTTGGGTTAAAAATGGCCGATTTCGCAATTTTCAAAATTTTCAATCGCTTATATTAACAAAAACTATTAACTTAAGAGAAAAATAACTAAGGACCTTTTCTGTTTGGAACGATTCAAAAAGCCTAAAAAAAAATTGTTCGATGCAAAAAGAATAATTTTAGGAAAAACCCCTAATCTTTCCCCTCGCCTGGCAAGGTCTTATGCTCTTCAGAATCGCCTGTCATTGTACACATTTCTTCTAAATGACTTACTCAAACACATACTTAAATTTAAACCTTACAGGAGAAAGTTTATTTTACCCCCTAAATTTGCACTTTTCGATTCACCTGGTAGATACACGTGCACCACTGAGGCCTGCCAGGTCATGGTTTTTAGCTTTGGTGTGCTATGAATTATCACTCTACAAATTTTTAGCCTTACAGGACGACCGTTAGTCAAAAGGTTCACTAGCTCTTAGACTATTTAAAATGTTACCAAAATCGAAATTTAATATTTCCTTACGTTATTTTTTTCATCTGTATTTGCCTTGTCCGGTTTTTTTGACATTAGAAATAATTTTGGTAAGCTTTCTGCTCATGCACAGGTTTATAGAGTTGGTCGACATTGTGAATAAATGTCCAGTCGCAAAGGTTTTTCAAGTAAAATCTTGCTCTTTATTATTTGTAAGAGATGTTAGACGATACTGGTTACCTCGAAGAATGTGATCTAGATAAAAAATATGTCATAAACCTTAATTTTTTTTCCAATGTCTTTCTTCCGAAGGAAAAACTTTCATCTTTGTTCCGCTTTGTTCCACTAGTCAATTTATAGTGGTTACTGTTAGAGTCTCTACTTTCTCTTAGTTAAGGCAATTAGGAAAACATATTAATCTCTGACACTTAGTCATAAGATAACATTTGTTAACGTTCCCATTGAAAAACAAACCTTCTCTGGTTACAACTCCGAGGCTTCTAAAATTTGCAAGCCATAACGGATTCTGAGCCTAAAGAAAATGAGAAAATTTTACAATTTATAATTCACGTCCCATCTGCTCAGCGCGGTAAAGTTCCAACGAGAAGAGTTTTCAATCTGGTGGGATGTAGAGTAATATTTTTAAAATCGCCGCTAGGACCGCTAGGGCATCCCTGCCATTTGGTTCGTTGCAATCTGTAACTGAACACGGGATTTGTCCTGGATGGGTCAGAGAAAGCAGCATATGTGCCTCCTGATGAGAGACTAATAAGTTTCGAAACCGGTAGAGGTGCTTGCTGTACTCTCTGATTGAACTAGAATATAATGCGGCTGTAGTTTCGTGTTGCAATGAAATTGAACATGGTTATTCATTTTTTATTTTATTTTATCTTTCAGCTCATTAGTTAGATGATCCTTTTGTTTAAAGATATAGATAAAGATGTTTAAAGAATAATTTTAGATTAAACTTGCTGGTAATTAAAAAACCCTTAATGGCACCACAGAAGTCGTTACTGAGAATACCACACTTAAAGTTGTTAATATCAACATTTTCTTTAACATTTGCATATTATTTGAAGTGTTGAGTAGATTGTCACAAACTGCACTTTACACCTTTTACAAATTTTCTATTACAATTTGAACACTTCTATTTTAAATTTTTTGAGATCTCTGACAATGCGTGTACGTTAGTGGCCGCCGTATTTTATCATCTGCTAGATGATACAAGAAAAAAGATGTACATAATGTTGTTTTTAGTAGGTATAGCGAAGAAAACTTAAATATGTGGGCTACCTAATGCAAGAACAAAATGCATTACTTCAAACTATAATGCAGGAAAAACCGGTAAAAAAGAAATCCAGACCATAGAATACTATCATGATTGCGAAATTTTAGAGAGTGGATTGGCAGTATCAGGAAACAGCTGTTTAAATCATCTGCAAATAAGATCAGGACAGCCTTGATAATTTCTATTCTCAGACAAGAGCGCCAAAACAAGAAGAAAAATGCTAAATATGAAAGTAAAGGATACGAGCGAGACTAAAATATTAATAGTAATTCAAAATATTGCCATTGCAAAAAAAAATTCATTTATTCTTAAACAAAATATACCATTTGTTTTAAACTATATCGTAATAGAAAAATTTAAGGCGAGAAGTAAAGGATCATATAGAAAAATATAGAAAAATCCATCAAAACATGAAACTAAGAATAAAAAAAGCCAAAGAATCATATATTAAAAAAAATGTGTCTATGTTTTGGTAATGGCGTTTGTTTAGTTATATTTAAAAGATTTTGCCGATCACGCAACTCAGAGAATGCTCTAGTCTAGATTCTAGATAATGCATGTACCTATATTTTTTGGTTGATAATTTGATTGTTTCACCTAATTATTAACTCGTTTATTACTATCTGCTTATTTTTTTTATTTATAGGAGATATATTTTTGTCTAAATGATACATACAAATATAAAAAAAAATATTAAAAGAAATAGGTGTATCTATAATTCCATATATTTGACTCCAGTTCTCTCTGGTGATGTCATTATTTGTAAATGTATATTATGCAGGGTGTCCCGAAAAGATTGGTCATAAATTATACCACAGATTCGGGGGTCAAAAATAGGTTGACTGAACCTCACTTACCTATACAGGGTGTCCAGAAACTCTACCGACAAACGAAGACAGGAGATTCTTCAGATAATTTTAAGATAATTTAACTCAATTCACTTAGTCCGAAAATGCTTCCTAAGGGAGCTAGAGCTCTTTGGAGATGGCGTCTTGTAATTAGTTTTTCTTGAATACCTCCAGAACACTTCTATTTAGAAAAACAAAAATTGGTACGCGTATTTATCTTAACGATATGAATCTAATCCATCCATTTCAAATTTCTAGTACCGATCATAGGCGTCCGTTTTGGGTAGGGAAACGGATATTTTATCGCATAACTTTTTTATCTTTAACTTTTATGCATTTCTGACACTGGATTATTAAATTGTGAAGTATTCTAGTACTAAAAGGTACTCTTGTTTTAAATTGGTAGGACACACCGTTTTCTAGAAAAATTGATTTGAAAATTTTTCGCTTTCTGCATTAAAAAAAAATTCAAAAAAAAAACTGTTTAGAAAGACGAAAACTGGTACATTTATTAATTTATATTCCATAGATAAATCGATTTCATTAATAGCGAATTTCCAGTACTGGTCATAGGCGTCAGTTTTGGGTAGGTCAACCGTTATTTTTTAACATAACTTTTTTGTCTTGAAATTTCGAGCATTTTTGACACTAGATTATTAAATTATGAGGTATTCGAGTACTAAAAGTTACTCTTACTTTATGTTGGTAAAATAATTGGTTTTTTGTTGAAAAGTTCTTTAAATTTTTTTTCAAATTCCAAAAACGAAAAACATTCAAATCGATTTTTCTAGAAAACGGTGTGTCCTACCGACTTAAAGCAAGAGTATCTTTTAGTACTAGAATACCTCACAATTTAATAATCCGGTGTCAAAAATGCATAAAAGTTAAGGACAAAAAAGTTATGCCATAAAATACCCGTTTCTCTACCCAAAACGGACGCCTATGACCGGTACTAGAAATATGCAATGTATGGAATCGATTCATCTCTGAAAAGTAAATATGCATACCAATTTACGTTTTTCTAAATAGAAGCTTTCTGGAGGTATTTAAAAAAACTAATTTCATGACGCCATCTTCAAAGAGCTCTAGCTCCCTTAAGAAGCATTTTCGGACTAGGTGAATTGGGTTAAATTGTCTTAAAATTATCTAAGGAATCTCCTGTCCTCGTTTGTCGGTAGAGTTTCTGGACACCCTGTATACAATAAGTGCACACAAAAAAAGTTACAGCCCTTTTTACAAAATGAAAATCGATTTTTTTTTCATATATCGAAAACTGTTAGAGATTTTTTATTGAAAATGGACATGTGGCATTTTTATGGCAGCAACATGTTACAAAAAAATTTAAGTAAAATTTGTGCATCCCATAAAAGTTTTATGGGGGTTTTGGTCCCTTAAACCCCCCCAAATTTTTGTGTACGTTTCAATTAATTTATTATTGTAGCACCATTAGTTAAGCTCAATATTTTTAAAACTTTTTTGCTTCTTAATACTTTTTCGATAAGCCAGTGTTTATCGAGATATTTTGAATATATTTCGAATCCACCACATATTTGTAATATGGTTAAGTACGATTATAGAGACATGTTAATAATCTGAAAATGTATTTATCATTTACATTATTAGGTATATTTTGAAAAAGAAGCCACATCTTGATAAAAGGTGACTTATCAAAAAAGGACTAGGAGGCAAAAAAGTTTAACTAATGGTACCGCAATAATAGGTTAATTACAACGTACCCAAACATTTGGCGGGTTTAAAGGAACAAAACCCCCATAAAATTTTTATGTAAACATATTAAAAAAGAAGCCGCATCTGGATAAAAACTGGCTTTTCGAAAAAATACTGAGAAGCAAAAAAGTTTTAAAAACGTTGTGTTTAACTAATGGTACCACAATAATAAATTAATTGGAACGTACACAATAGTTTGGGGGGTTTAAGGGAACAAAACCCCCATACAATTTTTATTGGGGTGGAGAAATTTCGCTATAATTGTGTTTGAAGATATTCCTGCCATAAGAACGCCACATGTCCATTTTCAATAAAAAATCTCTAATAGTTTTCGATATACATATTGAAAAAAAAATCGATTTTCATTTTGTAACTTCAAAGGGCTGTAACTTTTTTTATAAGCACATTTGTACCAAGGTATGTAATTTAGGTTCAATCGAACTATTTTTGACCCCAGAATGAATGGTATAATTTATGACCAATATTTTTGGGACACCCTGTATATTATATAGTAAAGTCATTAAAATACATTTTGTGATAGAAAAAACTTATAAAGATAAATTTGAGATAGTGGATTGGCCGCACCACTAATGAGCTCTTTAAATCAGCTATAAATAAGATAAGAACAGCCTCTATCTTTCTATAGGGGTGACACAAGAACAAGACGAAGAAACCAAAGAAGAATGCTAAATATAGAACCTTATGAGGGATAAGAGCAAAAATAAAATGGAAATGGCATTTTAAAATATTGCAATTGAAACCAATTTGCATTTTATACTCAAAAATATACGAGAATACTATTGGTTTTATGTATTTTAATAGGAATTGTTAAGTTATTATAATTATTACAATAAAATCGATATCGACAAGAGGATCAACAGATAATACGCTGCCTCTCATTTTATTATAATAAGTACACATCAAATTTAATCAATTTCAATAGAATTAGGGTCTCGCTTGGGCCTTTGTGTCTAATTTAAGGGCCAATATAGGCCTATATTCAAACCTCTTAATGTCGTCTAATGGATCTCTTAACGTATGATGAATTTCACAATGGGGGCCTGAAATCTCGTCAGAGGTATTAACTCTTGTTCAAGTTTAAATTTGATAAAAATCTGATATATAGGGTGATTTAAAGGTAAAACCTTCTAAAAAATGTGGATTTAAAGAAAAAAACTAAAAAAATTGTAAAAGAAATTCTGTGACATCATCATGTCAATAATATTAAATAAATTACACCACTTATAACATTTTTATAAATATAATGGACATGCGTATGCCAACATTCATGTAATCAAAAATACGAGTTACAGAAGAACACGATATTCAAAAAGTAATAATATGTACGACATAACCTGCGCTGCGGTTACTAAGTTTCCGCAAAAAACTGCTGGCTAATGTGCTTTTGTGCTTTTAGTCATAAACTGCGAATTTAAAATTACATTAACTACATAGTTTTGAGAACTTCACATTGAATTAAGCAAGAAATATCCGTAGAAGTTTGCCCAGTTTTAAGACGGACTAAGCTATGAAAAAGGATTACTAATTTTGCGATACTTACATGGAACGCCAGAGTGTTTTAAGACAAAATAAATATAATAATAGGGGAGTCAATAAATCAAACAATATGCTGTATATGTCCACCACCAATATCTCTACATAACCTAACTTTTCTTGTTAAGTTGACGTACACTGCAAAGGTGAGGTAAACTGGAAAGTATATCTGAATTAAGAATATACATGCACTCTATAGCTATCTCTGTCGTTATAATCAAATATCCTTAACTCGCGTTTTCATGGTGATGACATTTGAGCAATAAATTACAACAATCAAGTTTTGACAGTTTAGTGGTTTGAAAGAAGTTAGAATTTTTAAATGCCAAAATTCTAAAAATTGTAGAATAGAAATGAATTCCAGTGACGAAAAAATACAGTTTTTTTATTTGTTTATCGTAGATAAAATATTGTATGAAACTGTGCGTGAAGTACTTTTTGCGAACTTACGCGATATATAGCACACGCACTTCGCGTTTGCAAAAAAGCATACTTCACGAACTGTTTCATAAATAACTATTTTTGAGACGCCCCCAAATCATTTGAATTAAATTTTTGAGATCTTATTTTAATGAAAGATCGTTTAGTAAGATGTTGGAGAGGTAACTTGTGCAAATTTGAGAGTTTGGTAGGTAAAATTGTATAAGTTACACATTTTTAAATCATTTTTAAACAAAATTCATGTAAGTCTCGTTTTCCGCCCACACTGTACTTATGCCCATACATTTTATTTCTTTTTATTATAACCATAAGATAGCTTAATTATTCTTCTTTTATTTTTACTTTGTAAAATTTCATTTTATCCACTAGTTAAAGAATTATATAAAAATAACTCAACCGTGCACTTCGCCGAACGCTTACAGTGCCGAACGCCGAAGTTTACAGTGCGGCAATATTTGTGATAAGGGTGATTTTAGTGTTATAATTAAAAAATTATAGAAGCTGTAGATTTAATTTTAAAAAAGGTTTATATATGTAAGGGTTTTTTGTAAAATTTTTTGAATTTTTCAATGGTCAAGTCAGTTTATTTTCTATGATTAATATTTTAAAAGTTATTAAAAAAAACAACTAATTTCGTGATTCATTTGTTTAATAAAAAAGAAAGCACCCACTTCTGGAGTAGAACTTTTTAATATGTTGTTTATTAAACATTTCTTAATTAAATCACAAAAAGTTCTATTGTGTTTGATTTTTTCCGAAGTCAAAATCTATATTGACTCCACTAAAAGAATAAACGAAATACAAAAATTAAATATTGATATTGTTATTCTAAAGAAACAAAAAAGGAGAAAACTATGAAATAAATCTAGTTCTCGAAGTAAATAAGGCAAAATATGCACTATCAATTACTGCACATAGACGATATACTAAGTGACGTAGGAATCCGAACACCCATTATAAATTATTATACAGGGTGTGTCACCACTAACGGGACGGAAGGTTACAGCGAAATGGTAAAAGATTTGAAAAAATGTTTAAATTAATAGTTTTAGGTCTGGATCCGTCGTATGAAAAAAAAGTTGATTAATACCAAGCTGAAAATTTGTTAATAGCTTAAGGGTGTCCAGTCGGATAAACTTTGATATATGGGAACACTGGAACAGGAGCAGTTTTAATTATGGAACAGGTTAAAAATTTGGAACGGTCAGACCACGAAAACGGCACATTTATTTTGTCCGACAGAATAGACTTAAACTCTCCGAACAGAGATTAAACTCTCATGCAAAAATCAGACTGCTACTTATCACCTGTCATAATTCCTGTCATTTGACATATTCTACATGTTCCACTCATTAAAACGCCCATTTGGTGATAAATAGCAATCTGATTTTTGCATGACAGTTTACTCTCTGTTAGGAGAGTTTAAGTCTGTTCTGTCGGACAAAATACATGTGCCGTTTTCGAGGTCTGATCGTTCTAAATTTTTAACCTGTTCCACAATTAAAACTTCCCTTGTTCCAGTGTTCCCATATATCAAAGTTTGTCCGACTAGACACCCTTAAGCTATTAACAAATTTTCAGCTTGCTATTAATCAACCTTTTTTTCATACGCGGGATCCAGATCTATTTGTAAGTTGATAAAAGCTACATTTTAAAATTATTTTGAAATATACAGGGTGTTCCAATAAACGGCGACGTATCAAAGTTATATCTTTTCTTATAGAATACCCTGTATTTTATTGCATTTTTTAATTGTCCCCAAAAAACGGTATAGTTTCATAAGGCTTACCTATACCTATGTACAGAGTGTTCTGAGTTATGTTGACTTTTCTTAAAATGTAATGTTTTAAAAGAAGGATTATTCTCAAGTTATTTAAGAAATTATAAAAATATTACTTTTACATATAAATTGTTGGATATTGTTTGAATGTAATCCATGATTATTTATTACACATTTATCTACAGGGTTTTCAAAATTTACAGTTTCATTATTGAAGTATTCAATGTGTCATGTGATGCTTATTTTAAATGGAACACCATGTATATTAATAAATAATTATACTTAACAAATTTACCTATTTCGAATGGTATATAGATGTCCTATACCTAGGTCTCGTAGTTCTTGCGTAATTTACAATTATTTAAATTCTTAATCTGTAAATCGATTTTAAAACAAAAGATGAAAATAATGAATGTCATTGTACGGCATTGTCATTTTATGACAATACGGTCTGGTAATTACCTTATAATTAATGCAAAGGATTTTTAAAGAGCTATAAGACTGTGTAAATTAAACTCCGTAAGATGCCTTAGTCTTTAATTGGGGCGGGTTTAAAGGGCTCGAATAAGGGGGTGTTTGCTGGTAAATAGAGGTTTTAAACAGCTATATCTGGCTAACTATTTACTATAATGAAAATCTATGCACGGGGTAATTTTAGTCATTAAAAAGCTACAATTTGGTAGAAAATAATTTTTTTTATATCTTCAGTATTTTCGGAAATATTTTGTTTTGTGTGTATCAGTTTTTCTTTAAACTCCAATTTTTCCAAAATTAGGCATTTTAAATAGGTCCAACTCCGTAAGTGTATTGATAATATAAATATAAAAGGAACTACAAAAACGTGAAGACCAATTTTAAATTAAGAAGGTAGTTAGGGGGTTGTTTTCACTGATTTTTTCGTAGAGAAAGCAGGTCCCGACATTTTTTTGATTAAAAGTCGCTTAATTTTCATGCTAGAAACTTTTTATTATTTTTTTTTGTATTTTTTTTATATATACTTACTACGAATAAAATAAAAGTTGTGTATTGCTTCGCCCAAACAAAGACATAATCCTACACGAACTGAATGTTCATTAACTGTTTTAAACCGGCATTTGTCGCTAGATAAGATTTTATCTCACGGTTTCAGAATATTGCACACAACTTTTTCCCTGGTGAACTACACATGCTGTAGTTCCTTCTAGTCTCCTAATTATCCTTCCTTTGATGGTGGTTCAATTCACTTATAGTCCAGAGAAATAAGGTTTTTGTCGGGACACTTGACCAGCTAGGTTGCAAATGTGTTTTTTGGGTACTATATATCTAAAATTATACATTATGTATAAAACAATTTTATTTTTTGTATACTTTAGTGAATTTTAGTTATTAACAAAAATATGAGTCAAAAATGGCAATTCAAGTCATTTTTACCATTCCGAAAACTTTTTACTAAATCATAGTCATTTATCGCTTATAAATAATTTGAATAACTTTGTTAATATTGACTGTAGACTAAATCTGCTTTGAGATTTGAAAAGCTGGTATCTTTACAAGAATGTTTAAAAAACAAATTTGCCTAGCTTAATAATTGCGGTCAAAGGTAGCACTTTTTTTTATTTAATTCACAGCTACTCTATAAATATAAAATTTTTCTGTAACGGTATTAGTTATCATACTCCTCCAAAACGGATTGACCGATTGTTATGAAATTTTACACATAATATGTGATATATACGATATTATCGTATAGGACTGAGAATAGGTTGTAATCTATTTTTCATACCATAAGTTATAGGGGGGGCTGCACTCCTGATATATTTTTTTATTTTTTTTTGTACAAAATTATCTGCATTAATTTTATACAATGTGTCCACGGTTGAGGTGCCAAAGAGGAAAAACTTTTTAATTTTCAATTTTAGCGCAAAATTTCTATCTTGATAAAAAGTTTTGCTTCTTCTGAAACCCCATAAAACGAAATAAGATTCAAGTTTTTCAAATCATGCTTAATTTTGTAGCCAATTTTATGTAAATCCCTATAGATTTTTGCTCTAAGTTCGAATTTATATCAATAATAACTTGGGAGAACAGCCCTTTCGCATCTTTGGATTATGAAACCAAACTTTGTCGTTCTCCTTGAAACATCTAATTATTTAATAATTATATATTATTATTCCAATATTTTTACCAATAAAATTGATCCCAAGATAAATTATTTTTTGAAAGCTTAACATTGTCGAAAAAAAAAATGACAATTCGCAAAATATTTATCGAAGTTGACAGTTACTAAGCTACGTTGTAGCTTAGCAACACTAAATTATTGTTTCGATTTCGAACTTAATGCAAAAATTTATAGATAATTACATAAAATTGACTACAAAATTAAGCAGGATTTGTAAAATTTGAATTTTATTTCGTTTTCTGGGGTTTTAGAACAAGCAAAACTTTTTATCAAGAATTATATTTTTCGCCAAAATTGAAACTAAAATTTTTCCTCTTGGGCACCTTAATCGTGGACACACTGTATAATGTATCATTAAAAAATACATACAACCATTAATTTTCACCCTTCTATAATCCACCCCTATTTTTTAGTAACCATCTATATATTTACATGTATAAAATTCTCATTTCATTGTATTAGTTGCCATAATCATCCGAGACTGATTTTTATGAAATTATAAATGTATATCCGATAGGTCCAAGAATCGGTCGTAATCTATTTTTCATATCACTGAGTGATAAGGGGAGTTCCCCATAATATTTTGTAATGTTAGGTGAGGATATTGGGGATATGTGTACATAACGTACTCTACAAAACTACGGGTAAATACAAATTAAAAAAATAATAATCGAAACCCATCAATAAACTCCGGAGATATTAATTGTAGCATATGTTTGAAGAAACAATTTCATTTTTTGAGTGCACGGATCTTAATAATTCCCATCCACCGACCTCGAGCCAATTTCGTTAGGATATTATATTTAAAGCTCTATTAACTGCTCTGTTGAAGTTCAAAGCTTACTCAAACTTTTACACATAACCTATATACCTTGAACTTCAAAATGGCGCTAGTTAGGTTGCTTATCTGTTATTAGCTAAGTAGCTGTGAATTAAATAAAAAAGTGGCTAAGTTTGACCTTAATTGATCTAGGCGAATTTTTTTATGATAATTTAGATTTAGGAATTGGAACAAAATGGATTTACCTTAGAGTCAATATTAACAGATATTAAAATTATTTATAAGCTAAAAATGACTTTACTTCAGTAATATGTCTTTGAAATTGTAAAAATAACTTTTCTTGATATTGTATTAAAAATAATGCAAATATAGGTCTTCTTCTTTAATGTTTTACTTGAAAAATCGCTGTAGCATTATAATTTTCTTAGCGATAACATTTCAAAAAATAGCTCTGTGGGAAAAACAAATTGAATAAAATTTAAACTAATTGACGAATCGTCTTGAAAATTTTTTGTGTATTATATGAACTGTTTTATGTGTTCTATATAAGATAAAGTGTTTATCTCTACTTTTCAGGCAATATCAAAGTCTTAAGCTAATTTTCACAAAAATTAAAACAAATTTTTGATTTTTGAAATTTTACTCTTATTTTGCAATTTCCGGAGCAACAAATAATCTAAAATATCTAAAAGGAATCAAAGATTAATACTCTAAATAAGATACTTATTTGCCCTATTTTCACTTGCATGAATTTTAACGAAAAAAAACTGACATTTTTTAACATCATTTGTTAAGAAATAAAATTCTCGTCCGAACTGTGACAAGTATTTTTGTATTTATAATGTATTAGGCAAATAGTACCCAAAAAAAACATGGTATATTTTTGTCTTATTTCCCTGGAGTATTAGCGTTGACTTTGACTGATAAATATAGTATCCGTATTTATCAATCAACGGTATTAGTATGTCCCGATTGTTAAGTTAGTGCGCTTCACGTGAGATAGTCTCTTATCGCGCGACCACCGTGTATAATTTTATTTAGCATCATTTTATAATGTAGCATTATTTCATTTTGTATTTGCAATAAGAATCATGCAAATATAATTTTAGAACTTGTCCTGTTGCAGGACAATAAAATAAAGGTACTAGTACAAATTTGAAATTTGCATACATTAAAATATTACAATTAATAATATTTCTACATTTTCAGATTAAAATGTACAAGCGCATTAACAGTCACATTGTGTAAAGTTAGTAATAGCTTTATTAAGTTTAAAATCTATTTTGAAAATTTTATTTCGTAAAAAAGGCTAAAGTTGTATTATGTGAGACAAAATCTGACGCGGGACCACTGACGTAAAAGCCAACCTAGCGACCAATGCCGGGTTAATTATAAAATAACATCTCATTAGACTGTAAACAAAAACTTCACAAAAAAGCAGCAAACAGTTCATCATATTCATTGTCAATTAGCAGCACAATCGATAAAGACAATATTTATGAAACTGGCAGAACAAAGACCATTACATTGTGATTTATAAACATTTGCACTCAAATACTCGATGAAGTTTTAATGTAGAACTGTATCGATCACAAAGGCCATGCATATAAAAATTTGTCATTATTTTCAATCCGCTTAAATCAGATAAAGTACGTGCCAATAATTACAAACAGCTTTGTTAAATAGACTGTTTTTGTAGTTGAAATTTCTTGACTAATATTATAAAAGTATTTTTTTCTAGTTTTTGAAGCGAAGCTTTATAGTGTCGCAGAATTTGATATAAGTTAACAAAATGACATATTTGGAAACTGTTATATCGGACCAACTTGACCAGACATAGAAATAATTCGTAGAATAGCAATGAGTAAAATTACTTTCATGAAAATTAAGTAATTTATTTGCAATGATTATCCCAGTATAGAACTAAGAAAAAAATCATGGTTAAGTTTTATGTTTTTTCTGTAATTTTGTATGGTGCAGAAGTTTGGACGCTAAAAGTATCGATCATTAACAGAATTGAAGCATTGGAAATATGGATTCATAGTCGGATGCTGAACATACCTTGGACAGCAATAAATACTAATGAAGAAGTACTGAGGAGGGTTAACAAAGATATGGAACTGCTAAAGACTATTCAACAGCGGAAAATATCTGGGACATAATACAGGGTGTCCAGAAACTCTACCGACAAACGAAGACAGGAAATTATTCAGATAATTCTAAGATATTTTAACTTAATTCGCCTAGTCCGAAAATGCTTCCTAAAGGAGCTAGAGCTCTTTGAAGATGGCGTCGTGTAAGCAGTTTTTCTAAATAACTCCAGAACGCTTATATTGAGAAAAACGAAAATTGGTACGCATATTTATCTTCCAGAGATAAATCGACTCCATGTATTGCGAATTTCTATTACCGATCATAGGCGTCCGTTTTGGGTAGGGCAACAATTATTTTATCGCATAACTTTTTTATCTTTAACTTTTGAGCATTTTTGACTCTGGATTATTAAATTGTGAGATATTCTACAACTAAAAGGTACTCTTGTTTTAGGTCGATAGAATACACCGTTTTCTAGAAAAATCAATTTGAGAAATTTTTCTTTTGAATTTCCAAAAAAAAAAATTAAAAAAAAAACTATTTAGAAATCTGAAAACTGGTACGTCTATTTATATTTTAGAGATGAATCGATTTCATTAACTGCGAATTTCTAGTACGGGTCATATGCGTCCGTTTTGGGTAGGTCAACGGTTATTTTATCGCATAATATTTTTGTCCTTAATTCTTAAGCATTTTTGACTCTAGATTATTAAGTTATGAGGTATTCTAATACTAAAAGTTACCCTTGCTTTAGTTGATAAAATACACCGTTTTTTTTTTTGAAAATTTTTTTTAATTTTTATTCAAATTTAAAAAACGAAAAAAAATTTTCAATTCGGTTTTTCTAGAAAACCGTGTGTCCTACGGTCTTAAACCAAGAGTACCTTTTAGTACTAGAATACCTCACAATTTAATAATCCAGTGTCGAAAATGCTTAAAAGTTAAAGACAAAAAAGTTATGTGATAAAATAACCGTTGCCCTACCCAAAAGAGACGCCTATGATCGGTACTAGAAATTGGCAATGGATGGAATCGATTTATCTTTGAAAGATAAATATACTTACCGATTTTCGTTTTTCTAAATTGAAGCGTTCTGGAGGTATTTAAGAAAAACTAATTACAAGAAGCCATTTTCAAAGAGCTCTAGCTCCTTTAGGAAGCATTTTCGGACTAGGCGAATTGAGCTAAATTGTCTTAAAATTATCAAATCTCCTGTCTTCGTTTGTCGGTAGAGTTTCTGGACACCCTGTATAGTGAGGCGAAATCGATATAAAATATTACAACTGATCCAAGTCCAGAGAAATAAAGTTTTTGTCGGGACACTTGAGCAGCCAGGTTGTAAATGGGTTTTTTGAGTAATATATACCTAATATATTATAAATACAAAAATGCCAGTCACAGTTCGGACGAGAATTTTAGTTATTAACAAATAAGTGTCAAAAATGGCAGTTTTTTCGTTTAAATCGCTACAAGTAAAAATAGGATAAGTAAATATAGTATTTATGGTATTCCTATATTAGTAAATGAGCCAAGGGTGAAAATGGACTTTTTGAATTTTGGTCCAATTATTTATTGCTTCGGAGATTGCAAAATAAAACTAAAATTTCGCAAATAAAAAAGTTGCTATAACTTTGGCGAAAATGGCTTTAAGATTTTTATATTGCACGAAAAGTTGAGTCAAACAGTCCATATAATGCACTTAAAAAGTTTATGATGATTCGTCAATTAGTTTAAATTTTATTCAATTTGTTTATCCCAAAGAGCTTTTTATTCGCAATGTTCTTGTTCAGAAAATAATAATGATATAGCAATTCTGTGAAAACAACGTAAAAGAAGAATAGTTGTTTTTTCAAAGTGTTAAAAAAATCATTAAAAAGTCGTTTTTATCGCTCCGAAAACATTTTACTAAGTAGAGTCATTTTGGCTAATAAACAGTGGTACAGCTGGTATTTTTACACAAATTTAAAAAAAAAATATTGCCGTCTAGGTTAAGTATGGTCAAAGTTAGCCATTTTTATTATTTTATTCACATTCACTTCTATATACATACAATTCTCCTGTAACAGTATTAGTTACCATACTACTCCTAAACGGTTTGGTCGAATTTTATGAAATTTTACACCTATATCCTATAGGACTGATGATAGGTTTTTATCTATTTTTCAGACCCATAAGTAATAAGGGAGGTTGTCCCCCTAACATTTTTTTTATTTTTTTGGACAAAATTGGCTACCTTAATTTTATATGATGTATAATTAAAAAATACATACAACCCTTCATTTTCACTCTTTTATCACCAACCCCTATTTGTTAATAGCCATCTATATATTTACATCTATAAAATTCTCCTGTCAGAGTGTTAGTTGCCATACTCCTCCGAGACCGCATGACCGATTTTTATGAAATGATATTGTAATTCGGCAGGTTTTAGAATCGGTCGTAATATACTTTTCATGTCCCTTTCGTGCAATATGAAAATGTTAAGGTCATTTTCGCGAAAGAGATTTTAGTTTTATTTTGCAATTTCCGAAGCAACAAATGATCGGACCAAAATTCAGAAAACAGCCATTTTAAACCTTGGCTCATCTTCTAAAAGAAAAATACTATAAATAAGATATTAATGCCCGGTTGCACCAACAGATCTTAAACTTAAGTCGAGAATATCACAAGAATTAATATAACATAATTATAATATATTACAATAAGAATACCATAATATAATAATATATATGATTGATAATAAGGTAAGAATCTAAAATTATGGTGCAACGTAAATGATACTCAAGGAGGCCCCATCTATAAGTAGAGCTTAGCTAAGCTGGAGCTTAAGATCTGTTGGTGCAACCAGGCATTAGTTACACTAGTTTTACCTGTAGCGATTTAAACTAATAAACTGTAATTTTTGACACTTATTTGTTAATAACTAAAATTCTCGTCCGAACTGTGACGGGCATTTTTGTACTTATAATATATTAGGTACAAAGTACCCAAAAAACCCGTTTGCAACCTGGCTGCTCAAGTTTCCAGAACATGGTATATTTTTGCCTTATTTCCCTGGCGTATTAAAGCCAAAATAGAGGGTCGTAGAAAAAAACAAGTTTATTGGTTAAAAACATTCGTGAATGGACTCAGATATCAAATGCAGAACACTTTACTTTACTTACTTTACTTAATCAGTAGACCCATTAGTACCTTTCGGTGTAGGGCCATTTATAATACAATTCATTAAATTACAATTCAATAAATTAAAATATTTTACAATCTTCTGAATTGTCCTAGCTCTTAACGAACTTTCTCCATTCCTTCCTATTGGATGCCATCTGTGTTGCTTCCTGCCAAGTCTTACCCTTACTCTGCAGTATCTGCGAAATGTCACTGTTCCATTCTTTGATGGGCCTTCCTCTTCTATTCTTACCTATTGGTTTGGCATCCCACACTCTTTTCACTTGTCTATCATTGTCCATCCGGGTTAGATGTCCGAACCATGCCAATTTTTTCTTCTTGATTGAGTCGAGTATCGGCTTGATTTTGAGTCTTTCTCTTATTTCTTCATTTCTGATTCTATCTGTTCTTTTTACTCCTATCGTTCTTCTGAGGTATTTCATCTCTGCTGCCTGTATTCTGCTCTGGTGTCTTTTGTTTAATATCCAATTTTCTGCTCCATATGTCACCGTAGGTCTATATATTGTTTTGTATATTGTCATCTTGGTCTTTGTTGATATTTCTTTGTTATTAAGGAATCCTCTATTTAGTGCTTGGAATAGTTTTCCTGTGTTTTCCATTCTGTTGTTAAGATCGTCCTCTATGTCTCCTTTGTTGTTGATTACTGTTCCTAAGTATTTGTATGAATTTGTCTGTATTAATTGATGTTGGTCTATCATTATTTCTATTTGATCTTCCGTCCCTTGTTTCCTTGATATTTTCATTATCTGAGTCTTCTCTTTGTTTACGTTTAAGTTGTATTTGCTTGCTTCTAGGTTCCATTTCTCTAAGTTGTATTTCAGTTTTTCTGCTGTTTCCGCAATTAATACTATGTCGTCTGCAAATATACACATCTCAGCGTTTATCATTTGCATTCTGTTCCAACCGATGCAGTATTTCTTGAAAGTTTTCTTACATTCTTTCACTATCTCATCTATTACATTTATGAATAGCACTGGGCTGAGACTTCCCCCTTGTCTAACTCCTTGAGTTGTTTCAAATGGTTCTGACTGTATATTTAACATTCTTACTGTATTTGTTGTTTTCATGTATATACTCTTTGTTGCTTCTATCAGTTCTTCGCTTACTTCCTTCTTCTTTAGGCTTTCCCATATATCTTTTCTTTTGACTGAGTCGAAGGCTTTTTCCATGTCTATAAAGCTCAGGTATATTTCTCTATTTTTCTTTAATGCTTTTTCCATTACTTGTTGCATGGTAAATATATGGTCTTGTGTGTTGTGTCCTTTCCTGAATCCACTTTGTACGTCCTCTAATTTATGTTCTATTTCTTTTCTGATTTTCCTTTCTATTATGGTTTCGTATACTTTTGCTGCTACACATAGTAGTGATATACCTCTATAGTTCTTACAGTCTCTTGTGTTTCCTTTTTTGTATATAGGTATAATTACTGCATTTGTCCATTCTCTGGGTATTACTTTTCTCTTCCATATTAGGTTATATATGTATAACAATTTTTCTTTTGCTTTTATTCCTATATATTTCATCATTTCTGGTGCTACTTCATCGCTTCCTGGTGCTTTTCCAATCTTTATCTTTCTTATTGCTTCTTCTAGTTCTTCTTTTTCTATAGTTTCTGGATTTTCCGTGTTTCTTATGGATACTCTCTTTATGTGGCTTTCCTTCTCCATTGTGTTCACTTGATTTCCATTCAGTAACAGCTGGAAATGTTCCCTCCATCTTTCCATTATTGTTTTATCGTCATTTATTATTATTCCTTCCTTGTTCATTATTTGTTTCAGTTTCGTTTCTTTATTGCTTCTTAGGTTTTTCAGTGTTCTATAAAATAATTTTACGTTTTCTGTGCTGTTTTCTTCCATTTTTTCTCCGAATTTTTCCCAACTTTTCTTTTTCTCTTTCCTAACTATCTCTTTAACTTTTGTTCTTTTTCTCTTATAATTTTCATATTTTTGTTGTGTTTTGTCTTGTATGTATTCTTTCCATAATTTCTTCTTTTCTTTTATTTCTCTTTTCACTTCATCGTTCCACCAAGACGTTCGTTTCCCTCTGTTGTTATTTCTTGTGGTTCCACATATTGATTTAGCTGTTTTTATCATCGCATTTTTAAATTTTCCCCATTCTTCTTCTATTGTTTCTGTTATTATATGTTCATTGTCTATTTCTTTCTCTAGCCCTTCTGTGTATCTTATTTTCGTTGTTTCTTCCCTTAGTTTATAAATTTTTATTATTTCTTTGTGTTCTCTGTTTATGTTCTCATTTCTTTTTATTTCTTTTCTTTTGCTTTTGAATGTGGTTTCTAGTAGATAGTGGTCACTACCAATTTCATAACTCCTTTTCACCCTTACGTCTCTTATCCAGTTCTTCACTGTTTTTTGCACTATAGTATAGTCTATAATTGATTGTTCGTCTCTTGATTTGACTTCTCTTGTGATCTTGTGTATCCTTTTATGTTGGAAGTGTGTGTTCATAATCACCAGGTTATTGTCTAGACAGAATTCAAGTAGTAATTTTCCATTTTTTTTTATTTTTTCCTCCCCATACGGTCCGATGACATTGTTCCATTTTTCTGCTTCTTTCCCCACTCTACTGTTCATGTCTCCTGTGATCACCATTTTCTCTGTACAATCATTTATCACTTCTTGTAATTTGTCCCAGAACTCATTCTTTTCGTTTTTTGTTGCGTCTTCATCTGGTCCATAGCATATGATTAGGTTTGTATTGGTTTCCTCTGTATCCATATATATGTCTACTCTTAGTATACGTTCGTTGTAATATATCCAATTTTTTACTTTGTTGATACTATCCTTCTTAATCAGGCACGCTACTCCTGCCTGAGCTCTCTTCGTTTCTTCCACTCCACTGTATATTAGTAACATTCCGTTTTCTAATATTATTGATCCTCTTCCTTTTTTCTTTGTCTCTGTTATAGCTACTATTTCAATGTTCTTATCTCTAATTTCTTCCCCCAGTTCTATTTCTTTCCCATTTATACCTCTTACATTCCATGATGCCATTTTCAAAATTGTTCTGTTCTTTTCTATGTTTAAGTTGTACTTCAATTTGTTTTTCCTTACGTTTGTGTTATTATCTTTAAATCTGGTCATGTCCCTGTTCTTTGCCTGTTTTGTTTCTCGGTCCATCATTGTGTTTTCTACAGCTAGTTTTTTGAACAAGTTGGTTCTGTATTGTATGTTACTTTTTCTATCCGGCTTGTTTTTTGGTTCCATTTCCACTTAATGTCTTCAATAATTATGAATCCATATCCAATTTTTGTCCTTTTCCCATTAGTCTTTTCCTCTGCTGCTATCTTCCTAAGGTTTCTTTGTATTTCTATCTCTTTTAATGTTAGGTCACATTCTATATATACTCTATGTTGTTTATAGCTCATTAGTTTACCCTTGGCTTTCAGTATTTTCATTTTATCTTCGAATTTTTTACATTCTATAACACACATTGTTTCATTTATCTTTTGTACCCTATTTATTTCTGATTTTACTCCCATTTTTGCTTCTATGAAGTTCTCTATTTGCTCTGTTCCTATTGTGTCTAGTGGTAAGCCTCTCATTATTAGGTTATTTTTCTTCTTTTCTTTCTGACATGCTTCCAAGGTTATTTCTATTTTATCTATTTTTTGTTTCATCGTAGCCATTTCTTTCTTTAGATTTTCATTTTCTCTTATTATTTCTTTCATTTGCAATTTGTATTCATTATTTTCCTTCCTAATTTCTTTTAGTTCCTCAATCATATTACCCATTGTATTTTTTATATCTTCCAGGTCCTTGTTTTTCTTTTTGTTATCGCTTGCTAATTGTCTCATTAGTTCCATCATTTCGTTCTGGCTGCTGGTTTCATTCGTTGATGGTTTCGACCTGTCTGGTGTTCGGTTCACTTTTCTACTCCTGCTAAATATATCTGGCTCCTCTTTGCTTTTTCTTTTACCGTCCTCATTAATGCTATCATTACCATCCGCCATCTTTCTTCCTATTCAAATTATTAAAGTAGGTATGTATTTATAAATACAAATATTAAATCAAATTAAAACCTACTTGATTAAATCAAATTAATTAAATTTTTTACTTTAATTACAAAATATTTATATATTATTCAATTTTTTTTTACTTTAATTATAAAACTATTTAAATACCATTTAATATCTTATTTATTTATTTATATCAACTATTAATGTTCACTTGAATAAATTAGATTTATCAACAATGTCTTCTTCTTATCTTCAATATCTTCTTATTCTTCGATATCTTCTTATTCTTCAATATCTTCTTATTCTTCAATATCTTCTTGTTTTCGTTCAGAAAGCCGACTCTGTATTTTTCGATAGATAGATACCGAAGTACCTTAATTATAATTAAATCAATTTATTATTAATTACCACTGCTGAAAGCAGCTTCGGCTAGTCCACCCATAGGACCTTGACTTCTTATCAGTGCCAAAAAACTTGACTATGACTGTAATTATTTTACTGTTAGTAGTTAAAATATAATTTTATTAAAACTAGGTTAGATTAATAATGTATGGATCTTACTTTCAATATTCTTTTTAAATTTACACTGTAAATTTCTTAACTCACTTATTTACACTTTGCAAATAATTTGGTGATTTTTCTGCTCGCAAAGCTTCAGTATTTGAAGTTTTTTTTGCGGAGCGGATTTAAATCGACCTCACTGTCTCTTTACCAGGACCGATTTTTATGAAATGATATTGTAATTCGGCAGGTTTTAGAATCAGTCGTAATATACTTTTCATGTCCCTTTCGTGCAATATGAAAATGTTAAGGTCATTTTCGCGAAAGAGATTTTAGTTTTATTTTGCAATTTCCGAAGCAACAAATGATCGGACCAAAATTCAGAAAACAGCCATTTTAAACCTTGGCTCATCTTCTAAAAGAAAAATACTATAAATAAGATATTAATGCCCGGTTGCATCAACAGATCTTAAACTTAAGTCGAGAATATCACAAGAATTAATATAATATAATTATAATATATTACAATAAGAATACCATAATATAATAATATACAGAGAGAGTCTGTAAAGTGGAATAAATTCAATATCTCAAATACTAATTGTTTTTTTGGAAAATGCTCAGACCCGTCGATTAGTATTTCAAATTGTCCTTTTTGACATTCAATAATGATGTATACAGGGTGTCTCAATTTAGAGATATGACGTCATCGTCGATTTTCTTAAATGGCAACACTGTCATTTTGATAGCTAATTTGATAGGGTTTGTAAAGTTATACATAACTGCAAAATATCAAATTTTTATTCTCTACCATTTACAAGATAATAGAAAATAACAAAGTTATATCTGTAATTTGGATTATATTCAATAATTAAAATACTAACTGTTTTTTTGAAAAATGCTCAGACCCGTCGATTAGTATATCAAATTGTCCTTTTTGACATATAATAATAATGTATACAGGGTGTCCCAATTTAGAGATATGACGTCATCGTTGATTTTCTTAAATGGCAACACTGTCATTTTGATAGCTATTTTGATAGGGTGTGTAAAGTTATACACAACTGCAAAATTTCAAATTTGTATTCTCTACCATTTAGATGATAATAAAAAATAACAAAGTTATGAAAAAGAAGTAATCAACTAATAATTGAATTTAATTATTTCAATAAATTAAGCAAAAACTCATAATGTTGCCCTCAATTATTGTCAAATTATCAATGGGCAACCTTATGAGCATTTGCTTAATTGAAATAAATAAATTCAATTATTATTTGATTACTTCTTGTTCTTCATAACTTTGTTATTTTTTATTATCTTGTAAATGGTAGGGAATAAAATTTTGAAATTTTTCAGATGTGTATAACTTTACACACGCTATCAAAATAGCTATCAAAATGATAGTGTTGCCATTTAAGAAAATCAACGATGACGTCATATCTCTAAATTGGGACACCCTGTATACATTATTATATGTCAAAAATGACAATTTGATATACTAATCGACGGGTCTGAGCATTTTTCAAAAAAGCAGTTAGTATTTTAATTATTGAATATATCCCAAATTACAGATATAACTTTGTTATTTTCTATTATCTTTTAAATGGTAGAGAATAAAAATTTGATATTTTGCAGTTATGTATAACTTTACAAACCCTATCAAATTAGCTATCAAAATGACAGTGTTGCCATTTAAGATAATCGACGATGACGTCATATCTCTAAATTGGGACACCCTGTATACATTTTTATTGAATGTCAAAAAGGACAATTTGAAATACTAATCGACGGGTCTGAGCATTTTCCAAAAAAACAATTAGTATTTGAGATATTGAATTTATTCCACTTTACAGACTCTCTCTGTATATGTTTGATAATAAGGTAAGAATCTAAAATTATGGTGCAACGTAAGTGATACTCAAGGAGGCCCCATCTATAAGTAGAGCTTAGCTAAGCTGGAGCTTAACATCTGTTGGTGCAACCAGGCATTAGTTACCCTAGTTTTACCTGTAGCGATTTAAACTAATAAACTGTAATTTTGGACACTTATTTGTTAATAACTAAAATTCTCGTCCGAACTGTGACGGGCATTTTTGTATTTATAATATATTAGGTACAATGTACCCAAAAAACCCGTTTGAAACCTGGCTGCTCATGTTTCCAGAACATGATATATTTTTGCCTTATTTCCCTTGCGTATTAAAGCCAAAATAGAGGGTCGTAGAAAAAAACAAGTTTATTGGCTAAAAACATTCGTGAATGGACTCAGATATCAAATGCAGAACAATTATTCCATAATGCAAAATATCGTGAAAATGATGGCTAACGTTGTATAATTCTGATATGGCACGTGAAGGAGAAAGTATTAATATTTCTCTATAGTAGAATTAAAAATCACGACACGTGAAATAAAAGGAAGAATCAAGATTACCAACAAGGGGAGACCATTATACAAAAAATGTAAACATTACATGAATTTAATTATAAAACCAGTTTATATATTTTTTTTCTACTATCCTTTTATTTATATCATATAAGTGCGAAATATTTAAAAAGAATTATTGGAATACTACTGGTTTATAATGAAATAGCAGTTGATATTTACTAAAATAAACAATTTTGCTGACTAGTACCTTGCTGTCTTTATTATGACATTTGCATGGAATTATTATTCCAGCGTCTGCAAAATACAAGGTTGCAATTTTCAAACACTTTAAATGATGAGTTTTTGCACATTATGAAAAAAAAAATTCAAAAGCATGTTTAGTTGATGTTTTTTCATTTATTCTGGCAAAATTTCAGTGTTTTCTGTTGTTGATTTCGCAAACGACGCGGAAATAATCGAAGATTTACAAAATGTTTTTTCCGAAGAACAATTTAAATGTAAAATTCGAAATTGTTGACATTTATTTGCAGTCAGACAAAAAAGACGGGTGCAAATTAAACCATGATTTTTTGGTGCGGCAAATGTAAGAAGATGTATCACATACAGTGGTGTTAAAAAGTCCTGCATCACTTTACCAAATACGCGGTCTGTCGTCGATTTTTCCTTGTTCAGCATACTTCTTAATGACTCTAATTTACTGTAGATTTATTACAGTTTACTGCGGATGCTATTTGGCGACTAGATTTGTCGTTTTTATGGTGAAAAATAATTTCAAAACGCTTTTCGTTTGATAATTTAATTTGTTTGGTCTGGGATGACATTTTGACCTTTTTATTAAAAATCAAAGAGCGAATAAATGTGTTAGGGTAACTACAGGGTTTATATAAGTAGTCAAAATATGTGGCAAATTTGTCATTAAGATTCAATTTAATAGTAATTTAACGACTTAATAATCACCTCATAATTTTCTCGGATTATGGGAAATCACTTCAATCAGATTATTTTAATCTTTTCTGTAGAATTTTGAGCTAGTAATTAAGAAAACCTTAGAAAGTATACCGATAATGCTAATTACAAGCACAAACTTAAAATTAATTAGGGAAAATATACAAAAAACTTGTGTTAAACCTCAAAAACTATAAGGCGCTTAGGTGATGCAGGAATTTTTAACAACACTGTAATTATGCAGCTCTACATTTACTGAAGGACTGCGAGTACCCCTCAGAACTGTGTTTTATATAAGGTGATTTTGGGCAGATGAAATATAATACCACTTACAAATGCTGCATAATTAATTTAATAAAATAATAAATATATAACAAAATTACTTTATTTATTTTAAACATAGTATCTAAATTTAAAAAATACAGAAAACTTAGTATAAACTCCGAGATTGTCGCTTGTTGTAAGTACCGTCTACTGTATCAATTTTTTTAAATTGTGCATGTCTTTGTTCTACTTAATAAAAAATTGCCACTTTCATAACTACACTTGAGAGCAAAATAATCGACTCACTTGCTGAATAACTATACACGTGGAATTTCTTAAACCTGTTTTCCGATTTGAGTGATTTTTTTAGTATGTTATAGCCTTATTATTTAAGAAAATCGATGTAATATTATTGTTGCTATACAGGTAAAGGTCATTTTATACCGGGTGTAACAATCATACAGTGTTTGTTCTTAAAGTTCGGAACACCCTGTGGAGTATTCTAGCATATAAAAAATATTTTAATTAAAATTAAATTGTAGGCTTAGGCTTTATTAACATTTTGTTTTCTGACTCATTTGCTTATGTTGGATAATAAAAAAGTTATACGTTTGAGAAAAAAAACACTCTATGATTGTTACACCCGGTATAAAATGACCTTTGCCTGTCTAGTAATAATAATATTACATCGATTTTCTTAAATAATAAGGCTGTAACTTACTAAGAAAATCATTCGAATCGGACAACAGGATTAGGAAATTCGAGATTTCTAACGTGTACAATTCAGCAAGTGAGTCGATTATTTCGCTCTCAAGTGTATATTTACTTTTTACATAATTTTGTTATGAGTATTTTGAGTATTTATTTGTCTCTCTATCGTTAGCTTAACAACAAAATGTAAGTAAGAATAGATGGACAACTTATAGAACCTTATAAACATAGGAAGCAGAATAAGACAGGGGACAGGGGGGCTCATTGAGCCCTACGCTCTTCAATTTAATCATGGATGCAATCATCAGAATTATCAACACGGGAAGATGACAAAAAATCAGAAAAAAAGTAAAAATATTCTGTTACGTAAACCAGCGGTTCTCAACCTTTTTAAGTCATGTACCACCTACAGTTATTTTTATTATTTTTGGTACCACCTTTACTTTTAGGTTGTATTATCAGGACTTACTAAGTACTACTAGTTTAATTTTTCTTGTGTTTTTTGTACCACCGCAAATAATGATATGTACCACCAGTGGTACATTTAGCACAGATTGAGAACCTCTGATGTAGACGACGAAATATTGATAGCCTAAGAGGAAGATAGTCTTCAAAGATTAGTCCACAGATTTATCATGAGAGAAAAAGAATTCAATATGACAGTTTCATCTCAGAAAACTAGAACAATAGTATAAAAGTAATAAAAGTAAAAAAAAGTAATCAGTCAGGAACCAATCAGATGCAGATGAAAAATAGAAACTGATGGATCAGTACTTAATAAGAGATGAAAATAAAATTCTTTGGAATCACTCTGCCCAGTTACAGAGGCCTCGACAAAAAAGTGATAAAACAAGTGTAAAAAGCAAGGCTGGTAGGATGTCTTAATGTCGGCAAAATCGACATATTAACACTGAGCTGAAGTCAAGAGTTTACACAGCCAGTGTAAGACCAATAATGGCATTGGCCTTAAATATTTTTTTTATTAACATCCAAGATTTTTTACAATCTGTTTTACAATGAAAACAATTAGTAAAATTGTTTGTCTTTACAATGACAGAGACATGTAAGGTCCAGTGACCAAAGCACCATGACACACACACATTAGCTTGTTTACCGGTGAGATGCGCACATACACTGATACGCGAGTACGAAAACTAAAACTGACACAGAACACAATGGCTGGACGCTGTTAAAGGCGTAGCTTCCTCTGCTATGGGCTCTGTCAGGATCGGTTAGGTAGGTCCAAGGGATCATATCGCTTCAATCTCTTCGCTTGTTGGTTGTTGAGGAGATTGTGTGCCAGGGTGTTAGGATGTACCTGCAACCTCTTTTGATATTGTTCAGAAGATTTTTTGCACTCTTCGGAGACTGATAGTACCTGAAGATCTGTATGTATTGCGTCATTCTGAAAGTACCAAGGGGCATTAGCAATTGACCTTAGAGTTTTGGATTGGAATCTTTGTATTTTAATAATATTAGATTTGCTAGCTTATCCCCAGAGCTGCGAACCATATGTCCGAATTGGTTTTATTATCGTTTTGTATATAATCAGCTTGTTATCGATCAATAGGTGAGAGTTTTTTCCCAACATCCAGTAAAGTTTCCTGTATAAAATTCCCAGTTGAAGTTTTTCGTCATATATGTTTGGTCTAAGTTAGTCGTTTGTCAAGGTGAATACCTAGATATTTTACGTCATCCTTTTGAGGTAAAGGATGTCCATCGAGGTTAACTTGTAGACATGTACCTCTTCTTAGAGTGAATGTAATAAACTCAATTGTAACAAAGACTTTTGGATACAGCAGAGATGAGAGTACTAAGAAGAATTAGAGATATGCTGCGAGGTCGACAGAGTACTGAAGAAAACATTAGAAGAAAATGTAACGTAAAGTGTATAGAAGAATGGACATTAAATAGAAAAAAAAATTAAATAACTACATAAGCACAATGGTGGAGAACAGTGTCGTTAAAATAGCAAGAGATAAATCACCAAATGGTAGAAAATGTATCGGTCGACAACGCAAAAGATGGAGTAACAACTTTCCATAGAAGTTCCTTCCATTAGGGTGGTAGGAAAAGTTCGAAGTCATTATTTTTTATGGGGCTAGTGCGATTGTATTGGACCCTATCTTCAGGTTCCATATTAAATTTAAATTTTTGGAAATAACAAAAAAAATTAAATTTAAAAAATTTATTTTTTTCTCAGTTCTTTGAATCTAAATAATTGTTTTATATTACAATATACATTTTAAGATTGGTAGTCTGATTTTGTGTTAAAAAACGGCATAATATTTCTAGACTGCACCCTTGAACTAATAAAGCCATCCCTTGATTCTGGTCCACAAACAGCAGCTGATGCTTCAGTTACTAACTTAACAGTTTTTTCCACGGATTTGGTATGACAAGGGCAGTGTAAGACCTCTATGTTGTTGTAATTCCCAGAATCAATCATATCCCTTACATCTTCATTGGAAATATGTTTTAGCAAAGGAGGAGCCGTAACTTTGAATCCAGAAAAAGTAATTAATTTATTAAAATCTGCAGCACTAAAATTTAATGTTGGTATTTGGAATCTCCGGATCTATTTTTCTTTCTGACTTTCTCTAGCTTTCGGCACTCTGCGCAGTCCTAGCTCCCGGATATGTTTTCGTTCATCTTTCATCATACCGATTAATACATTTTCGGGATGGGCAAAATAAGCATTCCTTTGGATAACGGTATCGACAATTTTTCTTTGGTCAACTGGCAGAAATCGTGAATAATGGATCATTCGCCATAAATAATTTGAAGCATCAGAACAGCTAGGATACAGTTTTATATAAAACCAAACTGATGCATATACTTTTTTGATGAAATTTACTAACATAATTAATTGGGGACTGGGATATTCAGTTCTAACATACAATCGAAGCAACCGATTATCAAATGTCAGCCGCCTTGCGTGTGATATTATTATTTTCCCAGGTTTTTTAAGGCTCAAATCATTAAGATATTTTCCCGCAGCAACTGCTTGACTGATTTGGTTCAAGTAGTTCTGATCGGTACTAAGGTCTGTTGTTTCTAATAATATTGATAGGCTGTTCTCTATTGCGACAAAATCGACAACAGCCTTCTCTTCACAGCGTTCCAGAAGTTTCCGTATTGACCCTGAAAAACCAAGTGTTCCACTGGTGCGTCCATCTAACTGTTGAATTAAATGACGTAGAGGTAGCTCATTGCAAATGAAATAAGCATACTAGCCATTGAAGTGAAGTGCCGCAGTATTTGTTACGTAGATGGTTGGACTTGTAACTGTTGACAAAGGAGCAATGAATAATTCTTCTTCATAATCATCTGCATCAGAAGAATTTGAGTCAGACAAGCTGCTACTTATGGAAGGATTAGAGAAATCGACGGTACATGCTTTAAGAACAATTTAGTTCAGTATTATATTTTTGAGAACTTGCCTTTGCCTTCATGGTTCTTTCCATTTTCTTCCTTATTGTTGCAGATGCTGCAATATCCACTGGTCCAATTGCCATTTTTCGACAGGATCGTTGATCTTGAAAAAAAATTTGCTCATTTTATGGTACTTTCTTGATTTTATCACAAGTACACACACAGTTCCAGTCATGTTGCACTTGCAAGCCGCGATATTCAATGACTTTTTACACTCCTTTCGAAACTGGCAAATCTTTTCTATTTATGAATCAGATGCTTGCTGAGTTTTTGTGTACCTATCGCTTAAGATTTTGATACTCAGTATAAATATTTCTAAACATATCTTGAATGTACTTATGCGATAATTTTGGAGTAGAAGCTTTTATTCATATTTGTTCTACTTTCGTTGCAACGGCATTCAAGACGTCGGCGATAGATGAATCTTTATTATTATTTGTCAACTTAAGTTCATTACGAATAAAGAGAAAGCACTTTAGAATGTCACAATTAGTTGGTAAAACACGACCATTGAAATTTGATCAGAGCCTTATTGATTTTTTCGACAAAAATAATTTTTTTGTTTTTTCATTTTTCAAATCCAGTATGGTACCTCAAGATATTTTTTTATTTCAAAATTCTCTCGCACCAATTGTTTTCATTACCTGACACAACTTTTAAACAATAGCCACAATAATTTTTCTTTTTTTTTATTTATTGACCTTTTTCGTTCCACTCTAGTATCCATCCATCGTGCAGGCCTTTTCCTCCTCTTCCTCGCCCGTCTATCTTGCGCCGCTCTCATCCAGTTTTTATTTAACCTTCTTAACCTTTAACTACCCGCGCATCAAGTTATAACATAAGTACACGCGTGGCGTACTTTATGCGCCACTTAAAAACAGCGGTTTTTTAATTTTTTTTGTTTTGAAAAAATACACTTAGTTGTTTGTTATAAACCTTATCCAGCATCATCGAATGCTTAGAGTTCCTTCTCGGTAAGTCAATTGGGATTTCTAACTGGAATATGAACCCTTGAATAATAAAATACTAGTAAAAAATTTTTGAATTATGATTTTTTACATGAGAAAAAGTATTCTTTATAAAGAAAAATATATTTTGTGCCATAATGACTAAAAAACAATTTGAAGATATACTTACATTGCTACAGTCGTGGCATATTTAGTACACCACTGGAAACAACAAATAGTAAACTGGTAACTACGACTCTCTGAGACCACCGATTCTAACGAAGCTAAATCCAATTGTAAAGCACATTCCAGTGATAGGTTAGATAGATAAACAAGGTCAAAAATTAAGTTTTTAAATACATTTACAATATAATTTTTATATCTGGCGTAGAAAATACGCCAGCGCGTGTAGTTAAAGGTTAAATCGTCGGTCTGTAGGTAGTCAGCCGACGCTGCTCTTGTCTCTCTCTGGACTCCATTCAAAAAACCGCTTTGTCTATCGCCCTTCTGTCATTCTGACTATGTGTCTTGCTCATCCCTATTTTAGTCTGGCTATCCTTTCAATTGCTATCCTTTGAAAGGATACAGGTGTCAGTACGTCAACAAACAAGCAGAATTGCTTATAAAGAGGAAGAAAAAGAAGAAGAAATACAAAGTCACCAACTCCATACAAGGATGCACTAGGAGGTAGACGTCTAATATAACCGTATATATTTCTATAATTTTGTTATTTTAGTTAAGAGGAAACAGTAGCGATCAACAGGTAGCCAAAACGCGTTCCAAGATTGCGGCTGTAATTTTGAATATGTTTTCGAGATATTTGGCACACGTATTCGTAATATAATAAAGAATGGCGGTACAGAGCCCAATTAGAAAAATATATTAATATGTGGAAATTACTCTGTAATTAAATACAATATTAAAAAAACGAGCCTGTACCGCCATTAAGAAAAACAAAAAAATACTTTTTCTTCAAATAAACTTTTTTATCCGAGGCCTAGACCTTGTGTCATTTTGGAACTATTAAAATTTTTTATTTCATTAGTAGTTCCAAGATGACACAAAATCTGGGCATCGGATAAAAAAGTTTATTCGAAGAAAGTTTATTTTTTTGTTCTTCTGGAGGTACATGCTCGTTTTTTTAATATTGTATTTAATTACAGAGTAATTTCCACATATTAATATATTTTTCAAATTGGGCTCTGTACCGCCATTCTTTATTATATTACGAATACGTGTGCCAAATATCTCTAAAAAATATTCAAAATTACAGCCGCAATCTTGGAACGCGTTTTGGCTACCTGTTGATCGCTACTGTATCACCTTAATAAAAAATTTCAGAGGAATGGCGATTTTCAAGGCTTAATAACTCGGTTAAAAGTTATTATTATGAAAGTCAGAAAGTGACTAAATCAAAGTATAATGCCCCCCCCCCCCTACAAGATCCTGAAGAAATTTTTGTCATTATTTTATTGCTAAGCTGTTATTTTTAAGTAATAATAATGAGCGCCATGCACGAGGTAGGCGGCCGTAAATGTGAGTGCAAGTAAGATGCACGCACAATTGGACTGCCGGAGTGGCATCTCTCTTGCAATTAGCATTTATGGCCGGCTACCACGTGCATGGCGCTCAATATTCTTACTTAAAAATAACAGCTGAGTAATAAAATAATAACAAAAATTTCTCCAGAATCTTGTAGGGGGGCATTAAACTTTGATTTAGTCACTTTCTGACTTTCATAATAATAACTTTTAACCGAGTTATTAAGCCTTGAAAATTGCCATTTTTCGTTTTTTTCAATTTTAAATTGCTTATAACTAGAAAACGATCAACTTTAGAGAAAAATTATAAGAGACCTTTTTTATCCACAATGGTCCAAAAAACCTAAGAAAAATTTTCCGGGCCAAAAATATTAATTTTTGCAATTTGAAAAAAAATTGTTAAAAAAAATTTAGCCCCCTTTTCACGTGGGCGACTTCTTGAACCTTATTCTGGGATGTCTCACGAATGTAATTATGCAAAAAAATCGCATGGGAATATTTTTCCCAACGAACCCGCCGTTTTCGCTTTGTCTGTTATATTATGTATATGTATATCCTGGCAGAAATACAAACGATTCAAAAATCTGCCAACACTCTCATGCGTTAAAGGTTCGTTATACAAACGTGATACAATAAATTCAAATTTCCAACCCCGATTCACCCTTTGTACACGGCTTTGAGTGTACGTGCGTGCAAGATTTCTTTTTAGTCTCTTCGGTTGCTGTTTTTTTTTTCGGTAGACAAAACAAAATTGATGACGGCTTTGACGGGAAAACCACATTCGTGCAACGTCGCATAAAAACGACGAAAGAAGATTTTTCAAGCATAAATGTACGAAATGTACCAGCTTTTTTCGAACGTCGACTCCGCCGCAACTTTTTTATTTATCGGGTCTTTTTCTGTTCTAGGTATGTCTGAGATTTATAACTTTCAAAATATTTGATGCTGAGGATGGATGGATATACCGTGTTTGGGACGTTTAAATCAAACTGGCTTTGAATTTTTTTGGCTGCTCTTACACTTACGAAAAAATACTCAAAGGTTTTAATAAAAAAGACACTTGTTTTTTGCATTTTAAACGCAATTTTTTAAAAGAATAGTGTAAAATTTATATACGGGATGTAATATTCCAACTACAATGTATTACCAGTTGTAATAATATACTTTATACAGGGTGTTTTATTGGGAAACGGAAATACTTGAGTGGCGAATACATGTTACTGATGCGGCTCTAGCTATACTAGATTTATTGCCTCACCGATTTTTATAACCAAACTACAGGGTGTTTTATCGATTTTGCCCATTTTTCTGGACCCATAATTTTAGAACCACACTGTAAATTTATTTATTATTTGTTACACATATGTCTCATTTGGCTCATCGGTCGCAGATCAAAACTCTCCATAGACAATAAAATATTATTATACAAAACAATCTTAAAACCTGTGTGGACCTATAGCCCGATCAAAGAACAATCTGATCCCAAAAAAAATTCAGGAAGGTTGAAAATTTAGGAATAGGTAGTTGAAATTGTCTATTATTATATAAGAAAAAGTTTACAATTATACATACCCCCTCTCGAAGGTGAAAAATATACATTGTAATTCCGGAATTGGATAAAATGACTAATTCTAAGCTACTTTTTTCTATAGAGTTTTTTCCCTAAATCAATACTTTTCGAGTTATTTGCAAGTAAATATGTTAATTTTTAACAGAAAAAACATGTTTTTGGACGGTTTTTCGGAGATATCTCAAAAATTAAGTATTTCAGCGAAAAAAATATTCTTAGCGAAAATATAGCCAATAAAAAACTGAAAAGAATGGTGTAAGCTTGAGGCCTGTAGCCCCAGTAGAAGCAGAGTTGTAGCCAATGAAAAGTAGGCTCTTCTTCATCAAATTCCAAATCGAGTATTTCAATGTGAAATAACCCAAATACGGAGAACTTTTCGGTGGAAAATTCATTTTAACTTTTTTAAAGTGTTTAAAAAAAAGGTTTATTTTTTATTTTTAAAAAAAACTTTTAACATTAAAAATAAGTGAGTTCGCTCAAAATATTGTTGGTCCCTTTTATTTTTTGGTAAAAAAATCGCGAAAGTCACCCTCTAATTAGCATCACAAATAAATGTTATCGTTGCGGCTTTACAAATTACTTTGCTTATGTATTATCTATATAATCTGTAAGTTTCATTGGTTCAAAGTGCATATTTTAAAAAAATCTGTAGTTAAAATGGCTTGAACGAGTAACTAATCACGAATTTAGGCAAATTTTGAACATCCATATCATAACCAATTTTTGTCGAACAAAAAAATAGCAAAAATATTCAGAAAAGCAAAACGTACATTTTTTTACTCTTTAAGATTTTTGGTATTACTAATAATTTTTAAGTTATTTCCATGAACAATTCCATTTTTCTCCAAGATAAAAAAATGTTTTATTTTAAACCCAATTTTTTTCAAAAATGAGCAGTTTGAACCAATGAAACTTATAGATAATATAAACAATACATAAGTAAAGTAACTTGTGAAGCGGTAACGATTAATTTTATTTGGGAAGCTAATTAGGGGGTGATTTTCGCGATTTTTGTACCAAAAAATAAAAGGGACCAACAATATTTTAAGCGTAACTCACTTATTTTTAATGTTACTAGTTTTTTAAAAAACATAAAAATAAACCTTTTTTTAAACAAATTCAAAAAGTTGTAATAAATTTTCTCCGAAAAATGCTCTGTTTTTTGGTTATTTTACTTTAAACTATTCGATTTGGAATTTGACGAAGAAGAACCTACTTTTCATTAGCTAAAACTCTGCTTCTACTGGGTCTGCAGACCCCACCCATACACCATTTTCGTCAATTTTTTATAACACAATAAAACACTGAAAAACGTTTGTTTTTCTATACTTCCACAAAATTTATTACAACTATGTTATTACTACAGCGGTTTCGGCAAAGTGCCTTTCTCAAGTGATATATTTTACAATGTGTTTGCCTTTTTAAGTCTTTAACTGAAGAGGTTGAGGAGTGAGGAGCTGTTTGTCTCAAGTTGGTCATTCAGAATTATATCTGTATTTTTCAATTTATTAATTTCCATTGATTCTAAAAGTGATAGCTTAAGGCCTTTATTTTGAATATTCAAAATAACAGACTTCGTAACGAGAGACTTGTAAGACTGGTATGAGAGGAGATTCCTACAGGCAAAAGACCACTCGGACGTCCCAGAATGCGATGGATAGATAACATCCAAGCATATCTCCGAAAAATGACTATACTATTTGACCCTAGGTTGATGGAAGACCGAACAAATTGGAAGAAAGTTGTACAGTCAGCCAGGACCCACCTAGGGTTGTAGCGCTACGTGATGATGATGTTAAAGTATCTATTTCATAAGTTTGTACTGGCAAAACACATTGGTTATAAACCTTTCGCTTGAGATTCATGGGAAATAAACTTTTTACAATATCGCTTCCTTTTCCAAATGTTGTCTATGTCAGGCCTATTCAGTCCCAACTGTATTTCATGTGTTTTATTGTCTCTGCTTATTTTGATTTCGTGTCCCAGATATTTGTAAGTGTCTGTTTGTTGTATGGAATTATTGTCAATAGTTATGTTTCCACTCATTACGAGATTTGTCATAAGGTTAGTTTTATGCGTTAGTTAAGTTATGCGTGATGTCGTCGAATGAAATGCCTCGGATGTTTTCACGCAGCCCGGTTGACGAGCGGCGCTACCTTGAGTCCGGGTCAAGTAGTGCAAAATTGGCCACTCAAATGTTAATGACTAGGCACCGTGTGGAAATTCAGCTACTGGTCTACAAAAAGAAAAACTGAAACTCAGACAGATATTGAAGGTCGGTACATGGAACGTACAAGGGCTGAAGACGATCACAGGTAAGCTAGCAATTAATTAAAACGAGCTAGCAATATACAATATAGAAATCTCGGGACTAGCTGAAACTCATTGGTTAGGAGAGGGCCATTTCAGAACACATAATGGCAATTATATTTACTTCTCTGGCGCTGAGACCCAGAACTATACAGGGGTTGCCATTCTGGTCTCACCAAGATTACAAAAGTCTGTCGTCGAATTTAAAGCTATGAGCGATAGGATAGTTCTCCTTAAACTGGAAGGCGAACTACATAAACTTAATATCATACAAGTTTATGCGCCAACCAGCACATCAGATGACATAAAGATCGACGAGTTCTACGAAAAACTGGAAACGACAATCGCCAACATACCAAATAAAGAGACTACTTTAATATATGGTGACTTCAATGCAAAAGTTGGCAAAACTACACACAATGACGGGAAATCCGGGATAAGCCAGAGAAACAAATATGCAAATAAATTAAGAGACATGATCAGAATAACCAGCCGAGATATCTATTTAGAAAAATACGCTACTTAACAAGAGACTTCAAAGCCAGAACTTGGGCTATTGAAGACAACACAGGAAATCTGAGAACAAACAGAAGATATAGCAGAGACATGGAGAGAGTATTGCAGGGACCTATATAAATGTGATCAACGCCAAGAACCTCTTGAACAAATCTCTGACGAGGTAGAAGAAGAACCTAATATACTTGAAAATGAAGTAAGCAGATCATTAAGCTCAAATGCAATTAAGCACAGGTCCAGATATGATAACAGCAGAAATGCTCAAAGCCACAGGAGAAACTGACGTAAAATTAGTTCATCTACTCTGTAACCAAATATGGCATTCTAAACAATGGCCTGAACACTGGACAAAATCTACAATATCAACAATTCATACAAAATGCAGCTTCCATAAATGCGACAATTATAGAACTATTTCTCTTATATCACATGCCAGTAAAATAATGCTACATATAATCAATGAGAGACTAAAAACATTCCTTCAAATAGAAATTCCACAAGAGCAAACTGGATTTACCAAAGGTAGAGGTAATCGAGAACACCTGTTAAATATAAGACAGATAATCAAAAAATCTAGGGAATTCAATATTCTACTGTACATACCCTTCATACAGGGTGTTTCATTAATAATTGTCCATATAGTAACTGGAGAAACCTTAGCACAAAATACGAAGATTTAACTTAAAACCCTTAAATAAAATGTGGTTCCTTACTGAGTTACAGGGTGTTTTATCTAAAAATTTAAAAACTATTTTTGCTCAGCATTTTAAAACTATTCGACGTATCCTTCATACTTGGCAGGAAGTATAGGTACTGTACAAACTACTAAATTATGTTAAAAAAATGTTTCTGGCTATTTCCACAAGTGTACGACGGGGGAAAGTGAATGGTTGACCCTTTCCAAATTCTACGCCACTGACGAGATTGCTATTTTAGTTTAATTTTTGGATTCTCCAATATTTTCTATGAAAATAATATCCTCTTCATTCGTAACGACAAGTCATTAGTTTTCGAGATCTTTGAAGTTAAAAATGAAACGACACGGTTATTTTGATTAATGTAGTGACTCGTTTCATTTTGAATTTCAAATATCTCGAAAACTAATCATTTTATCGTTATGAATGAAGAGTATATTATTTACGTAAAAAGTATTGGAAAATCAAAAAATTGCAGTAAAATAGCAATTTCATCAGTGGCGTAGAATTTGGGAAGGGTCAACCAGCCACTATCCCCTGTCGTACGCCTCTGGTAGTAGCTAGAAACGTTTATGTATCTTAATTTCGTAGGACGTACAGTACGTACACTTTCTGCCAAGTATGATAAGGATAGGCCAAATAGTTTTAAAGTACTGGCTACAAATAATTTTTAAATTTTAATCATATGAATAATATAAATAATCAAAATAACTGTGCCGTTTCATATTTAACTTCAAATATCTCGAAAACTAATTACTTTATCGTTACCAATGAAGAGTACATTGTTTACGTAGAAAGTATTGGAGAATCTAAAAATGGCACTAGAATAGTAATTCCCCCAGTGGCGTAGAATTTGAGAAGGGTCAACCATTCACTATCCCCTGTCGTACGCCTCTGGTACTAGCTAGAAACGTTTGTGTACCACAATTTATTAGGGTGTATAGTAGTCGCACTTTTTGCCAAGTATGAAAAGGATATGTCCAATAGTTTTAAAATGCTGAGCAAAAACAGTTTTTCAATTTTTAGATAAAACACCCTGTAACTCAGTAAGGAACCACATTTTATTTAAGTGTTTTGGGCTAAATCTTCGTATTTTGAGCTAAGGTTTTTCCAGTTACTATATGGACAATTATTAATGAAACACCCTGTATAATATTATCGTAAGGCGTTCGACAGGGTCAAGTGTAGATACTTATGGCAAATACTAAAATAAGTAGGCGTACCCCAACACCTTATTTCGCTTATAACTGAACACACTACTGAATCAGTTAAAGTGCTTGATACACTTTCTAACGAATTTCATCCAGAAAGTGTGTCAGAGAGGGATGTATACTATTTCCACAATTATTCAATATATATGGAGAGCATATTATGAGAAGAGCACTTGAAGGATGGGAAAAAGGCATCTCAATAAATGGTCATAAAATAAACAACCTAAGTTTCGCAGATGACACAGCCCTTTTTGCAAATAGTCAAGCAGAGCTGATTGATCTTATACGACTGGTTGAAAACAAAAGTCAAATATTTGGTCTGCAATTAAACATATCAAAGACCAATATCATGATAGTGGATAGACTACATAACAATCATCCACACATAACCACAATTGATCGGTTTGAGCTTATGAGCTCATAATTATATCTGAAATCATTAATCACAAACACAGGGTCACTACATGAAGAAATAAAACGTAGATGTGATCTAGCAAAAGTCGCCACAGCAAAAATGACCACAATACGGAAGGACTTTCAAATTTCAAGAGCGTTAAAGATGAGGTTGATCAACTGTTTGATATTCCCAATACTGACCTACGGATGTGAATCTTGGCCCTGAGAAATTCGGAAAGAAAAAAGATAGACGCCACTGAAATGTCTGTTGGAGACGAATGCTACGAATTCCTTGGACCGACCATAGAACAAATAATTCAATTTTAAGAGAGCTAAAGGTTAGCCAACGACTCTCCAGTAAAGTCCATCCCCAACAACTAAAATACTTTGGACATATGTTATGAAAACAAACACAGAAAACGTGGAAAGACTCATTATACAAGGAAAGGTGGAAGGCTGGAGATCACGAGGAAGAACTTTAACAAAATGGATGGATCAAATTACAGGAATATGCAAAAGACCTATGCATGAGTTAAAAGAAATGACCAGAGACAGAGATCTTTGGAGACGGACAATACATGACATCACGTCGACCACTACACTCCCTCCGGGGGGGGTCAGGATTGAAGAGAGAGGGAGAGAGAGAGAGAGAGAGAGAGAGAGAGAGAGAGAGAGAGAGAGAGAGAGAGAGAGAAAGAGAGAGAGTATCAGTACTTGGATAATAAACAAGGCTTCACCCGTACCCAAAACACTACTAAATCCGAATTTATTATTGCTAATTGTCTCCTTCTCTAATATAGTGTATATTCTATAAATAGACATGAGGACGTTGAGTGTCCTTAATTGTTCAATACGTTTTTTAAAATTTTTACAATTTTGAAGATAGCATCTCATCAATACCTGTAATAAAAATTTCACAGAAACAATACACCGAGCCAGTCATTGTATGCATTCCCAATTAGTGACACAATCAATAAAGACAATATTTATTAAACTGAGAGACAAACACCATTATATTTTGATTTACAAACATTTTCACTCAAATACTCGATGACGTTTTGATGCAGTACACTATCGATTGCAAATGCTGTGAGTATCAAATTTTGTCATTATTTTCAATCCGCTTAAATCAATCAGATAAAGCGTGTATCGATGTTTACAAAAGTTTTGTCAAACACGGGGTTTTGTGTCGCACACAAGTTACAAAGACGTTTTTGAAGTTATACTTTTTTAGGCGCGATTGAGATTGAGGGTGAATTTATATTGATCCGCGCGCATGCGCCCACCGACAGTTTGGTATTAGTCTTTATACGGGCTCTGATTGGGTGTTGAAATGATCTGGCAATAATTGTTCAATATGAAGGTTATCGGTAAACAAAAATGTTGTATAATATATTAGTTTTTATTGTTGTGAGGACAGAAATAAAATCAAATTTATAATTATAGTGAATTTTTAAATAGTTTTGAAAAGCCACAGGTACGTAATTCTAAATGTTTCAGTTGTATTCCAATAAAAAATTATCTTCATACCTATTTGGAACATGTAAAAATAATAATGTACTTACCTAGTACTAGGCAATGCTTTAATTTACATATTCTGATTACGAACAAACTTTCTACAAATTTTCATCTAATGTATCGTTTTCTTACTCTATATATTGTTGTATTTTAATTCGACAAAAATCAAACTAATAAAAATTCATATAAACAAAATGTCAAAAAGGTGTTCAGTTTGTGTATATTCCCACATGACGTATACGCGAAGGTGCACATTCCCACATGAAGGTGCAGTTTGAAATCGCTCTACTCTCGTACGGCGGGATACACGGGAAGTAGGTTCAAGCCCAATGCAAGTTATATCATTTTTTTATTTTTTTTATAGATTTTATGATTGTAAGTATATTGTTATATAATTTTTTTCAGAAAATACGTATTTAATTAAAATTTTTGGCAACAATTATTGTTCAGAAATCATTTGTGGCATTTTTCAATGTGTTTGTGTGTGTTTTATTCTTTTATTTTTTTAATTTTTGGTATCGTTTTAATAAAAATTTTTAGAAAGTAGTAGAAAAACTGTTTAAAGTATACTGATTTCGTTGAAATCATATAATAGAAGTAAAACTTCTTACGTGCGTACAAAGTACACATATTCTTTTTTATTTTGTACCTTTACTTGTGCATGAATGTTCTACTCTATTATAATAGTATACAATGCAACGAGCATTTAATGATGGTCGTTTTGATGTGACTATGAGAGATACGACATGAGCCGCATAGTGGCGAATGTCGAATAAAATACGAACATCATAATGGCAATTAAATGTAAGCAGTACACATGAATTTTCTAATATTACTCACAAAAAATTGCGTTTATATCCTTTGAATATATTTTTATATTCAAGTGTATTATTTATATATTATAACACAAACAAATATTTATGTCAGGTTGTGTTAAATTGCAATATCTCTATTGCATATCGTTATGACATATCGCACCTCCGCTTAAAGAGTGTCATAACTCAAACAAATTTAAAATTGGTTTTATTGCACCAACAGTTTAATAAAACTATAAACTCCTAGATCACAAAGTGTCACGTCTATGGGTCAAGTATTTATCGTTAGATGACACTAGTGTCATTATACGATTATACAAAATCAACGACGCACCGAACACAAACAGTGTCACATATCGACTTGTCCAAAGCATTTGTCCATCTAAGATGTGTATAAAGCGTCGTTTGTCGAGTTAAGACAGTATATGTGATAACTTTACTCAAAGTGACACATTTATCACTTATTTATCTTTCTTTTTGCAGTATTTTGTGTTAAATGTTGTTACTTGTATTTAAAGTTACATCACTAAAAACTATAAGACTGTTAACCAGATAATAATAATGATATTATATTCTGTACTGCAAGTGTCACTTTTAATAAGTCATATTTCGTAAATATTTCGGTATTTTATCTGTATCTGTATAGTGTCACAACAAAAAAAATATTTTTTTAGATATTTTTAACATAGTTAATACGCTATTTTATACAGGGTGATTGATGAGTGGAATAAAGCTCAATAGATCCGCTACAGTAATAGATAGCAATAAAAGTTAATAACCAGAATTTTAGCCACCTTTGATCTTTACATTACAACATTAGTTAGAATGTTACAGGGTGTTCTATAACACAGTGGCAGACCAAACTTATGTTTTTTTAAATGGAACACCCTATATTTTATTTAAAATTCGAAATCCTCTTAACTTTTCCATCACCAAAATATAAAGTTTTGTTATGTTATACGGGGTATTTACAAAGTTATAACCAATTTTATATGAAAAACATTGCAAGTTCAATTCCCTGTATAAATAAAAATAAGCAAAACAGCAATGGTTTATTAATGCCACATTTTTTACGTATTGTCAAAATTTTCAAGAATGATTGATATTGCATATTTTCTTTATGTCAAATACAGGGTGAGTCAAAACGCGAGTACATTATTTTCTCAGTCATTTTAAATGGAACACCCTGTATTTTATATCACTATTGAAAAGTACCATTATCGTACTTTAATTTTTAGATAACATTCCCTACGCCTAAATTTATTAGTTTTCGAGATATTTTCATTTTTCAATGGACCAGTAGCGTGGCCACCCACCCAAATCACCAGAATTTAATAAACTGGGCTGATTTTTTTGGGGTTACGTTAATAATGAAGTTTATTACAACTATTTATATATCCAACCACAAGGTATGAGATGCTTCTATATAATACAAATGCTTCGTAGAGTAAGTAGCTCACTCAATGATCGTTTTTAGGCGTGCATAAATGTGTTAGGAGGTAATTTTAAACACCTTATGTAATTGAATATTAAAAATATTTTAGTATAGTGAAGTAGCTACTAATTTTTTCAAACGGTTTTTTTGCAAAATATATTACTGATAAATTATTTTTCGTTCTTTATTTGTTACATTTTTACATTTACATACATACAAAAGTAGTGTTTAATTTGTCTTCACAAAATGTTGTATTTTATGCTTGTGTGTTTTTTTGTAAAATTTATTACTAATTTTCTTTCTTTATCTGTTACATTTACATAAAAAGTAGTTTTTAGTTGTTTCAAAAATATTGCATGTTGTGGTAGTGTTTTTTTTTTTGTAAAATGTATTACTTATAAATTATTTTTATTTCTTTATTTGCTACATTGTTACATTGATTACCGGATTGATAATCAGTAATCGTCAATTGTCAATTCAGTCATGGCTTACTTAAAATTTAGATAAATTTAGATACCTAAAATAATTTGCTATGAAAAATGAAAATATCTCGAAAACTAATAAATTTGGACATAGGGAATGTTATATAAAAATTAAAGTACGGTAATTTTACTTTTTAATACTGATATAAAATACAGGGTGTTTTATTTAACATTACTGAGAAAATAGTGTACTTGTGTTCTGACTCACCCTGTCTTTGATATAAAGAAAATTAGCAATATCAATAATTCTTAAAAATTTTGACAATCAATAAAAAAATATGGCATTAATAAACCATTGCTGTTGTGCTAATTTTTATTTATACAGGGATTTGAACTTGCTATGATTTTCATATTAAATTGGTTATAACTTTGTAAATACCCCGTACAACATAACAAAACTTTATATTTTGGTGATGGAAAAGTTAACAGGATTTCGAATTTTAAATAAAATATGGGGTATTCCATTTAAAAAAACATAAGTTTGGTCTGCCACTGTGTTATCGAACATCCTGTAACAATATAACTAATTTTGTAATGTGAAGCTCAAAGGTGGCTAAAATTTATGGTATTAAGTTTTATTGCTATCTATTACTATACCGGATCTATTGAGCTTTACCCCACTAATCAATCACCCTGTGGAGCTTTAAAAATCATTGTAACTGACTAGAAAAATTAATTGATTGGTTGACTTACCTGTTAAGTAGGGACAATCATAATTTTCCTATCTTATATTTCGAACATTTGTACTTATGGTAGTGATCTTTTCGGGCCGCTGATCACAGTTTAAAGAAGCAGAAGAAGAAAAAGAAGATTATTAAGCTTCTTGACAAGTGACGTCCGCGCATCACTGTTTTTTTTTTATTTTATTTTTATCGCACAAGACATGGGTGGGTTCAAAAGAATCAATGGGGGGGAGCGTACAAATGTTCGAAATGTAAGATAGGACAATTATGATTGTCCCTCCTTAACAGGTAAGTCAACCAATCAATTAATTGTCCTTCACATAACATTTCGAACATTTGTACTTATGGTAGGCTGTTGAAAGATTAAACAATATTGTGCGATAAATAAAAAAAAGTACATTGCAATCCAAAAATGAATAGTACTTAGCAATTTTTTTTTAGAAACTTTACACAAAATATATACATCTGTATACCTAACTAACATATTAGAGCAATTAATAATTAAGATTCATGTTTATATTTTAATTATATGAGATGTGTACCTTCAACCAGGTACAAATAAACATAATAAGAAAATTAATGTTCTTACTAATATTAGTAACCTACACATGTAATATAATTACAATTACATACAATTACATGGACTCACCAGACAATACGAATTTGCAAAGAGTCCGTAATCTTTTGCTATAGGTTTATTATAAAAAATATTGAATACTTGAGAATTGTCTGTCCATCTCGCCGTCTCTCTAATATTTTCTATAATCCAGTTCTAACTCCCGCTGAGGTAGATGCATGTCTGACACTATACACTTTAAAAATATTAGTGTCTATATTTTTAATTTAAAAAAATGTTATATCTATCTTCTCAACGCCTGGGTAGATGTTGCTTTATACGTCTCTTTTTTTTTAGTTATAAACAAATTGTCTTCCGATTGAGGACGAATGTTTTAGAAATCTCTAAACACTCTCAACTGTGTTTTTTGTTTTAAATAGGTTGATATTTGTTTATTTATTATTATTATTATTATTTTTTTGGGGAAGTCTTTATCCTATGTTATATCAAAATGTCGATTTTATCTTGATCCATGAAAATATTCTGAATTTTTATTAGGTACAGGGTTTGCGACCTCTGAACTGAAGTGAGTGCAATCAACATTACAAGTTTGTAAGTAAGATCTTTCAGGGAAAGGCTTGTGAGACGAAATAATGTTTCTGAATAAAGTAATACTGGTAGAGGGTCCCAAGTTAATTAATATTTGGGCAATTAAGGTTTGAGGTTATATATACATTTGTAAAAAAATTTAAAAATGTTTTTATAATTTTCTAGGATATCTTTTATCAACGCCAATGCAGCACTGTGAATGTTTATACGAGCTATAATTATAATCCTGTTCTACGATAGATATAATAAAATTAAAATTTGATAATTCATAAGCAAAATGGTTATTATTTTATACTAAACCGTCACCATCTCTTGAAAACTGTATCAAATAGATTTAGTGATTTGTTGTAATAGATGGGATGGAATCCTCAGGAATGCCTTTTCTTAAAAAGCTTGCCTGGCAAGAATATGGAAACCCAAAGGATGTCCTGGATATAAAAGCCCAAAAAAATTATAGACTAAATTTTTATCAGGTCTATAATTATCTTTTTGGTTGTGTAAGGTGTGGTGGTCAAAGGTTGTGTACCAAGGCTGAAAAACATAAAATTTAAATCCATGCCAATCTAGAGTTAAGGCATTGGCTTTCTCTGATCCGGGGTCAGGGTTCAAAATTACATACATTGCACATTTTTTTTTTGGGATATGTGGCAAACATATCGATTTTTGGAATAAGAAGCTGCTCAAAAATTATAGTAACACAATTATCACTTAAAGAATACCTACTCTGTTTCTATTTTTAAAGATCTTGATTCCGAGTCAGGCAAAAGCATTTTTTTTACTGTTATAGATTCAAAAATAATTTTTAAATTCCTATTTTCACAGAACTATTAAACTTATCTGCAAATGTTGGGTACTGTACACTACCCATCTTGTTAATGCAAGACACAGCTGTTGCGTTATTTATTCCTAGCAAAATGTTACAATTCCTATATTCGTTGAAAATGGATTTCAAGCCACTATATGGTGCTAGTAACTGAAATACATTTATATGTAGTTGTTGCTCATGACTCCAAAAACCATGAGTTTTTTTATCAATGCAGCATACCCGCCATGCTAAAAGATATATGCATCGCAAAATATTTCAAGTACATAATTGGATTATTTTATATTTTGCTCACTAATTTGTATGTTATTTAACCACCAATTGTAATCGTTTTTAAGTATTTAGGTATGGTCATTTTAGTGTTATAACTATTAGTTTAAGAAAGAGGCCACTTTTCTTTTTTATTTATTTATATATATATTTTTTTTAGTATAATTTTCCATATTTAACTTCCATAAATGGACGAACTGTTACAAACTGACCGATTAAGGCTGCAAATGAGCTTATTTTACATGTACTTTTATTTTTAATGTTCTGAATACTATTAGATATTTTTTTTTGTCAGCAGGTGCAAAATATATCAGGTTCGAATCAAACGTAAAACCAAGAAAAGTTAAATTTTGCGTGGGTGAAAGTATACTTTTCCTTTTTTTTATTTATAGTAAATCCCAAGCAGAAAAAACATAGAAAATGTTTAAACAATATTTTCTTTACATTTTAAATATGATTTTGAAATTGGTAAATGGTCCTCTAAAAAATTGACAAAAGTAAAGCCTCCTGTTATTAGATTATTTAGGGCTGGTTTTAAAGTTTTTGTAAATATCAAAGCCGAGATATTATTCAAACCAAACGGTAAACAGTTTAATTAATATAAAAAAGTTCTGTACTTAAATTTTAAATATTTTTTAGAATTTTAATGAACAGGAATAGCAAAATAGACAACTTTTAAATCTATTTTTGCCATAACCCTTGAAAACGAGCTTGAGGACTGACCTATTATAGTCTTCCAGCTTAAAATATGTGGCTTCTATAAAGCAATTCAATTGTTTTAAATTCAAAACAAAATCTCTGATTTCCGTCCTTTTTGGGCACAAAAAACTACGAAAAATAAATTGTCCTTTTGTATGTGAAGAAGGAGAAATAGTAATTTTTTATTACTTTTCAAGTAACTTTTTTTTGTCATACGACCAGTTTGGGTCTATGAGAACTTTTGGTGCTCTCTCTTCAGAGGGCGTTGTTTTAAATAAAATATTAAAACCTTAGACCCAACTTAAAACTTTCTTATCTGAAGTAATCCCTTTCCATATTTTAATACAGTTAGCCATATTACCCTATTAATTTTTATTGACCTTTAGTATGACATCCTGGTTGTTCTCATTTGCTTTTGGTACTGCTGTCTGTTCGATTGTTCGTATCTCGATGCTAGTAGAGGGTGATTTGAGTACTGGCTTTGTCCAAATCTTGGTCTGCTCAAGGTTGGATTGAAGTTTAAACGCTGCTGATTATAGTTGCTAGATTCTGAAAGAACTCTTGATGGATGCTGAGTGGAAACAGCAGCTTGGCTTTGTGGTACAGTCTTTGAATAAACAGTGGTCTTTTGTGGCTTCATAATGACTTCGAGATGACTTAATAAAGCTGATTTTGTATCTTTGTTTAATATTTTTGACAAAACCAAACAAAAATTTATTGTAAGTACACTTACTAACTTTGTAATATCAAGGTAGACGATAAAAATCAATGCAGAATGTGCAAAAAGTAGTTAAATATATTTTATTCTATTCTAAAGTTCTGGGCTACTATAAGTAACTCTGCGAAATAGGAGTAGCTCAAAATAAATATTTTCTGGGCTACTAAAAAAAGAACCATCTTCTAGTTTTATTGTTTGAAGACAAACCAAACAAAAATTTAATGTAAGCAGTAAACTTACTGCTCTCGTAATATGAAATCTAGGAAAAATGTGCACAAAGTAGTTGAATAAATACATTTTATTTTATTCTAAACTTCTGGGCTACATTAAAGTACCTCGGAGAAATAGAAGCAGATAAAATAATCATAAAGATTGTCTGGGCTGCTAAAAAGTACCATCTGCTGTAATTTTATTGTTTGAACAAACCAAACAAAAAACTTGGTGTAATTAAACTTGCTTGTAATCTTAAATCGAAGTAGAATTTACAAAAGTAGTGAAATAAATATAATTCTATTGTATTCAAAACTGCTGGGCTACTGTAAAATACCTCTGAGAAATAGAAGCAGATAAAATGATCATAAAGATTGTCTAGGCTACTAAAAAATACCTCTGCTCTAGTTTTATTGTTTGAACACAAAACCAAACAAATAATTTAGTGCAAGTAAACTTGCTTGTAACGTGAAATCGAAGAGAAATTTACAAAAGCAGTTAAACTAATATATTTTGTTCTATTCTAAACTTCTGGACTACTGTAGAGTACCTCTGAAAAATAGAGGCAGGTCAAATAATCATAAAGATTTTTTGGGCTGCTTAAAAGCACCCCTGCTCAGGCGCGTAGATAGGTTTTTTTTCTAGGGGGGGTACTTAGTATCTTATTTTAAGTGCCGAGAGCAATTTTTTGCGCCAGGTACCACGCTCAAACAGCTAGGTAAATTTGAAATTTTATTAAAGTTTATTTACACAAGAAAATACAGAAGTAACAAACAAAAATCATTGAAAACCTGTCTATATCAGTCAATAATAAAAAAAATACAAATCAACATATAATTCTTAGGGGGGTACTGTCCCCCAGTACCCCCCCTTATCTACGCTGGTGCCCCTGCTCTAATTTTATTGGTAAACCCTTTATTTTGTTCTATTTTAAAACTTTGGTCTATAATTTTATTGTTAAACCCCTAATAATTTAGAAAAGACCACTACCATAAGTACAAATGTTCGAAATGTTATGTGAAGGACAATTATTATTAATATTTTAATATTTAGTTTTTAATTAAACCCGAAAATGTTGTAGTACAAACTTGAAATGTCGTTTTCTCGAAACTCTGCTTTTTGACTTATGCCACTCTTTGAGCGGAGGTGCGATATCGTTTTTAGACATTTCTGTAATAGCTATTTGTATAACAAGGGAGGAAAGTGCTACTTTTCCTCCCGAGAATGAAGTTCATTCCCGACGTGTAGCGGAGGGCAGTAATCATTCAAGGGAGGAAAAGGCACTTTACTCCCATGTTATACATATGGTTTTTCCTCCTTTCTCAAATAACAAGTATTTTTTTCATTTTTACTTAATTTATTTATGTAACAAACCAACAAAATTTTTTAGAACTAAAACCAACAAGTAGGTACAATATAACTGTCAACTGTCAAATATAAGTCAAATTATTAATGTAAACATTGTTAAATCAGAATAACAATTTACTGTGTTTTACCATTCTGCAAAATAGAGAGTGTTTTTAAATAAACGTTAGAATGTATAGATACTTACGTAATAGAAAATAGATATTGTACAGGGCGTTAGTAAGTTATATTTCATGAATGAAATACCATGACGTCACTTTTACTTTTCCTCCCTAGGGAGGAAAAATATTTTCCTCCCTAGGGAGGAAAAGTACAACTTTGCTCCCTACAATCGGGTCCGGAAAAGTATACTTTCAGTAGAGGTAGGTGGAAAAAACATTTATTGTTTAAATTTGTCAGTTTGTTTAAATATTGTGGACTGTCACAGAATATGCAGTTAACTTGACATTGCTTCTTGCGCATGTTCCTTACCTTTTATATCCCAAACACAATGTCGCGCATCCGGAAGAAGTCTGTCCGAACTCAAAAAAGAACTTTTTTCAGAGGAGACAAAAATTGATTTTTTAGATCTTAATTTAACTGTAAGTCTTATGCAGTATATGCTAAAATTTATAAATTAAAAACGACGAATGTGGATAAGTAAATGTTTCTTGTGTAAGAAATAAAACCAAAAATGCTATGATATCTGATTTAACAAAAAAAAAGATAAAAATTTTGAGTTGTGTCACTCTTCTTTTAAAATATTGGTCACCTTTTCTTAATTAACGTAACATACCTAGGGCACTTCTCGAAATACAACGGTTTTTGTGAACGATAAATTCACGTCGAATTTCAGAGCCTAACTGAAAAGTGTCATTGCTCCGAAATAAAAGTATTCATTTTACCGCCAAAGGAATAATGACACCGCCGCCATCTTACGAAGTTGGAAATAAGCATCTATGTTACCTTTTTTCTGATAAAAGTATAGGATATTTGGAGTCAATTTAACAAAATAACCCGATGTATGCATTTTTGAGTTGTGTCACTTTTCATCCGGATGAGCGGTGTAGTTTTTTTTAATTAAAATGTTTATTGTCAGATTTATTAAAATATTTATCAGCTTTTGTACAAAAGTCGTTGCGCTTTTTGTTTGTTGAAATCTATTTATAGTTTCTAATGGTGTAAACATGTACGTTATTATGGCAACTTTTCGCAGAAAATGCAAACAAACGGAAAACAACATATAATTTAATATATTTCGCATATTGAAAAGAATACATAAAACGAAATTTATAATTTTTTAAGGTACTTAAAAAATGATAAATTTCGTATAGTGACAGTATTTTTTTCAATGTGCCATGTTGTACATATATCACACATTGAAAAGGATACTGTTACTGTACGAAATTTACCATTTTTTAAGATACAGTGGAACCCCGAAAAGTCGGCCTCCGATAACCCGGAAGTCTGGCTAGGCCGGACTGATTTTCATCAGACAAAACAAACACTTATTCACTTTGATTTAGTTTTTTCTCAAGTAATAAACAATACTGTTATGTATACAACTGTTATGTATAGTAGGTACGTAATTTAGATGTAGGTACTGTGCATATGTCGCCGCCGCCTACGAAAAGTATAACTCCGAAAAATGCCGTTAAGAGTAGAACTTTCAATGAACGCCGCGAAAATTATTATTTTCGATTATATGATTCTGAAAATTATAATCCCTAATACAGTGTTAGCGAAAAAATTTATTTTTTGAGGAGTATCAGCAAAAAACATCATTTCTGTTTGTGGGCCCACGAAAATTATAATTACTAAAAAGTTCTCAGAAATACTTTTGTTTTTTTGATATTGTTTTCGTTGGTAGAAACAGAAAGAGAAAGGAACTAATTGTTTTCGTCGGCATCTATTATGAACTAAATGTATCGCCAACATTTATCAAAGAAAAATTATTTTCACCTGAAGTGTATTAGGAATCATATTAATCATAGGTACCAGCGATGTATTTCATGTTTTCGCAATTATAATGTGTATTTGTTTATTATTTATATATGTATTTTATTCATTTTTACCATATTCTCCGGCTAACCCGGATCGGCCACGGTCCCGATTAATCCGACTTATCGAGGTTCCACTGTACTTAAAAAATTATAAATTTCGTATAGTGACAGTATTCTTTTCAATGTGCGAATTATAACATAATCAAATCTTCCTAAAATAACAGCTACATTTTTATTCTTAACGGGTCGGTGATTCTCTCCCTGTTTCCATCAATTCCAATTTACTTTTTCCATGGCGAAGCTGACAGAGAGCAAAAGGGCTTATTATTCGACTAGTAAATTGCAATATGGATATATTTCGGTAACACAACCTCTTCGGTATCACAAAGCTAATAATTATAGAGCGAAATGTAAATATTAATCAGTTCTGATGAGAATATTGAGATTTGAATGGGAAATTTAAATTAAGAGCTACATGAAAACAGCTTCAGCATTACCATTTGGTAATACTAGTTAATGTGAATTATAGAGTTCTAACAAATATAATATCAGCTAACAAAAATATTGTGAGTTTATAGCAAAAAATTAAACACCTGGGATACAAGAAGGAATTCAGTAGCAGTGACGACTCATTAAGTAAAAAGGAATAAAAAACTAAATAAATTAGATAGACAAAAATCAAATGAAGAAAACATCTTGATTTATGCGGCATATCGATGGTAACATACCGAAACATAGTCAAAATCTACAACTTTTCAGGAGAGCGAAAAGCCTTCGCTGCTTATGTTTTTTCGTTTTCATCTTTCTTTTCTGTTGAAAAGTACATATGTTCTGGCTTGTTTTTTCAAACCAATAATAATCATATAAACAGTAAAAAAGAAAAAACATATACTAATCAGAGAAGTTTTTTCGCTCTCCTGAAAGATCGTCTAAATGCATGGGTCGTCATAAGTTAGGCAACAAATTTGCATTAAGAGAAAAAGTACAGCGAGAAAATAAATTTATTCAAAGAAATTACAAGAAGAAATCGATAAAAGGTTACTGTAGATATTCAAATTGATGCGCATATTGATCAATGCATTGATTGCAACATTTCGCAACGGCAGGTCTGGCGAAGCACGTCAAGCTGTCCGCGAAGATTGTCAAATTATTCTTCAATTTCAGTTGGAAGATCGGGAAACGTACGTAGTCCTCTTGCAAAAACGCGGTTCTTAAGAAAGCCTCAGAGGAAGAAATCACAGGGTGTCAGGTGACATGAATATTAGGCCGGGCCGTAAAAGTGAAAAAAAAATTTTTTAGGAAATTTTTAACCGGCTAGTAAAAAAAGTTGTATATAGTAGTCCTAATACTGTGTACCAAACGTAGGCCGAACTAAATTATTTTTGGCCGGGCCCCAGGGACATAAAAAATATCTTTTTTGCTCTATTTTTGGGGCGGGCTAGTGTCTAAAATATTAATATCGATGCTATATCTCGTTAAAAAACTTTCATCATATTCTAAAAAAAAATCAAGCTGCTCCCAGGATTTAAAAGGTAAAAGAGGGGTAAACAGCGAATTACACCCGCCCACCCTCAGGCGAATTACACCCGCCTACCCTCATTTGCTGAACATTTTAACTTACTCACTTCTGGAAGCATAGTATTGACATTTACTTTCTAATATCAGCAAATTATTTCTGGTATCAGGTTTAGCTCGGATGCAACCATCTCTAGATTCTTCACCACATACTTTTATTGATGCATCAGTAATTGTACTAACACACCCCTTCATCGCTTGAGTATGGCAAGGAAAATTGTCAAACTTTGGAACTTGTTTCGCCATATCCCACAATTACTCGTCGGCCAAATGCTGTGTTAGAGGAGGATTTGTTACAGTACTATTCATCTAGTCTACGAGATAGATGTAATCTTCTGCATCGAAAAACTCTCTAATATGATGACGGAAATCTGTTAACATACAAATTTAAATGATTTCTGAGCGGGCAAAATAGGCATTGTCTTGAATAACTTTATTGATAGTTGATGGGCCATTATTCGGACAATTTCTCGAGACGTGCATTAAGTTCCATAGATGCCTGGCACCGTATTCCAATCTTGGGTGTGATGTTTTTATCGCAAACCTCATCCTCCTCCTCCTTCTCAGTCGTTTCGTCATTGCTGAGTGTCCAGATTCCCTATAATACGAGCAACTATCTCTTTACATCGGCTTCTGTCCTGAGCTTCCCTCATGGATTCAGAGAATGTTTTTCCACTGGCTTTCGACCTCTACTTCTACGTCCTTTAACGTTTCCCGAAATTATAAGTCTCTCAAGATTATCATCATTTCTTCTTGCAATATGGCCAAAACATTTTAAGACGATGGAGAGGAAAATAGAGGAAAGTCGAGTCTGAATATTAAGCTCTTGGAGGATTGAGTGATTTGTTTTGTGTTCCGTCCATGAGATCCGAAGCAAACCTCATAAGAGTATAATATGTATATACTTTTATTACGAACTATTTAAGTTTTCACAAGGATCAGTTGTAGCTACATAAACTCTAAGAATGCGGTTGGCTATCGTACACAAACGTGTTTATGCCATCTTCCTTGGACTTCTCTCTGTCAAACTTTGAGAACATATTCCATCTTCAATTGCTTTAGATAGTTTGAACAAATACTGTTGATCTAAACTTAGATCATTTTCGTTTAGAAGACGCACGGCAGCCACTATAAGATTAAACCTAATAACAGGCATTTTTTGGCATTTGGGAAGAAGGGATCCAATCGGCTAAGAATATGAGTAGGGACCTTTTGTGTAGTCATTTAGTTTTTGCAGCAAATATCGCAAGGGAAATTCATTAGCGTGCAACAGGCATACACTCCACTGTAATGGTTTATTTACTTGTTTCTCTATAATGCGAATGATTCCACTTTCCAGCCTGTATTGGCATTTGTACCATCACATCCCATAACACTTGACATATACCACCACATCCAGTTCCAACTTTTAGCAACTAGCCTTGTAGAAAAATAAAAAAAAATCGACAAAAAAATTTTAAGGACCAGGGGGCCCGGTTAATTATTTTTTAAACTTTTCCAAATTTTGTATAGGATTATGTAAATACTAATTCCAACTTTTGGCAACTAGCCTTGTAGAAAAATAAAAAATAACATTTTTCGACCTGGACTAATGACCATGCGGCTCACTTAACCCTTAAGTACTAACATCTTAAATCAATGGCGCAAACACTAACTAACCGCCTGACAGACGGGTTTCACATTTTACTGGTTATTTTTCTTTTGTTAAATATTATAATGCAAAAAAATATTTCGATGACTTACTGAAAGTATTACTTATCTAAAAAACACAGTAATTGATTTAGTTTTTCTGTATTTATTAAAATACAAAACATTATAACAAGAATGGAAGGATTGTCTGTGCGACTTTTTATTCCTGAAAAAAAGTGTGATAAAAATTAAACAAATTAAAGAATCTTGATAAAAATTTATAATCGAGTTAAACAAAGAGTAATAAACATGAAAATAAAAAAAAAATTAAAAAATATTAAAACAAAAAAAAACTGACAGGCACTAAAATTTGTACAGTGTAGCAATGGTAGTCAGTGGCAACATTTTCATCACAAATTGATCCCACTTCGCTTACGTCGTCTTCTACCTCATCAAGTCATTTCAAAAGAGTTTCCTCATAGTCTTTATCCCCTTATTTGAACTTTTTGACGAACTGGGGCACATTATGTTTAATGACGAACTGGGCACAAACACTAACACCCCGTCTATTAGACGGAAATCACACTTTGAGTCTAAATATCTTTCGAATAACAACCTGCAGCAAATTGCCGAATTCAATACTAGTAAATAACAACATAACTTGAAAAGTCATAAACGGATGACCTTCAAATTTTTCTCGGAATGGAAATAACCCACTTTCAACAAACGATGCCGTCTGAGAGACGGTGTGTTAGTACTTAAGGGTTAAAGATTCCTCGTCTGCCTATCCATTCTCCAAAATATACTCCTCCATGATTACGCTGACCCCCGTATATTTGTAGTAGTAAGGATAATACGAATAAACTCAAACAAAACCAAATTTTTAGTGTTTAGTCGTGACCCACATCCCGATGCAAAGCTTTGATTAAACGGAGTACAAGTTGAGAAAGTTCACAAAAGGACATATTTGGGAACTGAGGTAACGGACCAACTAGATCCAGACATAGAAATAAAATAGAGAATAGCAATGACTAAAACAACTACTATTTTCATGAAAATTAAGTCAAATAAAAATGTATACCATTTTTATTAAGTTACAATGCGAAGGCAAAACAATCTTACTTTTCAATTAGAATACGGAGTGCAGTCCAGTCCCTTGAATCTCGATTTTCGGCTCTTATTGGAGCCTTCATCGGAAAGAACGTAGGCACTGTTCTACATAATTTAACTGATTCGTATCGAGAGGTTTTCCCACCCATTGCAACTGAAGTGATGATAGTAGGTGGCTAGCGCCATCTGGCATTGAAAGACGAAGTAGTTTTCAATCCTAATAGTAAATTATTAATATTGAAAATATTAAAAATATTACTAAAAGATTTTTAAATTAAAAACTTATTGGTACACTTTCCTGGTGACACCTCCAAGACTTCAACAATTTGCAAGTCAAATGGACGCTGCAGTGAAGACGAGAGGGAAGGAATTCTACACTATGCAATTCACATCCCCCGTCTGCAGCTGGTAAAGTTCCAACGGAAAAATGCACCTAGTTTCTCTACGGAGTAATACGACTATACAATAAAAATGTATACCACTTTTATTCAGTTGCAATGCGAAGGCAAAACAATCTTACTTTTCAATTAGAATACGGAGTGCAGACCAGTCTCTTGAATCGCGATTTTCGGCTCTTATTGAAGCCTTCATCGGAAAGACCGTAGGCACTGTTCTCCATATTTTAACTGATTCGTATCGAGAGGTTTTCTCACCCATTGCAACTGAAGTGATCATAGTAGGTGGCTAGCGCCATCTGGCATTGAAAGACGAAGTAGTTTTCAATCCTAATAGTAAATTATTAATATTGAAAATATTAAAAATATTACTAAAAGATTTTTAAATTGAAAACTTATTGGTACACTTTCCTGGTGACACCTCCAAGACTTCTACAATTTGCAAGTCAAATGGATGCTGCAGTGAAGACGAGAGGGAAGGAATTCTACACTATGCAATTCACATCCCCCGTCTGCAGCTGGTAAAGTTCCAACGGAAAAATGCACCTAGTTACTCTACGGAGTAATACGACTATAAAATAAAAATGTATACCATTTTTATTCAGTTGCAATGCGAAGGCAAAACAATCTTACTTTTCAATTAGAATACGGAGTGCAGTCCAGTCCCTTGAATCGCGATTTTCGGCTCTTATTGGAGCCTTCATCGGAAAGAACGTAGGCACTGTTCTCCATATTTTAACTGATTCGTATCGAGAGGTTTTCCCACCCATTGCAACTGAAGTGATGACAGTCGGTGGCTAGCGCCATCTGGCATTGAAAGACGAAGTAGTTTTCAATCCTAATAGTTAATTATTAATATTGAAAATATTAAAAATATTACTAAAAGATTTTTAAATTGAAAACTTATTGGTACACTTTCCTGGTGACACCTCCAAGACTTCTACAATTTGCAAGTCAAATGGATGATGCAGTGAAGACGAGAGGGAAGGAATTCTACACTATGCAATTCACATCCCCCGTCTGCAGCTGGTAAAGTTCCAACGGAAAAATGCACCTAGTTACTCTACGGAGTAATACAACAATAAAATAAAAATGTATACCATTTTTATTCAGTTGCAATGCGAAGGCAAACAATCTTACTTTTTAATTAGATTACGGAGTGCAGTCCACTCCCTTGAATCGCGATTTTCGGCTCTTATTGGAGCCTTCATCGCAAAGAACGTAGGCACTGTTCTCCATGTTTTAACTGATTCGTATCGAGAGGTTTTCCCACCCATTGCAACTGAAGTGATGATAGTAGGAGGCTAGAGCCATCTGGCATTGAAAGATGAAGTAGTTTTCAATCCTAATAGTAAATTATTAATATTGAAAATATTAAAAATATTACTAAAATATTTTTAAATTTAAAACCCTCTCGTCTTTACTGCAGCATCCATTTGACTTGCAAATTGTAGAAGTCTTGGAGGTGTCACCAGGAAAGTGTACCAATAAGTTTTCAATTTAAAAATCTTTTAGTAATATTTTTAATATTTTCAATATTAATAATTTACTATTAGGATTGAAAACTACTTGGTCTTCCAATGCCAGATGGCGCTAGCCACCTACTATCATCACTTCAGTTGCAATGGGTGGGAAAACCTCTCGATACGAATCAGTTAAAATATGAAGAACAGTGCCTACGTTCTTTCCGATGAAGGCTCCAATAAGAGCCGAAAATCGCGATTCAAGGGACTGGACTGCACTCTGTATTCTAATTGAAAAGTAAGATTGTTTTGCCTTCGCATTGCAACTGAATAAAAATGGTATACATTTTTATTTTATAGTCGTATTACTCCGTAGAATAACTAGGTGCATTTTTCCGTTGGAACTTTACCAGCTGCAGACGGGGGATGTGAATTGCATAGTGTAGAATTACTCCCCTTTCGTCTTCACTGCAGCATCCATTTTACTTGCAAATTGTAGAAGTCTTGGAGGTGTCACCACGAAAGTGTATCAATAAGTTTTCAATTTAAAAATCTTTTAGTAATATTTTTAATATTTTCAATATTAATAATTTACTATTAGGATTGAAAACTACTTCGAAAATTAAATCATTTCTTTGCAATGATCATCTCAGTTTAGAACTAAGACACAGAATGGCTAAGTGCTATATTTGGTCCGTACTTTTGTATAGTGTAGAAGTGTGGAGGCTAAAAGTACCGATCATGAACAGAATTGAAGCATTGGAAATGTGGATCCATATAAAGATGCTGAAGATACCCTGCACAGCAAGAAAAACTAATGAAGAAGTACTAAGGAAGGTCAACAAAGATAGAGAACTGCTAAAGACTCAAATATCGAAAAATGTCTTATCTGGGACCTACAGTGAGGGGAAGTCAATATAAAATATTACAACTGATCCTTGAAGGCAAAATAGAGGGCCGTATAGGTGTAGAGGTGTAGGAAGAAAACAAGTTTCTTGGTTAAAAGACATTCGTGAATGGACTTAGATTTCAAATACAGGACAATTATTCCATATTGCACAGAAGATCAAGAAGCCTTCGCAATGGTTATCGCCAACGTCAGATAATTCTGATATAGCACGTGATGAAGAAGAAGAAGGAAAATAGAGAAATCCCTAAAATCAAATATTTACAAAACGTTATATCTCCGATTTTATTAAATAATTTTGTGGAAAATATATAAATGACAGATTAAACTTCTTTAATTTAGAACTCAAATTTATCTGGCACGCTCATCGTTAATTCATAAGCTCCACGTACAGAGCCTGTTGTGAGTAAAATCTGCTTTATTTAGTCAATATTTCCGAATTTAGATTAAATTCTTGTACACACTTTGTCCTAATTCTCGTCTAAGCATATTTCGTAAACCTCAGTAATCCAAGCTACTTATCCTGGTGCTTTCAACAACCACTGAAAGCTCCGATTCATAATTGAACTCAATTTAAATCTTTGGTATCGAGAAATAGAGTTTATGCCTCGAGTGACGTGAGGAAAGTTCGAAATGAGTTCTCGCACCGCGCGCTGGCTGCACACACAACCCGGTAATACGATTGGCGATGTATTGCTGTGTAAATTTGCGTGATAAAAAGCGAACGGAGAGTTTAAAAAACAACCATCAATAGATTCAAATTTCGTGTTTAGTAGCCACTTACCCGCTATGGATGTATTCAGCAAATTTAATGCATGGCAAAATGATATGATTTTTGATGTCATCGTATTAGGCTATTGATTATGTATTTTAGAAAGGAACTACAACGTTAACGGGGTTTTATTGTTTCATATAGTCAATGGACCTCTCAGTATGAAAAAACCGAGGGGTGCTTCTATTTAAATGGGTGCGTTTTTGAGAAAAGGGTGAATTAGTCCCTAGGAACAGGGCGAAATAGGGTGAGTTCTATGCACATTTGGTGCAAACATGTCAACAGGAAAATTGTTTCAGTTTAAGTTTACTATAAGAATATCACATTTTAAAGTTGAAAATATTTTTTTTACAAAAATGTATTCAAAAGAAAACAAGACAAGAACACGAAAGATAGCAATTTTGTTTTTTGTCCCAAAACTTTTTTTAATGAGGATATAGGTACAGGCATTGCTTCAGAAAAAAAATCTTCCGTCTTTTTTCTTTAAAGTGACGTTTGGTATAAGTGCCTATTGTTTACAATTTCCAAATTATGATTTTTCAAAATTCGCCACTCGCAGCGATTTTGGAACATTTTCCTTGTTACTTCGCAAACATTGTTCTGTAACTTTTTTCTACGCAGCTTCAAGTACATATATGCAATGTTACATTTAATAGAGAGAAAAGTAAATTATCTTTAAATTGATCTATCGTAAAAGGCTGTGTGACTATTTTTAAGCAAGATAAGGTTTTTCAAATTACTTTTAATGATTTTTGATATATTTTACGATTATTTTTAAATTTCTCATTACAACTTTTTTTATTGTATATTTAGGTATATATATACTACAATGAAAAAGAAAACTTATTTAATTTACGCTAAAACTGTGTATTGTAAATAAAGGACTACTTTTAAATAAGATTCGCTTTTTCAAATTGTCACATACACATGCAATAGGTCCACTAAGCTGGAACCATATGGAAAACTTTTTTATTATTAACTTTATGAAAAAAAGATATCCTTTATAAAATGCTCTGCATAGTCTAAAACCTAAGATCCAATCATCAGATATAAAATTTTGTTAATAGTGTACGAGGTATGTTAAAAAATATGAATTTCGCTCAAGAGTAAAGAACTTGTATATTTCAAAATATCGAAAAGTGTTATTAAGAAAAGGTATTTGGAATTAAACATTATGGTATTATATGCCATTATATTCTTCTAACTGAAAAAAATGAAAAATTTTAAACTTTTTCTTAAATTACGGATACCCTTGGATATCCTACGGATATCTTGTTTAAAAATAGTCCTAAAATTTTTTGAAATACACCATTTTAAAGTAGAGAAAATATGCTTTTTTTATTTCACAAGGTATATACCTGAATATAAAAGAAAAAAATTAAAATGAAAAATTCTAAAAATAATCATAAAAAATATCAAAAATCATAAAATTATCAAATCTTGAAAAAGCATAACTTGCTTAAAAATAGTCTTACTACTTTATAGAATAGACCATACTATGTGTACTATTGCGTATACCTAGAGATGCGTAGAAAAAAGTTACAGAACAATGTTTGCGAAATAATGGGGAAAATGGCCCAAAAATGCTGTAAGCAGCGAAATTTGAAAAATCCTATTTCGGAAACTATAAATCCTAAAGACCTTTACCATACGTCATTTTAACGAGGAAGGATGGTAGTTATTTTTCGCTGAAGCAACGCCTATAGCTATATCCCTGTGGAAAAAAGTTATGGGACAAAAAACAAAATTGCTTTCTTTTGTGTTTTTTTCTTGCTTTCTGTTGAATATAATTTTGTAAAATAAAAATTTTTCATTTTAAAATGTGATATTTCGATATTAAATTTAACCTGGAACAATTTTCCTGTAGACGTGTTTGTACTAAAAGTGCATAGAACTCACCCTAATTCACCCTGTGCCTAGGGAATATTTCACCCCTTTCTCAAAACCGCACCCATTTAAATGGTAGCGCTCCGCAGGTTTTTCAAATTTAGAGATGCATTGGCCATATGAGATAATAAATTCCCATTAACGTTGTAGTTCCTTTTAGCTCTCTTATTTTAAACATAATCAATAGCCTATATGCCTTTCTTGAAATAACGAAGCGATCCGTTGTTTGTCGTTGTTTCGTTATATCATTTACAGCTAAGCTTTACTCTATATGTACAACAGTTAAACCTCAAGAGACGAATAAAATCCTTTATAAAAGGTATATTTGTTAAAATCCCCAAGAAGGGGCTACATCACGGGACTAGTTTTCGATCGGATAATCGATCTTCATCAGTGCTTACATAAAATGCGTATAACATGATTCTAACATGCTAACCACCAAAATACAAAAAAATGTGGGTAAAAACCCTTTACAATTGATTCGCCATGGAAACATACATAGGTAAAATATGTGAACTTAAACATAGATGTTTAAAATATCCAATGTATTATGCTCCAGGTACCATTTGAGTTCAAAATTGACTTGTTCACATATTGACTATATGGTGGCATGATTTGCAAGTTATCTGAATTAATTATAGACATGGGCTGTATAGATATCTCTGAGCCCTATATAGATGTCCTTCAGAGCCCACCATGATGAGAATACTTTTGGATCACTGGATATTTTGTTTTCATTGCTACAATTATTTTAGCTATTATTGGGACCGTGCAAGTTCAGAAGAGCGACACCTGGTTTTATAGCTCAGCAACATATTTAGCACTTTTAATTATATTGGCCAATTATATTAGTCCTGGTTGCTGGATAATTGTCAAAGCCATAACCCAAAAAATAATAAAAAGAAAAAGTAAGGTTAAGGTTATGTTATTAAAACGTAAACATTGCAGGTATGTAGTAAATAAAGTTAATTATTAAAATGCAGTACTAGAAACAAAATACCATTAACTAAATTCACTTTAATAATTGCATATCACGTCAAAATTTTGGAGAATATATTATATAATTTTTACAATTTATAACACAGCATTTGGGATATCTCATTTTCTTCAATGACAGAAATAATATATGTCAGAACTAGAAATGAAGCTGAAGATGGCATGCTTGAATTAGCAACAGCATTGGATATGACGATTGTTAACACATTCTTTAAAGAGAGAAACTCAACTTATTACCTACAAAAGTAGACAACATCAATCCCAAATAGACTACTTCATGATAAGGAAAGAAGACATACGTGAATGCAAGGACTGCAAGGTAATAGTTAGTGAGACAGTAAGCCAACAACATAAGCTGCTTGTTCTGGACATCGAAGTAAAATGCAAAGCTAAACAAAAATATCGGAGAGGGTTACAAAAAATCAAGTGGTGGCTGCTAAAAGATGAGAAAGAAGGTCTATTCAGGAGAAGAATAGTAGAAAAAATATGTGTGAACATGAAAGGAAGCTCTAATAAAATTTGGAGAAAAATGGTCAGTAGTATTAGAGACACTGCTATTGAAATACTTGGGAAAACGTCAGGAAAAAAGTTTGAGGACTAAAAGACTTGGTGGTGGTCAAACGAAGTACAAGAAAAAATAAAAGAGAAGAGAAAATTATATAAAAAGTGGCAAGAAACCAGATCCGACGAGATATACGATTAACTTGATACCAGGGAAGGCGAAAAGAAGATATATAAAATAGCCAAACAGAGAGCAAAGAAATTAAAAGATTTTAATCAGATTAGATGGATCCGAGATGAAAATAATAAAATACTAGTTCACGAAAGGGATGTCAAAAGGAGATGAAGAAAGTACTTTAACAGCTTATTAAATGAAGAATTTGACAGACAGCCTGTAGAGTCAACGAATACAGTAGCAGCAATGGTCACCAAAATAACAAACGTGGCTCAAACGCTTCAAAAAATAAAGAAAGGAAAAGTGGTACGACCAGATGATATTCCTGGGGAAGCATGGATAGCATTGGGAGCGACAGGAACAAGGTGGCTAGCAGGTCTATTTAATTGAATTATGCAAGTTGGACAAATGCCAGACGAATGGAGAAGCAGTATACTGGTACCTGTTTACATAAACAAGGGAGATATACAACAATGTACAAACTACAGGGCTATAAAACTGCTTAGCCCCACCATGAAAATATGGGAAAGAGTAATTTTTATACGGATACGTGAAGAGACCGAAATATCCGAGAATCAATTTGGCTTTATGCAGGGCAGATCAACAACAGATGCAATTTTTATTATAAGGCAGTTGATAGAAAAATACAGGAGTAAAGAAACAAGCGCTCATATGGTATTCATTGATCTTGAGAAAGCATATGATAGAGTTCCTCGAGAGATTCTGTGGTGGGCACTCAATAAGAAAGGACTCCCTGGTAAATATGTAAAGATTGTGAGGGATATGTTTGAGGGAGTAGCGACTAGTGTTAGGACAGGTGTGGGAGAGACTGATAAATTTCATGTGAATGTAGGATTGCACCAAGGCTCTGTGCTTAGTCCGTATTTATTCTCGTTAGTTTTGGACCAGATAACAGCGAAACTATAGGGTAACATTCCATGGTGCTTAATGTATGCTGATAATGTCGTGTTAGTAGGAAATAGTAAGAGAGACTTAGAGCAAAAACTAGAGCAATGAACACAAGCTTTGGAGGAAAAAGGTTTAAAACTTAGTAGGACAAAAACAAAGTATTTGGAATGTTCATTTAAAGATGGAGTTACTAAAAATAAAATCGTACCTTTGAATAGTGAACTGATTGTAAAAAGCAATAGTTTTAAGTACCTGGGATTCCAGATTCCTGGAAGGAGTAGGAGAGGAAGACCAAACAAGACCTGGGGGGAGACGATAAGGCAGGATATATTGGTAAAGGGGATTGACATTGATATAACCCAAGATAGAATTGTGTGTAGAAATGCAATTAGGGAAGCCGACCCCGCATAAGGATAAGGCAAAAAGAATGATGACAGAATTAATTTACGTCAATTTGACAATATGAATTATTTCAGAAATATGTTAGGAAAGTTGCAAGTTTTCTCCGCAACTCGCACACAATCGTTTCTCGTATCCCCTCCTAGTACTTGCACACAGTGAATATGTATATGGTTAACCATTTATCTAGTTTAATAGTTTATTTTTTACACTTTGTAGCAAAATATACCCTATTTTTAAACTTTTAATTTTCAGCGCAATCTATGCAATTGATATTGTTATAATATATACGTAGTATACGAGTTTGAAAACATGAACCAAACGATAGAAATATTATATCCGATCACGACGTAGCCATTTAACCGATATTGCAATTGGCGATATTTAACAACCGCCATAAATTGCTGTATGTCAATCCGTTGAAACTCGACCAATAACTTTGCAGTCGAACGTGGAGGAATTTCATTTTAGCACTTTACGGCTTCTAAGGATGAACTTCACAATAAATTGCCACAGTGTAACTTATTACTTGCTTATGTGAGCATTATGTTTACTGGAATAGATAAATAAATTGCGTTAGTGAGCGCAATATTCCCCAAATAATTTTTAATATTAGAAAGTTATAAATCTCACATTTTTTTAATCGCCAGTTGGAGTAATATTAGATTACTATTTGTTAACCGATGGAACAATGGGTAACTTAATTCTAACCTAATCTAACTAAATTTTTCTAAGCTAAAATCTAATTCAACAGTATTTCTTTAGTTTATATCATAATTTATTTAAAGTAAAAATAAAGTGTACACTACCGCACTAGGCGCACTACACTATCTCATAATGATTTAGTTCTTTTTAGTACTCTGATCTGGTATGTGTTGTAAACTAGCTGTAGGGCCTCAACATTCACGAGACGATAGAGCCTGTCTTAGTGATTCAGGGTAAGTTTTGAAACAGTGTTTGTCTAACGTTGGAGGTCCCCAGATCCTTGTGAATGTTACCGTTTCTAATGCACTAAGAGTCATCTACAACTAGTACTTTGTTCTGGAAGCGTTGAATTATTTGTATATTACTTTCACTGGCACACCCCCATAGTTATATGCCATAATTAGAAATAGGCTTGAGGATTTCAAGAATAGCAACTTATTGTCGATTTGGTTTCATTCAACTGGACTACTAATGCTTTAATCCAACTATCCATCTGATCTATTGAGTTTTGAAAGATGTACTGTTTCTTGGTGATTATTTCCAACTGAGATAATTGTGAAGCATTTGCCTGATAAGCATGGTTCTAAAAGTTTAACGTACTGTTTTGGCAGGTGATAGCGTTTATATTAATACTTTGTTTCACACCTTGTCCAATGCTTTGGCTTCTTCTTCTTGTAGTTCCTTCTCCTATCGGAGGTTGGCTATCATCACAGCTATCCGTACCTTATTGGCGGCTTCTCTGGAAAGATCTACTGAGCTACAACTATACCACTCTCTTAAGTTTCTCAGCCAGGAAATTCTTCTTCTACCTGCAAATGAGCCACATCCAGTAAATACAAAGAGATATACTTGACCAATATATTTGGAATCGAACGTGTAGGAATTTCATTCACGAGACGATAGAGCCTGTCTTAGTGATTCAGGGTAAGTTTTGAAACAGTGTTTGTCTAACGTTGGAGGTCCCCAGACAGGGCCGGACTGGCACATAAAAAAGGCGCCAACCCAAATCCTAAAAAAGGCGCCAGACCCCCCACCCTTTTTACATCAAACTTTTTTCAAATCCTAACGCATGTATTATCAATTAGGTAGCTCTACAAATATTACTTGTGATTTTTTTTTAACTTTATTTTAATTTAAATCCATAAAGTAATTTACTATTTTTATTGGAAACATTAAATTATATTAAGATGCCATAAAAATATAGCTTCAGTTTCCCAGTATCCCTTTTACTCCGTTACATTTTTTGATGATCTCTGGAGATTTAAAACAAATTTTTGAAAAGTTTGAGTAATTTTTCAACTGCTTCTACAGAGGAATCTACTGGTTCAAAAACAATTAACAAAAATCATGATTGGTGTTCAATATAACTCACTTTTTGAATTTTTTCAAATTTTTAGAGCGCTCTAACACTCCATATAATAGAAGAGTAAACCTAGATAAAATATCCGCAACCACATGGTGTCAGGCGATCGGTGCCTGAGCGGTGAATGACCTAGATCAGACAGCCGCAAACGGAGCCATCGGAGAACTGACGAAACCCTTTGAAATTTGAAATTCAAGCCTTAACGTGGGTAAGGGCGCACTGCATCGCCGGACAGTATAATTCGCCCATACTCATGGGAACTATATGGATAAGTATTTAATCACGCAGGAAAAAATAAAACAAAACGAAGGGACAATGGAGCGAGTCACCGGTGGTGATGCAAGCTGGAACAAGCTATGAATGAGATGATAATATCGTGTTCATCAGTAGTGAAGGGAACAGAGGGACAGTATTCAGCGAAGAAGAAAAGAGGAAGGAGACTTCGGAAAAAGGGGATCTGTTGGAAGAATTCCGGTCAGGGGTAGGGACCTGAACAAGACGGAGCTTCCAGCGGAGGAAACCTTGCAAAGGAGCTCTTCACTTGGGGAGAAAAGATCTAGAGAGAAGGAGTAGAGTTTCGAAATAACGGCTATGGTAAGAGCAATGAATAAACTTACCAGAGTTACAAATAATTTAGTGAAACTAATGTCCGACCATAAGAACACGAAAGTCGGAATCAAGAATGAGGTAAAAACCTTAAAAGAGTCACCAAAGATATCTTCTTCTTTTTGTATAGACATGACTGTCTGTTTTTTCAATGTGCTTCTAGTAAGTTGTCGTTCCATCGTTTTCGTGGTCTTTCCACTGATCTTCTTCCTATTGGAGAACCGTCTCACGCTGTCCTTAAACTGTCGAAGACCACTGTCCACCGAAGACATGAAGGGAACTTTCAGAGAAGTCGCCCTCGGCAGCATTGAGAACCGAAATATAATAGTGGAGAAAAGCGGTGAGGAAGGAACGACTAAGAGGCGGCAAGCGTGTCCACACAAATGGGCTTCGAAGAGTTCTTTCCCGAATAACTTAGTGAAAGAAAGATACAAATGATCGCAACGGTCCTGAACTCAAGGGAAAGAGGCTTTGAAAAAATTAACATTATAAATTCGAACAGGAAGATCACTTTACTTTACGGTCGTCAAACCGGGAAGATAAAATAAATCTCCAGGCGACTTAGTAATGGTCTTGGAACCTGGACTTCTAGGTGAAGGGGAAAGGTCCAACGACCTGACCAGTAAAAACCGAAACTGGTAGTAAGTGCAGTAGGTACATGCAGACCAAGAGGCCTCCCACTTAATTCTATGGTCACAATTACAAAATAGAGTCAGGAAAAAGAGAACCGGGGAAATCGTCAGACTATTTTCATGATCCCTGTAGAGAAAGGGGTGACAGAAATGGAAGGGGACAAGAGACTACTGGCAATTATCTCTAAATTATTGAGGGAAGACATAGAGACACTGGAGACCAGAGAGGCGTCCCTAACAGTATAGGGGGCATACAGAGGTAGGAACCTCAGAAAGCTCCTCGAAGTCACCTTTATGGGTATGGACCTCCACCTCGCGCTGGAGAAGTATGAACGTGGTGACGCAGAAGGTGATAGTGAAGGGAGGTGGAAAATCCTACGCCGAGTTGCTAAAGCTAAACAAAGGCAGTGCAGACACGAGGAAGAGTCAAATTGGTGTCAAAAGCGCTAAGAAGATTAGGTACAGGGACCTAAAGCTCGAAGTGGCATGGAAAGAACAGGCCTAACACCTGAAGAAGATAAGCGTGGCCCGCACGGAGGAAAACGTAGTAGAGAACGTCCGGGGCTATCGGGACCAGGTGGATATATTTAATATAGACAGTGATGCCAAAAAGGAAGAAATCCTGAGACAGGATCGCAGGTATACCGGCAGCAGAAAATCTAACACATCAAACTCGTCTCTATAAGGGAAAATAGAGAAGGCAACACAAATGTCACAGTCAGACTGACGCACATCGCAGCCAAACAAGCACTGGAAAAAGAATATATTGGCTATAACTCGTGCAAGATACGAAAGAGAGACTGCATGTCCAGCGATGCTTCAGATGCCTACAATTCAGTCATGGTAAAACCGACTGCAAGGGAGAAAACAGAGCGGCTCCTGCTACAGATGTGGCCAGGGAGGCCATCAGGCACGAGATTCCAGTAGTGAAGCGACTTTTTGACTCACTTCAGTGTCCGGAGTATAAATGGGATGTAACTGATTAATGGGATGTTACAATATCGGCAAGCTCTTATTTTTAAAGGACGCATATCGAATTTCTTAAACATTTATACCAAACATTAAAATGGCCACTTTTTGCGCATTCTGACAAAGTTGCGTTTCTACTACGCCCACGGACTTCATTATGTAGGATTCTAGGGCCCAATAATCCTACATGTATAATGTAGTTATGGAGCGCAGAAGAATGCACTTATAAATTTTAGGCCAATTGTGAGATGTAACACTCTTATATTATAATAGAAACAGCAGATATTGATACATACGAAAGGCGCCTGAATCGTAAAATTGGTCTTCGAGGGCGCCGCGCGTCGTATCTAAGCCATTTGATTATCTAATATCTGATACAAGTTGACAATTTGTATTTTGTTATACCCAATGGCTTCATTATTTAGGATTCTGGGGCGCAACAATCTAATAACTGATAAAAGTTGACAAGTTGTATTTTGTTGTACCCAATGGCTTCATTATTTAGGATTCATGGGCGCAACAATCCTATATGTATAATGTAGTTATGAAGAGCAGAAAACTACACCTGTCTATTATAGGCCAATTGTGGGATGTAACACTGTTTGTATCAAGTATCAGATAATTAAATGGCTTAGATGCAACGCGCAGCTCACTCGAAGACCATTTTTATAATAGAAACAGCGAAAAGTTATACCTACGAAACGCGCCCGAATCATAAAAATTATCTTCGAAGGCGTCGCGCGTCGTATCTAAGTAAGCTATTTACCTATTTTAATGGAAACAGCGGATATTGATACTTACAAAAGGCGCCAGAATCTAAAAGTGATCTTCGAGAGCGCCGCGCGTCGTGTCTAAGCTATTTATTATAATATAAACTAATATAAACTAACATAAACAGCAGATATTGATGGTACACGACAATTAGACCGAAAGCAGAAGACCGAACTCATTAAACCGAAAAGCACTTTACCGAAACCTCACTAGACCGAACAGCATTAGACCGAAATGGTACATAAATTAAAAAAGATTACAGTAAATTACGCTAAGATTTTGTATATCTGTCTTTTTGTTTATTGTATTTTTTTTTTGTAATATTTTATATATAGACTGTGTAAATTGTTACTCTGTACAGTCTGATATGAAAAAATGTTCATCCGTTAAACAAATTAGTGGAGGTAAAAATGAATTAAGGTTAGAGTGACGTTAAAACACCATTTTAACTTTTTATAGTTCATCCGTTAAACAAATTAGTGGAGGTAAAAATAAATGGTGGGTAGAGTGACGTTAAAACACCATTTTAACTTTTTATAATAACCATCCAAATAACATTTATTTGTAATTACATTAGTCTTATCTCTTTTATTGCGACAAGTAAAAAGAACTACTTTTCGGTCTTCTGCCGTTCGGTCTAGTGAGGTTTCGGTAAAGTGCTTTTCGGTCTAATGAGTTCGGTCTACTGCTTTCGGTCTAATGATTTCGGTCTCTTTACAGTAAACCGATATTGATACCTACAAAAGGCGCCAGAATCTAAAAATGGTCTTCGAGGGCACCGCGCGTCGTATCTAAGCTATTTATTATAATAGAGACAGTGGATATTGATCCCTACAAAAGACAAAGGAATCTAAAAATGGTCTTTAAGGGCGCCGCTAGTCGTATCTAAGTTATTTATTATAACAGAAACAGCGAAAATTATTGATACCTACGAAAGGCGCCCGAATCGTAAAAATTGTCTTAGAGGGCGCCGCGAGTCGTATCTAAGCTACCTATGTATTATAATAGAAACACCGGATATTGATACCTACTACGAAAGGCGCCCGAATTGTAAAAATGGTCTTCGAGGGCGCCGCGCGTCGTATCTATGCTATTTGATTATCTGATACCTGGTAAAAGTTATACTTTGTTGTACCAACTGGCTTCATTATATAGGTTTCTATAGCAGCTTCTTCATTAAGTAAAAACAGTTTTTAGGGGACTGGTTGCCACCTAGTCTTTGTGTAAAGGTTAAAAAAAAATTTTCAGCGTTTAATTTTTTTAATGGATATATACTAACGAAGGCAAAAGGCGCACCGGCCCGCTGGCCGGTGGGCCGGCGGCCCAGTCCGGGCCTGTCCCCAGATCCTTATGAATGTTACCGTTTCTAATGCACTAAGAGTCATCTACAACTAGTACTTTGTTGTGGAAGCGTTGAATTATTTGTACATTACTTTCACTGGCACACCCCCATAGTAATATGCCATAATTAGAAATAGGCTTGAGGATTTCAAGAATAGCAACTTATTGTCGATTTGGTTTCATTCAACTGGACTCCTAATGCTTTAATCCAACTATCCATCTGATCTATTGAGTTTTGAAAGATATACTGTTTCTTGGTGATTATTTCCAACTGAGATAATTGTGAAGCATTTGCCTGATAAGCATGGTTCTAAAAGTTTAACGTACTGTTCTGGCAGGTGATAGCGTTTATATTAATACTTTGTTTCACACCTTGTCCAATGCTTTGGCTTCTTCTTCTTGTAGTTCCTTCTCCTATCGGAGGTTGGCTATCATCACAGCTATTCGTACCTTATTGGCGGCTGCTCTGGAAAGATCTACTGAGCTACAACTATACCACTCTCTTAAGTTTCTCAGCCAGGAAATTCTTCTTCTACCTGCAGATGAGCCACATCCAGTAAATACAAAGAAATATACTTGACCAATATATTTGGAATCGAACGTGTAGGAATTTCATTCACGAGACGATAGAGCCTGTCTTAGTGATTCAGGGTAAGTTTTGAAACAGTGTTTGTCTAACGTTGGAGGTCCCCAGATCCTTGTGAATGTTACCGTTTCTAATGCACTAAGAGTTATCTACAACTAGTACTTTGTTCTGGAAGCGTTGAATTATTTGTATATTACTTTCACTGGCACACCCCTATAGTTATATGCCATAATTAGAAATAGGCTTGAGGATTTCAAGAATAGCAACTTATTGTCGATTTGGTTTCATTCAACTGGACTCCTAATGCTTTAATCCAACTATCCATCTGATCTGTTGAGTTTTGAAAGATGTACTGTTTCTTGGTGATTATTTCCAACTGAGATAATTGTGAAGCATTTGCCTGATAAGCATGTTTCTAAAAGTTTAACGTACTGTTCTGGCAGGTGATAGCGTTTATTTTAATACTTTGTTTCACGCCTTGTCCAATGCTTTGGCTTCTTCTTCTTGTAGTTCCTTCTCCTATCGGAGGTTGGCTATCATCACAGCTATCCGTACCTTATTGGCGGCTGCTCTGGAAAGATCTACTGAGCTACAACTAAACCACTCTCTTAAGTTTCTCAGCCAGGAAATTCTTCTTCTACCTATAGATCAGCCACATCCAGTAAATACAAAGAAATATATTTGACCAATATATTTGGAATCGAACGTGTAGGAATTTCATTCACGAGACGATAGAGCCTGTCTTAATGATTCAGGGTAAGTTTTGAAACAGTGTTTGTCTAACGTTGGTGGTCCCCAGATTCTTATGAATGTTACCGTTTCTAATGCACTAAGAGTCATCTACAACTAGTACTTTGTTCTGGAAGCGTTGAATTATTTGTACATTACTTTCACTGGCACACCCCCATAGTAATATGCCATAATTCGAAATAGGCTTGAGGATTTCAAGAATAGCAACTTATTGTCGATTTGGTTTCATTCAACTGGACTCCTAATGCTTTAATCCAACTATCCATCTGATCTATTGGGTTTTGAAAGATGTACTGCTTCTTGGTGATTATTTCCAACTGAGATAATTGTAAAGAATTTGCCTGATAAGCATGATTCTAAAAGTTTAACGTACTATTCTGGCAGGTGATAGCGTTAATATTAATACTTTGTTTCACACCTTGTCCAATGCTTGGGCTTCTTCTTCTTGTAGTTCCTTCTCCTATCGGAGGTTGGCTATCATCACAGCTCTCCGTACCTTATTGGCGGCTGCTCTGGAAAGATCTACTGAGCTACAAATATACCACTCTCTTAAGTTTCTCAGCCAGGAAATTCTTCTTCTACCTATAGATGAGCCACATCCAGTAAATACAAAGAAATATACTTGACCAATATATTTGGAATCGAACGTGTAGGAATTTCATTTGAGCACTTTACGGCTTCTAAGGATGAACTTCACAATAAATTGCCACAGTGTAACTTATTACTTGCTTATGTAAGCATTATGTTTACTGGAATAGACAAATAAATTGCGTTAGTGAGCGCAATATTCCCCAAATAATTTTTATTATTAGAAAGTTATAAATGTCACATTTTTCTAATCGCCAGTTGGAGTAACATTAGATTACTATTTGTTAACTGATGGAACAATGGGTAACTTAATTCTAACCTAATCTAACTAAATTTTTCTAAGCTAAAATCTTATTCAACAATATTTCTTTAGTTTATATTATAATTTATTTAAAGTAAAAATAAAGTGTACACTACCGCACTAGGCGCACTACACTATCTCATAATGATTTAGTTGTTTTTATTACTCTGATCTGGTATGTGTTGTAAACTAACTGTAGGGCCTCAACATTCACGAGACGATAGAGCCTGTCTTAGTGATTCAGGGTAAGTTTTGAAACAGTGTTTGTCTAACGTTGGAGGTCCCCAGATCCTTGTGAATGTTACCGTTTCTAATGCACTAAGAGTCATCTACAACTAGTACTTTGTTCTGGAAGCGTTGAATTATTTGTACATTACTTTCACTGGCACACCCCCATAGTTATATGCCATAATTAGAAATAGGCTTGAGGATTTCAAGAATAGCAACTTATTGTCGATTTGGTTTCATTCAACTAGACTCCTAATGCTTTAATCCAACTATCCATCTGATCTATTGAGTTTTGAAAGATGTACTGTTTCTTGGTGATTATTTCCAACTGAGATAATTGTGAAGCATTTGCCTGATAAGCATGGTTCTAAAAGTATAACGTACTGTTCTGGCATGTGATAGCGTTTATATTAATACTTTGTTTCACACCTTGTCCAATGCTTTGGCTTCTTCTTCTTGTAGTTCCTTCTCCTATCGGAGGTTGGCTATCATCACAGCTATCTGTACCTTATTGGCGGCTGCTCTGGAAAGATCTACTGAGCTACAACTATACCACTCTCTTAAGTTTCTCAGCCAGGAAATTCTTCTTCTACCTATAGATGAGCCACATCCAGTAAATACAAAGAAATATACTTGACCAATATATTTGGAATCGAACGTGTAGGAATTTCATTCAAGAGACGATAGAGCCTGTCTTAGTGATTCAGGGTAAGTTTTGAAACAGTGTTTGTCTAACGTTGGAGGTCCCGAGATCCTTATGAATGTTACCGTTTCTAATGCACTAAGAGTCATCTACAACTAGTACTTTGTTCTGGAAGCGTTGAATTATTTGTACATTACTTTCACTGGCACACCCCCATAGTAATATGCCATAATTAGAAATAGGCTTGAGGATTTCAAGAATAGCAACTTATTGTCGATTTGGTTTCATTCAACTGGACTCCTAATGATTTAATCCAACTATCCATCTGATCTATTCAGTTTTGAAAGATGTACTGTTTCTTGGTGATTATTTCCAACTGAGATAATTGTGAAGCATTTGCCTGATAAGCATGGTTCTAAAAGTTTAACGTACTGATCTGGCAGGTGATAGCGTTTATATTAATACTTTGTTTCACACCTTGTCCAATGCTTTGGCTTCTTCTTCTTGTAGTTCGTTCTCCTATTGGAGGTTGGCTATTATCACAGCTATCTGTACCTTATTGGCGGCTGCTCTGGAAAGATCTACTGAGCTACAACTATACCACTCTCTTAAGTTTCTCAGCCAGGAAATTCTTCTTCTACCTATAGATGAGCCACATCCAGTAAATACAAAGAAATATACTTGACCAATATATTTGGAATCGAACGTGTGGGAATTTCATTTTAGCACTTTGCAGCTTCTAAGGATGAACTCCCCAATAAATGTCCACAGTGTAACTTATTACTTGCTTACTTATACATATATGTGAAGCATAAAGTTTAGTGAAATAGATAAATAATTCGCGTTAGTGAACGCAGTATTACCGAAATCATTTTCAATCATAGAAAGTTAAAAAGCTCACATTGTTTTTTAATGTTCCAATCGGAGTAATATTACAATTTGTTCACTGATAGAACAGTGAGTAACTTATACGCCAGTCGATGCCAGAAATGCTAAAAACTGCAGAATCCTTTTCTAATAATGTTAGTATGCACTTCGGACTTGACCAGTGCCGTGTTATAAATATAGAAAAAAGTGTCAGAAGAAAAGTACAGCCCGGAGGATTTGATATGCAAAATGACCAGAACATCGAGGCCATGGATGAAAACGATATGTATAAATATCTTAAAGTAAAGTAAGTGCGGAAAATTGACCATCAATAAATGAAAACTAAGATAATTACCGTGTTTATGCGAAGGGTAAAACAGCTGCTTCGTTGACACCTTAACAGTAGAATTTTGTCGCACTAAACACCTACCCATGTTTCGCGCTTAGTTAGGTACTTATTTGGCATTGTATTTCTTTAAATTGGTTCCAATCCTTCTTGAATAATAGGGAACAACTAGTTAGAGCAAATGATACTGACTTTACTCTCAAAAACATTGTATGTGGTGTACCACAAAGTTCAGTATTGGGTCCTCTTCTGTTCCTTATCTTTATAAATGACATCACTAATTTAAAAATCAATGGGAAAATTTTTCTTTTTGCTGATGATACCGGTATCAATTGGAGCAACTCAACTATTGCATCTTTCATGAAACTATAACTTCGGATCTACTGACGATAAAGACCTGGTCTGACTCTAATTTACTATCTTTTAACGTAAATAAAACAGTAGCATTATCCTATAAAGGAGCTCTTCAACCTTTGCCTCTTAATAACAGCCAGATCAGTACCGTTGACTCTGTAAAATTTCTTGGTATTTTTTTAGACAGCAACCTCAAATGGTCCCTTTATATCGATTCGTTAAGTAAGAAACTCGCCTTAGCTTGCCATGCAATAAGATCTGCCTTAAGGGAACTCAATTTGGCATCTTCTAAAATAATATATTTTTCGTTGTTCGAGTCTCGTCTTTAATATGGTCTTCCTTTTTGGGGTTCTAGTACAGCTGCTCATTTTGATGTTATTTTTAAGTTGCAAAAAAGGGCAATAAGATATCTGTTTGGCCTCAGAAGATCTACATATTACAGAAGTTACTTCAGAGATCACGAAATTTTAACACTTCCATCTTTATATATTCTAGAAACGGTTTGTTTAATTCGAAAACACCTTCATGTCTTTCCAGCAAGGCCCAATCATCTTTACTCCACCAGAAATTCAATCTTTGACATTTATTTACCGATTCCATCCACTGAGTTAGTAAAGAAATCTATATTATATTCCGCAAAGAAACTGTACAACCATCTCCCGTTACAACTTAAATCTGCAACATCTTTCCCAAAGTTCCGTAAAATGACAAAAGCCTATCTATCTAAAAGACCATACTATTCAATAGAAGAATTTCTTAATGAATAACTAAGAAAATTGGGTTTCATACGCAGTAGCATAAACATTTCAGTTCCTTATATATTTTATTTTATTTGTTGTAAGTATGTTCAATTTGCAATTTATATAAATTTTGCAATAAATTGTTTTTGTCTTGGATTTTATATCTTATATTATACTGTACATATATTGACAATTTATCTAATTTTAGTAAATTGTAGTTGTTATTGATATTATGTTTTCTTTTGACTGTATGTAAGCTTTGTCCATAAAATGGTCAAAATTTTCAGTGACAATAGAGCATATTTCTATTCTGTTCTATTGTTAAGTTGACAAAAACGGATATAGAAAATCTTCAGCGAAAAGTAAGAACACACCTCACAATGGCACAAAATCACCATCCTCGAAGTGCAGTAGAGAGAACGGCTTTGCCACGGAATTTAGGAGGAAGAAATCATGGATATAGGTAAGCAATAAGATAAGGCATTTGCTGCAATTGAATATTATAACGAACGGCATGACTCAGTAGTAAAAATCCTTCATCAAGAGATAGCCAATAAGCTGACTTCTTCAAACAGACCCCATATTATCAATACGTCCCTGAGAGCATGCTTGAGAATGACAACTAAAAGCTATACTGGGACCGCACTGTACCAGCATACCAAGTCACCTAGGGCTCGATAACACGGAAAGAGTCCACGCTAAGAGCTTAATTATTTTGATACCGTAGGTATCTGGGATGAGTCAATTTTCCCCTTAGGGGGAGTGTGAGCCGTATGGTTAAATCCTCCTCCTCTACCTGTTCTCCTTCGTAAGGATGTAGTGGCGTCATGTAAGTCGTTTAACTATTTTTTTCCAGTTCTCTCTCTCCTGTGCGTGTTGTTTTGCTTCGGAGAATGAGTAACCGGTCATGTCCTTTATTTGGTCCGACCATCGTAATGGAGATCTTCCTCTGGATCTTCTGCCGTGTACGTTGCCTTCAACTATCATTCGTTCCATGCCTTCTCTTCTTCTAGTTATATGTCCAAAATATCTCAGTATATTTTGGTTGATAATTGTGCTGAGTCTAGTTTTTATGTTAAGTTCGGCTAATATTGAATTATTTGTGCGATGTGCGGTCCATGGTATGGTTAAATATGATATTAATAATAATGTACGAATAACGCATGTATGAATAATGCAGGAAATTATAAGAGGAGCAAGTACAGTAGGAAGAAGTAGAGGGCTATGGTTGAAAAATTTAAGGGATTTGTTTAAATGCAGTTAAATATAACAATTTATTGCAGCGGTTTATAGAATAAAGAAACTAATGATGCTATCCATTGTTTATGCTTTGTAAAAGGTATTCATTAGTGTTCCCAAGGAACTGTTGACAGAGCTTTTAGTTAGTGGTCGCAAATTCCCTTAATTTATTATAGACTTTTAAGTAGCCATATATATTTTATAGAATTTCTATCTTCTTATATTTTCAATTTAGCCATGCTATCCTTATTTTTCTGTTGAAATGTTTATTTCTCACTATAAATATTTTCATTTCCCAGAGATAGTTCACAGTGGTAGTATATCTTATTTCAGTTGTGGAAAGAAAAAGAAAAAATTAAATACATTATTAAAAGTAGTCTTTTTTCATCATACCAACAGACTAAGGGCCGGTTATTCTAACGCTAATCAAGAAGTTGATTATAATTAAGTCCCCTTAACAACTATCAAATAACAACACAACCCCTCATTCGTACGTCAATCAGTTGATTGTACTCAATTATTAATTAATAGTTAACATAACAATCATTAACATAAATAATTGATTAATAAATCTCATAATTGTAATCAATTATGTTTTCAGCAACCAAAACAAAGTTGATATTGACAGTTAATGACAGTAATTAAATAATTGATAATGATCAGTTGATTCCATTTTTGATTAGCGTTCGAACAACCGGCCCTAGACGTACAAAAAGCGCTTATTAAACTGAAAAATCAATATCATTTTCTTATTTGACACTTAGGCGTTTACCGTTATATTGCTTTTCCGATAAAGCAAACCCATCATTTTTTGACAATAATCGCAAATCCCGTTTACACTCTTTAATCAACCAAGTGATGCAGCCATCACAATGCTAAAAAGCTTTCATCTATCAATCATCACGAAAAAACTCATCAGTGCGTTTGTTATTAATTTGAAGTGCACGGTTTTGGGAATACTCATCCATCACGGCAGTTATATCTTTTGTATATAGGATAAACTAAAAGCAAACGGAGCGGATACATGCGGCCAGAACCAATTAAGTTTTTTTGGCCGTTCTGGGTTTTTCAATTCGCAGATAAATCTACATGGTCGAAATTAAAAAGTATAATGGAGAGTTTGAATGTAGTAAGAACTCGAGACCTATGAAATCTACACCGACGAGTAACAGGTCAGTGCATATTATTAGCCCCTCTATAGTTTTGGGAATAATATGTTTTTGGCGAAATATTATCTGGCTTATGTGTTATTCAGTTCAGTCACTGGTATTTTGCGATTTTACGACTTATTTTATAGCGTTTAGTTTTTTTTTCTTGTTTTTTTTTTTATTTCAATTAACGTTTCTCGGCTGCTGCGGCCATTGCCACAAGGAAAATTACAATAACAATAAATAATTAAGTTAAATTTACAGTAGGTGGTATACTTTACAATGTTTAAGGAACTCTATCATATTACACAATTTGTTTCTAGAGTTTAAAATAGTACACAAATTTCCGTGGATACCATATTTGGTCCGTCGTGCTGCGTAGTGGTTGCACTCCACAAGTAAGTGCAGTACACTTAGTCGAGTGTTGCAGTGTTGGCAGATTGAAGGTTCTTCGGGAACCATCAAGTATCCATGGGTTAGGCGGGTGTGCCCAATTCTGAGCCTTCTGATGATGGTCTTCGGTTTCCTTTCCATTTTTACCAGTCTATGCCCTAAAATGCTTGGTTGGATGGACTTTAATTGGGTAGTGCACTTGCTCTACTGATTTTGTCACATTGAGGTAGATAACTTTTTGATTTTAGTTGTTATGTCTTGAAACAACTGGATATTTTCATCTGTAAGATCAGAGCGACGTGCTTCCGTTGCTGCGTTCAGCATTCTCGTTTCCTTTGATACCAACATGTGAAGGAATCCATATAATCGAAACTGAAGCATTTTATTTAGCAAGTGCTGTACATTTTTCATGGATTTTAATAACGATTGGATTTGTTGTATAAATTTTTATAATCGACTGAATGGATGATAATGAGTCTGTGCAGATTGCTAAATTTTTGGTACCCTGCATTGGAAATTCTAGAGCTTTGAGTGTAGCTTAGAATTCAGCTGTGAAAATACTAGTCATCTTGGGTAGTCTGCACATGGCTAGTGTATTATTTGTAGAAGTAACAGCACATCCTACACTTTTTTCATCTTTAGATGCATCTCTGAACATTATGTTATCAAACTTGCCTCTATTAATTATATCGTCAAAAGTTTGTCTCATGAGTATCGTGGAGGTTTCAATTTTGTATTTGCCAAAGGCGGGTAACATTTTTAGGCAAGGTGGAGTATTGGGCTGAATAATGGGGGTGGTGAGATTAAGGTCAATATTTTCTAAGAGTGGCAATAGGAACTGGAGAGATGATTTGAAAATACTTGAACTGTATGTTCCCGTTAACTGAATGTTTTAATGAGTTGGCACGATATATTATTAGGATTTGCAGATACCTTGGCAAACTAGGAGTTTAATAGACGTTGTCTTCTAATATTTAAAGGGAGTTCACACGACTCGACATATACACTTTCTGTGGGGCTACATCTAAAGGCTCCGAGGCATATTCTTAATGAAGTATTTTGAATTGTATCTAGTGATTTTAAATAAATTTTAGGGGCAGTCATATATAATATAGATCCATATTCTAACTTAGATCTTATTAGGGCTCTGTATACTCTTAACAGTATTTCTTCTTCGGCTCCCCATTGGCGATTGACTAATGATTTTAAAATATTTATACTTTTTGCAGCATTGGCTTAGGTTTTTTCTATATGCCCCTTCCATGTTAATTTTTTGTCAAAAATTACCCCTAGAAATTTGTGGTTTTCAACTACTTGTAGTGGATGCCCTTTAATGTTAATTACTTTAGTCTTTGTGGGTGAGAAGCTAAAACCAATTTTGTTAGACCAGTGACATATTATGTTATCAATGGTATTTTGCAAAAGTGTACGAATGGAGCTTGTTACTTTACCAGAACATTACCGTGACAGCGCGTACGCAGTCCCGACTACCAAAAATTACGCGCCCGAGTTATCCACATTAGGGATAATCGCAGGGCTCAGCCCAACCGATGTGCAATGGAGGGCCATCACCCTGGGGAAACCGCCTTGTTGATCACGGTAACCCCTACTCCAGGTAAGTATGATAGCCTTTAGTTGATGCCATTGAAAATTACCAATAAAAAATAAAATATAAAAAAGGTACAAAAACTATGGGCACTTTTATGTTTGTACTGTGTGTAAAAAATACTTTCGTAAAAACATTATTGTAGTTCTCTTGGTTGAAGTAAAATTCGTGATAAAATAAAGGTACGTATAGATATGCGCGCCACTCACTTCGCGCCGTGTGTGCACCGTGCGTTCGTGGTGCCGACAGAAGTGGGATCGTGGTACGCCGTGTGCGCACCGTTTGTGCGCTTCTTGAAAACACGTACTAATCTAACGATCGCTCCACGAACGTGCAGCGCATACACGGCGCAAAGTACGCGGCGCGCATATCTATTCGTCTCTTTATAGTCTAGGCGCCGCCAGAGGGGTCACCGTGTCCTTTTCAATCATGATGGGCAAACTCAACGGTTTCTTATGGTTTTTTGGCTGCTGATTACGAATTTCGAGGGTGAGTTTCGATCCGAGTAGTCAAAAAATTGTTATAAACAATTTAATTGTTTATAATGCTCTGACTCATAAACTAAAACAGATATAAAAAAATGTTTTATATAAAGTTTGTTCCTCAATAAAAAAAACCAAGAAAAAAACGTTTACTAAACTTAAATTGAACAATTCGAACTCAAGATATTGTAAAATTAGTGCACAATGCAAATTGCAAAATATGTATTTTTAGAAGCTTTATCGATCGTAACTAGGCTTCTTCGCAAACAAATGAGTCTTTGAAGGTCTCGTTTTAAAGCATAATTAGTAGGATTTCAAACAAAGTTTGTTAAATTGTTTTATCTTCATTTGTTTTAAAATTATAACCGATTTAAGTTATAATTTTCTTTAAAAAATTCTACATTAATTTGTTTATAAGGGTCTCAAGCAAATTTGAGTTATAAACATTTATAGTTTAATTAACAATAATGATAGAAGAACTCAAAGGGAACAATTTAAGCTTATGAAAATGTTCGTAAGTTTATTTTTGACCAAGATATCGATATGAATGACGCGCTATGAGGCACAAGATCGGCTCACAGTCAAGTAAGTATTTTTCGACGCTTTATCCATCGTAACACGGAGTTACGATCGTAACTCCGTGTATATCTCGATACAGAGGCATGAAAAAAAATGTTTGTAAAAATAGTATTAATAAAGAATATAGACTTATTTTTAGTTCTATTTCTGACATATTACTATTTAATGTTTTTTTCTCATTTAGTAGAAAAAAAATAAAAGACAAAGTAAATAGAATGACAGGTAATACGAGGTACAATATGATGATTTAATTATAAGAATTATATTATGATAACATTTTATTACGATCTTCAAAAATGTAAAATGAAGATAACGTAGTATATACATTAAGCATCAAAATTAACGCACCACCTTAAAAATGGACATTTTTGATGTCTCGTATTTCCTAAACCCGTTGTCCGATTTTACTGATTTTTTTTTAGTATATTATAGCTTTGTTTTTTCAACAATATCGATGTAATAATATTATTGCTAGACAGGTAATTGTCATTGTATACCGGATGTAACAATAATAGTGTGTTTTTTCCTCAAAGTTTGTAACACCCTGTGGAATAGTCTAGCATATAGAAAATATAAAATATAAAAAAGATAGCCTTTATATTATGGTACGTTGATACGTTGGATAATAAAAAAGTTAGGTACTTTAACAACTAGCCATGTTGTATAAAGCTAAGGATCTAAACACCGAATAGCGATAAAGGTACTTATTGATAGAACCGACACTAGGGTAATTCTACCCCGGGAGTACTTCCGAACACTGACTAATTACTGATACGCGATTAGCTAAAGACTGATGTAGACTGATGAATCCTCTTTCTCTAGGCCAGATATCTTGGTTTTATAGAAGCTTAAATTGGGTCATTGGTGGCACGATGCCCGCGTGATTTGTATATTTAATTAAGGTAAATAATTCTACTTTTGTCAGCACTTTCGTGTCATTTCCAAATTATATTGTTGATAATTGACCAATTTGGATCTAAACTAATAATCTACGTGTGTGAATATAAAAACAAATAAATTCGTGCAATCTACTGGGTGGTATAATTATTCTGTTCAATATCGGATATGAATTCTGAATATTTGTTATTGGACACATGTTAACGACTAGGAACGTTTTTTATCAATACATTTCTACATAAGTGAGACAAACTAAGGGGTAATTCTGCACGAAAAATAATGACCGTGCGCTTTATAAACATATGTGCAAATGCTTCGTTTCCGAGATACGGGATATTAATTTTTTTTTACAAATTCACGATTTATTTATTGCTCTAAAACCGGTTAAGATTTGCAAATATAATTTAGTAGGTTGTAGGAGGTAGTTATTGCGCACATTTGACATACAATTAAGAATTTTGTATTCACCATTGGCGTGCATACGGGTTATATTACCCGGTCTTATTACCATTATGCCCGACAATGATGAATATAAAATTCTTAACTGTATGCCAAAAATTCGCAATAACCACATCTTAAAACCTACCAAATTTCATTTGCATATCTCAACCGGTTATAGAGCAATAAATAATTCGTCAGTTTGTAGAAAAAATTCAACATTCCGTATCTCGGAAACAAAGCATTTGCAGACATAATATGTCTATAAAGCAAACGGTCATTATCTTTTTATGCAGAATTACACCTTAAAGTTTGTCGCATTTATCTAGAAACGTCGTATTGATGAAGAACGTTGCTAGTTGTTAAAGTACCTAACTTTTTATTATTCAAATTAAGCGAATGAATCAAAAAGCAAAATGTTATGGAAGCCTAAGGATACAGTAGAGTATTAATTTTATTTTTTTATATACTCTAGAATATTCTACAGGGTGTTCCAAACTTTGAGGAAAAAACACACTAACATTGTTACAGCCGGTTTACAATGACACTTATCTGTTTAGCAACAATATTATTACATCGATATTCTTCAATAATAAAGCTATAACATATTAAAAAATTCACTAAAATCGGACAACAGGTTTAGGAAATATGAGACACCAAAAATGTCCCATTTTTAAGGTGGTGCGTAAATTTTGATGCTTAGTGTATTTATATGATATATGTAATACATTCTTCATTTGACTTTATGAACCAGAAACGCTGAATAAATATTTGTTGAACATAAACTATAAAAAAAATCAATCAAATTCACCATGAACAAAAAGAACAACGAATCTCCGGTTGTGTTAATCTCAGCGAAGGATATGGAATATGTAATCCAATTAACTAGTTTTAATATGAAATAAGCCACAATTTTACTAAAAAAATAAAATAATTTTTTTAGTAATATTGGGGCTTATTTCCCATCAAAACTAGTTAATTGCAAGAATGCCACAAGAAAATAGCTTCAGAATAACATGTAATCCAACTTTTAATATTCAACTTGAATTTATTTCAATGCCATACGTGATATTAGAAATAAAATATGGTAAACACGACAATATAAATGATATCAATATATAAGATATGTTTAGTGTTTCACGTCCTTGTATAAAGAATATTTATACCATATTTAAAGTGACGAAAGGAGATAGACATTTATAGACAGAGTTCAGTTTAGTTCAATAAAATTCAGTTAGTAATATTACTGACAGCAGGGCCGGCGATAACGGGCTTGCAAGGGATGCACTCCAGGCGGGCGCCCCTGCTTAAGGGGCGCCAAATAGAGCTTTTTTCTGCTGGTGCTATACAAAATACTAATTTAAAAGAAACCGATAGGCGCCTATGCTAGTTTTGCAGGCGGGCGCCTTACACCCTAGCGCCGGTACTGACTGACAGGGTTGTGTAATGTAATAAGTAACCCGACCTGGGTAAATTATACAATTATACATATTATATACATAAGATAGAGATTAAGTAGATCAACTGTTAAATTTATTTAAACATTAAATTTAATATTTTCATAATTTATATTTTTTTGAAAACGACTTACAGATTTGAAATCACAACGTCAAGACAAATAATGTGAAATGCAATTCTCATTAAAATCCATTGTAGTTTAATTCCATATAAAACAAGGTTTAACTTAAAGACGCCACAAAGAAAACAGTTTCAGGATTTATTTAAACCTAATCAGTGCATTCTCTTTTGAGTCTAAAGAAGCAGGTAGGTGAGAAAATGTAGACGTCTGTATTTACATTTTACGTTTACTTAGAAAATAATGAGAATGGCAACTGTGCAAGAGATATTCTACTTATGAAAATGAACAAAGGAGACAAAAATATGTAACAATTACAGAGGTATAAGCATTATTATCTTATTAAGGAGGTTGTACGGTCGATTGATAAGGGAAATAATCCAATACGAGATAATAGAAGATGAGAGTGGATTTCGTACTGCCAGACCTTGTGATGATAATAATATATATCTGCTGCAACAAATTATAGAAAAAAGTACACACAGAAATTTACCGGCTCATTTAATGTTTTTTGATTTTTGGAAGACCTATGACACAGTACCCTTAAAAATACTATTTTAAATATTGACGGTATATATCAGCGCTACAGCGAGAATGTACATAGGTAAATGCAAAAGGTGGCGTTAAACAAAAGAAACATTTCAGACCGAGACACATTTTTACGACACATGCATCTATCATTTGTCAACCTCCTCGTCTCTACTTCCCCAACCCCTTATTTTTAAACAGGGAATATACCATGTGCGGAACATCATTAGAGAGGCATTTAGATGGTGTATTCAGATAAAATGGCCATCCAACATTTTTTTCGATATCTGCACCGTCTTTGCAAAAAAAACTGTTAATTCATTTGAAGTATAACACCTCTTAAAAGTTAAACGTACCGCCTATGGTTTGCTAATATGTCATTTTATCTTTCACATCAAACGTAAATATGACGTGACGGGAAAAATATTACTTGTTAGTAAACCATAGACGTTACGTTAGTTTTTTTAATAGGTGTTATACTTCAAATGAATTGACAGTTTTTTGCAAGAACGGTGAAAATGTCGAAAAAAAAATCGTCAACGATCGTTATGTTTGAATGTTATATCTCAAGGCATTTCTAATGATGTGCCGCACATGGTATACTCCCTATTTAAAAATAAGGGATTGGGGAAGTGGAAGGCAGGGGGTTGACAAATGACAGATGTATGTATCGTAAAAATGTATCCCCCTTAGAACAAACGCATGTCTGTTTGATTACGAGAAGGCGTTTGATCGAGTAGAATACGCCAAGATGATGCAAATATTAAAATAGGCAGGAATTAACAACCAAGATCTGAAAAGAATTAGAAACCGTTACTGGAATCAGACTGCAAGCCTCATAGTTGACGGTGAAGTCACCGAATATGTCAAAATCATGCGTGGAGTGAGGCAAGGCTGCATTTTGTCCCCCCTAATTTTCAATCTTCACTGTGAAAGAATATTTATCGAAGCTTTGCACGAAACTGAAAAAGGTATTCTATTAAACGGGTACCGGCTATATAATATCAGGTATGCAGATGACACCATAGTATTTGCGGACAACCTAGAAGACCTACAAGTCCTCATGGACAAAATCACGTATTACAGTCAACAATATGGACTCAATATAAACGTAAAGAAAACAAAGCTTATGATCGTCAGCAAGAAAAAGATAACAGAAGGTCAACTCTATATCAACCAAACCCCTGTAGAAAGAGTGAGGCACTACAACTACCTCGGCACCATAATAAATGAAGAATGGACCAACAACCAAGAAATAAGAGCGCGCATCGAAAAAGCTAGATCAATTTTCAACTGTATGGGGGCGTTTTTCAAGAGCCACAATTTTTCTCTTTGTATAAAAGTGAGAATGCTGAGATGTTACGCCTTCTCTGTCCTTTTTTGTGGTGTTGAATCATGGACCTTGAACGAGAATATGTGCCGAAAATTGGAAGCATTTGAGATGTGGCTATATCGGAGAATTCTTAAAATCCCATGGACTGATCGGGTCACAAATGAGGAGGTTCTTAGAATAATGGGGAAGAACCGAGAAGTACTAACCACCCTCAAATCTCGAAAGTTGGAATTCTTTGGACACATTAAGCGAAATTAATCCAGATATGCCCTCCTACAAGCCATCCTGCTAGGAAAAATATTTGGAAAGCGATGTCCAGGAAGAAGAAGAACATCCTCGTTAAAGAACCTCAGGACCTGGTTCAACAAAAAATCTGTGCAGCTTTTCCGCGTTTCTGCAGATAAAGTGAAGATTGCCATGATGCTCGCCAACATTCGTCACGGATAGGCACATCAAGAAGAAGAAGAAAAACAAAAGTCGACCTGTTTCGTCATTTTCTTAAAATCTCATAACTACTGCCAAATATCGAGGTGGATTGTTTTCTTTGGCCGACCCCGTATAAAGATAACATAGCTATGTTAAGATGTATAGGAAAACTATGGCACCCTATGAAGTATGAAACTGGCATTAGAAAAGGAGATTCCCTTTAATATTTGATCTTCTGATAATGGATGAAATTATAAAGAAAGTTAAAAAAAGAAGAGGATATAGAATGGTAGAAAAGGAAATAAAGTTAATATGCTAAGCCGACGACGCCATAATAACAGCCGAAAATGAAGATGACCTACAAAGATTAATTAAAGAATTCGAAGGCACAGCGCTCACATACAACCTGGTGATCTCAACAGAGGAAACTAAATCGATAGTTATATCAGCAGAATCGAGACGATGTAAACTGGTCGTAAATAACAAAATAATGGAACACGTGATGGAAACGGAATAGGTACTTGGGAATACAACTGTCAAGCTACGAAAAAATGGAAGAAGAAGAAATACAAAAACAAGTGAACATGGCGAACAGAGCAGCGGGATGTGCCAACAACACAATCTGGAGAAACAAATATCTCACAACGGAAACGAAAACAAGGACATACAGTATGTCCCTGTAAATTGGAACCATATGGAATACTTTTTTTTTATTAATTTTACGAAAAAAAGTTATTCTTCGTAAAAAGTTCTACATTGTCTAAAACCTAAGATTCCATCATCAGATATAAAATTTTGTAAATATTATAAGAGGTATGTCAAAAAATGTGAATTTCGCTCAAGAGTAAAGTACCTAGCTTTATTTTTCACAATATTGAAAATTGTTATTATAAAAAGTTGTTTGAAATTAAGATCTAAAAAATCCGCTACTCTTCACCGAAATTCATTTTTTTGATATACCTCGTATACAATTTACAAAATTTTATATAGGATGCTCGTATTCTAGGTTTTAGACCATGCAAAACTTTTTATAAAGAATAACTTTTTTTCGTAAAATTAATAATAAACGAGTTATTGAAATAACTGAAAATAATGTTGATTATCCACAATTTAAAAAAAAAAAATCAAACAATTTTTATTTCAGTTAGAAGGATGTAATTGCATATTAGAATATAGTTCTTAATTCCAAACAACTTTTCATAACAGCAATTTTCAATAATGTGAAAAATAAAGCTACTCTACTCTTGAGCGAGATTCATATTTTTTGACGTACCTCGTATAATATTAATAAAATAATAAAATGTTATATCTGATGATGGAATCTTAGGTTTTATATCATGCAGAGCTTTTTATGAATAATAACTTTTTTCGTAAAATTAAAAATAAACATGTTTTTCATATGGTTCCAATTTACAGGGACATACTGTGTAAAGCAACAATAAGACAGATAATGACGTACACATCGAAGAGCAGATACGGCGAAAACAAAAAGACTGCTGGAAACAGAAGAAATGAAGTCTTGCGGAAAATAACAAACCAAACTCTAAAAGACAGAATAAGAAGTGAGTAAATACGAGCGAAATGTGATATAGAGGAAATAAACATATAGTCCAAAAGAAGACAAATAGAATGGAATCAACACATAAAAAGAATGACATAAAATAGAATAGTAGATACGAATAGCAAGAGACAAATCGCCAAATGGAAGAAGATCATTGGGACCACCGAGGAAAAGATGGTCAGTCAACGTCAATTGAGGATAAAAACCGAAGAAAAACAGGCGTAAGCTTATTTATAAAGTAGGAAGAAGAAGAAGAAGAAGAAGAAGCAGAATATTTTTTGAAGTTATACTTCTTTACGATCGAGAGTGAAATTTTATAATGCCGGGCGCATGTGCACACAGACAGTATGTATTTCGTTGCTAATTTTTCAAGATACGTATGTATCAGCACTGTCTGCTGTCAGCGCAAATAAGTCATATTATAGCATATAAAAGGATATATTAGTGTTCCTAGTAAATGTATTATTTATTATAATTTTTGTGTCTTTGGATTTGTCTTCCTCGGGAATAAGATATTTTATAATAGTAAGTATATTTAAATTATTTTTGTATACCACTTGTTCTATTAAATTTGTCAGTATGTATGAGAAATCTTGTAACCTGTCAAAGCAAAAGGGATATAGCTCAGTGGTAGAGCGTGTGACCGGAGATCAAGGGGTCCCGGGTTCAAATCCCGGACGATTCATATTCTTTTTTGAAGTTATACTCCTTTAGGCGCGATTGAGATTGAGGGTGAATTTATATTGATCTGCGCGCAGGCGCACACCGACAGTTTGGTATTAGTCTTTATACGGGCTCTGATTGGGTGTTGAAATGATATGTCAATAATTGTTCAATATGGAGGTTATAGGTAAACAAAAATGTTGTATAATATATTAGTTTTTATTGTTGTGAGGACAGAAATAAAATCAAATTTATAATTATAGTAACTTTTTAAATAGATTTGAAAAGCCACAGGTACGTAATTCTAAATATTTCAGTTGTATTCCAATAAAAAATTATCTTCATACCTATTTGGAAAATGTAAAAAAAATAATGTACTTACCTAATACTTGTTATGCTATTGGGACCGTGCAAGTTCGGCAAAGCGACCTCTATTTCTACGCTCTGTACTTTTATTCGGACTTTTAATTATATTGGCCAATTATATTAGTCCTGGTTGCTGGATAATGGTCAAGGCCATAGTCCAAAAAAATAATAAGAAGAAAAAATAAGATGCAGGTTATGTTATGCAAACGTAAACAATTGTATGTAGTAGGACAGTTTTTAATTTTTGCTAAAAAAACCTCATCAAACCTAATTTAGTGTGAAAACAGTTGTTAATTCTTGTTAATTTTTTATTTATCGTTGATAAGAAGTCGAGGTCCGCTGGGATGAACAGCCTCGGCTTCTTTTCGCAGTGAATATCTGTTGTGAATTTTGTTGTGTTTGACATTTGATTTTTTGGAAGAAAACTTAAAAAAGACAAATCTGTGATTATCGTTCGAGGTGAACGGACGACTCATCCAAAGGGTAAGGGCCAAAACTATCTATATTTCCCTGTTAATTTCTAATTTGCATCGACTGGCATAGATTTTAAATTCGTCAATCTGCCGCATAAGATGGAGGAAGAAGTTCCTCCCGATCCTCCTCCACCACCTGACCCTCCTAATAAAATCAACCAACATGAATGTCAATCTCAACCTCCAATTATTCAGAAAAGTCTTAAAGGAAAAAAACAAATACTATTTTCGGAGACCGACATAGGTCCTTATGAAGTATTTGTCCAGGGTCAGGATAAAAATATTGGAGATTACCACGTGTTAAGTATAGCTAAATCTATTTCTGTTTTAAAAATTAAAGACATCACGAAAATCAGTAGAAAAGGTAAAAACAGGATAGGGGTATTATTTGCCACTAGAAAAGCAGCCAACGATTTCGTTGTGAGGAAAGATTGGGAAGCCCTAGGGTATGACGTGTTCATTCCATTTCATCAGATTTCTTGTAGGGGTATAGTAAGGGGAGTTAATAAAAGATTCACAGAGGAAGAAATAAAGGAGGCATCAGAAACCAACTTGGCTTTATGTAAGATATTAAGTGTAAAGCGAATGAACCGGAGAGTACAAGTGGATTCAAAGGTTGAATTTGTCTCCACGGGAACTATTAGCATAACTTTTTCAGGAAAAACTATTCCTAAAGAAATTTCCATATATCAACTACCAATGAGGGTCACACCATTCATCAGCCCTGTTCTTCAATGTGGAAATTGCTTACTTTATGGCCATTCTACGAACCAATGTAGAGGAAAAAAGAAATGTGCTAGATGCGGAACTTCTCATGAGGATTCTTCATCTAATACGTGTACAAAATATTGCATTTTCTGCAAATCTTCTGACCATGAATCAAATAGTCGTAATTGTAGAGAGAGAGTCAGACAAAAAGATATTAAGGATCTAATGTCCTTTTCTAATCTATCTTTCTATGAGGCAAGTCAGCAGGTTCCTAGGATCCATAATATTTCATCTTTAAACACAAACGATTTCCCCCCCTTACATAGCGATCAGAATAATTCTAATGGCATTTTACCACAAGAGAGGAGGTCTGCAGCCTCAGCTCAATATTCAAAACTTTTTAGTCAAGTCACTCAATCTCCACCAAAAAGAAGAAGACCTTCAATACAAGAAAATACAGGTTATGATAAAATCTCCCACCAAAGACTACTTATTAATCCATCAGGTAGAAGAATAAATGAGCCTTCGACTTCAAAATTCAATCCTGCTCACTCTGATTCTCAAATCACTAACTCACAATCTTTATCCCAACTTCATTTGGATTTCAATCAGGCCATGTCTATGCTGAACCAATCTCACAGGGAGCTCGTCATGACCTTCATTGGGGACTTAATAAACTCAAAATCATACTCCATTCCTTACAATATGGCAGATCTAAAGACTAGCATAAACAAAAGTGTATCACCTTTCAATACAAATGTAAACCAGGGTCGGAGGGGAATAGAGGATCTCGAGCCTGAGGATTCGAGATCTTTTGACTCCTTGGTCTAGCAAACATACTCTTTATAATGAATCCTAACACTCCGATAACTATTATTCAGTGGAATATACGTTCGTATAACACTAATTCTGACAATCTAAAAATCCTTATAAAAAACCTTAACCCAGATATAATCCTTATTAGCGAATCTTGGCTCTCAAACCAACATGTTATAAGATGTAGAGGGTATCAAATAATCAGAAAAGATCGAGAGGATGGCTATGGCGGATTAATTACTCTTATCAAAAATAATATTGATTATAGGGAAATTCAAATTGCCAATCCAGGCTTCAATCATGATGTCCAATTCCAACTCACATTTCTCCCTAACTTTAATTTGAATATTCTTAATATATACTGTCCACAAGACAACTCTATCTCCAAATCCAACTGGTTTTCCCTTGTTAAATTACTTAATAAGCCATTTTTAATCATGGGTGATCTAAATTGTAATCATAAGGCATGGGGTAGTTCTAGAGACAGTCACAATGGTAGGATTATTTTTGATTCTTTGGAGGAACTTGAGCTAGTATTTCTCAATGATGGGTCCCCAACTAGACTGGTGGCCCCAGGAGGCAGTAAGTCGGTAGTAGATCTAACAATGGCATCAGTCGATGTGGCAGCCAGTGTGGGCAAGTGGTCCACTATTTCAGATACTGGAACTAGTGACCACTTCCCCATAATATGTCAGATAGGTGTATGTCCTCAATCTCCCCCGCATTCATGTAAAAGAAGAAATCTAAAGAAAGCTGATTGGTCTACTTATCATAACAATTTAAACAGCATTTTCTTAGCTTCTCCCAGGGAAGATTACGAATTTTTTACTAACTCCATATCATCGGTAGCTGATGAAACAATACCTTGGCTTCACCCTCCTAATAATTCCAAATACCACATTCCATGGTGGGATGACTCATGTGCTGAAGTCGTCTCTGCGAGAGTGTCTGCCTTAAAAAAATTTAAAAATATCCCCTCAATGGAAAACTATATCGAGGCTAAAAAGAATATAGCCAAATCAAGAAAATTCCTAAAATCAAAACGTAAAAATAGTTTCAGACTATTTTGCAGTAAATTAAATAGAAACACTCCTCTAAAAGTTGTGTGGGAGAAAATTAATAAGGTATCGGCTTCGAAACCTTCAATATATACACAATTGCCCTCTACTCCTATATCCCACGAAATTCTATGTTGCTTAACCCCCCTTTCTGCTGTCAATAAAGTATTGGTTAGATCTCCTCAAGCCCTAGAACCGCCATTTGCTCTCGACGAGTATCAGAACTCCCTCTCAATTAAATCTGACTCGGCTCCTGGTTTGGATCAGATTTCCTACTCAATGTTAAAAAATCTTCCCGTTGTTGGATCTTTGTTATTAATTCAACTTTTCAATGAAAGTCTTAGAACGGGTATAGTTCCTGTTCAGTGGAAACAATCAGTAATTTTACCTATAATCAAAATAGATAAAGATTGTAATAATCCGTTAAACTTTAGACCAATAGCTCTTTCTTCATGTGTAGGCAAAATGCTCGAAACTCTTATAAAGAATAGAATAGAGTGGATTGTGGAACATAATAAGATTTTTAATCCACTACAACTAGGATTTAGAAGGGGTAGAGGTTGTACGGAATGCCTTACATACCTCACCTCAACAATTCAAATAGGCTTCGCTCAAAATCAATACACTGTTGGCATATTTCTAGATATCTCTTCTGCTTATGATAATGTCAATATATCACTCTTGTATTCCAAATTATTAAAGTATAACATTCCAACCCAACTGGCTAATTTGATTTTCTGCCTTCTAAATGATAGAGAGCTATTTGTCAAAGACAAACTGGGACAAACCCATGGCCCAAGAAAATCAAGTCTGGGACTACCCCAAGGTTCCCCATTAAGCCCTATCCTCTTCAACCTATATTGTCTTTCCCTGTATAATTTAATCCCCTCTTCATGCAAACTAATTCAGTATGCAGACGATTTGGTTCTTCTGATTAGAGGGAGTGATATTAATGAATTGGTAATTAATGTAAATAAATTATTGATTCAGATGGAATCATGGTTGCTAGACCACAATTTAAATCTGTCTAAGAACAAATCTTCTGCAATATTATTTACAAAAGGAAACACGAAAATCTCTCCCCCTAACGTAATATTTTGTAACCAGAATATTGGTTGGGTGGATTCAGTCAAATACCTGGGGGTAAATATTCAAAAAAACTTAAAGTGGAATTCATATGTAAACTCAATAGAACTAAAAGTAAATCGTGGCCTGAATGTGATGAGAGCTCTTTGTGGGACTTATTGGGGAAGTGATCCAAAAACCTTACAAATTGTACACAATGGTCTGATTCAGAGCCATCTGGACTATGGCTGCCAGGTAATTTTCGATTGTCCAACTTCCTTAATTAAAAGATTGGAGAAACTAAAATACAAAAGTATCCGAATTATAACTGGATGCATGAAATCTACCCCTATTCATGCTCTCTTAAGTGAAAGTGGTCAGATCTCGCTTAAATCTAGATGGGAATGGCTTAGCTCTAAATTTATATTAAAAAATTTAATGTTAATTGGCAACCCAATTATTTCCGCTCTCGACCTGTTAGACTTGGCAATTCAAAGGAACCAAAATCATTGGAAAAACAGAAATATTCCATTTCTAGTGCTTTTAAAAAACAAATTTAAAAGTACTTATCCCAACTTATATTTAAGTGACTTATACCCATGCCATAACTTTGAACTAGACCATCAATTATCAACAATTCCAATCATAAATATCCAATCTAATCGTTCAGATGAACTTGCCTCAGTTCAACTCCAAAAAATAATTCTAAATAAACCTAGTCACACCAAATTCTTCACGGACGGCTCGGTTGATGATGAAGGATCAGCAGGCTTTGGTGTCTTTAGCCGAGAGATCAACTATTCTTATACCAGTAAACTACCTAAGTATACCCAAATATGTACGGCTGAGATTGTCGCAATTAATCATGCCCTCCAAATTATTTTGAAAAATGGGATTAAACAAGCAATCATCTGCTCGGACTCTAAAAGTGCCTTACAGAAAATAGGCAGATCAACCTATTCTATGGAAACAGAACATTCATCGTTCATGACCAAGAGAGGCATCACTGAAGCGAAAGAAAATAACGTTAATATTAGTCTGGCATGGATTCCAGGACACTCGAATATTAAAGGGAACATGGTGGCTGATAAACTAGCTAATATAGGTAGAACCTTAAATGTAGCTGCTGATATCACTCTTCACTATTCCAACTTTCTACCAGACATCAAGCATTCCATCTGGAATCGGTGGAAGCAAGAATGGCAGGGGAAAAATCGAAATAATTCATTTTACTCTAAAATTGTAGGTCAGATAGATAAACTCCCCTGGTACCACAATTTTGCATACCAAGACAGAAGACATATAACCACCATTATTAGAATGAGGACAGGTCATTGTGCTACTCCAGTTCACCTATTCAGGATAGGAGTAAAAGATGACCCATATTGTGACTATGGCCGAGTTGGGTCCTTAAATCATCTGATTTTTGAGTGCCCTATAAATATGTCACCCAATTTTGACCTATATAAAGAATTAGCCAAGACAAATATCCCTACTCCCATTGAAATTTGCCTACTTATGTCCAACCTTAATCCACGTAGGATTAACCTGATCCTTAAATTCCTTAACTTAGCCAAACTTAATTTATAAATTAATCAATTCCCAAATTTGAATTAAAAAAATTAAGAAGATAAAGATATAAAAAGATATTGGACCTCCAAATGATAAAAGTCTTAACCCTTATGGTATAATATTGCCTTTCCTGTAGGGACTGTCTGGCCCTATACGAAGATGTTCCTGCTAATATATATTTAAAAAAAAAAAAAAATTGAGGCTTTAACATATATATTTGGAAATATTCGACTGCCCAGAGCAAGACAAGAGTATTTCCCTGGTGTAAGCTGGGCGAATTATCCCGAGGGATATAACCCAATAAAGGAAGAAGAAGAAGAAGAATTGTATGTAGTAAATAAAATTAGTTATTAAAATGCAGTACTGCAAGCAAAATAGAATTAATTAAATTTACCTTTATATAATAATTGCATATCATATCAATATTGTGGAGCAATATATAATTTTTCTGCTTCAATGACAGAAGGTATGAAATATACGTCAATTTCACAATTTCAATTGACAATATGAATTATTTAAGATAGTTGCAATATTTCTACGCGACTCGCGCACGGTCGTTTCTCGTTTCCCTTCCAAGTACTTGCATACCGCGAATACCCCTAGTAGGCAATGCTTTAATTTACATAATCTGATTACGAACAAACTTTCTACAAATTTTCGTCTAATGTATCGTTTTCTTACTCTATATATTGTTGTATTTTAATTCGACAAAAATCAAACTAATAAAAATTCATATAAACAAAATGTCAAAAAGTTGTTCAGTTTGTGTATATTCCCACATGGCGTATACGCGAAGGTGCAGTTTGAAATCGCTTCGACTCTCGTACGGCGGGATAATGTATCCCGCCGTACGGGATTCAAGCCCAAGTAGGTCCAAGCCCAATGCAAGTTGTAGCATTGTTTTATTTTTTTATAGATTTTATGATTGTAAGTATATTATTATATAATTTTTTTCAGAAAATACGTATTTAATTAAAATTTTTGGCAACAATTATTGTTCAGAAATCATTTGTGGCATTTTTAAATGTGTTTGTGTGTGTTTTATCCTTTTATTTTTTAAATTTTTGGTATTGTTTTAATAAAAAATTTTGAAAAGTAGTAGAGAAACTGTTTAAAGTATATTGATTTCGTTGAAATCATATAATAGAAGTATAACTTCTTACGTGCGTACAAAGTACACACATTCTTTTTTTTTATATTTTTGGTATCGTTTTAATAAAAAAATTTTAAAAGTGGTAGGTAAAGAAAGTTAGCTTAATATTTAAATAAAATACAAAATAACCTGTTAAGTATATTAATTTCGTTGAAATCATAATATTAGAAGTACAACTTCTTACGTGCTTACAAACACGTGCTTACACATTCTTTTTTTTTTCAGCATTTACATTTTATATATTCTTTTACATGACATAATGTACTATAGCCAACATCGATTGCACTTGACTACCCTTTCGGTTTACTTGTGGGTAAAGATCAAAGTAAAATCCCTTTCAATCCATTCAAAGAGATTATTACAGACTGAGGAATTAACGTGTACATTTTCCATCAATTACGGAACATAAACGATTTGAGTTTTTTTAATGTTGGCTGTCAGATTATTGGAGGATTTGCAGAGCTTTAGATGCCACTCGAGTCCGAAGTATGTATCTACGTAATTACTTCGGTAGCAAATACTAAAACGGTTATTTTTAGTCTGAGTGCGTTCATTCGTTGAGTACTTAGTAAGGATTTTATTTTAGTATTACGGTATTACATTTCCGAGTTTTAATATTTTTGAATTTTATTATTATGTGGTCCGATATACATTAGATTATTAAACCGGGAGATATTAACAGAACTTCAACCACGAGTCCTGTCCTTTGCAATACTGGAAGGTTAGAAAAGTTACTTACAATTTATGGAAAATTTCACAGGTTTCTCTGTGACATTTTTCTGTGAAAATTAGATTTTCCATGAGGAAAAAAATGGGGAGTTGTGATGAATTTCTGAGTCCTGCTATATCCATAAAATGACAGGATACTATCAATTTTATGAAGAAAAATTTTTTAGCAGGAGGGTGGCCAAATGACTAAGGGAGTATATAGATATACAAACATGTAATGAAAATAATGAAATTTTCATAATTTTCTCCTGCCAACTTAATAAATTAAACATAATTATTTTAAAATGATCGAAAACCATGTTGGCATGACGTCTCCTAATGTTTAACTGCACTGGAAAATTTTGTGGAAAATTTTCACCCTGGTTCCATGATTTTCTGTCATAAAATAAATTTAATTATAAAATAAATCATTTAAGTAGACATTATTCAAAATGGCAGGATGTTTAGTTACACCTTTTTTACTATACATAGTTAAAAATTGTGTAAGAAAATTCGTGGAAAGTTACACGATTTATTGAGTCATGCCATTTTGCACATATCTCAAGAATGTTAATATAAAGCTATTTACAAAGAGGCAGGATGGTTGTGTAGTTATTTCGTATATAAAAATAATATTTTAAGTCTGTAAAATTATTGCAGGTTGTTATACAAACATATTCATATCACCACAAATCTCTGAGTCATGCCAGGTCAAGTCTGCTTAAAAAACACTAATCTAAAACCGTTTACAACGTGGCAGGATAACCGCAAAGATATTTAGTACATAAAAATTAATTTATATATCGTAAAAAACAATCGTACGGTATTAAATATTATACAGGGTGTCCCGGAAAATAGTGCGTTCCTTAAAGGTGTGGGTAGAATGCACCATTTAAAAGAAAACTTTCTTATAATTTTTTTTTCTAAAGTCATCTGTTGCCCCAAAAAATTAAAATAATGTATTTTACTAAAATTTACATTTGGCAACACGGCAGTTTTATTTATTTTGACACAGCTTAGATAAAAATATACAAATTGTAAACACAAACAGTCATATCATAATCACCTGTAACCCCAGCATAGGTACATCCTATTGTTGTGATATTGTCATGATTTCGATAGCGAGTATCATGATATTATGTTAATTACGTTTAGTGCAAGATTTACAGCAAGGCTATTTACCTCCAAGTAAAATAAGATCTTCAGAGAACCCGAATTTCTGTGTAAAGTGTTATGTGCAGATAAAGTTTATTTTTACGAATGGTGTGTTTAACTTTCGTGGTTGACAAAAGTGTGAATTTGTGGGCTGGGAATATTTTTTATAATCATCTAATTGAACCATTCGAACTTCCCAGAAGATTGAATGGAGAAATGCAGGTACTCAAATGTTTGCAACATGTTCTATCGATGCTTCTTGAAGACGTAGCTTTATTGTAATAAAAAATTTTTATGTAAGTTAAAACACTATACAAACCTTATTTATTAGATATTTAATAAACACAAATATTATGCTGTTTTTCTATTACTGTTATCAGTATTTTATCAATGTATATTATGCCTATGATCGATGATTCATGATAGTTGAGTTACAGTAAAATTATTTTAGCACAGAAGGAACGCAGCGCTGCCGGCTGTATTTGCTTTTCTGTGGACATTAATCAAATGCATTAAAATTAATAAATTATTTTTTTGAAAACGGTTGACTTAACAAAAAAAATTTATTAGACTTTTTTGCTCTAAATGTTGCACTTAGCCCATACCTTGAAGGAACGCACTATTTTCCGGGACACCCTGTATTCCTGAGTAACGTCTCGAATTTTTTACACATCTTTCAAATCTAATACCAAACTGTAACATCTTTGTTTTAAGTGATTAGATAATATGTTTATCTAAGTAAACGCAATGAAAGTAATTAAGAAGAAAATCAATAATGATATTAATAATATTATATTATACAGGGTGTCCAGAAACTCTCGTAACAAACGAAAACCGGCGATTCCTCAGATAATTTTAAGAAAATTTAACTCAATTGTAAAGAAAAGGAAATTGTATACAGGGTGTTCCATTAAAAAAAGCATAAGTTTGTGACACCCTGTCAATACGGGTAGCCCTGTATATTAGAAGATATTTTTAAATTGTGGTCCTATCTGTGCCCAAATTTTTACCTAAATAACTTTTCTTCGTATCTCTTACGAGAAACGAGTAATTGGACTTTGTCACGCTAATGCCCCACCCTGTATATGAAATAACTATAAAACCATCCTGCCTCTTTGTAAATAGACTTATTTAATAAATAATGTTTATATTGGGATGCTTGAAACATATGCAAAATGGCATGAGGCAGAAAATCGTGGAATTTTTCGCGAATTTTCTTACAAATCTAGGACTCCTGTTGTCTTACTAGAACCCTTTAACCGAGTACCGAAAAAGTATTGATTGCATTTGAGTATTATAACTTTTTAAAGGCAGGACTCAGAAAATCACGGAATCAGGATGAAAATTTTCCGCACAATTTTCCAAGGGACAAGTATACTTAAACACAGTAGGAGACGTCATGCCAACATTTTGTTGGTCATTTTGAAATAAATATGTTTAATTTATTTAGTTGGTAAGACCCAGAAAATCATGAAAATTTCATTATTTTCCTTACATGTTTTTATACCTATATATCCTGTTAGCCCGTTTGCAACTCTCCTGCCCAAAAAATTTCCTTTATAAAATCGATAGTATCCTGTCATTTTCTGTCATTTTACGGATAGGGCAGGACTCAGAAATTCATCGCAAAACTCTATTTTTATTTTTTGGGAAAATCTAATTTTTACAGGAAAATGTCACAGGAAATTTGTGGATGTTTCCACAAATTGTAAGTACCTCGTCTGCCTTTCCAGTATGACAAAAGGCAGGACTTAGAAAATGATAGCTGAACATCTGTATAATATCTCCCGGTCTATATAGGGTGAGGCAGATAACTGGCCTATTAGAAATATCTCAAGAACTAAAGGCAACAGAATCATGAAAATTGGAATGTAGGGGTTTTGAAGGATGATCTATTAAATGAAAATATTTTCATCTCTTTGCAACTTCCAGTTATACCGGAAGTTGCTTATAACTTCGTTTTTTTTTAATGGGACACCCTGTATATTCTCACATTTTTGGATTCTCTTCAACACCTTCTTTCTTAAAATATGAGGTTTTGTAATATTATACAGGGTATTTTAAAAGATATTTACGTTTTTATATTAATTTCGTAGCAATATTCACACCTTGTAGAATTGTAACAATTTGACATTAAAAACTCTGCTTACGTTCAAGTGATTTTTAATATAGTCTACTATTGTTCAGAATCATTAGTACAGCAAATTTTGAAATTTTAGTATATAGGGTTGGTCGAAATTCGTAATGAATATTTCCTGAGTTTTCTTAAACGGAACACCCTGTATTTTAGTATTGTAATGAAATTATATTTCAAGGTACTTTTTTATTTTATAAGTATTCCCTATACCTAATTGCTTTAATTTGTGAGTTATTGGTGATTCAAGCTAAACATTAATTGCAAAAAAAATACGTAAAATTTTATTAGGTTGGCCGTGAGAAAATTCAATCACAAATAATTTTTCAGAAATAAATACATATTAATCCAGACTGATCCTTAAAATTACCAATAATGGTTTCAAAATACCTACGTAGTTAGATTGTTGGTGCCATTAACAATTAAGCACAAATTAAAGCAATTAGGTATAGGGAATGCTTAAGAAATAAAAAGTACCATAAAATATCATTTCATTACAATACTAAAATACAGGGTGTTCTATTTAAGAAAACTCAGAAAATACTCATTCCGAGTTTCGACCACCCCTGTATACTAAAATTAAAAATTTAGCTATACTAGTGATTCGTAACAATAGTAGACAATATTAAAAATCATTTGAACGTAAGTAGAGTTTTATATGTCAAACTACTACAATTCTACAGGGTGTGAATATTGCTACGAAATTAATACAAAAACGTAATTACCTTTTAAAATACCCTGTATAATATTACAAAACCTCATATTTTAAGAAAGAAGACATCGAAGAGAATCCAAAAATGTGAAAATATACAGGGTGTCCCATTTAAAAAAACGAAGTTATAAGCAACTTCCGGTATAACCGGAAGTAGCAAATAGATGAAAATATTTTCGTTAAATAGATGACTCTTCAAAACCCCTTAATTCAAATTTTCATGACTCTGTTGCCTTTAGTTCTCGAGATATTTCTAATAGGCCCTTTATTTGCCTCACCCTGTATATGAAGATCTATATAAGCCAGCTATAAAATCGTAATTTAAGGGACCGAAATCATCGATCATTTCTACGGGTCGATATTGATATAGTCATTGTGCTAAATGATGACATTTATGTTATATTGTATCGTCAATGATAAGTTTGGTTGTACCTATTCGTTGGGAGGGTTGACATGGAGGGGATATGACATGTCGACAGCGTTTCTCATGGTGACATAACTTGTAAGTCGTCCCCCAAGTGCAATTAATTCAGTTCTTTTACTTCACTATATTTTCTTACCTTAGTACTGAAATCCACGTTTTCTTTTCAACCAGTTCCTTTGGAAACACGAAGAATCTACATATATCTCTCTTTCACTATACTGTTCAATCCGGAGTAAAGCACATTACCATTTTTATTTTACAAAATATAGTGGTTCACAAAAATTCACAAAAAATTTTATTGGGAAAGTTTTAACTCCAAACGCAAAGAGTTAAGAGGAGTTAACAATAAATAATCAGTACTAAGAGTTTAGATAAAATATTAGATATGGTGGAAAAATTTTATTATACTATGAGCAACTGTATCAATTGTAAAGTTTAAACTATATAATATATACCTATTAGAATTGTAGGGGAAAGGGTGAGATAGCTAGGCCAATGTTTTAAAAGATTATATTTTGTAAACTGTGTTCTCACATTCTTACATTTGGTAGGTAAATGGGATAATTAAAATGTAACTTCCAGCAAAAATATTTTATTTGGATCGTTAGAAGCAGGATGGAAATTTTTAACAATAAAAAGTAGATGTTTTTATTCAATTTTTGTAAAACTAAGAAAATGAAGTATTGTCGAACAAAAACGTTTATTGGTACCTATAACCGGCATCCCTCTAATTTATCGGAACCAACGCCGACGTTTATGATTAATAGATACAAAACTGTTGACTTATTCTATATCAAGTAATAATTAAAGACCGGATTATATGTTTTTTGCATATCGATAACCATCAAAGATACAATCAAACGCTTCAGGATGTGGACGAATTATGATAATTAAAGGCGTTTGACACTAATTTAATTTTACATATTTAGAATATTTTCGGTTTTTTAACATATTTTGATGGTTTAAACATATTTTCGATCGGTTGACATATTTTGGCATATTTTTAACATATTTTGGCATATTTTGACATATTTTTGGATGTAAACAGCTTGACACAGTTAACCATGTAACAATGGTTAGGTTTATAAATGATGCATTCATGAACTTTTTCCTTCCCGACATTGTTCCAGCTAACAAATCTTGCTTATGGTTTCCGATGCTGCGTCATACATGGTCAAATCTGGCCAACAACTGAAAGTTTTATATCCCAATTTAATTCATGTGACGTGTTTGGCGCATGGTTTAGACAAAGTGGCGAAAGAAATTCGAAATTCATTTCCTACATTTAATAGTTTAATTAGCAACGTGAAGAAAATATTTTAAAAATCGCCTTTAAGGATTCGGATATAATATAAAGAAAAATACTCCTTTGCCACCGGAGCCTATAATCACAAGTTGGGGAACATATTTAAAAGCTGCCTGTTTTTATGCGGAACATTTTCTCCCTATAAAAGAACTAATTTTATGTTTTGAAGAAACAAATATTGGTGCGATTTCAAAATGCAAATCAATTTTAGAAAACAGATCACTGCACAATGAGCTTTGTTTTATTAAATCGAATTATGAATTTGTTTATAAAACCATCCTCAATCTTGAAACTGAATCGTTTCCACTACAAGAGTCTCTTAATTTAATTCAGAAATTTAATGAAAACGCCGAAGAAGTTTCTGGAAAAATTGGACAATCAATAAATAAAAAATGGATTGAAACTTTACAGAAAAATAGTGATTTAAAATTATTATTACAGGAAGCAAACCAAATTATTTGTGGCGATTTTGATGTCAATACCAATTTAAATGCGGAGATTGTTAATGTTATAAAATTTGCACCAATCACATCAGTTGATGTTGAACAAAGATTTTCAACACACAAATTACTACTAACGGATAGGCGACATAATTTTACTATTGAAAATATTTAAAAACATTTGACTGTGAATTGTTTTTATAAGAAGGAATAAAATGTAAAAACGTAAGTAATAGTAATAGGTACTAGATAGGTATACATTCGTATATTTAGGTTAATTTTGTCAATATAATATGTACTTACCGTTATTTAATAAAACTTTTATACATTTTTTAATACACATTTTCTTGTTACTTTAAAATGTTTTTCACATATTCCACATATTTGGAACATATTTTAAACTTTTAGGGAATATTTTCAACATATTTTACTCATATTTCAGACATATATATGCACATATTTCAGTCAAAACAGGAACATATAATCCGGTCTTTAGTAATAATAGAAGCTAATACTTTCGTAGATAGCCAAACCGGAGACGTAGGCCCAGAGATAACCAAATCAGAGGTTAGTCAGGCAATAAACTCTATGAAAACTAATAAATCTGCTGGTCCAGATGAATTACCTAGCGAGCTGATAAAGTTGGTCAACGAGAAAAACTTGGACATAATAGTAGAACTGTTCAACGCTATCTATACTACGGGAATCATCCCTAGAGAAATGTTGACATCAGCATTTGTGTGTTTGCCAAAAAAAGTGAATGCCAAAGAATGCAGTGACTACCGAACCATAAGCTTAATGTCATATACCTTGAAAATTCTGCTGAAACTTTTCCACGCCACAATACACTCTAAACTGGAGCTGGATATTAGCGATACTCAATATGGCTTCGGCAATGGTATGGGTACCAGAGAGGCATTATTCTCCTTCAACGTGCTGACACAGAGATGTTTGGATGTTAACCGTTCTCTTTACGTCTGTTTTATAGACTACAATAAAGCGTTTGATAAAGTAAAACATGACCGAGTCATGGAAATTCTAAAAACTAAAAACCTAGATGAAAGAGATTTAAGACTAATAACACATCTCTATTACAATCAGCGAGAAATAGTAAGAATAGAAAAAGAAACATCTCAAGAAATGGAAATAAAGAGAGGAGTCAGGCAAGGCTGCATACTATCACCTCTATTATTTAACGCCTATTCTGAAGAGGTAATGCGAGAAACTCTGGAAAATGAAACAGTCGGCATAAGAGTCAATGGAGTCTTAATTAATAACATCAGATATGCAGATGATACAGTAATAATAGCCGATAGTTTACAAGACCTGCAAATACCCATGAGTAAAACAGTAAGGTGTAGTAGGGAGTACGGACTCTCTCTCAATATCAAAAAGACGAAGTTTATGAAAATTAGTAAAAACAACCATAATACTAACGAAATCTTGATAGTAGAGGGCCAGCAGATCGAAAGGGTAAAAAAGTACACTTACCTAGGAACACTTATAACCGAAAATAATGACTACTCTGCAGAAATCAAAGTCAGAATCGAGAAAGCACGTTCTAATTTTATGAAAATGAAAAAGGTCCTATGTAGCAAAGATTTAACATTAGCTCTTAAAGTACGCCTAACAAAATGTTACGTATGTAGTGTACTATACTATGGACTGGAATCACGGACGTTAAATGTAGAGACAATGAGACGACTTAACGCCTTTGAAATGTGCACCTATAGAATAATTATGAGGGTTTCCTGGGTAGACAGAGTGACGAACAATGAAGTACGGAGAAGAATAGGTAAAGAGAAGGAAGTTGAACTTACAATTAAAGAAAGAAAACTACAGTATCTCGGACATGTGATGAGGGGCGAGAAGTATGGCGTCCTGCGACTCATAATGCAGGGAAAGATAGATGGCAGAAGAAGCATCGGCAGAAGACGAATTTCATGGCTGAAGAACCTCAGAGAATGGATTGGATGCAGCTCAAAACAACTATTTAGAGCTACTGCTTCAAAAATTAAAATAGCTATGATTATTGCCAACCTCCGTAGCGGAGATGGCACCTGAAGAAGAAGAAGAAGTAATAATTTCAGGAACATTTCATATTTTCAGAAACACAGGCACTAGCACGGCATTTAGAAAAGTTAACTAGTTAATCAAAATAAAATTCGAACTTGAAATATTATTTGACACGGTTCTAGTCTAGAAGTTAGATAATAAGTTTGACGTTCTTGCTTCTATTTGAAAAGCGAGAGAGGAAAGGTGACTTGCATAGTTACAGTTGAGGATCGTGAAATGAAGTATTTTAGAGAAGTTAGGTTCAAATATTTTGAATAAAAAACCTGACAGGGTTATGTATCTGATGCTGCTAGCGTAGGTATTAAAATATATTAGTGTATATATTATATTAGCTTTTATATATTAGCCTTTATATATTATCTTAATATATTTTACCTTAGTATATATTAGCCTTTATATATTAGTGTAGATGGGAAATTGATATATTACAATAATTATTATTATTAGTTCTTGAATGAAGTGCTATAAAAGTGGCGTGCATTTTCAATTATTGGGATAATACATTATTAGTTAGGATATATAATAAATTGCAACATACCACTTTAACTGGATCCTAGCAGTATCAGTCATAAAACCATACCTGAAAAAAAGCACAAGAAATTTAAAATCTAAAACATAATTTAATTTGCATAATTATGAAGATTTCAACTTTTCAAAATGTTGTACTTACTGTGCGGTACAGGTCCATAAATAAATATAGTCTGGGCTGATTATCGGAGAATAGGCCATTTTTGGGAAAAGTTATTTACCAGCAATTTTATTGCTGGAATCGAATTATAAGATCCTATATATTAATAATATGGGTATGCAAAGTCCTCAGATAGTGTGCTACTTTTTTTTATAAACAAAATGGCGCCCGAAAATCGTGTTTTTTTCAATTATTGCTCTAGAAATCCGAAGATTTTAACTTTACAACAAAAACACTCAAATAAAAATTCACCGTGATTAAATTCTGCATAGAGACGTGTTTTTCCCGATCTGCTCCGACGAAAATTTTCCTCGGAATATGCGGGTTTTCCCAACAAAATCTTTAATTTTCAAATAAAGTTTTAGATAAGTAATTATTTACCAATAATTAAATAATTTGGTGACTTAAAAGCCTTCTTGGTTTAGATTATAGTTCCAGAAGCTAGTGAAAATTAAACGAATATTTTAGCAACAATTCAATTGTTAATTAATAAAAAGACTAAGTTTTCACTCTAATGGCATATAGCATATCCCACCAGAATGAAAACAATGGGAACCTTCTCTGGTTTGAAAACCTCTCCTTTGAACCTTCTCTCCCGAAATTGAAAATGGTTATTCATTTTTTGTTAATTAATAATTTACGGTCGCAATAATAACCAAAATAATTATGATGCACTGATCAAACTTTGAAATCTTATAAAGATGAGATGCCTATTTAACATTTTGTCGACAAAATATAAATTTTTTATTTTTTTGCATAATCTTTAAATGTTAAAAAAAATAGTTATAAACAAATTAACGTTTCCCAGAAAGTTTTTATTATATTATAATTTTAAAAAATATCTAAAATGCGCATTTCAAATATATTGAAAATGAATGCTTTAAAACTGTTTTGCAACCATTTGCAAAAAAGTTATGAAACGGCAAAATAAACATACTATTACTACGGTGTTAACAATTTTTTTAAATTCTTTCAAAGCATAGAAGTGAGTTTAAAGTACAAGCTAATTATTTATAGAACAATATAGATTATCAGCTTAATGGTTATATTTTAATTAAAGATTATAAATATATTTTTTTTTAATTTACACGCGCGAAAGTAGAATAATAGAGTACTGTAGCTACCCGCCCACATACACAACTCGCGCGAGTTTAAGCGTGTCAGTCGCTTCGAGTGAACATTTTATCTCCGGCTCTGTATCAAGCCTACTTTCGCGCTAAAAATTACAAAAAAAAGTGTTTTTAATCTTTGATTCAAATATAACCATGGCACTAATTTTTGACATTCTTTGTGAGTAATTAGATTGTACCATAGACTCACTTTTAAGCTTTGAAACAATTAAAACAAATTATAAACAATGGAGATATCGTATATTTATTTTGCTGTTTCCTAATTTTTTTGCAAATGGTTGGGAATTTTTTTTAAAGTATTCATTTTTAAGACCTATGAAATACGCATTTTAAGTATTTTTAAAATTAGAATATAATAAACAATTTCTAAGAAATATTAATTTGTTTATAACAATTTTTTTTAAACATTTAAAGATTATGCAAAAAAATGAAAAATTTATATTTTGTCGACAAAATATTAAATAGGCATCACACCTTTATAATCTTTCTAAATTTGATCAATGTCTCATGATTATTTTGGTTGTTACTGCGACTGTAAATTGTTAATTAACAATTAAATTGTTGCTAAAATATTCGTTTCATTTTAACCGGCTTCTGAATTTATAATCTATATCCAGAAAGCTTTTATTTCACCAAGCTATATAATTATTGATAAATAATTACTGGCCCAAAAAATTTATTTGAAAATTCGAGATTTTGTTGGGAAAACCCACATTTTCCGAGGAAAATTTTCGTCGGAGCAAATCGGGAATAACATGCCTCTATGTAGAATTAAATTGGGGTGAATTTTTATTTGAGTATTTTTGGTGTAAAGTTAAAATCTTCGGAGTTATAGAGCAATAATTGAAAGAAATACGATTTGTCGGCGCCATTTTGTTTATAAAAAAAGTAGCACACTATCTGTGGACTTTGCATACCTATATTAATAATATATAAGATCTTATAATTCGATTAAAGCAATAAAATTGCTGGTAAATAACCTTTCTTTGTACTTTACTAATTAGACCAACGTATTATAACTATTTTTTTTTCAAAATTTAAAGATTATACAAAAAAAAAGAAAAATTTATATTTTGTCGATAAAATACTAAACAAGCATCTCATCTTTATGATCTTTATAAGTTTGATCAATGTATCATGATTATTTTGGTTATTATTGCGATCGTAAATTATTAATTAACAATTGAATTGTTGCTAAAATATTCGTTTAATTTTCACCGGCTTCTGGAATTACAATATATACCAAGAAATCTTTGATGTCACTAAGTTATTTAATTATTGATTAATAAATACTTACCTAAAACTTTATTTGAAAATTATAGTTTTTGTTAGGAAAACTCGCACTTTCCGAGGAGAATTTTCGTCGGAGCAAATGGTGAAAAACATATCTCTATGCAGAATTTGATTGCGGTGAATATTTATTTCGGTGTTTTTGTTGTAAAGTTAAAATCTTCGGAGTTATAGAGCAATAATTGAAAAAAATACGATTTGTCGGCGCCATTTTGTTTATAAAAAAGTAGCACACTATCTGCGGACTTTGCATACCTATATTATTAATATATAGGATCTTATAATTCGATTCCAGCAATAAAATTGCTGGTAAATAACTTTTCCATGAATTTTGCTAATTAGCCCAGAGTAATAGTTTTAAATGTAATAATATATATTTCTGAATGTAATATATTTACATAAATTATTTTTACGTTTCAGTAGATGGGTACAACCCTGATTAGTTATCAAAAAACTTTTGGAAGTAAAATTTGATTTTATGTAAGCCAGAGACAAAGAAATAATTGCAGAAGGAGAAATATAATCAACCAATCAATAAATTGTATGTAAGTAACTTAAATTATGTATTAAGTTATAACAGTTATAAATAATAATTTTCCCTGTACTTCATAAACTGTTTTTGTTTTCGTTTGGAACTAAGTTAAATGGATTATATGGGGAATATTATCATAATCAGTCAATTTTCATCATCTTTATACTTGGCTAAAGCGTTAGTAAACAAGAAAGAATATTTGGGCCACATTACTAGAGGTGCAAAATATGAGATATTAAGGCTCATAATGCAGAGAAAATTAAGGGGAAAAGATCCATATGTAGAAGAAGAATTTCATGGCTGAGAAACTTAAGACAGCGGTATAGTTGCAGCTTAGTAGATCTTTATAGAGCTGCCGCCAATACGGTACGGATAGCTGTGATGATAGCCAACATCCGATAGGAGAAGGAACTACAAGAAGAAGAAGAAAACGTTAGTGTTCTGTACACTGGAATGCTGATTTATTATTTGTGTATATTATAAAAGACGAGAGCCATGACGCTATCCTATGTCACCCCGTTATTTCCTCATTGACTTGGGTTTTTCTTTCCCCTGTATGACAAAATTACCTTTTACCTTTATAAACCATCTCTTCTAGTTTATCTTCCTCTTCGTGAAAGGTTCTGATGGTCCGAAGAAGAAAAATATAAATCAATCCGATTAGATTAGAATTCATGGCCATTTTTGAATTACACAAGAATAACATACTCATATACTTATTAAAATTTAATAAAAAAATCAAGCGATATAATACAATTTCCAATGTAGCAACACTTTTTCAGTATTCAAATTTTACTATTAAAGAAAAATAAAATCATTTAGAAACTTTGTGACATCCTGGACTATTTGTTAGATGAGAGCTTTAAACAAAATCGTAAATTTTCTAAAATAAACTTATTTATTTCACAAATTGTGTATTATAAATCGACTTCGAAATTAAAAAAAAATTTCTAAAGTCGTGCAACAGCAAAGTTTCTTAAAGAATTCGAAAAAGCTTTAAAAAGCTGTAATTCTGGTGACATATTTGGGTTTTTTTCTTAGTTTACAGTTAATAAACAGCTCAAACAATATAAATTCGCGTTTATAACAATAAGTACATGTGCAATTTTGTAATCATTATAGTGCAGTAACTGAAGGTGGATATGAGCTATTAGCTCCGATTTCGTTGAACCTCCATCGATTTTCATGAAAATTGGTGAGTGGTTAGAGGATATCTCACGGAACAAAAGTGACATGGTGCCAACTTGCGCTTTTACCCTGGGGGTGGATACCACCCCTTTCTCGGGGGTGAAATATATTTTTTTAAATAATCCCTTAACTAGATAGCCGGACAAATTGTAAGCAACATTTGTTATATAAAATTATTAAAATAAATCAAAAAGTTTTGGGTTATTAAAGATCAAAGATTTTAATTTTTTGTGAGAAAGATGCATGTTTTTAACATATTTTTCATAAATAACTCAAAAACTATAAGTTTTTACAAAAAAGTTATTATTACCAAAATTGAAGCTAATAAAAAGCTAAATAAAGTTCTTACCAGAAAAACCTGTTAATGTTAACTAAAAGTTAGTGATTACCCAAATCTAAGTAATCAAGCTTAAATAACGGGAAAATGACGCTTAAACTTATTAAACATTTGCAAAAGTACTTGGAAATATCTAAAAAATGAGATCCCGAACAAGTTGATAGCATTAAAATTTATTCTCCAAAAATTTTTTCAAACGTTATCTTTTAAAAATTTTTCCAAAAAATGTTATCGGTTTTTTTTAATAGCTCCGTTATTTTTAACGAAAAAAGGTTCACCTAAGAACAATTTGAAAGTTAATTCAAATGGCTATTAAAACACGTTAAATTTAATCTTTTAATTCCCTTATTTTTTAAAAAATCAAAGGTTAAATGGCCACAGTTCCATTGATCTCACAGCAAAATTTAAACTTTTCTATATCGGTTTTTTTTCACCCTATAGAAATAGTAAAATAGTAGGTAAAATATTTGATATAGAAGAAACTAAAATTAGGTTATATATCATTTTTTACGTATATTGAGTATTTTTGGAGTTATTATAAAAAAAAATGAAAATGATAATATTATAAATTCTTATATTTTTTATCAATGTTTTTTTTTTCCAAAATATGCATTCTAAACCAGTGAAAATTGTTGAAATCATTACTGATGCTAATACAAAGAAATTATTGTAAGGATTATTATAAATTTTAATTTTTTTGGAAATTAATTTTATTTTTCACTTTTTTCGAAAACATTCGAAAGGGTTCTCTTATTTTTATCATAACTTGCTTAATTTTGATGATAATAACTTCTTCTGGTGCTCATTTAATAGGTATTCCGAAGTACCGGCGTTAGGGTATCAGGCGCCCGCCTGCAAAACTAGCATGGGCGCCCTTCAGTTTCTTTTAAATTAATATTTTGTATCACACCAGCAGAAAAAAGCCCATTTTGGCGCCCCAAGGGCGCCCGCCTGCAGTGCATCCCTTGCAGGCCCGTTATCGCCGGCCCTGGGTACATTTTATAAAATGCATTGTTTTCCCGTTGATTGAGCTTTAATACTTTGAGTACTCGTCGAAAAAATATATATTTAGTTACTAATAATTGACTTTGAAATAACATTAGTTAATTTTTTAAGTAAAGAGTGTATTTAATTTTTTATTATCTTTAATTTTGGTAATAATAACTTTTTTGTAAAAGCGCATGCTTTTTGAGTTATTCGTGAAAAACCGCTATAAAACATGCATTTTTTTTACGAAAAAATAAAATCTTTGATCTTTAGTAACTCAAGAAAAATTGATTCATGTTAATAACTTTAACAAATTATGTTAACAAATTTTGCTTAGAATTTGTTTCTCTATTGATTTATGGTATTTTTTTATAGAATAATTTTCACCCCCGAAAAGGGGTGGCATCCACCCCAACGGTAAAAACGCAAGTTGGTATTATGTCACTTTTGTTCCTTAAGGTATCCTCTAACTGCTCACCCATTTTCATTACAATCAATGCAGGTTCAACGAAATCGGAGGTGAAATCACTTTCTTTTCCTGGAAGACGTCTGTTGTGAACCGGTTGTACTGCAGCCACTTGGCTTATTGTACATCTTCCATTCGTTTATGAAACCCATTCCAGAATTCTGGAACCCTGTACCAGCTTGTACAGGTACAGGTCTAGTGGGTGGGTGCCATATAAATTTGGAGTCACTATATCTGTGGCTTTTGCCCAGTATCCATGTTTTTTATTGTGTCGTTTAGCAATTGCTCTCCTATGAAGGTTTTATAAGAGGACGAAGCTCTGATGATGGCACGTTATGTGTCGAAAGTACTTAGCTGATAATAAAATATTTTTTAAACACTATCAAAAGTTTTTTGAAAACATACACCTGTTTGCCGTTTTGACCCATATATACTTGTGTTCTTTTTAACATAAGTCAGGAAAAACAATTTTCCATACTTTTTTATAGAGTCATACTTAGCTACAAGTAAGGATGTTATACACACTCTCATAAAATGCAATAAATGTTTTTAAGAAATATTGAATTATTTTTTTATACAGTTTTATTCGATTTCCGAAAATCTATAGTTTTTGACTTATGTGCTTTAATTTTCCGACTCTACAATTTTCACCCACGAAAAGGGGTGGCATCCACCCCAGGATAAAAGTGCAAGTTGGTATTATGTCACCTTTGTTCCTTGAGGTATCCTCTATCTGTTCACCAATTTTCATTAAAATCGATGCAGGTTCAACGAAATCGGAGGTGAAATCCTTCAGTTACTGCACTATTATATTTTTACAAATTTTAAAACTGTCTAGAGTCGTGCAACACAAAAGTTTTTTAACCCTGCTGTCCCGTTCGAGTCAACTACACAAATGTACTGTTCGGGTCAATATGACCCAACTATGGTTTACGCTCCTTAATCGAAATAAAATAAGCTAATGGTGCTAAACAAAACTTTAATATGGGTAATTAAACATAAAATTACAGTTACTTAAACAAAAATTATGTTGCTAATGTAAATTAAACCTTATCAAAAAAATAAAATGTATTTTTTTCTTTGGTTATCCAGAAAAGCCTAAAAACAAATATCTACAAAAATTTAATTCAGTCTACAACTGGGACAGTAACAAAAAGGATTGGTTTTATAATAAATATGTTTATGATATATGTATACATAACATAATATTATATTAGTCTTGTTATCGTTTTTAGAGCAAGTTTACAGCGTGCTAGTTTAGCAGGCGTAGTTAAATTATCCATACAGGGTTCACTAGAATTTCCATCGTGTCCATTTGTTTCTGCTCGTGTTCTTTTTGCCAGTTATTGTGAGCCTTTGGTTATTGGTATCTTTTTGCTGGAAACGATAACTGGTTTCAACAGTGTTTTTCCCAATTCCTCAAGAAAAATTCGCCGTTTTGTCTGTTTATTGGTATTCTATTGGAGCTTTGTTGATGTCCATAAAACAAATGCGTTGTAGGCAGAAATGTTCAGCAAATTATAAAAACCAATCATTAGCCAGAGATTTGTCTTTTTCTTACATGTATATGTACTAACACGCTGATCTAGAGTATACCCTGCTCCGTTATTGGAACTGTAATCTAAAATGGTGTGGGGCTTTTTTTCATTTCTGACATTAATAAATTTTCCATGATGCAAAGTACTCGTAAGCACAATATTTTTATTATTTTTAGGAATATTGTCAACAACACTGATATCTTGTGTGAAGCAAAAAAGACGAACTTCTTTATTCGCGATTTTTGCTGGAAGCTCAGGTTTATTTTTCTTATAGTCGCCAGCATTGTACTTTTTTTTAGAAGAAATTGTCCTAAATTGTACGATGTAAAAAAGTTATCAAAAGTAATATCAAAATCACCACTCAAGTCACACACCACACGCATTACCTGATTTCATTCTGGCGCGGCACCTGCTTTCCTGTATATATCTGCAATTTTAGAGCATAAGAACTAATAAGAAGTTTTACTGTTCATAAGTACATACAAACCAAATTTTTGTGCCATATTTCGCTGGCCTGCTTGAAATGTACTGTTTGAAAGGATAGGCTAAAAGCAACTAGTGGCTCATCGACGGTAACATTTTCATTAGGGTTAAAAAATGTGGGTATATTTATTTTCTACCCATTTTTCTCAAATTTCATGTATTGCAGCAAGTTTATCAAAACACGCGTCTCCTATCCTGTCTAGTAGTTTTTTTATCAAAACATATTATTTGTGATATTTTTCTAAATACTTCAAGGGACATTGTTGATCGAAATATAGTAGTACCAATAACCCGTTTCTTCATTCCACAAACTTTCAGTTGATTTACTATGGGACTTAAAAGCTTAAGCTAAAAATAAAAGATCAATGCTTGGAAACCAATTTTATCCAAGTCTTTCCAGTTCGTTCCAAAAACATGATGTCCGCTCATGTTGGTCATATTATGTAAAATTTGGTTTGCAACTATGTTTGCAAAATCGTGTAGCTATACTACAATTCTTATTCAAGTTCTAGCTTGCAGAAACCTGTTTTTATTATTAATTTATAGACGTGCCCGACTGACAAACACTGTTAAAAATATAGAATGCTCTAAACTAAACATACGTACAGAGGTAATTTTTAACAGTTTAAATACGCGGGTCATATTGACCCGAACGTACTGTACGTAACAATTTAACTTTTATTAAAAAAATCAGGCAGTTGATTTTTAATCTCATATGCAATTGAAAGACCTCATATTAGGTAATAAAGTCACGGAACACCAAATCGTTACGCCGCGTGATAATTTGTAAAATAAGAAATAAATTTTTTTTTGGGTCAAATAGACCCGAACAGGACAGCAGGGTTAAAGAATTCGAAAAAGCTCTAAACAGCCGTAATTCATCCGTGACATATTGGTTTAGCTGTTTCTCGCACTAAAAAATACATTTTCCGAGCCGGTAGTTCAAATTTAGACTTCGTGCCGATCCGCTGGCACCCTGAAAATTAAATTAAAGGGAAGTTGATCTCTCTTCACATACACCAGCAAAAGTTTACTGAGCAAACTTCATGGCGAAAAGGAAAAAGAAAAATCTGCACATAGATAGTTCACGGAGACGCCACGAGGGATGTTCACCGAGACTGTATTTTTCTTAAACGGGTAGTGAACTTGCATTATAGATACTTCGTTAGATATTTCGGTTGAGTATTCGGAGATTAAATAATGATAATAAACTTTATGCGATATTATAATATTCAAGAGAGAGATAAACGTAGAAAGAGAAAATGGATTGGTCTGTTCTTCATTTTATATTTTATTCAGTGTTTGTATAATTTTTTTATCAGTTTTATTTAATTATTAGTAGGTAATTATTAAGATTACGGAATGTTTTTAATTCATTCTATAAATTATTTGTAGGATTATTTTGTTTTTACCCAATTTTGAATTATCTACGTCCGTCTGTCCTTCTGTCTGTCTGTCTGCCTGTGATCACAACTCCTCCGTCAATATACCAGTTAGAATGACAAATGTGGTGTCAAATGAAAGCTTATAATCCAAGGATGGTACTAAAGGTGAGAAATTTTACCTAGGTTTGACCGTCGGTCTGTCCGACCGCGAATATACCTCATCCGTCCTTATACCAGCTAGAATGACAAATAATCTGTCTGTCTGTCTGTCTGTGATCACAACTCCTCCGTCAATATACCAGTTAGAATGACAAATGAGGTGTCAAATGAAAGCTTATAATCCAAGGATGGTACTAAAGGTGAGAAATTTTACCTAGGTTTGACCGTCGGTCTGTCCGACCGCGAATATACCTCATCCGTCCTTATACCAGCTAGAATGACAAATAAGGTGTCAAATGAAAGCTTATAATCCAAGGATGGTACTAAAGGTGAGAAATTTTACTTAACCCGGCATTGGTCGCTAGGTAGATTGTTACGCGAGTGGTCGCGCGTGAGATTTTCTCTCACATATCCAAATTTTGCCTTTTTTTACAAAATAAAATTTTTAAAACAGCTTTTAAACTTTTTTTATTAACTAATAATAAGAAAAAAATAATATAACATAATATAGATAATAATATAATAAAATAAAAAGCAATAATCTGAATTGAACAAATATTAAGCAATCTCCGTATCTTGATAATTTACGGCACAGCACACAAACATAACAAGAATGCTCTGGAAAAATTAATTGATGACAATAATTACAATTTTTTTTACACTATTTCAGGTTTTAAGTGCCAAAATAAAATAAATTTTTATGTACAGTTCGTAACGCGGGTGGTCGCTTGATGAGAGAATGTCTCACTTGAAGCGCGCTGACTCAACAATTGGGTGATATTAGGTCAACTGAATCACTATCTAAGCGGACGAGTCTATTAGATTGTCGAGAGAAAATCTCATATAGCGACCACTGGCGGGTTAAGCTGTCTGTCCGTCGGTCTCTCCGATCGCGAATATAACTCCTCCGTCTTTATACCTGGTAAAATGAAAAATGAGGTGTCAAATGAAAGCCTATAATCCAAGGATGGTACTAAAGGTGAGAAATTTCATCTAGGCTGTCTGTCCGTCTGTCTGTCCGACAGCTAATATAACTCCTACGTCATTGTACCAGGTAGAATGGCAAATGAGATGTCAAATGAAAGCTTATAATCCAAGGATAGTAATAAAGGTGAGAAATTGTAACTAGGCTGTCTGGCCGTCGGTCTGTCTGACCGCGAATATAACTCCTCCGTCCTTATACCAGGTAGAATGACAAATGAGGTGTCAAATGAAAGCTTATAATCCAAGGATGCTACTATAGGTGAGAAATTTAATCTAGGCTGTCTGTAAGTCTGTCTGTCTGTCCGACCGCTAATATAACTCCTACGTCATTGCATCAAGTAGACTGACAAGTGAGGTGTCAAATGAAAGCTTATAATCCAAGGATGGTAATAAAGATGAGAAATCTGGCCTAGGCTGTCTGTGCGTCTGTCCGTCCGACTAAGAATATAACTCATCCGTCATTTTACCAGGTAGAATGACAAATATGAGGTGGCAAATGAAAGCATATAATCCAAGGATGGTAATAATGCTAAGAAATTTTACCTAGGCTGTCTGTCCGTCTGTCCGTCTGACCGCGAATATAATTCCTTAGTCATTTTACCAGGTAGAATGACAAATGAGATGTCAAATTAAAGCTTATAATCCAAGGATGGTACTAAAGGTGAGAAATTTGACCTTGGCTGTCTGTCCGTTTGTCCGTCCGACTGCGAATATAAGTCCTCCGCTATAACAGGCAGAATGACAAGAAAGTTGAGAAACTTGACATTGGACTTCCGGTTTTAGAAATGCGACCAGAAGTACTGTTTTAGAGTCACCGGAATAATACAAGTGATATATTATTCGAAGCGACTTCGCAAGAAGAGAAAAAATATATACTTCCGGTTTCATGACTGTCTGCCTGTATGTCTATCTCCTCCGTTAATAATACAGATAGAATAACAGATGAGGTGTCGAATAAAAGCTTATAAACCCAAGGATGTTAAAGATGAGAACTTTGACATCGTACTTCCGATTTTAGAGTTGTAACCGTATGAACTGTTTTAAAGTCACCGAAATAGTATAAGCGATATATCAGTCGACGTGCATTAGCAAGATGAGAACAAATGTAAAATTTTGGTTTTTTTATCATTTTCGGTTAAAAAGTTCTAACCAGAAGTGCAGAAATATTACATGTAACACATTAATCGAACCGTATTGAAAAGTTGAGTTTAAATCTTTAGTTTCGGTTTTAAAGTCATTTTTGTTTAAACAATGATGACCCAAAGTTTAGTAAAAATGACTCAAAATTAGTAAAATCTTTTATCAATCGGCGCAAAGTTACACGAAGCGTTCAAATATCGACTTCCGTTTCTACTTTCAATTACTTTCAGTGAAATGTTAGGACTTACGAAGTCCAATTTATTAGACGAAGTAGGGCGAAGTAGTTTTCAATCCTAATAGTAAATTATTAATATTGAAAATATTAAAAATGTTACTAAAAGATTTTTAAATTGAAAACTTATTGGTACACTTTCCTGGTGACACCTCCAAGACTTCTACAATCTGCAAGTCAAATTTATGCTGCAGTGAAGACGAGAGGGAAGGAATTCTACACTATGTAATTCACATCCCCCGTCTGCAGCTGGTAAAGTTCCAACGGAAAAATGCACCTAGTTACTCTACGGAGTAATACGACTATGAAATAAAAATGTATACCATTTTTATTCAGTTGCAATGCGAAGGCAAAACAATCTTACTTTTCAATTAGAATACGGAGTGCAGTCCAGTCCCTTGAATCGCGATTTTCGGCTCTTATTGGAGCCTTCATCGGAAGGAACTTAGGCACTGTTCTCCATATTTTAACAGATTCGTATCGAGAGGGTTTCCCACCCATCGTAACTGAAGTGATGATAGTAGGTGGCTAGCGCCATCTGGCATTGAAAACCTCTCGATACGAATCAGTTAAAATATGGAGAACAGTGCCTACGTTCCTTTCGATGAAGGCTCCAATAAGAGCCGAAAATCGCGATTCGAGGGACTGGACTGCACTCCGTATTCTAATTGAAAAGTAAGATTGTTTTGCCTTCGCATTGCAACTGAATAAAAATGGTATACATTTTTATTTCATAGCCGTATTACTCCGTAGAGTAACTAGGTGCATTTTTCCGTTGGAACTTTACCAGCTGCAGACGGGGGATGTGAATTACATAGTGTATAATTCCTTCCCTCTCGTCTTCACTGCAGCATAAATTTGATTTGCAAATTGTAGAAGTCTTGGAGGTGTCACCAGGAAAGTGTACCAATAAGTTTTTAATTTAAAAATCTTTTAGTGATATTTTTAATATTTTCAATATTAATAATTTACTATTAGGATTGAAAACTACTTCGTCTTTCAATGCCAGATGGCGCTAGCCACCTACTATCATCACTTCAGTTGCGATGGGTGGGAAAACCTCTCGATACGAATCAGTTAAAATATGAAGAACAGTGCCTACGTTCCTTCCGATGAAGGCTCCAATAAGAGCCGAAAATCGCGATTCAAGGGACTGGACTGCACTCCGTATTCTAATTGAAAAGCAAAATTGTTTTGCCTTCGCATTGCAACTGAATAAAAATGGTATACATTTTTATTTTATAGTCGTATTACTCCGTAGAGTAACTAGGTGCATTTTTCCGTTGGAACTTTACCAGCTGCAGACGGGGGATGTGAATTGCATAGTGTAGAATTCCTTCCCTCTCGTCTTCACTGCAGCATCCATTTGACTTGCAAATTTTAGAAGTCTTGGAGGTGTCACTAGGAAAGTGTACCAATAAGTTTTGAATTTAAAAATCTTTTAGTAATATTTTTAATATTTTCGATATTAATAATCTACTATTAGGATTGAAAACTACTTCGTCTTTCAATGCCAGATGGCGCTAGCCACCTACTATCATCACTTCAGTTGCGATGGGTGGGAAAACCTCTCGATACGAATCAGTTAAAATATGGAGAACAGTGCCTACGTTCCTTCCGATGAAGGCTCCAATAAGAGCCGAAAATCGCGATTCAAGGGACTGGACTGCACTCCGTATTCTAATTGAAAGGTAAGATTGTTTTACCTTCGCATTGCAACTGAATAAAAATGGTATACATTTTTATTTTATAGTCGTATTACTCCGTATAGTATCTAGGTGCATTTTTCCGTTGGAACTTTACCAGCTGCAGACGGGGGATGTGAATTGCATAGTGTAGATTTCCTTCCCTCTCGTCTTCACTGCAGCATCCATTTGACTTGCAAATTGTAGAAGTTTTGGAGGTGTCTCCAGGAAAGTGTACCAATAAGTTTTCAATTTAAAAATCTTTTAGTAATATTTTTAAAATTTTCAATATTAATAATTTACTATTAGGATTGAAAACTACTTCGTCTTTCAATGCCAGATGGCGCTAGCCACATACTATCATCACTTCAGTTGCGATGGGTGGGAAAACCTCTCGATACGAATCAGTTAAAATATGGAGAACAGTGCCTACGTTCCTTCCGATGAAGGCTCCAATAAGAGCCGAAAATCGCGATTCAAGGGACTGCACTGCACTCCGTATTCTAATTGAAAAGTAAGATTGTTTTGCCTTCGCATTGCAACTGAATTAAAATGGTATACATTTTTATTTTTCCAATTTATTACTTATTTTAAGACTTTTAATTTCCAATCCTGCAGTAAGATTTTTCATCACCTGTTTATTTCCGTCTGAAAAGATCAGCACAGTTAAAATTTCTAGCTGAGCCTGGAATCGTTGCTGGAGCCGTGTATGTAGTGAAACACCAAATCTACACTGATACGAATTTATTTAACCTGACACACTGTACCGGGACAATTACAAACTTATGTTAACAGTTACAACGTCTAAAAGCTAATAATTAATTAATCTGTTCTGTATTCTGTACAGTTGTTTCATAGATCATAATTTTGGGTAAAATTAGACACGCGCCCTCTTATTGTTTTTAACAAAGAACAAACGAACCAATTTTAATATTCAGCGCTAATATGCAATACCCAAATATATTCAAAATATATAAACATTTTCAATTTCTTTGTAACACCAAAATGTAGCAGCTGCATAATACTCTGGTTAAATCGGAGAGTGTAGGAAGAGTCTATACCGGTTTCGGAGGTCTTTTCCCCCTCATCAGTAGTCCCATATCCTCTTCTCACCAAAGTATGATACGGGAAGGGCCCAAAGTATGATACGTGGAGAAATCGAAGAGAAGAGGATATGCGACTACTGATGAGAGGGAAGATACCTCCGAAACCGGTATAGACTCTCCCTGCACTCACCGATTTAACCAGAGTATTATGCAGCTGCTGCATTTTCGTGTTGCAAAGAAATTGAAAATGTTTATATATTTTTAATTCATTTACTCTTTTGTAGGAGTGTTAAGGAATCTTTCTTGTTGGAACTTACCACGCTGACCAGATGAGTTGTGAATTATTTAAAATTCTCTTATCTTAATTTCCTCGGCATCCTGTTTGATTTATAAATTTTGAAAATCTCAGGAGGTGTAACCAAAGAAATTATTCCATCTGTTGTAGATCTGGTGGTATGGAGACGATATTTATTGTCGTTTTCTGTGCTACTTCGATTAATAACTTACTTTGTTTTTCGGTAGTTGGCTCTAGTTCATCCGTGACATTTCTTTCTTTGCAATTCGGAAGGGTCCAAAGTATGATACGTGGACAAATCGGAGAGAAGAGGATATGGGACTACTGATGAGGGGGAAATGACCTCCCAAACCGGTATGGACTCTTCCTGCACTCTCCGATTTAACCAGAGTATTATGCAGCTGCTGCATTTTCGTGTTGCAAAGAAATTGAAAATGTTTATACATTTTTAATTCATTTACTCTTTTGTAGGAGTACTAAGGAATCTTTCTTGTTGGAACTTACCACGCTGAGCAGATGAGTTGTGAATGATTTAAAATTCTCTCATCTTAATTTACTCGGCATCCTGTTTAATTTATATATTTTGAAAATCTCAGGAGGTGTAACCAAAGAAAGTATTCCACCTGTTGTCAATCTGATGGTATGGAGACGATATTTATTGTCGTTTTCTGTGCATACTTCGATTGATAACTAAAGCTCGGATTATAGGCAAAATGCAAATGAGCCAATATATGGTAGAGGTACATCTGCAGAGTACCAGGTTTCTCCCCATATGCTAATCTGACGCGCTCGAGTAACTGCAAAAATCCCCGCTTGGGCTCCCCTACCATTATGAATGTGTGAGTTTAAACAAGGTCCAATCAGATTATTGTTACACCGGGAATACTCTACCTACATTATTATACTGGAAATAATGTTTAGGTATTTTGTTTTTGTTTATTTACAAAGAGATTCCTCTTAGTTACCTCTGTCACGTTTAAGAAACTAAACCATATTACACTTTTAGTTCAGCATCTAATGTCAAATTGGTACGAGGACATCACAAATCGGCAATTCTAAGCCCTCGAGTGTACTTCGGTAAGATTATTATATAAATAAAACTGTATTTATAAATAATATTAACGAATATTTTATTGTTATCTTCATCTGAATATTTTCTAAATTGTGCTTTTCACTTTGACAAGTTGAAAAATGTGTATCACATAATTGGAATACATTTCACTGAATCTTTATTTACAAAGAATTGAATTTTATATGCATGCATTAACAAACAATCTGTCGAATATGACACGATAGTAAGAATAAATAAGAAAATGACGCTACAATTTGTTTCTCAAACTTGTTTTTATTCGGCAATAGTCAATCAAATCCTGTGGGCTCTAGTGTCTTATTGCCAGGCAACAAGTTTATTTACTCTCCTGTGATATTCATGTTGAAAATACACTTGATTCAGTAACAGTAAAACGATGAGGTAAACGAAAATATTTATAAGCGTTGATACTCCAAAATTGGCATTTAACCCTCCGTTACTCGCACACGGTGTGGGAGACCGGGCCTGTAAATTAATTCCTGTAACTCTGCTTGTAGTGGGGATTTTGAATGGCTACTTCGTATACTTCTTCAGTGGTCAATCAACTGTGGGTAAAGTCAGTTCGCAGTGTAAAAAATAGTACTGTTCTTTTGTTATTACGCAACACGGTCCCGTACACCGTGTGCGAGTATTTGTGCACCAATTTTTGTGTTTGGATCACACATCGATATTTTTAATTAGTAAGGTAATTTAAGATCGTTTCCTTATTTTCAATGTTTATAGATTAGTTTATTTATATTTATATATATAAATATAAATATATAACTTACCCAGAACCATCAGAATGAGGTTTAGGGAGATATGTGGTTTACCAACAGAACAAGTACCAGTCGTAACACCAGGAACTTCAGATCGCTGTGCTGTTTGTGATTGGAAGAAAAATAGAAAAACAAAGCTTTACTGCCAAATATGCTCAAAATATCTGTGTTTGGAACACCATTGTTCCAATGAATGTGACACCATTGTGTATTTCATGTTTTAAAAACGTTAATTAATTTTTATAACTTTTTTTGTTACTACAATTACTCTTTATTTTTAATTTTTTTGTGTATTGAATTAAGATCTAAAGTTCTTAGTAAACAAATTTAACCATATTCAATTTTTTTTTCACTTCCAAAGTTTTTGTATATACATATAAATGGATAACAATGAAAATTATTAAATTTTTTATTAAAGTAATATAATGTGAACACAAACGCATATCTACAAAATTATATGATCATATATTCATTAAATAATTTAATCGTACACAATTTTGCAAAAAAAAATAATTTTAAAACACTGCTGACCCATATTTTTGGACCCGGTCTCCTGCACCGTGCGCGAGTATCCGATCACAAAAAGTTGGCGCGAGTAACGAAAGGTTAAAGTTAAAAATCGACATATATCAGGATTTTTTCTAAAATAAATTGTTTACAAAATTTGTTCCACAACGCGCTCTGTATATAATGGAACCCTGATAGATTTTCTCCTGCTGAGGGACAAACACTAGACTAAAATACTAAACAATTAAAAAGAAGTTGGTCCAGCAGGTAATATTTTTATAACACGATGTATTTAAGCATGAAATTTCAACTCATCATGTGGTTTTATGTGGAGACGACCAGTGTGTGTGTAGAGGCGGTAGGCGATGGAATATCAAATTAATAACCAACTGTAGTGGGTATTAAAAATTTTATCAAGGGCTGTAAGCAACTAACGAGCATGAACATTAAAAAAACGAAACGGTCTAGCACTCTCTATTCTGACTGCAAAAAAACAGACTCAAACATAACAGGGCACAATAATGGTGGTGAGAATTAAGTTAATGTCAACATTATTTTCATACATACAAATTAACTACCAAAAATGGGAAAACAAAATTACATCGATATAGTTGCAGATCCCGAAAATATTTATTATACTTTCTTGGTAATATATGATATGATGAAAAAAATATGGGAAATCATGATCAACGGAACGTCTCCAAAGGTATCTGGTATCATTAAGAGGATGGGTACGTATTTTCGGCTGCAATGCTATTCAAATGGGGATTCATTTTTTTCGAATCCTGAGAAAACTAATTAATATTTTTAAAAAATTTAAACGCAGAATGAAAGATTACGTTATTAGCGAGGGCCGAAATTCCCTGAGAATTTCTATAATGTTTATTTTAATAAGTTACAGGGGTGAAAATCTAAGAGAAAATTTAGTGTGTTTTTTAATTTAAAATATCTCCTTCACAATAAACTTTTATTTATTCTAGGGGAGTTTCGGCCCTCGGTAATAATTTAGTCTTTCACTCTGCGTTCAAATTTTTCAAAAATATTTATTGGTTTTTTCAGGATTTGAAAAAAATGAACACAATATGTCCGTGGTAATATTTTCCAAATCTATCTTCGTCTTACAACGCACTCAGTCGAATAGAATATTGTCAGTCAGACATTGACAATCAGTGACAATTTTAAATATTTGACATGGCATCCGGAATATTTTGAGATGTTGATTTAATAATACTAATATATAATGTATTTGATAAATAATTGATTTAGGACGTGAACTACTTAATAAAAAGTTATTTATTGTGTATTATTTGTGGAAGATTCAAGCAGAGCATACATCAAGATAATATATTCTGTGATCCAAATATTTTGTTGTTAAAGATGTTCAAAATTGTAAGCGTTCCATAGTAACAATATATTATTAAGAAATCACTTTAACACTTTTCCTCTTTTCTCGATTGAGTATTAGTTTTTGTTGTACATATAAATTATTACAATCAATGAATACATAGTTAGTGAAAAAATTATCACATTTATTACTGAATTAATAATTTGCAATTATACAAATAACAGTTATCCAGGAACATTCAAAAGCCATCTCTTTAAGTTAATGATGACATTTTCAAGTAGAATGACATTCTAGTAAAGTTTACATACCCATACCAGTGTGAATTTTACTACGCGTAATTTGCCGTATAAAGACAGTAAAAGTAGGGATAGCCGTAAACTATTTGCGAATTATGTACCGATGACCTTAACCTGTTTAAGATTTATATTTTAGCAAATAAATGGAACTGAGTTTAAAATGATGAACAAGTTGCTGATATGAGCACATTGTGTAAATGTTAGGATATAGAAAGTCTAACGCTCACAATCTTATTGAATGTTTTTATTTAACAGTTTTCGGGCCACCGGTTTCGGCGTTTACAGTTTATACGCCACCATCAGGCCCTTTAGAAACTAAATAAGCTAAAATGAATAAGCTGTTAAAATAGAGTTGTCCTAGGTTAAGTTATAGGTTTAAGCCTAACAATAGTTAACAAGTTATAGAAAGTTTCACAATGGTGTTCCAATAGGCCAGTACTACTCTGATGTTAACTGGTTTAGTCAGTATATGATATAAAGTATTAGTAATGATATTATTGGTACTTACATGTCAGTACAAAAATATACAGTGTACAATGTGATGTTTGATTGTAACATTGGGCCCAAGTGTCTTCCTTGATTTCAAACTCGCATGAAAATCGAAATATGAGACTTTGTGGCCTAGGTGTTCAGATTTTCCTCTTACAATTCAAAAGTGTGTGTAAGAGAAGTCAAAAAAAAGTTCTCTCTCTCTCTCACACACACTTTTGATTTGTGAGATCAAAATCTGAACACCTAGGCAACAAAGTCACATATTAGGATTTTCATGCGAGTTTGAAATCGAGGAAGACACTTGGGTCCAATGTTGCAATAAATCATCATATTGTACACTGTATATTTCTTGTACTGATATGTAAAGTACCAATAATATCATTATTAATACATATCATATACTGACTAAAACAGCTAACGTCAGAGTAGTACTGGTCTATTGGAACACCATTGTGAAACTTTCTATAACTTGTTAACTATTGTTAGACTTAAACCTATAACTTAACCTAGGAAAACTGTATTTTAACAGCTTATTTATTTTAGCTTGTCCAGTTTCGTAAGGGCCTGATGATGGCGTATAAAATCTAAACGCCAAAATCGGTCGCCCGAAAACTGTTCAAATAAAAACCTTCAATAAGATTGTGAGCATTAGACTTTCTATATCCTAACATTTATTTATGGAACTGAGTTTGTTAATATTAAAACCTTAATATCTTGTTTTAGAACGATTTTAGGAGTGTAAATCAAAACGTCACAATGAACTTATTTTATAATAAAATTGTGGCTAAGTCTCGCTAACAATAATAAATTAAATTAAGATGCCGTAACAAAATAGCTTCCGAACAATATATGGTATACCCTCGATTACCCTGGTAATATTTTGCACCCTATAGATACCAAAATTCTTTCAAAATCTTTAGTGTGCAGTATAAATTTTCCTATATACCATTTTGTAGTAATAACTTGTTTTGATATCTCCTGTCAAGACGAATCTATATTATCGTAATTCAGTAAACTTTTTCCGCATACTTTATAATAGAGTTACAGATAGTAAGGAAGCTACCTGGTACACTGATGGCTCAAAAACATCGAAAGGTGTAGGAGCCTACTGTATAGAAGGAACAAAGCAAATACATTTTCCGGTATGTCTAGCTAAGGATGCCACAATTCTCCAGGCGAAGATAATGGCAATCCATCACTGTAAATAAGAAACAGAAATGCAGAAAAGAACGTACCAAACAATTGGCATATGTACAGATAACCAGGCAGCACTTACGGCACTCAATTCTGTCTTCTTATTCATATGCAATCTGCTGTAAGAAGGTCGGCAACCATCATGGCAATTCGCAGTTTCGATATCGCTGCTTTAAGAGATCAGCAGCAGTGCAGTTAAACCAAGCTCTCAAATTGTTTAACCAAGAGATGTGTCTTCTTCCACGACTCCTACTACCCAGTACTCTTCCTTGTATTATTAATTGGAACAGGTTAGAGCCCTCACTCCTCATGACATGTCCCAGATATTACAGTTTTCTAACTATATTTGTATTTCAAACCTCTCTTTCTTTCTCAATACCTCATTTTGTCACCACACTTCTCAACACCTCGACATTCGTGACTGTATCCACCCAACTTTTATTATTAATATCCTTCTGTAGGCCCATAATTTAAAGGCTTTTAATCTGTCCCAAACATCTTTCTTTAATGTCCAAGCCTCCAACCCATAAAATAATACGTAGAACACGTAGCATCTCAGAAGTCTTATATTTAAAAAAATTGTAATATCCCTGCTACAGAATACCTACTTGTCTCTGTTTGTTAAAAGCATTTCTTGCCTGTCCATTCAATGATGTGCATATATTCAAAAAACGAAATAGCATGAATTTGTTGCGTGAAACGATATTTATTGCTTCCTAAAATAATATTATATATAAGCAGTGGGGTTCCTATTGTCTCCTCCGGATCCCACATTTCACTCGCCATCGTTTTCTCTCCACCCATTCGTTTTCTTCAATAGCTCTACCTGTCATAGACTGTTCTATACCTTTCTTCCATGTTTCTGTAGGCGTTCTTGTTCTTCTTCTATATATGGGTGTATAATTTAATGCTCTATTTGGCGGTTTTTCGTCTGACATCCTCATAAAATGACCATACCACAGCAATTTCTTTGTTTTTATATGGTCAACCGTGGAATATACACTCTTTGTCCGTCGTCTTATTTCCTCATTTGGTACGTGTTCTAATCTAGATACCCTGCATGCTCTACGTCAGTAATTCATCTCCGCTACTTCTATATTTTTTCTGTCCTTTCCTGTGAGTTGCCAACACTCCGCTCCATAAGTTATAATAGGTTCCACAATTGTTCTGTAGATTGTTAATTTTGTGTACAGATTCACCTTGTTAGACCAAAGTAGACCATTTCTTGCTGTATCCTATGCTGTATTTCTCTTTTTTAGTTCCTGCTTCTGATATTATGCTTACTAAATATCTATATTCCTTACATTTTCTTATACTTCTTAAATCTAGTTCTGAATCTTCGGTTTCCTCTCCTATTCTCAAATATTCCGTTTTCTTCATGTTCATACAGAGTCCCCATTTTTCATATTCGATCTGTAAGTCTCTCAGCATATAATCCATATATCATGTTCATCGTTGGCCAGAATTACTTGGTCATAAGCAAAAAAGAAAGTTGTTAAGCAGCTTTCTTCAATCATTATTCCCAGCCCAGCAACTGTTTTCCTCCATTGTTCCAGAGCTTTCTGGATGTATATTTTAAATAGTGTTAGTGATACGCAGCACCCTTGCCTTAACCTTTTTGTAACAGGGAATGGTTTCGACATAGATTTTCCCTGTCTAATACAGCTTTTCTGGTTTTAATACATATTTTGAATAGCTCGCACATATGCTTCACTTATGCCTATCGTCTTCAAAATTTCAAAGAGTTTCTTTAAAGGTACTGTGTCGTAGGCTTTTTCCAGATAAATAAATGTTAGGTGAGTAGACAGATCGCTTGCTTTTCTTTTCTCTATTACTTGTTGCATCACGAACATGTTACCTGCGCACAATCTACCGGCGCGAAAACCACTTTGTTCTTCCATGTCCTGAATTTCTAATTCCACCCTTTTCTTTAATACTCGGCCATACAACCTCCCCATTGCACTAGTTATACTTAAACCACTCTAGTTATTGCACAACGTCTTGTCTCCTTTTTTGTAAATCGAGCTAATATGTGCACAATTCCAGTCTTCTGGTATTTTTGCTCCCTGCAACATGCAATTGTTAAAGAGTTCCGTCATTATTTCGTGCAGTATGTTTGGTCCATATTTTAATAAAATAATATTTCCATAAAATAATATTATAATTACAAAATTATACTAAATATACTAAGAGAGTATAGCAGGTTTATGGTAGCCTGGATACCAGGGCACGAGGGTCATAAGGGCAATGAAAAAGTAGATGGAATTGCCAGACAAGGTTCATTAATGCCATTAATTGGACTTTAATAGTTCTGCGGCGTTGCAAAGGCGGTAACAAGAACGGCTACAAAAAACTGAGTAGCTCAAGTATCTCTGGAATGGTGGAGGAACTTGACAAAACTAGGCTAAACAGTAGGATAAAGGCGGTAGTCGAAAAAGGCGAAAAAAATTTTTTTTTGCTATGGAAAAGTAATACCTCAAAAAAGTTGCCCAATCAACTGTTAAGTATTTTGGTAAAATTTTTTCGAAATTGGAAAATATCTTCTGCCGCCCCCCCCCCCCCCGAAGACAATTAGAAAAGATGTTAACGGACGAAAAAATTTTTATTTCGAAACAAAAATGTAATAGCTCACAAAAGTTGCCTAACACACTATTTAGTATTTTAGTAAAATTTCGTTGAGATAAAAAATATTTTCTGCCCCCCACGGCAACTAAAAATTAGAAAAAATACATTAATATGCGAATTTGTTTTGTAAGGGAAATGTAATACCTTATAGAAGTTAAATAAATAAATTCGGTTTAAATTGGAAAATATTTTCTGGTTTCACAAGGTAATTAAAAATTTTACTTAAGAAAAGTATACTAAAGCATACTTTTTATAACAACATAGCCTAACTTATCCGTCTCCCTGACGTCACCTAAGTTTTTTAATACTAAAATAAATATAAAGCAAAGTACAAAATTAGGTATATAAATATTACAAAAAAATATGGCAAAGCATTCTTCCGAATGCTTTGCCATAGATGACTTCGATTAAGATGACTTCCGATTTAGCATTAAAGTGAGGCATAGTTTTTCTGGAATCAATTCGAGTTTTTATAAATCCAACCCTCGAATACGCTCCACAAATTGCTAGATAAGCTTGTGTCACAAGCTTGACACATCATTCTACACATTGTTTGTGGCAGTGATATTTCTCAATCTCAATGTTAAAAGAGTCTAAGTTAGGATTCTTAATAAAATCTCGCAGATTGTCACTCGAAAATCTAGAGAATAGGTAGGTGGTTCTGTAAGGTGATTTTCTTGTTAGTTAATTAACTCAAAGCAGTCAGTTGAATCAAAATTTTTATAGGAGAATGTTTGAAAACCCTCACGTTTTTTGATTTGGTCACTGGCAAACTTCTTTTGATGTCCAAGGGGTAGGTCATTTGAATGTCGCAGACAAACAAACCACTGAAGCGGTTTTTAAAGATGTTCTTCTAACAGCCGTATTACATCACCCTTAACGCCAGTATTTACGACTGTTTCGTCACATGCAATAGCTGGATTTGATACTTTCTGATATAACAGACAGCGGATACCCATATCCAAAATATTTGCACCCTGGCTCATGCACAAGTGTTATGCGTTCTTCCACGATCGATAGACCATAAAACTTGGTACTGTTTTTTTATTTGAGCTAAAGTTTTGCCTTTGCGTAGGTAATTTTCTTCTTTTACCGTTGTTCTCTCTGATTATATTTGTTTTTGTTTTCCCTGTCAATCGAGCTTATCACCATTTTTCTGGGACCTTTTTAATTTAATAGAACTTCGCGCTCATCCAGACGCACTTTTTGAGATTTGCTACAAAGACAATTAATCAGAGTATCACATTTGCATGCTGAAAGATCGAAACGTGTAGTTTTACTTTTGTTCCTAAAGCATTGAATTTTATTTTTGTAAAATTCACTGTTTATCCTGCTCTTAAATGGTTTAATAAGTTTCATATATTTGTCATGATAGGCTTCATATATTCACATATTTATATATTTGTCATGATAGGCTTTTAAAAGCTGAATAATTCTTGTATGTTAAATTATTAAAATTAAAGCCTTTTTCCATATTTCCTTCAATTTAATTGCAACCTGTTCGGCAATACCAGAAAATTCTGGCTGTTTCTTGCTGAGTTTTTTATCCTCTTGCAACCATAAAACTTCATCGCTTGTTTGTATTTCGGTAAAACATTTTCAGGTATATTTGGTGGTTGCCCAAAAATGGGGCGGTCCACGGCACATCTTGATTTTATTCCCCATGGTCCTGGTTTATCTATTTTAAAAATCTTTAATTTACAAACAACAATAATAACAAAGTAATGCATCGCACCAAGCATAAGTGAAAATTACACGCACGGACTCACGAAGCGGGACATTTCAAAGGGGTTGGGGAGACTGAAAAAACAAATAAAACTTTAAATATCGTTTAAATTTGTAATTGACAACATTTTAAGTTTTCTTTAATTGATCTTAGATCGAGTTAGCACATATTTTATTCGTAATAGTAAAAATTGAAATTTCCGTAAAAATCAGATATTTAATAAAATTCAAGGCCGTTGGGGGGGGGGGGGAGAGACAGAAAATTCGTTTAGAAAAAAAATAAAAATACTAATATGCTGAAAAATAACACTAGCAACTTTTTCACGCTATTAGATATAACATTTCCAACTTTTATTTTTTCGATGCACCCTACTAAACAGTTCATTACAGAACATCCGCCAAAATTTAGAGCAGACCTAATAAGTCACCTAAGTAGCACAATAAAAACATTTTAGTTTTATTTAAGGTTTATAAATGTTTTATTGTGGTAAATGGAAAGATAATGGTTTTAAAGTTAGCTTGTAGATATACTGCCAGAACATTAAAACTGTTAAGCATTTGTCACTAGTTTTAAAGTATCTAATAAGACTATCAAATAAGACTAATTAATCTTAATAGATAATTTGTCTTATTGTAGTTTTAAAATAGTTTATTCTCAGTTTACTTTAAAACTAATTAGTTTTATGAAGAACTTTCGGACTATTTGGTTTTATTAGATTCTAGTTTGTGATTTTTTAGTTTCATTGCAGTTTTAAAGATTCTCCCAATATGACTAATAAAACCTATTATTAGAACTACTTGATCTCAAGACTATTATGTCAGTAAATCATATGCTTTAAAACTATTTTTTAGCTTTCTTTAAAGTTGCTTTCTTAAAAACAATTATTAGGCTATATTAAAACCAAACGCTCTTAACTGACTCAATTTGGTTATCGTAAAGATTAAACTATGCTTCTTGTTAGAAACAATAAAACTAAACTCATCCCCCCCTCTTTTATGTCCAAAATGGTCGGCCATTTGTTTCAGACAGAAACAGTGGTGTAGTGTGTTGTAAAAAGTGGAAGTACAGTTAGTATCGAAGACATAAGTCGCAAGTACTTAAAATATAAACGAACTGGTCATTACGGCTTATTTTTCAAAAAATACAACACACACAGCACTACGACGCCTTGATTTTAAGGTTAGATTCACATTAAATCCGAGTGGCATTATTGACAGCAGCATTAAAAGTAAACGGCTTTAATTCCCAGCCAACCTCACTTTTATGTAGGAACCCGCCGTTACACGCGTCTTCTATTGTGACGTGGTTGCACGCGTATGAGCGTCGCCCGCACCTACACCAATTCGACTTATTTCGAGGTAGAATGAATGTCAACCTGTAAAAATATAAAGTGGGTTGTACTCACATATCATGGAAAGTCTCGTAAACCAATTTTTTTATTAATTTAACAAAACAGAATAAAAATAATATGATAATAGACAAAAGAGATATTCAGTACACAAATGAAAAGTTTTAAACATATTGCACACATCTGAAGATAATAAATACATCTACTCAGATTCTTCCTCCTTTATTTCCCAACAGGAATTACACTAGTAACTACATTACATTAAGTTTTTGTGTGTTCCTCACAAATTGATCTTCTACAAGTAGGCTTGCACCATTTTGTCTTTTTTTGTTATTCTTCTTAGGACAGTATGCACATTTATTAGATACTTGGTTCATTTCTACAGGCTCTGCTTCATCTCGAATTCCCAAATCGTCCCTTATTTGCATCTGTAACAATACAGAGGTAGTTCTTATGTTCGCGGCAATTCAATATTAGTATTTTCATAATATTAATATTTTCATAACCTTCGCTTTTTTCTTCATTTTCAATTTCAGCAAGCCACTGAAGTAATTGACGTTCTTTACGAGAATCCATTTTGCTAAAAAAGCAAATTAAAATTAATAATTGTTCTGAAGCTATTTTGTTGTGGCATTTATGTAATTAACTATTAATATTTTGTATTTTGATAACGACGTACGAGGTGGATTTCGAAATGTCAATAAAATCAAATTTTCAAGTTAAATTTTGGCTTATTTCCCAATTAGAATAGATAAAACTAAAAATGGGTTCTTAACCAGTGGCGCAACTAGAATTTTCCTCTGGGGGAGTTAGCTTGGGCACCGAAAGTTTTTTGTATTATTTGTGAAAGACAAGTTACATTTTCCTACTTTCTTTTATATACAGTGAGCACGTAAAAGTTGGAATAAATTAATTTTCTCGAGAATGGACAATTTTGCAAAAAAATTCCAAAACAGGTCAATTTTTATTTTTAAATTGCGACTTTTTGGCATATGTTTCATACTAGTGACGCCACCCATCTGGGCGTGATGACGTCATCTTAAAAATGTTTAAATGAGAACAGGGGTCGTATGATAGCTCATTTGAAAGGTAATTTAATTCTCTATTCAATAATACAAATATTAACATATTTATTTATACAGAGTGCCCAAAAAACTTTTTTTTGAATCAAATTTATTGACATAAAAAGAAGAATGTGTGTAATTTATTTAACTCACAATACATTTTACTGCTATCAGAAAACAGGAAATAATGTTTATTTGACAAATAAATATTGTTTTTTGCTTAAATTCAATGTCAAAGCCGCCACCCACCTTCCTCTGGACAGTTTGAAAATTTAGTTTAAGCGAAAACCAATGAATATTTTTCAAATAAACATTTTTTTCTGTTTTCCCAGAGCAGTAAAATGTATTTTGGATTAAATGAATTACATGCATTCTTCTTTTTATGTCAATAAGTTAAATTAAAAAAATGTTTTCTTGGACACCCTGTATAAATAATTAAGTAACTGTTTATATTACTGAATAGAGAATTAAATTACAATTCAAATGAGCTATCACACTACCCCTATTCCTATTTAAAAAAATCATCGATGACGTCATCACTCCTAGATGGATGACGTCACTGGTATGATATGTATGCCAAAAAGTCGTAATTTAAAAATAAAAATTTACCTGTTTCGGGATTTTTTTCCAAAGTTGTCCATTCTCGAGAAAATGAATTTATTCCAACCTTTACGTGCTCTCTGTATATTTCTATATGCTCTGGGAGGGATTTTCCCCCAAACCCCCCCTCGGTACGCCACTGTTCCTAACGTAACCTAAACAATGATATCTTAATTAAACTTACCCAAATATAAAACAAAAGCCTAAAAGTTTCTTTGAAGTAACAGAAACGTGATTTCACCGTGATTGCACGCGCAGTGAGGAATTCTCTCACTTGAAGAGGGATGGCCACTTCTTTCAAGTATCACAGCAAACTCACCGTCTCAAATATTCTATAATTTTGTCATACCCTCTCATGGACGATGCTAAAGGCATTCCTGGGTGCTCAAGGCTATCGTATTAGTTAAGACAATTTCATTGGTTATAAACAAATATGGTGAGGTATTCCCTCATAGCGCGTGTAATGGCGGGTTAAAAATTATTAGGCTATATTAAAACCACACGTTCTTAACTGAATCAATTTGGTTATCGTAAAGACTAAACTATGCTTCTTGTTAGAAACAATAAAACTAAACTCATCCCCTCCTCTTTTATGTCCAAAATGGTCGGCAATTTGTTTCAGAGAGAAACAGTGGTGTAGTGTGTTGTAAAAAGTGGAAGTACAGTTAGTATGGAAGACATAAGTCGCAAGTACTTAAAATATAAACGAACTGGTCATTACGGCTTATTTTTCAAAAAATACAACACACACAGCACTACGACGCCTCGATTTTAAGGTTAGATTCACATTAAATCCGAGTGGCATTATTGACAGCAGCATTAAAACTAAACGGCTTTAATTCCCAGCCAACCTCGCTTTTATGTAGGATATCGTCGCCTTAGTACTATAACTTGATAACTCCAAAAACGTCGTTTTTGAGATAACTAGTTCACAAGATGTATTTTGTTTGCCTCCATATTCTGTAAAACCTTGATAACTCGCTCCAAACGGGTTAAGTATTTATTTTTGATTGACGAAAGTTGATAAAACTCAAATGTCCCTAGCATTCAGTGCTAAAACTTGACAAGATAAGTTATCAAGCTATTGTTTAATCGAATTAATCGTGAATGCGACATACACTGATTGGTATAACTAGCTAACCCTAGTTATCTAGTTGTAGCACGTATTTTTCTGAAACCATTGAGCTTACCATGTAATTGATATCATTGAAGGGTGTCGGGAGAAAATCATGGATGTCACCAATTGGGTGATATTTAGGTAAATACGTCATTCTCTAGATTTTAACGAATACTATCACATCATTCCTTCAAATAGGTAGAAAACATCGAATGTTCAGAGATTTTAAGCCTTTTAAATTGACCATATCGGGAGAAAACGATATTGGTCCACGCGTAATTGGGTGAAAACAATGATTGTCACCCAAGCAATATCACTTGCTACGTCGGCACGCTGCGTAGTAAAATGTATATTTTTCGGTTAATTTGTAATACACACGTATTTACATAGGTTAGTCGTTAGTATGTTTACAAATTATAACAACAGAGCAGCAGATTGTTTTATAACTGCGAAAACTGTACAGTATTGTTTAGTGTGAGTTCAATATAATATTATCTCATAATGGCTAATAGTGAAAAGAGTGATGGAAAAAAGAAAAAAAAAGGGAAGGATGTACGAGGTTATGAAGAAAATAATTAAAAAATACGATTTTTTAACTAAAATGTTTTATTTTGTTTTAGATGAAAAGCAGAGAACAAAAAAGCAAAAACAATACACGAATAATCCTGTGACTAAACGCCTGTACTTGGTGACATCCATTGTTTTCTTCTTTAAAAAGTGGACATTACGCGATTAATTTTTATTTTCTTAAAAACAATTTGACTCTTATGCTTTGTTTACATTAGTTTATATTATCAATACATTTTTCTATCATTACGTTTATCTTTAATACCTCCCAACACATTTTTTTGTCGTAAATAATCTTATAACTTTAAAATTCGTTTTTCTCAAAATCATTTCCTGGTGACATCCATGATTTTCTCCCGACACCCTTCTATGGGGGTTGCCTCCCCCAGGGGTGAACCCCCTGGTATGCGGGTTGCCAGATCTGCTGACATTTCTCGAATTTTCGCAATAACATGAACCGAATAAACAGATTCTGTTTATTCGGTAAACAGATTCTGTTTATTCGGTTCATGTTATTGCGAAAATTCGAGAAATGTCAGCAGATCTGGTAACCCCCATGGCAGGGGGCTAATTTTCACCAAAATAGTGCTTAAAATATTAGTTTTGTTAAAAAGTTCACTTAGATGTAACTTGGCACGACATGCACCATTACCAAATGTTAACATTGTGATAGTTCTAAAAGTTGATAACTTTAATTTTTCATGTTATTTTCCATATTGGAAAACAAATTTGCACCGTATTCCTATTAAAATTGTAGATAAAATTATTTTTCTTTCAAATTAATATTTTTCGGATTTAAATTGTTTTCTTATTACTATTTTTAATCGTCAAAATTCAGAAATTTTAGGGCGCGTGAGTTATTTAGACCTATTGTACAAGAATTCATCTGTACTCAGTAGATATATCTTAAAAACACCCTGTAATTATCTACGATAATTACTTTCAGTTATTTATGTCATCATAACAATATTACAACCTTCATTCGATTATATAAATATTGTTATCCTAGATCACGATTCACTAATAATTGCAGAGTCAATTATAAACACTTTTCATGGTCGATGCTGAATAGGCATTTCTAAATATATAAACAGCAAAACTATAACAAGGGAATTCATATTATTATATTAGACATTCGTCATTCTATTTTGGTGATCAGACGTAATATTTCCACATTAAAGATAGTGTCTTTTTCTTCACGAGACGTTCTTTGGGTGCGGTGCTACCAGCTTATGCTCACGCGAGTGTAAATAAAACAACTCAACAAGTAAAAGCGTATCAATTATTCCACCCCTTGGATAAGGGATAACCACCCTCACCGGGAGCAGATAGCCTTAATGCCAGGGCTGTCATATGGCGATCCAAGACCAGGCGAGAACTCAGAACTAGCAGTCTAGAACGAGAAATGAGAAAACACGTCAATGTTCAGGCACCTAGACCACCTTAGACAACAGTGTGGTATGTAAAATGGATGGAGACATCAGGCCGACGCGGAGCTGAAAAGGGAATAGTATGGAGATGGAACATCGTGGGACAATGGAAAATGGACAATGCTATGGAACGTGCAGCGAGGACTTGTGATACGAACAAAGACGTGTAAAAGTGGTAAGTCCATATTAGCTATTTTTATGGTATTTCCTGATTAATATAAAGTATAAAGTATAAACATTATGTGCTACCTTAATTACATTAATATATGTTTCAAGTTTACCTATCTTTACTTAATTATTCTATTCTATTACCAATATTTATCAATATACAAAGATTTTTTTTTACCCTCATATTAAGTTATTATAGGACGCAATGATACAATTTTATATGATTTTTTTTTACATATTTATCAACGTATACTTTATCCTTGCTGACTTTGATTCATTTATTATTTGACTACTGATTTTTAGTACATTTTTGCAATTTTTATGATCTTAATATTTGCTATCGTAAATATACCTATCAAAATAAATATACGATATAACAAATATACGCTATATGCATAATACATTTAAATTATTATTCTAACTACTTATTTACAAGGGTTAATATAACGTTATTTATTTTTGAATTTTTATTACCACTGCAATTTTTACATATTTTTACCATATATTGACGTATTATTTTATCTCCATATTTTTTTACTATATATCTATATACTACATATCTATATACACCGTAAGACTATCGAATTTATATTTTCGCTAAGAAGTGCAGAAGCTGAAAAAAAAATTATGTATAAATGAGTAGAAACAAAGTTACTTGGGAAGATTTTGTCAAAATAGTTGAGGAAATTGCACAAGAAATAGACAGGCAAAGCAGAAGAGTCTTAAAGAAAAAAGTTCCGAAATCTAAGGACATAAAGGAAGAAGTAACGACACAGCTAATTAAAGCTTATAACAAGTTCACACAATTGACTAGGAAAAACTGGGAAGCACTTTCGGACAAACAAAGGGAATCGTGCAACAAATATTTTGGAAAAATCAGAGACAAAGTTATACGATCATTTCAAGCAGTAAATGTGAGAACAGTGGTTCCAAGTTCAATACATCAACCAATCGACAAGGAAGTTGAAGAGGAACAAAGCGATGAGGAAATAGAAGAAGGAAAAAGCGACAAGGAAGGAGAAGAAGAAATAATTAACGACGGAATAAAAGAGGAGAAAGGTGACATAAAACAAGATATAACAATATTAAACATGGCTTTGACAATCAATGAATTTTTGAATATCGCAAGCAAGATATTGCCCAACGAGTTCGATGGAAGCGCAGGGAAATTACAACCATTTTTAGACGCATTAGAACTACTTGGAAAATTGGCAGAAGTTCATGAAGACACAGCTGTAACGCTAATAAAAACGCGACTCACCAATAAGGCTAGGAACCTAATAACCACAGAAGATACGATTCCACGGATAGCTGAAGCACTAAAGAAAGAATTAAAAGGTGATAATCCGAAGAATTTAATAGCCAAATTAGCTAAAAAAAGCAAGGGCATAGAGATGCAGCAGTGTACGCATCTGAAGTGGAAGAGTTAGCAGAACAATTAAAAGTAGCATACATAGCGGAAGGAATGCCACTTGACTTAGCAAAGAAATATACGACGGAAGCAGTAGTAACAACAATGAAACGAAACGCTAATGCAGATAAAGCTAAGCTAATACTGGAAGCAGGTAACTTTACATCACCGCAGGAAGTAGTATCTAAATTTTTGTCGATCGATACGACTGAAGAAAATGCACAAGGAAGAGTCTTAAATTATAGGACAAACTACGAGAATAGGAGAGGACAGCAGCAATACAGAAGAGGATACCATAACAAATATGACAGAGGAAGAAGAAATAACTTCGGACAACGGAACGAAGGAGAAGCAACGGACAATCAACGAAATTATTCGAACAGAGGATACAGACAATTTAACAATCAAACATACAGAGGAAACCAGAGAGGCGGACGTAACAGGAACGTAAGGTTACTAGAAATAGAGGACAGTCAAGAAGAGCAAGAAAACCAGCAGTTGGGGTTTTGAATGAACAAGAAGTTGGAAGCACACAGGCAGAAATAAAATATAACATTTACAACTTCGACCTAAACCTAACGAACTTTGTACGAATGAAAACAGGAATTCTTGAAAACACAAGCACTTTTATCATAGACACAGGAGCTGACATTTCAATACTAAAATGTTCACAAGATTTTATGAAGGAACAGGTGAAACCAAACACAAAGGCGAAAATAAAAGGAGTCACTAAAGGAGAGTTGCAAACAATGGGAGAAGTTGAGACAACACTCGAAGTAAAAGGAACTCGATTCGAACACATCTTTCAATTGGTAGAACCTAACTTTCCAATTCCAACAGACGGAATCATTGGGAGAGACTTTATTTCTAACTTTCAATGTATACTAGATTACGCAAACCTTAAAATGCACATTAAAGAGGACAACGATTGTTACATTAGTACGAAAATTCTGGATAATATAGACAATGACACCATAATAATACCGCCTAGATGTGTAATTTACAGAATCGTAAAAATTTTTCAAACGTTAAAGAAAGACAGGATAGTGGAACAGCAATAAATACAACCAGGAATATTCATAGCAAGAGCAATTATTTCAAGTAATAATCCATACATCAAAATTTTGAACACAACGTACGAAACAGTAAATGTAGACGCAAGCACAATCAGGACGTTGGATATTAAACTATTCAATATATATAGGCTAGTCAACGACAGCAAGGACAGAAAAAAAGAATTACGAGAATCACTGAAATTAGACATACCAGAATACATACGAGACAACTTAGTATCGTTATGCGAGGAATATTCAGACATATTCGCCCTAAGGCATGATATGTTAACCTGTAACAATTTCTACGAACAAAAACTAAGAGTTAAAGACCAAACTCCGGTATATATCAAGAATTATAGGACACCTCATGCGCAAACAGAGGAATTAAATCGACAAGTACAAAACCTAAGAGACCAAGGAATCATAGAACCATCTACATCCGAGTACAACAGCCCAGTAGTACTGGTACCGAAAAAAGCTATAGATGGAGGAAAAGCATGGAGATTATGCATAGATTTTAGACAACTGAACAAGAAGATAGTTACAGACAAATTTCCATTACCAAGAATAGATTCGATATTAGATCAACTAGGAAGAGCAAAATGGTTTTCAGTTATAGACTTAATGCCAGGCTTTCACCAGATACCATTAGAAAAATCATCGAGAAAATACACATCGTTCAGCACAGAAAATGGAGCATTTCAATTTACCAGATTACCTTTTGGATTAAATGTAAGCCCAAATAGCTTTTCAAGAATGATGTCAATAGCATTTTCAAGATTAACACCAGACAAAGCATTTCTTTACATGGACGATATCGTAGTAATTGGAATATCCGAAAAACATCACTTAGACAACCTGAAAAAACATTCGAGACATGTCGAAAATTCAATTTGAAACTTAACCCAGGAAAATGTCAATTCTTTAGAAGGGAAGTAACATATTTAGGACATGATCTTTCTCAAGAGGGAGTATCACCAGACAAAGCGAAGTATGCAGCAATTGAACAATATCCGACACCTCAGACAGCGGAAGAAACAAAGAGATTTGTAGCATTTTGCAACTATTACAGACGTTTTATTAAAAATTTTGCGGAAATATGCAGACCACTCAACAAATTATCGAGGAAAGGAGTAGAATTTTCGTGGACCGAGGAGTGTGAAAAAGCATTCAAAAAGCTTAAAGCATCTCTGACGAAACCACCAATTTTAAAATATCCTGATTTCAACAAACAGTTTATCTTAACAACAGACGCATCCAATGAGAGTTGTTCAGCAATCCTAAGTCAAGATTACAACGGAATTGACCTACCTATAGCATATGCATCAAGAAGTTTTAGTAAAGGAGAATGTAATAAACCTATAATCGTTAAGGAATTACTAGCGATTCATTGGGGAATTAATTATTTTAAATGTTATCTATATGGAGCACCAACATTCAAAGTAAAAACAGACCATAAACCTTTGACACACCTATTTGCAATGAAAGAACCAACCTCTAAACTCACGAGGATCAGATTAGACCTAGAAGAATATGACTTCTAAATAGAGTATATAACAGGGAAAAGTAACTACGCAGACAGCCTTTCAAGAATAACATTGCATCAACTAAAAAACCTATACATAGACAACGCCCGTATACTAGCTATAACAAGAGCTCAAGCAAAAGAAAAGGAGAAAGAAGCAAGACAAACAAAGGCTGAAAGTGAACTCGCACTACAGCCAGAAGCCACCAAACAGACAGTAAGTAAGGTACTAAATAATTTAGAGGCGCATAGACTACCAATTTTGTCCTTTGGAGCAGAACTAATCTCACCAAGACTGAGCATTAGGGCCAAAAACAAAATAAAATGCAGCAAAAGCATAGCCACAGGATTGAATCATTTCGATTTAAACCAAGCGTTAGTACAGCTTGATAAGCTGGCGGTAGAGAATGCAGTACGTAAAGTAAAAATATACGTAAATGATATTATTTTTAAAATGTGCACAATTGATGAATTTATTAAAGAAGGAAATAAAAAATTGAAGAATATAGAAATATACATATGTGAAGTACCAGAAACAATAAAAGATGACAAAGAAAAACACAGATTAATAGAAGAATACCATAATCACCCGATGTTCGGAGGACACTTAACGAAAAATAGACTAATAAAGAAGCTAAAAGCAAGATTTAGATGGAAAAATTTAGAAAAAGACGTAAGAAAATACGTTAAACAATGCCATGAATGTCACATTAACAAACCGAATAGAACACTTGTCAAAGAAGACGTGATATCGGACACTTCTTCGAAACCAGAGGACACAGCGTACATAGACACGATAGGTCACCTCACTAGAAGCAATGAAGACAAAAAAGAGCGGCAAGAAGAAAATAAGCCCAAAACAACACCACAACACTTTAAAATAGGAGACCTAGTCCTTGTAAAAAGGGAAGAGAATGGTAAGTTTGATAGTCTTTATGTAGGTCCTTTCACGATAACAGAAGTAAATAACGTTAATTGTAAAATCAGAATAGAAAACAATAAAATCAAGGAAATACATAAGAATAGATTATATGCTTACAATCCGAAAACACAGTGAGTGACAAGTGTTACGAAACAATGTTGTTAAACGAACATTTTATATTATTTATGTATTTGCATAGGCTTAGGAAGTTTGTATATAAAATAAATTTTTTGTATTGATTACAACACAGTATGGGTTGGTAGCACGACTTGCAAATTTCCCTCCCCGTAGTCGGAAAATTCCTAAAAAGGGAAGGTGTACAAGAATTCATCTGTACTCAGTAGATATATCTTAAAAACACCCTGTAATTATCTACGATAATTACTTTCAGTTATTTATGTCATCATAACAATATTACAACCTTCATTCGATTATATAAATATTGTTATCCTAGATCACGATTCACTAATAATTGCAGAGTCAATTATAAACACTTTTCATGGTCGATGCTGAATAGGCATTTCTAAATATATAAACAGCAAAACTATAACAAGGGAATTCATATTATTATATTAGACATTCGTCATTCCATTTTGGTGATCAGACGTAATATTTCCACATTAAAGATAGTGTCTTTTTCTTCACGAGACGTTCTTTGGGTACGGTGCTACCAGCTTATGCTCACGCGAGTGTGAATAAAACAACTCAACAAGTAAAAGCGTATCAATTATTCCACCCCTCGGATAAGGGATAACCACCCTCACCGGGAGCAGATAGCCTTAATGCCAGGGCTGTCATACTATTTCTGTTAACATTATCAATAAAGTTGGCTGGGCAAGTGTTTTTTACCTTGACAGTCCGAAACAACTTTTTTTATAGTTACAAATACGTATCTACCTATCATAACACATGTAAAAATTCGTGGGCCTATATGGAGTAAATGGGTATAAAGATCATTTTTTAATATGATAAATTGTCTTAAAAAGTCTCTATTTAAGAAACCTTTTTAAGTTTGCTATAAAACTGTCTGCACTTAAAGTGTCTTTTAACATGGTTTTAAAAGCACCTTCACAGCAGCTTTAAAACCAGTTACTTAAGAAAACAAAATTTTAAGAAGGTTTTTATTTTTGGTTTTATCGACCTCTTTCAGTGTGGGCCCTTTTATGCTGAAAGCGGTTTTATTGCAACCTAAAGGTTTTCTTAAAACCCAATTGGTTTTAATTTAAAATTTATTCTAGTTCTAAAGCATCCTTAAAAGACTTAATAAACCCGTTCGGTGCTACTGGGGCAGTAAAGACAGGAAAGGGTCAAAGCCATAGTAGGTCTACTAACAGGGCATTGTAAGCCGAACAGGTAGTTAAAGCTGAAAGGATGGGTAGATGATGACCGACGCAGATTCTGTCACCTAGAAGAAGAAACACCAGAGAACAGTTTGTGATGCGACAGCCTGGCAAATGCGCGGTATGTTAAATTCGGTAAAGAAAAGCCACTGGCACAGATCTTCATGGAAAGTTTAATCTCTAAGTTAATCGACCTTTTAAGAAGGGTCAGACAAGAGAATAACATTTAGGACTAGAGGACTATAATAGGTCTAAAAAGGTTACCGTGGAACAGGCCCAAATTCATCTCATGTATTTATATATTTACAGGTAATATAAATGATAGGAGTAGGGATTCACATGAAAAAGTGTTAATTTGAAATCATAGTTTCATTTATCAGTTATTACCAACATTAATATCACAAGATAGTGAGAATAAATTGAAAATAATGCGAGAAATTTTCGAAAGACTTATTGCCTCGTAATAGACACGAGGGTCCGGAGGGCTCCAGTGACTATTGCTGACTGGAAACAAGTTTGAGAAGAAAATTAGAGCATTTTTTTCTTATTTATTCTTACTATCGTGTGATGCTCGACACGTTATTTTTTAGTACTTGGTCCTTCGAGCCGGATCTAAAATATAGAGTTTGAGAAATAGTACAGGTTTTATATCCAATTTTCAATTTATACTTATTTTATATTTTGGTTGATAAAAATGGATGAAACAAAATGTTCCGGAAACGCGTATTTAAAATCTAAATTAAATATTAACGCGCCATACATTGAACTTGTCGATTCGTTGTTCCATTTTTATTGGCCTGACGGGCGAGAAATTGTCCTCGTCTCGTCAACTCGCTAAAAAATGTATCGCCAGTACCCTGACTCAATTAGAGTTGTACACATATTATGTGTGGTTAAAAATTTGTAGACCATACGTAAAAATTGTATTTTGTTGTTTTGAGTGAGTGTTTTTAATCATTTATTGTTTCTTAACTCCTTTATTTTATACAGGAGTAAATTCAAAATTTCACCCAACTTTTCAATTTGTGGTAGACTATATTGGAGTCTACTTATTGTATTTGTGATTTTATTATCGCCAAATTCAGCGAAGAACTAACAGATTTGTGGTGTTTGGGCTAAGTTTGAGCCGTGGCCGTTCGAGACCAGCAGATTACTTCGACCAGCAGAAGTTCCTTGACTTGAAACCAGCCACCGTGAAGTGCAATAATGGGACTATGGTAGCTATACAAAACTTTTTGAGTAAACATTTTCAAATAAATTTACATTCATAGACATTTTGAATTTTGACTCCATATTCAGTACACGTTTAGATTGGTTCTTTTTTTTTAATTTAATTATTGTTTTATTTTGTAACCTTTTTTTTATCTAGGATAATTAAACCTTTACTTTCTCAACTCGCTTTATGAATTTAATCTTAGTTAAAGGATTAGATATAACCTTTTACCACCTCTTTATGGGGTGTGATTTTTGAACCAAAGCGTTGGTAACTAACATACAGTCCACAGAGGTCAGTGGGACCTTATTTAGTCATTAACAAATTGGGAATTTAACCCCCAGTTTGTCCAATACTTACATACAACATTCAAGTCTTTGTATAAAAACATTCAGTGACATTTATCCCAATTATTGTGACACACATTTTTAATCTTGTCAAAGTGAACAGCACAGTTTAGCAAATACTTAGAGGAAGATGTAAAATATTAGTTAAAATTATTTATAAATAATACAGTTTTATTCATGAACTAATCTTACCGAAGTACACTCAAGCGCTTAAAATTTCCGATTTGTGTTGTCCTCGTGATAATTTGACATTATATGCAGAACAGCAAGTTTATTATGCTTCATTTTCTTAAATGTGACAGTGGTCACAACTAGGAAACCCGTTGTAATTAAACAGAAACATTCTACCTAAAAATATTCTGATACGACAGAATTAAACACATGATGAAAAATCTTACTACACGATTGAAAGTTCAAATCATTAAAAAATAACCTTTATAAACAGTGTGTTCCCTTATGAAACTAACCACTCTGTTACGATATATTTATTGTGCCTACTAACAAATATTTATATAACTATACATTCTCCCATTTTTGAAAACAGTGAGGAAATGCAAATATTGGCTTAATTATTCCATTATCATAATATTAAGTCCGCAAGTCCGTAATACCGCCCTGTCGGATATTTTAATTTATAATCTATTGTTCAGTTTCCAGATTAATATTGTAATATATTATTCTGTTTCATTGTCAGAAAATATAAAATATAGCACTGTTACTAAAACAGAACAATAAATTAAAAATACAGTTGCTCTAGCTCCGATTTTATTTCCTGTGACAAAGTTACGTTGATGGCAATGAGTAGAAGAAACATGGTTGTTCTGAATAATAATTAATTAGAGTTTACGTAACAGTTAGTTTAATCAATTAGTAGACTGTTTGAAAGCTACAAAAGATGTTATTTAGGTTTTCATACAGTTGTGTTTTATGATAAATGTCCAGTGTGCTTAATGGCGATACAAACACTTCTTGCCCGCGAATGTTTTACATTTTACATTAATTATTTATTTAATTAAAATTATATATCTTAGGCACTGTTCGCAGTTAATGATCATTATTCACTATTTTTTATCACTACTGTTTCGGGCTACTATGAGCCTCTACTTTTTATTATCCACTCCGAATTTGTTTTTAAAAAATCCTTAAATGAAAATCCAGGAATTAAAATCAACGGAATTACTGTCAATAATCTCAGATACGCAGACGACACTGTTCTTATTGCCTCTAATGAAAAAGACTTGCTTGCCACGACTTATAAACAGGGTAACCGAAGCATGTGACGAATATGAGCTAAAACTTGATACTTCTTAGGCAAAAATTATGGTTGTCAACAAAACCAAGTTACAACCAATGAACATCAGAGCGTATGGAATAAAGTTATAAAAGAGTACAAAATATTACCTGTTTGAGCGCCAACGTTAACGATATCTGTATTGCCATTACTGTATGGCATGAAGAGCTGGACCCTTACAGAGAAAAATACCGATGAAAAAAGTCGAGGGCTTTGAGATATGGATATATCGACCGGTATTGCGAATAAATTGGGTTGACCAAATAAGAAAAAAAAAAGCACAGAATTAACAACTTACTTACTTATTTACTTAATCCACAACTCGTCTACCTTTCGGTGTGAGTTGTTACGGAGTTAGGTTCTCCGTCGTTTTCTTCCACATTTCCTTCCATTTCCTTATATCCATGGCCAATGCTTTTGTTTCCTCCCAATTTATTCCTCTTTTGTCGGCCGCTTCCCTCACTTCTTCTGTTCACGTCTTTCTTGGCCTTCCTCTCTTCTTTCTTCCCATATTTCATATATCTGTATTACTAATTTTTCTTCTCCTCTTCTCAGTACATGTCCGAGTCATCTAAGTTGTCCTTGTTCGATTGTTGTTGTAACTGGGTGTATTTTCAGATTTTATCTTTCCTTGTTTTTCTCTTTATTGTTCTCAGAAATCTCATTTCTGTGCTTATTAGTCTATTCTTTTGTCTTTTTGTTAATGCCCAAGATTCACAGGCATAGGTTAGAGTGGGTTTCACAATCTTTTTTACTATTTCGGTTTTTATATTCTTAGGTATTTCTTTCTTTTTTAGAAAGTTACTCTTAATACTACTGTACAGCTTACCAGTCTTTCCAATTCTTTCATTTTATCCCATTTTCTAATTTTCCATTCCGGCTTATGATTGCCCCCAAATACTTATATCTGTCTACCTGTTCAAATTGCTTGCCATCTACTCTATTTTATGCTTTCCGTTTTGTCTTCCAATATATCTGTCTACCTGTTCAAATTGCTTGCCATCTACTCTATTTTATGCTTTCCGTTTTGTCTTCCAATTATCATTGTTTTTGATTTTTCTTTGTTTATTTTCATGTTTCTGATTTTTAGTTTTTCATACAATATGTTTATATTTTCTTGTAATTGTTTTTCTGACTCCCCAATGATCACCAGGTCGTCTGCGTAGCATAGTTCTGTCATTTGTATCATTCTCAACTTCCAATATCCTACATTATATTTTCTCCATTTGTGTTTGCAGTTTTTTATTACGTCATCTAGTACTAGGTTCAAGAGTAGTGGGCTCAGGACACAACCCTGTTTTAATCCAATGTTGCTGTCGAATACTTTTGATTTTTCATTTTTTGTCCTTACACAGCTTTTCGTTTTTTCATATAAACTCTGGATGCATCCTATTAGACCTTGTTCAATTTTTCTCTTCTCTAGTATTTTCCAAATATCTTATCTTTTAATTCTGTCAACAGCCATATCTATGAAACATGCATGTATTTCTTTTTCTGTTTTAAGTGCTTTTTCTATTATTTGTCTGATTATGAAAATCTGCTCGTTCGTCCCTCTTTCGTTTCTGAAACCACTCTGGCTCTCCTCAAAGGTGTTCTCTAGTTTTTCTCTTAGCCTGTTTTCTAGTATACTAGCATAAAGTTTTCCTACTGTACTTCCTAGTGTTATTCCTCTATAGTTTGAGCATTCTTTGCTATCTCCTTTTTTATGTAATGGTGTTATAATGCCTATCTGCCAGTCTAGTGGTACTTTCTTTTCTTTCTTAGCTTGGTTCATGATGTTTAATAATTCTTGTTGTCTTTCTTCATTCATGTATTTGACCATTTCTGCAGTTATATCGTCATGTCCTGGTGCTTTTCCCAGCTTGATTTTGTTGATTGCATTTGTTAATTTTTTGTGTTATATGTTCTATCTGTTCCTGTTGCTCTTGTGGGGTGTGTTGATTTTTGCTTTGTTCTAACTTATTTCCTTCTACTTGTTCCACTTCCAAGAGTTCTTCAAAGTATTCTCTCCACCTCTCCATAATCTCATTCTCTTCTGTGAGTATGGTTCCATTCTTATCCTTCACGTTGATAAATAACAAAACCGATAAAAATTCGAAAGATACAATATTTTGGTCATGTAATGAGACATCCAAAGACGTATAACCTACGTGGCGATACGGTGGCGATAAAAAAGATAACTTTTAGAAAACCAGAAGACTAAGATGGAATAACAGCTAAAAAGAAATGGGAGAGTTAAGGACCAAACTAATACTTGGAATCTGCAATGAAACCTGCTTAGTTCCCTGGTCTATATAAACGACAACATATTATTCTACCAACATGCTGTACGAATTTTATATAACCAACCAGTGTAACTAAATCTCAACCTATAACATTTTATACCGTCACACTAATATGTATTCCTACTCGTATTTATCGGTGGCTAGAATTCCACATCACATCCACTTTTTAAATCTCATTATTTCAGCTAAAATCCATCTACGAAGTTAGAAATTTGTTCGACAGCCTGTAGCAGCAAGTTTTCCCAGGTCGAATTAATATATAGCTAGTTTCCACTAAGGAAGATAAGATGTTCTGAAACCATATTAGGTATGCAAAACGTGTGCCCTAACATGTACAGCAAACCTTTCATATTTCACAAAGCGGTTTTCGGATTTCCGAATAGAATAGGTCGTTTAGTGTTATGCTGGACCTATTTTATGGTAATTTTATTGATGAGGGTAAAAGCCTTGCATAAAAACTTATAACTTAAACAATATATGGTACCTTTTCAGACAGAGTCTATATTGTAAGGTCTGTCTTCTTCTGTAATTTTTGCAATGAACTAATTTAAAAAATTAATAAATTTTTGCAAAATATTAAAATTTAAATTTTAAAAACTATTTGCACTCAAACCTTATTACTCCAAGTAATGAAGCTTAAAATACGACAAAACAATTTCGCAATTTTTACATAATGGATCGATTTTCTTGAAAATTTGAGAATAAGTAGTGGATAGTCCAAGGATCACAATTTATATCATGCCGAAAGGCACTTTTACCATGGGGGTGATTGCCACCCCATCTCGGGGGTGAAAATCTTTTATTATATTTTAATCGCAAAAGTTGGTAAAAACGTTCATTCTAAGCAAAAACGTTCTATACATTTTTTTGATAAAATTGATAGTTTTTGATTTATTCGCTAACGAAAAAGTTAGTTTTATATCGAAAAAATCAGTGTTTTTAATAAGTTTTCTGCTAATAACTCCAAAAGTTTTCGTTTTATCAAAACAACTTTACTTAACCTTTTGAAAAAATAAACAAAAACGTTTTTTTAAATTTTCTTTAAGACCAATAGTAATCGAGCTATACTTTATTATAAGATGTTGCCTCTTCGTCAAATGCTAAATATTGTAGTTTCAAAGTCAAAAGACGGAACAACTATGCATTTTTCGAGGACAACGTGTTTAAACGTAATTTAAATTACTTAAAAATATCTATCTCCAGATCTAATAAAAAAAGTCTATAGCTCAAAAAATAAGTGACTTATAATAAAAATTATAATATAAGTCAGTCCTTATTTTTTTCAGCGAAAAAGTGATCGCAGGCAACTCGATTTTCAAAACAACAATTTATTTCAAAGAATTAAATATTGCTTTGAAATACATGGTGATTCCATATAAGTTTGGTTGAGTATATTTGGTTCATTAGGAGACTTCCGCAGACATCTACCATACAAGTCCCAAATATTTTCTACAGGATTGAGATCGGCACTATTCGCTGGCCAGCCCATATTGACGATTCCAACTTCCTGTAGATAATTTTTTATTATAATTGCGACGCGGCGTGCAGTCTTTCATTATCGTGCATTTGCCGATATAAGAAGTACTCAAATGCCTTAATACCATCTTGACGAACGCCAATGATATATCGGTGAGTGTTGATGGTACCATTATTCAAGATCAGGTATTGATCACGAAATGGTGAAAATATTGGTGGTACTGTTATTGAACACCACCAAGTCTGCACGACCCGTTAAAGAAAAGTCATCCCAAATAACCTAAATAACCGATTCTCCACCGAATAACGTCGTTCCAGGCATGTTACACTGTGCTACTACACTCTATTCCAACGAGCCTCCAAAAAATGGACATGATTTCGTACAAATTCTAAACGCGCTCTTTGATCAGCTATGGTCAAGGGACGCCCTCTGGCAGGTATCTCTCTCTTGTCGTGTCCCCATTACTGAGGATCGTGATTTCTTCCAATATTCCTAACAATGTTTCTCTATTGGTCTCTAGCTTCAGCTGCTCTAAGGGCTTCGCAGAATTAGTTTTTAGCTGAATTCTTTATTTGGTCAGACCATCTAGTTGGTGATCGTCCTCTTGATTTTCTCCGCGGAACGTTTCCAGAAACAATTAATCTCTCCAAACTGTCGTCACCTCTGCGAACCACGTGACCAAAGGATTGCATTATTCAGTGCAGACATATTGTGGACAGCCTTCTTTTAATCTTAAGTTGGTTTAGAATGGAGACGTTTGTCCTATGAGCTTTCCAAGATATGCGCAGCATTCTTCTCCAGCACCAAATCTCAAAGGCATCAATTTTTTAGCGCTCACATGCGCCAAGAGTCCAAGTCTCTGTTCCGTATAGAAATATTGAGAATACAAGGGCATTCACCAGTATCATCTTGATATTTTGAGGGATAGATCTGTCTTTCCAAACTTTAGTTAGGCGACTCATCTCATTTTTTGCCATACCAATACGTATCCGAACTTCTGCTTCACGTTACCATCTTTAATTATACTAGACCCGAGATAGACAAAGGTGTTTACTATCTGGTAATCTTTTAACATGTTTGTCAGTTGAATAGTGTCGCATCTGTCGACCACCATTATTTTTGTCTTAGCTTTATTGATTTTTAGACCAACTTTATTGCTTTCGTACTCAACTCTTCGCAGGAGATCAAACATTTCTTGCTCATTTGCTGACATAAGTGTAGTGTCATCAGCAAATCTTAAATTGGAGATTTTCCTACCAGCTACTGTTACTCCACCGGCCCATCCTTTTAAAACCATTATCATTACATGTTCACCATAAATGTTAAATAAGTCAGGTGACAACACGCATCCTTGTCTAACACCTCTCTCGGTCTTGAATTGGTTTAAGAACTTATGATTTAGTCGTACTATCGCTATATTGGACTGGCACAGATTTTTAATAAGTGTCACCAGGTGCATTGGTCCGCCCATTTATATTAAAATTGACCACATATTTATCCAGCTTACACGATCAAATGCATTTTGGTAGTCAACGAAGCATATAATCATAGGTATGTACTTCAAATTCTCTAGACTTTTCAATGAGTTTTCTGAGGTGAAGGATTTGCTCCCTTGTACCTTTATCCTTTACAAACCCCGCTTGTTCCTGAGGTATTTGGTAATGTAGATAGGTTTTTAATCTGGCAGGTATACGATTTAACAAATTACCTTCCTTGGGGTGTTGGCGAATAGTTTAACAGCTGATTTCAACATTATGAATATCTTCAGGTTAGTATTGTAAGCTTCTGGTAGTTAAAAATCGTTGTATAGTGGTAAGAGAGGGATTGAACTGCACTGGTGATAGGGTTGATTTACCATTGTGAGTCCATGTTTGGCGCAGCCATGTTGTCTTTTTGAAATTGAAAGAATTTAGATGTCTATCTATCTATAAGCGAGGTTCCTACAGCCTCTGCCGCTTCTCGCACTTCCACCGCCATCGTTTTCTGTCCATCCATTCGTCATCTTTGATGGCTCTATCTTTCATGATGTGCCGTAAATTTTCTTCCCAGGCAACTGAAGGTCTTCCCTTTCTTCTTCTGTGGTGTGGTAAGTAATTCAAAGCTTTCTTTGGCCATCTATTTTCATTCATTCGTTTCACGTGACCATACCACACTGGTTGTCTAGTTTCAATTCTATCTACACTGGAATATACAGTATGTGTCCTCCTTCTAATAGGATTCCAGATTCTAATTATAATAGAATTTAGATGTGATTTTAATAGTTTTAGGGGTTTTCATACCAGGGATATGTGGTTTTACCCAGTATCTATGCATTTGAATGTGTTGTTTGGCAATTGCTCTTCTATGAAGGATTTCTACATATAGGACGAAGCTCTGATGATGTCACGTTATGTGCTGAAAGTACTTAGCTAATTAATAATAAAAAATTTTCACACTATCAATTTTTTTGAGAACGTACACCTGTTTGTTGGTTTGACCCGCTTAGAAGTGTGTACAAGTCATACAGTCTTTTTCAATTTTTTAGGATATGTTTCTTTGTCTCGTCATTGGTAAAGAATTCTCTAAATATTGATTATTCCTTCATTAGTTATTTCGGAACTCATTTTTTCCGTGGAAATTATCTTCAATAAGATATTCCTTTCATTTTTCACTTTCAGGATTCATATTCAATTAAAATATTTTGATTTATCGCAAAAGTTTCGTTAATGTGTAATTTCAATAATTGTTAATTTAAACTTTTGCTTTCTGGTTTTTCAGCAGATTTATTCATAATCAGAACTCGTGTTTTTACGGTCATTCGGGTGTAGATATACTGGGTTGGGATAAAGTATGGAACCAAGCAAATATCTTTGAAACGAAAAAAACAATATTTATGAAACTTTGCATGCAAGAACAGTGGCGCAAAAGGCATCTGTTGCCATATTTTTTGTTACTACTCCACTTCCGGTTTTACCGGAAATACCCTTAACTTATTTAATTTAAATGGGATATCCTGTATATTTTTGCGGATTTTAAAAGAACTTGTTATTTTTAATCCATACATACCAAATTTGGTATGTTTTGGGATCACAATTTGATGTGGATTCACATCATTTCCAACTCGCTTTTTATTCTACATGCAGAAAAATGTAAACGTTACAGTGTTCCACTTTCTTTATTGTTTTATAAATAAATATCTAACAAATACTTTAGTTAATTAATAGCGCGAAGTCGTAAAAATGTACGGACAACTGTGGTGATAGCCAACCTCCGATAGGAGAAGGAACTACAAGAAGACGAAGGGACGTTTCATCGCCGCCGGTTCATCGCCGCCGTTTCGATGCCGCCGGTTCATCGCCAGTCCATTTCATCGCCGTCCGTTTCATCGCCAGTTAGTCAGTTGATTTTGTATTATGGGAGAGATAACTCGACACGACGACGTTCAATGCAGTTCAAAATTTATGCCAATTAAACAGATTGAGTTAGGATAGGTTAGGTCATTTCGTAGAATTCTTAATTAATATTAAAAATAAATAAGAAATGTAACTGTCGAAAATTGGTCGGAAATTCGGAAATAAATCAGTTAAGGCCCGTTTTCACGGTACACTTTGGATGATCGTCCCGGATGAATCATCCAAAGTTATTACGACGATGAAGGTAATTATCGTTTACATGGATCACCAAGACTGAACTACTCTGTTCACTTACAAATGGCGCCGACTGAAGTTGTACGTGCTGGAGTTGGCATAATAAGTGAATATCTTTTAAATGAACTTAGACATGAACTTGAAGAACAAAAGATTAGAAAAAAACGACGTTGGTGGGTAACGCCGTGGATAATTCGACACTAAAAAATGGGGGCATCAACGTGTTTGTTAAAGGAATGGTCTACAGAAGATCAAGCCATGTTAAAAAACCATCTAAGAACAAAACACAACGTACAAATACAACAACTACGCACTTTAAATGCGACAATAAACAACCACGTGGACCTGTTGCCGCCGTTCACTAGTCACTGCCTATGAATCACAGCAACAAATGCATGTTTACATGGTTCACTTTGGATGATTCATCCGCGATGCATCCCCTAAAGTGAACAAAAGTAGAACTCGGTTCAACTTCGTTTAATATTCATTTTGGATGATCATTTTTGATGATTAATAGTTTACACGATTCATTTATTTTTCACTTTGGATAATTCATCCGGGATAATCATCCAAAGTGTACCGTGAAAACGCGCCTTTAGCTATTAACTGACTGCAATGAATCGGCCGGCGATGAATCGGCCGGCGATGAATTGGCGGCGATGAACTGGCGGCGATGAACTGACGGATGAACTGGCGGCAATGAAGCGTCCTAGACCCTAAAGAGGCCAAAATCGAAGTCGTTAAAGACGTTGTTAAGTCCACTACAAAATACTAGTTATCTTTCTAAAAATACGTATATTTTCCATCTAGGTTTATACTTTGTAACAGTTTTTTTACCTGTTGTTCTAAAAATATGAATTACTAATATTATAGCAGGGGAGCGAAGTATGCTAAACGTGCAGTCACTCGAGCACCTTGGGGACCTATTGGGTTGTGAAGAGTAGGTCCTTAAATCAAAAAAACTGAAGCAAAATTTCCATTTTAGTGGGGACTTTCCATTTTTAATTCAATTTTCCATTTCCAAGAATGGTTTTTACTTTATCGTACTACATACGTAGTATGAGTATAATAGATAAAGTTATAGGATCGTGCAAAAAAATATTTCAGATTTCACTTTTTTTCGACGTTTTGAGTCCCCTGAGTCTAAAAAGCAAATAAAAAAAACATGTCGGAAGTATGTACGTACGTATGTACGTACGTACATACGTATGTCGCCACCGCCCAGCAAAAACTACTGGACTGATTTCGATGAAATTCGGTATGAGTAAGTTTAAGAGAATTTTGTCGAGAAACTAAGCTTTTGAAAAAAACTTCTCAAACGGGGGCCGAAATAGGGGGTTATTTGGGGCCCATTGTTGCAAATTTTGACCGAAATGAATGAAATTTAACTTAAAGTTAGCTTATCGATAGGTGAATAGAAATGCGGAATTTGACACCCGATACATTTCCCTACCAATCTAAAAATTTGTTTAAGATAAATTTAATTTGAAAAAATATTTATATAGCCTAAAGATGGGCCTATAACAAGAATATTATCGTTTTTCAGAAAAAGTTATGGGTTGCCTATATTTAAGGGGTCAAAATTTGACATAACTTTGAACTAGATTTTCTCAAAAATGGCTCCAAGGAATTTGTTTATTTTTTGAAATATTTTTGATATCCTATCGGTAAATTGAATAACATTAGTCAGATTTCCTAACTCCTTATAGGAGGGGAGTTATGAATTTTTTTTAAAAAAATATTCGAGTGCCCGTAACTTCCTCTATAATAGAAACTAAAATTTGCAATTTGGCAAACATATAGAGTACTTTATTATCTATTCGCACAATAAATTTTACCCACAATATGGCTCCCGGTTAAACCGGAAATGAAAAAATATCTTAATTTTTTAGATAAGCCCTGTATATTTCTACATATTTTCAAAGAAAGTAAAATTATCTTTCGAATGACATAAAACTCGTTGCTGTAACTCAAAAACTCGAAAAGTTACAGAAAATAGAAATGTTGCTAGAATCTTGTGTGTGTCCCCTCTCACGCGATCATAGCAGAGCATTATTATAGGGCAGTCAATGAGGGCATTTGGCTCCGAATTCCATCCTACTACATCGATGTACTTGATATTTTCACAGTAAGTAGGGAATAGCTCAAGAAACAAAATCTACCCTATATAATATGGCGCTTTTATCTTGGGGCAATTCCCACCCCTTCAAGGGGGTGGAAAATTTGTTGGTCAAAATAAGCATGGAAGTGGCTAGAGAACTTATTTTTAAGCAAAAACTGATCAATACTTTTTTTTGAGAACTCAATACTTTTTGAGTTATGCGTAGTTGAAAATTGGCCATTTTCATTTAAAAATGACACGTTTCCGGACGGTTTTTTGTGAATACCTTAAAAACTATGCATCAAACTAAAAACACTATATACCATTTTTTTAGATTCTAAATAACAAAGAGATTCATTCCTTCGTAAATTTTCTATTTGTAATACAAAAAGAGATATGGTAGGTAAAAAGAGTTTATTTTTTGGTGCATGCTCAAAGTACTCATGCTTTTGTAGTGCTTGAAAAGGCATTTAAAACGAGCACCGTTAAAATGTCGGTTACATTCAAACTAAGCGAGATATGGTGCAAAAGAATATATGACTAATATACTTTAAGGAAAAATGAGAAGTACATACATTTAACCCATCATCCACCAGAATTTAAATGCATTGTTTTTCTTTTGCAATACCTCTTAGTATAGTGTTATTTCTACTTTCAAAAAGTTGGACGGGTGAAGAAACTAAGATCAAATTAAAGAGCGCATTTTTAAATTTTCTTAAAATTCTTCCTTTTGCTCAATGCAGTTCGAAAATAAAAATGTTCTATCCCCGAGAAGTAGTGGGAACCGCCCCCATGATAAAAGCGCCATAGTATATAGTATATAGGATAGACTTTGATTTAGGAGATTGGACTTTGGGCTACTCCCAAAATTTCATTAAAATCCATGCAGTAAAATGCAAAATATTGTAAACTATTAATTTCTCAGAAAAATGAACTAATTTGAAATGAAAAATGAACTAATTTGAAATGAAAATATGACTAATATTCTATTGATTTATGCAATAATCTATACTGTGTCCCCGAACATTTTCTCAAATGCAGGAATTAATGATGCGTAGAACCATAAAATATTTTCAAGTAAAAAAGGTGTTTCTAAAATATCAAAATAACGAGTAACTTTGTTATTTTTATAGAATGCCAGTATCTAGTACGATAACGATAATAGATCGGTACGATAAAGTTCTCGGGCGGCCCTTCCGTCCAGCGTTTTTTATATTATAGCGCTATCTATCCATATTTTGAAAAAATGTTTCGAATAAAAGTTGCTAATTTTTACGTAAAGAATCCAAATCTTGAATAAAAATTTGGGGCTTCTTTTTAACATTTTCAAGTAACCCCCCTCACCTCCGTGGGGGTCGTGTTTGGTGGTACCATTCGATAGGTTTTTCAAAAATATTGATTAAATTGTATTTTGCAGTTTTTCGAACTAATATTTATTTTGCGAATTATCTCGGGATTTGTATTTAAAATTTTAAATTTACCACCCACCCCTCTCCGTGGGGGTCATGTTTGGTATCATTCGATAGATTTTTGAAAAATACTGAACACGTATTTTTTAGTTTTTCGATCTAACTTTCGTTTCGCGAATTATTCGCTTTTTTTGTAAAACTTTTTAACTTACCCATTTTCTTACTTAAATCTGATCAAATCGTCAGATTATTGAAACATACACTGTTTTGCATGTCCTTAACTTACTTTATCTTAATATGACAATTTCGACTATTGTTAAGGATAGATTTTTTTCGGCCTCCTCCCTAACGAACTCCCCTGTGTTAAGAGCTAATACATATGGTAGAGGTACATCTGCAGGGTACCAAGTTTATCCCCATAATATGATAATCTGACGCGCTCGAATAACTGCAAAAATCCCCACTTGGGCTCCCCTACCATAATAAATAAATATTTGTGAGACATACTTTATTCCATACAGTAACAAACTCTCTGTACTTCCTATGGTTTTTTCTGAACCGTTATACTATGTACCAGTTTTTTTAACTGTTGTTCTAAAAATACGAATTACTATATTATAGTAGGGGAGCGAAGTATGCTAAATATGCAGTCACTCGAGCGCTTTGGGGACCTATTTGTTGGTGAAGAGTAGGTCCTTAAAGCAAAAAAAGTTAAGTAAAGTTTTCCATTTTAGTGAAGACTTTCCATTTTTAATTTAATTTTCCGTTTCCAACAATGGTTTTTTAGATTATAACGCCATCTATCCATATTTTGAAAAAATATTTCGAATAAAAGTTGCTAATTTTTACGTAAAGGATCCAAACCTTGAATAAAGATTTGGGGCTCCTTTTTAAGATTTTCAAGTAACCCCCCACCTCACCTCCGTGGAGGGCATGTTTGGTACCATTCGATAGATTTTTCAAAAATATTTATTAAGTGTATTTTGCAGTTTTTCGATCTAATGTTTATTTTGCGAATTATCGCGTGGTTTGTATTTAAAATTTTAAATTTACCCTCCACCCTCTCCTTGGGGGGTCATGTTTGGTATCATTCGATAGATTTTTGAAAAATATTGAATATTTTTTAGTTTTTCGATCTAACGTTCGTTTCGCGAATTATTCGCTTTTTTTTGTAAAACTTTTTAACTCGGCCATTTTCTTACTCAAGTCTGCTCTATTCGTCAGATTTTTGATACACTGTTTTGCATGTCCTGAACTTACCTTATATTAATATGACAATTTCGAGTATTTTGAAGGATAGATTTTTTTCGGGCCCCCCCTAACGAACTCCCGTGTGTTAAGAGCTAATACATATGGTAGAGGTACATCTGCAGGGTACCATATTTCTCCCCATATGATAATCTGACGCGCTCGAGTAACTGCAAAAATCCCCGCTTGGGCTCCCCTACCATAATAAATAAATATTTGTGAGACATAGTACTTTATTCCATACAGTAACAAACTCTCTGTATTTCCTATGGTTTTTTCTGAACCGTTATACTATGTAACAGTTTTTATAACTGTTGTTCTAAAAATACGAATTACTAATATTATAGTAGGGGGAGCGAAGTATGCTAAATATGCAGTCACTCAAGCGTTATGGGGACCTATTCGGTTGTGAAGAGTAGGTCCTAAAAGCAAAAAAGTTAAGTAAAGTTTTCCATTTTAGTGGGGACTTTCCATTTTTAGTTCAATTTTTCGTTTCCAACAATGGTTTTTTTAGATTATAGCGTCATCTATCCATAATTTGAAAAAATATTTCGAATAAAAGTTGCTAATTTTTACGTAAAGGATCCAAATCTTGAATAAAAATTTGGGGCTCCTTTTTAAGATTTTCAAGTAACCCCCTAGATTTTTCAAAATATTGATTAAGTTTATTTTGCAGTTTTTCGATCTAATGTTATTTTGCGAATTATCGCGGGATTTGTATTTAAAATTTTAAATTTACCCCCACCCTCTCTTGGGGGGTCATGTTTGGTATCATTCGATAGATTTTTAAAAAATATTGAATATCTTTTAGTTTTTCGATCTAACGTTCATTTCGCGAATTATTCGCTTTTTTTTGTAAACCTTTTTAACTCACCCATTTTCTTACTCAAATCTGCTAAAATCGCCAGATTTTTGATACACTGTTTTGCATGTCCTTAACCTACCTTATCTTAATATGACAATTTCGAGTATTTTTAAGGATATATTTTTTCGGGACCCCCCTAACGAACTCCCCTGTGTTAAGAGCTAATACATACGGTAGAGGTACATCTGCAGGGTACCAGGTTTCTCCCCATATGATAATGTGACGCGCTCGAGTAACTGCAAAAATCCCCGCTTGGGCTCCCCTACCATAATAAATAAATATTTGTGAGACATACTTTATGCCATACAGTAACAAACTCTCTGCACTTCCTATTGTTTTTTCTGAACCGTTATACTATGTAACAGTTTTTTTAACTGTTGTTCTAAAAATACGAATTACTAATATTATAGTAGGGGAGCGAAGTATGCTAAATGTGCAGTCACTCGAACGCTTTGGGGACCTATTGAGTTGTGAAGATTAGGTCCTAAAATCAAAAAAAGTTAAATAAAGTTTTCCATTTCAGTGGGGACTTTCCACTTTTAATTCAATTTTCCATTTCCAACAATGGTTCTTTAGATTATAGCGCTATCCTTTTTAAGATTTTCAAGTAACCCCCCCTCACCTCCGTAGGGGTCGTGTTTGGTACCATTCGATTGGTTTTTCAAAAATATTGATTAAATGTATTTTGCAGTTGTTCGAACTAATGTTTATTTTGCGAATTATCTCGGGATTTGTATTTAAAATTTTAAATTTACCCCCCACCCCTCTCCGTGGGGGTCATGTTTGGTATCACACGATAGATTTTTGAAAAATATTGAATACGTATTTTGTAGTTTTTCGATCTAACGTTCATTTCGCGAATTATTCGCTTGTTTTGTAAAACTTTTTAACTTACCCATTTTCTTACTCAAATCTGATCAAATAGTCAGATTTTTGAAACATACACTGTTTTGCATGTCCTTATCTTACCTTATCGTAATATGACAATTTCGAGTATTTTTAAGTATAGATTTTTTCGGCCTCCCGCTAACGAACTCCCCTGTGTTAAGAGCTAATACATATGGTAGAGGTACATCTGCAGGGTACCAAGTTTCTCCCCATATGATAATCTGACGCGCTCGAGTAACTGCAAAAATCCCCACTTGGGCTCCCCTACCATAATAAATAAATATTTGTGAGTCATACTTTATTCCATACAGTAACAAACTCTCTGCACTTCCTATTGTTTTTTCTGAACCGTTATACTATGCAACAGTTTTTTTAACTGTTGTTCTAAAAATACGAATTACTAATATTATAGTAGGGGAGCGAAGTATGCTAAATGTGCAGTCACTCGAACGCTTTGGGGACCTATTTGGTTGTGAAGAGTAGGTCCTAAAATCAAAAAAAGTTAAGTAAAGTTTTCCATTTTAGTGGGGACTTTCCACTTTTAATTAAATTTTCCATTTCCAACAATGTTTTTTTTTAGATTAGAGCGCCATCTATCCATAATTTGAAAAAATATTTTGAATAAAAGTTGCTAATTTTTACGTAAAGAATCCAAATCTTGAATAAAAATTTGGGGCTCCTTTTTAAGATTTTTTTAAGTAACCCCCCACCTCACCTCCGTGGGGGGCGTGTTTGGTACCATTCGATAGATTTTTGAAAAATATTGATTAAGTGTATTTTGCAGTTTTCGATCTAATGTTTATTTTGCGAATTATCGCGGGATTGTATTTAAAATTTTAAATTTACCCCCACCCTCTCCTGGGGGGGGGGGGTCATGTTTGGTATCATTCGATAGATTTTTGAAAAATATTGAATATTTTTTAGTTTTTCGATCTAACGTTCATTTCGCGAATTATTCGCTTTTTTTGTAAAACTTTTTAACTCACCCATTTTCTTACTCAAATCTGCTCAAATCGTCAGATTTTTGATACACTGTTTTGCATGTCCTTAACTTACCTTATCTTAATCTGACAATTTCGAGTTTTTTTAAGGGTAGATTTTGTTTTTCGGGCCCCCCTTAACGAACTCCCCTGTGTTAAGAGCCAATATATGGTAGAGGTACATCTGCAGGGTACCAGGTTTCTCCCCATATGATAATGTGACGCGCTCGAGTAACTGCAAAAATCCCCGCTTGGGCTCCCCTACCATAATAAATAAATATTTGTGAGACATACTTTATTTCATACAGTAACAAACTCTCTGTACTTCCTATTGTTTTTACTGAACCGGTCTATTAGACGAAAGAGAAGCTTATACATAAAAGAACAGAGATGATGGACCGACAGATAGGGTTTGAGGAAAAGGGTATGAATTCAAATTATGTCTGATTCCCTTACTTTTTTATTCAATGTGCCGATATAAATGATGGAGAGGGTATTAGATTGAATTCCTACAATTTATATCCCAGGATTCCGGTGAAATTCCTATGGATTAATAAAAAGAACACGCAGTGCGCAGTGTTTTTTCTACCAAATGGCAGATATGTATTCAAAGTGTGTCTGCCAATCGGGGTTTTGGGTATATAGTAAGGTTCATCGCGGTTTTATTTTTTTATTCCACCAAAATGAGATCCTAACGACGCAAAGCGTCTAAATTTGAAACCTTTATATTAAACCTGTAGTACCAATTATTATTAATAACAAAATTTAAGGAAAATAATTTAACTCTCCTCTAAATTTTGTTAACGATTTTATGTTTAAAGAATTGGAATAGTGACTATTCTTGTTTAGTGTCCTATGTCATGTCTTAAAACTATAATATTACGTAGTTTTCTGTCATCTTTTTATTTTTTTATGATAATCTTTTAGTACTGGTGAGTTTCTATTTAAGATTTTTATACCCTATTAAGAGATTTTTGGTACATTTTATTATCTATATTCTGATATCTCGGCCTCAAACTGTTCGTTAATATTTATTTATGAAACAGTTCGTGAAGTATGCTTTTTGCGAATGAAGGCGATGTTTAGAGCACGAGCGATAGAGGAGCGAGTGCTATACATTAGGGTGGGTCGAAAAACAGTAATGTTTCATTTTTTAATCGCTATACCGTTGAAAACTTCTCTTTGGGGTATATAAGTAAAATGCAAACTAAAATAAAGATATATATTGAGCCCCCAGCTAGCGCACTATTCTTCAAATTTAGTTTTTTTTTTTCAGAAATCTAGACTTTTTTCAATTATTTTTACAATCTTTAGCCAACAATATTTAAATGTGCTATACTGAAAACTGTTGAGGTAATAGTTTAAAAAATAGGAAATAAATTTGAAACATATATCTTTTAATTTGCGGTAGCGCAAAATACTCAAAAATTATTAAAATTCACATATTAGAACCTTAAAAGAAGGTGTGGTCTAGTATGTTGTGTTGGGTGTTAATATCACAATCCATTTTTTGTTCTCTTACTTTACACCCCATTTAATTACAATAGAGTTATTATAGTGTGTTTAAAGTTATAAAGGATATAAATAAAACAACTTATAATTTTTGATAACATGTTTAATTGAAACCAAAAATTAACCAAATTGTATCCAAACAATGTCAACAAATTAAATGAAATTTTGACTTTAGGAAGAGTATTTTACTAATTGAAGCCCTTGGCGTGAAAAGGTTATATGCCACATACAATTAGTTTTGAGAAATCCCCTTTAGAAAGTCATTTTAAATCCAGGAAATCCAATTTCAATACAAAATTTAATTGAATTTTGGTACAACAGGTAAATAAGGTTGCCTAATATTTTAGCAATAATAGTAACTAAAAAAAAAATCACAAGCTTTTTTTTAATGATTTATTTATAAAAAAATGTGGCTTGTACCCTTTTACATGAAAGAATAAACGAAACACTTAAAAAAACAAAACGAATATATAAACATTAGTCCTCATCACTTAACGGCAAATCTTCGTCCAAATATTCGACTTCCATTGGTTGTGTGGCCTCTAATGTTTCTTCTTGTCGAACACAATTTTTAGCGCCAATTTCCATATAAAATTGGTGATTGACTTGGAATATAAGGAAGTAAAAGCGATAAATTATTTATGTTTTTTTGGTTTAGTTTTATTCGGTCCAAATATTTCAGTTTGAGACATTCCGTCAAAGATATTCTTCTCATACCCCTTTTCCCAATATTCACGTTCTTAAAACTTTCATTTAGATAATGTTTTATTTTGAGTATGTTCGGTTTTTCATTTTCTAATCTGAAGATGATAATTTTGCTGAACGCGACGTTTTCTTTTTCATCTGTAAACTTTTTTTTACTTAGATTCTCCTCCAACACTTTAAAGGATAACAAGTCTTCTCTCTTTAGTACTGTCACGTGAAATGGATTGTTTCTTTTACACTTTTTTACTGCCTCATACCAATCTACTGGTTCATATAGCACCTTCATTTTCTTCTTATATTTCTCTATAATAGCAAAATCCCTGTCTGACGGAAGACGTGTATGTCCAACTACTAAAAACCTATGTTCTATGGATTCAAATACAGCCTCTGTGACCAACTGCTTCCGCAGTTGTCCGTATAAACGATTAGGTTTTTGGGGAGGTGTTCTTGTTCTTTAAAGTGTTTCAAGAGAATACTTGCAATCTCATCACTGCTTCTTTTTCCAATATTCTCAGACCACATATACATAATATAGCCCTTGTTATTTACGCAGTCATGAATTCCCAAATTATACACCCATGCCTTCCTCAAATAAAAAGCTGGACCAGTTGTTAAAGAGGGCACAGAAAGTGCTTGATGAGGGTCAAATGATAACACGTATCTATCTTTTGAAGCTGACATGCCTATCTCATTTTTTAACGTATCTTGCATTGCTTCAGCTCGCCTTAAATGCAACTCCTTTTCTGTCTTCAATTTCTTCAAAGTATCTTCATTTTCTTTGGAATTCTCAATCTTTACCTCTAGTTCATTACATATTTTACAGGTACCGCTTCGAGGTATCTTGAGACCTATGTTAAATTCTGAACAAAATATCCTTCTATATTTATCTTGACTAATGGGTAATAGATTTCTTTCAGCACAACAAGGTTTGTAATACTCGTGATATAAAGAAGATATATTTAGATCATGATCAATGTATGTTTTATGAGTGTTTTTTTCTGCTATAATGACTAATATATTTTGGAATGCTCTTCCGATATTTTATTATGACGCTCCAAGAATTTTCCTCTTAGTAATAAAAACTAAAATTTTGGGAAGACTCAACTTTCTTTGTTTTCTTAGAATATGAACGTTTTTCTTGCCGCTACATGCTATGAAATAAGTATACGAGTAAGTTCTGTTTGTTATAATCTTCAATATTCCAAAATCCGTCAAAAATTTGGTTTTCTGTACCTTGAAGCAGCATCCTACAGTTTTTTTTGCATCCACAAGGCGGACCCAAGACTCTCGCTGAAACATTTTTACCTTTATTGCTTGTATAGGATGAACCAAGATTTCGGCGCGTCTTTCTTAAAGTGCATTTATCTACATTTTTCCTTCGCCACCTACTTTTTGTTTCTTTTTCAGGGGTAGGAAGTTCGTCACTGCTTTTTTTCTTGGGGTTTCCTGTAAAAAAAAAATGCGTTGTTAATGGCAGTTGGTATTCTAAACATATTTTGAATGGTAAAAAATATCTTAAAATTTTATTGGTTACGCATGTGTAGCATCATAAACTTTATAAAACATCACAGCATGTCACAAACTACTAAAATATATATAAAAAAAATCATAAAAAGGACATATGCCACAAAATAAGCCACATGACTTGCAAAAATATATCCACAAAAATTACAGTAAAAGGGTGTATGCCACAAAACCTAAACGTACCTGTTGCTGCTCGGAGGGCGATGAACTATCTTCATTTTCACTTTCAACATAATCCTTGTCTTATATGCTATCATCTGAGTCCCAATCACTGTTACTTTTTTCACTTGAATCACTTGAAAACTGATAAAAATCACGAAAACATTCGGCACGTGGTTCACTCATGATGGTGGCTTGTAACCTTTTCTTGAAAATGACCGATGTGCGGCAGAAATTGTAAAAAAGACACTTCACCACACTAGCGCCATCTGTTAGAAAATCGTCAAAATAAATTTTGTATGGCTAGTACCCTTATTCCCGAATCATTTAAATAGAAAATATCGATTTTTATAGTTTTGTGGCATGTACCCTTTTCACGCCAAGGGCTTCAATTATTTCTGAGTAGGTACGTTGAAGCTGCGCTTGCTGTCAAACTTTGGCATCGAAGCTCTGGATGCTACGGCAGATCTTATGAAACCATCTCGTTCCTAACCACTAGGACGACTAGTTAATCGCAATCTTTTGAGTAAAGATGAATAGTATCTTCTAGACATAAGTTGTGCGTTAAAGTCAGGCAACTGCCCTGTGGACATATCTGTTCGAGAACCGGGTCCACTTTCCCACTCTCGATGGTTGACTACAGCTAACTGACAGTTTTGAGACTGTATGTAAGTGTGGAAACGTCTTCAGTTGAACATAAATTGTTAGTATCCTTCATTTTTAAATCATACATGGTTCAAAATAAAGTACAGCAAATACATAACAGATGGACCTAAACACGTTTTTAAGGCTATCAAATCAACCAGATTTCTACCAGAGAATTTGATTAAAGTAGTTGATCCTGTAATCGAAATAAATGCATTTTTCCCACCCAGAAAATTTGCTACTGAGGATCATAGTGGATGAAAGGAAACACATGAGAGAATTAGGGTTCCGAAGTATAATCAAAGCAAGGATGTTAGCTACAGAAACAGAAACAATTAGGGTTTTTCGACCTCCAAAAATCACCTTTCATGCAACTGACTCTACTGAATTATTTGATTGGAACACCACTGAAATTACACCACCATCACTGTTACGGAGAGTCTCTGATAATGAAGTTTGGGCTAAAATTATTGCTGGTGAAACACCCGAGGATTGGAACTTTCGAAAATTTCCATGTCATACTCAAGCCGTGGAACACTGTGTCAAGTTAGTGACTGAAGCATCTAAAAAAAGTCGTCGGTGCTAAGTAATGAGATGGTTTCATAAGAGCTGCCGTAGCAACTCAGAAATAGTGAGTAAAAGACTCTTTGTAAAGTCAAAATTTCATTTAATTTGTTGACATTGTTTGACTATAATTTGGTTTCTTTTTTTCAATTAAACATGTTATTAAAATTATAAGTTGTTTTGTATATATCCTTTATAACTTTTAAACACACTATAATAATTATTATATTCCAATTAAATTGAGTGTAAAATAAAAGAACAAAAAATGGATTGTGCTAATAACACATAACACCACATACTAGATCACACCTTCTTTTAAGGTGCCAATATGTGAATTTTAACAATCTTTGTGTATTTTGCGCTACCGCAAATTAAAAGATATTGTCTGTTTCAAATTTATTTCTCATTTTTTAAACTATTAACTAAACAGTTTTCATTATAGCACGTTCAAATATTATTGGCTAAAGATTGTAAAAATAATTGAAAAATGTCTTGAACTCTGAAATAAACTAAACTTTAAGTGTGATGCGCTAGCTGGGGGTTCAATATATAACTTTATTTTACTTTGCATTTTACTTATATATCCCAAAGGCAAGTTTTCCGCGGTATAGCGATTACAAAATGAAACATTATTGTTTTTCGACTCACCCTACTTTAGATCGCCAAAGTTCGCAAAAAGTACTTCACGCACAGTTTCATACAATATTTTATCTACGATAGATAAATAAAAGAACTGTAACTCTTCGTCACTGGAATTCATTTCTATTCTACAATTTTTAGAACTTTGACACTTAAAAATTCTAACTTGTTTCAAACCACAAAACTGCCAAAATTTTTGTTGTAATGTATTGCACATTATGTCATCAGCATGACAATGCGAAAGTTAAACATATTTGATTATATGAAAGTGTGTCAAAAACAGTGCGAAAAAGTAAATCGCATTTAAAATACATTGTTACTTCACGCACCCTTTAAACCCTTCACGCACTGCTATCTATAATGATAGTGTTCACAAACTAAAAACTTATACATAATATGACATAGAGTAGATAAAGTTACTTACTAAACTTTCCTCGGTACAACAAAAATATTTGTGCTATGGTTCTGTTAGATTACATTTAGCGTAAGTAAATAGTTATTTATCATAAATATGCATCTAGACCAACACATTTAGGAAAAATAAATAGATTTTTAAATACAGCACTCATCGACTTTTTGCACAACTTTTTGCATTGTTTTCGGATGGTTGGAAAAAGTCGATAAAAGAATAATTGGTGGGTATATTATACAGTCTGTAGTAAACTGAAAAATTGGTGGAAATGCATATTTGATTTGCATCTGCAGTGTACAAAATGCATCAAAGAGTGCATAAATAAATATATTATATGTCAAGAGACAAATCTTTTTCTGGAGTTTCCAGAGTTGTCGGTACTAAATTGATGCAAAGAGATTACTACAGGGTTTTTGGATTGCTGAATATTGAAAACGTTAAATATATTACAAAATCTGGTAATCATAACAAAACAAAATTTAAGTAATAATGTAGCTTAAAATATATTTAGTATTATTGTGCAAATGAAAGGAATAAATTCGCTATTTCGTAAACCGGCAACTTTCAGGAAAAATCCCGAAACAGGTCGATATTTATTTTTAAATTATGATATTCTGGAATATACGTCATACTAGTGACGTCATCCATCTGGGCGTGATGACGTAATGGATGATTTTTTTAAATGGGAATAGGGGTTCTGTGCTAGCTCATTTGAAAGGTTATTCATTTCTCTATTCACTAGTATAAAAATTTATATAATTGTTTGTACAGGGTGTCCAAAATAATTAAATTATTTTACAAAAAAAAGAAGAATGTATGCAATTTATTTAATTCAAAATACATTTCAATGTTGCCCGAAGACTGAACAAAATGTTTATTTCACAAATAAATATTACTTTTCGATTAATATCAATGTTCAAGCCAGGTCCCGCCAACCAACTGCCTCTTAGAAGATTGAACATTTAATTTAAGCGAAAAGCAATGTTTATTTGTGATATAAACATTTTTTCTGATTTCTGACAGCAGTAAAATATAATTTGAATTAAAAAATTAGATCCATTTTTCTTTTTTTGTCAAATAATTTAATTTAAAAAAATTTGTGGATACCCTGTACAAACAATTACTTAAATGTTTATATTACTGAATAGAGAATTAAAAAACCTTACAAACGAGCTAGCACACGACCCCTATTCTCATTTAAAAAAAACCATCGATTAGTACCTATATATAACATATAAATTATACACTAAGCATCAAAATTAACGCACCACCTTAAAAATAGGACATTTTTGATGTCTTTTATTTCCTAAACCTCTTGTCCAATTTTAGCGATTTTATAGCTTTAGTCTTTAAGAATGTCAGTGTAATAATATTATTGCTAAACAGGTAAGTGCCATTGTAAACCGGGTGTAACAATGATAGTGTGTTTTTCCTCAAAGTTTGGAACACCCTGTGGAGTATTCTAGCCCATATAAAATATTAAAATTAAAACTCAACCGTAGGCTTAGACTTTCTCAACATTTTACTTTTTGATTTATTCGCTTATATGGGATATTAAAAAAGTTAGGTACTTTAATAACTAGCCATGTTATGCATCAATACAGGGTATTTCTAAATAAGTGGGACAAACTTTAAGGGTAATTTTGCATGAAAAAATAATGACTGTTTGTTTTATAAACTTATGTCCACAAATGCTTCATTTCCGAGATACGGGATGTTGAATTTTTTCTTACAAATTGACGATTTACTTATTGCTCTAAAACCGGTTGAGATATGCAAATGAAATTTGGCAGGTTTTAAGAGGTCGTTATTGCGCATTTTTTGACATACAATTAAGAATTTTATATTCACCATTGGCGTGCATACGGGATGTATCTAAAATGTTTTTACCCGTATGCACGCCAATGATGAATATAAAGTTCCTAATTGTATGTCAAAAAATGTGCAATAACTACCTCTTAAAACCAACTAAATTTCATTTGAATATCTTAACCAGTTTTAGAGCAATAAATAAGTCGTCAGTTTGTAAGAAAAAATTCAACGTCCCGTATTTAGGAAACAAAGCATTTGCGGACATATGTTCATAAAACAAACAGTCATTATTGTTTCATGCAGAATTACCCCTTAAAGTTTGTCGTACTTATATAGAAACACCCTGTATTGATAAATAACATTGCTAGTTGTTAAAGTACCTAACTTTTTTATTATTCATCACAAGCAAATAAATCAAACAACAAAATGTTGAGAAACCCTAAGGGTACAGTCGAGTTTTAATTTCAATATTTTATATACGGTAGAATATTCCACAGGGTGTTCCAAACTTTGAGGAAAAAACACACTATCATTTTTACACCCGGTATACAATGACACTTACCTGTTTAAGAATAATATTATTACACCGATATTCTCGAAGAAAAAAGCTATAACATACTAAAATAATCACTCAAATCGGACAACAGGTTTAGGAAACACGAGACATCAAAAATGGTGGTGCGTTCATTTTTAAGGTGGTGCGTTAATTTTGATGCTTAGTGTATTATGCAAAAATATCATAATTATTTAAAAACAAAAATTGACATGTGTCGGGATTTTCCATTAAATTCGCCTATTTACGAAATAACGAATTTAGTCCTTTCATTTGCACCATACTGTTATAATTACTTTAAACAACCACAGATTGACTTGTGTAAAATTGGACACTAACTAGAAAAGTCAAATAAAATGGTATTTATTTTTATTTTTTATGGTGTAAAATTGAGTAAATTTACAATTTTGTATAAACCATAAATTGTTATTTACGAAAGCATAAAAAAAGATTGATTTGTTAGAAATCCATTACTAATGTCTAATGGGAAGCCCTCAACCAGCTAATGTGAAAAGAAATCACGAAAAGTCTTATTTTCCACTGCGTCAAGCTCTGACGTTATGTTGGGATATTCAGTTCTTTCAAGTATTTAGTTTCAGTTGGACGATGTCCTCCTACACACCGGAAATGATTCAATCAAATTGTGTTTTGACTAGGAAAGTTTTGGGGTAGTTCTGATTTCTTTCATTATACATGTATTTTGGACTGCTGAATCTGAATATGAGGTTTGCGGACAAAATTTCGTGACGGAACATTGAGTAAATAGCGAAAAAAGCGAAAAATTTATGCTTTTTCCTGCTTTTTTGCTTAAATCTCGAAAACTATTAACTTTTAGTAAATGGTCTGTTAATAAAAATTAAAGTGCTTAAAATTCTCTACAAATATCACTATTGACTTTTTTTCAGACGAATCTTAACGTGCAAGTCTCTTTCACCATTTCCTACTAACACTACATCATCACTCATCAGCATACATTAGGCAGCATGGAATGCTACCCTGTAGTTCCGCTGTTTATCGCTATAGAGTATACGTCCTAAAACATCCACGTAAGTAGTTTAAGGGTTAAAAATGTTTTGATAGGTTTAAATTTAAGAGTATTAATTAAGTAATTTAGGAGTAAATAAGTTCTTAAAGTAATTTAAGAGCTTAAAAAGTAGTAATTTAGGTAGTACAACTTTTAAAAGTATTATTTTTCGTATGTTATAGCTTTTTCCTTCAAGAATATCGGTGTAATAATATTATTGTTAAACAGGTAAGTGTCATTGTATACCGGGTGTAAAAATGATAGTGTGTTTTTTCCTCAAAGTTTGGAACACCCTGTGGAATATTCTAGCGTATACAAAATATTGAAATTAAAACTCGACTGTAGCCTTAGGGTTTCTCAACATTTTGTTGTTTGATTTATTTGCTTGTGATGGATAATAAAAAAGTTAGGTACTTTAACAACTAGCAATGTTATTCATCAATACAGGGTGTCTCTATATAGGTACGACAAACTCTAAGGGGTAATTCTGCATGAAAAAATAATGACTGTTTGTTTTATGAACATATGTCCGCAAATGCTTTGTTTCCAATATACGGGACGTTGAATTTTTTCTTACAAACTGACGTTTCTGTTTCTTCTTCAATATTAGCCTCCTAAATTGTTTAAGTTATCGTACCATCTTTTTCTTGATCTGCTAATACTTCTTCGCTCATTTGGTGACTTATCTCGTGCTATTCGTACTATCCCATCCTCTGACATTCTACTAATGTGTTTGTTCCACTCCTGTTTCCGTTTTATCACCCATCCATTTATGTCTTATACATTGCATGATCTTCTTATGTTTTCACTCCTCTCCCTATCCAACAGATTTTTCCCTGATATTCGTCGGAGTATTTTCATCTCTGTTGTTTCTAGTAGTCGTCTCGTTTTAGATGTGTCGGGTCTTGTCTCCGCCGTGTATGTCAATATAGGTCTAATTGCTGCTTTATAGATTCTTGCTTTCGTGTGTTATCTTAGGTGTTTGTTCTTTCAAATTGTGTCATTAAGAGATCCCGCCGATTTACTAGTAGTATTTAAAAGTATATAAAACCGGAAAAATACCTCAGGAATGGTTGGTGTCCACCTTTGTAACAATACCTAAAACAATATATGCCAAAGATTGTTCAGACTATAGGACAATATCACTAATAAGCCATACCCTCAAAATATTTCTAAAGGTGATTCATGGAAGATTATACAGAAAGCTAGAAAATGATATGGATGATACCCAATTTGGGTTCCGCAAAGGACTTGGAACAAGAGAGGCATTGTTTGCATTTAATGTCCTCTCTCAAAGATGCTTAGATATGAACCTGGATATTTATTCCTGTTTCATCGACTTCGAAAAAGCGTTCGACAGAGTCCGACATGAAAAACTAATAGAATTATTGAAAAACAGAGATATAGACAGACGAGACTTACGAATTATCATCAATCTGTATTGCAATCAAAAGGCCAATATAAAGATAGACGAACAAGAGTCCGAGAATATTGATATAAAGAGAGGGGTAAGACAGGGTTGTGTACTGTCGCCGCTACTGTTTAACGTGTACAGTGGAGCCATATTTCAGGAAGCGATAGCGGAACTAAGTGATGGAATCCCTATAAACGGAAGAACAGTAAATAACATAAGATTCGCTGATGACACCGTTATAATGGCAGACACCCTTGAGTCGCTACAAGAATTGTTAAATAGAATTAACGATTATTGCATTCGATATGGACTCAAAATAAACAAGAAAAAAACTAAATTTATGATTGTCTCAAAAACACAACATGGAAATGAAAGGTTAATACTAGAGCAAACCCAAATAGAAAAAGTAAAGACATACAAATATCTGGGAACCTGGGTTGATGACAAAAATGACCAAAGCAAAGAAATTAAAGTCCGAATTGAAACTGCAAGGCAAGCATTTATAAAAATGAAGACACTGCTTACAAACAAAGACCTTCAGTTGCCTCTCAGATTGAGGGCTCTAAGATGCTACATATTTTTTATATTACTATACGGAATGGAAGCTTGGATATTGAAAAGGCAACATAATATAAGAAAAATAGCGTTCGAAATGTGGTGTTACAGAAGAATTTTGAAAATTCAGTGGGTTCAAAGGATTACCAATGTTGAAGTGCTACGACGTTTAAATAAGGAGTTAGAAATTATGAACAGTATAAAAACAAGAAAACTAGAATATTTGGGTCACATTACCAGAGGACAGAAATATGAGCTGCTGAGAGTTATTATGCAAGGAAGGATCCAAGGAAAAAGAAGCAGAGGAAGAAGACGCATCTCCTGGCTGAGGAACCTTAGAGAATGGTTTAACTGTAGTTCATTACAACTGCTCAGAGCAGCAGCCAACAAAGTGACCATAGCCATTATGATATCCAACCTCCGCTAGGAGATGGAACTTTAAGAAAAAGCCGATTTACTAGCTTTTAAGCTTTGTTGTACTTCCTCTTCAATATCTCCGTAACTGGTTATAAATATTCCCAGATATCTAAACCTTGCTTCCTGCTTTATTATTTTCCCATTAATTTCTATTTTACATCGTAGAGGGTATTTAGATGTCATACCTACATTTGTTTTTTTCTGCTGATATTATCATATTGTAACGAGCGATCCACAATTATTGGGATCAAAGCTATCCGTGCAAAAAATTACGTATGTCTTGTTTAAATCTGAAAGACCGCCGGAGTGTGACGTCACGGGCAACTGCGGCTATATTCAGCGTTGTTATGATCACTTTTCCAAACAAAGAATAAAGATTGAAAACACGTTGAAAAGATACCCAATCTCAAGACCTTTTAATTCGTATAAAGTTAAAATTTTGCTTGCTCTGCTACTTTTTATGTTCAATTATAGTGTTTTTTAAGTTGACGTACATACATTTACAAGTATATGTCAAAGTTGACGTAAACTGGAAAGTATATCTTAATTAATAATAGACATGCACTGTATAGCTATCTCTGTCATTCAGAGCCACCTATGGTGACAATAATTTTGGATCACACGTTATTTCTTGGCTGTTGTATTGAAGATGTGTTTTAATCTTTGGAGATCGTCTTCTATCTCGGCGATGAATGCGGCGTCGTCTGCATAACATAATATTTGGATTTATTTATTCACCATTCTGTAACCATGACCTTTACGTACCGCTTCTATTATTTTGTCCATTATTATATTAACCTTCGGAGTACGAAGACTGGGTCAAGCGTGACCCGAAATTAGCTTATTTCTTAATATTTTATGAAATAATTTTTTTACAAATCCGATTGATCGTGAGTTTTCCTTATTTGTTTCAATCTATTTTTTCGTATATAATTCGTGAACATGCATATTACAGTTTTTCCTCTACGTAACATCTATGATGCCGGGTCAGTCCTGACCCGGTCTTCGGATTTCGGAGAATATTTTCAATATTCGCAGGGTACACGTAAATACCTAATTACGTAAGTACACGTAAATCGCAGCCGTCTCTGTTTACGGGTATACGTATTCAAATATATGGCCGGGGCAAATTTACCTACGCCCGTTTTCTGTAAGGTATTACAATCTGACCGCCGGAGCGAACTAGTATATGCCCATGGGAAACTATCTTAAAAAATTTGAATACAATAATTTAGGATTATAATTGTTATGTTTGTTTGTTTTTTGTTGAATTAAAGATACTGTATATTAATACTGACTATTTAAAACATCCTTATAAATAAAATGAGAATGGGTCACGCTTGACCCATCATCGTAATCTAATTAAGTCAAATAATCTCCGTACTCCGAAGGTTAAAGAGCAGTGGGCTTAACGAGTCACCTTGTCTGACTCCGCTTTGTACTGTATTAGTGTATTAGTGTATAAACTGCGTTAGTCCGAATTCGCATACCAGAAATATGCAGGAACGGACAGGTAACGGCACAGAATGTAACATCAAATTATTGTTTCAGAGAAACGTTGACGTGCTACTGAGAGCGGGGCGTTGCGTGACGGTGCCGACATATGAGAACATTTTGGTTTAAAACACATTACAGAATAATTTGATGGAACGTTGCCGGTCCATTACGGGACGTTGACGTTCCGTAAAATGCGAATCGACCTTTAGTACACAATTTGTGAGTAAACGAAAGTAAAGAAAGACAGTTTAACATTTAAGTTGGATTTATAGTTTGACGTAGCGTAGACGTAGATGTAACTTAGACGCACTGGAAAAGTTCAACACCGAGTTTTGTGTACTCTTGTTAATAAATGAACGTAAGTGGATGACGGAACGTAAGAGAAACGTAACGGAACGGAAGAGTTGGCCAAGTTTCATCTCTTACAGTGCGTTTCTTACGTCTGGCCAATCATAAGGAAGAATTTTGTTCTGTCACTCAAAGTGGACCTGCCCCCTCATCCCTTTTGTAAAAAGTTGTTTGTCAACATATTCGAATTTTGTTAATTATTTGTTACAATAAGTTAATAATTTAATAAAAATACAGTGCGGTGGAACAAGTGTTGCCCCCCCCTGTTAACTTATTTATTTTAAGAATATAAGCAAAACTCTCGGACAGGTCGATTTTTAAACTAAGCATAGTATAGTATAGCATCAACGTTTTGAACTTTACGCTATCCCTCTTCAGGTGACAGCCATAACTTTGATTTTTTTAAATGGGAAAGTACCTCATGTGATACCTCATTTAAAGCTCTTAAAATACCGAGTTCAAAAACGCATAATACTTTAATCCTGTTTGAGAGCGTAGGCGAAAAATTTCGGTCGAATTCTTTGTAAATGCAATAATTTTTTTCGAATCCTGAAAAAACCAATAAATATTTTTGAAAAATTTAAACGCAGAATGAAATATTACAGTATTATCGATGGTCCAAAGTCCCTGAGAACTATTATAATGTTTATTTTAATAAGTCACAGTGGTGGAAAACAGAAAATTTAGTGTGATTTTTAATTTCAAATATATCATTCAAAAGAAACTTTTTGTTTATTATAAGGGACTGTCAGCCCTCGGTAATAATCTAATCTTTCATTCTGCGTTTAAATTTTTCAAAAATACTTATTAGTTTTCTCAGAATTCGAAAAAAATAAATGCGTTTAAAAAGAGTTCGACCGAGATTTTGGGCCTGCGATCTAAAAAAGGATTAAAGTATTATACATTTTTGAAATTAGTATTTTAAAAGCTGTTAAATGAGGTGTCAAATGATGTAATTTACCATTTAAAAAAATCAAAGTTATGCCTGTCACCTGGAGAGGGATCGCGTAAAGTTCTAAACGTTGATGCTATAATATACTATGGTTAGTTTAAAAATCGACCTCTCCGAGCGTTTTGCTTATGTTCTTAAAATAAACAATTAACAGGGGGGGGGGGGGTGCAACACTTATTCCACCGCACTGTATATCATAGTGTAGTTTCAATATTTTAGATAAATATGAGTTGTTTATTTAATTCGAGGTTATCCACACATATACGATAGGTAAATCCAATAAACATTAAACATTTTAAAGACTAGGAAATAAATCAAAATAGTTGGAAATCCCACGGCACCAAGGAGCATACTTTCGTGTATTTCCTAATCCATGTAACACACAAACCGGATACCTATATTATATTATAATAAATAATAGTATAAATAAATAAACACAAAGTTTGTTTACGGTTAGTATAATTTATAGGCTATGTTCCTGTGTTGTTGAATTAAGTCATTGTTTCTACTCATGCGCAAAAATTCCGCTACGTCGAATTATAAATTGACATATTATTTTTTAACGTCTCCAGTCCGTTTCTTCCGTCTCCGGTGCGTCTACGTCTACGCTACGTCAAACTATAAATCCAACTTTAGTTTCGATACAGAGACCACCACTATTCGCTTATGCTTATTTCGTCTTCTTGGACTCTAGAGCGACTCGTAAAGACCCTAAGCGGATGAAATGTGCATAAGCAAATAGCGGTGGTTTCTGTATGGAAAATAAATCTTAAACTGTCTTTCTAGTAACTGATAATCTTATAACATAAAATGTATAAATTATAGTACAAACTACTAGGTACTATTAATTTCTCATATTCTAGTGCAAACACTATTTATTCAATAGAACAATATAATTTTTTTAAACTATTGTGTTCACAAACCATACATACTCATACACGTTTCACGACCATGTTAATCTTTCGGATCGAATTAACGCCATCTCTTGATTGGAATGGGAATTAAATTGACTAATTTTAGTTACGTGGGAATTTCAAATTATAAATTTTGGGGGATTTTTGATGAAATTTCGCAGGAAATTAAAACAACAGAAAGACAATTCAATGTTTTATTCAATATTTTCCTGAAAACTTCAAATATTCCAATTTGTTTTCAAAATGCTAAACACTACTGCCATGTGTCACATGAAAGCACTGATGTGTAATATTGAGTTGAATGAAAATTTTTGAAAGAATCTTGTAGGATGATTGTTTAGATAAATATTACCTTATAATCTTTTACAAACTTCCAAAAATATATAGGCCCGAAATGTCGATGACACACTTGTCTATTAAAATAAACTGCTTCAGGATCTATTATATTGTTTTTTTAAATGTGGAGAAACACAACACGGGATGATCAATGTACACTAAAAATTCCAATCATTAAAACGGAGAGGAGGTTAATACAATTGATTATTGATTAAAATTGTGATTAAATCTAATTAAAAACGTAACACCACTGTAATAAAATAATTAAGCCACAAACTGTAAAATTAAAAGTAAATAACAAATTAATTTAATTGTCAACTGTCAGTTGTTAAATTTGACAAGAGAATTGACTGACAGCGACATCTCTTGATTGGAATGGTAACTAATTTGCTGTCTTGACCTTGACAATTTACGTGAAACGTCTATGAGTATGTATGGTTTGTGATTGTGTTCCTTGCGTGAAACTACCGTCCCATTCAAACAGGATTTTATTCATTCGCGTTCGTATTGCTGATCGTCTTGACGGGCTTGAAGAATACCCGTTACTGGAGAATTTTATTAAATCTGTAGTATTTTGATCAAAATTGGTTTGGGGCGCTTTATGTAATCTTCTTTCTACTATTGCTCCCTTACATTCACAACCTTTGGCAAAATTGGATATTGTGTGTCAAATAAAAAATTGTGTTAAAAATTTAATAATAGATCATGATTGATGGAAAAATTGATTAGGAAAAAATGGCAGTCTTTATAAGTTTTAAAAGAAAATTAGAATATTTAAGGTGATAATATGCAACTTTTGTTCTACTTCCTTGTTAGTAGAGATGCAGAAATATAAAATATCTTTTTAAAAATCTCAACAAAATTTATGTTTGTTGTTAAAAATCCGCCCAAATATGATCCGATATATTCAATCTTCTGCTGGTAAAGCCATGATAGTTTTTTTTTTTCAACCATGAATGATCCTTGCTCATAGAGCTTACAGAACTTAGAGTGCATATCAACGAAAACCTGTATAATGAAACTGTAAACAAGGTTCATCAAGCAACAGGAGGAAAACGTCCAGGATGGTTCTCACGTAGTGTTATTCTTCTGGACGACAATTCTCGATCTTTTGCCGCTAAAGAAGTGAAATGAAATCTACAACGAAACAAATAGAGGATATTAGAGCATCCACTCTCTAGTTCCGATTTATTTCTCTACGATTTTCACATCTTTGGGCGACTGAAAATGGCGATCGTTTATAGATACAAGAAAAAATACAAAATTGCGTAAAATAATTTTTGAACCTTCAGCCACACGTAGATATTCTTTGAATTAAATTATATCAACCATCTAGCGGGGCTGGAAAGAACCCCCAAAATCTTTAACAGAAAGGGAGTTTGAGTGTTACCTCCATTTAGAGGTCATTCAACTGCCTTTTCAAAAATACTACACACAATATATTTCTTTTCAGTGCTTTTGGAAAAATCATGTAAAAACTAAAACATATTTAGTATCGAGTTAAGAACTCCAAAGTTTTTGGAGTATTTAGTCCAAAATTTAACTATAACTTAAAAAAATAAAATGTTTAGAAATAAAATTTAAGAGTAGTTTGAAAGAAATTTATTAATATGTTGAATGGGTTGCATATGTGAGAAGACGACCGGTTTCGATTTCTACAATATACAGATCATCTTTAGGTCAAGCAGATCAAATCATCAACAATTAAAGTTAAAAAGATTAGTAGGAATATATTGCTTTTATAATTACAAATGAAATTTGTACATTTCTATAACGGACTCCCCTTTTACTGGGGTAAATTGATTATTTCATCTATTTTACGTATCGTTTAAGTTGACCATTAAAATTTCCTTACTATTACACAAAATATTTATAGTCCTGTCGCCAGAGGGGTACAACGGCCTCCTTAATTCAGATAGACTTACCCAAGTTTTTTTATGTATTTTGACATGTAGAACACGAATTTTTTGGGTAACAGTTGATCCGGATGTCGATAAGATTGTTATAAACCAAGAACTTGAGGAATTACATAACAGCGATTTTTCGCAAAACGAAATATTTTTTTGTATTTTTTGGGTGATTCTCAGAAAAAACTGGCCTTAAAAGTTTTTTCGTAGGATGCACAGTTTTCGAGATAAACGCGGTTGACTTTCAAAAAATCGAAAAGTGCAATTTTTGAATCCGAATAACTTTGGATCAAGGAATAAAATAGCAGTTCTGCTTACTGCATTTGAAAGTTCAAGTCAAATTCTATCGGTTTTAATTATTGGTATTGCTAAAAATTAAGTGTGTATTTGTTAAACAAAGCTATAAACACATAGTGTTTCCCGTGCCCAATGCATGCGTTATAATGTACGTAATCTACGTAGAAATTGTATGTATGCGCGCCTACTCGTTCGATTTCAAATGAGAAATGCATTGAAAATATCATTTAATCACTATGTGTTTATAGCTTTGTTTAACAATACAAAAATTAATTTTACGCAATGAAAATAATCAAAACCGATAGAACTTGACTTGAGCTTTCAAATGCGCTAAGCAGAATTGCTATTTTATTTTTCAATCAAAAGTAATTCGGGTTAAAAAATTGCAATTTTTCGATTTTTTGAAAGTTGAACCGCGTGTATGTCGAAAACTATGCATCCTACGAAAAAACTGGTAAAAACATTTTTTGATCAGAATGACCCAAAAAATACAAAAAAAAAAGTTTTGTTTTGCGAAAAATCTCTGTTATGTGATTCCTCAATTTCTTTGTTTATGAAAAAACAAAAGATGTAGATCTTTGAAACACACTCAGTGATCAAAAGATCCACAGGTACTGGTTTAACGACCACTCGTACGAAATCAAACAAATGAAATAGAGAATGTGGAAAAATCCCCTTACGAATAACTCACACATTCACTATTTCTGGCTGGGAAAAATTTTTCGAATAGAATCAAAGATCCAAACACTAGTTCTTAGAAATGTGTTTCGCCCTCTTCAACCTCTGTGGGCTCATCGGTAAAGAAGAGAGGTTGAATATCTTTAGACACATTCCATCAAAAAACAACATCCGAGACATAGACATAACAGGAGCGTAAATCTACGCCCAACCTGAAAATGACAGTCTCAAGTTTTAATTCCCTAATTACTTTAGAGTAAGTAAGATAATGTTTATGAAAAAACAAAAGATGTAGATCTTTGAAACACACTCAGTGATCAAAAGATCCACAGGTACTGGTTTAACGACCACTCGTACGAAATCAAACAAATGAAATAGAGAATGTGGAAAAATCCCCTTACGAATAACTCACACATCCACTATTTCTGGCTGGGAAAAATTTTTCGAATAGAATCAAAGATCCAAACACCAGTTCTTAGAAATGTGTTTCGCCCTCTTCAACCTCCGTGGGCTCATCGGTAAAGATGAGAGGTTGAATATCTTTAGACATATTCCATCAAAAAACAACATCCGAGACATAGACATAACAGGAGCGTAAATCTACGCCCAACCTGAAAATGACAGTCTCAAGTTTTAATTCCCTAATTACTTTAGAGTAAGTAAGATAATGTTTATGAAAAAACAAAAGATGTAGATCTTTGAAACACACTCAGTGATCAAAAGATCCACAGGTACTGGTTTAACGACCACTTGTACGAAATCAAACAAATGAAATAGAGAATGTGTAAAAATCCCCTTACATAAAAAAAAATTCTTTGTTTATAACAATCTTATCGACATCCGGATGGACTGTTACCCAAAAAATTCTTGTTCTACGGGTCAAAATACATAAAAAACTTGAGTAAGTCCATCTGAATTAAGGAGGCCGTTGTACCGCCACTGGCGACAGGACTATTACTACTTCATCAGTAATAAAAATTTTCGTAAAATCGGCAAAATATTGATTACTTTTATAGACAAATATCTTTTTAATGTGAACTCGAAAATAATCCCTATTAAAAAAATTAATACGGTATTAATCTAGTATTTCTTCTTATATTATTTTACCTTATCAGTTCCGCTCGACAGAGACTACATAGCTTCTAGAGCATTATACAAGTTTAAATAAACTTAAAGTAAATATCTTGAATTTGTGGGTAACTACTCAACCGAACGAACACCGATAGTTGAGCTGTTTAATGGCAAAATGCAATTTGTAGTCAGACAGACGTAGCAATAATTCGGTAAAAGGCTTAACTTTCTCAATAAACACTCCGATTCCCCTTCGAGAACAGAGAGTCAAATCCTGACCGAAAGTATCCCAACAAGCGGATCCGAACAAGGGCAAGGGCTTGATCTAATGTCATTTGATGGTAAAATGCGCATCAAAGTGCAAAGTTGGCGGTGTTCGCCTGAAGGCAGAGCTAGTTAGACCCTTAGACACGCCCTAACACTGATACGAACTATTCTGACGTTTAATTTTATTTGTAAAACTAAACTTTGGATGTTGCTCGCTTCTATCGGTCGACCACGACCGACGCTTCGATAGAGGTTCGTGTAACAAAGGACAGGGTCGGGAACATTGTTGCTACATTTTTCTCTCAATTATACGATGGTTGCTTTGCAGGCTGTTTATCAATTTTACACTTTGTAGTCCTCATTAAAATTAGAAGAATAGTTTTATGAGCAGTGGATTTCTTTTAAAAGCATCTAACAATAGATTTCTTAAAATGTTTCTTTTTAAAATCTAATCTTATAAAACAGTGGCGGCTCGTGGCTTTAGGGACAGGGTTGGCAAGGTTTTGTCTACAAAGGCTTCAATTTCATAGGAGATCTTTGGTTTTTGTTTTTTTTATTTTTTTTTTGTTTTTTGTTTTGTTTTTGAAGTTATACTTCTTTAGACGCGATTTCATTGAGGGTGAAATTTGATTAATCTGCGCGCATGCGCACACCGACAGTATGGTATTAGTCGTTATACGGGCTCTGATTGGGTGTTGAAATTATCTGTCCATAATTGTTCAATATGGAGGTTATCGGTAAACAAAAATATTGTATATATTAGTTTTTATTGTTGTGAGGACAGAAATAAAATAAAATTTATAATTATAGTGACTTTTTAAATAGTTTTGAAAAGCCGCAGGTACGTAATTCTAAATGTTTCAGTTATATTCCAATAAAAAATTATCTTCATACCTATCTATTTGGAAAATGTAAAAAAAATCATGTAGTTAGTAGGCAATGCTTTAATTTACATAATCTGATTAGGAACAAACTTTCTACAAATCTTCATCTAATATATCGTTTTCTTACTCTATATTTTGTCATATAAATAAACAGTTGACAAAACATTTGTCAATTTGATTAAATTCATATAAATAAACAAAATGTCAAAAAGGTTATGGTGTAAACGTTTAGTTTGTGTACATTCCCACATGACGTATACGCGAATGTGGTGCAGTGGGAAATTGCTTCGACTTTCGTACGGCGCGATAGACGTGAAGTGGGTTCAAGCCCAAAGCAAGTTGTTATTTTTTTTATTTTTTTTTTATAGATTTTATGATTGTAACTATATTATTATATAATTGTTTTCAAAAAATACGTATTTAGTTAAAATTTTTGGCAACAATTATTGTTCAGAAATCATTTGTGGCATTTTTCAATGTGTTTGTGTGTGTTTAATTCTTTTATTTTTTTAATTTTTGATATTGTTGCAATAAAAATTTTGGAAAGTAGTAGAGAAATTGTTTAGAAGTATAACTTCTTACGTGCGTACAAAGTACACACATTCTTTTTTTTCCTATAAATTTAGAAACTATACCTGTTTATAAATTAACTCTAGTCTATGTTGTTTCGAAGTAGCAAAATGGGTTATAACGTAATTATAAAATTTATTATTGTTTTGGAGGGATTTTAAAAGTTTTTTTCTATCAACATTTGAGACAAGTTTGGCATTCTCTCCTGTTTTATGGTGTTTCGACAATACGTTTTGACTCTTTTGAGACAAGAGATATCCCGTTCATTTGAGACAGAATTTGCCCACATTTGAGCACAATAATTTATTAATTTCGGGAACAGTTTGTTGTACCTAATGAATTGCAGTATATAAAATTATACATAGTCTGTAGCTTATCCCACCTTCCGAAAATATTTGGATCAGAATATAAAACTGTTAATCCATTTTCTTATTTTATTTGATTAAAAGAATGATGGATAATTTTTAATGAACTTGTCTAAAAGATATTTTGAAAATTCTTTGGCGTAACTTTTAAACTTTGAATAATCAAAGAGGTCAATGACTTGTAACAGTGAGTAAATAATAGTTTTGCTTGGTGCAATTGTTTTAACTTTTGTCCGGAAACCATACAATTCACTGGACATCAAGATAGCCCCGTCAGAAATTTGCCTTACCAATTTACTTTTGATATCAAAAAATTTTAATCTATCCTTTAAATTAAAACACCAAAAATATATTCTGTCTTATGGCTTCTACTCACGTCTGAAAACCTAAAAACCTGTCATAAATATTAGATGTAACGCGTATCGAAGAACAATTTTATTGATACTTGTGAATGACATGTTACATGTTACCTCTATCAGAAGTGTCGTCTACTTCTACCGAAAAGGATCAAAATGTAACTACCAATTGATTCTTTCATTCTGTGCTGTTTTAGGTACACCGCTATATTCTTCGAGTCAGAAAATAAATTAGAAAATTCCAGATCGCATTTGTTAAACAATTTTATTTGTTCTCTATAATTAACTTGATTTAACGAATGCTCCGATACATCCTGTCCCCTAAATGGTAATTCCTAACAACTTAAAAGAATTACAATATCAATAATAATTAAACGACGTAAAACTACTTACCTATTTCATAATTTTATCCCGGGCGCGCCAGCAAGGCAATACGTGGCTACGTACGTGCCTTTCTGCCGTTTGCAGATCACCGCTCGGCAGAGGTACTCGCTGCCGTACTTGCCATTCAAATAAATAGGGGGAATGTATAATTGGTTGCCTATCAGCTAATATTCCATAGCTTCTTATTATCCGCTCTGAGCTTCGCTGGTATCGCCACCTACCTACAGGATTACTAGTATAACTTTTACCGGAAATTTTCTGGAGAGAAAAAAGGGTTGCCTATACTCTGTGAGTTTCGCTGGTATGGCTTCTATCGCCATCTAACGGTTGACTAGTGTTCCTATTTCGGCCGGAATTTTAAAGAGGACAGTAGAAAAGCAAATAAAAGTTGTTTCAAACTTATTATTTAATTCTTATCGTGTAATATTTACAACGTAAAGAAGTAATTGGATTGTAATCGATAATTAATAGCAGTAAGTACAGAATTTATTATTCATTATGATTATTTTAAAGCTTTGATGGTTTTGACGTTTATGTTGACAACTAATATTAGAAAAAATTTATTCTGCAAAAAAGTATAATAATTTAATATAATTATAGTATAATACTTCTTAAATATTAACTAATGAATGACAGTTAACGGCATCCTACGTTTGCTGTGATTTGTCGTTATCTTGACGCATTCAAATTTTGTTTCAGGATTGGATTGTAAAATTGAAACCTTCAAAATTCGAGAGTGTGCTAACTGATCCTTTAGCTCAAATTTTTCTACCGTTTTAAAATAAAATTTGTGTTTACTTACTTTTTTCTAACTGCATCAATCCATTTTTGTCGTTGAATCACGTTATGCTTAGCGACAGAAAAGTTGTAGAATACACAGTTACTATTGTAACCAGTATTTCGACACTCTTTAATACAACAACTTTCGTGAGACATTTAAAAGCTATAATATGCAACTCTTAATGCAGAACGTCAAAAAGCAAATTTCCAGTAAAGGTTTACAAACTTGTCACTACTGGCGCTCGAGAATTTTTAATTATCCCCTCTACCTACGAGCTCACAGCGTATAAGCAAATTGTCGATCTGGGGACGGCATGCCGTGCCGGGCTTTATAATAAGAATTCACACAATCGCAAACGGGTGCGGGTGCATGGCTATAGGATCATTAATTTGAAAAGTCTCTTACGCACAGCGCACAGGGATCACTTAACGTATCAGATCGATCGAATTCTTTTAAAACACAATGAATAAAATTAAGTCTGTATTATCTCACAGATATATTCTTTATTTCACAGAAACGAATATCATTAACTTCGATTAAATTAAATATTTAAAAAATCTATAATGTGTCCATAAATGTGTGGGTCGGCACTGCCGACCCTGCCGACCCTGACGAGCCGCCACTGTTATAAAAGTCTAGGAAGACACGTCAAGCGGAAACGCCGTATTAGTACATTCTTTCACGGTTTTTGCTGTAAATTTTAAAGAACCGCTTGGATTGACATGAAATTTGGCACACGCATAGCCTAAACTTTTGTGTATGTTCCTATTAAACTATTATAGTAGTACTATTAGTTAAACATAGTAGTACTCTTAGTACTTTCTCGAAAAGCCAGTTTTTATCGAGATATTTTGAATATTTGTCAAATCCACCACATATTTGTATATGGTTAAGTACGATTATCGAGACCTGGTAATAATGAAAAATTTATAATTTAAATTTTTATAATATGAAAAAATATTAAGACGCAAAAAAGTTTTAAAAACACTGTGTTTAACTAATGGTACCGCAATAAAAGTTTAATTGGAACGTACACAAACATTTGGGGTTTTAAAAGAATGAAACCCACATAAAAATTTTATGTTAACATATTAAAAAAGAAGCTGCATCTCGATAAAAACTGGCTTATCGGAAATTCTAGAAACAAAAAAGTTTTAAAACATTGTGTTTAACTAATGGTACCACAATAATAACTCAATGGGAACGTACAGAAAAGTTTGGGGGGGGGGGGTTTAAGGCAACAAAGCCCCATAAAATTTATGGGGTGTACAAATTTCACAGTTTTTTAAGATAATTCTGCCATGAGTATGCCACATATCCATTTTCAATAAAAAATCTCTTGGAGTTTTCGATGTATGAAAAAAAATCGATTTTCTTTTTGTAAATTCAAAAGGCTGCAACTTTTTTTGTGTGCACTACTGTATATGGTTATGTGAGGTCAATCAACCTATTTTTGACCCCAGAATCTGTAGTACAATTTACGACCAATCTTTTCGGGACAACCTGTATATAGATGCTTCAAACTATAACATAAATCCATGCTTTTTTTGAAGTAATTAAGGTAAGAAATACTATTAAACAGCTCTAATGATATTTATCACAATAACATTAATAAACGCATTTTTATTATTTCAAAAAACACTTCTATTTTACTTGCAAACATATTAATTCTTTACCAATATTTTATTTTATCTAGTAACAAACGGTGAATGCGTCTATCCCCTATTTTGTTATTATAAAACACAAAATAGCTACCAGCAATTTTCGTTAGCACACAAAAGCAAAAAAGACCTGTCGGTAAAATAAACAGCGGAAATATTACTGGAAACAGGACGCAGGGAGGAAGAACTTTATCACTAAATAGCCGGAAATTCTTCCTTAAGGCTTTCCTTGGTGCTGCCAATTATGGTAAATTCGTGAAATATTCCAGTTAGGTTAAAACGGTACAATCTGTAGGAATTTATTTATAAAAGGGAAGTTTGCGTGTAAGTTGGTGTTATGAATGTGCTTATGGAAATAATGGGTAGCGTTTATGTTAACGTGGTAATTTTATTTGTTTTGGAATTAAATTTTATATAATTTGAAAACAATTATATTTCTACTTTGATGAAATGTTTTGGAGCACCTCTCAAAAAGTATATTGCCCGTCATTATTATGGTATCTACATATAACTATCGGAGTGACTACCGTCCTCTTTGGGCTATTCGGATTGATTTTTCACGGGGAATTATTCAGAAATGTTCAGTTTTGTATTCTGAGTAAACTTCTTATCTTTGAGGAAGTTGTTGTATTTCAAGTAGGTTCTGTTTCCTGCTAAGTTTCTTTCATTGATTATTAGCTTGCGTGATTAGTTCCTGAACTGAGACCCCAAGATATTTAAAGTGTTCTACATTTTCAAACTCAAATTCGCCAATAATGGGTAGGGATTATATATAATGAGGTAACTATATTTTACTTTTAGCCTGATCAGGGAACACAAAATTTTACGAAAACCTCCAAAAAAATAAAGGAAGGATGAAAATTTGGGAATAGGTAGTTGAAATTTTCTGTTATTATATAAGAAAAAGTTTACAATTCTACATCTCCTCCATTTTTCAAAAATTGAGATATACGGGATGAGACATATTTTCTCGGGGGTGAAAAAATATACATTCAAAATAAGTCCAAAATTGGATAACGTGACTTAGTTTTTTCACTAAGTTAATACTTTTCGAGTTATTTGCGAGTGAGCACGTTCATTTTTAACAAAAAAAAAAACAAGTTTTTGGACGGTTTTTCGCAGATAACTCAAAAAGTAAGTATCTTAGTGAAAAAGATATTACTAGCAAAAATATAGCTTATAAAAAATTGAAAAAATGGTTTATGCATGAGGTCTGTAGTAGACTCAGTAAAAGCAGAGTTGTAGCTAATGAAAAGTAGGTTCTTCTTCGTCAAATTCCAAATCGAATATTTCAATTTGAAATAACCCAAAAACGGAGCACTTTACGTGGAAAATTCATTACAACTTTTTTATAGTGTTTAAAAAATAGTTTATTTTTGTTTTTTGAAAAAACTTAAAGTAAGTGGGTTACGCTCAAAATATTGTTGGTCCTTTTTATTTTTTGTTAAAAAAATCACGAAAATCGCCGTCTAATTAGCTTTCCAAATAAAATTAATCGTTATCGCTTCACAAGTTACTTTACTTATGTATTCTTTATATTATCTATAAGTTTCGTTGGTTAAACGTGCACATTTTTGAAAAAAATTTGGTTTAAAATAAAACATTTTTTTTTAATTTAAAAAAAATGGAATTTTTTATGGAATTAACTTAAAAATTATTAGTAATACCAAAAATATCAAAGCGTAGTAAAATGTACGTTTTGCTTTTCTGAAAATTTTTAATTTTTTGTTTTCTTGTTAGACAAAAATTGGTGATTAAAACTCGTGATTAGTTACTCGTTCAAGCCATTGTAACTACAGCTTTTTCAAAAATAAAAATTTTGAACCGATGAAACTTACAAATCATATAATAAATATATAAGCAAAATAACTTTGTCAAGTGGTAATGATAAAATTTATTTGTGATGCTAATTAGAGGGTAATTTTCGCGATTATTTTAACCAATAAATAAAAGGGACCAACAATATTTTGAGCGTAACTAACTTACTATTAATGTTAGAAGTTTTTTTTAATCAACAAAGATAAACCTTTTTTTAAACACTTTTAAAAGCTGTCATGAATTTTCCCCGAAAAGTGATCCGTTTTTGAGTTATATCACATTGAAATATTTGATTTGAAATTTGACGAAGAAGAACCTACTTTCATTGGCTACAACTCTGCTTCTACTGGGTCTACAGACCTCGTGCATAACCATTTTTTTAAATTTTTTATAAGCTATAGTTTTGCTAAGAATATTTTTTTCGATGAAATACTTGCTTTTTAAGTTATCTACGAAAAACTGTCCAAAAACAATGTTTTTTTTTGTTAAAAATGAACATATTCACTAGCAAATAACTCGAAAAGTATTGACTTAGTGAAAAAACTCTATAGATCAAAAGTTGTTTAGAATTAGTCATTTTATCCAATTCCGGTCTTACTTTGAATGTATATTTTCCACCTTCAAGAGGGGGTATTCCCCTCCATTTTTGTAAAATGGAGGGAGGTACAATTGTATACTTTTTCTTATATAATAATATACAATTTCAACTACCTATTCCCAAATTTTCATCATTTCTTTATTTTTTTGGGGTCAGATTATTCTTTGATCGGGCTATTTGATCTTGCTATATGTTGAGGAAAGTTATATTTCTACGGCAGTGAAATGTTTTGGGACACCTCTCAAAAAGTATTCATATCATCATCATGGCATCTACACAACTATCAGAGTGATTTTCGCCCTACTTTTGCTCATCCGATTCATTTGTCACGTAGAATTATTCCGGATTAACAATTTGGTTTTAAAATTAGTTGTGTGACTTGACTTCTTCCATAATATTTCTCCACTCGTTCCTGTTTTTGCTTATGATTGCCCAATCTCTAACTCCCATCTTCTTAAGGTCGGCATTTATCTGGTTCTCCCATCTCGTTTTCGGTCTTCCTGATACTTGTCTCCAATGGGTAATTTTCTTAACAACTCCATATGAGTCTCTGTTCCTTGATAAATCTGACGATGTTTTAAACATCTGACGATGTCCTTTCAAAAGTTCTCTTACTTCGCAGTTCATCAGTTTTCTAAATTAGTTATTACTTATGTTTGAGTCTGCTATTTTCCGAATGATTATTCTCTTTAGGATCCTCAATATTTCTTTATCTTTCTGTTTCAAGCACCTTACTTCAGCACCAAATGAGTGGTTCAGTTCCATACTTGCCTAAGCCGCATTTTCATTATAAGTCAGAAAGTTGATGTAAAGTAAATTGGCGATAATATAAAAAGCACTCGATGTAAAAACATTTTAATTTATTTTGAAAATGAACAAGATATTACTTTAACTAAAAGTTATACAAAGAAAAATTAAATATCAACATGTGAATCAGACTTTGATAAGAACTTATAGCCAACTTTGGCGCTAACACTAACTTTAAAATAAGTAATACAGTTGTTGGCTAGGCAACGATAAAGTAGGTCGATAAATTATTTTATTAATCAATTTCAACGTCAGACTTAATTGAATCTCCAGTTGGTTCTTCAATGATCCCTGATTGAAGCGATCTATAAAAATTGTGATATTCTGGAAGTATATATTTAAGAAGATCTATTAAATCATATCGAGATAAATGTCGCCACATAAATTGCCTGGTATGAACAAGGGGCCAATTATTATAGCATCGTCTAATATTCCTACCCAAACATTCAATTTTTCAGAATATTAAGTGTGACCTTCTCTGAATTGATGCGTTACCATTCAGCATAAAAGTACATTCATCAGTGAAACAGATATTTTTTAACAATCTCGGTTCGACGCGAATTCTTTCAGTCATGAGTTCACAAAGCTCAATTCATCGGTCTGGATCATCATCGCCTAGTTCTTGAAGAATTTGTATTTTGTACGGGTGAAACTTATGTAATTTCAACACCTTTCTAACTGACTCATGTGAAAGTCCTCTCATTGCAGATACTTGATGTGTTGATGCAGTAGGCTCTATTGCAAAATTTCCAAGGACCTCAATTTGGGATGCGTTATTCAGTAATCTTGGGGCATCCCTTTTTTTATTTTGCACTGATCCCGTTTCTCTAAACTTTTCAACTAAATCGCGGACATACACGGACTGAAATTTTTTTCCGGATGCCTTTCATTAAATATTTGAGCTGTTCGTAAATAACACTGGTTCTGGGTGGAAATATGAAAATGATTTTCACAGGTTCAGGTATACTGTAAACCATCGTGACAACTACAGATTAATGACAGTACCGAACCTACAAATGAAGAAAACTAATGACATTTAAAGGTCTCAAATAAACCAAAAATTATTGTATCTGACAGAAACCAAAAAACAGATGTTTTTAACTTGTTTTGCAAAAGCGGCAGATTTAGTTTTTATACAAAAATATTTACCGACGGACATTTATCAATCACAATAATAGTCCGGGAGGTAGCATTAAAAATAAAAAAGTCATAGTACGCTGGCTGATGTTAACACCCTGTATAATTATTATTTACACCATTGGATAGCATTTGTATAGTCTTTTAAATGATGTACCACAAGTAGGGGTTTCCAGTTTAAAATTTGTTGGTTGTGGTGGGTGGGGCCTAGGGGGTTGATGGGGGTGAGTTCTCTTTCTTGTCATTTTAGTTCCCCGTACTTTGCTAGAAACGTTTTCAAGCATTTTTCGATATCAGCTTTTGTTCGTGAGATAGACCCCATTGTAAATTTTAAAATTGACACACTGTATGAGGGTTTAAGATAATGCTTTCTGAGCACAACCTAAGAGATTCCAGGTAGCCTTAAAAATACAGGAACTTCGAAAAAAAAAGGTTTCAATTTGTATCTATAAGATAGAGTGTTGAATTTCATTTTTGAAACAAAAAAATTCGGAACGATGCATTTATAAAATTGAACTTGAATAAACATACATATAACTTAATTTTTGTTTTATTTAGAAAAAATTTAGTTATCAACACACAACGGGCTGTGACATAAGAATTCTAAAATACATCAATATTCGTTAAAAATAATTCTTATTTTGTGGTGTAAATTTTTTGGATTATTGTTCATGTCCAAAAATTTTTTTAAATCTTTTTTTATTTTTATTTTGCATTTTATATGTATGCATAATTTATGCTTAACAAACTGGTTTTCTCTATCACTTTTTTTATACTTTTGCTTTGTCAAAAGAGTTATTATGCTGAATTCATAACGACTTCCTTGTTGGTTATTATATTATATTTATGCCGAGGTACAAACGCACAGCTAGATACAGATATGACATACAGATTCTACATTTATAAGCACATTTATGAAAGAGATAGGTAGGTATGTAAAAATATTCACCGACGAGCACATAACAAAAACTTAAATTTTCAAGTGTCCGCCGCATTTTGCGAGTAGTTAATTTAAAATTCATGTATATTTAAGCATTTTATATAAAATGAAACGTATTTTTTAATAATCACCGGACTGTTTTTTAATACATTAATAATCTACAGGGAGACTGGCATAAACCTATGACTACAGATTTACCGTGAAAATTCTTTTTCATTTTTAAAAAATAAACCAGTTGCAACTACCTGGGTAATTTCAGATATTTTATAATTTACACTAAACTGTATACAGTGATGAGCGCGCTAATAACCGTTAAAATAACGCAAAAGATGGACAACATAAGACCTAGTGGAGGTAGGAAATTATTTGTATAAACCTATAAAACATGACCACTCACAATAGTTTCCCAACTTAGTATGATACAATTGATCCAAAATATGGCATAACCCAGATATCCAAAGTGAAAGTTATCCTCCAACAGCAAATTGTTCTATATGGTCCACATAATGTTCAGAAAAAAGTCACACCATTGCGAGCGTCGGGTTTGGAGGAGAGAGGGGGACAAATCGGTAAATTCGTAGTTTTTTACGTTTTCGTTAATATTTCTAAAACTATGCGGTTTAGCATGAACATCCTTTTATACAAAAATGTTCTACATTAAATTTGAAATAAAAAAGGTCCTATGCATAATCCTTCTAAAATGAACTATTCCAAATTTACGGAGGTAGTATATCGAGGGGTTTTTGACAAAACATCGTAAGCATCAATTTTCCGAAAATGGGATTTTTATCTTAAATAGTTCCTTAAGATAGTATACAGCTAATTCAAAATTATTTTTTTCCTAATAACATCCGAAGTGTCTAAAATTGAATTTAATGTTTATCGTAACCACCGCATTTCAAACTCATTTTGTGCCTATGGTATTGTAAACGCCAAGGTAGTACCGACAGTTGATGGTAAACGCCATAAATCTTGTCGTTTACGTTTGCATATTTTGCCGCTTACGATAAAATTCAATGACCAAAATGACGATTAGGATTACTCAGTGTTATCTTAAATGTGTTAGAATTCAGTGGAAATTTTTTTTCGCTCCAACAATTTAAAACGAAAATAGTGGTAGTTTTTATAAATCCTTTTATTCAATAGATGCGGTAAGTTTTTAATACTTGTTTTTATGGTTTATTGTCTTTTTCATAGAATTTGAAGTCTAATTTACTAATTTGGTAATGACGTAACCTATGGTTTTTAGTTGTTCTTGTGCAAATATCATAAATACTATATTTGCAACAGAAATATATCAACTTAGTAGTAAATATATCAACGTAGTAAGTTCACTGAAACCTGAAACAAATGTAGGGGAGTCAATATAGAACGAACATTGAAACATAGTTTTTAATTCCAAACAACTTTTTTTATTAACAATTTTCGATATTGCGAAATATAAATAGTCCAGAAAGCCACTGCGCATCCGCTAGGAAAAATATTCTAATTCGGATTTTTTGCACAATCTTACTCAAAAAGGACTCCTTTTAACAAATTTGCATGTTGCCAGGACCAAAAGGTGGTCAAAAATTTTTTAAACGTTTTTTTTTGTTTTTCTCCTAGAATTATTTTTTTTGCATGGAACAAAGTTTTTTTAGGTTTTTTGGATCATTCCAAACAGAAAAGGTCTTTAGTGATTTTTCTCTAAAAATGATAGTTTTTGACATATAAGCGATTAAAAATTGAAAAATTGCGAAATCGGCCATTTTTAACGCTCAAAAACTATGGCATAAACCTATGACTACAGATTTACCGTGAAAATTCTTTTTCATTTTTAAAAAATAAACCAGTTGCAACTACCTGGGTAATTTCAGATATTTTATAATTTACCCTAAACTGTATACAGTGATGAGCGCGCTAATAACCGTTAAAATAACGCAAAAGATGGACAACATAAGACCTAGTGGAGGTAGGAAATTATTTGTATAAACCTATAAAACATGACCACTCACAATAGTTTCCCAACTTAGTATGATACAATTGATCCAAAATATGGCATAACCCAGATATCCAAAGTGAAAGTTATCCTCCAACAGCAAATTGTTCTATATGGTCCACATAATGTTCAGAAAAAAGTCACACCATTGCGAGCGTCGGGTTTGGAGGAGAGAGGGGGACAAATCGGTAAATTCGTAGTTTTTTACGTTTTCGTTAATATTTCTAAAACTATGCGGTTTAGCATGAACATCCTTTTATACAAAAATGTTCTACATTAAATTTGAAATAAAAAAGGTCCTATGCATAATCCTTCTAAAATGAACTATTCCAAATTTACGGAGGTAGTATATCGAGGGGTTTTTGACAAAACATCGTAAGCATCAATTTTCCGAAAATGGGATTTTTATCTTAAATAGTTCCTTAAGATAGTATACAGCTAATTCAAAATTATTTTTTTCCTAATAACATCCGAAGTGTCTAAAATTGAATTTAATGTTTATCGTAACCACCGCATTTCAAACTCATTTTGTGCCTATGGTATTGTAAACGCCAAGGTAGTACCGACAGTTGATGGTAAACGCCATAAATCTTGTCGTTTACGTTTGCATATTTTGCCGCTTACGATAAAATTCAATGACCAAAATGACGATTAGGATTACTCAGTGTTATCTTAAATGTGTTAGAATTCAGTGGAAATTTTTTTTCGCTCCAACAATTTAAAACGAAAATAGTGGTAGTTTTTATAAATCCTTTTATTCAATAGATGCGGTAAGTTTTTAATACTTGTTTTTATGGTTTATTGTCTTTTTCATAGAATTTGAAGTCTAATTTACTAATTTGGTAATGACGTAACCTATGGTTTTTAGTTGTTCTTGTGCAAATATCATAAATACTATATTTGCAACAGAAATATATCAACTTAGTAGTAAATATATCAACGTAGTAAGTTCACTGAAACCTGAAACAAATGTAGGGGAGTCAATATAGAACGAACATTGAAACATAGTTTTTAATTCCAAACAACTTTTTTTATTAACAATTTTCGATATTGCGAAATATAAATAGTCCAGAAAGCCACTGCGCATCCGCTAGGAAAAATATTCTAATTCGGATTTTTTGCACAATCTTACTCAAAAAGGACTCCTTTTAACAAATTTGCATGTTGCCAGGACCAAAAGGTGGTCAAAAATTTTTTAAACGTTTTTTTTTGTTTTTCTCCTAGAATTATTTTTTTTGCATGGAACAAAGTTTTTTTAGGTTTTTTGGATCATTCCAAACAGAAAAGGTCTTTAGTGATTTTTCTCTAAAAATGATAGTTTTTGACATATAAGCGATTAAAAATTGAAAAATTGCGAAATCGGCCATTTTTAACGCTCAAAAACTATGTGAAAAACTGAAAATTTGAATGTTGCCAAGGTAGGTGGATATTCTCTTAACCTCGATTGATGAAATCCCGAAGAGTTTTTTGCAATATAATATTCAAAACTCCTTTGTTTTTAATTTCTAATCACGCGTGCGCGACACTGTTTTCCACAGTCGTATGTGTATACAGTATGGTGCAAATGAAAGGAATAAATTCGTTATTTCGTAAACCGGCTACTTTAAGAAAATAACCCGAAACAGGTCGATTTTTATTTTTAAGTTATGATATTGTGGCATGTATGGTATACTAGTGACGTCATCCGTCTGGGCGTGATGACGTAATCGATTATTTTTTTAAATCAGAATAGGGATCGTGCGGTTGCTCATTTGAAAGGTTCTTCAATTCTCTATTCAGTAATGTAAACATTTACATAATTATTTATACAGGTTGTCCAAAAAATTTTTATTAAACTAAATTATTTGACAAAAAAGAATTAGAAGGACACCCTGTATAAATAATTATATAAATGTTTATATTACTAAATAGAGAATTGAAGAACCTTTCAAATGAGCTAGCACACGACCTCTATTCTCCTTTAAAAAAATCATCGATTACGTCATCACGGCCAGATGGATGACGTCACTAGTATATCATATATGCCATAATATCATAACTTAAAAATACAAATCGACCTGTTTCGGGATTTTTCCTTGAAGTCGCCGGTTTACGAAATAACGAATTTATTCCTTTTATTAGCACCATACTGTCGGTGGAAAATAGTGTCGCGCACGCTTGATTATCAATTAAAAAACAAAGGAGTTTTGAATATTGTATTGCAAAAAACTCTTCGGGATTTCATGAAACGATGTTTAAAGAATATCCACTTACTTTGGCAACTTTCAAATTTTAACTTTTTCACATAGTTTTTGTGGGTTAAAAATGGCTGATTTCGCAATTTTTCAATTTTTAATCGCCTATATGTCAAAAACTATCATTTTGAGAGAAAAGTCACTAAAGACCTTTTCTGTTTGGAATGATCCAAAAAATCTAAAAAAACTTTGTTCCATGCCAAAAAAAATAATTTTAGGAAAAAAACAAAAAAAAAACGTTTAAAAAATTTTTGACCACCTTTTGGCCCTGGCAGCATGCAAATTTGTTAAAAGGAGTCCTTTTTGAGTAAGATTGTGCAAAAAATCCGAATTAGAATATTTTTCCTAGCGGATGCGCAGTGGCTTTCTGGACTAAAAGCTACTTTACTCTTGAACAAGATTCATATTTTTTGACATACCTCGTATGAAATTAATGAAATTTAATATCTGATCAGTAGTTTTTTTAAACTAATAATAAAAAGTAATCAATAGGTTCCAAGTTATGCAGACATACTGCGCAAGAGCTCAAAACAATGACATTTATACATTTTTAAGCTTGTTATTATTTAGGTAAGTTGTAGGTACAGAAAAAAGTTTTAATGACTTTGTATAAACATTTTTTTAACTGATATTTTTCGGTTATTGTATTACATTTGTTTTATCTTTCTTAATTTTCTCAAAAAGAAGTTGTTTATTTCATGTCTAAAGCAAAATAATTTAGTGCAGTTTAAAGATTACATCTTAAGCTTTAACAAACACATAAACCTATGTTTGAAACATGTCATACCACAGGAGTTTGTGCAAGAATATGAACAGTTAAATTACAAAAGTGAAATTCCTGACACATTGGCAGAAACTGATGAAGAAGATCAGAGTGTCACAGATTAATATATGTATTAAATTTTATTTTTCTTTGTCGATTTTTTTCATGAATAATATTTTTACTGTTAAGATACTTACGTCATTTAGGAATATTCATTTAAAAATTGATACCTTAAAACTATCGATGTTTATCTTAAGCGACAAACTTCAACTAAAATTTACACAGACAAGGTCTCACAAAGTATCGTATGCTACATAATTTAATTAAAGAATGTTGTATAACAGTTTTTTTTTCTTTAATTATTATCTTTTTTTATGTACTAATTTATCAGTTTCAAAATTTTAATTATATTAACCGAAAAGTCGGTAGAAGAAAAAGTCGCCTCCTGTAAAATTTGCGTTTTGTCGGTTACGATGTTTGGTCAAAAACCCATCGAATATTATAATTGGTCCAAAAAAAGGCCTAACCCAAACATCCAAAGTAAAAGTTTTCCTGCAACACAAATTGTTCTATATGGCCCACATATTGTTCAGTAAAAAGTTCTTGAGCGTCCGGTTTGGGGGTGGGGGGAGATGGGAGAGACGTCGGTAAATTAGTAGTTTTTTTACGTTTTTAGTCAATATTCCACACAAAATATTGTATTTTCTGCTAAGTCGGTTCCTTCCGTAAGTCAAGGAAAAATTTCGAATTTTGTCATTATATTGTTGCATATATTTTTTCTAAATCGCTTGCTTCTGAAAACACTTGGACATTTTATGTTTGATTATTTCTCTATCTTTCTAAGGTTTACTCCCTTAGTTAAAGAAACACTTAGCCATATTTTATGCATACTTTTAATTTAACTCTACGTGTTCTTCCGTAAGTCAAGAACACTTATAGGGACATTATTTTTGTTCTATTTTCTTTTACTATCTTCTCGGAAAATATCAGCCCTGTGGAACTTCTCCTCGTAGATTACGCACTTGCTGTATTTTTCTATGCCATTTAATAGTTGCATAAAACGTATCATATTCTTGTTTTCTCTGAGGTCAGAGTGATATTTCTACTAAAGTAAATCAGACACTTGGATCCTCACATTATCGGGCTAGTGACATTTTCTATTTTGGTCAAACCGGAAAACGAGTGTATGTTCTCAAAAAAATTGATAGTTTTTAATAAATGGTTTATTATCAGCTAAGTACTTTCAACACATAACGTGCCATCATCAGAGCTTCCTAAAAGGACATTTAAGATAAGATTTTTTATAAAAATGAAAGATTGAAAAACTTACGTCCTCTTATAAAACCTTCATAGAAGAGCAATTGCTAAACGACACAATAATAAACATATGTAGATCCTGGCTAAAAGCCACAGACCAAACCACAAAATTGCATCTAAATTCTTTTTTATTTTAAAAAACAACATGGCCGATTCAAACCATTTTGAGCCCACGTGAACAGCTGAAGAGGACTGTCATTCATTAAAATGATAAAGAAGGAACTACTAGCCTATGCGACCTCTATATTCGTAAATAAAAATTAAAAATTAATTAATTGAAAATGACTAAAAAGCCATGTATGGGTTAAATGAATTTTAAGTTCAGATATTAAATTTGAAAGTTAAATTTTCATAAAATTACTATTATTAATTGAAATGAAATGTTAACGTGTAAATAAGTTATCAAAATTCTTTTAAAAACAAAACTGTTTTAGTTTGACCAAGTGTGGAAGAAGATAGATGAAATCAAACCTAGGAGAAATATTATTTGATAAGTTCAGAGTTCGAAAGCTGTTATTTTAGAAAATTAAAAATGTTATTGATTAATTTAGACAAATCTCAAATATTTTACTTGTCTACAAATATGTAATCAATGAAAGAGAATTCAAAAATACCTAAAAAGTAATGTTAAAAAACTTTCATAAATTGTTGGGCATACTGTATACTAAACCAAAATTATTAATAGACCAGGGCGCATCTGTAAAAATGAGGTGACTCAAATTTTTTTGCAGAAATTGCTTGAAAATAAATCAAATAATAATATTTGAGTTATCCTCCCTCTCAAAAAGGTCCGGAACATTGTTTAAATAATCAAAATGTCAAAAAATTAAGGAACAATTCGATTTTTTTCTTGGTTTTTTGATTATAACTTTAAAAGTATTAATTTTCGAGAAAAGTTATACCAACATAAAAGTTGCGCAATTAAATTTCCTACGATATAGAATTGGTTAAAAATTTAAAAAATAGTCACCCTTGTTGCAAAATAGCAATAATTGTGAAAACAACATACAAAAACAGGTATTCGCATTTTACGTTTTTCAACCATTTATGCTACACTTAGGACCTTCATATTTCACCCTGAAAAACTATATGATATAGTAAAACAATATTGTAAACTTCATTAAGATCGGTTTAACAGATTTTGCAAAATAAATTTTGCAATCCGGCTTTCGTAAAAAAAATTATTTTTGTCAAAATGTTACAGGACTCAAAATAAAGTAGATAGCAAGAAAATTTTTTTTGCGTATAGAAGTGTACTGTACCTTTCATTTGCAATTTTGCAAAATTAAAATCGATTAATACCACGGCGTCAGGAATTTTTTTAAATAAACATTACTTATTGGTGCTACGCGCAGGACAGAGGATAGTTTGCTCTGATTGGGCATTCCAATGACCTTTGATAATGATTAATACATTTTAATTTTTATTATATTTCGATATAAATAAATAAATTTGTGTATTGCAAAATAAAAACCCATACTCTATCCTTTGAAATAACACTTTTATTAGCAAAAACTTTCTTTGTTCATATATTTTAACTTAAATAATAAAAGTTTATTATTTTTAAACATATGCAATTGTTTAAACAATATTTCACAAACAATAATAAAATTAGTTTGATTTTTGTGGAATTAAAATATTAAAATACAACAAAATATAGAGTAAGAAAATAATATATTAGATAAAGATTGCAAGAAATTTTGGTGGAAATCAACTTGTGTGAATCGAACACCGCTGTCCTGCGCCTAGCACCAAAAATTATTGTTTATTTCAAAAATTTTCTGACGCCGTGGTAATCAATCAATTTTAATTTTGAAAATTTCAAATGAAAGATACAGTACACTTCTATAACCAAAAAAATTTCAACTCGCTATCTGCTTTATTTTCAGTCCTGTAACATTTTGAAAAAATGAATTTTTTTGCGAAAGCTGGATTGCAAAATTTATTTTGCAAAATGGATTGAACCGATCTTAATGAAATTCACAGTATTGTTTTACTGTGTCATAAAATTTTTCTGGTTGAAACATGAAGGTCCTAAGTCTAGCATAAATGGTTTAAAAACGTAAAATGCGAATACTTGTTTTTGTATGGTTTTTTTGCAGTTATTGCTATTTTGCAACTAGCGTGACTATTTTTAAAATTTTTAACCAATTTTATGTTGTACGAAATTTAATTACGCAACTTTTATGTCAGTACAACTTTTCTAGGAAATGAATACTTTTAAAGTTATAATCAAAAAACGAAGAAAAAAATCGAATTGTTCCTTCAATTTTTGACATTTTGATTATTTAAACAATGTTCCGGACCTTTTTGAGAGGGAGGATAACTCAAATATTATTATTTGATCTATTTTCAAGCAATTTCTGCAAAAAAAATTGAGTCACCTCTCAACGTCCATCTCAAAACAGATGCGCCCTGGACTATAAAGAAATTTCTTAAAGATAGGATCAAATTTACAATTTAATTGAATCTGGGTGTTAACACAGTTTTGAGGGTTTCTTTTCATTTCTCTGCTTATTTCTAGATCTTCTAGTAGGTTCATTTTTGTATAGTCATTATTAGGTATGCTATGTAGGATCCGACTATCTCTTTTCGGACTAAAGCTATGTTTCGATGCATGCAAATGATGACCAAAGCTAGATTTATCGATCTCTGACAGTTGTTCTTTGATACGTGTATCCAAATGTCGCATCTTTCTACCCACGTAGGTCACAAGGAAGTCACTACATGATAATTTATAAATGCCACTCTCTTTTTTATTTTTAATTTTGTCTTTAGTATGAGAAAAAATAGACTTGATGGTGTCTTTACATTTAAATAAAAGTTTTAAGTTAGAAATGTTATTTAAGATTTTAGCTATATTGTCTGAAGGATAATCTATGTTTGATAGAGATCTATACATAACTGCTGAATTGGAATTGTCAGGGGCCGCATTATAAGCTAGACATCTCTTCCTTTTATTCCTTAATTTGTTGAGTATGTTATCAACCAAAGTAGGGGAGTAACCGTTACTACAGTGGGTGATCATATTATTGGAGTCACCTAGTAATATTTTAGAAGAAGGGTATATAATAATTGAGCTATATCATATATTAATGCATTTTTTTCCATTCGGCTCTCTTTTTACACTTTATGAAAGTGCAATAAATGGTCTGACAATACTGGCAACACGCATGTGTGGCAATGCGTGACTCAGATGCCATTGTTTGTCAGTGCTGCCCAGCCTAGCCTGCAACTCGTGTGCCAATTACTTTGTATTCTTGGTGTTTAGAGTTATAATAAACTTTGTGAGTTTCCATTGCTCTCTAGTGATATTCTGACAGTCCTATACTATATTTTGTGAATTTAGTAAAAATTGCGCGTTCGTTACACTAGTGGTACCAGAACATCATGGGAAATCCAAAGACACTTCACCAAGGAAAATAGCAGAAATAAAAACTTTAATATTCAACACTAATCACTCCAACAGAAACATAGCATCCATTTAAAGCATAGCATCCATAAAGTTTCAGAAGCAACGTGGACTGTATAGAGAAAAAACTTACATACCACTATTAAACAAAAGTAAGATTTTCTGAGGTGGCTCTAATAATATGATCACCCACTGTATATGCAAGTTGTTTAATATTATCTAATTCAGAAATAAAATGTATGTCTGATAATGGTAAGCTAAGTAAACGTTAAGTAATTTTCTATTTTGCCCGATTACGCACTTAGAATCACGTACTGCCTCCTTAACTATTCTTGTGCAAGACTCATTGTCTTTACACACGAGAAAAACCAGCGGAAATAATGGTAAACACAAGACTTAATTCCCGTTCTTCTTCTCAGGACCGAAAAGCTTGACAAGAGACCAGTACGGCCCAATCCACGCCACCGACACCTCTAGGGAACATGGCCTCCCCCAACTTCTCTGTCAGTACATTCATGACAAGGTTTAACAGGTAGGGACTCTGTGATGCAAACCAATCGTCATTGGAAAACTTTCCGTTAATCCGACAGAAGTATTAATTTTATTTGTTGTGTGTTCCCTCAAGCATGTCCTTCAGTTCACGAGCCTTACTTACTTCTCAGAAAACTCTTCAATTTTACTCTCTACTTCTCTTCAATCTTTCTCTCAATACATCTCCATACATCTCCATAGCTTTTATATAGCAATTCTGTCGTACGCCTTCTCGAGATCTGTTAATATCTACTGAATGAAGCTCCATTGTCATTCGCGATATTACTATATTATTTACTGTTTCTAAGTGAAGAAGACACCCCTTTGTTCTCCTTTCTGGCAAAAACTGAAGTTCGCTTTACAGTTATCTCCCATATATTCATTGTCTGCTACACAAACTTTATCCCTCTACATCTACAAGTCGACTTTAATTATGATTTTTTAAGATATATATCATACTACTGACGTCATTCGTCTGGGAATGATAACCTAGTCAATGATATTTTTAAATGAGAATAGGGATCGTGTGCTAGCTCATTTGCTTATTTTGCAAGACACATTTGTTCCATTTCTTATCATTTTTGAAGCACTCCCACAAGATAACAGCTTCAAAATGCCTCTCCCATCTCTAGACGCTTGACGTAAATAAAAAATCAATCGTTACCAAACAACAATAAATTGCTAATAATTTTTCTCGGTAATGTCGTGCTTTTTCAATTAAATTATCGATTCGGTTCGGTAACAATACACTTTCGGCAAACAGAAGTTACGTCACGCTAGGATAATCTAATAGGATTTGTACGATGAGAAAATAAGGCTTTGCTTTGAAATAAATCCTCGATGGTCGTTGGTCAAGAGAAACGAAGCCTAATAACTTTTGCACGATAATTGCTTGTTATTTCTAGCTGATACTCTCGATTCTTTTCCCTATTCAGCTCTGTCTGTTATTTTTTTTAACTTTTATTACTGAAAATTATACGCTTAACTGCTTTCTCGAAAAGTGCTAAAAATTTAATTTATTGTTTATATGCGCGTAAATATATTTTTATTATTTCAGTTTTATACGAATGACATAAACAAAACAAAAAATATTTACGCCAAAATGTATAATAAACACAGAAAAAGTTTTTTATGTCTAGTGAATAAAATACTAATACACGAAAATAATAAAATAGTACGTATAATAACTAAACTCCGTTGGAAAAATATTAATAGCCGTTTTTATGACACAGCTTATTTGCATTTTATGCCTGTATTATATCGACAGTTTGTCGAAATAGTCATATTGTTTTTATAAGTTTATAATTTATATTGCCTTGACTTATGCATAATTTTTGGTAAACTCTTAACCAATCATAGTAAAATTACGAAAGAAGAAATACAAAACACACCAAAACAAGTTAAAGATGATAAAGCCGCTGGAAGTGACAACATACATCTCTCTCTCCCATGGCACTATAGCCCAAGTCGGACCCTGGCTTCCCCCAGTTTATAATATAGAAGACCTTGGGACCAGAAGGGGGCATTCCACCAAACAATATTTTGGATAAAAGATCATTTTAAACTTATTTTCAATTCCTGAAATCCAATTTTTAAACGCTTTTATTTAGTTCAATCGTTTACGTCAAATCTTTAGACGTTAATTTGACTGCCTTATCTTCAATTCAAATGAATGAAATTTTGCAGACATATGCATTCGTGGGAACAATACACGAATAGTCAATAAAATTTTTTTTTGTGTTTACGAATTATTTAACTAAAAAAAAAGATTTTAATGGAAAATGCTTACATTCTCTTGTTTCTTACAATGTAGAAACTTGAAACTTTTACAGGTAGTAGCTAATTATATGAACTATACATAATTTCACTTTTTACGTTAATTGTTTACGTTATGCTTCATACATAAACAATAAAATTTCAAATTTATCCAGTTTATGTCTGATTTTTATCTAGTTTTCAGCGAAAAAAAGTTATGGCACCGCAGAGAGTCGAATGCTGCCCTTAGTATTGTCGTGGGCTTCGATTGTCCATAAAACTGGACGACAACAAAGCAGGCCTCACCAAACGCTTGTATAACTTTCCTGTTAGCTCTTCAATGATTGTCGATTACAGAGTACCCCGCTTATTCGCTTCCAGTTAAACCCCCTCCGCATCCTAAGTGCCTTCTCTATTGAGGTTGGCGATCAATGTGGCAAATTTCTCTCTGTTCTGGGCTTGATGAATTAAGTCATTTCCTGTTGTGTTTGTCCAATCCCTAATGTTTCGGAGCCAGGATTATTTCTTTCTTCCTATACCCCTTTTACCTTCGATTTTGCCTTCTAATATTACCTGGAGCTGATCAAATTCCCTATGGTGCATTATGTGTCCTAGTTATGACGTCTTTCTAATTTTGATTGTGTTGACCAGACGAGGACGTGTGTTCTTTATTTCCAGTACTGCTTTATTTGTAGTTTTGCTGGTCCAGCTTATTCTTAGCATTCGACGGTACATCCACATTTCGAATGAATTCAGTTTGTTGACGTCATACTGTTTTAATGTCCAGGTCTCACAGCCATATAGTAATAGAGACCACACATAACACTTTAGTGTTCTCAATCTTATTGTGACTGATAGTTTGGGGTTACAGAGCATTTCACGCATGTTCATGAAGCCAGATCTTGCTATTTTAATGCGCCTTCTAATTTCTTTTGAGTGGTCTAGCTGACTGTTTAGCTCTCTTCCCAGGTATATGAAGCTTTAGGAACTCTGAAGGGTGATATCATTGATTTGTATGTTGGGTGTAATTTGTTCATGGGGATTCTTGTGGAATACCATGATTTTGGTTTTGGAAGGATTAATATCCAAGCCCAGTCTGTAACTTTCTTCTAATAGTATGTTCATCAATATTTTTAGTTGGTCTTCTGTTTCCACTGATACTACGTTGTCATCGGCACATCTTACATTGTTAATGATAATTCCATTGACTCTGGTACCTTCAGTGCGATCTTCAAGAGAAGCTCTGATGATATGTTCGGCATAGACGTTAAATAGTAGAGGGGACAGAATGCACAATTGACGCACTCCTCGTTCTATGTTCACATAATTGGTAATTTCGTTGTCTGTTCGAACACATCCTGTGTGGTTCCAGTATGTATTGCTTTTTATAGCTATGTCGTGTCCGTCCAGCCCTACTTATTTTAGCACCTCAATCAATTTTTCGTGTCTAGTGCGGTCGAAGGCCTTTCTATAATCGACAAAGCACACATACAGCTGTTTTTGAATCTCGGGACACCTTTCTGCCATTAATTTCAGTCCCATAATTGCTTCTCTGGTGCCTGTACCTTTTCTAAAACCATATTGAGAACGACTCAGGTATTCTTCACACTTATTGTGAATGCGGTTATAAATTACTCACATAAAATTCTTAGCAGCATGTCTCATCAGGGATACAGTACGATGGTCTTCACATTTCCTTGCTTTTTGTTTTTTAGGAAGAGCTACATATGTGGATGTTAGCCAGTCATGTGGTAGAGTGCCATGTTCATATATAATGTTAAAGAGGTACGTTAATTTCCTGACAGCACCATCGCTTAGGTGTTTAAAATGTTCGGCTGTTTTTAGATCTTCGCCGGGTACCTTGTTGTTCTTTGCGTCTTTCATTGCCCGCATAACTTCTTCGGTTAGAATATTTAGTTTTCCATCGGTATCTATTTGTAGGGGCTCTTCTGTTCTCTGATCACCAAACAAGTCTTTAAGATATTGTTTCCATATTTCTTTCTGTTTTTCAGGGTCTAATTACATTTGGTTTTTCTTGTTTGTTAGAATAGATAAATGTTTGGGTTTCCATATTCCAGCGACTTCTTTAATCTGTTTGTGCAATTCTCTATCTTTATGCTTCTTTTGCAGATCTGCCGTCTGTTATTTTTTTTAACTTTTATTACTGAAAATTATACGCTTAACTGCTTTCCCGAAAAGTGCTAAAAATTTAATTTATTGTTTATATGCGCGTAAATATATTTTTATTATTTCAGTTTTATAGGAATGATATAAACAAAACAAAAAATATTTACGCCAAAATGTATAATAAACACAGAAAAAGTTTTTTATGTCTAGTGAATAAAATACTAATACACGAAAATAATAAAATAGTACGTATAATAACTAAACTCCGTTGGAAAAATATTAATAGCAGTTTTTATGACACAGCTTATTTGCATTTTATCTTGAAATTTTGTCGAAAAATTACGAGTAATTACGAAAATTATGAAAGTATCACTTTCCGCACTAGTTAGGAAAATAACTATTTTAGTTTCATGTATAAACAATCCCATTTCGTCGCTACCTTTACTGTTCTCTGTACTATCTCCTGTAGCTCGTTTTTTTTTTCTCTTCCCAGCAATACCACAACATCCACAAATGTCAAAATGACATAGATATTATACCATAGATTCAATAAAGACCGAAGTCAAACGAATCAGTAGAAATGTTACATAACCTATTTTATATGATATGGGTCGACGAGGAGCTACCAGTGGCTTTTGCGCTAAACGCTCTAAACTATCGACCACATTTGTACTCCAAGAATTATCTTGGAATAAGCTAGAGAATGGCAAATAAATATAAATACAATGTTTATTGACTTGGAAAAAGTCTTCGATAATATAAAAACAGAGCAAATGTGGAAGATTCTGAAACTATACGGATCCGATGTAGACTGGAACATGCAGGAGAAGTGGGAAAAGATAAAGCTATACAAAGCGGAGTAATACTAAAATACGTACTGTCCCCGACCCTATTACTAATCATATCGGATTCGATCATGGAGAAAATAAGTAATATCCTAGAGGGTCTAATAATTTTATGAAGCTATAAAGTGATGAGTTCATACTTGTTCGTAAAAATCAGCTAATAATATACAGGGTGAGTCATGAGGAACTGTACATACTCCCACCTCGTATAGAGGCCCCTATGGGGAATCACAAATGACCATTAAAAAGTGTCTGCTCCCATTGTTTAATAATATACAGGGCGAGTTTCGCATTTTGACAGAAATCTTTATTCGTCATAATTCTTGAACGGTCAGATCGATGTGTCTCTTATTTTGGTCAATCGTTACACTATTACCGCCTAATAAACTGATTTATTCAAACTAGAAAAAAATCAGATCCGGCTATAAAAAATCAGTTCTTTTGGGTCTTAAAAAAAATTTCACCCTGTGTACGCTTTTTGAAAACTCTAATATGAATTTTACAAATTAGACAAATAGGCAATTAAAATGGCATATTTATTTTTTCCCACACGATTACTTAATTTTTTATAAAAAAAATCAAATTTGACTATGAATTTAAAGTTTGGTAAAGTAAAGCATAGATTTAAAAAAATTAACTTTTATTACAAAAATTAATTTTTTTTAAACAAATATTTAATTTATGTTACCACCCTATCAACTGATTTATTCAAACTAGAAAAAAATCAGGTCCGGCTTTAAAAAATTTGTTCGTTTGGGTCTTAGAAAAAATTTCACCCTGTATGCGCTTTTTGAAAACTCTAATATGAATTTTACTAATTAGACAAGTAGGCAATTAAAATGGCATATTTATTTTTTTCCCCACACGATCACTTAATTTTTTATAAAAAAATAAAATTTGTCAAAATCGCAATTTTACCATAAAAATAAAAAAAAATTAAACAACGTTTTTCTTAAAATTAAAAGTTTCTCCATTTTTTTTCTATAACACGTCTAGAGCTAAAACTCCCCATAACACTTCTCTTTGGACTCTATGGTTTAACATAGACGTGATCAAATAGATAAATTTTAAAGTTTTTCACTTAATTTTTGCGATTTAACTTTTCAATTCACGAATCTGCACCTTTTATTTTTAAAAATTCATAACTTTTACGAGAAGAAGAGTGAAATTCTACATCAATTTTCATAGTCTTCAAAATGGTAAGAGATATGTTCTGTAAAAATTTCAGAAAAAAAAAATATTAAAAATTAAAATGGAACAGAGTTGTTGCGAGTTAAACCGTGATCTCATTTTTAGGTTAAAATTCCAATTTTGACAAATTTTATTTTTTAATAAAAAATTAAGTAATCGTATGGGAAAAAGTAAATATGCCATTTTAATTGCCTGCTTGTCGAATTTGTAAAATTCATATTAGAGTTTTCAAAAAGCGTATACAGGGTGAAATTTTTTCTAAGACCAAAACTAACTAATTTTTTAAATCCGGGTCTGATTTTTTTCTAGTTTCAATAAATCAGTTGATTGGGTGGTAACATAAATTAAATATTTGTTAAAAAAAAATTAATTTTTGTAATAAAAGTTAATTTTTTTAAATCTATGGTTCACTATATATCAAAATTTGAATTATTCATAGTCAAATTTGATTTTTTTTATAAAAAATTAAGTAATCGTTTGGGGAAAAAAATATATATGCCATTTTAATTGCCTAATTGTCTTACAGGGTGAAATTTTTTCTAAGACCCAAACGAACTATTTTTTTAAAGCCTGACCTGATTTTTTTCTAGTTTGAACAAAACAGTTGATTGGGTGGTAACATAAATTAAATATTTGTTTAAAAAAATTAATTTTTGTAATAAAAGTTAATTTTTATAAATCTATGGTTCACTTTACCAAACTTTTAATTTATAGTCAATTTTTTTTTTTTTTAATAAAAAATTAAGTAATTGTGTGGGGAAGAAAATAAATATGCCATTTTAATTGCCTATTTGTCTAATTTGTAAAATTAATATTAGAGTTTTCAAAAAGCGTATACAGGGTGAAATTTTTTCTAAGATCCAAACGAACTAATTTTTTAAAGCCGGACCTGATTTTTTTCTAGTTTGAATAAATCAGTTGTTTAGGTGGTAATAGTGTAACGATTAACCAAAATAAGAGACACATCGATCTGACCGTCTAAAAATTATGACCAATACAAATTTCTGTCAAAATGCGAAACTCGCCCTGTATATTATTAAACAATGGAAGCAGACACTTTTTAATGATCATTTGTTATTCCCCATAGGTGCCTCTATACGAGGTAGGAGTAGGAGTATGTACAGTTCCTCATGACTCACCCTGTATACTTGAACTTAACCACCGAGAGTACTTTAACTGCACCCAATCAACAAAACTTTCGTATACCTACACTACCATTTGTTACTAGAAATAAAAGCTATTTATATTTGCCATTGATGTTATTATTGTCATTTTCTCACTTTTCTTTTATGCAGTTTCGTCGTGAAGCATTTTTCGTATCATATCATTTCCCTATCAACAAGATCGATTTTATATTTCAGCGAAACCGAACAATTTCTCAACAATCAAACGTCAATTTCAGTCTCGAGGAATCGTACTCGTCGAAGAAAATTGCATCGTCTCTCAAGATGAACGATCAATATTCATGCGGCGTTACTGTCTAATTGTTTTAGAGAAGAGCAATCATCGTCTATTAATTTATCAAGTTATGCAAAACACAGGCAGCGATCTCATGAATTATTAAAGCGACTCCTTTTCGAAACCACAAAACCAGCCAGAGACGCCACTTTCTCCACGCCAACAATAAACATTTCAGCTGCTTAAGTATATTGGTCCAAGGTTAATTGTTTAGTGTTCGTGTTTCCTTTACTTTCTTTAATACTCATAATATAGAAATTTTGATAAGAAAACTAAGAAGAAATTATGATACAGCCCAAGAATGAAAAAAGTTAACTGAGTTTCACTTAGTTTACAGTCAAATTTTTATACAGTGAGCGCGTAAAGTACGGAAACCTAAAGATATCTGTGACACTCCGGATGATATCCGCTGAGAGTGTTGACATGGAGTAGGGATGGCGGTTTTTGACAAAACACCGGTTTTCGGTTATACCGGTTATTTTTGCTTACGGTTTAACCTGGCGGTTATAATCGGCCAAAAAAAAACCGGTTTTTGAAAAAACCGGTTTTCGGTTTTTTAATACAATAGGTTACAAAGTTACATTTACAATACACTTTAGTTTGCGATACTCCATTCGACTCGACATCAATATGATCAAAATTAGTACTATCGAAAGGACATGTATTACTTTTAACACGTTTGTATATTTGTAGAATAGGTACATTTTAACTCATTTAACGTATTCGTAATCAGTAATTCGATATTCATAGTCAGAGCATTATTTTTGGTAATCAGAAAAGTCATTCACCCACTTTCAATGTCAAGAGTTAAGTGTGAAAAATAGATGATGTTTGCGTCTAATTCAACCAGATCACTTCTTATGTAAATATTATGATTACAAATACCTTTTCAAGGACATATTACAATAAAACTTAATAATTATTTCTGGCTGATGTGAGATTGCACTTTCAGTTTGCTTCTGTATTTTATAAAATAAAATAAAATTTGAATTATGGTTTTGTTTGAAATAATTACTTGAGAATAATAATTATGATTGGGATCCGAAATAATACCTAACCTAATCCTAATCACCGTAAAAACTTAATAACCGGTTTTTACTTTAAAAAGAAAAAACCGCTTATAACCGGGACAAAAAACAACCGGTAAAACCGGTTATTGCGAAGTAAAAAAACCGGTTTTAGGTTTAAACCGGTAGGCTTTTCCCATCCCTAATGGAGGGGATATGACATGTCGTCAGTGCTTCTCATCGTAGCACAATTTGTAAGCCGTCCCCCACGGTTGATAAATTCAGTTATTTTTCTTTTACGATATTTTCTTGTTAGGAATATTGGAAGAAATCACGATCCTCAGCAATGGGGAAACTACAGAAGAGAAAGAGAGATATTTTCTTACCTTAGTAATGAAACCCACATCTTCTTTTTAACCAAGGCCTTTGGAAAGACAAAGGATCTACATATTCACCCCTTTCCTATTACCTCTTTCCTCTTTCACTGTAGTCAAACTGTAGTGTTTACAATCCGGGGAAAAGCACATTACGATTTTTATTTTACAAAATACAATGGTTCACAAAAGTTCTTAACTTTACAGGTATTAAAAGGTTTTGAGATTTAACAAACCCTGGCTTTTTATCCTTTGTTTACACAATGATAATAACAATGTGACACTAGTGGCGCCCACTTCGGCTGTCAGCTTTAAAATTACGTCGTATTTTTCTCTATTTAAACTATGTTATATTTATGTATTATATTAAGATACAAGAAGATCAGGAGAAACGGCCATCCTAATTAAGAAGGGAATTAAACACACAAGATTTACGACTCCACTACTGATAAACATGGAAGCAACTACAATAAAAGTGAAAATGAGGCAAGGCGTAGTCTGAATAACATCAGCCTACGTAATACCGCGAGACCCATTAATGGACGATGACCTAAATGCGTTCCTAAACATCGCCGAAACATCGATAATAATATAGGAGACCTAAATGCGAGATCCCCAAACTGGAACGATAGAGCTACGAACAGAAACGGACGACTACTAAACAACTATTTAGAGAATAACGAAGACACAGTGGCAATGGGCCCAGAAGAACTAGCCCATTTTCTAAGAAATGGACTTCCAACCCACATAGATATCGTTGTTGCTGAAAACCTAGGACTACAAGCAGAACTACTCACCCCAAACGAAGGAACAACAGACCACAACCCCATTCTACTAGAGCTAGGAACATGGGAAGAAACAAACCCGCCGAAAAGAGTTAAAAAGAAAATAAAGTGGACAAATTACAAAATATTAGTGGGTGAAGGGAAAAATATAGTGCCAGTTATAAATAACCCACAACAAATAGAAGAAAAAGTCCTATAGCTAGAAAATATCATCCAAGAAGCAATTAGAAACAGTACAACAGAAGCAGAACTCGAGATCCACACGGGAAGGTTTAAAGACATACCACAAGAAGTACAAGATTTGATAAGGGAAAAAACAGAGCGAAGCAAATACCCAGAAGAACAAGAAACCGAGTAGACAAAACCTGGGTAAAAACATTAAACGGAGAGGTCAAAACGGCTCTTAGACAACACTGCAGCGAAAAAAATGGGATAACTACGTACAAGAGGTGGAAGAACTAGACTCAAACATGAAAAATGTTTGGAAGCTCCAGAAAATAATAAGAAGCGAGAGAAAAGCCCATCCCCCCATTACATGGAGAAAACGGCATGGTATATACCATAGAAGAAAAAGCAGAGGTGATGAAGTCCACACTCGAAAGAGAATGCAAGTTAAACTACTACCCAGACGAGGACGTAGACTTCATGGAAGAAGTCGAAGAGCAAGAAGAAAGACCAGAGGATCCAGAAGACATCATCCGCCAACATCACCGGAAGAAATAAATAAACATATAAAAACAGTTCACCGAGAAAAAAACCCTGGTCTAGACGAAATAACAAAATAGAGCACTAAGTATTTGCCTGTAGGAGCTATAGTGTATTTAACAAACAGTGAACGCGATACTGAGATATAAAATATTCCCAAACAGATGAAAAGAGGCCCATGTCATTATGATTCCAAAACCTGGCAAGGACCACGCATTCCCGCAGAATTACAGGCCAATCAGCTTACTACCAGCAATCAGCAAAATAGTTTAAAGAATTATTCTCAGCAGACTGCAAGCGGAAACAAACAGATTAGAGATAATCCCAGAAGCTCAATTCGGATTCAGAGCAGAGCACTCCAGCGAGCTACAAGTACTCAGACTAACTGAGTACATAGCAGCTGGATTTAACGACAAGCAGTACACTGGAGCACTATTCCTGGGCGTAAGCCAAGCTTTCGAGAGAGTATGGCATAAGGGGCTCATATGTTTATAAAATGCGAGGTTATGGGTACAGCGGGGTGATGAGGAAGCTGATCCCTTCGTACTTGGGCGACCGGAGTTTCAGGGTTCGGTTAGGACAAGTCCTGTCCGAGTCCGGGAGGCCGGAGGCTGGAGTGCCACAGGAAGCAGTCCTGTCACCACTGCTGTACACAATATACACCGCAGACGTACCAAGAACACCAGGTACCCTAATGAGTCTCTACGTCGACGACACAGCGATAGCGGTCAAACACAGAAACGTAGATGTAGCAGTGACCAACCTGCAAACAGCGTTAGAAGACATCGAGGAATGGAGTATAAAGTGGAAGATAGCCATCAACTCCGAAAAGACGCAAGCGGTGCTATATAAGAAATGTAGACAACAGTCAGAAGAACAACTGACGGCGCAGAACAACCCCATCGAGTGGAAATACGAAGTAAAATACCTGGCTGTCATCATGAATAAAAGATTTACCTTCCAAAAACATGTAGAAGCCACAGTCCAGAAGGCCAACATGGCAAGAGCAACATTAACAGTACTCACAGGCAGAAAAAGTAAATTAAGATTAAAAACGAGGTTAAGGTTAATAAATAGCATCATATTACCGGTACTAACATACGCATTTCTCGCATGGAGACAAGTATGCAAGACACATCAAAAGAAGATATAAGCGGTTCACAACAACAGCCTAAGAGGAGCAGCCAAAGTCCCGAAGTACGGCGCAGAAAGATTCCCGTTCAGAGAGCTACAACAGGTGAGAGTCTCACAGAAATGATAACAGACAAGGCAAGGGTCAAATTCGTGGAGCTGGAGCACCATCCAAGCCCCATACTGCAAGAGATGCTAGGGTATGACGCTTTTCACCGATAGAAGCACAAATGTCCAAAACAGCAAATAGTGGAATAAAGTAAAGAAAATAAAGTGGAATAAATAAAGTAAATAAAGAGAGACAAAAAGAACACAGTGTGTGACACAAAGAACACAAAAAAGTAAAAATTAAAAAATAGATAGTTCGAAGCTCGAAACACCGAATGCCGTAGAAACACGTAACCCAAGCGTAGCTCCAACACCACGATCATAAATAAAGTCAGCTTACAAAAGAATATAAAAAAAGGCGCAAGAAACCAATAAAAATATAAAAAACAAAAAAACAAAAAAATACTTGAGCACCAAGCCATTGGACCAAGCCTCGTTGGGCTTGGTACAATGACTTTGGCCAAAGCAAGCAATTTTTAGTTCGCGGATAAATAATTAGAAGATAAAGGCATACAGCGCTTCACGCTGGCCTAGTTTTGAATTCGATTAGGGTACCACATTGGAATCTTATTACCCAGAATTCCATTGTGAAGAGCATTTGGCTACGATAGTTGTGCCCCTATCGCGCATCAGCATGCTATATGGGGCAAAGGGATGACCTGGAGCATTGAAGCGAAGTGGGGTGATCCCTGTTTTTACTCCTTACTCCAGAAAATGGCCAATATTGACCATTAATATAGGGAGAATAGTAAAAACTTTGTTATTTTATATCTAATATTGCTGTATAGTATAAACAGAAAGCACTTAAAAAAATAAAAGGTGGTGTCATTGTCTTTGTAAACAGAAATCATGTAAAACAGAAAACATTCATGTAAGACATATAAGATAATCGTTTACGGAGAAATTAGTGCTGTCTCTTCTGTAACTCTATCTTTTAGTTATTGGATAGACTGTAGAGTATTTACATACAGTTTTATTTTTTAATAACTCCATAAAAAATAATATAGAGGTGTCAAATTTGGGGATCTTGTTGCCCATTAGATAACTCCTCTCCTTCCAATCCAACGATTTGGAAATGCATTGTGGAGAAACTCATGAAGGCCTCGAAGATAATAATTAGGAGGTGCTTGCTTCATCATGCGGTGATTGCTGAATTCATAAGATTAGGGTTTATATCATTAGGAAAGAGTATGGCTAATTTATTTCTCAAGATAAACGATCAATATTCATGCGGCGTTACTGTCTAATTGTTTTAAAAAGGAGCAATCATCGTCTATTAATTTATCAAGTTATGAAAAACACAGGCAGCGATCTCATGAATTATTAAAGCGACTCCTTTTCGAAACCACAAAACCAGCCCGAGACGCCACTTTTTCCACGCAAACAATAAATATTTCAGCTGTTTAAGTATATTGGTCCAAGGTTAATTGTTCAGTATTCGTATTTTCTTTAATATTCATATAGAATATTAAATTTAATAATAATTATTTGATAAGAAAACTTAACCCATAAATAAGATAAAGCCCAACAATGGAAAAGATTTAACTGAGTTTGAAATACAGTGAAACCTGTAGATAACGGAAGCGCTTGGTCTCAAATTAATTTAAAGTTCATACATGCCGGATTTTAGTATACGCAAGTAGAATTTCTTGAATTACAATATGCAGGTAATTTAAATTGCAATAATAAACATGTAAAGCTCGGGTATTTATCTTCTTCTTCAGGTGCCATCTCTGCTATAGAGGTTGGTAATCATCATAGCTGTTTTAATATTTGGAGGCAGTAGGGGCAGTAGTCGGGTACTTATGTTTCAGTGTATCTCTAGATTAATAGGCTGTTTTATAAGTGTTACGCTTTTTGTCTGGGAGGTAGTGTCAAATTTTAACGGTGATTTTAGAACGGATTCTATGAATTTACTTTGAAAAACAACCATGTAGTCGGAGAGATAGAAGCGGATTTTGTGCGTGATAAGTAATATGGAAAAACTATACGGGGATATGTTGAATTAGTTGTGTACATGACTTTCACCAACTACCGGAAACCAGAGTTGAGGCCGAGGGTAGTTATAAGGGGTCAAAGTCGCGGATTTTATAATTTTTTTTATGACGCTCATGATCGAGATAGTGCACCAAAATTTGGGAATAAGTAGGTCATGACATAACTAAGTAAAATCTCTAGGGGCGGAACGCTGCGTGGCCGACAAAGGGGTAGGGGTAGGGGTGAATGTAAAAAATATAAAGGGTTTTTTTCGACGTTCGAGATTGAGATAGTGGACCAAAATTTGGGAATAAGTAGACCATGACATTACTAAGTAAAATCCTCAGAGCCGGAAACCAGAGTTGGGGGTGAGGGTAGTTATAAGGCGTCAAAGTAGCCGTTTTTATTATTTTTTTTTGTGACGCTCATGATCGAGAGAGTGCACCAAAATTTGGGAATAAGTATGTCATGACGTAACTAAGTAAAATCTCCAGGCGCGGCACGCTGCGTGGCAGACAAGGGGGTGGGGCAGGGGTGAATACAAAAAATATAAGGGGTTTTTTTGCGACGTTCGTGATTGAGAGAGTGTACCAAAATTTGGGAATAAGTAGACCATGACATAACTAAGTAAAATCCTCAGAGCCGGAAAGCAGAGTTGGGCATAAGGGTAGTTATAAGGGGTCAAAATAGCCGTTTTTATTATTTTTTTTTGTGACGCTCATGATCGAGATAGTGCACCAATATTTGGGAATAAGTAGGTCATGAGGTAACTAAATATAATCTCCAGGGGTGGAACGCTCCGTGGCCGATAACGGGGTGGGGGTAGGTGTGAATATCAAAAATATAAGAGGTTTTTTGCGACGTGCTAGATTGTGATAGTGCACCAAAATTTGGGAATAAATAGACCATGACTTAGCTAAGTAAAATCCCCAGAGCCGGAAACCAGAGTTGGGGATGAGGGTAGCTTTAAGGGGTGAAAGTCGCAGTGTGTATTATTTTTTTTTGTCACCCGGCACAACATTTGTCCCCCACGCAGCGTTCCGCCCCTGGAGATTTTAATTAGTAATGTCATGATCTACTTATTCCCAAATTTTGATGCAATATCTCGATCACGAACGGCAAAAAAACCCCCATATATTTTTATACTCACCCCTGCCTACCACCCCTTTGTACCCCAAGCAGCGTTCCGCCCCTGAAGATTTTACTTAGTTACGTCATAAACTACTTACTCCCAAATTTTGGTGCACTATGTCCATCATGAGCGCCACAAAAAAAATAATAAAAACCGCCTTAATTTTACCCCTTATAACTACCCTTGTCCGCCACTCTGGTTTCCGCCTCTGGGAATATAACTTATTTATGTCATGGTCTACTTATTCCCAAATTTTGGTGCAATATCTCAATCACGAACGTCGCAAAAAACCCCTTATTTTTTTTTGTATTCACCCCTGCCCCACCCCTTTGTAGGCCACGCAGCGTTCCACTCCTGGAGATTTTACTTAGTTACATCATGACCTACTTATTACCAAATTTTGGCGAGCTATCTCGATCATGAGCGTCACAAAAAAAATTATAGAAAACGTAACTTTGACCCCTTATAACTAACCTTCCTTCCCCACTCTGGTTTCCGGCTCTGGGGATTTTAATTATTTATGTCATGGTCTACTTATACCCAAATTTTGGTGCACTATCTCAATCACGAACGTCGCAAAAAACCCCTTATATTTTTTATATTCACCCCTACCCCCACCCCTTTGTCGGCCACGCAGCGTTGAGCCCCTAGAGATTTTACTTAGGTACGTCATGACCTACTTATTCCCAAATTTTGGTGCACTATCTCGATCATGAGCGTCATAAAAAAAATAATAAAATCCGCGACTTTGACCCCTTATAACTACCCTCGGCCCCAACTCTGGTTTCCGGCCGTTGGTGAAAGTCATGTACACAACTAATTCAACATATCCCCGGATAGTTTTTCCATATTACTTATCACGCACAAAATCCGCTCCCAGCTCTTAGACTAATGCTAAAATGCTCGGGTCAAACTTGACGCTACCTCCCGGATTATTTGATAAGAGGAACATTACTAATAGCCTCAATTGTTTTTGTTGCATTGGTACACTCTTCATATGAAGGTATGCAATATTTTCTATTCAATCTGCCAATCGATTCACTGTTAACGGACATTGAGCATCAAGGTGATAGAATGATTCAATGTTTATTTTTGGAAGGTTAAAGAACAGAGGTTAATAGAGCAGGAAGCAAGGTTTAGATATCTGGGAATAGATATAACCAGTTACGGAGATGTTGAAAAGGAAGTACTAAAACAAAGCGTAAAAGCAAGTAAAGCGGCGGGATCCCTTAATGACACAATCTAGAAGAACAAACACCTAGGATAAGACATAAAAGTAAGAATCTATAAAGCAGCAATTAGACCTATATTGACATACACGGCGGAGACAAGACTTGACACATCTAAAACGAGACAACTGCTAGAAACAACAGAGATGAAAATACTCCGACGAATATCAGGGAAAAGTCTGTTGGATAGGAAGAAAAGCGAAAACATAAGAATATCATGCAATGTAGAAGACATAAAAAGATGGGTGACAAAACGGAAACAGAAGTGGAACGAACACATTAGTAGAGTTGCAGAGGATAGGATAGTATGAGTAGCACGAGATAAGTCACCAAATGGACGAAGAAGTATTGGCAGACCAAGAAAAAGGTGGTGCGATAACTTAAATAATTTAGGAGGCTAATATTGAAGAAGAAACAGGCTTTAAAGCCTACATACAAGAAGAAAGAAGAAGAAGAATAAGAAGAAAGGATAGAGGAAATTTAGGAATGAATATTGAAAGTGTATAAGGACCCTTCGAATCCAAATTAGTACATACAAATAGTTGCCAAAAATAAATGTGTGAATAGTAAATAAGAATCAAAACATTCATTCCTTCGAATATGACTCTCTCAACAATATTAAATATTGTTATTATTGTATTAGAAAGTGTTGGGGTAACCTCCATGTTTACCTGATTTGGCCCCTAGTTACTTCCATCTCTTTCAATGTCTTAAATTTCAATAATTATATTGACGACGTTCCAGTAATGTCACATTTGCCAATATTAACTTAGATTAGTTCCGCTTCTTCTAGATGCTGGAAAATAACTGATCTATTTTCCATTGTGTTGCTTCGCTCTGAAAAGAGGTATAACGTTACAAAAATTACAAAATTATAAAAATAAAAGATACAACAGCTTCTCGGTGGCGCCATATTATTCTACAGGTACGCTTCTCGGTTGATATTCCAATACCTTCGGCGATTTCTTCTTCTTGGTCATTACGTTCCCATCAATTGTGTCGCATGGTCGTTTTAGCCAAGTATTCTTACGATTTCGTAGTGTTTCGAAGCACATGTAGGTGGGGCAGATAGTCATTGGGGATTTACAGAGACTTCTAACTTTGAAGAATCGTGGTTCGTTGAAGATATCCGGTACCCTGAATAAATTTGATATGTAACAGTTCTCGCTAAGGGATGCTAGAGCTAGCACTATATATGTCGTTCGGGTTAGGCTGTCATCGTGCATGCATCTGTTTTTTCTGCTTCTCAAATGGCTTCGGAAATATCTTCACCAAATGCTGATATTACTATTTCTTTCATTGGAGTGTCCTTCTTCTAGACTACATATTATGTCTATAGTCTATATTTTATCTTGTTAATTCTCTTTCTACTATGTGAAGTTTTCTAGAGTGGAGAAGACATCTAACGTTCCATGTCCCTGTATATATTGATCTTCTGATTTCAAGAATTTGTGTTATGCTTTCTCTTCCAGTTGCCGAACTGGTTGCTGGCTTGCCCGTACCTGGTAACCCATTTCGCACTATATTCATTTGGAGTTTTGGAGTGTACTCTCGGGAAGATAATCAGGTGATTCCCCTTGCCTGTCTGATCGCAGTGTCACTTCTTCTTCTTCTTTAAGTTCCATCTTCTATCGAAGGTTGGAAATCATCATGGCAATGCGGACCCTGTTGACTGCCGCTCTAAATATCTCTACATTACTGCATTCGAACCATTCCCGTAAGTTCTTAAGCCAGGATGTTCTTCGTCTTCCCACATTTCGCTTTCCTTGGATTTTGCCTTGCATAATAAGTTGTAATAATGAGTATTTTTGCCCTCTCATCACATGTCCCAAGTACTCAAGTTTTCGTCTTTTGATAGTTAGTATTATTTCCTGTTGATTTCCTATCCTTCTAGTTACTTCCACGTTCGACATTCTTTGAATCCATGATATTCGTAGGATTCTTCTGTAACACCAAAATTCAAAGGCGGCCAACTTATTCAAATGAACTTGTTTCAACGTCCACGCTTCCAAGTCATAAAGAAGAGTAGAGAACACGTAACATCGAAGTATCCTTAGGCGTAGTTCTAACCTTATATCCCGACAACAAAGAAACTTTTTAAGTTTAATGAATGATGCACGTGCTATTTCAATACGTGTATTAATTTCTTTGGTTTGGTCTACATTTGATGTTATCCATGTTCCTAAGTATTTGTAGTTACCCACACTCTCAATCACAGTATCTTCAATAGTTAATTGGATGTTTACGTGTGCTGATTTAGTTAGGATCATGCATTTAGTTTTCTTTAAATTCATCTTCAGTCCGTACTCATGACAGCGTTCATTAAGGCGTTGCATTACGTTCTGTAAATCATTGTTGTTATCTGTTATTATTACTGTATCGTCTGCAAAACGTAAGTTGTTCAAAACTTCTCCATTGATAGATATACCTTCTATAGAATTTGAGAGCGCTTCTTGAAATACCGCTTCACTGTAGACATTGAAAAGTAGTGGAGACAGCACGCAACCCTGACGGACTCCTCTCTGTATTTTGATATCTTGGGTGTCCTGGTTGTCAACTCTTACCTTGGCAGTTTGATTCCAATATATATTAGATATAATTTTCATGTCACGACTGTCAATATTTTTGCTTTTTAATATATCTACAAGCTTTTTATGTTGAACTTTATCAAATGCCTTTTCAAAGTCTACAAAACATAAGTACATATCCTGATTCATGTCCATGCATCTCTGGGCCAGCACATTCAAGCCGAACAAAGCATCTCGTGTGCTCATACCGTTTCTAAAGCCAAATTGTGTGTCACTGATTTCATATTCGAGAGTTTTAACAATTCTACTGTGTATTATTTTCAAAAATGTTTTAAGTGTTTGACTCATTAAAGATATTGTTCTGTGATCCGAGCAGGTTACTGCACTTGACTTTTTGGGAATTGCTACAAAGGTCGATTGCAGCCATTGTTTGGGGATTGTGGCAGTCTGATATATTAGATTAAAGAGTTCAACCATTATATCAATGTAACAGTGTCACTGTTGAATCATTATGTGATGCCCGCCCGTGACTGTCTGCTATCAAGGAAACATTTGTAATCATTCCGCTGTAGCCTTGATTTGGTAATGACATAGCTGCTGCCGTATGGCATGTTCTTCAGTTTGGAATAAAATAATTAATTCATTTATATTTTTGGATCGTGACATTTGACAGTTAGCATATTGAAAACTGCGTGTCAACTGAACGGAAAAGTGAAGGAACTTCAGAAGTATGACAGAGAAAGATTGCCAATAGGACGTTATGAACTGTTTTGTTACTTCAGCCAATAAATTTAAAATTTTTGTTGATGTTAAAAATAAAACATTATCAAGTATCCATATACTTATTGTTGTTAAAATTAATCGAACTTAAATGTAGAAAATTGTAAAGTATGCAATGATTAAATATATGAACACGACAATTGATAAATAGGTACTGCACTCAGCAATACACCAGAATGAAGATGTTTAAATAAACTTAGAATTTATGAAATGGCCTTTTACGTATTCACGTCTATCATATCAGAATTTGTTTAATGTGTACATAAATGTACAACTCTAAGTTATTAATTAACGTGTGAGTGTTTTGATTACTGATAATTTGATTATCACATGATAATTTGATTATAACACACATTAATTAATAACTTAGAATTGTAGATTTATGTAAACATTAAACAAATTCTGATATCCTAGACGTGAATACGTAAAAGACCTTTTCAAAAATTCAAAGTTTATTTAAACATCTTCATTCTAAAAGACTAAGTTTTCACTCTAATGGCATATAAAACAACATAATGCTATTCTACACCTCACCAGAATGAAAACAATGGGAACCTTCTCTGGTTACACCTCCGAGGCTTCTACAAGTTGCAAGCCATACGGATGCTGAGACTAAGGAAGATGAGAGAATTCTACAATTTACAATTCACGTCCCATCTGCTCAGCGCGGTAAAGTTCCAACGAGAATGGTTTCCTTCATACTCCACGCAGAGTAAATGTAAATCAAAAATGAATAACCATTTTCAATTTCGTTGCAAAACGAAAACACAGCCGAACCATATGCTAGTCCAATCAGAGAGTGCCGCAAGCACCCCTACCGGTTTCGAAACTTATTAGTCTCTCATCAGGAGGCACATATGCTGCTCTCCCCGATCCAACCAAAACAAACCCCAGCGTGCAGTCCCGGATTGCAACGAACGAAATGGCATAGATGCCCTAGCGGCAACTGCTAGCAAAAAGACTAAGTTTTCACTGTAATGGCATATAAAACAACATAATGCTATTCTACACCCCACCAGAATGAAAACAAAGGGAACCTTCTCTGGTTACACCTCCGAGGCTTCTACAATTTGCAAGTCATACGGATGCTGAGACTAAGGAAGATGAGGGAATTCTACAATTTACAATTCACGTCCCATCTGCTCAGCGCGATAAAGTTCCAACGAGAATGGTTCCCTTCATACTCCACACAGAGTAAATGTAAATCAAAAATGAATAACCATTTTCAATTTCGTTGCAAAACGAAAACACAGCCGAACCATATTCTAGTCCAATCAGAGAGTGCCGCAAGCACCCCTACCGGTTTCGAAACTTATTAGTCTCTCATCAGGAGGCACATATGCTGCTCTCCCCGATCCAACCAAAACAAACCCCAGCGTGCAGTCCCGGATTGCAACGAACGAAATGGCATAGATGTCCTAGCGGCAACTGCTAGCAAAAAAACTAAGTTTTCACTCTAATGGCATATAAAATAACATCATGCTATTCTACACCCCACCAGAATGAAAACAATGGGAACCTTCTCTGGTTACACCTCCGAGGCTTCTCTCGTTGGAACTTTACCGCGCTGAGCAGATGGGACGTGAATTGTAAATTGTAGAATTCCCTCATCTTCCTTAGTCTCAGCATCCATATGGCTTGCAAATTGTAGAAGCCTCGGAGGTGTAACCAGAGAAGGTTCCCATTGTTTTCATTCTGGTGGGGTGTAGACTAGCATTATGTTGTTTTATATGCCATTATAGTTAGTCTTTTTGCTAGCAGCTGCCGCTAGGGCATCTATGCCATTTCGTTCGTTGCAATCCGGGACTGCACGCTGGGGTTTGTTTTGGTTGGATCGGGGAGAGCAGCATATGTGCCTCCTGATGAGAGACTAATAAGTTTCGAAACCGGTAGGGGTGCTTGCGGCACTCTCTGATTGGACTAGAATATGGTTCGGCTGTGTTTTCGTTTTGCAACGAAATTGAAAATGGTTATTCATTTTTGATCTTCATTCTAATGTATTGCTGACTGCATAACTCCTAGTACCTATTTATCAATAATTGTCATGTTCGTATATTTAATCATTACATACTTTACAATTTTCTACATTTAAGTTCGATTAATTCTAACAACAATATATGGATACTTGATAATGTTTTATTTTTAACATCAACATAAATTTTAAATTTATTGGCTGAAGTAACAAAACAGTTCATAACGTCCTATTGGCAATCTTTCTCTGTCATACTTCTGAAGTTCCTTCACCTTTTTGTTCAGTTGACACTCAATTTTCAGTATGTGAGGTTCATCCCTCCCATATCACATCCACGTGGGTTAGAGTCCTTTGTTGCCCTGGGTAATATACAGGAATATTTGCAAAATCCAACTATTTTAAACATAATATGTAGTATAAGATAAGATCTTTTACCTTATAAAGGGTTTTTACTTATAACTTTTTGGTGACTCACGCATGCATGCTATTATAAGTATGACCTTAATCAATTCTTAACCTTAGTCAACTCTTACAACATTGTATTTAATTAATTAGGTTATACTTATTATTTTAGGGCTTAACACTGATGATGGATTACTTGTTAATCCGAAAACGTTTTGTTTTGTTGTGTAACCCTTATTAGGGTCTTTTAAATATATCTTTTACAAAGGATCCTGTATTTTTTTAAAGTCATGTATTCTGTGACTCAAAAGACGTCCGTGTGTTTTAGCTGTTAGCCAGTGGAACGCAATTGAAAATACCCTGCCCGTCCATCTTTCGCGAAGTACAGAAGACCCTCTACACATTTTCAAGTACACGTATTATAATATTTCGTCTTAGTCGTTTGTTTTAGAATTCAGGTAATAACGCTCGTCTACCTCATTAAAAGTTTAATAAACGTTACAGTGTCTTTCAGTTGTTAAAATGCTATATTTACTAAATTTATATTCACCACACTGACAAGTTTGAAAATAAGTTAAATTAGTATACGTCAAACTGTCTAAAAGTATAGAAAACTACCCGCTCCACCAAATTCAAAAGTTCGACAAAGGGGTAGATAAATCTCCCACGCTTATAATTTACCAGCAACTATTTGTCATATCTTGCGACCCTTAGCAAACGAACAAATAAATTACGATTACACATCGACAGTAATATTTATCTACCGTTCTCTTCACCCTTGTTACTTACAATAACCGTGTAGACACGGCTCGTTTGAAATTATTGTAAGATTAATGTTGTTCGGCCACTATCATTTACAAACTTCGTGCTCTGACGTACCATGCATTATTTCCTGCAAATCCAGACAAGTAATTTATCGATGTTCCATTTTAGCGTGCCAAATTTACCAGAAAAACTGGACATTCTGAGAGCTTTCAAGCAATTTAAAGTGTATATACTTCACAAGTTACTCTACAAAAAATATCTGGAGAAATAAATCACACCAAACCAAAAAGATATGAAAGGGTCAAACCTCCGACTCTAAATAAAATATCAGATCTATGTAGGAAAAATTTAAGTTAAACACGTAATTGGACTAGGTTTTCACTCAACGTAACCGGAACTAAAACCAAAATATTTGATCGATTTTCGATATTATTTGAATTCTTTTTGTTACTTTGCGTTGATTGATATAATTACTACAATTTCACTAATTTTGATTCATTTTTTCCACAATTTCAGTCATAACTTTTTGACTGGAAATTACGCCATCGTGACTGTCACAATCTTTAGTTCCGTCACCGAAACTAAATATTCAAGCGCTACTTTTCAATGGGCGTCGATTTATAGTCGCATGTACCTACTATTTCTGTGACTATAATATGGCACTTCCTGTTAGAACTTTTTAACCGGAAATTATATAAAAATCAAAATTATACATTTGTTGTCATTTTGCTAAGAGCATCGAATAATATATCGCTTGTAAGATTTCGGCGACTTTCAAGCAGTACTTCCGATTGCAACTTTGGAACCGGAAGTATGAGTTCCAATTTCTTACCTTTAATACCATCTTTGGGTTGAAAGCTCTCATTCGGCACCTGCTTTGTCATTCTATCTATTTTAATAGCGTAAGAGTTATATTCAAGGACAAATAGACGCACGGAGAAACGGACGATCCGACGCACATGAAACTGATGGTGTACATTTTACTTTCCTCTTGCCAATGAGCATCCAGTAATATATCGATTTTATTATTTCGGCGACTTTAAAACAGTAAGTACTTCCGGATACAACTCGAAAACCGGAAGGCCAAGGTCAAATTTCTCACCTCTAGTACCATCTCTTGGTTAGTAGCTCTCACTAGACACCTCATTTGTCATTATATCTGTTTTAATACCAGATTTTAAGGAACTATACTTGCCGAGAGATAGACAGACGGACAGACAGGCATGAAACAGGAAGTGTAGATCTGCTCACGTCTTGCTAAGGCGCGTCGAATAATATATCGTTAGTTAAATGACTGATAAATTTTGTACGCACTTGACTGAGTCAAGGTAGTGAAAAAAATTGTATATTAAAGTGTGTAAAAGTATTTATTTATTTAGCTAAGCGTTTTCGACAAAATTGTCATCATCGGAGCTAATGCTACAAACAAAAAGGAATCTTATAAGAAAAAGATATCTAATAAGTAGTACTTAGGGTCTTATGGGTGAGCAAGATGCTATTACCTCGAAGTCAAATAAACTAAGTTACGGAATGTTAAATAAATTCTAAAAATTAATTAGTATGAATAAATCGAGTAATAGGTTCTTAAGATAATTAAGAGGGACTATTATTATCAATTAAGTATAAAATAATAAGCCATACCATTCCAATGGGTTTTTAGTAGTTGTTCTTTGAAAATCTTACCTGAAAAAAGAATAAACGAATTAAAATTTTACACTTTAAATAAATCTAAAACAAAATATTAAGAATATTTTTCAACAAAAGGTTAAAAATGTTAAAATCTAATTGTAAGATAGGCAAGTAAAAAGAAAAAAATTTAACACAAAAAATGGTTCGCGACACCTGATATGAAAAACATTGTAACTCACTTTTGCTTAGTTTACAGGAGAGAGATTTAAAGAAAGTTCCACAACATTTTATTTTTTTACTGCGTCAGTTTTTATATTTTTTGTAATGTTCTTAATCCATATTTTATAACTTTTTCTCTGATTTTTACTTTTACGTATCACATTGTTGTTAATATTACTGGTCCTGATTTAGGTCGAGTTACAATACCACTTTTTTTTAATTTTTGGTGAAGATCATTGTAAGTGGTACATACAATGATATTTCAACAAAGTATGTGACTTTGATTAGGTGCATATAAATGGTAACTAATGAGTAAATATCAAAATAAAGAGATTATTATTAGTTTTTCTATGGATTTTACTTAAAACCTGATTTTTTTACTCAAAAAAAGTACCTACAGGGTGAGTTTTTAGTGCGGGATCGGTCGATAACTCCATTATGGTATAAAAGATTGAGAAAAGTTATTTAAAAAAAATGTAGACAATGATATTTTCCACGCTTGGAAAATATGTCCATTTCTACAGGGTGATCACTAACTGCGTGGTATATCAAACATATAATTTTTTAAATGGGACACCCTATATATTTTTTCATATTTATATTCCCCTCATAATTCTTGTTCATATAATATATGGTTTTGCATTACTATACAGAGTATTTAACAAGTTATGACCATTTTTATTTCGAAATCACTATGAGATTAACACCCTGTATATAAAGAAGTAATTCGTAGACAATAATTTCTTTTATGTAATAAGATAAACAATATACTGTAGTTTTTAAATTAAGTCCAATTCACGTCATTGACGAATATTTGTATACAGGGTGAACTACAAAACCAAATTACGATTTTCTCTATTTTTTTAAATAGATCACCCTATATTTTATTTTTCAACATTATTGTCTTTAATAAACTCTTTCATTTTTATATAGCATTCCCTATATCTAAACTGATTACTTTCCGAGATATTTTTAGTTTTCCTCAAATTTCGGGAATACATTCAATTTTTCTAGTAGAAATAAGTTAGTATTGAGTGATAATTAAACAAAATTATTTTTATTAGATAAATAACTAGCACAAAATATAAACCATAGCAATATGCAGTAAATATACTAATAAATGTGATATTAAGAAATTATCATATATCCCTAATATACAAGAATCGTAAAATTCCTAAAAAAAAATTTTTGTTGTATATAATAATATAACAAGATAATTTTTTTCAATAAATAACTTACATGAAACATAAATCAAAGCAATATACAACTGATGTAACAGTTTTTAGATTGGTATATCAACAGCATTCTAAGCCAAGAATTTTTTAGTAGAACATTCATTTTTATAAGCACTTTTAAACTACAAAACAAAATTACGATTTTCTCATTTTTTTTAATAGATCACCCTATATTTTATTTTTTTTGAAATATTGTATTTATGATACCTACTCTTTCATTTTTATATAGCATCTCCTATACCTAAACTTATTAGTTTCTGAGATATTTTTAGTTTTCTTCATTTGCCGGGAATACATTCAATTCTTATAAATATAAATAACTTAACAAATAAGTATTATGTAATAATATAACAAATATTTTCATTCAATAAATAACTAACAAAAAAATAATAAACCATAACAAAATTTAACGAATGTATCAATTAATGTGACGTTAAGGATATAAGTCTAAAGTACATGTTGAAAATGACCACTTTCGACGTCTATGCAATTTTGTAACCGATATTCAAATGACCGAGCCATATTTCTTTGTAAGTCAATATTATTAAAAGCTTCTTTTATTTTATTTTTAATATCATCAAGCGTTGTTGGATGCTTCTGGTATACAAGGTTTTTTTATATAGCCCCACTTGAAAAAAATCAATTTTGGAAGAACTGGAGTACCGTCGTATAAAAACCTCAACCGTCAAAAAATGTGGACCAATCACATAATCTCTAACTATATCACCTTAAACATTTATAGATCATCTAGTTTGAGTTGAGTGTTATCAAAGTAGGGATTTCTTTATGCATATTAATGAAATTTAATATGAAAATTATATTATTAATAACTGCGGGTCACAATCTGCAATTAGGAATGTGTTACTAAAAACTTCTTGGCTTAGAATGCTGTTGATATAATAATCTACAAACTATTAAATTAGTTGTATATTGTTTTGATTTATGTTTTGTGTGAGTTGTTTATTAAATAAAAGTAATCTTGTAATTTTATTATACACAAGATACCTATATCGTTTTTGTAGGAATTGTATGGAATTGTATGAGTCTTGTATATAGGGAAATATGATAATTCCTTAATATCACATTTATTGATACATTCATTGCATATTGCTGTGGTTTATATTTTGTGTTAGTTATTTATTGAATCAAAATAATTTTGTTTAATAATTATTATTAATAATTATTATCATTCAATACCAACTTATTTCTACTAGAAAAATTGAATGTATTCCCGAAAGTTGAAGAAAACTAAAAATATCTCCGAAAGTAATAAGTTTAGGTATAGGGGACGCTATATAAAAATGAAAGAGTATAATAAATACGATATTTTAAAAAAATAAAATATAGGGTGATCCATTTAAAAAAATAGAGAAAATCGTAATTGGGTTTTGTAGTTCACCCTGTATACAAACATTCGTCAATGATTTCAATTGGACTTAATTTAAAAACTACAGTATATTGTTTATCTTACTACATAAAACAAATTATGGTCTATGAATTAGTTCTTTATATACAGGGTGTTAATCTCATAGGGATTTCGAAATATAAATGGTCATAACTTGCTAAATACTCTGTATAGTAATGCAAAACCCTATATTATATGAACAAGAATTATGAGGGGAATATAAATATGAAAAAATATATAGCGTGTCCCATTAAAAAAATTATATGTTTGATATGCCACGCTGTTATTGATCACCCTGTAGAAATGAACATATTTTCCAAGCGTGGAGAATATCATTGCCTACATTTTTTCTAAATAACTTTTTTCGATATTCTATAATATAACGGAATTATCGACCGATCCCGCACTAAAAACTCACCCTGTATATAAAATTTCACGTATCACAAATCATACATATTAACAAGAAGTAAATAACATAATATCTATTAGATTTACTACAAAATAAATATTTGCAAATTATAAAACGGTTTATATTATTTTATTTAAAAAAACAAAATTAATCCCTAGCAAACTTTTGTTCTGAGTCATCATCCGAAGATTGTGTTTGTTGAAAGTGTGGAAGATTCAAATAAAAACTGCAATATTGTTCTGGTACAGCTTTACTAGGGCACAAAACAACAATATATTTATATTTTTAACTTGTTATGGGAAGTAATTCATTCTATGATGAAGGAATTTGAAGTTTACATAAATCTTGTATACTTTTATTCCCGGATTTGGTAGCCGTTTTGGTCAATTTTGGTTTGTATTAATGGTTTATAAATGATAATGGCTCAGAAAAAAAAATTGTACTGGAAATTGAGAATACGTAGTTGTTTTTACATATTTTTATATATTGAAAATATGGATTTATCTATGTCTAAATCGCAATTCGGTATTTTGTTTAACACTGATTTAAAATCCCAGATATAATTTTGACTGAGGTCTTTTAAAACGTATCATCATTTGCTCTGTTCTTATGGCGACCACGCATATCTCCAAATATACGCCCTCCACCTTCCTGACTATGATTTTTTTTGAATGGCGTTTTCTTACAAACTTGGAGTTGCTGTCGATGTTCTGCTAACTGCAAATTATATTCATGTGTCCAGTTTCATCTGGACTCTTTTAACTTTGCAACCTTTCTCTCTTGTCTGAGAACATATATTCACTTTTTTTGTCATGATCAGCTATTACCCAAAAATTATTAAATAAAATTAGTTATTTATTTTCAGATAATTCCGATTTACATTTTGTGTTCCATTTATAGTTACATCCAGGCCCCAATTCTTTCTTTTTCGTTAATTTTGCCATTTTTCTAGTATAGTCGTGACCAGATTTCGTCAGTTTCTTCAAAATATTCATTTTGCAATACATACTTGGATCCCTTAATCCAAGATCCAATGTCCTAGAAGATTTTTTTTCTTTGGGTACTGTTTTTTCTTAGCAGACGTGTCTAATGATAAATTTGTACCTTTGATGCATGTAGAAGTTTCCTCTGTCGATGTTTCTTGATCGTGCAATCCACTGTGAACATCAGGTACCTTATTTTTATCAGTTGAAGTTAGTTCCGTCGTAAATGATATAGATCCAAAATGCTTTTATAAAAAATATTCATCGATAATAAAATTTTTTAATATTGTAACATTGGTTACAATGTTTTTTCTACCAAGTGATCCAAAATTTGCACTTACAATGAGGTTATTTTGTTTCATAACTTTACATAATATTTTATATTTACATATAAGTTTCATATTTACATAAGATAGGATAAAAGTTTTTACGTCAAAATGAAGGTTATCCTTTATAGATATCATTTAAGCCATAGTTGAAAAACATTGTAAGTGGGGTTACAATGTTTTTCATATCAGGTGTCAGGTGGTTTGTCATTCTATTAGAGCGGGCTGTATCGTCGCCCTCGTTAGCGAAATTTTTCCAATTCGATTTTTTTGTACAAACTTATTTAAAAAGATATTTTTATAACAAATCCACAGGGTGCCAGGCGATGCTGTGGTCGAAAAATTGTTTAAATATTTTTTTTAAACAAATTCACAAAACTAATTTTTTTATTTCGAACAATTTTTTTTAGATAATTTGTGTCACTCTGAACAAAAAAGTTTTCTTGTCATTTTTCTCTAAAATTGATTGTTGTCGAATTATACAACATTAACTGGGTTTTACCGTTTCGTAATAATATTGTCAATGGACCATATTGTCAATGGTGCGTTTTTGAGAAAGGGTTGAATTAGACCCTAGGAACAGGGTGCATTAGGGTGAGTTCTACGCACTTTTGGTACTAACAAGTCTACAGGAAAATTGTGCCCGATTAAATTTACTATCGAGATATCACCTTTTTAAGTCAAACATATTTTTTTACGAAAATATATTCAAATAAAGATAAAAAAACACGAAAAAACGCAAGTTAATTTTTTGTTCCGTAAATTTTTTCCATTATGATATATGTATAGGCATTGCTTCAAAGAAAGCTGCCATCATTCCTCTTTAAAATAACGTTATAATGACTATGTGCATAAGACAATTTTTTGTTACATGCAAAACTGACTAAGTCAACTTAGTCAATTTTGGCTGTCAGCAGATTGCACTTGTCCGTTTATTGCGTATCGTTAGTTTATGATTCAGGACTGTTTAGACTTTAAAAAGAGTACGATATTTTATACTTTAACAGTAAGATTTATAAAGTATATTGCAAATACCACCCTCTGATGTGCCACAACTATACTATTCTTTTAAATTGTGTGTTTACAACTTTACAATCTATGAAGCGGCACCTCCAAATAATGCGCAATGTTATACTTGGACAGAGATTAATGGTCAACGTGGAAGCTCTGAAATTGGAATAGCATTAATCAAGTGGATAAAAAGTCTGCAATCACATGATCAAAAGGCATCACAGAGCAGAGATCAGTTTATATTCTGACTTATCAGAAATTTTTATATTCGTTCATTGCTGCATTAATTTGTATGTTGTTGTAACACACACATTAAGATTTTGTAGCATAATTTTATGGAGAAAAGACATTCGTACATGGAGGTAAACTCAATGCACAGTGCTATATAGTTATATAGTGTGTTAATAGAAATGTTGCCATTTTTACAATAAACGATTTGTTGCTTATTTTCAAGCTAGCCCGTTCTACAAGACGCAACAAAAAGAGCGGTGATTACAGAGTTGAAGAATTATTACGGTTTTCAGACATTTTCGATCTTAAGCACAGATGTTCTTAAAAAACAGACTAACAATAAAATTTAAACAAAACATCGTGATTAAAATTAAAAGTTATGCGTTACTCTTAGAGTATGTGGCAAGGTCAGACCAGCTGTTATTCCTAAGAACATTCCAATGTTATACAAAAGACTTTTGTCTATACCAGAGCAAAATAAAAACAGCCTCCTTTAGTAGAAACAAAATTATTCCGCAAGAGTTCCATGAGTGGTATAAATCGATTCCAATAGTCAAAAAAAGTTTTCATACCGTAACCAGCTTCTTCTGAAAGCGACGACACAGAAACTGATTAGATTTTAATTTTATGTACAGACCGTAGTTAATAAATATAATTTCCTAATACGGTGTCGCTTATATTGACCAAGTCAAATTTCTAATTTTTTTCGACAACAAAAAGTGACCAAGTACAATTTTTTTTTAATTGTTCAAAGTCCACTATGTTTAAATATCGTGGTTAAAAACTAAAGTTTCTAATACACAGGATATCAAAATTGGAGTCATAAATAGCTAATATCCGATTTTATAAACAACTTTCAAGTTAAACTTTAATTTCTCGAAAACAGTAATTTTTGACTTGGTCAGTTTTTGCAGTATGCCGACGATATAGAAGTAAACAAACCAAGACACGTTGAATGTTCGAGAAACACTCCCAAATCATGATTTGGGAGTGCTCCTCGTGCTTGTTTATTTCTAATGCATCTTTATTGTGATTGTAGTGTAGACAGTTGCGTCTCAAATTAGCGAATCGACTATATTCAATGATACATTTAGTAGGAAGAGTAGTCAATTACCAGTAAAATGGTCTATTGTTTAAGGATGTTCGACTATTTTAAGCAAGTTATGCTTTTTCAAAATTTTATAATTTTAACGATTTTTGATTTTTTTTAAGATCATTTTTTAAATTTCTCGTTATAACTTTGTTTCTTGTACATTTAGATATATACATTGTGAAATAAAAAATAAAGCTTATTTTATGTACATTTGTAAAAATTTTAGGACTATTTTGAAACTAGATATCCGTAGAATATCCGCGGGTATCAGTAATTTGAGTGGCGAATGGATTTAGTGTCCGCAGTCGTATAAACCCAAATAAACAACAACAATAATAATTTGAGAAACATTTTGATTTTTTTTTAATTAGAAGAATATAATTGCAAATTAAGACCCAATTTTTAATTCTAAATAATTTTTCTTAAGGGGATGGGTACGTATTTTTGGCTGCAATGCTATTCAAAAGGGAAGTCATTTTTTCTAATCCTAAGAAAAATAATAAGTATTTTTGAAAAATTTAAACGCAAAATGAAAGATTACGTTATTAGCTAGTATGTATTATTTGTGGAAGATCCAAGCAGAGAATACACCAGGATAATATATTCTGTGATCCAAGTATTTTGTTGTTAAAGATATTCGAAATTGTAAGCGTTCCATAGTAAACAATATATATTATTAAAAAATCACTTTAACACTTTTCCTCTTTTCTCGATTGAATATTAGTTTTTGTTGTACATATAAATTATTACAACCACTGAATACATAGTTAGTGAAAAAGTTATCACATTTATTAACTGAATTAATAATTTGCAATTATACAAATAACAGTTATCCAAGAATATTCAAAAGCCATCTCTTTAAGTTAATGACGACATTTTCAAGTAGAATGACATTCTTGAGTAATGTTTACATATCCATACCAGTGTGAATTTTACTACACGTAATTTGCCGTGTAAAGGCATAAAAAGTAGGGATAGCCGTAAAATATTTGTGAATTATATACCGATAGCCTTAATAAAACATTTTCATATTGTGAAATAAAAAGTACCTTATTCTCTAGAGAAATTCATATTTTTTAACATACCTCGTATACTATTGATAAAATTTGATAGCTGATGATTGAATCTAGGTTTTGGGCTATGCTGAGCATTTTATGAAAAACAATTTTTTTTCATAAAATTAATGATAAAAAATTTTTCATAATACAAATATTGTTCTAACCTGGAACATATTATTGCATGTGTATAGGTACCACATTGAAAAAGCATATCTTGTTTAAAAACAGTCCTAGAATTTTTTACAATACACCATTTTAAAGCAAAGAAAATACGCTTTCTTTTGTATTTAGCAATGCATAATAATGTATATACCTAAATGTAAAAGAAATAAGTTATAATGAGAAATTTAAAAATAATCGTAAAAAATATCAAAAATCGTTAGAAGAATTAAACTTTGAAAAACCATATCTTACTCAAAAATAGTTACATAACCTTCTATAATATACAATTTTAAAGGCAATTGACTGTTGTTCCTACTAAATATACCATTTCATATACCGAAAACTGCGTAGAAAAAAGTTACAGAACCATGTTTGCGAAATAATAGTGACAATTACCTAAAAGTGCTGTAAGTGGCAAAATTTTAAAAATCATATTTTGGAAATTATAAATCCTAAAGGCTTCTACCGAACGTCATTTTAAAGAGGAAGGATTTAAGTTTTTTTCTTTGAAACCATGCTTATACCTATATGCGAAAAAAAAAATTAAATTGCTGTCTTTCGTGTTTGTTTTTTTCGCTTTTTTGAATATATTTTTGTAAAAAAATATTCTGGACTTTAAATGATAATATTTCGATAGCAAATTTAACCTGGATCATTTTTCTGTAGACATGTTTGTACTAAAATTGCATAGAACTCGTCCTAATACACCCTGTGCCTAGAGACTAATTCACACCTTTCTAAAAACGCACCTCTTTAAATGGTAGCTCTCCGAAGTTTTCTCAAAGTTAGAGGTCCGTTGACCATATGAAACAATAAAACCTCGTTAACATTGTAGTTCCTTTTAGCTGTCTTATTTTGAACATAACCAATTAGGCCAGGGTAATAGGACAAAAATATACCCTGTTCGTGACACTTCAGCAGCCAGGGTACTGAAGCGTTTTTTCGACAGGTAACACCTATAGGAACATTATAACTATTTGCTGCGTAGTATCTGGCGGCCATTTTTATTTATATACAATTATCTGTCAAAAATGGCATTTTCCCCTTTTTCTTCAAATCAACGAAAAACAGCAACAGGAAAACTTACATAATATGTATCATATTATGATGTTTTTAGTGCAAATATCTTCGAGACTATGAAAAAATCATTAAAGTGACTTAATACAAAGTTTGATATACTCATTTATTTTTAATATAATTGCGAAAAAATGTCGAAATTGCAAAAAAATATTTTCTCAATATCTGTTGTAAAAATTGGTGTACAGCTTTGAAATTTTGGTCAAATGAGGGTAATTTGGTGCTTAATATGTGATAGAAATTTCAAAGCGATTCATTCAATTGTTTAAATTTTATTCAAATTGTTTTTCCCAGAAAGCATTTTTTTGCAATAACATACCTAAGTCAGAAAAAAATTACCTTAAAACCATTCCACAGGTGTCAAATGAAAGAGCAGGAGCTACGTTTTCAACATGGTTTAAAAAAGTGAATAAAAAATGCATTTATTAGTAATAAATAATTATGCAAAAGTATCGTCAATTTTTCTTTATAAACTTTTTGAATAACTTTTTCCAAAAAAACTAACTTTTTTACCCTGTTTTAAGGGCACAACTACTAAGTAATGTTATCTATATCATAATTGATAAAAAATTGTAATAAATATGTATAATTTCTTATATAACAAAATAAAAAGTTTATCAGCAATAATTTACGATACTTTTGCATAATTATTTATTACTAAATGCATTTTTTATTCACTTTTTTTTAAACCAAGTTGAAAACATAGCTCATGTTCTTTCATTTGACACCTGTGGAATGGTTTTAACGTCATTTTCTTCTGACTTATGTTATTGCAAAAAAATGCTCTCTGGGATAAACAATTTGAATAAAGTTTAAACAATTGAATAAATCGTTTTGAAATTTTTATCATATATTAAGCACAAAAGAACACTTATTTGACAAAAATTTCAAAGCTGTAAACTAATTTTTACAACAGTTATTGCGAAAATAATTTTTTTCTACCTTTTTCACAATTATATTAACAATAGATGAGTATATTGAACTTTGTAATACGTCATTTTAAAGCTTTTTCCATAATCTCGGAAGATATTTGTACTAAAAGAACCATAAGTTTCCCTGTTTTCCATTGATTTGAAAAAAAGTGAAAAATGCCATTTTTTTACACTTAATTGTTTAAAAATAAAAATGGCCGCCAGATCCTACGCAGGAAATAGACAATTTGCTCTTATAGGTATTACCTGTCGAAAAAACGCTTCAGTACCCTGGCTGTTCAAGTGTCATGAAAAATACCTTATTACCCTGGACTAAATAGCCTATAATAAACATATTTATAGATTCACTAACCAACCATTTCTTCATACTTCGAGATATAATAATTATTCTCTCCGGTTCGTCTGTAATCATTATTAGCTAACGAATTTATTTTCCCCGACAGATTATACAGCTAGACCTGCACTGTGTACCAGGCTACCTTAATTACATCAACAAGAATAATTAGCCCTTTTGTAATTAACAACTAACAGAATGTAACACATTTTGGCTCTTCTGTGTATAATTTCGCATTGCATTGTTGGAAATGAGTTTTGTCCGAATTGGGGTTGGTGAACGTGAGCTCTGATTTTTTGCGGTCGCTTTTTAATTTTGTGTTATGTATACTACTGATACAGGGGATATGAGTGAGACGAAATTCTACTTGAATGGGTTCAAAAACTCTCTAATTTGACTTTCTTTTTCTTGTATATGCAAGTAATGTATTACGAATTATATAATTGAAGTAAAAAAACTTCATGCTCATGCGAACAACTTGGAAAACTCGATTGAATTGATTCATTGGATGCACAATGGTAAGGCAGTGTGGCCTGATGGAATACCCGTAGATGTTTGGAAGTCCAAGTAGTACCGAACGGGTTTATTAAGTCTTTTAATGATGCTTTAAGACTGTAGAATAAAACTAAAATTAAAACCATTTGGTTTTAAAGTAAACCTCTGAAAGGGGCCAATAAAACCAGAAATAAAAACCTTCTTAAAATTTTGTTGTCTTAAGCAACTGGTTTTAAAGCTGTTGGTGCTTTTAAAACTATGTTAGAAGACACTTTAAGTGAAGACAGTTTTATAGGAAATTTAAAAAGGTTTCTTAAATGGAAACTTTTAAAGACGATTTACCATATTAAACGATTCTTTAAACTCATATACTCCACATAGGCCAACAAAATTTTACATGTATTATGATAGGTACATACGCATTTGTAATCATAAAATAATAAAAAGTACTTGGTCATTTCGGACTGTCAAGGTAGAAAAACACTTGCGCACCAAACTTTATTGATAATGTTAACAAAAAGAGGACTAAATACCACACGCGCCCTAAAATTTCTGACTTTTGGCGATTAAAGAATAAAAATAATAAAAAAAATTAAATCCGAAAAGTATTAATTTGAAAAAAAAAATTAATTTCTCTACAATTTTAATGTTTAAATGTTAAAATAAATCGAATTTATGTCTTTAAGTCGCTTATTTATAATTTTTATATAAGCCTTATATTGTAACCTATCATGGCTTTTAGGATCTCCAGAAAGCAATATGACCGAATCTCAAATAAAACTATTGGGTCTATCGACAGAGAATTGATAAGATCAAATTTTTTTATTTTATACCTTGCCATGGGCATACATAAAAGCAAGGTTGCATTAGAATTAAAACCATTTAGTTTTGATAATGACACTCGGTTTTAATGTGAATCTAACCTAAAATCGAGGCGTCGTAGTGCTGTATTTTTCTTTTAAAATGACCAGTTCGTTTATAATTTAAATACTTGCGACATATTTCTTTCATACTAACTGTAATTTCACTTCTTACAACACACTACACAACTGTGTCGCTCTAAAACAAATAGCCGACTATTTTGGACATGAAGGAAGAGCGGATGGGTTTAGTTTTAGTGTTTCTAATAAGAAGCATATTTTAGTCTATACGATAACCAAATTGATTCAGTTAAGAGCGTTTGGTTTTAATATAGCCTACTAATTGCTTTTAAGAAATCAACTTTAAAGACAACTAAAAAATAGTTTAAGGCAGGGGTGTCAAACTCAATTTTGCAGAGGGCCATATATTAAATTCAGAATGTGTCGGCGGGCCAGATTCAAATAAAAAAAAATGTACTGAATTATTATAACATTTTATTTAATAGTATACTTATAATATACGGTTGTTAAACATATCAAAGTTATAAAAGAGGGTAATTATTTTGAGCTCGAGGATCCAGATACCTGACTTCTCTTGTTTTTGACAAGCTCATTGATGTCAGGTATCATATTCGTTGTATTTATTTTAAGAATTGATTGGAGATGTTCATTTGTAAGTCTTGTGCGATGTTTGTTCTTATTTATTTTCATGACGGAAAACATCTGCTCACATAAATAGGTGCTACCAAACATGCACAGGATGCGTGCTGCATGCTTTTTTAATTCCGGGTAGTTATCCAAACTCTTGAAATATTGTGTATAAAATGTAAGTGCGTTAACCTCTTTAAATTTTTCTTTCAAAATACTGTCCGATTGAAGATCTATCAACTCCATTTGCAAATGAACTGGTGCCTGTGAAGCTTCAAAATTGAATGGATTGTTGAAAATTGGGAATTCCATTTCATTCATTTTGTGGAAGTCTTCAAAATGATTGTTGAATTCCGTGATAAGATTTTGCAGAAGTTGAGAATATTGATCCAATTTTTTTTGATCCACTGTGCCAAATGATTTTAAATGAGGGAAATGATCCAAAGTTTGATTTTTTACCTGATTTTCCCACAGCCTCAACTTTGTTTCAAAGGCTTGAATACATGAGTACATTTGAGTGACAATCAGATTTTTACCCTGTAACTTTACATTCAGATCAGTCAAGTGTTTATTCATATCTACCAAAAAGGCACAATCAACCCACCAGTCATTGTCATAATCAATTGGGTTGCCTTTTTCTAACATGAAAGCTTGAATAGGGTCACGTAATGTAAAAAATCTTTCTAAAACTACTCCTCGACTGAGCCAACGAACTTCGGTGAAATAAGGGACATCAGAAAACTTTTCGTCCAAATCTTGTAAAAACTGCTTGAACTGTCGGTGATTTAGTCCTCTGCTCCTTATAAAATTTACTATTTTAATTATAGGTTGCATGACATGGTCCATTTTTAAATGTTTGGATGCCAATGATTCCTGGTGAATTATACAGTGAAATCCCACAAAATTTCCTGATGTTTTCTGTTTTAATTTAGTTACAACGCCCGAATGTTGGCCAACCATGGCAGGAGCGCCATCCGTAGTTGTGCTGCTAAGTATATTCCAATCGAGTCCATATTCTGCCATCAAATGCTCCAATTCAGAATAAATATCATTTGCTGTTGTAGTACCTGTCAATGGAACGCACTTTAATAGTTCTTCAGTTATTTCAAAGTTACTGTTAATACCTCGTATAAAAACAGCAAGTTGAGCTGTATCAACAGTATCAGTGCTCTCATCAACAGCCAGTGAAAAGTTTGTAAATTCCTTAATTTTCTCCTTCAGTTGAAGAACCAAATTTTGAGATAAATCATTTATTCTTGAAGCAACAGTGTTTCTTGACAGCGAAATATTTTGAATTATTGACTTTTGAAATGGAAATGAAACATCGGCAACTTTCAACATACAGTCTTTAATAAAATCACCATCAGTGAAAGGTTTTGATCTCTTCGCGATTTCTAATGCAATAATAAAACTTGATTTCAGGGCATCTTCGCTCTCAGTATTAGCTTTAGTAAACATCGATTGTTGACCTTGAAGTTTAGATTTTAAAGATGACAATCTGTCAATTCTTATTTTTTCAGTGTAACAATCGGATTTTGATTTATGATTCGTATCATAGTGTCTCTTCAAGTTAAACTCCTTACAAACAGCAACTGTTTGATTGCAAATCAAACACAGTGGTTTACCTTTCCATTCTATGAAAAAATATGCATTTTCCCATTTAGACTGAAAAACTCTACGTTCACTATCAACTTTACGTTTTTGTGACATTATGCCGAAATCGTAACAAATATGGAACTCGACACAATTATGGATATCGCACACGCACGACACAAACAAATGTACAATACCTTCTCAACCACTACTTCGCAACTGACTCACGTGACACGTCGACGCACTTCTTTTATATCGATAAGGAAGGTTCTAGTCTAGACTCGAAGCGCATGGAAGATTCTATTGTTCTCAACAAAAATAATAGGGCGTTTCCGCTAAGAGATGGTGTTACTGTCTATCTCTCTCGCTTGTCTAGGCACGCGCTGCCTTTGAAATGACTTATAAATGTAGTGTAGTGTACGCATTTTAAAACTTCCGTAGAGCAATCGAGTGAAGTCTAAAAGCTCTAAAAAACATGATTCTTCTTTCTGTGATACATTGCGATCGCGGGCCGTATTGGTATGGCCCGGGGGCCGGATGCGGCCCGCGGGCCGTATCTTTGACATGACTGGTTTAAGGCATATGTTTTGGCATACAAATAGTATAATGCAAACAAACAAGAATCTGATAAAACCAAACAGTCCGGAAGTTCTTTATAAAACTGATTAGTTTTAAAGTGAACTGAGAATAAGCCATTTTAAAACTACAATAAGACAAAGTATCTCTTAAGATTAATTAGTCTTATTTGATAGTCTTATTAGATACTTTAAAACTAGTGACAAATAGTTAACAGTTTTAAAGTTCTGGCAGTACCTATATCTACAAGGTAACTTTAAAACCATTATCTTCTTATTTACCACAATATAACATTTATAAACCTAAAATAAAACTAAAATGTTTCTATTGTGCTACTTGGAAGGCTCTAGAAGAAGATTGGTGATTTGTGGCAAATGATGACTAAGAGAAATAATAGTGGATAACCAATGCGTGAAGAAATAGTTTGATGGTATCATTGTAGAAAAATAAAGGGGATATTTAGAACTTCAGAAGAGAAGGTAAAGGAGAGTGACATCGATAAAAAGAGAAAAGTTTGGGTTTATACCGGGAAGGAGGAGAGATGCCTCTAGACAAGAGCTATGTAGATGCATGAGAGAAAATGGATTCATATATGAAGTACATAAGACTCGTGAAGGATTGAATCCTAAGTTGATGTACATCAAAGTTTGTCTGTGACGGTTGAATTACATCAAGGTTCTTCACTGAGTTCTTACTTAATTAATCTTGTTATGGATGTATAGGGTTATTCACTATATTTTGACCCCCCTGTAAACTGCTTTATTTACAGAATTAGAAACAATGTAACATACAAAAGATATTCGATTTTTAAATTATGATTTTTTGACATATATATCGTACTAGTGACGTCATCCATTTGGGCGTGATGACGTAATCGACTATTTTTTAAATGGTAATAGGGGTCGAGTTCTAGCTCATTTGAAAGGTTATTTAATTCCCTATTCAGTATTATAAACATTAATTTGATTAATTATACAGGGTGTCCAAAAAAATTCTTTTTAATTAAATTAATTGACACAAAAAGAAAAATGTATGCAAATTATTTAATTCAAAATACATTCTACTGCTGTCAGAAAACAGAAATAAATGTTTATTGAACAAATAAACATTATTTCTCACTTAAATTCAATGTTCAAGCTGCCACCCATCTGTCTCTTGGCAGTTTGAACATTGAATTTAAGCAAAAATCAATGTTTTTTTGTGCAATAAACTTTTATTTCTGTTTTCTAACAGCAGTAAAATGTATTTTAAATTAACTAAATTATATACATTCTTCTTTTTGTGTCAACTAATTTAATCCAAAAATTTTTTTGGACACCCTGTATAAATAATTATCTTAATGTTTATATTACTGAATAGAGAATTGAATTACCTTTCAAATGAGCCAGCACACGTCCCCTATTCTCATTTTAAAAAATAGTCGATTACGTCATCACGCCCAGATGGATAAAATCACTAGTATGTTATATATGTCAAAAAATCATATTTTAAAAATCGAATAACTTTTGCATTTTACATTTTTTTCTAATTCTGTAAATAAAGCAGTTTACAGGGGGGTCAAAATATAGTGAATAACCCTGTACTGAGAAAGAAGGAAGGGGAGCAGGCTTATTGGCCGGCGCTCTTTGTCTATGATGTCGTGTTAGTAGAGAAAAACAAACAAATGTTGGAGAACTTGGAGGGTTGGAGAATGCCTACTGAAGCTGGAGGACTTCAAAGATAGTAGATATTTCAAAAATGCTTTAATTATAAAACAAAAAAATCTTGTCTGGGACATATTATATTCAGACACGAGAGATACACTTTCAATTAATAATGGAAGGAAAATAGAAAACAAAATGTGGTCCAAGCAGACCGTAAATAACATAATAGCTGCGTAACATCAAGGGCTGGATAGGACTAGACCTTTATAGAAGGTACCTCCCATTAAGATATAACATATTTTGTTGATGGCTGCAGATCTGTTTTTTATTGTGTTTATTTTATCAAAAACCACGTATATACCTATCTAATGCTTTTCAGATTTTCCCAAAAAAACAAAAAACTATATTTAAGCGCGTTTTGGGAATTTTTGTCATTGTATAGGCTTCAAAATAAATCAATTCAAGATCATTTATAGGTTATACATGAACTGAAGTATCTGTGCGTATATCTGTGTTTCCCATTCTGTCTCTCATTGTCACTCCTCCTACTCTTCGTAAGTACTTCATTTCAAGGGCTTGTATCTTACTCTTTAGTTTTCTTGTTAGTATCCATGATTCACAGCCGTATGTAACTGGTCTATATACTAAGGTGTTGAATACAGTTATTTTGGGTTTTCTTGTGATTTCTTTCTTGTTTAAGAAAATATTTTTTATTACATGAAATAGTTTTGATGTTTTACTAATCCTCTCTTTAACATCGTTGTCCTGTCTTCCATTATTTTCAATTGTAACGCCTAAGTATTGGAAATGGTTTACTTGTCCTATTTCCTCTTCAATAATTTGTATATTTATTACGACTGGTTCTTGCGATATTGCCATGGTCTTCGTCTTATGTGTATTTATCTTCATACCCTGTTTACATAATGCGTGATCCCACGCATTAGGTTATTTTGCAGGTCTTTTTTTATTTCTGAGATAACAACGACATAATCCTGCGAGTGCACATTTATTAGGCTATGGAGATTCCTGTACCCTACATGCAACTTCTTTAGTTGCGGTGTGCACTCTTTCATGATTTCGTCCATAAAGATGTTGAAGAGGGTTGGGCTCATGACACCTCCTTGCCTTAATCGTTCAGTTGTTTCGAATTCTGTTAATTTCATGTTTTTATGTATTATGTAGTTTCTATTTCTCTTTTAACCTTCCGATGACCAACCTTTTTTTGTTACACGGATGGCCAAGAGGGGGAAAAACGACACCAGGTCAAAAATATCAAAAATGACAATTAACAAGAAATTTAAGATTTTTTTTCTTTTTTTATGACATGGACTTTATGTCATTCAGCCAGTCACAACATGAGTATTAGTGTCATATGTAGTGTGTATATTAAGTAAGTGTCTTGATACTTTGCAAAGTCGACGTCATTACCGTAAAACTACTTGGAATTACGCATAATAGACTGTATACATCAACTTCAGAATAGTACATTGTTTACCGGGTAGGAAAAGCTTAACATTCCTGGACGACTGTGAAGATTGCTAAGTCGAGGCGCAAGCCGAGACTTAGCAACACAGAGTCCAGGAATGTGGCTTTTTCTACGAGGTAAACATACTATTTTTCCGCAAATCGTTTAAAATTCGACAGATATTGATTGATTTAAAAAAAACGCGATAATTTTATTCCCAAATAAATGGTGCTTTGAAATTCCTAATAAAATTACTTGGGTTACTATGGAAACGTATTGAGGTTGAATTGTCAAACTTGACGCTTATAAATTTAACACTAACAACTGTACGGAAATATCATTTCCTTACAGTAAGGAAATGACATTTCCTTACAGTAAGGAAGTCCTGACTTTTTCTTCAAGAAATTTTGACAGGAATGTCAAAATTTCCTGGCGATTTGCGGAAATATATTTTTCCGCAAATCGCCAGGAAATTTTGACATTCCTGTCAAAATTTCTTGAAGAAAAAGTCAGGACTTCCTTACTGTAAGGAAATGTCATTTCCTTACTGTAAGGAAATGATATTTCCGTACAGTTGTTAGTGTTCTACATAAATGATAGAAAACACATTGCTATTAAAACCTTGTAAATTACCTTAATCATTAAATTTTCTTTATTTGGAGCTTCCTGGATAAATTTTTCAATTTCTTCCTTCGTTAAAATCTTAGATTTCTTTGCCCTATAACCTTGAGCTTGCCGTTTCAATAAAGAACGAAGTTTTGAGTATGTAGATATATCTACATTGTGTTTAAGTGCAAGGGTTGACTTCAGCATTGAATAATTGGCCCATAATGTTGAAGATTTCATCTTTAAACAAAGGTCTAGGAAGTATGCCATTACAACATTTTCTGAGAAAGAACTCGTATTTTTACTCATGCGATAATCCATAAAACGTCTGTATGCATTTTCGTACTTTTCTCTTGACTTCTTTGGCAATAATTCTAATGAAGCAGTATTCACTGCCTCAACCAGCTCTGGAGGAGTCCCAGGAATGGAAATTTCATCATCACTTATCATTTTACTTTCGAGAACACCAGCAATTAAATTTATAAGCGTCAAGTTTGACAATTCAACCTCAATACGTTTCCATAGTAACCCAAGTAATTTTATTAGGAATTTCAAAGCACCATTTATTTGGGAATAAAATTATCGCGTTTTTTTTAAATCAATCAATATCTGTCGAATTTTAAACGATTTGCGGAAAAATAGTATGTTTACCTCGTAGGAAAAGCCACATTCCTGGACTCTGTGTTGCTAAGTCTCGGCTTGCGCCTCGACTTAGCAATCTTCACAGTCGTCCAGGAATGTTAAGCTTTTCCTACCCGGTAAACAATGTACTATTTATTCGTAAAATATAGGGAATTTTTTATTTCAAAATATGAGGATATCTAGAATGATATTAAAGTCAAATAAAAAAAAAGTGAGTTAAAAATTGAAAATACTTTTGAATTTATTAAAGAAAAACCTACGCTGGGGTCACAATTTCCCCCGCTTGTTCATCCGAAGGTTAAAGACTTTTGATGATTTCAACTAGTTTATCGTCGACCCCTCTTCTTATCAAGCAGTCCCACACAGTTTGTGGTTTCACCCTGTCGAATGCCTTTTCAAGGTCTATAAAGGCGATATATGCTGTTTTTCAATTATTTGTTTTACCGTGAAAATATGGTCTTGTACTCCACGTCCCTTTCTAAAGCCGCTCTGTGCTTCACTCAAAGTAGTTTCTGTAACGTTTCTCAGCTTTTTTTCTAGTACTGTTTCATAGACTTTGAGTGAGGAACATAACAGTGTAATTCGTCGATAGTTGTTACAATCTTTGGGGTCTCCTTTCTTATATATCGGCAATAATACTCCTATCTCCCAGGCCTTCGGTATTGTTTCTTGTTTGCTTGCTTCTTTGAATATTTCAGCTAATTGTTGTACACCTTTCATTCCCATGTACTTCAGCATTTCCGGTGGTATATTGTCGTGTCGGGGTGCCTTTCCGTTTTTAAGTTTGTCTATTGCTTCTATTGCATCTTCGATTGTTATCTCGATGCTTGTTCTCTGTTCTTCACTACCTGTCGCGTTACTGTTTTCTTTATTCCTATCCACTTTGTGGTAGTTAATAATTCTTGGAAGTGTTGCCGCCATCTTTCAATAATTTCTTCTTCTTCTGTGATTATTTTTTCTTTTTTGTTTTTAATTCTAATATCCTTACTAGGTTTGTCTGTTCTCAGGGATTTTAATGTTCTGTAAAACAGTTTTTGATTTTCTTTGCTATTGTGTTCCAGCTGTTGTCCAAGTTGTCTTTGTATAGCTACTTATTAAATTGGCTTACTGTGCAAACAATTCATTATTACAGTGAATTATTATTTAGAGTAATTTTAGAAAAAAATATTTTTAATAGGCTCTGACATTCCGAGTTTTTAAAATGATTGAGGCATTTTATACAATGAATTTCTATTCTTCCTAATACATATCTAAATTCCGTTTCTTTTATTCATTTAAATCCTCTTATTTAAACCAAATAAAATTATATCATGTTCTTTCCGAGCATCCCTAATTCAGTCATAATATACTTTCCAGCACTGAGCCGCATCTTTGGAAATCCTCAGCATAATTCAGCACCGAGATATAAAGGACGTTTCATATGAACAGTGGAAAATAATGGCCCAAGATAGTGAAATTTCCTTAAAAGTTTTAGTCCTGACGATTTAGAGCTTCCGCAATCAGAGAGAAAAGTTTCATCGTACGAATACGAGGAAGTGTTGAATTTTTATGCTGGTATCTAAGAAAGTAATGAAATATGGAAAGATATATTTTGGGAACGGTTGCGCGGAGATCATAAAAGGTTGTGTTTTCAGAACTTATGCTTGCTTTTTAATGACAACTATACGTTCTGGAATACAAAACATAATATATGCTAGCATTTGGTTTAACTTTTTATGATTATGTACATGTAATATTTAGTACAGTTTACAGCATTTTTAATAAATAACTGATTAATAAATTTAATTTTTTGTTTAATAGTGCAGTCACTGAAGGTTTCACTTCCGATTTCGTTGAACCTCCATCGCTTTTCATGAAAATTGGTGAGCAGTTAGAGGATACCTCAAGAAACAAAGGTAATATGATGCCAACTTGCGCTTTTACCCTAGGGGTGGATGCCACCCCTTTTCGGGGGTGAAAGTTATTTAATTAAAAATAATATAAAAAATCGATAGAGGGACAAATTCTAAGCAAAATTTGTTATATAAAGTTATTAACATAAATCAATACTTTTTGAGTTATTAAACATCAAAAATTTTATTTTTTCGTAAAAAATGCATGTTTCAAAGCGGTTTTTCACGTATAACTCAAAAACATCAGCTTTCACAAAAAAGTTATGATTATCAAAATTCAAGATAATAAAAAATTTAACATACTCTTAACTTAAAGAACTAAACTAATGTTAACTAAAAGTAAGTTAGGGGTAATTTAATTTTTTTTTTTTTCGACGAGTATTCAAATCTAAATAGGTATTCAAGCTTAAATAACGGGAAAACGTTTGTAAAATATACCTGCTTCACACTTGTCAAAGCACTTCAGAATACCTATCAAACGCACTTCAGAAGAAGTTAATAGCATCAAAATTAAGCAAGTTATGATAAAAAAAGAGAACCCTCTCGAATTTTTTAGGAAAAACTGACAAATAAAATATACGCCATTTACACAAAAATTAAAATTTATAGTAATCTTTACAATAATTTCTTTGTATTAGCATCAATAATGATTTCAACAATTTTCAATGGTTTAGGAGGCATATTTTTGAAAAAAAAAGATATAATTTAAAAAAATCAGACTTTTAAAAAGTATCGTCATTTTCATTTTCTTTTGATAAAAATTCAAAAAATACTCAATATATGAGTAAAATGGTCTATGACCAAATTTTAGTTTTTTCTATATTAAATATTTTACCTGTTTTACTATTTCTGTAGGGTGAAAAACAACCGAGATAGAAACGTTTAAAGCTTAAATTTTGCTGCGAGAACTATGTAACCGTGGCTATTTACCCTTTGTTTTTAAAAAAGTAAGGGGTCTAAAAGATTATATTTAACGTATTTTAATAGCCCTTGGAATTATCTTTCAAATCGTCTTTAGGTGAACTTGACATCTTAAAAATTGACGGAGTTATTTAAAAAAAAATAACATTTTTTGCAAAAAAAATTTAAAAGATAAAGTTTGCAACATTTTTGGAGCATAAATTTTAATGGTGTTAACCTGCTCCTGATCTCATTTGATAGATATTTCTAAGTACTTTCACAAAATAAGTTTATGTTATAGAATGGATCATTTTCCCGTAATTTAAGCTTGAATACTTAGCTTTGGATACTCGCCGAAAAAAATATGCATTCAATTACCTATAACTCACTTTTAGTAAACATTAGAAAGTTTTTTCAGTAAGCAGTTTGTTTAATTTTTTATTATCTTCAATTTTGGTAATAATAACTTTTTTGCCAACAAAATAGTATATTGTACAACAAGTGAGAAAAAAGACATATTTCTCACGAGCGCAGAAGTTTGTTGGCACGAGCTGAGGCACGAGGCCAGGGGCCGCAAATCAAGCGAGGGAGAAATATGTTATTTTCTCATGTGTTGTACACTGTACTTTTTCTATGGATGCGGTTTTATTAAGAGTTTAAACTTCAAAATTAAATAATTTACGTGCTTTTAGGTATATTATATGTATAAATGGAAATAAAATACATATACATGTAGGTATTTAATATTCTTAAAATTTACGTACCTTATTTTTTTTAAATTCTAACTAAAAGTTATATTTCAACAGTTTTGAAAGGTATTTAATTCCTGGTAAGTTTTGCTTTCACACATTTGTTTGACAACATTAATTGTGTTTATATTGTGCATGTTACCATAGAAACGGCGATCATAAATATGTATTGAAACCGACGGAGAACTCGTGAGAAAAAATATTTCTCACTGCAATGGCCGACTTTTCTCACTACGTGAGGAATTGTTCGTTTTAAATGTATGTAAGTAGTGAGAGAAGTTGTATATTGTATAGCACCTATAGAAAAACTTGTTTTTGAGTTATTTACGAAAAATCGGTTAAAAGCATGCATTTTTCTCAAGAAAAATTAAAATCTTTGATCTTTAATCACTCAAAAGGTTTTTATTTATTTAAATAACTTTATATAACAAATTTTGCTTAGAATTTGTCTCTCTATCTAATTAGGGGGTTATTTTTAATAAAATAATTTTCACCCCCGAAAAGGGGTAGCATCCACCCCCAGGGTAAAAGCCTCAATCCTTTATTCTAGAAGATATCCTCTAACTACTCACCAATTTTCATGCAAATCGATGGAGGTTGAACAAAATCGGAGGTAATAGCGCATATGCACCTTCAGTAACTGCACTATAAAGAATAGGCCCAGAAATTATAAAATCGGGGGTAGCACATGCTATAAAAAATGCTAAAACTAGGAATGTTTGTGGCCCCGATGATACACCAACTGAGTTGCTGAAGCTAATAGATGAACACAACAAAAAAATAGTAGTAACATTTTTTAATGCAATATCTTTTTAACACCAGAGTGGTTCCCATAGACTGGCTCAAGTCCATCTTTGTCGCAATACCTAAAAACACAATGGACCAAATGGGATTCAATTTCCAATTTGTTGTTAACTAAAATGAGGTCTCAATATCCTTTGTGGACTGTATTTATTCACCAACGTTTTGGTTCAAAAACGAAGAATGTTTACAACTCTAACTGGATTTTTATGGTCTTTTTTGAACTGTACTTATGGTAGGGGAGCACAAGCGGGGATTTTTTCAGTTACTCGAGCACATCAGATCATCATATGGGGAGAAACCTGGTGCCCTGCAGATGTACCTCTACCATATATTGGCTCTTAACACAGGGGAGTTCGTTAAGCGGGGCCCGAAAAAAAATCTATCCTTAAAAATACTCGAAGTGGTCAGATTAAGATAATGTAAGTTAAGGACATGCAAAACAGTGTATATTTCAAATATCTGACGATTTCAGTGGGGCGTAAGGAAATGAGTGAGTTAAAAAGTTTCACAAAAAAAAACGAATAATTCGCGAAATGAACGTTAAATCGAAAAACTAAAAAATACGTGTTCAATATTTTTCAAAAATCTATCGAATAATACTAAACATGACCCCCACGGAGAGAGGTGGGGGTTAATTTAAAATTTTAAATACAAATACCGCGACATTTCGCAAAATAAACATTAGATCAAAAACTGCAAAATACACTTAAACAATGTTTTTGAAAAATCCATCGAATGGTACCAAACACGACACCCCACGGAGGTGGGGTGTGGGGTTACTTTAAAATCTTAAATAGGAGACCCAAATTTTCATTCCATATTTGGATTATTTACGTATAAATAGTCAACTTTTATTCGAAACATTTTTTCAAATTAAGGATAGATGGAGCTATAATCGGAAAAAATGATTGTTGGAAATGGAAAATTAAATTAAAAATGGAAAGTCCCCACTAAAATGGAAAACTTTACTTAACCTTTTTTGGTTTTAGGGCCTACTCTTCACAACCCAATAGGTCCCCAAAGCGCTCGAGTGACTGCATATTTAGCGTACTTCGCTCCCCTATTATTATAATAACTCAATATTTAATATAACATTTCAAATACTGTGTTTTGTACTACTAAGTTATAATTTTTTTTAAAGCACCCCTCCAAATGTCCTCCAAAAACTTATTGAACAATTCTGGAGATATTAATTCTCGCTGTATAACTAAACGACTGAATTTAATTGATTCTTTTCCCCATATATTTTTAATCTATGAGTAATTTTTGTATTATAAATTCGTCGTTCTTTTATTCCGTAAAATATTTCTGACAATATTTGTTTGGGGAATATTTGTTTAAGACACATTTATGCTTTAGGACATTTTGAAGGGTTTAAAAAAATATCGCTGGATATTTATTCAATATTTTTCCAAACACCGTCTAGTTTTTATTAAATTTCATGGAGCCAAAAAATACTTTTTCATTAAGTAAGCTTTTTAAATGATTCTCTTTAACCTATAAAAATTCTACACCATATAAAAAATAAATAACGATTTTTTTATACAATAATATTTTTATAAAAAGCGTTAAAGATTTGTGGCATTTGATTATTTTATTGTTCTATACTAGATATTCTAACAAAATAATTGCCTTTTTCTTCCTCCACTAATGCTTCAAATCAAATCAGGAGTGCCGTATCACTTATGTATCGCCGTCATTCTCATTTCCTTTATCCCTATGCGGTGTCAGCTTCCCTTACTAGTCCAGGAACTGAAGCTTTTCACCTCGCAATTTTTACAGAATGGATCGATTTGCTTGAAAATTTGAGAATAAGTAGTGGATAGTCCAAGGATCAAAATCTATATGATGCCGAAAGGCGCTTTTACCATGGGGGTTGCCACCCCATCTCGGGACTGGAATTTTTTTATTATATTTTGACTGCAAAAGTTGAAAAAAACATTCATTCTAAGCAAAAAATATTCTATACATTTTTTTGATAAAATTAATAGTTTTCGATTTATTCGCTATCGCAAGGGTTAGTTTTATATCTAAGAAATCAATGTTTTTCGGTATAGGTAATCATTTACAATTCAATCAATTTGTGCCGCAGAAAAAAAAATCAAACCAAGTTCTTGGAAATTAAATAATCTACAAATTCATATTAAATAATTTTCTCGCATCTCTGATGCTAATTTTTCTATTCTGAAGAAAATGGCATTTTTTACCAAACTACAAAAATTCGTTATTCGCTTTTGACTCCAGTTTTTTTAAAACTAATCATTATAAGCCAGTCAAACGTCTAGATTCTATTAATAATACATAAATAAAGAAAAATAAATAAGGCCAATGATTAAAAACACCGCTAATTACATTATTATGCTACCAATTGGATTTAATTTTTTTTTTCAAAAAAATTTATTGATTTTTTAACCGTAAATTTTTAAATTTGTTATCTCAGAAAGTTTGGTGATAAAGAATAAATCTTTTTAAAATCCTTAGTCTCAAAAAGAGGTGAAAGGGTTGGTAAAGGTGGTTTTTGCAAGTTATTACAAGTTTTAATTTTCAATAGCTCACTCAATTTTTGCCGTGGGAAAAATTTTTGCAAACGGTTTTCTTGAGAATTAAATAAACTATAATTCAGTATTTAACCATTTTTTAGTATCTATCTCTGATTGTAATCTTTCTATTCCGAAGAAAAGGGCATTTTTTGCCAAACTACAAAATTAATTATTCGATTTTAACTCCATTTTATTAAAAACTAATAATTTTAAGCCGCTCAAACTTCTATAACCTATTAATAATACATAAATAAAGAATGCCACATAGGGTCAATGGCTAAGGTTAATTAGACTGGTGATAAGGGGGGTTGTTTCCGATAAATTTTTTGCTGAAAAAAATAGGAACTGCCATTCTTTTTATTAAAAGTTACTTAATTTTTGAGCTAGAGACTTTTTTTTATGTCTAAAGATAGATACTTTTAAACACTTTAAACTAGTTTCAACGAGTTATCTTCGAAAAATGCATATTTTTCCCGTCGTTTGACTTTTAATCTACAATATTTAGCATTTGAGGAAGAAGAGGTAAAATTAAAAAGTATAGCTCGATAAATATTGGTGTTAAAAAAAATTAGAAAACCATATTTGTTTATTTTTTCAAAAGGTACATTTTTATTAAGCAAAGTTGTTTTGATAAAACGAAAACTTTTTGAGTTATTAGCAGAAAACTGATTAAAAATATTTTCTCGATATAAAACTAACACTTTCAATAGCAAATAAGTGGAAAAATTTTGATTTTATCAAAAAAATGTATAGGACGTTTTTTGCTTAGAATAAATGGTTTTACCAACTTTTGCGGTCTAAATATAATAAAAAATTTCCACCCCCGATATGGGGTGGCAACCGCCCCCATGGTAGGAGCGCCTCTCGGCATCATAAAGATTTTGTTCATTGGACTATCCACTACTTATCCTCAAATTTTCAAGCCAATCGATCCATTCTGTAAAAATTGCGAGGTTTTGTTCTATTTTAAGCTTCATTACTTGGACTATATTGCATTTCTTTATAAAGTCTCTATCTTGGAACCTATCAATATCAATCTCCTTCACCGACATATTATTATACTGCCTAAACCCCACTCCTTCTTGAAACTCGCAGTTATCTATCCTCCCTACCGCAGAAACCATCTCAACTTATGCTCCCTCATTTTACATCAATTGGTGCCAACCCTAAACTCATTTTTATAACTGCCTTGTAATGAAAATTACATCTGTTGTTGATCTGCCCTGCAAAAACGCAAAATTGATTTTTGGGTATCATATCAATTAGTCTATCTCATATTTTCATGATGTGACTAATGCCTGGTTGCACCCACAAATCTTAGCTCCAGCTTAGCTGGAACCGTGCAAATTCGGAAGAGCGACACCTAGTGTCATCGCATCAGCTAAATTTTATACATATTAGCAAATTATATTAGTCCTGGTTACTGGAAAATTGTCAAGGCCATAGCCCCAAAAAAGAGTAAGAAGAAAAAGTAAGATTGAGGTTATGTTATTAAAAGGTAAACATTTTAGACCATTGTAAACATTCTATGTAGTAAATAAAATTAAGCATTAAAATGCGGTACTACAAGGAAATAGTCCAGAGAAATAAATAAGGTTTTTGTCGGGACACTTGAGCAGCCAGGTTGCAAATGGGTTTTTTTGGGTCACATATACCTAATACATTATAAATACAAAAATATTCGTCACAGTTCGGACGAGAATTTTAGATATTAACAAATAAGGGTCAAAAATGGCAGTTTTTTCGTTTAAATCGCTACAGGTAAAAATAAGGTAGCTAAATATCTTATTTATGGTATTCCTATTTTAGTAGATGAGCCAAGGTTAAAATGGCAGTTTGTGAATTTTGGTCCAATCATTTGTTGCTTCGGAAATTGCAAAATAAAACTAAAATTTCGAAAATAAAAATTTGCTATTAGTGCAGTCACTGGAGGTGGATATGAGCTATTACCTCCGATTTCGTTGAATCTCCATAGATTTGCATGAAAATTGGTGAGTGGTTAGAGGATATCTCAAGGAACAAAGGTGACATGGTGCCAACTTGCGCTCTTACCCTGGGGGTGGATGCCACCCCTTCTCGGGGGTGAAAATTATTTTATTGAAAATAACCCCATAATTCGATAGAGGGACAAATTCTAAGCAAAATTTGTTATATAAAGTTATTAAAATAAATCAAAACTTTTTGAGTTATTGAAGATCAAAGATTTTAATTTTTCTTGAGAGAAATGCATGTTTTTAACCGATTTTTCATCAATAACTCAAAAACTATAAGTTTTTGCAAAAAAAATAATATTACCAAAATTGAAGCTAATAAAAAATTAAATAAATCCTTTGCTAAAAAAAACCTTTTAGCATTAACTAAAAGTGAGTTATAGGTAATCGAATACATATTTTTTTCGGCGAGTTAAAAAATCTAAGTATTCAAGCTGAAATAACGGGAAAATGATGCATTTTATCACATAAACTTATTTAACATTTGTCAAAGTACTTAATAATATCTATTAAATGAGCTCCCGAACATGTTGATAGCATTAAAATTTATGCACCAAGACTTTTTCAAAATTTATTCTTTTTAAATTTTTCCAAAAAATGTTTTTGTTTTTTTTTTAATAACTCCGCTTATTTTTAAGATATCAGGTTTGTTTAAAAACCGTTTGGAAGTTAATCCTAAGGGCTATTTAACCACGTTGAATTTAATCTTTTAGACCACTCACTCTTTTAAAAATAAAAGGTTAAATGGCCCCGGTTGCATGGTTTTCATAGCAAAATTTAAGATTTAAACGTTTCTATCTCGGTTATTTATTACCCTATGGAAATAGTAAAACAGGTAAAATATTTGACACAGAATAAACTAAAATTTGGGTATTTATCATTTTTTACGTATATCGAGAATTTTTGGAGTTGATATCAAAAAAATATGAAAATTACAATAATTTTTAAAATTATGATTTTTTTAAATTACACCTTTTTTTCAAAAATATGTATTCTAAACCGGTTAAAATTATCGAATTCATTATTTATGCTAATATAAAGAAGTTATTGCAAGGATTATTATAAATTTAAATTTTTGTGTAAATGGCGTATGTTTTATTTTTCACTTTTTTCTAAAAAGTTCGTAAGGGTTCTTTTATTTTCATCATAACTTGCTTAATTTTGACGCTGTTAACTTGTTCTGAAGCTCATTTAATAAGTATTTCGAAGTACGTTGACAAATGATTAGCAGGTATATTTTATACATTGCATCGTTTTCCCGTTATTTAAGCTTGAATACTTAGATTTGAGTACTCGTCGAAAAAAATACACATTCAGCTGCCAATAACTCACTTTCAACTAACAATAACTTAGTTCTTTAAGTAAGGAATGTATTCAGTTTTTTATTATCATCAATTTCAGTAATAATAACTATTTTGTAAAAGCTTATAGTTTTTGAGTTATACGTGAAAAACCGATTTAAAACATGCATTTTTTACGAAAAAATAAAATCTTTGGTCTTTAATAACTCAAAAAGTGTTGATTTATATTAATAACTTGATATAACAAATTTTGCTTATAATTGGTCCCTCTATCGATTTATGGTATTATTTTTAATAAAATAATTTTCACCGCCGAGAAGGGGTGGCATCCACCCCAGGGTAAAAGCGCAAGTTGGCATTATGTCACCTTCGTTCCTTGAGGTATCCTCTAATTACTCACCAATTTTCATGAAAATCGATGGAGGTTCAACCAAATCGGAGGTGAAAACCTTCAGTGACTCCACTATATAACTTTTGTTAAAATGACTGAGATTTTTATATTGCACGAAAAGTTAAATCAAACAATCCATGTAATGCACAAAAAATTTTAAGATAATTAGTCAATTTAATTTTAAATTTTAAATTTAAGTTTAAATTTTATTCAATTTGTTTATCCCAAAGATTTTTTTTCCGAAATGTTTCAGAAAATAATAATGATATAGCATTTCTGTGAAAACCGTGTGAAAGAAGAATAGTTATATTTTCAAAGTATTGCAAAAAATCATTAAAAAGTCGTTTTTATCGCTCCGAAAATATTTTACTAAAGTAGAGTCATTTTTGGCTAATAAACAATGTAAATAACTTTGTTAATATTGACTGTAGAGTAAATCTACTTAGGGATTTCAAAAGCTGGTATTTTTACACAAAATTTCAAAAAACTTTTCGCCTAGGTTAAATATGGTCAAAGTTAGCCATTTTTATTATTTAATTTACATTTACTTCTATATACATAAAATTCTCCTGTAACAGTGTTAGTTACCATACTACTCCGAAACAGCTTGGCCGATTTTTATGAAATTTTACACCTAAATTTTATAGGACAGGATAGCTTTTAATCTATTTTCGGACCCATAATGTATAAGGGAGGTTGCACCCTAACATTTGTTTATTTTTTTTTGACAAAATTGTCTACCTTAATTTTATATGATGTATAATTAAAAAATACATCCAACCCTTAATTTTCACTCTTCTAACAAAAACTCCTATTTATTGTTAGTAGCCATCTATATATTCCTATAAAATTCTCCTGTCAAAATGTTAGTTGCCATACTTCTCCGAGACCGCTAGACCGACTTTTATGAAATTATATTTGTATATTCCTTAGGTCTTAGAATCGGTCGTAATATACTTTTCATATCCCTGAGTGATAAATGGGAGTTCCCCCTAACATTTTTTTAATGTTAGCTGGGGATATGCGTACATAACGTACTCGATAAGACTACGAGTACATACAAATTAAAGAAATTATGATTAAAATCCGGATATATTATTCGCATTATGTTCACAGAATTAGTTTTATTTTTTGAGTGCACAGATGTGCTTTATTAAGTGCTTTATTAACCGCTCTGTTGAAGTTCAAAGTTTACTCAAACTTTTACACATAAACTATATACCTTCAACTTTAAAATGGCGCTAGTTAGGTTGCTAAATTGTTATAAACAAAGCAGCCGTCAATAACATAAAAAGTGGCTAACTTTGACCATAATTAACCTAGGCGAAATTTTTTTTTGAAAATTCGTATAAAAATACCAGTTTTTCAAATCCCAGTTTAGTTTTAGCCTACAGTCAATAGTAACAAAGTTATTCAAATTGTTTATAAGCCAAAAACGATCTAATAAAATTTTTTCGAAGTGATATAAATCACTTTTAACGATTTTTTTTTAAATACATTGAAAATATGACTTTTCTTCTTTGATGTGGTTTCCACGAAATTGCTATATCATATTTTCTGAACAATAACATTGCAAAAAAAAATATTTGAGAAAAAAAAATTGAATAAAATTTAAACTAATTGACTATTCGTCTTAAAATTTTTTGTGAATTATATGGACTGTTTGACTCAACTTTTCGTGCAATATGAAAATCTTAAAGTCATTTTCGCGAAAGTTATAGCAAACTTTTATTTTCGAGTTTTTAGTTTTATTTTGCAATTTCTGAAGCAACAATGATGGGCCCAATATATAAAAACAGCCATTTTAAACCTTGGATAATCTTCTAAAAAAAATACTATAAATAAGATATTCAGTTACCCTAGTTTTACGTGTAAAGATTTAAACGAAAAAACGGCCATTTTGGCCAACCTGGCTGGTCAAGTGTCCCGAACGCCTTATTTCCCTGGCGTAGAAACACAATTAATTAAATTCACTTCAATAATTGCATATCATATCAATATTGTGAAGCAACATATAAATTTTAGAATTTATAACACAGCATTTACGAAATTTCATTTCCTTTAATGATAGTAGGTGTGAAACATACGTCAATTTGACAATTTAAATTAACAATTTGAATTATTTAAGAAATATGTTAAGAAACTTGCAAGTAGTATTGCCCAAAATCAGTCTTGGTCTTGCAGTCTTGGTCCTGTTCTTGCGTTTTCGCAAGACCAAGACCAAGACCAAGACCAAGACCAAACCGCTTTATTTTAGCAAGACCAAGACCAATACTGACCCAAACTAAAGAAGTTATTTATAGGGAATGCTTAAGAAATAAAAAAGTACCATAAAATATTATTTCATTATAATACTAAAATACAGGGTGTTCCATTAAAGAAAACTCAGAAAATACTCATTCCGAGTTTCGACCAACCCTGTATATCAAATGCAACATTTAAATATACATACTAATAATTTTTAACAATAGTAGACTATATTAAAAATCATTTGACCATAAATAAAGCTTTTAATGTCAAATAACTACAATTCTACAGGGTGTGAAAGTTGCTACGAAATTAATAAGAAAACGTAATTATCTTTTAAACAACCCTATATAACATTACAAAACCTCATACTTTTAGAAAGAAGACATGGAAGAGCATTCAGAAATGTAAAAACATACAGGTGTTCCATTTTAAAAACGAAGTTATAAGCAACTTCCGGTATAACTTGAAGTAGGAAATATATAAAAATATTTTCATTAAATAGATCACTCTTCAAAGCCCCCTATTCCAATTTTCATGATTCTGTTGTTTTTAGTTCTCGAGATATTTCTAATAGGAAGGTTATCTGCCTCACCCTGTATGTTAAGTCAAGCTGAAAATGTACCTATACTGTTACGTTGTTCTAAGATCTAAAGTAACCTTTAATAAATAGCAATATGCTAGTGGGTAACTGCGAGACTTGCAAGACTCTTGCTGCAAGACCAAGACCAAGACCAAGACCGGGAGCACAATACCAAGACCAAGAACAAAACCAGGTGTATTGGTGTAAGACCAAGACCAAGACTCTCTAAGTCTCGTCTTGGTCTTGCATTTGGGTAACACTACTTGCAAGATTTCGCCGCTACTCGCCCACGATCGTTTCTCGTATCCCATCCAAGTACTTGCACACAGCTAATAGATAGGGCCGCTTTAAGTCTCACTTACGCTGCACCATAATTTTCGATTATCATTTAAGAAATCCACGTGGCAATCCATTGCGGAAAGCTAAAAATTGATATAAGACTCAATGGTCAAACGCGTATATTTTGTAAGCAGAGTGTTAAATATCAAATATTCATAATTCATATCCGATATTGAACAGTATAAATTTATAACCCCCTATATCACATCAGCCAATTTGTTATTATATTTAAACATGTGCGGGTTATTTAATTTGTTTAATCGGTTTATAAAAATAGAACAATGGCTCGTCGTACAATTCGAAAATATTAATAATAAAATATCTAATACTGAAATACGATTATAATAATAAGAGAAAACAATAATAATACAACACCTAACATATTGAAACATCTACCCCACTCAATACCTTTGCATATGCCTTTACCTAACCTGAACTTTGACTTAAATGTTGTTGATTTCAATTCTGATTCAGACTTAATTTTGATACTATAACCTAAGATGTTGCAGTTGGAGTATTGATAATTTGTTCAAAGACTAGTATTTACATCACACATTACAGTATCCTATTATGTTATAAATCCTTGATCATTTTCATTGTTAGCGTTGCTGTACTGACGCGTCGTTATTACTTATTTCGCCGGGCAGTATGTTAAATATCAAATAATCATAATTCATATCCGATATTAAACAGTATAAATTTATCACGCCGTATATCACATCAGCCATTTTGTTATTATATTTAAACATGTGCGGGTTATTTCATTTGTTTAATTGTTTCAATTCATAAACTATATTTTGGCAATGGACATTAATTTAGCTGACTAAGTAAAAACCTTTGTTCTTTTCTCGTGTGAGCTATGACCCACTTCATGTTGCCAACAAGAGAGAACATACTTTTAGAATCATTCATTAGAATCAACACAACCAGGCCAGATGTGCCTTTACCTTCATTTCTTCGAGTAACTTCAACGAGTCAATATGTAGCATTATAACAGACTAAAACTAATTCGCGTACGAGCCACATATCAGTACAACTACGTTCTCCCGGGGTTGGTTCTACTACCCTGGTGTCAGTCGCTATCAATAAACTTTCTAAGTGATATTGGTGTTTCAATAACAGCCGATCATCCTCCACTGAGCCCGAAGATTAGACACAGAGCTTAATGCACGTCTTAAGCTTAAGATCTGTTAGTGCAACCAGGCATAAGAAGTTTTGTAATTGCAACATTGTTGTATATCTGCCATATTTTTGTAAACAGGTACCAATATACTGCTCAATTCTTGATTTAATAAAATGTTAAAATACTTTTTACACAGTAACTAACAGTAAGTACTTGGCTGAATCAAACAACAAAACTGGTCATTATAAAAAAATACTCAAGCTGGAATACTCTAATGGTAAATCTATAATAAGCCAAATATTGGCTTTTGTACTCTTACGAGTATTAGCACATGTAAAAAGTCATATTGGATTTAGGATCTACCTAAATTAAATTCAGAGGTTTAATGTTATACACCAAATAGAACAAAGCTCGTCTCAAAAATTAAATCATGAAAATTATTTATCTCCAGTTAACTGTCATTTAAGTAATATTCGTGCGACAGACTTCCTTACTACAACAGACCACCTTCAGTGTGTACAAAACAACTGGGGGAGTTATCAGAAATTATATACGGATTGTTCAAAAATGGAAGGAAAATTTGGATATGCTACATATTACCCACAAAAAAGTATAAAAATAAACAACAGATTACCTGATAACATGACAATTTTCACACTTGAACTCATTGCAATCAAAGAAGCATATAAAATATGGATGAATCAAAAAGAGCTCAATTATGTTATATTTACAGACCGCCAAAGCATTGTAAAAAAACTGAAATATAATGTACATAATTTTAAAGAAAATCATATCATCAGTGACATCATAGCAATGAAGAGCTTTGAAAACTGGCAAAAATATAATATTATGCTGGATAAAGGCACACATTGGTATAAAAAACAACGAAATAGTAGATAATCTGGCTAAAAAAGCAACAATGAAGGAATCCGCTCTGCAAACCTATCAACTTCCTATGGTAGACATAATTTCTATTATCAGGTCTATCAAAAGGAAGAAATGGCAAAAACAATACAACAACTCATACAAAGGAAAATATTACAAAAAAGTCAGCCTACACTTCCCATCAAGACATGGTTTAATCAAGTTTCCAACAGAGGCTTTATCAAAACTATTTGTCGAAAAAGAAGCAATCACTGTATGACTCCAGTCTACAAAACAGAAATAGGACTTGTAGATAGTGATGAATGTTTATGTGGAGAGCTAGCTGATCTACATCATATGCTGTTAGAATGTCCTTTACATTTTATTGAAATATCAAATTTCTATACCAATCTAGTTCAAGTTAATGTACAATTTCCTTTTAATCTTATATACCTTTTACAATCAAACAATCTAGATGTTTATAAAATTTTATACAACCATGTTAATTGCTTAAAATTAAAGCTCTGAAAAAAAATTATAAAAAAAACAATAAAATAAAATAAAAAGTTACTAATAAGATCTAAACCTTCGAGGTGTTGAATCGGGTTTAGGTCTTAGCGTAGTAAAAAAAATATACAAAAAAATACATAAAAAAACAGAAATGAAAAAAAAACAAAAAAAAACTAAATAAAAAATATAATTAAAAAATATAATACAAACAAGCTGAAAATGCGAGCATTGTCATAACGAAAACTTTGTATATTTACGTATTTTAATTCATAATATGGAAAATTTCTATTATGAAAAGTAGTTTAGAATTAATAATTATGTTTTAATGTGCAATTATATCATTATAATTTAAATGTTATGAACTATAAAGGTAGTTTACTCTTGATCGAAATTCATATTTTTTATATACCTCGTATAAAATTAATAAAATTTTATACAAGGTGTCCCAAAAGTAGTGGAATGGTCGAATATTTCGCGAACTGAACATCGGATCGAAAAACTGAAAAATACGTGTTCAATCATTTTCAAAAATCTATCCAATGACACCAAACACCAACCTCCACTACACCCCCTGGAGGTGGGGTTGGGGGGTAACTTTAAAATCTCAAATGGAAACCCCTAGATTTTCTTGCAGATTTGGATTCGTTACGTAAAAGTAAGCAACTTTTATTCAAGACATTTTTTCGAACTGTGGATAGATGGCGCTATAATTGGGAAAAACGATTTATCCTGATACCATGGGTAAATTATAGAAACGGTCTAATATCTCGAGAAATACACTTCCAAATGAGAAACCAAACAAATTTTTTAATACTTTTCGAAAACCTATCGAATAACACTAAACATGACCCTCCAACCCACCCCCTGGAGGTGGGGTGGGGGATAACTTTAAAATATTAAATAACAACCACAACCCCCACTTTTTATTACAGATTCGGATTTGTCATAAAAAACTAAGCAACATTTATTCAAAACATTTTTTAGAATTGTTGATAGATGGAGCTTTTTTAATTGGAAAAATACGATTTATTAGCGCCATCTATCAGCATTTTTAAAAAATGTTTCCAATAAATGTTGCTTAATTTTTCATGACGAACTCGAATCTGCAATAAAAAGTGGGGGTTGCTATTTAAGATTTTAAAGTTAGCCCCCACCCCACTTCCAGGGGGTGGGTTGGAGGGTCATGTTTAGTGTTTATCGATAGGTTTTCGAAAAATATTAAAAACCTGTTTTTGGTATTTGTTATATATATATGGTATCAGGATAAATCGTTTTTCCCAATTATAGCGCCATCTATCCACAGTTCGAAAAAATCTCTTGCATAAAAGTTACTTACTTTTACGTAACGAATGCAAATCTGCAAGAAAAACTAGGGGTTTCCATTTAAGATTTTAAAGTTACCCCCCACCCCACCTCCAGGGGGTGTAGTGGGAGTTGGTGTTTGCTGTCATTGGATAGATTTTTGAAAACGATTGAACACGTATTTTTCAGTTTTTCCATCCGATGTTTAGTTCGCGAAATATTCGACCGTTCCCCTACTTTTGGGACACGGTTGCATCATAAATCTTAGAAAAAGAAGAGCTTTTTATGAAGAATAACTTTTATTTGTCAAATTAAAAATAAAAGAGTTATAAATGAAAATGTTCTTGGTATCGATAATTTGAGAAAAATCTTCAAATATTTTTTCCATTAGAAGGATGTACACAGACACAATACTGGCTAGTGATTTTAGTCAATAATTTTCCCAATTCGACAAAAAAATAATTTCTAAATAGTTAATAATTATTACTAAATAATTAGTAATTTTGCCAATTTCGGCAAAATTCTCAAAAAACAAAAAAATTACCTTCTACAATCACTATCCAGTTGTGTCGAGTTTAGGGAACGACTAGGTATACATAATATTTTAATTTTATAGCAAATGGAACAGTCCATTTATCATAAAGGGGAGGCCGTATTTACACTGGTATAAACCTTTTTAAAACTGTTAATAAATTATTGCTTTTAAAATATTTATACTCAAATTGTATTTTTGAACATCTTATTTATTTTATATAATAATTAAATTCACTATCAAATGCCATTGATGTTTTATTAATACTTAATTTAAAATTTAGTTTGACATTCACGAAGTGTCAAACTCAAATGTAAATAACATATGCTTCGCAAATCGAGATTTAAAAAAAAAGTAGCCTACTTCCTAATCAACCATTTGAGCTGATGTTTAGTGCATCTGTAGGAGATCACCGGATTGTGACGTCACATTTTAGACTTTGAGGTCGATTATCTCGAAGACGGTTAGATATATCGAAATGCCGTTTTCAGATTTCGATTCAGAAGGCAAAACTACATAAGAATCCATCGATACACCTGCTCTAACTATTGCAGGAGCGGCAACGTAATAACACACAAACTTTTGCAAATTTATAAACGAAAAGTTTTCGTTGAAAATAATAAAAAAAACAGTAAAAAACTTAGTAGTAGTAATAGTTTTTAATTTACATACTAAGCATATATTTTGTAAAAGAGAGAACTGAAAACAAATTTACTGGCCAGTTGGTTGCTTAAACCAGTGCCAATAAAACACAAACACACACAGTGTTATAAAGGAATGATTGCTGGATTTTCTCAGTTAATACGTGTATGACATACTTCCTAAAAACAAATGATTAAATGAACGCTTTATATTTCATTATAGTATAATGAAATATGAAGTATAACGAAATATGCATTAATTGAGAAAATCCAGCACCTATCATAAAATACAAAAAAGGAACATCGAAAAAGTCACCTGAGTCCTGTTAGTTCAACAAAGAACATTCAGACTCGACATATACGTCATCTGAAATTAAATTTTAAATTTTTATAACAGTTTAATTCCACGTTGCATTCATCTCTCTATGAAACTAGTGTCATACTATATCCCAACGATGTTTAGAGCGTCCAGAGAACTGAGGAAAAACAATGAAACCCTGAAATGGCTGAGCTAACAATCCGGTGGGAATGCAGGAAATGTATTGCCGTTTTTGGGCCGATATTTTTGTGTAATCCTTTAAGCCAGCAAAGTTATGACTTACATTTTTATAGTTTTTAGTGTTGAGTTGTGAGTATTTTATAGTAGTGGAGTCAATGAAGGTTTTCACCTCCGATTTCGTTGAACCTCCATCGATTTCCATGAAAATTGGTAAGTATGTAGAGGATACCTCAAGAAACAAAGGTGACATGGTGCCAACTTGCGCTTTTACCCTGGGGGGGGATGCCACCCCTTCTCGGGGGTGGAAATTATTTTATTAAAAATAATACCACTAATCGATAGAGGGACAAATTATAAGTAAAATTTGTTATATAAAGTTATTTCAATAAATCAATAGTTTTTCAGTTATTAAAGATCAAAAGTTTTGATTTTTCCTGAAAAAAATCCATGTTTTAAAGCAGTTTGTCATAAATAACTCAAAAACCATAAGTTTCTTCAAAAAAGTTGTTATTACCAAAATCGAAGATAATATAAAAATAAATAAGCTCCTTATTCGAAAAATCCTTTATTGCATATACAAAGTGAGTTATATGCAATTGAATGTATATTTTTTTTCGGCGAGTACTCAAATCTTAGTATTCAAGCTTAAATAACAGGAAAACGATGCACTTTGTTAAATATAGATATTAAACATTTTAATAAAGTACTTAAAGGCAACTATCAAAAAGCTATATAAGAAGTCGGTAGCATCAAAATTAAGCAAGTTATTATGGAAATAAGAGGACCCTTTCAGATTTTTTAGGGAAGAATGAAAAATGAAACATACGTCATTTCAACAAAAATTAAAATTTATAGTAACCCATTAAAAACTTTATTTATTTTAACATGAGTAATAACTTCAACAATTTTGACCGGTTTAGAATGCATATTTTTGAAAAAAAAATACGATTAAAAAAATTAGAATTTTTCAAATTTTCGTGAATTTTGTTTTCTTTTGATAATAACTCCAAAAATACTCGATATACTTAAAAAATGGTAGAGAACGAAATTTTAGTTTTAACTTTATTTAAGCTTGTTCCTTTTTTAATATTTTTTTACGATAAAAAATAACCGAGATAGAAACATTTAAACCTAAATTTTACTGCGGGAACCATGTAACCGGGGCCTTTTCACCTTGTATTAAAAAAAAATAAAGGATTTAGAAAATTATGTTTAATACAGTGTTATAGAACTTTTACTTAGCTTTGTAATGGTTTTTGGATAAATCTCATATTTCAAAATTTAACGGAGTTATTTTAAAAAAACCAATAACATTTTCTTTGAAAAAATTTTATAGCGGAGATTTTGTATGTATACAGGTTGTGGGAAGTCCAATTAGTCGTTTGTTGTAGGAGATACGAAAAAAGTTTATTAAGGTGAGATTGGGGCATAGATAATATCAGAATTTAAATACATTTCCAAATATACAGGGCCACCCATATTGACAGGGTGAAACAAAATTATCTTTTGTTTAATGGAACACCCTGTATATTTTTACATTTTTGGATTCTCCTCTATGTTTTATTTCTTAAAATATCAGGTTTTGTGATGTTATACGAAGTAGTTTAAAAGATAATTACGTTTTTATTTTCAAATTTTATAGCAATATTCACCCCCTGTATAATTGTAGTGATTTGACATCAGAAAATCAATTTATATTCAAGTGATCTTTAATATAATCTATTATTGTTAAAAATTATTAATCTAGCAAAACGTTTAATTTTAGCTAATACAGGGTTGGTCGAAACTGAATGAGTGTTTTCTCAAAGTTTGAGAGTATGAGTTTTCTCAAACGGAGCAGCCTGTAATGCCTGTAATGAGCATTGTAATGAAATGCTATTGTATGGCACTTTATTATTTCCCACCCTGCCAGTGAGAACTGAATTTATTTTTGAAATCCCTAACTTTATGTCTTTAATAATTTTAAATATTTTAAACGATTAAAAAACAATCAAATTAAATTGAAATGAATAACCAGTGTATATCTTCCACATTTACTTCATATTCAACGTAGCCTGTACCATAACATTGCACAGAATATTATCCCTGTATAGCAACGATATACCATGAATGTGAATTCATACTTGAGAAATGTCCTCTATCCAGTCTCACAAAAAAAGGGATTCCTCAAACATAATATATATGCAGACAAAATCAGCCAAAGTGATTTGCGATATCTAATTAAAGGCCCTACCAAGTTGGTTTTGTTGAATATAGCATGGAAGCACGACGATACTGTAGTGATAAGCGTATTTCTCGTAGTAGCTATAGTATGTTGTTTTATATTATGTATTACCTATATTAAATTAGTTTTAGTATGTTTCGTTTATCTAAAAAAATGTAAAACAAACAAAAATTCTGTTTTTCTTGCAGTTGTTTTTTCGTATAGATATTGTTTTATATTGTAGTAAATCGAGTTTAGTTTTAGTATGTTCCGTTTGTTTGTAGAATTATATTTAATTAGATTTGCTTTAATTACTAAAATAAATAAATTTTCAATTATATTTTATGTATTTGTGGAAAAGGAAACCTAGCATTGCGGCCACATTTCTATAACGGCCAATTGTTTTCAATTTTTAGTGGCCGTTATTGTCAGGTTTTACTGTACCAATAATATTTTATTAAATTATGAAATATTATTTAAATAAAAAATTTATAAACTTGATAAAAGAAAGTTTGCTTTGAATTTACTCCTCTATGTAATTATGGGGTTATTTTTAATAAAATAGTGTTCACCCATGAGAAGGGGTAACATCCACCCCCAGGATAAAAGCGCAAGTTGGTACCGCATCATTTTTGTTTCTTGAGGTATCCTCTAGCTACTTACCAATTTTCATGAAAATTGATGGAGGTTCAACGAAATCAGGGGTGAAAACCTTCAGTGACTGCCTTTTTGGAAATATAAAAGATTAATTTTTTTCGTGATTGTCGATTTGCTAATTTTCTGATTTTTGGATGCTATAAGGTTTAAAAAATTAATAAAAATTATAAATCATGCACATAAATGTAAAAAAATATTTATTTTACTTAATTAAACGAGATTGCTTGAGCCAGATTGCTGAAATCTGCATTTTTATGATTAAAAAAAAAAAGGTGGATTTCACCCCTAAAATGCAGAAAGCGCAACTTGGTGCCATATCACTTTTGTTTTTTGAAGTATCCTCTAACTAATCAACAATTTTCATGAAAATCGATGAACGTTCATAGAAATCGTGGGTGAAAACATTCAGTGACTACACTTTCAGAAATATAGAAGAATAAGGTTTTCGTGACTTTCGACTTGTTAATTTTCGGATTTTTGGTTGCTATAAGGTTTGAAAAATTAAAAAAAAAATGTAATTCATGCACATAAATAAAAAAAATATATTTATTTTTCTTAATTAAACGAGATTACTTGCGCCATAATGCGGAAATCTGCAATTTTTACAATTTAAAAAGTAGGGGTGTATTACACCCCTAAAATGCAAAAGCGCAGGTTGATGCTATATATCTTTTATTGCTCGAAGTATCCTCTAACTACTTACCGATTTTCATGAAAATCGATGAAGGTTCAACAAAATAGGAAGTGAAAACTTACAGTGACTGCACTTTCAGAAATCTAAAAAATAATTTAAAAAAAGGGGTGTATTTCACCCCTAAAATGTAAAAAGCGCAAGTTGGCAATATGTCACCTTTGTTCCTTGAGGTATCCTTTAACCACTCACCAATTTTTATGAAAATCGATGGAGGTTCAACGAAATCTGAGGTAATAACTCATATCCACCTTCATTGACTCCACTATAGTGTTTATAAATAAGTGGTATACTGTCTTTTTTTTTTGGTCCCATTAGGAAAACACATAGTTAGTCCAGTCCGGTTAGACAAATAACAGCCCTAAGCTTGCATTACGAGCTACCCCAAATTTTCCGCCGTTGCGTTAGCTGCAATCTTGATTTTAAACGAGAACCGTTTTTGCTCAATATTTCCGCCATATCCAACTTTTCGACAAAAAGTATAACAACTAAAATTGTTGAAAATGTGATAAATATCGACCGCACGAAAAAGATTGTAATGTTTAATTGTTGTTTGTTCTCGTAATTTTTGTCGAAAAGTCGAAAATGGCGGTAACATTGAGCAAAAACCGTTCTTGTTTTAAATCAAGATGGCGGCTAACGCAACGGCGGAATTCAGTCGAGATTTTAAATTTATACTACTATTGACCCCCTAAAATCTTAGAAAAATAAAATTTGGTGCAGCTCGTAATGCAAGGTCAAATGCTATCCCTACAGTGCTAGTTTGTTTCTGAACAAAATAAAAAATTTTAAATTCTGTCTATTTTAGATTCGTGTGATTTAATTTAGAATAGTCAAAAATAAAATGAAAGGAACATATTATGTATATGCATAAAATATATGCATCCACAGCCAATTTACACTGCTCCAATCTGAGACAAAGCCCAGACAGTTGTAGATTAAAGATCATTTTCGTAGTTTGTTAGTTCAAAAATTACGAAAAAAGAATTATTTACAGATAGAAGAACAAACGGAGAACAACTGGGAAGTCATAAAGCAATTAATGAATAAAGCAAGAAAAATATGTAATGAACAGGATAATAACAAGAGGAATTAGTGGTTCGACATGTAGTGCTAAAGAAATAGAACAAAGAAGATCATTAAGGATGGAAATGATCACGAAAGAAACAACGGAGATGAAGAATAGATAATACAGAGCAAAGACAAGAAGTAAACTTGTTGCTAAGACAAAAGAAGAGAAAATACATAAAATATAAGCTTAAAGCAATAGAAGAGAACTAGAGAAATAAAGAAATAACAACCTATATCAATGTGCCAGAAATGAAAAAAGAAGATAACAATAAAAATCCATATTTGCTAAAAATATAGCGGGGAAGCAGAAATAGAAGAGAGGTGAAAAAAGTATTTTTACAAATTACTAAATGGCAAAAATAAGTCTAACCAAAGAAAATGTATGGAAATAGAAGCAGGAAATTGGAAGACAAAAGATAATTCACCCAGCAGATAAAAATCAGGGAAACGATAAAAATTTTTAAAAACAACAAATGAACTGGAAGCGGTAACATAACACTAGAAATGCTGAAATATTGTAGAAAATTGCTAAATGATTCGATATACAAAATTATAAAGGAGATGTGGATAAAATAACGAACACCAGAAGATTGGAAGCAAGTCACTATGTGCCTCAAAAAGGCCAGAAAACCGAATGCAGCAATTATAGCGGACTAAAATTACTAAAGATGAAGATATAATAGGCGAATATCAGTACGAATTTAGAAGAGGGAGAAGCACAACGGACCAAGTATTTGATTTGTAATTAGAGCATTACAAGCAGGAAGGTGTGAATACGACTTACCAACAACAAAGATATACATCGACTTCCAACAAGCATACGTAGAATAAAGAGGAATAAATTAAAAGATGCGCTTGAAGAACTGGGAACTGGCCAAAAGTTACGCAACATAAAACTCATTACTTTAGAAAATACAGAAAACAGAAATAAAATAACCAATCAGTCAACGGACAAATTTATGGTAAATGAAGGAATGAGGCAGGTAGAAGCCAAAACTATTGTTTTAAATTTTGATTCCTACCTATTTCATCCTGTGTCGTCGTTATCTTTGAACCTGTTGGTAACAAATTAGATTTTCACCTTATTACTGCAGATCTTACTAACTGTTTTTAACACATTAAGCGCCCAATTGAATCCTTGGAATTGGCCGTCAGGCTCCATGTTTAGAATCTCAATGTTATTGTGAATTACATCTAACTCACATAACGCTTGGGCCAAAGAGGGTGTGAGTTAAATACAACTCACGTGACTTTTACTGTGTTAATAATAAAATTATTTTTTTCAATTTAATTGTGGCTTATTTCCCATCTAAATAGTTAATTATAAAAATGCCACAAGGAAATAGCTTCAGAAAAACATACCTATGTTAATAATGTTACCTAAATTTAAAATTTGTAATATGTAGTATCAATAGTTAAAAGTGTGACTGCTTAGATCTCCTCTTGGGTTTATTTGCTGTACTAAAGTTTTTTAATTGTTAGCAGCTACACATCTAAATGTTTTTTACAACTCCCGATTTCCAATGGTTCATTGCATAAAATATTTTTTACTTTTACATCATACTGAAGCTACGTGTCTTTTAAGGTAATATTACATAGTCGCTTTTTTACCTTTCTTTAGATGTTGTTCTTATAACACTCATTTGTAGATGAACTGATGGTGGTTGCTTAGCAGTAAACGAAATATCTTCAATAAATAGATAAAGCAGCTGTAGTCTTTGTCTTATTTTCGTGCCATTTATTCTCGTGTCACAATGTTTGTTTACGCTACACTAATATCCAAAAATACTAAACCGATTTCAATAAACAATTGTGAAAGTGTATTTTTTGGACCAAGTTAGAAGATTTACGTATGTGACAAGTGAAAAAGAACCCTTAAAATTCTTGTTTTAAAGCCCTCCATTTAAGAGTTTTTAAGCACCTTCAAAATTACGTTCATTATTGTTTTATACGTAAACGTTGTAACTTCAGAAACATTAAATTAAAGTGAATGCAAAAATGTACAGAGTGTTTTATTTTTAAAAATCGTCCGTTTATGGCTCCAAAACAATGGGTATTAACCCTTAAACACCCAACCTTTTATAGGTTCCATGTAAGCCCAAGGGTGGGTAAAAAATGACCTCGAAAATAGCTAATATATTTTCTGAGAGTTGTTACAAATGTTAGAAAATGAATTAAACAGAAGAAATGGAAAGAATCTTATGCATAGTAAACACAACATCTAAAATATTAATATAACCGATGTACAAACCTTACAACAAAATTACGATGTACATCAAAATTAACATACCAGTAAAAGCCATTAATTCAGATTTGTCGATTTTTTCGACATTCTTCCTTTACGTCCTCATTAGTGTGGAGAAAAATTATGTCGATTATGTAATTATACGTCGATAATTATGTGCATTATGTTTCTGCCAACGAGAAATTATATACAAACCTTTACCCAAGGGTGGACTTTTTGTGCCCACCCATATTTTGAATTCAAGATATTACTTTTATTTTTAAAAATATCGGTAGAACCAAATTAACATTCGACAAAGGGTCGTCTTTTTAACAATAAATAATTTTTGAAAAATTTTGGAACACGTAATAAATATGTGATAAGGGAATACGCATTAGGTGGACATTTTTATCCACCTTTGGGCGTTTAAGGGTTAATAATTGATCTCTTAGTTTTTAGTCGTCTTTTTTATTACGAACCAAGAATAATTTTATTATTTTCTTTATATGTTCGATTTCTTGTTAGAAATAAAAAATTTTAGTAGGTCCAAAATGACAAAATCTGGGCATGGGATAAAAAAGTTTATTTGAAGAAAGTGTATTTTTTTGTTCTTCTTAATGGGGGTACAAACTCGATTTTTTAATACTGTATTTAATTACAGAGTAATTTCCACATACTAATATATTTCTCAATATGTGTGCCAAATATCTCGACAAAATATTCAAAATTACAGCCGCAATCTTGGACCGCGTTAGTTGCTACCGGTTGATCGCTACTGTAGCCTTTTAATATTTTTTATACAACCGTGTTAAAAATGCAATTTCTAGCACTCCATAGGGGCGTTAAAAATGCTACTTTAAGGCACTAGTGCTTTAAAAATTTTAAGGCACTGCAGTTAAAAGTGAATTGTCAAATTGTGAAACGTCAAAATATTTATATTTCATGTTGTTCTGAAGCTATTTTCTTGTGGCATTTTTATAATCAAGTACATTCAAATGGGAAATAAGCCACAATTTTACCTAAAAATGATTTTATTAACGTTTCGACGCCCAAGTCGGGTGTCGTTGTCAAAATACAAAATAATACTAAATAAACAAAAAGGTTGTTGCTTAGTAAAAAATTCTTCTAATAATTTATTTAATCTGACTCATTTATATCGGCAATTCAGACACCTATTATACATTTTAAAGTAGACGACTTTAAAATGATATTGCCAATATTGATGAGTTGCGTTCCTGGGACGACTTTACTAAAAGATAGTTCATTCGATTACATGAAATCAATCCCGATGATTGATTTATTATTATTTATTATTTATTATTTATAATTAAAAAAATTACGATGTCGGGATAGTATCACGAGGTTTTTCCTGGTTTTCCCTAGTGATTTACTATGGAATCTCTAACGCGAGAATTTCATTGCCACCGTTGCATTTGGTTGTCTTTTTAAAGACAGATCACAAGCTATGATTTTTTATGGCGGATATTCTTGAGTTGGGATTGATTTCATGTAATCGAATGAACTATCTTTTAGTAAAGTCGTCCCAGGAACGCAACTCATCAATATTGGCAATATTATTTTAAAGTCGTCTACTTTAAAATGTATAGTAGGTGTCTGAATTGCCGATATAAATGAGTCAGATTAAATAAATTATTAGAAGAATTTTTTACTAAGCAACAACATTTTTGTTTATTTAGTATTATTTTGTATTTTGACAACGACACCCGACTTGGGCGTCGAAACGTTAATAAAATCATTTTTAGGTAAAATTGTGGCTTAGTTCCCATTTGAATGTACTTGATTTATATTTCATTTATTAACATTAATATTAATAGTACAACTTACGCAATTTGAAAAAGGTGGTTAAAAAGGTTTTTTAAAATTTAATTTAAACTGTATTATTGCATTTTTTTTACGTTTTTAGAAAAAAGCTATTAAACTTTGTTAAAATATACAACAATAAAGTAGATGTTATTCTACGGGCCGGTTGTTCCAACGCTAATCAAAATTGGAATCAACTGATCACTGAGATCACTGATCATTATCAAGTATTTAATTACTGTCACCAACTGTCAATGTCAACTTTGTTTGTGTTGGTAAAAACATAATTGATTACAATTATGAGATTTATTAATCAATTATGTTAATAATTGGTATGTTAATTATTAATTATTAATTAATTAATCAATCAATTATGTTAATAATTGATTACAATCAACTAATTGACGTACGAATACGAGTTTTGTCATTTGATGGTTGTTAAGGGGACTTAATTATAATCAACTTCTTAATTAGCGTTCTAACAACCGGCCCTACATGTAGTTGTTATGATTTACGTATTGACAGTATAGGCAGTTTTGATGTAATGTCAAGAAAAATATAAAAATCGAATGTCAGTCAAGTTCACGTAAAAGTTTTTGTAGCTATTGTCCTGTAATTGAGAATGAATAAATTATAATTGTTGATATATAAGACGTTTGTAGAAAAAATATTGTATGATATACGTGTTAAAAAGTAAATTTTTAAGGCACTCATGTTAATTAAAGGCGCTTCGCTCATTCTGCAAACTTTCACATGCGTGCCTTAAAATTGTACTTTTTTTTTCTTTTTTGGCTTGGACTAAAGTCATTCAGCCAGTCTCAATCAAAAGTAAATGTATTAAATATATTGCCAATTAGTGAAACATGGTTATTATAATAATTTTACAATTTTTTACTTCTTATTTTACCTACTCATTACAGCTAATGCACATACTATGTTAATAAATATTATAAATATATTATACTTAATGTTTATCAAGAACACATAGTGTATACATTTTACAAATAAAATTATTCATGTTAATTTTTCAAATAAATGCATTCTTTTTTGTTTTTTTTTTGTTTTTTTTTTTTGTTTTGTTTTTCTTGTTTTGTTTTTTATTTTGTTTTTTTTTTTGTTTTTTTTTGTTCTGTTTTTTTTGTCACTACCATAAGATGTCAACCCGGTTCAATCCCTTGGAGGTTTAAATCCTCTTAGTGATTTTTTTCTTTAATTTTTTTTATTATATTTTTTTGTATTATTTTTAGTTACTAGATTATTTTAGATAGTAGATTTTTCTTAATTTAATCATTTATTTTCAATTTTTTTTTTGTTTTATTTTTTTTTTATTATTTTTTTTCATTTTTTTTTAAATTTTTTTTAAACATATTTTACAAATACCTATAACTAATTACAATAATATTTTACTATCCGACAAAAAAGATACCAAACAAAAATTTTCTTTTTATTCAGTGACAGAATAAAGAGAATGTTTACAGGGAGTGGGATGTTCTGGTCTATAATTCTTTTAATTAGTCAGCGTTTCTCATCCTTTTACCATTTGCGATCCAATTTTCCATAATTATTTTCACCACGCTCCCCCCCCCCTCGTACAGTAATATATCATTCGATGGCTTTTTGACAAAACATCGCAAGCGACAAAACGCAAATTTTACAGGAGGCGACTTTTTCTGCGACTTTTTCTTCTACCGACTTTTCGGTTAATGTAATTAAAATTTTGAAACTGTGATAAATTAGTACATAAAAAAAGATAACAATTAAAGAAAAAAAATTGTAATATAACATTCTTTAATTAAATTATGTAGCATACGATAATTTGTGAGACCTTGTCTGTGTAAATTTTAGTTGAAGCTTGTCGCTTAAGATAAACATCGATAGTTTTAAGGTATCAATTTATAAATGAATATTCATAAATAACGTAAGTATCTTAAGAGGAAAAATATTATTCATGACTCATGACAAAAATCGACAAAGAAAAATAAAATTTAATACATATATTAATATGTGACACTCTGATCTTCTTCATCAGTTTCTGCCAATGTGTCAGGAATTTCACTTTTGTAACTTAACCCTTCATATTCTTGCACAAACTCCTGTGGTATGACATGTTTCCGACATAGGTTTATGTGTTGTTTAAAGCTTAAGATGTAATCTTTAAACTGCACTAAATTATTTTGCGTTAGACGTGAAATAAACAACAGCTTTTTGAGAAAATTAAGAAAGATAAAACAAATGTGGGTAATACAATAACCGAAAAATATTAGTTAAAAAAATGTTTGTACAAAGTCATCAAAACCTTTTTCTATACCTACAACTTACCTAAATAATAACAAGCTTAAAAATGTATAAATGTAATTGTTTTTGAGCTCTTACACAGTATGTCTGCATAACTTGGAACCTATTGATTACTTTTTATTATTAGTTTAAAAAAACTACTTATCAGATATTAAATTTCATTAATTTCATACGAGGTATGTCAAAAAATGTGAATCTTGTTCAAGAGTAAAGTAGCTTTATATTTCACAATATCGAAAATTGTTAATAAAAAAATTTGTTTGGAATTAAAAACTATGTTTCAATGTTCGTTCTATATTGACTCCCCTACATTTGTTTCAGGTTTCAGTGAACTTACTACGTTGATATATTTACTACTAAGTTGATATATTTTTGTTGCAAATATAATATTTATGATATGTGCACAAAAACAACTAAAAACCATAGGTTACGTCATTACCAAATTAGTAAATTAGACTTCAAATTCTATGAAAAAACAATAAACCATAAAAACAAGTATTAAAAACTTACCGCATCTATTGAATAAAAGGATTTATAAAAACTACCACTATTTTCGTTTTAAATTGTTGGAGCCAAATAAAATTTCCACTGAATTCTAACACATTTAAGATAACACTGAGTAATCCTAACGGTCATTTTGGTCATTGAATCTTATCGTAAGCGGCAAAATATCCAAACGTAAACGACAAGATTGATGGCGTTTACCATCAACTGTCGGTACTACCTTGGCGTTTACGATACCATAGGCACAAAATGAGTTTGAAATGCGGTGGTTACGATAAACATTAAATTCAATTTTAGACAATTCGGATGTTATTAGCAAAAAAATAATTTTTAATTAGCTGTATACTATCGTAAGGAACTATTTAAGATAAAAATCCCATTTTCTGAAAATTGATGCTTACGATATTTTGTCAAAAACCCGTCGATATGCAATAACAATGTACCTTAAGCATTTTGACAAAAAATTCAACACCGATCCGGAACAGATTTTCTCTTTTCGCAGGAAGTTCCGAGTTATTTTGAACATTCTCGATTGTCTGCCTGCATCTCCATCTTCTCAGTTCTGACTCTGACCAACCAGTCAACTCTGTCTTAGTCGAGTCAGTTCAGTCAGTCCTGTAACTGTTAAATTTATTGTGGATGTGTACATATTATGTTCTAGTTACACCCTGTTTCGGTCCACTTTTCTCTGCAGAACAAGCTAAAGGACGTCACTAATTTACATTAAATTTGTTGATAATTAGTATTAAGTATTAATACAGTATTAATTAGTATTAATTTAGTATTCAATGCTCTTTAATTATAGCTCCTTGTCAGTGTTCATGGGTATTTTATTTTGTCAGAATTTTGTTTTGACCACTTTTGTTTATACTCTGCGCGCCCCACAGGTTGAGAATCATTGAATTAGGTGATTGGTTAGGTGTTTATGCTTCTTGCATTCAAAAAACATGTGGTTCAAGTCACTTTTAAAATCACACGCTTGACAAATATTCGAAACAAATATGTTTATTTTAAATAAATGTGCAGGATAACAGGCATGTCCAAATCTAATTCTACTGATGGTGGATATGTATTTGCGAGAGAGGGTGAAATTGTACTTTTAACACTTATATCATAATAGTATATTATGCAACGAGCATTTAATGATGGTAATTATGAAGCGAGTATGAGGGTTACGAAACGAGACGTATGCGGCGAGTTTCGTATAGAGTACGAGCTTCATAATGATTATGATCATTCACAACAAAAAATATATTCAAATTTATTAATTTTGTAACACAAATAAATTCAGTAGTTTGTCAGTTTGGCGGTTTGTTTACATATTCAGAACTGTCAAAGCGTATGTATTTGACTTGCCATTGGTTAACTGTACCACCTTTATCGCGAATGCCATATCGCGATTCTATTGGTTAAAAATCTGTATGAAAATCTGTATCATATAGTCTGGGCTGATTATCGGAGACTAGACCATTTTTGGGAAAAGTTATTTACCAGCAATTTTATTGCTGGAATCGAAGCTTATGATTATATATATTAATAATCTAGGTATGCAAAGTCCGCAGATAGTGTGCTACTTTTTTTATTAACAAAATGGCGCCCCAAATCGTGTTTATTTCAATTTTTGCTCCATAACTCCGAACATTTTAACTTTACACCAAAAACACCGTAATAAAAATACACCAAAATTAAATTCTGCATAAAGATATGTTTTTCTTGATCTGCTCCGATGAAAATTTTCCTCGGAAAATGCGGGTTTTCCGAACAAATTCTTTAAATTTCAAATAAAGTTTTAGATAAGTAATTATCTGCCAATAATTAAATAACTCGGTGACATAAAAGATTTCTTGGTTTAGATTATAGTTCCAGAAGCCGGTAAAAATTAAACGATTATTTTAGCAACAATTCAATTGTTAATTAATAATTTACGGTTGCAATAATAACCAAAATAATTATGATACACTGATCAAATTTTGAAATTTTATAAAGATGAGGTACCTATTTAATATTTTGTCGACAAAATATAAATTTTTAATTTTTTTGAATAATCTTTAAATGTTTTAAAAAAAATAGTTATAAACAAATTAACGTTTCTCAGAAAGTTTTTATTATATTCTAATTTTAAAAAATAGGTAAAATGCGTATTTCAATGATCTTGAAAATGAATGCTTTAAAACTTTTTTCCAACCATTTGCAAAAAAGTTTATTAAACAGCAAAGTACACATACGATTATTACGTTGTTTATAATTTTTTTTAATTCTTTCAAAGCGTAAAAGTGAGTCTAAAGTACAAGCTAATTACTTACAAAAAATAGCGATTATTAGTTTAATGGTTATATTTTAATTAAAGATTAAAAATATATTTTTTTGTAATTTACACGCGCGAAAGTCGACTAATACAGTACCGTAGCTATGTGTTATGTATTATACCCGTTCACATACACAACTCGCGCGAGTTTAAAGCGTGTCAGTCGCTTCGAGTGAACATCTCCGGCTCTGTATCAAGCCTACTTTCGCGCTAAAAATTACAAAAAAAAACATTTTTAATCTTTGATTAAAATATAAGCATTGAACTAATGTTTGACATTTTTTTGAGAGTAATTAGTTTGTACCATAAACTCACTTTTAAGCTTTGAAACAATTAAAACAAATTATAAATACCGGAGTAATCGTATGTTGACTTTCCTGCTTCATAACTTTTTTGCGAATGGTTGGAAAAAATTTTTAAAGCATTCATTTTCAAGACCTTTAAAATACGCATTTTAAGTATTTTTTAAAATTATAACATAATAAACAATTTCTGAAAAATATTAATTTGTTTATAACTATTTTTTTAAACATTTAAAGATTATGCAAAAAAATTAAAAATTTATATTTTGTCGACAAAATATTAAATAGGCATCACATCTTTATAATCTTTCTAAGTTTGATCAATATCTCATGATTATTTTGGTTGTTATTGCGACTGTAAATTATTAATTAAGAATTGAATTGTTGCTAAAATATTCGTTTAATTTTTACCGGCTTCTGCAGTTATAATCTATACCAAAAAAGCATTTATTTCGCCAAGGTATTTAATTATTGATAAATAATTATATATATATATATATATATATATATATATATATATATATATATATATATATATATATATATATATATACAATAGCACTAAAGGCATTAGAGGCCCATGGCTTGAAAAGTTTGTTTTTTTTCTTTCTTCATTTTCACGTTTCTTTATGTGCTGAGCTCTTCTCTGGCTTGATATGTGATTTTCCTCCATTCCTTCCTGTCACTCATTTTTCTTTTTTGGCCCTCTAGCCCCATTCTTTCCAAATCTTTTTCGACGTCTTGCTTCCATCTATTTTTCGGCCTTCCACTTCTCTTTCTTGAAGTTATAGTGTAGTTTAGTACCTTCTTTGGAGTCCTCGTGTTTGGCATCCTTTCAATGTGACCTCGCCATCTAAGTCTCTGAGCCTTTATCACTCCTATTATATTAGGTTGGTTGTATAATTGTTTTAACTCATCATTTGATCTTCTTATCCATAAACCGTCCCTTATTTTTCCTCCATATATCTTCCTTAGTATTTTCCTTTCCCAGATCTCCAGTAAATTTTGTTCATTTTTTGTCATTGTCCATGTCTCACTGCAGTATGTTACTATTGGCTGTATAGTTGTTTTGTATAGCTGTACTTTTGCCCTTCTTGATAGAAACTTGCTTTTCAACATTACATTAAGCGCATGTACACTTCTATTGCCTGCCATTATTCTAGCTTGTATTTCTTCTTTAATGATAGGTTTACGTGATATTATTGCCCCTAGGTATGTAAATCTTTCTACCATTTCGAATTCGTATGATGTTCCTTCTTCTACTTCTACTTTAAACTTTTGACCATTCCTAAACTGACCATCTGTCCACTCCATACATTTTGTTTTAGTTGAATTTATATAAATTTTATATATTTATATAGATAAATAATTACTTGCCCAAAAAAAATATTTTTAAATTCGAGATTTTGTTGGGAAAACATATATTTTCCGAGGAAAATTTTCGTCGGAGCAAATCGTGAAAAACATGCCTCTATGTAAAATTAAATTGGTGTGAATTTTTATTTGAGTATTTTTGGTGTAAAGTTAAAATCTTCGGAGTTATAGACCAATAATTGTAAAAAACGCGATTTGGGGGCACCATTTTGTTAATAAAAAAAGTAGCACACTATCTGCGGACTTTGCATACCTATATTATTAATATATAGGATCATAATATTCGATTACAGCAATAAAATTGCTGATAAATAACCTTTCTTTGTACTTTACTAATTAGACCAGCGTATTATAACTTTTTTTTTTCAAAATTTAAAGATTGTGCAAAAAAAATAAAAAAATTATATTTTGTCGATAAAATATTAAATAAGCATCTCATCTTTATAATCTTTATAATTTTGATCAATGTATCATGATTATTTTGGTTATTATTGCGATCGTAAATTGTTAATTAACAATTGAATTGTTGCTAAAATATTCGTTGAATCTTCACCGGCTTCTGGAATTACAATCTATACTAGGAGAGCTTTGATGTCATTAAGTTATTTAATTATTGATTAATAATTACTTACCTAAAACTTTATTTGAAAATGACAGATTTTGTTGGGAAAACCCGCATTTTCCGAGGAAAATTTTCGTCGGATCAAATCGGGAAGAACATATCTTTATGCAGAATTTAATTGTGGTGAATTTTTATTTGAGTGTTTTTGTTGTAAAGTTAAAATCTTCGGAGTTATAGAGCAATAATTGAAAAAAATTCGATTTGTCGGCGCCATTTTGTTTATAAAAAAAGTAGCACACTATCTGCGGACTTTGCATACCTATATTATTAATATATGGGATCTTATAATTCGATTCCAGCAATAAAATTGCTGGTAAATAACTTTTCCATGAATTTTGCTAATTAGCCCAGAGTAATAATGAAGTTCATTATGATACAGGTAGTGACATCATAATTGATATATTATAGTATGAGAATAGAAAAATAACTATTAAATATTAGAAATTAATTTATATACTAACACTATCTTTCCACATCAGTCATAAAAAATGTGTAATATATCTCATATCCATCGCAAATACGTTTTTGGTTAAAATAAAGCCCTAGTTTAAGTTGGGATAATAAACGTTAGAGGAGTTAAATTGCTTTGTCTGACACGAAGGCAGGTTTGAGAATAATTGACTAAGAAGGTTATGCAATAATTCCCGCATGTTAACATTGCACACACAATGGTTTTGGACATGTGTTTAATAAATGGTCGTGCCAGTATAGGACTGGAAAATAATTTACTTCAATTTTTGTTCCTAATGTGACATTTTATTAAAAATGTCAAATTCTTTTTCATTATTTGTTGAACTAATGTTGTTATATCTAATAAGCAACATGTTTATTATCTTAAAAGGACTAACAGAGGAATGCTCAGTGTTGAAGAGTAATACATAGTAGCTATGACAGTAAAAATTTACCCCTTCCAATATATGTGAAACACCAACAGCTTGAATACGTAGAACAATACAAATATCTTGGTTGCTGGTTCAACAATAAACTTGATTATAAACAAGAAGTAAGAGTGAGAATAGGGGTAGTCTGACAAGGGTTTATCAAAATGAAAAGATTATTTTGTAACAGTAGCATTAATATCTGGCTTAGATGTAGTTTTCTGCATTGCTATGTGTGGTCAATACTTTTGTATGGAACGGAGGCCTAGACACTGAACACAATACTGATGAACAAGTCAGAAGCCTTTGAATGCTAGCTTTATAGAAGAATCTTGAAAATACCTTGGACAACCCACACCAACAATGAAAATATTCTGAGGAGAATAGGTACAGATAGGTAACTGTTAAAAATCATTAAAGTCAGAAAAGTTAGCTACCTGGGACACATAATGAGAAGGCAGCCAGATTTCATGGCTTAGAAATATCATGGCCTTGATTCAACATCTTTGTTTAGAGTCGCATTGGACAGAGACATGTTTGCCTGTGTAGTCGCTAACTTCCACTAAAGGACAAAGCACCACAAGCACCACTTGTTACACGAAGAAGAAGTACAGCTTTTCCCCCTATTCTTTTTTATTTTTTTACGTGTATGCGTACCTAATTGCGAATACTCATTTCATAGGAATTAATTTTTTATCGATGCCGCTTCCAGATAAGCCTTATTTTGTCTTGGCATTTTAGTTTTATTTCATGAAAAAGTCATTTGCGCTTTTCTTGTTCGAATTTATTTTTTTACTATTGTTTTATTTTGTTTTTCTGTACCAAACTCAAAATAGTAATTGGTCATTATCCACTAAAACAAGTTAGTCTTTTGAATTAACTAATAGGGTGTTAGGAAACGTAACAGGGTATGAGGTGGTAAGCTATTTCATTTACTTAGGTTTCACGCAACGGAAGACGGGGTCCAACGTAACGTAAAATAGATTCAACGCAACGTGAAATAGCGTAATTTATCTCGTTTATTTATGATCCTTAAGCTGATACTAAACCCTAGTTTATTGCCTCCTTACCCTATTTTTATTGTCCTGAGGAATGTGGACCAGTTTCAGATGAATTGTTGGTGAAATGACACATTTCAAAGAGACTTGACATATAGGTGCCACTACTAAGGTAGCCACTTGAGGACACTTTGACCTTTGACCCCCTGATGACATGCCTTGACACACAAATAAACGTCAAAACATGACAGGGTAGTAGCTGAACTACATATTTATGGTAAAATTACGTTCTTCAGCAGCAGATTGATTAATGGGTATCAGTTCATTATCAGGATGATCAGGCTCTATTATTGGATCTACATGTTCGTTGATAGGGTTTGGATGTAACTGAACTCGAGGAACTGAACGTTGGATAGACGGCAGAAGATGCAGGGGGGTTCTTGATATGGTGGCTGATAAATAATTACTTCTGGTTCGTATTATATCCTAGTGTATTATGTGACCCGATGAGGTTCCTACTGAATTACTAAAGCTCTTGAATGATGAATCAATAGGTATAATATTGCACTTATTTAACACAGTATATAATACTGGTATTATACCTCAAGAGTGGCTGCTGTCTACATACGTTACACTGCCAAAGAAATCCAATGCAAAAGAATGTTCAGAACATCGAACAATATCTTTAATGAGCCATCTACTAAAGATATTTCTAAAAATCATCCACAACCGAGTTTATCAAAAGTTGGAGTCAGATATTAGTAATACACAGATGGGGTTCAGAAAAGGACTAGGTACTCGAGAAGCTTTCTTCGGTTTGAATGTTCTTACACAAAGATGCCTAGACGTTAATCAAGAAGTACATGCATGTTTTATCGATTTTGAAAAAGAGTTTTACAGAGTACGCCACGATAGGCTAAGAGACATTCTTGAAAGAAAAGACATAGATAATAAAGATCTGCGAATAATTCTCAACTTATATTGGAATCAGAAAGCTAACATCAAAATAGAAAACGAGATATCAAAAGCAATAGAAATACGTAGAGGAGTAAGACAGGGATGCATTTTGTCACCACTGCTATTTAATGTATATAGTGAAAGCATCTGTCAGGAAGCCCTTTTGCAAGCAAATGAAGGAATCGTAATCAATGGAGAGGTTGTAAATAATATTCGATAGGCAGACGACACTGTACTAGTTGCAAGAACAGTAGAAGAATTACAACGATTACTTACAAACATAAATATTGCTTGCAACAATTATGGCATAAACATTAATATCAAAAAAACCAAGTATATGGTCTTCAGTAAAATCATGACACAACCAGCACATATTAGTATAAACGGCATTCAAATTGAAAAAGTATCAAGTTATAAATACTTGGGAACTTTAATCAACGAAACTGGAGACCAAAACAATGAAATAAAAAGACGTATCGAAATTGCCAGGGCCACCTTCATAAAGATGAGAAAATTCTTCTGCAACAGAGATATAAGCATCCCTCTACGATTAAGAATGCTAGGTGGCTACGTATTTAACACGCTATTATACGGTGTAGAGGCCTGGACTCTCAAACAGAACAACATAAAAAATATTGAAAGTTTCGAGATGTGGTGCTACCGTCGAATGCTGAAGATAAGTTGGGTTGAAAGAATCACAAATCTTGAAGTAATACGAAGGATAGGAAGAGACCCAGAAATTTTATTAACGATAAAACGAAGAAAACTCGAGTATTTGGGTCACCTGATGAGAGGTCATAAATACGCATTACTTCAAAATATAACGCAAGGAAAAATAGAAGGAAAACGGAATCCAGGCCGTAGAAGAATGTCGTGGATGCGGAATTTGAGAGAGTGGTTTGGCTGCACCACTAATGAACTTTTTAGGTCAGCTGTAAACAAAGTCAGGGTAGCCTTGATGATTTCCAATCTCCGATAGGAGTGGCACAAGAAGAAGAAGAAGTATTATGTGACGATAATACATATTTTTGGCAAAAGATTTAACTGCAGTTTTCTCAAATGTAAATATTTTGACATTGGCCCTTTTAGAACCAAGCCACAGAATTAACGGCATTAGACGCTAGTGTGGCACCAGCATAAGGAACTACATTTATATTTAGTTCGTCTTAAGCTTAATATCTGTTGGTGCAACCAGGCATAAGAAACTTAAAAAGAGTTTAATAGAGTTTTGAAACATTTTACTATCTAGTCATTAAAGTTGTACATTTTATTTTATTCGTCTATTAAATAACTTTAAAAACAGGAACTGTCACAATTGCAAGTTGAAAACTTTCAGTACAACATAATTGCAGAAAATTTATGCCTCGGACACTCGTAAAACTGTTGAATCTAGCTTTGAGGAAGTCCCCATAAAAAGTCAGTCCATCTCCAACCTTTATATCTGATCAGATAACAGCTGAAATTACAGTGGCATGAGCTTCCACAAATGTGTTATCTCTATGTGTCTCTAGATAGCAGTCCGGTGCTGAAAATAGTGGAGCTCTACCCGAAAAATAAATGTTCGTACTTCCCGCTCGATATGTGAATAGCTACGACGTATGTAGTTTAAGAGACTCTGTTTCGTTGAGAGGATTGACAGAAATTGGGACAGCATGGAGTTGAGTTTAGTGAAATTTTTTGTATAAACTTTTACATAACATGTTAAAAATATTGGCAATTAATGATTGTTAGTTGAGGAGAAAATATTAGTTATAAAATAATAGGGGAGTGCATATAGATTTTCACTTCGGAAAAAATCAAACAAGATATAACTTTTTGTAATTTAATTAGGAATTGCTTAATAAACAACATATCAAAAAGTTCTACTCGAGAATTGGGTGCTTCATTTTTTATTAAACAAAAATGAACTACGAAGTTTGATGTTTTTTTAAATAACTCCGAAAATATAAATTTTAGAGCAAAACTGACCATTGAAAAATTCAGAAAATTAAAAAAAAACCTTATATAAAGAATTTTCCAAAATTGAATCTGTATCTTCTATAATTTTTTATTTATAACGCTAAAGTCACCCTTCTCACAAACATTGGCGCACTGTAAACTATCGTACGGCGAAGTGCATGGTTGAGTTATTTTAATGTAATTCTTTAACTAATGGATCAAATGAAATTTTACAAATTGAACACAAAAGAAGAATAATTAGGCTATCCTATGGTTATAATAAAAAGAATTAAAATGTGTGGGCATACGTACGGTGGGAGCGCAAAATGAGCCTTACATGAATTTTGTTTAAAAATGATTTAAAAATGTGTAACTAATAGAATTCTTCTTATAAAACCCTCAATTTTGCACAACTTTCCGTTCAAGCATCGTACTAAATAATATTTCATTAAAAAAAATCTCAAAAATTTAATTCAAATGATATGACGTCTTAAAACATGTTATTTTTGAAATCTTCGTGGTTTTATAGAATTACCACCACTTTAGGACGGTATTACTCAAGTTTGAACAGATCTATTAAAGTTTTATAAGTCGATGGCTTAACTTGCACAGTGGCTGACTTCGTTTTTTAAAACTTTACAGGAACACAAAAAAACTTCTTAAAATCACAGAATTGGTATATTGGGTACCTCCTCAATTCACATAGTAAATATTTACGTTAAAAATGGACAACTCCATCATCAACATATTATGTTATAACTAGGATATTTCTCACAAAAAGTTATATTATTTAATTAAAACTACTTACCGCCACTCTTATACACTGTATCGTTACAAATCAGCTTTATTTTATCTGTTAATTCACAGTTTTCTAAAAAAGACCGCGCACTTAAAGCGTGGCACTTTGTTACTCACCGTCAAGTACAAATAAACTGGCGGTTGACTTTGGAGTTAGCCACGTTTCGGTGTTGTTATGCTATTGTTAGCAGTTGACCGTTTTACGTGTTCGCCGTTTTCTCCGTAATTTTAAAAACTAGGAAGATATTTTATTGAACATAATGTGACAGACAACTAGACGCAGTCAACAAAGCCAAAACCTGTATTTCGGTAAAAAATGGAGTTAGCCGATTTGCAAGTTAAGCCATCGAAGTGCTTTTTTAAAGCTTAGGATGTAATCTTTAAAATGCACGAAATTATGTTACTTTAGAAATAAAATAGACTATTTCTTTTTGAGAAAATTAAGAAAGATAACAAAAATGTAATACAAAAACCGAAAACTACCAGCAAAAAAAAGTGTTTATATAAAGTGATCAAAACTTTTTTCTGTAAAACTTACCTAAAATACATTTATTAATAAACTTCAACAATAATAAATGTTCAGAAAAAAATTTTTTTTAGCTCTTATACAGTATGTCTGCGTAACTTGGAACCTATTGATGACTTTTTTATTATCAGTTTTACGAAAAAAAGTTATTCTTTATAAAATACTCTGCATCGTATAATCTAAGATGCAATAATCAAATATCAAATTTAATAAATTCTATACGAGGTATGTCAAAAAATATGAATTTCACTCAAGAGTAAAGTATCGTTAAATTTCACAATATCGAAAATTGTTATTAAGAAAGTTGTTTGGAATTAAAAAATTTGTTTTAGTGTTCAATTACATCCTCCTAATTAAAATATTGTGAATAATAAAGCCACTTAACTCTTAAGAAAAATTCATATTTTTTACATATCTCGTATAAAATTAAAAAAGTTTAATGTCTGATGGTTGTATCTTAGATTTTAGACTAGGGAGCATTTTATGAAGAAAAACTTTTTTCGTATAAGCGATAATAAAATAGTTATCATAATTGAAATAAAATGATGATGAGTATCCGTAATTTGAGAAAAAATTGAAAAAAATTTTTCGATTAGAAAAATGTAATTTCATATTTAAACATAGTTTTTAATTTCAAACAACTTTTCATAATAGCATTTTTTGATATTCTGAAATATAAAGGTACTTTACTCTTTAACGAAATTCATATTTTTGACATAACTCGTATAAAATTGATAAAATTTGATATCTGATTGTTGAGTTTTAGATTTTTGACTATCCAGAGCATTTTATGAAGAATAACTTTTTTTCGTAAAATTTATAATGAAAAAGTTTTCCCTGTGGTTCCTAGCTACGCAGACATACTGTATAAGAGCTTCTGTATAAGAATTTTCAAATTACAATGCAATATTCGGATTTAGTATAATCAAAAACAAAATAGAAACATATTTGATCAAAGTTAAATGATGAATTTAACGATATTTTTAAAATTATTAATACAAAATAATTGTTATTGTTTAAACAATTAATAAACAATTAGCGGCCAAATCCGCGAGTAGAACTTTTTACTTTAACATGTATATAAACTAACAAAAAAAAGTTTTAAAAAAATATAAGCTTGTTTGAATTTTTCCGAAACAATGCATATTTTCGTTCCAATTGCACTCCCCTATAAGTTTTATTCAGTCAATAGTGTAAGCACTGTCAGTTATAGTAAACCTGTGGCAGTAACCTGTGGCCTATCTTTTAGACACATACTGTGGAAAATGTATTAAATTTTTCAAAATTTATGAATGTGTTTAAGTAGTAGAACAATTTTTACTTTTGTTTGTAATAGAGATTTAATGCCCGGTTGCACCAACAGATCTTAAGATTAAGTCGAGAATATCATAAGAAATAATATAATATAATTATAGTATATTACAAAAATAATACCATAATATAATAATAGATATAATTAATAATAAGGTAAGAATCTAAAATTATGGTGCAACGTAAGTGATACACAAGGAAGCCCTATCTATAAGTAAAGCTTAGCTAAGCTGAAGCTTAATATCTGTTGGTGCAACCAGGCATTAATCCTCTACAAATAACTTCTCATAACTTTTGATGTCAAATAATTTTTAATAACAGTTTAAAATTTTACATTGAACTTCCTATGGCCCGCTTTAAGATTCACCACCCGGTATACTTTTTCAAAAAATGTCTTAAGAAAATATCTTTCGAACAGCATTTCCTCTATGTTAACTTATCCATTTTAGTAGTAGTGTATGATGTTCATGTAAACAGGTAATATTTATATACGCTTGTAAACAAGCGTTTAAAAAATACATTGCAACTGGCTGAAATTTATGTTGGGGCTTAACAATACGGTCTATTAGTACAAAAAGTGCAAAAGCTTAAGATGCTGTTGTTACTGACAGACTTATCAGTTAGAAAACAAGTTTACTAACTTTAAAGTGGTTTTATAAATATCTTATTAGTCGGGGTAAACTTTTCAGTACGATTTAAGGGCTTTACATAATTGATTTATGTAGTAAGGATTACCTACAACTTTATTTTAGTTTGTGTAATTTGAGTTCTATTAGTTTTTTGTGTTTTGAAATAATGTTTATGGTAGAAAGTTTTCGGCTTAAAACGTTATGAGTTGTTAGTTTTGTATAAAAATTTTGATCAATTGCGTAGATTAAAAAAAAACAAGAGCACGAAGAACTTATTTTCACAAGTAAAGCATATGAATACGTCATTATACTTTAGGTATTCCCTTTTTATAAGAGGCGTAGCCGGAGTAACTAAGTAATGGATACTATAAAATTTGTAGAGACCGACCGATTAATCGGCTTCGGCATCGGCTTCGGCCACCTTCGGCCAATATTTAAACCTTCGGCCAAAATTCGGCTTCGGCCAAAACGAAGCCGAAGGTTTCACCGAAGGTGGAATAATAAAATGCTCCGAGTATACTATACTATATAAATAAACTCTAAACAATATGCTTCGGCGAGCCTTTGATAATTTGAATAATATTTACACCCTATTTTATACCCTAATAAACCAAAACGTTTTACAAACTTTCAGGTAGTAGGTAGGATATAAATTTTAACAATAGGCCAAGATGTCTCAAAGATCTTCATTTGAATATTTCTCACGTAGTAAAATTCTGAGAAACTATAATAATTTTATTGTATTTGTTAAAACTCAAGATTACTGGTGTTTTGACTACCTAAATATTAATGGCAAAACATCGACCATCGACTATCCCTACTATAAATGCAAATATTTAGTCACCTTCGGCTTAGGCTTCGGCTTCGGCCGAAGGTATCCTTCAGGCCGAACTTCGGCATCGGCTTCGGCTTCGGCCGAAAAAGTCACATTCGGTCGGTCTCTAAAAATTTGGTAAAAATAGACGACTAAAATAAATCTGTATGCCAGAGGTAAAGGGCACTATGTCCATTTTGTCAATATTGGGATTATACTGCAGTTATAGTAAACTTTTAATTCTCCACACAGAGGTATAAAGCACCATGTATGTTCTACTTTATAAAATAACAAAGATAAGCACTTTATAAAAAGTATCATGTCACATTTTGTTTAGAGGCAGATGGTACCATGTGGACATAAAACCCTATATCTCTGTGTACACTGCTTTACAAAAGCACTGTACACAGAGGTATAGGGTTTCATATCCACTGCTTTACAAAAGCAATGTACACAGAGGTATAGGGTTTCATGTCCACATGGTTAAAGGAAGTTGCAAAATAAATTCAGTAATAAAAAAGCCGGGTAAATATTACACTTTACCCTGTAATGTTTGTCATTGTATGTCAAGTTTAACATTGTATAATGCATTTTCAGTAAAGATATAGTATCATGACCCAAAAGATCTTGAAGAGATAAACAGTACTATGTCCACTACATTTTGTTTTAAGTTTTTTTTCTACAACCGTGTTAAAAATGCAATTTTAGCACTCCATACGACCGTTAAAAATGCTACTTTAAGGCACTAGTGCTTTAAAATTTTTAAAGCACTGCAGTTAAAAGTGAATTGTCGAATTGTGAAACGTCAAAATATTTATATTTCATTTATTAACATTAATATATTAATAGTACAACTTGTGCAATTTGAAAAAAGTGGTTTAAAAGGTTTTTTAAAATTTAATTTAAATTGTATTATTGCATTTTTAACACGTTTGTAGAAAAAAACTATTAAAATTTGTTAGAATATACAACAATAAAAGTAAGATGTTATTCTATAGTTGTTATGATTTACGTGTTGGCAGTGTAGGCACTTTTGATGAAATGTCAAGGAAAATATAAAAATGGAATGTCAGTCAAGTTCAAGTAAAAGTTTTTGTAGATATTGTCCTGTAATTGAGAATGAATAAATTATAATTGTTGATATATAAGACGTTTGTAGAAAAAATATTTTATGATATACGTGTTAAAAAGTACTATTTTAAGGCACTCATGCGAATTGCAGAATAAGCGAAGCGAATTCTGCAAACTTTCACATGCGTGCCTTAAACGTATATTTTAACACTTATATCATAAGTAATTAATATTGAAAATAAATCAAGTTTACTATCGCAATATGTGTTTTAAAAAATGCAATTTTAAAGGTTAATAATCTGAAGAATAAATTATACAAGGGATTGTGACATAGTGTGTATTAACATACATCCTGTGAATAAGGAAACACAAAAATAAACTTAAAACGCTTCTCCTGTAAAATTACAAATTTGTGACATAGTGCCTTTTACCTCCGGCATACATAGATCTTGAACCCGCGTATGAAAAAAAGTTGACTAATAGCAAGCTGAAAATTTGGTAATAGCTTAAGGGTGTCTAGTCGGACAAACCTTGATGTATGGGAACACTGGAGCAGGGTGAGTTTTAATTGTGGAACAGATTAAAAATTTGGAACGTCAGACCACGAAAATGTCCCATGAATTTTGCCGGACAGAACTTCCAATTGATTTGTTACCCTTTCATGAAACTCTCACGCAAAAATCAGACTGCTATTTGTCACCTGTCATAATTTCTGTCATTTGACATGTTCTACGTATTCCACTCATTAAAATGCCCAGTAGGTAATAAATAGCAGTCTGATTTTTGCAGGACAGTTTAATGAAAGGGTAACAAATTAATTGGAAGTTCTGTCAGATAAAATACATGGGACGTTTTCGTAGTATGACGTTCCAAATTTTTAACTTGTTCCACAATTAAATCTTCCCCTGTTCCAGTGCTCCCATACATCAAAGTTTGTCCAACTAGACACCCTTAAGCTTTTAAAAAAATTTCAGCTTGCTATTAATCAACTTTTTTTTCATACGCGGGATCCAGACCTAACAGAAATATAAAACTACATAGAGGTTTTTACATTGATTATATTAATAATTGTCAATATGCCTACGAGGTCTAGAGTATCTTTGCTCTAATTATTTTGTATTCAGATATTCACAGCTTTTTATTTTTAGTTTTCAATGTTTGTCAATCTTTACATTCGTTTCTCTTCTAGCTCTTTTTTTGTCGAATTTCCTTCTCTTTGTATTTTTTCTCTTGAGAGTTCAATTTTGTAACAATGGGTCTCTTAGCAGACTACCGGCAAGGAACCGAGCGCGCATCAATGCCAACGCACTCCCACTAGACTTCCTCCACTACCGATGAAAGCCAGGTGAGAGGCCGCTGAACTGGTATTTACGAAGAGAACAGTCAGTTTTGCGGCGTTAAGCTCTAGGCTCCCTGGTTAACTAGTATACTGAACTGGTAAGCCAACCTGGGCGAAGGAACTCTGTAATGAAGAGATGCCTCGCTCGTAACTTCACCCTAATCCATAATAACTAAACAAAATCCAAATAACCGTGTAGTTAACAGCTGCTGCCATCTCCGATCCGGAGTTGTTGTATGTGTGTCTGTATATTTATTGATATATTGATTGTGAGAGTATGTGCGTTTAAACTGGATAGAAGTGTAACGAGGTACGAGTCTGTGCGTAATTGCTTCTTATATTACATTAATTGCATTTTATTTTGATAGTAGTAAATGCAGTTTTATTTTTTCTTTTGCAAACGTCCGCCAAGGGTGATATCTTCGGGAGCAGAGCGAAGACGGGACATTCTTTTATTTTATCATTTAAATTTTACTTTGTATATGAATAACAAGAACACTTTTATTTTATGTTAACCTGTGTTTTGCTGAGTCTGTTGTCCTGAAAGATACTAGTTTTCGGCATTCTTCTTTTCCTATTCTGTTGATGTGTCGTAGATACAGCTAGTATACTATTCGTTATAATAGTTCGTCATTTCGTTTCATCTACAATTTCATGGTTTGTTTCCATTACTACTTCATTTTTCATTTTCAGACTTGTAAAGTGGTTTTGCCAATTTTTCATTGATACCCCTGGTTTATAAATTAATATATCTACATCTTTTTCATATTATAGGTACAGGTTTCGTCGTAGAAAGCTCATATTTTGTAATGCTCTTCTTTTGCTCCGAGTTGCTTCTATTTACTACCTTTTACTTCTATTACTATATATATTATATTACTATTACTATTACTATTTTCCACCATTATCTGTGGCGTTACAGGAATTTCCATTCGTACAGTATCTATAATACGACAAGAGTGCAGACAATCTGTGGATAATAAATGCAAATTAGACCTTTCTACAAAGAACTCTCCATACGAAAGATAACTAGGACCAGTGCTGGATTTACCACTAGGCCATGGCCTAGGGCCGCAAGCAAAAGGGGGCCGCATAGTTTTGTAAAAAAACCTTTTTTGGTAAAAAAATTTTACTAATTGAATTGAAATCAGTAAACAATTTTTCAAATTAGAGATAACGGCTATTCTACTAAACACGTGGTACGGTATTTTACAACGTTTTAACAAGAGTAGCAAAACATTAACTGCTACAGACTTGAATGTGACTTGCAACATACAAATCTCTAAAGGAGTATGCATTGAGTCTGAGAGACAACTTTGATTCCCATGAAAAAATGGGAACAGAGTTGCCTAAAAATGAAAGCTATATCCTTGAAATAAAAAGACGCCCGAAAAGAAAAGCTCTCCCTGGCTAAGACAAAGAAGATAAATCCACTCAACCCTACTTTAACCCGCCGTTACACGCGTCTTCTATTCGGACGTGGCTGCACGCGTATGAGCGTCGCCCTCACCTACATAAGTTCGACTTATTTCGAAGAAGAATGAATGTCAACATGTATAAATATAAAATGGGTTGTACTTAAATATTATAGAGAGTCTCGTATACCAACTTTTTTTATTAATTTAACAAAACAAAAGTAAAAATAATATACATAGATCAAAAGCAAGTTTTCTTAATTTTCAATTTCAGCAAGCCACTGAAGAAATTAACGTTCTTTACGCGAATTAATTTTACTAAAAATACAAATTAAAATTAACAATTGTTCTGAAGCTATTTCTTTGTGGTATTTATGTAATTAACTATTAATATTTTGTATTTTGATAACGACGTCCGAGGTGGAATTCGAAACGTCAATAAAATCAATTTTTCAAGTTAAATTGTGGCTTATTTCCCAATTAGAATAGGTAAATTTAAAAATGGGTTCTTAACCAGTGGCGCACCTAGAATTTTCCTCTGGGGGGAGGGGGGTTTAGCTTGGGCGCCGAAAGTTTTTTGTATTATTTGTGAAAGACAAGTTACATTTTCCTACTTTCTTTTATATATATTTCTATATGCTCTGGGTGGGCTTTTAATTCCTAAACCCCCCACTCGGTGTGCCACTGTTCCTAACCTAATCCAAACAATAATATTTTAATTAAACCTACCTAAATATTAAATAAAAACCTAAAAGTTTCTTTGAGATAACAGAAACGTGATTTCACCGTGATTGCACGCGCAGTGAGGAATTCCCTCACTTGAAGAGGGATGTCTCTTCTTTCAACTATCACACAGCACACTGACCGCCAGAAATATTCTATAACTTTTTCATACCCTCTCATGAACCATGCTAAAGGCATTCCTGGGTGCTTAAGGTTATCGTATTAGTTTACACAATTTCATTGGTTATAAACAAATATGGTGAGGGATTCCCTCATAGCGCGTGTAATGGCGGGTTAATGGCAAAGAAAACATAAATATTCAATGTTGTAATTGACACGCTTTATTTAGAATTGAATGAAAGGTCCGAAGTTTATTTCAGTCTTAATGAAGAATATGGATTTAAAACAACTTATCATCAATTTCCAATGAAGGACTCGGGGTAAACGTTTCTATTTTGACTAAAAAGTATCGAATCGACATTGGAGAAGAGTGTGTACAGTTCAAAGGCTTTGTTGAAGGTATATTTGATGAAGAAAGAGAACCTCATGACAACAAAAGATTACCAAGCCTCCGAGAAATACACTTTTGAAGTATCTGAAACTCATTCATGAAAAACAGTTAACAACATTATTTCCGAATATGGACACGGCTTTGCGCATTCTACTGTGCATGACGATATCTCTAATGCATCTGGAGAAAGATCATTTAGCGTGTTGAAAAGAATCAAAAACTACTTGAGTAACTCGACTTCTGACGAAGATTCTAGATTGTCTAGTTCGGCAAGTTTTGTTTCAAATGCTGAGCTTTTTCAAGCCTTAGACTTTAAAAATTTGGTTAAAGATTTTGCAGCCAAAAAAGCTAGAAAAGTGAGTTTTATAGTTTAGATATGATATTTATTATAAGAGAATAATGAATTAAACGATCTAGAAGTTTATGTGTTGTATCCTTATGCCTGGTTGCACCAACAGATCTTAAGCTTAAGGCGTGCATTAACGAAACATATGCGTTGCACCGCATTGAGTCTTAGATCAATTATTAGTTTGCCACAATGGATTGTCATGTGGATTGCATTGATAAGAATTGAAAATTATGGTGCAACGTATGTGATACATAAATCGGCCCTATCTATAAGCTGAGTTGGGTTAAGCTGGAGCTTAAGATTTGTTGGCGCAACCAGGCATTAATATTTTTATTTTTCAGTACCGTAGCCCATTACTAGTACAGATCATATTACTTTGCTTGATAATGTCTTTTCAACTCGGCTTTTTGTAGTTTTTTGTTGTCATCTGTACTTTTCCCTTCGAATGAAACAACAGGTATTTAATTTTAACAATTAACTACAATACTAATTATTTATAATATAATCATTTAAGCAATATTAATAATTTTACAAATAACTGCTGCTTGCTAACATTTTGAATTACAGTGGAACCTCGATAACTCGGATTAATCGGGACCGCGGCCGATCCGGGTTATCGAAAATCCGGGTTAGCCGGAGAATATGGTAAAAATTAATAAAATACGGTATACTTACAGATAAACTCCGTTAGTATTGAAATAACATGAAATATATATAAATATGCACAGTACCTACACATCTAAATTACTAAAAACACGAAAACACATAGTCCAGAAAGCCACTGCGCATCCGCTAGGAAAAATATTCTAATTCGGATTTTTTGCACAATCTTACTCAAAAATGACTCCTTTTAACAAATTTTCATGTTGCCAGGACCAAAAGGTGGTCAAAAATTTTTTAAACGTTTTTTTTTTGTTTTTATCCTAAAATTATTTTTCTTACATGGAAAAAAGTTTTTTTAGGTTTTTTGGATCATTCCAAACAGAAAAGGTCTTTAGTGACTTTTCTCTAAAAATGATAGTTTTTGACTTACAAGCGAATTAAAAATTGAAAAATTGCGAAATCAGCCATTTTTAACCCTCAAAAACTATGTGAAAAACTGAAAATTTGAATAATGCCAAGCTAGGTATATATTCTTTAAACATCGATTGATGAAATCCCGAAGAGTTTTTTGCACTACAATATTCAAAACTCCTTTGTTTTTTAATTGCTAATCAAGCGTGCGCGACACTATTTTCCACCGACGCGACAGTATGGTGCAAATGAAAGGAATAAATTCGTTATTTCGTAAACCGGCGACTTTAATGAAAAATCCCGAAACAGGTCGATTTTTATTTTTAAGTTATCATATTGTGGCATATATGGTATACTAGTGACGTCATCCGTCTGGGCGTGATGACGTAATCGATGATTTTTTTAAATGAGAATAGGGATCGTGTGGTAGCTCATTTGAAAGGTTCTTCAATTCTCTATCCAATAATGTAAACATTTATATAATTATTTATACAGTGTGTCCTTCTACTTCTTTTTTTGTCAAATAACTTAATTTAATAAAAAATTTTTGGACACCCTGTATAAATAATTATGTAAGTGTTTATATTACTGAATAGAGAATTCAATAACCTTTCAAACGAGCTAGCACACGATCCCTATTCTTATTTAAAAAAATCATCGATTACATCATCACGTCCAGATGGATGACGTCACTAGTATACCATATATGCCACAATATCATAACTTAAAAATAAAAATCGACCTGTTTCAGGATTTTTCCTTAAAGTCGCCGGTTTACGAAATAACGAATTTATTCCTTTCATTTGCGCCATACTGTCGGTGGAAAATAGTGTCGCGCACGCTTGATTAGCAATTAAAAAACAAAGGAGTTTTGAATATTGTATTGCAAAAACCTCTTCGGGATTTCATCAATCGATGTCTAAAGAATATCTACCTACCTTGGCAACATTCAAATTTTCAGTTTTTCACCTAGTTTTTGAGGGTTAAAAATGGCCGATTTCGCAATTTTTCAATTTTTAATCGCTTATATATCAAAAACTATCATTTTTAGAGAAAAGTCACTAAAGAGCTTTTCTGTTTGGAATGATCCAAAAAACCTAAAAAAACTTTTTTCCATGCAAAAAAAATAATTTTAGGGAAAAAACAAAAAAAACGTTTAAAAAATTTTTGACCACCTTTTGGTCCTGGCAACATGCAAATTTGTTAAAAGGAGTCCTTTTTGAGTAAGATTGTGCAAAAACTCCGAATTAGAATATTTTTCCTAGCGGATGCGCAGTGGCTTACTGGACTAACAAGCCAGCAAACGGAAGCGAACAATACAATACTGTATTCATACAGTCACAATCGGAACGATGTTTTGTTATTATGTATTAAGAACAGTGAAAACTAAGACCATTGATTAAAAGAGAATTTTTTAAATAGTCTTTCTTAAACAATGCTAACACAGTTTGAAATAAAAAATAAAGGAATACTACAGACAGGTGCCTGTTGTTTCTGCCGGCTTGTGCCATGAGTCATTTTTACTATCATATAGTTCAAATTACACAAATACACATCTGGCAAATATTATATTACATACATACATTTTTATTGTTGAAATGTTTATCTGATAATTAACTATTTTGATGGGAAAGCCACAATTAAATTGAAAATATAATTTTATTAACATTTCGACGCCCAGAACGGGTGTCAGTGTCAAAATACAAAATATATACTGAAAATCAAAATGTTTATCTGATGAAAATCGGTCCGGGTTAGCCGGACTTCCGGGTTATCGGGGGCCGACTTATCGGGGTTCCACTGTACCTATATATTTTCTATCTTCTTAAGGCGCCTTCTCCATTACTGAAGGTTGGCTATAACTACAGCAAATTGTTCTCTATCTTGAGCGGTTCTTAGTATCGAATGGGTGTCCATGACTGTCCAGTCTCTCACCTTCATCAGCCAGGAGCAGTTTCTTCTTCCTGAACCTCTTCTTCCTTCCACTTTCCCTTCCATTATGAGTCGTAAAAAGTTGTATCTTTCTCCTAATGTAAATGATTTTCTAGATAACTCGTTTTTTGTTTTTTACAATATTTAGGAATTCTCTCTCAGTCTCCATTCTCAGCACCTCGTTGTTGGTCACTTGATCTGTCCAAGAGATCTTCAGCATCTTTCGAAAAACCAACATCTCAAAGGCTTCTATAAATATAGAATTTTTTCTATAAATTTTCTTTTTCGAAATTTCTATAAATATAGAAATTGTTAGAGCTGTTTTGGGGTTTTAGCCAAATTTGCAAACCAAGATTATTTAACCTTCAACTACACGCGCTGGCGTATTTTGTACGCCAGATATAAGAATTCTACTGCAAATATATTTAAAAATTTAGTTTTTGACCTTGTTTATCTCTCTAACCTATCACTGGAATGTGCTTTACAATTTGATTTTAGTTTCGTTATAATCGGCGTTCTGGGAAGATCGTAATTTACAGTTTATTATTTGTTGTTTCCGGTGGTGGACAATATACACCACGATTATATTAATATAAGTCGTAATATAAGTACATATTTCAATTGTTTTTTAGTCATTTTGGCACAAAATATATTTTTCTTTATAAACAATACTTTTTCTCCTGTAAAATATCACATTTCAAAAAAATTTTTATTAGTAATTTTATTTATCATGGAATCCAGTTATTCCATGATTCCAGTTATAAATCCCAATTGGCTTACTGAGAAGGAACTCCAAGTATTCACTGATGCCGAATAAGGTTTATAACAAACAACTAAGTGTATTTTTTCAAAAAAAAAAATAAACAAATCCGCTGTTTTTAAGTGTATTTTCTTGTGGCGTATAAAGTACGCCACGCGTGTAGTTATGTGATAACTTGATGCGCGGGTAGTTAAAGGTTAATTAGTAAATAAATTTCATTATATTTATGTCCGTATTCAAATAGAATTAGAACATTAAAGGCATTTCTATTCATTTATGTTATGCTTTGTATTACGAATTTTAAAAAGTAAAATTATAATAAACCTTTTAATTATTATTATTATTATTAAGTCTTTATGCTTTAACTAAACAGTCGCGAAGTTATCGGGGCCGCTCGGGGTAATTTGTCCTAGGGCCGCAAATACCCTAAATCCGGCACTGACTAGGACTAGGGAGAGATAACAACAGAAGAGAGAGACAACACAAGAAAAGAGAAAAACAGAGCAGTATTGAAAAAATCTGCTAATAGCTTCATGATATCACGTTATCTGCATCAGGTTAACGACTAAGATAAGGAAGACCATAAAAAATTGGGTATTTCCAGTTGTATATTAACGACATCAAAACAACTTAAAAACAAAAATCTGAGTTTTGTTTATGGAATTTTGTTTAACTTGGATTTATTTAATACAAATATCACAACTTTTTTTTAACCCGGCATTGGTCGTTGGGGTGGCTTTTACGTCAGTGGTCTCGCGTGATATTTCGTCTCACATATCCAACTTTTGCTTTTTTTACGAAATATATTTTAAACTTTATAAAGTTATTATTAGGGGAGTGCAATTCGAACGAAAACATGCATTGTTTCCGAGAAATTCAAACAAGCTTATATTTTTCTAAAACTTTTTTTGTTAGTTTATATACATGTTAAGGTAAAAAGTTCTAGTCGCGGGTTTGGCCGCTAATTGTTTATTAATTGTTTAAAAAATAACAATTTTTTTTGCATTAATAATTTTAAACATATCGTTAAATTTATCATTTTACTTTGACCAAATATGTTTCTATTTTGTTTTTGATTATACTGAATCCGAATATGGCATTGCAATTTGAAAAGTCTTATACAGAAGCTCTTATACAGTATATCTGCGTAGCTAGGAACCACATGGAAAACTTTCTTATTATCAATTTTACGAAAAAAGGTATTCTTCATAAAATGCTCTGGGTAGTCAAAAATCTAAAACTCAACCATCAGATATCAAATTTTATCAATTTTGTACAAGTTATGTCAAAAATATGAATTTCGTTAAAGAGTAAAGTACCTTTATATTTCAGAATATTAAAAAATGTTATTAGGAAAGTTTGTTTGAAATTAAAAACTATGTAAAAATATACAATTACATTATTCCAATCGAAAAAATTTTTTCAATTTTTTCTCAAATTACGGATACTCATCATCATTTTATTACAATTATGATAACTATTTTATTATCACTTTTTCCATAAAAAGTTAATCTTCATAAAATGTTCTCCCTGGTCTAAAATCTAAGATACAACCATCAGATATTAAACTTTTTTAATTTTATACGAGGTATGTAAAAAATATGAATTTTTCTTAAGAGTTAAGTGCCATTATTATTCACAATATTTTAATTAGAAGGATGTAATTGAACACTAAAACAAATTTTCTTAATAACAATTTTTGATATTGTGAAATTTAACGATACTTTACTCTTGAGTGAAATTAATATTTTTGACATACTTCGCATAAAATTAATTTAATTTGATATTTGATGGTTTCATCTTAGGTAATATACGATGTAGAGTATTTTATAAAAAATAACTTTTCTTCGTAAAACTGATAATAAAAAAGTTATCAATAGGTTCCAAGTTACGCAGACATACTGTATAAGAGCTAAAAAAATTTTTTTGCTGAACTTTTATTATTGTTGAAGTTTATTATTAAATGTGTTTTAAGTTTTACAGAAAAAAGTTTTGATCACTTTATATAAACATTTTTTTAGCTGGTAATTTTCGGTTTTTATCACATTTTTGTTATCTTTCTTAATTTTCTCAAAAAGAAATAGTCAATTTCATTTCTTAAGTAAAATAATTTGGTGCATTTTAAATATTACATCCTAAGCTTTAAAAAAGCACTTATAAAACTGTAATATATCTGTTCAAACTTGAGTAATACCGTCTTAAATTGGTGGCAATTCTATAAAACTACGAAGATTTCAAAAATTACATTTTTTAAGACGTCATATCATTTGAATTAAATTTTTGAGATTTTTTTTGGATAAAACATCATTTAGTACGATGCTTGAGAGGTAAGTTGTGCAAAATTGAGGGTTTTATAAGAAAAATTGTATTAGTGACACATATTTAAATCATTTTTAAACAAAATTCATGTAAGGCTCATTTTCCGCCCCCACCGTACTGATGCCCATACATTTTATTTCTTTTTATTATAACTATAAGATAGACTAATTATTCTTCTTTTAGGTTCAATTTGTTAAATTTCATTTGATCCATTAGTTAAAGAATTACATTAAAATAACTCAAGCGTGCACTTCGCCGTACGCTAGTAGTTTACAGTGCGTCAATGTTTGTGAGAAGGGTGACTTTAGCGTTAAAAATAAAAAATTATAGAAGCTACAGATTTAATTCTAGAAAAATCTTTGTATAAGATTTTTTTTGTAAAATTTTCTGAATTTTTCAATGGTTAAGTCAGTTTTGTTCTAAAATTTATATTTTCGGAGTTATTTAAAAAAACATAAAACTTCGTAGTTCATTTGTTTAATCAAAAATGAAGCACACACTTCTCGAGTGAAACTTTTTAATATGTTGTTTATTAAACGTTTCTTAATGAAATTACAAAAATTTCTATCTTGTTTGATTTTTTCCGAAGTGAAAATCTATATGCACTACCCTATATTAGCTTTACACAATGTGACTGTTGATGCGCTTGTACATTTTAAACTAGAATGTTGAATGGGTTGCATATTCATTGTGAATGAAGTAAAAGACAGACGTACTCGCAATCATTTATAATCCAATCAAATCCACATTTAATTAGCGTAATTTGAGTAATAAATCATGTTATTGAAGATTATAGAAAGAACCCCTTGTAGCGGCATCATTTAGTTTACTTGTAACCGTTGACCTAAAGATGCTCTGCATATTATAGAGAGCGAAACCGGTCGTCGGAAGTTAACAATAAATGATTGCGAGTACGTCTATCTTTTACTTCATTTTAATCTAAAAATGTAGAAATAATGAATTTTAATATTTTAATAGGTATATATAAATTTGAAATTTGTACTAGTACATTATTTATACAGGGTGTCCAGAAACTCTACCGACAAACGAAGACAGGAGGTTCCTCAATAATTTTATGACAATTTAATCCAATTCACCTAGTCCGAAAATGCTTCCTAAGGGAGCTAGAGCTCTTTGAAGATGGCGCCAAGTAATTAGTTTTTCTTAAATACCTCCAGAACGCTTCTATTTAGAAAAACGAAAATTGTTATACATATTTACTTTCCTGAAATGAATCGATTCCATCCATTGCGAATTTCTAGTACCGGTCATAGGCGTACGTTTTGGGTAGGGCAACGGTTATTTTATCGCATACCTTTTTTGTCTTCAACTTTTAAGCATTTTTGATACTGGATTATTAAATTGTGAGGTATTTTAGTACTAAAAGGTACTCTTACTTTTAGTCGATAGGATACACTGTTTTCTAGAAAAATCGATTTGAAAGTTTTTAGTTTTGGGAATTTGAAAAAAAAGTTAAAAAAAATTTAAAAAAAGCCGATGTATTTTACCAACTTAAAGCAAGAGTAACTTTTAGTACTCGAATATCTCATAAATGAATAATCTAGTGTCAAAAATACTTAAAAATTAAAGACAATAAAGGTATGCTATAAAATAACTGTTGACCTACCCAAAACGGACGCCTATGACCAGTACTAGAAATTCGCCATTAATGAAATCGATTAATCTCTGGAATATAAATAAATGTACCAGTTTTCATCTTTCTAAATAGTTTTTTTTGTATCTTTTTTTTTTTAATTCAAGGAACGAAAAATTTTCAAATCGATTTTTCTAGCAAACGGCGTATCCTATCGACTTAAACAAAGAGTACCTTTTAGTACTAGAATAACTCACAATTAAATAATTCAGAGTCAAAAATGCTTAAAAATTAAAGACAAAAAAGTTAGGCGATAAAATAACCGTTGCCCTACCCAAAACGGACGCCTATGAGTTGTACTAGAAATTCGCAATGGATGGAATCGATTCATTTCTGGAAAGTAAATATGTATACCAATTTTCGTTTTTCTAAATAGAAGCGTTCTGGAGGTATTTAAGAAAAACTAATAACATGACGCCATCTTCAAAGAGCTCTAGCTCCCTTAGGAAGCATTTTCGGACTAGGTGAATTGGGTTAAATTATCTTAAAATTGTCTGAGGAATCTCATGTCTTCGTTTGTCGGTAGAGTTTCTGGACACCCTGTATATTTTATTGCCCTACAACCGAGCAAGTTCTAAAATTATCTTTGCACGATTCATATTGCAAATACAAAATAAAATATTGCTACAATATAGAACAATGCTATAAAATAATGCTAAATAATATTATACACGGTGGTCGCGCAAGGAGAGAATATCTAACGTGAAGCGCACTGACTTGACAATCGGGCCATACTAAGTCAACTGGACCACCATCTGAGCAGACCAGTCTATTCGATTGTAGAAGAAGGATAATTAGAAGATAAAATTGTTTAGAAGAAAAACGGTTCGAGGACGTGAAACGTAACACTTATTATTTTATTAGCAGCTCCACAATTCTTAATAACGCACTCGACACAAATAATTCCTTCAGTTTTAATTAATTGTTGATTCTCGCTCACAAATATTAATATCCTTATTGAAATAATTCAATTGAAAATGATGTCTTGACACCGAAAACTGATTTATCATAATTTTTTTGCTTGATTCAACGAATTGGAAGTGGGACTTGGCTCCCATATCTAACGACATCGCCATCTCAGCCTCAAATCGTTCCTTTTCGTTAAGATTAGTAAGACAGCTGCATTTCGCTTTGTGTTCTTTGACATAATTTAAATCGAATCGCTTTTGGGCTTTAGATCTTTCAGACAGATATTCTCTTCACGACTCCAATGAGATCGAGGCACTTTAAAATGTATTTGCGACGCGACGCGACAACACGCGTCACGTGCGGGGTGTGAAAGTGTCTAGTAGGTTTCAGCCATAGACGCGTCTTAGGAATATTGAAAAATCGTTCGCAATGAAAAATAAAAATATACTACATTAAATCCGAGAACTATAAGAAAAGATAAGTCTTAGACAGGGAAGGCATGAAGACAGACGGTGGCTCCGATGTTAGCGAAAAACTTCGCAGAACTGATATCTTTTATGCCACATCGCTCTTATCAACCTAGAAAAAGCCTATGATAGTGTCCCCATAATAGAACTATGGAAGTAAATGAAAGACATCGGTATCGATGGAAAACTCATACAAGCAACTAAACTGTTATATGAGACCACTAACGCCAGTATCAAAAACGGCAAAAATTTCACTGAGACATTTAATACTTCAAAAGGCCTCCGACAAGGATGTTGCCTATCTCCCACTCTCTTTAAAATATACCTTGACCATTCCTTACAGAGGTGGACAAAAGCAGTAAAACCGATGGGACTGAAAGTGGGAGACGACTCCCTATTTACATTATACTTTGCGGACGACCAAGTTGTTATAGCCCAAGATCAAGATGACTTAAGTTATATGATACGGAAGCTAAATGAACATTGCCAAGAGGCAGGATTAGTAATAAGTATGGACAAGTCAGAATACCTTCATAGTGGGAAACGAAGACATTGAAGCCTACCATTGGAACAAGGACATATTGTTGGTGTGAAACAATGCAAATATTTGGGAGCTATATTTAACAAACGAGGAAATAGTGAAGATGAAATACAACACAGAAACAATAAAGGTAGAAGCATCACTAGATCCCTCAATTCAATTTTATGGGACAACGATATCAGGAAGGAAACAAAGAGAAGAATATATGAAAGTATAATTAAGAGCGCTACAATTTACGGTGCAGAAGTTTGGGACATAAGTACAAGAAATAAAAAAAGAAGCTACTTAGTACAGAAATGGACTTTTTGAGGAGAAGTTGTCAGGTTTCAAGATTAGAACATTTAAGAAATGAAACACTGAGAGAACATATGAAGGTGGAAAAAACTATAATAGACGATATTGGAAAGAGATAGCTGACATGGTTCGTTCACGTTAAAAGAATGAATGAGACTCGCTGACCAAGAAAAATATTAGGGTGGGTTCCACCGGAGAGAAGACAAGGAGGACGACCACGGAGAAGCTGGAGGGACAATATTCAGGAGACAATGGATTCGAGGCAATTAGATGAAAATATGTGTTTCGATATCATAGAAATCCATTATATATAAAACGAACTCTTACACTGGGCCTGAGGATGAGACGTAAATTGTGAGCCTAGAAACCGGTCGCCTTACTTAACAGCAATAATAAAGATTGTGAGTATTGACCCTTTTTTCATATACGGTCGAACCCGCTTATTAGAATACTGGTTATAGGAATATCCCACTTTAAGGAATAGAAATTTCAGATACCAAAACGTTTCTTCTAGCTACCAATGATCGGTTATTAGAATATTCCGGTTATAGGAATACTTTTGCTTGGCATTAAGGCTATTCCAATAAGGGCACTCGACTGTACTACACATTATGGACTCACACCAACATGGTTTCACAACCATCTCATTCACACAAAAGTATTCCAATTTTCTTTTCAATATAATAGCTATTCCTGCCTCTATCTCCTTACCTATCTGGAGTAGTATCTCATCGACTGTCACGTGCTTGGTCCAGGATATACGCAATATACGTCGATAAGCCCACATCTCGAAAGCCTCTATCTTTTTCATTATTGTTGCCGTCATTGTCCACGCCTTGGTTTTATATTGAAAATGGACATTTGGCTTTCTCATTGCACGAAAAATGCAATCAAGAAAAAAGTTATGATAAATCAGTTTTCGGTGTCAAGATATTATTTTGAACTGAATTATTTCAGTAATGATTGTAATATTTGTGAGCGAGAGTTAACACTTAGTGAGGTTAATAACAATTCTACACGAGCTACTATCAAACTAAAAAAGTTATGTTTCACCTTATAATTATTTAATAATACTAGTGCTCCATTTATACGCAGTATCTAGATTATTAAAATTGATACCTATACTACCAAAAAATGAAATTTGTAATAAACATATTTTATTTAAGGGGGTATGTGCAAAATCATGGCTCAACGCTATTTACATCCATTCATTTTTTTCGAATCTTGAGAAAGCTAATAAGTATTTTTGAAAAATTTAAACGCAGAATCAAAGGTTACATTTTTACCGAGGGCCAAAAACCCTGAAAACTTCTATAATGTCTATTTTAATAAACTACAGGGGTAAAAAAAATAAAATTTATTGTGATTTTTTAGTTTTAAATACATATTCCATTCAAAAGGAAATTATGTTTGTTCTAGGAACTTCCGGATTCGAAAGTCCCTAGATAAGAATCGAATAAAATATAATGCATTTTAATAGCATTGGAGAAGATTTTGCGCCTATCCGCTTAAGAAATACAAGTTTCGCGAAATTCTATAAAGATAACTTGGATTTTTCTTTTTAATTAAGGACAATAACGTAATAATAATTAGTAGAGAACTGCAAACACCTAATTTTTTACTATTTTTCTGAAGCTATTTCCTTGTGAAATTTTTGTAATTAACTATTAGACCAGGGCGCATCTGTAAAAATATTAGTACATTTGGACGTTGAAAGGTGACTCAAATTTTTTTGCAGCAATTGCTTAAAAATGACTCAAATAATAATATTTGAGTTATCCTCCCTCCCAAAAAGGCCCGGAACAGTGTTTAAATAATCAAAATGTCAAAAAATGAAGGAAAAATTCGATTTTTTTCTTGGTTTTTTGATTATAACTTTGAAAGTATTCATTTACGAGAAAAGTTGTATTGACATAAAAGTTGTGTAATTAAATTTTCTACAATATAGAATTGGTTAAAAATTTAAAAAATAGTCACCCTTGTTGCAAAATAGCAATAATTGCGAAAAACCCTTAAAAAACAAGTATTCGCATTTTACGTTTTTCAACCATTTATGCTACACTTAGGACTTTCATATTTCACCCAGAAAAACTTTATGATACAGTAAAATAATAGTGAAAACTTAATTAAGATCGATTTACTAGATTTTGCAAAATAAATTTTGCAATCCAGCTTTCGCAAAAAAAATTCATTTTTTCAATATGTTACAACACTGAAAATAAAGCAGATAGCAAGTTGATTTTTTTGCGTATAGAAGTGTACTGTACCTTTTATTTGCAATTTGCAAAACTAAAATCGATTAACTACCACAGCGTCAGGAACTTTTTAAATAAACATTAATTATTGGTGCTACGCGTAGGACAGCGGATATTTTGCTCTGATTGGGCATTTCAATGACCTTTGATAATGATTGATACATTTTAATTTTTATTACATTTCGATATAAATAAATAAATTTGTTTATTGCAAAATAAAAACACATACTCTATCTTTTGAAATAACACTTTTTTTGGCAAAAACTTTCTTTAGCAAAAAGTTTATTATTTTTAAACATAATATGTTTAAACATATTATGCAGTTGTTTAAACAATATTTCACAAACAATAATAAAATTAATTTGATTTTTATGGAATTAAAATATTAAAATACAACATAATATAGAGTAAGAAAATAATATATTAGATAAAGATTAAAAGAAATTTTGGTGGAAATCAACTTGTGTGAATCGAACACCGCTATCCTGCGCGTAACACCAAAAATTAATGTATATTTAAATAATTTCCTGACGCTGCTGTAGTAATTACTCGATTTACTTTAATTTTTCTAATTGCAAATGAAAGGTACAGTACATTTCTATAAGTAAAAATAAACTTTTGCTATCTGCTTTATTTTCTGTCCCTTTAAAAAATAATTTTTTTTTTGGGAAAGATGGATTGCAAAATTTATTTTGCAAAATCTGTTAAACCGATCTTAATTCATTTTACAGTATTGCTTTATCATTTCATAAAGTTTTTCTGGGTGAAATATGAAGATCCTAAGTGTAGCATAAATGGTTGAAAAACGTAAAATGCGAGTACTTGTTTTTATTTGGTTTTTTCGCAATTATTGCTATTTTGCAACAAGGCTGACTATTTTTTAAATTTTTAACCAATTCTATATTATTGGAAATTTAATTGCGCAACTTTTATGTCAGTACAACTTTTCTCAGACATGAACAGTTTTAAAGTTATAATCAAAAAACCAAGAAAAAAATCGAATTTTTCCTTCATTTTTTACATTTTGATTATTTAAACAATGTTCCGGACCTTTTTGAGAGGGAGGATAACTCAAATAGTATTATTTGAGTTATTTTCAAGCAATTCCTGCAAACAAATTTGAGTCACCTCTCAACTTCCATCTCAAAACAGATGCGCCCTGGACTATATTCTAAATGGGAAATAAGCCAGAATTTAACAAAAAAATTTTTAATTAACGTTTCGAGGTGCAAATTGGACGTCGTTCTCAAAATATAAAATATTAATAAATTAAACAAAAATGTTTTTTTTTACGATCTGTATTACAAATCACTTTTGTTTGAATTTGTTTGAAACTGAAAATTTTAATAAATATAATCGATCGTGTTAAATTGTTTGAGTATGCAGTCATTTATCAATATCTTCAAAGAAAAGTAAATACTATTGCAACGTGTCAAAAATCTGGTATGTATATTATTTTTAGTAATTTTTAAAGATTATATTTTTTTTATTAACCCGCGAGTAGTCGCGCGGTGAGATAGAATCTCAATTTTTATCCTCTTTCGTGATAACTTGATGAAAAATTTTGCAATTTTGAAAAAATTTCGTAAGTGCCTCGAGGAAGGGTGTAGTAATGCGTAGGAATTTTTTTTTCTTCTTCTTCTTTTTGTGGAATTTATGACTTTGGGGAGAGCCAATTAGATTTAACCCGCGAGTAGTCGCGCCGTTAGATAGAATCTCACATTTCATCCTTTTTCGTAATACAGTAAAACCTGTCAGTAACGGCCACTAAAAATGAAAGAACTATTGGCCGATATAGAAAGGTGGCCGCTATTGCTAATTTTTGTAGTCTACATATAATTGGTTTGGGAAATTTTTAAAGTGGCCGTTAGGACAGGTGGCCGGTGTTGGCAGGTGGCCGTTACCACAGGTTTTACTGTACAGTAAAATTTGTCAGTAACGGCCATTAAAAATGAAAGAACTATTGGCCGATATAGAAAGGTGGACCGACGGTATTGCCAGTTTTTGAAGTCTACATATAATTGGTATGGGAAATTTTTAAACTGGTCGTTAAGACAGGTGGCCGATGTTGGCAGGTGGCCGTTAACACAAGTTTTTTTAATAAAATTGTTAAAAATATATATTTTCAATATAAAAAGTAGATAAAAATAGTACAAAATAAAAATTTGTTTTAAATTCGTATTTTGAGATAGAATCTCACACGCGACTATCGACGTTACAGAAGTGAGCGCGACTACTCCCGGGTTAATATTCGCGACCTACTTAAAAGGGAGGATGATAAGTCAATTATTATTGCTAAAATTATCACAAAACATTTTCTGCAAAAATCTGAATGATATCTCTCACATCCACAACTAAACAGATCCACCCTTGTCTACAGTGGTACAACTAACTGGGTGAAGCTATGAAGGCTGAATCGCTATCACTGCCGGTCAAAAGTCCAGACAAAGGTAGTAAGGTAGAGAGTTCACAGTTCCCAAATTCATACCAATTTTGATCGCTTATTTTTTTCGTGGCAATTAGAAGTTCAGATTTAATTATCTTTTCAATGGGGTGTTTGGGATACGGGCTGCAATAGAGCTAAGAGAATCGGTAAGAAGAAAAGCTCGTGGAATGTTAGAGGTATTTAAATATTTTAGAGCTTGGTATATGGATTAAATTTCTGCCGTGAAAACTGTATTGATCCTCTTTACAATATTTCATGAATTGAATGTATATCTCACAAATTCGTATTTTACAATAATTTATATCATTTTACTTCCCGCATTTATCGTTTTTAAATAATTTACATGAAATATCGGACAAATAACCAAAAACGTTAATAATTTTTATTATTGTCGGGCATGATGCAAAATATTCCCACAAAAAATTTTTATCGAAACAATCACTATTGTCCGCAAAAAAACTTTAAATAAAATTTTGCTGGCCGATACAAATCAAATTTAGGCCAATAGTTTTGCTGTGTAATTTTACTCGTCAGGGATTTGCTGGAACAAGATATAGGTTCTTCAAACTCTACTTCACTTTTGGACTTCCGTCCAGAGTTGCTTTTACTTAGGGGCTGAAAGCCATCGCTCCTCAGAAGTGAAAAACATACGTTCAAAATAAGTCCGGAAATGGATTCCCTAGTTGAAAAGTTCCCAAAGGTACCCATGTTCACGGTGGGCACGTACCCAATATTACTGGGAACGTACCCATCCTTATTGGGAACTACCCATGTGAACGTGTGAACAACCATGGTCACAAGGTTAAGTATCTATTTTAAATTGGGTACGTTCCCACTGGCAATGGGAACGTACTCATTTTAAAATGGGTACGTAAATTTAAGACCTTACCAAAATTAGGTACGTTCCCACTTGCAATGTGAACTGCTACTAGTTATTGTAAAATGTGAAAGAAGGTACAACTAGTGTTTTTTCTTCAATATTAATTAAATAAAATAAATTAAACACAAGTGAATTTTTAAAAACATATATTTAAAAAATATTTATACAGTATATCTATCTAAAAAATATTTATATATACAAGAAAAGAGAAGATGAAAACAGAAAAAAAGACACTTAAATTATTAAATTCTAACGATACTGCTGTGACCTATTAATAAAAATTTATATTTACAGATTTTTCATTTTTAAAATCTAGATATAATAGGTACCTATTAGATATTAAATTGTAGAAGTGAAAAAAATTTATATGGACATTTTAAAATGATTGTAAATGTTCCATATTATAAGTAATTTATAGTGCATATTATCATTTTTATACAATCATAATAATCTGACCATTACTGACCTTTAAGATTTTAGGGAGTGAAATGTTCTTATGATGAGTGAAGTGAGCACTTCCTGCCTATGATAAAGCCATCTCAAATCTAATTTTCCTATACAAACAAACTAATCTTTTTCAAACATATTTGGAAATTCCGCTAAATATGTGCTTTCACCACATGTTATTAAAACACATTTAGCACAAATTTCAGATGCATTAATTAGTTTTAGTCCTAAATTGTAGACAACATTAACACATACCTTAATATGTGCTGCTTTTGCGCCTAGTCTATGCTCTACGATATACCTGTTAACATCTATGTTAATTTGACGTAACAAAACCACTATATGATCAAATTTAAATATTTTCTCAATTACACCATACGAATGATCTGAAAGCTTCACAATAGTATCATCAGATTTTGCTCCCCTACGAGTGTAACATTTAGCGTGGTACATAATATTTTTTTTAATCATGCGTTCATAACTGCAGTTTATGGAACGACCATGATATTCTTGTTCCAAAAAAGTGCGCTCGTCTTCTTGAAATGTTACTTTTTTTTGGGCACCAAGGAGAGTAATATCTTCGAATTTTGTTGCTATTGCGGCTACTCTGTAGCACATTAGATCAGTGCAGTATTCCAATACATCTTTATTGATGTCATACAAATTAAGGATTTTTGGTACAGACTTCATGGTTGAATATTTATTTGCAATTTGAGAAGCAACACCTCTAGTTCCCTTTACCAATTTTAACAGACATCCATTAGCAGATTCAAATGAAAAAGCAGAATAACACCAAAGAGGACCCCACATTTCCACACATTTTCCTATATGTAAAAGTAAATGCACATTATAATTCATGGCAGATTTACCATATAATTTTTGAAATTCTTGAACATAGTTTAAAAAATACCAAGAAGCATTTTCTAAATCATCATAACTTAACACATCTTGTAGTACTATTTGAACAGCTGTAACCAGTAAGCAATGATGCTTAATATATGCAGTAGGTAAAATGCCTTCTAGGCAAGGTAAACTGTAAAATAGTAACCATGATCGCCATTCATTAGCTTTCCAGTCAACTCTCTCACTTATAGCTCTAGGACGCCTTGTAATATTTGATGGGGGTTTAATTTTCAACAGTCGTTCATTTATTTCTTTGACATGTTTTCCAATATAATACATTTCACTATGGAACTGAGAATCCAACCAAAAACTAGAAACTAGTCGAGTGACTCCAAGTAAAACACAGTGCATATAATCAATAGAAAAACCATATACAATATCAAAAGTAAGTATATTAATAAGAGGACTTACCCCTTTTATACCTTCTATATCTAAAAGTTTTTTATTTTTAGATCGCTCTTTTTCAACAGATTTCATGTCTTTTCTCATTTGCTCATTTTCACGGTCAACAACATGAAAAGTTTGATGTATGGTTTTATCATCTCTATTTTTTCCATCCACTGTGTATGTACAGCTGTAATCCTCCAGTAAATAAGCATCTTCATTCATTATATATTTGACTTGATTTGAATTAGCAGTGGTCTCTTCTAGAACAACACCAGGGTGATTACAATAACCACAACCATAGTATCCATTAAATTGTTTTACATTTTGTAGCAAAGGTTTTGCTTTTGAATCGACAACACAATTTAGAAGTATCACTTTGCTGTCAATAGTATACCCACTTGGTGTAATCCACTTAAAGCCTGTTTGGTACATTTCGTTCATCTCTATAATAAAACTTGATAAAAAAAGAGTCATATTTGGCTCTTTTTTACCGAACCATAAACCACAAATCATTGAATTGCATTGGTTAAATCTAATGTTTGGTGGTAACTCATTTATGCGAAAGTGAATTGGCCATAAAAAATTTTTAACAGAATCAAATACACAAGCTCCATCTGTGTTAAATGTAATACTTAGATTATTAACATTTGATAAAAAATTACCTGGGCGTGCTAATTCCTTATATATGCTACCATCAAAAATATCACAAATTAATTGTGAATTACTATTTCGATTAAATGAATGCTTAAGTAAATTTAAAATATCATCAGTATTTTCAAGCAATGAAATTATTTGCTGTTTTATAGGCAATGTTATGTAGAAATGATTATCATTCATTGTTTTTATATTACATTGTTTTCTGCAAATTGAACATAAATGTATGTCTGCTTCACTTTTAAGAAATTCTGATATATATGCATTACATTCTGAACAATAAAAATGAAAGACACTTTTAAAATCACTAGAAAAAATTTTGTTTAACATATACCTACTTGTATTGATCACTTCACCACCTAATATCTTATTTATCAGTTTAAATAGATCTTCAGTTGCCACTGTGGTTAAATTATGTCGAAATGAGTAGTTTATAACCATAAGCATGCACTCTAATACAGTAATCTTTAGGTTTTGATGTATAGGATTTTCAAGCAGTGGGTTTTTACGAGCTTTTTCATTTTCATAATCTTGAATGAAAACATTATTCTCCTCGGAGACTTCACCAATATTGGATAAAATTGGATCCTAAAAAATATCATTTATCCTGGTGCATTTTTACAGAACTAACAAAGATCATATTACTATTACCTCATTATTAACAATTGTGTCATGCTCAATATCCATATTTGTGGCAGGACCTGACGTATTTTCTTGTGTTCCGAAATCTTCTATCTCAATCTCAAGTGTTTCAGAAGAATTTCTGTTTTCACAATCGTCTGGTTTAATTTTTGTTCTTGGTGAATTAATATAGGTTTTTTTGATTAAATGTTGACGACTAGAACGAGGTATTTGTGGTTTCTGTGCCTTCATCCACGTTCTATATTGTCTTCGTCGTAAGCCTCCATTATAATGGTTAGGACTGTGGTTACCAGAATTTGGTTGACTTTCCATTATTATAAATGATGGTAGGTGCTTACTCCACTGCAATGCCTTTTTACTCTATAGCTCCTAAAATTAAACAGAACCAATTAAAAAAGATATTTTCATTAAAAACCATTCATTTAACCTACCTAGAGTTTTGATTTGAAACCACCCAGGTATATACAATACAATAAAAAATAAGTTTTCTTTGAAATTGTAAATTCTTCTAAGTTCCAATTTAACAAATCCTCATAATTTTTTTAGCAATTTACAATTATTTTTAAAAAATAATGCAATTTTTGACTTTGACATTTGTCATGTCAAAACCAAATGTCGCTGTTTAACAGAACGCTGTTGCCACACCGACCTAATTTCCCATAATTTGTTAATTTTCAATTTTATTTTAAAGAAAGCCTGGTTGAATTTACGTACTATAAATATCATTCTGTATTTTGTAAAAATGTCAATACCGAGATTCTCCCGCCGGTATTTTATAGCGTCTCTTAATAAATAATTAGAAGTAAATGGTCAAAATGCCAAAATAAAAATTTTGGATTCAGAACGTTGGAAAAACTCCACTGATGATCTGACAACGTTTGGAGTGATTTGTATCAAAATGGTCTGGTGTCATGTGTTCTGTGTTTTGACTTAACGGCGCCACCAATGGTCAAATGTCAAATATGTGTGTTTTGTGAGCGTCACTGTGTGTGTTTACGTTACAGGTGGTATTTATCAGTATTTATCCCTTCGTTTTTTCCAAGTGAATGAGAGAGGCGGTTTATTTATTTTATTTTAAAGGTTGGTGTATTGAAGAGATTAAATTTCAGTTTCTATATATACTTGTAAAATTGTAGGTTAAAAGCGTTATTAAAAGAAAACCACAACCATTGAGTAAGCTTCCTACTCCATGACCACAACTATGGCGGGAGTAGCTTTGTTGGAAAAAGGATGGGCTCATGTGGAGTTTATCTGTGATAAGAATAAAGTTGATGTCCCTATTAGTTTTTTGGAGAACTTTGAAAAGCTTGAGACGGTTGAGCTGAACAAAATATACAATGTATTTTGGAGCCCTAATGAAGCCGACACTCCTACTTCAATTAAAGAAAGAGAAGGCAAAGTTCTTAAAATCGACAAAATAAAAAGGGCCACTAAAAATTCCACAATACCCATTGCTGGTTATTATTCTGCAACGTTACTACACATTGCCGGTAGGTGCTGTTTATATTTTTATTTGTTTTAGTAATAACTGAGCAACATTTTAATGGAAAGTATACTTTCCATTTACGCTGTTTCTGTATTTTGTAAGTAATTATTGAAAACAAAAATCCTTACATGTTAGATTCTGAGGAAAACTTACACAAGAAAATGGATCTGCAGAGAACGAGAAGAGTTCCTCTGCATTTGAGAGATTTAGTGGAGCAAGCACACTCTTCAAATAATGCAATTGAGAAATCTTCAGTAAGTACCACATGAGTTCTAATAGTTAAAGGTAGAATGGACATTTTTCTTAATATCTTCAGGCAAATACCAAATTTTTAATTAAAAAAAAATATGCATACCCCATATAGAAATCATATTTTAAATTAAATACTGAAAATCAATTATCTACCGTTTTTATTAGAAATTTTAAGTTCCGATAAGTAAATTTGTTTTTATATATTTATATACTTTGTGTTTTTTTATACATATTTGCCAGACTGTCACTCAAATTTATGTTAAACTTAGATATTTGAACTGATTTAATTTTATTACAGAAGCGAAAAGAGCTTGATAAGGAAGCAGCTCGGGAAGCCAATTTTAAACGAATATGTGTTGATGAAAACACTGAGGTATGTAACTGAAAGTAATATTTTTTCTGTATTTCTTTGCAAGTTTTTGTTATTTAGGAAACTAAAGAACAATTAAAAGTAAGAGTGGAAGGCCTAGAAGCAACCGTAAATAGTCTTGATGGGTTGTATAAAGACTCTTTGGAAAAAATTGATGCTCTAAAAAAAGAAAATGATGCATTGAGACAAAAAAACAATGATTTAAGCGAAGAAAATGTAAAGCTAAGAAAATTAAACATTTTTTGGCAAGAAGAAAACATACAGAAATGTTCTAAGCGTTTTAATACTGTAAGTTATTTTTAACTATATTTTGTTTTTTTATACATAATATCTTCATTGTTGTTAATTTGTAACTATAGTTTTGTATGCTTTTATTAGGTTCACACTTTGGATTCCCATACAATTCCTGATATTGAACAGATAGCACAATCTGATAAGGTTATATATCCCAATATTATAATGAATTAAATAATCAAGATATATTTATGAATTAAATAATCAAGATAATTTATTGTCTTTTTCAGGTGAATATAATAGAAAAAGGTTATGAGGTAGAAGACAAAGAGGTAGAAGACACACAGGTAGAAGACAAAGAGGTAGAAGACAAAGAGGTAGAAGGAAAAGAGGTAGAAGATAAGGAGGTAGAAGGCAAAGAGGTAGAAGTTCAGGAGGTACAAGATGATGTGGAACAGGTAGGTTTTGATATTTACATACAAAATATTAATGTGCTTTTTAAATGCATGTTGAATGTCTTCAGGGTTTTCGTCTGTCGGAGGACCAATTCAAGGCATGCAATGTAGTCCCTTTAGGAAAGACAGGAGACTCAAAGTGTGTCAAAAATGTAACCGATTTACTTTGGTCCAGACAAGAGCTGTCGAGGAGGAGTGTAACTGGCATGCAATGTCCGAACAATAAAGAAGTTACAGCTAGGCCTGAGTGCACGCCTGCAAAAAAACAGTATTTGTCTGGTAAGATCTTTATATAGACAGAAAAGAAATTTATGGAAACTAAGCATTACATTTTTTAGAACTTCTAGAAAGACGAATTAAGATGGAAGCAGGAGGAGATGATAAGGAGATGGAACAGAGAAAGAAAAAACTAAATGAATATTTAAGGTCAAAAATAAAAACTGTTAGAAGAGATCTAAAAATAAATTGAAATAAAAAAAAAATAAAAGTGTCTGTAATTGATAGCTACGTTGTTCTTTATGTAAGTATACAAGGATTCCTGCTTGAGGATATATCCATGGGTATGTTGCTAGTGGTATTTACCCATGGGTACATTCCCTTGGGGATGTGCCCATGGGCATGTACCCGCGAGGATGTGCCCATGAGCATGTACTCATGGGGATGTACCCATGGGGATGTACACATGAGCCTGTACCCATGGACACGTACCCATGGGGATGTACACATGAGCCTGTACCCATGGACACGTACCCATGGGGATGTGCTCATGGGCATGTACTCATGGGTGGCCCAAATATGCCCATGGGAACTTTTTTTTTTCGTACCCATGGGAACATTTCAACTAGGGTTAACTGGCTGTCTCTTCAAACCTAATTCCCCAGAGAGAGTGTAATGGCACAGCATAATAAAAACGCAACAGCAGTGACACATTAGAAGGCGGGAAAATTTCGCGCAATATTACTGCGCAGATCGTCGGTCATTTTTCGCGTAGTACCAGACAGTGTAGAAAATCGACAGTGTTGCCGATTTGTACATAATTATCAGATTTACTTAAGTTTTATGACATTCTAATAATAAATATTTTTTAATATAATTTTTTACGTATGCCTGTGGGAATTATGTCAATAATTGGGACATAACACAAAAAAAAATTGACGATGAATGGCGATTGTATTGCTAATCTTTTGCAGAAATTCCAGAAAATATTCAAAAAGAATCTCTTACGAGTAATAAAGTTAGTGCAAATATAACTGATACTGCAGCATTGCAGAAATAAAAAAAAATCACGTTTTCTTAGATATCGTTGTCTGTCGACGTTTATATGCGATCTGTGAGCAAATATTAAATTAGTGTTAGCAAAAGTGAAGGAGTAATAAAAGAATGGTTACTCCTTTCAAACAGACAAAAAATGTTATTTTAATCACATAAAGTCTTCATTTTCACAAGATGAGGATGAGGAAATTTTATTTGAAAGCGTTCCAGATGAAGTTTTATTATAGTATAATATATGATATTACATATAATTTTGTTACAAGTATTTTTGAATTAACAAGTTAAGTTGAATAAAATACCTTTTTTCTTAATGTATTTTTATTACCCTTAGAAACTATCAAGATTAAAAATTTTAACATAATTTTTGGCAAAATCTGATCATTTTAGCAGTGGCTTAATCTAATTTCATATAGTGACATCGGCAACACTGATGAACGAACACATCACATCACCACTGAGATGTACTACGCGCAAAATGGTGACTCTGTACTTTTCAACTTCAAAGGCGGCATCGGGGAGTGTCCTTGCTGGTCTCGTTTATTATGCTATGGTAATGGTCGACGTGATATCGTGTATTGTCTGTCTCCAAAGATCTCTGTCTCTGTTTTTTTCTTTCAACTCATGCATAGGTCTTTTGGGGATCTTTCTGGTGATCTTCGGCTTTTCACCTTTCCTTATATCATGAGTCTTGCCATGTTTTCTGTATTTGTTCTCTCATAAAATGTCCAAAGTACTTTAACTGTTGGAGATGGATTTTACTGTAGAGTCGTTGGCTAACTTCTAGCTCTCTTAAAATGAAATTATTGGTCCCACGGTCAGTCCAAAGAATTCGTAACATCCATCTCCAACAGAACATATCAGTGGTATCTTTCTTCTTTCTGCTTGTCTCAGAGTCCAAGATTCATTTCCGTACGTCAGTATTGGTAATATTAAGTTGGTATTAATAAAATACTAATTCACGAAAACGATGTCAAAAAGAGATGGAGAAAGTAATTTGACAGTTTATTAAATGAAGAATTTGACAGACAGCCTGTGGAGTTAACGGAGACAGTAACAGCGATGGTTACCAGAATAACAAACGAGGAAGTGGCTCAAGCGCTTCAAAAAATAAAGAAAGAAAAAGCAGTCGGACCAGATGATATTCCTGTGGAAGTATGGAGAGCATTGAGAGAGACAGGAATAACTTGGTTAGCAGGTCTATTTAATAGAATTATGGAAGTTGGACAAATGCCAGACGAATGGAGTAGCAGTATATTAGTACCTGTGTACAAAAACAAGGGAGACATACAACAATGCACAAACTACAGGGCTATAAAACTACTTAACCACACCATGAAAATATGGGAGAGAGTAATTGATAGACGGATACGTGAAGAAACCGAAATATCCGATAATCAATTTGGCTTTATGCAGGGTAGATCAACAACATATGCAATTTTCATTGTAAGGCAACTGATGGAAAAATAGAGAAATAAAGAGACCAACGCTCATATGGTCTTCATTGATCTTGAGAAAGCATATGATAGAGTTCCCGAGAGACTCTGTAGAGGAAACTCAATAAGAAAGGAGTCCCTGGCGAATATGTAAAGATTGTGAGAGATATGTATGATAAAGCAACGACTAGTGTTAAAACAGGTGTGGGAGAGACTGATAAATTTCAGGTGAAAGTAGGATTTCACCAAGGCTCGGTGCTTAGTTCTTATTTATTTTTATTAGTTTTGGACCAGATAACAGCGAAACTACAGGGTAGTATTCCATGGTGCCTAATGTATGCTGACGATGTAGTGTTAATAGGAAATAGTGAAAGAGACTTAGAACAAAAACTGAAAAAGTGGAGACAAGCTTTGGAGGGAAAAGGTTTAAAACTTAGTAGGACAAAAACAGAGTATTTGGAATGTTCATTTAAAGATGGAGTTACTACAAATAAAATGGTATCTTTGGATGGTGAAATGATTGTGAAAAGCAATAGTTTTAAGTACCTAAGATCGGTGTTACAGAGTAATGGAGAAATAGATGGAGATGCATGCAGTAGAATTAGGGCTGGATGGATGAAGTGGAAAGAAGCGAGTGGTGTGTTATGTGACAGAAAAATTCCAATGAAGCTGAAGGGAAAATTCTATAAAACAGCCATAAGACCGGCTATGATGCACGGAACTGAATGTTGAGCAGTGAAATAGAAAGAGGAACAACGAATGCATGTGGCGGAAATGAGAATGTTTAGATGGATGAGTGGAGTGACAAAGAAGGATAAAATTAGAAATGAGTATATTAGGGGAAGTCTAGGTGTGGCACCAATTGATGCCAAAATGAGGGAGCATAGGTTAAGATGGTTTGGTCATGTTCAACGTCGAGACGTTAATCAAACAATACGAAGAATAGCTGAAGTGTAGATTCCTGGAAGGAGTAGGAGAGGAAGACCAAAGAAGACCTGGGGGGAGACGATAAGGCAGGGCATGCTGGTAAAGGGGATTAACATTAATATGACCCAAGATAGAATTGTGTGGAGAAATGCAATTAGGGAAGCCGACCCTGCAAAGGGATAAGGCAAAGAGAATGATGATGAGTATTGGTAATATTAAGCTGTTGATCAACCTCATCTTTGACGCTTTTTAAATTTGACAGCCTTTCCATATTTTGGTCATATTTATTTTGATAACTTTTGTTACATCAGATCTACGTTCAATCTCTTCCTGTAAGGACCCCATGTTTGTGATCTATGATCCCAGATATAAGTATGAGCTCACAACCTCAAACCGTTCAATTGTGGTTATGTGTGGATGATTGTTATGTAGCCTATCCACTATCACGATCTTTGTCTTTGATAATATGTTCAACTGCAGACCAAATATTTGATTTTCGTTTTCGACCAGTCATATAAGATCAATTAGCTCTGCTTGACCATGTGCAAGAAGGGCTGTGGTATCTGCGAAACGTAGGTTGTTTGATTTATGACTATTTATTGAGACAGGTAGATAAGTCAATACTTTTTGAGTTATTTGGGAATGAAAATGTTTATTTTTCGACAAAAAAAAATATTTTTTTATACGATTGTTCGCAAATAAATCAAAAATAAATATTCTATCGAAAAAATATTCATAGCAAAAATGTAGCTTATAAAAAAAGAAAAAACGGCGTATGTATAAAGTCTGTAGATCCAGTAGAAGCAGAGTTGGTTTCCTTTTTTTTTGATGAGAGAAATCATAAAAATCACTCTTCAATTTGTATCCCTAATAAAATCAATCATTACCGCTTTACAATTTACTTTACAAAGATTTGTTTTAAAATAAAATCTATTACATCACAGTAAGTAACACTAAGCATTTTTGTTATTAATAAACATATGCAAGAAGAGTTTTAGTCCAATGACTATCAACTCCTAATAGGTTTATTACTAATAACTAAACTAATTATCGACACTTATTTTCTAGATAATAAGTCAAGAGCAGTTTTATTGTTTAGTCTATAAAATTGTGGGGTGTTGTCCAATTCGCTGCTAACTTGTTAAAGTGCTTTTCGAGTCGTTTAAAATATTTATCACTGCATTAGACGATCATTTGCTTCACTCTCTCAATCTGCAAGTCCCTGTAGATGTCTGCATTTAGAATGAACCAAGAACCTCAGACTGAAATCGCTCCAGTATTGCTAGGTTGCTTTCTGCTGCATTTCCGCACAATTCAATCCCGTACGTCCAGATGGGCTACTATGATTGCTTAATACACTAATATTTTGTTAGATTAAGATAAGGTGGATTAACGACCGAGTACAGAGTAGTGTTTTTGAATTCCATTCCTAATCACTTCCTCTTCATCCAAATGTGTGTTCTTCATGTTAGCCTCCTGTCAAGGTCTAATCCAAGATATTCCACAGTATCATTTTTAGTAGTGTCTTTAACATCACATTAGTAGAATGGCAGAGGATAGGATAGGATAGGACAGGATAGTATGAATAGCAAGAGATAAGTCACCAAATGGACGAAGAAGTATTGGCAGACCAAGAAAAAGATGGTGCGATAACTTAAACAATTTAGGAGGCTAATATTGAACAAGAAACAGGCTTTAAAGTCTACATACAAGAAGGAAGAAAAAGAAGAAGTCTTCTGACATTAGAATATTTGGTGTTTCTTTGTGACATTTAGTAAATACTTCGTTCTTATTTTGACTCGTTGATTTTTATCTTCTATTTCTTAGTCCATATTTCAGTTAAATATACGTTTTATTGCAATGTTTCAGCTGCCTGTATGGAATCTAGGTTTTTGTGTAGAATTGCAGTGTAATGTGTGAATGTTGCGATTGTTGCTGCTCTAGTTGGGAAGTAAGCTCTAAATATTGTGAAGAGAATTGATCCCAAAACGCTGGCTGCCTTACGGCACCCCACCATTTATATTGTGGATGTTATCCACACTTTATAATGGGGAAAATTATACTCCAAAACGGTAACGTAAAGTATGTCCCTAAAGGTTTTGGAAAATTATAGACTTAAAAGTATTATTGGTAGGAACCATTGGTTCAAGTTGCCATTGGAAACCAAAGTTAAAGAACTTAAACGGTATAAACAATGTCAGTTTTGACAAATACGGATCGGAGCATAATTGGTATCGTATAACTAGATCCAAACCCAGACATCCAAAGTGAAAGTTATCCTCCAACACCAAATTGTTCTATATGGTCCACATAATGTTCAGAAATAAGTCACACCATTTTGACCGTCGGGTTTGGGGGGAGAGGGGGGAGAAATCGGTAAATTCGTAGTTTTTTAAGTTTTTTGTCAATATTTCTAAAACTATGCGGCTTAGCATGAACAAAGTTCTATACAAAAAGGTTCTACATTAAATTTGAAACAAAAAAGGTTCTATGCATAATCCTTCTAAAATGAACGGTTCCAAAGTTACGGAGGTAGTATAATGTAATTATTAATTCAAAAAAGGCCTAACCCAGACATTAAAAGTAAAAGTTTTCCTCCAACACCAAATTATTCTGTATGGTCCAGATATTGTTCCGTAAAAAGTTACACCATTTTGAGCGTCCGGTTTGGGGGGAGAAATCGGTAAATTAGTAGTTTTTTTATGTCTTTCGTCAATATTTTTAAAAATATGCTTTAGCGTAAACAATGTGCTATACAAAAATATTCTACATCAAATTTTAAACAAAAAAGTTCCTACATATAATTGTTATAAAATCAACGATTCCAGAGTTACGGAGGGTGAAAAGTGGAGATTTTCGATACTTTTTATATTTTTTGGCCAATTTATAATATTTTTACTGATTGAAAGAAATTTTCTTTAACCGAATTTGCTATTTCAGAGGCCGATGGTATGTTAGTGATAAGCCTTTGAAGAAACGTCAACCTCACCGCCCAAAATCCTCATCAATTGCCCAAAAAATATAAAAAGTATCGAAAACCTCCACATTTCACCCTCCGTAACTCTGGAACCGTTGATTTTATAACAATTATGGATAGGACCATTTTGGATTTAAATTTTATGTAAAACGTTTTTGTATAGAACATTATTTACGCTTAAACATAGTTTTAGAAATATTGACGAAAAACCTAAAGAAACTACTAATTTACCGATTTCTGCCCCATCTCCCCCCAAACCGGACGCTCAAAAGGGTGTAACTTTTTACTCAACAATATGTGGACCATATAAAACATTTGGTGTTGGAGGATAACTTTAACTTTGGATGTCTGGGTTATGTCATTTTTTGAATCAATTCTATCATACTAAATGCAAAGTTTTGATGCATGTCAAAATTTTCAATGTGTTTTAAATGTATTAAATTTTTTCGAATCCTGAGAAAGCTAACAAATATTACCGAGGGCCGAAAGTCCCTGAAAACTTCTATAATGTTTATTTTAATAAGTTGCAGGGGTGAAAATTAAAGAGAAAATTTAGTGTGATATTTAATTGCAAATTTTAAGGGACTTGTGTCGGTAATAAAGCAGTCTTTTATGTTGCGTTTAAACTTTTCAAAAATACTTGTTAGTTTTCTCAGGATTCGAAAAGAATAAAACGCATATGTAATAATAATTAACCACGCGATATTGTAAGAATTTTTAGTGCTCAAAATATTTCTATCAACTATTTACCATTTAACAGACAATTAAAGAGTGCAAAAATGGTATACCATGCCTAATATTACTCAAACGTGGAAGACCAAAAGAGTTTTAACACCTGCTTGAAAAAATAGATCAATTCAGGGTATGGAGAACCAATTCGGAAAGTCTTTGTGAAATGTTGGCCGAAAATATAATGTGTCAGGAATGACAAGTAGAACAATTTCTAGAAATAATTTAAAACGATATAAAAGAAAAAAGCTCCTAAGTACATACCAGCCCAGTTAGAAAAAATTCCTAGATGTTGCCGTGCATTGAGACGTATTCATTTTCCTGGTAAAAGTCTCATTATGGATGATAAAAAGTATTTTACTTTATCAAATTCCGAAATGAAGGGCAACGAGGTAGACCGGGCAGTATCGTCGCCCCCGCTAGCGCAATTATTCCGATTCGATTTTTTTGCACAAACTTACTCAAAAAGAGGTTCTTATAACATATCCACAGGGTGCCGGGCGGTGCCGTGGTCGAAAAATTTTTTAAATAATTTTTTTTAAACAAATTCACAAAAATAACTTTTTTTAGATAATTTGGGTCATTCTGAGCAAAAAAGGTATCTTGTCATTTTTCTCTAAAATTGACTGTTGTCGAGTTATACGCGATTAAAAATTTGAAAAATGCGAAAATGGCCATTTTCAAGGCTTCATAACTCGATCAAAAATGATTATTATGAAATTCAAAAAGTGAAAAAATCAAGATTCAGATACCTTCTTCAACGTCTTAAAGAGATTTTTGGCATTATTTTATTACAAAGCTGTTACTTTTAGTTATTAACAATTAGCGCTATAGTCTAACTGTATCGTCGCCCCCGTTAGCGGAACAATTTCGATCAGATTTTTTTGCACAAACTTACTCAAAAAGGGGTCATCATAACATATCCACAGGGTCCCTTGCGGTACCGTGGTCGAAAAATTTTTTAAACAATTTTTTTTAAACAAATTCACAAAAATAATTTTTTCATTTCCAACAATTTTTTTAGATAACTTGGGTCATTCTGAACAAAAAAGGTCTCTTGTAATTTTTCTCTAAAAGTGATTGTTGTCGAGTTATATGCGATTAAAAACTTGAAAAATGCGAAAATGGCCGTTTCAAGGCTTCATAACTCGATAAAAAATGATTATTATGAAATTAAAAAAAGGACAAAATCAAGATAGAAATACGTTCTTCAGCGTCCTGAAGAGATTTTTGTCATTATTTTATTACAAAGCTGTTATTTTTAGTTATTAACAATTAGCGGCATAGTCCAACTCTATCGTCGCCCCAGTTAGCGGAACTATTTCGATTAGATTTTTTTGCACAAACTTACTCAAAAATAGGTCTTTATAACATATATCCACAGAGTGCCGGCCGGTGGTCGAAAAATTGTTTAAACAATTTTTAGACCACGGCACCAGCCGGCACCCTGTGGATATGTTATAAGGACCTCTTTTTGAGTAAGTTTGTGCAAAAAAAATCTAATCGAAATAGTTCCGCTAACGGGGGTGACGATACAGTTGGACTATAGCGCTAATTGTTAATAACTAAAAGTAACAGCTTTGTAATAAAATAATGCCAAAAATCTCTTCAAGACGTTGAAGAAGATGTTTGAGTCTTGATTTTGTCACTTCTTGAATTTCATAATAATAATTTTTAATCGAGTTATGAAGCCTTGAAAATGGCAATTTTCGCATTTTTCAAATTTTTAATCGCGTATAACTCGACAACAGTCAAGTTTAGAGAAAAATGACCAGAGACCTTTTTTACTCACAATGACCCAGATTATCTAAAAAAATTGTCGGAAATGAAAAAATTATTTTTGTGAATTTGTTTAAAAAAAATTTTTAAACATTTTCCGACCACGGCACCGCCCGGCACCCTGTGGATATGTTATAAAGACCTCTTTTTGAGTAAGTTTGTGCAAACAAATCTAATCGAAATAGTCCCGCTAACGGGGGCGACGATACAGTTGGACTATACCGCTAATTGTTAATAACTAAAAATAACATCTTTGTAATAAAATAATGACAAAAATCTCTTCAGGACGCTGAAGAAGGTATTTGAATCTTGATCTTGTCACTTTTTTAATTTCATAATAATAATTTTTAATCGCGTTATGAAGCCTTAAAAATGGCCATTTTCGCATTTTTCAAATTTTTAATCGCGTATAACTGGACAACAGTCAAGTTTAGAGAAAAATGACTAAAGACCTTTTTTACTCACAATGATCCAAATTATCTAAAAAAAATTGTGGGAAATGAAAAAATTATTTTTGTGAATTTGTTTAAAAAAAATTGTTTAAAAAATTTTTCGACCACGGCACCGCCCGGCACCCTATGGATATGTTATAAAGACCTCTTTTTGAGTAAGTTTGTGCAAACAAATCGAATCGAAATTGTTCTGCTAACGGGGGCGACGATACAGTTGGACTATACCGCTAATTGTTAAAAACTAAAAATAACAGCTTTGTAATAAAATAGTGACAAAAATCTCTTCAGAACGTTGAAGAAGGCATTTGAATCTTGATCTTGGTACTTTTTTAATTTCATAATAATAATTTTTAATCGAGTTATGAAGCCTTGAGTATGGCCATTTTCGCATTTTTCAAATTTTTAATCGCGTATAACTCGACAACAGTCAAGTTTAGAGAAAAATGACCAAAGATCTTTTTTACTCGCAATGATCCAAATTATCTAAAAAAAATTGTGGGAAATGAAAAAATTATTTTTGTGAATTTGTTTAAAAAAAATTGTTTAAAAAATTTTTCGACCACGGCACCGCCCGGCACCCTGTGGATATGTTATAAGGACCTCTTTTTGAGTAAGTTTGTGCAAAAAAATCGAATCGGAATAATTGCGCTAGCGGGGGCGACGATACTGCCCGGTCTAAGGGATTTTATAGACACAATGTACAAGATGCACCGGACGAAGTTACGTTTAAGGAAAAAGTGAAATTTGCCGATAAAGTTTTTGTATGGTGTCTCATCTCAGAAGCTGGTGTTTCACATCCGTTTGTTGGGCGTGTTCGCGGTGAAGCTCTCAATGCTGACATTTATGTTGACAGCATTTATCTTACAAAGCTTGTTTTGTTCAATTTATAAATACTCATCACCCCAATGATGAAATCATATGTATTTTGGCCCGACCTAGCGTCATGTAATTATATCAGGAGAACGACAGATTGGTTAACTGCTCAAAATGTAAACTTTGCTCCTAATCGCGACAACCCTCCAAATGTGCATCAGGCGAGGCCTATAGAAGAGTTTTGGGTTATTTTGAGTCGAATGGTGTATAATAATATAGCTGGGAAGCCCAAAATTAAGACCAGCTTAGGTTAGGTTAGTTTTGCAGAAATTTCGTGAGATCGATTTAGAAACAGTCCAAAGGCTTATTGCACATTCAAGGCCAAATTTAGGTGCCATCGAAGATCACGGACCTCTTTCTCTTCTATAAAAATACATTATAAATGTTAAATAGCTTGACTTAATCTCCTGTATTTAGTTAATAAAATAAACTTAATTTTCAACTAGAAAATACATACTTATTTTCTTCCGAAAACTTTAGGGACATACGTTACTGGCCTAAAATAAAAATTCTGCTGGCCGATACAAATCAAATCACGTGTAATTTTATTTTAATTTTGGTTTATTTATTTAAACTACAAGCGATTTTAATTTATAAGGTAATAGGAAATAGCGAGAAAATTTCATTTCCATTGTGAAATTGCAATCATGTGGGCTTTTGGGATTTATATTGAATTTGTTAAATTGATCAAATTGGCATTTATTAACAATTGAGTTGACAAATATTCATATTTTTATTAATATAAAATCTGTAGTAATTAAATTATATAGTTTAGAAAATATCGGAATGTCGATGAATAATTTATTGTTGTTTTGTTCCAAAAGAGTACATATTAAATTTATTTTAGATTATGTTAACTTCTGCCGTGTAGTTGTTTTAACCAAACGGCAAAAATAAAGAGACGAACGAAGTTAGCGTGGGCTTCGTATGGTAAGCTCAGCTTCATACTGAATAATGAAAAATACCTTTAATATCTAAAAACGAAACTCTACGACCAATGTATCCTTCAAATCCTCACATATGGATGTCAAATATGGACATTCACAATATGGAACATAAGATTGTCAGATAGAAAAAGGAACTCCTGGGTAAGAAATATCACAAAAGTTAAGGATGCTACTCGTCAATCAGCTTAAACTAAAATGGAAATTTGCCGGTCGTACTATCATATAAAATGACGAAAGACAGAATAAAATTATTACAGAGTGGAGAGCATGGACAACCAAACGAAAGCAAGGGAGACCTCATATCAGATGGGTAGATGATCTCAAACATCAAGCTGGATCAAAACGAATGCACATGGCTCAGGATAGAGAAGCATGGAAGAGCGCTGGGGATGCCCATGTCCAATATTGGATTTTGCAAGGCTGATAGATAGATTATGTTAATATTATGGGACTGAGCCACAATTATTGGTGTAATGAAAATTACATTTCTTAATAACTACTGGACGTTTCCATATCCACCCAGAAATCGTTCTTAACATTAAAAAAACAATTGTGTTCGAAAATTCTGGGAAATTTCATAACATCTTTTTAGGTTTTGTGTACTTGTACTTTTCCAACAAATGAAAATTTTGGTCTTATGGACTCTAGCAATCTTTGTTAAAAAAAAAAACATTGTTTGAAATGATGTTACTGCAACCAAAAGTATCAAATTCTGACTTATTTTTGCGTTTTATTTTTGTGTTAGTTTTTTATGTAACATGTATCGTAGATGTACCTAACTGTTTCAAAAATCAAATTTAAAATTAAAATTAAAAATGAAACTGAATTTTAATAGATATATTGTTCTGAAGCTCTTTAATTGTGGCATCTTATGCAATTTATTATTTTATTGGGAAATAAGCCACACTTTAAGTTGAAAATGAGATTTATTGACGTTTCGACTTCCACTTCGGGCGTCGGTATCTAAATACAAAATATTAATAAAATTAAACAAATTTTGTTTATGTTGCTTGTTAAAAAATTTGTTTAAAAATTAAATTTAATATGACTCATTCATATTGACAATCCAGACATATTATGTATACTATACATTTTAAAGTAGACGACTTTAAAATGATATTGCCAATATTTATGTGTTGCGTTCCTGGGGCGACCTTATTGGAAGATAGTTTATTCGATTACATGAAATCAACTTTAACCCAAGAATATCCGTCATAAAAATCATAGCATTTGATTTGTCTTTAAAAAGACAACATCATGCAATGGTAACAGTAAACTTCTCATGTTAGTGATTCCATAGTTAGTCACGAGAAAAAACCACATGCAATGGTGACAGTAAAATTCTCATGCTAGTGATTCCATAGTAAACCATGAGGAAAAACCAGAAAAATCTTAAAAATAAATGATAATGTCGGGATAGTATCATGAGGTTTTTCCTGGTTTTTTCTCGTAGTTTACTATGGAATCACTAACATGAGAATTTTGCTGTCGCCATTGCATTGGTTGTCTTTTTAAAGACAAATCACATGCTATAATTTTTATGACGAATATTCTTAAGTTAAACTAGATTTCATGTAATCGAATGAACTATCTTCCAATAAAGTCGTCTCAGGAACGCAACTCGTAAATATTGGCAATATCATTTTAAATTGGTCTGCTTTAAAATATATAATATAATATGTCTAAATTGTCAGTATGAATGAGTCAGGTTAAATTAAATTATTAGCAGAATTTTTTTTTACCTGGCAACATAAACAAAATTTGTTTAATTTTTTTAATATTTTCTATTTAGATAACGACTCACAAAGTGGAAAACGAAACACCAATTCATTTCATTTTTAACATAAATTGTGCCTTATTTCCCACTAAAATAATAAATTATAAAAGAATCATAAGCTGTATGAACCATTGGCTCATAGGCCTATAATAATTCTATAGTTATTACTTATTTTCGTACTTAACGTTATGAATATTGATTTAACCCAGTTTTGAGTAATAATTGTATCTCTATGCTATGTAGTATCTTATTAAATATCAATGAAATCACTTTATTCTTTAATTCTCCGTTAGTTTTAGACATTTTGATTGAAAATTACTAAAAATTACTAAAAATAATGTTTCCTATTTCAATAGTCCTAAATAATATGCGAATGACATTTTCTCTATTTCTTCTTCAGCCTGTTTGCATTTACTCCTGGACAAAGGCCTCCCCATGAGCTCTCCACTCTTCTCCGTTTTGTGCAATTCGGTGCCAATTTCTCCGTACTCTGGCTTTAACGTCTTCTAGCCATCGTTTTTGTGGTCTTCCTCTACTACGACTGTGTTTGCGTGGTCTCCAATGTACAATGTACAGTATTTCTCGTTCACCTGACGTTGTTTTGCCATACCACGTATCCTATCCGGTTCCATTTCATTTACGCAATTCTTCTAATTACATCTTCCACCTTCGTCCTGCTTGACACGTCGACTTTCGTATACGTTCTATCAGAGATACTTCCAACATATCTCGTTCGATTGCCCTCTGTGTTGTTCTTAATCTATTGGCTGACAGCTCTGTAAGTGTCACGGTCTCCCTTCCGTAAATCATAACTGATAGATTACAACTGTTGAATACCCTTTTCTTTAGATTTATTGGTATCTTTTTGTTTTTCAACACCTTAATATGTCTTCCTACTGCTGTCCAAGTCATTCGGATTCTTCTAGTTGTCCCTGCCATTTGATTCTATTTGCCTAGTTTGATCGTGTCCTTCTTCTTTTTCTTCTTCTTCTTCTTCTTCTTATTCTTCTTGTGATAGGACTGTGTCCTGTTTCTGCTGTTACAGACTCTGCTGCGATCCGGAGCTCCAGCTCTCGTACCATCGTTTTTTGGGTCTTCCTATGGGTCGCTTGGTGTTGGGCTTCTGTGTCTTTGCCCATTGCGCCATACGTTCAGGGTCCATCCGATCTACGTAGTCTCTCCACATGCGTCGTCATGCTCTTGTCCATCTCCCTATGTCTTGAACGCTCTCTTATTGTGTCTTCGTTTCATATTCTATCTCTGAGTGTAATACCTTTTATGGATCTTAGGGTTTTCATCTCTCTTGTTCTCAATATTTGTTTGGTCTTTGTTATCTCGGCCCTTGTCTCAGCTGCGTATGTCAGTACGGGTCTAACACATGTCTTATAAATGCGGACTTTGCTTTCGGTGCTCATATATTTATTCCGCCAGATTACATCCCTCAGGAAACCAGATATTCTCGCTGCTTTCGTTGCATGCTATTTTGATTCCTGTCACAGATGCCTCTCGCTAGATATTTCCACACCCAAGTATCTAAAGTCAATTACCTCCTGTTCGATTGTATGGTCGTCCACTACTAATTTACATCTAATTGGGTTCTTGGATATCACCATCTCTTGGTTTTTCCTGTGGATAGTGTCAGGTTATACTTTTCGGCGGTTATTTTAAAGTTTTGCAGTAGGGGTTGTAACTCATCTTCGTTTTCAGCTATTAAGATTGCATCATCTGCGTAGCAAAGTATTCTCATGGTTCGGTTACCCATTTTGTATTCCTGATTCATTTTGTTAACACTACCTATACGCTGGGCTAATTAGCAAAATACAAGGAAAAGTTATTTACCAGCAATTTTATTGCTGGAATCGAATCTTATTATTGTATGTATTAATAATATAGGTATGCAAAGTCCGCAGATAGTGTGCTACTCTTTTTTATAAACAAAATGGTGCCCGAAAATCGTGTTTTTTTCAAATTTTGCTCTGTAACTCCAAAGATTTTAACTTTACACCAAAAACAATCAAATAAAAATTCACCGCAATTAAATTCTGCAGAGAGACGTGTTCTCCTCGATTCACTTCGACGAAAACTTTCCTCGGAAAAAGCGGGTTTTTCCAACAAAATCTTTAATTTTCAACTAAAATTTTAGATAAGTAATTCTTAACCAATAATTAATAACTTGGTAATGTAAAAGCCCTTTTCGTATAGATTATAAATCCAGAAGCCGATGGAAATTGAATGAACAGTTTAGCAACAATTTAATTGTTAATTAAAAATTGACGGTCTCGATAATAACGACAATAATTACGATGCATAAGCATAACTATGATTTTTTTATAAAAAGACACTATACCTATCTAAAGTAATATACAGAATTGAAATTGGACTATTTAACCGGCCTCAGGAATATTTTAAAATTATAAACAATTTTTTGGCTTATAAACAAATAGAATATCTCGGGAAATGTTAAACTAAATTAAATTGTAAAAATGCCATTCGAAAAACAGCGGCCGGACGTTTTTTGTAAAAGAAAAAACGCTTAATTATGACGAGTGGTTCCTGAGATACAACCGGTCAAAATTGACCGGAATTTACGGCAAAGATATAAATAATAGGATCATAATTTTTAAACAACACAGACCAAACATTAAAACATTATTCTTTGGAGTAATAAGTTGTACTTACAAAGGAATTTAATTTTCAAAAAGTTTGTGCTAGTTGCTTGACTGTTGCACTTAATATCTTTGTTTGGGTATGGCTATTATGCAATGTAGCATCCTAGATAGTTAAATGTTTTTAATACATCTATAGAAAAGCATCTATAAGAAAGCGTCAACAATACTGCACATCCAAATATCAAATACAAAGTGAATTTGGTCGTGCTGTACTACAAATCAACGGAAATAATGATAACATAGACGAAACGTGGGACAAGTTATTTCATCTGCAGCTAGATAAAAATTTAAAACCAATGAAAATAGCAAAACAAATGATGACTGACGAGCCATTGACCCCAGTGGAGATCAAAAAAGTCTATAAATATCAACATGAAAATAATTATACAACGATAAAGAATTATAAAAAAAATGACCAAAAAACGCCTGCTTAAAAGAACAATTCGAGGAAATGGCGATATATGAAGGGAAGTACGAAAGGTAACATACACAGAAAAGTGAAAGAAGTAACTGGAATAAAGAAAAATCAATAAATTAGTACATACAGGACGCAGGTGGAAATAAATTATAACTAATACCAAAAAAAAATTTCACATATTAGTAGAATACATCACGGAATTATTATCGATAATAAATCAGACGAAGATCAAAAGGAGATAATATACCCATAGACAATATAGAGGACCAGACATCTTACATTTAGAATTACGGTATGCGGCAAAATACATAGTACTGAAGTTCGAATGCCTCTTGTATGTGTCAGGCGCCGAAAGGTACTGAGTGGTTTCCGAACGTCGTTATAACGTATATGAATGTCGTGATAATGTTAGGTGCTTCAGAATGGCTTTCAATTTTCCAGAAATTTTTATGTTGGAGTACCATTTTTGGTCATGCGGAACAGGTCACACGAAAACGGCCAAGCTTAAAATCAACAATGGTTTCAGCAGGACGGAACAACCTGTCACACTGCCAGGGAGTCTCTTCAAATATTGCGCGATCATTTTGAGTATTGTTTAATTATGTCAAGTGTCACGAGAGCAAAAATTCTATATTAATTTCAGAGGTTGAGTGCAATTTGTTGCGATTATTTCATGAATAAAACTGTTCAAAACCAAAATTTTATTGTAATTCATTTATGTAAGTACCATTAAACACACATTTTTTATAAATATTTGACGATTGAAAGTCATCACTTTTATAATTTTTAAAACATTAATTGTCATTAATGTCACTGAATGTATTTTTTCGTAGCAACGAAGGGCATCTGACGTAATATACTTAACGACGGGATATTATCAAAAATTATCGATTTAATTCAGATTTCTGTAGCTTTCTATGGGTCAGAATCTCCTATGAATGAAATAATCATAAACATTTCAATACGCATTTCACTACTGTTTATTTTGCCGTATGTTGTAGTTTATGCAATAAAATAAATTAAAAAAAGAAAAGTTATAGTAACCGACCAACTGCATCAGGAATCATTAGATATATTACTCAAACTTTGTAACCGTATATTATTACATTCGACGGGTATAATATCGAAACAAAAGCGGACATCAACGTTTATTCCAATTCCGAAAGAGAATAATGCAAAAGAATGTTCAGAACATGGACCAGTTACCCTGATAAATTACGTATTGAAAACTGTTTTGAAAATGATACAAAATCGGATATGCAAAAAACTATAGATAGAAATAAGCGAGTCAGAGCGAGCTGGATTCATAAAGGAACTTTAACAAGAGAGGCGCTGTTTGGTACAAATGTTTGAATACGGGTTTTTGAAATTGTTTCTAGATGATTCGATGATTCTATATTATTATGAAGTTTCAAATAGTTTTTATATTGGTGAGAGAAGTGGATTATACACTGGTATGCTTTAACCCTTATCCGGGCAACATATTTTACTTACGCAACGGGGCAACTAGGGTCTGTTGGGCCCACCACTGTTCTTGAATGTACTATTCATATTTACCCATATTATATTTATAATATTATTTTTTGATTTTTTATTAAAGGTAAATTTAAATTGTCTAGATTAAAAAAAGGTGCTACTATAGTATGCGGTCTACCTCGAGGGTGCGATCTACCTGAAAGATTTGCACAAAATAATGAAATGCAAGAAAACTTTTGTAGAAAAAATATTTTTTCACAAGTAATAAACATTTGGAGCCAAATAAAGACTTAATAAATAAATAAATAAAAACTTTTGTAAATCTACCAGGCCATTTTATTTAAAAATAGGGGTTGATATTTACGCATACCCTGGAATAAGATTACGGTGTTATTGCCTTTCATTATTGTGTGAAAACCCTTCTGGGAAAAGATTATGGTAATTAGCAGCTCATGTATAAAGTACCGACAAAATCATTCTTTACAAAATGAATAAACGCATAAGTCAGAAGAACATTATTATTTTACTTTTACAAATTAATACTTTGTCATATCAATTTACTATTTTAGTTAGAACTAAGCCACAAGATTACCTTATTCCCAACTAAAATAGCAAATTGATATGACAAATTAAATTATTATTAAGTACTAGGTTAAAAAAAAACAATAAAAATAAAAAACTATAGATATTTAATTTTCTTTATTGAAATACTTACAAATTTTTTTATTATAAAGTGATCGACAATTAGTTGTCGACACTAACATCGATATCAAATGACTGATAGCAGATGCATTATTTATTTCAAAATATGTATAGGTACCTACCTATTATAGTCGGTTCGCTAACCTCAGACACAACTGGCTAGTGATTTTAGTAAGTAATTTTGCCAAAAAAAAAATAATTACGAAACAGTTAATAATTACTAAATAGTTAGTAATTTTGCCAATTTTGGCAAAATTGGCCAAAAACAAAAAAATTACGGACTAAAATCATTAGCCAGTTGTGTCTGAGTTCAGCGAACCGACTATAACAATATTATTGCATTCCAACAATTATTATCAGTTTTTAAAATTCATTTAGAATATATATTATAACACCTATTGTAAGCATCTCTTTGATGTTCATATCAAAGAGATGTTAACATTATTGATGTTAACATTGTTTGTACCTTAATTATTGGATTTATGGAATCATAAAAGTCGTTTAGATAATCCACAAAAACATTACCTGACTACCAGATTAACTTCTGTAACAAAGATTTGGACTTTAGGTATAAATACAAATAGGGCCAGACGGGCCCGCGTTTCCACTTTACGTGACAAAATTCTTTCGACGCAATAATTTTAAAAATGATAATGAATATTTTGAATAGCTCATGACTATGTTGAAGAAAACATACTTCTAAACAAATTCAGTGATGCATAAAAATCAATAAAATTTTTTTTATCAGTTTATGATAAAAGAATTGGCGTCTCGGGCCCGTTGGACCCACCTTGCCCGGATAAGGGTTAAGGGAATTAATAGGCATCATCATCATCATCATCATTTGGCTCTACAACTCTATGTGAGTCTTGGCCGCGTTTACTATTTCCCTCCATTGTTGTCGGTCCTGACCAGCTATTTCCCATTGCTGTACTCCCATTTTGCCTAGATCGCTGGCTACTGCGTCCTTCTATCTCTTTCTTGGGCGACCAACTGACCTTTTTCCTTCGGGCCTTTCCCAGAATGTGGCGTTTAGAAGTTTTTCGTCACTTGGTCTTAGTACGTGACCCGCCCATCGTATTCTGTTTGATTTAATGTAGCGTACTATGTTTTCATCTCCGTATATTGTCTGGAGTTCATCATTGTGTCTTCTTCTCCATTCTCCTGTTGTCTCTTCTCTGCAAGGCCCATAGATAGTCCACAGTATCTTTCTTTCAAGTACCAGTAATTTTGTTGTTTCCCGCTGATTCAGAGTCCAGGTTTCGCTTCCGTACGTTATTGTGGGACGAATTATTGTCTTATATACTCTTATTTTTGCTGGTCTTGAGAGTATTTTTGATTTAAGTAGGGACCTTAACGAGTAATATGCCCTGTTTCCTGCAATAATCCTGGCTGACACGTCCTTTTCATAGTTATTTTCAGATGTTATGATCGCTCCCAAGTACTTAAATTCTTTGACGACTTCAAAATTGTATCCATTAATTGTTACGTTTTGTCTAACCCTTGGTCTTGATTTCTTCGTAACCACCATGTACTTGGTCTTGTCCTCGTTGACTTTAAGACCAACTTCCTTGGCTCCGTTCTCGAATAGGGTGAAAACTTCTTTTGCATCTCTGGTGGATTGTGCAATTGTGTCCACGTCATCCGCAAAGGCTAATAGTATTTTTGATCCTTGGGCGGCAAATCCGTTTGTCAGTTGTGGCTGAGCTTTCCTTACTGCATGTTCCAGTGCGAAGTAAAACAGCAGGGGAGCGAGACGATCTCCTTGTCTAAGTCCTGTGTCAATGAGGAATTCCTCCGACGTGTTGCTGCCAACTCTGATTCGTGCGGAAGCGTTCTCCGTGCTCACCTTTGCTAATCGTACCAGTTTTCCAGGTACTCCCATTTCTACCATAGTCTCCCACAATGCTTCTCTGCTAACAGAATCTTAAGCTAGTTTGAAGTCCACGAAGATTTGGTGTACATCGCGGTTGAATTCCCAGTTGTTTTCCAACACCTGGCGTAGGACGAATATCTGGTCTATAGTCGACCTTCCCGGTCTGAATCCGCTTTGGTAGTCGCCTATTATTTCCTCTGCGTATGGAGTTAATCTTCTAAACAGTATTATGGATATAATCTTGTATGTTGTATTAATTAACGATATTCCTCTATAGTTCCGACATATTTGTTTGTCTCCCTTTTTGTGAATACGTATTATATGGCTTTCATGCCAGTGTTTCGGTATTTCTTCTCTTTCCCAGACTTCTCTTATAAGATGATATATCTCAAGATGTAGTTTGTCTCCCCCTTTTTTTAGTAGTTCCGCCTGTATGCCGTCTGGGCTTGGGGCTTTATGGTTTTTTAGGGACGAATTTGCGGACTTTACTTCAGCTAGTGTGGGCCCTGGTATTTCAGGTTCGGCTAACTGGTACTGCCTTTGTTTGTCTCCCCCTTTTTTTAGTAATTCCGCCTGTATGCCGTCTGGGCCTGGGGCTTTATGGTTTTTTAGGGACGAAATTGCGGACTTTACTTCAGCTAGTGTGGGCCCTGGTATTTCAGGTTCGGCTAACTGGTACTGTCTTTGTTGCCCTGTCGTTGTGGGGTTTTCTGTATTTAAGAGTTGCTCAAAATACTTTCCCCATTGGCGGCTTATCTCTTCGTCGTCAGTGAACAATTGTCCTGCATCGTATTTTATAAATCTTGGGCTGTTGATCGTGTTGCCCGTCATTGTTTTTATGTCCCTATAAAACTGTCTAGACTGACCGGTTCTATGTTCCTCCTCGAGTTGCTGTATTCGTGCTTCTAGGTACTGTTTCTTTTTTCTTCTCAAAAGTCTTCTCGTTTGAGTCCTTACTCTGTTGTAGTCTTCCCTGTTCTCTTCTGTAGGTCGCGTTAGTAGCTCCAGCCTCTTGATTGCTTTCTGCTGTAAGCTTTGTTCGCACTCCTGGTCAAACCACTGGCTTTTCTTCTTGTTATTCTTTTGTTTCCCTATCGTTTCCGCTGCGGCGCTTTCTATGGCGTTTGTTATATTTTGCAATTTCTGGTCTATGGTCAATTCTGGTGTTGATGTCCCTTCTTCTTCCATTGTCTGCAATTTATTTTGAATCAGTGACTGATATTGGCGTTCATTATCAGGTAGATCGAGCCTTGAAATGTCCCATCTGTTTCCTTGTTGCCGTTGCTTTGGATGTCTCGTGTTTATTAATAGGCAAATAACCCAAATTAACCAATATATTAGTCCAAGTAATGAAGCTTAAAATAGGACAAAACCTCGTAATTTTTACAGAATGGATCGATTTGCTTCAAAATTTGAGAATAATTAGTGGATAATCCAAGGATTAACATCTATGTATATGATGTCGAAAGGCGCTTTTACCATGGGGCTGGTTGCCACCCATGTCGGGAGTGAAAATTTTTTATCATATTTTGACCGCAAAAGTTGGTAAAACATGCAAAAAACGTTCTATAAATTTTTTTGATAAAATTAATAGTTTCCGATTTATTCGCTATCGAAAGTGTTACTTTTATATAAAAAAATCAATGTTTTTAATCAGTTTTCTGCAAATAACTCAAAAAGTTTTCGTTTGATCAAAACAACTTTGCTTCACAAAAATGTACCTTTTGAAAAAATCAACAAATCTCTTTTTTTTTTATTTTCTTCAAGACCAACAGTAATCGAGCTATACTTTAGTATATGTTAGCTCTTTTTCGTCAAATGATAAATATTGTAGTTTCGAAGTCAAAAGACGGGAAAACTATGCATTTTTCGAGGATAATTTGTTTAAACTAATTTGAAGTATTTAAAAATATCTATCTTCAGAAATAAAAAAAGTCTTTAGCTCAAAAGTTAAGTGGCTTATAATGAAAAGAATGTCAGTCCCTATTTTTTTTTCAGCCAAAAAATGATTGGAAGCAAACTCCTAACCACCACCCTAATTAAAATTAGTGATTGATCTTATTTGATCTTCTTTATTTATGTATTATTAATAGGTTCCAGAAGTTTGACCGGTTTAGAATGATTAGTTTAAAAAAAATGGAGTCAAAAGCGAATATCGAATTTTTGGAGTTTGGTAAACAATTCCCTTTTCTTCAGAACAGAAAGATTAGCATCAGATATACGAAAAAATGTTTAATATGAAATCGTAGCTCATTTAATTGCCAAGAAACTGCTTTGTAACAATTTTTTCTACGGTAAAAATTGAGTGAGCTATTCACAATTAAATATTGTAATAACATGCAAAAATCACCTTTACCAACCCTTTCAAAGTCACGACTTTTTGTGACTGAGGATTTTAAAAGGATTTATTACTAATAGTCTTATAGATCTTATAAAAATCTACAAAATTATATTTACCAAACTTTCTAAGATAAAAATTAAAAATGTTACGCTTAAAAAATCAATATATTTTTTTTGAAAAAAAAAGGAGAAATCCAATTAGAAGCATAATAATGTAAGTTGGCAATGTTTTTTAGTCGTTGGCCTTATTCATTCTTCTTTATTTATGTATTATTAATAGATTCTAGAAGTTTTACTGGCTAGAATGATTAGTTTTAAAAAAATTGGAACTGGAGTTAGAAGCGAATAACGAATTTTTGTAGTTCGGTAAAAAAATGCAATTTTCTTCAGAATGGAAAGATTAGCATCAGATATACGAAAAAATGTTTTAATATGAAATTGTAGGTTATTTCCACCTACCTCTACCAAAAGTATACTTTTCCGGACCTGATTGTAGGGAGCAAAGTTGTACTTTTCCTCCCTAGGGAGGAAAATATTTTTCCTCCCTAGGGAGGAAAAGTAAAAGTGACGTCATGGTATTTCATTCATGAAATATAACTTATTGACGCCCTGTATAATATCTATTTTCTATTACGGAGTATCTATACATTTTAACGTTTATTTATAAAACATCCTTTATTTTGCAGAATGGTAAAAAACAGTAAATTGTTATTTTGATTTAACAATGTTTACATTAATAATTTGACTTATATTTGACAGTTGACAGTTATATTGTACCTACTTGTTGTTTTAGTTCTAATAAATTTTGTTGGTTAGTTACATAAATAAATTAAGTAAAAATGAAAAATTTACTTGTTATTTGAGGAAGGTGGAAAACCCATATGTATAACATGGGAGTAAAGTGCCTTTTCCTCCCTTGAATGATTACTGCCCTCCGCTACGCGTCGGGCAGTAAACTTCATTCTCGGGAGGAAAAGTTACACTTTCCTCCCTTGTTATACAAATAGCTATTTAATTCCCAATAACTTGGTTTGAAAAAATTTTTCTAGGTAAAAATTTAGTGAATGGTAAATGAGTATACAGTGCGTCCATAAAGTAACGCATAAATTCCTTATTTCGTAAACCGGCGACTTTAAGGAAAAATTTCGAAATAGGTCCATTTTTGTTTTTAAATTACAATTTTTTGGCATATATATCTTACTAGTGACGTCATCCATCTGGGCCTGATAACGTAATCGATGATTTTTTTAAATAAGAATAGGGGTCATGTTATAGCTCATTTAAAAGGTTATTTAATTCTCTATTTAGTAATACAAACAATAACATAATTATTTATACAGGGTGTCCGAAAAGAATTTTTTAATTAAATTAATTGAGACAAAAAGAAGAATGTATGTAACTTATCTGATTTAAAATTCGTTTTACTTTTGTCAGAAAATAGGAATACATGTTTATTTGACAAATAATAAACATTGCTTTTCGCTTAAATTCAATGTTAGAGCTGCCACCCACCTGCCTCTTGGAAGTTTAACATTATGCTTAAGCGAAAATCAATGTTTATTGTTTAAATAAAACATTTTTATATTTTCTGTCACCAATAAAATATATTTAGAATTAAACAAATTACATACATTCATCTTTTTGTACTAATTAATTTAATTTAAAAAAGCATTTTTTGGACACCCTGTATAACTAATTATATTACTGTTTATATTATTGAATAGATAATTACATACCCTTTCAAATGAGCTATTACGTGACCCCTATTCTCGTTTAAAAAAATCATCGATTACGTCATCACGCCCAGATGGATGACGTCACTAGTATGATATCAATACAAAAAATCGTAATTTAAAATTAAAAATCGACCTGTTTCGGGATATTTGCTTAAAGTCTCCGGTTTACGAGATAATGAATTTATGCGTTACTTTATGGACGCACTGATCGAAAAACATTGATTTTTTCGATATAAAACTAACACATTCGATAGCGAATAAATCGAAAATTATTAATTTTATCAAAAAAATGTATAGAACATTTTCTGTTTAGAATGAATGTTTTTATCAATTTTTGCAGTCAAAATATAATAAAAAATTTTCATCACGAGATGGGGTGGCAACCCGCCCCTATGGTAAAAGCGCCTTTCGGCATCATATAGATTTTGATCCTTGGACTATCCACTATTTATTCTAAAATTGTCAAGCAAATGTGAAAAGCTTCGGTTCCTGGACTACTTAGCTTACATTCAGTCACTCCATAATCACATTGAATTTACAATAGAAACAGAAGAGAATCAATCTATAAATTTTCTGGATTTATAAATAATCAGAATTGAAGACAATCATGAGTTCTCCGTATTTCATAAACCTACCCATACCGACACAACTATACAAAATTCATCGTATGCAATATAATTTGGCAGCCTAAAGTTTTACTTCTGTTATATAATTTCAACGAAAAAAATAGGTACACACACACCCAAACTTATATGGGATCATTTGATATTTCTTATTTTTTCGTGCAAATTGAAAAAAACGAACACACTAAATTAAACAATATTTTTATTTTAAAGCAATTTAATAACAAATATATAACAAAATCAATGGGAAGATCCCAGTAGCTGGCTGTATACCATAATTAAAAAATCATACAGAAGTAAAAAACTTCGTTTGTACAATGTTCAATGGTCAATGGTCAATGGTTTGTATCAAGGCCATATTTGTTAAAAGTCTTATCACAACCCATGGTTAAAATGTCAAGCTAGATAGGTTTTTTGGGTCAATGAAAGGTCGGTTTTTTGGAGTCTTCTAAAAACCTCCTCCTTAACTTGTCTTCTTACTGCTCTTTCAAACCTGTTTTATTAGAAATATACTGGGAATATTTTTGTTTTTAGCCATTCTGGAGAAATCTCATTACTGATGGTAAACCCTCTCTAACACCGAGAGCAGACACTTCCAAGGTTCAGTCAATCAGGGAACAAGCCAAAGGTCTCCCATTGTTTTTGTCTTAATTTATCATCCTGCACCCTCCGAGGGCAGTTTTATTAGCTATTGGGCAGTTGCACCACTTCGGTGTTAACTTCGTACCACGGATTTGGTACCAGAGACCAAGGTTCGTTGTTGGAACGTGTGAAAAGGGGTTTGTTTTGGGGGACATTTGTTCATACCAGTTAAAAACATACTGTTTTTTTAGTAATATTCATGACATTTAACTTAGATACACATACGTTCATAATTTAATTACACATATATGTTTTTTCTTTCTCCACAAATTTAAGTACATTTTAGATATAACAGCCATACCTTACAGTTAGTAGTGTTCCCCAAATTTATATAATTCCTGGTAGAAGTTTCGAGCTCGAATATTCTCCACATACATGTTCTTTTCACTTGGTTTGTATTAATTTTAGACTTGTTTCCTCATTTAATTTAAAAATAATATTAGTTCAATTCACCTAAATTTGAAATCATTCAACTTGCTTCATAATTTTCCAATTTTTATTAGATTTTTGTAAATATTATTTAACTTTAACTATTAAATTTTTTATATTAAATTCGAATAAATCCCTAGTACTCATCTCCTCAGGAAGGTACTAGTTTTACTTGCTGTTAGTATTAAGAACCACTAGTCAGAAAAGGATCTTTTGTATCCAGTACTAAGTTGGTCCACTTAGGGACTTGTTACCCGTCAACTCATTGAGAGTTGTATAATATACAGAGAGAGTCTGTAAAGTGGAATAAATTCAATATCTCAAATACTAATTGTTTTTTTGGAAAATGCTCAGACCCGTCGATTAGTATTTCAAATTGTCATTTTTGACATATAATAATAATGTATACAGGGTGTCCCAATTTAGAGATATGACGTCATCGTTGATTTTCTTAAATGGCAACACTGTCATTTTGATAGCGTGTGTAAAGTTATACACATCTGAAAACTTTCAAATTTTTATTCCCTACCATTTACAAGATAATAAAAAATAACAAAGTTATGAAGAACAAAAAGTAATCAAATAATAATTGAATTTATTTATTTCAATTAAGAAAATGCTCATAACGTTGCCCATTGACAATTTGACAATAATTGAGGGCAACATTATGAGTTTTTGCTTAATTTATTGAAATAATTAAATTCAATTATTATTTGATTACTTTTTGTTCTTCATAACTTTGTTATTTTTTATTATCTTGTAAATGGTAGGGAATAAAAATTTGAAATTTTTCAGATGTGTATAACTTTACATACGCTATCAAAATAGCTATCAAAACGACAGTGTTGCCATTTAAGAAAATCAACGATGACGTCATATCTCTAAATTGGGACACCCTGTATACATTATTATTATATGTCAAAAATGACAATTTGATATACTAATCGACGGGTCTGAGCATTTTTCAAAAAAGCAGTTAGTATTTTAATTATTGAATATATTCCAAATTACAGATATAACTTTGTTATTTTCTCTTATCTTGTAAATGGTAGAGAATAAAAATTTGATATTTTGCAGTTATGTATAACTTTACAAACCCTATCAAATTAGCTATCAAAATGACAGTGTTGCCATTTAAGAAAATCGACGATGACGTCATATCTCTAAATTGGGACACCCTGTATACATTATTATTGAATGTCAAAAAGGATAATTTGAAATACTAATCGACGGGTCTGAGCATTTTCCAAAAAAACAATTAGTATTTGAGATATTGAATTTATTCCACTTTACAGACTCTGTATATTATTTATATTAGGTATTTTTATTATTCTATTATCAGGTAGTATTTATATTTCTATAGGATTTAACGTTACTGTACGTATTTTAATCGTACTATTATTTGGTGAAGGGTTGTCATTTAACCTAGATGTAAGTTGGGGGTATGCTTCCTAGGAAAGCTACTGCAATATTAATTTAAGAGGTAATTATATTTATATTACTATAGGTAATTATTCCCCATTGTCATTTTAGAGTTATATGTTTGTATTTTTCTAACTCAGAGGTTGTCAAAAATCTAAGTAGTTGTCTTTCATAAATATTTATTTGTTTTTGTATATCAATTATTTTTTTCCCATTTTTGAATTTAATAATTTAATATATTTAAAATTTAACAGCACTGTAAGATACCTGGGAGTTTGGTCCTTCCCAACTTCTGGCACCCATAATTCAGTCTATTGTATTTATCTCCTATAATTTCCTATTTTTACTATATTATTATATTTATTTAATCTATTTTTTGAGCATATATTCTTATCTTAATATTTCCCTTCTTAGTTATCATCATTATCTACTTTGATATACTGTTCTTTGACAGGCATGCAAACGAGCCGTATCCATCCTTGAGTGTCAAGTTGTTCTCTTGCATCTCTTGCTAGCCAACTCTATTTAGTTTGCCTCTGTCTCTCCATACTTCTTCTATACAGTTATCCCCTTCTCTTCATTTCTACATCCTTCCACTTTCCTTCACTTATTTCATCTTATCATTTTCGTTCTACAAATACTACTGCAAAGTAGTATTTTTGTTACAATCGGCGTAAAAAAGGTTATTAAAAACCATTTATTAAGAACCTCGAGGTTGGTCTGTGTCCATTGAACTGGCAAGAACCACAAGTTTTTATCGAGCAGGGAACCATGTTGCCCTCTGAGCACTCCTAACACATTCAATCTTTTAACATCGACTTGGAGTCGCCATAAATATTATATAAGTATCATATAAACCATATTTCTCGATGTTACCAATTTCATAAGGTTGCTCGTTTCATTTACTAAGCAGAACGCACCGAAGATGATCTGATCTAGATCGAAAACGTTTTGCGAATCCTTTTGGATGACTTTTAATGGTTTTTAATAATCTTTTTCATACCATTGTACAAACGAAGATTTTTACTTCTGTATGAAAGATATAACAATTAAATAAATAAATACGTTATTTGAAAAGCAAATCTAAACTAGTTGTTTAAAAGTCAATAGCATAAAAAGTTTTAATTTAAAACTAATAAGGTTTAAATTTTTTTTTAAATTGTTTTGTTTTTTTTTTGTAGTCAGCGTTACCATTCTTCAAGAGCAGCTTGTACTAGCCGTGCGGTGTTTTGTGGAATATCCCGGCGAGCTCTAATTTTTCTTTTAAGCATATCCCACATCCCACAAATACCTACTTACTTACTTAAGCCGTCCTCTTGTACCTTACGGTGTCGAGGTAAGTGGAGAAATCAGACGTCTTCATGCCTTTCGGTCAGTAGCTAATCTTTCTGCTTCTCTCCACCGAATATTCCTTTTTACGCAAGCCTTTCCAATATCTGCATTCCACGTTCTTGCTGGCCTGCCTCTTCTTCGCTTGTTGTCGGATGCCGCTTTCCATAACCTCTTTACAGTTCTACCTTCACCCATTCTCGCCATATGTCCGAACCACGATAACTGTTTCGTTTCAAGTCTGTCTAAGGTCCTTCCAATACCGCACCTTTCCCGTATGTCTTCATTTCTTATACGATCACGTCTGGTCACCCCGGATACCGCACGTAAATATCGCATTTCGGATGCTTGAATTTTACTACGGATGTTGTCATTCATTGTCCACGTTTCACTGCCGTAGAGTAGCACCAGCTCGTATACAGTTTGAAACACTTTCATTTTTGTTTTTGGGCTTACTTCTTTCTTCCTAATAAAACTTTTATTTAGCGCATAGTATAATTTTGTTGCACTCATTACCCTGCTGTTTATTTCTGGTTATATATTTGCTTGTCCATTCATTGTTGATCCTAAATACTTGAAGTCCTCTACTTGTGTAATGGTCTCATTATTCAGCTTTACATTTATATTTTCTTGAGATTTCGATATTACTAAAGCTTCTGTTTTTTCAATATTAATTTTCATCCCAAATTTCTTAAAGGCTTCATTCCAAACATTTACATTTACTTGCAAGTCTTTTTCTGATTTTGCCACAATTACCAGGTCATCGGCATATATCAACTCTGACACGTGAACTTGTTGAAGTTTATACACCCCTACCCTAGTTCTTTTTACCTTACTCCTGCATTCTTTTGCAATTTCGTCCATTAGAGTGATGAATAACAAAGGACTCAGAACACCACCTTGTCTTACACCTGTCCTTGTGTAGAATTCTAGAGATGAGCGATTTTTCGTTCTTACATTATTACGTGTACATTTATACACTGTGTCCGTAAAGTATGGAACAAATTCGTTTTTAGGTAAACAGAGCATTTTAAGAAATAATCCTGAAACACGTCGATTTTTGATTTTAATTTACCGTATTTAAAAATAATATTCTAATATACAGGGTGAATTACTTTCAAGTAATGACGTCACCGTCATTTTTTTTTAATGGAACACCCCCATTTTGTCTCAATTTTGGGATTACTCTAGCTGAGCTGATTCCAAAAATGTATCACACGTTGATTCAAATTGGTACAGGGTGGACAAAAATACAATAGTTTTGTGTGTGCTCATAATATTAAATTTTAATTAATTTCTGATATTAAATTAAAATATTAAATTAAACAATATCAAAAATTAATTAAAATCAAAAATTAATTAAAACATCAAAAATACAATAAGTATTTTTGATAATATTGTTAATTTAACTAACGCGTTACTTTATGAACACACACAAAACTATTGTATTTTTGTCCACCCTGTACCAATTTGAATCAACATGTGATACATTTTTGGAATCAGCTCAGCTAGAGTAATCCGAAAATTGAGACAAAATGGGGGTGTTCCATTTTAAAAAAATGACGGTGACGTCATTACTCAAAAGTAATTCACCCTGTATTTTAGAATATTATTTTAAAATACGGTAAATTAAAATCAAAAATCGACGTGTTTCAGGATTTTTTCTTAAAATGCTCTGTTTAGCTAAAAAATAATTTGTTCCATACTTTACGGACACAGTGTATATACTCTTTATTGCTTGGATTACCTTCGGTTTCACGTTTCTACGGTTTAATATTTCCCAGATCTTGTTACGTGGCGCCCGATCAAATGCTTTTTCCAAGTCCACAAACCATAGAAACAACTTACTGTTATGTTGTAGGGCTTTTTCTGATAACTGTCTCACCGTGAATATGAGATCGGTTGTACCTCGCCCTGGCCTAAAGCCGCATTGGCTGTCATCCAGTGTGGCCTCGATATTTTGTCGCAGCTTTTTCTCTAGTATTATTTCGTAGATTTTACTAGCAACTACCAAAAATGATATTCCCCTGTAGTAAGAACACTTATGTTTATCACCTTTTTTGTGTAATGGTAGAATAATGGCAAGAGTCCAGTCTCTAGGTATGCAACCGGTATGCCAACAGCTCCTTATGATCTTCCATAGTAACTGTTATCCTTCCCCCCACAAATACCCTATAGGGTTAAGCTCGGGTGAGCAAGCAGGCCTCTCCAAAGAAGGGATACCTTCTGCTTCAATGATATCTCTGGCCACTCTAGTATGTGGAGGTCCATTATCATGCAGGAAAATTAAATTTTCTCCTCTTCCACCTCTCCTGAGCCTAACGACAGCTTATCAACATACCTGTGAGCAGTTAAAGTTAATTGGATGAAAATTAATGGAGTTTTTTTACGGATCACAATTACTCTCCAGAACATTATACTTCCCCTTTAATATTTGTAAACAGATCTGACAGTTTGCGTTCTGACTTTTTCTGAAAATAGCACATTTTGTTAATTCCCAATGTTCCAGTTTTGGTGGTGAAGACACAAATTAAGGCGATCAATATTGTGCTGCCTGGATAACTCGGGAACCCACAACTGTCTCTTGCTGTATACTTCTTGGCGCGAACTCTTCTTCTTATCGTTTCAACTGAAACAGTTACACCTGTAGCTTTCAAAAGCTGAATTTGGAGCTGCAGGTGAAAAGTGGTTGGGTGTCTTCCGGCTGATTGGACAATTAGACGATCGTGGCGAGCCGGTATTACTTTTTGGCAACTTTTCCTTACTTTGTTTTTAAGCATTTATAGTTCCTGTTATCCACCATAGGTTTTGGAGAGAACGTCCTGTGATACGCCTAGCTCTGCAGCTATGTCCTCTGAGAACACAGCTTGCTCCACAAGACCAATAATCTTTCACCGTTTTAATAGTCGAGGAAATGAAGCTGGAAAAATGGCAAAACCTCGCAATTTTTTCGTCCAGCATCGATTTGTACAAAAATTTGGGATTAGGCTCATTTCATCCTCTAGTTCATTTTCTATATTGAGCCGTTGTACGCTTTTGGTTTTTAAGGGTGAAAACGACCCCTAAACACACTGCTTGTAAAAAATTATAAAACAACATTTTAAACTTTAATATTGTCAACATTTGGTTCTTATTATTTATATAATGATTGTTTTATGCTTTAAGATATACTATCATAATATTTGAAACCTTAAAACCACCCTTGTTGGAGCTATATATAAAAATTACTTATCCTAAAAAATAATTTCGGCTTGCATCGTTTTACATTAAAATTTAGGATTAGGATCATCTCACCCTGTACTTTATATTCTATAACATGCTCAAGGGCGTCGATTATTTTTGGGGGTGTAAACTACCCTTATTGTCAAAAATTATATAAAAACATTGTAAACTTTAATATGGGTAAAATTTGGTTTTGATTGGCTAAAAATAATGATTGTTTTATGCTTTAGGATATATCATAATATCTCAACCTTTAAAAACCACCATTAAGGACATTATAATTTTTATAAGTAGATAATTTAATAGATCTATACAGAAAAAAAAGTAGAATTAAATAATTACAAAAACATTTATTTACACAAAAATACGAATTTACAAATATGTAGAAGTACAAATACATATTTTTTTAAGTCATCTTCCAGTATACGAACCAGTTCTGTGGTATTATACATGCATTGAAAATGTTCCACAAGCGGACTATTCGAATATTTCGAAAAAAAAACGCGTTTTATAAATATAGCTCCTTCATTTTTGGCGATAAAAAGTTTTTTCAAAAATGGTTTTGTAGAATTTTTAAAGAACTATAAGACTGTGTAAATTAAATTCCGTTAATTCCCTTACTTTTTAATTGGGGTGGGTTTAAAGGGCTCGAATAAGGGGGTGTTTGCTCGTAAATAGAGGTTTTAAACAGCTATATCTCGCTAACTGTTCACTGTAATGAAAATCTATACACAATATAATTTTAATTAATAAAAAAGCTATAATTTAGTGGTCCAGCATTTTGTTCGTATCTGCAGTAATTTCGGAGATATTTGGAAGTAAAACGTGAAAAATACGAAAGTGCAAAAATTAATTTTTCTTTAAACTCAAATTTTTCTAAAATTTGGCCTTTTAAATAGGTGAAACTTTTTGGGTGTATTGACAATACAAATATACAAGGAATTACAGAAAGGTGAAGACCAATTTTTAATTAGGAGGGTAGTTAGGGGGTTATTTTCACTGATTTTTTTCGTAAAGAAAAGCAGGTACCGACTTTTTTTTATCATAAATCTCTCTATATTTATGTTAGAAATTTTTTATTATTATTATTTGTAAGGTTTAATTGTATACTTAGAAACAGATACTTTAAGTTTTCCTCGAAAATGCAAAGGTTTCCCGTTATTTGGCTTTGAATATTTCAAATTATGCATTTGACGAGAAAAGCTAACTTTAACATGCCGTATCTCGGTTTGTATTGTTCCTAAAGATATTATAGAAAAACAATTTAGTTTGTGCTACTAAAAGATACAATTTCGTTATCTGCAGTTTTTTTGATTAAATGCTGGTTTTTCGAGGTATTCTCAAAAAACCCTCTAAGAAGTCGATTTTTTCGACGAAAAACCGTTACTTTTAAGCGCGAATAACTCGAAAAATATTAGTTTTACGAAGAAAGTGTAAAAAACATTTTTTTCTTAGAAATACTTTTTACATCGATTTACATGGTTAAAATGTAATTAAAAATTCCCACCCCCGAGATGGGGTGGCAACCACCCCCAAGGTTTTAGCGTACAGCGGCATGATATAGAAAATGATCCTTGGACTATTACCTACCTTCTGCGAAAATTTCAAGTAAATCCATGCTGGACGAAAAAATTGCGAGCCAAAATGCTTCATTTCCTCGACTATAAGGTCTATAACCCCACATGAGGCATATTTTGGTTTTTAGACGCAAAAGTTAGTTTATTTATTTTCGTTCAATTTGAAACTCAAGCAAATAACCTATACCGTACCGAGCTGTGCTATCTAGTTATCTTATCGTTTTTTTTTTATTTTCAATAAAATCCTTTATTTTTCGCAAAAAAAACAAGCTTTATCAGAAGAAATAATTCGTATTTACCCATTATTTACCTATTACATATCTATACGACTATAATTTAAAGTTCTCCTCAGTCTTTCAGCGTGTCACTAATGATGTAAATGTTTTTAAGGATTTAGAGAATCATAGCATGACATTTTAGTTAAATCTGACAGTTGTCAGAATCGTAATCGTAATTTGGTATAAAAACAAATCAATTGTGTTTATTTCATTTATAAAAAGGAACGTTCTTTGATTTGTATAGTCTTATAAATTGTACAGATTTTAGTCGTATAGATAACACATAAATCATTTTTTGTTCGATTACAGTGTCATCTATCAACAACTAGAATAAATGTTATAAATGACTTTAATCACGGACGTACCTTTTTTCTGTCACTTACAACTTAAAGCGTTAGAAAGAAATCGAAAAACTGTGACGCACTGAAAGATGCCTCTGAGAAGGAGCATACTATCTACATATTTCGTGTTTACCTTACCCTCATCGAAGCAACTCTGTATTATAGGCACTGGAATCAAATCTTTTCATCTTTTCGGTATGATTATTAGAATAATTACAAAAGATTCAACGGTACCATCTATGAATAGTTAACTCAAAAAATCAGGAACTAAAATACGAATTGTTATCCTCTAATGAATTTTAAAGGAAACAGTAGCGATCAACAGGTAGCGAAAACGCGTTCCAAGATTGCGGCTGTAATTTTGAATATTTTTTCGAGATATTTGGCACACGTATTCGTAATATAATAAAGAATGGTGGTACAGAGCCCAATTTGAAAAATATGTTAATATGTGGAAATTACTCTGTAATTAAATACAATATTAAAAAAACGAGCCTGTACCGCCATTAAGAAAAACAAAAAAATACACTTTCTTCAAATAAATTTTTTAACCGATGCGTGGATTTTGTGTCATTTTGGAACTACTAAAATTTTTTATTTCATTAGTAGTTCCAAAATGACACAAAAACTAGACATCGGATAAAAAAGTTTATTTGAAGAAAGTTTATTTTTTTGTTCTTCATAATGGCGGTACAGGCCTCTTTTTTTAATATTGTATTTAATTACAGGGTAATTTCCACATATTAATATGTTTTTCAAATTTGGCTCTGTACCGCCATTCTTTATTATATTACGAATACGTGTGCCAAATATCTTGAAAAAATATTCAAAATTAGAGCCGCACTCTTGGAACGCGTTTTGGCTACCTGTTGATCGCTACTGTATCACCTTAAGATGTGAATATAATGGCAAAAAACATATTTGTGACTTTGACCTTAAATTTTTTTCGAGCCTTTTTACATTTCATTTATTATGGATCCCCTAATATTCGTTCCCGTTTTTAGCTCCATAGGAATTTCTAAAATCTTGAATGTCTATCTTGACCGGGCTAAACACATTCATACCAATCCGAACTTTTTAATAGAATAACTTGCCATTCTTTTTACGACCGTTTCGCAAAAAGAGATCCTATAGCTGGATGTCTCGACTGAGGGTCTAGATGTGATATAAAGGGATCACGTTTTTCTGACATTTACAAAAACTAAACGTCTGTTAATTTGATATTTTGCAGAAAAACCCTGTACGTGCTTTCCACTTGAATGGAGCTCAATCGATATCACTAGACTACGATTGTCGGCAAATTTCGCTACTTAGTGGAAAATTTGGTTGTATAAAAATACAAAGTGGTAGATTTTTTCCGCGAGTTTTTACCGACACTATAGACGCTTTAATTGAGCAAATCTGGGAAAATCGGTTTACTAACCGGATGGAAAGTTTAAAATTTTAATTAGACAAACATACTAAAAGTAAATGTGTATTAATGACTATAACGGTATAATATTACCCTTTTTTCTATATCTTTGTTTCCCCGGTCTTTCAATTTTGCCTTGAAACTATTTGTAATAGACCAAGAGGCAGCGCTGAAAAATCTCTTTGAATTTACTTTTTACTAGAATTTACTAGCTAGATTTTTCAGAATTGATTACTGTGAGTGTGTAGAGAAACATACTGCGGTCGGTCAAGCGAGACGTAGAAAAGGGGTTACTGAGAGGGTATCAAAGTTGCTTTTCTACGAAGGTAATTAAATCCATTTACTAAGGCTGAAAATCATTACACACATTCTAAATTAAATATAAATAAAAGTTATTATAGTCGGTCAGCTGTATGACGGGACAGAGCCGGTCGGTCGGCCCCAATAATCGATTGAGGAAATGAAGCATTTTGGCTCGCAATTTTTTCGTCCAGCATGGATTAACTTGAAATTTTCACAGCAGGTAGGGAATAGTCCAAGGATCATTTTCTATATCATGCCGCCATCATACGCTAAAACCTTGGAGGTGGTTGCCACCCCATCTCGGGGGTGGAAATATTTTCAATGGGAAAGTCCCCGTAGCTGGCTATATACCATAGTTAAAAACCATACAGAAGTAAAAACTTCTTTTGTATATTAGTATAAAAAGTTTTATTAAAAAACATAAAAGTCCTCCAAAATGATTTGCAAAACGTTTTCAATCTGAATCAGATTATCCTCAGTGCCTAGAACGAAGTATTTCCACGTTAAAATGAATGCAAAAGGTTAAAATTGTGACTAGGTTAAAGAAAAATGTGGCAGTACTTACGTTCTGCTTCGTAAAAGAAACTAGCAACTTTTTGAAAAAGGTTACATCGATATTTATGGTTTACATAATAATTAAGTGGTATTTGTAGCGACTCCAAGTCGATGTTACAAGATGAAATGTGTTAGGAGTGCTCAAAGGGCAACATGGTTCCCTGCTCGTTAAGAACTCGTGGTTCTTGCCAGTTCAATGGACACAGACCAACAAAAGTGAAGGAGATGACAATTCAATTATCAGGCCGAAGTGACATGACAAGATAGGTAGTCAATTTTTGGTTATGAATTTCAAATTATTATTGTTGTTTAAAAAATTTGGATTATATATTAGTAACTGTATAAAATTGAAATTTAAATTATAATAATTAGATTTTATTGTAAAAGTATATAAGGCAACTCTCTACTCCCTGTTACAGAAAGAACTCTTGTTAGTGTTAGGTAGATAAAATGCTAGTCAGTGACGTCATCGGTGATTAAATTTGAGAAAGAAAGCAAACATTTTTATTTAGTTTGAAAGAAAAGAAAATTAGTTATATGTGCACCACCTATATAGGTACCAAGATAAGGTGTATATTAATGTTGTAAAAAGGTGATGTTGGTTGCCTATGTATATGGTTGTAATGGTTATTGACAAATTGAAAATATTATAATTTAATTGGTTGTCTGAATTAGAGAACTAAAAACTAGAAAAGATAATGGAGCAAACAAACTGATGTGAAAGTAATGTATATTATTGTAAAGCTTCCCACATAGGCGAGAAGATTGTTTAGCAAAATCAAGTTGAGAACGAGTGATGGTGTTTGCCTGATATTATAGGTTGTAATTAAAATTATTTAATTAAAATTACTGAAAGAATATTAGTTCTAGAAAATCTAATTATTATAATTTAAATTTCAATTTTATACAGTTACTAATATACAGGGTGTCCAGAAACTCTACCGACAAACGAAGACAGGAGATTCTTAAGATAATTTTAACATAATTTAACCCAATTCACTTAGTCCGAAAATGCTTCCTAAGGGAGCTAGAGCTCTTTGAAGATGGCGTCTTGTAATTAGTTTTTCTTAAATATCTCCAGAATGCTTCTATTTAGAAAAACAAAAATTGGTACGCGTATTTATCTTCAAGATATAAATCTAGTCCGTATGTTGCAAATTTCTGGTACCGATCATAGGCGTCCGCTTTAGGTAGGGCAACGGTTATTTTTTCGCACAACTTTTTTGTCTTTAACTGTTATGCATTTCTGACACTGGATTATTAAATTGTGAAGTATTCTAGTACTAAAAGGTACTTATGTTTTAAATCGGTAGGACACACCGTTTTCTAGAAAAATCGATATGAAAATTTTTCGCTTTATGAATTAAAAAAAAAATTTCAAAAAGAAACTGTTTAGAAAGACGAAAACTGGTACATTTATTTAAATTCCAGAGATAAATCGATTTCATTAATTGCGAATTTCTAGTACTGGTCATAGGCGTCCGTTTTGGGTAGGTCAACTTTTATTTTAGAGCATACCTTTCTTGTCTTGAATTTTTGAGCATTTTTGACACTAGATTATTAAATTATGAGGTATTCGAGTACTAAAAGTTACTCTTACTTTATGTTGGTAAAATACTTCGTTTTTTGTTGAAAAGTTCTTCCAATTTTTTTTCAAATTCCAAAAACGAAAAACTTTCAAATCGATTTTTCTAGAAAACGGTGTGTCCTACCGACTTAAAACAAGAGTACCTTTTAGTACTAGAATACCTCACAATTTAATAATCCGGTGTCAGAAATGCATAGAAGTTAAGGACAAAAAAGTTATGCGATAAAATACCCGTTGCTCTACCCAAAACGGACGCCTATGACCGTTACTAGAAATTTGAAATGGATGGAATCGATTCATCTCTGAAAAGTAAATAAGCCTACCAATTTTCGTTTTTCTAAATAGAAGCCTTCTAGAGGTATTTAAGAAAAACTAATTTCATGACGCCATTTTCAAAGAGCTCTAGCTCCCTTAAGAAGCATTTTCGGACTAGGTGAATTGGGCTGAATTATCTTAAAATTATCTAAGGAATCTCCTGTCTTCGTTTGTCGGTAGAGTTTCTGGATACCCTGTATAATCCAAATTTTTTAAACAATAACAATTTGAAATTCATAACCAAAAATTGACTACCTATCTTGTCATGTCACTTCGGTCTGATAATTGGATTGTCATCTCCTTCACTTTTGTTGGTCTGTGTCCATTGAACTGGCAAGAACCACGAGTTCTTAACGAGCAGGGAACCATGTTGCCCTTTGAGCACTCCTAACACATTTCATCTTGTAACATCGACTTGGAGTCGCTACAAATACCACTTAATTATTATGTAAACCATAAATATCGATGTAACCTTTTTCAAAAAGTTGCTAGTTTCTTTTACGAAGCAGAACGTAAGTACTGCCACATTTTTCTTTAACCTAGTCACAATTTTAACCTTTTGCATTCATTTTAACGTGGAAATACTTCGTTCTAGGCACTGAGGATAATCTGATTCAGATTGAAAACGTTTTGCAAATCATTTTGGAGGACTTTTATGTTTTTTAATAAAACTTTTTATACCAATATACAAAAGAAGTTTTTACTTCTATATGGTTTTTTGGAAATATTTTATTACATTTTAACCATTCAATTCGATGGAAAAAGTGATTCTAAGAAGAAAATGTTTTTTACATTTTCTTCAAAAGACTAATATTTTTCGAGTTATTCGCGCTTGAAAATAACAGTTTTTCGACGAAAAAATCGACTTTTTAGAGGGTTTTTTGAGAATACCTCGAAAAATATTCTATATATTTTTGGCGAGAAGAAGTTTCTTCAAAAATGATTTTGTAGGATTTTTAAAGAGCTATAATACTGTGTAAGTTAAATTTCGTAAGATTTCTTAGTTTTTAATTGGGGCGGGTTTAAAGGGCCAGAATAAGGGGGTGTTTGCTGGTAAATAGAGGATTTAAGCAGCTACATCTGGCTAAATATACACTGTAATGAAAATCGATGGACAGGGTAATTTGAGTCATTAAAAAAGCTACAATTTACTAGTTTATAATTTTTTTCATATCTTCAGTATTTTCGGAGATATTTTGAAGTAAAAGGTGAAAAATACCAAATTGGAAAAAATAAATTTTTATTTAAACTCCAATTTTTCCAAAATTAGGCATTTTAAATAGGTCAAACTCCTTGAGAGTATTGATAATATAAATATGAAACGAGCTACAGAAAGGTCAAGACCAATTTTGAATTAGGAACGTAATTAGGGGGTTGTTTTCACTGATTTTTTCGTAGAGAAAAGCAGGTACCGACATTTTTTTGTTTATAAGTCGCTTAGTTTTCATGCTAGAAACATTTTATTATTTTTTTTTGAAAGGTCCTATTGCATACTTAAAAAAAGATTATATAAGTTTTCCACGAAAAATGCAAATTTTTGACAAAAAAAAACTAACCTTTAACATGCCGTATCTCGGTTTGTATTGGTCTTAAAGTTATTATTGAAAAATAATTTGGTTTGTGTTACTAAAAGATACAATTTTAATATTATTTTTGATATCTTTGATATTTTTTGATTAAATGCATATTTTCCGAGGTATTCTCAAAAAACCCTCTAAAAAGGTCGATTTTTTCGTCGAAAAACTGTTATTTTCAAGCGCGAACAACTCGAAAAATATTAGTTTTACGAAGAAAATGTAAAAAATATTTATTTCTTAGAATCACGTCTTCCATCGAATTACATGGTTAAAATGTAATAAAAACTTCCCACCCCCGAGATGGGGTGGCAACCACCCCCAAGGTTTTACCGTATGAAAGGCATGATATATAGAAAATTATTCTTGGACTATTCCTTACCTTCTTTGAAAATTTCAAGTAAATCCATCCGGGACGAAAAAATTGCGAGTCAAAATGCTTCATTTCCTCAATCGACTATTGGGGCCGACCGACCGGCTCTGTCCCGTCATACAGCTGTCCGACTATAATAACTTTTATTTATATTTAATTTTACCTTCGTAGGAAAGCAACTTTGATACCCCCTCAGTAACCCCTGTTCCACGTTTCGCTTGACCGACCGCAGTATGTTTCTCTACACAATCATAGTGATCAACTGGGAAAAATCGAGCTTTAGTACATTCAAAGAGATTTTTCAGCGCTGCCTCTCCGTCTATAAGGTTGCGTCGTCGTACGAACAGGTCACAGTCAAATCGCCGTCAAGTCAAGCGGCAAACCATTCACGCACACAGTCCAGTCATCATGCTTGGCAGATCTACGTCTACGCCAGCATTCAGGTCGATTAAGATTATCGAATATTTAGATAGTTCTTCGTATTGCAACGAATAATTTCCATTATTGCATTCTTCTGAAATAATTAGAACGAACAACGTAACGACAATGCATGTGAATGTCAATTATATCTTTTACAGGATTAAAATCTACAATTTTTATATTCTATGACTGAAATGGTTAAGCATTGTTTATATAGTAGTCTGGGCTGATTATCGGAGAATAGGCCATTTTTGGGAAAAGTTATTTACCAGCAATTTTATTGCTGGAATCGAATCTTATGATTGCATATATTAATAATATAGATATGCAAAGTCCGCAGATAGTGTGCTACTTTTTTTATAAACAAAATGGCGCCCGAAAACCGTGTTTTTATCAATTCCTGCTCTATAACTCCAAAGATTTTAACTTTAGACCAAAAACACCCTAGATAAAAATTCACCGCAATTAAATTCTGCATAGAGATGTGTTTTTTCCGATTTACTTCGACGAAAACTTTTCCCCGGAAAAAGCGGGGTTTTCCAACAAAACCTTTAATTTTCAACTAAACTTTTAGATAAGTAGTTGTTAATCAATAATTAAATAGCTTGGTAACGTAAAAGCCCTTTCCATCTATATTATAATTCCAGAAGCCAAGGGAAATTGAATGAACAGTTTAGCAACAATTGAAATGTTAATTAAAAATTTACGGTCGCTATAATAACGACAGTAATTTTATGATGCATAAGAATAACTATGATTTTTTCATAAAAAGACACTATGCCTATCTAATGTACTCCGCAAAATTGAAATTGGACTATTTAAGCAGCCTCAGGAATATTTTAAAATTATGAACAATTTTTTGGCTTATAAACAAATATAATTTCTCGGGAAATATTAAACTGAATTAAATTATGAAAACAGTATTCGAAAGACAGCGGCAGGATACCTGTTTTAAAAGAAAAAACGTTTAATTATGACGAGTGGTTCCTGAGATACAACCGGTCAAACTTGACCGAAATTTACGGCAAAGATATAAACACTAGGATCATAATTTTCAAATCATCACCTTTTTATTTTTGTCCTCTTTCTCCACACCAATTTTCATATCTTTAAAATCTTCATAACATATATTATTATAATAAAAACTATCGACAATAAAATTGCCAAAAATAGCAAAATTCCAATCATAAATTAGGTTGCAGAAAATGTAACCCTCAAATTTCAAAATTGGTATACGTTAAAAAAATGCATTTTCTCGGCTTCCCATGGAGCAATTTCCTTCATTCTTTTTTTGTTCCCAAGTAACTCGAGTAGAGCCATCGAACTAACGCATTATTAAATGTCAAACTTGGTTTTCTTTTGTTATAAAAAATTAATTTATTTATTATAACACAATATTTTAATTTGTTTAAATAAAAATTGTTTAAATAATTATACAGCTTTCAAATGAGAATATTTATGTTTTTAACTTTAAAAGGTACACTTGTAGTAAGTTTATCTAAAAAAGAGCCTACAACTGGAAAAAATATGTAATTTTCTGTTCTTATAAATAAATTAATCTATTATAACAAAACAAAAGCAAGTTTGACATTTAATAATGTGTGAGTTCGATGGCTCTACTCGAGTTATTAGGGAACAAAAAAAGAATGAAGGAAATTGCTCCATGAGAAGCCGAGAAAATGCATTTTGTTAACGTATACCGATTTTGAACTTTGAGGGTTACATTTTCTCCAACTTAATTTTTGATTGGAATTTTGCTATTTTTGGCAATTTCCACACGTATTATCGATAGTTTTTATTATAATAATATATGTTATGAGGATTTTAAAGAAATGAAAATTGGTGCGGAGAAAGAGGACAAAAATAAAAAGGTGATGGTTTAAAAATTATGATCCTAGTTTTTATATCTTTGCCGTAAATTCCGGACAATTTTGACCGGTTGTATCTCAGGAACCACTCGTCATTATTAAACGTTTTTTCTTTTAAAAGAAGAATACTGCCGCTGTCTTTTGGAATACCGTTTTCACGAGTTAATTTAGTTTAACATTTTCCGAGATATTCTATTTGTTTATAAGCCAAAAAATTGTTTATAATTTTAAAGTATTCCTGAGGCCGCTTGAATAGTCCAATTTCAATTCTGTAAAGTACATTAGATAGGTATAGTGTCTTTTTATGAAAAGATCATAGTTAGTCTTATGCATCTTAATTATTGTCGTTATTATAGCGACCGTAAATTTTTAATTAACATTTCAATTGTTGCTAAACTGTTCATTCAATTTCAATCGGCTTGCTTCTGGAATTATAATATATACGAAAAGGGCTTTTACATTACGAAGTTATTTAATTATTGATTAGCAACTACTTATCTAAAAGTTTAGTCGAAAATTAAGGATTTTGTTGGAAAACGCCGCTTTTTCCGGGGAAAGTTTTCGTCGAAGTAAATCGGAAAAAACACGTCTCTATGTAGAATTTAATTTTGGTGAATTTTTATTTAAGGTGTTTTTGGTCTAAAGTTAAAATCTTTGGAGTTATAGAGCAAAAATTGAAAAAAACACGATTTTCGGGCGCCATTTTGTTTATAAAAAAAGTAGCACACGACCTGAGAACTTTGCATATCTATATTATTAATACATACAATAATAAGATTCGATTCCAGCAATAAAATTGCTGGTAAATAACTTTTCCTTGTATTTTTCTAATTAGCCCAGAGTATAGTAATAGTTGGTCAGCCCAACAGGTCAATTTGTTTGATTCTAATTGAGACATTCAGCAGATGTCACCACCATTTCTGTCAGGGTCGCAACGTTACGCGTAATTAAGATAAATTCAAAATGCATAGACACCAAGTTCGATATGATCGTATTCATAACAACCCAAATCGCATACATATTAAAAAAAATAAATATATGGAACAATATTTAGAAATTGAATTATTGATGTCATGTTTTATAGATACATAAAAAATAGCATGACGTCATTAATTCAATTTCTAGATATCATCATCAGTGTTGCTACAGCCCTATGAAAAAGCCTCTACCTTCCCAAGTCTATTACGCCAGTCAGTCCTATCCATTGCCAACCGTTGCCAGTTTGCTGCGCCTATTTTTCTCCCATCCCCATCTACACCATCCTTCAATCTAAGTTTTCACCTACCCCTATTTCTACTTCCCACAGGTTGTGACATAAGGATTCTTCTAGGAGGGTTGCTATGCTGTGATCTTGCTGGATGTCCTGCCCATCTTAGTCTTCCTATTCTTATAAGAGATACTACGTTTTTACCACCAAATATATGTTTTTATCTGTGGTGTACCTCGTAGTTGTACCTCCTCCTCCAAATACCATTTTCACAAATGCCACTGAATATTCCTCTCAGGATCCTTCGATCAAATATAAGCAGAACGTTTTCTTCTGCCTTGGAGATGGTACATGTCTCCGATCCATATGTCAACACTGGTTGTATAAGGATTTTGTATATTTTTTCTAAATTTCTGGTTCTCATATGTCTACTCAGTCCAAAATAGCATTTGTTCGCTAGGATTATCCTTCGCTTGATTTCTTCTTTCATGACGTTCTCCTTGGTGATCAGGGAGCCTAAGTATGTGAATTTGTCCACCACTTCAAAGGTAGAGTAATTGGCAGTAAATTAGTGACCGATGTTTCTGGCTCTATTGTTGGGTGTTGATGCCATCATCTTAGTTTTCTCCTCGTTTACTTTCAGGTCCATATTTTTTGAGGCATTTGAGAAGGTGGTATACATTTCTTCTAGTTTGCGTGTTGTGCGGGCAACTAGGTCCACGTCATCTGCATATGCCAAAATTTGGGATGATTTATTAAAAATATTCCCTCTGTTGTCAATTCGGGCATCTCTGACCGCCTTTTCCAGAGCTGTGTTGAAGAGAAGACACGCCAGCGTATCTCCTTGTCGCAGCCCAACATTCGTTTCAAACGCCTGTGTTTGTTTACCCTGTATTTCGACTTTGCAAACGACTTTACGCATTGTAGCCTTAACCAATCTTATCAGTTTATCAGGGATGTGGAATTTATCCATAGCTTCATACAATTTATTTCTTAGGACACTATCATAGGCCGATTTAAAATCTACGAAAAGATGGTATGTGTCGATATTGAATTCATTGGTTTTTTCCAGTATTTGCCTTAGCACAAAGATCTGGTCTGTTGTTGATCGACCAGCCCTAAAACCACTTTTATATTCTCCAAGAAGCTCCTCTGAATGTGCACTTAGGCAACCATATAAGATACTTGAAGATATTTTGTAAGCTGTATTAAGAAGGGTTATTCCCCTATAGTTTCTACATTCCAATTGATCACCCTTTTTGTGTAGCGGGCAAACGATTCCAACACACCATTATTCCGGGATTTGTTCCTCATTCCAGGGTCTCAGTATTATTTTATATATTTGATAAGTCAGAGTAGCACCTCCATATTTAATTAGTTCCGCGGACATACCATCACTTCCTAGAGATTTATCATTTTTAAGGTGTTTTATTGCATCCCGTACTTCTTGAATTGATGAAGGCTCTAATGGTGTATTGTTGGTTGCTCCTGGGTGTTGTTGATTTATATCTTCTACTTCGATGGAAAGTAGTTCTTTGTAGTGTTCCACCTACCTTTTCCTCTCTTGCATTATTCAGAGTTTTATAGAATTTCCTTTTTTGATTTTCCTGTTTTAATGCCTCAAGCTCTTCCAGTATTGAGGTCCTTAAAACGCAGCAAGTTATATTCTAGGGCCAGAAAAACCATTATCACGCAATGACTGGTACGATGCTGAGTGTGAGGACATTATAAGAAGAAAGGACGATGCATAGAAACAGATGCAGCAAAGAAGAACCCGAGATAAACAACAAAAATATAAAGACCTTAGAAGAGAAGAGAAGTGCATTCATAGAAGAAAAAAGAGAGTTTATGAAATTTTCTAAATATATTCTTCCATATTATGCTTATTTTTTAATATGTATACTTCATCTAATTTACTAACCGTTGCACGTCATCCGCGTCATAGCCTGTGACGTCGCATGATACCAACACGAAATATTTAGGCGGTAGGTGTGTTCTTTTTTAGAATCCTTTTGCCGAGTACACGGGAATTACAGCCACTAGACATATTTTATTATATACGCGTAGAAATAATATTTGAAGATTTCTATTAATGTTAACCTAAAGAAATACACAATAGTATGTTTCATTTAATTTGTATAAATGGATTATAAAGCGTTTTTATGAAGCACATTTACTCTAATCACACTGTAATTGTAATCGAACGAAGGTGACATTTTAGAATAAATTAACACAAAGAAAATATATAAACATTGTTCTTCAATTTTTATGAATTAGTACGTATATTCAATACAAGTTAATTCAAAACTTTCTAGTTACTAGCCGTTGCAAGATAATTCGGATTTATATTTATATCTATTTATTATTCTGTTATCACATTTTAGTATAAATAATATAATTATTAATTTAAAGCGTACTAACTATGCAGAAGTACGCTTTAAATAAATAATTATATTATTTATATGTACTAAAATGTGATAATAGAATATTAAATAGATATACTTATTAATCCGAATTATCTTGCAACGGATGTAAGAATCAATGTGTATCGGTACTACATTGTAATGGTGGACTATAATATATTATTAAATTAAAAACTGTTTGAAGTAGTTTCGTGGTATGGGTACGTAAATACAATAAAATATTTACATTAAGGTACTAGTACACTTTAGAAGACCAAAAATAATCATTTTTTCAAATAATTTTTTTCTCGGAACTTTTGTTAAAAATGAACATAAAACTTTTTTCATATTCTTACGTGAAAATTTACCACACTTTGACCAAAAAATTAAAAATAAATATTTTTTAACCTTGAAAAACTGAAAAAACGGGCGATTTTTTCACAAAATTTTTTCAAATTTCCGTAAAATCTTTATTTTGCGGAATTTTTCACTAACGGTGGTAAATTGTCACGTAAAAAAACTTTTTTTTTCAAATGCCGTACGATTTTTTTGTTTCAGAGATCCCAATCCTTAGATTAACTGTCCGCCATCGGAACTACTTTTTTTTCGAGGCCTCGACTTTGGCGCCCTCTACAATATCATTGTACGTGCATAAATAAAAAAGATATATTTTTTGTATTCTCTAAAAGTTAGATATTAGTATGTAAAAAGTTTTATGTTCATTTTTAATAAAGGTTCTGAGAAAGAAAATATTGAAAAAATGCTTATTTTTGGTCTTCTAAAGTGTACTAGTACCTTAAAATAACGGACGTTTACTTTGTTTCAATGTGTTAAGACATCGATATGATCACATGTGGTTACTGTATTATTAAAAAAATTCACTGGATCAATAATAATTCTTACAATATTTTAGCAAATGTATTCCAAAACTGATTTCAGGAGAATGTAAAAAATGTTTAATAATTTATTATTTTTCAAAATAATAACAGTTTTATACCCCGTTAGTTCTTACTACGTGGTGCATATAAAGTCGGAAAGTCGGAAAGTCGGAAATACTGTTGATGGATATTTAGAAACTAAAACTTTGTAAAAGTCATTCCTGTAAACGGAATTTCAGAAAATGAAACTGTGTCTTTCTTACCTTGACGTGTTTATTTATTACCAGTAATTCAATCTCAACAGAGATTTTATTTCTATTTGCCAACCACGCCCCTGTTATTATTATTTCTACACTTTTCCATGTCGGCCGTTAAATATCGCAAGAGGCCGTAAATTTTTCTAACTTCTTCCAGTCAGACAATATCTAAGATAAAATTACCCCATAAAATCTACTTTTCCAACATTCTTAACTCCCCTAACGCAGTTTATAAGATTTACAGGAAACATTTTGAATTGAACAGGGGTGACAAGTTGATTTGGGGTTTCTGTCACACTTCTAATGATAACTAGAACAAATAATATAAAGGACACCATATACATCTTATGGAAAATGTAATGCCACTCATTAACAATAAAATTTACAAGAATAGATTCGTCTTGAAATTACAATCATTCCATATCATTGTGCCTACTCTGATTTGATCAGTAGCGGCGTAAATTGTAATTATTATTTACGGAAATCCCATTTTTTAAGTCCATAAACACTATTAGTCTAATCTCTATTAAAAACAGCTTAACCAAGCGTGAGACTGACTCTTATTTTCCGGTGCGTCACCGGAAGTGCGTTGTCATTTATTATCTATAAGATAAGGGACCTGCAGAATCTTCAGATTTACAAAATCTCTTTTATCAGTCTAACTTATATACACACCCATTTGATTTTAGATTTATGTATATCAATTTACACCGTTATTAATTAAAATTCAGAGATGGTAAAATAATATGAAATGATTGTAATTTCGAGAATTTATCCATGCAAATTTTATTGTGTTTGAGTGACATTACATTTTCCAAAAGCTGTGTCCGGATCCTGTATAAAATCATAGACCTACTATTATTATATTGTAAAGAAAATATTAGAACAAAACGGCACAATGTTTTTCATTTTTTTTTATAGTCGTCATTATTTGATGCAAAGTTTCCTTGTCTTGAGTTATTAACGTTACTTGTATTCGATTAGTATGCCTCTTAATACTTCTGTAATCTGGTAGGGTCGTTTAATAATTTGATAGGATCCTTTTCTAGGATTATCATAATAATCGCCAAAAACCCTCACTTATCATTATCATGCGGTAAGAGAAGAATATGCTAACGTTAGTTTCATCCCTATTACTTTATAACTATTACTATGTAACCTCTATTAAGGGGAAAGGCGCAAAATGTCTCATGTCAAAACGTTCAATATGTTTTGAATGTGTTAATTTTTTTCGAATCCTAAGAAACCAAATAAGTATTTTTGAAAAATTTAAACGCAAAATGAAAGATTACGTTATTACTGAGGGTCGAAAGTCCTTTAGAATAAATCTGTGGCGTTATGGCAAAAGTTGATATGTCCAAATTGCTATTTGTTGGCAAATGATAAAAACAACTTGTCCTGTTAATAATAAATCGTTGCACCCGAATATGTGAACCAAGTGGTATTAGACAAAAATATGTGGACAGCATTATATAAAGTGTATACTTTTAAATAAAATTTATTACGTAGAAGGGGGAAAATCGCAGGGGAAAGACATATCAACTTTTGCCATCTTTTTTTTTTAATTTCAAAAAAAAACTTGTCCTGTTAATATAAAATCGTTGCACTCGAATATATTATGTGAAACAAATGGTATTAGACAAAAATATATGGACAGCATTATGTAAATTGTATATTTTCGAATACAATTATTTATTACATAGGAGGGGGAAAATCGAAGGGGGAAAACTTATCAACTTTTGCAATCTTTTTTTTTAATTTTGGTAGGACATATCAAAATAAAAAGATTGGTAACAATTACAAAATTATTTGCAGACTTAAGAAAACAAATATATATTGCATTGGTATATAGTAAGTAATTAGTATAAAAGATAAAACTAATTATTAGTATCAATATTTACAAATTATTCACTATTACTATCATCAGAAAAACAGCATTCCTCGATTTCGGCTGCTTGATTAGACGTTTCAAGACTTTGGTAAAACTGGTGACAATCTTCATGCATCAGCGGTACAAAACTTAACAAATCGGCTTTCTTCTTGGGGTTAATTGGCAATGGATTGTCGTAACTTCTTAGTAGATTTAAATTGTTAATATTTTCTGTCCGTCCTCTTTTACCTCTTCTTAAATCCAAGGTCTTGAATTCTTTATTTTCATCTAGAATAAATTTAATTTTAAGAACTCCAAATGGTTCTTCGTATCTAATCACAGTTGTAGCGTTTAGATTATCTTCATCGATGATCATTCAATATCGATTTTGAATAGTCGATCGTTCAATGTTACTGTCAAAAGCGAAGTGCTTATACCTATCTTCTAGTTAGGTAATTGTCTGATCAGTTATGTCGTATCGTTACCACCCACATAAGTAAGGAAAAATTGATATGTCTACATATCATCTTTTACCAATGTCTGACTTTGACTACCATTGCATTTTTTTTATGCGTGGGCAATACTTGATATCTAACATAGGTATAATCATGTTCAGGTTACTTAAACTTTTCTTAATTTTGACATATCAACTTATGCCACTGCATATAAAACCTTCATTTTTCACTTAGGCACATATCTACTTATGCCACCTTGTTAAACATCCTGTTTGTATCCTGTATGAACATATCAATTGAAAACCAAAAACACGATTTTTGGACATATCAACTTCTATCATAACACCACAGAAATAAAAAGTTTCTTTTGAATGAAATATTTTCAATTAAAATTCACAATAAATTTTCTTTGTTTTTTTCACCCCTGTAACTTATTAAAATAAACATTATAAAAATTTTCAGGGACTTTCGGCCCTTGGCAATAATGCAATCTTTCTTTCTGCGTTTAAATTTTTAAAAGATATTTATTAGTTTTCCCAGGATTCGAAAAAAAATTAATACATTTAAAATACATTGAACATTTTGACCGGCAACATTTTGCGCACGGTAGTCTTTCACATTGATTTTATTCTTATTAGATACTAGTGATTTTGCCCGACGGGGAATACAATCAATTATTGCCTTCTATAGTCACTGCACTGCAATTCTTTGTGACATCCTCCTATTTTATCGTATCTCCTTCAAATTTTTTATTTTTTCTGAGCGACTATAAAAAAGATATAACAAAATGTCATTCAATGTTTACACATCGAAACTATACCGGACAGGCTGCATGACTTGTCGCATTAGGATTTTATAAGATTAGATAGCAGACTTTTTCTTAAAAGGTAACAATCGAGTCACTTTTTTACACCCAAAGGAATGCAGTTTCAATATTGACTACCCTTGTTTATTTCTGTTGTTAGTCAGCAACCGATAGGTATATTTAAAACAAACAGCAAATATTGCTTCGACAAAAATCCGAAACCCAATATAAAACGTGCTTGTAGCGATGAAATTTTAAGGTCCCTTTAATCCCCGGAAATATATTACCAGACCAAAGAGTTAAAACTTCATCCCCTTACATATTTACCAGCATAAATATTTACATACTCATCATTAATTTGAGGAGGATTACAAGGGTCTGCCCCAGACGTTTCCTGTTGTGTTCCAGCTTTTAGCATCCTTTCGTTTTCGAGATCTCACTTGAAAAGTCAGTTGAGTGGTAAATATTTTTAGAGTACTCACTGTAACAGGCTTTATTTTAAAATGTATAAGGAAGATGATAAAACAAATTTAGATAGGCTTGTTTTTGGATACCTGGAACCACTGAGGTGAAAATTAAAACGTTGTAAGTGGATTATTACGTTATCTTTAATAACACGTTTTATTTACAAAACATAAGCTGTCTGTTTGAATGTTGTTTTTACCTAATTAGACGGTATTTTTAATTATAAGAATCGGTTCGATTTACCCTTCTCAAATCTTTCTCAAAATAGCATATTTTAAGTAAAGGTATCCATCAAAACGAAAAGCCTCTGATGATGCTCTAGGAGCGAAAGTATACTTGGGCAAGATTAAATTAAATTCAGTGCTCGATATCTGCCTTTGCTTTCCATAAATTTTATATATTCGAGCATTTAACTCGGGGGCAGTCGCGCTCACTTCTGTAACGTCAACAGTTTAGATTTTATCTCACATTACGAAATTAAATAGGAACTTACAACAAATTTTTATTTTATAGTACATATTTTTATTTACTTGCTATGTTAGAAATATTATTTCTAACAATTAATAAAGCTAATTGGCTGTCCCCAAAGCCATAAATTCCACAAAAAGAAGAAGAAGAAAAAAATACCTACGCATTACTACACCCTTCCTCGAGGCACTTAAGAAATTTTTTCAAAATTGCAAAATTTTTCATCAAGTTATCGTGAAAAAGGAGAAAATGTTAGATTTTATCTAACATTTTATCTAACCCGACTGCTCGCGGGTTAACCATCTTCTATTTTACAGAATGTATTATTGTGTTTCAATTTATCAATCAAAGATAGAATAAAAATTTTATTTTTTTTAATATAACGCGGGTACATAAATTTGATACACCCTGTATATTGATTTGTAAATATTTATTAGAAGTTAGCTTTCACGCAAGGTGGTTTCTCCTTAATGAATTTTTCCATGAAGAATATTAAAAACATTTGTAAATAAAAGTGAAGTGAAAGTTATTTAGGATTATTATTTTAAACCGATTGTTTATTACGGGAAAGGTAGAAGCCATAGGTAATTAGTTCTTAGAAAATTAAGGTAAAGAAAGTTTGGAATTTTAATCTCTTTTTTTTTAACCCCGAGTAAATTTTGCAGAATTTCCCGAAAGTAATTATTATGATGGTAGGGATATTTTTGAAAGTATGACTGGATTTTTCTAATGAAACAGAGAAAGATGGAGAGAGAAATGTTTCTGATTGGCTTGGCAATTTGGATTGGGGAAAGTTTTGTTTGAATGTTGAGACAATTTGGAAAAAAAAAAAGATTAGTGTGTTACCGGCAGGCTTGAGGAGCAGTCAGAAGTTTTCGTGAGTAGTTCAGAAGCAAGTACTAGTGGTCGTGTTGATAGTGAGAGTAGCTGAAAAGTGGAACGAGAGACAAATCAAATCGAGAAGAAATACCTCTTTGATTCTGTAAAGTCCAAGAGAGTAAGTTAAAAGAATTATCGTTATTAAAATTATTTGTAACACGAAGTAAAAAAGTTACTTGGGTCTCAGAAGATTATTGTTGAGAGAAAGAGAGGAGAGAGATTTGGAGTTTATTGAACGAGTCCTGGTCAAAGGAAGCCTGGCTGTTGTTTTGGAGAAATAGTTGATGGTATGCTGCTGGATTTTTGCTGAGAACGGAGAGGGCTTTAATTGTTAGCCTAACATAATCAAAAAGGAGAAGCTGTTTGGTTCAAGAGGAGACATCATTGTGTGTGAATAAAAAAGGTCAGTCAATAACCTATGTGATAGATTTTATTTATAATCAGAAGTTAATTTTTTTACGTAAAAGTATATGCATTTAAGATTCCAACATTTCAAAAATTTAATAGGAAGTATAAGTAATTTTGCGAATACCAAATTTGTTTGTTTAGCTTGTTTTATTAATGGTATCAAGAACAAAGCAATAAATATTTTTTTGAATTAGATTAATTTATATGATAAAGGTTTCATTTGGACAATTATGCCCACAGAATTTAATTGATACATTTACAGAGCATTGCTTTTGGTAATAAAGGTATTTGTATCTGATTATTTATGGTATTTCTATTTATTCCCTTTTCCTATTTTTATCCCGACAAGGATCAACTAAGAGATACTGAAGCCACGAGAAAGGATAAGTGTAACCTAAGATAATTTAATTATTTTTTTATGACAAAAAGGCACCCTGAAAATTTTTATTAATTTTTATGTATGATTTGCGACAATTAAATAATTAATCAAATAAATAATAATTAATATCAAACTAATAGAAAGCAGATCATAACAGTATTGACACAAAAATGGCTATACCGATACGGACCCAAAATAGGTTATTTTGAGCACAAGTTTTAAAAGGTGTCGAACAGGTGTCGAATACGTCCTGAACGGGTCTTAAGCAGCTTCTGAATAGGTCTTGCATACGTTATCATCCAACTATTCATCGCACCTCCAGAAAAAAAGCTTAAAAAATGACCAGAACGAACCTAAAAATTTTTATCGAAGTCGCTGTTTTTGATAGCTCATTTATCACGACACTAAGTGGTCTTGCGTCTTGCGGGTTCTTTTATAGTCTTTTCCAACGAAAATTTGACGCCCCCCCAAAACTCAGAAACCAAGAGCTTCTTCAAAATTAAAAAATACGTCAATTTATATTGGAAGGGGGACCAATTTTTACGTAAAATTCATGACCTCAAATGTAACCCCCTACTGCCCCACATGAATCCCAGGTTTTTTTAAATAGCAAGTGTGGTCGAGTGGCACATCATTTGAAAAATAATTGTTTTCTTACATTTGTTTAATGTTTACAAGACACTCTATTTTTTTTTTATTTACGTAATATAGTGTAGTAAAATAAAATTACACTACATGTAAATCAAAATGTAAATTCGTACAGGTTGAAACAAATTTAATATCAAAGTTTAGGTGGGTACAAAAGATATTTTCAAGAAAGTATCCAAATCATACAAGGCGATCATTGTTTAAATAATTAAAAGGGGGTCATTTTTGCAAAAAAAATACTTTTTTAACTGCTGAGGTCATTCAATTACTAATGAAGGTCTATAGGATTGTTTTCTGCAAAGTTAAAGGGTGAATCTTTCACATATCTCTCTTCAATCCTGACCCCCCGGAGGGAGTGTAGTAGTCGACGTGATGTCGTGTATTTTCCGTCTCCAAAGATCTCTGTCTCTGGTCATTTCTTTTAACTCATGCATAGGTCTTTTGCATATTCCTGTAATCTGATCGATCCATCTTGTTGGGGATCTTCCTCGTGATCTTTGGCCTTCCACCTTTCCTTGTATAATGAGTCTTTCCATGTTTTCTGTGTTGGCTCTCATAACATGTCCAAAGTATTTTAATTGTTGGAGATGGACTTTACTGGAGAGCCGTTGGCTAACTTTTAGCTCTTTTAAAATCGAATTATTTGTTCTATGGTCGGTCCAATAAATTCGTAGCATTCGTCTCCAACAGAATATTTCAGCGGCGTCTATCTTTCTTCTTTCCGAATTTCTCAGGGTCCAAGATTCACATCCGTAAATCAGTATTGGGAATATTAAGCAGTTGATCAACCTCATCTTTAACGCTCTTGAAATTTGACAGTTCTTCCATATTGTGGTCATTTTTGGTGTGGCGACTTTTGCTAGATCACATCTACGTTTTATTTCCTCCTGTAGTGATCTACTGTAGTATCTTTCACATAAGACTTACTAAATTAAATTTGACCCCTTATTTATTTAAATAATTTGACATAAAACTTTAAAAATAAATTTGCAAAAAATTATTTTCAGCGTTTTAAATAAGCACTATAAAATATCTTATTTTACAGGAGAAGTTGCGCTATCTTGTCAGTATTAATTAAAAAAAAATTGGTCCAAAAATATTTAATATTTTTTGAGATATTGAATTTGTTTATTAAATGTTACTCTATTTTCAATTGCAAAAACGCGGTTGTTGCCAAAGAAATTTTCACCTGTGTTAAATCTTAATATTTTTATTTTTATGTATATTTTCGATAAATGTATTGATAAATTCAAATTTCAATTAAACTTCCCCCTAAAATGGCAGTTGAAAATTATTCAAATTTGTTTATAAATCGTCTTTTTAATAACGTCGCGGGGATTAAGTATTTTGAAATGCCGTTTAGATAATTGGGTTGCTGGGAATTTTTTACTAATTAACGAATTTTTTTGTCTTTTTTTCCTCTTCTTTTTTTTTCTTGGAGTTACATTAATACTTTTAGGGTTTAGTTTCATTAAGAATATCGAATCTTTAAGTTGTAGATTATAATCCTAAAAATATTAAGATTGGTCTAAAATCACTTAAATAAAATGTGGCTACTTACTGAGTTACAGGGTGTTTTATTTAAAAATTTAAGAATTATTTTTACCAAGTACTTTCAAACTATTTGACGTATCCTTATCATACTTGGCAGAAAGTGTGGGTACTATACAGTCTACTAAATTTTGATAAACAAAAGTTTATAGCTACTACCAGAGGCGTACGACAGGGGATAGTTATTGGTTGACTCTTCCCAAATTCTACGCCACTGAGGGAATTATTATTTTAGCGAAATTTTTAGATTCTCCAATACTTTCTATGTAAATAATATACTCTTTACTTATAACGATTAAGTCATTAGCTTTCGAGATATTGGACGTTAAAAATGAAACAGCTTAGTTATTTTGATTCATTCATTAATTTATTTTAAACTTCCAATATCTCGAAAACTGATGATTTTATCGATACTAATAAGGTTATTTACATACAAAGTATTTGTATGTAGAATTTGGGAAGGGTCAATCATTCACTATCCCCTGGCGTACGTCTCTGGCAATAGCTAGAAACGCTTATTAATCACAATTTAGTAGGGTGTATAATAGCCACACTTTCTGCCAAGTATGATAAGGATACATCAAATAGTTTTAAAGTACTTAGTAACAACAATTTTTAAATTTTTAAATAAAACACCATGTAACTCAGTAAATAGCCAAATTTCATAAGTGATTTTAGGTAAATCTTAATATTTTTAGGTCTAGAATCTACAACTTATAGATTCGACATTCTTAATGAAATTTAACCCTAAAAGGGCCCATAGTAATATAACTCCAAGAAAAAAAGAAGAAGAAAAAACGGCAAAAAAATTTTGTTAATTAGTAAAAACTCCCAGGAACCCAATTATTGAAACGGCATTTTAAAATACTTAATCCCCGCGACGTTATTAAAAAAAATTATAAACAAATTTGAATAATTTTCAAATGCCATTTTTGGGGGGAGTTTAATTGAAATTTGAATTTATCAATACATTTATCGAAAATATACATAAAAATGAAAATAATGAGATCTTATATAGGTGAATATTTCTTTGGCAACAACCGCGTTTTTGCAATTGAAAATATAGTAACATTTAAAAATCAAATTCAATATCTGAAAAAATATTAAATATTTTTGGACCAATTTTTTTTGCTTAATACGGGTCACATAGCGCAACATAGTTTGTAAAATTAGATGTTTTATAGTGCTTATTTAAAACGCTAAAAATAATTTTTTGCAAATTTGTTTTTCAGTTTTATATACAATTATTTAAATAAATAGGGGGTCAAATTTAATTTGGTAAGTCTTATACGAAAGATTTACCGTTGAACTTTGCAGAAAAAAATCCCGTAGACTTTCATTAATAAGATTACCTCAGCAGTTAAAGAAGTATTTATTTTGCAAAAATGACCCCTTTTTCATTATTTAACCAATGATCCCCTTGTATGATTTGGATACTTTCTTGAAAATATCTTTTGTACCCACCTAAACTTTTATACAAAATTTGTTTCAACCTGTACTAATTTATATTTTGACTTTTTTTTTATTTTATTAGGCTAATAAGTTTGAAGATAATTTTGGACTTAACAAATTTATTATAAATCAGTTAAAAAAAATCAGCTTCTTAAAAATTTAGGCAATAATAAGTATCTATCTTTATTTAATGGGGTAGGCGCAAAATTTTGTCTCCAATGCTTTTTAAATGCATTCATTTTTTCGAATCCCAAGGAAAATAATAAGTATTTTTGAAAAATTTAAAGGGGAATGAAAAATTACGTTATTATCGAGGGACAAAAGTCCCAAAAAAATTAAAAATTTAGTGTGATTTTAAATTTCAAATATATCATTCAAAATAAACTTTTTGCTTATTCTAAGGGGCTTTGGGCCCCCGGTAATAATGTAGTCTTTCATCATGCGTTTAAGGGGTGGGGGGGTATGGTTTGAAATATTTAATTTTTTTTATTATTTCAAATAAAAGTGCTTACTTTCAAGAATACTCTCTGAAAATTTCAAAATAATCGGAGTAAAATTACCAGAGATACAGGCTGTTGAATATCCCTACCTTCGACTCGCTTTGCCGCGGCTTCGCGCCAGCACGCTTGAGCGTAGTGAGAAACGTTAACAAACTGTTCGCCTTCTCTTTTGTAGATTACTCCGAAATTTAAAAAACATATTCCAATGTTCATCACTTTACGATTTGGCAGACAAATAAGAAGATGAAAATGCAGGTGTCAAAATTTTAAAGGCATTTTTCTCAAAACTGCCTTTTTAAATGCGGTGGACATTGTAACTGAAAAACTACTTGACCGACCTACCTGAAATTTTGCATAGATTTTCTTTAGACATTTTGTGAGGTAACAACTTCGAGATATTTTTCGTTTTGTGCTTATTTTTTGTTCAACAATATTAAACCTATTGGTTTTCACACGATTTTTATCAAAAATTTCGTATTTTTGATTTCTGTGGTACCAAAAATTCAAAAATCATTAAAAATAAAAAAAACTCGACGTTGTTACCTCGTGAAACTCGTGAAAAAGCTAATTAAATCTTTTTGAATTTTTTGTTTCGTATGATCCAGTGATGAGTTCTGATGTCCACCGCAAAATCAATTTTTTTGAGCTGCCTGCCAAAATTTGTCGCCAATGGCTTATTTTTCATTATTTTGGATTGAATTTTTTCTTAAATATTCTTTGGATTGTACTTAATATGCTTATTTAATTTAAGAATAAAATAATTCTACCATAGCGTCGAAAAAAATTCACAAAAATGTGCCTGATATGTTGATTTCAAACTTTCAAAAAAGTTTTTCATTTCCTCCCCCCCTTAAGTTTTTCAAAAATATTTATTAGTTTTCTCAGGATTCGAAAAAAATTAATGCATTAAAAAGCATTGGAGTCGAAATTTTGCGCACACCCTCTAAATTAGAAACAACGTTTTATTATTGATACTGTTATTCTGAAATAAATAAATGTAAGTATTCTCGTCAAAAAAGTTGTAAGAATAAGCGAAAAGCAGATGTTTTTTCAGGCTTTTATTTTTCTCTAACTACTGCGAAACCCTCTTATCTTTTCGAGTATTTGCGAATCTTTTGAAAAACCATCCCGGAACTATCTGAGAGTCGTAGAAGAGCAGAATGGAGGTCGGCTTCAATTGACCCCTGAGGATTTTATCGGTTCTTGCAGATTTTCCGTTCGCTGCTGCCGATATTTTTGTCTCTGGAGCGTGTCACCACTCGACAAATTTTTTGAGCTTTTCCGGAGCGTGATCAATTTTATTCAACTGTAGGTGTTATTTGTTTAACTTACTCTTTTGGGATGAGGCAGTCAAAATTTATCTAATTAATATTTTTAAAAATTGTAACTTTATGAACGTCTCATCTTCACTATTTTATTATCAAATAATTATTTTATTCTATTTTCTTTAATAATTGATTAATTTCTTAATTACTTTCATTGTTTTATTGGTTTTCCGTTAAAAGCTAAGTCGGCGCCCTGTTATAGGCAACTCTCTTTTCATTCTGATTATATCTAAAACATCTAATTTTATCAAAAACGAATAATTATTATTTTCAATTTCGTTGCAACACGAAACTACAGCCGCATCGTACTCTAGTTCAATCCGAGAGTGCAGCAAGCACCTCTACCGGTTTCTAAACTTATTAGTCTCTCATCAGGAAACACATATAATATGCTGCTCTCTCGGACCCAACCAAGTCAAACCCCGGCGTCCAGTTATGGATTGCAACGAACAAAATGGCAGGGATGCCCTAGCGGCAACTGCTAGCAAAATATTAAATTTTCAATCTAATAGCACATAAAACAACATTAAAAATATTACTCTACATCCCGCCAGACTGAAAACAATGGGAACCTTCTCTGGTTACACCCCCGAGGCTTCTAAAATTTGCAAGCCATAACGGATGCTGAGACTAAAAAGATGAGGGAATTTTACAATTTATAATTCACGTCCCATTCTCGTTGGAACTTTACGGATCTGAGCAGATATAGTAATGTTTAAATGCGTTTTTCTCAAAACTTTATTTTTGTAAGTTAATGGATTTTCCCAGTACGCCCACGATATTTTCTTTATATTTTTAATAAAAAATAAACCTGCTTATAGTCTAAGTAATGAAGCTTAAAATAGAACAAAAAATCGCAATTTTTACAGAATGGATTGATTTGCTTGAAAATTTGAGAATAAGTACTGGATAGTCCAAGTATCAAAATCTATATCATGCCGAAAGGCGCTTTTACCATGGGGGTGGTTGCCACCCCATTTCGCGAGTGGAAATTTTTCATTATATTTTAGTCACAAAAGTTGGTAAAAACGTTCATTCTAAGCAAAAAACGTTCTATAAATTTTTTTGATACAATTGATAGTTTTCGATTTATTCGCTATCGAAAGTGTTTGTTTTCTATCGAAAATCAATGTTTTTAAGTTTTCTGCTAATAACTCCAAAAGTTTTCGTTTCATCAAAACAACTATACTTAACAGAAATGTACCTTTTGAAATAAACAAAACCGTTTTTTCAAATTTTCTCTAAGACCAATAGTAATCGAGCTATACTTTATTATATGTTGGCTCTTCTTCGTCAAATGTTAAATATTGTAGTTTCAAAGTCAAAATAGGGAAATCTGTGCATTTTTAGAGGACAACTTATTCAAACTAATTTAAAGTACTTAAAATATCTATCGTCTAGCGGTAGCGTTTAGAAGACACCGCTGGAAGTCAGCCGCTGAGAGATTTACTAAGCTTTCCATATCAGCGCTGGATACAACCACTCAGCCGATTTCTGCTGACAGTCAGCCGCTGTGGTCGTCCGAACGCAACCATTGTTAAAGAATAAGGCTATAACATAATTAAAAATTACTTACATCGGAAAACAGGTTTAAGAGATATGACACCTGAAAAATGACCTATTTTTGGGGTGCCAATTTTCTCTGACGCAAAGTGTATAATTACCAGAGAACGGCAGTTCTCGTCAGTGGCGCACAACCCCAACAACAATACCCCTACAAGCGACACTATATATACACGAAATTTTAGATTTTCTAAATCTGACTGAATTGAAAATTGGACCAAATCCCATCTTAAAGTTTAGGAAAAGACTCACCCATTCATATGTCAACTCTCCATTTTGGTCCAAGGGTGTGGATTTTACGCCCCTTCCCATTTAGGGTGTTTTTCGTTGTCGTGCGCAAAACTCCCAAAAATTTCAAAAATTTAAGTCCGACCTTTACGGCTTCTGATAATGCTGATCATTACTTTTCCAACCGATGCGCGATGTCTAATTTTGAAAGTAGGCTATACCATTCAAAAGTTACCAAGCACAGAAGTATGACTCAATTTTTATTTAAAAAGGGGAAAATGTTTGTGGATATGTTTGTATTTATGTATGTATGTGTGTGGAAAAATTACACCGATCTGAATTTTTTTTTCTGCGTTTCAACAGATTGTGAGGGCCGATTCAGGACCGGTGTAATTTTGACTTCTGACTACCCGTAAGCCAGCTAGAGGGCTAGGGAGATACAAAATAGCATATTTTTTGGGCGTATATATCTTAGGTTCAAGGAGAGACAGGAAAACCGCAATTACACTAAATCAATAGGGTTAAGTTAAAATTTCAAATGGTGCCTAATAGGCTATTGATTATATTCAAAATAAGATAGCTAAAAGGAACTACAACGTTAACGGGGTTTTATTATTTCATATGGTCAATGGACATCTATATATGAAAAAACCGCGGAGTGCTACCATTTGAAGGGGTGCGTTTTTGAGAAATGGGTGAATTAGTCCCTGGGCACAGGTTACATTAGGGTGAGTTCTATGCACTTTTGGTACAAACACGTCTACATAAAAATTGGTCCTGGTTAAATTTATTATCTAAATATCACTATTTAAAGTCAATGGTACTTTTTTTTACAAAATTATATTCAAAAGAAAAAGCACAAAGAAACCCAAAGGAAAGAAATTTTGTTTTTTGTCCCATAACTTTTGTCCACGAGTATATAGGTATAGACATTGCTTTACGGAAAAGAAACTTAAATATTTATTCTTTAAAATGTTGTTTAGTAGAGGTAATTAGGATTTATAGTTTTCGAAATATGATTTTTTAAAATTTGCCACTCACAGCAATTTTTGGGCAATTTTCCTTGTTATTTCGCAAATATTGTTCTGTAACTTTTTCTACGTAACTTTAGGTATATGCTATGGTAAACGTAATAGCAACAGAAATCAATTACCTTTAAAATGGTCTACTGTATAACGTTGTAGGACTTTTTTTGAAGAGATTGTGGTTTTTCAAGGTTTTATACTTTTAACGATTTTTTATAATATAATATAAAAATAAAATAATATTATTATATAATATATTATATAATATTATATTTATATGTATACTACACTATATTTAATATTATATATACTATATTATATAATAAAGAAAACTTATTTTGTTTAATTTAAAATGGTGTAATACAAAAAATTCTAGTAGTGTAGGAAACAAAGGTTGAACCTTGCAAAATGGACACAAGTCCGGTTTTATTTTTTTTCTGGTATATCAAGGGGTGCTTATTATAAGACTAACTTTTTCTGAAAAAATTTCGCCCCGGAACCTCCCTTTTCACCCCTTTAAAGGGGGTAATTTGTGGTTTTTGCGGAAAGTAGCCCTTCCTGTAACTTTTACCAAAAATTTCTTTTATAGAAATATGAAGAGGACTATATTTTCTACGATTTATTTCCAACACCATCTCTCTTTCATCCACCGTTTAGCGGGGGTGGCACCCTAAAGTTGACAAGTTTTTAAAAAAGATGTTTTTAAAAAAAATATATTTTTCCCTAACTCTAACCAAAATTAAGAAGAAATCATGAGGCAATTATTCACAAATAATTGACTGATTTTTTGGTATAGGTTTCACTTAAGGATAATTGCCCTTTTTTTAATTACAGGGTCTTACATTTTAAAAAACCTCTTTTTATACCATCTGAACCGTTTATGCTAGAGTAAAAAGACTTTCAGCGATTACCCATGTACTGGTGCTATTTACAAATTTGTATAATGCACCCCCATTTTTTCCCCGGAACCACCCCAAAAAAAAAGAAGAATTAATAAATACATTGATTTTCTTGGAATCCTTCACACACAATGCCCTTTATTAATATGCTTCATATATCATTTTGTGGACGTTATTATTACCCATACATGGACACCAAAAGCAATTTCCTAGTGCAACCCCTGTAGCAAAAAAAAAATAAATAAAATGGGGGGTTGAAAATTTTTTTTTGTTTTTTGCTTTTTAATCCATATGAGCATATGCTTCATCAATAGTGCTTTTCAAAAATATATATGGTTATTGCAACATCTCTGCGAAAACCACCCCTATCCTTGAAAATATACTGCAGAAACTACCCCTATCCCTTGGCGAGCATGTTTTTACGATTTTCTCATTACCTATGTATTCTTTTTAAACAAAACTTATACAAGGTTAAAGACCACTATTTCCTCTAAAAATTATGTCCTATTCATTTTTTCGTATAAGCAACCGTTACGGCACAGTGGCGCCGTAAACCTCATATATGCTTTGGCGGGCTCCAGTTTTTGTTTTTTTTTTCGTCATCTGTTCGTTTTATTGATAAAGTACTTATGCAAAATAAAACAACACAGTGTAACCTACAAATTATGACTTATGCACATTTTACATTCTTTGCTCCCCAAAGCCACAGTGGTGGCCCCAAAATAAATTTTTGCATATTTTCGCCACCTACATGCATTTTATTGCATTAATGCTACCTTAACAGCACAATATTTACCCTTAGGTGGTCGCTACGCAGTGGCGGATCCAGGGAGGGGTAATGGGGGTGATCACCTCCCCCCCTCTCAAACCAAGTGATATTATATTCAAAGATTATAAAAATATTCATTTATTTTTATAGAAATTTAACCAATTGGCACCCCCCTCTTAACGATGCTGGATCCGCCACTGTCGCTAAAGCATAAAAAGTCATTCTTATAAAAATAATATTAATATAATATAAGTATTTCTATAAAAATAAATTAATATTTTTATAATCTTCAAATATAATATCACTTGGTTTGAGAGGGGTGGGGGTGATCGCCCCCATCGCCCCTCCCTGGATCCGCCACTGCTTAGCGACCACTTAGGGGTGAATATTGTGCTATTAAGGTAGCATTAACGCAATAAAATGCGTGTAGGTGGCGAAAATATGAAAAAATTTATTTTGGGCCACCACTGTAGCTTTGGGGAGCAAAGAATGTAAAATGTGCATAGGTCATGATTTGTAGGTTACACTGTGTTGTTTTATTTTACATAAGTACTTTATCAATAAAACAAACAGATTACTAAAAAATAAACAAAAACTGGAGCCCGTCAAAGCATATATGAGGTTTACGGCGCCACTGTGCCGTAACGGTTGCTTAAACGAAAAAAATGAATAGGACCTAATATTTAGAGTAAATAGTGGTCTTTAACCTTGTATAAGTTTTGTTTAAAAAAAATGAATAGGTAATGAGAAAATCGTAAAAACATGCTGGATAAGGTATAGGGGTAGTTTCTGCAGTATATTTTCAAGGATAGGGGTGGTTTGCGCAGGGATGTTGCAATAACCATATATATTTTTGAAAAGCACTATTGATGAAGCATATGCCCATATGGATCAAAAAGCAAAAAACAAAAAAAAATTTTCAACCCCCCATTTTATTTATTGTTTTTGGCTACAGGGGTTGCACTAGGAAATCGCTTTTAGTGTCCATGCATGGGTAATAATAACTTGCACAAAATGATATATGAAGCATATTAATGAAGGGCATTGTGTGTGAAGGATTCCAAGAAAATCACTTTATTTATTAATTCTTCTTTTTTTTTGATGGTTCCGGGGAAAAAATGGGGGTGCATTATACAAATTTGTAAATAACACCAGTACATGGGTAATCGCTGAAAGTCTTTTTACTCTAGCATAAACGGTTCAGATGGTATAAAAAGGGGTTTTTTAAAATGTAACACCCTGTAATTAAAAAAAGGGCAATTACCCTTAAGTGAAACCTATACCAAAAAATCAATCATCTATTTGTGAATAATCTCCGTAGCCTTTCTTTTTAATTTCCGTTACAGTTAGGGAAAAATATATATTTTTTAAAAACATCTTTTTTAAAAACTTGTCAACTTTGGGGCGCCACCCTTGCTAAACGGTGGATGATAGAGAGATGCTGTCGGAAATAAGTCGTAGAAAATATAGTCCTCTTCATATTTCTATAAAGGAAATTTTTTGTAAAAGGTACAGGAAGGTCTGCGTTCTGCAAAAACCATAAATTACCCCCTTTAAAGGGGTGAAAAGGGGGGTTCCGGGGCGAAATTTTTTCAGAAAAAGTTAGTCTTATAATAAGCACCCCTTGATATGCCAGAAAAAAAATAAAACCGGACTTGTGTCCATTTTGCAAGGTTCAACCTCTGTTTCCTACACTATAGGATTATTTTTGATTAAGATATTATTTTGCAAAATGTAATAAGTACTTGCAACGATTTTTGATTTTAGGTTTATTTTTTAAATTTCTCATTATAGCTTTTTTTTCTTGTACATGAATATACTATATATTGCTCAATAAAGAGGGCTTACTTTCTGTTCTTTAAAATGGTGTATCGTCTATATTTAAATAATGGAAACCGAGTGATTCTTTGATATTTTTTTACCTATCTTATTTAAAATTATTTCTTTTACAAAAATTACATAAACATTAGTCTTAGAAAACATCACTTTAGTTAAAATTATTTAAACGTTCACATTTAAAAAATTTTCAAAATCAAAGTCCATCTCTTTGTTAGCATTAGCTTCAATATCTTCGTCTGATACCTCAGTTATCTTAGAGTTCCCACAATTAGTACCCATGCACATGCACCCTTTGCAGAATATTGAACAACTAATTCCTATCTTCCTACAACCGCAGTTTTTTGTACATCCTTTGGTACATTTACATGCTATTTTTTTCAAGCAAAGCTTGTGCTGCAGGAGCTTTGACAGTAAATATTGGAATTAATCCATATTTTGAAGTTTGCCCGGCCGAGTTAAGTGGATCCAAAGTATTACATGGTATTACGTATAAAAAATAAGATTCAATCATAACACACAATCACATAAGTTATAATGAGAAATTTAAAAAATAATCCTAAAATCAAAAATCGTTGCAAGTACTTATTACATTTTGAAAAAGCATATCTCATTCAAAAATAATCCCAGAATGTTTTATAATACACCATTTTAAAGTAAACAGAAAAAGTTTTCTTTTTTATTATTATAATAAATATATACCTAAATTTAGAACAAAAAAAAGTTATAATGGGAAATTAAAAAATAATCTTAAAAAATATAAAACTCGTAAAAAGTATAAAATCTTGAAAAAGATAACCTCTTTAAAAGAAGTCGTACAACATTATACAGTAGAACATTTTAAAGGTAATTGATTTCTATTCCACTTACATGTACCATTGCATATGCCTAAAGTTACGTAGAAAAATTTACAGAACAATATTTGCGAAATAACAAGGAAAATTGCCCAAAATTGCTGTGAGTGGCGAATTTTGAAAACTCATATTTTTAAAACTATAAATCCTAATGACCTCTACGAAACAACATTTTAAAGATAAAATATGTAAGTTTTTTTTATCTACAGCAATGTCTATACCTATATCCCCGTGGACAAAAGTTATGGGCAAAAAACAAAATTTCCTTCCTTTGGGTTTCTTTGTGCTTTTTCTTTTGAATATATTTTTGTAAAAAAAAGTATCTTTGACTTTTAAAAGTTACATTTAGATAGGAAATTTAACCAGGAACAATTTTTATGTAGACGTATTTGTACCAAAAGTGCATAGAGCAAAAGTGCTAGAATGGTAGCACTCCGCGGTTTTCTTATATATTATAGAGATTCATTGGCCATATGAAATAATAAAACCCCGTTAACGTTGTAGTTCCTTTCTATAGTACATAATCAATAGCCTATAAGCTATCAAGCTGAGACATACACACTGCTCACCATAGCCGAAAAACTGAAAAACTAAACTTTAAAAATTTTGGATTTTTGACAATTACTTAAAATTTCAAACTACGAATTGCGCCAATAACTGAGCGTTTGTAGGAGGTGTCTAGTCACGTCTAACGGTGTATACCTCATATCTGGGAAAATTCGAATTTTTAAGTTATAGGCTTCATAAATATGATGAAATCTATTTCTTATGGGAAAAACGGTTTTTCAAGCTCAATAATTACTATAATGCGTTTAGTTATAATACTTGATTTTGGATGCATCAGATACTACTTTTCAGTACGTTTCAAACTCATGTTTATTGATCAAAATCAGTTAAGCCGTTCAGAAGTCATAGAGCTTCAAATTATAATCAGTCCAGGAACTGAAACTTTTCACTTCGCAATTTTTACAGAATGGATCGATTTTCTTGAAAATTTGACAATAAGTAGTGGATAGTGCAAGGATCAAAACCTATATGATGCCGAAAGACGCTATTACCATGGGGTGGCTCCCACCTCATCTCGGGAGTGGAAATTTTTTATTATATTTTGACCGCAAATATTGGTAAAAACATTAATTCTAAGCAAAAAATGTTTTATACATTTCTTTGATAAAATTAATAGTTTTCGATATATTGGTTATCGAACGTGTTAGTTTTTTATCGAAAAAATCAATGTTATTAATCAGTTTTCTGCTAATAACTCAAATAGTTTTTATTTTATCAAAACAACTTTACCTAACGAATACATACCTTTTAAAGAAGAAAGAAAGTGTTTTTTTAATTTTCTTTAATACCAATAGTAATCGAGCTGTAGTTTATTATATATTAGCTTTTCTTCGCCAAACACTAAATATTATTAAAGATTCAAAGTAGTCAAAAGACGGAAAAACTATGAATTTTTCGAGGATAACTTATAGAAACTAATTTTAAATGTTTTAAAAGATCTATCTTCAAAAATAAAAAATAAAGTCTGTAGCTTAAAAATTAAGTGACTCATAATGAAAAGAATGTCAGTCCCTATTTTTTCAGTCAAAAAGTTATAGGAAACAACCCACTAATTACCACCCTAATTAAAATTAGTCATCGACCTTATTACGTATTTTTTATTTATGTATTTTTAATAGGTTGCAGAAGTTTGACCGGCTCAAAACAATTAGTTTTTAAAAAACTGGAGTTAAAAGCGAATAACGAATTTTTGTAGTTTGGTAAAACATGCCTTTTTTTCAGAATAGAAAGATTAGCATCAGAGATGCGAAAACATGTTTACTTGTTTACATATGAAAATGTAGCTTGGTTAATTCTTAAGAAATTGGTTTATGAAAATTTTTTCTTCGATAAAACTTGCGTGAGCTACAGACAATTAGAACTTGTAATAACATGCAAAAACCACCTTTACCAACCCTTTCAAAGTCACCTCTTTTTGCAACTGAGGATTTTAAAAGGATTTAATATTAATAGTCTTATAACTAAGCGCCAAATTTAACGCACCACCTTAAAAATGGGACAATTTTAATGTCTCATATTTCCTAAACCTGTCCTCCGATTTTAGTGATTTTTTTAATAGGTTATAGCTTTATTCTTCAAGAATATACATGTAATAATATTGTTGCTAAACAGATAAGTGTCATTGTATACCGGGTATAAAAATGATAGTGTGTTTTTTCCTCAAAATGTGGAACACCCTGTGGAATATTCTGGCGTATATAAAATATTGAAATTAAAACTCAACTGTAGCCTTATGCTTTCTTAACATTATGCTTTTTGATTCATTCACTTATGTTGGATAATAAAAAAGTTAGGTACCTTAACAACTAGCAACGTTTTTCATCAATACAGGGTGTTTCTAACTAAGTGCGACAAACTTTAAGGGGTAATTCTCCATGAAAAATAATGACCGTTTGCCTTATAAACATATGTCCGCAAATGCTTCGTTTCCGAGATACGGGATGTTGAATTTTTTCGTACAAACGGACGATTTATTTATTGCTCTAAAACCGGTTGAGATATGCAAATGAAATTTGGTAGGTTTTAAGAGGTAGTTATTGGGCATTTTTTGGCATACAATTAAGAATTTTATATTCACCATTGGCGTGCATACGGGTAATATGACCGGGTAATATGACCCGTATGTACGCCAATGGTGAATATAAAATTCTTATTTGTACGTAAAAAAATGCGCAATAACTACCTCTTAAAACCCACTGAATTTCATTTGCATATCACAACCGGTTTTAGAGCAATAAATAAATCGTCAGTTTGTAAGAAAAATTTTGACATCCCGTATCTAGGAAACGAAGCATTTGCGAAAACATGTTTATAAAGTAAACGGTCATTATTTTTGCATGCAGAATTACCCCTCAAAGTTTGTTGCACTTATTTAGAAACACCCTGTATTGATGAAAAACGTTGCTAGTTGTTAAAGTACCTAACTTTTTTATTATCCAACATAAGCGAATGAATCAAAAAGCAAAATGTTAAGATAACCTAAGGTTCCAGTTAAGTTTTAATTTCAATATTTTATATACCTAGAATATTCCACAGGGTGTTCCAAACTTTGAGGAAAAAACACACTATCATTGTTACACCCGGTATACAATGACACTTATCTGTTTAGCAACAATATTATTACATCGATATTCCTGAAGAATAAAGCTATAAAATATTTAAAAAATCACTAAAATTGGACAACAGGTTTAGGAAATATCAGACATTAAAAATGTCCCATTTTTAAGGTGGTGCGTTAATTTTGGCGCTTAGTGTAGATCTTATAAAAACCTACAAAAATTTTTTTAAAAAGCTTTCTATTAAAAAAATAAAAAATTAGGGTTAAAAAACCAATAAATTTTGTTGAAAAAAAAAATGGAAAAATCCAATTGGAAGCATAATAATATAAGTTAGAGGTGTTTTTTTGTATGGTGTACGTTAAAAACTTATTACCAAAGAACGGCAGTTCTTAACAGTGGCGCATAATATCCCTACATGCGACACTATTTATAAAGCTTAACGTGTATTCGATAAACATTGCATTCAACTTCATACATTTAATTTATAAATAACTTTGAAAAACTCCTGATACAAGAATAAAAACCGCTAAACGCCGTAAAAATGAGTGGCGCCACAATATTCCAGCTACAAAAGAGCTGATATGAATATTACCTAGCGCGATAATGTATTTTCACCTAAATGGAAAATAAAATTCTAGTTTTATTTTAAAAGATTTTTCCATAATATTTGCTAAATTTGAAGTAAAACGCGCCACAAAATAGCTTCAAATGCAAATTGTGTCAAAGTTATCCTTTTGCGGCGCGTTTTACTTCACAATTAGCAAATATCATGGAAAAATCTTTTAAAATAAAACTAGAATTTTATTTTCCATCAAAATGAAAATACACTATCGCGCCACGTAATATTCATATTAGCTCTTTTGTAGCTGGAATATTGTATGCGCCACTCATTTTTACGGCGTTTAGCGGTTTTTATTCTTGTACACTTTACTGGAAATAATAGTAGAGGCAGAGTTAGGCCGATGCCACATTATGCGTTTTGACCGGATGCGTTTCCGCCGCATCCTGTGAAAACGCAGTGTGACAGATCGGTCCGGTTACGTTGGAAACGGATGCGTTTTGAGTCATCGGTACGCGCTTACAAACTGCACCAGACTAAACGCATAGTGTGACAGGTCGGTCCGGTTGCGTTGGAAACGGATGCGTTTTCACCGCATCCGGTCAAAACGCATAATGTGGCATCGGCCTTAACGGCTATTACAATTTACTTGCATATATAAAAAAGAACATTATTTTTCTCAAAGTAGTCTACTTTCCTTAATTGCAAAAAGCTTTTCAATACTGCATCAAATACTCTTAAATTTGAAAAAGCGAGCCGAATCAGTGCCAAAAAAGTTATAAAAACGCTGGTTAATGCCAACATCTCGTTGGATGTACAGTGAATTCAATTAGGCAAATTATGCAAAAATACCAATCGATGTCTCGAGCCTTGGCCTGAAGTCAGCACTATCAGTGAATTATTTCCGTAGATTTTCAGGAAATTGAAAATTGACGAATATTTTCCTCGTTTAAGAGCGGTATTAGATTTAAAAGTCGTTAGTTTTTCTTAAAATACTTCATTTTGATTAACTCCCCTAGGTAATTTTGATAAGGGAAGTTATATTGCTTTGGAATAAATGGTACTTAGTATTGAAATTACACCATTATAAAATAATAAAAAGGAAAAATTGTAGAGGAGGAGAAAGAATATAAAGGAATATAGAAAAATCACTTTAAAGAAATGCTTATTGAACCAGTTATAAATGGTGATGTTGAAGAAGAGGATGAAGAAGAAACGATCACACAGAAATCAACATTGGAAAAAGTAAGAGACATTATCATGAAGGGGAATAATAGAGAAGTACCTGGGCAGGACGGAATAAATCTAGAACTAATAAATTACCAAGGGGACATGTTACATGAAAAATTACACAAATTGCTTAAGAAAATGTGAAAAGAAGAGAAAAGTCTAAACGAGTGGAAAATTGGACATGTTATAACGATCCAAAAAAAAGGAGACCAGCATGACTGCAAGAACTAGAGAGCTATTAACTATTAAACGTAGTCTGTAAAATATTACTGTCAATAATAAAAAAAAATTAACAGTTAAAAAAAATACCATAGGACAATAATACCAATGCGGTTTCATAAAAGGCAGATCAACAACGGATGCAATATATACCTTTAAACAAATTAAGGAAAAGCACACGAACATTAACATTAAAAAGAAATACTATTTATCGATTTTGAACAAGCCTTTGACTCAATAAAGAGAAAGGAAATAATGAAAGCCCTAAAATATCAACGAGTAAGTAAAAACCAAAAAAACCTAATAAAAATGTCAATTAACAAATAAAAAGTCAGTATTCTAATAGAAAACGGAGAAACAGAAGAATTCAAAATAAATGAAGGGGTGAGACAAGGTGATTCATTGTCAGCAACACTATTTAACCTGACAGTAGATATTGCGTTAAGAACGATTCACAAGGGGAACCTAAGAGTAAGGAATTGCAAGAGCTATAACATCGTATTCAATTTAATCTTCCAAATCGTTTATTTTTTAAAAGACAAAAGGTAAAGAACCCCCGTTACATGGTTCTCGCAGTAAAATTTAGGCTTTAAACGTTTAATATCTATTCTATCTACCTAAAATTTTATTCTGTATCATTTCTTAGGCGTCTCGAGTATTTTTTGAGTCATTATTAAAAGAAAATGAAATTTACGAAATTTTTAAAATTCCCATTTTGTTAAATTATATTTTTTTCAAATAGGTATATGCATTCTAAATCGGTCAACATGTTTGAAGTCATTACTTACGTGAAAATAAAGAAATTTTTGCAAGAGTCTTATCATACCAGCCGACGAGTAAAGACGTTAAATTCTAATTAATATTCGCTTACAGTTTTTGCAAAAGTTAAAAACGCGTTTTGTGAATGTGTTATTTTAACGATAAACATTGGTAAGGTGACTTTATTTAAATACATATTATAGACGACTTCAAAAATAGGCCAGTATTTACTGGCCCCAAATAATTGATATTTTGGCATACAAAATATCAATTTCTACATCATGGCATCCTCATCTACGTCAACTAAACCTACTTCTACACCAGACCAACAATCTCTAGAACCTAAAAGCTACTCTTCCGTAACCAGACAACCAACCGCTAATGTTTTTCCATCAAGAAACCAAGCAATTGTGTTCGACGCAATTGACAACACCAAAATTGAAGATTACCTCCACAGTTTAAGCCAAATTATTCGACCAATAAATATTATTTTCTGTTCAAAGTTATCCAACAACAGAATGTGCATTTACTTAGCAAATGAAAAATTAGTGGACGACTTTATTATCAACCACGGAAAAATCAAAGTTAATCAACAACTCCTACAAGCACGACGACTAATCACACCCAGCCAACGACTAGTACTCTCAGGCGTATGTCCATCTATTCCACACTCAATCTTAGAATCCGAATTGCAAGCACTTGGTGTCAACCTTTTGTCACCCTTATCATTTCTCCGTATAGGGACTTCCAGTCCTGAGTTCCAGCATATATTAAGCTTTAGGCGACAAACCTATATATCCCCTTTAACCAACCATACCTTACCCGATTCTTTTATTATAACCCACGAGGAGACATCATATAGAATATGGATATCTTTAGACAACCAGACTTGTCATATATGCAAAAACACCAAGCATTCAGCAAAAGACTGTCCAACAAAGGCATCTGTATCAGGTGACACCACTTCAATTCCTCAAAATACAGAATCAGGTGAGAACTCTATTGAAAATAATTACAATCAGGCGACTAAAGAACTAACGAGTGGCATCCCACAAAATAAAACCGAACTTAACGATCAAGTTGAACAAAATGAAACACTAAGCACAGAACTCCAAACTAACCAAATAGAAACAGATCCAATATCACAAAAACGCACAGTTTCTGAGCGTTCTCCAACTCCTTCATCAGAACACGCTTTTGAAGTACCAAAAAACAAAGAGAAAAAGACTAAATTAAACCAAGGCAATAAACCAAAAAAGACGTTAGAGGAAATGCTGAAACCCACAGAAGAATTATTTAGAGACCAAAATTCCAGTTATCCCTTAAACTATGATCAACTAATAGATTTCTTCGAAAATTGTACAGGCGCTTCCGATCCAATAAGCATTACAAAAATGTATACCAATGAAATTTCTGAAGTTACAGACCTACTGACAAAAATTTATCCTAAACTAATTGACCGAAAAATTAAAAGCACATGCACCCGAATAAGAAATAAAATTTTACGACAGATGGATCCGGACTTCCATACCGAACCAGAAAGCGACACCTCTACGGACACATATTAAAATATCAATATCATTCACTAGTTTAATTCAATGGAATCTGAATGGGTATTACACCCATTTAGAAATGTTGCAAATACTAATCTCAAAATACAGACCAATGATTCTATGTTTACAAGAAACTAATTTTAAAAACAACACTGCACATAAACTAAAAAACTTTAATTGTTTCTTTAAAAATCGACAACATGCTAAAATCGCCAGTGGAGGAGTAGCCATATACATAAAGGACGACATTAATAGCACAGCAATACCACTAGAAACAAACATTGAGGCAATTGCAGTCAGAATCAAAGACGTAACTAGTTTTTCCGTATGTAACGTATACATCCCCCCCAATCAAGAACTTAACCATAACGAAATATCGGATCTTTTAGAACAAATACCTACTCCACGATTAATTGTCGGGGACTTCAACGCACATAATCCTTTATGGGGTTCAAAAAAATTAACATATCTTGGTAGAAAAATAGAAGTACTTCTGGAAAAACTCAACCTAAATTTACTTAATGATGGACAACATACCCGTTTCGACATAAGAACGGGCGAGGGTTCTGCTATCGACCTATCTATATGTGAACCATCAATAACGCATACACTTTCATGGGATGTATTACCAGAGCCATACGACAGCGACCATTATCCTATTTTAATCCATAACGAAGATGCATCTACAGCTATACCAGAAGCAAAATGGAACTTAAAAAAGCGGATTGGACGAAATTTCAAAATCATATCGAACGCAACTTGCATGCCATAAATGAAAATAGTAATGTGATCGAAGAGGTAGATTTTATTACAAAACTAATAATAGATTCAGCAGATAAACATATTGGAAAAATTAACTTCAATAGTAAATTCCATCCAGTTCCTTGGTGGAATCATGAATGTCGACAAGTAATACAACAATCCAAAAAAGCGTTTAATAAATTCAAACGACAGAAAAATGAACAAAACTCTTTAGAATTTAAACGATTAAGAGCTATAGCCAGATTTACTATCAAAAAAGCTAAGCGCGAATCTTGGAAAACGTACGTTTCAACAATTGACAGTTCTACTCCAATGACAACTGTATGGAAAAAAGTAAAAATAATATCTGGTGCAAAATCACACAAGTCAATAAATCTGTTAGAGCAAAATAATATAATATATAAATCCCAAAAGGAAATATCAAATATACTGGCATTAGTTTATGAAAAAAAATTCAAGCGACGCAAACTATTCACCAAATTTCTTAAGCAACAAAAGAAATGAGGAAAGATATACCATAGATTATGAAGATCAAAATAATAGTGAAATAAACTTTCCAATATCGATGGATGAATTAGAAGCGGTAATAAAAAACTGTAAGAACTCGTGCCCTGGACCAGATAATATACCCACTATTTTTCTAAAAAACCTCACCTACCCATCTAAAGAACACTTACTCAGCATTTTCAACTTAATCTTCTCGAAAAGTTTATTTCCAAAATCGTGGAGAAATTCAATAATAATTCCTATTCCTAAGCAAAGTAAATCAAAATCAGATCCCGAAACATATAGGCCAATATCTCTTACTTGTAGTATGGGCAAAATGCTAGAGAAAATAATAAATAACAGACTAATGTGGTATCTGGAATCAAAAAAATTAATTATACCAGAACAGAGTGGCTTCAGAAAACATCGTTCTACTGTAGACAATCTTATTGACGTAGAATCGGAAATACATGAGGCTTTTGCAATTAAACAACATTGTATCGGAATATTTTTCGACATTCGTAAAGCCTACGATACAGTGTGGAAATTATCAATATTAAAAACTCTTAGCGAATGGAAAATTAGAGGTAATATACTCAAATATATATCAAACTTATTAGAAAATAGACAGTTTCAAGTCAGAGTAGATGGCGTATATTCCTCAACAAGAAATCAAGAAAATGGTATACCACAGGGCTCGAACCTTAGCACAACTCTGTTTCTTATAGCTATGAACTCTATTACCGCAAAGATTAAATATCCTGTAAAAGCTAGGCTATATGCAGATGATTTGGTTATACTTTGTAGAGGAAAGAACCCAAGAACCATCCATAACCATGTCCAAAAAGCCATAAATCATATTGAAGAATGGTCATCCACAAGTGGACTTCAGTTTAATACCCTTAAAACGAAAGCAGTGTGTTTTACAAAAAGTCACCAAATACAACTGAAGAACTTATACTTAAATGGAGCACAGGTTAAATATGTAGACGAAGTTAGATTTCTCGGTATGATATTTGATCAAAAACTAACTTGGAAAATATATTTAGAATATTTAAAAAAGACATGTCAGCCTGGAATAAATTTGTTACGATCACTTGCAAACAAAAAATGGGGCGCCGACTCGTCTACATTACTACATATCTACAAGGCCCTAGTACGTTCCAAACTTGACTACGGCTCAATCGTTTACAACTCCTCAAAAAAGACGTACTTAAAAACAATAGATGTGATTCAAAATACAGGTCTTCGAATTTCCTTAGAAGCACACCACACAAGTCCAATACAAACTCTATACTGGGAGACTGGAGAGATCCCACTCACGTTTAGAAGACAATATCTAAGTCTTTCTTATGCCGCTGCAGTATCCTCTAATCAAGATAACCCAGTTATACACAACGTATTTGCTGACCGCTTTAAAAGTTGTTTCCAAAACTCAAATAGAACTGATCACCCTTTTTATTACCGCATACAAACTTACTTATCAAAAATAGGTATTCATTTTCCAGACACCTATGATATTTCCGCAATCCAAACCCCTCCTCCTTGGACAATTCGCCTTCCCTCTACTGATACCAGCTTATTGCGACTAAACAAATCAGAAACGCCTGCAAGTCAAATCAATCAAGAATTTCTTAAAATATTAAGCAAATATGGTAGCTGCTTCAAAGTTTACACCGATGCCTCCAAAAACGAAGAAGGAACTGGCGCAGCAATCTACTCGTCAGATTACACAGCAGCTTATAAGTTACCTTCATATACAACAACGTTCTCCGCTGAACTGTTTGCTATTCTAAAGGCATTGGCTCTGATAGTTAACAAAAATAATAAGAGAAACATCATTATCACAGATTCTCTCAGCTCAATATTGGCATTAAAACAACTCTATTCTGATCATCCACTACTACTTTTCATTAAAAAGGAACTGAAATATGCAGAAAATATGGATATTAAAGTTAATTTTATTTGGGTACCATCTCATACTGGAATCGAAGGTAACGAGGTTGTGGACAAAATAGCAAAGAATGCACCTAATAACCCAAACGCAGAAGAGAACATGAAAACCCTACACACCGACCTAAAAGCATATTTCAAAGTAAATACTTTTAAAATATGGCAGGATACATGGAGGGACCCATCAACCAAGCTATACGAAGTCGACATTAACCACAATCAAATTCCACAATTCAAAAACAGAAGAGAGCAAGTAATCTTCACTCGTCTCCGGATTGGCCATACTCGATTAACCCATGACTACATACTCCAACGTGCCGATCAACCTGTGTGTGATTTGTGTAGAAGTGTCCTTACCGTAAAGCATTGTTTATTGCAGTGTCCGAAGTATAAAGTGCAACGAAAAAAGTGCAACATACCACCAACATTAAATAGTGCACTCGGAAAAGACAGTGATACAAAAAGCATCTTCACATTCCTCAAAGACTGCAACCTCTTACCAAAAATATAGTATTTTACTTTACTTTGTATAGACTTACAGCTTTTTATAATCTCCTATTGTTATGTTTAAAATCTATTTTTAAGTTATAATTTTGTAACACAATCCATACACGCTAATAACCCTGCGTGGTTGATGCGTAATGTAAGGAAAAAAAAAAAGAAATTTTTGTAGGAATTACTATAAATTTTAATTTTTGCCGTGTGTTTTATTTTTAACTATTTCCTAAAAAATTCGAAATAGTCCTCTTATTTTCATCATAACTTGCTGAATTTTGATGATAGGTATTTGACTTCTCTAACAACTTCTTTGATAGTTATATTTGAGTAACTAGAAAAATGTTTAGTATGTATATTTAATAAAGTGCATCGTTTTCCTTTAGTTCTTGAATATTTAGGTTTGAGTACTCGCCAACAAAAATATACATTAAATTTCCGGTAACTCACTTAGAAATATCAATAAAAGGCTTTTAAAACTAGAAATTTATTCGCTTTTATATTAGCTTCACTTTTGGCAAGGACAACTTTTTTGAAAAAAAATTACTATTTTTGAGTTATTTATGAAAAACCGCTTGGAAACATGCATTTTTTCACGAGAAATCACAATTTTTGATCTTTAATAACTCAAAAACTATTGATTTATTTGAATAACTTTATATAACAAATTTTATTACGAATTGGTCTTTCTTTCGCTTTCTCGAGATATTTTTAATAAAATAATTTCCACCCCCGAGAACGGGTGGGATCTACTCCCAGGGAAAAATCGCAAGTTGGCACCATGTCACCTTCGGTTTTTGAGGTATCCTCTAAATACTGACCAATTTTCATAAAAATCGATGGAGATTTAACGAAACCGGACCTGAAAACCTTTAGTGACTGCACCATTTATGCCAAAACTTAATGATAGTACATGCCTTATGATTTAAAATCCATGACAAAGGCTACAATATGTTAGTCCAGAAAGCCACTGCTCATCCGCTAGGGAAAATTTTCTAATTCAGATTTTTTGCACAATCTTACTCAAAAAGGACTCCTTTTAACAAATTTGCATGTTGCCAGGACCAAAAGGTGGTCAAAAATTTTTTAAACGTTTTTTTTTATTTTCTTCCTAAAATTATTTTTTTTGCATGGAAAAAAGTTTTTTTAGGTTTTTTGGATCATTCCAAACAGAAAAGGTCTTTAGTGACGTTTCTCTAAAAATGATAGTTTTTGACATATAAACGATTAAAAATTGAAAAATTGCGAAATCGGCCATTTTTAACTCTCAAAAACTATGTGAAAAACTCAACATTTGAATATTGCCAAGGAAGGTCGATATTCTCTAAACATCGATTGATGAAATCCCGAAGAGTTTTTTGCAATACATTATTCAAAACTCCTTTGTTTTTTAATTGCCAATCAAGCGTGCGCGACACTATTTTCCACCGACAGTATGGTGCAAATGAAAGGAATAAATTCATTATTTCATCAACCGGCGGCCTTAAGGAAAAATCCCGAAACAGGTCGATTTTTATTTTTAAGTTATAATATTGTGGCATATATGGTATACTAGTGACGTCATCAATCTGGACGTGATTACGTAATCGATGATTTTTTTAAATGAGAATAGGGGTCGTGTGCTAGCTCATTTAAAAGGTTCTTCAACTCTCTATTCAGTAATATAAACATTTACATAATTATTTATACAGGGTGTCAAAAAAATTTTTATTAAAATAAATTATTTGACAAAAAGATAAGTAGAAGGACACCCTGTATAAATAATTATGTAAATGTTTACATTACTGAATAGAAAATTGAAGAACCTTTCAAATGAGCTACACACGACCCCTATTTTCATTTAAAAAAATCATCGATTACGTCATCACGCCCAGACGGATGACGTCACTAGTATACGATATACGCCACAATATCATAACTTAAAAATAAAAATCGACCTGTTTCGGGATTTTTCCTTAAAGTCGTCGGTTTACGAAATAACGAATTTATTCCTTTCATTTGCACCATACTGTCGGTGGAAAATAGTGTCGCGCACGCTTGATTACCAATTAAAAAACAAACTAGTTTTGAATATGGTATTGAAAAAACTCTTCGGGATTTCATCAATCGATGTTTAAAGAATATCTACTTACCTTGGCAACATTCAAATTTCCAGTTTTTCACATAGTTCTTCAGGGTTAGAAATGGCCGATTTCGCAATTTTTCAATTTTTAATCGCTTATATGTCAAAAACTATCATTTTTAGAGAAAAGTCACTAAAGGCCTTTTCTGTTTGGATTGATCCAAAAAACCTAAAAAACTTTTTTCCATGCAAAAAAAATAATTTTAGGAAAAAAACAAAAAAAAAACGTTTAAAAAATTTTTGACCACCTTTTGGTCCTGGCAACATACAAATTTGTTAAAAGGGGTCCTTTTTGAGTAAGATTGTGCAAAAAATCCGAATTAGAATATTTTCCCTAGCGGATGCGCAGTGGCTTTCTGGACTATGTAGTTTCCAAGGATAGTTATGGGAGGGTTATCAGTCACAAAATTGGAGAGCATAACAAAAGGATCTTGCTAATTCATCCTTTATTAAAGACGTTTTGTATATGACTGCATATACATTGCTAGATCATCTAAAATTAAGTTACTTTATCTTACCTTAATAGAGGTAATACTTAGAATAACTTATAAGAATTTGAAGCTCTAAAAGAAGGAAGTAAAGAGGAATATCAAATCAGCAACCATTAATTACACGTTCAGTTTTTTTTATGAAAAAACAGAACTAAGTGTCGATTTGTACCGATCTGTTTAATAGATTAAAATTATTGGATAGGTAATTTAGCATGTTAACAATTACAAAAAAAAACAAGGGTTGCCCGATCTAATCTTGTTCAAACTATAATGAATTAATAATTAAAAAATGACATTTTTTATGAGAAAAAAGTTTTGACTCGGTCAGATATTATTTTAGATTTTTTGGATCATTATAAACAAAAAATGTCTTTTGTAATTTTTCCCTAAAGTTGATTGTTTTCGAGGTATAAACAATTTAAAACTGAAAAAAGAACGGAAGATGACAATTTTCAAGGCTCAAAAACACAACTAAAAACTATCATTTTTGTAATCATCAAGTACACAAATTTAAGTTCAAACCTTTTTCTATCGGGTCTCGATATAAATTTTAGCCCTGTTTTATTCTCAAACAATTTTTTTTATTTTTAACGAGAAAGATTTCTTATGGGGAGACAGGCATTACCAACCAGGTCCAAAAGACTTACCAAGAACTAATAGAATTAGATCTGAACTTGAATTTAGGTACTTCGTAATTTTAAAAATGATATGTTATACTTATATTTTTAAGCCTTGAGAATCGTCATCCTTCGTTCTTTTTTAAGTTTTGAATTGTTGATATCTAGAAAACGATCAACTTTAGAGAAAAATTACAAAAGACATTTTTTGTTTAGAATGACCTAAAAAATCTGAAATAATATCTGCCCGGTCGAATTTCTTTTTTAATTTATAAAAATATATATTATTCTTTAATAATTAATTATAGTTAGAACAAGATTAGATCGGGCAAACCTCGTTTTTTGTAATTGTTAACATGCTAAATTAAATATCCAATAATTTTTATCCATTAAACATATCGGTGCAAAACGACATTATATCGTATCTTAGACTCAGACTATCAGATTTTATAAAATTTGAAAAGAAAAGAAGTATATAAAAATTTTAACTATTTATAATGGGAAATAAGCCACAATATTATTAAAAAATGATTTTTATTAACGTTTCGACGCCCAAATCGGGTGCCGTTGTCAAAATACAAAATACTATTAACATAAACAAAAATGTTGTTGCTTAGTAAAAAAAATTCTAATAATTTATTTAATTTGACTCATTTATATCGGCAATTCAGAATATAATATGATACATTTTAAAGTAGAGGACTTTAAAATGATATTGCCAATATTTATGAGTTGCGTCCCTGGGACGACTTTACTGAAAGATAGTTCATTCGATTACATGAAATCAACCCCAACTCAAGAATATCCTTCACAAAAAAATCATAGCATGTGATCTGTCTTTAAAAAGGCAACCACATGCAACGGTGACATTAAAATTCTCGCGTTAGAGATCTCATAGTAAATCACGAGGGAAAAACAGGAAAAACCTCGTGATACTATCCCGACATCGTAAGTATTTGGTCTTAAATTTAATTTACTCTCAAAATTAATACCAAATTCTAACTTTGTTATAATTTTGTTTAAATTATAAATAATATCAATAATACATGGATATATAAGTAATACTAAAATGTAAAATATGTACTAACTTGACTATTGACTTACTAATTGTGGTATTTTCTTTCTATTGACTTCCTCTTTCAGTATGGGTATCCACATCCTACTGCATTCCACTGAGGAATTTGCGACATAATTGGTTTCGTTTAGCATAATTAGAGCCGCTTCGTTGATTTTTCTCTTTTTACTATCTGTTTTATTAAAAAATGATTATCCTTTACCGTTTATAAACAAGGAATTGTCAAGATTGGATCGAATGGAACAGAACAACATATAACGGGATCCTACAACATTCACAAGAAATAATACGAGGAAAATATCAATACCATACATAAAAGGACTATCCGAGAAACTTAAAACAATAGGAAATAAATTCAACATTTCAACAACATTCAAAACAACCAACACATTGAGATCTATTCTATCTAAAACTAAACCTAACAATGAACAAGAAAGGACAAAGAATTGTATTTATAAAATACCTTGTGAATGCGAACAGTTTTATATAGGTGAAACATCAAGACCATTAAACGTTAGAATAAGTGAACATCAATCTTATATTAAAAATAGAGAATTTGATAGATCTCAAATATGTCAACACGCATGGGATAATGAACATAGAGTTCAGTGGAGAGATTCAAGTATAGTCCGGAAAGAAACAGATAGTAAAAAGAGAAAAATCAAAGAAGCGGCTCTAATTATGCTAAAAGAAACCAATTGTGTCGCAAATTCCTCAGTGGAATGCAGTAGGATGTGGATACCCATACTGAAAGAGGAAGTCAATAAAAAGAAAATACCACAATTAGTAAGTCAATAGTCAAGTTACTACATATTTTATATTTTAGTATTACTTATATATCCATGTATTATTGATATTATTTATAATTTAAACAAAATTATAGTAAAGTCAGAATTTGGTATTAATTTTGAGAGTAAATTAAATGTAAGACCAAATACTTACGATGTCGGGATAGTATCACGAGGTTTTTCCTGGTTTTCCCTCGTGATTTACTATGAGATCTCTAACGCGAGAATTTTAATGTCACCGTTGCATGTGGTTGTCTTTTTAAAGACAGATCACATGCTATGATTTTTTTGTGACGGATATTCTTGAGTTGGGGTTGATTTCATGTAATCGAATGAACTATCTTTCAGTAAAGTCGTCCCAGGAACGCAACTCATAAATATTGGCAATATCATTTTAAAGTCTTCTACTTTAAAATGTATCATATTATATATCTGAATTGCCGATATAAATGAGTCAAATTAAATAAATTATTAGAAGAATTTTTTTTACTAAGCAACAACATTTTTTTATGTTAATAGTATTTTGTATTTTGACAACGGCACCCGATTTGGGCGTCGAAACCTTAATAAAAATAATTTTTTAATAATATTGTGGCTTATTTCCCATTATAAATAGTTAAAATTGTAAAAATGCCACAAGAAAATAGCTTCAGAACAACATTAAGTATATAAAAAATTATGTAGTTTTTCCTAAAATAATATAATAAATATAATATGCTCTGCTTACTGTAAAAATATGAGAGAGGAAATAAACAAAGTCTTTTAGTGTCTTATTTACAGAACCGTCGCAGAAATTGTTTCTTGGTATAAAAACGCAAAACGTCATATAAAGATGTCAAAGTTTATTGCCAACAAGAAAATATTTATCTACGTTTTGAAAAAATGTTAAATAATGTACTTTAGCCGCTCTAAAAATAACTGCAGGAAAAATAAAAACCGCATTATTTTCAAATCCTCGCAGCTATAAATTTCACGCCGTCGCAAAAACCCCATTGCGTGTGACTCGGTGGCAGTGAAAAAATTTGAAAAGTACAAAAAAAAATCCGAAAACAAGAGATCATTTTACCCAAAAATTTACGACTCGCATGCAACCGCGTATTTTACGATTGTCATAAATTTTACAACATATTAAAAATTAAACCGTGAAAAGACCTAGTCACGCTAGCTTCACATGGAATTTATAACAATGCCCCTTTTGTTTTATATTGTGGAATATAAATATACATATACGGCATACAAAAAGTTCGCCGATTGTGCTGGTCTCTGAACGCCGGATTGATTTTTCTTTAATAATTCATCAATACAATAATTTACAATTTCATATAAACAGAATAATATACAAATATATTTAAAATGGAAAATTTCAGCGATAGCCTGTTTGCCATAATTTTAAAATACTTACTATGAAGTAAAAATTTATTATGTAAAATGGTTTTTTATTATTTTATAAAGTTTCAGAATGTTTCAGTTATATTGACACATTTTTAGCGAAAAAAGTTTATACATACCTATATATGTTACCGTTCAAGTTGATTATCCAGTTGGAGTTGACTCCAACTAGTTGGAGTCGACTCTAACGGCTGGTTTCATTAAAAGTTGATTATAAATATAAAATGAAGATTTATATTCAACATTTACTAGTAAAAGTAGACTCCAACTAGGAAAAGTATACTCTTCCCAATGCCATTTAGTAAAAGTTGATTCTGATTCACACAAACAGCCGATTCTAGAAATTAAATGTTACTGAATATGTTCAAATTAGTCTAGGCTGTATCGTCGTCCCCGTTAGGTAAATTATTCCAGTTCGATTTTTTTTGCACAAACTTACTAAAAAAGAGGTCCTCTTCGACCAAATAACGAATCCACACGGTGTCAGATGGTACTGAGGTCGAAAAATTGTTTAAAGAATTTTTTTAAACAAACTCACAAAAAAAATTATTTAGGACAATTTTCTTTACATCATTTGGGTTATTCGGAGCAAAAGAGGTCTTTTGTAATTTTTCTGTAAAATTTTGTTGTTCTCGAGTTATACGCTATTTAAAATTTTGCAAAATACGAAAATGACCATTTGCAAGGCTTAATAACTCAGTTAAAAATTATTATGAAAGTCCGAAAGTCACCAAATAAAATTTTAACGACCCCCTACAAGATACTGAAGAAATTTTTGTTATTATTTTATTACTAAGCGGTTATTTTTAATTATTAACAATGAGCGCTAGGAGCGTATTGACGAAGCTATCAATGTGAGTGCCAGTGAGATGCACCATTGCACCATTTTGACATTTAAAAATTCAAACTTCTGTCAAACCATAAAAGTGTCAAAACTTTTTTTGTAATTTATAGCTCACATGTCATCACCATGACATGTCGAAAGTTCTTCTTCTTGTGGTGCTTTCTCCTTTAGAGGAGGTTAGCGACTACACTGGCAAATCTGTCTCTGTCCAATGCGGCTCTAAACAAAGATGTTGAATTAAGGCCGGTCCAGTTTCTGATATTTCTAAACCATGAAATCTGGCGCCTACCGGGACCCGGTTTTCCTTCACTGTTACCCTGGATGATCAGTTGCGTGAGGCGGTACTTTTCGTTTATCATTATATGTCCCAGGTAGCTAACTTTTCTGACTTTAATGATTTTTAGCAGTTCCCTATCTGTACCTATTCTCCTCAGAACATATTCGTTGGTGGTGTGGGTTTTCCAAGGTATTTTCAAGTCTCTTCTATAAAGCCAGAGTTCAAACGTCCAACTTGTTCATCAGTGTTGTGTTGTGTCCAGGCCTCCGTTCCATACAAAATTATTGACCACACATAGCAATGGAGAAAATGACATCTAAGGCTGATATTAATGCTACTGTTACAAAATAAGCTTTCTATTTTGATAAACCCCTGTCGGGATACCTCTATTCTCGCTCTTGACTTCTTGTTTTTAATCAAGTTGATTGTTAAACCAGCAACCAAGATATTTGTACTGGCTTACGTATTCAAGCTGTTGGTGTTTCACATATTTATTGGAAGAGGTAAATTTTTGTTCCTTGATATTCTTATAACTTTGGTTTTCGCAGTATTGATCTTCATCCCCATTTTTTCACAACTCTCAGTAACCCTATCCAACAGTATCTGCAGACTATGGTCCGAATCAGTCATTAATACTGTGTCATCTGCATAGCGGATATTATTAACTCTCTGACCGTTTATCCTGATTCCTTCTGAAGGGTGCGATAAAGACTTCGCAAATATTACCTCAGAGTAGACGTTGAAAGTATGGGTGATAGCACACAACCCTGTCTAACACCTCGTTGTATTTAAATTGGCCTGACGTATTACCATTGGTCTTTATGATTTCTGTCTGATTCCAATAAATAGTCTCTATAATTTTAGAATCTCTTTTGTCGACTCCGATGTCATTCAATCTTTCTATCACGGTCTTGTGCTTCACCCTATCGAACGCTTTCTCAAAATATGATAACAGATAAAAAGGTCTGCTTGTTGATATTTGTATCTTTGTGCCAGAGTTTGAAACAGATAAAAAGGTCTGCTTGCTGATCTTTGTATCTTTGTGCCAGAGTTTGAAGACAGAATATTGCTTCTCGTGTCCCCATACCTTTCCTGAAGCCAAATTGTTCTTGACCGGTTACCTCATCATATTTTTTATAATATATTCTGTTCTGTATGATACGCAAGAAAAGCTTCAGAATGTTATTTAATAGACTTATAAGGCGGAAGTCCTGGCATAATTTGGCGTTCTTCTTTTTAGGCAGTGGTATGAAGACTGATTCAAGCCATATTTTAGGGATAGTCCCGGTATTGTAAACATTATTAAATAGTCCAAGAAGAAGGTCTAAGTTTTCCTCGTTGATTAACTTCAATTGCTCAGCTGGTATTTCATCTTTTCCTACAGATTTGTTGTTTTTTAGTTGACGTAGAGCATATTCCAATTCGGATTTTAGTATTGGAAGACCTTCGTCGTTTTCGGTATTTAATGTAGGAGGTTCTCTGATGTCATAGAAGAGTTCCTTTATATAGTTTTCCCACATGTTTATTTGTTCTTGACGACTTGAAATCAATTTGCCTTCTGCGTTGATTAGATTATTTGGTCTTTGGGAGTATGACGTGCCTGTGAATTAAGTTTTCGATTTCTTTACATTGTTCTGTTATCCATTTTTCTTTTGCAATTTTTATTTTTTGTTTAGTGGTTCTATTTAATGCTTTGTACATTGCTTTGTGCTGTTTGCATTTTCTTCTTTCATCCATTTAATCCAATATTTCCTCTGTCATCCATCTTTGCTTCCGTGGTCGCTGTTGTAAGCATTTCAGTTGCCGTTGTAAGGGCGTATCTGATTTCCTCCCGAAAGCTAAAGTTAAGGATGTTTAATTATATGAAAGTGTGCTAAAAAACAGTGCGAAAAAGTAAAACCCATTTAAAATACATTGATACTTCAGACACACTTTAAACTCTTCATGTACTGCTATCTATATTTACAATTTTCACACAATAAAACCTTTACATTTTTACATAATATGAGATAGAGTAGATAAAAATTATTTTTGTGAATTTGGTTAAAAAAAATTGGTTAAACAATTTTTCGACCGCGGTACCGCGTGACACCCTTTGTATTTGTTATAAGGATTGTTATACCGATGTATTTCTTTGAGTAAGTTTGTTCAAAAAATCGAATCTGAATAATTTACCTAACGGGGGCGACGTCTAGTAGTTGAAACGGTCAAAACAAAGAAACGCACACTCATCAAAAATGCACTTGAGATTCTCGTATAATCAACATATACTGAATCGATCCAGAAAGAGTCAACTCCAACTAGTAAAAGTTGATTTAAATTTTTAAAATCAACTTTTACTGCTCGTTTCAGTTGGAGTTGACTCCAACTAGTTGGAGTCAACTCTAACTGAGAATCAACTTGAACTGTAACATATATAGTAATTGAAACTCATCGAAATGACCAAATCGGCCTGTGAGCAATTTGGTATGAAAACAAACATGAAGAAAACCAATGGAAAGGGATGTCAATCTGAAAAACCAAAATGTACCTCAACCTTGCACAATAAATGAGCACATTTTAGTAGTTACAGAGGTAAATAGATTTAAGTACCTGGAATATTGGATTGATAGCAGCCTAACTCCTGATCTAGAAATAAGATTGAGAATAGAACAGTTCAGAAAATGTTTCAAAAAAAAATCAAAAGACTACTAAGTGATCTCGAATAAAACTCGAAATTCGATTAGGTTTATCAAAATGCTACGTCTGGTCAACTTTTCTCTGTGCAGTTGAGACGTGGACCCGTGAAAGATCAACATGGACAGCTCTAAAGAGGAATTGCTGCATAGAACAGACAAAACACGAAAACTTTTCAACAAGTTAGAAAAACACCATACCTAAGCCACATACTGAAAAATAATAAATACCAATATGCTCAACTAATAGTGAAAGTAGTGAAAAGAAGGAACGAGGGAAAGGGAGAATTAGGAAGGAAAAGCCTATCGTGGCTAAGAAAATTCCAAAAATGGTCAGAGCTAAAATTTCAAGAGCTAATGAGAACAACTGAAGACAGAGAAGAGTTTGCAATTGAATCGCTTATTGTATAAAGGGAATATGTCCACTTCCGTACGAAATTAAATGAGATATACATTTTGTTAAACCAACGTCGACAGATCGATGAGTCTATAAAGGAAATTTGTATCTCTCACCGTACGCAAAATATCGCATGATAAAATTTTTGTTGAGCATATAAAGGGAACTAGTCCGGGACTGATTACCTTTATACAATAATAATTCTTGTGGCGTCACCAACGTTTGTGGCACTTTGTCGTTTATTTTATTACTTCAGTTAGCTTACGTTAGTTAATCTTACGATGTATTTTAGGTCTTGTTTGTAATAATAAACCTTTTCTACAAATAAATTATTAATTTAACCCATCAAAGACTGGCGTTGCCATATGGCAACGCAAAACACTGTTTAAAATATTAATTCTTACACGAAAAGTTGAGACCGAAAAACAGAGATGGTGCTACTAGTTATTATGTTAACGTTGTTAGACTGTTTGTCTAATTTAGGGTGTCACTAAAACGAAAATTAATCTGTCAAATCAGTTGTTTGTGAGAGCGTTTGTGAAATTGTTACTTCAAGATGGACGTCAGATTTGCGTTAAGTAAAATAATAATACTAAAAATATGTATACGTGTTTGATATTAATAAAATGTAAAGTCAAAATAACGTGTTTAAAATACCCAATATTGTGAGACCAATTCTTTTAGTTTTTATTTGTCATATTATATCCCAGATATGAGTGTTGCCATACGGCAACGCTAGGATGCGCTATTACCGACTTTTATAATATACTGTTTTTTTTTAGAAACGGCTTAAAACTTGAAGAGGCATTACAAATTACGTACGTTGATGACATAGAAGTGGTCGAAATCTACATTGAGCCTCCAGAGGGTGAGCTGACAGCTGAAGACTCAGGCGAGGAAGGTGGTGGTGGACGGTGGTTGATAAAATTTGTCAAAAATCAACTTCGCTCACAGGCCGAGTTGTTTTTTCTAACAAGAATAACACAGAAGAAGAGCGACTGGGGAGCAAATATGGTCCATTTGAGGAGATAGATTCTGAAAGTGTTGAAAGTGGGATGAAGAATATTTAAAAGTTGATCTGACAAAAGTCATTTGAGTTCGTGGCGATATTGAAGCAACAAGCAAACCTTTTCTACAACCTACTTGGGTTGTGGAAGGTGTAACCCAAAGGTGAGCAGATAACAGCATAGTGACCGTCGCATCAACCTCATATGGGATTTCACTTGTGAATGAAGTAAAACGCAATTCCCAGGTCGATAAAAAGAACGTACACATAGGCAGACCTCAAGTTATTGCGAAATATAATTCTGCAATGGGAGGCACTAATCTTATGAACCAAAACATATCCAGATATTGTATAGGAATCCGTGAAAAAAAACGGTGGTGGTGCTTTTTTACTTGGCTAATTGACTGTTCAGCGCAAAATAGTTGGAATTTAAAAAGAAAAAAAGGGGTACTATGACGCAGCTTCAGTTCAAGCCAGATATTATGAAAACATTAGTCAAGGGTACAGAATCCGACAAACCAAGGGGGCCGTCAAAGTTTAAGTATTTCTAGTAGATCCTTTAGCAGAGTTTCCGGTGACGTGAGTTTTGACAATATAGGACATTTCTTAACAAACACCCCTGATAGAAAAATGAAGAGATGTGCAGCTGAAAACTGCAAATCCATAATGTACACAAAGTGTAATAAATGGAAAGTTGGAGTATGTATAAATAGCAACGTTAATTTTCACACACGATTTTAATTTAATATTCACTTTCGTAGCTAATTAAAAACAATTCATGTTTTCTAGCATGTGCTTATTTTTTGATCATACAGGAGACTAGCGTTGCCATATGGCAACATACTATTTTGAGAAAGATAGATAACAAACAGAATTATTTCTTGTTGTTTTAAGCATTACTAATAATTTACTTAATAATTTGTTTAAAATTATTCTAATTTAAAAAAAAATTAAAACTCCGTCCTTGATGGGTTAAGTGTAGAGAAGCAGCACTTTTTCGTCTTTTATTCATTGATAATATAAAGGAATCAAGTCGCAGCCTTTAAAAATGACTTTTTGACTTAATTGTTTTCAAAGCCAAGTTTGCTGTATCACTCTACTAGTCTCGTTCTATATTTCACTTGCAGAACAAAATTTGATAGATCATCAAGTTTCTAAACTAAATAGTTTTTTTCGTTTTTCTCAAAACTAAGTATTGTGGACTTATACCCTTTATACAATAAGCGCTTCAATTGTAATAGCCCAACATTTATTGAGGAGAGTGCACTTAAAGAAGAAGAATAATTGAAAGTAGTCACAACCAGATCTGATGACCCTTAAATTACAGTCGAACCCGCTTATTAGAGTACCGGTTATAGGAATATCCCGGTTTATGGAATATAAATTCGAGGTCCCGAAACGTTTCCATTTACTCCTTAATAAATTTATCCGTTTATTAAAATACGTATTAATAAAACAATACCGCTTATTAGAATATTTTTCAGGTCAACGAATAAATTTTTACCTATAATTTCGAATTTCCTAAAAATTTAAATTATGTCTTGTATTATGGTTTTTTTCGCCAAGGGCATCGAATGCCTGTAGTGCTGTTTTACTAGATATATTATTTGGGTTTGTCAGATAGGTAATAAATATTTTATTGCGTTGTTATGAGTACCAATTCAACCGTTTGCTGACAAATTTAGTCGTAAAATAATTTCCTTTGTCTACAAACTATACATATTGCCACCCACTTGCCTGTTATAAAATTTTTAAGAAACAGTTCGCCCATCCTAATCGTTTGTAAAGTTATAAAAGGTTTTCGGGATGGCCAAACTATTGTAAATTTTTCTAAATTTTATAATTCAGAGCAACAAAAGGGACTAGTATTTTTGTAACAAAAAAACAAGCTACAATTACCGATTCTTTCTCAAGACTAAATAAGTAATTTTCTTATTAAGTACCTATCTTATGTATTTTAATACGAAAATATTTACATAATCTATATATTGCATACATTCATATTAATTACTGTATGCATCCACATAATATAACGTAATTTGGTTTTTTAATAAATACGTTACGCTATTGTATTATTGACATAAAAAGACCTAAAACCATATACATATTAACATAGTATGTACTATTATTACATATATTCCGTAATATATTACATATATTACGGCTAGCCACCAATGATCGGTTATTAGAATATCCCGGTTATAAGAATATTTTTGTTTGGCACGAAGGCTATTCCAATAAGCGGGTTCGACTGTATATAATTTTAAAATAATAAATTTTATTTGATACTTTTCATTGAACCCGGATCTATCCACTGCTGGATATAGGTCTTCCTCAGTCTTTTCAATGTATTTCTATTTTGTTCTGTTTGCATCGAATTTTTATCGATCCGTTTTATGTCATCAGACCATCTGGTTGGCGGACGACTCTACTTCGATATGCGTGTCTTGATCTCCATTGTATTATTCGCTGTGTCCATCGGTTATCATACATTCTGGCTGTATATGCAGCCCAGTTTCCCTTTAGGGACATAATTATAACACTAGGTCGATGTTAATGTTAAATGAATTCATTTTTAAGGGAAACATACAGAATCCCGTTCGATACCATAAATTTAGTTAAACGAGTGCGTCACATTTTTTCGAATTCTTTTAATGCATTCCATTGTATGTGCCAGAAAAAAGGCACGTCCATGATTATAGCCATTTATAACAGTTGTTCTAGTTGTCGATAGATGGCGCTATAATCGAAAAAAAAATTATTTACGAATTATATAATACATATACCAATTACAAAAAACTCGAAGATGTACCACAAGGTTATTTATTATTGTTAAAAAAAAATATAAAAGGACGCGTTTCGGCTTTACAGAAGCCATCATCAGCTTAAATACAGGACTGAAAACAACGGACTGACCTACAATGTAAAAATATCCAACGTTACACATGAGAATAAAGTAAATGGTGACAACGCCCACCTCAGTTAAGGAACTTACCAGAAAAACAGGAAGGAGGAAGAATCAGCTAGTTTACATTACATAGTACAGGGATTTACACATTTCTTCATTGATAATTAGCTATTAATAGCATTTTGTTATTATTGTATTGTAAAATCCTCAAGAACTTCCGCATGTAGAGGAACCATCATGTGAGCCGGTCAGGTGTAAAGACCTTCCGGTGAAAAGTCAAACTGCTGTCAATGATGACATAGAGTACTCAACAATGAAGTGTCATTAATGGTGGTAAACTTTGTAACTAGGAGACTGTTCGAACTAAGGAAAGAAAAAGAAGAAGATAAACGTCAGAATTAATTTAAGTGGATTGAGCAGAGTGGAAAGGAAACTGAGACTGTATGAAAGTGTGACAAAGATGGAAACGACCAGAGAATGTCTGTAAAAATGTTGAATAGCAATAACTTTTATGTAAGTAACTACTGAGGCGGACGAGACCAAGTAAGGTTGGATAGAAGTAGGCCAGTCATTAAAAAGATTCAATCAGGACAAAAAACATATTACGGTAGCACCAAATAAATTACAATAAGATAATACTCCGAATTAGGTATCACAGTCAGGAAGAAAAATAAATAAATAATATATATTACAATATCTGTTTAGGTAAAATGGTTTAAAAAACCGAAATAACACCCTGTACCCTCAAAAGTGTTAAACTAAAAGAGTACATAGATTAAATGTATAAGGTTATTTAGTAAGAGTATGGGTGTTAAAACAATTCTATCACAAGAAGATGCATAAGTGATGGACTACAATAATTAGGTGAAAAAATGTAATATTGTACAAAAAAGACCATGAGTGTCTTTGAACATGTTACTTGGTAGTGACACCATGAGAAAAATATGTGAAATAAAATTTTTATATTGAAATTGATTGATTATTTAACAAAATTGATATGGAAAGAAGGTAAGTTAAAAAGTGGGATTTAAATAGCAAAAGAATCCTTAAGACACTAAATCAGGTCGCAACAAAAACAAAACCCCAACTATCAGACAACTATACAACAATCTTTAAACTATATTGAAATAAAAGGAAGGGTTTAACTGGCTGGAAGGAAGAGGTGAATATTGGGATAAATGATAGGGTATATCTAGATGTGTGTATTATGAATAGGTATAGTGTAAGAGATTTTATGAAAAAAGTTATATAGGAGGAAGCATCCTGTAAACACCCATACTCTTACTAAATAACCTTATATATTTAATCTATGTACTCTTTTAGTTTAACACTTTTGAGAGTACAGGGTGTTATTTCGGTTTTTTAAACCATTTTACCTAAACAGATATTGTAATATATATTATTTATTTATTTTTCTTCCTGACTGTGATGCCTAATTCGGAGTATTATCTTATTGTAATTTATTTGGTACTACCGTAATATGTTTTTTGTCCTGATTGAATCTTTTTAATGACTGGCCTACTTCTATCCAACCTTACTTGGTCTCGTCCGCCTCAGTAGTTACTTACATAAAAGTTATTGCTATTCAACATTTTTACAGACATTCTCTGGTCGTTTCCATCTTTGTCACACTTTCATACAGTCTCAGTTTCCTTTCCACTCTGCTCAATCCACTTAAATTAATTCTGACGTTTATCTTCTTCTTTTTCTTTCCTTAGTTCGAACAGTCTCCTAGTTACAAAGTTTACCACCATTAATGACACTTCATTGTTGAGTACTCTATGTCATCATTGACAGCAGTTTGACTTTTCACCGGAAGATCTTTACACCTGACCGGCTCACGTGATGGTTCCTCTACATGCGGAAGTTCTTGAGGATTTTACAATACAATAATAACAAAATGCTATTACTAGCTAATTATTAATGAAGAAATGTGTAAATCTCTGTACTATGTAATGTAAACTAGCTGATTCTTCCTCCTTCCTGTTTTTCTGGTAAGTTCCTTAACTGAGGTGGGCGTTGTCACCATTTACTTTATTCTCATGTGTAACGTTGGATATTTTTACATTGTAGGTCAGTCCGTTGTTTTCAGTCTTGTATTTAAGCTGATGATGGCTTGTGTAAAGCCGAAACGCGTCCTTTTATATGTTTTTTAACAATAATAAATAACCTTGTACTACATCTTCGAGTTTTTGTAATTGGTTTACCTCGAGACCACATGTGAGTAAGTATGGATACTCCTCTTCATGTATATAATACATATATCTACGAATATAATCTGTACAATTTATAAGACTATACAAATCAAAGAAAATACCATATTTACGCTGTAACCACAGGGGTTAATAACGATATAAAAAATATAACAAAAGTAAAGCTGGTAAAAATTACAATAGGTGATACAGTTCAGAGTCTTTAAGATAACTTATTGTGTTTTTAACTTTCATGTTTACTCCTAAGGCTTCCTTTATATTCTTTGGGATGGTATACTTCTTTCTTGTTGTTTCATATGTTTTGCACTCAGTTAATATGTGTTTCATGGAGAGTGTTGTTTCACAGTTTTCACACATAGGCGGCACAGTTCGCGTAAAGAGGTGTTTATGTGTTAGGTTGCTGTGTCCCAGCCGTAAACGTGTTATTCTCACTTAATCTGACCATGTCAAATGGCTTCTTAAGGTCCACGAAACATAAGTATGCCGGTTTGTTGTATTCTAACGATTTTTCTTGAATCTGCCTCATTATAAATATAGCGTCGGTGCATGATCTTCCCGACCTAAAACCTTGTTGTTCTTCTGTTAATGTTATAATTTTATTCAGTTTGTTTGTTATTACTTTGGTCGTTAATTTTAGTGTTGTGTTTAATAAATTAATTCCTCTGTAATTCTCCGGGTTCCATTTTTCTCTCTTTTTGAAGAGAGGTATTAGGATGCTTGATCTCCATTCTTGTGGTATTCTGTTTTGTTCTATTATTTTTGGATTAGTTTTAATAGTTGTTTGGTTAGGTCTTGTCCTCCATACTTTAGGAGTTCATTCGATATTCTGTCCTCTACTGGTGATTTTCTATTTTTTAATTTTCTTAGTGCTTCCGTTACCTCTGCTTCTTCAATATTTATTTCTTCGTTTGTTGTCACCTCAGGTGTTGGTGGAAAATAGTCTGCCCAAGTTTCCTTCTGAATGTGTTTCGTTTTAATTAGTTCGTTCATCTATTTTCTTTGTCCTCTGATAATTCTCCATATTTCCTTTTGTGTTCCGTAAAAGTCGTGTTCCATCTGTTTTGAGAAACTCTCCCAGTTTTCTCTTTTTATTTGTCTGACAAAAGTGTTTGTTTCGTTTCTAATTCTTTTATAGTGGTTGTATGCCTGTTGTGTTTGTTGTGTTCTGTATTGCAAAAGGCTTTCTTCTTTTCTTCACATTTTATCTTCACTACTTCTCGAAACCATGGTGTTTTCTTTTTTGATATATTGGTATTCGTTACTTTCCTCTCTCCAAATGATTCTGTTGCTGCGTTAATTATGTTACTTTTGAGTTTTTTCCAGTCTGCTGGGATGTAGAGTAATATTTTTAGTATTATTTTATGTGCTATTAGATTGAAAATGTAGCCTTTTGCTAGCAGTTGCCGCTAGGGCATCCCTGCCATTTCGCTTGTTGCAATCCGTAACTGCACTCCAGGGTTTGTCCTGGTTGGGTCAGAGAGAGCAGTATACAGGGTGAGTCCTGAGGAACTGTACATACTCCTACCTCGTATAGAGGCCCCTATGGGGAATAAGAAATGACCATTAAAAAGTGTCTGCTTCCATTGTTTAATAATATCCAGGGAGAGTTTCGCATTTTGACAGAAATTTTTATTCGTCATAATTTTTGAACGGTCAGATCGATGTGTCTCTTATTTTTGTCAATCTTTACACTATTACCACCTAATCAAATGATTTATTCAAACTAGAAAAAAATCAGGTCCGGCTTCAAAAAAATTAGTTCGTTTGGGTCTTAGAAAAAATTTCACCCTGCATACGCTTTTTGAAAACTACAATATGAATTTAACAAATTAGACAAATAGGCAATTAAAATGACATATTTATTTTTTTCCCCACACGATTACTTAATTTTTATAAAAAAATCAAATTTGAGTATGAATTACAAGTTTGGTAAAGTGAACCATAAATTTAAAAAAAATAACTTTTATTACAAAAATTATTTTTTTTGGACAAATATTTAACTTACGTTACCACCCAATCAACTTATTTATACAAACTAGAAAAAACTCAGGCCCGGATTTAAAAAATTTGTTCGTTTCGGTCTTAAAAAAAATTTCACCCTGTATACGCTTTTTGAAAACTCTTATATGAACTTTACAAATTAGACAAATAGACAATTAAGATGGCATATTTATTTTTCTCCCCACACGATTACTTATTTTTTTATAAAAAAATCAATTTTGACTATGAATAATTAGAAGTTTGGTAAAGTGAACAATATTTTCTAGAAACCAGATTTAAAAAAATTAACTTTTATTACAAAAATTAACTTTTTTTTGAACAAATATTTAATTTATGTTACCACCCAATCAACTGATTTGTTCAAACTAGAAAAAAATCAGGCCCGGATTTAAAAAATTAGTTCGTTTTGGTCTTAGAAAAAATTTCACCCTGTATACGTTTTTTGAAAACTCTAGTATGAATTTTACAAATTAGACAAGTAGGCAATTAAAATGGCGTACTTATTTCTTCCCCACACCATTACTTAATTTTTTATTAAAAAATCAAATTTGTCAAAATCGGAATTTTGCCATAAAAATAAAAAAAATTAAACAACGTTTTTCTCAAAATTAAAAACTTCACCATTTTTTTTTCTATACCACGTCTAGATCTAAAACCCATAACACTTCTCTTTGGACTCTATAGTTTAACATAGACGTGATCAAATAGATAAATCTTACATTTTTTCACTTAATTTTTGCGATTTAACTTTGCAATTCACGAATCTGCACCTTTTATTTTTAAAAATTTATAACTTTTATGAGAAGAAAACGGACAGTCTACAACAATTTTCATATTCAAAATGGTAAGAGATATGTGCTGTAAAATTTCAGAAAAAAAAATATTAAAATGGAGCAGAGTTTTAGCGAGGTAAACCGTGATTTAATTTTTTTTTTCAGTTTTAGGTTAAAATTCCGATTTTGACAAATTTGATTTTTTAATAAAAAATTAAGTAATCGTGTGGAGAAAAAACTAAATATGCCACTTTAATTGCCTATTTGTCTAATTTGTAAAATTCATATTAGAGTTTTCAGAAAGAGTATACAGGGTGAAATTTTTTCTAAGACCAAAACGAATTATTTTTTTAAATCCGGGCCTGATTTTTTTCTGGTTTGTATAAATCAGTTGATTGGGTGGTAACATAAGTTAAATATTTGTACAAAAAAAAATTAATTTTTGTAATAAAAGTTAATTTTTTTAAATCTATGGTTCACTTTACCAAACTTTTAATTATTCAGTGTCAAATTTAATTTTTTTATAAAAAATTAAGTAATCGTGTGGGAAAAAAAATAAATATGCCATTTTAATTGCCTATTTGACTAATTTGTAAAATTCTTATTAGAGTTTTCAAAAAGCGTATACAGGGTGAAATTTTTTTTAAGACCAAAACGAACTAATTTTTTAAATCCGGGCCTGATCTTTTTGTAGTTTTTATAAATCAGTTGATTGGGTGGTAACGTAAATTAAATATTTGTTCAAAAAAATTAGTTTTTGTAATAAAAGTTATTTTTTTTTTAAATCTTTGGTTCACTTTACCAAACTTTTAATTCATACTCAAATTTGATTTTTTTATAAAAAATTAAGTAATCGTGTGGGGAAAAAATAAACATGTTATTTTAATTGCCTATTTGTCTAATTTGTTAAATTCATATTATAGTTTTCAAAAAGCGTATGCAGGGTGAAATTTTTTCTAAGACCCAAACGAACAAATTTTTTTGAAGCCGGACCTGATTTTTTTCTAGTTTGAATAAATCAGTTGATAAGGTGGTAATAGTGTAACGATTGACCAAAATAAGAGACACATCGATCTGACCGTTCAAAAATCATGACGAATACAAATTTCTGTCAAAATGCGAAACTCGCCCAGTATATTATTAAACAATGGGAGCAGACACTTTTTAATGGTCATTTGTTATTCCCCATAGGAGCCTCTACACGAGGTAGGAGTATGTACAGTTCCTCATAACTCACCCTGTATGTGCCTCCTGATGAGAGACTAATAAGTTTCGAAACCGGTAGAGGTGCTTGCTGCACCCTCTGATTGAACTAGAATATAATGCAGCTGTAGTTTCCTGTTGCAACGAAATTGAAAATGGTTATTCAGTTTTGATTAAGGTTTCTTCTTTATAATATGTAAGGAATGGTAGAATGTACTGGCTGAATCTTTCCTTTTTCAATGGATTGGGACATTTGTTACACAAATGTTTTCCATTTTTCCAAATGAAGTCCCACCAAAACTTACTCTCCTGAGCAGCTCACATGTTTGGTTGTGCCACGTAGATCTTATATCGTAGCCCAAGTCTACATTATATCTTTCCACAACTTATATGGAAGATTTCTCTCGACTTTTATTAGCTCATTGGGGACGAGATTTCTCGTAATTTTTGTTTCTCCATAATTTATCTTTAAATCAACTCTCTGTGTTATTGGCTGTAGTTGTTAAACTCAATAACTATTCATTGCTGGAATCGCTTATTATATAAAATAAAAATAATATTACATTAATATTAAACAACTAGCAAATAAATATGTGAATCTGTTTTAATAAATAATAAATTATTGAAGTAAACCGCAGCGCTAAACCATTTTAATCAATGAATATATTTTGATTAACACAAGGGCAGAAGGCCATGGCTCAATAATTGTTGCAAATATATGAATTAAAAGTTGACCATAAAAATTCGCATATAGACTAGAGTAAACTGAAAATATATATATACAGGGTGAGTGGGGAGGAACGCACCAAACTTTAAGAGTGTATAATAATAATAACTAAAAATAACTCATATTATGTTATTCGATTTTTATTTTGTTTCCGAGATACGGAGTGTTAAATTTTTTCTTGCAAACTGATGATTTAAAAAAAAAATAGTACGCCACTGAGATATTTCAAAATAAAAATTATTTTTTTAATTCCCCTTTTATAAATTATTTTTTAATTTTTGACAAACAATCTATCTTCCCGTTTTTTCAGACCACGCTTCGTTTTCATGTAAAAAATAAAATATCTTAACGTTTAAAAGTATTTGAAATAACTTACTAATGAAGTAAAAACCTCACGTGTAGGTAGATGGTATATAATTTATTAAAATTTTTTTCTAAAATGATCCAGAATGGGTAAAATCACACAAACGTTTTCGGACCAATCAGTCCATCATCAGGTGGTAGAAACTTTAGATCCAAAGTAGTTGGAACTAGCTACATATTTAGGTCAAAAGACCTTAATATTATAATAATTATGCTATTTCGGCTACAAAAATGTCGACAATAAGTCGATGTCACAAGAAATTAAAATGCAGCGGTATTACAGAGTGGTCTTCATATTGGCTTCAAACTGACAGGTCCTGTCAGTTTGAAGCCAAGATGACATCCTGTCAGTTTGAAGCCAAGATGAAGACCACTCTGTTATACCGCTGCATTTTAATTTCTTGTGACATCGACTTATTGTCGACATTTTTGTAGCCGAAATGGCATAATTATTATAATATTAAGGTCTTTTGACCTAAATATGTAGCTAGTTCCAACTACTTTGGATCTAAAGTTTCTACCACCTGATGATGGACTGATTGGTCCGAAAACATTTGTGTGATTTTTATATATGAGGTTTTTACTTCATTAGTAAGTTTTTTATTATGGTATACAGCCAATAAGAGGAATATTTTCCTTTTAATTTTCGTTGAAATAACTTTCTACACGTTCATAATATAGAAACTTCGTCGAATACTTTGTAAGCGTTAAGCCAATTTTTGGATGAAAACGAACCGTCGCGTCGTATGATAAAACGGGAAAATAGATTGTCAGAAATTGAACGGGGAATTCAAAAATAATTTTTAGTTTGAAATATCTCAGTAGCGTACTATCCTTTTCTTTAAAAAAAAGAATGTGTGTGTACTTTGTACGCACGTAAGAAGTTATACTTCTATTATATGATTATATGATTATAAACGAAATTAATATACTTTTTATTTATATTTTATTTAAATATTAAATTAATTTATACTTACTACTTCTCAAACATTTTTATTAAAACAGTGCCAAAAATTAAAATAATAAAAAAATAAAACACACACAAACACATTAAAAATGCCACAAATGATTTCTGAACATTAATTGTCGGAAAAATTTTTAACTAAATACGTATTTTCTGAAAATAAAATTATATAATAAATATACTTACAATCATAAAATGTATAAAAAAAATAAAAGTTTCTATTGGGATTCGAACCAACTTACCACGCGGCTGGTATTTGCGTTGTATTTGGATGCACTCGCATTAAAACTTCGCCACAGAGACAGCTTGTCATTATGTGCGAAGATCGTCTAACTAAACAGATTAACCTTTTGACATTTTTAACTTATGTAAATCAAATTATTTTGATTTTGAATTGAAATGATTTAGAATTGAAAAAATATATTAGGTGAATATTGATAGAAATTTTGATAGTAATCAAATTATGTAAATAAAAGTATTACATACTACTTATGTATTTTGGTAGGTTCAAGGTAGGTATCGGAGCCCATATAACGACTAATAAATTTCGCAATCACTTGCGTCGTGCAAAGTGGCTATGTTCAAATATCATAACAAAATTTGATCAACTATTTATAAAACAATTACCAGTGAAAGATTCTTTAGCTTTGAATAAGCGAGATCTGCGGCACTCATACTAGTCAGTTTGATGAGCTTTCACATTGGCATGCAACAATCATCTTTTCTATGTAAATAAGTCCAAAAATATAATATGAAAACTATTTAAAAAGGCAGTATAACCATTAATTAACTTTTTGTTTGTTGCTTCTCTTCCTACAAATTTTAAAACACAACAAGCATACATTATAACCAAACCACAGTCCCACAGCTGTCCACAGCTGCCATATTGGACAATTTTTGTCATGTCATTTGAACATCCAATCAGAACAAAGTTATAATGCGCATGCGCCCGGTCGCTAGGTTTTCCCATATAAAATTTCACCGTCATTACGCCCGTAAAGAAGTATAACTTCAAAAATTTCATACCATTACCCGTACGCGCGCCAATGATGAATATAAAGTTCTTAATTGTATGTCAAAAATTGCACTATAACTACTTCATAAAGCATACCAAATTTCATTTACATATCTCAACTGGTTTTAGTGCAATAAATAAATCAGCAGTTGGCAAGAAAAATTTTAACGCCCAGTATCTCGGACACAAATGAAATTCGAATAACAACATATGAGTTATTTTTAGTTATTATTACCTAAGTATATTACACAGTCTTAAAGTTTGGCGCGTTCCTCTCCACTAACCCTGTATATTGAAGGTATTAGGTATATTTTTATAGATAGAGATATTTCCTCTCCTGTCTACCATATACTATTATGTCTGTACTTTGAGTCTACCATATAGTTATTGAATGTGCAGTTCACTAAGTAGTGACTCTAAGTACTTGTAGTAGCAATTTTTTCCGCTCGGAATTTTCATAAATTCCAAAATTTATGTTTAACTTCTGACTGGCATTTTCCTTCTACGGACGTGGACTATAATTTCAGTGATTTTTTAGAGAAGCTTGTCTGTATCTTCAATAAGGCATTTCCTTTAATTCCGAGTAAGCCAAAACATCGCAAACCCTGGGCTACCAAAGGTATCCGCATATCAGCAAAAAATATGCGTTCACTACTTTATATCAAGAAATTTACTACCAACGTCTCTATCACTCAATATATCACCAGTTACAGAGACACATACCTAAAACTCATCAAATAAGCTAAAAAAGCATACTATCAAAATCGTCTGGAAAACTCCAAAAGTGTTACAAAAGAAACTTGGTTCATAATAAACGATCTTCGAAATAAAACCCATGCAGCTCAAACATTTGCCCTTCCAAACCCTGAAAATTTAACGAATACTTCATTAACGTGAGTAAAAATATAACATCAACTATTCAGTCTCAACAAGATCCCATTTCCTATCTCCCTAATTTAGAAATTGTCTCGAATTCATTCTTTATAAGACCAATCTATAAATCTGAATTGATTCAAACGATCAATAGTATCAAAAGCAAATCATCTTGTAGTACTGATGGACTATACATAAAAATCTTCTCAAATCTCACAGATAATGTGTTAGAACTCCTCGTGTCACTAGTTAATGATTCTTTTGAAAATGGTAAATTTCCAGAGTGCCTAAAATCAGCCATTATTATTCCTCTTCATAAAGGTGGCGAAAAATCTAATGCCTGCAACTATAGACCTATTGCCCTACTACCGGTACTCTCCAAAATTATTGAGAGGCTAATAAAAACCCGACTTATGTCATTTCTCTTTGATAACAATATTTTATCACAAAATCAGTTCGGCTTCTTAACTAATAAATGTACAACTGATGCCATGTTTTCTGTACTTCACGAGGTTTACCAAGCACTAAACAATAATCTTTATACTGCCACTGTTTTCTGTGACTATGCCAAAGCTTTTGATTGTGTAAATCACGACATTTTGATTAAAAAACTAAATTTCTATGGAATTCGGGGTATTTCTTTGAATTGGTTCAAATCTTACTTAGATAATAGGAAACAACTGGTTAGAGCAAATGATACTGACTCTAGTCTCAAAAACATTGTATGTGGAGTACCAAAAGGTTCAGTATTGGGTCCTTTCCTTATCTTTATAAATGACATCACTAATTTAAAAATCGATGGAAAAATTTTTCTTTTGCTGAAGATACCAGTATCACTTGGAGCAACTCAACTATTGCAACTCTTCGTGCAACTATAATTTCTGATCTTCTTACGATAAAAATCTGGTCTGACTCTAATCTACTCTCCTTTAACGTGGATAAAACGGTATCATTATCATATAAAGGTGCTCTTCAACCCCTGCTTGTGAATAGCAGCCAGATCTCTACCGTTGATTCTGTAAAATTTCTTGGTATTCTTTTAGACAGCAACCTTAAATGGTCCCTTCATATCGATTTGTTAAGTAAGAAACTCGCCTCAGCCTGCTATGCCATAAGATCTGTTTCGAAGGAACTCAATTTAGCATCTTCTAAAATAACATATTTTTTTTGTTCGAGTCTCATCTTCGATATGGTCTTCCTTTTTGGGGGTCTAGTACAGCTGCCCAATTTGATGTTATTTCCAAATTACAAAAAAGAGCAATAAGATATCTGTTTGGCCTCAGAAGAACAACCCATTGCAGAAGTTACTTTAAAGATCACGAAATTTTAACCCTTCTATCTCTGTATATTTTAGAAACTGTTTGCTTAATTCGTAAACACATGCATGTCTTTCCAGCAAGGCCTCATCATGACTACTCCACCAGAAATTCAACTTTTAATGTCTATTTACCGATACCGTCTTCTCAGTTAGTGAAGAAACCTATACCTACTATATTCCGCAAAAAAACTATACAACCATCTCCCTTTACAACTTAAATCTGCAACATCCTTTCTCAAGTTCCGTAAAATGATAAAAGCTCATTTATCTAAAAGACCATATTATTCAGTAGAAGAGTTTCTTAATGACTAACTAAGAACACAGTAATGTACAAGTAACTAAAATGTATTTATCTATATTTGGGTGTCACATACAGCAGCTTAAACTTATTAGTTCCTTTGTTTGTGTTTTATTATATGTTGTATGTTCAATTTTGCAATTTATAGTAATTTTGCAATATATTGGTTTTGTTTTTACTTCACTTTTTTAACTTGTTTATATTTTTTTTATTGACGATTTATCTAATTTCATAAAATTGTATTTGTTATTGTTATGTATATCATTTTTGTGACTATGTTAAGCTTTGTCCATAAAATTGTATAATTTTCAGTGACAATAAAGCATATTTCTATTCTCTATTCTATAGCAGTCAAATGAGATTTCATTTTTCAGATATCACTTTTGAACATTTTTGTTAAATTTGGTACACCCATTACTGTTCCTCCAAAGTTTAAATAAGGTACTGGTTGTCCTTTGTCCAGTGTGTTAATTGTGTTGTTAATTTTTACAATGCTATTATACCCTATTCCACTAACATAGGCCTATTTTGGATTACTTCGATAACGAATATTTTACTGTGTAAAATAAGAAGAACGAAAGTAAATTGCAAATTATATTGTTGTTTAATGGAATAATTATTAGCGCCACTTACTTTCGTACTTCTCATGTTGCACAGTAAAATATTCGTTGTCGTGTAGCAGTCCAACGAAAGGGCTCTATTTTGTAGCATTAGCGTCATGGATGGACGCTATTTTGTAACATTAACACGTCAAATGCCAAGGCCTCGACGGTGGAAGCCATTTTTGTATAACAGCCCCAGCGTGGATAACAAAGGCAAAAAAAAAATAATATGAATTATACAAATTAAACAAACATGAAAATATACTTGGTGCTACGTAACCTTACGGCGTACCTCGGTAGCTTTAAGTCTTCAGAGATCTGGGGGTGTGGATTCTTAATAGATTTTAAATAAATATAATATAAACTCAAATGCTCGGGGGGCGCCATAATTAAAAGAAAATTAAAGACGAAACATACTTAAAACTTCAAAAAGAATAATTAAACTAACAAGTTAAAAACAACATATAGTCATAATAAAATACAAACATATCTACATAAACATAAATATATCATGACCTTACCTTAGTGTTCTCAGTTGAATATCATTTAGGAACAAGAGAAAGGGATAAATAATAATATTATCAAGCAAAAAACATTATTGCAAAATGAAATAAATTTTATTAAAATTTAAAGATAAAAAGAATGAAATGATGGATATCTTGTAGACAATAAAAGAGATTCTGCTTACAAAAACATTAAAAAGGTTTACAAACAATACCTTGTCATATAGTCCTGTCCTTATCTTCACGTTGTGGATTGTGGATGTCCAAAGCACGCACTTTTCACTGAATTTAGATAAAGAATAGTACAAAAATGTTTATTATTTATGAAAAGTTTCAGCAAAATTAAATAAACTTCCAAATAATTGTTTCAAAATAAATAAAATTCGAAATGAGTCTGCTCATATTGACTTTTTAAAATATTTAAATAACGTCTATTTAACTTTTTGAAGTATTTATTATTAATATTGGCACCTTACACATGACTTTATCCATGACTCTGGTAGTTAATCCATAACTGCTTACAAAAAAAACTTAGATAGTGTAGTATACACTAAAATAAACTGGCTCTTTGCCTAACAGCGGCATTTGGCTTGTGACTAGGAAGTCACGAAAGGAGAACCGTTTCTAAATTTCTAACACTACATTTTCAGGAACTTTAAAAAATTGATTAAGAGCTATGTCGGAACGTAATATTCGAAATTAACTTTCTCAGAAAACTAAACTCTTCAGAAAACCGCGCGGTGGCGGCTACTGCCGAGGCTCAACAAACCTCTCTCTTTGAAAGCTCAAACTTGAATTCTTTAATCTCAGAACTTCAATCTTTCTCCTCCAACCAAAACGCTTCCTTCCAAAAACCCACTCCATCTCTCATTCTACCCTACTCATCCAATCAACGATTAATTGATAGTCTGCATGCTCCCATTTAGATAAAACAAATGTCATTGTCTTCGCTCTTGCTGATCTAGCTAAATTTTCCTCAGAGCCAACTAAACTGAACTAGTAAGCACATACACTGTTATTTAAATTCAGTTATATTTAAAACAAACTACACAACGATACTCTGTATCTAATTTATATCCCGAAAATTTAACTGAATTGTCTCGAATTCGTCCCCGATGGGCATTTACGTCGACAAAACACACGACATTATTCGCTTCTAGTTTTTTGGAACTAACTTCAAATTTCTATTTCTCCGTTCGGGAAGGGCTTATCTTAATCCACATCGTCGACGATGTCATCGTGGCAACAACCAACTTCAGTTGTCTTCAAGAACACTACGACCGCTTTTAGATATCGTCGACCTCTGACATTAGGTTGCACCTACATTGGATCCGTATTTCTCCGATCCGATCCGAACCGATCCGATCCGACATCGGAGTGAAACCAAACTTAAGGTATTAAAGCGTAGTCCCTACACTGTAATGGGAAGCCCGATCCGATATCGGGCGATTAATCGGCCGATATCGGATCGGAGAAATACGGATCCAATGTAGGTGCAGCCTTCAATACCATAAGTTTGTTTTTTGATCCGACGTCGGTTCGGAGAAATTGTGACATTAACAAGGAAAAAGGTGGACAAATAAAAGAAGGCAAAGCCCTAAAGTTGGGTGCCATAAATATGTGTGGCAATAAAATGGAAAGAAGAAGAAGTTGTCAACACATAAGGGATGAACGAAGGCTCCTTTGCTCAGAATCGGGTAGATATGTGGGTGTGGTTCTTTACATTTTCTTATTAGCTATGAAATAGAGACCAAAAATAGACAAATACAAAAAAAAGGGCAAATAGCTACTAGAGCTAAACTAGGACACAATGGACAAAAAAATTTAAATAAAAAATTAATCAATATAAAGCCGAAAGGGCACCACTTTGATCTTTTAGTTTTTAAAGGGAAGACAAAGAAAAACTCTTTAAATAAACCAAACAAATTAAAAGGTAACTAAATAAAAATAATCATTTCAAGATAAATATAAATTCATATAAAGATATGTAATAAAGATAAAAAAGATAAATAAAACCTACCTTATTATTTCTCACTCAGTTGACCAGAGAGAAGGGAGATGGATAATTAGTAACAAGCCAACATGATTAAAAATTAATGCTATTTATTAAACAAACAAAATTATTAAAAAAAAAGAAATTAAGGTTGACCTCTTTCTGGTTTTACATTTTTTTATTTTAAGAGGTATTGTCCACAAATACAAATAAATACAATATTAAGTAGGTACCTTTGTGTCTATGCTTTAATGTTCTGCAGCTTCCAACGCAAAGTCCAGATATACGGTCGTAGCACTTTTCACTTTACTACTACAAAAATACAATACTGATGTGGTACAATCTCGAATTTACAGGAGTATTTAGTTTGAAAAGTTCAGCAATGCTTTACTTGTTTTTGTAACTTATATATCTTGTTGTGACATAAAAACACGACTTTATTTCATCATGATTATTAATAAGAACTGCTTGACCAATATGAAGTGTGTTCCAAAAGGAACAGGGGCGTCCTCCAGACCGAAATGAAGGTCGTTGACTACCGACCATCAAACTTTGTAGCTAAATCGACGATCTCCATAATTGCACCTAAGTGCAAACTCTCCCAGTGTTTTACGAAGACATCACTGGACACTGCACAATCAGAAGTTCGACCTCTCTACATCGTTGGCTGATCGATAATCATCATCCTAGCTACCTCCTCAACGCTCCTACCCCAGAAAACATACCACCTTTCCTCCGGCTCACACTCATGATCCGATCAACCAATCAAGAAAATATTGTCCTTTTCATGACAAAATAATTGACGAATCCAAAACCAATTACAGAAACAAGAACAGCCCTGAAAAGCACCATCTCTCCCAAATATATCATAAAACGTTAGTCCAGCCAATCAAAAATGAGATACCGTGATTTCAGATGACAAATATTAACCAATGCTAAGCCCTGTTGTTTTGCATGACACAATGTTTAGCAAATCAGAACAGAATACGATGATTTATATTTTTGCGTCGTCATTCTTTTTCGTTAAATCCTGAGTATGCGACTATTAGTTTGGAAAATAAATAAGTTTTAAAGTGTTTACATTTGCAAGATGTTTCCATTAGATCACGCCAAAAGATTGATCATAATTCATTCCTAATTAAGCTGACTTAAGTAATAAGAACAACAAACAGGGCTATTAGATAACTTCGATCAATTTCTCAATGTTTACTTTGGATGCGAGTTGACACGGAAAACGAATTAACTCTAAAGAGAACCTTAAAGTCGATCATATTTATGGTGAACAATAATGACCCACTCAAAGTTCAGTCGTATTTTTTTTACCGCAAGGGAACAGACACTTGTGTAAACACCTAAATTTTCGAATAGTCCATATCGCATAAACATTTTATGAAATGGAACTCGAGTGTTTTTTTTTACCTCGAAGAGCCTTTTATCTTTGAGACTGTAAGAAAAATGACACATAAATCAATCTACGCTAAAGCGCAGGAACATTACGATTCTACTTGGGAACTTTTTCACGGCGAAATTATTTTAACGAATATTAGATAATACGTGTATGATATACAGGGTAAAATGAAAGATAATGTTTTCTGCAACAGCTGAAAGCTAATAAAAAATTTAAGTGTTTTCGTATCGTTACACAGCCTCCCCCACGATTTTAACTTGGTGTAAACCACAGCTTGAAATCGGAATAGGAACCATACAAAAAAATGGAACGATACAAAAAAAAGAAGAAGACCAATTCCTTGCAATCTCAAGACACAAAGTTACCTAACTAAAATAAAATCAACAAAAGCAAACTCAATCAAAGCAAACTAAATACAAAAGAAAGCTCAACAAAAGCTAACTTAATACAAAAAACATTTGTTATAGTGCGTCCACTAATAACAAAAGAACTCAAACCAAATCAACTATATACAAAAGTACCATGGAATATTTCATCCAGGACAAATAAAATAATTTTCGAAAATCACAAAGCAATGTGCAAACGAATTTGACACAAAGACTACATTCTCGAAAATTGAAAACAAAATGCCTCGGAGTATCTCATCCGGGACTTACATAAACCACAATCAACAAAAATAATTTTCGAAAATCACAAAGCAATGTGCAAACGAATTTGACACAAATACTACATTCTCGAAAATTAAAAACAAAAATGCCTCGGAGTATCTCATCCGGGACTTACATAAGCCACAATCAACAATGTCACGGATTTTCGGTCCGGGACATACATACCAGTATACCAGAGGTATGCTAAGCAACACAGTCGAAATCAACAATGTCACGGATTTATTTTTGTATCACGTGACTCACACACCAGCGGTGTGCTAATCGACAAAATCAACACAACGGATCCAACAAATACACACGCACTAGTCATAGCTAGTGGTATGCTGACTTGATTTACTTTGTCTGATCAGGACGAAGCATTTTTTAATCAAGTACATCAACACAACATAAAGGGAACTTACTGTATAACAAGTACACGAATGTACGTTCAAATATTTTAAGGCGAATTTGTTACCAGTAATTCCAAACAAAGGCCTATTCCCAACAACACCACTTGTACGGGAACAACCAAGATAAAGTGTATATCTCCCACCAACACCACTTGTATGGGATCAACCAAAAAAAGGGTATACTTCCACCAACACCATTTGTATGGAAATAACCAACATAAAGGGTATATTCTCACCAACGCCACTTGTATGGGAACAACCAACATAAACTCAACCGAACTACGTATAACGAGGAGATGTACGCTCAAAAATGATAATGCGAATACGTTACACGCAATTCAAAAAAAAAACAAATGCTACTCCCACCAACACCACTTGTATGGGAATAGAGTAAACAAAAAAAGTCAGCGAGATAGCGAGACTCAACACGAATAAGAAGAGGAAAAAATAACAGAAAAATATTGCCATCTCTAGACTCAAACAAATCAACTCGAAGGTTGAAAACCGAAAATAAACAAAGACATTATGGCTTACAGCCATAATCGACACATAAATAGTTCATTAGTCAAAGATGAACGGATATTCCAACGGGAATAAACAAAAAAAGAAATATGTAAGCAGTCTTTCTCAAAAACAAAAGCAAAAAGTCTTCACAAAGGAAGAGAAAAATCCTTAACATCCTCCAAAGGAAAAGAAAAGTCCTTACAATCCGTAGTTTAATAAAAAAAAGGTGATTTTGGACGTAAAACATACCAAAAATATAGTAGTACAGACTGAATAGTAAAACATTCTCAGTACCTGATTGAATTCAACTTGCAAAAAAAACAAATCTCAATCTCAATGGCAAGAAGATAGTCAAAAGAGAAGAAAAATATTTACAAAAGAGAACTAATGTTTATCTTCCTTAAAAGTTTAAGAGTTTACCAGGGGACGAATCCAAACCTCATCGACCTAGCCGTCCCTCTCATAAGCTCAACAGGTCACCTAGCGGGCAAATCCCAGTTCATTGCCCTAGCCGTTCCTCTCATAAGCTTACCCCATGGCGGACGAATCCCAACTCATCATCCTAGCCATGAGAACTAATAAGGTCAAAACACAGATGGACAAGAAAATAAGAAACCATTAAGAAATTGACTATCACTCTACAGATGATAATTGAATCCAATACGGTCGCTACCAACTAACAAAGAAAAATATTTACCATTCATCAGCAAAACTACACAAGAGATAAAAATAAAATAAAGAATAATAAAAATTCTTATTGGGTCATTCAACTGTAGTACTAGAACTATCAAAGTGGTCTAAAAACTGGGTTGACAAAAAACAAACTCAAAATGGGCTATACCCAAAAAAATTGGTCTAATAAATATAATTAGGACCACAAAAAAAATGTCAACTCAAATCAACAACATCAATCAACAACAAATATATCCTGAGATACAACAAATCAGAGAGTCACGGCCCCTGTATGTTTCAGAGAGCATCTCAAGAAAACAAAAAAATTAAACCACAAAGAAATATTCAAGCACCAATTAACAAATATCTACCACGATATATGACCTCAAAAAGACACTAAATTAACTGATAGAAAAATCATAGGGCTTTCACCGTTGTAATTAGTTAACAAATTGCAACTAAAACAATGAAATAAACGACAATTATCGTCAGATTCTTGTATCAACAAAATAATTGAAAAACATACGGATGTAAAATAAATTCCAAAAATTTCTCCCAAGCTCTCGTACTATCAATGAGAGTCTACGAATTCTGATGATATCATAAACAGGGCTCAATTTACGTAAGTGACGAAATATTTATATATCTACACATTGAACTAATTGACAAAAGCAAACATATTAGAATAAAAATAGACCTACTAAAAGGTAATACACGATCTCTAAACGAAACGTTAATTTAGTTCGGTAAAAGCACAAACAAATAATGAACCCCATATTAGTATATCAAAAGATTAAAAACAATAAAGTAACAAGACGAAATCAAATGTCAATTGGGATTGACAAAGGGAGACAAAAAATTAAATCTGAAAAACCGTTTCAGTTTTTTGAAAAATTAAATTAAAAAATTAATAATTAAGCAGTCTTTAGCAATAAAAAGGTTTTAAAAAAAATCTCGGTATAAATTGACAGTAAACCCAGAATTAAAATTTGCTGAAATTTTCAATATACCTTATAAGATGCATAACAATGTACAAACCATTTACAAAGATTCTTTGTTACGCATAATAAATTTAAACAATTAAACCAAACATGTGTACAACATTATACAAGTTAATATGAAAGACAATTAAAAACAAATATTTATTATCCCTTCTCTTAGTCGTAAGAAATAAATAATTAAGGTAGCATTAAAAAACAGTAAATTTTGAAAATAATAACTATTTTCACAAACAGAAAGCAAAGAAGTAGAGGAAACAGAGATTTATTGTTAAATTAAATCCAACGAAACTGTATAACTCCGATATCCCCTCGTAACATAAATAGACAGAAATTTGTATAAAAAATTAACTACAATAAAGCTAATAAGACTATGCTTAAGGCCCCTAGCTTGGGCGACATATTTATGTGTGACATTAACAAGGAACAAGGTGGACAAATAAAAGAAGGCAAAGCCCTAAAGTTGGGTGCCATAAATATGTGTGGCAATAAAATGGAAAGAAGAAGAAGTTGTCAACACATAAGGGATGAACGAAGGCTCCGTTGCTCAGAATCGGGTAGATATGTGGGTGTGGTTCTTTACATTTTCTTATTAGCTATGAAATAGAGACAAAAAATAGACAAACACAAAAAAAAAGGGCAAATAGCTACTAGAGCTAAACTAGGACACAATGGACAAAAAAATTTAAATAAAAAATTAATCAATATAAAGCCGAAAGGGCGCCACTTTGATCTTTTAGTTTTGAAAGGGAAGACAAAGAAAAACTCTTTAAATAAACCAAACAAATTAAAAGGTAACTAATTAAAAATAATCATTTCAAGATAAATATAAATTCATATAAAGATATGTAATAAAGATAAAAAAGATAAATAAAACCTACCTTATTATTTCTCACTCAGTTGACCAGAGAGAAGGGAGATGGATAATTAGTAACAAGCCAACATGATTAAAAATTAATGCTATTTATTAAACAAACAAAATTATTAAAAAAAAAGAAATTAAGGTTGACCTCTTTCTGGTTTTACATTTTTTTATTTTAAGAGGTATTGTCTACAAATACAAATAAATACAATATTAAGTAGGTACCTTTGTGTCTATGCTTTAATGTTCTGCAGCTTCCAACGCAAAGTCCAGATATACGGTCGTAGCACTTTTCACTTTACTACTACAAAAATACAATACTGATGTGGTACAATCTCGAATTTACAGGAGTATTTAGTTTGAAAAGTTCAGCAATGCTTTACTTGTTTTTGTAACTTATATATCTTGTTGTGACGTAAAAACACGACTTTATTTCATCATGATTATTAATAAGAACTGCTTGACCAATATGAAGTGTGTTCCAAAAGGAACAGGGGCGTCCTCCAGACCGAAATGAAGGTCGTTGACTACCGACCATCAAACTTTGTAGCTAAATCGACGATCTCCATAATTGCACCTAAGTGCAAACTCTCCCAGTGTTTTACGAAGACATCACTGGACACTGCACAATCAGAAGTTCGACCTCTCTACATCGTTGGCTGATCGATAATCATCATCCTAGCTACCTCCTCAACGCTCCTACCCCAGAAAACATACCACCTTTCCTCCAGCTCACACTCATGATCCGATCAACCAATCAAGAAAATATTGTCCTTTTCATGACAAAATAATTGACGAATCCAAAACCAATTACAGGAACAAGAACAGCCCTGAAAAGCACCATCTCTCCCAAATATATCATAAAACGTTAGTCCAGCCAATCAAAAATGAGATACCGTGATTTCAGATGACAAATATTAACCAATGCTAAGCCCTGTTGTTTTGCATGACACAATGTTTAGCAAATCAGAACAGAATACGATGATTTATATTTTTGCGTCGTCATTCTTTTTCGTTAAATCCTGAGTATGCGACTATTAGTTTGGAAAATAAATAAGTTTTAAAGTGTTTACATTTGCAAGATGTTTCCATTAGATCACGCCAAAAGATTGATCATAATTCATTCCTAATTAAGCTGACTTAAGTAATAAGAACAACAAACAGGGCTATTAGATAACTTCGATCAATTTCTCAATGTTTACTTTGGATGCGAGTTGACACGGAAAACGAATTAACTCTAAAGAGAACCTTAAAGTCGATCATATTTATGGTGAACAATAATGACCCACTCAAAGTTCAGTCGTATTTTTTTTTACCGCAAGGGAACAGACACTTGTGTAAACACCTAAATTTTCGAATAGTCCATATCGCATAAACATTTTATGAAATGGAACTCGAGTGTTTTTTTTTTACCTCGAAGAGCCTTTTATCTTTGAGACTGTAAGAAAAATGACACATAAATCAATCTACGCTAAAGCGCAGGAACATTACGATTCTACTTGGGAACTTTTTCACGGCGAAATTATTTTAACGAATATTAGATAATACGTGTATGATATACAGGGTAAAATGAAAGATAATGTTTTCTGCAACAGCTGAAAGCTAATAAAAAATTGAAGTGTTTTCGTATCGTTACAAAATAAGGATCCGATGTAGGTGCAGCCTAAAGCATGCAGAGTTGGTCTGGAGTCAACATCATTCAGCTTCAACCTCCATACAGAAGCAAGCAATCCATTAGATGCTGTAAGGCTGTAACTAAATATCATAATATAACTTTTTAAAGCTATTATAGGCAGGGTTTGCTTGCAAACGTAAAGTATCACCTATTGACTATTTTTTGTGATAAATCAATATTTTTAATTATACACTAAGCATCAAAAATTAACGCACCTCCTTAAAAATGGGACATTTTTGAGGCCTTGTATTTCCTAAACCTGTTGTCCGATTTTAGTATTTTTTTACTATATAATAGCTTTGTTCTTCAAGAATATCGATGTAATAATATTATTGCTAAACAGGTAAGTGTCATTGTATACCGGGTGTAACGTGGAATATTCTAGAGTATATAAAATATTAAAATTAAAACCCAACTGTAGCCTTAGGCTTTCTTAACATTTTACTTTTTGATTTATTGGATTATGTGGCATAATACAAAACGTTAGGTACTAGCCATGTTACTCATCAATACAGGGTGTTTCTAAATTAGTGCGACAAACTTTAAGGGGTAATTCTTCATGAAAAAATAATGACTGTTTGCTTTATAAACATATGTTCACAAATGATTCGTTTCCGAGATACGGGATGTTGAAATTTTTCTTACAAACTGACGATTTATTTATTGTTTTAAAACCGGTTGAGATATGCAAATGTAATTTGGAAGGTTGTAAGAGGTAGTTATTGCGCATTTTTTACATACAACTAAGAATTTTATATTCACCATTGGCGTGCATACGGGATGTATCTAAAATGTTTATACCCATATGCACGCCAATGGTGAATATCAAATTCTTAATTTTATGTCAAAAAATGCGCAATAGCTACTTTTTACAACCTACCAAATTTCATTTGCATATCTCAACCAGTTTTAGAGCAATAAATAAATCATCAGTAGAGAGCGGAATATATGCAAAGTGCATATAGATGCATATATTGCATATTTTCAGACAACAAACACAATATTGCATATTTAAGGTAAACACGATTTATTTTGCATATTTCAAAAATAAATTATATAAAAGTTTAAAATTTTCCTCTCTTAGTTGGAATTTTATAACTTCGATATGAACGAGCTCGTTATTTATCTATCTATCGCTCATTATTATCTATCTGGACTTTCCCATTACTACCTGAATTTAACAATTATGGGTGTTCCCAGAAAAATATTATTTTATTAGCGTAGCAAGTCGTAGGTACTTACCTCCTTTTAAGGGTCTAATATTTATTTTGTCAGTTTCCGGCCAACATTTGTTTAAAGTAAACGTTGTATCGTATTTAGTGTTTTTGAAGTGATTGGTATATATTAAATTTAAATATGTCTACCATTCAAAAAACTGCTTGGATAAAGTGTTTTTCCGAGTTAAAGCTAAGTGGAGACAAAGTATTTTGCAAGGCCTGTTCCAAAATCGTAAGTTAGATTCATTTTCACATTTCATTTTTTAAATGAAGAACTGACAAACAAAAGCATTATGTCCCACAAAAGAAATTTTTATGGAAAGAGTGTTTTTATTCGACAAATTCGGGCTTCGGTTGTTTAAGGAAAGTTGTACGTATTTTTGAAGGCAACTTTTCTGAAGATCTTACGACTTGGCAAATTAGTTTACTGCCTAAAGTAAAATATTGTCCTATAACATTAGTAGATGTAGAACGAACTTTTTCTGTGTCCAAACACGTTTTTAGTGATAGAAGGCAAAAGTTGCTAGTTGAAAATTTTGAAAAATATTTGATTATAAATTCATACTATAATTTAGATTCTTAATTTAATTATAATATCAGTTTTTGTGTGTCATTTCATTTGTTTTTATGTGAAAAATAAATATGTATTAAATATAAATGTAGGTTGAATTTTTTAAACATAAATGTTTATATTTAATATATTGTTTTATTTTTGAGTATTTTTAATATGCATTTGCATATTTAGACAAATTTAGAAAAAATACCAAAAGTAATGCATATATATGCGCATATTTTGGTAATGTTGTGTTGCATATATTCCGCTCTCTAATCATCAGTTTTGTAAGAAAAAATTCACAATCCCGTATCTCGAAAACAACGCATTTGCGGAAATATGTTTATAAAGCAAACGGTCATTATTTGTCCACGCAGAATCATCCCTTATTGTTTGTCGCACTTTGGAAACACCCTGTATTAATGAGAATATTATTGCTAGTTGTTAAAATAACTAACTTTTTTATTATCCAACATAAGCGAATGAATCAAAAAGCAAAATGTTAAAAAAGCCTAACACTACAGTCATGTTTTAATTTCAATATTTTATATATGCTAGAATATTCCACAGGGTGTTCCAAACTTTGAGGAAAAACACACTATCATTATTACACCCGGTATACAATGACACTTACCTGTTTGGCAATAATATTATTATATCAATATTCTTGAAGAATATAGCTATAATATGCTAAAAAAATCGCTCAAACAGGAAATGCGAGACATCAAAAATGTCCCATTTTTAAGGTGGTGCGTTAATTTTGACGCTTAGTGTATTTTGTTTTATTTGTCCCAATCTGAATTTTTGTTGTTCGTATTTTCGATTAAAAGAATGAGCTGGGCGAAGCGTAGGCGGTAGACTTCCATAGTTAGTCGGAGTATTTTTCTACAATTTTATCACAACTATCTCTGATAGTACTATAGTTGCAATTTATGGAAATATTCTCCTGTATAGCTTTTATTCATGCAAATATCTTGATATGTGGGAAACATAAAGGTATTACGATTTGAAGCTAAAACAAAAAACCACCCATAAATGTCAACGTTACAAAATTGATAGTCTGCATGCACCCATTAAGGTAAAACAAATGTCACTGTCTTCGCTCTTGCTGATCTAGCTAAATTTTCCTCAGAGCAAACTAAACTGAACTAGTAAGCACATAAACCGTTATTTAAATTCAGTTATATTTAAAACAAACTACACAACGATACTCTGTATACAATTTATGTCCTGAAAATTGAACTGAATTGTCTCTAATTCGTCCCCGATGGGCATTTACGTCGACAAAACACACGCCGTTATTCGCGGAATGTGTATCCAAGCCAAAGTAACAAAAAACCATAAACGTTTATCGATGCGGAAAAGCGACATATTGATATACAGGTGGAAGTCCATTGAATTTGTTTAGCAAATGTGCTTTGTAACATAATATTAGCGGAAAGTATTTTGGAACCAATCATGAAAAAGCAGCGATAGCTGCAACGATAGATTTGCAAATAACGTTAAATGCCCAAATTGTTGTATCTATAGATCGTCTCACGTTTTATACTCAGTATGGGTTAAGTGGAAAAATAGGACCGTGTTGTCAATAGGAAACTTGCACATAAAAATATTTTTGCATAAAATTGTTAATTTGTGTTTAAAAATGATAAATTCAAAATATTACGTCTTAACAATTAATAGTGTACTTACAACAATTGATTATAATTCCGCGCCCGAAATTACCGTTTCAAACAACTTTAAAAGCGCGCGCTTCGGTCTGACGTCACCAACCATGATATTTACCACTGTTCTCGTTTGGCTACTGCCTAGTGCCAGAGTGCACTCTGCAGATAATATCTTGTAAAGATTTTCATGCATTCATAATATTATTTTTAGTTTAGGGAAATACATTTTTATTTTACAACATAGGTATCTCAAATGCCAAATTATATTTTAAAGTTTGAACAAAATTAAATACCTACATTAATATCATATTTCTTAAAAAATGTAAGTACATAGATACTACTAAAAAATTACTTATAAAAAGAAAAAGAAAGAATGTTTTATTATAATATATAAATATATATTTAGTTTAAAATATGAATTTCTTTCTCACATAAAGCAATAAAAATAATTTATGGATGAAACTTTATTTTATCAAATTTTTATTCCATTTATTTTTAATAATTATCAGATCCAAATAGATGCGGAAAAATATTTACACTCCAAAAGTCTTGTGCTATACTAATCAAACTGTCGATAAGATTTGCGTCCTATTCTATCCAAATATAAGTAAATTTTGAATTATTTTTAAAGTGTGTATCTGGTACGCAAAATCAACACATTTTTTTCAAATAGAAACATTATTTGCAACTGTACTTTTGCATTGTACATTGTAACATTGGTTATTTGGTTGTCTATTGGTTATTACATGTTCCAAATATATGTACTTCTGGTCGTAATATTTTGTAATAAACAAAACTAAAACCTATAATTTATAAATATTTTAAATTCATAACAAAGAAGAAAGAAAATAAAAATAACTTAAAAATAAACAAAACTTTTAGTAATAAAAGTCAGAGTAACTAAAAACTATTGTTATAAACTATTTAAACGTGTTTATTAATAATACTTATAATAGGTACCTACTTATTTGCCTCCTCGCATTTCTCCAATAGGATAACTTTCACTGCTTTTTATAAAATTTGCCACCATGAAGACATCAACTACTGTAGATTGTCAGATTAACGTTTTGAAAAACCCTAGTCAGTCATATGATACATTTAAAAACTCTACTTTATAAAGTAGCACTCAAAATGATCAATTTCAGTTTGAAACTAAATATACTCATTATGGAACTATACAAGAACACAAATACCTAGGAATTTCCAATTAAATAATATGATTAAAATGGAATTAATACAATCCCCAAAACAACCTTTTTTTGAACTTTTATTTACAATCAACTTCTACATGAGAGTTTTAAGTAAATGTGAATGAATTTGTAAATAATTTCGAAATATCTTAGCGGCTTTGTTGTCGACTCATAGAAATCTAGCGGGTAGACGTGGGTCGTGACGTCAGACCCGTTTACGCGCCTCTGACGAAATTTGAATTTTATAGCTTTTTCAATGTCTCGTAATAAGCCTATGGGTTAACAATATTTTGTTTTTTTTTTGCATGCATGCGTTTTATGATATGTTACCTTATGTTTTTTAATATTATTTTAATATTTAAAAATATATGCAAGTTCCCTATTGTTTGATGTTTGTATGTATGTCAAGGGCGCTAGCAAACACAGTCGGTTGTGTTCGCCACCCACTTCAAGTAGCGAGAACCGGCCACCGCCATAGCTTGTCGCTCGAAGACTACCGGAAACGCAGTGTGTGCGCCGAGTCCATTTAAGATATGTACATACAAACCTCAGTCAGCTGCAGTGGCGTACTGAGCATGGTTCAGCGGGTTCCGTGGAACCAGGGCCCCTGGCTCGCAGGGGCCCGCTCTAACGACCTTTTTGCTTCTTTTGTTTCTAATTTGATGGGGACATTTTGAACTGCACAAGTACATACTAGTAAATGTAACTGCTTAATAAATTTTAATTTTTTTGTAGGTATTTATAAATAAAAACAATGTATGTATATCAATTCTTTAAAAAAAATTGAAAACAAAATTTATTGAAACACAGGGAATGCTTTTATAAGGTTCCTTAAATACTCATTTTACCTGCTCATCAATGCCCTTGTTTCAATACTTGGTTAAAGACTAACCACCAATGTCTGCCTACACGTGCTAACTCAAACACTTGTATTTTTTATATTAGCACGATCCATGAATAAATGGATAATTATATGGAGTGGGTCATTAAAATAATCCGAATACAATAGGCTCGGTACTCGTGTTTATATCACACTTATCCTTCAGCCTGTGCGTTTAGATAATTCAACTGAAATTAAATTCTAAATATAGACAATTTGTAGTGGTAAATAAGGATACGGAGAATAAGGATAAATATAGACACTAATCTAATTTTTTTAAGAAAATCTCGTCGTTTGATAAAAGATATCAACCCCACAGTTATCCAAGTCTTCTTTGGTATTTTATTATTTAACAGTTTTATCTCCCTAGAGTTTGTATGAAATTATTTAACCTATTTATTAATGTATCTTATGCAATTTGAGAATCTATTTTGTTGATATAAATTTCATTCCAATGTTCATATTTTAAAAGCTGTTTTAGTTTTCCGATATTAAGGTTTTTAATTGTGACTAGAGATTTATATGTAGAAAATCTTTTAGTTTCATTATTTTTAAAAACGGCTGGCATAAATTGATCAGTCATGTCAGTATGAAAAACGATAGGATTAATATTAACTTACTGTTTTAATAATCCATTGTTTTTTAAAAAAGTTTCTAACATCAAAAGTAAGTAAGTTAAGATCAAAATACTGTTGGCATCTTTTTTTTGGTAGGTAAAAAAATAGTAAAAATCACCCTCTAATATTTTTACTGAGAAAAGTTTTTCGATAAAATACTTACTTTTTGAGTTATTTGCGAAAAACCGTCTCAAAACGTTTTTTTTTTTTTTGTTGAAAAATAAACATATTCACTGACAAATAATTCGAAAAGTATTGACTTAATTGAAAAAGCCCACTACGAGTTTATCCAATTCCGGACTTATCTTGAACGTATCCAGTTCAAAAGCACACATCGGCACATTTTTTTTGTTTGACATATTAGCTATGTTTATGCCAAATTTTATCTTAATCCAAGCGGTTCTTTGAAATTTACAGCGAACACCGTGAGTAAATGGACTATAAATTAGCTTGAGTTTTTATTATGGTATATTTTATGATATATATGATGATTTATATTTAATGTTTAATAAAAACCTTTGATATACAATGTGTGTTGTTATAGGGCGGGCGGGCCCTCATCCCAACTTGAACCAGGGCCCACTGATTTGTCAATACGCCACTGGTCAGCTGCGTGTAGCATACACCTGTGGTGACCACAAGTGGCTGTGTTTACGTGCGCCTTATGTCTATCGAAGCAGTAAGGACGCTCGCAAACACAGCCAATTGTGTTCGCCACCGGTGGCTACTACACGCAGCTGACTGAGGTTTGTATGTATTTTAAATGAACTCGGCGCACACACTCTCGGCGCACACACTGCGTTCCCGATAGTCTTCGAGCGACAAGCTATGGCGGTAGCCGGTTCTCGTTACTTTTAAGTCGGTGGCGACCACAAGTGGCTGTATTTGCGAGCACTTTAAGTTATCTACATTTATTTATTAATTTTTCAAAGAAATTAATACAAGTGCGTAGTAACGTCAATCCTCGGTGGTTACTACATTTTTACGTTTTTTGTACATGGGTATTACTATTGACACTTTCTAATCTTTCGTGATATTTTTATTTTTCCATATTTATTCATTTTTTGCAGTATCTTTATTTGTTCTAGGTTTTTACCATCTTTTTATAATTTCTGTTGTTATTCTATCAATTACAGAAGCTTTTCCATACTTTAGTGAAAGTCTTTCAACTTCACCTTCTGCTAATTTATCTGTGTTATTTTCCTGTATTTATTTCTTTGTTCATTATTATTTTTTTTATTTAAAAAATACAAAGTCGCATCCACCCGAAGGTTATTAGCGACATTTCTGTAACTTTTGTAACAGTATTAAATCAAAAATTGGTAAAAATGAATTACAATTTGTAGACAATGTATTAAACCTTTGGAGCAATAATTGGACTCCACGAACTAACACTTTATTTTTAAAATGAACTTTTAGATCGCTAGCTACACTCCGACAATCTCTTTCTGATGCATTATTAGTGATAGCGTTACGCGCAATAGTATCTGCTTTTTCATATTTCCTTCTATGCCTATGCGGGATGTTATCCACAGAAAGTGGATTCTTCTGAAACTTTCTTGAGCTTCCATTAGTTCGGCCTTGATTATTTTCTCAATGAGGTATTTATGGTATATATTTTGCATCGCTTTGACTGTGGTAAGAGATTTGGAAAGGACTAGATAACAAGGGAGGTTTATAATATATACATGTTTGATGGCTTTAAACAAACCAAAGAGCTCTGCAGTATAGATGCTGGAATTTAGAGAAAGATGTTGGAGCATAGCAAGGCGATGGAAAAATCCATCAATATTCTTTTGAAGTAGAAACTTGAATCTTAATGTTGACTTAATTGAGATGTGTCACTTTCCCAGTCCGATGCCTCACTACCAAGGTGTTTTAATGCTTTTCCTTAAGGACGTGAATTTGCGTTTTATAGATCTTTCCTTTAAATGGGGGTAACCCTCAGTGAGCATATCGGTCAAGGTTGGTAGGTCTGTGGTATATTCTTGAATCGTGGCTATAGGATCTGTTGATCCCGTGATATTCGTTAGGACCATGTTACGTTGATCAATTTTAGAGGGAAAGGTAGAGGGTGATTTTCTATGACGTTCTTGGCAGGGTCAAGTAAGAGAGAAAATGAGCATTGAGAAGTGCTTGCTGAACTAATTTTATCTTTTTTAGATTTTGCTTGGACTTTGGGTGGTGGAAAAATGTTACATTCTTTTGACGATGGATCTGCTTCAGGTGAAATAATTTCATCAAAGTTACGTTTTGGTTGATTAATTATATGACTGCCTTATTTGATGCATCTACTTTGTTCGGTATCTCCGGGACGTTAGAAATAGACAATTGTTCACACTGAGAAGGGTTTGTACCGTTGGGTTCTTGCAAAGATATATTTGTTGCACTGGATACCGATGCTTCGTTGTTTTGGTTGGGGATTTGTTGAGATAGTGGTTTGGAGTACTGTGATGCAATTTGACCTGACTTCTTGCAGCTAAATCAAAGTAGACTGTCTTGAGAAATGAATATTCTATATAGCGTGTTGTCAAAAATAACAGTAAATGACTCTGGTAGTGTTAGACTGGGAGGACTGATATAGATTTGTCTTCGAAAACTAAGGATGTGATTGTACTCAGGCATAGAAGTACTAATTTTGAGGAATATCATGGGGGAGACAGGAACTATGCCAACATACGCTGGAGAGCACAAGTCGTTCCGCTGGTGTAACTAACCTTCTTGCTCTGACAATTTCACCTTGTATTTTTATTTGACCATGATTATTCATAAAATCATCGACTATTTGTTTATTGGATAAATACATACAGATGCAATTATTAGATAATCTAGAAGAGAAGATTATATTTTTCGGTTGAATTATATTTCCAAGTGGGAGAAGGTAGTCTTAAAGTTTGGGGTTTTCTAAGGACTAAAGATAATTCATTGCTGCTTTAAAGAAACCTGAATTTTTGACGCTGCCAAAGAGTATGATTGTGATGCATTTATTTGACTTTGATCGTCTTGAACTGTAGAAATGTTGTGTGATTCCATGTTTGAATTAATTTCGATAAACGTTAAGTGAAAAGTAAGTCCGACCCTGTACACCTGCTAAAAGAGGTATTTACTAAAAGTCTTTACTAAAAGTGGTTATTTTGCTGGTAAAACTGGATTTGTTTATTGACAACAATAACAAATAATTGGATATTATGTAATTTGCTGACTTTAATGTTAATTTAACTGGATATTATGTAAAGAGTTTGTACAGTTACAGTTTATTTCAATATATCATATAATATTTCTATTATTAATTCTTCAGTGTTATCCATAAATGCTGTATATTAGATTTTGTGGTGTTTGTGTTCTTATTACCTTTAGGGTTCTTTTGAATAGGTTTGGATTACATTTGCTATCTTCTTGCATTTTATCTCCGAGTTTTCCCCAATTATATTTCTTTAGCACTGTTACGAACACGTCTAACTGTTTTTCTTTCATTTTTATAGTTTCACTTGTTTTATCTGCAGATACTGTTTCATGCTATTTTCTTCAATTTTACTTAGGTTTTTATTTCCTCAGATCACTACGCTGTCTGTTTATTTGTTGCATATGATTCCACGCCGTCTTTCTCTTTGTTGAGCCTTTTTCCTACTTATTCCACATATTTCCTGGGCTGCATGCAGTAGTAGATCCTTATAGTGGTTCCATAGGTTGTTTATATCATTATCGCCTTCTGTTTTTAAGGATTCCGTTTACTTTTCTCAATTGTTTTTACTCAATTTTGCAGTCAAAACGTTGTAAAATAATGTTATGATCTAATACCACCCACACATTACAAATTTTGTTCTTCCCATTGTATCCTTTTTAACAACTACTAGCTTTTTAAACTTCTGTTCCCATATGTCTATTTTTTGGTAAACAAAAAGTAAGCGTCGTATTTTAGAGCCGGAACCCAACATTCGCATTGACAAATCGTTAAATTTTATATTCGAATAAAAAGAGAGCGTCTTACGGGTTTGAGATTTTATGTGGATATTGGCAACGAGATGAAAACTTGTTACGTATATCTAAACTTTCCTAGATTTGATTTATTTAAGTTTTCACAGAGTTTCCTTAGAAGTCTATTACTCCGAGTAAACGTATGAATTGAGTTTGAATAGATTAATATTATATGCAACATATGCTTTCTAATAAATTAAACTGCCAATATACCAAATATATTTAATGCAGCTGTATTAATTAATCGACTGTTGAAACATGTTTTATAGCACTAGATCGAAAATCGTCGTATACCACTTTAGGCTTCTGTTTGGATATAGTCTCATGAAGTTCTGTGCTAGGATATCTGGATATTTTGTAGTTATTACTATTATTTTTATAAATTATTACGTAAATACTTCCTTTTATTGTGGTTTTCTCCAGGCCAGCATCCCCCTAGTTAAGAGTTCTACGTTGCCATGATATAAATCACATTAAAGTTTAAACACAATATAATATCGCTGTCCCGGTGGAACATTGACGTAACTGCAAATTTATAGAAAATGAGTTTATGTCGTCACTGGGTCCAAACTTGGTTACCCCCTTCGGCAGATCACTGTCAGACGTGTTGTTTAGCTTTTAGCCACCAGGGAGCAGATGCGTCATAGTTGAAAAATCAGCCGACCACGGAGAAACAATGACATAATGTACAATTGTTCTTCAATAAGTCGAGTGTGTGCTTGTACCTACGGTGCTACATTGACACAATTGTATTTTATGTTATTGAAACCTTGACGTAACTGTATTTTGTATCATTTTTCATCTGGATTTCTTCTTATTGTGGGGCAACATTGACGTAAGTGCATTTTATGTAAGTACTATTTTTATGATATTATTAGATTTAAATGCATGATAAATGTTCCAGTGAACACTATCATCCTTTCACTACTGAGGTATCATCATCATCAGAAGAAGAAGAAGCAGACATAAATATACACCAAAATCCCCAAACACCAATACTTGGTAATGCTGTCCTAGTCAAGAAGGAATTAATTAGGAATGCTAAAAAACAGGAGCTCCTTTCACAGTTACAGAAATGGATTTCACCGAGTTTTACGATGTAAAAGCGCTGTACAATGAAATGGACTGGATGTTAATTTAATGATAACTGAAGTAATGTTACTTTAAATCTTAAAAGAGCAATATTACTTAATGTATAAACAAAGTTATAAACAACCAACGTGGACGAAAGTTGATGTTTGCCAAAAAAAGAAAGAGTCGGATTTCGTCCGAATAGTTTTTACCAAAAATCCAGCTGCGTAGGGCTTTCTCTTCTAAAATTCCTTTAAGTGATAACAAACTAAAAGATTTGAAACAACTGCTCTCAAAATATATAATTTATGGATTTTGTAAAGCCTTTTACGATTCAATTTTTCGTTGATACTTTTCTTGTAATTTCAATTTTACAATGTTTGCTTTAACTACAATTTTCAATTTGTTTAATAAACTTTTTCAATGACTTTTTGTCCTTATTTCCACGCCATATTTCAGAACTAGCTAGATAACCAAACATTTTACGAAATGGTTTTGTCTGTGGAAATTATTTATAATATTATATGAAAAATTAGAATTTAGTTTTAAAGATATTATCTTTAAAACTAAATTCTAAATTTTTCTTTCTAAAACTAAATTCTTAATTTTTCATCCCTTTTGATCCCCATTTAAAATTACGTCATTGTTGCCACAAAATGACTGTGGCAACAATGACGTAATTGAAATTAGGGATCAAATTTAGGGATGAAAAATTAAGTATTCATTTCGAATGTGTAGTAGAGTTAAAGTATATCACGGTGGCCAAGTATAACTGCAATACTAATCCAATATCTCTATTATGCTTCATTGCATGAGGTATTAAGTAAAATAATTTTATATTTTTGGCTCTACTGAAAAGTTACACTTTTGTAGTTGCGTCACTGTTCCACCGGGACAGCGATATTACCTGCAGCAATCTAATATAATAACTTTATAAAATTTAAAGAGTTTGCACACATATACACTCACCGGCACAACATTCCGCCACCCAAAATTTTTGATTAAGTTTGACAATCTATAACTTTATAATTTTTGCACTCCGATTTTCAAGATTCTTGCATCCGTTTGTAGCTACGTGTATTGATGTCTTTTTATTATTCCGGTAACAAAAAATTTTTGCTTAGATGACATTATACGGGGATGAATGGAAGCATTGTGTTTTCTCCTAATTTAAAAAAAAGTTCTGTGGAAAAATTGGAGGGCTAATTTTGTTTCATACTCCTTTTTTATTATCCTGAAGGTATTACTAAGGTTTTGTTTTTTGAATTATCCAAATACTTCTGTTCTTGTAAAAGCTGTAATAAAAACACTGCTTTGAAGCTTTATTTAATGAAAAATATCAAACGCACTAAAATCAACAAAACAAAACAAAATTAACAACAAAACAAAACAACTCAATAGCAGGTACGTCCACCCTTGTACCAACGACTGTTCGCAATCTGTTTAGCATCGAATAAAGATGTGTTATCCTTGCCTGGGGAATAGCCCGATATTCCTCTACCAGGGACATCACGGTACCAAATTTTCTGAAGGTCTAGGTTGACGGCAACTAGTATCTTTTTCTAATTGATCCCATTAATGCTCAATAGGATTGAGATCTGGGCTGCATGCGGGCCATTCTAATCTAATCAATCCAACCTCTATTTTATGAGTCAATCAGTGTTTTTATTTACAGAAAATGGTACAGCTCTTACAAGAAAAGAGATATTCGGATAATTCAAAAAACGAAATTTTAATAATGCCCCCGGGATAATATCACAGAACTATGAAACCAAATTAGTTATTCCATTTTCTCACAGAAATTTTTAAAATTAAGAGAAAATATAACGCTTTCATTCACCCCTGTATAATGCCATGCAAGCAAAATTTTTTTGTTACCGGAATAATACCAAATGATATCAATACAATGTATTGACATGTAAAACATGTCATGTACAGGGTCATTTTTAAACATGTACTTTTACATGTCATGTACAGGTTTATTCACTATATTTTGACCCCCCCTGTAAACTGCTTTATTTACAGAATTAGGAAAAAATATAGAAAACAAAAGTTCTTCGATTTTTAAAACATGATTTTTTGACATACATAATATACTAATGACGTCATCCATCTGGGCGTGATGAGGTAATCGACTATTTTTTTAAATGAGAATAGGGGTCGTGTGATAGCTCATTTGAAAGGTAATTCAATTTTCTATTCAGTAATATAAAAATTAAGATAATTATTTATAGAGGGTGTCCAAAAAAATTTTTTTTTTAATTAAATTTGTTGACACAAAAAGAAGAACGTTTGTAATTTATTTAATTTTAAATACATTTTACTTCTGCTATAAAACAGAAATAAAAGTTTATTGCACAAATAAACATTGATTTTTGCTTAAATTCAATGTTCAAACTGCCAATAGGCAGATGGGTGGCAGCTTGAACATTGAATTTAAGTGAAAAATAATCTTTATTTGTTCAATAAACATTTATTTCTGTTTTCTAACAACAGTAGAATGTATTTGAAATTAAATAAATTACATACATTCTTCTTTTTGTGTCAATTAATTTAATTAAAAAGAATCTTTTTGGCCACCCTGTATAATTAATTATGTTAATGTTTATATTACTGAATAGGGAATTGAATAACCTTTCAAATGAGCTACCACTCGATCCCTATTCCGATTTAAAAAAAATAGTCGATTACGTCATCTCGCCCAAATGGATGACGTCACTAATATATTATGTATGTCAAAAACTCATAAATTAAAAATCGAATAACTTTTACATTTTACATTTTTTTTTCTAATTCTGTAAATAAAGCAGTTTACAGGGGGGTCAAAATATAGTGAATAACCCTGTACCTACAAACTGGTGTAAGAGTCTTGAAAATCGGAGCAAAAATAATAAAGTAATAAATTGTCAAACTTAATCAAAAATTTTGGGTGGAGGAATTTTGTGCCGGTGAGTTTATTTTAGTTGATATAATCATGAATACCTTATAGCAGCACTGAAGATGGAATTGACATTTTATATAGAAATTTTGTTAATAGAGAAATTATTTCTATGTCTGTGAGTTAATGACTAGAGACTAGACGGAAAGAAGTTAGTTAAGTAAATATTTGGTGCTACCTAACTATATATTTTATTTTATTGCCCAACAGATAAGATCAATGATATTTCTGAATTAGCTAATAATTTTTTTTAAATAATAAAAATTCTGTTTTGGTGGTTCACTGCAAACTCGAGTGTATATTTATAGTATTTTCGCAGAAAGAAAACAATACAAAAGGGGACATAATCCTTGCTACTTAGAAATTAGAGTCTTATACAATTCTGAGCATATCTGAGATCCGAGCATCCGAATCTTGAGCAATTCTGAGATCCGTCTTGATCTACATCTCATTTTACGATTAACCTTCTTGCTTCCATTGGAACAATCCTTTTCGACCACAGTCCCTATACAGAGTTGTTATAAAGTATGGAATCAAGTAAATATATGAAAAAACGATATTCATTAAACTTTGCATGCTAGTATAATAATACACACGGGGGGATCTACGGGGAATCTACTCTCCCTTTAACAGGGTTCAAAATTATTGAAACAAAAATATATTCGCTGAAATGAAACTTGAGCCATAGACATACAAAGGCAACCCAATAAATCTGCCAGTTAGGAAAATAATTACGGGACCTTAAAACCCAACTATAGCCTCAGGTTTTTTTAACATTCTGTTTTTTGATTTATTCATTTGTGTTGAATAATAAAAAAGTTAGGTACTTTAACAACTAGACATGTTCTTCTTTAATACACGGTGTTTCTAAATGAGTGCGACAAAGTTTAAGGTGTAATTCTGTATGAAAAAATAGTGACAGTTGGCTTGATAGACGCTTGTCTGCAAATGTTGCGTTTCAGAGATACGAGATGTTGAATTTTTTCTTAAAAACTGACGATTTATTTATTCCTTTAAAGCCAGTTGAGATATGCAAATAAAATTTGGTAGGTTTTAAAAGATAGTTATTGCGGATTTTTTGACATAAAATTAAGAATTTAATATTTACCATTGACTTGCATACGGGTTATATGACCGATCATATTACCCGCATGTACGCCCATGGTGAATATGAAATTCTTAATTTTATGTCAAATAATACGCAATAACTATCTCTTAAAACCTACCAAATTTCATTTGCATATCTGAACTGGTTTTAAAGCAATAAATAAATCGTCAGTTTTTAAGAAAAAATTCAACATCCCGTGTCTCGGAAACGAAACATTTGCGGACATACGTTTATAAAGCCAATTGTCATTATTTTTTCATGCATAATTACCCCTTAAAGTTTGTCGCACTCATTTATAAATACCGTGTATTGATGAACAACATGTCTAGTTGTTAAAGTACCTAACCATAAAAGAATGAATCATAAAACACACTGTTAAGAAAACCTGAAGCTATAGTTGGGTTTTAATTTTAGTATTTTATAAATGCTAGAATATTTCACAGGGTGATGCGAACTTAAATAAAAACACAGTTTGATTGGTACACCCGGTATACAATGAAATTTTACCTGTTTAGCAACAATATTATTACAGTGGTATTGTTAAAGAATCAGGCTATAACATTTTCAAAAAATGACTTAAATCGGTCAACAATCGGTCAATAAGTTATTTCATGGATGACATACCATGACGTTACTTTTACTTTTACACCCTAGGTACTAGAAGTACTTTGTATCCCTATGAGGACAGGGAATGTATACTTTGGATAGAGGTAGGTGGAAAAATAATTTACATCAGATGCGATAGGCGTCATTGTACTAGCTCGCAAAGTTTCCTGATTATTTTTTTTTTTTTGTTTCAAAGATATTTCCTTCGTTCCCTACTTTATCAACATTTATTCGTTGATACGACTATCCTTAAAAAAACTGAAATTTTAAAACACCGTCTTGCTCTAATTCTTCCTAAGGCGATATACGCGTGATACACTTTCTACTGAAAGATGACATGAATATTTAATACTTGCTACTGAGGTTTACGTGAACAGAAATCCTTAGATTATGAAATTAATGAAGATAATTATTTTCTCTGAAACGAATTTTTATCCAATTTTCATGGACTGCTAGAGTGAAAAACTGATGTGTATTTCAAGCACGATTCTCATTTTCAAAGAATCGATATTTGTTGTAAAACCATTGTTTTTGAGTGAGTAACTATATTTTTTCGTGTTCATATTTTGTTCGTTGTATTAAAATAGCTGGTAATGTAAAAATAAATGCATTATTAAATATTAAGCTATTCATAATAGAGAAGGGGTAATAAACCAAAATTTGAAGGAAATTTTCACCACGGGCTGCCCAAAAAATATATTTATTTTGATAGAATGTGCGGATAGAAATATGAATTTAAGACATTCCATGTGCTGGCTGACTTAGCCACACCATAAAAATATGTGAGAGAGTAATAATTGATAGACGGATACGTAGAGAAACCGAAATATCCGATAATCAATTTGGCTTTATGCAAGGCAGATCAACAACGGATGCAATTTGTATTGTACGGCAACTGATGTAAAAATACAGGAATAAAGAGACCAACGGTCATATGGTATTCACTGGTCTTCAAAAAGCATATGACAGAGTTCCTCGAGATATTCTGTAGTGGGTACTCAATAAGAAAGGAGTCCTTAGCGAATATGTAAAGATTGTGAGATATATGTATGAGGGAGTAACGACTAGTGTTAGGACAGGTGTGGGAGAGACTGATAAATTTCAGGTGAAAGTAGGATTGCTCCAAGACTCGGTGCTTAGTCCTTATTTATTCTCATTACTTTTGGACCAGCTAACAGCGAAACTACAGGGTACCATCCCATGGTGTCTAATGTATGCTGATGATGTAGGGTTAATAGAAAATAATGAAAGAGACTTAGAACAAAAACTGGAACAATGGAGACAAGCTGTGGAGGAAAAAGGTTTAAAACTTAGTAGGACAAAAACAGAGTATCTGGAATGTTCATTTAAAGATGGAGTTACTACAAATAAAATGGTATCTTTGGATGGTGAAATGATTGTGAAAAGCAATGGTTTTAAGTACCTATCATCGGTTTTACGGAGTAATGGAGAAATAGATGGAGATGCATGCAGTACAGTTAGGCCTGGATGGAGGAAATGGAAAGAAGCGAGCGGTGTGTTGTGTGACAGAAAAATTCCAATGAAGTTGAAGGAAAAATTTTACAAAACAGCCAGAAGACTGGCTATGATGTACGGAACTGAATGTTGAGCAGTGAAAAAAAAAGAGGAACAACGAATTCATGCGGCGGAAATGAGAATGCTTAGATGGATGAGTGGAGTGACGAAGAAGGATAAAATTAGAAATGAGTATTTTAGAGGAAGTCTAGGTGGGGCACCAATTGATACCAAAATGAGAGAGCATAGGTTAAGATGGTTTGGTCATGTTTAACGTCGAGACGTTAATCACCCAATAGAATATCGGAAGTGCAGATTCCTGGAAGGAGTAGGAAAGGAAGACCAAAGAAGACCTGGGGGGAGACGATAAGGCAGGACATGTTGGTAAAGGGGATTAACATTGATATGACCCAAGACAGAATTGTGTGGAGAAATGCAATAAGGGAAGCTGACCCTGCATAGGGATAAGGCAAAGAGAATGATGATGATGACATGTGCTGGCTGACATTGAGAAAATATAACAATATCTGGATCTTATTCCCAATGGCCGATTCTTACTTTAATCCCTGACGGGCGTACCTACTTTTTGGAAAATTCTGGGGTATTCGTATAATTCATTAATTTTTATTAACAATTAGAAACTCTACAAACTGATTTAGCACACACCCATTTTAAATTTCCTAAGCAAAAACAGTTTTGTTGGTTACAGGTTAAAAAAATCTTTGCAAATAGGTGCAATATATTGTGTATTACAACATAATATGGTGATGGTTACAAATATGTTAATTACAAATTTAATATGTATGTACAGAGTAAGGTTTCTGGAAATTACAAAAAAATCTTATTAAAATTACTTACTAAAATAAAAAACTTCATTTTAATTTTAAAAATATGAATTTGTTTAAAGTCTAACCTTATTTGTTACCACACATACACTCTGTAGGGGTAACAATGAAGATATGGGTGTAAAAATAGTAGAAAACTATACTAGGCGTAACAAGTAGTGTTGCCCAATCAAACAATTATGTACATATCGCACACCTAGTTCAATTGTGCCACAACTGCAAAAAATTCGAATTTTGGGTTAAGGCTGTAAAATATTGCCTATATAATGGCCCATCTAATTCAATACAGCCTGAACTTAAATATTATTTTGGATAAATATAAAGTAAGTTACTTCGGTATTTCACTGTAGGGTTTTTGGAGGTTTTGAAAATGCAATATGGCCATAACTGGGAGATGTGGTGATAATATACACTGCCACAATACAACCGATGTAATTCAATACGTTCAATATGGCCACAACTACAAAAGTCAAGAGAGATGTGGCGATAATATACACTGCCAAAATACAACCTATGTAATTCAATACAGCCACAACTGCAAAAATCAATTGCTTTTTTCATTATATTGCCGCCGTATCTCCTAGGTATCGTTTTATAAATGACTTTCTTCACAATGCAATATCGCCATAACTATCAAAATCATAATAACGTTTTATTTTTAATAAATTGTAATAAGATCCAGCGAATAACTGTATAATATGCTACCTAAATGGTAATTTCGAAGCCAGTCATTCTCAAAATAAATTATTTACAGGGCATAACGCGTTTGCTACAGAACGTTTTGCTCATTTCTCGAGAATATTGTGTTTTGCACTTGTGGCACTATTGAACTAGGTGTGCGATATGTCTTTCTAATAATATAAATCTAAATACAAATGATAAATATGCCAAAATCAGAACTTGTATAAACATAATAAATTGAAAAAAACATGTAGTGAGGAATAGTGTGTTTTGCACGCAATTAATCAATCCAAGAGTTTTGGGAAAAATAGTGATGGACAATATTTGTGAATTATTTTGATAGTATTATTGTTAATTAATGGAAACTTAATGACAAAACCAAAAAATGTCGAAATCAGAATATAAATTATATTAAAATTTCAAAAAAGGTAAACCCTGTAGTTGGCTGTACACCTTTAATGAGACAACGTAGAATGAGGTTAACACTTCTGTTGTATGTAGGTATATGAGTTTATTAATAAATTTATCCAAAAGTTAGTGAAAAATTACAATGCAGAAAACGTTTTCGGTCAAAACTGACCATCATCAGTGTGGACGTCCAGTGTGCAAGTAGTTGAAACTAGCCACTTCATTAGGTGTAAAAACCTCTAAGTTACATTACGGATACATCGACATTAAGTCGATGTATTAAGATTTAAAGAAAGCCCTGAGAGAAATGGAAAATAATAAATCACCAGGTAAAGACGGCATTACAGTGGAGATGATTAAAAATGGCGGAAAAATTACAAGGGAAGTCTTATATATATTATTGAACAAAATACTAAGTACACGAAACATACCCAGTAATTGGAATGAAGCAATCGCCCTATTATTATTTAAAAAAGGAGACAAAAAAGATCTGAAAAATTATAGACCGATTGCCTTGCTTAATGTTATGTATAAATTGTTAACTAAAATATTAACCAACAGACTAACTCCTAAATTCGACAATTATCAGACCAAAGAACAGGCAGGATTAAGAAAAGGCTACAGTACATGTGATCACCTACTAACAATGAAGTTACTTATTGAGAAAATAAATGAATACCAAATACCCATATATATGGCATTTATAGATTTTGAAAAGGCATTCGACTCCATTGAACACTGGGCAGTGAAACAATCACTACACAATAGCAGAGTAGATTACAGGTATACAGAACTAATCTCTAATATATACAGTAAGGCCACAACTACGATCCAACTTGAACAGAATACACACCCAATACCTATCAAAAGGGGCGTTAGACAGGGAGATACGATTTCGCCGAAGCTCTTCAACCAAGCTCTAGAAGACATTTTCAAGATATTACAATGGGAGGAATATGGAATCATCATTAACGGCCAATACTTAAATCACCTAAGATACGCTGACGATATCGTCATTATCGCTACAGACAAGGAACAACTACAAATAATGATACAACAACTAGACCACGAAGCCAGTAAAGTTGGATTAAATATGAATTACAGCAAAACACAAGTGATAACAAATCAAGAAAATGAGTTAAGAATCGTAGTTAAACAAAACCAAATAGAGGAAGTGAATGAATACATATACTTGGGACAAATAATAAAATTGAATAGAGACAACCAAACAACAGAAATAAAGAGACGAACGAAGTTAGCGTGGGCCTCATTTGGTAAGCTCAGCTTCATATTGAAGAATAAAAAATACCCTCAATATCCAAAAACGAAAATCTACGACCAATGTACTCTTCCGGTCCTTACATATGGATGTCAAACATGGACGTCCACAAAAGCGAATATGGACAGAATTGCGAAAACGCAAAGAGCAATGGAAAGACAAAAGATCAACGTAAGACTGTCAGATAGAAAAAGGAATTCCTGGGTAAAAAATACATATCACAAAAGTTAAAGATGTTACTCGTCAAACAGCTAAACTAAAATGGAAATTCGCCGGTCATACGATTAGACAAAAAGACGAAAGATGGAATAAAATTATTACAGAGTGGAGACCATGGACATATAAATGAAAGAGAGGGAGACCACAGATGAGATGGGTAGATGACCTAAAACACCAAGCAGGCTCAAAATGGATGCACATGGCTCAGAATATAGAGAAAGGTGGAGGAGCGAAGGGGAAGCCTATGTCCAATATTGGATGTCGCAAGGCTAATAGATAGATAGATTAAGATTTATGGAATACCACGTGGATGTACTTAATGATTGCTCCAAATTGCACATAGTGCTTAAGTGAGAGGTTAACAACCAACGGGACACAATTTTAGGCATCAACGCCCTTTTGGTATGGATCTATGGAGGAGTATCACCGATCTGCAAGCCCCTATCCCTTGTGATACCGCTCCCACATAGGCCAATCAGAGATCAGCTTATTTCAGAATTTTATTTATCTATTCACCGGCGGGGGATCAAACCTCGATCGCATGTCCTCTAGATTTGTCGATCAAGCGCCTCAGACCGCTTGGCTCTCTGCCCGAATATACATGTACCTTGCTTTGAACAAGGCTTCATCAAGGCAATCAGGAAACCATAATCTACACAGACGGCTCTAAACTTAACGATGGAAAGGTAGGGTCTGCAGTGTACATTGTTTCCAAAAACAAGTAATTTAAAATAAAACTTCATTCGCATTGCTCTATTTACACCGCAGAAGCAGTAGCTATTGGGAAAGCTCTGGATTGGCTGGAGCACGAGGGTATATAAGATGGAGTGATTATTTCGGACTCTAAGTCAGTTCTTAGCGGACTTAATAATATTGAATTAAATCGTAAGACCTGTGAGCTGATATGTGAAATTAAACATAAAATTAGAAACAAAAATGTAACATTTATTTGGGCAAAAAGTCACAGCGGGATCAAAGGTAATGAAATAGTAGACGAGCTTGCTAAGAATTCCACGCATTCTGGTATACAAGAATATATTTTCACTGTCACAGATCTAACCAAATTTCATAATGAAAAAATAAACTATAACTGGAAAGACAGATGGAAAGTATTGGCGAATACTTCAAATAATCATTATTATAAGATTCATCCTGTGTTACCATACTTAACAGAATTACCACATATATTTCAATATAACATAACTAAACGATCAGCTGCAACTATCGTTAGACTAAAAACTAGTCACGGTGCTGTTCCAGATCACCTGGCTAGATTCAACATTGTCGAATCAGGAAAGGGCTCATGCGATAATATTTCCCAGTGTGATATTAATCACATCCTTTTTGGATGTTTTAAGAATAAAACGCTTTCAGATATATTTTCTGAAAACCTTGTAAAAAGTAAGGTGCAACTTCCAGCAAACATAACCCATCTCCTGTCACTCAATCAGAAATCAATATTTGAACTCGTATGCAATCATCTATACGCTTCCGGATATATAATTTAGATTTGTAACAGTCAAGTTTCAGTTCGTAAATATACCATAATTAATAACTTATAATAAGATTATATTAATACGCAAAAATCTGCGGCAAATGGACTAGTTTCCATGCCAAACATTACCATCATCATCATCATTAAACAAGGCTGGGCATAATAGTCCAGAGTAATAAGGATTTTCTCGGGACACTCAAAGATCCAGGTAGCTAACTACTTTCTTAGTTATTGTAGACCTATAGGAAGAAAACCTACCTACTTCCTGCCCACAGTTCGCCTACGTTTTTAATTATTAACAATTTATTGCAAAAATTAAGATTTTTTCGATTTTTGCACTGTATTCAAAAGCTAAATAGTTGATATAAAATTCCAAAATTCAGTTTCTTAGAGCATTGAAAAACCTTCAAAATGCCGATTTTTGAAAGTTAAAAAGTTAATTTGTTGCTACGCAAACTGCAAAATAAGTGAAAACCGTTATTTGTTAATAACTTTCAAAAAAAGTACTTTTGGACTTTAGTGTTTCACCCAAAGTTGGGTGTGTGCTTAACAAACCTTCAAAATTTGAGACCGATCCATTAATTAGTTTAAGAGTTATTCTATTTGTTTATCCCAGGGACCTTTATTTTGCAATAAGATAAGACAGAGAAAAATGAAGATAGGGCAATTCTGAGCAAGCACAATGAAAGTAGAAGAGTGATAGTATCAAAATATATTAAAAAAAGATAAAAAAATAATTAATACAGTCAAAAATCCTAATGCCAAATATGTGAAATTTTATAGTTTATAAACATTTAGAATAACTTTAAAAATGTTGTCCGTAGAAACAATATTTTTGGATATTATGGATCTTCGCAATACCATAGCTACAAACCTAGTCACCATTAAATCGTGGTGCGATTCGAATCTCCTGTTATTTAACGTTTCTAAAACCAAAGTCCTACCTTACAACAGTATGATGCAACCTTTAGTACTTAATAACAACAGTCTAGAGGTAGTTGAATCGGGGAAGTTCTTAGGGCTTATTGTGGATAAGTCTCTAAAATGGAACTTGCACATTGATGCCTTACACAAAAAATTAAGTTCTGCTTGTTTTGCGCTAAGATCAGTTGCTACGGAAATGAATTGGTCAACATCTAGGACCGTTTATTATGCCCTTTTTGAGTCTCATCTTCGGTACGCCTTTTCATTCTGGGGTACGTGTTGTGCGACTCAATTTGAGCGTATTTTTAAACTACAAAAGAGAGCTCTTCGTTACTCCCTGAGACTCAATAGCAGAGTTCATTGCCAAGAATTCTTTAAAAAATTTAAAATATTAACTCTTCCTTCTTTGTTTGTTTTTGAATCCGTTTGTTTAATCCGCAAACATGCATCAGAAGGTCCAGAGAGACCCACTCATAACTATCCCCTTAGAAACATGGATCATAATCTTTATCTGCCAACCCCACGGTCTGAGCTGGTTAAGTGCTCTATACTATACAATTCGAGAAAAATGTACAATCACCTGCCATCTAACATCAAATCTATTGCAGCATTTCCCACTTTTCGCAAGGCCTTGAAAGCTTATTTGCTGGAGAAAGCTTTTTATACAGTGAATGACTTTTTTATAAACGATTTGAATTCAGCAAATTGACTTGTAGGATTATTACTTTCGAGTACTTGTGTACATATTTGCAGCGGCATAGAACTTTTGATTTACTTTCCCTTTGCCCTTTCCTCGTTTGCCTTCTTGTTGCTCTGACGTTGTATACTTATTGTTTGCAAAATTTTTAATTTTTTAATGTGTACTTAATAACTGTAAAATTATATTAAGTAGTATAACTCACGCCATTTACTTGGTGTCTGTTTCTGTTTTTGTTTTGTTTGTAGTTTTTTACTATTTTTTGTTTTTTATTGTATTTTTTATTTTGTATAAGCTTTGTCCACAAATTGTTAAAATTTTTTGACAATAGAGCATACCTTACTTACTTACTTACTTACTTACCTTTTATATTATATTCGAAAAGATAGTATTTTAACAAAAATTTTCAAATAAAACAAATTTAGCCTGGGTTCATTCGGGACAAAGTTAGCCATTTTTTTTTTTAATTCGCAGCTAATTTGTTTATAATAATTAAGGAATCTCATTAATGCTATTTTAAAAAATGGTATTTGTATTTTTTCTTAAAAAATTTGCACAAACATTGTACCTTCACAGCCCCCTCTAATATTTTTAGAAAATGTAGTTCAAACGACTACTAGGGGGAACCTACAAATCCACCGACCGAAGAAGCAATTTCAAACGAATATAATTTTCTGTATCTCCGGAACAACTCAATGGATTTTGATCTTTCTTTCTTTAATTTGTATGTAATTTCTACGTACATTACAAATACGCAATTTGTTTATAAATTTATTAATTAATAAACAGTCTAATTTGTTTAAACAATTCTTGAAAAAATATTTTTTTACAAAAATCTATTTTCTTAATCCTAGTATCATTAATGATAATAGAAAAAGTTAAAGTACACTTTAATAAATAAATGATTTTTATTAGATAATTATTTATTGAAGATAATTTATTTATTAAAGTATACCTTAACTATTTCTATGATTAATAACAATATTATGATTAAAATCATGGATTTTTGGGAAAATTTTTTTTTAATTGTTTAACCCTGCTGTCCCGTTCGGGTCTATTTGACCCAAAAAAAAATTTATTTATTATTTTTCAAGTTATTACGCGGCGTAACGCTTTGTTGTTCCGTGACTTTATTACCTAATATGAAGTCTTTCAATTGCATATGAGATAAAAAATCAACTTCCTGATTTTTTTGATAAAAATTAAATTGTTACCCATGGTATGTTCGGGTCAATATGACCCGCGTATTGAAACCGTTAAGAATTACCCGTGCATGTATGTTTCGTTGGTAGTATTTTTTATTTTCTAACATTGTTTGTTAGTCAGGCACGTCTACACAGGTTTCTGCAAGCTAGAACTTGTAAAAAATTTGTAATACAGCTGGACCATATCAGGTTGAAGGGCACGTCACGTAGAAGAATGTGGGCGTGATAGACAAGTGGTAGGAGTGATATGCAAAGCCACAGGCCAAGCCCATTCAGTTGTTATGTATTTCATTATTTTTCATTTCAGTCTATTTGTTTATGCTGATAATGTCGCATCGAAGAGCGCTAACCGAGAATGAGCTTCGCGAGCTCGCGAACGCATCAGAGAGTGATGAATCTATATCAGAAACAGAAAACCACACAAGTAGTGAGAGTGAGGAAGATAGTAGTGATGATTCTGTTATTCCATTATACGTACAACATCCTGTAGAACCTTCTGTAGCAGTTCCTTCCAAAGATGGTAATATACAGTGGTCGCTCGATCCGCCTAATCAAGGCGGTCGGTTTTCTGCATCCAATGTTATAAATAATACTCCAGGAGTTACAAGGTACGCATGTGCACGAATTTTCGATATTCAAAATTCATTTGACGTGCTCTTTTCTGACATAGTTGCAAACCAAATTATTAGTATGACCAACTTGGAAGGACAACGCGTTTTTGGAACCGACTGGAAAGACTTGGATAAAATTGTTTTTCAAGCATACCTTGGTCTTTTGTTGTTAGCTGGAGTTTTTAAGTCCCATGGTGAATCAACGAAAAGTTTGTGGAATGAAGAAACGGGTCGTAGTATATTTCGAGCAACAATGTCCCTAGAAGTATTTACAAAAATTTCACAGGTAATACGTTTTGATAATAAGGCTACTAGACAGGATAGGATACGTTGTGCTAAACTAGCTGCAATACGTGAAATTTGGGAAAAATGGGTAGAAAATCTACCAAAATTTTTTAATCCTGATGAAAATGTTACCATCGGCGAGCAATTAGTTGCTTTTAGAGGCCGCTGTCCCTTCAAACAGTACATTCCAAGCAAGCCAGCGAAATATGGCATCAAAATTTGGGTTTTATGTGACAGTAACACTTCTTATGCTATAAAATTGCAGATATACACAGGAAAGGAAGCAGGTGCTGCGCCAGAACGAAATCAGGGAATGCGTGTGGTGTGCGACTTGAGCAGTGATTTGAAGGGCCAAAATATTACTTGTGATAACTTTTTTACATCTTACAATTTAGGACAGTTTCTTCTAAAAAGAAAAATTACAATGCTGGGTACCATAAGAAAAAATAAACCAGAGCTTCCAACACAAATCGTGAATAAAGAAGTTCATAGTTCGTCGTTTTACTTCACGCAAGATACCACTGTTGTCAACTATATTCCTAAAAAGAACAAAAATGTTGTTCTTATGAGTACTTTGCATCGTGGAAAGGCTATTAGTGACAGAAATGACAAAAAGCCCCAAATTATTTTAGATTATAATTCGACTAAAGGAGCTGTGGATACTCTAGATCAGCTTGTTGGTACATACACATGTAAGAGGAAGACAAATCGCTGGCCTATGATTGTGTTTTATAATATGCTGGACATTTCTGCCTACAATGCGTTCATTTTATGGACATCAATAAATCCTCAATGGAATACAAATAAACTGACAAAACGGCGAATTTTTCTTGAGGAATTGGGAAAAACACTGGTGAAACCACTTATCCTTTCTAGGAAAAATTTACCAAGAACTAGAGACTCACAAGAATTGGTAAAAAGGACAAGGGCAGAAACGAGTAGACAAGATGGAAATTCTAGTGAACCGTCTATAGACAATCCCACTACGCCTGCTAAACGAGCACGGTGTAAATTTTGCTCTAAAAGTGATAACAAGACTAATATTTTATGTTGTATATGTCACAAACATATTTGTAAAAACCATTCTTTTTATTACTGTCCCAGTTGTAAACTAAACTAAATTTTGTAAATATTATTATTAGCAAGCTTTTCTGGTTAATGAAAGAAAAAAACATCGTTTCATTTTTGTCAATAAAGTTTAATTTACATTAACAACATAATTTTTGTTTATTTAATCATAATTTTTTTGTTAATAAAATTTTGTTTAGCACCATTAGCTTATTTTATTAAAATTAAGGAGCGTAAACCATAGTGGGTCATATTGACCCGAACAGTACATTTGTGTAGTTGAAACGAACGGGACAGCAGGGTTAAACAAATTAGACTATTTATTAATTACTAAATGTCTAGACAAATTGTACATTTGTAATTTAGGGAAAAATTATATACGAATTAAAAAGAACGATCAAAATATATTCAGTAGATCCCGAGATATAGAAAATGATAGTACATAGTTTTAAGTTGTCTTTGTTAGTTTTTGAACTCGTGCATTTGTCGACTCCCAGCTCCCCCTTCACTTACCACGATTAGTCACCAATTGAACTACATTTTTAAAAATTCGTTTAAAATACCAGCTTCAAAAACCATAAAAGAGTCATAAAGTTAACAAAAAATCCGATTGCTATATTTATTTTTCCAGTAGTTTATTTATCAAGCAAATTCTCTATTCGTTGGTATGTTTTTATGAATTTCATATAAAATAAAATATCAACCAAACAAAACCGTGATTTACGTCCAAATCCAAACACAAAGCCGTCTTAAATCATCCATTCGGTCGAATGGGGCCCTAGAACTATTTATACTACAACAGTTTCCAACTCCAAGTGCATATATCATACATAGATAAACCATTAAAAGCACCTATTATATTAAAATTATTACTAGAATTTCTGTTCGGAAGACCATCCAATCGAATTCAGAAACACATAATGGATAATCCTCCAACTCCATGAAGTTTTAATAGTCATCTCGAAACCAATAAAAGTTATTGTTAAGCACAGAGTTCCTATTACCTATTAAGGAAGACTGAAAGCAAACTAGAGAACTTCACTGTTTGTTAGGCGAAGTGTAATGAGTGTTTTATATTGGAAAGTCATAGGAAATTAATTGATGTTGGAACGAGGATTTATGCCAAGATAAACCAGGTTATTCTAAGTCATTAAACAAGTACTAAAAGTAGAACATTAAATGGTTAATAAAGGACAAAACGAATGGTTGTCTGTTGTAGCTGCATTAACATATTTATCTTTGTGATATACTATATATAGTTGTTCAATTAAAATTAGCCTTGAATCAATTTTAATTCCACGTTATATAAATATATCACTATAAGATATATCACAAATTATAATTACTATACAACGGTATTTAGGCATCAACGCTCTTCCGGTAGGGATTTATGAAGGAGTATCACTAAGCCACAAGCCCTTAGACCTTGTTGTGTATTGCTACCTCAAAAACAGATCAAACATTAGCATATTCCAGCCTGAGCATCATATTCATATATTAGAATTATAAACTACTGCCTTTTTTCCGTTCCCGATCACTTGGTTATGCCATCGACCTATAAATTACCTTTACAATTAAGGCACAATTCCCATTGTTTCAGATCCATATTCTTCTTCTAAAGGTGCCTATCTTCTAGTGATATTGGCGACCACATTGACCCAACTTATTCTATTCCACAGCAAATTGAAATCACGTTAAACCACTATATTTTCTAAGGCTGACCAACTAGGATAAAAGTCTTCATCCAGGGCCTCTTTTGCCCCCATCCTTATCTTCTAGAATCAACTGTAGATATCGGTATTTACTAGCATAATCTGGCCAAAGTAAGTCAATTTTTTGTTCTTTATGGTGTTAATAAATTCTGTCATGTCTTAGCCTGTTAAAAACATTTACGATAGTTTTTGTTGTGTGCATATATAAGGTCTTATAACATACATCAGTAGCACCACAATTCAAATGCCTTTAATCGTTTTTTGGCATCTTCTGTAAGACTCCAGCTTTATACTCTCTAGACGAGAACAATAAAAACGTATAACTCTTCTTATACGTATATTGATACTTAAAGGTAAGTTACAAAGAGTCTTGTTAAGACCGTTACTGCGTCTACTCTTTTCTTTATTTTGTGTGTCACCTTACAGAATTCTGATCAATATGTCAATATTGGCTCTATAATTGCTCTGTTTATTGTTAAGGAGCTTTGTTCCCATACGAGATAATATAAATATTACAAATAATATAAATATGAAAAAGAGGATGATTCAATTCAATTCAATTCAGTTTATTGATGTCAATATACAAAGTATTTACATAAGTCAAAGTCTGTTTAAATGCACCATTGAAATACATTGTCAAGCTAACACTTAATAAGTAAAATCTATAAAATTTTATGAAGATATTTAAAAATATCTCATCGAAAACTTTTAAACCCTCAGTGCTTCTTATACAGATTCCGAAAATTATATTTTGTTGATTAAGTGATGAAAACATAGTAAAAAAATTATGAGCATCTGTTAACTCAACATACGCTTTTTCTGTATTTTATTAAATATTAAATATAATAAGGAACAAATCCTTATTCCATATTGGATCGTAACTCCACAATATAAGGGATTATAGCTTAATACTATATAGATACCCAACCGTTTTTGTTTTACCTTTTCTAATGATGTAAACAAAGGAAAAACGAAGGGAAATATCTTGTAGAGACGCCAGAAGACGTAATCATTGTAATCCTGTCAAGAAAAAGGAAATTTGTGGCTGTAGCTATTTTAAGAGCTTAATGATAGCTTCATAATGTGTGAAAAAAAGTAGCAGGACCGTTTTTATGGTTTTTAACAAAATACTTACACTTAGATAACATCAAAGAAATTGTTTTGTTAGTAATGTTATTGAGAAAAAACACAAATTTAAAATAAACTTTTTCTATTTTTATTTAAACTGACATGTTTTAATTAAAAAGTAACTTCTTATTACTTTTCTTAACATTGACACAAAACAAAAGTTTTCTTTTAATTTAAGACAAAAATTAAAATAAGTTATACAGTTTCCTTACTAAGGTACTTACTCCAGATACCTATGGTATCAAACAGATAAAGGTTTTTCAGCAATATTTTCATGTTGCCGAGACCTAGTTAACGGGGTATGTTAAAATATATCTTCCAGAAATTTTCTTACAGAATTTGGGAGCCGGGTAGTACCGCTTTTTAGATTTATTTCTACAAAGCTTCAAAGCGTCAGCACCCGATTTTTGACACTTCACTTTGTTATCGATCATTCGCTATCTCTATCAGTAGTGTGTACAGATAGCGAATGACTGATAACGAAGCGAAGCGTCAAAAATCGGGGTCCAGTAGTACAGTGAACAATAGGTATCTTCTGATTTATGTACATTTTCAATTTAATCATTTTTTGTATCTCAAACATTTTATATTTGATGATCTTTTCCGCTGATTATTGTGCGAAATTAGCGTATTAAATAATTCCCACATTAATAAGCGTTGTTTATGACTCACAATGTAGTTTATCAAGACAGTCAAATTCTCTCGTTAGAATGTCATGATTGGGTGTGATCGCCTTTTTAAAAACAAATCAAAAGCTGCGATTTTTATGATGGTATTCTCAAATCAATTTCATGTAATCTACTAAACTATCCTCCAAAAAAGTCGAACCAGGGATGCACCTCAAAAATATTATTATAAAAATATAATTTTAAAGTAAGTATATAATATATGCCTATATTGTCTACGAAAAGGGCACATAAAATTAAACTACTAGTAGATATTTAAAATTTCAGGGTGGTCGAGTTTTTTCTATTACAAGTAACAAAAAAAAATAATTTATTTAGTTCCTATTTCGAAAAAATGTAAATCAAAACGTCAAAGCAAACGATATTTCAGGTGAAACTGTGTTAAATAAATAGCCTAAAAATATTAAAATGCTAGAACAAAATAGCTTCCAATACGTCCCTATATTTCGATTTTTAAGTGGACTTGCTTTTCCAGTAGGGATCTATGGAGGAGTAATAATGAGCCACAAGCTCCCATCTTTTGCCATCCTACTCATCCATACGTAGATCCGATACACCATCATATTCTAGTCTAAGTGGTAGATGATCCATTCGAATTTCACACTATTACGTTAGCTCTTTTGTTCTCTGGCCAGGGTCTCAACCATCGCCATAAGTATTTTATTTATTTTATATATTTAAGTATGGAACGATGACACTTATACAATATAGGTATAATAGATCAATATTCCATGAGCTCTTTTAATCAATTTAAGGTTAATAACCAAATTAATAAATCATCCAGGCGATTTATCAAAGACTTTTATAGTTTTTGCTTTTTGTGCTATCTCTTTCCACTCTCTCCGGTCCTAAACCTTTTCTTTCCAGTTTTTGCATTTCCATACTTGATAAATTCTCTAGTCTTCCTATATATTATTTTTGATCTTGCTCTTGGTCTCTTTACTACATACTAGTTTCCAATTCGTTAACTTCCTAATAAGTTAGTCGTCTTCTCTTCTTTTTATATATTCAACCTAACTCAGTCTTGTACTTTAATCAAGTGAAAACACAAAATGTGCTATAATTAATTTTACTATATTTTTTTCGCTTCGGCTATATTTCTTATTTCATGGTTCATCGGTCTTAATCAAACATTATCATTATTCTGTCTTTATTGAACCTTCTGTTCTCATAGTTTATTTTAATTAGTATTAATTTTTCTGCGGCTTTTGCGTAAGACCTATTGCTTCTGTTCTATTTGTTATCACTCGTATATTTTTTGATCTCTATACGAAATGGCATACCTGGGGCACCTAATTAGAAACGAAATATACCAGTTTCTGCAAACCTTAATTGAAGGAAAGATCGAAGGAAGAAGGGGAGTGGGCAGGAAGAAAATATCATGGTCCCGTAATGTCAAACAATGGACAGGAATATAAACATATTAGTATAGTATAGTTGATCCAAAAGATGGCATAACCCAGACATCCAAAGTGAAAGTTATCCTTCAACACCAAATTGTTCTATATGGTCCACACAATGTTCAGAAAAAAGTCACACCATTTTGAGCGTCGGGTTTGGGGGGGAGAGGGGGAAGAATTCGGTAAATTCGTAGTTTTTTAAGTTTTTCGCCAATATTTCTAAAACTATGCGGTTTAGCATGAACAACCCTCTATACAAAATTGTTATACATTAAATTTGAAATTTAAGAGGCCCTATCTATGCATAATCTTTCTAAAATGAATAGTTCCAAAGTTACGGAGGTAGTATAGTATAACTGGTCCAAAAAAAGGTATAACCAAAACATCCAAAGTAAAAGTTTTCCTCCAACACCAAAATGTTCTATAAGGTCCACATATTGTTCAGTAAATAGTTACACCATTCTGAACGTCCGGTTTGGGGGGAGATGGGGGAGAAGTCGGTAAATTAGTAGTTTTTTTACGTTTTTCGTCAATATTCTAAAACTATGCTTTAACGTAAACAATGTTTATACAAAAATATTTTACATGAAATTTAAAACAAAATATGTTCTATACATACCTAATTGTTTTAAAATCAACGGTTCCAGAGTTACAGAGCGGTTCCACATTTTTTGGGCAATATTTATGATATAACTATTCCAAAAACCCAGACATCCAAAGTGAAAGTTAATCTTCAACACCAAATTCTTCTATATGGTCTACATAATGTTCAGAAAAAAGACACACCATCTTGAGCGTCGGGTTTGGGGGGAGAGGGGAAAGAAATCGGTAAATATAAAAAGTATCGAAAACCTCCACTTTTCACCTTCCGCAACTCTGGAACCGTTGATTTTATAACAATTATGTATAGAACCTTTTTGTTTTAAATTTTATGTAGAATATTCTTCTATAGAATATTTCTTACGCTAAAGCATAGTTTTAGAAATATTGACGAAAAACTTAAAAAAAACTACAAATTTACCGATTTCTCCCCCATCTCCCCCCCAAACCGGACTCTCAAAATGGTGTAACTTTTTACTGAACAATATGTGGACCATACAGAACAATTTGGTGTTGAAGGAAAACTTTTACTTTGGATGTCTGGGTTAGGCCTTTTTTTGGACCAATTATATTATACTACATCCGTAACTTTGGGACCGTTCATTTTAGAAGGGTTATGCATAGGGCCTTTTTATTTCAAATTTAATGTAGAACAATTTTGTGTAGAGGGTTGTTCATGCTGAACCGCTTAGTTTTAGAAATATTGACGAAAAACCTAAAAAACTACGAATTTGCAGATTTCTCCCCCTCTCCCAACACCTCAACAATTTGGTGTTGGAGGATAACTTTCACTTTGGATGTCTGGGTTTGGGTCTAACTATACTAAACTATATAGGATACCTAATACATACTGCAAGGGATAGAGAAAAATGGTTTAACGTGATCGCGAACATACATTAGTGGATTGCATAAAAAGAAGAAGAAGAATACTTTTTTTGCTTTGGATTCTATCTTTGGGTAAACCGTGATATTTTAAATAGACTAGATTCCTTTTTTTAACTTCTTTTAAGTATTTAAAACAATCGACACTCTAGAATTAGGTATTGTATTTTTTTTATTTTATTTATAATTTGTGATTTTTTTCCAAACATAATAGTCCTGTCGCCAGTAGGGGTACAACGGCCTCCTTAATTCAGATGGACTTACCCAAGTTTTCTTTATGTATTTTGACCCGTAGAACACGAATTTTTTGGGTAACAGTCGATCCGGATGTCGATAAGATTGTTATAAACAAAGAACTTGAGGAATCACATAACAGCTATTTTTCGCAAAACAAAACATTTTTTTGTATATTTTGAGTCATTCTAAGCAAAAAATATTTTTACAAGTTTTTTCGTAGGATGCATAGTTTTCAACATAAACGAGGTTGAACTTTTAAAAAATCGAAAAATTGCAATTTTTGAATCCGAATAACTTTTGATTGAAAAATAAAATAGCAATTCTGCTTACTGAATTTGAAAGTTCAAGTCAAATTCTATCGGCTTTGATTATTTTCATTGCTAAAAAATAATTTTTTTCATTGTTAAACAAATCTATAAACACATAGTGATTGAATGGTGTTTTCAATGCATTTCTAATTTGAAATCGAACGAGTAGGCGCGCATACAGAATTTCTACGTATATTACGTACATTAAAACGCATGCATTTGGCACGGGAAACACTATGTGTTTATAGCTTTGTTTGACAAATAAAAACTTAATTTTTAGCAATGCAAATAATCAAAACCGATGTCATTTGACTTTAACTTTCAAATGCAGTAAGCAGAATTGCTATTTTATTTTTTAATCAAAAGTTATTCCGGTTCAAAAATTGCACTTTTTCGATTTTTTGAAAGTTTAACCGCGTTTATCTCGAAAACTATGCATCCTACGAAAAAACTTGTAAGACCATTTTTTGCTAAAGATCGTCTAAAAAATACAAAAAAAATGTTTTGTTTTGCGAAAAATCGCTGCTATGTAATTCCTCAAGTTCTTTATTTATAACAATCTTATCGACATCCGGATCAACTGTTACCCAAAACATTCGTGATCTACGGGTCAAAATACATAAAAAAAACTTGGGTAAGTCCATCTGAATTAACGAGGCCGTTGTACCCCCCCCCCTTCCTGGCGACAGGACTATAATAGCATTTTAATATTCTACAGTCATGTTTCCAACCACATACAAACACATATTCACAAAATACATTGTACATGAAACTGTGAAATTCTTTATATAATCAACCAATGAACAAATATTCCGGCCAGTGAACAAACTTCTTGGATCTAAACGAAAAATTTTCATAGTCAAAGTTTTTCTACACAAGCTTTAAATTTTCCTACTTTCCAGTGAAAGTCTAACTGGTTCTCAATACCAGTTGATCTAATTTTCCCACACGTGCCTTATTAGTTCGGTGAGCTTGACATGTTGTTTCAACCGAAGAAAAGCAAGATCTACTCCTATTTTCCAATGACTACTTACTGGCCCATACCATACCGACCAGTATTAAAGACGAAGAAGAATTGCCATCCTTATTTCGAAGGAATGTTGGTATAGTTTTAAAACTTCATTGCCAACAGCTCCTGGACCTTTGAAACTCCATTTTGCACTAAAAAGCCATGATCAACCTACCTACCAAGATGTACGGGAGGAATTGCTTCAAATGAAAGAGCACGTGCTGGAGTCTAACATGCACAAGTTAGCCATGCCAAGGCTAGAGTGCCATCAGTTAGATTGCAGGGTTTTCCGAGATATGGTGAAATATATCTTTAAAGTAACCGAATGGTTACTAATGCGGACCCAAGACCGCCCATTGTCACTTTTATACAACTGGGAGCTGTAGGAGAGGATCCAGTTACCGATACCAGAATCCAGTTCTGGAAGTGGGTAGGTTCTAGGAGAAACCATCTCTTAAGGAGGGGGCAATGTTACTCCGGTTGCCACAACCGCCTAAAATCAGTACCAAATTCCAGAAAATACTCTCTGCTGAAGAAGAGACAAGATAATTATTTTAATCTCACGTAAACAAGTGTCTACCTACTGTCTAGTATTGGGTCTAGAGTCGAAATAGATTATTTTATTTATTCGATACTGTGCTACTGACAGATCAAACGAGATGTCTGGAGATTTCGTAAAAAGATTAGCTAAGAGAAACACTATATTAATATAGGAACTTTGTTTGTAAAGTCAGTGACTAAAATTAGTTATAAATTCGAGGAAATAAAATGACAACATAAATAATGCGCAATCATTATTCCCAACCACACACATATTATCAATTTAAATTGTGAGTGAAACTGTGAAATTCTTTATACAATCAACCAATATTCCGGCCACTGAACAAACTCCTTGGATCTAAACGAAATATTTTCACAGAGCCAAAGTTTTTCTACACAAGCTTTTAAATTTTCCTATTTTTCAGTGAAAGACTAACCGATTCTCAACACCAGTTGATCTAATTCTCCCACACGTGCCTCATTAGTTCGGTGAGCTTGTGCTTTTTGCTCTGCCGGTAATTTTTCTTTAGGATTTACAATGATTGCGCCTTTTGGCGGCTTTATGGTGCCATTCCTCCATCTCTGTTTCTCTTGTTTACGTCATTCCAAGAGAGGTTAAAAGTAAGAGATTTTATTCAATCGAAGCTTTGAGAAAGGAACTTTAGTTGAAATCCGGCGCCAGTGGCGTATCATAAAGCTATGGTGTTTATCTATAAACATTAGCCATTGATTTATATTTTGATAAGTCTGTAACTACATATTATCTACTAATACTCTAGGAAAAAAGTTTTACCTCATCATGCAATAGTTTTGGCTATTACTGATGAGAATGAAGTTTTTTCTTTTATCAATCGTTAAAGTTATAAAATCACCTTCATTTAAGTTGACCCATTTTTAACATTTGCCCCTAAAGCAAAAAACAAACAAAAAGAGAAAAATGGAAAAAAATTTTTATTAATATTAAATATGTATATAGGTAAATTCCATGTCAAATCACTCAGGCAAAAAATTTTGGATCTCCGATTTGTCTGAAAATTTGTATATAGCTTCTGCGGGACGTAAAAATAAGATATTTAAGCTCAAAAAAATCTTCTTCTTCTTTTTTTCTTAAAATGTTATTTTATGCGGTTTTACAGTGATTTGGTGTTTATTTAAACAAATTTGCATTTTCTGTCGTAAAGTATCGATGAAAAACATAATATTTTAATAGAAAGGACTCAAAAATGTCATTATATGGCATTATAACAAGTTATTTTGAATCAAAACAAGTTTTTGATAAAATTTCATAGTGTAAAAAACGTTAAAATACCGTTTTTTTTGCATTTTCTTCCATTCCCAAAATACATTATCATCGATTTGGCTGAAAATTTGCCCACAACTAGCCAAAAGATAGGATAATTAATCAGCTAAAATTGACTTCAGACTGACATAGCGCATTTTGAGAATTTCGTGGGTGGATTGTGTGACTAATGTTGAGGTTCTACGTAGAATAGGCAAGGAATGCAAGATTATTATCACAATCAAAAAGCGCAAACTAGAATATCTTGGCCATGTTATAAGGAATGAACAGAGATATCGCTTGTTGCAACTCATTCTTCAAGACAAGGTATTTGGAAAGAGAGGAACTGGGAGAAGAAGAATATCTTGGCTTCAAAACCTGAGAAAGTAGGTCTGGATCCCGCGTATGAAAAAAAAGTTGATTAATAGCAAGCTGAAAATTTGTTAATAGCTTAAGGATGTCTAGTCGGATAAACTTTGATATATGGAAACACTGGAACAGGGGCAGAAACCACAGAAGTGGTTTAATACATCGACAACCGGACTATTCAGAACAGCTGCAAGAAAAGTTAGGATAGCCATGCTGATCGCCAACATCTGGAACGGATAGGCACCTTAAGCAGAAGATATCCCTCTGGACTACTCTTAGATTTTCTGCTAATCTTTTGGTTAATGTTAGGGTCTCTGAGCCTATGTGTCCCTCTGTGGAACTCCTATGATCACTTTAATTTTAACTATATTGTCCCAAAATTTCACAGTTATGGTGGCACTGTTGCATATTATGTATTTTATCAGCCTCGTGTATCTGTAATCTACTCCATATTGTTCCAGTGCTGCTAGTATTGATGTTAATTCCACCAACAAATCAACAAATACCAGTGCTAGAGGTCTGTTGTATTCCACAGACTTTTCTATCACGACTTTTATTGCTGTGAGATGACCATTAATAAGTCTACTACTCACAATCTTATTTGATTTTATTTATTTAAATTGTAAAAGTAAAAGTTGGGCGACCGGTTTCGATGTTTAAATTATACATCATCATCAGGCCCTTAAGAAGCTAAGCTAAAATAATTATAATCTGTATTAGTCAAAATGTAAGGTGTACCTATATCACGATACAAACAAACAAACATACACCTATAGCCAGGGAGGTAGGTAGTGCCAAATTTGACCGGAGCATTTTATAATGGCTGCTTTCTTTTTATTTAGTTAGGTATTCCAAAGCTTATTAACAAATGATGTGTCAGCTGGCCCAAAACCGGGGATTTTAGACAAGAAAAGGTAAAATATGAAACTTGATGGAAAAATGCTTCAACTTATGTCAAATATTTATCTACGTGACTTACAATTCTTAATAGCCTTGCTGACTTCTCTCTTAGCTTTCACTCAGGCAATCCGGGTTCAAATCCTGGCGTTGAATTTTTTTTTATTTTTAAAATTGACATTTTATTTTGAAAAATAATTATTTTTATTAAGGGCGTTATTCAGCGGAATACTGGATTTATTGTGTTTTGATTGATTTGCACACTTTCGATAGCTATTTTCTATTGGATATATTGCGTTTGGAAGGAATTGGCTGTAACCACTGGATATATTTCATGACACATGACAAAGCTATTTAGTATTAATTTAACTCGCTCCTCATACAGACAAACATCCATTTTTATATACCTATTATAGAGAACAGGGAAATATTAAGATTCCTATTAAAAAATGGGGGTTGGTGATAGAAAAGTGAAAAATTAGGGTTGTATGTATCTTTTGGTTCTACATTATATTACATTAAGAAAAAACAGTTTGTCCAAAAAATAAAAAAATATCGGGAGGGGGTGGGAAGGGCAACCCCCTATTTCACTTAGATTGGTCGTACTAACTCAGGAAGCTTCAGGTGTTCATTTACAACAACTTTGCTTATTAAGGTCAATCATATTATTTATGATCAAATGCATAGTTCTATGCATAATTCTATAAAAGACATACAGAATTTTTTATATTGTCTCGTATAAATAATACAAACGTGGTATTATAAAAATAATTATTTTTCAAAATAAAATGTCAAGTTTAAAAACAAAAAAAAAATCAACGCCAGGATTTGAACCCGGATTGCCTGAGTGAAAGCTAGGAGAGAAGTCAGCAAGGCTATTAAGAGTTGTAAGTCACGTAGATAAATATTGGACATAAGCTGTAGCGTCTTTCCATCAAGTTTCATATTTTACCTTTTCTTGTCTAAAATCCCCGGTTTTGGGCCAGATGACACATCATTTGTTAATAAGCTTTGGAATACTTAACTAAATAAAAAGAAAGCGGCCATGCTAAAATGCTCCGGTCAAATTTGACACTACCTCCCTGGTTACTATTAAAGCAGTACATAGGACTTTGAAAATATTAGCGGATATAATACTAATTAATAATATCACAATAAGTATATTATAATTTAGGTTAAAAATATAACTGTGTATTAAAGTGTTTACCATTTCCCATCTAATGTTAAGGTTATGAATTATTAAAAATGTAGTGAACAAAGTTTTAATGGTCTCTCCCACTAGTACAATTTTACCATAGAAACATGTATCGCACTATATTGTTGGAAATATTGAACAAACCAACGCCTATATCGTTGAAACAACACCGAAGAGAGCCAATCATAGGAAATTTGGAATTACTTTTTAGTTTTTACCATAAAAACATGTGTCGCCCATATTCTTTAGAAAAATTGAACAAATTAACCCCTATAATATTTAGTATTGAACAACTCTAAAGCCAGACAATCAAAGAAGCTTTAGAATCTATAACTGTCGCACTCCATTTTTTTTGGAAATACTCAACAAAACAATCCCAAAGGGCTGAAACCATTTTTTCAAACCCAGCCAATAATACAAAACTTTTGATCTATATTTAGTTTTACCATAAAAATATTATTTGTCGCATTATATTTTTTTAAGAAATTGAACAAATCACTCCTATCGGATTGAAACCACACCGAAGCCAGCCAATTACAGAAAATTTGGAATCTCTATAATTTTACCACACAAACAAGTTTCGCTCTATATTTTTTGGAAAAACTGAACAAGTCAACTTCCGTGGGATTGAAACCACACCTTGTTATTAGTTTTTGTCATAAAACTTGTGTTATGGTTAGTTAATTTAGTTAGTTAAACAAATTCCTTTATCTACATTGCAAACAATGAATCATTGTACCTCTCTTATCAAGTGCCAAGTTATCCGATATTCCACCCCTTTCCCTATCAAAATTTCTACCACTGTTTCTAGTTTCTAATAGAATTACGTTCCGGGCAGTAACTCACAGAGTTCACGTTTCTGCTGTACGGTCGCCATTAATGATGTATAAAGGAAACGCTTCAATTAGAAAGGAATTCTTTTAAGAATAGTTGGAAGCGAATGTTTTGCGTGTTATGAATAGCCCCAATTAGGTGGAATTAATTCCAGATTGCGGGACTATACGAAGCTGTCCAAAACATTAAAATATAAAACAATACCCTTTGCTTAAAAGGACGTTCTAATGATATTTTAAAAACACAAAAAAGGCAGATAAAAAATAATGTTTGTTTGATTGATTTTTTTAAAGGCCAAAAAAGGCAGATAAAAAATATTGTTGTTGAACAAGCTATTATATTTTTATTAACAAAATTTCTGATGGATAATTTAAATAAAAGTTTGAGTACATAGGTACATAAAATAATTGGGTTACTTTTATTTTTCCGATGATTGGAGGATGGTTAAACCGTCACACGACAGAGCCAATATATTCGTTTGATTGGCATTCTCTACATTCAATTGGTGATTTGCGATATAGTCTGGGCTGATTATCGGAGAATAGGCCATTTTTGGGAAAGTTATTTACCAGCAATTTTATTGCTGGAATCGAATCTTTTGATGGTATTTATTAATAATATAGGTATGCAAAGTCCACAGATAGTGTGCTACTTTTTTAATAAACAAAATGGCGCCCGAAAATCGTGTTTTTTCAATTTTTGCTCTATAACTCCAAAGATTTTAATTTTACACCAAAAGCACTCAAATAAAAATTCACCGTAATTAAATTCTGCATAGAGACGTGTTTTTCCCGATTCACTTCGACGAAAACTTTCCCCGGAAAAAGCGGGTTTTTCCAACAAAATCTTTAATTTTCAACTAAAATTTCAGATAAGTAATTGTTAATCAATAATTAAATAACTGGGTAATATAAAAGCTCTTTTTGTATAGATTATAATTCCAGAAGTCGATGGAAATTGAATGAATTGTTTAGCAACAATTGAATTGTTAATTAAAAATTTACGGTCGCTATAATAACGACAATACTTATGGTGCATAAGAATAACTATGATTTTTTCATAAAAATGTACTATACCTATCTAATGTACTTTACAGAATTGAAATTGGACTATTTAAGCGGCCTCAGGAATATTTTAAATTATAAAGAATTTTTTGGCTTATAAACAAATAGAATATCTCGGTAAATATTAAACTGAACTAAATTGTAAAAACGGTATTCGAAAAACAGCGGCAGGACGCTTCTTTTAAAAGAAAAACGTTTAATTATGATGAGTAGTTCCTGAGATACAACCGGTCAAAGTTGACCGGAATTTACGACAAAGATATAAAAAAATAGGATCATAATTTTCAAACTATCACCTTTTATTTTTGTCCTCTTTCTCCACACCAATTTTCATATCCTTAAAATACTCATAACATATTTTATTATAATAAAAACTATCGATAATACGTGTTAAAATTGCCAAAAATAGCAAATTTCCTTCATTCTTTTTTTGTTTCCAAGCAACTCGAGTAGAGCCATCGAACTAACGCATTATTAAATATTAAACTTGCTTTTGTTTTGTTATAATACATTTATTTATTTATTATAACACAAAATTTTAATTTGTTTAAATAAAAATTGTTTAAATAATTATACAGCTTTCAAATAAGAATATTTATGTTTTTAACTTTAAAAGGTACACTTGTAGTAAGTTTACCTAAAAAAAGCCTACAACTGGAAAAATATGTAGTTTTCTGTTCTTATAAATAAATTAATCTATTATAACAAAACAAAAGCAAGTTTGATTTAATAATACGTTAGTTCTATGGCTCTACTCGAGTTATTAGGGAACAAAAAAAGAATGAAGGAAATTGCTCCATGGGAAGCCGAGAAAATGCATTTATTTAACGTATACCGATTTTGAACTTTGAGCGTTACATTTTCTCCAACCTAATTTTTGACTGGAATTTTGCTATTTTTGACAATTTTCACACGTATTATCGATAGTTTTTATTATAATAATATATGTTATAACTATTTTAAGGATATAAATGTTGGTGTGGAGAAAGAGGACAAGAATAAAAAGGTGATGGTTTGAAAATTATGATCCTATTGTTTATGTCTTTGCCGTAAATTCCGGTCAAATTTGACCGGTCGTGTCTCAGGAACCAATCGTAATAATTAAACGTTTTTTCTTTTAGAAGAAGCGTCCTACCACTGATTTTCGAATGACGTTTTCATAATTTAACTTAGCTTAATACTTCCAGAGATATTCTATTTGTTTATAAGCCAAAAAATTGTTTATAATTTTAAAATATTCCTGAGGCCGCTTTAATATTCCAATTTTAATTCTGTAAAGTATATTAGATAGGTTTAGTGTATTTTTATGAAAAAATCATAGTTATTCTTATGCACCATAATTATTGCCGTTATTATAGCGACCGTAAATTATTAATTAACAATTCAATTGTTGCTAAACTGTTCATTCAATTTCCATCAACTTCTGTAATTATAATCTATACGAAAAGGGCTTTTACATTACCAAGCTATTTAATTATTGATTAACAATTACTTATCTAAAATTTTAGTTGAAAATTAAAGATTTTGGTGGAAAACCCGCTTTTTCCGGGGAAATTTTCCGTCAAAATGAATCGGGAAAAACACTTCTCTATGCATAATTTAATTGTGGTGAATTTTTATTTGAGTGTTTTTTGTGTAAATTTAAAATCTTTGGAGTTATAGAACAAAAAGTGAAAAAAACACGATTTTCGGGCGCCATTTTGTTTATAAAAAAAGTAGCACACTATCTGCGGACTTTGCATACCTATATTATTAATACATACAATAATAAGATTCGATTCCAGTAATAAAATTGCTGAAATAACTTTTCCCTGTATTTTGCTAATTAGCCCAGAGTAATATAATATGTTGTTGATTAACTAACAATTCCTGTGTTTTTCTATTTTTCGCCATAACCACGTATTTTGCCATTTTCATGCTAAAATCAAGTCCAAAGCTTATCCTTACTTTTGCTAGTATGGAGGCAAGAATCTGCAGACCTTCGAGATTTCCTGCAAAAACTACAGTATCATCAACGCATCTTATATTATTCAGTCTGTTACTCATTACTAATGAGTAATAGAGCTCGAGAAATATGAACTTAAAAAACCCTAAAATATACACAAAAACAGTTGAAATATGCACTAAAATATGCTTTTATGCATTTAATGCATATAAATAAAAACGCAGCAATCTTTGTATTGACAGTATTTAATTTATTTTATGCTAGTCACAAAAATATTTATTAAAATTTCTACACCATTATATTCATGTATTCTTTATATTCATCATCATCATCATCATCATCATTCTTTATTATATTGTTGTTAAAGTTAAAACTATATATCACTAAATATTTTTCAAAATTTTCTAGAGAAAAACTGTGTCGTCTATCTAATAATAATTGTTTATACTCGGAGAAACTTCTTTATAATTCACCCCTATTGAGCTGGCCCCCCACCTTATAGAAATGAAAATATAGGTATGGCTAAATTACGGGCTGTTTATGAGATTTCGTATACCGTAGATTAAAAATTTCGGGTTCGTTACACTGGGCAGAAATTTAATATTTTTGTGGGGACCGACGCATACTCCTCCCACTACTTAAAAATAGAAATATCGAATTGATTTTTGCGGCAGAATGTCGAGCTATTTATGAGCTTCCGAAGTAATATAGTTTAGATTTTTGAGCTTATCCCCTTAACCCTAGAACAACACTCTAATTGATTCAACTCAAGAGAAAATGTCTAAAACATTTAAAATATATCGTACCGAGGATATAATTCGTATAGCGTATAAATTCTAAGAATAAACTTTCAAAATACTCTCATTTCGATTATTGAGCTACAACTCCTTTGCAAGAAAACCTCCGCATTTTTCTGGATCAAGAGAGAATTGTACTTAAAATTAAAAAAATTAATTATTTTGCGACTACATAATTTACTAATTTATAAGCTTGCAAAATATGCGCATTTCGATTATTTAATTGCAATGTCTTTTCCATAGTGTCGTCACTGAAGGTCAAAATCACCTATTACCTTCGATTTAGACGATACCTTAATAAAAAATAGAGTAAAATTAATAGTTCCAACTTGCGCTTTTACCCTGGGGGTGGATGCCACCCCCTTTTCGGGGGTGAAAAATACTTTATTAAAAATAACCCCACAAATAGATGGCAAATTCTAAGGAAAATTTGTTATATAAAGTTATTAAAATAATTTAACGCTTTTTAAGTTATCAAAGATCACACATTTGAATTTTTCGTGAAAAAATGCACGTTTTAAAGCGGTTTTTCATAAATAACTCAAAATATGCATTTTTAATAAATGCATATTATGCACTTAAAAAATTTATCCACAATATGCAAATATATGCACTTAATATTCATTTTGCATATTTCCCGAGCTATACTCATTAGTATTCTCTCGTCTATATATAAGTTAGCGCTAGGGTCATAACTAGCTCTGAACATTTATTGAGTAATAATTGGGACAGTATAAATCCCTGTCACACATTTATTTTTATGTTTATGTCGTCCGTTAAAGAATCCCAAATTCTATAAATTTACAGTGTGTTTGTAATACATATTGTTTATTGTACGGCGGTCCCTGCGATGTAGACGAAGTAAATTTAATATTCCCATGTTTTACTTTGCCAAAGGCTTTCTTATAATCAACAAAACACATACAGATAACAATTCGCGTCTGCACATCGTTGAAAGAGAACTTGAACTGCAAATAGTGCCTCTAGAGTAACCAATGCTTCACTGATGCCGAATTGTGAGTTTGTCATGTGTTTTTAACATTTTTGATATAAAAGAGTTTCAACAGTTTATAATACAAAATTTAAAATTTAAATATTTTATTGCGAATCTCGCGAAATCTGCTTACATTAAATCTTTACTGTAAAACTTTGACGATACATTTGCATTAACATATTTACGAGATAGGTCTGGATTCCGCGTATGAAAAAAAAGTTGATTAATAGCAAGCTGAAAATTTGTTAATAGCTTAAGGGCGTCTAGTCGGACAAACTTTGATATATGGGAATACTGAAACAGGGAAGTTTTAATTGTGGAACAGGTTAAAAATTTGGAACGGTCAGACCACGAAAACGTCACATGTATTTTGTCCGACAGAACTTCCAATTGATTTGTTACCCTTTCATTAAACTCTCATGCAAAAATCAGACTGCTATTTATCACCTGTCATAATGCCTGTCATTTGATATGTTTTACGTGTTCCACTCATTAAAATGCCCATTTAGTGATAAATAGGAGTTTGATTTTTGCAATAAAGTTTAATGAAAGGGTAACAAATCAATTGGAAGTTCTGTCGGACAAAATACATGTCACGTTTTCGTGGTGTGACCGTTCCAAATTTTTAACCTGTTTCGCAATTAAAACTTACAGTGTTCCCATATATCAAAGTTTGTCCGACTAGACACCCTTAAGCTATTAACAAATTTTCAGCTTGCTATTAAACAACTTTTTTATACGCGGGATCCAGACCTAAGACATATTAAACCAAAATAAGAAAAAATTTAATTGTAGGGAAGTATGCAATTGAAAATATCTTTAAAGACTAATTTAACTTGAGTTCAGTTTTAAATATTTATCATTACATATTATAATACTTACAAATTTTAACCGTCAGCTATCTCATCCTTAACGTACCTGTAAAATAAGAGAAACGTAATTAAAAATTAAAATATTTTTTTATTTTGGTTGTACAATGTACAAGAGTGACAGTATTGAGTTCATGTAGAGAATTCAAAGGAAAGGCTTTAAAATTGAGCTTTGTTTTACCCTCTTCGTTTAAGTTTTGAATTCTCTATATTTGTCTTCGTTTTTTTCTTTAACACTGTATTATTAATGTTGTTCTGAAGCTATTTCCTTGTGGCATTTTTATGTTAAATATTTAGATGGGAAATAAGCCCCAATTAAATTGAAAAAATAATTCAAATCCCCAAATCGGGTGCCGTTGTCAAAATACAAGATACTACTAAATTAAACAAAAATGTTATTGCTAAGTAAAAAAAATTCTTCTAATAATTTATTTAATATGACTCATTTATATTGGCAATTCTGACGTATCTTATATATTTTAAAGTAAAAGTATATATATTTATAAATATTGGCGATATCATTTTTAAGTCTTCTACTTTAAAATGTATAATATACGTCTGAATTGCCAATATAAATGAGTCAGATTAAATAAATTATTAGAAGAATTTTTTTACTTAGCAACAACATTTTTGTTTAATTTAGTAGTATTTGGATTTTGACACCGACACCCGATTTGTGCGTCGAAACGTTAATAAAATTATCTTTTCAATTTAATTGTGGCTTATTTTCCATCTAAATAGTTAATGACTGTATTATAAGCCGCATCAAATACTTGACTTACTAAAAGATATACTTTTATATATACATCGATGCATTTATATCTAACTAAACGCTAACTACATTGCAATATATTATACATAGAGCACAGGGTTCCCATCATTTTAAAACCCAAATTTTCGATAGCTGGCTAACCTTCAAGACGGAGCTACACTACACTATATATTACATGTAGTATAGTTTATGTCTAATGTTGTAGGCATACGCTTACAAAGGTTTGTTTACCACTAGTCTTTATAGTGATTATCAATTGATATTCATTTGTGGTATCAATCATATTGTATCAATTTTTTTCATATACATCGATGATTTGATTAAAAACAAAAAAATTGTGTAAAACTGTAGGCTCTAATAGTAGGGGAGGAAAGTATGCTAAATTTGCAGTTACTCAAGTGTTATGGGGATCTATTAGGTTGTGAAGATTAGGTCCAAAAATCAAAAAAATAAAGCAAAGGTTTGCATTTACGTGGGGACTGTCCATTTTTTAATTTAATTTTCTATTTCCAACAATCGTTTTTTTACGATTATAGCGACATCTATTCATAATTCGAAAAAATGTCTCGAATAAAAGTTGCTTATTTTTACACAAGGAATCCAAATCGGCAATAAAAATTGGGGGCTCCTATTTAATATTTTAAAGTAACCATTCACCCCACATCCGTGGGGGGTCGTATTTGGTGTATTTCGATAGATTTTTCAAAAATATTGAATACGTGTATGTCTCAGTTTTTCGATCTGATGTTCATTTTGCGAAATATCGCGGGGTTCGCATTTAAAATTTTAAATTTACCACGTAAATACTGAACACGTATTTTTTGGTTTTTCGACCTGACGTTTATTTGTCGAAATATTCGCTTTTTTCTCGTGAAACTTTGTGACTCACCCATTTCGTTACGCCCCGCTGAAACGGTCAGATTTTTTAAATATACACTGTTCTGCTTTTATATGTACTTATTTTACCTTATCTTAATCTGACGATTTCGAGTTTTTCTAAGGACAAATTTTTTTTCGGACCCTCCTTAACGAACTCCCCCTGCATTAAGATCCAATATATGGCAGAGGCACATTTACAGGGTACAAAGTTTCTCTCCATGCCATAATCTGACGTGCTCGAGTAACTGCAAAAATTTCCGCTTGGGCTCCCCTACCATAAATTTGGTACATTGATTTGCAGCAACAATCAATGGGAAAAAGGATAGCCTAAAGTTTGAACTAGGTACCAATTTGGAAGAAACTAAAGCCACCAAGGTGATTTTTTTTTTGTTGTAAATATTAAACGCCTCGTAAATACCGCATTCTCAAAAAATATCTCTTCCGGTATTCAGAAGTCGATTTACATTCCCAGGAGATAACAAAGAAACATCAAGATGTGATGAAGTTAAGTATTTCAAATCTTATAACAACATTGGTTTTTAGGTGGAACCGGGAAGCATCTAAACATTCCGTATATGTATTTGGACCATAGGAGTTTTCTATTGGTTCGTTGCAGCACGCGGTAATATTTTAACCAATAGGCGGCGAGGTTCCAGATGCATATACGGAATGTTAGTCGGTCCCAAATTCATATACGGAATGTTAATAATATCGTACACCGAAAAAGATAAGTTTTTTTAGAATCTTTTAAAAGGAGATTGATTTTAAAATACTTGTTACTCTATTATTAAATAAAAATAAAACAATTATTGTATTTCGAATGTTATTTGGTGCGAAATTCATATGCGGAATGTTAATTATTCGTAGACCAAAAAATAGGACTTTTTATTAATCAGTTAAAGGAGACTGATTTTAGAATACCTATTTTATTAATGTATTATTAAAGAAAAATAAAACAATGATTAGGTACCTATTTGGTGCGAAATTCATAAATGGGATGGTATACATTTGAGAGACATATTTCTTTATTTGACTAAGGTTTCGCTTTCTCAGAATTTTTAATGACTTGCACGTGTTGTTAAGTATGTTTAGATCTGTTTCAGCTGTGTTATAAGTGTGTGTGATTATATTCAGATGAATATAATCTTATAAAATGGTGCAGAGGTTTTTAAATTTTGATTACGGTTAAAAAAAGTTGTAGGTTAGGTTATACTCACGTGATCTTACATGCTAACCACCAAAATATTTGTAGTTATGTAATATATGTAAATAAAATTTGTAATATTATATTTTGATGGTTAGCATGGTAAGGTCACGTGAGTATAACCTACAACTTTTTTTAACCGTAGTCAAAATTTTAAAACCTTTGCATCATTGTATCAGGTTATATTCATTTTAGGAATGCACTGATAATGATTGGTCAACCAATCGAAAACTAGTTCTGTGATGTAGCCCTTTTTAGGGATTTTAAATAAATACCTTTTATACAGGACTTTATTCGTTTTTTGTATTATTAAATAATTAAAGAGAAATAACACAATGCAATAGGAAATAAAACAAAATATATTTACAGAAATAATACAGTAACAAGTATTTTAAAATCAATCTCCTTTTAAAAGACTCTAAAAAAATTTATCTTTTTCGGTGTACGATATTTAACATTCCGTATATGAATTTGGGACCGACTAACATTCCGTATATGCATCTGGAACCTCGCCGCCTATTGGTTAAAATATTACCGCGTGCTGCAACGAACCAATAGAAAACTCCTATGGTCCAAATACATATACGGAATGTTTAGATGCAACCGGGAATCCCCTAATGTGTAAATCAACAATAAAAGATGGCTTCTGAGTTATTTGCCTCTAAATTAAAGGAAAATATTACTATATTCAGGTATCGAAATTACATTTTATCATAACAGAGACAGATCTACTACTTTTTTCCTTTTAAGAAAATAATCTCCTTTACTGTATCGATTCAGGTGGTGAATCGTCAAATGGACTATAGGAAACTTAATGGGAAATTATAAACTGTTAAATTCCTGCTTCCCTAATTATTTTACACAAAAAGTCATTAGGTATTGTTTGTGCGGACTGAAATCTGTATAGAAAACAAAAAATGTTAAAATTGTTCTACAGATTAAACACATTCCACATTTTTGCAAAAATATAATACATTTGCCAGAGTATTGTTGTAAAAGTTAGGCTACGTGTAGTGCACAATGTGTTTAACGAGTTGCACTCGGTCACAATGAAGTTAGATATTAACAAAATTTGACGGTACTGTATATATTTTTGTTTTATGAATTCTTGTTTAAAAAGTAATAAACATGGAAAAAAGTACTCAGGTGAGGAAAAATCACAAATAATATTTCATTCAGATAATATTGAGAGTTCCTCCAAATCTCCAGTTAGCATCTCTCTCTTCAATCCTGAACCCCCGGAGTAGGGTGGATCGAAAAATCGAAGTTTCGAAAACTGTTTTGGAATGGTGCGCAAAAGTTGCCAATTAGTATTACAAACCTAATCTTTATTGGCGATTTTTCAAAAAAATTTCATCTTCTGCCCTCTACCGGGGGTTGAAAAATAAAAAAAAAATAAAAAATGCGAACTTATGATTTTAAATGAAAAGTTAATTAATAATTACATGTTATTATTATAAAAATGATATTCCATTGAAATATTTTTTAAATATGTCATAACTATTCTTCTAACCACTCCCTACCCTCCCCCTTAAATTTGATTATCTATTGTTTGTAGTCTTTTTTGGACTCAAATTTTGGTATATCTTTGCGCGAATCAATTTTTTGTTTTGATAAAATTGTCTTTTTTGTGATCCAAGAACCGATGAAGATGCTTCAGTTACGAGCTTCACGATTCTCTCTACAGATTGGGTGTGACAGGGAAATGTAGCGATGTCAATGATTTTCTCAGGAGATCCGGAAATAATGTTTTTCAAATCCTCTACTTTCAAACCTTAAAGCAATTGAGGGCAAGTTATTTTATTGTTTTGTCAATCAATAAGATCAATATCATCTGCTTCAAAATTAATTTGTGGAATAATAAATGGTAGGATTTTAGATGAGTCATTATTGGCCTCAGTTTTGCATTGAGAATGCGACGAAATGTAACCTCTTTTATATGCGGGCGAGTGTCATGCAGCATGCATAGCAGAAGATTTTCCGGATGTACAAAATAGGCATTTCTTTGAATTACAGGGTCTAAAAAGCTTTTCAAATTTTGCTTTAAATATCGACTATGCTTAATTGTTTGTAAAACATGCTTTGCACCATTCACACATGATGAATTGCATTTGATCTGAAACCATAAAGGAGCATATACGGTGACAATAAATTTGGTCAGTTCCTTTAGCTCTGATGTTGGATTTTCAGTGCTTACATAAAGACGTATAATGCAATTCGCCAACATTAGCCATCGGGAATGACTTAACTTTCCAGGGCTTTGGTTTAATAAATCCACAGAACATTCCCCTGTAGAAATTGCGACACAAATTTATTTGAAACCAATATTTCTGATCGGTACCAAAGTCAATTAAATCTACTTCTGGTAACTCACAGTCAATAATGTCACAGTTTATAACCGGCATATTTTCGCAATGCACTGTTTGATTTCCTACAGTTCCTGCAAAAGTTCTTGGACTTTGAGTTTGACCGTCAAGCTTTTGCAAAAGATGCTGTAACGGCAATTTATTAGAGTGAAGCTGACAGAGAAATATTTGTAAAGGGCGGTCTAACTTTAACTCTAGTTGAGAAATTATACCATTTTTTCTTCCGGTATTTACCACAGTTCCGTCATATCCTTCTACCACTAGTTCTTCTAGATTATACCTATAACTCTCTAAAAAGTTGACAATACTTTGACAAATGCTTAGAGCCAATTCAGTAAGGCGTACTCTAAAATGTTAGAGCTTGGCTCTTGAACTAATGAAACGTGCTCAAAATATATGGCATTCAAAGTTTCGGGGGAGTTTTGCATAAAACCATTTCTTTATTGATCTCTTGCTCTTCTCAGTTTGTTTCTTGAAAGTCCAAAGTCGCAGCACCCCCGCACCACGAAGATGGGACCAATATACTAAACAAACCAGGGCCGCCAGGACAGGGCTTCTGTTAATGATGCCAATAAATTATTTTTTTCGTTTTTCAGAAGCCTGTAGAGGAGAGAAGATGAAATTTTATCCAAAAGTCGTAATAATACTTTCTTATTGTCGTTACTAAAGGTACATTTTGGTGGGTATTAAAATTCAATTTGTCAATTTTTTTTATTTTGTGATTATTACTCCATTTTTTTTTGTTTTTCAAAGGCCGGTAGAGGGCAGAAGATGTAATTTTATCAAAAAGTTGTAATAACACTTTTTTATTGTCGTTACTAAAGGAAACTTTTGGTGGGTATTCCAAATCAATGTGTCAATTTTTTTAAAATATTGCTATAATTGATCCACCCTACTACTACTATCATTGTTTGATTTTCGTGTATAGATATAATGCTATGTAGAAATGCGTTCAATGATTGTCCCCGTTTAGGATTTAGTCCTCTTCAGGGTTTTTAGTGAATGTAAAATGTTGGCAGCAAAAGCAAACAGTCCGAAAAACACACTGGGGCAAATGCCGTATCCTGATTGTTGTTGGTTCCATAGACATTTACGTGTACTCTCCGTGCTTTGCTCTCGACCAGTCTCCCTAGAAACCATTGTACAACGACAGGCGAACCTGCGTCCCTCGTGGGCGGTCAGGAGGTGGCTTATGAGCGCAGCGTGGACAGTGAGCGTTCGAGTGGAGAAAATAGTTGCGGCTATTTTCTTGGGACGAACAGGTATAATTGTGCAATGAAGTTGGGAAACCGCAAAAAACCAACTTCTCCCTGTTCGGGGTAGGGAAGAGGATATGTTAAAGGTGGGTACGGTAGGCTAACGGGGTAGCCTCGAGGATGTTTTCGTACTCTACCGGGAGTTCGTCAATGCATGTTTGCATTAGAGCAGACGGTAAATGAATCTTTTTGTGTTTGGGCTTTCGGTAGAGTACGTGGCCGGAAGATGAACAGGAACATTTGAGAGTTTCTTGTGTGTCGGAGGGGGGATCGTTGATTACTTTGATTGTGAAGTTCCTGTTCAGAGAGTTTATTCGGTCTTTATTCGGGTCGAATAAAGGTCTTGTAAGTGTGAATGAGAGATCCACCCTACCCCGGAGTGAGTGTAGTGGTCGACGTGATGTCATGTATTATTGTCCATCGCCAAAGATATCTCTAGTCATTTCTTTTAACTCATGCGTAGGTCTTTTGCATATTTCTGTAATTTTATGATCCATCTTGTTGGGGAACTTCTTCGTGATCTTCTCCATTTCACCTTTCCCTGTATAATCAGTCTTTCCATGTTTTCTGCGTTTACTCTCATAATATGTCCAAAGTATTTTAATTGTTGGAGTTGGACTTTACTGGAAAGTCGTAGGTTACTTTTTAGCTCTCTTAAAATTGAATTATTTGTCCTACGGCCGGTCCAAGGAATTCGTTGTATTTGCCTATAACAAAACATGTCGGTGGCGTCTATTTTTCTTGTTTTCGATTGTCTCAGGGTCCAAGAGTCACATACGTAGGTCAGTATTGGGAATATTAAGCAGTTGACCTACCTCATCTTTAACGCTCTTAAAATTTGACAGTCCTTCCATATTGTGGTCATTTTTGCTGTGGCAACTTTTGCTAGATTATATCTACGTTTTAGTTCTTCCTGTAATGACCCTTTGACTGTGCTTAATGATCCCAGATATAAGTAGTATGAGCTCACAACCTCAAACCGGTCAATTGTGGTTCAGTGTTAATGATTTTTATCTAGTCTATCCTCTATAACGATCTTTATTTTTAATATCCGGTTAATTAAGTGGACCAAAAAAAGGAAAAGTACCTATTGAGAGTCTTAAAAACCAAATATATGTTGACTGAGCCCTCTGATATTGCAAATGAATTTAATAAGACATTTCCAGAGATGGGCAAAAGTTTGGCTGAAAAAATTAGTACTAATCGTCACCAAGTATATGAAAATACTGTCTTAACAAACTCAATGATTTTATTACCTACAAATACATTTGAAATAGAAACAATAATAAATGAACTAAAGTGTAAAAAGGCAACTGGTATTGACGACATTAATGCAGAATATTTGAAAACAATTTCACCATACATACTCGACCCATTGGTTCATATTATCAATATATGTATAGAAAAAGGAATATGGCTTAAAGCCTTCAAAACAACAGTAGTCATACCAATATAGAAAAATGAAGACAAAACTCTTGCTGCAAACTATCGACCTATATCTCTTATTCCGCATATTTCTAAAATATTTGAATTATTATTAAAAAATAGGCTTACAACATATATATCAAAAAATATAATTTAATTTCCCCTCACCAATTTGGTTTTAAGCAAAATACTTCCACCCAAGATGCCAATTTGAATTTAACATCTAAAGCATATGAAGCACTTAACAAAAATAAAGTTTGCTTATGCGTATTTCTTGATTTGGCCAAATCTTTTGACACTGTTAGTCACAATAACCTCTTACAAACCTTAGAGAAAATTGGTATAAGAGACAACTGTTTACAATTATTTAGAAGTTACCTCTCTGAGAGACAACAGGTAGTAAGGGTCTCCGAAGTAATAAGCGGACAAAGAAGTATAACATATGGAGTGCCACAGGGAACAGGATTAGGTCCTGTCCTGTTAAATCTATATATAAATGGATTATTTTCATTACAGAGTACAGGGCATAGAATTGGGTTTGCTGATGATACTGCTATTATTTATGATGCTGAGAATTGGTATGAATTAAAAACAAAAGCAGAATGTGATCTACAACTAATAAAAGAATGGTTTGACTACGAAATACTAACAATCAATTTTAAGAAAACTGTTTATCTACCAATATTAACTCTAACTTGACCACTGATCTTTTCAAACCCCTTTAAATATCACATAATAAACAAAATTTTTGTATTAAACCCGTAACAAAATATTAAATATCTAGGAGTTTTTATAGATACACATCTAAAATGGGACTTTCACATTAAATATATCATTAAAAAGCTACAGTTTATCCTGTATAAGTTTAAACATCTTAAAAAACACATACCTAATATATAGCTTCGCACACTATATTACGGACTAGTAGAAAGTCATCTCCGTTATGGTATACTGGCTTGGGGAAGCGCCCTGAAAACACACGTTCTCCCACTGGAAATCATACAAAGAAGATTTCTGAAAATTATTATGTCTAAACCATACACCTACTCTACAGATAGATTATATAAGGATAGTAATATATTTGACTTGAAACAGTTATACTTCCTTTGTGTGTCTTTAAAATATCACACCATGAAAACAGACAATTTACCATCACATGAGCATGATACAAGAGGCAAACACCTCTATATGATTCCGAAAATGACAAAGTCCTTCTGTCAAAGAAGTTTTCTATTTCTATTTCTAGCCCCAAAAATATAATATAATCATATCCCCAGTGATATCAAAAATACTAAGAATGTTCTTCTATTTAAAAAGAAATTAAAATTATTTCTGAAGGAACAAACAAGAAATTTTTGTGACATCATTATAGTAGCTTAAATTTACATACATTAAAAAACAAAAAAAAAATAAATGAAACTCTAGAGTCACTACCAATTTTTATACCTATATTTCAAATTTTATATTGTTTTAAACTGATTTATTTTGCTTATTATTTTTACCATATTTAATAAAACATGCGTAATATACACCATTCTTCAAAAATATTACTAACTAATTGAGCCATACATAATTGTTTAAAAAAAATTAATTATTCGTGCTTTATTGTTAAAATAAGTATTTATTTTATTGTTTTTATTATATTATTTATTCTACGTATCATATTTACTAAAACATAACTGTGTATTTACAATTAAAAAAACGTACCTATCTATTTATTGTATTATATTATATTGTATTATGTTGCTATTTATGTTATTTATGTTATTTACGTTAATATGTTATTATTTATTATTTTATATCCTATTTACCGAAACAGGTGTATCCACACCTCTCGGAGACCTTCGGGTTAATTTATTCAATTTATATGTAAATATCTAAAAAGATTGTACCTATTATTGTTGCTGAATAAATTATTATTATTATTATTATTACAATTGCAGTCCAAATGTTTGACATTCGTTTTCGACTAGTCGTATAAGAATAATCGGCACTACTAGACTATTTGCAAAAAGGGCTGTGCCATCTGGGAAACGTCAAGTTAGCATAAGATATTCTAACATCAATTTATTTAAGGTTATACCATTGATTGGTAAATATACAGAGAAATATATCCTGTAAATTTATCCATCAACGGTTACATTTATAATAATTCAAAGGATTTTAAAAAACTAAAAGAAAAGAAAATATGGTTCAGATTTGATTACAGTACAGAGCCTCTACTATGTGCTCATCGAAGCACCTGGGTAGAGGCACTGAACTAAAATCAAATGCTTTCATCCTTTTCGGGTAATTATCAGTAGTAATTGCACAAGACCTTTAAAATTATCGAATTTTTCCCGAGTGACACTTTGACAGTTTTAATTTCACGACCCGAGAGGGAGTGAAATTCTATTAAAGTGGCACGAGGGAAACAATTCGATAATAATTTTAGAGATCGAGTGAAATTTGTTGCGATTATTTCATTTATTTCAAAATTTTATTGTAATTTATTTATGTAAGTACAAATTACTACAGTTAAACACACAGTTGTTTTAAATACTTGACGGTTGAAAGTCATCGCTTTTATAACTTTTAAAACAGTAATTGTCATTAATGTCACTGAATGTATTTTTTCGTAGCAACGAAGGGCATATGACGTAATATACTTGACGACGGGACATTATCAAAAATTATCACTTTAATTTTTATTTCTGTAGCTTTCTATTGATCAGAATCTCGTATGAATGAAATAATCAAAATAATTAACAAAGATGCTACTAGCACCACCTATGAATCAAAAGTCTAATATTTCAGGAAATAAAATTCAAAATTATTTATCCTCTGAACTTTTAAGTTGGAAAAATAAAGCATAACAGAGTGGCGAAATACTCGACAAGGGACATCTAAATTGCATTTCACGTCCGTCATTCACCGAGATAATAATTTTAGCGAACTATTTACTTTAATATTTACCAAAGGTGAATAAAGTATAAACTAAAAGAAAAGAAAAGATGGTTCAGATTTGATTACAGTACAGAGCCTCTACTATGTGCTTACACGTATTTCGGAATAACCGTTTCCTCATCGGAGCACCTGCACCTTTATTAATATCAGTAAAAAATTATAGAGCTACGACACGATAAATTAACAAAAACGGGGGTCAAATACCAGCTGACAATGTGAGAGAAAAAGAAACAAAACCAAGCGTACTAATGGTAATAATATTAATGAAACCAGAAATACACATAAACCACATATTCCTAGGAAAAATGTTTCCGTAGTCAGAGAGTTTCCTACTTACCATTTAGGATCAGGTTACTACAACCACAGAATAACTAACCATACAGAAGCGAAACGGACTGTCGTTTCCATTGAGTGTGTGGGAACCGAAATATTTGACCTTGAGCCCTAGTTACAGAATGGAACTTGATGTTCTAAGGAATAGACCAATTCAAATGATGTGATATTTTTGACAAGTAGTTATTAATTAATTTTGAAATATAAAATTTAACTATAAAACATAAATAAACTATAAAATAAAACATACATAAATATAAAATTTAACTAAAAACAACTGTCACTGTCAGTCTAAAAGTGAGGTTATACCAGTTACGTTGACACATGAGCATGAAAATTATGTTACCATTTTGGGCCTGAGTTTCGCTTCTGTATGGTTAGTTATTCTGTGCTACAACTCTAAATTACCTTTTTCTACAACCACTATTCAAAGTGCACTTTTCTGCACGGTTTTATGTTAGCAAACTTGATATTTTCTCACAGTATAAGATATTTGACATTAGTGTGCAGAAAAGTGACGTTTCTGTGCCGCAAAGTGACGTTTCTGTGCCGCAAAGTTCTTTTCTGCACAGTTGACTACTTCATTCTGAGTAACGTGATATTCTGTTTACATCCGTGGACTACCGCATTCTGAGTAACGTTTATTCTGTTTACATCCGTGGTTAAACTTTAGACAAATATATAACCTATAAGACAATTATTATATTTAACTATAGCAAAGAAACTAAATTATGGATGTTACAACTGTTTTATTTTACAATTTTGTTCTTATTAAACATTTTATAATTATCAAATAACCAATAAGGATTTAGCAACCTGTGCAAGAGACGTCGAATGAAGTAGGTTTTGTGTAAATCCGTGACTGCATAAATATAGTGTCAATAATGTGTAATAATTGTTTAAATTTAAACAAATTAAGACAGTGCATTAATTTTTTAACTGATTTCTGTGCAATTTATTTAGGTATAAGGAATTTAAATTGATTAGTAGGTATTAATTAAATACAGTTTAAAATTTATCACATAGGTACCTATTATAATTAATCGTCGTTTGGAAATTGTGATTTTTATTTTTAGGAAAAACTGTGCTTGTAGAAAAACTATAGTGTGAAACACGTGCAGAAAGGTAATTTCTCACTCGTTTGAATTGCGGCACTCGCTTGCGCTCGTACCGCAACTTTTCAAACTCGTGAGAAATTAGTACCTTTCTGCACTTGTTGCACAATATACTATTTTCTACAACCACTATTCAGAGTGCACTTTTCTGCACGGTTTTATGTTAGCAAACTTGATATTTTCTCACAGTATAAGATGTTTGACATTAGTGTGCAGAAAAGTGACGTTTCTGTGCCGCAAAGTGACGTTTCTGTGCCGCAAAGTTCTTTTCTGCGCAGTTGATTCCAGTTAATTAAATACAGTTTAAAATTTATCACATAGGTACCTATTATAATTAATCGTCGTTTGCAAATTGTGATTTTTATTTTTAGGAAAAACTGTGCTTGTAGGAAAAGTATAGTGTGAAACACGTGCAGAAAGATAATTTCTCACTCGTTTGAATTGCGGCACTCGCTTGCGCTCGTACCGCAACTTTTCAAATTCGTGAGAAATTAGTATCTTTCTGCACTTGTTGCACAATATACTAAAAGTACATTGTCAAAGACCCACAGGTCCAAAGACACAAATGCCGATATGGATGTCAAACTCAATATACCATCCAATTTTACAATGGGCTGACAGGCGTTTGTCGGAACTGATTTTAAAGAACGCCATGACTTAGTAGAAAATATTCCCCGCCACAAACTATCTAGCAACCTGGGATTTCTCCAAAACGAACATCTCCCTTATTATGAATACGTCCCTGACAGATGTGTGTTAATCTTTGGAGATCGTCTTCTGTCTCGGCGATTAATGCGGCGTCGTCTGCATAACATAATATTTGGATTTATTTGTTCCCCATTCTGTAACCATGACCTTTACGTACTGCTTCTATTCTTTCGTCCATTATTATATTAAAGAGCAGTGGGCTTAATGAGTCACCTTGTCTGACTCCGCTTTGCACTGGTATAAACTGTGTTAGTTTTCCATTTATCTTTGCCTGTATTCGATTATGAAAGTAAATGTTTTCGATGGTTTGTATAATATTGATGGGTATGTTTCTTCCATACAGTAAATGTAAGGCCTCTTCGACTTGGATGCGGTCGAAAGCCTTTGTCAGGTCTATAAAACATAGATATGCTGGTTTATTGTAGTCAATGGTTTTTTCTGTGATTTGTCTTATTACAAATACGACATCTAGGCAGGATCTTCCGGATCTGAATCCTTGTGGTTAATCTGATAAAGTTGTTAGTTTATTCATTTTGTTGTTGAGGACTTTTGTGATTAGTTTAAGTACGGTGTTCAGTAGACTTATATCTCTATAATTGTTGGGTTCTTCTTTCAAATTATATTTTAAAATGTATATACACTGTAAATCCCAAATCATGTTTAACTAAGTTTATACATTTTAAATATCATGATTCGGGAGTGCTCCTTGTAACAGTCAACGTGTCTGTGCATCTTTATTGTGATTTTAGTATAGGGCTCGATAAATAACACTAACATAGGAATAGTCCCACCAGAGGTCAATCCTTTTGATACCGTAGGAATTTGAAATGAGTTAATTGTACTCTCCGAGAGAGTACTAGAATTTGATAGTAAAATAAAATTGAGTATCATAACTTGAAAACGTAGATATTTAAGAATAAAGGTTTAAATGATTATGCCATGAAAAGCTGTAGGATAACACTATAGTTTTTATTAAAAACTTGAACAGTAACATTTTAATTTTAGTGTACAGGGTGTCCCGAAAAGATTGGTCATAAATTATACCACTGGGGTCCCATTCTGGGGTCAAAAATAGTTCGATTGAACCTAACTTACCTTAGTACAAATGTGCTCAAAAAAAAACTTATAGCCCTTTGAATTTACAAAATGAAAATGGATTATTTTCAATATATCGAAAACTATTAGAGATATTTTATTGAAAGTAAACATGTATCATTCTTGTGGCAGGTACATCTTAAAACAAAATTATGGTGAAATTATTCCACCGCATAAAAATTTTATGGGGGTTTTGTTCGGTTAAACCCCACCAAACTTTTGTTTACGTTCCAATTAATTCATTATTGTGGTACCATTAGTTTAACACAACTTTTTTAAAACTTTTTTGCCTCTTAGTATTTTTTCGATAAGCCAGTTTTTATCGAGTTGCGCCTTCTTTTTTAATATGTTTACATAAAATTTTTATGGGGGTTTTGTAAATTTAAACCCCCCAAATGTTTGTGTACGTTCCAATTAAACTATTATTGCGGTACCATTAGTTAAACACAGTGTTGTTAAAACTTTTTTGCCTCTTAGTCTTTTTTTGATAAGTCACCTTTTATCGAGATGTGGCTTCTTTTTCAAAATATACCTAAAACTATAAAATTATAAATAAATTTTCAGATTATTAACAGGTTTCTATAATCGTACTTAACCATATACAAATATGTGATGGAGTAGAAAAATATTCAAAATATCTCGATAAACACTGGCTTATCGAAAAAGTACTAAGAGGCAAAAAAGTTTTAAAAGCATTGTGTTTATCTAATGGTGCTACAATAATAATTTAATTGGAACGTACACAAAAGTTTGGGGGGGGGGGGGGTTTAAGGAAACAAAACCCCCATAAAATTTTTATGGGGTCCACAAATTTCACACTTTAATTTATTTTTAAGATATTGCTGCCATAAGAATGCCACATGTCGATTTTAAATAAAAAATCTCTAATAGTTTTCGATATATGAAAATAAAACGGTTTTCATTTTGTAATTTCAAAGGGCTGTAACTTTTTTTGTGTGCACTATTGTATATAGGTAAGTCAGGTTCAATCAACCTATTTTTGACTCCAGAGTCTGTGGTATAATTTATGACCAATCTTTTCGGGACACCCTGTATAATATGTATGTCTGAATTGAAGTATTTATAGTTCTGTCGCCAGGGGGGGTACAATGGCCTCCTTAATTCAGATGGACTTACCCAAGTTTTTTTATGTATTTTGACTCGTAGAACACGAATTTTTTGGGTAACAGTTGATTCAGATGTCGATAAGGTTGTTATACACAAAGAACTTGAGGAATTATATAGCAGCGATTTTTCGCAAAACAAAACATTTTTTTGCATTTTCTGGGTGATTCTCAGCAAAAAATTATCGTACAAGTTTTTTCGTAGGATGCATAGTTTTCGAGATAAACGCGGTTGAACTTTCAAAAAATCGAAAAAGTGCAATTTTTTAACCGGAATAACTTTTGATCAAAAAATAAAATAGCAATTCTGCTTACTGCATTTGAAAGCTCAAGTCAAATTCTATCGGTTTTGGTTATTTGCATTGCTAAAAATTAGGTTTTTATTTGTTAAACAAAGCTATAAACACATAGTGTTTCCCGTGCCTAATGCATGCGTTTTAATGTACGTAATATACGTAGAAATTCTGTATGCGCGCCTACTCGTTCGATTTCAAATTAGAAATGCATTGAAAACATCATTAAATCACTATTTGTTTATAGCTTTGTTTAACAATAAAAAAAATTTTTAGCAATGAAAATAATTAAAACCGATAGAACTTTACTTGAACTTTCAAATGTGGTAAGCAGAATTGCTATTTTTTTTCAATCAAAAGTTATTCGGGTTCAAAAATTGCAATTTTTCGATTTTTTGAAAGTTCAACCGCATTTATGTCGAAAACTATGCAAACCTACGAAAAAACTTGTAAAAACATTTTTTGCTTAGAATGACCCAAAAAATACAAAAAAATTTTTTGTTTTGCGAAAAATCGCTGTTCTGTGATTCCTCAAGTTCTTTGTTTATAACAATCTTATCGACATCCGGATCGACTGTTACCCAAAAAATTCTTGTTCTACGGGTCAAAATACATAAATAAAACTTGGGTAAGTCCATCTGAATTAAGGAGGCTGTTGTACCCCTACTGGCGACAGGACTATTATACATAACACAAATATTTTCATTTTAGTAGACGAAAAACACTCAAATAAAAATAAAACAGCAAGAGAAAAGTTCCGAATAAAAAATCACGAGTTATAATTTTTCGTGGGAAATTGCAAAACGCTGTTTATCGAGAAGCCTACATTAACCGGCTGGTGGAAACGGAAAATCGTCTGTAGGGACAACAAAAACAGGTAGCGTGACGGTTCAGATGGATTGTCGTCGTGTGATTCCTATTTTGCATTTACAAATGGCTCAGATAGGTCTGGTTTTTTCGTCTGGATGTTGTCACTTTGAGAAATCTTCGCACAAAGTAAATTTACTCTTTGTAGAGCAAGATTTATGGAAATATTTCTTGACAGTACTTCTTGGGACAGCTGTTGAGATTTACGTGTAGAAATAATTTTATCGATTTGTTGTTTAGCATCGAAATTCAGCAACTGATGTAATAAAAAGTGTATTGTTAATAAAAAATGAGAATATTTGCTACAATCTATTACTAAATGGTGTTGGTGTTATGTTGAGCTGTTTTTTGGGTTTTAGGTAAATGGACTTATAAAATATTTTCAATTCAGTATATTAGTTTCTTCGTGAGTTTAACAGTAACGAATGACAAACGAAAAACAATTTTTATTTGTTAAATAAACTTTTTTTCTGGTTTTTGACAGTAGTAATATGTAATATGTTTTAAATAAATTATCCACACCCTTCTTTTTGTGTCGATTAATTTAATTTAAAAAAAATTTTGACACCCTGTAGAAATAATTTTGTTTAAATTACTGAATAGATAATTGAATAACCTTTCAAATGAGCTAGTACACGACCCCTATTCTCATTAAAAAATCATGGATTACGTCATCACGTCCAGATGTATGACGCTAGCAGTGATAGGTGATAGACATTTATTGTTTTTAAAAATTACAGTTTTATAACAATGAGTTTAGTAAGTATAGGTTATTATAACTAGTCTAGTACATAAGTAATACTAAATAGTCTAGTACATAGGTAATAATAAATTGAACAGGAAGTTAAGCACTCCCACTAACTGAAATGAAGAACTGAAATACGAAGATCTATTTCGAATAGAAAGTGACGGTACTACGACATACGAAAACGACAAGAAGAGAAAAGGAGACCAAGAGGAAGAATTGCAACGGGCTTTCAACAAAAGTCGAAAAATAGGCATATCTCCTACCGAAGTTTGGAAAATGAAAAAAGGCCAAAGAATATAGTTATATAGGTTTTGGACATAGCTACCGATGCCCCAGATATTCTGAAATATGTCATGAAAAATTTTATACCGACAAAATTGGCAGTCGACGTTCAAATAGAGAAGGCTCTGAAGTTAGGAGAAGAAGTTTGACTGGTTGAGCTTGAAAAGGAAGAATATAAAAGAAAAATACTGCGAAACAAAAGCAAGTTGAGAAATCGTGGGGAAGGTCTAGTTTATATCAATGATGACCTATCAAAGAACGACAGAATTGTACAGAAACATGTCAGACAAAAAGCGCAAGAACTAAGAAGGTAAGAGAGAAAGGTGAAAGTAGGGTATAAAAAATAGACTATACTAAACTAAAAATGAACCTAAAAAAGGTTTTTACACCTATTGACTAGTTACAGTTACTTGTACAATGGACGTAAGTAACCACATTTTCTTATTTTTTTCGACTGTAAAAATTTCACCTTTTGATTTTTAAACTTAGTGGCTCACTTATTTCCAGGTTTACACTGATGATGGTCAGTTTGATCGAAAACGTTTTGTACTTCCACTCCCTTGTGGATAAATTTTAAGAATTTTAATAAATTTATATGCTTACATACAACAGAAGTGTTTAATTCATTCAACGTTGAATGACTTTCTTCATATTTTTTGTGTAGACATGACCCTCTCCTTTTTAAATGTGCCTCCAGTAAGTTGTCTTTATATCGTTTTCGTGGTATTCCCGATATTATTGGGCTAACCCAATAGGAAGATGGCCTCTCTCCGTTCTTACTATATTTCGATCATTTGGAAGCAGAGGGTTATAACTAAGAATTTTCACTTTTTCAGTAGAAAGGATTTATGATTCATATTAGTTTATTTCATCTATTTTGTGCAGTGTTTATTGATATTATAGGATTTAATGATTAAATATGATAGATTTCTTATCTATTTATTGCTCTGATAAGAATTTTCTTTTTTAAGATATCAAGTTTAGAAAAAAAACTTAGATATAACCTTCTTGAATAAAGAAATTTTACCTTTCTAAAGCACTATGTTTGCTAATAAAGTTACATTTTAGGAATTGTATTAATAAAGTATTATTAAAAATGCCACTATATCAATTATGATTTAATAAAACTTATTAATAAAACATTAAAAAATCTAATAAAATATTTCGTATCCCTTATACAACACAAAATGAAACATAAAGTAATAATAGTAATACGTACTTGTTTTTCTTTACAAATTTTTGTGAAAACTTAAATAGTATTCAGGAAAGCATTGCGTTTCTCTATTAAAGACAGCAAGCATTTGTTGTTAAACTAAATTATTCCTTAAATAATACTACAGTTTAGTTATAATAATTTACCCAATGCAAAAATAGATAATTCACATACCTATAAAAAAATAGCTTTGAAGAATAAGGTTACATTTCACAAAACTACTTTTTACGCACATAATATTGCTTCTTTTTTATGATGAATTATCAAAAAAAAAGTTACAACTAAGAAAGTATCCTTCTATCAGAACATACTGTTCAATTTTAGTGTTATAATTTTTAAGAAAAATGGTTATATCTTTACTTATAACTCTATATCAAAAAATAATTCACCCTTTTAATTAAATTAACTTATTTTTGTCTATTGTATTCCAAGATATAACTGTATTCTCTAAAGCGAATAACGTTCTGTAGAGAAAGTTAGGGGAAAACTAAAGAGTTACATCTGCCACCTCCCATCTCTCGGAGACTAGTGTACTTACACATGTAACTATTTTTTCCATAGTAGAAGTCATTATTTGCAAGGTATTGATGCAATAAAAAAAACTTTAACATTTTGAGATGTAACCCTCTTCTTCCAAATGAACGATTTGTTGTCATTTGGCGTATGTGATCATTCCACTCTACTCTTCTGTTTTTCACTCAGTTACTAATATTGTCCACTTGCATATCCGTCGTATATCAGTATTTCTAGCTCCTTCCAATAGTGTCTTACCATCGACTTTTCGAAGGGTTTTTATCTCTGCTGTTTATAGCACCCTTTTTGTCCTTTCTGTATCAGGTCGTGTTTCCGCCGCGTATGTAATTATTGGTCTGATGACCTGAATTATAAATTCTGCCTTTTATTTTTTTCGGTATTTTTATTTCTTCATATTGTTTCATTCAGGCAACCTACGGCTCTGTTGGCTTTCGTTACTTGATCTTCCACTTCTGTTTCGAGCTTTCCCCAGTTCAACTTCTTCTATTATCTATAATTTACATATGTATTAGTAGACTTGCTGTTATAACCATGCATTTGGTCTTTTTTTAGGGAAATTAACATGATAAATTTTCCGGCGTTTACATCAAACTTGTGCAGCATACATTGTAAATCATCTTTAGATTATTTATTATTCAGATTATCTCTCTTCAGAGAAATTATTATAGTATCGTCTGCACAGCAGATTATTATTTAGGGTTGTTTTTCTCCCATTTGTAATACTTTTTCTTTATGGTAGGGGAGCCTAAGCGGGGATTTTTGCAGTAACTCGAGCGCGTCAGATTATCATATGGGAAGAAACCTGGTACCGTGTAGATGTACCTCTACCATATATTGGCCCTAAATACAGGGAAGTTCGTTAAGAGGGGGCCGAAAAAAAAATATATCCTTAGAAAAACTCGAAATCGTCAGATTAAGATAAGGTAAGCTAAGTTCATGCAAAACAGTGTATATTTCAAAAATCTGACGATTTGGGAGGGGCGTAAAGAAATGGGTGAGTCACGAAGTTTCACATGAAAAAAGCGTATATTTCGCGAAATGAACGTTAGATCTAAAAGCTAAAAAATACGTGCTCAATATTTGTCAAAAATCTATTGAATGATACCAAACACGACTCCTCACGGAGAGGGGTGGGGGGTAAATTTAAAATTTTACATACGAATCTCGCGATATTTCGCGAAATGAACATCAGATCGAAAAACTGAAAAATACACTTATTCAATATGTTTAAAAAATCTATCGAGTGGCACCAAACACGACCCCCCACGGAGGTGTGGTGGGGGTTACTTTAAAATTTTAAATACGAGCCCCATTTTTATTGCAGACTCGGATTCCTTACGTAAAAATAAGTAACTTTTATTTGAAACATTTTTCCGTATTATGGATAAATGGCGTTATAATCGGATAAAATGATTGTTGGAAATGGAAAATTAACTTAAAAATGCAAAGTCCCCTCTAAAATGGAAAACTTTACTTAACTTTTTTTTTGTTTAAGAACCTACTCTTCACAACCCAATGGGTCCCCAAAGCGCTCGAGTGACTGCACATTTAACATACTTTCCTCCCCTACTATTATGAAAAAAAAAAAAAGAAATAGTGATGATTGCATGATGTAAACAGCACGCAATTAGGTTTGTCTTCGTTATATTTTGCTAAATAGTTTATTTTGAAAAAGTGATTCAGTAATGTCGAGCGATCTTTTGAAAACCAAATTTGGTGTCCCAAAAAAATCCCGTTTGGAAATAAAAAAAAAATTTCACATTCATGATTATAATCGAATACTCCAGAGAGTCCGTTCATTTGTTTTGTAAATGTTATTTAATGTAAATATATTGAAAACAACATGTTTGAGTATTATTTATTCAAAGGAAAAAACCTTCAGCAATAAACAGATAACACCCTTAATGGTTTTGTGTATATCGGATCGAGAGTGTATGTCCTCCCATACTCTCCCGTTTGAATAAAGCTTTTCCAAAGTTTCACCTGTTGAAAACGCCCATTATATTTGTTCTGCTTAAATTCTTCCCTTCCGTATTTCCTTTGTTCTAGATATTATCTCCGGTATAAGTTGAAGAATATAAAGGGGGTTGGAGAGGGACAACAAGGGTTAAAAGCTTCTTTAGTGGTATTATAGTATTGAGTTTTCAGAACAACGACAGGGGTTAAAGTCGCTTTAAAGGAGAGACACTTCCAACGAGACGAGATAGATCGTCGCTGCTTTGAACGCGAGATCAAAATACAAAAACAACTGCGTAATGTCATCTAGGGTTTTGAATTAATTATTAAAAATGAAACGCAGGAAGGCACAATGGGAGTATTGGTTTACAGGATGAATAAAAATTTATAATGGACCTCGGAATATTTTGCTTCTCAAAATTTCAGTTTTTTGTGTAAAAAATATATCAATCATTATAATACGAAGTGCCGTTGAAAGTCAGGCCTAATATAATTTGGTTAGAATAAAAAGTTAACACAAATAAAATCTTCGGAATGCAAGCGTTGAGTTACGTTACGAACTATTGTCGCCGTTACGAACTGTCCGTTGTCATTTGTCCGGTTACGAACTGTCGCATTATAGTCCAAGATGCAGCGCTGAAAGATCTCTTTGAATTTACTAAAGCTAAATTGTTACAGTTGATTACTGTGATTGTGTAGAGAAACATACTGCGGTCGGTCAAGCGAAACGTAGAACAGGGGTTACTGAGAGGGTATCAAAGTTGCTTTCCTACGAAGGTAATTAAATCCATTTACTGAGGCTAAAAATCAGTACACACATTCTAAATTGAATACAAATAAAAGTTATTATAGTCGGTCAGCTGTATCACGGGACAGAGCCGGTCGGTCGGCCCCAGTGAATGTACAGGGTTATTCACTATATTTTGACCCCCTTGTAATCTGGTTTATTTACAGAATAAAAAAAAATATAAAATACAGAATTTATTCGATTTTTAAATTACGTTTTTTGACGTATATATCGTACTAGTGACGTCATCCATCTGGGCGTGATGACGTAATCGACTATTTTTTTAAATGGGAATAGGGGTCGAGTGCTAGCTCGTTTGAAAGGTTATGCAATTCCCTATTTAGCAATATAAACATTAACATGATTAATTATACAGGGTGTCCAAAAAATTTTTTTAATTAAATTAATTGTTTAATTAATAATACCAAAAACAATTTTGGACCCCTGTATAAATAATAATCTTAATGTTTATGATACTGTATATAGAATTGAATAACCTTTCAAATGAGCTAGCACACGACCCCTATTCCCATTTAAACAATAGTCTATTACGTCATCACGCCCAGATGGATGACGTCACTAGTACGATATATATGTCGAAAAATCATAAATAAAAAATCGAATAACTTTTGTATTTCACATTTTTTTCTAATTCTGTAAATAAAGCAGTTTACCAGGGGGTCAAAATATAGTGAATAACCCTGTACATTCATTGGGACCGACCGACCGACTCTGTTACGTCATACAGCTGACCGACCTAACTTTTATTTACATTCAATTTAGAATGTGTGTACTGATTTTCAGTCTTAGTAAATGGATTTAGTTACCTTCGTAGGAAAGCAACTTTGATACCCTCTCAGTAACCCCTGTTGTACGTTTCGCTTGACTCTACACAATCACTATAATCAATTGTGAAAAATTTAGGGCCGGTTGTTCGAACGCTAATCCTCCATGATCACTATCAAATATTTAATTACTGTCACAACTGTCAATGTCAACTTTGGTTGGGTTTCTGAAAACATAATTGATTATAATTATGAGATTAGTTAATCAATAAACATAACAATTATTAACATAATTGATTAACTTATTTCATAATTGTAATCAATAATCATGTTTTCAGCAACCCAATCAAAGTTGACATTGACAGTTGTGACAGTAATTAAACATTTGATAATGATCATTTTTGATTAGCCTTCGAACAACCGGCCCTTAGCTTTAGTAAATTCAATTAGATTTTTCAGCGCTGCCTCTCCGTCTATTACTAGATGTCATGGAATCAGTCAACACTTTTGTACATTTGGGCGAGAACACAACGCAATAAGCGTATCTAGAGGGTCATAAGTAACTTCATACTTCGTTCAAATTTAACTTTTTTCATGCGAAATTACCTTTTTGGCTTTGTTTGGCAAGTCTTGACTTTTTTTTCGAACCTTAACCCAATAACTGTACAGTGCGGTATTTGAAGATTTTGACTTTGGACGTATACCATTGGTGTTATTGTCATTTTATTAAAATTAACAACTCTGAACTAATAACATTTTAATACTAAATTGGTGGGGTTGTTACGATCAATAGGCGAACAAGTTAATTTCTTGCCGCTGATCGAACTGAAATTTTTGGGAAAAACAAATTTCCACAATGTTCGGATACAATTAACGTCTCTTTGCAAAGACAATGACGTCGACATTGCTAAGTAACAAGACACTTACTCAACATACACACTACACATTACACTGGGTACCAGATTGCATAAATCCACTGTAGCATGCCATTGGCCATAAGTTGTCGAGGCAAACTAAATAACAAAAAACATTCCCGTTGTAAAATTGTATTTACTTGTACGAGTACCAGTTAAACAAAATCAGATATGCAGATGACACCATAGTAATTTCAGATAGCCTAGAAGACTTTAGGTCTGGATACCGCATAAGAAGAAAAGTTGATTAAAAGCAAGCTGAAAATTTGTTATTAGCTTAACGGTGTCTAGTCGGACAAACTTTGATATATAGGAACACTGGAACAGGGGCAGTTTTAATGGTGGAACAGGTTAAAAATTTGAAACGTCAGACTACGAAAACATCAGATGTATTTTGTCGGATAGAACTTCCAATTTATTTGTTACCCTTTCCTGTCATTTAAAATGTTATTCATGTTCCACTCATTAAAATGCGCAGTTGGTGATAAACTCCAGTCTGATTTTTGCATGAGAGTTTAATGATAGGACAACAAATCAACTGGAAGTTTTGTCCGTCAAAATACATGGAACGTTTTCTTAGTCTGACGTTCCAAATTTTTAACTTGTTCCACCATTAAAACTTCCCCTGTTCCAGTGTTCCCATATATCAAAGTTTGTCCGACTAGACACCGTTGAGCTACAAATTTTCAGCTTTACTACTATTAATAAACCTTTTTTTCTTATACGGGATCCAGATCTACTTATAAATAAAATCACGTATTACAGTGAGCAATATGGACTCAATTTTAACGTAAAGACGGCAAAGCTTATTATCATTAGCAAGAAAAAGATAACAGAAATTCAACTCTACAATAACCAAACCCCTACTACTAGCACTACCTTTAACTAGATGGGGGCCTTCTTCAAGATTTCTCTTGACATAAAAGTAACATTGCTACGATGGTACATCGTCTCGATCCTTTTTTATGATGTTGAATCTTGGGGCTTGAATGAAGATATGCGCAGAAAATTGGAAGCATTTGAGATGGGTGTTTGGAGAATACTTAAAATTTCGTGGACTGCCAGCTCACAAATGAGGAGGTCCTGAGTAGAATGAAGAAAAACCGAGAGGTACTGAATATCACCAAATATCGAAAGTTAAAATACTTCGAACACATTATGCGAAATGAATTTAGATATCATCATCATCACGTAGCGCTACAACCCTGGATGGATCCTGGCTGACTGTACAACTTTCTTCCAATTTGCTCGGTCTTCCATCAACCTCGGGTCAAATGGGATGTTCATTTTTCGGAGATCTGCTTGGATGTTATCTCTCCATCGCATTCTGGGACGTCCGAGTGGTCTTTGGCCTGTAGGAATCTCCTCCCATACGTCTTAAAAGTTTCTCGTTATGAAGTCTGTGCACGTGGCCTGCCCATCTTAGTCGCTGTGATTTAATTTCTTGGACAATATCGGTATCATTGTAGAGTTCTTTTAATTCGAAGTTGGTTCTGATCCTATACTGGTTTGTGTTAAATTCGTGGTGAGGTCCGAAAATTTTTAGTAAAAGAAAAGTATTTTTCGTTCAGAACGTCTGAGCTTTTCTTCGTTTGATTTGGTCATGGTCCACGTTTCGCAACTATATATGTTAGTACAGGTCTGACGATGGATTTATAGATTTTGATCTTGAAACTTCTTGTAAGATTTTTTGATTTTATAAGCTTATCCAGTGCGAATAGACAGCGATTTTCTGATTGGATTATGTCTTTTATTTCTTCAGTAACATCGTTGGCAGCTGTGATTACGACCCCAGATAGTTAAAACGTTATACTCTTTCGAAATTGAAGTTGTTGACCGTCACATTTTGTCATATCCTGTCTCTTTGTGTCGTTCTATTTATACCAGAGGCGTGCGGTCCATGGAAGCGGGAAAGCGCCGCTTCCCTATTTATTCGTCGATATAAGAAAATATATTATTAATTAATATTTAATAATAAAATTTTTGCCTAATCCAAATAATCTACATATTACCTAGCCAATAGGTATTGAAAAATATTAAAAATTAATCGCGTACGAACGGTCTCAATATGCACACAATTCAACTATTTGGTCCACTCCTGGCAGGAGCGCATCTCAAAATCTCCGCTTGTCATGCAGTTGCCCCTTTTAAAATTGGTCAGGGTTCAATGACCGCAGCCACTAGTCGCGCGAATTTTGGTATGCCATGGAAGCGCTCGTCGTATCGCCTTCCCGAAAGTGAGATGCTCCGACTGTTACTGCTGCTAAGGGGTGCTTAGGTATTACATACATTCGCTTAAAGAATATTTCGATTTAAATTTCTTGCAGAGATATTTCCTTTTACTGATCTTTTATTTGACATTTTACAGAAATCAAATGGTATTGAATTTTGTATAAGACAAATTGATGACTTTATTAATACGATAATTAAAAAAACGAGAGCAGTTTAAAAATTATTAAAATAAAATATTAAATAATGAAAATTTTTTGATATCCCAGCTTTGCATTCTCAGTTCATTTATGAAACAACTGACATGAATGATAAAGAAATATCCAGAAATCTGGGATTTCTTTATAACTACTGGTTTAAACAAGTCGCTGTGTGAAGTAGTCAAGTTGTGTGAATTAGTACTACTAACTATCCCAGCCACAAGTGCATCAGTTGAACGAAGTTTTGCAGTATTAAGATGCATTAAAAGTTTCAAATTAAGAGTTTAAAAGAAATTCAACAAGCGAAGACAGACTTTCAAAGTTAGCCCTATTATCCATTAAAAAAGACTGCATTCAACAATTATCAGAAGTTGATAGGAGAATAGACCTCGAGTATAAATAAGTGTCATTTTAGTGAAAGTTGTGTGTTGTGGAAAATGCCTCGGAGTATATTTTTTTTACTTATGATTCTTCTTTAGAAAACCAAGCCCGGCGCGAGGACTCAAGGCCCGAGCTAGCAATACAGATCAATGATAGGTCACTAGTCACTAGAAATAGCGGGAATAGAGTGCCTCACGCATTCACGCGTCACGGATTTAGTGCGTGAGTCCTTGTACGCAGGACGTCTCACATAATTAAGTACTTTGCTGATAGAGAGCCCCTGCGCATCAGAGTGTTATCAGGTGGAAAGTTGTTCGACCCTCGACCCTTAAGAAAATATTTTTATATCCTTATTGAATCGCTTCCCCTTTCGAAAAAGTCACCGAACGCCACTGATTTATACACGTATATTTCGTCTTCTTTTTACTAACCCTCAGACCTACTTCGCTTGTTGCTCCTGCCACCTTGTTGAAAATGGCTTTGTGGATAGGATGGAGTCTCCAACGAGATCAATGTCATCTGCGTATGCTAGTAATAACTTGGGACCTTGAACCGACAGCATTTCTGTTTTTATTTCGGCCCATCTCATGGCTGTCTCTAACACAAGGTTAAAAAGTAGTGGAGATCACTGTTTGAGTCCACTGTTGATTTCGAAGCTGTCAGACAGTTTATTATTTACACGTACTTTTGACATTCCACCCTCCATACAGACTTTAGTCATCCGAATGAGTTTCTTTGGTATTGAGAACTCCGCCATGGCATTCCATACTTGGCTCCTTTCTACGCTGTCATTTGCCTGTCGAAAGTCAATGAAAAGATTGTGTATGGGTCTGTTATACTTCCATCCCTTTTCTAGAACGGTCTCAGCGTGAATAGTTGATCTATTGTTGATCTGTTTGCCCTAAAACCGGCTGGATATTCTACTAGGACATTTTCAGCATAAGGGGTTAGTCTACTAAGAATGATGTTAGAGAGAATTTAGATATGCCCTCCTACAAGTCATCCTGCAAGGAATAATATTTGGAAAGCGAACTCCAGGAGAAAGAGGAACAAGAAGAAACAATCTCAGAACCTGGTTTAACACAACATATGTATAGCTTTTGCGCGCTGCTGCAGATAAGACAAATATTGCCATGATGATTGCCAAAATTCATCATAGATAGGGACATCAAGAAGAAGAACCTGTACGAAAGTTTCTCTATATTTATGTGTCACATAACAAGTCCTAAGTTTTAAATCTCGCAATAAAAAATGGGAAATATGTCATGGTTTCATTTTTTTCACTTTAGTTTTATAAATTTATTTAGTAATATGAGTCTTTCAAATATTTTCTGTACTCAGGTAGTTACAAAAACTTTTTCTCCTGGCTATAACCTAGTTCTGGCCTGGGACCACTTTTTACAATCAAACCCGCTGAAGCCAAAACGTCGCACATAGGGGTATTTGAACGATTTAGGCGGCCAAAAGTCGATTTTTCAAAACAATAAGTACGTCTATGAAAATATTTACCTGAGGTACAAGAACTTTCCGAGAATAGTACCCAAGCCCTCCCAGCCCCTGACCTACACTCACATTCGTGTATGGTCAGTCTGAATTAGAGCTTGTCACCTCGTGCACGTGTATTGGTTCTCGGCGCTCCTATAAACGTTATTTACAAAGTGATATTGTACTTTATTAAGTTTGTTTGTGTAGAAAAAGATCATGGATTCTCAAATAAGAGGTTAGTAGCTTATAATGTATATTAAAATTTATTTGATTTCTATCGGAATAGATCGGGCAACTATTTTTGTTACTTTGTATAATTCAATGTTATAGCTATTAGAAAGTCAATCAATTTGCGACGGATAATCCCGGATAATTAAAAATTTTGTACTTTGAAAATTATACGACGATGAGAGATTGTGTCCAAGAGATATGAGATAATGTCCGAAAAAATTCTTTATCTGTTTTTGGCTTAAACTAAATATAAATATATTTGTTTTATGTTTAGGGGGTACATCTGGGATGAAGATTGTAACCAGAAAATACTTGTTCGACCGCATAAAAAATGAAAATTTACATAATTTAGAAGAAAAACTAAATTGTTTAAAAAATCAACTTTTGTCTAATGAAGACTACACTAATGATCAAATCGGAATAATGAAAAACAATTTTGCGCATTTCAAGTCAGAAATAAAGAAAAGATGGACGAAAGCCCATTTAGAGAAGATGTATCTCTTAAATACAAAGATTCTTGGCTCGAGGGGACCTTTGCGATTCCTGTTACCGATAGTACGGCAAATCGGCCAGGACGACCTCATAAAACTTTTGGAGATCTCAGTGAAAGAAGTAAACGAAGGAGAACACAAGATATTCGCTCCAACTTCGACGAAGATACTCTAGTGCATGCTGCTCAAGTCAAGTTACAAGAAACAGGAAAGAGATATGCTTCCAATGTACTCAAAGGAATTATAAATTCGCCAACTCGCGCATCAAAATATAAAAAGGCATACAATCGCACAAAGCCTTTGAGAGATAAAATTAATCCTTTGAGTATCCAGGAAGCCAGCCAAATGTTCATAGACGCAGACCTAACACGCGCACAATATGATGTAATAAGAAGCACGAATAAAAACTTCTTTAAGTGTTACAGTTTTCTACAAAAAGAAAAAAAGAAATGCTATCCGCCACCTGAAGCTTGCACTGTAACTAGCACTAGGGCGGAAGCTAAATTTCAGCCTTTGATCGACCTTACCGTTAGACGATTATCGGATTACCTGGAAGAGGTTTTACTATCCCTAAAAGAGAAAGAACGCGAAACTCTAAAATTAATCTGCAAATGGGGCTGTGATGGATCCCAGCAATCGCAGTACAAACAAAAGTTTGATAATGATGAGGACAGTGATTCCAATATATTTATTTCAAAGCTGCTTTGTTCCTTTGAAATTAGTATGTGGACAAAAAAATGAAAAAACTTTATGGGAAAACCCCACACCCTCTTCTCCTAGGTTCTGTCGGCCAAAAAGGTTTAGGTTTGTCAAAGAGACCAGTGATACCACTCAGAAGAAATTGATTATGTCAATAATTTTATTAACTCGCTTGTTGCAAACGATTTTGACTTATGTGGCCAACAATTTAGAGTCAAATATGAATTCATAATGACGATGGTGGACGGAAAGGTCTGCAATGCTGTCACAGGAACTACATCGACAAGCCTATGTTATATTTGCGGTGCTACATCAAAAGACTTCAATAACTTAGACAGAGTAAATTGTGTTGATGATGTAAATTGATAAATTCAATTCGGACTCTGTATTACATGCCAGGATAAGAGTATTTGAAAGTATTCTGCATTTAGCGTATAAATTACCAGTGAAAAAATATAGGGCAAGAAAAACAGAAGCTGAAAAACAATTGGAAAAAGAAAGGAAACAAGAAATATCCAGGAGAGATTCCGTAAAGAAACTGGATTGCTCGTGGATATGCCAAAGGCGAATTTCGGCAATACAAATGACGGAAATACAAGCCGAACATTCTTCTAGAATCCCCAAATTGCTTCAGAAATTACAGTGTTAATTTCGAATTAATATACAGGTTAAAAGTAATTTTGGAGACTATTTCAAGCGGCCACAAAATTGACCATGATAAATACGACAATAATTACGCAAAAGAAACTGCTCGTTTATATATAGATCTGTATCCATGGCACCCCATGACGCCCACATTGCACAAAATACTCATGCATGGTGCAATAATTATAAAAAAATGCATTGTTGCCAATTGGGCAGCTCTCTGAAGAAGCGCGCAACAAGCACTTCCGGTCTTATCGCCAAGATTTCGCACGGAAATTTTCGAGAGAAAGCTGCAACAGGGATATTTTCAATCGCCTACCTTTGAGTTCGGACCCATTGATGAGTTGTAGGAGGCAAATAAAAAAAGAAAGAAAAGTAGTTTCTTATCTGAAACATTGCAAATGCTGCTACCTACCGATCCCAACCCAGTTGGATACTCTTCTGGAAGCGGAGGAGAAAATGTGCCTTTAGATGATCGTGAAAGTGATCCTGAGTGGTTCTTCTTCTCCAGTATATTTTCATCCCCTGCTGGACAAAGACCTCCTCTTAAGTGTTTGATTATTATGTTATTAATAGCAATCATAACATAGGTATATTCTACGATAGTAAGTTTTTTCGGATTAGGAATATAGTTAATATTTTGATTTCAAAATAATAACAAAGGTATTAAAATAAAGTATTTTTTGTTAATAAAAATTTTTTTGTCATAAAAACTATTCCTTGGGCTTAGTAACAATTTTTTAAAATACAATACACTATAAAAATAATTTTGGCCGCCTAAATCGTTCAAATACCCCTATATGCGTCGAGTAGAGAGCTTATTCTATCATCGGGATTTATTTATGTCGATATGTTTGATGTAGCAGATCTTGGTTAAAATATATAGTACACATAATATGTGAATACATATATGTAGTTTAATCCTTTTCCGTCGTTATCCATTAAGCCCTATTTCCAATCGATGTTACCAAATTGTGAAAGCGCCAGAAGTTTAGTAACTACGTAGAAAAGCTTGCATTATTCTAAACAAACAAGGACGGTATGTAAATAAGATAAATCCAAACAAAGGACAATTAGAGCTCACTGAGAAACATCGCAACTTTAATAGTTCGTTTAAGATGCACATTTAGAAGTTTCTTTGTTACTTGACAATATTTAAATGCAGTTCTTGTATTCTGAAATACATATTAAAGTAGATATATTTTAGATCGCTCTATAATTCGAAATAAGCGTGTGTTCGGAAGTTTTAATAGAAAGAGATGGGTTTTAAAACGTAAAAGATAATTAGAACGTACTAACTTAATAATAATAGAACTAAAAGCTAAGGAAAATTAATGGTTTGGTGTTGTTTATCAGTGGCGGCCGGTCAGCGTCGGCAGGGTCGGCAGTGCCGACCCACACATTTATATAGATAGATTTTTTTAATATTTGTATCTGTGAAGTAAAAAAATCTGTCAGATAGTACAGACTAAATTTTATTCATGGTTTTTAAAAGGATTTGATCAATCCGAGCGTTAAGTGATCCCTGCGCATAACAGACTTCTCAAAAAATGAATGATCCGAGCCATTCGTCTGAATTTTCGGCTAGCCGTACCTAACTCATCCGTAGCTTGGCGATTTACGCGTAAAACTCAACTAAATAACAAGTCGATGAGCAAGCGAAATACATTCTCTCCGTAGACAGGTACGGCATATTTAAATCTGCCGGTCGGTATTTAATTTGGCATCGCCAGATCACATCGGCAGAAATTGTCAAAATAATCACGCCGTTTTACGTCGTTTAATTGATATTGTAATTTTTTTAAGTTGTCAGGAATTATCATTTAGTGGACATGACGGATCGAAGCATTTGTTAAAAATCAATAGAAAATCAAGAGAAAATAATGAAATTGTTTTAGAAACATTTACTTTCTGATTCGAAGTGTATTCGTAATACAGAATGAACTAATACATATACCATATTTATACCTAATCAAATAGTTACATTTTGAATAACGTTATTGAATCTGAGATTTAGAAAACCATTTGCTTTTCGCTGGAAGTAGATGAAACTTCTGATTATCATGTCATTCACAATTATCAATTATTGTTGTTCGATACGCGTTACGTGGTAATATTTATGAGAGGTTTAGGTTTTAGAGACGTGAGTAAAAGCAATAAGGCAGAATATATTTTTGGTGTTTTAAAGAACAGAATAAAATTTTTTGATATCAAAAATAAATTGGTAGGGCAAACTGGGGCAATCTTATGACGGCGTTGCTGTGATGTGTGGTGAATTGAATGGTCTCCAGTCAAAAGTTAAAACTACATATTGCATCACAAGCTTTATTTACTGACTATTATGCGCATATAATGAATTTAGTTTTGCATGATACGTGTAAAAAAATAAAGAGTATCGTCTTTCCTTGCCAGTTTAGCTCACCTAAACGGATTACTGCTTTAGAACAAATTTGTCTAAAAAAAAAGCGAACAGTTTGTCAGACGCGATGAAATTTTAAATCTCGATTAGTTTTAGCTAAGCAGATTATCTCTGGTAGTTTTAGCATATGTAGCAGATTTTCGTGAACAGCTTTTGGAAGTTTTTGATTTTATTATCGAAGGCGACGATTTTGAAATTGGCGATACCTCGATCCGTGAAGCAATCGGTTTGAGAACTTTATTAAATACTTACTCTTTTAATATTCTTTTAAATATTTTTAAGACAGAATTTGCCCAAGATATTCATTATTGTTCAAAATCAGTCAACTGACATTATTTATTCAAAAAATAGAATACGAAAGCCGCTGAAAAATCTTAGAGATTTTCCTAATGATAGTAGTTTCCAATATATACGCAGTGACATTTTGGATTCGCTTGATATTTCCGAACCATCCCAAAAAAGACAACAACATGATACATCTCTCGAAAAACGAGTAGGTATATCTTGAAATTTTGGATACCTACTAATATATGCAAATAGATACTCGTTTTTCGAATTTTGAAGATTTGCAAATTTTTGACCTCTTTGACGATTCAAAATTTAAAAGTTACCTTCGCCAAAGAATTTCCAAGATATTTATTATAACAAGTTAGGTACTTAAAAATTATGCCGATCTAAATATTTTAAGAAAGTGGGGTAAGTTACAAAATATGTATGTATAATTCTATGTAGTAAGTATTGCAATTCATTATAACAAACTGTTCATCAATTTTCTTATCACCACTACCACCAATTTCTGCCTCAAATAAACGGGATTTATCTTGTCTCAAAAGAATCAACACGTATTGTCGAAACACCATGAAACAAGAGAGAATGTCAAGTACATCAAATAAAAAAAAAACAAAAAACAACAAAATCTCCTAAGATGATTTAAGCCTTTTAGTTTGATGGTATACCTATATGAGGAGACAAAAAAACCTTGCCGACCCTGTCTCTAAGGCCACGAGAAGCCACTGTTGTTTATGAATCTTTATTTATAACGAGACAAGGAGAATATCCTACAAATAGCCTAGCTTCTTAAAGAAGACGGTACTTACAGAACGAGAAAAAATAGAAGAAGAGGAATTTACACCCTTCTAATATAAACTCACATATTGAGCATATATACCTATACCACTAGAAAACTGCATACATCTAAACTTTAGTCTGTAAAGAATCGTTCTTCCATTTCAAGAATAATAAAATTTTATTTGAACTTTATCACTAATTGCTAATATCATACGTCTTTTTTTTAGACTACTGCCAGAACATAAATGAATATAAAGAATGGTTCAATGAAGAATGCAAATTAGAAAAGAGCCGAAAGAATAGTATAAAAAAAGACAACACAATAAAGGTAAATTGAGATGCATAGAATTTAGCTCTCAAAATAGAGAAATTACAAATTTGTATCAAGAAGTAAAACATGACAAATAGATTTACCAAAGAAAACATGTACACTACACAAGAACAAAGGAAAGGAATTTATTAAGTGAGGAGGAAATACGGGACTGACATAAAGAATGATTCGATGAGCTTTTAAATGAAAAGCTAAACCAACGATATAATATGCAAAAAAGAAGAACTGAAGAAAAATGCGGAACAATAACAAACATAGGAGAGCTCATCTAATGGAAACGAAATAAAATAGACAATACAAAAATTAAAGAAAAATAAGAACCCAGGAAAGTATGAAGTAACTACTGAAATACATTATGCAAATGTTGAGGACCAGTATCCTCGATTATAGGGCTGGTGATAGAAGGGGCTTATACTCCTTTGATAGGATCATATCCATTTTTAGGTACCTATCCAAAAAAGTTGTATATCCGACTATTTGTATTGGTTCAATTTTTATCATTTTATAGGTATATTGTATGGTAGCAAGTGACTTGCTACCATACAGTCATGATATAAACAAGTCAGATTCGAGCTCAATGGTACATAGGGCATGAAACATTGGATATTTTAAACATCCTTGTTTAATTTCACATCTTATTTCTATGTTCCTATGACAGATTAATTGTAAAAGGTTTTTACCCAAATATTTTTTACTTTGGTGGTTAGCATGTCAGATTCAAGCAAACACTGATGATAAAATCGGTCAACCGACTGAAAACTAGTTCTCTTCTGTGAGGTAGCCCTGTATAGGGATTTTAACAAATCTACCTTTTATAGAGCATTTTATGTTTTTTTCAACTAAATAAGCCATCATCTGAGAGACAAAAAAATTGTTAAATGCTATAAAATGTCCTATAGATATGCTAAATAAGTAACTATGTCCATGTTACTTACGCTTGATAAACTGTCCCAACTGTAGGTTAACACAGACTCCTTGGGAGAATATGAATCTGTATTATTTATTTTGCTAATCTTTTGCTTGAACCTACTAGCAACACCTATATTTCCTACCAACAACTTTCGAAAATATCAAATCATGTTTACCTATTCACTGCTTAAGTCTAAATAAAGTCATTCAAGTAATTCTACGACTAAAAACTACACAAAATCAACAACAAAATGATCGGAAAAGGAAAATACAACTAAAAAACTATTAAAGGTAAAAATAGTATATTATTCAACTATCATGTAAGACCCATTATATGCGAGGAGAATACTATACTTTTCCTACGACTTTTAATATACATTTTTAAGTGACTAGGTCTTCATTGAACCACGTTTAGTTTGTCAATCAAGACTTAGATTGACAGACTAAACGTGGTTCAATGAAAACCTAATCAATTAAAAAAATCGCTTAATGTGATACAGTAGCAGTAGAGGATCATGTTGCTGGTAGTAATCCATTGGCATCCAATTTAGGCCAAATTCTTTTGCAAATTTTAATATGTAGTTGGAACATACATCTTAACCAGTGTTTGGCATTGTGGCTATTTAGCAAGGACAGGGAGTTCACTGATGATGGAATGATAAGTCCGAAAACGTTCTGAACGTAATCCTTTTGGACTTTTAATTTTTTTTTTAATTTTTATTAAATATACACCTTAAACTTAAAACTACACCAGGGAGCTATACTTCACGTTAAATTTTATTTAAATACCTATACAGTATGTCCCTGTAAGTTGAATCCATATGGAAAACTTTTTTATTATTAATTTTACGAGAAAAAGTTATTCTTTATAAAAAGCTCTGCATGATCCAAAACCTAAGATTTAACCATCAAATATCAAATTTTTTGAATATTATACGAGGTATGTCAAAAAGTTTGAATTTCACTCAAGAGTAAAGTAGCTTTATTTTTCACAATATTGAAAATTGCTATTATGAAAAGTTGTTTGGAATTAAAAACTGTATTCCAGTATAAAATTACATCCTTCTAATTGAAATTTTTTTTTTTTTTGAAAAATTATGGATAACTAACATTATTTTCAGTTATTTTAATTCAGATAACTCTTTTATTATTTTAATTTTACGAAAAAAAGTGATTCTTAATAAAAAATTCTGCATGGTCTAAAATCTAAAATACAACCATCTTATGTCAAATTTTATTAATTTTATACGAGGTATGTCAAAAAATATGAATTTCGCTCAAGAGTAAAATACGTTTATTTTTCACAATATCGAAAATTGTTATTATGAAAAGTTATTTAGAATTAAAAACTATGTTTCAGTATGTAATTACATCCTTCTAATTGAAATATTCTGAACTATAAAGGTACTTTACTTTTGATCTAAATTTATCTTTTTGACATACCTCATATAAAATTGATAAAATTTGATATAATATGGTTGTATTTTAAGTTTTAGACCATCTAGAACTTTTTATTAAGAATCACTTTTTTTCGTAAAATTAATAATAAAAGAGTTATCGGAATTGAAATAACTGAAAAAATAATGATAGTTGTCCATAATTTTTCAAAAAAAAATTTTTTTCAATTAGAAGGATGTAATTGCATATTAGAATATAGTTTTTAATTCCAAACAACTTTTCATAATAGCAATTTCCAATATTACGAAAAATAAAGCTACTTTACTCTTGAGTGAAATTCAAACTTTTTGACATACCTCGTATAATATTCAAAAAATTTGATATTTGATGGTTAAATCATAGGTTTTGGACCATGCAGAGCTTTTTATAAAGAATAACTTTTTTTCGTAAAATTAATAATAAAAAAGTTTTCCATATGGATACAACTTACAGGGACATACTGTATATTAAGTATCGAGTTTAGAACTCCAAAATTTTTTAGAGTATTGAGGCCAAGATTTTTCCAAAAGTACTAAAAAGAAATATAAGGCATATGGTATTTTTTAAAATGTTATTGAATGACCTTCAATATGAGGTATCACTCAACCCCCCTTTCCATTAAAGATTTTGGGGGTTGTGTCCGCCCCCGCTAGAGGGTTGATGTAATTTAGCTGAAAACTGGTCTACAAAATGTCCCCCTCACAAATAAATTTGACGTGTTTTAGCATATTTTTTTTATTTTCTATGGGGACCAAATTATAGGGGGTGGCAACTTTTCAAATTGACACACTGTATAGTTATAAATTGCACTGAACACAAACAAAATACGCTAATGTCACTGTCACTAAAATAAGTGATAAACATCAAAAATTTTTAGTAAACAAGATATCAACGTAAAAAATATACTAACATTGATACAGTTAAAATTTCTTTAAAAATTTTTAGAAGTTAATTATTGATATAAATTACAAAAATTATTATTGTATCAAATAAACAAGTTTGTAATTTTATTTGCAGTTTATATACGATTAATATTAAAGGTGGCATGTGCCAACTGAATCTAACTTGAGCCCGTCAGTAATGACCCGTGTGTAACTTCAGCCCGTGAATAATGAATTATTACTCACGGGTAAAGTAATGGCTGCTACTATCTATTAAAAAATAGCGAATAATGAGCATGTTATTAAACGGTCGTAGAAAAACTTTATTATTTTATTATTTAGAGATGACTTGTGTGCCGAATAATATAGAATAAATAACCACTATAAACAGAAAACCAAGAACAAAGAACGAATTGCAAGATGGTGTTTACTAAATCAATGACAAGTTTGAGTCGTTCAAATTTTGCTCCTATATATACATTATACAGATAGATATTACATATTATATTCAGATGAGCGAATAAGGCTCCATAAGAAAATTTCATCTTCTTTACTGTGTTATGCAAAAAATATTAAAATAAGTTTAAATAAATAAGAGGTCTAAACCTCCGAGGTGTCGAACCGGGTTGAATCCTTAACGCTGTGTAAATAAAACTTATATAAGGTGTCCCAAAAGTAGTGGAACGGTCGAATATTTCACGAACTAAACATCGGATCGAAAAACTGAAAAATACGTGTTCAATCATTTTCAAAAATCTATCCAATGACACCAACACCAACCTCCTCTACACCCCCTGGAGGTGGGGTGGGGGGTAACTTTGAAATCTCAAATGGAAACCCCTAGATTTTCTTGCAGATTTGGATTCTTTACGTAAAAGTAAGCAACTTTTATTCAATACATTTTTTCGAACTGTCGATAGATGGCGCTATAATTGGGAAAAACGATTTATCCTGACACCATGGGTAAATTATAGAAACGGTCTAATATCTCGAGAAATACACTTCCAAATGAGAAACCAAAAAAAAGGTTTTTAATACTTTTCGAAAACCTATCGAATAACACTAAACATGACCCTCCAACCCACCCCCTGGAGGTTGGGTGGGGGTAACTATAAAATATTAAATAGCAACCCCACTTTTTATTACAGATTCGGATTCGTCATGAAAAACTAAGCAACATTTATTCGAAACATTTTTTAGAATTGTTGATAGATGGCGCTTTAATTGGAAAAATACGATTTATTAGCGCCATCTATCAGCATTTTAAAAAATGTTTCGAATAAATGTTGCTTAATTTTTCATGACGAATTCGAATCTGCAATAAAAAGTGGGTGATACTATTTAAGATTTTAAAGTTACCCCCCACCCCACCTCCAGGGGGTGGGTTGGAGGGCCATGTTTGGTGCTTGTCGATAGGTTTTCGAAAAATATTAAAAACCTTTTTTTTGGTTTCTCATTTGGAAGTGTATTTCTCGAGATATTAGACCGTTTCTATAATTTACCTATGGTATTAGGATAAATCGTTTTTCCCAATTATATCGCCATCTATCGACAGTTCGAAAAAATGTCTTGAATAAAAGTTGCTTACTTTTACGTAACGAATACAAATCTGCAAGAAAAACTAGGGGTTTCTATTTAAGATTTTAAAGTTACCCCCCACCCCATCTCCAGGGGGTGAAGTGGGGGTTGGTGTTTGGTGTCATTGGATAGATTTTTGAAAATGATTGAATACGTATTTTCCAGTTTTTCGATCCGATGTTTAGTTCGCGAAATATTCGACCGTTCCACTACTTTTGGGACACCCTATATATTTATTAGTATTCAGTATTAGTATTTAGTATTAGCATTTAGTGGTTTTGTCAATTTCATTATTTGTAAATTAATTTAAGTTAGTTAGGGCCATGAACGAAGAGTATATCTGCCGGTCAGTTTAATGTTTCCACCCCCTTTTTTGTATTTTTTTGCTTTTTATTGATTTCAATATCTACCTATGTATGTATGTGAGTGCACAAGTATTATGTGCGCACATGTACGTAATCTTATTATATTTGGAATATTGTAGCAAACAGTAATTTATTATCTATCGTGGCTGAATGGATGAAGTAATCCAAAGCCAATAAGGAAAAAAAATTGTGAAAATCTATACTATTAGGAAGCACTGAATACTTTACGAAGAATATTTTCTTTTGCACTTCTTTATATGTATAATATGCCTCTCCTCTGTTATGTATTTGTTTTTATGTATGTGTTTTTTATCAATCCGGACCAAAACTTATAATTACTGTACAATAATATTCATTTCAAAATTTAGCGTATAACAATTAAAAGCTATATATTTTTTGTATATAACTTGCTGGTAAATGGAAATTATTTAAACACACACCATTAATTTTGCAAATTAAAACAAGTTGATGACTTTTTGCAAATTAATGACTAAATTAGTTCTGTTAATTAACGCATGAATTATTTATTTTAATACGAATTGGAATTTAACACAACTACACTAAACAACAAAATTAACGCACCACCTTAAAAATGGGACATTTTTGATGTCTCGAATTTTCTAAATTTTTTGTACGATTTTAGTGATTTTTTTAGTATATGAGAGCCTTATAGGGCTTTTCATTCACAGTCATTTGTTTCGAGCTTCTGTCATGTGTCGTTTAATATTAGATATCTACGTCAAACGTCTTTGGTTTGTATCATTGGTAATACCCACGATTATTAGACTTTATTACGGTTATCTTTTCCGACGGTGGTGGGGAGACTTATATTTTTGACTTTACGTCACAAGAGTTTACATTCCCATATTTTTAAATGATTTTCGATCATTGAATGTGTGTTATTGTGTATATATAGTATTTTTACTACAAAAGCGATATTACGTAGGTCAAAATTTTTGACGTAAGACAACTGTCAAAACATTAGAATGTGACTTTTTATTATTGCCATGTTTATTATAATCATGGCAATAATGAAAAGTCACATTCTAATGTTTTGACAGTTCTCTTACGTCAAAAATTTTGACCTACGTAATATCGCTTTTGTAGTAAAAATACTATATGTGTATTATTTGTGTTATTATGAAATAATTAGACAAATAGTACACATTTTATCTTATACTGGGTGGTGAATCGTAAAAAGGGCCATAGGAAACTTAATGTAAAATTCTGAATTGTTGAATTCCTGCTTCCCTAATTATTTTACATCAAAAGTCATGAGAGAATACTTGTAGAGTTAAAATCTGTATTAAAATCAAAAGTTAAAATTGTTCTACGATTTAAATGCATTCCAAAATTTTGAAAAATATGATACATTTGCCACAATAGGTATGCGTGTAAAAGTAAGGCCACACGTTACTATTTAACTGACAATGCTCACTGACTGAATAAAAAAATGTTTATTATTAATCCTTTCTCCTCAACTGAGGGTATCTTATCAACTGTATTTTTTTAAAACAATAGATGATAAAATAAAAATATTGACAGTTCAAAAATGTGAACATTATTGCATTGTGTGTGGCCTAAGTTTGGGCTGAAAACTAAAATGTATTACATTTTTACAAAATTTTGGAATATGTTTAATTACGTAGACCAATATTAACAGTTATTTCCAATACAGATTTCAATCCTCTACAAATAGTTTCTAATGTCTTTTGATGTACAATAATTATTAGGGAAGCTGGAATTCAACAGTTCAGAATTTTACATTGAGTTAATGCAAAATTTTGACGCATGTCAAAATTCTCAATTTGTTTTAATTGTATTCATTTTTTTCGAATCCTGAGAAAACTAATAAATATTTTTGAAAAATTTAAACTCAGAATGAAAGACTACATTATTACCGAGGGCTGAAAGTCCCTGAAAACTTCTATAATGTTTATTTTAATAAGTTACAGGACTGAAAATAAAAGAGAAGTGTGATATTTAATTTAAAATATTTCATTCAATAGAATCTGCTTGTTTATTCTAAGGGGCTTTCCGCCCTCGGTAATAATGTAATCTTGCATCCTGCGTTTAAATTTTTCTAAAATACTTGGTTTTCTCAGGATTCGAAAAAAATCATATTACGATTCAAATGACAGTAAACTCTCGTGACGTAATCTCACCCTTAGTGTTCATTGGTTAGTCGATTTAGGCAACCGTAGTAATGTCTAAGAACCGTGGGTAATACCAATAACGTATGTCGTAGATATATTAATATTAGACGACACATGACAGAAGCTCGAACCTAATGACAATCGATGAAAAGCCCTATTCATTAAGAATATCGATTAGTAATAGTGCTGGGCAGGTAAATGTCATTGTATTCCGCGTGTAATATTCGTACTGTGTTTTTTCCTCAAAGTTCGGAACACCCTGTGGAATATTCTAGAATATACAAAATTTTAGAATTAAAACTCAACTGTAGTCTTAGTCATTCTTAATAATGCAAAAAAATTAGTCCTGCTTCAAAATGCCCTATAAATATGTGTTGGTATTTCTGTTGTATGTATCTTTATTAAGTATCGTGTTTTGCAAGAAGCATTTGAAATAATGTCGGTATTTAAATTAAAACTGTTATTTAAGTATATTTTGACACGCAAAATTTGAATGGCCTAAGTTTTTGGTTCGCTGTAGAGGCTACCTACATCTCGTTTCTACTTGTTTTAGAACCATAAGTTTTTTCGTACGTGGATTTCATTTTTCGTCAGAAAATCGATTTAGAGAATCGAGAAGTAGGAAAAACAACGAGCAAACAAGCAATATAATATTTATGCATAGGGCTATTAATCCTCTCATATTTATTGAATCCCTGAATTCATCAAGCTACGCCTCTGACACCATTAGTAACATTGGTAACATCTACTTTACCATACATTTTATTACATGATCAGTATTGAGCTTTCGATGCACAAAACCCCAAACATGGAATTTATATTCAACTCATCAATGAGTAGCGGTATCATACATAAAGGTTTCAATTGATCTCTATTAACTCAATGGTTTTATTATTACTATTTTGAATTTGTGTGTTAAAGTATTAAGCATAATTATTATTCACGTTAAGTTATACCATGCTAACCAGGTACGAGAGCCGATTAATACCTAGCTTACATACCTAGCTGAGACAAGGGCTGAGACAACAAAGACCAAACACATAAAGCCGGGTCCAGACACGTGTAATGTAATGCGTAACGTAACGTGTAATGAAACGCGAATTCTGCATTTGGACGGCACTGCGAGCATTACATGTACCATTCGCGCTGGAGCTCGCCGGGACCCGGCGCGCGGCGCCTGTCGGTTTTTTCGTGAACACAAAGGCGCTCGCAGTACCCGTTTGGACGGCATTCGTGAAAGTTTTACCGTTTGGACGTGTGGCGAGCAATCGCTTGAAGAATCTACCTGCTTATACCAACAAAAACCCGGTATTTGGGATCCAAAAAATTTTTTCGAGAGTAAATAACTGAGTGGAAACCAAGATTCGTTAAACGATTGGTATGGACGTTCGTGTGACGTCCACACTCTTGATGCTAAATTACACGTAATCTTGCATTACACGTTACACGTGTCTGGACCCGGCTTAAAGCTTTTGTTTTTGAATATTTATTAAGATAGGTAGATTGCATCTAAAATATTAAGATAAGATACTGTCATGAAATCTGTAATTTCACAACAAGATAGACTGGCACCAACATTAAGATTTTTGACAACAAGAGATTCATATTCTTCTTCTTCTTCTTCTGGTTCCTATCCGTCTCGGATGAAAGAAATCATATTGGCAATCATAACCTTGCTTTCTGCGGTTCGAAGCAGTTCCTTGAGGTTTTCTTTAACCATGTTCTCAAATTCCTCAGCCATGATAATCTCTTTCTACCGGGTCATCGCTTACCTTTGACTTTACTTTGCAATATGGACTGCAACAGGGAGTAACGGTGCTGATTTCTCATAACCTGTCCCAGATACTGTAATCTATAATGCCACATCTCAAATGCTTTAAGTTTTTAATAGTGGTGTCTGTAAGCGTCCATGCCTCCACTCCGTACAATAATACAGCAAAAACGTAACATCTCAAATGTCTCATTTTTGTATTTAGGGATATGTTGTGGCTTTTGAAGATGGAGCTCATTTCGTTAAACACCGTCCTTGCATTTACTATGCGGCACTTTATTTCCTGTACATTTGTACATTGCTCCACTGCTCATTTATAATAGCTCTCAGGTAGCAATACTGTTTTATAGCCTTCTTGCCAATCAAAAATAATACTATAACTGGGATATTCTAATAACCGATCATTGGTGGCTAGTAGAAATAAAGGTACTAAATATAATTATAATAATGATAATAGTACATACGATCTACATACTATATATTTTCTTATAAATTCTTGTACAAGGCTAGTTGCTAAAAGTTGTAACTAGTATTTATATAATCCTATACCAAATTTGGGACGATTTAGAAAGTAATTAACCGGGCCCCCGGCCTTTAAAAATTTTTATATTGTTAAAAAAATGTTTGGGGCTATTAAAAAAGCTTCTGTTGTCCTATTTTATTATTAAGCAAAAGAAAGATAATATAGTAGACAGAAAAAATACTTAAGCTTTTAAATGCCGTTTTAGAAGATCTTAGCTAAATCTTCAAAGATAATACAGTGCTAGTCATCGACAAAAATAAAATTCGGAGAGGAGTTAAGGGAAAAGTCAATAATGAAGAGCTACACTTTGATGAAAGGAAAGATCAAACCATGGTATTCGGAAAGGCGAGACGAATTATGAAAACTAAAGACCATATAGCTTTAATTGAAGGACCCCGTAGTTTATATTTTGGGTACTTGGATCTTAGCCAGTCTCATGTCATAGATATTGTCGAAGGAATATTAGACTACTTACAAAGCCATAATATAGATCTAAGCAAATTAGGTGTTATGGGATGTGATGGTTCAAATGTAAATACGGGGCTGGAAGGTGAACTCATACGAATTATAGAAAGGCGAGTAAATAAACCAGTACAGTGGAGTGTATGCCCGTTGCACGCTAATGAACTTCCCTTGCGATATTTGCTGCAAAAACTAGGTGGCCACACAAAAGGTCTCTATTCATATTCTGAGCCGATTTAATCTCTTCTTCCCAATTACGAAAAAATGTCTGTTATTAAATTTAACACCATAGAAGCTGTCCGGCCTCTTGTAAATGAAAATGATCCAAGTTCAGATCAATAGTATTTGTCCAAACTATCCTAAGCAATAATTGGAGATGGAATATGTTCTCAAAGTTTGGCAGAGAAAAGTCCAGGGAAGATGGAAAAGCTTAAAAATTTTAGCTGAGTATGTAATAATACAAGTATATTCACGTATGAGGTTTGAGATAAAAATACAGCCAAAATTGGAATATGGTGCCAGGCATCTATGGAAATCAATGCAGCCCTCGAGGGATTTTCCGAATAATGTCTCATCAATTTATCAATAAAGTTATTTAAGACAATGCTTACTTTGCGCACCCGGAAATCATTCAAATTTGTATGTTAACAGATTAACGTCAACGTATTAGAGAGGGTTTTAGAAAGGAGGATTTTAAAGAAGGATCCTCAGAAGGATTTTAAAATGTAGGAAAGCTGGTATAAAAATTGTGCTTTCATAGTATCCCAAATCCCTAAATCAATTTTGATGCAGAAGATTACATAGATCTCATAGACTGGATGAATAGTACTGTAACAGATCCTCCTCTAATACAGCATTTAGCAGACGAAGAATAATCATGGGACATGGTGAAACAAGTTCCAACGTTTGACAATTTTCCTTGCCATACTCAAGCGGTGGAGAGGTGTGTGAAGATAATTACTGATGCATCATTAAAAGTGTGTGGTGAAGAATCTAGAGATGGTTATATTCGAGCTAAACTTGATGTAAGAAAGAATTAGGCAATATTTGAAAGTAAATGTCAACACATTGACACCTGTCAACCTTCAAGGAGTGAGTAAGTAAAAATGTTGAGCAAAGGAGGGTGCGCGAGTGAAACTCACCTTGCAGCAACCTCATCGTGGTGAGTTCTGGGTTAAATGAATATACGAAATAATGTTAAATATGTGCATAATAGTTCAATATAAAAACCTTTTGTGCCGAATATTGATTCAAGCAAAAAGCTACACTGTTCACAGCGCAAAAATAGTAAATAAATATGCATTGGTTACCCCTCTTTTATATTTTTGGTATTGGGGGGTCGGTTAAATCTTTTTAGATCATGATAAAATTTTTTTAACAAAATAGTAGCATTGATATTAATATCTTACACACTAGCCCGCCCCAAAAATAAAGCAAAAAAAATAATTTTTTTAGGCCCCCGGGGGCCCGGTCAAAAATAATTTAATTCGGCCTATGTTTGGTACACAGTATTAGGACTACCATACACAACTTTTTTTTACTAGCCCGTTTAAAATTTCCCAAAAAATTTTTTTTTGCCCTTTTTCGGCCCGGCCTAATGGACAAGAGCACGACTACGTATGTGGAGAGACATGTAAATCGGATGGACCATGGACTATAGAAAGACACAGGACATAGTCCTATTAAAAGAAGAAGAAGAAGAAGAAACTTTCAAAAAAAGTTAACTGGTATTGCATACGGACTCGATATAAAGAAACTGAATCACTGAAAGTAACGATTAAATCCAACTCCAGCTTTTAAAACCTTTTAATCGTTTATGGTGGTTTTCCCATAAATTATGCTACACGAGGAGTTTTCTTGTCAGAATATTGTTTGATTTATTGAAACGGATCAGTTAGGATTTATCTGCTGAATAACTTATTTATGATACAGCTACTCCTATTAGAATTAATCATGAAGAGGGGTGATAGTTGCGGTTGATACGCGGATTATGGGGCGTCGTAGTTGCGGGGGATGAAATGATGTGTAAATGTTGAGATTATTTCTGTTTAAATGTAAACGACAAACGTGAGGATGGAACATCGTACGATGGCAGCATGCATATATGCATGAGGGTGATTCACGTGATGATCGGATTTACCGTGTTACGATATGACATGATAATACGGTGTATCCTATTGAGATCAACTGATTTTCTTTATTAATACTTTCCACAGCTTATCTAAAGGCTGAACAGCTTTTCAACTGAAAAAAGCGCTTAAAAAGCATATAGATTTTATGAAAAAAAAATCATTTTATTATCAAAAAAAGCCTGAAATTATGAATATAGATTTTGACAAACTATTTTTAAGAAAATATTAGCCTAAAACATATTATATAGTATATAGGGTGTCCAAAAGTAGCAGGACGGTTGAATATTTCTCAAAATGAACATCGGATCGAAAAACTGAAAAATACGTGTTCAGTATTTTTCAAAAATCTATCGAATGACACCAAACAGGACTGATGGGTGTAACTTTAAAATCTTAAATTTTCTTATATTTGAGTGTCATATACAGCAGTTTAACTTATTAAATTTATTAAGGTAGATTACGCAATTTCCTTTTTTTTTAATTTTGCATTAGCTTGTTACTGTTGTTTGTTTCACTTGATTATATTTTATTTATATTGACGATTTATATAATTTTAGTAAATTGTATTTGTTATTGTTTTTTTATGATTCTTGTAAGCTTTGTTTTGTAGTAGCGGATAGATACACTTATACGACCCCGGTGTAAGTCAGATCTATTTCAGGGACGCGACCCTGCTCACGCAAGCCATGGCTATCCCCCAAACCCAAATAGGGGAGGTCATGTCCCGATCCAAGTTTCCTACCAAATATCCAAAAATCCTTTCCGATTATCCAACCCACAGGAGTAAACCTAATGCACCAGAAAAATCATGGGGGAAGGCAACGGGAAACCACTCCAATTATTTCTCCCGAGTAAAGTTAACATGGCGCAATCCAAACATAATCAGAGTATTACTGATCATGGATCTCGGAAACCAAGATCCGGCAGGGAAGGGTGCGCACCAGACTGTGGGGCCTTCCCGGTCGTCACCACACGAAACCCCTACAATTTAAAAAGTACGACAACTTTAAAAATGTCTAGCAGTACAATCAGATTAGGCACATGGAATGTTAAAAGCCTCTATGCAGCAGGCAAGCTCAGTAACTTAGTTCAAGAGGTTAAACGCTTAAAAATTGATATAATGGGCATCAGTGAGCTCCGCTGGCCTGGAGCGGGAACATGTGAACAAAATGAAGGCACACTATACTATTCTGGAAGTGTAGAAGATGATGTACATCATAGGAATGGAGTTGGCATATTTATAACATCTATATTCAAGAAATATGTAAAAAAATTTGTACCTGTAAATGACTAGCGATACTCCAATTAAATAGTAAACCATTTAATGTCAATGTTATCCAGATATATGCCCCTAATTCAGAAAAGAAATATGACAATGATGTTGAACCATTTTATAGTCAATTAAAACAGACACTTAACAATCTAAAAAGGAACGAAATCACATATATTATTGGAGATTTTAACGCGAAAATTGGTCAAGGACGAAGATCTGACCTGATAGGTGGATATGGACTAGGGGAGAGCAATGAAAGAGGCGATAGATTATACCAGTTCTGTCAAGAACATGACATGATAATCGCAAATACATGGTTCAAATTACACAAAAGAAGATTATATACATGGAAGGGACCAGGAGATAACTCGCTTCATATAATTAGAAATCAGATAGATTATATTCTAGTAAACAAGAGATTTAAGAATGGTGTCAAGAGATCAACGACATATCCTGGTGCAGATATCGGTTCAGACCATAACCCTCTAATAGCTGACATTCAAGTGAAGCTCAAAAAAGTCAAAGAAAACCCCAAAACACCAAAATTATATATATCAGCATCCAACAAAACGCTAATAGAAAATGACCTGAATAATCAGCTAAAGAATTCAACAAATGAAAACAATACAGAAATATGGAACACTTTTAAAGATCTTACCTGGAAAGTAATGGAAAAATATACGACAACGATGCAGAAGCACAAAAAACAACAATGGATGACTGATGAAATCCTGGAATTGATGGAGCAGAGAAGAAAACTGAAAGATAACAAAACCGAATACAAAGAAAAACAAAAACTAATTAAACAAAAAATAAAGGTAGCTAAAGGAAAATGGATGGAGGATAAATGCAAGGAATTAGAAAAGTTGAATGAAAAACATGATACGTTTAATATGTTTAAAAAAGTTAGAGAAGTAGCTGGTCTTTATTATAAGAAAACTCCACATACTATAACCGATTCGTCGGGAAAAATGATAATAGACGAACACGAAATCCGAACTACCTGGTATAATTATACGGAGAGAGTCTGTAAAGTGGAATAAATTCAATATCTCAAATACTAATTGTTTTTTTGGAAAATGCTCAGACCCGTCGATTAGTATTTCAAATTGTCCTTTTTGACATTCAATAATAATGTATACAGGGTGTCCCAATTTAGAGATATGACGTCATCGTCGATTTTCTTAAATGGCAACACTGTCATTTTGATAGCTAATTTGATAGGGTTTGTAAAGTTATACATAACTGCAAAATATCAAATTTTTATTCTCTACCATTTACAAGATAATAGAAAATAACAAAGTTATATCTGTAATTTGGAATATATTCAATAATTAAAATACTAACTGTTTTTTTGAAAAATGCTCAGACCCGTCGATTAGTATATCAAATTGTCCTTTTTGACATATAATAATAATGTATACAGGGTGTCCCAATTTAGAGATATGACGTCATCGTTGATTTTCTTAAATGGCAACACTGTCATTTTGATAGCTATTTTGATAGGGTGTGTAAAGTTATACACAACTGCAAAATTTCAAATTTGTATTCTCTACCATTTAGATGATAATAAAAAATAACAAAGTTATAAAAAAGAAGTAATCAACTAATAATTGAATTTAATTATTTCAATAAATTAAGCAAAAACTCATAATGTTGCCCTCAATTATTGTCAAATTGTCAATGGGCAACGTTATGAGCATTTGCTTAATTGAAATAAATAAATTCAATTATTATTTGATTACTTCTTGTTCTTCATAACTTTGTTATTTTTTATTATCTTGTAAATGGTAGGGAATAAAATTTTGAAATTTTTCAGATGTGTATAACTTTACACACGCTATCAAAATAGCTATCAAAATGATAGTGTTGCCATTTAAGAAAATCAACGATGACGTCATATCTCTAAATTGGGACACCCTGTATACATTATTATTATATGTCAAAAATGACAATTTGATATACTAATCGATGGGTCTGAGCATTTTTCAAAAAAACAGTTAGTATTTTAATTATTGAATATATTCCAAATTACAGATATAACTTTGTTATTTTCTATTATCTTGTAAATGGTAGAGAATAAAAATTTGATATTTTGCAGTTATGTATAACTTTACAAACCCTATCAAATTAGCTATCAAAATGACAGTGTTGCCATTTAAGAAAATCGACGATGACGTCATATCTCTAAATGGGACAACCTGTATACATTTTTATTGAATGTCAAAAAGGACAATTTGAAATACTAATCGACGGGTCTGAGCATTTTCCAAAAAAACAATTAGTATTTGAGATATTGAATTTATTCCACTTTACAGACTCTCTCTGTATAAATGAACTGTATAATGATGATAGACCCGAAGAACTGGACACTTTAGATGAAGGTGAAGGACCAGAAATACTAAAATCAGAAATACAACATGCTATAAAATGGGCAAAAAACAAGAAAGCCGTTGGTCCCGACAACATACCTACAGAAATGTTAAAGCTCATAAATGAGGAAAATATTGGAATACTAGTCAAACTTTTCAATGATGTTTATTCGACTGGTGATATCCCTGAAGATTGGTTAAAGTCCGAATTCATAACCCTACCAAAACAACAACGTCCGAAAAACTGTAGCGACTATAGAATGATAAGCCTTATAAGCCACACCTTGAAAATCTTTCTACGTATCATCCACAGTAGAATCAGAGATAAATGTGAAGAAGACCAGGATGAAACACAATTTGGCTTCAGAAATGGACTGGGAACCCAGGACGCACTCTTTGCACTAAATGTGTTATTGCAGAAATGCCGAGATCAAAGGAAAGGCGTCTTTGCTGTATTTATTGACTATGAGAAGGCCTTTGATCGAGTACAACATCACAAATTAATTAAAATACTAAAGGATAAAGGAGTTGATAGTCAAGATGTACGAATCATAGAAAAATTATACTGGCGTCAAACAGCGACAGCTTGCATAAATGGAAAATCAACAGAAATATGCAAAATACAAAGAGGCGTCAGACAGGGTTGTATACTGTCCCCACTGTTGTTCAATTTGTATTCAGATAGAATATTTAAGGAAGCGCTGCATAATTTGGAATGGGGTGTGAAGGTTAATGGAATTCTGATAAATACAATCAGATATGCAGACGATACAGTTATTTTAAGTGATGATATGAATGGATTACAACACCTTTTAAATGCCATTGACAGAGTGGGAAGAGAGTTTGACCTAAATATAAACTGTTCAAAAACAAAGTACATGGTATTTAGCCGTTTGGCCCATCAAGATTCACGGTTATATGTTGATGGTCATATGATTCAAAGAGTACCCAGTTTTAAATATCTTGGTTGCCATATTACTGAACAACTAGATCCAGATAAAGAGATAAAATGTAGAATCGAGGTAGCCCGCACGACATTTTTAAAAATGAGGTCATTCTTCTGTAATGATACCTTGCAACTTCAACTTCGAAAGCGCATGATTAAATGCTACATTTGGTCAGTCCTCTTGTATGGTGTCGAAGCATGGACATTAAAAATATCCACGATTAACCGTTTGGAGGCCTTTGAAATGTGGCTGCACAGACGTATTCTAAAAATACCATGGACGGCTATGCTGACAAATGTGGCAGTCCTTAAGAGAGCAAATGCTACCCGCGAGCTGCTTGATAACATCAAATATAGAAAGATGGCCTATTTTGGACACGTAGTAAGGGGAGACCGGTATAATATTCTTCAACTTATTATGATGGGTAAAATCGAAGGACGCAGAGGAATTGGTAGAAAGCAGGCCTCTTGGTTGAAGAATATCCGGGAGTGGACAGGAATAAAGAACGCAGAACACCTATTTAGAATAGCTCGACACAGAGACAGTTTCGCCATGTTAATCGCCAACGTCAAGGGGACTTGATAGGGCACGTTAAGAAGAAGAAGAAGAAGCTTTGTTTATAAAATTTTTAAATTTTTCATGACAATAAAGCATATTTCTCTTATATTCTATTCTAAATAAGAACCCACATTTTTTATTGCAGTTTTGGATTCGGTCGGAAAAAATAAGTAACTTTTAATCGAGATATTTTTTGAATTGTGGATAAATGACGCTATAATCGGAAAAAACCATTTATCGTGATACTCTAGGTAAATTATAGAGGCGGTCTAATATCTCCATAAATACACTTCAAAGGGAAAATCCAAAAAAGTGGGTTTAATATTTTTCAAAAATCTACCAAATTACACCTACCAAAAATACCAAACACGACCCCTATTTCACACCCTGGAGATGGGGTGGGGGTATCTCTAAAATATAGTCACCCGTTGTTATTGCAGTTTTGGATTTCTCATGAAACATTTTTAGAATTGTTGATAGATAGTGCTAATAAATCGTATTTTTTTCGATTATAGCGCCATCTATTATAGACCAGGGCGCATCTGTAAAAATATTAGTACGTTTGGACGTTGAGAGGTCACTCAAATTTTTTTGCAGAAATTGCTTGAAAATAAATCAAGTAATAATATTTGAGTTATCCTCCCTCTCAAAAAGGTCCGGAACATTGTTTAAATAATCAAAATATCAAAAAATTAAGGAAAAATTCGATTTTTTTCTTGGTTTTTGATTATAAGTTTAAAAGTGTTCATTTTCGAGAAAAGTTGTACTGACATAAAAGTTGCGTAATTAAATTTTCTACAATATAGAATTGGTTAAAAATTTAAAGAATAGTCACCCTTGTTGCAAAATAGCAATAATTGTGAAAAAAACATACAAAAACAAGTATTCGCATTTTACGTTTTTCAACCACTTATGCTACATTTAGGACCTTCATATTTCACCCTGAGAAACATTATGATACAGTCAAACAATACTTTAAATTTTATTAAGATCGGTTCAATAGATTTTGCAAAATAAATTTTGCAATTCAGCTTTCGTAAAAAAAATTCATTTTTTCAAAATGTTACAGGACTGAAAATAAAGAAGATAGCAAGGTAATTTTTTTTTTGCATATAGAAGTGTACTGTACCTTTCATTTGCAATGTTGCAGAATTAAAATCGATTAGCACCACGGTGTCAGGAATTTTTTTAAATAAACATTAATTATTGGTGCTACGCGCAGGACAGCGGATAGTTTGCTCTGATTGGGCATTCCAATGATCTTTGATAATGACTGATACATTTTAATTTTTATTACATTTTGATATAAATAAATAAATTTGTTTATTGCAAAATAAAAACACATACTCTATCCATTGAAATAACACTTTTATTAGCAAAAACGTTCTTTGTTCATATATTTTAACTTAAATAATAAAAGTTTATTATTTTGAAACATATGCAATTGTTTAAACAATATTTCACAAACAATAATAAAATTAGTTTGATTTTTGTGGAATTAAAATATTAAAATACAACAAAATATAGAGTAAGATAATAATGTATTAGATAATGATTGGAAGAAATTTTGGTGGAAATCAACTTGTGTGAATCGAACACCGCTGTCCTGCGCGTAGCACCAAAAATTATTGTTCATTTCAAAAATTTTCTGACGCCGTGGTAATTAACCGATTTTAATTTTGAAAATTGCAAATGAAAGTACAGTACACTTCTATAAGCAAAAAAATTTCAACTTGCCATCTGCTTTATTTTCAGTCCTGTAACATTTTGAAAAAATAAATTTTTTTGCGAAAGCTGGATTGCAAAATTTATTTTGCAAATCTATTAAACCGATCTTAATGAAATTTACAGTATTGTTTTACTGTATCATGAAGTTTTTCTAGGTGAACTATGAAGTTCCTAAGTGTAGAATAAATGGTTGAGAAACGTAAAATGCGAGTACTTGTTTTTGTATGTTTTTTTCGCAATTATTGCTATTTTGCAACTAGGGTGACTATTTTTTAAATTTTTAACCAATTCTGTGTTGTAGGAAATTTAATTACACAACTTTAATGTCAGTACAACTTTTCTCGGAAATGAACACTTTTAGAGTGATAATCAAAAAACGAAAAAATAAATCGAATTTTTCCTTCAATTTTTGACATTTTGATTATTTAAACAATGTTCCGGACCTTTTTGAGAGGGAGGATAACTTAAATATTATTGTTTGATTTATTGCAAGCAATTTCTGCAAAAAAATTTGAGTCACCTCTCAACGTCCATCTCAAAACAGATGCGCCCTAGACTATTAACAATTCTAAAACATGTTTTGAATAAATATTACTTATTTTTCCATGAAGAATACAAATTTGCAATACAGAATGGAGGAAATATGAATATAACATTCCTATCTTAGATTTTAAAGTTACCCCACCCCACTTCCAAGTGGTGGAGTGGAGGGTCGTGTTTAGGGTCATTAGATTTCTTTTATCGAACACGTAGTTTTCAGTTTTTCGATCAAATGTTAATGTTCGCGAAATTTTCCACCGTCCTGCTACTTTTGGGACACCCTGTTTAGTAATTTCTAAGCTTAGCTTACAAACTAGAAAATAGCTTGTCGGAAATAGCTTTATAGTAAAAGTCCCTCTCTTCCCCATTACCGAGGATCGTGATTTTTTCCAATATTCCTAACAATTTTTTCCATTGGTCTCTATCTTCAGACTCTCTAAGAGCTTCGCAGAATGCGTTTCCAGCTGAATTTTTAATTTGGTCAGACCATCTAGTTGATGATCGTCCTCTTGATCTTCTCACCGGAACGTTTCCAGAAACAATTAATCTTTCCAAACTATCGTCCCCTCTGCGAACCACGTGACCGAAGAATTGCAGAATTCGTTGCAGACATATTGTGGACAGCATTTTTTTAATCTCGAGTTGGTTTAAAATGGAAACGTTTGTCCTATGAGCTGTCCAAGATATGCGCAGCATTCTTCTCCAGCACCATATTTCAAAAGCATACAATTTTTGGTACTCGCGTCCGCGGAAAATCCAAGTCTCTGCCCCGTATAGAAATAATATTGAGAATACAAGGGCATTCACCAGTGTCATCTTGATATTTTGAGAGATAGATTTGTCTTTCCAAACTTCCAAAGGCGACTCATCGCATTTTTTGCCATACCAATACGTCTTCGAATTTCTACTTCACAGTTACCATCGTTAGTTATACTAGACCCGAGATAAGCAAAGCTGTTTACTACCTGGTATTCCTGTAACATGTTAGTCAGTTGAATAGTGTGGAATTTGTCGACCACCAGTATTTTTGTCTTAGCTTTATTGATTTTCAGACCAACTTTATTGCTTTCGTACTCAACTCTTCGCAGGAGATCAAACATTTCTTGCTCATTTGCTGCTATAAGAGTAGTGTCATCAGAAAATCTTAAATTAGAGATTTTCCTACCAGCTACTGTTACTCCGCTGGCCCATCCCTCTAAATCCATCCTCATGACATGTTCACCATAAATGTTGAATAAGTCAGGTGATAACACGCATCCTTGTCACACCTCCCTCGGTCTTGAATTGGTTTGAGAACTTCTGATTTAGTCGTACTGTTGCTATATTGGACTGGTACAGATTTTAAATAAGTATCACCGGGTGAATTGGTGTGTTCATTTCTAATAAAATGGACCACATATTTATTAAGCTAACACAATCAAATGCCTTTTGGTAGTCAACGAAGCATAAAATCATAAGTATTTGAAATTCTCTAGACTTTTTAATGAGTTGTTTCAGGTTCAGAATTTGTTCCCTTATACCTTTACCCTTTACAAACCCTGCTTGTTCCTGAGGAATTTGGTAATATAGAGAGGTTTTTAATCTGTTTTTGATGATCAGCATACTCTGTTTTTGATGAACAAGACTAGCATGTGTTATTAGTGACAGTGTACGGTAGTTTTCACATCTGGTAATAGTTCCTTTTAATGTAGCGGCTATAAATTGAGGTACACCAATGAGATGACCATTTTCCTGAATTCCAAACAGCGACACAAGAATGGATTATAATGTAATCCTTTGTCACCTAGTAACTGTAGTATTTCACCTCGTATCGAATCAATACCTGGGGATTTATTTCCCTTTAGCGATTAAATTGTATCTTTGATTTCAGCGAGTAAGACAGTAGGTTTTCTAGGGTAGTTATAAGGCCAATGATTTTCTGCTGGTACCTCGTTATTTTTATATAGATTGCCACAGTAGTTTCGCAATGTTTCCAATATTTCGTCAGTATCGGTCTTTAGATTACCTTCCTTATCTATTACAGACCACGTTTGAAATTTAAATTCTCTGTTAAGGAGTTTGATCTTCTGAAATAAATCCTCCGGTTTATTTCGATAGCCATGTTTCTCTATCTCTCTGCATATTTCAAACATGTAATCAGCTTTGTCTTTGCGGCAGTTTTCTGATTTCATTCGATAACGCTCTGTATTCATCGTTTGTTTCGTATCTAGTTTTATGTCCTTTTCTGCGTTGAATCACACTCCACGTGCACTCCACGTATTATCGGGCTTACGGCCCGATAATACGTGGAATGCTGCCTCACAGTCTTTTGCAGCCTTGATTACCTTATCTTTGAGATAGATCCAATTGCTCTCAGGGCCATTATCTACTTGGTGTAAAGAAAGAGCTTCTTCTAGGTTTTGTTGAAATTAATTAATTTTTGATGGATATAGAGACATGAATTTTCTTAGGGGTTTTTTTGGGACTTTAAATCGAAGTCGAACGTTCAACCAGGAGTTGATGATCGCTTCCACAGTCTGCGCCAGGATATGTTTTACAGTTGATTGCCAATAGTAAAAGTGCTTTAACCTAATTTTTGTCGACACACCTTAGATAAAGGAAAATATATCAGTTTTGTTTAACACATTAACCTTCCGCAACTAACATAGGTTTTCTGAACATAAAAGCTAACATCCGTCTCAGACACAGACATATAAAAACGTTTCCACTGACACACTTTCAAGGGTAGGGTTGTGTTTACTCCTTGAAGGAGTGAAAATAAACAACAATGATGCCTATTTTTAATTTCTTAGGCCTCTTAAACATTAGCAAAATACCAATGAAAATAAAAAAAAATTATATAACATCTCATTCGTGAAAAAGTAGCTTAATTTTTGCACTTCCGTTATATTGTGCCTAGCTTCATCATTTATTTCTGGCAATTGGCTTACTAAATTATAGTTCGCACGTTGTTTCATTAATATAAACATTTTTTCATCGAGTATATCACGTAAAACATCGGTCTCTGAGACAAAATTTGCCGATAATTGCATAATAACTTGACACTAGAAATTCAAACTTCAACACTAAAAACAAACACCTAAATTAGGCAGCTACTGATAGCGGCCAAGATCGGAATGGGACGTTTCATCGCCTCCGGTTCATCGCCAGTCCATTTCATCGCCGTCCGTTTCATCGCCGGCCGTTTCATCGCCAGTTAGTCAGTTGATTTTGTATTATGGGAGATGACACGACACGACGTTAAATTCAGTTCAAAACTTATGACAAATAAAAAGATAAAAAATATTTTTATATTAATTTACAGTTCAAATGTTGAATGGGTTGCATGTGAGAGTTCGTTTTAAATGAAGTAAAAGACAGACGTACTCTCAATCATTTAATTGTGTACTTCCGACGACCGGTTTCGCTCTCTGTAGGTTACAGAGCATCATCAGGTCAACGGTTACAAGTCACTAAATGCTACAAATAAAAACCAGAGTTAGAACAATGCCTGGTTATAAAAGATGCTAAAGATCCATAAGATCAAGCCAATGTTGAACAACATACATAAAAATAGTAAAAAAGCAGACAAATATATATGCATGTAAAAACGGGGGCGGTAACAAACGTCCCCAAGTTTACAAACACACGCAGATGTACACTGTCAATAATTATGCAATTATAACGTGTCGTACTTACATTCGGATACAAGGAGCTATAACCTCAGTATTCCTTAACATGATGTCTCTGCTTAAGTTATGCTAACGGGATATGGTGGAATAGACGGAGAATGTTACAAAGGTAAACAAGTTTATGGGATTTGGGATTTCTTGAGGGCGAAGAGTTAGTTGTTGAGAAACAACCAACAAATCTGTGTCTATTCTTGTGTTTGTGAAGTAAAATAGTGAATGTCATATATACAATTTTTTTTAATGTTTACTGTTTACAAAAAGTTTTGGAGGTTTTATTGGTTTTAAAGATTTATATTTTTACTTATTAAAGAATTTGTTTTTATTATTTTATTTATATTTACTAACAGACTTCTATTTATTAATGTGTGTGTAAGTGCAAGATTGACAACATTTGGATACAGACGGGTAGAATGTGTATTATCAATAATAATAGAGTTTTGTAAATAGGTACTATCTGACGAATTTTTGAAAAACCCTTGATTTCGTGATTCTTATGTAGTTTTCTCTTCTGAATCTAAATCTGAAAACTGCATTTCGATATTTCTAACCATCTTCGAGATAATCGACCTCAAAATCTAAAATATGACGTCACAATCGTTTTATTTTCTGCCGACACAGCTTTAAAAAGGTTTATACGAGTATACGGCCTCCCTTTTATGATAAATGGACTGTTCCATTTGCTATGAAATTAAAACATAGTCGGTTCGCTAAACTCGCCAAAACTGGATAGTAATTTTAGGTTTTTTTGTTTTCTGAGAATTTTGCCAAAATTACTAATTATTAACTAAGTAGTAATTATTTTTTTTGCCATATTGGCAAAATTATTGACTAAAATCACTAGCCAGTTGTGTCTGAGTTTAGCGAACCGACAGTATATGAAATAATATTGTTTGGTATAAAAAATTATGGTCTGATAATATGTGCAATTACATCCTTCTAATGGAAAAAAATATTTGAAAATTTTTCTCGAATTATGGATGCCAACATTTTCATTTATAACTCTTTTATTTTTAATTTGACGAAGAAAAGTTACTCTTCATAAAAAGGTCTTCATGTTCTAAGATTTATGATGCGACCATCATATATAAAATTTTATTAATTTTATACAAGGTATATAAAAAATATGAATTTCGATCAAGAGTAAACTACTTTTGTAGTTCATAAACTTTAAATTAGAATGATATAATTGCACATTAAAACATAATTATTAATTCTAAACTACTTTTCATAATAGCAATTTTCCATATTATGAATTAAAATACGTAAATAAACAAGGTTTTCGTTATGATAATGTACTTTCAGCTTGTTTATAATTTATTCTATTGCTCGCAATTTATTTAATTAACCAAATAGTCCGTTCTTTAACGTTAAAATATTGCAAAACCTCTAAATTTTAAAGAACCGCTTGGATTTACATGAAATTTGGCATACACATAGCTAATAAGTCAAAGAAAAAAAGTGATATTGTGCCGATATGTGCTTTTGCTCTGGGGGTGGTTTTCACCCCCTCTTGCGGGTGAAAAAATATTCGTCCAAAGAAAGTAAGGAAATCGATAAACTGGCTAATTTTAAGTAACTTTTGTTCTATAGAGTTTTTTCACTAAGTCAATACTTTTCGAGTTATTTGGCAGTGAATATTTTCATTTTTTTAACAAAATAACCACGCTTTTAGACGGTTTTTCGCAAATAACTCAAACAGTAAGTATTTTGTCGAAAAAACATTCTTAATAAAAATTTAGCCTGTAACAAATTTTAAAAATAGTGTATATATCACGTCTCTACACCTAGTAGAAGCAGAGTTATAGCTAATGAAAAATAGGTTCATATTCGTCAAATTCCAAATGGAATATTTTAACGTGAAATAACCAAAAATGAAGCACATTTCGGGGAAAACTCATTACAACTTATTTAAAATGTTTAAAAAAAGCTTCATTTTTGTTTTATAAAAAAAATCTAGCGTCAAAATTAAACAAGTTACGCTCAAAATAAAGTTAGTCCCTTTTGGTTTTGGTAAAAAAATCGAGAAAATCACCCCCTAATTAGTATCTTAAATAAACTTAATCGTTACGACTTCACAAGTTTTTTGACTCGTATATATATTGTTTATATGATCTGTAAGTTTCATCGGTTCAAAGTCCTTATTATTGAAAGGGCTGTAGTTAAAAGGGGTTAAACGAGTCACTGATCACGAATGTATGCAAATTTAGAAACTCCAAATCTCAATCAATTTTTGTCTAACAGAAAAACAAAAAAATACATGATATTCAGAAAAGCAAATCTGACTTTTTTTGTTTTTCGAGATTTTTGGTATCTCTAACAATTTTTAAGTTATTTTGAAAAAAAGCATATTTTTCAAAATTTAAATTTTTAAAAAATTTAATTTGAAACCAAATTTTTTCAAAAATAAGCAGTTTAAATCGATGAAACTTACAGATCATATAAACACAACATAAGTAAAATAATTTGTGGAGCGGTAACGATTAATTTCATTTAAGTTGCTAATTAGGGAATGGTCTTCCCGATTTTTTTTTTGCAAAAACAAAAGGGACCAACTTTATTTTGAGTGTAACTTGCTTAAATTTAAACTTGCGGGTTTTTCCCAAAAATTGCTTAATTTTTTGGATATTTTACGTCGAAATATTCTATTTGAAATTTGGTGAATATGAATCTATTTTTCATTGGGTATAAGTCTGGTTCTACGAGATCCAGAGACCTAACGTGTACACCATTTTTTTTACTTTTTTATAGGCTATATTTTTGCTAAGAACGTTTTTTTCGACAAAATACTTACTTTTTGAGTTATTTGCGAAAAACCGTCTAAAAATGTGGTTATTTTGTTGAAAAATGAACATATTCACTCGCAAATAACTCGAAAAGTGTTGACTTGGCGAAAAAGCTCTATAGAAGAAAAGTTACTTAAAATTAGTCAGTTTACCCATTTCCGGACTTATTTTGGACATATATTTTTTCACCCCCAAGAGGGGGTGAAAGTCACCCCCAGGGCAAAAGCACACATCGACACAATATCACTTTTTTCTTTGACATGTTAGCTATACGTGTGCCAAATTTCATGTCAATCCAAGCGGTTCTTTAAAATTTAGAGCAAAAACCGTGAAAGAGTGGACTAAAATCATATGTTCAACAAAATAAACAACACCCATTCATCTTGAATTGTGCCACAATATATTATATTTTAAGTATTTCGACTAAACAATAGCTCCATCTTCCCTCTTTCTAAATATTTTGTAACAAGAGTCTTTTGTAACATACGACCCCTTTTCCGCCGAAAGAGCTGTGGCTCTCACACGTTTTATTTAGCACCGGCTCATCTCTAATATTATGAAATGCTAATTTTGATGAAAGCGGAGGCTATATCATCGTCTGAAGGACACCTGAGTCCTTTTAGACGCCTGCCGCGCCAGAATGACAAACGTTGTTTCCAGCTCTGTCAGGACGAGTTACGGACAACGTCATATTTTAGTCAAGCGTGGGTGTTATATGCCTATGGATGTTGTCTGGCTGACTCTCATTGTAATCCTAAATGTTGGGGATGGAGTTAATCGGTTAAGATAAATTATTTCATGCGATATATTATTATGTAGACTGTAGACAGTTATAATAACATGTAATTGATTTGGTTCATGGCTACTGGAGAAGTTTTTTTGCCAGCGGGATAGAAATCTAATTCATATACGAAAATGATTAAACAACAAAATTAAACACGGGCGCCCTAAAATCGGTTTAATCCATTAATTCCCAAAATTAAAATTTTATCAAAATGAAAACAAAACTTCAGAATGACATAAAGAGAGGTTGTTTTTAATAACAAAGTGTAAAATTTACGTTTTTTTTCTTTGTAACTGTCTTTTTTTTTTGACGTATGATATATCATACGCTGGGCAACGAAGGACACAAAATATCATAAGGCATTAATTTATTTTAAAGTTTTTACAACTTGTGATTTTTAATGAAACATTGCTCGGGATGAAGTCCTACATTACATTTAATGCACCGATATTAGGTGCACTTGCCACATTTGCCACACCTTCATTGTTTTTCAATTTTATCCACCAAATGACCCTTATTATCCAAGCGGATTTCCTCACCAACATGTTTTGAGGAGTTTTGACGTACACCACGTAGCGTTGGAATATCTGATCTGAAGCTGTCAGCAGGGCGTCGACAATTCTCTGGGAAAATTCTAATAAATAAATTGCCTCTATTTTGCGGTAAAGAAGCCATATGTTCAGTATTGGCTCATTCAAACAAAATCTGAATGTCGCCCAATATATTTTTTATATTGAATTCAAACTATACAAAGCTTTTAACTTATCGAATAAATCTACACCACATATTCCCTTGTTATATATTTGCACAACGTTTGGTTGAGGAACCACCACCTGTTTCTGGACCATCACATCGGTTACAGCTTCCTATAGTAAATACATATTTCTGATATTGAAATTTTAGTTGTCATAGTAACTTCATTATTACTTATCATTCCAGTGAATAAAAGTGAGCTATTGGTTTTCGGTATGTAGAGTATGGAAAGTTCCACGAATTTTTTTATCTCTTTGAGTGGGGTTGTTCCAATCCTGTCTTATATAATTTTGCCGGTAAAGTGAATCTCTTGATCCCTCAAACTTGCCAGTAAAAGTAAAGATATACAAAAATTAAAAAATACCAATCTAGATAACAGATTCCTGTGGTATAATAAAAAGCCTACGCAGCGTTTCTGTGATGAAACTTCCTAACGAGTTACCTTGTAGTTTATCTCCACTTTGAGTATAGGGATGAAATTGTGCAAGGTAACCTTTACTGGTTGCAATACACCGGAATTTATATCCATAATGGATGGGTTTTCCCCGAGTAGACCGCTGCGTTGAATTATGTCCATAATACGGGTCCATCTCTTCTTCTACTGAAAAACTTCCAGTCACTACTGGAGGTAATAACGAAAACTTTAATTTAGATTTCCGTTGTTTGGACAATGCAACGTGAGTTGAATTTTGTTACAATGGTAAATTTTCTGTTCCAAAGTATCGTCATCTATTAAACTCTTATACATTTTCAACAATTCAACACATCCTTGGGATCATACTTTTTCTTAATTTTTTTTTCTAAAATTGAAACAATGTTGATTAGTTATTACGAGTGCCCAGCGTATTATATATCATACGCAAAAATCAATAACCTTTAAAATACTCACCGGTATAAATTCCAACAATATTTATATCACTATTCGATATTTAGAAGCCTTACTAGTTGAGTACTACAAAAGTTTACTCAAAATAAGTCGAAAAAGTCCTACAAACTCAATTGACATGCAACTGGTACACTATAATGTGTAACCTAAGAAAGCTTAGCACAAATCTAATCACGCTTTACTGCCAAACGATAATAAATTATTAATATTATGACTAACAGTTACCTTCTAACATCTACTCTGTGCCCTATATTAGGACAACAACTATCGTTTACTTTTTTTTTCTGATAATTAGCTGGCGAAATATGTAGCAGTGTCTTGCGTATTACATAAAATACGGTGGGCATTAATGGGTTAATTCAAAATTTATCTTCAAAATGGTTGTCTTTTAAGTAATAATTTAAGTAAAGATTTTGATTTAAAATTTTCATTTTTTTGATTATTTTAAATGAATTTACATACCTTCAAGAATATTCCCCGAAAATTTCAAATTGATCGGATCAGAATTACCGGCAATACACAAAGTTGAATATACAGGGTGAGTCATGAGGAATTGTACATACTCCTACCTCGTATAGAGGCCCCTATGGGGAATAACAAATGACCATTAAAAAGTGTCTGCTCCCATTGTTTAATAATATACAGGGCGAGTTTCGCATTTTGACAGAAATTTTTATTCGTCATAATTTTTGAACGGTCAGATCGATGTGTCTCTTATTCTGGTCAATCGTTACACTATTGCCACCTAATCAACTGATTTACTCAAACTAGAAGAAAATCAGGTCCGGCTTTAAAAAAATTAGTTCGTTTGGTTCTTAGAAAAAATTTCACCCTGTATAAGCTTTTTGAAAACTATAATATGAATTTTACAAATTAAACAAATAGGCAATTAAAATAACATAAATATTTTTTTCCGCACACGATTGCTTAATTTTTTATAAAAAAATCAAATTTGATTATGAATTAAAAGTTTGGTAAAGTGAACCATATATTTAACAAAATTAACTTTTATTACCAAAATAAATTTTTTTTGAACAAATAATTTAATTTATGTTACCACCAATCAACTGATTTATTCAAACAAGAAAAAAATCAGGTCCGGATTTAAAAAATAAGTTCGTTTTGGTCTTAGAAAAAATTTCACCCTGTATACGCTTTTTGAAAACTCTAATATGATTTTTACAAATTAGACAAATAGGCAATTAAAATGGCATATTTATTTTTCCCCCACACGATTACTTAATTTTTTATAAAAAAAAATCAAATTTGACTATGAATAATTAAAAGTTTGGTAAAGTGAACCATAGATTAAAAAAAATAACTTTTATTACAAAAATGAATTTTTTTTGAACAAATATTTAATTTATGTTATCACCTAATCAACTGATTTATTCAAACTAGAAAAAAATCAGGCCCGGATTTAAAAAATTAGTTTGTTTGTGTCTTAGAAAAAAATTTCACCTTGTATACGTTTTTTGAAAACTCTAATATGAATATCAATCAAATGAAATAGAGAATGTGGAGAAATTCCCTTACGAATAATTCACACATCCACCATTTTGGGTTGGGAAAATTTTTTGAATAGAATTAAAAATCCAAACACTAGTTCTTAGAAATGTGTTTCGCCCTCTTCAACCTCTCTGGGCTCATCGGTAAGGATGAGAGGTTGAATATCCTTAGACACATTCCACTCAAAAACAACATTCGAGACCAAGACATAGCAGAAGCGTAGATCTACGCCAAATCTGAAAATGACTGTCTCAAGTTTTAATTCCCTAATTACTTGAAGTAAAACATATGTTTAAAACAAAAGATGAGAAGTTATTGGTTTAACGACCACTCGTACGATATCAATCAAATGAAATAGAGAATGTGGAGAAATCCCCTTACGAATAATTCACACATCCACCATTTTGGGTTGGGAAAATTTTTTGAATAGAATTAAAAATCCAAACACTAGTTCTTAGAAATGTGTTTCGCCCTCTTCAACCTCTCTGGGCTCATCGGTAAGGATGAGAGGTTGAATATCCTTAGACACATTCCACTCAAAAACAACATTCGAGACCAAGACATAGCAGAAGCGTAGATCTACGCCAAATATGAATTTTACAAATAAGACAAATAGGCAATTAAAATGGCATATTTATTGTTTCCCCACACGATTATTTACTTTTTTTATTAAAAAATCAAATTTGACTATGCACAAAAAGTTTGGCAAAGTTTTTGCATAGATTAAAAAGAATTATCTTTTTTTACAAAAATTAATTTACAAAAACAACGTTTTTCTTACAATTAAAAGTTTTACCATTTTTTTTTCTATAACACGTCTAGATCTAAAACTTCCCATAACACTTCTTTTGGACTCTATAGTTTAACATAGACGTGATCAAATTGATAAATTTTAAATTTTTCCACCTAATTTTTGCGATTTACAAGTTTGCAACTTTTACAAGAAGAAGACTGAAAGTCTACAACAATTTTCATAGTCTTCACAATGGTAAGATGTATGTGCTGTAAAAATTTCAGAAAAAAATATTAAAATGTAACAGAGTTGTAGCGAGTTAAACCGTGAGTTCATTTTTTTTCATTTTTAGGTTAAAATTCCGATTTTGACTTTGATTTTTTAATAAAAAATTGAGTTATCGTGTGGGGAAAAAATAAATATGCCATTTTAATTGCCTATTTGTCTTATTTGTAAAATTCATATTAGAGTTTTCAAAAAGCGTATACAGGGTGAAATTTTTTCTAAGACCAAAACGAACTAATTTTTTTAAACCGGACCTGATTTTTCTATAGTTTGAATAAATCAGTTGATTGGATGGTAACATAAATTACTTATTTGTGCAAAAAAAATTAATTTTTGTAATAAAAGTTATTTTTTTTTAAATCTATGGTTCACTTTACGAAACTATTCGTTTATAGTAAAATTTGATTTTTTTTATAAAAAATTAAGTATTCGTGTGCGGAAAAAAATAAATATGCCATTTTAATTGCCTATTTGTCTTATTTGTAAAATTCATATTAGAGTTTTCAAAAAGCGTATACAGGGTGAAATTTTTTCTAAGAGCCCAGCGAACTAATTTTTTTAAAGCCGGACCTGATTTTTTTCTAGTTTGAATAAATTAGTTGATTAGGTGGTAATAGTGTAACGATTGGCCAAAATAAGAGACACATCGATCTGACCGTTCAAAAATTATGACGAATAAAAATTTCTGTCAAAATGCGAAACTCGCCCTGTATATTATTAAACAATGGGAGCAGACACTTTTTAATGGTAATTTGTTATTCCCCATAGGAGGGCCAGCAGATCGAAAGAGTAAAAAAGTACACTTACCTAGGAACACTTATAACAGAAAATAATGACTACACTGCAGAAATAAAAGTCAGAATCGAAAAAGCACGTTCTAATTTTATAAAAATGAAAAAGGTCCTATGTAGCAAAGATTTAACATTAGCTCTTAAAGTACGCCTAACAAAATGTTACGTCTACAGTGTTCTATACTATGGAGTGGAATCATGGACGTTAAATGTAGAGACAATGAGACGACTTAACGCCTTTGAAATGTGGACCTATAGAAAAATTATGAGGGTTTCCTGGGCAGATAGAGTTACAAACAATGAAGTACTGAGAAGAATAGGTAAAGAAAAGGAAGTTGAACTTAAAATTAAAGAAAAGAAGCTACAGTATCTCGGACATGTGATGCGGGGCGAGAAGTATGGCATCCTACGACTCATAATGCAAGGAAAGATAGATGGCAGAAGAAGCATCGGAAGAAGACGAATTTCATGGTTGAAGAACCTGAGAGAGTGGTTTGGATGCAGCTCGAAACAACTATTTAGAGCTACTGCCTCAAAAATTAAAATAGCTATGATGATTGCCAACCTCCGTAGCGGAGATGGCACCTGAAGAAGAAGATAGGAGCCTCTATACGAGGTAGGAGTATGTACAGTTCCTCATGACTCACCCTGTACAGCAGCTTTGCAGCAGCTTCGCCCCAGTGCGCTTGAGCGTAGTAATAAACGTTCAACAGCTGTTCCCCTTTTTTTCTAAATTATTTAGAGATTTAAAAACATTACGGTGTGCTTCATTTTACGATATGATCGATAAAAAAGAAATTGAAAATAAAATTGTCAAAGCTTTAAACGCGTTTTTCTCAAACCATATTTTTCAGAGGCGGTGGACATTGTAACTCAAAAACTACTTGACCGATCCAACTGACATTTTGCATAGATTTTCTTTAGACATTTCGTGAGGTAACGCTGTCGAGAAGTTTTTTGTTTTACGCTTGGTTTTTGTTTAACAATAATAAATATGATGATTTTCACCCTTTTTTCTACAAAAATTTTCGAAATTTTTAATCCTGCGTGACATTAAAAACTCAAATATCGTTAAAACTAAAACATCGACAGCGTTACCTCGAGAAACTCATAGGCTAATAAAATCTTTTGCCTTGGACAATAAACAGTATTGAACAGCATCTTTTCTGGATATTAGCCAGGCATTTGATAAGGTATTTGCCCAGACATTTGGCAAAAGGGCCAAATACAAAGAATATATAAAAGGAAGGCTAGAAAACAGACAAGAGCACGAGGATATAAACAGAGAATGGGAAGCGTATAAAAACATCATACAAGACGCTACCAAAGAGACCTTGGGTCTACAAAAAAAGGTCAAATCAACTGAAGGGAAGTGGTTCGATAAAGAGTGTCGTAACATAACAGAGAGAAAAAATAATGCATATTAACGACTACAACAACGACATAAAACAAGACAGGCAGAGGAGGAATATAGAATGCTAAGGAGGGAAGAGAAGAAAATACACCGCAGAAAGAAAAGCGAGCACATAGAAAAAGAACTCCAAGAAATTGAAGAATTAAATAAACCAACAGAAACCAGAAAATTCTACCAAAAACTTAACAAAAGCAGAAAAGAATTTAAACCAAGAACAATGATGTGCAGAGAAAAAGAAGAGATATAGTAACTCAACAGAGTAAAGTACTGCAAAGATGGACTAAATTCTTCAAAAAAAAGTTTAAAAAAAACGGAGATCCACTATACGATGAAATTATACTGGATCAAACGACTACCGGAGAAACAACCCCCCCCCCCTTCGTTAGCTGAAATGCAACAAGCAGTTACCAGACTGAAAAACAGCAAGTCACGTGGATTGGACAACATTAGCGCATAATTAATAAAAGAAGGCGGAGACTCCCTATTGAATGCGATACACGAACTTATAGTGAACATATGGAATAATAAACAACTGCAACAATACTGGAATACCGGAGTAATCATTCCACTACTTAAAAAGAGTAAATCTTCAAGAGCTTCAATGTAAAAACTACCGGGCAATAACGCTACTGACTGTGGCATATAAAATACTGTCAAATATGGTGTATGAGCGATTGAGACCATATGCGGAACAAATAGTTGGAGGATATCAATGTGGTTTCTACAGGCAGAAGTCCAGAATAGATCAGATCTTCGTTTGGAGACAAATCTTGGAAAAGACTAGTGAATTTAACATAGAAACACATCATATCTTCATTGACTTTGAGAGTGCCTATGATAGTATTCATCAAGAATTTCTGATGAACGCCCTGAAGAGTTTAATATTCCAACTCATCTCATTGATATAGTAAAAGAAACACTTAAAGTACAAAGCAGGGTTCGAATTCAAAACGCACTGACAGATACAATCCATGTTAGAACGGGCCCACGATAGGGAGATGCCCTATCCTGTATTATATTCAACATCACATTAGAGAAAATAATTAGAGAGTCAAAAGTCAACACCAGAGAAACAATAATAACAAAAAGTGTACAAATATTGGCATTTGCAGATGATGTTGATATCATAGCTAGAAGCAAAAGAGAAATGATAGAAGCATTTAACGCTATAGAAAGAGCGGCACAAAAGAGTGGCCTAAATACTAATGAAATAAAAACCAAATACATGAAGACCAGCAACTAGGTCAAAGAAACTTACAGAATCTGAAAATAGGAGACTATAACATCGAAAGCGTAAAAAATTTTACATATCTTGGTTCACTAGTTACCGCAAATAACAATGACCGCTAAGAAGTTAAGAGAAGAATACATATTGCTAATAAAACATATAATGGACTCAATAAACATCTAAGATCTAACAACATCACGAGAAAAACCAAATGCAAAATATACAAAACCCTGATAAAACCGGTCCTTATATATGGATCAGAGAGATGGACACTGTCGAAAAGCGATGAGAACTTATTAGGTACGTTGAAACGAAAAATCCTTAGACACATATATAAGGGGGTGAAAGAAAATGACGTATGGCGCAGAAGATTTAATTTTGAACTATACGCAGCATACAACGAACCCGACGTCATAACATCCATAAAGATCGGACGTCTGCGCTGGTTGGGCCATGTTGAACTAATGTTGGAGACCGAAACACCAAAACATATAATGAAGCAAACACCAGTAGGTGTTTTGTAGTTGAGAAGGTAAAAGGGAAGACCCAAACTTAGATACATGGAACAAGTGGAACAAGATCTGAAAACACTTGAGATTACCCACTGGAATAACAAAGCAAGGAACAGAACAGAATGGCGGCAAATCCTAGAACAAGCCAGGACCCAAAAAGGGTTTTCGAGCTACTGATGATGGTGATGATGACTTGATAAGGTGTGGCACCCATAATTACTTTATAAAATAAAAAAATCTCTACCCAACAAATACTTAGACTTATTAAAATCATATGTAAATAAAAGGGAACTTGAAACTATCAAGTAGATGATGAACTACCAAGCCGCAACTAAATTCAGTCAGGAGTCCTTCAAGATAGTATACTGGCTCAACTACTTTATGTAGGTACTGTACACAACCGATATACCAAACCTCTCCACAAACCACCATTGGAAGTTTCGCTGATGACACAGCAATATTTTCAACTGAAGAGGATCCAACAGCTGCAGTAATGAGCCGAGTAAATGTAGCCCTTAATCAAGTCAACACTGGGGCTTCATCTTGATTATAAATTAAACTAAAAACAACACATTTTTAAGAACAAGAAACAAATTAAGCTGAAAGTGAAAGAAATTAATTGGCTTATAGGTCGAAAATTCCGACACTCAATTGAGAATAACTGTTCGTTTATAAAACAGTCGACAAACCTATATGGACGTACGGAATCGAACTATGGAGTTGTGCCAGCAAATCAAATACAAAACTTATCAAGAATCCAATCAAATTTCTACGCACCATCGCAAATGCTCCGTGGTAAATTTCTAACCAAACACTTGATAGAGACTTAAACATCCCGTTAGTCAGTATCAGCACAATGATTCAGGAAAAAGTCCACAGACACCAGGAAAAATTGGAAGGTCACCCTAACTAATTAATAATATTATTTACACTACTGCCGCCACTAAATAACAGAATAGTATAAAGATTATGGCCCATTATAGATTTCCGCTGAAACTGAGATGAAACCGGTAAGTGATGTACCTCAAAACAACTTATTATTATATATAGTTTAGCTCTCCAGGCCTAGAAGGCCCATGGCTTGGTTTACTATTCCTTTCCAATCTCTCCTATTTGCTGCTTTATTTTTCCAATTTGTGATTTTCAGTTCTTCTATGTCTTTTTCAACATCTTTCTTCCATCTGGTTTTCGGTCTACCTTTCTTCTTCTTTCCTCCTATTCCTCCCGTTAGTATTTTTTTGGGAAGTCTCGTGTTTGGCATCCTTTGGATATGTCCCAACCATCTCAGTCTTTGTGATTTTACGATCCCTACTATGTTTGGTTCACCATACATCCTCTCCAATTCCACATTTGGTCTTCTTATCCACATTCCATTCCATATCTTTCCGCCAAATATTTTTCTTAGGACTTTTCTTTCCCATACTTTAAGCATGACTTGCTCGGATTTGTTCATCGTCCATGTTTCACTGGCATACAAGACTATAGGTCTTATCACTGTCTTGTATATTCTTATCTTAGCCCCTCTAGATATGTTCTTATTTCTCAATAAGTTGTTTAGAGCAAAGATACAACGATTGCCAGCCATAATTCTCGCTTGGATTTCTTCTTTTATATTTGGTCTCCTAGTGAATGTCGCTCCTAGATATTGGAATCTCTCTACTTCCTCGAATTTATATATTTTTGCCTCTGTGTTTATTGTCAGGTATTGTCCTTGTGTGTATTCTCGTTCTGTCCATTCCATATATTTAGTCTTTTCTTCGTTTATGTATATCCCTTTCTTTCTTCCTATCGCCTCTAGTCTTTTTAGTATTTCTTTTAATTCTTGTTTGCTTCTGGCTATCATTACTATGTCATCAGCGAATGCCAAGCATTGGTGTTTTCGTTGGTATACAAGTCCTGTCCTGTTAATTTCGGCTTCTCTGATGACTATTTCAAGAAGGATACTAAACAACAGTGATGACAGTGGGTCTCCTTGTCGTACCCCTTCACCGACCCTAAACTTATCTGTTTCCTTTCCATTTATTTTAACCCTGTTCTCTGTTTCTCTGAGTGTAACTTTTACCATCTTTATTAATTTTTTACTAATTCCAATTTCACATAGTGCTTTGTATATTTCTTTTCGTTTAACTCTGTCAAAAGCTTGTTTAAAGTCAATGAATAGGGCCATTGTAGATTTTCCGTATTCGTAGCTTTCCGCTTGTATCTCACGCAGCAGGAAAATTTGATCCACCGTGCTGCGTCCTCTTCTGAATCCACATTGATATTCTCCTATGTCATTATCTATCTTTTGTGTTATCTTGTCTTTTATATGTACTGCAAGTATTTTATATGCAACGTTTAGTAGGGCTACTCCCCTGTAATTATGGCATAAACTTTTGTCGCCTTTTTTGTGAATTGGACACAGTGTGGCTTCAGTCCATTCTTTTGGTATGTGTTCTTGTTCCCAAATTTCTTTTATCAGCTTTTCCAAATGCTTAATTAGTACTGGTCCTCCATATTTAAACATTTCAGCTGTTATTTCATCCTTACCTGGGCTCTTGTTTTTCTTTAGTTTTTCTATTATTTTTTTTATTTCTTTTTCATTAGGCGGTCTTTCCTGTATTTCTTCTTTATCAATATTTTCATTCGGTCCTTCTTCTTCTTCTTCTGCATATTCTGTTGTGGGAATTTCATTTAGAAGCTCTTCGAAGTATTCTCTCCATCTGCTCAGTATTTCTTCGTCGCTTACTAAATTCCTTCCATTTTTGCTTTTGTAGTGTACAGGTTTTCTTTGGAACCCCTTTTTCTCATTTTTTACTCCTTGATATAAGTTCCTGACTTCTCCATTTTTATAGTTTTCTTCTATGCATTTCAATTTATCTTCGTTGTACTTTCTTTTCTTTGCTCTTATGATTCTTTTAGTTCGTTTTCTTTGTTCGTTGTATTGTATCTCCATCTCTGGTGTTTTCACTTGCATCATTTTGAGTCTTAACTTATTTCTTTCATCCAGTTCTATTTTACATTCTTCATCAAACCATTCTTTGAATCCATCTTTTATATTTCTATTACTGACTTGCGCTGCTTTGGTCATACATACTTTTATTTGCGTCCATTTTTGTTCGATGTTTTCATTTTCTGCAATATTTTCCAGTTCTCTAGTGACTAGTCTTTCATATTTACTTTGTTCTTCTTCTGACAGTAGTCTAATAGGTTTAGTTACTTTGTACCTTTTTTTCTGTTGATTTCTAAGAACTGGTATAACCTGTTTAAGTTGTATTCCGACTATAAAGTGATCTGTGTCTGCATCCGGTCCTCTATATGTTCTTATGTTCTTTATACATTTTTCCATGTCTTTTTCGATGAGCACATGATCTATTTGATTTATGGTTTTTCCATCTGGTGATCTCCATGTTCCTTGATATATTCTTTTGTGTTGAAAGTACGTGCTCATAACGATCATGTTTTTTTCTTTTGCAAAATCTATTAAGAGGTGACCATTTTCATTCGTTGTTTCATGCAGACTATATTTTCCTATGGTGGGTGTGTATATTTCTTCTTTTCCTATTTTGGCATTAGCATCACCTAGTACTATTTTTATATCGTATTTGGGAATATTTTCGAATACTGTATCTATTTGACTGTAGAAGTCTTCCTTTATCTCTATGTTTTTCTCTTCAGTCGGTGCATGTATGTTTATAAATGTTATTTTTTGGTATTTTCCTCTTATTCTTAGTATGCATATTCTCTCTGAAATTGGTTTAAAGTCAACGATTAGATCTTTCAGCTTTTTGTTTACTACAAATCCTGTGCCTAACATTCTATTTTCGCCTCCGCTATTGAAAAATAAATAGTCATTTATTTCCATTGAGTTTTGGCCTAGTTGTTTCGTTTCTTGTAGTGCTACTATTTCGAATTTATATTTTTTACATTCATCTACTAGGTGTTTCAGTTTTCCTTCTTCGTATGTTCCTCTTACATTCCATGTTCCTACTAATATATGTTCTTTTATGGGCTGCTTTTCATTAATAATCTGTACATTTTGTCTATTTCGTGTACCTGTACTTTGCCATGTCGTCTCCGTTATTTCAGTCTGCTTTCGTTGTATTGCTAGTTTTTTGGTTGTATATTTTTCTCTTTTATGAGTTGTTGTTGGCTGTTATTCCATGTCCATATTTCACCATTAATGATTAGCTTCTGGTATCCTATTTTTACATTTTTTCCATTATGCCTCTCTACCATAGCCTTGCTTCTAATTTCTTTCTGAATAATTCTTTCTTCTTTTGACATATCATCATTAATATAGATTCTTTCGTCCTTTTTGGTTTTTAATTTACTTTTATTTTTCATTACTTCTATTTTGTTTTTCACGCTGTTGAGTTCCACTATGACAGTATTTTCTCCTATTTTCCTTGCTCCATTTACATCTACTGAAACTTGTAGCTCTTTTTCCATAAAATTCTCCATAGCCCCTCGTAAAACTTTCTGATCATTTGTATCAATTTTTATTCCTTGTATTATTACATTTTTTCTCTTTCTTTCTCTTTCCAATTTCTCTATTTTTTCATTTGCTATACTAATTTCTTTTTCTAATTGACCTATTTGATTTATAGCTTTTTCGTTTGTTTCTCGCAGCTTTTTTATTTCATCTTTGTAGCCGCTTTGTTGATCTTTCAGTTCTTTAATTTCATTCTTTAGTTGTGTGATTTCGTCTCCAGATCTATATTGTTCTTTTTTTATGTCTTTTATATCCATTGCTAATTCCCTCATCATTTTCATCATTTGTTCCATTCCACTTATGTTATCTTCATCTGTTTTTTGTGATGTTCTAGCTGTTATTTTTGATTTTTTGCTGGGATGTTCCTCCTCTTCCCTTCTCCTTTTCATTTCATCATCTAATTCGCTATCTGAACTCATTGTTCTTAATTCCTAGTTATTTTTCGTGCTAGAGTTATTAGTCAATGCGTCACGGGTGAAGTTTCGTGGAGAACTCTACTCACAGTTCAAATTCCCACCCGCACCCGCGCTAGCCGTTACTAATTTTCCAGCACTTTTATTCCTAGGTAAAATCAAAATCAAAATCCGGCCCTGGTTATCTGTTTATAATAAAATTAATTATATTATAATAAAGTTTTCTACTTACAGCTGATTCTGTTTATTAATATGCTTTATTTTCCTGTAGAAATACACCATTCACAATATTGTTTTGTTTCCACCTACTGCAAAACCTGCTTTGTTTATATTCGATATCACACAAGTTTTTATCACTTTACACAAGAATTTAATTCCTTATCGTTGGAATTACTTTTTTCCGATTTTTTCACTGTATAATTAGTTAACTAATTAGGTTGTTTATTTATGTACCTACATATATTGGTTTATAGTTACACTGCACTTTTGTATAACACAATTGTTTTATTGCTATATCTGCCCGAGAATCGAGTTAAGATACGAGCTAAACACGTGTGTTCTATTCGCTGGTCAGCGACCGAATCCCAAAACAACTTATTACTGTACAATATTATAATTATTTATGTAAATTGTGCTTGTTATACAATTAACTTATAGAATAGAATGTATAATTCTGACTGTTAATAAATGCTTTTAAAAAAATCATCACTTTAACATTTTAACATTTAATAAATTTCAGTATTTTTTATAAAAAATGATTTTATTACCTGCAGTCCGTATTACGTATCATTTACGGTACACATCGATTTGTACTTTTCATGTATCGATGCATTCATTTTCATTCACTAAAAAATTCATTTTTAATTGGGTGAAATACCTATGAAAAATCAACAAAATACCTTTGATGTTAATAATTTGTTAGTTTGTTTATTTTCATAGCCATCGTTAATATATCGAGATAAATTTGTTGGTACATGGAAACGTAGGCATCCATGAAAAGAACAAATCGATTTTTCGCAAAAAGAGCGTGTTATATGGAATTGAGATCACAAAATAATGTTTTCATAAATAAATCAAAAAGGAATCTGTTAAATGTTATGTCAAGATGCTAAAATTGTGAAAGAAAAAAGAGTTATAAATGAAATTGCCCCCACGAGCTAATGACTGAAATTTACAAACTATATTCCTAATAAACGATTTAATGCTTACTTCACTTACACATCGCAGCGCTGGTTCTTGGAGAATTAAAATGAACCACGAGCTGGATGAACAAACAGGTATTGTTTAAATTTGTAAAGTCACAAAGATTAAACTGGCTTGGTCACTTAAAAAGAATGCCAGATAATCGAGCTGTAAAAGTAATCCAGAGATGGAAGCATTCAGTTAAGGTCATTTTTTACCTGGGGTAATTTTTTACCCCCGTTGGTCATCCGTGTAACAAAAAAAGGTTGGTCATCGGAAGGTTAAGAAGCCGACTAAACTATCGGCCGATAAAAAGTCTGAAGTCTGCTGGGGCTCTTAGTCGTATTGCTTGCGTGGTTGTGTTAATTAAATCTGCGCCACCAATAAGCGGGGATCTGGAAACAAAAAAGAAGCCTTGCTCATAATGTCGCGAAAAGTGACTGCTCTCAGTTCTTCTAAACTGCATTTAAACTAGTCCCTTAAATTTTTCCAAAATCCACTCTTGTCCTCTTATCCTTTCCTGTATTATCAACGGAATGCTTCAAGAAATAGGTAGATAGGCGTGTTGTTTACTGTATTAAGTGAATTTATGTTTGATGAATATGCACACATATAGACCAAAAAATTTCCTAGTTTTATTATCGAACCAGCTGGTTTTTGTTGTTTCAATTTTTCCAAATGTCACTTTTGACTTGTAAGTATATATATTGTATTAAAACAGAAAATAGTGAAGAATTGCAAAGAATGATGAAAGCACTAGATAGTGAATCGACAAAGATGGGACTGAACATCGCTTACAGTAAAACAAAAGCCATGACCAATCAACAAGGAGAACCAATAATTACAGTGGCACAAACAAGAATAAAGCAAGTTAAAGAGATATTCTAGGACAAATCACTAAATTAAATAAAAAAAATCAGACCGAAGAAATAAAAAAAATAATAAGATTGGCCTGGGCATCACTCGGAAAACTCTCTTTTATTCTAAAGAAAAAAAATACCCCCAATACCTAAAATCAAGAGTATTCAATCAATGTACACTCCCTCTCCTCATATATGGCTCTTAGACATGGACACATACAAAGGAAAATATGAAAGAAATAAAAATATGAAACATGAAAAATTCCATTAATTACATTATCCAATGAGCGAACTGAGCAAATTGACGTCATTAAATCTCGCATAATATATGGGACATCCTGTATAAACAATACAGTTATTAAAATTTAAAATTGATCATTAAAAGTATATAATACTTACAAATGCAATTTAATGTGCTTATTCATTTTTTAAGTACTAAAGAAATGAGACAAAAAATGTATTATAAAAATAAAATGATGTTATGACGACGACACTGTTTATATAGTGTTTATATTGCTTAACGCCTTTGAAACTGAGAAGGTATTTTGACCAGATAACGATATGATTAGAGCCTAAGCACTTCCGAATAATTTGACCAATTACTCTTCAGTATTGCCCAATAAGATACGTTAGAAAATAATAAGCCACACCCGCGTCCATGTGGACTAATACAAGGAGTGATCAATTTTGAAGCAAGCAAATGTTTATATGGTTTATCTTTATTTCTATTCTCTTCGTAGAATTACTGACCGGACCCCAAAAATGCTTCTGGTCCAACTGACATCGTAAGAACATGTACATATCTATTTTCTTGTAGCTTCGCACTTAACTGTCGTATTACGTTGCTTAAACCCTAATACAACAAATAATAATACCAAATTCTCGAAAAAAAAAAAGAACAAAATAAATCGGAAATTTATTTGCTGGCTTCGCCTTCTTTTTTTAGTCGTATTGTTTGCGTGGTTGTGTTAATTAAATCTGCGCCACCAATAAGTGGGGATCTGGAAACAAAAAGAAGCCTTGCTGCTAACGAGTACGTCACGAAAAGTCGAAACTCGGCAGTTTCAAGAATTAATTACAGCTCTCAATTAACGGAAACGATTCATCCGTTAACTAATATGTTGTATTGGACCGATTTTTTGTATGCATAGCGTGAAGTATTATTGGATTTTAGATGAAGTTATGGTTTGTTGATTTATAGTTTGTTTAGATTTATTTATGGGATTAGTAGCAGTCGTGTTATTTTTCAATTATTAAAGTGTAATTGGGCATTATATTTTTAAAGTTGTTTTTATTTTTTAGCAGGAATTAGTGGTGAGCTTCTGAAAAATGCAACACCAATACTTGTTAGTATATATATATATAGATATATGTATCGGTTTTAGAACGTCTTTCGACGTTGTCCGATGCCTAACTTCCACGTCCTTCTATCATCCCATTGGCCCTCTCTAAGATCCCTTGCACTCATTGGTTTGGTTACCCCTTCTTTCCATGTCTTTTTGGGTCTTCCTCGTTTTTTGCGGTTTGGTGGTACCCACTTCATGATCTTTTTGGGCAATCTTGTGTCTTCCATTCTTTGAAAATGACCATACCAAATCAACTGTTTCCTCTCAATGTCTGTTGTTAAGTAGCCATATATTCCAATTCGTCTTCTTACTTCCTCATTTCGAACTCTTTCCCTACGGGATATACCGAACGATCTTCTAAACACATCCATTTCTACAGCTTCTAATTTTTTTCTGTTGTTCTCGGTTATTCTCCAAGTTTCTGCTCCGTAAAGTAGGCTGCTTTTAATAAGTGTTTCATAGATATTGTATTTTCGCTGTATTCTTAGTTCGGAGCTCCAAAGTATTCCATTTAGGCAGCCAATTGTTCTTCTAGCTTGTGTTACCCTTTTCTTTATTTCCTCATCGTCTTTTCCCGTTCTATCTAATAATACTCCCAGGTAAGTGTATTCACTACAGGATGTGATTTGTTCATTATCCTCTAGTTCGATATTGGATAACTCAGCTCCTATGGGTAGGTATTTAGTTTTTTCCACATTAATTTCCAAGCCCCACTGTTCATATTCCTCCTTTAGTTTTCTTGCAATATACTGTAGGTCGTCTTTATCATTAGCTATGATCACTTGGTCATCAGCAAATTGTAAGGTATATAAACAAACCTCTCCGGGGTCTATACCCATACCGTGGCATTTACGTTTCCACTGGTTTAGTGCTTTTGCAACATATATCTTGAACAAAGTTGGTGAAATACAGCAGCCCTGGCGCAGACCCTTGTTAACTATGAACTTTTTAGATAGTGTGTTGCCAATTTTTACTTGTGATGTAGAATTTTCATATAGATTTTTTAAGGCGTTGACTAGAGTGTAGCTGATGTTAGTTTCTTGTAGTGATTTCCACAATTTAGTCACAGGAACGCCGTCGTATGCTTTACGGAGGTCAACAAACATGAGATGGGTCTCTTGATTGGTTGCTGATTTTTTTTCAATTAATTGTTTTAGGCAGAAGACATTATCTGTGCAAGTCCTTCTAGCGCGGAAACCAGCCTCTTCTTCTTCTTCTTGTTCCCTATACTCCATCTCAATGAGATTTCTAAGAATGCGCCCGTACACCCGGCTTAGTGTACTACTTACCGATATTCCTCTGTAATTTGAGCAATCCAACTTATTTCCTTTTTTATGAATGGAAGAAATATAAGCTACTTTCCATAAACTGGGTGGTGTGACACCGTTTATATATTTGTTCATACACCAAGTAAGTGCTTGAAAGAGTTTATCTGTGCCACATTTTATTAATTCGGCAGGAATATTTTCTGGCCCTGGAGCTCTACCATTTTTTAGTTCATTTACAGCTTTCTTCACCATATCAACTCTCACTACTATCTCTTCGCCTTCAACGAATACTTCTGTTGGTGATTGGGTGGTATATTCGGCTCTACTTTCTGTTAGCAAACTCTCGTAGTATTCTTTCCATTTTTCTGTTGATATTAACTGAATAGAAATAGTATTTCTTTCTGTGTTCTTTATTTTGTTTAAAAATTTCCATGTCTCTGAACACTTCCTTCCGCCTATATAAGTGTTGATCTCTTGGCATTTCCTATCCCACATTTCTTTTTTTGCTGCTGTTACTGCTCTTCTTGTTGTTCTTCGTAGGTCCAAATATTTTTCTTTGTCTACTTGATGTTTAGTACTTAGCCACCGTGCGTACGCTTTCTTTTTCTCTATTATTAGCTTTTGTATGTCTTCGGTCCACCATAGCTTTTTACTGTGGCGTTCGGATTTTAAACCAAGCGCTTCTTTTGCGGCTGTTTGCATATTGTCTATTATATTTTTGTACACTTCTTCCACGGATACATTTTGGATTATATCTTCTAATTTTTCATTTAGTCTTCGTTGATATAGTGTTCTCGTACTTTCATGTTGTAAGCTGTCCAGGTTATTTGTTGTGTTAAAAATTTCTGTGACTTCAGGTAGTTCTTTTGTTTTCTTGGATCTAAACGGAAAAACTATTTCGGACTTTACCATAAAGTGATCCGAATCACATGATACTCCTCTATATACTCTTGTATCCATTACTTGTAATGTTGTATTTTGTTTTGTAATCACGTAATCTATGATCGATTTTAAATTTCTGGTTACCTGAATCCACGTATATTTGTGTATCTCCTTGTGTTTAAAAAACCCGTTTGTTATTTTTAGCTGATGGTTTTCGCATATTTGAATTAATCTTTCACCAAGCGCGGCTCCTCCTTAGGGTCAATTGGTCAATGACCCCCCTAAAATAATCTCATAAAAATACCAATTTTATTAAAAATATCTTTTATCTAAAACTTCACTCTGAAATATAAAATTCTCTCTCAGCAGTCTGCATTGGCAAAACAAATATAATAGATATAATAACGTCGCGCCTCGCGCTATACACAAGCCCGTGGCTGGGCCGTATTTTAAATTGTCTATATACAGTTCTTATGGCTTATGGACAAATGCATGTAAAATAGAAAAGAGACGGCAGATAGCAATTTCGTGGGCGAGAGTGGGAGTGACCTTTCCGTCGTATACCTCTAGTAGAGTCGACGGCCTCACGTTTAGTTAGTTACCGTCTGCTGACCGCACTTCACGGCAGGTCTATATCGATCGCGGCGTATTTGCGTAATTTATTTTGTTTTGTTGGATTTTTTTGTGATTGTAACAAAAACAAGATGAGTGTTGTTGACGAAATAATTGCCTTAAAATCTGCTGGAACACTAAATTATGAACGGCGGCTTGAGAAAAAAGAAAGTGGTCGACCAAAACCAAACATGAATTTAAAACAAACAACAAAGGATAGGGGTAAGGACATTCAAAGATATTTTAAAGAATCAATGTACAATTTGTGTGATTGGATTTGTGGCTGCAGTGTGAGAAATGCATTTTTTTGCTATCCGTGTTTACTGTTTTCGAATGACGCTGTATGGGCGAAAAATGGAGTAACTGACATTAAGCATTTAAAAGTGAAAATTACAAAACATGCCTCTTCAACTACTCATATAAATTCATCAATGAGTTACGCAAGTTTAGGACGTGTTAACATAAGACAGCAACTTGATAGTGTATATCGTAAATCTGTGCATGACTTTAATGAATTGGTATCTAAAAATAGGTATATTTTAAACAAACTAATCGACTGTGTAAAATTTTGTGGAGTTTTCGAAATTGCATTGCGCGGTCATGACGAAAGTGACAGCTCCAATAATCGTGGAATTTTTCTGGGCCTTATCGATTTTGTTTCTGAACTGGATTTAATGTTTAAAGAACACATTGAAAAAAGTACAGTATTTAAAGGAACATCGAAAACAATTCAGAACGATATTTTAGAATCAATGTTAGCCATTGTGCATACTCATATCATGAAGGAGATTGGCCAGACAAATTTTGTGGCCATTCAAGTAGATGAGACCACAGACAGCTCCAATAAAACGCAGATGATTATCATATTGCGATATGTATTAACTGGTATTGTACATGAAAGATTTTGGAAATTTGTTAACCCCCTAGGTACTACAGCACAACATTTAACTAATGTAATATTGGAAGAACTTCAATTATTAAAAATTAATGAAGCACCTGAAAAATTGATTGCCCAAAGTTACGATGGTGCATCAGTCATGAGCGGTAAACTGGGAGGAGTACAAACAAAAATTAAAGAAATATACCCAAATGCACACTTCATTCACTGCTATGCCCATCAATTTAATCTTATCCTCCAAAAAGCGGCGAGTCAACACAAACCGATAAAAATATTTTTTGCAAATTTACACGGATTTTCGTCCTTTTTCGGCCGATCTCCAAAACGTACGATGGTTCTGGATAGAGTGGTTAAAGTAAGGCTACCTAAAGCTGCGCCTACTCGATGGGCTTTCAATACAAAATGTGTTGAAATTGTATACACTTATAAAGATGATTTAAAATCTTGCTTAGAGGAAATTATTGATGAGGAGCAAGATGGTAACAATATAAATCAAGCAACTGGTTTAAAAAGACATTTGGAAGATGAGCATTTTTTATTTTGGTTAAATTTTTTCCATAAAATAATGCCCCATGTTGATATATTGTTTAAACAATTGCAAATGCGAGACATTGATGTTATATCTGTCAAAAATTGTATCCTGTCTTTTAACAACAATATCCAAATAATTAGAAATACTATTTTGGAATCAGAAGTACCAAGCACATCAACAGCAAAAAAAAGAAAAACTACTGCAGAGGATCCAAAGCGACGAACTGCACTTGAAATTTGTGATATTATTATATCTGAAATAAATCACAGGTTTAGTTTCAATGATCATCTCATGATTTCACAGTTATTCTACATAGAGAAATTTGAAGCATACACTACCAACTTTCCGCATGTGAATTATCCTAATTATCCCACAGTGAATATTTCCAAACTAAAATCGGAACTTGAAGTCTTATATTGTCGTGAGGATTTTCGCAATAGTGCTGGTGCAGTAGCCATACTTCAGCTTTTTATTAACATGAATTTGTCTGAAACATTTTCTGAAGCAGTGAAGTTATTAAATATTTTGTGCACACTCCCTATGACAACCGTGGAAAGTGAGAGATGTTTTTCTACTTTAAAAAGAGTAAAAACATTCCTGCGTAATACGATGGGACAACCTAGACTTAGTGCCTTGTCTATGCTGAGCATCGAGAAAACGCTTGTCAAGAGCATTCCAAATTTCAATGAGAAGGTCATAGACTATTTTGCAGAACTAAAGGATAGAAGAATTGACTTAAAATATAAAAATATTTAAAGTAAGTTTCGTTTTAATAAATTTACAATTTATTATACTATAAATATTCCTATCTATATATCAGTCAATAACCTGTTCATACCATTTTTCCTATATTTTTTAAAAGATTTACTCTAAAAAAAGACAAATTTAATTTTCGGAAAACTAGGGTAAATAGTATTGAGTTTTATCTAAGTCTGTATTTTTTATCTAAAATATAAATGCTAAAAGATCTTTTAAATACTTTAAAAAATCAACAGTTTGAAGTTTTCAAACCAAAATGACCCCCCTGAAGATTGACCCACGAGCCGCCGCTGTCTTTCACCATTGTCATTTTGGGTTATTTCTCCATGTGGACGTACCACTTTGTTGTTTACCTTCTGTCCGACTCTACTATTCAGATCTCCTGCTATGATCACTTCCCTAGTACTTCCAATTTTAGTAATTTTGTCATTGATTTTCTCAAAGAATTCGTCTTTAACAGCATAAGGCTGATCATCAGAGACTGCATATACAGTGCGTAAATCGTTCAGCTGGACATAGGGAACATACATTGTATATATTTAGATACATAAATACATACATTGTATTATATTAAGATAATTGTGGCAACTTCGCTCTCTCAATGACAATAATAGTTGTTAGCATTAAGGGGCATTAACCTCAAAATTGACAGTTAATTTCGAGTGACACAAATAAACGTCAAAACATGACATTGTAATAGAACTATTTTTGACCTAATGGGAACTGTGAGTGTCTGTTTAATTTTGAAATTAATTTTTAAATAAAAGATATTTTAAAAATTAAAGTAAAATTATCAATTTATCAGTCATAATCATTGTTTTTGATTTATTTATGGACTGACTTGCATTGAAAATCACTCATTATATTCGTTCTAACAGCTCTATTGCACCATAAACTCGTACTCGAACAGAGGTTTCAACTAACACAGGTTAGCGCAGTTGCCACAATGATCTCAATGTATAATCGCTATGTCCAGCAGAACGATTTACGTACTGTATACTTGTTAGTATGCATACAGAAATTTTCGATATAGTCTAAGAGCTGGGAGCGGATTTTGTGCGTGATAAGTAATATGGAAAAACTATACGGGGATATGTTGAATTAATTGTGTACATGACTTTCACCAACGGCCGGAAACCAGAGTTGGGGCCGAGGGTAGTTATAAGGGGCCAAAGTCGCGGATTTTATTATTTTTTTTATCACGCTCATGATCGAGATAGTGCACCAAAATTTGGGAATAAATAGGTCATGACGTACCTAAGTAAAATCTCTAGGGGCGCAACACTGCGTGGCCAACAAAGGGGTGGGGGTAGGGGTGAATATAAAAAATATAAGGGGATTTTTGCGACGTTCGTGATTGAGATATAGTGCACCAAAATATGGGTATAAGTAGAACATGACATAAGTAAGTAAAATCCCCAGAGCCGGAAACCAGAGTGGGGGAGGAAAGTAGTTATAAGGGTCAAAATTCCGTTTTTTATTATTTTTTTTGTGACGCTCATGATCGAGATAGTGCACCAAAATTTGGGAATAAGTAGGTCATGACGTAACTAAGTACAATCTCCAGGAGTGGAACGCTGCGTGGCCGACAAAGGGGTGGGGCAGGGGTGAACTTAAAAAATGTAAGGGGTTTTTTGCGACGTTCGTGATTGGGATAGTGCACCAAAATTTGGGAATAAGCAGACCATGACATAACTAAGTAATATCCCCAGAGGTGGAAACCAGAGTGGCGGACGAGAGTAGTTATAAGGGGTAATATTCGCGGTTTTTATTATTTTTTTTGTGGTGCTCGTGATGGAGATAGTGCACCAAAATTTGGGAGTAAGTAGGTCATGACGTAACTAAGTAAAATCTCCAGGGGCGGAACGCTGCTTGGGGTACAAAGGGGTGGTAGGCAGGAGTGAGTTTAAAAATACATGGGGTTTTTTTGCCTTTCGTGATCGAGATAGTGCACCAAAATTTGGGAATAAGTAGATCATGACATAACTAAGTAAAATCTCCAGGGGTGGAACGCTGCGTGAGGGACAAATTTTGTGCAAGGTCACAAAAAAATAATACACACTGCGACTTTGAAAGCTTAAAACTACCCTCATCCCCAACTCTGGTTTCCGGCTCTGGGGATTTTACTTAGCTAAGTCATGGTCTACTTATTCCCAAATTTTGGTGCACTATCTGGATCTAGAACGTCGCAAAAAACCCCGTATATTTTTTATATTCACACCTTCCCCCACCCCTTTATCGGCCACGCAGCGTTCCACCCCTGGAGATTATACTTAGTTACCTCATGACCTATTTATTTCCAAATTTTGGTGCACTATCTCGATCATGAGCGTCACAAAAAAAAATAATAAAAACGGCGATTTTGGCCCCTTATAACTACCCTCGTCCCCCACCTCGGGTTTCCGGCTCTGAGGATTTTACTTAGTTATGTTATGTTCTACTTATTCCCAAATTTTGGTGCACTATCTCGATCACGAACGGCAAAAAAACCCCTTATATTTTTTGTATTCACCCCCGCCCCATCCCTTTGTCGGCCACGCAGCGTGCCACCCCTGGATATTTTACTAAGTTACGTCATGACCAACTTATTCCCAAACTTTGGTGCACTACCTCGATCATGATGGTCACAAAAAAAATAATAAAAACGGCGACTTTGACCCTTTATAACTACCCTCGTCCCCAACTCTGGTTTCCGGCTCTGAGGATTATACTTAGTAATGTCATGGTCTACTTATTCCCAAATTTTTTTCCACTATTTCAATCACGAACGTCGCAAAAAACCCTTTATATCTTTTATATTCAACCCTACGCCCACCCCTTTGTCGGCCACGCTGCGTTCCACTCCTAGAGATTTTACTTAGTTACGTCATGACCTACTTATTCCCAAATTTTGGTGCACTATCTCGATCATGAGCGTTACAAAAAAAATAATAAAAACCGCGACTTTGACCCCTTGTAACTACCCTCGGCCCCCACTCTGGTTTCCAGCTGTTGGTGAAAGTCATGTACACAACTAATTCAACATATCCCCGTATAGTTTTTCCATATTACTTATCACGCACAGAAGCCGCTTCTATCTCTCCGACTAATAGGTATTTAACCCTTAACTACTGAACTGACATGTGGTATATCATACCCTGTCGAAAATATATTTTGTGTGCTGTATATTTCTAGAACACCACACGTGTAACTTAAAAGTGATGCTCCAGTTTTAATATGGTTTATTTTTTGAGCTACGTTGACGTAAAATTTTCTTGCGATAATACGTAATGCATAATATTAGTGTTTAAGTTTCTATAATGTAAAGCAGTCCAATGTATTCTTTCGGTAATAGTTTGGGAGCAAGTTCTTCCAGTTGTTCTAGCTTCAAGTGGAAAGCACTCTTTTACTATTGTTGAGTTACCAATACTCAAGTTTTTTTCGAAATTCAGGTTATAAAGGATTTTGTGAGAACCTAACCATTTTTTTAGTATTATGCATGCCTTCATAATTTTCTTGAAAAAATAAAGTTTGTTTTAAATGGTGAATGGGTTGAATACATATGTGAGTTCATTTTAATTGAAGTAAAGAAAGACAGACCCACTCACACTCTTTTAATTTCACTACGTCGACCGGTTTCGATCTCTACAATATACAGATCATCTTCAGGTCAGCGTTACAAGTGAATTAAATGCTAAAAGAAGCCAAAGTTAGAACAGTGACTGGTTGTACTAAAAAGGCTAATAGAAAGCCAAAATTTTAAAAAGTATGTACCTAAATGTTGACATTTAAGAACAACAAACAAATACATACGTATGCACACCCATGAGCCAACAAGTACTCATAAACCCGCACACGCACGCAGATGCATGAGGTTTATGACAATTTGTTAAAATTTTCGATCTACTTACATGCCGTTGCAAGGGATGATTTTTGTAAGTTCATCAGTAACATGTTTTCACGTCCAGATTATGCTAGTAGGATAACTAGGTGGACGACTGGGTAGGCGGACATGATTCGTAGGTTAACACATAGTGTATCGGAATAGATCTTGAATGTAGATATGTGATGTGAAACAAAAGATAGACGGAAGGAAAGGAAGACAGAACACCAACAGTTATCTGTAGGGTATTTTGTTTGTGATTTTTTTGAGTGTAACGGAATTAAGTTTTAATTTACTTTAATTTTTAACCGAGAGACCATTAATTTAATTTTATTGTTATGTATATTAGTTATGAGAAAGACAACGTTTGGATGGAAATGTTCGTAAATGCAGCTAAAGTGGTAATTAACTCTGTGTATGCACTTGTACGAGTGTAAAGGTCCTTGCTTTTAGATGTTTTGAGCTGAGGGCGAAGGTCGAAGTAAGGAAAAGACAAATGGAAATCAATTATTAGATTGTATTGTTCCCAGTCAAAGGACTAAGGGATGTCAGTCAGTTTACATCAATGTAGGTGCTTGATACTAGTAACTTTTAACTGCAGAGCAGTACGGGAAAAATTAATTAATAAAAAGAGGGAAGATCACATTACAATATTGGTTATAAACTGGAAAATAATAAGTAAGTGCCTGCACCCTGTAATTAATAATACATTCTTTTATGAACGTACACCAACTTCCAATAGCTTTAACAACCCCTTTTATTTATATTTCTATTAAGTTTAACTACATTTCATTACAGTTCATTTTATTTTAACTTATTATTTTCCAGTTTATAACTAATATTATAATTTGACCTTCCTCATTTAATTAATTAATTTTTTCCGTACTTCTCTACAGTTAAAATTTACTAGTATCAAGCACTTACATTGATGTAAACTGACTGACATCCCTTAGTCATTTGACTGGGAACAATACAATCTAACAGTTGATTTCCATTTGTCTTTTCCTTATTTCGACCTTTGCCCTCAGCTCAAAACATCTAAGAGCAAGGCCCTTTACAATAGTACAAGTGCATACACAGAGTTAATTACCACTTTAGCTGCATTTAGCAACATTTCCATCCGAACGTTGTCTTTCTCATAACTAATACACATAACATTAAAATTAAATTAATAGTCTCTCCGTTAAAAATTAAAATAAATTAAAACTTAATTCCGTTATTTTAACAAATAGTCATAAACCTCATGCATCTGCGTGCGTGTGCGGGCTTATGAGTACTTGTTTGCTCATGAGTGTGCATACGTATGTATCTGTTTGTTGTTCTTAAATGTCAACATTTCCATACTTTTCAAAATTTTTGGCTTCATATTAGCCTTTTTAGTACAACCAGACACTGTTCTAACTCTGGCTTTCTTTAATTATAGCATTTAATTCTCATATACGTCAAAATAAATGTCAAAGTTAATTTAAATTTGGAAATCTCTCCGAAAAATATTAATTTTTGGCGGATTATTTGATTTATACCGTTCTAATTTAGTTTGTTTAGTTTTGTTAAACTTTTCCTTATTTAGTTTACATTTTGAAAGTGTTCATAAGTTAAACGTTACTTGAAAACTCCTCTATGGAGTCATCTAGTGGAGGCGAACCGCCTGATATTGAGAATTCGATGGATAGTAGCTGTGATTTACAAGATTTAAATGGATTTCTACCCAACCAGCCTCAAAATAAGATAAGTAGTAGTATTAATCTTAACAATATTAATGAAAAACAAAATACTTTAGTAAACTCAGATCAACCAGAAAAAACCAGGCCTGTTTATTTATACGAAAAAATTGATTTAGGACCTTTTTACATTTTCATTGAAAACTCCAGTTTAAATTTTACAGGAAAATTAAACGCTGTTAAAATAGGCGAGATCCTATTTACGTTACATCCAGAAATTGACAATTATATAAAAAAAATTGACTCAATCGGACGCAACCGAGTTAGGGTCTCATTTAAAAATTATAGTAGCGCAAATGCTTTAGTTACTTCCAAATTCCTTATTCAAAAAAATCTGACCGCATACATTCCAAAATTTCAATTGTTTAAACTAGGTGTAGTAAGGGATATAGATTCAGATATATCGGAAGAATATCTTAAAAATAGAATAAAGGAATTTGATCACCATTGCAAATTCTCGGTTGAGTATGTGAAACGAATAACAAGAAAAATAGTAGCAGATGACAAAGTAATATTTAATCCAACAAAATCAGTTATTGTGTCTTTTAAATGCCAGAATATACCAAAGTATGTAGTAATTAATCATGTCTTACACACTGTTGAAAAATACCAGCAAAAGGTAATTATCTGTTACCACTGCTATAGGTATGGGCACATGAGTAAGCAGTGTAAAAGTAATCCTCGCTGTTTTAAGTGTCATGAATCTCACCTTTCCGATTCTTGTTCTTTATCATCGTTTAACAAAAAATGTCTATCCTGTGAAGGTGAACACTTCACTAATGAATGGGAGATATGCCCAGAATTTGATCGCCAAAAGAAAATAAAACATTATATGTCTGAAAACAGCTTATCTTTTAAGGAAACAATTAAACTCTTTCCTAAGATAACTTATGCATCTATAGCAGCCAATAATTCCTCAATAAATTCTCATCAAACTCCAAATATGAATGCACCATCCTCTTCATATTCCTTTACTCAATTGTCCACGTCTCAAACATCTTCCAATCAGTTCGCTCTACCTTCAGTTTCAAATAGATATACAATAATAAAACCACCAAAATACAAACGACCTATCTCTTCCTCACCAGACCAAGTAACAATGGAACATCAAAAAATAATAAAGTTAAACCCCATGTCCAACAGACCTGGTGGTATTATCACCTCTTCTTCGTATCAATCTACATTTAATCCAGAACAAGGATCTAAAATACATGAACCATCAAAAGAATTAACAGAATTAATATCAAATATAGTTACAAGTATTATCTCTAATATAAATCACAAAAATTTTGAAATTCCAGAAAAATCAGTTCTAGTAAATTCAATTCAATCAGTTTTAAGTTCTCTCTTATATAATAATGAATAGATTGGTAATTTGTCAATGGAATTGTAGATCGGCTAACTCTAATAGAGAAAACCTTATCCACCTATTAGAAGACCAGAAAGTTGATATCGCATTATTATCAGAAACTAGATTTAAACCAGAAAAGTATTATAACTTTCACGGGTACAATATTGTCAGAGACGACCGCTTTTCAGTAACTGTTGGCGGTGGCTCAGCAATTTTAATAAATTCAAACCTATATTACGAGGAAGTCACCATGAAAGTAGATTTAATAAACGTCAATAAAGTAGCAATAAAAATAAAGTTTAAGTCATATACTGTCACATTTATATCTATGTATGTTCCCCCAGGAACCAAGTTATTGTTACAACAATGGAACAATTTCATAACATCTATGGAAAGACCATTTATAATAGGAGGTGACCTTAATGCTCACCACATTGCCTGGGGCCTAGACAACCAAACAGATATGAAAGGTAAAATCTTGATGGACTGTATAGACGATAATAATTTAATATTCAAAAATGATGGCTCTCCTACTTTCTTTAGGAACTTCTCGAAATCGGCAATAGACCTGACCATTTGTACTCCTGACTTAAACCACCTGATCACTTGGAAAACACTTCAAGACCTATTTGGTTCAGACCATACACCTATAAGAGCAGAGTTAGAGGATCAACCAACTCATACATATAATCCATATTCACAAAAGTGGAATTTAAAGAATGCCGACTGGAAATTATATGAACAGTATTCGGAAGATGTATTCTCTCAATTTAAAGATATAAATTCTTATGAACAAATTTTGCACAATATAAATACAACTGCATCCTACTGCATCCCCAAATTTAAAATAAAAAAACCGACTTCCAGAGGAAAATACTGGTGGAATTTAGAATGTGAAGAAGCAGTCAGAAGAAGACAGGAAAGTTTTTGTATATTCAAAGAAAATCCAAACCATGAAAACCTACTTAAGTATAAAAAAGATGATGCACATGTCAAGAAGATCACTAAACAAACTAAAAGAAATAGCTGGAGAGATTATGTCGGATCCCTAAATAGGTCAGTCCCTATTAAAGATGTATGGTCAACAGTTAACCGAATAAAAAATAGAAAAACAAAGAACAAAGTCCCTGTTATTCTGTCGGAAGCTTCGTGGATAGAAGAGTTCCATCAAAATATCACACCGCCGTCTGCAGAATTAGTAATTCCTGATTTACAACTAAATGCTCTGTACGACTATCCAGAACCAATCCGTTTCCTAGTCAAACCATTTTCTGCCACTGAACTAAACTTTGCGTTGAAGAAAAACTCAAATTCAGCACCAGGTGCCGATAATATCCATTACTCGATGCTATCAAATCTTTCAAGAATTGGTAAGGCTGCACTACTAAATATATAATGAAATTTGGATGCGCCGCATAAAGATTCCTGACGATTGGCACGTTTACACTATTATCCCGGTTTTAAAACCAGGAAAATCATCAAAGAATTGGGATTCTTACCGTCCAATCGGTCTGGCTTCCTGTATACTAAAAACATATGAGAGACTTATTAAAAACCGTCTGGAATTTTGGCTAGAAAAGAACGACCTATTACCAAGAAGTCAGTTTGGTTTTAGAAAAGGTAAATCCACACAAGATAGCCTCTGCCACTTTTTAATAGACATTTATAGTTCCTTTACTTATAAGAAAGCAGTTAGTGCTTTGTTCTTAGATATAAAAGGGGCTTACGACAACGTTAATCTTCACATACTATACGCGAAAATGTTGGAAATAGGAATACCCGAGATAGTAACATGGAACATCATTAACTTATACATTAATCGAGCAGTTCACGTTAGATTAAATGGAGATCAATCTAACTCCCGATACACATCTTTGGGACTACCTCAGGGTAGCATCCTAAGTCCTATATTATATATACTGTATACTGCTGACTTAGAAACTAAACTTCCTCAACACATAAAAATCCTACAGTACGCTGATGATGTTGCGATATATGCAGAAAATAAGTCAATAGATAGATGTAATAACTACCTTAAATCGACATTGAATATTATAAAAAAATGGGCTACCGATAATAACTTAACAATATCAGAGAGTAAATCAACCATTGTTACCTTTACTAAAAAACGATATGTTCCTCAAAGCCATCTACAATTTGATAATACTAGTATTCCTTATAAAACTTCAATAAAATTTCTTGGCGTATTTTTAGACTCCAAATTAAATTGGAAAGAACACACAAATTACATATTACGAAGAATGGAAAATGCAATGAATATCATGAAGACTGTAAGTGTCAGTAACTGGGGAGCTGATCCAAACATATCAATATTACTATACAGAAATTTGATAAGATCAATCTTAGACTATGGATCTATTTTTTATGGCTCAGCATCAAACTCTGTACTCCAAAAAATCGAGAGGATCAAAAATAAGGCACTTAGGTTATGCACTGGTTATCTTCGTAGCACACCTATATTGGTCATGGAATGTGAGCTTAATGAACCTCCACTTTCATTACGCAGGGAATACCTAAGTGAGAAATTTATAGTTAAAACAGCGGTTAACGATAAACTGCTATTAAATAAAATTGTTCATTTAACCACCTCATACCTAACTCATTATTACTGGGAAAAAAAGAAACTGCTTTTAGTTGTGGAAAGCTTCCTCAACGTTTCTAATTCCATTGGCGACATACACCAAATTGAACAAAGCTCGTCTCGAAAGCTAAATTATGAAGATTATTTATCTCCAGTTAACTGTCATTTAAGTAATATTCGTGCGACAGACTTCCTTACTAAAATAGACCACCTTCAGTGTGTACAAAAAAACTAGGGGAGTTATCAGAAATTATATACGGATGGTTCAAAAATGGAAGGAAAAGTTGGATATGCTAGGGTAGAATACCCAGTGATTGGCCATATTTAATATTTGTGTTAGTCATTGGCCCCCATTAAAAAACTTTTAAAAACAAGGCACCACTGTACAACTAATACTAAATACCAGTATCAAATTCGTCTTCCAACATTCAAGGCCACTTCCATAAAATTTCGTTGTTAAACAGTCTGCCATTTGCGTGCTACAACTCGTTGTTAACAGGTCTCTCAGTCATGTGTAGTATTAGTTAGATTTCTAAAGTATTTGCTAAGGGCGACTACATTTTGGTAAGTGTTTGTGCAGTTTATTTTCTTTAAAACCCTGATTTTCTTACTTTGATTGTGTTAGTTACGTAATTGGTGGCTAATTAAATAATTTTTTTATGTTATAACTAGTAAATTTAAGAAAATAAATGACGGCCAATCTCTAGATTATAAAACACATACTACATTAGTGATTGGCCTGATGGCCAATAACTGAATTTTAAATATCTCGACGAAATTATATTTTCTATAAATGATTTTGAACTCTTTTGGCGTATTAACTCTATTGCTAGTCTATATGCTACAAACAAATCATTAAAATCAGTTATTGGCCGGGGGCCAATAACTGATGTTACACAGGGCCAATAACTGATTTTTACAAATTTGCAGGTAATATTGAACTGAACTTTTTTGGAACAATGCCTAAAATTATTGACGGAGAGAAATATCAAAAAAAGTATACAGAAGAAGAGCTTCAAACTGCCCTAGATGAAATAAACAACGGGTTTTCATTACGAGAAGTTTCAAGGCGCTATAAAATTCCAAGGGCAACCCTACAATTTCGAAAAAGTAAAAAATTTACGAAACCAAATTTAGGACCTAATCCAGTTCTTCTACCAGAAGAAGAAAAAATTTTGGTGAACTGGATTTTCGAAAATCATAGGAAAGGGTTTCCACGTCGAAAGGAAGATGTGCAGGAATCAGTTAAGCAGTTTCTTGATAGTAATCCCAGAGATAATCCTTTTATTAACAATCGTCCTGGCGAAACTTGGTACAAAGCTTTCCTACGAAGAAATCCCGAGATTTCTTTGCGTACAACAGAAGCTGTAACCGCGGCTAGCGCAAATGTTTCGGAAAGTGACATACGAAAATGGTTTTTTGAAGTTGAAAGTTTTTTCATAGAAAAAGGACTTACGGAAGTGTTACAGTACCCCGATCGTATTCTGAATGCAGATGAGACATGTTTTAATCTGTGCCCGAAAAACAGTAAAGTTCTAGCGCCTAGGGGGGCATCAAATGTTTATGAAGTAGAACATGCATCGTCTAAATCTAACATCACTGTGATGTTTACTTTTACAGCATCTGGAGGAATAACACCACCGATGGTCGTGTATCCATATAAACGGCTTCCTGCGAATATCGCCAAGTCTGTTCCTGGTGAATGGGGCATTGGCCTTTCTGATACGGGCTGGATGAAAGCAGAATTAATGTGTGATTATATTGAAAACATACTTTATCCGCATTTAAAAAAGGTGAATACGTCTTTTCCGGTCATTTTGTTTTTAGACGGTCATCGAACACACATGACGTACAACCTTAGTATCTTATGTAAAAAACTAAATATTGTTTTAATATGTCTATATCCTAACTCTACGAGACTTCTTCAACCGGCAGATGTGTCAGCTTTCAAGCCTATCAAAAGTGGATGGAAAAAGGCTGTTATACAATGGAGACGAGATCATCATTCAGAGACATTATCAAAAGAGCATTTTGCAAATGTTCTGAAAATTGCCGTGGAACAAACTGGAAAGTCAGAAACAATAAAAAGTGGATTCAAGGCTTGCGGACTATACCCTTGGAATCCAAACGCTTTAGATTATTCCAAGTGTCTTGGAGGACAAAAAATATTGACAGTTGAATCCGAAACAAAGTCAGAAAATCTAAGTAACACATTTTTAAGTTACAAAGATTTCTCTCGCATAGTAGGAAATCGCATTATTCAAGAATTTAACAATGATTATAAGGATGTCACAGAAAATGAACAACCACTGTTGTTTAAGTTATGGAAAAGTTTTAAACACATTCCTCAGGCCATAGAAGTGATTCCGGTGGAACAGCAAACTTTAAATATGCCTACCGATAGCACTGTCCATACAGAAGAGCCTGAACCTTCCGATTTCAACATTAATGAGATTCCTGTATTAATTGTAAGTCACGATCAAATATTAGATGGGCTGCTGGATGAAAATATTCAAATTATTAATGTCCAAGATATGCCCCCTGAACATACAGGCACGGAGCAAATTGAACTATCAAGGCCTAATAATAATGAAAACACAAACGAACAAAGACCTCCAAATCTGAATGAGACTTTGCAGTTTGCAAAGACACCTAAACGAAAAGGAAACAGAAACACCGAAAAAATAACATATGCAATTACATCTACCCAGTGGATTAAAAGAAAAGCTGAGGAGGAGGAATCTAAAAAAAAGATTGCTGCAGAAAAGGAGGAGAGAAAAAGACAACGTTTGGAAAAGAAGGCTGTTACAGTAAGCAAAATTTCCAAGAAGGTTAAAAGTTTAAAAACTGCCAAGAAAGAAAAAACACAAAGTAAAAAAACAGAGAAAAGTATAAACCGAGAAATAAAAGATGATGATAAGCCTAAAATGTTGAACAAACTTACCGAGCAACCTATCTTACCAGAGAAGGATTCTTTTAATACATGTGAAGACAATTGGCTTCTTGATAAATTTTTGTCAGATATACCATCTTCCTCGTCTTTTCAAGATAACAAAAAATGTGATTTGAAAAATATTGCAATAGAGAAGGTAAAAAAGAGTTTATTTACCGATGAGGTAATGGAAACCTACAAGAATAATTCGTTATTTAAAAATCCTAAGCTGACTGAGGGTCTTTGCTTCTCGTGTACTTATAATTTTAAAGAGCAAAATCTTGGAATTAAATGTAACTTTTGCCGAAGGGCCTACCACATTTCTTGCATAAATAGACTTAATATGCATAAATCAAATTCACAAACATTTAGCTGCAATATATGTCTAAAAAACCAACATAAAATTAATTAAGTCTTATACTTATGTATCATTTTTTACTTTTATATTAAAAGGGAGTTATATTAATAGGGAATTATTTTGATTTTGTGTACTATTTTTTACTGTGAATAAATACTACATATTTTAATTAGTACCTAAACCTGTTTCTTTTTTGATTATCTTTTTCGGCCAATAACTGATTGGTGGTGGCTAATCACTAGAAGTTTCATAATCCGTCCTGGCCAATAACTGACAAATTAGTGGCTAATTACTGGAGAAGCCATGCCAATAACTAGTTTTTGACAGAAAGGTATTACACAAGATTTTTTGGAACTTAAATTTGAATCTAGACTAGAAATGTTTGGTTTTGTATAACCTACAACTGATTTTTTATAGGGAGGAACGTAATATTCCTAATGATAAACATTTATTACATAATTCTATGATTTAATCCCTTAATAGAAATGTGACCGGCCAATCACTGGGTAGTCTACCCTATATATTACCCACAAAAAAGTATAAAAATAAACAACAGATTACCTGATAAAATGACAATTTTCACAGCTGAACTTATTGCAATCAAAGAAGCATACAAAATATGTATTAATCAAAAAGAACTCAATTATGTTATATTTACAGACTGCCAAAGCATTGTAAAGACATTGAAATATAATGTACATAATTTTGCAGAAAATTATATCATCAGTGACATCATAGCAATGAACAGTGAAGCTTTGAAATCGGGCAAAAATATAATATTGTGTTGGATAAAAGCACACATTGGTATAAAAAACAACGAAATAGTAGATGATCTGGCTAAAAAAGCAACAACGAAGGAATCCACTCTGCATACTTATCAACTTCCTATGGGAGACATAATTTCTATTATGAGATCTATCAAACGGACGAAATGGCAGGAACAATACAATAATTCAGACAAAGGAAATTATTACAAAAAAATCCAGCCTACACTTCCCATCAAGACATGGTTTAATCAAGTTTCCAACAAAGGCTTTATCAAAACTATTTGTCGAATAAGAAGTAATCACTGTCTGACTCCAGTCTACAAAAGAGAAATAGGACTTGTAGATAATGATGAATGTTTATGTGGAGAGCTAGCTGATCTACAACATATGCTGTTAGAATGTCCTTTACATTTTATTGAAATATCAAACTTTTTTGCCAATCTAGTTCAAGTTAATGTACAATTTCCTTTTAATCTTATATACCTTTTACAATCAAACAATCTAGATGTTTATAAAATTTTATACAACCATGTTAATTGTTTAAAATTAAAGCTCTGAGAAAAAAAGAAAAAAAAATAAAAAAAAAAAAAAAATTAAATAAAATAAAAAGTTACTAAGATCTAAACCTCCGCGAGGTTGAATCGGGTTTAGGTCTTAGCGCGATAAAAAAAATATACAAAAAAAAAAAAAAAAAAACTAAAAAAAAAAAAATAAAAAAAAAATAAAAAAAAAAATAAAAATAAAAAAAAAATAAAAAAAAATAAAAAATGTAATAAAAAAATGTTAAAAAATATAATAAAAAAAATAATAAAAAAAACAGAGTAAAAAAAAACAGTAGTACTAATAGTTTTAAATTTAGATACTAAGCATATATTTTGTAAAAGAGAGAATTCAAAACACATTGACTGGCCAGTTGGTTGCTTAAACCAGTGCCAATAAAACATAAACACACACACATTTAATTCACTTGTAACGCTGACCGGAAGATGATCTGTATATTGTAGAGATCGAAACCGGTCGTCGTAGTGAAATTAAAAGATTGTGAGTACGTCTGTCTTTCTTTGCTTCAATCAAAGTTTGATCAATCAAATATTCAACAATATTTTATTCTACAGAAATTTGACGAATCATTCCATGCGTGTGTGTGTGTGTGTTCACAAAGAGGGTATGGCATTTCATAAACTTTTTACCACAGATATTTAAAAATTAAAGATGTCATATTAAAGCTTTATTTTAGAATATTTAAGAAATTGTATGATAATGGCATTAATAATTTTTTTTGGTGTTGAAGCTTAGTAGGTGTGAAATATTCAGCGGTAAACTTACATTCTGCTCTTGAAGTCTAGCAATTAGTGCCTTCGTGTGGTACCATTCCATAATATATCTAATCATTCCGTAGTTGATGTAAAAAACAAATACAGTGATATAAAGACAAATTCATACTGAAAACAAAGGAGAATAGACAACGGTATGACATTCCGCATGTCAGAGTCTACAATATGAAACATCCGCCTCAGTAGGTAAGGGTTAAATGAAGACAATATACATGAAATCTTTAAAGAAGGATGTATTACCCCATCCCTAAAAAAAGGAAATAAACCAAACTGCACGAAATACTGCTGCATCTGAATACCAGGACTCTCAGAAGATTATACAGAAAAGTAAGCTGTTAACAATTGAAGTAATTCTATATTATTTTAGTTACAAATTTTTGTTTATTAGCATAACTGTGTATTTTTAAAACTATTATAATATAACTATTAGTTTTAGTAATATATTAAAACCGAGACTATAATGCCATTTGAGGTGATAATATGCATGTGCTGAACAAGAGCATATTATATTATAACGAGGGATATTAACAGAAAAATAAGTTTTAAATCTGCCAGAGAGCATTTGACAAAAAGATATCTAAATTTTCTAATTTTAAAAAATAATTTTAATTATAGGTACTAATTCTAATATTATTAATAAAACTTTTCCCGCAAATTGGTCTTTTTTTATTAATATACATAATATGTACTATACATAATATATATTAATATACATAATTGATTTAAAGTTAAACCAGGTTAGGAATCTAAAAATTTAAAGTGCGAACATTTTATACATACATATACAGAGTGGGCCAAAGAAAACAGTCCACCTCTATATTTGGCAGTATTTATTTAATTTTAAGGAAATAAAGTAACAGGTCGATTTTTGATCTAAGGGGACACTTTTGTCAACCCCCTTCCTTCCATTTCCCTACCCCCTATTTTTAAATAGGGAATAGGGTCATGTGCTGCCTCATTTGAAAGGTTATTTAATTCTCTATTCAATAATATTAACATTGACATAATTATTTATACAGGGTGTCCAAGAAAAATTATTTTGAATTAAATTAATTGACACAAAAAGAAGAATGTATGCAATTTATTTAAATAAAAATACATTCTACTATTGACAGAAAACAGAGAAAAATGTTTATTTGACAAATAAATATTGTTTTTCGCTTAAATTCAATATTCAACCTACCAAGAGGCAGATGGGTGGCAGCTTGAATATTGAAATTAAGCGAAGGCAATGTTTATTTTTATCAAAAACCATTTTTTTCTGTTTTGTGACAGCAGCAAAATGTATTTTAAATTAAATAAATTACATACATTCTTCTTTTTGTCTCAATTAATTTAATTAAAATATTTTTTCTTGAACACCCTGTATAAATAATTATGTCAATGTTTATATTACTGAATATAGAATCGAGTAACCTTTTCAATGAGCTAGCACACGACCCCTATTCCCTATTTAAAAATAAGGGGTGGGGAAGTGGAAGGGAGGGGGTTGGCAAATGACAAATATATGTACCGTAAAAATGTGTCCCACTTAGATCAAAAATCGATCTCTCTCGTCATTTCCTTAAAATGTAATAAATACTGCCAAATATCGAGGTGGACTGTTTTCTTTGGCCCACTCTGTATATGTATGTATATTACAGTCTAATAAAATGTTCGCACTTGAAATTTTTAGATTCCTAACCTGGTTTAACTTAAAATCAATATTTTTTCATTTTGTAAATAAAATTTGAAAGTCATCAAGTAATTGGTTCTAAGTACCTACTTCATCTAAAACTTAAAATTTCTTAATTGATTTGTGGTTAAGTTTTTATTTTTAGTAAAATATTTTTCAATAATTTAGAATAACAGTAAGTAGACACAATTTTATGTGAATCATTTTTACAGACCCAGAAGTAAAGTGAATGTTTATATTATTTGTGTTTTATTTTCTTAATATACTATGGTAAATGTATGTGGGACAACAGATACCTAAAATCTTTATTTTTCAATGGAAATTCATGTTTAAATTAAATGCATATTGGAAAATGACAGTAAAAAGAATATAAAATACAATTTCTTATTTAAAAAGCGATGATAGGTACATAATTTTAAAATTCGAACAATATTACCGACCCATATTAAGCTGCACCCCCCACCATCGCGAATAAAGTTCGGACTAGGCAAAAAATTTAGTGCTATTTATGTGCTAATTAGTTGCTCTATTCCGAATTTTGTTGCTCAAACCGTTTACCAGGAAATCGCGTTGAAAGTGGGGGGGTGCAGGTTAATGTAAAGCTGCACCCACCCACACCGAAAAAAGCTCAAACTTCTTGATTTTTTTGGTGATAAATTTAGTGCTATTTATGTGCTAATTAGTTGCTCTATTCCGAAATTTGTTGCTCAAACCGTTTACCAGGAAATCGCGTTGAAATTGGGGGGGTGCAGGTTAATGTAAAGCTGCACCCACCCACACCGAAAAAAGCTCAAACTTCTTGATTTTTTTTGGTGATAAATTTAGTGCTATTTATGTGCTAATTAGTTGCTCTATTCCGAATTTTGTTGCTCAAACCGTTTACCAGGAAATCGCGTTGAAAGTGGGGGGGTGCAGGTTAATGTAAAGCTGCACCCACCCACACCGAAACAAGCTCAAACTTCTTGATTTTTTTGGTGATAAATTTAGTGCTATTTATGTGCTAATTAGTTGCTCTATTCCGAATTTTGTTGCTCAAACCGTTTACCAGGAAATCGCGTTGAAATTGGGGGGGTGCAGGTTAATGTAAAGCTGCACCCACCCACACCGAAAAAAGCTCAAACTTCTTGATTTTTTTTGGTGATAAATTTAGTGCTATTTATGTGCTAATTAGTTGCTCTATTCTGAATTTTGTTGCTCAATCCGTTGACTAGGAAATCGCGTCGAAAATGGGGGGTGCAGATTAATGGCAAGCCTGCATCCACCCACACCGAACAAGCTCAAACTTCTTGATTTTTTTGGTGAAAAATTTAGTGCTATTTTTGTGCTAATTAGTTGCTCTATTCCGAATTTTGTTGCTCAAACAGTTGACCAGGACATCGCTTTCAAAATGAGGAGGTCCAACTTAATGGCAAATTGCACCCACTTACACCCAAAAATGTCCAAACTTATTGATTTTTTTTTGAGATAAATTTAGTACTATTTATGTGCTAATTAGTTGCTCTAATCCGAATTTTGTTGCTCAAACCGTTGACCAGGAAATCGCGTTCAAATTGGGGGGTCCAGCTTAATGGCAAGCTGCACCCACCCACACCGAAAAAAGTTCATACTTATCGATTTTTTTTGGTGATAAATTTAGTGCTATTTATGTGCTAATTAGTTGCTCTAATCCTAATTTTGTTGCTCAAACCGTTGACCAGGAAATCGCGTTGAAAGTGGGGGGTGCAGTTTAATGGCAATCCTGCACCCACCCACACCGAAACAAGCTCAAACTTCTTGATTTTTTTGGTGAAAAATTTAGTGCTATTTATGTGCTAATTAGTTGCTCTAATCCTAATTTTGTTGCTCAAACCGTTGACCAGGAAATCGCGTTGAAAGTGGGGGGTGCAGTTTAATGGCAAGCCTGCACCCACCCACACCGAAAAAGCTCAAACTTCTTGATTTTTTTATTAAAAAATTTAGTGCTATTTATGTGCTAATTAATTTCTCTATTACGAATTTTGTTGCTCAAACCGTTGACTGGGAAATCGCGTCGAAAATGGGGGGGTGCAAGTTAATGGCAAGCCTGCATCCACCCACACCGAAACAAGCTCAAACTTTTTGATTTTTTTGGTGAAAAATTTAGTGCTATCTATGTGCTAATTAGTTGCTCTAATCTAAATTTTGTTGCTCAAACCGTTGACCAGGAAATCGCGTTCAAATTGGGGCGGTGCCAGCTTCTCATTAGACGCACAACGAAACACTTGTATGTTCACTAAAAAAATGAGAAATAAAATCAGATAGAAGTATAATTTGATGGTACGTGTTCCCTAAATTATTTTAGTTCCAAGTAATATGTACGAGTAACTTATTTATTTAACATAGAACAGAGACACATATTAGGTCTGGATCCCGCGTATGAAAAAAAAGTTGATTAATAGCAAGCTGAAAATTTGTTAATAGCTTAAGGGTGTCTAGTCGGATAAACTTTGATATATGGGAACACTGTAACAGGGGCAGTTTTAATTGTGGAACAGGTTAAAAATTTGGAACGGTCAGACCACGAAAACGGCAAATTTATTTTGTCCGACAGATCAGACTTAAACTCTACGAACAGAGATTAAACTCTCATGCAAAAATCACACTGCTATTTATCACCTGTCATAATTCCTGTCATTTGACATATTCTACATGTTCCACTCATTAAAACGCCCATTTGGTAATAAATATCAGTCTGATTTTTGCATGAGAGTTCCCTGTTCGGAGAGTTTAAGTCTGTTCTGTCGGACAAAATACATGTGCCGTTTTCGTGGTCTGACCGTTTCAAATTTTTAACCTGTTCCACAATTAAAACTTCCCCTGTTCCAGTGTTCCCATATATCAAAGTTTGTCCGACTAGACACCGTTAAGCTATTAACAAATTTTCAGCTTGCTATTAATCAACTTTTTTTTCATACGCGGGATCCAGACCTATATGTATAGCGCGGAGCCAGGTCGGGTGGGATAAACTAATGCATTTGCAAGTTCTACGGTTAGCAACAAAATCGGGTACCGATATATTTCGATAGTACGTATCATTATCATCATCATACAGCCCTTTTCGTTCACCGCTGAACATAGGCCTCCCTCATTTTTGTCCATTGTGCTCTATTTTGAGCACTTTGCATCCAATTTCTTGACATTTTCTTGAGCTCATCAGTCCAACGAGTAGATGGTCTTCCTCTACTTCTTTTGTCTAATCTCGGCCTGCACTCTTCGTCCACCCCCCATCACTGATTCGGGCGACGTGTCCGGCCAAGTTCCATTTCAGGGTGGCAATTCGGGAAATTACATCGGTAACTCCTGTTCTTCGCCTTAAGTCTTCATTTCTAATTCGGTCACGAAGCGACATACTCAGCATTGACCTTTCCATTTTCCTCTGGGCTATTTGCAGCATTTTAGAAGCTGTGGCTGTCAATGTCAAAGTTTCGGCACCATAAGTCATCATTGGCAACACAAATTGGTCAAATGTTTTACGTTTTAGAGAAATTGGTATGTCGCTTTTAAATAGGTCTTTGAGTTTTCCATAGGCTACCTATGGTAGGTTTATTCTTCTTTGTAGTTTGCATATTTGTTTGTCTCTTGTGATCTTTATTTCGTGTCCAAGGTATATGTATTTTTCCACTAGCTCTACTTCGTTTTCTCCAATATTGATATTTCCACTAGGTACTAGGTTTGTCATGAATTTTGTTTTGGAGATGTTTATTTTGAGACACCTACACTGGCGTACACTAACTAAAGTTCATGTAGCATGGCACATATCTTCTTGAGGTTGTCAGAGAACAAAACTATGTCGTCTGCGAATTTCAAATTTGTTAATCTTCTACCGTCAATATTCAGGCCTCGCTCTTCCCAGTTAAGTTATTTACAAGCATATTCTAGTATTGCGGTAAAGAGTTTAGGCGATAAGTTATCGTCCTGTCGGACTCCTCTGCCGATTGGGATATGGTCCGTGTTTTTATGTAGTTTCACCGACATAGTTGCGTTCTTGTATGTATTGTAAATTAACCTTGTGTATCGGTAGTCAATGCGGCATGCTTGTAGTACTTCCAGAATTTTGTCACATTCTACCGTGTCAAAGGCTTTATGGAAATCTACAAAAGCCAAAACGAGTGGTCGATTGTATTCGATAGTCTTTTCTATTACCGTTTTAATGCTCTGTGGGTGATCATTTGTTCCAAATTGGCTGGTAGAAATCAAGTTTTTCTCAAGACGATTCGTTACTATTCTTGTAAGGAGTTTGTATAAGTGACTAAGAAGACTTATAGGTCTGTAATTTTCTAATTCATGGGGATCTCCTTTTTTGTACAATAGAATTACTTGAGCATTATGCCATTTGTCGGGTATATTGCTATCTAAAAGGCACATGTTAAAAAGGTCTTTTATTTTCTTAAGAAGACAAGTGCCTCCGATGTTTATTGCATCAGTAATTACACAATCTTCGCCTGGAGATTTTTTATTCTTATCTTTTCTTAGGGCTAGTTTACAATCTAGAAATATATGTTCCAGGGCAAAAAAGGTGGTCTTTTGTATTTGTTTAAAAAAATTGTTTAAACAATTTCTGCCCAAAAATTCCGCAATATATCCTTCTTCTTCTTCTTAAAGTTCCTATCCGTTTCGGATGTTGGCGATCATCATGGCTATCTTGACTTTGTTTACCGCAACGCGGAACAGTTCAGTGGTAGTGGTGTTATACCACTTTCGTAAATTTTGAAGCCAGGAAATGCGTCTTCTTCCCGGCCCTCTTTTACCATTTACCTTCCCTTGGAGAATCAGTTGGAGAAGGCCGTAACGTTCTTGATTTCTCATTACATGTCCTAGATATTCTAATTTTTTTGTTTTGATGGTTATGAGAATTTCACAGTCTTTCCCCATTCTACGCAGCACTTTTACATTATTAATTCGTTCAACCCAGGATATACATAAGATGCGCCTATAACACCACATTTCGAAAGCTTCGAGCCGATTCATAGATGCAACAGTTAGTGTCCACGCTTTCATTCCGTAGAGCAGAACTGTGAATATGTAGCTTTTCAACAGACGGTATTTTGTTTTTAATGATATGTCTCGACTGTTGAAAATTGGTCTCATTCTAACGTATGCTGCTTTCGCTTTTATTATTCGCTGTTTAATTTCTGTCGAGTGGTCCCATTGGCTATTTAAATTCGTACCCAGATATGTATATTGCTCAACTCTTTCGATATTCTGTCGGTTGACTGTAAGTTGAGCGTTTAATATTGGTTTTTTACTAATTGTCATAAATTTGGTCTTCTTCTGTTGCTGACTTCTGTTATACGATTTGTTAATATCTGTAAATCATTCAGATTATCGGCGAAAACTATGGTGTCATCTGAATATCTAATGTTATTCAACCATTCACCATTTATTAATACTCCCTTCGCACACAACCGTCTAAAGCTTCTTTAAATATCCATTCAGAGTAAATATTGAATAGTAGTGGAGATAAAATACAGCCCTGTCGTACTCCTCGTTCTATGGCAATTTTATCAGTTAACTGGTCTTCTATTTTGATTTCTGCCGTTTGATTGTAATATTTGTTTCTGATAATCGGTACCCTTCAGATTTGTTTAAAGGGGACATTTTTTTAATAGGAATCCACAAAGAAACCGAATCAGAAATGTTTTCAGACTCACCATATGGACTATATGGAGCGGTCTCACCATATGGACTATATACATACTTCCACATTTTGTAATAAACATACAAACTTTCACCAAGTAACCATCATGTTGATGTAAGATACGAATACGAGTGTGAACTATAAATTTCTAAAAAAAAAATACAAAATCTTTGTGGCTTGTGAATGTTTTAAAAATAAAACAATTGAATATTAGTCTTAAAGGTGGTGTTGAAGCGGCTGAAGTTTCATTCTTCGGTGAGGTATCTTACAGTCCGACCAGATTCACTTTGTATTTGAGATTTGGATGCGCATTGTTGTTGACTTTCGGATTTTCCAAATTTTGTGATTTTTATTTTGATAACATCTCGTTAAGTAAAATACCTGCACGGTACCAAAATAAAATTCAGAAAATGTGGAGAACCCGAACGCCAAACATTAGTGCACATCCAAAATCTCAAATACACACTGAATCTGGCCCGAGTGTACACTGGTGAGTGTTTTATAGAAATCACTAATATAGTTTTAAAAATTTTTATTACAAAATCTAATACAATATCTTACATTTATTAATTATTATATTAACAGAAATAAAATACATTTTGATATAGCACAAATTATTTGCGGTAAAACTCAAGCAAATCTATTAAATTTTTTCTACAATCACTTGATAAAGAAGACTTTTTCGCTTGTCAATGGCAACGAAAAGTTAACGTTTACTGAGTACCGTCACTTTATAGCGCTAGCGCGTTAAAGTTTGATTACCGCGCGTCGTCCGTAGCAACCGTACAACCATACAATACTCGTACAATTTGAAAATTCAAATTGAATAGTTATTTATGTATTAAGAACGAAAAGTGATACATTATTGCTTGAGAGTAAGAGTTACCACTCGACCGTCGCGGAGAGCGGTAATTACTCGAAAGAAATAATGTCACTTTGCGCTTGTAATACATACAACATTTTTTCTACAATCACTTAATAAAATGAAACTATTTTTAAATCACTAACTTTATTGTAACTATTTTATATCTGTTGTTATAATGTCATAACATTAACTTTTATATCTTTCAGTTTGAATGTTCAATGTGATTGTATTGTATGATTGTACGGTTGCTACGGACGACGAGCGTAAAATCAAATTACGCGCTAGAGCAGCGTTTCCCAAATGGTGGGTCGCGACCCGGTACCGGGCCACGAAAGCAAAATGCCGTGTCGCCTCGCCTCGCCGTTTCACATGAACATCTTCTTTTAGACTGCGAAGTGCGTTGACTATCAAAAGGGAATGTTTAAAGAAAACTTTTTTTGAATTAATTGAATAATTCAAGGAAGAAATTTCAATATTCTTAGAACAACATCCACCAACGGCTAGGGATGGAATATTTCAATTTAAAGACAGTTTTCATGATGCCAATCGGTTAATCAAGGTAGCGTATATTTGTTATATTTTTGACTTCTTCAAGAATTTAAATATGACATTACAAGGTAGCAATGTAGTACAAGAGAAGCTGGAAGCTGCAATAAAGTTTGCAAGTTTGCCATACTTATTTAAAAACACCCTGTGTCGATGAAAAATAAGGCGAGTTGTTAAATTATTACCTAACTTTTTTACTATCCAACATAAGCGAATGAATCGAAAAACAGAATGTTAAGAACACATGAGGCTATAGTTGGGTTTTAATTTCAGTATTTTATAAATGCAACAATATTCCACAGGGTGTGGTGACTGAGAAAAAATTACTTTTTGATTGGTACACCCGGTATACAATAACAATGGACAGCCGGAGTGATGACGTAGAAGTGTCAATTTTTATTGGCATATGTCATGTCAGAGTTTTCCAAACAAACGTTGTTTAGTGTGGCAAATTTGTATTTTTTATTGTTTTTTCATAGACAAGTGCAGATAGCTCTAAAATGGACCAAAAAAATAAAAAGTTAATAGCAGGATGAGACTAATTCCAAATGAAAGTACACATATTAGATAACATGTGGAACATTTTTCACCAAATCTGGATGAGGGGAACATGGGTTGGGGGAGCGTTTTTAGGGGTGAAAACGGTTAATTACGATTTGCGGCAAAACGGCACATCCTATCGAAAAAAGTTAAATTTCAAAGTTGTAGGTAATAAAAAGGTCTACAACTTTTGTAAATGAACATTTTTCACATAACCTCAAAATATCCGAGAAACTCGGAAAATTCGATGTTTTTGATTTTATTTTTTTTTCTCACTGAAAAAAAAAAATTTTTTACCAAATATGGTGGAAACTTACCTCTTTCTGTCCCAAACACGCTGTAATTTTTCTGTATAAAAATATTTTTTAAAACTCTTGTTTTTTATGTTTAAGGGAAAATGTAAGCATTTTTTCAATTGAAAAATCTCCCGAAATTTTTTTAGCTTTTTTAAAGAAGTTGGCATTTTTTTGTTTATTGAAACCTCTATTTTCTGATGGTGTAAAAAATATATAGGTTACTGTGGAAAATTTTGTCACAAAAGGCAAAAATCGGAAATTTATTTTCAACCTCTCACCATTTTCAGATTCTCAGACGAAATATAAGTTGCATAGCGAGCAGGAACCAACGAACCTCTGTTAAAAATTTACTACACTAATGCCGTTGTCTGTGATTTTTAATTTTGTGAATAAATGATAGTAAAAAAAAAATAAAAAACACGCTTTTAAAGCACTAAAAATTTAAAAATAAAATATTACTAGCTTTAATTTTAAAAGTTATTTTAAAATTTTTAGTGCTTTAAAAGCGTGTTTTTTATTTTTTTTAAACTATATTTTTTTTAAAGTCAGCCTACTTACCTATAAACTACATTTTTTTTAAACTTTTTTCTCATGAACCAAATTAAAAGTCGCAACAAGTTTTTTAACGAAAAAGTTTATTTAATACAAAAGAAAGTAATTATTATAATTTTAATGGCCAATTTTTCATCAATTAATTAAGTTTTTGCTTCGTTGATGGCATTTCTTCATTACATTCGGTAATGCTTACAGATTCTGTAGTTTCCTCTAAATCTTCTAGACCATCATGGTCTTCGTCTACATTTTCTTCATTTGGCGTTGGTTTCTCATCCATAATGTAATCAACACGTACATACGTTTGATTCACTGTATGTGTCATCATGGTACATATAATGGCCGCGGTGCGGCGTCTGGCTGGGCTGCACCTACTCGCTATGCAACTTACATTACGTTTGAGAATCTGAAAATGGTGAGGGGTTGAAAATAAATTTCCGATTTTTGCCTTTTGTGACAAAATTTTCGACAGTAACGTATATATTTTTTTACACTATCAGAAAATAGAGGTTTCAATAAACAAAAAAATGCCAACTTTTTTAAAAAAGCTAAAAAAATTTCGGGAGATTTTTCAATTGAAAAAATGCTTACATTTTCCCTTAAACATAAAAAACAAGAGTTTAAAAAATATTTTTATACAAAAAAAATTACAGCGTGTTTGGGACATAAAGAGGTAAGTTGCCACCATATTTGGTTAAAAAATTTTTTTTTAAGTGAGAAAAAAAAAAAAATCAAAAACATCGAATTTTCAAATTTTCTCGGATATTTTGAGGTTATGTGAAAAATGATTATTTACAAAAGTTGTAGATCTTCTTACAGCCTACAACTTTGCAATTTAACTTTTTTCAATAGGATGTGCCGTTTTGCCGCAAATCGTAATTAACCGTTTTCACCCCTAAAAACGCTCCCCCAACCCATGTTCCCCTCATCCAGATTTGGTGAAAAATGTTCCACATGTTATCTAATATGTGTACTTTCATTTGGAATTGGTCTCATCCTGCTATTAATTTTTTATTGTTTTTTTGCTATTTGCACTGGTCTATCAGTTTTTACAGAGAATATTTCCGTTTTTTGCAATATTTAAGTACTATTATAGTTACTACAACAATTTTAGAAGGTTGTGTAAATAATAAAGCATGACGTTTTATATAAATAACAATAAAATATATGTCTCGGTGAAGTAAGGTTACAATTTATTTGTTTTTTAGAAATTTTAGATTTTATATTTTATTTTATTTTTTTAGATTGAATACTACTAATTAAAAAGTCTTGGAATTCGGTAAAACCTTACTTTTCAACGTGTTTACAATCTTTGTTTGCAAGTGATCATCATAACACTGAATATAGCCGCAGTTGGCTGTGACGTCACACTCCGGTCGTCTATTTACCTGTCTAGCAACAATATTATCAAACGATAATGTTCAAAAATATGACTATAACATTTAAAAAAATCACTTAAATCGGAAAACAGGTTTAGGAAATATGAGACATAAAAAATGATCAATTTTTAAAGTGATACGTTAATTTCTTGGAGAAATGTAGATATACATAAATACAATTATAGATAAAGAACAGATTATACGAACATACATAATATACCCGAACAATACATACTGTTTCAAATATTCAAAGATAAAGCGATTACAAAAATTGCAATTCGGCATTCTTCAATATACATTATACAATAACTCACACACAACCAACGGAATTGACAATGAGAGATACCTTGAAAACAATAAAGCTCTGTTGTTATGGGGCAGAGAATAGATAATAGGTAAATATGATTTATATAGGTATATATAAAGAATCCACTACACCAAAATGTTGATATCCAAACAACATACACTGTTTCAAAGCGTTTTAATAGTGAAATACCTGTAGAATATTTAGTTCAATCTTTGCAAATGGAATTTTGTTTCGACATGCCGCGATGGGGCCCTTGAATGTCGGGGGCCCCGTATAATTGATACGGCTGATACGGCGGTAGCTACGCCCCTGGCGTTAAGTAACAATGTATTTTAAATGGGATTTACTTTTTCGCACTGTTTGTAACTTTCGAGTTGTCATGGTGACAATCCTTAATTTTCGCGTTGTCATGGTGATGACAATATGAGCAATGAATTATAACAAGAGTTTTGACAGTTTTGTGGTTTGAAAGTAGTTGTAATTTTTAAATTTCAATGTTCTAAAAATTGTAGAATAGAAGAGTTACAGCTTTTTTTAATTGTTTATCGTAGATAAAATATTGTATGAAACTGTGCGTGAAGTACCTTTTGCGAACTCGCTCCGTTGTCGCTCGTGCTCTAAAAATCGCGTGCGATCGCAAAAAGCATACTTCACGAACTGTTTCATTAATAACTATTTTAGCACTCCATTGGAGCGTTAAAAATGCTACTTTATAACACTAGTGCTTTAAAATTTTTAAGGCACTGCAGTTAAAAGTGAATTGTCAAATTGTGAAAAGTCAAAATATTTATATTTCATTTACTAACATTAATATTAATAGTAAAACTTGCACAATTTGAAAACGGTGGTTTAAAAGGTTTTTTAAAATTTAATTTAAACTCTATTATTGCATTTTTAACACGTTTGTAGAAAAAACAAATTTATATAACGGTATAATATTTTCGATAAGAATTTTTAGATATTCCCCTCGAGTGTAGACAACCAGTTCTATTTTTTACGGGTGATAGGTTTCATGGTTTCAGCAATTAACAAAAATATTGTATGTTATATATTTATAACGTTTGTAGAAAAAATATTGAAGGATATACGTGTTAAAAAGTACATTTTTAAGGCACTCATGTGAATTTCAGAATTCGCTTCGCTCATTCCGACTAAATATATTCTTTATATGCAAAAAATTTGAATGAATTTTGAATTAATTCGTTTTCAAGTAAGTACATTTACCAGCAATAGCCGTAACGTAATTGTTGTAAACCATAGTTTTATTTAGGTTGTTATTTGTCATCTTTACAGTATGTATTTAACTAGTTATTTAAATTTAATAGTGTTATTTTTAAAAATAACGCCATTAGGGAAATATATCATATTATATCTGACTTTGACATCATGTAATTATTTATCAAATACTATACCAGTCGGACATAATTAAAAGAATTTATTAATAATTATTGTAATAAAAATATGTATATAAAATCAAAGAAATAGATAGTTATTATTTGTGAAATATTCTGTTTTAGTTTTCGCACCCCCATTTTCAACGCGATTTCCTGGTCAACGGTTTGAGCAACAAAATTCGGATTAGAGCAACTAATTAGCACATAAATAGCACTAAATTTATCACCACAAAAATATCAATGAGATTGAACTTTTTTATGCACATAAAATAGGCACATAATAGCACTAAATTTATCACCAAAACAAATCAATGAGTTTGAAGTTTTTTCGGTGTGGGTGGGTGCAGTTTGCCATTAAGCTTGACCCCCCCAATTTGAACGCGATTTCCTGGTAAACGGTTTGAGCAACAAAATTCGGAATAGAGCAGCTAATTAGCACATAAATAGCACTAAATTTTTCACCAAAAAAATCAAGAAATTTGAACTGTTTTCGGTGTGGGTGGGTGCAGCTTGCCATTAACCTGCACCCCCCCCACTTTCAACGCGATTTCTTGGTCAACAGTTTGAGCAACAAAATTCGGAATAGAGCAACTAATTAGCACATAAATAGCACTAAATTTTTCACCAAGAAATCAAGAAGTTTGAGCTTTTTTCGGTGTGGGTTGGTGCAACTAGCCAATAACTTGCACCCCCCCCCACTTTCAACGCGATTTCTTGGTCAACGGTTTGAGCAACAAAATTCGGATTAGAGAAAATAATTAGCACATAAATAGCACTAAATTTATCACCAAAAAAAATCAATGAGTTTGAAGTGTTTTCGGTGTGGGTGGGTGCAGTTTGCCATTAAGCTTGACCCCCCCAATTTGAACGCGATTTCCTGGTAAACGGTTTGAGCAACAAATTTCGGAATAGAGCAACTAATTAGCACATAAATAGCACTAAATTTTTCACCAAAAAAATCAAGAAGTTTGAGCTTGTTTCGGTGTGGGTGGGTGCAGGATTGCCATTAAACTGCACCCCCCAGTTTCAACGCGATTTCCTGGTCAACGGTTTGAGCAACAAAATTCGGAATAGAGCAACTAATTAGCACATAAATAGCACTAAATTTTTCACCAAAAAAATCAAGAAATTTGAGCTTTTTTCGGTGTGGGTGGGTGCAGCTTGCCATTAAGCTGGACGCCCCCATTTTGACCGAGATTTCCTGGTCAACGGTTTGAGCAACAAAATTCGGAATAGAGCAACTAATTAGCACATAAATAGCACTAAACTTTTCACCAAAAAAATCAAGAAATTTGAGCTTTTTTCGGTGTGGATGGGTGCAGCTTGCCATTAACCTGCACCCCCCCATTTTCAACGCGATTTCTTGGTCAACGGTTTGAGCAACAAAATTCGGATTAGAGCAACTAATTTGCACATAAATAGCACTAAATTTATCACCACAAAAAAATCAATAAGATTGAACTTTTTTCGGTGTGGGTGGGTGCAGCTTTCCATTAAGCTGGACGCCCCCACTTTGACCGAGATTTCCTGGTCAACGGTTTGAGCAACAAAATTCGGAATAGAGCAACTAATTAGCACATAAATAGCACTAAATTTTTCACCAAAAAAATCAAGAAATTTGAGCTTTTTTCGGTGTGGGTGGGTGCAGCTTGCCATTAACTTGCACCCCCCACTTTCAACGCGATTTCTTGGTCAACGGTTTGAGCAACAAAATTCGGATTGGAGCAACTAATTAGCACATAAATAACACTAAATTTATCACCACAAAAAAATCAATAAGATTGAACTTTTTTCGGTGTGGATGGGTGCAGGATTGCCATTAAACTGCACCCCCCACTTTCAACGCGATTTCCTGGTCAACGGTTTGAGCAACAAAATTCGGATTAGAGCAACTAATTAGCACATAAATAGCACTAAATTTATCACCAAAAAAATCAATAAGTATGAACTTTTTTCGGTGTGGGTGGGTGCAGCTTGCCATTAAGCTGGACCCCCAATTTGAACGCGATTTCCTGGTCAACGGTTTGAGCAACAAAATTCGGAATAGAGCAACTAATTAGCACATAAATAGCACTAAATTTTTCACCAAAAAAATCAAGAAATTTGAGCTTTTTTCGGTGTGGGTGGGTGCAGCTTGCCATTAACTTGCACCCCCCAATTTCAACGCGATTTCTTGGTCAACGGTTTGAGCAACAAAATTCGGATTGGAGCAACTAATTAGCACATAAATAACACTAAATTTATCACCACAAAAAAATCAATAAGATTGAACTTTTTTCGGTGTGGATGGGTGCAGGATTGCCATTAAACTGCACCCCCCACTTTCAACGCGATTTCCTGGTCAACGGTTTGAGCAACAAAATTCGGATTAGAGCAACTAATTAGCACATAAATAGCACTAAATTTATCACCAAAAAAATCAATAAGTATGAACTTTTTTCGGTGTGGGTGGGTGCAGCTTGCCATTAAGCTGGACCCCCAATTTGAACGCGATTTCCTGGTCAACGGTTTGAGCAACAAAATTCGGAATAGAGCAACTAATTAGCACATAAATAGCACTAAATTTTTCACCAAAAAAATCAAGAAGTTTGAGCTTGTTTCGGTGTGGGTGGGTGCAGGAATGCCATTAAACTGCACCCCCCAGTTTCAACGCGATTTCCTGGTCAACGGTTTGAGCAACAAAATTCGGATTAGAGCAACTAATTAGCACATAAATAGCACTAAACTTTTCACCAAAAAAATCAAGAAATTTGAGCTTTTTTCGGTGTGGGTGGGTGCAGCTTGCCATTAACCTGCACCCCCCACTTTCAACGCGATTTCTTGGTCAACGGTTTGAGCAACAAAATTCGGATTAGAGCAACTAATTAGCACATAAATAGCACTAAATTTATCACCACAAAAAAATTAATAAGATTGAACTTTTTTCGGTGTGGGTGGGTGCAGGATTGCCATTAAACTGCACCCCCCACTTTCAACGCGATTTCCGGGTCAACGGTTTGAGCAACAAAATTCGGATTAGAGCAACTAATTAGCACATAAGTAGCACTAAATTTATCACCAAAAAAAATCAATAAGTATGAACTTTTTTCGGTGTGGGTGGGTGCAGCTTGCCATTAAGCTGGACCCCCAATTTGAACGCGATTTCCTGGTCAACTGTTTGAGCAACAAAATTCGGAATAGAGCAACTAATTAGCACATAAATAGCACTAAATTTTTCACCAAAGAAATCAAGAAGTTTGAGCTTTTTTCGGTGTGGGTGGGTGCAACTTGCCATTAACTTGTACCCCCCCCCCCTTTCAACGCGATTTCTTGCTCAACGGTTTGAGCAACAAAATTCGGATTAGAGCAACTAATTAGCACATAAATAGCACTAAATTTATCACCAAAAAAATCAATAAGTATGAACTTTTTTCGGTGTGGGTGGGTGCAGCTTAAGCTGGACCCCCAATTTGAACGCGATTTCCTGGTCAACGGTTTGAGCAACAAAATTCGGAATAGAGCAACTAATTAGCACATAAATAGCACTAAATTTTTCACCAAAAAAATCAAGAAGCTTGAGCTTGTTTCGGTGTGGGTGGGTGCAGGATTGCCATTAAACTGCACCCCCCACTTTCAACGCGATTTCCTGGTCAACGGTTTGAGCAACAAAATTCGGATTAGAGCAACTAATTAGCACATAAATAGCACTAAATTTATCACCACAAAAAAATCAACAAGATTGAACTTTTTTCGGTGTGGGTGGGTGCAGCTTTCCATTAAGCCAGGACGCCCCCAATTTGACCGAGATTTCCTGGTCAACGGTTTGAGCAACAAAATTCGGAATAGAGCAGCTAATTAGCACATCAATAGCACTAAATTTTTCACCAAAAAAATCAAGAAATTTGAGCTTTTTTCGGTGTGGGTGGGTGCAGCTTGCCATTAACCTGCATCCCCCCACTTTCAACGCGATTTCTTGGTCAACGGTTTGAGCAACAAAATTCGGATTAGAGCAACTAATTAGCACATAAATAGCACTAAATTTATCACCACAAAAAAATCAATAAGATTGAACTTTTTTCGGTGTGGGTGGGTGCAGGATTGCCATTAAACTGCACCCCCCACTTTCAACGCGATTTCCGGGTCAACGGTTTGAGCAACAAAATTCGGATTAGAGCAAGTAATTAGCACATAAATAGCACTAAATTTATCACCAAAAAAATCAATGAGTTTGAAATTTTTTCGGTGTGGGTGGGTGCAGTTTGCCATTAAGCTTGTCCCCCCTAATTTGAACGCGATTTCCTGGTAAACGGTTTGAGCAACAAATTTCGGAATAGAGCAACTAATTAGCACATAAATAGTACTAAATTTATCACCAAAAAAATCAAGAAGTTTGAGCTTTTTTCGGTTTGGGTGGGTGCAGATTTACATTAACCTGCACCCCCCCACTTTCAACGCGATTTCCTGGTAAACGGTTTGAGCAACAAAATTCGGAATAGAGCAACTAATTAGCACATAAATAGCACTAAATTTTTCACAAAAAAAATCAAGAAGTTTGAGCCTTTTTCGGTGTGGGTGGGTGCAGCTTGCCATTAACCTGCACCCCCCCACTTTCAACGCGATTTCCTGGTAAACGGTTTGAGCAACAAATTTCGGAATAGAGCAACTAATTAGCACATAAATAGCACTAAATTTATCACCAAAAAAAATCAAGAAGTTTGAGCGTTTTTCGGTGTGGGTGGGTGCAGCTTTACATTAACCTGCACCCCCCCAATTTCAACGCGATTTCCTGGTAAACGGTTTGAGCAACAAATTTCGGAATAGAGCAACTAATTAGCACATAAATAGCACTAAATTTATCACCAAAAAAAATCAAGAAGTTTGAGCTTTTTTCGGTGTGGGTGGGTGCAGCTTTACATTAACCTGCACCCCCCCAATTTCAACGCGATTTCCTGGTAAACGGTTTGAGCAACAAAATTCGGAATAGAGCAACTAATTAGCACATAAATAGCACTAAATTTTTTGCCTAGTCCGAACTTTATTCGCGATGGTGGGGGGTGCAGCTTAATATGGGTATATTACCGCTTCATTTAGCATTGCCGGATGAAATTTAAGGTTCCCATATGACGTCACGCGTTCGCCTTCCATGCGTGCGTACATACCGGTCCTCTGTGTACCGTGCACTATACTATGTAGATATTTTGTAATTTTAAAAATTTTCATGTATTTTTAATATTGTTTTTAGTTTACGTAAATACATTTTTATTTTACAACCTATCTCAAATGAATAATTATATTATAAAGTTTGAACAAAATTAAATACTTATATCACGTTTCTTAAAAATATATAAGTGTGTACATAGATCCTACTAAAAAATTACTTATAAAAAGAAAGGGTGTTTTATTAAAATATACAGGGTGTAACAAAAATACAGGTCATAAATTTAATCACATATTCTGGGGCCAAAAATAGTTCGATTGAACCTAAATTACCTTAGTACAAATGTGCACATAAAAAAAGTTACAGCCCTTTGAAGTTACAAAATAAAAATCGATTTTTTCCAATATATCGAAAACTATTTGAGATATTTTATTGAAAATGGACATGTGGCATTCTTATTGCAGTAGTATCTTAAGAAAAAATTACAGTGAATTTTAGACACCCCATAAAAGTTTTATGGGGGTTTTGTTCCTTTAAACCCCCCCAAACTTTTGTGTACGTTCCAATTTAATTATGATTGTAGTACCATTAGTTAAACACAATGTTTTAAAAACTTTTTTGTCTTCTCGTACTTTTTCGAAAAGTCGAGTTTTTATCGAGATATTTTGAATATTTGTCAAATCCCCCACATATTTGTATATGGTTAAGTACGATTATGGAGACTTAGTAATAATATGAAAATTTATTTGTGATTTACAATTTTAGGTATATTTTGAACCATATTAAAAAAGGAGCCAGCCACATCTCGATAGAAGGTGCCTTATCGTAAAAATACAAAGAGGCAAAAAAGTTTTAAAAACACTGTGTTTAACTAACGGTATCGCAGTAATAGTTTAATTTGAACGTACACAAACATTTGGGGGGTTTAAAGGAAAAAAACCCCCATAAATTTTTTATGTAAACATATTTAAAAAAAGCCGCAACTCGATAAAAACTGCCTGATTAAAAAAATACTAAGAGCCAAAAAAGTTTTAAAAATATTAAATTTAACTAATGGTACCACAATAATAATTTAAGTGAAACGTACACAAAAGTTTGGGGGGGTTAAAGGGAACAAAACCCCCATAAAATTTTTATGGGGTGCACAAATTTTACCATATTTTTTCTTTAAGATGATCCTGCCATAAGATTGCCACATGCCCATTTTCGTTGAAAAATCTTTAATAGTTTTCGATATATTTGAAAAAGTCGATTTTAATTTTGTAAATTCATTGGGCTGTAACTTTTTTTATGTGCATATTAGTACTAAGGTAAGTTAGGTTCATTCGAACTATTTTTGTTCCCAGAATGTGTGATTTAATTTATGACCTGTATTTTTGTTACACCCTGTAGTTCTGGTCGTAATATTTTGTATTAAACAAAATTAAAACCTCTCATTTATAAATATTTTAGATTCATAACAAAGGAGAAATAAAAAAACCTTCAAAATAAACAAAACTTTTAGTAATAAAAGTAAGAGTAACTAAAACCTTTTATTATAAAAAATATAAATATGCTTATTAATAATACTTACTTATTCTCTTAACACCTGATCAATTTCAGTTTTAAACTACATAAACTGCTTATATAGTATACAAGAACACAAAAATAATACCATGAAATTTCCAAATAAATATGATTAAAATGGAATACAATGCCCAAAACAACCGTTTTTCTTTTGAACTTTTATTTATATAATCAACTTCTACATGAGAGTTTGAAGTAAATGTGAATGAATTTGTAAAAAATGTTTTCGAAATATCCTAGCGCTTTTATTGTCGATGCAGGCAGACCGTGGGTCGTGACGTCAGACCCCGTTTTCGCGCCTCTGAAGAAATTTGAATTTTATAGCATTTTCAAAGCCTCGTAATAAGCGTATGAATTAAAAATATTTGCTTTTTTTGCGTGCATGCGTTTTAAGATCATGTTACCTTAAATTTTTTAATATTATTTTAATATTTAAAAATATATGGGTCATTCCATTTAAAATCACTCAATTTTGGAGCAAAAAAAATTTTGGACCTCCGATTTTTCTGAAAATTGGTATATAGCTTCTGCGGGACATAAAAATAAGATATTTAAGGTCAAAAAATCTTCTTCTTCTTTTTTTTCTTAAAATGTTATTTTATGCGTTTTTACAGTGATTTGGTGTTTATTTATACAAATTTGCATTTTCTATCGTAAAGTATCAATGGAAAACATAATATTTTAATAGACGGGACTCAAAAATGTCATTATGTGGCATTATAACAAGTTACTTTGATTCAAAACAAGCTTTTGATCAAATTTTATAGTGTAGAAAACGTTAAAATACCGTTTCTTACATTTTTCTCCATTCCCAAAGTACATCATAATCGATTGGGCTGAAAATTTGCCCACAGATAGACAAAACATAGGACTTTAAGTGGTGAGAAGGATTTGAATTATATTACAATACCAAAAAAGTTACATGCAATATTATAGTCAAAAATATGGGCGTCTAATGTAAGTACAATTAACTCGAAAATATCGACCTCACGACAAAAATTGTTAAAAAGAAATTGTAATAATTGTAAATACGATTTATTTGGAACAATTTCAGTTCCCACCATTTTTGTCGAAAAGTTAAAAATGGCGGAGATATTGAGCAAAACAGGTTCTCCTTTAAAATCAAGATGGCGGCTAATGTAACGGAGGAATTCATTCGTGATTTTAAATTTAGGCTACTATTGACTCCCCTAAAGATCAGAAAAATAAAATTTTGGGCAGCTCGGCATACAAGGTCAAATGCTATCTCGACTGGACTAATATATAACTTTTGAGTCTGATATTACTGCATGTTTTTTGGTATTGTAATATAATTCAAATCCTTCTAACTACTTAAAGTCCTATCTTTTGTCTATCTGTGGGCAAATTTTCAGCCAAATCGATGATGACGTATTTTGGGAATGGAGGAAAATGTAAAAAACAGTATTTTAACGTTTTTACACTATAAAATGGGATCAAAAACTTGTTTTGATTCAAAATGACTTATTATAATGCTATATAATGACATTTTTTAGTCCTTTCTATTAAAATATTATGTTTTTCATTGATACTTTACGACAGAAAATTTAAATTTGTTTAAATAAACACCAAATCACTGTAAAATCGCATAAAATAACATTTTAAGAAAAAAAGAAGAAGATTTTTGACCTTAAATATCTTATTTTTACGTCCCTCAGAAGCTATATACCAATTTTCAGACAAATCGGAGATCAAAAATTTTTTGCCTGAGTGATTTGACATGGAATGTACCATATGCAAGTTCCCTATTTTAGGGTAGGTAAGGGACCTAGGCATGTCTGCAGTCTATCTCTTAACAATAAACCTGAATGCGACACTAAAAAACTGGAGGAGATCTTGTACTGGAATGAACGACGAAACAACCTTAGATACACTTTACTTCGATTAAGAATTCATCGCACAAAAGGAATATCTACACTTAATGATAAAGCGATTAATACAAGAATAATAGCAATAGTCCAGGGCGCATCTGTTCTGAGATGGACGTTGAGAGGTGACTTAAATTTTTTTGCAGAAATTTCCTGGAAATGATATAAATAATAATATTTGAGTTATCCTCCCACTCAAAATGGTCCGGAACATTGTTTAAATATAATAATTAATAATCAAAATGTCAAAATATGAAGGAAAAATTCGATTTTTTTATTGGTTTTTTGATTATAACTTTAAAACTATTCATTTCTAAGAAAGGTTGTACTGACATAAAAGTTGCATAATTAAATTTCTTACAATATAGAATTAGGTAAAATTTTTAAAAATAGTCACCTTTGTTGCAAAATAGCAATAATTGCGAAAAGAAACATACAAAAAAAAGTATTAGCATTTTACGTTTTTCAACCATTTATGCTACACTTAGGACCTTCATATTTTATCCAGAACTTTATGATATAGTAAAAGAACACTGTAAATTTCATTAAAATCGGTTTAATAGATTTTGCAAAATAAATTTTGCAATCCAGCTTTCGCAAGAAAAATTCATTTTTTTTAAATGTTGCAGGACTGAAAATAAAGCAGATAGCAAATTGAATCTTTTTTGCTTATAGAAGTGTACTGTACCTTTTATTTGCAATTTTCAAAATAAAAATCTATTAATTACCACGGCGTCAGGAAATTTTTTAAATAAACATTAATTTTTGGTGCTACACGCAGGACAGCGGTGTTCGATTCACACAAGTTACTAATACACAAATAATAATATATTATTTTTTTACTCTATATTTTGTTGTATTTTAATATTTAAGTTCCACAAAAATCAAACTAATTTTATTATTGTTTGTGAAATATTGTTTAAACAATTGCGTTTAAATAATGTTTAAAAATAGTAAACTTTTATTCTCTAAGCTAAAATATATGAACAAAGAAAGTGTTTGCTAAAAAAGTGTTATTTCAAAGGATAGAGTATGTGGTTTTATTTTGCAATAAACAAATTTATTTATTTATATCGAAAGGTAATAAAAATTAAAAGGTATCAATCATTATCAAAGGTCATTGAAATGCCCAATCAGAGCAAACTATCCGCTGTCCTGCGCATAGCACCAATAATTAATGTTTATTAAAAAAATTCCCGACGCCGTGCTAGTTAATCGATTTAAATTTTACAAATTGCAAATGAAAGGTACAGTACACTACTACACGAAAAAAAAAATTCAACTTGCTATCTGCTTTATTTTTAGTCCTGTATCATTTTGAAAAATGAATTTTCTTTGCTAAAGCTGGATTGCAAAATTTATTTTGCAAAATTTATTAAACCGGTCTTAATGAAATTGACAGAATTATTTTACAGTATCATAAAGTTTTTCTCAGTGAAATATGAAGGTCTCAAGTGCAGTATAAATGGTTGAAAAACTTAAAATGCAAATACTTGTTTTTGTATGTTTTTTTTTTCGCAATTATTGCTATTTTGCAACAAGGGTGACTATTTTATAAATTTTTAACCAATTCTATATTGTAGAAAATTTAATTACGCAACTTTTATGTCAGGACAACTTTTCTCGAAAATGAATACTTTTAAGGTTATAATCAAAAAACGAAGAAAAAAATCGAATTTCTCCTTGATTTTTTGAAATTTCGATTATTTAAACAATATTCCGGACCTTTTTGAGAGGGAGGATAACTCAAATAATATTATTTGAGTTATTTTCAAGCAATTTCTGCAAAAAAAATTGAGTCACCTCTCAACGTCCAAATGTACTAACATTTTTACAGATGCGCCCTGGTCTACAATGGGATCTAAATGTTATTTAACAACAATTAAATACATCAGCTTAGAAGAAAAATTCTTTGTCTTTTGTTCTCCTCCTTGTGACCGAAAAACCCGCCATTTTAGAGGGAGTTTTGCTAGTCATTCAACTCGTTCGCTCGATTACTTAGATTCGATATATTATTTGTATTCCAATGTTTTCTTAATCCAGTTGAAAAGTCAATTTAAAGAAATAATAACCATAATTTAATACCGTTTCGAAATGAAATGTAATAATTTTGGTTATTACATCAATAGTTCGATCACGTTCACATAAACTGACCCAGTTATAAAGCATCGGTCCCCGTTCATTCTGCGATTCGATCTTGTTTTCCATTATCAAACAACGATTCGTTTTCTGAATGATTAATTCGTATGGGTGGGTTTATGGATGTTAATCAATTGTATCATTTAAAAACTCAATTTGGAAAAACCGCAGGGTTTAGCAGGTTGTTTGTTTGCTGTCCTGGTCGGAATTTAAATAGCAAATTCAGTCGTTTGTTATTCGGAATGGGAGAAGAAGTCAGTCATTCAAATGGGTTGTTTATCTTTTTTAAGTAGTTAATATTTTAATATTGATAAATATTATTCTTGAGAAGAAAACAATTAACTTTAGTTGTTTCATTTTTATCTTTGCCCAAACGTTATGATTAATTTTCAAACAAGATAAATCAAACATCATGTTGAGAACCCTAGAAGTAAAGGGGTAAGTGTGACAAAAAGTAAATTTTGAGTAAATGCCCTTCATAGATGAGCCTTCACGGTAATTGCCATGAGTTTTTAATGCTAGTTTTTCTGCTCCGGTTTAGTAAATGTTGGTATTATTTATTATTATTTGTGACAAAAAATAATAATTTTATCGACTTTACTGATTTTGTAGCTATTTTTAGGTTGCTAAGTAGCACTTGTACCCTTTTACTTCTAAGAAATGCAACATAACGTCGGTCGAGTGTTATAATTTTGTAAAGCATATTTTAGAGTTTGGCAGGAAAAGCAATTTAAAAAAATGTTCACTGTATTTTCATTTTGAGGCGCTTTGGTTATAGAAATTTTTAATTTTTATATGTATAATGAAATAATAAAGAGTTATTTATAACATTTTATTTATTTAGTATTTACTTAACAAACAAAAAGTGTTTTGAAAAAAATTATAAAATGTTGATAGAACATTATGATTTTATGGAAACATCAACTTTTACAAAAATGTAACGAAATTGTTCTAACAACATCGTGTCGTGTACTTAATATTCTAATAAATTTATAAATTAAGGAAAAAATTCAAATTAATCAAAAGTCACAAGTTTCTTAATAATTTTTTACGAGAATTTGGCTAAATTTACTATTGCTTTGAAATGTCGGAAGAGTTGCTTACATATACAAAGTCCGCAGATAGTGTGCTACTCTTTTTATAAACAAAATAGCGCCCGAAAATCGTGTATTTTCAATTATTGCTCTATAACTCCGAAGATTTTAACTTTACAACAAAAACAGTCAAATAAAAATTCACCGCAATTAAATTCTGCATATAAATATGTTTTTTCCGATCTGCTCCGACGAAAACTTTCCTCGGAAAATCCGAGTTTTCCCAATAAAATCTTCAATTTTCAAATAAAGTTTTAGATAAGTAATTATCAACCAATAATTAAAAAATTTGGTGACTTAAAAGCCTTCTTGGTTTGGATTATAGTTCCAGAAGCTGGTGAAAATAGAACGAATATTTTAGCAACAATTCTATTGTTAATTATTAATTTACGGTCGCAATAATAACCAAAATAATTATGATACATTGATCAAACTTTGAAATCTTATAAAGATGAGATGCCTATTTAACATTTTGTCGACAAAATATAATTTTTTTATTGTTTTGCATAATCTTTAAATGTTTAAAAAAATAGTTATAAACAAATTAACGTTTCTCAGAAAGTTTTTTGTATATTATAATTTTAAAAAATAACTAAAATGCGCATTTCAAATATCTTGAAAATGAATGCTTTAAAACTTTTTTGCAACCATTTAGGCCAGTAACCGAAGCTTTTCACCTCGCAATTTTTACAGAATGAATCGATTTGCTTGAAAATGTGAGAATAAGTAGTGGATAGTCCAAGGATCAAAATCTATATGATTCTGAAAGGCGCTTTTACCATGGGGGTCGTTGCCACCCCATCCCAGGGGTGGAACTGTTTTATTATATTTTGACCGCAAAAGTTAATAAAAACATTCATTTCGTTTTCGATTTTTTCGCTATCGAAAGTGTTAGTTTTGTATAGAAAAAATCAATGTGTTTCGATATACTCATTTACGATTCACTCAATTTTTACCGTAGAAAAACTTTTTCAAACCAGGTTCTTGGCAATTAAATAACCTACAATTTTATATTGAAACATTTTTTCGTATCTCTGATGCTAATCTTTCTATTCTTAAGAAAATGGCATTTTTTACCAAACTACAAAAATTCGTTATTCGCTTTTAACTCCAGTTTTTTAAAAACTGATAATTCTAAGCCAGTCAAACTTCTAGAATCTATTAATAATACATAAATAAATAAGAATCAATAGCGTAAATCACTAAAAACACTGCTAACTTACATTATTATGCTTCCAATTTGATTTCTCCTTTTTTTTTCAAAAAAATTTATTGATTTTTTAACCGTCACTTTTTTATTTTTTATCTTAGAAATTTTGGTAAAAAACAATTTTGTAGGTTTTTACACGATCTATAAGTTCATTTATATTAAATACTTTTAAAATTCTCAATCGCAAAAAGAGGTGACTTTGAAAGGGTTGGTAAAGGTGGTTTTTGCATGTTATTACAAGTTTTAATAGTCAATAGCTCACTCAATTTTTGACGTAGAAAAAATTTTTGTAAACCAGGTTTTTGGGAATTAAATAAGCTACAATTTCATATTTAAACATTTTTTTTTGTATCTTTGATGCTAATCTTGCTATTCTGTAGAAACGGCCATTTTTTTCCAAACTACAAAAATTCGTTATTCGCTTTTAACTTTATTTTTTTAAAAACTAATCATTCTAAGCCAGTCAAACTTCTAGAACCTATTAATAATACGTAAATAAAAAAGACCAAATAAGGTTAATGACTAATTTTAATTAGGGTGATGATTAGGGGGTTACCTACGATCACTTTTTCGCTGAAAAAAATAGGGACTGACATTCTTTTCATTATAAGTCACTTAATTTTTGAGCTATAGATTGTTTTCTTATTTCTGGAGATAGATATTTTTAAGTACTTTAAATTAGTTTGAACAAGTTGTCCTCGAAAAATGCATAGTTTTCCCGTCTTTTGACTTTGAAACTACAATATTTAGCGTTTGAGGAAGACGAGCCAACATATAATAAAGTATCGCTCGATTGTTAGTGGTCTTAAAGAAAATAAAAAAAAGTTTTTGTTTATTTTTTCAAAAGGTACATTTTTTTAAGAAGAGTTGTTTTGATAAAACAAACACTTTTGGAGTTATTAGCAGAAAACTTATTAAAAACATTGATTTTTTCGATATAAAACTAACACTTTGGATAGCGAATAAATCGAAAACTATCAATTTTATCAAAAAAATATATAAAACGTTTTTTGCTTAGAATGAACGTTTTTACCAACTTTTGCGATTAAAATATAATAAAAAATTTCCACCCCCGAGATGGGGTGACAACCACCCCCATGGTAAAAGCGCCTATCGGCATCATATAGATTTTGATCCATGGACTATCCACTACTTATTCTCAAATTTTCAAACAAATCGATCCATTCTGCAAAAATTGCGTAGTTTTCTCCTATTTTAAGCTTCATTACTTGGACTAATTTGCAAAAAAGTTATGAAACAGCAAAGTAAACATACGATTATTACGGTGTTTATAATTTTTTTTTAATTCTTTCAAAGCGTAGAAGTGAGTTTAAAGTACAAGCTAATTATTTACAAAAAAAATATCGATTATAAGTTTAATGGTTATATTTTAATTAAAGATTATAAATATATTTTTTTGTAATTTACACGCGCGAAAGTAGAATAATACAGTACTGTAGCTAAAATTTTCACTCGGAGCGACGACCGGCGGCCGCGCGACGTACACTTTTAATAAATAATGTATGCTGCGTGTCAGTCGCTTCGAGTAAACATTTTAGCTCCGACTCTCTATCAGGCCTACTTTTGCGCTAAAAATTACAAAAAAAAAGTATTTTTAATCTTTGACTAAAATATAAGCATTGCACTAATTTTTGACATTCTTTGTGGGTAATTAGATTGTACCATAGACTCACTTCTAAGCTTTGAAACAATTAAAACAAAATAATAAACAACGGAGAAATCGTATATTTATTTTGCTGTTTCATAAGTTTTTTGCAAATGGTTGGAAAAATTTTTTTAAACATTCATTTTCAAGAAACATAAAATACGCCTCTTAAGTATTTTTAAAATTAGAATATAATAAACAATTTCTGAGAAATGTTAATTTGTTTATAACAATTTTTTTAAACATTTAAAGATTATGCAAAAAAATGAAAAATTTTTATTTTGTCGACAAAATATTAAATATGCATCACACCTTTATAATCTTTCTAAGTTTGATCAATGCCTCATGATTATTTTGGTTGTTATTGCGACTGTAAATTGTTAATTAACAATTGAATTGTTGCTAAAGTATTCGTTTCATTTTTACCGGCTTCTGAATTTATAATCTATACCAAAAAAGCTTTTATTTCACCAAGCTATATAATTATTAATAAATAATTACTGGCCCAAAAAAATTATTTGAAAATTCGAGATTTTGTTGGGAAAACCCACATTTTCTGAGGAAAATTTTTGCCGGAGCAAATCGGGAAAAACATGACTCTATGTAGAATTAAATTGGGGTGAATTTTTATTTAAGTGTTTTTGGTGTAAAGTTAAAATCTTCGGAGTTATAGAGCAATAATTAAAAAAATACGATTTGTCGGCGCCATTTTGTTTATAAAAAAAGTAGCACACTATCTGCGGACTTTACATACCTATATTAATAATATATAGGATCGTATAATTCGATTCCAGCAATAAAATTGCTGGTAAATAACTTTTCTTTGTACTTTACTAATTAGACCAGCGTATTACAACTATTTTTTTTTCAAAATTTAAAGATTATGCAAAAAAAAGAAAAATTTATATTTTGTCGATAAAATATTAAATAAGCATCTCATCTTTATAATATTTATAAGTTTGATCAATGCATCATGATTATTTTGGTTATTATTGCGATCATAAATTATTGTTAATTAACAATTGAATTGTTGCTAAAATATTCGCTTAATTTTCACTGCCTTCTGGAATTACAATCTATACCAAGACAGCTTTGATGTCACTAAGTCATTTAATTATTGATTGATAATTATTACTTACCTAAAACTTTATTTGAAAATTAGAGTTTTTGTTAGGAAAACCCAAATTTTCCGAGGAAAATTTTCGTCGGATCAAATCGTGAAAAATGTATCTCTATGCAGAATTTAATTGCGGTGAATTTTTATTTGGGTGTTTTTGTTGTAAAGTTAAAATCTTCGGAGTTATAGAGCAATAATTGAAAAAAATACGATTTGTCGGCGCCATTTTGTTTATAAAAAAAGTAGCACACTATCTGCGGACTTTGCATACCTATATTCTTAATATATAGGATCTTATAATTCGATTCCACGAATAAAATTGCTGGTAAATACCTTTTCCATGAATTTTGCTAACACTGTTCTACAAAATATTTTTTTCTGGGGTAATGATGATTGATCCTAAATGGCCTTTTCGTTCTAAATCAGAATCTGTAATTTAAATTGCTCTATCAGGTACAGATTTTGAGATATTTAGTATTTTATGGTAAAATTCAGGTAAAAATTACCCTAATTAAAATACAATTATGTAGGATAATATCTATGTACCTGGTAATTTCTACCAAATTAGTAACCAAGGGCAAAAATATACCTAAAACTATATTTTCGGGATTATTATAATCCTCACAACACAATAGGACAGACAAAAGCGAGGGATCAAATAATAATAGCACGAACTTTCGACAAGGCGGAGGCGGTACCTCTAACCCAGTGCGCATGAGCGCATGGCAGTTTATAAAACCTAATGTAAGTAACAATATGGGTGGGGTTAGTTTCATCTAATTCGTTCTTATAGAAAGTTGTGAAGTGTGTTAAGTGTCCGAGTAAATGTCGTCACGTTATAAGTGCCGCAATAACCCAGACAGTTTCTGCTATATTTGTGGTGAATACATTTTTGAAAGACACAGAAAACAAATGTCTCCAGTTGTACATAAAGCCTACAAACTATATTTTGGTTGTGCCATTGGTGATCAGGATAAAAAATGGGCGCCACATTTTTGTTGTGCGAACTGTTATGTGAAGTTGATACAGTGGTGGAATGGAAAACCTGTTTCGATGGGCTTTGGTGTTCCAATGGTGTGGCGCGAGCCCAAGGATCATGTTACAGATCATGCTACTTTTGTCTAACAAATGTACGGGGTTTTACTAGCAGGAAGTCTAAACAACACATAGGATACCCCATAAACGTACCTTCTGCTATACGACCAGTACCTCAAAATGCAGAAATTCCTGTACCACCAGTTCCCCGTGATGAAGATAAAATCCGTGGTGTAATTGAGAATATGCCAGAAACAGAAGAAGAAACACCTTTGGACACTTCTGCGGGGGGAAATAACTCAAAGAATGAAGAGCCCTTGTCTGCATCAGACCCAACATATGAGCCTTCTAAACACGTAGTACCGCATCTTTTGTCTCAGGGTGAATTGAATGACTTAGTCAGAGATTTAGGTCTAAGTAAGAGTAAGGCAGAGCTTCTGAGTTCACGTTTGCAAGAATGGAAGCTTTTACAGCCAAACACACGTGTAACAGTTTATAGAGACAGAGAGCTTGATTTTGTCAAGTTTTTTGAGAAAGATGACATCATGACCTTTTGTAAGGACATCAGAGGCCTAATGGCAGCCCTAGATAGACCATATAAAGCTTCTGATTGGCGCCTATTCATAGATGCATCTAAAACAAGCTTAAAAGCTGTTTTACTTCATAACGGTAACTTAATATCTTCGGTTCCCGTTAGTTATGCAAGTTTGACGAAAGAATCATATGGTGTGCTTCAACATCTATTAACAAAAATTAAATATCAAGATCACAAATGGAAAATTTGCGGAGACTTTAAAATAATCGCAATGATACTTGGCATGCAAGGAGGATATACGAAGTACTGTTGTTTTTTATGTGAGTGGGATAGTTGTGCTCGAAAAGAACATTTTGTAAGAACAGTATGGCCAACCAGAAAATTAATAGTTGGAGAGAAAAATGTGACGAATGAATCTCTTGTTGCCCCTAAAGATGTAATTTTACCACCGCTTCACATTAAACTGGGTTTAATGAAACAACTTGTGAAAGCAATGGATAGAAACGGCCAAGGATTTGCTTACCTCATTACCAAGTTCCCCCGCCTGTCTGATGCAAAAATTAAAGAGGGTGTATTTGTGGGACCACAAATAAGGTATCTGATGAAAGGTATCTAGAAAAGAAAAGCGTTCCTGGATTGCATTCAAGAAAGTATGTAAGCAGTTTTTCGGAAGACATCGTTCTGAAGACTATAAAGATGTAGTTAAGGAAATGTTAAATGCATATAAAGATATGGGATGTAATATGTCTTTGCAAGTTCATTTCATGCATTCCCATTTAGACTACTTTCCAGATGATTACAGCAAAGTATCAGATGAGCATGGAGAACGCTTTCATCAAGAGATAGCGGCAATGGAAAAAAGGTATGAGTGAAAATGGCAACCGTCAATGCTTGCAGACTACTGCTGGAATCTTAAAAGAGACTGCGACGATAAATACAAAAGAAAAAAATAAAATGTGAAATTATGTTTTTCGATCTTTGAATATATTCTATTAGTATTAAAAAAATATATTTTGTAAAAACTTTTTAGTTTTCATGTTAAATATACAGCAGTTAAAAATATACGTAAAATGTGTATTATTCTCACGTGGGGTATCTAAGGAGGAAAGGTGTAGGGGACACAAATATTTTTTTAATTTTTTTTTAAATATATTTTCGTAATATATAATAGCTGGCATCAGTTAACCCACGTATAGTTGGTCCTGCCTTAAAAAGTCTTTCATTCCACTGGCGTATTTTGTAAAATAATGGATCAAACAAAAATTCAAATTACTCAAAAACGGTGCCTGATAGAGAAATTTTTAAAGTAAATCTGAATTTAGGTGACCAAAATCATTGATAATCAAGTGCCAGATAGTCAGAAAAAAAGAAAAAGTTTTTTTTTTGTAGAACAGTGTAATTAGCCCAGAGTATACTACGTTAGTTGACTCATAGGTACATTCATCGACATCAGTGTCGCTTTGGTGATCCAAATCGTCATTTTGGACTTCTGCTTCTTTAAAATTTGTTCTTCATCATGTTGCAGATTTATGAAAAACTTATTGTAAATTGGAAGTACTTCGTTGAGTCACTGTTGAAGATTTAAATATTTAGCTTGCTTAATAAGAAACCTTTTTTCAATTTGTAGTGGTACGAGATGTAGCAGAATGGCACAATTTTTCCAGCTCGAGTGGGTTTCATAGATAGCTCACTAAACTCTTCTATGCTACCTCCAGATGTTTTCTTGTAAAGCAGGGTAAAAGGTTTATTCTGTTGAAAATGTAATCTGCATTTCGCTCAAGCTCTTCTTGTCTTGAAGTATACCGCAAATGTTTGAACGTCTAAATAATCGTCATTTTCTATCTGCACTGTGAAGAACTTTCTACTTGTAGTTACTAGCTCCATCCAATGTTAATATCGGCTTTATTCAATCCAGGTTCGTTTTGGTTCTTTTCTTTTTTAACTCTGTCAAACCAAAGTTTTGGTCACATTCATTATAAGAATGGCTACTTATTAAAAAGCGATCATCTACTTTTTGAATATTAGTGTTCAATAAACAATGTAGTAGAATAGATAATGCAGAGCCTAAATTTGACTGTCAGATGGCTCTGGTTTAGGCCTTCACAGTTGTCGCTAAATGCAGTTATGTTTCACAGGTGGAGAAACACTTCTGATATATTTTAGAAGACAAGATGATATTTCCTGACATCCACGTGAAGCCTGGCCTTCATGCCATATAAAGAAAATGGTCATTCCAATCTGTAGGTTATGCACTCCTAAGTTATATGTCAATAATTGCCTTAAATAATATGCCTTAGAATTTGACACATTAGAGTTGGCATAGTATTTTGCAAATCTAAGATAATCGCAACTTTGCTAGTATCCTTTAGGTCAGGGGTCACCAATTATATTTCCTGAGGGTCCGTTTCGAAAACCTATGACACTTCCGGGGTCCGGAGTTAACACTACCTGTCTGGTTGTTCCAATTCGTCAAAAGAGTGCAGTGCAAAATATTTAGACAAAAATTTGTTAGTAACAGTTTTGCACCTTTTTTGCTCCTTTTTTGCTCATTCAACCTTTTTTGCTCCCGAAAATTTACGTTTCTAGCATTTTTGGGTCATCTTAAACAAAAAAGTTTTTCTTACAATTTTCTCAAAACTTGATAGATTTTAAGTTTTAAGCGATTTATAAACTGAAAAATGCGAAAATAAGCATTTTCGAAGCTTGAAAATTCATGTGTACATTATTATTTTTGCGGTTGTCAAGTGTCTAAATTGAAGTTTAAACATTCAATTTAAAGATTCTGATAAGTTATCGGGGTTTATTTCAATTTCGACCGTTTGTTTTTATTAGCGTATTTAATTAGCAAATTGGAAATAATTAATTGAATAAATAAATAAATAATTAAGAAAAAAATATATTAATAATAAATTATAAAATTTTAATAAATGTGAAGTATTTGTTGGGCATTTTTTGCATAAGTACGTATAATATGTATAATAAGTGCGACAGAGACGCACCATAAATTGCGATGTGCGGCGACTTAAAGGTCGAGTGCACTCGCATAATTAAAAATTAAAAAACAACGGTCTATATTGAAGTAGGTACATCGCGATTACACGTTAGAATCTTGAAATTGAATTTATAAACTTCAATTTAAGCACTTGGCAACCTGAAAACTAATAATTTACATATGAATTTTCAAACCTCGAAAATGCGTAGGTATTTTCACATTTTTCAGATTTTAAATCGCTTATAACTCGAAAACCATAAACTTTTGAAAAAAATGACAAGATATATTTTTTTAAATACAATTTTCGGGGCTAAAAGGTAATTTTGAATTTGAATAAAAATGTTGTTTTTCCCGGCATCCCGGGCCCCTTCTGATTTGTTTAAGGGGACATTTTTTAACAGGAATCCACAAAAAAACCGAATCAGAAAATTTGTCATTCGTTACAAAATTAAATTATCAGGGAGAAAAATGACATTTTTTTTATTGTGTACAACCTGTCTGAAGTTTGGAGTGAGTTTGGTGCAACTGATTCTCATTGGGGGGTTGAGATATTCATCTGTTAGCTGAGATCCGTACCGATTTTTAATAAAGTTCACTCTTTTTAAAGCGGCTTCGCACAGATAAGTTGAGTCAAATATAATATACAATTTCATTGTCAAACATTTTCAAGATTGCCAAACGCTATATTTTGAATTCAATGACGGTCCGCACAAAAGTAGTTCACAGTCCGGATGCGGACCGCGGTCCGCTAATTGGTGACCCCTGCTTTAGGTCATAACACTAATTTTTTGGTGTTCTTACGGCTTTCACCTTACGCAAGTGAAAGTCTTTCTCTGTCTGAGCTAAAGCTTTTTCTTCTACCGAACCATAATATGTTTTTATCTGAAATTTGTCACATATATCACAGGTGTCTGTACTTGTCCTTTTCAAACTAAGGCTGAAATGAGTATTAAAATTATTCCTGTAAAGTCTTTTCTTTACAGGTTCCTCTGTTCTTCCTCCTCACAGAAATCACAATATAGTTTTTACTTGGCTTATTGCTAACTAAATAGTTGGAGTAAACAGTATTTCTTAACTTACCTTCAGTTCTTACAAAAAAAAACACAACAAATTATTCTTAAAAACACTGTAGTTTATAATAAAGTATTACTTTAACGACAACATAATATTACTTTAGAGGAGCTATACCACTACCCATCCAAAATGATAACAAACTCAACTAACAATCTGACACAGTGGCACAGGAGTACAAGTGCACTTGTATCTCTTCTCTTCCCAGTTCTACACATAGTTGGCTTGGAGGCTAAGTAACTTGTCGCTAAAAAGCAGAACCTCTGAGACTTCGCTTATATCGCTTAAATCTCTTTATCTCCAAAGAGAATGAAACATTGCCAGTTCGGCGATGTAGTTATCCCAATATTTACAAAAATGTCATTTATACCCCTTTATTTCTAGGGTCCTCTCCATTACCAAACAACGATTCGTTTTCTGAATGATTCGTTTTACAATTGATTAACATACATAATAATCAATTGTATCATTTAAAAACTCAATTTGGAAAAACCGCAGGGTTTAGCAGGTTATTTGTTTGCTGCTCGGTCGGAATTTAAATAGCAAATTCGGTCGTTTGTTGTTCGGAATGGGAAAAAACAGCAGTCATTAAAATGGGTTGTTTATCTAAATTTATAAGAACTTAATTTTTTTGACTGTTATTACACTAGAGCCTATACAAATACATTATTATTACCAATGTATCATAGAAAAGGGGGCATCCCCCCTAATTGGCTGTATACCATAGTAAAAATTACTTAAGAAGTGAAAAAGGCTTCCTTTGTAGCAAGGTATAAAAATTAAGTTTTAAATGGTATAAAGATGGTCTTAAAAAAATCCAAGTTTGACTTAAAGTATATCACAAATTTTTTCGGTCTTATAAGACCATGATCAGGTTAAACTCCAGATCTTAGTATTTGAAACTAGCCACAGAATTTGGTCACATGACCATTATATTATCAAATTTGAACCATTTCGGCTTAATTAAAAGCGACACTAAGTCGATATTTATAAATTAAAAATTATTAAAATGTTCCTCTCCATTATTTGTCTTTATTTCTCTTCTAATGTAGGCTAATGCTTTTGCTCTAAGCAGCCAATGATCACTCCCAACAGTTACTTTATTAATATATGATATAATGTGTGTTTATAGAGAGGCAGTTGGTTTTGGACTTAATCTAATAGCTACATATCGTAGTAATAACGATTTTATGTAGTCTATTGACTAAAACTGATATTTAAATTAGGTCATAAGAATCGTGAAGCTATAATTTCATACTCTTGAAAAAGTATGCTGTTAAACGTATTATAATGCAGATAATGTATATAGGGTGAGGCAGATAACTGGCCTATTAGAAATATCTCGAGAACTAAAGGCAACAGAATCATGAAAATCGGAATAAAGGGGTTTTGAAGGATGATCTATTAAACGAATGTATTTTCATATCTTTGCAACTTCCGGTTATACCGGAAGTTGCTTATAACTTCCCTTTTTTAATGGGACACCCTGTATATTTTTACATTTTTGGATTCTCTTCGATGTCTTCTTTCTTAAAATATGATGTTTTGTAATATAATACAGGATATTTTAAAAGATAATTACGTTTTTTTATTAATTTCGTAGCAATATTCACACCCTGTAGAATTGTAGTAGTTTGACATCTAAAATTCTACTTACGTTCAAATGATTTTTAATATACTCTACTATTGTTAAGAATCATTAGTGTAACTAAATTTTTAATTTTAATATACAGGGTTGGTCGAAACTCGGAATGAGTATTTTCTGAGTTTTCTTAAACGGAACACCCTGTATTTTAGTATTCTAATGAAATGATATTTTATGGTAATTTTTTATTTCTTAAGCATTCCCTATACCTAACTGCTTTAATTTGTGCTTAATTGTTAGTCGCACCAACAATCTTAACTACGTAGGTATTTTGATAGCTAAACCATTATTGGTAATTTTAAGGACCAGTCTGGATTAATGTGTATTTATTTCTGAAAAATTATTTGGGATTGAGTATTTTCACGGCCAACCTAATAAAACTTTACGTATTTTTTGTTGCAATTAATGTTTAGCTTGAATCACCAATAACTCACAAATTAAAGCAGTTAGGTATAGGGAATGCTTAAGAAATAAAAAAGTACTATACAATATCATTTCAATACAATACAAAAATACAGGGTGTTCCATTTAAGAAAACTCAGAAAATACTCATTCCGAGTTTCGACCAACCCTGTATACTAAAATTTAAAATTTAGTAATACTAATGATTCTTAATAATAGTAGAGTATATTAAAAATCATTTGAACGTAAGTAGAATTTTAGATGTCAAACTACTACAATTCTACAGGGTGTGAATATTGCTACGAAATTAATAAAAAAACGTAATTATCTTTTAAAATACCATGTATAATATTACAAAACATCATATTTTATTCTTTCAAACATCTTACATAAACATCATATCTACTAATTTATGTTTAAACGATTTTTAATATAGACTACTATCATCAGTTATTAGTAGTATACCAGAATGTTTAATTTTAGTATATGGGGTTGGTTGAAACTCGGAATGAGTATTTTCTGAGTTTTCTTAAATGGAACGCCCTGTATTTTTGTATTGTATTGAAATGATATTGTATAGTACTTTTTTATTTCTTAAGCATTCCCTATACCTAACTGCTTTAATTTGTGAGTTATTGGTGATTCAAGCTAAACATTAATTGCAACAAAAAATACGTAAAATTTTATTAGGTTGGGCGTGAAAATACTCAATCCCAAATAATTTTTCAGAAATAAATACACATTAATCCAGACTGGTCCTTAAAATTACCAATAATGGTTTAGCTATCAAAATACTTACGTAGTTAAGATTGTTGGTGCGACTAACAATTAAGCACAAATTAAAGCAGTTAGGCATAGGGAATGCTTAAGAAATAAAAAAGTACAGTAAACTATCATTTCATTACAATACTAAAATACAGGTTGTTCCGTTTAAGAAAACTCAGAAAATACTCATTCCGAGTTTCGACCAACCCTCTATACTAAAATTAAAAATTTAGCTATACTAATGATTCTTAATAATAGTAGAGTATATTAAAAATCATTTGAACGTAAGTAGAGTTTTAGATGTCAAACTACTACAATTCTACAGGGTGTTAATTTTGCTACGAAATAAATAAAAACTTAATTATCTTTTAAATTACCCTGTGCAATATTACAAAACATCATATTTTAAGAAAGAAGACATCGAAAAGAATCCAAAAATGTAAAAACATACAGGGTGTCCCATTTAAAAAAACGAAGTTATAAGCAACTTCCGGTATAACCGGAAGTTGCAAAGAGATGAAAATATTTTCATTTAATAGATCATCCCTCACAACCCCTTTATTGCAATTTTCATGATTCTGTTGCCTTTAGTTCTCGAGATATTTCTAATAGGCCCTTTATTTGCCTCACCCTGTATTAGCAGTACAATAATAGTTATTTACGTACCAAGTCAGTAAAGTGACTCTTTATCGAACGAGTCTGATATTACGAGAAGAGCAAGCGTAGCGAGCGAAGCGAGTAATAGAAGAGTTCGATAAGAAATCTTTACTGACGTGGTGCATAAAAAAGTTTATCGCCAACATATATTTTTTAAATATAAAGTCGTCCGAACCATTGGGATTATAAACGACAACAATTGAAAATACATATTAAAAATAAAAAGAGATTGTAATATTAACTAAATACATATGTCCTAATAAAAGGTATACCTGAAAAATTTGTGATACAATTAAATGCCTTTTATTCCTATTTCCGTTAAAAACTGTATGATATTGTTGATATTTGTATTGTCTCTAAGAAGCTTAGATGTCCCTGGGAATGTTGAGTTTACTTCTCGATTGCTGGTATACTTGACAATCGGTTAAGATATGTTTTATTGATATAAAATAATATTTTCCAATATAATTTCATCTTGGTTTTAACATTTACTTGCAATTTACAATTTAAGAACTTTTTAAATTTTAGACGTCATAATAATTTCATGACAGTGATGACAGATAACTTGCAAGAATGCCGCTTTCGATTTTTAATCGATAGTTATCAATATTGAACAATTAATAAATCGGTAAGGTTTTAATTTATTTGATATAAATATAATTACAAAATACTACAGAATTTCACTTTCTGACATAAATTTAATTGGTAATATCGCAAATTGCGTACAATATTTTTAATAACTAATGTAAATAAATTGTAAGTCCACTCAAATACTCGCCATTCGATTACTGCCATCGACCACTTACATTCAATCTCGATTAATTTTATTAATCGCTGCAGGTAAAGTAAAATTCTTCTTTCAGTACAATAAAGTGTTACTTTACTGCCGCAAATGAGGGCAAATGAGTACAATAATGAATGACTTTAGTGACGGTTGACGATAAAAGAATTTTTTCACAGCTCTAATTTTGGTTTTCCAAGGAATTCATTTAACATGCCATAGACAGTTTGGTCAAATAAAGAAATGGACGGTTCGTTTTCTGTTTGTAATAATTATGAAACAAATTTTGTATTCCGCTTTCATTTATGTTGTTGGTTCTTTTTGAAAAATAGGTTTATAACATAGAGCCAACGATGGAATAAAAATTTGAGTAGAATATCTCCTCCATACTTTCTTCCCCACTCATTAAATACTATAGGCTCAAATATACTATTCGCTACGTGCCTGAATATGGTGGGGATATACGAAACTATGCCAGTGTCCCTAGTGGCAAAATATGACAATTTTGGCGAATAATGATTGAATAATATTTTTTTTTCAATAAAGATTTCGCTTACCTTATTATTGTCGTTTTGATTTTTATTATTTTTATTTATATTTTCATACTGACTTTCTTTTCTTCCCCGATCTGGTGGTATATTCCCATCGTCATCTATTTTTATTTTGTGTTACACACACACACATTATTCACACACAATAATTCAATAGACCCAGCTAATGTTAAAATATGGTACTAATAATTCACACTGCCTTATTGCTTTCGATGTACACTTAGTTAATGTTAACACCGACAACTAAACTATAACGAAAAAGTGAAGAAAAACCCTTAAAATTCATATTTCCTTTAGAGAATTTCCAAATATCCGCTTTTTAATTTGACGTTTATTTGACACTCGAACTTTTTGTTTGTATAACAAATTTTATCAAAAATGGTAAATAAATATTATACACTCCACAAACCATACATACTCATAGACGTTTCGTTTCACGTACATTATCAAGGTCAAGACAGCAAATTAGTTACCATTCCAATCCAGAGATGTCGCTGTCAGTCAATTCTCTTGTCATATTTAACAACTGTTATTTACTTTTTATTTTACAGTTTGTGGCTTAATTATTTTATTATAGTGGTGTTACGTTTTTAATTAGGTTTAATCACAATTTTAATCAAGTGTATTAATCTCCTCTCCGTTTTTATGAGTAGAATCTTTAGTTTATATTGATCATCCCGTGTTGTGTTTCTCCACATTTAAAAAAAACAATATATAGATCCTGAAACAGTTTATTCCAATAAACAAGTGTGTCATCAACATTTCGGGTCTATATATTTTTGGAAGTTTGTAAAAGATTATAAGGTAATATTTATCTATACAATCATCCTACAAGATTCTTTCAAAAATGTTCATTCAACTCAATATTACACATCAGTGCTTTCACGTGACACATGGCAGTAGTGTTTAGCATTTTGAAAAGAAATTGGAATATTTGAAGTTTTCAGTAAAATATTGAATAAAACATTGAATTGTCTTTCTGTTGTTTTAATTTCCTTCGAAATTTCATCAAAAATCCCGCAAAATTTATAATTTGAAATTCCCATGTAACTAAAATTTGTCAATTTAGTTCCCATTCCAATCAAGAGATGGCGTTAATTCGATCCGAAAGATTAACATGGTCGTGAAACGTCTATGAGTATGTATGGTTTGTGATACACTCACGGACAAAAATATTGCATAATTTATTTTTGAAGTATATATTTTTTGAAAGTTTAGTCAGGAAATAAAATTCGAAATTATTTATCCTCTAAGCTTTTTAAGTTGGAAAAAATAAAGCATAACAGAGTGGCGATATACTCGACAACGGAAATCTAAAAATGCATTTCAAGTTCTGTCATTAACCGGGATAATAATTTTAGTGAATTATTACCCTTTATATCCACAAAAGTGAATAAAGTATAAACTAAAAGAAAAGAAAGGATGGTTTATATTTGATTACAGTACAGCACCTCTACTATGTGCTTATACGTATTTCGGAATAGCCGTTTCCTCATCGGAGCACCTGGGTAGAGGCACTGAACTGAAATCAAATCCTTCCATCTTTTCCGGGTAATTATCAAAATAATTACCAAAGATGCTACTAGCACCATCTATGAATCGAAAGTTGAGTCAGGAAATAAAATTCGAAATTATTTATCCTCTGAGATTTTTAAGTTGGAAAAAATAAAGCATAACAGAGTGGCGAAATACTCGACAAGGGAAATCTAAAAATGTATTTCACGTCCTGTCATTCACCCAGGTGCTCCGATGAGGAAACGGCTATTCCGAAATACATATAAGCACATAGTAGAAGTGCTGTACTGTAATCAAATCTAAACCATCCTTTCTTTTCTTTTAGTTTATACTTTATTCACTTTTGTGGATATAAAGGGAAATAATTCGCTAAAATTATTATCACGGTGAACGACAGGACGTGAAATGCATTTTTAGATTTCCCTTGTCGAGTATTTCGCCACTCTGTTATGCTTTATTTTTTCCAACTTAAAAAGCTCAGAGGATAAATAATTTCGAATTTTATTTCCTGACTCAAATTTGGATTCATAGATGGTGCTAGTAGCATCTTTGGTAATTATTTTGATAATTACCCGGAAAGGATGAAAGGATTTGATTTCAGTTCAGTGCCTCTACCCAGGTGGTCCGATGAGGAAACGGCTATTCCGAAATACGTATAAGCACATAGTAGAGGTGCTGTACTGTAATCAAATCTAAACCATCCTTTCTTTTCTTTTAGTATATATTTTTCATTTTAAAAGTGTTTGTACTTTTTGTTGCTAAATCAGTTGAGCTGGACTATCCTACGTATATTTGTTGTCAAGTAACTTGCATATTGCAGAGTCACCACTAATTTGTAGAGAAATTAATGAAATAGTCTGATTTTGCTTATTACATTTAATTACAAAAAAAAAACAATAACACCCGTGTTGAGCTGGCCCCCCCCACTTGCAAAAATTAAAAAACAAATAGCCCTGATTTATGAGCTATTTATGAGCTCTCATATTCCGCGAACTAAAAATTTTGAGCTCGTTCCACTGAGCAGGAATTTAATACCTAGTGGGGGGGGCTGAGTCAGCCCCCCCCACTACTTAAAAATAGGAATATTGAATCGGTTTTTGCGGCAGAATTACGAGCTATTTATGAGCTCTTGAAATTATATAGTTTCGATTTTTGAGCTCATCCCCTTCACCCCCAAACAACCCTTTAATTGATTTAACTTAAGAGAAAGATGCTGGGAAAACTTAAAATATATCGTATTGCGGATATAATTCATATAGCTTATATACTCTAAGAATAAACTATTAAATCAAGAGCATTTCGATTATTGAGCTACAACCCCTTCGCAAGAAAACCACCCTATCTTCCCGGCTTAAGAGAAAGTTGTACTTAAAATGCGTTAAACTAATTATTTGGCGACTACATATCATTTAATAATTTATAAGGTTCCAAATTACGCGCATTTAGATCAGTAAATTGCAATTTATTTTGTATAGTGCAGTCACTGAAGGTAAAAATCAACGATTACCTTCAATTTCGGTGAACCTTCATCGATTTTCACGAAAATTGGTCAGTAGTTAGAGGATACGTCAAGAAACAAAGGTGACATGGTACTACCTTGCGCCTTTACCCTGAGGGTGGATACCGCCCCTTCTCGGGGGTGAAAATTATTTTATAAAAAATAAATGCACAAATCAATAAAAGAACAAATTAAAAGCAAAATTTATTATATAAAGTTAATAAAATAAGTCAATACTTTTTAAGTTATTAAAGATCAAAGATTTTAATTATTTGTGAAAAAATGCATGTTTTGAAAAGGTTTTTTGTAAATCACTGAAAAACTTTAAATTTTTACAAAAAAGTTAATAGTAGTTTAATTCGTATAGCTTATATTATAAGAATAAACTCTTAAATCACGCGTCTTTCGATTATAGAGCTACAACCCCTTCGCAAGAAAACGACCCCATATTCCCGGCTTAAGAGAGAGTTGTTCTTAAAATAATTTAAATTAATTATTTGGCGACTACATATCGTTTAATAATTTATGAGCTTGCAAAATATACGCATCTCAATTATTGAATTGCCATTTTCTTTCTATAGTGCAGTCACTGAAGGTAAAAATCAACTAGTACTTTCGATTTCGGTAAATCTCCATTCATTTTCACGAAAATTGGTGAGCGGATTTTGATACTATCAACTTTTTCTGCATCTTATTTTTCATAGTTATTTCTAAGTACTTTGACAAGTATTTAGAACCTAAGTGTTATAAAATGCATCTCTTTCCCGTTATTTAAGCTTGAACCCTTAGATTTTAACAGTCGCGGAAAAAATATACATTTAATTACCAATAACTTATTTTAAATTAACATTAAAGGGTTTTTCAAGTAAGCAAGTTATTATATTTTTTATTAGCTTCAATTTTAGTGATGAAAACTTTTTAGTCATTTATGAAAAATCGCTCTAAAGCATGCATTTTCTTTCCAAAAATTAAAATATTTGATCTTTAATAACTCAAAAAGTATTGATTTATTTTAATCACATTATATAACAAATTTTGCTTACAATTTGTCCCTCTCTCGATTTGTGGGGTTATTTTTAATAAAGTAATTTTCACTCCCGAGAAGGGGGTGACATATACCCCAGGCTAAAACCCCAAGTTGTTATTGTCAATTCGTGAAAATAAATGGAGATTTACCGAAATCGAAGGTACTAGTTGATTTGTACCTTCAGTGACTGCACTATAGAAAGAAAATGGCAATTCAATAATTGAGATGCGTATATTTTGCAAGCTCATAAATTATTAAACGATATGTAGTCGCCAAATAATTAATTTAAATTATTTTAAGAACAACTCTCTCTTAAGCCGGGAATATGGGGTCGTTTTCTTGCGAAGGGGTTGTAGCTCTATAATCGAAAGACGCGTGATTTAAGAGTTTATTCTTAGAATATAAGCTATACGAATTAAACTACTATTAACTTTTTTGTAAAAATTTAAAATTTTTCAGTGATTTACAAAAAACCTTTTCAAAACATGCATTTTTTCACAAATAATTAAAATCTTTGATCATTAATAACTTAAAAAGTATTGACTTATTTTATTAACTTTATATAATAAATTTTGCTTTTAATTTGTTCTTTAATTTATTTGTGCATTTATTTTTTATAAAATAATTTTCACCCCCGAGAAGGGGCGGTATCCACCCTCAGGGTAAAGGCGCAAGGTGGTACCATGTCACCTTTGTTTCTTGACGTATCCTCTAACTACTGACCAATTTTCGTGAAAATCGATGAAGGTTCACCGAAATTGAAGGTAATCGTTGATTTTTACCTTCAGTGACTGCACTATACAAAATAAATTGCAATTTACTGATCTAAATGCGCGTAATTTGGAACCTTATAAATTATTAAATGATATGTAGTCGCCAAATAATTAGTTTAACGCATTTTAAGTACAACTTTCTCTTAAGCCGGGAAGATAGGGTGGTTTTCTTGCGAAGGGGTTGTAGCTCAATAATCGAAATGCTCTTGATTTAATAGTTTATTCTTAGAGTATATAAGCTATATGAATTATATCCGCAATACGATATATTTTAAGTTTTCCCAGCATCTTTCTCTTAAGTTAAATCAATTAAAGGGTTGTTTGGGGGTGAAGGGGATGAGCTCAAAAATCGAAACTATATAATTTCAAGAGCTCATAAATAGCTCGTAATTCTGCCGCAAAAACCGATTCAATATTCCTATTTTTAAGTAGTGGGGGGGGCTGACTCAGCCCCCCCCACTAGGGTATTAAATTCCTGCTCAGTGGAACGAGCTCAAAATTTTTAGTTTGCGGAATATGAGAGCTCATAAATAGCTCATAAATCAGGGCTATTTGTTTTTTAATTTTTGCAAGTGGGGGGGGCCAGCTCAACACGGGTAACAATAACGACAATGGAACAATTTTTTACGGCAACATTGTAACAATTTAGTACCTAGTATTTCCTCCTCTAGCTCTAATGACTGCCTGCATCCTTCTAGGCATGCTCCGCAGAATATCTTGGATGGCTTCTTGCGAAAGTCGATTCCATTCTTCCTGTGCAGCAATTCTTAATTCTGCAATTGAATCTGGTGCTGGATTTCTTGCTCGTATACGTCTTTTTAGGATGCCCCATAGATGTTCTATGGGATTTGCATCAGGGCTCATTGGTGGCCATTCTAGAGCCTCAACCTCAACATCCTTAAGATACTGCATGACTGTTCCTGCGGTTTGTGCACGGGTATTATCATGCATTAGCACAAACTTATCATACCCAATGAAGCCGACATAAGGAAAAAATTGCCTTTTAAGGATGTTCCGTATGTACCAGTCAGCATTCGTTAGAATATTCACCTCAATAAGCTCCGTACGACTCTCCCAACTAATGCCACCCCATTGCATTATGGAACCGCCACCAAAACTAATATTTTTTACAAGATTACATTCTGCGAAACGTTTCCCTGACCTTCTGTATAACTCTATCACGTCCATTTGGCTTCCATAATTGTATCCTCGTTCCATCTGTAAAAAGCACTCTTCTCCATTGATGTTCGTTCCAGTTAACATGGGCTCTTGCAAAGTGCAACCTTAGAGTTTTATGCCGTGGTAGAAGAAGTGGAACTCTGGCAGGCCGTTTTGGATTTAAATCAACCTCTTTAAATCTTCGAGTCACAGTTTTGACACTTACATTAACTTGTCTTGTGATCAGTAATTCATTTTTGAGATAAGGGGCTGTAAGTGTACGATTTCGCAAAGATTTAAGTCTTAAATATTGTTCATCTCTTGGCGTTGTACATATTTTTCGTCCTTGACCAGGTCGCCGTTTGTATTCCCCAGTCTCATTGTATCGCTTTACTATATGTATGAGAAATACATACGATACAATAGAATACAATACGAGAAACAGTCGACTGACGGATATTCGCTATCCACGCAATATTTTCTTGTCTGTAACCTTCATTTCTTAAAGTAATAATTCTAGCACACACTAACTCGCAAGAATCAGAACTCAAAGGTGGTATATCAGCAAGAAAACTGCACAATCGAAAAATAAACTCTCCAACTGACATAGGGTAACGGGTACAGTGATTGGCCACTTAAGGGATTTCAAATTGAATTAAAATTTTTTTAATAACAATGAAACATCAAATTTTATAAAAATTTAGGTTATTTTAATAAAAAATAATAATGCATATAAAAAAATTAACACAAATTTAAAACCATACAAAATTACACAGTTTTTGGCCATGCAAACATAGTTATTGGCATATAGAATTACAGTTATTGGCCACTCATAAAATTTCTAACTTTCTTGTTTTGTTTGTGCAGTTAGGGCACACAAAACTATTTAGATTTTCAATTTCTTTTTGTTTCTTAACACAACTACCAATATGGTAGCCTCTGACACAAAATAAACATTTTGTTCCAACTTTTGATTTAGAAATATTATAGGAACAAGAATAGCACAATCCTGTATACAAAAGATTATTATTTACAGGTATGTTGGTGTTGTCTGATTGTTTCACCAATATATCTGAGAGAATTTGTATTTTTTCATGTTCTGGATATGCCTCTATTTCGAAAAACAACTTCCATTTAGCCGACTCACCAGCACGTTTTTCTTTGCTGGTTTCCAAATTTGTACATTTGCTTTGGGAAGTATTTCTCAAATTTGATGAATTCTTATTGTTGGAGACATCAAAAGATACGTTATAAATTGAGGGCAGAATAGCGTTTTCCTCTACAGAATCAGGAAATTGGTTCCGTGACAGTTCGTGGTTTTCTTTGAGGTTAATCACTTCTGGTATATGTACTCTAACTCCACTTCCCAAAGTAGTGCTTTTAAATTTGTATCTACAATATCACCTGTATTTACTGTAACCTTTTCTTTATTCTTCACATTTTGACATTTTTTGCTCTCGGAATTGGCTCTTGTGGCAATTTTTTTATTACTTTCTTCTTGGTTTCTTTATTTTGTTTACCATTATTGTTTGCTTTTGCGTCAATTCGCTTTTGTTTTTGTTCTAACTTTATTTTTTCTTGTTCTTCATTCTCTTCAATTTTACGCCTCTCTGCATTTTGACGATCTGAAGAAGTGAGCAGCATGAAAGGCAACCTCTCTGTTTGCTTTTTACCCTTTCTTTCTGGGGTTTTTGGCCAAAAAAAATTTGTCAATTGAGGTGTCAATTTCTTTATATAATGAGTTGTCTTCATTTACTAAAGGCAGATTATCGGATGTCGATTGAATATCTAAAGTCAATGTATCTTCTGTGACAATAGTATCTTTTATATTATATGTAATATCACCGTCTTCGAAAAGTTGTACTGGAAAATCAGAAAGAAGATTGTCTTCTGTAATAACAGAGATATCTTGTATGTTGCATATAATTTCATTGTCACCTGCAGGTTTAAGTGTAAGATCTGAAGATATATGAGTTTCTGTGATAATATCTTGTATATCATCTGTGATACCACCTGTCTCTGTAGTCTGAATTGTGTGTAAATCTACGGCATTTTTAAATAAATTAAATTTTGAATCTCCATTTAGTTTTTCTGAATTATCCAAACTTTGAAATTCTAGTATTTTCTCGGCTCCAACTGTGTGTACAAAATCTTCATATGTTATTGATTTTGTCATTGAACTAGTGTGATTAATGCCTTTATTCGGGTCTTTGTTCCTTCCTAAACATTTGGAATAGTCTATTGCCTCAGAGTTCCATGGATACAATCCAGATGCTTGAAAGCCATTAACTATGGAATCTGATTTTTAATTGACTAATGGCTGTGCTTAATACTAATGCAAAATTCTCTTTGGTGACTACTGAGTTTGGGTTTTCTCGTCTAAACTTTAATACTGCCCGGTTCCAATTTGCCTTTAACGGTTTAAATGCAGCAACATCTGCAAGCTGTATAATTCTAGTCGCATGCCAATAAAATAATTTGTAACTTTGAACATAATTCACTGGTTTGAATGGTTAAGTGAGTTTTATATCCATCAATGAACAAAATGACTGGAAATTTAGTGTTTTTTGCAACTAGGTACTTATTTAAGACGTTTCCTATGTATTCATAGAAGTTTTCATTCTTCATCCATCCCGTATCGCTACAGCCTATGCCCCATTCTCGAGGAACTGAATTTATAACATTGCTAGGAAGTCGTTTGTATGGGTAAATAATCATCGGTGCTGTTATTTCTTTAGATGCTGCAAACGTAAACATAACGGTCAAAATAACTTTGGAGTGATGTTCTATTTGATATACATTTTTGCTTCCCTTTACAGCCAACACTCGTTTATTTTTGGGACAAAAGAGGAAGCAGGTTTCATCTCCATTTAAAACACTTAAAGGGTCTTGAAGAATATCAATGTAACCTTTATGACGCAAATATTTTTGAACACCGGTGAACCATTTTCTTATATCTTTTTCAGACGCAACTGAACTTGCTGCTGTTACCGCTTCTGGAGTTCGCTCGCTTAAATCTGGATGTCGCTTTAAATAGGATCTATACCAACCTCTTCCGGGCCGATTGTCAGTAGAAGGATTAGCACGTGAATTTGCGTCAAGAAAACCTTTAACCGAGTCTTGTATATCTTCCACTCTTACTGGAAAACCTTTGCTTGGCATGTTAAAATACAATTCTTTAAACGATTCTCTTCCCCCAACGAAAGAATAGGATTGGGACCAACGGTAGATTTTTCATTAAATTTTTCGCTTGCTCTAAACTGCAGTGTTGCTCTTGGCACATTAAATTGTTCAGCGGCTTTCCGTTGGCTCATGCCATTTTCTATGGCCTGAAAAGCAGACTGAAGATCTTGTTCTGTATATTTTTTGTGATACGTTTTATGTTTCCGGATATTTGGCATTTTTGATTCTAAAAATAAAAATCATTTAATAGTATCTAATAATGTTAGCTACAATACGGACGTTTAAAATTTGATTCAGATTGCCCGCATTGACACTAATTTTATAACAACTAAAATAATTGTAATTTTAGAAAAACGAATCCGGACAAAAAATATATTCTTATTACACATTACAGTGATTGTCCACCCTGTGGTTTAGTGATTGGCAGTCGGCCAACCACTGGTTATTTGTATAAAAAATAAGAAAAAATGTTTGAAATATGTTGTGTTGGACCAAACTAATCTAAAATAGCCTAAATTATAATAAATATTTTAATTTAAAGTAGGTACAGTAATTGGCCGGTAGGCCAATCATTATAACGCGAAAATATTTAAGATACAGTGCTGGGCCATGAAAATTTACCACCAAAAAATTATAACCTTACTATTAAAACCACCGATAATATAAGATGTACCCCACTAAATCGCCACAAAACATTAATATAAGCAGATACACAATATTATTAGCCAAGATAACTCACCTCGCCTTCCTTAACAAATTCTTTAAAAAACTCTTAAAACTGGATGCACCTGTTAAGCATCGAACAACACACGCCGTCATAACTAGACAATATTAACTGAGAGAGATAATGGCTAGACCAAATATATAGCAATGTTGCTGAATTGCAAAACAAATACATGTATTTTCTTATACTTTCTGAAAATCTTAATATTTCGGATTTTTGTGAATGTGGCCAATCACTAGTGACCGGCCAACAACTGTACCCGTTACCCTATTATAACTGACATTTCGACAAAACAAGAATTGTCAAGTCGCCTAAGCACACTTTTCATACTATGCAAAGTTTGTTAATTTGTTACATTATTGCATATTGGCTTATAAAGATTATGTTTAACATTTTAGTCTAAGAGCTGGGAGCGGATTTTGTGCGTGATAAGTAATATGGAAAAACTATACGGGAATATGTTGAATTAGTTGTGTACATGACTTTCACCAACGGCCGGGAACCAAAGTTGGGGCCGAGGGTTTGGGGCCGAGGGTAGTTATAAGGGGTCACAGTCGTGGATTTTATTATTTTTTTTATGACGCTCATGATAGAGATAGTGCACCAAAATTTGTGAATAAGTAGGTCATGACGTACCTAAGTAAAATCTCCAGGGGCTCAACGTTGCGCGGTCGTCAAAGAGGTGGGGGTAGGGGTGAATATAAAAAATATAACGGGTTTTTTGCGACGTTCGTGATTGAGATAGTGCACCAAAATTTGGGTATAAGTAGACCATGACATAGGTAATTAAAATCCCCAAAGCCGGAAACCAGAGTGGGGAAGGAAGGTAGTTAGTTATAAGGGCTCAAAGTTCCGTTTTTTATTATTTTTTTTTGTGACGCTCATGATCGAGATAGCGCGCCAAAATTTGGGAATAAGTAGGTCATAACATAGCTAAGTTAAATCTCCAGGAGTGGAACGCTGCGTGGTCGACAAAGGGGTGCGCAGGGGTGAATATAAAAAAATGTAAGGGGTTTTTTGCGACGTTCGAGATTGAGATAGTGCACCAGAATTTGGAAATAAGTAGACCATGACATAACTAAGTAATATCCCCAGAGACAGAAATCAGAGTGGCGGACGAGGGTAGTTATAAGGGATAAAAGTCGCGGTTTTTATTATTTTTTTTTGTGGCGCTCATGATGGAGATAGTGCACCAAAATTTGGGAGTAAGAAGGATATGACGTAACTAAGTAAAATCTTCAGCGGCGGAACGCTGCTTGGGGTACAAAGGGGTGGTAGGCAGGGGTGAGTATACAAATATATGGGGGTTTTTTTGCCGTTAGTGATCGAGATAGTGCACCAAAATTTGGGAATAAGTAGATCATGACATTACTAAGTAAAATCTCCAGGGGCGGAATGCTGCGCGAGGGACAAATGTTGTGCCGGGTCACAAAAAAAATAATACACACTGCGACTTTGACCCCTTAAAATTACCCTCATCCCCAACTCTGGTTTCAGGCTCTGGGGATTTTACTTAGCTAAGTCATGGTCTACTTATTCCCAAATTTTGGTGCACTATCTCAATCTAGTACGTCGCAAAAAACCCCTTATATTTTTTTATATTCACACCTACCCCTACCCCTTTATCGGCCACGCAGATTGTACTTCCACCCTGGAGATTGTACTTAGTTACCTCATGACCTACTTATTCCCAAATTTTGGTGCACTATCTCGATCATGTGCGTCACAAAAAAAAATAATAAAAACGGCGATTTTGACCCTTTATAACTACACTCATGACCAACTCTGGTTTCCGGCTGTGAGGATTTTATTTAGTTATGTCATGGTCTAATTATTCCCAAATTTTGGTGCACTCTGTCAATCACGAACGTCGCAAAAAAAACCCTTATATTTTTTGTATTCACCCCTGCCCCACCCCTTTGTCGGCCACGCAGAATGCCACCCCTGGAGATTTTACTTAGTTACGTCATGACCTACTTATTCCCAAATTTTGGTGCACTCTCTCGATCATGAGCGTCACAAAAAAAAAATAATAAAAACGGCGACTTTGACCCCTTATAACTACCCTCATCCCCAACTCTGGTTTCCGGCTCTGGGGATTTTACTTAGTAATGTCATGATCTACTTATTTCCAAATTTCGGTCCACTATCTCAATCACGAACGTCTGAAAAAACCCTTCATATTTTTTATATTCACCCCTACCCCCACCCCTTTGTCGGCCACACAGCGTTCCGCCCCTAGAGATTTAACTTAGTTACGTCATGACCTACTTATTCCCAAATTTTGGTGCACTATCTCGATTATGAGCGTCATAAAAAAATAATAAAATCCGCGACTTTGACCCTTATAACTACCCTCGGCCCCAACTCTGATTTCCGGCCGTTGGTGAAAGTCATGTACACAACTAATTCAACATATCCCCGTATAGTTTTTCCATATTACTTATCACGCACAAAATCCGCTTCTATCTCTCTGACTATTTATTGATCTGTAATAAATTAAAATATATCAAATAAATAAATAAATAAAATAAATAAATAAATATAATAAATAAATAAAAAAATACTTAACATTTCAAAGATAAAAAATAAACAAATAATAACGATTGAAGATAAAATATGCAATATTTTTGTCCGTGAGTATATATTAACGTCAAATATCATATTATGTGTATATATGTTTAACGTCAAATTGTGGTCGCTAAAAATGTCAAGCGACTACGCTAGTTGTCGCGTCAGTCATGCACGAAGCGAATATATTCAGTATTAAATTCTTGGCTAGTACAATTGGTTCGCATTTTTCTCGTTCAGTTGCAGATTAGATATTTTTCCATTATTAAAGGTTATATCCTTTATCTTCTTATTGAACCATCCAATGTTCTCCATTTATTTAAAAATTATTTTACAGCAACACATCAATATGCGAATATTCTGATCTTTGCTTTTAATTAAATTCCAAGCTTGAATTGTCCAGGTTTTATACCTCTATTGAACAGACTCGGGCAATAATCTTATCTTTTTGTTGAATACCCAGTCTTTTGTTTTATATTGTGTAAAATTTTCAACGACAAATTTTGTAAAGCCATGCCATATTCAAAATACCGAGACAGATACAAAAAAATAAATACAGTACGTTTTTATAAAACAAAGGGGTAAAGGGTTTAAAAAATGGTTTAACCCATTAGCGCCCAAGTTTTTTTTATTTGAAAATCTTTACTTTTAGGGTCAAGTAGATGAAAATGTTAATAATTTAATCCAAAAAAATAAGTTTTTCGGTTTCATGTCTTTTTTTTTAAATTATATGATGTTACCATACGGTAACGCTGGGCGCTTAAGGAATTTTTAGGATCGCTAAAATCAAAACTAAATTTTTTTTTTATATTTATTTGAGAATATTTTCATCGTCTGGTCTGGTATTCTATAAAACAATTAACACACAAACCAACGTTGCATTTTTTACACATTGTTCGTCCAGATGTTGTACATCCGTCACCAGCACATCGCCTTCTACTGCTTGGTGTAGCGAAATGATCGAAGCGATCAAAACGAAGATCTGGCAAGTTCTGTCTATGTAGACTAAGTCTTCCTGTATATAAGGGAGGACTTTCATATTTTGCGAGAAGAACTTGGGCCAATTCTCTCCTAAGCGATAGCAAGGATATATCTTTTTTATATTTTTTTATATAAATGCCATAAATAATGGACTGCAACATCCAACAACCATGTTAAAATTGGCCAGTGCCATTTTTTACTGCGAATTTCTACTCGGTAGGTTAAAACACCTTGATCCATCAAGTCGGTACCCCCATATTTTTATTGTATTCAGCAATACAGTGAGGCCGACTTACTTGATTGTGACGTTTTTCTTCATGAGAAAATCTTTTTACCGTGCCCAATACTGAACCACCACAACTCGTAAATACCATTGTAACAGAGTTATCTTTCCATCGCACCAGTAACACTATCGCTTCTTCTAACGAAAATTCACGACTGAAAAAAAATAAGATTATGACTCCGTAAGCGCCCACCGCAACCATATGGTAACGGCGTACTTTGACTATTCCTATAAAATTCGCTACATTTAATTGGTAATAAAATACAACAACTTATAATAACTTGGGGTATAATAAACTTAGTTTTTTTTTTAAATATGCAAATATAGTTACCAGAAGACTATCAAAAGTTGCATACGCAAAACGGAGGTCCATCTTTTTCTATAAACTTAAACCACACTGTCATAATATGATTATCCTCGACGGTTAAGAGAAGACTAAAATACGAATCCGTTACGTTTTATGGGTGCCTGAAGTATTCATACAAACGATAGTTTTCAAAATCGGCTGACTAGTTTCATGGGCATACCGCAGAATTTTTAAAAATTATGTGTTTTACGTTACCATATGGTAACGCTGGGCGCTAATGGGTTAAGAAAGATTATGAATTATTTAATGTTATTTTTCTTTGGGGAATTATTTAAAAAACCAGATGTGGAATCTAGATGGAAGTAACAAATTAATAATGGCACGGAAGCCCTAGCGGGGATTTTTGCAGTTACTTGAGCGCGTCAGAAAGTCACATGGGAAGAAACCTTGTACCCTGTAAATGTAACCCTACCATATATTGGATCTTAACACAGGGGGGTTCGTTAATGGGTTACGAGAAAAACACTCTATCCTTAGAAAAACTCGAAATCGTCAGATTAAGATAAGTTAGGTACATGCAGAACAGTGTATATTTCAAAAATCTGACGGTCTGAGCTAAGCTTACAAAAATGGGTGAGTCACAAAGTTTTTTTTTCTGATTCTGGCCTTGGTTTAGAACTAGAACCTTTAGCCACGTAATTGTGTAACTTATCGCTAACTCAGGTGTAATGTGTAGTGTGTGTGTTGAGTAAGTGTCTTCTTACTTTGCAAAGTCGACGTCATTGTCTTTGCAAAGAGACGCTAATTGAAGAGCTCGAGAATAAAAGGATGAGGGTCCAAAAAGACAAGTTTTGAGATATTAAGTTATTAAGTTTTAAAACTAGATATAAAAATAATTAACAGAAAGGGCACTTGATTTTGTTTACTAAATCATTCATTAACTTACATGGAACGTATATGTTTTTGTGTTATCAATTTACAAATTACTATAAATATAAATTTATTTATCTTTTGATGTCATGAAATCTCAAGCTAAATGGATGAGGGTACATTAACGTGTCTTACAATGAAACTAAAAATACAAATAAAGTAGTCTATATTGCAAATAGTCATAGATAATATACAAGGAAAAATAAACGCTTTAAGCATGTGGCAGTGCGTCAAAATATGCTTGAGACTTTACTGAGCAAAATTTTTTCAAATGTTGAATATCGTCAAATTTTGCTTTATTTAAAGGTAAAAGTCTACAATATGCTAGCTCCGGTAGGTGAAAACAGCCTTCAGGTAGTGAAATTTGTTTCCTCTTAGGCTTAGTAACAATACTTTCTTCATTTAGGCCATTAAGAGTTTGACGATGTAACATCATTCGAGGGTGATGAGAAACGATGCTTAGTTGCCGTACAGGTAGTGTTTTGAAAGGACAACTTTTTGTATACAAAGGAGAAAGAAACTTAGTCCATGACTTAAATATTTCCTGGTTCTCGTATTACATCTTGCATGCCACCAAAACTTTTTCTTTTCCTTGGACAATTTTCAATTGCTGCAGAATATTCGTTGTCAGACATTTTAAACAGCACAAAACTTCAAAAATGTAATAATATCAATCTACACCAAAATAACAGAAAACTATAAACACAGGTATGTACGTTTACAAACCTCTGGGCAACAAACAACTCTAATAGCAGAAATCTCTGTGGTCAGCAATCTGAAGTAGGTGGGCTGTCATCCTTTTAGCCTGAGTTTGTAGCACCTTCATTATTTTAGCCGAGAAGAGTTATTTTTCAAAGCTGAATGGCTTGTACACCGTCATCTTTATTGCTTAGTTAGATACCATACAATATTCTACATGGGATAAAGTACAAGAAATTAGTATTATCTCCATAATGACAAATAATGAGCCCTCATCCTTTTAGCTTTGAGCTCTTCAATTGTATCCGAACGTCTGCGGCCCCTCCGGTGAGTACCGATCCCACAAGGACAGAAACTATTTTCACTTTTTAATTTATAATAAATGAAAAAATTCCTGACCCTGCTGGGATTCGAACTCACTACCATTCCGAACTTTCGATCCAAAGGTTAGGCGCTCTTACCACTGAGCCACAGAGGGGTTAGTTACAAAGTTTATTTATTACAAATTTACAAATTTTTTTTACAAAATTAGTCACAAAGTTTCACAATAAAAAAGCGAATATTTAGAGCAATACACGTGAGATCGAAAAAGTAAAAAATACTTCAAAAATGAATAATAACCATTTTTAATTTCGTTATAACACGAAACTACAGCCGCATAATTATTCCAGTTCAATCAGAGAGTGCAGCAAGCACCTCTACCGGTTTCGAAACTTATTAGTCTCTCATCAGGAGGCACATATGCTGCTCTCTCTGACCCAACTAGGACAAGCCCCGGCGTGCCGTCACGGATTGCAGCGAACGAAATGGCAGGGATGCCCTAGCGGCAACTGCTATCAAGAAACTAAGTTTTCAATCTAATAGTACATAAAATAACATCCAAAAATGTTATTCTACACCCTACCAGACTGAAAACAATGGGAACCTTCTCTTGTAACACCTCCGAGGCTTCTACAATTTGCAAGCCATAACAGATGCTGAGACTTAGGAAGATAAGGGAATTTTACAATTTATAATTCACGTCCCATCTGCTCAGCTCAGTAAAGTTCCAACGAGAATGGTTCCCTTCGTACTCCAATCGGAGTAAACCTGTAAATCAAAAATGAATAACCATTTTCAATTTCGTTGCAACACGAAACTACTGCCGCATCATTATTCCAGCTCAATCAGAGAGTGCAGCAAGCACCTCTACCGGTTTCGAAACTTATTAGTCTCTCATCACGAGGCACATATGCTGCTCTCTCTGACCCAACTAGGACAAGCCCCGGCGTGCCGTCACGGATTGCAGCGAACGAAATGGCAGGGATGCCCTAGCGGCAACTGCTATCAAGAAACTAAGTTTTCAATCTAATAGTACATAAAATAACATCCAAAAATGTTATTCTACACCCTACCAGACTGAAAACAATGGGAACCTTCTCTGGTAACACCTCCGAGGCTTCTACAATTTGCAAGCCATAACAGATGCTGAGACTTAGGAAGATAAGGGAATTTTACAATTTATAATTCACGTCCCATCTGCTCAGCTCAGTAAAGTTCCAACGAGAATGGTTCCCTTCGTACTCCAATCGGAGTAAACCTGTAAATCAAAAATGAATAACCATTTTCAATTTCGTTGCAACACGAAACTACTGCCGCATCATTATTCCAGCTCAATCAGAGAGTGCAGCAAGCACCTCTACCGGTTTCGAAACTTATTAGTCTCTCATCAGGAGGTACATATGCTGCTCTCTCTGACCCAACTAGGACAAACCCCGACCTGCAGTCACGGATTGCAACGAACGAAATGGCAGGGATGCCCTAGCGGCAACTGCTATCAAAAAACTAAGTTTTAAATCTAATAGCACATAAAACAACATCCAAAAATGTTATTCTACACCCTACCAGACTGAAAACAATGGGAACCTTCTCTGGTAACACCTCCGAGGCTTCTACAATTTGCAAGCCATAACAGATGCTGAGACTTAGGAAGATAAGGGAATTTTACAATTTATAATTCACGTCCCATCTGCTCAGCTCAGTAAAGTTCCAACGAGAATGGTTCCCTTCGTACTCCAATCGGAGTAAACCTGTAAATCAAAAATGAATAACCATTTTCAATTTCGTTGCAACACGAAACTACAACCGCATCATTATTCCAGTTCAATCAAAGAGTGCAGCAAGCACCTCTACCGGTTTCGAAACTTATTAGTCTCTCATCAGGAGGCACATATGCTGCTCTCTCTGATCCAACTAGGACAAACCCCGACGTGCAGTCACGGATTGCAACGAACGAAATGGCAGGGATGCCCTAGCGGCAACTGCTACCAAAAAACTAAGTTTTCAATCTAATAGCACGTAAAACAACATCCAAAAATGTTATTCTACACCCTACCAGCCTGAAAAATACTTGTTTAACATTTTTGTTAAAAATTTATCGAATGATACCAAATACTACATAGGTCCACTACGTAGGTGAGGTGGGGGGTTAGTTTAAAATCATAAATAGGAGCTTAATTTTTTATTGCGGATTTAGATTCCTTCCATAAAATAAGTAACTTTTGCTCGAAATATTTTTTCGAATTATAAATAGATGGCGCTATAATGGGGAAAAACGATTGTTGGAAATGAAAAATTTAATTAAAAAATGGAAAGTTTCCAGTTAAATGAAAAACTTTACTTAACTTTTTTGGTTTTAGGACCTACTCTTCATAACCAAATAGGTCCCCATAACGCTCAAGTAATTGTAAATTTAGCAGGCTTGCCTCCCTTAATATAAAGAACTGATTTTATTTTTTTTTCAAACTAGTTACAATCGAGGCACTACTTGCCGTAGTGTGGGTGCTGTAGGTAATTGTCTTCATCTTATTTTACCTAACCACACTCGTCAGAGAAATAAATTATTAATTAAACAGAACACTAAAATTAACAACTAGAGTGACAACAAAAAAAACTTAATTAATATAACACTAGCAGAAGAACAACAAAGTGTTATGTCAGATAGATCATGCTGTAATATTTACCTATATTATACATACAGACCGGTTCAAAATCATGGAATCAATTTATTCCAGAAAAATCAGGTCGATGTTTATTTTTAAATTATGATTTTTTTACATATAATATGTCATAATAGGGACGTAATCTGTTTGGGTATGATGGCGTAATCGATGATGTTTTTAAATAGGAATAGGTAGGTATCGTGTAATAGCTCATTTGAAGGTTTATTCAATTCTCAATTCAGTAATGTACACAGTAACATCATTATATATACAGGGTGGCCAAAAAATAATTTTTGAATTAAATTAATTGTCGCAAAAATAAGAATGCATGATATTTGCTTAACTCAAAATACATTTTACTTCTCTCAGAAAAGAGAAAAAAATGTTTATTTCTAAACTAAACATAGATGGCTTTTTTCAATATAATAATCCAGTGTCAGAAATGCCCAAAAGTTACTGCAGATTATGCCTTGCCTCTGAATTGAAATAAAACATAAATTGCCTTTCTTTCACTTCTATCTTTACTCAGATTGTGACTACATTTCTTTTAACTTTTCCTATATGAAGAAAAATGGGGTAGGTATGATTGAATATTTTAGAATCCTTTCCGTTTTCTATTTCGTCGTCTCTTTGCCTTGTAAATGGTAGAAGGCAGAGATGCAGGATGTTAACAAAGAATGGTTCTAATTAAGGAAGATTTCTAGATTTAAATTAGTGTATATTATATTTTTAATAATGTATTCTGTATCTGGGACCTTCCTACTTTATATTGTCTTTAATAGATGTCGCTGTTTGCGTCTTCAGTGGAGATTTCAATTTATCTTTGGAATTTCCCTTAAATAGGCAATTTGGTTTTGTGTTGATTCAAAGGCAGGGAGCATCTGTACTGATGAAGGTCATACCAGAAACAGTGGCTGTCTGCAGATTGTGGTACATGCCTTTGAGATGTGGTACTAGAGAAGAATGCTACGCATACCTTGGATAGCTCATAGGACAAACGTTTCCATTCTAAACCAACTTTATATGAAAAAAAGGCTGTACACAATAATATGTCTGAAACGTTCCGGGGAGAAGGTCAAGAGGACGATCACCAAGTAGACGGTCTGACCAAATAAAGCATTCAGCTGGAGACTCGTTCTGCGAAGCTTTTAGAGCAGCTGAAGATAGAGACCAATGGAGAAACATTGTTAGGAATATTGAAAGAAATCACGATCCTCAGTAATGGGGAAACGACAAGAGAGAGAGAGAGAGAGAGAGAGAGAGAGAGAGAGAGAGAGAGAGAGAGACAGAGAGAGAGAGAGACACAGAGAGAGAGGAGGTTCGTCAAAATCGCTTGGAACTGAATTACTAAAATACAACCGTTGGTAACTAAAAAATAGCAATATAACGTTGAAAACACTTTAAAGCAGAATAACTGGATGAACTTCCTGCCATAATAATAGCGAAAGAATACTAATAGAACTGATTTTAACTATAGAAACGTAAACAATGACATGCGGTACGTGATACCGCAAGAAAACTTTACTTCAGTTTAGCTGAAAGACTAAACCAGTGTTTCCCAAAGTGTGGGTCGCGACCCCCTGGGGGGTCGCAATGAGGTACTAGGGGGGTCGCCGGAAATTTCCAAAATAAGACAAAAACACTACTTTGTTAAATCATGTATTTTTATTTTAATAAAGCCGTAAATAAAAATTAACAATTAATTATCAAACGAAACATAAAACTAAATATTAAAAGTCCTTAAAAGTAAAAGAAAAAAATAAAGTCAAATATTACAATGTTAATGAGACCCATGTGCCTGTTTTTTTTGAAACTAGTCTTTCAAATCTAGGCTGTGTATTTGAGACACACACAATTATATCGTTTTCAAGTGCGAGACGATTTCTCACTTTTGTTTTAATGGCAGTCATATACTAGAAACTTAACTCACATAAATATGATGTTACAAATGGAACCAAACATTTTACAGCTTCATTCGCCAACTGAGGGTATTCCTGCATCTTTTTGGTCCAAAATTCGTCCGGGTTCTGGGAAAAAAATTGGAGCTTCAACATTCCATCACTTGATATTTCAATAAGTTGTTCTTTCATGTTTATTGGTATTTCAGCATGTTGAAAGGAATCGGCTAAAAACGGATTCAGTATCCATCTGCAACTGTCGTAACTGTTTTGAATTTCTTCGGGGAAATAATCACAGAGCTGTTGTTTTAAATTAAGCAAAGTAACTTGCATGCCTGCATAAACTTGTTCAAAATTTGTAGCACTGTAACATACATTTTCTATAATTTCCTGAACGCACAGGAATGAATCGAGCTGCTTTTTGCCAAGTGAAGTTGACCATAAATCGATTTTTCTTATAAACTCCTTAATTTTATCTGTGGCTGTAATTATATTAATGTCGCGACCTTGCAAATTACTGTTCAAAATATTTAATTGTTCGAATATATCAGCAAGGAAACCTAGTTTCAAAAGCCAAATAGGATCGGAAAATTGATTTTCATATGGGGACTTCTCATCTTTCAAATACATTCAAATACATCTGCTCTTAAGTCAAATTCTCTTTTTAAGACGTTGCCCCTTGAAAGCCACCTTACTTCGGTGTGATAAAGAAGATTTTGAAATATAGCACCCATGTCTTCGCAGATTTTTCGAAAAATACGGGTCTGTAAAGCTTTCCCTTTAATGGAATTTACAACTTTAATGATGGATTTCATAAGACAGTCCATTTCAGGAGGTAAAACTTTTGACGCCAGAGCTTCTCGATGTAAAAAACAATGTCTCCATGTGGCATTAGGCATTATTTCTTGTAATCTGACGACAAGACCAGATTGATGTCCTGTCATAGCTTTAGCGCCATCTGTGCATATAGCAATACAGTTTCCCCAGTAAATAACATATTTACTTGTGCGTTTCACAAAACTGTCGAATAAACATTTTCCAGTGGTATTGGTCTCCAATGGGGAACAAAATAAAATATCTTCTTGAATGCCATTATTTGTATCATATCTTACAAACGTAATAAATTGGGCACAGTTAGATATATCCGTGGATTCGTCCATTTGAAGAGAGAAGTACATGCATTTATTAAGATTTTCCACAACTTGCGCTTGAATATCTTCTGCCATATCACTAGTTCTTCTTTGGATAGTATTATTTGACAGAGGTATTGTTTTTAACTTTGCAGACTCCTTTTCACCACTCATTATATGTACCATTTCAACAGCTGCTGGCAAAATCAGATTTTCAGAAATTGTGTGCGGATTACTAGTTTTGGCAACGCGATAAGCAACTTTATAACTTGCTAATAATGCTTTTTCGTTAGTAGTGGTTGCCAATTGAAAAGTATCTTGCTGTTTGTTTTTTTGCTTTTTTAACTTGTTTTTTTTTGTGAAGCTATTTTCTTGTGGCATTTTTACAATTTTAACTATTTAGAATGGGAAATAAGCCACAATATTATTAAAAAATGATTTTTATTAACGTTTCGACGCCCAAATTGGGTGCCGTTGTCAAAATACTTCGTTTGCATAACATAATATTCTTACTTCTTTTCTTTTCATTTTCTATTCTCTTCCTTTGTTAACGCTTTGGACGATTTCATCCATGATTAAATTGAATAACATGGGGCTGAATGAGTAAAGTTAATTTATGCTACAGAAGTCCGTCAGAAGAGCTTCGTTTAATATTGGATTTATCTCAGAAATTTCGTTAATCTTTTCTCTTTGTGAACCACTAGTATTTTGACAACGGCACCCAATTTGGGCGTCGAAACGTTAATAAAAATCATTTTTTAATAATATTGTGGCTTATTTCCCATTCTAAATAGTTAAAATTTTATCTGGATGTTTGCTATTTAAATATCGAAGTAACTTTGATGGCTTCATGCTTTCGTTTGACAATACTTCTCCACAAATAACACATTGTAGTTTATTGGAAATAATGGTAAAACCATATTTAAAATATTCATCACTGTAAAGTCTGTTTTTCTTTTTATTACTGCCACTTTCAGACGTAGATGGTTCTGCACTTCTTTTTAAAAACTTATCCATAATTTGTAATTTATCGTAGACGTAAATACGTAAACGGGAATACGTAAGTCGCAAAATATTTACTCATTACTTAATACCGCTGCATTCGCCACAACGCGCTGTTTCGAACTGAGGTCTCATTGCACATCGCCGCTTATATAAAGCCAAAACGAGGCTACGAGAACGTTCCAGAGTGCCATCTAGTAGCGAAGTAAGGAGTAGAGCCTTCGCGAATATCATGGAAAAGTATTGCGATGTAGACACAAAGATGTCGCGGTGTACAATGTGCAGTCGACTTTTTATTATTTATTTTTATTGTAAATGCTAGTCTGGCAGAAGTACTACTAGTGTACTAGTGGGACAGATCGCAATTATTAAAATAATTGTTGAATTTTTTAAATGTATTTAGTTTGAATTTAAACAGTAAAGTAAAATAAAATTTGAGAAACCATCAGTTGTAAATTAGGGATGCTATTTTTGTCGCTATTTTGGTTTGGGTGATAAGTAGGGGGTCGTGAACAATTTTTTTAACAAAAAGGGGTCGCGCTTTAGATAAGTTTGGGAAACACTGGACTAAACTAACACCTTAGAAGGTAAGATCAGGTAAAATTACACACCACTTGAAGGTACACAGATGCCTTTCTAGGAATCTTTGATAAAACAAGTTTTACAACAAAATATATTTTCGGCTAGAGATGGGCAATTCGTTGATTTTTACGAGAAAGATTCTTCAGGTTCGTCGTTCCATACCATATTGGGGCGCTTATGCGGAAAATTTTTTGAGCAATAATTGCTCCACAACACAAATGGATCAATCTGGAGTGATCAGTGGATCGATATGGAGCAATTTCAAAAAATGTGTCAATATCCAGTGGGTATAGAAACTCAAGTCAATTTGATTTTATCTTGTAGATCCCCAAGTTATGCCCATCTTTAGCTCTAATCTTTATGGAACCGAATGGAATAAAACCATGTATATGTATAAATAATATTGCATACCTAACTAAACATTTTGCATATATCTGCAAAAATGTGTGCATATGTATATGCGCACATTTTGAAAAATTATAGTGCATATAATGCCGGGTCTCTAATTATTTATATTTTCTTAGAAAAAAATTACAGATTATTATTATTGAATGTAAAATTAGTTATAATCATATTCGCCCAAGTTATGGCCATCTCTATTTTCGGCAGGGTATGGCATACAGCATGTCAGTGGTTAAGGGTAAAGAATTTTTGTTTCTCGGTGTTTCGCTGATTTATTGATTTTATTTGAGTGTCGAATTTGCCATAAAGTGTTGTTAAGTATTACTATTCTATTAGATTGGTGTAGGCACTTGGCTCTTATTTTTCTAACTATATCTTCATAGATGAACAGTTTTATCACGAAATGGTATTTTACTTCCATTACATTACTTGTTAAATCTGATGCTATTGATTTTTAAATTACATCCCTTTGGTTATTTACCGATTACTATTATTTTAGTTTTCTGAGTGGTGATCATCATATTAAATTCTATTGCTCTTGTGTCGAAACTGTGTACTAGTCTTTGTACACTTACTTCATCTTTGACTATCAATATTGCTTCGTTTGCATAACATAATATTCTTACTTCTTTTCTTTTCATTTTCTATTCTCTTCCTTTGTTAACGCTTTGGACGATTTCATCCATGATTAAATTGAATAACATGGGGCTGAATGAGTAAAGTTAATTTATGCTACAGAAGTCCGTCAGAAGAGCTTCGTTTAATATTGGATTTATCTCAGAAATTTCGTTAATCTTTTCTCTTTGTGAACCACTCATTCGATATATTCGATTTTGAAAGCAATAGAAGTCATGCAATTTTTAATTTGATGATATATCTATATTACAAACTATAAATTGCAGATGCTATTTAAATATTGTGTTATACAAAAACAAATTAAAAATATAAAAAAAGAACGTGGGTACTTCGTACGTACCTACGTAAGAATTTATACTTGTATAATATGATTTCAACGAAATAAATGTTTTAAAACAGTTTATTGGTATTTTATTTTAAATGTTAAACTTTTTTTTTATTGTCTTGAGGATTAGACCATGCGGCCAGAAACAAAGTAAATAGTACATACATAAACATAATATATCTTATCTAAACTATCTAATTAGTAATCTAAATTAAGGTTATCTAAGTCTGACCGACTTTTTTGTTAAGAATAGATAAATGTTAAACTTAGTTTAAATTAATGTTAAACTTAGTTTAATACATACTGCTTTCCAAAAAATCTCCTTAATATAATACCAAAAATTAAAATAAAGTAAGGCAACAACATGAGGTGTTCCACAGCCTCGAGGTTCCGAAGCGGTCACCCATCCAAATCTTAACTGCACTCGACACTGCTGCTAAGTAACATTGGGTTAAAATTGATACCAAAATGAAATTATTTTGACAGATTGTACAAAAATAATACTAAGATTGCTTTTAATCTTCTTTTCATCTTATTTCAATAATTAGTGTCCTGTTCCCGACGAAGACAAATCCAAAGACACAAAAATGATAACAAATATATTTACTAAAAACACAAATATTTTTTTTACACTTTATGTGCACTGATACATCATACGTAACTTGAAAGAGCTAGCAACTAATTTCAGACTGTGACGTGCGCATACTTCATACTAAATATCGCTGGGTTCGTATTTAAAATTTTAAATTTTTCCCCCACCATTTTGGTACCATTCGATATATTTTTTAAAGAGATTGAACACCACTTTTTTAGTTTTTCGATCTGACGTTCATTTCGCGAAATATTCGCTTTTCTCTTGTGAATCTTTGTGACTCACCCATTTCGGCTAAAATCCGTAAGTTTTTTGAAATATACACTGTTCTGCATGTTCTTAACTTACCTTATCTTAATTTGACGATTTCGAGTATTTTTAGATGTAATTTTATCGCTATGCTTTCTATGTATAAATAGCCGCTTTCTCTGTGGTCACTTAATAATAAACATTTATTGCTCCTTTACTGCCCAAGCGGGGATTTTGCAGTTACTAGAGCGCGTCAGATTATCACATGGGAAGAGACTTTGTACACTGTAAATGCACCCCTACGTTATATGGACTCTTAATACAGGGGAGTTCGTTAAGGGGGTTCGAAAAAAATCTATCCTTAAAGGAATATCGAACAGAGTTGCCTACTTAACATTACAACTCAATAAAAGATACAGCATTAAAATAATTCAAGTCTGTGCACCAACAACCACCCATTCAGATGAAGAAGTCGAATAATTCTACGACGATATCTCAATAGCCCTAAACGACGCGACGTACCCACACAATACGTAATAGCATGTGGTGATTTCAATGCGAAAATAGGAATTAAAGCATGTCCAGAAGAAATATCACTTGGACAATTTGGACTAAATGGAAGGAATGAAAGAGGAGAGACCTTAATTGGTTTTCTCCTTCAGAATAATCTATCGAATTGAATAGCTTTTTCTATAAGAAACCACATAAAAGAGGGACCTGGGCAAGCCCAGATAATAAAACAAAAACGAAATTGTCTTCATAATTACCAACAGAAAAGAAATCATCCAAGACGTAACGGTCATAATTGCATTCAACACTGGTAGTGACCATAGAATGGTAAGAGTAAAAGTTAAAATAAGCACAAAACAAGAGAGACGCGAATTAGTAAATACAAAACCAATACCAATATGGACCCAACCTAGAGACATTAAACAATATCAAAACGACAACGAAACCAAACTGAGAAACAACACAAACATAACTCTCAACGAAAACATAGATGCACTAAACCAACGTATTACGCAAGCCATTGGAGAAAGCATGAGAAAACACTGTCCAAGAAATATTAACGAAGAAAAACTTAGTACTGACACCAGGAATTTAATGAAACGAAGAAATCTTATTACAGAAAGAAATGATCCAAATGGAGAGCAAAAGAGAGAGATAAACAGAGAAGTCAAGATAGCAATAAGAAAAGACTTAGGAAACTATAATACACTAAAAATCGAACAAACCATAGAAAATAATAAAGGCCTAAAAAGTCTGCGGAGAAAACTAAATATGTAATGGAAAAGTCAGAGTATTAAATTAAAAAACAAAAAAGGCGAAATAACAACAAATAGAGAGGAGCTTTTAACAATAATAGTAGAAGACTTCTATGGAGAACTTTATAAAAGCAAACGGATGAACCAAACACAGCTAAAAGATGCAATAAGCAAAATAATATTAAATCAAGGCTCTGAACTCATGCCAGAAATAACTCTCAGTAAAATTAGATAAGCGATGAATAAAATAAAATCCAATAACCACCAGGAGACGATGGAATGATGATCGAGGCTCTTAAGAATGGCGGTAAACCTCTAATGAGAAAAATAAAAGATCTCTTTAATCTATGTTTAACAAAGAAATCCATACCATACGAATGGAATAGGGCCGCACAATTCTTCTGCACAAAAAAGGAGAAAAATTGATCTGGAAAATTACCGACCAATCAGTCTGTTAAACCATCTTTATAAACTTTTCACGAGAGTAATCACCACAAGATTAGATAAGAAATTAGACCTATATCAAAGTAGAGAACAAGCTGGATATCTGGGTCACGAAATTAAGATAGGTAAGGACAATTAAGCAACCGAAGTATCCAAAAGAATAATATAAGGATGGGCATCATACGGAGATCTTAGGAACATTTTTAATAGTGACATTCCAACTAACATGAAGAAAAAAGTTTTCGACCAATGCGTGCTACCGGTGATGACCTATGGTGCAGAAACTTTATCGCTCACAAAGAAAAACGCACAAAAACTAAGAGTAGCGCAGAGAAAAATGGAGCGATCAATGATAGGGGCCACTCTGCGAGACAGGATTAGAAACGAAGATCTACGAGCTAAGACCAAAGTCATAAACGTCATTGAAAAAAGCTGTAACTTAAAATGGAAATGGACTGGACAGGTTTCCAGAAATCCTAGTTGAATGGAAACGTAGAGCCGATAAACGTAGCAGAGGAAGACCACCAACACGATGGCAAGACGACTTACGAAAGACAACAAAAAACTGAATGCAGAAAGCACAAGATAGAACACTTTGGAGACAAACAGGGGTGGCCTATATCCAGCAATGGATTGAGAGAGGCTGATGATGATGACCACAGAGATAACACCTTTGAGTTAGAAGAAGAGGTAAATGATGGACCAATAATATTACAGCAGGAAGTATATTCTGCCATAACACAGTTAAGGATGACAAAGCAGCAGGTTCCGATAATATACAAGCAGAACCACTCAAACTGATGGACAACGAACCAATAGCAATAATCACAAATATATTCAAATATACAACTCTGGAGAGATAGCAACAGAATGGCTGAAGTCTGAGTTTATTGCACGAAAAAAACCAGGAGCCAAAAAATGCGAAGAATACCGTATGATAATACGAATGAGTCATTTCCTAAAATTGTTTCTAAAGGTAATCCATACGAGAATTGACAAGATATGTGAAAGTCATATTTCGCCCAACCAGGGTTCATAAATGCTGTTGGTACGAGAGAGGCTTTGTTTTCAATACAAAGTCTTATTTCAGAGATGCAGAGACGTCAATTGCGAAGTATACCCATGTCTGGTTAAATACGAGAAACCGTTTGATCGAGTACAACACGCCAAGATGATGCAAATACTAAAAGAAGCAGGAATTAACAACCAAAATCTGAAAATAATAGATACCTTTACTGGAATCGGACTGCAAACCTCAGAGTTGACGGTGAATACACCAAATATGTGAAAATCATGCGTGGAGTGAGGCAAATCTGCCCCCTCCCCCTAATTTTCAGTTTTTACTGTGAAAGAATATTTATGGAAGCATTGCACGAAGCTGAGAAAGGTATTCTACTGAACGGATACCAGCTAAATAACGTCAGGTATTCATGCAGATGACACCATAGTATTTGCTGACAACCTAGAAGACCTACAAGTCCTCATGAACAAAATCACGTATTACAGTCAAAAATATGGACTCAATATAAACGTAAAGAAGACAAAGATTATGATCGTCAGCAAGAAATAGATAACAAAAGTTCAACTCTACATCAACCAGACCCCTGTATAAAGAGTGAGGCACTACAACTACCTCGGCACCAAAAAAAATGAAGAATGGACCAACAACCAGAAAATAAGAGCGCGCATCGGAAAAGCGAGATCAATATTCAACCGGATGGGGGCCTTTTTTAAAAGCCACAACCTTTCTGTTGGTATAAAAGTAAGAATTCTGAGATGCTACGTCTTCTCGGTCCTTTTTTATGGTGTTGAATCATGGACATTGAAAGATATGTGCCAAAAATTGGAAGAATTTGAGATGTGGCTAGATCGGAGAGTTCTAAAAATCCCATGGACTGATCGGGTTACAAATGAGGAGGTCCTTAGGACAATGGGGAAGGACTGAGAAGTACTAACCACCATCAAATCTCGAAAGCTGGACTACTTTGGACACATTATGCGAAATGAATCCAGATATACCCTGCTACAAGCCATCCTGTAAGGAAAAATATTTGGAAAGCGAGGTGCAGGAAGAAGAAGAACATCCTGGTTAAAGAACCTCAGAACCTGGTTCAATTCATCATACCCATGATTATCGCCAACATTTGTCACGGATAGACACACCATGAAGAAAAATAAGTGACAGATTTTCTTGCGTAGGTTCACCTTTTATAAAAGCAAACTGACTTTTTAGTAATCGATCGGTATAAGGTCGTTCATTTTTAACAGGTTTTTTTCAGGCGGCTTTTAATGAGTCTCCCTTATGTTCGACCCAGACCGATTGGACGGAAATGATCAAAATTCTTTAATTATTGTCGATTTTATGGTTTAAGATCGGGATAATAGTATGTATAAATGTGCCAATCATAAGGAATTTTTATGCGACGTGTCTGTACGTCCCCAAAATAATAATATTCGCTTTCTGTACGATTTAATAGATATTTATACCGAAATTTTAGTTTTCATGACGGTTGAAGAAAAATAGGATTTACATGCATTATCGATATTTCAGGAATATTTCTATGATCGTTCATTACATTTGAAATGAGTTTGGTCGATATATTATCTCCGTATGTATTTACATTTTTGCATTATACATAATATATGTTTTCGTTGCATATTCTATTATTTTTGATAAAATCCAGTATTGTAAATATAACGAATATTCATTAATATTTTGCAATTAAACAATGCCTCGTAACGTCGACTTGTTTAAACTCAATTTGTATTAATTTTAATATTGTTTAATTTTTAAAAATTAACCTCTAACTCCTATTTTCAATTATTGTTCGTTCTGTTTAATGCTGACCAAATGGAATTTAATCAGAATTTCAGGGATATAAATAATTAATTTCAGAACATGTTAAATATTCAATTGCAGATTGAAATTTAGTTAAAATGTAAATCCAAAAAGTTGTTGTGGTCATTAAACAGCGACAGATATAGAAGTTAAATTTGTGTAAGGGTTTATGAATATTCAGATTTTTTTTTATTGAAAAAATTTTTATCCACAAAATGACTAATGGTGAATCGAATTATTATATTATTTTGCCAACTTTGTAGTAATTTTGAATTTATCTCAATTTGCTGCCAAGGTAACGCTGTTTTTTATATATTTATTTATTATAATGTATTGCTGTGGCCATTGAATACTTTACGCCCTTACATAATATAATATGTTATACTAGATATTATCTAGTAGCCCATTTTTTAATTGTTGCCTTGTTTAAACGCACATTTTACGTCAAAGTAACATTACCAGTGGCGGACTAGTATGGGCCATTCCACGAACATACGCCTGTTTTGGATTACTTCGACAACGTATATTTTACTGTGCAACATAAGAAGTACGAAAGTAAATGGCGCTAATAATTATTCCAATAAACAACAATGTAATTTGCAATTTACTTTCGTTCTTCTTATTTTGCACAGTTAAATATTCGTTGTCGAAGTAATCCAAAACGGGCGTATGTTCGTGGAATAGGGTATAACACATTTTACGTCAAAGTAACGTTACCAGTGGCGGACTAGTAATAGTTTGATTAAAATTAAAAAACCAAATGAGAATAAAAAAAAGAATGTGTGGGTACTTTGTACGCACGTAAGAAGTTATACTTCTATTTTATAATTTCAAAGAAATAAATATACTTAACAAGTTATTTGTATTTTATTTAAATATTAAACTAACTTTCATATCTACCACTTTTAAAATTTTTTATTAAAACCATACCAAAATAAACAAAAAAAGACTATGAATCGTCCGGGATTTGAACCCGGGACCTCTCGATCTCCGGTCACACGCTCTACCACTGAGATATATTCCCTTCGCTTTGACAGGTTACAAGATTTCTAATACATACTGACAAATTTAATAGACCAAGTGAAGTATACAAAATACTTTAAATATACTTACTATTAATATAAAATATCTTATTCCCGAGGAAGACAAATCCAAAGACACAAAAATTATAATAAATAATACATTTACTAAAAACACTAATATATCCTTTTAATAACTTATTTGCGCTGACAGCGCTGATACATACACATCTTGAAATATTAGCAACGAACTGCATACTGTCTGTGTGCGCATGCGCCCGGTATTATAAAATTTCACTCTCGATCGTAAAGAAGTATAACTTCAAAAAATGTAACACAATGGAGATTATAGAAAGAAGTTTTTTGAAAAAAAAAACGGATTATGTTATTAATAACGTAAATAAGGAAGCCTGGGTTAAAAATATCCATTTTATATTAATACTATTTTATATCAAATATAATGATAAACAGTAACACAATTATTATTTTTATTTTATTTATGAATACGCGCTAAATATTTGAGAAGTACTTTAACATATTGCAAATCCGTGCATTTTACAGTATTTCAATGAAAAATATATCTTGGAAACACGATATTGATGTTTGTAGACTTCAAACAGGCATACGACTCAGCAAAAGGAACAAACTATACTATACAGTTCCTGGCCATATTATTACGACCACCTATGAATTTTTTCAAAAATCAACTATGCCACTAAGTACGTTTTGTTTAAAATATGATTTTTACATTTAATTTTGTTATGCAATGTTAATGTTATTCATTAACTATAATTACTTACTTACTTACTTAAGCCGTCCTCTTGTACCTTAGGGTGTCGAGGTAAGTGGAGAAATCAGACGTCTCCATGCCTTTCGGTCAGTAGCTATTCTTTCTGCTTCTCTCCACCCAATATTTCTTTTTACGCAAGCCTTTCCAATATTTGCGTTCCACGTTCTTGCTGGCCTGCCTCTTCGTCGTTTGTTGTCAGATGCCGCTTTCCATATCCTCTTTACAGTTCTACCTTCACTCATTCTCGTCATATGTCCGAACCACAATAACTGTTTCGTTTCAAGTCTGTCTAAGGTCCTTCTAACACCGCACCTTTCACGTATGTCTTCATTTCTTATACGATCACGTCTGGTCACCCCGGATACCGCACGTAAATATCGCATTTCGCATGCTTGAATTTTACTACGTATGTTGTCGTTCACTGTCCACGTTTCACTACCGTAGAGTAGCACCGGCTCGTATACAGTTTTAAATACTTTTATTTTTGTTTTCAGGCTTACTTCTTCCTAATAAATCTTTTATTTAGTGCATAGTATAATTTTGTTGCACTCATTACCCTGCTGTTTATTTCTGGTTCTATATTTCCTTGCCCATTCATTGTTGATCCTAGATACTTGAAGTCCTCTACTTGTGTAATGGTCTCATTATTCAGCTTTACATTTATATTTTCATGAATTTTCGATATTACTAAAGCTTCTGTTTTTTCAATATTTATTTTCATCCCAAATTTCTTAAAGGCTTTATTCCAAACATTCACATTCACTTGCAAGTCTTTTTCTGATTTTGCCACGATTACCAGGTCATCGGCATATATCAACAACGACACGTAAACTTGTTGAAGTTTATACACCCCAACCCTAGTTCTTTTTACCTTACCCCTGCATTCTTTTGCAATTTCGTCCATTAGAGTGATAAATAACAAAGGACTGAGAACACCACCTTGTCTTACACCTGTCCTTGTGTAGAATTCTAGAGATGAGCGATTGTTCGTTCTTACATTATTACGTGTACATTTATATATACTCTTTATTGCTTGGATTAACTTCGTTTTCACATTTCTACGGTTTAATATTTCCCAGATCTTGTTCCGTGGCGCGCGATCAAATGCTTTTTCCAAGTCCACAAAACAGAGAAACAACTTACTGTTATGCTCTAGGGCTTTTTCTGATAACTGTCTCACCGTGAACATGAGATCGGTTGTACCTCGCCCTGGCCTAAAGCCGCATTGGCTGTCATCCTACACTATCCTATATTGGCTAACTATAATATATTTAATAATAGACAGCAATAAAATATTTTAAAATATTATCTACATAATTTATATTTTTTTAATATTTTGTTCAACTTCTGACCTTAATCAGATGGAAAATATTTGGGATCTTTTAAAACGAGAAATTTCCTATAAAAAGGTCACTAACGAAATTATTTTGATTAAAGAACTAATATATCGTTGAAACCACAATGACAAATTGAAACAAAAAATATAACTGCATTCAGAGTATGCCAAGACGGGTACTAGCGGTAACCAAAATTAGAGGGGGCCCAGCAAAGTATTGAGAAAATAAAAATATATAATATTTTTAAATGTTTTATTGGTCTTTGTTACTAAATATACTACATTTAATAATAAACAGCAATAAGTCATTTGAAAATATCACATAATTTTTTTTTGAATATTTTGCTGACTCCCCTCTAACTTTGATTACCGCTAGTACCCGTCTTGGCATAATTTGAATGCAGTTAAATTTTTTGTTTCAATTTGTTATTGTAGCTTCGACGACATATTAGTCCTTTAATCAAAACAATTTCGTTAGTGACCTTTTCATCAGAAATTTCTCGTTTTAAAAGCTCCCAAATATTTTCCATCTGATTAAGGTCAGAAGTTGAACAAAATATTAAAAAATATATAAATATGTAATATTTTTAAATATTTTATTGCTGTTTATTATTAAATATATAATAGCTAATGCATAACATTAACATTGCATAACAAAATTAAATTTCAAAATCATATTTTAAACAAAGCGTACCTAGTGGAATAGTTAAATTTTGTAAAAATTCATAGGTGGTCATAATAATATGGCCAGGGACTGTATATTGGCTGAATTGGCAATACCACGCAAGTTAATAAGACTCATTAAAGCCACAATGGATGAAACTCAGGCATGTGTACGAAGACAAAACCACCGGACTGACTTTTTCAAAATTTCGCAGGGACTAAAGCAGGGAGATGGACTGGCTCCAACATTGTTTAACCTGGCACTGGAGTATGCGGTTGGGCAAATGCAAACTGGACGAGGAAACCTACTGACCAACCGAACGGTTCAATTTGCCGCTTATGCCGATGATATTAATATTATGAATAGAACATCGACAGGAGCACAGGAAACATACGCATGTAGTCTCACAAAATATTATACATGAAGATGACATTGAAACGGTTGGAAAGTTTACATACCTGGGAGTAGAAATATATGCTTATTTTCCCCTTTTCCATATATTTCGGTCTAACAGTGTCCACCGAAATACAAAGATGAGAATCTATAAAACTTTAATTCGGCCAATAACATGCTATGGCAGAGAAGCCTGGGTCCTGAAAGAAACATCCAAAAACAAACTCGACACATTTGAAAGGAAAGTACTGAGGAGAATACTAGGACTTGTGAGGGAAAACGGAATCTTCAGAAGTCGACACAACAACGAACTTTATCAACTTTATAAGGAAGCACCCCTGTCAGACTTCATTAGAATACAAAGATTGTAATGGGCCGGACATGTGGTAAGAATTGGAGAAGATAGGCTACCAAAAAGAGCACTGAATGCTAGAATGCAGGGAAAATGACCGATTGGAAAGCCAAGAAAACGCTGGGAAGACACAGAAAACAGCGACGCACAACCCCTTTTAGGAGTCCGTGTATGAAGAAAAGCAGCCACAGACAAGCAAGGGTGAAGGCAAAAAATAAAAGAGGCCAAGGCCCAATTTGGGCTGTAGTGCCGTAGAGGAAGAAGAATTGCAATGCAAGATATGACGTGTCAACTATTCAGTGACCGCAGCTGTACAATCTAATTAATATAAAGACTGGACCAGAAGTCTGGAAACACCTAATTATGTCTTAAATGGAAGGTCCGAATTATACAAAAATCGGGACGTGCCTATTCTGCAATATATGGAGATATCAAATTGAATGCTTGTTCACTAGTCACTTTGGTTTTTTAATTATAGCACTCAGTATATTGTATTATTATCTTATATTTGTGAAATAGTTAGTCCCTAACAACACACAACATTCCAGGAATGTACTACCAAAGTTCTATCAATATTTGAATGTCCTGGACATTTAGGGAACATTCGGTGAACATCTGTTTAAATTATTCCTGGAATGTTACCATAAGACATTCTGTGAACATACTACCAATGTTCCTATATTTTAAGTTGCGAAATAATACATACGTGTAACAGATTCAGATACAACATTACTTATAACATACCAGACAAACTGAGTGACATTTTAGGCCTACAGTGTCAAATTTAAAGAGTTTCCCAAGTTCAATTAATACAATATTATAAACATACAAATGTAATAAAAATTATTGTTCGCGAATATTCAATTTGGAATGCGATTTTGTTAATAAAAAAATACTTATAACTTATGCAAAACCCAAGAGAGGCATTATTTATATTTATTTCTTTTGCGTTCATTTTCAAATTCGCCGTGCATATATTTTTGTGCATGGCGCTTGAGAGGGCATCACGTGACTAAAAACGACCAACCAACGACCTCGCTTCGGCCATCTTGGCATCTTCATTTTCATTTCATCTTGGCCACCTTGCCCGGCCTTGCCTTGCCGTGGATAGTTTGTATTATTTGTGCTTTTTAAGAATATTTTTTTAATTCGGATACTTTTATAATAGCTTTAATAGTATTATTAACATAGTGCATAAAATGGTGTCCTGTTTTTGACGCAGTTGGAGTAGCAGAAACAAATGTAGATAAAAAAATCTGCAGGAATAACGTTTCAATTATGACAGAAGCTCGAAACAAATGACTGTGAATTAGTGTGAATGAAAAGCCCTATTAAAAGGTTAGTATGCAAATATGTAAACGAAGGCATGCCCTGTATTTCAGAAAATAAATTAATACTATTAATACCCTAATAATACTATTCATAAAAAATCTTTTAAGTAACGTAGATATAACAAAGTGAATAAAAGGCATAAATCAGAAGAATTTTTATTTTATAAGTTAATAATTGGTCATATCCATTTATTATTTTAATAATAATTGTGAATAAGCCACAAACTTCGCTTATTCCTAACTAAAATAGTAAATAGAGATAATAACAAAAGGATTTGTAAAACTAAAATAATTCTTTTTGCGTTTTTGCTAATGTATGCGTTTATAAATAGGATGGTAGACCACACACTATAATATGCAGTGCCAACTAATGAATACACAGAATATTATAGTTGATCTGCTAAACTCAGTCTCAGTACTACCGAGTCTCAGACACAACTGGCTAGTGATTTTAGTAAATAATTTAGTAAATAAAAAAAAATAATAACTAAATAGTTAATAATTACTGTAATTTTGGCAAAATTGGCCAAAAACAAAAAAAATTACCTACTAAAATCACTAGCCAGTTGTGTCTGAGTTTGGGGAACCGACTATACTAATAAACAATTTCTAAGCTGTTTTATAATATTTTGTGAGTTCATTAATCATATTTTTTATTTAAAACTAAAATTTGTTAATAATGCTTAGTAATGCATATATTTTGTATTTTTAGCTTTCCAGAAGATCCTGCGAAGAAGACATGAAGTATAGATCAGATTTGTTAATAGAGGAGTATGTTCAAAACACTTTTTAGAAAAAGATATTGACAGAACTTCACTTTCATCTGTTCGTTTGAGAGACTGTGCTGTTCCAATAGCTTATGTCACACAGGTATATGCATAACCTAATTAATAATATAGTCCGTACAATATAGATACTGTTGTAATTCATTATCTACATCGGAGATCTAAGTTGACATTGTTGCCCAACTACAAAAAATTTTTGAATTCATTTTAAGTCAAATATATCACATAATTATTGTGAAGTAGATTATACAACAAAACATATTAATATTCAATGTAAATAAATAAAAACATCAGAAATAGAAAACAAGAATTAAGGTATAATCTTATGTTACAGTTATTAAGGTACCAAGGGTATTATAAGGATAATAACGCTTGAGGTCAATGGTGTTTTTAACAAGGGCCTTCGTCCTGAGGGATATACGTTGACCGAAAGCGTTATTATTATAATACCTGTGGTGCCTTCAACGTTTAATGTCCGACTAAATTATTCTTTATATGCGAAAAATTTGAATGAATTTTGAATTAATTAGTTTTTAAATAAGTACATTTACCAGTAACAGTAGTAACGTAATTGTGGTAACCATAGTTTTACTTAGGTTGATATTTGTCAACTTGACAGTATCTAAGTCGTTATTTAAATTTAATGCCCAAGGGCGTTATATCGTACTTAACAGACTTCGAAATGTCATTATTTGTCAAATAATGTACCAGTAGGACATTAAAGTAAATAATAAAAACAATAAATATAATGAATACTAAATACTTATTTGTTTGTGAAAAATCTATTTCTTTGTGGCTTTTTTGTAATTAACTATTCTAATGGGGAAATAAGCCACAATTTACTTGAAAAAATAATTTTATTAAGGTTTCTACTTCTACATCGGATGTCGTTGTCAAAATACAAAATGTTCATTATTATTATTTTATTTATTAAATATTATTTATTATTTATTTAAATATTATTTAATATTTATTTTTTTATTATTATTATTTATGCGTATTATTACCTGTAAATAATATTTCTTCTGATTGTTAATTGTAAAGGATAGAAAAATTACCTTTTAATTTATTTTCTTTTAGAATCAGCTGAGAGAAGTGGTCTACAAAAAACCAGAAAGGAAACGGAATATGTGGCTACGAAAAGCAAAAGAAAGGTTTACAAAGCAAATGTGACACATTTTTTTATAATATTTAGGAATGTCAGTAAATTACATTAAAAAATGTATGTAAAGATTTTTTGCAATAAAAATGTTTATATTTATCAAGGATGTATTATTTGGTATGGCCACATATCGTCAGTGATGTGACAATACCTCCTATCTGTTTTTTTCAAGAGATTTGTAAGATAGACTAAAAACTTGTTTCGGCCACCTCCTGTTTTCATATATTTTTTGACTTGTTTTGCAGTAAATTCAACTATCTATTTACTACAAAAAAAGTCAGAATACGTACGAAAACAGAAAGTGACCTTAAAAAATGTTTTTCGTCTCCTGCAAACCTCATGAAAAAACATTTAGGAGGTATTGTCACATTACTAACGATATATTTCAGTGAATGTCTAAAAAATATACTGTGAATGTTCAAAGAACGTTCGTAGACATTCATGGAATGTTCTAACAAGACATTCAGTCTAAAAATATACTGTGAATGTCCAAAGACCATTCATGGAATGTTCCAACAAGACATTCAGTCTAAAAAATAGACTGTGAATGTCCAAAGAACATTCGTAGACATTCATGGAATGTTCCAACAGAACATTCTAAGAATATTTAAAATGCTGACACAGCACTTTCCTGGGACTTTCCAGGGACATTCGTGTGCATTTGGGGACATTCCAGGAATGTTTTCAATGTCCTGTGTGTACATTCTAGGAACATTCATGGAATGTTTTGTGTTATTAGGGAGTAATCTAACATAATATATAGAACGCTATGAACGTCACATCTTTGTTATTTTATTTTATATTCCAGAAATATTACTGATAAACGTTATTAAATGCTGTTAAAAGAACTACAAACTGCAGAATTTAAATTATTCTTTCAAGGGGCGGAATCGGTTGTGACGTCAGACAATTTGTTGGTCGTTCCTATAAACGGGAGAAAGTGATAAGTATTGCAACGCTGCAACGGTACATTATGTGATAAAATTATAAGGAATCATAAAATCGTAAAGAATCAAAAAGAATTAGTATTGAAAACATAGGGTTCTTTGTAATAGTATAGTAAATACCTATTATATTGTATATTGCATTAATATATAATATATTATATTCGTCATTAAATAATTGCATTATATTATTATTGCATTGTGTAGCAAAGAAGTGAACATAAAATAAGTACTTTAGGGGAGTGCATATAGATTTTCACTTCGGAAAAAATCAAACAAAAAAGAAATTTTTTTAATTTCATTAAGAAATGTTTAATAAACAACATATCAAAAAGTTCTACTCGAGAAGTGGGTGCTTCATTTTTTATTAAACAAATGAACTACGAAATTAGATGTTTTTTATTTTAAAATTACTCCGAAAATATAAATTATAGAAAAAAACTGACTTAACCATTGAAAAATTCAGAAAATTTTTCAAAAAAACCTTATATTAAAGAGTTTTCTAAAATTAAATCTGTATCTTCTATAATTTTTTATTTATAACGCTAAATTCATCCTTCTCACAAACATTGGCGCACTGTAAACTAGCGTACAGCGAAGTGCACGGTTGAGTTATTTTAATGTAATTCTTTAACTAATGGATCAAATGAAATTTTACAAATTGAACATAAAAGAAGAATAATTAAACTATCTTATGGTTATAATAAAAAGAAATAAAATGTATGGGCATAATTCGGTGTGGGCGGAAAATGAGACCTACATGAATTTTGTTCAAAAATGATTTAAAAATGTGTAACTAATACAATTATTCTTATAAAACCCTCAATTTTGCACAACTTAACTTTCAAGCATCTTACTAAATGATATTTAATTAAAAAAAAATCTCTAACAATAAATTAAAATGATATGACGTCTCAAAAATGTAATTTTTGAAATCTTCGTAATTTAACAGAATTAACACCAGTTTTTATTTTACTCTAGAAATGAAATAAACTATTTCTTTTTGAGAAAATTAAGAAAGATAACAAAAATGTAATACAAAAACCGAAAATTACCAGCTAAAAAAATGTTTATACAAAGTGATCAAAACTTTTTTCTGTAAAACTTACCTAAAATACATTTACTAATAAGCTTTAGCAATAATAAATGTTCAGCAAAAAAATTTTCTTTTAGCTCTTATACAGTATGTCTACGTAACTTGGAACCTATTGATAACTTTTTTGTTATGTTTTACGAAAAAAAGTTATTCTTAATAAAATACTCTGCATCGTATATAATCTAAGACGCAATCATCAAATATCAAATTTAATTAATTTTATACGAGGTATGTCGTAAAAGGTAAAAACGAGGTAAAAAATATGAATTTTACTCAAGAGTAAAGTACCGTTACATTTCACAATATCGAAAATTGTTATTAAGAAAAGTTCTTTGGAATTAAAAAAATTGTTTTAGTGTTCAATTACATCCTTCTAATTAAAATATTGTGAATAATAAAGGCACTTAACTCTTAAGGAAATTTCATATTTTATACATGAACTCGTATAAAATTAAAAAAGTTTGATATCTGATGGTTGTATCTTAGATTTTAGACCAGGAAAACCATTTTATGAAGAATAACTTTTTTTCGTAAAAGTGATAATAAAATAGTTATTACATATAATTTTAATAAAATGATGATGAGTATCTGTAATTTGAGAAAAAATTGAAAAAAATTTTTTTTCGGTTAGAATGATGTAATTATATATTTAAACATAGTTTTTAATTTCAAACAATTTTTCAAAATAGCATTTTTGATGTTCTGGGATATAAAGGTATTTTACTCTTTAACGAAATTCATATTTTTGACATAACTCGTACAAAATTGATAAAATTTGATATCTGATGGTTGAATTTTAGATTTTTAACTATCCAGAGCATTTTATGAAGAATAACTTTTTTTCGTAAAATTGATAATAAAAAAGTTTTCCATGTGGTTCCTATCTACGCAAACATACTGTATAAGAGCTTCTGCATAAGAATTTTCAAATTTCAATGCCATATTCGGATTCAGCATAATCAAAAACAAAATAGAAACATATTTTATCAAAGTAAAATGATGAATTTAACGATATTTTTTAAAATTAATTTTACAAAATAATTTTTATTGTTTAAACAATTAATAAACAATTAGCGGCCAAATCTGCGTGTCGATCTTTTTACTTTAACATGTATATAAACTAACAAAAAAGTTTTAGAAAAATATAAGCTTGTTTGAATTTTTCCGAAACAATGCATGTTTTTGTTCTAATTGCACTCCCCATGTCCCCATTGAACTGATATGTAGATGAAAATATAGTCTAAAATTTTATACTCGCATTAAAATGATCCTCACATATGTCTTCTGTGAAATATCTTTATCATTTCTTTTGCATTCCTTTAACCAAGAGAACCTTTTAACTTTTAAGCGACGTTTTTGATCTTGAGTTACTGGAATAAATAGTATTCAGGGCGTTTTATAAGTGGTATTGGAACACGTGGAAACGATACAATATTTGTAATATTGTTTTTGTGTTGCTTCCATTATAATTATCAATATTAGTAAAGCAAAGATAAAAAGAAATTATACACGAAAAAACTCTAAGTCAACGAACTGTCAATTTTTAATACAAACAACATTCCAGTGTTGCCAGTTCTTTTTTCTCTTATCCTGGAACGAGCAGCGTGACGTCACATAGCGTGCTGCGCTTTTCGTGTTTGATAGCTGGCGATCACAACTTTAAATGTCCATTGTAAATTAAATATTGCGATTTGAGGGTTGTTATTTGGTATGTGTTGTTTCTATATGTAGACAAATATAATAAATAAATAAAAAAAATTGTCAAGTTCCCTATTGTTTTATTCTAATGACTTTAATAATTCATTAATTTCTTAACTTCTTTTATTGATATTACTGGTTTTCGTTAAAAATTAGTTGGCACCCTCTCTCGTTATTTTCTATAGGCGTATATCTCTACGTTTGTCACAAAGCATCTAATTATTTTATCATACGACATTTACATTCGATGCTCGGGACATGTTGTATTTCAATGTCAAACCCCACCGTTTCTATCAATGTAGATATCACTACCTCAAATATAGTGTGTGAATTTAGCAATAAATCCTATTAGTCCATGTGGTGAGACCGCTCCCGTCTGGAAAAATTTCTGTTTCGGTTTCTTTGTGGATTTCTATTCAAAAATGTCCCTTTAAACAAATCTGAAGGGTACCGGGCGGAATTTTTGGGCAGAAATTGTTTAAACAATTTTTTTAAACAAATGCAAATGATCACCTTTTTTTGCTCTGGAACATATATTTTTAAGTTTCGTATGTCATTCTAAACAAGAAAGGTATCTTGTAAATTTTCTCAAAAATTGGTAGTTCTCGAGTTATAGGCGATTTAAAATCTGAAAAATGCAAAAATACGCATTTCGAGGATTAAAAACTCATATTTAAATTAGTATTTTTGAGGTTGCCAGATAGTTAAATTGAAGTCTAAACATTCAGCTTCAAGATTCTGAAGAGTGGTCGCGTCTAACCTTAATTTAAATCGTTGTTTTTTAATTGTTAATTATGCATGTCCATCCGATTTTTTCGCCGGTGCGGCGCGCTCTATTTCAAAAATCTACTATTACCCTACAAAAAGTACTTTTTATAGATTCTTTGGGACATTTTAAATAAAATAAGTATTTTGACATTTTTCTCAAAAGTTGACAGTTTTAAAGTTATAAGCGATTTAAAATCAGAACATGCGTTTTATTGTCATTTTAAACATGCGTTTAAAGGTGACATTTTTGAATAGGAATCCACAAAGAAACCGAATCAAAAATTTTTTCAGACGGGAGCGGTCTCACCACATGGACTATATTTAATGAGATGTCTCCGTTTTGATTACTTTTTTTTCAACAGACATTCATAATTGTTTTTTTTTAATACATAATTTAGTAACCCTTCTCCTGTCGTGAGGACTTCCTGAGCCTGAAGCCTCCATCGCCGGCGATGCAACCACTATACATATACATCTAACGTAAGCACCATCAACTACAACTACAAGAACCCTAAGGCCACATCGGAGACAGGTCAACAACACCAGCAACCATCAGTCAAGGCATGAAGAAGTCAGAGATAAATACGGAATGTCATAAGTATAATCTTAACTATTAGCTTTCCGGAAGATTTACCATTGAATTTGATACAATATTTTATAATATTTTCAATAAAAAATAAACATGATTAGTTAACTAATTGTTTTTATTTGCCCCAATCTAGACCTTCAGGTTAACATGATGAACAAATTAGAAGCCTTTTAGATGTGGTCATACCGTAGGATGCTCATATCTTGGGCTCAACGCATTTCAAACAGAGAAGTTTTAAACGTAGTAGGTCAAGGCGAAGGTGACTTAATCACGATGATAAAAAAGAGGAAACTTGAATACCTCGGGCATATAATGAGAGGTAGCAGGTACAGGATGCTGCAGTTAATATTTAATGGAAAAATCGACGGAAAAAGAGGAATTGGTAGGAAGAAATATTCATAGCTCCGAAACCTTCGTCAATGGACTGGCTTATCAGCAGATCAACTATTACATGCCTCACAAGATCGAGAACGATATCGGCAAATTGTCGTGAAAGCTACCGACGCCTAAAATTTGGGCACGGTAACTAAAGAAAAAGAAGACCTTCATAGTTCATATTTTTGATTGACACAATACGTACTCACGACCTGAAAGATTAAGATAGGCTGGCATAAGCGATGACTATCATATTATGTAGTTAATTGAAATATTATTTTACCATAGTATTTCAATTTTCTGTGATAGTTTATCGTTGCAATAATAATTTTATTTTTCAAAATGAAAATATCCTCGTTTAAATTAAAGTAGTACTAACATCCTTCAAATAATTTTTATTCTTTCCGCTTATAAGCAAATTGTTCACTTTATTAATAAACCTGTAAACAAAAAGGGAACTATTTTTTGTTGTAATTTTTTGAGCTTCATCCATTCGGTAGGTACGTCTTAAATAGACATTAGTTCAACTGTTTAAGTTGATTAAAGCAGACTAACCTTCATCTTCTTCTTTAAGTGCCATCTTCGCGACGAAGGTTGGCAATCATCATGTCTATTTTGACCTTCGATGTAGCTGCTCTAAACAGTTGCCTTGAGCTTATAAAGGATTATCAACATCCAAAAATGAAAGGAAGACATATTAATTTAATTTTGTTTTAAATTTTAAATGTCACGTTTGTTTTCAATTAAGTAGATGACACAGATTTCCCAACACAAGTAAACTAATCGGCAATAACGCTGTATCAGCATTCAAAACAACAGCACCTTACACTTTATTTATACATCCAGCAAAACTAGCGTAATTCATTCTAATTCTGATTCTAATTCGTTCTGTTATCAACTATCATTCGTAATTCAAATACATCATTAAATGGTTATACCTTAGCACACCAATTCATTACTAATATATTTAGTAGTGTTAAATAAATAAGTATGAACAAATAGTGTTTTATCAAACCAACCTTCACCTCCAGTTAATCAACACCCCGTATTTAACGAGTTCTATTATAAGCTGCAACTAAACCATTCTCTCTGGTTCTTCAACCAGGAAACGCGTCTCCTCCCTACGCTTCTCCTACCCTCTATTTTTACTTGAATTATGAGTCTCATCTTTCGCCTCTCATCACATGTCCGAGATATTGCAATTTCCTTTCTTTTGTTGCGTTTTCAATTTCCCTCTCTCTGCCAATTCTCCTTAGCACTTATATTTATATTCATGACTCTATCTACCCATGAAATCCTTAACACTCTTCTAAATTCTCACATTTCAAACGGATTAAGCAACTATAAAGAAAAATTTGAGCTGTAATAGTATATTATTTAACGAGCATGTAATGATGGCTATTACTCACAATGATGAAGATCAGAGTGAGTAATAGCCATTACATGCGAGTAGAATACTATACTTTTTCTACGACCTTTCTTTGTTTTAATTAGTAAAAAAAATTAATTATCAACTACTCAAGATTTAAATTATAATAACTTACAAAAATACCTAAATGCTATTTACGGGCAGATTGCAATTGCGCGCAGCGGTCAAAAAGGAGGAAGACCTAACCCTTCGGTCCAAACCTAACTTTCGGGTATTAGAGTGAGAGAACCGCAGGAGGTATTTGACCGCTGCGCGCAATCACAACCCACCCCTATTTACCCCTAGTACGAGGCTGAATAATTGGTTGCTTACTATTACCAAATTCTTATTTATTGTAAAAATACAACTAGAAATAGTCAATATAAGTTCTATTCGTTTCAGAAAAATTATAAGCTTAAATTTGTACCTACTGTCAGTGAATTTAAGAAATAGGAAATGGCTGTTGTCGGTGGACGTATTTTATATATACAGGGTGAGGCAAATAAAGGGCCTATCAGAAATATCTCGGGAACTAAAGGCAACAAAATCATGAAAATTGGAATAAAGGGGTTTTGAAGGATGATCTATTAAATGAAAATATTTTCATCTCTTTGCAACTTCCGGTTATACCGGAAGTATACCGGTTATACCGGAAGATATTATAACTTCGGTTTTTTAATAGGACACCCTGTATATTTTTACATTTTTGGATTCTCTTCGATGTATACTGACCAACCCCTGTATACTAATACTATACAACTTTGACCAACCCTGTATACTAAAATTAAAAATTTAGCTATACTAATGATTCTTAACAATAGTAGAGTATATTAAAAATCATTTGAGCGTAAGTAGAGTTTTAGATGTCAAACTACTACAATTCTACAGGGTGTGAATATTGCTACGAAATTAATAAAAAACGTAATTATCTTTTAAAATACCCTATATAATATTATAAAACCTCATATTTTAAGAAAGAAGACATCGAAGAGAATCCAAAAATGTAAAAATATACAGGGTGTCCCATTTTAAAAAACGAAGTTATAAGCAACTTCCGGTATAACCGGAAGTTGCAAAGAGATGAAAATATTTTCATTTAATAGATCATCCTTCAAAACCCCTTTATTCCAATTTTCATGATTCTGTTGCCTTTAGTTCTTGAGATATTTCTAATAGGCCAGTTATCTGCCTCACCATATATAGTTACAATATATATTTACATTTAACTATATATATATATATATATATATATATATATATATATATATATATATATATATATATATATATATATATATATATATATATATATATATATATATAATATAATAATATAACTACTATACATGATATGTTATAACATATTTAACACAATATAACTTGAAAAATAAACACAATATTAGTTATAAATTCCAATTAACATAAACAAAATGCGCTAATGTCACTGTCACTAAAATAAATGATAAACGTCAAAATTTTTAATAAACAAGATATAAATGTAAAAAATATACTGATATTCTTACAGTTAAAATTCCTTTAAAAATTTTTCGAAGTTAATTATTGATATAATTTCAATAAATAATAAACAAATTTAAGTAATTTTATTTGCATTTTATATACGATTAATATTAAAAGCGGCATGCGCCACTTGAATCTAACTTCAGCCCGTGAGTAATGAACCGTGATTAACTTCAGCCCGTGAGTAATGAATTATTACTCACGAGTATAGTAATGGGTGCTATTATCTATGAAAAATGGCGAATAATGAGCATGTTATTAAACAGTCGTAGAAAAAAGTGTTTTTTAATGGTTTATCTAAATGAAAAAGAAACAATACAATTACTAATATTAGTATACTGCGTAAAAGGAGAAGGTTATACTCGGAAGCAAGAGATACTTTCAATGACAGTTTTTGAATTGGAATTGATCCTATCTCCAAATCGACTGTAGAGCGGTTAAAAGATTTGAAGCTACAGGCTCTGTAGAAAATCGAGCTAAATTAGAAAGATCAAAGCCAGTAATAAACGAAGAAGAAGCGTTGAACTTGTTCAAGATCCCAACTTTCTTAACAAGACTGTATTCTCAGATGAAGCATCATTTGTGTTTGGCCTACCAGGTCACCCGATTTAACCCCACTTGATTTTTCTTGTGAGGTTATTTAAAAAGTCATGTTTACGAAACAAAACCTCAAAATTTAGATGATTTGCGTCAGAGATTAATTGATATAGCTAAATATCTGCAGAATACTTACATAATTTCATCGAATATGTTTACTATCGATTAGCTTACTGCCAGGAAGTAAACGGTACACAATTTAAAAATTCACTTCAATGAAGTTACTGGCGCCAATCATGAGAGGGAAAGGGACTCACCTAGAACAATAATAGCATTGTTATTTTTCAGAACTAAAATATTGTCGTTTGAATCACATAAATACTAAAACCGTTAAAACTATTTGTAGTACACATTATTGTCTTAATTAATAAAAAGGTAAACAAAAAATTTACTATTTTTGTTGTAATTTTTAGGGCTTCATCTATTCCGTAGGTACTTTTTAAAATACACATTTGATGGGGTCAGACGTAAAAGGGATTAAGTGCACTTTTGATAATTCTGAGATAATCAGCTTCAAAGTTGTTGGAGTTTTATAAATTCTAGGAGTCATTTACCTAAAATATGTCTAGTGTACTATGTTCTATAAAATGAGAAAATATAAGGGTATATTATTACTCTTACGATATCCTTCCTTTTTTTAAAATTAATTATTAAAAAAATGTACTTGAATCGGTACATGGTGTTGATAAATGTTACTGGTAAAACGGTTCAAGTGCAGATTTTAACTATTACTAATCATTTATATCCCAGCTTTTATCTACAGTGTAACTAAAACTGGCAAGTTGCATAATACTTTTGCATAATAATTAGTCTTCAAAATTCGGTACAAATCTATTATTTATTTACTTGAAATTAATCCTGTATTAATTAACATGAGGTTTTTACAGAATACTAAAAATAGTTTTGTGATGAAATGATTCAAGCGCACTTAAACCCGTCTACTATTACTTGTTTCTACAGAATACTAAAAATAGTTTTGTGGTAAAACGGTTCAAGCGCACTTAAACCCGTTTACTACCAATTCAAAATGCAATTGTTTTCATTAAAATAAATGTAATGGATAGATGGCTACTGTAGGGCAAAATATGCTTGAATCCTTTTACTGCCAAGTTATAATATTCTTTAAGTATGCGAATCTGTAGTTCGAGAATATTTTTGAAAAGTGCCCTTAAACCCTTTTACTTCTAACCGCCTCGTTTGTTCTACTATTGTCTTTTTGCGATTACAGCGCCATCTATCGCGATTTTCCTTACTATTAATTCCACTTTCCAATTTAAATTTCTGTTAAATAATAAAAAGTCGTAAATATATTGGAACTTCACTGACAAAATATAACAGTCTGTCTCTTTTTAGAATAGGGGTTACAGAGTGCTATAAAACAAATTTGTTTAGAAGGCTAGGTTGAAATGAATATTTTGGATTTTAATTAACAATAAATGCTGCATGACCTCAATAATTTCAACTGTACATTTATAAGGCCACATATTTTCAGTTATTTGTCAGAATTTGTCAAAACATTGCAAAAATCATCATGACCAAACACTAACAGAATATTATGTTGTATGCGAAAATATTCCATACAATTTGAGAACAAAATATTTTTTTATTCAGGTTTACGTGACTCGATAGCGTAGGTCATTAACACAGGCGAAATTTTAGATTACAAGAGATAAATAACACAATATTAAATATATGAGACACTGAAACAAATGAAAATAAATAGACTAGCCAACCAAATAAAAGTGACCCAAACAAGTTTAAACAAGAACGCGAGAAAAGAAATTCAAAATAATAATTACCGAAAATACACTAACAATCTAATAAATATAATATTATGAGAGAACTGCAATTAGTGGAGTCACTGAAGGTTTTCACCTTCGATTTTGTTGAACCTTTATCGATTTTCATGAAAATTGGTAAGTAGTTAGAAGATACTTCAAGGAACAAAGGTGACATGATGCCAACTTGCGCTTTTACCCTGGGGGTGGTTGCCACCCCTTCTCGGGGGTGAAATTTTTTTTTAATAATAAAATACCAGAAATCGATAGAGGGGCAACTTCTAAGCAAAATTTGTTATATAAAGTTATTAACATAAATCAATACTTTTTGAGTTATTAAATATCAAAAATTTTATTTTTTCTTAAAAAAATGCATGTTTTAAAGCTGGTTTTCACTTATTACTCAAAAACTACAAGCTTTTGTAAAAAAAATATTATTACCAAAATTAAAGATAATAAAAAATTTAATACACTACCCACTTAAAGAACTAAACTAATGTTATTTCAAAGTGAGTTATGGGTAATTGAATGTATATTTTTTTCGACGAGTACTCAAATAGCTTAAGTATTCAAGCTTACATAACGGAAAAACGATGCATTTTATAGAATATACTTGTTAAGCACTTGTCAAACTACTTCGGAGTCCCTATCAAATGAGCTAAAGTAGAAGTTAATAGCATCAAAAGTAAGCAAGTTATGATGAAAATAAGAGAACCATTTCGATTTTTTTAGGAAAAAGTGAAAAATAAAAAAAAACGCCATTTCCACAAAAATTAAAATTTGTAGTAATCCCCACAAGAATTTCTGTAGGTTAACATAGTTAATGATTTCAACAATTTTCACCGGTTTGGAATGCATATTTTTGAAAAAAAGATACAATTTAAAAAAATCAGAATTTTTAAAATTATCATATTTTTCATTTTCGTCTGATAGTAACTCCAAAATTACTCAATATACGTAAAAAATGATATATAACTAAATTTTAGTTTTTCTGTTTCAAATACTTTACTCATTTCACTATTTCCGTAGAGTAAAAAATAACCGAGATAGAAACGTTTAAAATTTCAATTTTGCTGGGAGAACCATGTAACCGGGGCCATTTAACCTTTTATTGTTAAAAAAGTGAGAGGTTTAAAAGACTATTTTTGACATTTTTTAATAGCTTTTGGAATCACCCTTTTAACTAGTTTTCAGTTGAACCTGATATCTAAAAAATTAACGGAGTTATTTACAAAAAAACAATAACATTTTTTGGACAATTTTTTAAAAGATACATTTTGAAACATTTTTGGTGCATAAATTTTAATGCTATCAACTTGTTCGAAAGCTTATTTGATAGATATTTCTATGAACTTTGACAAATGTTTAATAAGTTTATGTTATAAAATGCATCATTTTGCCGGTATTTAAGCTTGAATACTTAGATTTGGGTAATCGACGAAAGAAATATATATTCAATTACCTATAACTTACTTTTAGTTAACATAGAAAGGTTTTTCTAGTAAGGAGTTTATTTGATTTTTTATTAGCCTCAATTTTTATAATAATAACTTTTTTCTAAAAACTTACAGTTTTTGAGTTATTTATAAAAAATCGGTTAAAAACATGCATTTTTCTCACGAAAAATTAAAATCTTTGATCTTTAATAACTCAAAAAGTTTTGATTTATTTTAATAAATTTATATAACAAATTTTGCTTAGAGTTAGTCCCTCTATCGAATTATGGGGTTAATTTTAATAAAATAATTCTCAACCCGAGAAGGGGTGGCATCCACCCCCAGGGTAAAAGCGCAAGTTGGCACCATGTCACCTTTGTTCCTTGAGATATCCTCTAACCACTCACCAATTTTCATGCAAATCGATGGAGGTTCAACTAAATCGGAGGTAATAGCTCATGTCCACCTTCAGTGACTGCACTAAATATAAAAGTAGTGAAAGCAAAAAAGTCAAATGGCGCTACAAAAATAATAGGTATGAAAAACGAGAAAAACTGATACATATACCTAAATTAAAGAAAATGTTTTTGTAAAAATTTAATGAAACATTTTTCGAAAGAATAATAAATAATTGTGATATATCTTTATAGCAATATATAACTTGATAAAATATGAATTTTTAAAATATCAACTCAACAAAATATCAAAATGCTAACTAACGTAAACTAAAAATAAATAAAAAAAAAATAGGGAACACAGAGTGTGATTTCTTTCCAAAAACTAGAAGATATAATGCGTATAAGTGACAATCAAGCATTTAATATCCAAAATGTACCTTTGCCAAACAGTATTCAAAAACTAGCAGATGGCAAGGGTATATTAAATGGAATTACGATTGAATATTAGTTAAATAATTTGATTAACCACATGCATATATTATAAGTTAAAAAGATCATTGATCTTGAGAAAGCATATAATAAAGTTCCTCGAGAGATTCTGTGGTGGGCACTCAATAAGAAATGAGTCCCTGGTCAATATGTAAAGATTGTGAGGGATATGTATGAGGGAATAATGTCTAGTGTTAGGACAGGTGTGGGAGAGACTGATAAATTTCATGTGAAAGTAGGATTGCACCAAGGCTCTGTGATTAGTCTGTATTTATTCTCATTAGTTTTGGACCAGATAAGAGCCAAGGGCGGATCCAGGACCGATTTTCGGGAGGGGCCATGAACTTTTTGGGGAGCGGTACCAGGGGGTCTGGGGGTAATTTTTAAAAATTAGTGTTACAAGGGTGAATTTTAAGGTACTTTTCACACACTTTTGAGTGACATAAAGACATTCAAACCTTATCGTTATTAAGACAATGCCGATTCCTACACATTTCTTCGGATCAAAGGGGAGTTCTTTCAACAAGTTTAATACTATTTTCCCAATGCTTCTCCTGTCCGGCATTGTTTCCCTCTGTCTTGATTTTCACTAATTATTGTGTGATTATGTTCTCATAAGCGTCACACTCCTTGTGGTATGATGTTTTTTCATGGGTTTGTATGGCTCCGTCATTGCCCATGAGTTTGGCGAAAAGGTTTCGTAATAAGGCTTTGGGCTGTTATCCCTTTATTGTGATGTGTTTGAAACTAAAAACATTTGAACTGCAAATATTTAAATTTCTATTTTTTATATTCTCGGAGGGGGCCATGGCCGGTACATTCCCTGGATCCGCCCTTGATAACAGCGAAACTACAGGGTAACATTCCATGGTGCTTAATGTATGCTGATGATGTCGTGTTAGTAGGAAATAGTGAAAGAGACCTAGAACAAAAACTGGAGCAGTGGAGGCAAGCTCTGGAGGAAAAAGGTTTAAAACTTAGTAGGACAAAAACAGAGTATTTGGAATGTTCGTTTAAAGATGGAGTTACCACAAATAAAAATGTATCTTTGAATGGTGAACTGATTGTAAAAATGGTGAACAACTCTGTTCTATTCTAATATTTTTTTCTGAAATTTCTACAGCATATATCTCTCACCTTTGTGAAGACTATAAAAGCAACTGTAGTCTTTTAGTCTTTTCTTCATAAAAGTTATGAATTTTGAAAAATCAAAGGTGCAGATTCGTGAATTGCAAAGTTAAATCGCAAAAATTAAGTGATAAAATTTAAAATTTATCTATTTGATTAAGTCTATGGTGAATCATAGAGCTCAAAGAAGTTTTATGGGGAGTTCTAGATCTAGATGTGCTATAGAAAAAATATGGTGCAACTTTTAATTTTAAGAAAAACGTGGTTTAATTTTTTTTTTATTTTTAGGGCAAATTTGCGATTTTGACAATGTTCTCCCACCTAAAATTCAAATAAACTTGATTTTCGTTTTCAGTACCATAAAAAACATAAAGTTGGATCAAAATTAGCCATTTACCACCAATGATCAGTATCCCGAAAAATTAGCGATATTTTGGGGATTGATAACGTCGATGTTAAAAGTTGCACCATTTATTTGTTTTCTATAAAACATTTTGATCCGAAACTTTCCAGAAAATTTGTTTGTACTCATGTTTTAAAATTAATTTTATTTATGATCTATATTTCAAATTTTGTCAGTTAAATTTTGCGATTAAACTTTGCAATTCACGAATCTGCACCTTGTACTTTAAAAGATTCATAACTTTTACTACAATAAGACTAAAAGCTTAAAAAAGAGACCATTGTCTTCAAAAAAGTGAGCGATATAATATAGTGTACAAACTTTAGAAAAAATATTAAAACAAACCAAATTTGTAGCGAACTAAACGCAAAAAACGTTATTTCATTTTTTTTTATTTTTAGAGTACAATTGCAATTTTGACAATATTCCCCCACCTAAAAAATAAATTTTATTTTCGTTTTCATCAGGGTCAAAAACATAATCTAAGGCCAAAATTAGCCATTCACCACCCACTGTCAGTATCTCGAAAAATAAGCGGTATATTGGGCATTTCTAATGTCGACAATAAAAGATGCACTATTTTTTTTCTATAAAACTTTTTGATCTAAAACTTACCGAAAAACTTCTTTGTACTCTCTATTTTAAAATAAAGGTGATTAAGAAGCTAAATTTTAAACTTCGTCACACAACTTTTGCGATTAAACTTTGCAGTGCACAAATCCGCACCTTTTTTTGAAAAATTTATAATCTTTATCAAAATAAGAATAAAAGCTTGAAATAGGTACCGTTGCCTTCAGAAATGTTAGAGCTATATACTGTAAAAACTTCAGAAAAAAAATATTAAAAGGGAACATAGTTGTAGCGAGGTAAACGCAAAAAAAACGTAATTTCATTTTTTTTTATTTTTAGGTTAATATTGCGATTTTGACAATGTTCCCCCACATAATATTCAAAATAAACTTCATTTTCGTTTTCAGCACCCTCGAAAATATAAAGTATGAACAAAATTAGCCATTCACCTCTCCGTGGTCAGTATCTCGAGAAATAAGCGCTTTTTTAGGGTGTCCCCCTCGTGTAAAAGTATTAATAGTAGCATATTTTACAAAATTCAGTTCATAGAAGCTTCGGTTTTCATGGTCAATACCCATCAAATACCGTTGTTTTGAATTTTTAATAAAATACCCTTTATTTCCATCTTGAATGAATTCATTTAATTTTACAGCACATTCAACAACAACTGACAAGAGGTTACCAGAAATGGCAGCATAAAAACAGAAAGGAATTTAATATTCTACACAATTTATTCGATCTCCGACAGTTCTGCCCTACATACTTAGTTACATATTACAACAATTTTCTGCAGAAATGAAAAAGTTAACGATGCGACAGAAAAGGCCAAATTTGAGTGAAACGACAGAAGAAATAAATCTTAAGGTTTCAACCTTCCGCCTCTTTATAATATGTAGACAGCCAGCGGTTCTTAAAAATTGATTTTCTGAATTTATGCAGTCATGTCAACTGTGTGGGGGCAATTCGTATTAGAAAATGGAGAAATAGGAACAGTCGTTTTGTTTAAAATTATTGGACCATTTTCAACCAAATATTTTATAAGGTTAACATGCTTGAAAAAATTTTAGTTTATAAATTCTAACAATCTTACTTTATCTCTTCAATAGTGTTGTAATGTAATACCTTAGGCAAGCCGCACACCAAAGAAACATGAAACGAAAAACATGAAACGTGAAACGTGAAACATGTTTCATGAAAGTAAAACACTGCTAAACAAATCTCAAAGTCTGCCTACCAATGAAATGAGTGTGATTCATGCTCATGACACATTTTTATTTTCGGAGAGTTTTATAAATGGCCGGACGTATATTTGTTTAGTCGTGTTTTATTTCCATGAAACGTAATTTACGTTTCATGTTTCTTTGATGTGCGGCCTGCCTTATAGTCCCTGTACCTACATATTATTATTAGACTTACTTAGCAAATGTTGGCTTTCTTTGTTTCACAATCAGTAAGAATTATAACTTCGTTAGCTATGTAGGATGTTATAATTAATAGTAAGTTTTTTGTCAACTTTTCATTCTTCACTGGAATCAAATTAATATCCTCTATTCGCACAGAGGTAGGAGACTCCGAAAATATCACAATCAAACGTAGGATCCGTCATGTATGCATACTCTCACGCTCTTATTCAACATAATATATGTATTTTGACGACATATTTCAGGAAGCAGTAGATGATGTTGAAGATGGAATTCGAATTAACTCAAAAGTAATTGCATTTTTGAATACAAATTTAAAATATTGTTTTCAAAATAAAATAGTAAATAATTAGAACACAAATGACAGACAGCCATTTTGTGGCATGTCAAAATTTAATTGAGATTAGGAGTAGGTCGGGTTATGTAATTCTATAATATATTTTTTCTACAACCGTGTTAAAAATGCAATTTTTAGCACTCCATACGAGCATTAAAAATGCTACTTTAAGGCACTAGTGCTTTAAAATAGTTCGTATTGACTTTATAGACAATTTTGATGTACTGTCAATAAAATATAAAAATGGAACGTCAATCACGTTCAAGTAAAAGTTTTTGTAGATATTGTCCTGTAATTACGTTTGTAGAAAAAATATTGTATGATATGCGTGTTAAAAAGTAGATTTTTAAGGCACTCATGTGAATTGCAGAACACGCTATCGCTCATTCTGCAAACTTTCACATGCGTGCCTTAAACGTGTACTTTTAACACGTATCATAAATAACTATTTTTTAATTATATTTTAAAGAGAATAATATTTAAGTTGTTTATGCCTTAAAGGCATTTCTTCTGTATAAAAGATTAAAATTTTTGTATCGTCAAATTTCTTTATTGTAAAATCAAGTCTTTGTTTCCCCCTTTTTTTTAACAGTAAGTAGTTAGAGTTTTAACCCTGCTGTCCTGTTCGGGTCTATTTAACCCAAAAAATAATGTATTTCTTATTTTACAAATTATTACGCGGCGTAACGATTTGGTGTTTCGTGACTTTATTACCTAATATGAGCTCTTTCAATTGCATATGAGATAAACAATCAACTTCCTGATTTTTTTGATAAAAATGAAATTGTTACCTAGGGTACGTTCGGGTCAATATGACCCGTGTATTTAAACCGTTTAAAACTACCTGTGTAGGTATGTGTGTTTAGTTGGCGTATTCTATATGGCAGTACCTGTGTGTTTGTCAGCCGGATACGTCCGTAAATAAAAACAGGTTTCTGCAAGCTAGAACTTGTAAAATAAACTGTAGTATAGCTGTACAATGTTGCAAACCAAATTATAAATATGACCAACATGGACGGACAGCATGTCTTTGGAACCAACTGGAAAAAGATGAATAAAGTTGGTTTCCAAGCATACATTGGTCTTTTATTTTTAGCTCGAGTTTATAAGTCCCATGGTGAATTAACTAAAAGTTTGTGGAATGAAGAAACGGGTCGTAGTATATTTCAATCAAAAATGTCGCTTGATATATTTATAAAAAGTTTGCAAGTAATATGTTTTGAGAACAAAACTACTAGACAGGATAGGAGACGTTTTGATAAACTTGGTGCAATACGTGAAATTTATGAAACATAGGTAGAAAATGTACCAAAATTTTTTAACCCTGATGAAAATGTTACCGTCGATAAGCAACTAGTTGCCTTTAGAGGCCGCTCTCCTTTCAAATGGTACATTCCAAGCAACCAACGAAATATGGCACAAAAGTTTAGGTTTTATGTAATTATGAACAATAAAACTTGTTATGCTCTGGAATTGCAGATCTATACAGGAATGCGTGTAATGTGTGAATTGAGTAGTGATTTGGAAGGCCACCATTTTACGTGTAATAACTTTTTTACATCGTAAAATTTAGGACAATTTCTTCTAAAAAAAAAGTAGATACAATGCCGGGGATTATAAGTAAAATAAACCGGAGCTTTCAGCAAAAATCGCGAATGAAGGAGTTCATAGCTTGTCTTTTTTGCTTCACGCAAGATACCACTGTTGTTGACAATATTCCTAAAAATAATAAAAATGTTGTTCTTCTGAGTACTTTGCATCATGAATCGATGCATCATGCATCAGTTTCATCAAATGAAAAAGCTTCAAATTATTTTAGATTACAATTCCAATAAGGGAGCAGTGGATACTCTAGATTAGCTTGTGGCACGTATACATATGAGAAGAGATAAATCGCTGGCCAATGATTGTTTTTTTTTATAATCTGCTGGACATTTCTGCCTACAACGCGTTCGTGTTATGGGCATCAATAAATACCCAATGAAATACCAATAAACTGGCAAAACGGCGAATTTTTCTTGAGGAATTAGGAAAAACTAATGAAACCAGTCATCATTTCCATAAAAAAATATACCAATAACTAAAAACTCTCACGAACTGCTAAAAAGGACACGAGCAGAAACAGGTAGACAAGATGGAAATGCTAGTGAACCGTCTATGGGCAATCTAACTCCGTCTGCTAAACGAGCACGCTGTAAACTTGCCCTAAAAACAATAACAAGACTAATTATTATTATGTTGTATATACAATCATAAGCATATTTGTAAAATCCATTCTTTTTATTACTGTCCCAGTTGTAAACTGAATTAAATTTTTGTAGATATTTGTTACTGGGCTTTTTTGAAAAAAAAATACCTTTTATTTTTGTTAATAAGGTTTAATTTACATTATCAACATAATTTTTGTTTAAATAACCATAATTTATTGTTAATAATGTTTTCTTTATCACCATTAGCTTATTTTATTTCGATTAAGGAGCGTAAACCATAGTTGGGTCATATTGACCCGAACAGTACATTTGTGTAGTTGACTCGAACGGGACAGTAGGGTTAAATAAATAATTTTAATAAGATTATTATTTACACAACCCTAAGAAAAAATTACTAATCACACGGACATTTTTTTAGCTAAAAGAAAAACTATGAAAAAGGAGAATTTTCATAAGTTGCCCCAATTTGTATCCAATAGTATTATCCCAAAAATATGTAGTCAATTTGCGTCTAGTAGAGAAGCAGAGGACCTCCCCAAACGGCGTCCCTACTAAATTGTAGGAGACTCCTCTACTTATTTTCAATTAGGACATCTGTGTAAGTACCCTCTAGTTTCTTGGTGATGGCAGTTGGTATTTCCCACCCCATATAACCCCACCCAGAGTAAGTATTCCAAGTGTTACAAAGTTCAGCTTTTTTGGAGTTTTCAAGTGTGCAATCAAGCGCGGTTTTTAAATATAGTAAAATCACATATTATATAGGTAGGGTACTTAAAAAGCTAGTAACAAACAGATGTAAGTACAATACTTATTATATACAGTGCTTAAATAACTTTTGAACCACTGATTTTTAGAAAAAACGTAACACTTAAAATTATTCCAGGAAGGGTAGATATTATGTTATATTTAAGCTTGCCGGGAAAAGGCTCTTACTCCCGTACCATCCCTTAATTTTTTTTTAAATTAGTGCCCCCTTTTTTAATTTATATTTGGATTCTCCTCTCTGTACTGATTTCAAAAAGGTATAATACATGATTAGGGCAGTCAATGAGGGTATGTGGCTCCGAATTCGATCCTACTATATCGATTTACGTGATATTTTCACAGTAAGTAGGGAATAGCCCAAGAAACAAAGTCTACCCTATGCCGACGTGTGCTTTTCTCTTGGGGGCGGTTACCACCGCTTTTTGGAGGTGGAAATTTTTTGCTTAAATAACTACAGAAGTTGCTAGAGAACCTAATACTAAGCAAAAACTGTTCTATAATTTTTTTTCGAAAACAATACTTTTTGAGTTATTCCTGGTTGAAAATTGGCCATTTTCATTGAAACATAATACCTTTTCAAACGGTTTTTTGAGAATACCTTAAAAATTATGCATCTAACTAAAAAAACTATATAAAGCATTTTTATAGCTAATAAAATAACAAAGAAATTCTTTCCTATATAAATCTTCTAGTTATAGCACAAAAAGAGATATGGGAAGTGAAAAAACTTGTTTTCTTGGTGCATGCTCAAATCAGTGTATTTAACTTGAAATAACAGAGAAACGGTCTCTTACATTCAAACTATACGAGCTAAACTGTAAAAAATTTGATGACTAACGTATTTTAAGAAAAAAATGAGATGTATATTTAACTCCTCATCCACAAGAATTTAAATTGCATCGTTTTATTTCTACAATACATTTTACTATAGTGTTCTTTTTATGTTAAATAAGTTGGGCGGGTTTAAAATGAATGGTTTTTGAAAACAATAAGATCAAATTATTGAGCGCATTTTTAAATTTTCTTAAAAATCTTCCCATTTCTCCATGTAACTCGAAAATGACAAGAGATGCCAAAAAAGATGCTATACAAAAATGTAGGTTTCTTCTAGATAAATATTTTATTTTTTATGATGAACAGTATCTCTTATCGTTGTCAAGTTACATGGAGGAAAAGGAAAAGATTTTAAAAAAAATTTAAATATGCGCTCTATAATTTGATCTTATTTTTTTCAAAAACCATTCATTCTAAACCCGCTCAACTTTTTGAACATAAAGATAACACTGTAGTAAAATATACTGTAGAAGGAAAACGATGCATTTGAATTCTTGTGGATGAGGGGTTAAATATACTTCTCAATTTTTTTCTTAAAATTCGTTAGTCATCAATTTTTTGCAGCATATCTCGCTTAGTTTGAATGTAATCTACATTTAATATTGCATATTTGAAAGGACTTTTCAAGCACAATAAAAGGTATTGGTAGCATTATACACCTAAAATCGACCGTTTCTCTGTTATTCCAAGTTGAATACACTGATTTGAGCATGCACCAAAAAAACAAACTATTTTACCTACCATATCTCTTTTTGTGTTATAACTAGAAGATTGAAGAAGGAACAAATCTCTTTGATTTTTTATGAGCTACAAAAATGTTTTACACAATTTTTTTAGTTAGATGCATTGTTTTTAAGGTATTCGCAAAAAACCGTTTGAAAAGGTGTTATATTTAAATGAAAATGGCCAATTTTCAACCACGAATAACTCAAAAAGTATTGAGTTTTCGAAAAAAAAATTATAGAACAGTTTTTGCTTAGAATTAGGTTCTCTAGCAACGTCCGTAGTTGTTTAACCACCAAAAAAATTTTCCACCCACGAGAAGGGGTGGGAACCGCCCCCAAGACAAAAGCACACATCGGCATAGGGTAGACTTTGAATAAGAAGATATTTTCAGGCTATTCCTAAAATTTCATTAAAATCCATGCAGTAGGATAGAATTCGGAGGTAATAACCTGTTCTTGCTCTCATTGACTGCCCTAGATACTTAAAGTTATTAGTTTATGAGAAAAATAAATACAAAAGCAACAAAATAGATTAAAAAAAATTATTTTTTTAACAATTTTATTACATACAAACATTTGGAATGAACATTTCATTACCAAAAATTTTTTAACAATAATTATTATTTACAATGGCTTTCGAAATCTTGAATAATTATTATTATTGCTAAATTTTTGAATAATGTATTGTTAAGCTTTTTTGTAGTGAAATGTTCACTCTAAGGGCAGGTTGTTTGAACGCTAATCAAAAATGGAATCAACTGATCGTTATCAAATATTTAATTACTGTCACCAACTGTAAATATCAACTTTGATTGGGTTGCTGAAAACATAATTGATTACAATTATGAAATTAATTGATTAGTTAATCAATTATGTTAATAATTATTATGTTAATTAATAATTAATAATTAATTAATCAATCAATTATGCTTATTATAATAATGATAATTAACACAATTGCTTACAATCAACTGTTAGGGCGACTTGATTATAATCAACTCCTTGATTAGCGTTCGAACAACTGGCCCTTAATGTTATAAAATTGTTAAAAATAGTTATTTATGAAACAGTTCGTGAAGTATGCTTTTTGCGAACGCACGCGATTTTTAGAGCACGAGCGACAACGGAGGGAGTGCTATACATCGCGTAAGTTCGCAAAAAGTACTTCACGCACAGTTTCATACAATATTTTATCTACGATAAACAAATAAAAAAACTGTAACTCTTCGTCACTGGAATTCATTTCTATTTTACAATTTTTAGAACTTTGACATTTAAAAATCCTAACTACTTTCAAACCACAAAACTGTCAAAAATTTTGTTGTAAGTCATTGCTCATATTGCCATCACCTAGACGTCGCGACAGTCAGGATATTTGATTATATGAAAGTGTGCCAAACAAACCATTGAAAGTGTGCGAAAAAGTAAATCCCATTTAAATTACATTGTTACTTCACGCACACTTTAAACCCTTCATGCACTGCTATCTATAATGACAGTTTTCACAAACTAAAAACTTATACATAATATGACATAGAGTAGATAAAATAATTCTGATTTAATCTAGTTTTTCTAGTATTTGTATTTATTTTTCTCATAAACTAATCGCTTTAAGCATCAAGTATTATATATTTTTGAAATCAGTACAAAGAGGAGAATCCAAGTATGATATAAAAAAGGGGGTGGTAATTTAAAAACAATTAAGGAATGATAAGGGGAGTGAGAGGGTGCCTTTTCCGGTAAGATTAAATATGGGATAATGTCTCCCCTTCAATTATTACTTCACGTGTTTTTGCGTTTTTTCTATAAATCAGTGGTTCAGAAGTTATTTAAGGTGGATTGTTTTATCTGAAGAGCCCTGTATGTATATCTCTCCGTAGCGGTGACGGCCGCAAAAAATCTTTCGCGAGTTTCATGATTTTCTCCTTCCAAAAAGTATACAGTGTCGCTAAACAAGATTTCACTTCAAAAAATATACTTATGAGATACAGTAAAAAAGTATGTCTAAGCGTTTACAGCAAAGACCCAAAGTCTAATAAAATATAAAATGTTCTTATCGGTAAACCTATTCAAATCGCGATATAATGTAGAAGAGATAGAAAATGCAAAGGTATTTTTTACATTACAGTAACAAATGTAAGTTTACATAAACCGTCAATCCCCTCTTGGGATGTAGAGTGTATCGAGGTTGCTACCCCGTAGCGAAGAGATATCCGGTTAGCAGCAGACCAGGAACAAGAGTGAAGTTGGGTTGTCGAATCGGCCTAGCCGTTGGTTTTAATAATTAGTTTTGAGCACGAGCCGAAGAGTGTGTTTATAATTACCGACGCAGATATGCAATGTCAACTAAAGACACTTGTTACACTATAGTCAATTGTTAGCGACAATGTATTAATAACCAGTCCATTGGTCGACAAATTATTTAGTTGGTAAAGCGAAATGGTGTTTAACTATTCGGGGGGAATAAAACTTTTAAAAAGTATGTTGATATTTCAATAATACTTGCTTAAAGTCTTTGAAAACTTGTTTAAACGAAACTGCTCAACTGTCAAATCCAAAGTTTTTATAACCTCTGACATCCAATAAAAAATATAACAGTGAAGTGAAGTAACTGTTCTCTAACTAAAAATATTTTTATAACTTTTCCATTCTCCCCCACCGATTTATATCAACTTTATACATGTATGTTCTTGGAATACAAAAGACTTAACTTTTCCAATTACGACTTTATGGTGTATGAAATTATAATGAGTCTGAAGTTCAGTTTTTATCCGACACCTTTTGAGGAGTTTTCAAGTGTGAAATCAAGCGCGGTTCGTGAACGTTTTATTGATAGATGCCCACCCACAAATTTTCCTTCAAAGAAATTGTGTTAATGTTAATGTCAACAAGACTGACGGTAGGGGAACTTAGTCTCTTTAATCATTCGCCTCTGAAATCATAGTATTTTTTAGTATGACTATTTTAATTTTTGAAAAGTATACAGTATTAACAAAATATTTAAAATAAAATAAAACCTATTATGTTTATTATCAGCCACCTGTTACACTAAATGGACAAGATCTGCCTCAATCTGACAGAGTCAAGTATTTGAGGATGCAGTTGGACAAAGGACTGACCCAAAACAACTTTGTTTGAAACTCAGCAAATACTATTGGCTATTGGGAAGACAGTCAAAACTTAGCTTAAAAACAAATTATTAGTTTATAAAGTAGCCTTAAAACCAATAAGGATATATGGTGTACAACTATGGGGTACGTCTCCAAACTCAAACATAGAGATATTGGAACGTTTCCAGGCGAAGGTACTACTGACCATAACAAATGCACCTTGGTTTATACCAAACAGGGAAATCCGAGACGATCTCCAAGAAGCCAGAGTTAAGGAGATAGTAACTGAATACAGCAGCCGCTATTTGGTAAAATTGGAAAACAACCCAACCAATCTTGCATTAAACCTGCTAGATAATAGTGAGCTGACTCTACAACAACAAGAACTGTTTAGTAGTTATGTAAATTGGTAATTTGTTAATTATATAGGTGTTAACACCTGAAGTGAAAACAAACGAAGAAATCAGTATTGAAGAAGTAGAGATAACGGAAGCATTAAGGAAATTAAAAAATAGAAAATCGCAAGGAGAGGACAGAATATCGAATGAACTCCTAAAGTATGGAGGACAAGATCTGACCAAACAACTATTAAAACTAATCCAAAAATAATAGAACAAAACAGAATACCACAAGAATGGAGATCAAGCATCCTAATACCTCCCTTCAAAAAGGGAGAAAAATCGGACCCGGAGAATTACAGAGGAATTAATTTATTAAACACCACACTAAAATTAACGAGCAAAGTGATAACAAACAAACTGAATAAAATTATAACATTAGCAGAAGAACAACAAGGTTTTAGTTCGGGAAGATCATACACCGACGCTATATTTATATTGAGACAGATTCAAGAAAAAATCGTTAGAATACAACAAACCGGCATACTTATGTTTCGTGGACCATAAGAAGGCATTTGACAGGGTCAAATTAAAGGACGTTATCGATTTATTTTACGCAAGAGAGGTACCTCTAGGAATAATTAAAACGATCGAAAATATCTTCCAGAACAACACAGTAAAAGTAGATGAAGAACTAACCGACCCAATTAAAGCTGGCAATGGGATAAGACAGGGAGATTCCCTGAGTCCTCTTTTGTTCAACCTGATCATGGACGAAATAATAAAAAAAGGAAGAACAAAAAAAGGATACCAAATGGGAGAAAAACAACTTAAAATAATCTGCGATGCAGACGACGCAATACTAATCTCTCAAAGTGAAGATGATTTACAACGTATTCTGCACGAATTTAATATAACCGCTAGAAAATTTAACATGTTAATTTCTCCAAAAAAAGACTAAATGGATGGTTATAATAACAGATCTAATAAGGTGTAAATTAGAGCTGGAGGGTCAAATAATAGAACAAGCCATGGAGATTAAATATCTAGGCATCACACTATGCAGCTACGGAAAGCTCGAAACAGAAGTGGAAGATCAGGTGAATAAAGCAAACAGAGCCGCAGGTTGTCTGAATGAAACAATATGGAGAAATAAAAACATCGGAAAAGAAGTGAAAGGCAGAATCTACAAAACAGTTATCAGACCAATAATGACATACGCGGCAGAAACAGGACCTGAAACAGAAAGGACAAAAAGAATGCTAGAAACAGCAGAGATGAAAACATTGCGAAAAATCGATGGTAAGACGTTGTGGGATACAGCTAGAAGTGCAGATATACGAAGGAGATGCAAGGTGGACAACATTAATAACTGGGTGAAAAGCAGAAGAAGAGTAGAATGGAACGACCACATAAGCCGAATGACAGCAAATAGAGTAGTAAGGACGGCGAGAGACGGTTCCCGAATAGGAAGACGATCAGTGGGAAGACCACGAAAAAGATGGAATGACAACTTACTGTAGGCACATTGAAAAACAGACAGAGTAATGTCTATGTAAAAAGAAGAAGAAGAAGAAGTTAATTATATAGGCATATTTACATTGCGTACAAACTACACAAAATATTTTAGTAACTTACTTTAGTTTAAAAGCTTGGGATAAAAAACACCACAAGGATAACAAGATGACTCCACAAGAAACCTAGTCCAAAAAAGAAAAACAGAAAGAAGCAGATACGCATGTCAAAGAATGTGATTGGTCTCATTTAAAGAAGTTCTTGGTGAAAGAAATATCAATAAAAATAAATCGTTCCCAAGGTGAAGAACTCCATGGTTTTGTGCAGAAGTCAAGGAAAAATGTAAAAAAAAGAAAAAGGCTAATCTGAAGTACATGTCGACCAAGACAAAAGAGGCATAGGCATGCGATAATTATACGACAATAAGAACTATGGACTTGTAAGAGGAATAAAAATTTATCACTTGGAACGTTTTCCGAAAGAAATGGAACATGATTTTTATCAGGTGCTATGATGCGGTGAGGCAGTCGCATCAGGCGGCATCGTAAGGGGGCGGCATAATCAGTAAAATCAAAATACATAAAAATAATCATAGGATAGGGTGTGCAAAATAGAACACTTGAAAAATATCAGAGGGCTTTTTACGTGCCCTGCGCATGCCACTCTTTAGACTTAGTTTTAAAAGTGAAGAAAGCGTCTTCTTCTATAGAAACAACAACCCTTTTTTAGGTATTACACAAGGACTGTACACTTTTTTTCTAATTATACAAAGCATTGGGAAGTTCCGAAAAAACATGTTTCACAACTCTAAAACCGTTGAGTGATACTAGATGGTCAAGTTAAATAGATGCATCGAAACATTTAAGGCTTTAAGATTTCAAGTTTGTGAAATATATGATACCTTATTCGAAATAATAGAAGAAGTCAACAAAGATTCAGAAATCAGAAACTAAAGTTAAAGCACTAGGATTAGCAAAAAATATTAAAAATTATAAATTTATATGCGGTGTAGTTCTTTGGTATGATATTGTATTTCATATAAATTCAATCTCGAAGATGTTGCAACATTAACTATAAATTTGTCAGATTGTGTAAACATGTCAAAAACTATACAAAAAAATTAAAAGTCGCAGACAATCTGGCTATGATTTAAAGAAAATTACTGCTAATGAAATTGAAGAAAAACTTGATATAAATTCGAATTTTCAGCTAAAAATAAAATTCGAACCAGGAGAAAAAAGCGTCAATTTGATTACGAAAAATCTGTTGATGAGCTCTTAACAGAGGAAGATAAATCATGAAAGGGTCGCCAATGTGAGTCCATTATACTATTGGATATAAATTAAGTCAATACTCGCAATCTTTGAGTTTGTATTTAATTGATGTTAAAAAATGTGGAACAACCGGTTTCGAGGCTTACATTTTCGTTGCCTCATTATCAGGCCCAGTACATAGTCTTCTATAAATTACAAACTATTTCAAAATTTTATGGACAAAGCTCACATAGAGTAAAAAATAACAATAACACATACAATTATCTGAAATTAGATAAATCGGCAATATTAAAAACAAGTTAATATAAAATAAAACAAATCCAATATATTATGTATTACAAAATTAATATTAATTGCAAATTAAACATACAACATAACAAAATAAAAACATAAGAACTAATAAGTTGTATCAATAAGAATTTTATTAACACTCCCTGTCTCGGTAACTAAAAAAGTATTTAGCTTAAAAATTATTTACGAAGCGCCATAAGACAAACAAAACTAAAAAATTTAGCACTCATTTCAAGAGTCCTGACTAGCTGCTACTTTAGACTACATCAATCTGACGAATTTACCAAAATTATAGTCAGTAGGATAAAACTGAAATTTTTGTAAATATTATTTAATGTTAATACATATATTTCATTTAATTTAAATTAGGTGTTGTTTTTAAAATAAGTTTTAGTTCATTTTGTGCAGTTGCATTTAATAAAAATAAAAGTCAAGTTTCAATAATATTTAAGGGGCGGTATTTCGAAGACTTGCATCATATTGAAAAGATGTACCGCGCGGCTCTGATTTTTATGCTCTGTAAGAGGAGATGTGAAACTTCATAAAAGTGGTCAAAGCATCTAGGTAAATAAACTTATAAAACCAAAACACACAGAAAAGGATACATGAACTAACTATCTAATAAAGCTATGCGGTAAGAACAAATGATGCCAGAACCTGCAAGATACCAGAACCAGATGAATTGCAATAGACAAATAAAAAAACTACTCCACCAATCGGGTCCAAAATTTGCATAAACAGTAACTACATAAAATCTTATATTATAAAATGTGTTTTAAGTATTTTTTAGTTTATTTTAATAATTATAAACAACTAAGAAATGCTTACTTTTGGATTTAATTTGCAATAACTTTTGTTTATAACTTGTATATAAAAAGTTTTTATTTTAGAGAATCTCATTTTAACCTTCGGATGACCAAAACGGGGGAAATTGTGACCCCAGAGTGTGTTTTTCTTTAATAAAGTTAAAAGTGTTTTCAATTTTTAACTCATTATTTTTTTATTTGACTTTAATATCATTCTAGATATCCTCATATTTTGAAATAAAAAAAATTTCCTATATTTTACGAATAAAAAATATATTCTGAAGTTGATGTTTAGTAAAATACCGTCTATTATGTGTAATTCCAAGTAGTTTTACGCTAATGACGTCAACTTTGCAAAGTAACAAGACACTTACTCCACATACACACTACACATGACACTAATACTCATGTTGTGACTGGCTGAATGACATAAAGTCCATGCCAAAAAAAAAATAAAAAAAAAATAAAAAAACTTCATTTTTTCGTTAGGCTACGGTTCCACGGGCTGGAAATTGACGCTAGCAGTAGCCGCAAAACGAACTTAAGGTTCCGCAGAACGGAATAGGAATAGCCGAACTGTACCGACTACAGGACTTGTGCGTAGTCGGTTCAGTTCGGCTATTCCTATTCCGTTCCGTGAAACCTTAAGTTCGTTTTGCGGCTACTGCTAGCGTCAATTTCCAGCCCGTGGAGCCGTAGCCTTAATTGTCATTTTTGACATTTTTGACCTGGGTCATTTTTCTCCCCTTGGTCATCCGTGTAACAAAAAAGTTTGGTCATCGGAAGGTTAAAGTGCAAGTATTTTTAAGAAAGTCGTCGGTTGAAAGTTTTTATTTAATAGGTAGTTTTTTCACAAAATTGAAATGAATGAAAACAATCGATTTTTTGCATAAAAAACATGACGCAGTAAAATCTCGATATACACGAGATGGTACGCCTTTTTTCTACGAGCGTGCAAAAAATTCTACTTTTCTGCACGCGTTTTAGTTTGGAAAGTTTTACTTTTACGCATTACTTTTCCGCACTTACTTTGCATACAGTCGGAAAAATTAAAAAATGCCCATGAACGATTACATCAATCACTTATTTAGTATTTGCTGTCCTATAACAAACGTTTAGTCCAGGGCGCATCTGTTTTGAGATGGACGTTGAGAGGTGACTCAAATTTTTTTTCAGAAATTGCTTGAAAATAAATCAAATAATAATATTTGAGTTATCCTCCCTCTCAAAAAGGTCCAGAACATTGTTTAAATAATCAAAATGTCAAAAAATGAAGGAAAAATTCGATTTTTGTCTTGGTTTTTTGATTATAACTTTAAAAGTATTCATTTTCGAAAAAAGTTGTACTAACATAAAAGTTGCGTAATTAAATTTCCTACAATATAGAATTGGTTAAAAATTTAAAAATTAGTCACCCTATTTGCAAAATAGCAATAATTGCGAAAAAACCATACAAAAACAAGTATTCGCATTTTACGTTTTTCAACCATTTATGCTACACTTAGGACCATTATATTTCACCCAAAAAAACTTTATGATACATTAAAACAATACTGTAAATTTAATTAAGATCGGTTCAATAGATTTTCCAAAATAAATTTTGCAATCCAGAATTCGCAAAAAAATTCATTTCTTCTAAATGGTACAGGACTGAAAATAAAGCAGGTAGCAAGTTGAAATTTTTTTTGCTTATAGAAGTGTACTGTACCTTTCAAATGCAATTTGCAAAATTAAAATCGATTAATTACCACGGCGTCAGGAAATTTTTTAAATAAACATTAATTTTTGGTGCTACGCGCAGGACAACGGTGTTCGATTCACACAACTTGATTTCCACCAAAATTTCTTCCAATCCTTATCTACTATATTATTTTCTTACTCTATATTTTGTTGTATTTTCATATTTTAATTCCACAAAAATCAAACTAATTTTATTATTGTTTGTGAAATATTGTTTAAACAATTGTAATACATATTATGTTGCAAAATAATAAACTTTTATTCTCTAAGTTAAAATATATGAACAATGAAAGTTTTTGCTAATAAAAGTGTTATTTCAAAGGATAGAGTATGTGTTTTTATTTTGCAATAAACAAATTTATTTATTTATATCGACATGTAATAAAAATTAAAATGTATCAATCATTATCAAAGGTCATTGGAATGCCCAATCAGAGCAAACTACTTGCTGTCCTGCACGTAGCACCAATAATTAATATTTATTTAAAAAAATTCCTGACGCCGTGGTGTTAATCGATTTTAATTGTGCGAAATTGCAAATGAAAGGTACAGTACACTTCTATATGCAAAAAAATTCAACTTACTATCTGCTTTATTTTCAGTCCTGTAACATTTTGAAAAAATGAATTTTTTTTGCGAAAGCTGGATTGCAAAATTTATTTTGCAAAATCTGTTAAACCGACCTTAATGTAATTTACAGTTTTGTTTTACCGTAGCATAAGGTTTTTCTGGATGAAATATGAAGGTCATAAGTGTAGCATAAATGGTTGAAAAACGTAAAATGCAAATACTTGTTTTTGTATGTTTTTTTTCGCAATTATTGCTATTTTGCAACAAGGGTGACCATTTTTTAAATTTTTAACCATTTCTATATTGTAGGAAATTTAATTACGCAACTTTTATGTCAGTACAACTGTTCTTGAAAATGAATACTTTTAAAGTTATAATCAAAAAACCAAGAAAAAAATCGAATTTTTCCTAAATTTTTTGACATTTTGATTATTTAAACAATGTTCCGGACCTTTTTGAGAGGGAGGATAACTCAAATATTATTATTTGATTTATTTTCAAGCAATTTCTGCAAAAAAATTTGAGTCACCTCTCAACGTCCAAATTTACTAATATTTTTACAGATGGGCCCTGGTCTAGTTTGTTATTTATAGAAAAAGACAGCAAATACAAAATAAGTGATTTATGTGATAGTTCATCGGTATAGGGCTTTTCATTCGGCTGCACATGGATTCGCTCCCGGGTTCAGGTAGGAAGACCTAACCCTTCGGTCATAACTTAACTTTCGGGTATGAGTTTCGGAGCCAACTCGTGTACAATAAAAGTGGTTTTATAGGGGTTGGGAGCGAATCCATGTGCGCCGTTTCATTCACAGTCATTTGTTTCGAGCTCCTGTCAAAGGTCGTATAATCCGTGTATATTAATATTATACACAGATTATTCAACATATGACAGAAGCTCGAAACAAATGACAATCGATGAAAAGCCCTATTCTTTCATTTTTCCGACTGTACATATTGTGCTTTTAATGCTCAATTGCTGCGCATGTCTTAGTTCGAAGATAACTTATGACTCAAAATTATTAAATATTAGGTAAGTTATAAAGTCAACTTTTTAACAATTTTATTATTATCAAATTAATAGTAAATATGTAATATTAGTTATATCTATTTATTATTTACAATGTTTATATTGAACGTACAACTGGTTCATTGTGCAAATTAATGGCGGATGATAACAAGATCAAGATTATTGACAACGTCGAGAATAGATGGGGGTAGTTCTTCGTCACTTGATGTCATCTAAATCACTGAATTATTTTAAATGATGCGATTCGTAAGTAAAGATGCGTGGAAATTTTAAAGTGTGTGACGTGCTTTTTGACAATAATTGATTTGTTTTTCATCGTTGCTATGACTTTAAAATATTAAAACCTGTATTGATATCCACCATTCATTACTGCATAACAGGTATTTAGGCACCCCATTAACTTTAATTCGGGATTATCATAACTTATTAGCGTTATTTTTTAATACAATTAATTGATTAATATTTGGTCATTTTTAAACTCTTATAGAAAAAATATTGTTCCTAACTCTTGCGGAAAGTCTCTTTTCCGCACTCGACTGCTTGCCGAACTCCGCTTCGCATCGTTCGGCAAACTACAATAGCGTGTGGAACAGTATGACTTTCCGCACGAGTTAGGAAATAGTTATTTTCCTAACTAGTGCGGAAAGTGATACTTTCACGCAGGAGACTGCAGTTGACCCGAACGACGCGACAGCGGAGTTCGGGCAAGCAGTCGAGTGCGGGGAAGACACTTTCCGCATGAGTTGGGAACAATATTTTTTCTAGGGCCGTACGTTTGGAAAAAAGTCACAAAAATAGAGTTATATCAATTTTTATTTAGAAGTGAAAATACACAAATTAATTGTTTGACAAGGTTGTCAAAACCAGACTTTCAATATAATGGGTTACCACGACGACGATATTGGTTTCCATAACGAGGATTCAAAACCATTGTAATTTTCTACTGATCTGACTTTTAAATATTATGTCAAAATCATTTTATTTCATCGAATTATCAGTAGTAATTGCACAAAAGCTTTAAAATTCTATATTAATTTTAGAGATCGAGTGCAATTTGTTCCGATTATTTGATGAACAAAACTGTTCAAAACCAAAATTTTATTGTAATTTATTTATGTAAGTACAAATTAGTACAATTAAACACACAGTTTTTATAAATATTTGACGGTTGAAAGTCATCACTTTTATAATTTTTAAAAACATTAATTGTCATTAATGTCACTGAATGTATTTTTTCGTAGCAACGAATGGCATCTGACGTAATATACTTGACGATGGGAAATTATCAAAAATTTTCAGTTTAATTTAGATTTCTTTAGCTTTCTATTGGTCAGAATCTCCTATGAATGAAATAATCGCGCTAATTTCATTAAAACATGAACACAATAAGATAACTTTGAAATAAATTAGTTAATAATATCTAAATATTAGTTTATTGCATGTATTATAATATATTATAATGCCATATTACACGGTATTTTACTCTCCCGCACGCTGTGCGGGAAAATTTACTTTCACGTACGCCGTGGGGAAAGTGCAACTTTCGGAAACGAAATGCGTGCGTGAAAGTGGCTCTTTTAGTACGGCCGTAGAAAAATAACTCTTTTATTGACTTTTCCTAGATATTCCAGGTGAAAAATATCGTCCAGAATTTTTTCGATTTTTTAATGGTTCGTTGCCTGGGGTATATACTTTTCTTTAAGTAATTATTGATCACGACGTAGAATATATATTTTAAAACGTATTAAATCATTTCTCTGCGATAAGTAGTAATTTTTATTTTACATTTTTAAAATTTCCAGATGCAGTCTCCATAATTTCACGTCTAAAAATAAGTTTGAATTAAAGTAGAGTAGGTACTAGGAAAATTTATATTGTTGTAAAAGTTTTACGTCTTTTTCCAGCCTCAAGAACTCTCCATATATAGGCCTGGATCCCGCGTGTCAAAAAAAGTTCATTAATGGCAAGCTGAAAATTTGTTAATTGCTTAACGGTGTCTTGTTAGACCAACTTTGATGAACGGGAACACTGGAACAGGGGAATCATTGTGGAACAGGTTAAAAATTTGGAAAGTCAGACTACGAAAATGTCTTATGTATTTTGTGGGACAGACTTTCCAATTGATTCGTTACCCTTTCATTAAACTCTCTCGCAAAAATCAGACTGCTATTTATCAAAAACTTAATTCCTGTCATTTGACATGTTCTACGTGTCGGACTTGCCCATTTGGCGGTAAAATTAGAGTCTGATTTTTCCATGAGAGTTTAATGAAAGGGTAACAAATAAATTGGAAGTTCTGTCCGACAAAATACATGGGACCTTTTCGTAGTCTGACGTTTCAAATTTTTAACCTGTTCCACAATTAAATCTTCCCATGTTCCAGTGTTTCCATACATCACAGTTTGTCGACGAGACACCGTTAGGCTATTAACAAATTTTCAGCTTTTTAATAATCAACTTTTTTTTGGTACGCGGGATCCAGGCCTAATTCTCTCTTCATTCTGGTTGAGGTCTTGTTCTCGTCGTTCTGTTTTATTGCTTGATTTTATAATTTCTGCATGAGAGCTTTAATGCAATTCAAAATTACTTTCAGCAGCTGTGTATACAATTTTATCATTTACCCAACACTACTGTAATTTTACAGCGTTTTCCCAAAGATAAATACGAGTACAAGCGTAAGGTAGCGTGGGTGAAAAATTTTATCAATACTCTGTGTTTAAGCATTTTATTTATGTTATGAGTGGTTCGTTTTTAAAAAAGTATTGTTAACCCTGCTGTCCTGTTCGGGTCTATTTGACCCAAAAAATAATTTATTTCTTATTTTACAAATTATTATGCGGCGTAACGATTTGGTGTTTCGTGACTATATTACCTAATATGAGGTCTTTCAATTGCATATGAGACAAACAATCAACTTCCTGATTTTTTTGATAAAAATCAAATTGTTACCTAGGGTACGTTCGGGTCAATATGACCCGCCTATTTATACCGTTAAAAATTTCCTGTGTATGTGTGTTTAGTTGGCAGTATTCTATATTTGGCAGTACCTGTGTGTTTGTCAGCCGGATACGTCTGTAAATAAACACAGGTTTCTGCAAGCTAGAACTTGTAAAATAAACTGTAGTATAGCTGGACGATGTTGCAAACCAAATTATGAATATGACCAACATGGACGGTCTTTGGAACCAACTGGAAAGACATGAATAACGTTGGTTTCCAAGCATACATTAGTCTTTTATTTTTAGCTCGAGTTTATAAGTCCCTTGGTGAATAAACTAAAAATTTTGTGGAATGAGGAAACGAGAAGTAGTATATTTCTCAAAAATGTCGCTTGATGTATTTACATAAAGTTTGCAAGTAATACGTTTTGATAACAAAACTACTAGACAGGATAGGAGAGGTTTTGATAAACTTGCTGCAATACGTGAAATTTAAAAAACATAATGTTTTAAGTCTCATGAAAATGTTACCGTCGATAAGCAATTATAGTTGCCTTTATGAGGCCGCTCTCCCTTCATATGGTACATTCCAAGCAAGCCAGCGGAATATGGCACAACATTTGGGTTGTATGTAATTATTATAAACAGTAAAACTTCTTTGCTCTCAAAATGCAGATCTATACAGGAATTCGTGTGACGTGTGACTTGAGTAGTGATTTGGAAGGCCACAATATTACGTGTAATAACTATTTTACATCGTAAAATTTAGGACAATTTCTTCTAAAACAAAGTAGATACAATGCCGGGGACTATAAGTAAAATAAACCGGAGCTTTCAGCAAAAATCGCGAATAAAGAAGTTCATATCTATTCTTTTTTGCTTCACGCATGATACCTCTGTTGTTGACAATATTCTTAAAAATAATAAAAATGTTGTTCTTATGAGTACTTTGCATCATGCATCACTTTCATCAAATGAAAAAGCCCCAAATTATTTTAGATTACAATTCCAATAAGGAAGCAGTGGATACTCTAGATTAGCTTGTTGGCAGGTATACATCTGAGAAGAGATAAATCGCTGGCCAATGAATATTTTTTAATCTGCTGGACATTTCTGTCTACAACGCGTTCGTGTTATGGACATCAATAAAATGGAATACCAATAAACTGAGAAAACGACGAATTTTTCTTAAGGAATTGGGAAAAACTAATGAAACCAGTCATCATTTCCAGAAAAGATATAACAATAACTAAAGGCTCTCACGAACTGGTAAAAAGGACACGAGCAGAAACAAGATGGAAATGCTAGTGAACTGTCTATGGACAATCTAACTCCGCCTGCTAAATGAGCACGCTGTAAACTTGCCCTAAAAACGATAACAAGACTAACTATTATGTTGTATATATCATAAACATATTTGTAAAATCCATTCTTTTTATTACTGTCCCAGTTGTAAACTGAATTAAATTTCTGTAGATATTTGTTACTAGGCTTTTTTGAAAGAAAAGAATACCTTTTATTTCTGTTGATAAGGTTTAATTTATATTAACAACATAATTTTTGTTTAATTAACCATAATTTCTTGTTAATAAAGCTTTATTTATCACCATTAGCTTATTTGATTTCGACTAAGGAGCGTAAACCATAGTTGGGTCATATTGACCCGAACAGTACATTTGTGTAGTTGACTCGAACGGGACAGCAGGGTTAAGTATAAAAACTACTTAAATAAGATTATTAGACACCGTAGAGTACCACAGTCTGTTTGTTTTAGTAGTTTTACACTTAGAGAACTTTAGAATACCAAAAATAAGCATTTTTTCAAGAATTTTTTTCGTAGAATCTTTATTAAAAATGAACATAAAACTTTTTACGTACTAGTATCTCTTTTTACGTATTAATAACTCTTAGAGAGTACAAAAAAATATATCTTTTTTCGTTTCTGCACGTATACAAATATTGTAGAGGGCGCAAATTCGAGGCATCGAAAAAAATTAGTTCCGATGTCGGACAGTAGTTAATCTCAGGATTGGGATCTCTGAAACAAAAAAATTCTACGGCATTTGAAAAAGGAAGGTTTGTTACGTGACAATTTACCTCAATTTAACCAAAAAATAAAAAATAAATATTTTTTAACCATGAAAAACTGAAGATAAAAGGGCGATTTTTTAACAAATCCGTAAGGTGAAGTGGGGTAAGATCGTAGACGGGGCAAGTTCGTAATTGCTCTAAAAATATCATAAGATACATTTAATTGTACAGGTTAAGGAGTAGAAGCCTTTTCTGGATTAGTATGAACTAATTGACATGGATGTCTCTTACTCAGAATAATTCTTCCATTGTTTTGCCATATATAAAATGTGAGTACGTGTGCAGTACATATCCAACTTTGAGCAGTCTAACAAAGTGCCAGTATTTTACAGCAAATTTTGCGTCTTATGCATTTATTTTATTTTTGGTAGATATTAAGCACATTGCTTAAAGTTTACATTAAATAAATAAATCCTTTAGCTTATTTGAAATAAACTGGAAAAAGCACAACTCAGGTCTTGCCCAGCAAATATTAGTTCACGGGGTAAGTTCGTAGCATGTGGTGGGGTAAGACCGGAGTTGTGTTTTTTTCGGTTAATTTAAAACTTTTTTTGTACATTTTATGGTTTTTTTTGCTCAAATTATTTATAACTTTTTTTAAATCCAAAATGCTTAGAAATTATGTTAGAAAAACGAACCGAAGAACATAATCAGCAGAAACATTTAAAGAAGCATTCTCTATATCTAAATGTATAACTTTTAAACTACACAACTTATTTTAATCTGGAAAAAACAAATTTATAAATGACGGATTAGTTATTCTGATTTTGTCCCATAACATATGAAGATAGCTTTCAATGAGTTTTAAAACCCCATACATGGGGCAAGTTCGGAATAGGTACTGTCCTTTCTAATTATTTATAAAAGTTGTAATTTCCAATGTAAATTGGTGTTTTCAGCAATGTAAATTATAGTATAGAGTATTAATGTTACTCCACGTTGATACCAAGAAAATGTTAAATATTTGAAATATAATTTACAAAAAAAAATATTAAAGTCAAACTTATCAAACTTATCAAAACCCAGTCCGAACTTGCCCCATCCCACGTTAAATCTTTTTTGTTCTGGAATTTTTCACTTAAGGTTAGGGATGGCGGTTTTTCACAAAACACCGGTTTTCGTTTATACCAGTTTTTTTGCTTACGGTTTAACCTGGCGGTTATAACCGGCCAAAAAAACCGGTTTTTCCAAAAACCGGTTTTCGGTTTTTTTAATCCAATACAAAGTTACATTTACAATACACTTTAGTTTGCGATACTTCATTCGTCTCGATATCAAAATGATCAAAATTAGTAACTATCGAAAGAACATGTATTACTTTTTACTTTTAACACGTTTGTATATTTGTAGAATAGGTACATTTTAACTCATTTAATACTTCCTGTATGAGTGTATCGTTTTGAAAACGTAGCGAAATTCTTGGAGATTCGTATTCGTAATCAGTAATTCGATATTCATAGTCAGAGCATTTATTTTTGGTTATCAGAAAAAGTCATTCACCCACTTTCAATGTCAAGAGTTAAGTGTGAAAAATAGATGATGTTTGCGTCTGATTCAACCAGATAACTTCTTATGTAAATATTATGTTTACAAATACCTTTTCAAGGAAATACTATAATAAAACTTAATAATTGTTTCTGGCTGATGTGAGATTGCACTTTCAGTTTGCTTCTGTATTTTATAAAATAAAATAAAATTTGAATTTTGGTTTTGTTTGGAATAATTACTTGAGAATAATAATTATGATTGGGATCCAAAATAATACCTAACCTAAATAATCCTAATCACCGTAAAAACCTATAACCGATTTTTACTTTAAAAAGAAAAAACCGGTTATAACCGGGACATAAGAAACAACCGGTAAAACCAGTTATTGCGAAGTAAAAACCGGTTTTAAATTTAAACCGGTAGGTTTTTCCCATCCCTACTATCGGTGGTGAATTGTCACGTAGAAATGCCGTACGATTTTTTTGTTTCAGAGATCCCAATCCTGAGATTAAGTGTCCGCCATGGGAACTACTTTTTTTCGAGGCCTCGACTTTGGCGCCCTCTACAATATTAGTATACGTGCATAAATGGAAAAACATATATTATTTGGTACTTTATAAGAGTTAGACATTAGCATGTAAAAAGATTTATGTTCATTTTTTTAATAGCGTTCTGAGAAAAATAGTCTTGAAAAAATGATTATTTTTGGTCTTCTAAAGTGTACTAGTATCGTAAACGAGGATTCGTCATTTTATTTTACGTACTATACAAAAGTAAATTTTATTTATGTTTGTTATGTATTTGAATATTAAAAACTTTGTATCCGTATTGGAAAGAATGCTCCTCCTTCAACTTAATACCTACCCAATTACAATTAATATTATCCAGGTATATGTTTCTATACCCCTACAGAAGAGTGGTTAAAAATAAATCGATATTTTCCCCCAATCATGTTTTTACTTTATTGTGATGAAAAAAAAAAGATCCTGAAAATTTCAGCCCAAAAAAATTTTTAGAGTTCGCCCAACAATTTGTTTCTTTAAAAATTGTGTTAGTTTTCGTTTTGTTGACTTCAAAAAATTCATATTTTGTTTATTCGAGTGCCTTTACTTTTTCGCCAATTTTTTTTTTCCTATTTTAATATCATCAAACTAAATTAAACAAATCTTTAAAAAGGGTATAGGAACACCACTTATGAATCAAAGCTATTTCCTCTCTCTCTCTCTCTCTCTGTCTATCTCGGAAAATGAAAGTATTAAACATTTTATATTTCACCAAAGCAAAAATACATTAAGCTGCCCATTTTTCTTTAGGGTACTAGATGGTGACTGATATTTGAAGACACAAGTGCATAAAGGACAGGGCCGCGTTTAGGTCAATTGACGCCCTAGGCACTTCTCTAGTAGCCGCCCTTCAAACATGTACCTACCATTTTTGCGAAAAAAAATTGCAGAATTTTTTTTTAAATAAGAATACACTAAAAATAGATTTAAACTACGATGTTAATATACCTATAACAGAAAAAATCGTCACTCCAGTTCGATCACATCAAAGAATTCTTTTCGAAAAAAGACTTTTCAAAAAAAAAATTTTTCTTAACAAAATCGACAAATTGTTAACACGTTCTTGCGTCATACTTAATGAGAAATTATTTTTAATTCTTGACATTTTCGACAATGACCTTTCAGAGGACACGTTGGCAACTGGGATGCCTAAATAAATGTGCAAAGCAATGTCAAAATTAGGGAAGATATCTTTCAATCATCTTAGTGCAGTCATTGAAGGTTTTCACCTCCGATTTCGTTGAACTTTCATCGATTTTCATGAAAATTGGTGAGTGGTTAGAGGATAGCTCAAGGAACAAAGGTAACATGATCCAACTTGCGCTTTTGCCGTGGTGGTGGACGCCACCACTTCTCAGCGGTGAAAATTATTATTTTTTAAATAATACTATAAATCGATAGAGAGACAAATTCTAAGCAAAATTTGTTATATAAAGTTATTAATATAAATCAATACTTTTTGAGTTATTAAAGATTAAAGATTTTATTTTTTCGTAAAAGATGCATGTTCTAAAGCTATTTTTCACGTATAACTCAAAAGCTATAAGTTTTTACAAAAAAGTTATTATAATCAAAATTAAAGATAATAAAATCTGAATACACTCCTCACTTAAAGAACTAAACTAATGTTAACTCAAAATGAGTTATGGTTAATTTAATGTATATTGTTTTCAACGAGTACGCAAATTTAAATATTCAAGCTAACTAACGAGAAAATGATGCATTTTATAAAATATACCTGTAAAATATAATGATTTCAACAATTTTGACCGGTTTAGAATTCATATTTAAAAAAAAATAATTTAAAAAAATCAAAAATTTTTAAAATTATCGTAATTTTAATTTTCTTTTGATAATAACTCCAAAAATACTCAATATACGTAAAAAGTGATATTATATGTATAACCAAATTTTAGTTTTTTCTGTATCAATTATTTTACCTTTTTACTATTTCTGTAGGGTAAAATAATACACGAGATAGAAACATTTAAAGATTAAATTTTGCTGCGAGAACCATGTAACCGGGGCCATCCAACCTTTTATTTTTAAAAAAGTAAGGCGTTTGAAAGATTAAATTCAACGTGATTTAATAGTCATTAAAATTAACTTTTAAATGGTTTTTAGGCAAACCTGATATCGTAAAAACTAACGGAGTTTAAAAAACATAACTTTTTTGGAAAAAATTTTAAAAGATAGATTTTGAAAAATATATGGTGCATAAATTTTAATGCTATCAACTTGTTCGGAGGCTCATTTTATAGATATTTCTAAGTACCTACTTTGACAAATGTTTAATAAGGTTATGTTATAAAATGCATCATTTTCCCGTTATTTAAGCTTGAATATGTACTTAGATTTGGGTACTCACCGAAAAAAATTTACATTCAATTACATATTATAACTAACTTTTAGTTAACATTAAAATGTTTTTCCAGTAAGGAGTTTATTTCATTTTTTATTAGCTTCAATTTTGGTAATAGTACCAATGGCCATAGTTGTCGAGGTACTTTATGTAAATAAAAAAAAATTTTGGTAATAGTAATTATTTGGTAAAATCTTATAGTTTTTGAGTTATTTATGAAAAATCGGTTAAAAACATGCATTTTTCTCACGAAAAATTAAAATCTTTGGTCTTTAATAACTCAAAAAGTTTTGATTTATTTTAATAACTTTATGTAACAAATTTTGCTTAGAATTTGTCCCTCTGTTTAATTTTGGGGATATTTTTAATAAAATAATTTTCACCCCCGTTAAGGGGTGGCATCCACCCCCGGGGTAAAAGCGCAAGTTGACACCATCTCACCTTTGTTCCTTGAGATATATTCTCTAACCACTCAACAATTTTCATGCAAATCGATAGAGGTTCAACGAAATCGGAGGTAGTAGCTCATATCCACATTCAGTGACTCTAACTCTTCTTATATCAATTGGTGATTTTATTGTGATATCCAAATGGCCCTTTAAGTAAATGAATTCATGTATGAATGATGTATCTTGGTCGTCTTTATATTGCATTAGATTTTCAGCTTCTTTAATAATTTCTTCATTGATTAATTTTGGCAAATCTCTTAATAACACGAAAACGTTGATAAATAAGTCGATAAGATTCCAGACGTCTATTCAGGTGTCTTATCAGAGTGTCGATTATAATATAGAATGTGTGGATTTTCATCTCATCACTAGCTGAATAGTTTAGTTCATCATCGGCCTCCTCGTCAAATTGAATTTTTCTTTTTCTCTTTCTTATTTCTTCATTGTTTTATTTGGGCACAATTTTTTGGCTTCCTTGCGGTAAAGTAATTTGATAGAGCTTCATACTCTATAAGATCCATAATTTTTATATACAAATATTTTTTGTACAGTATTCTTGCCGCCCTCTCATAATGTGCCGCCCTAGGCAACTGCCTATATTGCCTTATGGATAAAGCTGCCCTGATAAAGGGTCTATGTGACATTTGCAAGATATTGAGAAAAATGAAGTTAAAGCTTTTATACTAGAACTTTTTTACTAAAAGGTATAAAAAGACCAAATTTATAGGATAGGTAGTCCTAAAATTAATATATTTATTAATAGTATTAAAAAAACTTAGAAAAATATTTATTATATATTTTCTATATAAAAAAGTACTTTATGCACTTACACTTTTAAAATTTACTCTGTACATAGACCCTTTACACTCTAGTAACTTATAAAATATTAATTTTAAAACGTGTTTGACTCGTTTAAAGATTTCTGGATTCTAAAAAGTTACTTTTAACTTAAAAACATATTTAAAAAAAATGTCACATATACCCTTCATGCACTTGTGTCTTCATTTATCTAAAGTATCTAAGAACGCCAAACAAGTAAAAATCGATGCTACTTTCTACTTCCATCTCTGTGGTCATCCAGCCTTCTGCTTCGAAAATTTGTACATAGACAATAATTTCTTGCAGTGCTTGAGCTTCCTGCAACCAATACCCAGCGACCCTTTTGATGTAGTCTGTCAATGGTGTAGATAATCTACCTCTACTCTTCTGTATGCTCGTGGTATTCACACTGAAATTTTTTGGGTCCACCTCTCGACTTTAATTCTAGCCACACGGTCCGCCCAATTCCACTTCAGCCATGATATTATTCGCTCTATGACATCTTTGAAGCCTGAAAACTGGAAACTCGCCAAGACGATTCCACTACTGAAGCCAAGAAAAGATGGAAGAAGACCAGAAAACTACAGGCCAATATCCCTACTGGAACCTTTAGGAAAAATATTGGAAAAAATCATCAACAAGAGGCTGACGAAACACGTAGAAAGAAGAAGAATCATACAAGAAGACCAATTCGGATTCAGAAAAGGAAGAAACTGCGAACTATAACTGGCAAGAGTTGTCAGCGACACCAAAATACGGTTCAACAGGAAACAAAAAACAGGAATGGCTATTCTAGACATAGAAAAAGCCTACGACACGGTCTGGAAGAAAGCTCTAATCTTCAAGATGGACAAGGCTAGGTTACCTCATTATTAAGTTAACATTTGTGATAAATATTTAACTAACAGAACTTTTCAGGTCTCAGCTGACAAAAAGATGTCCAGGATACAAGAAGTCCAGGAAGGGATGCCACAAGGCAGTATACTATCCCCAATATTATATAACATTTTTGTTCAGATTTACCAACCGATCCCAGAACCAGCACAGCTTTGTATGCAGATGATACAGCAGTCTACACTTCAGGAAAACAGGAAAGAAGAATAGTCCAAACACTAGAAAACCACCTAGAGAGAATAGCCGACTTCACTGATAAATCGAAATAAAAATCAACACCGAGAAGACGCAATTCATCATCTTCACACAACAAAGCGGATCACCTCCAACTGAACTAACGATGAGAGGAAACATCATCCAATCAACTCCATCAATGAAGTATCTAGGCGTTCACCTGGACAGTAGACTCAACTTCAGCCTGCATACAAAGAAAATCAAGGAAAAAGCCACTGCGGTAAAAAGACTAATTTTACCTTATATTTTCAGGACATCTCCACTATCAAAGAAGAAGAAGATACAACTATACCAGGCATACGTGAGGTCTATGATGTTATATGCAGTATCAGTTTGGAGTTCCACAGCCAACACCAATTGGAGAAGATTAGAAGGCACCGAAACGTCATGCTACAAAATCATCGAAGGATCAGCATGGCAGGACCGGCTGACAAATGCAACCATCCAGGAAAGGCTCCAGTACACACCACTGAGGGAGGTGGCTGAGAAAAGGACACACTACTTCTTCCACCAGGCCACAAGAAGACTCCTAAAGACCAGGAACATCCTCGAGAATAACAGGATCCAGAGGATGTTACGAGAAAAACACCGTCTGATCGACCACATGATCAGACGATAGCCAGGTGGTTGCAAACCGGTCAGGAAAGTAGGTACGAAGCCAGAAAAAGTACCTACAGAAGAAGACGTCCAGGAAACAATCAACGAGTGTAGAATCAAGGACCAAGGAGGCAGTTCAAAGGAGGTGGTGCACATAGCGGAACACTGGATGAAGAAATAAAATATCTTAAGTTTTAGAATGAAATGTAAATATTATTAGGCAATAAACGTTTTTATTTTTATTTTATTTTTATTTTATTTTATTGAAGCCTGATCTTCTTCTGATTTCTTCATTTCTAACCTTGGCTCAGAGAGTCAGTCCAAGTAGTGACCGTTCCGTTCTTGTTTGGGTCACTCTAAATTTGGTTGCTATGGCCTGAGTTGTTAACGATTGTGTTTAAGCGCCGTAAGTCATGACTGGAATCACAAATTAGTCGAACGTCTTCTTTTTTAGATAATTTGGCATGTTGCTCTTAAAGATGTCTGATAGAGCTCCATAGGCGGCCCATGCTAAGTTTATTCTTCTTTGCAGTTTTGCAATTTGATTGTCCTTCGCAATTTGGATTTCATGCCCTAAGTATTTATATTTATTTATGAACCAATGCTATTTCATTGCAGTCGCTTTTTGGATTTTCACTTGGTACCAGGTTCGTCATGTATTTTGCCTTCCCAAAATGTATTATTCAAACCAAGTTTTTTACAGGCGGCATCTAACTCAGTAAACATAGTTCTAATCTCTTTGATGTTGTCTGTTATAAAAACTATGTGACTTGCAAATCGTACGTAAGTGGGCCACGAGATGAAGTGACGACCTCAAAAAGCACGCCAGGTCTAGATGGATGACCACAGCCCTGGATAGAAACCAGTGAAAAAAAAGGGTAGGTCTACGTCCAAAGATGGATAGATTAACGCTTGAGGATAGAACATTGGTGGTTAATAAACCATGCAGTCATTCATTGACTAGTGCAGTCTGTATTTTATAGAAGTAGGCCAGGAACCGAAGCTTTTCACTTCGCAATTTTTACAGAACGGATAGATTTGCCTGAAAATTTGAGAACAAGTATTGGATAGTTCAAGGATCAAAATATATATGATTCCGAATGGCGCTTCTAGCATGGGGGTGGTTGCCACCCCACCTAGGGGGTGGATTTTTTTTTATTATATTTTAATCGCAAAAGTTGGTAAAAACATTCATTCTAAGCAAAAAATGTTCTATACATTATTTTGATAAAACTAATAGTTTTCGATTTATTCGCTATCGAAAGTGTTAGTTTTGTATAGAAAAAATCAATGTTTTTCGATATACTCAATTATGATTCACTTAATTTTTGCCTTAGACAATTTTTTTTCAAACAAAGTTCTTGGTATCCCTTACGCTATTCTTTCTTTTCTGAAGAAAACTGCATTTTTTACCAAAGTACAAAAATTCGTTATTCGGTATTAACTCCAGTTTTTTAAAAACTAATCATTCTAAGCCAGTCAAACTTATATAGTCTTTTAATAATACATAAATAAATAAGAATAAATAAGGCCAATAACTGAAACACCGCTAACTTAACATTATTATGCTTCCAATTGGATTTCTCCTTTTTTTTTTCAAAAAAATATATTGACTTTTTAACCGTAACTATTTTTTTTATCTTGGAAAGTTTGGTAATAATTTTGTAGGTTTTTACAAAATCTATAAACCTATTAATATGAAATCTTTTTAAAATCCTCAGTCGCAAACTGAGGTGATTTTGAAAGGGTTGGTAAAGGTGGTTTTTGCATGTTATTAAAAGTTTGAACTGTCAATAGCTCACTCAATTTTTGTCGCAGAAAAAATTTATACAAACCACATTTTTGGGAATTAAATAAGTTACAATTTCATTTTTAAACATTTTTGGTAACTCTGATGCTAATTTTGCTATTCTGAAGAAAATGCCAGTTTTTTCCAAACTACAAAAATTCTTTATTCGCTTTTAACTTGATTTTTTTAAAAACTGATCATTTTAAGCCAGTCAAACTTCTAAAACCTAAAAGGTAAAGTAAACTGTACACAATAAAAATGGTATACATTTTTAATTTTTTACTTTCAGAACCTATTAAAAATACATAAATAAAAAAGACCAAATAAGGTTAATGACTAACATTAATTAGGGTGGTGATTAGGAGGTTGCTTGGGATCACTTTTTCGCTAAAAAAAATGGGGGCTGACATTCTTTTCATTATAAGTCACTTAATTTTTGGGCTAGAGATTTTTTTTATTTCTGAAGATAGACATTTTTAAGTACTTTAAATTAGTTTAAACAAGCTGTTCTCGAAAAATGCATAGTTTTCCCGTCTTTTGGCTTTGAAACTACAATATTTAGCATTTGATGAAGAAGAGCCAATATATATAATATAGTATAGCTCGATTACTATTGGTCATAAAGAAAATTAGAAAAACGGTTTTGTTTATTTTTTCAAAAGGTACTTTTTTGTGAAGTAAATTTGTTTTGATAAAAAATTTTTTGGAGATATTAGCAGAAAACTTTTTAAAAACATTGATTTTTTCGAAATAAAACCAAAACTTTCGATAGCGAATAAATCTAAAATTATCAATTTTGTCAAAAAATGTATAGAACGCTTTTTGTTTAGAATGAACGTTTTAACCAACTTCTGCGATTAAAATAGAATACAAAATTTCCACCCCCGAGATGGGGTGTCAACCACCCCCATGGTAAAAGCGCCTTTCGGCATCATAAAGATTTTGTTCATTGGACTATCCACTACTTATCGTCAAATTTTCAAGCCAATCGATCCATTCTGTAAAAATTGCGAGGTTTAGTTTTATTTTAAGCTTCATTACTTGGACTAAAGCAACCTACAAGCTTGACATTAAACTGTTCCTTTTGTATTTTTGTGTCTATGTTCCAAAGAGTTCTTCGTATTTTTTGGCAGTGTCGCCCCAGAAATTCAGGTAAATTAGTTTGTTTTTTATATTTTAGATTTTAAATTAAAAACCTTCTCAAAAGTTCTTAATGTAGTCACGTTTTCACAGACGTCAAAAGTCCAGCGACTGTTTATATTATTAATTACGTCTTTTTGCGAAAAGTATCTTTAGGGAACCAAACGAATGGTGACAATGGGCTGTAACTGCTGCTTTTAAGTGCATTAAAACTTTTTGAAGGACTCGCCTTGTGAGACAAAGCTATTCCGTCTCTCTCTATCTCCGAAAATGAAAGGATTAAACATTTTATATTTTAGCAGAGCAAAAATACGGGAATTGGAGAATACGCAGAAATTTGTCGGAGATAAGTTCGCGGTTGGAGTTCTTCGAGTGGCATAATTAGTTGTGAATGGTCTCGGCTTCTCGGATGAAACCAGTCGGAATTTTTTAATTACGCCATTGCGGTGGTAAGATCAACACAACTATTTATAAATAAATTACGTTTAAGATTTAGAGCCCATTGCCGAGTTTTATTTTTTTCGATAAAAACCAAAACCGCGAAACATATTTTGTAATTCTTTGAATTTTTGTTAGAAATCTGAGAAACGAAATTTGCATGTTGAAAGATCTGGTGAGGAACAAATTTAGTTCAACTAAAAATTAATATGTATAAGTAATGTCAAGAAAAGGTTTAACACAGATCTTCAAAATTCAAAATTGAGCAAATGGAAAGCGAAAGTCGAGCTGGCTGAAGGGGAGGTATCCGAATTGCGTCCAAAATTTTAAGGGATTTTCAGGTAATATCGCTAATCTGTTTTGTATGGTTAATTGCGTTCCGTTTCTAACAATAAAATTTAATCCTACACAGTATTACCTGGGTTTACAGGGTTTACAGTAAAAATAAGAGAAAGTGGAGGTTAACTTGATATGGTGGAATTTTTAAAATTGCAGTTTATTTCCAAACAGTAAAGAGTGACAAATTGTCGAAACCAAAAGACTCCATCTTTAAACAAATAAATGTTTAAAAATTTAATAAAATCTTTGGATTTCTTAGTTCGGAAACAGATTCTCTCTTATACCTATGCCCCATCCTTCTACAATTTACAAGGAATAAAGGGTGATGAATGCACAGACGTGGGGGTCTAAATAGTTGCACTCCACTACACGTCAATTCATCGAGGCAAAGATCAACGAAACTGTCTCCTAATACTCAAAACGTGAGTAAGAACGTAGGTAGAAGAAGGCATTATTTTTATTTTCAATTCAGAGACCATTACCCCCCTTCTATGGCCATTTCGAACCCTTTAGTTCTCATCAGGAAAGTTATCGTAATGATGCTCTGAAAAGAAAATAAAAATCCTTGCCTTTTATGTTAACTATAAAATATAATTAACGTTCAGACGCGTGAGCGACATCTAGTAACAAATTGTCGAAACCAAAAGACTCCATCTTTAAACAAATAAATGTTTAAAAATTTAATAAAATCTTTGGATTTGTAAAGAGTGAACTTAGACAATCGCACCGCGCAATGGATTTTGAAATGATGTTAAGTAAACGGGGAAAACCACTTACACTTTTTCAAAAATTCAAATTTATAAAGTTTCGTGAATTAAAAAAGTTTGGTGAAACCACAGTATAAAGAGGGAACCTGTATATACTGTGGTAAAACTGTGTAGTATTGTACAAATAAAAAGTGTAAAGCAAAACTATATACATTAAATAATATGTTTTCAAAAGTTAGTGGTGAACACAATCATGAGCTTGCTGAAGAAGTATTAATTCGCCAGAAAGTTAACAACTCTCTTAAAAGAAAAGCAACATAAGATATTGCCGAACGACCTGCGAAGTTGTTACACAAGGAAATGGAAAAGCAAAGCGAAGTACTTACCTCTCTGTCAACAAAAGATGTCCAATACATAAAAAAGAACATTAATCGCACGCGATTGAAAACGGTTCCAAAATCAGCCAAGGATGTTCAAGAATTTTTGAAACAAATTGAAATATTTACTATCAAAAATGAACAATTTTTGTTGATCAATGATGAACAGTTTAATATTGTTGTTTTTTCATGTCTGTCTAATCTTTGATTTATGTGTAACAATTTCACTTTATTTATGGATGGAACATTCGATTATTGCACAAAATTTTTTTTTCAAATGTTTACATTACATACATTGATTAATGACACTTATGTTCCGGTTGCATTTTGTTTGTTACCTAATAAGCAAAAATTCATTTACAATTCATTATTCGAATTATTAAAGAAAAAATGTCAAGATTTGGGATGCAATTTAAATCCAACGAAAATAGTGATTGATTACGAATTAGGTATCCACTCCAGCGTGCGAGAAGTTTTTCCGGAAGCAAATGTTGTTGGTTGTCGATTTCATCTTGCTCAAGCTTGGTAAGTAATACGTATACCTCGTCCAATTTACTTACCGTTGCACGTCATCCGCGCCATAGCCTGTGACACGATACCAACACGAAATATCTAGGCGGTAGGTGTGTTCCCCTTTAGAATCATTTTGATTCTAAAAAAGAACACACCCACCGCCTAGATATTTCGTGTTGGTGTCGTGTCACAGGCTATGGCGCGGATGACGTGCAACGGTAAGTAAATTGGACGAGGTATATAGCAATGTAACTGGCAAATCGTAGATTGTTAAGAAAAACTTGAGTTATGACGTCATCATATTTTTTTGCTGTAAAACTAAACATTTCAATAGGTTTATTTCAAACTTCACTGTAATTTATTTTTTCAAATATTAATTTTTTCAATTTCTTTTTACAAAAAACAGCTTTTGATATAAGTTAAAACAAGAATTGAAGGTAAAATATCTTCAAAAAAAATATTTTTTGACATAAAAAAAGATGTCGTCAAAAAATTGTAACCTCTGTCAAAAAATTGGCTCCTAAATATTCTCATTATTTTTTAAAGATGTATTTTTTTATAAAATTTGACTTGTTTCAAACTTTTTCTTGAATGCAAGTAGGTACTTTCTGAAATAAAGAATTTATTCTATCATCTTGTTACAGGTGGCGTAATGTACAAAATGTGGGGTTGAGTTCTGAGTATAAGAACGAGAACTCAGAAATAATAGGTAAATGGCTGAAGCATATTTTTGGCCTAATGCATCTTCCTCCGAGCCAAGTTGTAGATTATTTTGAGGAAGATTTTATGCCTGAAAAACTAGATGATCATCGAGTTGACGCATTTGCAAACTATCTAGTTGAAACGTATATCGAAGAGGACTCCACATTTCCTTCACAAATTTGGGCAAAGAATAGCGCATCTATATATAGAATTCTTGTGAGGGATTTCATTCAAAATTTAAAAATTATTGTTTGTCTCCACATCCTAATATTTTTTTGTTTGTTGAAACATTAAAGCGCATTCAAACCGATTCTTATATAAAAATAAATTCTGTTAAACAAAATATTTCTAGAAATGTAGATAAAGCTACCTCCAGCAAATATATTTTTCTCGAACAGAAAATTAACCAGTATAACAGGGGTGAAATTTCAAGATACAATCTCGTTAAATGTGTTAGTTATAAATTCGGTGCTTTTTAATATATTATATAAAAATAAACTGTTAGTTGATATTACGTTTATTATATTTCCCTGCTTACCTAATATTTATTAAGCTATCCTCTGACCGCAATTGGGTTGGCTAATAATTAAGAAATGAAACGCAATTCGGACTAGATGTTATCGGTGGCCATGTAAGCAAAATATTTGGGACGCAATTCGACAAGGCCCAAGAAACGGAACGCAATTTGGACTAGATGGGCTGAAGTATTGAGAAGTCTAGAATGTAGATAAAACAGATGGTGACCAACACCAATAAAATTATCTTCCTCATGGAGTTTAGAATCATTTTACACAGAGCTCAATGACGCTCTAGATTATTGCTAAAGTTGTAGACATTACCAAATTTCTTGGACATCTTAATCCAACGGTCAGCATAGGACGCTGTTTGAATATTGTGTGGAATTATAGTCTGACTATGGAACGCACAACGATTCAGAGAAATTTTAGTTTTTAACAAAATACAAAATTGTAGACAATCAGCTAAGTTAGATAATTTGATTGAATATTTTGTACCTTTGTCTGTTTGGTAAGACAATAAACTTTGAGCTACGAAAAATACGTTGTTATAAGTATTACTTACAAACGAAACTAAATAATCAAAATTGTGCTAATAGGGAACTTGCACATTTTTTTATTACATAATAATGTTCAGTTTTGTTTAAAAATAAGCTTTCCAAAATTTCACGCTTCAAAAACTCATAATTTAGAAATACAAATTTAACAACTTGTGCGATATTGAAATAGTTCAAACTACCCGTGACGTCACATACTTTTACTGTATGGTTATATTTATGGTTATATTTAGGTATATTCTTCTTCTCCTTCTTTAGTTTATTGGCCTCCACCTACTTGGGTATTTGGCCAGCTTATGGTCGTGAAATAAGGGAAAAATGTTTATATTCTAATGAAATTTATCGAATGTCATTGTAATAATACACTGGGGTGCAAAATTAACCGGACACCTTAAAAATGGGTCATTTTTATGTCTCGAATTTCTCAAACCTGTTGTCCGATTTAAGTGATTTTTTAATATTTGAAAGCCTTATTCTATATCAATATCGCTATAATAGTATTGTTGCTAAACAGTTAAATTTTCATTGTATACCGGGTGTACCAATCAAACTGTGTTTTTTTTTATCAAAGTTCGCATCACCCTGTGGAACTTTCTAGCACTTATAAAATTCTGAAATTAAAACCCAACTATAGATTCATGTTTTCTCAACATTCTGCTTTTTGATTCATTCGCGTATGCTGGACCATAAAAAAGTTAGGTACTTTAACAATTACCCATGTTTTTCATGAATACAGTGTGTTTTTAAATAAGTGTGGCAAACTTCAAGGGGTAATTCTACATGAAAAAATACTGACAGTTTGCTTTATAAACCTATGTCCGCAAATGCCTCGTTTCTGAGATAGAGGGTGTTGAAATTTTTACAAAGGGAGGTCACTTACAAACTGACGATTTATTTATTGCTTTAAAACCGCTTGAGATATGCAAATGAAATTTGGTGGGTTTTAACACGTAGTTATTGTAAATTTTTTGACATACAAGTAAGAATTTAATATTCACCAATAGAGGTTTTATTACCCGTATGCGCGCCAATGGTGAATATTCAATGCTTAATTGTATGACCAACAATGTGCAATAACTACGTCTTAAAACCGACCAAATTTCATTTGCATATCTCAACCGGTTTTAAAGCAATAAATAAATCGTCATTCTGTAATAAAAATTTCAACACCCTATCTCGGAAACGAAGCATGTGCGGACATACCGTTTATAAAGCAAACTCTCATTATTTTATTATGCCGAATTTCCCCTTTAAGTTGGCCATAGTTATTTAAAACACCCTGTGTTAATAAAAAACATGGCTAGTTGTTAAAGTTCCTAACTTTTTTAGGGTCCAATGTAAGCGAATGTATAAAAAAAAAGAATGTGTGTGTACTTTGTACGCACGTAAGAAGTTATACTTCTATTACATATTATGTGATTTTAACGAAATTGATATAATGTACTTTAAACAGTTTATTTATATTTTATTTATATATTAAACTAATTTTAATACTTACTACTTTCCAAAAATTTTTATTAAGACAATACCAAAAATTAAAAAAAAAAATAAAAGAATAAAACGCACACAAACACATTGAAAAATGCTACAAAGAAAAAATGATTTCTGAACGATAATAATTGTTGGCAAAAATTTTAAATACGCATTTTCTGAAAAAAAAATATAATAAATATACTTAAAATCATAAAATGCATAAAAAAATAAAAAAATAAAAACTTGCATCGGGATTCGAACCCGCGAATTTGGGGACGCTTTGATTCGTAATCGAAGCCTAGACTCACTCATCCAATTACTCATTATTTGTCATGTGGAAAAAAAGGGCAACTGAACGTTTTATTGTTTGACAGTTATTCTGAATTTAAATCAAATTATGTAGTTTGATTTTTGTGGAAGAAAATATTCAAATATAACAAAACAGTAAGAAAACAATATATTAGATCAAGATTGGTAGAACTTTTGTTGGTAATCAAATTAAGCATGTAAATCAAAGCATTACATACCTACTAGATAAATAAATCTACGCCAAAAAATCATAATTTAAAAATAAAAATCGGACCTAATTTCGGATTTCTCTCTAAAATCCCCATTCTTGAGAAAATAAATTTATTCCAACCTAATCCAAATGTATAATTACAATATGATTATAATAAAAACTACTTACCAAATTAGAATGAGTCCTTGTCCAAAAAAGTCCAAAAATATATATGAAAACTATTTAAAAAGGCAGTATACCTAACTATTAACTAACTTTTGTTTGTTGTTTCTTTTCACACAAATTTCAAAACGCAACAATCATAAATAATCAAACCACAGCTTTGCCACAGCCGACATATTGAATAATTTTTAACATGTCATTTAAACATCCAATCAGAACAAAGTTATAATGCGCATGCGCCCGGATCGTAGGTTTTAACATATAAAAATTCACCCTCATATCGCCCGTAAAGAAGTATAACTTCAAAAAATGTTGAGAAAACATGAGGCTATAGTTGGAATTTAATTTCAGTATATTATAAATGCTAGAATGTTCCACAGGGTGATGCGAACTTTGAGAAAAAAACACAGTTTGATTGGTCCACCCGGTATACAATGAAAATTTAACTGTTTAGCAACAATATTATTACAGCGATATTGCTAAAGAATAAGGTTATATTAAATTAAAAAATCACTTAAATCGGACAAGTTTAGGAAATTCCAAACATTAAAAAGGACCCATTTTTAAGGTGTCCGGTTAATTTTGCACCCCAGTGTATATACCAGTTTGTTGAGATTGGAGTTGATACAGTTTTTGAAGGAAAGGAAAGAGTGGTTTACTATGGAAAATAAAACCATTTTGTAAAAGTACAAGTTTTCTATGAATAGTTCAAATGATCAAAAACACTTTTGACGTCATATTATAACTGTATTTTCTACTGACGTTTTTAATGTCTTAGAGAGAGACAGATAATGCTAGGGAAGATTTGTTACAACTACCACCAGAGTTGCCAGGTGTTATTTTATAAATCCCTCACTTAGAAACTGAAAAATATGAGAGTATAATATACAGTTCTATGTATATTCGCCAATTGAATTTACCATGACTTCTTAAAATCTCCCATAATTATCCCCCCAAAAAATCCCCCAACCATTTCTGCTTAGAAAAATTCCCCTAGACGCTTTCAAGTTACTCCAAAATTGTGGGAAAATACCCCAATCTGGCAACCCTGACTACCACTATCAATTTTTTGTTTACGAAAAATGGCGATTATCTTCCATTCTTCCCTGACTAAGCTATCTCATCCTGGCCGCATTAAATTCGCTTCATGCCCATTCCATCAGTATTGACAGTTCGTTGATTTAGAATCGTCTTTAGGGGCCAAACGGAACACAAAAACAACTTTTTTTATCTTTGATACATATTTTAAATTATGTTCTGTTGTGATTTATAACATTTTTTTCGAATTTAAAATTTTATGCAAGTTCCCTATTGTCACTATCTCTATTCCGACTCATTTTTACACTAATATAGATTTACATTGTATACAGAAACTCAGCTCAAATTTACTAAATTCTTATCCAGTTATTTAAGAAGTTTTTTTTAAAGATATTAAATTATAACTTCCACAAACACCAATATAATCAACCTAACTCCTTAGAGAAACATTGTCAAGCGCTGCTTTTCAAAACAACTCACGTTTAAAATACACTCAAAAAGTAAAGAAAAATACAATTAACAAAGTAAATAATAATCCCAGTATTAAAACACACTAAAAAGGGCAAATGAAAAAGTTTCTTTTGCAGGTTCCATTATGAACTTTAAGAATACCAGAAAGGGTCTCAAAAATTATTCAAATCTAATTGGTTGTAAAGTTTCTGCATTGATAAACTTTCACTGCATAACAAAGCTCCTCCAAAAGCTCCTCTACACGATTTGACGTTTCTGCGACTCTAGAGATGGGCAATTCGTTGATTTTTACGAGAAATATTCTTCAGGTGCATCGTTGCATAATATAATGGCCCCCTTATGAGGGCAATTTTTTGAGCAATAATTGCTCTACAACACGAATGGAACAATCTGGGGTGATTAGTGAACCGATATGGAGCAATTTCAAAAAATTCAGCAATATCCAGTGAGTAAAGAAATTCAAATATATTTGTTTTTATCTTGTATGCATTTTTCTGTGACTTTTACGTATTGGCTCCGCACTAAGAGGAAGGGAATAAGCGGAAGTACAGCGGCGCGAACACGATGAGGCGTGTGTATTCTGTCTTTAATTATTTTGAATTATTGTGGTTGCACCTGATTTATTTACAATTACGTCGTTTTGTTCAATAACAATAATTTGGAATTGAAAGATCGCCTGCTGAAACAAAGGTGAATAGAATTCTATTGGATTGGAGATTGAAATATCTGACGGCGAACTAGTTTAAAAAATGTCGCACATATTTCAACAACCTTTATAGAGTAACAAGTCACTTCTGAAATAGCTCTGCATACAGTGGGGATGAATAGTGCAATTCAGTATCAGAAATAATTGTAAATACGAGTACAAAGATACATTAAATTTTGTATGAACCTTCATTAGCTAGAACTCGAAGGCCATTTTTTTTATGCAGGAATTGGTACTATTAATTGTTCATCAGTTCCGTAATTAAGTCCAACTATTAAAAATTGTCGAGAAATATTAATGTGCTGTCATTAATATTTTACGACTTTATATACGGCGGAGATATACAGGGTGAGGCAAATAAAGGGCCTATTAGGAATATCTCGAGAACTAAAGGCAACAGAATCATGAAAATTGGAATAAAGGGGTTTTGAAGGATAATCTATTAAATGAAAATATTTTCATCTCTTTGCAACTTCCGGTTATACTGGAGTTGCTTATAACTTCGTTTTTTTTAATGGGACACCGTGTATATTTTTACATTTTTGGATTCTCTTCGATGTCTTCTTTCTTAAAATATGAGGTTTTGTCATATTATACAGAGTATTTTAAAAGATAATTACGTTTTTTTATTAATTTCGTAGCAAAATTAACACCCTGTAGAATTGTAGTAGTTTGACATCTAAAACTCTACTTACGTTCAAATGATTTTTAATATACTCTACTATTGTTAAGAATAATAAGTATAGCTAAATTTTTAATTTTAGTATACAGGGTTGGTCGAAACTTGGAATGAGTATTTTCTGAGTTTTCTTAAACGGAACACCCTGTATTTTAGTATTGTAATGAAATGATATTTTATGGTACTTTTTTATTTCTTAAGCATTTTTACACCTAACTGCTTTAATTTGTGCTTAATTGTTAATCGCACAACAATCTTAACTACGTAGGATTCTGATAGCTAAACCATTATTGGTAATTTAAAGGACCAGTCTGGATTAATATGTATTTATTTCTGAAAAATTATTTGGGATTGAGTATTTTCACGGCCAACCTAATAAAATTTTACGTATTTTTTGTTGCAATTAATGTTTAGTTTAAATCACCAATAACTCACAAATTAAAGCAGTTAGGTATAGGGAATGCTTAAGAAATAAAAAAGTACTATAAAATATCATTTCACTACAATACAAAAATACAGGGTGTTCTATTTAAGAAAACTCAGAAAATACTCATTCCGAGTTTCGACCAACCCTGTATACTAAAATTAAAAATTTAGCTATACTAATGATTCTTGACAATAGTAGAGTATATTAAAAATCATTTGAACGTAAGTAGAGTTTTAGATGTCAAACTACTAAAATTCTACAGGGTGTGAATATTGCTACGAAATTAATAAAAAACGTAACTATCTTTTAAAATACCCTGTATAATATTACAAACCTCATATTTTAAGAAAGAAGACATCGAAGAGAATCCAAAAATGTAAAAATATACAGGGTGTCCCATTTATAAAAACGAAATTATAAGCAACTTCCGGTATAACCGGAAGTTGCAAAGAGATGAAAATATTTTCATTTAATAGATCATCCTTCAAAACCTCTTTATTCCAATTTTCATGATTCTGTTGCCTTTAGTTCTCGAGATATTTCTAATAGGCCAGCTATCTGCCTCACCCTATATACGACCGCACTTTAAAAATATTTTTTATCCTTGCGTAATCGATATTCACCGGAGGGACCGCAGACATTTAAAAATAATTGGTGTCTCTTTGTAGAGACAATGAAGTCGACTGAAGACATTTACTCAACATACACTCACTACATAGGTATCTGATTGCAAAATCAAATGTACGATGCCAATGGCGATTAGTTACCGAGTCATTAAGCAAAATAAAATGTAGCAATTTTATCACCCTGTAGAACTGCTTCTTAAACTTAAGTTTTTTTAAGTTTAAAAGTTTTTTTTTAATTAAAACACCGTGTATTTTAGTGTTGCAGTAAAATACTATTTTATGGTACCTTATTATTTCTGAAGCCTAGATACCTAATTTTTAGTTTGCTTCTCAGTTATATAATTATTGTGTGTATAAAAAAATATTAGCTAGGTATCTAAATAATAATTTCACATATCGATGGTTTAGTGTGAAAACCTCGTATCTCATTTTTTTTTCGAAAATTACATTTTGGTGGTTTTTGTTTGAAAACCTTGTATCTCACGATTTACAACTGTTAGAAAAATTCCAAATACACTAGACTATTTTCTACAGCCGAAAAAAGAAACCACGTATATCAATTGCTCTCTTGATTTAGTGTGAATACCACGTATATTTATAACCAAGAATTTGGTACTTACTTTGGAGTGTTTGTTTAGAGATTCGAGTTGCAGAAATGTTTTTTGTGAACAACAAAAGGTAGTCCGGCATATAGGAACATTTTATGAACCTTAAATCAAAAGATTTATATTGTATCGACCTAGTATTTGGAGGTGTGCAATAAGCTATGAAAAATGAAAACCTCGTAAATAATAATAAACACAACCTAGTCCTGTCGCCAGGGGGGTACAACGGCCTCCTTAATTCAGATGGACTTACCCAAGTTTTTTTTTATATATTTTGACCAGCAGAATAAGAATTTTTTGGGTAACAGTTGATCCGGATGTCGATAAGATTGTTATAGACAAAGAACTTGAGGAATTACATAACAGCGATTTCTCGCAAAACAAAACATCTTTTTGTATTTTTTGGGTCATTTTAAGCAAAAAATATTCCTACAAGTTTTTTCGTATAATGCATAGTTTTCGAGATAACCGCGGTTGAACTTTCAAAAAATCGAAAAATTGTAATTTTTGAACCCGAATATCTTTTGATTAAAAAATAAAGTAGCAATTCTGCTTACCGCATTTGAAAGTTTAAGTCAAATTATATCGGTTTTGATTATTTGCATTGCTAGAAATTTATTATTTTATTGTTAAACAAAGCTATAAACACCTAGTATGTGAGTGATGTTTTCAATGATTTCTCATTTAAAATCGAACGAGTAGGTAGAGTAGCTACGAGTGCAAGCGAGGCAATTTCTACGTAGCATGCGTTAAAACGCATGTATTAGTCACGGGAAACACTATGTGTTTATAGATTAGTTTAACAATAAAAAAATTAATTTTTAGCAATGCAAATAATCAAAACCGATATAATTTGACTTAATGCCCGATTTCACCAACGATACCTAAACAGTTGCCTTATTAAGTAATTCTTATCGATAGGAACTTCCTAAGTCAATACTTAAAAACAATAGCGTTTTATAACTAAAAGGACTGCTTATCTAGGAAATTTTTTCCTAGGTATTAATTCGGGTACGTTTGAACTATTTTTGATAAATAAAAAGAAGAATAAGATGCCATTTCCTTACTTTTTCGATTATTTGTCATTATTGTTTGTTTGTCAATTTGGTTTTATTCAGTTTTGTACTGTTATAGTTATTTTATTTAGTAGGTAGTTATTTGTGAATTAAGTTTGTATATAATAAATATAGTCTTGTATGTTATTTGTACCTATAATATGTACAGTGAAATGGAGGAAAAGAAAAGCGTCGTAAATTTCACATATGACGAAAAATTAAAGTTAGTTGAATTGTCATTAATGAAATAATTTTAAAATAAATAATATGATGAAAATTGCTTTTTATTATTAATTTTTAATGACACACTTTTAGTAATACCATGAATGGGTTTTTGAAACACAACACTAGTTTGTTAGGTAGTAGGTAGACTACATAATTTTGTCAATAGACCTGTAAAAACTCCAAATGATTTTCGGTATTTTCCAACACATACTATATTATTAATATAAAAGATAATAACAAAATTACAACTAATATACCTAATATTACAGAATAACAGAAAAATTAAGGTAAGAAGCAAATTATTGACAAACGTCACAAGTACATTAGTCAAAATTGTAAAAATATAACCTGACTGTCAACGATAAGTAATACCTAAAGTTTAGGGAGATCGAAAACCGTATCCTAACGTAAGGTAATGCTTAAGCGGTTTAGGCAATTGTTATCGTATGGTGAAATCCGTTTTAGAGTTAGGAAGTACCTAAACCCACTTATGTAATTCTTAAATATTTAGGTCTCGTTGGTGAAATCGGGCATTAAACTTTCAAATGCGGTAAGCAGAATTGCTACTTTATTTTTTAATTAAAAGTTATTCGGGTTCAAAAATTGCAATTTTTCGATTTTTTGAAAGTTCAACCGCGGTTATCTCGAAAACTATGCATTCTACCAAAAAACTTGTAGGAATATTTTTTGCTTAAAATGACCCAAAAAATACAAAAAGATGTTTTGTTTTGCGAGAAATCGCTGTTATGTAATTCCTCAAGTTCTTTGTCTATAACAATCTTATCGACATCCGGATCAACTGTTACCCAAAAAATTCGTATTCTACGGGTCAAATTATATAAAAAAAACTTGGGTAAGTCCATCTGAATTAAGGAGGCCATTGTACTCCCCCTGGCGACAGGACTAACCTCATTTGAGATGAAAAACACGTATATCAAGATATACGAGATTATCATAGTTACTTGGGCAAAGGCTCTATATACTGCAAGGATATTTACGTGTTTTTCATAGTTATTATTTGTATTTCCAATTTAATAGCAACATTTAACGCTTTTAGCTCTGTTCCAATATCAGATATTTGTCTTAATGTGCTCGAATTAAAAATATGTAACGTAATTTTTGTTTTTAGGTTATATTATGCAGAAAATCAGTTTTTTGCCTCTCCTGTAAAATTGTAATTTAATGAGATACGAGGTTTTCACACTAAGCCATCGATACATTATCTTTGCAAAAACGTGTGCATATACATGCATATATTTTGGGGCATTTTACATACATATTATACAGGGTGTCCAGAAATTCTCCCGACAAACGAAGACAGGAGATTCTTCAGATAATTTTAAGATCTTCTTCTTCTTTAAGTGCCATCTCCGCGGCGGAGGTCGGCAATCATCATAGCTATTCGTATTTTAGAGATGGCTGCTCTGAAAAGTTCATTTGATGTACATCCGTACCACTCTCTCAGGTTGCGCAGCCACGATATTCTGCGTCGCCCTATGCTTCTCTTTCCTTGAATCTTTCCCTGCATAATCAATTGGAGCAAGCTGTATCTCTCTCCACGTGAAATATGTCCGAGATATTCCCATTTTCTTGTTTTGATGGTATTTAGGATTTCCATTTCTTTATTCATCCTTCTCAGAACCTCTTTGTTTGTAACGTGTTCTGTCCACGATATTTTCAGAATTCTTCTGTACACCCACAGCTCGAATGATTCTAGTTTTTTCATTGATGCAGCATTCAAGGTCCAAGCTTCCATTCCATAAAACAGAGTCGAGAAAACGTAGCTCCTAGCCAACCTAACTCTTAGCTCCAACTTCAAATCTCTTGTGCAGAGCACTTTCCTCATTTTGTTAAAATTTGCTCTAGCCTTTTCTATCCTGATTTTGATTTCCTGTAAGTAATCTCCTGTGGAGTTGATCATTGTTCCAAGGTATGCATATTGATCGACTCGTTCGATATTGGATCCGTTGATGACGAGATTTTCGTTATTTCTTTGAGTTTTCGATATTCTCATAAACTTTGTCTTCTTGACATTCATTGTTAGCCCATATTCTTCTCCAAACTCTGCTATTCTGGTCACCAGCCTCTGAAGATCCCCAATATTTTCAGCTAAGATGACAGTGTCATCCGCATATCTAATGTTGTTAATGGGAATTCCATTTACCTTTATTCCAGCTGTTTCACCATCCAGAGCTTTTTTCAAGATCTCTTCCGAGTAGGCATTAAAAAGAACCGGCGACAACACGCATCCCTGTCTCACTCCACGTCTGATTTCAATTTCCTCCGACAGCTGATCGCTAACACGTACTTTTGCTCGTTGTTTATAGTATAAATTCGATATAATCCTGAGGTCAATTTTAAGATAATTAAACCTAATTCACCTAGTCCGAAAATGCTTCTTAAGGGAGCTAGAGCTCTTTGAAGATGGCGTTTTGGAATAAGTTTTTATTAAATATTTCCAGAACGTTTTAATTTAGAAAAACTAAAACTGGTACGCTTACATATCTTCCAGAGATAAATCGAGTACATCGATTACGAATTTCTAGTACCGGTCATAGGCGCCCGTTTTGGGTAGGGCAACTGGTATTTTATCGCATAACTTTTTATCTTTAACTTCTACGCATTTTTGACACTGGATTATTAAATTGTGAGGTATTCTAGTACTAAAAGGTACTCTTGCTTTAAGTCAGTAGGATGCACCGTTTTCTATAAAACTCGATTTAAAAATTTTTCGTTTGTTAAATTTGAAAAAAAAAAGAAATAAAAAAAAACTATTTAGAAAAACGAAAACTGGTACCTTTATTTATCTTCCAGAGACTAATCGATTTCCTCAGTTGCAAAGTTCTAGTACCGGTCATATGCGTCCATTTTTGGAAGGTCAAGGGTTATTTCATCGCATAACTTTTTTTATTTTGATTTTTAAATATTTTTGACACTTCATGATTAAATTATGAGATATTCTAGTACTAAAATTTACTCTTGCTTTAAGTATGTGAAGTAAACTTTTATTTTGAAAACATTTTCAAATTTTTATAGAATTTAACAAACGAAAAACTTTCAAGTCGATTTTTCTAGAAAACGGTGCATCCTACCGATTTAATGCAAAAGTACCTTTTAGTACTGGAATACCTCACGATTTAATAATACAGTGTCAAAAATATTCATAGGTTAAAGACAAAAAAGTTATGCCATAAAATATTCGTTTCCCTACCCAAAATGGGCGCCTATGACCGGTAATAGAAAATCGTAATTGATTTAGTCGATTTATCTCTGGAAGATAAATAAGCGTACCAGTTTTTTTTTCTAAATAGAAGCGTTCTGGAGATATTTAAGAAAAACTAATTCCAAGACGCCATCTTCAAATAGCTCTAGCTCCCTTAGGAAGCATTTTCGGACTAGGTGAATTGAGTTCAATTGTCTTAAAATTATCTGAAGAATCTCCGGTCTTCGTTTGTCGGGAGAGTTTCTGGACGTCCTGTATGTCCGGTCTCTCATTATTTGTAGGTTCTTCCAAAAAATTACCTAAAAAAGGTTAAATTGGTAACCTGGTATTCTTAGGTTGTGCCCATATAAATAATATTGCATACCTATCTAAACGTGTTGCATAAACTTAAAAATTTTTTTCATATTATACAGGGTGTCCCGAAAAGATTGGTCATAAATTATACCACACATTCTGGGGTCAAAAATAGTTCGATTGAACCTAACTTACCTTAGTACAAATGTGCTCTTAAAAAAAGTTATAGCTCTTTGAAGTTACCAAATGAAAATCGATTTTTTTCAATATATCGAAAACTATTAGAGATTTTTTTTTGAAAATGGGCATGTATCATTGTAACGGCAGGAACATCTTAAAACAAAATTATAGTGAAATTTGTCCACCCCATAAAAATTTTATGGGAGTTTTGTTCCCTTAAACCCCCCCACCTAAACTTTTGTGTACGTTCCAATTTAATTATTATTGTGGCACCATTAGTTAAACACACTATTTTTAAAACATTTTTGCCTCTTAGGACTTTTTCGAGAAGCCAGTGTTTATCGAGATATTTTGAATATTTATCGAGTCCACCACATATTTGTATATGGTTAAGTACGATTATAGGGACCTGTTAATAATCTGAAAATGTATTTATAATTTACATTTTTAGGTATATTTTGAAAAAGAAACCACATCTCGATAAAAGGTGACTTATCAAAAAAAGACTAAGAGACAAAAAAGTTTTAAAAACACTGTATTTAACTAATGGTACCACAATAATAGTTTAATTGGAACGTACACAAATATTTGGGGGGTTTAAAGGAACAAAATTCCCAAAAAAAAAGAAGCTGCATCTCGATAAAAACTCACTTATCGAAAAAATATTAAGAGGCAAAAAAGTTTTAAAAACGTTGTGTATAACTAATGGTACCACAATAATAAATTAATTGGAACGTACACAAAAGTTTGGGGGGGGGGTTAAGGAATCAAAACCCCCATAAAATTTTTATGGGGTGGACAAATCTCACTATAATTTTGTTTTAAGATAATCCTGCCATAAGAATGATTCATGTCCATTTTCAATAAAAAATCTTTAATAGTTTTCGATCTATTGAAAAAAATCGGTTTTCATTTTGTAGCTTCAAAGGGCTATAACTTTTTTATGGGCGCATTTGTACTAAGGTAAGTTATGTTCAATCGAACTATTTTTGACTCCAGAATGTGTGGTATAATTTATGACCAATCTTTTCGGGACACCCTGTATACATTCGTATATTTTAAAAAAATATAATGCACATAATGTTCGGTCTCTAAATATTTATATTTTTTACAAAAAATTACACATTATTGAATGTAAAATTTTTATAAGCCTATTCTTCCCAAGTTGTGCCCATCTCTAGCTCTAGTCTTGATGGAACCGAATGGAACAAAATGCAAATACTTAATGAAAAGTTGCATTTTATCGTTACTCTGAAAATAAATTAAAGTGGACTTTCGCTTTTCGAATTAATGGAATATGATAATGTATTCAGATGGAGTAAATTTTAATTCCGTACTTTTATAAGATATTCTTGAATGTCAATTTTAATTAAGATCTTAAGAAAGACAGCGCAAAATGTCAGCAGTTAATAAAAACTTAGATACTTTACTGTACCTCTTAAATCCTTTTCCAAATTAAAAATTCTAAAGAAAGAAAAGTACGTTTCCCTGTAGTTCTGAAGTGAATGTTGTTTTAGGATTATTATAATATAAAAACATGAGTCAATTAGTTTACTAAAAAACACAAAATTTTATAGAAGTCGGTCAGACAGCCAAACGGGACAGGTAGGCGACCCTAATTTCTAATGAGATTACGTTCAAATCCTGAACCGCTGTCATCATAATCATCATCATCTAGCCGATAACGTTCACTGCTGAACATAGGCTCTTCTAAGTTTCTCCACGTCTCCCTGTCTTGAGCTACCATCATCCAGTTCTTGGAAGTTCTCTTTATATCGTAACTCCAGCGCGTTCATGTTCGACCTCTGCTTCGTTTGTCTGCCCGCAGTCGCCATTTCAATAATCTAGTCCATCTGTCGTTCCGTGTTCTTGCCACATGACCTGCCCATCTCCATTTCTTTTTAGCTACATGTTCTACTATGTTTTTTTATAGTGTTCTTTTTGATGGTAGTATTTGGTATCCTGTGTTTCCTTGTGATTCCTAGCATGGCCTAGAGATTGGCACTCTTAGATTTTCTGCTGACCTTTTCGTAAATATTGGTGTCGCTACTCCGTATATTACTACCGGCAATATGCATACTGGACCTGACAACAGTGTGTGTGAGTGGTAACACGTCAAAATTATTTCGCTCCAAGGATAAGTCGAAAAATAGTGGTTATAAATTAAAAAAATATATACACAGAAAGTAGCATCGACAGGAAAAAAGTGCAGTGAATAGAAATACACAAGTAAAACTGTAAGTACACATAATAAGTAGCGTAAAAAACTAAAAAGTAAGCGGATATTTCAGTTTGACAATTGACAGTTAAGGAATTCTGAGGTCACGGAATACAGACAGATAAACGGCGACGTTGCCGGATTGTGAGAGAAATCTGTGGAAGTAAGTGTATCCAAAATAGTTAACTTCTAATCTCTGAGATTGCATAAAAGCAAAGTCTTCCGAACCATTGAGGTGAGAAAGCTTTTAACGCTATCCTAGAGATTTAGAAAAATAATATATCGTTGAAAAAAGATGGAGGAAATGATAAAAAAGGCGAGTGAAAAATTAGATTGTATGGATAATAGAGGTATAAAAATAGAACAACAACTAAATGAAGTGCAAAATGATTTACAGCTCATAAAACTGGAAATCGCAGAATTAAAAGCTGAAAATATAGCATTAACCTTTAACTACCCGCGCATCCAGTTATAACATAACTACACGCGTGGAGTACTTTGTACGCCACAAGAAAATACACTTAAAAACAGCGGATTTGTTTAATTTTTTTTTGAAAAAATACACTTAGTTGTTTGATATAAACCTTATTCGGCATCAGTGAATACTTGGAGTTCCTTTTAAGTAAGCCAATTGGGATTTATAACTGAAATCTTCTGTTTTGAGATATTCTGACTTTCTGTTCTGACATATTCTGTTTTTTTGGCAAAATAAACTTTTTGTATTGTATTGTATTGTAAAAATCATGGAATAACTGGATTCCATGATAAATAAAATTACTAATAAAAAATTTTTTTATATGTGATTTTTTACAGGAGAAAAAGTATTGTTTACAAAGAAAAATATATTTTTTGCCATAATGACTAAAAAACAATTAAAATATGTACTTCTATTACGACTTATAGTAATATAATCCTGGGGTATATTGTCCACCACCGGAAACAACAAATAATAAAATGTAAATTACGATCTTTCCAGAATGCCGATTATAACGAAACTAAAACCAAATTGTAAAGCACATTCCAGTGATAGGTTACAAAAATAAGCAAGGCCAAAACTTAAATTTTTAAATATATTTCCAGTAGAATTCCTATATCTGGCGTACAAAGTACGCCAGCGCGTGTAGTTAAAGGTTAAAATCGCAAAATAAAGTACACGAAAAAAGAATAGAAGATCTAGAAAGAGAAGTAAGAAAGAAAAATATTATAGTATATGGTATAACAGAGAAAGAAGGTGAACAAGGATATGATATGATAAATATTATAAAAAATATGGCAATTAAAATCCAAGTTCCACTAAATAAACACACAGACATAATAGATATAAAGCGCGTTGATATCCAAAGAGATCCCCTACGACAGTTACCGAGACCTATACTACTGGAAATTAAAAGCCGTTCCAAAAGAACAGAAATAATGAACCAATCGAAAAAACTAAAAGGAACTGACATTTTCCTAAGTGAAAATTATTCTAAGGAGATACAAGACCAGAGAAAAATACTGAAACAACACTTAAAAGAAGCAAGAGAAAGGGGTCAGAACGCATCGTTAAATTATAATAAGCTAAAAATAAACGACAAAACATATACTGTGGGAAGCTTATGATACAGATGACACAAAACGAAACGATGAATACTAAAATACCTCAAGGAAAACCCAGAGGAAGAACATATACTGAAAGATCACCAGGAGATGACGAAAATGAATAGAAAATATAGCGAAAATAACCAAGACCGCAAATAATACTGGCACAAATCCAAAAAACTGGGATTTTATGTAAAATTAGCGCATAGTAAAGAACAAACGACTAGGATCACTAAAACATTCCGGCAAACGAATATGGAAAACGCGTCTATGGAATGTAAAGAGACTGTAAAGAAAACGGATGAAAACCTGATGATGAAACAAGCACGGAAAAAGAACAACGAATCAAACATAAGAAAAAGAGATAGAAAAAGAAAAAAACCAGAAGAAAAATAGAGTAAAAGTAGGAGCCTGTAACGTTCAAACATTATTGAGACCAGGAAAAATGGAAGAGGTAGCTGGAGAAATACAAAGATACAGAATAGACATACTACCACTACAAGAAATACGAGGGAAAGGAGAAGGAAATATCAAAAAGAAAAACTACCAATATACTACTCGGGAGAAAACAAGCAAGGGAAAAACGGTAAAGCATTCATGGTTACCAATAAGATTAGGGGCAAAGTTATAGAATTTAAAGCGATAAATGGACGAATGCTATATATATAAAAATAGAAAACAAACACGCCAATATGACAATCATAAACATATATGCACCCACAGAAAATGCATCAGAAAATGATAAAATTGAATTATATGAACAACGTAAAGAATTATATGCAAGATTACCCAGAAATGATATAGTACTAATGGTTGGTGACTTCAATGCAAAAGTAGGCAAAGAAAACCAGTATAAGGAAGTAGCAGGGAAAGAAACTATTCATAACGAGACAAACGATAACGGAAGAAAATTATGCCAACTAGCAGCAATAACAAACAGTTACATTATAAGCACAAACTTCATGCGCAGAAGAGAGCATAAAGTAACATGGTTGATACCTGGCACAACAGATGGCAATCAGATAGATCACATACTAATATCCAAAAAATAGAAAGCAATAATGCACGATGTCAGATCATATAGAGGAGCAAACGCGGACACAGACCATTTTCTAGTAATAGGAGAAATCAAAATGAAGATAATTAAAGCAGAGAGAACAAGACAAAACAAAAGAAGATGGAATCAGGAGAAGTTAAAAGTACAGGAACTAAGAGAACAATATGAGGCGACCCTAAAAAAAATCTAACAGAAGCAAATAACACAAAGAACATATGGAAATATATAAAAAAATCCATTTTGAATTGAAATAGGGATACCAACATATGATGAATATTTAGACATCATTCAAAAAATGAAACAGAAAAGAACACCTGGCCTAGATGAAACTCCCAATGAGCTAATTATAAAACGGATGGGAAAAGTTATTAACAAGCATCTATAACCTAATAGTTAGAATATGGGAAGCAGAAGAATTGCCCGAGGATTGGAAAGAAGGCAGAATTATACCAATATTTTAGAAAGGAGAAGTAACAAACTGTAACAACTATACAACAATATCTCTACTGAGTACAACATATAAAATTCTAACAGCCCTCATTAAACAAAAACTCATTCAATTCACAGAGAAAAAAATTGGGGATTACCAGGAAGGATTCAGAGAAGGCAGATCCATTACAGATGCGATCCACATTGTACCACAAACAATAGAAAAATGCTACGAACACAACATATAACTCCACATCCTCTTCGTAGACTTCAGACAAGCCTTTGACTGTATTGGAAGAAATAAATTATTTATTGAAATGAAAAATCAAGATATACCAGCAAAATTAATCAAATTAACAAAAATTACCATGGATGGAGCTCCAGCTAAAGTAACAACAGAAGAAGGTAGAACAAAATCAATTGCAATAGAAACAGAAGTGTGACAAGGCGATTCCCTGTCAACCACATTATTCAACATAGCAGTAGGTAGAAGGAACAGTCAAGGCCAGCAAAATTAAAGAAACTATAGCCCACTCCTCAACACAAATAGTTTCATATGCAGATGATTTAGTTCTTATGGGAAGAGACAAGGAAATATTAAAAGAAGCGGTAACAATCCTGGCAAAAGAAGCACGGAAAAGAGGTCTCGAAATTAACGAAGGAAAAACAAAATAACTACTCTGCTCTAGAAGATAAGATAACAGGACGAGACAAATCAAAATAGAAAACTACACATTTGAAAGAGTCCAACAATTTAAATATTTAGGAGTAATAGTGAATGACCAAAACAAGAGAACTGAAGAAGTAACGGAACGAATACTAGCAGGCAACAAAACATAATGGACATATCATAGGCTTATGAAGGACAAGAACTTATCCAGAAATACAAAAATTCAAATATACAGAGTTGCAATCAGACCAGTAGTTACGTACGTAGCTGAGACAATATGCCTCACGGAAAAAGGTGAAGAAAAATTGAGAATATTCGAAAGGAAAATCCTGAGATGGATTATAGGCCCGATAAGAATGGACAACGGAGAAATGAGAAGAAGAATGAAACCATGAACTTAGAGACATAATGAAGGGAGAAGATATAGTTAGATTTATTAAAGCACAGAGGCTGAGATAGCTGGGACACATAAAGAGAAGGAAAACCAACCTACTGATTAAGAACATCACCAGATGGAAACCAGCAACTGAAAGACCAAGGGGAAGACCCAGAGAGAGATGGGAGGACCAGGTTATGAGAGATATCAAAATTCTGGAAGTGAGAAACTAAAGGGAACTATGCACATATCGAAATGAGTGGAAGAAAATTGTAACGAAAGCCAAGTCATAAAACAAACTTTGACAACATACAAGTGGAATGCTGATTGATTCACCGCAATGAGCGAATCAGGGTGCTCTAAGTAAGAGCGGCAAACATTCCACCCGAAATGAAAAGCCCTGATGATGATGATGATATGCATACTGACCGTATTGACCCGCTGTACAGAAAAATATAAAGGCTAACGTACTAGTTCAAATCTCTAAATGAACCTGCTAATTTGACTAGAATATGCTTGTACAGTAAGGGAAAAAACTCCTTACTGTATAATATAATATGTATCAAAAGATGTATATAATTTTAAATAATTTCAGTTTTTACAAAAGATATTGTTTCTAAATATGCAAACAAAACGAACGCTGATTAAGACAGCTTTGTTTGTATAACCTCGTAGACGATCACGTATAGTTTTACTTTTCAAAGTTCAAATTATAAGGAGATATAAATAGCCCACAGAGGGATTGAGATAGGATCATTGTAGTATTGTTATTATTCAGATCGTTACTATGCTAGTGAGCCGTCCTGCGAGAAGGGTGTCCTAAAGGACTACCCCGCGAAACAACATCTTAGTAACCTTATGTTGATTGATGTTGTAAATTAAGTTAAGAATTGAGTCAATTTTAGTCGAGATTTTAAATTTATACTACTACTGACCCTCCCTAAAGATTAGAAAAATAAAATTTGGGGCAGCTCGTAATGCAAGATCAAAGTCTTTCCCTACGGGTCTAAAATAAATTTTTCTCCTTTTAATGGTGGTGAAAAGTTTTCTGTATCTTCCCATCCTTTTCGTAATATATTCCGTTCGTAATATGATGGGTTAAATGTATTTTCGAAATTCTCCTAAAACGCCACATCTTAAAAGCTTCTAGCTTTCTCATTAAGTCAATATTAACAGTTTAAGCTTCGGCAACATAAAAAAGAATAGAGTGGATATAATATGTTAGCAGCCGCTATCTGATTTGCAGATTAAGGCTTTGGTTACTCAGAAAGCTCATCTTCAAAAAGGCTTGTCTTGATTGCTCTATTTTTGATAGAATTACTGATTTCGTATTTCGATCTTCCGTAAAACTAAGCATTACATTTTGTCCACTTGTTCGATATCTTTATTTTTTATCTGGATCCTTGTTATGACATTACCCCTCTTACTGATAACCATGGTTTTTGTTTTCTTTATGTTTATTGTTAAACCAAACTGTTCCTCAGTATCACAAATTGTGTTTATTATCGTCTGCAGGTCTATCACTTTCAGCGATAATGACTGTATCGTCGGCATAACGATTTAAATTTTTACCATTTATCTTGATCCCTTCTGTGCAGTTTTCAAGAGCTTGTATAAATAACTCTTCGGAGTATATATTATATAGTAATGGTGAAAGTACACAGCCCTGTCTCACTTTTCTACTTATATGTTAGTTGCGCATCCGTGGTATTTCCATCTAATGTTACCAGAGCCTTTTGGTTCCAATAATTCCAACGTAGAAAGTGTTCCCAGATGACTTATTTTATCATCAGTAGGTGTCGCCTCGAAAAATCAGTAAATTTCAGTAGAATCAGTCGCCTCAAAAAATCGGTAGAATTCGGTAATTTCAGTCGGTGGAGTAATTATTTACGTTTATAGATAGGCAACTAGATGTCGCCTCGAAAAATCCGTAGAATTGGCGGCTAAAGCATAAAAATAAAAAAAAAGAAAATACAATAAAATCCTGTAAAATTCCAACTCCATACAAAACCGTTCTTTAATCGTTACGCGCATGCGCAATAACAAATAATTTTGCGCAGTAACACATTCTTCGTTACTGCGCATCCTCGTAACCATTCAAGAACGGTTTTGTATCGAGTTGGAACAAACAGCTGATGATTTTCAGTATTTCAGTTTCCATCAGTACACCGAGAGAAAAAAATTCTTGACATAAAGAAACTTTATTAATATTTAAGAAAGATCGACTTGGCATATTGCCTAAGAAATATATCTTTGTAGGTAAGATATAATTTTCTAAAATATTTCAAATAAATTCTACTATAGCCAAAGAAATATATCTTAAACATGATTGCACTATCACTTTCTGGCAAACTTCAAACCCATTTATCAGAAAGAAATTACACTTGATCTTAATTAATTTTATTAGTCATAAATATATATTTTCTACACATTAGAAAATTATTCTTTCTGAGCAATAATATTTCTTAGTAAGGAATATTATTTTTTTATTATTAATAATTAATTTATTTAATGTTAAGAAATATATTTCGCAGAGATAAACGTATATTTATAGTTAAGTTAATATTTCTTGAAAATAAAGTGATATTACATACGGCGAAATAAATCATTGTGTTAAGGTAAAATCATTATTTATTAATAAAACAAGATATAAAACGTTATTATTACATACAAATATTTTCTCCACTCTTAAACCACTGGCTCCTACACAACAATAAAAGGATGGAGAGGCAAATCCAACTTCCTCAAATTTTCCTTCTTTTGTTAATAGCACTTTGTATATCAGCAATTCACTAAAACAAAATCGTTATGTAGAAAGAGTAAACTTACTTTAATAAATTTTTTTTTATAAAGATATAGATATTTATTTTGACAAATTTAGGAAATACAAAAAAAAACAAATACACGGCCCCACATAAGAACTATTAATACTAATAATAATCAATCATATTTATGTAGTTCAAACATGGCATTATTTAACCTACACATCTTTGTCTATTTTTTCTTTTTGTTAATGAAATATTAATTATTTATCTGTATAATATTAAGTCACACAATAAACATTGTGTAGCTAAAACAAGAGGAAAAATACAACCAGACATAATAATATGTAATTTTCTTAATTTTTGTAATCTAAAAGAGACAGCATACCTAAACATTAAGAAATTTTATTACGGGAAAGTATTATTAGTTTACATCTAAATCATTTAGTACATATTAACTAATTCACGGTTTTCGGCAATAACATTTCTTAACCATAAACATATATTTCTTTTAGACTAAATGATTTCTTTATCTCAAATAATTTAACAGAAAAAATCCTCAGCGTTGCACATGCCATGTTTGATATAGCGTTGTATTGTATATTTTTATAGAAGACGATACATTCAAGAAACCTATTATAGTTGATACATAAGTATATAATACACATTTTTAAAAAGGTACTTACATGTATGAAGTTCTACCATTTTTGGAAGGTTGGTTAATAACTCCTTTCTTAATATTGTTCTGAAGCTATATATTATATCATTCTGTCCCAGCTTTAAATTGTGGCATATTTCCCAGTTAGAATAATAAGTTCCTTTATTTCAGAGTCGTCCATCATTATACCTAAAAAGCATATAAAGATACTATTATGTTTCTTTTTTAACCAATCGGATAAGCAACAATATTATTATTACATCTTAAATTACTCAATTTACTTTTATTTAATACCTATATATGTACGTACCTTCAAAATATCCGTTAATTTTTAAAGTACACCAATAAATCCAACATCCATCTATATGAACATGAACATATCATGCCATCTTGACAAACACTGACGACTAAATCATAATTAGTTAATCTGCGCAATTCTTTTGTGGAAGAAAATCTCTTTGTAAGTAACATTTCGGCATTAATGACAAAGTTTTTATTTTATAACCACAGTTACTACAGATGGTATTTCTGAAGAATTATTTCTTGTGGTTTAAAATATTTATTTGATTGCAAGAAAATTTCTTGTTCACAAATATAAATATGGATTAACTTAACATTATATTTCTTATACTGCAAAATATTTGTAGTTTTCAATTTAAGAAATAAAAACTTTAGGATAAGAAAATTAAATGTAACTATTAATGCGTTTCTTAGTATTGAAGAAATTATCTGTAAGAAATTATTGAGTTCTGTTTAAAAAACTCGTTTCTTTATGTGTGAACCGGTATGTTTAAGTTAATAGGATATGTTTACTTTTAAGAAATATTGCTCAAAGAAATCGGTGTTTTAGGAGAAAAGAAATTGTTCTCTCGGTGTAGGTTTAAGAATGCCGTCAGTAGATAAGTAGACGAGGATTGCGATCAGTAGTTCTACCGATTTTTCAGTAGGTCTGGGAACAATGCTTGAAATGATCGAATAAGGCTCCGCCCACTCGCATGCGTACACGACCGTTCACAAGAAGTGCTGAACTAACCTGATTAACAATGCCAAGTGACCTTGCCGAATCGACGTCAAAGCAATGATTCTTCTAAAAATTAAAATTATTCAACGCGGAGTCAAACCCGAAAAAGAACAAAAGTCTCCTGTGGCAACTTCAAATCCAAATAAATATAAATTAAATAAAAAAGGCATCTCAAATTTTTTGTTCAACCTCTGTGATATACGTGATAGAAACTTTCTAATATGTCGTCGTCCTAATGATCAAAGTCTTCAATAATCATTCAACACTTTTCATTTAAAACTTTTTTCCGTAGCTATATTGGAAATCCTAGAGCTGTATCGTACCATAACCAATATATACGTTATTGGATTTTTCAGCTCTAACGAACGCAGAAAATTTCTGCACAAGTTTTAATTAAAGTATGACAGTTTTGTCATTAATCATATTTTAGCGAATATTACGAACATCACTTTTTTAAGACAATTATCTATCTAAATCGTAGATGTACTATGGGAATTTAAAGCGCATTCTATGAGCTTTTTTATGAATGTCTGAAAACATAAGCGGAAATGAAAATGTGTCTTCGGAAAGTGTATGTAATAATGTTTTTCTGAGAAAAGTTGAAATACGATGCTAATATGGCACCATAATAGATATCGCTCTTACGTTTTTATACAAGTTTATTCATATCGTTAACATTATAGTTATTAAAGTAGCAAGGGTATTATAAGAACAATAATGCTTGAGGTCAATGGTGTGTATACCGAGGGCCTTTGGCCCGAGGGATATATGTTGACCGAAAGCGTTATTATCCTACCCATGGTGCCTTCAACGTGTAATGCACGACTAAATATTCTTTATATGCAAAAAAATTGAACGAATTTTGAATTAATTAGTTTTCAAATAAGTACATTTACTGGCGAATGAATTTAGTGTCCGCAGCCATATAATAGTATATTATTCAACGAGAATATAATGATGGCTATTACTCAAGATGATGAAGTTTAGCCATTACATGCAAGTAGATTACTATACTTTTCTACTACCTTTTTTATTTGGGTTAATAGAAATAGCTATTTGTATAACAAGGGAGGAAAGTGCTACTTTTCCTCCCGAGAATGAAGTTTACTGCCAGACGCGTAGCGGAGGAAACCTCATTCAAGGGAGGAAAAGGCACTTTACTCCCATGTTATACATATGGTTTTTCCACCTTTCTCAAATAACAAGTCGTTTTTTCATTTTTACTTAATTTGTTTATGTAACTAACCAACAAAATTTATTAGAACTAAAACTAACAAGTAGGTACAATATAACTGTCAACTGTCAAATATAAGTCAAATTATTAATGTAAACATTGTTAAATCAAAATAAAAATTTACTGTTTTTTACCATTCTGCAAAATACAGGGTGTTTTATAAATAAACGTTAAAATGTATAGATACTTACGTAATAGAAAATAGATATTGTACAGGGCATCAATAAGTTGTATTTCATGAATGAAATACCATGACGTCACTTTTACTTTTCCTCCCTAGGGAGGAAAAGTACAACTTTGCTCCCTACAATCAGGTCCGAAAAAGTATACTTTCGGTAGAGGTAGGTGGAAAATATAATTATCAACTTCTAACATTATTCAAAATCGAAAGATTTTATTTTTCATAAGAAAACATATTTTATATAACTATGGCAACACTGTTAGAATTGCCCTCTTTGAGCTTACGAAACAATGAGACAGACAGTTGACATTAGTTTCATGGAATGGAGGTGGCTTTTAAAAATAAAACATATTTTAAGGCAATTACACGAAAAGGAACGTGTGCTCTCAATAAAAATTTATTGTACAATCAACAGTAAGTAAAACAGAATTCATTGGTATAAATTTCATATCCGTAAGCCCTTTTACGGAATTAATAGCGATTTTTTATATTTACCTTTGAATAACGTCAATCTTAAAATGTCAATAATTGTTGAAATTTAAACGTAAAAAATATACTAATCCATTGTTAAAAGTCCTTTAAACATTTTTCGAATTTAACTGTTGATATAAATTAAAATGACTATTTTATTAAATAAACAAGTTTAAGTAATTTTATTTGCTAATAGGTATATTAAAAGTGCCAGGTACCATTTGAATCTAACTTCAACCCGTGAGTAATGACCCGTGAGTAACTTCAGCCCGTGAGTAATGAAACATTACTCACGGGTAAAGTAATGGATGTTATTATCTATTCAAATACAGCGAATAATGAGCATATTATTAAACGATCCTAGAAAAACCCAAATACACAAAATACATTTGCCAGCAATAATAGTCGTAACGTAATAATTGCGGTAACCATAGTTTTACTTAGGTTGTTATTTGTCAACTTGACAGTATTTAATTAGTTATTTAAATTTAATACTTAAAGACATGGGCGCAAAATTTTTCATTAATGCTGTTCAAATGCATTCATTTTTTCGAATCCTGAGAAAAATAATAGGTTTTTTTGAAAAATTTTAACGCTGAATGAAATATTAGGTGCATTATTACCGAGGGCCGTAAGTCGCTGATAACTTCTATAATGTTGATTTTATTAAGTTACAGGAGTAAAAAAGTAGAGAAAATTGAGTGTGATTTTTAATTTCAAATATCTCATTCAAATGAAACTTGTTGTTTATTCTAAGGAACTTTTGCCCCTTTGTATTAATGCTTTCTTTCATTACGAGTTTAAATTTTTTTAAAATATCTATTAGTTTTTCCACGATTCGAAAAAAATGAACCCCATATCCGTGGTGATATTTTCCAAATCGAACATTCGTTATCTTTGTCATACAACGCACTCAGTTGAACATAATGTGCTGACAAGACAGTGGCAATTTTAAATATTTGACACGGCTTCAGGAATATCTTGAGTTGTTTATTAAATAATATTGATAGTGTATTTGATAAATAATTGATTTAAGACGTGAAATTAATAAAAAGTTATTTATTGTTTATTATTTATGGAAGAGCTAAGTCGAGAATACACCAGGATATATTCTGTGATCCAAGTATTTTGTTGTTAAAGATGTTTAAAATTTATATAAACGTTCCATAGTAACAATATATTATTTAAAAATAACTTTATCACTTTTCCTCTTTTCTCGATTAAGTATTAATTTTTATTTTTTAGTATAAATTATTGTACTCACTTAAAAAAAATAAACCTGCGCATTACAACACCCTTCCTGGAGGCACTTACGGGTGGAAAGTTATGTTGCAAAATTTTTCATCAAGTTATCACGAAAAAATATAAAATATTAGATTTTTCCTATGGGAGCGACTGATCGCAGGTTAAAGAAAAATTTATTTTTGCAATTTCGTATTTTTCATCATTTTCTTCAAAATATCTCCGAAAATACTGGAGATACGAAAAAATGATACAATACTAAATTGTAGCCTTTTTAATACCTAAAATTTACTATTACATAGATTTTCATTACAGTGAACAGTTAGCGAGATATAGCTGTTTAAACCCTCTATTTACGAGCAAACACCCCCTTATTCGAATCCTTTAAACACACTCCAATTAAAAACTAAGGGATCTTACGGAATTTAATTTACATAGTCTTATAGCTCTTGCAAAATCCTACAAAATTATTCTTCAAAACACTTTTTACGGCCAAAAATGAAGGAGCTATGTTAATAAAGCGATTTTTTTTTCGAAAAATTCGAATAGTCCATTGAGCATTTTTTATGTATATAATACCACAGAACCGGTTCGTATACTGGAAGATGGCTAAAAAAGTATTTGTATTTGTACATTTTTGTAAATTCAAATTTTTGTGTAAGGGTCGTTCAATTTCAAATCCCTCAATTTTGGAGCAAAAAAAATTTTGGACCTCCGATTTTTCTGAAAATTGGTATATAGCTTCTGCGGGACGTAAAAATAAAATGTTTAAGGTCAAACAATTTTCTTCTTCTTTTTTTCTTAAAATGTTATTTTATGCGTTTTTACAGTGATTTGGTGTTTATTTATACAAATTTGCATTTTCTATCGTAAAGTATCAATGAAAAACATAATATTTTAATAGAAGGGACTCAAAAATGTTATTATATGGCATTATAACAAGTTACTTTGATTCAAAACAAGCTTTTGATTAAATTTTATAGTGTAGAAAACGTTAAAATACCGTTTTTTACATTTTTCTCCATTCCCAAAATACATCATAATCGATTTGGCTGAAAATTTGCCCACAGATAGACAAAATATAGGAGTTTAAGTGGTGAGAAGAATTTGAATTATATTACAATACCAAAAAAGTTACATGCAATATTATAGTCAAAAATATGGGCGTCTAGTGTAAGTACAATTAACTCGAAAATATCGACCTCACGACAAAAATTGTTAAAAAGAAATTGTAAAAATTGTAAATACGGTTTATTTGGAACAATTTCAGTTCCTACCATTTTTGTCAAAAAGTTAAAAATGGCGGAGATATTGAGCAAAACAGGTTCTCCTTTAAAATCAAGATGGCGGTTAACGTAACGGAGGAATTCATTCGTGATTTTAAATTTAGGCTACTATTGACTCCCCTAAAGATCAGAAAAATAAAATTTTGGGCAGCTTGGCATACAAGGTCAAATGCTATCCCGACTGGACTAATATATACTTTTGAGTCTGATATTACTGCATGTAACTTTTTTGGTATTGTAATATAATTCAAATCCTTCTAACCACTTAAAGTCCTATCTGTGGGCAAATTTTCAGCCAAATCAATGATTATGTATTTTGGGAATGGAGGAAAATGTAAAAAATAGTATTTTAACGTTTTTTACACTATAAAATTGGATTAAAAATTTGTTTTGATTCAAAATAACTTATTATAATGCCATATAATGACATTTTTGAGTCCTTTCTATTAAAATATTATGTTTTTCATTGATACTTTATGACAGAAAATGCAAATTTGTTTAAATAAACACCAAATCACTGTAAAATCGCATAAAATAACATTTTGAGAAAAAAAGAAAAAGAAGATTTTTTGACCTTAAATATCTTATTTTTACGTCCCGCAGAAACTATATACCAATTTTCAGACAAATCGGAGATCCAAAATTTTTTGCCTGAGTGATTTGACATGGAATGTACCGTAAATAAATGTTTTTGTAATTCTTTAGTTCTACTTTTTTTCTGTATAGGTGTATTAAAATGTACTTATAAAAATTGCAATGTTATTAAGGGTGATTTTTAAGGGTTGAAATACTACGATGTTATATCCTAAAGCATAAAACAATAATTATTTAACCAGTCAAAACTAAATTTAACCTAGATTAAAGTTTACAATGTTTTTATATAATATTTGACAATAAGGGGTAATTTACACCCCTAAAAACATGACGCCCTTGAGCATGATATATAATATGAATCTGGGTGGCATGATCCTAATCCCAATTTTTTATGTAAATCGATGCAAGCCGAAATTATTCTTTTAGGATAAGTAAATTTTTCATATATAACACCAACAAGGGGGGTTTTGAGGGTTGAAATATGGATATTATATCTTAAAGCATAAAACAATCATTATGTAACTAATAAGTATAAAATTTGACAATATTAAAGATTAAAATCTTATTTTAAAATTTTTTACAATTAGGGGTAGTTTTCACCCTTAAAACCCAAAAGCGTAAAACGGCTCAATATAGAAAATTAACTTGAATGTAAAATGAAACTAATCCCAAATTGTTGTACAAATTGATGATGGACGAAAAAATTGCGAGGTTTGGCCATTTTTTCAGTTTCATTTCCTCGACTATAGGTTTCGCAGTCAATACCCCAACTATACCTGCACACAGTAATATTATCTAACTTGGCAAACGTATGTTTATTTAGATATTATTAACTTTCTTTTCAAATAAATTTTATATCTTGTAGATCTTAAAGCGTCCAGTAGTATTAGCCATAAACAAGAAAAAAGGGGAAACTTGCGGAATTCTTTATTGGTCATTAATAATAAATCTGCGTAATCTCCGTTCGAGGATACAGATTGTCTGCGTAATTAACGTCTCGGTGTTTTTTCGATGGCAGCGAAAAGGAGATTCGGGGAAAGTAAAACTTAATATAGCCTTGCCGGGAATAATTAATACTTTAGTTATCCTCCTGGAAACTGATATATTGCTGAAGTCGAGATTTATGTACAAGTATTATGCGATAAATCTGCTTCTGTCAGAGATTAAGCTCAATTTCGTTTAGGCTTGATATTAAATGAAATATCGCGTTTTACTGAGATTGTATCTAATAATTATTATTATTGTGCATTATAAATAATATGTGCTGTAATAATATTTTTTTACGACCATTTAATAATATGCTCATTATTCGCTATTTTTTAATAAATAATACCATTACTTTACCCTGAGTAATAGTTCATTACTCACAGGCTAAAGTTAGATTCAAGTGGAGCATGCCACTTTTAATTTTAATCGTATATAAACTTCAAATAAAATTACAGACTTGTTTATTTAATACAATAATTATTGTAATTTATATCAATAATTAACTTCGAAAATTTTTAAAGGAATTTTAACTGTAACAATGTCAGTATATTTTTTACGTTTAGTTATATTTTGTTTACTAAGAATTTTGACGTTATTTATTTTGGTGAGAGTGATATTAGCGCATTTGGTTTGTGTTAATTATTGGAATTTATTACTAATATTGTGTTTATTTTCAACGAAAAATTTTCGTTTATAAATTCGCAAAGTCTGTGTGGTATTGCGTTGCCGCTCCTGCAATACTTAGAGCAGATTTATCAATGAATTCTTATGTATTTTTGTCTTCTGAATCCAAATCTGAAAACGGAATTTCGATATCTCTTACCGTCTTCGAGATAATCGACCTCAAAATCTAAAATGTGACGTCAAAATCCTTTTATTTTCTGCCGACACACTAAACGTCAGCTGAAATCGTTGCTAGTAAGTAGGCTAGTTTTTTAATCTGAATTTGTTACATAGAGGTATATATTAACATAGAGTGAGCCTACCCTCCGCGCTTCCTGACGACAAGATCTCATGGACTGGTTTGCGGCATCTCTTTCTGACACATTGTATCGAGAAACTAAGATGACATTAAGTGTGAATTAGGCACGGAAGGGGAGGACTACTGTCGCAGCTTTACTATGCGTAAGAGTGAAACATCACTGAGTCAAACAAAAAAGATGGTCGCGTCAGTTCGCTCTGAATGACACTCTCTCTATGATAATATGTAACTCTATGATTTTTTAAGCAAAGCATAGGTTATTTACATTATTTGAGTTTGACACTTCGTGAATGTCAATCTAAATTATAAATAAAGTATTAATAAAATATCAATGACATTTGATAGTTAATTTAATTATTATATAAAATAAATACGATTTTCAAAAATACAATTTGAGTATATTTTGAAAGCAATAATTTATTAACAATTTTAAAAATGTTTATACGAGTATACGGCCTCCCCTTTAACGGGAGTACCTAATGATAAATGTACTGTTCCATTTGTTATGAAATAAAAATTGTTATTATAGTCGGTTCGCTAAACTCAGACACAACTGGCTAGGTAATATTTTAGTTTTTTGCCAATTTTGAAAAAAATTGGCAAGAATACTAATTATTTAGTAATTATTAACTATTTAGTAATTATTTTTTTTTGCGAAATTGGTAAAATTACTGACTAAAATCACTAGCCAGTTGTGTCTGAGTTTAGCGAACCGACTATATGAAATGCTGTTTGAAATAAAAAATTATGGACTGATATGTACAAATACATCCTTCTAATGGAAAAAAATATTTGAGGATTTTTCTCAAATTATAGATACCAACAACATTTTCATTTATGAGTCTTTTATTTTTAATTTGACGAAGAAAAGTTATTCTTCATAAAAAGCTCTTCATGGTATAAGATTTATGATGCAACCATCATATATCAAATTTTATTAATTTTATACGAGGTATATAAAAAATATGAATTTCGATCAAGGGTAAAGTACCTTTATAGTTCACAGCATTTAAATTAGAATGATATAATTGCACATTAAAACATAATTTTTAATTCTAAACAGCTTTTTATAATAGCAATTTTCCATATTATACGTAAATAAACAAAATTTTCTTTATGATAATGCTCGCATTTTCAGCTTGTTTAAGTTATATTGTGCTAAATATGTTATAACATATTATAGGTAGAGAGTTATATTATTATATTATTTACAGTATAATTAAATGTAAATGTACATTATAATTTTATGAAATACGTCCACCATAGCCATTTCCTATTTATAAGATTCATTGTCAGTAGGTACAAATTTATGCATATAATTGTTCGGAAACGAATAGAACTTGAATTGACTATTTCTTGTTGTATTTTTACAATACATACGAATTTGGTAATAGTATTTAACCAATTATTCAGCCACGTACCAGGTAAACAGCATTTAGGTATTTTTTAAATTAATATAATTTAAATTTCGGGAGGTTGATAATTATATTTTTTACTATTTAAAATAAAAAAGGTCGTAGAAAAAGTATAGTATTCTACGCGCATGTAAATGCTCGTTGTATAATATACTAATTATTGTATAAAGGATCATTAGGTAAAGTGTAAAGATATAAGTTGTTTCTGTGTTGTTGTCACCAAACAAATGTGAAAACCGAATTATTAGTGGAGTCACTGAAGGTTTTCACCTCCGATTTCGTTGAACCTTTATCGATTTTCATGAAAATTGGTGAGTAGTTAGAAGATACTTCAAGAAACAAAGGTGACATGATGCCAACTTGCGCCTTTACCCTGGGGGTGGATGCCACCCCTTCTCGTGGGTGAAATTTTTTTTATTAAAAATAATACCAGAAATCGATGTAGGGGCAACTTCTAAACAAAATTTGTTATATAAAGTTATTAACATAAATCAATACTTTTTGAGTTATTAAATATCAAAGATTTTATTTTTTTCTTAAAAAAATTCATGTTTTAAAGCTGTTTTTCACGTATTATTCAAAAACTATAAGCTTTTGTAAAAAAGTTATAATTACCAAAATTAAAGATAATAAAAAACTTAATACACTTCCTACTTAAAGGACTAAATTAATGTTATTTCAAAGTGAGTTATGGGTAATTGAACATATTTTTTTTTCGACAAGTACTCAATTCTAAGTATTCAAGCTTACATAACGGGAAAACGATGCATTTTATAGAATATACTTGTAATGCACTTGTCAAAGTACATCGGAATACCTATCAAACGAGCTCCAGTAGTAGTTAATAGCATCAAAACTAAGCAAGTTATGATGGAAATAAGAGAATCCTTTCAATTTTTTTAGGAAAAAGTGAAAAATAAAACATACGCCATTTCCACAAAAATAAAAATTTGTAGTAGGTATTCCCCACACGAATTTCTTTAGGTTAACATAGTTAATGATTTTAACAATTTTGACTGGTTTAGAATACATAATTTAAAAAAACAATGTGTGTGTACTTAGTACGCACGTAAGAAGTTATACTTCTACTACATATTATGTGATTTTTAAGACAATACCAAAAATTAAAAAAATAAAAGAATAAAACGCACACAAACACATTGAAAAATGCCACAAAGAAAAAATTATTTCTGAACGATAATTGTTGGCAAAAATATTAAATACGCATTTTCTGAAAAAAAAAATATATAACAAATATACTTACAATCATAAAATGCATAAAAAATAAAAAAAAAATAAAAACTTGCATCGGGAATCGAACCCGTGAATTTCGGGACGCTTTGATTCGTAATCGAAGCCTAGACTCACTCGTCCAATTCCACATTACTTGTCATGTGGAAAAATAGGGTAACTGAACGTTTTACTGTTTGACACTTGTTTTGAATATAATTAAATTATGTAGTTTAAATTTTGTGGAAGAAAATATTAAAATATGTATAACAAAACAGTAAGAAAACAATACATTAGATGAAGAATGGTAGAACTTTTGTTGGTAATCAAATTAAGTATGTAAATCAAAGCATTACACACCTACTAGATAAATAAATCTACGCCAAAAAATCATAATTTAAAAATAAAAATCGGACCTAATTTGGGATTTCTCTCTAAAATCCCCATTCTTGAGAAAATAAATGTATGTATTCCAACCTAATCCAAATGTATAATTACAATATGATTATAATAAAAACTACTTACCAAATTAGAATGAGTTTTCCTTGTCCAAAATAGTCCAAAAGTCCAAAAATATAGGTATATGAAAACTATTTAAAGAGGCAGTGTAACTATTAACTAACTTTGTTTCTTTTCCCACAAATTTCAAAACTCAACAACCATAAATAATCAAACTACGTACAGCTGTGCCACAGCCGCCATATTGAATAATTTTTGACATGTCATTTGAACATCCAATCAGAACAAAGTTATAATGCGCATGCGCCGGGATCATAGGTTTTAACATATAAAAATTCACACTCATATCGCCGGTAAAGAAGTATAACTTCAAAAAGATATAAGTAATTTAAAAAATTCAGAATTTTTAAAATTATGGTACTTTTCATTTTCTTTTGATAATAACTCCAAAAATACTCAATATATGTAAACAATGATATTTAATTAAATTAGAAAAAAAGACTAAGTTTTCACTTTAATGGCATATAGAACAACATAATGCTATTTTACATCCCACCAGAATGAAAACCATGGGAACCTTCTCTGGTTATTAATTGTTTTCTGGTTATTCATGTTCCCATTGTTTTTATTTTCATTCTGGTGGGATGTAGAATAGCATTATGTTGTTTTATATGTCATTAGAATGAAAACTTAGTCTTTTTGTTAGCAGTTGCCGCTAGGGCATCTATGCGATTTCGTTCGTTTCAATCCGGGACTGCACGCTGGGGTTTGTTTTGGTTGGATCAGGGAGAGCAGCATATGTGCCTCCTGATGAGAGACTAATAAGTTTCGAAACCGGTAGAGGTGCTTGATGCACTCTCTGATTGGACTAGAATATGGTTCGGCTCTATTTTCGTTTTGCGACGAAATTGAAAATGGTTTTTCATTTTTGAATTAAATTTTAGTTTTTTCTATTTCAAATACATTGCCTATTTTATCAATTCCGTAGAGTAAAAAATAACCGAGATAGAAACGTGTAAAATTTTAATTTTGCTGCGAGAACCATGTAACCAGGGCCATTTAACCTTTTATTTTTAAAAAAGTAAGAGGTTTAAAAGACAAAATTTGATGTTTTTGAATAGCTCTTGGAACTGATGTGTAATTACTTTTTAGGAAAACCTTATGTCTTAAAAATTAACGCAGATATTTACAAAAAAACAATAACATTTTTTGGAAAAAATTGTAAAAGATAAATTTTGAAACATTTTCGGTGCATAAATTTTAATGCTATCAACCTGCTCGAGGGCTTATTTGATAGATATTTCTAAGAACTTTGACAAATGTTTAATAAGTTTATGTTATAACATGCATCATTTTCCCGGTATTTAAGCTTGAATACTTAGATTTGGGTACTCGACGAAAGAAATATACATTCAATTACCTATAACTCACTTTTAGTTAACTTTGAAAGATTTTTCTTGCAGGGAGTTTATTTGATTTTTTATTAGCCTTAATTTTGATAATAATAACTTTTTTGTAAAACTTAGAGTTTTTGAGTTATTTATGAAAAATCGGTTAAAACATGCATTTTTCTCACGAAAAATTAAAATCTTTGATCTTTAATGACTCAAAAAGTTTTGATTTATTTTAATAACTTTATCTAACAATTTTTGCTTATAATTTGTCCCTCTATCGAATTGTGGGGTTATTTTTAATAAAATAATTTTCACCCCCGAGGGGGGGTGGCATCCACCCCCAGGGTAAAAGCGCAAGTTGGCACCATGTCACCTTTGTTCCTTGAGATATCCTCTAACCACTCACCAATTTTCATGCAAATCGATGGAAGTTCAACGAAATCGGAGGTAATATCCACATTCAGTGACTGCACTATATACATGTCTGTCTGTCCAGAGACTCTGGTCAACACAACTACTCCGTCATTAGACCAGAATATGATGACACATGAGGTATAGAATGAAACCATGTAACCCAATGATGATATTAAGAATGCAGTCACCAAGGATTCTGCATCCAGACCTATAGATAATTTTCTGTCACTAGATAGATGTAGCTAATGCGTCCGTATGCATTTTAATATCTACTTTATTATTTTGCATAGTAGGACATCTAGAATTGGTTCGCTTGAAAAGACACTGAAAAGCAGAAACCTAGGTCAGCTGAGCGTGGTGGCCTTCGAATCCAAATAAATCTAAAGCTGTTTTTTCTTATTTTATTTTACTCATATTTGAGTACTAAGGATGCAGAGTTCTGTTAGAATTTTTATCCAGGTAAGCGGACAGGTGATGAATGTATATTGCAGATTCTCCCAGTGTCCGTTATTTATCAGCTAATGTCTTTATAAATCCCAAATTTTGGCATATGCAGATGACGTGGACCTAGTTGCCCCCACATCACGTAAACTAGAAGAAATGTATACCACCTTCTCAAATGCCTCAAAAAATATGGGCCTGAAAGTAAACGAGGAAAAAACTAAGATGTTGGCAACAACACCCAACATTAGAGCCAGAAACATCGGTCACCAATTCACTGTGGATAACTCTGCCTTTGAAGTGGTGGACAAATTCACATACTTGGCTCCCTGACCACCAAGGAGAACGCCATGACGGAAGAAATTAAGCGAACGATAATCCTAGCGAACAAATGCTATTTTGGACTGAGTAGACATATGAAAAGCAGAAACTTAAGCCAAAAAACAAAAATAACCATATCCAAAACCCTTATACAACCAGTGTTGACATATGGATCGGAGACAAAGACCATCTCCAAGGCAGATGAAAATCTTCTGCTTATATTTTAACGAAGGATCCTGAGAGGAACATTCGGTGGCAGCTGTGAAAATGGTATTTGAAGGAGAAGATACAACTACGAGGTATACCACAGATATAAACATATATTTGGTGGTAAAGACGTAGCATCTCTTATAAGAATAGGAAGACTAAGATGGGCAGGACATCTAGCAAGATCACAGCATAACAACCCTCCCAGAAGAATCCTTATATCTCAACCTGTGGGAAGTAGAAATAGGGGTACGTCAAAACTTAGATGAAAGGATGGTGTAGATGAAGACGGGAGAAAAATAGGCGCAGCAAACTGGCAACGGTTGACAATGGATAGGACTGACTGGCGTAATAGACTTGGGAAGGTCGAGGCTCTTTCATAGGGCTGTAGCACCATTGATGATGATGTCTTTATAAATTTGTTAAAAGGTTGGGCAATAGACAGTCATCAACGATTCTGCATTCCAACCTATAGAGAAATTTCTGTCTCAAAATAAATTAACCTTATGTGTAGTTTTTGTTTCCCTTTTTCCGTTTTTTTTTTTGTCGCTCGATAACTACCATTACTTAGACTTGAATTTAGTTCCTTCTTTCCATTTGCTATGAACAAATCAGTCCATAATATGTTGACGTTATTATATTAGATTCATTTTGAAACTCATTTCTGTTGCTAAGTCGTCATAAAAACACATTCATGAATATCAACTCTTTCAAGATTAGGGTACGCTCTGTTTAATGGTTTCGCTTGCTACTTGACTTTCTCGATTATTCTATTCATAAATATTAAGCACGGCAAGTGGCTTAGGCCTTCTGAGGGATGGTAAAAGTTTTGATCTTATTTTGTTTCTTGAGTATTCGCTTGATTTTAAAAGTACAGGGTGATTGATTAGTAGGGTAAAGCTCAATAGATCCGCTATAGTAATAGATAGCAATAAAAGTTAATAACAAAAATTTTAGCCACCTTTGAGCTTCACATTACAAAATTAGTTAGAATGTTACAGGGTGTTCAATAACTCAGTGGCAGACCAAATTTATGTTTTTTTAAATGGAACACCCTATATTTTATTTCAAATTCGAAATCCTGTTAACTTTTCCATCACAAAAATATAAAGGTTTGTTATGTTATATAGGGTATTTACAAAGTTATAACCAATTTTATATGAAAATCGTAACAAGTTCAACTCCGTAACTTCAATTTTCTCGAGAATGGGCGACTCTGGAGATAAGTTACGAATCAGGTGGATTTTAATTTTTAAATTATAATTTTTTGGCCAATGTATACGTAATACTAGTGACGTCATCCATCTGGGCGTGATGACGGAATCGATGATTTTTTTAAATAAGAATAGGGGTCGTGTGATAGATCATTTGAAAGATTACTGAATTCTCTATTCACTAGTATAAACATTAACATAATTATTTATACAGGGTGTCCAAAAAATTTTTGAATTAAATTAATTAAGAAAAAAAGAAGGATCTACCTATATAATTACTATACCTGTACCTATATATAAAAATATGTTAATAATTTTAAAAATAAACAGTGCTTTTCGCTTAAATTAAATATTCAAACTGCTAAGAGGCAGGTGGGTGGCAGCTTTAATATTGAATTTAAGCGAAAGATAATATTTATTTATTAAATAAACACTTTTTCCTGTTTTCGGAAAACAGTAAAATGTATTTCGAATTAAATAAATAAATTATATACATTCATCTTTTTGTCTCAATTAATTAAAAGAAAAGAATGTGTGTGTACTTTGTACGCACGTAGAAGTTATACAAATACTTCTATTATATGATTTCAACGAAATAAATAAACTTTCAACAGGTTATTTGTATTTTATTTAAAGATTAAACTAATTTTTACTTACTATTTTTCAAAAAATGTTATTAAAACAATAAGAAAAATAAAAAATATTAGAAAACAGACGGGGATTCGAAACGGGCACCTCTCGATCTCCGGTCACGTGCTCTACCACTGCGCTGATAGACTTTGATTTTTGCCCCATAACTTTTTTCCACGGGACTATTATAGGTATAGGCATTACTTCACAGAAAAAAAACTTACATTAGAAAATATTCTTTATAAAATGCTCTGCATAGTCTAAAACCTAAGATGCAATCATCAGATATAAAATTGTATCAATAGTATACGAGGTATACTTAAAAATATGAATTTATCTCAAGAGATCCTTTCTATTTTGATTCATAGATGTTGCTAGTAGCATCTTTGGTAACTATTTTGATAATTACCCGGAAAAGATGAAAGGATTTGATTTCAGTTCAGTGCCTCTACCCAGGTGCTCCGATGAGAAAACGGTTATTCCGAAATACGTATAAGCACATAGTAGAGGCTCTGTACTGTAATCAAATTTGAACCATCTTTTCTTTTACGTTTATATTTACTTCACAGTATCGAAAAGTGTTATTAAGAAAAGTTATTTAGAATTAAAAATTATGTTATATTATGCAATTATATTCTTCCTAGAATATTTTACAATACACCATTTTAAAGTAAAAAAAAATAAGCTTTCCTTTTTGTTGTACGAATATACCTAAATGTACAAGAAAACTTATTAGAAATTTAAAAAGTAATCGTAAAAAGTAGTAAAAATCATTAAAATTATAATATTTTGAAAAACCATAACTTGCTTGAGTAATTGACTACTCCTCCCGTTAAATTTACCATTGCATATACCTAGAAATGCGTAGAAAAAGTTACAGAACAATGTTTGCGAAATAATTGGGAAAATGGCCCAAAAATTCTGTGAGCGGCAAAATTTGATAAATCATATTTCGGAAACTATAAAATATAGCGACTTCTACTAAACGTCATTTTGAAGAGGAAGAACGGAAGTTTTTTCTGTGAAGAAATGCCTGTACCTATGATCCCGTGGAAAAAAGTTATGGGACAAGGAAAAAAATTGCTTTATTGCGTGTTTTTTTGCTTTTGTTTAATATATTTGTGTAAAAAAAAATATTTTGGACTTTAAAAGGTGATATCTCGATAGCCAATTTAACCTGGAACAATTTGTCTGTAGACGTGTTTGTACCAAAATTGCATATAACTCACCTTAATGCACCCTTTAAATGGTGTAGCACTCCGCCGTTTTTTCATATTTAGAGGTCCATTGCCTTATGAAACAATAAAACCCCGTTAACGTTGTAGTTCCTTTTAGCTCTCTTATTTCGAACATAATCAATAGCCTATTATTTAATTGTTGTTTTGAAGCTATTTTCTTGTGGCATTTTTGCAATTAACTAGTTTTGATGGGAGCTAAGCTACAATTTTACTAAAAAAATGATTTTATTAACGTTTCGACGTCCAAATAGGGTGTCGTTGTCAAAATACAAAATATTAATTGTTGTCGTTGTCAAAATATTAATGAATTAACCTTTAACTACACGCGCTGGCGTATTTTGTACGCCAGATATAAGAATTCGACTGCAAATATATTTAAAAATTTAATTTTTGACCTTGTTTATCTCTCTAACCTATCACTGGAATGTGCTTTACAATTTGGTTTTAGTTTCGTTATAATCGGCGTTCTGGGAAGATCGTAATTTACAGTTTATTTTTTGTTGTTTCGGGTGGTGGACAATATACGCCACGATTATATTAATGTAATATAAGTGCATATTTCAAATTCTTTTAGTCATTATGGCACACAATATATTTTTCTTTATAAACAATACTTTTTCTCCTGTAAAAAATCACATTTCAAAAAAAAATTTATTATTAATTTTATTTATCATGGAATCGAGTCATTCCATGATTCCAGTTATAAATCCCAATTGGCTTACTGAGAAGGAACTCCAAGTATTCACTGATGCCGAATAAGGTTTATAACAAACAACTAAGTGTATTTTTTCAAAAAAAAAAATAAACAAATTCGCTGTTTTGAAGGGTATTTTCTTATGGCGTATAAAGTACGCCACGCGTCTAGTTATGTTCTAACTTAATGCGCGGGTAGTTAAAGGTTAAACAAAAATGTTGTTGCTTAGTAAAAAAATTCTTCTAATAATTTATTTAATCTGACTCATTTATATCGGCAATTCAGACATATACATTTTAAAGAAGAAGATTTTAAAATTATATTGCCAATATTTATGAGTTGCGTTCCTGGGACGACTTTATTGAAAGATAGTTCATTCGATGGGTCCCAGTGAATTCGTAACTATTTTAATCCCCCATCCTAATTACAGGCCAATTGTTAACTCTGGCGCGCAAGTAATTATTCGGTAACCCACCAAATACCGATGAATTTGTAACTTTCTTTTCTAAGTAATTACTAACGATGTTGATAATCTAATACCGGTATTCCAGGTATGTACTTGTATAAATTACCCTCTTTTAAGGTGGTGTAAAAGTTATTCATCATTTATGTATTGTCTCTTGGACGAGTTAACATGAGAAAGTCGAAATAAACTTTGTTAAAATGGCTGAAATACTTGTAACAGATTTCGTAATGAGTGAACGTGGATGCCAAAGAATTGTTTATAACTTTGAAACAGTGCTGAGGCCGCTTAGATAATCCGATTTTAATTATGTAAAGTGTATTGGATAGGTAGAGTGCCTCTTTATATGTAAAAAAATTAGCAAACTTCTGAATGGTCTACTTTTTAAAAGATGAAGTTTTTCAATCCTAATAGCAACATTAATAATATTGAAAATATTAAAAATATTACTAAAAAATTTTTAAATTGAAAAACTTATTGGTACATTCTTCTGGTGACACCTCCAAGGCTTCTACAATTTGCAAGCCAAATGGATGCTGCAGTGAAGACAATGGGAAGGAATTCTACACTATGCAATTCACATCCCCCGTCTGCAGCTTGGTAATTGAATTGCATAGTGTAGAATTCCTTCCCTTTGTCTTCACTGCAGCATCCATTTGGCTTCCAAATTGTAGAAGCCTTGGAGGTGTCACCAGGAGAATGTACCAATAAGTTTTTCAATTTAAAAATCTTTTAGTAATATTTTTAATATTTTCAATATTATTAATGTTGCTATTAGGATTGAAAAACTTCATCTTTCAATTGGCAGATGACGCTAGTCACCTACCCTATTTGTTTCAGTTGCAATGTGTGGGAAAAGCTCTCGGTGCTGGTCAATTAGGATATGGAGAACAAGCCTGCGCTCTCTCCGATGAGATTCCAATAAGAATCGAAAATCGCGATTCAGAGAGCTGGATTGCACTCCGTATTCTAATTGAAAAGTAAGATTGTTTTGCCTTCGCATTGCAACTGAAAAATAAAAATGGTATACATTTTTATTTTATGGTCTACTTTTTGTTCAAAAAGTTTTTAAAAAATTTGAACTTTTTTTTAAAGGACAACGCACACATCTTATGGAAAATATAATGTCACTCAAATTCGATAAAATTTATATGAATATACTCGTTTCAATTTAACGGTAAATTCTTATCATTGCGCCAACTCTTAATTTTCAATAATAAGAGCAGAAATTGATATAAATCAATCTGAAATCAAATGGGTAGGTACATAAGTTAGAGAGAGAAAAAATATTTTAAAATACCCAAATTATGGGTACTTCATAAATCTTCTCGGGCTATTAAGCATCTTATTATAATAGTTTCACTAATCCGCTTAGGCCCAGCGGGGTTTAAGCTGTTTTGAATAGCACCCAGAGCAATAGTGATTATAACTGACACGTTTATAGACTCCAAAAATGTGATTTCGATAAACTTTAATTGCAATTTGCGCCGTAATTAATCATAATTAAAAGTTGGCGCAATGATAATGGTAGGGGAGCCCAAGCGGGGATTTTTGCAGTTACTCGAGCGCGTCAGATTATCATATGGGGAGAAACCTGGTACCCTGCAGATGTACCTCTACCATATATTGGCTCTTAACACAGGGGAGTTCGTTAAGAGGGGCCCGAAAAAAAAATCTATCGTTAAAAAAACTCGAAATTGTCAGATTAAGATAAGGTAAGTTAAGTACGTGCAAAAGAGTATATATTTAAAAAATCTGACGATTTGAGCCGGGAGTAAGGAAATGGGCGAGTCCCAAAATTTCACAAGAAAAAAGCGAATATTTCGCGAAATGAATGACAGATCAGAAAACTAAAAAATATGTGCTCAACATTTTTTAAAAGTCTTTCGAATGATACCAAAAACGACTTCCGAAGGAGAGGGGTAGGGGGTAAACTTAATATTTTAAATACGAATTCCGCTATATTTCGCGAAATGAACATCAGATCGAAAAACCGTAAAACACACTTATTCAATATTTTTGAAAAATCTATCGAATGGCACCAAACGCGACCCCCCATGAAGGTGGGGTGGGGGGTTACATTAAAATCTTAAATGAGCCCCCATTTTTTATCACAGATTTGGATTCCTTACGTAAAAATAGGTAACTTTTATTCGAAACATTTTTTAGAATTATGGATAGATGGCGACATAATCGGAAAAAACGATTGTTGGAAATGGAAAATTAAATTAAAAAATGGCAAGCGCCCACTAAAATGGAAAACTTTACTTAACTTTTTTTGGTTTTAGGACCTACTCTTCACAACCCAATAGGTCCTCATAACGCTCGAGTGACTGCACATTTAGCATACTTTGCTCCCCTACCATAAGAATTGATCGTTAATTTGAAACGAATCTATTCGTATAAATTTTATTGAATTTGAGTGACATATTTTCCATAAGATGTGTGCGTTGTCCTTTAGATTGCAAAATTATTATGCAAAATCTATCAGGTCGATTTTAATGAAATTTGGTGGACGATTTAAGTACATATGATAAGGATTTTTTATGCGAATTACGAAGGTTCTATGTGCAACCAAAGTTGTTGAAAAACACTGAAGGGGCTTATTTTGCGCCCTTATTTTGTATTTATTGCTATTTTACAGAAAGGGTAATAATTTAAGACATTTTTAACTAGTCGTATATCATACAAAATTCAATTATCTTTATTTTATTTCGCTACGACTTTGCTCCAAAATGAATCGTTTTAAAGTTATAAGCAAAGAAAGTAGAAAAAAAATCAATGTTTTTAGAAATTTTTAAATATTTAAATTTTTTTATTTATTAATATTCCGGGCATATTTGAGAAGGAGCGTAAGTCAATTATTATTATTGAAGTTGTCACCTAACTTTATCTGCAAAAATCCGAATGCCACCTCGCACATCCGCAAATAGACGTTTTTTACAGATCCGCCCTGGTCTATATACATATCATATTGTTTCAATTATTTTATTAAGAGATTTCAATTTTTGTTATTTTTTATAGGTACATATAACACACAACATGTTTTTGAGCAAACCAAGAACCATTCGCTTAAATAATATGCTATATACCCCGTGTTGGCTTAATCCGTTACTGTTCAAATTTATTTCTTACCTTTTAACCTATCTACATGGAGTATTAGAAGTAAACAATGGTTTCAAATTCACCTGTATAAAGTTGCGAGTTGGGAGGACCAGGTAGTAGAAAAGTTACGAATTGGCCGGTGTACATTTTGATTTGAAAAAATTTGTCATTAAGAGTTACGAGTTGGCGCGTGTCCCATTCGATTAAATGAAATCAACCCCAACTCAAGAATATCCGTCACAAAAAATCATAACATGTGATCTGTCTTTAAAAAGAGACAACCACATGCAATGGTGACAGTAAAATTCTCGCCCTAGAGATTACATAGTAAATCACGAGGGAAAACCAGGAAAAAACCTGGTATTGGGTCTTACTTTAGTTTACTCTCAAAACTAATAACCAAACTCTGACCTTAATATGTACATATTATGTTATTTTAAATTATTTTTTGTCCTGTAACAAGTTCTAAAATTATATTTGCCAAATTATTTTTATTTACAAACACGTTAGTGCATCAGTGTGCTATCTCAAAGGTAGAAACCCTAGTTTTTCTCAGATTACCGAATATTTGCTTTAAAACAAAAGTAAATAAATACACAAGTGAAACGCCAATATTTGGTTTAATGAAGAGTTAAGCTTTGTATAGTACAAAAACGATGATCAAATTGATATAGCTTGGGGCCAGGTACAACCACTGGTATCGATCTGTTTGAACTTAAATATAACGAACATATTATTCTTGTTTTACTTCCCGTAAAGGTGCTTTTGTGTTCATATAATTTCGATTATAACATAATAAATAAAATATGTAAAGAAAATATTTCCTTTATACAGGGTGATTGATTAGTGGGGTAAAGCTGAATAGATCGGCTATAGTAATAGATAGCAATAAAAGTTAATAACAAAAACTATAAACAACTTTGGGATTCATATTACAAAATTAGTATAAATGTTACAGGGGGTTCGATAACCGAGTGGCAGACCAAACTTATGTTTTTTTTAAACGGATCACCCTGTATTGTATTTTATATTCGAAATATCCTTAACTGTCCCATCACAAAAAAGGTTTGTTATTTTATACAGGATATGTACAAAGTTATAACCAATTTTATATGAAAATCGTAATAAGTTCAACATCCTGTTTAAATAAAAATAAGCACAAGAGAAATGGTTTATTGGTGCCATATTTTTTGTTGATTGTCAAAATTTTCAAAACTGATTAATATTGCTAATTTTCTTTATACCGAATACAGGGTGAGTCAGAACGCAAGTACATTATTTTCTCAGTAATTTTAAATGGAACACCCTATATTTTATATCACTATTGAAAAGTACCATTACCATACTTTCATTTTTATGTAACATTCCCTATGTCTAAATTTATTAGTTTTTGAGATATTTTCATTTTTCACAGCAAATTATTAGTAAGTGTCTAAATGTTTCCAAATTTTAAGTAAGCCATGACTGAGTAGTCGAAAACTTGCAGTTCATCGTGATAAAACTGCTATTGTATTATTAAATAGTTGAGATGAATTTTACTGTTGAAGAAATGGTAAATCTGGCCGGATATTGGGGGGGGGGGTGCAATAAAAATGCATTATTATCAGTAAGAATTTATCATGAGCGGTTCCCTGGAAGACGACAACCTACAAAAGAAAGGTTTGAAAGATTGGATAATCGGTTTAACCGCACTGGTTCAGTTAGGTATGAAAAACAGAAACGAACAAAAAGTACTGTAACAGAGGAAAACGAAATAGACGTGTTTCTGGCAGTTACTGAAGATCCACATACAAGTATTCGAAATATTTCCAAAGAAAAAGAACAAACTTACTACTCTGTGCAAAAAGTTCTTGCAAAAAACAGAATGCACCCTTACCGCACTCAAATGCACCAAGAATTAATTCAGGAAGATTTTTAAAAGAGAATATTATTTTGTGATTGGGTCTTAGATAAAATCAATCAACAGATAGATTTCTTGGATAATGTACTATTTGGAGATGAAGCTACGTTTCATAAAAACGGTTCAGTCATGGCTTACTTAAAATTTGGAAAAATTTAGACACCTAATTAATAATTTGCTCTAAAAAATTAAAATATCTCGAAAACTAATAAATATAGACATAGGGAATAGTGTAAAAAAATTAAAGTACGGTAATGGTACTTTTCAATAGTGATATAATATACAGGGTATTCCATTTAAAATTGATATAAAGAAAATTAGCAGCATAGGGTAAATGCACCAGTTGTTGGCCATGTGCTAGTTATTGGCCTACTAATATGTTTTGATTAGAATTAGAAAAATGTTGGTATTTTGTTAATTCTAACTACTTTTTTAAGATTGGCAACATGTCTCCTAGAGTATAACACATCTAGTTTCAAGGTAACCATTACATTTTAGTCAGTGTTCGATGTTGAACGAGACACTGTTCTGTGCCGCTAGTTTGCTACCGAAATTTTGTTATTTACCTAGAGAAACTTGTGTTGGTCGGTAAGTACTATATACTGCAATTCACTTTCTACTTTATATTTTATGTTTTTGTGAGAATATAGTGTATGTCCTGATCCAAACTTCATAACGAATGTAACGTTATTTATTCAAGTAACGTAAATTTTAAGGTGGCCAACTACTAATGCATAAAATTTTCAATGTTTCAGTTATTGGCCTAGATGGCCAATAACTGAAACATTAGATTTTGTAAGAATCTAGTGATTGACATATATGTTAATAACTAGTGTTTTATGTGTGGCCAATAAATAATTATTATAAATTGTTTTATAAAATATGCCAAAACGGTTTCAAACTGAAAACAATTATAAAAAAAGTATTCCGAAGACGATGTTAAAAAAGCCTTAGAGTTAATTAAAAATGGTATGAGTGAGCGAGAAGCCTCAAGAATTTTTAATATTCCTAGAGCCACCAAAGTTACCGGAAAAGTGAAAAATTTCATAACCTTCTTTCGAAGGATGAAGAGGAACAACTGAAATGCTGGATTTTTCATTATCAAAATTTCCTGTTCGTGTTGACGACATTAAGAACTTTGTTAAATAATTTCAAGAGAGTAACCCTAGAGTTAATCCATTTGTTGAAAACAGACCAGGTAGAACATGGCTATCAGCATTTCTAAAGCGCAATCCCGACATCAGCAAGTTCAAACATTAACCAAAGAGATATTACCAAATGGTTTGACAACATAAAATCATATCTAGATAAAAAAGGAATTTCAGACGTTCTTCAAGACCCAACAAGAATCTTCAATGGTGGCGAGACATGTTTTTATTTATGTCCCAAAAATAAAAAAGTTTTGGCTATGAAGGGTTTTAGAAAAACGTCTATGAAATTGAACATAACCCAAAGGTTAACTTAACAGTTATGTTCACATTTTCTGCAATAGGCAATATTTTACCTCCTAAAAGATTGAGGTATTGGTTTAACAGAAAATGGTTGGATGGACAACAAAAACTTTTATGAATATATTTTAAATATATTTAACCCTTGTTTAGATCAAAATAATATTGCACGTCCTGTGATACTTTTTGTTGATGGGCATAAAACCCATTTAACTGTACAAACACGTCAACTTTGTACAGATTTGATAATTATTTTAGTAGCTTTATATCCTAATGCCACGAGATTAATGCAACCAGCGGATGTGGCTGCATTTAAGCATCTAAAAACTTTTTGGAACAAAGCTGTGTTTCAGTTTAGGAGAGACATTCCCTCAAAAACTGTTAACTAAAATACAGTTCGCCCCTGTTTTAAAATCTGCTAAGAAATCTGCTGAGAAAAACATTGTACCCAAAAGGAAATTATTTGATCATAATACAAATCAGTCCTTAACAAAAATTAAAATTCTGTTTGATAATTTATTATCAAATATTCCTTCAGACTTCGAAAATCGAAACTTGGTATCAAACGTTCTTCCGCGTTTTAAAAATACAAACTTGGTATCAAACATTCCATCACATTTTAAAAATCAAAAAGTTTCTAAAGGTGTGTGTTATCTATGTGTACTAAATATTACATAGTGTAAGGAAGGCATTAGATGTCAAATGTGTCTTAGAACATATCATGTAACTTGCATAACAAGATTCTTTGGCGGCACAGATCAAGTATATGTTTGCGAATCTTGTCAAAATAAAAAATAAAACTTTACTTTGACATATCTTTTTTTTTGTGTCCACACTCATCACAAAATCCTTGCTTACTCAAACACCTACCTATCTACCTATTTTAACTTACGAATTATTTGGTAAAATATCACTTTAAAAAATGGTGGCCAATCACTAACACATATGGTGTCAATAACTGGAACAGGGTGGCCAATAACTGGTTCATTTGGACATTTAGAAAAGAACACATATAAAATATTTTCAGACCTGAAAGATTAACATAATATAATTTTGCAATATGTAGAAGTAATAATAAAATTCCATGATGTTAAAAATAGTTATAATAGGCCACAGTAACAAAACATTTCATAGATATATCGACGTGCTCTCCTTAAGAGGCCAATAACTGGTGCTTTTACCCTAAATCATTTTTGAAAATTTTGACAATCAATAAAAAAATATGGCACCAGTAAACCATTTCTGTTGTGCTTATTTTTATTTATACAGGATGTTGAACTTGTTACGATTTTCATATAAAATTGGTTATAACTTTGTACATATCATGTATAACATAACAAACCTTTATATTTTTGTGATGGGGCAGTTAAGCAGATTTTAAATATAAAATAAAATACAGGGTGTCCCATTTAAAAAAAAACATAATTCTGGTCTGCCACTAGGTTATCGAACTGAATGTAACATTCTAACTAATTTTGTAATATGAACCTCAAAGTTGTCTACAACTTTTATTGCTACCATGTATGTTTATTATTTTAAAAAAATTTCATTTATTTTTAATAAATACAATGTATTCTATATTATCTAGGTATATTTACGTTTTAAAAGAAATCACTAAAAATTGATGAATTATAACAAGAAGTAACAGGAGGTTGACTATAATCCTAGCACACCGATATAAGTGGAAATGGTGAATTTTATAAGGTGTTTTTTAAGGATCGATCAATATTTTTATGTCTTGATTTTCAAAATTTTCAAAGTTTTGCGCTCTTTCTTTTGTTTTGCAAAATATTTTGTACCTCTCCTTCAATATCTTTTCAACCAAATTATCTTAAGGTGTCCAAAGTGTCTAAGGTGTTCTTCTCGTTTTTCGACCTTGATTTCCGCATTTTATTGTTCACTCTATGCAAGTTATTTTATATTTTCCTATCATTATTACTTTTTCCAAAGCCAAATTGTACAGTATACAGGAGAAGGGAGCTCCCTGGCGTAGCTCCTTATTTATTTTAAAAGGTTCAGATAGTTCCCCTGGATTTATACTACCTATAGCCCGATAAGGGAAGGCAAAATTTTACGAAAACCTCTAAAAAAAAGGAAGGATGAAAATTTGGCAATAGGTATTTGAAATTGTTTATTATTATATAAGAAAAAGTTTATAATTCTACATCCCCTCCATTTTACAAAAATTGTAAAATACGGGGTGAAAAATTTTTTTTGGGGTTTAAAAAATATACGTTCAAAATAAGTCCGGAATTGGATAAAATGACTAATTCTAAGTTTCTTTGGTTCTATATAGTTTTTTTACTGAGTCAATATTTTTTTTCGAGTTATTTGCGAGTGAATGTGTTCATTTTTAACCAAAAAAAAAATGTTTTTGGACGGTTTTTCGGAGATAACTCAAAAAGTAGGTATTTTAGCGAAAAATATATTCTTAGTAAAAATACAGCTTATAAAAAATTGAAAAAAATTTAAAAAAATGGTGTATGCGTGAGGTCGGCAGACCCAGTAGAAGCAGAGTTGCATCTAATGAAATGTAGGTTCTTCTTCGTCAAATTCCAAATAGAATATTTCAATCTGAAATAACCAAAAAACGGAGCACTTTTCGAGGGAAATTCATTACAACTTTTTTAAAGTGTTTAAACAAGGTTTATTTTTGTTTTTTAAAAAAACTTGCAACATTAAAAGTAAGTGAGTTACGCTCAAAACATTGTTGGTCCCTTTTATTTTTTGGTAAAAAAATGGCGAAAATCACCCCTTAATTAGCTTCTCAAATAAAATTAATCGTTACCGCTTTACAAGTTACTTTACTTATGTATTGTTTATATTATCTATAAGTTGCAGTGGTTCAAAGTGCTCAGTTTTGAAAAAATTGGGTTTAAAATAAAACATTTTTTTTTTATTTTGAAGAAAATCTTAAATGTTTATGGAATTAACTTAAAAAAAATTAGGAATACAAAAAATCTCAAAGATTAATAAAATTTACGTTTTGCTTTTCTGAATACATTTGATTTTTTGTTTTCTTGTTAGACAAAAATTGGTTATGCTATGACTGTTCAAAATTTGCCTAAACTCGTGATTAGTTACTCGTTCAAGCAATTTTAACTGCAGCTTTTTCAAAACGAAGCACTTTGAACCGATGAAACTTACAGATTATATAAATAATACATAGACAAAATAACTTGTGAATTGGTAATGTTAAAATGTATCTTCTTCTTTAAGTACCGTGCCCAAATTTTTAGGCGTGGGTAGCTTCCATAACAATTTGCCGATATCGTTCTCGATCTTGTGCGGCATGTAACAATTGATCTGCTGATAAGCCAGTCCATTGACGAAGGTTTCGGAGCCATGAATATTTCTTTCGACCAATTCCTCTTTTTCCGTAGATCTTTCCATTGAGTATTAACTGCAGCATCCTGTATCTGCTACCTCTCATCATATGCCCCAGATATTCAAGTTTTCTCTTTTGTATCATCTTCATTAACTCACTTTCGCGTTGACCTACTCTGTTTAAGACTTCTCTGTTTGAAATGCGTTGAACCCAAGATATTCTGAGCATTCTACGATACGACCACATCTCAAAGGCTTCTAATTTGTTCATCATGTTAACCTTCATGATTCAGGTTTCACATCCATATAGTAATACAGGATACACCTAATATTTTAGGAACTTGATTCTTAGTTGTAAGTTCAGCTGAGAGTTGCTCAGAATAGATCTAAGTTTCATAAATGCTCCTCTTGCAATTTCTATACGAGTTTTAATTTCTTCATCCGGATTTAGTGTCTCGTTTATCCAACATCCTAGGTATTTAAAATGGTTAACTTTTGTTATTGATTCATCACTGACAATTAGTTGCATAGGGCCGACGTCTTGTTTACTAACCACAAGTAACTTTGTCTTTGTTGCATTTATGTTAAGTCCGTTATTGGAGCATTCTCTAGTGACTCGATCAATAAGGAATTGAAGATCTTCGATATTTTCAGCCATGATCGCGGTGTCGTCTGCATATCTGATGTTGTTAATAGTATCTCCCCCGATTCGAACTCCACATTGTCCTTCCAAGGCTTCATTGAAAATTATTTCTGAGTATACGTTAAACAAAGTTGGGGATAACACACAACCCTGTCTGACACCTCTTTGAATGCAAATTTTGTCTGTTTCTTTGCCGTCTACCAGAATAGAAACCTCTTGATTCCAATATGGATGTTGTAAAAGTCTCAGATCTTTATCATCTATTCCAATCATTTCTAGATATTCAAACAACCTATCATGTTGAACTCTATCAAACGCCTTCTCAAAATCTATAAAGCAGACGTAAATTGGTTTCTGTACTTCCCATGATCGTTGAAGTAATGTTAACATTGAGAACAAAGCTTCCCTTGTTCCCAATCCTTCTCTGAAACCGAATTGTTTGTTTCCCATTGTCTCTTCACATTTCTGCTTGATTCTATAAAGAATTATCTTAAGAAGTAGCTTGAGAGAGTGGCTCATGAGACTAATTAGTCTAAAGTCTTTACATGTATTAGGTTTTTTTGGGAGTGGAATAAATGTAGACTCCAACCATATATGTGGCATCATTCCAGTCTCGTATATATGGTTATAAATGTTTGTTAATTGTGAGACATTGTCGTCATCCAGAAGTTTGAGCCAGTGTGATGGTATTTGGTCAGGGCCTGGAGATTTCCAATTTTTGCTCTATTTGATGGCTTTCTCTACTTCCGCTTTTAAAATACTAGGACCAGTATTCGTATACGTTGTGGTGTTAAGTGGTCGCCTCGTATCCAGGAAGAGCTCTTTTAATAGTTAGTCCATTCTTCCTTTTTTTCATCCAAGTCGAGAATTATAAAATTTATATGCGATGCTAATTAGTGAGTGATTTTGGGGATCTTCTTATCAAAAAATAAAAGGAAACAACAATATTTGGAGCGTAATTCACTTACTTTTAATATTACAAGTTTTTTTTTAAACAAAAATAAACCTTTTTTTAAACACTTTAAAAAAGTTAAAATTAAATTTCCCCTAAAATTGCTCCGTTTTTGGGTTATTTCACATTAAAATATTCGATTTGGAATTTGACGAAGATGAACCTACTTTTCGTTAGCTGCAACTCTGCTTCTACTGGGTCTACGGACCTCATGTATACACCATTTTTTTCAATTTTTGACGGGTTATATTTTTGCTAAGAATATTTTTTTCGCCAAAATACTTACTTTTTGGGTTACCTCCGAAAAACCGTCCAAAAACATAATTTATTTTGGTAAACATGAACATATTCACTCGCAAATAACTCGAAAATTATTGACTTGTGAAAAAACCCTATAGAAGAAAAGTTGTTTAATTAGTCATTTTATCCGATTCCGGTCTTTTAAATGTATTTTTTTTTCATATTCGAGAGGGAGTATTCCCCTCCATTTTTGTAAAATGGAGGGGATGTAGAATTGTAAACTTTTTCTTATATAATAATAAACAATTTCAACTACCTATTCCCAAATTTTCATCCTTCCTTTATTTTTTTGGGGTCAGATTGTTCTTTGATCGGGCTACTATACGTTAATCATTTTTAAGAGTTATTTTTTTATCAAAGGATTTGATACCACTAGCTCTTTTATTCCTCTGAACACATATCTTCTTTTTACAGAGTCGTAGGCTGCCTTGCTACTGGCTGCATAATACAGGGTAGAAGGAGTCGTAGAAGAAGACGCATCTCCTGGTTAGACAATAAGAGAGCTTGGTTAAATTGCACTTTTGCTGATCTCTTTAGGGCAGCGATATCGAAAGTGCGAATTGCCATGACGGTTGCCGACATTCTTCGAGGAGATGGCATATGAGAAGAAGAAAGCTACCGTGTAGGCTATAAAAATGGGTGCTCCGTCAAAAAAGCCTTGTCAAAAAAGCTCCGACAAAATAGCCCCGACATAATATCCCGCACACAAAATAGCTCCGACAAAATAGCTTGCAGACAAAATCGCCGCGGAGTAATAGCTAGCGCACAAAATAGTCCCGACAAAATAATCCCGACATAAAAGCTCCCTTCAGAATTCATTATGAAATAATCCCTTAAACATACTACATTTTTCCGGAAATGGTAATTATCCTCTATTCAGATGTTTATCTTAACCACATTAAATAAAAATGATATTTTCAGAGAACTCGAACCCTGTCTTCTGTTTCGATTAAATGTGTTCTGCTTTTCGGTTAAATTCAATGTTCAAGCCAGTTCCCGCCAGTCATCTACCTCTTGGAAGTTTGAACGTTTAATTTAAGCGAAAATCAATGATTATTTGTGATATAAACATATTTTGTGTTCTCTGGCAGCAGTAAAATGTATTTTAAATTAAATAAATTATATACCTACATTCTTATTTTTTGTCAAATAATTTAAAAAATCGACGAGGAGAATAAACTTCCTGTCAAGCATGCTATTTTTGGCTTTTAGAAATACTGATGATGGATTTCTTAATCCAAAAACGTTGTTTTAATGTGACCCTTATTTAGAGTATTTTAAAATATACCTTCTATAACAAATCAAGTATTTTATTAAATAATTTATATTAAAAAAAGTTTTTGGACACCTTGTATAAATAATTATATAAATGTTTATATTACTAAATAGAGAATTAAATAACCTTTCAAATGAGCTAGCACACGATTCCTATTCTCATTTAAAAATATCATCTATTACGTCATCACACCCAGATGGATGACGCCACTAGTATGACATATCGACCAAAATATCGTAACTAAAAAATACAAAACGACCTGTTTCAGGATTATTCCTTAACATCGCGGGTTTACGAAATAAGGAATTTATTCCTTTCATTTGCACCATATTGTATATCTGAATTGACGATATGAATGAGTCAGATTAAATTAAATTATTAGAAGAATTTTTTTACTAAGTAACAACATTTTTGTTTAATTTATTAATATTGGTATTTTGACAACGACGTCCGAAGTGGACTCGAAACGTTAATAAAATATTTTTTTAAGTCAAATTGTGCCTTATTTCTCAATAATTAGACTAGTGATTTAAAATAAATATAAGGTAAAATTTTTTATTGGGGGTGTTTTCTCCAGGGCTGTTTTAGCCCGAGCTGTTTTAGCCGGGGCTGTTTTAGGCGGGGCTGTCTTGACCGGGGCTATTTTGTGTGCGATCTATTTTGTCGGGGCTATTTTGTCGAGGCTATTTTGTATCCGGGCTATATTGAAAGGGGCTTTTTTGACGGGGCTGTTTTGACCGGTCCATTTTGACGGGTCACGATAAGAATGTGATAAGTATATATGCCATATTTATCTGTTTTTCTAGAATTTGGCTCAGGGTTGCAATTTGGTGGATTTTAAATTTACTACCAATGAGATCAGCCTGGTATTTTCCTATTATTCGTTCTTTGTGTGGTTCCATGTAGTGGAGAATATTTTATACGCCTCATTTAGACTTAAAGTAAATACGTACTGTAATTAAAAGTCAATCACTTCCCTAAGAATACGATCGACACCAGTTAAAATCTTATTAATTTAATATCAGTCACCAAAAGAGAAAGCTGGATAAAACAACTAATCTAAAATTATTTTGACACGGGTTAAAATGAATCAATTGGTTTTAATTAAAATGTTTTTGAGCAATAATTGATATAAGAAGGAGAGTAAAAGGATATTTTATCTTTGCTTATATTTAAGCTGTATATGAATCAATTTAACAATATAGGAACACCATAATATGCAGATGTCAGAATTCTTATGGAAAGTAGTCTGTATAAAGTCTGGTAAAATATGTATAAGACCAAGTAGTCAATGTACATGGGAAGATCAAATTATCTATAGCAACATGAAGATAACGGAAATCCACTTGCTGGAAAGATTATCAATGTAAGTTTTCTCGGCTGCACATTTTTTTGTCACATTGCCCAGAATCATCAAGTGTAGTAGGTTTTCCGTGGTGCTCTATGGCGAAAGACTACGAACTATAGTTAAAAACACAGTAACCATACTTCGTTGCTGGATTACTTGTGATGTTTTTTATTTCTTCTCTCTCGTAAAATTTCTTGGTTATAAAATTTATATATCTTGTTGCATTTAATGACAATTGGTAATATTTTTTTTTCAAAAGTTTTCTTAGATTTTTTTTCGGAAATGCCTTATCATTTCTAAGACGAGGATAGTGATTTGCACAATGCTGCATTGAAGAGAAAAGTCCTGATGAAGGTGATTTCTGCATTATCTGGGGTGCAATTTCTAAGGCGATAGGAACGGAAGTAAAGGGGTTTAAGGAATGTTAGATACATCGAGGAAATTTTAGCAATGCATGTGGTTTCTTATGTTCACTGCATTGGAGACAAATTTATTTTTATGCAGGACGATGCAAGGCCGCCGCATACCTCAAAAATCGTGAAATACGACATTATCAAAGTCGGTTTTCAGGTCGTAGAGTGGCCTGCGTGCAGTCCAGACCTTAACTCATAGAACATTTGTGGGCTGAGTTAAGAGAAAGAATTCGATTTCGACTTCATATCTCAAGCTCGATCCCAGAGCTTATTGTGGCAATAGAGGGTGAGTGGTTTATCATCCCATAAGAAACAATAGCGAATTTGATCAGATCTACGCCTAATTGCAGGGAGCAGTTATTAATGCAACAGGAGGTCATACCCATTATTAAGGCATTAATTGTTAAATTTTTAATTGTCAAATACAATTTTTAAGTTATCAGTTAAAAAAAATTGTTAACCATAAGAATTCGAAATAAATTTTCATAAATGTATGCGCATATTAAAGCATACTAAATTATCTTTCAAACGGTATATCCCTTTTTTTATTCGAGTAAGAGTTTCTGAAAAAAATATAGTTCAAATCAAAAGTGGGCCAATTTCTATGGACTTTAGTTTATTATCCTTTGAAAGTTTTTAAAAACCTTAATTTTTACCTATAGTATGATTTAATTGATCCAAATAATGCCATAACCCAGACATCCAAAGTGCAAGTTATCCTCCAACACCAAATTGTTCTATATGTTAGACATAATGTTCAGAAAAAAAGTCACACCATTTTGAGCGTCGGGTTTGGGGGGTAGAGGGGGGAGAAATCGGTAAATTCGTAGTTTATTTAGGTTTTTTCGTCAATATTTCTAAAACTATGCGGTTAAGCATAAACAACCTTCTATACAAAAATGTTCTACATTAAATTTTCAATAAAAAAGGTCCTATGCATAATCCTTCTAAAAGGAACGGTTCCAAAGTTACGGAGGTAGTATAGTATAATTGGTCCAAAAAATGCCTAACCCACACATCTAAAGTAAAAGTTTTCCTCCAACGCCAAATTGTTTAAAATGGTCCACTTATTGCTCAGTAAAAAGTTACACCATTTTGAGCGTCCGGTTTGGGGGATAAGTCGGTAAATTAGTAGTTTTATTTTAAGTTTTTTGTCAATATTTCTAAAACTATGCTTTAGCGTAAACAATGGTCTATACAAGAATGTTTCACAAAAAATTTAAAACAAAAATGGTCCTATCAATAATTGTTATAAAATCAACGGTTCCAGAGTTACGGAGGGTGAAATGTGGAGGTTTTCGATACTTTTTATATTTTTTGGGCAATTGATGATAATTTTGGAAGGTGGGGTTGACGTTTCTTCAAGAGCTTATCACGAACATATCATCAGGCATTGAAATAGCAAATTTTATTTACAAAACACAATCCTGTTAAGAAAATTTCTATCAACTGCCCAAAGAATAAAAAAGTATCGAAAACCTCTACTTTTTACCCTCCGTAACTCTGGAACCGTTGATTTTGTAACAAATATGTATAGGTACTTTTTTGTTTTAAATATCACGTAGAACCTTTTTGGTATATAACATTGTTTACGCTAAAGCATAGTTTTAGAAATATTGACGAAAAACTTAAAAAACTACTAATTTACCGACTTTTCCCCCATCTCCCCCACCAAACTGGACGTTCAAAATGGTGTAACTTTTTACTGAACAATATGTGGACCATGTAGAACAATTTGGTGTTGAAGGAAAACTTTAACTTTGGATGTCTGGGTTAGGCCTTTTTTTGGTCCAATTATACTATACTACCTCTGTAACTTTTGAACCGTTCACTTTAGAAGGATTATGCATAGGACCTTGTTTATTTCAAATTTAATGTAGAAAATTTTTGTATGGAAGGTTGTTCATGCTAAACCGCATAGTTTTATAAATATTGACGAAAAACGTAAATGACTACGAATTTACCGATTTCTCCCCCCTCTCCACTCAAACTCGACGCTCAAAATGGTGTGACTTTTTCCTGAACATTATGTGGACCATATAGAACAATTTGGTGTTGGAAGATAACTTACACTTTGGATGTCTGGGTTTGGGTCTAGTTGTACCATACTACTACTTTTTATGTAGATATTCAGGAAAAACTGTATTATTTTATTTAGACAAACACTTCGTATATTATTCGATGCATCACCTTATGTTTATAATAACATATTATTATATTATGATTATTATATTATTGACGATTTAAAAAATATTGATATTATTATGATTGTCGTTAGCATGTGCTCTTTTTACCACATAATAACAGTAGTCGATAACAAGAATGAAAATATAAAAGGAAAAGTAGTGGTTAAAACATTTTGAGGTCCCTAAAACATGCAACAGAATAATAAGTATGTTCAAATTCTCATTTTTGAGTTTTCGATGACAAAATATCGGTAATTTTTGTGTATATTTCGTGACGGTACATATTATTTTTGTGTGCTTGGTAAACATAGTAGAATATTATGCTTCCCGCAAGAGGATTTTTGCTTTGCTTTTTCAAACGATAACAACTCACGGTAATATCAGGGCAGTAGCTTTTGTTCTCTTTTTTTGAACGCAACAATCATGTTAACCACGGGGATGTTTTGGCAGTTTGAATTTTGCATTTTTTTATGAACGAAGGTTATTTTTAGTTAAAATCTCGGCAAAAAGTTGTTTTATAAGCATGGACTTTTGAATCTTGTTACAATACTTGGACTTTTGAATCTTGTTGAAACGTTACAATAATTACAATAATTACAATAAATTCTAGTTTTATAATAATATAAAAGAAGCAAGTAACACTATTTAATCCAGGGAAATAAGGCAAAAATATATCATTCTCGGGACACTTGACCAGCCAGGTTGGAAATGGGTTTTTTGGTTACTATATACATTATAAATACAAAATTGCCTGTCACAGTTCTGACGAGAATTTTAGTTATTAACCATAAGGGTCTAAAAATAGAGTCAAACAGTCCATATAATACACATGAAAATTCAAGATAATTCGTCAATTAGTTTATTAGAGCAGGTAACTTCCATAAAATATTTGGGAGAAAATGTCAATAGCCAGTGTAACTCAAAAAAGAAATCATAGCAAGAATAGAACAAGCGAGGAAAATACTCATGAACATGAAAAACATTTTTTACAAGATCAGACCTTAGTCTGATGATCAGATGTTGTATTTTCTGTCTTGCTGTATGGCTATGAAAGTTGGATAATGTATTCTGAAATAGAAAAGAGAATAGTAGTCGAGGAAATAAAACTGAAAAAATGGCAAAACCTCGCAATTTTTTCGCCCTCCATCGATTTGTACAAAAATTTGGGATTAGGCTCATTACATCTCCTAGTTCATTTTCTATATTGAGCCGTTGTACGCTTTTGGTTTTTTAAGGGTGAAAACTACCCCTATTTGTAAAAAATTATAAAATAACATTTTAAACTTTAATATTGTCAACATTTGGTTCTTATTAGTTACATAATGATTGTTTTATGCTTTAACATATACTATCATAATATTTCAACCCTTAAAACCACCTTTGTTGGAGCTATATATAAAAAAATTACTTATCCTAAAAGAATAATTTACGCTTGCTGGAGCTTGTTGGAGCTATATATAAAAAAATTACTTATCCTAAAAGAATAATTTAGGCTTGCATCGATTTACAAAAAAATTTGGGATTAGTATCATCCCACCCTGTACTACATATTCTATATCATGCTTAAGGGCGTTGATTATTTTTAGGGGTGTAAACTACCCCTAATTGTCAAAAATTGTATAAAAACATTGTAATCTTTAATATGGATAAAATTTGGTTTTGATTGGTTAAAATGATTGTTTTATACTTTAAGATATAATATCATAATAATATCATAATATAATATTAATTAATATAATATAATATAATATAATATAATATAATATAATATAATATTAATTAATATAATATAGTATTAATTAATATTATAATATCATAATATTTCAACACTTAAACACCATCCTTAATAATATTAAAATTTTTATAAGTAGATAATTTAATAGATCTAGGTATACAGAAAAAAAAAGTAGAATTAAAGAAATTACAAAATCATTTATTTACACAAAAATTAGAATTTACAAATATGTGCAAATACAAATACAAATAGTTTTTTAGTCATCTTCCAGTATACGAACCAGTTCTGTGGTATCATACATACATTGAAAATTATTCATAAGCGGACTAAAAAATTTGTTTTTATAAACATAGCTCCTTCACTTTTAGCGATAAAAAGTTTTTTCAAAAATGATTTTATAGTATTTTGAAGAGTTATAATACTGTGTAAATTAAGTTCCGTAAGATCCCTTAGTTCTTAATTATGGTGGGTTTAAAAGGCTCGAATAAGGGGGTGTTTGCTCGTAAATAGAGGTTTTAAACAGCTATATCTCGCTAATTTTTCAATGCAATGTCTACAATGTTTCAAGGCAAAATCTACGCACAAGAGAATTTTTTTTATTAAAAAATCTATAATTTAGTAGTTTATCAATTTTTTCGTATCTCCAGTATTTTCGGAGATATTTTGAAGTAAAAGGTGAAAAATGGGAAATTGCAAAAAATTAATTTTTCTTTAAACTCCAATTTTTCTAAAATTAGACCATTTAAATAGGTCAAACTTATTGAGTGCATTACTAATACACGCGTAAAAACAATATCAGAAAGTTGAAGACCAGCTTTTAATTACGAGGGTAGTTAGGGGGTCGTTTTCACTGATTTTTTCATAGAGAAAACCATGTACCGACTTATTTTTAATCATAATTCGCTTAGTTTTCAGGCTAGAATCTTCCTCTTATTATTTTTGAAAGGTCTGACTGCGTAGTTGAAAAAAAGTATTTAAGATTTCCTCTAAAAATGCAAAGTTTTTCCTTTATTTGGCTTTGATTATTTCAAGTTATGCATTTGACGAAAAAAGCTAAATTTAAATGCCGTATCTCTGTTAGTATTGGTCGTAAAGATATTAAAGAAAAAGAATTTGGTTTATGTTACTAAAAGATACAATTTTGAAATCTACAGTTTTCTTGATTAAACGCTTATTTTTCGAGGTATTCTCAAACAACCCTCAAAAAAAGTCGATTTTTACGTCGAAAAACTGTTACTTTCAAGCGCGAATAACTCGAAAAATATTTATTTTACGAAGAAAATGTAAAAAATATCTTTTTCTTAGAATTACTTTTTACATCGATTGGCATGGCTAAAATGTAATAAAAAATTCCCGCCCCCGAGATGGGGTGGCAACCACCCCCAAGGTTTTAACGTACAGCGGTATGATATTGAAAATGATCCTTGGACTCTTCCCTACCATCTGTAAAACTTCAAGTAAATCCATGCTGGACGAAAAAATTGCGAGCCAAAATGCTTCATTTCCTCGACTATAGATGCCTTTGAGATGTATACAGGGTGTCCCGAAAAGATTGGTCATCAATTATACCACAGATTCTGGGGTCAAAAATAGGTTGATTGAATCTACTTAACTATATAGAATAGTGCACACAAAAAAAGTTACAGCCCTTTGAATTTACAAAATGAAAATCGATTTTTTTTCATATATCGAAAACTCTTAGAGATTTTTTATTAAAAAGGACATGTGGAATTTTTATGGTAGCAACATCTTAAAAAAAAATTAAAGTGAAATTTGTGCACCCCATAAAAATTTTATGGGGTTTTTGTTCCCTTAAACCCCCCAAAATTTGTGTACGTTCCAATTAAATTATTATTGTGGCACCATTAAATAAACACAATGTTTTTAAAACTTTTTTGCCTCTTAGTACTTCTTTGATAAGTCAGTGTTTATCGAAATATTTTGAATATTTGTCGAATGGACCACATATTCGTATATGGTTCAGTATGATTATAGACACCTGTTAATAATGTGAAAATTTATTTTTAACTTACATTTTTAGGTATATTTTGAAAAAGAAGCCATATCTCGATAAAAGGTGACTTGTCAAAAAAAGACTAAGAGGCAAAAAAGTTTTAAAAACACTGTGTTTAACTAATGGTACCACAATACTAGTTTAATTGGAACGTACACAAACATTTGGGGGGTTTAAAGGAACAAAACCCCCATAAAATTTTTATGTAAATATATTAAAAAAGAAGCTGCATCTCGATAAAAACTGGCTTATCGAAAAAATACTAAGAGGAAAAAAAGTTTTAAAAACGTTGTGTTTAACTAATGGTACCACAATAATAAATTAATTGGAAGTTACACAAAAGTTTGGGGCTGTTTAAGGGAGCAAAACCCAAAAATCATAAGAATGATATATGTCCATTTTCAATATAAAATCTCTAATAGTTTTCGATATAGTGAAAAAAATACATTTCCATTTTCTAATTTCAAAGGGCTGTAACTTTGTTTATGAGCACATTTGTACTAAGGTAAGTTAGGTTCAACCGAACTATTTTTGACCCCAGAATGTGTGGTATAATTTATGACCAATCTTTTCGGGACACCCTGTATAATATGTATAGAGAGAGATGGATGGTGAGAATTCCATGGATACAAACAGTTTCTCACAATAAAGTAACAAAAGTGCTTTGGCGCATGAGTTAACAGAAAGATTTACTAAGAATACCTAATCAAAGAAACAAAAATAGACCAGGACTAATCTGTAAAAAAACTTGTATTTTTGGATGTGAGAGATGGCATTCGGATTTTTGCAGATAAAGTTAGGTGACACCTTCAGTAAAAATAAATGACTTATGCTCCTTCTCAAATATGCCCGGAACATTAAAAAAAAATTAAAATATTTAAAAATTTCGAAAAACATCGATTTTGTTCTGTTTCTTTGCTTATAACTTTAAAACGGTTCGTTTTGGAACAAAGTCGTGAAGATATAAAATAAAGATAAGATAATTGAATTTTATATGATATACGATCGGTCAAAAATGTCTTAAGGTATTACCTTTTCTGCAATATAGCAATAAATAGAAAATAAGGATGCAAAATACGCCTGTTGTTATTCAATGTTTCTTAACCACTTTGGTGGCACTTAGAACCTTAGTAATTTGCCTAAAAAATTCATATAACTTACTTAAATGATCTACCAAATTTCATTAAAATCCACCTAATATATTTTGCATAATAAATTTGCAATATAAATGTTTTTAAAAAAGTTCAAATTTTTAAAATCTTTCTGAACAAAAAATAGACCATTTAGAAGTTGGCTAATTTTTTTACATATTAAGAGGTGCTTTACCTATCTAATACACTTTACAGAATTAAAATCGGATTATTTAAGGGGCCTCAGCAATGATTTAAAATTATAAACAATTTTTTGGCTTATAAACAAATAGCTTTGTTTAACAATAAAAAAATTAACTTTTAGCAATGCAACTAATTAAAACCGGTATTATTTGACAAACCTTCAAATTCTGTCAGCAGAATTGCTATTTTATTTTTTAATCAAAAATTTTCTAGTTCAAAAATTGCAATTTTTCGATCTTTTGAATGTTCCACCGCATTTATCTCGAAAACTATGCATCCTACGAAAAAACTTGTAAGAACATTTTTTGCTTAGAATCACCCAAGAAATATAAAAAAGTTTTATTTTGCGAAAAATCGATGTTATGTCATTCCTCAAGTTCTTTGTTTATAACAATCTTATCGACATCCGAATCAACTGTTACCCAAAAAATTCATGTTCTACGGATCAAAATACAAAAAAAAAGCTTGGGTAAGTCCATCTAAATAAAGGAGCCCGTAGCACCCCCTCCTGGACACAGCACTAATTTGTTTATAAGCCAAAAAATTGTTTATAATTTAAAAATATTGCTGAGGCTGCTTGAGTAATCCTATTTCAGTTCTGTAAAGTACATTAGATAGATGAAGTGCTTCTTTATGTGCAAAAATTGACAAATCTTTGTATGTTCTAGTTTTTATTATGCAAGATATGAAAAAATTTGAATTTTTTAAAAAAAGTTTAGATTGCAAAATTATTATGCAAAATCTAGTACGTCAATTTTGATGAAATTTGGTGAACATTTTAAGCACACTACAAAAATTTTCCAAGCGAATTAGGAAGGTTCCACGTGTAGCCTAAGTGCTGGAAAACATTGAATAAGACAGGCTTGTTTTGCCCCCTTATTTTATATTTATTGCTATTTTGCAGCAAGGGTGTTAAATTAAGACATACTTAACCAATCGTATCTGATAGAACATTTAATTATCTTTGTTTTATTTCTATACGACTTTGTTCCAAAATGAATCGTTTTAAATTTATAAGCAAAGAAAATAGAAAAAAAAAACGAAGTTTTTTGAAATTTATAAATATTTTATTTTTTTTATTAATGTTCCCGGCATATTTGAGAAGGAGAATAAGTCAATTATTATTAACGAAGTTATCACCTAACTTTATCCGCAAAAATCCGAATACCACCTCTCACATCCACCTAAAAACAGATCTTTCCTTGTCGAAAATACAATACTTGGACCATGTGTTGGTAGGGGAAAGATATGGACTACTTTAAATCATATTGGAAGGTAAAGTACAGGGCAAAAGATTAGTAGGCAGACTCCATAACTCGTGGCTAAAAGACCTGAGAAGATGGTTTTACCGCTCATCCGCAAAAATTGTTCGTGCAGCTGTTTCCAAAGGTACAATTGCTGTTTGGATTGCAGGATAGAATGTTCGAAAGGAGTCGGCGCAATAAGAAAAAGAACTCGCACTTCATTGCGTGATTAGCACTGAATGTTACTTATATTATATACTCTAATCTAATGCGTATAAATATAACAGTAAAGAACTTGTATAAAAACGGTAAATTTGTCACATGCATAACCTGTTTACATGTTTAAAACCTTAGCACTTATTCTGTCGAGTCCACACCCTGATTTTTAATATTCACGTTAAATTTAATTGTTAAGATGTTCGATTGGAAATAACTTCGATTTAGTGCAATGTCAACACGTGATATGATAAAGCATATTAGTAAACAACACGTGCATTTGAAATAGAAAAACATTGTGGATCTACATGTATGCGGCTTTGTATATTCTTCTTTTGGTAATTGATGGATTCGACCGTTACTTGATGGAAGTTCATTTTATCTCACAATAAAACACTGAAAAACGTTTGTTTTTCTATACTTCCAAAAAATTTATTACAACTATGTTATTACTACTTCTTTTGGTGCCTATTAGTTTCGAATATTGCCGATAATTCTGGCTTTAATTATTTTATTTACTGATGCTTTAAATAGATTAGTTGTTGCTGTGGAGAAGAATTTCCTCAGGTTCTTTAACCATGCTATTCTTCTTCTTCCAATTACTTTCTTTCCGAATAAGTTGCCTTGAAGTATTACCTTCAGTAATCTGTATTTAGTGCCGTTTTTCATTATGTGTCCGAGATATTCTAACTTTTTCCTTTTAATGGTATACATCACCTCTCTTTCTTTTCCCATTCTTCGTAATACGGTCCCGTTGGTTATCTTGTCCGTCCATGACATCCCTAGGATTTGCCTGTATAGCCACATCTCGAAGGCTTCAAGTTTTTTCTCCATCGCTTTAGTGAGTGTCCAAGATTCAACTCCGTAGTATAATATTCAGAAAACGTAACATCATCGGAGCCTTACCTTTATCTCCAGATTAAGGTTGTGGCATTTAAAGAGTTTGGACATGTTATTGAATGCACTCCTAGCCTTGTATATTCTACATTTTATTTCTTGTGGGTGTTCCCCTTGTTTGTTTACTATTGTTCAAAGATAGGTGTACTGTTTTACTCGGTCCACTGGTGTATTCTGGATAAGCAGTTGGGCGTCTATAATTTTATTTTCGCTGATGACCATAAATTTAGTTTTTGATATATTTACTTGTAGGTTTTGTATAATCAGCATAAATTATTTATTTAAGTGACTTATTCTAAAAAGGTACCTAAAAAGATTTATTAATCATGTGCTGACGCAGGTAGAGTGTAGAGTTCGGCTTCTATTTGCAATGGTCAACCCAAATGGGTTACAAAATATAATTGTGAAGTTATTAAATGATGAGCAAAAAAGTGGCATCTACATTTTTTTGGGCGATTTAATTTCTTTTTATAGGGCTAATAGCCCAACATAATATGACTGTAAACTTGGTCTCAACGTGACTGCAAATTTGGAAGCAATAGTAAATAAAGTACAGCGTCGGACTTGCAAAAAAATTTATGTAACGGTGCATTTTAGCTCGTTGCAAATGAAAACTCTCTTAGCTAAAATTAAACTGATATGCCGTTTTAGTAGGATAATAATTATCCAGAACACTTCAGTAAAAAGTAAATTTTTCAATATTAGCGGATTCGCAAAATATCATATTTTTATTTAAATAATGTTCAGAAAACGCCTTTGCCATAAAATTTTAAAAAATCCCGAATTTGTAAAATATCATTTTTTACTTAAATTAGGAAATCTTATTCGAGTACTTTTATAATTATGTTCACCCGAAAGTAAACCACCTTAATACTAATTACATCTTTTCCATCGTTTTTGCCTCATATTAGCAGTACTTTTTGTTAAATATTTTAAAAATTTTTGAAACGGTCAAAATATGTCAATTTTACTTAGTAAGCCATGACTACTTAGGTTGCCATTGAATTTGTTTGACATTTATAGTTAAGTTGGGCAGTTCATAATACCACCTTTAAGCAGAGAGGACTTAATATTAATTAAGTATTACGGTGAAAAATATAATTATGGTGCAAGAAAAATTGTAAATGCATTTCCTGAGAAAAATTGGCATATTGGAACGATAGGAAAGTTCTTAAGACATCAAAGTGAAACCCATGGGTCTATAGAACATAAAAGTGGAAGAGGAAGGAAGCGAAGCTCAAGAACTGAAGAAAATATTGCTAGAGTAAGGGTTGTTTTTTGAACAGGGTAGGAATTTTGCGACCTGGCCAATCCGTTGAAACAAGGAAAATCGCAAAATAAACTAGGAGTTCTCGCACATCAGTTCATCGAAGAATCATTAAAGGAGATTGCCATCTTAACCTTTAACTAACCGCACATCAAGTTATAACATAACTACATGCGTGGCGTACTTTATACGCCACAAGAAAATACACTTAAAAACAGCGGATTTTTTAATTTTTTTTAATACACTTAGTTGTTTTTTATAAACCTTATCCGGCATCATTGAATACTTGGAGTTTCTTCTCAGTAAGCCAATTGAGATTTATAACTGGAATCATGGAATAACTGGATTCCGTGACAAATAAAATTACTAATAAAAAATTTTTTGAGATGTGATTTTTTACAGGAGAAAACTACTTAGGTTGCCATTGAATTTGTTTGACATTTATAGTTAAGTTGGGCAGTTCATAATACCACCTTTAAGCAGAGAGGACTTAATATTAATTAAGTATTACGGTGAAAAATATAATTATGGTGCAAGAAAAATTGTAAATGCATTTCCTGAGAAAAATTGGCATATTGGAACGATAGGAAAGTTCTTAAGACATCAAAGTGAAACCCATGGGTCTATAGAACATAAAAGTGGAAGAGGAAGGAAGCGAAGCTCAAGAACTGAAGAAAATATTGCTAGAGTAAGGGTTGTTATAGGAATTTTGCGACCTGGCCAATCCGTTGAAACAAGGAAAATCGCAAAATAAACTAGGAGTTCTCGCACATCAGTTCATCGAAGAATCATTAAAGGAGATTGCCATCTTAACCTTTAACTAACCGCACATCAAGTTATAACATAACTACATGCGTGGCGTACTTTATACGCCACAAGAAAATACACTTAAAAACAGCGGATTTTTTAATTTTTTTTAATACACTTAGTTGTTTTTTATAAACCTTATCCGGCATCATTGAATACTTGGAGTTTCTTCTCAGTAAGCCAATTGAGATTTATAACTGGAATCATGGAATAACTGGATTCCGTGACAAATAAAATTACTAATAAAAAATTTTTTGAGATGTGATTTTTTACAGGAGAAAAAGTGTTGTTTATAAAGGAAAATATATTTTGTGCCATAATGACTAAAAAACAATTGAAATATGTACTTATATTACGACTCATATTAATATAATCGTGGCGTATATTATCCACCACCGGAAACAACAAATAATAAACTGTAAATTACGATCTTCCCAGAACGCCGATTATAACGAAACTAAAACCAAATTGTAAAACACATTCCAGTGATAGGTTAGAGAGATAAACAAGGTCAAAAATTAAATTTTTAAATATATTTGCAGTATAATTCTTATATCTGGCGTACAAAATACGCCAGCGCGTGTAGTTAAAGGTTAAGGTATTTAAAAAAGTTTACTGTCAGAGACTTACTGCCAATGTAAGAGCAAAACGACTGAAAATATGTAATTTGCTACTAAGAAGATACTGTTCTAGTGAAGACATTAGAAAAATATGGTTTTCAGATAAAAACATGTTTTATTTACGGCTTCACAAAAATACGCAAAATAATAGGGTGTATTCTGACGTACAATTTAAGAGAGAAATTCCTCTAGTGATTTCTCAAAAATTGTAATGGTCTCTGTTGCAGTATCTATATTAAGAACAAATCTTGCGGCACCTTTTACCTGAAATTGAAGAAGTATGTTATTATTACACTTTCCAGCAGGATGGTGCTTCTTCGCACACTTCCCGCAATACAAGGATAGTCTTGAATGAAAATTGCCCGTACTATATTGCGCCAGATATGTGACCACCTTGCAGCCCAGAATTAAGTCCGGTTGACTGTTTAATTTGTGGAATTTTCGAACAAAATTTTTTATGACGGAGAATTTTAAATCATCTAACAGCTCAAAGAAATAATGCAGTTTGCTTGGAACAATTTTGAACAAAGTGTAATAAATGGGGCTATCAATTTATGGAGACGACTTCGAGAAGTGGTAAACAATAATGGTCGCCACATTCATAATAGCTTAATCTAAGTTTTAAAGTTATTTAACTGTTTTCAGAAATGTGTTATTTGTTAAAATATTATATTTTCCTAATTTAATAAAAAAATGATATTTTGTGAATTAGGTAATTTTGAAAAATTTGCTTTTAACTGAAGTGTTCTGGATAGTTTACCTACCAAAAGAGCATATCAGTTCAATTTTAGCTAAGACAGTTTTCATTTGCAACGAGTTCAAATGCACCGTTACATAAATTTTTATATAAGTTGAACGTTATTTTTGCTTCCAAATTTGCAGTCATATTTTGTTAAAAACAAAAAAGTTATTTTTAACTAGAAAATGTACTCCTTTATTTAGGCCCACAGTTTTTATTTTCTGAAAGCGAAGCATGGAAATAAGGTTGAGTTTGTAGGAGCGGAAGCCAACATCACAATAATTGTATTTCCTACTCTATTGCATTTATGTGTCCCTAAACTGATCCATGTGTCATTTTGTTCTTACAAACATTTGACTATTTTACACTATAGGATTATTCGCAGTATTTACGTATATAAAGTATTTAATTTTTTTATTCGAATCAAATCTGTTCATTAACTTTAGTAGTTATCGTAAGTAAAATCGTTCCGTTCATTACCTTTAAGAAATATAATGAGCGTGGAAGTGTTTGCTCGTCGTCTTTTCTTTCTCTAACTAGCTAAATAAAAGAACAGAGTTTACTGGATAAATTCCAACTCTTATTCCAAGAATAACTAAAGTCACTGCATTCGGAATATTAATTAGGATGTTTATAACAATGAGTTCAAAAAGTCTTTTGTTTTTTTATTTTGTTTACAGCTCTTGGATTTGCTCTTTGCAAATATGAAATAATTTGTTTCTGGGAAAAACAATGGAGAAACTGGAAATCAGGATATTTAATTATTAGTGAAGCATATTTTTAAATTGGATTTGTAGTTAATGTCATTTAATTAAAATTTTTCTGAACATTTCTTCATAATTCGCTTTTAATTGTTTCGGCAAATTATTCTTTTTACTTTCTGCATTGTTGTTTGGAGGTTTGACAACTTTACTTTTTAATTTGGCATGGTATGGTCACGTATGGTATGGTATATCTGAAAAGGGTACACTTCAAGCCCTTTAGACATTTAGACTCCCTACGGCGCGCGGCGAGTCCACTGTATCACCTCTATCCTACGGAACAGGTATGGCTCCTCTACATTATCGGCGATTACAGACGATCAAGCGCGAGCACGATTGTGTGGAAGAGGGCATACTCGGCTATAGTTGCCCATGATCGTCTATTATCGCCCATGACTGTAGACCATCCAAAGGGAATCGTTGAGTAATAAATAATAAGTTAATGAGTAATAAGTAATAGTTGCGTTGATATGCCCACGCGATCGCCGATCATTCATTTCCCGTCACAGAATATTGTGCTTAGGTTAAAAAAGGTGCAATTTTTTAAACTAAAAAGTTAGTGCAAGCTTAACTATCCCCCGTACCGAAAAATCTCAATGCGATTGCATGTCGTATTTTAACTGGTATGAACTTTCTGAAAGTAGTGTCTTGTTTTGCTACTAATGGGGATATTTTCCGTACGAAATACCTAATTGAAATAGCTCGGTGACATACGTGTAGAGTTTTAGAATTCTCCAGAAGGTTTAACCATTAATTCAGCAAGCAGATTCTCCATAATTTTTTGGGAAAAAAGTATATCTAAGTGAAAGCGATGAGTGAAAAATATGTTTCTCGAATTGCGAAGTTTGATGTATCTAAACTCATTTGGTTTTTTTATCTCGAACAAGCCTGTCTTAAAGTAAAGGTAGTTTTCAAAGACCACTCTTCCTTTCCTCCATTTTTTTACAACTTTTCGTTGAGCCATATTGGCACAATGGTTGTATACCGCTATTAAACAAATTGTTGCAGTAGCAACACACTGCACGTCCATCTTGATGGTTGTCGTTCAACATCCTATGAACGATTATGTGGACACTTGAACGATGATTTTGCCGATCATAGACAATCACATGATCCGCCATCATCGGCGATAATGAAGAGCGGGTAAGAACCTGGTCTTCTCGGCGTTTCTGGGCCCAGGCTTCATCGGGCTCCCATGTATGTCAGAATCATTTTAATTTAAATTATTTTAATCCCCTCCGTGGCTCAGTGGTAAGATTGCCTACCTTTGGATCGAAAAGTCCGAATGGTATTGAGTTCGAATCTCACCAGGGTCAGGAATTTTTCATTTATAATAAATTAATGGATGAAAATAGTTTCTGTCCCTGTGGGATCGGTACTCACCGGAGGGACCGCAGACGTTCGGATACAATTAGCGTCTCTTTGCAAGGACAATGACGTCGACTTTGCAAAGTAACAAGTCACTTACTCAAGGCACACACTACACATGGCACTAGGTACGTAACTGCAAAAATTCACCGTACCTACCATGCCAATGGCCATTATTTGTCGAGGCATTAGCTAAAAATTTATTTTATTTTCCAGGGATAACTTTGAGGAATTACCCATTAATCAATACATATTTCTGAATTCGAGACCTAGTTACTTTCTCTTGATCCAAATATGTTACCTCCATGTAAGACTTTTGTCCAATTGAATACCAAGATATTATTTTACCTCATTGGCAAAAAGTATTTGATGATTATTTAAAGTTACAGGGGCAGGTTTTAGTCCAAGAGCTAAGAGCGAATTTTGCTCGTGATAAGTAATATGGAAAAACTATACGGGACTATGTTGAATTAGTTGTGTACATGACTTTTTTCAACGGGTGGAAACCAGAGTGGGGGACGAGGGTAATTAAAAGGGGCCAAAGTCGCGGTTTTATTATTTATTTGTGACGCCCATGATCGAGACCGAGTGCACCAAAATTTGGGAATAAGTAGATCATGACGTAACTAAGTAAAATCTCCAGGGGCGGACCGCTGCGTGGCTGACAAATGTTGTGCTGCGTCACAAAAAAATAATAAAAACTGCGATTTTGATCCCTTAAAACCACCCTCATCCCCAACTTTGGTTTCCGATCCTGGAGATTTTGCTTAGTTACGTCATGATCTACTTACTCCCAAATTTTGGTTAAATATATCCATGACGAACGTCACAAAAAACTTCTCATAATTTTTATATTCATCCCTGCCCCCACACCTTTGTCGACCACGCAGCGTTCCGCCCCTGGAGATTTTACTTAGCTACGTCGTGACCTACTTATCCCCAAATTTTGGTGCACTATCTCGATCATGAGCGTCACAAATAAAAATAATAAAAACCGCGATTTTGACCCCTTAAAACTACGCTCGTCCCCCACTCTTGTTCCGACCGTTGGGGAAAGTCATGTACACAACTAATTTAACATATCCCCGTATAGTTGTTTCATATTACTTATTACGAGCTAAATCCGCTTCTATTATTTCTATTTGTGTTGTAACCGTAACATGAATAGACCTTCCTTCGTTTACGTTAATTAACCATTCCAAAAACCAATCTGGTATTCTATTTAGATACGCTTGAAGAAGATGCGAGAGTCAGCTTGTGAGGCTAGGGTGCCAGCATTATGGTTGGCAAATGTTACTAGCATCATTTATTCTGTACGTAGCATCTCCTCTAGTGTTTGCTGAAGAGTTGTAGGCATATCTGAGGTAAACAAGAGATACAAAGTAGGTCCAAGCACGATACCCTGTGGTACGCCAGCTTCGATATAATAGAGTTTGTAAGTTACACCTTGATATTTAGTAAAATAATACCTACCTGACAAAAAATTTAACTCAAGGAGAATGTAAAAACTGTGCGGTAATGTTCTATTAGCTTGTATAGGAGCCTTCATGCCACACCTTGTCAAATGCCAGCCCAACGTCGAGAAACACCACCGAACAATACTTCTTGGCCTCAAAATCGGCATTTATATATTCAACTACTCTGTTGTTGGAGTAATCGGAAATTAATCTAAGTTTAGTATGGCATGGAATATAAACGCTATAAGTTTTCTTTCTTCAACTACATAAATAAAAGAACGGAGTTTACTAGATAAACTCCAACTCTTATTCCAAGAAAAACTAAAGTCACTGCATTCAGAATATTAATTAGGATGTTGATAACAAGGAGTCTGAAAAGTGTTTTGTTGTTATTTTTTAAATTTTGTTTACAGCTCTTGGATTTTCTCTTTGCAAATATGAAATATTTTGCTTCTAGCAAAAACAATGTAGATTCTGAAAATCGGGATATTTAATTAACCCGGGAGAAGTCGCGCTCACTTCTGTCACGTAAGTAGTCACGCGTAGAGAAAAAGCTCACAATAAAAATTTAAATACGAGTTTAAACCAAATTTCTATTTTATAATACCGGGTGTCCACTTATATTTTCCCCTATTTTAACTGCCTATAACTTCTAAACGGCTCAAGATATAAATATGTGGTTTTCGCTGAAATATTTTATTTTACTAAAAGTTTTGTGTGAATGGATTGAGTTTTTATATCGCTTTCAATTACGAAAAAAATTGCGGATTAAAAAAAAATTTGGTGACTTTTTTTTAATGGAACACCAAGTATATTTTTTTGAAAATTGAAAGAACGGTCATTTACCTATCCAAAGATATGAAGTTTTTAAAAATCGGTTTTCAAATGACTAAGTATGTAATTACTTTTTAAAATAAGAGGTGCAACGTGTATATCACATATAGTACAGGGCGAATCTGTTTTGAGATGGACGTTGAGAGGTGACTCAAATTTTTTTGCAGAAATGGCTTGAAAATTACTCAAATAATAATATTTGAGTTATCCTCCCACTCAAAATGGTCTGGAATACTGTTTAAATAATCAAAATGTCAAAATATGAAGGAAAAATTCGATTTTTTTATTGGTTTTTTGATTATAACTTTAAAACTATTCATTTCTGAGAAAAGTTGCACTGACATAAAAGTTGCCTAATTAAATTTCCTACAATATAGAGTTAGTTAAAAATTTAAAAAATAGTCACCCTTGTTGCCAAATAGCAATAATTGCGATAAAAACCATGCAAAAACAAGGATTGGCATTTTCCGTTTGTCAACCATTTATTCTAAACTTAAGGACCTTCATGTTTTACCGTAAAAAACTTTATGATATAGTAAAACAACACTGTAAATTCAATTAAGATCGGTTTAACAGATTTTGCAAAATGATATTTGCAATCCAGCTTTCGCAAAAAAATTCATTTTTTTTAATATTGCAGGACTGAAAATAAAGCCGATAGCAAGTTGATTTTTTTTGCTTTTAGAAGTGTACTGTACCTTTCATTTGCAATTTGCAAAATTAAAATCAATTAATTACCACGGCGTCAGGAAATTTTTTAAATAAACATTAATTTTTGGTGCTACGCGCAGGACAGCGGTGTTCGATTCACACAAGTTGATTTCCACCAAAATTTCTTCTAATCTTTATCTAAAATATTATTTTCTTACTCTATATTTTGTTGTGTTTTAATAGTTTAATTCCACAAAAATCAAACTAATTTTATTATTGTTTGTGAAATATTGTTTAAACAATTGCACATGTTTAAAAATAATAAACTTTTATTCTCTAAGTTAAAATATATGAACAAAGAAAGTTTTTGCTAAAAAAAATGTTATTTCAAAGGATAGAGTATGTGTTTTAATTTTGCAATAAACAAATTTATTTATTTGTATCAAAATGTAATAAAAATTAAAATGTATCAATCATTATCAAAGGTCACTGGAATGCCCAATCAGAGCAAACTATCCGCTGTCCTGCGCGTAGCACCAATAATTAATGTTTATTTAAAAAATTCCAGACGCCGTGGTAGTTAATCGATTTTAGTTTTGCAAATTGCAAATGAAAGGTATAGAACACTTCTATAGGCAAAAAATTTCAACTTGCTATCTGCTTTATTTTCACCCTGAAACATTTTGAAAAAATGAATTTCTTTTGCGAAGGCTGGATTTCAAAATTTATTTTTCGAATACTGTTGAAACGACCTTAATGAAAGTTACAGTGTCTTACTGTATCAAAAAGTTTTTCTGAGTGAAATATGAAGGTCCTAAGTGTAGCATAAATGGTTGAAAAACGTAAAATGCGAATACTTGTTTTTGTATAGTTTTTTTTCGCAATTATTGCTATTTTGCAACAAGGGTGACTATTTTTAAATTTTTAACCAAATCTATATCGTAGGAAATTTAATTACGCAACTTTTATGTTAGTACAACTTTTCTCTAAAATGAAGAATTTTAAAGTTATAATCAAAAAACGATGAAAAAAATCGAATTTTTCCTTCATTTTTTGACATTTTGATTATTTAAACAATGTTCCGGACCTTTTTGAGAGGGAGGATAACTCAAATATTATTATTTGAGTTATTTTCAAGCAAATTCTGCAAAAAAATTTGAGTCACCTCTCAACGTCCAAATGTACTAATATTTTTACAGATGCGCCCTGGTCTAATAGCTAAATAACATAACTACTAAGCAAATTGATATTATGTTTGTGATTTCCAAATTGCATCTCTCATTTAAAAAATTAATTGCTCAGTTATTTGACAACCGATTTTAAAAAACTTTATATCGCTAAATAGGTAAATGACCGTTCTTTCAATTTACAAAAAAAATATACTGGGTGTTTCAATAAAAATAGTCAACAACGTTTTTTTTTTCAAAAATTCGCAATTTTTTATTTAAAAGCGATATAAAAAATTCAATCGATTCAAACAAAACTTTCACTATAATAAAACATTTCAGCAAAAACCGCATATTTCTATCTTGGGTCGTTTAGAAGTTATAGGCAGTTAAATTGCGGGAAGATATAAGTGGACACCCGGTATTTTTATTTACTTGCTATGTTAAAAATATCTATTTCTAACAATTTTAAAGCAAATTGGTTCCCACCAAAGCCATAAGTTCCACAAAAAAAAATTAAAAAAAATAAAAAAAAGAAATTTAAAAAAAATTTCCACCCATTATAACGATCCTCCTCGAGTGGAAAGCAATCTTGCAAAATGTTTCATCAAGTTATCACGGAAAAGGATAAAATGTGAGATTTTTTCTCACGGCGCGACTGCTCCCGGGTTAATAGTGAAATATGTTCAGGAATTACTTTTATCGGCAACCGTCACAATGAAACAGTCTCAAATTTACTGTCTGAATATAACTAAGTACGCCCCTAGTATTATTTTTTTTGCTCCATCCCGAATACCAAAGTTATTCGAGTTTCGATCTAGTTTACATTTGTAATACTTTCGCTACGCCCGGTATATTGAATAGTTGTTTACAATACTGAGAAAAACGGTACTGTCTTTGTGCAGAGTATGGCGTTATTCACTTCTCACGGGTTTGGATGTTTGTTTCGTTGTTCGTACAATTCTCTGAAATTTGGTGTACGAAAGTACCCCAAATTGTTTATATCCTACAAAATTGTAAACGGAATATTTTTCAATAAACACCAGCGTTGATGTAGCTTGCAAGATAAAAGGTTTTTATAACATTTACAGTCTTGAGTTATTTTCGTCAGTATATCCAAATAGCTAGAGGAAGAACCCCTGCAGAGTTGCAGACTAGAGTATAAAGGTTTATGATATTTACAGACAAGAAACCTATTGTATGTGTATTGGAACAAGAAGACTCAAGCTAGATAAGCCGATGTTTTTAGTAGAACCATTAAATATTGAGTTCGCAAAAACTAACTGTAATAGTGTGAGTCATCGCATTTCGTGAAAACTTAGGGATCTTGTTATTGAGAAGATAACGAGTCCGTATTGGTAGAAAGCAAAAATCATGACATTTATGGGATGTCCTGAGTAAGTTTTCTTGCCACCTGATTGGTAGAGAAATGTTTGGTATAGTCGCTATTGGTCAAGGTAGGAGGTAACTTTTTTTTTTTTGGAGAAGGAACCCAAGTTTAGAAGGATCGAGTTAGCGGTCCCAAAAGTCAGTTCCACCAGGGCCACCATCGAGTTAAGTTTAGTTTTGGTTCCTTTAGGGCCATCATCAATTTTACCAAATCTAAGTATATCTTTATGTTCATAAAATTAGTCGCGCTATAACTTAAGTCATTCATTATTGTACTCATTTGCGGCAGTAAAGTAACACATTATTGTACTAAAAAAAGAAGAACTTTACTTGCCGCAAATATTAATCACGTTAACCGAGATTGAATGTAAGTAGTCGATGGCAGTATTGGGACCGTGCAACGTGCAAGTTCGGAAAAGCGACACCTGGTTTCATAGCTCGGCAACTTTATTCGCACTTTTTATTATACTGGCCAATCATCATATTGTTCCTGGTTGTTAGATAATTGTCAAGGCCGTAGCTCAAAAAAATTATAAGAAAGAAAGTAAGATTTCGGTTATGTTATTAAAAGGTAAACAATTATATGTATTAAATAAAATTATTTATTAAAATGCAGTATTCCAAGCAAAATACAATTAATTAAATATACTTTTATATAATAATTGCATATCATATTGTAAGCAACATATAATTTTTCTTCTTCAATGACAGTAGGTATGAAATATACGTCAATTTGACAATTTCAATTGACAATATGAATTATTTAAAAAAGTTACCGCTATTCGGTCACGATCGTTTCTCGTATCCCCTCCAAGTACTTGCACACCGCAAATACTGCCATCGACTGAATGTAAGTGAAAAGTTAAATACTATCATGGCTGGTAGTCTAGGCGCCAGAGGGGTCACCGTGTCCTTTTCAATTCTGATGGACAAACTCAACGGTGTCTTATGGATTTTTGGCTGCTGATTACGAATTTCGAGGGTGGATTTCGATCCGAGTGGTCAAAAAATTGTTATAAACAATTTAATTGTTTATAAATTGTTAATAAGGCTCTGGCTCATAAACTAAAAGAGATAAAGAAATGTTTCAAATAAAATTTGTTCCTTAATAAATAACAAAGAAAAAAACGTTTACTAAATTTAAATCCAATAATTATAACTTAAGATATTGTAAAATTAGTGCACAATGCAAATTGCCAGTTGCAAAATAAGTATTTTACGAAGCTTTATCGATCGTAACTCGGCTTCTACGCACGAAAATGAGCCCCAGAAGGTCTCGTTTTAAAGCCTAATTAATAGGCTTTCAAACAAAGTTTATTAGATTACTGTATCTTCATTATCTTTAAAGTTATACCCGTTTGAAGTTATAATTTTCTTAAAAAAATTTTACATTAATTTGTTTATAAGTGTTTCAAGCAAATTTGAGCTATAAACATTTATACTTTTTAATTCACAATAATGGTAGAAGAACCCAAAAGCAACAATTTGAGCGTACGAAAATGTTCGTAAGTTTATTTTTGGCCACGATATAGATATTTTAATGTCGCGCTATGAGGCGCAAGATCGGCTCACAGTCAAGGAAGTATTCTTCGACGCTTTATCGATCGTAACTCGGCTTATACGTATGCAAATGAGCCAATATGTTATATCCATATAAAAATGAATCGAGTTCTTTTGCAGCATCATCATTGCATATAAAACGAGCATTAATAATGTGGCGGCATACACACAATTGATGGGCCTTGATGATGCTGCAAAAGAAGTAGATCCACTTTATATGGATATCATATAGATAATTAGACTCTGAAGTCCCAAAAAGTTTAAGTTTTACTTCCTACAAAAACAGACTTAGTATCACCATGTAACTGTAAACATTTCTCCAAGAACTTATGCAGATGTAAAAAAGCTGTGATTCCCTGGCCATCTCTATGCAGATGCATGAAAAAAAAACTGTTTGCAAAAATAGTATTAATAAATAATATCAACTTGCTTTTTAGTTATATGTACTCCTGAAATATTAGTTTTTTTTCTCATTAAGTACTAAAAATAGAAGACAAAGTAAATAGAATGGAAGGTGATACGAGGTACAGTTTGATGATTTAATTATAAGAAATAAATGATAAAATTTTATTAGGATCTTGAAAAATTAAGACAACGTATGTATACATAGAAATTATAATTTGCATCGAGAAGTTAGCGCGTGAACTTTTATGCAGTGAGCCGATCTTGCGCCTAATAGCGTGCCATTTAAATATGGATATCTTGTCCAAAAATAAACTTACGAACATTTTCGTAAGCTCAAATTGTTCCTTTTGAGTTCTTATATCATTATTTTTAATTAAAGTATAAATGTTTATAGCTCAAATTTGCTTGAAACCCTTATAAACAAATGAATGTACAATTTTTTTAAGAAAATGATAAATTCAAACGGGTATAACTTTAAAACAAATGAAGATAAAAAAATAATTTACCTAACTTTTTTTAAAATCCTATTAATTAAGCTTTAAAATAAGACCTCCTAAGGCTCATTTGCATGCGTAGAAGCCGAGTTACGATCGATAAAGCTTTGAAAAATTCTTATTTTGCAATTTGCAATTTGCATTGTGCACTAATTTTACAATATCTTGAGTTCTAATTGTTGGATTTAAATGATGAATGGGTTGCCAATGCGAGTCCATTATACAATTGGATATGGTAATTGAGTCAATACTCGCAATCTTTAGTTTGCATTTTTATCAGTTGTTACATAATCGTGGGGCCCCACGATTATGTAACAACTAATAAAAATACAAACTAAAGATTGCGAGTATTGTCTCAATTACCATATCCAATTGTTGGATTTAAGTTTAGTAAACGATTTTTTCTTCGTCTTTTATTAAGGAACAAATTTTATTTGGAACATTTTTTTTATCTCTTTTCGTCTATGAGCCAGAGCCTTTTAAAAAATTTATAAACAATTAAATTGTTTATAACAATTTTTTGACCACTCGGATCGAAATCCACCCTCGAAATTCGTAATCAGCAGCCAAAAATCCATAATAAACCGTTGAGTTTGTCCATCAGAATTGAAAAGGACACGGTGACCTCTATTTGGCGCCTAGACTATGGGACATGTTCAGCGACAAGAAAATACAAAAACGACAAAGAAGATATTACAGTGGAAGCCGGTAGGAAGGAGAAAAAATGGAAGGCCCAGGACGACAAGGTTGGATGACGTTGAAGACGACTTGAAAACCATGAATATAAGACAATGGATGAGAAAGGCCCAAGAGAGATCTGAATGGAAGGACATAGCCAGACAGGCAAATACTTATCTAGGGTTATGATGCCAAAAGAAGAGGAAGGTCGATGGCAGTAATCGATTATTTATTTAAGTGAACTTAAAATTATTTAAATAATTAAAAATATTGTACAAACATTACGTTATTATTAATTAAATTTAGGTATGCCCAAAAGTTTAATTCTGTAGTATTTTGTAATTATATTCATATAAAATTAATCAAAAGTTTATTGATTTATTAAATATTTATTATTGATGACACGATAACTATCGATTAAATATCCAAAGCGGCCATCATACGAAAGTCATCTCTTATCACTGTCATAAGAAATTTTTATTTTATGTTTGTATGTTTGTACAATAAAAAGACTAAACAAAATATGACTATTTGTTAATACTTTTTATGGTTGGCTATAAAATTATGTATGCGCCACGTCAATAACATCTCTTAACTGACTTGGTGCATAAATATCTATTTTTACCTTGTGCATGATCATTTGCATTTAAGAATTTTATATTCTTCATTAGCAGGTATAAGGGTCATATTACCCGTATGCATGCCAATGGTGAATATTAAATTCTTAATTGTATGTCACAAAATGTGTAATAAGTACCTCTTAAACCCTACCAAATTTCATTTTCATCTCAACCGGTTTTAGAGAAATAAATAAATCGTCAGTTGGTAAGAAAAAATTCAACATCCCGTATCTTGGAAACGAAGCATTTGCGGGCATATATGTTTATAAACCAAAGGGTCATTATTTTTTCGTGCAGGATTACTCCTTAAAGTTTGTCGCTCTTATTTAAAACACCCTGTATTGGTGAAGAACATGGCTAGTTGATAAAGTACCTCCCTAACTTTTTATTATCCAACATAAGCGAATGAATAAAAAAATAGAATGTTAAAAAAATCTGAGGCTATATTCTGCTTTTAATTTCAGTACATATTTTATAAATGCTAGAATATTCCACAGAGTGTGGTGAATTTTGAGAAAAAAAATCAGTTTAATTGGTTCACACGGTATTCAATGACAATTTACCTGTCTAAAAATATTGTTATTGCAGCGATACTGTTAAAGAATATGGCTATAACATATTAAAACATTATATAAATCTGACAGCAGGTTTAGGAAATTCGAGACATCAAAAATTACCCATTTTGTGGGTGGTTCGTTTTCTCTGACGCGCAGTATATTTCAGATCCAGAGTTATATTGTAGTAAATAAATTTCTTCATTAAATTGTATAATGCAATTTTCTGGTTTAAAATTTTTAAAACCTCTGATCCTGCTGTCAATCAGCAATAAATTATTATAATTTTATTCAATATTTACAACCTCATTTTTGTAACTTTATTGCCAATACTTAAAGTAATTGTTGTTTATCTCGTATGTTCTACATGTTCTAACAAAAACAATTTTAACATTTTCGTGTCATCGATTTAGTATTTAAAAACTGGCTATCTATTATGGCCTACACAATATTTATCACGATTATTGGTGATAAATCATAGTTCTCGATTGTACCGATAGGTCTACCATCAACAAATTGGACGATTTATAGTCAATTTTAGAATAGATATTAATCTAGGGAAATCTCCTTATTTAAATGTAGCTAATTAACACGTTAGCAGATTTGAGTGGGTGTATCAATTAAAGTAATTATTGATGATACCTACTTAATTATCGAAATTCAAGGAAAAGTAATTATGTTTTTCTGATTATTGAATTGATGTAGATTCTGACCAATAGGAATAAAAATCTGAACAAGGATAAAAATTACAGTGATTATTTTTTGATGATTTTAACTTCCAATCGTATAGTAAGATATTTGGTCACGTGTTTAATTCTGTCCAATCAGATTAAAATTATACTGAGAATTATCTACTGTAGAAAATTACCGATATAATTTTTTTAAGTAGATTGTTTCTGTTTAATGGCAACCAGTTTCCTAGTTTTGACAACTGTCACATTTAAGAAAGTATCCATAATACACGTATTAAAAAATAATCTTACGAATATCACACGACAGTAAGAATAAATTAGAAAATAATGCTTCATTTTTACTCAAATTTGTTGTCATTGGCCAATAGCCACTCGAGCCCTGCGGGCTCTCGTGTCTATTGCCAGACAAAAAATTTTCGAGAAATTGTTACATTATTTTCAATTTATTCTCATTCTCTTGTGATATTATACCCGATAATTTTTGATAATTTCCCGTCATCAAGTATTTTACGTCAGATGCCCTTCGTTGCTACAGAAAAATACATTCATTGACATTAATGACAAATAGTGCTTTACAACTTGTCACAGAGAACAACAAGAAACAGGTTTAGCAAATATTCAGGCGAAGATATCAATAAAATATTAGTTAAAATGATTTAAAAGACAGTTTTATTCATGAAATAATTTTACCGAATTACTCTCAAGCTCGAATTATCGTATGTTTTGCCCTCGTGACACTTTGACATAATTTCACTTCCCTTCGGGTCGTGACTTAAAAATTTCAAAGTGTCACCCGGGATACAAATCGATTAGGCGTGGACCCCGCGTTAAAATATCATTTTGAAAAGAAAAAGAAGAAAAAGGCAATTCGACCTCAAATATTTTATTTCTACATCCCGCAGATGCTATATACCAATTTTCAGACAAATCGGAAATCCAAAATTTTTTTGAAAATTAGTGCTTTACAACTTGTCACAGAGAACAACAAGAAACAGGTTTAGCAAATATTCAGGCGAAGATATCAATAAAATATTAGTTAAAATGGTTTAAAAAGACAGTTTTATTCATGAAATAATTTTACCGAATTACTCTCAAGCTCGAATTATCGTATGTTTTGCCCTCGTGACACTTTGACATAATTTCACTTCCCTTCGGGTCGTGACTTAAAAATTTCAAAGTGTCACCCGGGATACAAATCGATTAGGCGTGGACCCCGCGTACCAAAAAAAAGTGATTAATAGCAAGCTGAAAATTTGTTAATAGCTTAACGGTGTCTAGTCGGACAAACTTTGATGTACGGAAATACTGGAACAGGGGAAGTTTTAATTGTGGAACAGTTTAAAAATTTTGAACGTCAGATTACGAAAACGTCCCATGTATTTTGTCGGACAGAACATCCAATCGATTTGTTATCCTTGCATTAAACTCTCATGCAAAAATCAGACTGCTATTATTAGCCAACATGATTCCTGTCATTTGAAATGTTCTTCGTGTTCCACTCATTAAAATGACCAGTTGGTGATAAACACCAGTCTGATTTTTGCATGAGAGTTTAATAAAATGGTAACAAATAAATTGGAAGCTCTGTCGGGCAAAATACATGGAACTTTTTGTAGTCTGACGTTCCAAATTTTTAACCTGTTCCACAATTAAAACTTCCTCTGTTCCAGTGTTCCCATACATCAAAGTTTGTCCGACTAGACACCGTTAAGCTAGTAACAAATTTTCAGCTTGCTATTAATTAATTTTTTTTGGTACACGGGATCCAGGCCTATATCATTTTAGAGCTCTAGTGTAATTACCTACTACTGAAGGTATTGCTAATAATATGTAAAAACTATTATAGCACAAAATTAAAAAATGTCGAAAAAGGATACTTCGCTTATAATAAATTACGGCGTGAAATCTACCAAAGATCATTTATCGTTTAGAGGTTCGTTAAATTTGTTTCACTGATAGCTTAGAATAAAAGTTTAACCATTTTTTTTAAATCACTTCCAAACTTTGAAAATTATCGATAGCACAATTTGGACGACAACTTATTTGCATTTTATGTTTTAGATTATTCAAAGTTTGTCGGCTTGGTAGGTGTATTAATTTTATAAATTACTATTTTACAAAATTGAGTCAATAATTATCGATATTTTTCTAATATTTTGCCATAAAAAATATTTAAGTCAGCAAAGAAAAAAAATCTGAAAAATCTTATACCTAATCTTATACACATAGTTTCAAAAGTTATGCATCACCCCTCACATTCACTATGTTTACGCTTTTATAAATTCGTATCTTTATCACATATTTAATGGGCCTTTTTTTTTTTTAAATATACCATTTTTGGTTTTTTACTTTATTTGAATACCTATTTAATTGACCTGGTTTTGCCAAGGTGTAAACATTTGAAAAATTTATTCTCGTGAAATTTTTGAAAACGTAATTAAAAATGAATCGTACTTTAACTTCTGACTTGGACCGTATAAGAATTATCGATTTAGTTGAAGAAGACCATTCACAGCAGTTCGTGGCGGAAAGAGTGGGTGTTTCTCAGAGTGATGTCTCACGGATATGGAATAGGTTCCTGGAGACAAACTCGATACGGAATAGAGCTCGGTCTGGTAGTCCCCATAGTTACCAATGATCGACAGAATATATGGATCAGAATTTCCATCTGTAGAAATTCTTCTATGTCTGTACCAGCCCTCCAAAGAGAATTCAGGCATGCTAGAGTATCGTTGGCTACAATAAGAAGAAGAATTTTAGACTCAGGTTTGAGGAGTCGTCGACCAATAAGAATTCCTCAGCTAAAACCTAGACATGTTTTGGACCGCCTCCAGTGAGCTCAAGACCACATACAGCTCCCCCAACTGTTTTGGAATGTTGTGCTTTTTTCAGACGAGACCAGAATCTGTTTAAATAGTGATAACCGGCAAATTCGTGTGTGGCGAGATCCAACAAGAGCTGCACAACTAGCCACACACGAATTCGCCGGTTATCACTATTTAAACAGATTCTGGTCTCGTCTGAAAAAAGCACAAAATTCCAAAATTGTTGGGGTAGCTGTATGTGTTCTTGAGCCCACTGGAGGCGGTCCAAAACATATCTAGATTATAACTGAGGAGTTTTTATTGGTCGACGACTCCTCAAACCTGAGTCTAAAATTCTTCTTCTTATTGTAGCCAACGATTCTCTGACTCCTGTAGCATGCCTGAATTATCTTTGGAGGGCTGGTATAGACATAGAAGAATTTCTATAGATGGAAACTCTGATATATCTATTCTGTCGATCATTGGTAGCTCGGGGTCTACCAGACCAAGCTCTATTCCGTATCGAGTTTGTTTCCAGGAACCTATTCCATATCCGTGAGACATCACTCTGAGAAACACCCAATCTTTCCGCCACGAACCGCTGTGAATGGCCTTCTTCAACTAAATCGATAATTCTTATACGGTCCAAGTCAGAAATTAAAGTATGATTCATTTTTTATCACGTTTTCAAAAATTTCACCAAAATAAATTTTCAAATGTTTACACCTTGGCAAAACCAGGTCAATTAAATGGGTATTCAAATAATATAAAGAACCAAAAATTGGTATATTTTTTATAAAAAGGCCCATTAAATATGTGATAAAGATACGGATTTATAAAAGCGTAAACATCGTGAATACGATGGGTGATGCATAACTTTTGAAACTATGTGTATTATCAAAGGTATAAAGGGATAAATGATCACGAACCCGTGAAGACGTACAACTAATTTTGTTTTTCTTTTAATAATCGTAAAAACGAGAAAATCATTTTGGGTCTAATAAACATTTCTTATAAATCAAAAATGGATAACCATTTTCAATTTCGTTGCAACACGAAACTACAGCCCCATCATTATTCCAGTTCAATCAGAGAGTGCAGCAAGCACCTCTACCGGTTTCGAAACTTATTAGTCTGTCATCAGGAGGCACATATGCTGCTCTCTCTGACCCACCTAGGACAAACCCCGGCGTGCAGCCACGGATTGCAACGAATAAAATGCCAGGGATGCCCTAGCGACAACTGCTAGCAAAAGACTAAGTTTTCAATATAATAGCACATAAAACAACACCAGAATAAGCACATAAAACGGCACCAAGCCATGTTTACTCTAATTATTGGAGTACGAAGGAAACCATTCTCGTTGGAACTTTACCGCGCTGAGCAGATGGGACGTGAATTATAAATTGTAAAATTCCCTCATTTTCCTTTGTCTCAGCATCCGTTATGGCTTGCAAAGTGTAGAAGCCTCGGAGGTGTTACCAGAGAAGGTTCCCATTGTTTTCAGTCTGGTAGGATGTGGAACAACATTTTTTGGTGTTGTTTTATGTGCTATTAGATTGAAAACTTAGGGCCGGTTGTTCGAACGCTAATCAACAATGATCATTATCAAATAATTAATTACTGTCAATGTCAACTTTAAAAACATAATTAATTACAATTCTGAGACTATAATCAATTAATCTAACAATAATTATTAACTTAATTAATAATAAATCTCATAATTGTAATAAATTATGTTTTCAGCAACCCAAACAAAGTTGACATTGACAGTTTTGGTGACAGTAATTAAATATTTGATAATGATCATTGTTGATTAGCGTTCGAACAACCGGCCCTTGGTCTATTTCTTATAAAGTTTAGAGAAAAATGGTCAAATAAAAGTTGTAGGTCTTAAAAAGTTCTAAAAGAGACGTTAGATTGGGCTACAGAATATTCAGTGATAACTGGGAATAAAGCAACTGATGTTTCAGCTAAAAAGACCTTAACTTAGAATTAAGAGTTAACATTTGCAATTAGTCAAGCACTATTAATTTACATAACAATGAGGTTAGGTTTAGATGTAAACATCTTCAAGTACATCAGAAAGTCATTACTTTACAATTCATATGGTAGGTACATTCCATGTCAAATCACTCAGGCAAAAACTTTTGGAATTCCGATTTTTCTGAAACTTGGCATATAGCTTCTACGGGACGTAAAAATATGATATTTAAGGTCAAAAAAATCTTCTTTTTTTTCTCAGAATGTTATTTTATGCGATTTTACAGTGATTTGTCGTTTATTTAAACAAATTTGCATTTTCTATCGTAAAGTATCAATGGCAAAAATAATATTTTAATAGAAGGAACACAAAAATGTATTTATGTGGCATTATAACAAGTTATTTTGATCAAATTTTATAGTATAGAAAACGTTAAAATACCTTTTTTTACATTTTCCTTCATTCTCAAAATAGGTCATAATAGATTTGGCTGAAAATTTGCCCACACATAGCCAAAATATAGGACTTTAAGTGGTAAGAAGGATTTGAATTATATTACAAAACCAAAAAATTATATGCAATAATATCAGATTCAAAAGTATATTACTCCAGTTGGGATAGAATTTGACCTTGCATGCCGAGCTGCTCAAAATTTTATTTAGGTGGGTCAAAAATTTAAATTCGCGAATAAATTCCTCGGTCAGCCGCCATCTTGATTTTAAAGAAGAACCGTTTTTGCTCAATGTCTCCGCCATTTTTTGCACTTTTCGACAAAACTGGTAGGAACTGAGATTGTTCTAAATAAGTCGTTTATACAATTATTACAATTTCTTTTTAACAATTTTTGTCGTGAGGTCGATATTTTCCAAGTTAATTGTACTTACAGTGGACGCCTATATTTTTGACTATGATATTGCATGTAAGTTTTTTGGTATTGCCATATAACTCAAATCCCTTTAACCAATTAAAGTACTATGTTTTGGCTATCTGTGAACAAATTTGTATCCAAATCGCTTATGAGGTATTTTGAAAATGGAGGAAAATGTAAAAAAGCGGTATTTTAACGTTTTGGAACAAAATATCTTGTTATAATGAGATTTTTGAGTTCCTTCAAAGGACATCGCACACATCTTATGGAAAATATAATGTCACTCAAATTCAATAAAATTTATACGAATAGATTCGTTTTAAATTAACGGTCAAATCTTATCATTGCGCCAACTCTTAATTATGATTAATTACGGCGCAAATTGCAATTAAAGTTTATCGAAATCAAATTTTTTAGTCAGTAAAAGTGTCAGTTAGGCCGATGCCACATTATGCGTTTTGACCGGATGCGTTTCCGACGTATCCGGTGAAAACGCATAGTGTGACAGATCGGTCCGGTTGCGTTGGAAGCGGATGCGTTTTGAGTCATCGGTACGCGCTTACTACCTGCACCAGACTAAACGCATAGTGTGACAGGTCGGTCCGGTTGCGTTGGCAACGGATGCGTTTTCACCGCATCCGTTCAAAACGCATAATGTGGCATCGGCCTTACAATCACTATTGCTCTGGGTGCTATTCAAAAGAGCTTAAACCCCGCTGGGCCTAAGCGGATTAGTAAAACTAATCCGCTGATTTATGGAGTACCGACAATTTGGGTATTATAAAATATTTTTTCTCTCTCTAACTTATGTACGTATCCATTTGATTTCAGATTTATTTATATCAATTTCTGCTCTTATTATTGAAAATATGGAGTCGGCGCAATGATAAGATTTGACCGTTAATTTAAAACGAATCTATTCGTATAAATTTTATTGAATTTGAGTGACATTATATTTTCCATAAGATGTATGCGATGTCCTTTGTTGAAATAAATACCAAATCACTATAAAATCGCATAAAATACCGTTTTGAAAAGAAAGGGAAGAAAAAGGCAATTCGACCTCAAATATTTTATTTCTAATCATGCAGATGCTATATACCAATTTTCAGACAAATCGGAGATCCAAAAATTTTTTTGATACAAAATTGAGTGATTTGAAATCACCCATACATAGTGTTACCGACAAACATTCCTCATATTATTTTTTGGGATTATTATTAGTTATATCATCAGCTATTTTCGTCATCATCATAAGTGGCTCCACAATCAGCTGCGGATCTAGGCTGCTCGCAAAGAATTCGCCACTCTTGTCGATTCCCGGCAACTTAGCTCCATATTCTGTTTCTTAGAATCATTAGGTCTTCTTCCACATCATCAATCCATCCTCTTTAGCCGTCTACTATATTAATTTTAAAACAAAGTTTTGGATGTTTTCCGGCACGTTTATTTTGGATTGGTATCTTTTACATATTCTCTATGTTATCCTTATTGTCCAAAAAAACCTTTATTTACGTGGTGAATCAAATATGAACGGACCTTTCCGTCCGCTTTTTCTTAAAGTGCCTATCCGTTCCGGATGTTGGCGATCATCATGGCTATCTTGACTTTGTTTACCGCAGCGCGGAACAGTTCAGTGGTAGTGGTGTTATACCACTTTCGTAAATTTTGAAGCCAGGAAATGCGTCTTCTTCCCGGTCCGCTTTTACCATTTACCTTCCCTTGGAGAATCAGTTGGAGAAGGCCGTAACGTTCTTGATTTCTCATTACATGTCCTAGGTATTCTAATTTTTTTGTTTTGATGGTTATGAGAATTTCACACTCTTTTCCCATTCTACGCAGGACTTCCACATTGGTAATTCGGTCAACCCAGGATATACGTAAGATGCGCCTATAACACCATATTTCGAAAGCTTCGAGCCGATTCATAGATGCAACAGTTAGTGTCCATGCTTCCATTCCGTAGAGCAGAACTGAGAATATGTAGCATTTCAACAGACGGTATTTTGTTTTTAATGCTATGTCTCGACTGTTGAAAATGGGTCTCATTCTAACGTATGCTGCTTTCGCTTTTATTATTCGCTGTTTAATTTCTGTTGAGTGGTCCCATTGGCTATTTAAATTCGTACCCAAATATGTATATTGCTCAACTCTTTCGATATTCTGTTGGTTGATTGTTAGTTGAGCGTTTAGTATTGGTTTCTTACTAATTGTCATAAATTTGGGCTTCTTTATGTTAAGAGCTAGTCCGTATCTGTTGCTGACTTCAGTTATACGATTTGTTAATATCTGTAAATCATTGAGATTATCGTCAAAAACTATGGTGTCATCTGCATATCTAATGTTATTCAACCATTCACCATTTATTAATACACCTTTGGCACAACCGTCTAAAGCTTCCTTAAATACCCATTCAGAGTAAATATTGAATAGTAGTGGAGATAAAATACAGCCCTGTCGTACTTCACTTGCAATTTTATCAGTTAACTGGTCGTCTATTTTGATTTTGGCCGTTTGATTGTAATAAATGTTTCTGATAATTCTTAGATCTTTGTTGTCAATTCCAATTTCTTGCATTAGAGTTATTAACTTGTCATGTTTTACTCTGTCAAATGCTTTCTGGTAATCTATAAAGCATACGTATATATCACAGTTTACATCCGTGCATCTCTGAAATAGCACTTGCACAGCAAAAATGGCCTCCCGTGTTCCTAGAGCATCACGAAATCTTAATTGTGTTCTTGTTAGTTGTTCCTCGCATTTTGAATATATTCGTTTGTGAATATATTAGTTTCTCTATGTTATCCTTATTGTCAAAAAAAACCTTTAGTTACGTGGGTGAATCAAATGGTGGAAGATTATAGTCTAATGTGTGACTGAGCGCTACCGCCTGTTCTCTAATGACGTGCTGTCAGTTACTATTGAGATGGGCGAGAGTAGGGCCATGTTCGGTTGCACAAAGCATTGTTATCAAATTCCTTGCAAAAGAAAATGTTGGTCTAGCTAAAATTTGGCGAAGATTAAAAAATCAATATGGGAAATCAACACTGTCCACTACACAAGTGAAATTTTAGCATAGACAAGTTCGTGAAGGAAGAGATGCCATGCAAAACAAAAGTCATCAAAAACAAACACGTCTCAGGAAAATATTGACGCCATTCATGGCCTTATTGCGACTAACCATAACAGAAATTCAGTGGCCTTTTGTTGCTGCATTTTCTTCTTGAAAGACAAACCATTAATTCCGCTTATTATTGTAGTCTTTTGGACCGTGTTCCAACTTCCTATATGTCCAAAAGACCGGAATGTCCTGTACGAAATGTGTTGCTCTTGCATGATATCGCACGACCGCATACAGCTGCCGTAACAAAAGAAAAAATTGGGAAAATGCATTGAATTCTGGTTGCATAAACATCCTGCATACAGTCCTGATCTTTGTCCATGTGATTACCATATGTTCGATCCATTAAAAGATGCACTAGGCGGAGCGCGTTTTGATGATGATCATCAACTGGAGCAATTCGTGAGCAATTGGTTAGATACCGGCCCTCATTCTTTTTATGAAAATAGAATACAAAAACTTACTTCCTAGTCGCTGGAAAAAATGCATAGAGAAGAAAGGAATGTGTATAGAAAAATAAAGTATTGTTTGATTATTGTAATTGTAATTCAATAAAAATTATTAGCAAAGGTCGGTTCATATTTGATTCACCTCTCGTAGTAAAAATAACTTTTTTTAAAGGGTGGCATTTATTCTTTGTACATACAGTTTTGCATGACTACCAACTAACGTTCACCACTCTCTTTTTGCTCAACAAGAGAAAAAGTATTTTTCTTCTTCTTCGATTTTTTCCTATAAGAGTTCGCCGTTTTCGTCCTCTACGGTACTCCGTTCTCCCAGCCACCTTCTTTGAGGTTTCCGTCTATCATAGCACTTTGTAAGTTTTCCATCTCATAACAGGTCTTCCTCTCCGTCTTCATCCCGGCGAGTCCCAGTCCAATATTTTTTTCGATTATCTCTTGAATTCTTTGTAGATGCCCGCACCACTATATAGGACTCTATTTTCCAACTTTTTTTGTACATAATTGAGCATTCTACTTCCATTTTTTCCATATTTCCTCTGTTTTTATCTATTCTCTCGAATTTAATTCAACTGGCTGAATCCCATTCAGCTGGTCTTATTTTATTTCGTATTGTTGTCAATGGTCATTGGTCATATTTCAGCTCCATATTCAGCACACTGAAATATCCTTTATTTGTTTCCTTTGGTTAGAGTGTTAGAGTGTTTTGTTAGAGCTTTCGCGGCTTGTTTGCACGAAGCCCCAAGCAAACCAGCAGTAATCGATAGTTTAATTAAGTTAGCCTTGCAAGTAAAAACATAACTTCAAAAAAATATTTATAGGTAATAATTGAGTTATTCCTACAAACATTTTGTGGAAAACAGACATGCGACATGCACATTAGGGTGGATCGACAAATCGAAGTTTCGAAATCTGTTTTGGAATAGTGCGCAAAAGTTGCCAATTGGTATTTTAAACCTAATCTTTATTTGCGATTTTTCAAAAAAATTTCACCTTCTGCCCTCTACCGGGGGTTGAAAAAATAAAAAAAAATAAAAAATACGAACTTATGATTTTAATTAAAAAGTTAAGTAATATATTATTATAAAAATGATATCCAATTGAAATATTTTTCAAATATGTCATATTTATTCTTCTACACACTCCCTAACCTCCCCTCTAATTTTGATTATTAATTTGTAGTCTTTTTTGGACTCAAATTTTGGCATATCTTTGCGCGAATAAATTTTTGCCTTGATAAAACTGTATCTTTTTACTGACCCAATAACCGATGAAGATGCTTCAGTTACGAGCTTCACGATTCTCTCTATGGATTGGGTGTGACAGGGAAATGTAGCGATGTCAATGATTTTCTCAGGAGATCCAGAAATAAAAATTTTCAAATTCTCTACTTTCAAACCTTGAAGAAATAGAGGGAAAGTTATTTTATTGTTTTGCTAATCAATAAGATCAATATAGTCGTCTGCTTCAAAATTAATTTTGAAGTTCCGTCACATTCTACTACCACTAGTCCTTCTAGATCAGGGGTTCCGAACTGGTGGTACGTGTACCACTGGTGGTATGCGGGAAGATTTCAGGTGGTACGCGTCACGTGGGTAGAACAAACGCTAGGCCTCTGTCTGCGAAAGTGTCAGTGTAGTTCTTGTGCTTCCATATCATCCCTGCTTCCCTGCTATGAAGCAGTTTTTGGTGAATCCTGGATCAAAGTGATAGTGCTTAAAAACCTAAATCGCAGGCCAATAGGAAATACCACGAAAGCTATTTACAGTGTGGTTTTATAGTGAAGTCTGGCACAGAAACTAGTGACAATCCTATTCCTCAATGTGTTGCTTGTTTCGAAATGCTTTCGAACCAAAGCATGAAGCATTTTATGGTGGTACGTCATTAACACACAAAATACTCTGATGTGCTTGGTAAGCTGATCGAATTTTTTTAAAAGAGAATCTACTTTTTTAAGAAAGAATATAAATGCATGACTAGCTTTGTAAATATGATACTAACTTAATAAAGTCATCCTACCTTGTTAGATGTAGAATTGAAAATGGCCCAAACCGTGTTAGGAGAAAAGGCAACCAAAGAAATTTAAAAAATACCATTGTCAAACAACACAGTCAGAAGGCGAATTACTGATATGTCTTCCAATATTTGAAGAACAACTTTGTTTAAAACTTCAAGAATGCGCATATTTTGCACTTCAAGTAGACGAAAGCACCGATATAACAAACATAGTACAGCTACTTGTATTTGTACGATTTGATTTTTCTGAAGACGTAGTTATTTATAGAAGAGTTTTTGTTCTGCAAACCACTTGAATCAAACACTACAGAGGAGCTCATATGTCAGGTAAATTGAAAGGGTTAGCAAAAATAGCCAAAATCGAGAAGAATTAGAATTAGAAATCATTAGCAGATATATTTCTAAAAAATTAGGATCGGGGGGGGGCTTCCTTCCATTTTATGCTCTCCCCCGGTGTTTGGTGGTACGCCAAAATCTTCAGAATATTTCAGGTGGTACGCCAAAATCTTCAGAAGATTTCAGGTGGTACGCAGTTGCTAAAAGGTTGGGAACCCCTGTTCTAGGTTATACCTATAGCTCTCTAAAAAGTTCATAATACTTGACAAATGCTTAGAGCCAATCCAGAAATGGATACGGTGTGACCTAAAAATATCGAACCTAGCTCCTGAACTAATGAAACCTGCTCTTCGAGTGCGATTCTTTTGTGGGACTTGCCTTCAATATTTTCGGTAACGAAGGTTTTATCTTTCCTTCCGTCAAAATATATGGCCTTCAAAGTTTCGGGGGAGTTTTGCATAAAACCTTTTCTTGATTGGTCTCTTGCTCTGCTCAGTGTGTTTCTGTCTATTACGTTTTTCGTGTTAGAGTTGGTAACAATTCCAAGGTAGTGTAGCACTGCCGTTGCCACAGCTGCTGCAGATCTGTGCGATAGTCCATAGCGGTCATAGACTTTGGCCAAGGTAGGAAGTTTAAAATAATTTTGTGAGCACTGAATATGTGTACTGATATTGGCATGCGAAGTAGAAGGCAATTCAGGATCTATTTCTGGATCAGTTTCTAGCTTTCGCTTTCTTGATAAGTTATTGCAGCTTTCATGTTTAACGGATTGTTGGAGTTCTTTTCTTTGCATATCTTTTTCCACTTTTCTTGCCTTATTTGTCAGCTTTAAGGTTTCAATTAAATCGATATTTCCAGTAATCATTATTCTAGGTCCTCTTTGATCTTTGAGTAAAAACTCCCGTGCATTTTTAGGTACGCAACGTTTTTCCTTGTCGCAAGAACATTGTTGAAAAATTTCGCATTTGCAAGCGCTTATATCAAACAGACGAGTGTTCTCAGTTTGAAATTCCTGGACACGTATTTTGTAACTATCATTTTTCTTAACTTCGAGATAGGTAGGTACCTGAAAAGTTTTAAGTACTTGTCGTGATGAGTTTTTATTAATTGTAAAACACATTTTATTGTTATGATAGGAATTAAAGCTTTCTGCCACACACTTAAAATTTTGTCGGACAGTATGTTAAATATCTCAAAAAGTGTTGATTCCTTTCCTGAGTTTGGAGATTTTAAATTATACCTTGTCCACTGTAAAACATGAGCTTTGGAAGGAAGTACGTTACCTTTAAAATTTGCACGCAGCTAACGGACACTCAATCTATTGCCTAGTATAACGTATCTTTGAAGAACTCATATTTTATGACACGATCTCCGAAAACCACAGAACTGTTCAATTTTCACGACTAATTTCAAATGCATGTGCACCACGTGCGGACTTATAAACATTATTGAAAGTCCAAAGTCGCAGCACCCCCGCACCCCAAGATGGAACTAATAGACTAAACAAACCAGGGTCGCAAGGACCGGGGTTCTGTTAATAAGGTCAAAATTTTTTTTTTGTTCTTCAAACGCCTCTAGAGGACAGAAGATGTAGTTTTATCCAAAAGTCGTAATAATACTTTCTTATTGTCGTTACTAAAGGTAAATTTTGGTGGGTATTCCAATTCAATTTGTCAATTTTTTTTTTTTATTTTGTGATTATTACTCCAACATTGTTTTTTCACTCTTCAAAGGCTGGTAGAGGGCAGAAGATATAAGTTAATCAAAAAGTTGTAATAACACTATTTTATTATCGTTATTAAAGGTAACTTTTGGTGGGTATTCCAAATCAATATATATATTTTTTTTAATTTTGCGATAATCGATATACCCTAATGCACATGCACACACAAATCGATAACATCTCCATGGGTAATGCAAAACAACTGGGTCAATTTTTATATTTGATCCTATTATTTGAGAATACTAAAACATAACTGAGTAGAATACTTAACCTATTATAATCATAATTACTTTGTTAAAACAAATCTGCACCAGGTGCATCTTTCCTAAGTTCAGGAAGTTACCTATTTGCCCAACCATCTAAACATTCCACCTATTACTTGCAATGCTGGCTTTTAATTGAAAATCAATTTCTTAGCTACCTCTTTATTGGCAACAAACTAATTTTCGCTTAAAGTTTCAACTTATAAAAGTTAAAGTTTTAGCGCAAATTTTAATACCGAACTTTAAATGCAACTTTAGGTTCGAGTAGCAAATAGAGCGCGAATCTACAAGATTTAAAACAGGTTAGTTGGAAAGTAATAACTTTGAGTTTATTTTTGAATAGTCTCGTCAATTATCTTAGAAAATGGGCGCATAAATAAAAATAAGTATAAGTCAAAATGTAGTAAGCTGTTTTAATGTTATTTTAGCATTTTTGCAGTAGTCGAAGTTCTTCTAGAAATTTTTTCTAATAATACTTTAACTGTAAATAAGTTTGTGTTTCTGGAATAAATTTTAAACAGAATAATAAGTTTTATACTTTGGGCTAAATCAAGAGTGTTTTTCCAGTTTAGTCCCAATTCTTACATACTCATGCCAAACATGGGCCTTGACCAAAGCAAACATGGATAAAATAATGAAGACACACAGAGTCATGGAGAGAGCAATGTTATTAGTAAAATTAAAAGACAAAAAGCAAAACAACTGGATAAGAAATAAAACAAATTCAAAGACCCAGGACAACATAGAGCCAGGTTAAAATGGAGTTTCGCATGTCATAACGCCAGACAAACGGACAATAGGTGGAATATCACGATATAACAGTAAAGACCATGGACAGGAAAGAGAGCAAGAGGATGACCCCAGATGAGATGGGGAGATGACATTAGAAAGATAGGAGGAACACACTGAAAACAGAAAGCACAAAGTAGAATCGAATGTAGGAAACTAGGGGAAGCATATGTTAAAAATTGGACGAATTAAGGAATTATTATAAGGAACAATTATCTTTTAAAAACCCGGTGGGACGATAAAATTTACGATTCGCATATACTCCATCTAATTTACTTACCGTTGCACGTCATCCGCGCATAGCCCGCAACGTCACATGATACCAGCACAAAATATTTAGGCGGTAGGTGTGTTCTTTTTTAGAATCATTTTGCAGAGTACACTGGAATTACAGCCACTAGACATATTTTATTATATACGCGTAGAAATAATATCTGAAGATTTATATTAATGTTAAGTAAAAGAAATACACAATAATATATGTTTCGTTTAATTTGTATAAATGGATTATAAAGCGTTTTTATGAAGCACATTTATTCGGAACACACTGTAACTGTAATCGAACGAAGGTGACATTTTGGCATAAATTGGTAACATTTATTTGACAGTTGCGATATTGACACTTTAGATTTGTTTTTATTCTTTACTCTAAGTATTTGTTTTATTATATTTATTTTTATTATTTACTTTAAGGTAAGGTAACTTAATTCTAGTTTTCTATTTCTAATGTTTTTATTTATTAACATTGAATATTAATTTGTTTTGTTGTATAATCCAAGTTTGCAATAATTATGTGATCTATTTGATTTAACATGGATTCACGATTTTCTTATATTTTGGCAACAATGTCAACTTAGATCTCTGACATAAATAATGACGTGCAACGGTAAGTAAATTAGACAAACTGTAAGTACTTTGATTATTTTATTTAGACGCTAAATAGATCCTATGTATGTTCAAGTCTGGACACAAGGATTCTTTCAACGATTTATGTCTAGAGTAATAGCTTTCTTGTCAAGGAAATGCAAGAGTATGGTTCCATATTAACGTACGATCCCGACAGCGACTGCAGGCGGCAGTTACAGTTGTAACCATGACATACGTATTTACTTTGAACTATTAATTTGTATTATTATTAACAACTGACATTCCACCAAACAGCAATAATTGCAGTGAGATGTCAGAATCAGTCTCATACAAATTAATAGTTCAAAGTAGTGACGTCTGTTATGGCGACAACTTTAACTGCCGTATGCCGTCTGCAGACGGCAGTTGAAGTTGTCGCCATGACAGACGTCACTACTTTGCATTATTAATTTGTATGAGACTCATTCCGACATCTAACTGCAATTTCTGCCCGGTATAACGTCAGTTGCTAATAATTATACAAATTAATAGTGCAAAGTAAATACGTATGTCATGGTAACAGTGTAACTGCCGCCTGCAGTTGCCGTCTGCAGTCGTTGTCGGAATCGTACCTTTTATCTCTCTTCATCCTCACTATACTTTATTCGTCATGATGCTGGATTTTCACGACGACCATCCTTGAAAAGAATACTTCCCTTTTTCAAGCCAGTCAATAAATTTTATTTTTTTTAACACTAAGGTCCGCTTGCTCATTCAGAGTTCAACTCAAGTTCAGCGGCATAACCGAGTTCAACGCATGAAGTGCCGTTATACGTGGTACGCACTTCATCCCTTGATCTCGGTAATGGCGCTGAACTTAAGTTGAACTCCGAATGAGCAAGCGGGCCTAAGTGTTTTCTGGAAAGTTTTATAACATGTTTTGGTAGGAGAGCCCAAGCGGAGATTTTGCGCGTCACATGGGGCAACCTTGTACCCTGTAAATATACCCCTACATACAAAAGCGTGCGTTGGAAGCAATCCGTAGAAAAAAATATATCCCTACAAAAACTCGAAAACATAAGATTAAGGCAATATAATTTAAGTATGTAAATGTAAATGGGCAAGTCACAACGTTTCAAAGAAAAGCGAATATTTCGCGAAATTAAAATCAGATCGAAAATTTATAGTACTTTTTAGTACTATAAAAAGTACGTTTTTTAAAATAATTTGGTTCAATTGTCATAGGGATATGTATTAACCTTAATAAATAGCCATGTTGATTATCCGTTGAAGATTAGGGAAAAAACATCCCGGAACAAATCAAACTTACTTCCACAGTCAAAACTTTTAAAAACCAAATTAAACACATTGGTAATCCAATTATTTTGCCTAAATCACTAATTTCTAAACCAAAATATAGGCCAAACACAGGTTCACTGAAACTTTAACGTACTTAACATATCTATGGGCATATGTATTTAAAAATAAACACCAGTGCATGGGATTTGCTGATGACCAAACGATCTTAGCAAGAACCGCGAAAGAATGAAAATTGGTGAAGAAAATACAAAACAAAATTTATTTAATGACCATGGGATGGACAGAAAAAAAAGAGCACTTTTCTACTGAATTCAAAATACGTTTATATATAAGGCAAACTCCGAATAGTATACATAAAAGTATGTAGATCCACATATCCATGCGAGGATACTCTGGAAATATATGGAAGGAAAACATTGATAAGCATATTCGCAGGAATGAAGGGAAGAACCAACAAGAAATTAATGGCTTTGTACTTACACTAGGTTCAGCAAGGCACAAAGGATCAGATGGTTGGGACATGTGGGAAAAGTGACGGCGAACAGAACGCCCAAACGAGTTGGATTAATAAAGTCGAGGAAGACCTTAAAGACACGTGAAGGTAAGGGACTGGAAAAGAAAAGCAAAAAAAGAGAAGTGAGTGGAGAAATATATAATTCATCAAATAGTCCAGAGAAATGAGGTTTTTGTCGGGACACTTAAGCAGCCAGATTGCAAATGGGTTTTTTAGGTACTATATACCTAATAGATTATGAATACAAAAATGCCTGTCACAGTTCGGACGAGAATTATAGTTCTTAAGAAATAAGTGTCAAAAATAGCAGTTTTTTCGTTTAAAGCGCTATACACGTAAAAATAGGGTAATTAAATATCTTATTTAGAGCACTCATATTTTAGTAGATAAGCAAAGGTTCAAAATGGCAGTTTTTGAATTTTAGTCCGATCGTTTGTTGCTTCGATAATTGCAAAATAAAACTAATATTTCTAAAATAAAAAATTTGCTATAACTTTGGCGACAATGAACTTAAGACTTTGATAGTGCACGGAAAGTTGAGACAACCAGTACATATTATGCATAAAATTTTTAAAGACGATTCGTCAATTAGTTTAAATTTTATTCAATTTGTTTTCCCAAAGAGCTTTTTTGCAATGTTATTGTTTAGAAAATAATAATGATACAGCAATTCTGTGAAAACTACATGAAAGAAGAACACTTATGTTTTCAAGGAATTTAAAAAAATCAATCGAAAGTCATTTTTATCACTCCGAAAATATTTATCTAAAGTAGAGTCATTTTTCGCTTAAAAACAATTTAAATAAATTTGTTAATAATGACCGTAGAGTAAATCTATTTTGAGACTCCAAAAGCTGGTATTTTTACACGAATTTTCAAATAAATACTTTTCGCCAAGGTTAAATGCGGTAAAAGTTAGCGACTTTTATTATTTAATTCACAGTTACTTCTATATACATACATAAAATTCTCCTGTAACATTGTTAGTTACCATACTCCTCCGAAACCGCTAGACCGATTTTTATGAAATTTTACACGTATATCCTGTAGGACTGAGAATAGGTTTTAATCTGTTTTGCATACCCATAAATTATAAGGGGGGTTGCCCCTCTGACATTTTTTTTTATTTTTTTGGACAAAATTTGGACAAAACTACCTTAATTTTATATGGTGTAGAATTAAAAAAATACATACAACCCTTAGTTTTCACTCTTCTGTCACCAAGCCCCATTTTTTAATAGAAATCTATATATTTACATCTATAAAATTCTCCTGTCAGAGTGTTAATATTTAGCATTTGACGAATAAGAGCTAACATATAATTAAGTATAGCTCGATTACTATTGGCCTTAAAGAAAATTAAAAAACGGTTTTGTTTATTTTTTAAAAGTACATTTTTGTTAAGTGAAGTTGTTCTGATTAAACGAAAACTTTTGGAGTTATTAGCAGAAAGCTTATTAAAAACCTTGATTTTTTCGATATAGAACTAACACTCTATACGAATAAATCGAAAACTATTAATTTTATCAAAAAAATGTATGTTTTTTGCTTAGAATGAATGTTTTTACCATCTTTTGCGCTAAAAGTATAATAAAAAATTTCAGCCTCCGAAATGGGGTGGCAACCACCCCCATGGTAAAAGCGCCTTTCGGCATCATATAGATTTTAATCCTTGGACTATTCACTACCTATTCTCAAATTTCCAAGCAAATCGATCCATTCTGTAAAAATTGCGAGGTTTTGTCCTATTTTAAGCGGACTATAAATAATGTATGTCATGCTTTTACTTTAATAATATAACCACGTTGATTAGTCGAAGCTTAGGGAACAAACATCCAGGAAAAATCAAATTTATGTCTATAGTCAAAAAATGTTTAAAAACCAAATCCAATTATTTATATTGCCTAAACCACTAATAATTATTAAACAAAATATAGGTCAAAGACCGACAGCACTGCCCAGTAAAACTTTTACGTATTTAACATATTTAAGGATATATGATATAAATGAGCACACCAGTGCATGGCATTCTAATGATCTAACGATCTTTGCAAGAACCGCGAAATAATAATTGACAAGAGTGGTAAAGAAAAGACAAAACCAAATATATTATGATCATGGGATGGACAGAAGAACAAAAGAAGACTTTAGTATGAGGTGTGTAAGTAGCAAAAGTTTTAAAAGGGTCGACAATTTTGAATACCTGGATGTGGTATTCGATGAAAATGGAAAAGAGAAATGGGAACTCGATGCGACAATAGCAAATGGCAATAAAATATTAGGCAGATTAAGAGCCCTTTTGAATTTAGAACACGTTTACAAGGCAAACAATATACCTGTATCTAAACAATATTTAGATCCACATTAAATAAGAAAAAAGTATTTATTTAATATGCTCTACAGGCCTTGTAGGCCTAAGGCTTTACAACTTAACAATTACAATATTACATAATACAAATGACAATATATACTAATGTCTAATATATTATATAATTTGATTTAATGTCTATGTAAAAATTGCTGCACTATTTCTCTCCACTGTAGCCTATTTTTTGCTTTCTCTTTCCAGTCTGTAATTTCCATCGATCCTATATCTTCTTGAAATTTTCGTGCCATTTTTTCTTGGTCTACCTCGTCTCCTTGTCCCAACTGGTCTTCTTAACAGTACCTTCTTTGTAATTCTTGACCTATCCATCCTCTCGACATGACCTGCCCACCTGATTCATTGGGCCTTTGTGTATCTTGTTATAGTTGGTTCCTTGTAAAGAATCCTTAATTCTTGATTAGTTCTGCTTTGCTAACCATCTGCCGTATTTTTCCCCCGAAAATAGTCCTCAGTACCTTGCGTTGCCACCTCTCTATTATTTCTTCTTCTGTTTTGTTTAGTACCTAGTCACTTTCGTAGGTGACTGTTGCTCTTATTACAGTTTGGTATATTCTGATTTTCATCTTTCTTGATACATAATTATTTGATTTTAATAATTTTTTTAAACTGCCGACCTTTCGGTTACTTTTAGCTATCACGAGCATTTTACTCGTGTCCTTTTTCATCTATTATGGCACCTATGTAAAGTGCTTTACTCGTTTAAATTTATATTCTTTTCCATCGAACGCTGTTAACTTAAGCATATCTTCAGGTTCTTTTTCTGTGTTGCCTAGCACCATATACTTCGTCTTTTCTTCGTTTATTTCTAGGCCGAATTTTTTTGCCTCTCTGACTAATCTTATCATGATTTTCTTTAATTCGGTATTAGTTTCTGTTAGCAATGTAAGGTCGTAGGTCGAAGGTCGCAATGTACGGTAGATCGTTTCTTGTGTTTCTATTCTGTTTTTCCTTACAATTGTCTCCAAAACTAGATTAAATAACACAGTTGACAGAGGGTCACCTTGTCTGAGTCCTTTTTTGACTACAAACTCTTCCGATTTGTGACTGTTCCACACTATTTCGTTAGATGTCATATTAAAGGTAATTCTTGTCAGCTTGATTAGTTTTTCTGGTATTTTCATTTGCCGTAGGGCTTCATACATTTTTTTTCTGTTAATTTTGTCATAGGCCTGTTTAAAATCTATGAAGAGTGCATATAAAATCATTTTATGTTCGTAGCAGGTTGTTTGGATTTCTTTTATGTTAAATATTTGCTCTGTCGTCGATCTATTGTTTCTAAAGCTTGCTTGGTATTCTCCTATTAGTTTCTCTGCGTATACCTCTAATATTTTTCTCTCACAATCCTAGCAAATATCTGATATAGTCCAGGAACCGAAGCATTTCACCTCGCAATTTTTACAGAATGGATCGATTTGCTTGAAAATTTGAAAATAAGTAGTGGATAGTTCAAGGATCAAAATCTATATGATGCCGAAAGGCGCTTTTACCATGGGGGAGGTTGCCACCCCATCTTAGGGGTGGAAATTTTTTATTATATTTTGACTGCAAAAGTTGATAAAAATATTCATTCTAAGCAAAAAATGTTCTATACATTTTTTTGATAAAATTAATACTTTTTGATTTATTCGCTATCGAAAGTGTTAGTTTTATACAGAAAAAATCAATGTTTTTTGATATATACTCATTTACCATTCACTCAATTTTTGCCGTAGAAAAAATTTTTTCAAACCAAGTTCTTGGGAATTAAATAACCTACAATTTCATATAATAACATTTTTTCGTATATCTGATGTTAATCTTTCTATTCTGAAGAAAATGGCATTTTTGCCAAACTACAAAAAGTCGTTATTCGATTTTAACTCCAGTTTTTTTTTAAAACTAATCATTCTAAGCCAGTCAAACTTCTAGAATTTATTAATAATACATAAATAAAGAAGAATGAATAAGGCCAATGGCTAAAAGCAAAGCTGACTTACATTATTATGCTTCCAATTGGATTTCTTTTTTTTTTCTCAAAAAAATATATTGATTTTTTAACCGTAACCTTTTTAATTTTTATCTTAGAAAGTTTGCTAAAAAATAATTTTGTAGGTTTTTACAGGATCTATAAGACTATTAATATTAAATTCTTTTAAAATCCTCAGTCGCAAAAAGTGGTGACTTTGAAAGGGTTGGTAAACGTGATTTTTGCATGTTATTACAAGATTTAATTGTCAATAGCCCACTCAATTTTAACCGTAGAAAAAATTTTTGCAAATTATGTTCTTGTGAATTAAATAGGTTACAATTTCATATTTAAATATTTTTTCGTATCTATGATGATAATCTTTCTATTCTGAAGAAAAGGAAATTTTTTACCACACTTCAAAAATTCGATATTTGCTTTTGACTCCATTTTTTTTAAAAACTAATCATTCTAAACCAGTTAAACTTCTAAAACCTATTAATAATACATAAGTAAAGAAGACGAAATAAGGTCAATGACTAATTTGATTCAGGGTGGTGATTAGGGTTTTGCTTTCAATCACTTTTTCGCTGAAAAATATAGGGTCTGACATTATTTTCATTGTAAGCTACTTAATTTTTGAGCTAAAGACTTTGTTTGATTTCTGGAGATAGATATTTTTAAATACTTCAAATTAGTTTAAACAAGTTATCCTCGAAAAATGCATAGTTTTCCCGTCTTTTGACTTTGAAACTACAATATTTAGCATTTGACGAAGAAGAGCTAACATATAATAAAGTATAGCTCGATTACTATTGGCCTTGAAGAAAATTTAAAAAAACGGTTTTGTTCATTTTTTCAAAGGGTACATTTTTGTTAAGCAAAGTTGTTTAGATAAAACGAAAACTTTTTGAGTTATTTGCAGAAAACTGATTAAAAACATTAATTTTTTAATATAAAACTAACACTTTCGATAGCGAATAAATCGAAAACTGTTAATTTTATCAAAAAAATGTATAGAACATTTTTTGCTTAGAATGAATGTTTTTACCAACTTTTGCGGTCAAAATATAATAAAAAATTTTCACCCCCGACATAGGGTGGCAACCACCCTCATGGTAAAAGCGCCTTTCGGCATCATATAGATTTTGATCCTTGGACTATCCACTACTTACTCTCAAATTTTCAAGCAGATCGATCCATTCTGTAAAAATTGCGAGGGTTTGTCCTATTTTAAGCTTTATTACTTGGACTAATAGCACACGTCCAGCAGAGCAATACTCCTGTAATTTTGCACCATCGTTGCACCCTTTTTTAAGTAATAAGAAAAAAAGTATAATCTGGAAATATATGGCAGGAAGAGAGAAGACGGGCGGGAGAGAAGGACCAACAACGAATGAATGACTTTTTAAACCAAGTTTATCAAGTCGCAAAGATCAGATGGTTGGCGGTTGGCACATGTAGGGAAAATGACAGCGAACACAACGCCCAAACTTGGTGGAATAATAAAGTTTTGGAAGACCTTAAACACGTAAAAGGTGAGGGACTGAAAAAGAAAAGCAAAATATAGAAGTGAATGGAGAAATAATATTTTGTTCATCAACTAGTTCAGAGTAGATAAAAATTTTTTATATGTGCAAAAGTTTAAGTTTTGTTTAAAATAATTGTAAATACTTAATCTTATGATTATTTTGTATAAAAATGCCCTAGGGCTTTAAGGCCTGTTGTGCTTGTTAATAAATAAAATAAATATTAAATCTCAGATGATATAAAACAGCGGTGCTGAAAGGGTCGATCGCGATCGACCGGTCGATCGCCAAAGTTTTTGAAGTCGATCGCAGAGCTGCAAGCAGTTCATAGCAAGTTTGAAAGACGCTTTGCTGATTTTAAAAAACTGTCAGATATCGTAACATTCATGTCTAATCCATTTTATCCATTATCCATTACTTGTCTAACAAATATTCATCTTTGAGGCACGTATATCTGCAGCTCGCAGCATTCTTTGCATCAACGTACATGTGTGAGTCTGCATTTTCCCAACTATAGGTAGTGAAATTAAAGTATCGTAATCGGTTGACCAGTAGAAGGTACAGTCAAGGCCAGCAAAATTAAATGAACTATAGCCCACTCCTCAACACAAATAGTTGCATAATATGCAGATGATATAGTTCTTATGGGAAGAGACAAGGAAAGATTAAAAGAAGCAGTAACAATCCTGGAAAAGGAAGCATGGAAAAGAGGTCTAGAAATTAACGAAGGAAAAACAAAATATCTACTCTGCTTTAGAAGAGAAGATAATACGATGAAATAAATCAAACTACACTTTTAAAAGAATTCAAAAATTCAAATATTTGGGAGTGGCAGTAAATGGCCAAAATAAGAGAAGTAAAGAAATAAAGGAGCGACTACTAGCTTATCCAGAAGGACCAGAACTTATCCAGAAATGCAAAACTGAAAATATACAGAGTTGCAATCAGACCAGTAGTTAAGTACGCAGCTGAGACAATGTGCCTCACGGAAACATATGAAGAAAAATTGAGAATATTCGAAAGGAAAATCCTCAGACGGATTATGGGCCCGATAAGAATGGACAACGAAGAAATGAGAAGAAGAATGAACCATGAACTAAGAGACATAATGAAGGAAGAAGATATAGTTAGATTTATATTAATGAGATGAAGAGATTGAGATGGCTGGGACACATACAGAGAAGGAAAAACCACCTACTGATTAAGAAGATCACTAGATGGAAACCAGAAACTGAAAGACCAAGGGGACAACGCAGAGAGAGATGGGAGGACCAGGTCATGAGAGATATCAAAATTCTGGAAGTAAGAAACTGGAGGGAACTATGATGCACATATCAAAATGAATGGAAGAAAATTGTAACGAAAGCTAAGTCATACAACAAACTTTGACAATACACAAATGGAATGAGGAGTGATTCACAGCAATAAGCGAATCAGTGAGCTCTTAGTAAGAGCGGCAAACATTCCATCCGGAATGAAAAGTCCTGATGATGAATCGGCTGACGAACATCTCTCATCATGCTTAAATTTGGTCCTCGGTAATTACGTACCATCATATGAAAAAATTTGTGGAGGATATGCAGTACCATGCATCAACATTCAAATAAAAATTAAGATGAATAACATGACTTTAATTATAGCTATATATAGTTACAACTTTTTATCAAACTGAAACGTGCAATAAAGTTTTTTATTTTCAAAATTGTTTTTTTTTTGACTGACAGTCGATCGCTGGACGCTTGCAGTTTATGTGGTAGATCCCACGCAGTGTAAGTCTGAGCACCACTGATATAAAATATGTGTTAACAAGTATTTTTTATTTTAAAGTATTTTGACTCAGTTGTTTGAATTTACCTTAACAAATAACCACGTTGACTACTCGCTGACGATTATGGAAAAACATCCAGGAACAAATCAAACTTACGTCCAGAGTCAGAACTTTTTAAAAACCAAATTAAACACCTAATCCAATTATTTATATTGCCTAAATCACTAATTTCTAAACTAAATATAGGTCAAAGAACGACAGCACTGTCCACTGAAACTTTCGCGTACGTCGTACGTCGGAAAATCGGGAAAACCGGTTTCCTCGCCGAAACCACGTGATTAAACGCGCGGTACGAGAGCCAGAACCCAACTCGGGCGTAAGCGGGCGAGAAACTAAGAAAAAGAGAGGGGATGTGCGCGATGGTGGGGGTGAGCAGATTTTCCGGATGGTGGGGAGCGAGATCGATTTTATATGGAGAAAGCCGTCCTTACATAGAGACCAAGTTTGTTTTCCTAGGTATCTCCGAATGTTCTTGCCCTAGGCTATATTGTATGCATATCTTTTTTTGCGTGATAAATATTTGAGGAGCTGTCTTCTGTGCAACTGACAGGTATGGCTCGTGAGAAAGACGGGAAGCGTGTCAAGGTGGAAAACTACCTTTGCGAGACTCTTTGTGCTTGTAGTTAACAAAATTTATGTGACAGGGAGATATTTGGAGACAAATGATCTTTTATATGTGTTAATTAATAATTTTTGTAATAAATAATGCACCAAAATTTCTTATTATCATAAACACATAATAAAACGTTGGTGTTTTCTCATGATTTATTAAATTTATCTTTATGATGTGTTGTTTTTTTGTTTGTGGTTGTTATCTGTGGTTCATTTTATTTGATTTACTGTCTTGCTAAACTAAAAATGGATAAAAGTCTATTTATTATTTCCACAAACTTTTTTAATTTTTTTTCGTATAGGGTCATTCATTGCCATTCATTATAATAAAAAGCCTATTATATACGATATTCTCCAAACCAATATTTTCCTCATTTTTTCTCAATTTTCCCAGATGTTCTTGGATCAATATTCTAAAACTATTTTTGCCCCTTGTTTTAATACCTTCCAATATTTTTTGTTCAAACGTGACAAATATTTTCCACATTTAGGATACTTGTGTTAAACTACGAGCCCGTTCCCATTTCAGTTGGCCCACCTTTGGAATTTGCCGTTTATGGCGATTACCATCGACAAATGATAATTTACATATTTTTATAAGTTTCCATATTAATTATTATTGCATTTTTATTAACATTTATTAAAAATATTACCCTTAGGTTTATTTCTATTTATTTTAAACAGTAATAAAAAAATCGCTAAATCGTGGCTTTTGATTCACTTACATCAACATACATTGATTTATTCATAATTCTCTTAAAATCAGAGCTAGCTGTAGAAAATTATATCAAAACAATTATTGTCAATTAATGTCGAAAATATTTTGTGACACTTTTAAACTTATTGCCGTTTGTCGAGATAAAATTATCGACGGGAATGAGTGGAGGTAAAGTTATGAATGAGAACATTTGTTCCATCATCAATAGATTTTTTAATTCTGGAAAATCCAGTTCGGAAATCGCGAATAGTTTCAATTATCACAGTATAGGGTAAGAAACATATTTTGGAGATACAAAACCTCAGGTTTTGTCATCAGAAAATCTGTAAATGTAAAAAAAGTAAAATAAACGAAGCAGATAGAAGAGTATTAAGACGCATTATAGTGAAAAAACGATGTGCAATTTATCTAGATTTAAGTGTTGTGTGGAGTAAGCTGGTTAGAAGACACGTTTCTAGATCAAAATGTCACCGAAATGCCCACAAGTTACGATTTGCTATTTACAAAATAATTGATAAAGTTGAAAAAACCAATACGAATTGTTTTTGAAAATTTTAATTCTATCTCAAACTAATGAAAATCCAGTCTTAACATTACAACACAAGAAAGATAGGTTAAAATGGTCAAAAGAGCATTGATGGTGGACAAATTCACTATGAGATGCAATACAGTGGAGTGACGAATCCATATTTGAAGTTTGTGTTGGAGTCGAGTTGGAGACAGTAGGAGTCTAGTTATTCGCACAGGAAAAATAAAGCTTTTTAGCATTTTATCCTTACTGTCTTAACAGAAATGTCAAATTTCCCACGTTTATCATGTTCTGGGGCAGCATGTCAGCGAAATGAGTAGAAAAGTTCCATTTTATTGATGGAATTTTAAATATGGCAAATAAGATTTGAAGGTTTTAAATAATCTCTTACCGATTGTGGAACAAAGTCATTTCAACAAGTTAAAATCAGTGAAAGATGATTTTGAAGATTTTGTCTTCCAACGAGATGACGCAGGTTGTCATACCTCACAAAAGTTTAAACTCGATTTTAGACCATGGTATAATACTTCTGGAATATGTTTCTAACAGTCCCGACTTGTCCCCGAGAGAATCTTTCGTGCCTCTTTGTGGCGTGAAATAAAAAAAACATTGAGGAAACATCCTTCTAGGTCCGTCAAAGAATTGAATCAAATCTTGAAAGAAATATGGGATTAATTTACACCAGAATATTGCCAAAGCTTTGTAAAAGCGATGCATCGAAGAATTTTAAATCTAATTGAAAATAAAACGGATGTCACTCAGTTATAAACTTTCACATTTGTTTTGTTAAAATTAGATATTTTTTACCTTTTTCTTTAATTTGTGGTTATTCTGTTTAATTAATCGTTTTTATTAATTTAAAATATTTTTTTTACTTTTGGTAATCCAACAATTATCGATGAATTAAAACTTTCAAAGTTTAGGTATGCTGGACTTTCTTTTTGTTAAAAAAAATTGAAGGCACTCGTGGGAGTGCCGACAGAAGTGAAAACTTCTTATAGTAAATAAATTCCAAGCTCAATGCTTTTTCCCCATCCAAAAAGAAGTGCTATATCATATACGCGATGCGTATACCCTATATCATATATGTGATGCGTATACCCTATGCTATTTTGTATACGTACACATAATTTATATACCTACGTACAAAATTTATTTCAGCGAAGTGATGATGGTCGCAAATTCAATACTTTTTCCCCATCCAAGAGGTGCACAACGTCCCTAAAGAAATTTTCAATTCAAAAATGTATTTCGTCGAAGCGATGACATTCTCTAATTTAATACTTTTTCCCCATCCAAAAAGTGCACAACGTCCCTCAAGAAGTTGCACTTCAAAAATTTATTTCGTCGAAGCAATGACGGTCGCTAATTTAATAATTTTTCCCCATCCAAAAAGGACACAACGTCCCTCAAGAAGTTTTCACTTCAAAAATCAATTTCATCGAAGCGATGACGGCCGCTGATTTTATAATTTTTTACATCCAAAAAGTGCACAACGTCCCCAAAGAAGTTTTCACTTCAAATATTTATTTCGTTGAAGAGATGACGGTCACTAATTTATTACTTTTTCCCCATATAAAAAGTGCACAACCTCCCTAAAGAAATGTTCACTTCATAAATTTATTTCGTCGAAGCGATGGTGGTCGCTAATTTAATACTTTTCCCCATCCAAAAAGTGCACAAAGTCCCTCAAGAAGTTTTCACTTCAAAAATTTATTTCTTCGAAGCGATTACGGTCGAGATGACAGTCGCTAATTCGATACTTATTTCCCATCTAAAAAGTGCACAACGTTCCTAAAGAAATTCACTTCAAAAATGTATTTCGTCGAAGCGATGACGGTCGCCAATTTAATATTTTTTGCTCATCCAAAAAGTGAACAACGTCCCTCAAGAAGTTTTCACTTCAAAAATTTATTTCTTCGAAGCGATGACGGTCACGATGATGGTCGCCAATTTAATACATTTTCCCATCCAAAAAGTGCACAACGTCCCTAAAGAAGTTTTCACTTCAATAAATATACCTACAAAATTTATTTCGTCGAAGAGATGACGGTCGCGATGATGGTCGCGAAATAAATGCTTTTTCCCCATCCAAAAATAGGTTTTACATTTATTTTAAATTTAAATATTTCTATACAACTTATGTATACATACACATAATATAGATACGTACAAAATTTATTTCGCCGAAGAGATGACGGTCGCGATGACGGTCGCGAAATAAATCTTTTTTCCCCATCCTAAACTAGGTTTTACATTTATTTTAAATTTAAATACCTCTATACAATTTATATATACATACAAATATTATATAGCATAAGCGATGACGGTCGCAATGACGGTCGCGATGACGGTCGCCAATTCAATGCTTTTTCCCCTACCCAAAAATCTCACAACGTCCCTAAAGAAGTTTTCACTTCAAAAACTGATAAATATGGGAAGGGGCTCGTAGTGCTAAAAGATAAGTTTCCGCTATTTCCAGAGGCCTGCTGTAGTGATACATGTTTCCTTTTTCCCCCTTGTCCTCATCACAATCTACTCTACTGTCGTAATACCCATTTCAGCCTGTTTTTTTGATTCTTCGTTAATTTTTACGTAAATATCACCTTTTTGTCTCAATGTCACAGGGTAACTAAGTAGTTTTCAAGTTATTTTCGTTTAAAAGTAATAATATAATATTCAATAAGATGATGGTTTCAAACCCATCATAATCTTAGTGAATATTGTGGAAGAAATTCAATATTTAAACATTAGAAAAGCTCATACGCTGCACAAATTAACACCCAAGATGCTATTATAACCCGGCAGTGGTCGCTATATGAGATTTTCTCTCACGGTTTCAGAACCTTGCGCACAACTTTTCTTCTGGGAAATTATAAGCGCTGTAGTTTCTTCTAGTCTACTAGCTTCCCTCCCTCGGCAATCTAATAGACTCGTCCGCACAGATAGTGACTCAATTGACTTAGTTTCACCAGATTGCGGAGTCAGTGCGCCTCATGTGAGACATTCTCTCATCGCGGGAACACCGGCGCCACCAACTGTGTAAAAAAATGAATTTTATTTTGGCACTTAAAACCTGAAATAATATCCTTTTATAATGTAACAAAAGGCGCCGTGGATGTGGTCAATGAAATGAAACCCCTATACAGTAAGGTCTCTTTTTATGCGGATTTTTTTTATGCGATTTTTAAGTTATGCGGTTTTTATTTCATCCATAAATTTCTATTATTAATAACTAATTAACTATTCCCATCCAGATGTCATTAATATCAGGGTTTGCAATTCGGTTATTCCCCATGTAGCATGTAGCTATTAAATTAATCTTGAGTTTCGCATTTAAAGTTATAACCTGTAATTCTTTTGAAATGAAATTTAAATGTTTAAGTGTTTAAGATTTTAACGCTCGGTTTCATAATCAGTTAAAGTGGACTTTAAATTTTAAGTTGGTACCTTTATAAATGCAATTCATATGGGTAAATATCAACGTTAAAGTGCACTTTAGTTAATGTTCATTTTAAGTTGATTATGAAACCGGGCGTAAATGTTGCTGATTTCAAGTTGCAGTATAATAAACAGCACATTTTGATTTCTGGATTGAAACATTGAATTAAGTGTCATAGTTTGCGTTTTTAATTCTTTCTTTGAGATTTTATTTGGCCTAATGGAGAAAAAAAACATCAAACACATACAATTTTTAGTGGACAAACGTCCACCATTTTATGTGATTTTAGAAAACTACGGAACGTATCCCTACTTTTTCAATGCGAGTAAAGTCTTTTTTTATGCGATTTTTTTATATGCGCTTTTCTGTAGAACTTATAGACCGCATGAAACTAGTGTTACCCAAATGCAAGACCAAGACGAGACTTAGGCAGTCTTGGTCTTGGTATTGCGCTCCCGGTCTTGGTCTTGGTCTTGTCTTGCAGCAAGAGTCTTGCAAATCTCGCAGTTGCCCATTAGCCTATTGCATATCTTAGAACAACGTAACAGAGAGGTACATTTTAAGCTTGAATATCATAGCCATAGTAAAGACTAGCCAAAATATCATAGCCATAGTAAAGACTAGCCAAATTAATAAATATCTAAACAACTGACACCGGGTGGGGTTTTAACCCACGATCGCTGTCTATGTTCTAACTAACTAAAGTTAAAACTACCTCTTAAAACCCACAAAATTTCATTTGCATATCTCAACCGATTATAGAGCAATAAATAAATCGTCAGTTTGTAAGAAAAATTTCAACCCCTCCCTATTTGGTAAACAAAGCATTTATAAAGTAAGAAAAAACACAGTTTGATTGGTACACCCGGTATACACTGACAATAATTGACCTGTCTACCAACAATATATATTATTACTGCGATATTTATAAAGAATAGAATAAGACCAGATATTAAAAAAATCATTTAAATTTAAATAACAACAGGTTTAGGAAATTTGAGACATTAAGAATGCCCCGTTTTTAAGGTGGTATGGTGCCATGGACGTATAAATAAAGATGGGTGGTGCGTTAATTTCTTGGAGAAATATAAGTGCTAAGGTGACATATTTTTAAAAAGTTTGGATACGATATTCAATATTACTGTAGGCGTCGCAACGCAGGAATGGTGTGTTATAATATGAATATGATTAGAAGACGACTATTTTCAAAACCAGAACAATTAATAATTTCAGAGCAAAGAAGTCGGCTGCATGTCGAAACAAAACTTCCATTTCTACAATTTCCCTAATAAAACGCTTTGAAACAGTGTATTGTTAGGATGTCGACCTTTTGGTGTAATGGATTCTTTATCTATAATATTTGCCGCCGTATTCCATAACAACAAAGTAGCTTTGTATTGGTTTCAAGTTACTTTTCGTTGTCCATTCACTGTTGGCGGTGACACACTGTAAAATGGCCAAATTGCAATTTTTGTTATCGCTTAACCTTTGACGATTTGGAAAAGTGTGTATATTGTTTTGGGTATATTTTCGTGTACTTAATCTATTTATTATTTAGCCCCTTTTTTCATTGTCCAGTCACCCTTGGCTTATATAATATAACAAGAACAAGTGTTGTTGAAAAAACTGAATCTGTTTTCAAATCTATTTTTTGAGTTTGGTTTATTACAGTTTATTAGGTTCAATTTGTGCAGTCGATTCAGAAAGTTTAAATTTTAAATACTGAAAATATTGTGAAGTGAAAAAAATGAGTGAAATAAAAAGAAAGTAGCTGAGTGGAGCGATGAAAAGAAAAATGAAGCAAAAAAAGGAAGAAGTTCTGAAGAAGATACCAAAAATTTCTTCATTTTTCCATCAACCAGATTCTCAAAGTGATTTAGATTGCAATGGTAAGTAGGTACTAGATCTCTATCTACTAATGAAACAATAATTCTTATTTAATTGTCGTCTGTAACAGGGGTGGCCAAGGTCCTTGATATTTTTTGATAGAAATTTGAATTTTTTTAGAAGCCGTCATTAAATGCGTATTAAAAAGTTATGCAAAAAAGAGGTGTTGAAAAATTTTTTACATAACTTTTTTACTTCTTTTGATAATTCTTTAAATCTTAATGAATAAATGGTGACAGCACTTCTTAGTAATTCTTTCAGATGCTGGTTAGTTCGTACTTATGAGTATTTGAATTTCAGGAATTTTAAAGTGGAATAAAATTATTCACACATGTCTTCTTCTTCATGTGCCGTGCTCGATTATCGAGTGTTAGCTATCAAAATTGGCCATAGTAATTTTGTTGGCGGCAGCTCGGAAAATGGAAGCTGGAGTTTCTCAAACCACTCTCTTAGGTTTCTAATCCATGACGTTTTTCTTCGCCCTGGCCTTTTTCTTCCGTCTCCTTTGCCTTTTATTATTAAATGGAGTATATTATAACTCTCTGGGTGGCGCATTCTTCTCTAGGTGCCGTCTCCTCTTCGAAGGTTGGCAATCGTCAAAGCGATTTTTACTTTTGAGAGTGCGGCTCTAAACAATTCGTTGTTACTACATCCAAACCATGCCCTAAGATTCTTCAGTCATGAGTTAAATCAGCTATCAGCTTCCTATAAATCTTTTTCCTGGATTTTCCTTACGCTTCTATCCCGTAGTATAATACGGATAGCACATAGCACCTCATAACATGGCCAAAAAAATATTCAAGTTTGCGAGTTTTTACTGCTCTGATGACTTCCCGTAATTTTTCCCCTCCGATGTATAACAACTTCGTTACGAACTCTATCCACCCAACTTATTCGTAGGATCCTCCGATACACCAAAGTTTCAAAGGCTTCCAGCTGTGGTATATTATGAACCCTCTGTATAAATCATAATTTAAATATGATGTTATTAACCTTTAGGGTATTGAACATACATAAAAACAATAGCTTATAGTTTGTATCACATATTTATTACGAGTGAACTTGAACTATATTTGTTATGGTTCAGATAGGTATAAAAACACGCTGAACAATCAGTATGGATATAGATATACAAATAATTATTAGAAGTTAGTATGCAGTAAGGCGCTATGAATCATTAATGTTATTGTTTAGATATTGGATACCAGTGAATAAAATATAATGTATAGTAAGACGTGTTTAGTCTTTTTAATTAATTAGAACCAGAAGACATTAACATCACACTATTTAATACATGGCTGATCCTGCAGATTAGAGGAGAATCTTCTGTAAGGAACAAAGATGGCGGCACCAGATTGGAAACACCGACGGCGGAAAATGGACCAGACCAGGACAGGAAGAATGCAGAGAACCCAGTGAAAAAAGACACAAGTGATAAAATGTAAGTAAGAATGTCTATCTTTATTAAAAATGCTTCCCTCGTTTTTATATTATTATTGAACATTGAATATTTATCTTTGCTGATTTTTGAATAATTTATGAAGTATCGATTTTTTTTTAAGAATATCTATGAATTTTGAAACATGAAGTGATTTTTGAATTGAATATTTTTATCGAAGTTTATTATATATGCTATTCTTGAATTTTTATTGAATTTTGAATTTTATCGAATTTATTTGAAAAATCTCTATCCGATTTCTATTTTTAGTACGGTTATTTTTGAATATTTTATGGAATATCGAATTTTTTCCAAAAATTTCTATCGAATTTTGAGATATGAACTGATTTTGAATATTTTATCTAACTTTTGCATATGCTATTTTTGAATTTTTATTGAATTTTTGTCGAATATGTATACTATTATTGAATCTTTATTAGCCAGTTGTTTTATTATTGATATTTATTGAATATATTTAGTACATTTTCATCGATTTTGTGTTAAATTTTGTATGATATGAACCTGAATTAATAATTTTTTTGTGTGATAAATGATATAAATGATATTTTTTTTGAATGAATAATGATTAGTGATGACATACGTTGATATAAGAGCTTTAAGACAAACATTGCTATAAGTAAGAGATATATTTTTAACGAACCGACCTGAAGAGTCGAGATAAGGAATCTGGAGAACTATATAGATAAGAAGAAGAACTAACAATATTATAAGCTAAATATTATGAGGCAACTAGAGACAATAAGAAACCCACTGCTCTTGTCAAATTAGGAAGGTACTAATACTTAGTGATTTATAGAAGCTTGAAAGCTTATTAGAGACCCACTCTGTGTTTTGAGAGTACCTATTTTATTCATGATTATTCGTGAATAAACAACGGCCTCAAAGCAAGGGATTGAGGTTGTGAAATTTGTAAAAGAATTTGATCTAGCCAACGATGTTATACCCGCTTCTGTTAAGGTAGATTGTAGAGGTTTCGTGGCTAGTATTGAGTATTATGATTGTTATATGGAATATGTAGAAGAATTGGAACTTTTCTCTCGAGTAAAGCCACTTTGATTAGTCGAACGTAGGCATTGAGGGATAAGTAAAGGAAGTGATTATTATGATGTTATATTATGAAATGATATATTGATGATTAAATGACAAATGATTGTTATATGAAGATGAATTATGTACACTGTAGAAGTGTTATTATGTGGAGAAAAATGAAGAAATATAGTTATAGTACCAGACAAGAAGAAGAGAGAGAGAAAAAAAATAATTTTATTAAAATATGTGGGAAAAATGGAACAAGGAAAATAAAATTTGTCAGAAATGTCAAAATAAACAAGCAGAATTAAGAATAATATCAAATAAGTAGCTAATCATTGAAATATGTCTAAGAATTAAAGCTGTAAATTTTTTTTCTAAAGTAACGTAAATTATAAATAACTTATTTTTAAATGTATATAATGAATTCAGGTTAAATTTTCGCGGAAAACGGAAATGTTTGAATTAAGGATAGACAATACCTTACAATAGTGTTCGTAGATAGTAAGCAAAGGGACACAAAAAGTGAAGTTCTTAGAGAGATTAAATCTTTATTATAGTTACAAGAGAATTTTTTTAGAGACATATATAGAAGAATTAGAAGTTTCTTTAGAGACACATATTAAAAGTTTTAGAGAGATTACATTTTTATTATAGGTACAATATTTTAAAGTTAGTAAGGCGTATATAAATAAATCAAAATAAGACTGAAATAATAAGATGAAATAGTAAAGTAACGTTAAATTCTTTTTTTATATACCATTTAATAGAAGTTTAGGTAATATTTAGCTTAGCTTAGGAAGTATTAAATTCGAGATTTTATTACAATTAGATTAGTTACGGATTATAGGCACTAAAAGACTATTTAAAAGTTAGGATCAATTTCATTCACTGTGGACACTGTTTTGATGAAGTGAATTAGTGAACGAAAAAAAAAAGGACGAAAAGACACGACGTGAAAGTACGTGAACTAGTAATAGGTTATAAAATACCAGTTTTAGTATAGGGAAAATATGAACTTTTGTGTAAAATAGGAAAAAGAATATACATGTTTAGGGAAAAATCGATTGATCTGAAATGTACCATGTTACAGTTAGTTAGGATAGTTAGGAAATTTAATTTTTGAAAATAGTATTAGGTAATCATAAACACTCTGTGAAAGGGAAAGAGGAATATACCGTCAGATATTCTTCTTCTCTTCTTAGGACTTTCTTTTTTTAAAAACGGCGGAGATGTGGTATATTATGAACCCTCTGTATAAATCATAATTTAAACATGATGTTATTAACCTTTAGGGTATTGAACATACATAAAAACAATAGCTTATAGTTTGTATCACATGTTTATTACGAGTGAACTTGAACTATATTTGTTATGGTTCAGATAGGTATAAAAACACGCTGAACAATCAGTATGGATATAGATATACAAATAATTATTAGAAGTTAGTATGCAGTAAGGCGCTATGAATCATTAATGTTATTGTTTAGATATTGGATACCAGTGAATAAAATATAATGTATAGTAAGACGTGTTTAGTGTTTTTAATTAATTAGAACCAGAAGGCAGTAACAACACACTATTCCTTACACAGCTTTTTGAGGGTCTCCGTTAAAGTCTAACCTTCGACACCATACAAAAGAGTACACATTCACATAAGTACGGTGTTCCATTGAACATATTCTAGCACTACCTTATATCAGTTCTTGAAAAGGGCCCCGCGAAACTCTTTGATACGGGGCCCCTGTGGGGCTAGCTACGCCACTGCTTCTGAAAAAGAATGTATAACGAAAAAATTTTATTTTTACATTATAATAATGACCTCTCAGTACATGTCAAATGTGTCGAGTGTTCTTTTAATGGATATTTTGATTAGCTATGTATGTTTATGTTATTGTTCGTAATGCGCATAAGTCCAATTTTCAAAATTTTTGTTACAATTTTTTTTGTTTCTTATAGATTATCTAAGAATATAGCCGAACTTATATACTCCCTAAAACGACCCTCAGTTCTAACTGAAAGACGCAAGAGTCTCGCAAGCTTAGTCTTGTTCTTGCTTAAGTCTTGCACGGTAAGTCTTGGTCTTGGTCTTGCTTAAAATAGGCGGTCTTGGTCTTGGTCTTGGTCTTGCGAAAACGCAAGAACAAGACCAAGACTGCAAGACCGAGACCGATTTTGGGCAACACTACATGAAACGAGACATTACTGTATTCTGTTTCACGGGTTAGTTGTAGATGGCCAGTTACCATATCTTTTTCAATATTAAATATTGGCAGCATCAACAGTCATATTGTATAGAAAGATAATAATAATAAAACAGAAGAACGTCGTGTCTTTTTAAAGGAATTGCCTTTATCGTTGATGAAATCTCATCTTATAAATCGTTCGACAATTCCAAACTGAACTTTAAGCCTTTTGAATTCTATTGCAAGAATTGCCAAAATAACATTAACGAATTCATCACAACGTGAACCATCGAATTCTTGTCATGAACCAATTTGTCCCGAGCATTCTTGTTACCCTTGTGTAAAGTGCGGTGCCGTAAATTATGAAGATATAGACCTGGATCCCACGTACCAAAAAAAAGTTGATTAATAACAAGCTGAAAGTTTGTTAATAGCTTAACGGTGTCTAGTCGGACAAACTTTGATGTATGCGAACACTGGAACAGGGGAAGTTTTAATTGTGGAACAAGTTAAAAATTTGGAACGTCAGACTAAGAAAACGTTCCATGTATTTTGTCGGACAGAACTTTCAATTGATTTGTTACCATTTCATTAAGTCGGACAAACTTTGATGTATGCGAACACTGGAACACGGGAAGTTTTAATTGTGGAACAAGTTAAAAATTTGGAACGTCAGACTACGAAAACGTTCCATGTATTTTGTCGGACAGAACTTTCAATTGATTTGTTACCATTTCATTAAAGTCTCATGCAAAAATCAGACTGGTGTTTATCACCAACTGGGCATTTTAATGAGTGGAACACGAAGAATATATCAAATGACAGGAATCATGTTGGTTAGTAATATCAGCCTGACTGTTGCATGAGAGTTTAATGAAAGTGTAACAAATCAATTGGATGTTCTGTACGACAAAATACATGGGACGTTTTCGTAATCTGGCGTTCCAAATTTTTAAACTGTTCCACAATTAAAACTTCCCCTGTTCCAGTGTTCCCGTACATCAAAGTTTGTCCGACTAGACACTGTTAAGCTATTAGCAAATTTTCAGCTTGCTATTAATCAACTTTTTTTGGTACGTGGGATCCAGGCCTAATACGGAAATTGATTAATATTGGTTTAATTCCGATCATTTTATTTGTAGGTATCTTATCACATTATTATGTATATTTATTATGTTAAATTATTATGTTCTCATTATAAGTTAATAAAACAAAAAGTTTAAAATCTGTTTTAAAAACATTATTTTGTAAAAAACGGCAACAGTTGGATATGTGCACTCGCGTACTTACCTAACGACCAATGCCGGGTTAACTATCTGATAAAGGAATCACAGTGATTACTCTTCTTCAATGCTATTCTGCACTCAAACTACTGGCAAGAGGTCTTTAACACTACTAAAATAATACTAATACCAAACGCAGAAAGAAATCCAAACGAGATTTTATCTCAAAAATAATGGATACCCAACCATCAATTTGGCTTTAGAAAAGAACACTGAACGGTATAGCAGATGCATAGAATAGTACCGTACCCCAATATATCAGTCAACGACAGTACAGACCATAAAATGTGCAATGGAAACGACTGGTACTACACACTGGTACAGCTACATTTCTAGATATTGGTCAAGCCGTTGACAAGGTTTGTCACATAGGCTTTATTTTAAAATCAAGAAATATCTTTCCATCACATACTTGAACTTATTAAAATTTTATCAAGTCGAAGAGAATTCCGAATAAAAGTGAATGACTGAAATCCCAATACATTTATTATAAACTCTAGTGTCCTACAGGGTAGCGTTCTTGGACCAAAATTGTACTTGATATACAAAGAAGATGTCCACAACGAAACTACCATTGGTATATTTGCAGATGATCCTGTCATATTTGCAGCTGACGAAAATCCCATCATAGTATAGAACATTTTACAAGTACAACTGAATTAAATCGAGACGTGGTCAAACAAGTCGAGAATTAAAATGTATGAAACAAAATCAGTCCAAGTGACTTTTACCTTCAGAGGACATCAGTCTCCCTCAATTTCACTTAACCTTCGGATGACCAAGCGGGGGAAATTGTGACCCCAGCGTATGTTTTCCTTTAATAAATTCAAAAGTATTTTCAATTTTTAACTCATTATTTTTTTATTTGACTTTAATATCATCCTAGATATCCTCATATTTTGAAATAAAAAAATTCCCTATATTTTACGAATAAAGAATTTATTCTGAAGTTGATGTTTAGTAAAATACCGTCTATTATGTATAATTCCAAGTAGTTTTACGCTAATGACGTCGACTTTGCAAAGTAACAAGACACCTACTCAACATACACACTACACATGACCCTAATACTCATGTTGTGACTGGCTGAATAACATAAAGTCCATGCCACAAGAAAAACTTCCTTCATTTTTTTGTTAATTGGCATTTTTGACCTGGGGTCATTTTTCCCCCTTGGTCATCCGTGTAACAAAAAAAGGTTGGTCATCGGAAGGTTAAGTATCCCACTTGCTCAATCTTCCAGCACCAAATACCTACCTAGGCATACATCTTGACTCAAAACTCAATTGCGAAGAACATAATATTCTTAAGAAGCACGGAAACAATTTGACCTAAGAATGAAAGATCTAAACTGGCGAGTCGATAGGAAATCGAAAATGACCCTAGAAATAGTATATTGTATAACAAGAGAGAAAAAAGACATATTTCTCACGAGCGCAGAAGTTTGTTGGCACGAGCCGACGAGTGTCGCAAATCAAGCGAGGGAGAAACATGTCGTTTTCTCACGTGTTGTACACTGTACTTTATCTATGGATGCGTTCTTGTCAAGAGTTTAAACTTCAACATTAAATAATTTAGGTGCTTTTATGTAGATTATATTACGCCAAAATTGAAATAAAGTACATATTATACACATATGTAGGTATTTATTATTCTTAATATTTATATATACTTTTATTTATTTAAAATTACATTTACCAGTTATATTTGAACAGTTTTGAAAGGTAATTCCTGGTAAGTTTTGTAATCAAGTATATTCAAAGGGGAAATAAGCCACAATTTTACCTAAAAATGATTTTATTAACGTTTCGACGCCCAAGTCGGGTGTCGTTGTCAAAATACAAAATAATACTAAATAAACAAAAATGTTGTTGCGTAGTAAAAAATTCTTCTAATAATTTATTTAATCTGACTCATTTATATCGGCAATTCAGACACGTATTATACATTTTAAAGTAGACGACTTTAAAATGATATTGCCAATATTGATGAGTTGCGTTCCTGGGACGACTTTACTAAAAGATAGTTCATTCGATTACATGAAATCAATCCCAACTCAAGAATATCCGCCACAAAAAATCATAGCATGTGATCTGTCTTTAAAAAGACAACCAAATGCAATGGTGGTACTGAAATTCTCGCGTTAGAGATTCCATAGTAAATCACGAGGGAAAACCAGGAAAAACCTCGTGATACTATCCCGACATCGTAAGTATTTGGATTTACATTTAGTTTACTCTCAAAAACTAATACCAAATTCTGACTTGATATTTTAAATTTTAAATAATACTAAAATACTAAATATGTACTAACTCGATATGTTACTGATTTACTAATTGTGGTATTTTCTTTCTATTGACTTCCTCCTTTAATATGGGTAACCACATCCTACTGCATTCTACCGAGGAATTTGCGACACAATTGGTTTCATTTAGCATAATTAGAGCCGCTTCTTTGATTTTTCTCTTTTTACTATCTGCTTCTTTTAGGACTATACTTGAATCTCTCCACTGAACTCTATGTTCATTATCCCATGCGTGTTGACATATTTGAGATCTATCAAATTCTCTATTTTTTATATAAGACTGATGTTCATTTACTCTAAGGTCTAATGGTCCTCACGTTTCACCTATATAAAATTGTTCGCATTCACAAGGTATTTTATAAATACAATTCTTTGTTCTTTCTTGTTCACTGTTAGGTTTAGTTTTAGATAGAATAGATCTCAATGTGTTTGTTGTTTTGAATGTTGTTGATATGTTGAATTTATTTCCTATTGTTTTAAGTTTCTCGGATAGTTCTTTTACATATGGTATTGATATTTTCCTCGTATTATTTTTTGTGAATGTTGTAGGATCCCGTTCTAAGTTGTTCTGTTCCATTCGATCCAATCTTGAATCCCACTTGGAACAAACCCACTTAGCAGACCACCGCTACCAAGAATAAACTCTTATAAGAAACTAGGTGCGCTGTTACAAATTATGAACACTGAAGTTCTACCCAATTATGTCGTAGAAGCCCACATATTGGAATATATGCTAATCTACTGTGCAGCAACAGCAATTGCTAATGTAATGGGCGTTAAGGTCAGAATACGATGGGGTATTATTAACGGAAGGACTGGTAACAGAATTGCACCCTAGGAAAAAAGACTTCTCCTCGGAAAAATTGAATTACTGTGTAGGGATATTGGTCAAGTCACAGAATATATAAGAGGTGTAACAAGTAGAAGAATCATTAAGAGAGCTGACGAAATAATGCGGATCACTGCAAGACACTCGAGATACGATCCAGAAAATAACACAGCCCAACAGTGTCTAGATACGTTATAACAAAAACTCTCTGTCTATTCAGGACGATTAGGAAGGTATAAAGTTAGTGACAAACTAAAATGTGACAATGCACTTTTTGAGAACTCTGAGAAGGCGTCCTACCGAAAACTCAACTCCACCGTAGAAAGTGTCGACAAGTCTTTCCCAAGTCAAGAAGAGATTCACGAGTTTTGGGGAAATCAACTTTCCACACCAGCGGCTCTTAAAAACAGTGCTGGCTGGATAGAAGATACGACGCACAACTGTCACCACTATGTCACAGCTAACTACGAACCATTCACTACTGAAGAGGTCTCAAATATCATCAAAGAGCTTCATAACTGGAAACTTCCTGGACCAGACGCAGTTCAGAACTTCTGGCTTAAGAAGTTTTGGAGTATTCATGGGTGCTTATCAACATTAATTAATCATGTTATTTCTAACCCGCAGGAAATACCATCATTTCTAATTCAGGGAACCACTTATTTAATACCAAAGGATCAAAATAACACCCGCAAAGATTCAGCCAAGTACCGCCCAATTACTTGTCTTCCAATTTCGTATAAATTGGTCACATCCTGTATAACCTGGCGTATCTACCAACCCTGTGCTCTAAACAATATCATAGAGCCTCAACAGAAAGGATGCGCTAAGGGTTGTATGGGTTGTAAAGAACAACTTATCATCGACTTAGTCATTTCTAACCAGGCATTCACCAAAAAAAGGAACCTCTTTACTTCCTTTATTGACTACAAAAAGGCCTTTGATTCAGTGCCGCATGAATGGCTTATATATATATTAAGAATATACAAAGTCGATGATAACATAGTGACTTTCTTAAGGCATATAATGACAAGTTGGAAGACTAAAATTCACCTCCAAATACCTGGTGAAAACAATATCGAAACGGAAAATATCGCAATCAACCAAGGCCTGTTTCAAGGAGACCAGCTGAGTCCATTGTGGTTCTGTTTGGCTATGAACCCACTATCACAGCTATTAAACTCCACTGACTCAGGTTTTAGAATTAAAAACAACAATACTATAGTAGCGAAGCTTAATCATCTGTTGTATATGGATGATTTGAAATCATTGGCTTCTACTCGAGACAATCTAGAACAGATGCTAAAAACAGTAGAAACATTCTCTAATGATATTAATATGCACTTTGGACTAGACAACTGCCGCGTTTTAAATATAGTCAGAGGAAAGATACAGCCCGGTGGATTCAATATGCAAAATGGTCAGAACATCGAGGCCATGGGTGAAAAAGATATATACAAATATCTTGGAATAAAGCAGGCGCGGAAAATTGACCATAAGCAAATGAAAACTGAGATAACTACTGAGTTTATACGAAGGATAAAATAGCTACTTCGTTCACAGCTTAACAGTAAAAATTTGTTTACGGGACTAAACACCTACGCTTGTTCCGCGCTTAGCTATTCATTTGGTATTGTTAAGTGGACAAAAACAGATAGGAATGGGACGTTTCATCGCCGCCGGTTCATCGCCTCCGTTTCGATGCCGCCGGTTCATCATCAGTCCATTTCATCGCCGTCATATCTCGCATTTCCTAGAATTCCTAATTAATACTAAAAATAAATAATAATTGTAACTGTCGAAAATTCGGAAATATATCAGATAGCGATTAATTGACTGGCGATGAATCGGCCGGCATCGGCATCGAACTGGCGGCATCGAAACGGCGGCGATGAAACGTCCTAGACCCAAACAGATATAGAAAATCTTTAGAGGAAAGTACGAACACACTTCACAAAGGCAAAAAAACACCATCCTAAAAGTGCAGTAGAAAGAACGACATTACCACGGAATCTAGGAGGAAGAGGACTTATGGATATAGGTCAGCAATTAGATAAACAAATTACTAATTTAAGAGCTTATTTTCAGATGCAAGCTGAGACATCTACTCTACATCGCGTTATTCGCGCAATAGATGACACAACATCGATCAAACTGAGGGAACCAGAAATGCGTATAAACCACCTCACTAAAGACGAAAAAATGCGCACCTGGATGGGTAAACCTCTGCACGGGCGAAATCCCAATGAGGTCAGCCAAGACTATGTCGACAATACAGCGTCGAACTATTGGTTGACATCAGAAAAGATGTTCCCTGAAACGGAGGGTTCATTACTTGCCATTCAGGATCAGGTTATACCAACCAGAAAATACCAGAAATATATCATCAAAGACCCTCAGGTTCAAAATGACAGATGCCGATATGGATGTCAAGCCCAAGAAACCATCCAACATCTTACAGGGGGCTGCCAGGCATTTGCTGCAACTGAATACAAGGAACGGCATGACGCAGTGGGAAAAATCCTTCATCAAGAGATAGCTATCAAGCTGGGACTTCTCCAAATGGACCATGTCCCGTATTATCAATACGTCTCCGAGAGTATGCTTGAGAATGGCAACTACAAAGTAATACTGGGACCGCACTGTGCTCACAGACCAAACAGTGGCACATAATAGACTAGATCTCATACTAGTTAATAAATTAACAAGACAAACAACACTAATTGATGTGGCGACACCTAACAACAATAATCTACGTAGTAAATTTACTGAAAAGATCGCCAAGTACAGAGATCTGGAAATTCAAACACGAAGGCAATGGAGAATGCAAAGTACCCAGACGATACCGATTATTATGTCTACTACTGGAGTCATTCCGAAGACCCTCCTCGAAAGCATAAAAAAGCTGGGTCTAAATTAACACCTTTATAAGACCATGCAGGAAGCTGTACTACTCGCGACGGCCAGCTGTGTACGAAAATTTCTGGGAAAAACTCCAGCATACCAAGTCATCTAGGGCTCGATAACACGGAAAGAGTCCCACCAGAGCTCAATCCTTTTGATACCGTAGGTATCTGGGATGAGTCAATTTTCCCCTTAGAGGGAGTGTGAGCCGTATGGCTAAATCTGGACTTCACAATGCCTCTTCTTCTTCTTAAGGTGCCGTGCATTTTTGCGTAGGCATTCACAGTACATTGTCTTGGCTGTAAGATATTAGTTCTTCTTCTTGTTCTTAAGGTGCCGAGACCGCTTGTCGATCGTTGGCTCTCATGTTGCGCAGCATATTAACAATCATTGTCTTATTTACACCCGCACGAAATAGTTCAGTGCTAGTTTTCCCAAACCATTGGCGTAGGTTTTTAAGCCAAGAAGTTGTACGGCGGCCCACACTTCTTTTTCCCATAATTTTACCTTGCATGACAAGGTGAAGTATGTCATATTTTTCTGGGTGACGCATTATATGACTAAAGTATTCCAATTTGCGCCTTTTAACCGTGTTCACTACTTCGCAACTTTTATTCAAACGTTGCAAAACCCTTTCGTTTGTGACTCTTTCTACCCAACTGATCTTCAGAATACGGCGGTAGACCCACATTTCAAATGCTTCTAGGTTTTTTAAAAGCGATTCTGTCAGTGTCCATGCTTCAACCCCGTAAAGTAGTACTGGGATAATATAATATCGGACCATTCTTATGCGAAGTTCCAAATTTAGATCATGACTGCACAGGATTTTCTTAAATTTCATAAAACTTGTTCTTGCTTTGGCAATTCTACTTTTTATTTCTGTACTAGGGTTCCAGCTTGCATTAATATGAGTACCCAGATATACAAGATTACTTACTCGTTCAATTGAGTCATTACCGATTGTTACGTTATAGTTATTATTATTTACGGCTGCCTGTTTACTAATAACCATAAACTTTGTTTTTCTTGCGTTGAGTTTGAGTCCATATATCGCGCAGAATGCCACCATTCGATTCAATAACGCTTGAAGATGTTCAATTGATCCAGTCAGCAACAAGGTGTCATCTGCGTATCTGATATTGTTCATAAGCATACCATTAATGAGTATTCCCTCTTTTGCGTTTTCCAAGACTTCATTTAAAATTGTTTCAGCGTAAAGATTAAACAACATTGGTGACAATATACAGCCTTGTCGAACTCCGCGCTTGATTTTTACTTCTTCAGAGCACTGATTCGCAACCCTAATACATGCAGCCTGTCCCCAATACAAATTTGCGATTATTCTAATGTCCCTACCGTCCAGACCGGTAGTTTTGAGAATATGTAGCATTTTTTCATGGCGAACTTTATCAAAGGCCTTTTCAAAATCAATCGCGCATATGAAAACGTCATGATTTACATCTCTGCATCTTTGAATTAAAACTAAAGATATTAGTTAGTCAGGATTAAATAATCCTTTTTTTAACAGCATTGAGAAACATCTCGTAGCTCGAGATTCCTGTTCATTGGCGAATATTATTCAGCCATGACTTCTTTTTACGTCCCGGACCCCTCTTATGTCTATTAGTAGCAGATAAAACTTTTTATTTACCTTTGATTTAATTTACTTTATTTAACTTTAAAACATTTCTTGTCCTAATAGTTCGCTAGAATTGTCTTGTAGACTGTTTAAGCGAAAAAATGAATAAAATTTTATAACCCTAAGTACTCCGGAGAGTCGATCGTTTTGAGGTTGTCAATCCATAAATGCAATTTGACACATAATGTCAACTCTGAATACACTTTCTATACACTTTTATGTATCATTTTGCCGTAACGAGTTTTCAAACGATTCGATATAGAGAATTTTACCGCTTCGAGACGGTTCCAGGGAGAGGGTCCTTAGGGATAACCACCGCAGCCGGGACTCTCCTGAATCCTTTCATTTTCGACACACTTTCTGTTTGTGGTGTGGGATATTTATCGCCGTTTTAGGGGCTGCGTTTATTACCAAAGTTGTTTCGCGCGTTATAAATGTTGTTTTATTTCATAAAAAAGAAATGTTTCCTCCTTTATGGGTATTATCAATGGCGTAGCAAACACTTTATATGCAAGAAAAGGTCAACAATATTCTTAAGGTAAATAGAATAATTTAAAAAACCCTTATGAATTATAAATAGAAGCAGGAAGTGTCTATCTTTTTCTGGGGTTGGTTTTCTTGCCCTTGAACATTAAGCATAATCCCTTGTATTTACGTCTTTTGGATATTTTTAACCCATTAACGCCCAAATTATTTTTTTGCATTTTTAACGTAATTTTTTGTTTCGTAATATATTTTTAACTACAAAATTATGTCCTGTCAAAGTTTTTGTTTTTTGTTTTCAAATTTTTGAAAAAACAACTGTCCTCATTTGAGGACACTGGGCTCAGATACTATGAAATTAAACACAAAATTTAGTTTAGCAAAATAAGTTTATTTAGTATTTTTTCAAATTATATTCATATTATATACTATGGAGTTAAAAAATGTTTATATAAATTCTATACTTTTTATGAAATTGTTCAAAAGAAATCGACACGCAAAGCGTTACATTACATTTCTGGCAATATGTTCGCGGTTTCGACGTACAGTTTCGATTTTGACATATTCGTTGTTTTTGTCGTCTTGCTACAATGTGGTTTTTACTATCATATCTAATCTCCCGTGAAAAGGAAAAACCTAGTAACTGAGTTTTGATAACTTTTCAGGAAACGAAAAGAAAGAAAAGTATATCGCCGTTTAATAGAATTATATTATTTTTTGTTTTTTTTTTTCGTTCAGTGGATTTCAAGTGTATGTCCCTGTAACTGTAACTTAGTTTTTTCCAAATATTTGCAGTTTTTTTAATTCTATGTCACTTACTATTTTTGAAATGCAAAGAAATATTGATTTTGCTGCGGAAAAAGCTAGTATGCTTACTTAGTTCCTAATTCATACTATTTTTGCCAAGGAAAAAACTAGTAGGTACTATATTACACTTGCTAATATGATACTTTATGATTGCTTTAAAACTATGTAAAATCAAGTAGTTAGGTACATTTTGGTTTTTAAAAATAAAAAGTAGGTAAAGTTATAATTTTTACATATATTTTATTAGAAAAATTACAAAAAGTTTTTGAATTCAACATTTAATTACATAAAACAAACAAAAATAATAAAAACTAAACTCGATTATTTAGTAAATCATTTGATGTTTCAGAAACAGGTAGTTTCTCCCAAAAGAATCTTTTTTGGCTTAGCATTGCAGGAAGAAGCTCTGTAATTATTTTTTGTTTTTTTTTGAACATTTACACCCCTATCTTCAGTTTTGCTCTCAGGCATTTCCAGATTAAATTTAGGTTTTAAAAAGTCAAAATTAATAAATTCGTTTTCAGTATGACTTTTCTTATAAAACATTTGTCTTGACCCTTTTCTAAATTGTACTACTTTAATCACGTTAAGTTTTGGGAAATTTTCATCTTTTTTTGTTCTTTGTTTTACACCGTCTTTAAAGCGATAAAAATCATCATGTTTCATTAGTAAGGTTTTATTTTTTCTAGAGGCTTTTAATATTAGCTCATTTAAGTCGTTCATTTCATAAATGTTGGATCTCTTTTTCCATAGCTTGCCAATGTTTCCGTGGACACTGTCGGCTCTCATAAAAGAGTGCCCAGCTTCAAAGTATTTTAAAGTAATACTGTTTGGACCCCAGTTAGAATTGACAATTACCACAAATGACGTAAATAATTTCCAGTTTTTATTTTGGGCACTGCAGTTGTCACACCAAAATTCGTAGTGCTCTACGTTAACTGAGGATCTTTGAATAAGCCCGCAATATGCTGATGCCACATCTTCCGCCGAGCGACCACTTATAGCTTCATGCCACAAAACGCAAATATTTTCTTCATCTTTTGTTAACGAAGCAAAAGTTTCATTGAACACAACTAATTTACTAACAAAGACAGATTTTTTTAAAGATAACTTTGGAAGTAGTAACACTTTTTGCATATCCGCGCAATAAACTTTAAATGAGTCTGGATAGTCGTGCTGTCTGTCATTATCATACGCTTTTCTGGCAGCAATATATGCCATATGGTGATCATTAAACGTATTACATTGATCACAAGTCTCTGGAATTGTACATATTTTTTTGTGCTCTTTTTGATGTACGCAAATGTCACACTCATCTTGATTTGGTTGATCAAATCCAATGTTAAGTGAATTAAATTCAGTTCTATATCTGTCATAAGATATTTTTTCATGAGTTTCACAAAAATGTTTCCACATATCAGTAATAGATAGCTCTTGAGATAAATATCTTCTATTGGGAGCATGTTGCAATTTATAGTGTGATATTTGCGGATTATAAGATTCAATATGGTTTCTTATTAGAATGGGATCCTTCTTGTTAGATGGAACAGACGAGCCTCGTTTATCCTTAACCAGTTCTAACCCCATAGATTGTTTATATCTGTTTTTGAAGTCCGTTATCATACCATCAGTTTTCATTCCATGTGTATGTAAATACATTTGCTTACACACATTCATTTCAATACCATCATCCTTGAGCAACGAGTATGTAAGGACGTGTTGACGTTTATTTTCACTATCTACTTTTCTTCTCTTAATACCCCCAATCTTTATACTGGCATTAAAATGTTGACTTCTCTCGCCAAAACTCATTTTCCAAAATGACTGGCAAATATTTTGTCTTCTTTCTTCTGATAAAAATTCTCTACATTTTTTTTTACAATTACATGGTTCTAATAACTGATATTTTTCTAGATGCCTCTCAATTTGCTCTTTCGCTGTTCTTGCTCTTTTTTTTCTGTTTTTCTCGTATCCTTCATCGGTTTTATCACTGATTTGTGCTTCTATAAAAAACGTAGATATTAGTTAATTCATGTGAAACACAAAATACAAAGCATTTTTACCTGGCAGAGTTTCCTGGTTTATATCTTTCAATTGTTTATCTACTAAACCTTCATTTTCCATAACAGTGCCAACTACACTTTTTTCATTTTCAGTTTGAAAAAATTTTGCTATTCTCCTTTTTTTCTTTGTCTCATAACTTATTTCTTCAGATTCTTGTGGGTCATAACTAGGGTCTAAATCTGAGTCATCGTCAACTGTGTCATCTAAAAAGTATAAGTTTGGTCTAATTGTTTATAATAATTAATATTTTATTTAGTAACCTTTATTATGCTGACAAACGTCTATAACATCAACCGATTTTTCTTTGTGACATTCATTATTAACATCCGTATCATTTTGACTACCATCCTTTGTTCCATCAATTAATGGTAGCGGTTTTAATTCGGTATAAACTTTTGTGTTTTCTTCCTTCCTAATATCTCTTACTAAACATATTGGTTGAATATCATAAAAATGGTTTTCATTAGTAGAGGGGTTATCATTATCACTAAAAATAAAAAAATAAAAATCAAAAATGCTAGCGACAAACGTCCATATTATTATTATCATTGTAATAATACTCCAAACCAAAAGCTTTTGAGTTCGAAGGCTCTTCTGAATAAACTGTTATGCTTAGTTTATTTGATTTTTGTTTATAAATTACTCTAAAAATAATGATAATACACATATTTTAACTTCTGAAGTTTAGAATTAAAAATTGCTACATTTGCTATAAATACACAATGTGTTTAAGAAATACTTTTTAGTATACGAATATGAGCAAGATAATTAAAATAATTTCCACGAAACATAGTCAATAGAAAAATGTTTTGGTAATTGAATATCCACTGCACACAAATATAACGATTTTTGTTACATAAGTAATGGTAACCTAAATATTTATTAACAATCAGCTGACATGCGAATTTTCTAAATATCAACTAAATTAATTTGTTGTAACCTATCACCTTTTACAGTAATAAATAAGTCGGTTCATATTATTTTTTGTTTCAAGAAATGTTGATTTATTCAGAATATGTTAATTTTATAATCAGAAGTCCGTATAAATAAATCTAGAAACCTACTTTTGATTTTGTAAGCCGTCCATCATCAGGTTATCAACCAAATAATCGTCTTTCACAGTATCTTGTATCGATTTCAAACAATCTTGACCAAAGGACGCAAGTTCACTATACCTATAACAAAAAGAATGCATTCGTTACAGCATTTCTTTTGAATTATCTACCATTTTACTGATTGTTTGTTTTTTGAAAATCAAACAAACAAAATTGTACTTTGTTTGTAATGTAAAAACTAATACTCACCGCTTTTCAAGATCACCCACTTCCTGAACACAAACTACTTTATTTTCCTTAGCCAAAGCCATTATAATGTTTTTTCTTTTAGACATAGTTTTCAAAACTTTATATAATTAGATTAAAACAAATTCACCACCAGACGAGTATGTAGGTATACACAGTTGAGACTGGCTCGACAGACTGAATAATTTAACGAAGTGCATTGGAAGAACATAGTAAAAGATCCTTCGTTTTCGCGCCAAAGCGGAATTAAATTGGAAATACCTAGCATACACACTTTAAAATAATTCGCCGAGTTTAAATGACCGGAAAAAATATGGATATATCTAGTAAATGACTTTGCTAGTTTTTTGTTTAGAAATATGACGTTTTTGTCTTTCGGCTTAAAAATGGTAAGGTATGTTATTAGGAACTTCCAATTTAAAAAAAATATTTATATATACACTTTTCAAAGGAAATATTTAGTAAAAGCCTTTGTTATATTTTTCCTTCTGAAATAAGTAGAAATGTATCGTTCACTGTATAAGTTGCTATGTTTATTCTAAAAAAATAACAAGATGCTAGGTTTTTCCAACCAAATTTATTGAAATTACCATTTTGCTAGGATTTTCCATCTGAAATAACTTTCTTAAAAATGCAAGTATTTACAAGTTTTAAGTACCAGTCGATAAAGAGCTTCATGGGGTTTCACACAATTGATACTAAGCATAAACCTAGTAAGTCACTTTACTAGGTTTTTCCTTTTCACGGGAGTAATGTCTTCAGAGATATTGCTCCTTCATGTACTTGGAAGTCTAAATGGACGACCTTTGCTTATTCTTAGGTCATGTCCAATTTTTAGATATGTATAAGCTACTTATCTCCTAAATTCTTTGACGGATATATTTTCCCTTATGTATCATGTTGTATAGCATGCACACATTTACGATAGCCATATCTATCATTCGTGTAATAAGACACCGATACCATTTTTTCCTCTTACAGATATATAGTGTTTTTCTTACAACCAGTCATGGTGATCCACGCCACCCATATATTGGAAATAGCGGATAGTTGGGATATTTGTACTTTATTTTTTTTCTTTTTACTCCACTCTTGAACTTGGTTGGTGAGAAAAACCGTATCATAATTGGTTCCAATAGAAACACATTTACTGTATTGATGTTGTCAAAGCACCAGTCATATGCAGCTCAAGGCTTCTGTTCTAGGTATTTTTATTGTTTGGTAGGACACTTTGCAGTTCGATTTTCTATAACAATTTTCTCTAATAAATATTTTTGTCTCATCCTAGAATCAAAGAAAATAACTAGTTACTAAAAATGCCAATGTAGACTTTTTACACAAAATATATGAATTTGCCCAGCGTCCTCATTTGAGGACGCATAAAGGAACCGGCAAAAAACCGGATGGACACGCATAATTAACAATTAAAAAATTACGGTCTAAATTGAAGTTCGACCCGGTCACTCTTCGAAATCTTGAAAAGAACTGTTCAAACTTTAACACAAGTTATTGGCACCCTTAGAAATACTAATTTAAATATGAGTTTTTAAGCCTCAAAAATGCGTATTTTCGCATTTTTTAGATTTTAAATCGCCTATCACTCGAAAAATGTCAATTTTTGAGAAAAATCGCAAGATACCTTTCTTGTTTAGAATGACCCAAAAAACCTAAATATATATTTTTTGGGGCAATAAAAGGTGATCTTATGTATTTGTTTAAAAAAATTGTTTAAACAATTTCTGCCCAAAAATTCCGTCCGGCACCCTTCAGATTTGTTTAAAGGGGACATTTTTGAATATGAATCCGCAGAGAAACCAAATTAGAAATGTTTTTCAGACGGGAGCGGTCTCACCACATGGACTACTTTAATATAGCTCATTTTAAAGGTCTTATCAAGCACTACAAAAGGTGTTGGTAGCATTATACACCTAAAATCGAGCGTTTCTTTATTATTTCAAGTTGAATACACCAATTTGAGAATGTACCAAAAACAAACTATTTTCACCTACCATATTTCTTTTTGTATTATAACTAGAATAGTTATGGAGGCAATTGTCTCTTTGTTTTTTTATAACTTACAAAAATGTTGAATATAGTTTTTTCAGTTAGATGCATAGTTTTTAAGGTATTCGCAAAAACCTTTCGAAACGGTGTTATGTTTCAATGAAAATGGCCAATTTTCAATAATGAATAACTCGAAGAGTATTGAGTTTTCAAAATAAAAATATGAAACAGTTTTTCCTTAGAATTAGGTTCTCTAGAGAATTCTGTGATAATTTTAAGCAAATAATTTTCCATCCCTGGGAAGGGGTGGAGAACCACCCCCTAGATAAAAGCACACATCAGCATAGGGTAGACTTTGAATTAGGAGATAAGTAGAGGCTAGGCCCAAAATTTCATTAAAATCCATGCAGTAGGATAGAATTCGGAGGTAATATCGTATTCTTGCTCCCATTGTAATGGCGTAAATAGGTTACGATCCAGACTTTACAACATTGTATTCTCAGATGAAACAAGATTTCAATTGAATAGTAGGTAATAGTAATTAGTATACAAGCAGGTATTATTACGGTACGAGAGTAACATTTGATATTTTTTTTGTTTAAATTGTCAACCGATGACATTTAAATGTTAGCCTAATAAAATAAAAAAAAGTCAAAATGTAAATTCGTACAGGTTGAAACAAATTTTATATCAAATTTTAGGTGGGTACACAAGATCTTTTCAAGAAAGTATCCAAATCATACAAGGGGATCATTGTTTAAATAATTAAAAAGGGGTCATTTTTGCAAAAAAAATATTTTTTAACTGCTGAGGTCATTCAATTACTAATGAAGGTCAATAGGACTACTTTCTGTAAAGTTGAAGGGCAAATCTTTCACATAAGACTTACTAAATTAAATTTGACCCCCTATTTATTTAAATAATTGTATATAAATCTTTAAAAACAAATTTGCAAAAAATTATTTTTAGCATTTTAAATAAACACTATTAAATATCTTTTTTTATAGACGAAGTTGCGCTATGTTACTAGTATGAAGCAAAAAAAATTGGTCGAAAAATATTTAATATTTTTTGAGATATTGAATTTGTTTATTAAATGTTACTATATTTTCAATTGCCAAAACGCGGTTGTTGATAAAGAAATATTCACCTGAATAAGATCTGAATATTTTGATTTTTATCTATATTTTCGATAAATGTATTGATAAATTCAAATTTCAACGAAATTCCCCCCTAAAATGGCATTTAAAAATTATTCAAATTTGTTTATAATTTGTTTTTTTAATAACGTCGCAGGGACTAAGTATTTTGAAATGTCGTTTCGATAATTGGGTTCCTGGGAATTTTTGCTAATTAACAAAATTTTTTTGTCGTTTTTTCTTCTTCTTTTTTTTCTTGGAGTTATATTACTACGAGCCCTTTTAGGGTTAAATTTCATTAAGAATGTCGAATCTCTGAGTTCTAGATTCTAGATCTAAAAATATTAAGATTTAACTAAAATCTCTTAAATAAAATGTGGCTACTTACTGAGTTACAGGGTGCTTTACTTAAAAATTTAAAAATTATTGTTACCAAGTACTTTAAAACTATTTGACCTATCCTGATCATATTAGGCAGAAAGTGTGGCTATTATACACCCTACTAAATTGTGATTAGTAAACGTTTCTAGCTAGTGCGAGAGGCGTACGACAGGGGATAGTGAATGATTAACCCTTCCCAAATTCTACGCCACTGGGTGAATTACTATTTTAGCGAAATTTTTCGATTTTTCGAAGTACTTTGTATGTAAATAACTTTACTGGTATCGATAAAGTCATTAGTTTGCGAGATATAGGAAGTTTAAAATGAATGAATGAATGAATCACAATAACTATGCCGTTTCATGTTTAACGTCCAATATCTCGAAAACTAATGACTTAATTGTTGCCAGTAGAGAGTATATTATTTACATATAAAGTATTGGAGAATCAAAAAATTTCGCTAAAATAGTAATTCCCTCAGTGGCGTAGAATTTGGGAAGGGTTAATCATTAACTATCCCCTGTCGTACGCCTCTGGTAGTAGCTAGAAACTTTTATTTATCACAATTTAGTAGACTGTAGAGTACCCACAGTTTCTGCCAAGTATGATAAGGATGCGTCAAATAGTTTGAAAGTACTTGGTAAAAGTAATTTTTAAATTTTTAAATAAAACACCCTATAACTCAGTAAGTAGCCACATTTTATTTAAGTGATTTTAGACCAATCTTAATATTTTTAGGTCTAGAATCTACAACTTAGAGATTCAACATTCCTAATGAAATTTAACCCTAAAAGGGCCCGTAGTAATATAACTCCAAGAAAAAAAAAGAAGAGGAAAAAAAGACAAAAAAATTTGTTAATTAGTGAAAAATTCCCAGGAACCCAATTATCGAAACGGCATTTCAAAATATTTAATCCCCGCGACGTTATTAAAAAAACAAATTATAAACAAATTTGAATAATTTTTAAATGCCATTTTAGGGGGAAGTTTAATTGAAATTTGAATGTATCAATACATTTATCGAAAATATACATAAAAATAAAAATAATAAGATTTAATACAGGTGAATCTTTCTTTGGCAACAACCGCGTTTTTACAAATGAAAATAGATTAACATTTAATAAACAAATTCAATATCTCAAAAAATATTAAATATTTTTGGACCAATTTTTTTTCTTTTAATACTGATAACATAGCGCAACTTCTTCTGTAAAATAGTATAATTTATAGTGCTTATAGTGCTTAGTTGAAACGCTAAAAATAATTTTTTTGCAAATTTGCTTTTAAAGTTTTATGTATAATTATTTAAATAAATAGGGGGTCAAATTTAATTTAGTAAGTCTTATGTGAAATACTTGCCCTTCAACTTTGCAGAAAACAATCCTGTAGACCTTCATTAGTAATTGAATGACCTCAGCAGTCAAAAAAGTAATTTTTTTTGCAAAAATTACCCCTTTTTAATTATTTAAACAATGATCCCCTTGTATGATTTGGATACTTTCTTGAAAATATCTTTTGTACCCACCTAAACTTTGATATAAAATTTATTTCAACCTGTACGAATTTACATTTTGATTTACATGTAGTGTAATTTTATTTTACTAGACTATGTAAATTCCATAGCATATTCAAATAACAATTTTCAAATAAATATTACATACTTTTATATATCCGTTTTTCTACATTTCATCCGTGTACAAACGTACGAAGCCATGTTTAATCCTCTAATTAACATTTTCGCTAACAAGAATTAATGCGTTTCATTACATAGGTAGACACAGAAAGACAAATGGTTAATTGCTTTAACTCTTAGCTAAGATAAAGATATTAAAATAATTAGGCTCTTCTCTGTTTTATAGTAAATTAGTGACATTAAACTCAGTTTGTCCAAAAAAGACAAAAATATTGTATTGTTACACGGAAAATTTACTAAAATTAAATAAATAAATTAGTTAATAAAAAACAAGGTCAAACATGTTCAAGCGAGTTCTGTCATAATAGTTTTTAAATGAACGAATTGGTTATTTTATTATAACGTGTTAAAAAAGGAGTTCCGTAAAATGGGGTGACTTTGACCGATTTTGTACTTTAATCCTATAAAAATCATATTTTAAATTTTGCTACATTTTTCTATATGCAAATATGTTATGGGTTTAGGCGTCTACTTTCAGTAGCTTAGATTATAATTACAAGAAAATAATCATGCTTTTTGCCTGTTAAACTTAATTTTCTTTTAGGTGCGGTTAATTTGGCCGTTTTGAAACCATTTTTTCTTAATTCGTTATATCGGTGGATTTAACAACCCTTGGAATATTAATTACATATTTTTTTTTAATTAAAAATGAATTCTTAGATATTTATAAATTTGAATCGTTAAAAATAATTTTAAAAATTATACAGGGTGGCTGAAGTATATCACAATATATATTTTTCTATATTTTCGGTCAAATTCACCCCAGCGGTCAAAGTAACCCCATTTTACGGTTTTAGAAATTTCCCAGGTCCTGTTTTTGCAACTCACCAGTGGGAGAAATGATTCTAAACAATAATTATTCCTGTAAAAACAATAATAACAATATTAAAAATGAGGTAGAATTTATCACAATATTGATCAAAAGCTAATAGGAAATAGTATATTGTACAACCAGTTAGAAAAAAGACATATTTCCCACGAGAGCATAAGTTTGTTGGCACGAGCCGTAGCCCAGGGCGCATCTGTTTTGAGATGGACGTTGAAAGGTGACTCAAATTTTTTTGCAGAAATTGCTTGAAAATAACTCAAATAATAATATTTGAGTTATCCTCCCACTCAAAATTGCCCGGAACATTGTTTAAATAATCAAAATGCCAAAATATGAAGGAAAAATTCGATTTTTTTATTGGTTTTTTGATTATAACTTTAAAACTATTTATTTCTAAGAAAAGTTGTATTGACAAAAAACTTGTGTTATTAATTTTCTACAATAGAGAATTGTATAAAAATTTAAAAAATATTCACCATTGTTGCAAATTAGCAATAATTGCGAAAAAAAGCATACAAAAACAACAAGTATTCGCATTTTACATTTTTCAACCATTTATGCTATACTTAGGACCTTCATATTTACCCAGAAAAACTTTATGATATAGTAAAACGATACTGTAAATTTCATTAAGATCGGTTAAGCAATTTTGCAAAATAAATTTTAAAATCCAGCTTTCGCAAAAAAAATTCATTTTTTTAATGTTGCAGGACTGAAAATAAAGCAGATAGCAAGTTGAATTTTTTTTGCTTATAGAAGTGTACTGTACCTTTCATTTTCAATTTACAAAATTAAAATCGATTAATTACCACGTCGTTAGGAAATTTTTTAAATAAACATTAATTTTTGGTGCTACGCGCCGGACAGCGGTGTTCGATTCACACAAGTTAATTTCCACCAAAATTTCTTCCAATCTTTATCTAATATATTATTTTTTTACTCTATATTTTGTTGAATTTTAATATTGTAATTCCACAAAAATCAAACTAATCTTATTATTGTTTGTAAAATATTGTTTAAACAATTGCATATGTTTAAAAATAATAAACTTTTATTCTCTAAGTTAAAATATATGAACAAAGAAAATTTTTGCTAAAAAAAGTGTTATTTCAAAGGATATAGTATGGGTTCTTATTTTGCAATAAACAAATTTATTTATTTATATCGAAATGTAATAAAAATTAAAACGTATCAATCATTACCAAAGGTCATTGGAATACCCAATCAGAGCAAACTATCCGCTGTCCTGCGCGTAGCACCAATAATTAATGTTTATTAAAAAAAATTCCTGACGCCGTGGTGGTTAATCGATTTTAATTTTGCAAATTGCAAATAAAAGGAAATTGCTATCTGCTCTATTATTATTCCTGTAACATTTTGAAAAAATAATTTTTTTTTGCGAAAGTTGGATTGCAAAATTTATTTTGCAAAATCTATTGAACCGATCTTAATGAAATGTACAGTATTGTTTTACTGTATCATAAAGTTTTTCTGAATGAAATATGAATGTCCTGTGTGTAGCACAAATGGTTGAAAAACGTAAAATGCGAATGCTTGTTGTTTTTATATGTTGTTTTCGCAATTATTGCTATTTTGCAACAAGGGTGACTATTTTTTAAATTATTAACTAATTCTATGTTGTAGGAAATTTAATTACGCAACTTTTATGTTAGTACAGCTTTTCTCTAAAATAAATACTTTTAAAGTTATAATCAAAAAACCATGAGAAAAATCGAATTTTTCCTTCATTTTTTGACATTTTGATTATTTAAACAATGTTACGGACCTTTTTGAGAGGGAGGATAGCTCAAATATTATTATTTGAGTTATTTTCAGGCAAATTCTGCAAAAAAAATTTGAGTCACCTCTCAACGTCCAAATGTACTAATATTTTTACAGATGCGCCCTGGTCTACCGAGGCACAAGGCGAGTTCGGCAAATCAAGCGAGGGAGAATTATGTCATTGTCTCATGTATTGTACATTGCACTTTTTCTATGGATGCTGTTTTGTCAAGAGTTCAAACTTCAAAAATAAATAATTTAGGTGCTTTGAGGTATATTATATGCATAAATTAAAATAAAATATATATACATGGACGTATTTTATATTCTTAAGAGTCATGTACTTACGTTATTTATTTAAAATTTTAATTCAGTTATTTTCGAACAGTTTTGGAAGGTAACTCCTGGTAAGTTTTGCTTCAACACCTTTTATTAATTTGACAATATCAATTGTAAAAAAAACCCTATACAGAAGTAAAAACTTCAAATTGTATTTTGGTATAAAATAGTTTATTTAAAACTTCTAAAAGTCATCCACATGGATTGCAAAACGTTTTCGTTCTGAACAGAACATCTTCAGTGCCTGGAATGAAGTATTTCCACGTTAGATTAAGGCAAAAGGTTAAAATTGTGACTGTTAATGAGAAAATATGTGGAGAATACTTACATTCCGCAAAGTAGTTGTAACTAGCACACCAATGAAGGTGGTAACTTCATAATATATGGCTTACATTATACCTTATGATAAAATATTGTGACTACAAGCCGATGTTACAAGATTAAAATATGTATGTGCCTAAAGAGCAACATGCTTCCCTGCTCGAAAAAACTAGGTACTTGCCATTTGAATTAGCACAGACCAACTGATGTAAAATGAAAAGGAATGACAAAGAGTGACATGACAAGACAAGGTAAAGTCAATTTTTGGTTACGAACTTCAAAAAGTGTAGTTTTAATTTTTTGGATTTTAATTAAAATGTAAAGGTAGGTAATAGCTGATTGAAAATATAATTAAAACTATTTAAAAAATATGTTGAGAATCTGTTGTATAAAGTCTAAATAGCAACTCTCTAATCCAGAAAAAACTTTAGGTTTGTTGGAAATAAGATCGGTATATTTCACGGTTAGAAGCGTGACGTCATCGATTGTAAAATTTAAAGGTAAAAGTTTAATTTGGTATAATAGAATGAGATTTATACTATATGTAAACAATAAATGACCTGAAGTGGAGAGATTGGATGGTAAATAAAGCGGATTTTAATGTAAATGTTACAGATATATATGTACTGTTGGTTGTCTTACATGGTGAAGAATGTTTAAATTTGGCTGTATACTGTTGTAATGATGATTCTGTCTGTTAAAATTGTAAAGGAAATTGTGGAAAAATTAAAGTTAAAATAACTAAAAGAATACAGATCAACAGTAGATTACAATATTAAAGAAATAATTGTAAACAATGGAATTAATAAAATAATAATGAATTAGTAACGAAAAGGAAAATAAAATATGTGACAGCAAAATCTAATTACACTTTATGTTGTTTAGGATGGAATAAAATCGTTCAAGGAAAAATACCATGAAGGCTTCCAGCCGCAGTGGTTAATGTGTGGGTGAATAATGGAATGATATCTAATAATATAGGATAAATTATGTGTTAGTGTCAATATGTAATGGAGAATCTAGAATGCTGAGTATCTGAGATAGCGAACTATGAGTTTGATGTGGTATATGGTAGGGGAGTGAACAAACTGAACCAAGTTTGATGTAATCTTAGTGCAAGTTTATAATCTTAAATGACAGAGATGTTAACCAGAATTAAGAATGATGTAAAAGAACTAATATGAAATTAAATTAAAATAGCTGAGTATTGTGGGTTGCCTGATATGTAGATGGAAAAATGAAAAAATGAACAGACTGAATTTAAGCTAATGGATTTATGTTTGCAGTACCCTATTGTTTAGTATAGTCTAATAAAATTATTTTGAAAGAGAAAAAGGTAACATGAAAATAAAAAAGATAGTAAAATGTGTAGCAGACCAAAGGAGTTGACTGTAGTCGTTATTGAATGAGATGAATGAAGCGAAGGTGACATAACAGGCAACAAAACAAAGTGATTATGTGGTAAGAGAGAGAACATTCCAAAGAGAGACAAGTAAACCAGATCAAGATTTAAGGGCTATTATCAGTAAGAAAATGAGAGTCTAAATAATTAAGATAAAAATTAGTGATATAAGAGCTGTAGGACCTGAAATATTGGAATTTTCCCATTGATTTTAATATCAATTGTGTTTGTGTTGTGCATGTTACCATGGAAACGGCGATCGTATATGTAAAACCGTTGGAGAACCCGTGAGAAAAAATATTTCTCACTGCAATAGCCGACTTCTCTCACTGCATGATAAATTATTCGTTTTGAATGTAAACTTACGTGCTTAGAAATCGGCCTACTTAAAAATTTGGTAATTTTTGATATCTCATATTTCCTAAACTTGTTAGCCGATTTTAGTGATTTTTTAAAATGGTTATAGCCTGATTTTTTGGCAATACCGCTGTAATAATACTGTTGCTGAACAGTTAAATTTTCATTGTATACCGGGTGTACCAATTAAACTGTGTTATTTCTCAAAGTTCGCATCACACTGTGGAATATTCTAGCATTTATAAAATACTGAAACTAGAACCCAACTATAGCCTCAGGATTTCTCAACATTCTGTTTTTGAATCATTCGTTTATGTCTAATAATAAAAAAGTTAGGTACTTTAACAACTAGACATGTTCTTCAGAAATACACGGTGTTTCTAAATAAGTGCGACAAACTTTAAGGGATAATTCTGCATAATATAATAATGACAGTTGGCTTTATAAACGTATGTCCGCAAATGTTTCGTTTCCGAGATACGGGATGTTCAATGTTTTCTTACAAACTGACGATTTATTTTATTGCTTTAAAACCGGTTGATATATGCCAATGAAATTTGGTGGGTTTAAGACGTAGTTATTGCACATTTTTTGACATATAATTAAGAATTTAATATCCACCATTAGCGCTCATACGTGTAATACGACCGATTATATTACTCATGTGCACGCTAATGGTGAATATAAAATTCTTAGTTTTATGTCAAAAAATCTGCAATAACTAGCTCTTAAAACGTACCAAATTTCAGTTGCATATTTCAACTAGCTTTAAAGCAATAAATAAATCGTCAGTTTGTAAGAAAAAATTCAACATCCCGTATCTCGGAAATGAAAAAATTGCAAACATACGTTTATAAGGCCAACTGTCATTATTTTTTTATGCAGAATTACCCCTGATAGTTTGTCTCACTTACTTAAAAACACCGTGTATTGATGGAGAACATGTCTAGTTGTTAAAGTATCTAACTTTTTTATTATCCAACATGAACGAATGAATCAAAAAGCAAAATGTTAAAAAAATCTGAGGCTATAGTTGGGTTTTAATTTCAGTATTTTATAAATGCTAGAATATTCCACAGGGTGATTCAAAATTTGAGAAAAACACAGTTTGATTGGTACACCCGGTATACAATGAAAATTTACCTGCTTAGCAACAGTATTATTACAGTGGTATTGCTAAAGAATCAGGCTATAACATGTTTAAAAAATCACTTAAATCGACTAACAAGTTTAGGAAATATGAGACATCAAATATGACCAAATTTTTAGGTGGGCCGATTTCTATGCACGTAAGTTTATGTAAGTAGTGAGAGAAGTTGCACATTGTATAGCATCCATAAAATAAATAGTTGTTTCTTGTGGAATCTTAGTCTATATTTTTAACTTAATAATGAGAAAAATATTTGCAAAGCGAGTTTTGGGCAATAAATTAGTAAACAAATTTTAAATTTTTTAATTTATATAGAAAATCGACTGATGCATTTGTGCACCCTTATTTTTTATGATTATTTTATTTTTATTTAATTTTATAAAGATTTAAGTGGGTCACTTTTTTAACTCCTCTCACACAAACATTGGAGATATCCGATAAATTTAAATCAATATTTCAATATTTCACTTTACCGATTTTTCCACTGGTACAAGAAACTGGCTAAATATATAACAAATAAATAACTACAGTTCGTAAAATTGTTTTTATTTAATCTTTTTAAAATTTCTTTAATTTTATTAAATCTCTTATTTAATTTGATTTATTTTAATTAATCTCACGTGTGAATACTGAGTTACAGGTACTTGGAAAATTCTCATCGAATGCATATTTTACAATTGTTTTTCACGAAATTTATTTTAATTCCGGTTCTAACAATAGGATAAAAGTTTACCAAATGCCGTTTTACTCATTTTTTCAAAATGAACAATTTTGATTAATTAATTTTATTTAATTTAATAAATTAATTTAATTAATTTTTTTAATTATATTTAATTTTGTTTTGTTTAATACTTTAGTGTATTAGCTGATAAAATAATGTTAACAATTAAATTGTTAATAACAAGTTATCTCACAAATTTTCAGCCTAGTATCCTCGAAAATCGAATCTAAGCTCCAAAAAACCTAAAAAAAATCAAGACACCGAGAAGGCGTAAAAGTGTATAAGTGTGTAAAAGTGTGTAAGCGTATAGTATTTTAATATAATTATGTCAGTAAAACATGACGATGTTATGTCATATTATGTCAGTAAAACATGACGATGAACAAATTCGAGCAAACTATGCTCCAACTACGGAGTTGAATGTGGGACACTCACTGAAGAGATGTGCAATCTTGGTCACTCACTAAGGATATCATGGACGAACAATATAACCCAGAAGACCGTACTACGAAGAATTCCGAAAGAGAGAGAAAGTAATGTATACGATTAAAAGGAGAAAGCCAGAATATCTCGGATACATATTGAGAAACGGAACTGTGTACAGATTACAGAAAATAATCCTTCAAGGCAAAGTATTTGGAGAGAACGGAATTGGGAGAAGAAGAATACCATAAATAAAAAACCTAAGGAAATGGTCCTCCAGAACAAAAACTAATATATTTAAAGCATCAGTTAATAAAATAATTATACCCAGAATGATCACCGATGATATTCAAAACGAATAGGCACCAAAAGAAGAAGAAGACTTATGCATTTTTCGCATCTGCCGATAAGAAACCGCGTAACTGAGTATGAAAGATATTTTCTCAAGAGTAGAGAAGAACGCGAAAAAGAAGAAGATTTCTTCGGATCACTTGGAGTCGGAAAGTTCATTCACTGGGGCGAGAGTTTTACTGAACTGCTCTTCAAAAATGATTTTCGCCTCTCAATAAAGGACATGGGAACATGTATAGGTGCGTGTGCAGATACATATTTTATTGCTTTGACACAACCAATATACGACGGAATCTTAAGATAAAAACAACACCGAAAAACTAACAGAAAAAGTGGAATGTTAATCAATTGCACAATGCAGATATTAGAACAAGACAAGAATATAAAGAAGAATTCATAGTGTAAATAAGAGAGAAATATAAATCAGCAGATATAACATAAGAATGGCAGAGGATCAAAAAATTAATAGACTAACAGATCTTTAGCTACAAAGTCTAAGCTAAGAATTAAATAGCTGAGAACGGATAAAGAGGAAGGAGACAATGACTATGAATAATTAGGAAAGAAGGCTAAAAAAATATAAGACTAAATAAAAGAAGACGGCTAGATGAAAGAATGCAAAAAATACAACAGAATGGAATGATAAAAGAAATAACAGAGGGGAGACAATAGGATTTAGACGTCATAAAGAAAAGACAAAAATTTTACAATTAGGAAAATAATAATACAAAATGAAAATAGGGGGTTCAGAATATAAAGAAATAAAATGTGAATACGAAAAAGGAGGAGAAGAAGAAAAAGAAAAGGAAGAAAAGACAAAAATAAGAAGAAAAAACGATGAAATAGTTTCAGCGAATAAAGCTTATTTTGTAAATGAAGGATTAAATAGATTAATTAAAATACTGGCTAAGAAAACTAGGATAAGCATTATACAGGGTGTCCAGAAACTCTACCGACAAACAAAGACAGGAGATTCCTCAGATAATTTTAAGATATTTTAATCCAATTCACCTAGTCCGAAAATGCTTCCTAAAGGAGCTAGAGCTCTTTGAATATGGCGTCTTATAAGTAGTATTCCTTAAATAACTCCAGAACGCTTCTATTGAGAAAAAAGAAAATTGGTACACATATTTATCTTCTAGGGTTAAATCGACTCCATGTATTGCGAATTTCTAGTACCGGTCATAGGCGTCCGTTTTGGGTAGGGCACCAATTATTTAATCGCATAACTTTTTTATCTTTAATTTTTAAGCATTTTTGACTCTGGATTATTAAGTTGTGAGATATTCTACAACTAAAAGGTACTCTTGTTTTAGGTCGATACGATACACCGTTTTCTAGACAAATCGATTTGAAAACTTTTCTTTTTTTGAATTTCCAAAAAAAAATTGAAAAAAAAACTATTTAGAAGTCTGAAAACTGGCATGTTTATTTATATTTCAGAGATGAATCGATTTCATTAACTGCGAATTTCTAGTACGTGTCATATGCGTCCGTTTTGTGTAGGCCAACGGTTATTTTATTGTATAATATTTTTGTCTTCCAATTTTAAGCATTTTTGACTCTAGATTATTAAGTTGAGGTATTCTAGTACTAAAAGTTACTCTTGCTTTAACTTGATAAAATACACCGTTCTTTTTGAAAATTTTTTTAAAATTTTTATTCAAATTCAAAAAACAAAAAATTTTCATTCGATTTTTCTAGAAATTCCGTGTGTCCTACGGACTTAAACCAGGAGTACCTTTTAGTACTAGAATACCTCAAGATTTAATAATCCAATGTCAAAAATGCTTAAAAGTTAAAGACAAAAAAGTTATGTGATAAAATAACCGTTGCCCTACCCAACACGGACGCCTATGATCGGTACCAAAAATTGGCAATGGATGGAATTGATTTATATCTGAAAGATAAATATACGTACCGATTTTAGTTTTTCTAAATTGAAGCGTTCTGGAGGTATTTAAGAAAAACTAATAGAAGCCATCTTAAAAGAGCTCTATCTCCTTTAGGAAGCATTTTCGGACTAGGAGAATTGAGCTAAATTGTCTCAAAATTTATCTTAAGAATCTCCTGTCTTCGATTGTCGGTAGAGTTTCTGGACACTTTGTATAACACACTAATTAGGCCAAAATTAAAAGGAGAAAAACTAACTGACCCAATTTAAGTTGGCCTTAGAATAAGACAGAGGGATTACCTGAGTCTTTTGTTGTTATATCATGGAGAAAATAATAAAAAGTGAGACCTAAAAAATATATAAAATGGGAGAAAAACAACTTAAAATAATCTATTATGCAGACGACGTACTCATAATCGCTCAAAATGAAGATTATTTACAACGTATGTTGCACTTATTTGATATAAACGGCAATTTAACATGTTAATTTCTCCAAAAAAGGCAAGATGCATTCAAATACAGTAAGATTTAAATTAAAAACGGAGGACAGATAATGGAACAAGTGATGGAGATGAAATATATAAGCATCACACTATCCAGCTTCGGAGAGCTCGAAACAGAAGTGGAAGATCACGAAAATAGAACAAACAGAGCGACAAGTTGCCTGAATGAAACAATAGGGAGAAATAAAATATCGAAAAAAAAAATGAAAGGTAGATTTTACAAACAGTCATCAGACCAACAATGGCATATGCGGCAGAAACACGACTTGATACGGAAAGAACAAGAAGAATGCTAGAAACAGCTGAATGAAAACAGATGAAAACTCTAAAAAATGGATGGTAAAACACTATGTGACCGAGCTAGATGTACAGATATACGACCAAGGCTTAACGTGGAGAACGTCAAAGGCTAGGTAGGACATAGATGAGTAGAATATAGAGATCAAATTAGACGAATGACAACAAATAGAGTAATAGATAAACAAATGGGGTAATAAATAAAAAAATAGAGAAAAAAAGACGGCGAGAGACGGTTCTCCAAGACGAAGACGATCAGTCGGAAGACTGAAGATTACTGAAGGCATATTGAATAAAAGAGTTATGTTGATACAAAAAGAAGAAAAAGAAGTGGAACAAGTAGAACTAGAAGATGTAGAAAAAGTAAAAGAATGAGAAGAATTAGAAGAAGCAGAAGAAGTAGTAGAAGTAGAAGAATTAAAAGAAGTAGAAAAAGTAGAATAAGAAGAATAAGTAGTAGAAGTAGAAGAAGTAAAAGAAGTAGAGGCAGGAGAGGAAGTCGAAGAAGTAGCAGAAGTAGTAGAAGTAGTAGAAAAAATAGAAGAGTAAGAAGAAGAATTAGACCAATAATATTACACACAGCAGAAACAGTGACAGTGACTTGTAGAAAACTAATGAATAATAGAAAATAAAATCTTGAGAATCATACTGGGATGAGTCAAAACAGAGACAGAAAAATCTCAGAGATTAAGAAAGTACTTACTAGAAAAAGATATTGGGACCAAAATAAAGCAATGTAGAACTAGATGACAAGCTCACATCTAGCGAGCAGGAAATGGGACACTGACATACGTGAAGATAGACTGGAATCCCGGAGGAAGATGAACAAGGGAAGACCAAGATCAAAGGGGTTCGAAGAAGTCGAAGAAGACTTATAAAATACAGCAAGAGAATGGCAGAGAAGCACAAGAGGGAACAAATAATGGACAGGGATAGGAACTGATTCTCTCAATAAGTAGGATCCAGAAAGGATCTGATAGTTCCTGAGAGGAGTAGGAGAGGAAGACCAAAGAAAATCTGAGGGTAGACACTTAGGCAGGACATATCGGTAAGGAAAATTAATATAGATATGATCCAAGGAAGTAACTTACAAGATAACTTCTGTTATCAAATGATTTATTAATGTTTAATCAAAATATTATCTCCAACTGTAAAAATATTTATATAAAACGCAAAAAATATAAATTTTTACTACCTGTTGCTTTATACATGTTGTGTCAAAACTCACATATTTTACATATAAACTTTTATAATATTATATACAGTGAGCACGTAAAGGTTGGAACAAATTCTCTTTTTTCGTCAATATGCGATTTTGGAAATAATTCCCGAAATAGGAAACAATCCCGAAATCGCCCATTGACGAAAAAATTAATTTATTCCAACCTGTACATCCTCACTGTATAATGAACATGATATTCTGTTAAAAGTTATAAAAAGCTGACATACAAATTTCTAGTCTCGACGCAAGTAATATGTTAAATAATATATTAGTTGTAATTATGAATAAATGCAAATTTGCAGATGCAAAATCTAATAATAATTATAATAATCATAAATAGAGTTCGGATTTAAAAGCATAAAGAGACGCAAAAAAAGCGCTTAAAAATCATAACAATTTTACGAAAAAAAGCATTTTAGTATACAAAAAAAGCATGAAAATAAGCATATAAATTTTGACAAACCTTTTTTTTTAAGAAAATATAGATAATTATCTCTAGGCATAGCTTAAGAACTAGTAAAGACCTATTATAAATTTAATAATAAAATAGAATAAACAAAAAAAAAATAGATAACTGAAACAAAAATGCTTTAACCTAATTTTTATCGACACGCTTTAGATGAAGGAAAATATATCATTTTCGTTTAAAGCATGAAATAACTAATTACTCATTTAAATGTTTCATCGTAAAGTTTCGGCACCTATCACTCAAAACATTTTTGTATATCTAAAAGCTTCTTTCAACGTCCACATTGGTTATCGGTGCATACTTACACTTTGCCACTATTGCCGGATCCATATTTATATTTTCAACGTGTTCTCAATTTAAAACTGAAAATATCTTCTTCATTTTTTGAAATCCTTCGTTTTTTGTTAGTACATCTTTGAATTTTGTTAATACTATCTGACCAATTTTTCCAGGCATACCTTCCATATTTTTTTAAAAACTGTTTATTTTTTGGATCGACTCAACTAATGACATTTTTGCTGTTTCTTCAAATATTTTATTTTCACTCACAGAACAAAAGTTGCTATTTTATCGATTTGCTAGCAGTCTCTTAAGTTCCAATACGAAGTTTTTAAAATTTTCGAAATATATATACAGCCCCGTTGCTGTGGGCACAGCCTCGGGAAGATAAAAATTTGTTAAAGCGTCATTTACGATCTTGGAACTGTATTGTTATTTATTGCTTCTAGTTTTTTGAGCACACTAAAATTTAGTATTTAATAACCCTTCGTCAAGATTTCTTCGTGAAATACGCATATGAAGTAATTAGCGACGTATCTTCCACAAATATACGTAGCTTCATCCACAGCAAACCAGATGTAATTTTTTCCCACTAGTGTTTTTACTTTTTTTCTGGTTTTATTTTAAAAGCAATTAACATTTTTTTTGGCAGAGTATTTTCATTCGGCACATATCTTCGATAGTAGGTACTTTTCCAAAAATGATTTAACACTTTCATTTTGCAATTTATTTAAAGGGAGACCAGAGTCCAAAATTGCAATACATAGATCAAAATTAAATTTCTGCTGTTCGCAAATGCAAAAAATGATAATAGTATATAAAAAAGCACCAAATAAGCACAAAAATTCAAAAAATGCATAATAATTTAAAAAAGCAAAAAAGCATAAAAAAGGGCTGTCAAAATGACTTATTTTTGCATATTTCGTTCGTATTTAAAAAGAAAATATTCCTGCTTGTATTATTTACCATAAGCATTAAGCTTAGAAATCCGGACTCTAATCATAAATAAATAAGTCTAATGTACCATATACATAAAACACTCTGTAAAGTATGATATTTTTACACAATCAACTTTCTAAAACATAAGAAATGCTCAAGTATGCTCTAAATATAGGCCTCTAGTAGAGCCTACAAACTTCTAAAGTTGTTATATCGGGTGGGCATTAAAAATAAAAAATATATTTCATATTAAGGGAAGAATCGCAAAATGTCGCCTGTCAAAATTTTAATTGTGTTTTAAATGTATTATTTTTTTTTTGAATCCTGAGGATACTAAAAATATTTTTGAAAAATTTAAACGCAGAATGATATAATATATTATTACAGAGGGCATAAAGTCCATTAGAATAAATAAAAAGTTTTATTTGAATGAAATGTTTGCAATTAAAAATCACACTAAACTTTCTCCTTCATTTTCACCCTGTAACTTATTAAAATGAACATTATAGAAGTTTTCAGGGACTTTCGGCCCTCAGTAATAATGTAATTTTTCACTATGGGATTAAATTTTACAAAAACACTTATTAGTTTTCTCAGGATTCGAAAAAAAATGAATACATTTAAAACACATTAAACATTTTGACAGAAGACATTTTGGGCACATGCCCTTATTAGTACAATAGATAATATCAAAACATTAGTAAAACTTACCATTGTAACCAGTTTGTCTGCCATATCCATTAATATCCGAATTTTCCGATATTTTCGAAATGTTTTCTAACCCACCACGACACAATAATTACGTCTAACTCTGCGCATGCGTATATATTTCTTCTTTACTGCAATGACCCCGCACTGAAACAAAAAAAAACTAATAAATAAACAAAATCAGAAAGAACATCATGAGAAGAGAAGAAGACGAATGATAACGAAGAGAAAAACAATGAACACATGTTATAGAAATTAAAATCGTCCAAAATATTATTAAAAATATCGAATAGAAACAATAAAAGCATACAACCCTTTGTAGACATTTTATAAACCTAAAAAACAGATATGTTTCATATTTGCCAATAAAATACACAAAACCTATTAGTCCTAACATGAAAAACATGTTACTGTAACTCAAATTCACTGTTATTTTATATTTTGTTCATGGTTAAACTGATAAAACAAAAAGAAATAATATATGTTAAAAACATCAATAAAATCAGAAAGAAAAACATGAGAAGAGAAGAAGTAGAATGAATTAACGAGGAGAAAAACAATTTCGAATAGAAACAATAAAAGCACGCAATCCTCTATAGACATTTTCTAAAACATACCAAAAAAGAGAGATTTTTCATATTTACACTTAAAATACACAAAAACTATTAGTTCTAACATGAAAAACAGGTTACTATATCTCAAATTCACTGTTATTTTATATTTAATTCATGGTTAATACATTTTTATTCGATATTTTATTATGAATCTATCAACGACTTACCCCCTATGCACTTAATTTTTATACTGATCAATCTATGCGTGAAATGGCCTATTGTCTTTATCGAGATTGTCAAGATGCACCCGAAGTAACCCGAAGTGTGAGCGACTCTTACCGAAAGAGGATTTTTTGCATAAAAACCTTTTTCTTGGAATTGCTACATACACGACAATTACCCGAATTGAGTTTAAAATTTATTCAGCTAAAATATTAAACACATTGAGTGACCGGATTGATTAAAATTTATTCTATAACTTTTGAAGGAAAAATCGTAGAGATTTGAAATTGGGTACAAAGCTTGATGTTTGTGTAAGGAAATAAATTATTATATTATCTGAGATGAAAAATCTTCTTTCTTTATCTTATTTTCATGTTTTCTTAATTAATGCTATAATTTTTGAAGGAAAAGTCATAAATATTTGAAATTTGTATTGTATGTATGTGTATTTGTATTGTATTTGAAATTTGAAAGTGTATGGAAATAAATTATTAAATCAGATATGAAAAAATCTTCTTCTTCTTCTTATTTTAATGTTTTCCTAATCAATAGGTACTATAACTTTTGAAGGAGAAATCATAGAGATTTGATTGACACAAAATCATAGATTGATGTTGGTGTAAGAAAACACATTATTAATTTCGAGATTGAAAAAATCTTCATTCTTCTTCTTATTTTCATGTCTTTTAATTAATGTTAGAACTTTTGAAATAAAAATCATAGAGATTTGAAATTTGGTACATAGATTTATGTTGGTGTAAAAAAAGACACTATTAAATCTGAAATGAATAAATCTTCTTCTTCTGCTTGTTTTCATGTTTTCATGCTGTTCGTTATCATTTTTAAGAAAAATCCCAAAATATTTTAGTTCTGAGAACCAAATACTTGTTAAGCAAGTTATTTTTTGTGTAACAACATACCTGGTTACATTTGAAATCAACAGGTCTTCTTCTTATTTTGATATAGTGACGGAATAGATTAATTTATGCTATAAGTTTTGAAGAAAACACCGTTGAGATTTAATATTTTGTATGTAGATTTATGTTGGTGTAAGGAAAGACACTATTAAATCTGAGATTAATATATCTTCTTCTTCTTCCTCTATTCATGTTTTCATGCTGTTTATTATTATTCTTAAGAAAAATCCCAAAATATTCTGGTTATGGCAAATACTTGGTAAATAAGTTTTTTTGTGTAAGAACGTTACATTTGAGATTAACAGCTTTTCTTATGTTTTTTTTAATTCTCATTTTTTTTAAGAGATACCTAGTTTAATTTATGCTATACTTTTAAAAAGCAAAAATTATAGATATTTGAAATTTGATACATAGATTGATGTTGGTGTGTAAGGAAATAGGTCCATTATTAGATCTGAGATGAATAAATCTTCCTGTTCTTCTTATTTTTATATTTTCTTAATTATTAATGCTATAACTTTTGAAGGAAAAATCCTAGATATTTGAAATTTGGTACATATATTTATATTCGTGTAAGGAAAGAGACTAGTAAATCTGAGAAGAATAGATCTTCTTCTTCTTCCTGTATTCATGTTTTATTGTTGCTTATTATCATTCCTAAGAAAACTCCCAAAATATTTTAGTTGTGAGTGCTAAATACTTGATAAACATGTTCTGTTTTTTTGTAAGAACGTACCTTTTTCTATTTGAGATCAACAGGTCTTCTTCTTCTTTTCATATTCTCACTCTTTATTTTCCTTAGTGACGGGTCAGTTTTATTTATGTCATAACTTTTAGAAGTTATGGCAGAAGAGAAGACTCTACACCTGGAAGTCAAATGCAGAATCAGAGGACAAAATTATTAGGAACCAAATCGACTTCATTCTAATAAAAAATCGATTTAGAAACTGCATCAAATCAGTTAGAACTTATCCAGGTGCTGACATTGGGCCTGATCACAATTCCATAGTAGCTGTAACCCAATTAAAATTTAAAAAGGTGATCAAAAAGAAGTCTCGCAAAAATATCGATACAGCCCAATTACAAGACGAGAAAGTTAAGGAATCAGTTCAAAGACAACTGAACGAAAATTTGGTTTGGGAAAATATCGGTGAGAATGGCGATGAGGGCGTAAATAAGATCGTAACAACGGTAAAAGAAATATTTGCGAGAAATTTACAAGGCAGGTCAAAGCTAAAAAAGCAGGCTTGGATGACAGAAGACATATTGGATTTGATGGAACAACGGCGAATAACGAAAAACAACGAAACACTTTATAACAGCATACAAAAATAAATTCGACGTAAAATACGAGAAGCAAAGAGTCAACATCTAGCCAAACAGTGTCAAGACATTGAAGAACTTGAAAACAAATATGACACGTTTAACATGTATAAAAAAGTGAAAGAAGCGGCTGGTATCTTCAATAAGAAACAAACTGCATTGCTACAAGATGGACATGGTAAAGTAATATTTGAAGTAGAGGACAAACTTAAAGAATGGGAAAATTACGTTACGAACCTATTCGAAGACGATAGGATTAGTTCACCACCCGATATTACTAACTGCGACAGACCCCTAATAACACGCTCTGAGGTAATAAAAGCCATACAATCATCAAAAGATGGCAGAGCGACTGGTACTGATTAAATTTCAACTGAAATATACAAGCTTATAAATGATAGCAATATTTTAGAGGCTCTAACTTCGTTTTTAAATAGCATTAATACCAGCGGACAACTTCCTAATAGCTGGTCTAATTCACTGTTTATAGCTCTACCTAAGAAGACAACAACAAAAACCTGTGCTGATTATAGAACCATCAGTTTGTTAAACCATTTATTGCAAATTTGTCTAATGGTCGTATCTACAATAAATGCGAGGAATACCTGGATGACACACAGTTTGGTTTCCGTAAGGGGTTTGGAACGACAGAGACATTGTTTGGAATGAACGTACTTGCTGAAAGATGTCGAGATATATCGGTAGACATATACTGTTGTTTTATTGACTTCCAAAAGCCATTTTATCGTGTAAAGCACTCTATATTAATCGAAGCTCTAAAAGACATAGGCTGGGACGACAGAGATGTTCGAATAATTACAAATTTGGTATTGGAATCAAACAACATCAGTTTTAGTAGATAGTGTGGAATCACAGGCTCTTAATATTAAAAGAGGAGTACGGCAGGGATGCCTCTTGTAACCACTGCTTTTCAACTTTTACTCCCAAAGAATTTTCAGAAAAGCTCTTTCTGAAGAACAAGAAGGAATACTTGTGAACGGTGAAGTCATCAATAATTTGTCTCAGTCTCTTATTCACCATGAAGCTATCGGATAATCTTTTGTTGATTTTTAGGTTTAATTGGGAAAAAATTAATTTTTTCTTTTCATATTTTTATGAGTTTTATTTATTTTTAAGAAAAAATTCAGAGGGAAATAGTTTATAATATTAAAGGCTTATAATTTTCATTTTTCCATTTCTAAAATTTCGCTTTTCTATCGTATCTGTTTAATAATTATTGTTTGTCATATTTTGATAATGAATCCAAGGAGTTTTATTTACCTACATGTAATTTATGCAATATTCAACATGTTGTTTTTGGAAACAGATTTTAATTCAGTTAAAAATACCTTTTACCTACGTACATTCATTTTTGGAATATTTTTTTCAGATGTACCTGTATCGATGCCAGGTAACTGTCGAAATTTCCAGTGCAAAAAAATCACAAAAATGTATTTGTGCAGAGTATAAAACGCTAAAAACAAATTCCACCCATACCTAAAACATCTGCTGTTATCCCAGGCTGAACATTCTTTATTGATGGCTCGCGTTGTTCCAAAATCAAATAAATGAGTTACAATAATAATTATATAAAATTAGCTGACCCGGTGAACTTCATACCACCTTAGAAATATATAAAATTCTGTCAGAGTTTAAGAAATTAAAAATTAAAAGAAAACAAAAAATATAAAAAATACATTATGTAATATATTAAAGAACTAATTTAGTTCTTTATGATAAGCACGGTTTTTTGCGGTCAAACCTGTAAATACCTACAACGATGGCGATTTTCCAACGCTCCATTAATTATCCATATCCGTAACATGGGCACTCTCAAGTTTTATAAAAACTTACGATTTGTTTATCGTCATGGCAAAAACCAAGGCCACGGGAAATTGTATATACTTGAAATCAAAAGACAAATCTGTTGGAATTATCGGAATACGCGGGATAGAGACATCCGCTCCTCTATTTCTCCTTGATGATTGTGGCCCAGCAAATTAATAATAAATTTACTTGAGAATGACACTGAGAAGGTAAAATGATAATTAGAAACGTCACTACTTCTCTCGATATATAAACAACTATATTGCTGTCTACTGAGTAAGAAGTGCCACCGTTAGAAGCCTGTCGGGGATAGCTGGTCTTCAAACCGATAATTATTATTATTGGTCAGGTATCGAAATTAATTAGAAATTATTAAGTTACTAATCTGGCTATGAACAAATAAGGGCAGGTAATATAAGGCTAAAAATTCAGTTGGTCTTACTAACTCAGAAACTTTCCGGGGTTGCGGTTTTACAAAATATACCCACTGTTACCACAAGCCCCGCCTTCTCTACATAAGTTATCCAGAACTGTAAGTATCCAGGTTCTCGATTTTTGATCCTTCGCTTCGTTATCGAACGTATTCGTTTCGTATACTAAACAGATACGAAGCGAATACGTTCGATAACGAACCGAAGGGTCAAAAATCGAGGCCCATACTAGCTATCAACACATGTTACAAAATAAACCCGATTCCAGTAGTTTGAATCTACTGTGTTTTTGTATTTACACTAAAGTTTTCTATCTATTTATAGTGTAGGAAACAAAGGTTGAACCTTGCAAAATGGACACAAGTCCGGTTTTATTTTTTTTTCTAGTATATCAAGGGGTGCTTATTATAAGACTAACTTTTTCTGAAGAAATTTCGCCCCGGAACCCCCCTTTTCACCCCTTTAAAGGGGGTAATTTGTGGTTTTTGCGGAACGTAGCCCTTCCTGTACCTTTTACAAAAAATTTCTTTTATAGAAATATGAAGAGGACTATATTTTCTACGATTTACTTCCCGACAGCGTATGTCTATCATCCACCGTTTAGCGTTGGTGGCGCCCCAAATTTGACGCCCGACACTTTGGCCCCAAATTTGGCGCCCCACGTTTGGTGAAGTTTTTAAAAAAGATGTTTAAAAAATATATATAATTTTCCCTAACTGTAACGGAAATTAAGAAGAAATCCTGCGGAAATTATTCACAAAAAATTAATTGATTTTTTGGTATAGGTTTCACTTAAGGGTAATTGCCCTTTTTTTTAATTACAGGGTGTTACATTTTAAAAAACCCCTTTTTATACCATCTGAACCGCTTATGCTAGAGTAAAAAAACTTTCATCGATTGCCTATGTACTAGTGCTATTTACAAATTTGTATAATGCACCCCCATTTTCCCCCGGAACCACCCACAAAAAAGAAGAATTAATAAATAAAGTGATTTTCTTGGAATCATTCACACACAATGCCCTTTATTAATATGCTTCATATATCATTTTGTGCACGTTATTATTGCCCATGCATGGACACCAAAAGCGATTTCCTAGTGCAAATGTAGCCAAAAAAAAATAAAATGGGGGGTTGAAATTTTGTTTTGTTTTTTACTTTTTGATGCATATGGGCATATGCTTCATCAATAGTGCTTTTCAAAAATATATATGGTTATTGCAACATCCCTGCGGAAACCACCCCTATCCTTGAAAATATACTGCAGAAACTACCCCTATCCCTTGGCGAGCATGTTTTTACGATTTTTTTATTACCTATGCATTCTCTTTAAACAAAACTTATACAAGGTTAAAGACCACTATTTACTCTAAAAATTAGGTTCTATTAATTTTTTTTGTATAAGCAACCGTTACGGCACAGTGGCGCCGTAAAACTCATATTGGTTTGGCGGGCTCCAGTTTTGTTTTTTTTTTCGTCATCTGTTCGTTTTATTGATAAAGTACTTATGTAAAATAAAACAACACAGTGTAACCTAAAAATTATGATCTATGCACATCTTACAATCTTTGTGCCCCAAAGCCACAGTGGTGGCCCAAAATCAATTTTTGCATATTTTCGCCAACTACACGCATTTTATTGCATTAATGCTACCTTAATAGCACAATATTCACCCTTAAGTGGTCGCTAAGCAGTGGCGGGTCCAGGAAGGGTGATGGGGGCCATCGCCCCCCTCTCAAACCAAGTGATATTATATTTAAAGATTATAAAAATATTCATTTATTTTTATATAAATTTAGCCCATTGGCACCCCCCTCTTAACGATGCTGGATCCGACACTGTCGCTAAAGCATAAAAAGTACGCCATTCTTATAAAAATATATAATTTTTATATTTATAATCTTTAAATATAATATCACTTGGTTTGAGAGGGGGTGATCACCCCTCCCTGGATCCGCCACCGCTTAGCGACCACTTAAGGGTTAATATTGTGCTATTAATGTAGCATTAATGCAATAAAATGCGTGTAGGTGGCGAAAATATGCAAAAATTGATTTTGCGCCACCACTGTGGCTTTGGGGCGCAAAGATTGTAAAATGTGCATAGATCATAATTTTTAGGTTACACTGTGTTGTTTTATTTTACATAAGTACTTTATCAATAAAACGAACAGATGACGAAAAAAAAAACAAAAACTGGAGCCCGCCAAAGCATATATGAGGTTTACGGAGCCACTGTGCCGTAACGGTTGCTTATACGAAAAAATGAATAGGCCCTAATTTTTAGAGTAAATAGTGGTCTTTAACCTTGTATAAGTTTTGTTTAAAAAGAATGCATAGGTAATAAAAAAATCGTAAAAACACGCTCGCCAAGGAATAGGGGTAGTTTCTGCAGTATATTTTCAAGGATAGGGGTGGTTTCCGCAGGGATGTTGCAATAACCATATATATTTTTGAAAAGCACTATTGATGAAGCATATGCCCATGTGGATCAAAAAACAAAAAAAAATTTCAACCCTCTATTTTATTTATTTTTTTTTTGGCTACAGGGGTTGCACTAGGAAATCGCTTTTGGTGTCCATGCATGGGTAATAATAACGTGCACAAAGTGATATATGAAGCATATTAATAAAGGGCATTGTGTGTGAAGGATTCCAAGAAAATCACTTTATTTATTAATTCTTCTTTTTTTTTGGGCGGTTCCGGGGAAAAATGGGGGTGCATTATACAAATTTGTAAATAGCACCAGTACATGGGTAATCGCTGAAAGTCTTTTACTCTAGCATAAACGGTTCAGTTGGTATAAAAAGGGGTTTTTTAAAATGTAACACCCTGTAATTAAAAATAGGGCAATTACCCTTAAGTGAAACCTCTGCCAAAAAATCAGTCACTTATTTGTGAATAATTGCCGCAGGATTTCTTCTTAATTTCCGTTACAGTTAGGGAAAAATATATATTTTTTAAAAACATCTTTTTTAAAAACTTCTTTTTTAAAAACTTGTCAACTTTGGGGCGCCACCCCCGCTAAACGGTGGATGATAGACATATGCTGTCGGGAAATAAATCCTAGAAAATATAGTCCTCTTCATATTTCTATAAAAGAAATTTTTTGTAAAAGGTACGGGAAGGGATACGTTCCGCAAAAACCAAAAATTGCCCCCTTTAAAGGGGTGAAAAGGGAGGTTCCGCGGCGAAATTTTTTCAGAAAAAGTTAGTCTTATAATAAGCACCCCTTGATATAATAGAAAAAAAATAAAACCAGACTTGTGTCCATTTTGCAAGGTTCAACCTCTGTTTCCTACACTATTATTGCATTGCACACTATAATCTTTCTCAGTATTATTTCGGTTTAGATTTATTCGTACGCACACGTTAAAATTAGCATTATCAGAACATGATGCAATATCTGTGGCAAAAAGTTTATCTAATACCATCCCCTCTTTGTGAACACATACACAAAGAACATGATTCAATCTCTAATACATACATCTTTATCGTGTAGAATGGCTAACACATCACCCACATACCTTAACCAATGTAAGATTTTAACTCTAAACTAATGTAAATAATAGGTAATTGCATAAAATTTTAAAATTGAAAAATTTAAAACATGTATCAAAGATGAAAAAGTTGTTTTTGTGTTCAGTTTGTCCCCCAAAGACGATTATAAATTCAAATTAAATCAACTATCCCAAAAGGCGTCGTAACGTCATACGGTTAATGTTACATTCTGCACCAACAAAGTAAACAAAATTGTATATAATTTTAAATTACATTAGACATTATAAACGTCAGTATAAAATACAGTTATGTGACGTCACAAGTGTTTTTGATCGTTGGAAATATTCATAGAATAGAAAACTTGCACTTTTACAAAATGGTTTTATTTTCCATAAACATTCTTTCAGTGCCTTCAAAAACTGTATCAAACTCCAATCTCAACAAACTGGTATATATTATGACAATGACATACGATAAATGCACCCGTGTTGAGCTGCCCCCCCCCCCACTTGCAAAAATTAAAAAGCAAATAGCCCTGAATTATGAGCTATTTATGAGCTCTCATATTCCGCAAACTAAAAATTTTGAGCTCGTTCCAGTGAGCAGAAATTTAATACCCTAGTGGGGGGGGGGGCTGAGTCAGCCCCCCCCACTACTTAAAAATAGGAATATTGAATCGGTTTTTGCGGCAGAATTACGAGCTATTTATGAGCTCTTGAAATTATATACTTTCGATTTTTGAGCTCATCCCCTTCACCCCCAAACAACCCTTTAATTGATTTAACTTAAGAGAAAGATGCTGAGAAAACTTAAAATATATCGTATTGCGGATATAATTCATATAGCTTATATACTCTAAGAATAAACTATTAAATCAAGAGCATTTCGATTATTGAGCTACAACCCCTTCGCAAGAAAACCACCCTATCTTCCCGGCTTAAGAGAAAGTTGTACTTAAAATGCATTAAACTAATTATTTGGCGACTACATATCATTTAATAATTTATAACCTTCCAAATTACGCGCATTTAGATCAGTAAATTGCAATTTATTTTGTATAGTGCAGTCACTGAAGGTAAAAATCAACGATTACCTTCAATTTCGGTGAACCTTCATCGATTTTCACGAAAATTGGTCAGTAGTTAGAGGATACGTCAAGAAACAAAGGTGACATGGTACCACCTTGCGCCTTTACCCTGAGGGTGGATACCGCCCCTTCTCGGGGGTGAAAATTATTTTATAAAAAATAAATGCACAAATCAATAAAAGAACAAATTAAAAGCAAAATTTATTATATAAAGTTAATAAAATAAGTCAATACTTTTTAAGTTATTAAAGATCAAAGATTTTAATTATTTGTGAAAAAAATGCATGTTTTGAAGAGGTTTTTTGTAAATCACTGAAAAACTTTAAGTTTTTACAAAAAAGTTAATAGTAGTTTAAATCGTATAGCTTATATTCTAAGAATAAACTCTTAAATCACGCGCCTTTCGATTATAGAGCTACAACCCCTTCGCAAGAAAACGACCCCATATTCCCGGCTTAAGAGAGAGTTGTTCTTAAAATAATTTAAATTAATTATTTGGCGACTACATATCGTTTAATAATTTATGAGCTTGCAAAATATACGCATCTCAATTATTGAATTGCCATTTTCTTTCTATAGTGCAGTCACTGAAGGTAAAAATCAACTATTACCTTCGATTTCGGTAAATCGCCATTTATTTTCACGAATTGACAATAAGAACTTGGGGTTTTAGCCTGGGGTATATGTCACCCCTTCTCGGGAGTGAAAATTGCTTAATTAAAAATAACCCCACAAATCGAGAGAGGGACAAATTGTAAGCAAAATTTGTTATATAATGTGATTAAAATAAATCAATACTTTTTGAGTTATTAAAGATCAAATATTTTAATTTTTGGAAAGAAAATGCATGCTTTAGAGCGATTTTTCATAAATGACTAAAAAACTGTAAGTTTTTACAAAAAAGTTTTCATCACTAAAATTGAAGCTAATAAAAAATATAATAAATTGCTTACTTGAAAAACCCTTTAATGTTAATTTAAAGTAAGTTATTGGTAATTAAATGTATATTTTTTCCGCGACTGTTCAAATCTAAGGGTTCAAGCTTAAATAACGGGAAAGAGATGCATTTTATAACACTTAGGTACTAAATACTTGTCAAAGTACTTAGAAATACCTATGAAAAATAAGATCCAGAAAAAGTTGATAGTATCAAAATCCGCTCACCAATTTTCGTGAAAATGAATGGAGATTTACCGAAATCGAAGGTCATAGTTGATTTTTACCTTCAGTGACTGCACTATAGAAAGAAAATGGCAATTCAATAATTGAGATGCGTATATTTTGCGAGCTCATAAATTATTAAACAATATATAGTCGACAAATAATTAATTTAAATTATTTTAAGTACAACCCTCTTTTAAGCCGGGAATATGGGATGGTTTTCTTGCGAAGGGGTTGTAGTTCAATAATCGAAAGGCGCGTGATTTTAGAGTTTATTCTTAGATTATAAGCTATACGAATTAAACTACTATTAACTTTTTTGTAAAAACTTACAGTTTTTCAGTGATTTACAAAAAACCTCTTCAAAACATGCAGTTTTTTTACAAATAATTAAAATCTTTGATCTTTAATAACTTAAAAAGTATTTACTTATTTTACTAACTTTATATAATAAATTTTGCTTTTAATTTGTTCTTTTATTGATTTGTGCAGTTATTTTTTATAAAATAATTTTCACCCCCGAGAAGGGGCGGTATCCACCCTCAGGGTAAAGGCGCAAGGTGGTACCATGTCACCTTTGTTTCTTGACGCATCCTCTAACCACTGACCAATTTTCGTGAAAATCGATGAAGGTTCACCGAAATTGAAGGTAATCGTTGATTTTTACCTTCAGTGACTGCACTATACAAAATAAATTGCAATTTACTGATCTAAATGCGCGTAATTTGGAAGGTTATAAATTATTAAATGATATGTAGTCGCCAAATAATTAGTTTAACGCATTTTAAGTACAACTTTCTCTTAAGCCGGGAAGATAGGGTGGTTTTCTGGCGAAGGGGTTGTAGCTCAATAATCGAAATGCTCTTGATTTAATAGTTTATTCTTAGAGTATATAAGCTATAGGAATTATATTCGCAATACGATATATTTTAAATTTTCTCAGCATCTTTCTCTTAAGTTAAATCAATTAAAGAGTTGTTTGGGGGTGAAGGGGATGAGCTCAAAAATCGAAACTATATAATTTCAAGAGCTCATAAATAGCTCGTAATTCTGCCGCAAAAACCGATTCAATATTCCTATTTTTAAGTAGTGGGGGGGCTGACTCAGCCCCCCCCCCCACTAGGGTATTAAATTCCTGCTCAGTGGAACGAGCTCAAAATTTTTAGTTTGCGGAATATGAGAGCTCATAAGTAGCTCATAAATCAGGGCTATTTGTTTTTTAATTTTTGCAAGTGGGGGGGGGGGCCAGCTCAACACGTGTGATAAATGCCATTAGATTATAAATATTTTCCCTTATTCCGCGATGATGAGCTGACCAAACACCCAAGTAAGTCGAGGCCAATAAACTAAAGAAAGACAAAAAGAATATACCTAAATAATAACCATAAATATAACCATATAGTTAACAGGTTGACTGCCAAGTAGTCTTATAAGACCGATTCGATACGTCTGTGATATAGTTCCTGTTTTGCCAGAGGTCGTGTAGAGAAGCGGATTTATTGCAGTATTCGACCGCTGCGTGGCATACAGTCGTCGCATATCAGTTTTCATTTAGGCACAACAGGGGAGACTGAAATGATGTCGAAATTTTGACAAGTCTTTATTTTGAGTAAAGAATATAAAAATGTAAAAAATATTAATTATTCCAGACTAAAAAACATACATAAGTTAATAAGAACATGAAAGAAATTAAAAATTATAAGTTATTTGGAATGCTTATTGAAACAATCTAAAAAATGGTGTGGTTGACCTTCACAAGTGTCACAGTAAGATAACTACTTTTTTGAGCCAATTTTTTCTTATCTTTTCCTGAATTTTTTAATTTTATCATATGAATTTTTCACCAAAGTATGAATTTGCATCGATCTCGAACAGAACAGAACGACCGCCTGAACGACCGCTTGGCACCACGGGAATAAGTATGTCGGCTACGCACTGGCGGTAGTATTCGACCGCTGACATGTTTTTTCAAACATTGGGACTAACAAGTAAAATTGGTGAAACATTATTATGCTTTTTCTCATGAGCACCTTTCAGTGCGTCATAGTTTTTCGAGTTCATTCTAACGCATTAAATTGTATGTGACAGAAAAAAATGCACGTCGGTGATTACATTTCATCGGTGACATTTATAACATTTATTCTAGTTGTCAATAGATGGCGCTATAATCGCAAAAAAAAAATTTACGAATAATATAATATATCTAGGAATATAATCTGTACAATTTATAAGACTATTCAAATCAAAGACAATACCATTTTATAAATGCAATAAACACAATTCATTTGTTTTTATGCCAAATTGCAAATAAAATGTGACAACTGTCAGATTTATCAAAAATGTCACGTATCTAAAATGTATATTATCACGGACTTACCTTTTTTTTCTATCATTTGTGACGCACTGAAAAATGCTCATGAAAAAAAGCATAACGGAAGTATTTCAGTTGGTTGCCAGATGCACTTTTTCAACTTGGCACCATGGACTTTTTTAAACATTTTTTTGTGGCAGTCAACCTGTTAAACTATGTGACGTCACGGGTCGTTTGAACTATTTGGCTATCGTAGAAGATTATAAATTTGTATTTCTAAGTTATTATGAATTTTTGAAGCTTGAAATTTTGGAAATCTCATTTTTTAAACAAAACTGAACATTATTAGGTAATAAAAAAATGTGCAAGTTCCCGATAGGTTCTAGGTGAAGACCTATCCAGAATAGATCGGCAGTTAACGTGTTAATATTCCAAATATAAATTTCATCCATGCCTAAAACATCTGCTGTTATTCCTGGCTGACCATTCTTTATTAATCGCTCGCGCTGTTTCAAAAGCAAATGAGTTATTAACAATTATATAAAATGTATCTGACAGATAATGCATGCCGTAAAACAAACGCTTGACCGCAATTAACCATGCATTAAATGTCTCACTGGCTTGTAATATACACCTATGTATACATTTGGCGTTGTATTTGTGTGTACCTGTTGACGTTAGAATAATGGCAACATTTGTGATATGTGGAAATTGGGACAGGCTTTTGTTACAACTAACTCGTATAAATTCACAACATTCAAATGGAAAATCTGTAGCCATTTTTGTAATAAATATCCATTATGAATTATAAATACATTTATGTACCATGCGTTGATCGATATAGGTAACATTCACACAAATTATTTGAGAAATAATTATTATTATATTTTTAACCTAAAAAATATAAAAAAAGAATGTGTGTGTACTTTGTACGCACGTAAGAAGTTATACTTCTATTATATGATTTCAACGAAATCAATATACTTTAAACAGTTTATTTATATTTTATTTAAGTATTAAACTACTTTTAAAACTTACTAATTTCCAAATTTTTTATTAAAACAATACCAAAAATTAAAAAAATAAAAGAATAAAACACACAAACACATTAAAAAATGCAACAAAGATTTCTGAACATTAGTTGTTGGCCAAAATTTTAACTAAATACGTCTTTTCTAAAAAAAAAATATATAATAAATATACTTACAATCATACAATGTATAAAAAAATAAAAAAATAAAAATTTGCATTGGGATCCAACCTGCGCATATTAGGGATGTTTGGTTTAAAAATCAACGGACCTTCGAACTTACCCACTTAGACTCACGAGTCATGAGGGAAGATACACCAACTAAACGTTAAACTTTTTGACAGTTGCTTATTCTCATTTAATAGAATTAATAGTTTGATTTTTGTGGAATTAAAATATTAAAATACAACAAAACATAGAGTAAGAAAACAATATATTCGATGAAAATTGGTAGAAATTTTGTTGGTTATCAAATTATGTAAATCAAACCATTAAGTAGGTATGTACATTTTAGATTTTCCAAATAGGTATGAAATTTTTTATTACAATACTGAAACATTTACAATTACGTACCTTTTGCTTTTAAAAACTAGTTAAAAAGTCACTACAATTATAAACTTGCTTTTTGCCTTTGTCCTCACAACAATAAAAACTAATACACACAACATTTGTTTACCCATAACCTCCATATTAAACAATTATTGAGAGGTCATTTTAACACCCAATCAGAGCATGTATAACGTTTTAGCTGCGCCCAGGAGCAAGACTTTTGATGAATTCGCGCACATATACATTTTTATATTTTACTGTTTAATTTAGTGTTTTAGAGTTAATAAAGTCATATCTTTCACACGTTTGTCTCACTTTCAACCAGCATCTTATCGAAGGTTTTATCGCGTCAAATTAAATATTAATGCAAACAGATAAGAAGGGGTGTTTGAGGTTGTTGAACACGAATATGCCATCAGAACGAACTACCAGACCACCTGGAGCCCACGATCACTGCTTTGGAAGTCATCTTCTGGTGTTTTGAAGGTTAAATTTTTCGCTTTTATCACCAACCTCTATTTCTTAATAGCCATATTAGTAATTTAATAATTTTTAACCGTGTTCGATAATTGACCAATTATGACTAAACCAGTAATCCCCGCCAGGCATCTACCGGTGTCGCTTCTTACTCAGTAAACAGCAATATATTTGTATATGCACCTATGATGTATCGAGCGTAGTAGTGACGATTTTAATTGCAAGTCTTTTGAGAGTTTGAGTGTCCATGTTTTGGGCAAGAAAAATTAATCGTGCATTGAAAAACCGCTGTCGTTTTATATTTACGCACGGCAAAAAGTATTGCTAATCAGAATAATTTAAATTGATACTTTTATATTATAGGGTAATACGTAATATATTTTTCTACAAACGTGTTAAAAATGCAACTTTTAGCACTCCATAGGAGCGTTAAAAATGTTACTTTAAAGCACTATTGCTTTAAAATTTTTAAGACACTGCAGTTAAAATTAAAATGTCAAAATTTGAAAAAAAGAACGTCAAAATATTTTTTATATTTCATTTATTGACATTAATAATTAACAGTAAAACTTGCGCAATTTGGAAAAGGTTTTTTTAGAAGGTTTTTTAAAATTTAATTTAAACTGTAGTATTGCATTTCTAACACGTATGTAGGAAAAATCTATTAAAATTTGTTAGAATATACAAAAATAAAAGTAGATGTTATTCTCTAGTTGTTATGATTTACGTATTGATAGTATATAGGCAGTTTTGATGTAATGTCAAGAAAAATATAAAAATGGAATGTCAGTAAAGTTTAAGTAAAAGTTTTGTAGGTATTTTCCTGTAATTAAGAACGAATAAATTATAATTGTTGATATATAAGACGTGTGTAGAACAAATATTGTATGATATACGTGTTAAAATTACATTTTTAAGGCACTCATGTAAATTGCAGAATTCGCTTCGCTCATTCTGCAAACCGTTCCTTAAAATTGTATTTTTAACACTTATAATAATATCATAAATAGAGTCGGAAAAATTAAAGAATAGGGCTTTTCATCGATTGTCATTTGTTTCGAGCTCCTGTCAGGTGTCACATAATATTAATATATCTACGTCATACGTCTTTGGTTTGTATCATTGGTATATGCCAATAACGTATGACGTAGATATATTAATATTATGTGACACATGACAGAAGCTCGAAACAAATGACTGTGAATGAAAAGCCCTATACCCATGAACGATTACATCAATCACATATCTTGAATTTGCCGTTTTTCTTTCATAAATATCAAACGAGAGAGGTAGATTATTAATAATCTGAATAATATGTGATTGATGTGATCGTTCATGGGTATTCTTTCATTTTTCCGACTTGTAACTATGTATTAAGTATTTTTTAAATGATCTGTTAATTTTTATTTACTGAACTATGACACATTATGGAATTATTTCTAAGGCGCTACGAAGTTCGCCGGGTCAATTAGTATTCTATAAAAATTAAATGAGCAAATCATTGCATTTATAATCGGTATGTATTTTAGAGCCATTGCAAAAATCGTTTGAAATCTTTTTCATCTGACAACTATATTATATGCCTTTCATGAAGTAAACATATATATTATATCGGCTCCTGATTGGTGGTTGAAATTCCTCGGAGACTGTTATTGTCTGATCGAATAATGAGCGTCTTCGGGGATAGCTACTGATTTATAATAAGTCGACTGCCATTTGATTGTCTCCTGGGATTCCCAAGTAATGGGTACGGGGCATATGGTTAATTTTGGATCCACAAAGGATTAAATTGCATTAATAGTGAAGTCAAATCCAATAATATATCAAATAAAATATTAGGTCCACAAAAAAATATTAGGAAAGAAAAGAAAAAATATAGAAGTAGCGGAAATGGATTACTTACGTAGAGCATGCAGAGTATCTAGATTAGAACACGTACCAAATGAGGAAATAAGACGACGGACAAAGAGTTTATATTCCACGGTTGACCATATAGAAACAAAGAAATTGCTATGGTATGGTCATGTTATGAGCATGTCAGAGGAAAGATGGCAAAAAATAGCATTAAATTACACACCCATAAATAGAAGAAGAAGAGGAAGGTCTACAGAAACATGGAAGAAAGGCATAGAACAGTCTATGGCAGATAGAGCTATTGACGAAAATGAATGGGTGGATAGAAAACGATGGCGAGCGAAATGTGGGATGCAGAGGGGACCGTAGGGACCCCACTACTTATATATATAAAAAAATGTTATCGTGATACGGAATTTCAAACACATTTTTACTTGTCTTCTTCTTCTTTTACTTCTTGGAGACCTTTGGGTCTGTTTAATTATTCTGAAGCTGCCTCTGGTTAATTTCCTGGGAGGTAATTGCCAACTATCCCTCCATCGTTTAGTTGGTCTTCCGGGGGGGGGGGGTCTTGAACCGGGCGGGTTGTTTTCTAGGGCAATTTTTGGGAGTTTATTCTCATCTATTCGTCTTACATGGTTGTACCACATACTCTTACGCTTCCTACCCCATCTTAAAATATTTTGAATTTTGCATTGCTCTCTAATGTCTGCATTTCTCACTCTGTCTCTTCTTGTTTTCCCACTATTGTTCTTATTGTTTTCATTTTGGCAACTCTTAGCATATGTTTTGTTTTGTTGGTCTTTTCGCGCACTTCTATACCATATGTCATGATCGGTCCTATGCAAATCTTGTAGATTCTAATTTTACTATCTGTGTGCATATACGGATTTGATCAGACTATCTCCCGCAGACATCCTGACAATGCAGATGCAAATTTATACTTGTAATAAGAAAAAAGCATATTAGAAATTGTCGTAAAACAAGGGTTCAAATAGCTGTAGTTCCAGAGTGCGGATGCGAAATAAATTTTCAAAATCGTTTGAAATAATCAGTGGCCTGAAAGAAGAAGACGCGCTATCTGTTTTATTTTAGGTAGAGGTTAAAAATACTGACAAAGGGAAATTTGGCATTTGACAAAGTATCACTGGGGAAACCTAAAAACATCCACAAAAGCATCCATGTGTTAAATAATATGTGTTTTAAAATTGCAGGAGAGTAAGAATTGTCTAAAAATAGGTTATATAGTTTTTTTATATATTTTTTGTTGCAATGACTCATCAGCAATTGATTCACTACTAGTTCGCAAGTGAATTTTTATTGAGTGTTTATTGTTTTTTATTTTTTTTTTATTTGTGATAGTAAAACAGTGTTTTTACATTTCTAGTAATTTTTCCAGTCATTTTCTCTTCTTTTGCTTCTCTTCTTTTGGTTTTATAATGCTCTTTATTTTTTCTGTGTAGTTTCTAATATTTTTCATTTTTGCGGTGTTCCTCTGCTCTAGAATTCTTTTGCAGTCTTTGTCAAACTAGTGTTCGCTCTTTTATTCTCTGCTTTCCCAATGCTAAAGTTTGCCGTTTATATCATGGTGTTAGTTCCAATTCCTGTTCTATGTTTCCCGTCGTGATTATGTAGATAGTAAAGTTGCATTTTTGTCGGATAATATCACTACTTTGCTTGATATCCATGCCCCTTTTCGGACTTTCAGAGTCATAAAGAAATATGCTCCATGGTTGACTGACACTATTAGAGCTATGATGTTGGATAGGGATAGAGCATTTGCAGGGTATAAAATAACTAAGAATATCGAGCAATGGATAAATTATAAACAGTTACGTAACTTAGTATCAACCACAAATTTTGTAAGAGAAAAAAATCATATTTTAAAAACCTACAGGCCAAATCTATCAAAGATATTGTGGAATGATTTAAAACGTTTGACAAATGAGGGCAAATACAGTGAAAATGTACAAAAAATAAGTGGTACGTGGACTGCAAACGATATTAATAAACATTTTATTTATGTTATAACTAAAATGAATGCAGAATTTGATACAAAAATATTTTAGTAGAATAATGTAATAGATTCCCTCACGTCGACACTTAAGTTTAGGTCAGTCACAGAAATTGATATTTTACATATAATTAACAACTTTAAGGGTAAAGCTGCTGGAGACGTTGGTATTAATATTTTAACGCTTCAGTTATGTATTCCCTTTCTTCTACCATCCACCACGAATGTTATTAAGTTTTGCTTGGAGAACTCAATTTTTCCCGACAATTGGAAAAGGGCACATGTTATCCCTTTTCCGAACACAAAAGTTTTCGAACCTTTAAACGATCTAAGGTCTGTAAGTGTATTACCAACGTTATCGAAAATTTTGGAAAAAGCAATCGAAATCCAATTAGTAAAACATTTAAATAATAACAACATAATTCCTCCTATGCAATCTGGTTTTGAGTCCAATCACAGCTCTGTCTATCTGGTTTATTTAATATTACGGATGACGTTTATAGAGCCTATGATAAAATTAAAATATCAGTTTTAATGCTTTTGGACTATTCAAAAGCTTTTGACACCATTAATCACGATTTATTATTATCAATCTTACAATATATTGGTTTAGGATTTGGTGAAATTTCTTTAATAAAATCATATGTTTTTAACAGATATCAAGCAGTACAACTTAATCAAACTACTTCAACTTTTTTAAGAGTTAATACTGGTGTGCCTCAAGGTTCTATATTAGGCCCAATATTATTCTCTATATACACATCAAAATTTTCTTCTACTTTTTTATCTTGTTCTCAACATTATTATGCAGACGATACTCAGCTTTAATATATCATTTAGTTTAGATAAATGTGAACAGGCGGTCCAAGAAATAAATTATGATTAACTCAGCTTACAAATTTTTTCCCAAAATCATTGTTTAAAATTGAATATTTTCGGAAAATCAGCTCATAGAAAAATATTTTTGGAAAATTACTCAAAAAAAATTATCTTTGGTGATGATAGTTTGGTTTTTAGTAAAAAATTAAGAGCCTTGCTGTGTGGTTAGATGAAGATTTAAGATTTACGCATCACGTCAGTCTGCGTCTACAAACATTTCTACATGTCTACTATTTATTTATATTGATTATTGATAGCTGTAAGTACTTCTGCATTATAATATATAAATTTTTATAAATCATTTAAGTTAGACTATGAATTGCAACATTGGGGGTTAGGTGGAAGAGCAGATGTATGTTGTCTCTTGACAGCAATATACAAACTGAATCTCGCCCTACGAATATATTATAAATCCTTATTTTATAAATAAAGTAAAAGACAGACGTACTCTCAATCATTTATTGTAACTTCTGACGACCGGTTTCGCTCTCTAACGTATGCAGAGCATCTTCAGGTCAACGGTTACAAGTCACTAAATGCTACAAATAAAAACCAGAGCTAGTACAATGTCCGGTTGTAAAAAAGATGCTAAAGATCCATAAGGTCAAGCCAATGTTGAAAAACATACATTAAAGTAGTGAAAATAGCAGACAAATACAAAGGCATATAAAATCGGGGGCAGCACCAAACGTCCCCAAGCTTACAAACACATGCAGATGTATGCCGTCTATAATCATGCAATAATAACGTGTCGTACTTACATTCGGATACAAGGAGCTACTAGCTCAGTATTCATTAACATGATGTTTTTGCTTAAGTTATGCTAACGGGATATGGTGGAATAGACGGAGAATGTTGCAAAGGTAAACAAGTTTATGGGATTTGGGAATTCTTGAATGTGACGAGATAGTTGTTGAAAAACAACCAAGAAATATGTGCCTCTTATTATGTTTGTGAAGTAAACTACAGTGAATGCCATATATACAATTTTTTAAAATATGATGGTTTTAATGGTTTTAAAGATTTCTATTTCTATTTGTTAAAAGATTTTGTTTTTATTTATATTTATTACAAAACTTCTATTTATTAAACGCTATTATTTAGTTCAGTAGTTTGCGTCAAATATTTAGACGTTAATTTGACTGCCTTTTCTTTAATGCAAATGAATGAAAATTTGCAGACATATACATTCGCGGGAACAATACACGAATAGTCAATAAAATTTTTTTTTTCATGTTTATTAATTGTTTAAATAAAAAAAAACTATTTTAATGGAAAACGCTTAAATTCTCTTGTTTTTTACAATGTAAAAACTTGAAACTTTTACGGATTGTATAGCTAATGATATTAACAATACAATACATAATTTCACTTTTTACGTCAATTGTTTACGTTATGCTTCATTAATAAACAATAAAGTTTCAATTTTTTTTCCGATTCCAACTACTTTTCATGTTAGTACATCATATGTTTTATACATATTTTAATAAACATGACGATATATTTTAATGTTTGAAAAGCGTAAGACTAAAAAGTTAAAAATAAAAAAATATGAAAAAAAAACTTTTAAGAAACGCTTTTCTTTTGTTATGAGTGACTAAAATTAAAAATATTATAAAAAAATGAACTAAAATGCAAAAAAAAAAAATTAAAAAATATAACACATTCCTTAAAGAAAAGCGTGGGGCGAAAACCGTTTATTCGATGAACACGCGCCACGATTTTCTTTGACGGATGTGTTAGATTTTTTCAATTTTTTTTGCATTTTAGTTAATTTTTTTATAATATTTTTAAATTTAGTCACTCGTAACAAAAGAAAAGCGTTTCTTAAAAATTTTTTTTTCATATTTTTTTATTAGTGTATGTGTTAGAGTTCTAATACTAACACATGCACTAATAAATAGAAGTCTTTTAATAAAAATAAATAAAAACAAAATCTTTTAATAAATAGAAATAGAAATCTTCAAAACCATTAAAACCATCACATTTTAAAAAGTTGTATATATGACATTCACTGTAGTTTACTTCACAAACATAATAACAGGCACAGATTTCTTCGTTGTTTTTCAACAACTATCTCTTCACCCTCAAGAATTCCCAAATCCCATAAACTTGTTTACCTTTACAACATTCTCCGTCTATTCCACCATATCCCGTTAGCATAACTTAAGCAAAAACATCATGTTAATGAATACTGAGCTAGTAGCTCCTTGTATCCGAATGTAAGTACGACACGTTATTATTGCATGGTTATAGACGGCATACATCTGCATGTGTTTTTAAGCTTGCGGACGTTTGGTGCTGCCCCCGATTTTAAATGCATATGTATTTGTCTGCTCTTTTCACTACTTTAATATATGTTTTTCAAAATTGGCTTGATCTTATGGATCTTTAGCATCTTTTTTACAACCAGACATCGAACTAACTCTGGTTTTTATTTGTAGCATTTAGTGACATGTAACCTTTGACCTGAAGATGCTCTGCATACTTCAGAGAGCGAAACCGGTCGACGGAAGTTACAATAAATGATTGAGAGTACGTCTGTCTTTTTTCATTTAAAACGAACTCTCACATGCAACCCATTCAACCTTATTTCATAATTTGTAAATATTAATGAAGACATTATCCAGATTTAGCCATACGGCTCACACTCCCTCTAAGGGGAAAATTGACTCATCCCAGATACCTACGGTATCAAAAGGATTGAGCTCTGGTGGGACTCTTTCCGTGCTATCGAGTCTTAGGTGACTTGGAATGCAGGTGTATCTCCCAAAAATTTTTGTACACTTCTGGCCGTCGCAAGTAGTACAGCTTTCTGCATGGTCTTATAAAGATGTTCATTGAGACCCAGCTTTTTTATGCTTTCGAGGAGGGTCTTCGGAATGTCTGGGTACTTTGCATTCTCCATTGTCTTCGTATTTGAATTTCCAGTTCTGTATACTTGGCGATCTTTTCAGTAAATTTACTACGTACATTATTGTTGTTAGGTATCGCCACATCAATTAGTGTTGTTTGTCTTGTTAATTTATTAACTAGTACGAGATCTGGTCTATTATGTGCCACTGTTTGGTCTGTGAGCACACTGCGGTCCCAGTATAGCTTGTAGTTGCCATCCTCAAGCATACTCTCAGGAACGTATTGATAATATGGGAGATGGTCCGTTTGGAGAAGTCCCAGCTTGTTAGCTATCTCTTGATGAAGGATTTTTCCCACTGCGTCATGCCGTTCCTTGTATTCAGTTGCAGCAAATGCCTGGCATCCCCCTGTAATATGTTGGATGGTTTCTTGGGCTTGACATCCATATCGGCATCTGTCGATTTGAACCTGAGGGTCTTTGACGATATACTTCAGGTAATTTCTGGTTGGTATAACCTGATCTTGAATGGCCAGTAATGAACCTCCGTTTCAGGGAACATCTTTCCTGATGCCAACCAATAGTTCGACGCTGTATTGTCGACATAGTCTTGGCTGACCTCATTGGGATGTCGCCCGTGCAGAGGTTTACCCATCCAGGTGAGCAGTTTTTCGTCCTTAGTAAGGTGGTTTATGCGCATTTCTGGTTCCCTCAGTTTGATCGGTGTTGTGTCATCTACTGCGCAAATTGCGCGGTGTAGAGTAGATTTCTCAGCCTGCATCTGAAAATAAGTTCTTAAATTAGCAATCTGTTTATCTAATTGCTCACCTATATCCATAAGTCCTCTTCCTCGTAAATACCGGGGTAATGTCGTTCGTTCTACTGCACTTTTTGGGTGGTGTTTTTGTGCCTTTGTGAGGTGTGTTCGTACTTTTCGCTGAAGATGTTCTATATCCGTTTTTGTCCACTTAATAATACCAAATGAATAGCTAAGCGCGGAACAAGCGTAGGTGTTTAGTGCCTTAAACAAATTTTTACTGTTAAGCTGTGAACGAAGCAGCTGTTTTACCCTTCGTATAAACTCAGTAGTTATCTCAGTTTTAATTTGCTTATGGTCAATTTTCCGCGCCTGCTTTACTCCAAGATATTTGTACATATCGTTTTCGCCCATGGTCTCGATGTTCTGGCCATTTTGCATATCGAATCCACCGGGCTGTACCTTTCCTCTGACTATATTCAAAACACGGCACTTGTCTAGTCCGAAGTGCATGCTAATATCGTCAGAGAATGTTTCTACAGTTTTTAGCATCTGTTCTAGGTGTTCTCGAGTGGAAGCCATTAATTTCAAATCATCCATATACAACAGATGATTGAGCTTCGCTACCACAGTATTATTGTTTCTAATGCTAAAACCTGAGTCAGTGGAGTTTAATAGCTGGGAAAGTGGGTTCAAAGCTAAGCAGAACCACAATGGACTCAACGAGTCTCCTTGAAACAGGCCCCGGTTGATTGCGATATTTTCGGTTTCGATATTGTTTTCACCGGGTATTTGGAGGTGAATTTTAGTCTTCCAATCTCTCATTATATGCCTTAAAAAGGTCACTATCTTATCATCGACTTTGTATGTTCTTAATATATCTATAAGCCATTCATGCGGTACTGAATCAAAGGCCTTCTTATAGTCAATAAAAGCAGTAAAAAGGTTCCTTTTTTTGTGAATGCCTGGTTAGAAATGACTGAGTCGATGATAAGTTGTTCTTTGCAACCCAAGGAACCCTTAGCGCATCCTTTCTGTTGAGGCTCTATGATATTGCAAAGTTGGAAGACAAGTAATTGGGCGGTACTTGGATGGATCTTGGGTGTTATTTTGATCCTTTGGTATTAAATAAGTAGTTCCCTGAGTTAGAAATGATGGTATTTTCTGCGGATTAGAAATATCATGATTAATTAATGTTGATAAACAATCATGAATACACCAAAACTTTTTAAGCCAGAAGTTCTGAACTCCGTCTAGTCCAGGCGATTTCCAGTTATGAAGCTCTTTGATGACATTTGAGACCTCTTCAGTCGTGAATGGTTCGTAGTTAGCAGTAACGTAGTGGTGACAGTTGTGCGTCGTATCTTCTATCCATCCAGCATTGTTGTTAAAAGCAGCTGGTGTGGAAAGTTGATTTCCCCAAAACTCATGAATTTCTTCTTGGCTTGGGTAAGACTTGTCGGCACTTTCTACGGTGGAATTGAGTTTTCGGTAGAACGCCTTTTCGGAATCTTCAAAAAGTGCATTGTCACTTTTTCGGTTGTTACTAACTTTGTACCTCCTTAGTCGCCCTGAATAGACGGAGAGTTTTTGCTTTAATGTATCCAGACACTGTTGGGCTGTGTTATTGTCTGGATCGTATCTCGAGTGTCTTGCAGTGTTCCGCATTATTTCTTCAGCTCTCCTAATGACTTTCCTGCTTGGTACTCCTCGTAAATATTCTGTGACTTGGCCAATATCCCTACGCAGTAATTCAATCTTCCCTTGCAGTCTATTTTCCCAGGGTGCAATTTTGTTACCAGTTCTTCCGTTATTAGTACCCCGTCGTGTTCTGATCTTAATGCCCATTACATTAGCAATTGCTGTAGCTGCACAGTAGATGAGCATATGCAAATATTCTAATGTGTGAGCTTCTACGACGTAATTGGGTAGGACTTCAGTGTTCACAATTTGTAACAGCGCACCTAGTTTCTTACAAGAGTTAATTATTGGTAGCGGTGGTCTGCTAAGTGGGTTTGTTCCATTAAACTCTTGTACAGCGCGAGCCATTTCGTTTACTAGGCTATCACGTAACTCGTTGTTTTCCTGCGGTGTATTATCAGGTTGAGTTTCTGGTATGGGAAGCTCAGGAATCTGCTCATCAGGGATTTCATTAGGGACTTTATCTAAAATTAGTCCTTGATTGTTAATCTCCCGTTCGACTTCGCTTTTGATGGTATCGCGTCTAGCCTCTGGGATAAGATTATTTCTGATGATTACCCGGTATTGATCTGATACTCGTTGCTCCGATACTTGAATATCTGGGTACTCTCTGCAAAATTCGGCATAGAGCTGTTGTCGGTAGCCGATCGTTTCTTGACCGAGGTTTGTCACCTTGTAGTAGAAGCGCAAAATGTTTTCATTAATGGACGCAGTCCATTTCATGCGCTGCCTCGGTCGTCCCGCTTAAGTGAGCGCCGGCTGAGATTCCAGCGCAGCACCTTCGGCGGGTGGAGCTCTTGCTGTTGTTTGGCTCACTTGTGGTTGTTGTTGTTGTTGGGCTGTAGCTGTTTGTATGACAGGGGCACGCTTCCTCAACACCCTGCCACCGACGTCCCGCATGCTGTCACGTCCAGCGCCGGCTCCAGACGTGCCCTGGCGATCCCCAGGCAGCGATCCTAAACATAAATCATAATTCTCCATATTAATGGGTTTGCATTTTATACCTACTGCCAGGTGTCAGTTTTTGTTCCACGGCAAGTATCCCTGCTACTCTTTGGGTACTGGCGCTACGAATACCCAGAAAGCATCCCCCATTCGCAGGGGGCCGCGCCTGATAGAAGAACTGACAAAAAACTCCCACAGGACACATTTATTATTATTATTATTATTATTATTCTTCCCAATCTCTTGTTTATTTCTTCCTCGGTTTTTTTGCTACCTATTTATCTTCGACCCGCTCTTATTGGTATTTTTTCTATCGTTTTCCATTGCTTAATAGTTTAGTAATTTCTTACCAAGTTAGACTATCGTTAATAATAAGACTACTATCAGGGCCCCCGTGAGTGGTACTGGCGCCTGTGTGCAAAAAAGGATTTTGGCGCCCCTGGTGCTTGAAATAAAACAGAAAACTGAACTCTAGAATGTGACTTTCACCCTTTCTCGGGGGGTGAAAAAACATACGTTCAAAAAAGTCCGGAATTGGATAAAATGACTAATTTTAAATAACTTTTCTTCTATAAAGATTTTTCTCTGTCAATACTTTTCAATAGTTTCAAGTTATTTGCGAGTAAATTTACGTTCATTTTTCAAGAAAAAAAAATAAGTTTTTAAACAAACAAAAAGTAAGTATTTTATAAAAAAAAATATAGCTTATAAAAAAGTGAAAAAAAATGGTGTAAGTTACCTATATATGAAGTCTGCAGACCCAGTAGAAGCAGAGTTGTAGCTGATGAAAAGGAGGTGTTTATTCGTCAAACTACAAATCAAACATTTCAACTTAAAATAACAAAAAAATGCACTTATCAGGGAAAATTCATTACAACTTTTTTAAAGTGTTTAAAAGAAGCTATATTTTTTAACATCAAAAGTAAGTAAGTTAAAAATAATTTTGGTCCCTTTTTTTGGTAAAAAAATCATGGAAACCACCCCCTAATTAGCATCCTAAATGAAATTAATCGTTATCGCTTCACCACAAGCTACTTTACTTATGTATTGTTTATATGATCTGAAGTTTTATCGGTTCAAAGGTTTTATTTTTGAAAAGGCTAACGAGTCACTAATCACTGTATGCAAAATTTGAACAGCCATATTTTCCAATTTTTGTCTTACAGGGAAACAAACCATCCAAAATGTTCAGAAAAGCAAAATCTACATTTTTTTACTGCTTGAGATTTTTGGTATCACTAATTAATTTTAAACTTATTTGGAAAAAGAAATTTTTTCAAGATTGAAAAAAAAAATACTTTACAACCAAATGTTTTCAAAAAAGAGAAATAAAGCTTTTTTCACGTTGAAATATTCGATTTGGAATTTGACGAATAAGAACCTACTTTTCATGAGCTACAACTCTGCTTTCTACTGGGTTTTGCAGACTTCATATATAAATTATTTTTTTCACTTTCATGTAAGCTATATTTTTGCTAAGAGTATTTTTTCGATAAAATAATTAGTTTTTAATTGCGAAAAACCGTCTAAAAATTGGGTTTTGAAAAAAATGAACATACTCACTCGCAAACAACTCAAAAAGAATTGACTTAGTGAAAATCTCTATACAACAAAAGTTGCTTAGAATTAGTCAGTTTATCCAATTCCGGAATTATTTTGAAAGAATGTTTTCTCACCCCCGAGAATACCCCCAGGTACTCTCGGGCGTATTCCCCTGAGTATACCCCTTTTACCCCCAGAGTAAAAGCACACATCAGCACAGTAGGTATCACTTCTTTTCTTGTTAGCTATGCGTATGAAAATTTCATGTCAATATAAGCGGTTCTTTCAAATGTACAACAAAATCCGTGAGTAAATGGACTATTATTAGTAGGCTAAAATATCACAAACAGAATAAAATCGTAACAAAATAAATTAAAATGCCTGACTTCTGACATGTTCTCACACATGGGAATCGGCAGTAACTGGATGATATACTAATAAAAATTCGTGTGTGTTTAAACTGAATCCTATTTAATTTCTCAACTTTTATTTTAAAATTAATTTTTGTTTTTTTGTTTCTTTGCTTTTTTTCAATTTTTGAGCCCGGGTTTTGGCGCCCCTAAAGGATGGCGCCCGTGTGCATTGCACTCTTTGCACATATGGTAGCGGGGGCCCTGACTACTATCCCCATCTGCTCCTCTGTAGCTTCTACAATAGGAGAGCTAAGGAGCGTTAAATTCGTAAATGTAATGTTATAGTATTTTTATTACAAAAGCGATATTACGTAGGTCAAAATTTTTGACGTAAGAGAACTGTCAAAATATTAGAATGTGACTTTTCATTATTGCCATGTTTATTATAAACATGGCAATAATGAAAAGTCACATTCTAATGTTTTGACAGTTCTCTTAAGTCAAAAATTTTGACCTACGTAACATCGCTTTTGTAGTAAAAATACTATACACTTTTAAATTCGTTAATTATTGTTAGTATTATAAAACAAATAAGGCAGAGGAGCGAGCTCCTATTTTGCCTAAAAACAAAGAAAATAGTTATTTATGTACCAAGTCAGTAAAGTTACTCTTTATCGAACGAGTCTGATATCACGAGAAGAGCGAGCGTAGCGAGCGAGGCGGGTAACAGACGAATTCGATAGTCTTTAAAAATTTTTATTATATTTTGACCGCAAGAGTTGGTAAAAACCACGTAAAAACATTCAATATAAGCAAAACACTTTCTATGGTGTATTCCATGAATATACGTCTGTTTTGGATTATCGCGACAACGAATATTTCAGTGTGCAACATAAGAAGTACGAAAGTATTTTGCTGTTATAATTACTCCAATAAACAACAATATAATTTGCAATTTACTTTCGTTCTTCATATTTTGCACAGTAAAATATTTGTTGTCGCGATAGTCCAAAACAGACGTATATTCATGGAATGGGGTATATACATTTGTTTTGATAAAATTAATAGTTTTCGATTTGTTCGCTATATGTATAGAAAAAATCAATGTTTTTAATCAGTTTTCTGCTAATAACTCAAAAAGTTTTCGTTTTATCAAAACAACTTTACTTAACAAAAATGTACCTCTTGAAAAAATAAACAAAACCGTTTTTTTATTTTCTTGAAGACCAATGGTAATCGATCTATACTTTATTATAAGTATATATTGGCTCTTCTTCGTCAAATGCTAAATATTGTAGTTTCAAAGTCAAGGACGGATAAACTATGCATTTTTCGAGGAGATTTGTTGAAATTAGTTTAAAGTATTTAAAAATATGTATCTCCAGAAATAAGAAAAATCTGTAGTTAAAAAAATTAATTGACTTATAATGAAAAGAATGTCAGACCCTATTTTTTTCAGCAAAAAAGTGATCGTAAATAACCCCCTAATCACCACCCTAATTAAAATTTGTTATTGACCTGATTTGTTTTTTTTTGTTTATGTACTGTTAATAGGTTCTAGAAGTTTGATCGGCTTAGAATGATTAGTTAACTCCATTTTTTTAGAAAAAAAAATGGAGTTAAAAGCGAATAACGAGTTTTTGTAGTTTGGTAAAAAATGCCCTTTTCTTCAGAATAGAAAGAGTAGCATAAGAGATACGAAAAAATATTTTAGTATGAAATTGTAGCTTATTTATATTCCCAAGAACATGGTTTGCAAAAAAATTTTTATGGCAAAAATTGAGTAAACTATTGACAATTAAAAATTTTAATATCATGCAAAAACCACCTTTACCAACTCTTTCAATGTCACCTCTTTTTGTAACTAAAATTTTTAAAAAGAGTTGATATCAATATTTTTATATATCTTGTAAAAACCTACAAAATAATTTTTTGATGGACTTTCTAAGATAAAAAATAAAAAATTTGCGGTTAAAAAATCAATATATTTAAAAAAGGAGAAATTCAATTGGAAGCATAATAATGTAAGTTAGCGGTGTTTTTAGTAATTAGCCTTATTTTTGTTATTCTTTATTTATGTATTATTCATAGATTCTAGAAGTTTGACTGGCTTAGAATGATTAGCTTTTAAAAAACTGAAGTTTAAAGCGGATAACGAATGTTTGCAATTTGGTAAAAAGTGCCATTTTCTTCAGAATAGAAAGATTAGCATCAGAGATACGAAAAAATGTTTAAATATAAAATTGTAGGTAATTTAATTTCCAAGAACTTGGTTTGATAAAATTTGTTCTACGGTAAAAATTGATTGAATCGTAAATGAGTATACCATCGAAAAACATTGATTTTTTATACAGGGTGTTTCATTGGGAAACGGAAATACTTTAATGGTGAATAGAGGTCACCGAGCCGGTTTTAGATATAGTACATTTTTTGCACTACCGACTTTTATAACCGAGTTACAGGGTGTATTATCGATTTTGCCCATTTCTTTCCTAAGCCATAACTTTAGAACCACCCTGTATATTTTTTTGATATTTGGTACACATATGTCTCATTAAAAATCCAAACGACCGACATATTAACTAAAAGAAAAATCCAGGTCCGGATTAACAAAAAATTATAAAGTAATTGTGACCTTAAAACAACACCCTGTATATTGAAATTTTGAAAATCTGTTTGCATATTTAAAGAGAGCACAAAAAAGTAAAATTAATGGTTTGCTTCAATTTTTCGGCCAGACAATTTTATGACTTTCATTTTGAAATTATATTGAATTTTTTAAGAACTTTGACATTAAAAAGTAGATATTAACTTTTAGTTATAAATTATTAAAGTTAATGAATAAATACTCATTTTAAAAATAATCAATACTTATTTACCACATTGGGACGACCCAATTACTAATGACAATAAAAATCCAGGTCCGGATTAAGAAAAAAATATAAAGTAATTGTGACCTTGAATCAACACCCTGTATATTGATATTTTGAAAATTTGTTTATGTATTTTAAAAGAGCATAAAAAACTGCATTAAAAGGTGCATGTCAAATTTTTGCGCAGATAATTTAATTACGGCAATTTTGAAATCATATTGATTAATTCTGTTAAGGTGACAAGAAGCTACCAGAAAAATGAAGAACAATCCCAATTTACTTAGAAAATTGATTCGAAATATTTTAAAACGAGCAAGGAAATGCATCTAACAAAATGGCGGACATTTTAAGCAACTCTTATGGTTCAAATATTTTTAAATTATGTTGAATTGTAACGAATTTTTGTTTTATTAGATATAGCAGTTTTTTTAATTCTTTACTAAATCATTAAAATATCCCAATTCTCGCAATTCTAATTTTTAATGATGTGCATATAGCTACAAATCCAGAGAATCTATGAAGCCAGCGTAGTAAATAAGTATTAAGTATTTTTAAAATAAGTATTGATTTATTAACATTAAATTATTATTAAAATTTAACAATACCTGGTTTTTAATCTCAGAGTTCTTTAAAATTTCAATATAATTTCAAAATTGATGTAATTAAATCAACGACAAAAAAATTAAAATAAGCCTTTAATCACATTTGTTCATGCTCTTTTAAAATGCGCAAACAAATTTTTAAAATTTCAATATACAGGGTGTTGTTTCAAGGTCACAATTACTTTGTATTTTTTTCTTAATCCGAACCTGGATTTTTCTTGTCATTAGTAATTGGGTCGTTCCAATGTGGTAGATAAGTATTGATTATTTTTAAAATGAGTATTTATTCATTAACTTTAATAATTTATAACTAAAAGTTAATGATATCTGCTTTTTAATGTCAAAGTTCTTAAAGAATTCAATATAATTTACTTTGACATTAAAAAGCAGATATCATTAACTTTTAGTTATAAATTATTAAATTTAATGAATAAATACTCATTTTAAAAATAATCAATACTTATCTACCACATTGGAACGACCCAATTACTAATGACAAGAAAAATCCAGGTCCGGATTAAGAAAAAAAAATACAAAGTAATTGTGACCTTGAAACAACACCCTGTATATTGAAATTTTAAAAATTTGTTTGCGCATTTTAAAAGAGCATGAACAAATGTGATTAAAGGCTTATTTTAATTTTTTTGTCGTTGATTTAATTACATCAATTTTGAAATTATATTGAAATTTTAAAGAACTCTGAGATTAAAAACCAGGTATTGTTAAATTTTAATAATAATTTAATGTTAATAAATCAATACTTATTTTAAAAATACTTAAAATACTTATTTACTACGCTGGCTTCATAGATTCTCTGGATTTGTAGCTATATGCACATCATTAAAAATTAGAATTGCGAGAATTGGGATATTTTAATGATTTAGTAAACAATTAAAAAAACTGCTATATCTAATAAAACAAAAATTCGTTACAATTCAACATAATTTAAAAATATTTGAACCATAAGAGTTGCTCAAAATGTCCGCCATTTTGTTAGATGCATTTCCTTGCTCGTTTAAAATATTTCGAATCAATTTTCTAAGTAAATTGGGATTGTTCTTCATTTTTCTGGTAGCTTCTTGTCACCTTAACAGAATTAATCAATGTGATTTCAAAATTGCCGTAATTAAATTATCTGCGCAAAAATTTGACATGCACCTTTTAATGCAGTTTTAATGCTCTTTTAAAATACACAAACAAATTTTCAAAATATCAATATACAGGGTGTTGATTCAAGGTCACAATTACTTTATATTTTTTTCTTAATCCGGACCTGGATTTTTATTGTCATTAGTAATTGGGTCGTTCCAATGTGCTAAATAAGTATTGATTATTTTTAAAATGAGTATTTATTCATTAACTTTAATAATTTATAACTAAAAGTTAATGATATCTGCTTTTTAATGTCAAAGTTCTTAAATAATTCAATATAATTTAAAAATTAAAGTCATAAAATTGTCTGGCCGAAAAATTGAAGTGAACCATTAAACTTAATTTTTTGTGCTCTTTTCAAATATGCAAACAGATTCTCAAAATTTCAATATACAGGGTGTTTTTTTAAGGTCACAATTACTTTATAATTTTTTGTTAATCCGGACCTGGATTTTTCTTATGGTTAGTATGTCGGTCGTTTGGGTTTTGAATGAGACGTATGTGTACCAAATATCAAAAAAATATACAGGGTGGTTCTAAAGTTATGACTTAGGAAAGAAATGGGCAAAATCGATAATACACCCTGTAACTCGGTAATAAAAGTCGGCAGGGCAAAAAATGTACTATATCTAGAACCGGCTCGGTGACCTCTATTCACCATTAAAGTATTTCCGTTTCCCAATGGAACACCCTGTATATAAAACTAACACTTTCGATAGCGAATAAATCAAATACTATTAATTTTATTAAAAAAATGTATACAACATTTTTTGCTTAGCATGAATGTTTTTAGTACCTTTTGCGGTCCAAATATAATAAAAAATTTCCACCCCCGAGATGGGGTAGCAACCACCTCCTTGGTAAAAGCGCCTGTCGGCATCATATAGATTTTGATCCATGGACTATCCACTACTTATTCTCAAATTTTCAAGCAAATTGATCGATTCTGTAAAAATTTCGAGGTGAAAAGCTTTGGTTCCTGGACTATTAAGCCAAATAGTTTTACATATTAAACGTTCTCTTTATTACGAAGTTCACTCTGGAATTTTGTCGTCTGTTTTCTTAATTTTTTGTCATTATTTTAAGTAGATATGGTGTCACCTCGAAGAGGTCCATGCTCGAATGTTGTTAGAGAAGCCATGGAGAATCTATCTTCATAGTTAGTTCTTACACGGCTTAATGTAAAACCTGCTCGCGACTGTAAAATAAATGTAGCCAAACGTAGTGAAATGTATGTAAAACTCAATAAACACTAATAATGAACCTTTTATTCCAATATCTAATTATAAAAGTTTCAAATGAAATTTAAAAATCGAATGATATAATACAAACAAGCATATCTTAAACATTCAATATTATTCCAAAACGGATAAAAAATTTATTGAAACGAATGCTTCGTAAACGGCGAAGGGTATTCAACTTAAGAAATCCTCACCGTTGGAATAGATCTTAAGCTTAGGAAAAGCTTTTAACGAATGAATTACATTTTGTTCTGACTCCGGACGACATTTACCTAGCGACACAAGATGCATTTTGACGTCACAGAGCAAATATTTGACAGGATTTTCAGCTTTACTCATTCCAGGGAGTAGTCGATGAATTTACATTTACCGTTTTAAAGTTTGTTTAAAGGTTCAATGCTTTTCTAGAGTCCGTTAAAATTAATTTTGTTGACGATAGCGGAAGTATTTTAAAATTTTATGTAGGAAAGCAATTTATTTTTGTAATATTGCTTTCAACCTACATTTCAGACCAGAAAAACTAGCAAGATAAATTCGTTTTTCGTGACGTGAAGGATTTTTGAAAAATTGAAACGCAGAATGAAAGACTACATTATTACCGAAGGCCAAAAGTCCCTTAGAAGACACACAAGTTTTCTTTAAACAAGATATTTGAAATTAAAAATCACACTTAATTTTCTCTTGCCTTTTTCACCCCTGTAACTTATTAAAATAACCATCGTAGAAGTTTTCAGAGCATTTCAGCCCTCGGTAATAATGTAATCTTTCATTCAGCGTTCAAATTTTTCAAAAATACTTATCAGTTTTTTCAGAATTAGACAAAAATTTATCAAAGGTAATACCACGAGTCCTCTAAATTTTATCGATAATTTTTTTTGTTTTCACGAAAACTTCTTTATTTGGTAAAATTACGAAAATAAACCGAATGATAAAATTACGAGTCCGAAGGACGAGTGATTTTATCCATTTCGGTTTTTTGAGTGATTTTACCCTAAGTAAAGAAGTTTAAGTATGAAAACGAAAAAATTTATCAAGCAAAATTTAGAGGACGAGTGGTATTTGAAAAGATTATTTTGTGAACCAATATGTATTATTAGTAAATACGGGCATCTGTGAAATATTTTTAAGACAACTAGGATCAATGTCTTAAGTAGGTTATAGATAAATTATTTTATGATTTAAAAATGAACCAATTTATTTATTATATTGTTAATACATAAAAAACTGTTTAAATCAAAAATGAACAATTATTAAAAACACAATTTTTATAACTAACATGAGATTTTCCAATGTCGCTCGTAACGTATTATGTGAAATTTAGGGTACCTTAAGTTTTATCAGGGAAGAGACTGTTTTATCAAGGAAGAGGCTGTTTTATCAGTATTACACTCAATGATTGGCTAGAACGACGCGTGGTGATTGGCTGAAAAAGCAAAAACGTCAGAATTTGACAGGTGAAAAAAATAATCATTTAAAAAGCATTGTCTCGCAAGTTTCTGCCTACGCTAAGCGTAATTTTTTACTTAAAAACAATATATAAACAAAGTAAGACTACTATTTGGTTTTACATACTAAAAGGTAAAGGCTGGTAAATTATATAAAAAATGACACAATTTTACTGAAAAAGCACAGAAAATCCTTTAAAATGAGAGTTTGTAAAGTTATTTTTACTAATTTTTTGCTTAATTATTGCAAAAATAGTTTCAGGAATTTATTTTTTAGAAAGTATAAATAACTTTTTTAAAAATGTCAGCACATTAATCAAATAATTTATTTGTGAGTTAAATAAATTACACACATTCTTCTTTTTGCGTCAATTAATTTATTACAAAAATAATTTTGGCCACCCTGTACAAATAATGATGTTATTTTATATATTGCTGAATAGGTCATTAAATAACCTTTCAATTGACCTACAACACGACCTCTATTAGAATTAAAAAAAAACATCGATTACGTCCTCACGCAGATTACGTCATCACGTCACGATTATGGCATATAAATTGTTATGCTCTTTATTTTCTCTCTGATATCAGATTGATCATTATATTCTTATTTTGATTAATTAATTAATTATTTTAATTACTACTTATGGAAAAGAAAACCAAAATTAAATAAAACTTTCCAATAAAATTTATTCTCAAGGCAAATTTATTTTAATGTATTACCTTTGGTTTGTGGCTTCTAGTATCTCTAGTTGCTTATTTCATCCAGGAGAAACAGGGAAAATAAATATACTCAATGTCATATAAATTCTATAAGTATTATTTATTTATCCAATATACCATAAATATAAGATTTAAATGTATGCTAAAACTTAATTTTGTTGCTAAAACTATTTCTTATCTAATAAACTAATCTTTAATTCTGCTATCTCCTTTTTTAACAAAATTCTCATTTTAATAATTCGTTAAACTCTTCTTGCTATTATATAAAAAAAATCAAAATTTATTTTTCACCTATTGAACAGATTACTTATTTCTTCTTTGAATTTATGAATGACTAAATTTTGCTATAGAACTGTTCAATAAAAATAAACAAATATGGTATGTGATATAAAACAACTCTCTCCGTTTCACAAATAATCTGACTAACCTTTTTTTTTTCCGTACTTCTTCTCATGGATTGTGTAGTCCTCGATTCTCCCACACGTGCCCCTAGGATGCTGGGAACGATTCTTCTCGTCCAAACTGCTTTACAAACAAACAACAGCACTCAATCGAAATCTCTCCTCAGTTTTCTCTCTGCTCGATATCTTGTGCAAATTGATACCAAGCGGCTACTTGTTCCAGACAGAAACAGGAATCTCATCGGACACAAGAGATTTAAATTCTCAACTCGATCAACGATTTCGTTTCAACACGATTCTGCTTACAAAGCCGCCAACTTCACCACTTCACACAGACTTCTTACTTTTCACAAACTGGACTGCTCTCTCCAGATCTTCATTACACAGTGAAACTTTTTTCCTCCTCCAAGTCAGACTCAAACACTCTATTCTCCTTTAATCCGTCTCTCTCGCCAATCACAAAACATCCGCTCTACACATTACATCCCGCCTTTCATTTCTTAAGAACAAATTAATTTTGTATAGGGGAAAGACGGGCAAAACGGGGTAGCTGCCTAAAACGGGGTACCCCCTTTTTTTTCAATATCACACGCTCCATCTATACGACGTTAATGAAATTATATTATAAACGCCTGTTTACGCCTTCTGTCATAAAGCAGATATAATTAACTGTTAGTCGATTGTTGTGAAGAGTACATGTGCGTTTTTAGTTAACCAAGTTATAATATCGGCCGAAAAATAATCCATCGTTAGTATTACTAAAACAATTTATTATTTAATATCATTACTTCCAACTAACAGTGAATGTGTTCTAGAGTATTCGTTTGTCATTATGTTAAAAAATAAAAACTTGTAATAATTTAAACAGGTCATAATCTCAAAATCTGCTCTTTGGGCAAAATGGGGTACCAATAGGTAGGGTAAAATGAGGTACCCTTTTTACCATACCTATTGGTAGTCTTTGCCCTTTTACCATACCAAGTAAGATAGCCGATGAGCAAACCAAATCACAGACGAGTAAGAAATCGCAATTGAATAAAACTAAAAAAGTTGAGTCAGATTCAGAAGGCGAAGATAGTGACACTGACTGGTTCTGCGGAAACTTTTATTCAAGTTCCACAGAAGGATGGATAAGCTGATCCAGTTGCCTTAAATGGGCTAAAAATTCATGTGCAGGTGTAGAAGATGAGAATGATGAAGTAGTACTTGTATGCGAATTTTGTCAATAGGCTTTTCTTGGTTTCAATTTGGTACCCCATTTTACCCTATACGACGGGCATAATGGGGCAATTTTTTTTGACTTTTTTTAAATTCAAATTATATTAATAAATAGTTACTACTATAACAATAATATTTGTCTTATTTTAAGACCTTAAAAGTTACAGATTTTTTTAAATCCCAATTTACCCCATTTTGCCCGCCTTTCCCCTACAACTTTTCCATTTTGTCAAATTCCCGGAGACACCAAAATTACTTTTGTGTCTCTACATGCTATAAAAACCCGATATATTCTAAAACTCAACAAAGTTGTGTTTACCGTCTTTCTTTCTAAGAAGCATTTATAAACGTCGTATTGTTCACTGCAAAGCGAATACATGTACTTTCTAATCCGACCGTTTGTATAAGTCCGTTCATAGAAACATTCATACTGAACGATTTGTTCTTTCCGCGAACCACTGCTTATGACTAAATTATACTATTTACAATATTTGGCCATATACAGGGCGATGAAAATCTATGACCTCGTGGTCTTTGACATAAATTAATTTTCAAAATTTTCCCCATAAAAATTATACATATAACAATATACAGGGTGTCCAGAAACTCTACCGACAAACGAAGACAGGAGATTCCTCAGATAATTTTAAGATATTTTAACCCAATTCACCTAGTCCGAAAATGCTTCCTAAAGGAGCTAGAGCTCTTTGAAGATGGCATCTTGTAGCAGCATCTTGTAAGTAGTTTTTCTTAAATAACTCCAGAACGCTTCTATTGAGAAAAACGAAAATTGGTACACATATCTATCTTCCAGAGATAAATCGACTCCATGTATTGCGAATTTCGAGTACCGGTCATAGGCCTCCGTTTTGGGTAGGGCAACAAATATAATATTATCGCATAACTTTTTTATCTTTAATTTTTAAGTATTTTTGACTCCGGATTATTAAATTGTGAGATATTCTACAACTAAAAGGTACTGTTGTATTAGGTCGATAGGATACACCGTTTTCTAGAAAAGTCGATTTGAAAATTTTTAATTTTTTGAATTTCCAAAAAAAATTTCAAAAAAAAAACTATTTAGAAATCTGAAAACTGGTACGTTTATTTATATTTCAGAGATGAATAGATTTCATTAACTGCGAATTTCTAGTACGGGTCATATGCGTCCGTTTTGGGTAGGTCAATGGTTATTTTATCGCATAACATTTTTGTCTTTCATTTTTAAGCATTTTTGACTCTAGATTATTAAGTTATGAGGTATTCTAGTACTAAATGTTACTCTTGCTTTAAGTTGATAAAATACACCGTATTTTTTTGAAAAAAATTTTCAACTTTTATTCAAATTCAAAAAACGAAAAATTTTCATTTCGATTTTTCTAGAAAACTGTGTGTCCTACGGTTTTAAACGAAGAGTATCTTTTAGTACTAGAATAGCCCTTTAGTACTCAGCCCTATAATAATCCAGTGTCAAAAATGCTTAAAAGTTAAAGACAAAAAAGTTATGTGATAAAATAACCGTTGCCCTCCCCAAAACGGACGCCTATGATCGGTACTAGAAATTGTCAATGGATGGAATAGATTTATCTCTCGAAGATAAATATACGTACCGATTTTAGTTTTTCTAAATTGAAGCATCCTGGAGGTATTTAAGAAAAACTAATTACAAGAAGCCATCTTCAAAGAGCTCTAGCTCCTTTAGGAAGCATTTTTGGAATTGAGCTAAATTGTCTTAAAAGTATCTAAAGAATCTCCTGTCTTCGTTTTTCGGTAGAGTTTCTGAACACCCTGTAAATGTAAAAAAAAAATAATTTAAAAATAAAAATCGACCTGTCTTGGAATTTTTCTCCAAAGTCGCCTATTCTCGAAGAAAAGAATTTATTTCATAATTTTGAACCTCGCCGTATTTATAGTCTCCATTTAAATTTTAAAATTCTGCTTCAGCACTACGAAACATAATATTTAAAGTACTCCTTAAACGCAGTTTCACATCAATAAAGTTACTTTTAACTCTAGAAAGATAAACTTTTAGTGTTTGAATTTCCCAAATGCATCCAAGAGCTAAGGTTGGAGTGCCGTAACTCATATTTTCTTAATTTTCCGGGTCAGTATAGGATTATAGCTGTGTAACAGGGAACTTGGAAAATTGTGACGTTACAATCAAATCTCAGCCCTATACGTACGAAAGCTTTTAGAGTTGGCAGAATGTTTTTTTAATACGGGAGCTGAAACACGTCTGGGTGCTATTATAGATACCTACAAGTTAGTCTTTATATATCGGCATAAATTGATTTTTTTGGTCATTATAAATTAACTCAACGATTTTGATAAATTAATACTATTTGTTCTTCTTTTTCTTCTTGTCGGTCAGATAGCATAGCGGTCTGAGGCGCTCGATCTACAAATCTATCTAGAGGATCTCGAGATTCGAGCCCCGGCCGGTGAATAAAAAAATAAAAAAGGTAACGTTGATGCTCTAATTCTCACTTGATGCTCTAATAATAGTCAGTCGTGATCACAATATGTACTCAGCATTCGACCGAGTACAACATACAGTTTAAATACCTTGGCAGCTATTTAAATATATGTATAAGATGAAGTGGGGCAAGTTCGGACCGGTTTTCGTTACGTTTGACTTTATAATTTTTTTGTAAATTATGTTTCGAATATTTAGCATTTTCTTGGTATCAACGTGAAGTAAAATTAATACGCTATAATTTGCATTGGCAAAAACACCAATTTACAGTGGAAATTGGAACTTTTGTAAAAAATTAGGAAAAACAGTAAATATACTTGGGGCAAGTTCGTAAAGAGCTATTTAAAACACAATGAAATTTATCTTCATATGCCATTGGGACAAAATCGGAATTATTAATCCCTCATTTACGAAATGCTTTTTGCCAGATTAAAACAAGTTGCTTAGTTGAAAAATTATACATTTAAATATAAAGACTGTTTTTTTGCATGGCATCTATGGCCTGCCCGAATTTCTATCAATGCTTCTTCAATTCTTTCTGCCGATTACGCTCGTCGGTTCGTTTTTCTAACATAACATCTAACCATTTTGGATCTAAAAAGGTTATAAATAAATAATTCGAGCCAAAAACCATAAAGAGTACAAAAAAACCTTTAAAAATGACTGGAAAAAGCATAAATCCGGTCTTACCCCGCTACGTGCTCCGAACTTGCCCCGTGCACTTATATATGCGTAGCAAGACCAGAGTAGTGCTTTAGTGCTTTTTCCAGTAAATTTCAAATAATCGAAAGGAATTATTTCTTTAACGTAAAATTTAGGCAATGTTCATAATACTTATCAAAAATAAATGCACAAGAAACCAAAGCTGTAAAATACCGGCAAACAGCTCTAGGTTAGATAGTTACTACCCATGTAGTACTCACATTTTATAAATGGCAAAACGGTGGTAGACTTACTTCTGAGTGAGAGACATCTACGTTAATCAGTTCATACTAATCTAGTACAGATTTCTACCTCTTAACTTGTACAATTAAATATATCTTATGAGAGATTTAGAGCTATTAATAATACTAACTTGCCCCGTTTACGATTTTACCCCACTCCACCTTATTGTGACCCTAATGAACGGATTAAACAGGATCGGAATATCACGTAATACTCTGGGCTAATTAGCAAAATTCATGGAAAAGTTAGCAATTTTATTGCTGGAATCGAATTATAAGATCCTATATATTAATAATATAGGTATGCAAAGTCCGCAGATAGTGTGCTACTTTTTTTATAAACAAAATGGCGCCGACAAATCGTATTTTTTTCAATTATTGCTCTATAACTCCGAAGATTTTAACTTTACAACAAAAACACCCAAATAAAAATTCACCGCAATAAAATTCTGCATAGAGGTATGTTTTCCACGATTTGCTCCGACGAAAATTTTCCTCGGAAAATGCGGGTTTTCCTAACAAAAACTATAATTTTCAAATAAAGTTTTAGGTAAGTAATTATTAATCAATAATTAAATAACTTAGTGACATTAAAGATTTCTTGGTATAGACTGTAATTCCAGAAGCCGGTGAAAATTAACCGAATATTTTAGCAACAATTCAATTGTTAATTAACAGTTTACGATCGCAATAATATCCAAAATAATCATGATACATTGATCAAACTTATAAAGATTATAAAGATGAGATGCTTGTTTAATATTTTATCGACAAAATATAAATTTTTCTGTTTTTTGCATAATCTTTAAATTTTGAAAAAAAAATAGTTATAATACGTTTGTCTAATTAGTAAAGTACAAAGAAAGGTTATTTACCAGCAATTTTATTGCTCTAATCGAATTATAAGATCTTATATATTATTAATATAGGTATGCAAAGTCCACAGATAGTGTGCTACTTTTTTTATAAACAAAATGGCGCCGACAAATCGTATATTTTTCAATTATTGCTCTATAACTCCGAAGATTTTAACTTTACACCAAAAATACTGAAATAAAAATTCACCCCAATTTAATTCTACATAGAGGCATGTTTTTCCCTATTTTCTCCGACGAAAATTTTCCTCGGAAAATGTGGGTTTTCCCAACAAAATCTCGAATTTTCAAATACATTGTATGGGCCAGTAATTATTTATCAATAATTATATAGCTTGGTGAAATAAAAGCTTTCTTGGTATAGATTATAAATTCAGAAGCCGGTTAAAATGAAACGAATATTTTAGCAACAATTCAATTGTTAATTAACAATTTACAGTCGCAATAACAACCAAAATAATCATGAGACATTGATCAAACTTAGAAAGATTATAAAGGTGTGATGCCTATTTAATATTTTGTCGACAAAATATAAATTTTTCATTTTTTTGCATAATCTTTAAATGTTAAAAAAAATTGTTATAAACAAATTAACATTTCTTAGAAATTGTTTATTAGGTATATTCTAATTTTAAAAAATACTTAAAATGCGTATTTCATAGGTCTTGAAAACGAATGCTTTAAAAAAATTTTCCAACCATTTGCAAAAAAGTTAGGAAACAGCAAAATAAATATACGATATCTCCATTGTTTATAATTTGTTTTAATTGTTTCAAAGCTTAAAAGTGAGTCTATGGTACAATCTAATTACTCACAAAGAATGTCAAAAATTAGTGCAATGATTATATTTTAATCAAAGATTAAAAATACTTTTATTTGTAATTTTTAGCGCGAAAGTAGGCTTGATACAGAGCCGGAGATAAAATGTTCACTCGAAGCGACTGACACGCTTAAACTCGCGCGAGTTGTGTATGTGGGCGGGTAGCTACGGTACTCTATTATTCTACTTTCGCGCTTGTAAATTACAAAAAAATATATTTATAATCTTTAATTAAAATATAACCATTAAGCTGATAATCGATATTGTTTTAAAAATAATTAGCTTGTATTTTAAACTCACTTCTACGCTTTGAAAGAATTAAAAAACAAATTATTAACAACGTAGTAATAGTATGTTAATTTTGCTATTTCATAACTTTTTTGCAAATGGTTGCAAAAAAGTTTTAAATCATTCATTTTCAAGATATTTGAAATGCGCATTTTAGCTATTTTTCAAAATTATAATATAATAAAAACTTCCTGAGTAACGTTAATTTGTTTATAACTATTTTTTTAACATTTAAAGATTATGCAAAAAAATAAAAAATTTATATTTTGTCGACAAAATGTTAAATAGGCATCTCATCTTTATAGGATTTCAAAGTTTGATCAGTGCATCATAATTATATTGGTTATTATTGCGACCTTAAATTATTAATTTACAATTGAATTGTTGCTAAAATATTCGTTTAATTTTCACCAGCTTCTGGAACTATAATCTAAACCAAAAAGGCTTTTAAGTCACCAAATTATTTAATTATTGGTAAATAATCACTTATCTAAAACTTTATTTGAAAATTAAAGATTTTGTTGGGAAAACCCGCAATTTCCGAGGAAAATTTTCGTCGGAGCAGGTCGGGAAAAACACGTCTCTATGCAGAATTTAATCACGGTGAATTTTTATTTGAGTGTTTTTGTTGTAAAGTTAAAATCTTCGGAGTTCTAGAGCAATAATTAAAAAAACACGATTTTCGGGCGCCATTTTGTTTATAAAAAAAGTAGCACACTATCTGAGGACTACCTATAGGATTATTAGGACTGAAGGATTGAAGGACTACTATACCTATATTATTAATATATAGGATCTTATAGTTCGATTCCAGCAATAAAATTGCTGGTAAATAACTTTTCCCAAAATTGGCCTATTCCCCGATAATCAGCCCAGACTATAAGGCTTTATGACATGGAATCCAGTTTAATGTAACAGGAACCTGTCGACAAATGTTCGGGAGGTCCTGAAATGTTATGTGTGGTACCCTAGTGTATGGTTGTGAGACATGGACGTTAAAACCACAATACTAAATATATTGAAAGCAGCTGAATTCTGGTGCTATTAACGGATCCTAAATATATCGTGAGTTTCGCACACTTCCAATGAAGATGTTCTTCAAATTATAAATTCACAACGTCTGCTCATAAACATCATAAAGAGGAGAAAAGCAGAATACTCTGGCCCTATAATTAGAAGACCTAAATATCATACCATCCACTTCAACTTATAATACAAGGAAAGGTGAAGTGAAACAGATGGATTAGTCGAAAAACTTTTATGGCTGCGTAATATTAAAAATAATGATATGGTTCCACAATAGACGAATTAGTTTGCGCAGCAGCTGAATAAAACACGTATTAATAAGAACAGGTGTATTATTATCGACATATTAAAGATGATTTAGTTTCTTTTCAAAAATATATGTTTTGTTTAATACCCTTTGAGTCCAACTTTACCACGTTGACGGATACTGCGTCAAATGTATAAGCAAGTGTTATATAAGCAAGTGACACCGTATATATTTCGCAAAGTATAATAGGGAAAAATGCAACGTCTATAGACGTTGTGTCAAATTACATCAATGGAAATTAGACGTCTATAGACGTTATGTCCGTCAACGTGTTAACCCATCGGCGGGCGCGCCATTAAAAATCGAATGAGTGGCGCCACTTAAATCCTTATGCAGAAAAACCTATAAATTAAATTCAAAAGATACATGCGTATCCTTAATAAACATCATGGTAAATCTGAGATACTTGAATCATATCTTTCATTGAAAAAAGAACAAAAATACAGTAATATTCGTCAGTATAATAAATCTTTCTCCTATTTCGGTTTAGTTGAGATTTTTTTGTTGATCCTTTGGATCCAGGACGATCTTTTGTTAAATTTTTTATTTCAATTATAAATATTATTTGGAACTTTACCGCGCTAGTTGGAACTTTACCGCGCTGAGCAGATGGGACGTGAATTATAAATGGTAAAATTCCCTCATCTTCCTTAGTCTCAGCATCCGTTATGGCTTGCAAATTGTAGAAGCCTCGGAGGTGTAACCAGAAAAGGTTCCCATTGTTTTCAGTCTGGTGGGATGTAGAGTAACATTATGTTGTTTTACATGCCATTAGATTGACAACTTAGTTTTTTGCTAGAAGTTGCCGCTAGGGCATCTATGCCATTTCGTTCGTTGCAATTCGTGACTGCATGCCGGGGTTTGTTTTAGTTGGATCAGAGAGAGCAGCTTATGTGCCTCCTGATGAGAGACTAATAAATTTCGAAACCCGTAGAGGTGCTTAAGTAGGATATAAAACGTTAGATATTAATACATACAAATAATTTATCCACTCTTAAACCACTGGCTTCTATACAATAATAAAAGGATGTAGAGGCAAATCCAACTTCCTTAATTTTTCCTTCTTTTTGTTAATAGCACTTTGTATATCAGCAATTACCTAAAACAAAACCATTATAGAGAAAGGGTGAACTTATTTTAAAAAAAAAAAATTATAAGGATATAAGTACATACTTATTTTGATAAAAGGAAATACAAAAATAACAAATACATTGGCCCACATAAAAAAAATATTAATTTTTTAGTATAATTGAAATTTTGACTACGGTTAAGAAAATTATAGGTTATACTCACGTGCAATTTACATGCTAACCACCAAGATATTGTTTAACAAAAGTATGTGAGTCAAAGCCCAGTAAAAGTTGTCCGTCAAGGAAACATTGGTTTAAAATGCTACATTTAGCTAGGATGTTTAAAATATTTAGCTAATCTGCCCCAGGTAACATCTGAGCTGTTGATTTGTCTTGTTCATATGTTGAAAGTATGACGGTAAGTGACAATGAAATGGATAGAGGCCTCCGAACGATGACAAGACAGAAATGACAGTTCCACAGGAAGTTGAAAATTAACCTGTCATATTTAAAGACTAAGGTGTACAGCTTGTTAAAATTAGAAATGATGTAACAACACACTCCATTGTAAAAATTATCAAGTAAAACTCATTAAACTAGTTGTTATAGTTAAAAATGTATTCATACATTACATTTTTAACTATAACAACTAGTTTAATGATAATATAAGGATACGTCATTGTAATAGATAGGTTGGTGATAAACTATCTCCCTGCCAATTTGTATCTGCTCATCATGCAATGAAGGTTTACATTTGTTTAATTTTCTTATACATTTCTAACAATAGTTCAACTATTTTGGATCTGTCAAATGCTTGTGGAAGTCAACAAAAATAAGAACCAGAAGTTTATGATATTCGATAGATTACTCGACTTGATTTTTAGGACACTGCAGAGACAGTCATTTTGTTCCGTGGCCTGACCGAAACCTTGCATGCTCTTCTAACTGGTAGAAATGGAGTTTTATTTCCAATCTGTTTGTCAATATACAAGTAAAGTGCTTGTGTACTGTGTAGTGATTTGTTCACTTGTAGCTTACTTTTTTTAATTATAAATGTTTTAATTTTCTTTAATTTGAACAAGCTCCCCAATTATATCACCATATTCAAGTTATCATCTGTTAAAGTCCATAAACCGCTTAAATTTGACTTTTGGACTTGTTAGTATCCGACAAAATTTCGTATTTCGGCTTCAGCCGGATTACACATCTATCGACTTAGTCTGAGTATGTTCATGGTCTAAAAATCTTTCAAAGTTGCCTGCAACTTCTTTTCCCGTTGCCGCTAAAATAAAAGCACTCCAAGGTCGTCGCTGATTTTTAATGGAAACTTTTATTTTATATTTATTGCATTGGATTTCATTTCTGCCACGGTTCATACGCTTTTAAACTTTTATTAAATATTGACTGCAGACTCAGTCACTTTGTAAACGAATTTATCACTAATATTCAATACTCCGCAAAATTAATGGAAAACTGGAAATTAAAGCCATTGAAGACACCAGTGTAAAACAGAGACAGCTCCATTTTATCATTTTTTTTAGGAGAAGCAAAAAATGGTTTTACTATAAAATCCTATTACATTATTTAAAGTCCGACTGGTATATTATTTGACAAATAATGACATTATTTCGAAGTTTCTTAAGTACGATATAATGCCATAGGGCGTTATTTTGAGAAATAACGGCCTTGGGCACTTATAAGTTAAATAACGACTTAGATACTGCGAAGTTGACAAATATCAATCTAAGTAAAACTATGGTTACCACAATTACGTTACTACTGTTACTGATAAATGTACTTATTTAAAAATTAATTAATTCAAAATTCATTCAAATTTTTCGCATATAAAGAATAATTTAGTAGGATATTAATCGTTGAAGGCACCACGTGTATTATAATAATAACGCTTTCGATCAACGTATATCCCTCGGACCGAAGGCCCTCGGTAAATACACCATTGACCTCAAGCGTTATTTATCCTTATAATACCCTTGGTATCCCTGGCAACTCGTCCTGACTTGAGTTGCCTGTCACCTCTTATAACACAATGAACTAATTAATTAACCCACCTACCACCTGTGGGAGTCATATGTTGCCCTAAAGCCCCATCTAGAGGAATTTTATCCATCCTTTGGATTTTAGATGTTTATATTTATAAAAGACTTTTAGTCTATTTGTAAAAGGTTTCAACCTTTGTATTTTTGGGTGGCTCACCATGTGCTTGTAACACTGATGATGCTCTTGTTATAGAGCGAAAACGTCTTGTTTATATGTTTGTAGCCCAATGGCTTTTTAAACTAATATACCTTTTACCAGGAAATACATTTTTATTAATCTTAATAATAATTATGTTAATGTTTATAAGAGAATTAAATAACCTTTCAAATGTGCTATCACACAACCCCTACTCTTATTTAAAAAAATCATCGATTACGTCATCACGCCCAGATGGATAACGTAAATAGTATTATATTATATATGCCAAAAAAGTCCTAATTTAAAATTAAAAATCGATCTGTCTGAGGACTTCCCTTCAAATTTGCCCATTCTCGATATAATGAATTTATGCAAACTCAAACGTCCTCACTTATACTACAGTGTCGCGCCCGCTTGATTAGCAATTAAAAAACAAATGGGTTTTCGATATTGTATTGCAAAAAACTTTTTGGGATTTCATCAATCGATGTTTAAAGAATATCTACCTACCTTAGCAACATTTATATTTTCAGTTAAATGTCTGATTCAGGGTTGAAAATGGCCGATTTCGCAATTTTTAAATATTTAATCGCTTATATGTCAACAACTAATAACCTAAAAGAAAAGTAAATCAAAACGGGAACTGGTGTATGTTTTCAAAGACTGATAGTGCGTAAATAAATTTATTACATCAGCTCAGTATTTTCAACATTTTTAATGCCATCATCAGAGCTATCGTCTTATAATAAAATTTGTAACTACCTCAAATGAAGAGAAAACTTCGAACAAGCACAGTCTAATATTAAAATTAACCCAGGTATCTAACCACTGGTCAGGGTAAAAACCCTTAAATACATAAAATAATCACATTTAATGTGTTTTTAAAAAATGGCTACCATTTTTACAATCAACAACTGTTACTTATATGTAAATACCATTGGGTATACCAATAGCTACCATTTTACAATCAACAGCTGGTACTTATTTGATTGTAAAAATGGTAGCCACTTTTTAAAAACACATTAAATGTGATTATTTTATGTATTTAAGGGTTTTTACCCTGACCAGTGGTTAGATCCCTGGGTTAATTTTAATATTATAATGTGTTTGTTCGAAGTTTTCTCTTCATTTAAGGTAGTTACAATTGTAAGACGATAGCTCTGATGATGGCATTAAAAATGCTGAAAGTACTTAGCTGATTTAATAAATTTATTTACACACTATGAGTCTTTGAAAACATACACCAGTTCCCGTTTTAATTTATATAGAAGTGTGTACAAGTCAAACAGTCTGTTTCTATTTAAAATAAAAGTCACTAAAGACCTTTTCTGTTTGGAATGATTCAAAAAACCTAAGAAAACTTTGGTCGATATAAAAAAATGATTTTAGGAAAAACCCTAATCCTTCCTCTCGCCTGGCAAGGTCTTATGCTGTTCGGAATCGCCTGTCATTGTACACATTTCTTCTAAATTTCTTACTCAAACACATACTTAAATTTAAACTTTACAAGAGAAAGTTTATTTTACCCCTAAACTATGCACTTTTCTATTCACCTGGTAGATACACGTGTAGGGCTGATGTCTGCCAGGTCATGGTTTTTAGCCTTGGTGTGTTATGAATTATCACTATACAAATTTCTAGCCTTACAGGAAGACCGTTAACTCGGAGGGTTCACTAGCTCTTAGACCACTAGGTAAGAACAAGATTCTTACCAATCCCAATCCCAAAAAACATTATTTCTTCTCTCTTTTGAGAAAGTGGCTCCCGATAAAGTGAACGTTTATATAGTTCTTCCACTCTTTTGGAACTTTTTAGGAACTTTTCCCATGCATGAAATTATTCACGAATTACTTTTTATACAAGGTCTCTTTTTGACTCACAGAATGATTCTTATATGTAGTAACGTTACATGCCAAAAACTGCTATTTTCCGCTTTTAGGTTTGGATATCTCAGCAACAAGAGCCCATTAATTTGGTAATTTGTTAATAAAGTAGTAGGTAAAAAAATCCTTCTTAAAGTGTAGTTTGATCTCTGGGTCCCAATATTTTGGACACATTTTGTCGGCCTGTGTAATCAACAAAACTTTTACTTACAGTTAAAAACAGTTTTAATATTCTGTAAGTATTACCCATATTTTATTCTTTTTATTCGTATTATACGTTTAATGAAAAACGTATGAAATAAAATTAGGTATATACCTATGTATATTAAATGAAACGGTTGTTACAAAAATATTTCCCGTATTCAAAACCACGTAAAACTATTAATAAACGTTGAATATAATAAATGTTTGCAATTGGCATTTTCCATTACTTCATAATCCGTAACAAATCTACTGATCAGTTCTAAAATTCAACTGGAGTGCTTGCGTCCTAAAAAGCTGAAGAATAATTCTAGTTGTCACTTAAATGATTTATCGTCTGGACACCTCTAACAGAAAGTTTTCAGTGTAAAGGGTGAATGTTCCGAACCATTTATCACTTCAATATAATTAAAAGGTTAATTGAGCATTTTCCCCTAATAGTCTAGTCAAACTGGAGAGAAACGGGAAAAAGGAAGTAATAAAACATTTTCTAAATTATCTATAAGAAGTTTTCTAGAAAATTTTTTTTTAATGCAATTGTGACTGTTATTTTTTTTTTCAAATTAACCTAAGGTAAAGCTATTCTAAGTAAATTAGAAAGTTTAAAGATAAAGTGTTACCAAATTCATTCATTAATTAACCTTCGGATGACCAAGCGGGGGAAATTGTGACCCCAGCGTATGTTTTTCTTTAATAAATTCAAAAGTATTTTCCATTTTTAACTCATTATTTTTTTATTTGACTTTAATATCATTCTAGATATCCTCATATTTTGAAATAAAAAAAATTCCCTATATTTTACGAATAAAAAATATATTCTGAAGTTGATGTTTAGTAAAATAGCGTCTATTATGTGTAATTCCAAGTAGTTTTACGCTAATGACGTCGACTTTGCAAAGTAACAAGACACTTACTCAACATACACACTACACAGGATACTAATACTCATGTTGTGACTGGCTGAATGACATAAAGTCCATGCCATAAAAAAAAAAATAAAAAAAAAATTAAAAAAAAACTTCATTTTTTTTGTCATTTTTGACATTTTTGACCTGGGGTCATTTTCCCCCCTTGGTCATCCGTGTAACAAAAAAAGGTTGGTCATCGGAAGGTTAATTAAGCATTACAATACCTAGGGATTATAGCTAACGCCATGGCGTTTAAAATCCTATTCTTGGGTGAGGTGGATTAGTCGTCTCTCATTTTATAGCTTGCTGTGTGTCTGCTGTTCCCGTGACTTTTTTCCATTTCTTCCTGTCCTTGCATTGAACTTTCCAGTCTTTCACATTCATTGCTCTTATGTCTTCTTCTACATCGTCGAGCCATCTTCTTCTGGGTCTTCCTCTACAACTGGGCCATAAAGGTGTCCAGTTAGTTATCCTTCTCAACATATCTTATTGTGGGCGTCTCTGTATATGTCCTATCCATTCTAAGCGAAACGATTTTATGTATCTGACTAAATTTTCTCTCTTTAATTCTTCTTCAATTTCGGCATTTGTTTTCATTCGTATTTTTCCCTGTCTTGTTACATTGTGGCCCAGTATTGTTCTTATTATTTTTCTTTCAAATTTCAGAAAACTATCTTCTTCTTTCTCGTTAATCGTTATTGTTTCCATCCCATATGTAACAACAGGTCTTATAAAGGTCTTGTATAGGTTCATCTTGGTTCTCTTGCTCAGGGTCTTGCTTCTCAGCAGATTTTTATTCATTCCATATGCTTTTTTGCCTTTCAGAATTCTTTCGTCTGTTCTCTCTTTTCCAGTTTTCCCTATTGTTGCTCCCAGGTAGCTAGAGGTGGATACAGTTTCAAATTTATAGTTCTGTGTTGTTAGATATTTCTGATTTGTTAATTCGTCCTTCCCTAACGTTATGTATTTTGTTTTGTGCTGGTTTATCTGTAGCCCTATTTTGTTCGCTTCCTTATCTAATTTTTCCACGGCTTTTATAAGTGTCATCTTCGTCTTCGCTATTATTTACTAGTTGAAAATGATCTGTAATAATGTTTTTGTTTGCAAAGTTTGTCCTCCTTATTATTACTTCCAACATCAGGTTAAATAGTGTAGGTGAGATAGAGTCGCCTTGTTTCACGCCTTTGTTTATATTGATTTCGTTAGAAGTTGTTCCGTTGAAGCTGATCTTTGCTGTGGTGTTCTTTAGGCTCACTGTTAGCATATGTCTCAATTTTTCTGGGATTCCAAGATTTTCTAGCTCCTCCATCATTTTCGTTCGATTAATTGTGTCACAAGCGCTTTTGAAATCTATGAATATTAGGTGTATTTCTTTGTTGTATTCTCTCGATTTTTGGATTATTTGCTCCACTGTATGTATGGAGTTAATTGTCGATCTTTCCGGTCTGAACTCGTTTTGGTATTCTCCTAATATTCGTTCAGCGCATAATTTAAGACTCATTTTTATTATGTTTGATATAATTTTATATGCCGTGTTCAATAAAGTTATTGCTCTGTAATTCTCGCACTCCTCCCGATCTCTTTTTTTATATCTAGGTACTATTATACCTATGTTCCAATCGTCTGGTATTCTGTTTTGTGTCCATATTTGTTGTATGAGCTGTTTTATTTCTTTATGTAATTCTCTTCTTCCGTACTTTAATAATTCCACTGCTATTTCATCTTCTCCTGCTGCTTTTCCGTTTCGGAGGTTTTTAATTTATTTTAGTACTTCTTCTGTGGGAATTTTTACTTCGTCATTACCTTGTATTGGTCTTATTTCTTCATCGGAGTGTGCTCCCTCCGTAGTGAATAGCATTTTTTCATAATATTCTTCCCATATTTTGCTAATCTGTTTGTCTTCAAACACAGTTACTCCTTTTTGGTTTTTTATTCCTCTTGTTTTAATGCTGGAGTTATTTTTTGTTGCTCTCACTTTTTTGTATAATTGTTTTATTTTATTATTTTTCCTGTCTTTTTCAATATCCTCCAGCTTTTCATTTAACCAATCATTTTTCTTCTTTTTATTTGTTGCGTTGGCTTTGTTTCTCGCAATTTTGTATTCTTCCCTATTTTATTCTGACGGGTTGTTGATCCATGTCATTCTGACTAAGTTTTTTAAAGTTCTGTCTGTTTCGTAGTCTTGATCGTACCAGTCTTTATTTATTTTTGTTGTTCTATTCTTTCCTATTTCTTCGTTTGTTGTTTCATTTATTTTGCTTTTTATTTCTTACCATCTTTCGTTTATACTTATGAGTTGACTATTGAGGTTGGATATTTTTTCATTCATCTGTTGTTCGAATTTTTCTCTTGTTTCAGTCTCTTCTAATGCTCCTAGGTGGCATTTATTAGAGTTTGTTTTCTTTTTTTCCATTTGAGAGCTCTCTTTTTTATTATTACCAGGAAGTGGTCCGTGTCCTCATTTGCCCCTCTGTAAGATCGTGTGTCCAATGTTTTTTGTACCGATTCTTTTATTAAAGTCTTTTACCAAATACAGGATACAAAAAGAATTCATAATAATATCAAAATTATGTGTATGTTAACGAAAGCTACCATCATTTTAAAATCCTCAGAAGAAAAGAGAAAGGAAAAAACGTAGAATGAAGTAAACACTTCTGTTGCATGTAGGTATTACTACATAACTCTATACATACAACATAAGTGTTTACTTCATTCTACGTTGTCTTATCGAAGGTATACTACAGCCAACTACAGGGTTTACCCTTTTTAAAGTTTTAGAAAGAAAAAAAGTTCAAACAACTAAATAGTAACAACACACTACAGCCATATACTGAGTTCAAAAATTTCAGGAAGGGATGTAGCCCTCAGACCAATTTGTAGCAGCATCGGTTCTCCTTGTAGCAGACTGTAAAAGTTCCTCCTAGTCATAATACATCCTCTAGCTAGCACATAACACATCTTTTATCAAACATTTTCACAAATTCTTGCAAAAACTAGTAGAAGTAGATTATAATATTTGCAATAACATAATATTTATATACTGGCCAGTTTTGATATTACTAGTGTTTTCACCCATTTACTACTAAAAAATACTTTAAAAATAATAAAATACAAACTAGAAAGGGATCATCATTGACACCAAAAACCAAACTGAATGTATCAGCTACTAACAATTTGCACATATTGTAGAAGTTCGTCCTATACACATGATTTCTATAAACAAAATGTCGGATTAGCTATGGGCTAATCGTTATCTCCATTATTATATGATATATTCATGGATGATTTTGAACACAACACCGCACACAAACAAGAAAACCCAAAGCATGGTGGAGATTTATAAATGATAATCTCCGCGGATCACAGTCATTTAATAAATTTCTGATGGACATCGACAATAAAGAAGAATCGATCAAATTCATTATTAAAGAAGAAACCATCAATTCATTTCCCAGCAACAAATCCCTTAATTTATGATAGCGCCCGAAGCACCTCCTTCAATGAAAATGTATTCCAAGAAGAACAAGATCTGCTAACAAAGTTTTGTTACATCCCAGGTGAGATTCTTGATTAACTGAACTCTCACTCATGATTGAAAGTCGAGCCATTTAGCATAGACATGTGAGATAATCTGAGCTCCTTTGGAGATTGCCTGTAAATAATCTGGTCTGAATTTAGTACATTCTTTCACGGTTTTTGCTGTAAATTTTATAGAACCACTTGGATTGACATCAAATTTGGCGTAAGCATAGCTAACAAGTCAAAGAAAAAAAATGGTATTGTGACGATTTGTGCTTTTGCCCTGGAGGTGAGTTTCATCCCATCTCGGGGGTGAAAAAATATCTGTCCAATATAAGTCCGAAAATGGATAAACTGACTGATTTTAAGCAACTTTTGTTCTATAGAGTTTTTTCACCAAATCAACACATTTCCAGTTATTTCCAAGTGAATATGTTCATTTTTGAACAAAATAACTGGGTTCTTAGATGATTGTTTGCAAATATCTCAAAACGTAAGCATTTTGTCGAAAAACAAAATATTCTTAGCAAAACTATAGCCTATAAAAAAGTGAAAAAAATGGTGTATACATTAGGTCTATATACCTAGAAAAAGCAGAGTTATAGCTAATGAAACATATGTTCATATTCGAAAAATTCCAAATAGAATAATTCAATGTGAAATATCCAAATAATAAATCATTCGCGGGAAAAAAAAATTCAACTTTTTTAAAGTGTTAAAAAAGCTTTATTTCTGTTTTTACAAAAAAAATTAAGAATCAAATGTAAGCAAGTTACGCTCAAAATAAAGTTGGTCCCTTTTGTTTTGGCAACAAAAAATCAGGAAGATCACCCCCCAATTAGCAAATTAAATTTAATTAATCCTTACCGCTTCATTCACAAGTTGCTTTACTTACGTTGTGTTTATATTATCTGTAAGTTTTATCTATTCAAAGTGCTTATTTTAAAAAAAATTGGTTTTAAAATAAAATTTTTAAAAATTTTAATTTTGAAAAAAATGCTTTTTTTTTCATAGTAACTTAAAAATTGTTAGATACACCAAAAATCTTAAACACGAAAGAAAATCAGCTTTACATTTCTGAATATTTTGTATTTTTTGTTTTTCTGTAAGACAAAAATTGGTTAAGATTCGGTGTTTCTAAATTTGCATAATATACTCGTTATAAGTGAGTGGCTCAAGCCATTTTAACTACAGCCCTTTCAAAAATAAGCACTTTTAACCTATGAAACTTACAGATCATATTATCAATACAAACGCAAGTAAAAAACTTGTGAAGTGGTAACAATTAAGTTCATTTAAAATGCTAATTAGGGGATGATTTTCCTGATTTCTTACCAAAAAAGGGACCAACTTAATTTTGAGCGTAATTTGTTTACTTTTGATAATGTTTTTTTTTAACAAAAATAAGCATTTTTTAAACACTTTAAAAAAGTTAAAATGAGTTTTCCCCAAATAAGTGCCTCGTTTTTTGGTTACGGCACGTTAAAATATTTGAATTGGAATTTGACGAATATGAACCTATTTTTCATTAGCTATAACTTTGCTCCTACTAGGTATAGTCATGTATAGTGACCTATTATATACACTTTTTATTACACTATTATTATATACACTATTATATATACTTTTTGAGTTATTTGCGAAAAACCGTCTGAAAACGTGGTTATTTTGTAGAAAAATTAATATATTCACTCGCAAATAACTCGAACAGTATTAACTTGGTAAAAAAACTTTATAGAACAAAAGTTTATATTTTCCAAAATATTTCCTTATTTTGAACATATATTTTTCACCCCCAAAAGGAGGTGAAACTCACCCCTACGGCAAAAGCACACATCGGCACAATATCACTTTTTTTCATTGACTTGTTAGCTATGTGTATGCCAAATTTCATGTCAATGCAAGCGGTTCTTTAAAATTTAGAGGTTTTGCAATATTTTACCTTTAAAGAACGTACTAACATGAGAAATGAAATACATATATAAATGCAATGACTTTATATAATATTTCTTTATATTAGGTGCTTTCTACTATCTTATATGGGAAGCAATTTTGGAAATATTTTTTCTGTTTTGGGTCCTCCTCACCAAATCGTTTTAGTACAAGCGCCAGTCCAATCTCGTATGTTTAAATGAGGAATACTATCTTCTTCCTCTTGATTCACGTCTTTCTTCGATCTTGCCCACTATTATAAGTTAGGAAATGATGCCTACCTGGTCCTTTTACATGGCCAAGATATACATTTTTCCGCTGTTTTTTATTTCGAACAACTCTCATACCAAACTTCCAAGTCAGAGGGTACTGGTAGTCCAAGTTATTCGTAACGTTCTTTGATATGGGTCTACCCGAAAATCCAGACAGCCAAAATCCCGACAGCCAAAATCCCGACGGCCAAAACACCGACACCCCAGAATCCCGACAGGCCAAAATCCCGACACGCCAGAATCCCGACAGGTTTGATAAGTTCTTATTTAACATATAATTACATTTATTTCTGGTTTTTTGTTTATGGCCATCTGTTTTTTATGTTTTGTTACTAAACAAAAGTATTTACCATTTAATATGAACTAATTTTCTAAATAAATTTTCCAACATGGTTATATGAATTAAATTATTTTTTTGCCAATATACATAAATAGTCTAATAATTTATGTAAAATCAAATCCTGAATTTAAGTTTACTTTCATATAATAGATTTTATCATGTCAGTTACAACCTTATTCCATTTCAGTAAGTATAGCTTTTATATTATAAAATGAAGTGTTTAATCATTTTTTCTTTTAAAATACATAATAATTACTAATCAGTCATCATCATCAATGGCCCTACAACTCTTCGTCAGTCTTTGCTGCGTTTACTATTGCCTTCCATGTTTGTCGGTCCTGTGCCACTAATTCCCATTGTCGCACACCCATTTTCTCAAGATTTTTTTTTGACTGCATCTGTCATAATAATTAGTACCCGTACTTATTAGTAGGTCATTAGTTTTTCAATTTTAAATACTCTATAATATGATTTGGTATTGCATTTGAAAAGGAAACAATAAATATTCAAAATGCAGTGGTCGGGATTTTTGCTTATGCGAGGATTGTTTCATGTCGGGATTTTGGCGTGTCTGGATTCTGGCGTGTCGGGATTCTGGCGTGTCGGTATTTTGGCCGTCGGGATTTTGGCTGTCGGGAGTTTGGCTGTCGGGATTTTGGCTGTTGGGATTTTGGGCACCACCGCTTTGATATACACACATTTTAAAAATTTAAGCCTGTCCAACAGCCAACTGTAATCGTTGACGCTCCAACCACATGCCTAAAACTGTGGAACGTATGTAGCAGTTGATAAATTTGTTTGTCATTTATAACATAGAACCAAATAATATTCCAAGGACAATAATTATTAGTACGAGGTTAACCAAATTTTGTGGCATAATACAATAATATCTATGAAAGATGGACGTTCTGAAGCAATTATAAAAGCAAAAAAAACCCGGTTTTATTGTGGCGAGTTTATAAAACATGTGTTTATTAAGTATATTATGTATTTGTAATATTTAACCGGACTATGCATTGTGTGCATTGGAGAAGAAAATGGGGAAGCAAACGGACATTAATTTCAGTTTATACCGGACATTTGTTGAATAATTTTATTTTCTTTTATGTCATTTCAACCCTTGTATATATTTTTTTGATATTAAGTATCCAAAAGGTGGTCATGTATCTACAAGAAGTCAAGTATAAAAAATTGTTCATTTCTTACTATATGATTAGGTATTTAACTACAGTTATATTTAGTACATTTCTAAAACTAGTTGGTGTCAGAGATCGTTATCTTTGCTAATGCGTTATGATTCATTTTCAAACAAGTTAGAACAAAACATAAAATTAAGCGCACGTCGATGTGTAGTTGGCGGTATGTAGACTGGCATTTTAATAAGTCTGACACCTGGAATATGTCAAATGACAGGAAATATAACAGGTGATAAATAGCAGTCTGATTTTTGCATAAGAATTTAATGAAAGGGTAACAAACCAATTGGAAATTCTGACCCACAAAATACATGGGACGTTTTCATAGTCTGACGTTCCAAATTTTTAACCTCTTCCACAATTAAAACTTTTCCTGTTCCAGTATTCCCATACATCAAAGTTTGTCCGACTAGAAACCGTTAAGCTAATAACAAATTTTCAGCTTGCTATTAATCAACTTTTTTTGGTACGCGTGATCCAGGCCTATATTATTATCTCCGTTTTGGAAGGAACTTCGCAAGATATATGTGAATCTATATTCTCCGGGTTTTTGACAGTTTCATCTGCGTTATCCCTGGACGTATCTAGCATCTCCTGAAAGTGCTTTATCCATCTCTCTACTTGATCATCTGTTGTAGTAAGTAATCTTTTCTTGGCACCGACTAGAGTACTGTTAAGCTACTCGGTCCACCGAACAGCACTGGTAACTGACTGCGGTTGATTGTTGAATATAATAATTATATTAAATTTTTCTTAAAGTCCACAATAATTCGAAGTAACAAACTGTCGAAACAGTTAAGAAAAATTAAAGAAAATAAAATAAAAGCCAGAAAGGGATGTAATGGTAACTATATTTTCTCTTAAAAATATACTTATTAGCTTTAACCAGAAATCCACAGAAACGAGCCTATTATGTTACAGAAATCGTTTCATTTGGAAATATAATCTTAAAACCTTGAAGCACATCTCAAAAAATTACCATTAGCGAGTATCTAACATCTTGAGAAGCCGTAAAAACGCGTAATAACCGTTCCAACAGTTTCAATTTTTATTAGAATTCCTTGTAGCGAATACAAAATTCAGGAGAGTCGGAAATGCCCTTTTAGTTCCGCGTCGGTAGCCCTAAGGGTGAACTTCGCCGTTTTCAGACACTAATTAATTCTGTAGAAATGTCAAAGTGGGTACGAATGTTACGAATTATTAAGTCGCCAGAACAATTGACTGCGTAATTAACATTTACACTATGAACCCTAAGTGGTTATTGTCGAAGAATGCGTCTTTTGTTTACTACGTTATAGTTCATAGATTTCCTACACTTTCAGCTCATTGCCGGTCGTTAACCCTGTGAAAATTCATCGATTATTTTAACGTTGTCCTAAAACTCATTAACTCGTTTGAATTTATTACAATTATGGAATTTTTATTCTAGGGCCAATCAATCCTCAATCAAAATTTAACACAAACCCGAAGAGTGTTGAGAGAGTGTCAAGAGTAGAAAGAATGCCAGATAATCGAGCTGTGAAAGTAATCCAGAGATGGAAGCCCCAAGGAAATAGAACAAGAGGAGGGCCCCGTAAAATATGGATAAATGACGGAGAGGGGGATCTTAAAACCATGAACATCAGGCAGTGGCGAAGGAAAGTATCCGACAGGGCACAAGGGAAGAACACTTTTAAGCAGGCTAAGATTCACAAAGGGTTATAGCGCCATTAGAAGTAGAAGAAGATGGTGTTACATTTAAAAAAACATAAGTTTGGTCTTCCACTATGTTATCGAGCACCCTGTAATATTCTAACTAAATTTTTAATTTGAAGCTCAAAGTTGCCTGCAATGTGTGTTTTATTAGCTATATAAAAGTTTTTAACCTTTATTGCTATCTATTAATATAGTGAATCTACAATGAGATTTATCACACTAATTAATCACTCTACAGAAAAAAAAACAAAAATAATGATTCATACGAGAAGAAATAAAACATTATACGTGAAGATGACATTAAAACGGTTAAAAAGTTTACATACCTGAGAGTAGAAATGTATGCCGAAGGATCAGAAGATGGAGAAATACGGAAGAGAATAACGCAGGCAAACAGAGCCTATTTTGCCCTCTCTCATATATTTTGTTTTAAAAGTGTGCACCCAAATACAAAGATGAGAATCTATAAAACCTTATCTTGGCCAATAACATGCTATGACACCGAATAGTCTGTCGGACTTTATTAGAAGACAAAGATTGCAATGGACCGGACATGTGATAAGAATATGAGAGGATAGGCTACCAAAAATAGCACTGAATGCTAGAATGCGGGGAAGAGACCGGTTGGAAAGCCAAGAAAGCGCTGGGAAGTCACAGTAAAGAGCGACGTACAAGCCATTTAAGGAGTCCGTGTATGGAGAAGAGCAGTTAAAGGCAAGCAAGGGTGGAGGCAAAAAATAAAAGAGGCCAAGCAAGGCTCAATTTGGGCTGTATTGCCGTAGAAGAAGAAGAAGAAGAATCGATCACCCTATATATCACTACTCACTAATCAATTTCTTCATTCCTTAAGCCCCTGCCAGGGTGTCAGAGCGTAGTGAGACTCTAAATATTGTAAACTTACTGTCTCCATTTTTCCCGCCGGTATTCGTTTTTGGCCTGATCATCGTGCTTAAGATGAGGAAACAGATAAAGAAAAGAACACACCTACGACTCAAATATTTCGTGTTGGTATCATGTGACGTCACGTGCTATGACGCGGATGACGTGCAACGGTATGTAAATTGTACGGACTGCATCTTGCTATTTTTTTTCTAGTGTTAAATATCGGATCATGCGGTCATTTTTCTGGTACGAACTCACATTGTTCTTCGGCTATCTCTGGAAATAGAAAGCTCTTTGGCCATTCATTGCTTATGTAGGAGTACTTTGGTTGCGTGATAAATAAAAGATAGATAAATAAAAAATAAATAATAAGTTGATTCACCTGTGATCTACATAATGTTGCACATACAGGGTGATTGATTAGTGGGGTAAAGCTTAATAGATCCGCTATAGCAATAGATAGCAATAAAAGGTAATAACAAAAATTGTAGCTAACTTTGAGCTTTACATTACACAATTAGTTAGAATGTTACCGGGTGTAATATAGGGCGATAACACAGTGGCAGACCAAACTTATGTTTTTTTAAATGGAACACCCTATATTTTATTTTATATTCGAAATCCTGTTAACATCTCCATGACAAAAATGTTTGTTATGTTATACAGGGTATTTACAAGGTTATAACCAATTTTATATGAAAATCGTAACAAGTCCAACTCCCTGTATAAATAAAAATAAGCAAAAGAGCAATGGTTTATCATTGCCATAATTTTTTACGTATTGTCAAAATTTTCAAGAATTATTGATATTGCTAATTTTCTTTGTATCAAATACAGGGTGAGTCAAAAGGCAAGTACATTATTTTATTAGTAATTTTAAATGGAAACAGCCTGTATTTTATATCAATATTGAAACGTACCATTACCGTACTTTAATTTTTAGATAACATTCCCTATGTCTCAATTTATTAGTTTTTGAGATATTTTCATTTTTCAATGGACCAGTAGCGTGGCCACCTAAATCACCAAAATTTAATAAACTGAACTGATTTTTTTGGCGTCACGTTAATAATGAAGTTTATAAAATACCTCCAACAACAAGGGATGAGATGAAAAATAGAATACAAAGTGTATTTCAATGTGTTAATTTACAAATGCTTCGTAGAGTAAGTAGCTCATTCAATGATCATTTTTAGGCGTGCATAAATGTGTTAGGATGCAATTTTGAACACCTTATCTAATTAAAAATATTTTATTAAAAGCAGCTTCTAATTTTTTCAAACATGTTTTTTTGCAAAATATATTACTGATAAATTATTTTTCGTTCTTTATTTGTTACATTGTTACATTTACATACAAAAGTAGTGTTTAGTTGTCTTCACAAAATGTCGTATTTTGTGTCTGTGTGTTTTTTTGTAAAATGTATTACTAATTTTCTTTCTTTATTTGTTACATTTACATAAAAAAGCAGTTTTTAATTGTTTCAAAAACGTTGCATGTTGTGGTTGTGTTTTTTTTGCAAAATGTATTACTAATAAGTTATTTTTATTTCTTTATTTGCTACATTGTTTCATTGATTACCGGAATGATAATCAGTAACCGTCAATTGTCAATTCAGTCATGGCTTACTTAAAATTTAGGTGAATTTAGACACCTAAAATAATTTGCTCTGAAAAATGAAAATATCTCGAAAACTAATAAATTTGGACATAGGGAATGTTATATAAAAATTAAAGTACGGTAATGTTACTTTTCAATAATGATATAAAATACAGGATGTTCTACTTAACATTACTGAGAAAATAATGTACTTGCCTTTTGAGTGAGTCTTTGAGTATCTAATACAGGGTGAGTCACCCTGTATTAGATATAAAGAAAATTAGCAATGTCAATAATTCTTAAAAATTTTGACAATAAGTAAAAAAGTATGGCATTACTAAACCATTGCTGTTGTGCTTATTTTTATTTATACAGGGAGTTGAACTTGTTACGATTTTCATAAAAAATGGGTCATAACTTTGTAAATACCCTGTATAATATAACAAACCTTTATATTTTTGTGATGGAGAAGTTAACAGAATTTTGAATATATAATAAAATATAGGGTATTCCATTTAAAAAAACATAAGTTTGGTCTGCCACTGTGTTATCGAACACCCTGTAATATTCTAACTAATTTTGTAATGTGAAGATAAAAGGTGGCTAAAATTTTTGTTATTAACTTTTATGGCTATCTATTACTATAGCGGATCTATTGGGCTTTACCCCACTAATCAATCACCCTGTATCCAGTATTACATTACATACTTTTGAAGTGTCTTTGTACAATTCTGAGCAGTAATTTTTTCAGGTCGTGTTTTAACCCTTAAGATCCTGAATTAATTTATTTAGAAAATTTTATTTTTTTTTTGATTTTGATGTATTCAGGAGAAGGTTTTAAAACAAAATACATACATTTTTTTTCTTAATTATTTTTGACTTTTAAAATTGCCTTTACATATATGTAACGCTAGGCAGTTATAGGAGCAAACATATTTAAAATATTTCCGATTATTAATTTCAAAATAACAAACAAATACAAAACTAGATATATGAAAAATCACAATCAAGTTATTGTAGATGAAAATCTATGTTGCACTTAATGCACACTCACACATTGCACTTGCAACCCATGGTACGCACATAAGAACTACAGCATTCATCTGCAAAACGTCTCCTTTTCTTATCAGGAATATAGGTCAGGAGATCATCAATCTTATCATATCTTATATATCTACGACTACTTTGGACGAAGATGGACTGCCTGCATCTTTTGGTTTGGTACCATATTTCGTAAGATACGAGGTTACTAGATACCTTCGAAATTTTAGTTGTGGCATAGGATCATAGGATCTATTATGTTCAGTTATGTCCAGCATCAATGTAAATATACCATTATGTCCATAGTTATGTCCAGCATCAATGTAAATAGACACCACCATCATTTTTAAAGCAAATTCCTACTGGGTATCTAGCTACATTCTGGTCCATAAGATCAACTTCAACTTTACTTTCACTAGTAGCTTTTGCTGATGGTCTGGAAGACAGAGCCTCGTCAATATCATGATATATTTCGAAATCTCTTTCACTATTGCGTAAAACAAATTCAACAGGTGCTCTTAGAATTCTCTCGTACATCCTGTTAAAATTATTAAATTCCTCATCACCAAACTCCTCGTCTATAAGCACATTCAATTCTGTGGTTTCAGTACCTACATATAGCATCAACGTCTAAAGTTTCAATGGGATCAATCATCTCCAGCGCTTCTTAAAGAGAAAACCCTTTTCTGGAACAAACAATATGTTACAATTCCAAAAGTTCCGATTTTTGCTCCCATATCTTCCTAGCGTTACATATATGTAACACCAAAAATTAAAGGCTTTTTTTACAAAACCAGGATAAAATTTCAAAAAATTTATATTATCAATAAGAAAAGACATTATTTTTTTCTCAATTGAAAAACAATTTGAACAAAATATAATAACAAACGAATAGTAAAATATACTTACTCAAATTTGAGATCCATTTTTACCATAAATAATAAACACCGTCACATAAAACACTCAACTAAATAAACAGGTTAAATCAAATCCTCCAACCAACTGCTGAAGACTAGTAAACAAGTGTCCTTGAAAGTCTTGCATCATCATCTAGTTAAAATTAGAATCACTTCCTGAATTTCAGGCTTAAGATTTTAGGGGTTTCTGCGTTACATATATGTAACGCTAGGAGCTTAAGGGTTAAGACTTTTTTAAGCCTGGCCTGTTTCTGAAATAATGAATTTATTCCATACTTTTGCATCATAGTGTATACTATATATTTAATTATAAATTTATTGAAAGTTGTATACATTTGTCACAGGAATGGTAGTTTATTATTAACCAGGCACTACATTCTTCTGGCTCTGTTCTCTTCTACAAATATACAGTTTCATCAATTTGGATAATAGAGTTTTATCGTTAGTAATTTAATTATCCAATTATCGCATCATAATACCTGTCACTCTTTGCAAAATATATTTATCCCATAAATTCTAATCTCCGTAACGTAATTATGTCAGTGCTCATCGGCGCTTATTCAAGCTCATTCCTATCATAATGTTTTTGAGGTTGGTAATTGATATGTCAAAATTAAATGCGAATGTTGATATTGTAAATGTTTATGGAATATTGTTATTCAGTCGAATATCGTATTTATATTATCGGAAGCTAATTAGCGTAGTAGATTAATAATGTAATACTAACAATGGTAAATTATTATGTTTCTTTTAGTTAAAGTTAATCAGAAATCCAATAAATAAGCGAAATGGATAACTGAACGATACATGATATAAATGTTATATTTTATTTATCTTTGCCTCTATGCCTGTCCTTGCATCCAGACCTTTCTTGTACATTTCTCCTCAATTATCTTCATAGTGTTCACGTTGTCTTCCACGTCATCCAACCATTCTTCCTACACTCAAAAAAATTTAGTTCGTAATATTGATTAACAGTGATTATTGAATAGTATTTCGTTGTAACAACAATTTAATTTGTTGGTTCAATGAACTTTTAGACATTGACGAATGTATTTGATTATTGTCACAATGATTGAATAATAATTGTGAAAATAACTAGAGTACATTATTCAATAACACTAAGTTTATTCAGCCAATAACTTAGTTTCGTATATTTAATAAATAATGTTAATTGTAGCAGCAACTCACTTTCTTGATTTTGTACATGACAAGCAATTACCTTGGTTTATTGTGACAACGTACAGATTTCATTAAAACAATGTACAAATGTTGTTAATATAGAGTAATATATGATTATTGTATAGATGTAAGCTGATTGTTGTGACAACGAATGCATTAATCAATCTACTATTGCGTTTAATACCCACAATCAATGCGATCATTGTGACAATAATCGTAGTTGTTGAGACAATAAATGTTTTGCTTGACCATTTGAAATGTAACGACTTTTCCTTATCGTGATACCCCTAGCTTCTCTGTGTTACCATTGTTTAAGAAAGAATTCTTTGTTAAACAATGCTGTTACCTCTACCGAAGTGCCGAATAATAATTTAATTTCGTTTCCAAGTGTAGTGTAGTAGAAGGAAGTTTTCGTGTGTCTCTTATCCTGAGAAAACTAATTAGTATTTTTGAAAATTTAAACGCATAATAAAATATTACAGTATCATCGAGGGTCTGAAGTCCCTGAGAACTTCTATAATGATTATTTTAATAAGTCACCGGGGTGAAAAAGAAACAAATTAGTATGATTTTTAATTTCAAATATGCCATTCAAAAAAAATTTTTTGTTAATTCTGAGGGACTTTTTCCCTCGGTAATAATGTAATCTTTTATTCCACGTTTAAATTTTTCAAAAATACTTATTAGTTTTCTCAGGATCCCAAAAAAAAATGAATGCGTTTAAAAAGAATTCGATCGAAATTTTGCACGTGCGCTCTCAAAAAGGATTAAAGTGTTATACATTTTTGGAATCACTATTTCAAACGCTTTTAAATGAGCTGTCACATGACGTACTTTCCGTTTAAAAAAATCAAAGTTACGCCTGTCACCTAAAGAGGGATCGTGTAAAGTTCGAAACATCGAATGAACGAAACTGATTGTAAGAATAAATAGAATTGCTTGTAAGAAAAACCGTATTTATTGTGAGAATAAACGGAATTAATTGTAACAATAAACGGAAACAATTTTAGAAATAAACGAAATACGTTAGGAGAAATAACACTGTTATTGACACAACGAATAGTCTTCGTCGGTCAATTAACGACGTTGTTGTTTCAATAAATAGTGTTCGTTGAGTCAGTGAACAGAGTTTATAATACCAGTAAAGTGATATTATGGTATACATAATGAATGTTCATCCATTCAATAAATGTAATACATTGGCTCAACTGACGAAAATAATGAATTGATGAACATCGTTTTGTTGTTCCAATAAAACCAAGAATTGGAAAAATTTTAAGTATTGCGTTTGTTGTCTGAATTAACATTTTTATTGATATTACGTACCTTTTTCGTTGAGTGTATGTCTTCCTATCGACTTTCATGGTAATATTTTCTTAATTGTTATTGTATTTTCTTGTCCCTGGGCAATCTGGACATGTCCCAACCATGACAATTTTTGACTTTTCACAAATCTTACAATAGCTTACCTTTTATTTAATACATTAATTTCCTCGTTTCTTTTGATTCTTCATGCGCCGCGCGCCGTCTTCCTCCTGTACCGGGCCGTAAACTTTTCTCACTATCTCTCTCTCGAATGAGTTTTATTTGAATAAAGCTTCATTTTTTTGTATTATTACTTAAGTCTCACAACCCTAGGTTACTACGGATCTAATTCATATTCTGTAGATAGCCTTTTCTTTCTTTTGTCTAATAATTTCGATGTCATCAATCTTCTATTAGCATTAGCGTATTCTTCTTCTGGCTCCTATCCGTTTCGTATGTTGGAAATCATATTGACAATCATAACTTTGCACGCTGCGGCTCGAAACAGTTCCTTTGAGGTTTTCTTAAACCATGTTCTTATTCCGGTAGGTGCGAGTTGACGGAATGAATTAAAAAATAAGTTAACGACGAACAGTAAAATATTTATTTATTTTGGTAACAAAACAGGTGTTTTGCTTAGGTCTCGGAGTGGGTCGGTTGTTAGCGAGAGTGCCTTTTGTTCGCATTCTGTGAAGAGACTGAAAGAAAGCCACAGACGCTAATCTGTTTGTGTTTCTACCCCCCTTTGATCAGATGGGCAATAAATTATTTAAATCTGTCGTATAAAAACAGAAACACTTCTGCAGTTTTAACGATTGCATGTCCAAAGTGAAGTGTTGACATAATGGTCTGATATGATAATTATTAATTTATGGGTAATTCAGTTTGTTACACTGAACACACCAAAATCATATGGTTAGGGATGCATTTCGTTTGTAAAACCATGTCTTTCTTAGCATCTGGTTTGCATATTAACTGTGACTTTTATATGGCCCATATTATTTTGTTTTGAGAAAAATTATTAAAATTAAAATTAGCAAAAATAGTAATTAAAGCGTATCGCTATATTCTCAAATTCCGCAGTCATGATATTCCCCTCCTAGCAGGTCCCCGCTTACCTTTGACATTACCTTGCAAAATGGACTGCAGCAGAGAGTAACGTGCTGATTTCTCATAACGTGTCCCAGATACTGCAATTTTATGCGTTTGATGGTAAACACACTCTCCGGTTCCTTCTTCATGCTTCTTAGGACTTCCTTGTTCGTGATACTTGTTAGTGATCTTTGTTGTATTAGCATAGTATGTACCGGGTGTCCCAATAAGAATGCCTCTCGGCCATATCTCAGCCTGGAAATTATTTTCATAATTGTAGGTCCACCGTTAGAGGGCGTAATTGAATATCAAAAATTAAAAAATCAAAATTTTGCAAAGTTTACCTAACGAAAGACCCCCGAAAATCCAATCATCGTATTCTTCATAAAATTCTGCGCATATTTGATTTCACAATTTTAAGTCTACCTTTGCAAATAAGAGGTGGGGGTGAGTGGGAACCTCCTTATAAAAAAATGGCTGTAAGTTGAAAACAGCTCTTTTTTGTCAATGTCAGAATGTTATTTTTGAAATAGCATTATAAGTAATATGCAAGCTAGGAGGCGTTCCTTAAAAAATTTTCAGAAATCTAGTTTTCTATGGAAAATATTAAATATGCATTTTTAATCCTTCAAGTATTACAAAATTAGACCAAATTAGCAGTATAATACCGAAAACCGCATGTCCATACCTTTTTTCTATCTCGAGATATCTTAAGAAACGAGTAAATTTTAAAAAATAACTGTTAATGTCACCGGTAAACGAAGTTAACCCGAGAGTAGTCGCGCTCACTTCTGTAACGTCGATAGTCGCGTGTGAGGTTCTATCTCAAAATACGAATTTAAAACAAATTTTTATTTTGTACTATTTTTATCTACTTTTTATATTGAAAATATATATTTCTAACAATTTTATTAAAAAAACCTGTGTTACCGGCCACCTTCCAACATCGGCCACCTGTCCTAACGGCCAGTTTAAAAATTTCCCAAACCAATTATAACGAGCGATCCACAATTATTGGGATCAAAGCTATCTGTGCAAAAAATTACGTAGGTCTTGCTTTAATCTGAAAATCCGCCGCAGTGTGACGTCACGCCCAACTGCGGCTATCTTCAGTGTTGTTATGGTCTCTTTCCAAACAAATAGTAAAGATTGAAAACACGTTGAAAAGATACACGCTTTCGTTCATCCGTGAAAACCATATTTATTAATAATAATTTTGTTTATTAAAACTTGAAAAGTCAATGTTAATGTACGTACACTGACAAGTATCTGTCACTGTCAAAGTTGACGTAAACTGGAAAGTATATCTGAATTAATAATAGACATGCACTGTATAGCTATTTCTGTCGTTCAGAGCCACGTATGGTGACAATAATTTTGGATCACACGTTATGTAGACTACAAAAACTGGCAATACCGTCCACCTTTCTATATCGGCCAATAATAGTTCTTTCATTTTTAGTTGCCGTTATTGACAAATTTTACTCTACAGTAAAACCTGTGTTAACGGCCACCTGCCAACATCAGCCACCTGTCCTAATGGCCAGTTTAAAAATTTCCCAAACCAATTACAGTAGAGCGTCGATAATCCGAACCCTGGTAATCCGAACGTTCGCTAATCCGAACGCAAAAAAAAATTAAAAAATATGATCGCGGACCGAATTTTTGGATTTAATATGACAACATGGGCAAAATATGACCGCGGATTTTTGTTTTGTTTGTGCAGAAATACATACAATATATTTTTTTGTTTATTATGCAGGTGTTTTATTCTTTGTAACTAAAACGTATGTACATAATATGTACTATGTTTATGAGCTTTGAAAGTATGTACTTGAGTATGTACTTTGAGATATGTTCGATAATCCGAACAATTTGATAATCCGAACTACCCCTGTACCAATTAGTTCGGATTATCGACCCTCTACTGTATATGTAGACTACAAAAACTGGCAACAGCGGCCAAGTTTCTATATCGGCCAATAGTTCTTTCATTTTTAGTGGCCGTTACTGACAGGTTTTACTGTATTACGAAACAGGATGAAATGTGAGATTCTATCTAACGGCGCGACTACCCGCGGGTTAAAGCTAATTGGCTCTCCCCAAAGCCATAAATTTCACAAAAAGAAGAAGAAAAAGAAGAAAAAAAAATTCCTGCGCATTACTACACCCTTCCTCGAGGCACTTACGAAATTTTTTCAAAATTGCAAAATTCTTCATCAAGTTATTGCGAAAAAGGATAAAAATTGAGATTCTATCTCACCGCGCGACTACTCGCGGGTTAAGGAAATGAAGAATGCTATGGAAAAAAACAAAGAAACATTTTCCAGATGTAAACGTATATAATTAATTAAAACAACAATAAGACAAACAACACTATAAAATATAACAAAAAAAATAAAAGCAACTACTTACTTAGTGACGACCTAAATGTTCAAATTGTTGCCCATCATCTTCGATGCAAGCATTTACTCTTTCAAGGGTAAATTAAACAGCAGTCTCAATTTCTGCTTTCGCAATGCTTTGAATGGCGTTTCGTATGCTCTAGATTCTAGGTCATGTTTTCTAGAGTAGTGGGCCTAGCGGCCAAAACAAGGTATTTAACACAAACCATACATACTCATAGACGTTTCACGTAAATTGTCAAGGTCAAGACAGCAAATTAGTTACCATTCCAATCCAGAGATGTCGCTGTCAGTCAATTCTCTTGTCATAAGTTGATAATAATCTTGTCATAATAATTCACAACTGACAGTTGACAATTAAATTAATTTGTTATTTACTTTTTATTTTGCAGTTTGTGGCTTAATTATTTTATTATAGTGGTGTTACGTTTTTAATTAGATTTAATCACAATTTTAATAAGTGTATTAACCTCCTCTCCATTTTTATGAGTAGAATTTTTAGTTTACATTGATCATCCCGTGTTGTGTTTCTCCACATTAAAAAAACAATATAATAGATCCTGAAACAGTTTATTCCAATAGACAAGTGTGTCATCAACATTTCGGACCTATATATTTTTGGAAGTTTGTAAAAGATTATAAGGTAATATTTATCTAAACAATCATCCTATGTACAAGATTCTTTCAAAAATTTTCATTCAACTCGATACTCATCAGTGCTTTCAGGTGACACATAGCAGTAGTATTTAGTTAGCATTTTGAAAACAAATTGGAATATTTGAAGTTTTCAATGTTGTCCTGAAGCTATTTCCTTGTGGCATTTTTATGATTAATTATTTATATGGGAAATTTTTCAGTAAAATATGGAATAAAACATTGAATTGTCTTTCTGATGTTTTAATTTCCTACGAAATTTCATCAAAAATCCCGCAAAATTTATAATTTGAAATTCTCACGTAACTAAAATTTGTCAATTTAGTTCCCATTCCAATCAAGAGGTGGCGTTAATTCGATCCGAAAGATTAACATGGTCGTGAAACGTCTATAAGTATGTATGGTTTGTGGTATTTAATCCGTTCCCATAAATAAAAGCCCAGAACAGTTAAATATGTTGCTATTCAATCTACTCTTGAAAGAGTAAATGCTTGCATCGAAAATGATGGGCAACAATTTGAACATTTAGGCAGTCACTAAGAATAACTAGTTGCTTTTATTTTTGTGTTATATTTTATGGTGTTGTTTGTCTTATTTTTGTTTTAATTTATTTTATACGTTTATATCTGGAAAATGTTTATTTGTTTTTTCCATAGCATACTAATTTTCCTTAACCCCGTTTACAGGTGACAGTAAAAGTTATGTTTAAAATTTACACAATTCTTAAGATATCTCGAGATAGAAAAAAGTTATCGACATGCGGTTTTCGGTATTATGTTGTTAATTTGGTCTAATTTTGTAATACAGGATTAAAAATGCAACTACAATATTTTCCAAAGAAAACTAGATTTCTGAAAATAATTAAATACCGCCTCCCAGCTTGCATATTACTTATTAGGCTATTTCGAAAATAAGACTCTTACATTGACGAAAAAGAGCTGTTTTCAACAAGACCAAGTATACAAAATTCAATTGAGCAGAACCGGACTTAAAGGCATTTTTTCATAAGAAGGTTCCCACTCATCCCCACCTCTTATTTGCAAAGGTAGACTTAAACTTGTGAAATCAAATATGCGCAGAATTTTATGAAGAATACGATGGTTGGATTTTCAGTGCTCTTTCATTACCTAGGTTAATTTTGCAAAATTTTGATTTTTTTAATTTTTGAAAATATTCAATTACGCCCTCTAGCGGTGGACCTACAATTATGAAAATAACCTCCAGGCTTTTCCCGAGGCGACTTTTGTTATAAATATTTTTTTCTCAAAGCTGCACTATAAACGGCTCCTGAGATATGGCCGAGAGCCATTCTTATTGGGACACCCGGTACGTTTCCCACGGACTGGGACGTTTCGCCGTCGCCATTTCGCCGTCGCCATTTCGCCGTCGCCGTTTCGCCGTAGAGCCACTTCGCCGTCGGCCGTTTCGCCGTCGAGCCAGTTCGCCGTCGGCCGTTTCGCCGTCGCCATCCCGGCATTGGTACAGTTTAAAAGAACGTGATAACATACTATCTTTTTTATACTAAATGTCAGTGTAAATAAAATGCTGATGTTGCTAGTAAAACCAAGTTATATTTTCATATTCAACTATTCATCGTTTTCGTCTGAAAAATAAAGTAATTATAGTATTAAAAATATTTAAAAAGTTACATTTCATAATTATAGGCAAGTCATCTAAGATATTCTATATAAACAAGAGTATAATTAGAATACATCATTAAGTAGATAATAATCTGTTAACGGTACCTGGCGTACCTGCCAATCTATAATAGTCACATATTGTTTGTAATTTTAAGTTTAACCTATTATTTTTAGGAAATTAAGGACAATAAACAAGAGTATAATTAGAATACATCATTAAATAGATAAATATGACTATTATCAGATTCTTGGAAATAAACAATATTGACAAAAAGGGATTTCAATTTCAATTGTTTTTACTATATCAAAAATAAAAAACTTCATTATGCAAAAGTGATAGTATATAATCGTTCGAAAACCATTCAAAACTTATATACAAATAATGATCATCCCAAAATGATAAGTACGAATGCTAACAACGAAATGGCGACGGCGAAATGGCTCGACGGCGAAACGGCGACGGCGAAATGGCTCGACGGCGAAACGGCGACGGCGAAATGGCGACGGCGAAACGGCGACGGCGAAATGTCCTAGATCCCGTTTCCCACTGGAAATAAGGACATAAATTTCGCTACTTATGGAACTCTTGTGACTGACTTCTGTGCTCAGATAGATTTGGTGTCCATTAATTGGTGTTTCTTATACACTCCTGTACTTTGTTTTTGTGTCGCTTATTTTAAGCTCTCTTTCCACGCTTAAGGATCAATTTCCTTAAATGCTTCCATTAGTAATTGCTTACTCCTACTAAAGATACTCCTACTACATCGTCTGTGTGTGCACAAATTTGTATACTATTTGTACTTTCAAGTATGTAGTCCGTTCTTTAACGGTAAAATATTGCAAAACCTCTAAATTTTAAAGAACCGCTTGGATTGACATAAAATTTGGCATACACATAGCTAACAAGTCAAAGAAAAAAAGTGATATTGTACTGATATGTGCTTTTGGCCTGGGGGTGGTTTTCACCCCCTCTTGGGGTTGAAAAAATATTCGTCCAAAGAAAGTCAGGAAATGGATAAACTGGCTAATTTTAAGTAAATTTTGTTCCATAGAGTTTTTTCACTAAGTCAATACTTTTCGAGTTATTTGGCAGTGAATATATTCATTTTTTCAACAAAATAACCACGCTTTTACGCATTTTTAAGAAAAATATATCCTGTAAAAAATTTAAAAAAAATGGTGTATATATCACGTCTCTACACCTAGTGGAAGCAGAGATATAGCTAATGAAAAATAGGTTCATATTCGTCAAATTCCAAATGGAATACTTTAACGTGAAATAACCAAAAATGAAGCCTATTTCGGGGAAAACTCATTACAACTTATTTAAAGTGTTTAAAAAAAGCTTCATTTTTGTTTTATAAAAAAAAATTCTAGCATCAAAATTAAACAAGATACGCTCAAAATAAAGTTAGTCCCTTTTGGTTTTGGTAAAAAAATCGAGAAAATCACCCCCTAATTAGTATCTTAAATGAACTTAATCGTTACAACTTCACAAGTTTCTTGACTCGTGTATATATTGTTTATATGATCTGTAAGTTTCATCGGTTCAAAGTCCTTATTATTGAAAGGGCTGTAGTTAAAAGGGGTTGAACGAGTCACTGATCACGAATGTATGCAAATTTAGAAACACCAAATCTCAATCAATTTTTATCTAACAGAAAAACAAAAAAATACATGATATTCAGAAAAGCAAATCTGACTTTTTTTGTTTTTCGAGATTTTTGGTATCTCTAACAATTTTTAAGTTATTTTGAAAAAAGCATATTTTTCAAAATTTAAATTTTTAAAAATTTGAATTTGAAACCAAATTTTTTCAAAAATAAGTACTTTAAAGCGATGAAACTTACAGATCATATAAACACAACATAAGTAAAATAATTTGTGGAGCGGTAACGATTAATTTCATTTAAGTTGCTAATTAGGGGGTGGTCCTCCCGATTTTTTTTTGCAAAAACGAAAGGGACCAAGCGTAACTTGCTTAAATTTAATGCTAGAAACTTTTTGTAAAAACAGAAATAAATCTTTTTTTAAACACTTTAAAAAAGTTGTAATGGGTTTTTCCCAAAAAGTGCTTAATTTTTTGGATATTTCACGTCGAAATATTCTATTAGAAATTTGGTGAATATGAATCTATTTTTCATTGGCTATAACTCTGGTTCTACGAGATCCAGAGACCTAACGTGTAAACCATTTTTTTACTTTTTTATAGGCTATATTTTTGCTAGGAACGTTTTTTTCGACAAAATACTTACTTTTTGAGTTATTTGCGAAAAACCGTCTAAAAATGTGGTTATTTTGTTGAAAAATGAACATATTCACTCGCAAATAACTCGAAAAGTGTTGACTTGGCGAAAAAGCTCTACAGAACAAAATTTACTTAAAATTTGTCACTTTACCCATATCCGGACTTATTTTGGACATATATTTTTTCACCCCCAAGAGGGGGTGAAAGTCACCCCCAGGGCAAAAGCACACATCGGCACAATATCACTTTTTTTCTTTGATATGTAAGCTACACGTATGCCAAATTTCATGTCAATCCAAGCGGTTCTTTAAAATTTAGAGCAAAAACCGTGAAAGAATGGACTAAAGTGAGTATGTAGATAAAAGTGTTTTTATAATGTCAGTTTAGATTCATATTATGTATGAAGCAGTTTCAGGGCCATCTCGACTAAATCACTACAATGTAAATGCAGCAAAAAATCGAGTTAGCACTCAAGTTGCATAAAGCATATTTCGTCTAGGCATATGAAAGGGTTAAGGCCCATAAAAGGGGCCCCTGGTCTCAAAAAATATGAAAAATTTCAGAGCGTCCTATTTTTGTAGTACAACATACTAAAATTTGGAGAATATCGGTGGAGCCCCTCTCACAAAAGTAAAAAAAGGTAAAAATATTGTTTTCGATTACTTATACAAAATGGTATTACTTTTTGAACTTTGAGCGCACTTTTGAAGTTCAAATAAAATGTTAGTGCTTACATAGGATTCGACTTATGGTTTCTAATTTCTTTAAAAAAAAAATCTTATAAAATTTAATATAGTTCATAAAACCGAAAGCAATCTTGTAGAGAAAAGTCCGGTGTCATTTTGAAGTAGTTCATAGACCGCTATGTTCTTTTCTCATCATCAGAATATCACTCCGTGAAATTCTCGACACATGCCAATTATTCTTGAATTCCAAATAGGAGGAGAGGAAATCGCAAATCCCACCAAAGAAGAAATTGAAAAAATAATAAAAGACATTAAAATTCACAAAAGACCTACGAGAATGCCATTGTGGCAGAGAACTTAAAACACGAAGAAGATGCCTTACGAAAACAAATTAATAAGCTAATAGTAGAAATATAGGACGCTGAAGAAATGCCCGAAGATTGGAACAAGTCCATTATAATGCCCATACACAAAGAGGGAAATAAAACTGAATGCACAAACTATAGAGGAGTAACCTTCTTAGAGGTAGTATACAAGGTATACAAGGTATTTGCCATATTAATATTTAAAAAACGACTAGAACACATGGAGAAAAGTCTAGGAGGACTGATCAAATTTTTATACTAAGAGAAATCCAGATCAATTACTATGAATACAAAATTCCAGCGCAAGTAGATACTGTTTATTGATTAAAAGGCTGCTTACCATAAAATAGACAGAATTAAAGTAATATAAACGCTAAAGAAGTTACATGTACCAACAAGAATAATAATATTAGTAAGATTAGTATAATTAGTAAGAATAATAATTAGAAAAACCATTTGTGCTGTGAAATGCGATGTTTCAGAAAAATTCGAAGTGAAAAGGGGTGTTCGTCAAGGAGATCCATTGTCTACTTTGTTATTCAACATAGCTCTGAAAAAAAGATGTGAGGGATAGTGGGATATATATCTCAGGACCACTTTTATACAAGGAACACCAATGCCTGGCTTGTGCTGAGGATTTGGTTCTTATTGCACGAAGTGGAGAGACAAGTACGGCAAAAGAACTGTTTCTGGTTAGCTCTAAGATCGGACTGAAGGTGAATACCAATAAATCCAAGTAGGTACATGGAAATTGCGACGGAAAAATATGGAAACAACATGGGACACTTTAATTTAGAGGTGAAGGATGGATCAAAGGTAGAATTTAAGAGGGTGGACGAATATATGTATTGATCAGACATGTAAAGAAGAAACAGAAATCACTGGCAGTAGTCACTTGGGAAAACAAGTTTTTTGGGGCATTCCGGCTCCTTTTCGTCTTGGTACTTGGGCCTACAGGAGTCATGAGGTCGCACCATCCTGGTGCTCATTTTCTAGGATGCATCCGCAGCCTCTTTAGGAAATCGTTCGATAAATGGGTTTGTTTGGGAACATTTAGTGATGTGTGTTAGTAACTATTGGTTTTTTTTTCATTTCAGACTCTCGGTTTAAAGCACTATGTTAATTAATTTTTTTTCCAGATTTAGTTTACTTCTGGTTTTTTTATATGACATATTTGTATACTATTGCATTAGGTTCCCAAACTTGTAAGTTACTTGTGTACACAAGGTAATAAGCCTAGAAAATTAGGATTTGTATTTTATTATTGGTTTGATATTTATTTTGTAATATTACTTGCTTGTTTCCCAAATATTTTATTGTTATTCGCTTTATTCCATTTGTTCTGTTAATTTAGGTCATCGTTTCAGTATTTATCTCAACTGCATTTCTCTTTCATTCGTTGTATATTTAACATTGTTTAATTCATTAATGCCTGGTTGCACCAACAGATCTTAAGCTCCAGCTTAGTTACGCTCTACTTATAGATAGGGCCTCCTTGAATCACTTACGTTGCACCATAATTTTAGATTCTTACCTTATTATCAATTATATCTATTATTATATTATGGTATTCTTATTGTAATATATTATAATTATATTATATTAATTCTTATGATATTCTCGACTTAAGCCTAAGATCTGTTGGTGCAACCGGGTATTAGTATTTTCCCTTAGTCAGGCTCATGCCTATTTATATAGTCATATTTTTCGGGTTTTAATTTTAGTCGTGCGTAGCAAGCATACTATCACCAGTTGGTAGAAGACTCATGTGAGTTGTACCCTATATGTAAGTAAGAGGTACTTATGTAATTTTGTAACAGATAACATTATTGTAGTTATCTTAAATATAACTTTGTATAACTTATGTCATTTTAGAGTCACATGATATGCACTTGATCTAACTCAGAGATGGTTAAAAATCTGGTAGTTAATTTTAATAGATGTTTATTTATTTTGTATATCATTTATTCTTATTTCCTTTATATTTCCTTATACTCATATATTTAATATATTTAATATTTGACAGCAGTGTAAGATACCTGGGAGAATGATCGAAGATCATTTTCATGGCGCCCAGGATTTGTTAGTTTTATTTCTTTTGTTCGTCTTGAGCAATTATTCATCTTCATTCATTTTCAGTACATTATTCTTATTTTATTATTTCACCTTTTAGTCATCATTACTATCTACTTACAGCTACTGTTCTTCGACAGGCATGCAAACGAGCCGTATCCATCCTTGAGTGTCAAGTTGTTCTCTTGCATCTCTTGCTAGTCAATTCTATTCAGTTTGCCTCTGTCTCTCCATACTTCTACTTCTATCCCTTTTAATATGCCCTTCTCTTCACTTCTACATCCTTCCACTTTCCTCCACTAATACTACTAGAAAGTAGTATTTTTCCTACTGCGGTTTCTCCACGTAGAAGCCACTTAATCTCTTCTTTACATCCCATCTATTTTAAATTTTGCCCCACTAGTTACTTCCTTTTTTCCTTACTTCTGTTGGAGTATATTTTTCTTGTTACTTTCACTACAACAGAAGGCAAACACATCGTAAACTAAATCACTTGAGAAAGGCACTCTGCCGGAACAGCTGTCACATAGTTATAATAAATTTTGTATGGAAGTATAGACAACAAACGTTTTCAATGTTTTTTTGTTAGATAAAATGAACTTCCATTAAGTAACGGTCGAATCCATCAATTAACAACAAATATTTTAAACTATTTTTCAAGTATAGGTACGTAAGTTTTGCTAAAATATGTCTTTCATTAAATTTCTTCTGCGTTCAAATCAAAGTCAGGCAAGGAACCAAATTCTTCAATATCATCCTCAAAATCATCTACGTTTTTAATTTTGTACAATTGAAGGGCGGCTTTTGGAATAAACTGGAATAAGTACTTAATGTCCACAATAAAATAAAAGGAACCAACCGCCTTGCATGTCGATTGGTAACAAATACTGCAATAATATAAAAAGAACCAACCACCTTGCATGTCGTTTGGTTACAATGTTTGCAATCTTATAAAAGGAATCAACTGCCTTACGGGTCGTTGGGTTGCATCTATTGCAAAAATTTAAAAGAAAGCACTGCTTGGGTCTTTTCATATTAAAGAAAACTGCCTGTTTTTTCGATTGTCGCTTGGACCTTTTTTCTACAGATGTCGCCAGAAGCTTCGTAGACGTACGGATTTTTTTACACATATAAAGTGAATATCTGGCTGTCGTTTGGTGCTATTAACTCATGTTTTGTCAAATGTCGCTTGGTTCCTTTTCGATTAGCGCTGTCCAATTATGCATAAAATCATGCAGAATAGATTGGAAGCCTGGGAAAGAGAGATAGGTCGCAGAATATTTGACGGAAAATTAGTAATGGAGAATACGAACGACCTACGAATTTTATTACTCTGTGCTAACCCGCTGCTATAGAAATAGTAAGAAAATGCAGACTAGAATGGATCGGTCATTTATAAAGAATGCGTGAAGGCAGACAAGTCAAAACTATTGGTTGGAGAGCACGGAAGGGCAAATAAAAGATAGGAAGACCAAGAAGGAAATGAAGAGATGGAGTAATGGAAGAGGTCAGTGAGTTGGGAATCATAAATTGGAAGCAGACAGCTAAGAAACAGAAATTACCCATCCAGCAATGGACCTAAAAGGAAATGAAATATGTATAACAAATTAACGTCTGGTAATTCTTAATTATTTATTTGTCAGTCATTTACATTGGTCAAGTTCTTTTCAATTACTTGTTAAAATAGTATTACTCTTCCAACTTTGAGCGCACTTTTCAACTTAAAATAAAATGTTGGTTTTTACATACGATCCGACTTCTGGTTTGTGATAATAACGTTAAAAAACTACATCTTATAAAATTTAATATAGTTCATAAAACCGGAAGCAATCTCGTAGAGAAAAGTGCGGTGTCGTTTTGGAGTCATTCATAGACCGCTTTTTCTTTTCTCATCATCAAAATATCACTCCGTGGAATTCTCGACACATGCCAAAAATTTTAAACAAGAAAGTATGATATAAAGCACGCTAAATTTTTAAGAAGTACATCACGTAGGGTTGTGTTTTATGTCTTTTTACACAAAATTTTAATAAAATTACTTCAAAAAACTAAAATAAAATGAAAACTAAAACGAAATTGAAAATGGTTATTCATTTTAGATTTACATGTTTACTCTGATTGGAGTAAGAAGGGAATCATTCTCGTTGGAACTTTACTGCGCTGAGCAGATAAGACGTGAATTATAAATTGTAAAATTCCCTTATCTTCCTTAGTCTCAGCATCCGTTATGGCTTGCAAATTGTAGAAGCCTCGGGGGTGTTACCAGAGAAGGTTCCCATTGTTTTCAATCTGGTAGGATGTAGAGTAACATTTTTGGATGTTGTTTTATGTGCTATAAGATTGAAAACTTAGTTTTTTGCTAGCAGTTGCCGCTAGGGCATCTCTGCCATTTCGTTGTAATCCGTGACTACACGCCGGGGTTTGTTTTGGTTGGATCAGAGAGAGCAGCATAATATGTGCCTCCTGATGAGAGACTAATAAATTTCGAAACCGGTAGAGGTGCGTGCTGCACTCTCTGATTGAGCTGGAATGATGATGCGGCTGCTGTAGTTTTGTGTTGCAACGAAATTGAAAATGGTTATTCATTTTTAAAATTACTTCAGTTTACCGACATGCTGACTAAAGGAATACTAAGTAGAGTAAATAAATAAACCTAAAGTTATTGTTTTTTAATTTAACTAATAACATATGCACACCTTTTTTATGAAGTGTTTCAAGTTTCATAGTAAATTGAGTGTGTTGATTACGAATATGTGCTTCGGTTTTTTCTAGCCCGTCAGGTTTTTAGGAAAAGTGTGTTTGAAATTTTTCATAGAAACTGCCAAAAATAATGATAAAATATTTATTGAAACTATTTATAGAAAATTACATTGTAAAATTGAGTTGTTCATCAAAAAACAATGCAGTATAATTTATGTTAGACAATTGTAGGTTTTTTTAACCTTCCGCAACTAACATAGGTTTTCTGAATCTTAAAGCTAACATCTGTGTCAGAGATCGACATAATAAATGTTTCCATTGACACATTTTCAAGCGTAGGGTTGTGTTTACTCCTTGAAGGAGTGAATTTACACTCACAAAAATTTAGTTCGTAATATTGATTAACAGTGATTATTGAATAGTATTTCGTAGTAACAACAATTTAATTTTTTGTTTCAACGAACTTTTAGACATTGATCAATATATTTGGTTATTGTCATAATGATTGAATATTAATTGTGAAAATAACTAGAGTAACTTAATCAATAACACTCAATTTATTCAGACAACACTCAATTTATTGAGACAATAGGTTAGTTTCGTATATTTAATAAATAATGGTAATTCTGGCAGCAAAGCACTTTCTTGATTTCGTAGATGATAAATAATTACCTTGGTTTATCGTGACAACGTACAGATTTCATTAAAACAATGTACTAATATTGTTAATATAGAGTAAATATTTGACTATTCTATAGATGTAAACTGATTGTTGTGACAACGAATGTATTAATCAATCTAGTACTGCGTTTAATAACCACAATCAATGCGTTCATGGTAACAATCAACGAAGTTGTTGAAACAATAAATGTTTTGCTTGACCATTTGAAATGTAACGGCTTTTGCTGTTACCTCTGCCAAAGTGTCTAATAATTTCATTTCGTTTCCAAGTGTAGTCCGTACTGGAAGGAAGTTTTCGTGTGTCTATTATCGTATTCATTTTTTTAATCCTGAGAAAACTAATTAGTATTTTTGAAAAATTTAAACGTTGAATAAAATATTACAGTACTATCGAGGGTCTAAAGTCCCTGAGAACTTCTATAATGATTATTTTAATGAGTCACAGGGGAAAAAGAGAAAATTTAGTATGATTTTTAATTTCAAATATACCATTCAAAAGAAACTTTTTGTTTATTCTAAGGAACTTTCAGCCTTCGGTAATAATGTATTATTTTATTCTGCGTTTAAATTTTTTAAAAATACTTATTGGTTTTCTCAGGATTCCAAAATAAAATAAATGCGTTTAAAAAGAGTTCGATCGAAATTTTGCAACTGCGCTCTCCAAAAGGAATAAAGGGTTATATATTTTTAGAATCACTATTTCAAACGCTTTTAAATGAGCTGTCACATAATGTACATTCCTGTTTAAAAAAACCAAAGTTGTGGCTGTCACCTGAAGAGGGATTGCCTAAAGTTCGAAACATTGATGTTATAATATACTTTGATTATTTTAAAAATCAACCTGTCCGAGAGTTTTGCCTATGTGCTTAAAACAAATAAGTTAATAAGGGGACACCACTTTTTCCAGCGCACTGTATAAATCAAATCATATGAGGAATCATTTATTATTAGGTTTAGGACAAAAAAGGGGGATTTGCAAAATTATTAATAATCAATTAATAATAATAATAATAATAATATTGAGTTTATTTATAGCAAAAAAATTTTACAATACAAAAGATATATAACAATATATAAATAAACCCATTTTCTCACAGAAGTTGTGAGCCACATGGACTACAACTTGTACGTGAGGTTTGAGTTTTTTAACACTGTTCTAAGTACAAATTCTAATATTTTTACAATTTTACAAATTTAAAATAGAAATATGGAAACTTCTGATAAACTAAAATTAAAATTAGTAGAAAAAAAGAATTACTTATCTAACATTTCAGTTCCTTACTTTTTTACTTTTTACAACATACAACAATTAAATTTCAACAATTTTACAACATTAAAATATAAATATGGAATCTTTTGACAGATTAAAACTAATAAAACACAAAATTATTTATCTAATTTCAGCTCATTACTACCTATTCACTAATTCACGTAATTTATGTCTGTTACCATGGATCCACTTTTTTAACTCTTTTTTAAATTTTTTATAATTGTATATTACTTTAATGGTAGACGGTAGGTTATTGAAAATTTTTGGTCCCAAAAAATCAATGCAACGTTGGCCGATTGTTTTTTCTTTTTTTGGCACTAATGTTGTTAAATTTCTATTTCTGGTTTGGTATGTATAGTGGGTACAATCCAGAAATGATTTCTCGTTGTGTAAATACAATAAAGATTTGTAAGAGTACAACTGGTTTAGATCCATGAAATGACTGTCAGTAAATAACTGCTCCACTGAAGACCTTATACCCCTTCTATATATTACTCTAATAATCCAATTTTGTATAATGTTTAGATTTTTAAGGTGAGCATTGTAGGCTCCACCCCAACCAATAATCCCATAGGCTAATTTTGATTGTACTAGAGAAAAGTATGAAGTCCTCAAGTGGTGAACATCCAGGAAGTCGCGAAGATATTTAAATTTTGATAGTAATCCTCGTATTTTTTGGACTACATATTTTATATGGTGATCCCATTTTAGGTGTCTATCTATTATAATACCAAGGTACTTAATGCTTTCTGTATCTGGAATTTTTGTATGGTTGTCAATTTTCAGTTGGTTGAAGCTTGGCAACCCAGCGGTGTATGATGAAAACGGCAAGTATTTAGTTTTTTCAACGTTTAAAGTTAACTGGTTATGTTGAAACCATTTTTTTATTTTTACAAAGTCCATTTCGACAGTTCTCTTTAAATTTTCCCAGTTGTTACTACTGTAAAAAATTGCTGTATCATCAGCGAAACTTATGATTTGGCCTGAGGTCTGTAATGCAAGTAAGGTGTTTATGTAAACAGTAAATAAAAGCGGCCCCAAAACCATTCCCTGAGGAACTCCATAAGTCACAGTTCTGGTCCCGCTCATCCTACCATTCACAGTTACGTGTTGCTGTCTATCACTTAAGTAGCTTTCTAACAAATTTAATACCACACCTCTTATGCCGTAATTATTTAGTTTTTTTAACAATATCTTGTGGTTTACAGTATCAAATGCTTTAGAAAGATCCACAAATATACATAAAGAAGCTTTTTTATTATCTCAGGAATTATAAATATTTTTTGTCAAACATTAATATCATACATTGAGTTTATGGATTCAGTAATTTTCAATATAAAATACGTTCTTAGTAGGGATGAATAGAATTGCTTTTAAGAATAACCGTATCTATTGTGAGAATGAACGGAATTAATTATAAGAATAAACGGAAACAATTATAGAAATAAACGGAATACGTTAGGAGAAATAACACTGTTATTGACACAACGAATAGTCTTCTTCGGTCAATTAATGACGTTGTTGTTTCAATGAATAGTGTCTGTTGGCTCAGTGAACAGTGTTCGTAATATTAATAAATGAATGTTCATCCATTTAATAGACGTAATAAATTGGAACAACTAACGAACATAATTAATTGATGAACATCGCTTTGTTGTTCCAATAAAACAAAGAATTTGACACATTTTAAGTATTGCTTTTGTTGTCCGAATTAACATGTTTATTAATATTACGTACCTTTTTCGTTGAGTGTAAACAAGAGTGATACCTATTTTTAATTTATTAAGCCCCTAGAACATTAGAAAAATACCAGAGAAAATAAAAACCAGTATATAACATCTCATTTGTGAAAAACAAGATCAATTTTTCCAATGCTGTTTTCTTGTACCTAGCTTTACCTTTTACTCCTGGAAATTGAGATACTAAATTGACAGCACTTCTTCGCACGTTTTTTGTTAATATACATATTTTTTTCATCGACTATGTCAAGTCCAACACTGGTCTCTGAGACAAAATTTGCCGATAATTTCATAATGACTTGTCATTGAAGACTCAAATTCAACACTAAAAAGAGGCAGTTGAATCAGGCAGCTACTGATGGCGGCGAATATACATAACGAAAAATTTGGATATAATCGAAAAAACTTTAAGTGATCCTTCTCACAGACTGAATGTTAGTTACGGAAGGTTAAATAAATTGTTCCCTTTTTCCGTGAAAACTGTTTTTGTAGTTTTCTTTTCATGAATTTTTTTGGGCAAGTCCGTCATCAATCCATCAGTAATCAGCCATCACTATAATATCCTACCTATGTATTTTCCTTGGTAACGTATCTCCATTTCCTTTACGTCTTGGTGTAATTTCGGCCACTGTGCTTCGCTGACGGCTTCAAGATTTTCTTGAAAATAGTCAATGTAGGAATTCAGAAAATCAACTTTAATGCTCATATTGCATCCAAGTGTTTTTATGATTTTTGAGCATGTTGGCTACAATTTGTTTATAATATGGATTCTTGTTGTTTCCAATAAAACCCTCTATGACTCCTACAAAAGAACTCCAAGCTTCAGAAGATTAATCCTGGCTTATTGTATTCTGGAATAGTATCTTCGAGTTTAAGGTTAAAATTTGGAGACTACCCAAATGCCTTTTTTAAATTTAACTTTGGAAAGTGCAGAATATTTGTCACTTATATGTTTAAAGCAGTTACATTGTTTATTTAAAGTTATCAGTCCTAACTAAGATCATTTTATCAAAAGGTAAAGAAAGTAGAAAAAGGTTACCAAATCAAAACAAGCTACATAAAGACCATAGAAGGAGAGCTAGTAAGTGAGCCGGACAAAGTTATGAAAGAATGGAAAATGTATTTTGAAACTTTACTAAACAGTGATGATGAAGATTAGGGAGAGGACGAAGACAGATCAGAGGAAGTAGATATAAGAATAGCCGAACCAACCAAAGACGAAGTGCAAAGAGTTGTAAGCAAATTGAAAAACAATAAAAGTCCAGGTCAAAATGAAATAAGTGCAGAAATGCTGAAAGCAGGGGGAAGAAAACTACTGGAAAAGGTGTATGAACTGATAGAACTTATATGAAAAGAAGAAAAGATGCCTGAAGAGTGGGCCAGAGCCTGGATAATCCCATTACATAAAAAAAGGGATGCAACGATGATTCAAAATTACAGGGGTATTGCTCTGCTGGACGTGTGCTATAAGATATTTGCTAGGATTGTGAGAGAAAAATTAGACGTATACGCTGAGAATACCAAGCAGGCTTTAGAAACAATAGATCGACGACAGAGCAAATATTTAACATAAAAGAAATCCAAATAACCTGCTAGGAACATAAAATGGTTTTATATGCACTCTTCATAATTTTAAACAAGCCTATGACAAAATTAACAGAAAAAAATATATGAAGCCCGACGGCAAATGAAAATACCAGAAAAACTAATCAAGCTAATAAAAATTACCTTAAATATGACATCTAACGAAATAGTGTGGAACAGTCACAAATCTGAAGAGTTTGTAGTCAAAAAAGGACTCAGGCAAGGTGACACTCTATCAACTGTGTTATTTAATCTATTTTTGGAAACGATTTTAAGGAAAAGCAGAATAGAAACACAAGAAACGGTCTACCGTAACGAGCATCAATGCATGGCCTACGCCGACGACCTTACACTGCTAGCAAAAACTAATACCGAATTAAAGAAAACCATGAGAAGATTAGTCAGAGGCAAAAAAAATCGGCCTAGAAATAAATGAAGAAAAGACGAAGTATATGGTGCTAGGCAACACAGAAAGAGAACGTGAAGATAAGCTAAAGTTAACAGTGTTCGATGGAATAGAATATAAATTTAAACGAGTAAAGCACTTACATCTAGGTGCCATAATAGATAAAAAAGACACGAGGAAAATGAACTAAAGCACAGGATAGCTAAAGGTAACCGAAAGGTCGGCAGTTTAAAAAAATTATTAAAATCCAATTATGTATCAAGAAAGACGAAAATCAGAATATACCAAATTGTAGTAAGTACAACAGTCACCTACGGATGTGAGACATGGGTACTAAACAAAACAGAAGAAGAAATGATAGAGAGGTGGGAACGCAAGGTACTGAGGACTATTTTCGGGGGAAAAATACGGCAGACGGTCGGCAAAGAAGAACTAATCAAGAATTAAGGATGCTTTACAAGGAACCAACTATGTATAACAAGATACACAAAGGCACAAAGGATCAGGTGGGCAGGTCATGCTGAGAGAATGGAGAGATCAAGAATGCCAAAGAAGGTACTGTTAAGAAGACCAGTTGGGACAAGGAGACGAGGTAGACCAAGAAAAAGATGGCACGAAAAATTTCAAGAATATATAGGATCGATGGAAATTACAGACTGGAAAGAAAAAGCAAAAAATAGGATACGGTGGAGAAACAGTGCAGCAACTTTTACATAAACATTAAATCAAATTATATAATATATATAAGACATTAGTATAATATATTGTCATTTTTGTATTATGTAAAATTGTAATTGTTAAGTTGTAAAGCCTTAGGCCTACAAGGCCTGTAGAGCATATTAAATAAATAAAATAAATCCTAACTTTATGATAGGAAAAAAAACTAATTTTCTGTCAACTAATGCATCACGCTGTACATTTTTTTGTAGGTACAAGTTTTCTCTTAGTGGCCAATTTTTCTTCACCTAATGTAAATTTTGTGCTGGACTGCTCTCCACTCGCACAAAAACAGCGATACTTTGTGAATCCACACTGCTCACCCAAAAGTATGGATATTACTTTGAGATCTCCATAGGGTTGCCAACAATATACCCTATTCTTTATTTTATTTAGTAACAGCTCACTAGTCTCATATGTTTTGTTGAGATGTACGGTGAGAGCAACGGGCACCAAGATATAAGTATTACTATTGTGCAGCAGGGCAGTGCCTATCTCGGCCCAAGAAACAGGTAGGTCTTCCAAAAATGTCCCAAGTCGACCGCAAATATTAAAATTGTCCGATATAAAATATACCAGCTCGGCTCATGGGATTTTAATTGTTACTATCAAGTAATGCTATCCGACGAGCATAATACAGATTCTTTTTTTTTGCAGAATGTAAATCATTTGTTGTCAAATTGGTCAAATTATTGTCTTTATTATTGAGTTCTTTTCTAATTAATTTGGAAGGTTTCTCAAATAAGTCATCTTTAGCCTTCGTTTTATCCCGTGACTTAAGACTTGTCTTTTTAATAGGTTTTCTTATTCTGGATCATGATTATGATTATTGTTAAGGTATAGGCACTAGTCGTAATTCGATTCTTATTTTCTCCAATTGTTTTGATGAAAGCTTTGCAATTATCCTTACACATCTCCACTTTGTTTCACTTGATGCTAATAACAATTTTCACTTATACTGGGCTTTAAAGATGTAACATCCTTCAGTATTTTGTCGTGCTTTGTAAATCATAGTGCAACAACAGTGACATTAGTTATTAGTGTAACTTCAACTAGAAATAATTGTTTTTGACTACATGAGCAGTGGCGTTATATCCAAACAGTCAATATGTTTCAAACATATAACCATGGCTTTTATGGTTTATCCTTATTTTATATTTAGGTATAATTATTATTATACCTACTAATGGGGTACTAATACCTACCTTTAGGTCTTCGAGCTGACCTGGGAGGTTTTTAAAATGTACCTGCGGTATCATAAAAGACTAAAGATTATAGTGGGCCGAGATGGGAATACCCCGTGCAGCAAGACAGCCATCAGATTTCTCTTAGAAAGATCAATGAATAACCACCATGATGTGGAATCGTCATTGTTAGCTCCCAGTTTAATACCTGTTTCAGAAATATTATTGCAACAGGTAAACCGAAGATTCCTCTTGACAAAAATATTCCGAGAAATTGTTTCACGATGCCTATACCACGAAAATTTAGTTCCTGGAGCCAATATATTTTTATCGTTCAGTCGTGATCCTAAGATTTCTGCAGCATCCTTCGACAGGCCCAAGTCTCACCTTAAGTCATTTTGTGACCTGTCAACACTTGTTTTTTCGTTTGAACTTTCATCTGACAATTGCTGTTGGATGGTGTGAAGAAAAGGTGTAGGAATGGGGATTCCTGGTCCATAAAATATTTCATGAAACCGAAAACATTTTGAAGCCCTTCATAGACCTGCATCTTCTTTTCTTATCATCAGAATATCACTCCGTGGAATTCTCGACACATACCAAAAATTCTAAACAAGAAAGTATGATACAAAGCACGCTAAATTTTTAAGAAGTACCTCACGTAGGGTTGTGTTTTATTACCAGAGAACGGCAGTTCTCGCCAGTGGCGCACATCCACACTCCCCTACACGCGACACTATATATACACGAAATTTTCGATTTTCTAAATTTGATTGAATTAAAAATTGGGCCAACTTCCTTCTTAATGCTCAGGAAAAGACTCACCGATTCATATGTCAACCATCCATTTTGGTCCACGGGTGTGAATTTTACGGCCCTTCCTATTTAGGGTCTGTTTTTCGTTCTCGTTCCCAAAACTCCCAAAAACTTCGAAAATTTAACTCCGACCTTTGCGGCTTCTGATAGTACTGATCATTACCTTTCTAACTCATGTATAATTTTGAAAATCGGTTATACCATTCAAAAGTTACCGAGCTCAGAAATATGACCCAATTTTTATTTAAAAAAGGGAAAATGTTTGTCGATATGTATGTATGTATGTGGAAAAGTTAAACTGATCTGAATTTTTTTTCTGTGTTTGAAGACGGGGCCAGGGCCAATTCAGAACCGATGTAGCTTGTGACTTTTGACTACCCATAAGCCAGCTATAGGACTTGGTAAGTACAAAACGGCATATTTTTTGGGGGTATATATCTTCGGTTCAAGAAGAAACAGGAGAAACGCAAATTAACCAAATTAATAGTATTGAGTTAAGCTTTCAAATGGTGTCTAACCCTCCAGGATCAGACATACACACGGCTCAGTATAGCCAAAAAACTGAAAAACTAAACTTTGAAAATTTTGGTTTTTTGACATTTACTTAAAATTTCAACTTACGAATTGCGTCAATAACTGAGCGTTTGTAGAAGGACTCTAGGCGAATCTAACGGTGTATACCTCATACCCGGGAAAATTCGAATTTTTAAGTTATAGGCTTCATAAATATGATCAAATATATTTCTTACGGGAAAAACAGTTTTTCAAACTCAATAATTCCTGTAATAGCTTCAGTTATCATACTTGACCTTAGATTCATCAGATACTACTTGTAAATATGTTCCAATCTCATGTTTAGTGATCAAAATCGGTTAAGCCGTTTAGAAGTTATTAAGCTACAAAAGTATAATCCAATTAACGATTATTCCCTAAATGGTTTATGTAGTGGTAGTGGGTACGACGCTAAATTTGATCTGGCAACTGGCAATTCGAGTTCATTTACCGGCCGTCCCAATATTTGTTTTTCAATCTATTTCGAAAAAAAAAACTAGAGTACATTCGATGGACACTAGATCATTTGGGAGATAATGCGACAAAGGCGACTATTTATAAAGCTTAACGTGTAATCGAGAAACATTGCATTTAACTTCATACATTTAATTTATAAATAACTTTGAAAAACTCCTGGTACAAGAATAAAAACCGCTAAACGCCGTAAAAATGAGTGGCGCATACAATAGTCCAGCTACAAAAGATCTGATATGAATATTACGTGGCGCGAAAATGTATTTTCATTTTGATGCAAAACAAAATTCTAGTTTTATTTTAAAAGATTTTCCATAATATTTGCTAAATTTGAAGTAAAAGCGCCACAAAAGAGTAACTCTGATACATTTTGAATTTTGAAACTCTTTTGTGGCGCGTTTACTTCAGCAAACATTATGGAAAACTCTTTTAAAATAAAACTAGAATTTTGTTTTGCATCAAAATGAAAATACATTTTCGCGCCACGTAATATTCATATCAGATCTTTTATAGCTGGAATATTGTATGCGCCACTTATTTTTACGGCGTTTAGCGGTTTTTTATTCTTGTATCTTTTTACACAAAGTTTTAATAAAATTACTTCCACAAGGAAAAAGTTTTCCTGTAGTTGGCTGTATACCATGTAATACAAAAAACAATAAAATCCTTTATAAAAGGTATATATTTAAAGTCCCTAAAAAGGGCTACATCATAGAACTAGTTTGCGATTGGTTGACCAATCATCATCAGTGCTTACCTAAAATGAATATAACCTGGTAAAATAATGCAAAGATTTTGAAATTTTGATTACGATTATGGAAAAGTTGTAGGTTATACTCACTTGAAATTTACATGCTAACCACAAAGATATATTTATACAAAAATATGTGGGTCAAAGCCCTTTACAAGTGATCCGTCAAAGAAACATCGGTTAAAAATGCTAACTAAAGCATGGATGTTAGAAATATTTCGTTAATACGCCCCAGGTAACATATGAGCTATGGTTTGACTTGTTCACATAGTGACAGTATGGCAGCAAGTGACAATGAAATAGGTGGAGACTCCTGAACAATGACGTGACAGAAGTGACAGTTCCACAGGAAGTTGAAAACTTACCCTGTCATATTTAAAGACTATGATGTACAGCTAGTTAAAATAAGAAATGATGTAAAAACACTCACTCCATTGTAAAAAATAATCATTTAAAATATAATAAACTAGATGTTGTAGTTAAAAATGTATTCACGTATATTGTCAGTGGAGGTGTTTAGGCAAACCACATTACACAAATGTTTGTATTCGAAAACTAAAGCCAGTACACAAATCTTGTTGTCAAAAGACCTAAGCAATTTTGTGTTGATTTAAAATTATTGAATTTATTTAACTTATTGGTGGCTGTTGGAGTTTCTGTAAGTTTAAAAAGAGGTCACAATGGAGGTGAATGAGGTGTAAAATAGTCTTAAATAATCTAGGTGAATGTATCATTAAGAAAGTACAAGAGGCGACTAATTCCTAAGGCCCCCGCAGGCTGCCCGGATCCCTAAGGGTTTAAAAACGAAACCGCCATAAGATTACAGTAGGGGGGGAAGGAATGGGTATGAAATATCTATGAGGAGATTAATTAGAATGGAACAAGAATGGGACCAAGAAAGGAAATTAGACTTTTGATTTGGTCTTACTATAGATGAGTGTTACATGTTGGTAATGACAGATTGAATACATAGGGTGAGAATGGTCATATTATGTAGAATATGGTGGTGGGTTGTATATAGATGAAAAATTATATAATGTGGATGTGTGTGGATGATGCTATCAGTAATTTATTTGTATGTTATGGATAGATAAAAATGGTTTGATGGGTGAAGATGAAAAGAAGATTATTGTGAGTTATACCAGATAAATTATAAGTGTGAATGTGAACATGTGAACGAAGCAGTAGAAGGGGGTGAGAAGTAATATTGTAAATGTGTTAAGACAAAAGTTGTCGATGGAGTGGTTGGAAGTCCCGATTGAACGAAACATGGCGGTTGATACAATTCGGACTTTTTTGTTTTTCTTTGATTATTTCTAGGTCTTCGTACAAGTCTAGTTTTAAGAAGTCTTTCTGTGGGATGTTGTGAAGTAGAGAGACATCATCTGGGATATTCAAAGTATGATTTTTATGTTTAAGATGTTGAGAAAAGGTAGAGGTGTTCTCTCTTTTGGTGTGTTTTAGAGAGCGAGAAGCAAGTTATCTACAAGTGCTTCCTATATAAGTAGCATCACAGTCAGAACATTGTGGTCTATAAACACCACTACGATTCATGTAATTGATACTATCCAATTCCAAAGATAGATAGATTTTTTTAAATTACTTTAATTCACCGACATGCTTACTGACGGAATACCCGTGTAAATAAATAAATACAGCTAAAACTATTGTTTTTTAATGGAATTAATAATTTTTAAAACAAACTTTTGCTTTCACTCGTCCAATTTTTAAGTTTCTTAAGGAAGCATTTATTTTTAGCTAGACTTATTTGTAAAGAGGTTTATAAAACTACAAAATATACACGATATACAAAAAGTATCGCAGAATTTTTAAAAGAGAAAAAAAAGTTTAAAAATAATTTTTAATTTTAGCAAAATGTTATAATAGTCGTCTATCGTCTCCTTTTGGTGTCTACAAACCCAAAGATTTCAATAATCAAGTATATTCAAATGGGAAATAAGCCACAATTTTACCTAAAAATGATTTTATTAACGTTTCGACGCCCAAGTCGGGTGTCGTTGTCAAAATACAAAATAATTTTGTATTTTGACAACGACACCCGACTTGGTCGTCGAAACGTTAATAAAATCATTTTTAGGTAAAATTGTGGCTTATTTCCCATTTGAATATACTTGATTATAAAAATGCCACAAGAAAATAGCTTCAGATCAACACAAAAATTTCAAGTTGAAGCTTGTTTTTTTCCAAAAATACAAACCATAAACGAAACGTTGTTAAGCAAGACATTTCTTTTGGACATTTATTTTGGATATTTGTGTTCGAGAATTTGATTTGTGCACTACGTCTGCTTGAGTTTTCAATGAGGAGGTGCATTCTTATAAAAATGAGTAATATAACTTAGGAACAAGTAGCCCATATTGTAGGATTAATTGGAGTTGGAGACGGACGATCGCAGCAATATATTGCTGATGTTATGGGAATCCACCAATCCAGCAATTCAAAAGCTTTAAGAAGAGATAGAGAAAGTGGAGGATACACAAGAACACCAGTTTCGGAACCTCCCACGTATACGAACCCCGGAGATGAACGATATTTACATCTGCAGACTTTCTGCACACGATGTTACAGCTAGACAACTGCTAAATGATCTTTCCACGGCCCATAATGTTTAAATAGGTTAAAATTCGGTTAGATACAGATTAATGGTATTTGGTAATAGAGCGAGAATGCTTGCTACTGCTCCACTGTTAACGAGAACACATCGTATGGTACGTTTAAGTTTTGCACCAGGAAATGTCGATTGGGATATTAACAACTGGGCTAATATTCTTTTTATAATTGAGTCAGGATTTTTGCTTTGTGGATCCAGTAGTGCAAAATGTCTGTCGGATCTACAAAGTGCAAATCTTTACTCATACGTAAAAAGAATATTAGTCCAGTCGTTAATATCCCAATCGACATCAGTGGTGGCTGGTCAGGGTCGGCAGGGTCGGCAGTGCCGACCCACACATTTATGGACACATTATAGATTTTTTTAAATATTTAATTTAATCAGAGTTGATGATATTTGTTTCTGTGAAATAAAAAAAAGTATCTGTGAGATATTACAGACTAAATTTTATTCATTGTTTTAAAAGAATTTGATCGATTCCACACGTTAAGTCGGCTAAGTGATCCCTGTACGCTGTGCGTAAGAGACTTTTCAAAAATGATCCTATAGCCATGCACCCGATTGCGATTGTGTGTTTTCGGCAAGCCGTCCCCAGATTGAAGATTTGCTTGTAGTAAGAAGCTATGGAATATTAGTCGATAGACAACCAATTATATATTTTTTCTACAACCACTATTCAAAGTGCACTTTTCTGCACGGTTTTATGTTAGCAAACTTGATATTTTCTCACAGTATAAGATATTTGACATTAGTGTGCAGAAAAGTGACGTTTCTGTGCCGCAAAGTGACGTTTCTGTGCCGCAAAGTTCTTTTCTGCACAGCTGACTACCTCATTCTGAGTAACGTTATATTCTGTTTACATCCGTGGACTACCGCATTCTGAGTAACGTTATATTCTGTTTACATCTGTGGTTAAACTTTAGACAAATATATAACCTATAAGACAATTATTATATTTAACTATAGCATAGAAACTAAATTATGGATGTTACAACTGTTTTATTTTACAATTTTATTCTTATTAAACATTTTATAATTATCAAATAACCAATAAGGATTTAGCAACCTGTGCAAGAGACGTCGAATGAAGTAGGTTTTGTGTAAATCCGTGACTGCATAAAAATATAATGTCAATAATGTGTAATAATTGTTTAAATTTAAACAAATTAAGGCAGTGCATTAATTTTTTAACTGATTTCTGTGCAATTTATTTAGGTGTAAGGAATTTAAATTGATTAGTAGGTATTAATTAAATACAGTTTAAAATTTATCACATAGGTACCTATTATAATTAATCGTCGTTTGGAAATTGTGATTTTTATTTTTAGGAAAAACTGTGCTTGTAGAAAAAGTATAGTGTGAAACACGTGCAGAAAGGTAATTTCTCACTCGTTTGAATTGCGGCACTCGCTTGCGCTCGTACCGCAACTTTTCAAACTCGTGAGAAATTAGTACCTTTCTGCACTTGTTGCACAATATACTATTCCGTATTTATTTGAATGGCAAGTGCGACAGAAACCAATCTGGCGAGCGGTGATCTGCAAACGATAGCAAGGCACGTACCTAAGCGCGCCCGGGATAAAATTATGAAAGAAATTAGGTAGTTTTACGTCGTTTAATGATTGATATCGTAATTGCTTAAGTTGCTAGGAATTACCATTTAGGGGACAGGATGAATCGGAGGGTTCGTTACATAAAGTTAATTATGGAGAACAAATAAAAAATTTTAACAAATTTTCTAATTTACTTTCTGACTAAGTAGAAGACATTTAGCGGCGTACCTAAAACAGCACAGAATGAAAGAATCAATTACTAGTTACATTTCAATGCTTTTCGGTAGAAGTAGACGAAACTACTGATAGAGGTAACATGTCATTACGTCACGTCTAATGTTTATGAGAGGTTTTTAGGTTTTCAGACGTGAGTGTAGAAGCCATAAAGCAGAATATATTTTTGGTGTTTTAAAGGACATATTAACATTTTTTTAATATTAAAAATAAATTGGTAAGGCAAATTTATGACGGCGCTGCCTTGATGTCCGGTGAATTGTATAGTCTCCAGGCAAAAGTTAAAACTATTGCACCAGGCAAAACTATTATTTACTCAATGTTATAAGTCATTGACTTCTTTGACGATGCAAAATTTAAAAGTTACGCCAAAAAATTTTCAAAACATTTATTAGACAAGTTCACTAAAAATTATCATCATTCTTTAATCAAATAAAATAAGAAAATGGATTAACAGGTTTATATGCTGATCCAAATATTTTCAGAAGTTGGGATGAGTTACAAAATATGTATAATTGTATATACTTACTGCAATTCTTTAGGTACAACAAACTGTTCCCGAAATTATTGAATTATTGTGCTCAAATATTGTCAAATTCTGCCTCAAATGAACGGGATTTCTCTTGTCTCAAAAGGGTCAAAACGTATTGTCGAAACAGCATGAAAAAAGAGAGAAAGAGAGAATGTCAAACTTGTCTTAAATTTTAAATGTCAATGGAAAAAAACTCTAAAATCTGTCCAAAGCAATAACAAATTTTACAATGACGTTATAACCCATTTTGCCACTTCGAAACAACATAGACTAAATATACTTAATTTATAAACAGGTTTAGGTTCTAAATTTATAGGAAAAAACAAAAATAAAACAAAAAATAAAACAAAAAAAAACAAAAAAAAAAGCAAAAAAAAATAAAAGAAATAAAAAGAAACATAAACCAAAAATCTCCTATGAAATTGAAGACTTTTAATTAGATGTCATACCTATCTGACGAGACAAAACCTTGCTGACCCTGTCCCTAAAGCCACGAGCCGCCATTGACCGACATATTCTGGTGCAAAAGTTAAACGTGCTACAACAGTGAAACAATATCAGGTATTCTGGCTCTGATTTCAAATTCACTTAATCTGTTTCTACTGGAATTAGCACTTTACGAACCGAACATTACTGGCCACTGGCCGTGGAAAGATCATTTGGCAGTTATCTATCTATAATAATATGATGAGAACGCAAAGTCTGCAGATATAGTTAAATTTTATCTGCGGAATTTGTGCACTTGGAAAGTCCTAGAACTGGTCTTCTTGTGTATCCTCCGCACTCTCTATACCTTCTTAAAGCTCTTAGAACGCTGGATTGGTGGATGCCCATAACATCAGCAAGATATTGCTGCGATCGTCCATCTCCGTTTAAACCTACAATTCTAGAGAACTCATCTCCTCATTAAAAATCCAAGCAGACCTTATGCACAGATCAAATTCTCGAACGGAAATGTCTAAAATAATATTGTGTTTTAACAAAGTTTTGTTTACTGTTTTTTTTTTCTGCAAAAACACGCTTTAACTTGAAATGTTATGAGTTTGTAGACACCTAAAAAAGACGATAGATGAGTATTACATATTGCCGGTCCGGAATATGAATGACGTAGCTGCAAAAAGCCAAATTCCTCAGGAGAGCAAAAAATATTTTTAAATATTTTAAATAGGGATTAAATCAGGAGTAATCGTCTAGGAGCATCGGTATGGCGTTAATTGTTACAATGATGGCTTTTATGTTTTATTAGAAACATAAGGTGTGGATGACACCAGACATATTAGAATGAATGGACGAAAGACGCAAATTGAAGAATAATGCAGAAAAATACAGAGAGGTTGATAAGAACATAAAGCAAATAATAAAGAAGGGCAAAGAATCATGGATTAAAGAACAATGTGTAGAAATGGAAGACTATGAAAGAAAGTATGACACATTCAATATACATAAAAAAGTAAAAGAAATTACAGGAACCCAAAAAAGACATCAAATAAGTCTGCTTAAGGACAAAGACGGAAATATTATTATAGACTTAACAAAAAAAATTAATAGATGGAGTGAATACATAAGAGAATTGTTTGAGGACAACAGAAATAACATTGTCCGGGTAAATGGTGAAACGGGACCTGAAATCCTAAAGTGTGAAGTAGAAATGGTACTTAGAAATTCCAAGACTGGAAGGGCAAATGGACCCGATGAGGTTCCTACTGAATTACTAAAGCTCTTGAATGATGAATCGATAGGTATAATATTGCACTTATACCTATAGAAATACGTAGAGCAGTACGACAGGGATACATTTTGTTACCACTGCTATTTAATGTATACAGTGAAAGCATCTGCCAGGAAGCCCTTTTGCAAGCAAATGAAGGAATCGTAATCAATGGAGAGGTTGTAAATAATATTCGATACGCTGACGACATTGTACTAGTAGCAAGAACAGTAGAAGAATTACAACGATTACTTACAAACATAAATATTGCTTGCAACAATTATGGCATAAACATTAATATAAAAAAAACAAAAAAAGTATATGGTATTCAGTAAAATCATGACACAACCAGCACATATTAGTATAAACTGCATTCAAATTGAAAAATTATCAAGTTACAAGAACTTGGGAACTTTAATAAACGAAACTGGAGACCAAACAATGAATTAAAAAGACGTATCGAAATTGCCAGGGCCACCTTCATAAAGATGAGAAAATTCTTCTGCAACAGAGATATAAGCATCCCTTTACGATTAAGAATGCTAAGAGGCTACGTATTTAACACGCTACTATACGGTGTAGAGGCCTGGATTCTCAAACAGAACAACATAAAAAATATTGAAAGTTTCGAGATGTGGTGCTACCGTCGGATGCTGAAGATAAGTTGGGTTGAAAGAATTACAAACCTTGAAGTAATACGAAAGATATGAGGAGACCCAGAAATTTTGTTAACGATAAAACGAAGAAAACTCTAGTATTTGAGTCACCTGATGAGAGGTAATAAATACGCATTACTTCAAAATATAATCCAAGAAAAAATAGAAGGAAAACGGAACCAAGATCGTAGAAGAATGTTATGGTTGCGGAATTTGAGAGAGTGGTTTGGCTGCACCACTAATGAACTTTTTAGGTCAGTTGTAAACAAGGTCAGGGTAACATTGATGATTTCCAATCTCCGATAGGAGTGGCAAAAGAAGAAGAAAATGTTTATCCCTAACGGTTCGAATTTAATTATCTTAACTTAATCCACCCATTCCAACCCTTTTTACAGTTGCGTCATTTTTTATCAAAAAATTTTTAAATATTTAAAATAGTGATTAAATAAAGAGTAACCGTCCGAAGCATCGGTATGGCGTTTTTTCTTAAAGTGATGGCTTTTAGTTTCATCCCCATTGTTCGAATTTCATTATTTCAATTTAATCCCCTATTTTCAACTCCATCTACGGTTGCGTCATTCTTGATCTGAAAATTTTTCTGTAAGAAAACTACTTTAAATATTCATTATGCCTTTTATTCTTACAGCGGTGGCTCTTATTTTCATCCCTATTGGTCCGAATTTCATTATCTTAATTTAGTCCCCCCATTTTCGACCCTATTTACAGTTACGTCATTTTTCATTTGAAACAAGGTCTAAAAGGGTGCATATTTCAATAACGACTCAACTATCCTGTGATGGCCTAGCACATAGTTACAGTCCTGTCGCTTTTGTATCATCTGTATACAGTATTTTAGAAGTTAATTTCGCAATAAACAGGAATTGACAAAATTTACAGTTACGTCATTCTTATTTCGGACCGGCGATATAACATCCTCCTAAAAATTAAAAATTATTTTTAAACTTTTTTTCTGTTTCAAAAATTATGCGATACTTTTTGTGATTTGTGTATAATAATATTTATATAGATTCTCCGGAAAATCATTGATGAGCAGTGTATTCAAAACAAAAAGTGTAGTATCTGCAAAAACCTGACTATTCCAATACCTACCGATATTCTAATAAATATATCACAAAAGTTAAATTAATGTGATTGTTATTGTTTTGTTATTTTATAAAACAGTTGCAATTTCTTTTACAAAATAAATATGAAAAAGAGACAAGTAAGTACATCTATAAAGTTTATATTATTATGTTTATAATAGTCTAATACAGTTTTTTATTTTTATCTGATGTTTTGGTGACACTAGTTTTAGTTGATGGTATCATTAGGTATTTCCCGAAATGTTCCTGTACTTCAAATAAGAGTACTGTTTTACCTGTTTTGAGAAGCTCTCCCAATATTTCGTTATATTTGTCACTAATGTATTCTTTTCGTTTCTGATTCAACTGTAGTGGTTGTATGCCTGTTGTGTCTGTTGTTTTCTGTACAAACTGTTTCTTCTCTTCATCATAGTGTATCTTCACTTCTTTTTTAAACTATGAGATTTTTTTTCATATGTTAGCGTTTGTTACTTTCCTCCACCCAAGTGCTTCTGTTGCAGCGTTATGTTATATGTCTGTGGCGTTATGGCAAAAGGTAATATGTCCAAATTCCTATTTGTTGGCAAATGATAAAAACAACTTTTCCTGTTAATAATAAATCGTTGCAGTCCAATATGTGAACCAAATAGTATTAGACAAAAATATATGGAAAGCATTATATAAAGTTTGTATTTTCAAAAAAAATTTATATCATAGGAGGGGGGAAATCGAAGGGGAAAAATCATATCAACTTTTGCCATTTCTTTTTAATTTGAAAAAAACAACTTGTCCTGTTAATATAAAATCGTTTCACTCGAATATGTGAACCAAATCGTAGTAGACAAAAATATATGGACAGCAATATGTAAATTTTTTACTTTCACATACAATTTATTACATAGGAGGGTGAAAATCGGAGGGGGAAAACATATCAACTTTTGCCAACTTTTTTTATTTTGCTATGACATATCAAAATAAGGAGATTGATAACAATTACAAAATAATTTGCAAACTTAAGAAAACAAATATGTATTGTATTGATACATAGTAAGTAAATAGTATAAAAGATAAAACTAATTAGTATCAATATTTACAAATTATTCATTTTACTATCACTTGATATGTAACATATCATGTTCTGGCTACTTAAGCTTTTCTTAATTTTGACATATCAACTTATGCCACTTCATATAACACCTTCATCTTTCACGTAGGCACATATCTTCTTATGCCACTTTGTTAAACATCCTTTTTACAGTTTTTATCAATTAAAAACCAAAAACACGATTTTTTGGACATATCGCCTTCTGCCATCAGACCACAGATGTAATTATGTTATTTTTTAGCTCTCTCGGTGTTACTCGGTGTTATGATTACTTATCTTCTAATATTGCTATTCTAGCATATTTGATTATTATTATTCTCAGCATAATATTCTTCTCTAATATTATATTATTTCTGTATAAGTATTCCGTGAATTCCGTATTTAGTCCTTTAACTCTAATTGTTGTTTGTGTTAGTGTCAATCTCTTGAGTGTGATGTATTTCGTGATAATTCTTTATTCTACTTAATTTTGACAGTACTATACTACAATCACAATAAAGATACACTAGAAATAATGAACCCAAAACACGTTAAATGTTACGAGGAACACTCCCGAATCAGGATTTACAATGTATAAACTTTGTAACTCAGGAATTAGGATTTAAAATAGGTATTATTATGTATCTCTTTATCAATCAAAGATAGAGTAAAAATTTTAATTTTTTATATAACGCGGGCACATAAATTTGATACACCCTGTATATTGATTTGTAACTATTTGGTAGAAGGTAGCTTTTACGCAGTGGGTTTCTCCTTAATGAGTTTTTCCTGAAGACTTAAAGACATTTGTAAATACAGTGAAGTGAAATGACAATTTATTTCGGATTATAATTTAAAAAGATTGTTTGTTACGGGAAAGGTAAAATCCACAGGTAATTTTAATTATTAGTTTTTAGAAAAATAAAGGTAGAGAGATTTGGAATTTTAAGGCTGTTTGTTTAAACACAAGAATTTTTGTATAATTTCCGAAAAGTGATTAGTTTGAGTAAAAGTATTGTTTGAAATAATGCCTGGGTTTTTCGAAAGGAAAAGAGAAATGTTTCTGATTGGCTTGGCAATTTGGAAGGGGGAAAGAGAGGTTTTGAGTATTCAGACAGTTTGGAAAAGAAAGATGATTGTGTGGTCGGTATCCGAGAAGGGCAGTCGAAAGTTTTCGCGTATAGTTCAGAAGCAAGTACTAGTGGTTGTTTGATAGTGGAGAGTAGCTGAAAAGTGGAACGAGAGACAAATCAAATTGAGAAGAAAAACCTCTTTGATTCTGTAAAGTCCAAGAGAGTAAGTTACAAGAACTATAGTTATTAAAATTATTTGTGACACTAAGTAAAAAATATACTTGGGTCTCCGGAGATTTTTATTAACCCGCCATTGCACGCGCTATGAGGGAATCCCTCACCATATTTGTTTATAACCAATGAAATTGTGTAAACTAGTACGATAACCTTAAGCACCCAGGAATGCCTTTAGCATGGTTCATGAGAGGGTATGAAAAAGTTATAGATTATTTCAGGCGGTCAGTGTGCTGTGTGATAGTTGAAAGAAGAGACATCCCTCTTCAAGTGAGGGAATTCCTCACTGCGCGTGCAATCACGGTGAAATCACGTTTCTGTTATCTCAAAGAAACTTTTAGGTTTTTATTTAATATTTAGGTAGGTTTAATTAAAATATTATTGTTTGGATTAGGTTAGGAACAGTGGCACAGCGTGGGGGGGGGGGGGTTTGGGGGTTAAAATCCCACCCATAGCGTATAGAAATATATATAAAAGAAGGTAGGAAAATGTAACGTGTCTTTCACAAATAAAACAAAAAACTTTTGGTGCCCAAGCATACCCCCCTCCCCCCAGAGGAAAATTCTAGGTGCACCACTGGTTAAGAACCCATTTTTAAATTTACCTATTCTAATTGGGAAATAAGCCACAATTTAACTTGAAAAATTGATTTTATTGACGTTTCGAATTCCACCTCGGACGTCGTTATCAAAATATAAAATATTAATAGTTAATTACAAAAATGCCACAAAGCTTCAGAACAGTTGTTAATTTTAATTTGTATTTTTAGTAAAATAAATTCGCGTAAAGAACGTTAATTTCTTCAGTGGCTTGCTGAAATTGAAAATTAAGAAAACTTGCTTTTGATCTATATTATTTTTACTTTTGTTTTGTTAAATTAATAAAAAAAATGGTTTACGAGACTTTCTATAATATGTGAGTACAACCCATTTTATATTTATACATGTTGACATTCATTTTTCCTCGAAATAAGTCGAATTTATGTAGGTGAGGGCGACGCTCATACGCGTGCAACCACGTCACAATAAAAGACGCGTGTAACGGCGGGTTAAGAGAAAGAGAGGAGAGAGTTTTGGAGTTTATTGAACGAGTACTGGTCAAAAGCGGCCTGGCTTGTGTTTTGGAGAAATAGTTGCTGCTATGCTGCTGGATTGATGCTGAGAACGGAGAGGGCTTTGATTGGTAGCCTAACATAATCAACAAGGAAGAGCTGTTTGGGTCAAGAGGAGACATCATTGTGTGTGAATCAAAAAGGTCAGTCAATAACTTGTGTGATAGATGTTCTTTATAATCAGAAGTTAAAATATTTGCGTAAAAGCATATGAATTAAAGTTCTAACATTTCAAGAATTTAATAGGAAGTATAAGTAGTTTTGCAAATATCTAAATTTGTTTGTTTAGCTTATTTTATAAATGGTATCAGGAACAAAGCGACAAATATTTGTTTAAATTAGATTAATTATATGGTAAAAGTTTCATTTGGACAATTATGCCCACGGCCCACAGGATTTAATTGATAGATTTTCAGAGCATTGCTTTTGATAATAAAGGTATTTGTATGTGCTTATTTATGATTTTTCTATTTATTTCCTTTTCCTATTTTATCCCGATAAGGATCAACTAAGAGATACTGAAGCCACGAGAAAGGATTATAATCTAAGATAGGTCTGGATCCCGCGTATGAAAAAAAAAGTTGATTAATAGCAAGCTGAGAATTTGTTAATAGCTTAAGGGTGTCTAGTCGAATAAACATTGATATGTGTGAACACTGGAACAGGGGCAGTTTTAATTGTGGAACAGGTAAAAAATTTGGAACGGTCACAGCACGAAAACGGCACATTTATTTTGTCCGACAGAACAGACTTAAACTCTTCGAACAGAGATTAAACTCTCATGCAAAAATCAGACTGCTGTTTATCACCAAATGGGCGTTTTAATGAGTGGAACATGTAGAATATGTCAAATGACAGGAATTATGACAGGTAATAAATAGCAGTCTGATTTTTTCATGAGAGTTTAATCTCTGTTCGGAGAGTTTAAGTCTGTTCTGTCGGACAAAATAAATGTGCCGTTTTCGTGCTGTGACCGTTCCAAATTTTTAACCTGTTCCACAATTAAAACTGCCCCTGTTTCAGTGTTCCCATATATCAAAGTTTATTTGACTAGACACCCTTAACCTTCGGAGTACGAAGATTATTTGACTTACTTATATTACGAAGATGGGTCAAGCGTGACCCATTCTCATTTTATTTATAAGGATGTTTTAAATAGTCAGTATTATTAAACAGTATCTTTAATTTAATAAAAAACAAAGAAAATCCTAAATTATTGTCTTTAAATTTTTTAAGATGGTTACCCATGGGCATATACTAGTTCGCTCCCGCGGCCAGATTTTAATACCTTACAGAAAACGGGCATAGGTAAATTTGCTCCGGCCATATATTTGAATACAGTGGAACCTCGATAAGTCGGATTAATCGAGACTGCGGCCGATCCGAGTTATCGAAAATCCGAGTTAGCCGGAGAATATGGTAAAAATTAATAAAACACGGTATACTTACAGATAAACTCCATTATAATTGCAAAAACATGAAATACATAAAATATGCACAATACATCTAAATTACGTACAGTTGTATACAGTGTTGTTTATTTCTTGGTAAAAAACTTGGTCAAAGTGAAAAAATGTTTGTTTTGTCTGATGTAAATCGGTTCGGCTCAGCCGGACTTCCGGGTTATCGGAGGCCGACTTATCGGGGTTCCACTGTACGTATACCCGTAAACAGAGACGGCTGCGATTTACGTGTACCTACAAACATATTGAAAATATTCTTCGAAATCCGAAAACCGGGTCAGGACTGACCCGGCATCATAGATGTTACGTAGAGGAAAAACTGTAATTTGCATGTTCACGAATTATAAACGAAAAAATAGATTGAAGCAAATAAGGAGAACTTACGATTAATCGGATTTGTAAAAAAATTATTTCATAAAATATTAAGAAATAACTGAATTTCGGGTCACGCTTGACCCAGTCTTCGTACTCCGAAGGTTAAGCTATTAACAAATTTTCAGCTTGCTATTAATCAACTTTTTTTTCATACGCAGGATCCAGACCTAAGATAATATTAGTTAATTTTTATGACAAAAAGCAACCTGAGATTTTTTATTAATTGTTTATGTATGATTTGCGTCAATTCAATAATTAATTAAATAAATACTCAATTAAAATAAAAGTAATAGAAAGCAGATCATAACAGTATATATAATATGTACACTGTAAATCATTATTTATGAGTGCTACTTGTAACATTCAGCGTGTCTTGGTTTGTTTATTTCTAGTGCATCTTTACTGTGATTTTAGTATAGACTATAATCGCTACCTATTTCTGATAAGTTGACACATTACAGTCGATAATTTCTGATGGATCTATGTATATTGGAAACAGTTCCTGGGCAAATTAAGGAGTGGATAGGGTAGTTCTCTGCTTACCACAGCTGGTCCCAAGCCCGGATAAAATGTGCAGAAGACTGGCAATCAATAGCAAAAGAAAATACTGCTAAAAGAAATAAGAAGCCTCGGAACCTGATTGATACTATGAAAATTAACACAGCAAGATATAATGCAAGAAAAATGTATCCAAAACCCAGATGAGATTTAGTATTGAAACCTTATATTGCTCAGAAAAAAAGACCAAGAAATATCCAAAGTGCTGAATGAGAAACAAATAGGACTTCAAAAGAAAAGGACAATCAAAATAGATGTATATTGCACATCCATCTACACAGTTCTTCCCTTTAAATTCAGTGATGATTCAAAATGAAATAAAATCAAATAAAAATAGATGTTTCATTTTTAATCATAAAAATTCCAATATCTACTCTAGGTCTTATTTGTTTTAGACTGGAAGACCCATTGCCTTGGACAGATTTATTAGAAAAAGATCTATATCTGATTTTGAAACTCATGAAAGTACAATTGATGATGATCCTTTCGATAATGCAGAATCACATGATGAGAGCTTCCATTATGTTAACATAGCCAGAGAAAGGTTTTTTCATAATAACTATCGCAGTATGTAAGTGAAAATAAATATTATCTAGTCTATGTCATATTATGTATAAGTTTTTAGTTTGTGAAAACTGTCATTATAAATAGCAGTGCATGAAGGATTTAGAGTGTGCGTGAATTAAAAATGTATTTTAAATGGGATTTACTTTTTCGCACTGTTTTTGACACCCTTTTATATAAGCAAATATCCTTAAATTTCGCGTTGTCATGGTGATGACATGTGAGCAATAAATTACAACAAAAGTTTTGACAGTTTTGTGGTTTGAAAGAAGTTAGAATTTTTAAATATCAAAATTCTAAAACTTGTAGAATAGAAATGAATTCCAGTGACGAAGAGTTGCAGTTTTTTATTTGTTTATCGTAGGTGAAATATCTATTTTATGAAACTGTGCGTGAAGTACTTTTTACGAATTTACGCGATGTATAGCGTAACAACATCTCTAAACATCGGTGCGTTAGCAAAAATCATATTTCACCAACTGTTTCATAAATAACTATTATGGTTTCAATATAAACTTTATATTTTATTTTCTTAAGGTGCCGAGACCGTTTGTCGATCGTTGGCTCTCATGTTGCCCAGAATATTAACAATCACTGTCTTATTTACAGCCGCACGAAATAGTTCAGTGCTAGTTTTCCCAAACCATTGGCGTAGATTTTTATGCCAAGAAGTTGTACGGCGGCCCACACTTCTTTTTCCCATTATTTTACCTTGAATGACAAGGTGAAGTATGTCATATTTTTCTGGGTGACGCATTATATGACCAAATTATTCCAATTTGCGCCTTTTAACCGTGTTCACTACTTCGCAACTTTTATTCAAACGTTGCAAAACCCTTTCGTTTGTGACTCTTTCTACCCAGCTGATCTTCAGAATACGGCGGTAGACCCACATCTCAAATGCTTCTAGGTTTTTTAAAAGCGATTCTGTCAGGGTCTATGCTTCAACCCCGTAAAGTAGTACTGGGAATATATAACATCGAACCATTCTAATGAGAAGTTCCAAATTTAGATCATGACTGCACAGGATTTTCTTAAATTTCATAAAACTTGTTTTTGCTTTGGCAATTCTACTTTTTATTTCTGCACTAGGGTTCCAGCTTTCATTAGTATGAGTACCCAGATACACAATATTACTTACTCGTTCAATCGAGTCATTACCGATTTTTACGTTATAGTTATTATTATTTACGGCTGCCTGTTTAATAATAACCATAAACTTTGTTTTTCTTGCGTTGCGTTTGAGTCCATATATCGCGCAGAATGCCACCATTCGGTTCAATAACGCTTGAAGATGTTCAATTGATCCTGTCAGTAACAAAGTGTCATCTGCGTATATGATATTGTTCATAAGCATACCATTAGTGAATATTCCGTCTTTTGCGTTTTCCAACACTTCATTTAAGATTGTTTCAGCGTAAAGATTAAACAACATTGGTGACAATATACAGCCTTGTCGAACTCCACATTTGATTGTTACTTCTTCAGGGCACTGATTCCCAACCCTAACACATGCAGCCTGGCCCCAATACAAATTTGCGATTAGCGATTTGCGATATATTTTATGGTTAACATTTATATCTGGAATTCTATATTATAATATATTTTTTTATTTAGGAATCAATCAGCCGTTCCATGATCTTAAATAGCTAAAACTAAATTTACGTGCATAGAAATCGGCCCACTTAAAAATTTGGTCATATTTGATGTCTCATATTTCCTAAACCTGGTGGCCGATTTAAGTGATTTTTTAAACATTTTATAGCCTGATCCTTTATCAATACCACTGTAATAGCATTGTTGCAAAAAAGGTAAATTTCCATTGTATACCGGGCGTACAAATCAAACTGTGTTTTTTTTTAAGTTCGGATCACCCTGTGTAAGATGCTAGCCTTTATAAAATACTGAAATTGAAACCCAACTATAGCCACAGGTTTTTTTAACATTCTTTTTTTGATTCATTCATTTAAGTTGGATAATAAAAAAGTTTGGTACTTTAACATCTAGACATGTTCTTCATCAATACACGGTGTGTTTAAATAAGTGTGACAAACTCTAAGGGGTAATGCTGCATGAAAAAATAATGACAGTTGTCTTTATAAACGTATGTCCGCCAATGTTTCGTTTTCGAGATACGGAATGTTGAAATTTTTCTTACAAACTGACGATTTATTTTATTGCTTTAAAACCAGTTGAGATATGCCAATGAAATTTGGTGGGTTTTAAGACGTAGTTATTGCACATTTTTTAACATACAATTAAGAATTTAATATTCACCACTAGCGCGCGTACGGGTAATATGACCAATCATATTACCCGTATGCACTCTAATGGTGAATATAAAATTCTTAATTTTATGTAAAAAAATCCGCGATAACAATTTGTAAGAAAAAAATCAACATCCCGTATCTCGGAAACGAAACATTTGCGGACATACGTTTGTAAAGTCAACTGTCATTATTTTTTCATGCAGAATTACTCCTTAGAGTTTGTGGCACTTATTTAGAAACACTGTGTATCGATGAAGAACATGTCTAGTTGTTAAAGTACTTAACTTTTTTATTATTCAACATAAACGAATGAATCAAAACACAGAATGTTAAGAAAACCTGAGGCTATAGTTGGGCTTTAATTTCAGTATTTTATAAATGCTAGAATATTCCACAGGTTGATGCGAACTTTGAGAAAAAAACAGAGTTTGATTGGTACACCCGGTATACAATGAAGATTTACCTGTTTTGCAACAATAATATTACAATGGTATTGCATAAGAATCAGGCTATAATATGTTCAAAAAATCACTTAAATCGGCCAACAGGTTTAGGAAATATGAGACATCAAAAATGAGCAAATTTTTAAGTGGGCCGATTTCTATGCAGGTAAGTTTATTTTTATATGCCTCTTTAACAGAATTTACGTAGGCTAGCCCATTCGCTGCCTATCGAAGAGGTTAGAACTTAGCTGGAAGCCATTTTGTTGAATGGCACGTGACTGAAATAACCATATCACGCGCCGGCGAGTGATCGGCAGCAAATGGGTTAATGACATATTTGTGTCACTTCAAATCAAAATTTATTCAGGGGTACGCTATAATAATCTTTATCGCCAACCGTCACTAAAGTCATTCATTATTGTACTCATTTGCCGCCATTTGCGGCAGTAAAGTAACACTTTATTGTACTGAAAGAAGAATTTTACTTTACTTGCCGCGACTAATCAAATCAACTGAGATTGAATGTAAGTGGTCGATGGCAGTAATCAATTTTATTTGAGTGACCTTAAAATTTATTTACTTTAATTATTAAAAATATCGTACAAAATTTACGTTATTATTAATTAAATTTATGTCAGAAAATCAAATTCTGTAGTGTTTTGCAATTATATTTATAAAACATAAATCACAACTCTACAGATTTAGTAATTAGGTATTCAATATTGATACCTAACAACTATCGATTAAAAATCGAAATCGCCCATCATGCAAGCAAGAGTCTTCTGTCATTACTGTCATACGAAATTTTTATTTTGTGTAAAAGTAAAAGAATTCTTAAATCTTTTAAATTTCGTATTAATGCGAATATAGTATGAAATGGTGTTTTTGTTAATTTTATTATATATAGGACGGTGATAGATATGTAGGTACTGATAATTTGTTAGCAAATATATTTATTTAGATTGTCTACTATGTATTCATCACGGCAAACCAACTTCGCTGCGGCAGGCTACACGCTACACTTCATAAACAATGACGTAACTATTAACGGTATTTTTAATTTTTGGTATTTTACTTTAAGTATTAAAATTAGTATATTATTTAAATATAAATACGATAAAATTGTTTAAAACATATTTATTTCGTTGAAATCATGATAATAGAAGTATAACTTCTATCGTATGTTCAAAGTACACACACACTCTTTTTTCATTAGAAGGATGTAATTAAGTAAGTGTTAATGTTTTTTATGATTTGAGATAAAATTTTGTATGCACCACGTCAGCAAAGACTCTTGATCGAACTCGTCTGTTATTCGCCTTGCTCGCTACGCTCGCTCGGCTCATAATATCAGACTCGTTCGATAAAGAGTCACTTTACTGACCTGGTACATAATTAACTATTTTTTTGGGTCAGTAAATAGTAAGTCCAGTGTGTTACCAGCTTGTTTAGTTTGCTCTATTAATAGACCAGGGCGCATCTGTAAAAATATTAGTATATTTGGATGTTGAGAGGTTACTTATATTTTTTTGCAGAAATTTCTTAAAAATAACTCATATAATAATATTCGATTTATCTCCCCACTCAAAAAGGTCCGGAACATTGTTTAAATAATCAAAATGTCAAAACATTAAGAAACTATTCGATTTTTTTATTCGTTTTTTGATTATAACTTTTACATTTTTCAACCATTTATGCTACACTTAGGACCTTCATATTTCATCCAAAACAACTTTATGGTACATAAAAACAATACTGTAAATTTCACTAAGATTGGTGCAATATATTTTGTAAAATAAATTTTGAAATCCAGCTTTGGCAAAGAAAATTCACTTTTTCAAAATGTTGCAGGACTGAAAATAAAGCAGACATCAAGTTTAGTTTTTTTTGCGTATAAAAGAATACTGTAACTGTCATCAGCAATTTTCAAAATTAAAATCGGTTAACTACCACGGCGTCGGTAATTTTTTTAAATAAACATTAATTTTTGGTGCTACGCGCAGGACAGCGGATGCGTTTGCTCTGATTGGTCATTCCAATGACCTTTGGTAATGATTGATAAATTTTAATTTTTAATACATTTATATATAAATAAATAAATTTGTTTATTTCAAAATAAAAACACATATTCTGCCTTTGACATAACACTTTTTTAGCAAAAATTTTTTGTTCATATATTTCAACTTAGAGGATAAAAGTATATTATTTTTAAACATAATATGCAATTGTTTAACCTTCCGATGGCCAACCTTTTTTTGTTACACGGATGACCAAGGGGGGAAAATGACCCCAGGTTAAAAATGTCAAAAATGACAATTACCAAAAAAGGAAGCATTTTTTATTTTTTTTATGGCATGGACTTTATGTTATTCAGCCAGTCACAACATGAGTATTAGTGTCATGTGTAGTGTTTATGTTGAGTAAGTGTCTTATTACTTTGCAAAGTCGACGTCATTAGCGTAAAACTACTTGGAATTACACATAATAGACGCTATTTTACTATACATCAACTTCAGAATATATTTTTTATTCGTAAAATATAGGGAATTTTTTTATTTCAAAATATGAGGATATGTAGAATGATATTAAAGTCAAACAAAAACATAATGAGTTAAATATTGAAAATACTTTTGAATTTATTAAAGAAAAACTTACGCTGTGGTCACAATTTCCCCCGCTTGGTCATCGGAAAGTTAAACAATATTTAACAAGCAATAATCAAATTGGTTTGATTTTTGTTTAATTAATATATTAAAATACAACAAAATATAGACAAAGAATATAATATATTAGATAAAGATTGGAATAAATTTTGGTGGAAATCAACTTGTGTGAATCGAACATCGCTGTCGGCTGTCCTGCGCGTAGCTCCAAAAATTAATGTTTATTTAAAAAAATTCCTGACTCCGTGGTAGTTAACCGATTTTAATTTTGCAAATTGCTAATGAAATTTAGAGTATTCCTTTATACGTAAAAAATTTCAACTTGCTGTCAGCTTTATTTTCAGTCCTGTAACATTTTGCAAATATGAATTATTTTGCGAAAGCTGGATTTCAAAATTTATTTTACAAAATCTATTTAACCGATCTTAATGAAATTTACAGTATTGTTTGTTTGTATTATAAAGTTTCTCTGGATAAAATATGAAGGTCCTAAGTGTAGCATAAATGGTTGAAAAACGTAAAATTCAAATACTTGTTTTTATTTGTTTTTGAAGTTATACTTCTTTACCGGCGATATGAGGGTGAATTTTTATAAGTTAAAACCTATGATCCCGGCGCATGCGCATTATAACTTTGTTCTGATTGAATGTCCAAATGAAATGTCAAAAATTATTCAATATGGCGGCTGTGGTACAGCTGTAGTTTGATTATTTATGGTTGTTGCGTTTTAAAATTTGTGTGAAAAGAAACAACAAACAAAAGTTAGTTAATAGTTATACTTCCTTTTTAAATAGTTTTCATATACCTATATTTTTGGACTTTTGGACTATTTTGGACAAGGAAAACTCATTCTAATTTGGTAAGTAGTTTTTATTATAATCATATTGTAATTATACATTTGGATTAGGTTGAAATACAGTAGAGCGTCGATTATCCGAACTAATTGGGGGACATAGGTGTTCGGAAAACCGATTTGTTCGGATAATCGAACTACAATATATTGATACATATTTATAGTCATACATATTTATCCACAAGTGAATAAAAGCCATATTTATATACCTACATATTTATTTATATCTTGATAATGACAAATAGCAACTAAACAAAAAAGTGGAGTCTTTGCAACAACATAATTATTTTGGATACGATATTGAAGAAAATTGAAGATATTTTAAGCGTCAATTACTAACGCTTGCTCGGTATTCGAGTGCGGGACGCGGGAGTCGACAGTTCGAATAAGCGGTCGTTCGGTTGATCGACGTTCGGATAATCGACGCTCTACTGTACATTTATTTTCTCAAGAATGGGGATTTTAGAGAGAAATCCCAAATTAGGTCCGATTTTTATTTTTAAATTATGATTTTTTGGCGTAGATTTATTTATCTAGTAGGTATGTAATGCTTTGATTTACATACTTAATTTGATTACCAACAAAAGTTCTACCAATCTTCATCTAATATATTGTTTTCTTACTGTTTTGTTATATTTTAATATTTTCTTTCACAAAATTTAAACTACATAATTTAATTATATTCAAAACAACTGTCAAACAGTAAAACGTTCAGTTACCCTATTTTTCCACATGACAAATAATGTGGAATTGGACGAGTGGGTCTAGGCTTCGATTACGAATCAAAGCGCCCCGAAGGTCACGGGTTTGATTCCCGACGCAAGTTTTTATTTTTTTATTTTTTTATGCATTTTATGATTGTAAGTATATTTGTTATATAATTTTTTTTTTTCAGAAAATGCGTATTTAAAATTTTTGCCAACAATTATTATCGTTCAGAAATCATTTTTTTCTTTGCGGCATTTTTCAATATGTTTGTATGCGTTTTGTTATTTTATTTTTTAAATTTTTGGTATTGCCTTAAAAATCACATAATATGTAGTAGAAGTATAACTTCTTACGTGCGTACAAAGTACACACACATTCTTTTTTTTTACAATTATTGCTATTTTCCAACAAGGATGACAATTTTTAAAATGTTTAGCTAATTCTCTATTGTAGGAAATTTAATTTCGCAACTTTTATGTCAATGCAGCTTTTCTCGGAAATAAATACTTTTAAAGTTATAATCAAAAAACGAATAAAAAATTCGAATTTTTCCTTAATTTTTTGACATTTTGATTATTTAAACAATGTTCCGGACCTTTTTGAGTGGAAGGATAACTCATTTACTATTATATGAGTTAATTCCAAGCAATTTCTACAAAAAAAATATGAGTCATCTCTCAACGTCCATCTCAAAACAGATGCGCCTTGGACTATAGCTACGGTGAACATATGTACTTATTTAAGTAGGACAGTACTTATTTTTAAATATTGTCCTAATATACTTTAAGACCTTTCTAAGGACCCGCGAATGTACTTATTTTTTCTAAAAAATGAATATTTTTATCTTTTACTACTTTTAAACAAATTTCTCTGTATACTGTTCCAGGTATTGCAGCTTTTGTGTCTTGATGGTTTCCAATATTTCCATTCTTTTGTTGACTCTTCCCATGACTTCGTTGTTTGTTACAGGCTCAGTCCATGCTACCTTCAGGTACCTTCACCCACAGTTCAAATGCTTCCAACTTTTTAGTATTCGACGCGTTAATTGACCATGCTTCTATCCCGTAAAGCAGAGTTGAGAAAATATAACACCTTGTCAGCCTAACTCTCAACTCTTAATTATTTCAGTTCTCCTGTACAAACTACCTTTCTCATTTTATTGAAGTTGGTTCTTGCCTTCTCTATACGAACTTTGATTTCTTTGGAGTAATTGTTTGTGTGATTAATTATTGTGCCAAATAGTTGTAGTTGTCAACTTGTTCTAAAGTTTTACCTTTAATTGTCAGGCTTTTATCATTATTTTGGGTTTTTGATATCCTCATAAATTTAGTTTTCTTGATGTTTACTGATAATCCATATTGTTCTCCATACTCAACTATTTTGTTCATTAGCTTTTGGAGGTCTTGGAGGTTGTCCGCTATTATGATAGTGTCGTCCGCATATCTAATGTTGTTAATTGGCGTTCCATTTAGGTACCTTTATTCCTGCTGTTTCTCCCTCAAGAACTTTTTTCATAATTTCTTCAGAGTATGCATTTAATAGTAGTAGTGACAATACACACCCCTGTCGCACTCCTCTTTTAATTTCGAACTCTTCTGATGTGTGTTCGTTAATGCGTATGTGTGATTGCTGTTTATAATATAGATTTGTTATAATTAAAAGGTCATTGTATTGTAATTGTTTTGCTTTGAGGACGTCCATTAGCTCTTTGTGGCGGACTTTATCGAAAGCCTTGCTGTAATGAAACCGACGTACATATCCTGGTTCACATCCAAGCATCTCTGGATAAGTAGTGTAAATCCAAAATGGGTTTCTTCAATATCCATACAAGTGTTACAAAATGTGTAACCTACCTAGAAAACTGGAGTACAAATTTTCATAAATTTAAACTATTCAAAAGCATAGATCTAAAGCGGGCTTCACACTCTTGGAGAAGTTACTTCGCCAAAGTTGTCCGAAGTACCCTCTATACACACTCGTTCTACTTCGCGAGGAAGTGCGATACCGACAAAGATCCCTTTGACCAGACCGACAGAGAATGGAAGTAGAACGAAATGAGGCAAAGTTACACAAGGTGGCCGTCTACACTCTCGTACTTGTTGAACCTCGGTCGACTTCGGCGAGAGTGTGGAGCTCGCATAAGAAGTGAAATAACATGAAACGATGTTTGTTATTCTCTCGACGCTTTTAAATTGTATATCAAGGCAACCATGTTAAACGAAGATCAACTCTTTGACGAACTGGGAATTTTGAAAGACGTGGCTACAAGTGAAAAAATTTCTGAGTGGAACAGAGAAGAAAAAAATAGTCAGTATTGATGGCTTAAAGTTTTTAAGTGTGTAGTGTAGATCAATTAAAACTGAAAAACTTACAAATATTATGCGAATTTATTTTTTGTCTTCCGGGTACTAGTGCGGCTATCGAACGTTTATTTTCTGTAATAAATCATTATTATTGGACGTCGGAAAAGTCACAAATGTCCATATCCACTCTTAAGGCAGCGATGCTGATGTAAGCAAATTTTGATGAGACTTGTATGAAATGTTTCATTTACTTCAGTCGAAGCCGGACCTTCTTAAATTAATTTTAAGTTCAGAAAAATATGAATTATGCAAAAAAACCGGAAGAAGATGCCTCATCTAAAATGCCTCCAGGTGCCTCATCTAAAAACTCTTAATTACAGGCTTGTAACTTTTTCAAAGTTAATGTAATGTGTTATGTTTTTAGTATAACTGATATAATTTTTTATGTTTAGCTACATAGTTTATTTATTTTTAATGCCAAAAAGTTATATTTGTCCAATAACAAGATACATTTTGCGTTTTTAATACATTTTTGTTTTTTGTACTTTTTTTTCTTTAAAAAGATATGGTCACCGTAACTATAGCAGGTGTATAAGACGGAATAAAATATTTGTCTAAGAACTGCCAACTCTAAATCAACCTTGATCTTTTACATCTCTAATTTCTTCTTCTAGTCGATTTCTGAAAATTTCTCAACACAGTCTACCAATACAATAGATAACATCCTACGGAATCTTCTATTATTTTATGCATTTTTCTTGTAATTTTGTTATATAAATAGATCTTAAATAAATTGCTATTTTTTATCCTTTCGAAATTTTTCCGTGTTAAACAGTCGTTACATGTATCAAGAAGTAGGGTTTCTATTATCACTTGTAGGTCTTGTCTTCTTTTTCATACCTTGTAATGCTTGTTTTTTATCAGTTGTGATATAACTTACTACTGCATCCTGCATGCTGCAAAGTTGTGTCTCTTTCATATCCGAGATGGGAAAAATTCGATCTACTCTCATACTCTCTACAGTAAGAGTATCATCGTAATAGTTCTTCCACTCTGTAGGTAACAAAAATTGGCACCAAAAAATAGGTGAAAAATATTCATTAAGGGGTGCAGTTCAATATTCTTAAATAAGGTTAGTAATTCATTCTGCAATTTTTTACCTCCGTATTTAAGCATTTCATAGGTGATATCGTCTGGTCCTGAACTTTTTTTGTTCTTAAGGGACTTTATAAAGTTTCTATTTAAGGGACTTTATGATGTACGGGACTATTTAAAAAGCATTCGCCCACATTTTTACGCCTAAGGCTCTTAAAATAACCTTATTTGACATTTTTAGATTTCCTACTCTATACAGAGAGCACGGAAAGGTTGAAATAAATTCATTTTTTCGTGAATGGGCAATTTTGGAAATTGGTCCCGAAACAGGTCGATTTTTATTTTTTTAATATACGATTTTTTGGCATACATATTATACTAGTGACGTCATCCATCTAGGCGTGATAAAATCTTATTAAATTCTTTATTCAGTAATATAAACTTTAACATAATTATTTATACAGGGTGCCCAAACATTTTGAATTAAATACTCTTTAAGAGGAAAAGAAGAAGGTATGCAATTTATTTAATCCAAAATACATTTTACTGCTGTCAGAAAACAGGAAAAAATATTTAATTGACAATTATTAAATACTGTCCTACGCTTAAATTCAATGGTAAAGCTGCCACCCATCTGCCACTTGGCAGTTTGAACATTTTATTTAAGCGAAAAGCAATGTTTATTTTTCAAATAAACATTTTTTCTGCTGTCTAACAGCAGTAAAATGTTATTTTGAATTAAATAAATTACATACATTGTTTTTTTTGTCTCGATTAATATTTAATAAAAAAAATTTTGTGAACACCCTGTATAGATAATCTTGTTTATGTTTACATAAATAAATAGAGAACTAAGAAACCTTTCAAATGAGCTATCGCACGACTCCTATTCTCATTTAAAAAAATCATCGATTACGTCATCACGCCAAGATGGATGACCTCACTAGTATGATATATAATATCCCAAAAAGTCACAATTTAAAAATAAAAATCGACCTGTTTCAGTGTTTATTTTCAAAACCGCTCATTCATGAAAAAATGAATTTATTCCAACCTTTACGTGCTCACTGTATAACTAATTAATTAATTACACATATTTAAATTGCAGGTTAAAAAATATAATGCTTTCCAACAAATCTATAATCGGGGATAATTTCGGGAATAACAACGTTCAGTTAAAACTCCATGAAATTATAGAGCACTGGCCAGTTGAGGCCAGAAAAAAACCATTATTGCTCAACTCACCAGAAGTATTTTTGGACTTACCAGATTTGAACGCACATTACCGTGAGTAGACTTTCTCAATACGTATTAAATACAGCATTTTCATATTTCTCACAATCAGTTTCGTTTTTAATTTAGTCCTTGGGCGCACCATTAATAGTTAGTTAACCAACAAGTGTATTAATAAGGGCGATTAACAATTGAGATACTTTAACGCGTGAGCGGGCGAGCGCGTTAATATTCGAGATTGTTAATCGCCATTTTAATTCACGAGTTCGTTACAAAACTTTTCCGTCGACCGCACTTTTCAGAAATAAAGATATCTTAGTTTAAATTTTTATTTACTTAACGATAAACAACAATTTTTTCAGCTTTCATTAACTTTGTTCAAAGTTTAATTTTCCTTAGTGGTAGTTTTATTATTGTCAACATTAATATTCGAAATAGTACAATTATGTACTGAAATTAAAGGAAGGTATTGATAAATGATTATCTGCTGTATAGCATTTTGACAAATTTATATTTAAGTCTTCTTGTACCTCTATAAATTCTGTGATAGAAGAAGAAGCGGTGATGCTAAAGGAAGTACTTTGACAAGGTTTAGTGGTATTTTGTCCCAAGAGTTTTTCAGCCGTCTCAAGTTTATTCTGCATAGAATTATCTATATAACCTTTTGCTACAGCAGTCGATTTCCAGCCACCTAGTCTTTTAATAGCTGAAAAGTCTGCACCACTGTCACACAGTATTGAGGCAGAAGAACGTCTAAAACAATGCCCAGTGTAGAGATGCGGGTGCTCTAATTTCAAGAATTTAGCAATAACGGAAGGAATTTTGGAAAACGTATTTATTTATGCCAACTGGCTGTGTGGAACATTTGTTATTTTTATAAAAAATTAAAAATCGTTTATGTGATGTGTGTGCCGGTCTTAAAGAAATATATTTTTTGATCGCATTGAGAATGGTATTTGCTTCGTTATCTACCATGGTAAATATTCTATTTGTGTGTGTTTATGATGCTTTTATTGTGACAAGAAACTTTGACCCCAAGTCTTGAACGTTATTTGTTTCTAATTTCAATAGTTCGTCCTTTCTTAACGCACCAGCCACTCCGAAAATCAATGCAACCTACAAAATGAAATGTTATGAAATACGAGTATCAAATATAAACTTAATTTACTGGTTTACCTTTATCATTAGAAATACGTCGTTAGGAGCATCAGAGATGAATTTCTGGACTTGTTCTTTTTCAAGTGTTTTCGATTTCTTTGGTACATAACCTGTTCTTTTTTCTTGATAAACATAATTAACTTATAATATTTAGATACATCAATATTTGATTTTAAACTTAAGGCAGTGGTGTCATGGTGTGGGAACGCGTGGGAACGCCGTTCCCACGCTGGTTAAGAAAAGAAAAAAAAAATAAATAGAGAATTTAGGTTTTGTAAACAAAAATTAGCAGTGCGTTCCGGCACTGCTAATGTTGCCATGACACCACTGACTTAAGGTTGATTTTAGCATCGAATATTTGGTCCACAAACTTGCTATTCGTCGTTTTTCGGCAATGTTTGAAGAATATATCAACAATACAGATTTTGAATATCGTATTATTTTTCTCTCGTCACACTGTCACACCATGCAATAAATTCAGCGTATGTTTTTTTTCGTACAACACTCTGCTTTTTTCAAGCAGTAAATTTAAAGATATTTCATTTGCAGTTTCTGCTAATTCTGGTGGAGTTAAATTAAACTCTTCGTCAATATCCATCTTTTGATTTTTGAAATACACAGAATTTTAAACAATAAAGTAAATAATGACATACAATGACAGATAGTACTTACAGCGGTTACTTGATTTTAAATTTTTTAGTGGGAATATAAATAGGTCTATGTTTGGTTGCCTACACAACAGGTCACTGCCAATCACAGAGCGTTTAATTAATTTATGCAAGCAATGTACGTTGTGTTGCCTATAATGATATCGTTCATTAATAGAAAATTATTCATTAATAGGGGTCATTAATCAATGATTTTGAGGGTGTTAAAATTGATCATAAATGGACGGTCGACGAGAAAATTATTACCTCCCTAATAAGACTTTTTTATTCAATAAAATTTAACTTCAAATAAAACACTCCTTGGTGTAGTTGGTATATTTTAATAAAAATTTTAAAAAAATTTAAAAATCCAAAAGGATTACGTTCATAACGTTTTCGAACTTATCAGTCCATCATCAGTGAACTCCCTGTCCTTGCTAAATAGCCACAATGCCAAACACTGGTTAAGTTGTATGTTCCAACTACATAGTAAAAATAGTAAAAGAATTTGGCCTAAATTTGAAGCCAATGGATTACTTCCAGCAACATGATGCTCTACTGTATTACATTAAAGGATTTTTTATGTGATTAGGTCTTCATTGGACCAAGTTTAGTCTGTCAATGGCTACTGTCAATTGACAGACTAAACGTGGTTCAATGAAGACCTAATCACATAATAAATCTTTTAATGTAATACAGTAGAGCATCATGTTGCTGGAAGTAATCCATTGGCGCCCAATTTAGGCCAAATCCTTTTACTATTTTTACTATGTAGTTGGAACATACAACTTAACCAGTGTTTGGCATTGTGGATATTTAGCAAGGACAGAGTTCACTGATGATGGACTGATAAGTCCGAAAACGTTCTAAACGTAATCCTTTTGGATTTTAAAATTTTTTTAAACGTTTATTAAAATATACCAACTACACCAATGAGTGTTCTACTTCAAGTTAAATTGTATTTAACTCGATGGTATACAGAAGTACAAATGGAGTCGCAATAATTTTACCCTCTAAACTTAACGACTGCGTAATTAGATATAATACTATTGATGACAGGATAATATCTCTTAAAACGAGAATATCCACCAATACCCTACACCTTGTTCAGGTATACGCTCCTACAACAGCTGCACAAGAAGAAGACATCAACAGGTTCTATGGTCGTCTAGAAGAAACTGTTCGCACTATTCTGAATCGTGAACTCGCCATAATTTTAGGAGATTTTACCGCCAAAGTGGGGTCATCTAATGAAAATATTGAAGGAGTGCTGGGCAAAAATGGACTGGGACAGAGAAATGAGAATGGCGACCGTCTAGTGGAGTTCTGTGTAGAACAACATCTTACAATTACAAACACGTTATATCAACATCATCCACGGAGATTATACACATGGCGCAGCCCAGATGGACGAACAAGGAATCATATAGACTACATCCTAATAAGATCAAGATGGAAGTCGTCGTCCATCAACTGTAAAATATATCCTGGCGCAGACTGCGGAAGCGATCATCAACTCCTGGTATTGAACCTTCGACTTCGTTTTAAAGTCCTCAAAAGAAGACCCCAGAGAAAAGTCATGTCTCTAAATCCATCAAAAATTAATGACTTCCAACAAAAGCTAGAAGATGCTCTTTCTTTAGGCCAAATAGATAGTGACCCTGAGAGCACTTGGATCTATCTCAAAGATAAGGTAATCGAGGCTGCAAAAGACTGTGAGGCAGCGGTTTCCACTGGCCGTAAGCCGTGGATATCCGATAATACGTGGACTGTGATTCAACGTAGAAAATAACATAAAACTAGATACGGACAAACGATGAATACAGAGCGTTATCAAGAGAAATCAGAAAACAGTGCCGCAAAGATAAAGCTGATTACATCTCTCAAATATGCAGAGAGATAGACGAACTGCCGAAATGAAATGAGGGACTTTTTCCAGAAGATCAAACTTCTTACCAAAGAAATTAACCCTCAAACGTGGTCTGTAATAGATAAGGAAGATAATTTAAAGACCGATACTGATGAAATATTCGAAACATGGCGAAACTACTGTGGTGAGTTATATAAAAATAACGAGGTATCAGCAGAAGAGCAGTGGCCTTCTGACTACCCTAGAGAACCTACTGTCTTACTCGCTGAAGTCAAAGATGCAATTAAATTACTAATGAGAAATAAATCCCCAGGCATTGATTCAATACCATGTGAAATACTACAGTTACTAGGTGACAAAGGATTACATATCATCCATTCTATCTGTGTCGCTGTTTGGAATTCAGGAAAATGGCCATCTCATTGGTGTACCACAATTTATATCCCACTACACAAAAAAGGAACCACTACCAAATGTGAAAACTACCGCACACTGTCACTAATAACACATGCTAGTAAAATCTTGTGGCATATCATCAAAAACAAATTAAAAACCTATCTACATTACCAAATACCTCCATTCTATCTGTGTCGCTGTTTGGAATTCAGGAAAATGGCCATCTGATTGGTGTACCTCAATTTATATCCCACTACACAAAAAAGGAACTACTACCAGATGTGAAAACTACCGCAAACTGTCACTAATAACACATGCTAGTAAAATCTTGTGGCATATCATCAAAAACAGTTTAAAAACCTATCTACATTACCAAATACCTCAGGAACAAGCGAGTTTTGTAAAGGGTAAAGGTACAAGGGAACAAATCCTGAATCTAAGACAACTCATTGAAAAGTCTAGAGAATTTCAAGTACCTATGATTATATGCTTCGTTGACTACCAAAAGGCATTTGATTGTGTAAGCTGGATAAATCTGTGGTCAATTTTAATGGAAATGGGCGCACCAATGCACCTGGTGACACTTATTAAAAATCTGTACCAGTCTAATACAGCGACAGTACGACTAGATCAGAAGTTCTCAAACCAATTCAGGACCGAGAGAGGTGTTAGACAAGGATGCGTGTTGTCACCTGACTTATGTAACATTTTTGGTGAACATGTCATGAGGATGGTTTTAGAAGGATGGGCCGGTGGAGTAACAGTAGCTGGTAGGAAAATCTCCAATTTAAAATTTGCTGATGACACTACACTTATAGCAGCAAATGAGCAAGAAATGTTTGATCTTCTGCGAAGAGTTGAGTACGAAAGCAATAAAGTTGGTCTGAAAATCAATAAAGCTAAGACAAAAATAATGGTGGTCGACAGATATGACACTATTCAACTGACATATTACAGGAATACCAGATAGTAAACACCTTTGCCTATCTCGGGTCTAGTATAACTAAAGATGGTAACTGTGAATCAGAAGTTCGGAGACGTATTGGTATGGCAAAAAATGCGATGAGTCGCCTAACTAAAGTTTGGAAAGACCGATCTATCTCTCAAAATATCAAGATGAGACTGGTGAATGCCCTTGTATTCTCAATATTTCTATACGGAGCAGAGACTTAAACTCTTCGCACATGCGAGCGCCAAATAATTGATGCCTTTGAGATGTGGTGCTGGAGAAGAATGTTGCGCATACCTTGGATAGCTCATAGGACAAACGTTTCCATTCTAAACCAACTCAACATTAAAAAAGGCTGTCCACAATATGTCTGCAACGAATTCTGCAATTTTTTGATCACGTGGTTCGCAGAGGTGACGACAGTTTGGAGAGATTAATTGTTTCTGGAAACGTTCCGGGGAGAAGATCAAGAGGACGATCACCAACTAGATGGTCTGACCAAATAAAGCATTCAGCTGGAAACTCATTCTGCGAAGCTCTTAGAGGAGCTGAAGATAGAGACCAGTGGAGAAACATTGTTAGGAATATTGGAAGAAATCACGATCCTCTTTAATGGGGAAACGACAGGAGACAGAAAGATGGTATACAGCCAACCTTCGGGTATTATCCCGCTTTATTTACCTTTTTATTCAGTTATTCATGTGGCGTTGGCCAACTTTTTTATCTCTCAAAATTTTTGGGAGGGGGCGTTTATTAAATATAGAAGTTTCTTAATTTGGGTGCGTCCGATAACTGGAGTGCCCTTAAAAATTTGTCGGACAATATTACCAGTACATTGTAAGTATTTTTATCAAAGAGTTATGTAAAAAAATCTTCAATTATGACTGAATAGTGGGCCCCCTATTGGGGGCGGGGCGCACGATTTTTCCAGGATTTTGTGATAAAAATATTTACAATTAACTGGTAATATTACCCGACACGGTTTTAGGGGAACACCAGTTGTCTGATGCACCAAACTTTAAAAACTTCTATATTTGGAATGTTTCCCACCCGAAAATTTTCCGAAATATAAAAGTTGCCCGATATAAATAATGGAATAAAAAAGTCTCATGAGGGCAGTAATACTTTTTTTAATGATGGGCCCAAGACCTAATTATTTAAGTAGTTTCAACTACATATTTTTTGACAACGTACAGCTACTAGGCATTGTTCTAATGCCATGTGAAATACTACAGTTACTAGGTGACAAAGGACTACATAGCATCCATTCTATCTGGGTCGCTGTTTAAAATTCAGGAAAATGGCCATCTGATTAGTGTACCTCAATCTATATCCCACTACACAAAAAAAGAACTAGTACCAGATGTGAAAACTACCGCACACTGTCACTCATAACACATGCTAGTAAAATATTGTTGCATATTATCAAAAACAGCATAAAAACCTATCCACATTACCAAATACCTCAGGAACAAGCGGGGTTTGTAAAGGGTAAAGGTACAAGGGAACAAATCCTGAACCTGAGACAACTCATTGAAAAGTCTAGAAAATTTCAAGTACCTATGATTATATGCTTCGATGACTAACAAAAAGCATTTGATTGTGTAAGCTGGATAAACCTGTGGTCAATTTTAATAGAAATGGGCGCACCAATGCACCTGGTGCCTCTTATTAAAAATATGTACCAGTCTAATATAGCGACAGTACGACTAGATCAGAAGTTCTCAAACCAATTCCAGACCGAGAGGGATGTTAGAACAGAATGCGTGACTTATTTAACATTTATGGCGAACATATCATGAGGATGGTTTTAGAAGGATGGGCCGGTGGAGTATCAGTAGCTGGTAGGTAAATCTCCAATTTAAGATTTGCTGATGACACTACACTTATAGCAGCAAATGAGCAAGAAATGGTTGATCTTCTGCGAAGAGTTGAGTACGAAAGCAATAAAGTTGGTCTGAAAATAAATAAAGCTAAGACAAAAATAATGGTGGTCGACAGATTCGACACTATTCAACTGACTTACATATTACAGGAATACTAGATAGTAAACACCTTTGCCTATCTCGGGTCTAGTATAGCTAACGATGGTAACTGTGAAGCAGAAGTTCGGAGACGTATTGGTATGGCAAAAAATGCGATGAGTCACCTAACTAAAGTGTGGAAAGACAGATCTATCTCTTAAAATATCAATATGAGACTGGTGAATGCCCTTGTATTCTCAATATTTCTATACGGAGCAGAGACTTGGACTCTTTGCGCATGTGAGCGCCAAAAAATTGATGCTTTTGAGATGTGGTGCTGGAGAAAAATGCTACGCATAGCTTGGATAGCTCATAGGACAAACGTTTCCATTCTAAACCAACTCGGTATTAAAAAAATGCTGTCCACAATAATATGTCTGTAACGAATTCTGCAATTCTTTTGTCACGTGGTTCGCAGAGGTGACGACAGTTTAGAGAGATTAATTGTTTCTGGAAACGTTCCAGGGAGAAGATCAAGAGGACGATCACCAACTAGATGGTCTGACCAAATAAAGCATTCAGCTGAAAACTCATTCTGCGAAGCTTTTAGAGCAGCTGAAGATAGAGACCAATGGGGAAACATTGTTAGGAATATTGGAAGAAACCACTATCCTCAGTAATGGGGAAATGACAAGAGAAAGAGACAACTACCAGGTACTACTACTATCGGTTTACAGCGTTCTCCGACGCCTTCCGACTCCTAACCGCCATTCTTCTCTAATTAATCATAGACCTGGAGGGATTTCTCTTTCCTGTAGTTCTTTTTTAATTCTCTCCCTCCAGCTTTCTCTCGGCCTTCCTCTTTTTCTTCTTCCTTGTGATGTCCGTGCCAAAATCTGTTTAGGGATCCAGTCATCTGGCATTCTTTGTACATGGCCGTACCATATTAGTTGTTTTGTTCGTATGTCATCAATTATTGTATGTGTGACTCCCATCATTTCTCGTATTCACTCATTTGGTATCCGACCTCTTCTTGATTTGCCTGCTGCTCTTCTCCAGAAGTCCATTTTTGTGACTAGTAACATTTTATTCATTCTTTGTTTCAGTGGCCAAACTTGACTGCCATATGTGATTACACTTTTAAGTATGTTATTGGATATGAGCTGTTTGTTTCAGGGGCGTAACAGAGCCCCCCGCAGCATGAAACTTGCGGGGGGGCCAATCGTTTAGGGGCCCATCTTGTCATCTGATAATATTATGTAAAAATCCGTTATTGTTATATTATTTTACGTTGTGTGTTTAAATTTAAAAACGGTTATTTCTAAATAGACGTATTCGCCAAGTATATTATCTCATAATATCTAGAAAGTTTAATCCCTTCCGGCCTACCGAAATTTTATGGTAACGACAATAAACTAGAATGTTGTACGTGACTATTGAAATCTTTGAGAATTGCAATTTGCCGAATTTAAGAACACTATTTTTTAAACTAGAAATTGGTTTTCTCTTTTCTCGTTATTCTTTACCTACGTATAGTATTTCGATACAATATTATCGCCAGTAGTTTCATATTGGTTGTTTGCATTGAATGTTATTTATGTTTATGTTGTTTTACGGTTATAGTTGCATCAGTTTGGTATGCATTTATTGATCAATTATTGACGACTTTCTTGTGTAATCGTTGGACAATTTCTCAACAGATAAATGGTAAGATAAGGAAATTATAACACTTACGCTTTATATTAGGGTATTATATATTTACTTTACGTTAGGGGAGTCAATGTAGGAAACTTGCATTGTTTCGGGAAAAATCAAACAAGCTTATATTTTTCCAAAACTTTTTTGATGGTTTATATATAGCCTTTAATTGTTTAGTAATTGTTTAAACAATGAAACTCTTTTGTGTACTTAAATAATTTTAAAAAATATCAGTGAATTCATCATTTTACTTTGTTCAGAAATGTTTCTATTTACTTTTTAATTCATCCACTTTTGGAGTAAAATCCACTATAAAATTTTTGTTTTTCCCTATTTTTAGGGCGGCTCGCGCTGCCCCCTTGCACCCCGGGTCGGAACGGTTCGGTATACCAATAAAGATGAGAAATGTAAGTTGTTATGAACAGTGAATGATTACGCTAACCCAAAAAAGTTTTTGTTAAACAAGTCGTTTTTAGTAATTGGTTAACGCGGGAGCAGTCGCGCTCCCTTCTGTCACGTAAGCAGTCGCGCGTAGAGAAAAATCTAAAAATACGAATTTAAATACGAATTTAAAACAAATTTCTATTTTATAATATTTTTGTTTGCTTGTTATGTTAAAAATATCTGTTTCTAACGATTCTAAAGCTAATTGGTTCTCACCAAAGCCATAAATTCCACAAAAAAAATACAAAAGAAATTAAAAAAAAATAAAAAAATCCCACGCATTACTACAATCTTCTTCGAGGCATTTACGAGTAGAAAGTTATGTTGCAAAATTTTTCATCAAGTTATCACGGAAAATGATAAAAAGTTGAATTTTTTCTAACGGCGCCGCGACAGCTCCCGGGTTAAAAGAGGCCCCATTTAAAATTCTGCGATGGGGGGCCGACGGAGTTTGTTACGCCACTGAGTTTGTTCGCTTTAGATATTGTTTGGTCCCACAGAATGCAGTTTATCTTGGATATGGCTTTTCTAACCTGTATTTTTTTGTCTTTTATAGCAGCAACGAGTGTTCCATCTTAAGTTATCTTCATAGCCACGTGCTCATATTCATCAGAGTATTTATCTTTGTCCCTCCAATACACATGGCTTTAGTTTTCTTAATATTGACTTCGAGACCCCATTTGCTATATTCTTCTATTAGCTTCCACGTCGTGTAGCTAAAGTCGTCATGATCCTGAGCAATCAGAATTTGGTCATCAGCGAAACATAAAGTATATAGTGTTGTCTCGTCGTTGAGAGGGATTCCCATGCTATTACATTTTCTTCTCCGCAGCTTGAGTGTTTGTTCCAGATAAATTTTTAAAAAAGTAGGCGAAATACAACAACCCTACTTCAATCCTTTCGTCACCTTAAATCACTCAGACATCCTTGATCGAGTTTTAATTTTTGCAGTCGTTCCATTATACAGACTTTGGACTGATTTGATAAGACCATGTTTAACGTCGGTTTGATGTAGGATTGACCATACTTTGCTGAGGGTCACACTGTCATATGATTTTTGTAAATCTACGTATACCAGGTTAACTTCTTTATTGACGGCTGTTTTTTTCTCAATGCCTTGCGTAATAGAGTACAGATGGTCTACTCTGTACCGCGCAGCTCTAAAGCCAGCTTGCTCCTCTGCTTCGTAATCTCTATAGTCATTTTCTAATTTCTTCTTAATATGTTTTCCATACATCCTACTTATTGTGCTGGTTACCGCAATACCTCTGTAATTTTCGCACTGCTCTTTTTGTAGATGGTTGACATGATGAATAATTTCCATTCTTTTGCTAATTCGGCACCATTTAAGCAATCTTGAAAGAGTTTTCTTAACTGTTCCTGGAGTTTTTCTTTGCCGACTTTCACTAATTCTGCAGGGATGTAACCAGGAACTTTCATGTTCTTATGAAAGAACATGAAAGTTTTGAAGAACGTAAGCGTACAAAAAGGAAAAATAGAAATCAACAAACTAAGAAACAGAACTGGAAAAGAAACTACAAACAGAGATGAAATATTAACAATAGTCGAAGAGTTCTACACAGAGTTATACAAATCAAGAAAAAAAGATGACAATGCGCAACCTCCAATTACAGTAAAAACTGGAGTATTAAATCAAGGATCGGATTTAATGCCCGATATAACAAAATCAGAAATCAAAGAGGCTCTGAAGAAAATGAAAAATAATCGAACCCCAGGTGAAGATGGAATAGTATCAGAAGCACTAAAAATTGGAGGAAATATACTACTTGAAAAAATTAAACAACTTTTCAATATCTGCCTTCACAACGCCAATATTCCAACAGACTGGAACAACGCTACTATGATTCTATTACACAAAGCAGGAGACAAAGCCAATTTAGAGAATTACAGACCGATTAGCCTCCTCAGCCATTTATATAAGTTATTTACGCGAATAATAGTTAAGAGAATGGAAAGAAAGTTAGAGACTTATCAACCAAGAGAACAGGCAGGATTCCGAAAAAATTACGGAACAAATGACCATCTACAAAGTATAAAAACCCTGATAGAGAAAGTAGTGGAATACAATAAACCCCTAGTTCTAGTTTTTATCGATTTTCATAAAGCCTTTGATACAGTTGAACTTAGCAAAATATTACAGGCGCTTAAAGAATGCAGGCTAGATTCTAGGTATACAAAATTATTACACAAAATATACTTACAGGCAACAACCACTGTCAAATTACATACTAACAGTAATCGCATAAAAATAGAACGGGGGGTTAGACAAGGAGACCCAATGTCACCTAAACTTTTTAATACGGTCTTAGAACATGCTTTCAAGAGTTTGAATTGGATGACAAAGGGAATAAAAATAGATGGAGAATACCTAAACAACTTACGTTTCGCCGATGATATAGTCATGGTAGCTGAGGATCTAGGTATGGCAAGAGAGATGGTACAAGAACTCGTTGTAGCTACAGAAAATGTTGGTTTAAATATAAACATCTCAAAAACAAAAATAATGACAAATTTGGTACCCAACCAGAACATCAGTATTGGTGGGAAGGAAATAGAACTCGTAGATAGATATAAATACCTGGGACATGAAATTACGATTGGCAGGGATAACCAGACTCATGAGCTGAAGAGAAGAATCGGTCTTGGGTGGGCAGCATTTGGAAAACTGAGAGAAACTTTTAAAAGTGAGTTACCCACATGTCTAAAGAGAAAGGTATTCGATCAGTGCGTCCTCCCAGTCTTGACGTACGGATCAGAAACACTTACCTTAACTAAAGCCTCGGCTACCAAACTAAGAGTCACGCAGAGAAGAATGGAGCGGTCAATGTTAGGAATAACTCTGCGAGACAAAATCAGAAACGAAGAAATCAGGAGAAGAACAAAGGTGACTGACGTCATCGAGAGGATAGCCAGGTTGAAGTGGAGATGGGCAGGACACATAGCCAGAATGACAGATGGGCGATGGACGAAGAGGTTATTGGAATGGAGGCCAAGAGAAGACAAGAGAAGCGTCGGTCGACCGCCTACAAGATGGACTGACGACTTAAGAAAGGTAAATAAAAGCTGGATGAGGGCGGCGCAGGATAGATGGGGTTGGAAACGAGGGGAGGAGGCCTATGTTCAGCAGTGGACTTTTGAGGCTGGATGATGTAACCAGGAACAGGGGATTTTCCATTTTTCAGGGATTTGGTTATTTCTTCCATCTTTGATTTAATTACTTGTAACGGTGATGAATTTATATGTGTTGTCTTCTATGTTAATTAATTCTAGTCATTGTTCTGTTAGTAATTTCTTGACTAAACGTATAACTATTATGACTAAAACCGGCCACTCACGATACTGCGGTGTCGTTCGACAAAATCGTCGATGACATCAATTGGACCGCGTTATGTAATAATGGATTAAGCGCCAAAACGTAGTTTTGAGATAAATAGGTTTAAAGATTTTAAATTTGTTTTTGGTACTATTTCTAAAATAATAGTACTGACATGTTTCATATTTAATATATTAATGCAAATGTAAATAGACTTTTACATGTGTTTAAAATTTTTTAAAAATAATTTATATTTTAAATGTTATTCGATCAAATGTCGCTTAATTCGTTAATGATTTTTTAAGATACGCATGAGTTAAGATCCGAATACCGGATTAAGAGACATATTTGGCGCTTAATCTGATGTTACCTGACTAAGGATGTCTTTTAATTCGATATCTTAAACGTTAGTAAATATGTTATGTTTTGTAATAAAGAATTAACCGACTATTCGTAGCGCTTGATTCGTTATTACACTTAAAAAGATGCGGATTTTTGTTTATGACAATGGATTATGTACCATTATTGGCGTTTAGTTCGATATTACAAATCCTAGTGTGAGATTTTTTTTAATAAAATAAAAAATGTCGCTTAATACAGGCATTTAAAAACAGCTTTTTTAAATTTTTTTTACAAAAAACATATTTTTATACATAGATTTGCACCCTAGCTGCAAGATGGCACTATTATCTCGATTTTGGACTTTTGGCGGTTAATCCGTTATTACATAACGTGGTCCAATTATGCAGTACTGCAGTATAGAAAACCTGTTTCTCTTTGGTAAAATTGTAACGATATTGTTGGTTGCACGGTCACACACAATCAAAATTGTTGTCAATTAATCGAATTCGACAAAATTGAACGATGCCGCGGTGTCATGAGTGGCCAGCTTAAGTTGACAAAAAATTGGATCCATACTACACAAGACCGTGCACCCTGGACGACAAACAGAGGAGGATTACTTCCTTTATGGGACTTGAAACGGACTGATAATGATGATTATTGATTATGATTGTCTCGTATACTATAATATTATACTGACTAAAGTTTTCCCACCACAAAATACGTTTCGTTACATAGTGTCGATTGGTTTATATTTCTAATTATGATGACGACCTTCCAAATCTTAGTTCTGTATCTGTAGAATAGGGAGTGTGAGTCAAGTCCCACAGCACTCAGGCCACAATTGACCCATTGTACATCCTCCCAGGGGGTTGTCGTCCTTAGTTCATTATCCATCCTATCATTTTCAAGAAGGCGGCAAATCACCTGGTGACATCTCCCCTATATCGGCAGGTGTAGGCCAAGGCTCGCCGAACGCATACTCTCGTATTGAACATAACTCCGGATATTCACATAGGACATGCTCGACAGTTTCATCATCTCGTTCACACCTCCTGCATAGATGTGTGTCTACTAGCTTTAGTGTGTGGAGGTGTTTTCTTAGTTGACAATGGCCAGTTAAAAAACCAACTGTCAAGCGTAGGTTTTTCTTGGTCATTCTCAAGTACTTTTCTGATGCAGACTTCCCAAGGTGTGCGCTACTAATCCTGAGCAGACCACGTGCTATATCAGGGCTAGTAATGGAGTGTCATGAATCACTAGCCCAAGATTCGGATGGTAACAACAACATCCTGAGGTGGGTTAAAGAACACAACGGAAATAAAGGCAACCGCATTGCTGACCGGCTAGCTAGAAAGGCGGCAGGCCTAAAATTCTTAGGACCTGGTGATCTTTTTGGCTGGTCAACTACAACAATCGCGGAAATTGTCAAATGTCACTCCCACACGCAAACCGTGAAAAGATGGAAAGAACGGCCAGGATGTAGACTTGCCAAACATTAGTTGCAAATTTTCATTTTATTTTATAAAATTATCATAATCTTCATTTTCAGTTAATAATATTGTCGATTGGGGTAACACAGGTTATATTGCCACCATATTTGATTCAAAAGTACATTTGTGGCATCCGAATAAAAAAGATTCGTTGGAAGTGACAACGGAATTAACTGTGGCAAGATGCATAAGATGGAATAGGGATGGATCCTTGTTTGCCGTAGCTGTAAACAATAACCAGGTAGAAGTGTTCGATATATTGGGAAACAAAGTAAGTAAAGAGATAAGAATATAAAAGAGAGACGTACGCACAATAATTTATTGTATTACTCCGACAACTGGTTTCTCTATCTATAATTTGACGGAATTGTGAAATTGGTCCTCGGAGTCTCCTCTTCTTCTTCTTCTTCTTTTTCTTTTATATAGGCAGTATTACCAGTTTTTTTTTCAACGCTGCCTTTCATTCTGTCCATAAATTGTCATTCCGTCTTTTCCTTGGGCGCCCTGTACTTCATCTGCCTAACGGTGACTTGTCCTTGACTATTCTTACTATTCTTGATCCACACATCCTGCTTATGTGTTGATTCCACTCTTCTTTTCTATTCTTTACCCAGGTCTTCATATTGTCTATCCCACATATGCGTCTGATTTCCTCACTTCTTACCCTGTCCTGTAGTCCTTTTCCAGCAATCCGTCTTGAGATCTTCATTACGTTGGTCTCTAGATGTTTTTGTGTTTTGCTTGTATCTGGTCTTGTTTCGGACGTGTAAGTCATAACTGGCCTAATAACTGACTTATATACTCGTGCCTTTGTTTCCACTCTTAGGTGTTAGGTGCTTAGGCATCCGGCCGTTTACTGCTTTTAATAATTATTTGACCTTTTACCTTTTCTTCGTTATTGTTGTCGGCTCATAGATTAATTCCCAGGTATTTGAAAGTCATTACTTGTTACATAATTTGATTGTCTAACTCCAATTTGCATCTTATTGGTTCTTGGGCTATTACTAAGATTTTTATTTTTTGGGCTGATATTTTCATATTCATTTTTTTGCGTTAATGTTGAATTCGTGCAGTAATCTTTGTAGGTCGTCTTCGCACTCTGCTACTAACACGGTGTCATCAGCGTAACAGATTATTTTTATCTCTCTATCGCCCATTTTGTACCCTGTTTTTTTTTCTCAACTGTTTTATTATTGCATCCATTATTATGTTAAGCAATAGAGGCCTTAGTGAATCTCTTTGCCCCATTCCTGTATTTGCTTCTATGGGTTCTGTTATTATTTCATTAACTTTCATTTCTATTTTATTTCTTACATATAAGTTTTCTATCAGTCTTATGATATCCAGTGGTAAGTTTTTGTTATATAGTGGGTGTATCACATCTTTTAATTAATTCTTCTAATATCTTCTAATTGTATTCTATCAAACGCTTTCTCTAGATCTATAAAACAGAAAAAGGCTGGCCTGTTATATTCTAATGATCTCTCCGCTAGTTGCCTTATCACAAAAACTACGTCGTTACATGATCTTCCACTTCTAAATCATTGTTTTCTTCCAATATATTTATGCACGCCATTATTTCCTCCATCAGTATTTTTGTTGTGAGTTTCAGTGTATTGCTCAGTAAATTTATCCCTCTATAGTTACTGGGGTCTGCCCTATCACCTTTCTTAAATAACGCTATCATTTGAGTGGTTCTCCATTCTGCAGAAATTATTCCTGTATTTATTATTACGTATTCAGTTCTTTGTAAGCTCTATCTCTTCTATTCTTCTTCTTTTTGTGCCTATTCGTTTTGAATATTGGCGGTAATTCTGGCTATAATTACTTTATTTACCCATGATTTAAAGAGATTAGATGTTGTTGTGGAGAACCATTTCCTCAGGTTCTTTAACCATGATATTCTTCTTCTCCAAGTTCCTTGCCTTCCAAATACTTTGCCTTGAAGTATTACCTTCAGTAATCTGTATTTAGTGCAGTTTCATATTATGTGTTCGAGATATTCTAACTTTCTTCTTTTAATTGTATACATCACCTCTCTGTCTTTCCCCATTCTTCGTATTACGGTCTCGTTAGTTATCTCGTCCGTCCATGATATCCTTAGGATTCGCCTGTATAGCCACATCTTGAAGGCTTTAAGTTTTTTCTCAATCGCTTCAATGCGTGTCCAGGATTCAACTCCGTAGTATGATATTGAGAAAATATAACATCGTAGGTGCCTTACTTTTATCTCCAGATTAAGGTTGTGGCATTTAAAGAGTTTGGCCATGTTATTGAATGCGCTCCAAGCCTTCTCTATTCTACATTTTATTTCTTGTGAATGATCCCATTGTTCTTTTACTATTGTTCCAAGATAGGTGTACTGCTTTACTCGGTCCACTGGTGTATTCTTGATAAGTAGTTGGGCGTCTCTAAGTTTATTTTTGCTGATGCTCCATAATGTAATCTGGAATAAGAACAACAAGGGAAAAATAAAAAAAAATGATATACCAAACAATAGTACGAAGCATCATGACATATGCCGCAGAAATTTGGGTCATAAACAAAAAAACCCAAAAGAGCATTCTGTGGTCTCCACTTTTATAAAAATATGCAAAATTTTGCATATACTATTTTTTCATATTTGCCCAAGTTAATTATTTCTTAAAAAAATTTCTGTTTCAGTTTACTTCAAATATTGGCAGCTGCGTTTGTTCTGTTCAGCACAAGGACAGGTGCAGATCTCAGTGTAATATCATCTCAGCAGAATGGACAAAATCAAATATCTTATTAACAGGATGTTCTTATGGTACATTGACCATGTTCAGCGCAAACTTAAAATGGCTAAATTTCCGTTTTATCCCAAATAGTGCAGCTATTGTAAAGCTAGCATTGTCTTGCCATGAAAACTATTTGGCTTCAGTGGGAATCGACCACACTGTGTTTATTATGAATTATCATAATTTTGATGGTATTCAAACTTTCCCTTTACCAACCCCAAAGGTAAGAGATTGGTTAAATTTAACGTATATGTTACCGGCCAAACTCGATTTCAGGACATAATTTGCCTAGGCCAAACTAGTTTGTCCTAGGCCAAACTAGTTTATCCTGATACAAATACACACACTTTAGGCCAAACTAGTTTGGCCTAGGCCAAACTAGTTTGGCCTAGGCCAAACTAGTTTATCCTGATATAATAAAGACTCACACTTCAGGATAAACTAGTACGGCCAAGTCTAAACTAATTTAGCCGAGTCGAAAGTAATTTACCTAACATGTAAGGACTTTTACAGGCGGGGAATTCCCAAATCACGTCCCAACAGGGATGGCAAAAAAATTATACATCGATATATTTTATCATATTATGATACATCGAATGAAGATATTGATACATGCTATAAATCAAAATATTCTTGTATAATTAAATAATATAAAAAATAGTAAATAAAATGATGAGGTTTTCTCCAAAAATTAAAGGAAAATATACATTTACGAATAAAATCGAGTACGAATTAATATTGTTTTCACCAATTTTGAAAAAATGTGGAAACGTTGAATTATCCAGGTCGTCTGTCCGCCCGCCCGTCCGTCCGTATTTCTGTCCGTAAACTCAACTCCTCCGTCATTGTACCAGGCAGAATGACAAATGAGGTCTCCAATGAAAACTTATAATCCAAGGATGGTACTAAAGGTGAGAAATTTGACCTAGGCTCTCTGTCCGTCCGACCGCGAATATAACTCAATATTATTATTTGTTTGTTACGAATAATTATAATTTTAATATAAATGATAATTTTTCAAAAACAAAGTATTTTTTCTACGACCGTTTAATAATAAAATATGCTCATTATTCGCTGTTTTTTAATAGATAATAACACCCATTATTTTACCCGTGAGTAATGGTTCATTACTCACGGGTTGAAGTTACATTCAAGTGGTGCATGGCACTTTTAATATACCTATTAATTAATATACCTTGTTTATTTAATAAAATAGTCATGGTAATTTATATCAACAATTAAATTCGAAAAATGTTTAAAGGATTTTTAACTGTAACAATGGGTTAGTATATTGTTTACGTTTAAATTTCAACATTAATTTGACATTTTAAGATTGACGTTATTCAAATGTAAATATAAACAATTGCTATTAATTCCGTAAAAGGGCTTACGGATATGAAATTTATATCAATGAATTCTGTTTTACTTACTGTTGATTGTACAATAAATTTTTATTGAGAGCACACGTTCCTTTTCGTGTAATTGCCTTAAAATATGTTTTATTTTTAAAAGCCAGCGTATGCGTTAAGCGACAATACAGTTCTAAGGAGACCGGGTCTCCTTAAACTACCATGCTTAGGGCCAATTTCTCATATCGAGTTCAACTCCAGTTTAACCTGAACTTCTAGTAAACGTCAAATTAAAGTCAAAATCGTCTTTCTCAATTCACTTTCAACCGATGGCAGTTTAAACTTGAACGATGCTTGAACGGTGGAATTCGGCCGTTCAAAGATTTCAGAACTCAGTTCAGATGATTTCATGGACTACGCATGAGTTGTATTAACACGAAACGCTGTCATAATATAAATATATCCTATTTTATTTTATTAAGCCTAACGATAAACGATAACATTATTTTTGTTTTTATAATATTTATTTATAATTATTAAAATGACTATTTGACTATAAAAACTTAAATTTAACTTTATTCAAAAACAGCATAAAAAAGGTAGTTCAAAATGGCGACAGTTTTTTACCTTTTGCCATCTATTGGCATTTCTCGAAAGCTGTAGAACGAGCACTGACATGAACGTGCAATGAGAAATGCATTCCAAACAAAACCGGAGATCACCCGTGAACCCGGTTCAACTGAACCATAGATTACCGCAGGTATGAGAAATCGACCCTTATTATAAACTCTGCTGGGCTGCGCGGAGCATTAGCAAGTGAGATTTTCCGGCCAGCAGCCTCCTCTGCGATTTTAGGATCCTGACTACAAATAATGAAAAAACTAAAAGTGCGAATTTTGTGATGAAATTTGGTATGTGGGGTTAGAATATTATTTGAAATAACTTGTTCAAATAACTTTTTCCGATATCTCTAACGCGAAGCAAAATAGCAAAATAAACAAAAGAGTGTAGCCCGTGTAAAAAATTTATGGGAAGGCTAAGTCTCCCTTGCCTCCTCTGACCAGCCGCCGCTGCTCCATTGCTTCGTCCACTTCATCTCTGAAGGATCTTCACGGTCTGTCTCTCTTCCTTATTCCTATCGGGCTCCACTCTGTTTTTTATCCAACGATTTTGGTCTGCTTTCTGACATGTCTGTACCAAGCTAATTACTTAGGGCACACCTCCCTTCTTCTTTTTCTTGTGCCACTCCTATCGGAAATTGGAAATAATCAAGGCTATCCTGACCTTGTTTACAGCTGATCTAAAGAGTTCATTAGTGGTGCAGCCAAACCACTTTCTCAAATTCCGCAACCATAACATTCATCTACGGCCTGGATTTACGTTTCCATTCTATTTTTCCTTGCATTATATTTTGAAGTAATGCGTATTTAGGTCCTCTCATCAGGTGACCCAGATATTTGAGTTTTCTTCGTTTTATCGTTAACAAAATTTCTGGGTCTTATTCTATCCTTCGTAATACTTCAAGGTTTGTGACTCTTTCAACCCAACTTATCTTCAGAATTCGACGGTAGCACCACATCTCGAAACTTTCAATATGTTTTATGTTGTTCTGTTTGAGAGTCCAGGCCTCTACAGCGTATAATAGCGTGTTAAATACGTAGCCCCTTAGCATTCTTAATCGGAGAGCAATAGTTATGTTTGTAAGTAATCGTTGTAATTCTTCTACTGTTCTTGCAACTAGTACAGTGTCGTCCGCGTATCGAATATTATTTACAACCTCTCCATTGATTACGATTCCTTCGTTTGCTTGCAAAAGGGCTTCCTGGCAGATGCTTTCACTATATACATTAAATAGCAGTGGTGACAAAATACATCCCTGTCGTACTCCTCTACGTATTTCTATTTCTTGAGATGTCTCATTTTCTATTTGGATGTAAGATGTATGGTTTTCTCTCTGAATCCAATATAAATTGAGAATTATTCGCAGATCTTTATTATCTATTAGGGTGGGTCGAAAAACAATGTTTCATTTTTTAATCGCTATACCGCGGAAAACTTGCCTTTGGAGTATATAAGTAAAATGCAAACTCAAATAAAGTTATATATTGAACCCCCAGCTAGCGCATCACACTTAAAATTTAGTTTTTTTCAGAAATCAAGACATTTTTCAATTATTTTTAAAATCTTTAGCCAATAATATTTGAACGTGCTATAGTGAAAACTGTTTAGTTAATAGTTTAAAAAATAAGAAATAAATTTGAAACAGACAATATCTTTTAATTTGCGGTAGCGCAAAATACTCAAAAATTGTTAAAATTCACATATTAGCACCTTAAAAGAAGGTGGGGTGTAGTGTGTTGTGTTGGGTGTAATTATCACAATCCATTTTTTGTTCTTTTACTTTACACTCCATTTAATTGGAATATAATTATTATAGTGTGTTTAAGGTTATAAATGATATAAATAAAACAATTTATAATTTTAATAACATGTTTAATTGAAAAAAAAAGAAACCAAATTATAGAAAAACAATGTAAACAAATTAAACGAAATTTTGGCTTTAGAAAGAGTCTTTTACTCACTATTGCTGAGTGGGTACGTTGAAGCTGCGCTTGCTGTCAAACTTTGGCATCGAAGCTCTGGATGCTACGGCAGATCTTATGAAACCATCTCATTACTTAGCACCGACGACTTTTTTAGATGCTTCAGTGACTTACTTGACGCATCGTTCCACGGCTTGACTATGACCTTTAACATTTTCCAAAGTTCCAATCCTCGGGTGTTTCACCAGCAGTGATTTTAACCCAAACTTCATCATCAGAGAATCTCCGTAACAGTGATGATGGTGGTGTAATTTCAGTGGTGTTCCAATCAAATAATTCAGTAGAGTCAGTCGCATGAAAGGTGATTTTTGGAGGTCGAAGAACCCTAATTGTTTCTGTTTCTGTAGCTAACATCCTTGCTTTGATTATTCTTCGGAATCCTAATTCTCTTATGTGTTTCCCTTCATCCACTATGATCCTCAGTAGCAAATTTTCTGGGTGAGAAAAATGCATTTCTTTCGATTACAAGATCAACTACTTTAATCAAATTCTCTGGTAGAAATCTGGTTGATTTGATAGCCTCAAAAACGTGTTCAGGTCCATCTGTTATGTATTTGCTGTACTTTATTTTGAACCATAGAGGCATGCATGATCTAAAAATGAAGGATACTCCTTAAGTCGTCAGTCCATCTTGTAGGCGGTCGAACGACGCTTCTCTTGGCCTCCATTCCAATAACCTCTTCGTCCATCGCCCATCTGTCATTCTGGCTATGTGACCTGCTCATCTCCACTTCAACCTGGCTATCCTCTCGATGACGTTAGTCACTGGCGACTGACGTCAAGGTGACTGACGTCAAAACTCTGTTAGCTATAGTCAACCATCGAGAGTGGGAAAATGGACCCGGCTCTCGAACAGATAAGTTCACAGGGCAGTTGCCTGACTTTATCGCACAACTTATATCTAGAAGATACTATTCATCTTTACTCAAAAGATTGCGATTAACTAGTCCTCCTAGTGATTAGGAACGAGACGGTTTCATAAGATCTGTCGTAGCATCCAGAGCCAAAGTTTGACAGCAAGCGCTTCTTCAACGTACCCACTCAGAAATAATGAGTAAAAGACTCTTCCTAAAGTCAAAATTTCATTTAATTTGTTGACATTGTTTGGCTACAATTTGGTTTCTTTTTTGTTTCAATTAAACATGTTATCAAAATTATAAGTTGTTTTATTTATATCCTTTATAACTTTAAACACACTATAATAATTATATTCCAATTAAATGGGGTGTAAAGTAAAAGAACAAAAAATGGATTGTGCTATTTACACTCAACACAACATACTAGACCACACCTTCTTTTAAGGTGCTAATATGTGAATTTTAATAATTTTTTAGTATTTTGCGCTACCACAAATTAAAAGATATTGGCTGTTTCAAATTTATTTCCTATTTTTTAAGCTATTAACTAAACAGTTTTCACTATAGCACGTTCAAATATTATTGGCTAAAGATTGTAAAAATAATTGAAAACTGTCTTGATTTCTGAAAAAAAAACTAAACTTTAAGTATGATGCGCTAGCTGGGGGTTCAATATATAACTTTATTTTACTTTGCATTTTACTTATATACCCCAAAGGCAAGTTTTCCGCGGTATAGCGATTAAAAAATGAAACATTATTGTTTTTCGACCCACCCTATTATCTATGTCTTTTCTTTCGCGATAAGCTAAGAGTGTCTCTTAGCTTATCGCGGCATACTCGGTCAAACGGTTTTTAAAAATCGATAAAACATGCATGTACTTCTTGATTAACGTCTAGGCATCTTTGTGTAATAACATTCAAACCGAAGAGAGCTTCTCGAGTACCTAGTACTTTTCTGAACCCCATCTGTGTATTACTAATACCTGACCTCCAACTTTTGATAAACTTGGTTGCGGATGATATTTATAAATTGTATGTATCTTTAGTAGATGGCTCACTAAAGATATTGTTCGATGTTTTGAACACTCTTTTGCATTGGATTTCTTTGGCAGTGTAACGAATGTATACAACAGCCACTCTTGAGGTACAATACCAGTATTGTGTACTGTGTTAAATAAGTGAAATATTATACCTATTGATTCATCATTCAAGAGCTTTAGCAATTTAGTAAAAACCTCTTACACTTGGTACTTACACTTGCTACCAAGTATGACAAGGATATGTCAAATGGTTTTTATAGTCCTGTCGCCAGTAGGGGTACAACAGCCTCCTTAATTCAGATGGACTTACTCAAGTTTTCTTTATGTATTTTGACCCGTAGAACAAGAATTTTTTGGGTAACAGTCGATCCGGATGTCGATAAGATTGTTATAAACAAAGAACTTGAGGAATCACATAACAGCGATTTTTCGCAAAACAAAACATTTTTTTGTATTTTTGTCATTCTAAGCAAAAAATGGTTTTACAAGTTTTTTCGTAGAATGCATAGTTTTCGACACAAACGCGGTTGAACTTTCAAAAAATCGAAAAATTGCAATTTTTGAACCCGAATAACTTTTGATTGAAAAAAAAAATAGGAATTCTGCTTACCGCATTTGAAAGTTCAAGTCAAATTCTATCGGTTTTAATTATTTTAATTTCTAAAAATGATTTTTTTTTATTGTTAAACAAAGCTATAAACACATAGTGATTGAATGATGTTTTCAATGCATTTCTAATTTGAAATCGAACGAGTAGGCGCGCATACAGAATTTCTACGTATATTACGTACATTAAAACGCATGCATTGGGCACGGGAAACACTATGTGTTTATAACTGTGTTTAACAAATAAAAACTTAATTTTTAGCAATGCAAATAACCAAAATCGATAGAATTTGACTTGAACTTTCAAATGCAGTAAGCAGAATTGCTATTTTATTTTTTTAATCAAAAGTTATTCCGGTTCAAAAATTGTACTTTTCCGATTTTTTGAAAGTTCAACCGCGTTTATCTCGAAAACTATGCATCCTACTAAAAAACTTATACAATCATTTTTTGCTGAGAATCACCCAGAAAATGCAAAAAAATGTTTTGTTTTGCGAAAAATCGCTGCTATGTAATTCCTCAAGTTCTTTGTTTATAACAATCTTATCGACATCCGAATCAACTGTTACCCAGAAAATTCGTGTTCTACGGGTCAAAATACATAAAAAACTTGGGTATTGTCCTTTTCATGATCATTTTTCAGTGCGTCACAAATGATAGGAAAAAGGGTAAGTCCGTGATAATACACATTTATGACATTTATTCTAACATGACATTTTAGTTAAATCTGACAGTTGTCAAATTTTATTTTCAATTTGGAATAAAAACAAATCAAATGTGTTTCTTGCATTTATAAAATGGTATTTTCTTTGATTTGTATAGTCTTATAAATTATACAGATTATATTTGTAATATTATTATCTAATTAAAAAAAATTATTTTTTTATTATGGCGCCATCTATCGACAACTAGAATAACTAGAAAAAATGTTATAAAAATGTCGCCGACGAAATGTAATCACCGACGTGCCTTTTTTTCTGTCACATACAATTTAATGCGTTAGAAACAAATCGAATAACTGTGACGCACTGAAAGATGATCATGAGAAATACTGTAAGTCTATCTGAATTAAGGAGGCCGTTGTACCCTCCTGGCGACTGGACTATTAATAACTACAATGAAATTCAAAAACTTGAATTTTGCATGGTACGTATATTTGAAATGCGTTTATCTCGAAAACGGTTGAGTTTTGCGAGGTAAATGTAGTCGCTCTCTCTCTCTCTCTCTCTCTCTCTCTCTCTCTCTCTCTCTCTCTCTCTCTCTCTCTCTCTCTCTCTCTCTCTCTCTCTCTTTGCTTTATTTGGTCAGACCATCTAGTTGGTGATCGTCTTCTTGATCTTCCCTCCGGAACGTTTCCAGAAACAATTAATTTCTCCAAACTGTCGTCACCTCTGCGAACCACGTGACCAAAGAATTGAAGAATTCGTTGCAGAAATATTGTGGACAGCCTTTTTTTAATATTGAGTTGGTTTAGAATGGAAAAATGGTAAATGTATTATACCTTTTTCAATTAGAAATATTAGGGGAGCAAACATTTGATCTTATAATTATGTGGAGTGGGGGATAAAAAACTGAACGTAGTAAATGGGCGCTGAAAGACGTATGTGGCGCCCTCTGAATAATATATAATTTCTGGTGGGGAATTTAGGTTTATCGTCCTAAAAAAACCCCACTTACCCAATTCCTTGTTGTTACCTGCTTCCTGTCAGGAAATATTTAAATTAAATAAAGTAAAAGTTTAAATTTAACACCCTGTATTTCTGTTATTATCAACTTTCGTACGTAAAGCCAAGGTAAGTTGGCTTAAATCAACCTATTTTAACCTCAGGAATCTAAGGTTAAAACCTTAGGAGGTTTTAGGAGGTAGAAGGAACTAAGGTTTACAAAACACCCTGTATACTTATACAAAGTTTTTCATCTATGTTGTCTGTTCTGCGGATTTGGCTTTCTGCTACACTGACGCTGGTGTTAATTTCTTCTCGCACTGTTTGTCGTAAGTGTTCACTTTTAAGCTGGCTTAAGTCTAACGCTGGGATGATGGTTTTTCTCACTTTCTTTCGGCTAGCTTCTGACACAGATACTACTGGATTACATACATAATCCGAACCAATATCAGTTCCAGGGTAAGTTTTAGTAGATTTCACGGCATTACGGTATCTTTTTGTCACCATTATGTCTATTTGGTTTCTGATTACTTTTTCTTGTGTGTGTTGAGGTGACGTCCACGTATACAGCTGCCTTGGTGGTAATTTAAAGAATGTATTAGTTGTTATTAAACCTTCGCTTGGACAAAACTGAACTTAACGATCACCCTTTTCATTTCTATTACCTAAGCCATATTCTACGACATTTTCTTCAACTTTACCCTGACCTACATTGGCGCTCAGATCGCCCATTACTATGTTAATGTGTTGTCTCTTTGTTGTTCTCATCACCTCTTCTAAGTTAATATAGATTTGTTCTGTTTCCTCTTCGTCTTTGTCTGCTGTAGGAGCGTACACTTTTGTATGATGTTTATTATGTTCAACTATTTTCAATGGGAAATAAGCCACAATTTTACCTAAAAAATGATTTTAATAACGTTTCGAAGCCCAAATCGGGTTTCGTTGGCAAAATACAAAATAATACTAAAATAAACAAAAATATTGTTGCTAAGTAAAAAAATTCTTCTAATAATTGATTTAATCTGACTCATTTATAGTGGCAATTCAGACGTATATTATACATTTTAAAGTAGAAGACTTAAAAATTATATCGCCAATATTTATGAGTTGCGTTTCTGGGACGACATTACTAAAAGATAGTTCATTCAGTTACATGAAAGCAATCTCAACTCAAGAATATCTGTCACAAAAAACATAACATGTGATCTCTCTTTAAAAAACAACCAAATGCAACGATGACAATAAAATTCTCGCGTTAGAGATTCCATAGTAAATCACGAGGAAAAACCAGGAAAAAACCTAGAATAGAACAGAATAGAAATATGCTTTATTGCCACTGAAAATGTTTACAATTTTATGGACAAAGCTTACATACAGACAAAAGAAAATAATATCAACAACAAATAACAAATAACAGCTACAATTTACTAAAATTACATAAATCGTCAATATACAGTAAATATGATATAAAACCAAAGACAAAAACAATTCATTACAAAATTTATATAAATTGCAAATTGAACATACTTACAACAAATAAAATAAAACATTAGGAATTGACAGTTTCATCTACTGCGAATGAAACCCAATTTTCTTAGTTATTCATTAAGAAAGTCTTCTATTGAATAATATGGTCTTTTAGATAGATAGGCTTTTGTCATTTTGCGGAACTTTGGGAAAGATGTTGCAGATTCAAGTTGTAAAGGGAGATAGTTGTTAAGTTTTTTTGCGTAATATAATATAGATTTCTTTACTAACTCAGTGGATGGGATCGGTAAATAAATATCAAAGATTGAATTTCTGGTGGAGTAAATATCATTGGGCCTTGCTGGAAAGACATGAAGGTGTTTACGAATTAAACAAACCGTTTCTAGGATATATAAAGATGGAAGTGTTAAAATTCCGTGTCTGAAGTAACTTCTGCAATGTGTAGATCTTCTGAGGCCAAAAAGATATCTTATTGCTCATTTTTGCAATTAAAAAATCAAATCAAATCAGATCAAAGAATCAAATTGAGCAGCTGTACTAGAACCCCAAAAAGGAAGACCATTATCGAAGATGAGACTCAAACAACGAAAAATATGTTATTTTAGAAGATGCTAAATTGAGTTCTCTTGAGTCAGATCTTATTGCATAGCAAGCTGAGGCGAGTTTTTTACTTAACGAATCGATATGAAGGGACCATTTGTTGCTGTCTAAAAAAAATACCAAGAAATTTTACAGAATCAACGGTACTGATCTAGCTGTTATTAAGAGGCAAAGGTTGAAGTTCTCCTTTATAGGATAATGCTACGGTTTTATCTATAGTAAAAGAGAGTAAATTAGAGTCAGACCAGGTCTTTATCGTCAGTAGATCCGAAGTTATAGTTTCATAAAGAGATGCAATAGTTGAGTTGCTCCAACTGATACTGGTATCATCAGCAAAAAGAAAAATTTTCCCTTTGATTTTTAAATTAGTGATGTCATTTATAAAGATATGGAACAGAATAGGACCCAATACTGAACCTTGCGGTACTCCACATACAATTTTTTTTAGACTAGAATCAGTATCATTTGCTCTAACTAGTTGTTTCCTATTATTCAAGTAGGATTGAAACCAATTCAAAGAAATACCTCTAATTCCATAGAAATTTAGTTTTTTAATCAAGATGTCGTGATTTGCACAATCAAAAGCCTTGGCATAATCACAGAAAACAGTGGCAGTATAAAGATTATTGTTTAGTGCTTGATAAACCTCATGTAGTACAGAAAGCATGGCATCAGTGGTACATTTATTAGTTAAAAAGCCGAACTGATTTTGAGATAAAATGTTGTTATCAACGATAAAGGACATAAGCCGAGTTTTAATGAGTCTCTCAATAATTTTGGAGAGTGCCGGTAGTAAGTCAATAGGTCTATAGTTGTAGGCATTAGATTTTTCACCACCCTTATGAAGAGGAATAATAATGGCTGCCTTAAGGCACTCTGGAAATTTACCTTTTTCGAAGGAATCATTAATTAGTGAGACGAGGGTGCGTCCATGAGCCGAACTTGAACGATCATACCTGGCAATTGTGGTATATTTTTCTACAAAAAAGGCTCGTTGACTTCAACCCAGTGCTCTGTAACCGCAACTATCGGAGGAAATCCTAATTCCTCCAGAAACAAAAATAATTCATCCGTTTTATTTTTTATAGAACGAATATTAATCAAAACCATGGCAAAGTGGTCATCACTAAAATAAACCTCCCGATACTATCCCGACATCGTAAGTATTTGGTCTTACATTTAATTTACTTTCAAAGAAACTAATATCAAATTCTGACTTTAATATGTTTAAATTATAAATAATATTAATAATAAATAGATATACAATAAGTAATACTAAAATATAAAATTTGTACTAACTCGATATGTTCCACTAATCGTGGTATTTTCTTTCTATTGACTTCCTTTTTCAATATGGGTAACCACATCCTACTGCATTCTACCGAGGAATTTGCGACACAGTTGGTTTCATTTAGCATACTAGAGCCGCTTCTTTGATTTTTTTCTTTTTACTATATGATTCTTTCAAAACTATACTTGAATCTCTCCTTTGAACTCTATATTCATTATCCCATGCACGTTGACATATTTGAGATCTATCAAATTCTCTATTTTTAATATGAGACTGATGTTCACTTATTCTAACATTTAAAGGTCTTGATGTTTCAACTAAATAAAATTGTTCGCATTCACAAGGTATCTTATAAATGCAATTCTTTGTTCTTTCTTGTTCATTGTAAGGTTTAGTTTTAGATAGAATAATTCTCAATGTGTTTGTTGTTTTTAATATTGTTGAATTTATTTCCTTTTTTTTTAGTTTCTCGGATAGTCCTTTTATAAGTATATGGTATCGATATTTTCCTCGTATTATTTCTTGTGAATGTTGTAGGATCCCGTTCTAAGTTGTTATGTTTCATTCGATCCAATCTTGACAATTCATTATTTATAAACGATAAAGGATAATCATTATTTAATAAAACAGATGTTAACAATTGTTTATTATGTTCTTCCCGTACACCTCCCAGTGTGCCCGTAATACTTCACGATTATATTTATTTTACACTTTAAATTATAACCTAACTTCTTATATTCTTTCGAGATACCTAATAAATAAATAAAATATATTCTTGTTTTTAGGCTATAGCTTGGCATCCTTGGAAAGATTCCTTACTAGTGCTGGGTCAGATGGATTACCTTTTTTTGTGGAATGTTCAAAGTCAGAATATTTCTTGTTCAATGCCATTTCCGAACACCTACATCGATAGTTTAATATTTAATCCGATGTCTGCTGAACTGCTGGTAAGCAAACAATATGACGTGTGTGACGTTCAATTAGGTAGATATAAGAGTGTTTCAACTGCCAGGGCTATCACCATGCACAGAACGCGTGCCACAAGAACCCGAGGTGTGTGAAATGCGGAGAAGATCACCCCACGAAGATGTGTATAAGACCCAGGGAAATAAAGGCAACATGTTCCAACTGCAACGGAAGCCACCCCGCAAATTACAGAGGATGCCCTAGATGCCCAACCAGGAAAAGACCACCACCACAGAGGCTACAACAACAGACGAACATACGACAGCAGACAACCGGTATATCCTATGCCCAAGCCACACAAGCCAAAACGACGCAAAACACCACAGCGATCCTCCAACATGAAGACGACCTAGTCAGAATGGTAACAAACATAGTGACTAAGGTAGTCCAAGAAGTCAACCAAGGCACCAGACAGACGATCAAGTAAAGTCAGCATACAAAAAAAAACAAAAAACAAAAAAAATACTTGAACACCAAGCCATTGGACTGAACACAGTCGGGCTTGGTACAATGACTTGGGGCCCCAGAAAGCAATTTGAGTTCCGCGGATAAGTAATTAGAAGATAAAGGCTTAGAATGCTTCATGCTGGCCTAGTTTTGAATTCGATTACGGCACTACATTGGAATCTTATTACCCAGGATTCTATTGTGAAGAGCATTTGGCTGATAGTTGTGCCCCTATCGCGCATCAGCGTGCTATAGGGGGAAAGGGATGGCCTGGGGCACTGGAGCGAGGTGGAGTGATCCCTGTTTTTTATTCGGGCCAAAACACCTCCTCCCAATGAATTGTTACACCCGAATGTACTTATTTTCGAAAGGGTGGACATCTTCCACAGGCCGGGTTGAATCAAATTGCTTGCTTGCTTGAGATATAAGAGCACAAAAATACTGTGACCTATAATTTTATTTTGTCTTTTTTTGGCATCATAACCTTGAACGGTTCTTTGCCTGTCTGGCTATATTGCTCCATTCAGACCTCTCTTGTGCGTTTCTCCTTTATTGTCCCACAATTAAAAGTTTTCAGGTCATCGTCTACGTCATTCAACTATCTTGTTCTGCGCCTTACTTTTTTTGGTCTAGTCGGACCATCATTAGTGAATTATCTTCACTAGCCATATATCTATAGCCCGATCAGGGAACACACAATTTTACGAAAACCTCCAAAAAAATAAAGGAGGGATGAAATTTTGGGAATAGGTAGTTGAAATTGTCTGTTATTCTATAAGATAATGTTTACAATTATACATCCCCTTCATTTTACAAAAATTGGGAAACGCTGAGTGAAAAATATTTTCTCGGTGGTGAAAAAATATACGTTCAAAATAAGTCAGAAATTGTACAAAATGACTAATTCTAAGTAACTTTCGTTCTATAGAGTTTTTTCACTAACTTAATACTTTTCGAGTTACTTGCGAGTAAATATGTTCATTTTTAACAAAAAAAAAACATGTTTTTGGACGGTTTTTCGCAGATAACCCAAAAAGTAAGTATTTTAGCGAAAAAAAATGTTTTTGTCAAAATATAGCTTATAAAATACTGAAAAAAAATGATGTATGCGCGAGGTCTGTAGTAGGGATGGCGGTTTTTGACAAAACACCGGTTTTCGGTTATACCGGTATTTTTTGCTTACGGTTTAACCTATCGATTATAACCGGCCAAAAAATCCGGTTTTTGGAAAAACCGGTTTTCGGTTTTTTTAATCCAATATGTTACAAAGTTACATTTACAATACACTTTAGTTTGCAATACTCCATTCTACTCGATATCAATATGATCAAATAGAGTACATACTATCGGAAGAACATGTATACTGTATGAGTGTATCGTTTTGAAAACGTAGCGAAATTCTTGGAGATTCGTATTCGTAATCACTAATTCGATATTCATAGTCAGAGCATTACTTTTGGTAATCAGAAAAAGTCATTCACCCACTTTCAATGTCAAGAGTTAAGTGTGAAAAATAGATGATGTTTGCGTCTAATTCAACCAGATCACTTCTTATGTAAATATTATGATTACAATTACCTTTTCAAGGAAATATTATAATAAAACTTAATAATTGTTTCTGGCTGATGTGAGATTGCACTTTCAGTTTGCTTCTGTATTTTATAAAATAAAATAAAATTTGAATTATGGTTTTGTTTGGAAGAATTATTTGAGAATAATAATTATGATTGGGATCCAAAATAATACCTAACCTAATCCTAATCACCGTAAAAACCTAATAACCGGTTTTTACTTTAAAAAGAAAAAACCGGTTATAACCGGGACAAAAACAACCGGTAAAACCGGTTACTGCGGAGTAAAAAAACCGGTTTTAGGTTTAAACCGGTAGGTTTTTCCCAGCCCTAGTCTGTAGACCCAGTAGAAGAACAGATCTAGCTAATGAAAAGTAGGTTCTTGTTCGTTAAATTCCAAATCCAATATTTCAACTTGAAATAACCCAAAAACGGAGCTCTTTTCGGGGAAAATTCACTACAACTTTTTAAAACTGTTTAAAAAAGGTTTATTTTTGTTTTTTTTTTAAACTTCTGACATTAAAATAAGTAAGTTACGCTCAAAATATTGCTGGTCATTTTTACTTTTTGCTAAAAAAATCGCGAAAATCACCCCCTAATTAGCTTCCCAAATAAAATTAATGGTTACCGCTACACAAATTACTTTACTTATATATTGTTGATATTATCTATAAGTTTCATTGGTTGAAAGTGCTCAATTTTGAAAATAAATGGGTTTAAAATAAAATATTTTTGAAGTGAAAACTTCTTTAGCGACGTTGTGCGATTTTTGGATAGGGGAAAGCATTGAATTCGCGACCGTCATCGCGACCGTCATTGCGACCGTCATCGCTTATGCTATATATTATTTGTATGTATATATAAATCGTATAGAAGTATTTAAATTTAAAATAAATGTAAAACCTATTTTAGAATGAGGAAAAAGGATTTATTTTGCGATCGTCATCGCGACCGTCATATCTTCGGCGAAATAAATTTTGTACGTATCTATATTATGTGTATCTATACATAAATTGTATAGAAATGTTTAAATTTAAAATATGTAAGTGTAAAACCTATTTTTGGATGGGGAAATAGGATTTATTTCGCGACCGTCATCTCTTTAGCCAAATAAATTTTGTACGTAGATGTATTAAAGTGAAAACTTCTTTAGGGACGTTGTGCACTTTTTGGATGAAGTATTAAATTGGCTACGGTCGACGGTCATCGCCACCATCATCGCTTCGAAGAAATAAATTTTTGAAATGAAAACTTATTGAGGGTATTGATGGGGAAAAAGTATTCAATTAGCGACCGTCATCGCTTCGACGAAATAAATTTTTGAAGTGAAAATTTCTTTAGGGACGTTGTGCACTTTTCAGATGGGGAAAATATTGAATTAGCGACCGTCATTGAGACCGTCATCGCTTCGGCGAAATAAATTTTTAAAGTGAGAACTTCTTTTGGGGACGTTGTGCACTTTTTAGATGGGAAAAACGTATTGAATTAGCGACCGTCATAGCTTCAGCGAAATAAATTTTTTAAATGAAAACTTCTTTAGGGACGTTGCGCACTTTTTGGATGAGAAAAGTAATAAATTGGCGACCGTCATCGCTTCGACGAAATAAACATTTGAAGTGAAAACTTCTTTATGGACGTTGTGCTCTTTTTGTATGGAAAAAAGTATTAAATTAGCGACGGTCATCGCTTCGATGAAATAAATTGAGGGACGTTGTGTACTTTTTGGATGTAGAAAATTACTAAATTAGCGATCGTCATCGCTTCGACGAAATAAATTTTTGAATTGAAAATTTCTTTAGGGACGTTGTGCATTCCTTGGATGGGGAAAAAGTATTACATTTGCTACCGTCATCGCTTTGCTGAAATAAATTTTGTACGTGTAATTATGTGTATCTATGTATACATAAATAGCATAGGGCATACGCATCGCGTATATGATATATGTATAGCACTTCTTTTTGGACGGGGGAAAAGAATTGAGCTCGTAATTTATATACTATATGAAGTTTTCACTTCTGTCGGCACTCCCACGAGCGCCTTCAATTTTTTTTATTTTGAAAAAAAATGGAAATTTTGTATGGAACTTAAAAATTATGAGTAATACCAAAAATCTCAAGAGTAATAAAATGATCTTTTTGCTTTTCTGAATTTTTTTAATTTTTTGTTTTCTTGTCAGACAAAAATTTGTTATGCTATGGCTGTTCACAATTTCCCTAAACTCGTGATTAGTTACCCGTTTAAGCCATTTTAACTACAGCTTTTTCAAAAATAAGCACTTTGAAGCGATGAAACTTACAGATCATATAAATAATACATAAGCAAAGTAACTTGTCAAGTGGTAGTGATACAATTTATTTGTGGTGCTAATTAGGGGGTGATTTTCGCGATTTTTTTTTACCAAAAAATTAAAGATGCCAACAATATTTTGAGCGTAACTCACTTACTTTTAATGTTAGACGTTTTAAAAATAAAACAAAAATAAACCTTTTTTAAACACTTTACAAAAGTTGAAATGAATTTTCCCCGAAAAGTGCTCCGTTTTTGGGTTATCTCACATTGAAATTTTCGATTTGGAATTTGACGAAGAAGAACCTACTTTTCATTAGCTACAACTCTGCTTCTACTGGGTCGACAAACCTTGTGAATACACCATTTTTTTCAGTTTTTTGTAAGCTATAATTTGCTAAGAATATTTTTTTTTCGATAAATTAATTACTTTTTGAGTTATAACGGAAAAACCGTTCAAAAACATTGTTTTTTTGTTAAAAATGAACATATTTACTCGCAAATAACTCGAAAAGTACTGACTTAGCGAGAAAACTCTATAGAACAAAAGTTGTTTAGAATTAGTCATTTTATCCAATTCCTGTCTTATTTTGAATGTATATTTTTCACCTTAGAGAGGGGTATTTCCCTGCATTTGTGTAAAATGGAGGAGATGTAGAATTCTAAACTTTTTCTTATATAATAATAGACAATTTCAAATGCCTATTCCCAAATTTTCATCCTTCCTTTATTTTTTTTTGGTTAGATTGTTCTTTGATCGAGCTATTAGGTATAAAGACCTTTAGACTACAATGATCAAACATATTCGCTCCGTGCGTGACCATGGTGGGGGATACACGAAACGATGCCAGCGTCCATAGCGGCGAAATATGACAATTTTGGTCATTCTTTGTAATATCAGTATTATTTTTCGTAATCATTTTCATTCATTTCGATTCTTTGTAATATCAGTTTGTATAACAAATTTTATCATAGATGGTAAATAAATGTTGCGAAAGTATTTAATGCGAGAACAGTCGCGCTCTCTTCTGTCACGTAAGCAGTCGCGCGTTAGATAAAATCTAACAGTACGAATTTAAAACAAATTTTTATTTTATAATATTTTTATTTACTTGTTATTTTAAAAATATTTATTTCTAACAATTTTAAAGCTAACTGGTTCTCGCCAAAGCCATAAAATCCACAAAAAAAATAAAAACAATAAAAAAAATTTTTTAAAAAAATACCAACGCATTAGTAAAATCTTCCTCGAGGCACTTACGAGTGGAAAGTTACCGTAAAACGAGGTCACTTTGTGACAGACTCAGAAGTTTTTGTAAATTTTAAGATATTTTTTATGGAATTGTTACATTCCAAAATTTACAAGAAACTTATAACTTTTAACTTCTAACTTAGCTGGATTTCACTGGGAAAAATTTACAAACAGTACAACAATTTACAAAAATATTTGTCACATTCTCGCCCCTTTCATTGGGGTGACATTGTGGCAACGTAAATTCTGCATACAAGTTTAAAGTCGGCGTTTTAATGGGTCAGAAATGTGACAGAGGTCGCCTGTAATTATAATCTGAATATTAGATCTATCACAAAACCACCCATATGCATGTGAGCATATGGAGTTGGTCTGTCATAAAATCACCCCACCAGTTGAACAGAAAACTTTATTAATAATAAAAACAAATGTTATTAAAAACAAATAATAAATAAAAGAAGTTAAATAAATCATTTTGAATCGGTAATAATTCTAATTATTCACATAAATGTCCATTTCAGGCACTTGAAAAATTGCTCTTCGAGAAATTTGGACGAGTGAATTTATTTTCGCTTGTACAACATCAGCAAATTCGTACATAAGCTGGTCTTTCCGGTCTGGCCACTTCCAAAATCTTCCACATTTCTCCATGGCGCTGACATTCACGCCTTGCTTTTCCACTCCAGTGGACCATTCCTGGAAACATAGACCCCTCGTATTGGATAATGACGTAGTCCCCTATATTTGGCTTATTTACTTCTTCCTTTGCTAGAGCGGATTCCGGATTCTGGATGCAAGCCACATAAAACTTATTTCTCTCCTACAGTGGTGGCATCTTCTTCTTCCACAGCGGCGGCAACTTTCTCTACCACAGTGGTGGCATCTGGTTCTTCCACAATCATGGCATCGTCTTCTTCCACAGCGGCGCCATCTTTCTCTCCTACAGTGGTGGCATCTTCTTCTTCCACAGTGCTGGCATCTTCTTCTTCCACAATTGTGGCAACGTCTTCTTCCACAGCGGCGGCATCTTTCTCCCCCACAGTGGTGACATCTTCTTCTACAGCGCTGGCATTTTCCTCTTCCACAATCGTGGCAGCTTCTTCTTCCACAGCGGCGGCACCTTTCTCTCCCACAATGGTGGCAATTTTCTTTGATACTCTGTTCCCGGTAGCCTCTGGTATTTTCGGGGTAATTTCACAATTGTAATGTTACAATCTCACCTCATGTTTGCCAAATCTGTTATTAATTGTGTCACAAAGTCATCTCATGTTTTGTCGAACTCTCATTTAAGGTGAACGCACTGGTTTATTAGTTGGAATTTGGAGACAATGTATGCATGACAACATAACCTAAGCTATGACTTACTTTGTACATATTATAAACTCTAGCTACATGAAAGAGTTGGAGCTCTACAAATGAAAGTATACCAACAAAGTAAAGATTCTAAAATATTTACTTTTATTTTAATTACACACACGATCTAGTTACCTGTTTTAAAAACGTTAATATGGCCCATAATCAACACACACAATCCGTACAATGCCATTGAAAACAACTGCTGCGCGTTCAGTCGGTAACTATGAATCTGGTGACCTTCACAGTGGTCACAGTGGTCATTGGAATTAGTGGGGGTATAGTTCGAGAAATTTATATTGTGAAACAGCTTTAAGGTCGGCAAAATTTGGTATTCTTTGTCAAAGATGTTTTAAGAGGCGGTTCGTTTGATGACATCTGTTTTTCACACCCACATAATCGGTCCCCTCAGACATTTACAAGTTTTACAAAACTTTTAGTTCAGTAGTATGTCTTACTGGAGTATAGGTGTGTGATTTAAAGCTCGATAATGGAGTGTAAAATGTTGTTTAATTTAAGATTAATTTATTAATTAATAATTAATTTTAGTACATACGATATGTCCTGCTTTAACGGTATATCTAAGTAAAAATAAATATTTTTAATTACATATTTAATCACAAGAAAAAACAACCAGCCTCCGAACTATATTAAAGGGGAACTAACAGGACTGACAAATCTGACCCATTTCACTGTATTGGTTACTTAAACTATACTACATACCATCACAAATTCACTTGACTGTCATAAAGCCACTTAATTTTACGGTATGTTGCAAAATTTTTCAAGTTATCACGGAAAGGATAAAATGTTAGATTTTTTCTAACGGCGCGACTGCACCCGGGTTAATTGTGCTAATGATCTCCAAAAATAAGCGTAATTTCTATAGATCTACAATAATGACAAGTAAATTAGAAAAAATATTTAAACTAGGAAGAATAAACTCAAAAGACAGATTCACACAAAATAATGTCACTGTGAACATCACCAGATTCATATTCTTTTGGGTTTGACCATGTCGAAGGTAATCCAATAATCAGTATCCGGCAACTTATAAGACTAATAAAATAACAATTTGCTGAAGAGTTCTAAAAACAACAATTTTTTTATATAAATGCAGATAAAAATCTAAAAATTAAAGAAATAACTCAAAAATCACAAAAAATCGCCGATATAATTAATTAACCTAAAAAATTTAAAAGTCAACAGTGTCAAAATTTCATAAATGTTAATAATGTCAAAATTCCATAATTTAGTGGAGTAAACTTGCCCGCGGTTGGACCAATTACAAACAAGCATTATAGCGCGGTAAATTTGAATTATTCCTCCTAGTTTAAAACTGAGGATAGATGTTTCCCATTTTTTTTTCGTTTGTGGTTAAAAAGATAAATTGTGATGAATTTTTAGAAAACCAATTCTTAATATTGAAAATATATCGTTTAAAGACATTATTAATAATTTGCAACTTCACAATAGGGCACGTATTGTCTATGGGCATGCCAGTTTTCCTCAACACGACTCTACCTTATCGGCGGAGTCTACGAGAAGTGCACGGTAAATTGAAGCTGTAATTACAAAAAAAGAAATATGTATGTCTTTGTACTCACTTTATAACGCTCAAAAAATTACGGAATCTGGATATCAATGCATATTTTTTTTATAATTCTCGTATAAAAGTTACGCGTGAAGGTAGTCGCATTTATGACAGTTGAGAGAACATGGGAACAACAACTTCAAATTGTTGTCGCTAAAAATGTCAGGTGACGCTAGGTGTCGCATCAGTCATGCACGGAGCGAATAATTATAGCGCTAACGCGGCTTTAAAATTATAGCAGGATAGTCTGCTATTTGTAGAGCCTACGGTATTCCAGAGGTCACCGTGTCCTTTTCAATTCTGATGGACAAACTCAACGGTTTCTTATGGATTTTTGGCTGTTGATTACGAATTTCGAGGGTGGAATTCGATCCGAGTGGTCAAAAAATTGTTATAAACAATTTAATTGTTTATAAATTGTTTATAAGGCTCTGGCTCATAAACTAAAAGAGATAAAAAATAATGTTTCAAATAAAATTTGTTCGTTAATAAAAAACGAATAAAAAACGTCTACTAAACTTAAATCCACCAATTACAACTCAAGATATTGTAAAGTTAGTGCACAATGCAAATTGCAAAATAAGTATTTTTCGAAGCTTTATCGATCGTAACTCGGCTTCTGCGCATTCAAATAAGCCCTAGAGGGTCTCATTTTAAAGTTTAATAAATATGCTTCCCAACAAAGTTTGTTAAATTACTTTGTCTTCATTTGTTTTAAAGTTATATCCGTCTAAAATTAAAATTTTCTCAAAAAAAATTGAAAATTAATTTGTTTATAAGGGTTTCAAGCAAATTTGAGCTATAAACATTTATACTTTAATTAACAACAATGATAGAAGGACTCAAAAGGAACATTTTGAGCTTAAGAAAATGTTCGTATATTTATTTTTGGCCAAGATATCGATATTTAAATGGCGCGCTCTGAGGCGCGAGATTGACTCACCGCGTAAAGGTTCACGAGCAAAGGGCTTGTTTATATGTGGACGGTTTGCCAACGTCGACTGCGTGGTTTACCTGTTTTACTTGATCTCACCCTAATGCCGCCTTTGAAGTTTCACCCTAATACCAAGAAAAACAAGGGGAAAACAGGTAAACCGCGCTGTCGACGTTCGCAAACCGCCCACCTATGGACAATCCCTAACTTCTCGATGCAAATTATAATTTCTATATATTATATACGTTATCTTCATTTTTCATTTCTGAAGATCCTAATAAAATTTTATCATATAATTTTTATAATTAAATCATCATACTCTACCCCGCATCACCTTCCATTCTATTTACTTTGTCTTCTATTTTTTGTACTAAATGAGAAAAGAAACCACTAAAAACTAGTATTTCAGAAATATAACTAAAAAGTAAGTTGATATTATTTATTAATGCTATTTTTACAAACATTATCTTTCATGCATCTGCATCGAGATATACAGATAATCTCAGGTTTTTTACATCTGCATAAGTTCTTAGAGCAATTTTTACAGTTACATGGTGGTACTAAGTATGTTCTTGTGGGCAGTAAAACTAAAACTTTCTGGGGCTTCAGAGTCTAATTATCTAGATGATATCCATATAAAGTGGATCTAGTTCTTTTGCAACATCATCAAGGCACGTCAATTGTGTGTATGCCGCCACAACATAAATGCTCGTCTTATATGCAATGATGATGCTGTAAAAGAACTCGATTCATTTTTGTATAGATATCACATATTGGCTCATTTGCATGCGTAGAAGCCGAGTTACCATCGATAAAGCGTCGAAAAATACTTACATACTTGACTGTGAGCCGCTTTTGCGCCTCATAGCGCGCCATTAAAATATCGATATCTTGACCAAAAATAATCTTAGGAACATTTTAAAAAGCTCAAAATGTTCCTTTTGAGTTTTTCTATCATTGTTGTCAATTAAAGTATAAATGTTTACAGCTCAAATTTACTTGAAACCCTTATAAACAAATTGATGTACACTTTTTTTAAGAAAATTATAACTTCAAACGGGTATAACTTTATGAAGATAAAATAATTTAACAAACTTTGTTTGAAAGTCTATTAATAAAGCTTTAAAATGAGACCCTCTAGGGCTCACCTGCATGTGTAGAAGCTGAGTTACTATCGACAAAGCTTCAACAAATACTTATTTTGCAATTTGCAATTTGCATTGTGCACTAATTTTATAATATCTTGAGTTCTAACTGTTGGATTTAAGTTTAGTAAACTCTTTGAAGTTATACTTCTTTAGGCGCAATTGAGATTGAGGGTGAATTTATATTGATCTGCGCGCATGCGCACACCGACAGTATGGTATTAGTCGTTATACGGGCTCTGATTGGGTGTTGAAATGATCTGTCAATAATAAATAATTTTTCAATATGAAGGTAAACAAATGTATAATATATTAGTTATATTGTTGTGAGGACAGAAACAAAAAAGTTTATAATTGTAGTGACATTTAAATAGTTTTTAAAAGCAACAGGTAAGTAATAATAATTGTAAATGTATCATAGCTATTTGAACCTACCAAAATACATAGTATGTAATACTTTTATTTACATAATTTGATTACCATTAAAATTTCTATCAATGTTCACCTAATATATTGTTTTCTTACTCTATGTTTTGATGTATTTTTTCAATTCTAAATCATTTCAATTCAAAATCAAAATAATTTAATTTAATTCAAAAATGTCAAAAGCTTAATCCGTTTAGTTAGTCGATCTTGGCACATAATGATACATTGCCTCCGTGGCGAAGCGTTTAAGGCGAATGAACCCCAATATACCAACCGCGCTGATAGCTGGTTCGAATCCCAATAAAAACTTTTATTTTTGTATTTTTTTTATAAATTTTATGATTGTAAGTATATTTATTATATAATTTTATTTTCAGAAAATACGTATTTAGTTAAAAAATTTTCCGACAATTAATGTTCAGAAATCATTTGTGGCATTTTTAATATGTTTGTGTGTGTTTTATTCTTTTATTATTTTAATTTTTGGCACTTTTTTAATAAAAATGTTTGAGAAGTAATAAGTATAAATTAGTTTAATATTTAAATAAAATATAAATAAAAAGTATATTAATTTATTCGTTTAAATCATATAATAGAAGTATAACTTCTTACGTGCGTACAAAGTACACACACATTCTTTTTTGTTTCTTCGTTTTTTATTAGCGAAAAAATTTTAGTTGAAACATTTTTTTTACCTCTTTTAGTTTATGAGCCAGAGCCTTATAAACAATTTATAAACAATTAAATTGTTTATAACAATTTTTTGACCACTCGGATCGAAATACACCCTCGAAATTCGTAATCAGCAGCCAAAAATCCATAAGAAACCGTTGAGTTTGTCCATCAGAATTGGAAAGGACACGGTGATCCCTCTGGCGCCTAGACTAAGTGCTACGCTTTAACAGTCTATTATTACCCTTGGGTTTTCACAAGGTACTCATTTTATTCAGACTGAGTCGTCCTGGTGCCTGTAGACATTTTTAAAAATGCCTTGATATTCCTTCTGCGTGGAAGTCAGATACCCTACCGCTTGAGCTATCCGCCCCACTCCATATCAATATGTTATATTTTAAAAATGTGATGACACGAGGTCGATATTATAGAATATCACTTTAAAGGAGCATACAACTCCCTGCTCGAAAAATGGACCAAATTAGTCCAACGATTTTTCTTCTTTACGTGCCATCTTCGCGACGAAAGTTGGCAATTATCATTGCTATTCTAATTTTGAGACTACAGTCCGAAAGAGTTCAGTTGAGCTACATCCAAACCATTCTCTGAGATTTCTCAGTTAGGACATTTTTTTCCTACCTATGGTGCGCCTTCCTTGAATCTTTATAATTACGTATTTTTTATGGGAAATAAGCCACAATTTTACTATTTAATTGTGGCTTATTTCCCATAAAAAATACGTAATTATAAAAATGCCACAAGGCAATAGCTTCAGAACAACATTCCTTGAATCTTTCCCTGCATAATTAATTTTAGGAGTTCATATCTGTCACCACGTGTTATACGAGCCAAGTATTGAAGTTTTCTTATTTTGATGGAATCCAGTATCTCCCTGCTGTTCTGTATTCTTCTTAGTACTTTCTCATTGGTTATTCTGCATGTCCAGGAGATTCTCAGCATTCTTAGATATGTCCACATTTCAAATGCTTCCAATCTATTGAGAGATTGCTTATTAAGAGTCCATGTGTCCACACCATACAAAAGAACAGAAAATACATAACATTTTAAAACTTGATTTCTAAGATTTAGGCTGAGGTCTCTAGTACATAATATTTGTTTCATATTAGTGAATGCACTTCTTGCCTTTTCTATTCTAATTCTGATTTCTTTGGTATAATCGTTTGGTTCACTAATGTTTGTCTCTAAATAGTTATAATTCTGAACTCGTTCTATCGTCTTATTATTTACTTGTAGATTGATGTTTCCAATATTTTTTATGATATAACCATGAATTTTGTTTTCTTATGTTTAGTGACAGACCAAATTCTTCACTCATTGCAACCTTATCTAAAATTCTTTGTAGATCTGTAATAGTTTCTGCTATTAGTATTGTGTCGTCAGCGTATCTACTTTCACATATGGGTAGGCCATTTATTTATATGCCTGCTACTTCATCTTCTGATTCCAGTCCAACGATTGATACTAGCCAATTGAGTTCGGTTTAGGTTTTACCAGGGCGGGTTAGCCCTTCGCTCAATCCCAATTCATCGGAGAACCAAGACTCTCTTCTTCATCAGCGCCGACCCCACCTTCCATTGGGGGTTGGTTACCCAATTTCCAGCGAGGTAGCTCAGCTTATCGGTGTGTATCAACTTGAAGGTGAAGATTGGAATTAAGTAGGAGGGCCTAAGTGATGCCAACAAGATACAGCATCATGTATTTTTCTTCACTACCCCTTTATATACGCATAATTTTATTTATAGAATTTTAAAAACAGTGTTTTTTGCTCACTCCTTCTATTATTTTACCTGTCAATCTTTATAGTGTTGACGATATGTGAAACAATTGTGCATTCAATGATAGAAGCATACAATTTGAACCATATATACTACACATAAAAAGGTTCAAATTTGGATACCAGGCCATCTCAGATTTCTCCTTTGAGAAAAATGGCGGTCATTCATAATGGCAACTATGCATATGTGACTAATAGCACGATAACTTTTGAACGAAAAGTCCGATTTCAACCAAGTTTGGTATGTAGGTTCTTTTTTGATATATAAGATCGAGGTCTTGAACCGGAAGAATCGCTTTACCAAAAGTCGTGCTTTTCGTGGTTTTTAATGTAAAAATGTGTAGTTGTTTTATCAGTTATTTCACCCTGCATATATTAATTTTTTTAAAAGGTAAAACCGCCATTGAAAAGGGCGTAAAAATATTTTTTAAGAAATATTTTGAACTTTTTAATTATGTTAATTACCATTTAACAACTGCATAACGTATCTTCACATGTACCTATTTGCGGCAGATTCATGCAAATATTATAAGAATTATTGTGAATTTAATGGTAGAAGCATATAATTTAGACCACATATACGACACATATAAAGGTTCAAATTTTTGCCTTTTAAAAAATGGCGGGCATTCAATTTGGAGACTATACATATGTGACTATTGAAACGAAATAAGCGATGGACTACCCTAGCTAATTGAAATAATATCCGAAAATATTACCTCCATCATCCAAGATAGCCATCGTTACACCCTTAGCTTAGCTCAGTCACTCAGGTGCGTGTTCGTCCTGTCCTAACCTTAGATATGAACTCTGAAAATTTAGAATGGAAGCAAACAAAATATTATTTTTAACTAATCATGTTTAGTGTTCAATAAAGATATAATATAAATATGACTTAGTAAATTGCATTAACAAATGTATTCAAATTCTTGCCAAAAACTAACAATTCTGGATTATACTTATGGCTTTTGGTAGCTGATGGTAACTTCTTGATGTCGTATGTTATTGCTGCTGGTTCTACAACGGGCTCTGGAGTTCTAAAGGCTTTACTCCACCAGGCCTACAGATGTTGGTCGTTGCAGTCTAGTTGTTGTGGTTGCAGTATGGATGCCATATCCTCGTTGTTCTATCGCCGGCGATTTGAGGGTTGTTGAAACTCCCGGAGGGAGAACGGTGATCTTATTCCCAAAAACTATAAAATAGAGACACATATCAATAATCAAGAAGAAAAACCAACGTGTGCCATCTGCCGTTCTAATCGTCAGAAAGAGTAGCAGGTGACAAAAATAAATTAAATGAAATTTAATATAATTCAAAAAAACATTTGAGGTTAGATATAAAAAATATTAGAAAAACTGTTATAAGATGCTAGGTATGGATGGAATATAATGACTGTAAGAAATTATTAAAAAAAATTATGTAAAACTCACCCCAAGAGGAAGATTTGATTTGGAATAAAAATGATTTATTTTTTAAGCTTCTTTGCCTTTTATGACACTTTCACTACCATTTTGAGAATGAAATACGGGGGGTTGCCACTGCCATTAAAATGACATGACAACGAACATTGGACCGAAATTTGAAATAACGAACATGGAACACAAGAGATGATAAAATGTATGGGGTACGTTCAGTATGTTTAATCGATGATTTAAATGAAAAGAGATATAGTAAATAGAAGATAATAAAAGAAGATAATAAAAGAGGATAATAAAAGAGAATAATAAAAGAGGGCTCCAACGAGTTGTTAACGAAGAAAACTGGTAAAACAAATAGAAGAAAATTATTGTTAATGAAATATTAAGAAAATAAAGTAAAATAATTATTTAAAAATAAAATACCAAAGATGTGACGTTTGTAACGTTACATCGAATTAAAACACTGAACCACTAAAATTATTTTAATTAAACCTATATATTAGATGATGATAAAACGATGGTAAACTTTTTCAGAATAACGGAGCTACATCGCTCATCGATAATTATAGAACTTACAATAATTAGACACTACCAATTTAAATCTTAAATGTGCATTTTGTAACTGTTAAATTTCTTCCAAACTAAATGAGAAACTTCTTGACAACGTTGTCGCTCTTCACACTATCTGTCGTAAAAGGTAGTATTAGGCAGGTACTTTTAGGGGATTATCGCTGTTAATTGTTGTGGAATACTGAAGGAGGATTTATTTATGATAATTCACAGAATGGCAGACCCGCTTGCATTATACAACCGTACTGACTCTAAGTTCTAAGAAATAATGTTTGGAAGGAAACAGAACACTCAGAACAGAACAGAAATAAACCTCTTTTAATGTGCATGCTTCATAGGGCGCCATTATCTGAATTTTGTCTTTATTAAGTTATTACATACAATATAATATATCCTGTGATATCTTTGTGTTTGCTGTTTATCGTGCAAGTGCAGTCGTGCATTAATGAAATTCCTATAATAAAGTATACATAATAAAGTTATAATAAAGAGAAATAAAAAAGGTATTTTGTGTAATATTTTAAAGTATAAGTTTAGTATTATAGGAACTATTTCCTATACCTAAAGGCTCTTTGCTATGTATGTATTCAAAAAATGATGGACACTAGATTGCTTTCTGAAAAGTGCCCTACAAAAATGTCCATGAGACGTACATTGAATGTACATCAGATGTATATTGAATGTACATAAGATGTACACTGAAAGCTTCAACAACGTACACTGTACGTTTGTAGCGGACGTTCTATGGACGTCCAATTTTTGAACTCTGGACGTTCGTTGGACGTCCATCGGATGCCCGTTGTACCTTAGCGGGACGTCCATTGGACGTTCTAATGTACACAGATGTACGTCCATTGGATGTCCATAAAACGTGCTTGTGCTATCTGGGTAAATACATAACGTATCTTTACATGTACCTATGTGCGGCAGATTCGTTGCAAATATTATAAGAATTATTGTGCATTTAATGAGAGAAGCATACAATTTTAACCACATATTCTATAAATGTCGAACTATGATTTTAGATATAACATGTTCGACGACATTACCAGAGGCTTCCCAAATATACAGAGAACTAATTCGGTGTGGCTGCAAGAAAAGCTGCACACGACAGTGTCGATGAAATAAGGCTGCTTGAAGTGTACCGCACTTTGTACCGGGTGGCCAACTAAGAACGGCCGTCGGCTATATCTCAGAAACGGATTATGTCAGAGCTTCGGGATAAAAAATTTTATGACAAAAGTGACCTCGAGAAAAGCCTGGAAATTATTTTTAGAATTGTAGGTCTACCGCTAGATGGCGCAATTTAAACAGAAAAATTTAAAAAGGAAAATTTGACAAAATTTTACCAATTAACAGGCATTCAAAATACGATCATCTTATTCTTCATAAAATTATGCGTATATTTTGTAATACAAGTTTTGGTCAATCTTTTAAAATAAGAGGTAGGGGAGAGTGGGAACCTTGTTACGGAAAAGTGCTTGTAAGTCCGGTTCTGCTTAACCGATCTTTACAAATTTGGTCTTGTTGTAAACAGCTCTTTACTGGCAATGTAGGAGTTATAATGTCGAAGCAACCTAATATGTTTGGTACCTGCTAGAGGGCGCTATTTAATTTTTATTTTAAATCTAGTTTTCCTTGAAAAATATTAAATAGAAACATACCGTTTTATTATCAGATTATAAAAGAAGAATAAATTAGCAATAAAATACCGAAAACAGCATGTCGATATCTTCTTCCAATCCGGAGATATCTTAAAAAACGTGTTAAATGGGAGAAACTTTTATGCATATTCTAATTTCGACTTATTATGTTACTATATTATTAGGTAAGTAGGTATATTGTACCACCATTTATCTTATGAATCAAGGACTGATGAAAAGTATTAGGAAACTATTACCTAAGTCGATTAATCAGTAACAGTCAAATTATTACACTTCAGTAATAAGTATAAAATAAATTGCCCTTTACATACCTACAAGCAAGGCTATGATTAACAAATGAATATCGCTTCTAATGTCAAAACTTTTAATGGCGTTGTAATTGTGTCTATTGTTTATGTTGTTACCTTTTTAATTAATTACATTCGTTAATATAAATATAAAAATATGATTATTACAAATGAAGAAGCTTTTGACATGTTGGCAGTTTATTTTGAATGTATGAGAAATGCCACTGTTGCTGCTAGAGTATATGCACAGCAGTATCCCAACAGACGACATCACGGTAGACGAGTTTTTATTCGAATCGCACAACGTTTACGTACGACAGGAAGTGTGCATTTACCTTTGCATCGAAGACGTCGTATAGGTCGCACTGAGGAAAATGTAATAAACGTTTTAGCGTTTATAAATGTAAACCCCCATTTAAGCACAAGAGCTATCGCCAGAAGTTTGGGAATAAGTCGAACCACTGTCCAAAATATTTTAAGAGACCACAGGTAACTTTAGTAAATCATATTCGTTTACTTTATTCGCAATTAGAATACGCCATAATTTTTATAGTTCATCCAATATTTGAATGATAGTTTGTAAATATTTATATTTTCCACATTTTGCAAAATTTTAATTATCTCAAAATTTACTATTTTAGATTGCATCCATATCACCTTGTCCTACACCAACATTTAAATGCTGAAGATTTCGATACCAGGCTGGATTATTGTAACTGGCTACTAAATATGATAGACGACAACCCCGAATTACTTTCAAGTATTATGTGGTCAGATGAGGCTACATTTCGTAGTGATGGCCATGTAAGTCGCCATAATATGCATTACTGGTCTGAAACGAATCCCCATTGGATGCAGGAGGTTCGGCATCAGGGTCGTTGGTCTGTTAATGTATGGTGCGGTATTCTAGGTGGACAAATAATTGGACCATATTTTTTTAATGAAAATTTGAATGGAGAAAATTATTTAGATTTTCTAATGAACCAATTGCCACTACTTTTAGAAGACGTACCATTAGCAACTCGTCGAGACATGATTTTTCAGCATGATGGGTGCCCAGCACATTACTATAGAGGTGTTCGGAATTTCTTAGACCAAACCTATCCTGATAGGTGGATAGGACGTGGAAGCCTATTTGCTTGGCCAGCAAGGTCCCCCGACCTAACGTGTTTGGATTTTTATTTGTGGGGAAGAATAAAAGAGATAGTTTTTATTAATAGACCTACGACAAGGGATAATATGATTCAAAGAATACGAGATGCAATACAAAGCATCCCAGTAGCAGAAATTGAAGCTTCCGTTTTATCCACTCGTCGGAGACTTTTGTCTTGTATTGCAAATGATGGACAACATTTTGAGCACCTTGGGCGCCATTAGTCTTAGTTTTTTCTCAGTAATTACTATTTTGGAATTTACTTAGGTACTTAGTTTGTGTATTATTGGTAGTAGGTAAGTATAAATTTTAATTTATGTAGTTAAAAGCCAATTGTATCTGAGCATTTTTTTTATAATTTATGATTTACAATGTATTGTTATTGTAAATTAATGTAATTTGTAAGACCTATGCAATTATTAGTTAAGTTAGTGGGTTTATAACTACTGTTAAGTTAAGCATAAAAGTTTCTCCCATTTAACACGTTTTTTAAGATATCTCCGGATTGGAAGAAGATATCGACATGCTGTTTTCGGTATTTTATTGCTAATTTATTCTTCTTTTATAATCTGATAACAAAACGGTATGTTTCTATTTAATATTTTTCAAGGAAAACTAGATTTAAAATAAAAATTAAATAGCGCCCTCTAGCAGGTACCAAACATATTAGGTTGCTTCGACATTATAACTCCTACATTGCCAGTAAAGAGCTGTTTACAACAAGACCAAATTTGTAAAGATCGGTTAAGCAGAACCGGACTTACAAGCACTTTTCCGTAACAAGGTTCCCACTCTCCCCTACCTCTTATTTTAAAAGATTGACCAAAACTTGTATTACAAAATATACGCATAATTTTATGAAGAATAAGATGATCGTATTTTGAATGCCTGTTAATTGGTAAAATTTTGTCAAATTTTCCTTTTTAAATTTTTCTGTTTAAATTGCGCCATCTAGCGGTAGACCTACAATTCTAAAAATAATTTCCAGGCTTTTCTCGAGGTCACTTTTGTCATAAAATTTTTTATCCCGAAGCTCTGACATAATCCGTTTCTGAGATATAGCCGACGGCCGTTCTTAGTTGGCCACCCGGTACTTGTGGCGATATTTGTTTCAAATAACATTATTGCTTTGAATTTTATCTTTATACATTGTATTTCTCAGTCCACTTTGTTATAATTAGAGGATAATGAATAGATGTATTATGATTAAATTACTCCTTTTAATACATAACCCTGTCGCAGAAACCTGAGACTTAAAAGCTTGATACTAAAATATTCAACTCCTACTTTGTACATTTTAGGGGAGTGCAATTAGAACGAAAATATTCATTGTTTTGAAAAAATTCAAACAAGCTTATATTTTTCTAATACTTTTTTGTTAGTTTATATACATGTTAAAGTTAAAAGTTCTACTCGCAGATTTGACCGCTAATTGTTTATTAATTGTTTAAACAATAACAATTTTTTTGTATAAATAATTTTAAAAATATCGTTGAATTCATCATTTTACTTTGATCAAATATGTTTGTATTTTGTTTTTGATTAGGCTTAATCCGAATATGGCATTTCAATTTGAAAATTCTTATACAGAACCTCTTATACAGTATGTCTACGTACCTAGGAACCACATGAAAAACTTTTTTATTATAAATTTTACAAAATAAGTTATTCTTCAGAAAATGCTCTGGATAGTCAAAAATAGAAAACTCAACCATCAAATCGCAAATTTTATTAATTTTATACGAGTTATGTCAAAAATATGAATTTTGTTAAAGAGTAAAGTACTTTTATATTCCAGAATATCAAAAAATGCTCTTATGGAAAGTTGTTTGAAATTAAAAATCATGTTTTTATATACAATTACATCATTCTAATCGAAAAAAAAAAATCAGTTTTTTCTCAAATTACCGATACCCATCATCATTTTATTACAATTATGATAACTATTTTATTATCAATTTTACGAAAAAGAGTTGGTCTTCATAAAATGCTCTCCCTGGTCTAAAATCTAAGATACAATCATCAGCTATCAAACTTTTTCAATTTTATACGAGGTATGTAAAAAATATGAGATTGTCTTAAGTGTTAAGTGCCTTTATTATTCACAATATTTTAATTAGAATGATATAATTGAATACTAAAACATGCTTTTTAATTTCAAACAACTTTTTTTAATAAAAATTTGCGATATTGTGAAATATAAAGATACTTTACTCTTGAGTGAAACTCATATTTTTTGACATACCTCGTATAAAATAAATAAAATTTGATATTTGATGGTTGCATCTTAGACTATATACGATGCAGAGTATTTTATAAAGAACAACTTTTTTTCGTAAAACTGATAAAACAAAAGTTATCAATAGGTTCCAAGTTACGCAGACATACTGTATAAGAGCTAAAAAAAAAAATTTTTGTTGAACATTTATTATTGTTAAAGCTTATTATTAAATGTATTTTAGGTAAATTTTACAGAAAAAAGTATTGATCACTTTGTATAAACATTTTTTAGCTGGTAATTCTCGGATATTTTATTACATTTTTATTTTTTTTTTTATTTTCTCAAAAAGAAATAGTTTATTTCATTTTTAAAGTAAAATAATTCAGTGCATTTTAAAGATTACATCCTAAGCTTTAAAAAAGCATTTATAAAACTAATAAATCTGTTCAAACTTGAGTAATACCGTCTTAAAGTGGTGGTAATTCTGTAAAACTACGAAGATTTTTAAAAATTATATTTTTTGAGACGTCGTATCTTTTGAATTAAATTTTGAGATTTTTTTTAATAAATCATCATTAAGTAGGATGTTTAAAAGGTAAGTTGTGCAAAATTGAGCGTTTTATAAGAAAATTTGTATTACTTACAAATTTTTAAATCATTTTTAAACAAAAATCATGTAAGTCTCAATTTCCGCCCACACCGTACTTATCCCCATATATTTTATTTCTTTTTATTATAACCATAAAATAGCTTAATTGCTCTTCTTTCATGTCCAATTTGTAAAATTTCAGTTGATCCATTAGTTAAAGAATTACATTAAAATAACTCAACCGTGCACTTCGGCGTACGCTAGTTTACAGTGCGCCAGTGTTTGTGAGAAGGGTGACTTTAGCGTTATAAATAAAAAATTATAGAAGCTGCAGATTTAATTTTAGAAAAATCTTTATATAAGTTTTTTTTGTAAAATTTTCTGAATTTTTCAATGGTCAAGTCAGTTTCTTTCTAAAATGTATATTTTCGGAGTTATTTAAAAATCATCTAATTTAGTAGTTCATTTGTTTAATAAAAAATGAAGCACCTACTTCTCGAGTAGAACTTTTTGATATGTTGTTTATTAAATGTTGTTTATTAAACATTTCTTAATGAAATTACAAAAAATTCTATCTTGTTTGATTTTTTCCGAAGTGAAAATCTATATGCACTCCCCTATTTAGCTTCTGGATAAGTTACCCCACCGATCCCCCTCCTAGTAGTTATTATGGGCCCCCTCATCGACCCATAATGATTTATAATTTTCAATGCATATTTACATAACTTAGACTTAAAATGTGTAGTTTACAGAAAAATATGCTCATAAGAATATATTATGTAAAGACACGTTATGCATTTATTAAATGGTAATTAACAAAACTAAAATGTCAAAGAAAAGAAGCCAACTATTTTTAGAAAAGAAGCCAGCAAAAACACAACTTTTGATAAACCGTAAAATTCTTCCGGTTCACGAGCCGGATCTTATATATGAAAAAAAGAACGTATCTACCAAATTTAGTTCAAATCAAACTTTTCGTTCAAAAGTTATCGTGCTATTAGGTACATGTGTATAGTCGCCATTTTGAATGCCCGCCATTTTTGTAAAAGCCAAAATATGAGATGGCCTCATACCTAAATTTAAACCTTTATAAGTATAGTATATTTGTGGTCCAAATTATATGCTTATTAGACCAGGGCGCATCTGTAAAAATATTAGTACTTTTGGACGTTGAGAGGTGACTCAAATTTTTTTACATGTAGGGATCTATGGAGGAGTATCACCAAGCCGGAAGCCCTTATCCCTTCCCGTACCGCTCCTCCATAGGCCGATCAGACGACAGTTTATTCCAGACCAAGCCGTAGATTCTATTGAGTTTTATACTACGGCGTTGGCCTTTTATAAATTTCATGACCTAGCTGAGGCTCGAACCAGCGACCGCAAATCGCAAATCCACTAAACTTGTCGATCGACTGAGCCCCAGCTAACTGGACCGTCAAGACCGACAATTTTTTTACAGAAATTGCTTAAAAATAACTTAAATCATAATATTTGAGATATTCTCCCTCTCAAAAAAGTCCGGAACATTGTTTAAATAATCAAAATGTCAAAAAATTAAGGAAAAATTCGATTTTTTTTCTTCGTTTTTTGCTTACAACTTTAAAAGTATTCATTTCCGAGAAAAGTTCTACTAATATAAAAGTTGCGTAATTAAATTTCCTAGAACATAGAATTGGATAAAAATTTAAAAAATAGTCACCCTTGTTGCAAAATAGCAATAATTGCGAAAAAACCATACAAAAACAAGTATTTGCATTTTACGTTTTTCAACCATTTATGCTAAACTTAGGACCTTTATATTTCACCCAGAAAAACTGTATGATACAGTAAAACAATACTGTAAATTTCATTAAGATCGGTTTAACAGATTTTTCAAAATAAATTTTGCAATCCAGCTTTCGCAAAAAAAATTCATTTGTTCAAAATGTTTCAGGACTGAAAATAAAGCAGATAGCAAGTTGAAATTTTTTTGCTTATAAAATTGTACTGTGTCTTTTATTTGCAATTTGCAAAACTAAAATCGATTAACCACCACGGCGTCAGATTTTTTTTTAAATAAACATTAATTATTGGTGCTACGCGTAGGACAGCGGACAGTTTGCTCTGATTGGGCATTCCAATGACCTTTGATAATGATTGATACATTTTAATTTTTATTACATTTCGATATAAATAAATAAATTTGTTTATTGCAAAATAAAAACACAGCGGACAGATTGCTCTGATTGGGCATTCCAATGACCTTTGATAATGATTGATACATTTTAATTTTTATTACATTTCGATATAAATAAATTTGTTTATTGCAAAATAAAAACAAATACTCTATCCTTTGAAATAACAGTTTTTTTAGCAAAAACTTTCTTTGTTCATATATTTTAACTTAGAGAATAAACGTTTATTATTTTTAAACATATGCAATTGTTTAAACAATATTTCACAAACAATAATAAAATTAGTTTGATTTTTGTGGAATTAAAATATTAAAAAACAACAAAATATAGAGTAAAAAAATAATATATTAGATAAATATTCGAAGAAATTTTGGTGGAAATCAACTTGTGTGAATCGAACACCGCTGTCCTGCGCGTAGCACCAAAAATGAATGTTTATTTAAAAAAATTCCTGACGCCGTGATGGTTAATCGATTTGAGTTTTGCAAATTGCAAATGAAAGGCACAGTACACTTCTATAAGTAAAAAAAAATTTAACTTGCTATCTGCTTTATTTTCAGTCCTGTAACATTTTGAACAAATGAATTTTTTTTGCGAAAGCTGGATTGCAAAATTTATTTTGAAAAATCTGTTAAACCGATTTTAATGAAATTTACAGTATTATTTTACTGTATCATAAAGTTTTTCTGGGTGAAATATGAAGGTCCTAAGTGTAGCATAAATGTTTGAAAAACGTAAAACGCGAATACTTGTTTTTGTATAGTTTTTTCCGTAATTATTGCTATTTTGCAACTAGGGTGACTATTTTTTTAAATTTTTAACCAGTTCTATATTGTAGCAAATTTAATTACGCAATTTTTATCTCAGTACAACTTTTCTCGGAAATGAATACTTTTAAAGTTATAATCAAAAAACGAAGAAAAAAATCGAATTTTTCCTTAATTTTTTGACATTTTGATTATTTAAACAATGTTCCGGACCTTTTTGAGAGCGAGGATAACTCAAATAATATTATTTGAGTTATTTTCAAGCAATTTCTGCAAAAAAGATTGAGTCACCTCTCAAGGTCCATCTCAAAACAGATGCGCCCTGGACTATATATCATTAAATGCACAGTTCTTGTCACATTTGCACGAATCTGCCGCACTATTAGGAATTTCATCATTGAGTTGTTTTTTCTAACGGTTGTGAAGAAAATTTAGTACGAAAACAAAAAAACATTTTAACTATTTACGAACACGACTGAATAAAGACAATAATAGGAGATTTCAATGCAAATATTTTAAAGGAAGAAATTCATAATACAGTAATAGGTAGAAATAGTGCAAACACTCCTGCCCATGGAGCTGCGCGAAGGCGGAGTCAAAATGTCAAAATTCACGGAAAGACAGAAATGTTCTATTGTAGATACAGTGCGTTTCGCATGAAAGTGGGGACTAAACCAAATTTCGTCTACTGCGCTGTGGTCAGGAGTGTTTGCACTATCTCTAGTCTTGGCAAATACGAAATTACCAATGATAATGGAGAGCGACTAGTAAACTTAGAAAAATCAGAAATACTATCTATAATAAACACGAAGTTTGCCAAATAGACATTCATAATGATTTCTGGATAGCTCCAAATGGTAAATATACCAATCATAGCAACCATATGCCATATTTTTATTTTTAATTCATTTCAGTTATTCATTAAGTTATCTTTATTTCTTTCCTTTTGCCATCATTAATAGATTTTACAGCACAGCAGACTAACTGTCTTTTTTACATTATAAATAAAACGCGTCAAACAGCTTATGTAGATAAGTGTTTCTTTATACTTTTTATTTATTTTTTTTTATTTTTAAGGTAAGTCAACATTGTTATGATGAAGACGGCAATGAAGGAGTTAGTTACTTGAGAGTTATGAAGAATTTGAACTGTATTGTTGATGAAGTAAGGTGTAATAAATGTAAGATTCCTTATTTAATGTGGGACCCAACAGGAACCAAACTAGGTAAGGAAGTTTGTAACCACGTAATAAAATATATTGTTTTTATTATAGTTCGTGCTTGTCATCCATTGTTTTCCAGTTATGTATTGTTTTCTGTTAAAAATATTTAAAATCTAAAACGAGATAACGAGAAATAAATCATAATAAGTTTGAAATGAAGAAGATATAATTTGAACATCTTACATCAATAATTATTATCGACCACCTTTGAAAGTACGGAAATTGTATTACTTCGGTTTCTGCATTAACTGGAGAAGACATACTTCCTGATTATAGAACCTTGATTGGTCCAGTTTTCTTCAACATGTTTTTCTAATTATGAATATTAAACTCTAACCCCAAATGTTCTATGTCGTAAAATCGAATATTCTCTAAGTGTAGTTTTTTTTCAAATTTTGTACCTCCAGCACGTGTGAAATAGTTTTTAAATCGAAAAATATTGCTATACAATGTTGTCCATTACTACAGTTTCCTGAATATCGCTTACTAAGTCTATTATGTTAGATATCTATACCTGATCGATTGTATCATCAGCATTAACCCATTCGCTGCCAATAACGCGCCAGGGCCTCGATTTTTGACCCCTCGCTTCGTTGTCGAACGTATTCGCTTGGTATCTGTTTAGTGTACAGATAGCGAATGATTGATAACGAAGCGAAAGATCAAATTCGAGGTTCAGTTCCTCGATTTTTGATCCTTCGCTTCGCTACCGAACATATTTATTTCGTATACTAAACAGATACGAAGTGAATACGTTCTATAACGAAGCGAAGGGTCAAAAATCGAGGCTCAGGTCTTTTGACCCTTCGCTTCGTTATCGAACGTATTTGCTTCGTATACTAAACAGATATGAAGCGAATACGTTCGATAACGAAGCAAAGGGTAAAAAATCGAGGCCCTTTACCCCTTTTTTGACCCTTCGCTTCGTTATTGAACGTATTCGCTTCGTAGCTGTTTTATGTACAGATAGCGAATGATCGATAATGAAGCGAAGGGTCAAATTCGAGGTCCAGGGCCTCGATTTTTAATCCTTCGCTTCGTTATCGAACATATTTATTTCGTATACTAAACAGATACGAAGCGAATACGTTCGATAACGAAGCGAAGGGTTAAAACTCGAGACCCAGGGCCTTTGACCCTTCGCTTCGTTATCGAACGTATTTGCTTCGTATACTAAACAGATACGAAGTGAATACGTTCGATAACGAAGCGAAGGGTCAAAAATCGAGGCCTAGAGGGTGATATGGTTACTTCAGTCAGGTGCCGTTCAACAGGACGGCCCCTTACCGAGTTCCATCTTGGTCGGTAGGTAGCGAATAGGTTAATAAGAATTTTGTTCATTTATCACCAGATTTGAACTTTCAAGTGCCAAGGTGATCCTTGCGTTGATAATATTTTTTAGTAATTTTCCCATGCAGCACGTCAAATTGATAGCCCTGCAGGACTTTTATGTTTAAGAAGTAGAAGAATAATAGCCTTAGTCGAAATTGTGATGTACTAGTGTTGCTCTCATCTGAGATTAAATAATATACAGAGTGTTCCAACGAAAAATTTGACCCCCACCCCAGTAACTCAGAAACCAAGAGTTTTTTCAGAATTTATATAAAAAACATGTCAGTTTGTATTGAGGGGGGACGAATTTTCATCCAAAATTTGTCCTCCTTTCCCTGTCCCACATCAGCCCCCCAGTTTTTTTTTAAATAGCAAGTGTAGTCGAGTGGCATATCATTTGAAAGGTATTTGTTTTCTGTACAGGACTCTCTATTTTTTTTTTAATTTGCGAAATAACCTTAAAGATAATTTTGGATTTAACTAATTTACAATAAATTTGTTTAAGTCCAAAATTGTCTTCAAACTTATTACGTAAATTAATGATGTGCCATTCAACTACCCTTGCTATTATTTAAAAAAAATGGGGGTTGATGCGGGGCAGTAGGGGGGGTACATTTAAGGGCATGAATTTTGCATGAAAATTCATCCCCCTTCCACTAAAAATTAACGTGTTTTTTTATTTTGAAGAAGCTCTTGGTTTCTGAGTTTCTGAGGGGGTCAAATTTTCGTTGGAACAGTCTGTATCAAACTGTTGGAACAGACATTACCTTCATGGAGGAATTGGTCCTCAAAATGAAAAAATGACTTATTATTTGAGAGAAGCGGAATAAGCATATTATACTTGAATGATTCTATATACCTTGAATGATTACTGCCCCCCGCTACGCGTCGGGCAATAAACTTCATTCTCGGTAGGAAAAGTGCCACTTATTATACAAATATCTACCTATCTTTCAGGAGCTGCAACCACTGAAGAAAATTTCTGTATTTGGGATTTTTTTGGACGAGGAACTAAACAAGAAAAAAAGTATAAAGGTATAATGCAAAATGTAGATGCAAAAGATATTTTCAAAACTACGAATTTTAGAGGTGTTATTCGATAAGTTATTTTATATTTTTGAGATATGATGTATTTTACAATTTTAAACAATTTAGTTTTAAACATGTTTTTGATGTGATATATTTTATAATTTTAAACAACTGAAACATTATACATTGAATGAAAATAGCAAATGTTTTTTTACCTAGAAAATACCACGTTAGAAACCCTAATAACACACGACGTCCTCTGAAATAATGTCCAAAAAATGTCCAGTTCTAGTCTTAACGTCCATGGACTTTAAACGGACGACCTCGAAACGTCTGACTTTGGACGTACTTCGGGTGTAATAAATATGACCTTTATTTTAAAAGGCCATATTTATTCCAAGGCCAAGGTCTTTGGAATAAAAAACTCATGCAGAAGTAAAAACTTCAACTTGTATTCTGGTATAATATCGTTTATTAAAACTCGAACCACTACCATCTTGTTAGGCAACCAACAGTACATGTAATAAAAACCTCTTAAAACTCTGATTTTTGGTTTATTTAGGGCCGGTACTTTATGTCTCCGTTAACAGCCGGTTAGTTAACCGAGGTTTAATCGGGACAGAAATATATGCAAAACATAGACATAAACGCAATTATACTTATTATTATATTCATAAATAATTATAATAATAATTATAATTGCTTTTATTACAACGCAAGAGGCCCTATGGGGTACTTTTCTGTCCCGATTAAACCCCGGTTAGCTAACCGAGGTTTAACCGGGACATAAAGTACCGGCCCTTAGCTTCCTATTCTTCCACGTCAGTACATTAATTGTTTAGTTTGTAGTTTATTTCATTTCATTTTAACTAAATTTAACTTTCATCTTGTCATTCCACATTCGATGACGTCATATTTTGAAACATGAAATATACCCACATTAAATCTATAAAATCCATAAGTTTTTCTGGAATAGAGAGTTGCTAATTGAGACTTTACAATAGATTATAATATTTAAATAATTTTTCTACGACCGTTTAATAACATGCTCATTATTCGCTATTTTTTCATAGATAATAGCACCCATTACTGTATCCGTGAGTAATAATTCATTACTCACCGGCTGAAGTTACTCACGGGTCATTACTCACGGGCTGAAGTTAGATTCAAGTGGCGCATGCCACTTTTAATAATAATCGTATATAAACTGCAAATAAAATTACTTAAACTTGTTTATTTAATACAATAATTATTGTAATTTATACCAAAAATTAACTTCGAAAAATTTTTAAAGAAATTTTAGCTGTAACAATATCAGTATATTTTTTACGTTTATATCTTGTTTACTAAAAATTTTGACGTCTATAATTTAATTTAGTGACAGTGACATTAGCGCATTTTGTTTATGTTTATAACTATGTGGAATTTATAACTAATATTGTGTTTATTTTTAAGTTATATTGTGTTAAATATGTTATAACATATTATATATAGCTATATTATTATATTATATATAGTTAAATGTAAATATACATTATAACTATATTATATATGTATATGAAATACGTCCACCGACAACAGCCATTACTTATTAGATTCACTGACAGTAGGTCCAAAAAGCTTATAATTTCTGGGAAACGAATAGAACTTATATTGACTATTTCTAGTTGTATTTTTAAAATAAATAGGAATTTAGTAATAGTAGGCAACCAATTATTCAGCCACGTACTAGGGGTAAATAGCATTTAGGTATTTTTGTAAATTATTATAATTTAAATCTCAAGTAGTTGATAATTAAATTTTTTACTAATTAAAATAAAAAAAAGGGTCGTAGAAAAAGTATAATATTCTACTCGCATGTAATGGATATTACTCACTCTGATGAATTACGACACTCGCCTACGGCTCGTGTCGCAAACTTCATCATCGTGAGTAATAGCCATCATTACATGCTCGTTGAATAATATACTATTTTGCTATAGTTTTTTAATAAACGATTTTATACCAGAATACAAGTTCAAGTTTTTACTTCTGTATGAGTTTTTTCAACTATGGTATACACATACAGCCAACTATTGGGTTTTTCCCATTGATATTGTCTTTGGAATACTCGAATGTACACGCACGTCCACACTGGACTGGTCCATAAAGGACCAAATAGCCAATACTTCAATAAAAAATATCTTATTTAAGTTAATAAAATAATTAAAATCAAAAAGGTTAAATCGTCATTAGAAAGTGTACCTATAATTTAATATCCAAAACATGTTTTCGTTCTTTGGTAAAGTAAGAAAATCTTATTTATAGATTATTAGTTACAATGTTTTATTATTCTAGTTATCAAGTTTCCTAATGACAGCCTAAATCGTGATACAGTCAAGGATGGGACGTAGGTCAAGGATGGGACGTAGACATTCAGTTTTTTCTTGTTTTCTAGAAACAAGAGAAGCACAGCAAATTACATCAACCAAATAAATAAAATCAAAAATTACTACGGTAAAAAACGGAGACATTATGATGCTAAGCAACAAGATATTATAGAGAAAAGCTATAAAATAATCAAATTGGGGATTATATAAATTAATATTTGGTTAAAATGATTAAATATAAAATATTGGCTATGCTTATTAAGCATATATTAACAACGAATATCAGTGTGGGTTCATAAAAGGCAAAAAAACTGTGGATCGGGTTTTCACACTACGAGAAATACAGACTGAAATTTACGAATACAATAAAGACACAATAAAATTGTTCTTTTCGTTGGTTTTAAACAGGTTTTCTACCCCCTCCATGGCTGAGTGGTAAGAGCGCCTACCTTTGGATCGAAAGGTTCGAATGGTCGTGAGTTCGAATCTCACCAGGATCAGAAATTTTTCGTTTATTATAAATTAATAAATGAAAATAGTATCTGTCCTTTTGGGATCGGTACTCACCATAGGGATCGCAGACGTTCGGATACAATTAGTGATGAGCAAAACAAGAACAAGACCAAGACCAGGCTAGTCTTGGTTTTGGTCTTGTTCTTGAAAGCTTGGTCTTGGTCTTGGTCTTGCAGCTAAAAGGTAGTCTTGGTCTTGGTCTTGGTCTTGCACTAGCCGGTCTTGTTCTTGGTATTGGTCTTGCTGCAAGAGTCTTGCTGGTCTTGCTTTTTTGGTAGTAAGAATTTGAACCAAACAATTTCGAATAAAATGTACATTGAAATTAATAAAGATGTGAAGAATTAAACTATATTTTTTGCTTTAAAATTTTAAAAAAATGTAGAATGTAGTTTCAAACGGATACCAATTTTAACGTTATACATTCACCTAATTATTTCATTAAAAATATGTTTCAAATATAAAGGTTTATTTTCAAATTTCAATTTTAAGTTGAATTGAGACACAGCCTGCTTTTTATACATTCAATAGCATACGATATAAAAGAAAAAAAAAGTGAAAAAAAAAGACGAAATGAGAAAAACTTATTAGTTACATTTTATTTTATTTGGAGGAAATATGCGCTTTATTTAATTATACATACTTATACAATGCAAAAGCAGAACTGTGTTTTTTATGTGGAGAAAAAATTTAAAAAACTTTCATTAACCAGATGTAAAATTCCTATTGAAATGATGTATTGAACGTGAACACTGATTTCTCCTTAAATAAAATTTATTTTCAGTTCATATGAACGTTTAACCTATAAAGTTACACATACTGTACACATACTTAGTAAATAGTCTGCATATACAGGGTGGCTGTATAGTGTGACAAAGCTCGATATCTCGGAAACTGTTCATAATAGAGAATAAATGAAAATAGAAAAATTAAAGAAAATAATTTTCCGAGGAATCCAGTATCACTCAAAAAAATTTTATTATTTTTCCACAATGCTTTCACAGCATTGTGAATCCCTTTTCAAAATCTATTATGATATTTTTTGGTATTAAATTTAAATTTAACGACCTACATTTTCCTCGATTATGCGAAAAGAATTGAAATAAGTGTCAGTATTTTTATTAGACACAAAATCGAAAACTGCTGGTACATAAAAATCGTTTTTAATGGCATTTTTTTTAAATGGATTACCCTATCTATACATAATTACATTTTTTTTGTCTTACAAGTTATTTCAATTGTCTGAACTGTCGCCGTTTGAAAACTTGCCTTTTGGACACTTTGAAGGTTGAGAAAATGCAAACCGTTTGACTTAATCAAAACGACTTAAAAATATAACCAAAATATTATGTATTTTAAAAATTCGATATAATATTTTTTAAGGTTTATTATAATGTCAGTATATGTTATTGAACTAAAAAAATAAAGTTAAATAATAAAAAACCTTGCAGGTTGGTCTTGGTCTTACGTAGTCTTGCACGGTTCGGCCTTGGTCTTGGTCTTGGTCATGAATACCTGGTCTTGGTCTTGGTCTTGCAAACCAAAAGGCAGTCTTGGTCTTGGTCTTGGTCTTGCTGCAAGACCAAGACCAGTCTCGCTTATCACTAGATACAATTAGCATCTCTTTGCAAAGAGAATGACGTCGACTTTGCAAAGTAACAAGACACTTACTTAACACACATACTACACATGACACTAGGTACTTAACTGCTAAAATTCGTATCTACCATGTGAATGGCCATTAGTGGTCGAGGCTTTAGCTAAATAAAAAAAAACAGATTTTCGATCTAGTCAAAATAAGGGATTTATTTACAGAATTGCAAGATATGAATGTTTTCCAAAGCTTATTAGAATTATAAAATTAACTCAGCAACGAAAGTGAATAAAGTCAAGATAAGCAATTATAACAGATAGCTTTGATGTCATAAAATGAGTTCACCAGGATGATCCATTATTATCTGTAATGCTTAGCAAAATATTAGATAAGTTTATACAGGAAGCAACCATTAATGTAACATATCTGATTTACCACAAAAACATCAGTACTTAACATTTGCGGACGATTTGGTAATCTTATTAATAATTAAAACCAAGTATGAAATGTACAAATAAGCAATTCGTTCGGAGGCAATACATAACAATGACAACAGCAGAGGAAACAAATTCGAAGAAGTTGAAAGGTTTAAGTACTTAGGAACTGTCTTCATAAGATAACCTAAGAGTGAAAAAAAAAATCAGAAAAGAATTATGTGGGATAAGCGCGTTATATAATATGCTCTCGATGGGTTGTTAAGAAGCAAAAATATCTCGAAGAGTAAAACTAAGAATCTACAAGACCGTAATACAGCCGATCATGACGTACGTATGCTTCTGAGACATGGGTCACAACAGACAAACACCAGGAGCTCTTATTAGTTTGGGTTATCGGAAAATATAGTGCAAAATATTTGGTGGAAAAAACTGAAATTGACAATGGATAAGAAGAACAGATAACGAGCTGCCTGAGCTTTATCAATAACCTTATAAGGTATTTTAGTACTAAAAGTAACTCTTTCTTTAAGTTGGTAAAATACAGCGTTTGTCTTTTGAAAAAAATTTCCAATTTTTTTTTCAAAGTCAAAAAAACGAAAACCTTTCAAATAGATTTTTCTAGAAAAGGGTGTGTCCTACCGACTTAAAGCAACAGTACCTTTTAGTACTAGAATACCTCACAATTTAATAATCCAGAGTCAAACATGCTTAAAAGTTAAATACAAAAAAGTTAGGCGATAAAATAACTATAGCTCTACCCAAAACGAACGCCTTAGTCCGGTACTAGAAATTCGCAATAGATCGTTTTGTTCTCCTGAAGATAAATATGCGTACCAATTTTCGTTTTTCTGACTAAAAGCGTTCTAGAGGTATTTAAGAAAAACTAGTTACCAGACGCCATCTTCATCCAAGTGGGTATTTCTACATACCTAGTTATTCACGGACTGAATATTATGTACCCGGATGGTCAAGTTAAGTTACAATATTTCAAACTAATATTTAAAACATCAATATTAGATAAGTCGATATACCGGTTTTGATACCTAATAAATCGTCAAATCCAAATATTCACGGGCTTCTACCAAGTAAGCTATTGCATATTTGAATTACTCATTTATTCACCTGACGGAATTGAAAGAGAACTATTTCAAGATTGAGATATCTTGTTTTTACGAAAATTTGACTTATCCACTTATTCACGGATGGTACAGATTTTCTTTATACTGAATACTAGGTGAGTCAAAACGCAATTACATTATTTTCTCAGTAATTTTAAATGAAACACCCTGTATTTTATATCACTATCGAAAAGTACTATTACCGTACTTTAGTTTACATAACATTCCCTATGTCTAAATTTATTAATTTTTGAGATATTTTCATTTTTCAAAGCAAATTATTAATTGCGGGTCTAAATCTTTCCAAATTTTAGGTAAGCCATGACTGAGTTGTCTAAAACTGACAATTTACTTTTTCCACAAATCGCCAGGAAATTTTGACATTCCTGTCAAAATTTCTTGAAGAAAAAGTCAGGACTTCCTTACTGTAAGGAAATGTCATTTCCTTACCGTAAGGAAATGATATTTCCGTACAGTTGTTAGTGTTCTACATAAATGATAGAAAACATTGTCAAGTTTGACAATTCAACCTCAATACGTTTCCATAGTAACCCAAGTAATTTTATTAGGAATTTCAAAGCACCATTTATTTGGGAATAAAATTATCGCGTTTTTTTTAAATCACTCAATATCTGTCGAATTTTAAACCATTTGCGGAAAAATAGTATGTTTACCTCGTAGGAAAAGCCACATTCCTGGACTCTGTGTTGCTAAGTCTCGGCTTGCGCCTCGACTTAGCAATCTTCACAGTCGTCCAGGAATGTTAAGCTTTTCCTACCCGGTAAACAATGTACTATTATATTGCTATCTATTACAATAACGGATCTACGGAGCTTTTCCCCTGTGGGGAAAAGTGTGGCTAACGCAATGATATTTTAAAGTTCGTTAATAAATCGATATCTACAAATTCATGGTGGGTAGAGCTGCATTCTCGGGAAATTCTCGGGACACATTTTCCGGGAAATCAATAAAAAATGAAAATCCCGATTACCGGGAATTTTTGCATATTTCTCGGTATTTTAAAATATTTTATTTTAAATTATGAGCTGACATATTACTAACTCGCAATAAATAAATGATTATGATACAATTATTATCTCTGCTTAATAATCATTTTAAATCATTCCACTTAAAATATTTATTTTTCATTATATTTTAACCCGGGTGCAGTCGCGCTCACTTCTGTCACGTAAGTAGTCGCGCTCATTTTTGTCACGTAAGTAGTCGCGCGTGGAGAAAAAATCTCAGAATACGAATTTAAATGCGAATTTAAAAGAAATTTCTATTGCATAATATTTTTATTGACTTGTTAAGTTAAAAATGTATATTTCTAACAATTTTAAAGCTAATTGGTTCTCATCAAAACCGTAAATTTCACAAAAAGAAAAAAAAGAATTTTTTAAAATTTAAAAAAATTCCCACGCACTACTACAAGCTCCCTCGAAGCATTTACGAGTAAAAATTTATGTTACAAAATGTTTCTTCAAGTTATCACGGAAGAGGATAAAATTTTTTGGCGCAAATGCTCCCAGGTTAAACCTTCCAATTTTGGGGTAAAATCAGAATGTATCACATCCGTCAGCATAAACATTCTTTTGTTTATGCGACGATGTGATTCATTTTGAAGCATCCAGAATTATAACACAAATATTTATTTTGAATTAAAATTAGATTTATGAAGAATTAGTACATAGGAAATTTAATACGGTAGGTATTAGATTAGTGCAAATCAATTGACCTGAAGTTTAAAAAATTACTCACTTCACTAAAAAGCATCAGACCTACATCAACAGAAAGTTCGTTTTCAACTTCAGAAAATTTCTGTATAAAAAAAGAGGCAACCTGAAAGATCAAACACTCAACAATTTATGTTTTTAAAACATATTTCAATAATAAAAACAACGAAAATTCAAATTACACGAATTTATAATTTTTCTATTTTTAAAATTTTTAATTTTCTTTTAAATTTTTGAATTTTTTTATACATTCTTAATTTGTAATCAAATATTTTATAGTAACTGCATTGAAAAATTAGAACAAAAAAAATTCTTTTTATTTTTAAATTCCCCCATTCCCGGGAATTCCCGGGAAATCCAAATTACCAGCTCTCGGTTCCCGGAAAATCAAAAGGGGCCGGGAAAATGGAGCTCTAATGGTGGGTCAGTGGCACTAGACTGCAGACCGAGAGTTCCCTAGTTCGAACACGCCTGTTGCGTATCTTTCTTGAATTTTTTTAATAAATAATAATTAAAAGTTGATATACTTAAAATTCGTATTTTATAAGTTAATTATTATATATAAATATTATAGATACCATTTTAAACAAACGTGGTATTATAAAAAGTACTTTTTTATACTTGTGTAATTTTTGGAATTATAATTTTAACAGTTAATACACCTACTAAAAATTCATATTTTATTCTTTCGAAACATGTTTTGTCCTATATACAGTGAGCACGTATAGGTTGGAATAAATTCATTTTCTCGAGAATGGACGATTTTGGAAAAAAATCCCGAAACAGGTCAATTTTTATTTTTAAATTACAACTTTTTGGCATATATATCATACTAGTGACGTTACCCATCTGGGCGTGATGACGTCATCGATGATTTTTTTAAATGAGAATAGTGGTCGTGTGATAGCTCATTTGAAAGGCAATTCAGTTCTCTATTCAGTAATATAAACATTACCATAATTATTTATACAGGGTGTCCAAAAATTTTTTTTTGGATTAAATTTCTTGACATAAAAAGAAGAATATATGTAATTTATTTAATTCAAAATACATTTTACTGCTCTCAGAAAACAGAAAAAAATTAATATTTGAAAAATAATCATTGATATTGGCTTAATATAAATTAAATTTTCAAATTGTCACGAGGCTAGTGGGTGGCTCCTTTAATATTGAATTTAAGCAAAAAACAACACTTATTTGCCAAAAAACATTTTTTTCTGTTTTCTGATAGCAGTAAAATGTATTTTGAATTAAATAAATTGCATACATTCTTCTTTTTATTTCAATAAATTTAATTAAAAAAAAAATTTTTTTAGGCACCCTGTATAAATAATTATGTTAATGTTTATATTACTGAATAAAGAATTGAATTACCTTTCAAATGAGCTATCATACCACCCCTATTCTCGTTTAAAAAAATCATCGATGACGTCATCACGCCCAGACGGGTGACGCCACTAGTATGATATATATGCCAAAAAGTCGTAATTTAAAAATAAAAATTTACTTGTTTCGGGATTTTTTTCCAAAATCGTCCGCTCTTGAGAAAATGGATTTATTCCAACCTTTACGTGCTCACTGTATAAAAAAACACTGTTATTATAAAAAGTACTTTTTTATTATAGTGTAATTTTTTGAATTTTAAGCATTTTAGGTGTATAGTCAAATTATTTTATATTCTTTCCTATAAATAATAAAAACATTTTATTATAAAAAAGTTATTTTTTATAAAAGTGTAATTATTTTTGTTGAATTATTAATATCAAAAGGCTAGATACAACTTCAAAGCCGACAGAAAATTTTGTTCTTTGACTTTTTGGTATGTATTATTATAAGCCTTCCGTTAAGAGCTTCCTCCATTAATTCCGAACTATTCAATAATAAGTATCTAATCGCACATTCATCAAATTGTTCAAAACTTACACCCCTACTTGTTTTGAGTTAGAATTGAATGTGAGATTAATCAATAGACGAAATATAATTATAGACTCATATTCCGGCCTCGTTAATAATAGTGGTTAGATTTTGATGAATGCTCGCTGTGTTTTAATTTGATTCATTGTTGGAAATTTGGCATAATTCAGTATCGAACGGCTTAAGAGCCAGTCGCAAAGCCAATGTTCTATCCCACTCGCTTTATGTTACTTAATTGGAACAGTAATTTAAGACTATACCACATTATTATGGCAGAATAAATAATTTAACTATTTCAACATTCTAAATAAATGCAAAATATGATGTAATAATTTTTCTCTATAGTAAAATCAAAAATCTTTATCAGGTTTAAACTGACAGTTACAACTGGTTAAAAAAACGGTTATTCTAAAAGCTTATGTTCGGTTTTCTTAACCTTTAACTACCCGCGCATCAAGTTATAACATAACTACACGCGTCGCGTGCTTTATCCGCCACAAGAAAATAAACTTAAAAACAGCGGTTCTGTTTAATTTTTTTGAAAAAATACACTTAGTTGTTTGTTATACACCTTATTCGGCATCAGCGAATACTTGGAGTTCCTTCTCAGTAAGCCAATTGTAATAAGTAATCAGTAATAACTGGAATCTGATTGCATGATAATAAAATTAGTAATAAAAATTTTTTGAAATGTGATTTTTTAAATGAGAAAAAGTATTGTTTATGAAGAAAAACATATTTTGTGCCATAATGACTAAAAAACAATTGAAAGATGTACTTATATTAATACTTATGTTACTATAAGCGTGGCGTATATTGTCCACCACCGAAAATAACAAATAATAAACTGTAAATTACGATATTCCCAGAACGCCGATTATAACGAAACTAAAACCAATATTAAAGCACATTCCAGTGATAGGTTAGATAAATATACATGGTCAAAAATTAAATTTTTAAATATATTTGCAGTAGAGTTCTTATATCTGCCGTACAAAATACGCCAGCGCGTATAGTTAAAAGTTAATCAATAGCCAATACCAAATAGGTTGCAATGTTACATTTGCATTGCGTTTTAGTTTAGGATACTCCACCCAAATCGATACCAATATTATTGATATCGATACTATCGAGCGATATAAACTGCGTTTGCGTATATTTTGTACTACGTACTGTGATAGGGAAGGGGTAACTAGAAGTTGGAGATAACCAATTTGGAGATCGAAAACAGAAAGCAGTAATCAGTGTTGTCAAATCCTTGCCGGCTCTGGTTAGGTTAAAGTTTCCACATCGCGCGTGATGGGGCGAAAAATTTCCCCATTTTTTCTATGAATTAATTATTTTTTCCAGGGATAACTTATCCGGTTCTTCATCTATTATTAAAAAAAAAAGAATGTGTGTGTACTTTGTACGCACGTAAGAAGTTATGCTTCTATTATATAAATTCAAATAAATAAATATACTTAACAGTTTATTTGTATTTTATTTAAATATAAAACTAACTTTCTCACCTACCAGTTTTAAAATTTTTTTTATTAAAACGATACCAAAAATTAAAAAAAAAAGGAATATGAATCGTCCGGGATTTGAACCCGGGACCTCTCGATCTCCGGTCAAACGCGTTACCACCGAGCTAACCTGGCTTCGCTTTGACAGGTTACAAGATTTCTCATATATATTGACAAATTTAATAGACCAAGTGGAGTCTACAAAAATACTTTAAATATACTATCTTATACTTACTATTATTATAAAATATCTTATTCCAGAGGAAGACAAATCCAAAAACACAAAAATTATAATAAATAATACATTTGCTAAAAACACTAATATATCCTTTTAATGACTTATTTGCGCTGACACCGCTCATACATACATATCTTGAAAGATTAGCAACGAACTACGTACTGTCTATGTGCGCATGCGCCCAGCATTATAAAATTTCACTCTCAATCATAAAGAAGTATAATTTTAAAAACGGTTGTAACTGGGACAATAAAACAACCGTAGAAACTGATTATTGTGGAGTACCTGCTTTAGGTTCCCTAATTCCCATCCCTACTTCAAATAAGCTACAAAGAAATAACATTGCCACTGAGTTATTATTCGGAACATACATACTAGCGGTATGTTTATCCAAACTCAACAATACCAATACCATCGATCTACGACTTAACTCAACAAATAAACTCGAAAATTAAAGGCAATGATACCAAAGAATCTAATACGAGAATCTTACTTAGATATATATTCTGCCTCTTATATATTTATATTGTTGATTTAATGTCCCAAGATTATATCCATAATACTGTTTAGAAGATTAACTCCATACGCAGAGGAAATAATAGGCGACTACCAAAGCGGATTCAGACCGGGAAGGTCGATTATAGACCAGATCTTCGTCCTACGCCAGGTGTTGGAAAAAAACTGGGAATTCAACCGCGATGTACACCAAATCTTCGTGGATTTCAAGCAAGCTTACGATTCTGTTAGCAGAGAAGCATTGTGGGAGACTATGGTAGAAATGGCAGTACCTGGAAAACTGATACGATTAGCAAAGGTGAGCACGGAGAACGCTTCCGCACGAATCAGAGTTGGCAGCAACACGTCGGAGGAATTCCTCATTGACACCGGACTTAGACAAGGAGATCCTCTCGCCCCCCTGCTGTTTAACTTCGCACTGGAACATGCAGTAAGGAAAGCTCAGCCACAACTGACAAACGGATTTGCCGCCCAAGGATCAAAAATACTATTAGCCTTTGCGGATGACGTGGACACAACTGCACAATCCACCAGAGATGCAAAAGAAGTTTTCACCCTATTCGAGAACGGAGCCAAGGAAGTTGGTCTTAAGGTCAACGAGGACAAGACCAAGTACATGGTGGTTACGAAGAACCCAAGACCAAGGGTTAGACAAAACGTAACAATTAATGAATACAATTTTGAAGTCGTCAAAGAATTTAAGTACTTGGGAGCGATTATAACATCTGAAAATAACTATGAAAAGGACGTGGCAGCCAGAATTATTGCAGGAAACAGGGCATATTACTCGTTAAGGACCCTACTTAAATCAAAAATACTCTCAAGACCAGCAAAAATAAGAGTATATAAGACAATAATTCGTCCCACAATAACGTATGGAAGCGAAACCTGGACTCTGAATCAGCGGGAAACAACAAAATTACTGGTACTTGAAAGAAAGATACTGCGGATTATCTATGGGCCTTGAAGAGAAGAGACAACAGGAGAATGGAGAAGAAGACACAATGATGAACTCCAGACAATATACGGAGATGAAAACATAGTACGCTACATTAAATCAAACAGAATACGATGGGCGGGTCACGTACTAAGATCAAGTGACGAAAGACTTCTAAACGCCACATTCTGGGAAAGGCCCGATGGAAAAAGGTCAGTTGGTCACCCAAGAAAGAGATGGAAGGACGCAGTAGCCAGCGATCTACGCAAAATGGGAGTACAGCAATGGGAAATAGCTGCTCAGGACCGACAACAATGGAGGGAAATAGTAAACGCGGCCAAGACTCACATAGAGTTGTAGAGACAAATGATGATGATGAAAGTCCCTTTATATGTATTTGATCACTATTTTGACCGCTATCTGTAATATTTCTTTGATAATCTTTCCTTTCCTATAACTTTTATTAATTTCTATATACTTCTAAAAACACAATTTTAAACTAATACGATACAAATTAATAATAATGAACTTTATGTTTTATTTTACGCAATCAATGGGTAAATATATTTTTTTGTTAATGAATTTGATCTCTTTCTCTCTCTTTCTAATTTTTCTCTCCGTTTATAAATGAGTAAACAATTTACATTCGGATGTCCTCCAAGATTTTTTCGTGAAAAACAAACTTTATTCGTTGAACTTTGTCCCGGATTCAGGAACGTCACTTATTTTAAGGTAGAGTATAATGGAACGAGAGGGAGCCGATGCTTTATTAGGATTCTGTAGTAAACTTTCAGATTTATAGGAGTTTTCTTGTAATGTGTCGTACAACTTGGAAAAATAACCTAGTTTGTTGGTAGTCTGGTCATTGAAGTGATTCGTAAGCCGCAAAAAGTAGAACTGAAAAGTTCGCCCCTAATCTAAGTCTAAACAAAATTTATAGCTCGTTGCTTGGTTTATATTCTGGTAAATAGGGTCAAATACTCCTACTGTATTGTTAACTAAAATACAGCCAATTCAAAGATATTCACATTTAACAAACTTAATAAATATGCAAAAATTACCAGCACCAACATTTACTTTAAATTGTGCACAACCTTCTTTCGCATACCTATTTAAATTGGGTTCTTTGGTAATTTAGCTTCTGTCTACGTTTCATTTATATTTCTAATAATGTATTTCTTTATCTATTTGTTTAATTTTTTTTTTTAGTTTTGTTTATTTTGAATCACTTAGCTAGATTTACTGTTCGAATTTGAACTGACATTTATACATTTATATCTATCAGACAAATAGTCCAGGGCGCATCTATTTTGAGATGGACGTTGAGAGGTGACTTAAATTTTTTTGCAAAAATTGCTTGAAAATAACTCAAATAATAATATTTGAGTTATCCTCCCACTCAAAATGGTCCGGAACATTGTTTAAATAATCAAAATGTCAAAATATGAAGGAAAAATTTGATTTTTTTATTGGTTTTTTGATTATAACTTTAAAAACTGTTCATTTCTGAGAAAAGTTGTATTGTCATAAAAGTTGGGTAATTAAATTTCCTACAATGCGGAATTGGTCAAAAATTTAAAATATAGTCACGCTTGTTGCAAAATAGCAATAATTGCGAAAAAAACATACAAAAACAAGTATTTGCATTTTACGGTTTTCAACAATTTATGCTACATTTAAGACCTTAATATTTTACCCAGAAAAACTTTAGGATATAGTAAAATAACACTGTAAATTTCATTAAGATCGGTTTAATAGATTTTGCAAAATAAATTTTGCAATCCAGCTTTCGCAAGAAAAATTCATTTTTTTAAATGTTGCAGGACTGAAAATAAAGCAGATAGCAAGTTGACTTTTTTTTAGTTATAGAAGTGTACTTTACCTTTCATTTGCAATTAGCAAAATTAAAATCGATTAATTACCACGGCGTCAGGAATTTTTTTAAATAAACATTAATTTTTGGTGCTACGCGCAGGACAACGGTGTTCGATTCACACAAGTTCATTTCCACCAAAATTTCTTCCAATCTTTATCTAATATATTATTTTCTTACTCTATATTTTGTTGTATTTTAATATTTCAATTCCATAAAAATCAAACTAATTTTATTAGGTATTGTTTGTGAAATATTGTTTAAACAATTGCGTATGTTTAAAAATAATAAACTTTTATTTTCTAAGATAAAATATATGAACAAAAAAAGTTTTTGCTAAAAAAGGTGTTATTTCAAAAGATAGAGTATGTGTTTTTATTTTGCAATAAACAAATTTATTTATTTATATCGAAATTTAATAAAAATTAAAATTTATCAATAATTTTCAAAGGTTATTGGAATTCCCAATCAGAGCTATCCGCTATCCTGCGCGTAGCACCAATAATTAATGTTTATTTCAAAAAATTCCTGCCGCCGTGGTAGTTAATCGATTTTAATTTTGAAAATTTCAAGTGAAAGTTACAGTACACTTCTATAGGCAAAAAAAAATTTCAAATTTCTATTTGCTTTATTTTCAGTCCTGTAACATTTTGAAAAGTGATTTTTTTTTGCGAAAGCTGGATTGCAAAATTTATTTTTCAAAATCTGTTAAAACGATCTTAATTAAGTTTACAGTATTGTTTTACTGTATCATAGAGTTTTTTTTGGGTGAAATATGAAGGTCCTAAGTGTAGCATAAATGGTTGAAAAACGTAAAATGCGAATACTTGTTTTTGTATGTTTTTTTCGCAATTATTGCTATTTTGCAACAAGGGTGACTATTTTTTAAATTTTTCACCAATTCTGTATTGTAGGAAATTTAATTACGCAACGTTTATGTCAGTACAACTTTTCTCGGATATGAATACTTTTAAAGTCATAATCAAAAAACGAAGAAAAAAATCAAATTTTTCCTTCATTTTTTGATATTTTGATTATTTAAACAATGTTCCGGACCTTTTTGAGAGGGAGGATAACTCAAATATTATTATTTGAGTTATTTTCAAGCAATTTTTGCAAAAATATTTGAGTCACCTCTCAACGTCCAAATGTACTAATATTTTAACAGATGCGCCCTGGTCTAAAATTGAAAACGTGTAGTGCATTCGACCCTGGAAATCTAGTCATGATTATCTGACTGTTCTAACACTTGCCTGTTTGTACGGTTACGTTGTCATTTTTCGTGACCCTTGGTAATTTTCTTTATTTATTTTTTTTTTTGTTACTATACGGAGTTCCCGATCGCGTGTTTGTTGCGGATATATCGTGGAGTGTTGACTGTGTTTCATAGTATACGGTTTTGGACTCTTCGGAAGACAAGCATATTTACTCTCAATAATATAGCCACTTATCAACAGGTGCTCATATGATAGATCAGGGGTCACCAATTGGCGGACCGCGGTCCGCATCCGGACCGTGGGCTAGTTTTACGCGGACAGTCATTATATTCAGAATATTCCTAGTGTTTGGCAATTTTGAAAATGTTTGGCCATGAAATTGTGTACTATGTTTGGCTCAACTTGTGTGTGCGAAGCCGCTTTATTAAGAATGAACTTTATTAAAAATTTATACAGATATCAGCTTACAGATGAATATCTTAACTCACTCCAATCTCCAGGGCCTCGATTTTTTACAATTCGCTTCGTTGTAATTCGCAATGTTGTAATTTGTTTGTTTTGTTTCCTAGGGGGAGTAGTCATACACTCCCAATACTCACAAATGTGTCAGCCACACAATAATTGTGCATGTCATGCATATACTTCTGCGAAACACAATCGTGAGTATCAATAAAATCTGTCAAAGTGACATAGCAAAATTCTGAAAAAAAAATAGTATATCTCTTTGTTCCCATATAAATTGAAAAATAAACTGAACAACTTTATATGTCAACTTACATTGTTTCGGGAGTGTAAGGGATATGATAATCTGACGGGCTCGAGTTACTGCAAAAATCCCCGCTTGGGTTCCCCTACCAAAAGTAACGCACCGCACTAAACATAAACGAAAATTACACGCACGGACTCAAAAAGCGGGAAATTTCAAAGGGGTTGGGGAGACTGAAAAAACAAATAAAACTTTAAATATTGTTCAAATTTGTAATTGACAACATTTTAAGTTTTCTTTAATAATTGGTCTTAGATCGAGTTAGCACATATTTTATTCGAAATAAAATAAATTGAAATTTCCATAAAAATCAGATATTTAATAAAATTCGAGGTCGTTGGGAAGGCAGAAAATTCGTTTAGAAAAAAAAAACAAAATTAATGATATGCTAAAAAATATCAGTAGCAACTTACAGTAGCAACACTACTAGATATAACCTTTCCAACTTTTATTTTTTTGGATGCACCCTAGTGTCCACCCTTTCTCCTTGTTCTGATTGTCCACCCTTCCTTGGAACTCTGGCAGTTGGATTTGTTCATTGGTAACAACGATATTGGTCTGTACGAGTTTACTTTATTTACTGGTTTCCGTGGATTGAAAATTATGATTAGTTCAGCTGTTTTCCACGTTTTTAGTATATATTGTGACCTGAGTACTGCATTTATAAGGTTTGTAAGTTTCAAGATTCTATCTAATTGTGGTAATATTTCTCTTGTTATTAAGTCAAATCGGTAATCAAATTATTTTATTTTATTGTAAACATTTTTCTGTAAAATATGTAAATTAAGGTTTATGGTTCAGCCGTAAGTTTAAATAAAGAAAACATTCTAGGTCGACCATTATGACAATCTCTACTTTGCACACTGCTGCCCTAAAAAGATTTGTGGTTGTTGTGTTGAACCACGTACGTAGATTTTTCAGCCCGGAAATCCTTCTCTTTCCTGGTTCTCGTTTTCTTTCTGCTTTTCCTTGAAAGATTCAAAAGATCATAAAGGAATTATATTATCAAATCCTAACACTGTCCTATAGTTTTTGAGTTACCAGATAAAATGGAATTCTAAATCCTAAATATAAAGAAGTATCATATTAAGATATTTAAGGTCCATAAATCGTACATAGCGATAACAAAAACACTTGAAAGCAGCTTGTATAAATAAAAAACTTTTATCTCAGAATAATTTCTTCCAGCCAGCAGCGTCGAGAAAATAGCGAATTGGCATCGGAAACTGTCGAACTATTTATCTCAATCTAGTGATGCCAGCAAAAATTGTAGATTAGGATTTACGGTATACGACTGTAATCCCTACATTTTTAAACAAAAATACTAAAACCGTATACCATAATGTATACAGTATGGTGTAAATAAAAGAAATAAATTCGTTATTTCGTAAACCGGCGACTTTACGGAAAAATCCCGAAAAAGGTCGATTTTTATTTTTAAGTTATGATATTTTGGCGTATATATCACACGAGTGACGTCATCTATCTTTGCGTGATGACGTAATCAATGTTTTTTTTAAATGAGAATGGGGGTCGTGTGCTAGCTCATTTAAAAGGTTATTCAATTCTCGATTCAGTAGTATAAAAGTTGACATCATTATTTATACAGGGTGCCCAAAAAAATTTTTTCTAAATTAAATTAATTGACAAAAAAAGAAGAATGTATGTAATTTATTTAATACAAAATACGTTTACTACTGACTGAGAACAGGAAAAACTGTTTATTTAACAACTAAACATTGCTTTTTGCTTAAATTAAATGTTCAAACTTCCAAAAAGTAGGTGCCTAGAGGGATCTGGTCTGAACATTGAATTTAAGCGAAAAGCAATGTTTAGATTTCAAATAAATATTTTTTTTTCTGTTTTCTGACAGTAGTAAATGTACTTTAAATTAAATAAATTACATACAATCTTCTTTTGTTAATTAATTTAATATAAAAAATTATTTTTGAACACCCTGTATAAATATTTATGTCAATGTTTATATTACTGAATAGAGAATTGAAGAACCTTTCCAATGAGCTAGCACACGATCCCTATTCTCATTTAAAAAAATCATCGATTACGTCATCACGCACGGATGCATGACGTCAGTCGGTGATATATGCTAACATATCATAGTTTAAAAATAAAAAACCACATGTTTCGGGATTTTTCCTTAAAGTCGCCGGTTTACGAAATAATGAATTTATTCCTTTCATTAGCACCATACTGTCACTACTGTATAGCTAAATAATGAAATACAATTCATATTATGGTAGTACAGCCATTGACGATACCAGATATACAGTGCTCAACAGTTAATAAGGATCAAAGTAATATCGTCAAAAATGGTCGCCTGTAAAAATCTAATATAATGAAATAGTATATTAAGTATGGAGAACGGTAAGGGTTTTATACCGATCGAAGACAAAATTGTTTGGAGGAGGAGCGGAGCGACGACTCCAATTATTGTCTGAGATCGGTTACCCTTGACGTTCGACATGCTTATAACGTTTTTTGCACGATTGATAGCATTATAAATTATAAAATTAAACATTTTCATCATATTGACTAGTTTCATTCATGTTATCAAGGTAGATACTTTGGTTGTTAGGTAGTAACTAGGGTGCATAACAACAACGGAGAATTGGGTTTTTATTTAGTTGTCAATAATTTTAAGTACAATTTCTGGCTAATTGGCTCTGTCAAAGCCATTAATAAAAAAAAAGTACAATTTTGATTATTATAAATTAAAATATGAGCGAAAGTGAATTTGAAGAAATTGAACGGGCTTGAGAAGAAAGGTGTTCCGCAATTATTCCCGAAAAATCCAAAATCCGTTAAAAAAATACCTACCAAAGTTTTAAAAAATGGTGCGAAGGCAAGAATTTAAGAATCGAAGAAAAGACTTTATTGGCATATTTCGTTCAAAGACATATGCAGTTGAAAGCTCCTAGAAGCCTCTGGGCAGAATATTCAATGATTAAATCCACCGTTTTTCTTTATGATGGCATTGATATTTCCAAGTTTTCAACTTTGATCGCGTATTTGAAGAGAAAAAATGTTGGATACTACTAATGTATGCGATTCTGCAGAAGTTTCTGTTAGAAGTGAAACAACAGCCCAAACAAGTGGGATTTCATTAAATAATTTAACAAATTGTACCATAAGTATCAATATTAATTAATAATTCGTTAGTTTTCTTTATTCTTTTAAAAAATAAATTAAAATCAAGAGATTTTTTAACTCGACGATAAGTGAATTACTTACCGTCGAGTTGGAGTACTTACCGTCGAGATGGATTACTTACCGTCGAGTTGCTAGTAGATGTCACCTACTGACGTAAAATCTGTCACGGTAAACAGTCAAAAATGATCAATCGTGCAAAAAGTAATATTAATACCACGACTTTGTTATCATACGCCAGTCAATGGGAGCAAAAAGAGGATATTACCTCCGAATTCTATCCTACTGCATGGATTTTAATGAAATTTTGGGAATAGCCTCCACTTATCTTCTAATTCAAAGTCTACCCTATGACGATGTGTGCTATTATCTTGGGGGTGGTTCCCACCCCTTCTCGGGGGTAGAAAATTACTTGGTTAAAATAACCACGGAAGTGGCTAGAGAACTTAATTGTAAGCAAAAACTGTTCTATAATTTTTTTTTTAAACTCAGTATTTTTTTGTGTTTTTCGTGGTTGAAAATTGGCCATTTTCGTTGAAACATAACACTTTTTGGAACGGTTTTTTGGAAATATCTTAAAAACTATGCATCTAACTAAAAAAACTATATAAAACATTTTTGTAGCATATAAAAAACCAAAGACACTAGTTACTTCATAAATCTTCTAGTTATAGTATAAAAAGAGATATGGTAGGTGAAAATAGTTTATTTTTTGGTGCATGCTCAAATCGTTGTATTCAACTTGAAATAACAGACAAACGGTCGATTTTAGGTGTATAATGTTACCAACACCTTTTGTAGTGCTTAAAAATATCTTTAAAATGAGCAATATTAAAGGTATATTGCATTCAGACTAAGCGAGATATACTGCAAAAAAATTGGTGATTAATGTATTTTAAGAAAAAATGAGAAGTATATTTTTAACATCATCCACCAGAATTTTAATGCAGCATTTTACTTCTACAATACCTTTTATTATAGCATTATGGACGGGTTCAAAAAGTTGGACGGTTTTAAAAGGAATGGTTTTTGAAAAAAACATAAGATCAACTGATAGAGAGCATTTTTAGATTTCCTTAAAAATCTTATTTTTCTACATGTTACTTGAAGATGATAAGAGATACAATGATGAAACACAAAACAAAATTTTTATTCAACAAAATCCTACATTTTTGTGAGGAACCTTTTTTTCGTATCTCTTATCATTTTCGAGTTACATGGAGAAAAAGGAAGATTCTTAAGAACATGTAAAAATGCACTCTATAATTTGATCTCATTTTTTTTAAAACTATTCATTTTAAACCCATCCAACTTTTTGAACATAGAAATAACACTATAATAAAAAGTATTGTAGAAGGAAAACTATGCATTTAAATTCTTATGGAGGAGGGGTTAAATGAACTTCACATTTTTTTTTAATTCCATTAGTCAGCAAATTTTTTTGCAGCATATCTCGCTTACTTTGAATGTAATCGACATTTAATGTTGCTCATTCTATAGGTCTTTTCAATCACTACAAAAGGTATTGGTGTCATTATACAACTAAAATCGACCGTTTCTCTTTTATTTCAAGTTGAATACACCGATTTCAACATGCACCAAAAAAACAAACTTTTCTCACCTACCATATCTCTTTTTGTAATATAACTAGAAGGTATATGAAGGAACGAATCTCTTTGTTTTTTTATAATCTACAAAAATGTTTGTATAGTTTTTTTCGTTAGATGCATAGATTTTAAGGCATTCGAAAAAATCCGCCCGAAAAGATGTAATTTTTCAATGAAAACGGTCAATTTTCAACCACGAATATCTCAAAAATTATTGAGTTGTCAAAAAAAAAATTGAACAGTTTTTGCTTAGAATTAGGTTAGTCACTATTTTAACCAAAAATTTTTACACCTTCGAGAAGTGGTGAGAACCACTCCCAAGATAAAAGCGCACATCGATATAGGGTAGACTTTGTTTCTTGAGCTATTCTCTACTTATTGTGAAAATCTCAAATAAATCGATGTAGTAGGATGGAATTCGGAACCAAATAACCTCATTTACTGCCCCATCAATTTTAAACGAAATAAAATAAATTTTGTTATTGTGGCCATCCGTGTTTTTCCTTCTTTTACTCTCATGAGCAAAAAGTTATATATTAAAGTAATATATTATTTTCATTTAATATTAAGGGGATCGGTACAAAGTTTCGACTCCAATGCTATTTAAATGGGATTCATTTTTTTCGAATCCTGAGAACACTAATAAGTACATTTGAAAAATTTAAACGCAGAATAAAAGATTATGTTTTTACCGAGGTCTAAAGTCCCTGAAAACTTCTATAACGTTTATTTTAATAAGTTACAGGGGTGAAAAACTCAGAGAATATGTAGTGTGATTTTTAATTTCAAATATCTCATTTAAAAGAAACTTTTTATTTATTGTAAGGGACTTTCGGCCCTCGATAATAATTTAGTCTTTCATTCTGCGTTTAAATTTGTTAAAAATAATTATTAGTTTTTTCAGGATTAGAAAAAAAAAGGACACCATATCCGTGGTGATATTTTCCAAATCAAACATTCGCTATTTTTGGCATACAACGCACTGAGTCTTATAGAATATGGTGACAAGACAGTGAAAATTTTAAAAAATTTAACATGGCATCGGGAATATTGTGAGTTGTTGATTAACTAATATTGATAGTTTATTTGATAAATAATTGATTTATGACGTGAACTTAATAAAAAGTTTTTTATTGTTTATTATTTATGGAAAATCCCAGCAGAGAATACAACAGGATATATTCTGTGATCCAAGTATTATATTGTTAAATATGTTCAAAATTGTAAGCGTTCCATAGTAACAATATATTATTAAAAAATCACTTTATCACTTTTCCTCTTTTCTCGATTGAGTATTAGCTTTTGTTTTACAGTATATACATTATTACAATCACTGAGTACATAATTAGTGAAAAAAATTATCATATTAATTAACTGAATTAATAATTCAATTATACAAGTAACAGTTACCCAAGAACATTCAAAAGTCATCTCCTTAAAGTTAATGATGACATTGTCAAGTAATGTTTAAATATCCATACCAGTGAGAATTTTACTACACATAATTTGCCGTGTAAAGACGGAAAAAGTAGGGATAGCCGTAAAATATTTGCGCCTACACTCTTAACACAATCTGGCTTCAGTTGTTTTAATTTTTAACTAACCGCGCATCAAGTTATCACATAACTACACGCGTCGCGTACTTTATACGCCACAACAAAATACATTTAAAAATAGCGGATTTCTTTATTTTTTTTTTAAATACACTTAGTTGTTTGTTATAAACCTTATTCGGCATCAGCGAATACTTGGAGTTCCTTCTCAGTAAGCCAATTGGGATTTATAACTGGAATCTGATTCCATGATAAATAAAATTACTAATAAATTTTTTTTAAATATGATCTTTTACATGAGAAAAAGTATTGTTTATAAAGAAAAATATATTTTGTGCCATAATGACTTAAAAACAATTGAAAGATGTACTTATATTACTACTTATATTACAATAATCGTGGCGTATATTGTGCACCACCGGAAACAACAAATACTAAAATGTAAATTACGATCTTCCCAGAACGCCGATTATAACGAAAGTAAAACCAATTGTAAAGTACATTCCAGTGACAGGTTAGGTAGATAAACATGGTCAAAAATTAAATTTTTAAATATATTTGCAGTCGAATTCTTATATTTGGCGTACAAAATACGCCAGCGCGTGTAGTTAAAGGTTAAATAGTGGAGTATTTTATTATTAACTATTTAGATGGGAAATAAGCCATAATTTTTATTAATTAGTTATAAACTATGCCTCGAAGACGTTTAGATATTATCCAAATGCAACAGATTGTGAGGTGGATCAACGAAGGTTTAACGCAAAGTGAAGTGGCCAACGTTTGGAGTTTTCACCAAAGTGTTATAAATAGAGCTTGGAATCGTTATGTGACAAATAGTGTAGCCTCATATGTTCATGGCGAAGGACGACAATGGAGTGCCAACCCTGTTGATGACCGATATATGCGAATTATTGCTAGACGGACCCCAACATATTATACTGTTTCTCGCATCAACAGAACATTGCGTAAAGCTACTGGAAGAATAATTTTAAACTAATCCATTAGATTAGAAGAAGGTTGCATATAAGAGCAAAATCACGTTCATCTCATCCAACACTAACCAGAGAGCATCGCAGATGGAGAAGACTATGGGTTGAAGAACACCGCAACGGGACAATCAACGAATGGAGGAACTGTTTATTTAAAGATGAGTCTAGATTTCGTACAAACAATTCCAATGGTCGTATTTTGGTTTGAAGGGAACCATGAGAGAGGTATAACGAACATATAGGGTGCGTATAGCTGCTTTTGGGAGAGACTCTATTTGCGTTTGGGGTGGTATTTGTTTTGACGACCGCTCTGACTTGGTGGTTCTGACAAATGCTACGATGATGGCTCAGAGATATAATAGAGGTTTGGCTATAGAACCAATTATTTTGCCATTTGCAGATGCAATCGGAGAAAGTTTTGTCCATATTGACGACAATGCCCCTCCCCACCGTGCAAGAATTGTGAAGGAAAGATTACAGCACCACGACGAAATTGTCAGAATGAAAATGGCCAGCCCAGTCACCATATGTATATGAACTGCATAGAACATGCCAGGGCCGCTATAACACGACAACTAAATATGTTATAAAATCCTGTGAATACGCTTCAACAGATAAGCGAAGCTGTGAAGCACATATTGCCAACTTTGATCAAAATTTTTTGAATGCATTAATTGAGGGTGTACCTAATACAGTAAGAAGTTTAATTCGGGCACGAGGAGTTCCAGGAAAATATTATTATTTTTTATTTAAGTTTTGCAGGTCAATTATTATCTGGTTATTCTGGATATAAAAAATATATCAGATTACCCTTCAGACCGTTACCACATTAGCCAGGTAACCAGTAGGTAGAAAAGTATAAAAATAAAGTCAGCCATAGGACGATCCAGCCATGGTACATCACTAGAATATACAGGGTGGTCCTTAAGTAATTGTACAAAAAGAAACACTAGATTCTACACCCTAAAATATTACTATTTAACCCAACTTACTTTAATAAAATGTTGATAATAAGAAAGATACAGGGTGGTAAATTTGGAATTTAAAATTCAATTTTTCGCCATAACTTTCATGTTTATGAAAATTTATTTACAAAAACTTATAAGTAGAGGTTTTGCGTATAAGGAATTATATAATTTGATGTATAATTTTGATGTATCTCATAGAGGACGCCACATATGCCACATATTTGACATAAATTTGCGCTTAACTTTCTTTCTCTTCTAGTTAACACCATTTTTCTGATAAAATATTAAAAATACGATAGTTCAACAAAAAAAGGTATACTTGCTTCAAAACTGAAGAGTTCTCGAGATAATCGCATTTTACAAATCAGCTGCATAACTCTGTTTAACGCAATTATTATTCCAGGCAACCAAGGAAAAATAAAAAAAAACATCAATACTTATAAATTTTGGTATGGAATACCTTAAATTAAGTTGATAGTTTCCAAAACATTAAAGAAAAAATAGTATGCGCTATTATTTTTTTACATACATCATTAAGATCATATTAATACTGTTATTGGAATCAGCTACACAATAATTCTTAGTTGTGATATTTGTGCGTTAAAGCACTGAATACCTGATAAATGCTTCATTTAGAGCCAGTTTGGATGTCACTATTAGACAACCCCATTCTCATTTAATTCATTACGGCAAATTTTAACATAGTAGTCTGATGTCACGAATGATTTTGACAACTTAAAATAAGTATGGTTTCATTAACATAGTAGGCTGATGTCACTAATGATGTTGAAAACTTCAAATAAGTATTGCGTCAATAAATGAGTGACTTTTTTAATATTTAGTTTATGTTGGTTTATTAAACAAAAGCAGAAAATGCAGAGGTATATTAATTTTTCAAATATCGATATGAGAGGTATGATTGCTATTTATTGTCAGCAATATCTTGACGGGCGTGCAGCGAAAAGGGAATATTTAAAACGATACCCAGACAGGCTGCAGCCTAATCACCAAACATTTCAACATATATTTCGGAATTTAGGCGAAACGTGACAATTTAGGCCGACCGAAAATGATTACGCCTGATCAAGAAGATGAAGTAATGGTTTGCCTTCATGATGATTCTCAAGTAAGTACACGACGTTTATTTTCACCGTTCGGAATCAACAAAACTTCAATTTTAAAAATCCTACACCGCGAGCATTTTGACCCTTACCACTTTACACCTGTACAAAATCTATTTTTACCTATTTACCTTTAAGATGCAGATTTACAAAATTTGCAAAATGATATCCGAAACAGGCAAAATCTTGACCACTCCTTCGTCGATAGAATATTATTTACGGACGAAGCTACATTCACACGCCGTGGGGTTTTTAATTTAAGGAACAATCATTCCTGGGATATTGAAAATCCTCATGTTAAAAGAGAAAGGCATTTTCAACATGAATTCAAAATAAACGTATGGTGTGGAATCATTGGAAATCATTTTTTAGGGCCATGCGAGTTACCTCGTAATTTGAATGGTGATAACTAGAGAGCGGAATATATGCAAAATGCATATAGATGCATATATTGCATATTTTCAGACAACAAACACAACATTGCATATTTAAGCTAAACACGATTTATTTTGCATATTTTAAAAATAAATTTTTCCAATTTAAATTTAAAAATTAAAAATACAAAAGTTTAAAATTTTCCTCTCTTAGTTGGAATTTTATAACTTCGATATGAACGAGCTCGTTATTTATCTATCTATCGCTCATCTGGACTTTCCCATTACTACCTGAATTTAACAATTACGGGTGTTCCCAGAAAAATATTATTTTATTAGCGTAGCAAGTCGTAGGTACCTACCTGCTTTTAAGGGTCTAATAATTATTTTGTCAGTTTCCGGCCAACATTTGTTTAAAGTAAACGTTGTATCGTATTTAGTGTTTTTGAAGTGATTGGTATATATTAAATTTACATATGTCTACCATTCAAAAAAGTGCTTGGATAAAGTGTTTTCCCGAGTTAAAGCTAAGTGGAGACAAAGTATTTTGCAAGGCCTGTTCCAAAATCCTAAGTTACATTCATTTTCACATTTCATTTTTTAAATGAGGAACTGACAAACAAAAGCATCATGTCCCACAAAAGAAATTTTTCTGGAAAGAGTGTTTTTATTTGACAAATTCGCTTTTACTTCTATAAAGACGGACATAGAGAGAAGCATCAAAATACAAAAATCCATCAAATTGTAGACAATTCCGCTTTTGTTCTTCAGCTTAACCCGCCGTTACACGCGTCTTCTATTCGGACGTGGTTGCACGCGTATGAGCGTCGCCCTCACCTACATAAGTTCGACTTATTTCGAAGAAGAATGAATGTCAACATGTATAAATATAAAATGGGTTGTACTCACATATTATAGAAAGTCTCGTATACCAACTTTTTTTTATTAATTTAACAAAACAAAAGTAAAAATAATATAGATAGATCAAAAGCAAGTTTTCTTAATTTTCAATTTCAGCAAGCCACTGAAGAAATTAACGTTCTTTACGCGAATTAATTTTACTAAAAATACAAATTAAAATTAACAACTGTTCTGAAGCTATTTCTTTGTGGTATTTATGTAATTAACTATTAATATTTTGTATTTTGATAACGACGTCCGAGTTGGAATTCGAAACGTCAATAAAATCAATTTTTCAAGTTAAATTGTGGATTATTTCCCAATTAGAATAGGTAAATTTAAAAATGGGTTCTTAACCAGTGGCGCACCTAGAATTTTCCTCTGGGGGGAGGGGGGTTTAGCTTGGGCACCGAAAGTTTTTTGTATTATTTGTGAAAGACAAGTTACATTTTCCTACTTTCTTTTTTATATATTTCTATATGCTCTGGGTGGGCTTTTAACCCCTAAACCCCCCACTCGGTGTGCCACTGTTCCTAACCTAATCCAAACAATAATATTTTAATTAAACCTACCTAAATATTAAATAAAAACCTAAAAGTTTCTTTGAGATAACAGAAACGTGATTTCACCGTGATTGCACGCGCAGTGAGGAATTCCCTCACTTGAAGAGGGATGTCTCTTCTTTCAACTATCACACAGCAAACTGACCGCCAGAAATATTCTATAACTTTTTCATACCCTCTCATGAACCATGCTAAAGGCATTCCTGGGTGCTTAAGGTTATCGTATTAGTTTACACAATTTCATTGGTTATAAACAAATATGGTGAGGGATTCCCTCATAGCGCGTGTAATGGCGGGTTAAGTAACGTACTTTGTTCTTTAAGTAACGTACAAATTGCTAAAGAACTTATGTTCATAAAAGTTAATTTTAGTTTTTTACCAGATCTAATAAAGTCATTAGAACAAAGGAATTTACAATTAAGTGATTCGGTTAATCTTGTTAACACTTTTTCTGCTCATTGTCAAAAAATTCCCGGAAACACAGGGATTACAATTAGAAATAAATTAAAAAATGTTTTAGAAAAAAATGAGGGCTTCGATTGTTTGAGGAAAGTTGTACGTATTTTTGAAGACAACTTTTCTAAAGATCTTACGACTTAATATATTGTTTTATTTTTGAGTATTTTTAATATGCATTTGCATATTTATAGAAATTTAGAAAAAATACTTGCATATTTGTAGTAAAAGTAATGCATATACAGTATGTTCCTGTAAGTTGTATCCATATGGAAAACTTTTTTTTTTATTAATTTTACGAAAAAAGTTATTCTTTATGAAAAGCTCTGCATGGTCCAAAACCTAAGATTTAACCATCAAATATCAAATTTTTTTAATATTATACGAGGTATGTCAAAAAGTTTGAATTTCACTCAAGAGTAAAGTAGTTTTATTTTTCACAATATTGAAAATTGCTATTATTAAAAGTTGATTGGAAATAAAAACTGTATTCTAGTATTCAATTACATCCTTCTAACTGAATTTTTTTTTTGAAAAAATATGGATAACTAACATTATTTTCAGTTATTTTAATTCAAATAACTCTTTTATTATTAATTTTACGAAAAAAAGTGATTCTTAATAAAAAGTTCTGCATGGTCTAGAATCTAAAATACAACCATCTTTTGTCAAATTTTATCAATTTTATACGAGGTATGTCAAAAAATATGAATTTGGCTCAAGAGTAAAATACGTTTATTTTTCACAATATCGAAAATTGTTATTATGAAAAGTTATTTAGAATTAAAAACTATGTTTCAGTATGTAATTACATCCGTCTAATTGAAATATTCTGAACTATAAAGGTCCTTTACTTTTGATCTAAATCTATATTTTTTGACATACCTCGTATAAACATGATAAAATTTGATATAAGGTGGTTGTATTTTAAGTTTTAGACCATACAGAACTTTTTATTAAGAATCACGTTTTTTCGTAAAATTAATAATAAAAGAGTTATCAGAATTGAAATAACTGAAAAAATAATGAGATCCAAATTTCTCAAAAAAAATTGTTTTTTCAATTAGAAGGATGTAATTGCATATTAGAATATAGTTTTTAATTCCAAACAACTTTTCTTAATAGCAATTTCCAATATTACGAAAAATAAAGCTACTTTACTCTTGAGTGAAATTCAAACTTTTTGACATACCTCGTATAATATTCAAGAAATTTGATATTTGATGGTTAAATCTTAGCTTTTGGACCATGCAGAGCTTTTTATAAAGAATAACTTTTTTTCGTAAAATTAATAATAAAAAAGTTTTCCATATGGATACAACTTACAGGGACATACTGTATATGCGCATATTTTGGTAATGTTGTGTTGCGTATATTCCGCTGTCTAGTGATAACTATTTACATTTTTAACAAAATGATTTTATTGATTTGCTGGAAGAATTGCCATTAAGCTTAAGGCAAAATATGTGGTTCGTGCAAGATGGTTTCACCAACACATTATACGAGAGCACTGAGAACATACCTAGATAATAACTTTCCTGAATTGGTCGTGGTAGTCTTTTCCCTTGGCCACCACGTAACCCAGAATTTAATCCGCTCGATTTTGGTGTATGGGGAGCAATAAAACAACATGTCTACAAGAATGTCATAAACACTCGCAACCAACTTTGGGAAGAAATAAATGCTGCAGCTGTTTCTTTTTAACCAATAATACTATTTAATAGGAGACGATCTTTTATGGAACGCATTGATAAATGCACTGAAGAAAATGGTGGACATATCGAACACTTACTTTGATAAAATTTTTATGTTATTCAGTTAAACTATTTCTTAATTTCAATTGAAAATAAAATATGATATTATTATGACTTTAATTTAATATGAAATGTAAAATATTTGATGTCAAATCCAATAACAGATTAATTATTACCTTAATGACGTATGTAAAAAAAAATAATACCGTATACTCTTTTTTCTTTAATGTTTTGGAAACTATCAACTTTAGTTGAAGGTATTCCATACCAAAATTTATAAGTATTGATATTTTTTTCTATTTTTCATTCGTTGCCTGGAATAGTTGCGTTAATAGTATGGTATAGTTAGACCCAAACCCAGACATCCAAAGTGAAAGTTATCCTCCAACACCAAACTGTTCTATATGGTCTATATAATGTTAAAAAAAAGTCACACCATTTTGAGCGGAGAAATCTGTAAATTCGTAGTTTTTTACATTTTTCGTCAATATTTCTAAAACTATGCGGTTTAACATGAGCAACACTTTATAGAAAATTGTTCTACATTAAATTTGAAATAAAAAAGATCCTATGCATAACCCTTCTTAAATGAACGGTTCCAAAGTTACGGAGGTAGTATAGTATAATTGGTCAAAAAAAAGGCCTAACCCAGACATCAAAAGTAAAAGTTTTCCTTCAACACCAAATTGTTCTATATGGTCCACATATTGTTTAGTAAAAAGTTACACCATTTTGAGCGTCCGGTTTGGGGGGAGATGGGGGAGAATATCGGCAAATTAGTAGTTTTTTTTAAGTTTTTCGTCAATATTTCTAAAACTATGCTTTAGCGTAAAAAATGTTCTATAGAAAAATGTTCTACATAAAATTTAAAACAAAAAAGGTTCTATACATAATTGTTATAAAATCAACGGTTCCAGAGTTACGGAGGATGAAAAGTGGAGGTTTTCGATACTTTTTATATTTACCGATTTCTCCCCCCTCTCCCCCCCCCAAACCCGACGCTTAAAATGGTGTGACTTTTTTATGAACATTATGTGGACCATATAGAACAATTTGGTGTTGGAGGATAGCTTTCACTTTGGATGTCTGGGTTTTTGGTATAGTTATACCATACATTTCCCAAAAAATACAAAAGTATCGAAAACCTCGACTTTTCACCCTCCGTAACTCTGGAACCATTGATGTTATAACAATTATGTATACAGAATTTTTTGTTTTAAATTTCATGTAGAACATTTTTGTATATAACATTGGTTACGCTAAAGCATAGTTTTAGGAATATTGACGAAAAACGTAAAAAAAACTACTAATTTACCGACTTCTCCCCCATCTGCCCCCCAAACCGGACGCTCAAAATGGTGTAACTTTTTACTGAACAATATGTGGACTATATAGAACAATTTGGTGTAGGAGGAAAACTTTTACTTTGGATGTTTGGGTTAGGCCTTTTTTTAGACCAGTTATACTATACTACCTCCGTAGCTTTGGAACCATTAATTTTAGAAAGATTATGCATAGAGCCTTTTTTATTTCAAATTTAATGTAGAATAATTTTGTATAGAGGGTTGTTCATGCTAAACCGCACAGTTTTAGAAATATTGACGAAAAACTTAAGAAACTACGAATTTACCGATTTCTCCCCCCTCTACCCCCCAAACCCGACGCTCAAAATGGTGTGACTTTTTTCTGGACATTGTGTGGACCATATAGAACAATTTGGTGTTGAAGGATAACTTTCACTTTGGATGTCTGGGTTATGCCATCTTTTGGATCAACTATACTATACTATAAACAGATTAATTATTTATATGGGAAATAAGCCACAATTAAAATGAATTTTATTAACGTTTCGACGCCCAAATCGGGTGCCGTTGTCAAAATACAAAATATTACTAAAATAAACTAAAGTGTTGTTGCTAAGCAAAAAAAAAATTCTTCTAATAATTTATTTAATCTCACTCATTTATATTGGCAATTCAGACATATATTATACATTTTAAAGTAGAAGACTTTAAAATGATATTGCCAATATTTATGAGTTGCGTTCCTGGGACGACTTACTGAAAGATAGTTCATTCGATTACATGAAATTAACCCCAACTCAAGAATATCCGTCATAAAAAATTATAGCATGTGATATGTCTTTAAAAAGACAACCAAATGCAACGACAGTAAAATTCTCGCGTTAGAGACTTCTTTTTAATTTTAATTGTGGCTTATTTCCCATATAAATAATTAATCATAAAAATGCCACAAGGAAATAGCTTCAGAACAACACTATAAACAGAGTTATGCAGCTGATTTGTAAAATGCGATTATCTCGAAAACTGTTCAGTTTTGAAGCTATTAACAAGTATACCTTTTCTTTTGTTGAAATATCGTATCCTTATTATTTATCAGAACAATAGTGTTAACTCGAAGAGCAAAAAAGTTAAGCGAAAATTGATTTCAAATATCTGGCATATGTGGCGTCCTCTATGAGATACATCAAAATTATGCATCAAATTATAAATCCTCATATTCAAAACCTCTACTTATAAATTTTTGTAAATAAATTTCCATAAACATGAAAGTTATGGCGAAAAATTAAATTTTAAATTTCAACTTTACCACCCTGTATCTTTCCTAATATCAACATTTTATTAAAGTAAGTTGGGTTAAATCGTAATATTTTAGAGTGTACAATCTACTGTTTCTTTTTGTACAATTACTTAAGGACCACTGTTTGGGAAAGTATGCAACGGATTTTAGTATTTTAGTTTATTAGTTTTTTATAGTTAAGCATATGACTACTTAATTATGTAATAGCCAATACCCTCTTAGTTTTCTTATAATAAATATATTGATGTGATCTTGATTATTGATATGAGATAATATTCTTATATGTCACTTAATTTAATCAATGTATTAATACTAGTCTAATTAATTAACCAGATCACATATCAATATGTTTTCAATCTCAGGGCGAATTATATATTAATTACTTACTTTCGTGGCTTCTAAATATTTCTTAATGGTTCCTAATCGGGATAGAAAAGAAAAGAGTAAAAAAAATACACATATGGGTTACAATTATAATCAAAATATTTTTTATTTTATTTAAAAGGCAATCAATGCTTAATATTTGCTATTTCTTATTATTCTTAAACATAACATTTACAAATGGGAATCTTATTTCCTTTTGGTTTTCAATTGAAAGTTTTTATTAACATTTAACTATTAGGAGTTATTAGGAACAACTCTATTCAAGTTTGATGAAGCTTTTCTGATATTATTGATTATGTTATTCAATTTTTTATGTGGAATTTAATACGAAAAACCCATACATTCATGTCCAAACAAATGAGACTGACCTTTTCCTGGTGAACTGAAAATGTCCTCACACAAAACCCGTTCCTGCTATCCTTGGCTGCGATCAAACCTCGTCCTGGCTTCCAGTAATGTACTCCTTTGAAAAACTAGCTCGAATAGCTCTCGTTCCTGCTTCGGTCGTGATGCTGTGTTCTACCTTTTTCGAAACTGCTATCAGCTACCGGGACACTCTTGGCTCAAGGAGGTTCTTTTACTCTCGACCTGGCCTACTTCTCGTTCCACAATAGATACTCCACACTCACGGAACTACCGGCTTTCTCACTCTCCGTACACTACCGTCTACTACTCGACTTCACTTCTACACAGCTCAAGACATTCTGATCTCTATTTGTCATTCATTCCCCTACTTTCTAAATATCCCTTCCAGATTCACAAATCAACCTTCCACCACCAACTATCATTCGTAATATTCCTCAAAACCAATTTTTAATCTTTCTAAATATGCTTAATGGATTTCAAAAGAAAATATTTAATTCCCATTCTAAAATACTTTCTAACTATTTACAAATTTTAATGACCTATTCTCTCTTTCAAATGAGTCTTATTTAGCATAGGCTAATGATCGAAACCTTCCGCGAAAAACGATAATGAACTATCATCTATTTCACTGAGTTTTATTTAGCATAGGCTAATGATCGACCTTCCGAGAAGAACGATAATGGTACGCGTCATTCACTTTGTTTATCTAAGCACATTGTTCCGAGTTTCGTACGCTTATTCTAATCACTTCTTAAAATTAAATATAACAATTTGTTGTATACAGGTTGTTCTAAATTTATATGCCCGAGGTTGAGAAAATTAAAAATATTTTATATTAAAGTGAATTTTGTTTATAATTATCAAAATTTAATTTTCATATCAAATAGAAATATAACAAATCCCCGCCTTGTATTCGATAAAATTTATCTGCATTTTTAAATAAATTTTCTCGAGGCAAAACCAACTCCCTGTATATTTCCTTACTTTAATCTACGTCTTATACCCCTTCTTCTTGTATTACTCTAATTAGTCCCACCTGTAGAGTAATTGTTTCCTTATTTTCAGTGTCCTCATCCTGTGTTAGAGTGTCGGCTATTATGTTGTCTTTCCCTTTTTCCCATATTAATCTTCTGTCTTTTTCCTCAGATTTTTCACATACTTTTATCGTGTATTCTGCATCCTCGTTTTCATATGCCTCCTCTTCAAATGCCACTGTTTCGATCATATCTTTTTCGCTTTCATTTTTTTGCTTTATTTCTTCTTCTCCTGAGCTCGTCTCTTCTTTTGAGGAATCCCAGGTTTCCTTTGTTTCTGATACTCTCAAATTTTCTTCTTCTGGGCTCAACTCTTCTTTTGAGGAGCCACAGGTTTCATTTTCTTTTGTCTTTTTCTGACTTTTTCTCCCTTTTCTTCTTTGTCCTTGCTTCGTTGCCAAATTCATTTCCACTGTTTGTTCTTTACCTGATTCGTCCGTATTTTGTTTCTCCTGTTCCTTGTCCTGTTCTTCTTCTTTTTCTTCTGTTAGATTCATCGTATTATTTTTAAAATCTATCACTACATGTTTTTCTGCCAATTCATCAACTCCTACTATCATGTCATGTGACATGTTTGGCATTATTACACATTGTAGTGCATACATCTTCTTACCCAGTCGTACCATTACTCGTATGCCTTCATTTATAGTTGCCAATGTCCGTTTGTTTGCGCCCACTAAATTTACCCTAGGTATTTTGTAAATTAAATTTGTTAAGTTAACTTCTTCTATTAGTTTTCTGTTGACCAATGTTATTTCAGATCCAGTGTCTATCATAATTTTAATTGGTTTCTCGTTGATAAATCCATCCACAAATTTTAAATTAACTCCATTTTTCTTTTCGTTGTTTCTTGCCAATTTAATAAACTCCTTGGGGTTACAAAAGATTCCTGTTTGATTTTTGGTTTTTAGTGAGCGCCGTCGTGAAAAAACGCCGGTTGCTCATCGTTGTTTATATTTTCGTCATAATGTCTCTCTCCGTCATATCCATCTGTCTGCGTATTATTTACTTCTCTTCTATTTTCTCTTGGTCTGTCGGATCTGCTTCGGTTTTCTTGATATCCCTGTTCATTTTGTCTACCATTATTTCTGTTTTCTTGATTTGAGCGTGTGGTGTTTCTATTCTGGTATTCTCGATTTCTGTCCTCATTCCATTGCCTATTTCTTTGTTCATAATTTCCTCTTCCGTTGTCTCTATTTTCGTTTTCCCTTCTGGGATTAAAATCTCGTCTTGTATAGTCCCTCCTATTTTGATTTCTATCTCTGTAATCCTGTGTTTCTCGGGGCCTGTAATCTTCTCGCGACCTTCTTGATTTTGTTTCTCTTACACGTAATTCTCTTATTTGTAGGAATTGGCATAAACTATCTATGTCTTTGTAGTTTTGCAATGTGATATGGTCTTCCAGCGTTTCTTCGAAATGTCTTGCAATCAGTTCGACTAATTGTTCCGATGAGTAATTATATTGTAAATGTTTTGCGTTATAGTAAATTTGTAATGCATATGTCCTTTCTGATATACCCATCCTATCATTGTATTTCCCATTTTGCAATTCCTTGTTAATTTCCAATTGTTGGACTTTTCCCCAGAAATAATTCAAAAATTTTTGTTCAAATTGTTGCCAACTATCAAATTCTTCTTCTTTGCAATCGAACCATAGGCTTGCTTCATCTTTGAGATGGTTTCTGATAGTTTCTTTTGCTGTTTCGAAATTTCCGATGTGCTGTATTTTCTTTTTCAGGCTATTTATGAACGGCACTGGGTGTAATCTTCTTACATCCCCGCCAAACCTTATCTTCACGTCATCTGTGCTATGTATAACCATTTCTCTTCTTTCTCCGACATTTTGTTGCGTCCGGTTTTCGTTGACTTGTTTTTCTATTTCTGTGATTCTTTTTTCCACTTCTTCTCTGTCTACTTGAATAGCATTTTCCAACTTATTTTCCAAATTTTCTATTTCCTTTTTCTGGCAATTCGTTATTTCCTTTATTTTGCTTTTGATTTCTTTAATCTCTGTCTCTTGTTGTCCCATATCGTTCTTGATCATTGTCAAACATCCTTTTACTTCCTTTTCATACTTTCCTATGCGTTCCTCCATTTTCTTGTTGTTCTCTTCTATTGCTTGTTTCATTTTTTGTTGTGTTTCATCCATTTTTTGATCCAATTTTTGTTGTGTTTCATCCATTTTTGGATCCACTTTTTGTTGTGTTTCATCCATTTTTTGATCCAATTTTTGTTGTGTTTCATCCATTTTTCGATCCACTTTTCGTTGATTGTCATCCAGTTTTTGTGACTGGAGTTGCATGAGTTGTAATAGTTTATCTATTCCTGATAATTCTTGCTGTTCTGATGCCATGATTGTCGTGTCTAAAATCTCTTCTTGGTCTGACTGTTCTTTTTGTTTTTTGTTGTGTTTGCTTTGGCTTCTTGTCACAGACATTTGTTTTCAAAAAGTACTATCCCCGCCAAATATGAAATTTTACTAGTATGTTACCAAGACGACTTTTTCTCACCCAAATATTATAAATTGTCAATAAATATATCAAATGTAAATATCGTAAAAATAAAATATTAAATCAGTTATGTAAAATTTGTACCTAAAGAGATCTAAAATTTTATGTTGTCAAATGTAAGTATCTCACTTTTTACCACAGGCATATAAATTTTCAAATACCGGCTTTACTCTTTCTATCCTTCAAATTTGCCACTAGAAATACTTTACAATGCTTTCCACGTTGGACGACAGTTGATGTGATCTTGATTATTGATATGAGATAATATTCTTATATGTCACTTAATTTAATCAATGTATTAATACTAATCTAATTAATTAACCAGATCACATATCAATATGTTTTCAATCTCAGGGCGAATTATAAATTAATTACTTACTTTCGTGGCTTCTAAATATTTCTTAATGGTTCCTAATCGGGACAGAAAAGAAAAGAGTAAAAAAAATACACATATGGGTTACAATTATAATCAAAATATTTTTTATTTTATTTAAAAGGCAATCAATGCTTAATATTTGCTATTTCTTATTATTCTTAAACATAACATTTACAAATGGGAATCTTATTTCCTTTTGGTTTTCAATTGAAAGTTTTTATTAACATTTAACTATTAGGAGTTATTAGGAACAACTCTATTCAAGTTTGATGAAGCTTTTCTGATATTATTGATTATGTTATTCAATTTTTTATGTGGAATTTAATACGAAAAACCCATACATTCATGTCCAAACAAATGAGACTGACCTTTTCCTGGTGAACTGAAAATGTCCTCACACAAAACCCGTTCCTGCTATCCTTGGCTGCGATCAAACCTCGTCCTGGCTTCCAGTAATGTACTCCTTTGAAAAACTAGCTCGAATAGCTCTCGTTCCTGCTTCGGTCGTGATGCTGTGTTCTACCTTTTTCGAAACTGCTATCAGCTACCGGGACACTCTTGGCTCAAGGAGGTTCTTTTACTCTCGACCTGGCCTACTTCTCGTTCCACGATAGATACTCCACACTCACGGAACTACCGGCTTTCTCACTCTCCGTACACTACCGTCTACTACTCGACTTCACTTCTACACAGCTCAAAACATTCTGATCTCTATTTGTCATTCATTCCCCTACTTTCTAAATATCCCTTCCAGATTCACAAATCAACCTTCCACCACCAACTATCATTCGTAATATTCCTCAAAACCAATTTTTAATCTTTCTAAATATGCTTAATGGATTTCAAAAGAAAATATTTAATTCCCATTCTAAAATACTTTCTAACTATTTACAAATTTTAATGACCTATTCTCTCTTTCAAATGAGTCTTATTTAGCATAGGCTAATGATCGAAACCTTCCGCGAAAAACGATAATGAACTATCATCTATTTCACTGAGTTTTATTTAGCATAGGCTAATGATCGACCTTCCGAGAAGAACGATAATGGTACGCGTCATTCACTTTGTTTATCTAAGCACATTGTTCCGAGTTTCGTACGCTTATTCTAATCACTTCTTAAAATTAAATATAACAATTTGTTGTATACAGGTTGTTCTAAATTTATATGCCCGAGGTTGAGAAAATTAAAAATATTTTATATTAAAGTGAATTTTGTTTATAATTATCAAAATTTAATTTTCATATCAAATAGAAATATAACAATATACATAGTTTAACTTCATTTTATATAATAGATTTCATAGTTAAATCCTTCTTTGCTACACCACTGGCTGTTCATAAATATTTTCTTGTTGAAAGAGAAAACGCACTCACTTTGACAAAAGTTTGCTTGGCACATGTATCAGGCTAGAAAGTGTTTCAAGGAACCCCATGTGTCGGCCTTTTATGACTTCTAAGTTTTCTTTACCCCGAAAGGGCGGTACCTGAACCTTGCCAAGGAAAAGGAAGACAAAACTCAAATCAGTACGAATTTACCAGTTGAACGAACTACCTCGCTTTAGCTGATAAAAGGGCGGCCGTCCACCACGCGTCGACCACGCGGAGATGGGGTCCACTAATGAAGACGCGATCCAACTACATTCGTTTTAAAGGTAGGTGCGATATTTTCTCTAACATTGATACAATTTATGAACATATAGCCAGGTCAATTTTTTCACATTTGCGTACAAACACACACATTTATTCATTTTTGCTATACTAAATGCACATATATATCTTATCTCTACAAATCTAAACAGTCCATTGTCTCTACTACCTAACTAATTAAACCCAGCGACCATTACTCATCAATCAGAAGACATTAGACGCTTCAATCACCCTGTATATGAATTATCTAACCTCTAGCTTAAAACACTTAAACGAATTTATTATAAGTTTATTTTGCATTAACTAAAAATCGTATAGGACTCAGTAAACGACAGCCCTGTAATTTCTTCCAGGATCGAGGAAATAGCAAACTGGCATCGAAAACTGTAGAACTATTTATCTCAATCTAGTGATCCCAGCAAAATTTCGACTCTAATCCCTACAATTTTAAACAAAAATACTAAAACCGGCCAATGGTCAAAGCATAGATGAAAATAACTGGTCTATTATCGTTCTCCAGCTCCAAAGGCGAGCGTGGAAAGAATTTAGTTAATGGTATTAGCATTTATAATTTTCTTAATTTCGAGTAACGATGTGCTCGAGTTTTTATTTTTATGAATATGTAAGAGCGAAAGGAAATGTAATTCTAGAGGAACATTATCCGTTGGTTATTCATGAATTTAGGGATCGTTCCACAGTTTTTTTTAATAATAGTAAAAGTTAAGGAGCACTAAATCCTTTTACAAATTTGCTAATACCAACTTTAAATAAATTATTTCTTTAAAAGCTTTTAAGACGGAATCTTACATAATCTGTTTTGGAAGAATTTCTTTTATTTATTATTTATGACTCACTTTTTCTTGTGTTTGAGTTTTCTTTACTCTGAGATAAACCAAAAACCTTTGGGTTTCAATAAAACTACAGTCGGACCCGCTTATTAGAGTACCGGTTATAGGAATATCCCAGTTTATGGAATATAAATTCGAGGTCCAGAAACGTTTCCATTTACTCCTTAATAAATTTATCCGTTTATTGGCATACGTATTCATAAGACAATACCGTTTATTAGAATAATATTTCAGGTCAACGAATAAATTTTTACCTATAATTTCGAAATTCCTAAAAATTTAAATTATGTCTTGTACTATAATTTCTCGCCAAGGGCTTTCGAAGGCCTGTAGTGCTGTTTTCTTTATATTATTTGGGTTTGTCAGATAGGTAGTAAATATTTTATTGTTGTTATGAGTACCAATTAAATCGTTTACCGACAAATTAAGTCGTAAAATAATTTCCTTTGTCTAGAAACTATACATATTGCCACCCAGTTGACTGTAATAAATTTTTTAAGAAACAGTTCGCCCATCCTAATACCTTGTAAAATTATGAAACGTTTTCGGGGTGGCCAAACCATTGTAAATTTTTCTAATTTTTATAATTCATAGCAATAAAAGTGACTAGTATTTTATGTAACAAGAAAACAAGCTACAATTACCGATTATTTTTCTAAAGACTAAATAAGTAATTTTCTTATTAAGTATATTATGTATTTTAATACGAAAATATTTACATAATCTATATATTGCATACATTTCATATTAATTACTGTATGCATCAACATAATATAATAATGTAATTTGGTTTTTAATAAATATGTTACGCCATTGTATTATTGACATAAAAAGACCTAAAACCATATACATATACATATTAACATAGTATGTACTGTTATTACGTATATTCGCTACACTTATTACGGCTAGCCACCAACGATCGGTTATTAAAATATCCCGGTTATAAGAATATTTTTGCTTGGCACGAAGGCTATTCCAATAAGCCGGTTCGACTGTACAAATTTAGAAAATTTTAGAGAAAAGCTAGGGATAACTATCCACCAGATATATTTGTTTAAAATGTGATATTTAATATAGAAGAAATATCGATACTATTTTTTGCCATGGAATTTTATCCTGTGGGTTATATGAGGAATATTGGCTACGTCATGTATTTTTGCTGATGCGGAGTATTTCATGATTCTGATGATTTTACGTAGTATTCATTTCTTCGTAGTGCCCTGTAATGTGCTGTTGTCTACATTTGATAGTACGAGTACAAAAATTATTTACAGAGAGATTTTGAGATTTTGCTGACCAGTTCCTGATTATATCTATGGTATTTTCAGTAAATGGCTTGGTTCATAGATACTTCACCGATGATTCTACATTCAATTTGGACTACTTCTGTATTTCTTTTTTTCTATTACTCTATTTCTTTTAATAATATTTGCCTGAAATTATTTGGCACGGGTATCTTTAATATAGTGTCATTTGTTAGGAGATCAAGGAGATTCAAGAAAAACAAAAAGGATACAAAAATAAATAAAACCTCTAAAGGAAGTTAATCAAAAAGCCATGAAAAAAAAATGAAGCACCCAAAAAAGATCACTCTTTGGTGAAATAAAGAGTGGAAAATAATAGAAAGTGAAAAATGAGTAAAAAATATAGAAGTGCAAGGACTTACAATAAAAAGGACTTATCAAGAAAGAAATAAGACCAGAAATAAGAGTAAATACAGCGAAAAAATTGGGAAAGGAACACATGTTTGGTTGAGTCAAGTAGTAAAGAATAAAAAATAACAGTTGTGACAAAATAATATGTAATAAATTAAAAAACATGAAAGAAAAGATCATCTATATATAAATGACGATATGAACAAAATGAAAAAAATATACAAACAAAAATCAGAAACTATGTAAAGGACTGAAGTACAAAAGAAAAGCATGTTAATTGGATTTTAAAAATTATTTATCGACAAGGAAATATGAAAATTGAATCCAGAAGAATACAGACTGGGAAAAATAAGCAAAGATAGCTAAAAAACTAACAAATAAAATAGAAAGTGGAAAATAACGATAACGACAAGGCATGGAAAAGGAAAACCAGAACATAGTATAGTAAAAAATAAGAACAGCTTAGCAAAGGATAAGTATACAGATAACAACGTGTAATATCTGTGGGTCGTTTGAGTAAGGAAAACTAAAACAATTGGCGCAGAAGTAAATTTGATTTTACAACCTTACAGGAAACTAAGCAGCTATGATAAATTCGTGTTAAAATAAAAACTGTATTTTATTTAATAATGGGGGCACAAAAAAAATGTTGGGAACAGGCTTTCTGAAAAACAAGAAAATTAAAGAGTCGTTGTTGTAATTTATGTAACATTGATTAGTACGAACTTAATTTTTATTTCTTTTTGTATCTCTTTCATTAGTTTATTTTACGTGTAATGAATTTTTGTGATGCAATTATTTTATATTGCAAATAAGATACATCTCTATTGGGTCATTTGGTTTTTTATCAAGGGTGGAAAGCAAAGTTTGTCTAACTTTCTAGCTCAGGTCTAGTAATAAGGTAAGGTGGCTCCAGCGTTTCTCACATCCCATACGTAGAGGGAATCGACAGCTTTATGTACCATTCAAAGCACTTTGGCGACTCAGTTAGATAAGAATTTGACAAATTTCTGTTGTCAATCGAACCTTGACATTCCAGCTTGGTAAGTCAGCATAGCTAATAAGTTACGGCCAAGAGAGTAAAATTTATTTATTTGGAATTTTAATTAATTCACACTTTCCATAAACTGTTGGACAAAAGAACACTATTTAATGCTAAATACGTATTTTGCTAACATTGTAATGGTGGTCTTATTATAAGATCTAACAACCTCAAATTGAAAACGACGTAAATACGACTTAAATATATCTTTCTTAATAATATCAGTTCAATTGCACGAATCTTCGTTGAAAAAAACTAATAGCAGGAGATTACGCTAACGTTTAGATTCCTCTCAGATTTAAAAGTAAGTTGGCATGGATTTGTATTCTTTTGGCGAAAGGATAAGATGATCCTCCTATTCGGCAAGTGAACCGTTTGATTTTAAAACAAAGGAAAACGATTTTAGTTGGTCATGTCAGGAATAAAAATATAATTAGGTAAACCTTAGTTTGAGTTCTCTGAATAGAAATTAGTGATTACTTTAGAATCAGATACTGATTGTTAAATGCTGCTGCTGAAATGCTGAAATGACGAGAATGACCAATTAACACTCAAGGAAGGATTCAGTCAATTTTCATGCCCGTAAAAGATTGACTAACAATGAATGTGACGAGTAGATAGAAAAATGATATATGGGTGAGATAAACAATACTGAAACCAGGAACTTACTAAAAAATGTTTTGAGCGCCAGAATGGTAACAACGTTTACTTCACAAAGATGTCTTAGACTTATAGTGCTGTAAGAGTTGTCTTAAAGTAATATCCGAAACTGTAAAAAATGAGGTTTATATAAACTGCCACCGATTGGAGAGCCCACGTGTCCACTATTTGGAGAAGTTGCAGAAGCGCGGAGCTCAACAAAAACGCGAACATAGTGGATACGTGCTTTACGAATTTAGAAATAAAAAAATAAAACGGTGCTTTTTCGATGTAAAAATTCACGGGCTAAATTAAAAGATCATTACGTTTCAACCTGTTGTGAACCATTCTCAACTTTCAGCCTGTTGTGAATCCACAGAGGAGCGCTGCACAGTCGCCCATCTGGTTTGGTCCTTAGACAGCATGCTTTAGAAAAAAAAAGAGTCTAGATGCAAACATGTTTACATCAAAATCACACACATATCTACATATGTAGCCCACGTTATTCATTTTATGACGTAGGCCTCCCCTTCCTGTCTCTGTTTATATTTGTGCTGTGCTAAGTTCATCCGTCTGGGTCCGACTTGCCTCTTAAAATCATCAACCCATCTCATCTCATGTGTGCTCTTACTCTACTTCTTTTGTATTCGTATGGCCTACAGTGTAGGATCTCCTTGTTCCACCTATCGTGTCTATCTCTGTGTCTGATGTTCTACATTTTTCTTATATCCTTTAAATTTGTAATGTCTCGAATCCACTTGTTTCGCTTTTGCCCTTCAAGCGTATTTGCAACATCTGTCTTTTCATTGCTCTCTATATTTTTATAAGTTTATCCATATTATTTTTGGTTAGTGTCCAAGTTTTATGTTCCATATGTAATTAATGGTAAAACATACTGGTTGAAGACTTTGAACTTAAGAGGTTGCTCAAATTTATTATTCTTCAGGATGTAGCCCTTCTTCTTCTTCTTCTTCTTTCTTGTATGTTGGCTTTAAAGCCTGTTTCTTCTTCAATATTAGCCTCCTAAATTGTTTTAATTATCGCACCACCTTTTTCTTGGTCTGCCAATACTTCTTCGTCCATTTAGTGACTTATCTCGTGCTATTCGTACTGTCCTTTCCTCTGCCACTCTACTAATGTGTTCGTTCCACTCCTGTTTCCGTTTTGTCACCCATCCATTTATATCTTCTACATGGCATGATTTTCTTGTGTTTTCGCTTCTCTCCCTATCAAACAGACTTTTCCCTGATATTCGTCGAAGTATTTTCATCTCTGTTGTTTCTAGTAGTCGTCTCGTTTTAGATGTGTCAGGTCTTGTCTCCGCCGTGTATGTCAATATAGGTCTAATTGCTGCTTTATAGATTCTTGCTTTTGTGTCTTGTCTTAGATGTTTGTTCTTTCAGATTGTGTCATTAAGAAATCCTGCCGCTTTACTTGCTTTTAAGCTTTGTTGTCGTACTTTCTCTTCAACATCTCCGTAACTGGTTATATCTATTCCCAGATATCTAAACCTTGCTTCCTGCTTTATTATTTTCCCATCAATATTGACTTTACATCGTAGTGGATATTTAGATGTTAATATCATACATTTGGTTTTTTCTGCTGATATTATCATTTTGTATTTCTTAGCTGTTTTATTGAATATGTGCGTTAATCTTTGGAGATCGTCTTCTGTCTCGGCGGTTAATGCGGCGTCGTCTGCATAACATAATATTTGGCTTTTTTTCCCCATTCTATAACCATGACCTTTACCTACTGCTTTTATTATTTCGCCCATTTAATTATTATTTCGCCTATTAAAGAGGAGTGGGCTTAACAAGTCACCTTGTCTGACTCCGCTTGGAACTGGTATAAACTGTGTTAGTTTTTCATTTATCTTTGCCTGTATTCGATTATGGAAGTACATAGATGTTTTCGATGGTTTGTATAATATTGATTGGTATGTTTCTTCTATAGAATAAGTGTAAGACGTCTTCGACTTGTATGCGATCGAAAGCCTTTTTCAGGTCTAGAAAACATAGATATGCTGGTTTATTTCAGTCGATGGCTTTTCTGTTATTTGTCTCAGTACAAATACGGCGTCTATGCAGGACCTTCCGGATCTGAATCCTTGTTGTTCATCTGATAAAGTTGTTAGTTATTGATTTTGTTGGTTAGGACTTTTGAGGTTAGCCTAAGTGCGGTTTTCAGTAGATTTATACCTCAATTTTTATAGCTCAATTTGCCAAATGCCGCTCATGCCAATCTTATACGTCCTCTGAAGCTACCGTAAATTTAACTTTCCAATAGACTAAATAATTTTATTTTTGTTAATTTTTAATTCTTTCACTTTGTGTGCCTATTTTCTTTATAATTGCCCTGTTTATTATACGTATATTTACAGTCTTTTTGCGTTCATAAAATACTTTGCACATACACCCAAACACATTTGTATTGCATTTTGGATATCAATATTGACTGTGCACTATCACCATTCCTTTGTGGGCGAAACATTGGAACAGACCGAGTAAACAATAGATTAAAGCCACCACAAGGACAAATACTATTAATGTTATTTACATTATAAAGCGTGCTTTAGGTGGATATGGCGAGAGATTTCAATAGAGCCCCATACGAATGTTACTAACATAAATAATAAATTTCTTCACTGAGTAGCACAATATACTTTGACACAAGTTTCCGGGGTTTTATTTTGGATACTGTACCCACAGAAATATTTCAGTGTATAAGTTATAAATTAAAATGGATTTTGGGAATTCTGAGAAAAATATTTGAACAGGAAGTAATTTAAGGTGACAGTGATTAAATCTAATATTTTATGTTTATATTTAATCATATGTAGAAAGTAATCTATAAATAATGTAAACTGTGTTCCCTATAAAAATTATAGCAAATATATTATTTTTAGCTCAGTTATAACTTATAGAAGATGTTAAAATTGTGTACTAAGTTACCTACAAAAATGGCCACAATTCATTCATCAAATTTTCTAAAAATGTGGTATTACAGTCGAACCCACTTGTTGAAATAGCCTTCGTGCCAATAAAATCAATCACTGGTGGCTAGTGGAATTCTCTCAAATTTCTATTCCTTAACCCTTAACTGGAGAGATTCTAAAGGTGCCGGTGGGGGTAGCGTCCATGAGCAATATAATAATAGTCGTTGTATGAGAGAGAAAATATTTGAAGGGAGAGAAGATATAGCGTATTAACCGTTGTACCTTGTAATACCTAGTTAAATGTAAATTGTGACTTTGATGAAGAGAAAATAACCAGGACCGAAATATCACGTATTGCTTTTATGACGTGGAAACCAGTTTATCGTCACAGATCTTGAAATACGTATTATGTGCGATCTGTCCTATTGTATGGTTGCGAGACAGATCTATAAAAATTATTTGTGATAGCCAGGTGACATTAAAGGCACTGGTATCGAATATGATTAATTTCAAGGTAGTTTGGATTTGGATTGAAAAAATTAACAAAGTTATTCTAGGTGTTTTCTAGGATACAACGAATAAAAAGTAACTTCTTCTTCTTCTTTAAGTGCCATCTTCGTTCTAGATGTTGGCGATCATCAGGGCTATACGTATTTTCGAAACTGCTGACCGAAACAATTCGTTTTTGCTACAGCTATACTATTCCCGTAGATTCTTTAGCCAGGAGTTTCGTCTTCTTCCTATGGACCTTTTTCCTGCTATCTTCCCCTGCATAATTATTCGAAGCAGTTCATATCTTTCGCCTCCTGTAATGTGTCCCAAGTATTGCAGTTTTCGTAAATATGACTTCCTTTTCTTTATTCATTCTTCTCAAGACCTCGACGTTTGTGACTCTCACCGTCCATGATATTCTCAAGATTCTGCGATACATCCACAGTTCAAATGCCTCCAATTTTTTGGTATCAATCTTTTTCAGCGTCCATGACTCCATTCCGTAGAACAGCACAGAAAGTACGTAACATCTCATCAGGCGAAGTTTCATTTCAAGGCTCAAATCTCTTCCACAGAACACTCTCTTCATTTTAGTGAATATGGATCTGGCTTTTTCTATTCTTATTTTGATTTCTGCTGATCTATCGTTGTCTTCATTTATAAAAGTGCCTAAATATTTGTATTTGCTCACTCGATCGATAATTTCATTGTGTAAATATAAATTTTGGACATTTCGTGTTGATTTCGATATTACCATAAATTTAGTTTTCTTTATGTTCATAGTCCATATTCTTCGCTGTAGTCTGCTATCTTATTCACCAATGTCTGCAGCTCTTTAAGTGTTTCTGCAATCAGAACGGTGTCGTCGGCAAATCTCAGATTGTTTAATCTAACACCATATATTTTAATTCCTGTGGATTGCTCAGAGAATTTTCTATTCATTACGTCTTCGGAATAGAGATTAAACAGGGTTGGAGACAGTATACACCCTTGTCTCACACCTCGCTTTATTTCAATTTCTTCAGTGGTATTATTCTCTACTCTCACTACTGATTTCTGATTGTAGTACATATGTATTTGCTATTAGTCGGATGTCTCGTTTATCTAAACTCTTTTCTGCCAGGAGTCAGATCATGCCGTACTTTATCAAAGGCCTTGTTATAATCTATGAAACACATGAATACATCTTGGTTTATGTCAAGACATCTTTGAGACATAAAAGAATAAACGATCTACTACAGTGTTTGCCAAACGGTGGGTCGCGACCCAGTACCGGGCCATGAAAGCAAAATGCCGGGTCGCCTCGCCTCGTCGCTTCAGATCTTCAAGTGAACATGAACATCTTTTACACTGCGAAGTTCGTTGGCTATCAAGAGAGAATTTTTTAAAAAGACTTATTGAATTAATGGAAGAAATTTCACTATTTTTAGAACAACATCCATCAATGACTATGGATGCAATATTTCAATGTAAAGACAGTTTTCATTATGTCAATTGGTTAATCAAGGTAGCTATCTTTGTGGTATTTTTTATTACTCGAACAATCTAAATATAACATTACAAGGTAGCAATTAACTGTATTTAAAGTACAAAAGAAGGTGACCATGCACCACGCACCAAGCACCAAGCACCACGCACCAAGCAACACTCACCAAGCATTATGCACCACGCACCAAGCACCACGCACCACGCACCAAGCACCACGCACCACGCCCCAAGCACCAAGCACCACACATCACGCACCAAGCACCACGCACCAGGCACCACGCACCAAGCACCAAGCACCACAAACCACGCTCCAAGCACCACGCCCTAAGCACCACGCACCAAGCACCACGCACCAAGCACCACGCACCAAGCACCACGCACCAAGCACCACGCACCTAGCACCAAGCACCACGCACCAAGCACCACGCACCACGAACCAAGCACCACGCACCACGCACCAAGCAACACGCACCAAGCACCACCCACCAAGCAACACGCACCAAGCACCACGCACCACGCCCAAAGCACCACGCACCACGCACCAAGAACCCCGCACCACGCACCAAGCACCACGCACCAAGCACCACGCACATCGCACCACGCACCTCGCACATTGCATCACGCACCTCGCACTTCACACCTTGCACCTCGCATATTGCACCTCGCACCACGCACTTCGCACCACGAACCTCGCACCTCGGACCTCGCACCTCTCATTCACACACACACTCACACACACCAGTGTATGTAGTGAGTATGTAGTATGTAAATAGTGGGTCACGAAGGATAAACACAAAAATAACCGGGCCACGGAAAAATAAGTTTGGGAAACGCTGATCTACTAGATATACATATTCATAGCTTCAAGAGGCACATTAATCAAGTTGACAGAAAGTAAGAACTGCATAATCTTTTAGGCTGATAAGATAGTGGAACAGATTCTATGAGAATGCATTGGGTTGTATAAGATAAGACTCAATATATTTGAGCATTGTCAACTTAAGACCTACTACATCTTTAGTATCACCTACCATAAAAGACTTTTTTAAAAAGGCTAGGCTGAAGGGCCAACTTTAACCTAGGAATGAGCCAAAATAGACTTCTTAGGTCGACTCACTCATTTTGAACCTGACATTAGCTTACCCGAGATAAACTTCTTCTTTCTCATAATCCCTAGTGCCCTTCAGGGCGTCGTATGTCAGGTTCCGCCTTTTATCCATTTCTTCCAATCGCTTCTATTGGTGGCTATAAATACCCCAGATAAACATATTTACAAAAACTTGTAGCACTTAGAAATAAGGGGGAAGATAAAAGCTTGGAAAATTTAGATACTGCTTAAATACAAAAGGGTCGAGAAAACTAGGGGATATTTCTAAAAACTACTTTGCTACGGCGGCTCGTGTTTTGGTTGGAGAGCTAAGGTTATGAGTTCGTTAAGAAGAAGTTAGGGATTAGGGAATATTTACTACTATCAAAAATTTAAACAAGGGTACTTACAGATATCCTGGGGTGTTAAATATAAATCCTGGCTATATTTTGTTAGGGCGCCTTACCAGGAATTTTACTTTCTATGATCATCCAACATCTTAAAATTTGACTCTAAAAAGCTTTTAAAGTTTGTGGTTAAAATTTTGCCAATAGGTTAGCGGTAAATAAACAGGACAAAATACACAGTTATGGCATTTATTGAAAAATTATTCCTTGAGATAACAAAACTTTCAGATTACATAAAAGATTACCTGTAAAAAAATACATCTACTTTTCTGAACATAGGTTGTGGTGCACCAAAAGATAAACAATAATATTATTGCATTGAGGATTTGATATTTGACTTAATTATGACTTGTATAACTGACTGACTGACCTAATTATGACATATATTATAGCATTTGCATTAAAACAAAAATTTATATTCATTCAGGGAACAATGTTTACATTAAAGAATTACTGACTACTCCTCGTAGTACTTAATTATTGAAAATAACAACAACTATGTCACCTGTCAAATATCATTCCGTAAATCTTTTATTTTTAACTATTTCAAAAGGTTTCAAAAAGGATTTTAACATTAACTTACAATTATGTCTTTACAATAATATTTTAATGATGGAAGCAAAATTATTCTTTGTTCTGTTCAACAATTTACTTTTTCATTTTTGTATTTTAAGTTCCAAAAAGATTTATTTTTTATGTTGAAAGAAATTAACGTTATTAGTTTGAGAATTTTATAATTATTAAAAGTCACTATACCTTAAAATTCAAAACTTCACCATTGTGAAACTTGACATGACACTTGACAGCACGTACGTAGTTCATACGTCACTCGAAGGGGAAAATGTCAATGGAAAATTACTGATTGCACCATATACCATTATACCATGAAAATACCATAAAACAAAAGAAATTTGCTTATTTACCTCGGGAAATAGGTTTTCTAATCCAGGAGACGGGAGGCTTGGGTTTAATTCATCACTACGTTAATAGTACTATGCCGGCTTTCATAAATACATACGCAGTATTTTTACAAAGCGTATATTACACTTTTACCATCAAAAAAGGAACTGCTACACCATCAAACTGATGGTACACCTACTTAACAACAACACAGAAGAACTTTGATAGATCCCATTTACTTGGAAATTCTTTTTGCGTCGCCAAAAAGCCGGTTACTCACTATCGATGTTTACTGATTCACTACCATTGTAAGAATGCCTGCTTTCTTCTCCGTCTCCTGCCAAAATTCCTTGATCCTGTCACTACGCAATTTCCGGCTTCCGTTCTTCAGAGCCAATTACGAGCTTCGATCTTTGTACCAAATTCAAACAAACCAATCAAATTGATTTTCAACATTTCTTCTAGAAAGTTCATCTACGCATTAGAACTGTACTTTTGTCAAAACTTCTTACAAATTCTGTTTTTGCGTCTCAAATAAACAGGAATCTTGTAACACATTGAAATGTGCGCAATACTTTGTAGATGTATACAGGTGCGGTTTTAGAAAATTCCTTGCAATCTGAATTTAAGTAAAAAACTGAATAAAAAAATTTGGACTTCTTAGAGAGGGATTGTAAAATCTATACAAATCTAAAGATCATATTTTCACTGGTTTTTTAAACGCTACACAGCCTCCTCCGAAAAGAGAAAGCTCGGATAGCTATCCAGTTTTCGATAAACCAAACAAAAATCAACCATGACTCCTTGAGTGAGGCTAAACAATCACATCAAATTTTTTTTAGATGATGGCTAGTGGGGATTAAATTAAACAAACAAACGTTAGGGATTGGGCTAGCGTACCATCGATCGCCAGACTCTTTAAAGTCGAGTAGACTGAAATGTGTAATGACTCTAAAATGAACTGTAGGTGACAAGAGTTTCTGTGCCTTGGGGAAGAAGCTAACATTGTGCCCTGTGTGGACCTCGCTGACATCCACAACAGTAACACAAGTGAAATATCAGGGCAGGCACAGCCTTGTCACCTCGTTGCCTAACCGCGAGCGGTTTTCGAGAACTAAAAAAATCATTTGAGCTCTAGGCTCAGCAGATAGGCATCTGCCTAAACTCCACTAAACGCCTAGCGAGTTTCAGGGAATTTTGTTGGCAACGGTTCAGCAAAAATGAGGATTTAGAATCTCCATTCTAAATACCTCAATGAGACAACGTAATCTTAACATTTGTCTCAAGTCGAGATCGGTAACTTTATGTTAAACGTCTCACAGGGAATATACTCACTTCAACAACTAGACTAAAATAAAAGAAGACTAACAAAGGGGGATACAACAACAACAAGGGCCAAATCACAACAAATTCATACAAGGGGGTATACGACAACAACAGGGACCAAAAGACGACATACCAAAATCAAAGAGAATATCAACTTCTTATCAAGACTAAGGGAACTGAAGAACAATACAGGGGGAACAGGGAATAGGGGATCAGGACTAAGGGGATGACATATTATCTTCATCACATACAAAAGGTTTTAAGTCTTTAACATGCCATTTACCAAGATCAGAACCATTTAAATCAGATAGACGATACACCACTGGTGACAACTTTTCACGGACTGTAGCTTCAATGTACCTCGGTGCTAGTTTAGACATAAACTTGTTAGCAGCATTAGACAGGACTTTATTCCTTTTCCATACTCTATCTCCTACTTGGAATTGGACTTCTCTTCTTCGTAAGTTGTAACTTCTAGCGTTACGTTCATATCCTTTTCGAAGATTAGCCCTGACCTTTTCGAAGACTTGACTTAATCCTTTTACTTCTGAAGCATACATATCACGGTTACCAGGAATAATTTCTAGATCTTGCTTTCGTTGATCGTTTTGATCAACACCATAGTAGTTTCCACTCAGGGGAACATGACGGCCATAATTAAGGAAAGCTGGGGTGTATCCAGTTACTTCGTGCTTTGCGGTATTAATAGCTTGTCTGATCTTTGCTAAATTCTTGTCCCAGTCTACGTGGTCTTTTATATACATACGGATTGCTGTTCCAATGGTTTTATTATTTCTCTCCACAAAATTACATTGTGGTGCATACACGGGGCTAAACCATACTTTCTGAAAATTATACCTACTACAGAGATTAATTAGAAGAGGGTTGTTCAGATTTGAGGCATTATCACAAATCACATACTGGGGAACACCAAACATCAGGAAGACATTATCTTCCAAAAATTCAGTAATACTCTTAGCCGTAGCCTTCCTCAAAGGATGGACTAAGGTATATTTACTAAACCAATCAGCAACCACTAATAACCATGTATAACCTTTTTTAGAACGAACAAAGGGACCTATCAGATCAATGGCAACTATTTGCCAGGGGAATTGGGCTTCTCTCTGCTTACCCATTTTACCTAAAGGAGCATGATTTGGTGTTTTCTGAGCACCACAAACTTTACATGATCTGACAAACTTAAGCACATCACAACGCATTTTGGGCCAATAGTACCTTTCTTGAATACGGGACAAAGTTTTATAGAATCCAAAGTGAGCACACGTAGGTGGCTCATGACAAGATTGCATTACTTCTAATCTTTGGGGTTTGGGAACTAAAATTTTCCATTCAATATCATTAGTCTTGAAAGAATTGGGGGATGGGGCATACTTGTAAATGAAATCATTTTCCACTTTCCATTGTGGAAAATCACCAGGGGAACGGAGTATCTTTGATCTTAAATCATCGAACCAAGGGTCTATTATGTCAAGATCTATTTCTAGATAATCAACTTTTTGGGCATCTTTGGGTGTATCATTGGTATGAGCTCGAGATAAAGCATCAGGGACTAAATGGGATGTTCCTTTTCTATGAATCAAATCGAAGGTATGTTGTCTTAGGCGCATAGCCCACCTGGCTAATTTGCCTGTAGGATTGGACAGTTTATTCAACCAGAGAAGTGAATGGTGGTCAGTAATGACCGAAAACTTAACTCCTTCAATATAACCTCGAAATTTCTCGATAGCGAAGATCACTGCGAGACATTCTCGCTCTGTAACTGAATAATTTCTTTCAGCTCGGGAAAGGGACCTACTTGCATAAGCTATAACTTTTTCTTCACCATCAATAGTTTGAGTCAAGACACCACCAAGACCAGTGTCAGATGCATCACATTGCACAACAAAGGGAAGTTCGAAATTGGGTTGGGCTAAGATAGGGGCAGAAATTAGGAGTTCTTTAATTTTCAAAAAAGCTTTTTCAGCTTCACTAGTCCAAACTACTGGTTGTTTTTTCTTTCTATGACCTTTAAGGAGGTCATTAATAGGGGAGGCTAAACTGGAAAAATCTCTAATGAAACGACGATACCAGGAACACATACCTATAAATCTTTTAATTTCAGTAGAATTAGATGGCCTGGGATAATTAACCATAGCTAAGATTTTTTCAGGATCTGCTTTAAGGGAATTGTTACCAACTACATAACCAAGATACTTCAATTCAGATTTAAAAAAATCACACTTATCGATGTTAATGGTCAAGTTTGCTTCTTTCAGTTTATCTCTTATAATTTTCAACAATCGGATATGTTCTTCAAAAGATGGGGTACACACTATTATGTCATCTAAATAACAGAATATATAGGGTTCAAATTCAGGGCCAAAGATAGCATCAACTAATCTTTGTTGAATCTGTGCACTATTACACAAACCAAAGGGAACAGAAGTGAATTGAAAGGAACCTCTACCAGAAACATTAAAGGCTGTCTTTTTCCTAGAGTCAGGATGCAGCGGGATTTGCCAAAAAGCTTTTCTTAAGTCAATGGAACTAATGCATTTAGCTCCTCTAAGTAACGAAAGAATTCTGTCTATTTGGGGTAAAGGATAAGTATCATGAACAGTGACTTCATTCAATGAACGACCATCAAAACAGAACCTATATTCACCTGACTTTTTCTTGACTAATAATATGGGACTTGACCATGGGGATTGGGCTGGTTCGATTACTTCTAATCGTAACATTTCATCTAACTCTTCATGTAGTATTTTGTTCATATAAGGGGATAAAGGATATTGTCTTTTCTTAAATGGCTTTGCATCACCAGTGTCAATAACCATTTCAATTTTATTGGTTCTTCCAATGTACTTGGAACTAGAAATTTCCTCAAAAGAAGCGACTGTGGAATCTACTAAATTTTTTTCAGTGGGGGAAAATGAGTCTACAGAATACAAAGTTTCTGTTTTCTCTTCCTTTTGGGAAGAATGCCATGTTCCATCTCTAAAATTCAACAACACTGAAAATTTATGCATAAAGTTACTTCCCAAAATAAAACTATGGGGAACGGAGGGTACGACAAGAAATTTCACTACTTGGGAAACACCATCAGCCTCAATTGGAAGATCAATAGTACCAACAACTGATTTTTGAGAACCATCTGCTAAGCAGACGTGTTTACAGGGAGTAGGATTATATTTAATTCCTTGGGAATCCAAAAATTTAACTCCAGCGGCACCTACTACGGATGTGGTGCAACCACTGTCTAAGAGGGCGACAAAGTTTTTAGAAAAGATAGAAATACTAACATGAGGACGACTGTCACAACCTTTCTTTTCAAAAAGAGGGTTAAGTATGTTTTGGGGGAATTTGTCGGGCTTAACTCTATATGGAGTGCAACTGCCGACTGGCTGCACACTACCTAGTTTTTTTTGACACATACAGGAGGACGTTCTCACTCCTTTATTACCACAACGAGAACAAGACATTTCTCTGTTTGTACAATTGCGAGAAATGTGGTTGGGCTTACCACAAGTAAAACAAAAAATAATTTTTCTAGGGTTGTCATGTGTTTGGTAGGGTTGTGGAGGGGGTTGCATTGAATGAGGTTGATAAGAAGAAGACTGATTTCCATACGATCGATAGGGAGGGGATTGCATCAACGGAGGTGGATAAGAAGACTGATTTCTGTGGGGTGGATAAGAAGAAGAAGACTGATGTCTTTCTGGTGGATAAGAAGAAGAAGACTGATGTCTTTCATCAGTATCTACTGGAGGATTGGGTCTCTCATTTCTCTGCGTAGACTTGGATTTCTTAAAGGGACGATCTTGCTTTTCTCGTTTGTCTCCTTTGGGGTTATCAGGCTTGTCTTGTTTATCAAGTACCTGAAGCTTCTCTTGGGGTTTTTCTGAATCCTCTAATGAAATACCAGCAAGACCTTTTGTAGTTTGAAGCAGGGGCAAAACATTTTGCTCCAAACGTTTAACAGTTATGACTAACATTTCGACAGTGGGAAAATCTTGAAGGGCTACGAGTGGAATATAATCCACCAAAATATTTTTTCTTAAAATCTTTACTCGTTGGGCTTCAGACGGGTACTCTTCTAAACGTTTAAAGAGATTCTCCATGATTGCGGAATAAATAGTGATTGACTCAGACTTTTTTTGTTTTCGACCTTTAATTTCATCAAGGAGATTATCATTATAATCTGGGGGTAGGAAAGCAGTTTTGAGAAGGGTTACCAACTCATTCCAACTGTTAACTGTATTTCCAACACTCCTATACCAAATAGCAGCGTTTCCGTCGAATAACTCAAAAGCTGATCTAAACAGGACATCATCAGAAATATTTCTGGATCTAGCAGAATCTCTTACTTTTTCTAAAAATGTGGGAAGGGCTTTACTCTCACCATTAAATTTGATATTTAAATCAGAAACTCTAACAGGAGTTGAAATTTGTATAATAGGGGCTGAAACTGAACTAATAGGGGCAACGGGGACTGAAGTTGTACCACTAGTCGATGGGACGGACACATTGTCAGATGTCTCTTCCTTTTCTAAGACATCTCCAGTCAACATCAATAAATCCATCTTATAGTTGTCAATAACTTCTTTTATAGCTTCTTCTACATTATCAGGGAAATTTTCCAATCTGAAATCCAGATGACTGGACCTTGTTTTGAAACGAGCAAAGTCAGCCTTTGATGACTGTGCACTCATTGCCCGCGCAATACTTTGCAAATCTGCTAATATTGACTGGATTGTAGGCAACTCTTGATCAGGATCGACTACATTTTTAGTCAAATCAATGGAAGATGAGATGGTCTCTTTACTTAACTGACCTCTCAACAACTTACGTTTTTCTTCAACAGTCTTATTTTGGACATTAAAACCTCTTATGAAAAGTTCATAAGATAACTCATCGGTTTTCAGATCATTAACTTGGGTAGACTTCATTTTTAAAACTGGGGTGAAAACAACACACAGGGGAAAGACCAATGGGAATAGTAGAAAGTATGACTTTCGGACAAAAAACCGTTTCTATTTATCAAACGAACACAAACCTCACTTGCACTCTCACGCAGCCAGATCCTAACCTCACTGACTTTGTTGCAACTTCTGCTCTTGGTCTGCAATCACTCAATAAACAAAAGAGGGGTCAATAAACTATTCGTCAAAAAATTCACACTCCACCACTGACACGGACTAACAGGGAATAACACAAGAGTACACAAAACAAACAGGAAACAACAGACTCAAATATTTTCAGACAAAACAGGGATAGACAAACACAAACAATATTGAAACTTGCTTCTCGAATGAGCTTACACGGGATAACACCAACAACGGTTCTTGTTCCGATAACTATTGGGAGTGTTCCTAGACAACTAAGCACACTTCCTTTATCACGAGTATTACACTTGTGATCTATTCTGGTACAAGAAGGGAAAGACAAATAGTAATTGGACTGACTAACTACTTTACTTCACGGATACACTCAAACTACTTCACAGGCAGACTCCAACTAACCTTTGGTATCTTTATGACACTGACAAAGCTAGATTAGTTGAGAAAAAAAATAATGGGACAACTAGACAACATTGGGAGTAAAAGCTCAAACGGAAACTACACAGACTATACACATATACTCAAATGACGAACAAAAAAATCACAAAAACAAGTTATTCTGTAAAAAATTGTTAATCAATTATGAATAAATGCACAAATACAACTAAAATGTTATACTTTATCAATAGTTTCAATATTGGAATGTTCAACGTTACTTATATAGACTACTTGTCTATACAATCAATACTTTTTTTTTAAAAAAATTTAAATATTGCTTTCACCATGGGTACTGTATTAACATCTACTATAAGTACATACATAAAAACAATGTTAATACACTACAATGAGTACATATTTACACATCCTATTGAAAATTTTATACCACTTCGTAACGTTAAAAAAATGTAGGGGCTCTTGGGCTAAACTATGTTGCGATACTGGTTGTGATAGTAGAATCGGTCTCAAATCTGGGGCAAGGAGAGGAAATTAAGTTGAAAAACAGTTGGGACTAACTAAAAAAATGTAAACTGCTTGGGAACAACTTAACGATATGACTGGGGGGTGAAAAGAGACTGGCCTCACGTCTGAGGGTGCTATTTTGTAGCGCACAACTGGACACTGAAAGAGGCAGAAAAATGAATCGGCCCCACGTTCTAGGGCGACATTTTGTAGCACTTAGAAATAAGGGGGAAGATAAAAGCTTGGAAAATTTAGATACTGCTTAAATACAAAAGGGTCGAGAAAACTAGGGGATATTTCTAAAAACTACTTTGCTACGGCGGCTCGTGTTTTGGTTGGAGAGCTAAGGTTATGAGTTCGTTAAGAAGAAGTTAGGGATTAGGGAATATTTACTACTATCAAAAATTTAAACAAGGGTACTTACAGATATCCTGGGGTGTTAAATATAAATCCTGGCTATATTTTGTTAGGGCGCCTTACCAGGAATTTTACTTTCTATGATCATCCAACATCTTAAAATTTGACTCTAAAAAGCTTTTAAAGTTTGTGGTTAAAATTTTGCCAATAGGTTAGCGGTAAATAAACAGGACAAAATACACAGTTATGGCATTTATTGAAAAATTATTCCTTGAGATAACAAAACTTTCAGATTACATAAAAGATTACCTGTAAAAAAATACATCTACTTTTCTGAACATAGGTTGTGGTGCACCAAAAGATAAACAATAATATTATTGCATTGAGGATTTGATATTTGACTTAATTATGACTTGTATAACTGACTGACTGACCTAATTATGACATATATTATAGCATTTGTATTAAAACAAAAATTTATATTCATTCAGGGAACAATGTTTACATTAAAGAATTACTGACTACTCCTCGTAGTACTTAATTATTGAAAATAACAACAACTATGTCACCTGTCAAATATCATTCCGTAAATCTTTTATTTTTAACTATTTCAAAAGGTTTCAAAAAGGATTTTAACATTAACTTACAATTATGTCTTTACAATAATATTTTAATGATGGAAGCAAAATTATTCTTTGTTCTGTTCAACAATTTACTTTTTAATTTTTGTATTTTAAGTTCCAAAAAGATTTATTTTTTTATGTTGAAAGAAATTAACGTTATTAGTTTGAGAATTTTATAATTATTAAAAGTCACTATACCTTAAAATTCAAAACTTCACCATTGTGAAACTTGACATGACACTTGACAGCACGTACGTAGTTCATACGTCACTCGAAGGGGAAAATGTCAATGGAAAATTACTGATTGCACCATATACCATTATACCATGAAAATACCATAAAACAAAAGAAATTTGCTTATTTACCTCGGGAAATAGGTTTTCTAATCCAGGAGACGGGAGGCTTGGGTTTAATTCATCACTACGTTAATAGTACTATGCCGGCTTTCATAAATACATACGCAGTATTTTTACAAAGCGTATATTACACTTTTACCATCAAAAAAGGAACTGCTACACCATCAAACTGATGGTACACCTACTTAACAACAACACAGAAGAACTTTGATAGATCCCATTTACTTGGAAATTCTTTTTGCGTCGCCAAAAAGCCGGTTACTCACTATCGATGTTTACTGATTCACTACCATTGTAAGAATGCCTGCTTTCTTCTCCGTCTCCTGCCAAAATTCCTTGATCCTGTCACTACGCAATTTCCGGCTTCCGTTCTTCAGAGCCAATTACGAGCTTCGATCTTTGTACCAAATTCAAACAAACCAATCAAATTGATTTTCAACATTTCTTCTAGAAAGTTCATCTACGCATTAGAACTGTACTTTTGTCAAAACTTCTTACAAATTCTGTTTTTGCGTCTCAAATAAACAGGAATCTTGTAACACATTGAAATGTGCGCAATACTTTGTAGATGTATACAGGTGCGGTTTTAGAAAATTCCTTGCAATCTGAATTTAAGTAAAAAACTGAATAAAAAAATTTGGACTTCTTAGAGAGGGATTGTAAAATCTATACAAATCTAAAGATCATATTTTCACTGGTTTTTTAAACGCTACAAACTTACTTGTGTTCTTTTACTTCCAGATGCCTCACTTATATTTATTAATTTGTAGATCTATTTAGGATGCACATTCTTCCCTCAATAACTACTGTCAGTTCCTACTTCACGCGTTTTTGTGTTTGTTTAACCTTCCGATTACCAACCTTTTTTTGTTACACGGATGAATAGCGGGGGTAAAAAATGACCCCCAGTCACAAATGACAATTGACAAAAAAAATTAAGTTCTTTTAAGAAATAAAATAATGTATTCGTAATTTGAATGTTAGTATTGTGCCAATAAATGATAAATAAACATTAGTAAAACATATTTTAACTACAACTGAACAAAAACAGGAATCATCATTCTGAATATTATAGAACTAAAGAAATTTTAAGACACACACTCATTTACGTCGCTTTAATAGACGTATTTACTTAATATAAAATTGGAACATGGAAAGCCAAGGGAGTTCGTCTTTGACCACAAATTCAGATTTTTTTTTCTTTTTTGTAAAATATAGGGATTTTTTTTATTGCAAAATATGAGGATAGCTAGAATGATATTAAAGTCAAATAAAAAAACAATGAGTATAAATTTAAAATTGAAAATATTTTTGAATTCAGAAATCAAAAACATATATTGGGGTCAAAATTTACCCCCATTGGTCATCCGAACGATAAATATAAAAATATTCAATAATTTTTTTTCAGGTAAGTATAATATTCTGATTATCATATCTACTAAAACACTAAAATAAGAATCCTTTTATTAAAGGACTCGGTGAAAAAATAAATTAATCACAACAAAGGGCCTAATTAAATCATCCCTTATAAATTATTTACAATACAAAGAGGAGGGACGTCGTCACGCGTCAGTTTGGTGAACCATCCCACGCCGCGGCGTACATTTTCAAGTTTGCCTTCGGGGCATGTAATTGCTAATCTCCGCATCCAAATGCAGGCGCCATCAGGTTTCGTACAGAACTGCATTGGATTTGAATACTCGTTTAATATTGCCTCAATTTTGGGCATGAAAAGCGCACAACAATTTTATGAAATATATGCCAAAAATTAATCAGTTCAACTTAATAACTAGAAACATAAAAAATATAAATTAGCACAGTCAATAAGTACTCCTTTAGAATGATACTTATTCTCAGTAGTAAACAGTGGTAAACATGCTGAATTAAGTGACATTTGACAGTTTACACTGTCAATACAACGTTTTATTGGGCCTATATTATTAACAAATTTGAGAAAATTAAGTAAAAATGGTACATTAGCGACTGCGCTGTTGATCTTAGTACTGTGGGTTTGGCGCCCCATTTACTGTTGCTAAGTTTCCTAAAAAATTTTTTGAACGCATCCACATTATTCAGAATTTTTTACAGTGGAAGCAGTATGTTAATGATCTGTCTAATGCGACTTCGAGATTATTGTCTTTTCGGTGTGACCTAGCAAGGTGTTCAGTTTCTTTTAATGAATCATAAAAATCATCGTTTTGAATCATATGAAGACTATAAAAGAGTAAGAACTGAAACCCACCAATTGGTAAGAGAAACAAAAACAGACTACTGGGAAAGATTCACAAATGGACTAGAGATGGATTTCTACAGACCACATAAACCAGTATGGCGCTTCGTAAGACAACAAAGAAGCGAAATAAAAGAACTAGTTGAAATAGAACACATAAATGAGGACACATGGTGGCATTCCTGACAGAAATGTTTAAAAAAGAAAACGAATAATCTTTACCAGAAACGCCAAATATAATAACTGATGAAGAGACCGAAACGCCCAAATAGATGTGAAACAAGGAATAAACAATTTAAAAAATAGAAAGTCACCAGGGGAAGATCAAATATCAAATGAACTCTTAAAATATGGAGGCGATCACCTTGTACAACAACTGCAACTTCTTATTCATAAAATAATCACAAAGAAAAGAATACCAGATGAATGGGGGCGAGCGATCGTGCTGATGTTCTTCAAGAAAGGAGCTAAGAAAAACCCAAATAAATATCGAGCAATAAATCTTTTAAATACAACACTCAAATTGACAACAAGAATTATAGCGACAAAAATAAACGAACGCATAACTCTGCAAGAGGAACAGCAAGGATTTCGGACAGGAAGATCATGCACGGATGCAGCTTTTGTAATAAGAGAAATAAAATAAAAGTCCCTGGAATACAACAAACCAGCATATATGTGCCTGATAGATTTGAAGAAAGCGTTTGATAGAGTGAGAATTCGGGACGCGATACATTATATGAAAAGGGAATACCACTGGATTTAATAAAAACCATTGAGAATATAAAGATAAAATACCTATGGTAAAATGTAAGGGAAAACTATTGCAACCTATCAAGTGTAAAACTGGCATTAGACAAGCAGATTCGCTGAGCCCATTATAATTTAATCTGATAATGGATAAAATCACAAAGAAAGTCAAAAAAAGAGGATATAGAATGGGACAAAAGGAAATAAAGATAATCTGCTGCGCTGACGACGCCATAATAATAGCCGAAAATGAAGATGACCTACAAAATTAATTAAAGAATTCGAAAACACGGCTCTCAAATACAACTTTGGTGATCTCAACAGAGAAAACTAAATCGATAGTGGTCCCAGCGGAACCGAGACGTTGTAAGTTGGTGGTGAATAACAAAATAATAGAACAAGTGATGGAAACAGAATACGTGGGAATAAAATTGTCAAGCTACGGAAAAGTGGAAGAAGAAGAACAAAAACAAGTGAACAACAACACAATCTGGAGAAACAAGTACCTCACAATGGAAACGAAAACCAGGATATATAAATTAACAATAAGACCGATAATGATGTATACAGCGGAAACAAGAGCAGATACGGCGAAAACAAGACGACGTCTTTTGAGTAAAGACTGCTGGAAACAGCAGAAATGAAAGTCTTACGAAAAATAACAAACCAAACTCTAAGAGACAGAGTAAGAAGTGATGAAATACGAGCGTGATGTGGTATAGAAGAAATAAACATGTGGATCAAAAAAAGAAAAATAAAATGGAATCAACACATAGAAAGAATGACAGAAAATAGAATAGTACGAACAGCAAGTGACAAATCGCCAAATTGAAGAAGATCATTGGGACGACCGAGGAAAATATGGTCAGACAATGTCAACTGAGGCTAAAAACCGAAGAAGAGTTTCTTTTTCTTTAAGTCGGGACTGAACGTGGAAAGCGTAGACTTGAGTTTTAGTTAAATTTGGTCTTGGCGAATTTTCTTAATATAATTTGCTCCCATGTCTGAAAATAGCTAGCTGTGGTATGATTTCTCAGTCCACCTCCTTCTCTATGTGATGCAAGATAAGTCTTTCATACAGTTTATATAATATAATATACTTAATTGACATCAAATTCAGGGCAGCTTTCAAGTTTTCTTCGACCTCTTCAAAGCTTAAATCTTGGGTTATGATGCCCAAGTCGTCTGAGTACAAGAAGTTTCTAAATAATTACAAAATTTATTGTAAGAAGTATATTTAAAATTCCCTAAATAAGAATTACAATAAAACAGAACGTTTTCGGATTAAGGAATCCATCATCAGTGTTACTAAAAAGCTAAAAAGTAGCATGGCTGAGCCAGTTGTCAGTTGGCCATTGAACCTTCATATGTGAGATTTTAATCCTTAAATTCCTACCACGTGGGAAGAGTCATGTGTTGCCCTGGGTAATATCCAGGTATATCTGCAACATCTTTGAGCATTTTTATTAATATGTAACATAACACGACTGTAAACATTTAAAGGGTTTTTACCCAAAACATTTTGGTGGCTCAGGCATGCTATTTTTTGGCTTTTTTGGTAACACTGATGATGGATTTCTTAATCCGAAATCGTCCTGTTTTAATATAACCCTTATTTAGGGAATTTTAATGGTATACAGCCAGCTACAGAAATTTTATTTTCCTCGTGGATTTTAAAAAGTTTCTAATAATGATTCCACTATTTTGACGAGTTGATAGTCCGTAAGAATGGTGTAGACTTTCTGCAGCAGGTTATTTGTGGTTAACAGTGTCCAATGTGGCGCTTAGCTCGACGAGAGTTAGGCATGTTATCCTGTCTTCCTTTTTTCTTCAAATCTCTTTTTGATGTCCCATCAGAGTTAAAACGTGACCAGTGCAGTTTTATCTAAGTCTGAAACCAGCTTGCTGTGGTGTAATCTTTTAGTCAACCGTTTCATACAGCTCATATAGGTGCTAGAGAAGCCATATAGGACAGTAACTCTTTGGTGTTTTTAAGTCTTTTTCCGGTTTTACTGTAGCTATAATTTTTTGCCAGGCAGTTATTGAACAAACATAAGATCCAACTTTTTGCCCCGATTCCAAAATGTTTAATTTTGTTCCATTGACGCAAGCGGTTGATACCTATTTTTTTACATGTGGTGTTCGGTTTGCTGTTAAGAAGTAGTTAGAGTGAGCTATCTGGTTGAGAGTAACATTCAAAGGCACTTTGCTCACCTTTGGGTCACCGTTTTTTTTTCTTTTTAGAAAATATATCCTACAGCGTATCGTCCTAATAGTTAGGACTATACGCTCGAAGGTTTCTATCAATTTGTTCCGTCGAGCTTCGCTTAAGGTGTCATAAGGGCTTTGCTAGTCTACTGTTTCCTCGCTGAATCGGTTGTTGAATAGTCGTTCATAAATATTTAGTGTGTTTTGGAGACATCTAATAGACGTTGTATGAATTATTTCCTGCAGAAAATAATACATTTTCTCAATATTTATTAGATAGCATAGACGCTACATTGCAGCAATCCGAGCAGATATACAGGGTGGTTCATCTTATTCGCTTCGGTCTCTGTACGGAAAACCACTTGATATTTAAAAAAAATTTCTTCACAGAAATATACAGGGCCTTTAATAATACAATGTAAAAATAATGTGTATTATACACGGTGTTCCAAAAAAGAGTGGGTATATCAAAGTTTTATTTTTTCTTATGGAATGTCCTATATCTGATGACATTACTGAATTTACCTTAAAAAATAAGCTATACTTTCATAAGGGTTCCCTATACCTAAATACAGGGTGTTTTGATTTATTTCGATTTTTATGAAAATGTAAGGTTTTAGAAAAAAATAAATATCTACGAATCTAAGAATGAGCAACAAATTCTTTCTTGGATCTTATTAATAGTCTATTCAGCATACTCAAACAGATGCTTACTGCTACAAAATTTCTTACAGGGTGGTCAAAATATGAGATTGTTCTATTAACAAATTCAACCTGTAATAACTTACTTATTTTAAATGGAATACCCTACATTTTACTAGTCTATCGCGTAGAAAATTTACTTAGCTTTCAATTCATATTAGAGTTTCCTATACCTGTCTCCCTTCATTTTTCAAATATTTATATATATATATATATATATATATATATATATATATATATATATATATATATATATATATATATATATATATATATATATATATATATATATATATATATATATATATAATCTTTAGACCTTCTACCCTCTCGGGTGTAGGTAATTTCAAATATTTAAAGATTTCCTAATTTGTAAGCTTTAAAAATTAGAATTAAGTATGTACCTATGTCGTGGTTATGTACAACACATCACCAACACCGGCAATATACTTAATTGTCTTAGCCAAGATACTTTCGTTAACAAAATTCACATTTTTATCATTTAATCACACAGAGTGTTCTTATTTTAAATGGAATACTCGATATTCTATTCTTTATAATGGAAGATATTTAAAATCTCTTCAATTCCATGTAAACATTCTCAATACACATGTTATTTTGTAAATATAAATTCCCATGTTATTCTGTAAATACCCATTTTTACGTATTTTTGTACAATAGGCTCGTTTTCGTCATAGTAGCCATTGCATTTAATTGTTTTTAATTGCGATTCAAAGATTCAAACAAAAAGTGGTGTTCTTAAATTTACTTAATAACCGTCGGTTTAGGATATGGAAAATACTTATACGGAATGAAATATAATTTAAGTATCTTCCAGAATACGGCATCTAATATAGGGTGTGCAGTTTAATATAAACATTTTATTCAATGTCACATGTAGGCCAAAATCAACTAAAATATTACAACACTTGGTGTGATTACATGATTTCAATGAAAATTTTATTAATGATACTGTATCTTGTCTAAGTATATTGCCGGTGTTGCTGATGTGTTGTACATAACCACGACATAGGTACATTGATTCTAATCTGTAAAGCTTACAAATTAGGAAATCTTTAAATATATAAAAAATAAAGGGAAATAGGTATAAGAAACCCTAATAAAAATTGAAAGCTAAATAAATTTTCTACGCGATAGACTGGTAAGATACAGGGTGTTCTATTTAAAATAAGTAAGTTATTATAGCTTCAATTTGTTAATAGGAAAATCTAATATGTTGACCAAAGAAATGTATAGGAAACCCTAATACAAATTGAAAGCTAAGTAAATTTTCTAAGCGATAGACTAGTAAGATACAGGGTGTTCCATTTAAAATAAGTAAGTTATTACAGCTTGAATTTGTTAATAGAACAATCTCATATTTTGACCACCCTGTAAGGAATTTTGTTGCAAAAAGCATTTGTTTAAGTATGCTAAATAGTATATTATTAAGATCCAGGAAAGAATTTGTTACTGGTTCTTAGATTCGCAGATATTTATTTTTTTCTAAAACCTTACATTTTTATAAAAATCGAAATAAATCAAAACACCATGTATTTAGGTATAGTGAACCCTTATGAAAGTATAGTTTATTTTTAAGTTCAATTCAATAATGTCATCAGATATAGGGCATTCCATAAGAAAAAATATAACTTTGATATACCACTCTTTTTTGGAGCAACCTGTATAATTTACATTATTTTTAGATTGTAGTATTGATGGCCCTGTATATTTCTATGAAGAAATTTTTTTAAAATATTAAGTGGTTTTCCGTACAGACACCGAGGCGAATAAGATGAACCACCCTGTATGTGCTCTGCAAAACTGCAGTGACCAGTAAGCATAGGCATACCTGATCCGTATGAAATAGTCACATAGAAATAAAACAGAAATGATGTTATGCTAGTGTACTATGTGTTAAATTTAACCCTGACCTCCTTATTATAGCATAAATAATTTTTCTAATTTAACTAAGGTGCGTAACACTTTATAGTACAAAATGATCTCTTTTAAAGCGCCCCACAAATTACAACATCCTGCATAAAAGTTCTACTTTATCATAAGTATACAAAAGCGATTAGTTCTCGAAATTTTTCAGCAGCCGAGCGGGAAACAAGATGAAAAATCTTAGTGTGTAAATCACCGTCTTTCAACTAAAAATAATTTCGCTGTCATCCTTTGTAAAGGACGAACCTCTCTCTTGTTCTATAACCAGAGCCGCGCAAAGGGTAAACCCTCCTGCCAGTAAAGTAAATACAAATATATTATACTCTTAATAGGAAGAAGCAATACAGCTTAAAAATGTTTAGCTAAAAAATATAAAATAACTTATCACTTTATAAAATCAAAAGTAATCCTATGTATGTATTTAAAAAATGTTGGTTGAAACGGGTTTTCTATTTTTCTATATTAATACTAAAAAACTTGTTTAAAATATTAATGAAAAGTAGTGTTTTTAATCGATGAAAAAAACCGGAAAAACCAGGTGTTTAAAAAAACCGGTTCGAATCGGAAAAACTCATGTTTGCTATTTATAATATTGTTGATAGACAGGTAAATGTTATTTTATACCGAGTGTAACAACCATACTGTTTTTTTATTAAAGTTTGGAACACCCTGTGAAATATTTTAGCGTATTATATAAAAAATATTGAAATTAAAACTCAATTGTAGCCTTAAACTTCATTGACGTTTTGTTTTTTGATTCATTTGCTTATGTTGGATAACTAAAAAGTTAGGTATTTAACAACTAGCCATGTTCTTCATCAATACAGGGGCGCTATTCTTGACCACTCGTAAGTACAAATGTCATTCGCAAGATTGAACGATGCGAACGAAATAGAGGTTTTCGTATTCTTGAGCACTCGCAACAATTGCGAACGTTCCAAACTCGCTACGAGTGCTTGTAACCATTCGCATCGTCTTCTCAAGTGAAGATTGTAACGTTTTATGTTTGTGTTTAAATGGAATTTGGAAATTGTATAATATTATATTTAATTGTTGCTGTGACTTTTATGTAGAATAATAATGGGTACGATAAGTTATTATATAATTTTATTCATTTATTAATATCTAATTAGTCCAGAAAGCCACTGCGCATCCGCTAGGAAAAATATTCCGATTCGGATTTTTTGCACAATCTTACTCAAAAAGGACCCCTTTTAACAAATTTGCATGTTGCCAGGACCAAAAGTGGGCCAAAAATTTTTTAAACGTTTTTTTTTTCCTAAAATTATTTTTTTTTATGGAACAAAGTTTTTTTTACCTTTTTTTTGGATCATTCCAAACAGAAAAGGTCTTTAGTGACATTTCTCTAAAGTTGTTGGTTTTTGATGTATAAGCGATTAAAAATTGAAAAATTGCGAAATTGGCCATTTTTAACCCTCAAAAACTATGTGAAAAACTGAAAATTTGAATGTTGCCAAGGTAGGTAGATATTCTTTAAACATCGATTGATGAAATCCCTAAGAGTTTTTTGCAATACAATATTCAAAACTCCTCTGTTTTTTAATCGCTAATCATGCGTGCGCCACACTATTTTCTACCGACAATATGGTGCATATGAAAGGAATAAATTCGTTATTTCGTAAACCGGCGATTTTAAGGAAAAATCCCGAAACAGGTCTATTTTTATTTTTAAGTTATGATATTGTGGCATATATGGTATACTAGTGACGTCATCCATCTGGGCGTGATGGTGTAATCGATGATTTTTTTTAAATTGGTTGTTTTGTCGTTTTGCTTAAACTGATGGAATTTCCATTTTCAAAATACAAATTTAATCAATGTTTAACTGTGTAACGGCGTGTCACCCTGTCACCACGTATAATAAAAACGATAAATAAATAATCGAACCCTAACGTGCTAACCTAACCGAATTCCTACAGCCGACAGCAGTGAAGACAGATATTTACAGTGTTGCTAAATGTATTCAGACGTCAACAATGCGAACGGTCGCCTGTTTCTGTGAACAGTGGTCAAGAATACCGTTTTTAGGAAATGTTCGCAAATCAATCCTTAGCAACTTAAGCGTCGTTTAAACACAACGATAAGTCACAGCAACTAGTTGTGATGACAAGTTGAAACGCTGTTTAGACGCTGCGATTCAATGCGATACCACCTTCAACCCAACTCCAACTTTGATAAGTTGTGCGATGCACCGTTAAAGGATCGTTTAAACACAGCGATAAATCAAACAACTTATCAAGGTCAATCGAGTTGTTGCAACTTATCATTGTGTGTAAACGGTGCATCGCACAACTTATCAAAGTTGGAGTTGGGTTGAAGGTGGTATCGCATTGAATCGCAGCGTCTAAACAGCGTTTCAACTTGTCATCACAACTAGTTGCTGTGACTTATCGTTGTGTTTAAACGACGCTTTACACACAGTGATAAGTTGCAACAACTCGATTGACCTTGATAAGTTGTTTGATTTATCGCTGTGTTTAAACGACCCTTTACGTATACGCAATACGCGCTAATTGCGAGTGATGAGTGATGTCGAGAATAGCGAGCCAGGGCCTCGATTTTTGACCCTTCGCTTCGTTATCGAATGTATTCGCTTCGTATCTGTTTAGTATACGTAGCGAACACGTTCGATAATGTCGCTGTCCTGACTACCCTATTTGTTGTCATTCGGCTTATGTGGTAATTCCATTCTATTCTTCTGTTCCTCAGCCAGTTATTAATGTTATCCACCTTGCATCTCCGTCGTATATCTGTACTTCTAGCTCTGTCCCATAGAGTCTTACCATCGATTTTTCGAAGGGTTTTTATCTCCGCTGTTTCAAGCCATCTTTTTGTCCTCTCTGTGTCGGGTCGTGTTTCTGCCGCGTATGTCATGATTGGTCGGATGACTGTTTTGTAAATTCTGCCTTTCATTTCTTTTCCGATATTTTTATTTCTCCATATTGTGTCATTCGGGCAACCTGCGACTCTGTTTGCTCTATTCACTTGATCTTCCACTTCTGATTCGAGCCTTCCGTAGCTAGATAGTGTGATGCCTAGGTATTTAAACTTATCACTTGTTCTATTTTCTGACGTTCCAGCTCCAATTTACATATTATTGAATCTGCTGTTAAAACCATGCATTTTGTCTTTTTTGAGGAAATTAACATGTTACATTTTCTGGCGATTATATTAAATTGGTGCAGCATACGTTGTAAATCATCTTCACTTTGAGAGATTAGTATTGCATCATCCGCATAGCAGATTATTTTAACTTGTTTTTCTCCCATTTGGTATCCTTTCCTTTTCTTACTTTTTTATTATTTCGTCCATGATCAGGTTGAACAATAAAGGACTCAAGGAATCCCCCTGTCTTATCCCATTGCCGGCTTCAATTGGGTCAGTTAGTTCATCTTCCACTTTTACTTTTATTGTGTTGTTCTGGTAGATGTTTTCTATTGTTTTAATTATTCCCAGAGGTACCTCTCTCGAGTATAACAAGTGGATAGCGTCCTTTAATGTGACCCTGTCAAATGCTTTCTTAAGGTCCACGAAACATAAATATGCCGGTTTGTTGTATTCCAACGATTTCTCTTGAACTTGCCTCATTATAAATATAGCGTCAGTGCATGACTTTCCCGACCTAAAACCTTGTTGTTCTTCTGCTAATGTTATAATTTCATTCAATTTGTTTGTTATCACTTTTGTTGTTAATTTTAATGTTGTGTTTAATAAGTTAATCCCTCTGTAATTCTCCGGGTCTGATTTGTTTCCTTTTTTGAAGAGAGGTATTAGGATGCTTGATCTCCATTCTTGTGGTATTCTGTTTTGTTCTATTATTTTTTGTATTAGTTTTAATAGTTGTTTAGTTAGATCTTGTCCTCCGTACTTTAGGAGTTCGTTCGATATTCTGTCCTCTTCTGGAGATTTTCTAGTTTTTAATTTTCCTAATGCTTCCTTTACCTCTCCCTCCTCGATGTTTATTTGTTCATTTGTCGTAACTTCAGGTGTTGGTGGTTCATTATCGTCGCCTTTAGCAAATAGAGATCGGAAGTATTCTGCCCATGTTTCCTTCTGAAAGTGTTTTGCATCGATTTTTTTCTGCTTTCTTTGCTTATAACTTTAAAACGATTCGTTTTGGAACAAAGTCGTGGAGAAATAAAATAAAGATAATTGAATTTTGTATGATATACGACTGGTAAAAAATGTCTTAAGGTATTACCTTTTCTGCAATATAGCAATAAATACAAAATAAGGGGGCAAAATAAGTCTGTTGTTATACAATATTTTTTAACCACTTTGGCGGCACTTAGAACTAGAACCTTAGTCATTCGCTTAGGAAATTCTTTGTAACGTACTTAAATCGTTTACCAAATTTCATTAAAATCGACCTAATAAATTTTGCATAATAAATTTGCAATCTAAATGTTTTTAAAAAAGTTCAAATTTTTTAAAATCTTTCTGAACAAAAAGTAGACCATTTAGAAGTTGGCTAATTTTTTTACATATAAAGAGGTGCTCTACCTATCTAATACACTTTACAGAATTAAAATCGGATTATTTAAGGGGTTCCAGCAATGTTTTAAATTTATAAACAATTTTTTGGCTTATAAACAAGTAGCTTTGTTTAATAATAAAAAAATTAATTTTTAGCAATGCAAATAATCAAAACCGGTATAATTTGACTTAAGCTTTCAAATGCTGTCAGCAGAATTGCTATTTTATTTTTTAATCAAACGTTATTCGCGTTCAAAAATTGCAATTTCTCGATTTTTTGAAAGTTCCACCGCGTTTATCTCGAAAACTATGCATCCTACGAAAAAACTTGTAAGAACATTTTTTGCTTAGAATTACCCAAGAAATACAAAAAAACGTTTTATTTTGCGAAAAATCGATTTTATGTAATTCCTCAAGTTCTTTGTTTATAACAATCTTATCGACATCCGGATCAACTGTTACACAAAAAATTCGTGTTCTACGGGTCAAAATACATAGAAAAACTTGGGTAAGTCCATCTAAATAAAGGAGCCCGTAGCACCCCCTCCTGGCCACAGCACTAATTTGTTTCTAAGCCAAAAAATTGTTTTTAAATTTAAAACATTGCTGAGGCTGCCTTAATAATCTGATTTCAATTCTGTAAAGTGCATTAGATAGGTGGAGTACTTATTTATATGTAAAAAAATTTACAAATCTTTGTATGTTGTAGTTTTTGTTGTGCAATATTTTAAAAAATTTTAATTTTTTTAAAAAAGTTTAGATTGCAAAATTATTATGCAAAATCTAGTAAGTCAATTTTAATGAAATTTGGCATACGCTTTTAGCACATTACAAGAATTTTCTGAGCGAATTAGGAAGGTTCCAAGTCTAACCGAAGTGATGGAAAATCATTGAATAAAGACAGGCTTGTTTTGCCCCCTTATTTTATATTTATTGCTATTTTGAAGCAAGGGTAATAATTTAAGTCATTTTTAACCAATCGCATCTGATAGAAAATTTAATTATCTTTGTTTTATTCTTATAGGACTTTGTTCTAAAATGAATAGTTTTTAAGTTATAAGAAAAAAAATTAGAGAAAAAACAAAATCTTTTGAAATTTTTAAATTTTTATTTTTTTTTATTAATGTTCCGGGCATATTTGAGAAGGAGCATAAATCAATTATTATTAACGAAGTTATCACCTAACTTTATCCGCAAAAATCTTAATGCCACCTCTCACATCCACCTAAAAACAGATCCTTACTGGTCTAATAAGCCTTACAATACAATTACAAAGTTAAACCTAATTATGTTATAATTATTATGTATATCTGCAAAAACTTGACTCGTTAACTAAAACTCCTATAAAAGAAACAAAGTTGCGCCGCTGTCCTCATCCTTTTTTGTATCCTTTCTTTAAAACCCGATGAAAAGAAGTCACTAGCTCCAAAAAAGCTGGAAACAAAGTGTAAAGCAGGGAAAATACTTAAAAAGCCTGGCAAAAGTACAAAAGTAAATAACAAGGAGTCGCCGTCGCCCCATCACGGACCTTTTTGAGTATGGCGCAATAATTATCCTACACAGACATCAGTTTTCTTCAAGGACAGCTCTGTCACTGCCAGAAAAATTAGCCGGGAGGAGGAGAGGGATCTCAGCTTAATTAGAAAATTAGGCGGGAGATTTTTTGCTACAAATATGGCCTCGTTTTCGGGAATCAAGTACGAAGATTAATTGATATTAAACATGTTTATAAACAGATTACTGTAGTCTTTTTGATTTTCAGATCAAATTGTCTCGTGTTTTAGACTTGAGAGTCAGTGCCTGAGGATAACGATACTTATATGTAGGTATAAATAAATACATAAGCACTTTATTTTTTTTTGTGAAACAGTATGTGCAGAATTTTTCAGAAAAGTAAACAGACAAATAAATAAATAAACAGAATGAGAAACTAGCAAAATCAGATGGAATTAGCATTTGGAGAAATTCCTCTATTGAATAAACAATATCTGAACTTGAAAATTCCTTTAAATTTGGTTTAACAGTAGAAGCATTAGAGCAGTCATTTTGACTGCTTTCTATTTTTGACATTCTGTATTACTTATTCATAGTTGTTTTAGAAACTTGATAATTTATGACTTTCCTAGATCTATTTGAAGATTATAATTTCTCTTTTACAGTTACTTAGCGTAATTATTTTTTAAGATATGCTGATGTCTACCTAGAGTAGGGTGACCAAACGTCCCGTAAAAACGGGATTGTCCCGTGTTTTAACGATTTGTCCCAGGGTCCCGAAAAAGTCTCTCGGGACGCCTAAATGTCCCGTATTTTCGTCGTGTTGATTTTATATATCTGACCATATTTTCTCTCTTTAATTTTTCTTCAATTTCGGAATTTGTTTTCATTCTTATTTCTCCCTCTCTTATTACATTGTGGCCCAGTATTGTTCTCATTATTTTTCATTCAAATTTCAGAAAGCTATCTTCCTCTTTCTTGTTCATCATCATTATTTCCATTCTATATCAATAGGGCTTATATAGACTTCATATTATACTAAAAGTCTTGCTTCTTAGCAGATTTCTATTAATTGCATATATGTATGTTTTTCTGCCTTTCAGAATTCTTACTTCTGTTCTTACTTTTCCGGTTTTTAGGGGTGGATACAGTTTCAAATTTATGGTTCTGTGTTATTAGATATTTTTGAGTTGTTGTGTTATCCTTCCCTGTCGTCATGTATTTTGTTTTGTGCTGGTTTATCTTTATTCCTATTCTCTTCGCTTCCTTATCTAATTTTCCAACTGCTTTTATAAGTGTCATTTTTTAGTTGAAGTTGATCCGTAATAATGTTTTTGTTTGCAAAGTTTGTCCTCCTTATGATTACTATCAGATTAAATAGTGTCGGGGAGATATAATCACCTTGTTTCACGCCTTTGTATACATTGATCTCCTTAGAATTTTTTCCTTTGAAACTGATCCTTGCTCTGGTGTTCTTTAGGCTCACTGTTAGCATATGTCTTAATTCTCTGGGATTCCAACATTCTCTAGCTCCTCCATCAGTTTCGTCCAATTGATTGTATCAAACGCGCTTTTAAAATCTACGAATACATAATATTAGGTAAGGGCATTTCTCTGTTGTACTCTCTCGATTTTTTAATTATTTGCTCCACTGTAGGTATATATGCAATTAATCGTCGACCTCCCTGGTCTGAACCCGTTCTGTTATTCATAATATGCATTCACTTCTCCCGATCTACTTTTTTATATAGGTACTATATAGGGATGGCGGTTGTTAAACAAAAAACCGGTTTTCGGTTATACCGTTTTTTTTACTTACGGTTTAATCTGACGGTTATAACCGGTCAAAAAACCAGTTGTTCCAAAAACCGGTTTTCGGGTTTTTTAATCAAAAGCAAATACTCAAAAGGTTATAATGTTACATTTATATTGCACTTTAGTTTGCTCAATTTTCCTTCCGAAAAATTCCCCAACCAATTCAACCTATAAAAAATTTCCCAGGCGCTTTCAAATTACCCTAAAAATGGGCGAAAGTCCCCAATCTCTGATTCGTCGCTCGTTTTATACGGCGTCGGCGTATATTGCGTTGTCAATAATTGGGATATTCCCAAAAGTGATGATCCTACGGATCTACCGAAATGTCCCTTGGATCTATCGAGTTTAAAAAAAATATCCAAATGACTTATATTTTACTTAAAATAAATTCGATAAACCAATTCATTATTTACTTCTCTGTTACCATCAAAAAATTTCAGTAGGTAATATTTTTTAATACGTTTGTATAATACGTACCCTTTATTTCCTAAGAATTATTTATTGTTTAAAAATTACATAGCGGAGATTCCTAATCGTATTTAGGTATTCACATTTCATACAAGAGTCTCAAGTACTCAAGTATAAACAATTTTTTAGATGATGGTTGGAATATCGATTTCAAGCAGATCACTTAGTTTTTTATGTAAATATTATCATCTAAATCTTTTTTTTTTTTTTTTTTTTTTTTTTGAGTGAATTTGATGGCCTTGGCCGAGCCAATTAGCCAGACATTTTGTTATCTAAATCTAAATAACTATTCCCAAAATTGTTTCATAAAAGCTGATATGACACTTTCGTCCAGTTCTCTATTAGTAAATAAAAGTTGAATTATGGTTGTTTTGGGTTAATTACTTCGCATATTATTTATAATACATATGATTGAGATCGAAAATAGATAGAAATTTCTTTAAAAAGAAAAAACCGGTTATAACCGGGACAAAAAACAACCGGTAAAACCGGTTGTGTCGAATTAAAAAACCGGTTTTAGGTTATAACTGGTAGGTTTTTCCCATCCCTAGTACTATTATACTCGAGTTCCAATTGTCTGGTAGTCTGTTTTGTCCATATTTGTTTTATTAGCAGGTTTATTTCTTTATGTAATTCTATTCGTTCTTATTTTATTAATTCTACTGTTATTTCATCTTCTCCTGCTGCTTTTCCGTTTCCTAAGTTTTTAATATTTGTTTTTGTACTTCTTCTGTGAAAATTTCTACTTCGTCGTTATCTTGTACGGCCTTACTTCTTCATCTCAGTGTGTTTCCTTCATAGTAAATAGCATTTTTTCGTAATATTCTTTCCATATTCTGTTAATCTATTTGTCTTCAAATACGGTTTCTCCCTTTTGGTTTTTTAGTCCTCTTGATTTAATGATGGGGTATTTTTTCTTGCTCTGACTTTTTTGTAAAATTGTTTTATTTTATGGATTTCTGTCTTTTCTAATATCCTCCAGCGAAACCAGTATTTTTCTTCTTTTAATTTGTCGAGTTGGCTTTGTTTCTCGCTATTTTGTATTCTTCCCTGTTTTTTTCTGACGGGTTGTTGATCCATGTCATTCTGGCGGAGTTTTTTGTGATCTGTCTGTTTCGCAGTCTTGATCGTACGTAAATTACATATTCAAAGGTAAATTGAAAAGGACTTGTAGGTCCCAAATTAGCTAAAAGACCATGTTTCAATCGCCCCTTCCTGTTTGGGTATCGCCTCAAACCTTCCTTGGCAGAGGCGCGCTTAGGAGGGTTTTGCGGTTTAGACCCCTTTTCCCCCAGGGCATTAGAAACATATAAAATATCGAAAACATTTCGATGACCAAGCCAACCATCCCCAGAGAAAAATTCTAAGTGCGTTACTGTTCCTTGGATGTGTCCCGTTTTTTCAGATTTATGATTTGGTCACCCTAACCTAGAGGCACCAGAGCAGTCATTTTAACTGCTTTCTTTTTTTGACCCTCTGTATTACTCATTCATATTTATTTTACAAAATTTATAATGTGGAACTTTAATATTTTTTATTTGAGTATGTATTATAATTTCCCTTTTACAGGTAACTAGTAAAATTACATTTTGAATATATATGTTGATCTATACATCTATACCTAGAAAAATGCGGTCCAACGACGAGGTATTCTACTTTTTGTTCTACTTTTCTGTGAAGTTTTTGTTTATTTTACCCGTGTTGAGCTGCCCCCCCCCCCCCCACTTGCAAAAATTAAAAAAAAATAGCCCTGATTTATGAGCTATTTATGAGCTCTCATATTCCGCAAACTAAAATTTTTGAGCTCGTTCCACTGAGCAGGAATTTAATACCCTAGTGGGGGGGGGGGGCTGAGTCAGCCCCCCCACTACTTAAAAATAGGAATATTGAATCGGTTTTTGCGGCAGAATTACGAGCTATTTATGAGCTCTTGAAATTATATAGTTTCGATTTTTGAGCTCATCCCCTTCACCCCGAAACAACCCTTTAATTGATTTAACTTAAGAGAAAGATGCTGAGAAAACTTAAAATATATCGTATTGCGAATATAATTCCTATAGCTTATATACTCTAAGAATAAACTATTAAATCAAGAGCATTTCGATTATTGAGCTACAACCCCTTCGCCAGAAAACCACCCTATCTTCCCGGCTTAAGAGAAAGTTGTACTTAAAATGCGTTAAACTAATTATTTGGCGACTACATATCATTTAATAATTTATAAGCTTCCAAATTACGCGCATTTAGATCAGAAAATTGCAATTTATTTTGTATAGTGCAGTCACTGAAGGTAAAAATAAACGATTACCTTCAATTTCGGTGAACCTTCATCGATTTTCACGAAAATTGGTCAGTGGTTAGAGGATACGTCAAGAAACAAAGGTGACATGGTACCACCTTCCGCCTTTACCCTGAGGGTGGATACTGCCCCTTCTCGGGAGTGAAAATTATTTTATAAAAAATAACTGCACAAATCAATAAAAGAACAAATTAAAAGCAAAATTTATTATATAAAGTTAATAAAATAAGTAAATAATTTTTAAGTTATTAGAGATCAAAGATTTTAATTATTTGTGAAAATATGCATGTTTTGAAGAGGTTTTTTTTTTAAATCACTGAAAAACTGTAAGTTTTTACAAAAAAGTTAATAATAGTTTAATTCGTATAGCTTATATTCTAAGAATAAACCCCTTCGCAAGAAAACCATCCCATATTCCCGGCTTAAGAGAGAGTTGTACTTAAAATAATTTAAATTAATTATTTGTCGACTATATATTGTTTAATAATTTATGAGCTCGCAAAATATACGCATCTCAATTATTGAATTGCCATTTTCTTTCTATAGTGCAGTCACTGAAGGTAAAAAATCAACTATGACCTTCGATTTCGGTAAATCTCCATTCATTTTCACGAAAATTGGTGAGCGGATTTTGATATTATCAACTTTTTCTGGATCTTATTTTTCATAGGTATTTCTAAGTACTTTGACAAGTATTTAGTACCTAAGTGTTATAAAATGCATCTCTTTCCCTTTATTTAAGCTTGAACCCAAAGATTTGAACAGTCGCGGAAAAAAATATACATTTAATTACCAATAACTTACTTTAAATTAACATTAAAGGGTTTTTCAAGTAAGCAATTTATTATATTTTTTATTAGCTTCAATTTTAGTGATGAAAATTTTTGTGTAAAAACTTTCAGTTTTTGAGTCATTTATGAAAAATCGCTCTAAAGCATGCATTTTCTTACCAAAAATTAAAATATTTGATCTTTAATAACTCAAAAAGTATTGATTTATTTTAATCACATTATATAACAAATTTTGCTTACAATTTGTCCCTCTCTCGATTTGTGGGGTTATTTTTAATAAAGTAATTTTCGCTCCGGAGAAGGGGTGACATACACCACAGGCTAAAACCCCAAGTTGTTATTGTCAATTCGTGAAAATAAATGGCGATTTACCGAAATCGAAGGTAATAGTTGATTTTTACCTTCAGTGACTGCACTATAGAAAGAAAATGGCAATTCAATAATTGAGATGCGTATATTTTGCAAGCTCATAAATTATTAAACGATATGTAGTCGCCAAATAATTAATTTAAATTATTTTAAGAACAACTCTCTCTTAAGCCGGGAATATGGGGTCGTTTTCTTGCGAAGGGGTTGTAGCTCTATAATCGAAAGACGCGTGATTTAAGAGTTTATTCTTAGAATATAAGATATACGAATTAAACTACTATTAACTTTTTTGTAAAAACTTAAAGTTTTTCAGTGATTTACAAAAAACCTCTTCAAAACATGCATTTTTTTCACAAATAATTAAAATCTTTGATCTTTAATAACTTAAAAAGTATTGACTTATTTTATTAACTTTATATAATAAATTTTGCTTTTAATTTGTTCTTTTATTGATTTGTGCATTTATTTTTTATAAAATAATTTTCACCCCCGAGAAGGGGCGGTATCCACCCTCAGGGTAAAGGCGCAAGGTGGCACCATGTCACCTTTGTTTCTTGACGTATCCTCTAACTACTGACCAATTTTCGTGAAAATCGATGAAGGTTCACCGAAATTGAATGTAATCGTTTATTTTTACCTTCAGTGACTGCACTATACAAAATAAATTGCAATTTACTGATCTAAATGCGCGTAATTTGGAAGGTTATAAATTATTAAATGATATGTAGTCGCCAAATAATTAGTTTAATGCATTTTAAGTACAACTTTCTCTTAAGCCGGGAAGATAGGGTGGTTTTCTTGCGAAGGGGTTGTAGCTCAATAATCGAAATGCTCTTGATTTAATAGTTTATTCTTAGAGTATATAAGCTATATGAATTATATCCGCAATACGATATATTTTAAGTTTTCTCAGCATCTTTCTCTTAAGTTAAATCAATTAAAGGGTTGTTTGGGGGTGAAGGGGATGAGCTCAAAAATCGAAAGTATATAATTTCAAGAGCTCATAAATAGCTCGTAATTCTGCCGCAAAAACCGATTCAATATTCCTATTTTTAAGTAGTGGGGGGGCTGACTCAGACCCCCCCCCACTAGGGTATTAAATTCCTGCTCAGTGGAACGAGCTCAAAATTTTTAGTTTGCGGAATATGAGAGCTCATAAATAGCTCATAAATCAGGGCTATTTGTTTTTTAATTTTTGCAAGTGGGGGGGGGCCAGCTCAACACGGGTGTTTATTTTATGTATAAAATGCATCGAAAATAAATGTTATTAGGTAGTTTGAGTAGGCATGTGATAAGCAGTAACGACAATCGCTTTGTAAACAATGTGTTCTGGGAAACTCCAATTGGAAGAAGGTCTGTAGGGCGGCCTAGAAAAAGGTGGAAAGATCCAGTCAAAGAAGATCTAGAGAAAATGGGAGTGCGACAATGGGAACTAGTGGTACAGGACCGACAAACAGGGAAGGCAATAGTAAACGCGGCAAAGACTCACGAAGAGTTGTAGCGCCATTGATGATGATGATGATGTAGTTTTTTGAGTATTTGAGATTCGATATTTGACTGAGCAGGAACTATTGGGAGTGTTTACAGAATTTGTCAGATAATGAATTTTAAGTAGAGTTATGTGATGAAAATGTATCCGATAATGAAATTGACGAGTATGTGCCTGATAAAGTTGATCATGGACATTTATCAGGTGGCGATTCTGAAGAAGAAGTTGAGATTGAAGAGATGCTTAGTACTTCTATTTCAACTTCTAATGCAGACTCCAATACCTCTTTAGGAATGATTACCAACCAAGTAAGAGAAATTCGCTAAAGCAATTATAGAATTCCTCCATCGACACCATAGGACAGGAGTTACTTGACTACAGCGCTAGTACATCAGGTTAGCAACTATATTATATTAGTAGCTTCTATTCATGTATTCACTTGGGTATATAATATTTTGAGCATAGTCTTCTTCTTGATGTGCCTATCCGTGACGAATTTTGGCGATCATCATGGAAATCTTTACCTTATCTGCAGGATGTTCTTCTTCCTGGGCCCCGTTTTCCAAATATTTTTCCTCGTAGGATGGCTTGTAGAAGGGCATATCTGGAATAATTTCGCATATTGTGTCCGAAGTACTGTAACTTTCGAGATTTGATGGTGGTCAGTACCTCTCGGTTCTTCTACATTCTTCTAAGAACCTTTTAATTTGTGACTCGGTCAGTTCACTGGATTTTAAGTATTAATTCTCCGATATAGCCACATCTCGAATGCTTCCAATTTTCTGCTCATATCTTCGTTCAAGGTCCACGATTCATCACCATAAAAAAAAGCAGAGAAGACGTAGCATGTGAAAGTGAAAGGGAAAAACATGTGAAATTTGTCATATTATGTAAAAAAATTGTGTGTGGGTCTTGTACAAGCAAAATTGAAAAACTTTACTACTGCATAAATTGTGCTTAAATAATTAAGTGATTTATTTAAATTACCTAAATATGTATTTTATTATTAGTTATTAACTCAGTATAGGTCTTTATCAAGTAAAAAAGAATATAAAAACGGCTGGCGATAGAAACTTCTAATACCCGTCATTTTGACTGCTGCTGTACTTCTAGGTATGCAGAAATGCTGGTGCTTCTAGTGTTAAAGCATGCCTATGGAACGGCCGCATCTAAACATTCCGTATATGTATTTGGAACCTAGGACTTTTCTATTGGTTCGTTGCAGCACGCGGTCATATTTTAACCAATAGGCGGCGAGGTCCCAAACACATATACGGAATATTATTCGGTTCCAAATTCATATACGGAATGTTAAATATTCGTACACCGAAAAAGATAAGTTTTTATTAGAGTCTGTTAAAAGGAGATTCATTTTAAAATACTTGTTACTGTATTATTAAATAAAAATAAAACAATTATAGTATTTGGAATGTTATTTGGTGCGAAATTATTAAATCCGGTATGTTAAAAGTATTCGTAGAACAAAAAGACGATTTTTAATAAAGCCAAATAAAATAAGACTTGTTTTTAATAGTATATTATGCAACGAGCATTTAATGATGGTCATTATGAAGCGAGTATAAGGGATACGAAACGAGCCGCCTAGCGGCGAGTTTCGTATAGAGTACGAGATTCATAATGATAATTAAATGCAAGTTGTTTACACGTTTTTTTCTTTAATCATTCACAAAAAATATATTCAAATTTAATAATTTTGTAACGCAAACAAATTAAGTAGTTTGTCAGTCTGACAGTTTGTTAACTGTCAAAGAGTATGTATTTGATTCGCCATTGGTTTCTCCGCGTGTGCTACCTTTATCGCAAATGTCATATCGCGATTCTATTGGTTAAAAATCTGTATCCTAATGAAAATATGTTTCATAATGAAGTTCATTATGATACAGGTAGTGACATCAGAATTGATATATTAGAGTATGAGAATAGAAAAATTATTGTTAATGTATTATTAAAGATCCACAAGGAAAAAATTTTCCTTTTAGTTGGCTGTATACCATATAATACAAAAAAAACGAATGAAGTCCTTTATAAAAAGTCTATATTTAAAATCTCTAAAAAGGGCTACATCACAGAACTAGTTTTCGATTGGTTGACCAATCATCATCAGTGCTTTCGTAAAATGAATATAACCTTATAAAATGGTGCAAAGTTTTTAAAATTTTGACTACAGTTAAAAAAAGTTGTACGTTATACTCACGTGATCTTACATGCTAAACACCAAAATATTTCTAATTATGTAATATATGTAAATAAAATTTGTAATATTATATTTTGGTGGTTAGCATGGTAAGGTCACGTGAGTATAACCTACAACTTTTTTTAAACGTAGTCAAAATTTAAAAGCCTTTGTATCATTTTATCAGGTTATATTCATTTTAGGAAAGCACTGATGATGATTGGTCAATCAATCTAAAACTAGTTCTGTGATGTAGCCCTTTTTAGGGATTTTAAATATAGACTTTTTAAAAGGAATTTATTCGTTTTTTTGTATTATATGGTATACATCCAACTACAGGAAAACCATTTTCCTTGTGGATCTTTAATAATACATTAAAAATCATTTTTCTATTCTCATAGTATAATATATCAATTATGATGTCACTACCTGTATCATAATGAACTTCATTTTGAAACATATTTTCATTAGGATACAGATTTTAACCAATAGAATCGCGATATGACATTTGCGATAAAGGTGGCACACGCGCAGGAACCAATGGCGAACCAAATACATACTCTTTGACAGTTCTCAATATGTAGACACACTGTCAGACTGACAAAATACTTAATTTGTTTGCGTTACAAAATTAATAAATTTGAATATATTTTTTTGTGAATGATTATAGAAAAAATCGTGTAAACAACTTGCATTTAATTATCATTATGAATCTCGTACTCTATACGAAACTCGCCGCTAGGCGGCTCGTTTCGTATCCCTTATACTCGCTTCATAATGACCATCACTAAATGCTCGTTGCATAATATACTATTAAAAACCAGTCTTACTTTAATTGGCTTTATTAAAAATCGTCTTTTTGTTCTACGAATATTTTTAACATACCGTATTTATGAATTTCGCACCAAATAACATTCCAAATACTATAATTGTTTTATTTTTATTTAATAATACAGTAACAAGTATTTTAAAATGAATCTCCTTTTAACAGACTCTAATAAAAACTTATCTTTTTCGGTGTACGAATATTTAACATTCCGTATATGAATTTGGAACCGAATAACATTCCGTATATGCGTTTGGGACCTCGCTGCCTATTGGTTAAAATATGACTGCATGCTGCAACGAATCAATAGAAAACTCGTAGGTTCCAAATACATATACGGAAAGGTTTGATGCGGACCGGCCCGTTCTCCTCACTCCAACTGATCTTCGGTTATAAATATGTCTCGAGACCTGCTTATTTTGATAAACCTACCAATTCTATGTTCACTAGTAATCCGTTTTCCTTCACGTCTTTATAAATATGTCTTTGTCTAAACAGCCCAAACGTTCTTCATCATTCCTCTAATCGTCCAGTTTTCTGAAAAAGCCTGAAAAAATAGTTCTCTATATCAATATTTTCTTCCCTTTTGTGACTACGATTAATGTTAAAAGTTTCTTTAATCCATAGATTTATTAGACTTGCTCCATTTGCTAGATATATAAGTCTAGATATATACATAAGTTATGAGTTATGAGCCTAGATGTATGAACTCTCTTACTTCTTTAAAATTGTATGTTCCAACATTTAGACTTTCGGGGTTTGCTACTTAATTATTATTTTGTGACGTAGCCCCATTCTTTTTGCAGCGGCTTCCAATGCCGTAAACGATTCGACCAGGTCCGCCTTTCTTCTTGCTATAATATCGATGTCATACACATACGCTATTATTCATACACTTCTCTTAATAATGGTTACTTTTGTTGTTATTCCAGATTCTCTCATAGATCACTCTAGGACAATGTTGAATAGAACGTACGATAGGCTATCTCCATGTCGAAGTCCTATCTGTTCCTGGAAAATTCTTCATACGTTGTTCTACACTTTATACGTTGTTGAGAAGGTTGCTTTCACCAATTTTAATAGGTGTATTGCGATATTGAATTATAATACGGTATTGTATAGCGCGATTCGCTTGACGTTGTCATAGGTACATCTAAAATACACAGACAATTGATTTCTTCAAGAACAGCTCTGTCACTGCCAGAAAAATTAGCCGGGAGGAGGGGAGGGACCTCAGCTTAATTTGGAATCTTTCCAAATTCTACGCCACTGTCGGAATTGCTATTTTAGTGCAATTTTTGGATTCTCCAATATATTCTATGTAAATAACATACTCTTCACTCGTAACGCTGAAGCCGTTGGTTTTCGAGATATTTGAAATTGAAAATGAAACGGCATAGCTGTTTTTATTTAATGTGTTGTGCCCGTTCATTTTTAACTTCAAATATCTCGAAAACTTAGGATGCTATCGTTAGAAATGAAGAGTATATTATTTACATGTGAAGTATTGGAGAATATAAAAATTATGCTAAAATAGCAATTCCATCAGTGGCGTAGAATTTGAGAAGGGTCAACCGTTCACTTCCCCCGTCGTACGCCACTGGTAGTAGCGAGAAACGTTTATTTAACATAATTTAGCAGAATACACAGTTCGTACACTTATTGGCAAGTATAATAAGGATATGTCAAATACTTTTACAGTACTGGGTACAAAGAGGTCATTTTTAAATTTTTAAATCAAACATCCTGCAACTCAATAAGGAGCCACATTTTATTTGAGTGATTTGGGTTCAATATTAACTATTTATAGGTAGTGTAAACACTACTACATTATGTTAAATAAACGTTTCTGACTACTTCCAGAGGCGTACGACAGGGGAAATTGAATGGTTGAACCTCTCCACATTCTACGCCTCTGGCGGAATTACTATTTTAGCTCAATTTTTAGATTCTCCAATCCTTTCTATGTAAATGATGTACTCTTCATTCGTAACGATAAAGTCATTAGTTTTCGAGATATTTGAAGTTAAAAATGAAGGAGCACAGTGCATAACACAAAACAGCTGTGCCGTTCCATATTCAACTTCAAATATCTCGAAAAATATGACTTTATCGTTACTAATGAAGAATACATCATTTACATAGAAAGTATGGGAGAATACAAATATCGCACAAAAATATCAATTTCGCCAGTGGCGTAGAATTTAGGAAGGGTCAACCATTCACTATCCCCTATCGTACGCCTCTTGTAGTAGGTAGAAACGTTTGTTTATCATAATTTCGTAGGGTGTATATTACCTACACTTTTTGCCAAGTATGATAAGGATACGTGAAATAGTTTTGAAGTGCAGAGTACAATTAATTAATAAATTTTTAGATAAAACACGCTGTAACTCAGTAAGGAGCCACATTTTATTTAAGTGTTTTAGGTTAAATCTTCGTATTTTTTGCTAAGGTTTTTTCAGTTACTATATACTACATTTTTCAGTTTCTTTTATTTATTTACCTATTTTTTCATTAATTCAACAGTTTATTCTGTTTTTTTTTGTTATCGGTGTTTTTTCCTTTTTTAATTCTTTTTTATTTTTTCATCAATTTAACATTATTTGTTGGGATCGCTTGTCTATAAACGATTTTATACACATAAAAGGACCACGGAAAGGTTGTGAACCTATAAGGAATAAAACACAGTTGCGTTAATTTAGAGTTTATAATAATTTTACTAAGTAAAATTACATAAATAAAAGCTTAATTTAATTTATAATTAATACTAAGCAGAAGATTAGTATGCAGTACAAAATTAAATAGGCAGTGCAAGAAAAAACCAAACTTTAGAAAATAGCTTAAATTAACAGTTCTTTATTTTCTCCAGTTATATGACATTACATCATTAAAGCTTATAACATTAAAGCTTAAATCTGTCATTTACAACAAAATCTAGTAAATCTATAAATAATTTTGGAGGTATACATTTGGGTAATTTATTATGTATCTTAAAATGCATGTCTTCATAAAAATCTTCCTTTAATTCGTCATAAGCTTCCTTTAGCTTTAACTGTGTAAAAACTTTATAAACTTCTGCAACTGATGCCTTGTTGTTGACACCATAATGGTTCTCTAATATTTTTCTTTGTTCTTGATTCCCTCTTTTGTAAGCTTCTACGGCAAGCCAGGTTGGTCTTCCTTCGGATATATCAGTGCAGGACTTTTGTATGTCGGAGAATGGGCTGAATACACAAGTCACATCATCCTAGAAACGTGTTAAAAATGTTTATAATTAAAAGAAAAGGAAAAAAAATGTATAAACATTATCAATTTCTTTGCAACACGAAAATACAGCAGCTGCATAAAAGTATGGTCAAATCTGAGAGTGCAGGAAGAGTCTATACCGGTTTCGGGGGTTGTTTCCCCTCATCAGTAGTCCCATATCCTCCTCTCTCAGATTCTTCCACGTACCACACTTTGGGCCTTTCCGAATTGCAAAGAAAGAAATGTCACGGATGAACTAGGGCCATTTACCGAAAAGCAAAATAATTTATCAATCGAAGTAGCAGAGGAAACGACAATAAATATCTTCTTCATACCACCAGATTGACAACAGGTGGAATACTTTCTTGGGTTACACCTCCTGAGATTTTCAAAATTTAAATCTTACAGGATGCCGAGGAAATTAAGATGAGAGCATTTTAAATAATACATCTGCTCAGCGTGGTAAAAGCTCCAACAAGAAACTTTCCTTAATACTCAAACAAAAGAGTAAATGAATTAAAAATGTATAAACATTCTCAATTTCTTTGCAACACGAAAATGCAGCAGCTGCATAATACTATGGTCAAATCTGAGAGTGCAGGAAGAATCTAAAAAGGAAATTTGAAAAGATCATTTTGTTTTAAAAAAGTTGCTTGATCTCATAAGTGGTAACTGTTTTTTACCTACAATGGCATGTTTCTATTCCTACAGGGTGATTGATTAGTGGAGTAAAGCTCCGTAGATGTGTTATAGTAATATATAGCGATAAAAGTTAATAACAAAAATTATAGCCAACTTTGAGCTTCACATTACAAAATTAGTCAGAATGTTACAGTTCGATAACATAGTCGCAGAACAAACTTACGTTTTTTTAAATGGAAAACCCTGTATTTTATTTTATATTCAAAATCTTCTTAACTTCTCCATTACAAAAATATAAAGTTTTGGTATGTTACGCAAGGTATTTACAAAGTTATAACCAATTTATTTTATATGAAAATCGTAACAAGTTCAACTCCCTGTATAAATAAAAATAAGCACAACGGCAACGGTTTATTGACGCCATATTTTTTTTATTTATTGTCAAAATTTGCACAAATGATTGATGTTGCTAATTTTCTTTATATTTAATACAGGGTGAGTCAAAACGCCAGTACATTATTTTCTCAGTAATTTTAAATGGAACACCCTATAGTATATATTACTATCGAAAAGTACCATTACCATACTTTAATTTATATTTAACATTCCATATATCTAAATTTATTAGTTTTTATTAATTTATTACTTAAAGGTTATAAAATGCCTCCAACAACAAGAGATGAGATGAAAAATATAACAAGTGTATTTTGAAGTGTTAATTTACAAATGCTTCGTAGTGTAAATAACTCATTTAATGACCGTTTTTAGGCATGCATAAATGTGTTAGGAGGTCATTTTGAACAACTTATGTAATTAAATATTTGAAATATTTTATTAAAAGCAGCTCTTGATTTTTTTAAAAATGTTGTATTTTATGTTCATGTTTTTTTTTGTAAAATTCTTTACTGATAAATTATTTTTCGTTCTTTATTTGTTACATTGTTAAACTTACATACAAAAGTAGTTTTAAATTGTTTTTACAAAATTTTCTATTTTGGTTCTGTGTTTTTTTTTGTAAAATTTATAATTAATACAATATTTTTCTTTCTTTATTTCTTATACTTACATACAAAAGTAGTTTTTAGTTATTTTAAAAATGTTGTTTGTGATTGTGTTTCTTTTTCTAAAATTTATTACTAATAAATTATATTTCTTTCTGTATTTGATACACTGTTACATTTATTACCAGATTGATAATCAGTAATAGTAAATTGTCAGTTTTAGACAATTCAGCCATGGCTTACTTAAAGAAACATTTAGACCCGTAATTAGGGATTCCAATGAACTGTCAGTGGTGGTCGGTGGATGGCTAAACTGACATGCCCATAGACATAGTTAAGGGGGGTGGTCATGGCGTATCTAATGTTTACATTGAATATTGACAAATTGGTAAAGAATATCCTGTTTGGTTTTGTTTTTTTGTTAATTGTGTAGCGAAATTTGTGAAATTGTGATAGCAAATTAAATATGAAGTGGTTTAAACATTGGATACGCCTATGGATGACAGTTTCGCCATCCAGCAGCCATATTATATCACGTGATTTGGAATGCCTAATTAATAATTTGCTCTGAGAAATGAAAATATCTCGAAAACTAATAAATTTTGACATATAAAAATTAAAGTACATTAGTGATATAAAATACAGGGTGTTCTATTTAAAAATACTGAGAAAATAATGTACTTGCCTTTTGACTCAGCCTGTATTCAATATAAAGAAAATTAGCAATATCAATATTATGAAAATTTTGACAATAAATGGACAAATATGGCATCAATAATCCATTGCTTTTTTGCTTATTTTTATTTATACAGTGAGTTGAACTTGTTATAATTTTCATATAAAATTGGATATATAACTTGTAAATACCCTGTATAACATACTAAATTTTATATTTTTGTAATTGAAAAGTTAAGAAGATTTCGCATATAAAATAAAACGTATTCCATTTAAAAAAACATAAATTTGGTCTGCCACTATGTTATAGAACACCCTGTAACATTCTAACTAATTTTGTAATGTAGAGCTCAAAGTTGGCTACAATTTTTTTTTAACCTTTATCGCTATCTATTACTATACCTAACGGATCTAAGGAGTTTTACCCCACTAATAAATCACACTGTATAGAGAACAGATTATTTAAAATCTATTTACCAAGTCTTTAGATTTGTATAGGCAATTTTTCTACTACCGTATAATAACATGCTGATTATTCACTATTTTTGAGCAGATAATAAGACCCATTACTTTACGCGTGAGTAATCGTTCATTACTCACGGGCCATTACTCACGGGTTTAGTAAAGTCAGCAGCACCACTTCATAAGACCAAATTCAGACTAAGACTATATTTTATTGCTAATTTATTGCTAATTTATTACGCAAAGGAAAAATTTATTGCTGTAGCCGTTTCCGAGAAACAGTGGGTGCTGCTAGCTTTACGGTAAAGCTAGCAGCACCCACTCTATATCTCGGCAATGAAAAGGAGTACAGGGCTCATTTTAACGGCATATTTTATTGCTATTTAATTGCTCTTGATTGGTATATTAACCAATCCCGAAAACTACCCCATCATCCCCTAGCGCAAAACTCACCCCCGAAAAAATGATTAAAATCGAAAATTCAACCCCAAGAAATTAATTGCTAATTTATTGCTAATTTATTACGGAAATAAAAAATTTATTGCTGTAGCCGTTTCCGAGAAACAGTGGGTGCTGCCAGCTTTACGGTAAAGCTAGCAGCCCCCACTCTATATCTCGGCCATGAAAAGGAGTACAGGGATCATTTTAACGGCATATTTTATTGCTAATTAATTGCTCTTGATTGGTAAATTAACCAATCCCGAAAAACTACCCCATCATCCCCTAGCGCAAAACTCACCCCCGAAAAAATGATTAAAATCGAAAATTCAACCCCAAGGAATTAATTGCTAATTTATTGCTAATTTATCACGGAAAGAAAAAATTGATTGCTGTAGCCGTTTCCGAGAAACAGTGGGTGCTGCTAGCTTTACGGTAAAGCTAGCAGCACCCACCCTATATCTCGACAATGAAAAGGAGTACAGGGCCCGCTTTAACGGCATATTTTATTGCTAATTAATTGCTCTTGATGGATATATTACCCAATCCCTAAAAACTACCCCATCATCTCCTAACGCAAAACTCACCCCCGAAAAAATGATTAAAATCGAAAATTCAACCCCAAGAAATTAATTGCTAAATTATTGCTAATTTATTACGGAAAGAGAAAATGTCTTGCTGTAGCCGTTTCCGAGAAACAGTGGGTGCTGCTAGCTTTACGGTAAAGCTAGCAGCACCCACCCTATATCTCGACAATGAAAAGGAGTGCAGGGCCCACTTTAACGGCATATTTTATTGCTAATTAATTGCTCTTGATTGATATATTAACCATTCCCTAAAAACTACCCCATCATCCCCTAGCGCAAAACTCACCCCCGAAAAAATGATGAAAATTCAAAATTCAACCCCAAGGAATTAATTGTTAATTTACTGCTAATTTATTACTAATTTATTACGAAAGGAAAAAAAATATTGCTGTAGCCGTTTCCGAGAAACAGTGGGTGCTGCTAGCTTTACGGTAAAGCTAGAAGCACTAAAGCTAGCAGCACCCCAGCTATATCTCGGTAAGGGAAAGGGTACAAGACCCATCTTATCGGCATATTTTATTGCTAATTAATTGCTCTTGTTATACATTAACCAATCCCGAAAAACTACCCTATCATTCCCTAGCTCAAAATTCACCCCCGAAAAAATGATGAAACTAGAATATTCAACCTCACGGAATTGGTTGCTAAGTAATTACGGAAAGAAAAAATTTATTGCTGTATCCATTTCTAAGAAGCGATAGTTATGCCAACTTTACGGTAAAAACAATCATAGGTATATCTCGACTATTGTCGACAATGATAAGGACTATTATAGGGCCCATCTTAGCGGCATATATTATATTAGTAAAAGTACCCTATTAATACTCACCCTAGCAAAAAACTCACTCCAAAAGTCGAGATATCGGTCAAAACTACAAAGCCTGAAAAGTGAAATGCGAGGTATTAATTACCTACTAATAGTAGGGGAGGAAAGTGTGCTAAATGTGCAGTCACTCGAGCGCTTTGGCGATCTACTGAGTTGTGAAGAGTAGGTCCTAAAACCAAAAAAATTTAAGTAAAGTTTCCATTTTAGTGGTGACTTTCCATTTTTTATTTAATTTTCCATTTCCAACAATCGTTTTGCATGTACTTAACTTACCTTATCTTAATCTGATGATTTGGAGTTTTTCTAAGGATAGATTTTTTTTCGGCCCCCCCCTTTACGATAATTTTTTATTTCCGTAATAAATTAGCAATAAATTAGCAGTTAATTCCTTTGGGTTTAATTTTCGATTTTCATAATCATTTTGGGGGTGAGTTTTACGCTAGGGGATGATGGGGTAGCTTTTTAGGATTGGTTAATATACCAATCAAGAGCAATAAAATATGTAGTTAAAATAATCCTTGTACTCCTTTTCATGGCCGAGATATAGAGTGGGTGCTGCCAGCTTTACCGTAAAGCTGGCAGCACCCACAGTTTTTCGGAAACGGCTACAGCAATAAATTTTTTATTTCCGTAATAAATTAGCAATAAATTAGCAATTAATTCCGTGGGGTTGAATTTTCGATTTTCATAATCTTTTTGGGGGTGAGTTTTACGCTAGGGGATGATGGGGTAGCTTTTTAGGATTGGTTAATATACCAATCAAGAGCAATTAAATAGCAATAAAATATGCCGTTAAAATGATCCCTGTACTCCTTTTCATTGCCGAGATATAGAGTGGGTGCTGCTATCTTTACCGTAAAGCTAGCAGCACCCACTCTTTCTAGGAAACGGTTACAGCAATAAATTTTTTCTTTCCGTAATATATTAGCAGTTAATTCCTTTGGGTTTAATTTTCGATTTTCATAATCATTTTGGGGGTGAGTTTTACGCTAGGCGATGATGGGGTAGCTTTTCAGGATTGGTTAATATACCAATCAAGAGCAATTAAATAGCAATAAAATATGCCGTTAAAGTGATCCCTGTACTCCTTTTCATTGCCGAGATATAGAGTGGGTGCTGCTAGCTTTACCGTAAAGCTAGCAGCACCCACTGTTTCTCGGAAACGGCTACAGCAATAAATTTTTCCTTTGCGTAATAAATTAGCAATAAATTAGCAATAAAATATAGTCTTAGTCTGAATTTGGTCTTATGAAGTGGTGCTGCTGACTTTACCGACATTAGTTAATCAAGTGATGCGTGCCTAGTGACATATTATCTAATAAAAATTTTAAGTCCGTTAACTTCAATATAAGTACATCATCCAGTTTTGTACAAAAAAACAATAATAATTTAGTATAAATACTAAGAAGCTACTACAAATTTTAATTTCATAAATTGCTCAAATATATCACTAAATATTTATATAGAAAATACGGTCTTAAAATGTAGGTACTTAGTTCCTACATAATAAGATTTTTGCCTTTATACGAACACATAATACAGTCTGTCGAGACACTTATAACAATTATACGCCTCCGAATAGTAGGCAAGCAATTAGTCAGCTGAGTACTATTACTGAACTACATTATTTGGTTTTGTAAGTTTTAATGTTAATTGAGGAGAAATTTGCTAATTATGTGTGTGTGTGTGTGTATGTGAAAAAATGGCTTGGATGCGAGTCCGTTAGCCACAGATTTTTATTTTATTTTTACCTCAATTTATTAGTTTTGTTATATTTATACGTATTTCACTTAAATGATTATATTTGTTTCTTTCAAGTAGTTTATGAGTAATTTAAATATTTCCATTTTATGACAACTTAGTAGATATTCTATACTAATTGGAAAATGAACTTGTGTTTGTCGTAAATTGTAATATAATTGATTTATATATCTCTCGTTAATTTTGCATTCCAAGAAAATATGGTTTAAATCTCTAATCGAAACATTATCACAAAAACATACTGATGAATTAATTATTCCTAATTTGTGCAGATGTGCCTCATATTGCTAATTATAATATTGTTATTCTGAAACGAGTAATTTCATTGATACAATCGTATACATGGTGTATCACTTAGAATGTCCAATTTGTGTGTTGTAGATTCTAGACCACAAAATATTAACATTTATCCCAAATTACTTAATAGTGGAGTCACTGAAGGTGGATATGAGCTATTACCTCCGATTTCGTTAAACCTCCATCGATTTACATGAAAATTGGTGAGTGGTTAGAGGATATCTCAAGGAACAAAGGTGACATGCTGCCAACTTTCGCTTTTACCCTGGGGGTGGGGGTCGCTTTCACCCCTTCTCGGGGGTGAAAATTATTTTATTAAAAATAACCCCATAATTCGATGGAGGGAAAAATTTTAAGCAAAATTTGTTATATAGAGTTAATAAAATAAAACAAAACTTTTTGAGTTATTAAAGATCAAAAATTTTAATATTTTTTGAGAAAAATGCATGTTTTTAACCATTTTTTCATCAATAACTTAAAAAGTGTAAGTTTTACAAAAAAATTATTATTATCAAAATTAAAGTTAAGAAAAAATGAAATAAACTCCTTACTAGAAAAACCTTTTAATGCAAACTTAAAGTGAGTTATAGGTAATTGAATGTGTATTTTTTTTCGGCGAGTAAAAAACTCTAAGAATTCAAGCTGGAATAACGGGAAATTGATGCATTTAATAACATAAACTTATTAAACATTTGTCAAAGTACTTATAGTCGTGTCGCCAGGGGGGGGGGTATAACGGCCTCCTTAATTCAGATGGACTTACCCAAGTTTTTTTTATGTATTTTGACCCGTAGAACACGAATTTTTTGGGTAACAGTTGATCCGGATGTCGATAAGATTGTTATAAGCAAAGAACTTGAGGAATTACATAACAACGATTTCTCGCAAAAGAAAACATTTTTTTGTATTTTTTAGGTCATTCTAAGCAAAAAACGTACTTACAAATTTTTTCGTAGGATGAATAGTTATCGAGATAAACGCGGTTGAACTTTAAAAAAATCGAAAAATTGCAATTTTTTAACCCGAATAACTTTTGATTTAAAAACAAAATAGCAATTCTGCTTATCGTATTTGAAAGTTCAAGTCAAATTATACCGATTTTGATTATTTGTATTGCTAAAATTGATTTTTTTACTGTTAATCAAAGCTATAAACACATAGTGTTTGAGTGATGTTTTCAATGATCTCCCATTTAAAATCGAACGAGTAGGTAGAGCAGGTACAAGTGCAAGCGAGGCTATTTCTACGTAGCATGCGTTAAAACGCATGTATTTCCACGAGAAACACTATGTGTTTATAGCTTAATTTAACAATAAAATAATAAATTTTTAGCATGCAAGTAATTAAAACCGATATAATTTGGCTTGAACTTTCAAATACGGTAAGCACAATTGCTATTTTCTTTTTTAATCAAAAGTTATTCGGATTCAAAAATTGCAATTTTTCGATTTTTTTAAAGTTCAAACGCGTTTATCTCGAATACTATTCATCCTACGAAAAAACTTGTAAGAACATTATTGACTTAGAATGACCCAAAAATTACAAAAAAAAAATGTTTTGTTTTGCGAGAAATTGCTGTTATGTAATTCCTCAAGTTCTTTGTTTATAACAAACTTATCGACACCCGGATCAACTGTTACCCAAAATATTCGTGCTCTACGGGTCAAAATACATAAAAAAAACTTGGGTAAGTCCATCTGAATAAAGGAGGCCGTTGTACCCCCCTGGCGACAGGACTATTAAAAATATCTATTTTTCAAACATTTTCTCCAAACCAATTTTGCTCCAAAATTATTTCAAAATTTATCTTTTAAAAATTTTTCCAAAAAATGTTGTTATCTTTTTTTTAATAACTCCGGTCATGTTTACGTTATCAGGTTCATCTAAAAACTGTTTGAAAATAAATTCCAAGTTCTATCTAAACACGTTAAACTTAATCTTTTAAACCCCTTAATTTTTTAAGAATAAAAGGTTAAATGACCTCGGTTGCATGGTTCCCACAGCAAAATTTAAGATTTAAACGTTTCTATCTCGGTTATTTTTTACCCTATAGAAATAGTAAAACAGGTAAAATATTTGGCATAGAAAAAACTAAAATTTGGTTATATATAATTTTGTACGTATATTGAGTAGTTTTGGAGTTATTATCAAAAGAATATGAGAATTACAATAATTTTAAAAATCATGATTTCTTTAAATTATATCTTTTTTTCAAAAATATGCATTCTAAACTGGCCAAAATTATCGAAAACACTACTTATGCTAAAGTAGTTCTGTATGATAAAGTATGATAGAGAAGTATGATAAAGAAGTTCTTGCAAGGATTGCTATAAATTTTAATTTTTGTGGAAATGGCGTATATTTTATTTTTCACTTTCTCCTAAAAAAATCGAAACGGTTCTTTTATTTTCATTATAACTTGCTTAATTTTGACGCTATTACCTTGTTCTGAAACTTATTTGATAGGTATTCCGGAGTACTTTGACAAATTTTTAGCAGGAATATTTTATACATTGCATCGTTTTCCCGTTATTTAAGCTTAAATACTTAGATTTGAGTACTCGTCGAAAAAAATACAAATTCAATTGTCAATAACTCACTTTAAACTAACATTAGTTTAGTTATTTAGCAAGGAGTGTATTTAGTTTTTTATTATCTTAAATTTCAGTAATAATAACTTTTTTGTAAAAGCTTATAGTTTTTGATTTATACGTGAAAAACCGATTTACAACATGCATTTTTTTACAAAAAAATAAAATTTTTGGTCTTTAATAACTCAAAAAGTGTTGATTTATTTTAATAACTTTATATAACATATTTTGTTATAATTTGTCCCTCTATCGACTTATGGTATTATTTTTAATAAAATAATTCTCACCCCCGAGAAGGGGTGGCATCCACCCCCAGGGTAAAAGCGCAAGTTGGCATCATGTCACCTTTGTTCCTTGAGGTATCCTCTAATTGCTCACAAATTTTCATGAAAATCGATGGATGTTCAACGAAATCGGAGGTGAAAACCTTCAGTGACTGCACTATAAATAAAATATGGCTCCTTACTGAGTTACAGGGTGTTTTATTTAAAAATTTAAAAACTATTTTTACCCAGTAGGTACTTTAAAACTATTGGATGTATCCTTATACTTTTCCAGAAAGTCTGGCCATTATACACCCTACCAAATTATGATAAACACACGTTCCTAGCTACTACCAGAGGCGTACGACTGGGGAGAGTGATTGGTTAACCCTTCCCAAATTCTAGCCACTGAGGGAATTACCATTTTGGTGCAATTTTTAGATTCTCACACTTTCTTTGTAAATAATATACTAGTAATGGTAACGTGAAAGTTATTAGTTTTCGAGATATTTGAAGTTAAAAATGAAACGGCACAGTTATTTCCATTAATTTATAATATGATTGATAATGATAAATATTTAAAAATTATTTGTACCCAGTACTTTCAAACTATCTGACGTATCCTTATCATAATTGGCAGAATGTGTAGGTACCGTATAATAGCCTTCTATATTATGTTGAATAATCGTTTCTGGCAACTACCAGAGGAACTACGACAGGGGAAAGTAACTGGTTGAGTCTTCAGTCAGACTCTGACCGAATTCTACGCTACTGACGGAATTGTTATTTTAGTGTAATTTTTAGATTTTCCAATACTTTGTATGTAAATAATATGCCCTTCATTCGTAACGATAAAATCATTATCTTTCGAGATATTTGTGGATAAAAATAAAACGACACACTACATTAATTAAAATAACTATGCCGTTTCATTTTTAATTTAAAATATCTTGAAAACTAATGACTTTATCGTTACCAGTGAAGAATCTATATTTACATCGAAAGTATTAAAGAATCGAAAAATTGCGCTAAAATAGTAATTCCTCCAGTGGCCATTTACTATCCCCTGTCGTACGCCTCTGGTTGTAGCTAGAAACGTTGATCTATCATAATTTAGTAGAGTTTATAGTATTCACACTTTTTGCCAATTATGATAAGGATACGTGGAATAGTTTTAAAGTACTGGATAAAAATATTTTTTTAAATTTTTATATAAAACACTCTGTAACTCAGTAAGGAGCCATATTTTATTTAAGTGATTTGGGTTAAATCTTAATATTATTATGAGGTCTAGAATCTACAACTCAGAGATTGGACATTCTTAATGAATCACCCTGTATATCGGAATACGTTTCATTTATTATATTGCAGGTATATAAATAACAATTTACAGCAAAGAGATAATTTCCATCTATAAAAAGAACTTAAATCATGCGAGTTCACAGTATAGGTATAGATAAGGAAAAATATATTGGCAAAGCTCGCAACGTGGAATAAATAATACAAAAAAAATAAAAAAAAAGATGTAACCGCAGACACGTGTTTCTGACTCATTAGTCGTCATCAGTACGGTATAGCCAAGTTGGAAAAAAGAGCAATTTATTTTGGGGAAGGATCACTCCAGGAGCAAGTGCCCAATTGTGACAAAAAGGTTAGAAGACGCCGTTGGATTCAGGACTAAAACTAACACAGCCACACCAAGGAGCTACAGCTACCCGAGGAAAGAAACGCTAGGATGTTTAAAACATAAAAAGGATCTTAATGAATGCGAGTCCACAGTATTATAGGTATATGTAGGTGACTATAAATATATCGGCACAGCTTGCAATGTGGAGAAAAGAATACAGAAAAAAATATAAAAAATATTTAATGCAACCGCACTCACGTGTTTCTGACTCGTTAGTCTTTTATACTTTACTTCATTACAGTTGCGACCTTTGCCAATATTTTTTTTTGCTTATCCATTATAAAGTACAATAATTTTTGTACTAATTAAAAAAAAATAGTCGTAGAAAAAGTATAGTATTTTACTCGCATGAAATGTAATATAATGTAAATACTGCCGTGCTTAGAGAAAACGCCGTATCTGCAAAAATCTGAAAAAATTATATTTATACATTTTTCTAACCCTAATTTGCATATCTATCTTATTTGCTTACTAAAAATGACGTAAGTTAAGCCAAAAAACATTAAACACAACGCATTTTATGCCGTATCTTCAAAAATGTTCATGGATACTTAGAATAAATGCGTCATCTGAAAAATACTTAGAAAAAACGCCGTATTTAAAGGTCAATTGCCGCGTTTATCCTAAGCAGGCGCTAGATGCGGCGTTCTGCCTAAGCATTTGACAGATTTTTACAGCATGTGTAAAATTTTTAATAAGGTTAGTTTGTTGCCATTTTTCAACGAGAACGGTTGTTTGATATAATTTTTAAATATGTTTAATAGAACACAGTTAATACTGCAGAAGGCTATTTTTTCTTTATCAACAGAAAATCTAAACACATATATGTTTGAGTTGTTGGTGATCAAGAAATAATGTGTGGTTCTAGAAACAATGCTGTACTACTAAGTGAGACAAATACTTCCACTAAATGTGGAGTTTCCTGAGGTATAGCGGAGTTTTCTATGTGTATGTATATTGTTGTTGATGCGACATTGTATTATTACGTTACATCAGACATTTTCAACAGTGCAAATTTTATAAAGCTTGTTCGAAATACAAATTTTTATACGAAGTATTTTGGTCGCCGTAGGTCGTAGAATTTCTAAATAAAAAATGTGTTATAAAAGTACATAGTTAAATCAATGTCTAATAATTAATAATTAAAAATAAACTTGATCGTAAATGTTAAATCGTTCTGGAATGTTTTTAATTTTAAAATGCAAGAAACGCCCCTTAGCGGAAAACTTATTAATTCCTAATTATTTCCAGCACTATTTTTGTCCATTTTCATGACACACTTTTATAAAAAATGTTTTTTATTCTCCTTTTTCATCGTTATATTGTATTTATTATACAGTAGACTCCCTTTATAACGAGAACTGAAATGTCAGACTAATTATCTCGCTATATGCGGATCTCGTTATATCAGACAACAATAATATTGTGCATACATATATAGGGTGTCTCAAAAGTAGCGGAACGGTCGAATATTTCGCGAAGTAAACATCGGATCGAAAAACTGAAAAATACATGTTCAATAATTTTCAAAAATCTATCCAATGACACCAAACACCAACCCCCACTACACCCCCTGGAGGTGGGGTGGGGGTAACTTTGAAATCTTAAATGGAAACCCCCAATTTTTCTTGCAAATCTGGATTCTTTACGTAAAAGTAGGTAACTTTTATTCAAGACATTTTTTCAAAGAGTGGATAGAGGGCGCTATAATTGGGAAAAACGATTTATCCTGATACCATAGGTAAATTATAGAGACGGTCTAATATCTCACGAAATACACTCCCAAATGGGAAACTAAAAAACCCACTACCACCTAAACACCCCCTGGAGGTGGGGCGGGGTAACTTTAAAATCCTAAATAGCAACCCCCATTTTTTATTACAGATTCGGATCCGTCATGAAAAATTAAGCAACATTTATTTGAAACATTTTTTAGAATTGTTAATAGATGGCGCTTTAATTGGAAAAATACGATTTATTAGCGCCATCTATCAGAAATTTTAAAAAATGTTTCGAATAAATGTTGCTTAATTTTTCATGACGGATCCGAATCTGTAATAAAAATGGGGATTGCTATTTAGGATTTTAAAGTTACCCCCCACCCCACCTCCAGGGGGTGGGTTGGAGGGTCACGTTTGGTGTTATTCGAAAGGTTTTCGAAAAAGATTAAAAATCTGTTTTTTAGTTTCCCATTTGGAAGTGTATTTCATGAGATATTAGACCGTCTCTATAATTTACCTATGGTATCAGGATAAATCGTTTTTCCCAATTATAGCGCCATCTATCCACAGTTCGAAAAAATGTCTTGAATAAAAGTTGCTTACTTTTACGTAACTAATTAAAATCTGCAAGAAAAACTGGGGGTTTCCATTTGAGATTTTAAAGTTACTCCCTACCCCACCTCCAGGGGGTGTAGTGGGGATTGGTGTTTGGTGTCATTGGATAGATTTTTGAAAATAATTGATCACGTATTTTTCAGTTTTTCGATCCGATGTTTAGTTCGCGAAATATTCGACCGTTCCACTACTTTTGGGACACCTTGTATATATAGTTGTCTAAAATATTACTTTCTATAGTGATGCCGTTCGGAGCAATATAGGATGCTAAATATTGTTTCCTCCACAATTAGGCTTCGCCATCATAAATTATAATTTTTTTTACAATATTCAGTATCGGCCAATAGATAAACAGAATAGGAAGAAGTTTATTATAGGTAGGCGGTGGATTTCTATTAAAGCACTACCCTCGATAACCGCACAGATGTTGGGAATTTATGTATAAATACAAGTAGTTGGGGTATTTACTTATAGCCATTACAGCGCTAAAAATAGATAAAGAATAATAAAGATACATATTTTACGATTTCATTTTTCCTCGTTATATCCAAATATGCCTCGTTATGCAGGTGTTCAGTTCAATAGGAGTTTCATGGGACATCTAGTGTACCTCGTTATAAGCGAAACCTCGTAATAACCGTGTTCGTTATAGAGAGAGTCTACATCAGAGTATTATAAAATAAGAAAATGCTTAGCGCAAACGCAGTACTACATTCTTCCTAAGGAGGAAAAAGTTAATTTATGTAGTATACTTAGAAAGAACGCAGTAACATGAGTTTTTAGAGTAAATAAAATATATTTTACCAATCTTATATATAAATATGAATTCTATGATATTTATTATGTATATAAATTAGAAAACAAAAAAAAAATTCTAAATAGTTTTCAACGGCTAGACATTTAAACAAAAACCGATTTTACTCAAATGTGATCTCTCTGCAGATACGGCGTTTTTCCTAAGCACGGCAGAATAGTCCCATCATTACCTGCTCGTTGGATAATGTATTATTATTAAATGAAACTGCAAATTTTGTTATCGGTACCTATCTACATTTTTCAGTTAAAATACTATGCCCTTTGGCGGCAGCACTGTGGAATCTATAGTAGGCCGGGCCGAAATTTTTTCTTTTTATTTTTCCACACGGCTAGTTGCCAAAAGTTGGGACTAGCATTTATATAATCCTATACCAAATTTGGACCGGTTTAAAAAATATTTAACCGGGCCTCCTGGCCCTTAAAATTTTTTTTTGGTCGAAATTTTTTTTAAATTCTTGTACAAGGCTAGTTGCTAAAAGTTGTAACTATTATTTATATAATCCTATACCAAATTTGGGACGATTTAGAAAGTAATTAACCGGGCCCCCCGGCCTTTAAAGAATTTTTATATTGTTAAAATAATGTTTGGGGCTATTAAAAAAGCTTCTGTTGTCATATTTTAATATTAAGCAAAAGAAAGATAATACAGTAGGCAGGAAAAATACTTAAGCTTTTAAATGTCGTTTTAGAAGATCTAAACTAAACCTTCAAAGATAATACAGTGCTGGTTATTCGACACAAATAAAATTCGGAGAGGAGTTAAGGGAAACAGACGGCAACTCCAGCATGGGAATAAAAATTTAAACAAGACAATATTGAAGGGCTACACTTTGATGAAAGGAAAGATCAAACTATGATATTCGGAAAGGCGAGACGAATTATGAAAACTAAAAACCATATAGCTTTAATTGAAGGACCCGGTAGTTTATATTTTGGGTACTTGGATCTTAGCCAGTCTCGTGTCATGGATATTGTCGAAGGAATATTAGACTACTTACAAGCTATTATAGATCTAAGCAAATTAGGTGTTATGGGATGTGATGGTTCAAATGTAAATACGGACTGGAAGGCGGAATCATACGAATTATAGAAAGGTGAGTAAATAAACCATTACAGTGGAGTGTATGCCCGTTGCACGCTAATAAACTTCCCTTGAGATATTTGCTGCAAAAACTAGATGACCACACAACAGATCTCTATTCATATTCTGAGCCGATTGGATCCCTTCTTCCCAATTTCGAAAAAATGCCTTTTATTAAATTTAACACCATAGAAGCTGTCCTGCCTCTTGTAAATGAAAATGATCCAAGTCCAGATCAATAGTATTTGTCCAAACTATCCTAAGCAATAATTGGAGATGGAATATGTTCTCAAAGTTTGGCAGAGAAAAGTCCAAGGGAGATGGCACAAACACGTTGGTTCACGACAGCTAACCGCATTCTTAGAGTTTATGTAGCTACAACTGATCCTTGAGAAAGCTTAAAGATGTAAGCTGAGTTTGTAATACAAGTATATTCACGTATGAGATTTGAGATAAAAACACAACCAAAATTGGAATATGGCGCCAGGCATCTATGGAAATCAATGCAGCCCTCGAGAGATTTTCCGAATAATGACTGCGTTCACCAGATGCAAACACATTCACAAATGTTTGCGCTTTGATTCTAAACTTGTTGACAGCGAACTGACCGCTTTCCAAACATGTTTGACGTTAGCAAGTCGTTCAGAACCATAAAGCGCAAACTGATTGCCAACGTTTGCATCTGGTGAACGCGCCCAATGTCTCATCATTTTATCAATAAAGTTATTTAAGACAATGCTTAATTTGTACACCCGGAAATCATTCAAATTTGTATGTTAACAGATTAACGTCAACGTATTAGAGAAGATGCTCTCAGAAGGATTTTAAAATGTAGGAAGGCCGGTATAAAAATTGTGCTTTCATAGTATCCCAAATCCCTAAATCAATGTCGATGCAGAAGAATACATAGATCTCATAGACTGGATGAATAGTACTGTAACAAATCCTCCTCTAATACAGCATTTAGCAGACGAAGAATAATTGTGGGACATGGTGAAACAAGTCCCAAAGTTTGACAATTTTCCTTGCCATACTAAGCGGTGGAGAGGTGTGTGAAGATAATTACTGATGCATCAATAGAAGTGTGTGGTGAAGAATCTATAGATGGTTATATTCGAACTAAACTTGATGCCAGAAAGAATTAGCCAATATTTGAAAGTAAATGTCGACACTATGCTTCAAGGAATGAGTAAGTAAAAATGTTGAGCAAAGGAGGGTGGGCGAGTGGAACTCACCGTGCAGCAACCTCATCGTGGTGAATTCTGGGTTAAATGAATATACGAAATAATGTTAAATATCTGCATATTAGTTCAATATAAAAACCTTTTGTGCCGAATATTAATTCAAGCAAAAAGCTGCACAGTGCACAGCGCAAAAATAGTAAATAAATATGCATTGGTTAACCCTCTCTTATATTTTTAGTCCTGGGGGCCGGTTAAATCTTTTTAGATCAGGATGAAAATGTTTTAACAAGATAGTAGCATTGATATTAATATCTTAGACACTAGCCTGCCCCAAAAATAAAGCAAAAAAAAAATATTTTTTTAGGTCCCCGGGGGCCCGGTCAAAAATAATTTAATTCGGCCTATGTTTGGTACACAGTATTAGGACTACCACATACAACTTTTTTTTACTAGCCCGTTTAAAAGTTCCCAAAAAATTTTTTTTCCCTTTTTCGGCCCGGCCCAATCTATAGGTCAATATGTCTTGCACAAGGGTTCCGTTAAGGTATAACTTACATGAATTTTATGAAACACTGCAATCTCAAGACAAATTTCTTCAGCAATAGCATGGATACTTTCGTCATCAATGTTCGCCAAATAAAGGGCAGATTTAATCAAAGGTAGGTTATAATGGTAAAACTTTATAAAATTTTGATACTTCTCTACCTCCTCCATTTTGAACTGTTGTAGTTCGAATATTTGAGCCACGTTCGTGATTGAGAACGATTTCAAAATTGATTTTAGGATATTAATACATTGTGGATGAGAGGATAGGTGGTTTAATATGAGGATATTAGCACCCGTTTCTAAAAACGCTGCATCAAGAATCGCTTGGTTGACACCTACATCTGGAAGAGTGTGCCATGTTGGTTTATTATACCTGGTGTCAGCAGCATCTGCTATGTCGTCGTCCAGTAAAAGGGAGGCATCATGCTAAAAGTGTAAGTATAAAATTGTTCAGCTAGTAACATTATAAATTGCAAATATTTATTGAAATTTTTTAATATTTTTAAATAAAATCTAAGAAAAATACAGTTCAGCGGAAAGGCCTGGGAGATATGGATGTTAAGTCGCATAAACCATCCACTTTAACGGATCTGATAGGCATTTGCTGCAACTAAATATAATGAACGGAATGCCGCAGTAGAAAATATTCTTCATCATAACTATCAAAGTGGGCTAGTGTACATCGACACTAGTTACTTGAAACAGGGTTAAAGATGTAAATAGCGCCGGAACAATCCGAAAGGATCTCCCCGGCAAAAATGCCATACGATATTATTATTATTATCAAACTGGAACACCTAAATAAACCATCTCCCATATTATCACTACGTTTCTGAGAGTATTAAAACTAATCCAAAAAATTTTAGAACAAAAAACAGAATACCACAAGAATGGTGATCAAGCATCATAATACCTCTCTTCAAAAAGGAAGATAAATCGGACCCGGAGAATTACAGAGGAATTAATTTTTTAAACACAACACTAAAATGGACGCATGTGGAGGGACCACGTAGATCGGATGGACCCTGAACGTATGGCGCATTGGGCGAAAACACAGAAGCCCAACACCAAGCGACCCATAGGAAGACCCAAAAAACGATGGTACGAGAGTTGGAGCTCCGGATCGCAGCAAAGACTGTAACAGTGAAACAGGACATAGTCCTATTACAAGAAGAAGAAGAAAGAAGAAGACTAAAATTAACGACCAAAGTAAACTGAATAAAATTATAACATTAGCAGAAGAACAACAAGGTTTTAGGTCGGGAAGATCATGCACTGACACTATATTTATAATAAGGCAGGTTAAAAAAAATCGTTAGAATACAACAAACCGGCATACATGTGTTTCATGGACCTTAAGAAGGCTTTCGACAGGGTCATATTAAAGGACGTTATCCATTTGTTATACTCGAGAGAGGTACCTCTAGGAATACTTAAAACGATCGAAAATATCTACCAGAACAACAAGATAAGAGTAAAAGTAGATGAAGAACTAACTGACCCAATTGAAACTGGCAATGGAATAAGACAGGGAGAGTCAGTTTTCTCCTTGCGCAGAGTGAGAACTTTGTGGCTTAATTCCAGATAATAAATTATACTTCGCTACGTTAAAGAGATTGTGATAAAAGGATAAAAGCAATGTTATTATAAAAGAATATCTTACCATTTTATGACACCATCCTAGCACGTAAGCGTTTTTCAGGTTGCTTTGATTGAGAACTGATGGCTTTTCTAAAAGTCGGTAAGCATGGACCATAAATATTGCTCTAGCCAAATATTTAGGATCTAGTTTTAGGTGATGGTCGAGTAATTTTGAAAATCTGAGTTTCAGATCTGGATAATTTTGGTGGTATATCAACTGTTCGTTTATAAGTTCTTCGTGGATCTCTGGATAGGTCGAGAGGATAGCATTCGTTTCGAAGGCCAAATCTAAATTTCTTTGGCGATTTTCGTAGTTCGGTCTAAAAAATATGTAAAATAATATTCCACCCATCCTATTCAAAAGTGTATTTACTCAAAATAACATTAATTTTTGTATTATCTATCTAACTAACAAATTGCGTTATACATAATGTGTTTTCTCAAAAAATTGTAATATCGCAACCTTAAAAATATTTCAATATGGAAAGAACCGTTATGTCACAATTAAAAATTAAAGCTCATGTTCCGGTAAAAACAGTATCATTCGAACTTATGACAAGAAGGTGCGCTACTTTCTGGTGAAAAACATATTGATAATAAAAAAGTATTAATTTAAAAAGCGTCCATTTATAAACCCAATGTTTTTTAACGTTCCTTTGGGAAAAAGTAAATCAAATTTTTGGAAAATATTCTGTCTTATTGTATTACTTCGAATCAAAACTATATTATTTCGAATCAAAATATCGTTTTTTTAGTTATTATTTTCTTTTAACAAGCAGGTAAAATATTGATACAAAAATTTAGTAAGAGCGTAGGCGCAAAATTTCGAACCAATGCTTTTTAAATGCATAATTTTTTTCGAATCCTGAAAAAACGAATAAATATTTTTGAAAAATTTAAACGCAGTATGAAAGATTACATTATTATTGAGGGCCGAAAGTTCCTTAGAATAAACAAAAACATTGTTATCAATGAGATATTTAAAACTAAAAATCATTCTAAATTTTCTCTTTTTTTACCCCTGTAATTTATAGAAGTTTTCAGGAACTTTTGGCCGTCGGTAATAATGTAGTCTTTTATTTTGCTTACAAATTTTTCAAAACTACTTATGGTGGGGGAGCCCAAGCGGAGATTTTTCTCGAGCGCGTCAGAAAATCACATGGGGAGAAATCTTGTACCTACCCTGAAAATTTTTTACCCATACCATCTATAGACTCTTAATACAGGGAATTTCGTTAAGGGGTGTCCTAAAAAATATATCCTCAAAACTCAAAAACTCAAAATCATCAGATTCAGTTAAGTACATGCAGAACAGTGTATATTTCAAAAATCTGACGATTTGTCCAGGGCGTAAGGAAATGGGCGAGTTAGGTACAAGGTTTCACAAAAAAAGCGAATATTTCGTGAAATGTACGTGTACGTCAGATCGAATAAAAAACTGAAAAATACGTGTTCAATATATTTGAAAAATCTATCGAATCACATCAAACTCGAGTACCAACGGAGGTGGGGTGGGGGGTTAAGTACTTTAAAAAATAGTTTCCTTGGTTGTTTGTAGTCCAGGAACCAAAGCGTTTCACCTCGAAATTTTTACAGAATGGATCAATTTGCTTGAAAATTTGAGAATAAGTAGTGGATAGTCCATGGATCAAAATCTATATGATGCCGACAGGCGCTTTTACCACGGGGGTGGTTGCCACCCCATCTCAAGGGTGGAAATTTTTTATTATATTTTGACCGCAAAAGTTAATAAAAACCTTCTTTCTAAGCAAAAAATGTTCTATACATTTTTTTGATAAAATTAATAGTTTTTGATTTATTCGCTATCGAAAGTGTTAGTTTTATATCTAAAAAATCAATGTTTTTCGATCGTATACTCATTTACGATTCACTCAATTTTTGCCGTAGAACAAATTTTATCAAACCAAGTTCTTGGAAATTAAATTACCTACCATTTCATATTTAAACAGTTTTTCGTATCTCTGATGCTAATCTTTCTATTCTGAAGAAAATGGCATTTTTTACCCAATTGCAAACATTCGTTATTCGCTTTAAACTTCAGTTTTTTAAAAACCAATCATTCTAAGCCAGTCAAACTTTTGGAAACTATTAATAATACATAAATAAAGAAGAATAAATAAGTCCAATGACTACCCAAGTAGCAATTTGTCGACGCGACAACGTTGTCTACCGCGTGGCAACGTTTGGTTACAACGTTGTTATTGCCTAGAAGACCCTATTCTGCACTAATTTGGTGGACGATTTTTGAGTTGTCTTGACGTTGCCTAGGCAACCTCCTATGAAGCAACATCGTTTCGTATGCGTTGCATAAGACAACTGAAGCGACTATAAAAAGAACCTGCGCGTGCAATGGTTGCTCAAGGAGTCAGGCTAGTTATGTTTTTTACCTATATTTTTAACACCTGTATGGTGAATGCGAAAACCAAAAAGGTAACTATTTTGACATCGTATTAGGCATTTAAATTTATATAAATACATAAAGGACTTACATAAGGACACACAAAATTACCTGATCTGAAATTTATAAGCGCATCTCAGATTACCGTCAAATATGGATATTTCACCTTTAAAAAACACACGCGCTACTTTTTTTACCACATTTTTGACAAAAAATATGCAAATTTAAAAAAATCAAATTTTAATATAAAAGTCAAAATTTATGTTAAAGATGTTCTGTATAAAATTAATGTATTGATAGTGCTTTTAACCCGGCATTGGTCGCTAGGTAGGTTGTTACGCGAGTGGTCGCGCGTGAGATTTTCTCTCACATATCCAACTTTTGCCTTTCTTTACAAAATTTTACAAAAAAGATGAGGTTTCATCAACGATAAAGCCATCTGCTTTAAAAAGACACGATGTTTTTCTGTTTTATTATTATTATCTTTATATAAAATGTGACTATTGATGCCGCCAATATTTAACATTGAAAAATATATGGTAAGTGACCATCTACAACTAACCCGTGAAACAAAATATAAGATTTTCATATCATCGACCACATCCACGGCGCCTTTTATTACATCATAAAAGGATATTATTTTAGGTTTTAGCGGGGAAAATAAAATTAATTTTTATACACAGTTGGTGACGCCGGTGGTCGCTTGATGAGAGAATCTCTCACATGAAGCGCACTGACTCAACAATATGGTGATACTAAGTAAACTGAGTCACTATCTGAGCGGACGAGTCTATTAGATTGTCGAGGGAGGATAGTTAGGAGACTAGAAGGAACTACAGCGCGTATAATTTCCCAGAAAAAAAGTTGTGCGCAATTTTCTGAAATAGTGAGAGAAAATCTCATATAGCGACCACTGGCGGGTTAAAGGTATCAGAAAATGCCTGCATATTTTATATTCTGTGTTTTCATTTTCTTTACATCCCAAAAATCTCAAGTAAAACCAAAATGGTGCATTAAACAATATTACTAAAAAAATACCTTATTACCAACCCTAGACCGATAAGACAACTTAGAAGTCCAATCGCCAACCAAACCCGGCCGCGCTGACTATCCCAACCATTTTAGAACGCACCCTCTTATTGGGTGACAGAGAGGTCATGTGACCAGTGTCAAAAGTGTAGCATTCTCCTTAACAGCGTTGCCACATTTAGGAGATTTCTACCTTTTTGGTAGATTTTTGATATTTTTTAAAATATTCTAGTAGGTAATATTTTTTAGTAGATTTTTGGTATATTTCAAAATTTTGTTATGACTAAAATAAAATTTGCTTTTTAATAGTATTTACCCCATTTCTAAATTAATTTTCACACTTTTGGTTACAATTTCCCAATCCGATAATAAGACCGAAAATAAGATTCAGAATAAATAAGTCATTACCGAAAATAAGATTCAGGACGTAGATGATGAATATTACAGAGAAATGAAACTGAAAATTGGATTCTTGTGTAACAAACTTGCAGATTTCAAGTAACAGTGCAAGCAGTATTTCAGGTGTTATTGAAGAGTTCTGGCATTCGGTGAGCCTATTAGAAGCTAACGATGGAAAACTAAAATATCTAAACATATGTAATTTTGCAAAACACAAAATGTTGTGTTCACTTGTTTCTAATGTTAAATGCGAAACAATTGTTTGAAGAATTTGATCCAGACATGCAGCTGTTAAAATTAGTGGATGACAAAATATTCTAGTTGTAAAATGTACCTATTCATTTTTGTCGAATCATGAGGAAACTATAATAAGTATTTTTGAAAAATTTAAACGCAGAATGAAAGACTGCATTATTTAGAAAAACCAAAACGTTTCGTTTGAATGAGATATTTGGAATTAAAATGACACTACATTTTGTCTTTTTTTCACCCCTGTAACTTATTAAAATAAACATTATAGAAGTTTTCAGGGACTTTCGGTCCTCGGTAATAACGTAATCTTTCTTTCTGCGTTTAAATTTTTCAAAATATTTATTAGATTTCTCAGGATTCGCAAAAAATTCAAAACATTTAAAATACATAGAACATTTTAACTAGCGACATTTTGCGCCTATCCCCTTAAGTTAGCTGTTGTTTTTATTACAAACCAGCTATTAAAAAAACAAACAAACAGGTTGTTAAATAAATCGAAAATTTCCAGCAAAATAAAACAAATAATAATAAGAAAAAAATAAGGTTATAAAGCAAATTGTTTTTCTCCTTCTGAAGTTTTGGTTTGAGCAAACTGAAAGTGACAGTTAGTGACGTGACATCCTGAGTGTTCATTGTGGATAATAATGAAAAATTTTAATTTTAAATAAAGTACAAACAAGTTAGAAAACTCAATACAAAAAATTTGATCAAACTAGACTGATAGTGAGAGCACAGATTTTTATAATTTCAAAAAAACTGCAATTGTGACGTCACTTTGACGTACTTCCGGAGTTTGCTCAAACTGTTTGATCAAATTGTTTGATGGTGAGACGCGGCCTTCACACACCTAGAACAACACCTAGGGTCGTGACAGACAACTTCAGAGTCGACCAGAAAACCCAAATCAGCCAGGGCGTAAATTAGTTTAGCATTATAACGTTTTTAAGTCGTTGCGATTGTTGAAAAAACTTAACTGTGATATGTACAGTATTTCTCATGATCATCTTTCAGTGCGTCACAGTTTTTCGATTTCTTTCTAACGCATTAAATTGTATGTGACAGAAAAAAAGGCACGTCGGTGATTACATTTCGTCGGTGACATTTTTGTAACATTTATTCTAGTTATTCTAGTTGTCGATAGATGGCCCCATAATAAAAAAATGTTTTTTTTAATTAGATAATAATATTAGGTACAAATAAAATCTGTATAATTTATAAGACTATACAAATCAAAGAAAATACCATTTTATAAATGCAAGAAACACATTTGACTTATTTTTATTCCAAATTGAAAATAAAATGTGACAACTGTCAGATTTAACTAAAATGTCATGTTAGAATAAATGTCATAAATGTGTATTATCACGGACTACTTACCCTTTTCCCTATCATTTGTTACGCACTGAAAAATGATCATGAAAAGGACAATAGTTGTCACAATGGTAATAAATTAGTTGCCCGTGTAACTAAAGGTATTACTTAACGTTGTAACATCGTAATGTCAGTCGGGATAGGGGACGTTGGCCGAAACAACTGAAAATGCTCTCGGGCAACGTTATATACAGTGCATTTGTTTGTACTGACAACCAATGCGTCGAAAAATTACTACTTGGGTAAAAACACCGCCAACTTACATTATTATGCTTCCAATAATTGGATTTCTCTTCTTTTTTCAAAAAAATATATTGATTTTTTAACCGTAAATTTTTTATTTTTAATCTCAGAAAGTTTGTTAAAAAAGAATTTTGTAGGTTTTTCCAAGATCTATAAGCTTATTAATATTAAATCCTTTTAAAATTCTCAGTCACAAAAAGAGGTGGCATTGAAAGGGTTGGTAAAGGTGGTTTTTGCATGATATTACAAGTTTTAATTGTCAATAGCTCACTCAACTTTTGCCATAAAACAAATTTTTGCAAACTAAGTTCTTGGGAAGTAAATAAGCTACAATTTCATATTTAAATATTTTTTTGTATATCTGATGGTAATCTTTCTATTCTGAAGAAAATGGCATTTTTTACCAAACTATAAAAACTCGTTATTCGTTTTTAACTCCATTTTTTTAAAAACTAATCATTCTAAGCCAATCAAACTTCTAGAACCTATTAACAATACATAAATCAAGAAAACCAAATCAGGTCAATGACAAATTTTAATTAGGATGGTGATTAGGGGGTTGTTTACGATCACTTTTTTGCTGAAAAATAGGGACTTACATTCTTTTCATTATAAGTCACTTAACTTTTTTAGCTAGAGATTTTTTTTCTTTCTGGAAATACATATTTTTAAATAGTTTAAATTAGTTTTACCAAGTTATCCTCGAAGAATGCATAGTTTTCCCGTCCTTTGACTTTGAAACTACAATATTTAGCATTTGACGAAGAAGAGCCAATATATAATAAAGTATAGCTCAATTACTATGGGTCTTAAAGAAAATTAAAAAAAAAACGGTTTTGTATATTTTTTCAAAAGGTACATTTTTGTTAAGTAAAGTTGTTTTGATAAAACGAAAACTTTTTGAGTTATTAGCAGAAAACTGATTAAAAACATTGATTTTTTCGATATAAAATTAACACTTTCGATAGCGAATAAATCGAAAACTATCAATTTTATCAAAAAAATGTATAGAACGTTTATTGCTTATAATGAATGTTTTTACCAACTCTTGCAGTCAAAATATAATAAAAATTTCCACCCCCGGGATGGGGTGGCAACCACCACCATGGTAAAAGCGCCTTTCGACATCATATAGATTTTGATCCTTGGACTATCCACTACTTACTCTAAAATTTTCAAGTAAATCGATCCATTCTGTAAAAATTGCGAGGTTGTGTCCTATTTTAAGCTTCATTACTTAGAATATTGGTATATTGTTTGCATTTACACTTTATGGCTGTTTGAACTAGGTGCAGATTTTTATATTATGATGTCTCAGATTGATGGTGAAATATTAATAATATTAATTGAAGCGAGACCTGTTCTTGGGGACAAAACAATAGAAACATATAAAGATAGAAACTTGACGAGAAATGCTTGGAATGGTGTATGCCGTGCAATGTGCATTTAACAGTGAATTTGACGAATTAGGCGATATAAACACATTTGGTAAGTACAGCAATAGTTATTTATGAAACAGTTCGTGAAGTATGCTTTTTGCGAACGCACGCGATATTTAGAGCACGAGCGACAGCGGAGCAAGTTCGCAAAAAGTACTTCACGCGGAGGTATCCGAATTGCGTCCAAAATTTTGAGGGATTTTCAGGTAATATCGCTAATGTGCTTTGTATGGTCAATTGCGCTCCGTATCTAACAATAAAATTTAATCCTACACAGTATTACCTGGGTTTACAGGGTTTACCTAATTAGTTTCTTAGTAAAAATAAGAGAAAGTGGAGATTAGCTTGATAGGGTGGAATTTTTAAAATTGCAGTTTATTTCCAAACAGTAAAGAGTGAACAATCGCACCGCGCAATGGATTTTGAAATGATGTTAAGTGAACGGGGAAAACCACTTACAGTTTTTCAAAAATTCAAATTTAGAAAGGTTCGTGAATTAAAAAAGTTTGGTGAAACTGTGTGGTATTGAACAAATAAACAGTGTAAAGCAAAACTATATACATTAAATAATGTGTTTTCAAAAGTTAGTGGTGAACACAATCATGACCTTGCTGAAGAAGTAATAATTCGCTAGAAAGTTAAAAATTCTCTTAAAAGAAAAGCAACAGAAGATATTGCGAAACGACCTGCGAAGTTGTTACACAAGGAAATCGAAAAGCAAAGCGAAGTACTTACCTCTCTGTCAACAAAAGATGGCCAACACATAAAAAAGAACATTAATCGCACGCGATTGAAAACGGTTCCAAAATTGCCAAAATCACCCAAGGATGTTCAAGAATTTTTGAAACAAATTGAAATATTTACTATCAAAAATGAACAGTTTTTGTTGATTAATGATGAACAGTTTAATATTGTTGTTTTTTCATGTCTGTCTAATCTTTCATTTATGTGTAACAATTCCACTTTATTTATGGATGGAACATTCGATTATTGCACAAATTTTTTTTTTCAAATGTTTACATTACATACATTGATTAATGACACTTATGTTCCGGTTGCATTTTGTTTGTTACCTAATAAGCAAAAATTCACTTACAAATCATTATTCGAATTATTAAAGAAAATATGTCAAGATTTGGGATGCAATTTAAATCCAACGAATTATTGATTAGGTTTGTGATTGATTACGAATTAGGTATCCACTCCAGCGTGCGAGAAGTTTTTCCGGAAGAAAATGTTGTTGGTTGTCGATTTCATCTTGCTCAAGCTTGGTAAGTAATACGTATAGCAATGTAACTGGCAAATAGTAGATTGTTAAGAAAAACTTGAGTTATGACGTCATCATATTTTTTTGCTGTAAAACTAAACATTTCAATATGTTTATTTCAAACTTTACTGTAATTTCTTTTTTCAAATATTTATTTTTTCAATTTTTTTTTTACAAAAAACAACATTTGATATAAGTTAAAATAAGAATGTTAGGTAAAATATCTTCAAAAAAATTTATTTTTTGACATAAAAAAGATGTCATAATTTCTGTCAAAAAATTGGCTCCTAAATATTCTCATTATTTTTTAAAGATGTATTTTTTTTATAAAATTTGACCTGTTTCAAACTTTGTCTTGAATGCAAGTACTTTCTGAAATAAAGAATTTATTCTATAATCTTGTTATAGGTGGCGTAAAGTACAAAATGTGGGGTTGAGTTCTGAGTATAAAAACGAGAACTCAGAAATAGGTAAATGGCTGAAGCATATTTTGGGCCTATTGTATCTTCCTCCGAGCCAAGTTGGAGATTGTTTTGTGGAAGATTTTATGCCTGAAAAACCAGATGATCATCGAGATGACGCATTTGCAAACTATCTAGTTGAAACGTATATCGAAGAGGACTCCACATTTCCTTCACAAATTTGGGCAAAGAATAGCGCATCTATATATAGAACAACTAATTCTTGTGAGGGATTGCATTCAAAATTTAAAAATTATTGTTTGTCTCCACAACCTAATATTTTTTTGTTTGTTGAAACATTAAAGCGCATTCAAACCGATTCTTATATAAAAATAAATTCTGTTAAACAAAATATTTCTAGAAATGTAAATAAAGCTACCTCCAGCAAATATATTTTTCTCGAACAGAAAATTAACCAGTATACAGGGGTGAAATTTCTCCAAATTTCAAGATACAATTTCGTTAAATGTGTTAGTTATAAATTCGGTGCTTTTTAATATAATATATTATATAAAAATAAACTTTTAGTTGATAATACGGTTATTATATTTCCCTGCTTGCCTAATATTTATTAAGCTATCCTCTTACCGCAATTGGGTTGGCTAATTAGGAAATGAAACGCAATTCGGGCTAGACGTTATCGGTGGCCAGGTAAGCAAAATATTTGGGACGCAATTCGACAAGGCCCAAGAAACGGAACGCAATTCGGACTAGACGCTTCACGCACAGTTTCATACGAGTATTTTATCTACGATAAACAAATAAAAAAAACTGTAACTCTTTGTCACTGGAATTCATTTCTATTTTACAATTTTTAGAACTTTGACATTTAAAAATTCTAACTTCTTTCAAACCACAAAACTGTCAAAACTTTTATTGTAATTTAGTGCTCATTATGTCATCACCATTACAACGCGAAAGTTAAGGATATGTGATTAATATATGAAAGTGTGCCAAAAAACAGTGCGAAAAAGTAAATCCCATTTAAAATACATTGTTACTTTACGCACCACACTTTAAACCCTTCACGCACTGTTATCGATAATGACATTTTTCACAAACTAAAAACATAATATGACATAGAGTAGATAAAATGATTTATATATGTTACTGATAACAACAATAATTAAAACTGCTAAGTATATTATAATAAACCTTATTTTACATGGTTGCAATTAACGTTGAGTAAATACAGGGTGTTCCATCAATATGTGTGAATATAAAAATAGGTATATAAATCGTATCTTTTTGCGTTAATAGGATGGACCCAATGAATTCGGTTCCTCTTATTTCTCTTTCTTCGGCGATAAAGTCATCACAACGCTATAATTTGATTTCGTTCCATATTATATAACTATACCTTTTATTCTACGAAATTATATTTAGTTTTATAGGGTAAACGACTCGGTGAAGACTGGAGTAGGTCGGCGGTCATGTCTTGTGTGAAATTATCTAAAAGCAACATTTAAAACGAGGGGAACAACATTTAAAAATGAGTGGATGACAGAGGGTCTTTTAAATTTTGTACATGAAAAACATAGATTGTAATGTTGGTCTGAAGCTGTTTCCTTGTGGAATTTTTGTAATAAACTATTCTAAATGGGAAATAAGCAACAACCCAGCAAACACACCTACGTGATAATTACGTGAATTTTGGATACATTATTTGTCACCAATATACGTAAATTGCTTACGTGAATTTCACGTGAAAATTTGGTTGGAATGTCACATTGAAAATACGTCTTTAAATTACGTGAATAACTCGTCTTCAATAGACGTGTTATTTACCTTAAATAGCAATAAAATGTTTCGGGAAATTCAAGTTGCAAATACGTGTTGATTAACGTATCTTTTAGGGAATGTATATATTAGTATTCACGTGAAAGATACGTCCTCGGTTCACGTAAATAATTCGACCTTAATTAACTTATGAATCACCTAATTATTATCCTCATATTAGATAAATAAAACAAGCATATAAAGTATTAACAATGTATTTATTTAGTAGAATTTCGAGACTTTAAAACATTTGTCTTGTATAATTATTATACAAGATAATGAACCAAAAATGGTACCGACCTAAAGACACATTAAAAAATTTTCCAACACAAAACACAACACAGGTCACTTTTTATTTCGAGGAGGACACTTCGACACTTTCTTGTTTTTTTTTAATTGCAACATCGGCACTTCAACCCTCGAGCAGTGAGGTAAACGTTAATAAGAAAGACTTTATTATAAATAAACTCGCCTAAAATAAAACGAGGGAAATAAAGCTCTTCACGTTTCACTTTTTGTTGTGAGAAATGTGAGAAGCTGATATTAGAGGTTATGATCACATCAATTATAAAAATCGATTATTTTTAAATTACAGTTAAACTATTCTACTTACTTTAAATTAGTATTACCTATTTTCTTTTTGTTTCTAAATTTCTTCCACTATCGGCCTTACTAAAAATCTAGTTCAATACTAGAATAATATAAAAAGTAATTCTATTGAATCGTATCTATTATTCGATAAATCGATTAATTTAGATTTCAAACCAACTATGTTAGTCACGTACCGTGGTCACGTAATAGTATTTAAAAGAGGAGAAAGGCTTGGTAGTACGTCATCACCGCGCGCGATTTGAAAATTAGACTCAACATCATTTTAGCTCCTGTAATATTTTTAAAGAAAAAAATAGCAAAAATCAAATCAAGGTTGGACTGAAATAGTTATGCTAAATGATTTTAAAAGCGAAATCATCAACTTTTTTTTAAATATTGGTATTATTTACATTACTTTTACGTGAAATACATCTAATTTTTCGACGTCCATAAAATGCAGTCAGTAAAATTCAAGCGATACCTATTTAACCAACACCGTCGTAAAATTTTGTTTTCCAAAATATTTCTCAAAATTTAACCAAAGGAAGTTATTTCTATTTCGTGATTATTACGTGAAATAAACGTACCTTTGCGATGTAACCGACATTCACACCTATTATAAAAAACATGTACTATATTCGTCATTATGATTTTATATTATTTTAATGTCAAACATGTATAAAGGAAGCACTAATATATAGGTGAATGATTTGGCAATAAAATACGTTTTTTTCCCGTCATAAATCACCGAGTTACGTATTCGTTGAAATTTGCCGTAAATTTAACGTAATCATCACGTAACTGGGCTCAAACCTGTTTGCTGGGAATTTAACTAAAAAAAATAATTATATTAATGTTTCTACGCTCAAATCGGATGTCAAAACGTTAATAAAATAATTTTTTTAGTTCAATTGTGGCTTATTTCCCATTTAGAATAGTTTATTACATAGAGTGTATGATATAATTAGATGAGCTACTCCAAGATCCCACAAATAATTTAGTAGAACAACGATTGTAAAAACAAATTAAGACTTTTAATTAAAAACATAAAAAATAATAACAACTGAAAAAATAGAAATTGAAAATGAATTAAATACGCATTACAGTACATTAGGACAAAAGTATGGACAAAAAATACCCATTTGTAATGATACATCGTAATGATACATATCAGACTTCGTATCATAATATATCTACCTCAGCCACAAAGTGTAAAGAAAAATAATATACCAAACAACACAGCAATAGGTGCGTCAAAACTACCGCACGAAAAAACCCTCGCCCAAAATCTTATAATGTGAAACAGCCCTAAAAGACGTGCAGAAAAACGGATTATGGAGTAGACGCTATAATTTTGAGCTTTACCACCTTATAGTGAGCCTCGTATTGGTAGGTCTATCAAAATAAAAATGCTGCGGTGGCTATGTCACTTAGAAAGAATGAATGAGACAGGATAGAGTGAGGAGAAGAGGTAGGCCCAGAGCACGATTTAAGGTCCAGGTGAAAGACGGCATAAGAGTATTTAGAGTACGAAATTGTAAAACCAAGACGAAGATAAGAAGGATTGGAAGATGATTCTGAAACAGGCCAGATTTATTTTAAAATCTGCAATTAGTATGATATAATTGATCCAATAAATGGCATAACCCAGACATCCAAAGTAAAAGTTATCCTCAAACACCAAATTGTCCTATAAATATGGTCCACATAATGTTCAGAAAAAAGTCACACCATTTTGAGCGTCCAGTTTGGGGTGGGGGGGGGGGAGATCGGGGAGAAGTCGGTAAATTAGTAGTTTTTTTACGTTTTTCGTCAATATTTCTAAAACTATGCTTTAGCGTAAACAATGTTCCATACAAAAATGCGCTTCATAAAATTTAAAACAAAAAAGGTCCTGTACATAATTGTTATGAAATCAGCCGTTCCAGAGTTACAGAGGGAGGAAAGTGGAAGTTTTCTATACTTTTTATATTTTTTGGGCAATTGATGATGATTTTGGGTGGTGAGGTTGACGATTATTCAAGGACTTATCACATCACTAACATACCATCGGCCACTGAAATAGCAAATTTTATTTACAAAACACAATCCTGTTAAATAAAATTTCTTTCATCAGTAATAATATTATAAATTGCCCAAAAAATATAAAAAGTATCGAAAACCTAAACTTTTCACCCTTCGTAACTCTGGAACCGTTGATTTTATAACAATTATGTAGGTATAGAACTTTTTTTGTTTTAAATTGTATGTAGAACATTTTTGTATAGAACACTGTTTACTGTTTTTACGCTAAAGCATATTTTTAGCAAGATTGACAAAAAACTTAAAAAACTACTAACTTACCGACTTCTCCCTCATCTCTCCCCCCCCCCCCCAAACCGGCCGCTCAAAATGATGTAACTTTTTACTGAACAATATGTGGAGCATGTAAAATAATTTGGTGTTGGAGAAAAACTTTTATTTGGATGTCTGGGTTAAGTCTTTTTTGGACCAATTATACTTACCTCAACTTTGGAACCGTTCATTTTAGAAGGATTATGCATAGGGCCTTTTTGTTTAAAATTTAATGTAGAACAGTTTTTTATAGAAGGTGGTTCATGCTAAACCGCATAGTTTTAGAAATATTGACTAAATACGTAAAAAATTACGAATTTACCGATTTCTCCCCCCTCTTCCCCCAAACCCGACGCACAAAATGGTGTGACTTTTTTCTGAATATTATGTGGACCATATAGAATAATTTGGTGTTGGAGGATAACTTTCACTTTTGATGTCTAGTTATACCATACTAAATAGTCTCTGCACATCTTCAATATTTGTGTATATGTGCTTTAAGGATACATGGTACAGATATTCCGTCGCCTTAAAGCAACAGTAGGATATGTAAAATAATGTAGTTTCGAGAAAAACGCAATTGAAAATTTTACGAAACTTCAGTAATTAATTACTTTTTTATATTTGAATGGATTTACATGGAATTTTGTTTGATTACCTAACTTTATATGCGTCACATAACAATTTATATTAGTTCATAAAAAAGTGCATAAAACTTGTATTGCACTAAAGTTTTGTTTAAAATTTTACACATTTCAATACAAAAAACAAAAAAATTTTGTTGTTCAAACATGTTATTATATAAATTATAACATGAACATACTTGTTTTCCAAAAGTTTAAAAATTTGACAAGATAATAAACAAAATAAAATGAAAACAGCATCAGAATCAGTTTTGGTAATAGCGGATGCTGAAAGTTGTGAAAGTAAAAACTTATTGCATCTTCTTAAATCAGCCCGAAATTTCTAAAGGGGAATTTATCATGAATTAAGCTTATTTCTAACATACACCTTTTAACATCAATGTAATAGAACTATTGTTTAAATTACTGAAGATAAAATTGTGACCGCAAGCTGGATGATACAAACACAGACATAATTGGAACTTAGCAATAACTGCAAGGCAACAGTAGGATATGTGCGTAAGATAACTTTGCATTAATATTGATGACCAAAATGGGTAAACGACAAAATATGATGGTATGATATGTATCTTGTCTTAATGTTGCATTATAGAATTTGGGCTAAAAGGAATTAAGCTACACAAGGAATAATATTATGAAAATAATAGGATATAATATTATGAAAAAAGTATTTCACTTTTTATTTATCTTAGTGTTACACTCAACAGAAGGGTTTATTTCGAATCATTTGACATGGATATCACAAAAGTCATTTTCTGTACATATCCTATTGTTGCTTTGAGGCGACGATTCAGAGAAACAGATGATGTCCTCATTTCATATGGCACCAAAAATAGAAGTTTATTAAATAATTTAAAAATTGCACACAGACCTAACATTTTCCTTTTGTTGCTGATTCTCTTTCTGGTTCAAGGTCCTAAAAGAACTAAATCTTGCCAAATTAAATTCCGACTTTGGCACATTAATAAAACCTTTTAAAATATTTCTCAACATAATTCACCTTAATTTGGAATACGAATATTTCTTCACTAATCACAAAAATAACTACATACAACATCAATTAAAAAATATTTATTGATAGTTTTTATTTATATGATTATAAAATGTCCTTGCGAATTTGGATAACCCGTAAAGAACTTTATCAATAGTAGTGATTAGCAGGCACATTAGTCCATTTACTCACGGTAAACTATTGCAAAACCTCCAAATTTTAAAGAAACTCTTGGATTGACATGAAATTTGGCGTACACATTCACAACGCATAATATGTCAAAGAAAAAAGTGATATTGTGCCGACGTGTGATATTGCCCTCAGGGTGCGTTTTACCCTTTCTTGTGGGTGAAAAAATATACGTTCAAAGTTCAAAAAATAATTAAAATAACTCACTAATTCTAAGCAATTTTTGTTCTATAGATTTTTTTCACTAATACAATACTTTTAGAGTTATTTGCTAGTAAATATGTTCATTACACAACAAAAAAACACGTTTTAAACGGATTTTCGCAAATAACTCAAGAAGTATTTGATAAAAAAATATATTGCTGGCAAAAATATAGCTTATAGAAAAATTTAAAAAATGGTGTATATGAAGTCTGTAGACCTGCCGGAAGCAGAGTTGTGGTTAATAAAAAGTAGGTTCTTATTCGTCAAATTCCAAACCGAATATTTCAACGTGAAATAACCAATAAATCAAGCGCTTTTCGAGGAAAGCTCACTACAACTTTTTAAAATGTTTAATTTGGTTACGCTCAAAATAATGGTTGTCCCTTTTTTTTGTTAAAAAAAATCACCCCCTAATCATCATCCCAAATTACATTAATAGTAACCGCTTTACAAGTTACATTATTTACGTATTGTTTATACAGTGCGCTGGAATAAGTGTTACCCCAACTTATTAACTTATTTATTTTTAGCACATAAGCAAGACGCTACCCGTGTTGAGCTGCCCCCACCCCCACTTGCAATAATTAAAAAAAATAGCCCTGATTTATGAGCTATTTATGAGCTTTCATATTCCGCAAACTAAAAATTTTGAGCTCGTTCCGCTGAGCAAGAATTTAATATTTTATTGGTAATTACCACTACTTAAAAATAGGAATATTGAATCGGTTTTTGCGGCACAATTACGAGCTATTTATGAGCTCTTGAAATGATATAGTATCGATTCCTGAGCTGATCCCCTTCACCCCCAAACAACCCTTTAATTGATTTAACTTAAGAGAAAAATGCTAAGAAAACTTAAAAGATATCGTATTGCGGATATAATTCCTATAGCTTATATACTCTAAGAATAAACTATTAAATCACGTGCATTTCGATTATTGAGCTACAACCCCTTCGCAAGAAAACTACCGTATCTTCCAGGCTTAAGAAAGAGTTGAACTTAAAATGCATTAAATTAATTATTTGGCGAATACATATCATTTAATAATTTATATGCTCCCAAATTACGCGCATTTAGATCAGTAAATTGCAATTTATTTTGTATAGTGCAGCCACTGAAGGTAAAAATCAACGATTAACTTCAATTTCGGTGAACCTTCATCGATTTTCACGAAAATTGGTCAGTGGTTAGAGGATACCTCAAGAAACAAAGGTGACATGGTACCACCTTGCGCCTTTACCCTTAGGGTGGATGCCGCCCCTTCTCGGGGGTGAAAATTATTTTATAAAAAATAACTGTGCAAATCTATAAAAGAACAAATTATAGGCAAAATTTATTACATAAAGTTATTAAAATAAGTCAATACTTTTTAAGTTATTAAAGATAAAAAATTTTAATTATTCGTGAAAAAAAATGCATGTTTTGAAGCGGTTTTTCGTAAATCACTGAAAAACTGTTTTTACAAAAAAGTTAATAGTAGTTTAATGCGTAGAGCTTATATTCTAAGAATAAACTCTTAAATCACGCGCCTTTCGATTATTGAGCTACAACCCCTTCGAAAGAAAACCATCCCATATTCCCGGTTTAAGAGAAAGTTGTACTTAATAGTTATTTATGATATAAGTGTTGAAAGTACACGTTTAAGGCACGCATGTGAAAGTTTGCGGAATGAGCAAAAGCGAGTTCTGCAATTCACATGAGTTCCTTAAAAATGTACTTTTTAACAGGCATATCATACAATATTTTTTCTACAAACGTAATTACAGGACAATATCTACAAAAACTTTTACTTGAACTTAACTGACATTCCAATTTTATATTTTTTTGATATTACATCAAAATTGCATACAGGGTGAGTCATGAGGAACTGTACATACTCCTACCTCGTATAGAGGCCCCTATGGGGAATAACAAATGACCATTAAAAAGTGTCTGCTCCCATTGTTTAATAATATACAGGGCGAGTTTCGCATTTTGACAGAAATTTGTATTCGTCATAATTTTTGAACGGTCAGATCGATGTGTCTCTTATTTTGGTAAATCGTTACACTTTTACCACCTAATCAACTGATTTATTCAAACTAGAAAAAATTCAGGTCCGGCTTTAAAAAATTTGTTTGTTTGGGTCTTAGAAAAAATTTCACCCTGTATACGCTTCTTGAAAACTCTAATATGAATTTTACAAATTGAACAAATAGGCAATTAAAATGGCATATTTATTTTTTCCCCACACGATTACTTAATTTGTTAGAAAAAAATCAAATTTGACTATGAATTAAAAGTGTGGTAAAGTGAACCATAGATTTAAGAAATATAACTTTTATTAAGAAAATTATTTTTTTTAAACAAATATTTAATTTATGTTACCACCCAATCAACTGATTTTTTCAAACTAGAAAAAATCAGGTCCGGCTTTAAAAAATTATTTCGTTTGGATCTTAGAAAAAATTTCACCCTATATACGCTTTTTGAAAACTCTAATATGAATTTTACAAATTAGACAAATAGGCAATTAAAATGGCTTATTTATTTTTTCCCAACACAATTACTTAATTTTTTATTAAAAAATCAATTTTGTCAAAATCGCAATTTTACCATAAAAATAAAAAAAATTAAACAACGTTTTTCTTAAAATTTAAAGTATTACCATTTTTTTTCCATAACACGTCTAGATCTAAAACTCCCCATAACACTTCCCTTTGGGCTCTACAGTTTAACATAGACGTGATCAAATACAGTAGAGTGTCGATAATCCGAACTAATTGGTACAGAGGTAGTTCGGATTATCAAATTGTTCGGATTATCGAACATATGTTCAAAATGCATACAAAGCTCATAAACATAGTACATATTATGTACATATGTACATACGTTTTAGTTACAAGGAATAAAATACCTGCATAGTAAACAAATATATTGTATGGATTTCTGCATAAACAAAACAAAAATCCGCGGTCATATTTTGCCCATATTATCATATTATTAAATCCAAAAATTCGGTCGGCGATCATATTTTTTAATTTTATAATTTTTTTGCGTTCGGATTAGAGATCGTTAGGATTACAAGGGTTCGGATTATCGACGCTCTACTGTAGATAAATTTTAAATTTTTTTACTTAATTTTTGCGATTTAACTTTGCAATTCACGAATCTGCACATTTTACTTTTAAAAATTCATAACTTTTACGAGAAGAAGACTGAAAGTCTACAACAATTTTCAAATACAACAAAAATTTTAGAAAAAAAAATATTAAAATGAAACAGAGTTGTAGCGAGTTAAACCGTGATTTCATTTTTTTTTCATTTTCAAAATATTAAGTTATAAGTGAATAAAAATGGTATACATTTTTATTTTAAAAAATTAAATAATCGTGTGGGGAAAAAAAATAAATATGCCATTTTAATTGCTTATTTGTCTAATTTGTAAAATTCATATTAAAGTTTTCAAAAAGCGTATACAGGGTGAAATTTTTTCTAAAACCAAAACAAACTAATTTTGTAAATCTGCGCCTGATTTTTTTCTAGTTTGTATAAATCAGTTGATTGGGTGGTAACATAAATTAAATATTTGTTCCAAAAAAAAATAATTTTTGTAGTAAAAGTTAATTTTTTTTAATCTATGGTTCACTTTACCAAACTTTTAATTATTCATAGTTAAATTTGATTTTTTTATAAAAAATTACGTAATCGTGTGGGGAAAAAATAAATATGTCATTTTAATTGCCTATTTATCTAATTTGTAAAATTCATATTAAAGTTTTTAAAAAGCGTATACAGGCTGAAATTTTTTCTAAGACTCAAACGAACAATTTTTTTAAAGCCAGACCTGATTTTTTTCTAGTTTGTCTAATTTGTCTATTTGTCTAATTTGTAAAATTCATATTAGAGTTTTCAAAAAGCGTATATAGGGTGAAATTTTTTCAAGACCCAAACGAACTAATTTTTTAAAGCCGGACCTGATTTTTGTCTAGTTTGAATAAATCAGATGATTGGGTGGTAACATAAATTAAATATTTGCTTAAAAAATAATTTTTTTAATACAAGGTATTTTTTTATGTCTATGGTTCACTTTAGCAAACTTTTAATTCATAGACAAATTTGATTTTTTTCTAAAAAATTAAGTAATCGTGGGGGGAAAAATAAATATGCCATTTTAATTGCCTATTTGTCTTATTTGTTAAATTCATATTAGAGTTTTCAAAAAGCGTATATAGGGTGAAATTTTTTCTAAGACCCAAACGAACAAATTTTTTAAAGACGGACCTTTTTTTTTCTAGTTTGAATAAATCAGTTGATTACGTGGTAATAGTGTAACGATTGACCAAAATAAGAGACACATCGACCTAACCGTTCAAAAATTATGACGAATACAATTTTCTGTCAAAATGCGAAACTTGCCCTGTATATTATTAAACAATGGGAGCAGACACTTTTTAATGGTCATTTGTTATTCCCCATAGGAGCCTCTATACGAGGTAGGAGTATGTAAAGTTCCTCATGACTCACCCTGTATACGGTCAATACGAACTGCACTGCATTAAAATTTTTTTAAAACACTAGTGTCTTAAAGTAGCATTTTTAACGCTCGTATGGAGTGCTAAAAATTGCATTTTTGACACGGTTTAGAAAAAATAATTTAAATTATTTCGCGATTACATATCGTTTAATAATTTATGAGCTCGCAAAATATACACATCTCAATTATTGAATTGCCATTTTCTTTCTATAGTGCAGTCACTGAAGGTAAAAATCAACTATGATCTTCGATTTCGGTAAATCTCCATTCATTTTCACGAAAATTGGTGAGCGGCAGCGGATAGAGGATACCTCAAGAAGCAAAATTAACAATAACAACTTAGCCGGGGGTATATGTTACCCCTTCTCGGGGGTGAAAATTACTTTATTAAAAATAACCCCACAAATCAAGAGAGGGACAAATTCTAAGCAAAATTTGTTATATAATGTTATTAAAATAAATCAATACTTTTTGAGTTATTAAATATCAAATATTTTAATTTTTGTGAAAGAAAATGCATGCTTTAAAGTAACTTAAAAACTGTAAGTTTTTACAAAAAATTTTCATCACTAAAATTAAAGCTAATAAAGAATATAATAAATTGCTGACTTGAAAAACTCTTTTTTAAAGTAAGTTATAGGTAATTAAATGTATATAGTTGTTTCTGCGACTATTCAAATCTAAGGATTCAAGGTTAAATAACGGGAAAGAGATGCAATTTATAACATTTACTAAATGTTTGTACAAAAAAGTCAAAGTACTTAGAAATACCTATCAAATGAGCTCCAGAAAAAGTTGATAGCATCAAAATTTATACTCCAAAAACTTTTACAAAAAAAATTAATTATTTTTTAATCACTCTGTTACTTTTTATGATATCAGGCACATCCAACTATTTTAAAGGTAATTTCAAGAGCTATAAAACTGTATTACATTTAGGCCCGATACTTTATGTCTCGATTAAGAGCCGGTTAGTTCACCGGGGTTTAATCGTGAACTCTTTAGGGTCTCTTGCATTGTAATAAATAAAATTATAAGTATTATTATTATTCTTATTTATAATCATAATAATACTTTTAATTGCATTTATTACAACGCAAGAGACCCTAAAGAGGTCCCGATTAAACTCCGGTTAACTAACCGGCTGTCAACCGAGACATAAAGTACCGGCTTAATCTTTCAAATACTTTATTTTTTAGGATAATAGCGCTGATTGATAAATTGTAGAGGGGTAATGATAATAGGTTAAAGGGCTCCAGTTACATTGTTCTCGTAGTAAAATTTAGGCTTATACGTTTCTATCTTCGTTATTTTGATTCATACATAAATCTAAAGACAAGTAAAATCTTTGCTAATAAAAAAAAAAAAAAATTTGGTTATCTATCATTTTTTACGTCAATCGAGTATTGGTGGAGTTATTATTTTAAATATGATCTAAAAAAATAAAGTACTTGAAAGATTAAATGTAATACAGTTTTATAGCTTACTTACTTACTTACTTATTTAAGCCGTCCTCTTGTACCTTACGGTGTCGAGGTATCGGTCGAGTTTTATAGGTGTACACTTTATAAGTATAAATTTTGATGCTATTAACTTTTTCTGGAGCTCATTTTTGATAGGTATTTCTAAGTACTTTGACAAGTATTTAGTACCTAAATGTTATAAAAAACGCATCTCTTTCCCGTTATTTAAGCTTGAATCCTTAGATTTGAACAGTGGCAGAAAAAAATATACATTAAATTACCAATAACTTTCTTTAAATTAACATTAAAGGGTTTTTCAAGTAAGCAATTTATTATATTTTTTATAAGCTTCAATTTTAGTGATGAAAACTTTTTTGTGAAAGCTTACAGTTTTTGAGTTATTTATGAAAAATCGCTTTAAAGCATGCATTTTCTTTCACAAAAATTAAAATATTTGATCTTTAATAACTCAAAAATATTGATTTATTTTAATAACATTATATAACAAATTTTGCTTAAAATTTGTCCTTCCTCGATTTGTGTGGTTATTTTTAATAAAGTAATTTTCACCCCCGAGAAGGGGTGACATATACTCCAGGCTAAAACCGCAAGTTGTTATTGTCAATTCGTGAAAACTAATGGAGATTTACCGAAATCGAAGGTCGTAGTTGGTTTTTACCTTCAGTGACTGCGCTATAGAAAGAAAATGGCAATTCAATAATTGAGATGCGTATGTTTTCCGAGCTCATAAATTATTAAACGATATGTAGTCGCCAGATAATTAATTTAAATTATTTTAAGTACAATTCTCTCTTAAGCCGGGAATATGGGATGCTTTTCTTGCGAAGGGGTTGTAGCTCTATAATCGAAAGGCGCGTGATATAAGAGTTTATTCTTAGAATATAAGCTATACGAATTAAACTACTATTAACTTTTTTGTAAAAACAGTTTTTCAGTGATTTACGAAAAACCGCTTCAAAACATGCATTTTTTTCACGAATAATTAAAATTCTTGATCTTTAATAACTTAAAAAGTATTCACTTACAGTCCCTGGCCATATTATTATGACCACCTATGAATTTTTACAAAAATCAACTATTCCACTAGGTATGTTTTGTTTAAAATATGATTTCAAATTTAATTTTGTTATGCAATGTTAATGTTATGCATTAACTATGATATATTTAATAATAAACAGCAACAAAATATTTGAAAATATTACATATTTATATTTTTTTAATATTCTGTTCAACTTCTGACCTTAATCGGATAGAAAATATTTGGAAGCTTTTAAAACGAGAAATTTCCGATGAAAAGGTCACTAACGAAATTGTTTTGATTAAAGGACTAATATATCGTTGAAACCACAATGACAAATTGAAGCAAAAAAAATTTAACTGCATTTAAAGTATGCCAAGACGGGTACTAGCGGTAATCAAAGTTAGAGGGGGCTCACCAAAATATTGAAAAAATAAAAATATGTGATATTTTTAAATGTTTTATTGATGTTTGTTATTAAATATAATACATTTAATAATAAACAGCTATAAACCATTTGAAAATATCATATATTTGTATTTTTTTAATATTTTTCTGAATCCCCTCTAACTTTGTTTACCACTAGTACCCGGCTTGGCATACTTTGAATGCAGTTAAATTTTGTTTGCTTCAATTTGCCATTGTGGTTTCAACGATATATTAGTCCTTTAATCAATTCAATTTCGTTAGTGACCTTTTCATCGGAAATTTCTCGTTTTAAAAGCTCCCAAATATTTTCCATCTGATTAAGGTCAGAAGTTGAACAATATATTAAAAAAGTATAAATATGTAATATTTTCAAATACATTATTGCTATTTATTATTCAATATATTGTAGTTAATGAATATCATTAACATTGCATAACAAGATTAAATTTAAAAATCATATTTTAAACAAAACGTACTTGTGGAAGAGTTGATTTTTGTATAAATCCATAGGTGGTCATAATAATATGGCCAGGGACTGTACTTTAATAACTTTATATAATAAATTTTGCTTTTAATTTATTCTTTTATTGATTTGTGCAGTTATTTTTTATAAAATAATTTTCACCCCCGAGAAGGGGCGGTATCCAACCTCAGGTTAAAGGCGCAAGGTGATACCATGTCACCTTTGTTTCTTGAGGTATCCTCTAACCACTGACTCTGACCAATTTTCGTGAAAATCGATGAAGGTTCACCGAAATTGAAGGTAATCGTTGAATTTTACCTTCAGTAACTGCACTATACAAAATAAATTGCAATTTAATTATCTAAATGCGTGTAATTTGGGAGCTTATAAATTATTAAATGATATGTAGTCGCGAAATAATTAACTTAATGCATTTTAAGTACAACTTTCTCTTAAGCCGGGAAGATACGGTGGTTTTCTTGCGAAGGGGTTGTAGCTCAATAATCGAAATGCACGTGATTTTATAGTTTATTCTTAGAGTATATAAGCTATAGGAATTATATCCGCAATACGATATATTTTAAGTTTTCTCAGCATTTTTCTCTTAAGTTAAATCAATTAAAGGGTTGTTTGGGGGTGAAGGGGATGAGCTCAAAAATCGAAACTATATAATTTCAAGAGCTCATAAATAGCTCGTAATTGTGCCGCAAAATCCGATTTATTATTCCTATTTTTAAGTAGTGCTCCCCCCCCCCCCTACTAAAGTATTAAATTCCTACTCAGTGGAACGAACTCAAAATTTTTAGTTTGCGGAATATGAAAGCTCATAAATAGCTCATAAATCAGGGCTATTTGTTTTTTAATTTTTGCAAGTGGGGAGGGGGGCAGCTCAACACGGGTCAAGACACTCGGACAGGTCGATTTTTAAAATAATCCTAGTATATTATAGCATCAATGTTTCGAACTTTACGCCATCCTTCGTCAGGTGACAGGCATAATTTTGATTTTTTTAAATGGGAAAGCACATCATGCGAGACCTCATTTAAAAGCTTTTGAAATACTGATTACGAAAATGATTAAAACTTTAATCCTATTTGATAGCGTAGGCGCAAAATTTCGTCGAACTATTTTTAAACGCATTCATTTTTTTTCAAATCCTGAGAAAAGTAATAAGTATTTTGGAAAACTTAAACGCAGAATGAAATATTACAGTATGGTCGAGAGTAGAGAGATCCTAAGAACTTCTATAATGTTTATTTTAATAAGTCACAGGGGTGAAAAAAAGAGAAAATAGTCTGATTTTTAATTTCAAATATATCATTCAAAAGAAACTTTTTGTTTAGTACAAGTGACTTTTAGCCCTCCGTAATAATGTAGTCTTTCATTCTGCGTTTAAATAATTATTCAAAAATACTTATGAGTTTTCTCAGAATTCAAGAAAAATAAATTTTGCGCCTATACTACTATCAAATAGAAGTATTATACATTTTTGAATTAGCACTTCAAAATCTTCTAAATGAGGTGTCACATGATGTGCTTTCCCATTTAAAAAAAATCAAAGTTACGCCTGTCACCTGAAGAGGTATCACGTAAAGTTCAAAACATTGATGCTATAATATACTATGATTATTTTAAAAATCGACCTATCCGAGCGTTTTGCTTATGTGCTTAAAATAAATAAGGTAATAAGGGCGGGTAACACTTATTCCAGCGCACTCTTTGATCTGTAAGTTTCATTGGTTCAAAGTGCTTATTTTTGAAAAGGCTATAGTTAAAAGGACTTGAACGAGTCACTAATCACGGGTGTATGTAAATTTTGAAAGCTTTGGATTTTTTATTACATTCTTGAGAAAATCATTGATATATTTGGACAAAAATAGTTGCGGTCATAAATTGGTTAATATCAGGATAAGCTAGTTTGGCCTAGACCAAACTAGTTTATTCAATCGCGTATTAGGACATACTAGTTTGGCCGGTAACATATACACCATATTTTTTTTATTTTTTATAGGCTAATAATAATTTTTTTAAATCTTTGTTAATAATATTTGTTTTGATGAAATTCTTACTTTTTAGTGCTTTTCAAAAAACCGTCTAGAAGGGTGGTTTTTGATTAAAAAATAAACATATCCACACGCAAATAACTCGAAAAGTATTGACTTAGTGAAAACTCTGTAGAAAAAAATATATTAGAATTAGTCAGTTTATTCAATTCCGGGCTTATCTTGAACGTAGGTATATTTTTTACCCACTAGAAGTGGTGACATTTACCCCCAGGGCAAAAGCGCACATCGGCACAATCACCTTTTGAATTTGACATGTTAGGTATTATGCCAAATTTCATGTCAATCTAAGCGGTTCTTTAAAATCTACAGCAAAAGCCGTGCGTAAATGACTACATACATGATTTATTAATGTTATACTAGGAAAAAAATGATAATAAAATAAAATGATCAAGTGTTGAGAAGTGAATATCAACTTTCTTTAAATTTTTCATTTTATTTAATGCAATTTACGATACTGGGGAAATACTAGAAGAACGACTAAAATTTAAATTCCCTTACCAAAAACAAGCTCTAATGACAGATTAATAAATCTTATAATTGGCAACATTAGAAATGGTGGCAACAAGGTACTGATTAGACAAACATGTTATTTTTCGGCTGCAAATAATCCCATTTATCTTAAGTTGGATCGAGAAACAAATAAACAAAATTAGTTACTGTGCAAAACGAGTCAAAACCTAATCAGTAGTGCAAAAAGTGGTATTCTAAAAGCAAAAAAAAACTACAGAATTAACCAAAACAAATCGACGAGGTAATAAATAATAAGAGCGATAAGAGATAAGAGGAAAAGCGGTGATCGAAGTCTCGGCCGATTTATTTGCGACGTTGCCACTGTGCGCAAAATATCCCAGGCGACAATATTTTACTTTTTCATTAAATTTTAATAAAGTGAATGAATCGGTCATTAAGAAAAGGGATCATCTCCATTTTTTTGACATTTCAGCTTTTTGTCGAATTTGTTTTTCAGACACATAGTTACGTCTATTCCATATGAAAACGTGCCAACTTTCAATATTTTTACCGTAGTATTAGTATACCCCGCAGTCTCTCTTCAACATTCGAAAGAGACAGTCATTATCGGCTCTCCGTTATCAATTGCAAAAACTTGATTTCGATAATAGGTGTTTTAAATTAAAAACAAAACCATCGTTTTAAATTAATTTATCGTTCTTTAATGTGAAAGTGATTTAGAACATAAAAATAAAACCTAATGATATTTTAATTGTTTGTACAAATCAACAAAATAGTGTTATTTGACTTATAGTCCAGGAACTAAAAACTATTTTGCGACATGAATCTACGAGACCAAGTAACCCAGGAAATTGTCGTAAAATGGAAAATCACATGCAGCACACGATCTACCAAAACGTTCCAGGTGCCAACACTCCATTGATCTACAGTCAAATACCAGGGCACATGCCATGCTTCTCTCAAGGTATGTTAGCAACAAACAGCCTATGCTACAATCCCACTACAATTATCCCAATCTTTAAATAATTATCAACAACAGTCTAACCCAATTATAGCACCTGAATCAATACAACCCAGCATTTCAAAAGATCAAGAAGTATGGGAGACAGTACAGTACAAAAAGCGTCTACGAAACAATGAATGTCCTGACAATCGAATTAAAAAGCAAGCAGTTCTGCCAGAATACTGGCTAACAAAACCAGCTGCGACAGAAAACAGATTCTCAGCACTGGACAAAGAGCCGGAAGAAGAGGCTAACAAAAAGCCTGAAGAGGAAGCTAACAAAGAGCCGGAAGAAGAAGCTAATAGCGGAACAACTGGCAGAGAATCAAGGAGGCCTCCACCCATATTCATTCAACATGTAACATTTATCAAACCTCTGCAAGATTTATTAGACAAAACGGCATCCAAAGAGTACACCTTAAAAAGCCTGAATAACAGTCAAGTTAAAGTACAGCTAGACACAGCAGAACATTACAAAGAAACTGTTAAAGCACTAACCGAAAAAAAAACGCAGTTCCACACTTATCAGCTAAAACAAAACCGAGGATTCCGAGTCATGATTAGAAACCTGCACCCCTCTACTGATATGGAAGACATAAAAAAGGTATTCACAGAGCTCGGACACTCAGTCATAAATATCTCGAACATAAGACAAAGAGGCACGAAAGAATGCCTTCCTCTGTTTAGTATCGAACTTAAAACAAATTTAAATAATAAAGAGGTGTACCAAATAACCAAAATACTTAACACCGTAGTTAAAGTAGAACCTCCCCACCCGAAAAGAGAGATACCACAATGTCAAAGATGCCAGCACTTTGGACATACTCGTCAATACTGTCATAGAAGCCCCCGTTGTGTCAAATGCACAGGCGCTCACTCAACCAAAGAATGTTCAAGAAAAATAAGAAATAATGAAGTCCAATGCGTAAACTGCGAAGAAAATCACCCTGCAAACTACAGAGGTTGCTCAGTTTACAATGAAATACAAAAAAGTAAATTTCCACCATTACGCGTAAAAGCACCACAGAGGCCAACAAATGATACAATTCAGCAGAATCCACAACAAACACTCAGCTATGCTCAAGTTGCAGGAGCCACAAATTCCAATACTCAACAATTTAACCCACCTCAACAACAACAAGGTCTACCACCTATGTCATTTCAACCAACAAACAACTTAGAACAGGTCGTCTCAAAACTGATGGAGAGAATGGACAAAATGTTCGACATCCTAATGACACTGGTCACAAAGTTTAGCATTCAACACTGAACTAAAAATTGGTACATGGAACGCTAATGGTCTGACTAATCATAATCTGGAAGTCAAAGCCTTTATTTCAGAGCATGATCTGGACGTTATGTTAATATCTGAGGCACATATGACAGACAAAAGCTACTTCAATATACCCAAATTCTTAACATATATAACTCAACACCCTCTAGGAAGAGCCCAAGGAGGCACTGCTATAATTATAAAAACAGCCAAAAACAAACCATGAAATAATCAAGCATAGTGAAGTAAACTTACAAGCCACGTCTATCTCAATAACTGACTGGAATAGCCAGCTTATACTATCTGCAGTTTACTGTCCACCAAATAAAATTATTAAAGAAGAACACTTCACGACATACTTTAACAAGCTCGGAAATCGCTTCATAGCTGCTGGTGATTATAATGCTAAACACCTTCATTGGGGATCAAGACTCATAACCTCTCGAGGTAGAGAATTATTAAAAAGTGTCCAAAACAATAATTTACTAACGGCATCCACGGGTCAACCGACGTACTGGCCAACCGACACACGAAAATTGCCTGATCTCATCGACTTCTGTATTGTCAAAGGTATCTCTCTAAACTATTTGAAAGTTCAACCTTTGTTCGATCTCTCATCTGATCACTCTCCCTTCATTATTACTCTAAGTACACAGGTGCACCACATCACAAAACCACTAGTTTTATCCAATAGCCGGACAAACTGGAATACATTCAGAGATATAATAAAAAATAGTATAAATTTAAACCTAACACTAAAATCTGATTAAGATATAGAAGAAGCAGTCAAACATATAATTGTAAAAATTCAACAAGCCGCATGGGAAGCTTCACCTGATATATCATATGCTAAGAGACCGGGCTCATACCTGCTCTCTATAAAAACCATGATATACGAGAAAAGACAATAATTAAGAAAAAGATGGCAGACCACCAGTGCTCCAGATAATAAAACCAAAGACAACAAAGCAACCCGTCAATTAAAAAGGGTCCTACAGGAACACAAAGAACAAGAAATAAACTATTTTCTAGAGAATCTGTCTAGCTCTGAAGAAAAGAACTACTCGTTATGGAAATTGTCTAAAAAACTCAAAACATAATCACAAACTAAAGCACCGATAAGAAAAAATGATGGCACCTGGTCTAGAAGTGACGAAGAGAGGGCTAACACCTTCGCTGAACATCTTCAGTCAGTTTTCCAATCGCACCAGAGAGTGGTTCCAGAGAACGAAGAGAAATTTATTACAGATATAGCAGATGAACCCTACCAGATGTGTCTTCCTACCAGAAAAGTTAAAATTACCGAAATTGAAGAAGTAATCAAAAACCTAAATACCAAAAAAGGCACCTGGATATGACCTGATAACAGGACTAATTCCGAAAGAACTACCTGAAGAAGCAATAAAGCTACTAATGTACATATACAATGCTGTCCTAAGATTGTGCTACTTCCCCTCCCAATGGAAGGTAGCACAAATCATTCTAATTCATAAACCCAACAAAGACACAACCCAACCTTCATCCTATCGTCCTATTAGCCTTCTGCCTTTACCCTCCAAAGTGTTTGAGAGGCTTCTCCTGAAAAGAATAGACACTGTCATTACAGAAAAAAACCTAATACCTCATTACCAATTCGGATTTCGACAACAACATGGCACAATCGAACAGGTCCATAGGGTAGTCAGAACCGCAAGAGATGCACTCGAGAAAAAGAAATATTGTACAGCAGCCTTCCTGGATGTCTCCCAAGCCTTCGACAAGGTATGGCATAAAGGTCTAATATCAAAACTTAAAAGACAATTTCCTCATCCAATCTGCATGCTCCTACATTCATACCTCACCAGCAGATCGTATCAGATAAAACTAGGGGAGGCCCTCACTACTCTACATCCCATCCACTCTGGCGTACCCCAAGGAAGTGTCCTTGGACCCACACTGTACCTCCTGTTCACATCAGATATACCAACTTCAGATCGTACAACAATTGCAACATATGCTGATGATACTGTCCTAATGGCTTGCCACGAAAATCCGACCCTAGCTTCACAGATACTACAAAATCACTTAAATAGACTTGAAATATGGTTTAAACTGTGGAGAGTCAAAGTTAATAGCTCCAAGTCAACACACATTACGTTTACACTAAGGAAAGGGATCAATCCAGCTGTAACTTTTAAAAACACACCACTGCCAATAAGAAGTGACGTCAAATACTTGGCGATTTACCTAGACAGCCGCCTAACATGGCAAAAGCATATTTAGAACAAACGACTGCAACTGGGACTCGTTTATAGAAATATGTACTGGTTCATGAATCAAAAATCACGCCTAAGTCTAGACAATAAACTTCTGATCTAAAAAGTGTACTGAGACCCATCTGGACGTATGGCATCCAAATCTGGGGAACTGAAACAAATTTACTCAAGACACAGCGCTTTCAATCAAAAGTTCTAAGACAACTGTGCCAAGCTCCTTGGTACATTTCCAACGATAAAATACATAGGGATCTCCAAGTCCAAACCGTCAAAGAAGAAATTGTTTCTCTGTGCTCCAAGTACCACAATAGACTACAGGTTCACCCAAACATATTGGTCACCAATCTCCTGGCACCCCTACAGAACAGAAGACTAAAAAGAACAGACACTCTTGACCTCAACACTAACTAATCATTCCCACTTATTAATTACTATTGTATTACTATTCAAATTAATTCAATTAATTTATTAATAACAGTACTAATTCAATCATTATTGTACTCTTTTAGGTATATTCACCACTGGGTGAATACTGACTGTGTCACATTCTTAAAACTTATATGTATTGTTTATTATTTTTTAGAAAATAGATTGCAATAAAATGGATGTCAAAAAAAAGTATACGCCGCAAACGAGTTCAGTTTGAAAAGGAGTCATCTCCTATAGATACCCATTCTACAACATGATCTGTTCATTTTGAAAACAGCATTCCTATTTCAAAAAAATACTGTTTCTAGGTCTTTTAAAATTTAAAAACATTTTTAAAATAATCATCAGCTTTTATTTAGCAATTTATAAACAATATTAACATTATAATGACTATTTTTTGTTTTAATACCTGTTCATTTTGAAAACGAGTCTTTTTTTTTCAAAAAACATCGGTTTCTAGGTCTTTTCAAATTAAAAAAAAAAAACAATTTTAAAATATTCATCAGCTTGTATAGTCAATATTAAAACCAAAAAATACATAAAAACAGTTATTTCCTAATATTCTTAACCCGGCATCCGACAGGTGAACTTTTTTGCCACTAAGAGACAGGTGGGGTGTGACAAACCCCAGCAGTTGAAATAGTTAAAAAATCTAAAAAAATATCTTTTCGTTTATTTTTCTCTGATATATGGAACGTCAACATCTTAAAGCTTGTCAGGATGGTCACTATTTACACTAAAATTGTCTATTTTTTCAGTTATTTCCGAATTACTCTTGTCAATACATTCGTCACTATCTGCTTCTTCCCATAAGGACTGAAGGCGTGATTATTCTCATTCGTAATTCATTTTAGTTTAGACTAATAAAAAATATGTTAAAATCTCTAATAAGTATTATTCACTTACCTATACTTACTTATTTATAGGAGAAAAATAAAATAAAGACAATTCTGAAGAAAGTACAACATCCAACTCGTAGGGTGTGACTAGAGCTGCATTCTCGGGTAATTCCCGCGACAAATTTCCTGGGAAATCAGTAAAAAATTAAAATACCGATTCCCGGGACTCCTTACAGGTTTCCCGGGATTTTTAAAATATTTTATTTTAAATTAAGAGTGGGGATATTACTAACTCACAATGAATAAATGATTCTGATACAATAATTATCTATGTCTGCTTAATAATCATTTAAATCATTCCACTTAAAATATTTATTTTTCAATTATATTTTAAACATTCTAATTTTGGCGTTAAATCAGAATGTATCATATCACTCAGCATAAAAATATTCTTTTGTTTATTTGACGATCTGATTCATTTGGACACATCCAGAATTATAATATAAATATGTATTTTGAATTCAAATTATGTTTATGAAGAATTAGTACATAGGAAGGAAATGTGGTGAAAGTGGGTTATCAGAAGATGGATGTGAATGGGAAACAACTAAAATGGGATCACATGCAACAGAAGCTAGTAGAAATGAAGGAGAAAGATAGCAATGCAAGAAACTAACAGCAGGACACGAAACTGGAACCAAGATGAGGACTAAGCAAAGCAAACGGACAAATGAGAAGGAAAATGAACAGAAAGTTAACATGCATAAAATAGACTTGAACGAAATGCAACGAAAAGAAAACAATGATAAAGAAAATCAAGAAACAGAAGTGGAAGAAGCAGAAGAAGAAGACGACGAAACGGACTCTCGGGTGCAGAGAGCTGATAACTCACTCACCTTAAATCTTAAAGTCAAAGAAACTGAAACGAAGCAAACCAAGACCACAAAAACCTTCCATCCCAAAAACCGCTGTAGAATTGGAGCCTGGAATGTCAGGACAATGCTCGAAGCGTCCAGACTGGCTCAAGTAGAAAAAGGAATGACAGAGTTAAATTTACATATATTGGGCTTATCTGAAATACGATGGCCTGGACAAGGAGAGAAGACAACATCAAATGGCAGTGTACTACTATTCACAGGAAATGACATAACCAATGATAGAAGAAATGGAGTCGGAATACTTGTAAGCAAGGAGGCCAAAAGAGGCCTAATTAAATGGTATCCAGTGTCAGATAGAATAGTAGTGGCCCAGTTCAACTCGTTTATAAGGAAGGTAACCATCGTGCAATGCTATGCACCTACAGAAGTAAGTGAAGAAGAGGATAAAGAAAAGTTTTATCAAGAATTAAATGAAGTTATGAGGAAGATAAACAAAGGAGATAATATCATAGTTATGGGGGATCTGAATGCGAAAGTAGGTCAGGATAATAATGGGGCAGAAGCAAGTATGGGAGTACACGGGCTGGGCAAAAGAAATAAAAATGGAGAAAAACTCATAGAATTTAGTTTAGAAAACAATATGGTAATTGGAGGAACGATATTGCCACATAAAAAGTATCACAAGGTAACCTGGGTATCACCTGATAAGGAAACAGAAAATCAAATAGACCACCTTGTGATTAGTAACAAATGGAGAAGCAGTCTACTGGATGTAAGGAATAAGCGATCAGTAGATGTAGGGAGTGACCACCACCTACTATTGGGGGAAATAAAAGTAAAAATAAGGGCGAAAAACAGCAATAAACAACTCAACAAACGCAAGAAATACAACATACAACAATTGAATGATAGCGAAACTCATAATGAATGGAGTAATAGAATAAAACTGAATGCAGAAGCTATAAACCATATGCAGATAAGTGTAGAAGAGAAATGGGAATCGATTAAACTTGCCGTACATCAAAATGCTCAGGAAATCTTAGGATATAGTAGAAGAAGAAAGTAGTAGTAGTCAAGAAGAAGAAAGGAAAGATAGGATAAGTGAAAATACCTGGCAACTTATTAGAAAAAGAAAGGACCTCAAAGCCACATTAAATAGAGCACAAAGAAGTGACGACAAAATTAAAATAGCCCAAGAATATGAAGCTGCAAATAAACATGTAAAAAAGAGTGCTAGAGGAGACAAGAGAAAATGGGCTGAGGGAATGGCTCGAGCAGCAGAAAAAGTAGCAGCAACAAATAACCAAAGAGAATTATATAGAAACACCAAGCGTTTGGCAAACAGGAACACAAACAATAACAAACCACTAAAAGACAAAAGAGGGCAAGTTCTCACAACGACAGAAGAACAGACCCATAGATGGCAAGAGTATTACCAAGAACTCATAGCAGAGCAAGAAAACGAACCGTTTGCGCAAGAAGACCATACAGCAGGACCAATTGAAAACTATTTCAAAATAAGTGCAGAGAGCCCAACGAAGAAAGAATTAGGTGAAGCAATCCGTCACCTGAGGAATATCAAAGCAGCAGGAATTGACGGTATCCCACCCGAATTGTGGAAAGCTGGCATTGACGGAACAATGGAGTTACTGGCACCATTACTGATAGAAATATGGAATGAAGAGCACGTACCTACAGAGTGGAATAATGGAATCATAATAAATCTCCCAAAAAAAGTTGACGCGCAGCTATGCGAAAACTGGAGAGGAGTAACACTATTGTGTTCTATAAATAAAATACTAGCCTATATTGTACATCAAAGAATTAACGTCGAAATCGATAAAAATCTTCGCAATGAACAAGCGGGTTTTAGAAGAGGAAGATCCTGTATTGACCAGATTGCTACATTACGTATCATCATAGAAGAAATTAAAGAAAAGAATGCAGCACTGATAATGACGTTTGTAGACTTTGCCAAAGCGTTTGATAGTATAAAACACAAAGCTCTTTGGAACATTTTAAGCCACGCGAAAATTCCACCTAAGATCATTAGAATAATTCCAGGTATTACATAAGGGTCAAATGACGGACAAAATAGAAATAGAGAAGGGGGTAAAGCAAGGCTGTATACTCTCACCTCTACTCTTCAATATATGTCTCAACTACATTTTACAAAAAACCATAGACAGAAAAAACGGAATCCCTTGGAACTACTTATATGGTAAGAAACTGGCTGATATGGAATATGCAGATGATATGTGCCTGGTATCCCATACAATAGATGATATTATGCAGAACATGCTAAGTAAACTGGAGAAAGAGGCGGCAGAAATTGGTCTCTGAATAAATGTCAATAAGACAGTTGAGATGAAAATAGGCCAACTCCGACAGGAAAAATTATATATCAGTAAAGAAGAAGTAAAACAGGTACAAGAATTTTGCTACCTAGGAAGTATACTTGGCGTACATGGTGGAATCGAGGTGGATATTAAACATCGACTTAGAAAAGCACAACAAGTATTTGGAACACTCTCAAACATATGGAGGTCAACACAAATTAGTCAAAACACCAAAATAAGACTGTTTAATAGTAATGTTAAAACAGTATTACTGTATGGATGCGAGACCTGGGCAATAACAGATGGAACTGTCAAAAAACTCCAAGTATTTGTAAACAGGTGCCTCCGAAAAATTTTGAAAGTATATTGGCCCAACATCATAACAAATCAAGAACTCTGGAAGAAAACCAAACAAGAGCCAATTGAAATTGCAATTAAAAGGAAAAGATGGAATTGGCTGGGACACACCCTGAGGAAGGACAACTCAGATATAACAAAGAAAGCTCTAAAATGGACAGTAGCAGGACGAAGAAAGCAAGGACGACCCGCAACGACCTGGAGAAGAACAATTGAAGCTGACTACAAAGGTATGAGAAAGAGCTGGGGAGAGGTAGCAGCTATGGCCAGAGACAGAGTCCAATGGAGAAGCTTCGTGGATGCCCTATGCTCCTTTACGGAGTAACAGGAAATAAGTAAGTAAGTAGATAGGAAATTTAATACGCTATTATATTGGTGCAAATCAGCTGACCGGACATGTAAAAAATGACCTGCACTAAAAAGCATCAGACCTACATCACACATCAAGAGGAAATGCGTTTTCAACTTCAGCAAATTTCTGTACAAAAAAGCCAGCCTGAAAGATGAAATATTCAAAAATTTATGTTTTCTTAAAACATATTTCAATAATAAAACAACGAAAATTCAGATTAAACACAAATTTATAATTTTTCTATTTTTAATATTTTCTTTAAAATTTTGAATTTCCTTTTAAATTTTTGAATTTTTCTAAACCTTTTTAAATCGCAATCAAATTTATACGTTTTTATACTAATAAAATAAAACGTTAATAAAATTATTTTTTCAATTTAATTGTGGCTTATTTCCCATTTAAATAGTTAATCATAAAAACAGTTTATTCTTTTTATTTTTAAATTTCCTAATTCCCGGGAATTCCCGAGAAAGCCAAATTACCGACTCCCAATAACCATGAAATCAAAAGGGCCGGGAAAATGGAGCTCTAGGTGTGACCACTTTCAATCCAAATGTACATACTTGCTGAAACTAAACAGACGAATAATAGGCCAGGGTAATAAGACAAAAATATACCCTGTCGTGACACTTCAGCAGCCAGGGTACTGAAGTGTTTTTTCGACAGGTAATACCTATAGGAACAAATTATAATTATTTCCTGCGTAGGATCTGGCGGCCATTTTATTTATAAACAGTTAACTGTCAAAAAATGGCATCTTCCCCTTTTTTTTTTCAAATCAACGGAAAAGAGTGAAACTTACGATTTTTTTAGTACAAATATCTTCGATATTATGGAAAAAGCTTTAAAATGACGTATTACAAAGTTTGATATACTCATTTATTGTTAATATAATTACGAAAAAAGGTCGGAATTGCAAAAAGAAAATAATTTCTCAATAACTGTTGTAAAAGTTAGTTTACAGCTTGTTTATTACAGAGAGCATTTTTTTTGCAATAACGTAAGTCAGAAAAATATGACCTTAGAACCATTCCACAGATGTCAAATGAAAAAACATGAGCTACATTTTCAACACGGTTTAAAAAAGTGAATAAAAATGCATTTATTAGTAATAAATAATTATGCAAAATATCTAGACCAGGGCCCATCTGTTAAAATATTAGTACATTTGGACGTTGAGAGGTGACTCAAATTTTTTTGCAGAAATTGCTTGAAAATAAATCAAATAATAATATTTGAGATATCCTCCCTCTTAAAAAGGTCCGGAACATTGTTTAAATAATCAAAATATCAAAAAATTAAGGAAAAATTCGATTTTTTTCTTGGTTTCTTGATTATAACTTTAAAAGTATTCATTTCCGAGAAAAGTTGTACTAACATAAAAGTTTCGTAATTAAATTTCCTACAATATAGAATTGGTCAAAAATTTAAAAAAAATAGTCACCCTTGTTGCAAAATAGCAGTAATTGTGACAAAAATCATACAAAAACAAGTATTCGCATTTTACGTTTTTCAACCATTTATGCTACACTTAGGACCTTCATATTCCACCCTGAAAAACATTATGATACAGTAAAACAATACTGTAAATTTCATTAAGATCGGTTCAATAGATTTTGCAAAATAAATTTTGCAATCCAGCTTTCGTAAAAAAAATTCATTTTTTCAAAATGTTACAGGACTGAAAATAAAGCAGATAGCAAGTTGAAATTTTTTTTGCGTATAGAAGTGTACTGTACTTTTCATTTGCACTTTTGAAAAATTAAAATCGATTAACACCACGGCGTCAGAAATTTTTTAAAATAAACATTAATTATTGGTGCTACGCGCAGGACTGCGGATAGTTTGCTCTGATTGGGCATTCCAATGACCATTGATAATGATTGATACATTTTAATTTTTATTACATTTCGATATAAATAAATAAATTTGTTTATTGCAAAATAAAAACACATACTCTATCCTCTGAAATAACACTTTTATTAGCAAAAACTTTCTTTGTTCATATATTTTAACTTAAATAATAAAATTTTATTATTTTTAAACATGTGCAATTGTTTAAACAATATTTCACAAACAATAATAAAATTAGTTTGATTTTTGTGGAATTAAAATATTAAAATACAACAAAATATAGAGTAAGAAAATAATATATTAGATAAAGATTTGAAGAAATTTTGGGGGAAATCAACTTGTGTGAATCGAACACCGCTGTCCTGCGCGTAGCACCAAAAATTATTGTTTATTTCAAAAATTTTCTGACGCCGTGGTAATTAATCGATTTTAATTTTAAAAATTGCAAATGAAAGATACCGTCCACTTCTATAAGCAAAAATAATTTCAACTTGCTATCTGCTTTATTTTCAGTCCTGTAACATTTTGAAAAAATTAATTTTTTTTGCGAAAGCTGGATTACAAAATTTATTTTGCAAAATCTATTGAACCGATCTTAATGCAATTTACAGTATTATTTTACTGTATCATAAAGTTTTTCTGGGTGAAATATGAAGGTCCTAGGTGACGCATAAATGGCTGAAAAACGTAAAATGCGAATACTTGTTTTTGTATGGTTTTTTCGTAATTATTGCTATTTTGCAACTAGGGTGACTATTTTTTTTTTATTTTTAACCAATTCTATATTATAGAAAATTTAATTACGCAACTTTTATGTCAGTACAACTTTTCTCGTAAATGGATACTTTTAAAGTTATAATCAAAAAACGAAGAAATAAATCGAATTTTTCCTTCAATTTTTGACATTTTTATTATTTAAACAATGTTCCGGACCTTTTTGAGAGGGAGGATAACTCAAATATTATTATTTGATTTATTTTCAAGCAATTTCTGCAAAAAAAATTTGAGTCACCTCTCAACGTCCATCTCAAAACAGATGCGCCCTGGACTAATCGTCAATTTTTCTTTATAAACTTTTTGAATACCTTTTTCAAAAAAATTAATTTTTTACCCCGTTTTAAGTGCACAACTACCAAGTAATGTTGTCTATATCATTACTGATAAAAAATTATAATAAATATATGTATAACTTCTTATATAACAAAATAAAAAGTTTATAAGGAAAGATTTACGATACTTTTGCATAATTATTTATTACTCATAAATGCATTTTTTATTAACTTTTTTTAAACCAAGTTGAAAATGTAGCTCCTGCTCTTTCATTTGACACCTGTGGAATGGTTATAAAGTCATTTTCTTCTGACTTATATTATTGCGAAAAAATGTTCTCTGGGATAAACAATTTGAAAAAAATTTAAACAATTGAATGAATCGCTTTGAAATTTTTATCACATATTAACCACCAAAAAACCCTTATTTGGCAAAAATTTCAAAGCTCTACACTAATTTTTACAACCGTTATTGCGAAAATAATTTTTTTGTGCAATTCCGATCTTTTTTTGAAATTATATTAACAATAAATGAGTGTATCATACTTTGTTATACGTAATTTTAAAGCTTTTTCCATAATCTCGAAGATATTTGTATTAAAAAAACTATAAGTTTTCCTGTTTTCCATTGATTTGAAAAAAAGTGAAAAATGCCATTTTTTGACACTTAGTTGTTTATAAATAAAAATGGCCGCCAGATCCTACGCAGGAAATAGTTACAATTTGCTCTTATACGCTTCAGTACGAAAAAACGCTTCAGTACCCTGGCTGTTCAAGTGTCATGGAAAAAACCTTATTACCCTGGACTATAAAAACTATATGTCACCGCATAGATGAAAATTCAATAGAAAGCTATCTAGCCGCTAGTTCCACTACATGCAAAATTTCCTTATGTTTTAGGTGCTACAGCATTGTTGTGGTGTACTACACTCCACCTGTCGGATGCAGGGTTAAAGATAAAAAGTTTTTTACCTCTACTGTGAAATATAAAAAAGTGGAGATTAGATGACACCTTTTCAAAATGACTGGTTCAAATAAACGCTAAACACTGCTTTCTCTGAACTGTTTACACCAGGGAAATAAGGCAAAAATATACCATGTTCGGGACACTTAAGCAGCCAGGTTGCAAATGGGTTTTTTGGGTACTCTAATATACCTAATACATTATAAATACAAAAATGCCCGTCACAGTTTGGACGAGAAATTTAGTTAAAATAAGGGTCGAAAATGAGAGTTTTTTGGTTTAAATTGCTACAGGTAAAAATAGAGAATTAAATATCTTATTTATAATATTTTTCTTTTAGTAGATGAGCCAAGGTTTAAAATAGCGTTTTTTGAATTTTGGTCCGATTATTTGTTGCTTCGGATATTGCAAAATAAAACTAAAATTTCGAAAATAAAAAATTTGCTATAACTTTTGCGAAAATGAATTTAAGACTTTCATATTACATGAAAAGTTGAGTCAAACAGTCCATACAATGCACAAAAAATTTTAAGACGATTCGTCAATTAGTTTAAATTTTATTCAATTTGTTTATCCCAAAGATCTTTTTTCTCAATGTTATTGTTCAGAACATAAAAATGATACAGCAATTCTGTGAAAAGATCATGAAAGAAGAATAGTCATATTTTTAACGCATTTAAAAAAAACATTAAAAATTCATTTTAATCACTCAGAAAACATTTTAATAATATATAGTCATTTTTGGCTTATAAACAATTTGAATAACTTTGTTAATATTGACTGTAGGCTAAAACTACAATGGGATTTAAAAAAACTGGTATTTTTATACGAATTTTCAGAGAACAACTTTTTGCCTAGGTCAATTGTCGATCAGATTAGCCAAGCGGACTCCCTATGTTGCGACTAGACTAATGCGATTACGCGTCCTCTCAGTTTTTCATCCTGCGAGTTTGGAAGCATCGACTTATCATATTTTTATTGCCAAGTTCGATAGCACAAATCTGCGTGACCGACTTATATGCACAGGTAAAGATAGGAAACAGAACATCAGTTCCATTTAGTATAACATCAGGACTTAGACAAAGAGACCCCTTATCACCGTTGCTATTAATTTGGCCTTGGAATATGTGAGAAGCAAAATATCATCTGAGCTGTTAGGGGGATTTTCGAATAGAACATCAAAACTACAGTTGAGTCCGTGAATCTTTACCCGTGCGTCATCATTTAAAGCATACGAAATAAGTTGATGATAAGTCAGAAATTGAAATTTACTAAACGCAACAGCAAGTCACTTACTGTCACTTGCTGTTGCGTTTAGTAAATTTCAAGTTCCGACTTATCATCGACTTATTTCGTATGCTTTAAATGATGACGCACGGGTAAAGATTCGCGGACTCAACTGTATTGTTGGTCTTTACTGATGATCTAGGTGCAGTTACTTATTCTACAAGAGACGTGAGAGAGGTGTTCTCACAACTCTTAGAGGAAACAGGTAGTCCAGAGAAATAAGATTTTTCTCGTGACACATCCCCTCCAGGCCGAAACCAAATTTTTTGAGTAGCATGGACATCTATATTAATAACCTTTATGTTTCCTGCAGCTGATTTTGATGATATACATAGTAATAAACAAATGAAGATCAAAAAACGGCAAATTTTCGCTTTTTTCGTCTATAACCAAAAAGTTAAGCATTTTAAACAAATTTGAGAGTAAGAAACTCATAAATCGTCTAAAAAATTTCAATATGGCGTTCGCTGAATATATCTATCCTTATTGGTTGCTTGAAAAAATTGCAAAATAAATCATAAATTTTGAGTTTTTATAAATACTCATAACTTATGTAAAAATTAACTTAGAACCTTCTTATTACACGAATTGCTGAGACTTGTGGGGCTTAAATTATATTTTAAATATCAAAGCAATTGGTCAAATATTTTAAAAGTTATTTAATTTGTTTACCCCAAATTCATTTTTTTTGCAACACTATAAGTCTGAAAATTATGAGGTTACTGTAAGACTTTTGACAGTTTATGGAAGAAGAAAAATTATACTATTGACTTAATTAAAAGAAATGACAAAAAGTAATTTTAAACAGTGTAAAATTATTTTGCAAAAACACATCGATTTTTTGCTTACTTATAAACAATTACAATAACTTTTTAACCGTTACCCGTAGAAAAATTATTTTTTCAGATTTGGAAAGACTGAATTTTTATACACATTTAAAAAAAAAACAATTGTCCTAGGACAATTAGGGACGAAGTTAGCCCCCCTCTTTTTAATTCACATGTTTTTGCAAAAAAATTCTGCAGTATTTAGAATTATTTTTTGTCATTTTTTTTCATTAAATTAATGGTATAAATCTTCTTCTTTCATAAACTATCCAAAGTATTAATGTAACTTCACCATTTTCTGACTTATAGCGTTGCAATAAAAATTAATTTGGGATAAACAAATTAAATAACTTTTAAACTATTTGACCGATTGCTTTGATATTTAAAATATAATTTAAGCCCCACAAGTCTCAGCAATTTGTGTAATAAGAAGGTTCTAAGTTAATTTTTACATAAGTTATGAATATTTATAAAAACTCAAAATTTATGATTTATTTTGCAATTTTCTAAGCAACCAATAAGGATAGACATATTCAGCGAACGCCATATTGAAGTTTTTTTATACGATATAAATATGAGTTTCTCACTCTCAAATTTGTTTAAAATACTTAACTTTTTGGTTATAGACGAAAAAAGCGAAAATTTACGGTTTTTTGATCTTCATTTGTTTATAACTATGTATATCATCAAAATCGGATGCAGGAAACATATAGGTTATTATTATAGATGTCCATACTACTCAAGAAATTTGGTTTCGGCCTGGAGGGGGTTGTGTCGCCAACACGATATTTTTTTCCTTATTTCTCTGCACTAAGGTAGTCACGAGAAGATGAAATGCATGCTGGTAATAAAAATTACAAGACCAAGAGTTAGGCAGAACATAAATTATAATAATGACCACAATTTAGAACTATTAAAAGAGTTTAGATACCTGTGGACAGTTAGTAATCACGGATGACAGCCATATAGAGGTCTCAACATGTACAGCTGCGGCGAATACAGCATTTAATATCATCAATATTGATCTAAGTTGCTAATACGACAATCTAAATTGAGACTGTACATGACAATTATTCACAAAGTTGAAGTATCGAAATGAAGTCACTGTAGACCGGAGGGAAATAAATTCACTGCTGGTATTTGACAGGAAGTTATCAGAATAATATTTGGCCTTCAAAGAGATAAGGACAATGGAGAAGGCGCCGCAATGCTGAATTGGTGACTCTGTATGGCACTGAAACATTGTCAGACATACAAAAGCTAACCGGATAAGATAGGCAGGTCATGTGGTAAGATAAAAAGAAGACAGAGTGTTAAAAAGGGTCTTTTTGAGAGACCAGATGGTAGAAGATCATTAAGCCGTCCAAGAAAAAGATGGAAGGATGATGTTGAAGCCGATTTATCTAAGATTGGGAAACAATGGGAAATGGAAGCGCAATCTTGCAGAAGATGTAGGGCTATAGTAGATACGGCAAAGACTCACCCCGAGTTGTAAAGCCAGACAAGAACAATAAGAAAGCTGCTTAAAACGTATATTTCCATCCCTATATTATTATAACTTGCTTGATAATTCCAACCTGAAATCAATTTTACATCTTTGACGCCTACAATTTCAAAATTCTCTTTTTTACCTCTAAATATATAAACAACGATACGTAAAATCAACAATTTATGAGATGAGTGTATAAAAAAGTTCTCAGCTCGTCTGAATCACGTTTCTCATGCGATTACGTGACCTCTTCAGTTTTTTATCCTGCGAGTTTGGAAGCATCGACTTATCATATTTTTATTGTCAAGTTCGACAGCCAAACAACTGTGTGTTTTAGTGAAACGGGGCTGTTAGTGTGTTCATTATTTTTAACGGCCCGAGTTTTTATATTAGATTTCTTTAAATATTGAAAGGGAAAAGCTATAGTAGGAAATTTATTTATAAGTTGTCTTGTAGTGGAGAACCTTTTACGAAATAAAATGTTCGGAAAATTCTATGAGCACACAGAAAAATAAACAGTAGATCAATATAAGTGTACTTTTTCAGGCAAAAGGAATAGTTCGAAGAAAGAAACGACAAGACGGATCTTAATAATTCTTTTTGCATTCGATTCGTGAATGCACCAGGAAACTTTGTGACCGCTAGCCATGAGATAATATTGAAAAACTGCTTACAAAAATGCATTCTTAACAGGTTCACTGTCCACCGACCACATATGATCTGTGGACTAAAAGCACTACCAGTTCACAGACCATGTGGTCTGTTCGCCGATACAATTTTCAGGTTGTTTATAAAAGTGGACGTGAGGAGAATGACCTTTATTAGACGTGAACTTGACAGAACATATCCCATATATTATAAATAGTATTGGGACAAAGAGATAAAATGTGTAATTTTATCGTAATTGCGATGAACGTATACCTCGTCCAATTTACTTACCGTTGCACGTCATCCGCGCCATAGCCTGTGATACGATACCAACACGAAATATCTAGGCGGTAGGTGTGTTCCCCTTTAGAATCATTTTGATTCTAAAAAAGAACACACCCACCGCCTAAATATTTCGTGTTGGTATCGTGTCACAGGCTATGGCGCGGATGACGTGCAACGGTAAGTAAATTGGACGAGGTATAATATCGAAACTAAACACCTATATTTTATTGCGTTTTCACTTTTAACGAACTAAATAATGAATATGTAAGTAAGATAAAATAATACACAATATAATAAGAAGTAAATATTTATTGAAACAGAAAAGGTATCGAAAAAAAAGTTACATGTTCAATGTACTTTTTGGAAACATTGTAGACAATACGGTTTGGTACAGGTGTTGCATATTTATGAAACTCTTTTGGCTTTATTAGTGGCAGGTGCTGTTTGTTCTCCTATTTGACGAAATTCATTATAGCATCCGACACACCTACGTCTATTAATTTTTCCATCTTTTCTATCCAGCGATTTAAGAAAATGCTGTACTTGTGACGTGGACGGCGTAGGTACGGCAGGTGTCTGGACAAAGTTTATGCCCAAAATATTTTTCACAATATTCACGTGGGCCTACAATATTGTACATTTATTTTGCTGGTTCAATTTATTGAACAAATAAACTGTATTTATGACACCTACTCCAAAAAGAACATCGACAGCAACTTTTTTGTACCAGGTCAAGGTCTTGCGAATTAGTGAATAGTAGCTAGCCAATTCGTCAGAAAGCACGATATCTTTTTTCGATTATTGTATTCCAATATTATATTAGGCTTTGGACGTGAATTTCGACCTATACTCATCGTTTGTTCATCTGAAGTGAGGAAAGTACGCACATACCACATATGGCCTGTGGACTCACGAGACAACTATTGGTCATTTTTGTTCTATAGAATCCACAGTCCATATGTGGTATGCTTTAAAACAAATATCTTTTAATTACATATACCTCGTCCAATTTACTTACCGTTGCACGTCATCCGCGCCATAGCCTGTGACACGATACCAACACGAAATATTTAGGCGGTAGGTGTGTTCTTTTTTAGAATCAAAATGATTCTAAAGGGGAACACACCTACCGCGTAGATATTTCGTGTTGGTATCGTGTCACAGGCTATGGCGCGGATGACGTGCAACGGTAAGTAAATTGGACGAGGTATATTTATATATGTTGCAACATTATTTACTTATTTATTTATAGCCAGAAGATATTAATTTTTACAAAAATATTATTGGACTTATGAGCAATTTCCACTCTAAAACCTGGACAGTGAACCTGTTAAAGTGTATCTCAAACAGACAATAAAAAAAATTCAGAACTCGTCAATTATCGGCGGAAATGAGTTCAATTTTGTTACTCGGGAGTTTTTTGGGGTCGCTGAGAACGAATATGATGTCGTAAGTGATCTCCGGAGTACCTGGTGCCCAGGGTACCTGCTGCTTAGCTGGTCTTGTGGAGCTTTCGGCAAATTCATTAAAAAATTAGTCAAAAATCATTATTCGGAGGTTTTTGGGGTCGCTAACGACAAATTTGACATCGGAAGTGATCTCCGGAGTACCTGGTGCCCAGGGTATCTACTGCTTACCTCGTCCTGTGGAGTTTTTGGCAAATTCATTAAAAAATTTGTCAAAACTCATTACTTGGAGGTGCTGGGTCGCTGACGACGAATATGACATCCGAAATGATATACGGAGTACCTGGTACCCAGGGTACCTTCTGTTTACCTAGTTTTCTAGAATTTTTGGCAAATTAATTAAAAATTAGTCAAAATTAATTACTTGGGAGTTTTTGGGGTCTCTGACGAAGAATATGACATCGGGAGTAATCTTAGGAGTACGTAGGTACCTTGGGCGGGGTACTCCGCAGATCACTTCCGATGTCATATTCGTCGTTAGCGACCCCAAACCCCCCCCCCCCGCCGAGTAATGATTTTTGACTAATTTGTTAATAAATTTGTTGAGACTCCTCTCGGCAAACAGTAGGTAGTCCACCTCTAAACAGTAGGTATAGTATTTTTACTACAAAAGCAAGATTACGTAGGTCAAAATTTCTGACGTAAAAGCACTGTCAAAACATTAGGATGTGACTTTTCATCATGGCCACCTTAATGTCATTACTTGTCAGATATTTTTCTTTGTTTTTGTTTACTATAAAAATAATATCTATAATTATTTATTCTAATTAATGATGTCAATCGGATTTCATCAATAATTGCCGAAATATATTAATCATATGCCAAAATATTTGTTAATGTTAACGAAAATAGTGATATTCCATAACATCAACTCTAGAATTGAAATTTGTGTAGCACAGCTAAAATACGACACCAACACGGAACTGCCCGATCTTGTATAAGCGTCCACATGGTATTTTAATAAAAAAACGTAATCGCGATTACATTGAGGATTTTAGAATTATATTAACCTTCCGATGACCAAATGACCCCAGGTCAAAAATGTCAAAAATGACAATTAACAAAACAACGAAGTTTTTTTTTGGACTTCATGTCATTCAGCCAGTCACAACATGAGTATTAGTGTCATGTGTAGTGTGTATGGTGAATAAGTGTCTTGTTACTTTGCAAAGTCGACGTCAACGGCAAGTAAAACTACTTGGATTACACATAATAAACGGTATTTTACTAAACATCAACTTTTTTATATATTTTTTTCTATTTAAAAATATGAGGATATCTAGAATGATATTAAAGTCAATTAAAAAAATAATGAGTTAAAAATACTTTTGAATTTATTAAAGAAAAACATACGCTGGGGTCACAATTTTCCCCGCTTGGTCATCCGAAGGTTAATTCTCTCTCTCGTTCCATCCCTCCTCATGGAGTATTGGGCGCTTATGCGTTTCTTGGCCAAAAGTGTAAGATTGCTATCTGGCCGGGACAGCGCATAGGCAGCGAAGGTTAATTAAATATCCAAAAACATTTATTATTATCAATAATATAAATTTTCTAAAACAATTATTTAAGTTTAATATTCCAAAAACTAATTATTTTAGTTAAATATTTTAGACAGTCGTACACTACTCATACATTCAAACGCAAATGACAGTTCAGTGTTGCTGGTTGCGGTCAATTCCCACATAACAATTTCATGTTCTTAGTAGATTCATAGAACATACTTTTCAGAAAAAGTATATACTTAGAATATGCGTAATTACCATTGCGAATGTGCAGAGCATATACTGAGTATATACTACATTACAGTACTTAAACGTTCTATGTATATACTTAGAATGTACTACCGCACTTCTTTTCAGTATATACCAAGAACATACTTTTTAGAAGATTCTAAGGAGGTGCTATAAACCTTCTATTTATATACTTAGAATGTACTATCGCACATATTTTAGTATATGGGAAGAATATTCCAAGGAAGTGCTATATACCTTCTAGTTATATACTTAGAATGTACTATCGCACATATTTTTAGTATATGGGAAGAATATTCCAAGGAAGTGCTATATACCTTCTATGTATATACTTAGAATGTACTATCGCACATATTTTTAGTATATGGGAAGAATATTCCAAGGATGTGCTGTATTTCTCAGAAGTATGTTTTCAACATCACCCAATCTCATCCTATAGGTTCTACCAAAGAATACTAACACACCCACAGGGTGTGTATATTATGTTTACATATTCTAATTGCATATGAGAATGTAGATATTACATTCTACAATATTACGTAAAAAGTAAGTATAAAATATATAAACTTTAGTTAGTTATATAGGTACCTATGTATAATAAATATTATATGGGTAAGTAGCCTATATATAAAATATAAGTAATATATTTAGTTATTATGTGCACATCAAAATAAAAATGCTGCTTATATAATTATATAATAGCCAAATATATTATAATATGTATGTAAATTACTAAAATTTATAGGTATCTATATACATTATACATACTTTTACTTACTAGGTATTTAGGAAATATTGAAGTACCAATATGAATTTATTATTTTCAAACTGCTTTTTATGTTCTTAAAAATGTTTTAGTCCTTGTAGCTAGAAATACTTGGTCCTACCTAACAGCGTAGACATAAATGTATAACTGTACTGGAAACTATTTTCATATTTTGCTCTTTTGTTACCTACCCCCTTCCCTTGTGCAGGTATAAAATGCAATGCAAGGGTCAGAATGACAATGAATGGCCGTTTCCGGATTCCCGAAAATTATTTTACTTATGGTATAAACTACTTAAATCAAAATGCTATATTCATTTCAACTGAAAACGAAACGAGAATTTCTCATTTTTCTTCACAATAGAATTATGTGTTAAACTTTTTACCATAGAATTAAAACGGTTTAAAAAAAATGAATTAGATAGTTCAGTAGCACCTACTAAAATACATAAATTTTATTAATTATTCGAAGTTGATAATCTATAGGCTCACATTATTCTTCTTCCTATAGGTAGGTACATACAGTATATTATTTTTTAGATATTTTAAAAGTATATACAAGTAGGTATGTGTTAAGTATATACTTTTGCATGTACTTACGCATATACTAAGAATATTCGATTAAGGTATATTCTAAGAATAAACTTTTACGAACATTCCGAGATACTACGTACCCGAATGTGCTCAGTATATTCGGTGCAAGAATATTCTTTGAGGCACATGCAAAGAACATGAAATTTAGAATGTTTTTTATGGTACATGCTATGCTTGTACTACGCATATACTAAAAAGGATATACTTCGACGAATGTTGGTAGGATATGCTTAGAACATGATGCGAACATCATTGTTATGTGGGTTGTGAGCTGTGAGATAATCTGTTTTAATGATTATACCTACACAATGATAATATTTTTGCTAATTAAAATATTTCGGCAAGTAATGAAAATCAATTGACATCAATAATTAAAATAAATAATTATTATAGATATTATTTTTATAGTAAACAAAAACAAAGAAAAATATCTCTGAGAAGTAATGACATAAACGTGGCCATGATGAAATGTCACATTCTAATGTTTTGACAGTGCTTATACGTCAAAAATTTTGACCTACATAATCTTGCTTTTGTAGTAAAAATACTATACCCTGGGCAGCAGGTACTCCGGAGATCCTCCGGAGATCAGCGACCCTAAAAACCCCCCGAGTAAAAAATTGATCTCATTTCCGCCGATAATTGACGAGTTTTAATTTTTTGTATTGTCTCTTTGAGATGCACTTTACGAACGCATTTTTTGTATGCAGTTTTTCAATATTATCTCATGGCTAGTGGTCAAAAAGTTTCTTGGCGCATTCACGAATCGAATGCAAAAAGAATTTATCAATATCCGTCTTGTCATTTTTTTAGAAGGTTCAGTACTCAGTACTTTATTCCTTCGACTAACGTGACTCTGTCTGTTTTTATAATGTGCCTCCAGTAAGTTGTTGTCCCATCGTTTTCGTGGTCCTCCCATTGATCGTCTTCCTATTGTAACGTCTCTCGCCGTATTTAATACTCCATTGTCATTCGGCTTATGTGGTCATTTTCTTCTACGCTTCTGTGTTTTACCTAGTTACAAATGTTGTCAACATTGCATTTCCTCCGTATATCTGTATTTCTAGCTCTATCCTATTATGATGTCTTCCCATCGATTTTTCAAAGGTTGTCCTGCTAGTTTTAGCATTCGTTTTATCCTCTCTGTGCCAAGTCGTATTTCTGCAGCGTATGTTATTATTGATCTGATTAATACTGTTGCGTAAATTCTAATTAGCTAATTAGCAAAATACAAGGAAAAGTTATTTATCAGCAATTTTATTGCTGGAATCGAAACTTATGACCCTATATATTAATAATGTAGTTATGCAAAGTCCGCAGATAGCGTGTTACATTTATAAATTATTAAATACCATGATAGTACAAAAAGTCTTTTCGCATAAATTATAATTCCAGAAGCCGATGGAAATTGAATGAACAGTTTAGCAACAATTAAATTGTTACTTAAAAATTTACGGTCGCTCTAATAACCACAATAATTATGATACATAAGAATACCTATGATTTTTGTATAAAAAGGTACTGTACCTATCTAATGTACTTTACAGAATTGAAATTGGGCTATCTAGGCGGCCTCAGAAATGTTTTAAAATCATAAACATATTTTTGGCTTATAAACAAATAGGATATCTCGGGAAATATTAAATTAAAGTAAATCATGAAAACGGTGTTAGAAAAAAAGCGGCGGGCCGCTTCTTTTAAAGAAAAAACGTTTTTAAAAAGATTTTTATTTTCTTTTCAGAGCATCATTACGGTAGCTTTCCTGATGAGAACTAAGGGGTTCGAAATGGCCATAGAAAGAGGGTAATGATCTCTGAATTGAAAATAAAATTAATGCCTTTATCTACCTACGTTCTTACTCACGTATTGAGTACAAGGAGACAGTTTCGTTGATCTTTGCCTCGATGAAAAGATGTGTTGTGGAGTGCAACTATATAGACCCCCACGTCTCTGCATTCATCACCCTTTATTCCTTGCAAATTTTAGAAGGATGGGGAATAGGTATAAGAGAGAATCTGTTTCCGAACTAAGAAATCCAAAGATTTTATTATTTTTAAACATTTATTTGTTTGAAAATGGAGTCTTTTGGTTTCGACAAGTTGTTAATAGATGTCGCTCTAGCGTCTGAATGTTAATTATATTTTATAATTGACAGAAATGGCAAAGATTTTTATTTTCTTTTCAGAGCATCATTACGGTAGCTTTCCTGATGAGAACTAAGGGGTTCGAAATGGCCATAGAAAGAGGTTAATGATCTCTGAATTGAAAATAAAAATAATGCCTTTATCAAAAAACGTTTAATTGTGTTAAGAGGTTTCTAAAATACAACCGGTCAAAGTTGACCGGCATTTACGGCAAAGATATAAACAATAGTATCATAATTGTCGAACCATCACCTTTTTATTTCAGTCCTGTTTCTTCGCACCAATTTTTATGTCTTTAAAATACTCATCACATATATTATTATAATAAAAACTATCAATATTACTAGTGAAAATTGCCAAAAATAGCAAAATTCCAATCAAAAATTAGGTTGGAGAAAATTAAATCTCAAAGTTCCAAATCGGTATACATTAAAAAATGCATTTTCTCGGCTTCTCAAGGAGCAATTTTCTTCATTCTTTTTTTCTTCTCAACTAAGTCGAGTACAGCCATCTAACTAACGCATTATTATATGTCAAACTTACTTTTGTTTTGATATAAAAAATTTATTTATTTATTATAATAAAAATGTTTAATTTGTTTAAATAAAAATTGTTTGCATAATTATGCGGCATTCAAATGAGAATATTTGTGTTTTTAACGTTAAAAGGTACACTTGTAGTAAATTTATCTAAAAAAAGTGTACAACTGGAAAAAAACATGTAGTTTTCTTTTCTTGTAAATAAATTGAGCTATTATAACAAAACAAAAGCAACTTTGGCATTTAATAATGCGTTGGTTAGCTGGCTCTACTCGAGTTACTTGGGAACAAAAAAAGAATGAAGAAAATTGATCCATGGGAAGCCGAGAAAATGCATTTTTTTAACGTATACCGATTTTGAACTTTGAGATTTCATTTTCTCCAATCTAATTTTTGATTGGAATTTTGCTACTTTTGGCAATTTTTACTCGTAATATCGATAGTTTTTATTATAATAATATATTATGGTATGAGTATTCTAAAGATATTAAAATTGGTGTGATGAAATGTCTATTAAGCCAGATCATCCATTTCATAGGTCCATATTTGGAATAGTTTCATATTTTTTTGCTAATTTTTTGCTAATTTATTACCACAAAAACAAATTTTTTGCTCCACCCCTAACCGAGAAACAATGGTTGATGTAGCTTAATATTATGTCACATCATCGATAGCCATATCTCGCGAACCTAAAGAGCTAGAAAATCGTACGACGCGGCATATTTTTTTGCTAATTTATTGCTGTCGATCTGCATATGCAACATACCCCAAAACCACCCCTGCTTCCCTTACAGCTAAACAACACCCCCAAAAAACAACGAAAAATCTTGAAAAATGATTTTTGTGATATAGTTGACGGTTGATATTTAATTGCTAATTTCTTGCTGTCATTAGCCGTAAAAAACAAATTTTTTGCTCCACCCCTTACCGAGAAACAATGGTTGATGTAGCTTAATATTATGTCACAACATCGATAGCCATATCTCGCGAACCTAAAGAGCTAGAAAATCGTACGACGCGACATATTTTTTTGCTAATTTATTGCTGTCGATCTGCATATGCAACATACCCCAAAACCACCCCTGCTTCCCTTACAGCTAAACAACATCCCCAAAAAACAACGAAAAATCCTAAAAAAGGATTCTCATGATATGGTTGACAGTTGATGTTCAATAACAAATTTTTTTCTATGATAAGTTCTATCGATCCAAAGCTTATTTTAAATGTTTTTTAATGATACTTATGCACGTATTATAAAAATTGATTTATCCATCGCATTTTTTCGGTATGTAAAAAAAAAAGTGTTTCATTTTTTGTTTATTACATTTTCTGTTATATGTATCTCGAAAACTGCTCGATGGATTTTAATGATCCCCATCTCTTTTTATTTTGTTAAACGTGCAAAAATATGAATTTTTCATTTTACCATATTAATGTATATCGACCCATATCTCCGAGATTTTTCGATCGATTTTTGACTATTATTAAATATAAGTCACTTCGATACCACTCCGGCTACACTCATAAAAAAAGTAGTTACCGATCTTAGAAAAAGCGTTCTTGAACGAAGAAAGGCTGTTTTCTAGAGCCAAGAGTAAAATAAATTACAACCAAGAATTTTTTTTCAATACATTCTTATGAAGAATAAGTTCTTGGCTATAGTTTATTTTACTCTTTGCTGTAGAAAACAGCCTTTCTTCGTTCAAGAACGCTTTTTCTAAGATCGGTAACTACTTTTTTTATGAGTGTAGCCGGAGTGGTATCGAAGTGACTTATATTTAATAATAGTCAAAAATCGATCGATAAATCTCGGAGATATGGTTCGATATACATTGATATGGTAAAATGAAAAATTCATATTTTTGCACGTTTAACAAAATAAAAAGAGATGAGGATCATTAAAATCCATCGAGCAGTTTTCGAGATATAACAGAAAATGTAATAAACAAAAAATGAAACACTTTTTTTTGACATACCGAAAAAATGCGATGGATAACTCAATTTTTATAATACGTGTATAAGTATCATTAAAAAACATTTAAAATAAGCTTTAGATCGATAGAACTTATCATAGAAAAAAAATTTGTTATTGAACATCAACTGTCAACCATATCATGAGAATCATTTTTTAGGATTTTTCGTTGTTTTTTGGGGGTGTTGTTTAGCTGTAAGGGAAGCAGGGGTGGTTTTGGGGTATGTTGCATATGCAGATCGACCGCAATAAATTAGCAAAAAAATATGCCGCGTCGTACGATTTTCTAGCTCTTTAGGTTCGCGAGATATGGCTATCGATGATGTGACATAATATTAAGCTACATCAACCATTGTTTCTCGGTTAGGGGTGGAGCAAAAAATTTGTTTTTTACGGCTAATGACAGCAAAAAATTAGCAATTAAATATCAACCGTCAACTATATCACAAAAATCATTTTTCAAGATTTTTCGTTGTTTTTTGGGGGTTTTGTTTAGCTGTAAGGGGAGCAGGGGTGGTTTTGGGATATGTTGCATATGCAGATCGACAGCAATAAATTAGCAAAAAAATATGCCGCGTCGTACGATTTTCTAGCTCTTTAGGTTCGCGAGATATGGCTATCGATGATGTGACATAATATTAAGCTACATCAACCATTGTTTCTCGGTTAGGGGTGGAGCAAAAAATTTGTTTTTTACGGCTAATGACAGCAAAAAATTAGCAATTAAATATCAACCGTCAACTATATCACAAAAATCATTTTTCAAGATTTTTCGTTGTTTTTTGGGGGTGTTGTTTAGCTGTAAGGGAAGCAGGGGTGGTTTTGGGGTATGTTGAATATGCAGATCGACAGCAATAAATTAGCAAAAAAATATGCCGCGTCGTACGATTTTCTAGCTCTTTAGGTTCGCGAGATATGGCTATCGATGATGTGACATAATATTAAGCTACATCAACCATTGTTTCTCGGTTAGGGGTGGAGCAAAAAATTTGTTTTTGTGGTAATAAATTAGCAAAAAATTAGCAAAAAAATATGAAACTATTCCAAATATGGACTTATGAAATGGATGATCTGGCTTAATAGACATTGTGGTGAAAGAGGACCAAAATAAAAAGGTGATGGTTGGAAAATTATGATCCTATTGTTTATATCTTTGCCGTAAATGCCGGTCAAATTTGACCGGTTGTATCTCAGGAACCACTCATCACAATTAAACGTTTTTCTTTTAAAAGAAGTTTTATGACGCTTTTCTTCTAATACCGTCTTCATCATTTAATTTAATTTAATATTTCCCGAGATATTCTAATTGTTTATAAGCCGAAAAATTGTTTATAATTTTAAAATATTCCTGAGGTCGCTTAAATATGCTAATTCCAAATCTGTAAATTACATTAGATAGGTATAGTGTCTTTTAGTACACTAAAGTACATTAGATAGGTATAGACAAAACTCATAGCTATTCTTATATCATAATTATTGTGGTTATTATAGCGACCGTAAATTTTTAATTAACAATTCAATTGTTGCTAAACTGTTCTTTTGATTTCCATCGTCTTTTGGAATTACAATCTATAGAAAAAGAGCTTTTATATTACCAAGTTATTTAATTATTCATAAACAATTACTGATCTAAAATTTTATTTGAAAATTAAAGATTTTGTTGGAAGACCCCGCATTTTCCGGGGGAAGTTTTCGTCGAAATAAATGGCTAAAAACATGTCTCTATTCCAAATTAAATTAAGGCAAATTCTAAATTTTTACTTGGGTGTTTTTGGTGTAGGGTTAAAATCTTTAGAGTTATAGAGCAAAAATTGACAAAAAAACGATTTTCGGGCGCCATTTTGTTTATAAAAAAGATGCACACTCTCTGCGGACTTTGCATACCTATATTAATGATATATATAATCATAAGATTCGATTCCAGCAATAAAATTGCTGGTAAATAACTTTTCCCAAAAATAGCCTATTCTCCGATAATCTGCCCAGACTATATCCATTCAGTTTGTTATCACTTTGGTTGTGATAACAAACAGTTGTGTGTGATTATTTCATTCATAGGAGATTCTGACCAATAGAAAGCTACAGAAATCTAAATTAAGTCGATAATTTTTGATAATTTCCCGTCGTCAAGTATATTACGTCAGATGCCCTTCGTTGCTACGAAAAAATACATTCAGTGACATTAATGACAATTAATGTTTTAAAAATTATAAAAGTGATGACTTTCAACCGTCAAATTAATATTTATAACAACTGTTTGTTTAATTGTACTAATTTGTAATTACATAAATAAATTACAATAAAATTTTGGTTTTGAACAGTTTTATTCATGAAATAATTGCAAGAAATTGCACTCGATCTCTAAAATTAATATAGAATTTTAGAGCTCTTGTGCAATTACTACTGATAATATTAATGTTGTGTTTAGAAATAAATTCTCTGTAATTCTCCATTTGCGTTCCTTTTTGAAGAGAGGTATTATAATGCTTGATCTCCATTTTTGTGATATTCTGTTTTGTTCTATTATGTTTTGGAATAGTTTTAATAGTTATGGTGATTGCCTATTTTTAATTTTCTTGATCCTTCCTTTATCTCTTCGTCCTCAATGTTTATTTCTTGGTTTGTCGTCAGTTCAAATGTTGGTGGTTGATTTTCGTCACCTACAGCAAACAGAGAAAATGACCGAAGAGTAGACCATGGCAAGGATATGCCCTATACATAAAAAAGGTAACAGAATGCTATACGAAAACTACAGAGGCATCGCACTACTAGAAATAGTTTACAAAATCTTGGCACAAAGTATAAGAAAAAGGCTAAGTCAATATTCGGAAAAAATACTGGGAGAATACCAGGCAGGTTTTGGAAACAACAGATCAACGACTGACCAAATATTTGCCTTAAAAGAAATACAGACTACCTGTTACGAACATAAAACAGTACTATATGCTTTGTTCATCGACTTTAAGCAGGCCTACGACACAGTTAACAGACAGCAGAGATGTACGAACTGATGAAAGAATTGGATGAAAGAATTGGGGATGCCAAGTAAAATTGTCAGGATGGTAAAGATGACGATGAAAAACACAAAAAGCGAAATAGCTTGGAAAGGGTATACATCCAAAAGGTTTGAAGCCAAGGAAGGATTACGACAAGGAGACCCACAATCAACAACTGCATTTAATCTAACATTGGAGGGAATAATCAGGAAAATCAGAATAAACATGCAAGAAACGATATTTAAAAACGGCCACCAATGCATAGCATTTGCAGATGATCTGACGCTATTAGCAACAAGCAAAAAAGAACTACAAAAGATAATGAAAAACATAATAACAGGAGCCAAAAAATTCGGACTTAAAATAAATGAAGAAAAGGCAAAGTGTATGATAATGGGAGAGATCCAAAAGGAAAAGAGAATAACATCATAGTAAAAATAGCTGGAGAAAAAACATACCCGTTCAAAAGAGCCAAAGAAATTAATTACCTGGGAGCCAAAATAGATGAAAATGGTCATGAAGAAGTAGAGATAAAGGCAAGAATAGCTAAAGGAAATAAAGAATATGGAGCATTACGCACAACAAAAATAAGAATTTATAAGACTGTTATCAGACCTACAGTAACATACGCATGTGAAATATGGGTGCTCAAAAAGTCAGAAAGAGAACTTTTAGAAAGATGGGAGAGAAAAATGCAAAGAGAAATATATGGGGGTGTGAAAGTAGAAGGTCAGTGGAGAAGAAGAACCAATTAAGAATTGGAAGAACTATATGAAGAGCCAACGATCACGACGACGATCAAAGCACAGAGAATACGATATTTGGGGCACATCGAGAGAATGGGAAGTAAACCAATGCCAAAAATAGTACTCTCACGAAGACCAATACAAAAGAGGAGGAAAGGCAGGTCACGGAAAAGATGGAAGGACAGTGTGTACGAAGACTTGAAGAAAAGTATCATTGGGGGATGGACAGAACTAGCATTGGACAGAAGGAGATGGAGGGAGGTGGTGAAGGAGTGTATAAAAAGACTGAAGTGTAAATAAATAAAATTTATGTTATGTAAGTTATATTAAGTTACTTGTTATTTATGTAATCAGAAATGTAAACATTTTAGCTATAGGCCTACAAGGCCTGTTGCGCTTAATAAATATAAATACAGCAAATAGGAAATCGAATGGGAATGTAGTCGGCTCATGGTTCCTTCTGAAAATGTTTAGTTTTTATTAGTTCGTTTAGCATTTTTCTGTCCTCTAATCATTAGGCACATTTCTTTTTGTGTTCCGTAGAAGTCGGGTACCATCCGATTTGAGAAGCTCTGCCAGTATTCCCTTTTTATTTGTCTAAAGTATTCGATTCGTTTATAGTGGTTGTATGCCTGTTGTGTGTGCTTTGGTCTATATTCTGTGCTCTGTGCGTAAAGAGAGTTAAGTCCTAAAACACTGTTTTGAGATAAACGCGTTTAAAGTTTGCAATCGTCTGTTCGAGTTATACTTTTGGAGTTTTTACAATAACCTATCCCTAAAAAGTTTTCTAAATAATTTTGATCAATTAAGTAGTTATTTCTCTCAATAGAATAGTCAATAAATAATATAAATAAACCATATAGGTATTATAAAAAAAAATAATAAACTTTTTCTTACATGGACTTAACACAATTTGCACAAATATCATGAACTTAACACGCTTAACGCAAAACACAAACTATTACGAAAAGCATAAAAAATAATATTTATTTAATAATAATAATGGGGATTCTTAAGACCAAAGTAACAGGTTTTAATAAAAATAGAAAAATACAAAAACGCAAGATAAAAACTTCTGTTTATTCATCATAAACCAAGTAAGTAATAATACTAAGTAAGTAAAATAATACCAAAAATAAAGAAAAACTAATATAAAGGAAAACAAAATAATATATTTTTTATTATTTAGTATTTACATTTTTTCTCTTCTTCCTGCCAGTTTGCTTCGTTGGTTTATTTTCTTGGGAAACTGTCATTTTTTTCGTGGGTTTCACATTTACCTTCTTTTTTTTTGTCAACTGGTTGTACTATCTCTTCATTTTCTTCATCAGGAATGTCATCAGGGTAGGTATCCTCTCCTTCATTTGAGGTAATTAAGTCTTTACAGAATTGGTGATATACTGGTGAAATGTATGGAAGCAGGTCGAGGAGATCATTTTTTTTCTTCTTAGGTATAGGATTTTTTCCTGGGTAACTTAAACTAGGGTCCATTTTGCTAATGTTTTCTTTGCCTCTTCTTTTGAAACTAATGCATTGAAATGGTTGATTACGGTCTAAGGAATTCTTATAGTAAATTATTCCAGGCTCGTTTTTGACAAACTTCAGCCACTGTACATCTCTCCAGCTAAAATTGTTTCCAACAACATCATCTTTTCTCTGCTGAAGGTCGGTTTTTAGCAGCTTAGCAAAGTCAAAGAAGCTATCTTGATTCATCTCCTTCACTACGAAAGGACGTTTCTTACCAGTACTATGTATAAGTTGGGCCCAATCATGAGGATGGTGAATGTTTACATCAAAAGCTGTTTTATTTTTTTCAATAAGGGCGTGGGATGTATCACACTCCATGTGCGTGTGACCAGGCAATAAAAATTTATGATTAATCTCTTCAAAGTTAGAAGAATTTTGCAGGGCTACCATACACATAGCAGCTACATGCATATTCTTATTTTGACCACCAGTAGAGTACATGGTTTGAGTACATGGTCAAACTTTTCATAACGGGCTTTAAAGCTTCAGAAATAAATTTGTATACACATGAGCCAACTTCATTTGCACCTCTGCCAGCTATACCTTCATGCCAAAGGTAGCAGTAAGTTGTGCCATCACTGCAGTCGTAGACTGTTAGATTGAAAGTCCAAAGTTGGCGTTTATAGAAGGCTACAGAACTATGGACGAGTGGAGTGGGAAGGCACTGCTGCATGTCAAATGTCACAGTTTTGGTTGAATTGTCAACTTTTGTTGGAGTATTTGAGAGAAATATATGAAGATGCATGCAGTAGAATTATGGCTGGATGGATGAAGTGGAAGAAAGCAAGTGGTGTGTTGTGTGACAGAAAGTTCCAAAGAAGCTGAAGGGAAAATTCTATAAAACAGTCATAAGACCGGCTATGATGTAGGTACAGAATTGAATGTTGGCAGTGAAAAAGAAAAAGGAACAACGAACTCATGTGGCGGAAATGAGAAATCTTAGATGGATGAGAGTTGTGACAAAAAAGGACAAAATTAGAAATGAGTATATTAGGGGAAGTCTAGGTGTGGCACCAATTGATGCCAAAATGAAAGAGCATAGTTTAAGATGGTTTGGTCATGTTCAATGTCGAGAGGTTAATCACCCAATACAAAGAATAGCTGAAGTGCAGATTCTTGGGATTCTTGGAAGGAGTAGGAGAGGAAGACCAAAGAAGACTTGGGGGGGAGACGATAAGGCAGGACATGTTGGTAAAGGGTATTAACATTGATATGACCCAAGATAGAATTGTGTGGAGAAATGCAATTAGGAAACCCCACCCTGCATAGGGATAAGGAAAAGAGAATGATTATAAATAACTATTAACTATAGCTCACTACAGTATGTTAGTGTTAAGAAAAACAACCCTATTATGAACGATCTATCAAAAAAATAACAAAGGGAGCTTTATATTTCTTTGTCTAAAAGTGAAACAGCTCATTCTTACCATCGAAAGTATGTAATACATGTTTTTGCAATTAAAAGTTTAATAGATCATTAGTAGCACGGCCCAAAATCTACAGCACTATTAAAAATTTAAATAAAACTTACCAATGCTTAGACTTTCTTCAGACTCAAGTTCATCGTTTTTTAACATGTCCAATATGCGTTGTGCTCTGGATGACATGGTTAAACTTTTAACTAAATCCCTTCAACTAGACCAACAAAATAATCACAGAAGAAAACTCCAACTAAAATCTTAAAATCGTTATGTTGTTCATTAAAGTACAAGCTCGTTTGAAAGGACCTAATCAATATGCCACTGATTAGTAAAATAGCCAAATCAGCTTTAACGGCGCGCAGCGTACAAAGAGTCAACGCAATAACTTATTAGTATTAGTGTACAGGTACAGTATCTTAAGTCTCAAAACTGTGGGACTTAACACACTGTGTCTTCCTATTCCTTCAATAATGTTTAGTGTAAAGTGTGATATGTCCAAGTTCAGGACTTAACACGCATTACACAGTTAGTATTGACTGTTTTTCATTTGTGTAAAATGCATATCTCAGTTTAGGAATGGAATTGGACTTTACAAATTATACACCATGTAGATATCAAATTCTAACATACAGATAGTGCATTACCTCATTTCGACCATTTTTGGACTTAACTCACTCTACGCACAGAGCACAGTATTGTAAAAAGGCTTTCTTCGTTTGTTCACATTTTTTTTCAATTATTCCTCTCTGAACCAAGGGGTTTCCTTTTTTCTATAACATGGGGTTTTCTTTTTTGAACCGTGTTGAGCTGCCCCCCCCCCCTTGCAAAAATTAAAAAACAAATAGCCCTGATTTATGAGCTATGTATGAGCTCTCATATTCCGCAAATTAAAAATTTTGAGCTCGTTCCACTGAGCACGAATTTAATATTTTATTGGGGGGCTGAGTCAGCCCCCCCCCACTACTTAAAAATAGGAATATTGAATCGATTTTTGAGGCAGAATTACGAGCTATTTATGAGCTCTTGAAATGATATAGTTTAGATTTTTAAGCTCATCCCCTTCACCCCCAAGCAACCCTTTAATTGTTTTAATTTAAGAGAAAAATGCTGAGAAAACTTAAAATATATCGTATTGCGGATATAAATCCTATAGCTTATATATTCTAAGAATAAACTATTAAATCACGTGCATTTCGATTATTGAGCTACAACCCCTTCGCAAGAAAACTACCCCATCGTCCCGGCTTAAGAGAGAGTTGTACTTAATATGCATTAAATTAATTATTTGGCGACTACATATCATTTAATAATTTATGAGCTCCCAAATTACGCGCATTTAGATCAGTAAATTGCAATTTATTTTGTATAGTGCAGTCACTGAAGGTAAAAATCAACGATTACCTTCAATTTCGGTGAACCTTCATCGATTTTCACGAAAATATGACAGTGGTTAGAGGATAGATCAAGAAACAAAGGTGACATGGCGCCACCTTCCGCCTTTACCCCGAGGGTGGATACCGCCCCTTCTCGGGGGTGAAAATTATTTAAAAAAAAATAACTGCACAAATCAATAAAAGGACAAATTATGAGCAACATTTGTTATATAAAGTTATTAAAATAAGTCAATACTTTTTAAGTTATTAAAGATCAAAGATTTTAATTATTTGTGAAAAAAATCAATGTTTTGAAGGGGTTTTTCGTAAATCACTTAAAAACTGTAAGTTTTTACAAAAAAGTTAATAGTAGTTTAATTCGTATATGTATTCTAAGTACTTTGACAAGTATTTAGTAAGTGTTACATAAAATGCATCTCTTTCCCGTTATTTAAGCTTGAATCCTTAGATTTGAATAGTCGCAGAAAAATATACACTTAATTACCTATAACTTACTTTAAATTAACATTATTTTTAAGTAAGCAATTTATTTTTATTTTTTATTAGCTTCAATTGTAGTGATGAAAACTTTTTGTAAAAATTTACAGTTTTTGAGTTATTTATGAAAAATCGCTTTAAAGCATGCATTTTCTTTCACAAAAATTAAAATATTTGATCTTTAATAACTCAAAAAGTATTGATTTATTTTAATAACATTATATATCAAATTTTCCTTGGAATTTGTCCCTCTCTCGATTTGTGGGGTTATTTTTAATAAAGTAATTTTAACCCCCGAGAAGGGGTGACATATATCCCAGGCTAAAACCGCAAGTTGTTATTGTTAATTTTGTTTCTTGAGGTATCCTCTATCCGCTCACCAATTTTCGTGAAAATGAATGGAGATTTACCGAAATCGAAGGACATAGCTGATTTTTACCTTCAGTGACTGCACTATAGAGAGAAAATTGCAATTCAATAATTGAGATGTGTATATTTTGCGAGCTCATAAATTATTAAACGATATGTAGTCGCCAAATAATTAATTTAATGAATTTTTTGTACAACTCCCTCTTAAGCCGGGAAGATGGGGTAGTTTTCTTGCGAAGGGGTTGTAGCTCAATAATCGAAATGCACGTGATTTAATAGTTTATTCTTAGAATATATAAGCTATAGGAATTATATCCGCAATACGATATATTTTAAGTTTTCTCAGAATTTTTCTCTTAAGTTAAATCAATGAAAGGGTTGTTTGGGGGTGAAGGGGATGAGCTAAAAAATCGAAACTATATCACTTTAAGAGCTCATAAAAAGTTCGTAATTCTGCCGCAAAAACCGATTCAATATTGCTATTTTTAAGTAGTGGGGCCCCCCATTAAAATATTAAATTCCTGCTCAGCAGAACGAGCTCAAAATTTTTAGTTTGCGGAATATGAGAGCTCATAAATCGGGGCTATTTGTTTTTTAATTTTTGCAAGTGGGGGGGGGCAGCTCAACACGGGTCTTTTTTGATATGTTATGTAGTATTCGTTCTGCCCTTCCAAGTGATTCTGTTACTATGGTAATTATGTTATCTTAAATTGTTTCGCCGCTTTCCTCGATATTACCATTTTCTAATATCTTGTTCTCAGCAATCTTTTCTGATATATTTTCTGTATAAGTATTCCGTAGATTCAATATTTAGTTCTTCGACTCTGACTTTTTTTTCTATTAGTGCCGCTCTCTTGCGTGTCAAAAATATTTTATGATGATTCTGATTTTACATAATACATAGTACTAGATATAGTCACTACCTACATCTGCTGAGTTGAGATGTCTTACGTCAATTATTTTTGATGGATGTATATCTCTGTTGGTTACAACATCAACTTTATATTTTATATCTTTGTCTATAGGTATTATTGATATTAAATGTATATTTGTTTTGGCCTTTGTGGTCAAAAATATGTTGTTTATTATAAGTGTGTAAATTTACCTATTCGCGGTGTGCAAGTACTTGGAGGGGATACCAGAAACGATCGTGCGAGAATAGCGGAGAAATATTGCAACTTTCTTAAATAATTCATATTGTCAATTGAAATTGTCAAATTGACGTATATTTCATACCTACTGTCATTGAAGAAGAAAAATTAATATAGCTCCGACAATATTGATATGATATTCAATTTTTATATTTATAAAGGTAAATTTAATTAAGTGTATTTTGCTTGCAGTACTGCATTTTAATAACTAATTTAATTTACTACATACAATTGTTTACGTTTTAATAACATAACCTGAATCTTATTTTTCCTTCTTGTTATTTTTTTGGACTATGGCCTTGACAATTATCCAGTAACCAGGAGACTAACATAATTTGCCAATATAATTAAAAGTGCGAATAATGTTGCTGAGCGTAAAAACCAGGTGTCGCTTTGCCGAACTTGCACGGTCAAAATAATTAAGGAAAGGAAAAAATTATGTATTTTTTATAAAAATTTTCGAATTATTTATTTATTGAAAAATAATAAACAACTTAATTAAAATGGTTTTCATCAATACAATTTGTATTTCGTATATTAAGTTTTCTAGTAACGAATTTGTAGTTATAAGTTCACAAACCTTAAAATACACGACTTATATCTGATTTGATAATATGTACTACTCAAACATCGAGATTTTAAGAAAACACTACAAGAAAAAAAAACAATATGCGAATTAGATTATCCTAATTTAAAAAGAGGTAGTGAACTAAATCTGAAAGGAAACAAAAACTAAAACGAAATAAAAAAAATTGAAAAGGTCTAGATTCCATAGCTAAATACTTGACAAGACATCTCGAAATGGGACAATTCGTAACCACACAAAGGGTAACGTACAATTCGTAACGCAATTATTCGTAACGGGATAATTCGTAACGCCAAAATAGATTTATTCTGTTTACTTTTGTTCAGGTGAACACTAACATTACAGAAGTTTTCAGTGACTTTCAGCCCTCGGTGATAACGTAATATTTCATTCTGCGCTTAAATTTTTCAAAAATACTTCTTTATTTTCTCAGAATTGGAAAAAAAAATTAATGCATTCAAAAAGCATTAGAGCCGAAATTTTAAGCCCATGCCCTTAACTAAATATAATCTAGTAACTTAAATAATTGTATCAATTATTATAGTAAATAAACTATTATTAAACTGGTTTTATTTCCGTTTAATTATTTTTCAGACTTAGTTTTACCACCTTAAAGTGATAATTCAAGATAAAATATTAAAAAAATCTTTAGTTTTCAACACGAATATATATGCAAAAATATGTGCGAAATTTAATTGGCCTTAAAAAAAGTGGCATTACTTTTATTATAGGGATATATCATCATCATTCTCTTTGCATTATCCCTATGCGGGGTCGGCTTCCCTAATTGCATTTCTCCACTCAATTCTATCCTGGGTCATATCAATATTAATCCCTTTTACCAACATGTCCTGCCTAATCGTCTCCCCCCACGTCTTCTTTGGTCTTCCTCTCCTACTCCTTCCAGGAATCTGCACTTCAGCTACTCTATGTATTGGATGATTAACGTCTCGACGTTGAACATGACCAAACCATCTCAACCTATGATCTCTCATTTTGGCATCAATTGGTGCCGCACCTAGACTTCTCCTAATATACTCATTTTTAATTTTATCCTTTCTTGTCACTCAACTCATCCATCTAAGCATTCTCATCTCCGCCATATGCATTCGTTGTTCCTCTTTCTTTTTCACTGCCCAACATTCAGTTCCGTACATCTGTTTTATAGAATTTTCCTTTCAGCTTCATTGGAAATTTTCTGTCCAGTCGGGATAGCATTAGACCTTGCATGCCGAGCTGCCCAAAATTTTATTTTTCTAATCTTTAGGGGAGTCAATAGTAGCTTAAACTTAAAATCACGAATGAATTCCTCCGTTATGTTAGCCGCCATCTTGATTTTAAAGGAGAACCTCTTTTGCTCAATATCTCCGCCATTTTTAACTTTTCGGCAAAAATGGTAGGAAATGAAATTATTCCAAATAAATCGTATTTACAATTATTACAATTTATTTTTAACAATTTTTGTCGTGAGGTCGATATTTTCGAGTTAATTTTACTTACAGTAGACGCCTATATTTTTGACTATGATATTGCATGTGACTTTTTTGGTATTGTAATATATTTCAAATCCTTCTCACCACTTAAAGTCCTATGCTTTGGTTATCTGTGGGCAAATTTTCAGCCAAATCGATTATGATGTATTTTGAGAATGGAGAAAAATGTAAAAACGGTATTTTAACGTTTTCTACACTATAAAATTTGATCAAAACTTGTTTTGAATTAAAGTAACTTGTTATAATGCCATATAATGACATTTTTAAATCCCTTATATTAAAATATTATGTTTTCCATTGATACTTCACGATAGAAAATGCAAATTTTTTAAATAAACACCAAATCACTGTAAAACCGCATAAAATACCATTTTGAGAAAAAAAGAAGGAAAAGATTGTTTGACCTTAAATATCTTATTTTTACGTCCCGCAGAAGCTATATACCAATTTTCAGACAAATCGGAGATCCAAATTTTTTTTGCTCCAAAATTGAGTGATTTGAAATGGAATCACCCACAATTTTCAAAAAGATATGTGCGGTGTCTTTTGCTAAAAAAACGTTAGCGTTACGAATTATACCGTTACTAATAGGTATCGTTACGAACTGTCGCCTTACGAACTGTCGCCTTTAGAAATGTCGCCGTTACAAATTGTCCGTTACCATTTTTGGTTACGGACGAGTCCATAACCAACTGTCGCGTTACGAGATATCATGGAACCAATTAAATAATAATGTTCTTCTCATAGGCTTTTTTCAGTGTGACGCAAGTGACAGAAGAAAAGGCGCGTCCGTGATACATACACATGTATAACAGTTATTCCAGTTGTTGATAGATGGCGCTATAATCTAAAAAAAAGGTTTAGATTTACCGATTTACTGATTTTTTACCTATTACACATCTATACGACTATAATTTAAAGTTCTTCTCAGTCTTTCAGTGTGTCATTCATCATCATCATCATCATCATCATCCAACCAATTCAGGTCCACTGCTGGACATAGGTCTCCCCCAATTGTTTCCACACTTCACGGTTTTGTGCTGATTGTTGCCAGTTTTTACTAATCCGCCTGATATCATCTGTCCATCGTGTAGGAAGCCTTCCTCTACTTCGTTTATCTTCTCTTTTGTCTCCATTCCATCAGCTTTCGTGTCCATCTTGAATCTTTCAGCCTGGCGACGTGTCCTGCCCAGTTCCATTTGAGCCTGGTGATACGTTCTACAACATCTGCAATACCAGTTGTTTGTCTGAGATTTTCATTTCTTATTTTATCCCGTAGGGTTACGCCCAGCATGGATCTTTCCATACGCCTTTGAGCAACCCGCATTTTCGACGCTGTTGCCTTGGTTAGAGTCAGTGTCTCTGCTCCATATGTCATTACCGGCAACACACATTGGTCAAACACTGTATACTTGTATACTTATAAGGACTATGTCATCTGCAAAACGAAGATGATTTAACTTTTCTCCATCTATTGTGATCCCTTTATCGTCCCAGTTGAGCATCTTAAAGGCATATTCCAGGACAGTTATGAATAGTTCTATGCTTATTTGTTTGGTTTTATCATGTAATTTAACACTCATTGTTGCCTTTTTATAAATATTATAGATGTGTGTACTGTAACGGTAGTCAATACGGCATTCATTTAGAACTTATAAAATGCTATCCAGCTCTATCGTGTCAAAGGCTTTATGAAAATCCACGAATACTAGGACAAGGGGTCTATTATATTCTATTGACTTCTCAATTAGTATCTTTACTGCCTGCAGATGGTCGTTTGTCCCAAAGTTTGATCGAAATCCAGCTTGTTCTTTTGGCTGGTAAAAATCTAGCTTCTTTTCTACTCTTTATGTCACTACTTTTGTAAAGAGTTTGTATAAGTGGTTTAGCAGGCTAATGGGTCTGTTCTAAGTCTGTCTTATCTCCCTCCTTTTGCAAAAGTATTGTTACTGCGTTTTTCCATTTTTCAGGTATCGACTTTTGATGAAGGCATAAGTTAAAGTGATTTTTTATTTTACCTATAAGAATGTGGCCTCCGTTTTTAATGGCCTCTATTACGACTTCATTTTCACCTGGTGCTTTCCCATTTTTCATTTTTCTCAGTTCTTGATGGATTTAGCTAGTGGTTATCTCTGTTAGTATTTCGGAGCCTTGGTTTATTATTTTCTTTGAAACCGCTTCCCTCAGATAATTTTGATTCAGCCTTTGACTCCTATATAGTTCCAAATAAAATTCTTCTACGATATTTAGTAAATCTTCTCTGTTTGATGTTATTTCGCTGTTTTTATTTTTTAATTCATGTATTTCGCATTTTCCGTTGGTCAATTTCCTTCGTAAAACTTTCAAACTTTTATTTTCTGCTACGGTTTTCTGGATGCTTTGAGTTTTAAACTTCCTTAGATCTTTTCTGATTTCCTTTGACACTTTCTTGTTGATGTCTCTTAACGCACTTGTTTCAGTATTTTCGCTTCCTCTCATTTCGCGTTTTGATTAGTTCTCTAGTTTCTGGGCTTATTTTTTCATCTCTCTCCTTTTTTGGGCAGTTTTTTCGTTGACTTTCTTCAATGGCTCTAATTATGTTTCCATTTAAATTATTTATACTTTCAGCTGAAGTTGTATTTCTTTCCAAAGCAGCGTTTATATGGTGTTGGTATTTATCAATATTTAATGGGGGCGTCCAGGCTTGTAAGATTTTCTTTTTATCAAACGATTTCCTTCTTGTTTGAGGTCTCTTTTTATTGTGGCTCTTACCATTCGATGGTCACTTCCTGTAGTAAATTTATTAAGGACGCTCACTTCTGTGATAATCTGTTTTTTTGTTTTTTTTTTGTTTTTTTTTTTGTTTTTTTTTGTGTGTCAGTGTTTTTTTGTTTTATCAGTATGTCATTAATGATGTAAAAATATGATTTAAAGAATGTAGAGAATCATATCATAGCATGACATTTTAATTAAAACTGACAGTTATCAGAATCGTAATCATAATTTGGTATAAAAACAAATCAATTGTGTTTATTTCATTTATAAAAAGGTATGTCCTTTGATTTGTATAGTTTTATAAATTGTACATATTATAGTCGTATAGATAATACATAAATAATTTTTTGTTTGATTATAGCGCCATCTATTAACAACTAGAATAAATGTTATAAATGATTTTAATCATGGACGTACACTGTCACTTCCAACTTAATGCGTTAGAAAGAAATCGAAAAACTGTGACGCACTGAAAGCTTTCTATGAGAAGGAGAATATTATTGTTATACCCTATATTTCCCGCTCATAGCAAAATCGAGCAAGTCGATAAATAATTTCGGTGGCAAGGTTTTTGGTAATTTATTGTGTATTTTAAAATATAAGTCTTCATAAAAAACTTCTTTGAAATCATCATAAGCTTCTTTTAGTTTTAATACTTTAAAGATCTTATAAACATTTGCGACTGATTCTTTGTTGTTGACACCATAATGTTGTTCTAAGACCTTTCTTTGGTTTTCAGATCCTCTTTTGTAAGCTTCTATAGCAAGCCAGGTGGCTCTGCCTTCAGAAATATCAGTACAAGCCTTTTGGATATCAGAAATTGGGCTGAATACACAAGTCACATCGTCCTAAAAAATAATTATCCACATAACATTAATTTTCTAGGCTATTTATTTATCTAATTAATAGTTATTTATGATATAAGTGTTAAAAGTACACGTTTAAGGCACGCATGTGAAAGTTTGAAGAATGAGCGAAGCAAGTTCTGCAATTCACATGAGTGACTTAAAAATGTACTTTTTAACACGTATATCATACAATATTTTTTCTACAAACGTAATTACAGGACAATATCTACAAAAACTTTTACTTGAACTTGACTGACATTCCATTTTTATATTTTTTTGACGTTACATCAAAATTGCCTGTAGTGCCATAAAATTTTTAAAACACCAGTGCTTTAAAGTAGCATTTTTAATGCTCGTATGGAGTGCTAAAAATTACATTTTTAACACGGTGGTAGAAAAAATAAATTAAGTTACTTTTTAGAAAATAATAATGATAAAGTAGAGGAAGGAAGAGGAGTACACCAAGTGGGGCCTCACAATTAATATACAAAAAACTGAGTACTTAGTTGTAGGAGAAACACCAGAAAGTCTACAAATTAAAATGGGAACTATATAACCAACTTCTTCTTCTTGCAGTACCGTCTCCTATCGGAGGTTGGCTACCATCACAGCAATCTTAACTTTGTTGGCTGCAGCTCTGAACAACTGTATTGAACTGCACCCATACCACTCTCTTAAATTTCGCAACCAGGAAATCCTCCTACGTCCCACATTTCTCTTTCCCGAGATTTTTCCTTGGATGATGAGTCTTAGCAGAGAGTACTTTTCTCCTCTCATTATGTGGCCTAGATATTCCAGTTTTTTCGTTTGTATGTTTTTTATGACTTCGCAATCCTTCCCCATCTTCAGCAGAACATCTTGATTTGTTACTCTTTCTGTCCATGGTATTTTCCACATTCTCCTGTAACACCACATCTCGAATACCTCAATGTTTTTTATGTTTATCTTTTTCAGCGTCCAAGCTTCCATGCCGTACAGCAGAACGGAGAAAACATAGCACCTCAACATTCTTGTTCTTAAGTTTATATTTATGTCCCGGCTGCATAGGAACTTTTTTATTTTGACAAACGATTGTCTCGCTATCTCTATTCGCCTCTTGATTTCTCTTGTCTGGTCATTAGTATCAGTGAAGCAAACCCCTATATATTTGTAGGACGTAACTCTTTCAACTGGCTGATTATTTATTGTTAAATTCACATTGGTGTATAGTTTCTTCGTTAAAATAATGAATTTAGTCTTTTTGATGTTCAGTTTTAGACCATATTTATTGGTATGAGTGTTTATGTTTTCCATCAAATACTGTAAATTTGCTAGGTTATCTGTTACTATTAGCGTGTCATCAGCGTATCGTATACTGTTAATTAACTCTCCGTTAATGTTCATACCAATATTTTGCTCTAGGAGTGCTTCCAGACATATGGTTTCGCTATATACAGGGTGGTGAATCGGAAAACGGGCCATAGGAAACTCAATGTAAAATTTTAAACTGTTGAATTCCTGCTTCCCTAATTATGTTACATCAAAAGTCATGAGAAGTTATTTGTAGAGGATTGAAATCTGTATTAAAAACAGAACTTACAATTGTTCTACGATTCAAACACATTCCAAAATTTTAAAAAATATAATGTATTTACCGCAGTAGATATGCGTGAGCATGTTAGGCCACACGTTACTATTTAACTGACAGTGAGCACACTATTGACTGAAGAAAATATCTTTATTATTAATACTTTCTCCTTAACTGAGGGTATCTGATCAACTTTATTGTGTTTTAAACAATAAATGATAAAATAAATAAAGAAATTGACAGTTCAAATTGTTAATATAATAAATTCATTGTCACCGAATGCAATCTTATACACATTATTGCACTGTGTGTGGCGTAACTTTGGCGTATTTCTCTGAGAATTGTATTATATTTTTACAAAATTTTAAATAATTATTGTTCGTAGAACAATATTAACAGTTGTTTTCAATACAGATTTCAATTCTCTACAAATAGTTTCTTATGACTTTTGATGTAAAATAATTACGGAAGCAGGAATTCAACAGTTTAGAATTTTACATTAATTTCCTATGGCCCGTGTTCCAATTCACCACCCGGTATATTAACTAGTAGTGGAGAAAGCACACAACCCTGACGCACACCTCGACGAATCTCAATTTCTTCGGTTAATTCATTATCAACCTTGATTTTTGCTGTTTGTCCCCAATACAACCTGGATATAATATTAATATCGCGACTGTCGATGTTTTTGCTTCTTAGGATTTCATACAGCTTTTGGTGTCTGACTTTATCGAAGGCCTTCTCAAAATCTATAAAACCTACGTAGAGGTCGTGGTTTACATCCAAACATCTTTGCATTAACACACTCAGACCAAACAAAGCTTCCCGTGTTCCCAGTCCACTTCTGAATCCAAACTGTGTGGCGCTTATGTCCTCTTCTAGTTTATTAAATATTCTTTTGTGAATTATTTTTAAAAATACTTTCAGTGTGTGGATCATCAATGCTATAGTTCTGTGGTCTGAACACTCTCTGGCGTTATTCGTCTTCGGGATTGTGACAAAAGTAGAGGAGAGCCATTTCCTTGGTATGATGCCTGTTCTATAAATTGTGTTAAAGTGGTTCACCATTATTTCAAGTGTGTCGTCGTCTATAAGTTTCAACAATTCTACAGGAATTTCATCTGGTCCTGCAGCTTTACTCCCTTTAGTGTTCGTTATAGCATATTCTATCTCGCTTTTTAGGATTTCAGGCCCTGTTGTGTCGTCTACAGGTTCTGCCACTGCTATTCCTGGTCTTTCGTCTGCCAAAAGTTCTTCAATGTATTCTGTTTATCTTGCCAGTTTTTAATTTAAATCTGTAATTATTTTACCTTTTTTGTCTTTTACGATGGATGCTTGTTTCACTTTTTACCTGTTATTTCCTTGATCTTTTTATGCATGTTAAAGCTATCGTACGTTCTTTCATATTCTTCTATTTCCTTGCAGTTTTCCAGAACCCACTTCTCTTTGGCTTCTCTAATTTTTCTTTAAATCTCACGGTTCACTTCTTTGTATTTTGTCTTGTTGTTTTTATTTCTTCGCCTTTCGTCCATGAGGTCCAAAATTTCGTTTGTCATCCATTCCTTTTTCTTTCTATCTCCATCCATTTGTCCTCTACATTGTCTGTGTTCCTATTTTTTGCAGCGAGGTTTCTAAGATTGTGGTTTATCTGTTCTCTTGTCCTTTCCAGTATAGTTGCGTCTTTCAGTTGCTTAAAGTCTATCTTTTGTTTGGCTGCATTTTTCTGTAGTTTCTTGAATCTTATATTTACTACAGCCACCACCGGATTGTGATCCGATTCTATATCAGTGCCTGGATAGGTTTTTGTAGACGTGATGGAGTTTTTAAACCGGCTTCTGATTAGTATATAATCGATTTGATTCCTGACGATGTTGTCTTCATTATCCCTTGGTGATGTCCACGTGTACAATCTACGGTTTGGTAATCTGAACATTGTGTTCACTACTTCAAATTCTTTTTCTTGGCAAAATTGTACCAGACGTTCACCTCGGTCGTTTCGTTGTCCAAGTCCAAATTCACCAGTGCATCCATCAGTTTTCATCTTACCAACTTTAGCGTTGAAATCGCCCATGATTACGGCGACCTCTTCTTTTTTGGTCGATTCCAGAATGTCTTCGAGTTGCTTGTAGAATTCTTCTATTTCCTCATCCTCTTTCTCCGCTGTCGGTGCATAGACTTGAATAATGTTAATTTTTCCTTTGTTCGACTTTATTTGGATTGCTATGATTCGTTCTGAATATGGGGTAAAACTTAGTACCGATTTGTTGACTTCCCTTTCGACTATTATTCCGACGCCATAATGGTGGTTTATATCATCAGTTCCCGAATTGTAGAACATGCCGTTTCTAGTTGGACATTTGCCGGATCCTTTCCACTGTACGTCGCTGATACCAAGTATTTTCACATGTAGTCTTTCCATTTCTGTTGTTACGTTTATTAATTTCCTGGCTGCATACAAGCTTCTTGCATTACAAGTAGCTATTCTCATAACTATATTTTTAAGTTTAACGACTTTGTTCGCCACTGTTCCCCCCGGAGATCCGATTGGGGAACATTTTACTCCGGAATTTTTCGTTTTAAACATTGCCATTGATGGTTTCTTACAAGGGAATCCATTTGGATATTTAATGCAGTGGTTTCCCGTTGCCTTCTGCATCCTGATGCCATTGACCACTGTCTTGGTTCCTCCGCCTTCGAGACCGATTTCTCAGTCTCAGGACAACCTAACCAACAGAAGCCTTCAAATAGTCGAAAGTAATAACATCAAAAGTAGGGAGTAACGAAGAACTACAATCCAGGATTGGTCAATCAAGAGCAGTGACCAGAGCAGTGACAAGGGCTATTGTGGAATAATAAAAGAAAACAAAAGAAGAATTTACAAAACAATTATACATTGTAAAGAAGTATTTCGTCCTACAGCGCCGAACTCTGGGAAATATACCAAAGAAATAAATAATAAAAATTAACGTCATGAAAGTGAACTATTGGACAGGATGTTGCCGGTTCACTAAACTTGATAGTGTAAGAAAGATACGAGAGAAATGTAAATTTATCTATACATGATAGAGACAATCGAAGCCAAAAGACTTAATTGGTATGGACACCTTTTTTCTAATGCACTACCACACTCTAACCCCGGGAGCCCTTCAGTGACTCGAAGGACTGAATTTAAAGGCACATCTTGCCTGGTTGACTTGACTCTAGTGAATGATTCAAATACAATCTCTTTCTTAGCTGCAGGATAAATTGGGTCATAACCGACACTACTTTCTAACAAAGTTTTTTATTTAGTCAGCTAAATGAATGTCCATTGCCAAAATATTGTTTATGATTTGCAACAATTACAAAAAATTAAATAGCCCACAGATGTTTGCAATATAAAAGCAAATTGGTTGATATGATATACGGGGTGATAAATATATACTGTTTAATATCGTATATGAATGATAAATATTTGAGATTGAACACGTTAAGGGAATCCCTGAAAATCGATGGCCAAAAAAAATACAAAAATGAACTTCGTAGACTAGAAGAAAACGAGGTAGACCAAGACGATCCTTGGAGAGAAGATGTCGAAGATGCTGTCACCACCAGAGATCTCAAAACTGAAGATTACCTCGATAGAAAACGCTAGAAAGTAGGATGCAAGAAGCGGTGCCAGCTGTAAAAAACTCACTTATTACACATGTATACACTAAGCATCAAAATTAACGCAACACCTTAAAACATGGGACATTTTTGATGTCTCGTATTTCCTAAACCTGTTGTCCGACTTGAGTGATTTTTTTAATATGTTATAGCTTTATTATTCAAAAATATCGACGTAATGATAATGCTGCTAAACAGGTAAGCGTCATTGTATACCGGGTGCAATAATGATAGCGTGTTTTTTCTTCAAAGTTCGGAACACCCTGTGGAATATTCCAGCGTATATAACATATTGAAATTAAAACTCAACTGTAGCATTAGACTTTCTTAATATTTTGCTTTTTCATTCATTCGCTTATGTTGGATAATAAAAAAAGTTAGGTACTTTAACAACTAGCAGCGTTCTGCATCAATACAGGGTGTTTCTAAACAAGTGCGACAAACTTTAAGGGGTAATTCTGCATGAAAAAATAATGACTATTTACTTTATAAACATCTGTCCGCAAATGCTTCGTTTCCAAGATACAGAATGTTGAACTTTTTCTTACAAACTGACGATTTATTTATTGCTCTAAAACCGGTTGAGATATGCAAATGATATTTGGTAGGGTTTAACAGGTAGTTATTGCGCATTTTTTGACATACAACTAAGAATTTTATATCCACCATTGGCGTGCATACGGGTAATATGACCGGATAATATTCATTCTTTATGATGGATAATAAAAAAGTTAGGTACTTTAAAAACTAGCAATGTTCTGTATCAATACAGGGTGTTTCTAAAAAAGTGCGACAAACTTTAAGGGGTAATTCTGCATGGAAAAATAATGACCTTTTGCATTATAAACATATGCCCTCAAATGCTTCGTTTCTGAGATACGGGATGTTGAATTTTTTCTTACAAACTGACGATTTATTTATTGCTCTAAAACCGGTTGAGATATGCAAATAAAATTTGGTAGGGTTTAAGAGGTAGTTACTGCATTTTTTGACATACCACTGAGAATTTTATATTCTCCATTGGCGTGCATACGGGTAATATGACCCGGTAAATTCTTAGCTGTATGTCAAAAAATGCGCAATAATTCCTCTTAAAACTTATTAAATTTCATTTGCATATCTCAACCAGTTTTAGAGCAATAAAAAATCGTCAGTTTGTAAGAAAAAATTCAACATCCCGTATCTCGGAAACGAAGCATTTGCGGACATATATGTTTATAAACCAAACGGTCATTATTTTTTCATGCAAAATTACACCTTAAAGTTTGTCGCACTTATTTAGAAACACCTGTATTGATGCAGAATGTTGCTAGTTGTTAAAGTACCTAGCTTATTTATTATCCAACATAAGCGAATTAATCAAAAAGCAAAATGTTAAGAAAGCCTAAGGCTACAGCTAAGTTTTAATTTAAATATTTTATATGCGCTGGAATATTCCACAGGGTGTTCCGAACTTTGAGGAAAAAACACACTATAATTGTTACAACCGGTATACAATGACACTTACCTGTTTAGCAACAATATTATTATATTGGTATTCTTGAATAATAAAGCTATAACATATTAGAAAAATAACTCAAATCGGACAAGAGGTTTAGAAAATACTGGACATAAAAAATTTCCCATTTTTAAGGTGGTGCGTTAATTTTGATGCTTACTGTATTATATTATGATGACATAAAGTACACATGAAACAATTTCAATGCTGCTAAAACGGAATGTAAAAGGCTAAATGTAAGTTTGGTCAGTCTTATGTGAAATAATTGGGTTACATTATGGCTTAAAATTCTGATAGACCACATCATATTAACTTAAAATCTATTAAACACTTTCCCAGACGTCAAAATCAGAAATAATATATTTGTCAGGTCCAAAATAGTTATTTTCCTAACTAGTGCGGAAAGTGATACTTTCCCGCACGCGACTGCCGTTAACCCGAACGACGCGATAGCGGAGTTCGGGCAAGCAGTCGAATGCAGGAAAGACACTTTCCGCATGAGTTAGGAACAATATTTTTTCTACGGCCGTATGTTTGGAAAAAAGTCGCAACAAATAGAGTTATATCAATTTTTATTTACTAGTAAATACAACAAAATATTTTGTGGAAAAAGAAGAACGTCTATTTATTGCTTCGTAATATTAAAGATAAATGAGCAATTCGCAGCATTCTGCAAATTTATATAGGATGCAAGCTAATCCTTTAATTGGCACTGTGTATTCTCCCTCGACCTGTGCTCGCTGTGATCACTCGACGTAGATGTAGATGGTTCTAAAGAATCGATACTTAAAATTTTGTTACACACATCTCTTTTTTGCATTTCAGAGTCTTCTAGGTAACCTTCGGCTACAGAAGTTGTTTCCCAACCCCCTAGACGTTTTATATTTGTAATCGTTTCTCCACAATCGGCTAGGAAGGTTGCTGATGAGCGTCTGTAGCTGTGTTCTGTGTAACGTTCAGGATTGGGTAGATGCAAAAAGGCTGCAATTTCGGAGGGGATTTTTCCAAAGGTATTAATTCCTATACATTGCACTGTACATTTTACTTTCTGAAATTTTATAAACAAACGCCGATGAGTTGTGGTTAAATGTCGTAAACTGGCGTAAAGGTCGTAAAGGTCTGTATAGCTTCAAAAATATTCCATTTTTTATTTCTTCTGGGACAACAAATTAATGATCTCGCAGAGTTGTTTTTCGAGTCCGTAATTTTGACGATTATTAGATTCCCTTTGTCTTCAATATCGTCGAAAGTGATTTTCGTAAGTTCTCTAAGCCCGACCGCACATCAAAGAAACATGAAACGTAAATTACGTTTCATGGAAATAAACCACTGCTAAATAAATATACGTTCGGCCATTTATGAAACTCTTCGAAAATAAAAATATGTCATGAGCATGAATCACACTCGTTTCATTGGTAGGCGGATTTTGAGATTTGTTTAGCAGTGTTTTAGTTTCATGAAACAAGTTTTTCGTTTCATGTTTCATGTTTTTCGTTTCATGTTTCTTTGGTGTACGGCTTGGCTAAGGCTCTACGGCAAGCCCCAGATAAACCAAAAATGGTAACTACTTTTATCATATCATAAGATATATCTCGTTTGGTGCGTCTAACATAAATTTGGCTATATCTTCTTTACTAAAAAATTTTGCTTTTTGTGTTCGAAAACCAATATTTTGTTTTTTCAAAAAACTTACTTATATCAATATTGTGCTTTATTTTCATTAAACTTTGCATGGAATAGCGTGACAAAAGTGTGTTTGATTTAAGCACCTTACTAAATTCTAAAAAGGATGCCAAAAATACTTCTTCTTTATAGCTCCTCACTTTCATGGATTCGCACCAGTTCACAAAATGGACAAATTGTTTTTGATACCTCTCTTTGGATTTGGCAGGCAACAAATTTAAATTTGCTTCCGCGGCGGCGGCTACCAAGACAGCTTCCGGGATCTCTTCGTCCGATGAATCCATGTAATTTTTTAAAAATTGCAGCGAAAACACACAAATGCATACGTTGTTTGACAAGGTTGTCAAAATCAAACTTTCAATAAAATTGGTTACTATGACGACGATAATGGTTTTAATGATGACGATATTCAAAACCATTGTGATTGTCCACTGATTTGACTTATGAATATTATGTCAATATAATTCTATTTCAAAGAATTTTAGCGTTAATTTCATTAAAACATGAACACAATAAGGTAAATTTGAAATAAATTAGTAAATAATATCTACATATTAGTTTATTGCATATATTATAATATATTATAATGCCATATTACAAGGTATTCTACATTCCCGCACTAATGCGGGAAAGTGCAACTTTCGGAAACAAGATGCGTGCGGGAAAGTGGCTGTTTAGGCACGGCCGTAGCAAAAAATAATTTTTATCCCAGAGAACGGTAGTTCTCGCCAGTGGCGCACACCCCCTAAAAGCCGCACTATAAATACGCGAAGTTTGCGATTCTGTCAACATAACTGAATTGAAGAATGGGCCAAATACCATCTTGTTCTTATTCTCTGTTTTTCGTTCTCGTCCCCAAAACTTCCAAAAATTTTAGTCCAGCCTCTGAGGTTTCTGATAGTATGGATCACTGCTTTTCCGATCAAATTATGCAAATCAGTTATACCATTCAAAAGTTACCGAGCTCAGAAATTTGACTCAATTTATATTTAAAGCAGGGAAAATGTTTGTATGTGTGTATGTGTGTAGAAATGTTACACCGATCTTAATTTTTTTTCTGTGTTTCAAGAGGGGGTCGGGGCCGACTCAGAACCGGTAGTCTAGGCGCCAGAGGGATCACCGTCTCCTTTTCAATTCTGATGGACAAACTCAACGGTTTCTTATGGATTTTTGGCTGCTGATTACGAATTTCGAGGGTGGATTTTGATCCGAGTGGTCAAAAAATTGTTATAAACAATTGAATTGTTTATAAATTGTTTATATGGCTCTGGCTCATAAACTAAAAGAGATAAAAAAGAATGTTTCAAATAAAATTTATTCGTTAATAAAAAACGAAGAAAAAAACGTTTACTCAACTTAAATCCAACAATTATAACTCAAGGTATTGTAAAATTAGTGCACAATGCAAATTTCAAATTGCAAAATAAGTATTTTCGAAGCTTTATCGATCTTAGCTCGGTTTCTACGCATGCAAATAAACCTTAGAAGGTCTCATTTTAAAGCTTCATTTATAGGCTTCCAAACAAAGTTTGTTAAATTACTTTATCTTCATTTGTTATAAAATTATACTTGTTTTAAGTTATAATTTTCTTAAAAAATTGTACATTAATTTGTTTATAAGGGTTTCAAGTAAATTTAAGCTGTAAATATTTATACTTTAATTAACAATAATGATATAAGGACTCAAAAGGAATAATTTGAGCTTAAGAAAATATTCGTAAGTTTATTTTTGGTCAATATATCGATATTTTAATGGCGCGCTATGAGGTGCAACATCGGCTCACAGTCAAGTATTTTTCGACGCTTTATAGATCGTAATTTGGCTTCTACGTATGCAAATGGGCCAATATGTGATATCCATATAAATATGGATCGAGTTATTTTCCAGCATCACCATTGCATATAAAACGAGCATTTATGTTGCATACACACAATTGACATGACTTGATGATGCTGAAAAAGAACTAGATCCACTTTATATGGATACTATCCACTATCCACTGGATATCTATAATATGATATAGATTATATCTATCATATAGATAATTAGACTCTAAAGCCCCAAAAAGTTTTAGTTTTATTGCGTACAAGAACAGACTTAGCACCACCATGTAACTGTAAAAATTGCTCTAAGAACTTATGCAGATGTAAAAAAGCTGAGATTCCCTGTATATATCATATCTCGATTCAGATGCATGAAACAAAAAGTTTGTAAAAATTATATTAATAAATAATATCACCTTACTTTTTAGTTCTATTTCTGAAATATTAGTTTTTAATGTTTTTTTCTCATTTAGTATAAAAAATAGAAGACAAAGTAAATAGAATGAAGGAAGATACGAGGTTACAGTATGATGATTTAATTATAAGGATTATAGGATAAAATCTTATTAGGATCTTCAAAAATGAAAAATAAAGGTAACATATATATACATAGAAATTATAATTTGCATCGAGAAGTTAGCGCGTAAACCTTTACGTGGTGAGCCGATCTTGCGCCTCAGAGCGCACTATTAAAATATCGATATCTTGGCCAAAAATAAACCTACAAACATTTTCGTAAGCTCAAAATATTCCTCTCGAGTCCTTCTATCATTAGTGTTAATTAAAGTATAAATGTTTATAGCTTAAATTTGCTTGAAACCCTTATAAACAAATAAATGTACAATTTTTTAAGAAAATTATTATTTAAATGGGTACAAATTTAAAACAAATGAAGATCAAGTAATTTAATAAACTCTTTTTAGAAGCCTATTTTTAAAGCTTTAAAATGAGACCTTCTAAGTTTCATTTTCATGCGCAGAAGCGGAGTTACGATAGATAAAGCTACGAAAAATACTTATTTTGCAATTTGCAATTTGCGTTGTGCACTAATTTTACAATATCTTGAGTTCTAATTGTTGCATTTAAGTTTAGTAAACGTTGTTTTCTTCGATTTTTATTAGCGAACAAATTTTATTTGAAACATTCTTTCTTATCTGTTTCAGTTTATGAGCCAGAGCCTTATAAACAATTTATAAACAATTAAATTGTTTATAACAATTTTTTGACCACTCGGATCGAAATCCACCCTTGAAATTCGTAATAAGCAGCTAAAAATCCATAAAAAACCGTTGAGTTTGTCCATCAGAATTGAAAAGGACACGGTGACCTCTATTTGGCGCCTAGACTACGGTGTAGTTGATGACTTTTGACCACCCATTAACCAGCTATAGAATTGGCACTGGGTAAGTACAACACGGCATATTTTTGGGGGAATCTTAGGTTTAAATAGAGACGAGAAAACCGAAAATATACTAATAGGGGAGTGCATTTAGATTTTCACTTCGGAAAAAATCAAACAAGATAAAACTTTTTGTAATTTTATTAAGAAATGTTTAATAAACAACATATCAAAAAGTTCTACTCGAGAAGTGGGTGCTTCATTTTTTATTAAACAAATGAACCGCGAAGTTAGATGTTTTTTTTAAATAACTCCGAAAATATAATTGTTAGAAAAAAACTGACTTGACCGAAAAAAAATTCAGAAAATTTTACAAAAAAAAAACCTTATATAAAGATTTTCCTAAAATTAAATCTCTAGCTTCTGTAATTTTTTATTTATAACGCTAAAGTCACCCTTCTCACACACATTGGCGCACTGTAAACTAGCGTTGGAAGAAGTGCACGATTGAGTTTTTTTAATTAATTCTTTAACTAATGGATCAGAAGAAATTTTACAAATTGGACATGAAAGAAGATGAAATAAGCTATCTTATGGTTGTAATAAAAAGAAATAAAATCTATGGACATAAGAACGGTGTGGGCGAAAGTGAGCCTTACATGAATTTTGTTTAAAAATGATTTAAAAATGTGTAACTAATACAATTTTACTTATAAAACTCTTAAATATGCACAACTTAACCCTCAATAATCTTACTAAACGATTTTGTATTCAAAAAAAATCTCAAAAATTTAATTCAAATAATACGATGTCTCAAATAATGCAATTTTTGAAAACTTCGTAGTTTGACAGAACTCCCACCAATTTAAGACGGTATTATTCAAGTTTCAATAAATCTAATACAATTTTTTTGCTATTTTTTTAAAGCCTGGGATGTAGTATTAAAAAAACACTGAATTATTTTAGTTTAGAAATGAAATAAACAATGTATTTTTGAGAAAACTAAGAAAGATAACAAAAATGTAATAAAAAAACCGAAAATTACCGGCTGAAAAAATGTATAATACAGAGTGATCAAAACTTTTTTCTGTAAAACTTACCTAAAATACATTTAAAAATAAGCTTCAACAATAATAAATGTTCAACAAAAAAAATTTTTTTAGCTCTTATACAGTATGTCTGCGTAACTTGGAACCTATTGATAACTTTTTTAATATCAGTTTTACGAAAAAAAGTTATTCTTTATAAAATACTCTTCATCGTATATAACATAAGATTCAACCATCAAATATCAAATTTTGTTAATTTTGTACGAGGTATGTCAAAAAATATGAATTTCACTAAAGAGTAAAGTACCTTTATATTTCACAATATCGAAAATGTTTATAAAGAAAAGTTGTTGGGAATTAAAAACTATGTTCCAATATGTAATTATATCCTTCTAATCGAAAATTTGTTTTTTTTTAAATATTCTTTCCAATACATTTTAATTTTTAATATTATTGTGAAAATTTTTGTTTATCTTTTTTTTAAGAATGAAATTCCATATTTGTTTGATTGGATTCTACTTGTTTTTCATTTAAATATCCGTCATTTTGGATCCGGCATTTTGAAATTTAAATTTTTAATCTTTAATTCAGATTCAAAAACCTGTTGAAAATATAGACAATAAATGTTTTAGAAAAATGTTCTTTTTTATGTTTTTTTATAAAATCCGAATTTTAGATCCGCCATTTTATAGTTTATAATGTTAACATTTAAATTAGGTTTATCAAAGCACTCGAAAATAAATATATGTAGAAATAAATACATTTTGTAAAGAAATTATGATTTTACAACTATTTTTAAGTTATTCGCCATTTTGGATCTGCCATTTTATAATTTAAATTATCAAAATTTGATTCAGGTTCAGCAAGCTCTCAAAAATATCCACATATATGCAAACAAACACGTTTTATCTAAAAATTCGGATTTTACAACTACTTTTGAAGGATTTTTAGGAAAAAATCCGCCATTTTGAATCCGCCATTTTGAATTTGCAAATTGTAATGTCAGATTCGGGTTCAGCATAATCAAAACTAAAATAAAAACATTTTTTATCAAAATAAAATGTTGAATTCACCCATATTCTTAACATTATTTATACAAAACAATTGTTATTGTTTAAACAATTAATAAACAATTAGCGGCGAAATTTGTGAGTAGAACTTTTTACTTTAACATATTTATAAACTAACAAAAAAAGTTTTAGAAAAATATAACCTTGTTTGATTTTTTCCGAAACATTGTATCTTTTCGTTCTAATTGCACTCCCCTATAAATGAATAGCGTTGATTTAAGATTTCAAATGGTGCCTAAGTGCCTAATTTAACGAAAATTTTAGTATTTCGACAACGACGCAAAATTTCAATCTACGAATTGCGCCAAGACCTAACCGTTTGTAGGAGGACTCTGTTTAGATGCGTCTAACAGTTTGTACCTCATATCTGGGAAAATTCTAATTTTTAATTTATATGCCTCTTAATTATTATAACTCGTGGTTACTGAAGGGATCAATTACTATATTATAAAATGTGATATCACAGTTTTGTTGTTAAAGACAGGTTTGTATTGTCTTATATGTCTTCTTTTTCTTCTTACTTAAATTAGATAGTATGGATCTCAGCCAATGTCAACATCTGCCCTTTTATTTTCAAAGTTTAAGGATCTTTCCTGGTTGCACAGGTCAAGTAAATAAAGTATACAGGTACCTGAGAAAGTTAATTACGAAGAACTGGAAATACCAGGATTAGAATCTGATGAGCAAACAGAAATTAAACAGGAAGATATAAAGAAGGCCTTAAAAAAGATGAAATAGCTAATGAACTTTTAAAATACGGAGAAGATAGACTTCATAAAGAACTGAATATCCTTATAAGTAAAATAATAAACACAGGAAGAATTCCAGAAGAATGGAGAACCACTCACATGATAGCGTTATTTAAGAAAGGTTATAGGGCAGACCCCAGTGACTATAGAGGGATAAATTTAGTGAGTACTATACTGGTACTCACAACAAAAATACTTATAGAGAAAATAATGGCGTGCATAAATATATCGAATGAGCAACAAGGATTTAGAAGTGGAAGATCATGTAGGGATGCAGTTTTTGTGATAAAGAATATACCTAGAGAAAGCGTTTGATAGAATCCAATTTAAAGATGTGATATACCTACTATATGACAAAAATTCACCACTGGTTATCATTTAACTGATAGAAAACATATATGTAAGAAATAAAATAGAAATAAAAGTCAATGGACCAATAACATAACCCATAGAAACAAACACAGGAATCAGGCAAGGAGATTCACTAAGCTCTACTGTTTAACATAATGTTGGATGCAATAATAAAACAAGTGAAGAAAAAAAGAGGGTACAAAATGGACAATAGAGAGATAAAAATACTCTGTTACTCTGATGACACCGTGTTAGTAGCAGAGTGCGAAGATGACCTACAAAGATTATTGCACGAGTTCAACATTAATGCAAAAGAAATGAATATGAAAGTATCAGCCCAAAAAACAAAAAACTTAGTAATTGCCAAAGAACCAGTAAGATGCAAACTGGAGTTAGACAATAAAATTATACAACAAGTAATGACTTTCAAATATCTGGGAATTAATCTATCAGCCGACAACAATATCGAAGAAGAGGTAAAAGACCAAATAAAGAAAGCCAGTAGAAAGGCCGGATGCCTAAACGACACAATTTGGAAAAACAAACACCTAAGATTGGAAACAAATACCCGAATATATAAGTCAGTTATTAGGCCAGTTAGAATTTACACGGCCGAAACAAGACCAGATACAAGCAAAATACAAAGATATGTGGAAACCAACGAAATGAAGATCTTAAGAAGGATTGCTGGAAAAGGACTACAGGATAGGGTAAGAAGTGAGGAAATCAGACGCATGTGTGTGGTAGACAATATAAATACCTGGTAAAGAACAGAAAACAAGAGTGGAATGAGCACATAAGCAGGATGTCTGAATCAAGATTAGTAAGAATAGTCAGGGACAAGTCACCGTTAGGCAGGAGAAGTATAGGACGCCCAAGGAAAAGATGGAATGAAAATTTAGGGGCAGAATGAAAGGCACCGTTGAAGAAAAACAGGCAGTACTGCCTATATAAAAGAAGAAGAAGAAGAAGAAGAATAAGAAGAAGAATAAAAAGAAGAATAAGAAGAAAAAGAAGAAGGAAAAGAAGAACAACAAGAAGAAGAAGAACAAGAAGAGGAAGAAGAAGAAGAAGAACAAGAAGAAGAAGAACAAGAAGAAGAAGAAGAAGAAGGTATCTGAGACGATTTATCTCCATTTAATTACATTAAACCCGCACGAAGATAGGGGTTGACAATAGAGATTTCAATGTAATAACATGTATCGTTTCATCGTTAGGCGACTTCGAACTCAGTTTTGGTTTCGTAACCATTTTTTTTTTTTGATAGTAGTTATGATCAGCACTATCTTGATAACATCGATATCGTTTTTAAGTCTCAATAGGAAGGTTATAATATCAGCACGAAAACAATATTATACAGAAACTTAGTACTTACCTCAATTTTCTGAAACTTTGCAATTTTTGTGCAAATTTCTTCAGCACATGCGTGAGCATCTTTGTCAACAATATTCGCTAAATAAAGAGCGGAAGAAATCAAAGGTAGGGTAAAGAAGTAAAATTTCACGAAATCTTGATACTTTTCCAGCTCTTCCACCCTGTGTTGTCCGATTTCTAGAACCTGTGCCACATTGGTGGTTGAGTATGTTTTTAAGATTGATTTTTGAATATTGAAACATTGTGGATGGTAAGATAGGTGGTTGATTATGAGAAAATTGGCACCGGATTCTAGAAATGCTGCATCAAGGATTGCTTTATTGACACCTACATCTGGAAGAGTGTACCATGTTGGTTTATTGTACCTGGTTTCAGAAGCATCGGCAATGTCGTCATCCACTACAATGGATGAATCAATCTAGGAAAAAAATATACGCATGTTTAATATCTTTATATAAATACCGAATAAATATTTTTAGATTAGTTTATTAAATATGAAATGACTATTCAAATATCATAGTATTAATCTGGGCTGATTATGGCAGAATAGGCAATTTTTGGGAAAAGTTATTTACCAGCAATTTTATTGCTGGAATCGAATCCTATTATTGTATGTATTAATAATATAGGTATGCAAAGTCCGCAGATAGTGTGCTACTTTTTTTATAAACAAAATGGCGCCCGAAAATCGTGTTTTTTTCAATTTTTGCTTTATAACTCCAAAGACTTTAACTTTACACCAAAAACACTCAAATAAAAATTCACCGCAATTAAATTCTGCATAGAGACGTGTTTTTTTCGATTTACTTCGATGAAAACTTTCCCCGGAAAAAGCGGGTTTTTCCAACAAAATCTTTAATTTTCAACTAAAATTTTAGATAAGTAATTGTTAATCAATAATTAAATTACTTGGTAATTTAAAATTACTTTTCGTATAGATTATAATTCCAGAAGCCGATGGAAATTGAATGAACAGTTTAGCAACAATTAAATTGTTAATTAAAAATTTTCGGTCACTAGAATAACGACAATAATTATGATGCATAAGAATAACTATAATTTTTTCATAAAAAGACACTCTACCTATCTAATGTACTTTACATAATTGAAATTGGACTATTTAAGCGGCCCCGGGAATATTTTAAATTTATGAACAATTTTTAGTCTTATAATCAAATAGAATACCTCGGTAAGTATTAAACTAAATTAAATCATGAAAACGGTATTCGAAAAACAGTGGCAGGGCGCTTCTTCTAAAAGAAAATCGTTTAATTATGACGAGTGATTCCTGAGATACAGCCAGTCAAAATTGACCGGAATTTACGGCAAAGATATAAAAAAGAGGATCATAATTTTCAAACCATCACCTTTTTATTTTTGTTCTCTTTCTCCACACCAATTTTCATATCTTTAAAATACTCATAATATATATTATTATTAAAATAAAAACTATCAATAATACGTGTGAAAATTGCCAAAAATAGCAAAATTCAAATCAAAAATTAGGTTGGAGAAATGTAACCCTCAAAGTTCAAAATCTTTTTTTGTTCCCTAATAACTCGAGTAGAGCCATCGAACTAACGCATTATTAAATGTCAAACTTGCTTTTGTTTTGTTATAATACATTAATTTTTTTATAAGAACAGAAAACTACATATTTTTTCCAGTTGTAGGCTTTTTTAGATAAACTTAGTACAAGTGTACCTTTTAAAGTTAAAAACATAAATATTCTCATTTGAAAGTTGTATAATTATTTAAACAATTTTTATTTAAACAAATTAAAATTTTGTGTTATAATAAATAAATAAATTTATTCTAACAAAACAAAAGCAAGTTTGACATTTATTGATGCATTAGTTCGATGGCTCTACTCGAGTTACTTGGAAACAAAAAAAAAATGAAGAAAATTGCTTTATGGAAAGCCGAGAAAATGCATTTTTTTAACGTACACCGATTTTGAACTTTGAGGGTTACATTTTCTCCAACCTAACTTTTGATTGTAATTTTGCTATTTTTGGCAATTTTCATACGTATTATCGATAGTTTTTATTATAATAATATATGTTATGAGCATTTTAAGGATATGAAAATTGGTGTGGAGAAAGAGGACAAAAATAAAAAGGTGATGGTTTGAAAATTATGATCCTATTGTTTATATCTTTGCCGTAAATTCCGGTCAACTTTGACTGATTGTATCTCAGGAACTACTCATAATAATTAAACGTTTTTTCTTTTAAAAGAAGCGCTTTGCCGCTATTTTTCGAATACCGTTTTTACAATTTAATTTGGTTTAACCTTTAACTACACGCGCTGGCATATTTTGTACGCCAGATATAAGAATTGTACGGCAAATAGATTTAAAAATTTTATTTTTGACTTTGTTTATCTCTCTATCCTATCACTGGAATGTGCTTTACAATTTGGTTTTAGTTTCGTTATAGTCGGCTTTCTGGGAAGATTGTAATTTACAGTTTATTATTTGTTGTTTCCGGTGACGGACAATATGCGCCACGATTATATTAATATAAGTAGTAATATAAGTACATATTTCAATTGTTTTTTTAATCATTATGGCACAAAATATATTTTCCTTTATAAACAATACTTTTTCTCCTGTAAAAAATCACATTTCAAAAAATGTTTTATTAGTAATTTTATTTATCATGGAATCCAGTTATTCCATGATTCCAGTTATAAATCCCAATTGGCTTACTGAGAAGGAATTCCAAGTATTTACTGGTGACGAATAAGGTGTATAACAGACAACTAAGTGTATTTTTTCAAAAGAAAATAAACAAATCCGCTGTTTTTAAGTGTATTTTCTGGTGGCGTATAAAGTACGAAACGCGTGTAGTTATGTTATAACTTGATGCGCGGGTAGTTAAAGGTTAATATTTCCCGAGATATTCTATTTGTTTATAAGCCAAAAAATTCTTTATAAATTTAAAATATTCGTGAAGCCGCATAAATTGTCCAATTTCAATTCTGTAAAGCACAATAGATAGGTATAGTGTCTTTATATGAAAAAATCAAAGAATGCATTTAAAAAACATTGCCTCGAAATTTTGCGCCTACGCTCTTAATTAAACATTTAAACATCTAGTTAGACATGGGATTTTTGTGTTCCTGATTATTATTCTGTCATCAAAAAATAAAAGACATTGCATCGTTTGTCTGGTTTAGTGTTGTAAATCTAATACCTATATTTTAGTTCACATTGTTTCGCCACAAGCTGTTTAGCTTTAGATCTTTATGAGGTCGTAATATACGTTACTTTCTGCTGAAGATACCATTTTTGCTTAATTTTTCCCACAAATTTATATACAAAATATTTACCTGTACAATGACATGTCAAACAATCAATGTCAGAAAAATAATTGAGACTTTTAGACAAAGAAGATTCGTATGATGTTGAGATATACTAAATTTTGTAATATTAAAAACAACTTACTAATTTATGACACCAACCTAACACACAGGCTTTTCTTAAATTCTCCTGAGTAAACAACGATGGTTTTTCTAAAATTCTGTAAGCGTGTACAAAAAATATAGCTCTAGCTAAATATTTTGGATCTATTTTAAGATTATAGTCCAGTAATTTCGAAAATCTGTCATGTAGGTCTGGATACTTCTTGTGGTATAGTAGTTGCTCTCTTAGAATTTCTTCACGGATATCTGGGTAGACTGAGAGGAGAGCTTTTTCTTCGAAGGAAAAGTCTAGATTTCGTTGTCGATTTTTAAAGTTTGGTCTAAAAAAAATGAAAAATTTTATTTAACACTTATAGGCTATTGATTATGTACTATAGGAAGGAACTACAACGTTAATGGGGTTTTATTATTTCATATGGTCAATGAATCTCTATATATAAAAAACCGCGGAGTGCTACCATTTAAAGGGTGCGTTTTTGAGAAATGGGTGAATTAGTCCCTGGGCACAGGTTACATTAGGGTGAGTTCTATGCACTTTTGGTACAAACACGTCTACATAAAAATTGTTCCTGGTTAAATTTGCTATCTAAATATAACTTTTTAAAATCAAAGATACTTTTTTTTACAAAAATATATTCAAAAGAAAAAGCACAAAGAAACCCAAAAGAAAGAAATTTTGTTTTTTGTCCCATAACTTTTGTCCATGGGGATATAGGTATAGACATTGCTTCACAGAAAAAAAAAGTTACATATTTTCTCTTTAAAATGATGTTTGGTAGAGGTCATTAGGATTTACAGTTTTTAAAATATGATTTTTCAAAGTTCGCCACTCACAGCGATTTTGGGCAATTTTCCATGTTATTTCGCAAATATTGTTCTGTAACTTTTTTCTACGTAACTTTACGTATATGCAATGGTACATGTAAGAGGAATAGAAATCAATTACCTTTAAAATGGTCTACAGTATAATGTTGTACGTCTTCTTTTAAAGAGGTTATGTTTTTCAAGACTTTATACTTTTAACGAGTTTTATATTTTTTACGATAATTTTTTAAATTTCCCACTATAACTTTTTTTTCTATATGGTATATATTATATAATAAAAAAAAGCTTATTCTGTTTACTTTAAAATGGTGTATTATAAAAAATTCTAGGGTTTTTTTTTGAATAAGATATGCTTTTTCAAATTGTAATAAGTACTTGCAACGATTTTTGATTTTAGGATTATTTTTTAAATTCCTCATTATAACTTTTTTATGTGATTGTGTGTTATGATTAAATCTTATTTTTTATAGGTAATACTTTGGATCCACTTGACTCGGCAGGACAAACTTCAAAATATGGATTAATTCCAATATTTACTGTCAAAGCTCCTGCACCACAAGCTTTGCTTGAAAAAATAGCATGTAAATGTACCAAAGGATGTACAAAAAACTGCGGTTGTAGGAAGATAGGAATAAGTTGTTCAATATTCTGCAAAGAGTGCATGTGCATGGGTACTAATTGTGGGAACTCTAAGATAACTGAGGTGTCAGAGGAAGATATTGAAGCTAATGTTAACGAAGAGATGGACTTTGATTTTGAAAAATTTTTAAATGTCAACGTAATAATAATTTTAACTAAAGTGATGTTCTTTAAAACTAATGTTTATGAAATTTTTGGAAAAGAAATAATTTTAAATAATACAGGGAAGAAAAGATCAAAGAATCACTCGGTTTCCATTATGTATTTAAATATAGATGAAACACCATTTTAAAGAACAGAAAGTAAGCCCTCTTTGTTGCGCAATATATGGATAGTATATTCATGTACAAAAAAAAATTTAATGAGAGATTTCTAAAACAATCGTAAAAAACTGTAAAAAATAATATTTTTTTTATATTAGGTATTATATAATAAACAGGGTGTAACAAAAATACAGGTCATAAATTAAATCACATATTCTGGGACCAAAAATAGTTCGAATGAACCTAACTTACCTTAGTACAAATATGCACAGAAAAAAAGTTATAGTCCTTTGAAGTTACAAAATAAAAATCGATTTTTTCGAATATATCGAAAACTATTAGATATTTTTTATCGAAAATGGATATGTGGTATTCTTATGACAGGAGCATCTTAAAGAAAAATTATAGTGCAGTTTGTGCTCCCCATAAAATGTTTATGGGGGTTTTGTTCCCTTAAACCCCCCCAACTTTTTCTGTACGTTCCAATTAAATTATTATTGTGATACCATTTATTAAACTCAATATTTTTAAAACTTTTTTGGCTCTCAGTATTTTTTCAATAAGGCAGTTTTTTTCGAGTTGCAGCTTCTTTTTTAATACGTTTACATAACAATGTTATGGGGGTTTTGTTCCTTTAAACCCCCCAGATGTTTGTGTACGCTCCAATTAAACTATTACTGCGATACCGTTAGTTAAACAAAATGTTTTTAAAACTTTTTTGCCTCTTTGTATTTTTTCGAGAAAGCACCTTTTATCGAGATATGGCTTCTTTTTTAATACGGTTCAAAATATACCTAAAAAATGTAAATCGTACATAAATTTTCATATTATTACAGTCTCCATAATCGTACTTAACCATATACAAATATGTGGTGGATTTGACAAATATTCAAAATATCTCGATAAAAACTGACTTTTCGAAAAAGTACTAAGAGCCAAAAAAGTTTTAGAAATATTGTGCTTAAGTAATGGTACTACAATAATAATTTAATTGGAACGTACACAAAAGTTTGGAGGGGTTTAAAGGAACTAAACCCCCATAAAATTTTTATGGGGTGTCTAAATTTCACTATAATTTTTTCTTAAGATGCTACTGCCATAAGAATACCACGCGTCCATTTTCAATAAAAAATCTTTAATAGTTTTCGATATATTGAAAAAAATCGATTTTCATTTTGTAACTTCAAAGGGTTGTAACTTTTTTTATATGCACATTTGTACTAAGGTAAGTTAGGTTCAATCAAACTATTTTTGGTCCCAGAATATGTGGTTAAGTTTATGACCTGTATTTTCGTTACACCCTGTATAATATATTATATAATAATTTTATTTTATTTTTATATTATATTATAAAAAAATCGTTAAAACTAATAATATAATATAAATAAAATCTTGAAAAACCATAATCTCTTTAAAAAAGATCGTACAACGTTATACAGTAGACTATTTTAAAGGTAATTGATTTCTATTCCTATTACGTGTACGTGTACCATTGCATATACCTAAAGTTACGTAGAAAAAAGTTACAGAACAATATTTGCGAAATAACAAGGAAAATTGACCAAAATTGCTGTGAGTGGCGAATTTTAAAAAATCATATTTCGAAAACTGTAAATCCTAATGACCTCTACAAAACATCGTTTTAAAGAAAAAATATGTAAGTTTTTTTTCTGTGAAGCAATGTCTATACCTATATCCCCGTGGATAAAAGTTATGGGACAAGAAACAAAATTTCTTTCTTTTGGGTTTCTTTGTGCTTTTCCTTTTGAATATATTTTTGTAAAAAAAGTATCTTTGACTTTAAAAAGTTATATTTAGATAGGAAATTTAACGAGGAACAATTTTTATGTAGACGTATTTGTACCAAAAGTGCATAGAACTCACCCTAATGTAACCTGTGCCCATGGACTAATTGACCCATTTCTCAAAAACGCACCCCTTTAAATGGTAGCACTCCACGGCTTTTTCATATATAGATGTCCATTGACCATATCAAATAATAAAACCCCGTTAACGTTGTAGTTCCTTTTAGCTATCTTATTTTGAATATAATCAATAGCCTATTGACTTATTAAAATCCATAAGGAAAAATTTCCTGTAACTGGCTGTATACAATTAATTAAAATTGAAAAAAATCTTCTGTGTAAAAGGTATATTTATTTAAAATCCCAATAAAGGGCTACATTAAAAGACAGAACGTTTTCGCTTTAAAGAGAGAATCATAAGTGTTCTAAGCAAGCTCTACATGCTACCCCATGTATTTTTGGTGGCTTAGCATATAGAGCTTGCTTAGAACACTGATGAACGTCCTGTCTTTTAATGTAGCCCTTTATTAAGGTTTTAAATAAATATACCTTTTACACAGAAGATTTTCTTCAATTTTTTTTTACTTAACTTATTGTTTTTTTAATAATGCAAAATTCCAATAGACGGTATGTTAATTGGATAATAATAATATCTTATGGCATTTTTGCAGGGGAAATCCTTTCGGACAGTTCTGGCGCCATTTACATCTTTAACCCTGTTTCAAGTAACTAGTGCCGATGTACACTAGCCCAGGGGGACCGACGGCTTTACGTGATCTCCGAGGCACGGTGAGACGGCTCGTGTCATTATGAAAATATGGAAATGAAAATGGTTTGTCTTTGGCCGGGCTCGAACCCACGTGCACTGGCGTATGAGGCCAGCGGTATTGCCGTTACTCCACGGCCGCTCACGTTAATTGGATAAAACTTAAAGGAGTCGTAAGTATGCTACATAACTATGTATTATATTATTCAAAATTTATATTTTCGTTGTACAAAAGGTTTAAACATCTGTAAAACAACTTAATATTATAGAAGATGCATTGTGCCATAAATTTACTTTATAGAATGCCATTCATCATCATCATCATCAATGGCGTTAATACTCTTCTTTGTTGCTGCGTTTACTATTACCTTGCATTCTTATCGATCCTGTGCCTCTATTTCCCATTTTATCACTACCATTTTCTCTACATCTTCTCTAACGTTCCACCTTTTTCTATGCCGTCCTACAGACTTTCTCCAATCTGGTTTTTCCCATAACACATCGTTTATACGGCGATTAAATTGGTGTCATTGTCATTGGTAATTGTTGCTCCTAGATATTTAAATTATTTAACTACTTGGGAGTTATGATCGTAGTAATATTTTGCGTTATTCGCCATCGTTATTATTTTGAGACGACCATGTGTTTTGTTTTGTCCTCATTTAGTTTGATACTGATATTTAATGCAGCTTCTTCAGAGCTCGAGTAGCCTTCCATAGGGAGCAGTTTGTTTGTTCAGTTGTACCTAGTTGTTTAATGTATTCACTAAATTGTAGATTCTTTTCTGTTGCTATCATTTCTTTTAGCTCCTTTACAGCCTTGTTCAACTGCGTTTTTATTTGTGGTTCATAAATATGTGAAAATATTGTATCGGGTCTCTTTCAAGACGACAGACTTAGTAAAACACAGGTCAAAAAATGAAGTAAATATATTTGAGATAATTATTATATAGTTTAAAATGAATAAAATAATAAAATATATTTCTATCTTCTGCAAATGAAAAGCAATATTATACTTCTTACTGCCATCCAAACATAATAGTAATATTAAAATGATAGGATAAACAATACAATATATACAATAACAATATCGCTACGTTAAATCCACATAGCCATATATCTTGACACGGAGACACCGCATTTCATTTCAATGCGGCACGGTTGAACAGCGACACGAAGTCACTTGTTCCTCGCCTCTACCGCCTACTGCGGTAACGGTTACGGTGGACGCCATGTCACTACGGTGGCGTCCGCCTAGGCACAGTTCCACCTCAAATACGGTGCATCTCTGCCAATCGAGCTATTGCTAATTCAATACGTTAGCAACAACTGATTTTCTCATTCTCCTGGCTCGTCTTAAATATGCTCTCGATGCCACTTCTCCTTCAGTTTCCCCCAGCGGTGTTATGAAGAAGAAATGCGCCAACACGGACACTCCTACGGTCGTCTCTAGTAGACCAGCTCATCGCTTGCTGGGGCACCATATCGTTACAATATTTGAAATTTTTAGATAAAACACCCTGTAACTCAGTAAGGAACCACATTTTATTTAGTGTTTTAGGTTAAATCTTCGTATTGTGTGTTAAGGTTTCTCCAGTTACTATATGGACAATTATTAATGAAACACCCTGTATATTAGATATTACATGAATAAAGCCGCGGGTGCCATCTGACCCTCAATTGAAATGAAAACGTTCCTCACATGTTGAACGGGGCCCGGGGCCAAATTCATGTGATATCTAATACATCCATGTTTATTTTAATAATTATAGTCAATGTTTCCATGACTGATTAAGTTTAATAGACAAGGCGAAAACGCAGGGTTCGTTGGGAAAAATATTCCCATGAGATTTTTTTGCATAATCACATTCGTTAGACGTCCAATTTTTTTAATCAAATTGCAAAAATCAATACTTTTGGCCCGTACAAATTTTTTTTTGGGTTTTTTAGACCATTCTGGACAAAAATGTCTCTTTAATGTTTCTCTAAAGCTAATCGTTTTCGAGTTATAAGGAATTTAAAATTGAAAAAAAAACGAAAAATGGCCATTATCAAGGTTTATTATTTTTGTCATTATTTTATTACTAAGCTGTTATTTTTAAGTAATAATAATGAGCGCCATGCAATGTTAGGCGGTCGTGAATGCTGAATGCGAGAGAGATGCCATTCCGGCAGTCCAATTGTGCATCTTACTCGCACTCACATTTACAGCCGCGGCAATACGATCTAACCGCTTATTATTATTAATTAAAAATAACAGCTTAGTAATAAATTAATGAGACAGATTTCTTCAGGATCATATAGCGGGGGCTTTAAACTTTGGTTTAGTCACTTTCTCACTTTCATAACAATAATTTTTAACAGAGTTATTAAGTCTTAAAATAGCTATTTTCGCGTTTTTAAAAAAGATCAACTTTAGAAAAAAATTATGAGAGATCTTTTTTGTCTAGAATGGTCCAAAAAATCTAAAACAAAATTGTCCGGGTCAAATTGATTAAAAAAAATTTTTAAAAAAAATTTGGACCACTTTTCAGTTGGCGATTTCTTGAACCTTATTCTGGGATGTCTCACGAATGTGATTATGCAAAAAAAATCTCATGGGAATATTTTTCCCAACGAACCCTGCGTTTTCGCCTTGTCTATTAAACTTAATCAGTCATGGAAACATTGACTATAATTATTAAAATAAACATGGATGTATTAGATATTACATGAATTTGGCCCCGGGCCCCGTTCAACATGTGAGGAACGTTTTCATTTCAATTGAGGGTCAGATGGTACCCGCGGCTTAATTCATGTAATATTTAATATACAGGGTGTCCAGAAACTCTACCGACAAACGAAGACAGGAGATTCCTCAGGTAAATTTAAGACTATTTAAGTCAATTCATCTAGTCCGAAAATGCTTCCTAAAGGAGCTAGAGCTCTTTGAAGATGGCGTCATGTAATTAGTTTTTCTTAAATACCTCCAGAACGCTTCTATTTAGAAAAACGAAAATTGCTATGCATATTTACTTTCCAGAAATGAATCGATTTCATCCATTGCGACTTTGTAGTACCGGTCATAGACGTCCGTTTTGGGTAGGGCAACGGTTATTTTATCGCCTAACTTTTTTGTCTTTAATTTTTAAGCATTTTTGACTCTGAATAATTAAATTGTGAGGTGTTCTAGTACTATAAGCTACTCTTACTTTAAGTCGATAGGATACACCGTTTTCTAGAAAAATCGATTTGAAAATTTTTCGATCTTTGAATTAAAAAAAAAGATTCAAAAAAAGCTGTTTAGAAAGATAAAAACTGGTGCATTTATTTATATTCCAGAGATTAATCGATTTCATTAAGAGGATCGGTACGTATTTTCGGCTGCAATGCTATTCAAATGGGGATTCATTTTTTTCGAATCCTGAGAAAACTAATAAGTATTTTTGAAAAATTTAAACGCAGAATGAAAGATTACGTTATTAGCGAGGGCCGAAAGTCCTTGAGAACTTCTATAATGTTTATTTTAATAAGTTACAGGGGTGAAAAACTAAGAGAAAATTTAGTGTGATTTTTAATTTCAAATATATCATTCAAAATAAACTTTTTATTTATTCTAAGGGACTTTCGGCCCTCGGTAATAATTTAGTCTTTCATTCTGTGTTTAAATTTTTCAAAAATATTTATTGGTTTTTTCAGGATTCGAAAAAAATGAACACAATGCCGTGGTAATATTTTCCAAATCTATCTTTGTCTTACAACGCACTCAGCCGAATATAATATTGTCAGCATATATTGTCAGTCAGACACTGACAATCAGTGACAATTTTAAATATTTGACATTGCATCGGGAATATGTTTAGTTATTGATTATATATTATTGATATATAGTGTATTTGATAAATAATTGATTTAAGACGTGAACTTAATAAAAAGTTATTTATTGTGTATTATTTGTGGAAGATCCAAGCAGAGAATACATCAGGATAATATATTCTGTGATCCAAGTATTTTGTTGTTAAAGATGTTCAAAATTGTAAGCGTTCCATAACAATATATTTTTAAAAAATCACTTTAACACTTTTCCTCTTTTCTCGATTGAGTATGAGTATTAGTCTTTGTTGTACAAATAAATTATTACAATCACTGAATACATAGTTAGTGAAAAAATTATCACATTTATTAACTAAATTAATAATTTGCAATTATAAAAATAACAGTTATCCAAGAACATTCAAAACCCATCTCTTTAAATTAATGATGACATTTTCAAGTAGAATGACATTCTAGTAATGTTTACATATCCATACCAGTGTGAATTTTACTACACGTAATTTGCCGTGTAAAGACAGAAAAAGTAGGGATACACGTAAAATATTTGCGAATTATGTACCCATAGCCTTAATGGCGAATTTCTAGTACTAGTACTGGTCATAGGCGTACGTTTTGGATAGGTCAACAGTTATTTTATAGCATAGCTTTATTGTCTTTAATTTTTAAGTATTTTTGACACTAGTTTATTCAATTATGAGATATTCGAGTACTAAAAGTTACTCTTGCTTTAAGTTGGTAAAATAAATTGTTTTTTTTTTAATTTTCTTCATTTTTTTTTCAAATTCCCAATACAAAAACTTTCAAATCGATTTTTCTAGAAAACGGTGTGTCCTACCGACTTAAAGTAAGAGTACCTTTTAGTACTAGAATACTTCACAATTTAATAATCCAGTATCAAGAATGCCTAAAAGTTGAAGACAAAAAAGTTATGCGATAAAATAACCGTTGCCCTACCCAAAACGGACGTCTATGACCGGTACTACAAAGTCGCAATGGATGGAGTCGATTCATTTTTGGAAAGTAAATATGTATACAAATTTTCGTTTTTCTAAATAGAAGCGTTCTGAAGGTATTTAAGAATAACTAATTACATGGTGCCATCTTCAAAGAGCTCTAGCTCCCTTAGGAAGCATTTTCGGACTAGGTGAATTGGGTTAAATTGTCTTAAAATTATCTGAGGATTCTCCTGTCTTCGTTTGTCGGTAGAGTTTCTGGACACCCTGTGTATCCATGTTTATTTTAATAATTAATAATTGAAGTTATAGAGGATAAATTTTTATTTTGCCGGGCGCATGCGCACACCGACAGTATGGTCACGTATGGTATCAGGTCGCTCAAACGTTATACGGGATCTGATTGGGTGTTAAATCATTTGTCAAAATTTTTCAATAATATGGAGATTATGGATAAACAAATGTTGTGTATATTAGTTTTTATTGTTGTGAGGACAGAGACAAAAAGCAAGTTTATAATTGTAATGACTTTTTAAATAGTTTTTAAAAGCAACAGGATGTACCTTATTTTAAATGTTTCCGTATTGTAATAAAAAATTACAAATTACGTACCTATTTGGAAAATGTACCTACCTAGCTAGTAGGTATTAATGCTTTGCATAATTTGATATTTTGTCGTATTTTAATTCAACAAGAATCAAACTTATTTGATTAAACTAAGAAAAAAAGCAACTGTCAAAAAAATTTTAATATGTTTAATTGCTATATCTTCCCAATTCATTCACATGTCTCGGTAGTTAAATTCTGCGTGGGGCGAGTTCAAAATAATCTAACAACCTGATAGACGCAGGTTCAATTCCCAATGCAAATTTTTATTTTTTTTTTTTGTATACATTTTATGATTGTAGGTATATTTATTATATTTTTTTTCAGGAAATACCGATTTAGTTAAAAATGTTCTCAATAATTATTGTTCCGAAATCATTTCTTTGTTTCATTTTTCAATCTGTTTGCGTGTGTTTTATTATTTCATTAAATTTTTGGTATAGTTTTAATAAAAATTTTTGGAAATTAGTAAGTATTAAAATTAGATTAATATTTAAATAAAATATAAATAAACTGTTGAAAGTATATTGACTTCGTTGAAATCATTAGTATAACTTCTAAGTGCGTACAAAGTACACACACATTCTTTTTTATAATTACATATAGTCAATGTTTCCAGGATTGATTAAGTTTAAAGGGTTTTTACCCAAATATTTTCAAGTTTAGTGGCTTAGCATGTCAGCATCTAGTCAGCACAGATGATGATTTGTAATTAGATCGAAGACTAGTTCTTCTGTTTTAGGGAATTTTAATAATATACTTTTATAAAGGATTTTACTTATATTTTACTATAAATTAATGCTATAATTTTAATTCTATCAATGCATCTAAACAACGATTTTAGTTGTTAAAGTTGTTCAAAATTAATCTACTCGTGCCATAGTAACAGTATATTATTAAAATCACTTTATCGCTTTTTGTCTTTTCTCGATTATTGGTTTTTATTGTATAGCATATAAATTATTGTAACCACTGAATAGTGAAAAAGTAATACTACCAATTAGATTAATAAATAATTTAAGCGATTATACAATTAACTATTCGCCAAAAATATTCAAAAACTGAACGAAATAGCCCCCCAGCTAGCAAGATAACGTTACATTAACGTTAAATTTAGGTTTTTTTGTATTGTTACGTAACATCTATCAAAAAATGACGTTACTGATACGAAATTTTAATACGTATATTATACGTATGAATTTATTCGTTTCTGAAACGTGGCTCTTTGGTAGGTTTTAATGCGTATGAATTTATTCGTCTCTAACACGTGGCTTTTTGGTTGGACACGTATAAGATCTCGTTTGAGATTGCAGCGCCATCGCGTATTTATTTCGAACCTTTCATTAATACCTAACCTTACATTTCCGTGATTAAATTAAAATCGTGTTTGTTTTTACGGAGTATGGAGTTATGTCAAAAAAATCGAATTATTATTGTTGTATACCGTGCCTCAATGTGATTCTTGGATAAAGCGTACCTAATAGTAATTTATCGTTTCATTCTTTCCCTAAATACAATAAACAAAATAGAATTCTATTCAATGACAGTTTGGTTGAAAAACGAAATGTATGAAAATATCTTCTAAAAATGGGGAAGCAGCCTAGTCCTTATATGAAAGTGTGTAGTTTACGAATGAATATTACTTCAAGGGTATGTTTATGTATTGCAATATAAAGTAGCTATTAATATTTTTGTCCCTTTCTCTCACATAAAAGTTAAATATATAATAAATGTTTATTTCAAATATTTAATAAATATGTCAGCATCATGTATGTGGTTTTATTTACACAATAATTTTAAGTCCTATTTATAAATATAGGTCTGGATCCCGCGTATGAAAAAAAGTTGATTAATAGCAAGCTAAAAATTTGTTAATAGTTTAAGGGTGTCTAGTCGGATAAACTTTGATATATGGGAACACTGGAACAGGGGCAGTTTTAATTGTGGAACAGGTTAAAAATTTGGAACGGTCAGACCACGAAAACGGCACATTTATTTTGTCCGACAGAATAGACTTAAACTCTCCGAACAGAGATTAAACTCTCATGCAAAAATCAGACTGCTACTTATCACCTCTCATTTGACATATTCTACATGTTCCACTCATTAAAACGCCCATTTGGTCATAAAGAGCAGTTTGATTTTTGCATAAGAGTTTAATCTCTGTTCGGAAAGTTTAAGTCTGTTCTGTCGGACAAAATACATGTGCCTTTTTCGTGGTCTGACCGTGCCTGTTCCAGTGTTCCCATATATCAAAGTTTGTCCAACTAAAGTGTCCAACTAAAGACCCTTAAGCTATTAACCAATTTTCAGCTTGCTATTAATCAACTTTTTTTTTCATACGCGGGATCCAGACCTATATCATTTATACCGAAAATTCTCCTAAAAAGTGACGTTTTTGTGACGTTAAAAAGGTTACGTAGAAATAACGTAAATTTGTTACGTAACATCGCTGTGACTTTTATACGTATATTTTAGGTAAAATTTGATGTATCTTTTGTCGTAACTTCTCCCAAAATGTTGACGTTTGTTTGACGTTATATATACGAACACTGTTAGCTGGGCCTCTCTATGTTGCTGATGCCGACATCGCTGTCAACTAATGTTTACATCTACTGCATAGCTTATGTGAATAAACGTTAATTTCGAAAAATAAAATTGTATTGTACATATATTGGTTTTGGTCATTTCCATTGATACACTATACCTACCTACTATGTATTCTACAGATAGACTAAACATTTTTTTCACGGTTATCACAAACTTCGTCCATAAAAGGTACTTATTGCCAAAATGATGTAATCTTTTAAAAGTAAAGATGTAGTTTTTGAAACCCGTCAAAATCGGACATTTAATTTTGTGTAGAAGTAGTCCCATGAAACCAATTCAGTTTTTTTATCAAATCTGTCATAATTATAATCCATAATTGTTCATTTTCTTTCACATTAGTTTTTATCTTCTGAACACTTAATAAATGGATGTATAAAATTAATTTATACGTAGTTAGTGTACATATCATTAGGTATACCTAATTAACTGATAATTATATTTAGACTGAATTAGAAGTTACATGGTATTAAAGTGTAAAATTGTATTGTTTAAATATAGTGGAGTCAATTGAGTTTTACTTACGGATAAATTCAAACAAGATAGAACTTTTATAATTTTATTAATAAATATACAGTATACAGATATACATAGATATACAGTATAGAGTGGGCCAAAGAAAAGAGTCCACCTCGATATTTGGCAGTATTTATTAGATGTTAAGGAAATAAAGAAACAGGTCGATTTTTGATCTAAGAGGGACACATTTTTACGCTACATACATCTGTCATTTGTCAACCCCCTCCCTTCCATTTCCCCCACTTCTTATTTTTAAATAGGGAGTAGGGGTCGTGTGCTCGCTCATTTGAAAAGTTATTCAATTCTCTATTCAGTAATATCAACATTGACATAATTATGTATACAGGGTGTCAAAGAAAAATTATTTTGAATTAAATTAATTGACACAAAAAGAAGAATGTATGCAATGTATTTAATTAAAAACACATTCTACTACTGACAAAAAAACAGAGAAAAATGTTTATTTGACACATAAATATTGTTTTCGCTTAAATTCAATACTCAACCTACCAAGAGGCAGATGGATAGCAGCTTGAACATTGAAATTAAGCGAAAAGCAATGTTTATTTATCAAAAAACATTTTTTTCTCTTTTGTGACAGCAGTAGAATGTCTTTTGAATTAAATAAATTACATAAATTCTACTTTTTGTGTCAATTAATTTAAGTGAAATATTTTTTTCTTGGACATCCTCTATAAATAATAAGGTTAATGTTTATATTACTGAATAGAGCATTGAATAACCTTTTAAATGAGCTAGCACACGACCCATATTCCCTATTTAAAAATAAGAGGTGGGTGGAAGTGGTAGGGAGGGGGTTGACAAATGACAAATGTATGTACCATAAAAATGTGTCCCCTTAGATCAAAAATCGACCTGTTTCGTCGTTTCCTTAAAATCTAATAAATACTGCCAAATATCGAGGTGGACTCTTTTCTTTGGCCCACTCTGTATAATAAACAACATCAAAAAGTTTCACTCCAAAAGTGGGTGCTTAATTCTTTATTAAACAAGTGAACTGCGAAATTAGTTGTTTTTTTTAAATGCTTACGAAAATTTAAATTCTAGAAATAAACTGATTTAACCATTGAAAAATTTAAAAATTTTACACAAAAAAAACATTATACATTATACAGTGCTCTTCAGATAAAACTATCCACCTTAAATAACTTTTGAACCACTGATTTTTAGAAAAAACGTAAAAACACGTCAAATAGTACTTGAAGAGGGAGGCGTTATGCCATATTTATGCTTGCCGGGAATGGCACCCCCTCACCCCCCGTATCATCCCTTATTTTTTTTTAAATCACTACCCCCTTTTTTAATATATATTTGGATTCTCCTCTTTGTACTGATTTAACCCTTATCTGGGCAACACATTTTACTTACGTAACCGGGCAACTCGGGTCTGTTGGGCCCGCCACTGTTCTTGAATGTACTATTCCTATTTAACCATATATTTCTAATATTCTTTTTTGATTTTTTATTAAAGTTAAATTTAAATTATCTAGATTAAAAAAAAGGTGCTAATATAGTATGCGGTCTACCTCGAGGGTGCGATCTACCTGAAGGATTTGCACAAAATAATGAAATGCAAGAAAACTTTTGTAGAAAAAATATTTATTCACATAGTAGTAAATAGTATTTCTGAAAGTTTTGGTTGACTTGATTCCACACATCATTCTTCCTTCACACCTCGTGTCCTTATCGTCAAATCGAACAAATCTTAGCAAATTTTTGAATCGTTTTAACCCCATGGTAGCTTAAAATATAGTAGGTCCATAAAACTTATTCCAAAGTATATCTACATTATGGATTTTGGCACTCATGTGGTCTGCAATTAGTAGTAGTCCAATAAAGGCAGATAGCTCTGTAGAGTCGCAATATTTCCAGTTCTCTATCCCCAGGACTATTTCGGCTTCTTTATTTGTACACTTCACTATTTCGGTCACAATTGAGGCGTTCTTTGCAAAAACCCCAGTTGTAATTATTTACAACATTGGAGATATTAAAAAAAAAAGTTATTTAATTGAACCGTATTAAGTTTACGGAAATGATTACACACAGTTTACAATATAAATAACATTATTTTTTCCTTTTGTTTATTTATGAAGGACATTTATTTATTTATTTGACATATGGGGTTTTTGCAGGAATTTTTCATTAATTTATAGGAAAAACGGTATTTATAGTAATAAACCAAAATAAAAATGAACGAAAAATGGTGTTTACTTATAAAATCACACAACACAACTATTAGAAGGAACTTTAACCTATAAAAACCTACTGACAGCCAAGCGATAAAGTTTCCCGCAAAAACATCAGTAGTAATTAACAACTATGGTTTTGAAGGGAATTGCGCTTTACATATGGGGTTTATGCGGAATCGCCTATACTTTTGTCGCTTATATTCTGGATTACTATGATTTTAATGGAAGTTTCTTACGCAAGGAACGTAGGTAATTAGTCCTTCAATCCATAGATGGCATAAGTCCATTTCCGAAAAAAAATGACAACTGGGGTTTTTGCAAAGAACGCCTAAATTTTTTCGTCCACAAACAAAAGGAATCAACATTATCATCTACACTTTGTCCAGGGACTAACATTTCCTTGTGCACTTTGCTTTTTATTATGTCGTATGATCGCATACGTCCTGTCGGTTGTGGTTGATTTTTCCAGTTAATTCCATCCTTAGTTTCAAAAATTACACACTCTGAAATCTGGGAACTTGTAGCTACATATTCTTCTTCATTATCACCGAATACTACTTGCTGATCATCCTCTTCACTTGCTTCCGAAAGGTGATCTTCAATTTCAGAGTCACTTTCAATGCCACCTACTTCAGGAGATTCTTCATCATCGGAATCTCATAAATTATTAGCAATATCTTGCAGTTCTGCAGCTGACAATGGTTTTCGGAACATTTTATTCACACTATCTACTTTCACCGTAGTTCAATATAATTTTAGGAGCTTAGTTGTCGACACTAACATAGATATCAGACGACTGACAGCAGATGCATTATTTATTTCAAAATATGTATAGGTACCTACCTAACAATATTATTGCATTTCAACAATGATTATTAGTTTTTAAAATTCATTTAGAGTAGATATAACACCTATTATAACCATCTTTTTGATGTTCACATTTAAGAGACGTTTACATTGTTTGCTACACGTTTATACTTTATTATTGGATTTCCGGAATCATAAAAGTCGTTAAGATGATCCACAAAAACATTACCTGACTGCCAGATTAAATTCAAAAACAAAGATTTAGACTTTAGGTATAAATACAAATAAGGTCCGACGGGCCCGTGTTGGCCCTTTACGTGACAAAATTTTTTCAACGCAATAATTTCAAAAATGATAATGAATATTTTGAATAGCTAATGACAATGTTGCAGGAAACATACTTCTAAACAAATTCAGTGATGCATAAAATTCAATAAAATTTTTTTTATCAGTTTGTGATAAAAGAATTGGCATCTCGGGCCCGTTGGACCCGCCTTGCCCAAGTTAGGGTTAAAAATGTATAACAATTGATGCTTAAAGTGATTAGTTTATGAGAAAAATAAATACAAAAGCAACAAAACTGGATTGAAAAATAGTTTTATCTACTCTACGATATATTTATTATGTATGTATAAGTTTTTAGTTTGTGAAAACTGTCATTATAGATAGCAGTGCGTGAAGTGTTTAAAGTGTGCGTGAAGTAACAATGTATTTTAAATGTGACTTACTTTTTCGCACTGTTTGTTACACACTTTCATATAGGTATTCAAATATCTTTAACTTTCGCGTTGTCATGGTGATGACATAATGAGAAATAAATTACGATAAAAGTTTTGACAGTTTTGTGGTTTGAAAGAAGTTTTTAAATTGAAGAATTTTTAAATGTCAAAGTTCTAAAAATTGTAGAATAGAAATGAATTCCAGTGACGAAGAGTTACAGTTTTTTTATTTGTTTATGGTAGAGTACATAAAATATTGTATGAAACTGTAAGTGAAGTATTTTTGCGAACTTACGCGATGTATAGCACTCGCTCCGCTGTCGCTTGTGCTCTAAATATGGCGTGCGTTCGCAAAAAGCATATTTTACGAACTGTTTCATAAATAACTAATTTATGAAACAGTTCGTGAAGTATGCTTTTTGCGAACGCACGCGATGTTTAGAGGTTTTCAATTTGTGGAATATGAAAGCTCATAAATAGCTCACAAATCAGCGCTATTTGTTTTTTAATTTTTACAAGTAAGGGGGGGGGGACAGCTAAACACGGGTCATTGTTAAAGAACCTGAGGAACTGCTACTCCACAACAAGAACTAATCTAATAAAAGCATGAGTGAATAAAATAATTATAGACAGAATGATCGCCAATATTCAAAACTGATAGGTACCGAAAGAATAAGAAATACAAACCTAATATTCCCATTTTGTTCTTGGTCTCTCTCTTCCTGGTTTAACCTCCTAAACAAACTAAATCCTGCGAAATTATGTTTTAGTCCGAAAGACACATCTTTAGCACCCTTTAAAATATTTTTGAACATATTAAAACCTAATTTTATACACGAATAAGACTTCACTTATCAAGGTACAACAAACATTAATAATAAAAAAATAATTGACTTCTACTAGAAGTAAGTTTTTTGTTGTTGAAGAGTTGAAGTTGGCCTTCAGATAATGTAATCCAGGTAACCGGTATTAGTCCAGGCTGTATCGTCGCACCCGTCAGGTACACTCGTTGAGGGTAACTTAATCCTTCGCGGTAACATTAACCCACTTCTCATGATTGGATATTTTAATATTTCTTAATCGTTTACTGTCAAATTTCACGTTGGGGTTTTCTAAAAATCCAATGTCATACCATTGGAGAATGCAAATCGGATGGTATTAAATGACATTAGACAAACCTTTAAATAACTAAAATAATTTTTGTTTGATATTACGTTGACAGAAGAATTGTGAGTGTCTAAAAGTGAACTCGTGGACTCTCACAGACGCCACCTGCAAGTCGTGGACTGTGTGATTCGTGGACTCTCACAGACGCCACCTGCAAGAAAATTGAGGCTTTTGAGATGTGGCTTTATCGTCGAATCCTGAAGATATCTTATACCGACCACATTACATACTAATGAGGGTGTTTTGCTGAGAATGCAAAAAGGAAAAGAGCTGTTAATCAGAATAAAAACAGCCAAAATCGAATACCTCGGTCACATCATGAGGAACAGTGAAAGATATGGACTGCTGCAACTGGTCTTGCAGGGAAAAGTAGAGGGAAAGCGAGGACCAGGAAGGCGAAGGATTTCATGGCTGAAAAAGCTACGTACGTGGTTCAACACAACCACTACAAATCTTTTCAGAGCAGCAGTGTGCAAAATACAGATTGCCATGATGGTCGCCAACATCCGAAACGGATAGGCACTACAAGAAGAAGAAAAGTGACAAACAAACTGGAACATGAAGTAAAACCACTTCTATGTAAAATGTATATTTACTAAAATTTTTTTTTAAAATCCCAATGGATTGAATAAAATGTGTTCATCAGAACGTTTTCGAACCTATCGGTCCATCATCAGTGAATTTAAAATACTTGCAAAATAGCCCCAGAACCAAACAATGGTTGTGATTATAAATCAATCTGCATTGTGTTATAATAATATTGTAAAGGCTAAACGCCGATGTTCAAAGATATAACATGTGGGAACATGGTGATGCTCTACCCGAGGACCCAATCATCCCCTCGGGTAGAGCATCACCACGTTCCCAGAGGTTATATCTTTGAACATCGGCGTTTAGCCTTTACAATATTATTATAACACAATGTAGATTGATTTATATTCACAACCATTGTTTGCTTCTGGGGCTATTTTGCAAGTATTTCAAATTCACTGATGATGGACCGATAGGTTCGAAAACGTTCTGATGAACACATTTTATTCAATCCATTGGGATTTTTAAAAAAATTTAGTAAATATACCTTTTACATAGAAGTGGTTTTACTTCATGTTCCAGTTTGTTTAACTATAAGGTATACAGCCAACTCAGGGAACTACCCCTTTTAGTTTATATATAAAAGTGACAAAGTTACCAAATACTTAAAACAAGGAATAAACATGAAAACTTACATAGAAAAGAAGGATATGGAAAAGTTACCCTTTATTCCAGTTATCACGTTGACAGCAGAATTGGGAGTCTAAAAGTGACAAATTTAGACAAATACTTAAAACACCGAATAAACATGAAAGATTACAGAGAAAAGAAGAATATGGCAAATTTACACCCATAAATATGGTATTTTTAAGTTTTTTTTACTACATAAAAGCTTTAAAATCTAAAGATTACAATCTTAACATCCCGAACCCACAAAATTTCTGCTTCTAGGCACAAATTAGATCTGCTTTAAAAAAAATTTAGAAAAAATCAACAAAAGTGGGTCAAAGTCACTCCGATTGATTGTAAATTATTTCGATTCGATGTTTTTGCACAAACTTACTCAAAAAGAGGTCCTTATAACAAATCCACAGGGTGCCAGGCGGTACCGTAGTCGAAAAATTGTTCAAACATTTTTTTTAAACAAATTCACAAAAACAATTTTTTCACTTCCAACAAATTTTTGAAGTTATACTTTTTTAGGAGCGATTGAAAGTGAATTTTCTTATGCCACGCGCATGCGCACACGGACAGTATGGAGTTAGTTGCTAAATCTTTCAAGTTATGAATGTATCAGTGCAAATAAGGTGTGAAATGAATATATTTGTGTTTTTAGTAAATATATTATTTATTAAAATTTTTGTGTCTTTGGATTTGTCTTCCTCGGGAGTAAGATAATAAGTTTTATTAAAACTTTTTTATATTCATACTTTACTTCATCTATTTGTCACCGTGATTTGTCATTATGTCCGAGAAATCATGTAAATAGAGCGATGATGGGTCATCGGTAGAGCATTCGACTACAGATCGAGAGGTCAGGGGTTCAAATCCGGACGATTCCTATGGATTGTTTTTAATTTTTGGTATTGTTTTAATAAACATTTTTGGAAAGTGGTAAGTATTAAAATTAGTTTAATATTTAAATAAAATAAAAATAAACTGTAAAAATATAAAAATATAAAACTGTATAAAATATAATTATTTCGTTGAAATCATAATAATAGAAGTAACTTCTTACGTGCGTACAAAGTACACGCACATTATTTTTTGATCATTTGGGTCATTCGGAGCAAAAAAGGTCTATTGTGATTTTTCTCTAAAATTGATTGTTGTCGAGTTATATGCAAAAATGACCATTTTCAATGCTTAATAACTCGGTTAAAAATTATTATTATGAAAGTCAGAAACTCACTAACTTAAAGTTTAAAGACCTACCTACGAGATCCTGAAGAATTTTGTGTCATTATGTAATTACTAAGCTGTTATTTTTAATTATTAACAATGAGCGCTAAGGGCGTATTGAGGTGGCTGTCGTTGTAAGTGCGAGTGAGATTAACCATTGGACGGCCAGAATGGTACATCGCTTTCGCACTCACCATTGACGGCGGCCTAATACGCACTTGGCGCTCATTGTTGATAATTAAAAGTAACCGCTTAGTAATAAAATAATGACAAAAGTTTCTTCAGTATCTTGTAGAGGGGACTTCAAACTTTCATTTGGTCACTTTCTGACTTTCATGATAATAACTTTTAACCAAGTTATTAAGCTTTGAAAATGACCATTTTCACGTTTTTCAAATTTTAAATCGCGTATAACTGTACTAGATAAAAATCAATTTTAGAGAAAAATCACAAGAGGCCTTTTTCGCTGCGAATGGCCCAAATGATCTAAAAAAATTTGTTCGAAGTGAAAAAATTATTTTTGTGAATTTGTTTTAAAAAAATTGTTTAAACCTTTTTTGACCACGGCATCGGCATCGCCTGGCACCATGTGCATTTGTTGTAAGAACCTCTTTTTGAATAAGTTTGTGCAACAAAATCGAATCGGAATAATTTACCTAATGGGGACGACGATACAGCCTGGACTAAAACCGGAATAAGAAAGGTGATTAATCGCGGTGGCTACAGGCAAGAAGATAATTATTATGTTATTGTTATACGAGGATATATGCGCATATTTAGTATGTATTGGAATGCATTATAATAGTTATTTATGAAACAGTTCGTAAAGTATGCTTTTTGCGAACGCACGCGATTTTTAGAGCACGAGCGACAGCTATACATCGCGTAAGTTCGCAAAAAGTACTTCACGCACAGTTTCATACAATATTTTATCTACGATAAACAAATAAAAAAAACTGTAACTCTTCGTCACTGGAATTCATTTCTATTCTACAATTTTTAGAACTTTGACATTTAAAAATCCTAACTACTTTCAAACCACAAAACTGTCAAAAATTTTGTTGTAAGTCATTGCTGATATTGTCATCACCATGACAACGCGAAAGTTAAGGATATTTGATTATATGTAAGTGTTCCCAAAAACCCATTGACAGTGTGCGAAAAAGTAAATATCATTTAAAATACATTGTTACTTCACGCACACTTTAAACCCTTCACGCACTGCTATCTATAATGACAGTTTTCACAAACTAAAAACTTATACATAATATGACATAGAGTAGATAAAAATATTTTTTAATTTAATTCGATTAAAAGATGACATAGCCAACGTCAAGAAATAAAGTTGAAAATATGAATAAAGGACACCGCACACTTCTTTAAAAAACTTAAAAATGAAGCCGCCACCGACACAATCAACCGCCCACCTTGGACTTTTTTCAACTTGCTGCAACTATCAATCTTTTAACCACATTTTATGAAAGATACGTTGAAAACTACCTTTGAGGAAAAAAAAACAGAAAATGATTGAAAAAAGTCGTTTATCAAGGGATGCTTACAAAAATCAAATGTGTAAAAATCTTTAAAGAAAATTCACCCAAAAATAATTTTAAAAATTAATCTTCTTCTTCTTCTTTTTCTTTTAGGCAGTACTGCCTGTTTTTCTTCAATGGTGCCTTTCATTCTGTCCCTAAATTTTCATACCATCTTTTCCTTGAACGTCCTATACTTCTTCTGCCTAAGGGTGACTTGTTCGTGGCTATTCTGACTATCCGTGATTCAGAAATCCTGCTTATGTGTTGATTCCACTCTTCTTCTCTGTTCTTTAACCAGGTATTTATATTTGCTACCCCACATATGCGTCGGATTTCCTCACTTCTTACCCTGTTCTGTAGTCTTTTCCTGCAATCCTTCTTAAAATCTTCATTTGGTTGGTCTCCAGATGTCTTTGCGTTTTGCTTGTATCTGGTCCTGTTTCGGCCGTGTAAGTCATGACTAGCCTAATTATTGACATATTCGGGCCTTTGTTTCCACTCTTAGGTGTTTGTTTTTCCAGTTTTTTCAAATTGTGTCGTTTAGGCATCTGGCCTTTCTACTGGCTTTTTTTATTTGGTCTTTTACCTCTTCTTCGATATTATTGTCGGCTGATAGATTAATTCCCAGGTAATTTAAAGTCATTATTTGTTGTACAATTTGATTGTCTAACTCCAATTTGCATCTTATTGGCTCTTTGGCTATTACTAAGCTTTTTGTTTTTTGAGCTGATATTTTCATATTCATTTCTTTTGCTTTAATGTTGAATTCGTGCAGTAATCTTTGTAGGTCGTCTTCGCACCCTGCTACTAACACGGTGTCATCAGTGTAACAACAGAGTATTTTTATCTCTCTATCGCCAATTTTGTACCCTCTTTTTTCTTCACTTGTTTTATTATTTCATCCAACATTATGTTAAACAGTAGAGGGCTTAGTGAATCTCCTTGCCTGATTTCCGTGTTTGCTTCTATGGGTTCTGTTATTATTCCATTGACTTCCATTTCTAATTATTTCTTACATATATGTTTTTTATCAGTTTTATGATTACCAGTGGTAAATTTTTGTCATATAGTAGGTGTATCACATCTTTTAATTAATTGTATTCTATCAAACGCTTTCTCGAGGTCTGTGAAACAAAAAAAGGCTGGCTTGTTTTATTCAAATGATTTCTCTTAAAAATTAATGAAAGTCTAATTAAACTCATGAATTCATGATAATATGCTGGATGTCCGACTGGGGTATATTGTGCCACTATTCTACCGCAGTATTCTTGAGCTTTCGGAAGTATGTAGGAGCTGTCCTATGGTACGGCATGCTACCAGGCGATTTCGGGGGAGATGTTGACAGATGTCCCGCAGGCCAGGTTAAAGCCGACATCGATGCACTATAGTTATTCTACATGATCGCTTCATTGTCAGCAACATGTTGAGAAATCGCTTTTGTATTGCTCCTGAAGCTCGTGCGCGTTTTTTGAGGTGAGAAAAGTTAGTCCGAGTGAACTTACCATTAGAAGAAGACTGGCAGAACGAAATTTTAGGACTTTTCGTCCAACTCGCGCCTCACACTTACTTCCACAACATCGTAGAGCTAGACTTGGTTTTGTTCGAGAATATGCTGACTGCTCTGTTGCGGAATGGAAGAACATAGTGTTTTTAGATGAGAGCAGAATAGGTCTAAGAGGTCCAGATGGACTTCAGCGTGTCTACAGGCGTCAAAATGAAAGATTTGCTCCATGCACTATAACCAAAACAGTGGCTTATCTTGTTGGACAATTATATTTTTGATAGTTTTAATAATTATTGTTGTATTAAATTCATTCAATCTTTGCTGATATGTACTATTTTTCATTTCTGAAGTAGTAAACATCATCAAAGTTCACTGGCTAAAATCTAAAACACGGGATATTTTGCTGTGGTATACACTTCAATAATTATCAAGAATTAGCAGAGAAACCTCAAGTTTATGTATTACTTCTCTCATCAGTAGAGAAGAAATAATTATTAAAACTATTTTTTTAAGCCGTCCTCTTGTATCTTCCGGTGTCGAGGAGAAACAATTAATAAATATATACCTTAAAGTTTATTGCCAGTAAAATTATTTTCATGTCTGTTACTCTTAGTAGGTTTTCATTATATAGCTTGTTGTTACCAGAATTTTTTATAAAAATATCGTTTGCTGTTTACTAAATACTATACTGTTTTCTAAATTCAATAATGTAATGACGATGAACTTTTAGATACAGCAATGGGATCGTTTTTATTTCATGCTGTTATAAATTCAAGTCTCCCACCTATTTCTTAAAAGAACCACTTTACATTTTATCTGGAATATTTTTATTCAACAATTTCGATTTTTTTGACAAGGAAATAATATTATGGAATAAATTTCTTAATTAATAATTTTAAACAGCGTTTCGAATTTTAAATTCATATACAAATTATCATTTCTGCAGACCGGACATAAATTTTCCAAAATATGCGCATATATGTATAAGAACACAATATTCCAAATGTATGCATTATTTTTACACAAATTATACAAATTAATTGTATAAATGACAAAAAAAACTAAAAATGGATTTCAGTCAGTAGTTACATTAAAAAAAAATTTTCAAATAAAATTTTATTAAAATTTGCAATTTGTAGGTACTTACATAAATATTTTTACAAACAAATTTTTTGTATATCTACACTCGTGAAATTATTAACAACATAAGATATCATTTCCGAATAGGCGAGGCAATAAAGCAGCAAAAATCCCAAAATTTACCAAATTTTTCAGTTGGATGAAAATCTCAATGAAATTTTTTGTATTCAATTCGTAAGAACCTTAGGAAACTGTATGAACTGTACTGATTTATTTAGGAACTATTACGCGAATTGACTGTTAATTATTATTAAATGAACAAAAGACTTACTTGAAATTGTTTTAATTTTAACACTTACAATTTAACTACAATATCTAATTTATTTTACACTTTCTAACTTATTTAATTTATTTAATAATTACAAATATGACTTATCTACTTTAAATACACATAATACATTTCAAAACCCGATCACGACGTAACAATTCTCGCGTCGAAAATATTAACTGCCTACGTCTCCACGCAAAACGTGAATTTATATTGCTTGTCTCAGAATTCTCGATCATTCTGGGGTACTGGCGAATCCTCGAGACGGTGATCTCACTCCTTGTTGACGGCTCGGCGGGACAGGGCCGGACTCAGTTCGAAATGCGTAACATTGCCCCCTCCTTAATAAATGGTTCCTCCTGGAACCCTATCGGAACTCGAACTGGGTGCTGGCGAGGTGCTGGTGCTGGTATCGGCAACTGGACCCTCTTTTACAACTCCCTGTTGTATAAAAATGACTAATACCTGGACCTCGGTGTCTTGGAAAATTTCTTCTATCATATTTCGGATAACTCTCCAGTCTAATTGGCGGCATTTTAACTTTGGCATGGCTAACTTTTGCACGTTGGACTCCAACACGTGCTCTCTCAATTGAATTAATGCATCCCATACATATTGGTAGGTAGGTTGGTCATGGACAGTGTCTTTTTTTACCAGAGAGAAAAGGTACCGTGATGCCTCTTGGAGTTTAAATGCTTTGCCAGGAGCTGGCAGTTGGCATTGAAGTTCTGAAACTCGACCAAACTTCCTCCGAAAGGCAGATGCCAACTCTCGTGCGTCTTTGATACTGGCCGGGATGCTATGGGCCAGTGAATAGTCATCGGGAAGTGCGAGTAGATCTCGCTTTTCTTAAGTGGTAACAGCATGTCCCGCTTTACCGGTACCTCCATAGGCCATCATGAGCTCCTCAAACGTGAGGTCAGGTATTTCTCGAACTTAATTTACCTCCATTTCTTCATCTGCGTCGTGGTCTCCCTCGTACGGCGCCAACCGGTTATGGTGGACTATCATCGGCTTTCCCCTAGGAATCTTGCTTATTCGGTAGATAACGTCATTAATCTTCTTCAAAATGAGGTACGGGCCTTCCCAGAACTGCTGCAACTTGGAAGAACAACCCGTTCGCTTCTTTGGATTATAAAGCCATACTTTGTCGTTTTCCTTGAAACATCCCTTCTCAGCTTGGGTACTTCTTCATTCCCTTTCTTCATTCGGTCGCTAGCGATCTGAAGACGGGAACGGACCAACTCGTGTATATCGTCCATTTTTCTTCGCAACTCATTCACATAATCTTCACCAGCCACATCTTCTCCAGGTCGACATCCAAACTCTAGATCACAGGGTAGACGCATCTCGCGTCCAAATAGGACTTTTGCTGGTGTTTGGCCCGTTGATTTATTAACGGCAGATCTATAGGCCATTACTAAGAGCGGAAGGTACTGGTCCCAGTCTCGCTGATGATTGGACACCATCTTTGTCAAATACTGTCTTATTCATACGCTCCACCATTCCATCCAATTGCGGGTGATAGGCTGTGGTTCTTGTCTTCTTCATGCCTAGTTTGTCACAGATTCCCTGAAACAGATTGCTCTCAAAGTTTCTTCCTTGAACACTATGGATCTCCAGAGGCACTCCAAATCGGCTGATACAGTCTTTGATTAGCACATCTGCAATAGTGGCGGCCTTCTGGTCCGGAATTGCGTAGATCTCAACCCAATTCCTGAAGTAATCCATTACGACCCACATGTATTTGCATCCATTTTCACTTTTTGGAAATGGCCCGGAAATATCCAAAGCTATTCTTTCAAACGGCCTTCCAACATTCTACTGTCTCATAGGAGCCTTTCTTTTCCGATAGGGTCCGTTACTTTTAGCACAGGTAGTACATTTCATACATCAGTCCTTCACATCGTTGGAACTATTCATCCAATAAAATCGTTCCCGAATTCTCTGAAGGGTTTTATTTACACCAAAATGCTCTCCTGATGCGTGTAACTGACGAAGTACTTCGGCTACTCTGCTCTTTGGAATCACCAACTGTGTTCTCCTCGCTAAACCATCATCATTTTCCAGTACTCGTTTAAGCAAGGTGTCTTCCAAGACAAATGAGTCCCACTGGGCCCAATACGTCTTAACTACTGATCCTAGATTTGATATTTCTTGCCAATATGGTCGACGATTTTCTTCCTTCCATTTTATAATCTTCTGTAAAACCGGATCTTTCTCTTGCTCTTCCCTGATCTTAGTAGGCGTCCACTCGTCGTTGACTACTGTTGTTCTTAGTACTGCTGCTTCCCTTGATTCTATTTTGTTGAAGTGGGAACACTCCGATCGGCATAGTCTTCTAGAAAGAGAGTCAGCGTTCCTGTGGCTAACTCCGGCCCGATGCTCGATCTTGAAATCGTATTCTTGAAGTCGTTCAATTCATCTGGCTATCTGAACCTCTGGATTCTTAAACTGCATTAACCATTTAAGGGCGGCATGGTCGGTTCGGATTAGCAACTTCCTTCTATAGAGGTGTTGATAGAAGTGTTCTACTGATTTCACTACTGCTAGAAGTTCTCTTCTCGTGACGCAATAATTTCGTTCAGGTTATTTTACTAAAATATCCGAGGACTCGTTCCTGTCCTTCTTGAATCTAAGACAGCACCCCTCCAATTCCCACATTACTTGCATCCGTATCTAAGATGAACTCTCCTTCTGGCAGTGGATACCCTAGTATTGGTGCTATAATAAAATGCCTCTTCAAAGTGTCAAAGGCCGTTTGGCAATCTTCATTCCAGCAATAATCCCTTGCTTCCTCTGTAAGTTGCGTTAATGGCTTAGCGATATCTGCAAACTTCTTAATGAACCTCCGGTAGTAAGTACATAGTCCCAGAAAACTTCTCACTTGATGATTATCAGGTGGTTCAGGCCATTCCTTAATGGAATAGATTTTTTCTTTATCCACGGCCACTCCTTCTTTGCTGACTATATGACCTAAATAAATGACTTTACTTTGAAATAGGCATTTCTTGGGGTTTAACATTAACTGGACAGCTTTAAGTCGACTAAAAAGTCTTCTAAATTCTTCAGGTGTTCTTTAAACGTCTCCCCCAAAACGTTTATATCGTCTAAATACACCAGGCACGTTTTCCAAGATAACCCTCTCAACACATTTTCCATAAGACTCTCAAATGTCACAGGAGCATTACAGAGTCCAAATGGCATAACGTTGAATTCCTATAATCCAGATCCTGTAGTGAAGGCCGTCTTCTCCTTGTCCACTGGACAAGGAGAAGACGGAACAAGGAGAAGTTCTACCTGCCAATATCCAGACTTCAAGTCCAACGTGGAAAACAATTTACTTTCAGCGAATGTGTCCAACGTGTCGTTGATCCGAGGCAGAGGATAACTATCTTTCTTGGTAACATTGTTCAACAAACGGTAGTCTACACAGAACCTCGTAGCTCCGTCTTTCTTCTTAACCAGGACCACCGGAGAGACCTATGGGCTCGTAGAAGGCTCTATCTAGTCTTTCTTCATTTCTTGAACAATCCTTTCAGCTTCCTCTCTCTTCGCCTGTGGTAGTCGTCGAGCTGTTTGACGAATTGGCCTAGCGTTACCAGTGTTAATTTTATGTTTGACCACGGTAGTTCTTCCTGTCTTTTCTCCTTTCGGTACGAATATGTCACGATACCGCCGAAGAAATCCGTCAATTTCTTTTTCTCCACTTTATTTAGAGACTGGCCTGCAACTTTAACCATTTGGTCGAACTTGTCGTTGGAATTATCTGATGTTGTCGTCTGACGGATTATGGATATCACGGGTACACAAGTTCCTACTTTTGTCTCCTTCTTGATGGTCACTGGGTAGTCATTGACATTAATCCGTCTTACGGGAATTTCTTTAGCAGAAATAACTACTTCCTTTCCAATTATGATTCCTCGGCCAACCTCCCCGTCGTGGTTCCATGGCTCCATCATAACAGGTGTTCCTTCCTCTACAATTCCCTGTATCCGCACTACGATGATTGTTTCACTCCTTGCAGGCACAACTGTGTCTTCTTTAATGGCTGCTAGCACAGTGCTATCATTATATGGATGACGAAATACCTCCTCGTTGCCAACATTGATTACTCTATTCTTAAAATCCAATTGAAATCCATGCGAATTCATTACATCAATTCCTAATATTACATCCTCTTCGATGTCAGCAACTATAACAGTATGGAAGGAAACTTTTCTGCTCCAATCCCTAATTGTATCCTGATTTCTCCGTGGATGTTATCATTTTCACCTGTGGCAGTCCGCAGTCACAACTTCGTTGGTAAGAGCTTCTTACGACTGTTTATAACTGACGGTCGTATAATGGTCCTGGTCGCTCCGGTATCCACCAACAATGTATACTTTTTACCATTTATTTCTCCATCTACATATACACTATCTTCACGACATTTTAAAGAAGTTAGTAGTATTAGAAGGTCTTTAGAGAAGTTCTCAGTCGAAGCTGACCCCCTTAGTCCGTTCTCTTATTTCTTGCTGGCGAGTTTCTTGATTTGCGTTCTTACTTAAACTCCGTGCGTGCCCCTTTTCGCCACAACTGCAACAATTCGTGGTCTTCGTTTTCTTCGACGTAATGCCTTTTACCATATTAACAATCTGGTCCAGTTTGCCTTCATCCTCTTCTTCTTTCGCAGTTCGAACATTACTACACCCACCAGAGGCCTGTGTAGCCGATTCGAACTCGAGGGCCGCGGACAATACATCAACCAGTGTCTTGTGAGGAGACAATCGCAGTGTTCTCTGCATTTTAAAATCACGGATATTATCAATAAATATCTGAACGGCCAACATTTCCATCATGTTTTCGGGAGCTGTTGGATAAGCAAATCGTACTAACCTGGCAATATCTAGCTGATATTCTTGAAGAGCTTCCTTCATCTTTCTTTTGTCTACGATTTTTAAGTCGAGCCTGATAGACATACTCCAAATGTTCGTGCCCATATCGCATGTTTAGTCTCTTCATAACCTGCTCATAATCATTAGTTTCCTCTACTGCTATGGTCTCAAGTAAATCTAAAGCCTCTCCTCGAAGAGCAATAACCAGGTTTACAGCTTTATCTTTTTCAGAACATCCGTTCGCTCTTGCACCTGCTTCGAACTGTTTCATATAATTGTTCCAGGAAGACTTTCCATCGAAAGTTGAAATTTTGACTCGAGCAGAACTTACACTGCCTTCCGTTATCGGCCGTGGCTCCAATTTGTGTTTGGGCTCATCGTCTTCTATCTTCTTTTCCATCTCTTTGATATTTACTTCAGAAGCAGAGACTTGGTTTTGTAGCAACGGTACTAGTCCATAAAGTTTGGTCACACAGCAGGAAATTTTCGAAATTAATGAAACCAAAGCAGCATATTTTTGTCCTCAAATAAATAGGCTTCTGGACCATGACCATCTTCTTTTAGGGCGTCCTTCACACGTTCGACTAAATCAGCCTTTTTCCAGTAGAGTTGAGGTCTCTTTCTTCCAATTCAAGACTCAGATCTGCATTTGTTAGCTTACACAAGGAAGACGTGATCACACACTCTATTTAATATGATTGATATTTGTTTATTATTATCGTAAAAAAATCGATGCAACACAAATTTTACTTCTGACACCATTTGTACTGTTTTATTTAGGATCTATTATGCGAATTGACTGTTAATTATTATTAAATGAACAAAAGACTTACTTGAAATTGTTTTATTTTTAAGACTTACAATTTAACTACAATATCTAATTAATTTTACCCTTTCTAACTTATTTACTTTATTTAATAATTACAAATATGACTTATAGGTCTGGATCCCGCGTATAAAAAAAGTTGATTAATAGCAAGCTGAAAATTTGTTAATAGCTTAAGGGTGTCTAGTCGGACAAACTTTGATATATGGGAACACTGGAACAGGGGAAGTTTTAATTGTGGAACAGGTTAAAAATTTGGAACGGTCAAACCACGAAAACGGCACATGTATTTTTTCCGACAGAACAGACTTAAACTCTCCGAACAGAGATTAAACTCTCGTGCAAAAATCAGACTACTATTTGATAGACTCAACACAAAACATTCCAGGAAGGTACTATCAAAGTTCTATTAATATTTGAATATTAATCAACAGTCCTGGACATTCAAGGAATATTCGGTAAACATCTGATTAAATTATTGGTGGAATGTTACCACAAGACATTCTATGAACATACTACCAATGTCCTATATTTTAAGAGAGGCCATTTACTATTCAATTTGCGTTCATTTTCAAATTTGCCGCGTGTGTATCTATGTATTAGGCAATCCAAACCACGTGACTTCTGGTTGGCATACAAAAAGTTACAGAGGTTATGTTTGTAATATATATTTTTGATTGTTTATCTTCGTATTTTGGATTCATTTGGATTTCGTTTGCTGTATTTTGTGAACTTTATAAACTTTACCACAATGCAAAGTGATTATTTAAGGAAATTATTATTGGAAACTCCAGATTTTGGAGAAAGGTAGGGGAAATAATTTTTATTTACTGTTTATTTTTCCCTGTTATTTATCAATATTAATGAATTTTGCAAGCAATAACATTATTTATTTTATTGTTTTAGATATTTATTGAAGCTGAAAATAATTGGGAATTTAGATCCATATACAATTCAGTCAGAATTGGATTTTACAGTAAAGTGCATTTCACCAAATTACTATTATATATATTTATACATATCTGGTGGAGTCTCACAGTTACTACTCTAAGCAGCAGATGAAAGCATACAAAAGCCTTCAGGCACATAAATATTTTACAGCTGGATTTGTTTTTAAAGTTGGAAGTCAGGAGCAACAACTTCATAAGTACCTACAAGAATATTGAGGAATGTATTGAGGTGTATGTTAAAATAGTGCACGATCTTGTTAGATTAGATAAGAGACGCTATGGGTAAGCTCTTCATTTTAAGGAACAGTAGTAATTAATTTAAATTAAAAGTTATGACCAGATTGTAATTGTAATGTACAATTCAATACAATGAATCATCATTGTAGTGATGATTATGGAAAAAAAATATATGACAAGATTTTGTGCAATACAAATGTTTATATTTATCAAGGATGTATTATTTGGTATGGCCACATATACTTCTAGTATATCGTCGGTGATATGACAATACCTCCTATCTGCTTTTTCATGAATTTTGTAGGAGACGAAAAACCATTTTTAGGGTCATCTCCTGTTTTCACATGTAAATTTTAACATGCTTTATAGTAAAAAGATAGTTGAATTTACTACAAAACATGTCAAAAAATATTATATGAAAATAGGAGGTGACTGTAAAAAAAGGTTTTAGTCTCTCTTACAAAACTCAGGAAAAAACAAATCGAAGGTATTATGTCACATCAGCGACTATATCCAGGGAATGTATAAAAAATATACTATGAATGTCCAAAGAACATTCGTAGACATTCATGGAATGTTCCAACCAGACATTCAAGGAATGTTTAAAATGATGACCGATGACTTTTCTGGGACATTTAGGGGACATTCTTGTGCTTTTGAGGACATTCCAGGAAAGTTTTCAATATGCTGTGTGTACATTCTTCGAACATACATGTACTGTTTGGTGTTATTAGGGATAAAGGCGATGATCTCTGACGCACTTGGTGAAAGGCCGCGCCTGTTAGCTTGGGGTTTTGGGAAAATTAGATACAAAATAAATATGCAAAATCATTAATCGTGGTTTTGGGATCGCTGAACAAGTATATCATATCGACGATGGTCTCCTAGGCACAAGTGGCGACGCGTGACTTTTTCTGAAGTGTTACCAAAACCAGATGCAAAAAATCTTATTTAAAAGAATGAAGATATGGCTAAAAGTATATATACTCACCGGCACAATATTCCGCCACCCAAAATTTTTGATTAAGTTTGACAATCTATAACTTTATTATTTGTACTTCGATTTTAAAAATTCTTGCACAAGTTTGTAGGTACATGTATTGACGTCAATTGCTATTATTCCGAAAACAAAAATTTTTGCTTAGATGGCATTATACGGGGGTGAATGTAAGCGTTGTTTTTTCTCCTAAATTTAAAAAATTCTGTGGAAAAATTGGAGGGCTGATTTTGTTTCACGCTCCTTTTGTATTATCCTGGAGGTATCAATAAGGTCTTGTTTTTTGAATTATCTGAATATCTCTTTTCTTGTAAGAGCTGTAATTAAAAGCACTGCTTTGAAGTTTTATTTAATTAAAAATATCAAACGCACTAAAATTACCAAAACAAAACAAATTTAACAACAAAACAAAACAATTCAATAGCAGTTATGTCCACCTCTTGCAGCAACGACTGCTCGCAATCTGTTTCGCATCTAATAAAGATGTGTTTTCCTTGCCTGGGGAATAGCCCGATATTCCTCTACCAGGGCTATAACTGTACCAAATTTTCTGGAGGCCTAGGATGAAGGCAAATAGCTTTTTTTATTCATACCATAAATGCTCAATATGATTGAGATCTGGGCTGCATGCGGGCCATTCTAATCTTATCAATCCAAACTCAATTGTATGAGTCAATCAGTGTTTTTATTTACAAGAAATGGTACAGCTCTTACAAGAAAAACGATATTCGAATAATTCAAAACACAAAATATTGGTGATGCCTCCGGGAAAATATGACAGGACTATGAAACAAAATCAGCTATTTCATTTTTCCACAGAATTTTTTAAAATTAGTAGAAAATACAACGCTTCTTTTCACCCATGTACAATGACATGCAAGCAAAATTTTTTGTTACCGGAATAATACCAAACAATATGAATACATATACCTACAAACTGGTGCAAGAATCTTGAAAATCGGAGCACAAATAATAAAGTTATAAATTGTCAAACTTAATCAAAAATTTTGGGTGGCGGAATTTTGTGCCGGTGAGTGTAGCTTCAATAATACCATTTTGTATATCACTTGAAACTCTCAAAAAAACAGATGTTTCTAGATGTTGACAAAATTCTTGATCTTTTTTGGCAATTAATGTTAACAATTCCCTGTAATTGCCTGGATTGTCAGAGTCGTCGCACTTAAAATGACCACGAAACGCTAGTTCTTGTTTGGCCCAAAAACATACAGTGTCTATTATAAGTGTACTAAGGATATACCTATCTATTTTTTTAACAAACTCATGTTTAGCAATATTTGATTTAAAAGCTTGGTTAAGAGAACTTTTGATTTTTGTTTTGCCAAACTGAATCAAATTGGGTATACATCTTACATGTAGGTAACGGAGAAATTTCATGTCTCCTTTTTAAAAATCTAACACTATTTAAATTGTGAACCTGGTCCACCCATTTTTCTGTAGAAACCAGAAGACATGGACAACAATACAGTATATTTTTCTTGCAACCATAATATAACCAAGGATTTTCACTGTACCAACTAAATTTAAAATATCGAACTACTTTTGTTGATTCCTTTTTTAAATTGTTTAAAATAGGTCTTTCATGTTTAATCTCATTTCTTTCTTCAAAATTATACAAGGGGAATTACTTTTCAAAGTAGTTGATCGATTAAGAAGCGACACTCATCCATGGTTAACTGCACGCACACTTTTTATAGGTACTGTCACCAATTTTAAATCTGGTAACAGCGCTACTGATACACAGCGCGTTTATGCCGTCGCTTCTTCAAAATTTTTAGTCACTAGCCGGTCCCGTGCGCCAGCGTGGGTGTATAACCATTGTAACCAGAAATGAGTCTGGCAACAGAGTATAATAAAGTGCAACTGAGTCACATAAACTCGCCAATATTTTCGTGTCCACGAGTAGTTGGCTATTTACTGAGTTAGGTACTATTACCACATAATATAATAATATATTTCTATTGGTAAAAATATTGGTAAATTGATTTATTCATCGTCATAAAATATTTATTTGCAAGATTTTTAACTCTTACCAATGGTAACAGTGGTTACATGGACGCTTCGCCAGTGCTAGGCACTTTATCAGCAGGACCAACTGATTTTGTATCGAATGTCTATAAAACTACTGTAGACAAGTCCCCCTATGCACCAGGTGCCTTGGTGATCATTGGCAACATAATATTCGTATTTGGAGATAGCAAAAACTTCCGAGTAAAGAGTTTGTATTGATTATGTGTCGAATTTGTATCGAAGAGTGTCCCACAGAGGTTTTCTATTTGCTAATTTCTCGGATCTCTCCTTCCTACGTACCTACTTCCATAACAGTAATGGTTTCGTCTTATCAGATATTTTGCGCTATTTCACAGAACACGCTTTAGAAATCGCATATTTGTAAAAAAAACATATTCATAAATATGCTTTCCCCTACTTATAAGAGGTGATTTCTTTAATATTCATGGCATATGGCATTAGTGAAAGTTCTTCGCTTAACACAAGATTTGTCATGATTTGTGTTTTTGTGTGGTTGATTTTTAATCCAACTTGTAGGGAGGCTAGGTATACATAAGTAGTTTCGCCAGTTGCGATACTGCTGTCAGCAAAAAGAACAAATGGTCAGCGAACCTCAAATGCTTAAATATTTCTCCGTTGGCATTAATTACTTTTCACTCAGATTTGCGTTTTAAACATAATATACTATTGTGTATCAATTTGGCAATCAAAGATAGAATAAAAATTTAATTTTTTTTAATATAACGCGGGCACATAAATTTGATACACCCTGTATATTGATTTGTAAATATTTATTAGAAGTTAGCTTTCACGTAAGATGGTTTCTCCTTAATGAATTTTTCCATGAAGAATATTAAAAACATTTGTAAATTAAAGTGAAGTGAACGTTATTTAGGATTATTATTTTAAACCGATTGTTTATTACGGGAAAGGTAGAAGCCATAAGTAATTAGTTCTTAGAAAATTAAGGTAAAGAAAGTTTGGAATTTTAATCTCTTTTTGTTTTTATCCGAGTAAATTTTGTAGAATTTCCCGAAAGTAATTATTATGATGGTAGGAATATTTTTGAAAGTATGAGTGGGTGTTTCGAATGAAAAAAAGAATGGAGAAGAAGAAATGTCTCTGATTGGTTTGGCAATTTGGAATGGGAAGGAGAGAAGGTTGAATTTTCAGATAGTTTTGGAAAGAGGGATTATTGTGTTACCGGCATCCGAAAGGAGCAGTCAAAAGTTTTCGTGAGAGTTCAGAAGCAAGTACTAGTGTTTTGTTTTGATAGTGAGAGTAGCTGAAAAGTGGAACGAGAGACAAATCAAATCGAGCAGAAATACCTCTTTGATTCTGCAAAGTCCAAGAGAGTAAGTTACAAGAATTATCATTATTAAAATTATTTTTGACAACAAGTAAAAAAGATACTTGGGTCTCAGGAGATTATTGTTGAGAGAAAGAGAGGAGAGAGTTTTGGAGTTTATTGAACGAGTACTGGCAAAAAGAGGCCTGGCTTGTGTTTTGGAGAAATAGTTGTTGGTATCCTGCTGGATTGTTTGCTGAGAACGGAGAGGGCTTTGATTGGTAGCCTAACATAATCAACAAGGAGGAGCTGTTTGGGTCAAGAGGAGACATCATTGTGTGTGAATCAAAAAGGTCAGTCAATAACCTATGTGATAGATTTTCTTTATAATCAGAAGTTAAATTTTCTTACGTAAAAGCATATGCATTTAAGTTCCAACATTTCAAAAATTTAATAGGAAGTATAAGTAATTTGCGAATACCAAATTTGTTTGATTAGCTTGTTTTTTATTAAGGGTATCAAGAACAAAGCGATAAATATTTGTTTGAATTAGGTTAATTTATATGGTAAAAGTTTCTTTTGGACAGTTATGCCCACAGGATTTAATTGATAAATTTATAGAGCATTGCTTTTGATAATAAAGGTATTTGTATGTGTTTATTTATGATTTTTCTATTTATTTCCTTTTCCTATTTTATCCCGATAAGGATAAACTAAGATATACTGAAGCCACGAGAAAGGATAAGTATAACCTAAGAGAATTTAATTAAATTTTTTTTTGACAAAAGGCACCCTGAGATTTTTTCTTAATATTTTTATGTACGATTTGAGTTAATTAAATAATTGATCAAATAAATAATAATTAATATAAAAGTAATAGAAAGCAGATCATAACAATACTGAAGCGATGAATAATATGAATGAAGCGATATCCCACTGAAGACCTTGGGACCATAAAAAGAGGAACGGACAGACCACATATGAGATGGTCAGATGACCTAAAATGATACGCCGGGACCAGATGGACAGAATTAGCGCTGAACCTAGAAGAGTGGAAAAATAAGAGGGAAACCTACGTTCAACTTCGGAAAAATGAAGGGCAATAAACAGAAATATATAGTAGGATGTTTGGTTTTGTATTTTTATTTCCACGGGACAAGCCCAATACAGTTACAATTTCACATATTTTGGAACAATTTAGTATACTAAATAATATAATTCATATTATATATTGTTGTGGAATTGTTTTTTTAAGGAAATTAAAAAAAAAAGTAAAATTTATATCAACGACCATAAAATCATAGTTTTTCATCACCCTGTATATCACCAAAATTCTTTAGAATTTAATTTTGCTATTAAGCAAGTGTTTCGGGAAAAAGTGAAACGACTAATAAGTGATTCGACGAAATGCACGGGACATGAACAAACAAATTCGGTGATTAGAGAGTTGGACATCGTTGACGAAAACAAAGACGTTTTGAAGATCCTTCCCGGAAGGTATTTTAATGTGGTAAACAAACTGTATTAGCTTTTAGTTTTAAAAGTAAAAAGTAGTAAAGAACTAATAACTATGATATTTTTGAAATTTGACAAATTGTAAAAGTTGTTGGAAGAATATTTGGTTTCTTAAGAAATAAATGGTTTGAGAGAGGTTGTTGTTTATTGGATGGAAAATATCAGGAGAAGGGAGAATGAATGTGAGAGTATGGATTTGAGAGAAAAATAAAGACACTGTGTAATTGACATCGGAAGAGAGCAGTCCAATTTTTTATAAAGTGTAGAATCAGTGTAGAGTGGTGTGATCGGGCTTTGCGAGCAGAATCAAGTTGAAACCAAATCGTCGACCGGTTGAAGAATTAATTTTTCTGGTCCGATGGAGATTCCTTTGTTTTGTCTAGAACGAATAGCTGATTATTATCCGTTTGCGCACAAGATATTCGAGCAAGTCCTGTGTATTTTCCTTGGAAGCAGTTTGGACGAGAGGGACTTTTTCGCAACATCCAGAGAGTACGTGTTGGGAGAATCAGGGACGGCGCAATCCAGAAAACGAGGGAGTGAAGAATAAAAGGTTAGTCAAATTATTTGTCGGAATTGAGAAAATTTATTTATATCAAAACCATATTTGTTTGTTTGTTTATTGAACAATTTTTTTAACTCAGTTAGTCATTTCAAATTTGAGAAATCAGTTCAAAAGAAGAAAAGTAAAATTCATTAAATTTAGTATGAGTAAATAAGAAACTAACCAAATAAATATTTTGGCAAAACAATGAGATATCAGAGTTAGAGTTTAATTTATTAAGTTAGAGATTGTTGCAACAAAGTTAAATTTTAGTATTTTTTTGAATCTTATGTACACGGCTTATTTGATAAAAACAATAGATTACATTCATATGATTTTGAGTGTTTGCAATTTCCCTGTTTCTACCCTGGAAGAAGTAAGCAACCAGAAATACTAGAAGCCACAGATCACAGGTATTGTATCAAATAGAAGATTACCCCTGAGAATAAAATTGATTGGAAAATTTAATTGGAATTTAGTTGTGTTTTTACATAGGCAAGAAATGAAATAATTGAATAATCAATTAAATTAAGAATTTGCTAATTAATCTAAATAAATTGTAAAAGTAGAGCATAACAATATAACACATAAAATATAATAGATAAAAGAAATAAATTACATACAGAACAAATTAGAAACAGACTGGTAAAGGTGGACAAGACAAAACAATTAAGAGGCAATATTAATTTGTTGCCAGTCGCGTATACATTGGTAAGGTGTGGAACTAAAATTAAGCCTCTCAGAATTTTCATTTGCTATAGGTAACATTCTAGTTATAGGTTCATTGAGGCCATAATTACATCGATGAAATGGTACATGAAAAGTGGTTTCAACTGCCTTTCGAGTACTGTATGAAAGAACTTTAAATCCAACCTTAGACAATAAATAATGCCTATTTGCTGTATCATTTAACAAACTATACAGAATTTTCAGATCATGGTGATAACGACGTTCTTCCATGGTGTTGATATTTATAAATGCTCTAATTTCGTCATAACTGTAAAACCTGTTACTCCCATTAATAGCTCTAATTTTAAATCCCAAAAACCTAAGGAATTTATTTTGAAATTTTTCAATTTTTTCTGCGTCAACATTATAGTAAGGTGACCAAAACTACAACAGTATTCCAAGTGTCTAACAAGAGAACAGTATAACAATTTTAGGGTATTGGGACTTTTAAAATCATAGCAGTTTCGTTTCATGAAGCCAAGCATCTTTAATGCCTTTGAAATAATAGAATTTATATGATCTGTGAATTTTAGCGATTTGTCAAACAGTATTCCAAGGTCTCTTATTGTATTAACACAATCAAGTGGTGGGTTATCAAGTTTATATTCAAACGAAATATACGTTCTACCCTAACAAAAACTAATTTTATGGCACTTTTTGATATTTAGCTCCATTTCATTTTCTTTACACCAATCCTGTATTTTATTTAATTGATATTTCAGATTTTCGGAATCGTCAGGACTAGATATTTTCGAAAAGATTTTTAAATCATCCGCAAAAAAAGCTTAAGTTTATATCTGCAATATCATTGATAAATATAATAAATAATAGCGGACCCAGATGTGAACCCTGAGGGACACCAGAACTGACAACTACATCCTGAGATAGACAATCCTGGATCCTTACTGCTTGGCGCCTTCCTATTATGTAGCTTTCTAGCCATTCAAGCAGTTTCCCATTTACTCCAGCAGCGTCTAATTTAGAATGTTATGATTTACCCTGTCAAAATGCCTTGGAGAAGTCTGTATAAATAGAATCAATTTGATACCCACCCTCCAAAGCACTTGATAAAGCATCCAAATAGCAAAGAAGATTATTTAATTCCGATGATTTGTGTTTCTGAAAACCATATTGCGCATCTACTGGAAACAATTTGAAACATACCGAGAGGCAGTCCGATACTAAGCTTTCAAATAACTTAGGAATAGTACTTAGTATAGAAATTGGTCTGTAATTTGTAATGGCGGATCTACTACCAGCTTTATGTATTGGCGTTAAAAAACTTAATTTTGAAGGGTCTGGAAAGTAACCAGTATTCAAAGAAGAGTTAAAAATTTTCCACAATGGTCTTGCCAAAATAAAACTGCATTTTTCTAAAACTATAGGAGGTATTTTGTGAGGGCCAGGACCTCTGTTCACATCTTACGTCATCATTTCTTTATATACTTGAGATATTTTAATATTACAGGAATTAATCATTATATTGGTGGTGAGCGGTAAAACACGTTTACTGATTGCTTTCTCAGAATAAACTGATGAGAAATATAATGCAAAGGCATTTGCAATATCACTTGGAGTTTTAAAAGTGATACTGTTCAAAGACATTTCATTTGGTAAACCCGTCCTCGTTCGTTTAGAATTTATGAATGACCAAAACGATTTAATGTTACTATGGATGGAATTCTCAGTTTTTTCTATAAAGTTATGACAAGTTTTTGTTAGAGTTTTACATTTACTTCTAAGGCTCGAGAATGCATTATAATCATTAAGAGAGGAACTAACTTTAAATTTTAAATGTGATAACTTTTTTTCAGATACTAGTTTCTTTAGTTCTGGCGAGAACCATTTTGGAAACTTTTTTGTTGACATCATTTTTTTTTGGCACAAAAGTTTCAAAAGCACAGTACATGACTTCGTATAACACATCTAACATTTTATCTAGACTTATGTACTCGTTATTGTCTGCTGCGTTTCATTTTAGAGGGCAAAATAAAAGTTAAAAGAGATGTAGGAAGGAGACAAACATCCTGGTTATAAATCTAAGGGAATGGTTTAGTCTGAACTCTAACCAACTATTTAGAGCTACTGTAAATAAAATAAGAATCGCCGTGTTGATATCCAACCTTCGATAGAAGATAAAACCTTAAGAAGAAGAGGTAATTTCGAAACATAAACTGAGGATTACTAGTCTTTTGTTTTGGGCTTTTGAATATTCTAGCATCTAGCATGTCTCACTTTTCGAAATATTTTCAGTGTGTGTTTCATCAAGCTTATAATGCGCTAATACAGGTAGTATATAGTATTTCTTTTCTTTTTTCTGTATAATTATAATGTTAATATCAGCCATTTTTAAAGTATTATTCATGATTTATAAATGCTGTTAAATAAATTTAACAATACACGAATACCTACTAGGGTGGGTCGTTTTTGTACTTTTTTTTTAAATTTCAAGACGCCTGTAGTTGAAAAGGTTGCTAGTGGTGAAATTATCTTGTACACATTTTTTTAAATTTTTTTCGTCATTATTTGAGCCCCCCCCCCCCCCCCGCCAGCCCCCTCAAAAAACAAAAAAAATTAAATCAACAAATGAATTTCCCTGTATTATGAAATAATGCAATATGGTTCTCTCATTACCTAAAAAAAATATTTTTAATTTTTAGATATATTTAGGCACCCCGCCAAAAAATATGCTATAGCTCCCCGTACGTGACAAGCTTTGGCTAAAAACAATCAAATACTTTTTCACTTTGGAGCAGCTCTTCGCTTATTTTGTGGTTTAAAATATACAAAATAACCTAGAACGCAGAGAACGGAGAGGTAGCTGCCATCGAGTTCCATCTCTGCCCACCACCCATCCACCCAACCATAAATATGAGCAATTTTTAATTTCCTACTTCATAGTCTGATTTGCTATTAAACTTTGGCATGTTACTTCTAGATGCTATAGTTGTACGTATCCAACCACCCCTATTAGCAAACCCACATACGGCCAAAGATGCCTCCGTCACTAATTTTACACCTCTTTGAGCAGCCTGTGTATGGCAGTATAACTTACATAAATCTCCTTCTGGATAACTACCAGTTTTAATAAGTTCTTGAATGTCTTCATCAGCCAGATTTTTCGTCATTAGCGGCTCCGATTATCTGCACTCTTGCCAATTTATTCAATCAATCTAGGATTCCGCTTCAAAACTATTGAACTTGGAAATTTCCAATTTTCTCGCACTGTTATTCAAATTTATAATATTTTATTTCGCTTTCAATCTGCAATTTAATATCCTTTTGTATCCTAATTTTCTTATATGACTACACGAGTCAAAGATCATCGTTAGTAAAATATTTTCAGGATGGCCATAAAAGCCATTTCGTTGGATCACAGTGTTAACTACAGCTTTTATTTCGTCACTTAAATATCTGGAATATTCAATTAGCTTCCAAAGGTGAAGAGTTCAAAATGTACACACTGGTACAGTTTTTATTAAAAACCATCCTTAGCATATACTCGCAGAATATACTCGGTTAAAATTTTTAAACTAGGCGGCGGATTCTTTACTGCAATGTAAGCCCTCAAGATACGATTCGCCGTAGTTAGCCATCTTCCATGAGATCATTTTCCAGGAGGGTTATTCGCTAAATTATTTGGACAGTTTTCGGAAGATATGGCAGTGCACATCTGGTATAAATATTTTTGATTGCTTCTTCGTTCTTTTAAATTTTCATCAGGCAACTCAACTTTGAATTTTTCGTAGCACACAACAGGTAATCGCTCATAAGTTTCAATAAGTTTGCCGATAAAACACGAGAATGATAGAGGTCCTGTGGTATTTCCGTCCAGATATCTAACCAAATGTCGCAGTGGCAATTCGTTTGTAGTTGACATATTTTCCATTGCAAGGGTCGTTTATGACGTACTCGCAATTCCATAAAATGTATTACACCACCGTGGGGCCCAGTGTTAACGACAATACCACCGCAGCCAACAGCAGTCAACTCGCTAATTGACACCTGATTTTCTGTTAAATAGTTAAAAATCGTTGATGTTATGGTCTTTGCAGTACCATTTTGAGGTGTTACGTGCCCTATATAGTCGCTACCGCAGGTTCCTTCAATAACACTTTATATTCTTCGATAATGGTTTTTCTAGATGACGATTCTCCCTGTTCTTCAATGTGAAGGGTTTGATTTTTGCCACTATCAAAATAGAGAGCTTGCAGACTAGCATCATCCTTTATGTTTTTTTTTTGTAAATCAACTCGTTGCCTTTTTCTTTGTCGATCTAATTTAGACTTGTCTGTTACATAGACTTGCCATTTTTGAATATCAATCCAATATCTTCAAGAACTGCATTAGCGATCATTCCTCCTTTTCTACTCGATAATCCAGTTCGGTCTATTGCAGTCAAAGGTAGGCGGTGTAGGCGTAGAGTGCTTAGAGGTATTAGGGGTGCTTCTGGACCTGGACAAATTTACCTGGCGGTGGGTTTAAGGTTGTTTAAATTAAATAAGTGTTTTTTTAATTGCATTTGAAGCTATTTTTAGTCGTTTGAAGCATCAGGTTTCATTGATGTAAGAATTTAATTTTTAATTTTTTTAGGGAAGGGGGGGGGGCTAAATATTAAAATAAAAAAAATAAAAATATCACTATTCATTCTAGACCATTTGGCAACTTTATTCATTACAGGCATAAAAAAAATAAGAGAACCGACCCACCCTAATACCTACTCTTCATTAATAAGTTTGAGGATTTCAGCTGATAGTTCGTCTGAGCCTGATGTTCGTCTTTTTTTCATTGAACTTATTACATACAAAATTATTTCGATTGATATTATTTATAGGGCAGTCAATGAGGGTATTTAGCTTCGAATTCCATCCTACTACATCTATTTATTTGATATTTTCACAGTAAGTAGGGAATAGCTCAAGAAACAAAGTCTTCCCTATGCCGATGTGCGCTTTTATCTCGAGAGTGAAAAATGTTTTGGTTAAAATAGCTACGAAAGAGGCTAGAGAACTTAATTCTAAGCAAAAATGGTTTCACAATTATTTTTTGAAAACTCAATATTTTTTGAGTTATTCGTGGTTGAAAATTGGCCATTTTCATTGAAAAATGACACCTTTTCGGAGGGATTTTTGTGAATACCTTAAGAACTATGCATCTAACAAAAAAACTATACACGGTGTTTCACTAATAATTGTCCATATAGTAACTGGAGAAACCTTAGCACAAAATACGAAGATTTAACCTAAAACACTTAAATAAAATGTTGTTCCTTACTGAGTTACAGGGTGTTTTATCTTAAAATTTAAAAATTATTTTTGCTCAGCATTTTAAAACTATTCGACGTATCCTTTTCATACTTGGCAGGAAGTATAGGTACTGTACAAACTACTAAATTATGTTAAACAAACGTTTGTGGCTATTACCAGAGGCGTACGATGGGGGAAAGTGATTGGTTGGCCCTTTACAAATTCTACGCCACTGGCGAAATTGCCATTTTAGTTCAATTTTTGGATTCTCCAATATTTTCTATGAAAATAATATACTCTTCATTCGTAACGATAAAATCATTAGTTTTCGAGATCTTTGAAGTTAAAAATGAAACGACACGGTTATTTTGATTAATGTATTGTGTCGCTTCATTTTTATTTTCAAATATTTCGAAAATTAATAAGTTTATAGTTACGAATGAAGAGTGTATTATTTACATAAAAAGTATTGCAAAATCAAAAAATTACACTAAAATAGCAATTTTGTCAGTGGTGTAGAATTTGGGAAGGGTCAACCAGCCACTATCCCCTGTCGTACGCCTCTGGTAGTAGCTAGAAACGTTTATTTGTCTTAATTTAGTAGGGTGTACAGTACCTCCACTTTCTGCCAAGTATGATAAGGATACGCCAAATAGTTTGAAAGTACTGGGTACAAATAATTTTGAAATTTTAATCATATGAATCATAATTATCATAAATATAATTAATCAAAATAACTGTGCCGTTTCATATTTAACTTCAAATATCTCGAAAACTAATTACTTCATCGTTACCAATGAAGAGTATATTATTTACGTAGAAAGTATTGGAAAATCTAAAAATGGCACTGAAATAGTAATTCCTCCAGTGGCGTAGAATTTGAGAAGGGTCAACCATTCACCATCCCCTGTCGTACGCCTCTGGTAGTAGCTAGAAACGTTTGTTTATCATAATTTAGTAGTGTGTCTAGTAGTCGCACTTTCTGCCAAGTATGAAAAGGATACGTCGAATAGTTTAAAAATGCTGAGCAAAAATAGTTTTTAATATTTTAGATAAAACACCCTGTAACTCAGTAAGGAACCACATTTTATTTAAGTGTTTTAGGTTAAATCTTCGTATTTTGTGCTAAGGTTTCTCCAGTTACTATATGGACAATTATTAATGAAACACCCTGTATAAAACATTTCTGTAGGTTATAAAAAAAAACAAAGAGGTTCGTTCCTTCATAAATATTCTAGCTAAAATAGAAAGAGGGATATGGTAGGTAAAAAGAGTTTGTTTTTTTGCTTCATGCTCAAATCGGTGTTCAACTTGAAATAACAGAGAAACGGTTGATTTTAGATGTATAATGATAATGATACTTACAACTATCATAGTGCTTGAAACGACCTTTAAAATGAGCAATACCAAATGTCGATTACATTCAAACTAAACGAGATATTCTGCAAAAAAGTTGATGACTAATATATTTTAAGAAGAAATGGGATGTATATTAATTTAAACCCTCATCCATCAGAATTTAAATACATCGTTTTCCTTTTACAATACTTTTTATTATAGTGTTATTTATATGTTCAAAAAGTTGGACTGCTTTAAAATGAATGGTTTTTGAAAAAAATAAGATCAAATTATAGAGCGCGTTTTTAAATTTTCTTAAAAATCTTCCTTTTTCCCCATGTAACTCGAAAATGATAAGAGATACGAAAAAAAGATACCACACAAAAATGTAGGGTTTTTTTTTAGATAAAAATTTCCTTTTTATTTTTCATTACTCTATATCTTATAATTTTCAAGTTACATGGAGAAAAAGAAGATTTTTAAGAAAATTTAAAAATTTTATCTTTTTTTTCAAAAACCATTAATTTTAAACCCGTCCAACTTTCTGATCATAGAAATAACACTATAGTAAAAGGTATTGTAGAAGGAAAACAATGCATTTGGTGTATGAGGGTTAAAATTACTTCTCATTTTTTTCTTAAAACACATTAGTTATCAATTTTGTTTCCAGCATTATTAGTGCAGTCACTGAAGGTGAATATGAGCTATTACCTCCGATTTCGTTGAGCCTCCATCGATTAGCACGAAAATTGGTGAGTGGTTAGAGGATATCTCAAGGAACAAAGGAGACGTGGTGCCAACTTGCGCTTTTACCCTGGGGGTGGATGCCACCCCTCCTCGGGGGGTGAAAATTATTTTATAAAAAATAATCCCACAATTCGATAGAGCGACAAATTATAAGCAAAATTTGTTATATAAAGTTTAAAATAAATCAAAACTTTTTGAGTTAGTAAAGATCAAAGATTTTAATTTTTAGTGAGAAAAATGCATGTTTTTAACCGATTTTTCATAAATAAGTCAAAAAACTGTAAGCTTTTACAAAATAGTTATTATTGTCAAAATTGAGGCTAATAAAAAATCAAATAAATTCGTTACTAGAAAAACCTTTCAATGTTAACTGAAAGTGAGTTATAGGTAATTGAATGTATATTTCTTTCGTCGAGTACCCAAATCTAAGTATTCAAGTTTAAATACCGGGAAAATGATGCATTTTATAACATAAACTTATTAAACATTTGTCAAAGCTCATTGAAATATCTATCAAATAAGTGCTCGAACAAATTGATAGCATTAAAGTTTATGCACCAAAAATGTTTCAAAATGTATCTTTTAAAAAATTTTCTAAAAAATGGTATTGTTTTTTTGTAAATAACTCCGTCAAATTTTAAAGTAGCAAGTTCATCTAATAACTGGTTAAAATTTACTCCAAGAGCTATTAAAAAACGTCAAAATAGTCATTTATACCTCTTACTTTTTTAAAAATAAATGGTTAAATTTCCCCGGTTACGTGGTTCTCGCAGCAAAATTGAAATTTTAAACGTTTCTATCTCGGTTATTTTTTACTCTACGAAAATAGTAGAATAGGTAAAGTATTTGTTAGAGAAAAAACTAAAATTTAGTTAATTATCATTTTTTACGTGTATTGAGTATTTTTGGAGTTATTATCAAAAGAAAATGAAAAGTACGATAATTCTAAAAATTCTGATTTTTTTAAATTATACCTTTTTTTCAAAAATATGCATTCTAAACCGGTCAAGATTGTTGAAATAATTAACTATGATAACATAAAAAAAATACTCGTGAGGACTACTACAAATTTTAATTTTTGCGGAAATGGCGTATGTTTAGTTTTTAACTTTTCCTAAAAAAATAGAAAGGGTTCTTTTATTTTCATCATAACTTGCTTAATTTTGATGCCATTAACTTCTACTGAAGCTCATTTGATAGGTATTCCGAAGTACTTTGACAAGTACTTAACAAGTATATTCTATAAAATGCATCGTTTTCCCGTTATGTAAGCTTGAATACTTAGATTTGAGTACTCGTCGAAAAAAATATATATTCAATTACCCATAACTCACTTTAAAATAACATTAGTTTAGTGCTTTAAGTAGGGAGTGTATTAAATTTTTTATTATCTTTAATTTTGGTAAGAATAGCTTTTTTACAAAAGCTTATAGTTTTTGAGTAATACGTGAAAAACCGCTTTAAAACATGCATTTTTTTAAGAAAAAATAAAATATTTGATATTTAATAACTCAAAAAGTATTGATTTATGTTAATAACTTTATATAACAAATTTTGCTTAGAAGTTGCCCCTCTATCGATTTCTGGTATTATTTTTAATAAAAAAATTTCACCCCCGAGAGTGGGTGGCAACCACCCCCAGGGTAAAAGCGCAAGTTAACATCATGTCACCTTTGTTCCTTGAAGTATCTTCTAACTACTTACCAATTTTCATGAAAATCTATGAAGGTTCAACGAAATCGGAGGTGAAAACCTTCAGTGACTCCACTATATCTCGTTAGTTTTAATATAAGAGACCTTTAAATATAGCTCATTTTAAAGGTCTTTTCAAGAAGTACAAAGGGTTTTACACCTTAAATCGACCGTTTCTCTGTTATTTGAAGCTGAATGCACCAATTGGAGAATGTACCAAAAAAACCAACTATTTTCACCTACCATATCTCTTTTTGTATTATAACTACAAGAGTTATGGAGGCAAGTGTCTCTTTGTTTTTTTTTATAACTTACAAAAATGTTGAATATAATTTTTTTCGTTAGATGCATAGTTTTTAAGGTATTCGCAAAAAACCGTTCGAAAAGGTGTTATGTTTCAATGAAAATGGCCAATTTTCAACCACGAATAACTCAAAAAGTAATGTTTTCAAAAAAAAATTATAGAACATTTTTTGTTTAGAATTAGGTTCTTTAGTAAATTCCGTCATAATTTTAACCAAAAAATTTTCCACTACTGAGAAGGGGTGGGAACCACCCCCAAGATAAAAGGACACATCGTCGGCTTAATTCGCAAAATGCGTAACTCCACATATTGGTGAAAATGTTATATTGGTGTTATTTATTCACATAAATGGAGCGCATCCGATAAAATAGCCGGTAAGTCCAAAACTAAATTGCTTTATTTATTATCTGCACAACAGAAAACACCGTAAGTCCGTCCCTGCCAATTTCGCGATAGCAGGATATGGAACTCCAGTAGTTCCCATGTTGTTGTAAATACTGCACATGTGCTCCTAAAATTTAAGTAAATCGTGCAGTAATTTAAGTGATTACATTCGTGAAAACACTCTTACTAGGTAAGTAACATTGTAAGTTATGGTATAGAATAATTTCAATGTTATATTTATTGCCAAATATTATGTAAATTTCTCGTATTTAGAGTAATTGGAGATAGGGAGTTTTCGTTAAATATAGTTTAGTGATACACATTCAGAATACAGGAGATACGCATTTTTCCCCGAATTTTTAGCGGGGCGTTAGTTTGAATTACCTAAATTTAAAAGTATAAGTGGTAAAATCTTTTATTTAAAAACTGCTTTTTGTTTACAGAAGATGTCCCGTCGAATTGACAAAATATTTAATGCACTATACAACGCCAATGAGAGGGCCACCATGCAAGAAAATGTGGATAATAATCCAACATCGACCGTTACTATATTCCAGCAATTAAGCAATATTATTGATGATGTAGATGCTACGATTATACAAGACGCAGAAATAATATTTGTAGACAATAATGGTAGGTTTTATAGTATTACAGTAAACCTTACTTAATGTGTGGGCCTAAAAGATAGTCAGCGAATCAAGAAGAAAAACGAAAATATTTCAAATGGTTTTTTACTTGTAAATAAAGTCTAAAAGTAAATAACCATTAGGTATCAGTGTATTTTAATTTAATTCATACAAAAAGTAACTTGGGACTATTTTTTAGACAAGCTCGTCAATAGTGCAGTTGACTATATTAGTTGTTATGATATGAAATTTTAAAATTTTGTATAATCTATCACAGCGGTTCTCAATCTTTTTGTGTCATGTACCACCAAATACTTTTTATTATTTTTGGTACCACTTAACTGAAATACATATCTAACTAGGTGATCTAATTAACTATAATATTGGTGCTGATTTTGGCTGTTGTTGCTTTTTGTGTACCACCTCAAAAAATGAAATGTAGCACCAGTGGTACATGTACCACAGATTGAGAACCGCTGATCTATCATACTTTTTTCTTTTCAAGGGCGAATAGATGATGACCTGATAGGACCAATATCTCAAACCTTAGTGAATCCTAGTTTTACTATAATTAATGATACTAATGAACATCCTTCAGAACTTCTTGACAGCTATGCAGAAACAAATAATGAAGCCGTAGGGATAGGTCATGGCCAGAATGACATTTTTCATGACAACAATGCAGAAATACCCAATGAAAATATGGAGACAATCGAAGATATCAACCAAATACTGGCCGGTAGCCCTGCAGAAAATGTGGAAGTTAGCGATGGCGATGAGAACAACGATCCTGATTTTGTAGCGAATTCAGAAGAGTCTAACAGTTCTGAATTGTCCGAAAGTATTTCAGATTTGCAGCATGGTGAAATAAATGAAAATGAACCTCGAGACGAAAGCCCGAGAAGAAAACGGTCTACAAAGTATGAAATAAACAAAAATAGTTGGAAAAAGAATCAAAACAGTTTAAATAGAGGAAAGGGAAAGTCTTACCAAGGAAAAAAAAGAAAATGGAAAATGAAGGTATGACTTATTAAAAGAACCAAAATCCATAAGAGAAAGTTGCAATTGTAAGTTAAGTAAAAATAACAATTCCGTCTTAATGTGCACTAAAATAAGTGAACCTGAGAGAAGAAGAATTTTCAAAGAGTTCTGGCAATACACTTGGGCCGAAAAGAAGATGTTCGTAAGAAACCATGTATGTGTAAAAAGTACCTCTAGAAAACGATGCCTGAATGAAGTTTCGAGAAGAACATATTCAAACGAATTTTTCTTAGGTTCCTCTAGGCTAAGAATTTGTAGAAAATGTGACTGTGCAAACTCATCAAAATTCTGGTAATAATAATCATGGTGTGAAACAGCTTCAAATATTCTTTGATTCCCTACCAAAACTGGAATCGCACTATTGTAGAGCTACCTCGTCAAAACTTTACCTGGAGCCTATTTGGACTAGCAAAAGCCAACTGTACAAGTTCTACAAATCTGATTTCTGCATAAATCAAAATGAGAAAGCGGTATCAATAGCTACTTTTAATAAAGTATTTGAAAAAAATAAACTTTGTATATTCAAAAAAAAGATCTGTGCGATACCTGTGTGTCCTTTCAAACAGGGAATATTTCAGAAGATATCTACAATGAACAGGACAAATATAAAAAAGAAGCAAGGGTTGAAAAAGATAATGATAAAGAATCCCATAATGAAGTGTTTACTATGGATCTTCAATCAGTTTTGCTTTGTCCTAAATCAAATGTATCCAGCCTCTATTACAAAACCAAACTAATTGTGCATAACCTTACAATTTATGATATTAAACGCCAAAAAAGCTTCTGCTATCTGTGGAACGAATCGGAAGGTGGGCTCACAAGTAATGAGTTTACTAGTATTATTGTTCATTTCCTAAACCAGCAGGTACAGTTGTATAACTTGAAAGAAAAAAGCACTGAGGACACTGAAATCATATTATGGAGTGATGGTTGCGGGTACCAAAACCGTAACTCAGCGTTATCAAATGGTTTATTAAACTTTGCATTGGATAATGGATTAACGGTAACTCAAAAGTATTTGCAAAAAGGTCACACCCAGATGGAGGTAGACACTGTCCACTCCGTCATTGAGAGGCAAATTCAAAATAAAAAAATTAATATTCCAGCCAGCGGTTCTCAAACTTTTTGAGTCATGTACCACCTACAGTTCTTTTTATTATTTTTGGTACCACATATACAGGGTGTAACAAAAATATAGGTCATAAATTAAATCATATATTCTGGAACCAAAAATAGTTCGATTGAACCTAACTTACCCCTAGTACAAATATGCACACAAAAAAGTTACAGCCCTCTGAAATTACAAAATGAAAATCGATTTTTTCCGATATGTCGAAAATTATTGGAGATTTTTTAATGAAAATGGACATGTGGCATTACTATGGCAGGAAATTATAGTGAAATTTGTGCACCCAAAAAAATTTTATGGGGGCTTTGTTCCCTTAAACCCCCCCAAACTTTTATGTACGTTCAAATTAAATTATTATTGTGGTACCGTTAGTTAAACACAATGTTTTTGAAACTTTTTTGCCTCTTATTATTTTTTCGATAAACCAGTTTTAATAGAGATGAGGCTTCTGTTTTAATATGTTTACATAACAATTTTATGGAGGTTTTGTGCCTTTAAACCCCCCAAATGTTTGTGTACGTTCCAATTAATCTATTATTGCGGTACCATTAGTTGAACACAGTGTTTTTAAAACTTTTTTGCCTCTTAGTATTTTTCCGATAAGGCACCTTTTATCGAGATGTGGCTTCTTTTTAATATGGTTAAAAATATACCTCAATCTGTAATTTATAAATAAATTTTCATATTATTATCGGGTCTCTATATAATAATCTACTATATAATAACCGTACTTAACAGTATCCAAATATGTGGTGGATTTGAAAAATATTCAAAATATCTCGACTAAAAACTAGCTTTTCGAAAAATTACTAAGAGGTAAAAAGGTTTAAAAACATTGTGTTTAACTAATGGTGTCACAATGATTATTTCATTCATAGGAGATTCTGACCAATAGAAATCTACAGAAATAAAAATTAAACTGATAATTTCCCGTCGTCAAGTATATTACGTCAGATGCCCTTCGTTGCTATGAAAAAATACATTCAGTGACATTAATGACAATTAATGTTTTAAAAATGATAAAAGTGATGACTTTCAACCGTCAAATATTTATAACAACTGTGTGTTTAATTGTACTAATTTGTACTTACATAAATAAATTACAATAAAATTTTGGTTTTGAACAATTTTATTCATGAAATAATCGCAACAAATTGCACTCGATCTCTTAAATTAATATAGAATTTTTGCCCTCGTGACACTTTGACATAATTTACTGTAATACAATAATGTACTACATTAAAACTGTCAAAGTGTCACTCGGGAAAAATTCAATAATTTTAGAGCTCTTGTGCAATTTTTACTGATAATTTAATTGAACGTATACAAAAGTTTGGGAGGGGGATTTAAAGGAACAAAACCCCCATAAAATTTTTATGGGGTGCACAAATTTCACTATAGTTTTTTTTAAGATATTCACATGTCCGTTTTCAATAAGAAAACTCAAATAGTTTTCGATATATTGGAAAAAATCGATTTTTATTTTGTAACTTCAAAGGGCTGTAACTTTTTTTATGTGCCCATTTGTACTAAGGTAAGTTAGGTTCAATCGAACTATTTTTGGTCCCAGAATATGTGATTTAATTTATGACCTGTATTTTTGTTACCCCTGTATTTTTATAGTGTATTATGAAGACTTACTAAGTACTACTATTTTAATTTTTTTTGTGTTTTGTGTACCACCGCAAGTAATGAAATGTACCACCAGTGGTACATGTACCACAGATTGAGAATCGCTGTTCCAGCAGATTATGTATCCATCTGTAAAACTGCTTGCCATAAAAGTCCTTATGACGTCGAATATCTAACGCACGATTTCTTCAAAAAATATGATCACCTCCAGTTCGTTAAATCAATAAGACCAGGCAAATCAATAAGACTAGACTGTTGTCGGTGCACCCACTGTAAACGATATCAAAGCTTTAAAATACTCAAAGGATGGTATTTTTTTAAGCTTCGTCACACCGAAGATTGGCAAACCTTACCAGTACGGCTTAATATAAGTAAAATGTTCTGCCTATTAGTTCTATCGCCCTTCCCCAACTACATAAAAATAGACTTAGAATTAAAAAAGAAAAGTTTCAGCACCTCCAACAATTAAAATTATCGATGGAACGTGATTATCACGATTTTTATGATAAGCTACCCCACGAAACATAGAAAAAAATGTTATTTACTACTTTTGCTGAATTTTCTATTCACTACTATATTAAAATAAACTTGTTTTTGTAAGAGTTATTATTACCTTTATTGCTTTAAATAAAGACGTATCTCCAAATTATAGACAAATTTTACTAAGAAAAATACCTAACTCCTTTATTTTGTTTTTAATTACGTAATATAATTAAAATTCAAAATGAATTCTTCCGCTCTACATTATTTTTGGTAAAAACTTTATACTTGTTTAATTTATTCTTTAATATTTGTCGTGTAATTAACAGAAAACAGTTTTTAGCGTCTCCTGAAAAGTTTTACCGATAGGAGTTAAGCAGTTTGCGAATTAAGCCGACGACATCGGCATAGGGTAGACTTTGAATTAGAAGATAAGTAGAGTCTAGGCCCAACATTTTATTAAAATCCATGCAGTAGGATAGAATTCGGAGGTAATATCCTATTCTTGCCCCCATTGACTGACGTATTATAAAAACCAGTAACTTTGCTATTCATAATAGACATTTATAATGGAAAATTGAACTTGACGTGAGTGGCCGGCTTAACTGGGCAATCACTATATTTTACCCTAGTGATTCTTATGTTATACAATGGTTTTTTTTATTTTTTTTTATTTAAGAAAGACAAAGTCGCATCCACCCGAAGGTTATTAGCGACATTTCTTTAACATTTGTAACAATATTAATAGGCCAATCAAGTTAGGTTTTTTCTAGACATAACGGAAAAGACGAGGTTTGACAGTTGAAATGTGTAGTATGAGATATTACAAAAAGACTACCATCTTGGGATTCATCAATTTTTTAGTGGAACATTTTTTAAATAAACAATCAAAACGTCAAACTTAGTTTTTTGCTCATAACTTAAAAACTTGTTTATTTAGAAATTTGACGTTCACAGATAACTTTTTCAGAAAAAAAATACATCGAATGAGATACGCTAAATGAAAATCGGTTAATAAACAAAAAAGTTATTGCAAAACGGAAGACAAAATCACTGTTTTTGAATATTGTTAATAACAATTTTATTGTTTATTAGAATATGTTTTACTATAACTAAAATTGAGGGCATTATGGTGTTTGAATGGTGTGCAAAAAATGGTCCAGATCTGTTAGATAGTTTTCGCAAAATTGAATTTGTTTGTAAAATTTTTTGAAAAACGAGCTAATTTCTGAGGCTGGTCCAGTTAATATGGCTGAATATATCTCAATAATCCGGGGCTCATTTCCTTCGTTAAGATGTATACTAACAGCCTATGAAAAAAAAAGTAAAAAAAATACATATACGTACACAAAATTATTTGTTAATAAATAGCAGTTTTTAAGCTTATAAACAATTACAATAATTTCGTAGAAATTAGATCAAATTAAATGGCAATAAAAAATACGGAAAGCTGGTTAAAATACACAACTTGTAAAAAAAAATTTTAGGTCGTACGACCCTTGGGGTCTGAGATAGCCCCTTTTTTTTTGAAAAAATCACTGTTACGTTAATTAACAACACTAAGATCTGAAATTAACCAATATTTTATAAGAAAAGTCAAAGTTTTTAACAAAGTTTTTAGCAAGAAAAAATGTTAAAAATTGTTTAAACAGTAGTGTTATAAACAAAAAGTATTTTGCGTTCCGACTAAAGTAAAAAATAGCGGGCGTAGTCGACTGACTGAATAGTGGGCGCGGTTGGCGACCGGCAGCAACTCCTAAAATTACGTTATACCGACCACAAAAATCAACTTTAAAATGAATAACAAATTTTCGTCATTCCTTATGTTTTCGAGGTCTCCGAATCCGAATATGGAGTTTATTTTTTTCTAGAATTAGTGGAACATGTTCAAAAATCGAATTTTATGCCAAAATGCGATAAATCAATTTTGATGATTTTTCAATTTTAACTCACTGTATTTTTGGTCGCTGTAAATATTTCCTTTTGAAAATTTTACTGTGTTATTTTTGAAGCATTTAGATAACAATACGATTTATCCAAAATGATTAAACACATTAAAAGAGAAGTTGTTAATTTTTAAACATTTTGTCGTCAGATTTCGTTAGTTTCATGCTTACTTAATAAAGTTGAGTAACAAACTTTTTAGTTTATAATTTTAACTAACACAGAAATAAAATATAATTCATGAAGAAGTTTTCCAAAAAAATTTAATTTAAAATATGCAATAGGAAAATGTTATGTGACTTTATAGACGAGCGGCACACTGGCACACCCCAAAAAAAGCTTATTTCTCGAGATACTGATACTAATTTTGGTAATAGGTACTTTATATTTTTGATGGTGCTGAAAACGAAAATTAGGGTTGTTTTGAATTTTACGTGGGGGAACATTATCAAAATCGCAACTTTACCCTAAAAATAAAAATCACGTTTTTTTGCGTTTAACTTGCTACAACTCAGTTCCATTGTAATATTTTTTTCTGAAATTTTTATAGTATATATTTCTCACCATTCTGAAGACAATGGGACCTGCTTCAATATTTCTGTCTTGCTATAAAGAAAGTTATAAATTGTTTGAAGTAAAAGGTGCAGATTCTTGAACTGCAAAGTTTAATCGCAAAAGTTGAGTGACAAAATTTGAAATTTAGCTGTTCAATTAATTTTATGTTAAAATCTAGAGTACAGAGAACACAATGTTTTATAGAAAAAAGGTGGTGTAACTTTTAATTTTAAGAAAAACGTGATTTCATTTTTTTATTTTTAGGGTAAAATTTCGATTTTGACAATGTTTCCCCATCTAAAATTCAAAATAAAACTCATTTTCGTTTTCAGCACCATCAAAAATATAAAGTATTACCAAAATTAGTATCAGTATCTCGAGAAATAAGCTTTTTTGGGGTGTGCCAGTGTGCCGCTCGTCTATAAAGTCACATAACATTTTTCCTATTGCATATTTTAAATTAAATTTTTTTGGAAAACTTCTTCATGAATTTTATTCTATTTCTGTGTTAGTTAAAATTATAAACTTAAAAGTTTGTCACTCAACTTTTTTAAGTAAGCATGAAACTAACGAAATCTGACGACAAAATGTTTAAAAATTAACAACTTCTCTTTTAATGTGTTTAAACATTTTGGACAAATCTCATTGTTATCTAAATGCTTCAAAGATAGCACAGTAAAATTTTCAAAAGGAAATATTTACAGCGACCAAAAATACAGTGAGTTAAAATTGAAAAATCATCAAAATTGATTTATCGCATTTTGGCATAAAATTTGATTTTTGAACATGTTCCACTAATTCTAGAAAAAAATAAACTCCATATTCGGATTTGGAGACCTCGAAAACATAAGGAATGACGAAGATTTGTTATTCACTTTAAAGTTGATTTTTGTGGTCGGTATAACGTAATTTTAGGAGTTGCTGCCGGTCGTCAATCGCGTGCACTATCCGTATCCAGTCAGTCGACTACGCCCGCTATTGTTTACTTTAGTCGGAACGCAAAATACTTTTTGTTTATAACACTACTGTTTAAACAATTTTTAACATTTTTTCTCGCTAAAAACTTTGTTAAAAACTTTGACATTTCTTATAAAATATTGGTTAATTTCAGATCTTAGTGTTGTTAATTAACGTAACAGTGATTTTTTCAAAAAAAGGGGCTATCTCAGAGCCCAAGGGTCGTACGACCTAAAATTTTTTTGTAGAAGTTGTGTATTTTAACCAGCTTACCGTATTTTTTATTGCCATTTAATTTGATCTAATTTCTACGAAATTATTGTAATTGTTTATAAGCTTAAAAACTGCTATTTATTAACAAATAATTTTGTGTACGTATATGTAATTTTTTTTACTTTTTTTTTCATAGGCTGTTAGTATACATCTTAACGAAGGAAATGAGCTCCGGATTATTGAGATACATTCAGCTATATTAACTGGACCAGCCTCAGAAATTAGCTCGTTTTTCAAAAAAATTTATAAACAAATTCAATTTTGCGAAAATTATTAAGCATATCTGGACTATTTTTTGCACACCATTCAAACACCATAGTGCCCTCAAGTTTAGGTATATTTAAACATATTCTAATAAACAATAAAATTGTTATTAACAATATTAAAAAACAATGATTTTGTCGTCTGTTTTGCAATAACTTTTTTGTTTATTAACCGATTTTCATTTAGCGTATCTCATTCGATGTATCTTTTTATTCTAAAGTATTCTAATGTATCTTCTAAAGTTACCTGTGAACGTCAAATCTCTAAATAAACAAGTTTTTAAGTTATGAGCACAAAACTAAGTTTGACGTTTTGATTGTTTATTTAATAATTGTTCCACTAAAAAATTGATGAATCCCAAGATGGTAGCCCTTTTGTAATATCTCATACTACACATTTCAACTGTCAAACCTCGTCTTTTCAATTATGTCGAAAAACGGCTTATTTTTTACTAACTTGATTGGTCTATAAATCAAAAATTGGTAAACATTAATTACAATTTGTAAACAATTAAACCTTTGGAGCAATAATTGGATTCCACGCACTAACACTTTATTTTTGAAATGAACTTTCAGATCGCTAGCGACACTCCGTCACTCTCTTTCTGATACATCATTAGTGATAGCGTTACGCGCACTAGTATTCTGCTTGTTCATATTTCCTTCTATGCCTATGTGAGATGGTATCCACAGGAAGATTCTTCTGAAACTTTCTTGAGCTTCCATTAGATCGGCCTTGATTCTTTTCTTAATGGGGTGTTTGTGGTATATATTTTGCATAGCTTTGACTTTGCTAAGAGAGTCGGAAAGGACTAGACAACAAGGGAGGTTTTTAGTATTTGCACGTTTGATGGCTTTAGACAAACCAAAGAGCTCTGCAGTATATATGCTGGAATTTAGAGAAAGATGTTGGAGCATAGCTAGTCGATGGATAAATCCATCAATATTCTTTTGAAGTAGAAACTTAAATCTTAATGTTGACTTAATTGAGATGTGTCACTTTCCCAGTCCGATGCCTCCTCACTACCAAGGTGTTTAAAAGATTTTTTCTTTAAGGACGTGATTTTGCGTTTTATAGATCTTTCCTTTAAATGGGGGTAAACCTCAGTGAGCATATCGGTTAAGCCTTCTAGGTCTGAGGTATATTCTTTAATCGTGACTGTATGATCTGTTGATCCCGTGATATTCTTTAGGAGCATGTCAAGTTGATCAAACTTTAGAGGGAAAGGTCGACGGTGATTTTCTATGAAGTTTTTGGCAGGGTCAAGTAAGAGAGAAAATGAGCGTTTAGAAGTGCTTGCTGAACTAATTTTAGCTTTTTTAGATTTTGCTTGGACTTTAGGCGGTGGAAAAATGTTACGTTCTTTTGAAGATGGGTCTGCTTCAGGTGAAATAATTTCATCAAAGTTACGTTTTGGTTGATTGATTATGTGACTGTCCTTATTTGATGCATCTGCTTTGTTCGGTATCTCCGGGACATTAGAAATAGACATTTGTTCACACTGAGAAGGGTTTGTATTATTGGGTGCTTGCGAAGATATATTTGTTGCGCTGGATACCGATGTTTCATTGTTTTGGTTAGTGTTTAGTTGAGCTAGTGGTTCGGAGCAATGGGATGCAATGTGACCTGGCTTCTTGCATTTAAAGCAAACTAAACTGTCTTGAGAAATGAATATTCTATATATCGTGTTGTCAAAAACAAGAGTAAATGTCTCTGGTAGTGTTAGATTGTGGGGACTGATATAGATTTGTCTTCGAAAACTAAGGATGTGATTGTACTCAGGCATAGAAGCACTAATTTTGAGGAATGTCATGGGGAGACAGGAACCATGCCGATTTTTTGTAACTCATTGATTAGCAAGTCGTGCGGTATTGAAGGACATACGCCGGAGAGCACAAGTCGTTCCGCTGGTGTAACTAACCTTCTCGCTCTGACAATTTTACCTTGTATTTCTATTTGACCATGATTATTTATAAAATCATCCACCATTTGTTTACTGGATAAATACATACATATGCGATTATTAGATAATCTAGAAGAGAAGATTATATTTTTCGGTTGAATTATATTTCCAAGTGGGAGAAGCTAGTCTTGAATTTTGGTGTTTTCTAAGGCACTAAAGATAATTCCTTGGGACTTTAAAGGAAATTCCACTCTCGACGCTGCCAAAGAGTATGACTGTGGTGCGTTTATTTGACTGATCGTCTTGTATTGTAGAACTGTTTTGTGATTCCATGTTTGAATTCATTTCAATAAACGTTAAGTGAAAAGTAAGTCCGACCCTGTACACCTGCAAAAACAGGTATATGGGTCTTTACTAAAAGCGGTTATTTTGCTGGTAAAACTGGATTTGTTTATTGACAACAATAACAAATAATTGCAATTTGCTGACTTTAATGCTAATTTAACTGGATATTAGGTAACGAGCTTGTACACTTACAGTTTATTTCCATATACCACTGATATTTACAATTTATAACTTATATTAAACTTTGTTAATATTAAAAATATTCGGAGCCCACATTGAATACAACATTATAGTTATCGATGCAGGACCGGTCTCTTATACAATGATTATACTTACGGATTTTTATCTTTAACATCAATTTGTAGAGATCGTAAACTAAAACGATAAACACCAACAGCTTGTTTAACTGGATTAATTATTAAACCTTTTAATATATTGGCTGAATTTAAAATCATTGAATCAGATTTAATGTAAAGATTATCTTAACTACCGTTAGTAACCAATAATCGCTATAATATAGTAATTACTTATACAGTAAATAAATGACAGACAAGTAAGATTAATTACTATAATTTTTTAATTTTTACAATTTTAATTGCTTTATTAGCGGCTTCTTAATTACGGCCATAAAACAAATAAAAATTAAGGAATTATAAATCCATGATATAAGTTCATTGATGATTAAAATAAATTTTATTCTGATGGGACTAAAAGGGATGCTTCTCATTCTGTGAATCCAGGAAATACAGTACTATGCTCTGCAAATAATACCTATAGAATAGATAATTGCAAGTTGTATTCACCGATAATACAGTAATACAGAAACAATAAAAACTAAAGAAAAAATAGTTTTGTGGTAATACATCTACACTAGATCAAATAATTTCATCCACATTTCTATAGTCCGTCCCACCATGACTTTACAGTATAGGGAATTAGGCAATGCAGTCCTTATAAGAGTTTTTAGCGCGTTGATGCCGATTTTATCAAAAAGAATTTGTAATCGGGCATTAGAGACATTAAATTATAACTGTTTTAGAAAGACAATCTACAATTTTAATGCTGGTCGACAGATTTGACACTATTCAACTGACTAACATATTACAGGAATACCAGATAATAAACATCTTTGTCTATCTCGGGTCTAGTATAACTAACGATGGTAACTGTGAAGCAGAAGTTCGGAGACGTATTGGTATGGCAAAAAATGCGATAAGTCACCTAACTAAAGTTTGTAAAGACAGATCTATCTCTCAAAATATCAAGATGAGACTGGTGAATGCCCTTGTATTCTCAATATTTTTATACGAAGCAGAGACTAGGACAGCTCATAGGACAACATTTCCATTCTAAACCAACTCAATATTAAAAAAAGGCTATCCACAATATATCTGCAACGAATTCTACAATTTTTTGGTCACGTGGTTTGCAGAGGGGACGACAGTTTGGAGAGATTAATTGTTTCTGGAAACGTTCCGGGAAGCAGATCAAGAGGACGATTACCAACTAAGTGGTCTGACCAAATAAAGCATTCAGCTGGATACTCATTCTGCGAAGCTGTTAGAGCAGTTGAAGATAGAGACCAATAAAGAAACATTGTTAGGAAAATTGGAAGAAATCATGATCCTCAGTAATGGGGAAACGACAGGAGAGAGAGATGTGTTTAATTTTATTTAAGGTACTATAGTTATTACGCATATAGATCCGTTTCTGCTTACAATCTTATATTTTCAGATACATCCTCATTTAATCTAAATTAAAGGATGGAAAAAGAGCATATGAATAATTGGTCATAAAACAAACAACCTACGTGCTGCAGATAACAGAGCCCTTCTTGCAAATAGTCCAGCAGAGCTGATTGATCTTATACGACTGGTCGAAAATGAAAGTCAAATATTTGGTCTGAAATTAAACATATCAAAAACTAAGGTCATGATAGTAGATCCACTACATAACAATCATCCACACGTAAGCACAGTTTGAGGTTGTGAGCTCATACTTATATCTGGGATCATTTATTACAAACACAGGGTCATTATATATTACAGGAAGAGATTAAATGTAGATGTGATCTAACAAAAGTTGCCACAGCAAAAATTACCAAACATGAAAGGACTGACAAATTTCAAGAGCGTTTTAGATGAGACTGATCAACGGCTTAATATTCCCAGTACTTAACTACGGATGTGAATCTTGGACCCTGATACAATCGGAAAGAAGAAATATAGACGCCACTGAAATATTCTATTAGAGACGAATGCTACGAATTCCTTGGACCGACCATAGAACAAATAATTTAATTTTAAGAGAGCTAAAAGTTAGCAAACAAGTCTCCAGTAAAGCCCATCTCCAACAATTAAAATAATTTGGACATGTTATAAAAGCAAACACAGAAAACAAGGAAAGGCTCATTATACAAGGAAAGGTAGAAAACCGAAGTGTACGAGGAAGATCCCCGACAAGATGGATCGATCAAATTACAGGAATATGCAAAAGACGTATGCATGAGTTAAAAAAATGACCAGAGACAGAGCAAGCAAGCAAGCAATTTGATTTAACCCGACCTGTGAGAGATGTTCACCCTAGCGAGAAAAGTACATTCGGATGTAACAATTCATTGGGGCGAGGTGTTTTGACCCGAGTGAAAACAGGGATCACCCCACTTCGCTCCAATGCCCCAGGTCATCCCTTTCCCCCCCATAGCACGCTGATGCGCGATGGGGGCACAACTATCGTAGCCAAATGCTCTTCACAATGGAATCCTGGGTAATAAGATTCCAATGTGGTGCCCTAATCGAATTCAAAACTAGGCCGCGTGAAGCGCTCTATGCCTTTATCTTCTGATTAATTATCCGCGGAACTAAAATTGCTTGCTTGGTCCCCAAGTCATTGTACCAAGCCCCACTGGACTCACTCCAATGGCTTGGTGCTCAAGTATTTTTTGTTTTTATGTTTTTTGTGTTTTTTTTGGTAGCTTACGTCTTTTTTTTTTTGTTTTTTATATTTATTTGGGGCTTGCGCCTCCTTTTTTTTTAAGGGCTGACTTTACCCGATCGTGATGTTGGACGTACGCCTTGGTTACGTGTTTTTTCAGCACTTGGTGTTTTCGAGCTACGAACTATCTACTATTACTTATTTATATTTTTTATCACTTTGCTTTCTCTTTCGCTCTATGTTTCTCTTTATCTACTTTACTTTATTCCACTATTTGTTGTTTAGGACGTTTGTGATTCCATCGGTGGAAAGCGTCATACCCTAACATCTCTCGTAGTATGGGACTTGGGTGGTGCTCTAGCTCCGCGAATTGACCCTCGTCTTGTCTGCCATCGTTTCGGTGACTCTCACCTGTTGTAGTTCTCTGAACAGGAATCTTTCAGCGACATATTTCGGGACTCTGGCTGTTTCTCTTAGGCTGCTGTTGTGAACCGCTTGTATCTTCTTTTTGTGAGTTTTACATACTTGTCCCCATGCGAGAGATGCGTATGTTAATACCGGTAATATTATGCTGTTTATTAGGTGTTTTTAGTCTTAGTTTACTTTTTCTGCCTGTGATTCCTCTTAATGTTGCTCTTGCCATGTTGGCCTTCTGGACTGTGGCTTCTACGTGTTTTTGGAAGGTTAATCCTTTGTCCATGATGACTCCCAGGTATTTTGCTTTATTTTTCCACTCGATGGGGTTGGTCAGCACCGTCAGTTGTTCTTCTGGCTGTTGCCTTCCTTTCTTTTATAGTACCGCTTGCGTCTTTTCGGAGTTGATGGCTATCTTCCACTTTATACTCCAGTCCTTGATGACTTCTAACGCTGTTTGCAGGTTAGTCACTGCTATATCTACGTTTCTGTGTTTGGCCGCTATCGCTGTGTCGTCGGCGTAAAGGCTCATAAGGGTACCCGGTGTTCCAGGTACGTCAGCGATGTATATTTTGTACAGCACAGGACCGCTCCCTATTATTGCTCTTAGAGTTGTCCGGTGCCAGCCAATGGAGAAAGTCGTGCGCGTACGAGCGGAGCGGAACAGCAGAGAGCAGCCGAATGGAGAAGGGAGTGTCTCGATAAGCTGGAATTTTCATTCCGACCACGAATGTAAGCGTGGAGCGAGTCGAGTACTTCTAACTCCTTATGCGAGAAGGAGAGGCAAAGGCCAATCTTTTGTATGTGGTGAACTTAGGGAATTTGATTTTTGTTGGATTCTCTGAGACGCTACAACGAGAGATTGGTTAGCAGAAGAGGCAAAACGGGCTCGATTTCTACTGTGCCTCCGTTAGGGTATCGACACTGCAAGGTGTAGTTTTTTAGTAACTTACATCGGACAGCGCCGGCCCCTGGGCGAGTAGAAGGAGAAAAGCAAGAGGAACCCTAACCCAGTTCTGTCTGGGTGAACATAGTGAACGCCATATTAAGATACAAAATATTCCCGAACAGATGGAAAGAGGCCCATGTCATCATGATCCCAAAACCTGGCAAGAACCACATATTCCCGCAGCACTACAGGCCAATCAGCTTACTCCCAGCGATCAGCAAGATAGTGGAAAGAATTATCCTAAGCAGACTGCAAGCGGAAACAAACAGATTAGAGATAATCCCAGAAGCTCAATTCTGATTCAGACCAGAGCACTCCAGCGAGATACAGGATTAACTGAGTACATAGCAGCTAGATTCAACGACAAGCAGTACACTGGAGCAGCATTCCTGGACGTAAGCAAAGCTTTCGACAGAGTATGGCACAAGGGGCTCATATACAAAATGCGAGGTTATGGGTACAGCGGAGCGATGACGAGGCTGATCTCCTCGTACTTAGGCGACCGGAGTTTCAGGGTTCGGATAGGACAAGTTCTGTCCGAGCTCGAGAACCCGGAGGCTGGAGCAGGGAGCGGTCCTGTCACCTCTGCTGTACACAATATACACCGCTGACGTATCTAGAACACCAGGTACCCTAATGAGCCTTTACGCCGACGACACAGCGATAGAGGCCAAACACAGAAACGTAGACATCGCAGTGACCAACCTGCAAACAGCGTTAGAAGACATCGAGGAATGGTGTATAAAATGGAAGATAGCCATCAACTCCGAAAAGACGCAAGCGGTACTATATAAGAATAGCCAAAAGAACAGCTGACGGTTCTGAACAACCCCATCGAGTGGAAAAATGAAGCTAAATACCTGGGAGTCATCATGAACAAAGGATTAATCTTCCAAAAATACGTAGAAATCACAGTCCAGAGGGCCAACATGGCGACAGCAACTTTAAGAGGACTCACAGGAAGAAAAAGTAAACTAAGACTAAAAACGAGCTTAAGACTAATAAATAGCATAATATTACAGGTATTAACATACGCATCTCTCGCATGGGGACAAGTATGCAACACCCACAAAAAGAAGATAAAAGCGGTCCACAACAGCAGCTTAAGAGAAGCAGCCAGAGTTCCAAGATACGTCGCAGAAAGATTCTTATTTAGAGAATTTCAACAGGCGAGAGTCACCGAAATGATAACAGATAAGGCAAGGGTCAAATTCGCGGAGCTGGAGCACCACCCAAGTCACACACTGCGAGAGATGCTAGGGTATGACGCGTTCCACCGATGGAAGCACAAACGTCCTAAACAGCAAATAGTGGATTAAAGTAAATCGAATAAAGCAAACAAAGAGTGACAAAGTAAAAGAAAAAGTATAAGTGAAAATAGTAGTCAATTCGTAGCTCGAAACACTAAGTGCCGAAGAAACACACAACCCAAGCGTAGGTCCAACACCACGACCAGGTAAGAAAATAGAGGAAAAGGCGCAAGCCAAACAAAAAATTAAAAAAGGCGAAGCCACCAAAAAAATTATAAAAAACAAAAAGATCATAAAATTCTTGAGCACCTAGTCATTGGACCGAGCTCAGTGGGGCTTGGTACAATGACTTGGGGCCCAAGCAAGCAATTTTAGTACCGCGGATAAGTAAATAGAAGATAAAGGCATAGAGCGCTTCACGCTGGCCTACTTTTGTAATTCGATTAGGGCACCACATTGGAATCTTATTACCCAGGATTCCATTGTGAAGAGCATTTGGCTACGATAGTTGTGCCCCCATCGCGCATCAGCGTGCTATGGGGGGAAAGGGATGGCCTGGGGCATTGGAGCGAGGTGGGGTGATCCCTGTTTTAAACTCGGGTCAAAACACCTCGCTCCAATGAATTGTTACACCCGAAGGTACTTTTTCGATAGGGTGGATATCTCCCACAGGTATCCCGATTAAAGTACGTGCCTCCTAGTGGCGGGATACGGGCAACAATACGTTGGCTTATAGGGCAGTCCTTACAGTAGGGATCCTGGCCTATACAGAAAAATGCAGGCGGGTGTGGGGTAATACTGCACTTTGGTTGCATTGGTGGTGTATTGGCTAAACGTGCAGGGTAGGGTATGGTGCTGATAGGAAAGGCATTTAGGCATCAAATACCCAAAAATCTTTTCAGGCCATAATAATGAAAAGACCTTCTCCAAACGCAATAAAAAAAACTTATTCTCAAATGATGGCATCTCCTGAGGTAAAATGTTCCGGAAGTAAAATGAGCCTCCGTTCGGATCTCCGGGTGAGGACTATCTCAGGGGGAACACCATTACAGGTTAGAAAAATCAGGATAGGGTCTTGGAATCTTGGTAGTCTTACAGGTAAGAGTCTGTAGTTAGTGGATGCGCTCAAACGAAGAAGAGTTCAAATTGCTTGTATTCAAGAAACTAGGTGGAAAGGACAAAGGGCGAAAGAACTAGGTGGTGGATATAAATTGTGGTATGTAGGGAGTGGTAACACTAGAAATGGAGTTGGTATAATTGCTGATAGTGAAATGAAAAGTAACGTAGTGGAAGTTGTAAGAACGAGTGATAAAATGATGTCAGTGAAATTTGTAATTGATAAAGAGGTATTGAATATTGTGTGTGTATGCTCCTCAAACAGGTCTGGGTGAGAATGAAAGAAGAGCTTTCTATGATCAATTAGGAGACGTACTGAGTGATATTCCAGCAGAGAAGAAAGTTAAAATAGGAGGTGATTTCAATGCACATGTGGGCCAAGCCAAGACAGGATATGAAACAATACATGGGGGTTTAGGCTTTGGAACTAGAAATGAAGCTGGAGATGACATGCTAGTATTAGCAACAGCATTGGATATGGCGATTGTTAACACATTCTTTAAAAAGAGAGAAACTCAACTTATTACCTACAAAAGTGGACAACATCAATCCCAAATAGACTACTTCATGATAAGGAAAGAACACATACGTGAATGCAAGGACTGCAAGGTAATAGTTAGTGAGACAGTAAGCCAACAACATAAGCTACTTGTTCTGGACATCGAAGTAAAAAAGCGAAACTAAACAAAAATATCGGAGAGGACCACAAAAAATCAAGTGGTGGATGCTAAAAGATGAGAAGAAACGTCTATTCTGGGAAGAATAGTAGAAAAAATATGTTGGAACATGAAAGGAAGCCATAACACAATTTGGAGAAAATTGGCCAATATTATTAGAGAGACGGCTATTGAAATACTTGGTAAAACGTCAGGAAAGAAGTTTGAGGATAAAGAGACTTGGTGGTGGTAAAATGAAGTGCAAGGAAAAATAAAAGAAAAGGGAAAATTATATAAAAAGTGGCAAGAAACCAGATCGGACATAGATCTTCAAAACTATATGGTCGCCAAAAAGGAAGCGAAAGTAGAAGTAGCAAAAGCTAAAGCAGAAGCTTATTCAAACCTATACGATCAACTATACAAAAGATATATAAAATAGCCAAACAGGACCTCATCACCTCTGCTTTTTATTCTATGGTATATACCATACCGTTTTCTTCATGTAATGGGGGATGAGTGTTCTGTCGCTTCTTATCATTTTCTGGAGCTTCCAAACATTTTTCATGTTTGAGTCTAGTTCTTCCACCTCTTGTACAAAGTTGTGCCATTTTTCGCTGCGGTGTTGTCGAAGAGCCGTTTTGACCTCTCTGTTTAATGTATTTGCCCAGACTTTGTCTACTCGGTTTCTTGTTCTTCTGGCTATTTGTTTCGCTCTGTTTTTTCCCTTATCAGGTCTTGTACTTCTTGACCAGAGACAGAGATCTTTGGAGACGGAGAATACACGACATCACGCCGACCACTACACTCCCTCCGGGTGGTCAGGATTGAAGAGAGAGATAGTCTCGTCATTAATGAAGATGTCGTTATTCAATGTGGACTAGAAATTTTTTTAAAAGTTGGAAAAATTGGACAAAAAAATTGGAATATTTCATGAATATTCCATTTTTAGTTTAATTCTAAATGTAGATATAGTATTTTGGTAGCATTCAAAAATAAAATAAAATTCTGAAATAAGTTTTAACCAAAACTTGTCGGGCCATACCCTGTATAATAAATAATAATATATTAATTTCGTCTTGCAATATAGGTAATGGTAGGGAAGCAAAGTATGCTAAATGTGCAGTCACTCGAGCGCTTTGGGGACATATTGGGTTGTAAAGAGTAGGTCCTAAAACCAAAAAAATTTAAGTAAAGTTTTCCATTTTAGTGGGGACCATTTTTAATTTAATTTTCCATTTCCAACAATGGTTTTTTCCGATTATAGCGCCATCTATCCATAATTCGAAAAAATATCTCGAATAAAAGTTACTTATTTTTAGGTAAGGAATCCAAATCTGCAATAAAAAATGGGGCTCCCATTTAAGATTTTAAAATAACACCCCACTCTACCTCTGTGGGGGTTCGTGTTTAGTGCCATTCGATAGATTTCTTAAAAATATTGAATAAGTGTATTTTTCAGTTTTTCGATATAATATTCATTTCGCGAAATATCGCGGGATTCGTATTTATATTATTGAATTTACCCCCCACCCCTCTCCGTGGGAAGTCGTCTTTGGTATCATTCGATAGATTTTTGAAAAATATTGAGAACTTATTTTTTAGTTTTATGATCTGTCACTCATTTCGCGAAATATTCGCTTTTTTCTTGTGAAACTTTGAGACTCACCCATTTCCTTACACCCCGCTCAAATCCTCAGATATTTTAAATATACATTGTTTTGCATGTACTTAACTATCTTAATCTGACGACTTCGAGTTTTTCTAAGGATAGATTTTTTTTCGGTCCCCCTTAACGAACTCCCCTGCATTAAGAGCCAATATATGATAGAGGTACATTTTCAGGGTACAAGGTTTCTCCCCATGTAATAATCTGACGCGCTCGAGTAACTGCAAAAATCCCCGCTTGGGCTCCCCTACCATAAACAATCGGTATTTTTCTTAATTTAAAAAATTGAAAACTAAATAATAATATTTATATTATTTTGGAATTCTTAATAATCCATAGAAACTAGGTAAGCTACAAAAACAAAACAATATTTTTAAGTATGAATTGCATTTTTATGCCTTCTTCAAGGTAATGAGTTGCAGTAGAATTATTATTGGTTGTGATACAAATGGTATTTTTGGTAAGGTGAATGAATGTTATTTAGGCATGAAGGTCAACGTGTTTGTTTAATCTGGGTGTAGACTACATTATAATAATATTATATATTTTTTAAAGACCAGACGTTTTCGAAACATCTTAGCCGCACGATACAATAATTATTATACAATAAGTAAATTGCAAATTCATTATTATATAAACGACATTCAGTTAAGTAAATTACAATTTTGTAATAGGTAGATGTAATATGACAGATTATGTAAGGTACATTCTCAAATATAGTTCCTTGACTTTGTATAATTTTGGTAGGCGGTAACATAACATTAGAAGAAATAGAAATATAAAGAGGTGTTAGACAAGGGTGTATGCTGTTACCAATATTATTATACAGGGTGTCCCGGAAAATAGTGCGTTCCTTAAAGGTATAGGTAGAATGCACCATGTAGAACAAAAAACTCTTATAAAAATTTTTTCTAAATTCAACCGTTTGACCAAAAAACTATAAAACATTTTGGAACGCAAATTCAAATCTGGCAACTCTGTGAAGTACAAAAATCTAAACGTAAATAGTCCCATGTTTAGTAAACAGATCATTTGGAAGAATACTGTTTAGTGTCAACGCCGAAAATGTTTTTGAATCGTGTGTTCATGAGTAATATTATGATATTATGTTGTTTATTTATGGCAGATCAATAAATGGAGAGGCATAATACCTACTAAAATTCTTTCAAAATGTTTTGCTGGAATTTCTCGTCGTATGAGTGCATGTTACTCTATGAATAATTATGTGTTCGCAAAAATGGTGGTTCAGTTAAAATATGTGTTTTCATCTTAAAATATGTAAGTATAATTCGTTTAAAATTATGCCATATTTCAACTACATTTTAAAAAAAATTATAGTAAACAAAAATAGTAAGTAGGGGAATGGGGGGCATGACGGGGTCTCGAGGTAGGACGGGGTACCGCACACAAACAAGAAACTACACGTTGGTGAATAGCATGCAGTAACTCAATAGGAAGAGTCATTCGATTAACGGTCCCTGCAAGAGAAACCGTGAATGAGAGTGCACGCGTTTTTTTTTACAAACTTAAAACTGTTTTAGCGATCCGTTGATCTAATTTTGTGCAAGGACAACCATCGTTATTTTAAGGTAATTATGATCACCTCATTAATGTCTTTTTTATCGTTGTTTACTAGTATTCTTATTTTGATAATGGCATATTGTTTGTGTGACTACGTTAAACATTTAATTAGTGAATTTTTTTTTTGTTCAAAGTTACCTTTTGAGGCAAGATGGGGTATTGGGTGCGGGGTATGATGGGACATTGGTGGTAAGTCTGGGTTAATTTAAATTTCTTAATAAATAACATTGGATTATTATTTTAGATAATACCATGGTACGTACTTACAAGAAAAAAAACAAAAAGAGGAGAGTGGTCGAGAGATGCTATGAAAACAGCCATAGATAAAGTGACATCGTCAGAACCCTGGGTAGGCTGCCAGATCTGTAGATGTTGAGCTCACAATGCTTGTGCTAGGGTGGACAATGAAGATCTGGAGCAAATACACATTTTTGTTTGTTTTGTGAGAATTAATTAGCATCACCATCATGCCCCAATTCCATTACCCCATCATACCCCATAGTATGGGGCAAGATGGTTTTTCATAATGTTCTTATTAATGGCTAATTGTTGAAAAATGTGATAGGTTGATTTTCCAAAGATTGTACCAAATCATAGTTAGATTAATGACGTAACGTGCCATCAATTAAAAATAGTAATAAACGTAGTAATTATTATGTTGTATTTTTGTTATTTTCCTTAGCTACCCCATCATACCCCCCCTTCCCCTATTAGGTTGGATTATTTTAAATACAGTAAGACACAAACGAGCTCTTATTCACCAGTGCGAAACATGTTGCCAGATTATTTAATTTTCTGAAGATTAAAATTCAGGTGTATGGAAAACAATGTAATATTTTTTTTGGAAACGGTTAACTTTAGAAAAAAATGGTATAGGACTTTTTTGTTCTAAATTGTGTATTCTATCCATACCCTAAAGGAACGCACTATTTTCCGGGACACCCTGTATAATATACTCGAAAGACATATTAAGTAAGGCAACGGATGAACAAAACATTGAATTAATAGTTTAAAAGCTAGAGCCGAAAAATCATCGTCATAAGTAATATGGAGTTTTTCCTGTAAAATGTGTCCATTGTATATTGATATGTATGACCCTTTTCAGGCTGACACCTCAGTGGATACAGGAAGTAGCAATAAGGGATGAAAGGGGAAAGTTAGTGTAGTCTTTAAAGGTTTTCACCTCCTATTTTGTTAAACCTCCATAGATTTGCATGAAAATGGGTGACTAGTTAGAGCATACCCCAAGAAATAAAAATGATTTGGTGCCAACTTGTAATTTTCCCTGGGGGTGGATACCACCCCTTTTCGGGGATGAAAACTATTCTATTAAAAATAACCCCACAAATCGATAGAGGGACAAATTATAAGTAAAATTTGTTATATCATGTTATTAAAATAAATCAATACTTTTTGAGTTATTAAAGATCAAAGATTTGTCTGTTTAAGAGCACATGCGTGAAGTTACTGATGATAAAAAGAACATATTAATTAATTGTATGTTACTAAAATATTATTTTTATATTATTTCGATATTATAAATTTAGCAAAATAAAAGTGTATTCGAATATGTCAAATGTACCCATTATTGGACACCCCCAGTTTCTGGACATATTCAGTTTATATTATAATATATAAAAATAATATCAGAAATAATATAAAAATAATATTTTACTAACATACAATTAATTGATATGTTCTTTTTATCATCCGTAACTTCTCGCATTTGCTTTTAATAGTATGATAGAGTTGATCCAAAAGATGGCATAACCCAGACATGCAAAGTGAAAGTTATCCTCCAACACCAAATTGTTCTACATGGTCCACATAATGTTCCGAAAAAAGTCACATCATTTTGAGCGTCGGGTTTGGGGGGAGAGGGTGGGAGAAATCGGTAAATTCATAGTTTTTTACGTTTTTCGTCAATATTTCTAAAACTACACTTTAGCGTAAACAATGTTTTTTACAAAAATGTTTTATATAAAATTTAAAACAAAAAAGGTCCTATACATAATCGTTATAAAATCAACGATTCCAGAGTTACAGAGGGTGAAAAGTGGAGGTTTTCGATACTTTTTATATTTTTTGGGCAATTGATGACGATTTTGGGTGGTGAGGTTGACGTTTCTTCAAGGTCTTATCACTAACATACCATCGGCCGCTGATATAGCAAATTTGATTTATAAAACACAATCCTGTTAAGGAAAATCAGTAGGAAGTTGTCCAAAAAATATAAAAAGTATCGAGAACCTCAACTTTTCACCCTCCGTAACTCTGAAACTGTTGATTTAATAACAATTATGTACACGACCTTTTAGTTTTAAATTTTATGTAGAACATTTTTATATGGCATGAACAACTCTTTATACAAAAATGTTCTACATTAAATTTGTAATAAAAAAGGTCCTATGCATAATCCTTCTAAAATGAAGGTTTACGGAGTTAAAGTTACGGAGGTAGTATAGTATAATTGGTCCAAAAAAAGGCCTAACCCAGACATCCAAAATAAAAGTTTTCCTCCTACACCAAATTATTATATATGGTCCAAATATGGTTCAGTAAAAAGTTACACCATTTTGAGCGTCCAGTTTGGGGGGGAGATGGGGGAGAAGTCGGTAATTTAGTAGTTTTTTTCAAGTTTTTCGTCAATATTTCTAAAACTATACTTTAGCGTAAACAATGTTCCATAAAGAAATATTCTACATAAAATTTAAAACAAAAAACGTTCTATACATAATTGTCATAAATTCAACGGTTCCAGAGTTACGGAGGGTGAAAAGTGGAGGTTTTCGATACTTTTTATATTTTTTGGCCAATTGCTGATGATTTTGGGTGGTGAGGTTGATGTTTCTTCAAGGTTTTATCACTAGCATACCATCGGCACTGAAATAGCAAATTTGATTTATAAAATACAATCCTGTTAAAGAAAATCAGTAGGAAATTGCCCAATAAATATAAAAAATATCGAATACCTCCACTTTTCACCCTCCATAACTCTGGAATTGTTGATTTTATAACAATTAGGTATGGTTAAAATTTTATGTAGAACATTTTTGTATAGAACATTGTTTACGCTAAAGCATAATTTTAGAAATATTGACGAAAAACTTCTCCCCCCCCCCAAACCGGACGCTGAAAATGGTGTAACTTTTTACTGAACAATATGTGGACCGTATAGAACAATTTTTTGTTGGAGGAAATCTTTTACTTTGGATGTTTAGGTTAGGCCTTTTTTGGACCAATTATATTATACTACCTCAGTAACTTTGAAACCGTTCATTTTAGAAGGATTATGCATAGGACCTTTTTTATTTCAAATTTAATGTAGAACATTTTCGTATAGAAGGTTGTTTATGCTAAATCGTATAGTTTTAGAAATATTTACGAAAAACGTAAAAAACTACGAATTTACCGATTTCTCCCCCCTCCCCCCCCCAAACCCGACGCTCAAAAGGGTGTGACTTTTTTCTGAACATTATGTGGACCATATAGAAACAATTTGGTGTTGGAGGATAACTTTCACTTTGAAAGTCTCCGTTTGGGTCTAGTTATACCATACTATAAATAGACAAATCTTTGATCTTTAATAACTCAAAAAGTATTGATTTATTTTAATAACATGATATAACAAATTTTACTTAAAATTTGTCCCTGTATCGATTTGTGGGGTTATTTATAATAAAATTGTTTTCACCCGCGGGAAGGGGTGGTATTTACCACCAGGGTTAAAGTGCAAGTTGGCACCAAATGAGTTTTATTTCTTGAGGTATGCTCTAACTAGTCACCAATTTTCATGCAAATCGATGGAGGTTTAACAAAATAGGAGGTTAAAACCTTTACTGACTGGACTAACTTTCCCCTTTTTAATCGCCCTAAACTCCCTAATTTATCTGAGAGACCATATTATTCAACAGCAGAGTTTCTTAACCAATAACTAAGAAACTACAGTATTCTTATTTATTTATAAATATAATCTTAATCTATATTTGAGTGTCAGATGCAGCAGCTTAACTTAACTTATTAAATTTCTTAAGGTAGATTATGCAATTTGCAAATTTTTTTTAAATTTTGCAATAGATTGTTACTGTTAATGTTTTTTTTTTTGTTTCTCTTCATTATTTTTATTTATATAGACGATTTATATCATTTGAGTAAATTGTATTTGTTATTTGTTATTGTTCTTATTTATGACTCTTGTAAGCTTTGTCTATAAAATTGTTAAATTTTTCATGACAATAAAGCATATTTCTATTCTATAGTTCTGTGAAGTATTTCTTCCAAGCCTCCAGAACCGCATCCATATCGCTTACCTTTTTACATGTCTCATCCTCTATAGTAACTCTACATCCTCAGTAACTTTACTTTCTAAAAGAGTTTTTTTTTTTCATTTCGATGTAAGTGGATTTCTACTTCCTGGCAAATGTTAGACGCATCTTTGTCTTTATCTTTCCGGCAATTTCTTTGGATTTTTCTTAATACTGGCATCCCGAATTTTAGTTTGTTCGGAGATAATCATGTACTCTTTGGTGATAACCTAATAAGGTTTAAAACCGGTTAGGATGTTTATGATGCTGTCTAGACGAACTAAAATATAAGATGGCTTTTGTTTAGTTTTACAACGAAATGATTATTTATTAATCAAACAATTATTTAAAAGGATAAGCTTGTTTCGCAGCTGTTAACAGCAAATCAGTAGTATGTAGATCATCTGTAGCATTATGTGTTGAATGCAGTTGCAATCTCATTGATTCATAAATTGAAAATTAAATATTGAGTGATGCTGGATGCGTTCTTGTGTAGCATGGGAGGTAAATGCATCGTGAAATAATCAGAATACGGAATGGAAGATTGAGAATAGGAGACCATGGTAGGATGAGGGAAACAAGAGGAGGAAGATTGATATTGAGGGACATTTGATGGATTTAATTGACACCTGTCATGGAAAATATGTATCTCTCTGTAATGCACATGCTAAAGGTACCGACCTTAATTGAACGATAATACTTTTACCAAAATAGTAGAACTCATCTTCGATATGAGTATTATACAGGGTGTTTCATTACTTATTGTCCATATATTAACCGAAGAAACCTTAGCACAAAATATGAAGATTTAACCTAAAACACTTAAATAAAATGTTGTTCCTTACTGAGTTACAGGGTCGTGTTTTGTCTAAAATTTAAAAATTATTTTAGCTTAGCATTTTAAAACTATTCGACGTATCCTTTTCATACTTGACAAGAAGTATAGATACTGTACTAACTACTAAATTATGTTAAGAAAACGTTTATGGCTATTACCAGAGACGTACGACGGGTCGAAAACTAATGACTTTATGGTTACCATTGAAGAGTATATCATTTACGTAAAACATATTGTAGATTCTAAAAATGGCACTAAAATAGTAATTCCTCCAGTGGCGTAGAATTTGAGAAGGGTCAACCATTCACCATCCCCTGTCGTACGCCTTTAGTAGTAGATAGAAACTTTTTTTATCATAATTTAGTAGGGTGTCTAGTAGTCGCACTTTCTAGCTAGCAAGTATGAAAATGGTACGTTGCGTAGTTTTAAAATGCTGAGCAAAAATAATATTTAAATTTTTAGATAAAACACCCTGTAACTCAGTAAGGAACCACATTTTATTTAAGTGTTTAAGGTTAAATCTTCGTATTTTGTGCTAAGGTTTCTCCAGTTACTATATGGACAATTATTAATAAAAGACCCTGTTGAAATATATCACATGTTCTTTGCCATTGCTGGATTATGTGGAGAAAGGTTGAATATATAGTTAAAATCTATCCATGTATCTATAACCCTAAATCGATTCATGTGTTGAATATAGTCCTGTCCCATTTGTCTCCATTTGTCTCTGTCTTCTCTTTGCCTTTTCCACATTGGCCCCGCGCTTTGCTTAATGTCATATTTCCATCTCATTTGCGGTCGACCTCTTGTCCTTTTTGCAGTGTATGGTATCAAGCGGCCAATTTCTTTAGTCCATCTTCCATCCTGATATCTTTCGTTGTGCCCTGCCCATTTCTGCTTTAATTTCAATGCATGTTCGACAGCGTCTGTTGTTCCGGTTTTGCCTCTTATCCACCCGTTCATCTTTTTATCTCTTAGCAATATTAACAACATTTGTCTTTCCATAGTTCTTTGGGTTTTCTTTATTCTATCTAAATTTCTCTTGGTACACGTCCACGTCTGGGAACCATATGCCAAAACAGGCAGGACGCATGCATTAAATATCCTCGTTTTTAATCATTTTAAATTTTAAACTACTAATGGAATAAAAAATTTTAGTAGTTCCAAAATGACACAAAATCTAGGCATCGGATAAAAAAGTTTATTTGAAGAAAGTGTATTTTTTGGTTGTTCTTAATGGCGGTACAGACTCGTTTTTTTAATATTGTATTTAATTACAGAGTAATTTCCGCATCTTAATATATTTTTCAAATTGGGCTCTGTACCGCCATTCTTTATTATATTACGAATATGTGTGCCAAATATCTCGAAAAAATATTCAAAATTACAGCCGCAATCTTGGAACGCGTTTTCGCTACCTGTTGATCGCTACTGTTTCCTCTTAAAATACAAATTATGAAAATCATTTTCTTTTGTTACTGGAGATTAAAAAAAATATTCTAATAATCCTTGATAATGAAAATTACAGTCAATCAACATTGCCGGACATTAATATGCTTCTCTCAGTTTTTTCCAATGTTCTCTACACTTGGCAGCTTTTAGCCATTTTCTCGCTACTGATTGTATGCTGTCGATGCAACTACGAGTATTCCGTGGTCATCCTCGACTTCTTTTGTAGTTTCTGGGCCTCCATTCCATAATTCGTCGTCTCCGCCGTCCATCTTGAATTCTAGCTAAGTGCTCTGCCCAGTTCCACTTAAGCGTTGTTACTCTTTCGATGATGTTGAACCCCTAATCTTGCCTGATTTGTTGGTTGTTATGTGGTCTCGAAGGCTCACGTTCAGCATTGCACGTTCCATGCTCGTTGTATACCTCTGAGTTTATTCGCGGATTTTAAAATCTCTGCTCCATAAGTTTGTACGGGCAAAACACATTTATTATAAACCTCTCCCTTGAGATGGGAATTGAACTTTTTAGAATGTGGCTTAGTTTGCCAAATACTGCCCATGTAAGGCCTATTCGTCTCTGTGTTCTTCTGTGTATGTGTTTGATTGTCTCTGCTTATTTTGATGTCGTGTTCCAGATGTTTGTAAGTGTCTGTTTGTTGTGTGGTAATATTGTCAATAGTTGTATTTCCACTCATTACGAGATTTGCTATAAGTTTAGTGTTCTCAAAGTATATTTTTAATCATGCTTTCTCATACAGCTTTTTAAGCAAATGTATCATAAAACTAAATCCTGTAAGTTATCTGCGATTATTACAACATCATTCGCAAACCTCAGATGATTTAATCTCTCTCCATATACAGTAAGAGCCACCGTACTAGACACATGGGTAGGTACCTCATTGCTATGCTTATGAGCTTATCCGGTCCGTTCTCAGATGTGACTTTCATCCCTGTCATGTTACAGTCAAGAAACTATTCAAAATAATTATTTGTCGATACAAAAAATACATTAGTTAATAGTACTGTTACTCTGTTTTAAAATAACTTTATTCAAACACCAAGAATAATACAATACTTTAAAACTTTTAAAACTTTAACAACATGACAACTACAAACGTCAAAATTAGATCAGCTGGATTTAATAGAGCTGATCTCTTATTTGTCAACTTTCAATGTTAATATTCAGTTTCTATCGTTTCTATATATTTTTTGACGTTCTAAACGTCACTTGACATAGTAATAAACATTGCAACAAGTGAGGGGCCCAGGACTGTAAAAGCTCAATGGTGGCTCTTACTGTATGCCCACATCTTACCATTGAGTATTCTTAAATATTGACTTCTAGAGCTGCCGTACACAATTTAGGTGAAATATTGTCTCCTTGTCTTACTCCTCGACTTAAGCTGAATTTTTCTGTCTCTTCGTGTAATCGTATACTTGATGTAGCGTTCTCATAGGTGTTTTTGATTAGCGAACTGGAACATAAGTGTCAGATAAATAATAGCATGTGATCTGTTTTTATAAAAGGGTCCACACCCAATCATAAGAGGAAAATTCTCTAGTTGGTAATTCTAAAAAAACAGAACAAAAACTCATAAACGATTCTAGAATGGTGAGTACCTACAATGTCTTATCTTGAGTTTCTCTCACTATTAACATCAAATTCAAATTTTATGTATAGACCTGGATCCCGCGTACCAAAACAGGTTTATTATTAGCAAGCTGAAAATTTGTTAATAGCTTAACGGTGTTTAGTCGGACAAATTGTGCTGTATTGCGCTGTATTTATTAGCTATGAGAAGGCCTTTGATCGAGTACAACATCACAAATTAATTAAGATATTAAAGGATAAAGGAGTTGATAGTCAAGATGTACGAATCATAGAAAAATTATACTGGCGTCAAACAGCGACAGCTTGCATAAATGGAAAATCAACAGAAATATGCAAAATACAAAGAGGTGTCAGACAGGGTTGTATACTGTCCCCACTGTTGTTCAATTTGTATTCAGATAGAATATTTAAAGAAGCGCTGCATAATTTGGAATGGGGTGTGAAGGTTAATGGAATTCTGATGAATACAATCAGATATGCAGACGATACAGTTATTTTAAGTGATGATATGAATGGATTACAACACCTTTTAAATGCCATTGACACAGTGGGAAGAGAGTTTGGCCTAAATATAAACTGTTCAAAAACAAAATACATGGTATTTAGCCGTTTGGCCCATCAAGATTCACGGTTATATGTTGATGGTCATATAATTCAAAAATGGTTGCCATATTACTGAACAACTAGATCCAGATAAAGAGATAAAATGTAGAATCGAGATAGCCCGCACGACATCTTTAAAAATGAGGTAATTCTTCTGTAATGATACCTTGCAACTTCAACTTCGAAAGCGCATGCTTAAATGCTACATTTGGTCAGTCCTCTTGTATGGTGTCGAAGCATGGACATTAAAAATATCCACCATTAACCGTTTGGAGGCCTTTGAAATGTGGCTTCACAGACGTATTCTGAAAATACCATGGAAGGCTATGCTGACAAATGTGGCAGTTCTTAAGAGAGCAAATGCTACCCGCGAGCTGCTTGATAACATCAAATATAGAAAGATGGCCTATTTTGGACACGTAGTAAGGGGAGACCGGTATAATATTCTTCAACTTATTATGATGGGTAAAATCGAAGGACGCAGAAGAATGGGTAGAAAGCAGGCCTCTTGGTTGAAGAATATCCGGGAGTGGACAGGAATAAAGAAAGCAGAACACCTATTTAGAATAGCTCGAGACAGAGACAGTTTCGCCATGTTAATCGCCAACATCAAGGGGACTTGATAGGGCACGTTAAGAAGAAGTCGGACAAACTGTGATGTATGGGAACATTGGAACAGGGGAAGTTTTAATTCTGGAACGTGATTTTAATTGTGGGACTTGTCATCCTGACAAGTTTATGATTGCGAAAACTAGCAGGTTTTTTTAAACCAGTTTATTCAATAGCAAATCTTTATATTATAATATATGCAAAATTATTGTCCGACAAATATACTGGGCATTTTGGTAGGTCCGACACGTAGAACATGTCTAATTACAGGAATTATGTTTTTGATGAATAGCAGTCTGATTTTTGCATGAGAGTTTAATGAAAGTGTAACAAATCAATTGGAGATTTTGTCCTACAAAATACATGGGATGTTTTCGTAGTTTTACATTCGAAGCCTGTAATCTGTTCCGGTTGGGTGTAATTCAGGTATATTAATATATCAAACATAATGGTGCGAAGAAGGTATACCAAGAAGAAAATGACCAGAGGTGAGTATGTAAACTATTTTACTCTCGAATTAGAGATATATTCTTCTTCTTCTTCTTATACTTGTTGTAGATCTGTCGATTAGGGTGGAACGAAAACAATGTTTTTATAATTTCAATGTGTAATACCTAGTGATAGAAAAATGCCTATAGCCTAAGCCACAAATAAAATATTTTTTCAAACAAAATATTTTTAGAGGTACCGCAAAAGGGTTAAAATTTAGTTGATGGTTAAAAGTTTTAAAAAAATTATTAGTTAAATTTTGCGAAATTTGATGATTTTGGTTTGGTAAAAAGTAGCTGTTGTAATGTCTTAATTCCTATTTTAAATGATACATACATACTCTAGAACTACTCTTTTAAAATAATTTTATTTTTAACTTACAACAATGCAATATTTATGTTTACTAAAACTGGCAAAGTGTGAACTTGAGTTCCACATTTAAAGAAATATTTAATAGTAAATATTCATTTCATTCCTTAATATAATTTAACATTCTACCTATAGTAGAAGAGCACATTTCAATAGTAGATGAACCTGGATCAACCTTCCTAGGGCATATATAACTCCTGCTTCCGGAACAGGTGAGTATACAAAAGATAGTATTGGATCGTTTTCAAGGTGACAATCCTTTGAACACATCCAATATAACAGATATCGGATGTGATGGAACTGCCACTAACACCGGTGTTAACAATGGTGTAATTGCTTTAATAGAAAAAAACCTAAATAAGCCGCTGAAGTGACTGATTTGTTTGTTCTACACCAATGAATTGTCTTTGCGTCACTTATTTTGCAGATTGGATGTAAAAACTAAAGGCTCTAATGAATTTTGAGGGCAAAGAACTTGAAATCTGTAACCAGCTTCCTGTGGTTGATTTCGCTCCTATACAAAACAACCTCCGTATTCTAGAGATTAAGGATGATCTAAACACAGATAAAAAATATTTACTTGAAATGTGCAAAACAATCTCCAGTGGTGCGTATCCTTCTATTATTTCTTTAAAAACCCTTGGGAAATTAGATCATTCACGATGGCTTACGTTGGCCAATCGCTTTTTTTGGTTATATGTTGCAACAGAGAATCCTTCAAATAATCTGAAAACTTTAACTATGTATGTGATGAAGGTGTATGCCCCAGTCTGATTTCATATAAAACTGAAACCATTTTGTGTAAATTGATCAAAACATATATCAAAGCTCATCAAATTTTCACGTTATCTTTGTGAGGAACATCTCCAAATAATTAATGCAGTAATTTAAACCAATGGCTACTTCTCTCACCCAGAAATTTGTAATGCATTTTGTTTTCTTGTTGGATGCATTACGTGGATATGTTTATGTTGAGTCTTCGACGTGCAAGACATGATAAACAATTTATTATTGTCTTATATTATTTTATATTAGAAGTTTTTTATTTTAAAATTTGATTATACTATTCGCTAGACTTTATACCAAAATATTACATTCTAAGGTTTTTCAGTCATAGACCAATTTAACAAATCTACAAATAACTCCTTCGGTAGAATTTTCGGTACTTCTTTGTGAATTTTCAAAAATGTTGCATTATAAAATTCCTCCTTATAATTTAGAAAAACCTCTTTTAATTTTAGGTCCTCAAACAACTCGTAACATTTCTGAATGGACTCTTTATTATTTTTACCATAATTCTCTTCCAATAGCTTCTTTTGGGCTGATGTTCCTCTATTGTAAGCTTGGATCGCCAACCAGGATGATTTTCCTTCTGATATATCGGTGTGAAATTCCTGTATACGATTGAATGGATATATAATATATGATGGATCGAAAATTTCATTAACATCATCCTACAAAAAAAGATGTGTTAGTTATATTCAGCTATAAGTTAAAAGAGTAAATGGTACCACTCGTTAAGATAGGCAAAATGTCCTCCCTCCAATAATTCGTTTCATTTTTTTACGTTTTATGGTAGTAAAAAATTTTAACTCTCCAGCCTCATTCACCCTTCTCCTATCACCAAAAAGGTAATTTTCTTGTTTTTATTTTTTTTTTAGGAGGGATGCAATCACTTCAAAAATTCAAAAAAAATCGAATGCATATTTGAGGCTATTAAAAAACGTGTCTATTTTATAGACCCGTATATTTAGTGTACTTAACCTCAAAATGCATTTTTTTACATGCATATATTTTTTTTTTAGGTAGATGCGGGTCTAATTTTTTATGTTGTGTAATTTATAAAAAAAAAGAATGTGTGTGTATTTTGTATACACGTAAAAAGTTAAACTTCTATTATATGAAATTACTAAGGAAGTAAAACTTCACTTGTATTGTAAATGGTATATAAATTTTATTAAATTTTTTCTAAAATGATCCAAATTGGATAAAAGTGTGTACATCTATAGTACAAAAATCACACAAACGTTTTCGGACCTATCAGTCCATCATCAGGTGGTAGATACCTAAAATAAGCAAACCGCTGCATTAAAAAGGCCAAGATGAAATTTTGACTGTCTGAAAGTTAGGAAAATTAAAACATGTGGTTACTTACTTTAGATCCAAAGTAGTTGGAACTAGCTACATATTTAGGTCAAAAGACCTTAATGTTACAATAATTATGCCATTTAGGCTACGACAATGTCGACTATAAGTCGATGTTGAAAGAAAATTAAAAATTCAGCGGTATTACAATGTGGTCGTCATCTTGGCTTCAAACTGACAGACTGAAATATGACATTTAACGAATATCGACAAGACCTTCTAGGTAGGGAATTTTATGTTTATGCAGTTATTTTGTATTTTAGAAATGCAAAAATATTTTTACTTACATGAATGAATTTAATTAGCTATTGAATAAATTAGTGAGAATAAACAATTTGAATTAATAGTAACATAAAATTATTTATGATAATTTCATGACTACTGAAAGCGAAAATTTTGCCAACATATGAATATGCTGATAGTTTTCGAGATAAGCGCAGTGGAACTTTCAAAATTCGAAAAATTTCAATTTTTGAACGCGAAAAACATTTGATTACAAAATAAAATAGCAATTCTGCTGACAGCATTTGAAAGTTTAAGTCAAATTATACCGGTTTTAATTATTTGTATTGCTAAAAATTAATTTATTATTAAACAAAGCTATTTGTTTAAAATCCAAAAAATTGTTTATAAGTTTAAAACATTGCTGAGGCCCCTTAAATAATCCGATTTTAATTCTGTAAAGTGTATTAGATAGGTACAGCACCTCTTTATATGTAAAAAAATTAGACAACTTCTTAATGGTCTACTTTTTGTTCAGAAAGATTTTAAAAAATTTGAACTTTTTTAAAAACATTTAGATTGCAAATTTATTATGCAAAATCTATTAGGTCTATTTTAATGAAATTTGGTACACGGTTTAAGTGTGTTACAAGGAATTTCCTAGGTGAATTACTAAGGTTCTAAGTGCCACCAAAGTGTTTAAAAACATTGAATAACAACAGGCTTATTTTGCCCCTTTATTTTGTATTTATTGCTATATTGCAGAAAACGTAATACGTTAAGACATTTTTGACCAGTCGTATATCATACAAAATTCAATTATCTTCATTTTATTTCTGTATGACTTTGTTCCAAAACGAATCGTTCTAAAGTTATAAGCAAAGAAAGCAGAAAAAAATCGACGTTTTTCGAAATTTTTAAATATTTTAATTTTTTTATTAATGTTCCGGGCATATTTGAGAAGGAGCATAAGTTAATTATTATTACTGAAGGTGTCACCTAACTTTATTTGCAAAAATCCGAATGCCACCTTTCACATCCAAAAATAGACGTTTCTTCACAGATCATTACTGGTCTACATACCATTCCAGTTGTTTAGTTTGGATGTGATAAAATATTGGCTCTATTTCCGTTCTTCTTGTTATTTCTTCATTTCTTGTTCTATCCCATTTTAATTTTCCTACGACCTTTCTTAAGTGTTTCATATCCATGGCTTCTATTTTTGATTCATGTTTCTTGTATATTGTAAAATTTTCACTTGCATAGGTTATTACTGGTCTTGTTATTGTATTATGAATCTTCCTTTTCACTTCCATTTGTATGTCTTTATGTCCTAGTATGGGTTTATTTAAGACATAACATAGTCGTGTCGACTTGTTAAAAATTAAAAAACAAATAGCCCTGATTTATGAGCTATTTATGAACTTTCATATCCGGTAAACTAAAAATTTTGAGCTCGTTCCACTGAGCAGGAATTTAATACTTTAGTGGGGGGCTGAGGCAGCCCCCCTTACTTAAAAATAGAAATATTAAATCGGTTTTTGCGGCAGAATAACGAGCTATTTATGAGCTCTTGAAATTATATAGTTTCGATTTTTGAGCTCATCCCCTTCACCCCCAAACACCCCTTTAATTGATTTAACTCAAGAGAAAAATGCTAAGAAAACTTAAAATATATCGTATTGCGGATATAATTCCTATAGCTTATATACCCTAAGAATAGACTATTAAACCACGTGCATTTCGATTATTGAACTATAACCCCTTCGCAATAAACACACCCTATCTTCCCGGCTTAAGAGAAAGTTGTACTTATATGCGTTAAATTAATTATTTGGCGACTACATATCATTTAATAATTTATAAGCTTCCAAATTACGCGCATTTAGATCAGTAAATTGCAATTTATTTTGTATAGTGCAGTCACTGAAGGTAAAAATCAACGATTACCTTCAATTTCAGTGAACCCTCATCGATTTTCACGAAAATTGGTCAGTGGTTAGAGGATACCTCAAGAAACAAACGTGACATGGTACCACCTTGCGCCTTTACCCTGAGGGTGGATACCGCCCCTTCCTGGGGGGTGAAAATTATTTTATAAAAAATAATTGCACAAATCTATAAAAGAACAAATTATAAGCAAAATTTGTTTTATAAAGTTATTAAAATAAGTCAACACTTTTTAAATTACTAAAGATCAAAGATTCTAATTATTCGTGAAAAAAATGCATGTTTTGGAGCGGTTTTTTGTAAATCCCTGAAAACCTGTAAGTTTTTACAAAAAAGTTTATAGTAGTTTAATTCGTATCGCTTATATTCTAAGAATAAACTCTTAAATCACGCGCCTTTCGACTATTGAGCTACAACCCCTTCGCAAGAAAACCATCCCATATTCCCGGCTTAAGAGAGAGTTGTATTTAAAATAGTTTAAATTAATTATTTGGCGACTAGATATCGTTTAATAATTTATGAGCTTGCAAAATATACGCATCTCAATTATTGAATTGCCACTTTCTTTCTATAGTGCAGTCACTGAAGGTAAAAATCAACTATGACCTTCAATTTCAGTAAACCTCCATTCATTTTCACGAAAATTGTTGAGCGGATTTTGATGCTATCAACTTTTTCTGGAGCTCATTTTTGATAGGTATTTCTAAGTACTTTGACAAGTATTTAATAATAATAGTAATAATAATAATAATAATAGCCTTTATTGCCCAACAGTTTCCCATTTACAGAGCAAATTTTACAATGATTTTTATAACAGCACATACGAATAAAGATACTAAAGTAAAGAAAAATAAAAGAATACTAAAATAAAGAAAGAAACAGAAACAATAAAATACATAAATTTATAACTCACTTTCACACATTCAAAATATGTGCCCGTGATTTATTTTTAAGTTCACATTCGCTGCACGTGAATATATCACAAACACCTACTAATTTATTAGCATTACGGCACATTAGATTTAATAGTAGGGGAGCCCAAGCGGGGATTTTTGCAGTTACTCGAGCGCGTCAGATTATCATATGGGGAGAAACGTGGTACCCTGCAGATGTACCTCTGCCATATATTGGCTCTTAACACAGGGGAGTTCGTTTAGGGGGGCCCGAAAAAAAAAATCTATCCTTAAAAATACTCGAAATTGTCAGATTAAGATAAGGTAAGTTAAGTACATGCAAAACAGTGTATATTTAAAAAATCTGACGATTTGAGCGGGGCGTAAGGGAATTGGTGAGTCACAAAGTTTCACAAGAAAAAGGCGAATATTTCGCGAAATGAACGTCAGATCGAAAAACTAAAAACTACACGTTCAATATTTTTTAAAGATCTATCGATAGATACCAAACACGACACCTCACAGAGAGGGGTGGGGGGTAAATTTAAAATTTTAAATACAAATCCCGCGATATTTAGCAAAATAAACATCAGATCGAAAAACTGCAAAATACACTTATTTAATATTTTTGAAAAATATATCGAATGGTATCAAACGCGACCCACCACGGAGGTGGGGTGGGGGGTTACTTTAAAATATTAAATGGGAGCCCCCATTTTTTATTGCAGATTTGAATTCTCTGCATAAAAATAAGCAACTTTTATTCGAAACATTTTTTCGAATTATGGATAGATGGCGCTATATTCGGAAAAAACGATTAATGGAAATGGAAAATTAAATTAAAAAATGGCAAGCGCCCGCTAAAATGGAAAATTTTACTTAACTTTTTTTGGTTTTAGGACTTAATAATCACAACCCAATAGGTCCCCAAAGCGCTCGAGTGACTGCACATTTAGCATACTTTGCTCCCCTACCATAATGGTGATTTGTACAAAATATTAGTTTGTGCTCTGTTACATAAAAATATATTATTTTGTTGTCTGGATGTTAATCTAGGAACCCATATATTAATTTGTGAAAGTAACTTAGCACAATCTACCTTATTGTTTAACAATTTATGAAGAAATATGACAGAAGCTTGATTTCTACGCTTTTCTAACGAGACAAAGTCAAACTGATTGAGTAAGTTCAAGTAATTACAACCTCTAGGAGGATAAACTCCTGTCAGTTTAAAGCTTAAATGTTTTAAAAATTTCTTTTGAACTTTCTCAATAGTGGATGCATATTGAATGTATATTGGGTTCCAAATAATTGATCCATATTCTAATTTCGGTCTTATTAAACTATAATATAGTGAGGTTAGTACAAACAGGTTATGAAAATTTTTACAATTACGAGTAACAAATCCATACGTACGATATGCAGCATTGACAATTACATTGATGTGTTCGTTAAAAGTAAGCTGTGAATCAAAATAAATTCCTAAATCTTTAACAGTGCTACTTCTCTCCAGTACTGTGTCGTCAATCGTATAACGATACACGACTGGATTATTTTTACGACTACATGTTAAAATTTTACATTTAGAAATATTTAAATAAAGGTGATTATTCAGACACCACTCCTGCAACAAGTTAACTTGCCCCTGCAACCTAATACAGTCATTTAAACAGGAAATGGACATATATAACTTCAGATCGTCTGCAAACATTAATTTGTTATCCTCAAGTACGTTACATAGATCATTTATAAAGATTATAAATAACAATGGTCCTAGATTCGACCCTTGGGGAACCCCACTTGTAGCAAGATAAGTGTCCGAACAAAAACCATTATAACAAACACACTGTTTACGTTGTGTTAAGTAGGATTGTAATAAATTATAATATGTATTATTGATACCCAGAATTTTAAGTTTCTGAAGTAGTATTGAATGGTTAATTTTATCGAAAGCCTTCGAGAAATCCGTGTATACCACGTCAACTTGTACTCTATCGTCTAAATTTTCACATAGATACTGACTGAACACGGTTAGGTTGGTGACAGTTGATCGTGCGTTCATAAATCCATGTTGATGAACAGATATTATATTTTTAGCTGACAGATATATGCGGGAGTACACAACAGACTCAAAGATTTTAGCAAAATTATTTAAAATGGATATTGGTCTAAAATTAGCGATGTTAGTACGATTTTCGGACTTGTATATAGGACAAACTTTAGCTGTTTTCCATACATCTGGAAAAACTGATGATTTTAGAATCAAGTTGAAAAGTGTACAAAGTGGCCTAGTTAGTATATGCAGGCAATCTTTCAATAGAAATGAAGGTATTTTGTCAGGTCCTAAAGTAAATTTATTCTTCAATTTTTTTCCAGCTGCTAAAATTTCAAGTTCACTAATAGGTTCACAACTGATATCTAAAAAAGTATTGGGATCAAAATTGAAATCTAAATTTCCCTCATGTATCTCAGGTAGAGAATACACACTTTCAAAAAATGTTCTGAATGCATTTACTATTGTCTGAGGAGTATTAAATATTTCATCATTATAAACCATTTGTCCAGGAATTCTAGAAGACTTTTTATTATTTACAAATTTCCAAAAAAATTTTGGTTCATCTTTTAGTTTCATTTGCACCGTTTGTAAATAAAGTGAATATGCTTCCTTAATTTTTTGTTTTACTAGTAGCCTAACTCTACTGAACTGTACGTAATAATCATTATTTTTGGTTTTTTTAAATTTTTTATGTAATTTAGCTTTTTCCTTAATAATTTTTGTGACCTCACTTGAATACCAACTATGATATTTATGCTTAAAATTTTTATAAACTGGCACATGGCTATCAATGATTTCATAAAACCTATCATAGAAATTTTGCAATGCTTGGTTGACGTTGCTGAAATTTTCCAGAAAAGCCGAGTCGGTGTAAAAGAATTCAATATACATTGACATATAGTCGGCTTTTTTAAAGTTATAAGTTTTAGCACTCATGCTTGCATCAAAATTGTTTTGTTTAGTAAAGATAGCTTTAAGTTCAATTGATAAAGAGGGGTGGTACGCATCTTCGTGTACCAGTGGAAGAGCATCACGAGATACAGAACAATCAATATTTGAAACTATTAAATCCAGTAATTTATTGTGACTATTTGGAATATTGTTGTATTGTTTCATGTTATAAAACGCTAATAAGTTGTTAATGGAATTTGTTTTACGATCATTAAGATTATTTTGCACATAATTTGGGCAGTTAAAATCACCAATTATCATAACCCTAACCGAATTCAAAATATTCCAATCCTCAAGAACTTCTAAAAAACTGTCAAACTCATCAAGCGATATAGATGGTGGAATGTAAATAACTGCCAAATAAAAAGATTTGAAAGATATATACAATTTGCACACCAAGAAGTCGATTTCGGGAAAATTTTCAGCAAACAGTGACGTATCAACTAACTCAGACTTAATACTAGTATCTACAGCAAAAAGTACACCACCACCACAAGTTAACACCACTTGATCAAATTTACGATCACTTCGATAAACTTCATAGTTACCCGGAAATATTTCACTAGAATTTACTTCCGGTTTCAACCAGGTTTCACTTAATGCTACAACACTATATTCGCAATCACTCACACTTGAAGAGAACATGCCTATTTAGTACCTAAGTGTTACAAAATGCATCTCTTTCCCTCTATTTAAGCTTGAATCCTTAGATTTGAACAGTCGCAGAAAAATATATATTTAATTTCCAATAACTTACTTTAAATTAACATTAAAGGGTTTTCAAGTAAGCAATTTATTATATTTTTTATTAGCTTCAATTTTAGTGATGAAAACTTTTTTGTAAAAACTTACAGTTTTTGAGTTATTTATGAAAAATCGCTTTAAAGCATGCATTTTCTTTCATAAAAATTAAAATATTTGATCTTTAATAACTCAAAAAGTATGGATTTATTAATAACATTATATAACAAATTTTGCTTACAATTTGTCCCTCTCTCGATTTGTGGGGTTATTATTTTATTAAAGTAATTTTCACCCCCGAGAAGGGGTGACATATACCCCAGGCTAAAACCGCAAGTTGTTATTGTCAATTCGTGAAAATTAATGGAGATTTACCGAAATCGAAGGTCATAGTTGATTTTTACCTTCAGTGACTGCACTATAGAAAGAAAATGGCAATTCAATAATTGAAATGCGTATATTTTGCGAGCTCATAAATTATTAAACGATATGTAGTCGCCAAATAATTAATTTAAAGTATTTTAAGAACAACTCCCTCTTAAGCCGGGAATATGGGGTGGTTTTCTTGCGAAGGGGTTGTAGCACTATAATCGAAAGGCGCGTGATTTAAGAGTTTATTCTTAGATTATAAGCTGTACGAATTAATCTACTATTAACTTTTTTTGTAAAAACTTACAGTTTTTCAGTGATTTACGAAAAACCGCTTCAAAACATGCATTTTTTTTCACGAATAATTAAAATTTTTGATCTTTAATAACTTAAAAAGTATTGACTTATTTTAATAACTTTATATAATAAATTTTGCTTTTACTTACTTACTTAATCCAGAACTCGTCTACCTTTTGGTGTGAGTTGTTACGGAGTTAGGTTCTCCCTTTTTTCTTCCACATTTCCTTCCATTTCCTTCTATCCATGGCCAATGCTTTTATTTCCTCCCATTTTATTCCTCTTTTGTCGGCCGCTTCCCTCACTTCTTCTGTCCACGTCTTTCTTGGTCGTCCTCTCTTCTTTCTTCCCATATCTCTCGCTTCATATAACTGTCTTACTATTTTTTCTTCTCCTCTTCTCAGTACATGTCCGAGCCATCTAAGTTGTCCTTGTTCGATTGTTGTTGTAACTGGGTGTACCTTCAGATTTTGTCTAAAGGTTTGATTTCTAATTTTATCTTTCCTTGTTTTTCCCTCTATTGTTCTCCAAAATCTCATTTCTGTGCTTATTAGTCTATTCTTTTGCCTTTTCGTTAATGCCCAAGATTCACAGGCATAGGTTAGAGTGGGTTTCACAATCTTTTTTACTATTTCGGTTTTTATATTCTTTGGTATTTCTTTCTTTTTTAAAAATTTACTCTTAATACTATTGTACAGTTTACCAGTCCTTCCAATTCTTTCATTTATCTCATCTTCTAATTTTGCATTCCGGCTTATGATTACCCCCAAATACTTGTATCTGTCTACCTGTTCTTGTTGCTAAGTTGCTTGCCATCTACTTCTATTTTGTGTTTTCCGTTTTGTCTTCCAATTATCATTGTTTTTGATTTTTCTTTGTTTATTTTCATGTGTCTGATTTTTAGCTCTTCATACAATATGTTTATATTTTCTTGTAATTGTTTTTCTGACTCCCCAATGATCACCAGGTCGTCTGCAACGCATTTTGCTTTTAGTTTGTTCTTTTATTGATTTGTGCAGTTATTTTTATAAAATAATTTTCACCTCCGGGAAGGGGCGGTATCCACCCTCAGGGTAAAGGCGCAAGGTGGTACCATGTCACCTTTGTTTCTTGACGTATCCTCTAACCACTGACCAATTTTCGTGAAAATCGATGAAGGTTCACCGAAATTGAAGGTAATCGTTGATTTGTACCTTCAGTGACTGCACTATACAAAATAAATTGCAATTTACTAATCTAAATGCGCGTAATTTGGAAGCTTATAAATTATTAAATGATATGTAGTCGCCAAATAATTAATTTTTTGCATTTTAAGTACAACTTTTTCTTAAGCCTTCAATAATCGAAATGCACGTGATTTAATAGTTTATTGTTAGAGTATAATATAAGCCAGGTGTGGCCAAACTCTGGCTCGCGAGCCACATGTGGCTCTTTGGAGGATTATTTGTGGCTCTCAGTAAATGTACCTGAATTAATTTTAAATTTCTGTGTTTCAAAATGTCTTAAATTACTGACAACAAAAATATAGAAGAGTAAGTGTGACATCAGGACTTGGACAAGGAGAACCCTTATCACTGTTGCTATTCAATTTGGCCTTAGAATATGTAATAAGTAAAATATCATCTGAGCTGGCAGGAGGATTTGGAAATCAATGATTAAAACTATTGTTGGGATTTGCTGATGATATATGTGCAGTCGCTCATTCTACAAAAGACGTGAGAGGGGGTGTTTTCACAACTCGAGGAAGAAACAGGTAGTCTGAGCCTTCGAATAAATGAAGAGAAGACAAAATACATGCTAGTAACCCAAAATTTAAGACCAATAGTTAGGCAGAACATAACTATTAATGACCACAAGTTCTAAGCAGTAAAAGAATTTAAATATCTAGGGATGGTAATTACAGATGACAAACACATAAAAAAAGAGGTCTCAGCAAGGATAGCTGAGTGGAACAAAGCATTATACTCCCTTCCGTCATTATTAAGATATAAGCTGCTAAAAAAGACAATCTAAATTAAGACCGTACAGCCAATTATTCGCAAAATTGTTACATATATGGAAGGGATACATCAACGGGAAGTAAATAAGCGGCTGGTATTTGAAAGCAAATTTCTCAGAATGATATTTGGCCCTCAAAGAGATGAATTGACAGGATAGTGGAGAAGGAGCCGCAAAGATAAACTGGTGACTGTATAGTACTGAAAATATTGTCAGATATATAAAAGCTAAGATTAAATGGGGAGGGCATATGGTAGATCAGAAGAAGACAGAGTGTCCAAGATAGTGGTTTTTGAGAGACGATAGAAGATGAGAAAGAGATGGAAGGATGATGAAGAATTAAAGTACTCTGAATTTGTAAAGGCTGCTGCAGAATTATTTGCATATTTGAAACAAGGATGCGAACCATTCTATTTCACTTTAAAATTTGTGAAATCCAAACAGCGAAAGAAAAATTTGATAACTTTTTTACACTTTTGAGATAATTGTTTAATTGCGGCTCGCGAAAAATTTTAAATTTTGAAAAATGGCTCGGGCTATCAAGAATCTCGGCCACCCCTGAATAAGCTATAGGAATTATATTCGCAATACGATATATTTTAAGATTTCTCAGCATTTTTCTCTTAAGTTAAATCAATTAAAGGGTTGTTTGGGGGTGAAGGGGATGAGCTCAAAAATCGAAACTATATAATTTCAAGAGCTCATAAATAGCTCGTAATTCTGCCGCAAAAGCCGATTCAATATTCCTATTTTTAAGTACTAAACTCCTGCTCAGTGGAACGAGCTCAAAATTTTTAGTTTGCGGAATATGAAAGCTCATAAATAGCTCATAAATCAGTGCTATTTGTTTTTTGATTTTTGAAAGTGGGGGGGGGGCAGCTCAACACGGGTGATACTTTTACTTAAGTTATCTCATTGAACTTTACCTCTTTGTTGTTTAGGTCCTTGTTATTAATATCATTGTTTTAGTTTTGTCTATGTTTATGTTCATTAGCATCATTTCAATTTCTTTAGTCCATATATTAAGGTTTTTCTGCATCTTATTTTTATTATTGGCTATAAGCACTATATGATCTGCGTATAGTAGACTATTTATTTTTACTGGTTCCGAATTTGTGTAGCCGATTATATTGTTAACCTTCGTTGGGCGGCATAGGTACAATTAAAACTTTTGAGTTTTCAAATTGTGATAACTTTTTTTGTTAACGAGATAGAGACTTGAACTTTTGTGACATCTCTACATTTATTCAGTAGATTATGTGAGCCAAATATAACAAAAAAAATCTTTATTCAGTTCGCAGCAGGGGGCTTAAATTTTTCCTACTCCCATAAACGACGGCATAGGTACATTTGTACCTTGTATTTTTTTTAAATAAATGTTATAAAAAATCAATACATGTTGTATTTAAGTGATAGTTTATTTAAATCAAAATACAAAAATGAATGGTAGTGTGAATTTTCGCAATATATAGATCTCGGAAAAATAATTTTCCTCACACAAAGGTAGAAAACATACTGCACCACTCTTTCTCGTTTTAGGTTATTTTTTCCTTTCGTTTTGACAAACATGGCAACTTCCGGTTACTGGAGTAAATCCACGAATGCTCTGAGATATTTGAGGAAGAGTATCTACAGCAGGACAAAGATCTTTATAAAGAATCTTCAAAAACTTCTTGCGTTGGTCCTTTTTTTTTGTAATGGATTGTGCTCTCGATATAATGTAGGATGCTAAACCAGTGACGTCAATCAAATTATAAAAAAAGACCAAAAGCCAAAGCAATGTTAGACGGGTGATTTTATACTCACCCAGCATTTTATCCATGGTATCAACCAGAGCTGGGCAATACATGGGTACAAGTACCCGAATTTTGTACTCTGAGTACATTTTGGGTACTCAGTTCAGTACCCGGTACCCGAGTATATTTTCAATAAAGTACTCGGTACTCGTACCAGTAGCATATGGGTAAAATACTCGGTACCCGCGTTTATTATACGAGTATATTTTCCGAGTACTTTTTGCAAGTCTAAACTTGTCGCTGCATGCGGGAGAGCAAATTAACAGCAACACGCAAAAACGCGTATTCAAATTTGATTTAATAGTATTCTAACACTATGGTAATTAAAATTTATATTGAGATATTTTTTAATTTAGTTTTTTATCATGTTTTGAATGATGCATAGTGAGCAAAATTTTGATAATAATTTAAAGAAAAATTGTGGATTAGGCCACTGCTGCTTTATTTAAAATTGTTGGATAGGCCAAGTTTTTTACTAATAAATACTGAATTCTTAATTTTTTAGTTACTTAAAATGTATGTTATGGGATAATTAAACCTACCTTCATTAAAAGAAAATTCGAAATCCATTTTGCATTAAGGTTAGAGCACTTTTATTAAATATTTATAATAATAAACACAAAAAGGTGCTACGTGCTACTATAGTATTTGCACAAAATAATGAAATACAATAAATCGATCTCGTTTCAGATACTTTGTTGTTGATATTCAAGACTTAACTAATTATGTAAATCTACCTTTTCCTTTTATTTATTGAAAAGATGGGTTGATATTTGCATATAAGTAGGGAAGAAGAGGGAGACTTGATCCCACCGTTACATTTTTTCAGATAACTATTTTTACAACCAATCTAGAACCTTGATAATTTAGTGGAACATTAAAAATTTATCACAGTTTTGGGTATTATACACCCGAAAAATATACTGCTAATAAATAACGAGTTTTTGTAGAATCTCGTAATATGGAGAAACTAATCATGTCTCCCCGTACTCAGGGAGACTTGATCCTTGTGTATGGGAGACTTGATTATGCCTTTCCAGATTTACGATATTAAAATTAAACCAAAAATTGGATGCTGAAAACTAACTTTACTGAGTCATGACTTATAAGAAATAATATTATTAAAAATATATAACACTTTCTGGCAGAAAATTATACTGAAAAATTATAAAAGAAAAAAAATATTCTCGAATATTGAACATCCTTAGTGATTTAGGAAAGACGAAACATCCTATGCGCTTACTGTAGCTCCTAAAATTCGGGCGTGGTAACTTTTTTAAAATTTGGTCACGTGCGACACCACCCACTTTTCATCCTTTTTTTCATCCTCTTCAAGATTTTTTCATCCTTTTTTTGGGCAAATTTGATTTTAAAATCCTCATTCTATTTTCCAATTATCTGTCCTACGTAACGATGGACTAAGTTTCTTTCGGAGACAAAGCTGACAATTACCCAATATTGCACTCTCAATTCAAACCCGTCACCTTCTGCTTTCGATTCACATTCACTACCTGTCTCTACTTGCATTTCATCATTAGGATCATATTCAGACTCTGACGATGGTAGTATAATGTCACTGCCCCCCGAACTTGAAGATTCCCTCAAATCCTTAAGTTTTTGTTTAGTTATTCTTTTTAATGCTCTTATTTTGGCCCTTTGCTCTTTTTCTAATTTTTTCTCTTTTTTAGCCTTAACTTCAGCTTCAAGCGCAAGTTTTTCTGGTGTTGCTATGAGAATTTTTGTAGTTGCTCGCTTTCTACCCTTTGTTGAAGTCCTGGGCCCGGCTTTAGGGTGGGGTCTAATCATCTCTGGGCTAGCAAAAGTGGCAGAACTGAAAGGCTGGTTATTGTGCTCTTTTGATGTTTGTTGTAGCTGTTCATTTTGTGAAGTATCTCCATTTACAGAATGGGATCTAATTATTTGAGGTGTGGTGAAAGTGCCAGTAGAAGTAGAAGGCTCATTTTTGTCCTCAATTAGTGCACGTCGTAGTTGTTGATTATGTGACATGGATCCACTTGAGGAATGTGGTCTAATAATTTCAGGGGTGGTGAAAGTGCTAGTAGAAGTGGAGGGTTGGTTATTGTTATCTATGGCTGGTTGTGCAACATCAAACTGGGATAAAGTGGATTTGTTTTCCGGATCTTCGCGATCAGTAACATACGCCGATATAAAATCTTCATCGGTAAAAATATTGGAATTGAAAGGCCATATACCCGTAACTATGAATCCACTCTCAATATTACGTGGAGTAAAAGCTAGGGGGAAAGAATAAGCTAAGCATCCTCCGACTTCATATATTGTAATTGTCCTTCCTGGGTGGGCCACCATCCAATCATCACAGGCAGTAGTATAAAAACTCTTGAGAGGGCCAAATACACTCCTGTCTAACGCCTGGAGCTTATGCGACGCATGTGGTGGTATGGTAAGTAGAACTATTTCGTGTTCTTTGGCATACGTTATGGCTTCCAGACTAACGTGGCTATCGTGATTGTCCATTATGATTAAAGATTTATTGTCGGTAGTCGCCTTTACATGTTTTTGAAAATGTTCCAAAAATTTGATGAAATTAGAAGCGGTCATCCATCCACTTTCATAAACTACGCCGGTGGTCCCTGGTGGACCATGATCAATCATGCGATCTTGCCAAAGTTTTCGAGGAAAAACCATAAAAGGCGGTATATGGTTTCCAATTGCGTTGATTGCACAACAAAGATTTACTGTTGGTCCACGTTCCCCTGACGTAATTTTACCAACCTGTTTTGCATCTTTGCATGCAATGATCTTCTTTGACTTATGGACAGTTGAAAGGTCAGTTTCGTCATTACTTCTGGTCCAATTCCATTGCTTTCAAGAACTGTCTTTAAATTTATGAAAAATTTTGATATATTGTTTCTGTTGAAGCTGGTTGCTCTAGTAAGACTGGTTGCTTCCGGAGATCGTAGTGATAAGGTCTTCATCCTCTTCAGAAATCCGTATAACCAGTCGTAACTGGCTTGCTTACCACGAAGCAGGTATTTTTTTATTATTTCTTACGGCAAACTCGTACGCTAGTTCTTTTGCTTGTTTGGTTGTAAGGCCATGGTGTAATTTGCTGGCAACATCTAAATAATCTTTAAACATATTTTCCTCTGCATTTGTAAATATTTGAGCCTTCTTGTAATCAGGATAATAGGTTATTTCAACATTTTCGGATTGTTGTCGGCGAACGTATCTTTTAAATGTCATACCATTTATTTGATAACGACTTGCCGTTCTTCTTTTAACTTCTGGCTGTCGACTGGTGTTCTTTTCTTTGCTCCTTCCCTCCTTTTGTATTGACGTGGCATATCTATAAAATAAAAAACACTCATCTATAAGGAGTTTCTGGGAGACTTGATCCCGGGATCATATCTCCCAGATAAGATGGAATCAAGTCTCCCCCAAGACGCCATTTTAATATTTTGTCTATAAAAGTATGACAACAAACTAGAACTCATTGCAAACTGTGCAAAACGTAAACTGAATGATTATGGTGTTAAATAAAAATTATACAAAAAACTCACCTTAACGAATATTAAAGAAAATCAACTTGAAATAATTCTGAAAACACTTCTCGGTAGGGACAAAAAACTTGTAATAAACACGTGCTCTTCGCTGTGTATTCTAATACAAACTAAATTAAATGGGATCTTCAGACATACTAACAGCTACGCTTTGTTGCCGGTTTTATAATTTTAGGCTACTTATTTACTGAAATTTAAAGAGTGATCAAGTCTCCCATATGATCAAGTCTCCCTCTTCTCCCCTATCCTGGGAAAAGTTTAAGGTGTTATTCACATAATCAAAGAAACCAAATAATTTGCATTAAGTTTATTGAATATTTCTCAAAATACTATTAGGTAGTAAAAATTTTTATTATTACTTAGCAATATACCTACATTTTTGGGCAGATTGCAATTGCGCGCAGCGGTCAGGGTTCTCAACAGGGTGTCTAAGTTTTATTTACTTCTTATGGACGGGGTCGAGTTCGCTCCCAATGGTAAGAATTTTACCTGAACTAAAAAAGGTAGAGTCCGAATTGGCTCCCATAGACAAAATTTATTTTACCTAAACATGTCGAAAATATCACCCAGCGTTGTCACTTCTTTCAAATTTTTTCTTTTTGTTAGAAACAGGTACCTTCCTAGAAATATCTATGGGAAAGGAGGAAGACCTAACCCTTCGGTCCTAGCTTAACTTTCGGGTATTAGAGTGTAGAGCGCAAACCGGCCGATTTCAGGTAAGAGCGCAAAACGGTCGAGCGCATACCGGCCGACACCGATAATTTGTGTTAAAATTGCCACATATGCCAATGTTGAACTAAAACAAACTCTAAAAGTATTTGTCTAAAAGTATAATTTTCCTATAAAAAGTCTATATCACTATGTAAATTTCCTAAGCAGTATAAATATTACACGATTTGGCAACAATGTCTAATGTTTCCGCGATTATATGAGAGCCTACCCGCATTCATGCGGGAGCCAATTCGTACCCTTCTAAAATATACCTGAACGAAGCGGAGCGAACTCGATTTCACCCTTCTTATTCGTTTTGAAGGGAAATTTTGCTAATTTTAAAAAATTAATTAATTAAAAATTAATATATTATATATTATACAGTACAATTTTCAAAGGAGGAAGACCTAACCCTTCGGTCCAAACCTAACTTTCGGGTATTAGAGTGTAGAGTACCCCAGGAGGTATTTGACCGCTGCGCGCAATCACAATATACCGACATTTTTGGTATATTTGGGTCGTCACGTACAAGTAGTATCGTCTTTCATCATTGTGTACAAAGCCTTCCGAGAAAATATTATGGTAATTGTTAGCATTACCTGTACACAGTAGACTACCGACAGAAACAACCTTTACAAATTGAATAAGACGCAGAAGAATTATTTATTTTAATTAATACATTAATACAAATTAATACTTTGTATTACTATCTAATTTATTATTTTAGTTCGTAATAAGCCACAAAATTGGCTACTAAATAGAAAATTGATATGACAAATTAAATTATTATTATTAAATATTATTTTATAAAATTAAAAATTAAAAATAGTCATTCTTATGAATTATGCGTATTATTCTGATACGATGAACACTTTTTGATAGATGTTTACTAACTGTAAAATCAACATTGGCCTGAGTCACACAATTGAGGGTTAGGCCACTATTGCATTCGTATTTCCAGTATATTAATCAAGGCAACAATAACTTATATAGTGCCATCTAGCCAAATATGAAGCTATGTTGTGTAGACCACTGTTGATCAATAGATCCAATGTTTCTGGATTTATTGATGTATTAATCTAAAAATGCTCAATTTGTGGGTTAGGCCACTGTTGCTCTGAGCGCCTCAAATATTTCTAGATATGTAGAAATAATTACAGTAGACTCCGTCTATAACGAGAACTAAAATGGAACTAATTACCTCGTTATAAGCGGATCTCGTTATATTAGAAAACAATAATATTGTGCATACATATGAATAAATATAGTTTTCTAAGACATTAATTTCCTATAGATAGCCATTCGGAGCACTATAAAATGCTAAATATTGTTTCCTCAACAATAAGGCTTCGGCCATCATAAATTGTAAATTCCCTACAATATCCAATATCTGTCGAAAAATAAAGAAATTACGAAGAAGTTTTTTATAGGCGGTGGATTTTATACAGCACTGGACTCGATAACCACACAAATGTTGGGGATATCTGTATACAGGCAGTTTATTTATAGCCATTACTGCGCCAAAAATAGGTAAAGAAACATATTCTTCGATTTAATTTTTCCTCGTTATAACCAAATATGCCTCGTTATAGAGGTGTTACAGTTCAATAGGAATTTCATGCGACATCTAGCGTAACTAGTTATAATCGAAACCTCGTAATAACCGTGTTCGTTATAGAGAGAGTCTACTCTATTACCTTCTTACCTTTTTTCGGGTTTTACATTCGAATGTACTCGAAATAAGTACCCCAGAAATTCGGGTAATTGTACTATGAGTATTGTACTCTGAGTACTTTTGGAGCAATGTACTCGGTACTCTGTACTCGTTCCTTTAATATGAAAAGTACCCGGTACTCTGTACCCGAGTACAATTTATCAGTACCCGGCCCAGCTCTGATATCAACCATTGAAATATTAAGCGTAGTCTCGGCGTATTCACCAAAAAAGCGTAACGCGGAAACATCATGGAGATAGTCGATCGGTGGTCCATGCTGCCCTACTTTAACAAAACATAGTAACTCGAGTTACTAGGTTTTAAAAAATTACATGATTTTTGAAATCCCCGTTAAAAATTACGTATTATATATTTTTTTTACATTTTACCTCCTACAGGCTAACCCAATCAGCTGATCTCTTTTTTTAGTAAGTCGATGAATAGCATAGATATCCTAGAGAAGAACATAGCAAATAAAGTTACTACCATTTTACTAAGATCTGCATTATGTAAAAACTAGTATTTTAAGTTACTAGGTTTTGGAAAATTATTTCGTCAAAATTTATAATATATTGGCGCCAGTGGTTTGAAGATACTAGCTTTTAAATAATTATTTTGACCTAAAAATTTTGGTGTAGGAACTTGTCAGAAGACAGCAACTTTCAGTTACTAGTTTATACAACGTTTATTTCCACCATTTCAACGACCACTGATGGTAGCATATCAATATGCTAGGTTTTACACATTTCACTTTCTCTTGAGTTTGCTGCATAACTAACAGAGCTCAGTAGTTAACCAACGAGAACAGACGGGTTTTGTTTGGGTTAAACAGTCGAATGTAAAAACCAGAATGCAGGAGGCTTTATCATCAAAAAGAAATTTTTCTCTAAAATATTTTTTGCCAGTTAAGATAGTTTTACAGGAAGTAGTTGATAACAAAACTGAAACTACGAGTGTTACGGAAATACAAACATGAAAAAATATGTTTCTGTACACATTGGGATTAAAAACAGATGGCATGATTACTACCCACCTAAGAAGTAAAAGGCCTTCAGATAATGGAATTGCCAAAACCAAAGACGACAGGGGGCTTATTGCTCGGTCCAATTTAAACGACCAAAAATTGGAACATGAATCACTTATAATAAATCATATAAATTGCTTCAATCCAGTCATATCTCACTATAACTTAAAACATGCACCTAATCGAAGATACTTGCCTTCAGAACTGACGATATCTTTTTTGTGGAAAGATTTTTGTACCAATCTGTAAAGATGAATCCGAGGTTTGCACCATCCACGAGGCTCATCCCAATGATGCGAGTAATTTGAAATGCAATGGTAAATATTGTGTATATTATCAGGAACATAAAGAACACTACACAGAGGCCAGACAGGCGTACCAAGCAGATCAGGAGAAAAAGCTGGATTCGGACGAAAGAATTTTTAGTGTTGACATGCAGAAAGTGTTACTTTTGCCAAAAATGTCAACCAAGAACTCGTTATTTATATCAAGGTAAGATTTTTTTAAGGATTATAATTTTTTGTTCAGTTTTTCACTTTGCATGAAATTTACATTCAAACTACTAATTATTATTTAGATAAAGTACTAGAAAACATACTTACAAAATTATAAATATGCTCACATAAAAAAAGGAATTCATCTGAATGTCAAATTACCCTAAATTGCATTTTGTTAGATTACATAAATATTTCAGATATCTGATACATTGAAAAACGCTTCAATCCTTGATACCACCTTATTTATTTATTTATTTATCAAAATTACGGAACACCCCATTTTTACAAAATTGATTTAAATTATAGTTTTATTATACTACTTATTTTTTTTTATTTGTGTATATTCAGGCTCGTCGTGTTCAACGAAACATTTGCCTCATTAGGGAATGGCGAAAATATTTGTGTTATGTGGCACGAGTCCATCAGAGGCAGAAGTGCAGCTGACGTGACTTGAAAATAATAAGTTGATAATATCATGAAAAACCTAAGTTCTAAAGTATCAAAGCTTACATTTTGGGTGGATAATTGCTCCGCCCAAAACAAAAATTGGACATTATATTCATCTATAATTTGTTTTGTAAATTCGGAATGGGGGCCAAATCAGATAACATTCAAATATTTTGAGCCTGGCCATTCTTTCATGGCGGCCGACTCAGTACACGGTCGAATTAGTTCACAAATGAAGAAGCACCCCAATATATACGATTTTCAACAGCTTCTCAATATAATCGAGCAATCCTCAAAGAAAACTAAATGTTTAGCTCTCAATATCTCGGATTTTTTTTCCTTTTACAGATGGTTGTAAGAAACTTAAAAACAACAATATTCCATTACTTGATAAAATTAAACAACTTCAGTTTCGTAAAGGTTCCAAAACCTTTTTTATAAGAATAAAATGTCCAATGAGTTATATATCGAATCAGATTTTCTAAAGACAAAATTTGAACGAAATATGCCATCCGCTCCACTTTCGGAATGTATAGGGATAAACACGGATAAAAAGAGATTTTAAAAACGCTCTGCCAACTGTTTAGTGATGAAAGAAAAAAATTATTCTGGACATATTTACCATCAAACAATAATTCTCGTGATTTATGTACAGTATCCGAGATCTAGTATATAAGTTTAGTATTTATATAATATATTTATATTTTTTACATATTTCATAAAACATATTTATTATTATGTTGGATATATTAATGTATAAGCTACATGTTTAAGTTTATTGTTTATTGTCAATGATAAGCGCACATACTTTTCATTAAAACTTTAGAAACATCTCTAAGTTGTATTTCAGTTTATTTAAAAAAAATAAATTTAATAATAAAATAATTTTTTCGTTTTATTTCATCGACTTACTATATTTTGTTTCAGTTTCAGTGAACATAATTGTCGGTTGAGATGCCTAAGCATAAACTAGCAACTAAAAATACTATATTTTACGATTTGCTTAATTCTAAAAGAAAATAAATCTTAGCCGCAGCAAAACATAGTAAGTAAGATTTAGTTATAAAGGACTAACATAGGTTACTTTTTTCTTACTTTATCGAAATTTTCGCTAAAAAGTATATAGATTTCCATCATTAGTCTTGTTTCAGCTTTTATTAGAAATATCCCCGTGTGGAGGCGGGCCTCTCAAGTAGAATACCTCCACAGCTTCTCCTGCTCATCGTAAAAGGCGACAAATTGGAGCAGCTGACCGCTGTCCTTCAACCCAGCTCCTAACCTGTCCCTGTGTGATAGTTATTACCCCCCAACTATCATATGACACCCACCCCTACCATCAAACACGTCCTGATACCCAAACCTATACCCGAGGAGAAAACCTCCACGAATTTAAAAACCAGTGGAGGAAACCACTGAAAACAAACGGATATGCATAGGGATTGCGGCTATGCACCATCCTAGTATACCGCCACCCCAACCTCAAGGTGTAACACCATCGTGCCGAAGGGGTGCATGGCCCAGGGGTAACGTAGTGGGCTACAAGCGATGCCTAAGGGAGATGGCGAACCCGAGGGGAAAACAGCCTTGGCGGGGCAAGGGCGCACTGCCCCACTGGACAGATCAACACGACCCAACTCGTGGGAAGGAAGATGGGACAAAAAAAGAAAAACAAAAAAGGCGGAAGAGAGAGCAGCGGGGGCGAAAAAGAAAACAGAAGAGGCGGGGAAAAAGAAAGGGACGAGAATCAAGGGGAGAAAAGATGGAGAAGAGAAGTGGAAGAAAAGGAAGACCCCGGATCTAGAACCAGCGCAAACAGAAGCAAGGGAAAAGAAAGAGAAGGTAAGAGGGAAACAAGGGAAGTAAGAGAGGAACTGCAAACCAAGAGAGAAGAAGAAAGAAAGAGAATAGGAAGAGAAAAAGAGGGAGAAGAGAACAGACAGAAGGACGAAAAAAATAAAGCGAAGAGTCAAAGGAAAGAAAACGCAAGGGAAGAAGGGGAATCGAGCAGCTCTGACAGCAGTTCCGATGATGAATCGGAGGAAGAGGAGCAAACACCCAACTGTAATGCAAGAACAAAGTTGGAACGCCTCCAGGATAGTGTAGCGGCCCTTGAAAAACTCATGGTTGAGGTGCCAAATACAAGGGTTGCCATAAAGCAGGAGGTCGACATCCTGAGAAACCGGTTGTTCGATTATACCGAGGAACTAGAGGAAAGCAAGAAGAAAGAAGAGGTTCCAAGGAAGTCTGTTTGCACGACATCCAGAGGTGTGCAGACGAACATGGAGCCCTTGAAAGTCAAGAAAATGGCAACAATGGGTGTTCAAGTGGACCTAGAGAACCCAGAAGCCATTAAAAGGAGGGTGGACGCCATCACGGAAAAAATGGCAATATGCGAGTACGAGGAAATAACAGAGTTCTTAAATGAGGACTGGCCGGAGGAAGTCTTCCAAAGAACTGAAGTGAAAGAGGGGGACATCTCTGATATAGTAGCTGACGTGGCAGTATTTGTTACCAACAACGACGAGGACAAAAAAGCCATGGAAACGGTGAAAGGTATGTTTCCTGACCTACCAGGTGTTCCAGCGGAGGTAGATGAGGATGGAGGCCTGGGAACTGTGAGAGTCACGATGTCTGCTCATGTAGATGGAACGTGGATTGACAAGGAGAAATATGGATTCAAACTTCTCCCAAACAAGAAGGAAGAACTCGAGTCGGTGAAGTTCCTCAAGACATGCAGGAAACTGGTACAGAAGATGGAGGAGCTAGGAAGAGAAAGAGTAGGAATCCACACGCCAACATCACTAGGAGTCGAGACATCGAGGAGAATCCTGGAGTGGGCAGCAAGAGGAAGGGGTGTGACGATCACGCTCCTAGGCAAAAAATCCAGAAGAGGGTGGGCAAACATTAACACCAAGCCCAGAGAACAATGTGGAGTAGTACTTATCAGCAAAAACAAGGAAAAATCATTTGCGGACCTTATGACAGAAGTGAAAAGTAACCTCACAGGAAGAAAATCCATCGACATAAAAAGGATCAGACAGACCAGAAATCAAGGAATATCACTGGAACTGGGAGGAGGAAGGGAAATGGCGGAGGAAGTGAAGAAACTCCTCTCTGGTAGCACATGTGTGTCGAGAGCAGTGGCAAAAGGGGGCGTCGTAAAGAGAAGAATCTTGATGCAAGAAATCCCACCCAACACAACGGAGGATGTGATCCAAAAGGCCACAGAGGAAGCAGCAGGTAAAGAGCGGGCATGTGACATAGTAAAAACCTGGACCGAGACACGGGGTGGAGAAAGAGGGATGATGAGTGCAGTGATGGATGTCGACGAAGACGCGGCCGAAAAGATCCTAAGAATGAGAAGAATTAGGGTAGAGTATACCTCCTGTCGGGTCATAGAAGCAAGGACAGAAATACCAAGATGCTTGAGATGCCTAGCCTTTGGACACAAGCAATGGAACTGTAAAGGGCAGAACAGAAGAGGATGTTGCTTCCGATGCGGCAAAGAGGGTCACATAGCGTCGGAATGCAAGACAGAAACAATCAGATGTCTCAACTGCGATGTGACCGGGCATGTGGCGAATTCAAGAAGATGTCCAAAGTTCAACCGACTGGTTGAAAGTAGGGACCACTAAGGACTAGTCCCAGGAAGAGCGCGCGAGTGGAAACAGTATGAAAGAGAGCGTGAAAGAAGTCCGAGTCTAAGAAATGGCGAACACAGGAAATAAGATCCGAGAGCTGAGAGTACTACAAACGAACGTGGGAACGGCGAGATTAGCACATGATCTCGCCGAGGCTGCCGCCGTAGAAAAGAATATCGACGTGCTGGTGACGGCGGAGCCAAACCCAACAGCGGCTAAGAAAAGAGGATGGTTTGTGGATACGACTGGAAGGGCCGCTGTACGAATCTACAACAGAAAGCTGCGAGTGTATGAAATTAAACCGAAGGAAGGATACGTGATCGTCCGGATGGAGAAGATGCAGCTGGTCTGCTGTTATGTTTCTCCGAACATAACAGTGGGTGAGTATGAGAGGAAGATGGACGAGATCATGCAGGAAGTGGGGAACACAGGAGGAGAATGCGTAGTGCTGGGAGACTTTAATGCAAAAGCAGCGGAGTGGGGATCTCCTATCACCGACACTCGCGGCAGGATACTGACCGACTGGGTGGGTACTCTGGATCTAGTAGTACTGAACACAGGTCTGGCGCCTACGTTTGTTAGGAGAGGTACAGGTACGTACATCGACGTGACTATGGAGACACAAGGAATAGCGGCGAAAGCAAGACGCTGGAAGGTTTTACCAGACTACACCGGAACGGAGCATCAGTACATCGGATTCTCGATAGTCGGGACGGGAACTACTAACGCAGTCCGCGCGTCTGGTACGTCGGGAGGCGGATGCGGCGATGGAAATGACTGGAAAGTATACGAGGAGCTGATCAAATGGAGAGTTAGCATGATGCAGGGTCAATTACCGACAGTCGAAAACCTGGAGAGGGTAATTAAAGAAGCGATGGAGGGAAGCAGGAGGGGTCGCCGAGATATAAACAAGATGCCCTACTGGTGGAACGCGGACATCGAGACACAAAGAAATGAATGTATAGTCATGAGAAGAAGGCTAACGAGAGCAAGGGGCAGAGCAGGAGTCGATCCTGATGTCATCGAGGAGATCGAGGAGGAGTACCGCCTACGGAAGAGGGAACTATACAGGGAAATTCGTGCAGAAAAGAGAAGGCACTGGAGAGAACTGTGTGAAAAACTGGATGAGGACGTCTGGGGTCAAGGATACAGAATCGCCATGAAAAAGTTCCATGCGTACCCCTCGTATGAAATGCCTATGGATAAGAAGCTCGAAGTAACACGAGAGCTCTTTCCCGCGGGCAGGTGGCATGGTGTACGGAGAGACGAGGAAGCTGAGCGGGCTGTACCCTTTACCATGGATGAACTTGTCGAGGCATTGGGCGCACTTAAGACGCGCAGGTCCCCCGGTTTGGATCAGATATCACCTGAGGCGGTGAGGTGTCTAGGACGGGCGGAGCCCGCGTGGCTTCTGGAGCACATGAATGCACTGCTGGAAGCACAGACCTTTCCTGAGCCTTGGAAGACATCGAAGTTGGTACTGCTTCCCAAAGCTGGGGAAAAGTATCGACCCATCTGCCTTCTTCCGTGCGTCGGTAAGCTGTATGAAAGAATGCTGCGGGGACGTATCGATGGCATGATTGAGAGATCGGGAGGCTTGTCCCCGAGGCAGTTTGGTTTCTGTAAAGGGAGAAGCACGATTGATGCAATCGTGAGTGTATTCGACGCATTGCGCAATAGAGGGGATGAACACCGTTGGGCGGCCCTGTTGTTGTTCGATGTTAGGAATGCATTCAATACGCTGCAGTGGAACGAGGTAATGAAGGCAATGGAGAAGAGAGAGTGTCCTGGATACCTGATGAACGTGGTAGCGGAATATCTGTCTGAGAGAAGAATTATGGTGGAGAAAGGCACGATCGTGGATGTGACGGCAGGTGTTCCCCAGGGATCTGTCTTGGGCCCGACGCTATGGAATCTAGCATATGACGGGATTCTGAACTGTGAATATGGAGAGGGTACGTCTCCCTTCGCATTTGCAGACGATCTCGCTGTGCTGGTAGTGGCGCGGGACGAGCCAGCTCTTAAATACCGGGTACGGATAGCAGGCGGCGTCGTGAAGAAATGGATGACACAGCATGGACTGAAACTCGCGGCAGAGAAGACCGAGGCCATCATTCTGAAGGGGAAAAGGAACAGGCAAAGTGTGGAGCTACAATGTGCAGGAGCGTGTCTAACACCCAAGAAACACGTAAAGTACCTAGGAGTGACGATGCACCAGAATGGAAAATGGGGGGAGCACGTGCAGGTGGTGACCCGGAAGGCTGCAAACAGTGCGGCTGCGTTGGGGAGGGTGATGCCCAACATTGGAGGACCCAAATCCGAAAGGAGGAGGGCCTTGCACGGTGTTGTTCAGTCGATCGTCCTCTATGCAGCCCCAGTCTGGAGTGAGGCGGTAGGGATACGGGCCTACAGGGGGCTCATTACACGAGTGGACAGAACAAGTCTGCTGCGAGTGGCATGCGCCTACAGGACTGTGTCTGCCGCAGCCTTGTGGGCCATCACTGGATGTGTTCCGCTGCATGTGTTGGTAGTAGAAAGAAAAGAACTGTATGAGAGAAGAGACCTTGAGCTTACTATGGCCGAGAGAAGACAGGAAAGAGAAAGGTCAATTGAAAGATGGCAGCAAGAATGGAACAACATGGAGCATGTGGCACAGTGGACAAAGATGCTGCTTCCTAACTTAAAGGATTGGATGGACTGTGGTCACAGGCGACTGGACTATTTCCTGACGCAGGTGCTCACAGGACACGGGTGTTTTAGAGCCTACCTCTCTAGGTTTGGAAAGGCTGACACTGACGAATGTCTATACTGCAGACACCCGGACACTGTTACACATACCATGCTAGAGTGCAACAGATGGATAGTAGAAAGAAATAGAATGGAAAGAGAGACAGGTGTGAATTTTTTGACAGTGCGAGAAATGATTGAGAGAATGATTGAAAATAAAACTGGTTGGACTAGCATACACAACTATATCCGTGTAGTGATCAAGAAGAAAGAAGAGGAGGAAAAACAGCTGTACCAACGATAGGGGTGAAATATATGGCGAGTAGAAGGCAGAGGGAATAAGTTTTGACGAGAGGCGAATAAGTGAGATATATTGTATGAGACAGACTGTGGGAAAGAAGCTCAAAAAAAAAAAACCCAATCTTGGGACCAAAAAAAGGGGGAACGGGGAAAATGAAGGGCCTCCTTGCTTACAGTCTGTGGATAAATGAAGGTAAAGTGCTTCGGAAGCGATGTCGACCTTGCAGCGGCCATTCCGTTTTCGGAGCGCTGGATGACAGAGGAGGGTCTGGTTTAGCAGGTAGGCATTCGGCGTAGCCTCGGCGACGAGAGAGCGTTTTAAAGCACCTCGGGAACTATCGCTGGTACTACGAAGAATGAATCCTGCACTAAGGTCAGTCAGGCGGCGTTCTGGACTGAGGTGTCTTTTGAAGATTCCAGACCCCCCCTCTTTAAAGACAAAAAAAAAAAAAAAAAAAAAAAAAAAAAGCTTTTATTAGAAATAAGGGCAATCCAATTTTACAAAATCTGTTCTCCTGAATAATTGTCTAAATCATAGTTACTAGGTTTTGCCAAAGTACGGCAGCATGTATCTCTTTTAACCAAACGATCCCGCGCATGTGACTGACAAAGATGGCTAGACAACTCAATCCTATGTCGACGTTACACCTCGATGCATTGAGTGGCATATCCCTAGCCAAGTCTCTCCTTTTACATGTCTCTGGTATCAACCCCCCTTTAATTTTACTCTAATACTCAATCATTTCCGGCTATTTGTCCTGTTATACGCATGGACAAGAGTAACATTACTGCTTTGTTTTTATTTAGCAAATAAGGTCATACAATAGCATCATGATTGTATGCAAATTTGTGGAAAAAAATATGTAGCTCCTTTCTAACTTACTTTCATATTGGTAAGTAGAAACAAATTTATTGAGTTTAGAATATAAGGTTTTATGTTTAGCATATTGAAGCAAAGAAAGGTAATTTGGTATCTCCTATAATTTAACAAAATGGAAAAGTTGTATACAAAAAAATGGGTTCTTAAGAAATGAAAATATGGATGTAGTGGGTAGAGAGGATTTTTGTGATTTGCGGAGAAAGATGGATGGAAGGGATAAGAGTGTGTAGTTTGAATTTGAGAAGAGAAAAAATGGTCACTGCGTAATGAATATCTGGAGAGTACAGTCCAGTTTTTAAAAAGTGAGAAGTCGGTGTAAAGTGGTGAAATTGGCCTTTCCGAGCAGAATCGTGGTGAAACGAAATCGTTGACCGAATTGAGAAGTTAATTTTCCTTGGGTCCGAGGAGATTCCTGTTTTCTGTCTAGAACGAGTAGCCGGTGGGTATCCATTTGCACAAGATATCGAGCAGAAAGAGAACTGAATAGAGATTTTGAGCGAGTCCCGTTGTTTGTTTGTTGGTGAAGCAGTTTGGACGAGAAGGACCTCTCGCTACATCCCAGGAGCACGTGTGGGAGAATCGAGGACTACACAATCCAGGAAGAAGAAGTAATAGAAGAAACAAATGTTTAGTCAGAATTTTTGTGAAACAGAGAGAGTTTGTTTTATATCCACACCATATTTGTTTATTTTTGTATGGAGCAGTTCTATAGCATAATATATATATATATATATATATATATATATATATATATATATATATATATATATATATATATATATATATATATATATATATATGAGATGTAGATCCTTGAAACACACTCAGTGATCAAAAGATCCAAGGTTAATGGTTTGACGACCACTCGTACGAAATCAAACAGATGAAATAGAGAATGTGGAAAAATCCCCTTACGAACAATTCACACATCCACCATTTCGGGTTGGGAAAAATTTTTTGAACAGAATCAAAGATCCAAACACCAGTTCTTAGAAATGTGTTTCGCCCTCTTCAACCTCTCTGGGCTTATCAATAAAGATGAGAGGTTGAATATCTTTAGACACATTCCAATCAATAAACAACATTCGAGACCTAGACATAGAAGGTGCGTAAATCTACGGCAAGTCCGACAATGACAGTCTCAAGTTTTAATTCCCTAATTACTTAAAGTAAGTAAAATATATGTTTAAAAACATGAGATGTAGATCCTTGAAACACACTCAGTGATCAAAAGATCCAAGGTTAATGGTTTGACGACCACTCGTACGAAATCAAACAGATGAAATAGAGAATGTGGAAAAATCCCCTTACGAACAATTCACACATCCACCATTTCGGGTTGGGAAAAATTTTTTGAACAGAATCAAAGATCCAAACACCAGTTCTTAGAAATGTGTTTCGCCCTCTTCAACCTCTCTGGGCTTATCAATAAAGATGAGAGGTTGAATATCTTTAGACACATTCCAATCAAAAAACAACATTCGAGACCTAGACATAGAAGGTGCGTAAATCTACGGCAAGTCCGACAATGACAGTCTCAAGTTTTAATTCCCTAATTACTTAAAGTAAGTAAAATATATGTTTAAAAACATGAGATGTAGATCCTTGAAACACACTCAGTGATCAAAAGATCCAAGGTTAATGGTTTGACGACCACTCGTACGAAATCAAACAGATGAAATAGAGAATGTGGAAAAATCCCCTTACGAACAATTCACACATCCACCATTTCGGGTTGGGAAAAATTTTTTGAACAGAATCAAAGATCCAAACACCAGTTCTTAGAAATGTGTTTCGCCCTCTTCAACCTCTCTGGGCTTATCAATAAAGATGAGAGGTTGAATATCTTTAGACACATTCCAATCAAAAAACAACATTCGAGACCTAGACATAGAAGGTGCGTAAATCTACGGCAAGTCCGACAATGACAGTCTCAAGTTTTAATTCCCTAATTACTTAAAGTAAGTAAAATATATGTTTAAAAACATGAGATGTAGATCCTTGAAACACACTCAGTGATCAAAAGATCCAAGGTTAATGGTTTGACGACCACTCCTACGAAATCAAACAGATGAAATAGAGAATGTGGAAAAATCCCCTTACGAACAATTCACACATCCACCATTTCGGGTTGGGAAAAATTTTTTGAACAGAATCAAAGATCCAAACACCAGTTCTTAGAAATGTGTTTCGCCCTCTTCAACCTCTCTGGGCTTATCAATAAAGATGAGAGGTTGAATATCTTTAGACACATTCCAATCAAAAAACAACATTCGAGACCTAGACATAGAAGGTGCGTAAATCTACGGCAAGTCCGACAATGACAGTCTCAAGTTTTAATTCCCTAATTACTTAAAGTAAGTAAAATATATGTTTAAAAACATGAGATGTAGATCCTTGAAACACACTCAGTGATCAAAAGATCCAAGGTTAATGGTTTGACGACCACTCGTACGAAATCAAACAGATGAAATAGAGAATGTGGAAAAATCCCCTTACGAACAATTCACACATCCACCATTTCGGGTTGGGAAAAATTTTTTGAACAGAATCAAAGATCCAAACACCAGTTCTTAGAAATGTGTTTCGCCCTCTTCAACCTCTCTGGGCTTATCAATAAAGATGAGAGGTTGAATATCTTTAGACACATTCCAATCAAAAAACAACATTCGAGACCTAGACATAGAAGGTGCGTAAATCTACGGCAAGTCCGACAATGACAGTCTCAAGTTTTAATTCCCTAATTACTTAAAGTAAGTAAAATATATGTTTAAAAACATGAGATGTAGATCCTTGAAACACACTCAGTGATCAAAAGATCCAAGGTTAATGGTTTGACGACCACTCGTACGAAATCAAACAGATGAAATAGAGAATGTGGAAAAATCCCCTTACGAACAATTCACACATCCACCATTTCGGGTTGGGAAAAATTTTTTGAACAGAATCAAAGATCCAAACACCAGTTCTTAGAAATGTGTTTCGCCCTCTTCAACCTCTCTGGGCTTATCAATAAAGATGAGAGGTTGAATATCTTTAGACACATTCCAATCAAAAAACAACATTCGAGACCTAGACATAGAAGGTGCGTAAATCTACGGCAAGTCCGACAATGACAGTCTCAAGTTTTAATTCCCTAATTACTTAAAGTAAGTAAAATATATGTTTAAAAACATGAGATTTTGATCACTGAGTGTGTTTCAAGGATCTACATCTCATGTTTTTAAACATATATTTTACTTACTTTAAGTAATTAGGGAATTAAAACTTGAGACTGTCATTGTCGGACTTGCCGTAGATTTACGCACCTTCTATGTCTAGGTCTCGAATGTTGTTTTTTGATTGGAATGTGTCTAAAGATATTCAACCTCTCATCTTTATTGATAAGCCCAGAGAGGTTGAAGAGGGCGAAACACATTTCTAAGAACTGGTGTTTGGATCTTTGATTCTGTTCAAAAAATTTTTCCCAACCCGAAATGGTGGATGTGTGAATTGTTCGTAAGGGGATTTTTCCACATTCTCTATTTCATCTGTTTGATTTCGTACGAGTGGTCGTCAAACCATTAACCTTGGATCTTTTGATCACTGAGTGTGTTTCAAGGATCTACATCTCATGTTTTTAAACATATATTTTACTTACTTTAAGTAATTAGGGAATTAAAACTTGAGACTGTCATTGTCGGACTTGCCGTAGATTTACGCACCTTCTATGTCTAGGTCTCGAATGTTGTTTTTTGATTGGAATGTGTCTAAAGATATTCAACCTCTCATCTTTATTGATAAGCCCAGAGAGGTTGAAGAGGGCGAAACACATTTCTAAGAACTGGTGTTTGGATCTTTGATTCTGTTCAAAAAATTTTTCCCAACCCGAAATGGTGGATGTGTGAATTGTTCGTAAGGGGATTTTTCCACATTCTCTATTTCATCTGTTTGATTTCGTACGAGTGGTCGTCAAACCATTAACCTTGGATCTTTTGATCACTGAGTGTGTTTCAAGGATCTACATCTCATGTTTTTAAACATATATTTTACTTACTTTAAGTAATTAGGGAATTAAAACTTGAGACTGTCATTGTCGGACTTGCCGTAGATTTACGCACCTTCTATGTCTAGGTCTCGAATGTTGTTTTTTGATTGGAATGTGTCTAAAGATATTCAACCTCTCATCTTTATTGATAAGCCCAGAGAGGTTGAAGAGGGCGAAACACATTTCTAAGAACTGGTGTTTGGATCTTTGATTCTGTTCAAAAAATTTTTCCCAACCCGAAATGGTGGATGTGTGAATTGTTCGTAAGGGGATTTTTCCACATTCTCTATTTCATCTGTTTGATTTCGTACGAGTGGTCGTCAAACCATTAACCTTGGATCTTTTGATCACTGAGTGTGTTTCAAGGATCTACATCTCATGTTTTTAAACATATATTTTACTTACTTTAAGTAATTAGGGAATTAAAACTTGAGACTGTCATTGTCGGACTTGCCGTAGATTTACGCACCTTCTATGTCTAGGTCTCGAATGTTGTTTTTTGATTGGAATGTGTCTAAAGATATTCAACCTCTCATCTTTATTGATAAGCCCAGAGAGGTTGAAGAGGGCGAAACACATTTCTAAGAACTGGTGTTTGGATCTTTGATTCTGTTCAAAAAATTTTTCCCAACCTGAAATGGTGGATGTGTGAATTGTTCGTAAGGGGATTTTTCCACATTCTCTATTTCATCTGTTTGATTTCGTACGAGTGGTCGTCAAACCATTAACCTTGGATCTTTTGATCACTGAGTGTGTTTCAAGGATCTACATCTCATGTTTTTAAACATATATTTTACTTACTTTAAGTAATTAGGGAATTAAAACTTGAGACTGTCATTGTCGGACTTGCCGTAGATTTACGCACCTTCTATGTCTAGGTCTCGAATGTTGTTTTTTGATTGGAATGTGTCTAAAGATATTCAACCTCTCATCTTTATTGATAAGCCCAGAGAGGTTGAAGAGGGCGAAACACATTTCTAAGAACTGGTGTTTGGATCTTTGATTCTGTTCAAAAAATTTTTCCCAACCCGAAATGGTGGATGTGTGAATTGTTCGTAAGGGGATTTTTCCACATTCTCTATTTCATCTGTTTGATTTCGTACGAGTGGTCGTCAAACCATTAACCTTGGATCTTTTGATCACTGAGTGTGTTTCAAGGATCTACATCTCATGTTTTTAAACATATATTTTACTTACTTTAAGTAATTAGGGAATTAAAACTTGAGACTGTCATTGTCGGACTTGCCGTAGATTTACGCACCTTCTATGTCTAGGTCTCGAATGTTGTTTTTTGATTGGAATGTGTCTAAAGATATTCAACCTCTCATCTTTATTGATAAGCCCAGAGAGGTTGAAGAGGGCGAAACACATTTCTAAGAACTGGTGTTTGGATCTTTGATTCTGTTCAAAAAATTTTTCCCAACCCGAAATGGTGGATGTGTGAATTGTTCGTAAGGGGATTTTTCCACATTCTCTATTTCATCTGTTTGATTTCGTACGAGTGGTCGTCAAACCATTAACCTTGGATCTTTTGATCACTGAGTGTGTTTCAAGGATCTACATCTCATGTTTTTAAACATATATTTTACTTACTTTAAGTAATTAGGGAATTAAAACTTGAGACTGTCATTGTCGGACTTGCCGTAGATTTACGCACCTTCTATGTCTAGGTCTCGAATGTTGTTTTTTGATTGGAATGTGTCTAAAGATATTCAACCTCTCATCTTTATTGATAAGCCCAGAGAGGTTGAAGAGGGCGAAACACATTTCTAAGAACTGGTGTTTGGATCTTTGATTCTGTTCAAAAAATTTTTCCCAACCCGAAATGGTGGATGTGTGAATTGTTCGTAAGGGGATTTTTCCACATTCTCTATTTCATCTGTTTGATATATATATATATATATATATATATATATATATATATATATATATATATATATATATATATATATATCCTACTATCAATTTGGCATCGATACATTATGCATTTACCATCGATTTGGCATCGTCTTGCAAAGTGGCATCTGTATATCGATGCCACTTTACACTACCTTAATAACTTTATTCCTGTACTTGCTACCAGAAGTCTAATCAGCTCGGTAGTTAGAGATTTGATTCCTTGAAGTTACTTTAATATATCAGCTTTCCTTGTTTACCTCTTACTAAGTTATATAAGTTTATTCCATAAAATGTTTGAGTCCAAAATGATCGTACAGTGAAAATATTATATACATTTAGTTCAGTGTTTTACCGTTTTGTCGCTGCCGTTATATACATGAAAACGTATATCCCACTTTCATTATCAATCATTTTGGCATCAGAAATTTGGCATCACTGTTGAATACAATATTATTCACAACGAAAAATAGACAATTTGAGAATGTATATATTATTTTCATAAAGAAATCAGTCTGGCATCATGTTTTATTGTTTTCACCCAATTTTGAAAAAATGTGAAAACTTTGTATTATCCACGTCCGTCTGTCCGTCTGTCTGTAACCACAACTCCTCCGTCAATATACCAGCTAGAATGACAAATGAGGTATCAAATGAAAGCTGATAATCCAAGGATGGTACTAAAGGTGAGATATTTGACCTTGGCGGTCTGTCCGTCGGTCTTTACGACCGCGAATATAACTCCTCCATCATTATACCAGGTAGAATGACAAATGAGGTGTCAAATGAAAGCATATAATCCAAGGATGGTACTAACGGTGAGATATTTGACCTAGGCTGTCTTTCCGTCGGTCCCTCCGACCGCAAATATAACTCCTCCGTCATTATACCAGGTAGAATGACAAATGAGGTGTCAAAAGAAAGCTTATAATACAAGGATGGTACTAAAGGTGAGATATTTGACTTAGGCGGTCTGTGACTCGGTACCTCCGACCGCGAATATAACTTATCCGTCATTATACCAGGTAGAATGACAAATGAGGTGTCAAATGAAAGCTGATAATCCTAGGATGGTACTAAAGGTGAGATATTTGACCTAGGCTGTCTTTCCGTCGGTCCCTCCGACCGCGAATATAACTCCTCCGTCATTATACCAGGTAGAATGACAAATGAGGTGTCAAAAGAAAGCTTATAATACAAGGATGGTACTAAAGGTGAGATATTTAACTTAGGCGATCTGTGCGCCGGTCCCTCCGACCGCCAATATAACTCCTCCATCATTATACCAGGTAGAATGACAAATGAGGTGTCAAATGAAAGCTTATATTCCAAGGATGGTAATAAAGGTGAGATATTTGACCTAGGGTGTCTTTCCGACGGTCCGTACGACCGGGAATATAACTCCTCCGTCATTATACCATGTAGAATGAGAAATGAGGTGTCAAATGAAGGCTGATATTCCAAGGATGGTACTAAAGGTGAGATATTTGACCTACATGGTCTGTCCGTCGGTCCGTCCGACCGCGAGTATAACTCCTCAATCATTATACCAGGTAGAATGATAAATGAGGTGTCAAATGAAAGCTTATAATCCAAGGATGGTACTAAAGGTGAGATATTTGGCCTAGGCAATCTTTCTGTCGGTCCGTACGACCGCGAATATAACTTCTCCGTCATTATACCAGGTAGAATGACAAATGAGGTGTCAAATGAAAGCTTATATTCCAAGGATGGTACTAAAGGTGAGATATTTGACCCAGGCTGTCTTTCCGTCGGTCCGTACGACCGCGCATATAACCCCTCCGTCGTTATACCAGGTAGAATGACAAATGAGGTGTCAAATGAAAGCTGATAATCCAATGATAGTGCTACAGGTGAGCGATTTGACCTAGGCTGTCTTTCCGCCGGTCCGTACGACCGCGACTATAACTTCTGCGTCTTTATACCAAGTAGAATGACAAATGAGGTGTCAAATGAAAGCTGATAATCCAATGATGGTACTACAGGTGAGCGATTTGACCTAAGCTGTCTTTCCGCCGGTCCGTACGACCGCGACTATAACTTCTGCGTCTTTATACCAAGTAGAATGATAAATAAGGTGTCAAATGAAAGCTTATAATCCAAGGATGGTACTAAAAGTGAGATATTTGGCCTAGACAATCTTTCTGTCGGTCCGTACGACCGCGAATATAACTTCTCCGTCATTATACCAGGTAGAATGACAAATAAGGTGTCAAATGTAAGCTGGTAATACAAGGATGGTACTAAAGGTGAGATATTTGACCTAGGCGGTCTGTCGGTGGGTCCGTCCGACCGCGAATGTAACTCCTCTATCATTATACCAGCTATAATAATAAATGAGGTGTCAAATGAAAGCTTATAATCCAAGGATGGTACTAAAGGTGAGATATTTGAGCTGGGTACTCTTTCTGTCGGTCCGTACGACCGCCAATATAACTCCTCCGCCATTATACCGGGTAGAATGACAAATGAGGTGTCAAATAAAAGCTTGTGGGTGAAAACCTAGGACTTACGAAGTCCAATTTAAAAATAGGGCATATCAGAGATATGCCTTAGACATCATAGAAGACAATGACACAGAAAAATCAAACAAGCAATATGTCAAAAGGGCCTTAGTTATGTATCTTCGGTCCTGTTGGTCCAATAGTGATGTATAGCACCTCAAATGATAGGATTTGACAAACAGAATACAATGAGAGAAAAATCAAATACAACCTCATGTCAAAAGGGCCTTAGTCGCGTATCTTCGGTCCTATAAGACCAATCGTGACGTACGGCATCTCAAATAATAGGACTTGACAAATAAAATACAATGACACAGAAAAATCAAATACAGCAACAAGTCAAAAGGGCCCTAGTTATGTATATCTAGTCCTATTGGTCCAATTGTGACGTACAGCAGCTCAAATGGTAGGGTTTAATGAACAGAATACAATGACACAGAAAAATCAAATACAGCAATATGTCAAAAGGGCCTTATTTACGTATCTTCGCTCCTATTGGTCCAATCGTGGCGTACAGCACCTAAAATAACTGGATTTGACTAATATAATACAATGACGTATGAAAATCAATTACAGCATCATGTCAAAAGGGCCTTAGTCTTGTATCTACGGTTCTATTGGTTCAATCGTGACGTACAGCGTCTGAAATGATGGGATTTAACTGGCAGAATAAGATGGTGTAGACAAATGAAAATGACGGCATGTAATAACACTTTAAAATTGTAGAAATAAAATGGATTAACACACATGGTATGACATATTTGGTGAGAGTATTTAACAAATAGAATACGATTACATACGTCCAGTTTTTGACAAGCGACTTCTCTACATATGATAAACGCGAAAGGGCCCCAACGTTCACTGCTCGACATAGGCCTCCCGTTCACTGCATATACCCACTGCTTTCTGACGCTGTGACTTGAGAGGATAGGATTTAACGAATAGAACGACAAAGAAGACTAAACAAGGCAGCTCACGGGAAAAACACAACTGTCCGTTTTATACTCTACAGGGAAGCATCAAATATTCAACGTAAGAATATATTAGAGTATAACGGTATGATAAATCTTTTTCTTCTTTTTTTCATTTAGTGCATTCCGTACGTTTTTTAAACATAATCAGGAGAAGTTGTTGAATTTCTGAAGTCTATAAAAGAATTTCTTAACAAACCTTTTTTTAATTGTGTTATGGATTATTTTTAAGAATGTGTTTAAAAGGCAGTTCGCAGGCTTATTGTTCAATGGTCTTATCACTTTCAAGCGCCTGTCTTTTTTGTAGGACTATTAATTGTTACTTGTGATTTCAACCATTCTAGCGGGGCAATGCCTTTTCTATAACTGAAATGAATATTGTTATCCATTTAATTTTTTTCCTCAATTAATTGAATGCCTCCTACTGGTGTTTGGTCTAAGCTTACCGCTTTTCCCCATTTAAGCTAAACTGCTCGTCAAAAGTTAGGGATATAGAAAATTATGCTCATTTTCATAGCTAATTTTTTCGAGAACAGATTAACGGATTCCACTATTTTTTTTAATGTTTTAGATTTTTCTTTAGTATTTACACAGTTGTGCAAAGGTTTACACAAACTTCTTTTTTGTACTTATACCGAGTGGTAGGTATAAGTACAGAAAAGAAGTTTGAGTAAACCTCTTGATAGGTATTAGTTACGTATCTTCACTCCCATTGGTCCCAACGTGTCGTACGGCGGCTCAAATCATTGGAATCAGCCAACGGAATACAATGACTAGGGAGCGGATTTATATGCGATCAATTTTGATGAAATATTCGCATATATATGCGGTAAAAAATTACGAAATATGCGCAAGATATGCACAAAAATTCAAAAAATGCGCATTTCGGGAAACCACAAATTTTCTGTCTTATTTAGTAATCTTATTTATTATTTTTCAAATAAAATCATTTTTTATATATGCAATTTATTCACAGTTTTTACAAAAACTGCTACCAATAGTTACCTATTTTAAATAAAACAACAATATCACTATAAATATATCTTCGATTATAATTCACTACAATGTGTTTTTCCAAATTCTTTACGAGGAAACATATTCTTTGATCAGACAAAATATTTTTATAACTTGAAAAACTCCTTTCAACATCGATAATTGGTGCGTATTTAAAATAACTTGTTAATTTCCGTTAGAAAATCGTAAAACTTTGGCTAAAGGTGTAAATTCTCTTAACAATAGAGGATTTAAAAAATCACCAGAATTATAGGTAGGTACCTACCCTAATAGCACAAGGACGTCCAATGGACGTCCTTCACGGACTTTAGGGACGTCCATTGGACGTCCGTTTTCGTCCGAGGAACGTCCTTTATACGTCCTATTTTGGTCCAAATGTCGCGCTACCGAACGTCCATTGGACGTCCATCTAATGTCCGAGGGGACATATATTGGATCTTAATCGGACGTAAATTGGACCTTAATCGGACGTCCTAGGGGACGTAAATTGGACCCTAATCGGACGTAAATTGGACCTTAATCGGACGTAAATAGAACCTTAATCGGACGTAAATTGGACCTTAATCGGACGTAAATTGAACCTTAATCGGACGTAAATTGGACTTTAATCGGACGTAAATTGGACCTTAATCGGACGTAAATGGGACCTTAATTGGACGTAAATTGGACCTTAATCGGAGTAAATTGGATCTTAATCGGACGTCTTAGGGGACGTGAATTGGACCTTAACAGGACGTCCAATTTTGGTCCAAATTCCACGTTGCCAAACGCCCAATGGAGGTCCACCTAACGTCCGAAGGGACGTTCGGTGGACGTCAATTGGGCCTTCATAGGACGTCCCAGTTTGGTCCAATGTATTGCTGCCGATCATCCATCTAACGTCCTGGGAGGACGTTCGGTGGACGTCTAGAGACGATATTTATACCTGTGGAGAATGTATTGTGGGAAATAAAAAATATATTTTTTAAGGAACTTATATTACATCTTATATTAATTTACAATTATTGGATATTAGATTATTTACATTAAATTATAATTACATTTCTCCAAGAAATTAACGCACCACCTTAAAAATGGGCCATTTTTGATGTCTCGAATTTCCTAAAGCCATTGTCCCATCTAAGTGATTTTTTTAATAATATTATAGCCTAGGCTATATGGGCTACCTCCATAAGTTTGTCATGCACGGGGAGCTATACTGTAATAATATTATATCACATCGCTGAGGGAACTCTACATTACATATACTTTTCGAATCAAAACTTTTATTCTCTTAATATTATTACTTAAAAAATATATACTACATTCGTCTCGCTAAACTCGAAAAATAACTTATAAACCATAAAAATCTCCAAAAATATAAATGACATAAATGAGAATTGGCACAATTATTATTATGGTTTTAAGTTGATTTTTCGGATTTAACTACAATATTATGCAAAAAATTATATTATATCGCAGATTTAAAATGGGTTTATCTCGAAAACAGTTATATTAAGTTTAGCGAGATAATTGTAGTACACTTTTTTTAAGTAAAAATATTAAGAGAATAAAAGTAGACTGGTACGCAGTCTGATTTTTGCATAAGAGTTTAATGAAATGGTAACAAATCAATTGGAAGTTCTGTCCGACCAAATACATGGAACGTTTTCGGTAGTCTGATGTTCCAAGTTTTTAACCTGTTCCACAATTAAAACTTCCCCGGTTCCAGTATTCCCGTACATCAAAGTTTATCCGACTAGACACCGTGAAGCTATTAACAAATTTTCAGCTTGCTGTTAATCAACTTTTTTTATTACGCGGGATCCAGGTCTATAAATGAATACAATAAATAAGTAGGTAGGTACATATTATACACTTATTTATACGAGTACAATTAATAGTAGAGCTGGTTTTTGGGATGTTACAAGCAGCATTTGCATTTCCACAGAGATACTTATGACAGAAATAATAAAATACCGAGACGGACTATTATTATAATAATTTACAATAGGACCCGACGGCCGACGCTATAGGGACAGGTAAAATTTATGACTGAACAATGCACCGAGCATCGATACAAGCAATATGTACCGGTCGAAGGTTATTTTTTATTGTGCCAAATGCACGTATATAGTACCTACCTTTAAAAATCGAATACACAAATTAAAAGATATTTAACAACCATAAAGATCTGTCAAACTCTATCACCGACTTCATGAAAACAAGTATTACTACATTCTTTGATGGTTTTTGCTGTAAATTTTAAAGGATTGACATGAAATTTGGCATACGCATAGCTAACATGCCAAAGAAAAAAAGTGATATTGTGCCAATGTGTGCTATTGCCCTGGGGTGAGTTTCACTCTTTCTCTGGGGTGAAAAACGTTCAAAATAAGTCCGGACTTCGATAAACTGATTAATATTAAGCAACCTTTATTCCATACTTACAAAGTATGTGTACTTACAAATTAGTATGTGAATTTGGGGGGTGAGTTTCACCCCGAGGAGGGGTGATATACAAAATATAGATAGATACACAAAAGATATACAAAAATGTTTCAAAACATCGAAAAAATGTGGTAAAATGCAAATATACATATCATATTATGATAAAATTGCGATTTTGGCGATTTGCGTTTTTGGATAGAATGATGATGATGTTGATTAGGATAAAACTGCGAAGAATTTTTTTATCGAAATATAGTAAAAAATATGAAAAATATACCAAAAAGCTTGAAAAAATATGTAAGTATGTAAGGAAAACAAAAAATAATTAAATAAACTTTTGACAACACAACACAAAAGTTTGAAACACTCACTATTTGGATTGGTTGTCCTGGCTTGTGATTTTCTTCTTTGCAGATGACGCTCACGGATCGATGTCAATGTCCAACGGACGTCCGAGCACGGACGTCCAATGGACGTCCAAAGGACGTTCATATTTATTCAACACGTAAGTACGTCCAACGTCGGACGTCCGAAGGACGTTCATTTATAGTCCATCCGCATTAGGACTAAAACTGGACCTATTTTGGGCACACGTACGCTCAACTTCAAAAAGATGCTCTCAATATTCATCTGTAGTAAGGATACATTGATAAAAATTATATTTTTGCTTATTAGAATTAACCACCAAACTTCTATCATCTTGGTAACGGGAATAATAAAACATTATAAAGTCCACTTTACATCAACAATAATTGAACAAGAAATTGACGACCAGTTATTCAAGGTCAAATTTGGCTTATACAAAACACAATTCTACTTCCAATTTTGCCGTGAATAAACAGAAAATAAAGAAATTTGACAAAATAAAACATATCCAATTGTTCTATTTCATCAAATTCCTTCATTTTCTTTTACAAATCATACATTTTGTACTCGTCAAATTTGGCCTTGAATAACTTAGTCAATTTCTTGTTCAATTTATTGTTGATGTAGAGTGGACATAACAAATAATTTACCGATCAGATTTTCACACTTTACATAAAAACAAAAACATGTATTAGATATTAAACTACATATACAGTTTTGAATTAAATATGATTTATAATCTTTTCCATTTAAACTATTTTATTAACATAATTAAGTTAATATTTTATTAAATAATTTTGCTGTTTAATCCCCTTATTGGTAGAATATGTCCAATATGGACGATTGGAAAAGGTCCGTATTTCGTCCGAGTACGGACGTCCAAAGGACGTTCATATTTATTCCACCCGAAGGACGTCCAACACCGGACGTCCGAAGGACGTACATATTTAGTCCACCCGAAGGACGTCCAACGCCGGACGTCCAAAGGACGTACATATTTAGTCCACCTGAAGGACGTCCAACGCCGGACGTCCAACGCCGGACGTCCAAAGGACGTACATATTTAGTACACCCGAAGTACGTCCAGCGTCGGACGTCCAAAGGACGTCCGTTGATGGTCCATGGACGTTAGGACCAAAAATTGACCTCTTTTGGACGTCCAAAGGACGTCGTGTGCTATTAGGGTATTAAATATAACAAAAGTATATAAAATTCGGATTTCCGGGTAAAACATCCTTCGTCATTTTAACATCCTACAATCATTTCATAACGGCGGCGTATTATCCTATAAGTACTTTGTGTAGAGATCGTTTATTTTCTAAGAAAAAATGAAAGGCGGTTAATGAGCTGTCTCTCTTGGTTCTCGAATTAATACAGACCACAGCCTGTGCGTGGAAATATTTTGTCGAATTAAAAAATTTAAATTTTGTTTTGGACTAATGAAATAAAACATTTTAGTAGTTCCAAAATGACACAAAATCTAGGCATCGGATAAAAAAGTTTATTTGAAGAAAGTGTATTTTTTTGTTCTTCTTAATGGCGGTACAGGCTCGTTTTTTTAATATTGTATTTAATTACAGAATAATTTTCAAATATTACCTAATATATTTTTCAAATTGGGCTCTGTACCGCCATTCTTTATTATATTACGGATACGTGTGCCAAATATCTTGAAAAAATATTCAAAATTACAGCCGCAATCTTGGAACGCGTTTTGGCTACCTGTTGATCACTACTGTATCACCTTAAACAATTTTTTAAACAAATTCACAAAAATAATTTTTTCATTACGAACGATTTTTTAGATAAGTTGGGTTATTCTGAGCAAAAAAGGTATCTTGAGATTTTTCTCTAAAATTGATTTTTGTCGAGTTATATGGCCATTTTCGCATTTTTCAGGTTTTAAATCGCGTATAACTCGACAACAATCAATTTTAGAGAAAATTGACAAGAGACCTTTTTTGTTCAGAATGTCCAAAATTATCTAAAAAAAAATTGCTCAAAGTGAAAAAATTATTTTTGTGGATTTGTTTAAAAAATTGTTTAACAATTTTTCGACCACGGCACCTTGTGAATATGTTATAAGGACCTCTTTTTGAGTAAGTTTGTGCAAAAAAATCGAATCGGAATAATTTCACTAACAGGGGCGACGATAAATCCGGGACTATAGCGCTAATTATTAATAATTAAAAATAACAGCTTTGTAATAAAATAATGACAAAAATCTCTTAAGGACCTTGAAGCAAGGGTTTGAAACTTGATCTGCTCACTTTTTAATTTCATAATAATAACTTTTAATCGAGTTATTAAGACTTAAAAATGGCCATTTTCGCATTTTTCAAATTTTTAATCGCATATAACTCGACAACAATCAATTTTAAACAAAAATGGCAAGACACCTTTTTTGCCCAGAATGACACAAGTTATCTAAAAAAAATTGTTCGAAATGAAAAAATTGTTTTTGTGAATTTGTTTCAAAAAAATTTTTTAAACAATTTTTCGACCAATGCACCGCCCGGCACCCTTTGGATATGTTATAAGGACCTCTTTTTGAGTAAGTTTGTGCAAAAAAATCGAATCGGAATAATTTCGCTAGCGGGGGCGACGATACTGCCCGGTCTACTTTTGATGCTGATGGTGATAGAATAGATACTTTTTATATAACAAAAATAAAACTTTTTTTAAACTCTTTAAAAAATTTGTGGCGGGTTTTCCCCGAAAAGTGCGTTATTTTTTGGACATTTTACGTTGAACTAGTCGATTTGGAATTTGACGAATAAGAACCAACTTTTGATTAGCTCCAACTCTGTTTTTATTGTGTGTCCAGACTTCATACATACATCATTTTTTTTACTGTTTTATAAGCTTTATATTTGCTAGGAATAGTTTTTCGATCAAATACTTACTTTTTGATTTATTTGCGAAAAACCATCTAAAAACAAAAGTTACAAGGAATTTAATTAGTTTATCCACTTACGGACTTATTTGGACCTATATTTTTTCACACTCGAGAAGGGGGTGGTACTCATCCCCAGAAAAAAAGCACACACTGGCACTCTGATATTCATTTCGCGAAATATCGCAGGGTTCGTATTTAAAATTTTTAATTTACTCCTCACCCCTTTCCGTGGGGGTTCGTTTTTGGTATCATTCGATAGACTTTTGAAAAATATTGAACATGCATTTTTTAGTTTTTCGATCTGACGTTCATTTCGCGAAATATTCGCTTTTTTGTGAAACTTTGTGACTCGCCCATCATTTCTTCAGATTTGGGAACACTTAATAATCGGAGGGGGCCAAGTCAGGAAAGTAAGCCGCATGAGAAAGTAATTAGAACCCCAACTCGAATTTTTGCTACTGTCACAACGCTCTTGTGAGTCGATGTATTGTCTTAGGTCTTGAGAACACTTTTTTCTTCTGCTTATGGAGTCGTTTTTCATTCATCACATACCGGAACTCACCACATAAATTTTGAAGACCCTGACATCAAAACTGTATTAAATTATATGTGATCTAAGTAAGTTAATGAAAAGTCAGAATAGATAGAGTAGAACACTTATAAAAAAAATTGTAACAAGCAATTGGACATCGTAAGTTCTAATTTTTCACAAAAAGTGACCGGAGGTTGAACCGGCAGTCGATATTTGAACCCTTCGTGTAACTTTTTGTCAGCTGATATGACGGATGAATTTTGTTCACCTACAGATATGGACGAACAGACAGGCATGAAACCGGAAGTATGTATTTGTTCTGGTCTTTCTTAGTCGTGTTGACCAATAGTTTGTACTATTTCGACGAATTTAAAACAGTACTTTCGGTTGCAACTCTGGAACAGGCAGTCCGAGGTCAAACTTCTCACATGTAATATCATATTTTGGTTATAGGCTTTCATTTGACACCTTATTTGTCATTCTTTCTGTCCTACTAATAGACGAGTTGTGTTTATTGACGGACAGACATGGATAATTCTAGGTTTTCACATTTAATGATAAAAACAATAATTATACAATTCAGTTAACCTGACTATATCATTGTGATAATGACTTCTTATCTAAAAGTGACAACGGCAATAATTGCCGTTGTAATAATTATTATTCCATTCACTCACGATAAAATATCGCAAAACCTCCAGATTTTAAAGAACCGCTTGGATTGACAAAAAAAATTTGGCACACACGTAGCTAAAATGCCAAAGAAAAAAGTGAGATTATGCCGATATGTTCTCTTGTCCTGGATGTGACTTTCACCCCTTCTTGGAGGTGAAAAAACATACGTGCAAAATAAGTCCGGAAGTGGATAAACTGACTAATTCTAATTCTAAGCAAATTTTGTTCTATAAAAGTTTTAGGTCAATACTTTTCGAGGTATGTGCGAGTGAATATGTTTATTTTTCATAGAAAAACACGTTTTGGACGGATTTTCGCAAATAACTCAAAAAGTAAGTATGTACATATTTTATCGAAGAAAGTATTCCTAGCAATAATATAGCTTATGAAAAAGAGGTGTCAGTATAAGGTCTGTAGACCCAGTAGAAGCAGGGTTGCAGCTAATGAAAAATAGGTTCTTATTCGTCAAATACCAAATCGAATATTTCAACGTAAAATAACCAAAAAAATAAAGCACTTTTCGGGAAACACTCATCATAACTCTTTTAAAGTGTTTAAAAAAAAATTTTTTTGGTGTTTTTAAAACAGTTTCTAGCGTGAAAAGTAAGCAAGTTACGCTGAAAATAAAATCGTTCCCTTTTTTTTGGCAAAAGAAAGTCATGAAAATTAATTGTTACCGCTTCACACGTTACTTTAGATAAATGTATTGTTTATACAGGGTGTCTCCGAAAATAGTGCGTTCCTTTAAGGTGTGGATATAATACACAATTTAGAACAAAAAGGTGTTGTAACATTTTTTCCTAAAGTTAACCGTTTCAACAAAAATTACGTTGTTCTCCATAAGAGTAAATTTTTATTTTCATAAATTTATATTACCTGGCAACATGGCGTAGAAGAACCTGTGACTGTGAAATTTAATCTAATGGGACCCCTTGTTTATTTACTAATTGAGTATCAATTTGCATATCAAAATGTATTTTCGTTTTTTGGTCAAACGGCTGAATTTAGAATAAAATGTTATAAGACTTTTTTGCTCTACATTGTGCTTTCTATCAATACCTTTAAGGAACGCACTATTTTCGGGGAAACCCTGTATATGATCTGTAAGTTGCATTGGTTCAAAATGCTTATTTTTGAAAGGGGTTTTGTTGAAAGGCCTCGAACGAATCACTAGTCACGAGTATGTATATGCAAATTTTGAACAGCCATATCTTAACCAATTTTTGTCTTCCAGAAAATCAAAAAATTCCAAATATTTAAAAAAGCAACACCTACATTTTTTACTCTTTAAGATATTTGGTATCACTAATAATTTTTAAGTTATTTTGACAAAAGTCTTTTTTTCAAAATTAAAGATTTAAAAAAATTTACTTTAAAACCAAATTTTTCCACAAATAAGCACTTTGGACTGATGAAACTTACAAACACAAACAATACATAAAGTTACTTGTGAAGTGGTAACGATTAATTCCATTTGGGCTGTTAATTAGAGGGAGTTTTTAGAATATTTTTAACCAAAAAAAAAGGAACAACTGTATTTTGAGCGTAACCTGCTTACTCTTGCTGCTGGAAACTTAAAAAAAAAATAAAAATAAACGTTTTCTTAAACACTTTAAGAAAGTTGTAATAAGTTTTCCCAGAAAAGTGTTTCATTTTTTTTATTTCACGTTAAAATATTCGATTTGGAATTTGAGATATAAGAGCTTATTTTTCACTATAGTCTGTTTTTAAACAAGAGGAGTCATTCAAATTTTCCGCGCCGTACACCTTGTTTGTAATTGGTACAACCTCAGGCAATTTTACTCATATCAAATTTTGACACTATTGGCATTTCATAGGTTAGTTTATTTATTTTATCAGCAGTTTTTGTATTTTCTGCGTTCTTCCTTTTATTTTTAGATTTTTAGTCAAGATTACCGTCAAAGGCCGATATGATCAACCAAAAAAGAAGATTTATCTGATGATATTTCTAGTGACTTTCTTGGGTGTGAATCTGCCATTTAGTTTACCTACTCCTCTTGGTTTTAAAACAAAGCTTAGCAATAACTCTGCTTCTACTGGGTCTACAGACCTGACACATATACCATTTTTTCACTTTTTTATAAGCTATATTTACTATTTGCTAATTTTTTTTCAATAAAGTACCTACTTTTTGAGTTATTTGCGAAAAACCGTATAAAAACGTTTTTTTTTTTGTTGAAAAATGAACATATTCACTCGCAAATATCTCTAAAAGTATTGACTTAGTGAAAAACGCTATAAAATAGAAGTTGCTTAGAATTAGTCAGTTTATCCAATTCCGGACTTATTTGAACGTATTTGTTTTCATACCCTATAACCGACGAAACTCACCTCCAGATCAAAAGCACATATCGGCACAATATCACTTTTTTTCTTTAACATATTAGCTATAGGTACGTGTCCCAAATTTTATGTCAAACCAAGCGTTTCTTCAAAATTCTGACCAAAAACCCTAAGTAAATTAAACGAAAATATAAAATGAATTTTTCAAACAAATATTTTAAGTCGGTATGAGAAATTTTAATTTAACAGATGAAATCAAATAAACACAATTCAACTCGTAAAATATTTAGACCCTTGCTTGGTAATCCAGCTGAACAGGTAAAGAACCTACTTTTTATGTAGTTTATAATCTGAGAGGATGGAATATTTTACCAAAATATTCCATCCTCTAAGTTTACAATAGACCTTTTCTACCTGTCCTCAAAAGATCGGTATTTTTAACTCGTGGCAACGTCGAAAAGCGGCAAAATGATGGGAAATACACATTTTTATGTGGTGGAAGTCAAAATGGTTATGAAGTGTAAAAATTTTTGTATATAATTTAAATTTTTAAAATTAAAATTTTTGAAAACTGAGAACGATACAGGGCGTTAAAAAATGCGCTCAACAAACATACACGAATTAAAATTCGAAAATGATAGTATTTCTTGGTGATGCCAAATGACTGCAACATGAAAAGATGACATAGTGATAGCGGGATGTATATATATATATATATATATATATATATATATATATATATATACAGCGTGTCTACTTGAGTTGGAGACATATGGGAAACTTTTTTATTATTAATTTTACGAAAAAAAGTTATTCTTTATAAAAAGTTCTGCATGCCCCAAAACCTAAGATTCAATCATCAGATATCAAATTTTCTGAATATTATACGACGTATGTCAAAAAATATGAACTTCGTTCAAGAGTAAAGTACCTTTATTTCTCTCAATATCGAAAATGCTTATTCTGTAAAGTTGTTTGGAAATAAAAACTAAGCTCAAATATGCAATTACATGCTTCTAATTGGAAAAAAAATTTTCCAAATTTTTCTCAAATTTATTGATACTAACTTCGTTTTGATTCATTACACATACGATAACTCTTTTATTATTACTTTTACGAAAAAAAGGTATTCTTTATAAAAAGCTCTGTAGGTCATAAGGCCGAAGATGCAACCAACAGATATCACATTTTATTAATTTTATACGAGTTATGACAAAAAATATGAATTTACTCAAGAGTAAAGTACCTCTATTTTTCACAATATTGAAAACAGTTATTAAAAAAGTTGTTTAGAACTAAAAACTATGTGTCAATATGCAATTACATCCTTCTAATTGAAATACTGTGAAATATAAAGGTGCTATAATATTGAGCGAATTTCATATTTTTTGACACACCTCGTATAAAATTAATAAAAGTTGATATATCATGGTTGTATCTTAGATTTTAGACCATGCAAAGCTTTTTACGAAGAATAACTTTTTTTCGTAAAATGAATAATAAACGAGTTATCATATTTGTAATAATTAAAAACAATGTTGGGTATCCTTAAATTTGAGAAAAATTTTTTTTTCAATAAGAAGCATGTAATTGCGTATTTGATCTTAGTTTTTAATTCCAAACTTTTTATCATAAGAATTTTCGATATTGAGAGAAATAAAGGTACTTTACCCTTGACCGAAATTCATATTTTTTGACATACCTCGTATAATATTCAGAAAATTTGATATCTGATGATTGAATCTTAGGTTTTGGGGCATGCAGAACTTTTTATAAAGAATAACTTTTTTTCGTAAAATTAATAATAAAAAAGTTTCCCATATGTTTCCAACTCAAGTAGACACGCTGTATATATATATATATATATATATATATATATATATATATATATATATATATATATATATATATATATATATATATATATATATATATATACATCCCGCTATTAAATTGGCATCTTTTCACGTTGCAGTCATTTGGCATCACCTAGAAATGCTATCATTTTCTAGGTATAATCCGTGAATGTTCGCTTAGTACACTTCTTTAAGCTTGGCACCGTTGTCGGATTTTCAGTAATCCGATTTATTTATATATTTTATTCCTTACACTATAACGACAATTTGACCCCCGTAGGTCAAAAACATTGCTTAAACATCACTTTGGCAACAACAGGATGTTGCCAAGATATACATTTTTACGGAAAAGACAGTACCTAGTTAGATACATAATATCGATCGCTTCACGTTACAAGTCTTCCACTCGCACTCAGGTAAAAACCAGTTGTAGGCTCTTTTGTCTGAACGGGTCCCTGAATGAGTTTAATAATTCACTTTTATTGTGTATTTTGTTTCGTTTAGTTGAAATATCAGATTTTGTTTGTAACGAATTTCATAATAGATATTTAAATTATTTTTTTGTTAACAAAAACAAATTTTAAAGTTTGACATTTGAAAAATTAATTTTATATTGCCATTTTCATGACATGGTCAATGGTTAATTGCATTTATAATAATTTAATGGGTCATTGCGAAACAATATACAGTGCGTCCATAAAGTAACGCATAAATTCATTATTTCACAAACCGGACACTTTCAGGAAAAATACCGAAACAGGTCGATTTTTATTTTTAAATTACAATTTATTGGCATACATATCATACTAGTGACGTCATCCATCTGGGCGTGATGACGTAATCGTTGATTTTTTTAAATAAGAATAAAGGGCATGTAATAGCTCATTTGAAAGGGTATGTAATTCTCTATTCAATAATATAATTGTTAATATAATTATTTATACAGGGTGTCCAAAAAATGTTATTTAAATTAAATTAATTGGTATAAAAAGATGAATGTATGTAATTTGTTTAATTCTAAATATATTTTATTGGTGCCAGCAAACATAAAAATGTTTTATTTAAAACCTAAATATTGATTTTCGCTTAAGCGTAATCTTAAACTTCCAAGAGGCAGGTGGATGGCAGCTCTAACATTTAATTTTCTGACAAAAGTAAAACGAATTTTGAATTAAATAAGTTACATACATTTTTCTTTTTGTCTCAATTAATTTAATTAAAGAATTCTTTTTGGACACCCTGTATATATAATTATGTTATTGTTTGTATTAGTAAATAGAGAATTAAATACCCTTTCAAATGAGCTATCACATGACCCCTATTCTCATTTAAAAAATTCATCGATTACGTTATCAAGCCCAGATGGATGACATCACTAGTATGATATGTAATATGCCAAAAAATTGTAATTTAAAAATAAAAATCGACCTGTTTCGAAAATTTTCCTTAAAGTCGCCGGTTTACGAAATAATGAAATTATGCGTTACTTTATGGAAGCACTGTATGTTACAATGTGTAAATTTTTCAGGGAAACGTAAAAATCTTTCCATTAGTAGTTAGAGATTCTGATAGTAATACTATATTTTATATAAGTATTATGGGTTATAAATGCATCTATTAGGTCTGGATCCCGCGTATGAAAAAAAAGTTGATTAATAGCAAGCTGAAAATTTGTTAATAGCTTAAGGGTGTTTAGTCGGATAAACTTTTATATATGGGAACACTGGAACAGGGGCAGTTTTAATTGTGAAACAGGTTGAAAATTTGGAACGGTCACACCACGAAAACGGCACATTTATTTTGTCCGACATAACAGACTTAAACTCTCCGAATAGAGATTAAACTCTCATGCAAAAATTAGACTGCTATTTATCACCTGTCATAATTCCTGTCATTTGACATATTCTACATGCTCTACTCATTAAAAGGCCCATTTGGTGATAAATAGCAGTCTAATTTTTGCATGAGAGTTTAATCTCTGTTCGAAGAGTTTAAGTCTGTTCTGTCGGACAAAATACATGTGCCGTTTTCGTGGTGTGACCGTTTCAAATTTTTAACCTGTTCCAAAATTAAAACTGCCCCTGTTCCAGTGTTCCCATATATCAAAGTTTATCCGACTAGACACCCTTAAGCTATTAACAAATTTTCAGCTTGCTATTAATCAACTTTTTTTTCATACGCGGGATCCAGACCTATATCTGAAAGACCAAAAAAGTTTAAATGTTGCTTATTTTTTTGATATTATGTTTTAAAGTTTGTGGACTTATGTTGTTTTCGAAATGAAACCATAATTGGTAAAGTTTTTTCTTTATTCTCAACAAGAAACAGTCATAATACGGACAACGCACACATCTTATGGAAAATATAATGTCACTCAAATTCAATAAAATTTATACGAATAGATCCGTTTTAATTTACCGATCAAATCTTATCATTGCGCCAACTCTTAATTATGATTAATTACGGCGCAAATTGCAATTAAAGTTTATCGAAATCACATTTTTGGAGTCCATAAAGTGTTAAAAGTGTTAAAGTTACAATCATTATTGCTCCGAGTGCTATTCATAAGAGCTTAAATCCCGCTGGGCCTAAGCGGATTAGTGAAACTAATCCGCTGATTTATGGAGTACCGAAAATCTGGGTAGTTTAAAATATTTTTTCTCTCTCTAACTTATGTACCTACCCATTTGATTTCAGATTTATTTGTATCAATTTCTGCTCTTATTTTTGAAAATAGAGAGTTGGCGCAATGATAAGATTTGATCGGTAAATTAAAACGGATCTATTCGTATAAATTTTATTGAATTTGAGTGACATTATATTTTCCATAAGATGTGTGCGTTGTTTTCGAAATGAAACCATAATTGGTGAAGTTTTTTCTTTATTCTCAACAAGAAACAGTCATAATACGTAGAAATTTATACTAAATTTAAAATCCAGATTCAGTAGAAATAAACAAACCAAGACACGTTAAATGCTACTAGGAGCACTCCCGAATCATAATTATTTACAATGTATTGTTATATTTCTATTTGATATGAAAATTAAATTTTGATGGTTGTAAACAGGATTCAATTTAATATAAAATATTTTCAATTTTCTCAACCACGGGCATATAAATTTAGAACACCCTGTATACAACAAATTGTTATATTTAATTTTAAGAAGTGATTAGACGGAACTCGGGACAGTGCGCTTAAAATAAACAAAGTGAATGACGCGTACCATTATCGTTCTTCTCGGAAGGTCGATCATTAGCCTATGCTAAATAAAACTCAGTGAAATAGATGATAGTTCATTATCGTTTTTCGCGGAAGGTTTCGATCATTAGCCTATGCTAAATAAGACTCATTTGAAAGAGAGAATAGGTCATTAAAATTTGTAAATAGTAGAAAGTGATTTTAGAATGGGAATTAAATATTTTCTTTTGAAATCCATTAAGCATATTTAGAAAGATTAAAAATTGGTTTTTGAGGAATACTGGGAATGAGAGTTGGTGGTGGAAGGTTGATTTGTGAATCTGGAAGGGATATTGAGAAAGTAGGTGAATGAATGACAAAGTGGGATCAGAATGTTTTGAGCTGTCGAGAAGTGAAGTCGAGTAGTAGACGGTAGTGTTCGAGGAGTGAGAAAGCCGGTAGTTCCGTGAGTGTGGAGTATCTATCGTGGAACGAGAAGTAGGCCAGGTCGAGAGTAAAAGAACCTCCTTGAGCCCAGAGTGTCCCGGTAGCTGATAGCAGTTTCGAAAAAGGTAGAACACAGCATCACGACAAAAGCAGGAACGAGAGCTATTCGAGCTAGTTTTTCAAAGGAGAACATCACTGGAAGCCAGGACGAGGTTTGATCGCAGCCAAGGATAGCAGGAAAGGGTTTTGTGTGAGGACATTTTCAGTTCACCAGGAAAAGGTCAGTCTCATTTGTTTGGACATGAATGTATGGGTTTTTCGTATTAAATTCCACATAAAAAATTGAATAACATAATCAATAATATCAGAAAAGCTTCATCAAACTTAAATAGAGTTGTCCCTAATAACTCCTAATAGTTAAATGTTAATAAAAACTTTCAATAGAAAACCAAAAGGAAATAAAATTCCCAGTTGTAAATGTTATGTTTAAGAATAATAAGAAATAGCAAATATTAAGCATTGATTGCCTTTTGAATAAAATAAAAAATATTTTGATTATAATTGTAACCCATATTTGTATTTTTTTTTACTCTTTTCTTTTCTATCCCGATTAGGAACCATTAAGAAATATTCAGAAGCCACGAAAGTAAGTAATTAATTTATAATTCGCCCTGAGATTGAAAACATATTGATATGTGATCTGGTTAATTAATTAGATTAGTATTAATACATTGATTAAATTAAGTGACATATAAGAATATTATCTCATATCAATAATCAAGATCACATCAGTATATACATTGTAAATTCCAAGTCATGATTTCCAAAGTTTACACATTGTAAATTATGATTCGGGAGTGCTCCTAGTATCATTTAACGTGTCTTGGTTTGTTTATTTCTACTGCATCTTTACTGTTTCTGTTAACTAATCTAAACGTAGAGATATTTTTTGAGATTCTTTAACTCTTTCAATGCTGGGGTTTGTCACATCCCACCTGTCTGTTAGTGGCAAAAAAGTTCACCTGTCGGATGCCGGGTTAAAACATGACAAATTAGATGTGGAATGAAAGCTTATAACCCAAAGATGGTACTAAAGGTGAGAAATTTGGCCTCCGACTTCAGGATAAAGAGTTGCAACCCGAAGTATTGTTCTAAATTCGCAGAAATAGTACAAACTATGTATTACTCGACGCGCCTTAGAAAGACGAGAACAAATATTTATGCCTGTCCGGTTTTATGCCTGTCTGTCCGTCCGTCTGTCAGATATAATCACAGAGGTTGAATGAAAGATTATAACCCATAGATGGTACTAGCGATTAGAAATTTGACGCGCATTAGAAAAATGAGAACAAAGAAATACTTTTTTTAGTTTTACACCACTTCCGGTTAAAATGGTGTACCCGGAAGTGACACACATAGTCACAGAAAAATATACTTGATCAATTTACGTGTATTAAGAGGTCGAAACCGAATTTTTTTAATTCTGGTTTTGATGTCATATGCGGTTAAAAAATTGTCTGGAAGTGGAAGAAACCAGTTTAATAGTTGTCCCCTTCGAGTAGCGAAAAATAAACAATACTTTGTAAAAACATTCAACATTGGTTGATATTCCGCTGTTTTCATATTATTTATTGACCTAAGTTTTTGTAAAATGCACTAGTCTTTTTTAAAGATATCATTGGACAATTTACTCACTGTTTTTGGATTTTACAAAATCGCTTGGATTGGCATGAAATTTGACATAAGCATAGCTAACATGTCAAAGAAAAAAGTGATATTGTGCCAGTGTGTGCTTTTTTCTGGGGATGAGTACCACCCCCTTCTCGAGTGTGAAAAAATATAGGTAAAAATATGTCCGTAAGTGGATAAACTAATTAAATTCCTTGTATTTTTTGTTTTTAGATGGTTTTTCGTAAATAAATCAAAAAGTAAGTATTTGATCGAAAAAACTATTCTTAGCAAATATAAAGCTTATAAAACAGTAAAAAAAATTATGTATGTATGAAGTCTGGACACACAATAAAAACAGAGTTGGAGCTGAACAACAGTTGGTTCTTATTCGTCGAATTCCAAATCGACTAGTTCAACGTAAAATATCCAAAAAATAACGCACTTTTCGGGGAAAACTCGCCACAAATTTTTTAAAGTGTTTAAAAAAGTTTTATTTTTGTTATTTAAAAAGTATCTATTCTATCACCATCAGCATCAAAAGTAAGTTACGCTTTAAATAAAATATGTCCCTTTTTTTGCTAAAAGAAATCGTGAAAATCACCACCTAATTAGCATTCCATATGAAATTAATAGTTACCGCCCTAGTTAATTTACTTATATTATACTGTTTATATGATCTATAAGATTTATTGGCAAGAAATGCTTATTAAAAAAAATTGGTTTTAAAATAAAAAAATTTTAATTTTGAAAAAAAATGCCTTGGTTTAAAATAACTTAAACATTAGTGATACTAAATATCTCAAAGAGTAAAAAATGTACATATCACATAAACAATACATAAGTAAATTAGGCGGTGATTTTTACATTTTTTTAACAAAAAAGAGACTTCATTTTGATGCTAACTAACTTTTGATGCTAGAAACGTTTATAAAAATACAAATAAAACTTTTTAGACATTTTATAACAGTTGTAAGTCATGAGTTTTTCCCGAAAAGTGCTTCGTTTTATGGTTATTTCATGTTAAAATATTCGATTTGTATTTTGACGAAGTAGAACCTGCTTTTCATTAAGGTGATACAGTAGCGATCAACAGGTAGCCAAAACGCGTTCCAAGATTGCGGCTGTAATTTTGAATATTTTTTCGAGATATTTGGCACACGTATTCGTAATATAATAAAGAATGGCGGTACAGAGCCGAATTTGAAAAATATATTAATATGTGGAAATTACTCTGTAATTAAATATAATATTAAAAAAACGAGCCTGTACCGCCATTAAGAAGAACAAAAAAATACACTTTCTTCAAATAAACTTTTTATCCGATGCCTAGATTTTGTGTCATTTTGGAACTACTAATGAAATAAAAATTTTAGTAGTTCCAAAATGACACAAAATCTAGGCATCGGATAAAAAAGTTCATTTGAAGAAAGTGTATTTTTTTGTTCTTCTTAATGGCGGTACAGGCTCGTTTTTTAAATATTGTATTTAATTACAGAGTAATTTCCACATATTCATATATTTTTCAAATTGGGCTCTGTACCGCCATTCTTTATTATATTACGAATACGTGTGCCAAATATCTCGAAAAAATATTCAAAATTACAGCCGCAATCTTGGAACGCGTTTTCGCTACCTGTTGATCGCTACTGTTTCCTCTTAACTACAACTCTACTTTTACAGGGTCTACAGACTTCATACATACACCATTGTTTTCACTTTTTTATACGCTATATTTTTGCTAAGAATATTTTTCGTTAAAATACTTTTTGAGTTTTTTTCTAAAACCGTCTAAAAACGTGACTTTTTTGTTGAAAAACGAACATAATATATTCACTTGCAAATAACTCAAACAGTATGTTAAGAAAAAATCTATAGAACAAAAACTAGCTTAGAATTACTCAGTTTATCCACTTTAGGACTTATTTTGAATGTATGTCTTTTCACATTATAAAAGTGGTTGTACTAACTCCCAAGGCAAAAGCACACGTCGGCACAATATCACTTTTTCTTTGACCTGTCAGCTATGTGCATACCCAATTTCATGTCAATCCAAGCGGTTGTTTAAAATTCGGAGGTTTTGCAATATTTACCGTGAGTGGATGGACTACAGATATATGTATATTAGATAAAAATTATAGTCTCAGCGAATCTTTGAAATATCTCCATTCCTTTGAAATGTTACATTTTTTAAGCCTTGAGGGAGTAGGCGCAAAATTATGACCAATGCTATTTAAATGCATTCAGTTTATTCGAATCCTGAGAAAACTAATAAGAATTTTGGAAAAATTTAAACGCAGAATGAAAGATTACATTATAACCGAGGGCGAAACTCTCTAAAAACTTTTATGTTTATATTGATAAGTGAAAGGGTGAAAAAAAAAGAAAATTTAGTGTGATTTTTTATTTCAAATATTTAATTCAAAAGAAATTTTTGTTTATTCTATTCTTTTTGACATGAGGCTGTATTTGATTTCTCTATGTCATTGTATGCTATTGGTTAGTTCCTATCATTTCAGCCGACGTACGTCACGATTGGATCAATAGGGCCGAACATACATAACTAAGGCCCTTTTGGCATGATGCTGTATTATTTTGAAGTCGATACAGCCTGAATATTTTTTTTTATTTTTTTACGTTCTATGTGATTAAAAAAATTAAGAATCACCGCAATTTTAGCCCACCACCCCCTTCCCCTTTCCCCACATCAAAAAATGTCAATTTTTCGATTTTATTTTTTTTTAAGTTGGTTTGCAATTAAATTATAAATTACAAAAAATTCACACGCACAGCTGAGGCTTTTACAAAACATATATTTTTATGGACCCGAAGGTCGAGTGTACATAACCTCAATGTTTTTTGTTTTTTTAATAGGTACGTATAACTTTTTTTGGCGATGGCTGCATGTCTAATTTTTTTGCGTTTTGTGAATTTTATCAAAATCTGTATTTCTGACTTTTTTCAGATTTATTCGTAAGGTGCGCCATCTTCAAAAATCCGGAAAACTGGTTTTTTCGGTAGTTTTTTGGGATTTTCTCCATTTTATATACTTCAAAATAGACTAACTCAAGGTTTTTTATAGGTTACGTATATATAATTTGAAATAACTGAGTTTTTAGGGATATTCAAAAATTGTGTAAAACACCTAAACCCCCCAAAAACTATGTTTTTTCAAATTCTTAAAAGTTTCTTAATTCTTTCGTACCCCATGAAGTTAAATTACAAAGCCATTAAAATATAACTAGAGGTGATTCATACCTACTTACCATCTCAATTGAATGCAATCATCGGCAAAGCCATCTTTTAGTGTCATTGTGTCATCCCCAAAAATCTACCTGGGTCTTAAAATGCAGGTATGCATACTTGTTCCGTTATAACTCTTATCTTTTAAAATTTTGTAGTAAAAGCATTTCTATAGCTATAGTGAGTTTATTGCCCTACCTCTTTATGTGGCTTAATGATTTGGATTGTAAACACAGATAAGAAAGGGTGTGATAGACCAGAGAAATTAGCAAATAAATGGCCTCTCTCGTGACATCCGTTGATACAGGTATCTAAGAACTGCTTATGGCATTAGGGTAAATTTAGTTACAACAGTATCCAATATAAAAATTATGCAAAAAATCAAACGTACTTTTTAACTTATAAACAATATATAAACAATTAAAGATCGCTATTTGATTGTAAATATTAAAGGTGGAGACCGGTATGCTGTATGGAAAGGTGATACAATTTTACTGAAGAGCATAGAAAATTCTTTAAAATGAGTGTTTGGAAAGTTCTTTTTGTTAATTTGTTGCTTAGTTATTGGGAAAATAGCTTCAAAAGTCGATTTTTTGAAAATAATTAATAACTTTTCTAAAAATACACTAAAAGCTTTATTTTCGCGTAAGTAAAGGAACAATATTAGAAGTATTCAGCCGTTAAAATTTCAAGAAGTTTTACCTAATAGTTATTGCAAAATTGAAATTGTTTATCCCAAAAAGCTTCTATCTACAGCGTTATTATGCATAAACTATTAGGTCAACATAAATTCTAAAGACATCAAACCAAAGAGAAAGGTTCAATTTATCAAATTAGATCAAGTCTTGAATAAAAAGTTTATAATAAATATTATAAATAATTATAAAATAATTTTGAAAAAGTAGTGTTATTTTAAGCTTATTCGCGAACTCAAGCGAGGGTGCTGCCGCTTATTTTGAACTAGAGGAATTGGGATGAAGATTTAAACAAAACATCCGTTAACCTATATATCAATGTCGATTGAATGCTTGTCTGGTGTGTTCATTTAATGAATGATTTATTTATATTAATTAATTACATCAATAAAAATATTAATTATATCAAAATGCATTATCCCAATTACATCGGCCATTTTCATGCAACTGCACTGCCACCTATAGTCGATTGAGTTCGCGAATAAACAATTAAAATAACAACCGCATTAACATGTGGGAATTAACTAATTTTGATGGGAAATAAGCCACAATTTTACTAAAAAAAATGGTTTTATTTTGACAACGACACCCGATTTGAGCGTCGAAACGTTAATAAAATCAGTTTTTTTAGTAAAATTGTGGCTTATTTCCCATCAAAACTAGTTAATTCCAAAAATGCCACAAGAAAATAGCTTCAGAACAACAACACGTAGGAAGTTAATTTTTTTTATTCGACATGTTGGTATTCTTATAGAAACTGAAACAAAAATTTAATGCCCTACAACCCTTAAAACCCGAGTTAGCCACTTTTTTCAAAAATTCACCGGGGCTTTGTTTATAAATATTAGAAAATTTGAAAAGCAACATTTAAACGAATGAAAGAGCATGTTTATACAAAAAAAAATTAAAACGATTCTTTCAAAAACGAGCCGTCCATGATGCGCCAAAAGTGAAGAGTTTAAAAGTAAAGCGATTCTTACCCTCTTGATTTTATTATCAAAAACTTAATTCACAACTACACATTTATAAAAGGCGCAATACCTCCGGTAAGATTTAGGTACAAAATTAACAAAACCCAAAAAAAATATATAATACAATATTCCAGTTATCCGTCGTTTGTCACCATTAATCCCTTTATCCTAAAGATAAATAACAGTTTGTCGACGAAAATTCCATTCGATCAAATGTTCGTCGATGAATTGTCCATTCGATGAATTGTGCATTCGACCAACTGTTTGTCGACCAACTGTTGTCGACCAATTTTCCGTCGACGAAGTGTTCTCGACCAGCTTTCCGACACCGGATTTGGGTGTCATTGTATTCTGTTGGTTAATTCCTACCATTTTAGCCACCGTACGTCATGATTGGAAAAATAGCAGCGAATATACGTAACTAAGGCCCTTTCAATATTTTACTGTAATTGATTTTTCTGTGTCATTGTATTCTGTTGACTGATTCCTATCATTTGAGCCGCCGTACGACACGTTTGGACCAATGGGAGTGAAGATACGTAACTAATACCTAACAAGAGGTTTACTCAAACTTCTTTTTTGTACTTATACCACTCGGTAAAAGTACAAAAAAAAGTTTGGGTAAACTTTTGCACAACTGTGTAAATACTAACGAAAAATCTAAAATATTAAAAAAAATTAGTGGAATCCGTTAATCTGTTCTCGAAAAAATTAGCTATGAAAATGAGCATAATTTTCTATATCCCTAACTTTTGACGAGCAGTTTAGCTTAAATGGGGAAAAGCGGTAAGCTTAGACCAAACACCAGTAGGAGGCATTCAATTAATTGAGGAAAAAAATTAAATGGATAACAATATTTATTTCAGTTACACAAAAGGCATTGTCCCGCTAGAATGTTTGAAATCACAATTAATAGTCCTACAAAAAAGACAGGCGTTTAAAAGTGATAAGACCATTGAACAATAAGCCTGTGAGCTACCTTTTAAACACATTCTTAAAAATAATCCATAACACAATTAAAAAAAGGTTTGTTAAGAAATTCTTTTATAGACTTCAGAAATTCAACAACTTCTCCTGATTATGTTTAAAAAACGTACGGAATGCACTAAATGAAAAAAAAAAAAAAAGAAAAAGATTTATCATACCGTTATACTATAATATATCCTTACGTTGAATATTTGATGCTTCCCTGTGGAGTATAAAACGGACAGTTGTGTTTTTCCCGTGATCTGCCTTGTTTAGTCTTCTTTGTCGTTTTATTCGTTAAATCCTATCCTCTTAAGTCACAGCGTCAGAAAGCAGTGGGTATATGCAGTGAACGGGAGGCCTATGTCGAACAGTGAACGTTGGGGCCCTTTCGCGTTTATCATATGTAGAGAAGTCGCTTGTCAAAAACTGGACGTATGTAATCGTATTCTATTTGTTAAATACTCTCACATAATATGTCATACCATGTGCGTTAATCCATTTTATTTCTACAATTTTAAAGTGTTATTACATGCCGTCATTTTCATTTGTCTACACCATCGTATTCTGCCAGTTAAATCCCATCGTTTCAGGCGCTGTACGTCACGATTGAACCAATAGGACCGAAGATACATAACTAAGGCCCTTTTGACCTGCTGCTTGTTTGATTTTTCTGTGTCATTGTCTTCTATGATGCCTAAGGCATATTTATGACATGTCTTATTTTTAAAGAAAACAAGTAATTGGACTTCGTAAGTCCTAGGTTTTCACCCAAAGTAATCGAAAGTAGAATTGGAAGTCGATATTTGAATTCTTCGTGTAACTTTGCGTGGATTGATATACAAATTTACTAATTTTGAGTCATTTTTACTAAACTGTTTACACAGAAATAACTCTAAAGATTCAAACCTTTCAATACGCTTCGATTTATGTGTTCGTATACTATTTCTGAGTCTATTGGGACCGTGCAAGTTCGGCAAAACGACACCTGGTTTCTACGCTCTGCAACTTTATTCGCACTTTTAATTATATTGGCCAATTATATTAGTCCTGGTTACTGGATAATTGTCAAGGCCATAATCCAAAAAAATAATAAGAAGAAAAAATAAGATTCAGGTTATGTTATTAAAACGTAAACAATTGTATGTAGTAAATAAAATTAGTTATTAAAATGCAGTACTGCAAGCAAAATACAATTAATTTAATTTGCCTTCATATAATAATTGCATATAATATCAATATTGCAGAGCAACATATAATTTTTCTTCTTCAATGACAGTAGGTATGAAATGTACGTCAATTTGACAATTTCAATGGACAATATGAATTATTTAAGAAAGTTGCAATATTTCTCCGGTATTCGCGCACGATCGTTTCTCGTATCCGTTCCAAGTACTTGCACACCGCGAATAATGGCATTTCCGGTTATAACTTTTTAAGCGGAAATTACGTAAAAACCAAAATTTTACATTTGTTCTCATCTTGCTAAGCCACGTTGAATAATATATCACTTATTCTCTTTCGGCAACTTTAAAATAGTAAATACTTACGGTTGCAACTCTAAAACCGGAACTCCGACGTCAAATTTCTCATCTTTAATAATACCATCCTTAAGTTAAAAGCTTTCATTCGACACCCGATTTGTCATTCTATCTGTATTAATAACGGAGGAGTTGTATTCGCGGATGGACAGACATACGGACAGACAGCCTAGGTAAAATTGTTCATCTTTAATACCATGCTTGAACTATAAGCTATCATTTGGCACCTCATTTGCCATTATACCTGGTATAATGACGGAGGATTTATACTCGCGGTCGGAGGGATCGACGGACAGACAGCCTAGGTCAAATTTTTCACCTTTAGTATCATCCTTGGATTAAAAGCTTTCATTTGACACCTCATTTGTCATTCTACCTGGTATATTGACGGAGGAGCTATATTCGCGGTCGGACGGACCGACGGTCAGACAGCGTAAGTCAAATTTCTCACCTTTAGTACCATCCTTGGATTATAGGCTTTCATTTGACACCTCTTTTGTCATTCTACCTGGTATAGTAGAGGAGTTATATTCGCGGTCGGACGGACCGACGGACAGACAGCCCAAGTCAAATTTCTCACCTTTAATACCATCCTTGGATTATAAGCTTTCATTTGACATCTCATTTGTCATTCTACCTGGTATAATGACGGAGGAGCTATATTCGCGGTCGGACGGACAAACGGACAGACAGCCTAAGTCAAATTTCTCACTTTTAGTACCATCCTTGGATTATAAGCTTTCTTTTGACACCTCATTTTTCATTCTACCTGGTATAATGACGGAGGAGTTATATTCGCGGTCGGACGGACCGACGTCTCACCTTTAGTACCATACTTCGATTATAAGCTTTCATTTGACATCTCATTTGTCATTCTACCTGGTATAATGACGGAGGAGCTATATTCGGGGTCGGACTGACCGACGCGACGGACAGACAGCCTAAGTCAAATTTCTCACCTTTAGTACCATCTTTGGATTATAAGCTTTCATTTGACACCTCATTTGTCATTCTACCTGGTATATTGACGGAGGAGCTATATTCGCGGTCGGACGGACCGACGGTCAGACAGCGTAAGTCAAATTTCTCACCTTTAGTACCATCCTTGGATTATAAGCTTTCATTTGACACCTCTTTTGTCATTCTACCTGGTATAGTAGAGGAGTTATATTCGCGGTCGGACGGACCGACGGACAGACAGCCCAAGTTAAATTTCTCACCTTTAATACCATCCTTGGATTATAAGCTTTCATTTGACATCTCATTTGTCATTCTACCTGGTATAATGACGGAGGAGCTATATTCGCGGTCGGACGGACAGACGGACAGACAGCCTAAGTCAAATTTCTCACTTTTAGTACCATCCTTGGATTATAAGCTTTCTTTTGACACCTCATTTTTCATTCTACCTGGTATAATGACGGAGGAGTTATATTCGCGGTCGGACGGACCGACGTCTCACCTTTAGTACCATACTTCGATTATAAGCTTTCATTTGACATCTCATTTGTCATTCTACCTGGTATAATGACGGAGGAGCTATATTCGGGGTCGGACTGACCGACGCGACGGACAGACAGCCTAAGTCAAATTTCTCACCTTTAGTACCATCTTTGGTTATAAGCTTTCATTTGACACCTCATTTGTCATTCTACCTGGTATAATGACGGAGGAGTTATATTCGCGGTCGGACGGACCGACAGCCTAAGTCAAATGTCTCACCTTTAGTACCATCCTTGGATTATAAGCTTCTATTTGACACCTCATTTGTCATTCTACCTGGTATAATGACGGAGGAGCTATATTCGCGGTCGGTCGGACCGACGGACAGACAGCCTAAGTCAAATTTCTCACCTTTAGTACCATCCTTGGATTATAAGCTTTCATTTGACACCTCATTTGTCATTCTACCTGGTATAATGACGGAGGAGTTATATTTGCGGTCGGACAGACCGAAAGACAGAAAGTTTAAGTCAAATATCTCACCTTTAGTACCATCCTTGGATTATACGCTTTCATTTGACACCTCATTTGTCATTCTACCTGGTATAATGACGTAAGAGTTATATTCGCGGTCGGACAGACCGACGGACAGATAGTTTAGGTCAAATTTCTCACCTTTAGTACCATCCTTGGATTATAAGCTTTCACATTTTTTCAAAATTGGTTGAAAACAACTTGATGCCAGAATGATTTGTTGATGAAAATAATATATACATTCTCAAATTGCCTATTTTTCGTTGTGGATAATATTGTATTCAACAGTGATGCCAAATTTCTGATGCCAAAATGATTGATAATGAAAGTGGGATATACGTTTTCATGTATATAGCGGCAGCGACAAAACGGTAAAACACTGAACTAAATGTATATAATATTTTCACTGTGCCATCATTTTGAACTCAAACATTTTATGGAATAAACTTATATAAGTCAGTAAGGAATAAACAAAGAAAGCTGATATATTAAAGTAACATCAAGGAATCAAATCTCTAACTACAGAGTTGATTAGACTTCTGCTAACAAGTACAGGAAAAAAGTTATTAAGGTAGTGTAAAGTGGCATCGATATACAGATGCCACTTTGCAAGACGATGCCAAATTGATGGTAAATGCATAATGTATCGATGCCAAATTGATAGTAGGATTTATATATATATATATATATATATATATATATATATATATATATATATATATACAGGGTGGTTCATCTTATTCGCCTCGGTCTCTGTACGGAAAACCACTCAATATTTAAAAAAAATTTCTTCACAGAAATATACAGGGCCTTTAATACTACAATCTAAAAATAATGTGAATTATACAGGGTGTTCCAAAAAAGATTGGTATATCAAAGTTATATTTTTTCTTATGGAATGCCCTATATCTGATGACATTACTGAATTGACCTTAAAAAATAAGCTATACTTTCATAAGATTTCCCTATACCTAAATACAGGGTGTTTTGATTTATTTCGATTTATATGAAAATGTAAGGTTTTAGAAAAAAATAAATATCTACGAATCTAAGAATCAGTAACAAATTCTTTCTTTGATCTTAATAAAAAACTATTTAGCATACTTAAACAGATGCTTACTGTAACAAAATTTCTTACAGGGTGGTCAAAATATGAGATTGTTCTATTAACAAATTCAAGCTGTAGTAACTTACTTATTTTAAATAGAACACCCTCTATCTTACTAGTCTATCGCGTAGAAAATGTATTTAGCTTTCAATTTGTATTAGGGTTTCCTATACCTATCTTTTTCCAGGGTGGTCAAAATATTAGATTGTTCTATTAACAAATTCAAACTGTAATAACTTACTTATTTTAAATGGAACACCCTGTATCTTACTAGTCTATCGCGTAGAAAATTTACTTAGCTTTTAATTCTTATTAGGGTTTCCTATACCTGTCTCCCTTCATTTTTCAAATATTTAAAGATTTCCTAATTTGTAAGCTTTAAAAATCAGAATTAGGTACCTATGTCGTGGTTATGTAAAACACATCACCAACACCGGCAATATACTTAGCTATCTTAGTCAAAATACTTTCGTTAATAAAATTCACATTTTTATCATTTAATCACACAGAGTGTTCTTATTTTAATTGACATACTCGATATTCTATTGTTTATAGTGGAAGATATTTAAAATCTATTCAATTCCATGTAAACATCCTCAATACACATATTATTCTGCAAATATAAATTCCCATGATATTCTGTAAATACCCATTTTTACATATTTTTGTACAATAGGCTCGTTTTGGTCATAGTAGCCATTGCATTTAATTGTTTGTAATTGCGATTCAAAGATTAAAACAAAAGGTGGTGTTCTTAAATTTCCTTAATAACCGTCTGTTTAAGATATGGAAAATACTTATACGAAATGAAATATAGGTATTAATTTAAATATCTTCCAGAATACAGCATCTAATATAGGGTATGCAATTTAATATAAATATAAACATATTATTCAATGTCACATGTTGGCCAAAATCAACTAAAATAATACAACACTCTGTATGATTACACGATAACAATGAAAATTTTATTAATGACAGTATCTTGTCTAAGTATATTGCCGGTGTTGGTGATGTGTTGTACATAACCACGATATTATAAGTACTTAATTCTAATTTTTAAAGCTTACAAATTAGGAAATCTTTAAATATTTAAAAAATGAAGGAAGATAGATATAGGAAACCCTAATAAGAATTGAAAGCTAAATAAATTTTCTACGCGATAGACTAGTAACACACAGGGTGTACCATTTAAAATAAGTAAGTTATTACAGCTTGAATTTGTTAATAGAGCAATCTAATATTTTGACCACCCTGTAAAAAGATAGGTATAGGAAACTCTAATACAAATTGAAAGCTAAGTAAATTTTCTACGCGATAGACTAGTAAAATACAGGGTGTTCCATTTAAAATAAGTAAGTTATTACAGCTTGAATTTGTTAATAGAACAATCTCATATTTTGACCACCCTGTAAGAAACTGTGTTGCAATAAACATCTGTTTAAGTATACTAAATAGTCTATTATTAAGATCCAAGAAAGAATTTGTTACTGATTCTTAGATTCGTAGATATTTACTTTTTTCTAAAACCTTACATTTTTATAAAAATCGAAATAAATCAAAACACCCTGTATTTAGGTATAGGGAACCCTTATGAAAGTATAGTTTATTTTTTAAGGTAAATTCAATAATGTCATCAGATATAGGGCATTCCATAAGAAAAAATATAACTTTGATATACCACTCTTTTTTGGAGCACCCTGTACAATTCACATTATTTTTGTATTGTAGTATTAATGGTCGTGTATATTTTTGTGAAGAAATTTTTTTTAAATATTAAGTGGTTTTCCGTACAGACACCGAGGCGAATAAGATGAACCACCCTGTATAATCGTGAACTTGTTCGATTTCATCTTGTTCGATCCTCATTGTGATACCCTCATCTGTATTTGTTATAATTTTGGTCTTGCTGTAATTCATATTAAGACCCATCCTTTTATCTTCTATGTCCAGTTCTTTAAAAGTTTCAAACCATGTTTGAAATATTTTTTTGAAACCTTTATTATGAACTAAATAACATCGAATATCGCTTCCTCCTAGAATCTTATGTGGTTATGAGCAATTTGTTTTAGATTGCATCTCTTAGTTTTTTATATTGGCTGAATTAAATGGTTCAATCAGCGAATCAAATCTCTTGACGTGAGATCGCGAAGATAAATTTTTTAATTCAGTCCTGGTTTGGAGATTGAAGTAGCCAAGTGTCTGGCAATTTTCGCCATATATTATAGTCCTGTCGCCAGCGTGGGTACAACGGCCTCCTTTATTCAGATTGACTTACCCAAGTTTTTTTTATTTATTTTGACCCGTGAAACACGAATTTTTTGGGTAACAGTTGATCCGGATGTCGATAAGATTGTTATAAACAAAGAACCTACGGTACTGTATTAGTCTACTTTCGCGCGTGTAAATTACAAGAAAATATATTTATAATCTTTAATTAAAATATAACCATTAATCTAATAATCGACATTTTTTCTTAGCTTGTACTTTAAACTCACTTTTACGCTTAGAAAGATTTAAAAAAATTATAAACAACGTAATATTCTAAAATTTATTTTGCTGTTTCATAACTTTTTTGCAAATGGTTACAAAAAGTTTTAAGATCTCTGAAATACGCATTTTCCCTCTTTTTTAAAATTAGAATATAATAAAAACTTTCTGAGAAACGTTAAATTGTTTATAACTTTTTTTTTTAAACATTTAAAGTTTATTAAAAAAATTAAAAATTTATATTTTGTCGACAAAATATTAAATAGGCATCTCATCTTTATAAGATTTCAAAGTTTGATCAGTGTATCATAATTATTTTGGTTATTATTGTGACCGTAAATTATTAATTAACAATTGAATTGTTGGCTAAAATATTGGCTTAGTTTTCACCAGCTTCTGGAAATACAATCTAAACCAAGAAAGCCTTTGTGTTACCGAGTTATTTAATTATTGGTAGACAATTACTTATCTAAAACTTTATTTGAAATTTAAAGATTTTGTTGGGAAAACCCGCATTTTCCGAGGAAAATTTTCGTCCGAGCAGATCGAGAAAAACATTTCTTTATGCAGAATTTAATTTCGGTGAATTTTTATTAGGGTGTTTTTGGTGTAAAGTTATAATGTTCGGAGTTATGGAGCAAAAATTGAAAAAAACACGATTTGGGGGCGCCATTTTGTTAATAAAAAAGTACCACACTATCTGCGGACGCATACCTATATTATTAATATAATATATGTTACGGTCAATGATGTAAATTGGACATTGACGTTAATGGCCGGGCATTGTCGTGAATGTCCATTTTCCTTGGTCATTAACGACAATGCCCGGCCATTAACGACAATAGCCGTAGCTATTTGCCAATGTTGTAAAAACTTAACGTAAAATTAGATTTTTCATCAATAACCGGTCAATAACGACAGTGCCCAGAAGCAAATGGCCAATGTTGATAAATCGATGCCTCAGTGTTTTCAGATGCCGGTGTTTTCGTCAACTGGCATAACCAGTCGCTCTTTACCACTTATTGTAATTACATCATATTTACAAACCATTCTCTGGTGCTTTGTTGTTTTTTTAGCTCCCGGTGTTCTCAAAATATTTTTCGCTTCTTTAATTTCACTTATTCGGCTATTGTATTCGTCACAGTTTAAAAATTATTTATTGTCATCACGTTTTGACTCGACTATTACGTTTATATAACACTTGCTTCATGATAACACTTATTAAATAAATTTACGAATAATTTCAACACGAAAACAATACACAATATACACATATGAAGTAAACAAAAGTAAAACTACACATAACCTATCTTTTATTCAAAATATCAACATTGACCGATTAACAGCGGGCATTGTCGACATTGGCCGGGCAATGATTGAAATGTTATCAAGAATTTAAAATTATCATCAATGTCCAGTTTCTATGGACAATAACGTTAATGGCCGGCCATTGTCGACAATGACCAATTCAACCGGCCATTGTCGTTATTGGCCGGCCATTAACGTTATTGGCCGGATTTACGTCATTGTCCGTAACATATATAATCATAAGCTTCGATTACAGTAATGAAATTGCTGGTAAATAACTTTTCCCAAAAATGGCCTATTCTCCGATAATCAGCCCAGACTATATGTATTGTTGTAGAATTGTTTTTTTTTAAGAAATTCAAAAAAAATTAAATTTATATCAAAGAACATAAGACCATAGTTTTTAATCACCCTGTATATGACCAAAATTGTATAGAATTTAATTTTGCTATTAAACAAGTGTTTCGGAAAAATCAAAAACGATTAGTGATAATGATTTGACGAAATGGACGGGACATTAACAAAACAATTCGGTGATTAGAAAGTGGACAGAGCGTTGACGGGAACAATGACGTTTTTAAGATCTTTCCGGGAATGTTTTTAATTTGGTAAACAAATTGTATTAGTTTTTAGATGTAAAAGTGGAAAGTAGAAAAGAAATAATTATGATATTTCTTGAAATTTGACAAATTGGAAAAGATATGTGAAAGAATATTTGGTTTCTTAAGAAATAAATGGTTTGAGAGAGCTTGTTGTTGATTGGATGGAAAATATCGGAAGTAGGGATAATGAATGTTGGAATCTGGATTTTAGAGAGAAATAAGCGGCACTGTGTAATGAATATCGATAGAAGGCAGTCGAGTTTTTAAAAGTGTGTAATCAGTGTAGAGTGGTGTGATCAGCCTTTGCGAGCAGAACCAAGTTGAAACCAAATTGTCGACCGGTTAAAGAGTTTATTTTCCTGGTCCGAGGGAGATTCCTTTGTTTTGTCTAGAACGAGTAGCTGATTATTATCCTTTTGTACACAAGACATCGAGCAAGGAAAACTGATTAATAGAATTCGAGCAAGTCCTGTTGTTTTTCTTGGAAGCAGTTTTGACGAGAGGGACTTTTTCGCAACATCCAGAGAGTACGTGTTGGAAGAATCAAGGAGGGCGCAATCCAGAAAACGTGGGAGTGAAGAAACAAAAAGGTTAGTCAAATCATTTGTCGGAATGGAGAAAATTTGTTTATATTAAAACCATAATTGTTTATTTGTTTATTGAACATTTTTTACGCAGTTTATCATTTCAAATTTGAGAAATCAATTCAAAGGAAGAGGAGTAAAATTCATTCAATTTAGTATGAATAAATAAGAAATTAATTAAATAATTTTTTTTTGTCAAAACAAGGAGATATCAGAGTTAGAGTTTAATTTATTAAGTTAGAGATTGTTGCAACAAAGTTAAATTTTAGTATTTTTTTATTCATATTATGTACACGGCTTATTTGGTAAAAACAATAGATTACATTTATATGATTTTGAGTGTTTTGAATTTCCCTGTTTCCACCCTGGAAGAAGTAAGCCACTAGAAATACTAGAAGCCACCGATCACAGGTATTGTATCAAATACAAAATTAGCCCTGAGAATAAAATTGATTGGAAAAGTTAATTTGAATTTAGTATTGTTTTTCCATAGGCAGTAAATAAAAAAATTGAATAATCAACTAAACTAAGAATTTGCGAATCAATCTAAATAAATAGATAAACTGGAGCATAACAGTATTTATAGCTATGATTAACAATAAAAAAAATAAATTTTTAGCAATGCAAATAATCAAAACCGATATAATTTGACTTGAACTTTCAAACGCGGTAAGCAGAATTGCTATTTGATTTTTTAATCAAAAGTTATTTTGGTTCAAAAATTGCAATTTTTCGATTTTTTGAAAGTTCAACCGCGGTTATCTCGAAAACTATGCATCCTACGGAAAAACTTGTACGACCATTTTTGCTTAGAATGGCCCAAAAAATGCAAAAAAAGTGATTGTTTTGCGAGAACTCGCTGTTATGTAATTCCTCAAGTTCTTTGTTTATAATAATTTTATCAACATCCGGATCAACTGTTACCCAAAAAGTTCATGTTCTACGGTTCAAAATACATAAAAAAACTTTGGTAAGTCCAACTGAATAAAAGAGGCCGTTGTACCCCCTGGCGAGAGGACTATTAGGACTTATTCCCTAGAACCACTAATTTCCACTTTTGTAGGTATAAAAGTAGAGTAAGTAGAGTACTTTAATAATACATAGTATGCAGTTAATAAAATAAGATGAAGTTAACCAAAAATAAAGATTAATTTAGTGCAGAATTGGCTATCTTTATTTACAGTAGCCCACAAGCCGATGTAAATCTTTACCTTCTTTTATGGTGAACAATAAAAAGAAAGAAAATGTACACCATAGTACTTTTAGTTTCTTCCATTTGTACCCAGTGCACACTTTTTTGGGAACATCCTTGTAATTCTTTGTGTATCACCATTGTTTTTTTATATTTATATTATTTGCACTAAATTCGGAAATATTCAAGTGTAGTTCTGAAAGAAAGGGATGGTAAAAAGAGAAAAATTAAAGAAGGTACATTACGTATTTTAAATGAAACCAATTGTGTTGCAAATTCCTCGAAACTTTGCAATTTCAGTTAAAAGTTTGCAAAATCAAGGGTACAGAGAAAAAAGGGAGAATGTCACAAATTTTCATTTTTTGTTTTAATAATTCATTAGATAGATTATATTCTGTACTTTATATAATTCATTAGAGAGGTTATATTCTCTACTTTACTATACGTAAATAACACTGGTTAAAAATGTGTTATATGGGTATATATCAACAAACACCAACTAAAACAGCAAGCAACAGTCAAATACCTTGGAATGCACCTGGACCAATGATTAAACTGGAGAACACACATTTTTATGAAGCGTAAACAACTTGGCCTCAAATTACACAATCTTTACTGGCTGATTGGTCACAAATCATCACTTTCAATGAAAAATAAAGTACTTGTCTACAAAGCAATTTTGAAGCCAATATGGAGTTACGGGATCCAACTTTGGGGTACTGCATCAAACTCCAATATCGAAATCTTGGAGAGGTTCCAGTCGAAGGTTCTTCGAATAATCACAAATGCCCCATGGTATGTTGCAAATAATACTATTAGACGCGATCTAGAAACTGCAACAGTAAAAGAAGAAATTACTAACTTCGCACAGAAATACGAAGACAGACTGACACAACATCCAAATTTACTAGCCAGAAACCTGATGAGACAACCAGTCAGACGAATACTTAGACGAAATACACCTAGTGATTTACCATCGCGATTTTAGTTATATGTGCCGTAATTCCCAGAGACAAACAATTTTATATCTATGTAAAATATTTGTAAAGAAAATGATTAATGAATTATTTTCTCCAAGACACCTACACTAGTGGTTACAACATTTACTCATTGTTACTTGTTTTGCAGATTGTAGATAAATTGGGAGGTTAAATAAAAAAATGGGTTGTGTCATGAGATAACACTAATAATAAAATACCTATACAGGAGAAGGGGAATGTCACGGTGTTACCAGTTAATTAGGGGGAATGTCAGTTGTGAATCACCCAGAAATGACTGAAAACACATTGTTTTGTTGTTTTCCCAAAGAATAAATTTTCCAAACGTATGATTTTGAAAAAAAATACCATCAAAACATACATATCAATAATATTAGGCTTATATCTTTGAAAATTCTCTGCCAAAAAATTAACAAAAGTGACATTACTCCTTTTTCCCTGTACCCTTCAAATATTACAAATTAAAACACAATTTTTATTTCCAAATAACTTTAAATAATAACAATTTTACATATTGTGAAATGCAAAAATAAGTACTTTATTCTTAACCCGCCAGTGGTCGCTATATGAGATTTTCTCTCACGGTTTCAGAAAATTGCACAGAATTTTTTTTTCTGGGAAATTATACGCTCTGCAGTTCCTTCTAGTCTCATAACTATCCTCCCTTGACAATCTAATAGACTCGTCCGCTTAGATAGTGACTCAGTTGACCTAATATCACCCAATTGTTGAGTCAGCGCGCTTCAAGTGAGACATTCTCTCATCAAGCGACCATCCGCGTTACGAACTGTACATAAAAATTAATTTTATTTTGGCACTTAAAACCTGAAATAGTGTAAAAAAAATTGAAATTATTGTCATCAATCAATTTTTCCAGAGCATTCTTGTTATATTTGTGTGCTGTGCCGGAAATTATCAAGATACGGAGATTGATTAATATTTGTTTAATTCCGATTATTCCTTTTTATTTTATTATATTATTATCTATATTATGTTATATTATTTTTTCTTACTATTAATTAATAAAAAAAGATTAAAAGCTGGTTTAAAAATTTTATTTTGTAAAAAAAGGCAAAATTTGGATATGTGAGAGAAAATCTCACGCGCGACCACTCGCGTAACAATCTACCTAGCGACCAATGCCGGGTTAAGCGAAAGTCAAATTTATTGACGTACCCCGTATCAGCTTGAGAAAATTTGATATCTGATGGTTGCGCCTCAGGTTTTAGACCAATCAAAATTTTTATGAAAAATAATTTTTTTTCCCAAAATTAACAATGAAAAAGTTTCCTATAATATTGCCAACTTAAGTAGACACTCCATATAATATCGATTTGATTGTCGCTAGGTGTTCAAAGTTGCAAATTTTTGGTACTTATTATTTAAAATGTATTGTTTTGTACCTTATACTTTGTTCTTAATTATTTCATGTTACTTGGGTAAAAGGTTTAAAGAACAAGAAGGAACACTAATTTTGAAAAATAGTATATTGTACAACAAGTGAGAAAAATACATACAACGTTTGTTGTCACGAGCCGACGCACGAGGCGAGTCACGGAAATCAAGCGTGGGAGAATTATGTCATTTTCTCACGTGTTGTAGACTGTACTTTTTCTATGGATACGTTTTTGTCAAGAGTTCAAACTTTAAAATTAAATAATTTAGGTGATTTTAGGTATGTTGTATGCCTAAATTAAAATAAAATACACATACACATATGTAGGTATTTAATATTCTTAATATTTATACTTCATGTATTTAAAATTATTAACAGTCATATTTGAATAGTTTTGAAAGGTAATTCCTGGTAAGTTTTTCTTCAACACATTTTGTTTGACAAAAATAATTGTGTTTATATTGTGCTTGTTACCATGGAAACCGCGATCATATGTATGGAAATCGGCGGAAAACCGGTGAGAAAAATTATTTCTCACTGCAATGGCCGACTTTTCTCACTACGTGAGAAATATTTCGTTTTGCATGTATGTAAGTAGTGAGAGAAGTTGCACATTTTATAGCATCCATAGAAAAACATATGTATATTTTAGCACGTATGGTCCTACATTTTACACGAAATTGTGAAATGTCGAGACAGCCACATTTGCTTTATTTTAACAGGTTTGGTGCTCATGACGCATTAGTAGCGTCACAACGGTTTTATCGAGGGTACTTACGACGCACGAGTTGCCTCAGTAGTACTGTGTTACTAAATGAACGATTTAAGTACGTGGTACCAGCCAAGTGAACCTTGTTCAAGATGGGCACCGAACGTGTTAAAATGTAAAATTTTAATATAATCTTGATTTATATTAAACTCTCAGAGCACCAGTCATACAAAAATTTAAAAAATTCAAATACAATTCCTTGGGTAACTTTTTTGGCATACTTTTCTGAACACTTAAATAAATATGATTGTAGAAATCTTCCCTATATTTTGTAAAAACTTCATTCAGTTTGAGTTCTTGGAATAACTCATAGCAGTTGCTTACTGATTCTTTATTTGCTTTACCATAATGTTGTTCAAGTATGGTCTTTTGAGCCGGGCTACTTCTCTGATATGCTTGAATTGCTAACCACGAAATTTTTCCTTCTGAAATATCAGTACATGACTTCTGTATGTCTGACATAGGGTTAAACACTCCATTGAAATCATCCTACAACATAAAAATTTAATAAAATCAGTTTATTATTAAACAATTCTACGTCTAGCTAATCGATATCAATATTAGATTATCACTTTGACCAAAGCCACATTTACTTAGAGGAAGCTGAGTGTCAACCGATAAAGCAACTAAATGTGCGCAAATGTGGTAAACGCACATCAAATACTGGTTGAGATTTGCTAACTGCTGAAAAATGTAATAACTTTATTAAATATGAAAAGTGTATAATGCACAATTGTAGTATGTGCCCTTACCGCACTATGCTTCTTGAACGTAGTTGTACGAATGTGGTAGGTGACACTGTTTATTATGTGTAGTACACACACCCAAACTTATATGGAATCATCTGATATTTCTTACTATTTCGTGCGAATTTAAAAAAAAAACACACGAAGTCAAACAATATTTATTTTTCCGCAAATCGCCAGGAAATTTTGACATTCCTGTCAAAATTTCTTGAAGAAAAAGTCAGGACTTCCTTACTGTAAGGAAATGTCATTTCCTTACTGTAAGGAAATGATATTTCCGTACAGTTGTTAGTGTTCTACATAAATGATAGAAAACACATTGCTATTAAAACCTTGTAAATTACCTTAATCATTAAATTTTCTTTATCTGGAGCTTCCTGGATAAATTTTTCAATTTCTTCCTTCGTTAAAATCTTAGATTTCTTTGCCCTATAACCTTGAGCTTGCCGTTTCAATAAAGAACGAAGTTTTGAGTATGTAGATATATCTACATTGTGTTTAAGTGCAAGGGTTGACTTCAGCATTGAATAATTGGCCCATAATGTTGAAGATTTCATCTTTAAACAAAGGTCTAGGAAGTATGCCATTACAACATTTTCTGAGAAAGAACTCGTATTTTTACTCATGCGATAATCCATAAAACGTCTGTATGCATTTTCGTACTTTTCTCTTGATTTCTTTGGCAATAATTCTAATGAAGCAGTATTCACTGCCTCAACCAGCTCTGGAGGAGTCCCAGGAATGGAAATTTCATCATCACTTATCATTTTACTTTCGAGAACACCAGCAATTAAATTTATAAGCGTCAAGTTTGACATTTCAACCTCAATACGTTTCCATAGTAACCCAAGTAATTTTATTAGGAATTTCAAAGCACCATTTATTTGGGAATAAAATTATCGCGTTTTTTTTAAATCAATCAATATCTGTCGAATTTTAAACGATTTGCGGAAAAATAGTATGTTTACCTCGTAGGAAAAGCCACATGCCTGGACTCTGTGTTGCTAAGTCTCGGCTTGCGCCTCGACTTAGCAATCTTCACAGTCGTCCAGGAATGTTAAGCTTTTCCTACCCGGTAAAAAATGTACTATAATAGCAAATACATAACAATTAAATAAAACAATAAAGTATTTAACAAATAATTTAAAGTAGTTGTTTTAAAGTCAATAGCATACAAAATTTCAATGTAAAACTAATAATTTTAAATTGTTTTTTTTTTTGAATTTTGTGGTAGTCATTGTTATCACCTCTAATCCTTATGCAAGCTTCAGTTTGCGTGGGCACGCTCCTAATTAAATTATCAACATTTTAATGTGGTAGGTTGTTCCATCCTTTAAGAGCAGCTTCTACTAGCCGTGCGGTGTTTTGTGGATTATCCCAGCGAGCTCTAATTTTTCTTTTAAGTATATCCCACAAATACTCTATAGGATTAAGCTCGGGTGAACAAGCAGACCACTCCAAACAAGATATACCTTGTGCTTCAAGGATGTTTGTAATCACTCTAATGGTATATAGAGGTCCATTATCATGCAATAAAATTAAATTTTCTCCTGCTGCACCTCTCCAGAGCCTCACTTCAGGTTATCAACATACCTGTGAGCAGTTATATTTGATTGGATAAAAATTAAAGGAGTTTTTACCGATCACAAATCCTCTCCTTAACATTACACTTCCCCTTGTATATTTGTGAACAGATCTGACAGTTTTCGTTCCTGTTCGTCTTCCTTGACCTCTAACTACACGATTTCGTGGGTCATATGATTTTACACAAATCCTGACTTTTTTTGAAAATAGCATATTTTTTCAATTCCTAATGTTCCAGTTTTGGTGGTGAAGACACCAACTTAGGCAATCAATCTTGTGCTGCCTGGAAAACTCGGGAACCCATAACTGTCTCCTGCTGTATACTTCTTGGTACGATCTCTTCTTCTTATCGTTTCAACTGAAAGAGTTACACCTGTAGCTTCCAAAAGCTGCCTTTGGAGCTGCAGGTGAGAAATGGTGGGGTGTCTTCCAGCTGATTGGACAATTAAACGATCTTGGAGAGCCGCTATTAGTTTTGGCGACATTCCCTTGCTTTATTTTGGGCTTTCCTAGTTCCTGTTACCTAGCAGAGGTTTTGGACAGAGCGCCCTGTATTACTCTACAGCTCTACATCTATGTCCCTCTGAGAACATTACTTTCTCCACAAGACCAATAATCTCTCCTCGTTGTAAGTTCTATAACCCCACATTAGGCATATTTTCATTTTTGGACGCAAAAGTTAGTTTATTTATTTTCGTTCAATTTGCAACTCAAGCAAATAACCTATACCGTACCGAGCTGTACTATACGATTGTCTTATATATTTGTTTATTTTCAATAAAAACCTTTATTCTTCGCAACAACAATAAGTTTTTTCAAAAAAAATTAATATTATCAAAAATGAATAACCATTTTCAATTTCGTTGCAAGACGAAAATACAGCCGCATCATATTCTAGTCCAATCAGAGAGTCCAGCAAGCACCTCTACCGGTTTCGAAACTTATTATTTTCTCATCAGGAGGCATATATGCTGCTCTCTCTGATCCAACCAAAACAAACCCCGGCGTGCAGTCACGGATTGCAACGAACGAAATGGCATACATACATGCCCTAGCGGCAACTGCTAGCAAAAGACCAAGTTTTCAATCCAATGGCATATAAAACAACATATTGTTATTCTACATTCCACCAGACTGAAAACAATGGGAACCTTCTTTGTTTACACCTCCGAGGCTTCTACAATTTGCAAGCCATAACGGATACAAGGAGACTAAATAAATATTGCTTTGAAATACATGGTGATTCCATATAAGTTTGGGTGTGTGTATGTGAAGCATATCTCTCTCAACTTACTGCGAGACTCTGCGAAGGTACATAGATACACAGGGTCGTACGTCCCCTAATTTATAAACAACAGATAAAAATAATTTATATTGGGCATGCTAGACCCGACGTGTCCACTGGAGGGTTAACGCACATATTACATTATGTCTTCTATGCCATCGATATACTACCGTATATTTTTACTATACACGTTTTACCACAGCATAACTGTATAACCACTAGCCACTGATTATAGTTAATGTGATATATTTCACGTAGAATTATACAGATTTTGGCCAAACTTTTCATCGAATGCATTTACCAAGGAAAAACTACTTCTCAATGGAACAATCCAGTCATTGTTTTACTGCACAAGGAAGGTGACATAACGGATCTAAAAAACTACCGTCCTATCAGTTTGCTATCACACATATATACACTTCACAAAAATTATCAAAATAAGGCTGGCGGCTAAGTTAGACTTCTATATGAGCCTCGAGAGCAAGCTGGGTATAGATCCCGATATAGCACTAACGACCACCTACTGGTAAAAAAACTTGATAGAGAAGTCTGCAGAATACAAGCCATTGGCATTGATATTCGTGGACTACGAGAAAGCATTTGATAGCATAAACCAGCAGAAAATGTTAAAAGCATTGACAGAATGCCGAATAGACCATCGCTTCACTAACATGACAAAATATATCTACCACAAGGAAACAGATAGCGTAAGATTATGTGATCATGACAATATGATCAACAAATAAATAAATTCTGTATACAGCGAGTAGTACGCCAAGGTGACTTTTACTTTTAAGAAGGCAGATCTGAACGACTATGGTATCAACATTTTCTTAATGTTGTTCTGAAGCTATTTTCTTGTCGGAAAATAAGTCGGCCCCCGATAACCCGGAAGTCCGGCTAACCCGGACCGATTTTTATCAGACAAACATTACAACAATAAAAATGTATGTCCTTTATGCTGGATTTTCCAATTTCTTTTCAACATCTTAAAATATTTTCTTTTATCTTTCCTTATAAACATATTGTTCGAATACTATAATATCTTATATTTTTCAGGCTAATTTTATTTATCATAATAAACTTTCTTCGTAAAAATTTGTCGTTTTAGCGAATTCCTATGTAGTTCATTCGTTTCAATTTTCAATGTCAAACACATTATACAATGAGAGATAATGCGTATTTGTGTAATTTGATACATAATACATAATATACATTAGTAAAAATAACTGGCATGGCAGACAACGCTCATTCTCGTGTTATCGAAACCAATAGGCATCTGTAGTCTGTAGTATCCTTTATTTACTTGAAACTGTCTAGCATTGTTTAGAAAAGACTATTAAAAAATTATTTTTCAAACAATGGTCTTAGTCTTCACTCTTATTAAATAACATAAGTTCGTTCTCGTTGCGAGACGGTATTGTGTGTGTGTAATAAAGTCTCATTGTTCGTTCCGCGTAAATATATTCAGATTTTGTTGTGTTTGCGTGATTTTTTGTCTACGTAATGGCAATAAAACTTAAAATGTTGTTTTTGTTTCAAAATGATAACAAAAGACAGTTTGGACAATCGGTGCAAAGCTAAGAAAGCTAAAAATGAGACTCTCGACGACGCTTTGTATGTGTGGAACGCGAACGTGGTTTACAAGTGTCTGTGTGCCAATTATAACGGAGTTTATCTGTAAGCATACCATATTTTAATAATTTTTACCATTTTCTCCGGCTAACCCGAATTTTCGATAACCCGGATCGGCCGCGGTCCCGATTAATCCGAGTTAACGGGGTTCCACTGTACTTTAAAGACATTAAAATGATATTGCCAATATTTATGAGTTGCGTTCCTGGGACGACTTTATTGAAAGATTCGATTACATGAAATCAACCCCAACTCAAGAATATCCGTCACAAAAAAATCATAACATGTGATCTGTCTTTGCACAGGGATTAGTAAGTCAATAACAAATCGAGTTAGTACATATTTTATATTTTAGTATTGTTTATATATCTATGTATTATTAATATTATTTATAATTTAAAATAACATATGTACATATTAGGGTCAGAATTTGGTATTAGTTTTAAGAGTAAAATAAGAAAATAACACCCAATACTTACGATGTCGGGATAGTATCACGAGGTTTCTTCCTGGTTTTCCCTCGTGATTTACTATGGAATCTCTAGCGCGAAAATTTTACTGTCACCATTGCATGTGGTTGTCTTTTTAAAGACAGATCACATGTTATGATTTTTTTGTGACGGATATTCTTGAGTTGGGGTTTATTTCATGTAATCGAATGAACTATCTTTCAATAAAGTCGTCCCAGGAACGCAACTCATAAATATTGGCAATATCATTTTAAAGACTTCTACTTTAAAATGTATAATCTTCTTCTTTTTCTTCTTCTTCTTCTTCGCGCGACTAGGATTACTCCTGTTTGGCTGCCTCTTATTCTGTTTCAGTTGTTGTTGACTGTGCATTGTCTTTCCACCTTTTCGGCTGCCTTCCAACGGGTCTTCTGCTATACGGCTTGTTGTTTTTACAGATGTTCGCTAATCTATCTGGTTCCATTCGGTTTACATGTTCGCTCCATTTTTTTTTCTTGTTTTTATCCACCTGTTAATATTTTAAATTTTGCATCGTTCTCGTATACTTCTGTTGCTTTGTCTGTCTCTTAATGATATGCCCGCTATTGATCTTAATACTTTCATTTCGATATTGTTGATTTGTTGTTTCGTCTTTCTTGTATCGGTCCTTGTCTCCGCTGCATATGTTAAGATAGGTCTTACTGTTGTCTTGTATACTTTAATTTTGCTTTCCGTGGTCATATATTTGTTTCTCCATATGGTTTCTCACGGAGGCAACCACTTACTCTTGCCGCTTTTGTTGCTTGTGTTGTGGTCTTTGTTCTTATATTCCTGTCACTAGTGATCTCTACTCCTAGGTAATTGAATTTCATTACTTGCTCTACAATTTTGCCCTCTATTTCTAACTTACATCTACGCGGCTCTTTACTGTATAATATAAAATGATATATAAAATATAGAAAATGTATAATATATGTCTGAATTGCCGATATAAATGAGTCAGATTAAATAAATTATTAGAAGAATTTTTTAACTAAGCAACAACATTTTTGTTTAATTCATTAATATTTTTTGTATTTTGACAATGACACCCGATTTGGGCATCGAATCGTTAATAAAATCATTTTTTTAATAAAATTGTGGCTTATTTCCCATCAAAACTAGTTAATGGTCTTAACATAAATTGAGAGAAGCTCGTTCATTTGAGATTCGAAAATGAGATCGTCCTTGTAGGTGATCGTATGCATGATGCAATAATAATGTTGAACGAGTTATATCACGCTTCCTTAAGGTGAATTCACATCAATAAAAATTTGTGTGTATGTGTGTTGTATTTTAAAATACAGAAAAAATATTTGCGGCTCAAATTTAAATCTGGTCAAGTATCTTTACGACGTAAATATTTATTTTCTGTGTGTTGTACCCAAAGATCTTATACTCATAGATTTGGCCAACTCGGAAAAATAGCGTAACGCGGAGCAGTTCTGGTCGGTGGTCTATCCATCTCTCTCTACCGGCGCTTAGCTTTCTCTCTCTAGCATATGATGGCCGCCGCCTGTGTGTCACTGTCGTTCCGTTACTCCCACCTCTTGGTAGATACGCTCACACTCGCACGACAGACAAAGATAGCTAAACCACCGTACTTGATATCGGCGTTACATCCCGATGCATTGAGTAGCATATGACTAGCCAGATCTATTTTCTTGACATATCTCTGGTTGTACCCCCGAATCCACTGCAACGTGTGTTCAACGCACACGAGCAAATTTGTGTCAAATACAACGTACAAATTAAATTTTTATTGATGTGAATCCGGCTTTAGAGGCCGGACTAAATACTAACATCAACAAGACGAAAATAATGACTAATCTGTCGATGACATCATAATATTGTTGTTGATGGAATGGATATTGAGCAGACTGCATAAAATTCGGCTGGGAAGAGAAAACTAGACGAGCGAGCTCTGACTTCGCATAGGATTAGCCTGAACAGCGTTTGGTACACTGAATAATTATTACTCATATGCCTGAAAAGGAAAATGTTTGACAAGTGTGTGCCGCCTGTACTCACTTATGGAGCGAAAACGTTAACACTCACAAAAAAAGTAGTGAACAAGATTCGCAAAACTCAGAGGGCTATGGAGCGCCAGATGTTGGGGGTCTCCCTGAGGGACCGAATCCCAAACGAAGAAATACGTCGTAGAACAAAAATAACGCACGCTGTCGAAAAATTGCGTCGTTGAAGTGGAATTGGGCAGGACTTGTCGCCAGATTGCCAGACTACCGATGGACAAAAGGTATTGTCAAGTGGAGGCCACGAGAAGAAGCTCTACGGAGCAGAAGACGCCCACCAACCAGATGGACCGACCATCTGAAAGGTATTATTGGTAACTGATGCAAGCTGCACAAAATAGAGACAGATGGAACGAGCTGAGGGAGAAGACTAAGTTTTCAATCTAATAGCACATAAAATAATACTAAAAATATTACTCTATATCCACCAGATTGAAAACAATGGGAAGCTTCTCTGGTTACACCTCCGAGGCTTCTAAAATTTGCAATCCATAACGGATGCTGAGACTAAAGAATATGAGGGAATTTTACAATTTATAATTCACGTCCCATTGCTCAGCGCGGTAAAGTTCCAACGAGAAAGGTTCCCTTCATATTCCAATCAGAGTAAACATGTAAATAAAAAATGAATAACCATTTTCAATTTCGTTGCAACACGAAACTACAGCCGCATCATATTCTAGTTCAATCAGAGAGTGCAGCAAGCACCTCTACCGGTTTTGAAACTTATTACTCTCTCATTAGGAGGTGCATATGCTGCTTTCTCTGACCCAACAAGGACAAACCCCGGCGTGCAGTTACGGATTGCAACGAACGAAATGGCAGGGATGCCCTAGCTGCAACTGCTAGCAAAAGACTAAGTTTTCAATCTAATAGCAGTTGCCGCTAGGGCGTCCCTGCCATTTCGTTCATTGCAATCCGTAATTGCACGCCGGGCTTTGTCCTGGTTGGGTCAGAGAGAGAGTAGCATATGTACCTCCTAATGAGAGACTAAGTTTCGAAACCGGTAGAGGTGCTTGCTGCACTCTCTGATTGAACTAGAATATTATGCGGCTGTAGTTTCGTGTTGCAACGATTTTGAGAATGGTTATTTATTTTTGAGCTGAGGAGTCTTATGGAGGAGCTGAGTGCTTATGTCCAGCAGTGGACGCGTACGGGTTAATGATGATGATGTAGTTAAGTATTTTAAACAAATTTGAGGGTGAGAAACTCATAAACCTTATAAAAAACTTCAATATGGCGTTTGCTGAATATGTCTATCCTTATTCGTTGCTTAGAAAATTGCAAAATAAATCATAAATTTTGAGTTTTTATAAATATTCATAACTTATGTAAAAATTAACTTAGAACGTTCTTATTACACGGAGTGATGAGACTTCTGGTGCTTAAATCGTACCCAAAATTTCAAAGCAATTAGTCAAACAGTTAAAAGGTATTTAATTTGATTATCCCAAATTAATTTTTTTGCAACGCTATAAGTCAGAAAATGATGAAGTTACACTAATACTTTGGATAGTCTATGAGAGAAGAAGATTTAGACTATTAACTTAATTAAAAAAAAATGATAAAAAATAATTTTAAATACTGCAAAAAATTATTTTGCAAAAACATGTGAATTAAAAAAAGGGGGGCTAATTTCGTCCCTAATTATTGTCCTAGGACAATTGTTTTTCTTTCTAAATGTGTATAAAAATTCAGTCTTTCCAAATATGAAAAAATAATTTTTCACGGGTAACGGTTAAAAAGTTATTCTAATTGTTTATAAGTAAGCAAAAAATCGACGAGTTTTTGCAAAATAATTTTACACTGTTCTAAATTACTTTTTGTCATTTTTTTTAAATTAAGTCAATAGTATAAATGTTGTTCTTCCATAAACTCTCGGAAGTCTTACTGTAACCTCATAATTTTCTGACTTATAGTGTTGCAAAAAAATGAATTTGGGATAAACAAATTAAATAACTTTTAAACTATTTGACCAATTGCTTTGCCATTTAAAAGATAATTTAAGCAACAGAAGTCTCAGCAATTCGTGTAATAAGAAGGTTCTAAGTTAGTGTTTACATAAGTTATGAATATTTATATAAACTCAAAATTTATTATTTACTTTGCAATTTTCTAAGCAAGCAATAAGGATAGACATATTCAGCGAACGCCATATTGAAATTTTTTAGACGATTTATGAGTTTCTTACTCTCAAATTTGTTTAAAATTCTTAACTTTTTGGTAATAGACTAAAAAAGCGAAAATTTACTGTTTTTTGATTTTCATTTGTTTATAACTATGTATATCATCAGTCAGCTGCAGGAAACATAGAGGTTATTAATATAGATGTCCATACTACTCAAAAAATTTGGTTTCGGCCTGGAGGGGGATGTGTCACGAGAAAAATCTTATTTCTCTGGACTAGGAACGTAGGCTTAAGTCAAAAAAGATGATTTTAGAGGAGAGATACTTTAAAATTTTATGGATATGATTATGAGCATAACTCCGAATAAGTTGTTACTTTAAAGAAATTACCTGTACAATTAGAAATGTTAGAAATATATCTAAATACAAACTGTGGTAAATAGATAAATTTATAAAGTGATTTTGTTAACCCCTATTACATTTAAGTCTTTTTTCCTCAGAAACATTTACTTTAACTTTGTTAAAACGCTGACCTGACTAAAAAAGGGTCCCTATTTTAGAGAGAATTTTTACAGAAACTAATCATAAGTATAAGATAGATCGCCCTTGACGAGAAGTAAACACACAAATTGCTTCACATTCTGCGCTATTCTGCGGCGTAACTAACTTGAGTCTGTATTCATACGAAAATGTTAAGTAGTAAACTAATTTCGCGCTATTCAAGTATAGACGCTTCGTGTCATATCTTAGCGACTATTATTATTAACGTCATAGGTCTTTATTCACGCGATAGATACTTTTATTTTTAGTAGATATGCATTAACCCTTTCAGTCATCGTGTCCACACCGATGGACATCGATTTTCAAAGCATTCTCTTAAAACATCGATGGTTATTATCGCCCAAATCATTTTGTCCATGTGTGGGTACATGCATAAGAAAAGCATTGAATACATTGATAGCCATCTGTTAGTCGATTTGTGAAGCTATATAAAACGCAAAACAGGTTGCATTTAGCACGCTGTCGTGGTGGTGAAAACACCTGTTTGTTATTGGAACGATTTCTATTGAATAAACTTGTTTTTTCGTACAAATACCTGCTGATTTGGGTAAGTAAAGAGCATTAGTATAGTGTGTTTATATTATGTATCAAACTGTTGACTGAAAATATCTTATAAAGTGGTGTATATTTATATGTCCATGTAGATAGACAAAATGGCTTAGGTATACTTATGCATATAAAAATTAGCAAGGTCGTGTTGTTTTAGATATCCATAAAATGGAAAGTTTACCGTCAACTAGTAAAGAAAAGAGATGGTCACGACCCTTGACTGAGGATGAACTTCTGGATTTACTCATGAAAGACGATGACTCAGAAATATTATGTTTGTCAGATGCTGATGACTCCAACAGTATTGCGGATCTAAATGACGTTTTCTCAGAATTTGGCGATGATATCCAAGATATTGAGGAAACTATTTTTGACGGATTGATCCAAGAACAGAAGTCAACAGAAAGAGGTGAGTTAGAAAATCTAGAATATCCCAATGAAGTGACTACAGAACAACCAATGTCTGAGGACATGAAAACCAAAGAAAATTCCAACCAAACCACTGAAAAACAAACAACTGCAAAGGAGAGACTGCTAGAGTTTTGTAAAGAGTCCAAACTCACAAATAAGAAAGATGTTTGTTGGAAAAAAAATATTACCTATCTTACCAGGCCAGTACAGTGGTTTGTTCCAGAAGAAGTACAAGTTGATGAATTACCTGCTACTATTGAATATTTATGAAATACATACCTGATGCTCTGTTTGAGAAGATTTCAGAAATGACTAACTTATATGCCGTACAAAAAAATATTGCTCGGTTTTCTCCATGAGATAAAGAAGAAATAAAGCGATTTGTAGGCATTCACATTATTATGGGAAATCTAAAATTCCCAAGAGCAAGACTGTATTGGTCCCAGCTTACAGGTATTTCAATTGTAAAAGATAATATGACATTCAATCGCTTCTCTAAGTTGCGCAATACCATTCACTTAGTAGATGTAACAGCAAGAGGTGACGAAACAGATCGCATGTGGAAAGTCCGAGAAATATATAATTCCATTAGAAATCGTTGTAGGGAACTTCAAACCGAAACAAATTTGTGCATTGACGAGCCAATTGTTCCATTTAAGGGACAGATCAATGTCAAGCAGTACCTCCCAAATAAACCGAAAAAATGGGGGATCAAAATATATCAAGGTGCTGAAACGGAAATAAAAGAAAATTATGCACAGTTTGGACAAGGAGCTGGAACTGTGATGCAGCTAGTTGAGAGAATTGAAGAAACTCATCACGGTTTGTACTTTGATAATTTCTTTAGTTCTTATCACCTCTTTCAATGGTTGAACAATAAATCTATTATGGCTGTCGGAACAATTAGAATAAACCGATTTTTTGGACCAGAACTAACATCTGATAAAGATCTAAAAAAAATGGTAGAGGTAGTTTTGATGTAGCGGTTAGTGAAGATGGAATTGTGATTACAAAATGGTTCGACAATAAACCAGTTTTAGTGGCTTCAAATTTTGTTGCAGCGGGAAAAATGGATTTGTGCCAGAGATGGGATAAGACGTCGAAAGAGTATATAAATGTATCTAGACCGGAAGCCATATCGCTTTACAATTCCAACATGGGTGGTGTTGATAAGTTAGATTTTTTATTGAGCGTTTACAGATCCTACAGACGATCCAGAAAATGGACTGTACGTATGATAACACATGCTATAGATATGGCAATAGTAAATTCGTGGTTGGAATATAGAAAACAAGCTGAACTGCTAGGCGTACAACACAATAAAATCCTGGATTTGTGGGACTTTAGAATGAGTATTGGGCAACACCTCATTTTACATAAGGTTCCACCAAAGAGAGGCAGACCATCTGGTCAAGAAAATACTGGTACAACAAATAATAAAAAACCCAAAACTGAAGCAAGGCCATATATTGAATTACGGTTCGACAGCTATGGACATTTTCCGAAAATAGATGAAAAAAAAGATAGTACACGTTGCAAAATGGAGAACTGTAAGGGAAAATCACATACATTTTGCGTGAAATGTAATGTTCACTTATGTTTTGTAAGCGGTCGTAACTATTTTTTTAAATTTCATGTAAAATGATTAATTCGTTATTTACAAAGAATATTGTTTATTTCGTCATTCTAATGAGATTCAAATAAATTTCTAAAATCTTCAGGTTTATTTTATTTTGCTTCAAGTCATAATGTCCATCAACATGGACATGTCATATGCCAAGTGACATATGACATATCAAAAAAAATGATGTTAAAATTATCAACAAAAATAGTTTATTTTATATACCAAATATGAGAATTTTCCCATAGCTCAAAAAAAGTTGTGACTGAAAGGGTTAATAAGTCAATTTCGTCAAATTTTGACTTAAACCTACGTTCTTGCGAAGCGGCGATATAAATAGGTTTTCAAAAAGAAATCTAAAATTGTCAAAATAACTGTCAAAGTTTAAATACATAATTCAAAGTTTCTCTTCGAATTTTGTGATTTAACCACAGATTATTTAACGTAGATAAAATTTATTCAGTCCATTCTTGTATCGACATATCGAAGTAATTTAGTACAGCAAAAAAACACCCTGTTCGAGACTGTGACAAGCCCAGTCCAGGAAAACTAATACACAGGTACGCAAATGATGATAAATATATTTGTCAAAATATGTTTCCATCCGGGATAAATACAGAGTTTAGTAATAATTCAATAACCAACCCACAAATGTATCAACAAGTCAACACACAAGGGCAACTAGCCATGAATGTACAAACCACGCCATATCTAATATCGATGTCGCAACCAGCACCAACTAAACCAATGCCACCTAACTTGTACCCTCCACTACCACAGACACAAATTCCATTAGTGCCGATCACATATCATAGTTCTGCTTCAAATTATCAATTACAACGATTGCCATCCACCAGTGAAGAAGAGGAAGAAAACAACGAACCAGCTAGCAGCAACGATTGGCAAGAAATTAGAAGCTCAAAAAGAAGAAAAATCAGAAAAACAACAGACAATGCAAACAGTACAAATATTATTGTAACAGAAAATAGATTTGAAGCGCTAGAAAATGAAGTAATCCCTCCCAAGGAGAACAACACAGCAAACCCTCCACCAATTTTCATACACGGTGTACAAGACTATCAAAAAATGGTACAAAAAATTAAGGATGTAGCAGAAAGGGAAGAATATCATACAAAAAGTTTAACTAACAATGTCGTAAAATTAAGTTGTGGCACGCCAGATACATATAGAAAAATGGTTAGATATTTTAATGAACATAACATTTATCACCATACATATCAGTTAAAACAGGATCGAGCCTATAGAGTTGTAATAAAATACCTTCACCACTCTACAAACACCGAGGATATAAAAAACGAACTCCTAAAACTGGGTCATAAAGTTCGAAATATAATAAATGCACAACACAGAATTACTAAAGAGCCACTTAATTTGTTCTTCGTGGATCTCGAACCGGCAGCAAATAACAAAGATATTTATAACTTAACGGGGCTACAGATTAGAGTTATTGAAATTGAACCTCCCCGAACAACCAAAAATCGCATAATACAATGCATGAGATGCCAATCGTACGGTCACTCCAAGTCATATTGCAATAAACCATTTGTATGCGTCAAATGCGGAGGAGCCCACAATACCACAACTTGTAAGAAGACTAGAGAAACTCCAGCAAAATGTGCATTATGTGGTGGGGATCACCCCGCAAATTATAAAGGATGTGAACATTACCAAAAAATTTATAATATTAATAACAGGTATCATAACAGAGGAAACGTATTAAATCCAGCAATAAATCAAATACATACACAACCCAGAATATATACACAACCCAGGATTCAGAATCAGTATGAAAGTTACGCTCAAGCTGCAGCAAATAATCAGAACAATAACGAAGATACAGCGAGTATACTTACCAAATTTCTAGAAGAGTTTAAAAATTTATTTAACCAGCTAATGCAACAAAACAGTATGGTGCTCAACATGATTTCCATGCTAGTAAATAAAGTAAACTAACAATGTCAAAGTTCATAAGAATTGCCCAATGGAATGCCAATGGTCTTCCTAATCATAAAGAAGATATAAAACTATTTCTGGAACAAAATTTCATTGACATACTACTAGTAAGTGAAACCCATTTTACAGACAGAACCTACTTCAAGATACCTAAGTATAAATTATATTACACAAATCACCCAGATGGTACAGCCCACGGAGGTTCAGCCATATTGATAAGAGAAACTATAAAACATTATGAAATGCTAAAATACGAAACAAATCACATTCAAGCAACATCGATAAAAATACAAACTCTTCCATATGATATAACTGTCACAGCAATTTATTGTCCGCCCAGGCATAGACTTACAAAAGAAGATCTTCTACCCTTTTTCGAAACTCTAGGGCCAAAATTTATAGCAGGTGGAGATTACAACTGTAAACATACGCTATGGGGTTCACGCCTAACAACCACCAAAGGCAGAGATCTAGCAAAAGTTATCCAGGATAAAAGCTACTCATTCCTATCGACGGGATCACCGACATATTGGCCAACCGATCCAAATAAAACACCAGACCTATTGGATTTCTTTATTACAAACGGAATATCTCAATCATATACAGATGTAGTACCAAGTTTTGATTTATCATCAGATCATAGTCCCATAATTGCCACAATTAGCACAACGGTGATAATCAAAAAACCAACACCTCGACTGCATAACTTCAAAACAAACTGGGACACATACCGGCTAATCATAGAACAGGAAGTAAATCTACTAGTGAGATTGCAAACTCCCGAACAAATAGAAACAGAAACTAATAATCTAATCAACTTACTTCAAAATGCTGCCAAACAGTCTACCCCTCAACCTGGACAAAAAAAATTTTCAACCAACATTCCTCTTGAAATAAAAAGACTAGTAGCAGAAAAACGAAAAGCCAGATCAATTTGGCAAAGAACTCACAGACCAGACGACAGGACAGTTTATAATAACAAAACAAGAAACTTAAAAACAGCTCTAGAACAGATGAGAAACAACTCATTTGAAAACTATGTATCAAACCTTTCGCGTCAAGATAACTCTATCTGGAAACCAATCAAAAACAAAAATAAACCAATAAATACTTCACCTCCAATTCGGAAAAACTCATTACCACCAGGACCATGGGCAAAAAGCAACAAAGAAAAAGCTGATTTATTTGCTGAACATCTAACTGAAGTCTTCAAGCCACACGACAATGACCAAGTACAAGAAGTAGAGCAGGAACTAGCCTTACCAATTAATCAACGAGAGCGACTAACTTTAATTACACCGAAGGAGATCAAAGATGAAATTAATCATTTGAATGAAAAGAAGGCACCAGGCACTGATCTCATAACAGCAACAATGCTAAAACAACTTCCTAAAAAAGGTATCATGAAGTTATTGTACATATTAAATGCAATCTTAAGACTTAATTATTGGCCTATATCACTAAAAATTGCCCAAGTAATTATGATACCGAAACCTGGTAAAGCTTTAACGGATGTTTCATCATACCGCCCAATAAGTCTACTGCCAATAATGTCAAAACTTCTTGAAAAGCTGTTACTTAAAAGAATTATGAGCGACCTAGAATTCCAAAACTGGATCCCAGAACACCAATTTGGATTCCGGCAAGGTCATTCTACAGTGCAACAATGCCATCGCATATCAAATGTAATTAATAGAGCTTTGGACAATAAACAGTATTGCACAGCAGCCTTTCTGGACATTAGCCAAGCATTTGATAAGGTATGGCACCCAGGATTACTTTATAAAATCAAAAAATCCCTACCCAACAAATACTTTGACTTATTAAAATCATATCTAAATCACAGAGAATTTGAAACTAAAGTGGAGGATGAACTATCAAACCGTAACAAAATTCAATCAGGAGTCCCACAAGGTAGTATATTGGGTCCACTTCTTTATGTACTGTACACATCCGATTTACCAACCTCTCCACAAACCACCATTGGAACTTTCGCTGATGACACAGCAATATTTGCAACTGAAGAGGATCCAAGAGCTGCAGTATTAAAACTTCAAGAACACCTAGACCAAATTGGACAGTGGTTAAAGAAATGGAAGATAAAAGCTAACGAAACTAAGTCAACACATATAACTTTCACACTAAGGAAAGACCAATGCCCAAATATTAGCCTTAATCAAGTCAACATACCACAACAGAACATCGTCAAATACCTGGGGCTTCATCTTGATTCTAAATTAAACTGGAAACAACACATTTTAAAGAAGAAGAAACAAATTGAGTTGAGAGTGAAAGAAATAAATTGGCTTATAGGTAGAAAATCTCGACTCTCAATTGAGAACAAACTGCTGATTTATAAAACAGTCATCAAACCTATATGGACGTACGGTATAGAACTATGGAGTTGTGCCAGCAAATCAAACACAAAAATTATCCAAAGAACTCAATCAAAAATTCTACGCACCATCGCAAATGCCCCGTGGTACATTTCCAACCAAACCCTTCATACAGACCTAAACATCCCGTTAGTCAGCACAGTAATTCAAGAAAGAGCCAACAGACATCACGAGAAATTGGAAGACCACCCCAACCAATTAACATTACCATTACTGCAGCCACTAAACAACAGAAGATTGCGAAGATTATGGCCCATAGATCTTCGCTGAAACTGAGGTGAAACCGCTGGGTGATGTACCTCATAACGCCATTTTAGTGTACAATAATACATTGATATATGTTATTGTACTTGTTATCAAATTAGCTTATATAATATGTAATTATGATTGCTAATAAATGCTTACAAAAAAAAAAAAAAAAAAAAAAAGAAATCTTACCTCGCATCTCATGAAATATGACAATTCATTAGATATTTTTTGTGAAAAGTCGTGTGCATCCTTATCGTCAATATTAGCCAAATATAAAGCAGTTCTTAATATCGGTGAGGTGAAACCATATCCTCTTGCAGAATAGGCATACTTTTCCAATTCTTTAACGTCATATTTTGTTAGTTCTAAACACTGAGTTAAATTGGTTATAGTATACGACATCAGAACTTGTTTCAGAATATCAGCAAAGAACTTATGAGATTTGAGATGATTTATTAAAAGGTACCATACGGATGATTCCACAAAAGTTGCGTCTAAGATTGCCTTGTTCCGTCCAATATTTTCAAGGGAATGCCACGCTGGTTTATTGTACCTCCAGTCTGAGACATCCAAAATGTCGTCGTTGATAATGATACTAACGTCCATCTGAAAAATATGTGTATAACGGTTCATATCAATGGGTAAATTTGTAAATGTGTAACCTCCAGAAATGCATAAAAGGAAATAGTATACAACAGGTTTTCAAAATTTTCCAGGTTCAATAATTATTGATAAGCAAACTCAGGTTGAAAACCTAAAACGACCTAAACGTACTAGCATAGCAGACTGGGAATATTCTCTAAAATAAACATCAAACCAGAAAATGTAAACTAGGCCATCAATCACTTTGCTCCATTTAAATCTCCAGGGAAGGATTGATATTTCTTGCCCTACTGCAAAAATGATTGCACATCCTATTTCCCATCCTTACAAGAATCTTTAGGGCTAGCTTAGCACTAGGATATATACCGAAGACTTGAACAACTGTAAGTGTAGTGTACGTACATACACAAAATGGGGCGACAAGATAATGCCCGACTTAAATCAAAGAGGCCTATCCAGTCTTACATCATTTCTGTTGAAGATGATCCCTCAATGACAACCAGCAAACACATTAAAACAGAAAATCAGCATAAACAGCAATGGATCAAGTAGTTCAGATAATCTCTCACTCCAATCATAACAGAGATATTGCATTAACTGCCTTCTTAGGTATAGAAGGCGCATTTAATAATATACTAACAAATTCTCATTGTGATGCAGCATCATCAAGAGGAAAATCCGGTGCCGTATGCAACTGGAAAATGTTGGAAATGGACCTAACAAGAGATGATATTTTAGCCAAAACAACTAAGGGGTACCTACAGGGGAAGTAATTTCTCCACTCCAATGGTCACTCTTGGTAGATGACTTGATCTCGCTCCTTAATGCACAGAGGGTATAAGTGCAGGCCTGTAGTAATTATGGTAAGTGGCCCGTAGTAATTTAGTAATTAGGGTAAGAGGAAAATATGGGAATGTTCTATCCATCACACCCCAAACGCCCTGCCAAACTTAGTAAAAGAATGGTAGTCAGTTTCACAAGAAAACGGAACCTAGGTAGTAAATAGTATCTGGATGCATTCTCTGTATAGAGAAACTGTCAAAGAGGCGAATGAGGTCAAATATCTAGAAGGTATTCTGGATAAGCGGCTTACATGGAACTCCTGTTTGGCAAGAATAACCACCAAAGCAAAGCTTTCCCTTTGCATATGCCGAAAATTATACGGGAAAACATGGGGTTTCAAACCCAAACCTAATATGCACTGTTAGCACTAATATGTTGGTCTAAGTGTCTACAAAAGACCACCAAATAGAAGCTGAGTAATCTTCAACGACAAGCACGCTTAATCATAACAGAAATGTCGTCAACCTGAACCGTCTCCATGGAGGACATGGTTGACCTCCCTACATTACATATTTGGATGGAGAATGTAGGAATATAAGGCAGATAGGATGCCCTAAAGCAGGACAAAAGCATACCGGAATTAAATCTGGAGAGAAAATTAAAAATCACCAGGAGTTGGAATGTTACAAGATGCAATACAACCTACATATATTTCTGAAAAGCCGATGAATGAGTTGGGGCTGGCAAATGAGGAGGGAAACCAAAGCTAAATCTTAGCGAAAGCCTATGCACTCTTAGTCCATTCATTAACGGTAAAATATTGCAAAACCTTTAAATTGTAAAGAACCGCTTGGATTGACATGAATTTTGGCATACACATAGCTAACAAGTCAAAGAAAAAAGGTGATATTGTGCCGATATGTGCTTTTGCCCTGGGGGTGGTTTTCACCCCCCCTTGAGGGTGAAAAAATTTTCGTCCAAAGAAAGTCAGGAAATGGATAAACTGGCTAATTTTAAGTAACTTTTGTTCAATAGAGTTTTTTACAAGTCAATACTTTTCGAGTTATTTGACAGTGAACATGTTAATTTTTTCAACAAAATAACCACGCTTTTAGACGGTTTTTCGCAAATAACTCAAATAGTAAGTATTTTGTCGAAAAAACATTCTTAGCAAAAATATAGCCTGTAAAAAATTTTAAAAAAATGGTGTATACATCACGTCTCTACACCTAGTAGAAGCAGAGTTTTATAGCTAATGAAAAACAGGTTCATATTCGTCACATTCCAAATGAAATACTTTAACGTGAAATAACCAAAAATGAAGCACATTTCGGGGAAAACTCATTACAACTTATTTAAAGTGTTTAAAAAAATCTTCATTTTTTTTTATAAAGAAAATGTCTAGCATCAAAATTAAACAAGTTACGCTCAAAATAAAGTTAGTCTCTTTTGGTTTTGGTAAAAAAATCGAGAAAATCACCCCCTAATTAATATCTTAAATGAACTTAATCGTTACGACTTCATAAGTTTCTTGACTCCTGTATATATTGTTTATATGATCTGTAAGTTTCATCGGTTCAAAGTCCTTATTATTGAAAGGGCTGTAGTTAAAAGGGGTTAAACGAGTCACTGATCACGAATGTATGCAAATTTAGAAACACCAAATCTTAATCAATTTTTGTCCAACAGAAAAACAAAAAAATACATGATATTCAGAAAAGCAAATCTAACTTTTTTTCTTTTTCGAAATTTTTGGTATCTTTAACAATTTTTAAGTTATTTTGAAAAAAAGGATATTTTTCAAAATTTAAATTTTTAAAAATTTTACTTTGAAACCAAATTTTTTCAAAAATAAGCACTTTGAATCGATGAAACTCATAGATCATATAAACACAACATAAGTAAAATAATTTGTGGAGCGGTAACGATTAATTTAATTTAAGTTGCTAATTAGGGGGTGGTCTTCCCGATTTTTTTTAGCAAAAACAAAAGGGACCAACTTAATTTTGAGCGTAACTTGCTTAAATTTAATGCTAGAAACTTTTTGTAAAAGCAGAAATAAACCGTGTGTAAAACACTTTAAAAAAGTTATAATAGGTTTTCCCCAAAAAGTGCTTAATTTTTTGGATATTTTACGTCGAAATATTCTATTTGAAATTTGGTGAATATGAATCTATTTTTCATTGACTATAACTCTTGTTCTATGAGATCCAGAGACCTAACGCGTACACCATTTTTTTTAATTTTTTATAGGCTATATTTTTGCTAAGAACGTTTTTTTCGACAAAATACTTAATTTTTGAGTTATTTGCGAAAAACCGTCTAAAAATGTGGTTATTTTGTTGAAAAATGAACATATTCACTTGCAAAAATCTTGAAAAGTGTTGACTTGGCGAAAAAGCTCTATAGAACAAAAGTTACTTAAAATTAGTCAGTTTACCCATTTCCGAACTTATTTTGGACTTATATTTTTTCACCCCCAAGAAGGGGTGAAAGTCACCCCCAGGGCAAAAGCACACATCGGCACAATATCACTTTTTTTCTTTGACATGTAATCTATATGTATGCCAAATTTCATGTCAATCCAAGCGGTTCTTTAAAATTTAGAGCAAAAACCGTGAAAGAATGGACTATCTACTATCTTACAAGCAGAAATCGATGCTGTAAGAAGTGTGCGTGCGTGTAGGAACTAATCATAGGGAACTGCACGGACAAATCGATAAAGATTATTTCTGATACTCAGGCAGCATCAACGGCACTGGAATATAATCGTATTGACTCCAAGTTAGTTTGGAATTGTCTTCATAATCTGATTGGGATCGGAAAAAATGACAAAGTAAGTTTACTCTGGGTTCCTGAACATGCAGATATTGCAATGAATAAAAAAGCGGACCCACTTGATAGGTAAGGGGCAAAAGAACATTCATAGGTCCAGAAACTGTCATCGGCATAGCAAGAAGCACAACCAAAAGATCAATATCGGACTAGGTGAAACGGATGAACCTTAACCACAAGTACGAACAAGTGGGTTTTAAACATTCAAAGATTTTCATACATGAACCTTCGAAGAAGAGATTCAAAGATATGTTAGATATGAGTAGGAGTCATATGCGTACTTTTATAGGTCTCCTAACAGGACTCTCTCGCCTCAAAGGGCACATGATCGAAATCGGACTGGCAGAAAGGGCAAATTGTAGATTGTGTCGGTCTGATGACGAGACAGAGTTTGATAACTTTGTTGAAGGCTGGGCCGAAGAGATAACTTTAACCTAGGGATGAGCACAATAGACCTCTTAGGTCGCGTGGAAGGAGGAACGTAGCCTAAATAGGAGTGGAAGGAACCAAACCTAAGTAATATATTAGTGGAGAGAAATAAGGTTTTTGTCGGGCCAATTGAGCAGCCAGGTTCCAAATGGGTTTTTTGGGTACTCTACACCTAATACCACTGATTAACCCAACACAGATGCGAAACCCTGGCGATGACTCTGGTACCGAGTTTTGGTAAACTCCTCCCACTTTGAGTTACCAAAAGGATAGTCGCTTAGTAGCTCGCTTAGTATGTAGGCTTAAGCTTATTACCAGTTCCTGAATAACCTCGACAGTACATGCGCTTATTGTAGTGTTAAATTGACGGGCTGATTATTGGGAATTTTTTCTATTTATCAAGTGTGTTTAAATAGTTTTTTTATATTTTTAAAAATGGTTAGATATACGTGTATATGTGAAGGGTGTTCATCTAAGACAGGTCAAGAAATATCATTTTTTAGATTGCCAAAGAATGAAGTAAGGTATGTAGTGTCATTAATAAATTGATTTACTTTCTAAATACTGATTAAGCGGCATATTACTTATATCATATTAATTATATTAATCTGGAAACTTACATAAAATGGTTACTCAAGCTATGTGTGTTAGAAATAGTTCCAATAGTATTTTTTCAAGAAATATTTTGATAAGTGTGAAAAAAATCCTGTCTCGGAAACAGTAATTTTTAGTTAGGTACTAGTAAGAATGAATAACGCCCTGTTATTGAAGATAGTCAAAATAATCTTAAAAAATAAAAGAGATAATAACAAGACATTAAATTTTTATTAAAAAACATCTTAGGTTATAGGAGTGAGCTATGGTTAAAAGCTACTAAAAACAAGATTTGTTAGAGGAGGATTTAACTAGATATATAATTTGCGAAAAGCATTTTGAAAATAAATTTTTATGCTTTTCTTCACAACGAAAACTCTTGTATGACAATGCTTTGCGTTCAATTTTTACCGAATGTAAAGATATCTGCACGAATACGTCTGAGGAGCCGCCGAAAAGAGTTCAAATATTGCTAGGTAAAAAATTAGGTAAATATCAATAATTTGAATAATAAAAAGATATGATTTTTCAGATAATAATATAATAATAGAATATCCATTAGAATATATCTTAATAGAAAAACGCCTGCGGCGGAAAATTTACAGGTAGTATCCTCTAAACAAGTTTCTATGAGCCCCAGTAAGGAAAAATATGGACACGTTTCTACAAGAATTACAAAAGATGTTTCCCAGTTATCACCTTCTCACGCTGTTTAAAAAATTATGTGACAAATTTCTTAATAAATCATTGGCCGAAATTGCAAAAACTCAGGCACTGTTGCAGAAAAAAGTCCCAAAGGCCAGAAGATATTCTTAGGAATACAAACAATTCGCTCTCACATTATACTTTTTTGGACCCAAAACTTATCACTTTTTGAAAAAAATTCTTTATTTACCAACTAAACGTTGTTTACATAATTAAATTTGATTATATGATTAAATAACCTGGAACATGAAAATTATTGCATTAACAACACTTTATCTGGTTTTGTTCTAGAAGGCCATACCTGGAATTTCCAAATTACTGTCACCAAACGACTGTCAATTTTCTAATACCTAGTTTACTTTCTCTTGTTTTGTTAAGGACAAAACTTTGTTTTGTTTTGTTTTGTAGCTAGTTTACTTTCTCTTGTTTTGTACCTACCTAGAATTCCCAAATTACCCTATTATATTTATATCGTGTTCGCTTCCAAGCAACTTTTTATTATTTTTCAATATACACAGAAATTTAATAAATGACCATTTATATATAAATCTTTAACGATTGTCACTTTTCTAACAGTTAGTTAACTTTCTCTTGGTTTGTTAAGGATATACCTATAATTCCCAAAATAACTATTGTATTTTGATTTCCTTTTTCATTTAACACATAAATTTATTAAATGACCAATGTTCTGTTAAGTTTTGTTTGTCTTAATTTTTAGTGTAAATATAGTCAATATTAAATCAGGTGTAAAATTAAGTATTATAGACCAAATGAACTATTGTGTAAGTTATCAATTGTATTGGTGCAAACACCGGCACAACAACTGTGCTCCTTAGTTTCAAGGTTACCAATTTTTGTACCGGCATCATAGCATAGCTTTCGCATCTGTGTTGGGTTAATCTGTGCTAATAGAGAATTTTAGTTATTAACAAATAAGGGTCAAAAATAGCAGTTTTTTCGTTTAAATCACTACAGGTAAAAATAGGGTAATTAAATATCTTATTTAGAGTAATCATCTTTTAGCAAATGAGCAATGGTTTAAAATAGCAGTTTTTGAATTTTGGTCCGATCATTTGTTCCTTCGCAAGTTGCAAAATAAAACTAAAAAGTAGAGTCATTTTTTACTTATAAACAATTTAAATAGCTTTGTTAATATTGACTGCAGAGTAAATCTACTGCGGGATTTTAAAATCTGGTATTTTTACACGAATTTTCATAAAAAAACTATTCGCCTAGGTTAATTACGGTCAAAGTTAGCCACTTTTATTGTTTAGTTCATAGTTACTTCTATACACATAAAATTCTCCTCTAACAGTGTTAGTTACCAAACTCCTCCAAAACGGGTTGACCGATTTTTATTAAATTTTACAGGTATATCCTGTAGGACTGCGAATAAGTTTTCATCTATTTTTCATACCCATAAGATATAAGGGAGGTTGCCCCCCTGACAGTTAATTTTATTTTTTTGGACAAAATTTTTTACCTTAATTTTCTCTTCTATAACCAACCCCTATTTTTAAATAGCCCTCTATATAATATTTACACATATAAAATTCTCCTGTCACAGTGTTAGTTGCCATAGAACTCCGAGACTGCTTGACCGATTTTTATGATATTATATATGTATATTCGGTAGGTCTTAGAATTGGTCGTAATCTGTTTTTCATATCCCTGAGTGATAAGGGGGGTTCCCCTATCATTTTGTAATGTTAAGTAGGGATATGTGTACATAACTTACTTTACAGAACTGCGAGTACATACAAATTAAAAAAATATGATTAAAATCCATCAACAAGCTCCGGAGATATTAATAATCGCAGCATTTGTTTTGATAAAGTAAAACATGATCGACTCATGGAAATCCTAAAAAATAAAAACCTAGATGAAAGAGATTTAAGACTAATAACACACCTCTATTACAATCAGCGAGCAATAGTAAGAATTGAAAAGGAAACATCTGAAGAGATGGAAATAAAGAGAGGAGTCAGGCAAGGCTGCATACTATCACCTCTATTATTTAACGCTTATTCTGAAGAGGTAATGCGAGAAACTCTGGAAGATGAAACAGTCGGCATAAGAGTAAATGGAGTTTTAGTTAACAACTTCAGATGTGCAGATGGTACAGTAATAATAGCCGATAGTCTACAAGACCTGCAAAGACTCATGAGTAAAATAATAAGGTGTAGTAGGGAGTAGGGATTCTCTCTCAATATCAAAAAGACGAAGTTTATGAAAATTAGTAAAAACAACCATAATACTAACGAAATCTTGATAGTAGAGGGCCAGCAGATCGAAAGAGTAAAAAAGTACACTACCTAGGAACAGAAAATAATGACTACACTTCTTCTTCACGTGCCATATCAGAATTATCCGACGTTGGCGATCACCATTGCGAAGGTTTCACGATCTTCTGCAACATTGAATAGTTGTCCTGCATTTGATATCTGAGTCCATTCACGAATGTTTTTTAACCAAGAAACTTGTTTTCTTCCTACACCTCTACACCTCTACGGCCCTCTATTTTGCCTTTAAGGATCAGTTATAATATTTTATATAGACTTCCCCTCACTATATGTCCCAGATAAGACATTTTTCGATGTTTAACAGTGTTTAGAAGTTCTCTATCTTTGTTGACCTACACAGAAAATTAATGTTAATGACTACACTACAGAAATAAAAGTCAGAATCGAAAAAGCACGTTCTAATTTTATAAAAATGAAAAAGGTCCTATGTAGCAAAGATTTAACATTAGCTCTTAAAGTACGCCTAACAAAATGTTACGTCTACAGTGTTACTATATTATGGAGTGTAAGCATGGACCTTAAATGTAGAGACAATGAGACGACTTAACGCCTTTGAAATGTGGACCTATAAAAGAATTATGGGGGTTTCCTGGGTAGATAGAGTTACGAACAATGAAATACTGAGAAGAATAGGTAAAGAGAAGGAGGTTGAACTTACAATTAAAGAAAGAAAGCTACAGTATCTCGGACATGTGATGCGAGAAGTATGGCATCCTACGACTCCTAATGCAAGGAAAGATAGATGGCAGAAGCATCGGAAGAAGACGAATTTCATGGCTGAAAAACCTGAGAGAATGGTTTAAAAATGAAGCTCAAAACAACTATTGAGAGCTACTGCCTCAAAAATTAAAATAGCTATGATGATTGCCAGCCTCCGTAGCGGAGATGGCACCTGAAGAAGAAGAAGAAGAAGCAGTTGTTTGAAGAATCAATTTTATTTTTTGAGTGCACGGATTTTAATATTTCCCCTCCACCGATCACGAATCGATTTCGTTAAGACGTCATTTATAAAGCTTTAAGTAACGTTTACACGTATCCAGTAATTGGCGCCAATCTCACTGGCACTCTTATTAAAAATCCTAACACTGCCACTGAAACCACAGGTACGACAGCGCCAGCGACTGGAACGCTGTGTTTACACGTGTCTACAACCACTGGCACGGGGTTAAAGGGGACGCGAACGAGGGCCACTGGCATGAAAAATAGACCAGCTTTCTATTCGAGACAGCGCTGGACTGGAGTAAAAAATCGTTTACATGATGCCACTACCATGCCAGCACTGTCGTTCCAGTGCGACTGGCGCCAGTTACTGGATACATGTAAACCTGCCTTTATTAACCTCTCTGTTGAAGTTTAACGTTTACTCAAACTTTTACGCATAAACTATATACCTTTTATTCACAATGGCGTTAGTTGAATATTATAAACAAAGTAGCAGTAAATTAAATAAAAAAAGTGGTTAACTTTGACCGTAATTAACCTAGGCAAATTTTTTTTAAATTCTTGTAAAAATACCAGCTATTCAAATCCTAAAATAGTTTTAATCTACAGTCAATATTAACAAAGTTATTCAAATTGTTTATAAACTAAAAATGACTCTAATTTAGAATAATGTTTTTCGGAATGCTAAAAATTACATTTTAACGATTTTTTTAAGCTTTGAAAACATAACTATCCCTGTTTCATGTAGTTTGCACAGAATTGCTATATCGTTATTACTTTCTGAACAATAACATTGCAAAGAAAAAGCTCTTTAGGAATATCAAATTGAATAAAATTTAAACTAATTGACTAATCGTCTTAAATTTTTTTGCAAATTATTTGGACTGCTTGACTCAACTTTTCGTGCAATATGAAAGGCTAAAGGTCATTTTCGCAAAAGTTATGACAATTTTTTTATTTCCAGAATTTTAGTTTTATTTTGAAATTTCCGAAGCAACAAATGGTGGGACCAAAATTCAAAACCTGCCATTTTAAACCTTTGCTCATCTACTAAAAGAAGGATACTATAAATAAGATATTTAATTACCCTATTTTTAGCTGTAGCGATTTAAACAAAAAAACTGACATTTTTGTCGCTTATTTGTTAATAACTAAAATTCTCGTCCGAACTCTGACGGGCATTTTTGTATTTAGAATGTATTCGGTACATAGTACCCAAAAAAACCCATTTGCAACCTGGCTGCTCAAGTGTCCCGAACATGGTATAATATTTTTACCTTATTTCCCTGGCTTATATATTATACAACAATAAATTATAATTGTTGATATATAAGACGTTTGCGGAAAAAATATTGTATGATATACGTGTTAAAAAGTACATTTTTAAGGCACTCATGTGAACTGCAAACTTTTTCATGCATGCCTTAAAATTGTACTTTTAACATTTGTATCATAAATAACTATTAATATACTTAATACGCTATTTTATATAGCTTCAAATACCATTGTAACTGACTAAAACAGTTATTATGCTAATTTTGTTTTTGAATTAAATTTAAATTTTAAATTTGTTTTTGATTAAGCTCATAAATCACTCTCTATAATTTTATCAAAAATAATGTTTGGTGGATAAAACACAATTTTAAAATATTTTTCAGATAACTTTAACCTTCGGAGTACGAAGACTGGGTCAAGCGTGACCCGAAATTCACTTATTTCTTAATATTTTATGAAATAATTTTTTTACAAATCCGATTGATCGTAAGTTCTCCTTATTTGTTTCAGTCTAGTTTTTCGTATATAATTCGTGAACATGCAAATTACAGTTTTTCCTCTACGTAACATCTATGATGCCGGGTCACTCCTGACCCGGTCTTCGGATTTCGAAAAATATTTTTAATATGTTTGTAGGTACACGTACATCGCAGCCGTCTCTGTTTACGGGTATACGTATTCAAATATATGGCCGGAGCGAATTTACCTATGCCCGTTTTCTGTAAGGTATTAAAATCTGGCCGCCGGAGCGAACTAATATATACCCATGGGAAACCATCTTAAAAAATTTAATTACAATAATTTAGGATTATAATGGTTATGTTTGTTTGTTTTTTGTTGAATTTTAAAGATAGTGTTTATTAATACTGACTATTTAAAACATCCTTATAAATAAAATCCTATAAAAAGGCAATAAACGAAATTGACAATATATCGTACCTTGGTAGAACCTATTATGACTTATGGGGCAGAAGTTTGGCAGATGACAAAAAAAGATAGGAAAAGAATAGAAGTAGTAGAAATGGATTATCTAAGGAGAGCGTGTGGTATATCTAAAAAAGATCACATCAGGAATGAAGATATTAGAAGGAGGACACATACTGTATATTCCAGTGTAGATAAAATTGAAACTAGACAACTAGTGTGGTATGGTCACGTGAAACGAATGAATGAAGATAGATGGCCAAAGAAAGCTTTAAATTACATACCACACCAAACAAGAAGAAGGGGAAGACCTTCAGTTGCCTGGGAAGAAAATGTACGGCACATCATGAAAGATAGAGCCATCAAAGAAGACGAATGGATGGATAGAAAACGATGGCGGTCGAAATGCGAGAAGCGGCAGAGGCTGTAGGAACCTAGCTGATAGATAGATAAATAAAATGAGAATGGGTCACGCTTGACCCATCTTCGTAATCTAAGTAAGTCAAATAATCTCCGTACTCCGAAGGTTAATAAATTTTGGAAATTATATTAAATTGAACATAATTTTTGTTTTATTTAAATGAATGAATTTAAAGGAAAAGTACTTTAAAAGTGTGTAAAGCATTTAGCTGCTAGCTGAGGAACTTAAAAAAAGAAAAATTCGGATAGCATAGATAATTTTAATCATCATTAATATCGCACCTCCGCTTAAAAATCAAAAAAGCAAAGTTTCGAGAAAACGACGTTTAAAGTTTGTCGTTTAACCATTTTCGGGTTTAATTCAAAAACAAAATTAGCATAATAACTGTTTTAGTCAGTTACAATGGTATTTGAAGCTATATAAAATAGCGTATTAAGTATATTAATAGTTATTTATGATACAAATGTTAAAAGTACAATTTTAAGGCATGCATGAAAAAGTTTGCAGTTCACATGAGTGCCTTAAAAATGTACTTTTTAACACGTATATCATACAATATTTTTTCCGCAAACGTCTTATATATCAACAATTATAATTTATTCATTCTTAATTACAGGACAATATCTAATCTGAATTCGCTCTACCGAGATTCACTTTGACACATTCGGAATAGGAAACATACAACACAAAATTCCTACCTCACACTATTAACTGCTAAAATCAACTTAATCTCTCATTAAAAAAAGAAGAATTATTAGAAATAGTGGAAGTGTCTACTAATCTCATAAAATTTTGTGGAGTTTATTTCTACAAAATATTTTTATTTTGACAATAAATAATTTTCTCATTTGTTATCAATACATTATAATGGTGTAAATAAATAATTATTGATTGGCGTAAGGTTAATGTTATTTTTATGTCTGTTTACTATTAATAATATTGGCTATCAGCAGGTGCGTTGGTTGTGTAGTAATTTCCAGTCATTTCTGCCAACTGAACTTCCCAAAAAAGAAATTACTAACATCAGTGTCAAAGTGAATCTCGATAGAGCGAATTCAGAATACAAAAACTTTTACTTGAACTTGATGACTGATATTCCATTTTTATATTTTTCTTGTCATTACATCAAAACTGTCAATACGTAAATCATAACAACTATAGAATATCATCTTACTTTTATTGTTGTATATTCTAACAAAGTTTAATAGTTTTTTCTACAAACGTGTTAAAAATGCAATAATACAGTTTAAATTAAATTTTAGAACACCTTTTAAACCACCTTTTTCAAATTGCGCAAGTTGTACTAGTAATATTATTGTTACTTACTTACTTAATCCAGAACTCGTCTACCTTTCGGTGTGAGTTGTTACGGAGTTAGGTTCTCCGTCGTTTTCTTCCACATTTCCTTCCATTTCCTTCTATCCATAGCCAATGCTTTTGTTTCCTCCCATTTTATTCCTCATTTGTCGGCCGCTTCCCTTACTTCTTCTGTCCACGTCTTTCTTGGCCTTCCTCTCTTCTTTCTTCCCATATCTCTCGCTTCATATATCTGTCTTACTATTTTTTCTTCTCCTCTTCTCAGTACATGTCCGAGCCATCTAAGTTGTCCTTGTTTGATTGTTGTTGTAACTGGGTGTATTTTCAGATTTTGTCTAAAAGTTTGATTTCTAATTTTATCTTTCCTTGTTTTTCCCTCTATTGTTCTCAAAAATCTCATTTCTGTGCTTATTAGTCTATTCTTTTGCCTTTTTGTTAATGCCCAAGGTTCACAGGCATATGTTGGAGTGGGTTTCACAATCTTTTTTACTATTTCGGTTTTTATATTCTTAGGTATTTCTTTCTTTTTTTAAAAAGTTACTCTTAATACTATTGTACAGATTATCAGTCTTTCCAATTCTTTCATTTATCTCATCTTCTAATTTTCCATTCCGGCTTATGATTGCCCCCAAATACTTATATCTGTCTACCTGTTCAAGTTGGTTGCCATCTACTTCTATTTTGTGTTTTCCGTTTTGTCTTCCAATTATCATTGTTTTTGATTTTTCTTTGTTTATTTTCATGCTTCTGATTTTTAGCTCTTCATACAATATGTTAATATTTTCTGGTTATTGTTTTTCTGACTCCCCAATGATCACCAGGTCGTCTGCGTAGCATAGTTCTGTCATTTTTATCATTCTCAACTTCCAATACCCTACATTATATTTTCTCCATTTGTGTTTGCAGTTTTTTATTACGTCATCTAATACTAGGTTAAAGAGTAGTGGGCTCAAGACACAACCCTGTTTTAATCCAATGTTGCTGTCGAATACTTTTGATTTTTCATTTCTTGTCTTTACATAGCTTTTCGTTTTTTCATATAAACTCTGGATGCATCCTATTAGACCTTGTTCACTTTTTCTCTTCTTCTAGAAGGCCAAGAAAAAGTATTTTCCAAATATCTTCTTTTTAATTCTGTCAAAATCTTTTTCCATATCTATGAAACATGCATGTATTTCTTTTTCTGTTTTAAGAGCTTTTTCTATTATTTGTGTGATTATGAAAATCTGATCGTTCGTCCCTCTTTCTTTTCTGAAACCACTCTGGCTCTCCTCAAAGGTGTTCTCTAGTTTTTCTCTTAGCCTGTTTTCTAGTATACTAGCCTAAAGTTTTCCTACTGTGCTTCCTAGTGTTATTCCTCTATAGTTTAAGCATTCTTGGCTATATCCTTTTTTAAACAATGGTGTTATAATGCCTATCTGCCAGTCTAGTGGTACTTTCTTCTCTTTCTTAGCTTGGTTCATGATGTTTAATAATTCTTGTTGTCTTTCGTCATTCATGTATTTGACCATTTCTGCAGTTATATCGTCATGTCCTGGTGATTTTCCCAGCTTGCTTTTGTTGATTGCATTTGTTAATTTTTTTTGTGTTATATTTTCTATCTGTTCCTGTTGCTCTTGTGGGGTGTGTTGATTTTTGTTTTGTTCTAACTTATTTCCTTCTACTTGTTCCACTTCCAAGAGTTCTTCAAAGTATTCTCTCCACCTCTCCATAATCTCATTCTCTTCTCTGAGTATGGTTCCATTCTTATCCTTCACGTTTTTCAATGTATTTGGTTTTGGTTTTCTCATGCCCTTAAGTGTGTTATAGAACAATTTCTGGTTTTCACCGAATGCTTCTGTTAATTTATTTCCAAATTCTACCCACGTTCTGTCTTTGTTATTTTTAACCATCTGTCTAACTTCTGTTGTTTTCTCTTTGTACTTGTCATAGCTTTCTTGCCTTCTGTCTGTTAAGTATTTTTTCCACAGTTTTTTCTTTTTTTGTACTATTTTCTCTGTCATTTGTCCAACATGCCGTGCGTTTTTTGGGGTTATTACTTATTTTTGTTACTCCACAGCTCTCTTTTGCAGTTACTAGTAGACTATGTTTATAATCTTTCCATCTTTCTTCTATATTTTGGTACTTATTTTCTCTTTTCCTATGTTCCTCTAGACATTTCTGGTATCTCTTTTTAACGTCTATTTCTTTCAGTTTGTAGCTTCTGATTTTTTCTTTTATTATTTTTCTCTTTTTGTCATTTTGTATGTATTTTATTATTCTAAAGCCCATTTTGACTAGATAGTGGTCACTTCCAATCTCTGCGCTTCTTTTTACCTTAATATTTTTTACTGCTTTCCATATCTCGGAGTTAATTAGGAAATAATCAATTATTGATCTCTCGCCTCTACCCCTCTTTTCCCTTGTGTATTTGTGGACGTCTTTTTGTGTAAACTTTGAATTCCCTATTATCAGATCATTTTCGATGCATAAATTTATAGTCCTTGTTCAATTATCGTTTCTTGTGTCCTCTCTCTCTTTTCCTAGCCATTTTTCTATACCAGCATTTTGTTTTCCCACTCTTCCATTCATGTCGCCCATTATTATTAAATTGTTATTCTCTGTCTTGTCTATTATTTCTTGAAGTTTTTCAAAATACTCATTTTTTTCATTCTTGTTTGTATTATCAGTTGGTGCATATGTTATGATGTAACTATACTTTTCTTGTTTAGTCTTTAGTTCAACTGTTAAAATCCTCTCGTTTGTAAACTGGACATCGATGATGTTTTTCATGTAGGATGGAGTTACAATTAATGCTACTCCTGCTTTCGCTGTGCTACTTTGGTCCACTCCTGACCACCATATATTGTATCCGTCTTTTATTTCTTTCATTCCTGTTCCTTTTTTCTTTGTTTCTGTGACTCCTAGTATGTCAATTTTTAGTTTTTTCATTTCTTCGACTATTTCCTCTTCTTTACCATTTATTCCTCTTGTGTCCAAATACCTATTTCTATCGTTTCGTTATTTATTAGTTCACGCCCTTGCTGTTTTCCTTTAATATTTTTTATTTTATTATCGTTGTTTGTTTTCTTTGTCCTTATTCCTGCCATTTTCGTCTCCACTATTTCTTTCGTATTATCGTATATCAGTTTTTAGAATTTTTCATATTTCTGACTTCGAGTTCTCCTTTTGCTTTATTCCATATCCATTCTTCATTTTCTATTATAATTTTTTGATATTTAATCTGTACTTGTTCACCTTTATTCTTCTCTGTTTGTGCCCTTTTCTTATGTGGTAGTCTATTTCCCTTTCTTTTGCGGTGAGATCATTGTTAATATAGACTAGATTTCTCTTTTTCTTTAATTTATGTTTATTTTCTATTATTTTCGTTTTTCTTTCTGTATATAACAATTCCACTAGGCATTCGTTTTGGCTGATTTTCTTAACTTCTTTTATTTCTGGTTCCACTTCTAGTTCATTTCTTATGAAATTCTTTATTTCAGTTTTCATGTCTTTTTGATTTGCGCTTTGTAGACTTATCCGTGTGATTACGACGTTATTTTTCCTTTTATCTTTCTCTAATTGTTCGACGTGTTCATTCAGTTTCAATATTTCTTTCTTTAAGCTTGAGTTTTCCCTTTTTAGTTCCATAATTACTTGCAGGTACTCTTCCTGCCCCTGTCTTATTTCTTTTATATCTTCTTTTATGTCCTTTCTCATATCTTCCAGTATTTTCCTTACTTCCTCCATTTCTGGAATTAATTTTATTCAAAAGTCTCCACGTTAAAAGCTTATTCCCAGGTCCACCCTGCAGAGGCCTAAACTTTTCTCAGAGAATTTTACTGAACTGTGAAGTTATATTAGAAATCTTACCTTAGTCCTTTCTTGTTAATTTTGTTACTTACGTTGCTCGCTATAATTATTACTATTTATTCACTATACTATAATAATACTATTTATATTACACTATTCCCCAAATATATTTTTTAACTAGTTCAATTTATTTAAGTTTGTAAACAATCGATTTATCGTTTAGTCCTGTCGCCAGGGGGGTACAACGGCCTCCTTTATTCAGATGGACTTACCCAAATTTTTTTTATGTATTTTGGCCCGTAGAAGACGAATTTTTGGGTAGCAGTTGATCCGGATGTCGATAAGATTGTTATAAACAAAGAAGTTGAGGAATTTCATAACAGCGATTTCCCGCAAAACAAAACATTTTTTTGTATATTTTGGGCCATTCTAACCATAAAATATTTTTACAAGTTTTTTCGTAGGATGCATAATTTTCGAGATAAACGCGGTTGAACTTTCAAAAACTCTAAAAATTGGAATTTTTAAACCCGAATAACTTTTGATTAAAAAATAAAATAGCAATTCTGCTTAGCGCATTTGAAAGATTAAGTCAAATTCTATCAGTTTTGAATATTTCCATTACTAAAAATTTATTTTTTTATTGTTAAAAAAAGCTAGAAACACATAGTGTTTCCCGTGCCTAATACATGCGTTTTATACATGCTACGTAGAAATCGCCTCGCTTGGACTTGTACCCCACTCTACCTACTCGTTCGATTTTAAATGGGAAATCATTGAAAACATCACTCAAGCACTTATAGCTTTGTTTAACAATAAAATAATAAATTTTTAGCAATGCAAATCATTAAAACCGATATAATTTGACTAGAACTTTCAAATGCGGTAAGCAGAATTGCTATTTTATTTTTTAATCAAAAGTTATTCGGGTTCAAAAATTACAATTTTTCGATTTTTTGAAAGTTTAACCGCGTTTATCTCGAAAACTATGCATCATACAAAAAAATTTGTAGGAACATTTTTTGGTTAGAATAGCCCAAAAAATACAAAAAAAATGTTTTGTTTTGCGATAAATCGCTGTTATGTAATTCCTCAACTTCTTTGTTTATAACAATCTTATCGACATTTGGATCAACTGTTGCCCAAAAAATTCGTGTTCTACGGGTCAAAATACATAAAAAAAACTTGGGTAAGTCCATCTGAATACAGGAGGTCGTTGTACCCCCCCTGGCGACAGGACTAGTTTTTGTTTCCGATATTCAAATCACTAATTATATTTGACCTCGACAAAACGTGATATTTTCCGATATACGAAATTTATATATCGCCGCTGTCTTGGCCACACACGTCCGTACTCCTTGGCTTCTCGACTCTAAACTCAACCTTAACTGTTTAGGATGCCCACGTGCAACCTTGTGTTCCCATGAATAAAACTGCTGACTAAGTGGACTGTATATATTTTTATTACTAAGACATGTGTGAACTCTTTGAAGACAACAAACAGACTGACTAAAAAATGAATATGTCGCTAATAAGCCATATATGCACGCAGGCAGGGCCGTCTCAGGACATTTCATTAAATATTGCAGCGAACATGCCGCCCCTCCTTGAAAGCACAGTCTTTCAAGATAACTAAAACTAAAGTTCCTATTATATCAACAAAATAATGCAACAATATAACCTAAAAGCAAAAATGATATCCTAAAATAAACGAAATTTTCTCTTTCCCCTATGTCTAATTATCCATCGGTAACACGCAAATTTTTGCCACCGCACGTTTAATACAGTGTCCATTACTCGTTTTGGGCGTCACTACCCGCACAATACCGTCTTTTCCAGGATGCACCTCCATTACCCTTGCCAAAGGCCATTTCATGGGTGGTACCCCACTCTCCTCCAAAATTACTATTTGTCCGGGTTTAATCTGGTCAGCTGAAGAACGCCATTTATTTCTTTCTTGCAAATTTGCCAGATAACCCTTGGACCATTTACTCCAAAAATTTTGCATCATCTGCGTTACCAATTGAAACCTTTGAATACGACCCGGATTCAGATGTAGAATGTTCTCCTGCTGCAACGCCACCAATGGACAGCCAATTAAAAAAATCAGGAGTGAGAACATTAAAATCAGTAGGATCCTCGGAAAGAGGGGTCAAAGGACGGGAATTTAAGCAGGCTTCAGTCTGCGCAATTACCGTATTCAACTCATTATAGGTGAGACTAGTGTCCCCAACAACCCTTTTTAAATGATATTTTGCCGATTTTACAGCTGCCTCCCATAAACCACCGAAATGTGGAGAATAGCTTGGTATAAAATGCCAGTTAATAGACAATTCAGATAAGTATCTAGCAAAAGTACACTGATTTACCCTATCCCGTAAAAAATTAAATAAATCCTGAAGGTGGTTGTTAGCCCCTACAAAGTTACTTCCATTATCCGAATATATATCCCGTGGTAAACCCCTTCTGGATATAAATCTTTTAAAACAATTCAAAAATCCCTGCGTAGTTAAGTCATTGACCAACTCCAAATGACAAGCCTTGGTCACCAAGCAAACAAAAATACACAAATACCCCTTAATAATTTTTTGCCCTCTAAGCTTATGAGCCCTTATATGAAACGGACCTGCATAGTCAACGCCACACCGTTCAAAAGGTTTACTAGGAGTTATGCGACTAGCCGGTAAATTTCCCATTTTTTGTTTAAGATGCAATGGCTTTGCCCGAAAACACGTTATGCACTTACGTAATATATCCCGAACCACGCTTCTACCCGATATAGGCCAATAGGTTAATCTCACAATATTTAATAACGTTTGCGCACCCGCATGCAAATTTCGATAGTGTTCGTTTTGTATTATGAGTCTAGTTAACTTACATGATTTCGAAAGTATAATCGGATGCCTTTGGTCGTACGCTACCTCAGCATTCTGTATTCTTCCTCCTACCCTTATTATACCCGAATCATCAAAGAATGGATTTAAACATATTATTTTACTTGAATTTAAAACCTTTTTTGAATTTTTCAGAGCTTGCCAGTCTTCATAAAAACTCCGTTTCTGCGATAATATTATTAGTCGTCTCAAAGCTGTTTCTTGTTCGTCATTTGAGAGAACCTTACTTAAAACCCTTTGTTCCCTTTTTAATTTAGAATTTTTGTAAAATCTAAATATCCAACGTATTACATTTTTTAACCGTTTAAGACCAGAATATTTACCGAATATGTCCTGTACCACAATTGAAGAAAATACCAATTTTGGCTTTCTAATTTCTGGCAGCTCCTCTACTTTAACGTCTGATTCTGTTTCAAACCACATTTCTTCGTGCAGTCCTAAAAAATTAGGACCATCCCACCACAATCTAAAATCCTTGGATTGCTCTGGTTCTATCCCTCTTGATAAAACATCCGCTGGATTTATCTCTGACCTAACATGTCCCCAAGAATTTTTATCCGTTAACCGTTGAATATCCCCTACTCTATTCGCTATAAAAGTTTTCCATTGGCATGGTTCTCCCCGTATCCATGCCAATGCTATCGTGGAAGCCGTCCAGAGTCTTATCTTGGTAAACCTAATATTTAAAGATTTAATTACCTCTTTAGTCAATTTTGCTCCTAAAAGAGCAGCACATAGCTCCAGTCTTTCCAAACACGCAGACTTCAAAGGAGCCACCCTAGATTTTGAACAAACTATATTTACATTATCCATACCGTTAAAATCCGTTGATTTTTCCCAATAAAATGTTTGATTTATTTTTAATTCTTCCAGAGCCGTCATTTTATCCTTGAACCTGCTCCAGGACGAGTCTAGTTCCTGAGGTAATGATTCATCCCATCCCAATTTCATCTGCCATAATGCTTGTACTATTAATTTTTCCCTTATCATCACTGGACTACCTAGGTCCAGTGGATCGAATACTTGAGCTACGACCGATAGAAAGCCTCTCTTGTACACCTCATCTTTTCTTGTAGCAATCGTGATTCTAAAATGCAAAACATATTCCTTTGAATTCCATAATAATCCAAGTGTTTTATTAATCCCATCTTCCGCTAGATAATGTTCTACATCCCCCGCTGAATTAGACTCATCCTTAAGAACCCCTGGATGATTTGACTTCCATTTTCTTAATGGAAGACATCCTAAATCCAAAATACTACTTATTTCCCCTTTTAACCTTCTAGCTTCTTTGACCGTGTTTGTACCCGTTATTATATCATCCATATAAAAGTCACGAAGTATAATTTCACTTACCCTTTGATATTTATCCTTATTTTCCCCAGCTAACTCTAATAAGCATCGAACCGCTAAATAACTAGATGAAGCTAACCCGTAGGTGACCGTGTTCAACCTATAAACTCCTACTTCGGTTTTCGTTGAAAATCTCCATAGAATTCCCTGAAATTCCCCGTTTGGATCATAAATCAAAATTTGCCGGTACATCTTAGCTATATCAGCAACAATTACTATAACATGTTCCCTAAACCGTAACAAAATATTAAATAAATTGTCCTGTAATTTATTACCCGTCATTAAAGTATCATTTAGCGAGATTCCCAAATCGCTAACCGCAGAACCGTCAAAAACAACCCTACATTTCTTAGTGATAGAAGAATCCTTGAACGCCCCGTGGTGACAAAGATAATGAGCCGCATGTGAGACTTGATTCTCATCCTCAATCTTGAACATGTACCCTAACTGGATATATTCCTTCATAAAATCATTATATTGCTGCTTCATGACGGCGTTCCTTTCTAATTTCCCTTCCAAATGACTAAATCTTTTTAACGCCGTGTCATAAGATTGGCCCAACTTATCCACATTATCCTTAAATAGATATTTCACAATAAACCTGCCTTCCCAGTTTCTTTCCCTAGAATTTTCAAATAATTCCTCACATCTTCGTTCTTCCGTTGTATGAGGTGTAGCTTCCTCACATTCATCCAAGCTCCAAAACCGTTCTAATTGTGCTTCAATATTTTTATTTTCCGTAAAATTGCAACTTTGTTTTTTGTGCTGGTCATTAACCCCTGGTATTAGCCCCGATACCATCAAACCCAATTTGGTTTTTTGAATAAAAGGTCCCTCTTTATTCACCTTGAACCGCCCTATACAAAGTAAGTACCAAAATACAGTTGCTCCAAGTAGCAAACCTATTTTATTTGTTTTCCAAAACTCAGTATCCGCTAGAGTAATATTTTCCGAAATTTTAAAAGTATTTACTAAATCCATGCTACGTGACGGTAGAACGTCAGAAATTTTATCAATGGCTAAGAAACAACCATCCATTTGAAAACTATTACATTTAGACCACACCGTTAAGTTAACCGAATCCCTTATGTTTGTGCAATTGTACTCTATCCCTTTTACCGGTATATTTACTTTAAAGGACTTTAGTCCTGTCTTTTCCCATAATTCTTTAGTCATAAAGTTTGATTTTGAAGCACCGTCTAATAATGCTTTACAGTCACTTAATTTTCCCGATTTTTCCATTATTTGTAACTGTTCCGTAGATAATAAAATCTCCCTTGAATCCGTATTTTCCGATATCCTCACCGATTTGTAACTGTGAACAATATCCTGTTCACAAGTCCGCGTACCTTCTGTATTCCCTTGAGCCTTCGAATTTTCATTATAATTATTTCCCGAATTATCCGCTGTGTTAACAGTGCTTTCCCTATTATTGTTATTACCCGAATTAATCCGATTTGCCGTATTATTTGCCGTGTTGTTATTATTAACCTGATTTCCCGTATTATGTGCCGTTTTAGCAGTGTCTTCCCTATCATTATTATTACCCGAGTTAATCCGATTTACCGTATTATTTGCCGTATTATTATTATTAACCCGGGTTCCCGTATCCACATTTCCCGTAACCGCATTTCCTGCAGTCGTATGTTCCGTAACCTCATTTTCCGTAACCGTATTTTCCGTAACCGTATTTTCCGTAACCGTATTTTCCGTAACCGTATTTCCCGTAAACCGTATTTCGTAACCTGTTCCCGAAAAAACAGGCACCGTATTATTATCCGTTTGTGGTGTCCCGCGACTAGCCCCATTTGTATTTACCGAGTCCGAATTGTTTATAACGAAATTCCCTGAAATATGTGGCAGAATATTAAATTTTCTACCACAAGCACTGCAACCTGGCATAGTACAGCTTTCTACCCTATGATTCCGCCCTTCCGTTTGAGCCCGATTATCCGTATTTTTTACCAATGCTCCTCTTTCCGTTGGAGCCCGATTTTCCGTGTTTTTGCTAATACCCGCATTTTTAGAACCATCATATGAATTTTGTAATTTACCCTCAGCTAACGCAATAATCCTAATATAATTATCTTCGAAACTAACCCTTTCATCTAATTGTTTCCCTGAACTGTCTAACATTTCAATTTTTGACTGAATGTCTGCAAATTTATCCCAATTTTCTTCACATTTCGATTTCCGAAGACGTAATTCTATGAGTTGCAATTGATTATCCCTTATATTATTTATAAATGTTTCAAACCGGCTTAATTGACCTTTAATTACACCCCTTCTAGCAACTAAATCTGTTAGATCACCCATTATAAACCAAAAATAATTTATTAAAACCAATAATTATTAAATCAACCAAATGTATTATCAAATTAAATTCTTCAATTTTAAACTCCGGAAATAAAAGTAATTAAATCAAAATTTACTACCTATGACAAATGAATAACATGCAATAAACACAGACCAAATTATGCTGTTTTTTATCTAATGTAATTAAGGAAAATATAAATAGGATATATATTAGCTCACCCACTTTCAATTTTATTATCGTCGTAAAACCATGCGGCTATTATATGTAGCTGAAACCTGATCCGCTGATTCCAATTCCCTTCTTTATGTTCTTTGTTTTCCGTTGAACTTGCAAAGCAAAAACACTTAACCGTCTTGAGACCCACTTGTTGACTTCACCGAATTTTAACCAAACTATTCACTTATTACGTCACCGTCACCACGTTGACGATGTATGTCTTAGTGTAATCTAATTAAAACTTAACTGCTCCCTTGACCAATTTACATCGGCACTATAGTGAAATTTGATCCGGCTCGAAGGACCAATGTTTAGGATGCCCACGTGCAACCTTGTGTTCCCATGAATAAAACTGCTGACTAAGTGGACTGTATATATTTTTATTACTAAGACATGTGTGAACTCTTTGAAGACAACAAACAGACTGACTAAAAAATGAATATGTCGCTAATAAGCCATATATGCACGCAGGCAGGGCCGTCTCAGGACATTTCATTAAATATTGCAGCGAACATTAACAATTATTGTTAATAAATGAAATATAAATATTTTGACGTTTCACAATTTGACAATTCACTTTTAACTGCAGTGCCTTAAAATTTTTAAAGCACTAGTGCTTTAAAGTAGCATTTTTAACGCTCCTATGGAGTGCTAAAAATTGCATTTTTAACACGGTTGTAGAAAAAAATATTTAAAAACTTTTTTTTTGAGTTGTGACACTATACAGATAAAATAACGAAAAATTTACGAAATATTATTTATCAAAAGTAACCCTTGCAGTACAGAATAAAATATCATTATTATTATCAGTAGTAATAACCCGAGGATATTGATAATAGTTGTACGAAAAAATTTAATAACCGATTTCAGAAGCTTGTTTCTTGGAAATAGCTTACAATAAGCAACAAGCTTAAGAAAACTGTTATTTAATTTTCGAGGATTTATCAATGTTCGAGGGTTATTCGGAAGAAAATTTTTTGCTTTTGACCTGTTGAATTTATATTAATTTGCAGTCCGTCTAATTTACTTACGGTTGCACGTCATTATCTACGCCAGAGATCTAAGTTGACATAGTTGCCAAAGTATAAAATAATCCTGAGTCCATTTTAAATCAAATTGATCACATAATTATTGTAAACGCGGATTATACAACAAAACAAATTCAATGTAGGTAAATAAAAACTTTAGAAATAGAGAACAATAATTAAGTTATAACCTTACGTTAAAGTAAATAATAAAAACAGTAAATATAATAAAACAAATACTTATAGTTAAGAATATAAACAAATATGAAGTGTCATCACCGCAACTGTCAAATAAAGGTTACCAATTTATGCCAAACTATCACCTTCGTTCTATTACAGTTACAGTGTGTTCCGAGCAAATGTGCTTCATAAAAATGCCTTATAATCCATTTATACAAATTAAATGAAACATGTTATTGTGTATTTCTTTAGGTTAAAATTAATAGAAATCTTCAAATATTATTTCTACACGTATACAGGGTGATTTATTAGTAGGGTAAAGCTCAATAGCTCCGCTAGCGTAATAGATAGCAATAAAAGTTAATTACAAAAATTTTAGTCACCTTTGAGCTTCACATTACAAAAGTAGTTAGAATGTTACAGGGTGTTCGATAACACAGTGGCAGACCAAACTTTTGTTTTTTTAAATGGAATACCCTATATTTTATTTTAAATTCGAAATCCTGTTAACTTCTCCATCACAAAAATATATAGGTTTGTTATGTTATACAGGGTATTTACAAAGTTATAACCAATTTTATATGAAAATCGTAACAAGTTCAACTCCCTGTATAAATAAAAATAAGCAAAACAACAATAGTTTATTAATGCCATATTTTTTAACGTGTTGTCAAAATTTTCAAGAATGGTCGATATTGCTAATTTTCTTTATATCAAATACAGGGTGAGTCAAAACGCAAGTACATTATTTTCTCAGTAATTTTAAATGGAACACCCTGTATTTTATATCACTATTGAAAAGTACCATTACCGTAATTTAATTTTTAGATAACATTCCCTATGTCTAAATTTATTAGTTTTCGAGATATTTTCATTTTTCAATGGACCAGTAGCGTGGCCACCCAAATCCCCAGAATTTAATAAGCTTTACTGATTTTTTTGGGGTTACGTTAATAATGAAGTTAATAAAATACCTCCAACAACAAGGGATGAGATGAAAAATAGAACACAAAGTGTATTTCCATGTGTTAATTTACAAATGCTCCGTAGAGTAAGTAGCTCATTCAATGATCGTTTTTAGGCGTACATAAATGTGTTAGGAGATAATTTTGAACACCTTATGTAATTAAATATTAAAAATATTTTTTTAAAAGTAGCTTCTAATTTTTTCAAACATGTTATTTTGCAAAATGTATTACTGATAAATTATGTTTCGTTCTTTATTTGTTACCTTGTTACATTTACATAAAAAAGTAGTGTTTAATTGTCTTCACAAAATATTGTATTTTGTGTTTTTGTGTTTTTTTTGTAAAATGTATTACTAATTTTCTTTGTTTATTTGTTGCATTTACATAAAGATAGTTTTTAATTGTTTCAAAAATGTTGCATGTAGTGGTTGTGTTTTTGTTTGTAAAATGTATTACTAATTAATTATTTTTATTTCTTTATTTGCTACAGTGTTACATTGATTACCGGATTGATAATCGGTAATCTTCAATTGTCAATTCAGTCATGGCTTACTAAAATTTAGATAAATTTAAACACCTAAAATAATTTGCTCTGAAAAATGAAAATATCTCGAAAACTAATAAATTTGGGCATAGGGAATGTTATATAAAAATTAAAGTACTTTAATGTTAATTTTCAATAATGATATAAAATACATGGTGTTCCATTTAACATTACTGAGAAAATAATGTACTTGCGTTTTGACTCACCCTGTATTTGATATAAAGAAAATTAGCAGTATCAATAATTCTTAAAAATTTTGACAAAAAAATAAAAAAATATGGCATTATTAAACCATTGCTGTTGTGCTTATTTTTATTTATAGTTGAACTTGTTACGATTTTCATACAAAATTGGTTATAACTTTGTAAATGCCCTGTATAACATTACAAACCTTTATATTTTTGTGATGGAGAAGTTAACAGGATTTCGAATATAAAATAAAATATAGGGTGTTCCACTTAAAAAAACATAAATTAGGTCTGCCACTGTGTTACCGAACACCCTGTAACATTCTAACTAATTTTGTAATATGAAGCTCAAAGGTGGCTAAAATTTTTGTTATTAACTTTTATTGCTATCTATTACTATAGCGGAGCTATTGAGCTTTACCCTACTAATCAATCACCCTGTATAATAAAATATGTCTAATGGCTGTAATTACAGTGTACTAGGCAAAATGATTCTAAGAAAGAACACACCTACCACCTAAATATTTCGTGTTGGTATCATGTGACGTCACAGGCTATGACGCGGATGACTTACAACGGTAAGTAAATTAGACGAAGTATATGTGAAACGTCAAAATTGACATTCATACGTAGATGCGTACCTATCTGTAGCAACGAAGTGAAAACAGCCCACGGAATCTGTTATCAGTTTAATGTTGTTGTAATTGGTAATTTTTATTCACATGAGCTCAAATAATATAAATATTATTGGATTTCTAAGTAAGCAAACAATTTTCAGTAGTAATGACCCGATGACATTGATAATTGTGCGAACAAATTTAATAACAGATTTCAAAATCTTGTTGCTTGGAACAGACCGATGACGCAGGCGGAGGTCTGTTTACAAAAAGCAACAAGAAACAAGCTTAAAAAATCTGTTATTCAGTTTTTGAGGATCAATGTTCTAGGGTTATTAGGAAGAAAATTATTTGCTTTTGACATGTTGAATTTAGATTAATTTATGTGAAACGTCAAAATTGACATTCATGCCTACCTATCTGTGGCAACGAAGTGAAAACAGCCCATGGAATCTGTTATCAGTGTAGTGTTGCTGTAGTTGGTTATTTTTATTCACATGACCTCAAATATATAAATTTTATTGGATTTCTAAGTAAGTAAAAAATTTTCAGTAGTAATAACCCAAGGACATTAATTGTGCGAACAAAAATTTAATAACAAGTTCCAAAGGCTTGTCGCTTGGAAACAGCCGACGTCGTAGGCGGAAATCTGTTTACAATAAGCAACAAGCTTAAAAAACCTGTTATTCAATTTTTGAGGATTTATCAATCATCATCATCATCATCAGCCTCTTTCAATCCACTGCTGGACATAGGCCTCCCCTGTTTGTCTTCAAAAGTGTTCTATCTTGTGCTTGCTGTACCCAGTTTTTTGTTGTCCTTCGTAAGTCATCTTGCCATCGTGTTGGTGGTCTTCCTCTGCTACGTTAATCGGCTCTTGGTCTCCATTAAACTAGTTTACGAGTCCATCTTCCGTCCTTCATTCTGGCAACGTATCCAGTCCATTTCCATTTTAAGTTACAGCTTCTTTCAATGACGTCTATGACTTTGGTCTTAGCTCGTAGATCTTCGTCTCTAATCCTGTCTCGCAGAGTGGCCCCTATCATTGATCGCTCCATTCTTCTCTGCGCTACTCTTAGCTTTTGTGCGTTTTTCTTTGTGAGCGATAATGTTTCTGCACCATAGGTCATCCCCGGTAGCACGCATTGGTCGAAAACTTTTTTCTTCATGTTAGTTGGTCACTTTTAAAAACGTTCCTAAGAGCTCCGTATGCTGCCCATCCTTGTATTATTCTTCTGGATACTTCGGTTGTTTGATTGTCCTTACCTATCTTAATTTCGTGACCTAGATATATATATTTGTCTACCAGTTCTATTTGTTCATTTTGTATTTCAAGGTGTTTACTTGGTACTAAGTTCGTCATATATTTTGTTTTTGTTATATTCATTTTTAAGCCTATTTTATGACAGGCTGTACTTCTTCCAACATTTTCTTTGTTTGTCCCAAATCGTCTGCAATCAGGACTATATCGTCTGCGTAGCTTAGGTGGTGTAGCATCTCTCCGTCCACATTTATTCCTTTGTCACCCCATTCGAGGGTTTTTATCGCTTTTTCTAGAGACGATATGAAAAGTTTAGGTGATAAAGTATCACCTTGTCGGATACCTCTTTGGATTTTTATTTGGTTGCTGTTAGCGTGTACTTGTATCGAGCTTGTCGCATTTTTATATATATTACATATTAGCCTCGAACATCGGCTATCAATGCGGCTCTCGTTTAGTGCTTCTATGTATAACACTGTCGAGTTCCACTGAGTCGAATGCTTTGTGGAAATCTACAAATGTTAAAACTAAGGGCTTGTTATATTCTATGGATTTTTCGATGAGTTGTTTTATTATTTGGAGATGATCGTTGGTTCCAAAGTTTGCTCTGAATCCAGCTTGTTCTCTACTTTGATATAGGTCTAATTTCTTGTCTAATTTTGTGGTATTTTCTCTCGTGAAAAGTTTATAAAGATGGTTTAACAGACTGATCGGTCGGTAATTTTCCAGATCAGTCTTTTCTCCGTTTTTGTGCAGAAGAATTGTTTTGGCTCTATTCCATTCAGATGGTATGGATTTCTTTGTCAAACATAGATTAAAGAGATATTTTATTTTTGTCATTAGAGGTTCACCGCCATTCTTTACAGCCTCGATCACTATTCCATCGTCACCTGGTGATTTATTGGATTTCATTTTATTCATCGCTTGTCTAGTTTCACTGAGAGATATTTCTGGCATGAGTTCAGAGCCTTGGTTTAATATTGTTTTGTTTATTGCATCATTTAGCTGTGTTTGGTTCATCCGTCTGCTTTTATAAAGTTCTCCATAGAAGTCTTCTACTATTGTTAAAAGCTCCTCTTGTTATGTCGCCCTTTTTTTAATTTAACGATCTGGCTTTTTCCATTATTTAGTTTTCTTCGCAGACTTTTTAGGCCTTTATTATTTTCTATGGTTTGTTCGATTTTTAGTGTATTGTACTTTCTTAAGTCTTTTCTTATTGCTTTCTTGGCTTCTCTGTTTATCTCTCTCTTTTGCTCTCCATTTGGATCATTTCTTTCTGTAATAAGATTTCTTTGTTTCATTAAATTCCTGATGTCAGTACTAAGCTTTTCTTCGTTCTTATTTCTTGGACAGTGTTTTCTCATGCCTTCTCCAATGACTTGCGTAATATGTTGGTTTAGTGCATCTATGTTTTCGTTGAGAGTTATGTCTGTGTTATTTCTCAGTTTGGTTTCGATGTCGTTTTGATATTCTTTAATATCCCTAGGTTGGGTCCATATTGGTATTAGTTTCGTATTTACTAATTTGCGTCTCTCTTGTTTTGTGCTTATTTTAACTTCTGCTTTTACCATTCTATGGTCACTGCCAGTGTTGAATGCATTTAGGACCGTTACGTCTTGGATGATTTCTTTTTTGTTTGTAATTATGAAGTCAATTTCGTTTTTTGTTTTATTATCTGGGCTTGGCCAGGTCCATCTTCTATGTGGTTTCTTATAGAAAAAGCTAATCATTTGGACTAGATTATTCTGAAGGAGAAAAACCAATTAAGGTCTCTCCTCTTTCATTCCTTATTTATCAATTTGACAGGTTGAGTTTATATTAATTTATGTGAAACGTCAAAATTGACATTCATGAGTACCTATCTGTAGCAACGAAGTAAAAACATCCCATGGAATTTGTTATCAGTGTAATGTTGCTGTAATTGGTTATTTTTATCCACATGACCTCAAATATATAAATTTCATTGGATATTTAAGTAAGCAAAAAATACCGTTTTAAAATTATTTATCAAAAGTGAAACTTACAGTACAGAATATAACCTGGGAGCAGTCGCGCCGTTAGAAACAATCTCACATTTTATCCTTTTCCGTGATAACTTGATAAAACATTTTGCAACATAACTTTTCACTCGTAAGTGCCTCGAGGAAGATTGCTGTAACGCGTGGGAATTTTTTGTAATTTTTTTGATTTTTTTTTTGGAAGTTATGGCTTTGCTGAGAACCAATTAGCTTTAAAATTGTTAGAAATAGATATTTTTAACATGACAAGTTAATAAAAATATTATAAAATACAAATTTGTTTAAGTTCGTATTTGAATTCGTATTATGATATATTTTTCTCTACGCACGACTACTTACGTGACAGAAGTCAGCGCGACTGCTCCCGGGATAATAATATCATTATTAATTATCTGGTTAACAGACTTATACTTTTTAATGATGTAACTTTAAATACAAGTAACAACATTAAACACAAAATACTCCAAAAATAAAGATAAATAAGTGATAAATGTGCCACTTTTCTTGATATGAGCACATACGCAGATTGTTTTGAATAAAGTAATCACATATACTGTCTTAACAAACGACGCTTTATACACAGCTTAGATGGACAAATGCTTTGCAAAAGACGATATGTGACACTGTTTGTGTTCGGTGCGTCGTTGATTTTGATTAATCGTATAATGGCATTAGTGTCATCAAATCTAACGATAAATTATTGACCCATAGACGTGACACTTTGTGAGATAGAAGTTTATAGATTTATTCCCTTCGTTACTCGCGCCAATTTTCTTGTGATCGAATACTCGCGCACGGTGCAGAAGACCGGGTCCAAGAATATGGGTCAGCAATATTTAAAAAAAAATGTTTTTGCAAGATTGTGTACAATTATATTATTTAATGAATATATGATCATATAATTTTGTAGATATGCATTTTTGTCAACATTATATAACTTTAATAAAAAGTAACTTTGTTCATCATCATCTTCATACGTTTCCTCGTAAGTCGATACTTCCTCAAATAATTTTAATAATATTTGCTTCTCCTTCTCGTTATTTATATCTAAATATAAATAAACAATAAATAAACATTGAAAATAAGAAAAAGATCTTAAATTACCTCACTAATTAAAACTAACATAAACAATTATGTCTAATAAAAATTTGTGCACAAATACTAACACCCGGTGTACCGCACCGTGTTGCCTAATAATAAAAGTACAATACTCTTTTTTACACTGCCAGTGGACTTTACCCACAGTTGACTGATTACTGAAGAGGTATATGAAGCAGAAATTCAAAATCTCCACTACAATCAGAGTTACAGGAAGTTATTTAGAGGGCCGGTCTCATACACCGTGTGCGAGTAACGGAGGGTAAAACTGTTGGTGCAATAAAACCGATTTTAAAATTTTTGGAGTTATGACACTTTTTGAGCGGAGGTGCGATATATATTACAACAAATGTTTTACCATTCTCTGGCACCACCCAAGCACGCAAGCTTTTTTGAGATTATCATCTGTAAGAATTGAAGGCTTCTCCAACATTCTGTAGGCATGCAGAAAAAATATTCCCTTACCACTATACCTTGGTTGATCTATGTTGACAGTATACTGTAAAAGATTGGAATATCTTTCTCGAATTTCTGGATATGCTTGGTGATAAATGAGTTGTTCATCAACAATTTCCTCGCAAATAGAAGGAAGTGCGGCGAACATTTTGTTGGTTTCAAAGGACAAGTCAACTGGTTTACATTCGGTTTTAAATCTATAAAGAAGTAAACTTTTTGCATGAATGAAGTAAAAGACAGACGTACTCTCAATCATTTATTGTAACTTCCAACGACTGGTTTCGCTTAGAGATGCATCAAGTCAAACTAGTTTGATTTTACTCAACAAACTTGACTTGACTTGAAAATCAAACTTTTTGTATAAAAATGTTTGACTGCTTGATTTCGATATCTTTAGGTTTGACTTGAATTCAAACATCTTCAAACAGTTTGAAGAGTTTGAATATTACGCAACGTGTTTATTTGTTCAGTGGCGGATCAACGGGGGAGTAATGGGTGGGGGAGTGGTAGGGGAAATCACCCCTCCCAACAAGGTCCAAAAAATTTTTTGACAAATTTCAATAAACATAGAAATGTATTGGCTGATATGATATTTAAACCGCAGACAGACAAATAAAACCCAATAAACGCGCCAGTTAGGATAATAATTATTAAGAAAGCTTATAGCGTCTTATAGTATGACACAATAATTGATCCAAATAATGGCATAAACCAGACATCCAAAGTGAAAGTTATCATCCAACACCAAATTGTTCTATATGGTCCACATAATGTTCAGAAAAAAGTCACACCATTTTGAGCGTCGGGTTTGAAGGGGTGAGGGGGGAGAAATCGGCAAATTCGTAGTTTTTTACGTTTTTCGTCAATATTTTTAAAACTATGCGGTTTAGCCTAAACAACCTTTTATACAAAAATGTTTTGCATTCAATTTGAAATAAAAAAGGCCCAATGCATAATCCTTCTAAAATGAACGGTTTCAAAGTTACGGAGGTAGTATGGTATACCTGGTCAAAAAAAGGCCTAACCCAAACATCCAAAGTAAGAGTCTTCCTCCAACACCAAATTGTTCTTATGGTCCACATATTGTTCAGTAAAAAGTTACACCATTTTAAGCGTCCGGTTTGGAGGGGAGATTGGGGAGAAATCGATAAATTAGTAGTTTTTTTAAGTTTTTCGTCAATATTTCTAAATCTAACTTTAGCGTAAACAATGTTCTATACAAAATTATTCTACATAAAATTTAAAACAAAAAAGGTCCTTTATATAATTGTTATAATATCAACGCTTCCAGAGTTACGGAGAGTGAACAATGGAGGTTTTAGATATTTTTTATATTTTTTGGGCAATTGATGATGATTTTGGGTGGTGAGGTTAACGTTTCTTCAAGGGCTTATCACTAACATGCCACTGAAATAGCAAATTTTATTTACAAAACACAATCTTGTTAAAGAAAATTTCTTTCATCAGTAATAATATTATAAATTGCCCAAAAAATATAAAAAGTATCGAAAACTTCCACTTTTCACCCTCCGTAACTCTGGAACCGTTGATTTTATAACAAATATGTGTAGGACCTCTTTTGTTTTAAATATTATGTAGAATTGTTTAGAAACCGCATAGTTTTAGAAATATTGACAAAAAACGTAAAAAACTCCGAATTTACCGATTTCTTCCCTCTCTCCCCCCCTTATACCCGACGCTCAAAATGGTGTGACTTTTTTATTAACATTATGTGCACCATATAGAACAATTTGGTGTTGGAGGATAACTTTCAGGGCATTTTAATGAGTGGAACATGAAGAACATGTCAAATGACAGGAATCATGTTGGTTAGTAATAGCAGTCTGATTTTTTCATGAGAGTTTAATGAAATGGTAACAAATCAATTGGATGTTATGTCCGACAAAATACATGGGACGTTTTCGTAATCTGACTTTCCGAATTTTTAAACTGTTCCACAATTAAAACTTCCACCGTTCCAGTGTTCCCGTACATCTAAGTTTGTCCGACTAAAATAGACACCGTTAAGCTATTAACAAATTTTCAGCTTGCTATTAATCAACTTTTTTTTTGGTACGCAAGATCCAGGTCTAATAACCCAATGGTTATTTTTGAATTTTAAAGAAATACCAACGAATATACAGCACAGCAATACTTTTGTATTGTATTTTTGAGTGAACTAGCAGCTTGGTACCAGATGTTTTTCGAATTGGCCCTAAGGTAAATAAATGCCTTTTTTAATAAAAGAAAGTTATACAAATTCCAAATCATTTTATTTTGAGCTGTCCATTGAGACACATGTTACTGTGCTTGATCTGCTAAATAAAAATTTTAAGATTTTTTCACTTGAATACTATTTTGTTCTATGTAAAATATAAACGAAAGTTGAAAAGGTGGAAGATTTTGATTCGAAATTTTTTTTATTTAAGGTAATGTTACGTAATGCGCTGAACCATCCTACCCCCTCCCCGTGAAACGCGCCGTAACGTTTTACATGACCCCCCCCCCCCCAACTTGCGTTATGTAATACTTGAACGCTCCCAAAGTAGATTAAATTACACTTTGTATGATAAAAAACTATCCAACGAATTCTTTGTTTTAATCTAGTAACACTCAAATATGAAAAAAGTTATATGGATAAAACGAAACCTGCCAGCAAGCAGTTCTAAACATTCAGGAATCATTTTCAAGAAATTTAAATTTACGACCCTATTTTGATTATAATCGCTTCCTGTATTAAGTTACTTTTATGTGGCACTCATTGTATTATTAATTTTCTTATCTTAATTGGCAACTAACATGTCAATCTCGACAAAAATGTATATCTACTAAATAAATTATTTTTCAAACTCTTTCAAACTAGTTTGACAAACAGTTTGAATTTTCAAACCTGTACGATTGACCAGTTTGACTTGACTTGAAATATTTGCCAGAAGGATTGACTTGAGTTTGACTTGAAATTAAGTCAAACTCAAGTCAAGTCCATACATTTAAGCCAAGTTTGTGCAACTCTAGTTTCGCTGTCTAAAGTATGCAGAGCATCTTCAGGTCAACGGTTACAAGTCACTAATATAAATGCTACAAATAAAAAACCAGAGTTAGAACAATGTCTGGTTGTAAAAGATGCTAAAGATCCATAAGATCAAACCAATGTTGAACAACATACATAAAAGTAGTGAAAATAGCAGACAAGTACATATGCATGTAAAAACGTGGGCGGTAACAAACGTCCCCAAGTTTACAAACACATGCAGATGTATGCCGTCTATAATCATGCAATTATAACGTGTCGTACTTACATTCGGATACAAGGAGCTACTACCTCAGTATTCATTAACATAATCTTTTTGCTAAGTTATGCTAACGGGATATGGTGGAATAGACGGAGAATGTTGCAAAGGTAAACGAGTTTATGGGATTTGGAAATTCTTGAGGGTGAAGAGATAGTTGTTGAAAGACAACCAACAAATCTGTGCCTGTTATTATGTTTGTGAAGTAAACCAAAGTGAATGTCATATATACAATGTTTTAAAATGTGATGGTTTTAAAGATTTTTATTTCTATTTATTAAAAGATTTTGTTTTTATTTATATTTATTAAAACACTTCTATTTATTAGTGTACGTGTTAGTGTAAGATTGACAACGTTTGGATCAAAACGGGTCGAATGTTTAATATGTATGTTAGATGTGGATGTGCAGCTGTAACCTAAATTGTTAAGGTCACAGGTTGAGCTTTAGAATATATCGGGTTTTTATAGCATGTAGAAATAAAAAATAATTTTGGTGTCTCCTGGAATTTGACAAAATGGAAAAGTTGTATACAAAATTAATTTGTTCTTAAGAAATGAAAGGCGGGATGTAAAGTGTAGAGCGGATATGTCTTGTAAGTGGCAAGAGAGACGGATGGAACGGGAATAGAGTATTTGAGTCTGACTTGGAGGAGAAAAAAAGTTTCAGTGTTTGAAAAGTAAGAAGTCTGTGTGAAGTGGTGAAGATGGCGGCCGTGTAAGCAGAATCGTGTTGAAACGAAATCGTTGATCGAGTTGTGTCGAGTTGTGAAATCGGGTCAAATGTACTTGTGTCCGAAGAGATTCCTGTTTCTGTTTGGAACGAGTGGCCGGTTGGTATCAATTTACATAAGATATCGAGCAGAGAGAAAACTGAGTAGAGATTTCGAGCGAGTGTTGTTGTTTGTTTGTGAAGCAGTTTGGACGAGAAGGATCGTTCGCAGCATCCTAGGAGCACGTGTGGGAGAATCAAGGACTACACAATCCATAAGAAGAAGTAAAGAAGAGAAAAAAAGTTTAGTCAGATTATTTGTGAAACGGAGAGAGTTTTTTATATCACATACCATATTTGTTTATCTTTTATTGAACAGTTCTACAGCATAATTTAGTCATTCATAAATTCAAAGAAGAAATACGTAATCTAGTCAAAAAGGTGAAAAGTAAATTTTGTTTTTTTTATAATAGTAAGAACAGTCTAACGTAGAGTTGCACAAGTTTGACTTTAATGTTTGAACTTGACTTGACTTTGACTTAATTTCAAGTCAAACTCAAGTCAATCCTTCTGACAAATATTTCAAGTCAAGACAAACTGGTAAATCGTACAGGTTTGAAAATTCAAACTGTTTGTCAAACTAGTTTGAAAGAGTTTGAATAATAATTTATTTGATAAAAATAATAAACCCAAAGATAAAACCCATAACTAAATTAAATTCATGGTGACGTTTCAATTATTACTTTAATCATCTTCAGAATAATAAGTTTCTTGAGCGGATGCTTTAAAATAATTTTAAAGGAACAAACAATAATTAATGAAAACGTAAAAATGACATTAACAATCATTGGGTTAAGTCAATAATTTCAAATACGCCATGTCTTGTTGCGTGTTCAAGGGTGGCTTCAAAAGAAATATGGATAATGCCTCCTTGATGCTGAGTTCCGTTGGAGAACTTGCATGACCAATGATTGAGAAGTCCTTACGACTAATAGGGTGGTCAGAATCAGTGTATCTTTCTAAGAAGTTCAACATCAGACGTTTTTTCAATAACAAATTCCAACCAAACAGCAAAGTAGAGGAAATCAAAGAAAAGATCTATATCAAACTATATCAAATACTGGTTACCACAGCTTACAAATCCGACGCAACATCCGTAGAACAATTAAAAAAGCATTTCCCTCTATAGAATTAAGATTTGCTTTCACGACTTTAGAAAGGATAGGATCTCGTTTCCATGTGAAAGACATAATTCCTAGTGATCTCGCATCTAACATTATATACCAATTCAAATGTAGTAGTTGTGCAGCTACGTACGTCGGGAAGACTCGACGTCACTTTAATGTCAGATGTTGCGAACACTTAGGTGTCACTCCTCACTTAGGAAGACGATCAAGAACAGTTCAAAATTCAGCGGTATTCCAACATATGACTGATTCTGACCACCCTATTAGTCGTAAGGACTTCTCAATCATTGGTCATGCAAGTTCTCCAACGGAACTCAGCATCAAGGAGGCATTATCCATATTTCTTTTGAAGCCACCATTAAACACGCAACAAGACATGGCGTGTTTGAAATTATTGACTTAACCCAATGATTGTCAATGTCATTTTTTACGTTTTCATTAATTATTGTTTGTTCCTTTAAAATTATTTTAAAGCATCCGCTCAAGAAACTTATTATTCTGACGATGATTAAAGTAATAATTGAAACGTTACCATGAATTTTAATTTAGTTATGGGTTTTATCTTTAAGTTTATAATTTTTATCAAGTTTAATGGTGTGTCCTTATCTACAAATAATTTATTTAGTAGGTATACTTTTTGTCGAGATAGACATGTTAATTGCCAATTAAGATAAGAAAATTAATAATACAATGAGTGTCACATAAAAGTCAAAATTTTCAATGTGTTTTAACTTAAAACTTTTAAATGTAGATATTTATTTTTTTCGAATCGTGAGAAAATATTTTTGAAAAATTTAAACGCAGAATGAAAGATTGCGTTATTACCGAGGGCCGAAAGTCTCTTAGAATTAATATAAAGTTTGTTTTGAATGAAATATTTGCAATTAATAACAACACTAAATTTTCCTTTTTATGTTCACCCCTGTAACTTATTAAAATAAACATTATAGAAGTTTTTAGAGATGTTCGTCCCTCAGAAATAATGTAATCTTTCATGCTGCGTTTAAATTTTTTTTTAAATTCTTATTAGTTTTCCCAGGATTTGAAAAAAGTTAATACATTTAAAACACATTGAACATTTTGATAAGCGACATGTTACGCCTATGCCCTTAAGGGTTACAATAAAATAAGACTATTTGGTTTTTCAATGGACAGCTCAAAATAAACTTATTTGGAATTTTTATGACTTTCTTTTATTAAAAAAGGCATTTATTTATCTTAGGGCCAGTTCGGAAAAACATGTGGTACCAAGCTGCTACTTTACTGGAAAATATGTACCACAATACAAAAGTTAGTATTTCCAGAGAACAGTGGTCGTTGTTCTCTGGTATTGCTGTATATTCGTAGGTATTTCTTTAAAATTCAAAACTAACCATAGGATTATTAGACCTGGATCCCGCGTACCAAAAAAAAGTTGACTAACAGCAAGCTGAAAATTTGTTAATAGCTTAACGGTGTCTAGTCGGACAAACTTTGATGTACGGGAACACTGGAACAGGGGAGGTTTTAATTGTGGAACAGTTTAAAAATTTGGAACGTCAGATTACGATTACGAAAATGTCCCATGTATTTTGTCGGTGAGAACATCCAATTAATTTGTTACCCATTCATTAAATTCTTATGCAAAAATCAGACTGCTATTACTAACCAACATGATTCTTGTCATTTGACATGTTCTTCGTGTTCCACTCATTAAAATGCCCAGTTGGTGATAAACACCAGTCTGATTTTTGCATGAGAGTTTAATGAAATGGTAACAAATCAATTGGAAGTTCTGTCCGACAAAATACATGCAACGTTTACGTAGTCTGACGTTCCAAATTTTTAACCTTTTCCACAATTAAAACTTCTTCTGTTCCAGTGTTCCCATGCATCAAAGTTTGTCTGCCTAGACACCGTTAAGCTATTAACGAATTTTCAGCTTGCTATTAATCAACTTTTTTTGGTACGCGGGATCCAGGTCTATATGGTTTACAATTTAAATTTTTTTTATATCTACAGTTTAAATTTAAAAAAAAAATGAATGTATAAATATGCATTAAACTTTCCTAATAATTATCCTAACTGGCGCGTTTATTGGGTTTTATTAAATTTGTATATCTGCGGATTAACCTTTAACTACCCGCGCATTAAGTTATAACATAACTACACGCGTGGCGTACTTTATACGCCACAAAAAAATAAACTTAATAACAGCGGGTTTGTTTATTTTATTTTGACAAAATACACTTAGTTGTTTGTTGTAAACCTTATTCGGCATCAGTGAATACTTGGGAGTTTATTCTCAGTAAGCCAACTGGGATTTATAACTGGAATCATGGAATAACTGTATTCCATGATAAATAAAATTACTAATAAAAAATTTTTTGCAATGTGATTTTTTACAGGAGAAAAAGTATTGTTTATAAAGAAAAATATATTTTGTGCCATAATGACTAAAAAACAATTGAAATACGTACTTATATTACTACTTATTTTAATATAATCGTGGCGTATATTATCCACCACCGGAAACAACAAATAATAGCACGTTCCAGTGATAGGTTAGAGAGAAAACAAGGTCAAAAATTAAATTTTTAAATATATTGGCAGTACAATTCTTATATCTGGCGTACTAAGTACGCCAGCGCGTGTAGTTAAAGGTCAAATATCGTATCAGCCAATACATTTCTATGTTTATCGAAATTTGTCAAAAAAAAATTCTTTGCATCTTGTTGGGAGGGGGGAATTTTCCCTCCCCCTCCCGTTCATCTGCCAGTGAACAAATAAAGGCGTAGGCGGTCTCATTTAAAATTGAAAATAAACTTGTTGCGTAATATTCAAACTTTTCAAACTGTTTGAAGATGTTTGAATTCAAGTCAAACCTAAAGATATCGAAATCAAGTCAAGTCAAACTTTTTTATACAAAAAGTTTGATTTTCAAGTCAAGTCAAGTTTGTTGAGTAAAATCAAACTAGTTTGACTTGATGCATCTCTAGTCTAACGAATTATTTAAATGAAAATTTTGTTAAAAAAAGGAGATACCGGAATTAAAGATTAATTTATTAGATAAGAAATAGTTGCAACAAAATTAAGTTTAGCATACATTTAAATCTTATTTATGGTATATTCGATAAATAAATAATATTGAATTTATATGACATTGAGTATATTTATTTTCCCTTTTTTTGTCCTGGATGAAGAAAGCAACTAGAGATACTAGAAGCCAGAAACCAAAGGTAATACATTAAAATAAATTAGCCCTGAGAATAAATTTTATTGGAAAGTTTTATTTAATTTTGGTTTTGTTTTCCATAAGTAGTAATTAAAATAATTAATGAATTAATCAAAATAAAAATATGCTCATCAATCTCATAACAGAGAGAAAATACAGCGCATAACAATATGTATACCTAAATGGTACGGATACTAAAGGATAAAACGGAATACTAAAGGACACGACAGAATTTTTGAACATTTTACCTCTTATTTTGTCGAAAGTTTAATGGATACTGTCCTTGGATTTGACCTTGTCAAATGCCTTCTTTTTTTTATTAGCCCCATATTTATTACAATCTATTTATACAATCTATAGACCAGGGGTTCCCAAACTTTTTTGTACCACGCCCCCTTTTTTTAAAGAAAGCTTCTCGCGCCCCCCCCCCTTACAATAAATTGTATGCGCCTAAATAGGAACAAAACAAAAACAAATAAGTATTAGCTTGAAAACAAAACATTTATTTATTCTGCCATAAGATACAACAATATCAGTTTCCATAAAATACAAAAATTATTAATAAAAGAAAAATAGATTATGTTGCTTAGTGAGATGAATGTGCTTGCATTTTATTTACTAGGATTCCTAGGCTGAGTTTTAGTAAGTGCACAGCACAAGTCACTAGCAACATCAAGTTTATTCCGATACTTTGTTTTAATTGCCACAAGTGTTGAAAATCGCACAAATAGTTACTTGAAAAAGGCAAATATAAATGAAGAGCTTCCCGTGATACACTAAGATACACTTTGAAATATTTTAACCAAAATGAAGGTTTGGCCATTATAACAAAGTATTTGGCAGAGGAATCGTGCAAAAAATCATTTGGATTTATTTGCAAAGCATCTTCTTGAAGTGATTCATGCAGGGAGTCTATGTTGACATGGAATGGATCAGTTGACATTCTGTAAATAAAATTGTCACAGGTGTTTGGGAAGTATTTCTGGAACTCTTCAATTAGGCTCTCCAAATGGTTTGATATTTGGATTTTCAAACTTGATCCTTCATAAATGTCCTTTCCTCTGCGTGTTTCTTCTGAGATTGGCTCTACTTTAGAGAAATTTGAATAATTTCAGGGATTTGCTGATATTTTACGCCTCCAAAGTGGAAAGCCTCCATCACAATGAGTAACTACTATATTTGAGTCTCCACCCTGCAGTTTTAGGTTGAGGATGTTCAACGAGTCAAAGATGTCTGACAAATAAGCCAATATTACTTGGGTACAATGTTTTTTGAAGGCCATGTTTAGCTCATTTTGCTTTTGATGTTTCAAGGTGATTACTTCATCTCAAAGGTCAAATAATCTTGCCAACATGTTTCCTTTTGAGAGCCATCGTACTTCTGTATGAAGTAGCAGTGTTTTATGATCACTTTCTAAATCTTCACAAAGCGTTTTAAACAGTCGAGTATTCAACGAACTCTTTTTTTATGTACTTCACTACTTTAATACACAACTTTAAGACAGCCATACGTTCATTTGGAAGGGGTTTTGCTGCCAAGGCTTGTCGATGTATAAAACAATGTATCCCAATCACACCAGCATTTTTCTCTATTACTAATTGCAAATAGCCTGAGCGAAAACCTAGCATTGAAGGTGCGCCATCTGTACATAAACTGATTAGTTTTTGTCAAGAAAGTTCATGTTTGTCAAAAAACTCTCACACTGCTTTCATAACATTAATAGCTTTTGTCGTGGTCTCCAGTCTCCAACTCTGTAGAAAAGAGTAGCTTGTCTTTCATTCTTTCGTTTTGAATATACCGAACATAAACAATTAACTGATAACATTGTGCTATGTCTGTACTCTCGTCTAGCTGAATAGCAAAAAATGGCGATTATTTTACTGCATCAACTACCTACCTGGTTTTGTACGTCTTCGGTCATATCATTAATGCGGCGTTTCATGCACAGTGTTGTCAAAAAGAGGTATTTGAGATAACTTTTGCTTACTCTGCGCTACCAGACACAGTTTCACAAGCGGTTAATATTGAATTTTAGAAAAATATAACTAAATTTAATTTAATGTTCAACTTGTCTCGCGCCCCCCTGATATGTTCTCACGCCCCCCAGGGGGGGCGCGCCCCCCCCAGTTTGGGAACGGCTGCTATAGACAATAAGTAATACGGCTGACAATTAGGAATGACATGTAGGGAGGTATCCCGTGATGCACCCCTTTTTTAAAACTTAGTCGACAATAATGACTATATCTAACATAAACTTAGACACATTAGTTTAGTACCTATTATTCGATTAAACGGAACTTTTCGTTTTAACCTACGAACAGTACGCGGTTTATTCACTAAACTTTTTGCGAACACGTTTGGATGCACTTTAAGTTTCTCCGTATGTTTTTTCGCGCACTTTATTGATGTCATCTTTGACGTATGGTAGTCCTGCGTCCCGATGAATGGCTTTATTGGTTATAAACCATGGAACTCCTAGTATTAATCTTAGTATTTTGAACAGAAATCTTTGCATGATTTCAATATTAGAATGTGCGACGGTTCCCCATAATTCTAGCCCATAAGTCCACACTGGTTTTAGGATGGATTTGTATATTAGTATTTTATTTTCAGTTGATAGTTTTGATATTTTGCCCAATAGCCAATATATGGTTCTTAACTTATGACCCAGTTGTATTCGCTTAGTAAATATATGCTTCCTCCAGTTTAATCTTCTGTCCAACTACATACCTAGATATTTGACTTCATCTCCTTGTGGGATTCCTTTACCATTTAATTATACAGCCGGACATGTTTCCCTACGCGTGGTAAATGTTAGGTGTAGTGGTTTGTTTTTATTTATTTTGACTCTCCATTTTGTCATCCATTGTTGTATTTTATTTAGGTTATTTTGTAAGATTTCTAAGGCTATTTTGGAATATTTGTTGGATGATAATATTGTCGTATCATTCGCAAATGTGGCTGTAGTGATATGTGTATCTGTCGGTAGGTCAGCAGTGAATATAAGGTATAATATAGGTCCTAGTACACTTCCTTGGGGCACCCCAGCGAGAATTTTTTGTATGTTTGTGAATTCATTCTCATACATTACCTGGAAGTTTCTGTTGGTGATATAAGACTTTAAGAGTATATAGTAATTTGTAGGTAAATTTTATTTTAGTTTACATAATAAACCTTTATGCCAGACTTTATCAAATACCTGACTTACGTCCAGAAATACCGTCGAGCAATACCTATTATTTTCAAAGTCCTCGTTGATTCTCTCCACAATTTTATGAGCCTGTTGTATTGTTGAATGTTGTTTTATAAATAAAACCCAAATTGGTGTGGTGGTATTAGTTTTTTGTTTTCTAGTATAGGCATTAGCCTAGTCAGTATCAGCTTTTCAAAGACTTTGGATAGCACTGGAGGAAGACTAATAGGATGGTAGGACTTTACAATTTCTGGTCCTTTTCCTGGCTTTAGTATCATTGTTATTTGTACCAGTTTCCATTGTATTGGCCTAATATCATTACAGAGTTGAATAACTGTGTCAGAAATTGGAAGCCTTTCTCTGAGAGTTGGTGAAGAGATTTTCCAATAATCAGGTCGTATCCTGGAGCCTTTTTTGGATCCATGTTTTGTTTTATAATATCTTTTACCTCATTTTTTCTGAATCTTTTTTCAGGAAGTTCTAGTTGATAAGATTTTGTAAGTATTGAAATAATTTCTTCTTCGGTTTGTAGTGTGTAATTTCCGTCATTTGGTGTAAAAACTTTTTTAAGGTGTGTTGTAATGTTTCGGCTTTTTCTAGTGGACTTTTCGCCCATTGCCCTGTTTGTGTTCTGACTGGTGGGATTGTATAGTTCTGCCTTCGTAAGTCCTTGTAGCCTTCCATAACGAGTAGTCAGTGGCTTGGGTTGCATCTAGTTTTTGTAAGTATTCCTGAAAGCTTGCATTTTTTCTGCTATTATCAATTTTTTTAGGTCTTTTTGTGCTTTATTGAGGTCTGTTTTACTCTGAGGTGATCTTGATAATGGCCATTGTTTTCTGAGTCTTCGCTTCTCAAGTATTTTTTCATATATTTTATTATTAAGTATTTTCTATGGGAAATAAGCCACAATTTTACTAAAAAATGAATTTATTAACGTTTCGAAGACCAAATCGGGTTTCGTTGTCAAAATACAATATACTATTGTATTTTGTAATACAATTTTCGTTGTCAAAATTACAAAATACAATAGTATTTTGTATTTTGACAACGAAACCCGATTTGGGCTTCGAAACGCTAATAAATTCATTTTTTAGTAAAATTGTGGCTTATTTCCCATAAAAAATACTTAATTATAAAAATGCCACAAGGAAATAGCTTCAGAACAACATGTATTTTATTGGAACAGTTTTTGTTCATATATCGATTTGTAGGTAATGGTGTTGAGTTCCATGCTGCTTCCTGTAAAACTGTGTTAAAATGTTCTATTGCATATTAGATTTGTTTATCCGTCTTTAGCGGGATGTCTAAATTGATCTGATTATGTACTTGATTTCGAAAATAACTCCAATTTGTTTTTTTGTTGTGTAGTATACAGCTCCTTCCTAGTTTTGTTATGTTTTTGCATACAGTTGTGATAACAGGTGAATGGTCAGAGGATAAATCGTAACAAGACTTTGGTTTAAAGTATTTTTCGTTTATTTATCTCACTATAGCAAAATCGAGAAAATCTGGGATTTTCGCAGGGTCTGTAGGCCAGTATGTTGGTTCCCTTGTGGTATCTATGTTTAGATTATCTATTAGTATTTCTTTTTGAAGTTCGCGGCCTTTGGTATTATTAAGTCTAGAGCCCCATATTAGATGTTTTGAATTGTAGTCTCCGCCACAAATAAACCTAGGTCCAAGTGTATCAAAAAATGTTTTAAATTCTGGTGGTTAATTGAATGTTTTGGTGGACAATATACAGCTGAAAAAGTTATAGGTCCTGTCCAGTCTTCTACAACTACATTTGTAGCTTGAATATGTGCTTTTTGATAGTGAGTTGTCTGGTAATGTTTGATGTTGTTTCTTATAATGATTTCTGTCCCACCATGTGCAGTTCCATCTGGATGTGTTGTCTGATATATTTTATAGTTGTAAAATTTTATGAAACCTTTTTTCGTGAAGTGTGTTTCTGAGATCAGCATTATGTCTAATTCATGATTAACTGGACCGCGTTATGTAATAACGGATTAACCGCTAAAAGTCCAAAATCGAGATAATAGTGCCCTCTTGCAACTAGGGTGCAAATCTATGTATAAAAATATGTTTTTTGTAAAAAAATTAAAAAAAAGCTGTTCTTAGATGCCTGTACTAAGCGACATTTTTTATTTTCTTAAAAAAACTCCCACACTAGGATTTGTAATATCGAACTAAACGCCAATAATGGTACATAATCCATTGTCATAAACAAAAATCCGCATCTTTGTAAGTGTAATAACGAATCAAGCGCCACGAATAGTCGGTTAATTCTTTATTACAAAACATAACATATTTACTAACGTTAAAGATATCGAATTAAAAGACATTCTTTGTAAGGTAACATCAGATTAAGCGCCAAATATGTCTCTTAATCCGGTATTCGGATCTTAACTCATGCATATCTTAAAAAATCATTAACGAATTAAGCGACATTTGATCGAATAACTTTTAAAATATAAACTATTTTTAAAAAATTTTAAACACATGTAAAAGTCTATTTACATTTGCATTAATATATTAAATATGAAACATGTCAGTACTATATTTTAGAAATAGTACCAAAAACAAATTTAAAATCTTTAAACCGATTTATCTCAAAACTACATTTTGGTGCTTAATCCGCTATTACATAACGCGGTCCAACTATAAATGCGTACAACTCATGTTTGTGTTGTGTCACGCCATTAGCATTCCATATTGCAAATTTTAGTGTATTAGCCATTAGTTCATTTTTGAGACAAGTGTTGTTAATAAGTTTAGCATGGTGCTCATTTATTCCATAAGCCCTTTCATCATATTCTTTAACTCCTGTATGTCTTTTCTCTGAGCGACCATTGGAATATCTTGTTGGTTGGGATTTACCATTTGAGCATAATGTAGGTCGTTGTGTTGTACTTATATTATTTGTTGTAGGCACTGGTAGCTGTTGGTTTTGTAGTTGATTCGGAGACTCTTTCTTTTTTAATGTTGAAAATCTTGCTTCTTGCAGTTGTTTATGTACACTGCATCCTCTGTAATTCGCTGGGTGGTTATTATCGCAAAGTACACACTTTATTAGATCAGATCGAATTTTCCTAGGGCAGTCGGCTGTTGGGTGATTTAGAGCACATTTTACACACCTGTATTGATGATAGCAGAAATTTTTTGTGTGACCATATCTTTTACATCTGGTACATTGTACTGATTCTCTTTTTATTCTGGGGGCTTCGACATCAATTTTTGCGTTGAGTAAATATTCCATCTTATAAATTTCTTTATTATTTTTTTGCATTTTAAGTCCACAAAAATAGTGGTAGGGATTTTTTTCTAATTCTTTGTAGTATATTCGTTATTTGTACAACTATAAATATGTCCTTGGCTCTCTATTTGTTTTTTTGTTTCTTGTATATCCTCTGTGGGATGAAGATAACGAATCACTACTCTAAAGGGTTTATCTTGCTTCTTACGACATGTATGATATTCGGTTTTTTACTCATCAAGTACTTTTATTATACTGTCGTATATTTCAATTGTTTGGGCCTGTACCTTGACTTGTTCTTCATTCAACACTCTGATTAAATGTTTGTCTTTGGCTATAGTGTTTAATGTTCGTTTAATGGTTGGATGTTTTTAACACCGGCAATAAATATTGGTGGGAGCTTCTCTTCCTGTTTTTTGCCTCTTCAATATCTGCTTCTTGTGTCTCTTCATTAATTAATACATTAAATTTATTTGCTGTTGGTGTGCTGAGCCAGAAGTTATCTATTTTGGTTTGTTTAAGTTTGGAATGTTGTTCCGGACTGGTCCTCACGCGTTTTTTATTTGGGACTTTTTGTCATTCTTCATCATTAGCTTTAGATATTCTTGGTGGTTGATATTGCGGTATTGTACTTTGGACTGAATACTGGTATTGAGGTTGAAATAACTGCATTGGCTGGTTTAGTTGGCTTGGCGCGAAATTTTGCTGGGTTTGTGATGCAGGATGTAGTCCCATTTGCATTTGTTTTGGAAAATATCCTAGATGTTGAACTGTTAAGTTTTGGTCGCTGAGGTTCATTTGACTAGATGTTGGACATTGAGAGTATGGAAATGGATACTGATTATATCCGTTCGATATTTTAATTTAAATATTAATATTATTATTAGTATAAGGTGTTATCTTTGATATCTGGATTCCAAAAATAAAATTCACGGCACATTTTTGACACAATCGCCAACACTAATATTAGTATACTTTATTTTCATTAATTTGTTTTAAAATAATTAATTACTTGATTTGAAATATGTAAATATCTGTTTTGTATCACGATACCAGATTTATTTATAACTTTTCAAGTCCATTAAGGTATAATTACTTTTAAATCGTAAATTGATAACAGTACGTAAAAATAAAATGTTTTAGAGACAACTGTCCTCGATCAAGTTTGGACGTTTGGATCAAGTTTTATCACTTTCAAAGTCAACTGGTTTACATTCGGTTTTAAATCTACAAAGAAGTAAACTTTTTGCATTTATATTCTAATGAATGTATGTGTACCGAAATGATGGTAGGAATACTAAAGGATAAAACGGAATACTTAAGCACACGATAGAATTTTTGAACTTCTTACCTCTTATTTTGTCGAAAGTTTAAATGGATACCGTCCTTAAATTTCGCCTTTTCAAATGCCTTCTTGAGGTACAGAAAACGTCAATATGCTACTTTGTTGTAATCTATTGGCTTCTATTGAACCTTTCTCATTACAAATATAGCGTCGATGCATGATCATCTCGAACTAAAACTTGTTGTTCTTGTGCTAATTTTATAATTACTTTCAGTTTGTTGGTTATCGCTTGGTTGTTAATTATTTTTTGGATTAGTTTTAATAGTTGTTAGGTCAAATCTTGTCGTCCATATATTATTAGTTCATTCAGATATTCTGTCCTCTCCTGGTAGTTTTCTATTTTTTAATTTCCTTAATACTTCCTTTACCTCTGCTTCTTCAATGTTTATTTTTTCGTTTGTTGTGACTTCATGTGTTAATCGTTCATTGTCGTCACCTTTAGCAAATAGAGATCGAAAGTAGTCTGGCCATGTTTTCTTTTGAATGTGCTTCTTTTTACTAATTCATTAATTTCTTTCCTTTTTACGCTGATCATTTTCCATATTTTTTTTGTGCTGCGTAGTCGTGCTCCATCGGTTTTGAGAAGATCTCTCAGTGTTCCTTCTTTATTTGTTTACTAAAATGTTCGTTTCGTTTCTGATTCGTTTATACTTTTTACATACCTGTTATGTTTGTTTTGTTGTGTACTGCAAAAGCTCTTCTATCTTCTCTTCTTCTCTAAATGATCGGGTTATGTTTTTTAATATTTTAGCATTTGTTAGTTTCCTCTCTCCAAGTGATTCTGTTGCTGAGTTATTTATGTTACTTTTGAGTTTTTCCCAGCATTCCTCGATGCAATCTTTTTATAATATTCCATTCTCAGCAATCTTCTCTAATATTCTATTTCTGTATACGTATTCCGTGGATTCCGTATTTAGTCCCTCGATTCTGATTTACATTGAGTGTGAAATATTTCATTATGATTCGTATTTTACTTAATACTAGGCTGTGTAGTAGTGATGGTACGTGATTTCACTAATGGTGATCCTTAGTAAATATTTATGAGTTGCAGGTTTTTTATAGACTTTCAATAAAGTCGTCCCAGGAACGTAACTCATAAATATTGGCAATATCATTTTAAAATCTTCTACTTTAAAATGTATTTTAAAGTATTAAAAGTCAGATTAAATTAAATTATTAGAAGATTTTTTACTAAGCAACACCTTTTTTAATTTATTAATATTTTGTATTTTGATAACGACGTCTGAAGTGTAAGTCGAAACGTCAATAAAATCATTTTGTAACTTAAATTGTGACTAAGACAAAGTATTCGAGATCGTGTTTAGTTTACAATTATTGTGACTACATGTTACTGTACTGTACATAGAAGAGCGATCGTGGTCGCTGTTTAAAATCACCGTTATCTAAAATCACGGTCACTGATCACGACGTGATTTAAAAATCACAACATTCACCATCTCAACTGTGTAGCGTAAAACTTATAATATTAAAACAATTTGTATGTACTTACGCAGAATTTTCGTTGATATTTTTGTTTACATTTTGGGAACTGAACCAAACTAATTGTGTACTTTTTGAACACATATTTTTTAATATAGTTTTCAGCATATTTTCAGTTGGGTACTTCTAGATCTAGAGCTTGACTAACGCCAAATCAAATTTAACAATATAAAGCAGATCGAAAACAAACAAATATATATAATTTCAAGTGGGTAATAGTCTAAGGGCTAGTGAACAATCCGAGTAACCAGTCTTCCTGTATAGGGGAGTGCATATAAATTTTCACTTCGGAAAAAATCAAACAAGATAGAACTGTTGGTAATTTCATTAAGAAATGTTTAATAAACAACATAGGTATCAAAAAGTTTTAATCGAGAAGTGGGTGCTTCATTTTTTATTAAACAAATGAACTACGAAATTTGATGTTTTTCTGACTTGGCCATTGAAAAATTTAGAAAATTTTACAAAAAAAACCTTATATAAAGAATTTTATAAAATTAAATCTGTATCTTCTATAATTTTTTATTCATAACGCTAAAGTCACCCTTCTTACAAACATTGGCGCACTGTAAACTAGCGTACGGCGAAGTGCACAGTTGAGTTATTTTAATGTAATTCTTTAACTAATGAATCAAATGAAATTTTACAAATTGAACCTAAAAGAAGAATAATTAAGCTATCTTATGGCTATAATAAAAAGAAATAAAATGTATGGGCATAAGTACGGTGGGGGCGGAAAGTGAGCCTTACATGAATTTTGTTTAAAAATGATTTAAAAATGTGTAACTAATACAATTTTTCTTATAAAACCCTCAATTTTGCACAACTTACCTTTCAAGCATCGTACTAAATGATACCTTTCAAGCATCGTACTAAATGATGTTTCATTCAAAAAAAATCTCAAAAATTTAATTCAAATGATATGACGTCTTAAAAAATGGAATTTTTGAGGTCTTCGTAGTTTTATAGAATTACCACCATTTTAAGACGGTATTACTCAAGTTTTAACAGATCTATTACAGTTTTGTAAGTGCTTTTTTAAAGCTTAGGATGTAATCTTTAAAATGCACTGAATTATTTTACTTTACAAATGAAATAGACTATTTCTTTTTGAGAAAATTAAGAAAGATAAAAAAATGTAATACAAAAACCGAAAATTACCAACAAAAAAAATGTTTATATAGAGTGATCAAAACTTATTTCTGTAAAACTTAGCTAACATACATTTAATAATAAACTTCAACAATAATAAATGTTCAGCAAAAAAATTTTCTTAAGCTCTTACACAGTATGTCTGCGTAACTAGGAACCTATTGATAACTTCTTTATTATCAGTTTTACGAAAAAAAGTTATTCTTTAGCAAATACTCTGCGTCATATATTATCTAAGATGCAATCATCAAATAGCAAAATTATTGAATTTTATACGAGGTATGTCAAAAAATATGAATTTCACTCAAGAGTAAAGTATCGTTAAATTTCACAATATCGAAAATTGTTATTAAGAAAAGTTGTTTGGAATTAAAAAAATTGTTTAAGTGTTCAATTACATCCTTCTAATTAAAATATTGTGAATAATAAAGGCACTTGACTCTTAACAAAAATTAATATTTTTTACATACCTCGTATAAAATTAAAAAAGTTTAATATCTGATTGTTGTATCTTAGATTTTAGACCAGGGAGAGCATTTTATGAAGAATAATTTTTTTTGTAAAAGTGATAATAAAATAGTTATCATGATTGTAATAAAATGATGATGAGTATCCGTAATTTGAGAAAAAATTGAAAAAAATTGTATAATTAGAATAGTGTAATTGTATATTTAAACATAGTTTTTAATTTCAAACAACTTTTCATAATAGCATTTTTTGATATTCTGAAATGTAAAGGTATTTTACTCTTTAACGAAATTTATATTTTTGACATAACTCGTATAAAATTGATAAAATTTGATATCTGATGGTTGAGTTTTAGATTTTTGACTATCCAGAGCATTTTATGAAGGATAACTTTTTTTCGTAAAATTGATAATAAAAAAGTTTTCCATGTGGTTCCTAGCTACGCAGACACACTGTATAAGAGCTTCTGTATAAGAATTTTCAAATTGCAATGCCATATTCGGATTTAGTGTAATCAAAAACAAAATAAAAACATATTTGATCAAAGTAAAATGATGAATATAACGATATTTTTAAAATTATTAATACAAAAAATTGTTATTGTTCAAATAATTAATAAACAATTAGCGGCCAAATCCGCGAGTAGAACTTTTTACTTTAACATGTATATAAACTAACAAAAAAAGTTTAAGAAAAATATAAGCTTGTTTGAATTTTTCCGAAACAATGCATGTTTTCGTTCTAATTGCACTCCCCTAGTAAGGCTAGAAAGGACATCGCACACATCTTATGGAAAATATAATGTCACTCAAATTCAATAAAATTTATACGAATAGATTCGTTTTAAATTAACTGTCAATTCTTATCATTGCGCCAACTCTTAATTATGATTAATGACGGCGCAAATTGCAATTAAAGTTTATCGAAATCACATTTTTGGAGTCTATAAACGTGTCAGTTATAATCACTATTGCTCTGGGTGCTATTCAAAACAGCTTAAACCCCGCTGGGCCTAAGCGGATTAGTGAAATTATTATAATAAGATGCTTAAGAACTCGAGAAGATTTATGAACTAACTATAATTTGGGTATTTTAAAATATTTTTTCTCTCTCTAACTTATGTACCTACCCATTTGATTTCAGATTGATTCATATCAATTTCTGCTCTTATTATTGAAAATTAAGAGTTGGCGCAATGATAAGAATTGATCGTTAAATTGAAACGAATATATTCATATAAATTTTATTGAATTTGAGTGACATTATATTTTTCATAAGATGTGTGCGATGTCCTTTGTAGTGATAATTCATAGCACACCAAGGCTAAAAACCATGACCTGGCAGGCATTAGACCTGCACGTGTATCTAACAGGTGAATCGAAAAGTGCATAGTTTGGGGGTAAAATAAACTTTCTCCTGTAAAGTTTAAATTTAAGTATGTGTTTGAGTAAGTCATTAAGAAGAAATGTGTACAAGGACAGGCGATTCTGAACAGCATAAGACCTTGCCAGGCGAGTGGAAAGATTAGGGTTTTTTCCTAAAATTATTTTTTTGCATCGAACAAAATTTTTTTTTAGATTTTTTGAATCATTCCAAACAGAAAAAGTCTTTAGTGACTTTTCTCTTCGATTAATAGTTTTTGACATATAAGCGATTGGATGACATCACTAGTATTATATATACCCCAAAAAGTCCTAATTTAAAAATAAAAATCGACCTATCTGAGGATTTTTCTTCAAATTTGCCCATTCTCGAGATAATGAATTTATGCAACTCAAACGTCCTCACTTATACTACAGTGTCGCGCCCGCTTGATTAGCAATTAAAAAACAAAGGGGTTTTCGATATTGTATTTCAAAAAACTCTTTGGGACTTCATCCATAGATGTTTAAAGAATATCTACCTGCCTTGGAAACATTGAAATTTTCAGTTAAATGTCCGATTCAGGGTTAAACATGGCCGATTTCGCAATTTTTAAATTTTTAATAGCTTATACTGTCAAAAACTATTAACCTAAGAGAAAAGTCAATAAAGATCTTTTCCGATTGGAATTATTCAAAACAACTAAAAACTATTCAACTTTGTTCGATGCAAAAATAATAATTTTAGGAAAAAACCATATTTTTCCCCTCGCCTGACAAGGTCTTATGCTGTTCAGAATTCAGAATCGCCTGTCGCTGTACACATTATTTCTTCTAAATGACTTGCTCAAACACATACTTAAATTTAAACTTGACAGGAGAAAGTTTATTTTACCACCAAACTATGCACCTTTCGATTCACCTGGTAGATAAACGTGCAGGGCTGATGCCTGCCAGGTCATGGTTTTTAGCCTTGGTGTGCTATGAATTATCATTAAACAAATTTCTAGCCTTACAGGAAGACCGTTACTCGAGGGTTCACTAGCTCTTAGACTATAAAGCGTAAAACCATATATTATGTAATACGATACATATCGTATAAACCAAATACAAAATATGTAATTATAGTATTTCGTTTACGTAATTACGGTATAAAAATACACTACCGACATTTTTTAACATAAAATTAATTAAAAAAAGGAAACAAAAAAAACAGAGGTCGAGCATTGTTATTGATATATTAGTCCAGAAAGCCACTGCGCATCCGCTAGGCAAAATATTCTAATTCGGATTTTTTGAAAAATCTTACTCAAAAAGGACTCCTTTTAACAAATTTGCATGTTGCCAGGACCAAAAGGTGGTCAAAAATTTTTTAAACGTTTTTTCTTTGTTTTTTTCCTAAAATAATTTTTTTGCATGGAAAAAAGTTTTTTTAGGTTTTTTGGATCATTCCAAACAGAAAAGGTCTTTAGTGACTTTTCTCTAAAAATGATAGTTTTTGACATATAAGCGATTAAAAATTGAAAAATTGCGAAATCGGCCATTTTTAACTCTCAAAAACTATGTGAAAAACTGAAAATTTGAATGTTGCCAAGGTAGGCACATGTTCTTTAAACATCGATTGATAAAATCACGAAGAGTTTTTTGCAATACAATATTCAAAACTCCTTTGATTTTTAATTGCTAATCAAGCGTGCGCGGCACTATTTTCCACCGAGAGTATAATGCAAATGAAAGAAATAAATTCGTTATTTCGTAAACCGGCGATTTTATGGAAAAATCCCGAAACAGGTCGATTTTTATTTTTAAGTGATGATATTGTGGCATATCTAGTGACGTCGTCCGTCTGGGCGTGATGACGTAATCTATGATTTTTTTAAATAAGAATAGGGGTCGTGTGACAGCTCATTTGAAAGGTTCTTCAATTCTCTATTCAGTAATGTAAACATTTACATAATTATTTATACAGGGTGTCCTTCTACTTCTTTTTTTGTCAAATAATTTGATTTAATAAAAATTTTTTGGACACCCTGTATAAATAATTATGTAAATGTTTATACTACTTAATAGAGAATTGATAGAATTGAAGTTGGTGTTGGTGATAAACACCCGTCTGATTTTTGCATGAGAGTTTAATGAAATGGTAACAAATCAATTTGAAGTTCGGTCTGACAAAATACATGGAACGTTTTCGTAGTCTGAAGTTCCAAATTTTTAACCTGTTCCACAATTAAAACTTCCCCTGTTTCAGTGTTCTCGTACATCGGGAACACCGTTAAGCTATTAACAAATTTTCAGCTTCCTATTAATCAACTTTTTTTGGTACGCGGGATCCAGGTCTATATTTTAAAAAACATCACAAATAAGACTACAGATTAACAGAAAAACATTTATGGCAAAATCACGGGAAGCTGGATGTTCTGCAATGAATCATAAATTCCTCTGAGCAGTAAAAGCAATGTTACAGCAGATATTTTTTTTTTATAAATTTTCGATAACTAGGTATTTTTAACTGTTTAATATTGTTTGGTAAAAATCTTTGGTTTGGTAACAAAATAAATGTTTTTTTTTTAAATTTTCTCTTCCTTTCCACTCAGACATTAAAAATTCTGCCTCTGTCATTCAAGAGAACGAAAAAAAATACACAAGAAATTACTGTTTGAAAGTTAGCCAAACATTAATAACATAACCTAAAAATTATTGAAATTTCAATGATTATTCCGAGGCCCAATTTTCAATTAAAAATCAGGCTGTTTTTTATTCAAAAGATACATTTTCTTGAATTTTTTCAGATTTTTAAAAGTAAAATTGCGCCCAAAAGAAATATACAGGGTGCGCCAAACCTCTGGTTTTCTTTGATTACGGCTAAACTATGGGATATACAAAAAAATGTTTTCAACAAAACTAATGTATATCAAAACCGTCTATAATTTAAAATTATTTTCGATTATACAGGGTGAGTCAGAACGACGGTATGAACCAAAGCTTTATTTTTTTAAATAGAACACCCTATATATTAAATCATTTTTAAATATAGTTTTTAAAAATATGAAAAATTTGTATAAGGTTCTATAGACCTAAAGTTAATAATTTTCGAAATATTAACATTTTTATTGAGAAAAATGGTAATATTTATAGTGCTGTGGATTATGTTTCCAAGGTAATAAAAATTTAAGTGGTAGGTCAAAGCTTTTATAATATAGTGTCATTTTTAAATATTTTAATATCTTTTATTTATAGCTATAAAATATACAGTGTGATCACTATTTGCAAATTCAAAATTTTCTCATTTTTTTTAAACGGAACACCCTGTATATTAGTATTGCATTTGGTAGTAATTATTTGGCATAGGGTTGTATGTACATAGCATGTTTGGTTTTGTAAATATTTAAAAAAGAACTATAGATTTTACGCTTAGCGGATATTTTATATCCGCGATAATTTTAATTAAATTTTTTTGAAAAAAAAAAAGAATTATAATTTGGTTTTAGAAAGATACACTAAAATATGAAAGATGAAAATAAAAACGTAATTAAAGATTAAAATAAAACGTATGCAAGTGCAACTTAATTGAACTTAATAACTTTATATTCATGTTACTAACAATTTTTTACCATACTAATAAGTAATTAATATGGATAAATTAATTATTAAATTAAGCAAGCAATTTCAAAATCTGCCTTAGAAATTTTTCTACCCTAGTAACTTTATTGTAGCCAATTTTGTTAGTTAAATTGTATTAACGAGTAAGATCAGTTAATAACTTTTTAATTTACCTACATCTTGAGAACGTATAAAGTATGCTTTGAAACAAATGAACGTTATAGTAGTATATTATGAAGTAAATAGTATCTATAGGGCTTTTCATTCACATTCATTTGTTTCGAGCTTCTGTCATGTGTCACATAATATTAATATATCTACGTCATACGTTATTGCTATATACAATAATACAAATCAAAGACGTATGGCGTAGATATATTAATATTATGTGACACATGACAGAAGCTCGAAACAAATGACAATCGCTGAAAAGCCCTATGTAGTCGAGTTAAAAAAGCTGGTAATAATTTCTAATGGTTTCACCCAAAGCAAATGTCATATCCATCAATTGTTCGGTTGAAAAATTAAAATTTAATATATAAAAAATTGTTACAAAAATTTCAAATACAAAAGTATTACCAGCTTTTGTGACACCAGTTAATACTATTTATATTAATGAATAATTTGGCTAATATATTTAACATTCATTTGTTTCAAAGCATACTTTATAATAATTATGTTCTCAAGGTGTAAGTAAATGTAAAAGGTAAATTAAAAGTTTAACAGATCTTACTCGCAAATACAATATAACTAACAATTAATTTGGTACAGGAAAGTGGCTGTGGTAGAAAAATTACTAGGGTAGATATCAAATTTGGTTGTTTATTTAATTTAGTAACTAATTTATGCAATCATTAGTATAGTAAAATATTTTTTGTAAAATAATTGTAAGTTATTAAATTCCATTGAATTTTAATAGTATACGATTTATTTTAATCTTTAATTACGTTTTTATTTTCATATTTGATATTTTGATGTATGTTTCTAAAACCAGATTATAATTATTTTTTTGCAAAAAAAATGTTTTAATAAAAAATCCGCAAAAACGTAATATCTATAGTTTTTTTTTTAATATCTACAAAATGAAACATGCTAGGTACATACCATACAACCTTGTACCAAAAAAAAGGTTGTAATATTTACTACAAAAGGCAATATCAATATACAGGGTGTCCCATTTAAAAAAAAATGAGAAAATTGTGTATTTACAAATAGTGATGACACTGTATATTTCATGGCTATATGTCAAATATGTTTAAAATAACAGTATACTAAAAAAACTTTGACATGTCATTTAAATTTTTATTACCTTGAAAGCCTAATCCACAGCCCTTTGAATATTACCCTTTTTCTTAATAAAAGTGTAAGTATTTCGAAAATTGTTAACTTTAGTCCTATAATACCTTATATGAATTCTTAATATTTTGGAAAAATATATTCGAAAATGATTTAATATATAGGGTGTTCCATTTGAAAAAACAAAACTTTGGTTCGTACCGTCGTTCTGACTCACCCTGTATAATCGAAAATAATTTCAAATTATAAACGGCTTCGATATACATTAGTTGTGTTAAAAGCATTTTTTTGAATATCCCATAATTTAGCCCTAATCAAAGAAAACCAGAGGTTTGGAGCACCCTGTACATAAAAGCTACATTTCTCGATTCAAGAAGTTCTATAGCCTTTGGTAAGCTGAAAATTTGTATGAAGACATGTTTTTATACGCTTTATTAAAATCACAAGACGCGGGGCGGATAGCTGCAGGGGCAGTTTTGACTTATCTTATTCCACTATAGCCTTTAGTTGATTTTGAGAGCCAATCCTTACACCACTAGCTCCTTGATTTTCTTCTGTTTTTGGATAAAATGAGGCAGGTTATCTAAACCGAGTCGTCGTCTTCTATCGTGGATGATATGTTTATAGAGCTTCGGCAGAGAACGATGAGCGATGTAGATTTTATAGACGTATGGACACTCAATTGACGTTCAATAAACTGCACAAACGAACTGCGCAGTCGCATCGGTACGATAAATAGTTGTACTGTATACCGTGGGTTATTGAACGGCCATAGCTCAGCTGCAAGACACTAGCTTTCTAAGCAAGAGCGCACTAGTTCAAATCTCGGCACCAACAACATTTTCATTTCTAAAAATGATACGAGCCGTTCACCGTGCCTCGAAGGGTACCTTAAACCGTCGGTACCCCTGGGATAGTGTGCATCGACACTAGCTACTTCACACAAGGTTATAGATACAAGTGGTGCGGAAACTGTCCGAATTGGATCTCCTCGGCAAAAATTCCATTCGGTATATTATTATGTTGGGTTTATTACAAAAAAAGAATGTGTGTGTGTACTTTGCACGCATGTAAGAAATTATACTTCTATCATATGATTTCAACGAAATAAATATACCTACTTTAAACAGTTTATTTTAAAAAAATGTCGAAACCCAAAAGACTCCATTTTCAAACAAATAAATGTTTAAAAATAATAAAATCTTTGGATTTCTTAATTCGGAAACAGATTCTCTCTTATACCTATTCCCGTTCTTCTAAAAATTGCAAGGAATAAAGGGTGATGAATGTAGAGACATGGGGAGTCTACATAGTTGCACTCCACAACATATCAATTCACCGAGGTAAAGATCAACAAATCTGCTTCCTAGTACTCGATACGTGAGTAAAACCGTAGGTAGATAAAAGGCATTATATTTAATTTCGATTCAGAGATCAGTACCATCTTTCTATGGACCATTTCAAACTCTTTTGTTCTCATCAGGAAAGCAACTGTAACAGTTTATTTTAATTTTATTTAAATATTAAACTAATTTAAATGCTTACCACTTTCGAAAAATAAAAAAAAAGAATAGGATCGGACCGGATTTGAACCTAACACCTCTTGATATCTAACCGAATGCTATACCAATAACGCTACCAGCTTTCTGTTTTTATAGTCTCGGACATAATGACAATTCACGGTAACAAACAGAGGAAGTGAAGTATAATAAATATAAATGTTTTAATAATACTTATCTTACTCCTCAGGAAGACTAATCCAAATACATAAAAATTATAATAAATATATTTACTAAAAACACTAATATATTCTTTTCACACCTTTTCTTGCACCCGTGTTGAGCTGCCCCCCCCCACCACTTGTAAAAATTAAAAAACAAATAGCCCTGACTTATGAGCTATTTATGAGCTTTCATATTCCGCAAACCAAAAATTTTGAGCTTATTCCACTGACCAGGAATTTAATACTTTAGTGGGGGGGCTGAGTCAGCCCCCCCCCACTACGTAAAAATAGGAATATTAAATCGGTTTTTGCGGCAGAATTACGAGCTGCTTATAAGCTCTTGAAATTATATAGTTTCGATTTTTGAGCTCATCCCCTTCACCCCCAAACAACCCTTTAATTGATTTATCTTAAGAGAAAAATGCTGAGAAAACTTAAAATATATCGTATTGCGGATATAATTCCTATAGCTTATATACTCTAAGAATAAACTATTAAATCACGGGCATTTCGATTATTGAGCTACAACTCCTTCGCAAGAAAACCACCCTATCTTCCCGGCTTAAGAGAAAGTTGTACTTAAAATGCATTAAATTAATTATTTGGCCACTACATATCATTTAATAATTTATAAGCTCCCAAATTACGCTCATTTAGATCAGTAACTTGCAATTTATTTTGTATAGTGCAGTCACTGAAGGTAAAAATTAACGATTACCTTCAATGTCGGTGAACCTTCATCGATTTTCACGAAAATTGGTCAGTGGTTAGAGGATACCTCAAGAAACAAAGGTGACATGGTACCACCTTGCGCCTTTACCCTGAGGATGGATACCGCCCCTTCTGGGGGGTGAAAATTATTTTATAAAAAATAACTGCACAAATCTATAAAAGAACAAAACAAATTATTAGCAAAATTTATTATACAAAGTTATTAAAATAAGTCAATACTTTTTAAGTTATTAAACATAAAAAATTTTAATTATTCGTGAAAAAAATGCATGTTTTGAAGCGGTTATTCGTAAATCACTGAAAAACTTTAAGTTTTTACAAAAAAGTTAATAGTAGTTTAATTCGTATAGCTTGTATTCTAAGAATAAACTCTTAAATCACGGGCCTTTCGATTATTGAGCTACAACCCCTTCGCAAGAAAACCATCCCATATTCCCGGCTTAAGAGAGAGAGTTGTACTTAAAATAATTTTAATTAAATATTTGGCGACTAGATATCGTTTAATAATTTATGAGCTCGCAAAATATACACATCTCAATTATTGAATTGCCATTTTCTTTCTATAGTGCAGTCACTGAAGGTAAAAATCTACTTTGACTTTCGATTTCGGGAAATCTCCATTCATTTTCACGAAAATTGGTGAGCGGATAGAGGATACGTCAAGAAAGAAATTTAACAATAACAACTTAGCCGGGGGTATATGTCACCCGTTCTCGGGGGTGAAAATTACTTTATTAAAAATAACCCCACAAATCAAGAGAGGGACAAATTCTAAGCAAAATTTGTTATATAATGTTATTAAATTAAATCAATACTTTTTGAGTTATTAAAGATCAAATATTTTAATTTTTGTGAAAGAAAATGCATGCTTTAAAGCGATTTTTTATAAATAACTTAAAAACTGTAAGTTTTTACAAAAAAGGTTTCATCACTAAAATTGAAGCTAATAAAAATATAATAAATTGCTGACTTGAAAAACCCTTTAATGTAAATTTAAAGTAAGTTATAGGTAATTAAATGTATAGTTTTTTCTGCGACTATTTAAATCTAAGGATTCAAACTTAAATAACGGGAAGAGATGCATTTTATAACACTTACTAAATACTTGTCAAAGTACTTAGAAATACCTATCAAATGAGCTCCAGAAAAAGTTGATAGCATCACAATTTATACTCCAAAAATTTTTTCAAAAAAATGAATTTTTTTTAATCACTCTGTTAATTTTTATGATATCAGGCACATCCAACTATTTGAAAGGTAATTTCAAGAGCTATAAACTGTATTACATTTAGGTCCGATACTTTATGTCTCGATTAACAGCCGGTTAGTTCACCGGGGTTTAATCGTGACCTCTTTAGGGTCTCTTGCGTTGTAATAAATGCAATTATAAGTATTATTATTATTCTTATTTATAATCATAATAATACTTGTAATTGCATTCATTACAACGCAAGAGACCCTAAAGATATCCCGATTAAACTCCGGTTAACTAACCGGCGGTCAACCGAGACATAAAGTACCGGCTTAATCTTTTAAATACTTTATTTTTTAGGATAATAGGTTAAAGGGCTCCAGTTACATTGTTCTCGTAGTAAAATTTAGGCTTAAACGTTTCTATCTTCGTTATTTTGATTCATACATAAATCAAAAGACAAGTAAAATCTTTGCTAATAAAAAAAAACTCAAAAGTATTTAGTACGTAATTGATATAAAATGCATCTCTTTCCCGTTATTTAAGCTTTAATCCTTATATTTGAACAGTCGCAGAAAAAAATATACATTTAATTACCAATAACTTACTTTAAATTAACAATAAAGGGTTTTTCAAGTAATCAGTTTATTATATTTTTTATTAGGTTCAATTTTAGTGATGAAAACTTTTTTGTAAAAACTTACAGTTTTTGAGTTATTTATAAAAAATCGTTTAAAGCATGCATTTGCTTTCACAAAAATTAAAATATGTGACCTTTAATAACTCAAAAATTATTGATTTATTTTAATAACAATATATAACAAATTTTGCTTAGAATTTGTCCCTCTCTCGATTTGTGGGGTTATTTTTAATAAAGTAATTTTCACCCACGAGAAGGGGTGACATATACCCCAGGCTAAAACCGTAAGTTGTTATTGTCAATTCGTGAAAATGAATGGAGATTTACCGAAATCGAAGGTAATAGTTGATTTTTACCTTCAGTGACTGCACTATAGAAAGAAAATGGCAATTCAATAATTGAGCTGAGTATATTTTGCGAGCTCATTAATTATTAAACGATATGTTGTCGCCAAATAATTAATTTAAATTATTTTAAGTACAACTCTCTCTTAAGCCGGTAATATGGGATGGTTTTCTTGCGAAGGGGTTGTAGCTCTATGATCGAAAGGTGCGTGATTTAAGAGTTTATTCTTAGAATGTAAGCTATATGAATTGAACTACTATTAACTTTTTTGTAAAAACTTAAAGTTTTTCAGTGATTTACGAAAAACCGCTTCAAAACATGCATTTTTTTCACGAGTAATTAAAATCTTTGATCTTTAATAACTTAAAAAGTATTGACTTATTTTAATAACTTCATATAAAAAATTTTGCTTTTAATTTGTTCTTTTATCGATTTGTGCAGTTATTTTTTATAAAATAATTTTCACCCACGAGAAGGGGCGGTATCCACCCTCAGGGTAAAGGCGCAAGGTGGTACCATATCACCTTTGTTTCTTGACGTATCCTATAACCACTGACCAATTTTCGTGAAAATCGATGAAGGTTCACCGAAATTGAAGGTAGTCGTTGATTTTTACCTTCAGTGACTGCACTATACAAAATAAATTCCAATTTACTGTTCTAAATGCGCGTAATTTGGAAGCTTATAAATTATTAAATGATATGTAGTCGCCAAATAATTAATTTAATGCATTTTAAGTACAACTTTCTCTTAAGCCGGGAAGATAGGGTGGTTTTCTTGCGAAGGGGTTGTAGCTCAATAATCGAAATGCACGTGATTTAATAGTTTATTCTTAGGGTATATAAGGTATAGGAATTATATCAGCAATACGATATATTTTAAGTTTTCTCAGCATTTTTCTCTTAAGTTAAATCAATTAAAGGCTTGTTTGGGGGTGAAGGGGATAAGCTCAAAAATCGAAGCTATATAATTTCAAGAGCTCATAAATAGCTCGTAATTTTGCCGCAAAAACCGATTCAATATTCCTATTTTTAAGTAGTGGGGGGGGGCTGACTCAGCCCCCCCACTAAAGTATTAAATTCCTGCTCAGTGGAACGAGCTGAAAATTTTTAGTTTGCGGAATTTGAAAGCTCATAAATAGCTCATGAATCAGGGCTATTTTTTTTTATTTTTGCAAGTGGGGGGGCCAGCTCAACACGGGTTTTTTTTGCACTGATATATTTATACATAACTTGAAAGATTTAGCAACTAAACACATACTGTCTGTGTGCGCATGCGCGCAGAATAATGAAAATTCACTCTCAGTCGCGCCTAAAGAAATATAACTTCAAAAAGTAAAGTTTCTAGTATTATCTATAATTTATTATTTTGAACTGTTTTAATTTTTTGTTCATTATTGTGTGTCGTATTGATCAAAGGTTTAAAGGAAAAGAAATAACAATAATTCTGAAACAATACACATGGCAGTTCGTGTTGTCCTTCATTTTGCACCGTGTAGAGACAGCCACATTTTGTTTATTTTAAAATTAACATTTTTGTTTAATCTTTATTTATATTAAACTCTTAGAGCACCCGTCATACAGAAATTTAAAAAATTCAAATACAGCTCCTTAGGTAACTTTTTTGGCATATTTTTATGAATATTTAAATAAATATCATTGTAGAAAACTTCTCTATATTTTGTAAAAACTTGGTCCAGTTTGAGTTCTTTGAATAACTCATAACATTTGCTTACTGATTCTTTATTTGCTTTACCATAATGTTGTTCGAGTATGGTCTTTTGAGCTGGGCTACTTTTCTGATAAGCTTGAATTGCTAGCCACGAAGGTCTTCCTTCTGAGATATCAGTGCATGACTTCTGTATGTCTGACATTGGGTTAAATACCCCATTGAAATCGTCCTGCAATAAAAAACATTTAATTAATGTCAGTTCATTATTGAAAAATTGTATGTCTAAAAAATAGATGAGAATATTATATTACTACGTTGACCAAAGCCACATCTACAGGGGCGTAACAGAGGGCCCCGCAGCATGAAGCTTGCGGGGGGCCCCAATCGCTTAAGGGCCCCATCTTTTCATCTGATATTATGTAAAAATCTGTTATTGTTATATTATTTTTACGTTGTCTGTTTAAATTTAAAAACGTAAAAATTTCTAACTGGACGATTTGCCAAGTGAATCATCTCATAATATCTAGAAACTTAATCCCTTCCGGCCTACCGAAATTTTATGGCAGCGACAATAAACTATATATTGATTTGTACGTGATTGTTGAAAGATATTAGAATTGCAATTTGCCGAATTTAAGAACAATATTTTTAAATCTAAAAATCTTCTTTCTCTCTGTTCTTTACCTACTTTTAGTATTTCGATACAATATTATCGCCATTAATTTCATATTGGTTGTTTGCATTGAATGTTATTTATGTTTGTGTTGTTTTACGGATATAGTTGCATCAGTTTGGTACGTATTTATTTAACAATTATTAACGACTTTTCTTGTGTAATCATTGGACAATCTCTCAACAGATAAACGGTAAGATAAGGAAATTATAACACTTACGCTTTAGGGAAGTCAATGTAGAAAAACTTGCATTGTTTCGTTTTCGGAAAAAATCAAACAGGCTTATATTTTTCTAAAACATTTTTTGTTAGTTTATATATCTTATCTTAAAGTGAAAAGTTCTACTCACATATGCCTCTAATTGTTTATTAATTCTTTATACAATAAAACTGTTTTATATTAAATAATTTTAAAAGATATCGGTGAATTCATCATTTTATGTACTTTGTTCAAAAATGTTTCTATTTGCTTTTTGATTATGCTGAATTCGAATATGTCATTAAATCACTGCCATAAGTACGATGTTGGGGGCCCCGGGGCAAACGTGATCTAGAGGCCCCCTACCGGGGGGTCTGGGGTTAATCAACCAGCAGAAGGAGTCCGGGAAAATTGATATTTAACCACTTGAAAACGCATTTTAATGTACTCCATGACTGAAGTTTCCTGTACCTACCTACATATTTCTATTTTAGTTGACCAACACAAAAAAAATTGAAATCACATTATTTTTTAGATAAATATTTACCATCGATATAACATATTTTCTGTTTTCATAAAAAATATACTACAAATTATGTTACTTACATTCTTCGGCTATAATGTAGGATTTTAATCGCGTTATATTGCCTATAGGCAGTAAAACGTGATTACAATCGCGGTGCCCCCTTCGCCGGGGGCCCGAGGTACTGCCCCGGTTGCCCCAATAGTAGTTACGGCCCTGTCAGACATTAGAATTTGAAAATTCAATATAAATTTTTTTGAGCACTTATACAGTATGTCTGCGTGGCTTCATCACATGGGAAACACTTTTATTATCAATTTTGCGAAAAAAGTTATTCTTCGTGAAATGCTCTGAATGGTCTTAAATCTGAGATACAAAATAAGCCAGATAAACCATCAGATAGCAAAGCTTATCAATTTTATACGAGGTAAGTCAAAAAATAGGAATTTAACTCAATGATAAAGTACTTTTATATTTAACAATATACGATTTTAATTTTAATATGTAATTACATCCTTGTAAATAAAAAATTAATTTTTCCAAATATTTTTCAAATTACCGATAACCAACATCATTTTATTACATTTATAATACCTATTTTATTATTAATTTTTTAATTTTACGAAAAATTCTTTATAAAATTCTTATCAGATTCTTTATAAAAAGCTCTGCATTATCTCAAAACGAAGATTCAATCTAGACCAATCAAGTTAGTAAAAAATAAGCCGTTTTTCGACATAATCGAAAAGACGATGTTTGACAGTTGAAATGTGTAGTATGAGATATTACAAAAAGGCTACCATCTTGGGATTCATCAATTTTTTAGTGGAACATTTTTTAAATAAACAATCAAAAAGTCAAACTTAAATTTTTTGCTCATAACTTAAAAACTTGTTTATTTAGAAATTTGACGTCCACAGGTAACTTTTTCATAAAAAAAAGATACATCGAATGAGATACACCAAATTAAAATCGGTTAATAAACAAAAAGGTTATTGCAAACCGGACGACAAAATCACTATTTTTGAATATTGTTAATAACAATTTTATTGTTTATTAAAATATATTTAAATATACCTAAACTTAAGGGCATTATGGTGTTTGAATGGTCTGCAAAAAATGGTCCAGATCTTTTAAAGAGTCTTTGCAAAATTTAATTTGTTTATAAAATTTTTTAAAAAACGAGCTAAGTTCTGAGGTTGGTCCAGTTAATATGGCTGAATGTATCTCAATAATCAGGGACTTATTTCCTTCGTTAAGATGTATACTAATACCCTATGAAAAAAAAAGTAAAATTTATTACATGTACGTACACAAAATTATTTGTTAATAAATAGCAGTTTTTAAGCTTATAAACAATTACAATAATTTCGTAGATATTAGATCAAATTAAATGGCAATAAAAAATACTGAAAGCTGGATAAAATACACAACTTCTAAAAAAAATTTTTAGGTCCTACGACCCTTGGGGTCTGAGATAGCCCCTTTTTTTGAAAAAATCACTGTTACGTTAATTAACAACACTAAGATCTGAAATTAACCATTCTTTTATAAGAAAAGTCAAAGTTTTTAGAAAAGCTTTTTGCAAGAAAAAATGTTAAAAATTGTTTAAACAGTATCGTTATAAAGAAATAGTATTTTGCGTTCCGACTAAAGTAAAAAAAAAATAATGGGCGCAGCCGAATGAGAATAAATTCGTGGACTAGCATTCGCTAGCGCTAGACCGTTGCAGCCCATTTTTAACATTTACAGTATACCGGATTTGAAGCTTAATATTATATTTATATATTTTGGTAGAAACTTGAAGTTTATGAATATTATTATGTTGCACATTTATTTAGTAAAACTATATTTTAAATAAATGAATTTAAAAAATAACAATAAAAAGGCCACAAAGTCAAAATATGCAACAGAAAAAAAGTTACGCGACCTTATAGACGAGTGGTACGTGGTACTCCCCCAAAAAAAACCGCTCATTTCTCGAGATATCAACCACGGTGTGGTGAATGGCTAATTTTGGTCTTACTTTATACTTTTTATGGTGCTGAAAACTAAAATTTTATTTTGTTTTTAGAGTTTTATTTTGAATTTTAGATGGGGAAACATTGTCAAAATCGCAATTTTACCCTAAAAATAAAAAAAAAGATGAAATCACGTTTTTCTTAAAATTAAAAGTTACACCACTTTTTTTCTATACAGCATTTTCTTCTCTGTACTCTAGATTTTAACTTAAAATTAATTAAACAACTAAATTTTAAATTCTGTTACTCAACTTTTGCGATTAAACTTTGCAATTCAAGAATCTGCACCTTTTACTTCAAACAATTTATAACTTTCTTTATGGCAAGGCAGAAATATTGAAGCAGGTCCCATTGTCTTTAGAAAGGTGAGAAATATATACTATAAAAATATCAGAAAAAAATATTACAATGGAACAGAGTTGTAGCAAATTAAACTCAAAAAAACGTGATTTTTTTTTATTTTTAGGGTAAAGTTGCGATTTTGATAATGTTCCCTCACGTAAAATTCAAATCAACCCTAATTTTAGTTTTGAGCACCATCAAAAATATAAAGTATGACCAAAATTAGTATCAGTATCTCGAGAAATAAGCTTTTTTTTTGGGGTGTGCCGCTCGTCTATAAAGTCACATAAGATTTTTCTTATTGCATATTTTAAATTAAATTTTTTTGGAAAACTTCTTCATAAATTATATTTTATTTCTGTGTTAATTAAAATTATAAACTAAAAAGTTTGTCACTCAACTTTTTTAAGTAAACATGAAACTAACGAAATCTGACGACAAAATTTTTAAAAATTAACAACTTCTCTTTTAACGTGTTGAGTCATTTTGGACAAATCTCATTGTTATCTAAATGCTTCAAAGATAACACAGTAAAATTTTCAAAAGGAAATATTTACAGAGACCAAAAATACAGTGAGTTAAAATTGAAAAATCGTCAAAATTGATTTTTCGCATTTTTGCATAAAATTTGATTTTTGAACATGTTCAACTAATTCTAGAAAAGAATTAACTCCATATTCGGATTCAGAGACCTCGAAAACATAAGGAATGACGAAAATTTGTCATTCACCTTAAAGTGGATTTTTGTGGTCGGGATAACGTAATTTTAATAGTTGCTGCCGCATGCCGGTCGCCAACCGCGCCCACTATTCAGTCAGTCGACTACGCCCGTTATTTTTTACTTTAGTCGGAACGCAAAATACTCTGTGTTTATAACACTCCTATTTAAACAATTTTTAACATTTTTTCTTACTAAAAACTTTGTTAAAAACTTTGACTTTTCTTATAAAAGTTTGGTTAATTTCAGCTCTTAGTGTTGTTAATTAACGTAACAGTGATTTTTCAAAAAAAGGGGCTATCTCAGACCCCAAGGGTCGTAGGACCTAAAATTTTTTTTGAAAGTTGTGTATTTTAACCAGCTTTCCGTATTTTTTATTGCCATTTAATTTGATCTAATTTCTACGAAATTATTGTAATTGTTTATAAGCTTAAAAACTGCTATTTATTAACAAATAATTTTGTGTACGTATATGTAATTTTTTTTTACTTTTTTTTACATAAGCTGTTAGTATACATCTTAACGAAGGAAATGAGTCCCGGATTATTGAGGTACATTCAGCCATATTAACTGGACCAGCCTCAGAAATTAGCTCGTTTTTTCAAAAAATTTTATAAACAAATTCAATTTTACGAAAACTATTTAACAGATCTGGACCATTTTTTGCACACCATTCAAACACCATAGTGCCCTCAATTTTGGGTATATTAATGCGTATTTTAACAAACAATAAAATTGTTATTAACTATATTCAACAACAGTGATTTTGTCATCCGTTTTGCAATAACTTTTTTGTTTATTAACCGATTTTTATTTAGCGTATCTCATTCGATGTATCTTTTTTTTTCTGAGAAAGTTACATGTGGACGTCAAATTTCTAAATAAACAAGTTTTTTAAGTTATGAGTAAAAAACTAAGTTTGACGTTTTGATTGTTTATTTAAAAAATGTTCCACTAAAAAATTGATGAATCCAAAGATGGTAGTTTTTTTGTAATATCTCATACTACACATTTCAACTGTCAAACCTCGTCTTTTCCGTTATGTCTAGTAAAAACCTAACTTGATTGGCCTAATCGTAATATATCACATTTTACCAACTTTATACGAGGTATGTCGAAAAATATGAATTGCTCTCTAAGTACCTTTATAGTTTATAGTTCACAATATTTCAACTGGAATGATATAATTGCATATTTAAACATAGTTTTTAATTGCGAACAACTTTTTATAATAAAATTTTTCAATATTCTAAAATATAAAGGTGGTATAGTTACTATTGAGCGAAATTAATATTTTTTGATATACCTAGTAAAAAATCAATAAAATTTAATATTTGATTATTGCAACTTAAGATTTATACCATGCAGAGCATTTTATGAAGAATAACTTTTTTGCGTAATATAGATATGTAATAAAAAAGTTTCCCATAGGTTCCAAGCTACGCAAACACACTGTACCTATAAGAATTCAAGAAAGAATTGTTTTAACATTTACTATTTTTAAAGCTGGTTATTAAATGTATTGTAGGTATCTAAGTTGTACAGAAAACAACAAAATAAGTTGTTTATTTGGAATGGGTCTGTATACCAATAAAGATGAGAAATGTAAGTTCTTATGAACAGTGAATGATAACGCTAACACAAAAAAGTTTTTGTTAAATAGGTCGTATTTAGTAATTGTTTAACGCGGGAGCAGTCGCGCTCACTTTTGTCACGTAAGCAGTCGCGCGTAGAACAAAATGTAATACGAATTTAAAACAAAGTTCAATTTTATAATATTTTTGTTTGCTTGTTATGTTAGAAATATCTATTTCTAACAATTTTAAAACTAATTGGTTCCCAGCAAATCCATAAATTCCACAAAAAAAATTAAATTAAAAAATTAAAAAAAAATCCTACACATTACTACAATCTTCTTCGAGGCACTTACAAGTGGAAAGTTATGTTGCAAAATTTTTCATTAAGTTATCACAGAAAATGATAAAAAGTTGGATTTTGTTGGATTTTCGCGGCGCGACTGCTCCCGGGTTAAAGGGGCCCCATTTCAAATTCTGCGGGGGGGCCCGACGGAGTTTGTTACGCCACTGCACATCTACTTCTTAAACTCTGAAGTTATACTCTCTCTCTCTCTTGTCGTTTCCCCATTACTGAGGATCGTGATTTCTTCCAATATTCCTAACAATGTTTAACCATTGGTCTCTATCTTCAGCTGCTCAAATAACTTCGCAGAATGGGTCGGACCATCTAGTTGGTGATCGTCCTCTTGATCTTCTCCCCGGAACGTTTCCAGAAACAACAACTGAAGTTATACAGTGGACATAATTGATCGATTTTTATATTATTTTATAAAGGCGACTGATTGTAAAATGACAAAGCAGCTATACGAGCCCCTTCCCATTTCAGTTGACCCACCTTTGGAATTTGCAGTTTATGACGATTACCGTAAACAAGTGATAATCAACATATTTTTATAAGTTCCCATATTAATTATTATTGCATTTTTTACTAATATTTATTTAAAACATTACCCTTATGGTTTTTATTTATTTCAAAGGATAATAAAATAAATCGCTAAATCGTGGCTTTTGATTCAATTGCATCTAATCAACATACATTAATTTTTCATAATTATTATCCTAAAATCAGAGTTAGGCTATGGAAAATGATATAAAAACAATTGTCAATTAATATCAAATAGATTTTGTGATATTATAAAGCCTATTGCCGTTTGTCGGGATTAAGTCATCGATGGAAATGAGTGAAGGTAAAGTTATGGATGAGAACATTTTTGTTCAATCGTCAACAGATTTTTTAATTCTCGAAAATAAAATCAAAAATCGCGAATATGTTTCAACTGTCACAGTATAGTGTAAGAAATATAGTTAGGGAAATACAAAACCTCAGGTTTTGTCATCACAAAACCCATAAATGTAGGAGAAATAAAATAAGCGAAGCAGATAGAAGGGAATTAAGACGCATTATAGTGAAAAACCGACGTGTAACTTATCTAGATTTAAGTAGTTTTTGGAGTAAACTGGTTGGAACACACGGTTTTAGATCGACATGTCACTGAGCGGTCCACAAATTAAGACTTTCTACTTACAAAGTGATTGATTAAGTTAAAAAATCAATACGAATTCTTTGTGAAAATTTTAATTTCATCTCAGACTAACGAACATCCAGTCTTAAGATTACAAAACAAGAAAAATAAGTTAAAATGGTCAAAAGAGCATTGAGGTTGGGCAAATTCACTAAGGGATACAATACAATGGAGTGATGAATCCAGGTTTGAAGTTTGTGTTGGAGTCGAGTTGGATACAGTATAAGTCGAGTTATACGCAGGAGAAGTAAAGCTTTTCAGCTTAAGGAGGGGGTATGGTTTGAAATCAACGTATCAAGTACATTTTTGTGAATTTTTTTCGAAGCTATGGTACAAATACTTTATTTTTAAATTAAATAAGCACATTAAGTACATTTCAAAGAATGCTTAGAAAAAAATCCAATCCAAAATATTGGAAAATAAGCCTTTGGTGACAAATTTTGACAGGCAGCTCACAAAAGAATGGATTTTGCGGTGGACATCAGAACTCGTCACTCGATCATACGAAACAAAAAATTCAAAAAGATTTAATAAGCTTATGAGTTTCACGAGGTCACAAAGTCGAGTTTTTTTATTTTTATTGATTTTTGAATTTTTGGTATCACTCAGAAGTCAAAAAAATGAAATTTTTGGTAAAAATTTTGCGAAAATCAACAGACTTATTATTGTTGAACAACAAATAAGCAAAAAAAGTAAAATATCTCGACGTTGTTATCTCATGAAATGTCTAAAGAAAATATGTGCAAAATATCAGGTAGATCGGCCCAGTAGTTTTTCAGTTACAATGTCCACCGCATTTGAAAAAGCAGTTTTGAGAAAAATGCGTTTAAAGTTTTGACAACTGCATCTTCATCTTCTTATTTGTCTGCCAAATCGTAAAGTGATGCACATTGGAATATGTTTTTTAAATCGAGGAGTAATCTACAAAAGATAAGGCGAACAGTTGTTTAACGTTTCTCACTATGCTCAAGCGTGCTGGCGCGAAGTCGCGGCCACGCGAGTCGAGGGTAGGGATATTCAACACCCTGTATCTCTGGTAATTTTACTCCGATTATTTTGAAATTTTCAGAGAGTATTCTTGGAAGTATGCACTTTTATTTGAAATAATAAAAAAAATTAAATATTTCAAACCATACCCCCCCCCCCTTAATGTTTTAACAGAAAAGTCAAATTTCCTACGTTTATCATGGTCTGGGGCAGCATGCCATCGAATAGTTTGGAAAAATTGCATTTTATCGATGGAATCTTAAATACGGGCAAATATTATTTGAAGGTTTTAAATAATTTCTTACCGATTGTGGAACAAAGTCGTTTCAATAAGTTCAATAAATTAGCGAAAGATTTTGTCTTCCAACGAGATGGCGTAGGTTGCCATACCTCAAAATAGAGCTTAAACTGGATTGGTGACCACGGTATACTAATTCTGGAATACGTGTCTAACAGTCCCGACTTGTCCCGAGAAAAACTTTTGCGCCTCTTTTTTACGCGAAATAAAAAAACCATTGAGGAAACATCCTGCTAGATCCGTCAAAGAATTGAAGCAAAGCTTGCAAAAAATATGGGATCCATTTACACCAGAGTGTTGCCAGAACTTTATAAAAACTATGCCTCGAAGAATTTTGAATCTAATTAAAAATAAAAAAGATGTCACTTAGTTGTAAACTTCCCCATTTGTTTTGTTAAAATTAGATATTTTTTAATTCTGTTTAATTAATCGTTCTTAGTAATTTAAAACATATCTTGTATACCTCTGGAAATCCAAAAATTATCGATGAATTAAAACTTTCAAAATTTAGGTAAGCTGGACTTTTGTTTTTGTTCTATAAAATTGGATTTTCTTTTAAATCTACATTGGGCCAACTGATATGGGAAGGGGCTCGTATATTCTGTTTTCTATCGTTGACTTTCCAGTCCACTCCTTTAAATTTTTCAACCAGGACGTGCATCGTCTCTCCGGTCCTCTCTTTCCTTCTACTTTCCCTTGTGTAACTAATCGCAGTCAAATCATATTTTTCATTTTTTAGTATCTAACCAAAGTAGCACATTTTTCTTTCCTTCGTAGTGTTTAGTATTTCTTTTGTTTTCATCTTTCTTAATATTTCCATGTTTGTTACGTGTTGCGTCCGTCCATGATATTTTACTCATTTCGTTGCGTCATAATAACAAGGTTCTATCTGCAATTTTTGTTTAAACTGAGATTTTTATATAACTTGGTTCTATTTTATGTTCTTCACCTTAATAAAAGGCATAGAGCGCATCACGCTGAGCCTAATTTTTTTTGCATTCGATTAGGGTACCACATGGAATCTTATTACCCAGGATTCCATTGTGAAGAGCATTTAGCTTCGATAGTTGTGCCCTCATCGCGCATCAGCGTGCTATGGGGGGGGGGGGGCGGGAAAGGGATGGCCTGGGGCATTGGAGCGAGGTGGGGTGATCCCTGTTTGAACTCGGGTCAAAACACCTCGCCCCAATGAATTGTTACACCCGAATGTACTTTTTCGATAGGGTGGACATCTCCCACAGGTCGGGATGAATCAAATTGCTTGCTTGCTTGCTCTTCACCTTAATGTGATACTAGCATCCACATCTATTAACAGGTGGCTGAAATCGTAAGTTACAAAGTTTTATCTCAGAGAATTTTAAATGTTGTTAAGTTAACAAGCTTCTAACTGACATAAAAAACAGTCAACTAAGTACACAAGGTCCTATCTGCAAGAACTAAAAGTGTTTATAAGTTAACAATAAGACTTTATTAAATAACTAGAAGTTGTTTTATTATATACTAAAGGTTAAACAAAGGTACATGTGGAGAATAGAACTTGATTAAATAAGTTTAATTTATTTCTCAAATCAGAACTGCTTTTTATTAACTATTGAAGTAACCTTTTACTGTTAATAAAAATATATTAATTTTTTTAAAAATTTACATTGTTAACACATAAAAGTGGCGATAATAGTAAAATAAATACATAACATAGAAACTTTAAACAGTCATAACTAAAAATGGCATCTGAGGCAGTTAGAACTTTGTTATTCCAATGCAACAATTTGTCGATATCACCACATCTCAAAGCTGGCCAGTCTTTTTTCAATTACGTCCGCAATTGTCTAAACTGTGAGTGCCTGTGTTGCAGTTGTTCCAAATGCTCCCGTCATTCTTACAAGAAATCCTCTCTGAGCTCTATTTAATTATTCTGCATTTTTTTTATTTATTAATCTATGTGCCCATACACTTGAACCGTACCCTACAATTGATGCAAGTAATATACCTAAGTACAATACTTGCATCAATTGTAGGGTACGGTTCAAGTGTATGGGCACATAGATTAGTAAATAAAAAAAATGCAGAAAAATTAAATAGAGCTCAGAGAGGATTTCTTGTAAGAATGACGGGAGCATTTGGAACAACTGCAACACAGGCACTCACAGTTTTAACTGGAGTAATGCTAATGCATTTAGAAACACAAAAAAGAGCATGTAATTATTGGCTAAAAAAGAAAAATATGAAAAAATAATACAAATTATAGGATTAGATATAATAAATAAAAGAGAATTAAAAGAACTAATAAATAGAGAAAGACAAAATGAATAGGAAAATTCAACAAAATCTAGACGTTTATACAATTTTATACCAATATTAGAAAACATTCCAAATTATTTTAATAGAAAACAAGGTTTAGTACACTTTTTAACAGGACATGGACCGTACCCAACATATTTGGAAAGATTTAACTTAAAGGATGATGCATATTGTGAATGTGGAGAACTAGGTACACCAGAATATATAGAAAACATATAGAGAACATTGTGAAAATACTATAGAAAATGAAGAACACAGAGAAATGAGAAAAAGATTAGAAAGAACTGAAATAAGAGATATATTACAAAATGAAGAATATTTTAGAATATTAAACAATCTAACAGAAATAATATCTAAAAAACAACAAGAAATCTATAATAATAGAAGAAGACAACAAATAATCCAACCATGATGAAGTTGAGTAAGATAAAGTTAAAATAAATAAAATAAAATATAAATTCAAAAATAGATATTTACAGTTATAATAATAATAATTCAATATAAAATAAATAAATAAAAATAATAATTCAATAAATAATTCATTAAATTAAAAAAAAGACTACCAACTCTCTTCTGAAAATAGAGTATGTCTTTATAACTTAGAAGGGAGTTGATGGTACCAAAAATATTTTAACAAATGTATATTGTTTATTTAAATTTGCTAAATGTATTTGTTAAATGTAATTAATAGATTATGGCAAATTAGTTAATAAATTGTAAAAATAGACTTAGTAGTTTAGCAAAAAATGTAAAAACATAAAAAATATCTGTAATCCCATCAGGAAAAAACGACCTGGATTAGCCACTAGAGGCCAGGACATATGTATAAACAATAAATAAATAAATAAAATAAATAAATAAATAATTGTCCAGACTTCAACTCCATATAACAGGACAGAGAATACGTAGCATCTCAATACTCTAGTTCTAGTTTCTATTCCCAGTTTTCCATACAATGAATACAATACAGATAATACAATAATAATTACCGTACATAGTAGGGTATAGTTAGACCCAAACCCAGACATCCAAGGTGAAAGTTATCCTCCAACACCAAATTGTTCTACATGGTCCACATAATGTTCATAAAAAAGTCACACCATTTTGAGCGTCGCGTTTGGGGGGGGGGGAGAGGGGGGAGAAATCTGCAAATTCGTAGTTTTTTAGGTTTTTCGTCAATATTTCTAAAACTAAGCGGTTTAGCATAAAGAACCCTCTACACAAAATTGTTCTACATTAAATTTGAAATAAAAAAGGCACTATACATAACCCTTCTAAAATGAACGGTTCCAAAGTTACGGAGGTAGTATAATATAATTGGTCCAAAAAAAGGCCTAACCCAGACATCCAAAGTAAAAGTTTTCCTTCAACACCAAATTGTTCTATATCGTCCACATATTGTTCAGTAAAAAGTTACACCATTTTGAGCGTCTGGTTTGGGGGGGGGGGGAGATGGGGGAGAAGTCGGTAAATTAGTAGTTTTTTAAGTTTTTCGTCAATATTTCTAAAACTATGCTTTAACGTAAAGAATGTTCTATAGAAAAATGTTCTACATGAAATTCAAAACAAAAAAGATTCTATACATAGTTGTTATAAAATCAACGGTTCCAGAGTTATGGAGGGTGAAATGTGGAGGTTTTCGATACTTTTTATATTTACCGATTTCTCCCCGCTCTCCCCCCCCCAAACCCGACACTCAAAATGGTGTGACTTTTTCTGAACATTATGTGGACCATATAGAACAATTTGGTGTTGGAGGATAACTTTCACTTTGGATGTCTGGGTTTTTGTTATAGTTATATCATAAATATTGCCCAAAAAATATCGAAAACCTCGAATTTCATCCTCCGTAACTCTGGAACCGTTGCTTTTATAACAATTATGTATAGAAAATTTTTTGTTTTAAATTTCATGTAGAACATTTCTGTATATAACATTGTTTACTCTAAAGCAAAGTTTTAGAAATATTGACGAAAAACGTAAAAAAACTACTAATTTACCGGCTTCTCTCCCATCTCCCTCCCAAACCGGACGCTCAAAATGGTGTAACTTTTTACTGAACAATATGTGGACTATATAGAATATTTTGGTGTTGAAGAAAAACTTTTACTTTGGATGTTTGGGTTAGGCCTTTTTTTTGGACCAGTTATACTATACTACCTCCGTAACTTTGAAACCATTCATTTTAGAAAGATTATGCATAGGGCCTTTTTTATTTCAAATTTAATGTAGAACAATTTTGTATAGAGGGTTATTTATGCATGCTAAACCGCATAATTTTATAAATATTGGCGAAAAACTTAAAAAACCACGAATTTACCGATTTCTCCCCCCTCTTTCCCCCCCCAAACCTGACGCTCAAAATGGTGTGACTTTTTTCTGGACATTATGTGGACCATATTGAACAATTTGGTGTTGAAGGATAACTTTCACTTTGGATGTCTGGGTTATGCCATCTTTTGGATCAACTATACTATACTAACAATAGCTACAGAAATACGACCTGACAAAGAGAATCAAAATGAATACTAGAAAAATCAAAGGTGAAAACCATTAGAAATATCGATGGTAAGAGACTATGGGGCAGAGTTAGCGGTACAGATATACGACAAAATACAAAGTTAAGAGCATCAAGAACTGGGTAGTATACAAAAGAGTAGAATGGAATGATATAATAAGCTGAATGGCAACAAATAAAGTAGTACACGTTGATTGATAATTATACATAGTAGTAAAGATGGCGAGATAAGGCACACCAATAAAAAGACTATCAGTGGGCAGACTATGCAAATGAAAATTGATGTAACGACAATTTCGAGGGTATACGAGCAGATTGCACTAAGCCAAAAATCACTGTTCTGAGAAAATCAAGTTTTAGTAAAATTTTTAAATATAAATCAAAATTACACAAAAAGTATTATTTTAGTTTAATTCTATTACTTGTAGTATAGTATAGTTGATCCAAAAGATGGCATAACCCAGACATCCAAAGTGAAAGTTATCCTTCAACACCAAATTGTTCTATATGGTCCACACAATGTCCAGAAAAAAGTCACACCATTTTGAGCGTCGGGATTGGGGGGGAGAGGGGGGAGAAATCGCTAAATTCGTAGTTTTTTAAGTTTTTCGCCAATATTTCTAAAACTATGCGGTTTAGCATGAACAACCCTCTATACAAAATTGTTTTACATTAAAATCGAAATAAAAAAGGCCCTACGCATAATCTTTCTAAAATGAATGGTTCCAAAGTTACGGAGGTAGTATAGTATAACTGGTCCAAAAAAAGGCCTAACCCAAACATCCAAAGTAAAAGTTTTCCTTCAACACCAAAATGTTCTATATGGTCCACATATTGTTTAGTAAAAAGTTACACCATTTTGAGCGTCCGGTTTGGGGGGGAAATGGGGGAGAAATCGGTAAATTAGTAGTTTTTTTACGTTTTTCGTCAATATTTCTAAAACTATGCTTTAGCGTAAGGAATGTTTTATACGAAAATGTTCTACGTAAAATTTAAAACAAAAAAGGTCCTATACATAATTGTTATAAAATCAACGGTTCCAGAGTTACGGAGGGTGAAAAGTCGAGGTTTTCGATACTTTTTATATTTTTTGGGCAATATTTATGATATAACTATACCAAAAACCCAGACATCCAAAGTGAAAATTATCATCCAACACCAAATTGTTCTATATGGTCCACATAATGTTCAGAAAAAAGTCACACCATTTTGAGCGTCGGGTTTGGGGGGGAGAGGGGGAGAAATCGGTAAATATAAAAAGTATCGAAAACCTCCACTTTTCACCCTCCGTAACTCTGGAACCGTGGATTTTATAACAATTATGTTTAGAACCGTTTTTGTTTTAAATTTTACGTAGAACATTTTCCAATAGAACATTCCTTACGCTAAAGCATAGTTTTAGAATTATTGACGAAAAACTTAAAAAAACTACTAATTTACCGACTTCTCCCCCATCTCCCCCCCCCCCCAAACCGGACGCTCAAAATAGTGTAAATTTTTACTGAACACTACGTGGACCATATAGAACAATTTGGTGTTGAAGGAAAACTTTTACTTTGGATGTCTGGGTTAGGCGTTGTTTGGACCAATTATACTATACTACCTCCATAACTTTGGAACCGTTAATTTTAGAAGGGTTATGCATAGGGCCTTTTTTATTTCAAATTTAATGTAGAACAATTTTGTGTAGAGGGTTGTTTATACTAAACCGCTTAGTTTTAGAAATATTGACGGAAAACTTATAAAACTACAAATTTGCAGATTTCTTCCCCCTCCCCCCACCCCCCCAAAACCGACGCTCAAAATGGTGTGACTTTTTTCTGAACATTATGTGGACCATATAGAACAATTTGGTGTTGGAGGATAATTTTCACTTTGGATGTCTGGGTTTGGGTCTAACTATACCATACTATTGTATAGAAATAGTAATGGTATTTTAAAAAATGGGGTACATTACAACAACAGTTATTGTTTTTGGTTAATTAGTAATTATTTTTTTAATAAATAATGAACTGACTTAGTTCATTCTGCTTGTTCATAATGTTACTATTTTACACAAGTAGACACACAACTAATCCCATTTTAATGTTAATTTTAGTTGTATCAATTTTACCATTATAATGTTTTATCCTATAATCTTAGACAACTAGAATTTCGGCATTAAAAAATCATCTTGAAAAATAAAAATAAAAAAGAGCAATAGAAATTTTCAGAAATTTAATTACTAGATACAAAAAATACAAAAAGCAAATAGATGATTAGTCTTCTTTATCTAGACCAGGGCATTTAGGATTTTTAAATACTGCACATAGAAACTTGTAACTTTTTGAATTGTGTTCAAGATGTCAGAAAAAACTCTACAATAGAAAAATGTATGAAAATGCATACTTGCATTTTAAAAGTGCAAAGAATGCATCCAAATGTGCATAAACATATCCAAATAAGTGTATTGAGGGTCAGTTTTTGTCACTCGATGGTTCTTTTGTCGCTAACGCCATCAGAACCGACCACCGGAGCACATGGTGCCCAGGCTCATTACTAAGGCACATGATCTGGAGTTTCGTGGGTTCTCGGCAAATTGATGCAAACGATTACTCGAGGGTTTTTTGGACCGCTGAATAAGAATACGACATCAGAAGAGACCCCCGATGAACAAACACCCTCCATACTAGATGAGGTAACATGCCTTAGCAGTGACCTTGGGCACCAGGTGGTCAAGATTCGTCTCTGATGGCGTATTTGTATTAAGTGACCCCAAAAACCACCTAGTAATCTATTTGCTTGCATTAAGTGCCGAAATCCCCCGAAACTTCGAAGATGGCGTGACCATAGACACCAGGTGTCCGTTCTGAAGGTGTATTCGTCTTCAGCACACCCAAAGACTCCCTGAGTAATCTATTTGCATCAATTTAATGCCGAAAACCCTCTAAACTCCAGAAGATGATGTGCCTTAGCGGTGACACTGCGCCCTAGGTACCCCGAGTGTCGGTGTTGATGGCGAATTCGTATTCAGCGACCCCAAAAGCCCCCGAGCGACAAAATCTGGCCCATAATTATCTTGACATGTCTATGCACTTTTGGATACATTTTATGCAGTTTAAATGCAATTATACATTTCCATTCATTTTTCTATTGTAGACTTTTTCCCGACATCATCCTGAACACAATGCAAAAAGTTGCTAGTCTCTAGATGCTGTATTTAAAATGTATTTACTTTTTCTTAAAAAGGTTTTTCTTTTTTCGTACATTAACCTTTTGATTAAACCTAACGATACGTATACAGATTGTACAACCAGAATGTTCTAAGTCAAAGTTAATATAGAGTTGTATGTTCGGTTTTCGCAAAAATAGTACAAGCAGACTGCATTAAGAGTACTTAATGCATTCTGCTAGTAAATGAAACAATCAAACTGACTTAGTATTAAATTTTTTTCTGTTATTTTAATAAGTACGACTTAGTGTGTCTTTGCAGTATATAGAGCATACCTTTTTATATACAACTGCATTAATTAATTATTTATATGGGAAATAAGCCACAATTAAAATGAAAAAAAAATAATTTTATTAACGTTTCGACGCCCAAATCGGGTGCCGTTGTCAAAATACAAAATATTACTAAAATAAACTAAAGTGTTGTTGCTAAGCAAAAAAAATTCTTCTAATAATTTATTTAATCTCACTCATTTATATTGGCAATTCAGACATATATTATACATTTTAAAGTAGAAGACTTTAAAATGATATTGCCAATATTTTATGAGGATCCAACGAAGACACTGGAAAACAAAATATATAGAGCTTTATTCAAATTTAAAAATGATCTAACATACTATCAAAGAAAATTAATGACACCTCACTACAGTAAGACACCACATTTTTATGGAGTGCCGAAAATTCATAAAGCGAACATACCACTTAGACCCATTTGTAGTACCATCAATTCTCCTTGTAGTGAACTATCAAAATTCTTATTAAACATTCTAAAACCATTTGCTAATAATGATGACACTTTTATAAAAAATACAAAACATTTTTTAAACAAATTATCAACTATTGAATTTAATCCAAATAATATTTTAGTAAGTTTTGACATAAACAGTTTATTTACTAATGTACCATTAGATAAAACTTTAAACATAATCAAAACGAAATTAGAGAATGATAATACATTGGCAACTAGGACAAGACTAAATGTGTCAGCTATAATGGAGTTATTGACATTATGTACCCATAATACCTATTTTCAACTAAACAATGAATTCTATAAACAAAATTTTGGTCTAGCAATGGGCTCTTCTTTATCTCCATTATTGGCTAATATATTTATGGAGGATTTCGAAACTAATATTATTTCTAAACAAAATTTAAAACCCACAGTATGGTGGAGATATGTAGATGATGTGTTTTCAATATGGCCTCATGGATCAGAATTGTTGGATACATTCCTGAATATTATAAACGATCAAGAAGAGACAATAAAATTTACAATGGAAAAGGAATACAATAACAGCCTACCTTTCCTCGATGTTTTGATCTCAAAGAAGGATATTGGATATGAGACTCAAGTGTATAGAAAACCAACACACACCAACAGATATCTCAATTACAAGTCAAATCACAACATCAACGTTAAAAAGGGAATCATTAAATCCTTATATGATAGAGCCAAAATTACTTGTTCTAACGAAAATTCCTTTTTAGCAGAAAAACAATTGTTAACATCTGTTTTATTAAAAAATGATTATCCTTTATCGTTTATAAATAAGGAATTGTCAAGATTGGATCGAATGGAACAGAACAACTTAGAACGGGATCCTACAACATTCACCAGAAATAATACGAGGAAAATATCAATACCATATATAAAAGGACTATCCGAGAAACTTAAAACAATAGGAAATAAATTCAACATTTCAACGACATTCAAAACAACAAACACATTGAGATCTATTCTATCTAAAACTAAACCTAACAATGATCAAGAAAGAACAAAAAATTGCATTTATAAAATACCTTGTGAATGCGAACAATTTTATTTAGGTGAGACATCAAGACCATTAGACGTTAGAATAAGTGAACATCAATCTTATATTAAAAATAGAGAATTTGAGAGATCTCAAATATGTCAACACGCATGGGATAATGAACATAGAGTTCAGTGGAGAGATTCAAGTATAGTCCTGAAAGAATCAGATAGTAAAAAGAGAAAAATCAAAGAAGCGGCTCTAATTATGCTAAATGAAACCAATTGTGTCGCAAATTCCTCGGTAGAATGCAGTAGGATGTGGTTACCCATACTGAAAGAGGAAGTCAATAGAAAGAAAATACCAAGATTAGTAAGTCAATAATATCGAGCTAGTACATATTTTATATTTTAGTATTACTTATATATTATCTAGTATTATTAATAATATTTATAATTTAAACATGTTACAAGTCAGAATTTGGTATTATTTTTTGAGAGTAAATTAATGTAAGACCAAATACTTACGATGTCGGGATAGTATCACAGGGTTTTTCCTGGTTTTCCCTTGTGATTTATTATGAAGTCTCTAACGCGAGAATTTTACTGTCGTTGCATTTGGTTGTCTTTTTAAAGACATATCACATGCTATAATTTTTTTATGACGGATATTCTTGAGTTGGGGTTAATTTCATGTAATCGAATGAACTATCTTTCAGTAAGTCGTCCCAGGAACGCAACTCATAAAATATTGGCAATATCATTTTAAAGTCTTCTACTTTAAAATGTATAATATATGTCTGAATTGCCAATATAAATGAGTGAGATTAAATAAATTATTAGAAGAATTTTTTTTGCTTAGCAACAACACTTTAGTTTATTTTAGTAATATTTTGTATTTTGACAACGGCACCCGATTTGGGCGTCGAAACGTTAATAAAATTATTTTTTTCATTTTAATTGTGGCTTATTTCCCATATAAATAATTAATCATAAAAATGCCACAAGGAAATAGCTTCAGAACAACATTAACTGCATTAATAGTTGAAAAACTAAAAAAATTGACTTAGTGTGTTCTGCTGGTATACCCTCGATTTAGTGACGGCACATTAAAAAACAGAGTCATGCCTGACACTGCATTTTTTTAGTAACTTATTATTGTTGATTCGATATATTCTAATATATTTTAATATATTCCCATATATTCTAATATATTCTAATATATTGTAATATATTCAAATATATTCTAATATATTCTAATATATTCTAATATATTCTAATACAATCTAATATATTCTAATATATTCTAATATACTCTAAAAAAATCTTACCTCACATTTGATGAAATGTGACATATCGTTAGTTATTTTTTCTGAAAATTCGTGAGCATCCTTATCTTCAATATTAGCCAAATACAAAGCAGTTCTTAACAACGGGGCGGCAAAACCATATCCTCTCACGGAGTATGTATACTTGTCCAAATCTTTGACGTCATATTTTGTTAGTTCTAAACATTGAGATGTCTGGGTTACAGCATACGACATCAAAACTTGTTTTAGAATATCAGGAAAATATTTATGAGATTTGAATTGTTTTATTAAAAGGTACCATACTGATGATTCCACAAAAGCTGCGTCTAAGATTGCCTTGTTCTGTCCAACACATTTGAGGGAATGCCAAGTTGGTTTATTGTACCTCCAATCTGAGACATCAAAAACGTCATCGTCAATTATTACACTGACGTCAACCTGCAAAATACATACAATATGTCTGTTCAGTGCAGCCGATATATGAAACAATTGTGCGTTTAGTGATAAAGCATATTAGGCCTGGATCCCGCGTAAGAAAGAGAAGTTGATTAATAGCAAGCTGAAAATTTGTTAATAGCTTAACGGTGTCTAGTCGGACAAACTTTGATGCACGGGAACACTGGAACAGGGGAAGTTTTAATTGTGGAGCATGATAAACGTGTCGTCCTGACCAGTTTATGATTGTGAAAAATAGCAAGTTGTTTTTAAGTTTATTCGATAGCCAACGTTATGTTATATATGCGAAAATGTTTGTCCGACAAAAATGTTGGGCATTTTAACGAGTCCGACACGTAGAACATGTCACATCACAGGAATTATGTTGGTGATGAATAGCAGTCTGATTTTTGCATGAGAGTTTAATGAAAGGTTAAAAAAGCAATTGGAAGTTCTGTCCGACAAAATTAATGGGAAGTTTTCGTAGTCGGACATTCTAAACAGGTAAGATATAGACAAAAATTCTGGTGATAAATAGCTTTCCGACAAAGATGAAATTTAATTAAGTAAATTATTCCTTATCAAGAATGACTGTTGTCGGAAAAAAATAAGGGGTAGATTTTGTAGTCGGACAATTTAAAAAAATAATTTTTGAAATTTCAATAAGGGGTGATTATTCTATGTCAAAAGTACCTGCAATCAATTACAATCGATATCTTTCGATTTATCTCAACATCATTTAGATACCTCACTGTAATACATTTATAGTAGATCAGGCAAATTATATTATTTATCGAGTGGTCTAGCCATCTTTGTCTGCCACATGCGCGGGATCGCTTGGTTAAAAGAGATAGATAGACCACCTATCGACTTTTTGCACTGTATTCCCTGTCTACCCTTATGTCTATGAATACATTTCCATTTAAGGAAAACTGTCACTTTTGACAATAATTCATAATAAATTGCAATCGTAACTTCAAATTTAAACTAATCGATTTATTTTGGCAGCAAATTATTTCTTGCCATGTGACATATTAATTACATTATTATTTCATTTGTAGAAAGTTGAGAAAAATTACGTTATACAATTTTAGTAATAATTTATTTAGGTACCCTTTTTCAATCAAGCAAAGCATTATAGCACGAAGAATGATATTCAATAGAACTTTCACAATTATCTGGCAACTGAACCTCATTGAATTGATGACCAAGTATTTTACTAACTTTGTAAAATGTTCGAAAATTACTCAAAAATGTTCCGTTGAATGGTTTCACTTTTGATCTGGCGACTTAAAATTTTAACTGTTGACACTCAAAAATAGACACAAAAACACTCCATAGTTAATATAAATTTTAACTTCCAACACACGTGGCAAACAGAAACTCAGAGACCATGTACTTTCAAATACTACTTTGTTTAGCACAAAGTGTCACACTGACAAATGCAGCCTTCTAATATATACTTCTAAGCATAATGTGTCATATTTACGTCTATTCTTATTTTAGCACCGAAGTTTTAGACTCTTCACATTTTTCAATGTCGTTTACAGTGTTAGAATTTGAGTATGGAAAAAAATGTATACAACGTTTTTTGTAGGAAATTTTCCGTACTTTCTGATGCGCCTAATTAGAAAACCCTAAGAGATTGCTTTCACATGTTCTTTGACATTTTTTATTTTCATTTTGAGAATATCTACAACAAACTCCACCCAAAAAAATAATTCTTTTGCAATATATACATGCATTGATACTTACCTTACTGTTTTTGGAGTGTGCATGTATATATATGCACATGAAAATATGTGAATATAAATAATAATATACAACTAATAGTATATTGTGCAACAAGTGCAGAAAGGTACTAATTTCTCACGAGTTTGAAAAGTTGCGGTACGAGCGCAAGCGAGTGCCGCAATTCAAACGAGTGAGAAATTACCTTTCTGCACGTGTTTCACACTATACTTTTTCTACAAGCACAGTTTTTCCTAAAAATAAAAATCACAATTTCCACACGACGATTAATTATAATAGGTACCTATGTGATAAATTTTAAACTGTATTTAATTAATACCTACTAATCAATTTAAATTCCTTATACCTAAATAAATTGCACAGAAATCAGTTAAAAAATTAATGCACTTTAAACAATAATTATTACACATTATTGACATTATATTTATGCAGTCACGGATTTACACAAAACCTACTTCATTCGACGTCTCTTGCACATGTTGCTAAATGCTTATTGGTTATTTGATAATTATAAAATGTTTAATAAGAATAAAATTGTAAAATAAAACAGTTGTAACATCCATAATTTAGTTTCTATGCTATAGTTAAATATAATAATTGTCTTATAGGTTATATATTTGTCTAAAGTTTAACCACGGATGTAAACAGAATATAACGTTACTCAGAATGCGGTAGTCCAAGGATGTAAACAGAATATAGCGTTACTCAGAATGAGGTAGTCAACTGTGCAGAAAAGAACTTTGCGGCACAGAAACGTCACTTTGCGGTACAGAAAAGTCACTTTTCTGCACACTAATGTCAAATATCTTATACTGTGAGAAAATATCAAGTTTGCTAACATAAAACCGTGCAGAAAAGTGCACTTTGAATAGTGGTTGTAGAAAAAATAGCTTTATCAATATGTGAGTAAGTCATTCTGAAAAAATGTTTTTTATTTATTTCCTTCGATTTGCCCAAACTTTTTGTCCGACATATAACTTTTTGCGTTACAAAATATAATTTGTACATAAACAAATCAAAATTAGCTTGCTATTTATCACCAACATTTTTGTCTATATCTTACATGTTTAGAATGTCCGACTAGGAAATTTTCCCATTCATTTTGTCCGACAGAACTTCCAGTTGGTTTTTTAACCTTTCATTAAACTCTCATGCACAAATCAGACTGATATTCATCACCAACATAGTTCCTGTGATGTGGCATGTTCTACGTGTCGGACTCGTTAAAATGCCCAACCTTTTTGTCGGACAAACATTTTTTCATATATTATATAAAGTTGGCTATTGAATAAACTTAAAAACAACTTGCTATTTTTCACCATCCTAAACTTGTCAGGACGACACGTTTATCATGCTCCACCATTAAAACTTCCCCTGTTTCAGTTTTCACGTGCATCAATGTTTGTCCGACTAGACACCGTTAAGCTATTAACAAATTTTCAGCTTGCTATTAATCAACTTTTTTTTCTTACGCGGGATCCAGGTCTATATAATTTTGACCACATATACTACACATATTATAATGGTTCAAACTTAGATATGAGGCCATCTCGGATTTTGCCTTTTACGAAAATGGAGGACATTCAAATTGGCGACTATACATATGTGACTAATAGCACGATAACTTTTGAACGAGACGTCCAATTTCAACCAAGTTTGGTATATAGGTTCTATTTTTGATGTATAATATCGAGGCTTTGAACCGGAAGAATCGGTTTAACAAAAGTTGTGTTTTTCCTGGCTTATATGTAAAAATATGTTGTTTTGTTTCAATTCTTTCACCCTGTATATATTAATTTTTAATCAAGTTAATACCGCCATTGAAAAGAGCGTAAAAATACTATTTAGGAAATATATTTTGAACTTTTTAGTTATGTTAATTACAATTTAATAAATGCATAATATGTCTTAACATGTACCTTAATGGCAGAAGCATATAATTTGGACCACGTATACTAGGCATGTAAAGGTTTAAATTTAGATATAAAGTCATCTCAAATTTTGCCTCTTACAAAAATGGCGGACATTCAAAATGGCGGCTATGCATATGTGACTAATAGCACGATGACTTTTGAACGAAAAGTCCGATTTCAGCCACATTTGGCAAAAAGGTTCTTTTTTTGATGAGTAATATCGAGGTCTTGAACCAGAAGAATCGGTTTACCAAAATTTGTGTTTCAACTGTTTTTTTTTTTATTTAAAAACATGTTGTTTTTTCCAATTCTTTCACCCTGTATACATTAAATTTCAAAAAGTAATACCGCCATTGAAAAGAGTGTACAAATATTTTTTAGGAAATATTTGGAACTTTTTAGTTATGTTAATTTAATAAATGCATAACGTATCTTCACATGTACCTATGTGCGGCAGATTCAATTTTAATGCCCGCCATTTTTGTAAAAGACAAAATCTAAGATGGCCTTAGATCTAAATTTAAATCTTTATATGTGTAGTGTGTGTGGTCCAAATTATATTCTTGTATCGTTAAATGCACAATAATTCTTATATTATTTGCACGAATCTGCCGCACATAGGTTCATAGATACATGTGAAGATACGTTATGCATTTATTAATTGGTAATTAACATAACTAACGAGATAAAATATTTCCTAAAAAATATTTTTATGCTCTTTTCAACGCCGGTATTGCCTTTTTGAAAAATTAATATAGGGTGAAAGTATTGAAAAAATAAACAACATATTTTTACATAAAAAATCAGGAAAAACACAACTTCTGGTAAACCAATTCTTCCGGTTCAAGAGCTCGATCTTATACATCAAAAAAAGAACCTATATACCAAATTTGGTTGAAGTCTAACTTTTCGTTCAAAAGTTATCGTGCTATTAGTCAATTATGTATTGTCGTCATTTTGAATGCCCGCTATTTTTGTAAAAGACAAAATCTGAGATGGCCTCCTATCTAATTTTAAACCCTTACATGTGTAGAATATGTGGTCCAAATTGTATGCTTCTATCATTAAATGCACAATTCTTATAATATTTGCACGGATCTGCCGCACTAGTTACAGTTCATATCAATATATAAATTTGGAAATTTGCAAAACCGTAAAACTGTAAAGAAAATCGGATAAACCGTGCTTTATAATTTTATAAAACATTCGAATTAAAGGATAAAACACTAAATAAAGACAGTTAATATTTAATTTGTTGCAGAAACCACCACCATCTGTTTACACATATGTCTCTTGGTATCATCAGAACAGCCTATGATGTTCTCTGAATTCAAACCAAATCTAACAAAACGGTCAAAAAATAGCGACATCAAACAAAAGCTAGGCGAAACCCAAGAGACTTCATTAAATAAACAATATTTTAAAAAACACTATTTTAAATTATTTTTTTGGTAATTGTATTAAATTGAACATAATTTGAATTGTTTTAAATGAATTACTAAAAAAATACTTTCAAAGAGTGTGAAGCATTTAATTTTTACTGAGAATGGGAAAACAAAATGGTCCAAGAGCTGTGAGACACTTTTAAGTAGGTATTTTAGGCAACCTGATTTTTCAGGTAACTCTTCCATGATAGCCTATTACAAAAATGCCGGTCTGGCTGGAGGGTAGCGGTTATTTTCCCAAACCCCCCCTCAAGTTAAAAAAGGTAAAAATTGATATTACACAAAATAGCATTGACGTGACTTTAAAGTAAATTTAAATATTCAAAAATAAAGAAAATAAACAGGCCAGGCGATTTAAGGGCGATTTTAACCCTGAAAGATACCTGCATGGGCGCCCCAGGATTATTTTCAGGGGATGCATCTAAGCTTCAGAAGATTTCATCTGAATATGTATATGTACACACTATTAACGGGTACAAAATATACAACTATACATGCATAGCTATGTAGATTCCTTCCGGACAGGGAGGCGCAATTGTTATTTTGACAGGGTATTTTTTAATATTAAATCAGAAATAGACCTTTTAGAAAGATGGGAGAGGAAAATACAACGAGCAATATATGGAGGCGTGAAAATAGACGGTCAATGGAGAAGAAGAAATAATAAGGAACTTGAAGAACTATATAATGAACCAAAAATAACGACGGCAATCAAAGCACAGAGAATCCGATACTTAGGACACATAGAAAGAATGGGAAAGGCGAGAATGCCAAAAATGGTTCTATTACGTAAGCCAATACAAAAAAGAAGAATAGGAAGACCAAGAAGGAGATGGAAGGACAGCGTATATGAAGACTTAAAACAAAGTAATATTGTAAACTGGAAAGAAAAAGCTTTGGACAGAAAACAATGGAAGGAAGTGGTGCAGAAATGTATGGAAAGACTATAATGTTAAGTGTAGTATTAAGTGTTTTATACAAACAAATGTAATATTGTATATATTATAGTAGTATAGGATATAGCATTATATATAAATATGTAATAGTAATTGTAAGGAAAAATTAAATCTTTCAGCCCTAGGCCTTCACGGCCTGTTGAGCTTAATAAATAATATTTTTTAATATTAAAAATAAATATTCTAAAAAAGACAGGTTTTTTTTGGTGAGATTTTCCAACTGCCAGGTGATCAAACAAATTACGCGTGCATATAAATGAAAAGCGCTATAGGTAAGCAGCAGTGCGAGAAAGAGCGTATACCGATAGCTGTTTGCGTCTTCTGTTGTAGCTGCCGCTGAGCGAGTCCGTTCGCTCGAGAAAAATCACGTTACCTGGTGATACCCATGTTGTTGTGCCAGAGTAATTATTATATATTATAGTTTCTTAAGTAACTTTTTCTTAATTAAAGGAGAGATATAGATATACATACTATACGATAGATTTTGCAAATATGATAGAAAAAGACAAATTTATTATTATAAATATATAGGTAGAACAGTATAAAACTATAAACTAAATTAATTCTGTGTCCGAATCTTGTACTTCTTCAAACTCCTCATCTGAGCTTAAATATTCGTTCTCTTCTTCGTCAGACTCCCCTCGAGACTCAGATTCCTCTTCTACATGATCTGTAAATAGTTGTAATATGTATTTAGAATTAATTAAAAATTAATTAGTGATTGATTAATTGAGTTGCTACGTATTCTCTGTCTTTTTGTACGGAGTCGAAGCCTGGACAATCACGAGCGCATCTGAAGAATGACTTGCCATTGTTGAGATGTGGTGTTATCAAATAATGTAAAAAAATTTCATGGACACAACACGTAACAAACACGGAAACATTAAGAAATATGAAAAAGGCAAAAGAAATACTCAACACTATGAAGGAAAGAAAAATGAGCTACTTTGGTCATATACTAAGAAATAAAAAACGTGATGTGATTGGTTATATAAATGTTGTTCTGAAGCTATTTCCTTGTGGCATTTTTATAATTACGTATTTTTTATGGGAAATAAGCCACAATTTTACTAAAAAATGAATTTATTAACGTTTCGAAGCCCAAATCGGGTTTCGTTGTCAAAATAAAAAATACTATTAAAATAAAAATATTAAAATACAAAATACTATTAAAATAAAATCTCAGATATGTCAACACGCATGGGATAATGAACATAGAGTTCAGTGGAGAGATTCAAGTATAGTCCTGAAAGAATCAGATAGTAAAAAGAGAAAAATCAAAGAAGCGGCTCTAATTATGCTAAATGAAACCAATTGTGTCGCAAATTCCTCGGTAGAATGCAGTAGGATGTGGTTACCCATACTGAAAGAGGAAGTCAATAGAAAGAAAATACCACGATTAGTAAGTCAATAACATCGAGTTAGTACAAATTTTATATTTTAGTATTACTTATTGTATATCTATGTAATATTAATATTATTTATAATTTAAACATATTAAAGTCAGAATTTGGTATTAGTTTTTTGAAGCAGATTAAATGTAAGACCAAATACCTACGATGTCGGGATAGTATCACGAGGTTTTTTCCTGGTTTTCCCTCGTGATTTACTATGGAATCTCTAACGCGAGAATTTTACTGTCATCGTTACATTTGGTTGTCTTTTTAAAGACAGATCACATGCTATGATTTTTTTTGCGACAGATATTCTTGAGTTGGGATTGATTTCATGTAATCGAATGAACTATCTTTTAGTAAAGTCGTCCCAGGAACGCAACACATAAATATTGGCGATATCATTTTAAAGTCTTCTACTTTAAAATGTATAATATACGTCTGAATTGCCAATATAAATGAGTCAGATTAAATAAATTATTAGAAGAATTTTTTTACTTAGCAACAACATGTTTGTTTTATTTTAATAGTATTTTGTATTTTGACAACGAAACCCGATTTGGGCTTCGAAACGTTAATAAATTCATTTTTTAGTAAAATTGTGGCTTATTTCCCATAAAAAATACGTGGTTATATAAAGAAAGTATTAAAGAATAGGTAGCAACTCAATTAAATAATCACTAATTAATTTTTAATCAATTCTAAATACATATTACAACTATTTACAGATCAGGTAGAAGAGGAATCAGAGTTTAGAGAAGAGTCTGATGAAGAAGAAGAGAACGAATATTGATTTTAGCTCATTTTTCTTTCCTTCATAATGTTGAGTATTTATTTTGCCTTTTTCATCTTTCTTAATGTTTCCGTGTTTGTTACGTGTTGTGTCCATGATATTTTTTATATTATTCGATAACACCACATCTCAACAATGGCAAGTTTTTCTTCAGATGCGCCCGTGATTGTCCACGCTTCGACTCCGTACAAAATGACAGAGAATACGTAGCAACTCAATTAATTAATCACTAATTTATTTTTAATTAATTCTAAATATATTTACAACTATTTACAGATCATGTAGAAGAGGAATCTGAGTCTCGAAGGGAGTCTGACGAAGAAGAAGAGAATGAAAATTTAAGCTCAGCTTTATACTTTTTTTCTACCTATATATTTATAATAATAAATTTGTCTTTTCTATATTTGCAAAATCTATTGTATAGTACGTATTATTTTCCTTTAATTAAGAAAAAGTTACTCAAAAAACTATAATATACAATAATTACTCTACCGTTTTGAGGCACAACATGGGTATCGCCAGGTCACGTGATTTTTCTCGAGCGAACGGACTCCCTCAGCTACAACAGAGGACGCAAACAGCTATCGGTTTACGCTCTTTCTCACACTGCTGCTTACCTATAGCGCTTTTCATTTACTACACGCGTAATTTGTGTATTTATGCGCATATATTTGCGCATTTATGTATATGCACACGTAATTTGTTTGATCACATGGCAGTTGGAAAATTTCACCAAAAAAAACCTGTCTTTCCGGAAGGAATGTAAATAGCTATGCATGTATAGTTGTATGTTTTATACTCGTTAATACTATGTACAGATTCAGAGAAAATCTTCCGAAGTTCAGATGCACCCCCGAAAATAATCCTGGGGCGCCCATGCAAGTATTTTGAAGAGTTAAAATCGCCCTCAAATCGTCTGGCCTGTTTATTTTCTTTATATTTGAATATTTAAATCTGTGGCTTGGTACAAGAAGTGCCTAAGTCACTTTTTTTCACTTTTGAGATTTTTGGCCTAAGTGTCTTAAAAAGCACAACGGTTTCAGTGCAAAACATGCCTAAGTCTATCTAGCCTTAAAAATCACATTTTCATCAAATCAAGAAATATCTATGTCTCAAAGTCTCGTTTAAAGTTAGTACTAGAAATGCCTATGTAGACATAGGTTTTCTGGTTAAACTGAAAATTGGTACAAGAAATGCATAAGTCGACTTAGGGATTTTGGAGATTTAAATTTTTAATGTCAGAACTACCTATGTCGTAACAATCACTTCTTGTTTAAATGTATGGTTTTTGCACCGGCAACATCGCAACGTCTGCTGAACGGTTATTTTACCAATATTTGATTTGTGCACTCTATGTCTAATTTGAAGAAAATAAAGTGGTCGATTTGATTTTAGTTTTTGCCGTTGATTTTAAGTTATTTTTGTGACTAAATTAAGTTCGGTATTAAAAATTGAAATAGACAAGAAGTGTAGGTATAAAATGTATTCACGGGGAAAAACTTTAGTGCAAATGTGTGTAAGGAATTCTGATAATGGTAAGTTGATATCAAGTACCGTTCATTTAGCCCTTGATTAGAAGTCAGTAGCCTGTTATTAAACTATATACAATACTGGCAAAGTTTTTATATTTCGTCAGACCGTTAGTCCAAATTCCAGAGAATATACACTTTATTTTATTCAAAACATAATTGCAATAAATAAATAAAGGACACATTTTTTCAATAAAGTTACACATTATATTGGTACATAAACAAATTATAAATTCAGTAGATAATTTTTATTTTATTATTATAATTTTAAACAAGTTATAAATTATTTTATTAGAAAATAATATTCACATGAAATATGACATTTTTTAAGATGATTTTTCTTAATAGATCTTCTAAGCACACATTTTTATGCGCTTGCGTCAGTATCAGCCATTTTTATAGTATTGTTTTTATTTATATTTATTTTTGTAAACAAGCATGTGAAAGTACCTATGGACACATAAGTAAGACTGTGGGGATGTCTGTGACATTTTAACCACCTTTTTAATTGCGTACAATTATGGGCTTAAACGGAATTATAAGAAAGTGAAGCGCCATCAACGCTATTGAATTGCCGCTATTTCAACAACGGCTGCGCACGGCCTCGTGGCATGGTGAAAAGTCAAAATTCTGTGCGTAATACATCGAAGCGCAGTTGCCAAAACTTTCGGATAACTTATATCTGCCGTAAATATCCAAATATTTTACATAAATAAATAATATTTTTGTATCTTTTTCAGAAATCATATTAGTACTATAATTGATCTTCTCTTTTTTTATTAGGATACAATTATTATTATACAATTATTAGGCTAGATGTTTTGTGTTCATTCTAGTCATTTTTTTTGTACATAACCACTTCTCTTCTTCGCTTTGTTTATGGTTTAGTACTTATTAACAGCTGAAATTTAAAAAAAATCTACATGTTTATATTTAAACATATTGCATTAAGAAAATTTTAAATCCATTACAAAAAAAATTGAGTAGGTAACTTAATCATTTTGTTCCAGACATATCCACAAATCAAGTTTCACCAGATAATACCTATGGTGAGAGTACTTCATCGACCTCCGCTGGATTACATTCACCACCATTAGAAGACATATCCACAAATCAAGTTTCACCAGATAATACCTATGGTGAGAGTACTCCATCGACCTCCGCTGGTTTACATTCACCCTCATTAGAAGACATATCCACAAATCAAGTTTCACCAGATAATACCTATGGTGAGAGTACTCCATCGACCTCCGCTGGATTAGTTACTCAAACAGACGAAGATTATGAGGACGCTGACGTACACAATAATTTGAATTTGTCTGATAGTTCAGATAATTATGAACCCTCTGAAAAGTCGTCATCTCAGTCATCTGGTGATGAGTTAGTTGAGAATCTTCCCAACACTCGCATAAAAAAAGGCAAAGGAAGAAACGCATTAACAAAAGAAGAGAAAACAAGGAAGAGGAAAAGAAATTCAAGTGGTTGGCAGCGTAATAAGCGCCGGAATGCAAGAAGCAAGGGAAACCCTTATATTTCAACGGCAAATAAGTTTATTCCTGGAAAATTTTTAAAACCTGCTTGTTCATGTAAACGGAAATGTGCAGAGATACTTCCAGATAATATTCGACTGAGAATTTTTCAACAATTTTACGCCTTAGACTTAAATTCTCAAAACCAGTTCATCGCTCAGAACTTTAGCGAAGTTGAAAAAAAAGTTGAAAGACTTCGACACAACCGACAGCCAAGCAAACGACAGTTTAGCATTTTTTATTTTTTAAATAATGAGGGACAAAAAGTTAAAATTTGTCGTACTATGTTTTTAAATACTCTCGATATAAAGCCAGGAAAAATAAAAGTATTAGCCAAGAAGAAAAGAAACTGTACAAGTGGTATCTGCCCTGAAGACCAAAGAGGAAGGCATGGACACCAACAGAAAGTCACTGACGAAGCAATTACGATAATAGAAGACCATATTAAAAGTTTTCCTTCGTATGTAAGCCATTATTCAAGATCGCATACTGAAAAAAAATATTTGTCTCAAGATCTAAACATTTCGAAAATGTATCGGCTCTACAAAGATCATTGTACTTTCCATAATCTAACACCTGAACTAGAGTCATTTTATAGAAAAATATTCGCCGAAAAATTTAATTTGTCATTTCACCCTCCTTCTAATGATACTTGTGCAAAGTGCGATCGGTATAATTCATTAATTGATACAACTTCTGATTTACAAGAACAAGCAGTTCATAAAGAGAATTATAGCCAACATCTTGCCATGGCAGATCGAGCATACAAGATGAAAAAAGATGATAAAATCCGAAGCTGTAATTCTGAAAGTGTTGCATTTTTGTCATTCGATTTAGAAAAATGCTTAGCTACACCCCTACTTCAAAACAATATTTCATTCTATAAAAGATCATTGTGGACTTTTAACCTCACTATCTACAGCTGCATAAATAAAAATAAACATGCCGTTTGTTACGTTTGGGATGAATCAATAGGCGGTAGAGGAGGACAGGAAATAGCATCTTGTTTGAGGCACTATATCCTTTCCTTACCGACAAATATTAAAGAAATTAACATGTATAGTGACTGCTGTTCAGGACAAACAAGAAATATTTATGTGACTGTTATGTTGTCTCTTTTAGTAGAAGATTTTAACAGAAATGGAAGAGATCTTGTGATCAATCATAAATTTCTTGAACCGGGACATACTCATCGAGAAGCGGATACGATTCATGCAGCTATTGAAAAAGTCAAGAAACATACAACTGTCAAAATAGAAGTACCCAGAGACTGGGCAAACTTAATTAGAATGGTTCCGAGAAATCCTTCTATTGAAGTAATAGAAATGGAACTAAAAGATTTCCTAAACTTCTCACACATTCTAAAAAATCACTATGTGCATCGGAAAATTAACACTGACAGCGAAAATATTTCCTGGTTTCAAATAAGATGGCTACAATATCGCACGGATGCACTTTCAAAAGTTTCTTATAAAAGTTCTTTTGATTCGGATTATTTTAAGGTAATAGATTTATCAAGAAAGAAAGCAACATGTTCCACACGTTTAGCTCAACTGTCTGGCAGCAGTACTCCACGCGAAGCTACGCTAACGCCACTAACCAATCAGAGAATTCCACTATCAGATAAAAAAATTAAAGACCTCAAGGACTTAATGCCTTACATTTCTGAATCCAGCAGGTACTTTTACGAATGTATTTTTACTGGACCAGCATCAGCCCAAGCTGTAGATGATGAATATTTACCCGACGAACGCATATATGAAGATGATATGTAAACACCAGGAATTTATTTGTCCATGTTTATTTTTAAGTAGAATATGTATTACAAATAATTTGTATTAAATTGCCTATGTCAATACACAATTAATAATTTACCTAAAATTTTTATTTCAAGAAATGACTATGTCACTCAAAAATACAAAAAAAGAAGAATTTTTGTTAAATTTTTAACTACAACTTATAAACTAATTTATTATCTCAACAAAGTCACATAATCGGTGTCAAAAATATATTGAATAAACTATTTGTACAACAGCAAAATTTTGAGGGAGACAAATTCGGCCGTATTGAAAAACATCAAATTTTGACTTAGGCACTTCTTGTACCAAGCCACAGAAATTTACTTTAAAGTCACGTCAATGATGGGGGGGGGGGGGATTTTTGGGGAAAATAACCGCTACCCTCCAGCTAGACCGGCATTTTTGTATTAGGCTATCATGGAAGAGTCACCTCGAAAATGTCTCACAGCTCTCATGCTAAAAGGATTTTTGAGGTGTGTAAAATTTTAGTTTCCTACCTAGCCGAGCACTTTCGGCTTTCAAAGCCATCTTCAGATCGATGGTCAAAGGTAAAGTACCACTAAAAAGCGGGATCCCATTTTTTGAATTGAAAATTTTTTTTTCTAATACCTACGGTTTTAAAACTTGGTCATTGGTTGACACATTTTATTTTAATATTTAAAAAATGCTTAAAAATTAAAGACAAAAAAATTATGCGATAAAATAACTGTTTCCCTACCCAAAACGGACGCCTATAGCCGGTACTTTAAATTCTCAAATGATGGAATCAAGTTATCTCTGAAAGAGAAATAGGCGTATCAGTTTTCGTTTTTCTAATAGAAACATTCTGGAGGTATTTAAAAAAACTAATTACAAGACTCAACCTTCAAAGAGCTCTAGCTCTCTAAGGAAGCATTTTCCGACTAGGTGAATTGCGTTAAATTGTATCAAAATCATCTGTGGAGTCGTCGGTTTTCGTTTGTCAGGGGATATCCTATATAAATAGAATATATTATCATTATTAACATATAAAACCAATGGTAACACGTCGAGGCCAATTGAAATACAACGAGGTGTTAGACAGGGTTGTGCGTTATCACCCATACTGTCTAACGTCTACTCTGAGGTAATATTTGCGAACGCTTTATCGCACTCTTTAGAAGGAATCAGGATAAACGGTCAAAGAGTAAATAACATCCGCTATGCAGCTGACACGGTATTAGTGACTGATTCGGACCATAGTCTGCAGATACTGTTGGATAGGGTTTCTGAGAGTTGTGAAAAAATGGGGATGAAGATCAATACTGTGAAAAACAAAGTTATGAAAATATCAAGGAACAAAAGTTTACCTCTTCCAATATATGTGAAACACCAACAGCTTGAATACGTAAGCCAATACAAATATCTTGGTTGCTGGTTCAACAGTCAACTTGATTATAAACAAGAAGTAAGGGCGAGAATAGAGATAGCCCGACAGAGGTTTACCAAAATGAAAAGCCTATTTTGTAACAGTAGCACTAATATCAGCCTTAGATGTCGTTTTCTGCATTGCTATGTGTGGTCAAAACTTTTGTATGGAACGGAGGTCTGGACACTCAACCGAACACTGATGAACAAGTTAGAAGCCTTTGAACTCTGGCTTTATAGAGGAATCTTGAAAATACCTTGGACAACCCACACCACCAATGAAGATGTTCTGAGGAGAGTAGGTACAGATAGGAAACTGCTGAAAATCATTAAAGTCAGAAAAGTTAGCTACCTGGGACACATAATGAGAAACGAAAAGTACCGCCTCGCGCAACTGATCATCCAGGGTACGATTGAAGGAAAACGGGGTCCCGGCAGGCGCCAGATTTCATGGCTTAGAAATATCAGAGACTGGACCGGCCTTGATTCAACATCTTTGTTTAGAGCCGCATTGGACAGAGACAGATTTGCCAGTGTAGTCGCTAACCTCCACTAAAGGAGAAAGCACCACAAGAAAAAGAAGAATTAACATATGCATGCTACAAAGAATATCTTACCATTCTCTGGCACCACCCAAGCACGCAAGCTTTCTTGAGGTTATCATCTGTAAGTATTGAAGGCTTTTCCAGCATCCTGTAGGAATGCACAAAAAATATTCCCTTGCCAATATTCCTTGGTTGATCTATATTGACAGTATACTCTAACAGATTGAAGTACCTTTCTCGGAGTTCCGGATATGCTTGGTGATAAATAAGCTGTTCATCAACAATTTCTTCGCAAATAGAAGGAAACGCTGCGTACATTTTTTTCGTTTCAAAGGACAGGTCAACAGGTTTACATTGGGTTTGGAATCTATAAAGCAAATAAACTTTGTAAATTTTTTCTAACCTACATTTTGTTAAACATTCAAAGTTTTTTACAATGTTTATGGTGATTCATGACCTATTAAATTTCTGCATTGAAACAACTTGAATAGGTGTCTTCCCTGGACCTAAACGACATGGACAGAATAATGTACCTACTGAGACTTTTCATTCAAGAGTCATTGCATAGGCAAGTAGACAAACACAATATCATAATTTAAATAAGAATATTTTCCTACTTCTTCCTTCTTTGTTTAAGCAATTTTAGTCATTAATTGGTAAGTTGTTGCCTCTATGGCAGATTGTCGCTCCAGCCTTTGCTCAGTCGGCCGAGACTTGTTCTACTTATGGCGATTTTTTGTGGTTTGCTATTTTAACAACTCTTGGGTCTGCCGTTCCACTTATTTGATTTTTTCATTCTTTTTGTTTTTTGTTTAATGTCACTGATCTTATAAGTATTCTCGTTTTTTCTATTTTCAACATCACCTAGGCTTTTGGTTGTGTCGGATCTTATGTATGTCCCTAAAGTTTTCGGAAAAAATATATATGTATTTTTTCATTGTAAATTAATTTTATTTTATTAACTAAATACAAAAAATTAAGTCTACATATTTAAGGTTTATAATATATTTTTATAGACCAGAAAGAGGTCCGTGATCTTCGATGGCACGTAAATTTGGTCTTGCATGTGCAATAAGTCACTGGACTGTTTCTAAATCGATCTCACGAAATTTTTGCAAAATTCTTCGCTTTAGATGATCTTCATTTTGGGCTTCCCAGCCATTATTATACACCATTCGACTCAAAACAGCCCAAAACTCTTCCATAGGCCTCGCCTGAGGCACATTTAGAGGGTTGTCACACTTGGGAACAAAATTTATATTTTGAGCAGTTAACCAATCTGTAGTTCTCCTGGCGTAATGGCATGACGCTAAGTCGGGCCAAAATATAATTTCATCATTGGAGTGATGAGTATTTATAAATTGAACAAGCTTTGTAAGACACCTGTCAATGTAAATGTCAGCAATGAGAGCTTCACCTCGAACACGCCCAACAAACGGCTGTGAAACACCAGCTTCTGAGATGGCACACCATACCAAAATTTTATCGGCAAATTTCACTTTTCCCTTAAACCTAACTTCGTCCGGTGAATCTTGTACATTGCGTGTATAAAATCCGTCGTTGCCCTTTATCTCGGAATTGGATAAAGTAAAATACTTTTCATCATCCATAATGAGAATTTTACCAGGAAAATGGATGCGTCTCAATGCACGGCAACATCTAGGAATTTTTTCTAACTGGGTTGGTGTGTACTTAGGAGCTTTTTTTCTTTTATATCGTTTTAAATTATTTCTAGAAATTGTTCTACTTACAGTCATTCGTGAAACATTATATCTTCGGCCAACATTTCGTAAAGATTTTCCTAATTGGTTCTCCATACTCTGAATTAATCTCTGTTCTCGAATAGGAGTTAAAACTCTTGGTCTTCCACTTTTAATTGTCTGGTAAATCGTTGACACAGAATTACTTTGAGCACTAAAAATTCTTACAATATTGCGTTTTGGTACATGTCCAACTAAACGATAAATACTTTGACGAATATTAAGTTTGTACGACATCTTAACGAACCGTATTTGTCAAAACTGACATTGTTTATATTGTTTAAGTTGTTTACTAATTTTGGTTTCCAATGGCAACTTGATCCAACGCTTCCTACCAATAATAATTTTAAATCTAAAATTTTCCGAAAACTTTAGTGACATACGTTATATAATGTTACCGGCCAAACCCGATTTCAGGACAAACTAGTTTGGCCTAGGCCAAACTAGTTAGTCCTAAGCGCGTTAGGATAAACTAGTATGGCCTAGGCCAAATTAGTTTGTCGTATCGCGCGTAGGCCAAACTAGTTTGTCCTAGGCCAAACTAGTTTATCCTGATATAAATACACACACTTCAGGCCAAACTAGTTTATCTTAATATAAAGACGCACATTTCAGGCCAAACTAATTTATCCTAAAGTGTATGTTTTTATATCAGGATAAACTAGTTTAGCCTAGTCTAAACCAATTTAATCTAGTCGAAAGTAATTTATTACATATTGGTTGCTGATTTAAACGTAAGTTTAGAAGACACCATTAAGAGTTGTAAGACTTTTAAATATTTAGGGTAAGTGATAAACCGAGATGGAACTTGTATGAAAGACATAGGAATGAAAATAGTACGGGGAAAACAAGCCACGAAAGCACTCCCTGGAGTGATACACGGAAAAAAATATTGTACATAGTACCAATGAACGCCAATCATTGACTTTTTTTACATTGATTCAATGAAAATTTCGTTAATACTATAAACACGTAGTCACTTAGTAATGACCATATTCATTATTACAATGTAATTCTATTCATTAAAAAATAATGAATAAAATCATTAATGCAATGAATCGTTTTATCTATCCAATGACTTTTTTCATAATACTAATAATTTGTTCATTGTATATATGACACTATACATCAGGATTATGCGGTCAAATTAATGAATATAAAACGTTGCACTAATGTACAGTGTTCATTAAATTACGAACTCATTTATTGAATCAATGTTTTCGTAACATTAAATCAATGTTTTTGAATTTGATTAATAACTCTATACATTGTTTTGATGTAACGCAATCACTGTTTTAATGTAATATACTTGAATCAATGATCAATACATTGTAGCAATAATCTTGTACATAAACCGATACATGTCTTAAAACTATATAAGTGTTGTTATTGGCGTAAAAAAATCATGTGACAACAGTTGCAGCCTCCTAGCAGACAGTCATCCTGCAGCTGCAGACTCTGAAGAGCGGTGTTTGTCACTAGTGATTTGGTTGATTTTTCTAAGGTATGTATTTACATATATTTTTAACTATTTATAAATTATTTTGTTAGATTTCTATAAAAAAAAAGTTGTACTTGTATTTCCACTTTTGCAGATTGATATGGACTTTGGAGTGGCATTTGGAAATAGAAATGGACTTATTGATGGATGGGACAGTAATTTCGAAGGAATTATCTCCTTTCTTCAGTGTGAAAGTCATATCAAGGATAAAACAAATAAATTTTTATTTGAAAAGATTACCTACCCATGAAGACCTTACGGAATGTAAGTACCCATTTCATTATTTAATCCTACATATCTAGAATTAATTAATTTTGGTTTTCTGTAAATTTTTTGAAAAGCTAATTCGACAAATGAATCGCTTGTTTATGAAAGGTCTCTTGTCACAAAATGTAAATTTTGGGAAACAAGAAAAAACTGTTTTATTTTATAAAAAAAAAACGATTTTATACCTACTTTTCTGATTTTTCGAATCAAATTAAGGACCTTAAATCTCAAACTAAATCATGTTAGACATCACTTTTTAAAATCAATACTGTATTTTTTTATTATTGAAAATAGCTGACAAAAGGCCTTTCATAAACAAAAGTGTTGTTCTACGGGGAAAGTTTTCATGGTGGATGAATTTACACAGTGTTGATTTTTAATTAATATTACTTTATTAAAACAGTTTTAGGACATACAATTAGCTAAAATTAATTGCCATTTTATACATTTTTGCTCATTTTTTGGTTGCAACTGTAGGCCATAGGGCAAGCTCATTGTAAAACCACTTGTGTTCTTGAGGAACGTGTTGCAAAAGTTTCTTCAGGTCATTAATTTTTTCTTGATGAATTGGTACCTTTGATTCATGCGTTTTTCTTGCTAATGAGGAAGGGGAAGATGGCTCAGCAATAGACAGTGGATTAGATAATAATTTGATGGTTTTTCTAAGAAATCCACCTATAAAATCAGGTACAACGACCACTCCTTTTTTAGATTTTTCGCAAGTAAATTCATGGTAGGAAGAAAGAGTAAACATTTCCTTTTTTTGTTTTTCTCAATTTTACTTTCTTCTGAAACAGTATGTTGCCAACAGTGCTTTTATTTATGAAAAGCCCCTTGTCATCGACATGAGGCTTTTCATACTCAAGTTAAACTAAAATTTGAAAAAAAGTGAGATGAGGCCTTTCACAAATAAGCGATTCAAATAGGTAAAAGAAAATAGGAACCATTTGAAAATATTTCTAAATGGTATAATCTTATAAAAGATTAGTAAATTAAATCTCTAGGGGATTAAACCGTAAATAAAAAAAAATAAAAACTGTTGCAGTCGGTAGTATCTATCAAAGTAAAAATAAACATCTCAACATCTAGCAATTTTTTTCAGGATAAATTAAAATATTTCTATAAAAAAAGTGATACCCAAAAATACAACTATGTTCACTATTTAGATTTATTTTTTTATAATAATTTTTAATATAAATTGTAGATGGCTAACATGCAGTCCTTCTTTGGGTTCTACATCGCTAATTTGTACAAACTAATAAAATGTTTAAAAAAGATCTTAATGGACAACCAAATATATAATAAAATATACTATCAGAGATTTCCATTAATCATTCTTACATCGGGAAGACCCAGCAAGAAGTCGTAGATCATATTAGATTTTTGAAAGCAAAGAAAAATGCCATTCAACCATTTGTTTTTTTTTTTTAAGGGTGGTGATATAATTAATCCCAGAGAGATATGTATTTATTTTCACGATATCAGGTATACATTTTTTATATAATATAAATATATACATATATCTTTTTATATATTTTATAAGAATCAATTTCTGTTATATTTAGTTATTCAGTTTTTTCCAAAATACATTATAAAAAGTTGTTTGTATTAATTAAAAATATATGTTTTTTTTTATTTATAGTTTAAGTTATAGATTATAGACACTTAATATTAGTTTGAGAATCGGCAAAAAATCGTTGCTTTAACCTATATTTGTAATATTTATGTAGATATTAAGTCATCATTTTGTTTACTTATTAACTATTTGTATGTTATATACAAATATACATGAGGATGACGTTCACTTAACCAAAAATATACGTAAATATAATGAAAAAAACATTGATTCAAAAACGGGGAGCATTAATTTTCGTCCAAAGATTAGTATCGTTGGTCCAATGTAAGTATATACATTGACTAATGCTCAAAAACATTAACTTCTATGAATTAGTACGTTCATTCAATGTACTTTCTAGTTAAGAATTAATGTACCGATACATTGATTCAATGTACCGATACATTAATTCTTAACTAGAAAGTACATTGAATGAACGTACTAATTCATAAAGATTAATGTTTTTGAGCATTATTTAATGTATCTACTTACATTGGACCAATGATACTGATGTTTGGACGAAAATTAATGCTCCCCGTTTTTGAATTAATGTTTCTTTCATTATATTTATGTACTTTTTTGGTTCATTGTGTGGAAGAACACTCTAACTAAAGAAAACAAAAAAGGATTTTTCATGGCATAGTGCTAAATATTACCGTACAAGAGCGGAAGAATGGCCAGTGACAACAATAATACTAAATAAAATACGAACAGTTGAATTGGAGTTTAAGAGGAGGTGTCTACAAATTACCAGGTAGGATAGAATAAGAACAGAGGAAATATGAAACAGAATAGAAGTAAAATGCTCAATTACAAAAAAGTTGTGGTAGTAAAAGTAGAGCCCTGAAATGGTACGAACATGTACAAAGAATGACGGAGCAAAGGTGGCCGAAAAGATTAGTGGACTGGGACCCGCAGGGAGGAAGACGGAGAGGAAGACCTGCTGTGAGATGGAAAACTCACAGAGGAAATGCTATGATCGATAGAGACCTCAGAGATGGCGACTGGGAGAATAGAGTGCTATGAAGGCGAAAACGGAAAACTCACAGAGGAAATGCTATGATCGATAGAGACCTCAGAGATGGCGACTGGGAGAATAGAGTGCTATGAAGGCGAAAACGGAAAACTCACAGAGGAAATGCTATGATTGATAGAGACCTCAGAGATGGCGACTGGGAGAATAGACTGCTATGAAGGCGAAAACGGAAAACTCACAGAGGAAATGCTATGATCGATAGAGACCTCAGAGATAACGACTGGGAGAATAGAGTGCTATGAAGGCGAAAACGGAAAACTCATAATGGAAAAAAGCCAAGAAGAAGAAAGTAATTCTAGACCAGTAAGGATCTGTTTTTAGGTGGATGTGAGAGGTGGCATTCAGATTTTGGCAGATATAAAGTTAAGTGATAACTTCGTTAATAATAATTGATTTGTGCTCCTTCTCAAATATGCCCGGAACATTAATAAAAAAAATAAAATATTTAAAAATTTCAAAAAATTTCGTTTTTTTTTCTAATTTTTTACTTATAACTTAAGAACTATTCATTTTAGAACAAAGTTCTATAGGAATGAAACAAAGATAATTAAATTTTCTATCAGATAAGATTGGTTAAAAGTGTGTTAATTTATCACCCTTGCTTCAAAATAGCAATAAATATAAAATGAGGGGCAAAACAAGCCTGTCATTTTTCAATGATTTTACATCACTTAGGTTACACTTGGAACCTTCCTAATTCGCTTAGAAAATTTTTGTAATATGCTATAACTGTACACCAAATTTCATTAAAATTTACTTACTAGATTTTTCATAATAATTTTGCTCTAAACTTTTTTAAAAAATTAAAATTTTTTAAAATTTTTCACAACAAAAACTAGAACATACAAAGAGTTGTCAATTTTTTTACATATAAAAAAGTACTCCACCTATCTAATGCACTTTACAGAATTGAAATCGGATTATTTAAGCAGCCTCAGCAATGTTTTAAAATTATACACAATTTTTTGGCTTATACATACACAAATTAGTGCTTTGGCCAGGAGGGGGTGCTACGGGCTCCTTTATTTAGATGGACTTACCCAAGTTTTTTTAAGTATTTTGACCCGTAAAACACGAATTATTTGGGTAACAGTTGATCCGAATGTCGATAAGATTGTTAAAAACAAAAAACTTGAGGAATTACATAAAATCGATTTTTCACAAAAAAATCAATTTTTTTTGTATTTCTTGGGTAATTCTAAACAAAAAATGTTCTTAAAAGTTTTTTTGTAGGATGCATAGTTTTCGAGATAAACTTTCAAAAAATCGAGAAATTGCAATTTTGAACGCGAATAACGTTTGATTAAAAAATAAAATAGCAATTCTGCTGACAGCATTTGACAGTTTAAGTCAAATTGTACCGGTTTTAATTATTTGAATTGCTAAAAATTAATTTTTTTATTATTAAACAAAGCTATGTTTTATAAGCCAAACATTTTTTTATAAATTTAAAACATTGCTGGGGTATCCCATCCGATAATAAATAATCCGATTTTAATTCTGTAAAGTGTATTAGATAGGTAGAGCACCTATTTATATGTAAAAAAATTAGCCAACTTCTAAATGGTCTACTTTTTGTTCAGAAAGATTTTAAAAAATTTGAACTTTTTTTTTAAAAACATTTAGATTGCAAATTTATTATGCAAAATTTATTATGTCGGTTTTAATGAAATTTGGTACACGATTTAAGGATGTTACAAAGAATTTCCTAAGCGAATTACTAAGGTTCTAAGTGCCACCGAAGTGGTTAAAAAATATTGAAAATCAACATACTTATTTTGCCCCCTTATTTTGTATTTATTGCTATATTGCAGAAAAGATAATACCTTAAGACATTTTTTACCAGTCGTATGTCATACAAAATTCAATTATCTTTATTTTATTTCTCTACGACTTTGTTCCAAAATGAATCGTTTTAAAGTTATAAGCAAAAAAAACAGAAAAAAATCGATGCTTTTCGAAATTTTTAAATATTTTAATTTTTTTATTAATGTTCCGGGCATATTTGAGAAGGAGCATAAGTCAATTATTATTACTGAAGGTGTCACCTAACTTTATCTGCAAAAATCCGAATGCCACCTCTCACATCCAAAAATAGACGTTTTTTCGCACATCCTTACTGGTCTATTCAGCGAACTAGTACGGCTTAATATAAATAATAAATTGAATAAAAAACTTTGTTCTTGGAAAAATAATCATTTTTATTAAAATTATAATTATTCGTAACAAACAAACAACAATATTGAGCTATATTCTCGGTCGGACGGACAGAGAGTCTAGGTCAAATTTCTCACCTTTAGTCCCACCCTTGGATTATAAGCTTTTATTTGACACCTTATTGGTCATTCTACCTGGTATAATGACGGAGGAGTTGAGTTCACGGACAACCTTAGTTTGGCCTAGGCCAAACTAGTTTATCCTAACGCGCTTATAACAAACTAGTTTGGCTAGGCCTAGACCAAACTAGTTTGTCCTGAAATCGGGTTTGACCGGTAACATATACGTCATTATTGGTTTTATACCGGCCTTCTTAATTCAAGTGGATGGTGCTGTTAGGTGAATCAAGAAGCTAAATAGAAATGTTGTCGGTTCCAAGCCCGCGTAAAGTAGCAATTAGTCTTCAGTAAGTTTAACACCCTACTGATTGTACATATAGGAAAGCTTTGCTTTCCGATTTACAAGTCCTCGGTGTATTCATGTAGGGATGACAGTTTTTGACAAAACACCGGTTTCGGTTATACCGGTTTTTTCTGCTTACGGTTTAACCTGGCGGTTATAACCGGCCAAAAAAAAAGCGGTTTTCGGAAAAACCGGTTTTCGGTTTTTTTAATCCAATAGGTTACAAAGTTACATTTACAATACACTTTAGTTTGCGATACTCCATTCGACTCGATATCAATATGATCAAAATTAGTATTATCGAAAGAACATGTATTACTTTTAACACGTTTGTATATTTGTAGAATAGGTACATTTAATACTTCCTGTATAAGTGTATCGTTTTGAAAACGTAGCGAAATTCTTGGAGATTCGCATTCGTATGCAGTAATTCGACATTCATAGTCAGAGCATTATTTTTGGTAATCAGAAACAGTCATTCACCCACTTTCAATGTCAAGAGTTAAGTGTGAAAAATAGATGATGTTTGATGATGCTAATTCAACCAGATCAATTTTTATGTAAATATTATGATTACAAATACCTTTTCAAGGAAATAAATAAAACTTAATAATTGTTTCTCGCTGATGTGAGATTGCACTTTCAGTTTGCTTCTGTATTTTATAAAATAAAATAAAATTTGAATTATGGTTTTGTTTGGAATAATTACTTGAGAATAATAATTATGATTGGGATCCGAAATAATACCTAACCTAATCCTGATCACCGTAAAAACCTAATAACCGGTTTATACTTTAAAAAGAGAAAACCGGTTATAACCGGGACAAAAAAACAACCGGTAAAACCGGTTATTGTGGAGTAAAAAAACCGGTTTTAAGTTTAAACCGGTAGGTTTTTCCCATCCCTAATTCATAGTAGTATATGTAATATCCAATAATCGTCCTATTTTATTGTTTTGGTTGGTCTACAATCTATAATATTACGAGAAATATAAGTTTATACTTACGCAGAATTTTCGCTAACATTATTTATATTATTTGTATTTTGAGAACTGAACCGAGCTAATTTTGTACGTTTTAAACACATATTTTTTAATATAGTTTTCAACATATTTTCAGTTTTGTTACTTCTAAAAGACCAGCATTTCGTTTAATATCAATTTAAATTTAAAAGTACCAAACAGGCCGAAAACGAACAGAACTATAAACAATTATAGCATTCTGATTAAATCATAAGTAGGGTTTTATACTGAAATTTCTTAATTGGTTTATAAATTTGCAAGTACTTCCATAATGTTTATATGTGTTAATTAATGTAATAATAAATGTAGATTAAAGCCTACAACAAATGATATTATATCATTTAATATTTAAGCTGTATTTCATTTATATAATTGCTGTGTAAATTACCGACATTTTTTAAAATAAATTGTATTATTAAAAAAACAAAAGAAACGAGAAAGAGCACTGCCCTTGTAATATTTACAAAGGACCAGATTATATACCTTTCAATTAAACTTACTTGAGTCAGGTAATTATATTCTAAGAGCTAGTGAACCCTCCGACTAACGGTCGTCTTGTAAGGCTAGAAATTTTTCTAGTGATAATTCATAGCACACCAAGGCTAAAAACCATGACCTGACAGGCATCAGCGGTGCACGTGTATCTACCAGGTGAATCGAAAAGTGCAAATTTAGGGGGTAAAATAAACTTTCTCCTGTAAGGTTTAAATTTAAGTATGTGTTTGAGTGAGTCATTTAGAAGAAATTTGTACAATGACAGGCGATTCTGAAGAGCATTAGACCTTGCCAGGCGAGGGGAAAGATTAGGGGTCTTTCCTAAAATTATTCTTTTTGCATCGAACAAATTTTTTTAGGTTTTTTGAATCATTCCAAACAGAAAAGGTCATTAGTGATTTTTCTCCTAAGTTAATAGTTGTTGTTATATAAGCGATTGAAAATTTTGAAAATTGCGAAATAGGTCATTTTTAACCCTAAATCGGACATTTAATCGTGATGACGTAATCGATGATTTTTTTAAATAAGAGTAGGGGTTGTGTGATAGCTCATTTGAAAGGTTATTTAATTCTCTATTCAGTAATATAAACATTAACATAATTATTTATACAGGGTGCACAAAAAACATGTTTCTTCTATTTGTCAAATTTAATCAAAGTTAATTTAATAAAAAAAAATTTTTTGTACACCCTGTATAAATAATTATGTTAATGCTTATATTAGTGAATAGAGAATTAAATAACCTTTCAAATGAGCTATCACACAGCCCCTACTCTCATTTAAAAAAATCATCGATTACGTCATCACGCTCAGACGGATGACGTCACTAGTATTACATATATGCCAAAAAGTCCTCATTTAAAAATAAAAATCTACCTGTCTCAGGATTTCTTTTGAAATTTGCCCGTTCTCGAGATAATGAATTTATGCCAACTCAAACGTCCTCACTTATATTACAGTGTCGCGCCCGCTTGATTAGCAATTAAAAAACAAAGGCGTTTCCGATATTGTATTGCAAAAAACTCTTTGGGATTTCATCAATCAATATTTAAATAATATATACCTACCTTGGCAACTTTGAAATTTTTAGATAAATGTCCGATTTAGGGTTAAAAATGGCCGATTTCGCAATTTTCAAAATTTTCAATCGCTTATATAACAAAAACTATTAACTTAAGGGAAAAATCACTAAAGACCTTTTCCGTTTGGAATGATTCAAAAAATCTAAAAAAAAATTGTTCGATGCAAAAAGAATAATTTTAGGAAAATCTTTCCCCTCGCCTGGCAAGGTCTTATGCTCTTCAGAATCGCCTGTCATTGTACACATTTCTTCTAAATGACTCACTCAAACACATACTTAAATTTAAACCTTATAGGAGAAAGTTTATTTTACCCCCTAAATTTGCACTTTTCGATTCACCTGGTAGATACACGTGCACCGATGATGCCTGCCAGGTCATGGTTTTTAGCCTTGGTGTGCTATGAATTATCACTAGTTAAATTTCTAGCCTTACAGGACGACCGTTAGTCGGAGGGTTCACTAGCTCTTAGACTATTAATGAATACCAAGTCTATTGAAAGAGTGGGGAAATTTCAATACCTGGGAACGTGGCTTTTTGAAGACTGGGCATCGGACAGCACTCGGACAGCACTCGGACAGGGAAGTAAAATGTCGCATTGAGCAAGCTCGACAAGCTTTCGTAAAATTCAGGAAGCTACTGACTTGCTCAGAGTTTGATCTTACACTGAGACTAAGGTTTATTAAGAGCTACGCATGATCGTTGCTGCAATATAGTGTAGAGGGCGGGACACTCAAAACGACGGATATTAAAGATTAGAATTTTTCGAAATGTGGCTTTATCGCCGCATCCTAAAGGTACCATTGACGGCGAAAATCACAAATGCAGATGTCCTTACAAGAATCAACCAATAACGCCAACTTTTCGAGACCATCAAGAAAATGAAAACAGCGTGTCTAGGTCACATCATGCGAAATGAAAAATACCAGTTTCTTTAACTTATAATCGAGGATAAAACTGAAGGCAAGAAAGGAAAGGAAACGTCCTGACTCCCAAAGATATAATAAGGTAATGGACAGGGATTAACGAGATACAATCTCTGATACATATTACAAGAAACGGAGAGTTAATGGAAAATATGCTCGCTAACATCCGTTAATGGATTTGCATCTGAAGAAGAAGAGAAGAGTCATGTAAAATAAAAAGAATGTGTGTGTACTTTGTACGCACGTAAGAAGTTATACTTCTATTATAATATGATTATATGATTATAAACGAAATTAATATACTTTTTATTTATATTTTATTTAAATATAAAACTAATTTATACTTACTACTTCTCAAACATTTTTATTAAAACAGTGCCAAAAATTAAAATAATAAAAGAATAAAACACACACAAACACATTAAAAATGCCACAAATGATTTCTGAACATTAATCGTCGGAAAATTTTTTAACTAAATACGTATTTTCTGAAAATAAAATTATATAATAAATATACTTACAATCATAAAATGTATAAAAAAAATAAAAAAATAAAAGTTTCTATTGGGATTTGAACCAACTTACCAGCGCGGCTGGTATTGGCGTTGTATTGGAGTTCACTCGCATTAAACTCTTCGCCACGGAGACAGTGTGTCATTATGTGCGAAGATCGACTAACTAAACGGATTAAACTTTTGACATTTTTGCATTATGTAAATCAAATTATTTTGATTTTGAATTGAAATGATTTAGAATTGAAAAAATACATCAAAACATAGAGTAGGAAAACAATATATTAGGTGAATATTGATAGAAATTTTGATGGTAATCAAATTATGTAAATAAAAGTATTACATAGGTACTATGTATTTTGGTAGGTTCAAATGATAGTTCAAATGATATTACATACTATGTATTTTGGTAGGTACCTATGATACATTTACAATTATTACGACCCTGTTGCTTTAAAAACTATTTAAAAATCACTACAATTATAAACTTTTTTGTTTTGCCATATTGGATAATTTTTGTCATGTCATTTGAACATCCAATCAGAACAAAGTTGTAATGCGACTGCGCCGGGATCAAAGGTTTTAATCCTATTAAAATTCACCCTCTATCGCGAGTAAAGAAGTATAACTTCAAAAATTGTTTCTGAAGACTACGAGAAACAAGAAGTAAGAGAATCAAAAATATTATAATAATAAAAATTAAAGAGCATATAAATAATTACAAAAAATAATAATCTAGTTAACAGATCCTTGTTAAAGCGATCCATTATATCCATAGAAGATGTTTAATAAATTTGCCAGCGATCTGGAAATCGCTTGATATTGTCGTGTAAAGGGTTCAAACATTAATAATTATAATGTTCCCTTCTAATAACATCTCAGTAAATATTGAAATTAGATTTCACCTGGTATCAGTATTAGTGGGAATATTATAGTATCTGTAATCAATATATGTAGGTACATGATTTATGCTGAAAGGGTCAACAGGTGAAAAGTAATATTCATTTAATTAATATTAAACGAATATTAGGTAATGCCAAGAGAAAATTGTATGTCAATAATAATTGATCTCTATTTTATCTTTTTATCTTATCTTTAAGTAAAAGATCTTTTTTTATTTTAAATATGAATTTTCCATCTTAAGAATTGGTAGACATGACATTGGTAGTCATGACCTTTATATTAAGCGATTACCTTAGAAAATGTTATCAGCTTCAAAAGGTATAATCATATCTTCACAGAAAGTCCTAAAAAAGCCTTCGAAAAACGTTTACACCGCTTCGTTTTTTTTGACAATGTGCAATTTTGTAATACTAAAATTAATTCTAAAATGGGTTTTAGCTATATGTAATAGAGGTTACTGGCAATGAATCATAGGTTTTTAACATACTAGTTACCTGGCTTGTCAGAGGATGTCCCAATGGAAATTAGACGAAATTGGTGGTTTATTTTTACCAAATACTTTCAAACTATTTGACGTATCTTTATCATACTTGGCAGAAAGTGTGGGTACTATACAGTCTACTAAATTGTGATAAATAAAAGTTTGTAGCTACTACCAGAGACGTACGACCGGGGATAGTTAATGGTTGACCCTTCCCAAATTCTGCGCCACTGAGGGAATTACTATTTTACCGAAATTTTTCGATTCTCCAATACTTTCTATGTAAATAATATACTCTTTACTGGTAACGATTAAGTCATTAGTTTTCAAGATTTTGGACGTTAAAAATGAAACGGCATAGTTATTTTGATTCATTCATTCATTCATTTTAAACTTCCAATATCTCTCAAACTGATGACTTTATCGTTACCAATAAAGTTATTTACTTACAAAGTATTGGAGAATCGAAAAATTTCGCTGAAATAGTAATTCACTCAGTGGCGTAGAATTTGGGAAGGGTCAATCATTCACTGTCCCCTGTCGTACGCCTATGGCACTAGCTAGAAACGTTTATTAATCTCAATTTAGTAAGGTATATAATAGCCACACTTTCTGCCAAGTATGATAAGGATACGTCAAATAGTTTTAAAGTACTTGGTAACAATAATTTTTAAATTTTTAAATAAAACACCCTGTAACTCAGTAAGTAGCCACATTTTATTTAAGAGATTTAGTTAAATCTTAATATTTTTAGGTCTAGAATATACAACTTAGAGATTCGACATTCTTAATAAAATTTAACCCTAAAAGAGCCCGCAGTAATATAACTCAAAGAAAAAAAAAGAAGGAATAACGACAAAAAAAATTTTGTTAATTAGTAAAAAATTCCCAGGAATCCAATTATCGAAACGGCATTTCAAAATACTTAATCCCCGCGACGTTATTAAAAAAAACAAATTAAAAACAAATATAAAAAAATATAAAATATAAAATACAAATATAAAATAAATTTAATAATTTTCAAATGCATTTTAGGGGGGAGTTTAATTGAAATTTGAATTAATCAATACATTTATCCAAAATATACATAAAAATAAAAATATTGAGATCTTATGCAGGTGAATATTTTTTTGGCAACAACCGCGTTTTTGCAATTAAAAATATAGTAACATTTAATAAACAAATTCAATATCTCAAAAAATATTAAATATTTTTCGACCAATTTTTTTTGCTTAATACTGGTTGCATAGCGCAAATTAGTCTGTAAAATAAGGTATTTTATAGTGCTTATTTAAAACGCTAAAAACAATTTTTTGCAAATTTGTTTTTAAAGTTTATATACAATGATTTAAATAAATAGGGGGTCAGATTTAATTTAGTAAGTCATATGTGAAAGATTTACCCTTCAACTTTGCAGAAAACAATCCTATATACCTTGATTAGTAATTTAATGATCTCAGCAGTTAAAAAAGTATTTTTTTTGCAAAAATGACCTCTTTTTAATTATTTAAACAATGATCCCTTTGTATGATTTGGATACTTTCTTGAAAATATCTTTTGTACCCACCTAAACTTTGATATAAAATTTGTTTTAACCTGTACGAATTTACATTTTGACTTTTTTTTATTTTATTAGGCTACCTCTATTATTTTGGGACCTGAAAACCTACAAGATGTTCGAAGTTCCACATTCTTTATTAACAGAGGTAATAATGAATTTATGAATATTATGTTATCGGTTAAGTAAATATTATTTTGTAACATGATGAGTTATTAAATTCAACTAATTTTTACTAGCATACGTTTAAACGCGCGTTAGCATTAGAACAGTTATCCAAACTCGCGTTACGGGCTTGTGAACGTAACGCGTCATGACGCGTGACGTTCACAATGTTCATAACGCGCTTGTAAACTGGTCATGTGAACGTGCCCTAAGGTCAGAAGTAGAAAATCTGCCAGGAAATGGAAAACACTTTTTCATTTCATCAAAAAACTACAGAGAAATGTTATGGTAGGGGAGCCCAAGCGGGGATTTCTGCAGTTACTCGACCGCGTCAGAATATTATATGGGGAGAAACCTGGTACCCTGCAGATGTACCTCTACCATATATTGGCTCTTAACACAGGGAAGTTCGTTAAGGGGGACCCGAAAAAAAATATATCCTTAAAAATACTCGAAATTGTCAGATTAAGATAAAGCAAGTTAAGTACATGCAAAAGAGTGAATATTGAATATTTAAAAAATTTGACGATTTGAGCGGGGCGTAAGAAAATGTGTGAGTCAAAAAGTTTCACCGAAAAAGCGAATATTTCACGAAATGAACATCAGATCGAAAAACTAAAAAATACGTCTTCAATCTTTTTCAAAAATCTATCGACTGATACTAAACCTGACCCCCAACGGAGAAGGGTGGGGGTAAATATAAAATTTTAAATACAAGCCCCGCGATATTTCGCAAAATGAATATCAGATCGAAAAACTGCAAAATACAATTTCAAAATATTTTTGAAAAATCTATGGAATGGTACTAAACACAACCTCCCGCGAACGTGGGGTGGAGGGTTACTTTAAAATCTTAAATGGGACTCCCAAATTTTTACTGCAGATTTATATTCTTTACATAAAAATAAGTAATTTTTATTCGAGATATTTTTTCGAATTCTGCATAGATGGCGCTATGATCGGAAAAAAGATTGTTAGAAATGGAAAATTAAATTAAAAAATGGCAAGTCCCCTCTCAATTTAAAAATTTTACTTAACTTTTTTTGGTTTTAGGACCTAACAATCACAACCCAATAGGTCCCCATAATGCTCGAGTGACTGCAAATTTGACATACTTTGCTCCCCTACCATTACTTGTGCGATTGGAATTGGGTAACAATAATAAAGTGCGATACATGTAAGAAGATGACGTGTAAGCAAAACGCCACAATAGTTCGTACATGCCTATTTTTTTTAATTAATGACAATAGTAAGGGCGAGGAGGAAACTTAACATTTGTGTTATACTGATGTTATTACTGATTTGTGTTATAAAAAGAGTAAATATAAGATAATAACGAAAAAAGTACACAAACAAACATACATTTGGAAAATGTACCGATGGAAAAGGTTGATAAATACAAATATTCTGGGCTAATTAGCAAAATTCATGGAAAAGTTATTTACCACCAATTTTATTAAGTCACCAAAGTCCGCAGATAGTGTGCTACTTTTTTTATAAACAAAATGGCGCCGACAAATTATATTTTTTTTAATTATTTCTCTATAACTCCGAAGATTTCAACTTTACAACAAAAACACCCAAACAAAAATTCACCGAAATTAAATTCTGCATAGAGACAAGTTTTTCACAATTTGCTCCGACGAAAATTTTCCTCGGAAAATGCGGGTTTTCCTAACAAAAACTCTAATTTTCAAATAAAGTTTTAGGTAAGTAATTATTAATCAATAATTAAATAACTTGGTGGCATCAAAGCTTTCTTGGTATAGATTGTAATTCCAGAAGCCGGTGAAAATTAAACGAATATTTTAGCAACAATTCAATTGTTAATAAACAATTTACGATCGCAATAATAACCAAAATAATCATGATACATTGATCAAACTTATAAAGATTATAAAGATGAGATGCTTATTTAATATTTTTTCGGCAAAATATAAATTTTTCTTTTTTTTGCGTAATCTTTAAATTTAAAAAAAAAATAGTTATAATACGCTGGTCTAATTAGTAAAGTACAAAGAAAGGTTATTTACCAGCAATTTTATTACTGGAATCGACTTATAAGATCCTATATATTATTAATATAGGTATGCAAAGTCCGCAGATAGTGTGCTACTTTTTTTATAAACAAAATGGCGCCGACAAATCGTATTTTTTTCAATTATTGCTTTATAACTCCGAAAATTTTAACTTTACACCAAAAACACTCAAATAAAAATTCACCCCAATTTAATTCTACATAGAATCATGTTTTTTCCGATTTGCTCCGACGAAAATTTTCCTCAAAAAATGTGGGTTTTCCCAACAAAATCTCGAATTTTCAAATAAATTTTTTGGGCCAATAATTATTTATCAATAATTATATAGCTTGGTGAAATAAAAGCTTTCTTGGTATAGATTATAAATTCAGAAGCCGGTGAAAATGAAACGAATATTTTAGCAACAATTCAATTGTTAATTAAAAATTTACAGTCGCAATAACAACCAAAATAATCATGAGACATTGATCAAACTTAGAAAGATTATAAAGGTGTGATGCCTATTTAATATTTTGTCGACAAAATATAAATTTTTCATTTTTGCACAATCTTTAAATGTTTAAAAAAATTGTTATAAAAAAATTAACATTTCTCAGAAATGGTTTATTATATTCTAATTTTACAAAATACTTAAAATGCGTATTTCATAGGTCTTGAAAATGAATGCTTTAAAAAAATTTTCCAACCATTTGCAAAAAAGTTATGAAACAGCAAAATAAATATACGAAATCTCCGTTATTTATATTTTGTTTTAATTGTTTCAAAGCTTAAAAGTGAGTCTATGGTACAATCTAATTACTCACAAAGAATGTCAAAAATTAGTGCAATGGTTATATTTTAATCAAAGATTTAAAATACTTTTTTTTTGTAATTTTTAGCGCAAAAGTAGGCCTGATACAGAGTCGGAACTAAAATGTTCACTCGAAGCGACTGACACGCAGCATATATTATTTATAAAAGTGTACGTCTCGCGCGGCCGGTCGTCGCTCTGAGTGAAAATTTCAGTTACAGTGCTGTATTATTCTACTTTCGCGCGTGTAAATTACAAAAAATATATTTATAATCTTTAATTAAAATATAATCATTAAATTGATAATCGATATTTTTTTTGTAAATAATTAGCTTGTACATTATACTCACTTCTACGCTTTGAAAGAATTAAAAAAATATATAAACACCGTAGTAATCGTATGATTATTTTGCTGTTTCATAACTTTTTTGTAAATGGTTGCAAAAAAGTTTTAAAGCATTCATTTTCAAGATATTTGAAATGTGCATTTGAGCTATTTTTTAAAATTACAATATAATAAAAACTTTCTGAGAAACGTTAATTTGTTTATAACTATTTTTTTAAACATTTAAAGATCATGCAAAAAAATAAAAAAATTATATTTTGTCGACAAAATGTTAAAAAGGCATCTCATGTTTATAAGATTTCAAAGTTTGATCAGTGTATCATAATTATTTTGGTTATTATTGCGACCGTAAATTATTAATTAGCAATTGAATTGTTGCTAAAATATTCATTTAATTTGCATCATCTTCTGGAACTATAATCTAAACTAAGAAGGCTTTTAAGTCACCAAATTATTTAAATATTGGTAGATAATAACTTATCTAAAAGTTTATTTGAAAATTAAAGATTTTGTTGGGAAAACCCGCATTTTCCGAGGAAAATTTTCATCGGAGCAGATGGGGAAAAACACGTCTCTATGCAGAATTTAATCACGGTGAATTTTTATTTGAGATTTTTTGTTGTAAAATTAAAATCTTCGGAGTTATAGAGCAATAATTGAAAAAAACACGATTTTCGGGCGCCATTTTGTTTATAAAAAAAGTAGCACACTATCTGAGGAATTTGAATACCTATATTATTAATATATAGGATCTTATAATTCGATTCCAGAAATAAAATTGCTGGTAAATAACTTTTCCCAAAAATGGCCTATTCTCCGATAATCAGCCCAGACTAAAAAACCTGGGAACCTGGATCACAGAAAATAATGATCAAACAATAGAAATAAGGATCAGTATAAAAAAGTAAGAAATGCGTTTGGAAAAATTAAAACAATTTTCTGCAATAAAGACATTAGGTCTGAGATCTGAGACTAAGAGCTATGAGATGTACATGTTTTCAACACTGCAATTTTCAATACTACAATTACTACTAAACCTACAATATGAACTTAGATGCTGGACACTGAATCAATAACGTATAAAAAGCCACAGTCATTTAAAAGAAGGTGTTGCAGAAGGATGCATGAACACAGAAGGAAACGAACACGGAAGTATTGCAAGAAATGGACAAAAAATAAGAAAGAATCAATATAATAAAAATAGGAGCCGGTCCTGAACACGGTAACACAAACTGTCTTTACATGTAAGTCCCGAAAAATCATCTTTTTCATAGTAATTTATATCCAAATATACTTGAAAATAAGCAAAAAGTAATAGTATATAGTGCAGTTACCTTATGGAATAAAACAGTGAGTTAATGTTATTTTATTTATTCAAAACACTACAAAGCATACCGTTTGTAAAGTTAAGTGACGGCAAAAAGGCCAGTTATCAGAACCAGTTTTGGTTCTACAACTGGTTCATAATTACTAATGAGTTTAACAAATGATACCAGATCCAACCTAACAAATTTGTCAACAATCATGACTGATGATCATCAATCTCAAAACAAAGCAACATATTCCGCTGTGTTTAACAATACTTCAATTCAGTTCTCTTCAAAGCACCAGTCAATTTTATTTATTGCGCTGCCTGATACTAAAATAGAAGAGTACTTAATAGCACTTGGCGAAGTTGTTCATCCACGGAATATTTTACTTTTATCAAGACTATCAAATAACAGAATATATATTTACCTCTCCAGCAAATCCTTAGTGGAAAAATTTATGTCCGGTCCAGCAGAAATAACAATTAAAGGCGAAAATCTAAAAGCACGAAAATTGATAACTCCGAACGAAAGACTGTTACTATCGGGTGTTTGCCCTTCTATTCCACATATTCTAATAGAAAATGAGTTAACCAAATTAGGTCTTAAATTAATGTCACCTTTAACATTCCTTAGAATCGGCAGTCAACTTCCAGAATTTCAACACGTCCTCAGTCTTAGAAGACAATTTTACATTCAACCACTTGTAGATATAGACCTTCCTTCTTCTTTCTTAATTACATATGAACAAACTTCGTATCGCATATATTTAAGTTTAGATAAACCTTCGTGTTTTATCTGTAAGAAATCAGGTCACATTGCAGCAAATTGTCCAAATCATAATCAACAAAATGATTCCTCTCATATCGAACACCAACCACAACAACCAGTACAACAACAACTTGCAAGAAGGAAGTCTAATCCATCAGCCTTCGAAGTGGAACCAGATCATCCAGTCAGTAATTCTAGTACCGAACCTTTACTTAACCAACAAACGGCTACTAATTTAATACCTCCCGTATTATTTATGGAAACTAATTGTATATCTAAGGATCAGTCAACGACCAATAAGAGAACAATTTCGGAAATTAATACTACTCCATATCCCACTGAAGAATTAAATAAAGAATCTAAAATACCAACACAAACCACAAAGAAACAAAAAAAGCAAACTGAAGCCACCACCCACCACATCAATTGAAGAAATGATGATGCCAACAAAATATTTCACGATATGTCAAATAATTGTAACTTAAGATATGAACAAACTGTTGACTTTTTTGAAAATTGTACTAACTCTAAAATGTTAACGGTTTCCAACTCCCTTTAGGAAGATATCTCTCTCTCCTTAATATTTAATTCCCAAAATTGTTTGATAAGACCAACACAGTTACTTCTCCCTGGACCTTTTGTCCTGCAATATGTGATCTAACCCTTTCTGAATACAATAAGCTTGATACCACCCATGCAAAAATTATTCAATTGTTTCTCAACATACTTGCTTCTTTCCCAGATCATTGTCATATCTATACAGATTCATCCAAAACTATTGATCGTGTGGGATTAGCAATTATAGATTCGAACACTATATTACAATTTAAATTGTCTTGCACTTGCAGTATTTACTCTGGAGAACTATATTCAATTATGCAAGCCCATATTCATATTCGTACTCAAAAATTTCCAAAATCTGTCATAATTACCGATTTTCTCAGGGCATTACATACGAAAGAACAGTTATATCCAAGTATTCCTGTAGGCATTAATAAAAGAACAATTACATTTCCTAAAGAGCACGAGGCAGCAAATAGGCTTTATATGGGTTCCATCACACATTGGACTTCAAGGAAACGAAAAAGCAGTCTTTCATACCAGAGAAGCAATACACAGTGCATTTTCAGTGTTAGTGAACTTAGTGTCTATTCCCGACAATAAATCGTTCAAAAGAAAAGTGATAAACAAATAGGAAAACTCTCAATACCTAACAGTATAAAAGCAGTCTTAAGACCACACAGTAAGCTTACAAATTATTTGAAAATGGTTTAAACTTTAAACAAACTGTAACCATTGTTAACATTTTGTAGATCCCATTTGTTATTAATATTAATATTTGTTATTGTCATATTGTTACTTAACTGTGAACATAATATTATGTAATAATCAAAAATACTATGTATTAGGTTCAAGCAACCATGTATTAATTACAGTACAGCTAATAACTCAAAGTGGTTGATGGGGTTCAATAAAAATAAAAATAAAAAACATAAAAAAATAAGAAAATTAAATGGGAGAACACGTCAAATATGTCTGGGACACGTAATGGGAGAACAGCAATATGAAATGTTAAAACTGATAATACAGGAAAACATAAGAGAGGAAGGAGTATAGCAAGAAGGAGACTGTCACGGTTGAAAAAAAATTAAGGGATTGGTTTAAATGCAGTTCCATAGAACTTTTCAGAGCAGCGGTAGATAGGATAAAGATAGTGATAATGATATCCAAGCTACAATTGGAGGACGGCACTTAAAGAAGAAATAAAAAATAAATACCGTAGCATTAAAAAATATATAAGCGACTAACAAGGGGGTTAAGTTAGTCTACACTCTTTTCACTTGTTATTAATTGTTATGTTAACTTTTCTTATCAAGCAAAATGTATGTTTTTGCCATGTTTCCTGTTATTATTTTAAATTAATGTATGTTTTCAACAACACAATAATAATATTCCGATAATTTTGTAAATGATAATTTTTCATATTTACATTTAAATGGACTGTTTTTAATTACTGTTTTTATGTGCAAAGATTTGCATCATTTATACCAATGTCTAATCGTAGTATAATACGACAACTTCAATGAATTACTTTTGCTTAGAAACTAAATAGGTAAGAGATTCACCGTATAGATTTTATTATTCAAGACCTATATGATGAAAAGACCGAAAACTCCCAAATAAACAAGGAGTGAAACAAGGAATAAAAAAATTAAAAAATAGAAAGTCACCGGGGCAAGATCAAATACCAAATTACGACATAATAAAGATTCATTATTAATACATTATACTAATATATTAACGACATAATAAAGTAATGTATTGTCAAATCAAAGATATACAAGACCCTGCCGAAAGCTAACAGTTCAAATTATACTTATGATGGCACTAGGTATCCGCCTGTAGATTCTTGGTGTCTTGGCTGTTGGTTCTGCAACTGGCTCTGGGGTCGTAAATGTTGGGGGGCCACCAGGCCTACGGTTGTTGGTTGGTTGTAATGTTCAGTTGTTCTGGTTGGTAAATTAAATGGAATTAATTAATATTGTCCTTTTCATGAGCATTTTTCAATGCGTAACAAATGATAGGAAAAAGGGTAAATCCGTGATAATACACATTTATGACATTTATTCTAACATGCCATTTTAGTTAAATCTGACAGTTGTCACATTTTATTTTCAATTTGGAATAAAACAAATCAAATGTGTTTCTTGCATTTATAAAATGGCATTTTCTTTGATTTGTATAGTCTTATAAATTATACAGATTATATTTGTAATATTATTATCTAATTAAAAAAAATAATATTTTTATTATGGCGCCATCTATCGACAACTAGAATAACTAGAATAAATGTTGTAAATGTCTGTAATCACGGACGTACTTTTTTTCTGTCACATACAATTTAACGCGTTAGAAAGAAATCGAAAAACTGTGACGCACTGAAAGATGATCATGAGAAAAAGAATAGTTAAATTTGTGTATGATTACTACATGCATATAAAAAAATATACAAAAACCGACCATATGCTATGAAAAATAAAAAGTATAAAAAGTTAGGTTAGATAGGAAGAAGTGAATATAAAAAATTATGAATATAGGCCTAGAAAAATTTGTACAGTAGTATTCAACACTATTAAAACGTCTGTTGAGAGTCTACCAGGCCAGACGAAGCCTTAAGTAGTTTGCGCCGGGTTATAAAGGATGTGACCAATTTATACAAAGTTGGAAGACAACTAATTGGGCGGTGCTTGGCTGGATTTTGGGTGTTATTATTTATTATTAATTTCTCCAGATTTAGCCATACGGCTCACACTCCCTCTAAGGGGAAAATTGACTTATCCCAGATACCTACGGTATCAAAAGGATTGAGCTCTGGTGGGACTCTTTCCGTGTTATCGAGCCCTAGGTGACTTGGAATGCAGGTGTATCTCCCAAAAATTTTCTTACACTTCTGGCCGTCGCAAGTAGTACAGCTTTCTGCATGCTCTTATAAATATATTCATTGAGACCCAGCTTTTTTATGCTTTCGAGGAGGGTCTTCGGAATGACTCCAGTAGTAGACATAACAATAGGTATCGTCTGGGTACTTTGCATTCTCCATTGTCTCCGTATTTGAATTTCCAGATCTCTATACTTGGCGATCTTTTCAGTAAATTTACTACGTAGATTATTGTTGTTAGGTATCGCCACATCAATTAGTGTTGTATGTCTTGTTAATTTATTAGTACTGTATTGTACTAGTATTGTATTAGTACGAGATCTGGTCTATTATGTGCCACTGTTTGGTCTGTGAGCACACTGCGGTCCCAGTATAGCTTGTAGTTGCCATCCTCAAGCATACTCTCAGGAACGTATTGATAATATGGGAGATAGTCCATTTGGAGAAGTCCCAGCTTGTTAGCTATCTCTTGATGAAAGGATTTTTCCCACTGCGTCATGCCGTTCCTTGTATTCAGTTGCAGCAAATTCCTGGCAGCCCTCTGTAATATGTTGGATGGTTTCTTGGGCTTGACATCCATATCGGCATCTGTCGTTTTGAACTTGAGGGTCTTTGACGATATATTTCAGGTAATTTATGGTTGGTATAACCTGTTCCTGAATGGCCAGTAATGAACCCTCCGTTTCAGGGAACATCTTTCCTGATGTCAACCAATAGTTCGACGCTGTATTGTCGACATAGTCTTGGCTAACCTCATTGGGATGTCGCCCGTGCAGAGGTTTACCCATCCAGGTGCGCAGTTTTTCGTCCTTAGTAAGGTGGTTTATGCGCATTTCTGGTTCCCTCAGTTTGATCGGTGTTGTGTCATCTACTGCGCAAATTGCGCGGTTTAGAGTAGATGTCTCAGCCTGCATCTGAAAATAAGTTCTTAAAATAGCAATCTGTTTATCTAATTGCTCACCTATATCCATAAGTCCTCTTCCTCCTAAATACCGAAGTAATGTCGTTCGTTCTACTGCACTTTTAGGGTGGTGTTTTTGTGCCTTTGTGAGGTGTGTTCGTACTTTTCGCTGAAGATTTTCTTTATCCGTTTTTGTCCACTTAACAATACCAAATGAATAGCTAAGCGCGGAACAAGCGTAGGTGTTCAGTGCCTTAAACAAATTTTTACTGTTAAGCTGTGAACGAAGCAGTTGTTTTACCCTTCTTATACACTCAGTTGTTATCTCAGTTTTCATTTGCTTATGGTCAATTTTCCGCGCCTGCTTTACTCCAAGATATTTGTACATATCGTTATCGCTCATGGCCTCGATGTTCTGGCTATTTTGCATATCGAATCCACCGGGCTGTACCTTTCCTCTGACTATATTCAAAACACGGCACTTGTCTAGACCGAACTGCATACTAATATTATTAGAGAATGTTTCTACAGTTTTTAGCATCTCTTCTAGATGTTCTCGAGTGGAAGCCATTAATTTCAAATCATCCATATACAACAGATGATTGAGCTTCGCTACTACAGTATTATTGCTTTTAATGCTAAAACCTGAGTCAGTGGAGTTTAATAGTTGGGAAAGGGGGTTCAAAACTAAACAGAACCACAGTGGACTCAACGAGTCTCCTTGAAACAGGCCCCGGTTAATTGCGATATTTTCGGTTTCGATATTGTTTTCACCAGGTATTTGGAGGTGAATTTTTGAGTCTTCCAATCTCTCATTATATGCCTTAAAAAGGTCACTATGTGATCATCGACTTTGTATATTTTCAATATATCTATTAGCCATTCATGCGGTACTGAATCAAAGGCCTTTTTATAGTCAATAAAAGCATAAAATTTTCCTTTTTTTAGTGAATGCCTGGTTAGAAATGACTGAGTCGATGATAAGCTGTTCTTTGCAACCCATGGAACCCTTAGCGCATCCTTTCTGTTGAGGCTCTATGATATTGTTTAGAGCACAGTGTTGGTAGATACGCCGGGTTACACAGGATGTGACCAATTTATACAAAGTTGGAAGACAAGTAATTGGGCGGTACTTGGATGGATCTTGGGTGTTATTTTGATCCTTGGGTATTAAATAAGTAGTTCCCTGAGTTAGAAATGATGGTAATTCCTGCGGATTAGAAATAACATGATTAATTAATGTTGATAAGCACTCATGAATACTCCAAAACTTTTTAAGCCAAAAGTTCTGAACTCCGTCTGATCCAGGAGATTTCCAGTTATGAAGCTCTTTGATGACATTTGAGACTTCTTCAGTCGTGAATGGTTCGTAGTTAGCAGTGACGTAGTGGTGACAGTTGTGCGTCGTATCTTCTATCCAGCCAGCATTGTTGTTAAGAGCAGCTGGTGTGGAAAGTTGATTTCCCCAAAACTCATGAATTTCTTCTTGGCTTGGGTAAGACTTTTCGACACTTTCTACGGTGGAATTGAGTTTTCGTTATTAATTTTATTAATTAATTATTATTAATTTTAATTATTATTAATTTAATTTTTTTAATTATTATTAATTTTATTACTATTAATTATTATTATTATTATTTGAAAATAAAATCGCAAATATGTGATGTTTATAACGTTACACTGAGTTTAAGTCCAAATTTGAAGTAGATGGTAAGAGGAACCTAAATCCAAGTGTTCCAGCAAATCCGTCGTGACTACGAAAATTACACTCCAAAACGTTCATTTACTGGCCTAATACAGGTTTTGAAACTGTAACATGCTCCAGTCAATATGCATACAGAACATCGGAATCGAACACTTGTATGTCTCATAATAGAACTGAATACATTACATGATTTATGCCACATCCAATATCTACTCACCACCTTGGGATATTGGCATGTGTTCTCGGTGGAGGACCGGATCTATGATAGAATCACATTGGGAGGTCCTATGCACATTCATATATGCAGTATTGTTGCTGTGAAGGATACAAAGAATAATACTTCGTCAATATTTTTACAATATAGTCATAGCAATAGTTTGCTTTAATGCTGGTTAAAATTGCGGTTTATGTTCCCTATTGGGCGGTTTCAGAAAATTGTACGTGTACTAGAATTTACCGTAAAACTGAGTGAATAGCAACACAGAATCTAAAAGAAACAAAACGTGCAAAAAATATGTTTGATGTAATTTCACAAACGGTGAACTAATAATAATAAGTTGTTTTTGTGTATCGATTTATACTATGGACAAATTAGAAAAAAAAAAACAAGGAAACGTTATTTATCCGCTATTTTATTGATGGAATCGAATTTTGTGATATAGGCGAGCGCGAGCGGCGGCAACCGGCAACCGGCAATAAATCTATTTTTATCTAGAATTGGTGGAACATATTCAAAAATCAAATTTTATGCAAAAATGCGAAAAATCAAATGATGATGATTTTTCAACTTTTCCTCGCTGTATCTTTAGTCCCTGTAAATATCTTCTCTTGAGAATTTTACTATGTCATCTTTGAAGTATTTAGATAACAACGAGCTTCGTACAAAATGCTTACACAAATCAAAAGAGCAGTTGTTAATTTTTAAACATTTTGTTGTCAGATTTCGTTAGTTTTCTATTTATCTAAAAAAGTTAAGTGACAAACTTGTAAGTAATATAAGTCATAATCTGGAAGGTATAGAATCTCTTATGTTTAAAATTATCTTTCCTAATAAAGTTGTTATGCACCTTCTTGTCTATAAACCAAACATTTCTTTTACTCTTACCAAATGAATGTGTGAATTTATTGAAAAATGTAGTAGAGAAGAAGAAAATTTAATCATTTGTGGAGATTTCAATTTTAAGGATTTAAAATGGCCAGTTCAAACTCTGCTTATTGGAGATAATCCGAGTGTTCCATTTTACAATTTATTTTTTCAAACCAATCTAAACCAATTGGTAAAAGAACCTACTAGATATCGTCGAGGTAATACACCTTCAAATTTAGATTTGATAATCACTAGTGAGGAAGAGTAATCTTTAGGGAGGCTTTGGATGACAGACAAGAGGGATTAAGGCTAGGCGGAGAAGTAATCAACAATATTAGATACGCTGACGATACAGCCATTCTTGCTGAAAATATACAAGATCTTTAGACACTACTAAATATAGTCAGTGAAGCAAGCTATCGGAGACGCCTTAAAATCAACATTTCAAAAACAAAGTGGATGGCAGTTGGAAAGATTAATATAGATCAAGGTCAGCTTTCTATTGATGGAGAGGAGTTAGAACGGGTAAATCATTTCAAGTACCTTGGCAGCTGGTTAAATGTAAATTGTGACTCTGATGAAGAGATAATAACTAGGATCGAAATATCACGGAAGGCTTTTATGACCTGGAAACCAGTTTTATGTAATAGAAACCTGTCGATGAATATTCGAAAGAAGGTGCTGAAATGTTATGTGTGGTCTATCCTATTGTATGGTTGTGAGACATGGACGTTAAAAACCACAATGCTAAACAAAATAGAAGGATTCGAATTGTGGTGCTATCGACGAATCCTAAAGATATCGTGGGTTTCACACACTTCCAATGAAGATGTTCTTCAAATGATGAATTCGGAACGTCTGCTCATAAGCATCATAAAGAGGAGAAACACAGAATACTTCGGCCATATAATTAGAGGACCTAAATACCATCTGCTTCGCCTTATAATACAAGGAAAAGTGGAGGGAAAGAGATGGATTGGTCGAAAGAAACTTTCATGGCTGTGTAATATTAGACAATGGTGTGGCTGCACAGTAGAAGAATTATTTCGCACAGCAGTCGATAGAGAGAGATTTCAGGAAATTGTAAACATGATGACGGCCAACGTCTGAATACAGACACGGCACCTAAAGAAGAAGATATACTTGTTAAAGTAAAAAGTTCTACTCGCAGATTTGGCCGCTAATTGTTTATTAATTGTTTAAACAATAACAATTTTTTTGTATAAATAATTTTAAAAATATCGATAAATTCATTATTTTACTTTGATCAAATATGTTTCTATTTTATTTTTGATTATGCTGAAACCGAATATGGGATTGCAATTTGAAAATTCGTATACAGAAGCTCTTATACAGTGTGTCTGCGTAGCTAGGAACCACATGGAAAACTTTTTTATTATCAATTTTACAAAAAAACTTTATTCTTAACAAATGCTCTGAATAGTCAAAAATCTAAAATTCAACCATCAGATATCAAATTTTATCAATTTTATACGAGTTATAATCAAAAATATGAATTTCGTTAAAGAGTAAAGTACCTTTATATTCCAGAATATCAAAAAATGCTATAATGAAAAGTTGTTTGAAATTAGAAACTATGTCCAAATATACAATTACATAATTCTAATCGAAAAAAAATTTCAACGTTTTCTCAAATTACGGATATTCATCATAATTTTAATACAACTATGATAACTATTTTATTATCACTTTTGCGAAAAAAAGTTATTCTTAATAAAATGCTTTCCCTGGTCTAAAATCTAAGATACAATCATCAGATATCAAACTTTTTTAATTTTATACGAGGTACGTAAAAAATATGGATTTTTCTTTATTATTCACAATATTTTAATTAGTAGGATGTAATTGAACACTAAAACAAATTTTTTAATTCCAAACAACTTTTCTTAATAACAATTTTCGATTTTGTGAAATGTAAAGGTGCTTTACTCTTGAGTGAAATTCATATTTTTTGACATACCTCGTATAATATTAATTAAATTTGATATTTGATGATTGCATCTTAGATTATATACGATGTAGAGTATTTTATGAAGAACAACTTGTTTTCGTAAACTGATAATAAAAACGTTATCAATAGGTTCCCAGTTACGCAGACATACTGTATAAGAGCTAAAATTTTTTTTTTGCTGAACAGTTATTATTGTTAAAGCTTATTATTAAATGTATTTTAGGTAAGTTTTACAGAAAAAAGTTTTAATCACTTTGTATAAACATTTCTTTAGCTGGTAATTTTCGGTTTTTGTATTACATTTTTGTTATCTTTCTTAATTTTCTTATAAAAAATAGTTTGTTTCATTTCTAAAGTAAAATAATTTAGTGCAATGTAAATATTACATCCTAGTCTTTAGCACTTCATTAGGCTTATTGTCATCATGAAATGAGGCTAGACTGCTTCTACTAAAAGGTTTCGAATGCTCATTTTATTGTCTTCGTTTTTTTATCCTTTAACTACACGCGCTGGCGTATTTTGTACGCCAGATACAAGAATTCTAATTAATTAATTAATTAATTTTTGACCTTGTTTATCTCTCTAACCTATCACTAAAATGTGCTTTACAATTTGGTTTTAGTCTCGTTATAATCGGCGTTCTGGGTAAATCGTAACTTACAGGTTTATTATTTGTTGTTTGCGGTGGTGGACAATATACGCCACGGTTATATTAATATAGGTAGTAATATAAGTACATATTTCAATTGTTTTTAGTCGTAAGGCACAAAATATATTTTTCTTTATAAACAATACTTTTTCTCCTGTAAAAATCACATTTCAAAAAATTTTCTATTAGTAATTTTAATCATCATGGAATCCAGTTATTCCATGATTCCAGTTATAAATCCCAATTGGCTTACTGATAAGGAACTCCTAGTATTCGCTGATGCCTATAAGGTTTATAACAAACAACTAAGTATATTTTTAAAAAAAAAATAAACAAAATAAAGAGCAATAACTCAGTCGTTCTTGCGTTTACCTAGGTATTTCCCACGCAAATCTCTTTTTTTTTATTAGCCACAATATGTTCTTAACCCGGGAGCAATTGCGCTCACTTCTGTAACGTAAGTAGTCGCGCGTAAGGAAAAAATCTCACAATATAGATTTAAATACGAATTTAAATCAAATTTCTATTTTATAATATTTTTATTTACTTGTTATGTTAAAAATATCTATTTCCAACAATTCTAAAGCTAATTACTGTCGGAAAAATGAAAGAATATCCATGAACAATCACATCAATCACTTATTTGGTATTTGCTGTCTTTTTCTATAAATAACAAACGTTTGTTATAGAAAAAGATAGCAAATACAGAATATCTGATTGATGTGATCGTTCATGGGTGTTCTTTCATTTTTCCGACTGTAGTTCTCTCCAAAGCCATAAATTCCACAAAAAAAATAAAAAAATAAAAAGAATAAAAAAAATAAAAAAAAATAAAAAAAATAAAAAAAAATTTTACGCATTACTACGATCTTCCTCGAGGCACTTACGAGTGGAAAGCAATGTTGAGAAATTTTTCATCAAGTTACCACGGGAAAGGATAAAATGTGAGATTTTTTCTCACGGCGCGACTACTCCCGGGTTAATTATTTTTTCCATAAAATTAAATTTTCTAAGTTATTCATGAAGAACGGTTATAAAACGTGACTTTTTTCAATGAAAAATGCATAGCCATCGCAAATCCTTAACTTAGAAAGTGGCAATTTTGCAAAAAAAAAATTTATAAAACAAAATTTACTCAGAATTGGTCACCCTATCGATTTCCATAGTTATTTTGATTAAAACATTTTCATCCCCTAGATAGGGTTGTTTTCACCTCCACGGCAAAAGCACAGTTCGGCATAGGGTAGATTTTGAAGAAGAGTGCCAACAGTGCTTAAACCCAAATTTCCATTAAAATCGGTGTTGATTCTCAAAATTCCACGGTTTTACAGTTTTTTACCGCTGATGAGTGGTCTATTTGTGATGTAGCCCTGTTTAGGGAATTTCAATAAATATACCTTTTATAAAGGATTTTACTTAAATTTTTTTGTAAATATGTTATCATTGTAAGTATTAGCTGTTGCTTAAAAGTTACTACTTCTAAGGTAACACTTATTTTTATTTAATAGAGTCAATTAATTTACTTTTTAGTAACTGACTATTACATCTTAATTCTCTGAAAAATTACCAGAGAACGGCAGTTCTCGCCAGTGGCGCACACCAACACCCCCCTACACGCGACACTATAATATATACACGAAATTTTCGATATTCTAAATCTGACTGATTTGAAAGATGGGCCAAGTCCCATCTTAAAGTTCAGGAAAAGACTCACCCATTCATATGTCAACCATCCATTTTGGTCCAAGGGTGTGGATTTTACGGCCCTTTCTATTTAGGGTCTGTTTTTCGTTCTCGTCCTCAAAGCTCCCAAAAAGTTCAAAAATTTAAGTCCGACCTTTGCGGCTTCTAATAGCACTGATCATTACCTTTCCAACGCATGTCTAATTTTGAAAATCGGTTATACCATTCAAAAGTTACCGAGCTCAGAAATATGACTCAATTTTTATTTAAAAAAGCAAAAATGTTTGTGGATATGTATGTATGTATGTGTGTGTTTAAAAGTTAAACAAATTTGAATTTTTTTTCTGTGTTTGAAGGAGGGTCAGGGTCGATTCAAAACCGGTGTAGTTTGTGACTTTTGACCACCCATAAGCCAGCTAGAGGACTTGGTAGGTACAAAACGGCATATTTTTTGGGGGTATATATCTTCATATCAAGAAGAGACAGAAAAACCAAAAATACACCAGATCAATAGTGTTGAGTTAAGCTTTCAAATGGTGTCTAAGCAGTCAGGATCAGACATACACACGGCTCAGTATAGCCGAAAAACTGGAAAACTATACTTTGAAAATTTTGTTTTTTCGACAATTACTCAAAATTTCAACCTACGAATTGCACCAATAACTAAGTGTTTGTAGAAGAACTCTAGATGAATATAACGGTGTATACGTCATATCCGGGAAAATTCGAATTTTTAAGTTATAGGCTTCATAATTATGATCAAATGTATTTCCTACGGGAAAACGGTTTCTCAAGCTCAATAATTCCTGTAATAGCTTCAGTTATCATACTTGACCTTAGATCAGTCAGATACTACTGGTAAATACGTTTCAAACTCATGTTTACTGATCAAAATCGGTTAAGCCTTTTAGAAGTTATTAAGCTACGAAAGTATAATTCAATTAACGATTATTTCCGAAATGGTTTATGTAGTTGTAGTGATTACGACGCTAAATTTGATCTGGCAACGGGCAATCCGACTTCATTTACCGGTCATCTCAATATTTTTTTTCAATCTATTTCGAATCCAAAAAAACTAGTGTACATTCGATGGACACTAGATCATTTGGGAGATAATGCAACAAAGGTGACCATTTATAACGCTTAACGAGTAATAGAGGAACATTACATTCAACTTCATACATTTAATTTATAAATAACTTTGAAAAACTCCTGATACAAGAATAAAAAACCGCTAAACGCCTTAAAAATAAGTAGCACATACAATATTCCAGCTACAAAAGATCTGATATGAATGTTACGTTGCGCGAAAATATATTTTCATTTTGATGCAAAACAAAACTCTAGTTTTATTTTAAAAGATTTTTCCATAATATCTGCTAAATTTGAAGTAAAACGCGCCACAAAAGAGTAACTTTGATACAGTTTGAATTTTGAAACTCTTTTGTGGCGCGTTTACTTCAAATTTAGCAAACATTATGGAAAAATCTTTTAAAATAAAACTAGGACTCTCAAACTAACGTCAGAACCTGTATGTATCGATCTGTAAATTGGTGCCGAAATTTGTAATTATTACTGTAAATACTAGTTATCAAAATTAGTTTTCGCTCAAATAGTGACTAATAACATGTGTGTTACGTGTTAATCATCAAGAACAAGCTGTAACTTCGGTCAGTAAAAGATGTTTTACTTAATAATCTTTCAACTTAAACAGATTCAGTGTCAAACTGTTAATAGTGTTTCACTGTTGCTATCCAGTCCCAACGGACGCCAACGGTTAGGTAACCAGTACTGCAGTGATGTATCCAAGGTTATCACTTATTTCCAGACATCCAAAACGTTTATATAAACAAATTCAAGTTACTTTTGACTACATGAGTAACAATTTAAATCAATGTTCCTTCACTGTTAGCAACACCATGTCTGGATCCAATTCTTCCAGTAATCATACTAGTTCATATGCAACTGCTGCTATGACTAAACAACGTCCGAAGTATCCCAAGAAGACCGAAGCAATTTTATAATTAGTTGTACGTCTCTATAGTATCCAATGATTGCATATCCAATTTTTTTTCTTCATAATCTTTACCTAATGTTATTTAAGATTTAGAAATTAACTGTTATAATATTTATTTTAAGTCCTTATTGTAATTAATTATTGTATAACCAATATTGTTTGTGTCATAGCCAAAAAAACTAGAATTTTGTTTTGCATCAAAATGAAAATACATTTTCGCGCCACGTAATATTCATGTCAGATCTTTTGTAGCTGGAATATTGTATGCCTGAAATATTTGTAATTTTACCTTTAGTAACCTTTAGTACCTTTAGTAATAAACCCAATTTATTTACTTTTTAGTAACTGACTATTACATCTTAAATCTCTGAAAAATCCTATTATACTTTAAAGCTTCAAGCTTACAATGAACTTTATTTAAATAGTAATGAGTACAATCCGACATCGCTTACTGAAAAATTCATTCATCCAACTCAAACAATAAAAAGAAACTGCAACCATTTACATGGCAGATATACGCTCTGAGATTTTGCGTAAGGAACGAGAAAAGAAGTAAATAAAATATAAGCGAACGCAGGAAGGAAAACATAAAAACAATAATCTTATTGTATCTTGTGTTTATGACATCCCCTCGGAAAATAGAAGGATATGCTGTAAAACTCAGATAAAACTGCGTTAAGATCGTAATTGTGAATATTTACTCGGTGTATATATCCCCAGGCGGCAATAGAAAAGCGACCAAAATGAATATTAGTCTTGTTGTAGTGTTTTGGAAGATGAATAGGTTAAACGTTTGCACTTTTCTTTCGCCATCTAGTAAACATTCATTAAATTTATGGTTAAAATGGTGTTAAAATTAGAACTTGCTTTTTTCTTTAAAAAATTAAAGTAGGTACTCTCAAAACCTATAGGCCATTGAAATGTTACATTTAGGGTTGAATTTCTTAGAGGAGTCAATTTTATTTATTTTAATGTGTAGGGGGTTCAGTAGAAGCTTAAATTCAAGTTTTTGGGGTCGGCACCCTTGTCCCCCGGCTAGTTCAAGTAATGAAGCTTAAAATAGGAAAAAACCTCGCAATTTTTACAGAATGGATCGATTTGCTTGAAAATTTTGAGAATAAGTAGTGGATAATCCAAGGATTAACATCTATGTATATGATGCCGAAAGACGCTTTTACCATGGGGGTGGTTGCCACCCCATTTCGGGGGTAAAAATTTTTTATTATATTTTGACCACAAAAGTTGGTAAAAACATTCATTCTAAGCAAAAAATGTTCTATATATTTTTTTGATAAAATTAATAGTTTTCGATTTATTCGCTATCGAAAGTGTTGGTTTTATATTAAAAAAATTAATGTTTTTAATCAGTTTTTTGCAAATAACTCAAAAAGTTTTCGTTTTATCAAAACAACTTTGCTTAACAAAAATGTACCTTTTGAAAAATCAACAAAACCATTTTTTTAAATTTTCTTTAAGACCAATAGAAATCGAGCTATACTTTATTATGTTAGCTCTTCTTCGTCAAATGCTAAATATTCTAGTTTCAAAGTCAAAAGACGGGAAAACTATGCATTTTTCGAGGATAATTTGTTTAAACTAATTTGAAGTATTTAAAAATATCTATCTCCAGAAATAAAAAAAGTCTTTAGCTCAAAAATTAAGTGGCATATAATGAAAAGAATGTCAGACCCTATATTTTTCAGCGAAAAAGTGATCGAAAGCAAACCTCTAATCACCATCCTGATTAAAATTAGTCATTGACCTTATTTCGTCTTCTTTATTTATTTTATTATTAATAGGTTCTAGAAGTTTAACTGGTTTAAAATGATTTAGTTTTAAAAAAAATGGAGTCAAAAGCAAATACCGAATTTTTTAAGTTTGGTAAAAAATTCCTTTTTCTTCAGAATAGAAAGATTATCATCAGAGATGCGAAAAAATGTTTAAACATGAAATTGTAGGTTATTTAATTCCCAAGAACTTAGTTTGGAAAATTTTTTTCTACGGTAAAAATTGAGTGAGCTATTGACAATTAAATCTTGTAATAACATGCAAAAATCACCTTTACCAACCTTTTCAAAGTCACCACTTTTTGCGACTGAGGATTTTAAAAGGATTTAATATTAATAGTCTTAAAGATCTTGTTAAAGCCTACAAAATTATTTTTTACCAAACTTTCTAAGATAAAAATTAAAAAGGTTACGGTTAAAAAATCAATATATATTTTTGAAAAAAAAAAAAAGAAATCCAATTGGAAGCATAATAATGTAAGTTAGCTTTGCTTTTAGTCATTGGCCTTATTCATTCTTCTTCATCTATGTATTATTAATAAATTCTAGAAGTTTGACTGGCTTAGAACGATTAGTTTTTAAAAAACAGGAGTTAAAAGCGAATAACGAATTTTTGTAGCTTGGTAAAAAATGCCATTTTCTTCAGAATATAAAGATTAGCATCAGAGATACGAAAAAATGTTTCAATATAAAATTGTAGGTTATTCAATTCCCTAGAACTTGGTTTAAAAAAATTTTTTCTACGGCAAAAATTGAGTGAATGGTAAATGAGTATATATCGAAAAACATTGATTTTTTGTGTATAAAACTCACACTTTCGATAGCGAATAAATCGAAAAGTATTAATTTTATCAAAAAAATGTATGAATCATTTTTTGCTTAGAATGAATGTTTTTATCAACTTTTGCAGTCAAAATATAATAAAAAATTTCCACCCCTAAAATGGGGTGGCAACCGCCCAAAAGCGCTTTTCGGCATCATATAGATTTTGATCCTTGAACTATCCACTACTTATTCTCAAATTTTCAAGCAAATCGATCCATCCTGTAAAAATTGCGAGGTGAAATGCTCGGTTCCTGGACTAGGCCGCCATATTGGAAAAGGGGGTGCAAATGGCTTTCGCGCTATATCTCCTAAACTAGCAATCCTACAGAAAATTTAGTTACACATAATACACATGTAGCAAATTATATTTTCTACAATTTTATATCTATTACTTTTTATCGTCAAGTGACCAACAAAAAAGTTATAAACAAAAATATGAGAAAATTTTCTAAGAAGTTTCCTTTTGAAGGTTTTAACTTTTTTTCCGTTCATTTCACATTAAAACACCATCATATCGATTTTGTAGAGGATTTCTCAATGAAATATTGTCACTACAAAGTTGTTTAATTTTATTTATTATCTAGGTTTTACAGCGCTCCAATCTTGACCAGATTCTCGAATTCTCATAGAAATACAATATAAAAAATCCACAAGGAAAATTTTTTCCTGTAGCTGGCTGTATACCATTAATTACAAAAATTGAAGAAAAATATCTTCTGTGTAAAAGGTATATTAGTTTGAAAACCCCAATAAAGGGCTACATTCAAATACAGAACGTTTTCGCTCTAAAGAGAGCATCATCAATGTTCTAAGCAAGCTCTATATGCTAAGCCACCAAAAATACATGGGTTAAAACCAGTAAAATGCCGACCAAAGGTCTTACATTGGCATATTATTTATGAAACCTTGGCGATGGGTGAAATTTAAAGAGTATACCTCAAGGCACCATATGACTATACCACAAGCTATGACTACACCTCAAGGTGGTTGAGTCAAATCAACTCAACCACCCACATGCTTGTGGTATAGTCATATGGTGCCTTGAGGTATACCCTTTAAATTTCACCCATCGCCAGGGTTTCATAAATAATATGCCAATGTAAGACCTTAATAATAGGCCTAAGAATAACAAGAAGAAAAACCAGTGGCTTGACCAGGAGTGCGAACAAAGCTTACAGCAGAAAGCAATCAAGAGGCTGGAGCTACTAACGCGACCTACAGAAGAGAACAGGGAAGACTACAACAGAGTAAGGACTCAAACTAGAAGACTTTTGAGAAGAAAAAAGAAACAGTAACTAGAAGCACGAATACAGCAACTCGATGAGGAACATAGAACCGGTCAGTCTAGACAGTTTTATAGGGACATAAAAACAATAACGGGCAACACGATCAACAGCCCAAGATTTATAAAAGACGATGCAGGACAATTGCTCACTGACGACGAAGAGATAAGCCGCCAATGGAGAAAGTATTTTGAGAAACTCTTAAATACAGAAAACCCCACAACGACAGGGCAACAAAGACAGTACCAGTTAGCCGAACCTGAAATACCAGGGCCCACACTAGCTGAAGTAAGTCCGCAATTTCGTCCCTAAAAAACCATATAGCCCCAGGCCCAGACGGCATACAGGCGGAACTACTAAAAAAAGGGGGAGACAAACTACATCTTGAGATATATCATCTTATAAGAGAAGTCTGGGAAAGAGAAGAAATACCGAAACACTGGCATGAAAGCCATATAATACCTATTCACAAGAAGGGAGACAAACAAATATGTCGGAACTGTAGAGGAATATCGTTAATTAATACAACATACAAGATTATATATATCCATAATACTGTTTAGAAGATTAACTCCATACGCAGAGGAAATAATAGGCGACTACCAAAGCGGATTCAGACCGGGAAGGTCGACTATAGACCAGATCTTCGTCCTACGCCAGGTGTTGGAAAAAAACTGGGAATTCAACCGCGATGTACACCAAATCTTCGTGGACTTCAAACAACCTTACGATTCTGTTAGCAGAGAAGCATTGTGGGAGACTATGGTAGAAATGGGAGTACCTGGAAAACTGGTACGATTAGCAAAGGTGAGCACGGAGAACGCTTCCGCACGAATCAGAGTTGGCAGCAACACGTCGGAGGAATTCCTCATTGACACAGGACTTAGACAAGGAGATCCTCTCGCCCCTCTGCTGTTTAACTTCGCACTGGAACATGCAGTAAGGAAAGCTCAGCCACAACTGACAAACGGATTTGCCGCCCAAGGATCAAAAATACTATTAGCCTTTGCGGATGACGTGGACACAATTGCACAATCCACCAGAGATACAAAAGAAGTTTTCACCCTATTCGAGAACGGAGCCAAGGAAGTTGGTCTTAAGGTCAACGAGGACAAGACCAAGTACATGGTGGTTACGAAGAACCCAAGACCAAGGGTTAGACAAAGCGTAACAATTAATAAATACAATTTTGAAGTCGTCAAAGAATTTAAGTACTTGGGAGCGATCATAACATCTGAAAATAACTATGAAAAGGACGTGGCAGCCAGGATTATTGCAGGAAACAGGGCATATTACTCGTTAAGGACCCTACTTAAATCAAAAATACTCTCAAGACCAGCAAAAATAAGAGTATATAAGACAATAATTCGTCCCACAATAACGTACGGAAGCGAAACCTGGACTCTGAATCAGCGGGAAACAACAAAATTACTGGTACTTGAAAGAAAGATACTGCGGACTATCTATGGGCCTTGCAAAGAAGAGACAACAGGAGAATGGAGAAGAAGACACAATGATGAACTCCAGACAATATACGGAGATGAAAACATAGTACGCTACATTAAATCAAACAGAATACGATGGGCGGGTCACGTACTAAGATCAAGTGACGAAAGACTTCTAAACGCCACATTCTGGGAAAGGCCCGATGGAAAAAGGTCAGTTGGTCGCCCAAGAAAGAGATGGAAGGACGCAGTAGCCAGCGATCTGCGCAAAATGGGAGTACAGCAATGGGAAATAGCTGCTCAGGACCGACAACAATGGAGGGAAATAGTAAACGCGGCCAAGACTCACATAGAGTTGTAGAGCCAAATGATGATGATGATGAATGTAAGACCTTTGGTCGGCATTTTAAGGGTTTTAACCCATGTATTTTTGGTGGCTTAGCATGTAGAGCTTGCTTAGAATACTGATGATGCTCTCTTTAGAGCGAAAACGTTCTGTATTTTAATGTAGCACTTTATTGGGGTTTTCAAACTAATATACCTTTTACACAGAAGATCTTTTTCTTCAATTTTTATAAAAAAAATACTTTTCTATTATCTAATATATTAGTCGAGCGGCAGCAATCGTTATACCGACCACGAAAATCAAATTTAAGGTGAATGAACACTTTTGGTCTATTTTTATGTTTTCGAGGTCGCTGAATCCGAATATCAAGTTTATTTTTATCTAGATTTAGTGGAACATGTTCAAAAATCAAATTTTATACAAAAATGTCGAAAATCAATTTTGATGGTTTTTCAAATTTACCTCGCTGTATCTTTGGTCGCTGTAAATATTTCCTTTTGAAAATTTTACTGTGTCATCTTTGAAGTATGTAGATAACAATGAAATTGGTCATTGTCGTTTAAACAGATTATAAAAGGAGTTGTTAGATTTTAAACATTTTGTCATTATATTTCGTTAGTTTCATGTTTACTTAAAAAAGTTGAGTGACAAACTTTTTACTTTATAATTTTAACCAACACAACAATAAAACATAATCCATGAAGAAGTTTTTTGGAAAATTTTAAGTCAAAATATACAACAAGAAAAGTTATACGTTACTTCATAGACAAGCGGCACACCCCAAAAAACGCTTATATCTGGACATCCTGACCACGGTGTGGTGAATGGCTAATTTTGATCATACTTTATGATTTTGATATCAAAAATTCGTTTTTTGCTTTTCTTAAGAATTTTGCATTTTGCGGTTGCGTCATTCTTCTTCTGAACCGGCGAACTTGTCCTCAAACAACTTCTTGGGCCTTTTCTATGATTAGGGTTTTAAGTTTTATAGTGAGGAGAAAGGTCAAAAACAGATTAATAATAGCATAAAAATGTTAAAATCATAATATCATAATAAATTCTATGAATAAAAAATATATATAGATAGAAAAGTAAGCCTAACTTTTGTTTTTATTGTATCGCTATGAGCATTCGAGAATCTGATCAAGTTTGGAGCGCTGTAAAACTTATATAAATAAATAGAATTAAACAACTTTATAGTGAAAATTGTTCGCTGAAAAACTCTCTATAAAATTGCTAAAATGTTATTTTATTTTAAAATGAACAGAAAAAAAGTTATAACCTCCAAAACGAAACTTGTTAAAATTTTTTTACATATTTTTGTTTATATCTTTTTTGTTTGTCACTTGACGATAAAAAGTAATAAAAACAGAATTGTAGACAATTTAATTTGCTACATTTTATGTTTAATTATATTTTCCGTATGGTTGGTAGTTTACGAGATATAGCGCGAAACCACTTTGCACCCCATTTCCAAGATGGCGGGCGGGGGACAAGGGTGGCGACCCCAAAAACTTGAACTTAAGCTTCTACTGATCCCCCCTACACATTAAAGAAATAAAATTGACTCCTCGAACAAATGCAAGGTATGGCTTAAAAAATGTAACATTTTAATTTTTAATGTTGTTCTGAAGCTATTTCCTTGTGGCATTTTTATAATTACGTATTTTTTATGGGAAATAAGCCACAATTTTACTAAAAAATGAATTTATTAACGTTTCGAAGCCCAAATCGTGTTTCGTTGTCAAAATACAAAATACTATTAAAATAAAACAAACATGTTGCTAAGTAAAAAAATTCTTCTAATAATTTATTTAATCTGACTCATTTATATTGGGAATTCAGACGTATATTATACATTTTAAAGTAGAAGACTTTAAAATGATATCGCCAATATTTATGAGTTGCGTTCCTGGGACGACTTTACTAAAAGATAGTTCATTCGATTACATGAAATCAATGAAATAATCGAATGAACTATCTTTTAGTAAAGTCGTCCCAGGAACGCAACTCATAAATATTGGCGATATCATTTTAAAGTCTTCTACTTTAAAATGTATAATATACGTCTGAATTGCCAATATAAATGAGTCAGATTAAATAAATTATTAGAAGAATTTTTTTACTTAGCAACATGTTTGTTTTATTTTAATAGTATTTTTTTATTTTGACAACGAAACCCGATTTGGGCTTCGAAACGTTAATAAATTCATTTTTTAGTAAAATTGTGGCTTATTTCCCATAAAAATACCTAATTTTAATTTTTAATCGACTACTAAATAAAGACATAAAAGGATGTTCTCTAAAACTACTTTTCCAGTTTAAAAAAATTTTTGGCGTCAGTTAATTTCTTATTATATTAGCACTGAAGTTTTTTTGCATAAATAGTGAGGGATGATTGTTCAATTGGATATTGTCTTCAGTTTAACAATAATCTTCACTTAAACTTGTAATCGTCATTGTAGTTAACGTTCTTCGTAACTCGGAGAAGACAAACTTCGGAAGAGCTTTAAAAACTTTATCAAAAAATAATAATTCAAATCTAATATTTTCGCTAAAAAATCAAATTAATCTCTAATTTACCTAAATGTAGGATATTTGGACACCTAATAAATAAATATTTAGAGTTAGTTATGAGTATTTACTTTAACTTTGTTTGAGATACAAGTCTATCATATCTCTACCCTGACTTGTTGGAATTAAACTAGGAGACAAAAATTAAACTATTTGTAGAGTAATTATTTTGTATGGTAATTATCACAAACGTATAATTAAGCATTTCAATTACGTAAAGTCCGTACAATATAGATACTGTTGCACGTCATCCGCGTTATAGCACGTGACGTCACATGATACCAACATGAAATATTTAAGTCGTAGGTGTATTCCTTTTTATAACCGTTTAGCTCAGTACACTGGAATTACAGTCACTAGGCATATTTCATTATACAGCGTGTCTACTTAAGTTGGAAATATATGGGAAACTTTTTTATTATTAATTTTACGAAAAAAACTTATTCTTCATAAAAAGTTCTGCATGCTCTAAAACCTAAGATTTAATCATCATATATCAAATTTTGTCAATATTATACGAGTTCTGTCAAAAAATATGAATTTCGTTTAAGGGTAAAGTACCTTTATTTCTCTGAATATCGAAAATTCTTATTATGAAAAGTTATTTGGCATTTAAAACCAAGATCAAATATCCAATTACATGCTTCCAATTGAAAAAAAAAATCCAAATTTTTCTCAAATTTATGGATATAACTTCGTTTTTATTTATTACCCATATTATAACTCTATTACTATTAATTTTACGGAAAAAAATTATTCTTCATAAAAAGTTCTGCATGGTCTAAAACCTAAGATGAAACCATCATATATCACATTTTGTTAATTTTGTACGAGGTATGTCAAAAAATATGAATTTCACTCAGGAGTAAGTAACTTTATTTTTCACAATATTGAAAATTGTTATTAAAATAGTTGTTTAGAATTAAAAACTATGTTTCAATATGAAATTACATCCTTCTAATTGAAATATTGTGAAATATAAAGATACTATACTCATGAGCGATATTCATATTTTTTGACACACCTCGTATAAAATTTATAAAAGTTGACATATCACAGTTGCATCTTAGATTATAGACCATGCAGATCTTTTTATGAAGAATAACTTTTTTTCGTAAAATGAGTAATAAAAGCGTTATCATATTAAGTTTTAATAAATAAAAATGACGTTTGGTATTCATAAAGAGAAAAATTTGTAAAATAATTTTTTTAATTAGAAGCATGTAATTACATAATTGATCTTGGTTTTTAATTCCAAACAACTTTTCATAATAAGAATTTTCGATATTCAGAGAAATAAAAGTACTTTTCCCTTGAACGAAATTCATATTTTTTGACGTACCTCGTACAATATTGATAAAATTTGATATATGATGGTTGAATTTTAGGTTTTATAGCATGCAGAACTTTTTATGAAGAATAACTTTTTTCGTAAAATTAATAATAAATAAGTTTCCCATATGTTTCCAACTTAAGTAGACACGCTGTATATGCGTAAAAATAATATTGGAAAATTTCTATTAATCTAAATTTAAATGAACATACCCTAATTTGTTTCATATGACTTTTCGACGATTCTCAATTGTTTCGAGTTTCTGTCATAATATGTCGTATATTGATATTATACACAGATAATGATACAATGATAATATATGACAGAAGCTCGAAACAAATCAGAATCGTTGAAAAGTCATATTTAATTTGTATAAGTGAAATATAAAGTGTTTTTATAAAGCACACTTGTTTACTTATATTACACTCTAACTGGGATCGAACAAAGGTCACATTTTGGCATAAATTGGTAACATTTATTTGACAGTTGAGTGTTAATTTGTTGATTTTGTTTATTAGATTTTTGTGAATATATTTTTGTTTCAATAATTTTTTTCTTTAATATCGTGTTAGGGAGGAAAATTTACCCATTTTTCTTCCCCGTTGATCCGTCACTGAATTTTGAACAAAGTATTTATAAAATTCGTAGTGCTAAAGATGAAAATAAATTTGAAGATCTTTGAGTTTTATCATTTCGATCGGTCGCTTTCTATGTACAATGTATAGGAGTTCTTTACTATACGGAGCACAAACATTAATTCTCACAAAATATTAGCGGAAAAATTGAGAAGATCAATGCTAGGAATAAGTTTGAGCAATACACTAAGAAACGATGAAGTTCATGGACGAATCTGAGTGGAAAACAATATTAAATGACAGAAACAGACAGAAAATCAGCATGGACAACAATTTCTCAAAAATGCATAGAACAAACATAATGAAACTGAACATACCATCACAAAATTTTCACTAGTAATACCACTAGAGGTCAAATTATTTCCGGAAATTTTTTTGAGATCATGAATATTTTGAAAATTTCCCGAGTCGCAGACGAGGGAAATTTTATAAAAATATTCATGATCAAAAAAAAAATTCCGGATATTAATTTGACTTCGCGTGGTATTCGGTAAGAAAATTCCACACCAAATTTGCATTTGAAAATCCAAAGCTGCATGAACAGATTAATAGCGCGCCATAGCTTTGTCAGCAATTATTTAGGCTTTCAAATTCTTAATTTCTACTCATTGTAGTTGCATGGGAATACCATTTCAAGATAGAAAATAGTATATTCTTCAATTTTACATACGTTTTGAGTAACTACAGGTGATAGAAAATTATTTTTTGGCGGTTTTAAAACTAAACTACGCAAAATTGAAAGTACTGAATGGGAAAAAGATAAATAAATTAGTGTCTAAATATTATATATATTTTATTAGACATAGAAACTTAATGAAAATATTCAAAGTCCTGCATTTTCGCCATTAAGAAGAGAGGAGGTGTCCGAAGAATATAGAAAACATCTTAGTTTTGTAACTAAAATGAATCAAAACTAAATTATGTAAACAAATAAAAACCAGTCTGTCAAAAATGTTCTGTTATTGTAAACGTCAAAAAATTTCCACTATAATTCTCTGTTGGGTACCCCACGAGCAAAAAATTTCCGATAAAATACCTCCGTTGCCATGGTGATCTGTCAAAATAACGTATTTTGATTGGTTCAAAATTACAGGTGTGGAATTTTCACTAGTAATACCACTAGAGGTCAATTTATTTCCGGAAATTTTTTTGAGATCATGAATATTTTGAAAATTTCCCGAGTCGCAGACGAGGGAAAAAAATTTTCCGGATATTAATTTGACTTCGCGTGGTATTCGGTAAGAAAATTCCACACCAAATTTGCATTTGAAAATCCAAAGCTGCATGAACAGATTAATAGCGCGCCATAGCTTTGTCAGCAATTATTTAGGCTTTCAAATTCGTAATTTCTACTCATTGTAGTTGCATGGGAATACCATTTCAAGATAGAAAATAGTATATTCTTCAATTTTACATAAGTTTTGAGTAACTACAAGTGATAGAAAATGAATCAAAACTAAATTATGTAAACAAATAAAAACCAGTCTGTCAAAAATGTTCTGTTATTGTAAACGTCAAAAAATTTCCACTATAATTCGCTGTTGGGTACCCCACGAGCAAAAAATTTCCGATAAAATACCTCCGTTGCCATGGTGATCTGTCAAAATAACGTATTTTGATTGGTTCAAAATTACAGGTGTGGAATTTTTACCAAAATATTTAGTAGAAGGAGAAAATGTAAGCTTCCTACCAAATGAACTAAAATCTAAAGGCACACATACAGTTTTCGAAATATAGAACAGTTGTCTTAAAAAATACAAAAAAATCACATGATTATAATAAAAAGCAGTTCGATCTACATAGGAAGGTAATTGATTTGAACATTGGGGATTTAGTATATGTGGAGAACGGTAACCACCTAAATAGAAAACAGTTAGACGAATTAAGGATTGGACCACACAAAATATTAAAGATTTCCAATTCAATTTACGAAGTTGATACTGGGCATAGAAAAATAGAATCAAACCTCTTCCATATCAATAAACTTACTCAAGAATTGAAAGAAAATATTTAGTGAACGTTCAATTTTGGTTTTGAAAGTTCTTCTCCAAGGGGCAAAGATGTAAAGAAAAACTGTATTGTTTAGTTTTTCTTTAATAGTATAAAATATTTATTTATATTCTCATTTTGTTACACCACTGTCAAAACATTAAGTTCTTCTTCTTTTTTTTATGTTACCACCATAAATGATGATATTTACCACCAGTGGTGCATGTACCACAGATTGAGAACCGTTGAACTAGAATATAAGCTTTTAAATGTTGTTTCTTATTTACAAGTAATGTATTTCTAAATCAATAATATTGTACATAAAATAATAAAGTTCTTTTTTACAGAGAGAAACACAATTGAGTTTTTATTCGCCAAAAGTTTGATGGTTAAGGACATTATTACATGTATTATAAGGCAAAAGGAGAGAAGAGCGGAAAATGTTGCAAGAATGCAAGACAGCAGGAGGACAAAAAATTGGATAATTGGAAACCAATAGTCCAGCAGACCAACAAAGTGGAGCGAAGCCGGGAATTGGGCCCAAATTGATACCAGACGCAAAGAACAGAAACCAGAATTTGTTATTTTAACGAAAATTATTCTCTAAGAAATTCCATTTTAAAATGTCCCTATTATTTGTTCCAGCGTTAAGGAGAATAAATAATAGTAACGACTGATTACGCAACCCTGATCCAATGTTACACACACCCACACATGCAATTTATTCTCTTTCATACCTTCCGCAGGTGAAATAAAACTTCCAAAATGTTTTTTAAGTTATGTTTTGTGTACTAATTTTTATGCAAATTCTAAACATTAGCAGTAAAGAAATTCATTTCCACCACGTGCATACGTTGCAATATAAATTTCATCTCAGACAAGATATTTACCGAAATAGTGCACAAATTGGAGAGAAACCGAGGAAGCAAACCTGTTAGACTTATTGAATATGTATGCATAAGGCGAAATTCGAGCTGAGTATTGCGTTAATGGTTGCGTTGCGGCTCACTTGGGACTATATTCAAATTCAAATTAATTGATCTCTACGGAAACCATCAAGCAAAGGCCGCCTATGCGGCTCTCATAAGTTTCATGGGCATTTTGCCCGTTTGGCGGAACTGTAAAGTGTACCGAAGAGAAATTAAGATACACTACATTAACGTAACGCCACGCTGCCATTTTTTTGAAGTTATTTAATTATAAACAAAATTACGTACAATAATATCTTGCTCTCTGTAAGATCTTTTGTTTAAAAGTTTCTAGGAATATTCTTGGAAAAATCGTGGAAAAAATCATGAATAAACACACCAAAAAATCAATTTAAATCAATATCGACTGCGCCAAGGCAATGGGGGTATCAAGCAACAAAAAGAGGTTTGTTCGCATTTTTAGAAAGAGAAGGTGCCACACAGCCTATTTTGAAGTTATTTAATTTTTAAACAAAATTAGTTTTAATATTACTATGGTAGTGTATTTCCTACACCTCAGAAACATTTCGCATTGTTAACGAATTCTTTGTATATGTATTTTTATTTTCGAACTTTGTTCTATTAATAGTAAAATGGTTTTCTCTTAACAGATTGTAAAAGTGGTCTCTTTTTTGAGATCGTATGATACCTATAATATTTTTTAACAAGTCATCTGAAAATCTAGACGACGCTAATATGAGTATAAAGTAGGGATGGGAAAAACCTACCGGTTTTAACCTAAAACCGGTTTTTTTACTTCGCAATAACCGGTTTTACCGTTTGTTTTTTGTCCCGGTTATAACCGGTTTCTTCTTTTAAAGTAAAAAGAGGTTATTAGGTTTTACGGTGATTAGTATTAGGTTAGGTATTATTTTGGATCCCAATCATAATTATTATTCTCAAGTAATTATTCCAAACAAAACCATAATTCAAGTTTTATTTTATAAATATAGAAGCAAACTGAAAGTGCAAACTCACATCCAAAAACAATTAAGTTTTATTATAAAATTTCATTGAAAAGGTATTTGTAATCATAATATTTACATAAGAAGTGATCTGGTTGAAATAGACGCAAACATCATCTATTTTTCACACTTGACTCTTGACATTGAAAGTGGGTGAATGACTTTTTCTGATTACCAAAAATAATGTTGGAAAAAAATAAGTGTAAAACTATGAATATTGAATTACCGATTACGAATACGAATCTCCAAGGAATTCCCTACGTTTTTAAAACGATACACCAATACAGGAAGTATTAAAATTTAATACTTCCTGTATTGGTGTTAATTGTATTTCCTGTATTCCTTGTACTTCCTGTATTTAATGAGTTAAAATTTACCTATTATACAAATATACAAACGTGTTAAAAGAAATTCATGATCAATTTTTTTTATGGTAGTAAAAATAAAAGATAAATTGCATTACCCAATTTATTTTCAAGTAAAATATTATTTTTTTTAAATCCCATTTGAAAGAGTTTGGGAATTTTTTTATAAGTTGAAATGGTTGGGTTAAATAGTATATTATTGCAATATGTATATATTAGTCTTACGCTATATTACAATATTTAATAATAATCAATAAATATATTATAATAATAATAAAATAATAAATAAATAAAATCATTAATAGAATAAAATGGTTTTATTAAAAATTGTGTTTTATTTATATTGATATTGATTTTCTCTCGATACTACTAATTTTGATCATATTGATATCGAGTATCTAGTCGAGTGGAGTATCGCAAACTAAAGTGCATTGTTAATGTAACATTGTAACCTATTGGATTAAAAAAACCAAAAACCGGTTTTTGGAAAAACCGGTTTGCAAAAAAACCGGTATAACCGAAAACCGGTGCTTTGTCAAAAACCGCCATTCCTAGTATAAAGGCGATTTTTGCCTTTAAGAAATTTTAACCTTTAACTACACGCGCTGGCGTACTTTGTACGCCAGATATAAGAATTCTACTGGAAATATATTTAAAAATTTAATTTTTGACCTTGCTTATTTTTCTAACCTATCACTGGAATGTGCTTTACAATTTGGTTTTAGTTTCGATCTAATCGGCGTTCTGGAAAGATCGTAATTTACATTTTATTATTTGTTGTTTCCGGTGGTGGACAATATACCCCAGGATTATATTACTATAAGTCGTAATATAAGTACATATTTTAATTGTTTTTTAGTCATTATGGCAAAAAATATATTTTTCTTTGTAAACAATACTTTTTCTCCTGTAAAAAATCACATTTAAAAAAATTTTTTATTAGTAATTTTATTTATCATGGAATCCAGTTATTCCATGATTCCAGTTATAAATCCCAATTGGCTTACTGAAAAGGAACTCCAAGTATTCACTGATGCCGAATAAGGTTTATAACAAACAACTAAGTGTATTTTTTCAAAAAAAATTAAACAAATCCGCTGTTTTTAAGTGTATTTTCTTGTGGCGTACAAAGTACGCCACGCGTGTAGTTATGTTATAACTTGATGCGCGGGTAGTTAAAGGTTAAACAAAAATGGGCCTTACTTGAGTACAGACTGGGTTAGTTGCAGGCATCTTCTGGGGGTTTTTTCTACTATAATCTGTCCTGGGAATCGAGTACAATGGAATCAAAATTTAACCACCTAAATTTAATTCAACTAAAGATGCAATAACAAATGTACGTCAAAAAGATAGGCAATTTTTGCCCTAGGTTACATTACAGGTGGTAATAAACAAATTAAAACTGTATTGTTCGTGTAAGATAGTTATAATATAGCAATAATCTTGTAATACAGCTGCAATACAACAGTACTACAAGACTACTTGAGGGAGAGTTTGTTAAAAACATTATTATTTAGCCTTTGTCGACCGGTGTAATTTTACAACGGTAACAGACGGCATAGGTTCAATAATTATAACTGTTATACATTTTCTTAAAAAATCCTCAATCTAAAAGGAAATATTTGTTCGCTTTAAGAAAACATTATTTAATACTAGCGTAACCGGTTAAAACGTTTTTTGCTATTGTAATAAATAAATAATAATATTCGGTAATTTGTTCTTGTACGGATTTACAAACAAAGATTAGAAGCCGCTTTTAAGTGACCCTCCTTATCTGTCGTAAATTATTGAAATTTCTGTAACAATATATCCGGAAATAGTGGTCGTAAACAAATTCTAGGTAGAATATCACTGTATTGTATTTCAATTGGAAGATTTCATTCACATTAAGTTTAGGTGCTTGCCAATACTTGTATACCTGAAAATTATCATGAGTTATATTGATTCTACATTTAGTTTGCCAGCATGCCGACAAAAGAGGTATACATAATATAATCAACAAAGAAAACTTGTATGAAATGTGGAATATGGAGTATCTGCCACTAGTCTCGTGATCGTTTCAAGGCCATGCTAAAATTTATAAGATTTGACAACGAAAATACCCGCCAATAACGCAAAATAGCCGATAAGGCTGCACTATTACGAGTTATCTGGACAATACTGAATGAAACGGTACAACAAGTCTACAAACCATCCCAATGCATAACCGTAGATGAACAATAATAGGTCTGGATCCCGCGTATGAAAAAAAAGTTGATTAATAGCAAGCTGAAAATTTGTTAGTAGGTTAAGGGTGTCTAGTCGGATAAACTTTGATATATGGGAACACTGAAACAGGGGCAGTTTTAATTGTGGAACAGGTTGAAAATTTGGAACGGTCAGACCACGAAAACGGCACATTTATTTTGTCCGACAGAATAGACTTAAACTCTCCGAACAGAGATTAAACTCTCATGCAAAAATCAGACTGCTATTTATCAGCTGTCATAATTTCTGTCATTTGAAATATTCTACATGTTCCACTCATTAAAACGCCCATTTGGTGATAAATAGCAGTCTGATTTTTGCATGAGAGTTTAATCTCTGTTCGGAGAGTTTAAGTCTGTTCTGTCGGACAAAATAAATGTGCCGTTTTCGTGGTCTGACCGTTCCAAATTTTTAACCTGTTCCACAATTAAAACTGCCCCTGTTCCAATGTTCCCATATATCAAAGTTTATCCGACTAGACACCCTTAAGCTACTAACAAATTTTCAGCTTGCTATTAATCAACTTTTTTTTCATACGCGGGATCCAGACCTATAATTGTTTCTATTTAGAGGCCTCACAAAATTTACACAATATCTTCCAAATCCACTAAACATGGTATTTTGGGTTTGTAATGTAATTTTTGTAATGGGTAACTACCTTATCCCATACAAATTCACCTTTATATTTGAAAAACCGCATATTTATGGTTCCCGGCAAGTTAACGTTGGCGAACGAACAGTTTTGAATCTGGGCGATATGTTACCACATATAACTTTTTACCAGTTTTGAACTTGCTAAAATCTAGAATTCATGTCGTATGACGTTAGCTGCTTTTTTAGAAAAAATAAGAGATTTCTACGTACCAATATGAAAGTAAGTTAGAAAAGAGCTACATATTTTTTCCACAAATCTTGCATACAATCATGATGCTATTGTATGATTCTATTTGCTAAAAAAAACAAAGCAGTAGTGTTACTCTAGTTCATGCATATAACAGGACAAGTAGCCGGAAATGATTGAGTATTAGAGTAAAATTTTATTAAAGGGGGGTTGACACCATGGATAAAATGCTGGCTGGCTATAAAATCACATGTCTTACATTGCTTTGGCTCTCGGCCTTTTTTTATAATATGATTGACGTCACTGGTTTAGCATCCTACATTATATCGAGAGCACAATCCATTACAAAAAAAAGGACCAACGCAAGAAGTTTTTGAAGGATTTTTTCTAAAGATGTTTGTCTTGCTGTAGATACTCCTCTCAAGTATCTCACAGCATTCGTGGATCTACTCCAGTAACCTGAAGTTGCCATGTTTGTTAACACGAAAGGAAAAAACAACCTAAAACGAGAAAGAGTTGTGCAGTATGTTATCTACCTTTGTGTGACGAAAATTCTTTTTTCGACATCTATGTATTGCGAAAATCCACATTAGATACCATTCATTTTTGTATTTTAATTCAAATAAACTATCACTTAAATACAACATGTATTGATTTTTTATAACATTTATTAAAAACATACAAGGTACAAATGTACCTATGCCGTCATTTATGGGGACACGGACAATTTAAGCTCCCTGCTGAGAACTGAATAAAGGTTTCTTTGTTATATTTGGCTCACATAATCTACTGGATAAATATAGAGATGTCACAAAAGTTCAATTCTCTGTCTTTATAGTTAACAAAAAAGTTCAAACAATTTGAAAACTCAAAAGTTACAATTGTACCTATGCCGCCCGACGAAGGTTAAACTGTTAAATTGTAGGTTTCTGTCTATACTATTGTATTAAAAGGCCCCCAAAGACCGATGCTGGCCCCCTTCTCTTTGGCCTTTTTAAAGAAGGCATGCTCGAAACCATCAAAGAAGTTCGGATATGCAGATGGCTGGATGCTTGGTACAAACCATGAGGAATGGGAGACTAATACGCGAATATTAACAAACGAGGATATTTCCCCTGCCGGGGATTGCAGCCTAATGCTACAAATATGAAAGTATCGTGCTTTCATTTAAACAACAGACTGGCTAATTACCAATGAAAGACAGATTAGGTACTCAGTCATACTAAACACCCGAAATATCTACGTGTGACACTCGATAAAACACCAAGCCTTAAAGAATATTTTACAAAGACAACTGCAAAACCTAGAACAAGAAATAATATTGTGCAAAACTTAGGCGATACCTACCACATGGGTTCCTCAATGACTACACTTACGTCTATAGCGCTCGGAGTCCTGTATTCCGTTGCGGAATTTTATGCGTCGGTATGACTCGACAATTCGCACACCAAACCTATTCATGCCCAACTAAGGCTTTGTTATATCAGGCACAATCAAGGACGCCAACGTACCAGCTGCCAGCCCAGTACTAAGCCATAGTAGCCCCCTCACACGTTTACCGAGAACATGCGAATGTCAGGGAGTAGGGAAAAATTAACGCCGATCCTGTGTTTCCCTCCCACGTTAGTATAAACAGTTGGTATGTATAGAGACATGATAGTCTAGCCGCAACATAGGGGTCCCGCGGACACTTTTAGTTCGCCGCAATTTGATGGTGGTATTATAGGTTTTTTGGGTCGCTGAATCCAATGGAAGTGCTCTGGAAGCCCAAATGTTGTGCGTTTAATTGTTATTAACAAATTATGGTACAATTAGGTGTTTTTCAGAATTATTAGAAGCCCTGTAAATACATTGATAGTGTTAAGGTCTTCTCTGGTGTATGTTTGATCGCTGAATCGAATGCGACTAGTCGCGATTACTCAAAATATGTTCTTATTTTGTTAATAACAAAATAATAGTTTATTCGCCGAAAAGCTCCAAATGCGCTATCTACAGCAAGTTTGTAGTCTTTTTCATAGTATTTTTATACGCTAAATCGATTGCCGCTAGTCGTGGTAGCTTAAACCACGTTCCGACTTTGTTATTAATAAATTATTGCAAAAATAACGGTTTATAATACGTTCACTCACGGTTTTTGCTCTAAATTTTAAAAAACCACTTGGATTGACATGAAATTTGGCATACACTTAGCTAATATGTCAAACTAAACAAGTGACTTGCCGATGTCTGCTTTTACCCTGGGGGTGAGTTTCACCACTTTTCTAGGTTGAAAAAAGAAACCTTTAAAATAAGTCCGGAAGTGGATAAACTCATTAATTCTAAGCAACTTTTGTTCTATAGAGTTTTTTCACTAAGTCAATACTTTTCGAGTTATTTGGTTTTTTTTGTTAAAAAATGAACATATTATTCACTGGCAAATAACTCGAAAAATATTGACTTAGTAAAAAAACTCTATAGAACAAAAGTTGCCTAGAATTAATCAGTTTATCAAATTCCGGACTTATTTTAAAGGTTTCTTTTTTCACCCCCGAAACTTTGTGAAACTCGCCCCCAGGGAAAAATCAGATATCGGCACAATATCACTTGTTTTATTTGACATGTTAGCTACGTGCGTGCCAAATTTCATGTCATTTCAAGTGGTTTTTTAAAATTTAGAACAAAAACCGTGAGTAAACGTACTATAAACCATTATTTTTGCAATAATTTATTAATAACAAAGTCGGAACGTGGTTTAAGCTATCGCGACTAGTGACAATCGATTTAGCGTATAAAAATACTATGAAAAAGACTACAAACTTGCTGTAGATAACGCATTTCGAGCTTTTCGGCGAATAAACAATTATTTCGTTATTAACAAAATAAGAACACGTTTTGAGTAATCGCGACTAGTGTCATTCGATTCAGCAACCAAAAACACACCAGAGAAGACCTTAACACTATCAATTTATTTACAGGGCTTCTAATAATTCCTGAAAAACACCTAATTTTACAATAATTTGTTAATAACAATTAAACGCACCACATTTGGTCTTCCAGACCACTTCCATTGGATTCAGCGACCCAAAAAACCTGTAATACCACCATCAAATCGCGGTGAACTAAAAGTGTCCACGGACCCCCTATGTTGCGACTAGACTATGAGTACTTCTCATTGCGTAGGTCTCGTTCAAAAAAAAATTCTACAATTTTAAGTTAATCGACCGTTGGCGAGAATATTGGGAGAAGAATGCACCGCCTGACACCCGAAATGAAGACCTTGGGACCAGAAGGGGACAAGCCACAATTTCGTCAAAAATGAGGTAAAGTAGAAATCGCACATTTTAAGACCATATTAATGTCCCAAACAGAAAATTTCAGCAGTTTTCTCATAGATGACGCCGCTCTAGCAGTGGCGGCTCGTATCACTTTAAGTAGGTAGTGCCAGAATTCGGGCAGCTGTCTAAATTTTTAGTGACGGGTTCATGATATTGTCAAAAAAGGTATAAAATAGAAATTTAAAAATATAGGTACGGATACTTTTACATTATATAGGTATCAAGGTACATTTCTAGGGTGTCAAGAAATTTAAACATTTAAAATGCATTCAGTTATTGATTTGACACCATGCCCGTCCAGCAACTAAAATCTCCAAAATCTCTCAACTTATCGCCCTTTACACAAATATCGGAAAACTATAACTAACTGAAATGCACCAGCGACATCTGTAGTTTCATCGGCAATCACTGCAACACAAAGATAATTTTCAATTTATTTCCTTATTTCCTCGCGATAAACATCTAACATGCACTGAAGGAGTTCATTTTGGGTTGTTTTGAGGTAAGTACCTACCTTTAAAAGATTTGGAACTTTGAATATGAACTTAAGTCGTTGTCTAATTCGACTAAAATTGAATAGTTCCTTAAAGATGCCTCTATTTTCTGAATTTTCCTTTTCGTCGTGATTTCTCAAAACTAACTTGAAAGCTCCACAAAACCATATGGATACAATTTATAATTTGATTCGAAACATATCTATTCTTATTCACTTGTTTATTGTATTTAATTAGACTATCACGATAAGCTGAATTTAACATGGGTTTTATTAAAAATTAAAACAATTATTTAAAAATATAATAATTTATAATAAAAAGTTTGATAATTAAAAATGTAATAATTATAAATACAAAAACGAGCGAGCGAGCGCGTAAAGAAACTCGAAAATATAATGTACTACCCTGTACGACAATCTTTTTGGATCTACGATTTACTATCCACTATGATCATAGTAAAAATATTAGTCGAGCCAGGCACGAATAGTCTCATTTAAACTTATATTAAAAGTGCAATATAGCTCTATCTCTGTCACTTACATAGAATGCCCGTAAAATCTTTCTCTTTTAAGACGAGGCACATAAGCATTTGGCACGGTCATTCGGTCTGCTGTGAGTGGCGAGGGTTGTATTGCACTACACAGTTGCCAGATTCTATATAATTTATAAAGAAAAAAGAAATACACACAAAAAAATTAACAGGCATTAAAACGGTTTAAAGATAAAAAGAATATGTTTCTGTATAAAAATATAGTAGTGCCATGACTCCATGGCACTACCACACCGGCCGCCACTGCGCTGTAGTAAGTCCCTTTGTGTCAGCATTACTTTATATTGCAACAGAAGGGGGCAAGCCACAGTAGTAGTAATCAACTTGGCGGCGGAACATTACCGCGCATGTAAACGGAAAATAGACTTTTCTGAGTTTGATTCTAAACACAGTGACCAAGATCCGTTTTTAAACGAAAGCGAAGATGACAAAGACTATACAGTATCCAGAAGTAGCAGCGATTCGGCAAATATCAACTTAGGAACGATAAGTTTATTAAATGTGTGGCATGCCCCCTTACGTTATATTTTTCGAACCTAAAAATATTAGGATTGTTCTAAAGGTTTTTTGTGGCTTATCTCTTTTTAGTAAAATACCTACTTTATTGTAGGAAAATGAAGAGGTTTATACCCCACAGATTTCTCGAAGTGTCTTGCCAACTCTAGAAAAGAAGGCGGCTTCTAGATGGAGACACAAGTATACTCAACGACATAAAAAAATTAAGCGCAAGACTTAAGAAATCTAGGTTACGAATATTTAAATACAAAAGGGAAGAAAATAGAACCAAAAAAAATAGGTGCACCTTGCGGTTACACAAAACAGTGTAAACAGAGATTGGTACTTGCCAACAGATTCTATAAGATACTGAGAATAAAGAACCACTGGAAGACATTGAACATTTGGACGACTTTTCAGATATTGACAACTGAATTATTTTATTGTTACATTTTATATTCATTTTTTAGAATACAATTTTTTATACAAAAGGGGATAAGCCTCAGATTTTTTCAAAAACTTTCAAAAACTCAAAACTGTTAAATTAACATTTGTGTTACTTTTATTGTGCATTTAATAAAATTATTTCCAAACAATCTTTTGAGAAAAATGTAAAAATTGGATTTCAGGATTTGAAAATAAGTTTAAAATTATGTTTTCTCCAAAATATTGTTTGACGGCATGTCCCCTTCTGGTCCCAAGGGCTTCAAATATGCCATATACCTATTATAAGCAAAAGAGATGGTTTCGACCAACCAAGAGGAATCTGCGCCATACACTGACTACAATCAGAACAAGCTGTGATAGATGCTCAGACTGACTTTTCAGATGGGGAAAAATACCTTCTCCAAATTACGATTTCGGTGCTACAAGACAAACAGTTAAACGTCTAGTACAGGAATGCCCGATCAGATCCTACAATGGCAATCAGCCCAGCCCGATTTCTTCAATCAAATCCCTCAGTGGCGACCAAAGAGTCAATGGAATGTATTTATCAACTAAATTTTTGTTTGTAAAGATTGATTATTCTTTACTGTTTTCAATCTATTGTCCTGTTACTTACACGCAAAGATTGTGATGCAGCCATACGCTAAATAATGGTAATGGAAAAGAACGGATATTAAAGAATTTGAAGAATTATCAAAATAACAACGGTAATCAAAACAGAGAGAGTATGATATTTAGGACACATTGAAAGAACGGTAAAGAGAAGAATGCCGAAAATGGTACTCCCATGAAAGGTAGACTAAGAAAGAGATAGAAGGTCAGCGTATATAGAGACGGAGACATATTACAAAAAAGTAATATTGAGAATTAGAAAGAAAGAGTTTTGGACAGAAACCAATGAAAGAAAGTGATTAAGCGGGGTTGTAATGGAAGAAATAGTTATGGAAAGACTGCAAGAAATTGTACACGTATTTTATATAGATGAGTATAAATAGTATTTGTAATGGAAAAGAAACTTTATCCTTAAGCCTTCAAGGCCTGTTGAGCTTTATACTTCTTCTTCTTCTTCTTCTTCTTCTTCTTCTTCTTCTTCTTCTTCTTCGTATAGCCATTCACGTCCACATCTAAACATAAGCCTCTTCAAGACTTCCTTTCCATTGTTTTTTGTTGTACGCTACTTGTAGCCAATTTTTCCCGACAGTTCGTTTCAGATCATCTGTCCATCTCATAGGAGGTTTGCCTCTGGGTCTTTTATGTTGGTATGGTCTCCAGGTTAGAATTTTTCTGTGCCATTTGTTTAGATCGCTCCTAGCTACATGTCCAGCTTAATTTTTATGATTTTTGTACCACATCGGTGACTTTGGTTTTCTGTCTTATACATGTGTTTGCTTTCCTGTCCTTAAGTGATATGCCAAGCATTACTCTTCCCATCGTTTGTTGAGTGACTCTGAGTACATATGTTCATATTCTTTTTTGTGATTGTCCATGTTTGTGCCCCATATGTTAATATCGGAATAATGCATGCATCAAAAACTTTAGATCTAAGATATAGTTGAATTTGCTGATTTCTGAGTATATAGTTTAGTTTGCTGAATGCTGTTCATGCTAACTTTCTTCTTCTTTTTATTTCTTCCGTTTGAATTTTCCTATTTAGTATTATTTTTTGTCCTAAGTATATATATTCTTCAGTCGGTCTTGACGGTCCAGTTAGCTGGGGCTCAGTCGATCGACAAGTTTAGTGGATTTACGATTTGCGGTCGCTGGTTCGAGCCTCAGCTAGGTCATGAAATTTATAAAAGGCCAACACCGTAGTAAAAAACTCAATAGAGTCTACGGCTTGGTCTGGAATAAACTGGCGTCTGATCGGCCTATGGAGGAGCGGTACGGGAAGGGATAAGGGCTTCCGGCTTGGTGATACTCCTCCATAGATCCCTACCGAAGGGCGTTGACGCCTAAGAACGGTGTATACATACATACATATATATTCTTCAACTTGTTATATAACTTTGTCGTTTATTATTGTCACGGTTTCTTCGGAGTGCATGAATTTTGTTTTGTTTAAATTAATTTTCATTCCTATTTTGGAAGATTCTGTGTGTAGTTCTAAAAGTATGGTTTGCAGTTCTTTTAGGTCAGTAGCTATTAGGATTATGTCGTCAGCAAATCGTAGATTACTGGGGTAGCGGCCATTGATGTTTATTCCCTTATATTTCCAATTTAGATTTTTAAACACGTCTTCCAAAACTAAGGTTAACAGTTTGGGTGATAGAATGTCTCCCTGTTTGACTCCCCTGTTTAATGGTACAGGGTTCGTGTATTCATGTTCATTTAGGTAGTATGTAGCTGTAGCTTGATTCATAGTTTCTTTTATTAAGTTAATATATCTGCTGTCTATTGTACAATTTTTCTTTGCGTTAATTATAGCCGTGTGTTCTATAGTGTCGAAAGCTTTTTCGTAGTCTACAAATGCTATAAAAACTGGAAACTTGCATTCGTTACATTTTTCTATTAATATTTTTTTGGTTAACAAGTGATCGGAAGTTGAATAGCCTTTTCTAAAACCTGCCTGTTTATATGGTTTTTATTCATCTAATTTCCTTGTTAGTTAGTCGGATAGTTATGACTTTGGTGAGTATTTTAAGTACAGTATTTTCAGGTGTGACAGTAGACTGATGGGACTGTAGTTTTCCAACTTCCGATTATCACCTTTCTTGTGTAATAAGATTGCTTTAGAGTTGTTCCAGATTTTAGAGACTTTGCCCTGGTGTAAACAACTGCCTATAAGCTTAGTTTTAATTGCAATGAGTTCCTTACCTCCTTCTAATATCATATCTGTGGTAATCCTATCTTCTCCTGCAGCTTTATTTCTCTTCATGTTTTGCAATGCTGTAGTTACTTCTGAAATTGTTACTTTTGGTATTATTTCCGATCCAACATTTTTTATTAATTTCCGTGCTGGTCCCATTTCATCGTCTTGTTGATTGATGTGTTTTGTAGAGTTCCGTGTAAAATTCTTCTATTCGTTTCAGTATGTTTCTTTAGTTGTTATTAATTGTTCTTCTGCTTTTCTTTTTTGTTTTCTGATTCCTTTTCTATGAAAAGCTTTATACTATGTAAAAATAAAATAAACACCTAATGCATTCCTTAAAATAAGAAAAACTTGATCAAAGTTACTTAAACTCCACTGCACAAAGTTGTTTAAAAGTACGATAATACTTAATGCTATAAGCCGTCCTAGAATTTTTTAACGGGTCATAAAGATAAAAACTTCGACTACACTAAAATAATATTTATTATCTTCAAGTTCGGCCGTTTCCTGAAACCGTAATAGAATTTTCAATTAGCAATACCGATATTCATTTGGAAATATCGTCGACAATAAATTTGGAACTTAATTCCGTCGAGGAAAAATGCAGAAGAGTCGATTGGCTGGCAGCGAGAGATAAGAATACGGTTAGTCATTACTGGAAATCTTGTAGGGTAATGCAATCCTACTTCTAGCAGTGTTACGAAGACTACCTCCCCGACTCAACAATGGCGTGCATTTGAATGTGGCATTCTATTTGTTTTAAACAAAATCAATATCTGTAATTTTTTGTGGATGATAAGTTTTTGTGAACTAAGCTAATGCATATGTACATGGTTTCATGATCTCTTATTGGTTTCATCATTCAAAATTGCAGAATTGAGTCATTTTATAATAATTATTGTTCTTCTTCTTTTTAAATCAGGCGACACTTGTTTGTCTCTGACACTTGGTCGTAAGGGCTTTGTACCGTATTTTGTTTTTTCCTTAACCCTTAAATGTAGAGATCTGGTATTTTTTACCGGTGGGTATTCCCAAAATGCGGATTTCGTGGTAACCTCGAAATAGGTCCAGATGCGATCGTTGCATATGCGGTCAAGGTAATTTTCGTTGCAAAAGCGGTCAATCCAAAATATTTTGGCAGGTAACGTTGCACTTACTACTATCATTGTTTGATTTGCGTGTATAGATATAATGCTATGTGGAAATGCGATCAATGATTGTCCCCGTTTAGGATTTAGTCCTCTTCAGGGTTTGTAGTGAATGTATAGTGTTGGCAGCAAAAGCAAACAGTCTGAAAAACACACTGGGGCAAGCGCCGTGTCCTGGTGTTTTTGGATCCTGGGTTATGCCGGACGGTGGTGTCCAGACGGCTAAGAAGTCAACAGAGAAGAAAGTTTGATGGATTGTTGTTGGTTCCATAGACATTTACGTGTACTGTCCGTGCTTTGCTCTCGACCAGTCTCCCTAGAAACCATTGTACAACGACAGGCGAACCTGCGTCCCTCGTCGGCGGTCAGGAGGTGGCTTTGAGCGCAGCGTGGACAGTGTGCGTTCGAGTGGAGAAAATAGTTGCGGCTATTTTCTTGGGACGAACAGGTATAATTGTGCAATGAAGTTGGGAAACTGCAAAAAACCAACTTCTCCCTGTTCGGGGTAGGGAAGAGGAAATGTTAGAGGTGGGTACGGTAGGCTAACGGGGTAGCCTCGAGGATGTTTTCATACTCCACCGGGAGTTCGTCAATGCATGTTTGCATTAGAGCGGACGGTAAATGAATCTTTTTGCGTTTGGGCTTTCGGTGGAGTACGTGGCCGGAAGATGAACAGGAACATTTGAGAGATTCTTGTGTGTCGGAGGGGGGGGCCGTTGATTACTTTGATTGTGAAGTTCCTGTTCAGAGAGTTTATTCTCTCGGTGATTTTGGGGATGTTCGAGATGTTATGGATTTCGTTTGAGGGATATCGCCAATGCTCATAGTTACATCTACGCAAGATTCTACGTTCAGCGCGCAACAACCACTCTTGTTTTGCTCTAGCGCAAAGAGAGTAGAGGCAAGATTTGTACTCCATGACGCGTCGAATAAAGGTCTTGTAAGTGTGAATGAGAGTCTTCTTGTTGCGATCAGACATTTTATAAAAGCTAGAAAAGTAAGAAGGTCGTAAATTAGTAACCACTCGAGTTATTAGCAGGCCCGGCCGACCCTATTGAAATTTTTTAATCCGCTTATCTATACATATTTCTAAAGTTTCAGACTAAACCACAATAATCCCTTCATTACGGATTTTTGGAAAGTTTGTATTTGCCTAATTATAAAGGTTGGGGGAGAATTATTAAAATCTAAAATATAAAAACAAATTCATATTATTTGTATATTGTTATTAAGAAGATAAAGGCATAGAGCGCTTCACGCTGGCCTAGTTTTTTACATTCGATTAGGGTACCACATGGAATCTTATTACCCAGGATTCCATTGTGAAGAGCACTTGGCTACGATAGTTGTGCCCTATCGCGCATCAGCGTGCTATGGGGGGGAAAGGGATGGCCTGGGGCATTGGAGCGAGGTGGGGTGATCCCTGTTTTGAACTCGGGTCAAAACACCTCGCCCCAATGAATTGTTACATCCGAATGTACTTTTTCGATAGGGTGGACATCTCCCACAGGTCGGGTTGAATCAAATTGCTTGCTTGCTTGTATATTGTTAGTTTGAGAAATTGTTTAGTGCAGTACGTAACAACTTTTAATAATGGAACATTTTGAAGTGATTGAAACCACCAAGGGAAAACCTTCTGCTCTTCATGCTGGATATCAGTTTCGAAAGCATAGGAAGAATAAGGAAGATGTTGTAACTTGGGTATGTGTAAAAGAACGTCACCACAACTCTAAAGGGAGGATGAAGACAAAACTGACGGAATTACTCGAAGTCAACCAACACACTTTTGTCCCCGATGTAGCTCTCTTTGAAGCAAAAAAGGCTAATTACATTTCAAAAAAGAGAGCTCGAGAAGAAGACACTCCAAACCCAGACATTTACAGGGAAGAGTTCGAAAAACTATTTACAAAAGGACTCGATTTTTTAAGTGAAATTCCTTTGTATGCCTCAAGTAAGTCTACACTTTGTCGTTCAAGACATTTACAAACTGGTGTCGGACCAGAACCAGCGTCATCTATTGAAATAGATATCCCACTGGAAATGTTGACATTAGAAGATGGTCAGAGTTTTTTGTGTTTTGGCGACACTGAAGAACGAGAAAGAATTTTATGCTTTTTGACTTCGAAAGCAAAGGAAACGTTAGCAACAAAAACATATTTTTTTGTCAATGGTACATTTAAGAGCTCCTTCAAACAGTTTACACAAATATATACCATGCATGTTGATATGGGCAGCACTGACGACGAAACAGGAATTGTTCCTGTGTTGTATGCGCTTCTACCAAACAAAAAAATGAAATACTGACCAAAAAATAGGCGGATGGAAACCAACAACAGTGACGCTTGATTTTGAAGATGCTGTTACTCAAGCCCTCAAAACTGTTTTCCCAGATGTTAGACTTCATGTATGCAACTACCATTTTAATCAGTCGCTTTGGATGAAAATTCAGTCGATCGGACTGACAACACAATACATTAACGACGATAACGTTAGACTTCATTTAAGAATGTGTTCTGCATTGGCATACTTACCTTTGGAGCAAATATAAGACGGGTGGCTAATTATTCAATCTGATTCTCCCGAAGATGAAAATTTGACAATTGTATGATTACTTCGTTAACGAATGACTAGAAAATCTAGTGATTAGCATGAATGCGTAGAACTGCCATGGCCTCCGACGCCGAACAAATAATGCCGTGGAAGGATGGAACAACCGGTTAAACAGATTGTTAAAGAAACCTCATCTAAACAAATACATTCTCATAAAAAGTTTAAGAAAAGAAGCAGAATATTTCGATTTCATATTAAATAGAATGGACTTAAACCTAGAAAATAAGAAACGAAACAAAATGTACATTCAACTGGATAATATGATAAAGAATGCAACAGAACTATTGCAGCGCTCTTGTGATATAAAAGCATTTTTGGTGTCCGTGGAAAATATTCAAAAATTTCACTAAAAAAACACATTAAAATAAAAAAAAATGACAAAAAAAACAAAGATAAAAAACAGAAAAAGTAGATAAAAAAAGCTAAAAAAAAAGATTAAAAAATTAAACATGCCTATGATTCATCATATAGCCAGTCCTAAGCCTGGATTAAATGTGAAGGGTTTTTTTAAACGTTTGTACTTAACTAATACACATTAAATATAAAAAGACATGAAAGCATCTTAGGGAAGGAACTCCCATTTTTAAATTTATAACACTTTTTAACATTTGACACAACAAACAGTAAGGTAGCCAATTTATATAGAAATAATCATCAATTCGCTAATATTTTATTTATGTAACACTAAGGTTTATTAAATCAACTATCTTAATTTTTTTTTTAATTTAGTGCACATAATCTCACTAAACTTTCAAAAGAAGCATGTTTTTTATATCAAAATACTTTTTGCCGTAATAAAATTATTACTAAGCATTTTCTCCTCTTATCAACGTCTATAGTAAATATTATTTAAATCTTACAAAAATTTGGATATAGAATTATTCATGTGATAGTGGTAGAAAAAGGTAAAAATATTATTTGTTTATTAGGCAATGACCACACATGCAACGATAAAATCAACATATTTTTGTATGACCGCAAATGCAACGATAATAGCCGTGATCGCAAATGCTACGACCGCATCTGCAACGACACCGGTAACCTCACTACGTACAAGTTCATGTGCTCTGTACCTTTTGGGCAATTTGTATAACAGTTCTGGTCATAGCGTGTAGTGTGTATTGTTAATATTTTCTTTTGTAGCACAGATCAAAAATCTTAACCAGTAAAAATTACCGGATGTCTGTTTTAAGTAAGTATTTTTATATGGATATTTTATCTGTAAATGTGAAAAATGTTCATACTATTTTTTTGTGTGTTTTAGGGAAAAAGTAAATAAATGGACTGTGAAAGTCATCCTGGACCTACAATGAAGGTTAAATTTGAAGATAAAAATTTTGAGGCAACTTTGCAAAAATTGAATTGCCATTTAATTCTATGACAATTTTACCCGTTGCAGATTTTTTCCCATTGATGTAAAAATTTTCGTAAATGCTCTTTTATGTTTCCTTTGTAATCCAATGTTACGTTTATTTCTTAAAAAAAGTTTAAATTTTTGTTTGTAGCATTTATAGCCGTTTGTTTTAATAGACCAAAAATGTTACCAAAATTCTCATTTAATAGATTATTCTATAAAAATATTGTATTATATTATTAAAATAACTCATTTTACCATTTTCCCATATCTAGAGACTCCAGAAAAACAAATAATGCATATTTTTTTGTTTTTTATTGTTAACTTTATATTGTGACTCTATTTTATAACGACCGGTAAAAAATACCTGGTGTCTGTTGTTACGTGGTAATAATGGGATGTCTGTAGTTAAAGGTTAAACTGTAATAAGTTCTGTGGTCTCAACGAAGGCCAATAGTTTTCTTAATGGTAGGGTTAGGATCTGTTCTGGTTCAAACCTCAGTTGACCAATGAATTCCTGCCACACATCCCTTAGCCCATTGCTGAAACTCACTTCTTCCATTTTGCATCTATCGTTTATTGAGGTTCATCAAATTGTTCGAGATTTTTATACCAATATTCTTGATTATTTGTTTAGTCTGTATTTGCCCATAAATGGCTTTCCAGCCATTTCTGAACCTAGTTTTTCGTAGCACCTTTAGTAATTCCACAGAAAGGTTCCTGGTCTTCGAAGGTTTCTGTCGACCCTTGTTTTGCCAACATATCTGCTCGTTCATTCAAGCACTGTGCAGTTCGTCGCCAGTTTTAATTTTGTGGGTGGGTTCTTTACTACCAGAATAGCCGCTTGTCTATCTGTGTAAATGTTGATTATCTTAGCTTTAGGATCCCCATCTATGTATAATTTCATAAATGCAGGCCCCCAAAGCAAAATCTTCAGCCTGGAACACAGTTTGGCTGCCCCAAGTAGAAACACTGTTGTTACTCTTCGCCGATGTTACCGGTTTTTATTGAAGGTATGCGAAGGTAAATAACTAGTTTTATTTTCTACCAAACAAAAAAAATAATAATAAGAAATCAAAAAAATCGGAGAATTCACAAACTATTTATTCTTATTAACCAAAACTAAAAAAATTCATATTAATCTTAATTGAAAATATAGAAAAAAACCAAAAGGAAAAGGTAAAAAGCTCAACTAAAGTTTATATTTGCCTCTAAGAATATTCTTTTCAGCGTACACCCATATTATAATTCTTAAAACTATGTAATATTATAATTAGGTACTATTTACAAGAAAAAAAATACAAAACCGAGATATTTGTCAGACTGCTGTATGGTGTGGTGGCTTAGACAGGCAAAACAACGTTCTTTTAAGAGAAGTATTGGTTTGATCCTACCTTATGTTTTTTTCGTCGATGTTATACACGTGGATGATGTCGTACTGCATTTATATACTTGGATACTTCACAGATATACAGGTTATATAAATATCGACCCTGGACAAGGGTGTTTCAAAAAAACTCACAACATCAAAATGAATTGGAGAGAAAGAAAAATTGTTGGCCTTAAAGATAGCGTATGGCCAAAAAGAAAGGTCTTGGGGACCTAAATATCCAGATATTTTAAATCCTTGCTGAGCAAGACAATCCTCAACTTCATCAAATTGAATATTTCTTAATTAGTTATCTGGATTACTTCTGATTAAATATCCTCAAGGAGTTTCATAGGACAATACTAACTTGTCCTCATGAAGTGTAAATCAAAAGTGAGCAAGATATGACACTAGACAGGTAAAGACAAAGAGATGACCCTTACTAGACAGGTAGCAATGTATACCTAAAGCCTACTTCATGCCTGATTTTCTATATGATTTCGGACTTAAAAATGGCTTGATAGCCGCTAATGTTCAAGACAATATAGAAGCCTGATTTTTATAATTGTTTAGGCCAGTACTTGTGACAATAAAGCAAAAATTATGACAATCTTATTTATAAGAATCGTTTCTAGTTGCTTAGCGACTTTTAACCCGTAACAACCCCACCCTTAGTTGCAAAAAGTTTCAAAGAAACTTTTAAGTCCTAACGGTACAAAACAAAATAAAAATAAAACAAAAATAAAAAAACAAACCAAAAAAAAATAAAACAAAAACTTGTAAAGATAACAAAATCTTACAATAAAATTTTCAACACATTGTAACTCTATACTTCCACATCAGGAGGTTTAGACTTAATGTCCTTAACCTCACTGTCCTGAGTAACCGGTTTCAAATCTTTTGCATTCCAGGTTCCTGCATAAGAGCCATTTTCATCAACAAGTTCATAACTCCATGGGGAGACCACTTTATTAATACTAAATGGTCCTACAAACTTTTGGGCCAATTTTGCGCTGAAATATCTTGTAGCATCAGACTGAACGAAATTTCTTCTCCAAACCATGTCCCCCATTTTATATGTTTCTATCCTTCTTCGCAGGTTATATGGAACTTTACTTTTCTCATACGCTGACTTAAGTTTCTTCCGAACATCAGAAAACAGTTTATCCAGAGATTCCTTCCTTGTTCCGATATTATACTGACCTTGTTCAGACTCATGTCTATTTCTATTGCCATTCAGATTGATTTCCCTACCAAAATTAATAAGGTTCGGTGAGACTCCGGTGACTTCATGAACCGAACATCGCAAGGCACATGTAATCTTTGGCAAAAGAAGATCCCAGTGTCTTTGATTTTGAGAGACATAGGCCGTCAACATAGTTTTTATTACTCTATGAACTCTTTCCACGGGATTAGCTTGTGGATGGTATAGTGCTGTAAACTTTAATTCAATACCATAGTTTGAGACAAGTTGTTGGAATGTATGGCCACGAAATTGTGCTCCATTATCCAACAAAATTCTCTCTGGTACACCATAAACTAGAAACACCTCATTTTCTAGCAACTTAACTATGTTGGCTGATGTCGCTGCTCTAATCGGGAAAGCTAAAATAAATTTGGAAAAGCAATCTAACACGGTGAAAATATACGAAAATCCTGAAGTGGTCCTAGGTAAAGGTCCAACTAGGTCTATACTGATGAGACTCCATGGATGACTTGCAGTCGGCTGCTGAGATAACAATTGACCTCTAGGACGTTGCTGTTCTGGTTTTATCCGTTGACATGTTGTACAGTTCTTAATATAGCGTCCTATATCTGATCGCATCTTTGGCCAATAATATTTTTGACTAAGTCTTCCAAATGTTTTTGAAACGCCAAGGTGTCCATAAGTTGGAGGATCATGATGATCTCTTATAAGGTTTAGTCTTTGTTCCCTTGGAACTACCGTTACCCACTCTGATGAAGCTAGTTCAGGGTATCGCGGTTTTATATTCTTCAAAAGTTTTCCTCCCTCTACCCTCCAAAGTGGATAGTTTCTAGGATATTTGTTGACCTTGGAAATCAGACCCAAGTACCATAGATCTAAACTGACCTGTGTAGAAGTAGAACAGTCTACATCCAAAGCATTTACGCAAGGAACTGCACGTGATAGTGCGTCGGGCACTAGATGATCTTTTCCTTTCCGGTGTATAACTTCAAAGTCATATGCCTGCAAACGCAGAGCCCAACGAGCAATTCTGCCTATGGGGTCTTTAATGGAAAACAACCACTTTAAACTAAAATGATCTGTAATAACTACAAATTTAGTAGCTTCTAAGTATGGCCTTCGTTTCTCTACAGCAAATAGAACGGCGAGACATTCTTTTTCTGTAGTAGAATACTTCCTCTCGGTTTTTGTCAGTGATCGACTCAAGTAATCTATGACGTGTTCTTCATCTCCATGTTTTTGAGAAAGAACAGCCCCAATCCATAGTCACTTGCATCTGTCTCTACTATAAATGGTAAAGAAAAATCTGGACACGCCAAAATGGGTGCCGAAACTAAATATTCTTTAACCTTATTCAGGGCGTCCTCACATGTCTTATTCCAAACGAATTGTACATTTTTTCGAGTTAGTTGAGTGAGCGGTGATACAACAGTACTAAATGATGGAATAAATCTCCTATACCATGATGCCATACCTACAATCCGACGAACATCCTGAACAGTTCTCGGTGTCGGTATTCCCAGTATTGCTTTTACCTTTTCTGGATCGACAAGTAATCCAGATTTATTTACTACGTAGCCTAAATACTTCAATTCTGAACGACATATTAAACACTTCACTCTATTAAGAGTAACACCAGCGTCTGTTAAACGCTGAAACACTGTCTCTAAAACTTTTAAATGCTGCTCAAACGTTGATGTACAAATAATTATATCATCAAGATATATAAAAACATAACTGTCTAATTCGGGACCTAAAATATTGTCAATGGCACGCTGCCATGTAGCAGGAGCTGAATGTAACCCAAAAGGCATACGACGAAACTGAAATAAACCTCTATTAGGCACTGTGAAAGCAGTTAAAGGTCTAGATTCCAGAGCTACACTTATTTGCCAATATGCTGATTTGACATCCAAGGTAGTTAAATATCGTGCATCTCGAAGTTTATCTAGAATAGATGACACATAAGGAATTGGATATGCATCCGGAACGCTTACCGCATTTAACTTTCTATAGTTAACACAAAATCTCCATTTGTCATTTTTTTGTACCATGACTATGGGCGACGACCAGGGTGAGGATGAAGGTTCTACTATGCCTTTTTCTAACATTTGGTCAAGTTCGGTATTAACTACCTTTTGTAGAGCTGGTGATAATGGGTAGTACCTTTGTTTAATGGGTGGTGAATTGGTATGTATCACATGTTCCACGCCCTTTATACATCCTGTCTCTTGAGATTTCATTCCTAAAAACGCTTTATCTACAATATTTTGTAGTTGATGACATTGTTCTTTATTTAATGAATCAAAGTCCTGAATTCCAGAAATTAATACACTGTTTAACTCTTCTTCACGGTTAAAAAACCATTCTCCCTTAAAAAGGTCTGGGACTATCCCCATAGCTGACCAAAAGTCAATACCTAAAATAAGCGAAGAAACAAGAGATGGGATAACTAGAATATCCAAAACACGAACCCGATCTCTTAACCGTACTGGTACATATACTTTCACATGAATCACCTGAAGCAACTATACATAATTTCTTGTCATCTTCATTTAATGGGCAAATGTCTTTAAACACATCCCAACCAGATTTTCCAAGAATGGTTCGTGATGCTCCACTATCCAATAATCCAAGTATATATTTTCCAAGAATTGAGACACTCAAATATGGTCGTTGATCACCTTCAGCATGAGCTAAAATGTATTCAAGGACCGCTGTATTATCAGTTGTCGGAGTTGATTTACATTCCACTCCACTCGTCCGACTTACCGAGGGAGAGAAGCTGCGTTTTTTGAACATCTGGGACAGTTTTTCGTTGTCACATTGTTGCATCCACATTTATAACAGAAGAACTTCTTAGGCTGGTTACAATTTTTAAACTTGTGTCCCTCAGATCCACAATTAAAACATGTACCCTTATTCAAATGTTCAGATTTATCGCTATTTGCAACTTCTTCTGTAAACACAGGTGTTGTAACCGGACTCGTAAAAATAGGAGTTGACGGCTTTCTATAAGCTAATTCAGGTTCTACCAAAAGTCTGGTGCTTGAAGGAGGAGGGCAAAATTGTCGAATCCTTGTTTCCATTGCTTCCATAGCCTTGGCTAATGAACAAAGATCACTGATGTTGCTAATTTTTGTTAAAGCCAAACCCTGCTGAATATAAGGAAGCATATTCCTACGAATGATATTCAGTCTTTCTTCTTCGTTAGGGGGGATCAATAGTTTCTTGAATAGATTTTCCATGACTGAAATATAGTTTATAACTCGTTCCTGTGAGCCCTGTGTTCTTCTTCGGATTTCCTCCCATAAGGAATTCTCATAGTCATGGGGCTGGAAAGCAGACCTAAGTTCCTGGACCAGATTATCCCACGATGTAAAATTTCCCATTCTGTACCAGAGTAAGGCGTCTTTGGTAAAAAGTTCTGGAGCCGAACGAAGTAGTCTCTCTTTAGATACTCCTCTTGAAACTCTGAGTTCCTCCACTCTTTCTAGAAAACTAGTAACGCTCGAGATTCCATCATATTGTAATCTCCATCTACTTATATCAACGTTCTGAACATCATGCTTTAAGAAATCTAGCGAATCCATTATTTTACTGTTGAAGTTAGATGAAGGTGTTTCCAGATTAAAATGTCGAGCTAAAGTATTATCAATCTCCCTTGTAGGTACTGTTGCACTACTTCCATTATTAAAATTGTGCCTTGATAATCTTGTATCAGTTTGTGGTTCCGTATGCCTATTGTGATTTTCAGAAGAATTCATTTCTCTGCTTGAATTAAGTGGTCTATTTATAACACTGGACATATACTCTTGATTCCCATCTGACATTCTGCTTAAAACCATCTGAGAACTAGAACGTCTTTGAGAATGTACTTGTGGTTGTATCGTGCTATCATGTTGATTTTCTTCAAAAACCTGCCTTAAGAATGAAACTCTATTGCCTGCAGTTGGTGAACTATTAGTAGCTCCAAACAGTGCAGCTTCAATAGGATGCTCTTCAGCTAAGGATTCTGAATTTACCAAACCACATTCATGAGACCCGGAATGAACAATTTCAGGCAACAATGGAACTGAAGTATCGAAAAGTGAGATGTGCTCTACTTGATTATCTTTCCCAAAGCTCTCATAAATCCTGTTGACTTCTAATAGTAACCGTTTGTGCCAATCTAATAGTTGATTCCTTTGAGCTTCCTGTTTTTCGTTGCATTGAAGTCTGTTAAGTCTAAGTTTAACATGTGTTAGACGAGAACTAATTCTTTTAAATTCATTAGTTCTGTTCTGTTCATTAAAATGTTCTATACCTTCTTCCAGATCGCTAAGTTTCCCTGAGCACAACGAAAACTCAAAAGATGGGTCTATATTAACCACCTTAGGAGAATCTCTTTGTCCCTCTCTTTCTGCTTTAAGAGCTTCTCTCAACGTAGCCCTTTTCGTGTGTACATTTGCATCAATTGGTAAACTTCTTATTGATAACTCATAACTGAGTTCATCACCCAAAAGTCTATTAACCTCCATATTAAGTAAACCGAAAAAGAATAAAATAAAACCCTATCTCGGTTAGAGATAAAAAAATATGATAAAATAAGAGATGAAGTATAAAGTAAAGACAAAAAAAAATCTCAACAATATATTATAGTATCCTATTTTTAAATATTTTTGCGTGAAATGGCAACACGCAACCCTTACCCAATGTTACAAAAAACAAAAAAAAATAACTTCAACTACTACTTTAAGTTATGCGAGCTTACAAAAAAACAAAAAAAAAATAACTTCAACTACTACTTTAAGTTATGCGAGCTAGTAGTAAGTCAATACACAACTATTGGGTTAAATCCGAACACTAAAACCGATAAAATACTATGCAATATATATTTTATGAGGTGCAATAATTTTGAGCCACCCTGTATATTGAAAATAAAGGAATAAAATTAACTATTTATTTGCAAGAAATCAAGAAAGTGTCCACAAAGCACAAAAATCAAAAATATTGTGCCTAATAATATTTATGTACAGCAGTGTATATCAAAATATCTGTGTAATATGTAATAATAATTAATATTAAGCCACTATGCCATATCAAAAATCAAAAATTTTATGCCTAATAATATTTATGTACAGCAGTGTGTATCAAAATATCTGTGAAATATGTACCTAACAATAATTACTATTATGCCACTATGCCATATCAAAAATCAGAAATTTTATGCCTAATAATAGTTATGTACAGCAGTGTATATCTTTATATCTGTTAAATAATAATATGTAAGAATACTCAATGCTTTATAAAATAAATAATAACAAAAAATTTTACGTTGGAGCGCCAAATGTTACTCTTCGCCGATGTTACCGGTTTTTATTGAAGGTATGCGAAGGTAAATAACTAGTTTTATTTTCTACCAAACAAAAAAAATAATAATAAGAAATCAAAAAAATCGGAGAATTCACAAACTATTTATTCTTATTAACCAAAACTAAAAAAATTCATATTAATCTTAATTGAAAATATAGAAAAAAACCAAAAGGGAAAGGTAAAAAGCTCAACTAAAGTTTATATTTGCCTCTAAGAATATTCTTTTCAGCGTACACCCATATTATAATTCTTAATAGGTACTATTTACAAGAAAAAAAATACAAAACCGAGATATTTGTCAGACTGCTGTATGGTGTGGTGGCTTAGACAGGCAAAACAACGTTCTTTTAAGAGAAGTATTGGTTTGATCCTACCTTATGTTTTTTTCGTCGATGTTATACACGTGGATGATGTCGTACTGCATTTATATACTTGGATACTTCACAGATATACAGGTTATATAAATATCGACCCTGGACAAGGGTGTTTCAAAAAAACTCACAACATCAAAATGAATTGGAGAGAAAGAAAAATTGTTGGCCTTAAAGATAGCGTATGGCCAAAAAGAAAGGTCTTGGGGACCTAAATATCCAGACATTTTAAATCCTTGCTGAGCAAGATAATCCTCAACTTCATCAAATTGAATATTTCTTAATTAGTTATCTGGATTACTTCTGATTAAATATCCTCAAGGAGTTTCATAGGACAATACTAACTTGTCCTCATGAAGTGTAAATCAAAAGTGAGCAAGATATGACACTAGACAGGTAAAGACAAAGAGATGACCCTTACTAGACAGGTAGCAATGTATACCTAAAGCCTACTTCATGCCTGATTTTCTATATGATTTCGGACTTAAAAATGGCTTGATAGCCGCTAATGTTCAAGACAATATAGAAGCCTGATTTTTATAATTGTTTAGGCCAGTACTTGTGACAATAAAGCAAAAATTATGACAATCTTATTTATAAGAATCGTTTCTAGTTGCTTAGCGACTTTTAACCCGTAACACTGTATACCCATTTTTTTCAAAATCACTTTTATTGGATTTTTGGATTTAGGGTGTTGTTATTTACCAATTACCAAGGAAAAAAAAATAAAAAAATAGTAGAACCACAATTTATCATTGCTATGAAACACATTATATCACCTTCCGTCTTCACTTCACCAATTTAAAACACATTATATCAATATCCCCTAGTATAAACAATGTAAATACGGAATATACAGTGTTTTTATTTGGTTTTTGGGATTTACAGTGATTTACCGTGGGAATCGCATGATTTACATTTTACATTCGCCAAGACCATTGATATTTCCAAGGCAATTTTTAGTTGTTTGTTAGTTATTGGTGGTTATTGTGATAAGTGCAGTCAGTATAAACTTGTCGTGTATAAAATATTTAAGTTTGTTGTATTAATTATTTAAAATATAATTTTAAAATTGATCTGGGTGTTATCTATTAATTATCAAATATGAATAAAAATCGAATAATATTTTGACCTGTTGAATTCGAATTTATAACTTTCTTTTGCGGCGGAAGTGACGAGAATTTATTATAAACAATTTAATTGTTTAAGTTATTATAATTCGTAAACTAACAAATATAAATTAATAGCCTTTACAAAATGAATTTTGTTCTTAAAAAAATCTACAAAATATTGTTTGGTAAACCTTGACCAATAATTAGAAACAAAGATGCTGCAAAAACGTTGCAAAATTACAGAATTTAGTCGATTTTTCACTTTTAAGTCGGCTGAATATTGAGTAAGATAACTTTATAATAGCCCAAATTAATAAAAAAACTACAAGCTGTAAAACTAAACCTTAATATAAATATTATACATGTAGATACAAAGTTATAACAATAAACGAAAATTTTTTATTAAAAACTGTATATTATAATTTGCTTATATAGAGAATTTAATATAATTTGTATAAATATGTACCTATACAGAAATAATAGAGAAATTTTTTTCTTTGATGCCTGAAAACGGATGATCGTTTTGGCGTAATGGGTCAGTCTCAGAGACACTAGTGGACAAGTTTTTTCATAACCCTGGATGAGAGCAATTACATGACCCAGACACTGGCCATTAAATTGTTGCAATTTGTTATATATTTGTTAAAGGAAGTTGAATAAAGTATCATTTGTGGTACTTAATGTCTTTGAAAAGTGGGAAATTTTTTACTATATTTTCAGGTTTCCCAAATAAAAACACTGTATGTGTTCAAAACCTAGTCAGGAAATAAAATTCACACATAAAAATATTTACTGAAAAACAGGAGCATTTTTTACTAAATTAATGTGTGTTCACTTTTATTTCAAACAAAATAGAAATTTGAAAAGTTGAGTCCTTTACGTTTTCTACTCTGGTGAACATTTTTCGAATTGGCGCTTACAGTGTTTCTACTTTGGACAGCCGAGTTGTATATTGACCTATAGTTTCATGTTTGCCTAAAGACTCATGATCCAGTATTATGGTCAGTTTCAGATACATCGGTGAACCGTATTAACTCCCCATCTATATTTGTGGCTTTTTGTTCGCTAGATGGTATAATAAGTGTGTTAATGTTCTCAGTGAAGGTTAATTCTGATGTGATCATATTTTATCTGAGTTTATCATAAAGATATATTCCTCAAGTACGAATAGTGCCAGTAGTGGTTGTATGGCTATTTAATACATAATTCGGCCTCCAAATTTTATTTGTTTTGAGTCTCAAGATGGTCATAAGGGCTATCGCCGAAATATATAATTCCAGCCGACCGAAGATCAATAATAACTGGCGCATTGAAGCAGTTCCCACACAACCCAAAGCTCCGGTTATGTTTGAAAGCTCTTCTCTTTATAGGGTGGTGAGAGAGATCGCACAAGATTGAAAAGCCGTCTTTCTCTACCAAAGTACTGAACCATAAGTAATTGCCGGTCGTATCACTTATGTGCACAGCTAAAAGATTACTTTTGATTTCAATAACTTCGGTTTTATCTACAACTCATCTTCAATTCCAGTCGCTCAGCCCTATTGGTTATATTGTTATTAAGAGAATTCCAGTTAGGTTTCGAAACCCTAGATACATAACCTCATTGGTTCTTTCCAGTGCCTCTCCAAATAATTACCCGTGTTGAGCTGCCCCCCCCCCCACTTGCAAAAATTAAAAACAAATAGCCCTCATTTATGAGCTATTTATGAGCTTTCATATTCCGCAAACTAAAAATTTTGAGCTCGTTCCACTGAGCAGGAATTTAATATCTTAGTGGAGGGGGGTCAGAGAATGGAGATTTACCGAAATCGAAGGTCATAGTTGATCTTTACCTTCAGTGACTGCACTATAGAAAGAAAATGGCGACGCAATAATTTAGATGCGTATATTTTGCGAGCTCATAAATTATTAAACGATGTGTAGTCGCCAAATAATTAATTTAAATTATTTTAAGTACAACTCTCTCTTAAGCCGGGAATATGGGATGGTTTTCTTGCGAAGGGGTTGTAGCTCAATAATCGAAAGGTGCGTGATTTAAGACTTTATTCTTAGAATATCAGCTATACGAAATAAACTACTAATAACATTTTGTAAAAACTTACAGTTTTTGAGTGATTTACGAAAAACCGCTTCAAAACATGCATTTTTTTCACGAATAATTAAAATATTTGATCTTTAATAACTTAAAAAGCATTGACTTATTTTAATAACTTTATATAATAAATTTTGCTTATAATTTGTTCTTTTATTGATTTGTGCAGTTATTTTTTTGTAAAATAATTTTCACCCGCAAGAAGAGGCGGTATCCACCCTCAGGGTAAAGGCGCAAGGTGGTACCATGTCACCTTTGTTTCTTGAGGTATCCTCTAACCACTGACCAATTTTCGTGAAAATCGATGAAGATTCACCGGAATTGAAGGTAATCGTTGAATTTTACCTTCAGCGACTGCACTATTCAAAATAAATTGCAATTTACTGATCTAAATGCGCGTAATTTGGGATCTTATAAATTATTAAAAAATGATATGTAGTCGCCAAATAATTAATTTAATGCATTTTAAGTACAACTTTCTCTTAAGCCGGGGTAGTTTTCTTGCGAAGGGGTTGTAGCTCAATAATCGAAATGCACTTGATTGAATAGTTTATTCTTAGAGTGTATAAGCTATAGGAATTATATCCGCAATACGATATATTTTAAGTTTTCTCAGCATTTTTCTCTTAAGTTAAATCAATTAAAGGGTTGTTTGGGGGTGAAGAGGATGAGCTCAAAAATCGAAACTATATAATTTCAAAAGCTCATAAATAGCTCGTAATTCTGCCGCAAAAATCGATTTAATATTCCTATTGTTAAATAGTGTGGGGGGGGGGGGGCTGGGTCAGTTCCCCACTAAAATATTAAATTCCTGATCAGTTGAACGAGCTCAAAATTTTTAGTTTGCGGAATATGAAAGTTCATAAATAGCTCATAAATCAGGGCTATTTTTTTTTCAATTTTTGCAAGTGGGGGGGGGGGCGGCTCAACACGGGTCAAATAATTTCACCTCACTGAATTCAGTAAGCTTACTATTATTTGTAAAGGCTACCAATTTAGTTTTGGAAGGGTTCACGGAGAGGTTCTCTTTCAGGCACCAGTTCTCTATATATTGAACGCCATATCGCTTTTTATCCGCAACAGTGCTGGTAAAATTTTCCCCTAGTCACTATTACAATATTGTCTGCGAAACCCTGAACCCAGATTCCTTGGGCGTTTAGCCCATGTACCACAAAATATCATTTCATTGCAATACTAAAATACAGGAAGTTCCATTTAAAAAAACTCATTCCGAGTTTCGACGAACCCTGTATACTAAAATTAAGAATATCGCTGTATTAATAATTTTTAACAATAGCTTTAGCTAACGATAACTATATTAAAGATCATAATATGAACATGAATATCCTACAGGGTGTAAATGTTACACGAAATCCTACGAAATTAATAAAAAAAAACGGAATTATTTTTTAAACTACTTCGTATAACATAGCAAAATCTTCCAAGAAAGAAACCATTGAGGAGAATCCAAAAATATTAAAATATACAGGGTGTTTCATTAAAAAAAGATAAATTTTTTTCACCCTGTCACTAAGGGTGGCAATGTATATCTGAAAATATTTTTAAAGTATGATCCTTTGTATGCCCCAACTTTTACCTCAATAATTTGTTTTCGTTATTCTAACGACAAACGAGTTATAGAACTCCTTCCCACAAATCCGCACCCTGTATCATATTATAATGTATGCTGGACTTTTTACTGGTCAACTAAAGGTAAAATTTCTTCTCTTAATGTTTGTTTTCCTCTGCCAAATTTTATATTTTTAGATGCATGGATGATGACGTTTATATAAGGCAAACAAGTTAGGGAATTTTTACCTGTACGAAAACCAAAGATATTGACCTTTATCCCACCTTCTGCATTTTAACATATTATGCACAGGTATCTTAATGTTATTCGATCAAAATAATCTGTGCAAGTGTTGTGTATTGTGAATCTGTGTAATTATTTGTAAATTCAAGGGAAACGTTGACATAATTGGCCCACGATAAGCAAAAAGCAGGTATATATATTATTATATTTTTATGCATTTTGGTATTTGTACATTAAGAGAAAACTAACTGTTATATTTTTCTAAATATTTAAACTTTCGTTATACAGTGCGTCCAAAAAGCAACAGTATTAGCTAAAATGCATACAACAGTGCGCATAAATTCAGTATTAGCTAAGTAAATAACAGTATTAGAGATTACTCAAACAGATCGATATTTGATTTTAATTTATGATTTTTTGGCATACACATAATATCATACTAACGACGTCTGGAAGTGATGGAGTAATCGACAATTTTTAATAAATGAGAATAGGGATCGTGTGCTAGCCCATTAGAAAGGTAATTCAATTCTCTAATTTTTAATATAAACATTCATATAATTATGTATACAGGGTGTTCAAAAAATGCGTGGGTTAGGTGTCTCTACTCGAGTTAATTCGGATTAAAAAAAAACTGAAGAAAATTGCTATATGGGAAGCCAAGGTAATACATTTTTAACGCATACCGATTTTGAACTTTGAATGATTTTTTATGATGAATAATGATTATAATTTATTTAAAAAACGCTTGATTTCTATTGGTCGTAAAAAATTCTTTTTCCTTTTTAATGTTTATTTTTCACCAGCTTTACAGTGAGCCTACATGCAAGCGTGTGACATAAAAAATATTATCCTAATCGTTTATAAGGTAAAAAAATATTTTTGATAAATGTTGAAATTTTTTTAATATGTCTTAAAGTCGAAGCCTCAAAGAGTTGACTGCGATCTGATAAATACCTCTAGAGTCACTGTGTGGGCAAGTATAGTTGTTTAAACAATTATTGCTCTCTGTAGTATGGTATAACTAGACCCAAACCCAGACATCCAAAGTGGAAGTTATCCTCCAACACCAAATTATTCTATATGGTCCACATAGTGTTCAGAAAAAAGTCACACCATTTTGAGCGTCGGGTTTGGGGGGAGAGGGGGGAGAAATCGGTAAATTCGTAGTTTTTTACGGTTTTCGTAAATATTTTTAAAACTGTACGATTTAGCATAAACCACCTTGTATACAAAAATGTTCTACATTAAATTTGAAATAAAAAAGGTCTTATGCATAATCCTTCTAAAATGAATGGTTTCAAAGTTACTGAGGTAGTATAGTATAATTGGTCCAAAAAAGGCCTAACCTAAAAATCCAAAGTAAAAGTTTTCCTCCAACACCAAATTGTTCTATATGATCCAAATATTGTTCAGTAAAAAGTTACACCATTTTGAGCGTCCGGTTTGGGGGGGAGCTGGGGAAGAATTCGGTAAATTAGCAGTTTTTTAAGTTTTTCGTCAATATTTCTAAAAATATGCTTTAGCGTAAACAATGTTCTATACAAAAATGTTCTACATAAAATTTAAAACAAAAAAGGTCTTACACATAATTGTTGTAAAATCAACAGTTCCAGAGTTACGGAGGGTGAGGAGTGGAGGTTTTCGATACATTTTATATTTTTTGGGCAATTCCCTACTGAGTTTCTTTAACAGGATTGTGTTTTATAAATCAAATTTGCTATTTCAATGGCCGACAGTATGTTAGTGATAAGCCCTTGAAGAAAGGTCAACCTCACCACCCAAAATTATCATCAATTGCCCAAAAAATATAAAAAGTGTCGAAAACCTCCACATTTCACCCTCCGTAACTCTGGAACCGTTGATTTTATAACAATTATGTATAGGACCTTTTTTGTTGTAAATTTTATGTAGAATATTTTTATGTACAACATTGTTTACGCTTAAGTATAGTTTTAGAAATATTGACGAAAAACTTAAAAAAGAACTACTAATTTACCGATTTCTCCCCCATCTCCCCCCAAACCGGACGCTCAAAATGGTGTAACCTTTTACTGAACCATATTTGGACTATATAGAACAATTTGGTGTAGGAGGAAAACTTTTATTTTGGATGTCTGGGTTAGGCCTTTTTTTTTGGACCAATTATACTATACTACCTCCGTAACTTTGGAACCGTTCATTTTAGAAGGATTATGCATAGGACCTTTTTATTTCAAATTTAATGTAGAACATTTTTGTATAGAAGGCTATTCATGCTAAACCGCACAGTTTTAGAAATATTGACGAAAACCGTAAACAACTACGAATTTACCGATTTCTCCCCCCTCTCCCCCCCAAACCCGACGCTCAAAATGGTGTGACTTTTTTCTGAACATTATGTGGACCATATAGAACAATTTGTTGTAGGAGGATAACTTTCACTTTGGATGTCTGGGTTATGCCATCTTTTGGATCAATTATTATTCTATCGTACTACTGGGAAAATCAAATTTAATTACTTAAAAACTATTTAGTCGATCTGGTTGAAATTTTGCACACTTCGATAACTCATTAATTGACATAAGTTCAATTAGTTGTATTAGAAGACAATTTACAAGAAAATGAAGTTATTAACATTATTTTATAAATTAGTACAAAATTAAGGTTATTTTTTCAATTATCCAGCTCAATTGTTTATGTATTTCAATTTAGAAATTAGCAAATTAAAGAAATTTTTAAGGTCTACAACATTTATTTAAAATTTATTTCTGCAAAATGCACCAGAAAGGTTTTGCAGATAAAAAAAAATGATTTTTTCACTATTTGTAGTTTTGTTTAAAAAATAAACAAGGCAAAATTAGCTGTATATCTTTACGGAATTATAATCATCTACTGTTTAGCACCTGCAAAAGTAGAATAACATTTTTACGTGAAATCGATGACTTTTTTCCACATTTACGGACTTATATACGGACTTTTTAGCTATAATAATATTGACCTTTATTCCACCGTCTGCGTCTGCATTTTAACATATGCACAGTTATCTATATAACACCGTACGTCATTATGTTTTTCGATCAAAATACATAATCTGTACAAGTGTTGAGTATTGTGAATCTGTGTAGTTACTTGAAACTTCAAGGAAAACGTTGACATAATTGTCGGAGGTGAACATGATTTTTCATTGATCGAGACATTTAAAATTAAATGTAAACCTTTGTTGGTTACCTTTCAACAACATAAAAGATAACCAAACTTGTTTAACAGTTTAGTTCACAGTGTGCCCATCTACACCAATGTAAGTAGATTTCTTAATATTTCAGAGTAGTTATAAGGCACTTTCATTTGGTAGTTTTATAGTTTTATGGTTAGGTTTTTAATCGTGACCGGTCAAAATAGCCCGGTCAAAACAGCCCCGTCAAAAAAGCCCCGTCAAAATAGCCCCAACACAAAATAGCCTCGACAAAATAGCCCGCAAACAAAATAGCCCCGACAAAATAGATCGCACACAAAATAGCCCCGGTCAAAACAGCCCCGGCTAAAATAGCCCCGGCTAAAACAGCCTCTTATAAACAATTACATAATTATTTATACAAGGTGTCCAAAAACATTTTTTTTATTTAAATTATTTGACAAAAAGGAAGAATGTATTTAATTTATTTAATTTAAAATGCATTTTACTGTTGCCCGAAAACAGAAAAAATTGTTTATATCATAAATTAACATTGATTTTCGCTTAACTTAAATGTTCAAACTTCTAAGAGGCAGGAAAGACAGGACTCGAGTTCTCTGAAAAGACAATTTTTATTTAAAGTGGTTAAGATAAATATCTTAATAGAGGATAATTACCATTTTCGAAAAAATTTATTTTTAAGGAATTATTTCATGATGAATTCTGAAGGGAGCTTTTTTTTCGGGGCTATTTTGTCGGGGCTATTTTGTCGGCGGGCTATTATTCCGCTGCTATTTTGTCTGCAGGCTATTTTGTCGGAGCTATTTTGTGTGCGGGATATTATGTCGGGGCTATTTTGTCGGAGCTTTTTTGACGGGGCTATTTTGACGGGGTACCGTTTTTAATATACGTCATTACACCAGTTCCTATAAGTTACAAGTTAGTCCATTTACTCACGGTTTTTATGGACATTTTAAAGATCCGCTTGGTCAATACTTTTCGAGTTATTTGATTTGCGAATGACCATATTCATTTAAAAAAAAAATAACCCTTTTTTAGAAGATTTGTCCTAAATAACTCAAAAAGTAAGTATTTGATAGAAAAAAACATTCGTAATAAAAATACAGTCAAACCCGCTTATTAGAATACCTCTTAAAGGAATATCCCGGTTTAAGGAATAAAAATTTGAGGTACCGAAACGTTTCTACTAGCGACCTATGATCGGTTATTAGAATATCCCGGTTATAGGAATACTTTTGATTGGCACGAAGGCTATTCCAATAAGCGGGTTCGACTATACGTTATAAAAAAATGGTGCCAATATGAGGTCTCTAGATCCATCAGAAGCAGAGTTATTACTAATGAAAAATAGCTTAATATTCATCAAATTCCAAATATAATATTTCAATGTGAAATAACCAAAAAATGAAGCACTTTTTGGGAAAACTGATTTGTGTTTTTTAAAACGGTTCCTAGCATTTAAAGTAAGCAAGTTCGGCTCAAAATAAATTGTGTTCTTTTTTGTTTGGTGAAAAATAAATCGGAAAAATCATCCCTTAATTGGCATCTCAAATGATATTAATCATTACCGCTTTACAGTTTGCTGTACTTAGGTATTGTTTATAAGATCTGTAAGTCTCATCGGTACAAAGTGCTTTTTTTTGAAAAAATTTGTTTTAAACTAAAACTTTTTTAATTGTCAATTTTGAAAAAAATATTCATCAAAGTAGTTATAAGGCACTTTCATTTGGTAGTTTTATAGTTTTATAATTAGGTTTTTAATATACGTCATTACACCAGTTCCTATAAGTTACAAGTTAGTCCATTTACTCACGGTTTTTATGCACATTTTAAAGATCCGCTTGGTCAATACTTTTCGAGTTATTTGATTTGCGAATGACCATATTCATTTTTAAACAAAAAATAACACTTTTTTAGAAGATTTGTCGTAAATAACTCAAAAAGTAAGTATTTGATAGAAAAAAAAAACATTCGTAATAAAAATATACGTTATAAAAAATGAAAAAAAAAATGGTGCCAATATGAGGTCTCTAGACCCATCAGAAGCAGAGTTATTACTAATGAAAAATAGGTTAATGTTCATCAAATTCCAAATATAATATTTCAATGTGAAATAACCAAAAAATTAAGCAATTTTTGGGAAAACTGATTTGTGTTTTTTAAAACGGTTCCTAGCATTTAAATTAAGCAAGTTCGGCTCAAAATAAATTGTGTCCATTTTTTGTTTGGTAAAAAATAAATCGGTAAAATCCCCCCTTAATTGGCATCTCAAATGAAATTAATCATTACCGCTTTACAGTTTGCTCTACTTAGGTATTGTTTATAAGATCTGTAAGTTTCATCGGTACGAAGTGCTTATTTTTGAAAAAATTTGGTTTAAAGTGAAAACTTTTTTAATTGCCAATATTGAAAAAAATGCTTTTTTTCAGAAAAACTCAAAAGTTATTAGTGATACCAATAATCTCAAAGAATAAAAAAATGTAGGTTTTACTTTTCTGCATATTTTAGATTTTTTGTTTACTGTAAGACAAAAGTTGGTAAAGCTGTTAAATATTTAACTGTGGGTTGGCTCTTAAATATTTGCATTAACTCGTGACTAGTAACGCGTTCAAGCCCTTCCAAATAAAACTCTTTATAAAATAAGCGCTTTGAACCGATGAAAATTATACATCATAAAATATAAAACATAAAAACACGAGTAAAGCAACCTCTGAAGCGGTAACGATTAATATCATTTGAGATGCTAGTTAGAGGGCAATTTTGACGATTTTTTTACTAAAACTAAAAGGGACTAACTTTACTTGCTTACTTTTGATGCTATTATCTTTTTTATAAAATGAAAATAGATCTTGTTTTAAACACCTTAAAAAAATTTTAATGAGTTTTTCCTAAATAGTGCATAATTTTCTTGTTATTTTACGTTAAAACGTTCGATTTGGAATTCGACCAGTATGAACTTATTTTTTATTGGCTACAGCTCTGCTTCTGCTGGGTCTAGACACGTCATATATACAGCAGTTCTTTCACCATTTTTAAAGCTATAGTTTTGTTAGGAATGTTTTTTCCATTAAATACTTACTTTTAGAGCTATTTGCAAAAAATAGTCTAAAAACGTGTTTTCTTTTGGTGAAAAATGAACATATTCACTCGCAAATAATTCTAAAAATATTAACTTTGTGAAAAAACACTCTCGAACAAATAATGTTACTTAGAATTAATCAGTGTATCGATTTGCGTATTTATTTTGAACGTATATATTTTCACCCCCAAGAATGGGCCAAACTCACCCCAAGGACAAAAGCACACATCGCCAGACTATCACTTTTTTTGCCTATGCCAATGCCTATGCCAAATTTCATGTCAATCCAAGAGGCTCTTAAAAAGTTAAAGGTTTTGCAATATTTTACCGTGAGTCAATGGACTAGGTCTGAATTTTAGTAAATTGGAGTTAAGTATTGGAAATTGCTTCAACAACCAAATGAGTTCCAAAATGTAACAACTCTAGAACGTTCGGTGAAGATGTCACACATATTATATTTTGCCATAAACCGGTAAATATTTAAGTTCCACAGTGTAACAATTCGAGTTGTTTCCGTGGTTTCTTGTAACGAATGATTTTTGACTTGTTACACTTTTGAACTGTTGTATAGACATGATCTATTTGTGAGTAAATAATAAATTATTTTTATATATTTTTCATAAAAATCGTGTAAACATTATATTCTATTCTATTCTGAAGTTATGTTCTTGAATAATCTTTATAAAATTAAATATTTTTAAAGGGAATAAACACAATTTTAGTTTAAAATATGTTTAAACTAATAATATTACATTGAAAAGATTAATTCAATTCAAGGAAAATAGTATTACAGTCCCTAGCCAAATTATTATGACCACCTATGAATTTTTACAAAAATAAACTATTCTACTAGGTAGGTACATTTTGTTTATAAATTTTTTTAAATTTAATTTTGTTATGTAATGTTTATATTAAGGCGCATTCTCGCGGTTCGATTTTAGTTGATCAACTTTAGTGAATCAACTAAAATCGAATGATAATAGCTGTGAGAACATGATGTTTCAATTTTAATCCATCAACTTTTGTCGATTCAACAAAAGATTGATAGAGTCAAACTTTATCATATGAACATAATGTTGGTCGACTTAAATCATTCTTGTCTGGGTAAATTCTTCTCTTCTTTGGGTGCCGTCTTTTTACCGAAGGTTAGCGATGACTTCTGCAAAGTCGTCTCTTTTTGGGCTTTTCTTATTAGATTTTGAAAGTCTAATCCTGTCCATTCTTTGATGTTGCGCAGCCAGGTCATTTTTTGTCGTCTAGCCGGGCCGCGTCTTCCTTCTCTTTTTCCTTCTATAATAAGTTGAAGGAAACTATACCTATCGTGTCTAAATATGTGTCCAAGATAATATGTTTTACGTTTCTTGACAATTTCTGTGAGTTCATATTCTCTATTCATACGCCTTAAAACTTCTTCATTTCTAACGCGGTCGCAATTTTCAGCATACGACGAAACACTCACATTTCAAGGATCTCTAAACGTCGTAACGAGCTTACTGTTAACGTCCAAGCTTCTACGCCGTGTAATAGTACACTATATACATAACACTTTATCCTGCGGTATCGTATGGACAGATTAAGATTGCGGGCAGTGAGTAACTGTCGCATCTTTAAGAGGGTGTTTCTTGCCTGTTCTATTTTACATTTAGTCTCTTGTTCTTGGTCTAGGGTTTCATGTATCCAACATTCTATGTGCGTAAACGTTTTCACTTGTTCAACGAGATTGTTCTTGGCTAGGATGTTTATAACTGGTGTGTGCTTTTTTGAAAGTACCACTGTTTTAGTTTTTTTTTTTTAATTCACCTTAAGGCCATATAGTTCTCCTTCTCGCACTAACTTGTTTAACAGAATTTTTTGTTGTTCTTCACTGCCAGCAATCAGTACTGTGTCATCTGCGTACCTGATGTTGTTCACGATTTTTCCATTGACTTTTATTCCTTCTTGTGCTTCATCTAGAGCTTGTGCAAAAATTTCCTCTGAGTCCAAGTTGAATAATAATGGTGATAATACACAACCTTGTCTAACTCCTCTTTGGATGCTTCTGGTTTCAGTATCACCCATTTTGGTTCTAACAGAGGCGTTTTGATTCCAGTAGAGTTCACGTATTATGTCGTTATTGTCGTTTGGATCCAGATTCTTTTTTTGCAAGCATCCTAGTAGCTGATCACGTTTGATTTTGTCAAAAGCTTTCTCATAGTCTATAAAACACGAGTATAAATCTTTTTGTTGATCCCGACACTTTTCATGAGAACAATTAAATCGAACAAAGCTTCTCGAGTGCCCATACCGTTTCGAAAGCCAAATTGTTCCGGACCCATATCTTCTTCGCATTTTTTGTAAATTCTGTTATTGATAATTTTTAGAAATAGCTAGAATATGGGGCATGAGACTTATTAATCGAAAGTCGTACATTTTTTTTGCGTAGCTTGATTAAGGTATAGGCACAAACGTGGACGTTAACTAATCTTGTGGAATTGTACCAGTCTTGTATAATATACTATTGAGAGTCTTGACAATAGTTCTAAATTGTCTTCTTCCAAAAGTAGTATAATTTCACTATGAACGTAGCCAGGTCCAGAGGCTTTTCCGGTTTTCATATTTTTTAAGGCGTATTTTATTTCTGATGTTAAGATGGGCAAGTCGTTATTTTCGATGTTTGTTTGTCTATCAATATCTATTGTTTCTATTTTGTGAGGATAGGTTTTGTATGTATGTTCGCCATTCAACGCTTATTTATTCTATTGTGGTCAGGACTCTATCACCCGTGCTTGTTATTGTGCCACTCTGCGTGTATTGAGCGTTTCTGATCCCATTACTTCTTCTTCTTCTTCGTCTAGCCATTCACGTCCACATCTGAACATAAGCCTCTTCAAGTCTTCCTTTCCATTGTTATTTGTTGTACGCTTCTCGTAGTCAATTTTTCCCGGCAGTTCGTTTCAGATCATCTGTCCATCTCATAGGAGGTCTGCCTCTGGGTCTTTTGTGTTCGTATGGTCTCCAGGTTGGAATTGTTTTGTGCCATTTGTTTAGATCGCTCCTAGCTACATGTTCAGCGTATTTCCATTTCAATTTTAATGATTTTTGTACCACATCGGTGACTTTGGTTTTCTGTCTTATCCATGTGTTTGTGTTCCTGTCCTTAAGTGATATGCCAAGCATTGCTTTTTCCATCGCATGTTGAGTGACTGTGAGTATGTTCATATTCTTTGTTGTGATTGTCCATGTTTGCGCCCCATATGCTAATATCGGAATAATGCATGCATCAAAAATTTTAGATCTAAGATATAGTTGAATTTGCTCTATAACTTTGTCGTTTATTATTGTCACGGTTTCTTCGGAGTGCATGGATTTTGTTTTGTTTAAATTCATTTTCAGTCTTATTTTATGAGATTCTGTGTGTAGTTCTGAAAGCATGGTTTGCAGTTATTGTAGGTCAGTAGCTATCAGGATTATGACATCCACAAATCGTAGATTACTGAGGTAGCGGCCATTGATGTTTATTCCCTTATATTTCCAATTTAGATTTTTAAACACGTCCTCCAAAACTAAGGGAAACAGTTTGGGTGATAGAGTGTCTCCCTGTTGACTCCCCTGTTTAATGGTACAGGGTTCGTGTATTCATTTTCATTTAGATCTGATTCCACACATTTCTGTAATTTTCTTATGCAAATCGTCTCCTCCGTAAATTGTTATCGTTTAAATTAACAAAATGAGTTTGAAGTTGTCAGAGGGTGCGTTCACTACGGAAACCAAAGGATGATATCCTAGCCTAGAGCATAGTATCCTACTCTTCATATTCGTGAATTCTGGCATTCAAAATATTGCATTTATTTTACATAGCGATCGATAATATAGTTTCGATCGCCAGGTAAAATAAATAGATTATTTTAAATGCGAGAATTCACGAATATGAAGAGTACGATACTATGCTCTAGGCTAGGATACCATCCTTTGGTCTCCGTAGTGAACGCAGCCAGAGAGTGTTACGTTCAGATGTTTATATCCTTCTGTATCCTCCATCGCAAAATCTTTTAGCAGAGTTTCTGAAACAAAACATTCATTCCTTCTTTTGATCCAATTTCGTATCGAAAAACGACGTTTTTTATGTTCTTGGCTTCTCCGCTTCATTCTATTTATTTTGCTGAGGCCGATGATGTTCCATGTTATTGTTTTTTGATCTTTCTCCAGTTCCGTAGTCCTGGTCCACTACAAGAGTTGTAACATTTAACGAAGTAATATGCATGCGTTTGTCGATCTTTGTAATAGCCTGTTTTTACAGGGATTCTCAGCACTATCTGCTCCAACTCTGTTTCAACGGATACCTTGGTTGGAGATGTTGGAGCCGCCGGAGACGAAAGGTCGGTCAGTAGCTTCGTCTTTCATTGAAAAAAAGTTCTGGGCTTTTAAGCCATTAAAACGCTATGATTGGCTAGTGCTTGTTGGCGTGTCGGTTTTGATGTGGAGGGAGGAAAAGATGTAGAAAGGAATGCTCTGGGTTTGTAGAAGGTTTCCACGGGGATGGGAGGCTGGGCAAACCCGGAACCTTACGCGGGCAGGTGTGCTATTCCTAAAGTAAATCCATCTCTGCCGAGATCACAGAGAACTATCTACCCGCTACCGCAATGAGTCTTGTTCAATAATAAATAGAATAAGTAATAGATATATTGAATATTTTAACACATCTAATTTTATTTTTTCTTTAGCTGTGAATCAATTTTGATTTGTTTCAGATCATGATACCTGATTATTTTAACGACTTGACTGAACAAGTCGAAATAGGAGTTTGGAATGTCTTTGGAACAACTCCTAGTGAAATAAAAAAGAATATAGAAGCTATAAAAGAATGGCTGCCAACACAGCCACATTTACCTGGAAAATTAAGTAAGAATAAAAAAATACATCCTCTTGTTGTTAAAAATTATGTGTAAAGTAGTTTTAGTAGTCTTACATTAGTCTTGTGCATATCTATATTCTAAGTAGAAATCATTACGTAAAAAACGCAGAGTAATCTATACTGGGAGGCATAAGTTAGGGATATAGAAAATTGTTTTCATGTTTTTCTTATGTCATGATTGTTATAATTTTATGTTTTTCTTGTGTTAAATTTGAGGCACCCTGTAAGGAGGACGAGCTACAAATATTCATATACATCCGAATCGTATAGTAGTCTTATATTTTGTTTTTTGAATCTCCCTGATGTCTTTAGAAACAAAGAAAATGCAGATGGCTTCCCCACATCTCGCAATGTCATCAGCTAAAACATATATTAAAGAGTAAAACCGTATAGTTTTTGTGTTTTTAAAGATATCAGAGAAATAAAAAAACTTAAAGGTTTACAAAATATGAGACTACAACATAATGTCGATGTATAACTTTGTACCTTTTCCTCCCTAGAGGGTATCTCAAACTTTTGTTACAGTTAAAACACAGATTACACTACAAAACCGTCTTTTCTCTTTGTTTCTAAAGGTATCACGGACATTCTAAAAACAAAATGTTCAAAAAAAATAATACCACAATACAATTCCGATATATACTCCGAAGTACATTTGTACCTCGTCCTCCCTACAGGGTGTCTCAAACTCAAGATAAGAAAAACATTTATTTTCCTCCATCCGGTATAAATACAACAAAGAAGGTTAAGGAAACATTTGCATAACTGTGTAAAACTAAAGCAAGATCTAATATATAAAAAAATTAGAGTAATCCGTTAGTCTGTTCACGAAAAAATCAACTACGAAGATGAGCACCATTTTCTATATCCCTAACGTACCAACCTATACTTCTTAGTTTACATTGAGAGATTTAATAATAAAATTGCATAGAAAAGAAAGAGAAGTAGAGAAGAAAAGTATTAAGAAAATTAAAAAATAGAAAATCGACAGCAGAGGACAGAATACCGAACTTAAGTACCGAGGACAAGGTCTGACCAAGCAACTAATAAAAAGGATCCTAAAAATTATAGAATGAAAAAGAATAATACAAGAATAAAATATCAAGTCTTAGGAACAGTCTTAGAACTTAGTATAAGAGTCTTAGGAAAATTCTGTACTTGTCTTTAAGTATCAATATACGCATAATAATTCTTAGATGTTATGTCTTTAGTGTACTCCTCTACGGGGTTGAAAGCTGGACTCTGACAGAAGATGCGATAAAACGGTTAGAGGCGTTTGAAATGTGGTGCTACCGACGTATGTTGAGGGTCTCATATATACACCACACAACTAATATAACTATTCTCCTGAGTCCAGAGGCTAAGAAAAGACAAAGAAATAATTAACACCGTAAAGAACAGAAAATTGGCTTACTTTGCTTTGGCCGCATTATGCGTAATGAAAAATACCGACTGCTACAGTTGACTTTACAAGGCAAGATTGAGGGCAGGAGAGGCCCTGGACTTAGACGTATATCCTGGCTGGCCAATCTTAGGAAGTGAACTCAGGGCCGGATTTAAGGGGGGCAGGCTGGGCAGCTGCCCGGGGCCCCCACATTTCGGGGACCCCACAAAGTCTCAAACCTAAGAGGTTCATTTAAACAGATATTGGCAGGAGATACAGGAACAATGTATGGCAAGTATAAAATGAAGGAGCGTAGGAGTGATAATACTGCATTGTTCATGGTTATGTTTTTGACCTTCCACCGGGTGAGTGTATTGCTTCGTTTGTAAATTGTTATCAAGTGATGAGAAAAGAATTTTGTGATAGGAAACATGCAGATGCAGATAGTAGGCTTATGGATCACGAAATGTCTAAAGCACACGAAAGAATTGGGCGTATTGATACTGAAGTAGCAAAACAGGCCGAAAAAATAAAGAATTATTGGAAAATGGTAACCCAAAGAAAAATTTTAGTGTTATAAAGTTTATTTGTGAACGAGATTTAGCATTTCGCAGCGAAAAGGAGTTGTCGAGTTCATCACAAAATGAAAATTATTTGAAAATACTCCAGTTATTAGCTGAATATGATCAATTTTTGAAGCACCATATTTTAATAAATATTCAAATCCTGCAAGCGGACATGTCAACTATATTTCATTAACCATATGTGAGGAAATTGTACATCTGATGGGTCAAAACGTATTAAATGAAGTAGTTTCAAGGATTAAGAAGTCAAAATATTATTCAGTTCATACAAATCAATTAACTGTGATATTTCATTACATAGAAGGTTTCACTCCTGTTGAAAGGTTTACCATATTTTTGCCAAATCGCCGTCATAAAGCAGAAGATATATTTAATTATCTAATGACATTTTTGCAAGAACATGATATCGATCTGAAAAATTGCAGGAGACCGTCCTACGTTAATGCGTCAGTTACCAGTGGAAAATACAGTGGTGTTCAGGCTGAAATTATAGAACAAATAGGTACATATCCATATGTGGGTGCTTCGTGCTCGGTGTAGCTGCTTAAATGGATACGGCATGTGCTCCCCCACATATAAACAGCAAACCGGTTAAATCACTGGTTAGCGATCACCAACGTATCCACTATGTGGAGTTGCTACACCGAGCACGGAGCACCCACCTATACGTACCTTAATAACTTGGAGTTTTGGATTCCTTGTGTCGCCCACTCTCTAGAATTAGTTTCAAAAGCTGCAACTGAGTGTTATTATGTATAAGCATAGCTAATTTCTTAGAAGACCTGACTATATGTATTTTTCACTTTCTCTACATACAGATACAATTTAACAGAATGTTTAAAAGCTGCGTCTTAAAGAGACAGCAAGAAAAATATTATTGTCCCTAAAAGAGCAAATACTACTAGATAATCATGGAGGTAATGCCGCAAAAGAACTAGTTAAAGGTTATATCAGACTAAAGGAGCATTATCCAAAATTTCGGAAGACTATGAGCAACAATTTAAAACTCGTAGCATTGCAAATGGTTTATTGTACCTATAATCGAATGTGTTTACTAGAAACAGAGAGGATATCAGGGAAGACAAACAGCACAAGTCGTATTCTTCAAGATCCAAATATTGACCTTAATTCAGTAGTGGGAGCACTTAGATCACTTATACAAATTTTACAGTCAAGACGTGACAATTTCGAAAGATATGAGAACATCAATGAAGTTTAGAACTCAAAATTTTATCGCTATTATAGATCACTTCGTCTAAGTCAGAGGTTTTATGCATATGAATCCATTAATTCCAATTTTGGATTTTTACGTCATTTTGGAAAATTGGAAAATTTAACTCTGAATGAAATTGAAGCTCACTCACTAAAGCTTACCAACATTTATAGCAATTATTTAGATGAAAACTTATGTGTCCATCTGGTACAGTTTGTATTATTTTTAATATTTTACTGTAACAAGTTACAGCTCTTGTACTTTTTATTATTTAAAATTATATTTATACAAGTAGATCAATAATTTTTAATGGTAGGAGGTAGGGCCCCCACACCAATTCTGCCCAGGGGCCCCCACAGGCTTAAATCTGGCTCTAAGTGGACTGGTCTAACGTCAACAGATCTATTTCGAGCTACGGTAAATAGAATAAAATGGGTCAATGTGGTCGCCAACATCTCCAGAAGATAGGCACTTTTATAAAGCATCCTGATAACTCTCTTCAGAAAAGGGGAAAACGAACCCAAAGAACTACAGAGGAATCAACCTAATAAACACAACACTCAAATTAACAACAAAAGTGATAACAAATAAACAGAAAAACATTTTAACATGAAAAGGAAAAGGATTACAACAAGGTTTTATATTGGAACGATCTGTGGCGACGCCATTATTTATTTATCATGGGACAAGTACAAGAAAAATCACTTGAATTCAAAAAGCCGGAATGTTTCTCTTTTGCGGATCTAAAGAATACATTTGACAAGGCTAAATTAAAGTACGTAATCCAGTTATATACGTAAGAGATATATTATTTTTGTGTTATTTACATCCCTAATGATGTAAGATTATTCGGATATATTCTATTCTATACGTATAAAATAGAACTGCCTCCTTAAGAAAATAATGAAACTTAACTCACTCAATAAGTAGTGGAGAAATATAAAAATGAATTAGATATTGAGCGAAAGGCGACAGAACGTATATTTACTATGTAGACATAATAGGTCGAGTGTTTTTTTATTAATTTTGTTGATTTACTGTTGAATTACTAACAAAAGAGTTGTCCTGTCATGATTGGAATCTGTTATAATTGTATTAATACGACCAGTCAGATGTTGTCATTACTTGTAGCACAATGAATAACTCTATTTAAATAAAATGTTATAGGTATGTTAAAAATAAAAAATATGTATTGTTATACTTCAAATTATTCATCTATTTTATAAATTCGTCCATTACATTATTAACGAGGGTCGAAAGTCCCTTAGAATAAAGAAAAACTTTCTTTTGAAAGAAATATTTCAAATTAAAAATCACACTAAATTTTATTTTTAACCCTGTAAATTATTAAAATAAACATTGTAGAACTTTTCAGGGACTTTTTGCCTTCGGTAATAATGTAATCTTTCATTCTGCGTTTAAATTTTTTAAAAATATTTATTAGTTTTCTCAGGATTCGAAAATAATTAACGAAATTAAATAGCATTGGACAAAGATTTTGCGCCAACCCTCTTAAATGAAATAATATTTTAAATATTTTTTTATATTTGCAGCTGATAAACAAATAAGAGCGTTTCTTATGATGGGGCGGGGTAGTGTTGAAAACGCAAAACCCAAAATTGATATGTACTTCACGATGAGGTCTTTGTTTCCTGATATTTTCGACGATTCTCATCCTTTTTCAAAACGGATCCTCAACGTCAACGATTATATGTAAGTTAATAAGAGATTATGGATTGTACAAATAATATTACGTACCTACAGAAATTAATTTTAGCCCTCAAGATCGATGTATATTTAATTCAAATATCTGTAGAAAAGGTTTAGTCCAATGAAATGTTACATTGTTTAGGCCGTACCTTGCATTTGTTAGAGGAGTCAATTTTATGTTCTTTTTGCGTAGAGGAGATCAGTAGAAGCTTAAGTAAAAGTTTTTGGGGTCGCCACCCTGGTCCCTCGCCGCCATATTGGAAAAAGGGTGCAAAGGGGTTTCGAGATATATCTCGTAAACTACCAACCCTATTGAAAATTTAATAAATACAAAATGTAGCAAATTAAATTTTCTACAATTTTGTTTCTATTACTTTTTATCGTCAAGTGACCAACAAAAAAGATATAACAAAAATAATTAAAAAATTTTTAACAAGTTTTTTTGGAGGTTATAACTTTTTTTCAGTTCATTTTACAATAAAATAACAATATACCAATTTTGTAGAGAGTTTTTCAGTGAACAATTTTCACTATTAAGTTGTTTAATTGTATTTATTTATCTAGGTTTTAGAGCACTCCCAACTTGCCCAGATTCTCGAATGTTCATAGGGATACAATAAAAAAACGTTAGGCTTACTTTTCTATTAGTCCAGAAAGCCACTGCGCATCCGCTAGGGAAAATATTCTAATTCGGATTTTTTGCACAATCTTACTTAAAAAGGACTCCTTTTAACAAATTTGCATGTTGCCAGGACCAAAAGGTGGTCAAAAATTATTTAAACGTTTTTTTTTTGTTTTTTCCTAAAATTTTTTTTTTGTTTATGGAAAAAAGTTATTTTAGGTTTTTTGGATTATTCCAAACAGAAAAGGTCTTTAGTGACTTTTCTCTAAAATTGATAGTTTTTGACATATTTAAGCGATTAAAAATTGAAAAATTGCGAAATCGGCCATTTTTAACCCTCAAAAACTATGTGTAAAACTGAAAATTTAATGTTGCTAAGATAGGTAGATATTCTTTAAACATCGATTGATGAAATTCCGAAGAGTTTTTTGCAATACAATATTCAGAACTCCTTTGTTTTTTAATTGCTAATCAAGCGTGCGCGACACTATTTTCCACCGACAGTAGGGTGCAAATGAAAGGAATAAATTCGTTATTTCGTAAACCGGCGACTTTAAGGAAAAATCCCGAAACAGGTCTATTTTTATTTTTAAGTTATGATATTTTGGCATATATGGTATACTAGTGACGTCATCAATCTGGACGTGATGGCGTAATCGATGATTTTTTTAAATGAGAATAGGGGTCGTGTGCTAGCTCATTTGAAAGGTTCTTCAATTCTCTATTCAGTAATATAATCATTTACATAATTATTTATACAGGGTGTCCAAAAAATTTTTATTAAATTAAATTATTTGACAAAAAAAGAAGTAGAAGGACACCCTGTATAAATAATTATGTAAATAATTACATTACTAAATAGAGAATTAAAGAATCTTTCAAATGAGCTACCACACGACCCCTATTCTCATTTAAAAAAATCATCGATTACGTCATCACGCCCAGACGGATGACGTCACTAGTATACCATATATACCACAATATCATAACTTAAAAATAAAAATCGACCTGTTTCGGGATTTTTCCTTAAAGTCGCCGGTTTACGAAATAACGAATTTATTCCTTTCATTTGCACCATACTGTCGGTGGAAAATAGTGTCGCGACGCTTGATTAGCAATTAAAAAACAAAGGAGTTTTAAATATTGTATTGCAAAAAACTCTTCGGGATTTCATCAATCGATGTTTAAATAATAACCACCTACCTTGGCAATATTCAAATTTTTAGTTTTTCACGTAGTTTTTGAGGGTTAAAAATGGCCGATTTCGCAATTTTTCTATTTTTAATCGCTTATATGTCAAAAACTATCAATTTTAGAAAAAAGTCACCGAAGACGTTTTCTGTTTGGAATGATCCAAAAAAGCTAAAAAAACTTTTTTCCATGCAAAAAAAAAATAATTTTAGGAAAAAAACAAAAAAAAACGTTTAAAAAATTTTTTACCACCTTTTAGTCCTGGCAACATGCAAATTTGTTAAAATTCCTTTTTAAGTAAGATTGTGCAAAAAATCCGAATTAGAATATTTTTCCTAGAGGATGCACAATGGCTTTCTGGACTATATCTATATATTTTTTATTCATAAAATTTATTATTATGATTTAACATTTCTATGCTATTATTAATATATTTTTGACCTTTCTCTCCACAATAAAACTTAGAACCCTAAGCATATATAGAAAAGGCACAAGAAGTTGTTTGAGGACAAATTCGCCGGTCCAGAAGATGAATGACGCAACCAAAAAAAAAAGAATGTGTGTGTACTTTTTACGCACGTAAGAAGTTATACTTCTATTATATGATTATATGATTATAAACGAAATTAATATACTTTTTATTTATATTTTATTTAAATATAAAACTAATCTATACTTACTATTTCTCAAACATTTTTATTAAAACAGTGCCAAAAATTAAAATAATAAAAGAATAAAACACACACAAACACATTAAAAATGCCACAAATGATTTCTGAACATTAATTGTCGGAAATTATTTTAACTAAATACGTATTTTCTGAAAATAAAATTATATAATAAATATACTTACAATCATAAAATGTATAAAAAAATAAAAAATAAAAGTTTCTATTGGGATTTGAACCAACTTATCAGCGCGGCTGGTATTGGCGTTGTATTGGGGTTCACTCGCATTAAACGCTTCGCCACGGAGACAGTGTGTCATTATGTGCGAAGATCGACTAACTAAACGGATTAAACTTCTGATATTTTTGAATTATGTAAATCAAATTATTTTGATTTTGAATTGAAATGATTTAGAATTGAATATATTAGGTGAATATTGATAGAAATTTTGATGGTAATCAAATTATGTAGGTACCTATAATACATTTACAATTATTACGTACCTAGTGCTTTAAAAACTATTTAAAAATCACTACAATTATAAACTTTTTTGTTTCTGTCCTCACAACAATAAAACTAGTATATTATACATTTGTTTACCTTCATATTGAACAATTATTTATTATTGACAGATCATTTCAACACCCAATCAGAGCCCGAATAACGACTAATAAATTTCGCAATCACTTGCATCGTGCAAAGTGGCTACGTTCAAATATCAACAAAATTTGATCAACTATTTTTAAAACACTTACCAGTGTAAGATTCTTTAGCTTTGAATAAGCGAGATCGTATATCGTCCCGGTTGATTGTTGTTATCCACAGTTCTCTAAGCCTACAAAAGTGGCTAAGGTTAGGCCTGCGAGCTAATAGGTTTTTTATCAGTAATTTTGCGGCACTCTTATTAAATAGTCACAGTTTGATGGGCTTTCACATTGGCACGCAACAATCATCTCTTCTATGTTAATAAGTCCAAAAATATAATATGAAAACTATTTAAAAAGGCAGTATAACCATTAACTAACTTTTTGTTTGTTGTTTCTCTTCCTACAAATTTTAAAACGCAACAACCATACATATCCAAACCACAGTCCCACAGCTGTACCACAGCTGCCATATTGGATAATTTTTGTCATGTCATTTGAACATCCAATCAGAACAAAGTTGTAATGCGACTGCGCCGGGATCAAAGGTTTTAATCCTATTAAAATTCACCCTCATATCGCGTGTAAAGAAGTATAACTTCAAAAATGAAAAATTCTTCAGAAGAGCAAAAAAACGATTTTTGAATATTTTAAATATGGATTGAATTCAGAGCAATCGTCCAGGAGCATCGGTATGACGTTTGTTTTTTGACAACGATGGCTTTTATTTTCATCGATGTTGGTTCGAATTTCATTATCTTAATTTAATCGCCCCATTTTCAACCATATCTACAGTTGCGTCATTATGCATCTGAAACAAGGCCTAACATAGTGCGTATTTCAGTAACGACGCGACGCAACTACCCTATAGTAGCTCAGTACATTTTTACAGTTCGGTCGTTTTGTATCATCTGTACATAATATTTTAGAAGTTAATTCCCAATAAACAGGAATTGAGAAAATCAGCAGTTACGTCATTATTCCTCCATACCGAACTGAATATATGCCTGCTATTAGTTTTAATATTATAATTTATTCTGTGTGCCACAGCAGTCGGTTCCCTTCTACTTAACTTATTCTTACAGTTGTGCTACCTGTTTAGCCAAGTTAAGTCGTATTAAAAATTGTGAAAAGTATTTTGAGTTTTATAGATAATACCATTGGGAGTCTTGCGGGTAAAATTTATATTTTTGTGATTAGATAAGCATTTTGTGTTTTTGTTAGCGCGCATCATGAGTGGTGGGTATTTTATTTGCAAGAAACATCTGGGGAAAATTATTTGTCATTGGGAAAGTCGAGCCATCTTTACTTATTGTTGTGGGAGAATCTCTGGAAACCATGAGATACAAACTATTCGCTAAAAGAGTGACAAAAAATGCATTTAATCTCTTCTCACTTCCTCCAACACAAGATGCAGCCCGATTCCGCAGACTCCGAGTGTATCACCAGATTCAGACATGGCTCGGTAAACATTGTGATCTAGAAGATTGGGGCTGGAAAAAGCATGGAAAATTTTGGATACCAATCCAAACTTCCAAGCCTCCAGTACCCCTGAGCTTATTAAATTCATCTTTTGCAGATGCAACGGAAATTGGAAGTGCATGTGATTGCCAAAAAGCAGACCTCAAATGTTCAGCAGTGTGCCTTCATTGTGGGGGTGAAAGTTGCAGCAATATCGTGGACATATCAACATTAATTATTAAAGAAAATTTATTGGAAGATGAATTACCGACAGTGACGCCAACTCTAACTCTCATTATACCACAAAAATGCACCTCGGATACTGATTCAGATCTTGACTCGCAGCCTGGACCATCGAAAAAAATGAAAAAATAATAACTATGATAGATCTTTTTCAAGATATAATAATAAATAATATTATTTTGTCTAGAAATTGTCCGTGGATTAGGCCTATTGGGGATACCACACAAAAAAGCGCCTCCAGACTCTACCTCATAGGTGGCGGGGAAAAGGGTCAAAAATAGCTTAATAATAGCATAGGACTGTTAAAATTATAATAAATAAATATATAGATAGAAAAGTATCTATGCCTAAGGTTTTGTTTTTATCGTATTCCTATGAGAATTCGAGAACCTGGTCAAGTTTGGAGCGCTGTAAAACCTAGATAAATAAATAAAATTAAACAACTTTATAGTGTAAATTGTTCGCTGAAAAATACTCTACAAAATCGCTATGATGTTATTTTATTGTGAATAAAAAAAAAACGGAAAAAAGTTATAACTTCCAAAAGGAAAGATCTTACAAAATTTTCTCTTATTTTTGTTTATAACTGTTTTGTTGGTAACTTGACGATAAAAGTTGATAAATATAAAATTGTAGAAAACTTAATTTGCTACATTTCATGTGTCATTAAATTTTCTGTAGGGTTGCTAGTTTAGGAGATACAGCGAAAAAGCCCTTTGCACCCCCTTTTCCAAGATGGCGGCCGGGAGACAAGAGTGGCGACCATAAAAACTTGCACTTAAGCTTCTACTAAACCCCCGACAAATTAATAAAATAAAATTGACTCCTAAGAAATGCAACCCTAAATGTAACATTTCAATGGACTAGTTATATTTTCAGTAGAATTATTTCGGAATTTAATAAATGTGTAGTCTTTTCTTGATGGTTTCGAAAAGTTGGCGTTGTTATTTGATTTTTTTAAGGACAACATGTGTGCCTTTGGCCGATATCTTCTAAGCCACATTCCGAAAGCTTCTAATCTGTATATATCCCTCGTTTTTTAGTGTCCAGCCCTCTACGCTATATAGCTGCACCGACCATACGTAGCACTTAGTAAACCTTACTCTCAGTAAATATCGAACTCTGAGCAGGTCAGTACCTTCCTGAATTTTACGAAAGCTTGGTAAATGCGACATTTTACTTCCATGTCTGATGCGAAGTCTTCAAAAAGCCACGTTCCCAGGTATTTAAATTTGCTCACTCTTTCAATGGAATTGGTAGATATTCAGTGTTATTGTGAAGTTTTCAAGTGCATGCAAGTTTTTGGACATGATCATGAATTTGGTCTTTTTGGTGTTAATAATCCCATTCGCTTACTGTATTCTCCGATTATAGCGACAAGTTATTGCAGATCAACTATGTTGTCACAAATTAAGAAACCGTCATCAGCATATTATATTATGTTGTTGATCAATACTCCATTCACTTTGATTCCCATCTCTGCATCTTCCAAAGACTCTTGAGATAAGGCTTCCGAATTAATGTTAAATAAAAGAGAGGAAAGCACACATCCCTGTCGAACACCCCATCTTATATGCATGGGTTTGGGTATAGAATTGTTTATTTTTTATTTACTTACACTCTATTTACTAATTTTGAACTTATTTTAGTTATTTAATACCACTCCCAAAGTTGTTACCAGATTATTCTCGAGTTGTAATTATGAAATTAAAAGAAACCGAAAAAGATCCATATGCGCTAGATCCTGGCGCAGCGTTTTGTCAGCTAATAAATATGGTAGATGTAAGATTTTTTGAAGATTTATGTGCACGTCACATTATAATCGCCGATTTAAAGCATTGTCAGGTAGCACATTGCACCAAACTTTCACCGTCTTTAATCAGACGTTGCTATACAGTCTGTCAGGTAAGTGTATTTCTATACTTTTAAAGAAATCACAATTGAAAAAAACAAGAAATAAGGCTGATCGTACACGGACAGCTCCAAGCAGTTGAGAGCGACTGCTTGACGCTGCGACCGCGCGGTGAACTATAATCTACGGGTACGGCATATCGAAAATACACATGGATGTGCGCTGTGGAGGTCGCGGTCGTGGTCCAGGTTTACATCAAGGACGGGCAGAATATATCGAAAATACCTTCTTTCAGTGTTCTTTGCGCTTTCTGAGGTAACTGATACGTATTCTGGGAAAGTGAGCTTCTCAACATTATAAAATTGTCTAAATAAACAAAAGAACTCACCGGTCAGAACAAGAAACATGCAAATAACTTCGCTGATAGAGACGTAAAACGGATTATCACTGATTTGGATAAAAGAAACAGATGGAAAGACTACATTGAGGAACTGTTTAATGATGAAAGGCCCGAGCTTGAAATTAACGAAGTAGTTACAGGACCTGACAGCTATGGACGAAATTGAACAAGCAATAAGATTAGCAAAGACCAGAAAAACGACGCGACCAGACGAAATACCAAGTGAAATAATAAAGCTCTTCGAAAGTCCAGGTAAAAGATCTATCCTTTATCTTTTTAATAAAGTTTATCAAACTGGCTATATACCAACGGATTGGCTGCTGTCGACTTTTGTGACGATATCTAAAAAAGCAAACGTGAAAAGATGCAGTGACTACCGAAGCATTAGCTTGATGAGAGCATGTTTTAAAGATATTTCTACGAATTTTGTACTCTAGGATGTACCAAAAAATAGAAGAACAGCTTGTTGATACACAGTTTGGATTGCGCAATAACCTTGGGACCAGAGAAGGTCTATTTAGTATTCAGGTTATGTTACAGAGATGCAGAGATGTCGGTATCCGGTTTATATGTGTTTCATTTACTTTGAGAAGGCCTTTGATCGGATAGAACATACTGAAATGATTGCTAGTCTTCATAAGGTCGGTATTGATGATAAAGGCCTACGCATTATCAAAAATCTTTACTGGCATCAACGTGCAAACATCAGGATTGGCCGGGACACGTCTGAAGGACTTCAAATACGAAGAGGGGTAAGGCAGGGCTGCATTTTGTCCCCACTAATATTTAACACCTATTCTGAGTTTGTTTTCAATAAAGCAGTGGATAATGCTCAATGTGGTATCAAGATGAATGGCGTCAATATTAATAATTTGAGATACGCGGATGACATGGTGTTAATTGCGAGCAATTACGAAGAACTTCAACATCTGATTAATAGGATTACCACGTGTGATGAATATGGACTCAAGCTAAACACCGCAAAGACCAAGGTGATGGTTTCAGTAAAACGCCAATATAACCGGGAGTAATATCAGCTTATGGTGAACAATTAGAAAGAACTGACAGTATCACCTACCTTGGTTGTAATCTAAATGAGAACTGGGACATGAGCAAAGAAATTAAAATACGTATAGAGAAAGCCAGAGCTGCATCCTTTAAGATAAATAAACTTTTATATGGAAACAACATTACTTTTAATCTTAAAATTAGATTAGTGAGATGTTAAGTGTTCTCTACTCTTTTGTATGGTGTCGAAGGTTGGATTTTAATAGATGCTCTTCTCAAGAAATTGGAAGCGTTTGAAATCCGGGTTTACCGAAGAATCCTACGCATAAGTTGGGTGGATAGAGTTCGTAACGAAGTTGTTTTGCACCGGATGGGAAAAGTCACGGAAGTCGTCAGAACAGTTGAAAATCGAAAACTTGAATATTTTGGCCATGTTATGCGACACCCAGAGAGATATAATATACTCCATTTAATAATACAAGGCAAGGTAGACGGAAGAAGAGGGACAGGTCGAAGAAGAACGTCATGGCTTAAAAACCTGAGAGAATAGTATAACAGATCCTCTGCATCCCTTTCCGAGCTGCCGTTAAAAAAATTGCTATAGCCAATTTGATATCCAACGTTCGATAATCAAGCACGGCACTTGTAGAAGAAATAAGCAATAGTAGTGACGAGTGATTGCACCTCTTCATGTGAAAAGTGGTGGATAATTTATAATTCTTTAAATCGCCAGTGTTCGGCTCATCCTATTAATAAAAAAAGCATTATCTAGGACAGCGGTTCTCAAACTTTTTTAGTCGCGGCACCCTTGTAGGGCTAGAAATATTTCGAGGCACACCAACCCTTAAAGCGATTTGGCAAACGACAACAAATGAAAAAAATACAATTCTGAGGCTCATTTATTATTTCATTAACTTTATTTCAGATCAATAAAATACAGTACCTATATTTGATATTCAAATATCGTTACTTAATGTGATGAATGAAACTGTTTCGATGATGTTTTCATTATATTCTTTTTAATTATGGGAATCTTTGTAAGTTTGGCCCTCAAATCCCTTGATGCTTGAAGTTTTCTTCTCTATTTGTCTTTAATGTAAGCATATGCGGAGAAAGATGACTCACAGAGATGAGTCGATGTGAAACAAACAAGTTTTTCCACCGCAATCTTACCAACAACATTATTTTCTAAATATACCTGCATCCAGAACTATTCTTGGTTTCCTTCACGGTATTTGAGTTTTAAACTGCTATCTTCGCTGATCTCAAATATATTTTGAAAAACTTCATTTGTCATTCCGACAGGTTTATTTTTTGGGTCACACGAAAACGGGTCCATCATCCAGCTATATAAGTCATCTGAGTCAATATCAGGAAAATAGTTTACAATACGTTCTTCCAAACCTTGCCATTGAGCAATAACAATTTCAAAAAAGTTCGTTTGAACATTGAACATTGATTTCATTTGTTATAACAAATCCCGTAATCGAGAGAAATTTGTTATTTCAACACATGCTTTGAAAAATGTAACTTTTTTACGCAAGACTTTGATTGGATTTAATTGTGCTACTACTTTGCCTTGAAGCGAAGTGGTGGTTTTATTTATTATTTCGAAGATGTCTGAAAGATATCTTTTAATTCTTGGATGAAAAACTCCTCTGTAAATGTGATAATCAGTGGATCTTATAGTTCAAATAAATAGTCTCCCTAAAATTGTTCCCCTCGATAGCCACCGGACCTCTGTGTGGAGCAAAAGATTGAAGTGATCCATCCATACCCATATTTTCAGCGATAAGCTTTTAAAGGCATGCTTGAAGCGGACGTCTCTTCACATGGTTAATTATTTCCACAGAACCATCCAGTAAGTACGTCTTTTAAATCTTGCGGCATTTTTTAAGTTGCCAAAGAATGGAGATGCACAAACACAAGCAGTACAGCAAGTTCAGCAACGTCGGTACTTTCATTAAGCTGTAAACTGAAGAATTCACAAGTTTTTAATCTATTTATAAGCTCTCTCTCTCTCTCTACAAAGTCTGAAATAGTCTGAATTCTCTTGCTTATAGTGCTGTTTGACATCTTCACATTATCAATCTTCTTGGTCATATTTGGACCTAATTCTTTTCTTAAATGTTCCACGTCACCCTTGGCAAATGATTGAGGCACCCCAGGGTGCTGCGTCACCCACTTTAAGAACCTCTGATCTAGGAGAATATCATCACCTAATTAAAGAGATTAAGAAACATCACGTAGACAGATTTTATGCGTATATAAGAATGAGTCTAGATACATTTCAGTATATTTCTTCAGTAGTATACCACGCCATCAACAGCTCGGTTTCAATGTAAAACAAACTATTTTGTTCTGGCATCGACATCGCTGTAAATCACGATGACAGGTCGCGAGGATGAACTGGTGAAACATCGTGCCATTTCATAAGAAAATGAAGGTTTGTTTGACGTCGATGTAGCGACCGCGATCTCTACCGCGCTCATCCATGTATTTTCGGTATGTCCGTACCCTTATATTCGTTGCCATATATACAACAGCTCAAGTAGTCGTGACCGCTTCAAGCTGTTAACAGTGTTAACAGCACGATGAAATTAGTTAATGGCACCTATGTACTCATTTGATCCCGCTTGGCGGCGCTAGTGTAGTTGGAGGTCAACGTTTGGCAGTTTGTGAAGTTTCTATATGGTGTTTTTGATTACGATTTAACAAATAATAAAGTATGGCCGAAAAATACAGATCTTGGGCTGTTTGTGTGTTGAAAACGAATTCAGGAGAAGGAATGCGAGAACTAATGGAAAAAACGAGCCCTTATCGAATGATAAACTATATTAATCATCGTCTCAATGTTTGATTTCTATCCGCTGTGAGCTCGTACGTAGAGGGGATATTTATAAATTCGTGAGCGCCAGTAGTGACAAGTCTGTAAATGTTTACCGGAAATTTGACATAAATGTCAAAGTGATTAATTTAAAATTAAAATTAAAACATTAATTATAAAAAATATTAGTTGATCAAAGCTGTGGTATATATTTTTACCTTAAATATACTTACGTTTTAAATACTGAATTTGCGTTTTTTAATGTTCTGTAATATGTAATTATAAATTAATCTTGGCGCCATCTACATGATAATTGTAAAAGTATCCGAAGTAAGAAATTAATATTTCATCAATAGAACGTCAAAATGATTAGCAAAATCTTAAAAAAATCTATTACAATTTAGTTACTTTTTAGCGTTGTAAATATTAAACGATAACAATTAAATAATAAATTTAAAAATTACCGGTGAAAGTTGAATTAGTAACTGCTAGGAGCGACACCAGCGAAGCTCAGAGCGTATAGCTCAAAGGGTATAGATCTGAGGGTATTTATTTGGTATTAACTCACTCCCCCCACGAGTCTAGTGTGTATATGATAATCTGCCTTATTTTTTATCAATTTAAAATTCCCAAATAAGTGAGCTCAGCATTATTTTTTGTGTTTATCTCATTTAAAAATGTGATATTTTCAAAATATGGCTGCCATGGCAGTTGCGCATTTGCGGTAAATTTGGTTTAAGCATGGGTTGAGCGCAGTTGATTCTGCAATGTTGCCTTATTTAAAAAAAAATTATAATTCCTTATAGAAATATAATATGTGTGTGTGTGTGTGTGAGAAAAAATGGCTTGGATGCGGGTTCGTTAGCCACTATAGAAATAGGGTTAGGTTTGATCAGGTTTTAGTCATTAAAGCATATTTAAATGGTACTAGGTCACTTTAATTTTCAGTCAGTAACTTGTTTATATTATTTTTGATTAGGTTAGGTTTGATCAGAGTCATTTTAAAGTATATTTTAAAGGTAATATGTCACTTAAATTTTCAGGTATTAACTTGTTTATATTATTTTCGATGACGCTAGGTTAGGTTTGGTCAGATTGTGTTTTAGTCACTAAAAAATATTGAGAACTTTAGAATTATTTCAAATTATTATTTCATATTTTGCTATATTATTATTTCAAATATAATTTTTTTTATATTGTCACTTCATAAAAAGTCATTGTAGATGTGGCAACAGTGTGCATGTATATAAAATTGCATATCTTAATCCGTGCATTTAAAATAAATTTTGATCTGAATTTTATAGTGAAGTATTCTATTTTTACAGTCGAATCTAGGGGCAATACGTAATTTGTTTCAACAAATTTTTTATTGCAGATACGTGCATTTATTTGCAGCATAGATTTATCGCTTCTTATTGCTACAATCCACTTTTTTCTCATCAGAAAATCTTTGGGAAACCTGTGTCCTGATGTTCTTGATGAGCACAAATGCACAGCACAACATTGAGGGATTTTATGCTCTCAAGTTTAATTCACACAGCGAAACAAATATGCAATATTTACTTAGAAATAGATTGATTTGAAGTGTTGACGTAAGTTGAGTTGACCTCCAACTACACGAGCGCCACCTACGTTGAGCTTTTCAGATTACCTCCCATTGGTGATGTCGGCAGCTCGCGAGTGGTTGCAATGCATACACTGACTACTCTAGGTTCAGTCGGTAGCTCTTCTAGGAGTGCTTCCTCGTCAGAATCCATGATTCGACCATATCTATATCCTACTTTATCTATGGATTCGACTGCGGCAGAAGGTCAACTGCACGAGCAGTTGCATGCCACAACTCGATCAGTCAACAATCTCCAGCTGTCGACGACGACTGCTCGAGCTGTCGGTGTACGCACGGCGCAGCCCTAGTAGTGATAGTTTGAATAATAATACAGTGCGCTGGAATAAATGTTACCCCCCCCTTATTACCTTATTTATTTTTAGCACATAAGAAAAACGCACGAACAGGTGGATTTTTAAAATAACCATAGTATATTATAGCTTCAATGTTTCGAACTTTACGCGATCCCTCTTCAGGTGGCAGGTACAACTTTAATTTTTTTAAATAGGAAAGTACATCTTGTGACACCTCATTTAATAGCTTTTGAAATACAGAATACAAAAATGTATAATACTTTAATCCTTTTTAAGAGCGTAGGCGCAAAATTTTGTTCGAATTATTTTTAAACGCATTTAGTTTTTTCGAATCCTGAGAAAATTAATAAGTATTTTTGAAAAATTTAAAGGCAGAATGAAATCGTGTTATCAAGGGTCGAAAGTCCCTGAGAACTTCTATAATGATTATTTTAATAAGTCACAGAGGTGAAAAAAAGAGAAAATTTAGTCTGACTTTTAATTTCAAATATATCACGCAAAAGAAACTTTTTGTTTATTCTAAGGGATTTTCGGTTCTCGGTAATAATGTAGTGTTTCATTCTGTATTTCATTTTTCAAAAATATTTATTAGTTTCCTCAGGATTGGAAAAAAAATAATTAAGTTTAATAATAATTCGAACGAAATTTTGCGCCTACGCCTTTAAAAAGGATTAAAGTATTATACATTTTTGTAATCAGTATTTCAAAAGCTTTTAAATAAGGTATCACATGATGTACATTCCCATTTAAAAATTTAAAGTTGTGCCTGTCACCTGAAGACGGACCGCGTAAAGATCGAAACATGGATGATATAATATACTATGATTATTTTAAAAATCGACCCGTCCGAGCGTTCTGCTTATATGCTAAAAATAAATAAGTTAATAAGGGGGGTAACACTTATTCCAGCGCACTGTATAATAAACAATGTATATTTTAGAAAGCTTACACTACAAGTTCAAGTGGAATTCATATTATCAATGCTCCCAGATTTTTCGATCAGGTTATCATTATGATAAAATCTATCCTTTCACCAAAACTGGCCAAAAAGGTAAGTTAGTTTATCTGTTTTATTATTTACATATTATTACAGTTGTGTATATATTATGTATCTATTATTACAGTTTTGTATTAAGGGGAAACAGTAGCGATCAACAGGTAGCGAAAACGCGTTCCAAGATTGTGGCTGTAATTTTGAATATTTTTTCGAGAAAGTTGGCAAACGTATTCGTAATATAATAAAGAATGGCGGTAAAGAGCCCAATGTGAAAAATATATTAATATGTGGAAATTACTCTGTAATTAAATACAATATTAAAAAAACGAGCCTGTACCGCCATTAAGAAGAACAAAAAAACACACTTTCTTCAAATAAACTTTATTATCCGATGCCTAGATTTTGTGTCATCTTGGAACTACTAATGAAATAAAAAATGTTATTAGTTCCAAAATGACACAAAATCTAGGCATCGGATAAAAAAGTTTATTTGAAGAAAGTGTATTTTTTTGTTCTTCTTAATGGCGGTACAGGCTCGTTTTTTTAATATTGTATTTAATTACAGAGTAATTTCCACATATTAATATATTTTTCAAATTGGGCTCTGTAGCGCCATTCTTTATTATATTACGAATACGTTTGCCAACTTTCTCGAAAAAATATTCAAAATTACAGCCGCAATCTGGGAACGCGTTTTTGCTACCTGTTGATCGCTACTGTATCACCTTAATATTCAAATGAATGTTGACCTCAAGCAAGAAGTAAGAGCTTCTATCACGGTACTAGGCAATAAAAATGTTCCATGTATCACAAATTCTGATTTTTATGAAATAAATCACATAACTAAATTATTAGGATCTTTTTAGAAAACAATACTAATACTATTGGTGCTGTTTTGGGAATTAACGAGTATGTAGTCCAATTACTGACGGCTTTTGCTGTATATTTTAAAGAACCACTTGGATTGACATGAAATTCGGCATAAACATACCTTAATAACATGCAATAGAAAAAAGATGCTAGTGTGCCTATGTGTGCTTTTGCTTTGGGGGTGAGACTCACCCCTCGAGCAAAATCACAGATAGGCACAATATGACACGCCTCTTAAAAAAAAAAGAAAGAATTAACAAAAGTGAAAAAATTACTAGTATAAGTACCAGGAAGTGGACCAAATAATTAAAATAAACAAGACTCAAGTGGTCAAATTGCTACAAAATAAAGAACAGGTCAGAAATTCGTTTCATGAAGTAAGTAACGCTGACCAAAAGAGAAAATTTCCTAGGCTTGAGGGACAAGAACTTATTAATATTTGGGCCTATAACTCAAGCCAAACCCACCGAAGTTACGCAATGCCATATGTGATATAAAAGATGTCCTAAATTATTTTTAAGACTATTATTTTTGTATTACATGTTTGTTTTATTACATATTATATGTTTGTTTTAGATACATCTGCACAAAGACTATGAATCTGTTCTTGATTCCATAGACAAAAATATATTACCAATAGAATATGGTGGTACAGAAAAATCTTTAGATGAATTAGAAGGTAGGTTTTAAATATTTAATTTAATATGTATTGTAGTTTATATTGCCACGTTGGATACAGGCGTAGTGAGATGTAAATTTCAGATCATCTCTTTAGTCTTCTTTCATCCAACATTCGTATAGTTTGCAAGTAATCGAAACCACGAAGGCGTAACCACAAAGTAGGTCAGAGCAGATGTCGCTACTGAATCCGTACCTATTTGTTAGTGGTGATTCGATACTAGTAGTCTCAGTGCATGGTACAAAGACCAAAGTAATATAATTGTTCATTATCAAAGTATATAATCAAATTTTGCCCTATCGCAAAGCAAAATTCTGACATAAATTCGTATCAGTTATCAATAGTTCCAACTGGACCTTATTAGATAAAAAATAAATATCATTTTACTCAACCCCGGCTGGGCATTGGGCAATAAGAAAATATAAAAATGATATAAAATAAACCAAGATGTACTTGAAAATTTTTTTGGCAACATGAGGGGGACTGGTGGCTCACATGACCATCCCGATGCGGTGGAATTTCTCTACCGCGTAAAAAGCTATATTTTGGAAAGGAATGAAGAGAGTTTATCTGAAACTGGTAACGCAGAAGCTGATGAGGTCAGGGATGGTCCAATCGATAATTTAGGTGAAGTTTTGTTATGCAGAACATACTTCTCAGATTTATCTGACGATGCAGAAAAAGAAGAAGTGGATGCAGACGCCGAAGAATTAAACCAATTACAATATGATGCATTGGAATATGTCAGTGGGTCTATCTGCAAGAAGTTAGATTTGCTTGAAAGTACGGATAATTCCACTTACACGTGGATTGACCAAGTCTCCGAAGGGGGCTTAAAGAAACCTCCAGAAGAATTGGCGGTAAAAATGCATCAACTGGATACTAATATTTAATAATTTTAATGGGTCTGGACTTCAGTTAAAGCCAGAGAAAAATTATTTGCAAAGACTGATTGATTCGTCTGAAAAGATTGAAGGTGATTACAAAACCAAACACCTGTTCTTTCGGTCGCGCATGTATTTTAGGATTAAGAAATTAAACCTAAAACTTAAAGAAAATATGAGAAATAAGAGAAAATTAAAGAAAATTGTAACTTACACTGGTACTTATAAACCAAGTATAAAAGTTATACTGAGAATAAATCAGGTATAGGCAAAATCACTCCCAATAAACATGGAATAATTTAGGTATAGGTTATACTTGGTATAAGAATTTAGTCCAAATTTATACATACCCACACCCTTGTTTATAACACACATTATAACACACATTAAGTCTGGTATAACCTATTTTATGACTGTCAATGTCATCAAAGGCAAAAATATATTATCTTTTGATTTGTTTTGTGAGTAATTATATAATATAAAAATGGGTCAAAAGGTATTGCGGCTGTGGAAGAAGTTGATAATTTAATTATCATGATAGAAAATACACGAAAAAGGAAACTTTTCAAAGATAGAATAAATCCCTTTTCACAATACACCGCTAAGGAATTCAGAATTAAATATCGCTTTTCTAAAGAGGGTGTAAGGTTTTTAAGTCCAGAGAAATAAGATTTTTGTCGGGAAACTTGAGCAGCCAGGTTGCAGATGGGTTGTTTGGGTACTATATACCGCAGACATTATAAATAGAAAAATGACAATCACAATTGGGACGAGAACTTTAGTTATTAAAAAATAAGAGTCACAAATGGCAGTTTATTCGTTTAAATCGCTACAGCCAAAAATGGGGTAATTAAATATCCTATTTGGGGTATTCAACATGGGGCAGTTTTTTAAATTTTGGTCCGATTATTTGTTGTTTCGAAAATTGCAAAGTAAGACTAAAATTTCGGAAAAAAAAATTTGCTATAACTTTTGCAAAAATGAATTTAAGACTTTCATATTGCACGAAAAGTTAAGTAAAATAGTCCATATAATGTCCAGAAAATTTCAAGGTGATTCGTCAACTAGTTTAAATTTTATTCAATTTGTTTCTCCCAAGAGTTCAGAAAATAATAATGACACAGCAATTCTGTGGAAACCATATGAAAAAATAATACTGCAATAAAAACTCATTTTTATCATTCCGAAAACATTTTAAAAAAGTAAAGTCAATTTTGGCTTATAAACAATTTGAATAACTCTGTTAATATTGACTGTAGACTTAAATCTACTTTGGAATTTGAAAAGCTAATATTTTTATGTAAACGAATTTTCAAAAAAAAACTTTTCGCCTAGGTTAATTTGGTTTGACAGTTACAGAGACAAATCAAAATTGGCATATTTGACACAAAATATCGTTGTTCTATGTATTTGTGCAGAAGATTGCGACGTTGCCAAACTATTATTTCGGAATAAAGTGAAAATACTTATATCTAACTCATACCGAGTTTATTAGTAACAAATGATTTTCGTCTATATCTACCTTATACTTAGGATAAATATTCTAGATATAAATACGGAATAACCTTAGAATACGAGCGTTTTATTAGTAACAGTATTAAAGTCTTGTGTTTTATTTGTTTTGTGATTTTGTGTCAGGCAATTAATAATCAATTATTTTCATTAATAATCAATAATCAATTATTTATGTGCAACTAAATGAAGACTCGATTCATAGGCTCCCATACATATGGGTAGGGGGGCGTGGCCCCCATGGTTTTTCGGATGCTTTAAACTATATATTGTCATCCAAAGTGTACAAAATGTAATGTGCAACATCTTCAGGTCTAGCCCCCCTACAAATTTTTATATGTACGCCCATGGCTCGATCCCCTCCTTAACACTGGCGCCAAATAAGACAAGCCAATCAAAAACAAGCTCGTAAAATTTATTTAAAAAGCGACGAATACAAAAAACATTTTAAATATAACTCACAAATTTATTTTAGAAATTTATTTTTGTTCATTGTATTTTTAATCAATTTTTAAAATCAAAATAATAAAACACCTACATTTCAATAAATCCGAAATAGTCAAACAGAAATTATATTAATCTATTAAAATTACTGTTTATGACCACTAGTCCAGGAACCGAAGCATTTCACCTCGCAATTTTTACAGAATGGATCGATTTGCTTGAAAATTTGAGAATAAGTAGTGGATAGTTCAAGGATCAAAATCTATATATGATGCCGAAAGGCGCTTTTACCATGGGGTCGTTTGCCACCCCATCTTAAAGGTGGAAATTTTTTTATTATATTTTGACAGCAAAAGTTGATAAAAACATTCATTCTAAGCAAAAAATGTTCTATACATTTTTTTGATAAAATTAATACTTTTCGATTTATTCGCTATCGAAAGTGTTAGTTTTATATAGAAAAAATCAATGTTTTTCGATATATACTCATTTACCAATCACTCAATTTTTGCCGTAGAAAAAATTTTTTCAAACTAAGTTCTTGGGAATAATTAAATAACCTACAATTTCATATTAAAACATTTTTTCGTATATCTGATGCTAATCTTTCTATTTTGAAGGAAATGGCATTTTTTACCAAACTACAAAAAGTCGTTATTCGCTTTTAACTCTAGTTTTGTAAAAACTAATCATTCTAAGGCAGTCAAACTTTTAAAATCTATTAATAATACATAAATAAAGAAGAATTAATAAGGCCAATGACTAAAAGCAAAGCTAACTTATATTATTATGCTTCCAATTAGATTTCTTTTTTTGTTGTTTTGAAAAAAATATATTGATTTTTTAACCGTAACCTTTTTAATTTTTATCTTAGAAAGTTTGTTAAAAAATAATTTGGTAGGTTTTTACAAGATCTATAAGACCGTTAATACCAAATCCTTTTAAAATCCTCAGTTGCAAAAAGTGGTGACTTTGAAAGGGTTGGTAAAGGTGATTTCTGCATGTTATTACAAGTTTTAATTGTCAATAGCTCACTCAATTTTTACCGTAGAGAAAATTTTTGAAAACCAAATTCTTAGGAATTAAATAGGCTACAATTTTTGTATTAAATATTTTTTTGTATATCTGATGATAATCTTTCAATTCTGAAGAAAAGGGAATCTTTTACCAAACTTCAAAAATTCGATATTTGCTTTTGACTCCATTTTTTTTTAAAACTAATCATTCTAAACCAGTTAAACTTCTAGAACCTATTAACAATACATAAGTAAAGAAGACGAAATAAGGTCAATGACTAATTTTAATCAGGGTGGTGATTATGGGTTTGCTTTCGATCACTTTTTCGCTGAAAAATATAGGGTCTGACATTCTTTTCATTATAAGCCACCTAATTTTTGAGCTAAAGACTTTTTTTTATTTTTGAAGATAGATATTTTTAAATACTTCAAATTAGTTTAAACAAGTGATCCTCGAAAAATGCATAGTTTTCCCGTCTTTTGACTTTGAAACTACAGTATTTAGCATTTGCCGAAGAAGACATAACATATAATAAAGTATAGCTCGATTACTATTGGTCTTAAAGAAAATTTAAAAAAACGGTTTTGTTGATTTCTTCAAAAGGTAAATTTTTTGAAGCAAAGTGGTTTTGATAAAACAAAAACTTTTTGAGTTATTTGCAGAAAACTGATTAAAAACATTAATTTTTTTAATATAAAACTAACACTTTCGATAGCGAATAAATAGAAAACTATTAATTTTATCAAAAAAATGTACAGAGCATTTTTTGCTTAGAATGAATGTTTTTACCAACTTCTGCGGTCAAAATATAATAAACAATTTTCACCCCTGACATGGGGTGGCAACCACCCCTATGGTAAAAGCGCCTTTTGGCATCGTATAGATTTTGATCCTTGGACTATCCACTACTTATTCTCAAATTTTCAAGCAAATCGATTCATTCTGTGAAAATTGCGAGGTTTTGTCCTATTTTAAGCTTCATTACTTGGACTACACTTTTAAAACTAATTGTGTTCCAGTCGCTAATGTTTTAAATGGGGAATATTTAAAATCACTCCCATTGTGACTTCATGCGCAAACTCATCCGAATTGTAGGCTATTGATTATGTTCAAAATAAGATAGCTAAAAGAAACTACAACGTTAACGGGATTTTATTATCTCATATGGTCAATGGACCTCTAAATTGGAAAAAACCGCGGAGTGCTACCATTTAAATAGGTGCGTTTTTGAGAAAGGGGTGAATTAGTCCCTAGGCACAGGTTGAATTAGGGTGAGTTCTATGCACTTTTGGCACAAACACGTCTACAGGAAAATTGTTTCAGGTTAAATTTACTATCTAAATAATACATTTTAGGGTCGAAAATATTTTTTTGGACAAAAATATATTCAAAAGAAAAGCAAGAAAAAAACACGAAAGAGACCAATTTTGCTTTTTGCCCCATAACTTTTTTCCACTGGGATATGGGTATAGGCATTGCTTCAGCGAAAAATAACTTCCATTCTTCCTCTTTAAAAATAATTTTAGTAAAATCTCTAGAATTTATAGTTTCCGAAATAGGATTTTTTAAATTTCGCCACTCACAGCATTTTTGGGCCATTTTCCCCATTATTTCTCAAATATTGTTCTGTAACTTTTTTCTATGCATTTCTAGGTATAAGTAATGATATATTTAGTAGAAAGAGAAGTCAATTACCTTTAAAATGGTCTATCGTATAAGACTACATGGCTCTTTTCAAGCAAGTTATGCTTTTTCAAGTTTTTATAGTTTTAATGAGTTTTGATATTTTTAACAATTATTTTTAAAAATTTTCATTATGACTTTTTTCTTGTACAGTTAGGTATATACATTGTGGAATAAAAAAGCTTATTCTCTTTACTTTAAAATGGTGTAATGCAAAAAATTCTAGGACTATTTTTAAACAAGGTATTCATAGGATATCCAAGAATATCCGTAATTTGAGAAAAATTATATATTTTTTAATTTTTTTTTAATTATAAGAATATAATTGCATATTATAACATAATTTTTATTCCAAACAATTTTCTTAATAACACTTCTCGATATTGTGAAATATAAAGGTACTTTACTCTTCAGCTAAATTCATATTTTTTAACATACCTCGTACACTATTGATAAAATTTTAATCAAGTATATTCAAATGGGAAATAAGCCACAATTTTACCTAAAAATGATTTTATTAACGTTTCGACGCCCAAGTCGGGTGTCGTTGTCAAAATACAAAATAATATCGATAAAATTTTATATCTGATGATTGCATCTTGGGTTTTAGACTATTCAGAGCATTTTATAAAGAATTTTTTTTTTCATAAAGGTAATAATAAAAAAGTTTTCCATATAAAACTTAGTGGTACCTATTGCATGTGTATATGTCACATTTTGAAAAAGCATATCTTGTTTAAAAATAGTCCTAGAGTTTTTTACAACACACCATTTTAAAGTAAAGAAAATAAGCTTTCCTTTTATTATACAATGTTTATACCTAAATATACATTAAAAAAGTATCAATGAGAAATTTAAAAATAATTATATTATATCAAAAATCATTAAAAGTATAAAATTTGAACAACCATATCTTGCTTAAATATAGTCATACAGCCTTCTACAATAGACCATTTTAAAAGTAATTGACCTTTCTTCCTATTAAATGCAACATTTTATATACCTAAAGCTGCGTAGAAAAAAGTTACAGAACAATGTTTGAGAAGTAACAAGGAAAATTTGCCAAAATCGCTGTGAGTCGCGAACTTTGAAAAACATATTTTGGAAACTATAAATTATAGAGACTTCTACTAAACGTCATTTTAAAGAGAAAAGATGGAAGTTTTTTTCTGTGAAGCAATGTCTATACTTATATCCCCGTGCAAAAAAGGTATGGGGCAAAAAACAAAATTGCTATCTTTCGTGTTTCTTTCTTGCTCTTCTTTTGAGAATATTTTTGTAAAAAAAATTTTTGACTTTAAAATATGATATTTTGATAGTAAATTTAACCTGGAACAATTTTCCTGTAGACGTGTTCGTACCAAAAGTGAGTAGAACTTACCTTAATTCGCCCTGTGCCTAGGGACTAATTCACCCCTTTCTCAAAAACGCATCCCTTTAAATGGTAGCACTCCGCGGGTTTTTCATATTTAGAGATCCATTGACTATATGAAACAATAAAACCCCGTTAACGTTGTAGTTCCTTTCTAAAATACATAATCAATAGCCTATTTCGGATATTCCGGCTATCGTACCTGGCGTCTTTGTACCATGGCCTCAGTGCATATTTGTTTGTTCAGAGATATCCATATACAGGGTGGTGAATCGTAAAGCGGGCCATAGGAAACTCAGTGTTAAATTCTACACTGTTAAATTCCTGCTTCCCTAATTAGTTACATCAAGTCATGAGATAATATTTGTAGAGGATTGAAATCTGTATTAAAAACAAAAGCTAAAATTGTTCTATGATTTAAACATTCCAAAATTTTTAAAAATATGATACATTTGCCACAGTAGGTAGGTATGTGTGTAAAATTTAGGCCCACGTTACTATTTAGCTAACCGTGAGCACAGTATTGATTGAATAAAACATCTTTATTATTAATACTTTCTCCATAACCGAGGGTATCATAACAACTGTATTATTTTTTAAACAATAAACGATAAAATAAAAATTTTGACAATTCACATATTGTTGGTTTGTTCTAGCATCAGTTTCAAACGATTTGAAACCATCAGCGAATAGTGGACCAGCGCGAGTAGAGGGGATAGCACTGGTGACTGTATTATGTTCTCTCACTAACCAACTGTTTGCTGACGGTTTCTGACTAGTTTGACTGTTTGCTAGCACAAACCTTTAAATAAATTCATTGTGACCAAACGCAGCCGCTACACTTCATGACTTTGTTGTGTGTGGCCTAACTTTGGCGTCATAGTCTAATAAATTTATTATATTTTTACAAAATTTTGGAATATGTTTAATTCACAGAACAATTATAACAGTTGTTTTCAATACAGATTTAAATCCTCCACAAATAGTTTCTTAAGTGTTTTGATGTAAAATAGTTAGGTAAGCAGGAATTCAACAGTTTAGAATTTTACGTTGAATTTCCTATGGCCCATTTTCCAATTCACCATCCGCTATACAATCTCTGATAATTTCCAATAATAATGAAACTAGTAAGATCGTTTCCGGCACTCTCAGAAAAAACTGAATTATAATGCACCTCTGGTTTTCGTTTTACGACATTATTTAGTATTAGTTCTTTACTGCTATCTGAGTATCGAGAATTACTTTTGCAGTGAGATGCAAATTTTAGATCTCCCCTTTAGTCTTCTTTAATCCAACATTCCTATGGTTTGCAAGTAAAAGAAACCAGTAAGGTGTAACCAGAAAATAGGTATCATTAGAAGTTTATTTTTTTGGGAAATAAAATTTTGAATTATTTTTATATCTTTATTTTTTACTATCGCTAGTGTCTATTATCTATTATTAAAATTTTATAATTATCATCCCAGATAGCACAAGTACGTTTTATGGACATCCAATGGACGTACATCTGTGTACATTGGAACGTCCAGTAGACGTCCCGCTAAGGTACAATGGACATCCGATGGACGTCCAACGAATGTCCAGAGTTCACAAAATTGGACGTCCATAGAACGTCCGCTACAAACGTACATTGTACCCTAATAACACAAAACATTCCATGAATGTTCCTAGAATGTACACACAGGACATTGAAAACATTCCTGGAATGTCCCCAAATGCACACGAATGTCCCTGGAAAGTCCCAGGAAAGTGCTGTGTCAGCATTTTAAATATTCTTAAAATGTTCTGTTGGAACATTCCATGAATGTCTACGAATGTTCTTTGGACATTCACAGTCTATTTTTTAGACTGAATGTCTTGTTGGAACATTCCATGAATGTTCTTTGGACATTCACAGTATATTTTTTAGACATTCACTGAAATATATCGTCAGTAATGTGACAATACCTCCTATATGTTTTTTCATGAGGTTTGCAGGAGACGAAAAACATTTTTTAAGGTCACTTTCTGTTTTCGTACGTATTCTGACTTTTTTGTAGTAAATAGATAGTTGAATTTACTGCAAAACAAGTCAAAAAATATATGAAAACAGGAGGTGGCCGAAACAAGTTTTTAGTCTATCTTACAAATCTCTTGAAAAAAACAGATGAGGTATTGTCACATCACTGACGATATGTGGCCATACCAAATAATACATCCTTGATAAATATAAACATTTTTATTGCAAAAAATCTTTACATACATTTTTTAATGTAATTTACTGACATTCCTAAATATTATAAAAAAATGTGTCACATTTGCTTTGTAAACCTTTCTTTTGCTTTTCGTAGCCACATATTCCGTTTCCTTTCTGGTTTTTTGTAGACCACTTCTCTCAGCTGATTCTAAAAGAAAATAAAATAAAAGGTAATTTTTCTATCCTTTACAATTATCAATCAGAAGAAATATTATTTACAGGTAATAATACGCATAAATAATAATAATAAAAAAATAAATATTAAATAATATTTAAATAAATAATAAATAATATTTAATAAATAAAATAATAATAATGAACATTTTGTATTTTGACAACGACATCCGACGTGGAAGTAGAAACCTTAATAAAATTATTTTTTCAAGTAAATTGTGGCTTATTTCCTCATTAGAATAGTTAATTACAAAAAAGCCACAAAGAAATAGATTTTTCACAAACAAATAAGTATTTAGTATTCATTATATTTATTGTTTTTATTATTTACTTTAATGTCCTACTGGTACATTATTTGACAAATAATGACATTTCGAAGTCTGTTAAGTACGATATAACGCCCTTGGGCATTAAATTTAAATAACGACTTAGATACTGTCAAGTTGACAAATATCAACCTAAGTAAAACTATGGTTACCACAATTATGTTACTACTGTTACTGGTAAATGTACTTATTTAAAAACTAATCAATTCAAAATTCATTCAAATTTTTCGCATATAAAGAATAATTTAGTCAGACATTAAACGTTGAAGGCACCACAGGTATTATAATAATAACGCTTTCGGTCAACGTATATCCCTCAGGCCCTTGTTAAAAACACCATTGACCTCAAGCGTTATTATCCTTATAATACCCTTGGTACCTTAATAACTGTAACATAAGATTATACCTTAATTCTTGTTTTCTATTTCTGATGTTTTTATTTATTTACATTGAATATTAATCTGTTTTGTTGTATAATCTACTTCGCAATAATTATGTGATATATTTGACTTAAAATGAATTCAAAAATTTTTTGCAGTTGGGCAACAATGTCAACTTAGATCTCCGATGTAGATAATGAATTACAACAGTATCTATATTGTACAGATTGTATTATTAATTAGGTTATTTATTTATTGAAATATACATCCACCAGGTATAAACCCATAAAGGTGTACATAAGAAAACTACATACATTGACTGAACACTTGATGACAAAATATAAAATAAAATAAAGAATAACCAAAAATGTTTCTGTTGTTAATACACATACACAATAATAAACAAAGACCTTAATAAAGAAAAATAACATGGCATCAATTCGATAAGCTATTGCGTATTTCGCGTTTAAAGATGTTAAAACCAAGAAAAAAAATGCATATACCTGTGTGACATAAGCTATTGGAACAGCACAGTCTCTTAAACGAACAGATGAAAGTGAAGTTCTGTCAATATCTTTTTCTAAAAAGTGTTTTGAACATACTCCTCTATTAACAAATCTGATCTATACTTCATGTCTTCTTCGCAGGATCTTCTGGAAAGCTAAAAATACAAAATATATGCATTACTAAGCATTATTAACAAATTTTAGTTTTAAATAAAAAATATGATTAATGGACTCACAAAATATTATAAAACAGCTTAGAAATTGTTTATTAGTATAGTCGGTTCCCCAAACTCTGACACAACTGGCTAGTGATTTTAGTAGGTAATTTTTTTTGTTTTTGGCCAATTTTGCCAAAATTACAGTAATTATTAACTATTTAGTTATTATTTTTTTTTGCCAATTTTACCAAATTGGCAAAATTATTTACTAAAATCACTAGCCAGTTGTGTCTGAGACTCAGTAGTACTGAGAATGAGTTTAGCAAATCGACTATAATATTCTGTGTATTCATTAGTTGGTACTGCATATTATAGTGTGTGGTCTACCATCCTATTTATAAAGGCATACATTAGCAAAAACGCAAAAAGAATTACTTTAGTTTTACAAATCCTATTGTTATTATCTCTATTTACTATTTTAGTTAGGAATAAGCGAAGTTTGTGGCTTATTCACAATTATTATTAAAATAATAAATGGATATGACCAATTATTAACTTATAAAATAAAATAATAATTCTTCTGATTTATGCCTTTTATTCACTTTGTTATATCTAGGTTACTTAAAAGATTTTTTATGAATAGTATTATTAGGGTATTAATAGTATTAATTTATTTTCTGAAATACAGGGCATGCCTTCGTTTACATATTTGCATACTAACCTTTTAATAGGGCTTTTCATTCACAGTCATTTGTTTGGAGCTTCTGTCATAATTGAAACGTTATTCCTGCAGATTTTTTTATCTACATTTGTTTCTGCTACTCCAACTGCGTTAAAAACAGGACACCATTTTATTCACTATGTTAATAATACTATTAAAGCTATTATAAAAGTATCCGAATTAAAAAAATATTCTTAAAAAGCACAAATAATAGATAATACAAACGATCCACGGCAAAGCAAGGTGACCAAGATGAAGATGCCAAGATGGCCGAAGCGAGGTCGTTGGTTGGTCGTTTTTAGTCACGTGATGCCCTCTCAAGCGCCATGCACAAAAATATATGCACGGCGAATTTGAAAATGAACGCAAAAGAAATAAATATAAATGCCTCTCTTGGGTTTTGCATAAGTTATAAGTATTTTTTTTATTAACAAAATCGCATTCCAAATTGAATATTCGCGAACAATAATTTTTATTACATTTGTATGTTTATAATATTGTATTAATTGAACTTGGGAAACTCTTTAAATTTGACATATTATTGCACTGTAGGCCTAAAGTGTCACTTAGTTTGTCTGGTATGTTATAAGTAATGTTGTATCTGTTACACGTATGTATTATTTCGCAACTTAAAATATAAGAACATTGGTAGTATGTTCACAGAATGTCTTATGGTAACATTCCAGGAATAATTTAAACAGATGTTCACCGAATGTTCCCTAAATGTCCAGGACATTCAAATATTGATAGAACTTTGGTAGTACATTCCTGGAATGTTGTGTGTTGTTAGGGTACGTTGTATTGGAGCTTTCAGTGTACACCTTATGTACATTCAATGTACGTCTTATGGACATTTGTAGGGCACTTTTCAGAAAGCAATCTAGTATCCATAATTTTGTGAATACATAGCAAAAAGCTTTTATAGGAAATAGTTCCTTATAATACTAAACTTATAGATACTTAAAAATATTACACAAAAGACCTTTTTTATTTCTCTTTACTATAACTTCATTATAATATATACTTTATTATAGGAACTAGGAACTTCATTAATGCACGACTGCACTTGCACGATAAACAGAAAACACAAATATCACAGGATGTATTTTCATAAAGACGAGATTCAGATAATGACGCCCTAGGAAGCATGCACATTAAAAGAGGTTTAATCTCTGTTCTGTTTCTGTTCCAAACTATTTTTAGAGTCAGTACCGTTGTTGTAAATTACAAGCGCGTTTGCCATTCTGTGAATTATCATAAATAAACCATCCTTCAGTATTCCACAACAATTAACAGCGATAATCCCCTAAAAGTACCTGCCTAATACTACACCTTTCATCACGACCGATAGCGCGAAGAGCGACAACGTTGTCAAGAAGATTCTCATTTAGTTTGTATTGGGACTTAATATAATAGTCGCGTTTTGTGTAAAATATCCATGGACCACAATTGGATGTCCAATGTACGTTGAAATCAAACGTCCAATGGACGTCCCGTAATGTACGTACATAGTACGTCCAGTTTTGGTCCATGGACGTTTGGACTTTAAATGTACGTTATATGGACGTACATCGGACGTTGTGTGCTATATGGGATACTACGCGTGAAGTTACAGTTTGTAACTAGGCCTTGATCGCTCGTACCAAATAAAGTTGATTAATAGCAAGCTGAAAATTTGGTTATAGCTTAACGGTGTCTAGTTGGACAACTTTGATATATGGGAACACTGAAATAGGGGAAGTGTTAATTGTGGAGCAGATTCAAAATTTGGAACGTCAGACAACGAAGACTTCAGATGTATTTTGTCGGACAGAACTTCCAATTGATTTGTTGCCCTTTCATTAAACTCTTATGCAAAAATCAGACTGCTATGTATCACCAACGTAATTCCTGTTAATTGACATGTTTTACGTGTCGGACTGACGTTAGTGATAAACAGCAGTCCGATTTTTGCATGAGAGTTTAATGAAAGGGTAACAGAACAATTGGAAGTTATGTCCGACAAAATACATCTAACGCTTTGGTAGTTTAACGTTCCAAATTTTTCACCTGTTCCACACTTAAAATTTCCCCTGTTCCAGTGTTCTCCAAATATTCTCCATATCGATAATTCTCCAATTATCAAACTCCACCTCATTATTGTAATCTGGCTCGGATTTATAAAACATGTAAAATAATCTAATAATCTAATTTTTTTGCAGAACTGTTTACTAAACGATTTGAAATACACAAGGAATATTTCGATATAAGAGAAACGCTAAAGGTGAATGAAGAACTTAGACCAACGAAAAATGAAAACGACGAACTTCTTGGATTTTACGGAAATTTTAAGAAACTCGATGTTGACTAAATGTTAAAGAATAAAGAAAATTTCAGAGTGTTTTATTTCATTTTATTATACAAATTTTAACTACACACAACGCAAAAGTCTAAGGATATTTTAATAATTTGACAATACCAATGACAGATTTTTCATGACCATATAAATTGGCTTGTACTATAATTGTTGATACAGACACTCACTTCTTATCCAAAAAAATTGTAAAACTGATAGCAATACGTGTTTTAGAATGTTTTTATAAGAGACAAAAAAATCAACATTTTTTTGTTTTGTTTATTCTTAATTTTAGTCACTTTATACCATTCTTGCTTAACAGGTGAGTTAAAGATATTGTCTTTTTACCATGCAATGACAACATTTAACGTTGGACGAGATGAATAGAGCCGTGGGCCTCCTTCAAGCTGGTCTGCGACAAAATCAAGTTGCTGACGAGCTGGGTGTCTCCCAAAGCGTCGTAAGTCGTTTGTGGCGTTCGTTTAGAGACACTGGTAGTCCAGCCGAGCAACATCCAGGACGTGGTCGCTTTACAACCGTCGCTCAAGACCGATATTTAATTTTAAATGCCAGAAGGCAGCCAACAATCATAGCAGCCGAGCTGGTTAATGAATTACAGCTTGCACATAATGTAACAATTAGCCGCAGTACTGTGAGGAATCGTCTCCATGAAGCCAATCTTCGTAGTCGGCGACCGCTGAGATGTCCACCTCTATCTAGAGTCAATCGCGCTGCAAGATTAACCTGGTGTCAAGAGTTTCAGAATTGGACTGACAATGACTGGGCCACAGTTTTGTTTAGTGACGAGTCTAGATATGGATTTCATCCAGATTCTCGTCGGACAAGAGTTTGGAGACGACCCGGAAATGGAGAACGATTACGACATCTTCAAGAAGTGTATGCATACAGAGGTGGCACATTAATGGTATGGGGCGGAATCATGATTGACGGAAGAACTGACCTTATTTTCCCACGTGGCTTTCTAAGAAGTCAGCAATATTTGGGCACTATTCTTGAACCTGTTGTGCGCCCGTTTGCTGCTGCTGTTGGAGAAAATTTTTACTTTATGCATGATAACGCTCGACCACATGTTGCGCATATTGTAACAAACTGGTTGGATAACGAGGGTATTGATGTATTGCCGTGGCCAGCACAATCACCGGACTTGAATCCCATTAAGCATGGATGGGACATGCTCCAAAGAAGAATTACTCCACATATGGGCAATATCTAAAATGAGTTTCAATTAAAAGAGCTTCTGAGAGAACAATGGACACAACTAATTCAAGCAGACATTAACAATGTGATTCGGAGCATGAACAGTAGATGTAGAGCTGTGATAAACCAACGTGGTGGCCATACTTTATTTTAAGTTTATATTTCGTATTTTTGACATTTTATGGTGGTATGTGAAACATGGGTGATTTGCAATAATTTTTTTTTTTGCTCCAATTTTCTGTTTTTTTGCAATTTATGGTTTTTGACATATTAAACAACAATTTAAACTACAAATTTTGTATTACTTTTTTTAAGTTGATTACAGATAAACAAAATACGTCTATTTATAAAAATATCCCTAGACTTTTGCGTTGTGTGTATTTATAATGGGAAATAAGCCACAACTCATAAATATTGGCAATATCTCTTTAAAGTCTTCTACTTTAAAATGTATCATATGTATCTGAATTGCCGATATAAATGAGTCAAATTAAATAAATTATTAGAAGAATTTTTTTTACTAAGCAACAACATTTTTGTTTATGTTACAAGTATTTTGTATTTTGACAACGGCACCCGATTTGTGCGTCGAAACGTTAATAAAAATCATTTTTTAATAATATTGTGGCTTATTTCCCATTATAAATAGTTAAAATTGTAAAGAATGCCACCAGAAAATAGCTTCAGAACAACATTATTATACAAAATTTATATTTTCTATTCCTATATAGATGAGAAGTATATAACGGCAGAGTCAATATCAAAGAATGGGAAAAGAAAAGTATTTTAAAAGTTTATAAACATATTTAGTTCCTAGCTGAGCGCCTATCAGAGCTATGACATAATATAATAATTTATCCTTCCAGCGGGCGCGCCCTTTAATTCACATGAGAGAGCGCGTGTAGTAAATTTTACGTCATTTTGTAAATAATCTATTTTTTAAAAAAATTGGGAAACAGTTACAGGGATATAAAAACAATATATTTTACAATATTTAAAAAAAATATTTTTTATTTTTGTTTACAAAAAAATCAAACCACACTTTAAATATATAATATATTTTAAAATAATTTCACTATTGGTCACAGTCAACATTTTTATCCGTATAATAATTGAAATTCTCAATGACAGAATGTTTCTTTCATTGTGCATTGTCTATATCCACTTAAATATCATACTAGATAACATTTCAATCAAGTTTCTTTTTTTATTTACATAAAAAATGATTTCAGTTATTGTTTTATGGATAACTCAAATTGTGTACATCTTCCTAACGGTTAAGTAATTATAAATTCCTACACATGAGTCGCGTCAGCTGTTAATGTCATTTTGAGAAGACATTTAGGAAATCATCATTAGGTTCTCTTCATTCTGTCTGCCACGCCGCCTCGAATGCATCCAGATGGATCGGTGCTTGCAGCCGTACCATCATCAAATTTTTAATGTGTTTTCTGTAAAGTCCTGATATGCCGTTTGTTAGATGTTTTTGAAATTTTTTTTTAACCATTATTCAGATTAACCATAATTTATTTTAACTTTGAAAGAAGAATTTTGAAATTTTTTTCACTGAAAACTTTGTTCACCAATAAAAGGAAAAATACGAAAACTGATAAATTAAAGCAAATAATTTTACCGTAAATACCGAGTCAAATAAAATTGTTTTGGTGGTAAGTGTGGCCTGGGATTATAGTTGTATATAGGGTGAGGCAGATAACTGGCCTATTAGAAATATCTCGAGAACTAAAGGCAATAGAATCATGAACATTAGAATAAAGGGGTTTTGAAGGATGATCTATTAAATGAAAATATTTTCATCTCTTTGCAACTTCCGGTTATACCGGAAGTTGCTTATAACTTCGTTTTTTTAAATGGGACACTCTGTATATTTTTACATTTTTGGATTCTCTTCGATGTCTTCTTTCTTAAAATATAAGGTTTTGTAATATTATACAAGGTATTTTAAAAGATAATTACGTTTTTTTATTAATTTCGTAGCAAAATTCACACCCTGTATAATTGTATTAGTTTGACATCTAAAACTCTACTTACGTTCAAATGATTTTTAGTATACTCTACTATTGTTAAGAATCATTAGTATAGCTAAATTTTTAATTTTAGTATACAGCGTTGGTCTAAACTCAGAATGAATATTTTCTGAGTTTTCTTAAATGGAACACCCTGTATTTTAGTATTGTAATGAAATGTTATTTTAGGATACTTTTTAATTTCTTAAGCAATCCCTATACCTAACTGCTTCAATTTGTGAGTTATTGGTGAATCAAGCCAAACATTCATTGCAACACAAAATACCTGAAATTTTATTAGGTTGGCCGTAAAAATATTCAATCACAAATAATTTTTCGGAAATAAGTACATACTAATCGAGACTGATACTTAAAATTGCTAATAATGGTTGAGCTATCAAACAATCTACGTAGTAAAGATTGTTGGTGCGATTAACAATTAAGCACAAATTAAAGCAGTTAGGTATAGGGAATGCTTAAGAAATAAAAAAGTACCATAAAATATCATTTCACTACAATACTAAAATACAGGGTGTTCCATTTAAGAAAACTCAGAAAATACTCATTCCGAGTTTCGACCAACCCTGTATACTAAAATTAAAAATTTAGCTATACTAATGATTCTTAACAATAGTATAGTATATTAAAAATTATTTGAATGTCAGTAGAGTTTTAGATGTCAAACTACTACAATTCTACAGGGTGTTAATTTTGCTACGAAATTAATAAAAAAACGTAATTATCTTTTAAAATACCTTGTATAATATTAAAAACCTCATATTTTAAGAAAAAAGACATCGAAGAGAATCCAAAAATGTAAAAATATACAGGGTGTCCCCTTTTAAAAAAACGAAGTTATAAGCAACTTCCGGTATAACCGGAAGTTGCAAAGAGATGAAAATATTTTCATTTAATAGATCATCCTTCAAAACCCCTTTATTCCAATTTTCATGATTCTGTTGCCTTTAGTTCTCGAGATATTTCTAATAGGCCCTTTATTTGCCTCACCCTGTATAGCCCTAATCAACTGTTTAACAACATTTTTATATTATACATGTACCTAAGTTTTATCGACTTAGAGCTTTCGATCAAGTTAATTGGGAACTATTTTGGAAAATTTTAAGACAGTATGGACAACCAACAATAGCTATTTGTATAACAAGGGAGGAAAGTGCTACTTTTCCTCCCGAGAATGAAGTTTAGTAATCATTCAAGGGGGGAAAAGCCACTTTACTCCCATGTTATACATATGATTTTTCCACCTTCCTCAAATAACAAGTCATTTTTTCATTTTTAAATAATTTATTTATGTAACTAACAAAATTTATTAGAGAACTAAAACTAACAAGTAGGTACAGTAGAACTGTCAACTGGCAAATATAAGTTAAATTATTAATGTAAACATTGTTAAATCAAACTAACAATTTACTGTTTCTTTCCATTCTGCAAAATACAGGGTAAAATAAAGGGTAAAATAAATGATAAAATGTATAGATACTTACGTAATAGATAATAGAATATTATATAGGGCGTCAATAGACTTTGCTCCCTAAAATCAGGTCCGGAGAAGTATACTTTCGGTAGAGGTAGGTGGAAAATAGCTATTTATATAACAAAGGACGAAAGTGCTACTTTTCCTCCTGTGAATGAAGTTTATTGCCCGACGCGTAGCGGATAGCAGTAACCATTCAAGGGAGGAAAAGGCACTTTACTCCCATATTATACATATGATTTTTCCACCTTCCTCAAATAACAAGTCTCACAATAAAACACTGAAAAACGTTTGTTTTCTATACTTCCACAAAATTTATTACAACTATGTTATTACTACAGCTGTTTCGGCAAAGTTCCTTTCTCAAGTGATATATTTTACAATGTGTTTGCCTTTTTAAGTCTTTAACTGAAGAGGTTGAGGAGTGGGGAGCTGTTTGTCTCGAGTTGGTCATTCAGAATTATATCTGTATTTTTCAATTTATTAATTTCCATTGATTCTAAAAGTGATAGCTTAAGGCCTTTATTTTGAATATGTAGAATTTGAAAATCTTCATTGAAAGAATGATTATGATCTAGAAGGTGAAGTGCGTATGTAGAAGTGTCTGTTTTTCTATTGTTGAAAGCCCTTTTGTGTTCTGCTATCCGTTTGTCAAAAGTTCTGCCAGTTTGACCGATGTAAGTTTTCGGACAGTCACCACAAGTTAGTTTGTACACACCACTCTGCAGTTGCTTTCTCTTTCGGCTTTTATTGTTTTTAATATGTTTGCTTAAGTTGTTGTTAGTTCTGAAAGCTGGTGTTATTCCTTTCTTTTTTATGTATCTGGCTATTTTTGTTGTTATTTTGCCAGTATATGTGAGAGAGCAGAAGGTACTGGGTTCTTTCTGTGGTGGTGGATATACTAATTTCAAGGCTTTCTTATGGAGTTTTTGGTTTAAAATGTTGTTAACTGTTTGTTCGTTATAGCCATTGTTTACTGCTATTTGTCTAATGATATTTAGTTCTGTCTCGAAGTTATTTTTTGTCATAGGAATTTCTGTCAGTCTATGTATCATGCTATGGTAGGCTGCTAATTTGTGTTGTGTAGGATGGGATGATGAATTGTGTATAGTTGTGTCAGTATGGGTAGGTTTATGATATACGGAGAACTCATGTTTGTTGTGTAGTCTGGTAATCGTTACATCTAGAAAGTTTATGGAATTATTCTGTTCTGTTTCTATTGTGAACTCAATATTACTATGAAGTGAATTAATGTATAATAGAAATTGGTCAAGTTGTCTGTTAGTTCCTGTAAAGCAGGCTAGTATGTCATCCACGTATCTCCACCAATATAAGAACTGTTTAAATACGGGGTGTTTAGAAATTGTTGTTTCAAATTGGTTCATAAATATATCTGATAGTAATGGGCTTAGAGGATTACCCATAATAAGCCCTGCACTGTTGTTTGTGTAAATTTGATTATTGAATTCAAAATAGTCTTGATGTATGCAAATTTCAAGAAGGTGTAAAATTTCAGATGCAATGATCGGATTTGTACTATTATGTTCTAAAAGGTTTTTAACCAAAACAAAAGTTTCTGTAGGAGGAACACTAGGAAAAAGATTTTTTACGTCAAATGAAGTTAGTCTGGAGTTGTTGGGCAATTGAAAATGTTGTATTTTATTAACTAGTTCTAGTGTATTTTTTACGGTGAATTTAGGTGACTATTTCACTCATCTTAAAATTTTCACATAATCTGACCAATCGCAAACCAAAGACAGCTTGTGTTATCGCGAAAACACCAACTGTCTTTCAATTCTGATTAGTCTATCAGCTTCGTGTTTTCAACGACGTAACCATGGATACCGATCGCAAAGCAAAGTTTGACGTTTGCCAAAAAAATTATTGTAGCTGTATACGTCAAAATGAGTCGTTTCGGTGGTACTTCAAACGAAGTTATAAACCAAAACATTGAAGAAAATATACCGAGTAACACAATAAAATCTAAATCTTATATATGGAGACAATTTATGATGTTCTGTGTGGATCGCAACTACAAATTAGATGGAGAAAATAACAACGAAAGACTAGCATTCATTCTAAAAGACTGGGCCTTCAACATGCGAAAAATTGATGGTAGTGATTACAAGGAGAGTGTTATTAAAACCATATGGAACACTACTGCAAAATTGGTACAAGAAAAATATTTCCGTTTATAATAATTATAGTCGAGAATAATGTATTTTTTTCGTGTACAAATTATTTATTGTTATAGGTAAAAAATAATTATAACAAATTATTTATAGTTATAATAAATATTTCATGATTATGACTAATTGTGAATTATTCAAAAAATGGGTAGATTTGGGTTACCTAGATCAAATGTATTATTATTAAATTCCTTCCTCTCATTCTACTGAATTTTTGACCTATCATTTTGTTCGTGAAATAGTCTAATAAAATACCACTCGTGATTTAATTTACCTTATAAGTCTGTCTTTTATTTCTAAACTCAACTGAGTTGCTTAAAGAAAATACCCCTCGTCCTACGGACTCGTGGTGTTTTCAAGCAACTCAGTTTCGTTTAGAAGTAAATCGACAGACTTATCGCGAAAATTGAATCACTAATGGTATTACTATTGAAAATTCCACACCTGTAATTTTGAACCAATCAAAATACGTTATTTTGACAGATCACCATGGCAACGGAGGTATTTTATCGGAAATTTTTTGCTCGTGGGGTACCCAACAGCGAATTATAGTGGAAATTTTTTGACGTTTACAATAACAGAACATTTTTGACAGACTGGTTTTTATTTGTTTACATAATTTAGTTTTGATTCATTTTCTATCACTTGTAGTTACTCAAAACTTATGTAAAATTGAAGAATATACTATTTTCTATCTTGAAATGGTATTCCCATGCAACTACAATGAGTAGAAATTACGAATTTGAAAGTCTAAATAATTGATGACAAAGCTATGGCGCGCTATTAATCTGTTCATGCAGCTTTGGATTTTCAAATGCAAATTTGGTGTGGAATTTTCTTACCGAATACCACGCGAAGTCAAATTAATATCCGGAAATTTTTTTTTGATCAAGAATATTTTTAGAAAATTTCCGGAAATAATTTGACCTCTAGTGGTATTACTAGTGAATATTCCACACCTGTAATTTTGAACCAATCAAAATACGTTATTTTGACAGATCACCATGGAAACGGAGGTATTTTATCGGAAATTTTTTGCTCGTGGGGTACCCAACAGCGAATTATAGTGGAAATTTTTTGACGTTTAAAATAACAGAACATTTTTGACAGACTGGTTTTTATTTGTTTACATAATTTAGTTTTGATTCATTTTCTATCACTTGTAGTTACTCAAAACTTATGTAAAATTGAAGAATATACTATTTTCTATCTTGAAATGGTATTCCCATGCAACTACAATGAGTAGAAATTACGAATTTGGAAGCCTAAATAATTGCTGACAAAGCTATGGCGCGCTATTAATCTGTTCATGCAGCTTTGGATTTTCAAATGCAAATTTGGTGTGGAATTTTCTTACCGAATACCACGCGAAGTCAAATTAATATCCGGAATTTTTTTTTGATCATGAATATTTTTAGAAAATTTCCCTCGTCTGCGACTCGGGAAATTTTCAAAATATTCATGATCTCAAAAAAATTTCCGGAAATAATTTGACCTCTAGTGGTATTACTAGTGAAAATTTAGTGTATTCTGTAATAATATCTGACAGTTTTTTTGAAAGTTTATATGACGGAGCTGTATAAAAAGAAACTACAGGTCTTATTGGGTGGTCAGGTTTGTGTAGTTTAATAAAAGAGTATAATTTAGGGGGTTGTGGGTTCATAATATTAGGGTATTTCTGTTCTGTTGGATTTAGTATTGATTTTGAATTTTCAATGGCTAGTTTAATTTGTTTTCGGTATTTTTCTGTGGGGTCTTTGTTTAGTGTTATACTATTTTGGTTATTTAAAAATTCTATTGTTTTGTTATTATAGTCACTTTTATCGATAGCAATAGTAGTGTTACCTTTGTCTGCTTTTGTAAATATTATGTCATGTTTTATTGATTTATTTTTAATTGAAACGGCTATTTGGTTTTCTTTGTAACAGGAATTATTAGTTTCACTACCTACATCGTTAATAGATTTTGCAATGATGCTTTTTTCTATGTTATTGGCAGTTTTATTTAACGCTACTTCACATTCTACACCTAAATATTCTAAATTTTTTTGATTATTATGTTGAGGTAAGTTATGTTTGAATCCTTTCTCTAAAAGTTCTATCTCACTATTATTGAATTTGGTATCTGTTAAGTTTATAAATCTATTGAAAAAAGTATGATTTGAAAAATTTTTTGTATAATGAGTATTGAGTTTTTTACTATTGCAAATTAGATTATTTAGTTTTTTACATTGTGTATTATATTTTTTGTCTATTATATTATCTACTTCTGTTCTTACGTTAGAGTCTAGGATGTCAAATTCTATATTGTCTAATCTATAATGTAATTCTGAATGACATACCTTAAGATAAACAACTATAATATCTCGTTTGCTGTACTGGGTGCTTCTATCCCGTTTCAGCCATCTGGTCTGGCCCTGTTGGATACCTGCTATCGCGGCGGCGATAGCAGGTATCCAACAAGGTATGTCATTCAGAATTACATTATAGATTAGATAATATAGAATTTGACATCCTAGACTCTAACGTAAGAACAGAAGTAGATAACATAATAGACAAAAAATATAATACACAATGTAAAAAACTAAATAATCTAATTTGCAATAGTAAAAAACTCAATACTCATTATACAAAAAATTTTTCAAATCATACTTTTTTCAATAGATTTATAAAGTTAACAGATACCAAATTCAATAATATTGAAATAGAACTTTTAGAGAAAGGATTCAAACATAACTTACCTCAACATAATAATCAAAAAAATTTAGAATATTTAGGTGTAGAATGTGAAGTAGCGTTAAATAAAACTGCCAATAACATAGAAAAAAGCATCATTGCAAAATCTATTACCGATGTAGGTAGTGAAACTAATAATTCCTGTTACAAAGAAAACCAAATAGCCGTTTCAATTAAAAATAAATCAATAAAAATGTTAGGTTTTAAATCTGGTTGGACTGTAATTATTTGCGCTGGTATGGATATATTGCATTAAGAAAACTATATTTAAATTTGAAGTTTATTCTGACAACTTGGTAAAAATTCAATTATTTCTATATTGTTTATCAAGGTGCATGCATCACCATGCAAACATAAATCTTCTTTTTATTTTCTTTCCATCTTCTACGAAACTGTCACATAACAAAAAAAGTCAAAAAGTTCCTAACATACTCCCCGCGTTGAAGTACACTTCAAACAAGTCCACGACACATAATACACTTGGGAAGTTGTTATAATAGTTAGAGGATCACTGAGATTCTTCTAAAGGCAATTGGGCTAGATGTCTGGAGGATCTGGTGATGATGCCTTTCGAGGTTTTAACTTGAACAACCCTGATTTTTCCATCTTTTCCAGGAAATACCTTCTCTATTCGTCCTAAAGACCATTTACATGGAGGTAAACTTGAATCATGGATAATCACTAAAGCATCTGGATTGAGAGGTTTCGATGAATTCTGGTTCCATTTATAAGACTGGTGCAATTGGCTGACATTCTTTTGAAAAGCGAGCCCAGAATCGTTGATGAAGTTGCTGAACTTGTTGGAAACGATTAAGTCTGTTTGTAGGAATTGATAGAACATTGGGTTCAGGAAGTGAAGTTAAAGGACGTAATGTCAAAAAATGGGAAGGAGTTAAGGGTTCAAGGTCAGATGGATCTTCTGAACTAGCAAAAAGTGGTCTTGAATTTAAAATACACTCTATTTCGGTTAATAAAGTAAAAAATTCTTCATATGTTAAATTAATATTGGTAAGTGTGCGTTTCATATGAAATTTCATTTGTTTTATAGACGATTCCCATAAACCGCCAAAATTTGGGTTATATGGTGGAGAAAAATGCCATGCAATATTTTTAGTTAAAGCAAAATTGTGAATGGTATGGCTATTTGTTTCCAAAAAATGATAAATAGACTTTAATTCTCTATTGGCTGATTTAAAAGTGGAACCATTGTCGGAGTAAACATTAGTGGGAATACCCCTGCGAGATATAAATCGTTTAAAACATGATAAAAAACAGTCAGTTGTCATATCAGTTAATAATTATAAATGTATAGCTTTTGTAACAAAGCAGACATATATGCAAACTTAACCTTTTAGAATTTTGCTTCCTCGTCCCTTTTTCTCCTTTAAAGGGAACGGTCCTGCAAAATCTAATCCCACATTGTCAAAAGTGTGTGATGTAGTAATTCGTTCATTAGGAAGTGGACCCATGGTCATTGAAGTATTAGGTGGTTTTACTCGAAAACACTTAATACATTGTCTCACTATTTGCTTGGTTAATACTTTTCCTGATATTGGCCAATACTTTTGTCTGATTAGTGACAATAATAGTTGTGGTCCTGGGTGCAAATAGTTTACATGGTAATGTGTACATATTAATTTTGTTAAAGCATGAAATTTTGGTAATAGGATTGGAGTTTTTATATTATTTGGTAACATTGTATGTAAAAGTCGTCCTCCTACCTTTAATACATCATTATCTAAAATAGGTGATAAATGAATTAATTTGGATTTTTTATTTAATGGTTTTTTATTTGCCAAGCTAACAATTTCATCTTGAAAAGATTCTGCTTGAACAAGTTTTATTAATATTAAAAAGGAGTCATTTAGTTCTTTTACACTTAAAAGCATGCTATCTGCTCTAGTTTTAGTTTTAATAGATATTGTAAATCTTATAAGATATGCAAATACTCTTTTTAGTTTATGTAAATTTGAAAATCTACTAATAAAATTCGAAATCCAACTTATGTGTATATTGGAAGATAAGGTTGCTTGAACTGACTGCTTAAGTTCTGGTATTTCTTCTAGTTCTCGAAGTGAATTAATCGGCAAATTATTGGGATGTTGTCTCAAAAAATGTGGCCCATGAAACCAAAGGTTGGATTCAATGAAAGATTCAGGAAGAATTCCGCGACTAGCAATATCTGCCGGATTTTCCTTAGTGTTGACATAGTGCCAACTGTTCACAGTGGTGAGAGATTGGATTTTAGCTACTCTATTAGATACAAATACCTGTAGCTGGTGCGGCTCTAGTTTCAACCAACATAATACTATATTTGAGTCAGACCACATATAAATTGGAACATTCACAACTGGTAAGCCTTTTACAACCTTATTAATAAGTTGAGAACCTAAGAGAGCTGCACATAATTCAAGTTTCGGGATTGTTAATTGTTTGAGAGGTGCAACCTTTGTTTTTGAACATAAAATATGAGAATTGTACTCATTATTTTTACCAATACTGGATATATAAATGCTACTTGCATAAGCTTTAAGAGAAGCATCACAAAAGCAATGGATGCCAATGATTTGACTGTATGGTCCAACAACGGATCTTGGAATACGTAATAAATTTAACTGAGGCAACTGGTTATATAACTGCCTCCAGGATTTATTTAACTCTGGAGGTACAGGTTCATCCCATGGTTTTTGAAGTTGGAACAATTTTTGAATAATTATTTTGGCAAGTATAATAACTGGACTGAGAAGACCCATTGGATCCCAAATTTTAGAAATAATGGATAAAATTTGACGTTTAGTAAATAAAACAGGCATTTCACAAAGTGATATTTTATAACAAAGGAGGTCTTGGCGACTCATCCATTGAATTCCAAGAGTTCTGGTACTCTCAGAGCTTCCAATATCAATGATATTATTGGAAATATCATTGTTATCAACGTGAACAAGGGTATCAGGAGTATTGGAAATCCATTTTCTTAAGATAAAATTTCCAGATTTCAATATTTTAAAAATGGTTTTGCATCTCAATTGCAATTCTTCTAAGTCGTTTGATCCAGTGAGTAGATCATCTACATAAAAGTCTTGTATCACAGATTTTGCAGCTGAAGGAAACTGAGATTGAAAGTCTAGGGCCAATTGGCGCATACATCTCATGGCTAAGAATGGAGCTGCCTTTTGTCCATAAGTTACTGTGGTTAATTTAAATGTGTCAAGACTATCAGCTGGATTTTCTCTCCAAACAATTTGTTGAAGGGTTTGGTCCTCTTCATGTACCATTACTTGTCTGTACATTTTTGACACATCCGCAGAAACAACGTGGGTGTACTGTCTAAATCGTACTAGAATGTCAAAAATATCGTTTTGAATTTTGTGTCCTGTATACTGAAGATCATTGAGAGACCAACCAGAAGTACTAGGACAGGAGCCATCAAAATCTACTCTGAGTCTAGTAGTAAGACTGGTGTCTTTTAAAACTCCATGGTGGGGTAAAAAATAGGATTTAGAAGATATATTTTTCATATCGACCTTAACCATATGTCCCAGGTTTTGATATTCTTTAATAAAGTCATGGTATAAATCACTAAGTTCTGGATTTTTGGTAAATCGTTTTTCTAATAATAGAAATCTGCTGACAGCAGTATCTAAGGAGTCTCCTAACAAATCAGCAGAGAACTTCAGTGGAAGTTTTACTACAAATTGGCCACTTTCGGACCTGGTAGTGCTTTTTTGAAATATTTCTTCGCATTCGTCATCATCTTTCGACCATGGTGTAGAATCTTGCATTTCTTCTATTTGCCAGAAATGTTTTAACTGGTCATCTTCGGCGATGGTTCTGGTAAAGTTACATGACACACGAGTTGTCTCATAGGGAACAACTCCATTTACAATCCAGCCTAAACGTGTATTTTGAAAATTTGGTAAACCTTTTCCCAGGTTGATTTTGCCATCGGTAAGGAGATCCCAGAATAAATTGGCACCAATAATGGCATCAACATTAGTGGATTCATTAAATAAAGGATCAGATAGCTGAATATTAGATGGGATAACAAAATTTGAAGTATCAAAGCTAGCTGACGGAATTTGGTTTGAAATGACTGGTACAACATAAAATATGGATGTAATATTAAAGCTATTGAACTTAGACAACAAAGAAATTTGGCACTTCTTTGTGATAATTGACACTACCTGGTTTATACCACTAACAGCAAGGTTAGTTGGAACCAATGGAAGATTTAATTTTTTACAAAAGCTCTCGCTTATCATATTTATCTGAGCGCCACTGTCTAGAAGCGCACGACATGGTATTAATTTATTATCATTTGACCTGACATTAAAAACAACTGTTGACAAAAGAACTTGTTTATTTTGCAAATCTACTGCTTGTGCAGATAGCTGGCGAGTTGCCATTGGTGGCATATTAACATTCTGTATACTATTTACTGATGTTTCATATGGCTGGACATTGTTGTCAGAGTCCACTGAAACATGTTGAATGTCATCAAAGTGTATTAAGGAATTATGTTTTAAATGACATTTCAAACATGGTTTTAGTGTACACTCTTGAGCCCTGTGCCCAATTCTTAGGCAATTGTGACACAAATTTAAATCATTAACTTTACCTAATCTGCCTTTGGTATCTAGTTTGAGGAATTGAATACAAGAATATATATAATGATTGCCTTTACACAAAACAAAACTCTTTTTCTGTGCTAAATTTACTTGGACTGCTCTCTTATGACCTTCACGGTTTGTATATTTGTAATTAGAATTGGAATTATTATTATTATTATTGTGATTGGCATTATGAGAATTTTGGTCTTGGATTTCTTCCAAAGTATCTACTTTCGTTTTTAAGAAATTAAAGAATTCCATTAAGGTAGGGAGTTCCTCTTTGGTGCGAAACTCTTTCCATTCTCTATAACTCTGTTTATCAAGTTTATCAGAAATAATGTTTATTAACAATAAATCACTTAGGCACTCTTTTGTTATCTGCAAACTTTCAATTGAAGTGACACTATCTGACACAATATCTAACAATTGTCTTAGATGCTTTGGAGACTCTTTATTAATTGACTCTAAACTAAAAATGGTTTTAATGTGTTTTTTTACTAATAACCTTTTATTGTCAAATCTCTGACAGAGAGCATCAAAGGCAGTTTGGTAATAGTCACCAGAAAATTCAATTTTATCTATTATACGTTTTGCATATCCATCCACATATTGTCGCAAAAGCTGAAACTTATGACTGTTTGACAAAGGACTGTTATGAATGACACTAGTAAACGTGGATTTAAATTCTAACCAAGTTTCTAACTCCCCAGTGAAGACTTTGATTTTCATTTTTGGTAACAAAAGGTGACTTAAGGAGTCTACTTGAGGAGTAGAACTCAAACTAGTATCGTGTGAAGACTGAAATGTGTTACTTTCAATATAACCTTTCAAAAAACCCATAGCTTTAAAATACCTATTTTCAAATAATTCATTTTCCTCATACTGTTCTTTTAATTTGTCTTCCGGTGTTAAAATTTCAATTTGCAGTTGAACATCTTGAAATTCTTTTAATAAACTGGCATTCGTTTCATATCTTAGTTGAATTTCTGACAGAGATGGTTTACTACTTGGCTTAGCAGCTTTTATTATATTAACATAAGACTCTAAATTGGTCAGTTTTCCCTTGTAAGAACCCCTTGTTCTTATATGATTGGCTAAAGTCATTTTTTGGCGATTTATGGCAATCCCACAAACTTGTTAGCAAATTAATATTAATGGAAATTAAATTTATTCTATATTAAATCAAAAACAAATCTTTAAAATGCACTGTTTTGCTTAATTCAGAAATAAAAATAGGTTTATGATATAATAGCAAAAAGGACAGACTTATCTTCAAGTTTTGGACGTGGCTTGGTGCACGGTATCTTGAAAATAACGGAATCTATTGGAATTACTTATATCTTCCAGTCTTGGAAGTCGCTTGGTGGACAATAACTTGAAAATATACCAATATATGGTAACTTCAAACCCACTTGGAAACGTGGCTGTTGGCACCTTTCTTAATGAATATATCCTTAATTCGACGATGTAGGACCAAATCCGGCTCGAAGGACCAAAATGTTAGGTTTTAAATCTGGTTGGACTGTAATTATTTGCGCTGGTATGGATATATTGCATTAAGAAAACTATATTTAAATTTGAAGTTTATTCTGACAACTTGGTAAAAATTCAATTATTTCTATATTGTTTATCAAGGTGCATGCATCACCATGCAAACATAAATCTTCTTTTTATTTTCTTTTCATCTTCTACGAAACTGTCACATAACAAAAAAAGTCAAAAAGTTCCTAACACATGACATAATATTTACAAAAGCAGACAAAGGTAATACTACTATTGCTATCGATAAAAGTGACTATAATAACAAAACAATAGAATTTTTAAATAACCAAAATAGTATAACACTAAACAAAGAGCCCACAGAAAAATACCGAAAACAAATTAAACTAGCCATTGAAAATTCAAAATCAATACTAAATCCAACAGAACAGAAATACCTTAATATTATTAACCCACAACCCCCTAAATTATACTCTTTTATTAAACTACACAAACCTGACCACCCAATAAAACCTGTAGTTTCTTTTTATACAGCTCAGTCATATAAACTTTCAAAAAAACTGTAAGATATTATTACAGAATACACTAAATTTTCACCTAAATTCACCGTAAAAAATACACTAGAACTAGTTAATAAAATACAACATTTTCAATTGCCCAACTTTGTCCGGTCAACTTAGACATCAAAATGCTTGGCAAATAACAAAAATTGCCGGAGAGCCAAATTTTGGTGGAGAGCTAGGGTATACCATTATAAATAAAGTTTAAAAAGTCCCCATCGATCCCATGTGTGCGTCAAAAGTTATTCGGGGTCAAAAGTCAAAATTTGAGATTTTTTTGATTTTTTTCGAAAACGGTAAATTTTATCAAAAAAAAACCTCAAACCAAAGTTATAGATCTTAACATTCTCTACAAAAATTGTCCTTACAATTTTTTTCCTAAGAGTTACTATTCCTGAGATATCGCGATTTTAAAAGTTACTTTATACATTTTATGCACATACAGGGTGCGCCAAACCTCTGGTCTTCTTTGATTACGGCTAAATTATGAGATATACAAAAAAATGTTTATAACAAAACTAATGTGTATCAAAGAGGTCTATAATTTAAAATTATTTTCAATTATACAGGGTGAGTCAGAACGACGGTATGAACCAAAGCTGTATTTTTTAAATGGAACACCCTGTATATTAAATCATTTTTGAATATATTATTTAAAAATATGAAAAATTTGTATAAGGTCTTATAGGCCTAAAGTTAATAATTTTCAAAATATTTACATTTTTATTGAGAAAAATGGTAATATTTATAGGGTTGTGGATTATGTTTCCAAGGAAATAAAAATTTAGGTGACAGGTTAAAGTTTTTAAAATATAGTGTTGTTTTCAAATAATTTAATATTTTTTACTTTTAGCCATAAAATATACAGTGTGATCACTCTTTGCAAATACAAAATTTTCTCATTTTTTTTAAATGGGACACCCTGTATATTAGTTTTGTGTTTGGTAGTAAATATTACAACCTTTCTTTTGGTATAAGGTTGTATGTACCTAGCATGTTTCGTTTTGTAGATATTTAAAAAAACTATAGATTTTACGTTTTTGCGGATTTTTTATTTAAAAATTTTTTTGCAAAAAAAATAATTATAATCTGGTTTTAGAAACATACAGTAAAATATAAAATATGAAAATAAAAACGTAATTAAAGATTAAAATAAATCGTATGCTAGTACAATTCAATTGAATTTAATAACTTTAAATTATTTTACAAAAAATATTTTACCTTATTAATGAATACATAAATTAGTTACTAAATTAAAAAAACAACCAAATTTTAAATCAATCGTAGTAATTCTTCTACCGCAGCAACTTTCCTGTACCAAATTAATTGTTACTTATATTGTATTTACGAGTAAGATCAGTTAATAACTTTTTAATTTACCTACATCTTGAGAACGTATAAAGTATGCTTTGAAACAAATGAACGTTATGGAAGTATATTAAGAAGTAAATAGTATCTATGTACCTACTCGTGTCACAAAAGCTGGTAATAATTTCTAATGGTTTCGCCCAAAACAAATGTCATATCCAAAAATTTTTCGGTTAAAAAATTAAAATTTAAAATATAAAAAATTGTTACAAAAATTTCAACTACAAAAGTATTACCAGTTTTTGTGACACCAGTAAATACTATTTATATTAATAAATAATTTGGATGATACATTTAACATTCATTTGTTTCAAAGCATACTTTATAATAATTTTTATATTCTCAAGATGTATGTAAGTAAATTTAAAAGGTAAATTAAAAGTTTAACTAAATACAATTTAACTAACAATTAATTTGGTACAGGAAAGTTGCTGTAGTAGAAAAATTACTACGGTTGATTTAAAATTTGGTTGTTGATTTAATTTAGTAACTAATTTATGCATTCATTAATGTGGTAAAATATTTTTTGTAAAATAATTTAAAGTTATTAAATTCAATTGAATTGTACTAGCATACGATTTATTTTAATCTTTAATTACGTTTTTATTTTCATATTTTATATTTTGGTGTATGTTTCTAAAACCAGATTATAATTATTTTTTTTGCAAAAAAATTTTTAAATAAAAAATCCGCAAACACGTAAAATCTATAGTTTTTTTAAAATATCTACAAAACGAAGCAAGCTAGGTACATACAACCTTATACCAAAAGAAAGGTTGTAATATTTACTACAAAACGCAAAACTAATATACAGGGTGTCCCATTTAAAAAAATGAGAAAATTTTGTATTTGCAAATAGTGATCACACTGTATATTTTATGGCTAAAAGTAAAAAATATTAAATTATTTAAAAATAACACTATATTTTAAAAACTTTGACCTATCACCTAAATTTTTATTTCCTTGGAAACATAATCCACAACCCTATAAATATTACCATTTTTCTCAATAAAAATGTAAATATTTCGAAAATTATTAACTTTAGGCCTATAAGACCTTATACAAATTTTTCATATTTTTAAATAATATATTCAAAAATGATTTAATATACAGGGTGTTCCATTTAAAAAAATAAAACTTTGGTTCATACCGTCGTTCTGACTCACCCTGTATAATTGAAAATAATTTTAAATTATAGACCTCTTTGATACACATTAGTTTTGTTATTAACATTTTTTTGTATATCTCATAGTTTAGCCGTAATCAAAGAAGACCAGAGGTTTGGCGCACCCTGTATAAGCCGGCACAAGTATAAATGCCTATTTGTGTCTCTTTTATATAGTACCTGTATTATACTATTCTGAAAATATTTCTTCAAAAGGTAATCAGTCCCAAACTGAATTTCCTCTATCCACGTGGCCTTGAAAAACATTTGGCTATACCATTGTTTAAAAAAGAACAGATTGTCTATTATAGGCAATGGCTACAGTATTGTCCGTAGGTCTGGTTCATAATATTATCTGTTTCTTTTAGTGCTAAAGGCGGCTACAATGACTCGACAAAGAATATTAAAGCTGCAGAACAACGTCGTCGAACTACAAAAACATCATCGGGTTCCGAGATTATCTTTGATGAAAATATAACAGTTCCAGCGAATCAACAACAATTTTTCGCCAACATTAATAATAAATCTCGTTTCATTTCCATGTTAACTGACAAATTAACAGCTGCGAATATTGAAGTGAAACAAGCTAAAAATGACGCAGATGTCCTTATAATTGAGACAGCAATTGAAACATTTAAGGCAACAAACACAACATATTGTAGTTGGTGAAGATGTTGATTTTTTGGTACTGATTACTGCAAGGACTCCAGTAGATAAAGTTATTTATTTTCTGAAACCTGGAAGGGCTCAACAGCGAACAGAGATATATTCTTCGAATAGTTTATCGGCTTATCCCAAATGCCAAAAGAACATTTTATTTTTACATGCGATAACCGGCTGCGACACTACGTCCGCAATGTACAGAAGGGACAAAACGTCAGTACAGTGGAACCTCGATAACTCGGATTAATCGGGACCGCGGCCGATCCGGGTTATCGAAAATCCGGGTTAGCCGGAGAATATAGTAAAAATTAATAAATAACCTCCATTACAATTACAAAAACATGAAACACATATGCACAGTACACATCTAAATTACGTATAGTTGTATAGAGTGTAGAGTTTTGTTCATTTCTTGGTAAAAAACTCAGTCATACTGTAGAGATGTACCGACACCATAATATGGTAGGTCTGGATCCTGCGTATAAAAAAAAATTGATAAATAGCAAGCTGAAAATTTGTTATTAGCTTAAGGGTGTCTAGTCGGACAAACATTAATATATGGGAACACTGGAACAGGGGAAGTTTTAACTGTGGAACAGGTTAAAAATTTGGAACGGTCAGACCACGAAAACGGCACATGTATTTTTTCCGACAGAACAGACTTAAACTCTCCGAACAGAGATTAAACTCTCATGCAAAAATCAGACTGCTATTTATCACCAAATTGGCGTTTTAATGAGTGGAACATGTAGAATATGTCAAATGACAGGAATTATGACAGGTGATAAATAGCAGTCTGATTTTTGCATGAGAGTTTAATCTCTGTTCGGAGAGTTTATGTCTGTTCTGTCGGACAAAACAAATGTGCCATTTTCGTGTTCTGACCGTTCCAAATTTTTGACCTGTTCCACAATTAAAACTGCCCCTGTTCCAGTGTTCTCATATATCAAAGTTTATCCGACTAGACACCCTTAAGCTATTAATAAATTTTTAGCTTGCTATTAATCAACTTTTTTTTCATACGCGGGATCCAGACCTATGGTAGCATAATATCATATTATGATGCTGCAATAAATTTATTTTAAAGATTCGTCTTTATCAATCCTACCTAAGTTTCTTTTCCATTGTCACTGCAACATTTTTAGGTTTTGTTACCATTACGTAGACAAAGCAAACACAATCTGAAGCACGATTACATTACAGAACGGAAGTGATTAATAGGCTGTACTACACACAATACAAGAATTTTTAAATAGTCACGTCTTTTTTAAACAATGCTAAGACAGTTTGACATAAATAAAGAAAAAGGAATACAGACAGGTGTCTGTTCTTTCCGATAAGCTGAGACGGTCGCTCTGGCTGCCGCCGTGTGCATGAATCATTTTTACTATTGTACTTATGTGTTCAAATTACACAAATACACATTATCTCTGAAATATTATTTGGCCTACATACATTTTTATTTGATAAAATTGTTAAATTGTTTATTTGTTAAATTTTTGTCTGATGAAAATCGGTCCGCGTTAGCCGGACTTCCGGGTTATCGGGGGCCGACTTATCGGGGTTCCACTGTACTTAAATTATTCGAAAAAAAAAAAGATTTGACTGACTGCTGTAAAGTTTTTACAGAACTTGATTCTACACCGCAAACAATAATTACGGAAGGAATTCGCTTTCTTCTTGCGGTTTATGGAGTAAAAAATTATTTGTCTTGATAAATACCGATACTTAACTTTTGTAAAAAATACGCGAAACAAGTACAACTATCATGTCTTCCTCCAACATCAGCATCTGCTTTTCAACATTTGTGTCGAGTATATTATCAAGTTCAAACATGGCTAGACAATAAACTGAATCCAGAAGACTGGGGTTGGAAATTAATAGATAATACTCTGGAACCGATTAAAACCTTACTTCCACCTGCTCCAGAAAAACCCCTCAACACTATTTTTTGCAATTGCAAAAAAGGTTGTAGTGCCAAATGTGGATGTAAAAAAGTCGGGTTGCTGTGTTCTCTAGTGTGTACCAACTGCCAAGGTCAGTCTTGCTCAAATGTCCAGTTTAGTACAACAGAGGAAGACTCCTGTGATTTTAATGAAGAGACCAATGACTCAGTCACATTTGAACAATTTTTGAACATCCAGCAAGAGGAAGAGGAAGAAGATGAAATCGAAGAAGACTTGACTGTTGAAGTCGACTTTCAAGAATATGAATCCGATTAAAATATCTAAAGAAATCAAAACAATAGTTAACCTAATAATCAATAGCAATATCAATAGTCAATATCAATAATAAGGTAATATTTAGAACTTGACCGGTATTGTTTCCTTAAATTATCCTAAAGTTGTCAAAACAGTTAGTGGAGTAGGCCTACAGGGGAAACCACGGTAAAAAAAAACGCGCCTAGTACACTACCTCACAGGTGGTGTGGAAACGTGTGCATATCATGTATAATGTGACTCTTTGAATCGCGATATCTCAGGAATGGCAACTCTTAGGAAAAAAATAGTAAGGACTATTTTTGTAGAGAATTTTAAGATCTACAACTTTGGTTTAAGGTTTTTTTTTGATAAAACTTACCGTTTTCGAAAAAAATCCAAAAAATCTCAAATTTTGACTTTTGACCCCGAATAACTTTTGACGCACACATGGGATCGATGGGGACTTTTTAAACTTTATTTGTTATGGTATACCCTAGCTCTCCACCAAAATTTAGCTCTCCGGCAATTTTTGTTAGTTCAAATGTCTATATAGACCGAAACAACTCCAGACTAATTTCATTTGACGTAAAAAATCTTTTTCCTAGTGTTCCTCCTACAGAAACTTTTGTTTTGGTTAAAAACCTTTTAGAACATAATAGTACAAATCCGATCATTGCATCTGAAATTTTACACCTTCTTGAAATTTGCATAAATCAAGACTATTTTGAATTCAATAATCAAATTTACACAAACAACAGTGCAGGGCTTATTATGGGTAATCCTCTAAGCCCATTACTATCAGATATATTTATGAACCAACTTGAAACAACAATTTCTAAACACCCCGTATTTAAACATACTAGCCTGCTTTACAGGAACTAACAGACCACTTGACCAATTTCTATCATACATTAATTCACTTCATAGTAATATTGAGTTCACAATAGAAACAGAACAGAATAATTCCATAAACTTTCTAGATGTAACGATTACCAGACTACACAACAAACATGAGTTCTCCGTATATCATAAACCTACCCATACTGACACAACTATACACAATTCATCATCCCATCCTACACAACACAAATTAGCAGCCTACCATAGCATGATACATAGACTGACAGAAATTCCTATGACAAAAAATAACTTCGAGACTGAACTAAATATCATTAGACAAATAGCAGTAAGCAATGGCTATAACGAACAAAGAGTTAACAACATTTTAAACCAAAAACTCCATAAGAAAGCCTTGAAATTAGTGTATCCACCACCACAGAAAGAACCCAGTACCTTCTGCTCTCTCACATATACTGGCAAAATAACAACAAAAATAGCCAGATACATAAAAAAGAAAGGAATAACACCAGCTTTCAGAACTAACAACAACTTAAGCAAACATATTAAAAACAATAAAAGCCGAAAGAGAAAGCAACTGCAGAGTGGTGTGTACAAACTAACTTGTGGTGACTGTCCGAAAACTTACATCGGTCAAACTGGCAGAACTTTTGACAAACGAATAGCAGAACACAAAAGGGCTTTCAACAATAGAAAAACAGACACTTCTACATACGCACTTCACCTTCTAGATCATAATCATTCTTTCAATGAAGATTTTCAAATTCTACATATTCAAAATAAAGGCCTTAAGCTATCACTTTTGGAATCAATGGAAATTAATAAATTGAAAAATACAGATATAATTCTGAATGACCAACTCGAGACAAACAGATCCCCACTCCTCAACCTCTTCAGTTAAAGACTTAAAAAGGCAAACACATTGTAAAATATATCACTTGAGAAAGGCACTTTGCCGAAACAGCTGTAGTAATAACATAGTTGTAATAAATTTTGTGGAAGTATAGAAAACAAACGTTTTTCAGTGTTTTATTGTGAGATAAAATGAACTTCCATCAAGTAACGGTCGAATCCATCAATTAAATAACAAGTCATTTTTTCATTTTCAAATATACGTCAAATAAACAATTATTCCACAAATAAACGTTAAAATGTATAGATACTTACTTAATGGAGAACAGAATATTGTATAGGGCGTCAATAAGTTATTTCATCAATGACATATCATGATGTCACTTTTACTTTTTCTCCCTAGGGAGGAAAAGCACTATTACTCCCTAAGGAGGAAAAGTACGACTTTGCTCCCTACAATCAGGTCAGGACAAGTTCGCTTTGGGTAGAGGTAGGTGGAAAAATTGTTAACCTGATCAAATTGTTTTATGAAGGGTACAAAGCTAGAGTAGAATACGATGAAGTGATCACAGAAGAAATAGCTATTGAAAGCGGTGGTAAACAAAGTTGTATTTTGTCTCCTACGTTATTCCTAATCTTGGTAGACTGGATTATGAGGAAAGTAACAGATAATCTAACAGACAGTAGATGGAATCTCTTTAACCTTTAACTAAAAACAGCGGATTTGTTTATTTTTTTTGAAAAAATACATTTAGTTGTTTGTTATAAACCTTATTGGGCATCATTGAATACTTGGAGTTCCTTCTCAGTAAGCCAATTGGGATTTATAACTGGAATCATGGAATAACTGGATTCCCTGATAAATAAAATTAATAATAAAAAATTTTTTGAAATGTGATTTTTTACAGGAGAAAAAGTATTGTTTATGAAGAAAAATATATTTTGTGCCATAATGACTAAAAAACAATTGAAATATGAATTTATATTACTATTTATATTAATATAATCGTGGAGTATATTGTCCACCACCGGAAACAACAAATAATAAACTGGAAATTATGATCCTCCCAGAACGTCGATTATAACGAAACTAAAACCAAATTGTAAAGCACATTCCAGTGATAGGTTAGAGAGATAAACAAGGTGAAAAATTTAATTTTTAAATATATTTGCAGTAGAATTCGTATATCTGGCGTACAAAATACGCCAGCGCGTGTAGTTATAGGTTAATCAGCTTGAAGGTTTTTCTGACATGCATTGCCTTGATTCTTAAGGTGCATATTGTGATCTATAGTGGTGCGTTTAGCACGAAATCCTTCTTGGTTCCTCCTTAGTTTCTTGTCAAATTCTACTTTCATTGTATCGAGCAGGATTTTTGTTAGCACTTTAGATGTGGCACTTAGTACTGTTTTTACACGCCAATTATTACAGTTGCCCAGATCAGCCCTTTTGGTATTTTTATTATCAATCCCTCTTTCCGTTCTTTTGGCATTCTTCGTTGGTTCACATTATATTCAGAATTTTATGTAGCAAATAATATACTTATAGATTGTTCGGTGTCTGCTTTTATCAGGCCGATGGGTACATTGTATTATGTTCCTGCTGATTTGCCATTCTTTAATAGGTAAATTTAGTGAGTTAACCCTTTCTTCTCTTGTAATTATCCCAGTGTTAAGCTCTAATTCTTAATGGGGTTCTGTCATGTTTTGCATAATATATTTCTTTAAAGTATTCTCTCCATCTTTGAGTTATTTCTTTTTCATGCATATTTTATTAATTTTTATTTACATTTTATTATAATTTTAAAAATCATAAACAAAAATATATAATTTTTCCGTAAATGCCGAGTCAAATAAAATTGTTTTGGTGGTAAGTGTGGCCTGGGATTATGGTTGTATATAGCTCTAATCAACTGTTTAACAACATTCAAATTGGCTCTTAAAGTCATGACATGAGTTTTAATTAGATAAACCGTAGAGTCGGAGCCTAACAGAAACGGAGAAAGTCTCAAACGCCATTTAAATGAATAAGGTTGGTACGCGTGTGGGATGGAAGTAATTTTCTACGAGATAATGTAGAGAAAGTTGTATTTTGGCACAGGGGTTATAGGTGGTACATTATTAAACCAGATAAACGATGTTTATTGTTTGATACGCGGAAAGTGCGGATTCCTTCAGGGGAAAATATACTGGGGAGAAAGTTTAATCTCAGAGATGCTTCAGACATAATTCTCTTTTGATTTTTGACACGGAATTTTGATGCTTTAAACTGTTGCTTTATTAAAGTCTACACAATAGAAGCTATATTCGATATTGTACATATACATCCAAATTTATATTAGCTTCCATGTTTTATAAATTCCTTTTAAAAGGCCTCTAATAAAGCATTTTTAATAAGGCATTAAAAAATTGTTACTAATTATATGCGTATGGGAAAATCATCAATTAGAAGGAGTGTATAATACAAATTTTGAATACGCAAAGGCAACTGTTAAAAATAATAAAAAGAAGAAAACCAAAATGTTTTAATCGTATTAAGAGAATGTCACAATATCAACTAGTTTTTTTTTCTTCTTATTTTTTTGACATCATAAGGATCTTTGCCTGCCTGGCTGTGTCCTTCTATTCAGGTCTCTCTTGTGCCCTTGTTTTTAATTTATTCATGGTTTTCAGGTTGTCCTCCACGTTAGCCAACCATCTTGCTCAGGGACTTTCTCATCTTTTGCCTTCCTATCGGCCTCCATTGTATTATTTTCTTTGCTGTTTTGCATCTTCTTGGCTCTGAATATGTCCCAGCCATGACAGTCTTTGACTTCACAAATCCTATAATATCAAACTCTTAATTCAATTCATTAACCTGGTTGATTCTCCTGATTCTCAATATGCGCTTTTCCTTTTGCACTGGGCCATATACTTTCCTGAGTATCTTTCTGTTGAATGCCATGACTTGGACTTAATTTTTTTTCGTCTTTACCCAGGTTTCATAACGACAGGCTACTACGGATCTAATATCTAATCAATGTTCGGAATTATATGCTATTGATTGGACGGGGTCGAGTTCGCTCCCAATGGTAAGAATTTTACCTGAACTAAAAAAGGTAGAGTCCGAATTGGCTCCCATAGACAAAATTTATTTTACCTAAACATGTCGAAAATATCACCCAGCGTTGTCACTTCTTTCAAATTTTCTCTTTTTGTTAGAAACAGGTACCTTCCTAGAAATATCTATGGGAAAGGAGGAAGACCTAACCCTTCGGTCCTAACTTAACTTTCGGGTATTAGAGTGTAGAGCGCAAACCGGCCGATTTCAGGTAAGAGCGCAAAACGGTCGAGCGCATACCGGCCGACACCGATAATTTGTGTTAAAATTGCCACATATGCCAATGTTGAACTAAGACAAACTCTAAAAGTAGTTGTCTAAAAGTATAATTTTCCTATAAAAAGTCTATATCACTATGTAAATTTCCTAAGCAGTATAAATATTACACGATTTGGCAACAATGTCTAATGTTTCCGCCATTATATGAGAGCCTACCCGCATTCATGCGGGAGCCAATTCGTACCCTTCTAAAATATACCTGAACGAAGCGGAGCGAACTCGACATCACCCTATTGATTATGTTCAAAATAAGAGAGCTAAAAGGAACTACAACGTTAACGTGATTTTATTGTCTCATATGGTCAATGAACCTCTAAATTTTAAAGAACCGTGGAGTGATACCAAATGGGTGCGTTTTTGAGAAAGGAGTGAATTAGTCTCTAGGCTCAGGGTGAATTAGGGTGAGTTCTATGCCCTTTTGGTACAAACACGTCTCCAGGAAAATTGTTCCAGGTTTAAATTTGCTATCAAAATATCACATTTTAAAGAAAAAAAATTTTTTTTTACAAAAATATATTCAATTGAAAAGCAAGAAAAAACAAGAAAGAAAGCAATTTTGTTTTTTGCTCCCTAATTTTCCACAGGGATATGGGTATAGGCATTGTTTTACCTAAAAAGAACTTCCCTTTCCTCTTTAAAATGAAGTTTGGTAAAAGCCTCTATGATTATTTCCTGTTTCCGAAATAGGATTTTTCAAATTTCGCCGCTCAAAGCATTTTTGCGCCATTTTCCCCATTATTTCGCAAACATTGTTCTGTAACTATTTTCTACGCATCTCTAGGTATATACAATTGTACATTTAGTAGAAAGAGAAGTCAATTACCTTTAAAATGGTCTATTGTAGAAGGTTGTTTGACTATTTTTAAGCAAGATATGGTTTTTAAAAATTTTATACTTTTAATGATTTTTGATATATTTTACGATTATTTTTAAATTTCACATTATAACTTTTTATTGTATATTTAGGTATATACATTGTACAATAAAAAAGAAAGCTTATTTTCTTTACTTTAGAATAGTGTATAGTAAAAAATTATAGGTCTATTACTAAACAAGATATGCTTTTTCAAAATTTGACATATACACATGCAATAGGTCCCACTAAGTTGGAACCATATTTAAAACTTTTTTATTATCAACTTTATGAAAAAATCATTGTTTGTAAAATGCTCTGCATAGTCTAAAACCTAAGATGTAATCATCAGATATAAAATTTTATCAATAGTGAACGAGACCTGTTAAAAAATATGAATTTCGCTCAAGAGTAACGTACCTTTATGTTTCATAATATCGAAAAGTGTTATTAAGAAAAGTTATTTGGAATTAAAAATTATGTTATAACATTCAATTATATTTTTTAAATTGGAAAAATAATTTTTTTTTCTACAACCGTGTTAAAAATACAATTTTTAACACTCCATACGAGCGTTAAAAATGCTACTTTAAGGCACTAGTGCTTTAAAATATTTTTAAGTCACTGCAGTTCGTATTGACCGTATAGGCAATTTTGATGTAATCTCAAAAAAAATATAAAAATGGAATGTCAGTCACCTTCAAGTAAAAGTTTTTGTAGATATTGTCCTGTAATTACGTTTGTAGAAAAATATTTTATGATATGCGTGTTAAAAAGTACATTTTTAAGACACTCATGTGAATTGCAGAACTCGCTATCGCTCATTCTGCAAACTTTCACATGCGTGCCTTAAACGTGTACTTTTAACACTTATATCATAAATAACTATTAAAACATTTCTCAAATTACGGATACCCTTGGAAAGCCTACGGATATCTTGTTTATAAATAGTCCTAGAGTTTTTTGCAATACACCATTTTAAAGTAAAGGAAATAAGCTTTTTTATCCGCAACGTATATAGCTAAATATACAAGAAAAAAAGTCAAAATGAGAAATTTAAAAAATAATTATAAAAAATATAAAAAATCTTTAAAAGTATAAAACTTTGAAAAAGCATAATTTGCTTAAAAATAGTCATACAACCTTGCGCAATAGACCATTTTAAAGGCAATTGACTTTTATTTCTACTAAATGTATCACTGAATATACCTTGAAATGCGTCGAAAAAAGTTACAGAGCAATGTTTGCGAAATAATGGAGAAAATGGCTTAAAAAGTGCTGAGAGCGGCGAATTTTGAAAAATTCTATTTCGAAAAATGTAAATTCTAGAGACTTCTTCCAAACGTCATTTTAACTTATAACTACCCTCGCATCAAGTTATAACACAACTACACGCGTGGCGTACTTTATACGCCACAAGAAAATGCCCTTAAAATCAGCGGATTTGTTTATTTTTTTTTTTGAAAAAATACATTTAGTTGTTTGTTATAAACCTTATTCGGCATCAGTGAATACTTGGAGTTCCTTCTAAGTAAGCCAATTGGGATTTATAACTGGAATCATGGAATAACTGGATTCCATGATAAATAAAATTACTAATAAAATTTTTTTTGAAATGTGATTTTTTACATGGGAAAAAGTATTGTTTATAAAGAAAAATATATTTTGTGCCATAATGACTAAAAAACATATGAAATATCTACTTATATTACTACTTATATTAATATAATCGTGGCATATATTGTCCACCACCGGAAACAACAAATAATAAACTGTAAATTACGATGTTCCCAGAACGCCGATTATAACGAAACTAAAACCAAATTGTAATGCACATTCCAGTGATAGGTTAGAGAGATAAACAAGGTCAAAAATTAAATTTTTAAATATATTTGCAGTGGAATTCTTATATCTGACGTACAAAATACGCCAGCGCGTGTAGTTAAAGGTTAAAGAGGAAGAATGGAATATATTTTTCGCTACAGCAATACCTACACCTACATCTATCTGGAAAAAAGTTATGGGGCAAAAAACAAAATTTCTTTCTTTCGTGTTTTTTCTTGCTTTTCTTTTGAATATATTTTTGTAAAAAAAATACTTTTGTCTTCAAAATATGATACTTCGATAGAAAATTTAACCTAAAGCAATTTTCCTGTAGAAGTATTTGTACCAAAAGTGAATAGAATTCACCCTAATTCACCCTGTGCCTAGGGACTAATTCACCCTTTTCTTAAAAACGCACCCATCTAAATGGTAGCACTCAGCGGTTTTTTTTAACTTAGAGGTCCACTAACCATATGAGACAATAAAATCGCGTGAACGTTCTAGTTCCTTTTAGCTCTCTTATTTTGAAAATATTCAATATCCTATTAGGCTTTTCCGACAGTTTTCTCTGCAGATTATGTTACTATTGGTTTTATTTGTCTCCATTCCTCCTTAGCAGTATCTTTTTTGATTCCGTTGCGTTTTGTTTGGAGAGCATTTTGATATTCTTGTCTCTTTGTTGGACTTTTGAATTCTTCAACGTTCTATTTTTTGTTTGGACTCTTTATCCCTTTTGCCTCTGTCGCGATTTTTTGTCGCAATTTTGCCCCCATAAGATAGCGATTTGAGTCACCGTTCGCCCCACGATACATTCTGAAATTATTTACATACGTCTGTTGTCCATCTTTTTGAGATGTAGCACGTTCTTTAAAGGTAAAATATTGCAAAACCTCTAAATTTTAAAGAACCGCTTGGATTGACATGTAATTTGGTAAACACATAGCTAACAAGTCAAGGAAAAAAAGTGATATTTTGCCGATGTGTGCTTTTGCCCCAGTGTTGAGTTTCACCCCCTTTTGGGAGTGAAAAATATATGTTCGAAATAAGTCCGTAAATGGATAAAATGACTTATTCTATGCAACTTTTGTTCTATAAATACAAAAGTAAATATTTGGCCGAAAAAAATTTTTTATGAAAAATATAAAACGTAAAAAAGTGAAAACATGGTGTATACAGAGTGGGCCAAATAAAAGGAGCCACCCCGTATTTTGGCAGTATATATTAGATTTTAAGAAAATAAAAAAACAGGTCAATTTTTGATCTAAGGGGGACACATTTTTACGGTACAAACATCTGTCATTTGTCAACTCCCTCCCTTCCACTTCCCCCACCCCTTATTTTTAAATAGGGAATAGGGGTCGTGTGCTAGCTCATTTGAAGGGATATTCAATTCTCTATTCAGTAATATCAACATCAACATAAGAATTTATACAGGGTGTCCAAGAAAAATTATTTTAAATTAAATTAATTAACACAAAAAGAAGAATATATGTAATTTATTTAACTCAGAATACATTCTACTGCTGATAAAAAAACAGAAAACAATGTTTATTTGATAAATAAACACTGTTTGTTGCTTAAATTCAATATTCAACCTACCAAGAGGCAGATGGGTGGAAGTTTGAACATTAAAATTAAGCAAAAAGCAGTGTCTATTTATCAAAAAACATTTTTTTCTGTTTTCTGTCAGCAGTAGAATGTGTTCTGACTTAAATAAATTACATACATTCTTCTTTTTGTTTCAATGAATTTAATTCGAAATAATTTTTCTTGGACACCCTGTATACATTTTTAAGTCAAAGTTGATACTATTGAATAGAGAATTATATAATCTTTCAAATGAGCTAGCACACGATCCCTATTCCCTATTTAAAAATAAGGGGTGGGGGAAGTGGAAGGGAGGGAGTTGACAAATCACAGATGTTTGTATCGTAAAAATGTGTCCCCCTTAGATCACAAATTGACCTTTTTTTTTATTTTCTTAAAATCTAATAAATACTGCCAAATATCGGGGTGGCTCCTTTTATTTGGCCCACTCTGTATATTAGGTCACTATACCTAGTAGAAGCAGAGTTATAGCTAATAATAAATAGGTTCATATTCGTCAAATTCCAAATCGAATAATTTAACGTGCCATAACCAAAAAACGAAGTATTTTTTTGGCGAAAACTCATTTTAACTTTTTTGAAGCGTTTAAAAAATGCTTATTTTTGTTTTTTAAAAAAACTTTTTAGCATCAAAAGTAAACAAGTTACGCTCAAAATAAAGTTGGTCCCTTTTTTTTGGTAAGAAATCGAGAAAATCACCCCCTAATTAGCATTCTAAATGAACTTAATTGTTACCCCTTCACAATTTTTTTACTCGCGTATGTATTGATCATATGATCTGTAAGTTTCATCGGTTCAAAGTCCACATTTTTGAAAAAACTTTAGTTAAAAGGGCTTGAACGAGTGACTTATCACGAGTGTATGCAAATTTAGAAACACCGAATCTTAACCAACTTTTGTCTTACTGAAAAACAACAAAACAGAAATTATTCAGAAAAGTAGAGCCGACTTTTTTTATTGTATAAGATTGTTGTTATCTCTAAAAATTTTTAAGTTATTTTGAAAAAAACCTTTTTTCAAAATTAAAATTTTTTAAAATTTCATTTTAAAACCAATTTTTTTTCAAAAATAAGCATTTTGAATCGATGAAACTTACAGATCATATAAACACAACATAAACAAAGTAACTTGTGAAGCGGTAACGATTAATTTCATTTAAGTTGCTAATTTGGGGGTGATCTTCCTGATTTTTTTTGCCAAAACAAAAGGTCCAACTTTATTTTGAGCGTAACTTGCTTACATTTGATGCTAGAAATTTTTTTAATAAAAACAGAAATAAAGCTTTTTTTAAACACTTTGAAAAAGTTGTAATGTGTTTTCCGCAAGAATGCTTCATTATTTGGATATTTCACATTGAATTATTCTATTTGGAATTTTTCTCTCTATATAACTCTGTGTATATAATCTTGGTATAACTCTGCTTTTGCTAGGTATAGAGACCTAATATATACACCATTTTTTTCACTATTTTATAGGCTATAGTTTTGCTAAGAATATTTTTTTTTTCAACAAAATGCTTAGGTTTTGAGTTATTTGCGAAAACCGTGTAAAAACGTGGTTATTTTGTTGAAAAATGAACATATTCACTTGCAAATAACTCGAAAAGTATTAATTTGGTGAAAAAACTCTGTGTAACAAAAGTTGCTTAAAATTAGTCAGTTTATCCATTTCGAGACTTACCTTGGACATCTATTTTTTCACCTCGAGATGGGGTTAAACTCACCTCCAGTGCAAGAGCACACATCGGCACCATATCACTTTTTTTCTTTGACATGTTAGCTGTGCGTATGCCAAATTTCATGTCAATCCAAGCGGTTCTTTAAAATTTAGAGCAAAAACCGTGAAAGAATGTATTAATGAGGATATGGCGAATTTGATTGGCTTCGCTGTTTCCTGCTATTCTACACGTTCTTTTGTGTTCTCTGGAAAAATAATCACAAGATATGCGACTGGCGCTTTTAATGATTATCAAGGTACATCCTGAATTAATTACACCAAAAAAATAGACTCCTATGGAAATGACCCTTATGGTCTCTTTTTCGACAGATCCCGCCTAGACTATTAGACCAGGGCTGATCTGTGAAAAAACGCCTATTTTTGGATGTGCGAGGTGGCATTCGGATTTTTGCAGATAAAGTTAGGTGACAACTTCAACAATAATAATTGACTAATGCTCCTTCTCAAATAGGCCCGGAACATTAATAAAAAAATTAAGATATTTAAAAATTTCTAAAAATATCGATGCTTTTCTTCTTTCTTTCCTTATAACTTTAAGACGATTTATTTTGGAACAAAGTGGTAAAAAACAAAATAAGGATCATTGAATTTTGTATGATAAACGACTGGTTAAAAATGTCTTAAATCATTACCCTTTCTGCAAAATAGCAATAAATACAAAAAGGGGGGCAAAATATGCCTGTTCTTATTCAATGTTTTTCAAACACTCTGGTTGCACTTAGAACTTTCGTCATTCGCTTAGAAATTTCTTACAAGATACTTAAATCCTTCACTAAATTACATTAAAATCGACCTGATTGATTTTGCAGAATAATTTTGCAATCTAAATTTTTTTTAAAAAGTACAAATTTTTTAAAAACTTTCTGAAGAAAACGTGTATCATTTAGAAGCTTTCTAATTTTTTTGCATATAAAGAGATTCTCTAACTATCTAATACACTTTACAGAATTCAAATCGGATTATTTAAGCGGCCTCAGCACTGTTTTAAAGTTATAAACAATTTTTTGGCTTATAAACAAATACAGAGAGGATGTTTAAGTTAAATTCATTTTCTCGAGAATAGGCGTCTCTGGAGATAAATCCCGAAACAGGTTGATTTTTATTTTTAAATTCAATTTTTTGGTATACAGGGTGTCCCAGAAAATAGTGCGTTCCATTAAGGTATGGATATAATACACAATGTAGAACAAAAAAGTCCTATACCATTTTTTTCTAAAGTTAACCGTTTCCAAAAAAAAATTACATTGTGCTCCGTAAATATAAGCGAACTTTTATTTTCATAAAATTAACTAATCTGACATCACTGTACAAGAACTGCTTGTGACAGGTTATTGACACCAGCAATTTAGGTTAGACACCTGCACAATAGTTATACCACCCTATGTGTGAAAATCAAACAAAACAAGAATTTGTTTGTTTGTTGAGGAGGAAGACAGGGTTTAATGTAAATACTTAAGGCCCATGGGGCAACTATTTTTGAATTGTGACTATCTTTGTGTGAATATGTCTATCTTTAGATTTTGTATACATAGTTGTCAGATTTCAATTTGCATACCAAAATGTATTTTCGTTTTTTGGTCAAATGTTTGAGTTTAGAAAAAAATGTTATAAGACTTTTTTGCTCTACATGGTGCCTTCTACCTATACCTTTAAGGAACGCAGTATTTTCGGGGACACCCTGTATATATCATACTAGTTAGTCATCTATCTGGGCACGATGACGTAGTCGATGATTTTTTTAAATGAGAATAGGTGCCGTGTGATAGGATAGATCAATCGAAAGGCTATTCAATTTTGTATTCACTAAATATAAACATTAACATAATTATCTACAGCGTGTCTACTTGAGTTGGAAACGTATGGGAAACTTTTTTATTATTAATTTTACGAAAAAAAGTTATTCTTTATAAAAAGTTCTGCATGCCCCAAAACCTAAGATTCAATTATCAGATATCAAATTTTCTCAATATTATACGAGGTATGTCAAAAAATATGAATTTCGGCTAAGGGTAAAGTACCTTTATTTCTCTCAATATCGAAAATTATTATTATGAAAAGTTGTTTGGATATAAAAACCAAGCTCAAATATGTAATTACCTGCTTCTAATTGGAAAAAAATATTTTCCAAATTTTTCTCAAATTTATTGATACTAACTTCGTTTTTATTCATTACACATACGATAACTCTTTTATTATTACTTTTACAAAAAAAAGGTATTCTTTATAAAAATCTCTGTATGTCCTAAGACCGAAGATTCAACCAACAGATATGACATTTTATTAATTTTATACGAGTTATGTCAAAAAATATGAATTTCACTCAAGAGTAAAGTACCTTTATTTTTCACAATATTGAAAACGGTTATTAAAAAAGTTGTTTAGAATTAAAAACTATGTGTCAATATGCAATTACATCCTTCTAATTGAAATACTGTGAAATATAAAGGTGCTATAATATTGAGCGAATTTCATATTTTTTGACACACCTCGTATAAAATTAATAAAAGTTGATATATCATGGTTGTGTCTTAGATTTTAGACCATGCAAAGTTTTTTATGAAGAATAACTTTTTTTCGTAAAATGAATAATAAACGAGTTATGATATTTGTAATAATTAAAAACGATGTTGGGTATCCATAAATTTGAGAAAAATATTTTTTTTCAATAAGAAGCAAGTAATTGCATATTTCATCTTAGTTTTTAATTCCAAACAACTTTTTATCATAAGAATTTTCGATATTGAGAGAAATAAAGGTACTTTACCCTTAGCCGAAATTCATATTTTTTGACATACCTCGTATAATATTGAGAAAATTTGATATCTGATAATTGAATCTTAGGTTTTGGGGCAAGCAGAACTTTTTATAAAGAATAACTTTTTTTCGAAAAATTAATAATAAAAAAGTTTCCCATATGTCTCCAACTCAAGTAGACACGCTGTATACAGGGTTTGAATTAAAAAAAAAAAATTTTGAATTAAATTAATTCCAATATTTAGAATACGTCATCACACCCAGATATATGACGTCACTAGTATGATATTTATGCCAAAAAGTGATAATTTAAGAATAAAAAACGATCTGTTTCGGGATTTATCTCCAGAGTCGCCCATTTTCAAGAAAATGAATTTATTCCAACTCAAACATCCTTACTGTATTTGTTTATAAGCCAAAAAATTGTTTATAACTTTAAAACAGTGCTGAGGCCGCTTAATCCGATTTTAATTCTGTAAAGTGTATTAGATAGGTAAAGAACCTCTTTATATGTAAAAAAATTAGCAAACTTCTTAATAATCTACTTTTTGTTCAGAATGTTTTTAAAAAATTTGAAATTTTAAAAAAAAAATTTGATTGCAATATTATTTAGCAAAATCTATTTTTTCTACGAGCGTGCAAAAATGTCTACTTTCGCTCACGCATTTTAGTTTAGAAAGTTTCACTTTTCCGCACGCGTGTTATTTTTCCGCACGCGGTTTTTACTTTTCCGCACGCGTGTTAATTTAGATATGTTAATATGGCCTTAAAGTAATTATAATACATGCAATAAACTAATATTTAGATATTATTTACTAATTTATTTCAAATGTATCTTATTGTGTTCCTGTTTTAATGAAATTAACACGACAATTCGATGAAATAAAATTATTTTGACATAATATTCGAAAGTCAAATCGGTAGACAATAAAAGTCGTTTTGAATCATCGTCATGGAAACCAAGATCGTCGTCATGCTAACTAATTATATTGAAAATTTGGTTTTGACAACCTTGTCAAAGAATTAATTTGTGTATGTATTTTCATATTAATTAAATTAATTGATTAAGATTTGGTAATTTTTTAAAGACTCTTGGAAAAAATATTGTTCCTGACTCTTGCAGAAAGTCTCTTTTCCGCACTCGACTGCTTGCCGAACTCCCGCTTCGCGTCGTTCGGCACACTGCAGTCGCGTGCGGAAAAGAATGACTTTCTGCACTTGTTAGGAAAATAACTATATTAGGCCGATTTTAGTGAAATTTGGTGAACGGTTTAAATATGTTGTAAGAATTTTCTAAGCTAATATGAAGGTTCTAAGTGCAAACAATGTGGTTGAAAAACATTAAATAAAAACAGTATTCTTTGCCCCCTTATTTTCTTTTTATTGCTATTTTGCAGAAAGGGTAATAATTTAAGACAATTTAAACCAGTCGTATATTATACAAAATTCAATTATCTTTATTTTCTTTCCCTACGACTTTATTCCAAAATGAATCGTTTTAAAGTTATAAGCAATGAAAGTAGAAGAAAACATCAATATTTTTCGAAATTTTTAAATGTTTAAATTTTTTTATTAATGTTCCGGGCATATTTGAGAAGATGCATAAGTCATTTATAATTATTGAAGTTGTCAATCTGCAAAAATTTGAATGCCACCTCTCACATCCACCTCAAAACAGATCCGCCCTGTTCTATAAAGGGAATTGTACAAATGAATAAAGAGATAAAATATTAAATATCCTCTTGATTTCTAATTATATCATGTAAAGTAAAATGTCTAAAATATAAAAATATGGAATACAACACCAAAAAAGAAAAATAATGAATTTTCTTTCTTCTCTAATCAAGGTCAAGTTTTCTGAAATTTCCATGAAATCCGAGAATCTCATCGTTGATTAGGGGCATCGGTTTCAGTTCTTCTTTAATCCTTATTTTCTCCAGAGCATCGAAGCGTTCTTTATATTCTGCCAATTTCGCCTTCCACAACTCTGAAAATTACAAATTGTGGCATTAGCTAATAATCTTGCTAATCTTTAATAATAAATTCGTCTTAGGTTCCTTTTGGAGTTTAAGAAGTGGAAACAGGGTATATCGGGTTTTAGACACAAAATGGAATCAGATTTTTATAATACCCGGTCGTAATTGTTGGCCAGTGGCTGTAAGAATTTTATCAATTCTTAAAGGGGTGTTATAACAAAAGGGGGTTATAATAACTTTTTATTGTCCATTTAATATGGTTGAATTATTTTACATTATTAAATCATCATATAAAATCTACGTTGCTTTGAAAAATGAGTGCAATTCAATGTTAAAATAACTTTGTTTTAGTACAGTCAAATTAGACGAAAAAAGACTATGTATGAGGGGCTAACCCAAATTTTATTATTCTACCCTTTAGGGAGGTCCATAGCAGTTGGTCCATCTTGAATTTAACCATTAACCAAAAAAGTCACATTTTTTAATAACACAAATGGAAAGTAATTGATGGATTCGACCGTTACTTGATGGATGTTCATTTTATCTAATAATAAAACACTGAAAACGTTTGTTTTCTATACTTCCACAGAATTTATTATAACTAAGTGACTACAGTTGTTTCGGCAGAGTGCCTTTCTCAAGTGATATAGTTTACAATGTGTTTGCCTTTTTAAGTCTTCAACTGAAGAGGTTGAGGAGTGGGGAGCTGTTTGTCTCGAGTTGGTCATTCAGAATTATATCTGTATTTTTCAGTTTATTAATTTCCATAGTTTCTAAAAAAGATAGCTTAAGGCCTTTATTTTGAGGCCTTAAGCTATCTTTTTTAGAATCTATGGAAATTAATAAACTGAACTCCTCAACCTCTTCAGTTTAAGACTTAAAAAGGCAAACACATTGTAAACTATATCAATTGAGAAAGGCACTCTGCCGAAACAGGTGTAGTCACTTAGTTATAATAAATTCTGTGGAAGTATAGAAAACAAACGTTTTCAGTGTTTTATTATTAGACAAATGGAAAGGTCTCACCTCGCCGATGATTGTATATAATCCCTATATATTGTTGTCATTTTAATGTAAGATATCCTTCTTCTTCTTCTTCCTCTTTATAAGGAATTCTACTTATTCATTGACGGATTTATACCTCTGTGGAAGGTTGTCACTCCATATTTTGAGCATTTGTCCGATGCTTCTTTTGGCTATTAGTGATTCATCTCTTGCTATTTTGACCAAACGTACTCCCCCATTCTACTTATGTGGTTGTTCCATCCTTTTTTCTATTTATTGCCCACTTGTAAACTGTACTACATTTTTTTTCTCATGTCCTCACTCTTCTTTCGACCTCTCAGCGTAGTATTCTCCTTAGTACTCCCGTCTCTACCGTTTCCATTAGTTTTTCTGTTGTTGCTATGTCGGTTCTTGTTTCTGATGCATATGTCGTTATTAGTCTTACACTGCTTTATAACATTTTGTCTTCATCTCGTGTTTGTTTGTAACAAACATCGGACGAAATAGAAATACGTAGAGGAGTACGACAGGGTTGTATATTGTCACCGCTCTTATTTAATATCTACAGCGAACAAATATGCCAAGAAGCTCTCTCATATGCAAACGAAGGGATAATAGTCAATGGAGAAGTTATCAATAACATTCGATATGCTGACGATACTGTGATAATGGCAAGAACAGCGAAAGATCTACAACATTTAGTTGAAACTATGAATGAGATATGTAATAACTACGGCATAAGGATGAACGTCAAAAAAACCAAATATATGACCTTCAATAAGAATCCAATAAATGACACTAGTGTCACAATAAACGGTACCCAACTTGAAAAAGTAAACGAATACAAATACTTGGGAACCCTTATCAATGAAACAGGTGACCAAAATCACGAGATAAAAAGACGTATTGAAATTGCCAGGTCTACTTTTATAAAAATGAAAAAATTATTTTGTAATCGTGATATTAGTATTCATCTACGAACTAGAATGTTAAAATGCTATGTATTCAGTACTTTGCTCTACGGTGTTGAGTCATGGACTCTTAAACAGAGGAATATTAAAAATCTTGAAAGCTTTGAGATCTGGTGCTACCGCCGTATACTACGAATAAGTTGGGTGGATAAAATTACAAATGAAGAAGTAATACGCAGAATAAATAACGAGCCAGAAGTTCTACGGAGTATAAAAAAGAGAAAACTTGAATACTTAGGCCACCTGATGAGAGGACAAAAGTACACATTCCTACAAAATATAATGCAAGGAAAAATCCAAGGACGAAGAAATCCAGGCCGTAGAAGAATGTCCTGGATGAGAAATTTGAGAGAGTGGTTTGGCTGTACCACTAACGAATTGTTCAAAACAGCAGTAAATAAAATTAGAATCGCCCTAATGATATCCAATCTCCGATAGGAGAGGCACTCAAAGAAGAAGAAGTCTTCATCTCAGGGTCCTCATCATCTCCATTTTCATTTTTTCGACAAAAACGGTGCAAACTGAAATTGTTGCAAATGCCAATTATAAAACCCATCCCCGCAAGCTCGTACACTCGCGCATTTACCGCATACGTACGAACTTAAATATCATTTTGAGAGAAAAAAATAAAAGATAACAGTTGTATCCGCAGATAAACTCAGAGTTACACAACGAACCACGGAACGTGCAATGTTGGACGTGAGGCTACGAGGTCACATAACAAACCAACAAATTAAGCTAAGACTAGGATGCTAAAGTGATACTACGCAAGGCAATTAGTGAGAACACAATATGGACAACACGATACAACACGGACAAAACGAATGAAGGAGTGGAGGCCCAGAAACTATAAAAGAAGCCGAGGACGACGTAAAAAGAGATGAGAGGTATCTTGGCTTCTTGTTTTCTCATATAGAGGTCGCTACTAGCGTAAAAACAGTAATGTTATGTTACTATAACGACCATATAGACAACAGCATTTGGGCCAGAGACAAGGTTATATATGTATACCATCATAAACTTGCTCTGTAGCAATACTAATTTGACAGTTGATATACTTGGCCTCTATATTGTAGCCAAATAGATATATTTTGATTGGAATTTTGAAAGATGCTTTCTACCCACTCATTAATATCAAATTATGATCTTTATTTGCTTATTTAGTTAATCTTACATAACAAATAATCTCTCTCGTGTGACGCATTCTACAATGCTATTTGTTCTTCTTCTTTTCCTTGTATAACTTCACAAATAGCTCTCTTAAAATATTTAAATTTGGGCTGATCAGTGGTATGTCATCAATTATTATAGGTGTTCTTTTTCTCATGAGCATCTTTCAGTGAGTCACAATTTTTCGATTTCTTTCTAACGTATTAAATTTTATGTGACAGGAAAAAAAGGCACGTCTGTGATTAGAGACATTTATAACATTTATTCTAGTTGTCGATCGTTGGCGAAACACTATTGATTTGTTTTTATGCCTAATTGCAAATAAAATGTGACAACTGTCAGATTTAACTAAAATGTCATGTTAGAATAAATGTTATAAATGTGTATTATCACGGACTTACCTTTTTTCTATCATTTGTGACGCACTGAAAAATGCTCATGAAAAGGACTTTAGCAATTTATTACATCGATAATGATATAACAATTGTTAGTAAAAAACAACTTAAAATAATCTGCCATGCAGACGATGCAGTACTAATCTCTCAAAGAGGAGATGATTTCCAACTAATCCTGCATCAATTTAATATAACCGCCAGAAAATGTAACATGTTAATTTCCTAAAAAAAGGCCAAATGCATGGTTATAAAAGCAAATGTACTAAAATGTAAATTAGAGCTGGAATGTCAGATAAATAGAACACGTCATGGAGTTTAAATATCTAGGGATCACACTATCTAGTTACGGAAAGCTCGAAACAGAAGTGAATAAAGCAAACAGAGCCGCAGGTTGCCTGAATGAAACAACATGGAGAAATAAAAATATAGGAAAAGAAATGAAAGGCAGAATTTACAAAACAATTGTCTGGCACAAAACAGTTGTATGTCGCAAAAAAATGGTAGTTGCAGTAGAGACGAAAACCCGAGAAATCAATGGTAAGGCTCTATGGGACACAGCTATAAGTACAGATGTTCTTTGATTTATCGCGTGCATTTGACTGCTTAAAACCGGAGTTTTTGCGTGAAAAACTTAAGGCAGTTGGTATCAGAAATCCAGTGAATTCTTGGATACTCTCATATGTTTGTAATCGTCCGTTTTGCGTTGCGATAAACAATATATATTCTGATATCTTTCACAATAGCCTAGGAACTCCTCAAGGAGGAATATTATGTCCACTACTTTTTCTTTTATATGTTAATGACTTACCAGAGTGTTTTAGAGAACAAAAAGACCTATTTATGTATGCCGATGACACCAGCATGATAGTTTCCGCAGAAACTTTGGAGTAGTTATAAAAGTAAAATATTTAACAGGACGGTTCAAGGAGTGGTGTGATAGGAATGGATTGGTTGTAAATTTGGAAAAAACCAAGATTGTAAACTTTTCATACGGTGAGAGAAGAACGACCCAACCCGTTTTTGAACTTAAAATCAGTAACAGAGATGTGGTAGTCAACACAGCAACATATACAACATTTTTAGGCACAGTTATAGCCGCTAATTTAAGTTTCGATAAACACATAGATCATTTATATAAGCAGCTTAATAAGACGTATTTTGCGATAGCGGCATTAAAAAATGATATGCCATCAAGTACATTGACCTCTGTTTAATATGCGCAGGTATATTCCCGTATCGCGCAGAACATAATTATTTGGGGCCGAGCTTCCGAAAGTCTGCGCATCTTCTCTTACAGAAGCGTATTATCAGACGAATTTTTAACATAAATTACCGTGACAGTTGTCGGGAAGTTTTCAGAAAGAAAAGAATTCTTACGGTACCTTCCGTGTATATATTATATAAACTGTTAACTTTTATTTTCCAGAAGATTGAACTGTTTAAGAAAAATAGCGATCTTCATTCACACTTCACGAGGAACTGTGACAAAATTCGTTTGATGAAATGTAACCATGCCGGTTTTAAAAAATCCCCTCACTATACTGGCCCTTCTCTATATAATAGACTACCGCTAAGTTTAAAAAATCAAAATAACTTTTGCAACGGAAAATTTGGAAAATTCCAAAAAGAGCTGAAAGAGTTTTTGTTGAATAATGCATTTTACTCCTTGGAGGAATTCATCCAAGAGACAGCTGGGTAGTAGCGGATATGAGAGTATTATATTATTTATGTTTTTTTTTGTATTTGAAGCGTGCAAGTGATTTATGTAATTTTTATACTTTTTTATGTAATATTTATTATGTAATTCTATATTGACTTACCTTCATACATGTATGACACAAAATGTGAATAAATTATTTATTATTATTATTATTATTATACGACGGAGGTGCAAGGTTGACAAGGTACAGTAGAATAGAACAACCACATAAGCCAAATGACAACAAATAGAGTAGTAAGGACGGCGAGAGGAAGTTTCCCAATAGGTTCACTATCCGTGGAAATACCACAAAAACGATGGAATTACAACTTACTGGAGACAAGTTTAAAAAAGAAGACAGAGTCATGTCTACACAAAAAAAATGAGAACATAATGTTTGTTTTTCTTTTTTTTTTTTTCTTCAGATTTTAGTGCTTCTTATGTTGTGATGTAAATATAATTTAGTTAATAGTTGCCTTGTTGCAATTTTTATGGTTTTCATGAAGCAATTTCTTGTTATATTTGCTGCAGTGGATCGATCTATCTATTTATCAATATTTATTACTCTACTATAAAACATACATATTAACCCACACCTCTATCCATAATCGTTTAAACTTGCTTAATGCTTAGGTACTATTAGGAATATAGTGACGGCCAAAATATTTAAAGTAACTTCAAATTATTTTTTTAATCTTTTATCCAAAATTCTGCAGGTATCATAAATTTTAGTAGCAATCATACTGTTTACATCCTAAAACTTGGGAGATGTTGACCTTAGGAAATCAATCAAAGTCGACCATATGCGCCTGAAGGAAAATCTTTATTTTAGTTATACAGCAAAAATTTTATAGTGCGGTCTCTGTTCTGCATTATGGCCAATAAATTATACTGCGGTTTCAATGATATTACTAGTAGAAGAAAACACGAAAACATACAGATATTTTTTTTATTTATTCAGGAGGTTTTTATTTTCTCTGTGGAAATGTTTAATATGTTAATGTTCAATAAACATGTTATCTCGTAAAAAATTTTTTAAGAGGATCGAATACTATTTATTTCAATTGAATCGTGTCATGTTTTTATATGCTGTAGTAATGATTTATTAATCGACAAAACAGCAATACTAATATTAGTCCAGAATAATAAGGATTTTCTGGGGACAATCAAAGATCCAGGTAGCTGACTACTTTTTTAGTTATTGTAGACCTATAAGAAGAAAACCTACCTGTTTCTTGCCTAGAGTTCGCGTCCGTTTTTTAATTCATAACAATTTAGTGCAAAAAATCGCGATTTTTTCGATTTTTTGCACTCCATTCAAAAGCTAAATAGTTGACATAAAATTACAAATTTCAGTTTTTTAGAACATTTAAAAACCTTCATAATGCCGATTATTGAAAATTAAAAAGTTAATTTGTTGCTACGCAAACTGCAAAATAAATGAAAATGGTTATTTGTTAATAGCTTTTACTAAAACTACCTTAGAAATTTAGTGTTTCACCAAAAGTTGGGTATTGGTGTACTTAACAAAGCTTCAAAATTTGACACCGATCCATTAATTAGTTTAAGAGTTATTCTATTTGTTTATCCCAGAGACCTTTATTTGCAATAAGATAAGACAGAAAATAATGAAGATAGGGCAATTCTGAGTATACCAAATGAAAGTAGAAGAGTGATAGTATCGAAATGTATTAAAAAGATAAAAAAATTAATACAGTCAAAAATCCTAATGCTAAATTTTTGAAATTTTGTAGTTTATAAATATTTAGAATAAGTAACTTTAACAATGTTGTCCGCAGAAACAATCTTTCTATATACTCGAAAAGATAGTATCTTAACACGAATTTTCAAATAAAAAAATTTAGCCTGGGTTCATTTGGGACAAAGTTAGCCATATGTTTTTTAATTCACAGCTAATTTGTTTATAATAATTAAGGAATCTCATTAATGCCCTTTTAAAGAATGGGATTTGTATTTTTTCTTACAAAATTTGCACAAACATTGTACCTTCACAGCACCCTCTACGATTTTTCAAAAATGTAGTTCAAACGATTACTAGGGGGAACCTACAAATCCACCGAGTTAAAATAGCGAAAAAGCAATTTCAAACGAATATAATTTTCTGTATCTCCGGATCAACTCAATGGATTTTTCTTTTTCTAATTTGTATGTAATTTCTACGTACATTACAAATATGCAATTTGTTTATAAATGTATTAATTAATAAACAGTCTAATTTGTTTAAACAATTATTCTTGAAAAAATATTTTTTTACAAAAATCTATTTTTTTAATCATAGTATCATTAATGATCATAGAAAAAGTTAAAGTACACTTTAACCCATTTATGCCCAACGGGTCGTTAACGACCCAACTAACAAAAATATATTCCAATCAATTATGTCGAATTTACCAGTCGCTGTTGGTTTACAAATTGATTCCTGACTATGCAAGTAAGCAATTTATTTAGTTCAAAACCATTTATTTCGCTCGTAGTGTTCGTAGAGTGTACATAAAAATAGAACTTGAATAACGTTAGCAGCATGGCTTCATTCAAACATGTGTACGTACATTTAAATAAATCATTTTATAATTTAAATTCATTTTATGTAGTTAAACATAAGTTGTATTAACAAATTATAATATTACGAGTATGAAAATAATTTGATAGATGTCATAAATATAATATTATATTTTGATGGGTCGTTAACGACCCGTTGGGCACATGACGTATCATGAGGAAATGTTTTTTTAGTAAGAAACCATTATCTACTGCAAAAATTCTGGAGGAAATATATTGAAAATAGTGAGACTATATCGGATGATATATCTCTGATGTTTGGGATAAATGGGTTAAGTCAGAATTTCACAACAATCATTTTTTGATGCCTTCTGGGCCAAAAAATCGACTATTTTTATTGGTACATACGGTTGAGTCTACAATTGTTGCATAAACATATTATCTAATCTGCATGGAACGGAGCCAATCCAAAAAGCAAGCGGATATTCACCAAAAGAAAAACTAAAAATTCAAATAGATCAACCATTTGTAATTTCGCAATACAAAAAATTTATGGGCGGAGTCGACTTGATGGACAACAACATTTCGAACTACAGTATAGAAATGCGTGGAAAAAAATCTTACTTTCCAATATGGATATGGATGTTTGTGTAACTAATGCTTGGATACCACCACGACAGTTTGGAAATAAAAATGACAACTTAGAATTTAGAACATATATATATAGTTCGTACATTATTATTTAACTATGGAAAGTCGTTCTATCCGTTCTACTGTACCTCAAAATATAGCAATAATTCCTGCTCCATCCCCATCAACACAGCATCTAATTATTATTGGTGCTCAAAGAAGGAGCTTTCGTGTATGTTCAAATAAAACTACAAAAGCATGCAATAAATGTGATTCAACCCCACGAGAAATTCTTCAAAAATTATCACACAAACTATTTTAAGCCTTAAGTAATATAATTAATATATGCCTGCTTCATTGATTTAAAAATAAAGTAAAATAAAATGTTATTGCATAAAAGTTATTATTTTTATTTTGTACCCCTATGTGCCCAACGAGTCGTTAGCGACCCAGCATGTTTTTCAAAAATCAGTTTTTGAAAAAATTTTTTAGTAATTTTTCAATGCATTTTAGGGTATTTTATTACATTCTTGAGAATATCATTGATATATTTGACAAAAATATTTGTGGGCATAAATGGGTTAATAAATAAATGATTTTTATTAGATAATTATTTATTGAAGATAATTTATTTATTAAAGTATACCTTAACTTTTTCTATGATTAATAACGATAGTTCTTTTTCAGTTTATACAACAGTCCTTGATGCCAAACTTTATCAAAAGCCTGGCTAACATCGAGGAATGCTGCTGAACAGTAACTTTTTTCTTCAAATGTTTTATCTATAATGTTGACCACTCTGTGAACTTGTTCAACGGTGCCATGCTCTTTCCTAAAGCCAAATTGGTGGTCGGGTATCATATTTCTGTCTGTTAGTATTTGTCTACACATAGTTAGTATAAGAACTTATATACACTCCTTAAGTCGTATTTATCAGAAAGATACTTTCGAGTGAAGTTTGAGTCAGCCTATACAAAACTATATCCCATCAGATCAGGGGTACCGCAAGGAAGTGTTCTGGGACCACAACTGTATCTGATTTACACAGCCGACTTACCCACAAATCGTGATATAACGACCACCACTTTTGCAGACGATACTGCAATCCTAGCAGTACACAAAAATCCCGTCGAAGCTGCTGCAAAACTCCAGAGAGTATTAAATCAAATAAATACATGGGCACAAAATTGGAGAATTAAATTGAATGAACAAAAATCAAACCATATTGTTTTTACAAAATGTCACGGTGAATCACTTACAGTAACAATAAATAATAAGGTAATTCCCTCAGTTACCTCTGTAAAATATCTGGGCATGCACTTGGACAGGGGATTAACCTGGAGAACCCATATATGGAACAAACGGAAACAACTGGACATAAAATTTAGTAAGCATTATTGGCTTATAGGGCGTAAGTCTAAGCTCACGATAAGAAATAAACTGCTAGTCTACAACACAATATTCAAATCAGTCTGGGCATATGGTCTGCAGCTCTGGGGAACAGCATCCAAGTCGAATGTATCCATAATTGAGAGATTCCAGTCCAAGGTATTACGTTCAATAATCGATGCTCCGTGGTTTGTTACTAACTGGGATATTTACAATGATCTGGAAACCAAAACCGTCAGTGAAGTGATAGTGGAGTTAAGTGCAAAATACATCGTACGTCTTGAAAGCCACGCGAATGTGCTTGCAATTAATTTGTTAGACAACAGTCAGGAAACAAAACGGTTAAAGAGACAGACACCATTAGATTTACCGCACAGACATTAACCTTTCGTTACTCGCGCCAACTTTTTGTGATCGGATACTCGCGCACGGTGCAGGAGACCGGGTCCAAAAATATGGGTCAGCAGTGTTTTAAAATTATTTTTTTTTGCAAAATTGTGTACGATTAAATTATTTAATGAATATATGATCATATAATTTTGTAGATATGCGTTTGTGTTCACATTATATTACTTTAATCAAAAATTTAATAATTTTCATTGTTATCCATTTATATGTATATACAAAAACTTTGGAAGTGAAAAAAAAATTGAATATGGTTAAATTTGTTTACTAAGAACTTTAGATCTTAATTCAATACACAAAAAAATTAAAAATAAAGAGTAATTGTAGTAACAAAAAAAGTTATAAAAATTAATTAACGTTTTTAAAACATGAAATACACAATGGTGTCACATTCATTGGAACAATGGTGTTCCAAACACAGATATTTTGAGCATATTTGGCAGTAAAACTTTGTTTTTCTATTTTTCTTCCAATCACAAACAGCACAGCGATCTGAAGTTCCTGGTGTTACGACTGGTACTTGTTCTGTTGGTAAACCACATATCTCTTAAACCTCATTCTAATGGTTCTGGGTAAGTTATATATTTATATTTATATATATATTAATATAAAAAATAAACTAATCTATAAACATTGAAAATAAGGAAAAGATCTTAAATTACCTTACTAATTAAAAATATCGATGTGTGACCCAAACACAAAAATTGGTGCACAAATACTCGCACACGGTGTACGGGACCGTGTTGCCTAATAACAAAAGGACAGTACTATTTTTTACACTGCGAACTGACTTTACCCACAGTTGATTGACCACTGAAGAAGTATACGAAGTAGCCATTCAAAATCCCCACTACAAGCAGAGTTACAGGAATTTATTTACAGGCCCGGTCTCCCACACCGTGTGCGAGTAACGGAGGGTTAATATTGTTACAGTAGCTAAGTTAATATGTATATGTAATACAGTAATTTAATATTATCTCTATAGAGATGTGTGGCGTTGGTCACAATCTCTTCATGTCATTATTTCTCAGATAAAATGTGCCTATTGTTATATGTTATAACAGATTGCCTAATAAACATTAAAAAAAAAATAACGATAGTATGATTAAAATCATTGATTTTTGGGAAAAAATTATTTTTTCAAAAATGGTTTAAACAAATTAGACTGTTTATTAACTAATAAATGTCTAGACAAATTGCACATTTTTGTAATGTACAGAAAAATTACATGAAGATTAAAAAAGAACGATCAAAATATATTCAGTAGATCCCGAGATATAGAAAATGATAATAGTTTTAAGTTACCTTTTTTAGTTTTTGAATTCGTGCATTTGTCGGCTCTTAGATCCCACTTCACTTACCACGACTAGTCACCAATTGAACTACATTTTTAAAAATTCGTGTAAAATACAAGCTTTTCTAATATGTAAAATGATTTTTTCTACGGACAATATTTTTAAAGTTATTCTAAATATTTATAAACTACAAAATTTCACAAATTTTGCATTAGGGTTTTTGACTATATTAGATAATTTTTTAATTTTTTTTTAATACATTTTGATAGCATCAGTTTTCTACTTTCATTTGGCATACGCAGAATTGCCCTATCTTCATTATTTGTCTTATTTTATTGCAAAATAAAGGTCTCTGGGATAAACAACTAGAATAACTCTTAAACTAATTAATGGATCGGCCTCAAATTTTGATGGTTTGTTAAGTACCCCAATACCTAACTTTGGGTAAAACACTAAAGTTTGTGTAGCAACAAATTAACTTTTTAACTTTCAAAAATCGGCATTTTGAAGGTTTTTAATGTTCTAAAAAATTAAATTTTGTAATTTTATGTCAACTATCTAGCTTTTGAACGGGGTGCAAAAAATCGAAAAAATCGCGATTTTTGCGCTAAATTGTTAATAATTAAAAACGGACGCGAACTCTAGGCGGGAAACTGGTAGGTTTTCTTCCTATAGGTCCACAATAACTAAAAAAGTACTCAGCTACCTGGATCTTTGAGTGTCCCGAACATGGTTTATTTCTAGCTTATTAACCTGGAGTATATTTTCTTTTCGCAGCTCAAACTCATTATTTTAACTTGTGGTTTGACCTTCTCCATATTTGAAATCGTTTATGTTTCCTCTATAACTTCCTATCGCCATTATCATCATACATAATATATACTATCACCGCTATCACCATTATTATACAACATAGTTTCTGAATATATAATGAGAAAAGTAACGAGTGTTATTTTAGAGGTACAGAAATATAAGTTACAGACATTTTTTTAACTAGCGGCCATTTTGATAGCTGTCAAGCGATTTATATTTAGTTTGGTTTGACACTTCAACATAAATAGACTGACGCCTGAACAAAGCTTCCAAACGAGGCTTCCAAATTGCGCAAATCGATTTTGAAAATCATGTTTTTATGCGAAATACGTATCGGGCTCTACGTCCATTTTATAGGGCTTTTCATCGATTGTCATTTGTTTCGAGCTTCTGTCATGTGTAACCTAATATTAATATATCTACGTCATACGTCTTTGGTTTGCATCATTGGTAATTGGTATATACCAATAACGTGTGAAGTAGATATATTAATATTAGGTGACACATGACAGAAGCTCGAAACAAATGACTGTGAATGAAAAGCACTATGGTCAGCATAATCATTCATCAGAGCAATTAATTCGATTAACCACGGAGCGTTTCCGCACCAAGTTTACTCTAAGGCTACGGCCGGACAAGCGACAATTTACGGCGCTGTAAAAACAGTAAAATGAATCGCGAAAAATAGGTCCTATCCTATGTTGCCATGTTGCTGCGCGAAATTTCACATCTCAGCCTGACCATCTACTATTCTCACCGTGGGACCCATTTTCGCGCTTTCATTTAACTGGTCTTACAGCGCCGTAAATTATCGCTTGTCTAGCCGTAGCCTAAGCAATAATACGCATACGCATCCACAGAGACGTCGTACAGTGCGTACAGAAGAAAGTTGTTGCTGCTGTGAGAGCATAGCATAGAGGAAGATCCGAATGAGTCTATCCACCATCGTGCATAACAGCTGGATATGTATTGTTATATAATTTTATGGGCAACATTTAGAGAATTCATTTTATGTCCAAGACCACAAGATCGCAAATTTTTCATCGCCCTGTATATAGCCAAAATTTGTAAATAATATTATTACTCGTAAGCAGGGTTTCGTGGTAAAGAGGAAAAGTGTAGCGATAAAGATTCTACGAACGGACTTAACAATTCAAAACAATGGAACTAAATTACGATCGGTTTTGGAAAGTGGGTGTATTAGCGGTTGGATTGAAGAATAGAACGTTTCTGAATGGTTTTATCGACAGCAACGACGGTAAACAGATTTGTTTAATTTTAGAATGGAGGGTTTTTTTCTAGGATATAAGAAAGAAGATAATTTTAATATCTCCTGGAAATTTGACAAGACAGAAAATTTGTATACAACACTATTTGTTCTTAAGAAATGAAAGTAGGGAGGTAATGTTGAGAGAATGCTTGTGTTTGGCGAAAGAGACCGATGGAGGGATAATAGAATGGTTAAGTCTGAGTTTGATGAGGAAAAAAGATTTACTGTGTAATTAAGTTCTGAAGAGACCAGTCGAGTTTGGAAAGTAGTGATTTTGTGTAAAGTGGTTAATTTGGTGACCGTGTAAGCAGATTTCTGTTTAGACAAAATCGTGATCGAGTCGAGAAGTAAAATCTTCTCGTGTACGAATAGATTCCAGTCTTCTGTCTAGAACAAGAAGACGGTTTGGATCAATTTTGCACAAGAGATCGAGCTGAGAGAAAAAATCTTGGAATTATAAAGATTGATATTGTTTGTATCGAGTCAGAGACCAAATTAAGGAGAGATTTCAAGCGAGTGCTATTTTGTTTGGGAAAGGGTTTGGACAAGGAGAACAGTTGCAGCATCCGAGGAGCACGTGTGGGAGAAACGAGGACAACACAATCCATCAGAAGAAGTTAAGAAGATAGATAAGGTTAGTCAGATTATTTGTGAAAAAAGAGAGTTGTTTGTTATTATATACCATTTTTTTTTGTCAATTTAACAGGTTTACAGCATAATTTATTCATTCATAAATTCATAGAGGACATAAGTAATCAATTTAAAAGGTGAAAGTTAAAGTTTGTTTTTTTTTATAATAATAAGAACAGTCCACCAAAACATTTAAATAAAATTTTGTTAAAAGAAAAGGAGATGATAGTAGAATTACAGATTATTTTAGTAGATAAAATGTTTTTATGAGAGAACAAAGTGTTAGCATACATTTTGAATCTTATATTTATGGTAAAGTATATGAAACAATCTGAAAATGCGAGCATTATCACAACGAAAACTTTGTTTATTTACGTATATTAATTCACAATATGGAAAATTGCTATTATGAAAAGTAGTTTAGAATTAATAATTATGTTTTAATGTGCAATTATATCATTCTAATTTAAATGTTATAACCTACAAAGGTAGTTTACTTTTGATCGAAATTCATATTTTTTTATACCTCGTATAAAATTAATAAAATTTTACATATGATGGTTGCATCATAAATCTTAGAACATGAAGAGGTTTTTATGAAAAATAACTTCTCTTCGTCAAATTAAAAATAAAAATGTTATAAATGAAAATGTTGTTGGTATCCATAATTTGAGAAAAATCTTTAAAAAAAATTTCCATTAGAAGGATGTAATTGCACATATCAGACCATAATTTTTTATACCAAACAATATTATTTCATATACTGTCGGTTCGCTAAACTCAAACAAAACTGGTTAGTGATTTTAGTCAATAATTTTGCCAAATATTGACTAAATTAAATAATTAGTAATAATTAGTAATTTTGTTAATTTTGGCAAAATTCGCAAAAACAAAAAAATTACTTACTAAAATTACTAGCCAGTTGTGTCAAATTTAGGCAACCGACTATATTTTAATTTCATAGCAAATGGAACAGTCCATTTATCATAAAGGGGAGGCCGTATACCCGTATAAACCTTTTAATGCTGTTAATAAATAATTGTTGCTTTTAAAATACTCAAATTATATTTTTGAACATCTTATTTATTTTATATAATAATTAAATTCACTATCAAATGTCATTGATGTTTTATTATTACTTAATTTAAAATTTCACGAAGTGTCAAACTCAAATGTAAATAACCTATGCTCAGCTTAACAAATTGAGATTAAAAAACTAGCCTACTTAATAGCAACGGTTTCAGCTGGACGTGTAGTGTGTCGAAAGAAAATAAAACGATTGTGACGTCACATTTTAGACTTTGAAGTCGATTATCTCGAAGACGGTTAGAAATATCGAAATGCCGTTTTCATATTTGGATTCAGAAGAAAAAACTACATACGAATCCATCAATATATCTGATCTGAGTATTGCATGAGCGGCAACGCAATAACACGCACACTTTTGCGAATTTCGTTGAAAATAATATTTATAAAATTTATATGATTGTGAGCCTATTTATTTTCCTTCTTTTGTCCTGGATAAAGTAAGCAAAGAGAAATACTAGAAGCCACAAACTAAAGGTGATATATTAAGATCAATTAGCACTGAGAACATTTTTTATTGGAAAGATTTATTAAATTTTGGTTTTGTTTCCATGAGTAGCAATTAAAATAATTAATTAATTAATTTAATTGATAAGATGCTGATCAATCTCATAACTGAGAGAAAGTATAGAGCATAACAGTATACATCCACTTTTTGGAGTATTTGGCGAAAAGAACTTGGTTTGTGTGCTTACAAAATTCAACTCATGCAAGAATGGAAGCTTGACGATCACCTAGTAAGGTTTAGATTGTGTAAATGGCCAAAACGAGATTGTCGTTGAACCCGATTTTCATGAGCGAATTTTGTTTAGCGATGAAGCTCACTTTTGGATGAATGGCTACGTCAATATACAAAACTGCCGTATTTGGAGTAAAGATAATCCTCAAGTTTATGTTGAGAGACCATTACATCCAGAAAAACTAACGGTTTGGTGCGCTTTATGGGCTGATGGAATCACTGTTCCGTACTTCTTCAAAAACGATGCTGGTCAGAACGTTACAGTCAATGGGGGCCTCAATAGAGCTATGCTTACTGACTTTTTATTCCTCAATTGAGCAAAAATCATTATGTCCAGGAGCTGTGGATTCAACAAGACGGCGCAACATGTTACACCATCAGCCCATCTTAGTCTATTGGCCTTTATATATCACATTAGATGTTCCATTTCAAAAAGAGACTCTAACCCGTTGTTGTTTGTGCGTATTCATTGCTTTGTCACGCTATCTCTGCAAGAGCCGTATATCACTCGAAGGATTTTACGTTCCCAAACCGGCAAAGTATTTACTTCTCTTTATATTAGCGTCCATGTTTCGTTTCCATACGTGACTGCTGGTCATATTATGGTCAAAAGTATCACGGTCTCAGTGACAAATTAGATAAACCGATAATATTGGTCAAACTGTAGTTAATTGGCTATATTTTGATGTACTCTATATAACTATATTATTTACTTACGATTTAATTCTTCTAAAGGTTTCTCATTTCCACCATAATCCTTCGGAAGAATATCCATTGGAATATATTTAAATATAGATGCGGACTTCTTATGTATATGTATCTAAAATTAGAAATCGTATTAACAAAATACGCTCTTACTCATATTATTTTGCTTATCACTTTGCATATCACTTGCTTACATACAGCCATGATGTCAGCTAGTCAAATTGAGCTCATTGGTACCTCGGGCGTAAACATTGGATATTTTATACATCCATGTTTTAAATCACATCTTTTTCATATGTTCCTATGACGGATCAATTATAAAGGGTTTATACCCAAATATTTTTTACTTTGGTGGTTAGCATGTTAGATTCTAAGATTACACTGATGGTGATAGGTCAACCGATTGAAAACTAGTTATGTCTTTGATGTAGCCCTGTATAGGGCTTTTATAATAGGATATTTTAGGATCATTTATAATATAATATTTAACTAATATACCTTTTATAAAGGATTTTATGACATATTATTTTTCTCAGATGGGTCTATGTATTTGTCTCTAATCTCTTTAGTTATTTTTGACATCAAAGAAATTGAGCAAAGGTTATTTCTAAATAGAAACAGACTGTTTGACTTGTACACACTTCTATATAAATCAAAACGGGAACTGGTGTATGTTTTCAAAGACTGATAGTGTGTAAATAAATTTATTAAAATCAACTAAGTACTTTCAGCATTTTTAATGCCATCATCAGAGCTATCCTATAAAAAGACTAAGTTGAAAAATCTTATTAATAAAAAAGTATAAAGTGAAACTTACGTCTTATAATTGTAACTACTTCAAAAAAAGTTATTTCCTCTGTTTTAAACTAACCATTTATGTATAACTCCTGTATGCATGTACATATAGTAACAGTATGGTAATGATATAATTGAGAAATCAAAGAAACCGCCTAGTTTATATCAACATCCACTTATCAAAGAAGACCATTCTATCAAAAAGTGAAGAAGGTGGAAAAAGATTAACAAAGACTGTAGTTTTATGCAGGGCTGCTTTATCCATTAGGCAATATAGGCAGTTTCCTAGGGCGGCAAATTATGAAAGGGCGGCAAAAATACTGTACAAAAAATATTTTTATATAAAAATTAAATTCGAATAACATTTAAGTACATCGTACATCCATCAATGGAATATAAGTAGGCATTCATGTCTAGAACACAAATTGCATTTTCTTAACACTGTTCATTCAAAAAGGACAGAAGTCGTAAATTTAGGAATTATTGGTCCTCCGGCAGCGCCGCCTTTGCGGATATATAATTTTTTTAAACTGAATCCTTTTGGGTTATTCGTGGTTGAAAATTTGACATTTTCATTAAAAAATGTCGCCTTTTCGGACGGTTTTTTGCGAATACCTTAAAAATTATGAATCTAACGAAAAAAACCATATATCGATGGCTTAGTGTGAAAACCTAGTATCTCATTTTTTTTCGAAAATGACATTTTGGTGGTTTTAGTTTGAAAACCTTTTATCTCACGATTTACAACTGTTAGAAAAAATCCAAATACACCAGACTATTTTCTACAGCCGAAAAAAGAAACCACGTATATCAATTGCTCTCTTGATTTAGTGTGAATACCACGTATATTTATAACCACGAATTTGGTACTTAATTTGGAGTGTTTGTTTAAAAAATTCGACTTGAAGAAATGTTTTTTTGTGAACAATAAAAGGTAGTCCGGCATATAGAAACATTTATGAACCTTAAATCAAAAGATTTGTACTGTATCAACCTAGTATTTGGAGGTGTGCAATAAGCTATGAAAAATGAAAACCTCGTAAATAATCATAAACAAAACCTCATTTTAGATGAAAAACACGTATATTAAGATATATACGGGGTTATCATAGTTACTTGGGCAAAGGCTCTATGTACTACAAGGATATTTACGTGTTTTTCATAGTTAATATTTGTTTTTTTTTCAATTTAATAGCAACATTTAACACTTTCAGCTCTGGGCCAAGATCAGATATTTGTCTCAATATGCTAAAATTAAAATACGTAACAGTAGTTTTTGTTTTTAGATTATATTATGCAGAAAATCCGTTTTTTGCCTCTCCTGTAAAAGTGTAATTTAATGAGATACGAGGTTTTCACACTAAGCCATCGATATAAAAGCTTATGAAAAATCAAAGAGATTCGTTCCTTCATAAACTTTCTGGTGATAACATAAAAAGAGAGATATGGTAGGTGAAAAGAAATTTTTTTGTGCATGCATTTTTTTTCAAATGGGAGTGTTCAACATAATAACAGAGAAATGGTCGATTTTAAGGGTATAATGCTATCAATATCTTTTGTAAGTACTGCCTGAAAAGACCTTTAAAACGACTGCACTGTTAAATTTCGATTACATTCAAACTAAGCGAGATATGGTGCAACAAAAAAGGATGACTAATTTAGATATTTTAAGATAAAATGCGAAGTATGTATATTTTAACCCCTCATCCACCAGATTTAAATGCATCGTGTTGCTTCTACAATACCTTTTACTATAGTGTTATTTCTATGTTCAACAAATTGGACGGGTTTAAAATGTATGGTTTTTGAAAAAAATAAGATCAAATTATAGAGAGCATTTTCTAAATTTTCTTTAAAATCTTCCTTTTTCTCCATGTAACTCGAAAATGATAATGAGATACAGTAATGAAAAAAAAAAATAAAATTGTTATCTAAAAGAAAACCTACATTTTTGTAAGGTATTTTTTACGTGTCTCTTATCACTTTCGAATTACATGGAGAAAAAGGAAGATTTTTAAGAAAATTTAAAAATGCGGTCTATAATTTGATTTTATTCTTTTCAAAAATCATTTATTTTAAACCCATCCAACTTTTTGAATATAGAAATAACACTATAGTAGAAGGTATTTTAGAAGAAAAACGATGCATTTAAATTCTGGTTGATGAGGGGTTAAATATTTATAGTTCTCATTTTTCCTTAAAATACATTAATCATAAGCTTTTCGCACCATACCTCGCTTAGTTTGAATGTAACTGACATTTAACAGTTCTCATTTTAAAGGTCTTTTCAAGCACTACAAAAGGTATTCGTAGCATTATACCCCTAAAATCGATAATTTCTCTGTTATTTTAAGTTGAATACACTGATTTGAGCATGCACAAAATAAATCTTTTTTCACCTACCATCTCTTTTTTTTTATTAAAACTAGAAGATTTATGAAAAAATTAATCACTCTGATTTTTCATAAATTACAAAAATGTTTTATATAGTTTTTTCCGTTAGATGCACAATTTTTATGGTATTCTCAAAAAAAGTCTCCGAAAAGTGTCATTTTTCAATGAAAATGGCAAATTTTTAACCACGAATAACTCAAAAAGTATTAAGTTTTCAAAAAAATTTATAACACAGTTATTGCTTAGAATTAGGTTTTCTGGCCACTTCTGGTGTTAGTTTGATAAAAAAAATTCCCACCTCCGAGAACGGGTGGAAACCACCCCTAGGTTAAAAGTGTCATAGGATATAGCGTAGACTTTGTTTCTTGAGCTATTACCTACTTACAGTGAAAATATCAAGTAAATTGATGCAGTAGGATGGAATTCGGAGCAAAATCCCCTTACTGACTGCACTAATAGATACCTACATCATTCATACATGAATGCATTCACTTAAAGGTTCCTTTGGATGCCACAATAAAATTACCAATCACCAATATTGAAATATCTAAATATTTAAAGAAGAGTGGATTGAAAGTGATATTTTCCCTAATTTTGATATTGCTTTGCGCATTTATTTGTGCCTCCCAGTTGCCAACCAACGTGTTCGCTGAAAGATTATTTTCGAAAATGTCAAGAATTTAAAATAGTCATGAAAATAATTTCCGATCAAGTATGACGCAAGTACGTCTTAACAATTTGTCGATTTTGTCCATAGAAAGTGACGTGACAAAGGCGATAAATTATGGCGACATTATAGATGATTTTTCCAAATAAAAATCAAGAAAGAAATCTGATGTGATCGACCTGGAATTACAATTTTTATGTATGTATTCTTATTTACTTAAATAAAAAAATCTGCTTGCAATTTTTTTTCGCAAAAATGGTACATGCTTGAAGAGCGGCTACTAGAGAATTGCCTAGGGCGTCAATTGACCTAAACGCGGCCCTGGTTTTATGTAAGGCAAAAATCACTTCGAAGAGATATTGAATGGTGAGGTAGAGAGCGAAGCAGTAGCTAAGTGGGCAGTAGAAGCAGATGAGTTAGTTGAAAGGCAGCCTACAAAGGAGGAGCAACAATACAAGAAATAAAAAAATAACAGAAATTCTGGAAAAAATGACAGATGGATAGAAATCATCAAGTTTGGAGGAAATCAACTGAGAGAATGCCGAACCGATGGCCCCACTGCCGCAAGAGAAATCTACCATCGTGCAATACATTCTTGTAGAGGGCCTATTTCAAAATATCAGCCAAATTGGATTTTTAACTGGCGTTTTTGCGGATTTTAGAAAAATGAGAAAAGAGCAATACCAGTCGGTGATTGGACTCTTGTTTTTAGAAGGGAAATTCTTCAGCTAAATGAAAAAGCGCTTGAATTCCGTAAACGACGACTCTTCTCCTTCGACGGAAACCGTCAAAAGTTGGTTTAACAAGTTTCAACGTGGTGGCAAGTTAACATGAAAATAATAGGACCCTTTCGAATTTTTTAGTAAAAAGTGAAAAATAAAACGAACGCCATTACCACAAAAATTAAAATCTTTAGCTCGATTATAAGACTTTCTTTGCTTTAGCATAAGTAATGACCTTAAATATTTTGACCGATTTATAGGCATATTTTTAAAAAATATATATGATTAAAAAAAATTAAATTTTTCCAATTTTCTTAAATAATTATTTCCTATTGATAATTACAATACTCGATACACGTAAAAAATGATACATAACGAAGTTTGAGTTTTTTTATTAGAAAAGATTTTATTTGTCTTTTCATATCCGTATGAATAAAATTAACCAAAATAGAAACGTTTTAGCCTAAATTTTACTGCGAGAACAGTGTAACTGGAGCCCTTTAACCTATTATCCTAAAAAAATATAACGTATTTGAGAGATTAAATATAATACAGTTTTATAGCTCTTGACATTACTTTCCAAATAGTTGGATGTGCCTGATATAAAAATTAACAAAGTTATTCCAAGAAAAACCAATATCATTTTTTTGGAAAAAAATTTTGAGTATAAATTTTGATGCTATCAACTTTTTCTGGAGCTCATTTGATAGGTATTTCTAAGTACTTTGACAAGTTTAGTAAGTGTTATAAAATGCATTGTTTTCCCGTTATTTAAGCTTGGATCCTTAGATTTGAATACTCGCAGAAAAAAATATACATTCAATTACCTATAACTTACATTAAATTAATATTAAATGGTTTTTTAAGTAAAAAATTTATTAATATTTCTTATTAGCTTCAATTTTAGTGATGAAAACTTTTTTGTAAAAACGTACAGTTTTTGAGTTATTTATGAAAATTCGCTTTAAAGTATGCATTTTTTTTTTAATTAAAATATTTGATCTTGAACTCAAAAAGTATTGATTTATTTAATAACATTATCTAAAAAATTTTCCTTAGAATTTGTACATCTATCGATTTGTGGGGTTATTTATACTAATGTAATGTAGATATCACCCCCCGAGAAGGGGTGATATCTACACCAGGCTAAAATCGCAAGTTGGTACAATGTTATTTTTGTTTCTTGAGGTATCCTCTATCCACTCACCAAATTTCGTGAAAATGCATGTAAGTTCACCGAAATCGAAGGTCATAGTTGATTTGTAACTTTAGTTACTGAACTATAGAAAGAAAATTGCAATTCAATAATTGAAATGTGTGTATTTTGCGAGCGCAAAAATTATTAAGCGATATGTAGTCGCCAAATAATTAATTTAATTCATTTTAAGTACAACTCTCTCTTAAGCCGGAAAGATAGGGTGGTAGCTCAATAATCGAAATGCGCGTGATTTAAGATTTATTTATTCCTAGAATAATTACTATTATCAACTTTTTAAAAAAAAAACTTCACAGTTTTTCAGTGATTTACGAAAAACTGCTTTAAAACGTGCATTTTTTTCACGATAATTGAACTTTAATAACACAAAAAGTATTGACTTATTTATGCTTATAATTTGTCCTACTATCGATTTGTGAGTTATTTTTAATAAAGTAATTTTCACCCCCGAGAAGAAGCGGTATCCACCCTTAGGGCAAAGGCGCAAAGTGGCACCATGTCACCTTTATTTCTTGAGGTCTCCTCTAACCACTCACCAATTTTCGTGAAAATCGATGAAGGTAATAGTTAATTTTTACCTTCGGTCACTGCACTACACAAAAGAAATTGCAATTTAATGATCTAAATGTGCATATTTTGGGAGCTCATAAATTATTAAATGATATGTAGTCGCCAAATATAATTAATTTAATGCATTTTAATTACAACTCTCTTTTAAGGGGAAGATGGGGTGGTTTTCTTGGGAAGGAGTTGTAGCTCAATAATCGAAATGCGCGTGGTTTAAGAGTTTATTCTTAGAATATTTAAGCTATACGAATTATATTCGCGATACAGTATATGTTAATTTTTCTCAGCGTTTTTCTCTTAAGTTAAATCGATTAAAGGGTTGTTTGGGGAGTGAAGGGGATGAGCTCAAAAATCGAAACTATATCATTTCAAGAGCTCATAAATAGCTCGTAATTCGAGCAAAAATCGAATCAATTTTTAAATAGAGGGGGGCTGAGTCAGCCCCCCTCACTAAAATATTAAATTCCTGCTCAGTGTAATGAGCTCAAAATTTTTAATTTGCTGAATATGAAAGCTCATAAATAGCTCATAAATCAGCTCTATCTGTTTTTAAATTTTTGCAAGTGGGGGAGGGCCAGCTCAACACGGGTGGGAAAATGAAATGATTGGTATGAGGCCCGCATATGCCTGCTACATAAAAAACGACACAAACTGAAGTGTGACAACTATAGAGGTACAGTTAGTGAAAGAAAGTTAAACTTTAACTTTAAATCAAGTATAAAAAAGTAATATCTTCTAATTATACATACCCTTGAAGCGATTTTCGGTTTCATCATTTTTTTTGATATAGCAATTGTTGTGGATGCATATGTTGGAGTATTCAATATGTGAATTTGCTTGACTCGATTGCTAAATACTTTCTAAAACATAAAACAAAAAATGATTGTTAATCACAAAATATTAAATGATATTATGTAGAAATTATTTTGTATTAGTTCTAGGTTGTAACTGAGTGTAAGACCATGTTTTTGTTGGGAGTATGCTACGTTGAATGGACGGGAAGTGAAGTGCAAATTATAGACCTCCCGTAGTCTTCTTTAATTAAACATTCAATAAATCTGGTTTGCAAGCAATAGAAACCGCGAGAACGTAACCAGAAACTTGGTCTCGTTCAAAGTTTTCTTTTCTTCGGAAATAAAACTTTGAATTGATTTAGGCAGATGTCGCTACGGCACCCATATCTGGTTATTTTGTTATTATTCAACACTAATAGGCTCGGTTATTTTAGTTTATTCATATATATCTACATACACTTTTTGATGATTTCTAATATGAATGAAACTAATTTTTTTGGCGCTCTCTGAACGAATTAAAATATAATACGCCTCTTGTTTTCGTTTCACGGCGAAACTATTTTATATTTTTTTATCTATTAGAGGAAAATGCACCAAATCCTGTGATTACAAAATCCGCGCTACTTATGGCTAAACTTATTTCACTAGGCATAATAAATTTAACAATGATGGCAACTCACCTCTAAGACTATTGTAGACTTCTTTATTATGACCGGAGTTATCTTAAGAAAATGCCCCACTTTTAGATTTTCAAAATCATACACTAAAATATCACCAACAGCAACATCCTCGTTCAGTCTAATTTCTGATACATTGTAAGTATGCGCAAAAAAGTCACATACGTGAAAATTTTCCGGACTCTCCTTGCACTTTATTATGACCACTCTGTATCCTCTTTCAGTCACTTTTGGTAAAGGAATGAAATATCTATAAAAAAAACAACAAAATCAAATAAATAAGGTAATAATAGGGTCTAGGACGTTTCATCGCCGCCAGTTCATCGCCGCCGTTTCGATGCCGCCAGTTCATCGCCGGCCGATTCATCGCCGGCCGTTTCGATGCCGCCGGTTCATCGCCAGTCAGTTAATCGCTAACTGATATATTTTCTAATTTTCGACCAATTTTCGACATTTACATTTATGATTTATTTCTAGTATTAATTAGGAATTCTAGGAAATGCGAGATATGACCATTCCCGTTGCCATACTTAATCTTTCAATAGACTTTTAAACTTTTATAATATAAAATATAATTTAACACTACAAATTTAAGGGAAATTTCCCCTAAATTTGTATCAAATTTAGGGGAAGTAGAAATAGAACAATAAATTAATATAATAATATTTTTTATCTATTTATTTGTCATAAGTTTTGAACTGAATTTAACGTCGTGTCGTGTCATCTCCCATAATACAAGACACAAGATCAACTGATTAACTGGCGATGATACGGCCGGCGATGAAACGGCCGGCGATGAAATGGACTGGCGATGAACCGGCGGCATCGAAACGGCGGCGATGAACCGGCGACGATGAAACGTCCCATTCCGGTAATAATAAGTGATATATTTAAAAATGTATCTTATTAATAATCGAATTAATAAGAAATGTATATCTTATTAATTCTCTCCCTTCAATTATGACCATCAGCAATAGTGTAGTGGTTATCGCAATATCGTATATTGTCTTTTTTCAAAGATTTCTGTCTCTGGTCATTTATTTTAACTCATGCATAAGTTCAAAAATCCACAAGGAAAAAGTTTTCCTGAAGTTGGCTGTATACCATACCTATAATACAAAAAACGAATAAAATCCTTCATAAAATATATATATTTAAACATCACACTAAAAAGGGCTACATCACAGAAGTACCTAGTTTTCGATTGGATGGCCAATCATCATCAGTGCTTACCTAAAATGACTATAACCTAATAAGATAATACAAAGTTTTTAAAATTTTGACTACGCTACGGTTTAAGAAAAGTTGTAGGTTATACTCACGTTATCTAACATGCTAACCACAAAAATACAATATTGTAAAAATACATATATGAGTAAAACCCTTTAAAAGTAATCCGTCAACGAAACATAGATTAAATATACGAACTTAAACAGGAATGTTCAAAATATTGCATGTATTATGCTCTAGGTACCATCTGAGCTCTAATTCGACTTTTTCACATGTTGACAGTATGGTAGCAAGTGACGATAATATGGGCTCGCTTGAAAGATGACATGACAGAAGTGACAGTTCCACAGCAAGTTGAAAATTTAACCTGTCAAATTTGAAGACTATGATGTAAATCTTGTTAAATTAAGAAAAGCAACAACAATCACTCCACTGTAATAAATATAATCAATTAAAATAAAATAAACTAGGTGTTGTAGTTATAAAAATGTATTCACGTATGTAGTCAATGAAGGTGGTACGCAAACCACATTACACAAAAAAAATTTATTCGAAAACTAAAATCAATAATGTCAAACCCTATTCTCAATAGACCCAGGACTTAGTAAAGCAATTGTGTGTTGATTTAAAGTTATCGAAGTTATCTTAACTTATTGGTAGCTGTTGAAAATATAAGTTTAAAAATAGGTCACCGTAGGTGTGACTGAAGTGTAAAAATGTCTTAAATAATCTAGTGGGATATATCATTAAAAAACAAGTTCAGACTTAGGCGACTAATTCTCAAGGACCCCGCAGGCTGCCCGGATCCAAAGGGTTTGAAACCAAACCGTCATAAGATGTAGTTGACAGTAGGGGGAGTAGAGGATGGAATATAAGATATCTGTGAGGAAAGTAATGAGAACGGAACATGAACGGAACCCAGAAATAAAAATAAGACTTTTTGATTTGGTTTTAATATACATGAGTGTTATATGTTATGGTAATGGCAGATTGAATAGATGGGGTGAAAATAATCATTTTTATAACTACAAAACCTACTTTTACTACTTTTACAACTACTACTTTTATAACTACTTTTACTACTACTACTTTTATAACTAAAACACCTAGTTTATTTTATTTTAATTGATTATTTATCACAGTGGAATGATTGTTGTTGATTTTCTTAATTTAACAAGCTTTATATCATAGTCTTCAAATTTGACAGGTTAAATTTTTAACATCCTGTGGAACTGTCACTCCTGTCATGTCATCGTTCAAGAATGCCCATATCATCGTCACTTGCTACCATACTGTCAACATGTGAACAAGTCGAATTAGAGCTCAGATGGTACCTAGAGCATATTACATGGAATATTTTGATCATCCATGTTTAAGTTCGCCTATTTAATCTATGTTTCCTTGACGGATTACTTTTAAAGGGTTTTTACCCATATATATTTACAATATTGTATTTTGGTGGTTAGCATGTTAGATCACGTGAGTATAACCTACAACTATTCCGTAGTCAAAATTTTAAAAACTTTGCATTATTTTATCAGGTTATATTCATTTTAGGTAAGCACTGATGAAAATTGGTCATCTAATCGAAAACTAGCTCTGTGATGTAGCCCCTTTTAGGGATTTTTAAATATATACGTTTTATAAAGGATTGTATTCGTTTTCTTTATTAATAAGACTTTTGCATATTCCTGTAACTTAGTTGATCCATCTTCTTGAGGATCTTCCTCGTAATTTTCAACCTCCTAGCTTTTCATGTCTAAAATATTTGAATTGTTGGAGATAGACTTTGCTGGAGAGCTATTGTTTTTGAGGTTGTGTGTTGTTATAACCGGTCGTAATGCAGTCAATTGACTTATTGTACATTTTTCATTTGTGTTACCTTCGGGATTAAGTTTTAGTCTCAACAACTACTTAAGTAGCCAAACCGAAGGCTTTACATGCTCTCTGAAACACGTTGGCCGCTCAGTTAAAATATAAATTCGAAGATTTCTGGCGTCTTTGCCAGGGATCGATTCAGGCGATCCGGTTGGGTAAACCAGTACTATAGCCACTGAGATACGACCGCCCCTCACGTGACCGCCGCCTAAAACGTTCACAGGTAAGCGAATTTTATGTATCAACTAACTTTTAGAAGATATATTTTTCTAAAAAATACTAGATCCTTTGTAAAAGGTATATTTAAAATTCCCAAAATAAAGGTTATATTACTTCACAGAACGTTTTCGGATTAAAAAATCCATCATCAGTGTTAATAAAAGCCAATAATGTGCCACCAAAATGTTAAAATGTTGAAATTTGTTATGATATTCCTGGATATTATCGAGGTCAACACAGGACTCTTCCCACGTGGTTGGCATTTTTAATACCTAAATTCCAACCACGTGGGCAGGGTGCTGCATTACCCTCGGTAGTATCCAGGAATACTTGCAATATCACTAAATATTATTAAAAATATGTAGTATAACATAACAATTTTCAACATTTAAACGGTTTTTACCCAAAACATTTTGGTGGCTCAGGCATGCACATTATTGGCATTTATTAATACTGATGATGGATTTTTTAATCCGAAAGCGTTTCCTGAAGTAATGTTACCCTTATCTAGGGAATTTTAAATATACCTTTTGCAAAGGATCTAGTATTTTTGTGATTTATGGTATACATCTAGATACAGGAATTTTATTTTCGTCGTGGATTTTTACATATATTTCAAACATTTTTTCCAAATATGTGATTTTTTTATGAGAAAAGAGCATTAAAAAATATATCCAGTGAAACACAAGATAGATTATTGGATGATCTACGAGATAATGGCAACAACCGTTTGGCATTCTTCTCCTTAAAGTACCTATTCCCCTTGGATATCTCCAATTTGGATGGAACTTTCGTTCATATGTCTTTAAATGTTTAAGTTAAAGTATTACCAGCTATCTAAGAGTCTCGTTAATGTTCAGCTCAGCGTGGTGCTAGTGTTGGAGCTGTGGAATTGCATAAAAAAGGGATCTACCTATTTTATGAGATGATCCCTTCTTTATGTAATCCCACGGTGAGCTGAGTATTAATAAGTCTCTTAGATACTTGGTACAAGTATATAATATATGTAAATTAGATTCAAGACAAGTAATAGGTCTGGATCCCGCGTATGAAAAAAAAGTTGATTAGTAGCAAGCTGAAAATTTGTTAATAGCTTGGGTGTCTAGTCGGATAAACTTTCATATATGGGAACACTGCAACAGGGGCAGTTTTAATTGTGGAACAGGTTAAAAATTTGGAACGGTCAGACCACAAAAACGGCACATGTATTTTGTCCGACAGAACAGACTTAAACTCTTCGAACAGAGATTAAACTCTCATGCAAAAATCAGACTGCTATTTATCACCTGTCATCATTCCTGGCATTTGACATATTCTACACGTTCCACTCATTAAAACGCCCATTTGGTGATAAATAGCAGTCTGATTTTTGCATGAGAGTTTAATCTCTGTTCGAAGAGTTTAATTCTGTTCTGTCGGACAAAATACATGTGCCGTTTTTGTGGTCTCACCGTTCCAAATTTTTAACCTGTTCCACAATTAAAACATCCCCTGTTCCAGTGTTCCCATGTATCAAAGTTTGTCCGACTAGACAGCCTTAAGCTATTAACAAATTTTCAGCTTGCTATTAATCAACTTTTTTTTCATACGCGGGATCCAGATCTATAAAATTAAAATTAAACTATACAGGGTGTCCCGGACTAATTTAGCCACGCTATATCTCTTTAACCAATTGAGATTTTCGAATGGGACAAAAAGTGATATATTCTACTTGTAATACACTTTAATATGGCAAGCAAAAAAATTATCCCCTAAATATTCATCCCTTAGTTACAACCCCTAACTTTAATTTTTTAATAGCACCCTGTATATTTTTCTATAGTTTTGGATGTGGTCTTTTATCGTCTATTTACCACATTTTTTGAAAATAAAATCGGTTCGTAAATAACCAAGAAACTATCAGTTTATTTTTGTTAATTGTGAGTCCCAGACTAATTTATCCAGGCTATATTTCTTAAACCAATAGAGATTTTCGAATGGGACAAAAACTGATCTATTCCATTTGTAATACACTTTCATATGGCGTAGAAAAAATTCATCCCCTAAATATTCATCCCTAACTTACAGGGTGCTATTTAAAAAAAATAAAGTTAGGGGTTGTAACTAAGGGATGAATATTTAGGAGATAATTTTTTTTCTACGCCATATTAAGTGTATTACAAATGTAATAGATCAGTTTTTGTCCCATTCGAAAATCTCTATTCGTTTAAGAAACATAGCCTGGATAAATTAGTCTGGGACACATAATTAACAAAACTAAACTGATATTTTCTTGGTTATTTACGAACCGATTTTATTTTAAAAAAATGTGTTGAATAGACGATGGAAGACCACATCCAAAACTATAAAAAAATATACAGGGTGATATTAAAAAAATTAAAGTTAGGGGTTGTAACTAAGGGATGAATATTTAGGGGATGATTTTTGTCTACGCCATATTAAAGTGTATTACAATTAGAATAGACCACTTTTTGGCCCATTCGAAAATCTCTATTCGTTTAAGAGATATAGCGTGGCTAAATTAGTCTGGGACACCCTGTATAAGCAATATAAAATTATATGCATAATGCATTATAATAATACGATACTTACATTTTGTCAGTGGATTTTTGCATATGATCGGAACACGGATGTTTACCTTGGAAAAATTCTGGTATAATTGTTCTAATTGAATAATACATTTCCAGCTTTTCTTTTGTACTCTGTATAACAAATTTGTTCATCAACAAAAAGTTGATGATCATATTCCTTTCTGCAAAAACATTCTGATTAGAAGGAGTAAAATAAATTACTTAATACTAATTTATAATATGACAATTTTTATAAATGGATCAAGGAGTCTAAAGCCATTAAAAAAAGTAGTAGAAATATCTTGTGAAAAGTTATGGTTGTTCTGGAACACTACCTGGTATTTCTGGAATATGTCTTTGCGTTTTAAACCAATTCGTAATTACAGTAATGTATTCTTCCAAATTTCTTTCAGTTTTTTGGTAGCTTTGTAAAGCTGCTTTTAATCTTTGTTCTCGATCGGTTATTAGAATACTCGTATCGCCTAGAAATGGTTAAAATAAAACTTAGTAAAAGAAATAAAAATAAAAAAATTATTAAAGTATTATGCATCACAGAAGGTTACCAAAATCACAAACGAGAAAGTGGATTAAATATGTACTTCAAAAAATAAACAAAGGAAAAACAGTTGGATTAGATACTGTTCCTGGGGAAGTATGGAGAGCAATAGGAGAGACTTAAACAAGTTGGATAACACGTTTGTTCAATAGAATTATGGAAGTTGGACAAATGACAGGCGAATGGAGAAACAGTATATTAGTACCTCTTTTTTAAAAAAATCGCTGATCTGTGGGTTCCTAGAAGGAGTAGGAAAGAAAGCCCAGAAAAGGCCTGTGGGAGACGTCAGAACATATTATTATATCCCATGAAATAAACTATGTACCTTCGAAATAAGGGTCTACTGGAATATGCTGCGCACATGGAATTGGCTGCGCTTTTATGGATTGACAGAGCCTTAAGCAGAAGTACTATACCAACTAAACCAAGTAAAGAAACAACACACAATCGAAGACTACGTTAAACATTTACTGGACCTTTCCTGTTTTTCTTGCTTTGTTTTTAGAATACATAAATTTTTGTGAAAAAAAATTTTTTGACATTGGAAGGTGACAGTTCGATAGTAAATTTAATTTGGAACAATTTTTCTGAAGATATGTATGTACGAAAAGTGCATCTCTAATGCACCCTAATACACCCTAATGCATAGGAACTAATTCATAATTTCTTTAAATGCGGTGGCGCCCAAAATCCCGACAGCCAAAATCCTGATGGCCAAAACAATGACACGCCAGAATCCCGACAGGCCAAAATCCCGACATGGAACAATCCTCGCATAAGCAAAAATCCTGACCAATACACTTTGAATATTTATTGTTTCCTTTTCAAATGCAATACCAAATAATATTATAGAGTATTGAAATTGAAAAATAATTACTTACTAATAAGTAGGTACGGGTACTAATTATTATGTATTTTAACCCTTATACGGGCAAGGTGGGACCAACGGGAGACGCCAATTCTTTTATAATAAACTGATAAAAAAAATTTTATTGATGTTTATGCATCACTGAATTTGTTTAGAAGTATGTTTCCTTCAACATAGTCAAAAGAATTTTGTCACGTAATGGGGCAACACGGGCCCGTCGGCCCCTATTTGTATTTATACCTAAAGTCTATATCTTTGTTACAGAAGTTAATCTGGCAGTGAGGTAATATTTTTGTGAATTATTTAAACGACTTTTATGATTACGAAAATCCAATAATAAAGTCTAAACGTTGTAACAAATAATGTAAACATCTCTTTGATGTAAACATCAAATAGATGCTTACAATAGGTGTTATATCTATTCTAAATGAATTTTAAAAATTGATAATCATTGTTGGTGTGCAGTAATATATTAGGTAGGTACCTTTACATATTTTGAAATAAATAATGCATCTGCTATCAGTCGTTTGATATTGATGTTAGTGTCGACACCTAAGCTCTTAAAATTATATTGAATTACAATGAAGATAAATATTGCGAATAAAAGGTCCCGAAAACCATTTAGACAAGAGGGAAACGGCGGGTTCGTTGGTAAAAATATTCCCATGAGATATTTTTGCATAATCACATTCGTGAGACATCCCAGAATAAGGTTCAAGAAGTCGCCCACGTGAAAAGTGGGCCAGTTTTTTTAATCAATTTTTTTTAATCAAATTGAAAAAATCAATATTTTTGGCCCGAACTATTTTTTTAGGTTTTTTGGACCATTCTGGACAAAAAAGCTCTCTTATAATTTTTCTCTAAAGTTGATCTTTTTCGAGTTATAAGCAATTTAAAATTTGAAAGACGTGAAAATGGCCATTTTTAAGACTTAATAACTCGGTTAAAACTGATTATTATGAAAGTCAGAAAGTGACTAAATCAAAGTTTAAAGTCACCGCTACATGATCCTGAAGAAATCTGTGTCATTAATTTACTACTAAGCTGTTATTTTTAATTAATAACAATCAGCGGTTAGATCGTATTGACGCCTCTGTAAATGTGAGTGCGAGTAAGATGCCCAATTGGACTGCTGGAATGGCTTCTCTCTCGCACTCAGAATTTACAGCGGCCGCACACGTGCATGACGCTTATTATTATTACTTAAAACTAACAGCTTAGTAATAAAATAATGACAAAAATTTCTTCAGGATCTTGTAGGGAGGGCTTTAAACTTTGATTTAGTCATATATTGACTTTCATAATAATAACTTTTAACCGAGTTATTAAGCCTTGAAAATCGCCATTTTTCGTTTTTTTCAATTTTAAATTGCTTATAAGTCGAAAACGATCAACTTTAGAGAAAAATTATAAGAGAACTTTTTTGTCCAGAATGGTCCAAAAAATTCAAGAAAAAATTGTTCGGGCCAAAAATATTGATTCTTGCAATTTGATTAAAAAAAATTGTTAAAAAAAATTGGAACACTTTTCACGTGGGCGACTTCTTGAACCTTATTCTGGGATATCTCACGAATGTGATTATGCAAAAAAATCTCATAGGAATATTTTGTCCTTCGAACCCGCCGTTTTCGCCTTGTCTAATTATCAGCTACAGAACTGCAATATATTGCTAATAATTTATGTGATTCCGATGATGAAGAATCTCCTGAAGTAGGTGGCATTGAAAGAAATTCTGAAATTGAAGATCATCTTTCAGAAGCAAGTGAAGAGGATGATCAGCAAGTAGTATTGAGTTATAATGAAGAAGAATGTGTAGCTACAAGTTCTCAGATTTCAGAAGGTGTAATTTTTGAAGCTTAGGATGAAATTAACTGGAAGACTAAACCACAACCGACAGGACGTATGCGATCATACGACATAATAAAAAGCAAAGTGCATAAAGTAATGTTAGCCCCTGGTCAAAGTGTAGATGATCCTGTTGATTCCTTTTGTTTATTTGTGGACGAAAAAATTGTGAACGAAATAGTGAAGCGTACAAATAAAGAATCCGAAAAAGTCCTGGGGATATATAACTGGAAATATTGTGACTCTACAGAGCTATATGCCTTTATTGGACTGCTACTAAGTGCAGGGCACCTGAGTGCCAACATCTTTAATGAATATATACTTTGGAGTAAGTTTTAAAGCTACCATGGGGTTAAAACCATTCAAAAATGTGCTAAGATTTGTTTGATTTGACGATAAGGACACGAAGTCTGAACGAAGAAGGAACGACAAATTAGCAGCAATACGCGATGTGTGTAATCAAGAAACTTTCAGGAATACTATTTACCAGAAAAAACATAACAGTAGATGAGCAACTTGTTCCGTACAAATATTTTTTCTACAACAGTTTTCTTGCATTTCATAATTTTGTGCAAATCCTTAAGGTAGATCGCACCCTAGAGGTAGACCGCATACTATAGTAGCACCTTTTTTTAATCTAGACCATTTAAATTTAACTTGAATAAAAATCCAAAAATAATATTAGAAATATATGGGTAAATATGAATAGTATATTCAAGAATAGTGGTGGGCCCAACGGATCCGAGTTGCCCGGTTACGTAAGTAAAATGTGTTGCCCGGATAAGGGTTAAAACAAAAAAAAATCATCAAACACTTTATTTTTTAATATAAAAGCTATACTTACTGAAATGGAAGGTTGTAAGTGACATGATAATATCAACTATTATATGAAAGTAAACTTGAATTCAGGATTTGATTATAATATATTATTGGACTATATATTGGCAAAAAAAATTATTTAATACATATGCCCATGTTAGAAATTTTATTTGGAAAATTAGTTCATATTAAATGGTAAATACTTTTGTTTAGTAACAAAAAATAAAAAACAGATAGCCATAAACAAAAAACCAGAAATAAATGTAATTATATGTTAAAAAGGAACTTATTAAATCTGTCGGGATTCTGGCGTGTCGGGATTTTGGCCTGTTGGGATTCTGGCGTGTCGGTATTTTGGCCGTCGGGATTTTGGCTGTCGACATTTTGGCTGTCGGGATTTTGGGGTAGACCCCTTTAAATGGTAGTACTCCGCGGTTTTTTCATATTTAGAGGTCCATTGACCATATAAAACAATAAAACCCTTTTAGCGTTATAGTTCCTTTCTTAAGTACATAATCAATATCCTGTCACCAGTTTTTATCAATAGAGAAAAATAATAAATCCTCATACATTTTAATACAGTTACTAGAAACGAATTGATAAAGAAGAAACTCTTTTTTAAATAGGTTTTAAAAGTATAAACCAAAAATCAAATAAAACACAGGTAAATTATTGTAAAGGGTAAAGAATATGAAGGACCAAAAATTGCTTACTATGTATGTATTTATGACACTTTAAAAATATTTATAAACTTACCCATTTTAAGTTATGTTGCTTTTTCACAGACTTCGTAGTGTGTATTTTTTGATTTTCTGAATATCTACTAGCAACAATACAATTGCACATAATCTAACTGAAAAGATAATCTGAGCAATTGCGAAAACCATAAAGTTACCATAAAATAATAGTAAAAGAACTTGACACAGTGCGAGTACACCATATTCGGTATAAACCACTACTCGCGGCCTTGTAGTATGTGGTCTCTAGATGTGATATAATCTTAAGGTAACACATAAAATATACACAGGGTTTATATAAATAATTAATTTGGATAATTCTTGGTTAAAATTACATACAGAGAGAGAGTCTGTAATTTGGAATAAATTCAATATCTCAAATACTAATTGTTTTTTTGAAAAATGCTCCGACCCGTCGATTAGTATTTCAAATTGTCCTTTTTGACATACAATAATAATGTATACAGGGTGTCCCAATTTAGAGATATGACCTCATCGTTGATTTTCTTAAAGGGCAACACTGTCATTTTCATAGCTATTTTGATAGGGTGTGTAAAGTGTAAAGTTATACACAACTGCAAAATATCAAATTTTTATTCTCTACCATTTACAAGATAAGAGGAAATAACAAATGTATGTCTGTAGTTTGGAATAAATTCAATAATTAAAATACTAATTGTTTTTTTGGAAAATGCTCAGACCCGTCGATTAGTATTTTAAATTGTCATTTTTGACATACAATAATAATGTATACAGGGTGTCCCAATTTAGATATATGACGTCATCGTTGATTTTCTTAAATAGAAACACTATCATTTTGATAGCTATTTTGATAGGGTGTGTAAAGTAATACACAACTGCAAAATTTCAAATTTTTATTCCCTACCATTAACAAGATAATAAAAAATAACAAAGTTTTGAAAAACAAGTAATCAAATAATAATTGAATTTAATTATTTGAATTAAGCAAATGCCATAATGTTGTCCTTTGACAATTTGACAATAATTAAGGGAAACATTATGAGTATTTTTTAATTGAAATAATTATTAAATTCAATTATTATTTGATTACTTGTTTTTCATAACTTTGTTCTTTTTTATTATTTTGTAAATGGTAGGGAAAAAAATTGGCAATTGTGTATATCTTTACACACCCTATCAAAATAGCTATGAAAATGACAGTGTTGTCATTTAAGAAAATCAACAATGACGTCATATCTCTAAATTGGGACACCCTGTATACATTATTATTGTAGGTCAAAAATGACAATTTAAAATACTAATCGACGGGTCTGAACATTTAAAAAAAAAACAATTAGTATTTTAATTATTGAATTTATTCCAAATTACAGACATAACTTTATCCTTTTCTATTATCTGGTAAATAGTAGATAATAAAAATTTGATATTTTGCAGTTGTGTATAACTTTACACACCCTATCAAAATAGCTATCATAATGACAGTATTGCCATTTAAGAAAATCAACGATGACGTCATATCTCTAAATTGGGACACTCTGTATACATTATTATTGTATGCCAAAAAGGACAATATGAAATACTAATCGACGGGTCTGAGCATTTTTCAAAAAAATAATTAGTATTTGAGATATTGAATTTATTTCAAATTACAGACTCTCTCTGTATAAATATTTGATAATAGGATAAACTTTGTCAAATGCTGATACCTTAATTATAAGGTCAGTTTATGTCAATAGTTTTAAAAACAAATTTATTTTTCACTTGCACTATATCTCATTTTTTAACAACTAATTGACCTACCTAGAAGGTATCATCATCATCATCAACAACAACTATTTCGTCCATTGTCGGATGAAAGCCTCCCTTAGGTGTGTTCATTCATTCTCTTGAGTATTTTTTGTGTCCATTCGTGACCAGCAATTCGCTTGATAACGATAGAAACTGAATTAAATTATAACTATCACAAAAAAACTATAACATATAAATATAACAAACCAGCATATTTGAGTTTCGTGTATTAATACCTTAACCCTTACCCGGCAGCACATTTTACTTACGTAACCGGGCAACTCGGGTCTTTTGGGCCCACCACTGTTCTTGAATGCACTATTTATGTTTACCCATATATTTTTGATATTCTTTTTTAATTTTTTATTAAAGTTTAAATTCTCTATATTAAAAAAAGTGCTACTACAGTATTCGGTCTACCTCGAGGGTGCGATCTACCTGAAGGATTTGTACAAAATAATGAAGTGCAAGAAAACTTTTGTAGAAATAGCTATTTGTATAACATGGGAGGAAAAGGCACTTTACTCCCATGTTATACATATGGTTTTTCCTCCTTCCTCAAATAACAAGTCATGTTTTCATTTTTACTAAATTTATTTATGTAACTAAACAACAAAATTTATTAGAACTAAAACCAACAAGTAGGTACACAATATAACTGTCAACTGTCAAATATAAGTCAAATTATTGATGTAAACATTGTTAAATCAGAATAACAATTTACTGGTTTTACAATTCTGCAAAATACAGAGTGTTTTTAAATAAACGTTAAAATGTATAGATACTTACGTAATAGAAAATAGCTATTGTACAGGGCGTCAATAAGTTATATTTCATGAATGAAATACCATGACGTCACTTTTAATTTTCCTCCCTAGGGAGGAAAAGTACAACTTTGCTCCCTACAATCGGGTCCGGAAAAGTATACTTTCGGTAGAGGTGGGTGGAAAAATATTTATTCAGATAATAGTAAATAGTATTTCTGAAAGTTTTGGTTAACTTGATTCCACACGTCGCGTATTACTGCTAATTTGTCGTTCCTTCTTCGCTCAGACCCCGTGATCTTATCGTCAAATCGAACAAATTTTAGCAAATTTTTGAATCGTTTTTATCCCATGGCAGCTTTAAATATAGTAGGTCGGCACTCAGGTGCCCTGCAGTTAGTAGTAGTCCAATAAAGGCATATAGCTCTGTAGCGTCGCAATATTTCCAGTTCTCTATCCCCAGGACTTTTCGGCTTCTTTATTTGTACACTTCACTATTTCGTTCACAATTTTTTGGTCCACAAACAAACAAAAGGATTCAACAGGATCATCTTCATTTTGAACAGGGGCTATCATTATTTTGTGCACTTTGCTTTTTATTATGTCGCAGGATCGCATACGTCCTGTCGGTTGTGGTTGACTCTTTCAGTTAATTCCATCCTTAGTTTCAACAATTATACACTCTGAAATCTGGAAACTTTTAGCTACACATTCTTCTTCATCATCACTCAATGCTACTTGCTGATCATACTCTTCACTCGCTTCCTAAAGATGATCTTCAATTTCAGAGTCACTTTCAATGCCACCTACTTCAGGAGATTCTTCATCCTCGGAATCCCATAAATTATTAGCAATATCTTGCAGTTCTGCAGCTGATAATTATTTTCGGGATATTTTATTCGCACTATCTACTTTCACTGTAATTTAAGATAATTTTAGGAGCTTAGTTGTCGACATTAATATCAATATCAAACGACTGATAGCAGGTGCATTGTTGGTTTCAAAATATGTTTAGGTACTTACCTAACAATATTATTGCATTCCAACAATGATTTTAAGTTTTAAAATTCTTTTAGAATAGAGATATAACACCTGTTGTAAGCATATCTTTGATGTTCACATCAAAAAGATATTTACATTGTTACACGTTTAGACTTAATTATTAGATTTCCGGAATCATAAAAGTCGTTTAGATAATCCTCAAAAACATTATCTGACTGCCAGATCAACTTCTGTAGTAGAGATTTAGACTTTAGGTATAAATAAAAATAGGGTCCGACGGACCCGTGTTGCCCCTTTACGTGATAAAATTCTTACGACGCAATAATTTCAAAAATGATAATGAATATTTTAAATAGCTCATGACTATGTTGAAGAAAACATACTTCTAAACAAATTCAGTGATGCATAAAATTTAATAAAAATATTTTTATCAGTTTATGATAAACGAATTTCGTCTCGGGCCCGTTGGACCCACCTTGCCCGGATAAGGGTTAAGGAAGATTTAACAGAATCAAATATTAAATGACGTTATTTACCTATTTTTTTCCAGAGATACACCTCTAGGAATAATAAAAATGATCAAAAATACCTACCAGAATACCACAATAACAGTAAAAGTAGGAGAAGGACTGACCTAATTGCAGCTGGTAATGAGATAAGATATTAAAATTCCCTGTGTCCTCTATTATTCAATCTGATCATGGATAAAATTACAAATAAAGGAAGAACTAAAAAAGGATACCAAATGAGAGAAAACAATTTAAAATATCTTCTATTCAAACGACGCAATACTAATCTATTAAATGGGAGATGATTTACAACGTATGTTGCATCAATTTAAGCATTATCGGGGTAAGGTGGGTCCAACGGGCCCGAGACGCCAATTCTTTTATCATAAACTGATAAAAAAAATTTTATTATATTTTATGCATCACTGAATTTGTTTAGAAGTATGTTTCCTGCAACATAGTCATGAGCTATTCAAAATATGTATTATCATTTTTGAACTTATTGCGTCAAAAGAATTTTGTCACGTAATGGGGCAACACGGGCCCGTCGGACCCTATTGGTATTTATACCTAAAGTCTAAATCTTTGTTACAAAAGTTAATCTGGCAGTCAGGTAATATTTTTGTGGATTATCTTAACGATTTTTTTGATTCCGGAAATCCAATAATAAAGTCTAAACGTTGTAACAAATAATGTAAACATCTCTTTGATGTAAACATTAAAGAGATGCTTACAATAGGTGTTATATCTATTCTAAATGAATTTTAAAAACTGATAATCATTGTTGGTGTGCAATAATATTTTTAGGTAGGTACCTTTACATATTTTGAAATAAATAATGCATCTGCTATCAGTCGTTTGATATCGATGTTAGTGTCGACAACTAAGCTCCTAAAATTATATTGAATTACAATGAAAGTAAATAGTGCGAATAAAAGTTCCCGAAAACCATTATCAGCTAGAGAACTGCAAGATATTGCTAATAATTTATGGGATTCCGTTGATAAAGAATCTCCTGAAGTACTTGGCATTGAAAGGAATTCTGAAATTGAAGATCATCTTTCAGAAGCAAGTGAAGAGGATGATCAGCAAGTAGTATTGAGTGATAATGAAGAAGAATGTGTAGCTACAATTTCTCAGATTTCAAAGTGTGTAATTTTTGAAACTAAGAATGAAATTAACTGGAAGACTCAACCACAACCGACAGGAGGTATGCGATCCTGCGACATAATAAAAAGCAAAGTGCACAAAGTAATGTTAGCCCCTGGTCAAAGTGTAGATGATCCTGTTGATTTCTTTTGTTTGTTTATGGACGAAAAAATTGTGAAATAATAGTGAAGTATACAAATAAAGAAGCTGAAAAAGTCCTGGGGATATGCCTTTATTGGACTACTACTAACAGCAGGGCACATGAGTGCCAATATCTATAATGAAGATATACTTTGGAGTAAGTTTTATGGACCTACTATATTTAAAGCTACCATGGGGTTAAAACGATTCAAAAATGTGCTAAGATTTGTTCGATTTGACGATAAGGACACAAGGTCTGAACGAAGAAGGAACGACAAATTAGCAGCAATACCTACGCGATGAGTGTAATCAAGAAACTTTCAGGAATACTATTTACCAGGAAAAAACATAACGGTAGATGAGCAACTTGTTCCGTACAAATATTTTTTCTACAAAAGTTTTCTTGCATTTCATTATTTTGTGCAAATCCTTAAAGTAGATCGCGCCCTCGAGGTTGACCGCATACTATAGTATCACCTTTTTTTAATCTAGACAATAATTTAAATTGAACTTTAATAAAAAATCAGAAAATAATGTTAGAAATATATGGGTAAATATGAATAGTACATTCAAGAACAGTGGTGGGCCCAACGGGCCCGCGTTGCCCGGTTATGTATGTAAAATGTGTTGCCCGGATAAGTGTTAATATAAACGGAAGAAAATTCAATATGACAATTTCCCCAAAGAAGACAGAATGCATGTTTATAAAAGTATATATACTTAGAGATACTAAAAATGGAAAAGCAAACGGACCTGATGAAATCCCTACAGAACTGCTGAAGCTTTTGAATGTTCAATCCGTAACCATAATATTGCATATATTCAATACAATATACAGTACTGGTATAATACCACAAGAATGGTTGCTGTCTACGTTTGTCACCATACCGAAGAAAACTAAGGCAGTGCAATGTTCAGATCGTCGAACAATCTCCTTGATGAGTCACCTGCTTAAAATATTTCTTAGAGTCATCCACAACCGAATCTATCAAAAACTAGACATCGATATTAACGATACACAGATGGGATTCAGAAAAGGATTAGGTACAAGGGATGCTCTCTTTGCCCTGAACGTTCTAACACAGAGATGCCTAGATGTTAACCAAGAGGTACACGCCTGCTTTATAGACTTTGAAAAGGCCTTTGACAAAGTACGCCACAGTAAACTCAAAGAAATCCTGGAGAGTAAGAACATTGACACCAGAGACATACAAATAATATTAAATCTGTACTGGAATTAGCGAACTAATATAAAAATAGAAGACCAAACATCGGACGAAATAGAAATACGTAGAGGGGTACGGCAGGGTTGTATATTGTCACCGCTCTTGTTTAATATCTACAGCGAACAAATATGCCAAGAAGCTCTCTCATATGCAAACGAAGGGATAATAGTCAATGGAGAAGTTATCAATAACATTCGATATGCTGACGATACTGTGATAATGGCAAGAACAGCGGAAGATCTACAACATCTAGTTGAAAGTATGAATGAGATATGTAATAACTACGGCATAAGGATGAACGTCAAAAAAACCAAATATATGACCTTCAGTAAGAATCCAATAAATGACACTAGTATCACAATAAACGGTACCCAACTTGAAAAAGTAAACGAATACAAATACTTGGGAACCCTTATCAATGAAACAGGTGACCAAAATCACGAGATAAAAAGACGTATTGAAATTGCCAGGTCTACTTTTATAAAAATGAAAAAATTATTTTGTAATCGTGATATTAGTATTCATCTACGAACTAGAATGTTAAAATGCTATGTATTCAGTACTTTGCTTTACGGTGTTGAGTCATGGACTCTTAAACAGAGGAATATTAAAAATCTTGAAAGCTTTAAGATGTGGTGCTACCGCCGTATACTAAGAATAAGTTGGGTGGATAAAATTACAAATGAAGAAGTAATACGCAGAATAAATAACAAGCCAGAAGTTCTACTGAATGTAAAAAAAGAGGAAACTTGAATACTTAGGCCACCTGATGAGGGGACAAAAGTACACATTCCTACAAAACATAATGCAAGGAAAAATCCAAGGACGAAGAAATCCAGGCCGTAGAAGAATGTCCTGGATGAAAAATTTGAGAGAGTGGTTTGGCTGTACCACTAACGAATTGTTCAAAACAGCAGTAAATAAAATTAGAATCGCCCTAATGATATCCAATCTCCGATAGGAGAGGCACTCAAAGAAGAAGAAGATACTTAGAGAAATTTGGAATTTAAATATATAAGCGTCACACTATCTAGCTACGGAAAGTTCGAAAGAGAAGTGGTACAGTGAATAGGGCAAACAGAGCCGGAGGTTGCCTCAGTGAAAAAATATGGAGGAATAAATGGTCGGGAAAGAAGTGAAAGCAAAATTTACAAAACAGCATTCAGACCAATAATCACGTACGCCGTAGAAACTCTACCAAATACTGAGAGAAAAGAGAATGCTAAAATAACAGAGATGAAAACCCTTAGAAAAATTAATAGTAAGACTATGGAGCAGAGCTAGAAATTGGTTACAGATATACGATGGAGATGCAAGGTAAAGAACTGGGTACGAAATAGAAGAGTCAAATGCAACGATCATGTAAGCCGAATTGTATACAACAAATGGAGTATTAAGTAGGTACGGCGAGAAATGGTTCCCAATAAGAAAATGATCAGTGAAAACACCAAGAAAACAATGTTCTGGAGTTATTTCCTTGTGGCATTTAGCTAATTTACTATTTTAATTGGAAAATAAACAACAATTTAACTTGAAAAATGATTTTACTGACGTTTCGACTTCCACCTCGACCTCGTACGTCCTTATGAAAATACAAAACATTAAAATTTTGTATTTTGATAACGACGTCCGAGGTGGAAATCGAAACGTCAATAAAATCATTTTTTAAGTTAAATTATGACTTACCACGAAAACGATTTAACGACAACGCACTGGAAGCAAATTGAAAAATAGACAGAGTCTTCTATACAGGGTGAGTCAACAGTAACGGGACGGAAGATTACAGCGAAATGGTAAAAGATTCGAAAAATGTTTTAAATTAATAGTTTGAAAGTTGATCAAAGCTACATTTTAAAATTATTTTAAAATATACAGGGTGTCCCAATAAATGGCGGCGTATCAATGTTATATTTTTTCTTATAACACCCTATATTTTATTGAATTTTTTGGTTGTCCGCAAAAAATAAGGTATAGTTTCATAAGACTTTCCTATAACCATGTACAGAGTTTTCTGAGTTATGTTGACTTTTCTTAAAATGTCTGAGTTTTAAAGAAGGCTTATTCTGAAGTTATTTAAGAAATTATAAAAAAATTGCTTTTACACCTAAATAGTCGGATATTGGTTGAATGTATTCCATCATTGATTATTACACATTTATTTACAAGGTGTTCACAATTTACAGTTTCGTTATTGGATCATTCAATGTGTCATATGATGCTTATTTTCAACGGAACACTATGTATATTAGTAAATAATCATACTAAACAAACTTACCTCTTTCGAATGGTATATGGATGTCCTATACCTAGGTCTCATAGTTTTTGCGTAACTTACAATTCTTTAAATTCTTAATCTGTCGATCCATTTTAAACAAAATATGTAGTTAATTAATGAAATTAATGTCACTGTATCGCATTGTCATTTCATGACAGTACGATCTGGTAATTATCTTATAATTAATGTATTCCATGATTGAATATTACCCATTTATTAACACAGTGTCCAAAATTTACAGTTTCATTATTTGATTATTCAATGTGTTATATTTGATGCTTATTTTAAATAGAACACCGAATATTAATAAACTATTATACTAAACAAAGGCTCCTCTTTTGAGTGGTATATGGGCGTTCTATAGGAGTCATAGTTTTTGCGTAATTTACAATTTTCTTAAACGATAAATCGATTTTAAAAATATTTATTTTAGAGTCACTCACCATTTTTAAACCCATTATCTTGGCATAGTTGGTATAAACGAGTGTAGTATAAATAAAAATGTATACTTTTAATTGCTGATTTGTAAAATAAATTTTTTCGTTATTGAAAATTATTTAATACGTAACGAAACAAATAATTTTATTAAAATAAATATATTAATAATACAAAATTGATCACAAATTACTATAAGTAAAACAATATCAGTTATGTAATAGATAGGGAGCGGATTTTATGCTAAATGCATATTGCTTGCATATTTCGCATATTTGTGAACTTTACCAAATTTTGCATATTTTTAAAGAAACTTGCATATTATGTGCCTTTTTTGAAATCATTTTTGTCCAAACGAAAAAATTTTAAAATTTTTTAATTCAACACAAAATATTCTCCCGCAATTGCTGTCATATTTTTTCGAGAACTACCTGAAGTCGGCTCATTCACTACCTTTTCGGTTTTTCCTAGAAAACTCCTGATCTTTAGTGCGATGCTACATTATGCGTTTTGACCGGATGCGTTTCCACCGCATCCAGTCAAAACGCATAGTGTGACAGGTCGGTCCGGTTGCGTTGGAAACGGATGTGTTTTGAGACATCGTCACGCGCTTACAAACTGCACCAGACTAAACGCATAGTGTGACACGTCGGTCCGGTTGCGTTGGAAACGGATGCGTTTCCACCGCATCCGGTCAAAACGCATAATGTGACATCGCATTTTCCCACAATGTGCGTCTAGTACGCTGTCATAAAATGATTGTAGGATGTTAAATACCTTATAGTTAAGAGAATATTTACACCTCTAAACATCGTTTTGCGATTCTCTAACGGAAATTTAAATATGATTTAAATCAGATCCCGTAAATCAGTACAATTAGTCACCTTTAGTCAGTCAATGCGAATGTTTAGTTTTTGTTTAAAAGTACTTTTGTTTGTGAATAGTGCAATATGCCGAAAGATTCTAGCTTGGTTTATTCCCAGATCAGAATCTATCCCCAGCTTCTTTACACCAATGGAAATTATTCTGCAAAGCATGTAATAGAATGGTGAGTTTAAGATTGCTTACTTCCTCTTTTTTCTTTAATAAATAATATTTGGCTGATTCCTCAATATTTTAAGTTTAAACAGTTTGAAAAAGTATGTGTTATTGCCGTAGATACCACCTTAGTGAAAATTTTCGGTTATTACACAACACGTCGGGACAGAACTACATAAGTCAAAATGCAATAAGATGAGCAAATCAAAAGTAGTTTTGATCAATTACCAATTGACAATAGACAATCGTTGATGACTTCATCCAATGAACAATATAAATTTAAGTCGGATTTAAAAAAAAACTGGAAAATCCTATGATTAAAGGTTTTTTGGAAATATATTGCAAGAAAAGGGAGGGGTGGCGATGAAAGTTCATTGAAAAAAATTACGTACCAGAAAATTTACAAAGATACCATAAAAAAATCAAGAAGATAGTGGAAAATCGATACATTCATTTTATTGTAGATAAATATTTGGTTTCTCAAAATGCGCATTTTTTAAAATTTTTGTGCATATCTTGCGCATATTTCGTAATTTTTTACTTCATATTTATGCGCATATTTCATCAAAATTGCTCGCATATACATCCGCTCCCTAGTAATAGATGTTCAAAATTTTTGCCTTCTTGTGCAATACAACAAGCGATTTTATCTTCAAATGATTTGCTTACATTATTTAGCATAGTTGGTGTTATAGACGCGAAAGCGTTCGAAATTCTTAATTGCATATTATCTGGAGTAGTAGGAAGTGTAGCATAATATCAATATTTTTAATAAAACCCCATTTAAATAATCCATCTTTGTCAATCCTGGTGACCTAGGTGGCTTTCGTAGATAGCGTGATTATTCATTTTTAGGAACAATTAAGTTTGAATATCATACACGGATGTTTATATTTTTGATAATTAACAGACCGTACTGTAATAAAATGACAATGTCATACAATGACATTAATTAACTACACCTTTTGTTTTAAAATCGATTTACCGATTAAGAATAAATAATTGCAAATTACGCAAAAACTATGAGACCTAGGTATAGGACAGATACACCATTCGAAAGAGGTAAATATGTTTAGTGTAATTATTTATTAATATACATGGTGTTCTATTTAGAATAAGGATAATATGACATATTGAATGATCTAATAATGAAACTGTAAATTTTGCACACTCTGTAAATAAATGCGTAATAATCAATAATGAAGTACAGTCAACCAGTATCCAGCTATTTAAATGTAAAAGTAATTTTTTTATAATTTCATAAATAACTTGAGAATAAGCCTTCCATTAAAACATTAGATTTTAAGAAAATTCAACATAACTCAGAACACTCTGTACATAGGTATAGGGAAGCCTTATAAAACTATACTTACCTTATTTTTTGCGGACAATTAAAAAATGCAATAAAATATAGGATGTTCCATATGAAAAAATATAACTTTGATACGTCGTCATTTATTGAGACACCCTGTACATTTCAGAATAATTTTAAAATGTAGCTTTTATCAACTTACAAACTATGCATTTAAAAATTTTTACAAATATTTTATCATTTCGCTGTGATCTTCCGTCCCGTTAATGGTGATTCACCCTGTATACCAAAAAAACGAAGAAGAATTTTGGACATTACAGAGAAGTTTTAAAGTAATTATAGAAGAAAATTAAATAAAAGAAATATATACTTTAGTGACTTTATTTTCTACAGTGATTCTATTGTGATACAGTTATTTTCTACAGATTTATATTACCTATATATATTAAGAAATAAATAAAAAGCATCTAATTTTGGAACCAATCGTGTCGTCTTTCGTGTCAATAATTTAGCTGTTTCTATTTCCACATTACTGAGAGGTAACTATAGGTAGCTTTAAATAACTAAAATAAATAGATTAGTTAATAGAAATAGATAAAATATCATTATAATACACACTGATATAAGTGAGATAAAAATCTGAACACTCATTATAGATTATTATATTTTCTTATGTTTCTTCATATTATGTTTATAGAAGTTGATAAGTTGAATAGATTAAGTTAGGTCAGGAATTCTAATATAGTTCTCATTACAGTGCGACGCAATGCACAATTTTGATGGTACTTATAGTCCGTCCGCTATAACTTTTCCCATGCTGTACGACTCATTTTCAATCAAATTAAGTCAAAACATAAATTGAAACGCACGTCGATGTGTATATACATTTTGTATACTGTATACTATATACTACACACATCGGCGTACGTTTCACTTTCTATTTTGACTTAATTTTATTGAAAATGAATCGTACCGCATGGGAAAAGTTATAGCGGACGGACTCTATATATTTCTGCTTAGGCCAAGGATAATAGCTGATCCTTTTGGTGGCTGTTGGATATATTCACAATATTGTCTTTTATGGAAATACAAAATTATATGTCCCCACTGATTTGTTTTATGTGCCCATGTTGTATAATTTATAGCCTAATTAATGCCTAAATTATAAAGTAAAAGTGGAAGATGAACTAACTGACCCAATTGAAGCCAGCAATGGGATAAGACAGGGAGATTTCTTGAGTCCTACATTGTTCAACCTGATCATGGACGAAATAATAAAAAAAGTAAGAAATAAAAAAGAATACGAAATGGGAGAAATACAACTTAAAATAATCTGCTATGCTGCACCAATTCAACATAATCGCCAGAAAATTTAACATGTTTATTTCCTCAAAAAAGACAAAATGCATGGTTATAACAGCAGACCCAATAAGATGTAAATTGGAGCTGGAAGATCAGATAATAGAACAAGTGATGGAGTTTAAATATCTAGACATCACACTATCTAGCTACGGAAGGCTCGAAACAGAAGTGGAAGATCAAGTGAATAGAGCAAACAGAGCCGCAGGTTGCCTGAATGACACAATATGGAGAAATAAAAATATCGGAAAAGAAATGAATGGCAGAATTTACAAAACAGTCATCAGACCAATAACGACATACGCGGCAGAAACACGACCCGACACAGAGAGGACAAAAATATTGCCCGCAACAGCGGAGATGAAAACCCTTCGAAGAATCGATGGTAAGATTCTATGGGACAGAGCTTGAAGTACAGATATACGACGGAGATGCAAGGTGGATAACATTAATAACTGGGTAAGAAACAGAAGAATAGAATGGAATGACCACATAAGCCGAATGACAACAAATATGATAGTCAGAACAGCGAGACACGGTTCTCCAATGGGAAGATGATCAGTGGGAAGCCCACGAAAACGATGGAACGACAACTTACTAGAGGCACATTGAAAAAACAGACAGAGTCATGTCTATACAAAAAGAAGAAGAAGAGGAAGAATTAAAGCGTCTTCTCATTTCGCTAATCACTATCACTTTTTCCATTCCGTACCGATAAAAATATTGAGAGCAGATAAGAGGGGGACACTGTAGGAATACAATATATTGGGAAACAAAATGAGCAATCAATTGGCATGTTAACAAACAACCTCTGCAATGGATAAAGCACAAGAAAAAGAAAAAAATCAAGTCCTAGATTTCACTTCATACCTCCATATATCGGAAATTATGTTCCTATGATTTAGATAGTATCTTTCCTTGTTTTTTGCCAACTTTTTGTTTCCTGTCTACAATCTGTTAGCATTCACTGATATTTCAATACAAGACTATTTCTACCCTGCTCGCCTAGGATTCACCGAGTTATGTTATGATACTAAACAATTAAATATTTTTATTGTCTGACTGGTATATTATTTGACAAACAATGACATGATTTCTAAGTCAGTTAAGTATGATATAATGCCCTAGGGCGTTATTTAACCTTTATCTACCCGCGCATCAAATTATAACATAACTACACGCGTGGAGTACTTTATAGGCCACAAGAAAATACAGTTAAAAATAGCGGATATGTTTATTATTTTTTTTTAAATACACTTAGTTGTTTGTTATAAACCTTCTTCAGCATCAGCGAATACTTGTGAGTTCCTTCTCAGTAAGCCAATTGGGATTTATCACTGGAATCTGATTCCATGATAAATAAAATTAGTAATATTTTTTTTTGAAATGTGAGTTTTTAAATGAGTAACAGTATTGATTTTAAAGAAAAATATATTTTGTGCCATAATGACTAAAAACAATTGAAAGGTCTACTTATTTTAACTATTTAGAATGGGAAATAAGCCACAATATTATTAAAAAATGATTTTTATTAACGTTTCGACGCCCAAATCGGGTGCCGTTGTCAAAATACAAAATACTATTAATATAAACAAAAATGTTGTTGCTTAGTAAAAAAATTCTTCTAATAATTTATTTAATTTGACTCATTTATATCGGCAATTCAGATACATATGATACATTTTAAAGTAGAAGACTTTAAAATGATATTGCCAATATTTATGAGTTGCGTTCCTGGGACGACTTTACTGAAAGATAGTTCATTCGATTACATGAAATCAACCCCAACTCAAGAATATCCGTCACAAAAAAATCATAGCATGTGATCTGTCTTTAAAAAGACAACCACATGCAACGGTGACATTAAAATTCTCGCGTTAGAGATCTCATAGTAAATCACGAGGGAAAACCAGGAAAAACCTCGTGATACTATCCCGACATCGTAAGTATTTGGTCTTACATTTAATTTACTCTCAAAATTAATACCAAATTCTGACTTTACTATAATTTTGTTTAAATTATAAATAATATCAATAATACATGGGTATATAAGTAATACTAAAATATAAAATATGTACTAACTCGACTATTGACTTACTAATTGTGGTATTTTCTTTCTATTGACTTCCTCTTTCAGTATGGATATGAGACTCAAGTGTATAGAAAACCAACACATACCAACAGATATCTCAATTACAAATCAAATCACAACATCAACGTTAAAAAGGGAATCATAAAATCCTTATATGATAGAGCCAAAATTACTTGTTCTAACGAAAATTCCTTTTTAGAAGAAAAACAATTCTTAACATCTGTTTTATTAAAAAATGATTATCCTTTATCGTTTATAAATAAGGAATTGTCAAGATTGGATCGAATGGAACAGAACAACATAGAACGGGATCCTACAACATTCACAAGAAATAATACGAGGAAAATATCAATACCATACATAAAAGGACTATCCGAGAAACTTAAAACAATAGGAAATAAATTCAACATTTCAACAACATTCAAAACAACCAACACATTGAGATCTATTCTATCTAAAACTAAACCTAACAATGAACAAGAAAGGACAAAGAATTGTATTTATAAAATACCTTGTGAATGCGAACAGTTTTATATAGGTGAAACATCAAGACCATTAAACGTTAGAATAAGTGAACATCAATCTTATATTAAAAATAGAGAATTTGGTAGATCTCAAATATGTCAACACGCATGGGATAATGAACATAGAGTTCAGTGGAGAGATTCAAGTATAGTCCTGAAAGAAACAGATAGTAAAAAGATAAAAATCAAAGAAGCGGCTCTAATTATGCTAAACGAAACCAATTGTGTCGCAAATTCCTCGGTGGAATGCAGTAGGATGTGGATACCCATACTGAAAGAGGAAGTCAATAGAAAGAAAATACCACAATTAGTAAGTCAATAGTCGAGTTAGTACATATTTTATATTTTAGTATTACTTATATACCCATGTATTATTGATATTATTTATAATTTAAACAAAATTATAGTAAAGTCAGAATTTGGTATTAATTTTGAGAGTAAATTAAATGTAAGACCAAATACTTACGATGTCGGGATAGTATCACGAGGTTTTTCCTGGTTTTCCCTCGTGATTTACTATGAGATCTCTAACGCGAGAATTTTAATGTCACCGTTGCATGTGGTTGTCTTTTTAAAGACAGATCACATGCTATGATTTTTTTGTGACGGATATTCTTGAGTTGGGGTTGATTTCATGTAATCGAATGAACTATCTTTCAGTAAAGTCGTCCCAGGAACGCAACTCATAAATATTGGCAATATCATTTTAAAGTCTTCTACTTTAAAATGTATCATATGTATTTGAATTGCCGATATAAATGAGTCAAATTAAATAAATTATTAGAAGAATTTTTTTACTAAGCAACAACATTTTTGTTTATATTAATAGTATTTTGTATTTTGACAACTGCACCCGATTTGGGCGTCGAAACGTTAATAAAAATCATTTTTTAATAATATTGTGGCTTATTTCCCATTCTAAATAGTTAAAATTGTAAAAATGCCACAAGAAAATAGCTTCAGAACAACATTAGGTCTACTTATATTTCTACTTATATTTCTATAATCGAGGCGTATATTGTCCACCACCGGAAACAACAAATAATAAACTGTAAATTACGATCTTCCCAGAACGCCGATTATAACCAAACTAAAACCAATTGTAAAGTACATTCCAGTGATAGGTTAGATACATGAAAAAATCAAAAATTAAATTTCTAAATATATTTGCAGTAGAATTCTTATATTTGGCGTACAAAATACGCCAGCGCGTGTCTTCTTCTTCTTGTGCCACTCCTATCGGAGATTGGAAATCATCACGGCTACCCTGACTTTGTTTACAGCTGACCTAAAAAGTTCATTAGTGGTGCAGCCAAACCACTCTCTCAAAGTTCGCATCCACGACATTCTTCTACGGCCTGAATTCCGTTTTCCTTCTATTTTTCCTTGCTTTATATTTTGAAGTAATGCGTATATATGACCTCTCATCAGGTGACCCAAATACTCGAGTTTTCTTCGTTTTATCGTTAACAAAATTTCTGGGTCTCTTCCTATACTTCGTATTACTTCAAGATTTGTGATTCTTTCAACCCAACTTATCTTCAGCATACGACGGTAGCACATCTCGAAACTTTCAATATTTTTTATATTGTTCTGTGTGAGAGTCCAGGCCTCTACACCGTATAATAGCGTGTTAAATACGTAGCCTCTTAGCATTCTTAATCGTAGAGGGATGCTTATATCTCTGTTGCAGAAGAATTTTCTCATCTTTATGAAGGTGGCCCTGACAATTTCGATACGTCTTTTTATTTCATTGTTTTGGTCTCCAGTTTCGTTTATTCAAGTTCCCAAGTATTTATAACTTGATACTTTTTCAATTTGAATGCCGTTTATACTAATATGTGCTGGTTGTGTCATGATTTTACTGAAGACCATATACTTGTTTTTTTTTATATTAATGTTTATGCCATAATTGTGTGTAGTGAAATGTTAAAATAACGCCCAAGGGCATTAAATTTAAATAACTAGTTAAACACTGTCAAGTTGACAAATAAAAACCTAAGTAAAACTATGGTTACCACAATTACGTTACGACTATTGCTGATAAATGTACTTTATTAATTCAAAAAACTAATTAATTCAACATTCGTTCAAATTTTCTGCATATAAAGAATAATTTAGTCGGACATTAAGCGCCGGACTCCACTTGCGATTTGTATTCGCGCGATTGTTTTGTCGCGAAGATTGAACACATTGTTTCAAATACAAGTCAGTCCATTTGCGACTAAGTAATCATGAATGACGACTCATGACACCAGAGACATACAAATAATATTAAATCTGTACTGGAATCAGCGAGCTAATATAAAAATAGAAGAACAAACATCGGACCAAAATAGAAATACGTAGAGGAGTACGACAGGGTTGTATATTGTCACCGCTCTTATTTAATATCTACAGCGAACAAATATGCCAAGAAGCTCTCTCATATGCAAACGAAGGGATAATAGTTAATGGAGAAGTTATCAATAACATTCGATATGCTGACGATACTGTGATAATGGCAAGAACAGCGGAAGATCTACAACATTTAGTTGAAACTATGAATGAGATATGTAATAACTACGGCATAAGGATGAACGTCAAAAAAACCAAATATATGACCTTCAGTAAGAATCCAATAAATGACACTAGTATCACAATAAACGGTACCCAACTTGAAAAAGTAAACGAATACAAATACTTGGGAACCCTTATCAATGAAACAGGTGACCAAAATCACGAGATAAAAAGACGTATTGAAATTGCCAGGTCTACTTTTATAAAAATGAAAAAATTATTTTGTAATCGTGATATTAGTATTCATCTACGAACTACAATGTTAAAATGCTATGTATTCAGTACTTTGCTCTACGGTGTGGAGTCATGGACTCTTAAACAGAGAAATATTAAAAATCTTGAAAGCTTTGAGATGTGGTGCTACCGCCGTATACTACGAATAAGTTGGGTGGATAAAATTACAAATGAAGAAGTAATACGCAGAATAAATAACGAGCCAGAAGTTCTACGGAGTATAAAAAAGAGAAAACTTGAATACTTAGGCCACCTGATGAGAGGACAAAAGTACACATTCCTACAAAATATAATGCAAGGAAAAATCCAAGGACGAAGAAATCCAGGCCGTAGAAGAATGTCCTGGATGAGAAATTTGAGAGAGTGGTTTGGCTGTACCACTAACGAATTGTTCAAAACAGCAGTAAATAAAATTAGAATCGCCCTAATGATATCCAATCTCCGATAGGAGAAGCACTCAAAGAAGAGAATCATGGATTGACTTTATTTGAAACAATGTATTCAATCTTCGCGACAAAAAAATGGCGTGACTAGAAAATCGCAAGTCGAGTCCGGCTCTAAACGTTGAAGGCAGCACGGGTATTATAGATAATAACACTTTCGTTCAACGTATATACCTCGCGCCAAAGGCTCTCGGTCTATACACCATTGATCTCAAGCGTTATTATCCTTATAATACCCTTGGTACCTTAATAACTATTTTAAGGGACTATTTCACTAGACTGTTTTTAACTGATAAAACTTTATAGCAACGCATCGTTTCCTATTGACAAAACTCCTTAACGACGTGATTTGTCGGCGACAAAATTATGACAGATCTGTCACGAAAGTATCTGGTAATAACAAATAAATAAAGATTATATTTCGTTGATATTGTGCATAAATTGTCTCGTGAAATAGTCTTGTCGAATATCATTCGAGAGAAAATTATTTACCGGCAAAATTTTCTAGTGGTTTCATTCAAGTTCGTTGCCTTTTGGTAATTTTCGCTTATGAAATTTTGACAAAATCACTCGACTGACGTCTCGTGATTTAAGTCAAAACTTAATTCGCGAAAATTGCCAGGCAACAAACTTTCATACCAGTCGAAAATACGACTATATTTTTAATATAGCATTATAATTCAATGTTTCATACGTAACAGAACTCACTTACAGCAATCATTGACTCGACCCCCACTTTTCTGAATGGACCTATCGATAGAGTTAAAGGTTTTTGAGCTCTGAAAATGACGAATATTAACAGTTTTTGGGCACTAACATCTAATTTGTACCAGCTACTGCAAAAAATTGCTTTGATCAAACCGTGGCTTCCCTTAAAACATAAAGTACAGGTTTTAGAAAATACTGCCATAAAAGTATTAATATTACAAAAGTGAAAATAACATCGTCGGCCTAATCATATTATGAAAAATGCTCAAGTCCAAAATATTCAATTTTCTGACTATTGATGGCATCTGTTAGCATTATCCAAAAGCTATGTACGGATCTATTTTCGTCTAATATACTTTATTAGATTTTACTAAAGTTGTGAAAGTGAAATCTGCATACGTCCATAGATGTTAAAAACCAAATGAAATCTGCACAAGTCCGCTATTATTAGTGGCCAAACCATTCAAATATATCGGTACTTTTCTGATGTTTATACATATTAAAGAATCTTTTCATTGTAAACGAGTGAGTACCTTCAAGGTACAGATTAAAATAACACAACGTAGTATTTGATAATTAAACAAATTGATTACTAAAAAGGACTTGTGCAATTTTCACATTATATTTAGGTGTGTACAAGTGGAGTTTTTTGCGAGTTGGAGTTTGGTTGCACAGTTAGATTTTTGTCTCTCCTGTAACATCAGGTATTTTGGACTTAGGCATTTTTCACATTACGCTACCGTAACTAATTTCAGTACCTCAAATGATACTACATCAGCATGGTAGTAAATTATTAGAGACTGCGAAGCAAATATAATGAAAAATGCAGCTGCGGCAATTTTCATTTGAATGGTTTCTTCCTAGAAATAACATAATATTTTAACTTTTGCAGATTATTGAAACAAAGCTTACCAATAAAAATTGTAGAACGACAACAGACAAACCAAAAGATGTACATAGAAAATCAACAAAAATGTATCTTCTAAAGGTATTATCCATGTTGTTCATAAACCTAAAAGCGTATGAAAAAAGCTTTAGTGCATTGCACGAATATGTAAAAGGTATCTAGAAGATGTAAACACTTTAATGACTTAATTAATAGAATATAAATATGAAGTTTATTATTGTTATTTTCTTTTAACTTTATTATTTAGCACAAGTTCAGTTTTTTTATCAACTATTAACCAACGTCGAAGAAGATTGAATTTGAACTAAATTTTGAGACCAAAATGATGTCAATCCGAAAAAACCAAAATGTAGCTGAACCTTGCACAATAAACGAGCATATTTTAAAATAGGTCAATAAATTTAGGCACCTGGGCTGTTCGATTAATAGCAGCCTACATCCTGATCTAAAAATAAGATCGAGAATAGAACAGGCCAAAAAAATGCAAAAAATGCAATTAAAACGTGGATACTTAAAATATTAACCGAAAATATCTTGGAGCCTTTTGAAAGGTAGATCTACCAAAGAATCCTCAAAATTTCAGGGATATAGGATAACTCTCACCAAGAAGCAGAGATTATGCAAAGAGCAAGAACTTTTGAATTAAAAACTTTTTACAGTTAAAGTTAGAAAAATATCATTCCTAGGCCACATACTGGGAAATTATAGTACCTACCAATATGTTCAACTAACAGTGAAAGGAATGATCAAGGAAAAGATAAGACTAGACCATGGTGGCTAAAATATATCCCACAATATACAGGGCTAAATGAACAGCTAATAAAAACAGCTCAAGACAGACATCCGTACATTTAAACACTATATCTGAGGTTCAACTAATAATTAAGCCATGATATAACGAAGGTATATAGAAGGTAGAAGGTATATCTATCAATGGAGAAGTTTTGAACAACTTACGTTTTGCAGACGATACAGTAATAATAACGGATAACAACAATAATTTACAGAACGTAATGCAACACCTTAATGAACGCTGTCATGAGTACGGACTGAAGATGAATTTAAAGAAAACTAAATGCATGATAATACCTAAATCAGCACACGCAATATGGATAACATCAAATGTAGACCAAACCAAAGAAACTAAGACACGTATTGAAATATCACGTGCATCATTCATTAAACTTAAAAAGTTTCTTTGTTTTCGGGATATAAGGTTAGAACTACGCCTAAGGATGCTTCGATGTAACGTGTTCTCTACTATTCTTTATAGCTTGGAAGCGTGGACGTTGAAACAAGTCAATTTGAATAAGTTGGGCGCCTTTGAATTTTGGTGTTTCAGAAGAATCCTATGAATATCATGGATTTAAAGAATGACAAATGTGGAAGTAACTAGAAGGATAGGAAATCAACCGGAAATAATACTAACTATCAAAAGACGAAAACTTGAGTACTTAGGACATGTGATGAGAGGGCAAAAAATGCTCATTATTACAACTTATTATGCAAGGCAAAATCCGAGGAAAGCGAAATGTAGGAAGACGAAGAACATCCTGGCTTAAGAACTTACTGGATTGGTTCAAATGCAGTAGTGCAGAGCTATTTAGAGCGACAGTCAACAGGGTCCGCATTGCCATGATGATTTCCAACCTTCGATAGAAGATGGAACTTAAAGAAGAAGAGGATATAACGATACCTAATAACTAAGAACACACCTAAATTTTCTTTTAATAATAAATGAAAACATTGATTGGAGTTTTATTTCAGAATTTTTTGGGCAAATAAAAAATAATAATTAAATTATTTAATCTTCATCTATTTACCATATAATTTGTTGATGCTCCCGTATGCATCCCTTTACCACGATATTGGAGGCATCTTTAAAGGACAATCTATGGTTTTCACATAAAACTCGAGCGGTATCAAAACATTTGCTAAACTTGTATTGCAGTACAAATATTCTACCAACGACATTCTCAATAATAAATAAGAAAAATGTACCGCAGAAGATAGTATACATTTCAGCACAAATGGTAAAAGCCAGCTGAATTAAATAGGCAATAAAGTAATATTCGTATTTGTCGAATGGTTCCCAATTCGCTACTATGTAGTATTTTTCCTTGTATCCTTCCTCATTTGGTTTACTCATTATGGTGCAGATCAGTGGAAATAGTTGTGCACAGCAACTAGATACAATTCCTGAAAAATGAATCCTATTAATAAATGAATGATTTGCAAGTGATGTCAAATGCAGGGCCGGCGATAACGGGCCTGCAAGGGATGCACTGCAGGCGGGCGCCCCTGTTTGGGGGGCGGCAGAATGAGCTTTTTTTCTGCTGGTGTTATGCAAAATACTAAAATAGAAAAATTCATTTTTTTTAATGTGGTTTAAATTCGTCATAATACCCTAATCAGTGTTTGTTAGTTTTGCATATCACACCATGTAAAATATACAAAAATATGCAATGCATAGAATTCTTACCATGTAGTAATAATATAATTTATTGGTCAAAGATATTATATTTCAACCAAACAACTTTGCTCTAAATGAGAATGCTTTGTTTATTTTCTTCAAATTTCTTGCAAGTTGTTAAGTTTTGTATCAGCAGTTATGAGAGGAAATGAATGATTTCTAGTTAAATAAACACGATTGTGATACTGTTTTCTTGCCGCCAGTGTAATTTAAGTATTATGTACTTATTAATAGGTATGGAGTATTAATCCCATAAAAACATAATATTTAAAATAAACATTTTACATAAAGTTTAGTTTAGAGATTTTTAGATTTAGATTTACTATTATGGGCCATTCCACGAACATACGCCTGTTTTGGATTACTTCGACAACGAATATTTTACTGTGCAACATAAGAAGTACGAAACAAAAATGTAATTTGCAATTTACTTTCGTTCTTCTTATTTTGCACAGTAAAATATTCGTTGTCGAAGTAATCCAAAACAGGCGTATGTTCGTGGAATAGGGTATATTTCATGTGATTATACCTATACTAATACAAAATAGTTTGTCAGTTGTACTCTGCAGTTAAAGAATCTAGTGTTGCATTCAATTAATATAAAATTATATTTGTTTCACATTACTGCAGAAACATAATCTTGAGGATTTAAAGTTATTATTTTTATTTAGTTAAATAAAAATAGATTTAAAAAAAATTATCTGGGGCACGAACCGAAGAAGAAGAGCCGAAAAAGAAGAAGTGACAAAAACAATCTTAGTTTTCTTAGCCAATTTCTTAAAAAAATTAAAATGAAGTTATTCTGTCAGATCATGGATCCAATAAAACTGTAACCGAACTTTATTTACCGGGGACATTTGCGGATAGGGGAACACCGACTAAGTCGATGTCTCGCTGCCTGGAACACACATTTTTAGGACACAAGTCCAAAATCAAGTCATTAATATGGAGGATACATCTTCTAGCTACCAATAAAATCAGGTGGTTTAACCACATAAAGTAATACAGAGGATGTCCCATTACCCAGGGCATCCAAGGAAACGTTCAGTACAAAGCCTCCTCATTCGTTATGTACTGCGATGGGGTGGGGTAGTGATATAGCTTGGGGGTCAGATAGATACCACTCCAGGTTATTAGTCAGATAGGTAGGTCAGTGACCGGTTTGATCTTCGGAAATGTGGGTCTCAGTGTTTCAAAACACACATAATGTCCCCAAGGCTGGGGTTGTACGTGTACGAGTATCTGCATGGGCGCCCATGCAGGCACGCTGTCAGGGAGGCCATGCCACCCCCTAGCTTTTCGGGTGCTTTAAACTATATATTTATTGTCATCCAAAGTATATAGGGTGAGGCAGATAACTGGCCTATTAGAAATATTTAGAGAACTAAAGGCAACATAATCATGAAAATTGGAATGAAGGGGTTTTGAAGGGTGATCTATTTAATGAAAATAATTTTATTAATTTGCCACTTCCGGTTATACCGGAAGTTGCTTAAAACTTCGTTTTTTTAAATGTGACACCCTGTATATTTTTACATTTTTGGATTCTCCTCGATGTCTTCTTTCTTAAAATATGCGGTTTTGTAATTTTATACAGGGTAGTTTAAAAGCTAATTACGTTTTTTTATTAATTTCGTAGCAACTTTCACACCCTGTAGAATTGTAGTAGTTGGATATCAAAAACTCTATTTATGTTAAAATGATTTTTAATATAGTCTACTATTATTAAAAATTATTAATATAACAAAATATTAAATTTTAGTATACAGGGTTGGTCGAAACTCGGAATGGGGATTTTCTGAATTTTCTCAAATGGAACACCCTGTATTTTAGTATTGCAGTGAAAAGACATTTTATGGTACTTTTTTATTTCTTAAACATTCCCTATACCTAAATGCTTTAATTTGTGCTTAATTGTTAATCGCGCCAAGAATGTTAACTACGTAGGTATTTTGATAGCTCAACCATTATTGGCAATTTTAAAGATCAGTCTAGATTGATATGTATTTATTTCCGAAAAATTATTTGTGATTGAATATTTTCACGGTCAACCTAATAAAATTTCACGTATTTTTTGTTGAAATTAATGTTTTGCTTGAATCACCAATAACTCACAAATTAAAGTAGTTAGGTATAGGGAATACTTAAGAAATAAAAAAGTAGCATAAAATATCATTTCATTACAATAATAAAATATAGGGTGTTCCATTTAAGAAAATTCAGAAAATCCCCATTCCGTGTTTCGACCAACCCTGTATACTAAAATTTAATATTTTGCTATATTAATAATTTTTAATAATAATAGTAGACTATATTAAAAATCATTTTAACATAAATATAGTTTTTGATATCTAACTACTACAATTCTACAGGGTGTGAAAGTTGCTACGAAATTAATAAAAAAACGTAATTAGCTTTTAAACTACCCTGTATAAAATTACAAAACCGCATATTTTAAGAAAGAAGACATCCAGGAGAATCCAAAAATGTAAAAATATACAGGGTGTCCCATTTAAGAAAACGAAGTTATAAGCCACTTCCGGTATAACCGGAAGTAGCAAATCGATGAAAATATTTTCATTAAAGAGATCACTTTTCAAAACCCCTTCATTCCAATTTTCATGATTCTGTTTCCTTTAGTTCACGAGATATTTCTAATAGGACTTTTATCTGCCTCACCCTGTATATACAAAATGAAAATGTAATGTGCAACATCTTCACGTCCGGCCCCACCCTAAAATTTTTTATATGGGCGCCCATAAGGATGTGTGTGGGATGGGGGCGCCTGTGCTAGTTTTGCAGGCGGGCACCTTATACCCTAGCGCCGGCACTAGTCAAATGGGTCAGTAAATATCTGCTTTATTTATTTAAAAGGACCACCAATCTGCTTTTGGACACAACAATTTAATGTCCCAAATATAGGGTACTATAAAATATTATGCAAGGGAAAATAGCAAGCAAACGCAGTCCAGGTCGCGAATTTACAAAACCTATACTATTTCAGTCATGGGGGCGACTGAATTCGAGTATGTTTTGTATGCAGAATATTAGTTACATATCCTATGCTATTTCGGTCCAGAAAGTAATTGAATCGGTGTAGTATTTCTAAGCGAAATTATTGATTATTATTGAGCAAATGTCTATACTGTTTCAGTCATGTAAGTAAAACCAATCAAATATTTACTAAGTGGATTTATTATTAAATCATAAAATTTAGATATTTTGAAAATTAAAATGAATAATATATGTATATTTGGATAATATTAAAAATTAAAAACAAATGGATAATTACTAATATACGAATATATACAATATGTCCCTGTAAGTTGGAACCATATGGAAAATTTTTTATTATTGATTTTACGAAAAAGAGAAACATATTCTTCATAAAAAGTTCTGCATGGTCTAAAACCGAAGATGCAATCATCTGATATTACTTTTGCATTATTACATCTGATATTACTACTAGTAAGTTTTATTAATAGTATATGAGAAATGTCAAAAAATATGAATTTCTGTTGAGAGTAAAGTATCTTTAGAGAAAAAATTTCAATTTTTTTATCAATTAGAAGAATGTAGTTGCATATTAGAAAATTATTTTTAAGTCCAAACAAATTTTCGTAATAACAATTTTCAATCTTGTGAAATATATAAAGGTACTTTACTCTTGAGAAAAATTAATATTTTTTGACATACCTCGTATACTATTGAAAAAGCTTGATATCACATTTTTTATTTGGAAATTCTACGACCTACGGCGACCAAAATACTTCGTACCAAAATTCGTATTTCGAAAAAACTTTATAAAATTTGCGCTGTTTAAAAATGTCTGATGTAACGTAGTAATATAATCTCGCATCAACAAAAATATACATACACGTGGGACCGTGCAAGTTCAGCAAAGCGACCCCTATTTCTACGCTCTGTACTTTTATTCGCACTTTTAATTATATTGGCCAATTGTATTAGTCCTGGTTACTGGATAATTATTGTCAAGGCCATAGTCCAAAAAAATAATAAGAAGAAAAAATAAGATTCAGGTTATCTACAGAAAACGTAAACAATTGTAAGTAAATAAAATTAGTTATTAAAATGCAGTACTGCAAGCAAAATACAATTAAATAAATTTACCTTTATATAATAATTGCATATCATATCAATATTGTGGAGCAATATATAATTTTTCTGCTTCAATGACAGAAGGTATGAAATTTACGTCAATTTGACAATTTCAATTGACAATATGAAATATTTTTAAGATAGTTGCAATATTTCTCCGCGAGTCGCGCACGGTCGTTTCTCGTTTCCCTTCCAAGTACTTGCACACCGCGAGTATTTGTCTCACTTAGTAGTACCGCCTTGTTTTTAGAACCACACATTATTTTTTGATCACCAACAATTCAAACGTATATGTTTAGATTTTCTGTTGATAAAGAAATAGCCTTCTGCAGTATTAACTTTGTTCTATCTGACATATTTAAAAAATTATATCAAACAACCGTTATCGTTGAAAAATGGCAACAAAACTAACCTTATTAAAAATTTTACACATGCTCTAAAAATCTGTCAAATGCTTAGGCAGAACGCCGCATCTAGTGGCTGCTTCGGATAAACGCGGCAAGTAACTTTTAAATACGGCGTTTTGTCTAAGTATTTTTCAGATGACGCATTTATTCTAAGTATCCATGAACATTTTTGCAGAAACGGCATAAAACGTGTTGTGTTTAATGTGTTTTGGTTTAATTTACGTCATTTTTAGTAAGCAAATAAGATATGCATATTTGGGTTAGAAAAATGTATAAATCTAATTTTTTCAAATTTTTGCAGATACGGCGTTTTCGCTAAGCACGGCAGTAATTTAGTTCATTAAGTGGAAAAGGGGTACGACAAGGACACCCACCGTCATCATTGTTGTTCAGTATTCTTCTTGAAATGGTCATCAGAGAAGAAGAAAATAAAAGGACAGGACTTATATACCAACGAAAACACCAACACTTGGCAATCGCTGATGACATAGTACTGATAGACAAAATTAAAAAAGAATTAAAAGAAATACTAAAAAGGTTAGAGGCGATAGGAAGGAAGAAAGGGATAGACATACACGAAGAAAAGACTAAATATTATATGGAATGGACAGAACGAGATTACACACAAGGATAATATCTGACAATAAACACAGAGGCAAAAATATATAAATTCGAAGAATTAGAGAGATTAGAATATCTAGGAGCGACATTCACTATGAGACCAACTATAAAAGAAGAAGAAATCCAAGCGAGAATTATGGCTGGTAATGGTTGTATCTTTGCTCTAAACAACTTATAAAGAAATAAGAACATATCTAGAGGGTCTAAGATAAGAATATACAAAATAGTGATAAGATCTATACTATTGTATGCCAGTGAAACATGGACGATAAATAAATCCGAGCAAGTTATGCTTAAAGTATGGGAAAGAAAAGTCGTAAGAAAGATATTTGACGGTAAGATATGGAATGGAATGTGGATAAGAAGGCCAAATGTAGAACTGGCGAGGATGTATGGTGAACCAAACATAGTAGGTATCATAATATCACAAATACTGAGATGGTTGGGACATATTCAAAGGATGCCAAACACGAGACTTCCCAAAAGAATACTAACGGGAGGAATAGGAAGAAAGAAGAAGAAATGTAGACCGAAAACCAGATGGAAGAAAGATGTTGAAAATGACATAGAAGAACTGAAAATCACAAATTGGAAAAATAAAGCAGCAAATAGGAGAGATTGGAAAGGAAAAGTAAACCAAGTCATGGGCCTTCTAGGCCTGGAGAGCTAAACTATAAGTGGAAAATCTAGTGGTTAACAGGAGGTCAACTCTACATCAACCAAACCCCTGCAGACAGAGTGACGCACTACAACTACCTCGGCACCATAATAAAGGAAGAATGGACCAACAACCAAGAGATAAGAAGGCGCATCGGAAAAGCTAGACCCACCTTCAACCGTATGGGGGCTTTTTCAAGAGCCACAACCTTTCTCTTGGCACTAAAGTAAGAATGCTGCGATACTACGTCTTCTCTGTCCTTTGTTATGGTATTAACTCATGGACCTTAAACAAAGACATGTGCCTACCGAAAATTGAAAGCATTTGAGATGTGGTTATATTGAAGAATTCTTAAAATCTCGTGGACTGACCGGGTCACAAATGAGGAGGTCCTTAGAAGAATGGGGAAGAAGTTAAAATTCTTTGGACACATTATGCGAAATGAATCCAGATATGCCCTCCTACAGACCATCCTACAAGGAAAAATATTTGGAAAGTAATCCTGGTTAAAGAACCTCAGAACCTGGTTCAGCACAACATCTGTGCAGCTTTTCCTCGTTGCTGCAGATAAAATAAAAATTGACGTGATGATCGCCAACATTCGTCACGGATAGACACATCAAGAAAGAAGAAGTGGAAACGAAAACTAACAAAACACAGCTTAAGATTTAAATTGTTTCAAGGGCTACCGTCATCAGTTGACATAAATATGTTTCTTCCTTTTGGAGTCCTTAGAACTGTGTTTTATTTATAAGACCGAAGTTTACCTTGATAGACGTAGACTTTACCAAAAAATTCCGACGATCTCACGTTTTTCATGTAGATAGTTTTAATCTCCTGATCTTCTTCTTTAGCAATCTCCGCCTCAACTCTTCTTATTGAATTCAACAAATCTTTTACACCCGAAGATCTATAAGTTATTGCTTTATAAATTAAAAGGGTTGAAAACACAGCGTTGGAAATGTAGTTGGTAATTTCGGTTGGTGTTCCGTGTGAAGCCACTTGCTTGGCAGTAACGTAAATAGTTAAAACATTAAGCACATAGTATGTGAACGTGACGTAAAAGTAGCAATTGTAGATCAGGAGTTTGAAGCCTTTGATGTCTAGAGGCCAGATGCCTGCTATGGTTACAAATGGTTTGATAAATCTCATATGGATGTGATCTTTACCAAGTTCATCCATGATACCTAAAAGAATTACATATGAAAATTTTAGACTTTGAAATGGCAACTTCTAAAATGGATATGAACTTATTAAATAAACTATATTTTTATGTCAAACATAACATAAAATATTCTTCAACATAGGACTATAAAAAGGCTCTAATAAAAACAAAGTTGATTTTTCTGTTAAAAACAAAAAACAGTTATTTTGATATGTCCCAGACATCAAAACATTCCATAGGACAATGTGTACACAGTACCAATATAATGGTACACAATAAGTTTATTTTGACGTTTATATTTCCATTTCCCAGAATACAAATCTTCTCAAAAGATCAAAATGACAATTTCTTATTAGAAAACTAAAACAATAGTAACCAGCAAACAACCAATCAGATGTAAAATAAACATTGGTGGCATCATTACTGAACAAGTAAGGGAAATGAAATACCTTGGAATTACATTGTCCAATTGCAGAAACCCAAGCAAAGAAGTAAGAACTCAAGTACAAAAAGCAAATAGACAGACATATTATTACTGAGAAGTCAAATATAAAGCCAGTGTAAGACCAATAATGACATATGCATCAGAAACAAGACCCGCTCCAGTCACAACACCAAGACTATCAGAAACGGCAGAGTACTGCGAAGAAATACATGAAATCCGCTGAGAGATGAAAAGAGTAGTGAAGACATTAGAAAAAAATGTAAAAATGAATGGACACTAAATAGAAAAAAAGATTGGAATGACCATACCTATAAGCAGAATGGGGAGACAAGTGTGATCAAAATAACAAGAGATAAATCATCAATCGGTAGCAGAAGTATCGGCTTCTTCTTCATTTGCCTTGTCCGTTGTGGACGTTGGCTATCACCATAGCAATTTTAATTTTGTTTGCGGCATTTCTGAATAACTCGATCGATGTTAGTCCAAACCATTGGCTTAAGTTTTGAAGCCATGAGTGTCTTCTTCTTTCGGGTCCGCGTTTGCTTCCTATTTTACCCTGTATTATCAGTTGGAGTATATTAGGATATTTATCACGTCTCATAATATGACCACGGTATTCAAGTTTCCGTTTCTTAATTGTGAAAGAGATTTTTTTTTGTTTGTTGTCGGATTCGGCGCTGTACCTCTACGTTGGTGGTGTGAGTCGTCCAGGATATTTTGAGGATACGTCGAAACACAAACATTTCGAATGCCTCCAGCTTTCTCATTAATGTTTCCGTCAGTGTCCATGCCTCTGCACCATACAGCAAGACTGGAAATACATATCACTTTAGCAGCCGTATTTTTGGTGGGAGAGATATTTCGGAATGGGTGAATATATTTTTCATGTTGTTAAATATATATGTGAATATATAGGTGAATATATTTTTCATGTTGTTTTTCATGTGGCCTTTTCAATTCTATATCGTATTTCGGTTGTTTGATCTCATTTCGAGTTGACGACTGTTCCAAGGTATATATACGTGTTTAATTAGTTGGTTTTTTATTTTCAATTGTCTGGCAGGTTTTTGAGTTTTGCTGACCAGCATCCAAATTGTTTTATTTATGTTGAGGTTAAGTCCTCTTTCTTCACTCGCTCTTTGTAACCTGTCCATAAGATACTGAAGTTCATCGATACTACTAACAAGTACGACTGTATCGTCCGCATATCGGATGTTATTTGTCAATTGTCAAAAAGTATCGGCTGGCTACATAAAAGATAAAGTGACAACCTTCCACAGAGGTTATTAATCCACCAATGAACAAGTAGAATTGTTTATAAAGAGATTAAAGAAGAAGAAGAAAATATAAAAATAAGCAAGATGACAACAAATAAAGTAGTAAAAACTGTAAGCGACGGTTCCCCAATAGGAAGACGATCAATGGGAACACCATGAAAACCATGAAGATGAACAACAGTCGAGTCGTGTCTACACCAAAAAAAAGAAAAAGAAGAAAAGTAAGAAAGAGAAGAAGAAGAAGATGAAGAAAAAGAAGAAGAACAATAAGAAGAAGAAGTAGAATAAGAAGAAGAAGAAGAAGAAGAAGAAGAAGAAAAAGATGATGAAGAAGAAGAAGAAGAAGAAGAAGAAAAAGAAGAAGAAGAAGAAGAAGAAGAAGAAGAAGAAGAAGAAGAAGAGTTAGTTAATAAAGCAATGTTGTGCCTACTTGTACATATAAAAATTGTCATCAAAGAACACCACCTATGCATAAGAATAGAAAAAAACATTTTTGAACAAAAAATAATAAAACAAATTTATTATTTTTTGTTGACATATGTCTACGGACCATATGTGGGTCGTTAGGCAAAATAACATAATAGCATACGAGCCATATATGGTTGATATCGTTTCTAACAGAATATTACATAAAAATATGTTTCTACAGCAACGTGTAAGTCGATTTTTTTCGTATTTCTAATTTTTGCAGGAATTATTAAACAACTAGTTGGAAAATATTTATAAACGCACCAGTGTTTCTTTTTATCCAGTAGTATAAGTATATCAGAATTTAGAAGATACAACATTGTTTATGACTTAGATGACATAAAACACAGTGTTTTTACATGCTGTTTTGTGTTAGACTAACTATTTCGACTGAAAAGGGTTGTTGCAATTTTTATTTGTTTTAACTCAATTTTTTTAAGATCCAAATTTACTATAAAAGTACGTATATTTCTTGTTACTTACCAGATTCTTTCCCAGAAACCTTTAAGAAACTGATGTCTCTGTAAACACAAAAAAAATAAACTATCCAAGCGATCAAAGGGTTCTAATGCAATTATTTAATTACAGAGTTCTTTGAGAATTTCTGACTACGTACGTGTATGTATTTCTTGCTTATTGGAAATTTTTTAACCTTAAAATATAATTATGAAGTAGCAGTTTGCTTTTTGACGTTAGAATTGGTATACAATTTTGATGAGAAAATTCTGCAATAAATTATTCGTATGCTAGTTCGGACGTAATCTGTTCTGAACCACTCTTATTTGAGTAAATCGTATATGATCCTATTTTTTTGCTCTAACGGCTTCGAAAAATTGTTATAAATGGTAATTTCACTATGCGGATACTTCAAAATTTAGTTTTTTTATTAAACAATTTGCGAACCAAATTGGAAATCTCAATTTTTTTCTTCTTTTCGTTCCTATATCTCGGCAACTATGCATTGTAGAAAAAATTTATAAAAACAAAAAAGTTTTACAAGCAAATACCTGTTCAACAGTTTACAATTAACTGTAACATGGTACGTTAACCCTTAGCGTTGAACAGAACTTCTACGAAATAAAATATAATATAGTTTATAATTATTAATGTGAATATGATCGGCATTGACCGCTATTGAACTTATTCATGTTATTAGTTAGTGTTGTATAATATAAACGAACCAGAGAAGTGACGAGACATTCAGAACAATCGATTAGTCACGATGAAGCAATAATACCTTAGTTATTGATTACATATAGACCGTTGTTTAATTGTTTAAACGAACACTGGGAAGTTCAAATATAATTAAGTATATAGTGAGAATGGTATTTTATTATACATCCCCCACTTAGGGCGCAATAGCTCAGCCACCAGACGTAGTACCACATCATGGCGATCTGCCTAATTGGAAAAGCATGCTAAGCTCCAGCCTTTTGGACCCGAAGGAAAAATATGCAGCAAATAGTTGTTATAAACTAGAAATGGGAAGCGTCCAATAGAGAAACGAACCAAAGTCGACACAGGGAAGAAACTTTAAGAGGGCAATCCAAAGAAGCAATCCAGGTGTAAAGAGACAAAGTAATAATTTTTCCTATTTTTATACTTCCTTTATCGAACTTTTATTATTATTTTCAAATTTTTATTATCATGATGGACCCGAGTATAAGATATTGACATTATTTTATAGGGATTCTAAAATATAATATTATTCTTTAATATTCATTAACATGCCATTTTACTAATGATTTAACTTAATATTTCATAATATTTTTTTAATATAATGAGCAATGATTAGATTTAATTTAAATGTCGGCTAATTGGGAAACTTGGAAACTTTTGAAAATAAACTAGATAGCCTGTTAAAAGAAAGTGATAAACAGAGTAAAAGAGCATTGAAAAAAGCAATACCCAAAAATATAGAAGTATTTATGGTTGGACATAATCAGCAACCTAATCACTACATATAACGCGTTTATTGCACTGGTAAGCAAGAACGAAGGAATCCTTAACGACGCTCAGCGTACAATTTATAGCAATTATTTCTGCAAAATCAGGGATAAGGTTATCAGAACTTCCCAAGCTCTAGACTCAAGGATAATAGTTCCCGAGACGATTACACAAAATATATAAAAGAATATATAGTGGAAGCACAATGCGACAGCGAAACTGAGGAAAACATGGCCTTAAATATGAATGACTTTCTAACTACAGCGAGTAGGGTGTTGTCCATAGAATTCGATGGAGAAATCGGGAAGCTGCAAGCATTCGTGGATGCATTAGAATTTGTAAAATCGATATAAGAAGGGCACGAAAATACAGCAATAACACTGGTTAAATCAAGGCTTATTGGAAAAGCAAGAATGCTAATCACGACAAAGGATTCCATCGAGGAAATTATAGACACATTAAAGAAATATGTAAAAGGAGATAGCCCTAAATTGGTAATAGCCAAGCTGAATAGGAAGAAACAAGCCCATGGAGACGTGACGACATACGCTACAGAAATAGAGAAATTGGTAGAACAACTGGACCGCGTTATGCATAACTCGACCAAGCGCCACTTTTACCTTTTTGAGAAAAATGAATTTAAGTTTATGGCGTTCTGAAAAATCTATTTAACATTTTAAAAATTTGATTTTTAGATATATTTTTAAAAACGGTAAAATGAATTTTGTTGTATTATTATTTAAAGTTTTAAAATTATATTTTAGCTGATATAGACAAAAATGGCGTTTGGTCGCGTATTGCTTTTTTCGTTATTAACATTTTAATAATTTGCATAAGTCGTTTACTAAACAAAACTGTCGCTTGGGAGGTTTATGCGAATTAAAACATGTGGTTTATAGAATATTTTTATTGTTTTATGACAAAACTACATTGTAAAACTAAACATAACAACAGTGTTGTATCATAAGATAGTTACTATCTTATAAAACTGTAGTCTGATATAAAAACAAAATTGGTATAAGACCTTACTAAAGTTCATCATCTTCAAGATCAAAATCAAGAGGTCCATTTAACCCATCTATATCATCTTCCATATTTGGATCACCAGTCAATTTTTTGTAAAACTCTTTGGCATCTTTTGGAATAAGGCTAAGCAAAAATTTTAGATCCTCAAGTTTTTTATCTGGTATTGGCTTCCCATCTGGCCATAGCAGCACAAGTGATTCTTTAAAATTTTGATAAAGTTCTGATGATGGTCTTCCTCGTTTCTTTTGTAGACTTATCTCATGAGCTTCTTCGTGGAAAGAATATTTAACAAAAAGTTTTTCGCGGCATTCTTTTCTGAGTTCAATCTCTTTGAATTTATGCCAATTAATTTTATTATTAAAGATATCCACTTTTCTATTGACGACTCTTTTTTCCAAATTACAAGTACCGAAAAAGTGTTCCTTCTTCATTTTGTGAACGATTAGAGGATTTTTTTTTCGGCACGAACTCATTACATTCATGTAGTCTACCGGTGAATACATTCTTTGTTGGAATTTTAAGGCGCATTCAATGTCACCAAAATCTGTATCATTTGGCAAAAAACTATGGCCAGATGTAAGGAAACGTAAAGTGATTCTTTCCAGTAAAGGATGCACATCAAAAATGGCATTTAACATCAAAACTATTTTAATGTTTCGGTTCTGCCCTCCACAGCTGTCCGACCACAAAATTAAATGTTTACATGCCTCCATATCTCTAGCTTTCAACACATGTCTAAATAAACAAGAGCCAACTTCTTGGGCCCCTCTGCCGGCTTCGCCTTCTAACCACACATAACAATGGCCTTTATTATATTTAGCTGTATGTATACCTAGATTATAAAGCCAAAGTTGGCGTTTGTAAAAAACTACATTTGTAGGTATACGGGGAAGAGGCAGTGTTTTTTCCATATCAAAACACAATACTTCAAGTTGTTCGTCAAATTTTGCACGCTTTCTGTCTGCATTTAAAGCTTGTCTTGCTTCTTCAGCGGAATCGATGTGGTTATCTCTCTCAGTTTTATATTTAACTTGTTCTTCTGTGGCGCTGTTGTTTATTAGAATTTCTAATTTGTCACAAAGGTTACAAGTGTCTTTTTTCAGTGGTTTTCTTCTGAAATTAAAATGAGTTAAAAAAACGTTTTTGTACTTCGAAAACAACACAGGTGAATTATTAACTTGCTGCTTGTACAAATCGTACATAATGGGCAATGTAGTGTCTGCTCGTAAGTACATTGAACTTGTTTTTTCCCTTGCATAATGAGACTTATATTTTGGAAATTGTTCAATATGTTCTAATATTTCTTGCAATCGTTCTTCTGATATTTTATTCTTTCCGCCTGCTCTTCCTCTTAAGTCTTTAACTCCTTCTATCCTTTTTTTTTGGTTTTAAGGCATTATCCACTTTTGCACTCGAAATTCTTAGGGTTTGCAACAGAAATGTTTTGCAAACTACGTGGCCATTAATATTGTACACCCTGGAGTGCATTTTTTTAGTAGAATTTTGTTTTCTTTTTCTTTTTATTGGACCTTCTTGAACCATGGCGCAAATTAAGGCACGTTGAGCATCATGCGAACTTACTTCATAAAATTTGTCGTATTCTTGTTTAGCATTTTCAATGCCAACTTTCGATAGACAGTCGCATTTGCACAAATACTGACGAAACTCTTTTTTTAGTTTCATTTTCCTTTTTGTGTAAAGTATGATTTATTTTGAATGCAGTGTTTTTTGCGGATTTCTCTATTCTGACTAGGGAACTTTCTCTTTCTCCCTTTTTTTGGACGGCCCTGATATTTTTTTTCTTTAGATTTTACGCCATTCTTTTCCCCATCATTTTCTCCTTTATCGGATTGCTCCATCTCTACTATATTGTTATCTTCATTAATATCTCTGTTGACAAAATTTAAATCTTGACGATATTCTTTCCGACCCGACTGTCGGTTTTCTTCTTGATTTTGATTATCATCCATTACTCTTACGTCACCTATTTCATTTTCCTTGTTTGAATATCCATCCGAATTACTTCCTTCCTACAAATAAAGTAAATAAAAATTTAGAAATCTGCTATTTATTTGGTTTTTTATACCTCATAAATTATGTCTGGTAATTTTAGATTAAATTCCACTTCCCGAACCGTTTGTAAATCGCTGTAAGTCTTTGGGGAAACAGCTGCTGTATGAGTACTTTCTTTCTATAAATAACAATAAGTAAAAATTAACAAAACTTAGTTAAACATTAAAACTTATAATAACATACCTCACTAATATCTGTTGCTGAGTTAAAATCAACTTCCTGTAACGGTTCTAAGTTGGTATAAGTCTGAAGCGAACTTGTTTCTTGCCGAATACCTTCTTCCTATAAATAAAGTAAATAAAGATAAACAAAACTACTGTAAAAATTTAAGTTTTTAATTTACACCTCAAAAATAATGTCTGGTAATTTTTACAATACAAAATAACTTACCTTCTCCTCGTTTGTTATTTCTCGAGCACGGTTTAAAATTAGAGCAGTCCTCTGCAACACGCTTTTTTACACTTTTAAACACAACTTTTATAAAAAATATAACGCGACACTTTTTATATTGCTCAACAGACTGAACTGAATTAACAAATTAACAAGACGGAAACAATGCTGCCAAAATCCCGCCGATTTCCGCTTTTGCATAAGGCGACCAAGCGCCAATATTATGTCGCATAGTCTTATTATGCTAAATCTAAGTCACTTAGTCGGGTATTGTCAAATGTTTACAGACATTTAGTCGATTTGGCGTTTAGCTAAAAGTAAAATATTTTCCAAAATACAGATTTCTAGGCTTTGGTGATTTAACATAACGCGGTCCAACTGAAAACAGAGTATATAGCGGAAGGAATGCCCGGAGACCTGGTTAGAAAATACGCGGCAGAAGCAACAGTCAATACATTGACGCGTAATGCAAGTTCGGAAAGGGTAAGGCTACGGCTCCACGGGCGAGAAATTGACGCTAGCAGTAGCCGTAAAACGAACTTAAGGTTGCACGGAACGGAATAGGAATAGCCGAACTGAACCGACTACGCACAAGTCCTGTAGTCGGTACAGTTCGGTTATTCCTATTCCGTTCCTTGGAACCTTAAGTTCGTTTTACGGCTACTGCTAGCGTCAATTTCTCGCCCGTGGAGCCGTAGCCTTAGGATAATAACGGAAGCAGGGAAGTTTGACACACCACAGGAGGCATGACAAAATTTTTGTCAATAGACACGTCAGATGAGCAGCAGAATAGAGTGCTGAAATATAAAACTAACTTTAGAGGAAGCAGTAGTAGAGGTCAGGACAGAAATTGGAATAGAAACAATTATGAGAGACAGCAAGGAGAATGGCGAAATAACAACGGTACTAGATAGAGAGGAGACTCAAGATATAGAAGAAATCAGGAATATTATAATAGGGGAAACAGTAGAACAAATTTTAACAGAGCTAATAATGCTAATATTAGAACTTGCGAAAGCGAGAGTACAAGCGAAAATTCGCCCGAGGAAACGCAGTTGGGGTTTTGAATGGAAATAAGGTTAGGGTCAATCCCAACCGTCTCACAATAGAAAGTAGCTGTTATATTTAAAACTTTGACTTAACACTCTCAAACTTCGTAGAAATCTCCACAAAAATATCTAATAAAATACACACATTTATACTGGATACAGGAGCAGATAATTGTTTCCTTACTAAAAATTGAGGACGATTTCCCACGCCAAGCAATACAGACAAACTCAATAGTCAAAATAAAGTGAGTAACGCAAGGAGAATTGCAAACGTTAGGGAGAGTAGATACGTCACTAAACCTAAATGGAAACACTTTTTTTTATAGCTTCCAGGTAGTTAGAAAAGACTTCCCGATACCCACAGAAGGAATAATCCTGTCTTTTGTGGAAAGCCGTATTTCTCTCGAGATGAACATACGGATCAGAAACAGGATACGGGTTTGCCAAAGACTGCCTACCAATTTTACCAACTTTGATTTAGGTCAAACGTTGGGAAAGCTTAATCAGCTTGCGGAGGCCAGAGGAATTAAAAGGATAAAAATATATACGAATGACATTATTTTCACAAACTGCACAATCACAGATATTATAGAGAAAGGAAATAAAGTATTAAAAAATAAAGAAATATAAATTTGCGAATAACGGAGGAAAAAGGAAAGCAGCCATTAATAGAGACCTATCATAACCACCCGATATTTGGAGGCCATGTAGGGAATAATAGGCTAATAAAGAAACTAAAAGCAAATTTTAAATGGAAAAATATGGAAAACGAAGTAAGACTGTATATCAAGAATTGCCACAAATGCCAAGTAAACAAACCAAAGAAAGGCCATACAGAGGAATTCGTAGTAACGGACACTTCCGAAAAACCATGGGATATAGTGTCTATTGACACGGTAGGCCCATTCCCACGGAGCAGAGAAGGAAATCGGTACTGCATAACAATGCTCTGCGAACTGACAAAATACGCAGTAAGTATCCCGGTGCAGGACAAGGAGGCGCATAAAATAGCTAGGGGTATATTCGAAAACTTCATACCCAGTTACGGGCTAATGAAACAAATAAGGACGGATCAAGGGACGGAATACAAAAACGAAATAAGGTCGAGTTTGACGAAAATGCTCAACATACAACATAACTTCTCGGTAGCGCAGTATATAGAGATTCCACAGTAAAATCACTCCTCTGTCGGTGCTCAAGAGGTAATACCGGAAGTACGCAATTGGTAATTCACCAGATCCCGGTTTTCCTGTTAAAATCGGTACGTTTCTATGCGACTAGCAATGCGAGAGTGGGGCAAAAGCGACTGCCAACATTGCGCGGTCGCCATGCGCGACTACAGATTTTACTTCCAATTTTTCGGAGAGTGGTTCTACTGTCCCTCTTTATACTGTGTCGGTAGCTTACCACCCTCAATCGATAGGAAGCTGCGAAAAACTACACCGCACACTTAACGAGTACGTCAGGTGTTTTATCAACGAGGGTAACGACGACTGGGATGAGTGGTGTAGAATGTAGAATGTTCACATACTGCTACAATACCACCCCCAATTCTTGGATACACACCTTTTGAATTAGTATATGGGCGACCAGCAAATATACCTGAGAACCTCACCTCTAACATCCAACCACGCTACAATATAGACACATATTATAATGAGCTTAAGTATAAACTTCAGTTTGGGCATACCAGAGCTCGCAAAATTCTAATACAACAAAAAATAAACAGGCAGAGGCAGAGCCAAACCGTAGCATCACCTCAGAAATTCAAAGTAGGTGACTTAGTCTTAATTAAAACGAAGAGAACACCAAATCCGATTCCTTGTACAACGGTCCATATAGGATATCAGAAATAGGTAAAGTAAATTGTAAAATTGAGTTAAAACTGGGAAAAGTAAAGGAAGTTCATAAGAATAGGTTATATTCATACAAGAAGTGAATCAGTGTGGAAAAAGGACTAAAATATATTTAATTTGCAAATAAGATTAAATTTGCTTATTAAATAGGTAGGTACCAATTTATTAGAATAAGAAATAATATAAAAATTTTATTGCTATATTTTGGAATAAAAATAGGACTGTTCTGACTTCTGTTAAGTTAGGGTGTTAATATATTTGAGGACTTATATTCGACGATATAAGCCCTCTTCCCCAAAAAGGGATGATGTAACATGGTACGTTAACCCTTAGCATTGAACAGAGCTTCTACAAATAAAATATAATACAGCTTATATTAATGTAAATGTGATCGGCATTGACCGCTATTGAACTTATCCATGTTATTAGTTAGTGTTGGATATATAAACGAACCAGAGAAGTGACGAGACATTCAGATCAATCGATTAGTCACGATGAAGCAATAATAACTTAGTTATTGTTTACATATAGACCGTTGTTTAATTGTTTAAACGAACACTGTGAAGTTCAAATATTATATAGTGAGAATGGTATTTTATTATACATCCCGCACTTATGGCGCAATAGCTCAGCCACCAGACGTAGTACCACATCATAACGTTTCTACAAAATGGAATTGATTTTTAATAAAAAAATGGAATTACCATTATTGCAAAATTAGCAAAAACCATTAATGAATCAAAAGCAATTTTTTTTTCAATAATCTCTGCAGGTATTTAATAGCCACATAGAACCTTTACAATTTACTTAGCACATTATCTATTTAATATGAAAAAAGACACTATGTACAAACAATTTCAGCACAATCGATTAAAAAATTTTCCAAATAATTTTGCAGTCTAAGTATTTGAATAGAGTTTATTAATTTTTAAAATAATGCAGAGGCCACACAGAATGTTTTCAATAATTGAAAATTTTTCTACATAATATAAAAGGGCATTAAATCTTTTAAACAAAAATTTAAATCATTAAAAATCGTTCAATAAGAGAGCATAAGGAGTACGGTCCTGACAGTGATAACATACATCACGTTGTAAACCGCTGCGAAACTTATCAGTTTTTAAACGATAAAAACAAAGTTAAAAATTATTTTGTTAGTTCCTTCACATTGTTATAGTGGAAACACCATGTAAACCTCGCAATCCTGACGTGAGTACCAAATCCACATCATATTATATTTATATTAATAATAATATAACCTATAAAATATCCAAGAAATACAAATAGGACCAGTTTTGGGCCAAGATCCACACCGGTTTTTGAACCGGCGACAGGGCCGGCCTTGCAACGTCTCCAAAATTAATCAAACATGACTTCGAATAACACCATGAACACTACCCAAACTTCATCTCACATCTCATATTCCAGTGTTGTTAACACGTTTAAACAACCAACAAAAGACGAAGCCATAGTTCTTTCTAGTATTGAAGGAACCAAAGTTCAAGAGTACATCATAGCCGTCGGTTCAATAGTTGGTCCACGTAATGTATCTTTCGCTTCCAGAATAGCCAATAATAGAATATGTATATATCTCTCTTCTAAAAATATGGTTGATGCATTGCTGCATTCCCACAAATACGTCAATATAAAAGAAACTCAAGTAGAAATAAGAAGACTTATCACTCCAGCTCAAAGACTGATAATATGAAACGCTGGTCCTTCTGTTCCAACCACGTTAATTGAACAAGAACTACGTAAAATGGGTATAAACGCCGTCTCTAAAATGACTTTTCTTAGGGTAGGAATGCCTGAAAGCGAATACAGCCATGTCTTGAGTTTTAGAAGGCAAACATTTATCACACCATTAGAAAATATGTCCATTCCCGATTCTTTTATGATCTCTCATGATAATACCACTTACAGACTATACCTTTCTATAGAAGGATTCAACTGTTCAAAATGCAAGACTATTGGTCACCAGGAAACAGAATGTCCTGACAATGCAAATACAATCACTTCTAATGCAACCACTTCTAATACAACCAATCTTGACTCAACCAATTCTAATCCACCCACTTCTAATACAACAAATCCTGACCCAACCAATTCTAATCCAACCTCTTCTAAAGCTCTTCCAGAAACCTCTCAAAACACACAATATATAACAAATCTACCTTATAACCAAACAGAACAAAAACTTTCTGACAAAGCCTTAATATCCACCTCTAACGATCACCCAGCATCTTCCCAAAACATATTAGATCAGACTCCAGACGTACAGGTCTCTAATAACCAATTAGAATCTACCATAGAAACTGACGACATGTCAAGACCTACAAATAATACAAATGAAACAACCACTTTAAAAATCCCAACATCATCAACTTCCAACAAGATCAGCAATCTTACTCCATTAGATATAACACAACCTAAAATTATTCTAAACGTCACAAAACATCCAAAAAGGCTCATCTCATCGTCTCCAGAAATCAACGAAAATACCACACAGACCGATTCTCATATATTCACTTCTCCAGTAACAAGGAAATCAAAGAAAAGAACAAAATCGTCAAAAAGAAATTCTCGAGATGAACTTTTACTTTCCCTAGAGACAATTAAAGACAAAATCGCAAACAGATCACCACCATTTGTCCTTAACTTTTGTAACCCTTATAGTAGGGTTATATTTTTTTTTGTACTAAAATTTGATTGATGAAAGAAAGGGGTAGTGAGAAACGGTTTAACAAGTTAAAATTAGAATGAAGATAACAAATTATTTATGAGGATGAGGATGAGACGTAAAAGCTCAGGAAGTGGAGATCGGCTTATTTTCGTGCTGTTGTTTAGGGGAGAAAGAGATAGTGATAATGGAAGAAACCAGAAAAATTAAAAAGTAATGAAATACTAAAAAGAAAAGAACTGACCTATGATCAATAAACCAAAGATGGGCGCCAGAAGTAAATGCCTTTTAGAGCCTTTACTTCGTTGATAGAACAGTGTGGGAGACTAGAAAAGAGAGAGAGAGAGATATAGAGAGAGAGACATATAGAGAGAGAGATATATAGAGAGATATATATATATATACATATATATATACACATATATATACACATATATATATACACATATATATATATGTATAGAGAGAGAGAGAGAGAGAGAGGAGAAAGATATAAACAAACCAAATAACTTAATCCTGAAATAAAATATTATATGAACCCATATAGTTGAGAGATATCAGGTGCAGGTGAAATGATACAAACCCAATAGGTATACCTTATTTTTATTGTGTAAAAAAAATACCTAGATATATGTAAAGTAAGATTTTGGTAACTAATGTATATATATATATATATATATATATATATATATATATATATATATATATATATATATATATATATATATATATATAATGTAAAATTTCTAGCTAAAAATATAAATAATGTATAATAATGTAAAACATTGGCTTGCAAGATGAATATATAATAGTAAAATTTAATTAATAATATAAATAATGAATATGAGTAATGTTAAAATTTTGGTTGCCAAGATATAAGCAGATAACGTAAAAGTTTCCGACTATTAAATGATTTCTATGAGTTTACGTTTCTTTCAGATACAAACAATAAAGAGACAGAAAAACAATAGTGAGTGCTAGTCAACAGAACCAGATGATATTCTTCATAATACCGTATTAATATACTTGTATATTATCTACCACAATACCTAAGTTATTATGTAATGAACCCTATAGAGACCAATGCTCTAGGTCTATAAGTACTTATGTTCCCTTACATGCATTGAGATTTAGATGAAAAATTGACAAAATATTATTTGTTGTGTAGACTGTAGACACAACCGATAGTAAAAGATATGATAAGGGAAGTTAAAAAATAATCTAATGCTTAACAACAAATGTAGAATAAATATATAATATATTGCGGAACACAATTCGGTCTATAAATGAGAACATTAATTAAGTACACTTATCTTTGTTCCAATCTAGATGAAATTCCTTCAGCTCTAATTCCAAGTGTTGGCTTATGGACGTGCCGGTTTATCAGACGGTAAGCGGCTCTATGAGTATACACATCTTAGGGAAGATTTACGTTCCAGATAATTAATAGGAATGTTATTCTTAGTGCATTTTCCATATAAGTTGTCTTTGTGGGATATTAAAAGCTTGGTTCTATTTTATAATTCTCTAGGTACGGCTAAAAAGATAGGTTCTCATTAGGTATCTAGAAATTTTTTCCTGGATACAAGGTGAGACAGACCGGTTACAAAAGATAACCGAACATATTCTTCCACATAAATGGGAAGGTCATTTATCCAAAATGAAATTACATTATTACTTAAGTAATATATTTCTAAAAGTAGCTTTGCTAGATTTGACTTTTTAAGGTATAAAATTATTCATTTTGATATATGTGTTTCCTAAATTTCCAAAAGAAATTTTTAAAATAAAATCACTTACCAGACGTTCATTTTAGGTATATTATATCTTTACAGATATATTTAGCTTGCTTTGTAATTGCAATTCCAAAATAGATTTATTGAATATCTCCTATTCTTTTATGTATGACATCTGCCGTTTTTTCTCCAACACATATTTGTCTGTATTTGACCTTCTTAAGTCGTTGGTTAGCTAGCACTAATTCTGTTTTCATTTTCCTACCTCGATCGTAAGGTAACTTTTTGTTATTCGATGTTAATTATTACGGTTGTCGGGAGTGGCTACTCGTAAACGTAGCGGAACGCTACATTCCCCCTCCACTCGATATAATTTTCCTTCAGAAAATTATTCTGGCAAAAACCAAAACGAAGTTTATTCTTGGCAGGGTTAGTACTTTAATATGGGTCAGGAGTAGTAGCTCCTAGCAGTTGTAGCTGTAGTTACAGTCACAACCACTCCACAAAGTTAAAGATAGGATTAGTACATCAACTAACTAATCTAATCTAACCTAAAACATTAATTTTGAATTTGGCTCAAAGTGGGTAAACATCCACATTATACCACATATTTACACAAGGGAAATAAAAGGCAACACTTCTCATGCTTCCGAGCATGGAAGAGTGCGGGCACAAAAGTATGACACACTTGTGTGGATCCAACACAAGAGTTCCCAAGATTCCGGAACCGGTATGGTTTACGGAGATCGCGAGAAAGGAACTTTTCCTTCCTTAACGTAGACAAGGACTAGTCTGATGATCTGCATCCAGACTTTATTTACGAATGAACCGTATACTAGGTATCTTAAAGTTTACTAATAGTTATTCTTGCTGTACCATTACTTACATCAATTAAACTTATTAAATCGTTCACATTAAAGGCTTAGATTACACGTAACCCCAAATTGTTATCAACGTGAACTAAAGGTACTAGAAAAAAATATTCCTGACTAAAACAAAGTATCCACCCAACTACATAAAGAACCATTAAATTTGGCCTTACTCACTATCGGACTCACTATCGATTTGGATATTAGCACCTAAGTTAATCCAAAGATGAACACAAAATTTATTGTTGACATATTCAACCGAGAGTAACCAGGATATTCTCCAACCGATTCAAAACATGGTATCAAAGATAACTTAAGGTAAGGAAATAGAGATGTAACATAACTCTCTTAGGTAAGATAAGATAAGATAAGATAAAGTGAAGTACGATACGCTAAGTTAAATATATTATATATCCAATGCAGATATAAACCAGGTAGTTAAGAATGCACAGCAAAACAAAAAATGGACAAACAAAACAGTTCCACAAATGGATAGCCATTATCGTATCCATCCAAATATGGTTCCGTCAGTATAATTCATAATCCATTCCCGAATTGACTTAATATAATCACAGGTAATAATCATTGAAAGGTAACCTAAAGATAACCTAACTTAATATCTGTATCCGATAAATCTATAGCCTAAGGCTACAGCTGATTTCAGTGTACGATATACCAAAACGTTTGATAATCAGTGTATTTTTATACTAACACATGTATAAGCATCAACACAAGTAAGTTCTTAACTACAATTTCTCAAAGGTAAAACTAAAATTTAAGAACCAAAATCAAACAATTTCATCTGAAACCGTATATTTATAGATCAGTTCCTAAAATCAATGACAGAAGAGGTCCGAACTGGACTACTATAGTGGACCAATGCGTAAGAAAACGAAAACCAAATATTAGAGTAGTCACTAAACAACAGCTAATGAATGTATTTTCCAAAATTATTGATATAACAACCATCAACGAAATTAATATTAAAGGTATTGGGTTATCGCCTTGTACAAGAAAAAAATCCATTGTATAACTTGATGAAGACTTAATCTATGCTACAGAACCGAAGATGGTCAACGACCCTATCCGCCACATAGCGACTCCAGGTAAAAGTACATCCATCACAAAATATAGCATGGATTACGAAATCCGCCAACGATCTAGTCCGGAATTTGATCAACGAATTCGAACCCACGTATTATGCTTAGATACACCTATATACCCATATACAACAAAATTTACTAATAAAAGTGAAAAGACAATATTTAAAAGCAATTTACCTATAACAGTCTAATATTTTGAGAAGTGATAATAATGGAATACCCTGTATAATGCATTTATTACACCAGACAAATGTTATGACATTCCCTGTGCAAACGCTGAGTCCATAATATATGTGAACACTTAACTATCAAGGTAAAATCAAGAGCAGAGGTAAAAATAATAATTACCAAATAGCAAAAATAAGAGTTTTTTTAGGAAACTAGCAAGTTGCAGACTGCGATAAAAGGTTCCAAAATTAATGCAGAACGCAAGTTAATACCTAATCATCCTCTGAGGTCGAGGACTCAGAATCCATGACTGTTTTATCAGGTAGGAGATCTTTGACATGAAAACGACCAATTCGTTTATTGGACGAATTGTCTTTTAGTTCATAGACAAGAGGCGATATGACTTTTAAAACCGTACATGGAATATACTTCTGACAAAATTTCGCCGCTATGGCATCATTTTTACTTGATTTCACAAAATTTCGTTTTAGGACTCGGTCTCCAGGATAAAAACGTAACGGTCTTTTCCTTAAATTATAATATTTCTGGGAACGTAAATAAGAAGATTTCAATCTCTTCCGAATATCGGCAAATATAGGGGGTAGGTTTTGGAGATCCTCTAGTCGATGAAGATTCTCAGAAACTTGTGGTAAAGTAGTTGCATTATCGGAAATTAAACCAAAATAATCGCCTGAGAGAGGAACATTTCGACCAAAGTTAAGATACGCGGGAGAACATTTAGTGACCTCGTGAGTGGAAGTCCTTATGGCTTGGGCAACAGAATGAATGTATTGATCCCACGACCTATGGTCCTCAAATGTATAAGACCTTAAAGCGGTAACAATACTACGATTTACACGTTCTGAGTGGTTCACTTGAGGGTGATATGCAGCATTATAGAAAATCTTCTGCACCCTATATTTGGACATAAGAGTCTTGAAAGCGTTCGAGATAAATTGGGGCCCATTGTCACAGGAGACAATTTGAGGAACACCAAATACTAAAAATACTTGTTCTTCCAAATACTTAATAATTGCTGGGACTGTGGCTTTCCGAAGAGGGCAAACCAAAGGAAATTTGGTGAAATAGTCTACTACTACGAGACAATAAGTATTTCCTGTATAGCTACGAGGGTATGGACCAATTAAATCGAGAGAAATCATCTGCCAAGGGAAATTAATATTTCTAAAAGAACCCATAAGACCAGCTTGTGGTAAGTTACTTGGTTTACAAGTAGCACAAACTATGCATTTAGAGATGTACCTTTTAATGGATTTGCGCATGCCAGGCCAATAATATAACTCAGCAATACGGTGGTAAGTTTTATAGAAACCAAAATGGCCAGCAGTAACTTCGTCATGACACATACGCAAAATATTTTCCCTGTTTGGCGTAGGTACAACTATTTTCCATTCGGTCATATTCGATAATACCTCAACAGGACTTAAAATGTGTTTGTACAGCACATTGTTCTCCACCTTAAAATCGGGATATCTTTGTGGGTCTTGAGTAACCTTATCGACCATATTTTGATACCACGCATCAGGAGTTAATGAAGATAGATCTAAAACATTAATATCAAAAACACGGGAAAGAGCATCAGCAACCACCACTCCGGCTGCCTTTCGATGGACAATCTTATACGAATAGGCAGTCAGTTTACATATCCATCGGGAAAGTCTCTGAGAAGGGTTTTTCATGCTGTGAAGCCATACCAAAGAACTATGGTCCGTAATTATCGTGAAATTACGACCCTCTAAATAATAACGAAAAGCTTCTAAACCCTGAATAATAGCTAAGAGTTCTTTTTCCGTAGTCGAATAGTTTTTCTGCGCCTTATTCAGTTTCTTACTTGTATAAGCTATTGGGTGTTCAGAGCCATCTTTCACCTGAAATAGCACGCCACCAGAAGCGGTGTTAGAACAATCGGTCATCAGATAAAAATGTTCGTTAAAATTGGGTGAGATCATGACTGGAGCGCTCGTTAGTGCATCTTTAACGCGCCTAAACGCTTCATCGGCCTCAGGAGTCCAAATAATCGTTTGGCCTTTTTTCCTATCCTTCAGAAGATCAGTAAGGGGTGATAGTAAGGTAGAATAAGACGGAACAAACCGACGATAATATCCACACATGCCTAAAATTCTGCGAACTTGGGTGGTAGTTTTTGGGATGGGAAAATCTCTTATAGCGGCGACCTTTTCAGGGTCTGTCCTAAGACCCTGGTTATCAACCATATAGCCTAAAAACTTCAAACTTGGTCGACAAAATTGACATTTATCAAGATTAACCGTTAAATTGGCCTCTTTTAACCGGACAAATAATTTATTCAAAATTTCGATATGAGTAGAAAAATCCGGGGTGACTACCAAGATATCATCAAGATAATAAAACACGTAGGGCTCTAACTGAGGACCTATTACTATATCCATGAGACGACACATAGTTTGGGGAGCAGATACTAACCCAAAAGGCATTGTTACAAATTGAAACAATCCTTTACCATTGACGGCAAAAGCGGTATATTTCCTACTCTCAGTACTAAGAGGTATTTGTAAAAAAGCTTTTGAAAGATCTATAGACGATATGAACTTCGAGTTTTGAAGTTTGCTCAAAATAATATCAATTCGAGGGATCGGGTAAGCATCCCGATTTACTGTGATGCTGTTTAACTTACGTCCATCAAAACAGACCCTAAATGATCCATTCTTTTTTTTCGTGAGCCATAATGGACTACTATAGGAAGAGGTAGACGGTTCGATGATATTAAGTTTAAGCATTTCATCAATCTCTTGGTCTAAATCTTTTTGCCACGCTTGGGGTATCGGATATTGGTATTGCCTAAATGGTGTGGGATTATTCACTTCAATAGAATGGGAAAGCAAGGTAGTACGGCCTAACTTATCCGTAGAGGAGATAGAATTAAACTTGGAGATAGTTTCTTGTAACTGATTTTGTTCCTCATTTGATAAACTAGAAAAATCTTGTACGGCATTCAAGCTCGAAATATTAAATGAAGATATAGACATAGAAAAATCAGAGCAGTTAAGTGTGCTATTAAAAACATTAAGAAAGTCCATTCCAAGGATAACTGAATTTTGCACTGAGGGGATAACATAAAAAGTAACATTTCTGCGTATATTCGCTACAGAGACTTCTGTTACGAATTTTCCCGTGATGGGTTGTACAGTGCCATCAGCAGTCGATACTTGAAGAGAAGAAATCGGGTTAACTTTGACTTTATCGTTGTCTATTAAACGAAGAGATAAAGAACCTAGTAAAGATATGTTTGAACCACTGTCTAGAAGTGCTAAACAAGATTGACCTAATACTTCGATAGGGAGATACGGACGATTATCGTTATGTTTCCTAACTAATAGAGAATTTAAATCTAAGGTTGTTTTATCAATCACTATGGTGTTGCCAGAAAATTGAGATAAAGGTAGACAGGTATCTCCTTCCTTAATTTTTCTGGAAGAAGAAGGTAAAGGTAACGGAGTTAACGCAGAGTTAAGTTCTTGCTCGAGACAAGGAGATGGGAGATTTAATGAAGATACTGAGAAAGAAACACTATCATTATCTGATTCGACATTAAAGGGTGTCTGCTTCAGATAACTTAATCTTGAGATAGGTTGTTGTTTGAAGTTGTTGTCTTTTTGGACGAAATACCTTTCCCTTTTCGACTGGTAGAAGGTACGGGAGGGCTTGACGTGTTGAGTCCTGTATTGTTTATGGAAGTTACGGAATTCCCTGATGGAGAGACTGTCAGAGGAGGGCTCAGGGTACAATCCTCTAAACGACCGTTTCCCTGACAATTCCTACAGTTGGGTTTAGTGGTATTTTCAAGGCCACACCCAAAACAAAAGGGACGCAATCTGGGGTTTGGGCATGCAGAGAAGGCATGTCCCTGAGTATAACAATTCCAACATACGATCGTGGAGGTAACGGTAGATACATTGTGTTTCGGTACTTTATTTTGCCATGATCGATTTCGTGAAAAGGAATTCTGACTAGAAGACGGGAAAGGACGAGACGAAACTACAGTTGAGGATTGATTAGACCAAGAAAATGTTTCTTCTAACCGCTTACATTTTTCCGTAAGTTCGTCGATACTACGGATTTCTACAAGAGCTAGTTGAGAGTGATATGAGGGTAACAAAGATTTCATGATGATTCTTACCTTTTCGGATTCCGTGAGAGGAATGTCAAGACGACTACACAACCCAAGGATGTTGTTGATAAACATAGTAACGGGTTCATTCTGGAGTTGTTTCCGCTTTTTAATGTCATCCAAAAGATCATCTTGGTAGGAATATGGTAGGAAATCAGCTTTAAGTTTTTGCACCAGATCTTTCCAGCAAGAAAGGTTAGAGCGATTATTCATAAACCAAGTGAACGCAGGACCGGTAAACAACTCAGCGGAGGCTGCAAATAAGTCATCCTCTGGAATACATCTAGAGATTCGCAAACATTCAACTTTCTCTAAGAAAGCGACAACAGTATCACGATCACCTGTACCAGAAAAAGAAATACCCCATTTATGAACTTTGGCAGATTTAGAAAATGGGAAGGGTGACGCATTGTGTATGGGTGCATTTGGAGTGGAGGTAGCAGCTGGGTTTCCCCGAGCATCGAGGTCACCTTCAATATCCAAGATTTTGACTGCGACGGTTTTCTGGTATAATTCCTGTTCATCGGTATCACACTCTAAGCGACTTACTCGTTCAGATAAATGAGCTACTCTAGACGACAATCTAGCAAAGGTAGGATCCAGTATTGTACCCCTGAATATCCCGATTTTCTGGGTAAGGTCTTTCAGTGTGTCCTCAATCACCTCCTTATGTTTGTCAAAGGGAATACAGGAGGAAGAAATTTGCCGAAAACTCCTATTTTTCTTCTCCTGTCGCAGAGCTCCACGCAATATTTTGCGTTTAGCCTCAACGGTAGGATATTCAGTAACATCAATACTTCGGATTTTAAGCTCGTAATCTAACTCTTTTACCAGTAAATGATCAACTTTAAAAGTGGACATTTTAAAAAAGAAACTTTCAGTATCAAGTCAAAACACCCCAATGAAGTTTAGATAGATAAACTCAATAAAAAAATTTTACAACTGGCACAAAGCCCGCAAATTTAATCGCATACAGTAATCTAAAATTGAGATAGAAATCAGAACCTAATAAACATATACCTATAACCCAAAATATATAATTGTGTGGATACAAGTGCCAGTACAGGATATCATAAAAATTATAAGATACCAGAAAATATGTAACGTATAAAAATGTAAAAATTCAGTTTATTAAATATTAACGTCACCTTCAATAAACATTTATATATTACCTTTTAACTTATGTTCGTATACCACCCAACAATTAATGCTATATCCTCAATTCTAAAATAATTTCCCTTACACCTGTATACTCTCTCAAAAAAAAACAAAATGATACACTGCTACTATCAACTTTTTCTTTTTTTTTTTTTCCAAAACAACAACAAACTGTAAGTGATAATTCGCAATAACCAAATTGAATAAGAGAATGTAGTGTAACTAACACTAAATCACCACCTAAATGAAAACAACGGCCCCACGTTGGGCGCCACTTTGTAACCCTTATAGTAGGGTTATATTTTTTTTTGTACTAAAATTTGATTGATGAAAGAAAGGGGTAGTGAGAAACGGTTTAACAAGTTAAAATTAGAATGAAGATAACAAATTATTTATGAGGATGAGGATGAGACGTAAAAGCTCAGGAAGTGGAGATCGGCTTATTTTCGTGCTGTTGTTTAGGGGAGAAAGAGATAGTGATAATGGAAGAAACCAGAAAAATTAAAAAGTAATGAAATACTAAAAAGAAAAGAACTGACCTATGATCAATAAACCAAAGATGGGCGCCAGAAGTAAATGCCTTTTAGAGCCTTTACTTCGTTGATAGAACAGTGTGGGAGACTAGAAAAGAGAGAGAGAGAGATATAGAGAGAGAGACATATAGAGAGAGAGATATATAGAGAGATATATATATATATATACATATATATATACACATATATATACACATATATATATATACACATATATATATATATATGTATAGAGAGAGAGAGAGAGAGAGAGAGGAGAAAGATATAAACAAACCAAATAACTTAATCCTGAAATAAAATATTATATGAACCCATATAGTTGAGAGATATCAGGTGCAGGTGAAATGATACAAACCCAATAGGTATACCTTATTTTTATTGTGTAAAAAAAATACCTAGATATATGTAAAGTAAGATTTTGGTAACTAATGTATATATATATATATATATATATATATATATATATATATATATATATATATATATATATATAATGTAAAATTTCTAGCTAAAAATATAAATAATGTATAATAATGTAAAACATTGGCTTGCAAGATGAATATATAATAGTAAAATTTAATTAATAATATAAATAATGAATATGAGTAATGTTAAAATTTTGGTTGCCAAGATATAAGCAGATAACGTAAAAGTTTCCGACTATTAAATGATTTCTATGAGTTTACGTTTCTTTCAGATACAAACAATAAAGAGACAGAAAAACAATAGTGAGTGCTAGTCAACAGAACCAGATGATATTCTTCATAATACCGTATTAATATACTTGTATATTATCTACCACAATACCTAAGTTATTATGTAATGAACCCTATAGAGACCAATGCTCTAGGTCTATAAGTACTTATGTTCCCTTACATGCATTGAGATTTAGATGAAAAATTGACAAAATATTATTTGTTGTGTAGACTGTAGACACAACCGATAGTAAAAGATATGATAAGGGAAGTTAAAAAATAATCTAATGCTTAACAACAAATGTAGAATAAATATATAATATATTGCGGAACACAATTCGGTCTATAAATGAGAACATTAATTAAGTACACTTATCTTTGTTCCAATCTAGATGAAATTCCTTCAGCTCTAATTCCAAGTGTTGGCTTATGGACGTGCCGGTTTATCAGACGGTAAGCGGCTCTATGAGTATACACATCTTAGGGAAGATTTACGTTCCAGATAATTAATAGGAATGTTATTCTTAGTGCATTTTCCATATAAGTTGTCTTTGTGGGATATTAAAAGCTTGGTTCTATTTTATAATTCTCTAGGTACGGCTAAAAAGATAGGTTCTCATTAGGTATCTAGAAATTTTTTCCTGGATACAAGGTGAGACAGACCGGTTACAAAAGATAACCGAACATATTCTTCCACATAAATGGGAAGGTCATTTATCCAAAATGAAATTACATTATTACTTAAGTAATATATTTCTAAAAGTAGCTTTGCTAGATTTGACTTTTTAAGGTATAAAATTATTCATTTTGATATATGTGTTTCCTAAATTTCCAAAAGAAATTTTTAAAATAAAATCACTTACCAGACGTTCATTTTAGGTATATTATATCTTTACAGATATATTTAGCTTGCTTTGTAATTGCAATTCCAAAATAGATTTATTGAATATCTCCTATTCTTTTATGTATGACATCTGCCGTTTTTTCTCCAACACATATTTGTCTGTATTTGACCTTCTTAAGTCGTTGGTTAGCTAGCACTAATTCTGTTTTCATTTTCCTACCTCGATCGTAAGGTAACTTTTTGTTATTCGATGTTAATTATTACGGTTGTCGGGAGTGGCTACTCGTAAACGTAGCGGAACGCTACACTTTGACGAAATATGTGACTTTCTCGAAAACACATTAAACGCAAAACATCCCGAAATAACCTCAAAAAACTATTCAAACAAAACAGCCGAATTAATTTAGATCCTTAATTTTGTTCACGCCTATACACACAATTCAAAATTAAAAAATAATATAACTCGATTAAGAAAGAAACTTAGCCCCAATAATTTCTCTTCCACAGAAGAGACCGATGAAACACATTCTCAGTCAGAACTCGAAAATGTCTAACCCCTATATATTACAGTGGAATATCAATGGGTTCTATACCCATTTAGAACAATTAAAACTTCTAATAAATGAAACATGCCCTAAGATCTTATGTCTTCAAGAGACTCATTTTAAGCAGTCCAATATTAAACTTCAAAACTACCAATGTTTTCCAAAAAACAGAATAGCACAACAGGCAAGTGGCGGAGTAGCCATCTTTGTAAGAACAGACCTAGAAGCTAAGCCAATCACATTAAGTACTAATCTCGAAGCTGTAGCAGTTAGTATTACATACCTAAAACATATTAACATATGCAACATTTACTTACCACACTCTAGCGAATTAGATCTACAAGAACTAGATAACCTTCTTAAACAAATTCCACATCCAAAAATAATTTTAGGGGATATGAACTGTCATCATCCTGCTTGGGGAAGCTCTAAAATAGACAAATACGGTAATTTAATGAAACACCTCATCGACTCTTCTGATCTGCTATTACTTAATACAGGAAACTCTACAAGATTTAACTCTCATAACGGCTCATTTTCCGCTATAGATTTATCACTATGCAGTCAATCATTATCAACGTTTCTCACCTGGAATACTTTAAAATCTTTATATGACAGTGATCACTTTCCCATCTGTATCTCATCAAATGAAATTCAATCGCCTAATTCTCAAATCTATCAATCCTGGAAATTAAAGACTGCAAATTGGTCATCTTATCAAACTGACATTCAAAATAAAATTGAAAACTACCAGATAAGTAATGACATAAACTCTAATATTTCGTCCTTAAACCACATAATCACAGAAGCAGCTCTAAAAAACATAGGTAAAACGAAGCTCTGCAAAAGACCACCAGTACCTTGGTGGAACAATGAAGTAGCACAAGCTCTATCTTCTAGTAAGCATGCTTTTAATAAATTTAAAAAACACAAAACTAATGAAAATTTACTCAATTTCAAAAATCTCAGAGCAAGAGCAAAATATCTTATAAAAAAAAGCAAAAGAGATACCTGGAGAGAATACGTATCTTCCATCAATCCTTCAACGCCCTCCGAAGTTATTTGGACAAAAATTCGCAAACTCAAAGGCTCAAATTCGTTTAGATATATAAACACATTAACTCACAATAATAAATTAATTAGCAACAAAAATACAATTGCAGAAGCTTTAGCTGATATCTATCAACAAAATTCTAGCGATAAAAATATTTCTTACGAATCCCTAATATACAAAGAAAACATAGAAGCTTCTTCAATCCCCATAAATAACTCTGACAGTCCCTTAAATGCACCTATAACTCTTCAAGAGTTAGAATTTTCCCTATCAAATCTAAAAAACACATCTGCAGGACCGGATGACATTCCACCAGTATTTATAAAAAACCTACCCCTCGAAGCCAAATTAATTCTGGTAGACTTATTTAATACCTCTTTCGTAAAGCACGAATTCCCAGATCTCTGGTCTCAAGCAATAATCATTCCTATAATTAAGCCTAACAAACCAAAAGACAACCCTACCTCTTACCGACCTATCTCTCTTACATGTTGCATGTGCAAGATCCTTGAAAAAATATTAAACCTCCGCCTCATCTGGTACTTAGAGAAGAACAATGTCCTTACCCCTTTCCAAAGCGGTTTTCGAAGTGGTAGATCCACAACAGATAACCACGTTGCATTACAGACCTCAATTAATGAGGCTTTTGCAAACAATCAAAAACTAATAGCGGTATTTTTCGACATAACCCAAGCTTTCGATAGAGCATGGAGACACTGCATTCTACAAACATTGAAAGAGAATGGAATTGAAGGTCTCATGCTAGCATTTATAAAGAATTTCCTCAAAAATCGCTCAATTCAAGTTAGAATAAATGGTGTTACAAGTTCACCTAAGAGATTGGACAACGGAATCCCGCAAGGGTCAATTCTTAGTCCAACTCTACTCTTAATCGCTTTCAATAGTATTATGAATGTAATTAAATCACCCATTAAGGCTAGTATTTATGCAGATGACATTGTTGTTTACACTAAATCAAATAACGTAATGACAGCCACAAAAATTATACAAAGTTTCCTAAACCGGCTTCAAAACTGGACGATGAAAACGGGATTTACTTTTTCTAGTGAAAAAACACGATACATTATTTTTAATAAAAATAAAACCCATCTAACAACTAATCTAACATTAAATAATTTACTTTTAGAGCAGTCTAAAGAAACAAACTTTCTAGGTCTAACTTTCGAGAGAACTTTGAATTGGAATTCGCATATAAATAAACTACAGCTTTCCTGTCAAAAAAGACTAAATATCCTCAAAATATTATCCAACAAAATTTGGGGAGCCGACTATAAAATATTAATTAGTCTTTACAAATCTCTCATTAGAAGCAAAATCGATTATGGTTGTATATGTTATGATGCTGCATGCAAAACCACCTTAAAAAAACTAAACAGTATTCAAACTACAGCTTTGAGATTGGCACTAGGTGCATTTAAAACTAGTCCGGCTAGTAGTATGCAGGCTCTAACGGGAGAACCACCATTACATATAAGACGACAGCAACTATCCTTGAACTACATTGCAAAAATATCATCCAAGAAACAGCATCCTGTTTTCTCTCAAATATGCAACCCTGGTCTTCCTCCTAACAAAAAAACAAAAAACTCTACACCCCTCATAGACAGAATCAAGCTCACAAATTTCGATAAGAGTCAACTCAGTGTATCGCTAAATATAAATGCAAACTTTCCCCCATGGACAAACCTCCCAATAACTATTGACTTAACACTAACTAAGTATCCAAAATTAACTACAAATCCCACAATAATTAAACATCTATTTATGGAAATTCTAGACCACTATCCTAAGTATTTGCAAATCTTTACCGACGCTTCTAAAACTCCAAATGGTCACGCTGCTGCCTACTACTCTAGTGAAAATTCTTACAGCATATCAATACCTACACATTGCAGTATTCTTACAGGCGAGACTACAGCTATTCTGGAAGCCCTAATCTTTTTCAAGAAGAGTAAAACAATGAAATGCATTATCATAACAGACTCATTAAATGCATTCTTAGGGCTGAAACAAATGTATACCAAAAACCCTATTATGCAAAGAATAAAAAATGAACTGGAAACACTTCGATCGTTAGGAAAGGAAGTGGCTTTTATCTGGATACCTTCACATGCAGGTATATATGGAAATGAAAAAGCAGATGAATTGGCAAACAAAAGTCGAATAACCTCAAACCATACAGCTAAGTTGAAAACATATCCATATACCGACCTGAAGATTCTGGTCAAGGTCCACTGTACTAATACATGGCAAAATCATTGGGGAAAATTATGTAACAAATTAAATGAAATCCACCCAAAAGTAGATGTTGTCCTGGATAACCCCTCCAACAGAAGAAACCAAGTCATTATTAACCCTCTAAGAATTGGCCATACTGCCTTAACACACAAATACTTAATCACAAAAGAACCACCACCAATCTGCTCCAACTGCTTCGACCCACTGACTGTTAAACATATCCTACTTGAGTGTCCCCAATTTCAAAAAGAAAGAAGATCCCATAGAATCACAGACGATGACCTCAAGACAATCCTCACCAAAAAAGTTTCATCAGTGTTAACATATTTAAAAGACATCAAATTGTATAACTCTATATAATGTAATAATTTGTAATGTTATATCCACTAATAACCCTGCGCGCTTGATGTGGTTTTGTGTTTAAATAAAAAAAAAAAGAGAGCATAAGGATTTTTTTCAATGTACAATTTTTAAGCTAATAAACCAACACAACTTTTTCAGTTTTTAATTACCATTATTTGTTTCTTTTAAACTTTAAGATTGGTCAATTAGTTCCATAGTTATGATCAATCAAATTTGACCGGCATTTACAACAAGATTACGAAGGTTTGGTGTCAAGTACATAATACAATAATTTTAAAAGCGCATAATTATTCATTTTCTATGTGTTTACTTAATATCAGTGAATATTCAGACATCCAAAATTACGTCTCTTCTTCCTATTTTTTTCACTCACGGGAACACAATTATAAAAGTGATCAAAATTAGCACACTAGAAGCTGATATAATTGAAAGGTTTTAGGGAGGTCGCTATTTTGAATGAGTGATTTAATTTTTGAGACAACTGAAATTGCTATCCCCAGCACTACATCGTCGATTTTTCTGTATTTTGAAAGTTTTAAATCAACATTTAAACCAGGTGGCAGAAAAGAAAAAACGGTGACAATATAAACTGCTCGTCAAAAGTTAGGGATATAGAAAATTATGCTCAAATTTCATAGTTGATTTTATCGTGAACAGATTCCGCTAGCTTTTTTTATTATTTTAGATTTTTTTTAGTATCTACACAGTTATGCAAAGGTTTACTCACACTTTTTTTTTGTACTTATACCGGGTGATAAACGTTTTTCTTATGGTATGTTTGTGGCACCATGTAGGGAGGACGAGGTACAAATGTTAGTATACATCGAAATCGTATTGTAGTCTTATGTTTTATGAAAATTTTGTATTTTGAATGTACCTGATATCTTTAGAAACAAAAAATAGACGTGTTTGTAATTTAACATGCGTTTTAACCGAAACAAAAGTTTGAAACACCTTGTAGTGAGGAAAAGGCTCAAAGGCGAGTATACAGTGTACCTCGATGTTATGTTGTAGTTTTATGTTTTCTGAATATTTTACTTTTTTAATTTTTCTGATATCTATAATAACAAAGAAACTGTACGGTATTACCCTTTAATGTCTTTAATATGTGTTTTAACTGACGACATGCGTCACACATGTTAAACACAGAAACATATATCAAATAGTAATACTATCTAGTTTCTTTGTTGTTAAAGATATCAGAGAAATTATCAAAAATAAAATATTCACAAAATATGAGACTACAACAAAATATCGAGGTATAGATACTCACCTTTGTGCCCTTTCCTACTTACAAAGTGTCTCGAACTTTTGTTTCGGTTAAAACACATGTGAAATTACAAAACCGTCTATTTTTTTTTAAGATATCAGGGACATTCAAACAACATGTTCACAAAACAAGACTACTATAAGATTCTGATGTATACTCACATTTGTTCATCGTTCTCCCTACTTAAACTTAAAAAATAAGTATAAAAAATAAGTTTGAGTAAACCTTTGCCAACTATGTAAATACATACTAAAGAAAAATCTAAAATAATAAAAAATAGCAGAATCCGTCTGTTCGCGAAAAAATCAACTATGAAAATCAGCATAATTTTCTATATCCCTAACTTTTGACCAACAGTTTATATTATCTTACTAAGTACTTGGCACATCAAAGGTATTTTGGCCAGTAAAGATTTAAAGCTCTTCACCAATATCTGATAGATCTCTTATTATATCTTTTTAAATCCAGGCTTCTTTTACCAAAGTTACATCAAACCTTCCTATAAGAAGTAAGTTCTGTCAAAGCTGTCTTAAAATATTGGAGATTCACCTACAAGACTCTGGTCAACCAGACTTCCTTCTGAAGGTTTTTATTTTGTTTTCTTATACCTCTTTTTTGGGGAGACAGGTGAGGACCATGGGGTGCTTGGGCGTATCAATATAAAATCTTTACTTTTATGTCATCTTCAATGACCCATTCTCTAGGGTTTTGTGATAAAGTTTATAAATAACTAGAGACCGGACTTTATGACAATTGCATATTTGTTGCATATTTTGCATGTAATTGCTTTTTTACTGTTTCTGCATATTTTGAAATGTGTGACATATTATAGCCTATTTTCTACACAATCTAATCAAAATTAAATTTTTCAGAAAAGTAAATAAATTTTAATGGTTTAGTATCTAATGCCGAAATTTCATAAATCGTCCCAACCAGACAATCCACTAGATATAATAGGTAAGCATCTGGGCATTCCTTTATTGCAAGGAAATAAATAACAGATTACAATGCTTATGAACTTATGACTTAAAAATTCTGAAATTCCGAAGGACAGATCTGCATTGGCAGAGAAAGGTGTCAAGGAGATTTTAAAAAATCGTTTATTAAAGTCCGAATTAGCACTTATTGAGTCAGAGAACTACGACTACGACTTACTATTAAAAGAACTACGAATTTGTAAGTGGTCTTATTTCAAGAGTGGAAGCGCAAGGAATGCCACTACTGAGTCTATAGAATTGGAGAATTGGTTGAGAAATTTCAAACAGAAATAAAGGCAGAGGAAATGTTGGTGAAATTGTGAAAAAAAGTATAACGGTGTATTTCAAAAAAATTATGTTTATTTACTGGTAATAGAAGTGACAAAAATTTTAAATGGTAATCTCAGTGTCATTGTTAAATTAGATCGTGAGTTAATTAGTATCCTGATAGATGCACCAATAACATTCGTTGATTAGAAAGGTCATTTTTTAAATATAGATACATATTTTATTTTCTGCAAGAAAACAAAATTTTTTGGTAGGCGATATAGAAAAACATCTTATTGTAAGCTACAAGAGTAATCTTAATAATTCATAATTATAGGTCTTCTTCACGTGCCATCTCCGCGACGGAGGTTGGCAATCATCATGGCTATTCTAATCTTAGATGCTGCTGCTTTGAATAGTTCGGTTGATGTGCATCCGTACCATTCTCATGCAATGGTGCATCCGTACCATTCAGTTACGCAACCATGAGATTCTTCTCCTTCCTAGACTTCTCTTGCCCTGGATTTTCCCCTGTATAATCAATTGAAGTACAGTGGAACCCCGATAAGTCGGCCCCCGATAACCCGGAAGTCCGGCTAACCGGACCGATTTTCATCAGATAAACATTTTGATTTTCAATATTTTGTATTTTTCAATTTAATTGTGGCTTATTTCCAATCAAAATAGTTAATTATCAGACAAACCTTTCAACAATAAAAATGTATGTAATATAATATTTGAGAGATAATGTGTATGTGTGTAATTTGAACTATACGATATTAAAAATGACTCATAGCACACGCCGCAGAAACAACAGCCACCTGTCTGTAGTATCTATTCCTTTTTATTTCAAACTGTCAGCATTGTTTAGGAAAGACTATTTAAAAAATTCTTTTATAAACAATGGTCATTAGTATTGTGTGTCTTGTATTGTTCGCTTCCATTTGCTTACGTTTGGGTTTGGTGTTGTTTTTTTAGTAATTTTAATGAGTAGGTACTGTGCATATTTATAAATATATTTCATGTTATTTCAATTCTAACGGAGTTTATCTGTAAGTATACCGTATTTTATTAATTTTTACCATATTCTCCGGCTATCTCGGATTTTCGATAACCCGGATTGGTCGCGGTCCCGATTAATCCGAGTTATCGAGGTTCCACTGTATGTTGTATCTCTCATTACACATAACATGCCCCATCCCCAATTATATGTACGTTATTGTTATTAATTTTACGAGTACATATTAGAATATGTTTACGTAAATTGAATTAACATAATAAAATGTTATTTGAAAAAGTTTTTAAATGTAAGCAATAATTGTCATCATTTTTTGGTTTGTTTGTTATTTATATAATTAATATGTGCATAAAAAATATTGCATATTTAAATAAAAATTGTGCATATTTTTGCAAAAATGTGTGCATATATATGCGCATATTTTGGAAAATTTTAGTGCATATATTATGTCCGGTCTCTATAAATAACACATACTGCCAATTTCGTAAAACACAAAAATTATAGAAGAAAATGAAATATCGGTTTATACTTTTAGTGACTTTATTTTCTATAGTGATCATATTTTGATATACTTGTTTACTACAGATTTACGTTATATATTAAGAAATAAATAAAAAAAACATCTAATTTTGGAACCAATTGTGTCGTCTATCTTATTAATTATTTAGTTGGTTCTATTTCCACATTACGGACAGGTAACTATAGGTAGCTTTAAATAACTAAAAAAATAGATTTGTTAATGGAGATATATAAAATATCATTATAATATACTAGGTAAATACAATTCCCACATTACTTGCATCTGTATATAATGGTAAGGGAGCCCAAGCGGAGATTTTTGCAGTTACTCGAGCTCTTTAGATTATCATATGGGGAGAAACCTGGTGCCCTGCAGATGTACCTCTACCATATATTGGCTCAACACAGGAGAGTTCGTTAAGGGGGGCCCGAAAAAAAATCTATCCTTAAAAATACTCGAAATTATCAGATTAAGGCCCGGTTTTTCAGTGAGCGGTTAAAATTTTGGTTAGCAAACCTAGTTTAAATTTTAACCAGTATTTTAACCCTCATAGCGTTTTTCAGTGCTTTAAATCAAGTTAAGAAAATCTCGATTAGCTAACCACTTTTTTCTTCTGTTGGCAGCAGTAACTGTACGTGCGCATGTGCAATTCGAGAAATAATGATTAATTTGACAGAAAAATAAATAATAGACAATTTCATAACCAAATTTAAAAAATGATTAATGCAATGCAATATCAAGTTCGGAATCTTTGTTTAGTTCATAACGTTTACCTCGGTTTCATAACAGAAGAGAATTAGAATTACTGGGACGATTTTTTAGACTTTTCTTCCGATTTTGTTTGTCAAAGACCACGGTCTTATCACTATTTGAACAGATTGACCAGGAAATAAGAAGTCAGACTCTTTGGTAAATAATTAAGTATTTTGCTGTGTAGACAAATATAAAATAATCTTTTTAAAATATTACTAGGAATCATGCATCAAATCCTGTTACAGTAACTGTAAACATAGGTACCTGTTACAGTTATATTTAAATATATTTCCTTATAATTCCTTCCTATATAATAACGATAATAATTTATAATTTCAATAATAATAATTTCCTTTTAATAATAAGGAGGTATTAGAATACTTCCCGCGATGAAAGAAAATAACATAATCCAACTAATCCCTTCTGTCAGGCAGGTATCAAAAAACATGATTCATTCACTGCACCAATGCGCAAGCGTAACCGCAAAATTCGGAGTTAAACCATTTAAACCATCTAACGAGGATCGGTTAAAATCGTGGTTAACTTAAACGAGTTTAAGCTCTAACCTAGTACTGAAAAACTGATTAACCATGAATATTTCGGTGACCAAAAAATAAATAGGTTAACCCAGCACTGAAAAACCGGCCCTAAGATAAGGTAAGTTAACCCGCCAGTGGTCATTATATGAGATTTTCTCTCACGGTTTCAGAAAATTGCGCACAACTTTTTTTCTGGGAAATTATACGCGCTGTAGTTTCTTCTAGTCTCCTAACTATCCTCCCTCGAGAATCTAATAGACTCGTCCGCTCAGATAGTGACTCAGTTTACTTAGTATCACCAGATTGTTGAGTCAGTGCGCGTTATGTGAGAGATTCTCTCATCAAGCGACCACCGGCGTCACCAACTGTGTATAAAAATTAATTTTATGTTTCCCCTTTAAACCTAAAATAATATCCTTTTATGATGTAATAAAAGGCGCCGTGGATGTGGTCGATGATATGAAAATTGTATATTCTGTTTCACGGGTTAGTTGTAGATGGTCACTTACCCTATATTTTTCAATGTTAGATATTGGCGGCATCAATAGTCACATTTTATAAAAAGATAATAATAATAAATCAGAAAAACGTCGTGTCTTTTTAAAGCAAATGGCTTTATAGTTAATGAAACCTCATCTTTTTTGAAAAATTTTGTAAAGAAAGGCAAAAGTTGGATATGTGAGAGAAAATCTCACGCGCGACCACTCGCGTAACAACTTACCTAGCGACCAATGCCGGGTTAAGGACATGCAAAACAGTGTATATTTCAAAAATCTGACAATTTGAGTAAGGAAATGGGCGAGTTAAAAAGTTTCACAAAAAAAGCGAATAATTCGCGAAATGAGCGTTAGATTGAAACACTAAAAAGTACTTGTTCAATATTTTTCAAAAATCTATCGAATGGTACCAAACACGACCCCCCCCCACTTTAAAATCTTAAATAGGAGCCCCAAATTTTTATTCCAGATTTGGATTATTTACGTAAAAATAAGCAACTTTTATTCGAAACATTTTTTCGAAAAAACGATTGTTGGAAATGGAAAATAAAATAAAAAATGGCAAGCGCCCACTAAAATGGAAAACTTTACTTAACTTTTTTTGGTTTTAGAACATACTTTTCACAACCCAATAGGTCCCCATAACGCTCAAGTGACTGCACATTTAACATACTTCGCTCCCCTACTATAAGATAAGCTCTCCTTCTGTCATTGGATACTCTAATAATAGCGATGTAACAAAATGCTTTTTCAAGGTTTTAAAGGCAGTTTTGCAGGTCTATATCAGCAGTAATCTCTTGCTTCCTGCTTAAGGCACATTAATGGCTTAGCAATATCTGCAAAATTTCTCCGATAGTAGGCAGGGAGCCCATCAAAAATGCTCACTTGATGTTTCTCATTCCTTACATGAATCCATTTATAGATAGAAATCAAGATAACGAGGATCGTTTATCGCTAATATTCTTGATGGTCACTGGGTAGTCACTGACATTGATAAGTCTTACAAGATTTTTTTTTAGAGGAAGTACCAATGTTCTTCCAGATATGACTGCTCGGTCAACTTCCTCGTCATGGTTCCAAGTCTCCATCATAACAGGTATTGCTTTGTCCATAATTCCCTGCACTCGCGCTACTATGATAGTTTCACTCCCAGCGGGCACAACTGTATCTTCTTTAATTGCTGCTCGAACAGTGCTGTCATTCTTCTTCTTCTTCTTCTTCTGCTTCTTCTTTGTCTAGCCATTTACGTTCACATCTGAACATAAGACTCTTCAAGTCTTCTTTCTATTGTTTTTTGTTGTACGCTACTTGTAGCCAATTTTTCCCGACATCTCGTTTCAGGTCATTGTCCATCTCATAGGAGGTCTGCCTCTGGGTCTTTTGTGTTCGTATGGTCTCCAGGTAAGAATTGTTCTGTGCCATTTTTTAACATCGCTCCTAGCTACATGTCCAGCGTATTCCCATTTCAATTTTAGTGATTTTTGTACCACATCGGTGACTTTGGTTTTCTGTCTTATCCATGTGTTTGTTTCCCTGTACTTAAGTGATATGCCAAGCATTGCTCCTTCCATCGCATGTTGAGTGACTCTGAGTATGTTCATATTCTTTTTTGTGATTGTCCATGTTTGTGCCCCATATGTTAATATCGGAATAATGCATGTATCAAAAACTTTAGATCTAAGATGTGGTTGAATTTGCTGATTTCTGAGTATATAGTTCAGTTTGCCGAATGCTGACAATGCTAACTTTCTTCTTCTTTTTATTTCTTCCGTTTGAATTTCCCTATTTAGTATTATTTTTTGTCCTAAGTATATATATTCTTCAACTTTTTCTATAACTTTGTTGTTTATTATTGTCATCGTTTCTTCGGAATGCATGACTTTTGTTTTGTTTAAATTCATTTTCAGCCCTATTTTAGAAGATTCTGTGTGTAGTTCTGAAAGCATGGTTTGCAGTTCTTGTAGGTCAGTAGGTATCAGGATTATGTCATCCGCAAATCGTAGATTACTGAAGTAGCGGCCATTGATGTTTATTCCCTTAAATTTCCAATTTAGATTTTTAAAAACGTCCTCCAAAACTAAGGTGAACAGTTCGGGTGATAGACAGTCTCCCTGTTTGACACCCCTGTTTAATGGTACAGGGTTCGTGTATTCATTTTCATTTAGGTAGTGTGTAGCTGTAGCTTGGCAGTGTAGCAGTGCTGTCATTATATGGCTGAAAACTAGGTACCGATCCGATACCAACATTGATTGTTTTATTCCTAAACTCCAATTGAAATCCATTCAACTTCATGACGCCCATTTCTAATTTAACATCCTCTTCAATGTTAGCACCTATGACAGTATTAACTAATTTTTCTGTCCCAATTCCTAATTGTACCAAAATTTATCCAATAATTTATCCATTTTCACATGTCGCAACCTGTACTCGCGACTTCGTTGGTAAAAGTTTCTTACGGCTGGTTCTACACTATGATGTTCTTATGTTTTAGTTTAAATTATTTTACTGTTTTTCTTGTTTGGCAAATTTTTGTCTCCTTTTTACAATCTATTGGCATACACTGATATTTGAATACGACAGCATTTCTACTTGCCTATAGTACTAGGATTCACTAAGTTATGTTATAAAAATAAATACCTCAAAAAATTGTTTCTCTCTCAATATTTGATATAGCATTAAATGTTTGACATGTATAATTTTATACTTACAGCAATCATTGACTCGACCCCCACTTTTCTGAATGGCCCTATGGACAGCGTTAAGGGTTTCTGAGCTCTAAGAATGACGAATTTTAATAGTTTTTGAGCACTTACATCTAATATGTGCCAGTTACTGGAAAAAATTGCTTTGACCAAACCATGGCTACCCTTCAAACATAAAGCGAAAGTTTTAAAATATGCTGTCATAGAATTGAAAAGCTTGATATCAAAGACAGAAAACTTCATTTTTTTCAAAATTGAGTTAATGGTACAGTCTTGTAGGATTTTTCACAAAGAATTCAAATATGAATTACTTTAGTTTCAAGAGCGGCTAGAACATGCAAGAAATTACATTTCAAACGAGCATCAGTTTCAGAAACGGACATCTCCAACTTGACTTTGTAGCAGAACCGCCATTACAGCCATGATACAATAACACAAGATATGACTTGGAACAGGTAGGCGGGACCAACGTAGCTACGTCACTCTGTGAGTAGATCAGCATTATATTCAGTGTTGTCGTATAGTAAACACTGCTTATTTTTGTGTTTAAGGTGAATATTTTACTTGTAATTTGTTACACTTTTATCAAAAATATTATATTCATAGTTGGATTAGGCTTAGGAGGTGTGATCATAAATATAATAAATTAATGAATAAGAGAACTTAAGTAATAAAAAATATAACTGATGGGCTTCATGACTATCGCAGCTTTAACTTTTTTATCATTTAACACATTACAATTTTATTGTTACCTTTATTTCATCGTCAGTACATGTATTATAGAGGGTGTATAATACATGTATTATAATATATAGGGTGGAAGGCACTTATGGAATAAAATTATTTGTGTTCTTGTTTTAAAAAATTTTAAAAAACGCTGATACCCGTTCATTTTTATATATAAATGTAGGCTTTTTAAACCTAAATTTAAATTTAACAGGGTGATTCACGCAAGCCTGGTATAGTTCATAAGCTTTATTTTTAATGGAACACCCTATATATTTTTATATTATTAAAAGCTACTTAACGGCCTGATTTCAACGACCCATATCATGTATCGTGTATTATGAATAATACAGGCTGAAATTTTGAAATTACAGTGTATGGAAACCACTTATGGAATAAAATTGTTTGTGTCCTTATTTTAGAAAATTATAAAAACGCTGGGATACGTCAACTTTTAAATTTAGATATGCTCTCTTTAAACATTAATTAAAATATACGGGGTGATCCACACAAGTCTATCACAGTCCATGATCTTTAATTGTAATAAAACACCTTATATATTTTTATGTTTTTCGAATTTGCTAAATAACTTCATCACAAAAAAGTGTATTTTATAGGGCCTATTACGAATAATACAAAATTAAATTTTAAAATTATATAGGTTAAATCTTCGTCAAGATATTAAATAGGTACCTACATAAAATTTTGAAATTATCTAATGATTTATCATACTTTAAATAATAGTAAAGTATGTATATAATAATGGTATTTTAACTAAATAAAGACATGTATTTTCTAAACTAAGTATAAATAGTATTTATTTTTTTTTGGTTTTGTATTTTTAATATCTTGACGAAATTTATGAATAATTTAAAAATTTCACATTTTCAAAATTTTACCTTGTATTATTCATAATGGACCCGAATAATACATTTTTTTTGAGATGAAGTTTTAAAGTAGCTTCTCAGCACATAAAAATATACAGGGTGATCCATTAAAACTAAAGATCAGGGACTATGATGTACTTGCGTAAACCACCCTGTAAATTTAAATCTATGTTTGGAAAGCGCCCATTTAAATTTAAAAGTTGACCTGTTCTGGCATTTTTTATAATTTTTAAAATAAGGACACAAACAATTTTATTCCATAATTGGATTCCATAGTTAATAATTTCAAAATTTCATCCTGTATTGTTCATACTTCACCCTACATGATATAGTTAGTTGAAATCAGGTTGTTAAGCAGCTTTTAAAAATATAAAAATATAGAGGGTGTTCTATTAAAAATAAAGCTTGTGGACTCTGTTTGACTTTCATGAATCATCCTGTAAATTTAAATTTGTGTGTAAATAAACAAAAATATATTTATTACATATTTTCGTTATTCTAAATAAAAGTATTAAGAAATGCTAAAAGTATATTCATAGAAAAATCACAATAATTGGATGTAGAGAATATAAATCGCTGCAGTTTTTCAGCTTTCCCGAAAAAAGTACAAAATGGAATAGTCTGTCTTTGATACTCAGCCCCTCAATTATTAACATGCTAAAAGTTGATACAATAATATCTAATTTTAGTACCTCAAATGCTACTATATCAGCATGATAGTAAATTATTAGAGACTGCGAAGCAAATACAATGAAAAAACCGGCTGCAGCAATTTTCATTTGAATACTTTCTTCCTAAAGATTCAATACTTTAACTGTTGCAGATTATTGAAGCAAAACTTACCAATAAAAATTGCAGAACGACTACAGATAAACCGAAGGATGTACAGATATATTCAACAAAAATATACCTCTTAAATGTGTTGTCCATGTTGTTCATAAACCTAAAAGTGTATGAAAACAATTAGCATATTTAAAGTGTATGTAACAGGTATCTAGAGGATGTATCAGTTTTAAAGACATAAGAGATTGGGTCCCGGTGAATTCGTAACTATTTTAATCCCCCATCCTAATTACAGGCCAACTGGTAACTCTTACGCGCAGGTAATTTTGCGGTAACCCATTAAGTACCGGTGAATTTGTAACTTTCTTTTCTAAGTAATTACTAACGATGTTGATAATCTAATACCGGTATTCCAGATATGTACTTGTATAAATTACCCTCTTTGAAGGTGGTGTAAAAGTTATTCATCATTTATGTATTCTCTTGGAAGAGTTACATGAGAAAGTCGAAATAAATTTTGTTAAAATGGCTGAAATACGTAGCAGATTTCGTAATGAGTGAACGTGGATAAAGTTAGGTAAAAATATGCTCGGAACATTAATAAAAAATTAAAATATTAAAAAATTTTGAAAAACATCGATTTGTTTCTATTTTCATTGCTTATAACTTTAAAACGATTGATTTTGGAACAAAGTCGTAGTGAAATAAAATAAAGATAATTGAATTTTGTATGATATACGACTGGTTAAAAATGTCTTAAATTATTACCCTTCCTGCAAAATAGCAATAAATACAAAATAAGGGGGTAAAATAAACCTGTTTTTATTCAGTGTTTTTCAACCACTTTGGTTGCATTTGGAACCTTCTTAATTCTATTATAAAATCCTTACAACATACTTAAATTGTCCACCAAATTTAATTTAAATGGATCTGATAGATTTTGCATAATAATTTTGCAATCTAATTTTTTTTAATTTAAATTTTTTAAAAACTTTCTAAACAACAAGTAGACCATTTAGAGGTTTGCTAATTTTTTTACATAGGGAGCGTTCAAGTATTACGTAACGCGATTTTTGAAGATTTTTGACCCCCTTCCCCCCTACGTAACGCACTGTAATGGGCGTTTAACTATTACGCAACGCAATTTTTGTAGATTTTTGACACCCCCCCCCCAACCAGCGTTACGTAATACTTGAACGGTCCCATATAAAGAGGCACTCTACCTATCTAATACACTTTAGATAATTAAAATCGGATTATCTAAGCGGCCTCAGCACTGTTTTAAAGTTATAAACAATTCTTTTTCTTATAAACAAATACAGTGAGGACGTTTGAGTTGACATAAATTCATTTTCTCGAGAATGGGCAACTCTGCAGGTAAATCCGAAACAGGTCGATTTTTCTTTTTTTAATTATAAATTTTTTGGCTTATACATCAAACTAGTTACGTCATCCATCTGGGTATGGTGACGTAATCCAGTGGTTCTCAACCTTTTATGTCTGGCGACCACCTTTTGAGGTTTTTTATATCACTCACCCATGATGATATATAATGTACGCTACTCAGGTTCTCAGCTACTGTAAGAGCCACACCGGGACCCACCTGAAATCTGCCCGCGACCCACTAGTGGGTCACGACCACGACCCACCGGTTGGGAAACGCTGACGTAATCAATGATTTTTTTTTAAATGAGAATAGGGGTCGTATGATAGCTCATTCGAAAGGATATGCAATTCTCTATTTCCTAATATAAACCTTAACATATAATTATGTATTGATACAGGGTGCCCATTATTTTTTTTTAATTAAATTGAGACAAAAGAAGAATGTATGTATATAATTTATTTAATTCGAAATACATTTTACTGTTGTCCTAAAACAGAAAAAAAAATGTTTTATTTGATAAACAACTATTGCTTTTCACTTAATTAAATATTAGTTGCCATCCAGCCTCTTAGCAATTTTAACATTTAATTTAAGCGAAAAACAATGTTTATTTTTCAAATTCACATTTTTTTCTGTTTTCTGACTGCAGTAAAAGGTGTTTTGCATTAAATAGATTACCTACATTCTTTTTTTGTCTTAATTAAATTGAATCAAAAAACTTTTTTTGGGCACCCTGTATAAATAATTATGTTAATGTTTATATCAGTGAATACAAAATTGAATAGCCTTTCGAATGAGCTATCATACGGCCCCTATTATCATTTAAAAAAATCATGGATTTCGTCATCACGCCCAGATGGATGACGTCACTAGTATGATATGTATACCAAAAAATTAGAATTTAAAAATAAAAATCGACCTATTTCGGGATTTATCTCCAGAGACACCCATTCTCCAGAAAATTAATTTATTCCAACTCAAACGTCCTCACTGTATTTGTTTATACGCCAAAAAATTGTTTATAACTTTAAAACAGTGCTGAGGCCGCTTAGATAATCCGATTTTAATTCTGTAAAGTGTATTAGTGTATGTAAAGTTTTTAAAAAAATTGAACTCTTTTTAAACAATTTAGATTGCAAAATTATTATGCAAAATCTATCAGATCGATTTTAAGGAAATTTGTTGGACGATTTAAGTATGTTATAAGGATTTTGTGTGCGAATTACGAAGGTTCTAAGTGCAACCAAAGTTGTTGAAAAACACTGAATAAAAAGAGGCCTATTTTGCCCCCTTATTTTGTATTTATTTTACAGAAAGCTATTTTTTGCTATTTTACAGAAACTACAGTATTGCCCATAATAAACAGTACTGAAACTGAAACACAGATGTATCTTTGTGAGCGCTGTCATATTCAAATTAACTAGTATAGACCTGTCGAGTAATCTTTAAATAATTACTTATTAAGGCCTAATTGTTAAAAATGGTGTTAAATACAGAGGAGAAAGTGTTTCTCGTGGAGCATTATTTTCGCTCATACGGAATCGGCCGACGTAATGGTGCAAGTCTGCTATACGTGTGTGATCAATTCACTCAATGTTTTAATAAACGTTGTCCAAGTAATGCTGTAATTTTGAAGGTTGTTGAAAATTACAGCATTATAACGTTTATTAAACCGTTGCGTTGTGTGAATTGATCACACACGTATTGCAGACTTGCACTATTACGTCGGCCGATTCCGTATGAGCGAAAATAATGCTCCACGAGAAACACTTTCTCCTCTGTATTTAACACCATTTTTAACAATTAGGCCTTAATAAGTAATTATTTAAAGATTACTCGACAGGTCTATACTAGTTAATTTGAATATGACAGCGCGCACAAAGATACATCTGTGTTTCAGTTTCAGTACTGTTTATTTTGGGCAATACTGTATTTTACCCTTTTTTACAGAAAGCTATTTTGTAAAATAGTTTTGCTATTTTACAGAAAGGGTAATAATTTAAGACATTTTTAACTAGTCGTATATCATACAAAATTCAATTATCTTTATTTTATTTTCCTACGACTTTGCTCCAAAATGAATCGTTTTAAAGTTATAAGCAAAGAAAGTAGAAAAAAATTAATGTTTTTCGAAATTTTTAAATATTTAAATTGTTTTAATAATGTTCCGGGCATATTTGAGAAGGAGCATAGTGAATTATTATTATTGAAGTTGTCACCTAACTTTATCTGCAAAAATCCGAATGACACCTCGCACATCCTCAAATAGACGTTTTTTACAGATCCGCCCTTGTCTATACATATAATATTGTTTCAATTATTTTATTAAGAGATTTAAATTTTTATTTTTTTATAGGTACATATTATAATACACAACATGTTTTTAAGCAAACTAAGAACCATTCGCTTACATAATAATGCTATATGCCCCGTGTTGGCTTAATCCGTTACTGTTCAAATTTATTTCTTACCTTTTAAATTAACTACCTGTGGTATTGGAATTAAACAATGGTTTCGAATTCACCTGTATAAGTTGCGAGTTGGGAGGGTCAGGTAGTCAAAAAGTTACGAATTGGCCGGTGTACATTTTGATTTGAAAAAGTTTGTCATTAAGAGTTACGAGTTGGCGCGTGTCCAAGAGATTACGGACACATGGCGAGAAAATTGTATGGAGTTACTAATGGGAGATGCCAATGAAATAGAGAATGACAGACTAGAGTTCAATTTTACTGGACAGCAAGTGGATGATGATATAACATGAGAAGAATTTAGAAATCCAGTTCTAAAATTAAAAAATGGTAATACTGTAGGACACAATAATATTAAGGCTTAACTTATTAAATATATGGAAGTAAGATGTTTCAATAATTATTATGGAAGGTCATAAGAATCTGTTGGGATACGGGATGCATATCTAGAGATGGGACGACTCTTGTAACAATTCTTCCAATATATAAAAGAGGTGATAAACATAAGTATTGACACTATAGAGGAATGTCGTTGATGGTAGTTGCTAGTAAAACCTACGAAATGATACTAGAGAAAAAGTTAAGAGATAATATCGAGGTCATACTGGATGACAGTCAATGCGGCTTTAGGCCTGGACGAGGTACAACCGATATCATTAACGGTGAGAAAGCTATCAAAAAAGCCCTCAAGCATAACAGTAAGAGGTTTCAAGCCCGCCGGCAAGGGGGGTCGGCGGGGGGTCCGCCGACCCCCTGGATAATTACAGCTTAAGATCAAACAAATCCGTCTCAATTCATAAAATTTACAATATTGTACGACAACCCAAAATCGTACGTTTAGTTAAAATGTTAAGAGAAAATAAATCACATAAAATGCATTGTGCAAAACTTCCATACAGACATTGTTGGCGCCAAGAACCGCTATCAAAACGGAGAGTGAATGAGGTGCGAAAGGTTCAATTACGATTTCTAGATTTTAGGTAGATTACCTAAACTGTATTAATTTTTGGAAAAGACTAGTCGGTACCGTACCGAGCAATAAACATAGAACTATAAATAGGGTTCATTCGACAAAGATATTAGAGCGGTGTCGCAGTGCAAACTTTGTTTTGAATTAACCGCTTTAAGTTGTTTTAGTAGTAAAGTTGAAACTGTTTTATTTAGCAAGTATTCTTTAATAAGGTGGTATAGTTATTGATGTGTGAAAGATTGTGACTTTTGTGATTTGGCTAAATTAAGCGAGCTCTAAATAGTATAACTATTGAACTGTGGTGCAGCCCTTACGCTGGTATTGTTAAGAATTATTATTAGTTCTTGTGGATAGTAGGTAAGTAACGTTTAGCATATTTTATACAGTCGTCTGTTCTATGGGAAAAAGGATAAACGCCAAAACTTTTTACCCTTTTCACGAATTAATATGTATTGTTTTTTCCCTACTGTCTAATAATTCTTAATTTTATTTCAAAAAAATTGTCTATTTTTTATTTCGCTTTTTTGTAGATTTGTGACAAAAATGGATATCAGACAATTTTTAATATCTAAGGTTCATGAAAAAGAGTCAAATAATGTTAAGGATGATGGTATAGCTAGTAGCAGTGGTAAATTGGTTCTGGTTACTTACTGAAGTTTCCAAGAAAAGCAATAATTCCAGTAAATCCGGATTAGGTAAAACTAATGCACAAAGTCTTGTCGGTTTCTTATTTTTTTTTTTTAGAAATTTTGTCGTCTCGAGATGTTTCGAAAGTTGAGGTTGATATTTTTCATCATAAATTCTACTTGGGCAATTTTGTAAACCCACAGCAGCCGATAGCAGATAGTATAAAATTTGATCTGATAAGAAGTCCATTTAAACCCAGCAATAATTATAATTTTAAAGGCGACTCAAGGAAGGGAAAAAAAGCATTTCGATACGAATGGTTTCAACAATTTGAGTGGTTGGCGTATTCCTCCAAGTTAAAAGGGGTATTATGTAAAAACTGCGTTATTTTTCGACCTAAAGTAAATAGAAGCGTACAAGGAGCATTTATAGTGAGGCATTTTATTGCATCTGCAGAAGCTCATAGTAGTTCTGATTGGCACAAGCAATCAACAGTTAATGCTGAAAACTTCATTAAATCTATTAAAGGTAAAACTCTACCTGTAATTGACCAAATTAGTAATGCAGAACGCGAGCTAATAGAGTTAAATAGGAAAAAGCTGTACCCAATTATTTCGACGATAATTTTTTGTGGCACACATGACTTACCTTAACGTGGTACCACAAAAGGTAACTTTGAAGACCTTCTAGATTTTAGAGTGGAAAGTGGGGACCAATTATTGAATGATCATTTAACTAGTTGCAATAAAAATGCAGAATATACGTCACATCAAACCCAAAATGAATTGATTTCAATCTGTGGATCAATAATTAGAAATGAAATCGTAGAAGAGGTTAATGCAAGTGATGGATTTTCCATTATTGCTGATGAAAGTGCAGATATAGCCGGTAAAGAACAACTTTCTCTTGGTGTTAGATTTGTACAGAAAGCAAACAATATAAGAGAAGAATTTTTAGGATTTTCTGAGCTAACCACTTTAAATGCTATTGGGATTTCTAAGACAATCTTGAACTTTTGCTTAGACAATAATCTGAATATGGACAAACTGGTTGGTTTGGGATTCGATGGCTGTTCATGTTCAACTATGGCAGGAAATGAAAACGGCGTCCAAAAAATAATTAGGGACAAATACCCAAAAGCTCACAAGCTAAATTTAGTAATTAATAACCTAAATAGGATACAATATATTCAAAACACCGCTGCGACCATCAAAGAAATAATCAATTTCTTTCGAGATTGTCCATTACGAAGAAAATATGTTCCTAGTTTACCACTATTTTCGGAAACGCGTTGGTCAGCAAAATATAAATCTATTAGTGTGAAGCACGACAATATAGCTAAACATAATAATATACATAAACTTGACAAAATTCGTGCTACATAACTTTTTTAGCACCTCGGCGGCTCAAGTCATCAAGATATTTAAGGTGTGGGTTCTTACAACGATAATTAAGCCAAAGAAAAGAAATTATTTTTTTTTGGGCGCTATTAATAGATCAAAATCTATTGCTATATATCTATATAAAAATTACATAAATGTTACGTAAAATGGTATCCCTTTGGATAGTAATGGTACTTACCCTTGGTGTCTGTGGTCGTCTGTATTTCCTAATACAATAAGGAACATAGATGGATTGTGCGAACAGAAAAAGACGACATAAGTTTAAAACATAGTTACCATTTATTCAGATAGAAAATTGTTAAAAAAAACTGAGTTGGTTAGAAAAGTAAAAAAAATAAGTCTCTCGCGTTTCATTTTAAAAGTTCGAAAAAAGGAAAAAGGAACGAAACAGTTTATTGCAAAATACCTGGTGATGATCTGTTGTTGATGAGCTGCTGGAATCTGGTTAGCTCGCAAGAGCTGTGGTGGATCTCACTTTCACTTTACAATTTTAGATTTAAAGCACTGTTACATAATTGTTATTATATTATACGAAAAATAAAAATTCCATAGTTTTTTTTTTGTTTTATGAAAAGAAAATAACTGCGTTCATGATTATTAGTGATACTTCTCACTGACTTGATAATAAAACATACTTTATTTAGACCATTGTCTTTTTTAAAAAAACGGAACCGCGTTCCACGAAGGTTGAATTAAGTTCGGTCTGCACGAGACATATTAAACGGAAATCTTATCCGCAAAAGTTGAATTAAGTTCTGTTTGCACGAAACATATTACACGCCGTACTAGAAAAAACTATTCCCTTATTGTACCGGACACAACACAGAGAATATACCGGTATGGTATTTAAGACAACATATCGCACTTGCGATTTTCACGACAGAATCTTTAAGATCCCATTTTGCCTATTTAGGCACAGACAAGAAAAAATGCATGTCTTCACTGCATGGCCGCTAGAACTTAATTAAATTCTTCTTGTCCTAATCTCGGACAAGATTCTTCTCTGGTCTACATTCACCTCCCTTTTTCACAGCTATCACCTAATTTGACCAATAATCATCATTCCGAAAATTTTCGTACCAATCACATAGTTGGAAAATAATACTTAGACCATCCTTATTATGGTCATACGTTTCTTTTTCGGCCAATCACCATAGCTGTCCCTTTTGTAACCATTTAAGGGTTTCCACGAAAGTTATTGCGTTGTAATTTTGTGGAGTTCTTAGATTTCTATCATTCAAACACTTAGCAATATTTCCTATTCTTATTTTTATGAGACTTATCCTGCTTCAAAGTAAATAACTCCTAGGAATTCTGTCTCCGAACCCTAAAGTCTCTTTGTAGTTTTACTGACTGCAATAGCTAAATCACCCACTTAGGCGTCTAGCATTTCTTAGAATATTAATTATTCCGCTTTCACGGGTGATCTATGAGAAACGCCTCGGGTGCTATTTTACGTCGAATTTCTACGATACGACAGAGTCGGACTTTGCAATATTTAGGTTGTGGTTTTTCAGCATGTTTCAAGTGTTTGCTTCAAATTTTGTAGAAATCACGAACGCCCCTGACACATTAGCGTTTAGTTCAGTTGTTAATATACAAACAAGAACAAAAGCTAATCAGCTTTTGACGAGCGGATCGACTTCAAAGTTTATTGTTTGCTTGTATATTATGGCAAAATATTCAAGTAAATTGGAACCAATTTGCAATATATTGCAATCTAAAGAAATGGACTTACTTTTGATAAAAGATCATGTAGACGAACTTCTTCAGATATTGAAGTCACAAAGAAATGATCCAGATAAATATTTTCATGAAATATATGAAAAATGTGTGGATTACGACAATACATTTAAATTAGAAATTTCAGTACCACGAATAGCATCTAAACAAACACAAAGAGCTAACTATATATTAAATGGATCTGAAGAATACTATAAAGTGTCCCTGTTTATCCCATATATGGACCCTATAATATAGTCCATTTCTCTCAGATTCTCTGCCGATACTACTACCGCATTTTTGCTCTCGGAAATACATCCCAGAAAATTAGGAACAGAACTTAAACTTAAGGAAGGTGAAATTTCTTAGAAATATAATCCTGAAAACTTTTCAGCAGAAATTGAAACGTAAATAGAACTTTGGAAAACAAAGACAATTGATGAAAACCTAGGATTTCAAGAAATTCTAAATCATGATGTGCATTTTTTCCCATCAATTAAAAAGGCGATAAATATATTTTTAGCGTTGCCGCCAACGAGTGTTACCATTGAAAGATCGTTCAGCACCATGCGACGTGTTAAAACCTGGTTACGGTCAAGTACATCAGAAGATAGCTTATCTGGTTTGTGTTTGTTAAGTTTACACAGACAAATGGTATTAGAAAATAAACATAAATTTATAAACAAGGTTATTGATAAATTTGGTCAAGATCGAAGGAGATTACAGTTTTTAGTAGCGATTAATCTTTTTTTGTATTACATATGATTATTAAAATATAATTTTTTTTTGTTCTTTCATTCGTTTCTATAATATAAAAGCGACTTAAAGATTTTGACCCCCTTAATTTTTTTCTGGCGGCGGCCCTGAGAGGTTTCTCTGTTTTTCGACTTGAAATAAGCCTTTGATTGTGCACAAGATCTGGAAAATATGAAACCATAGAAATGTGATACTCATCCTTATACTCACAAATGAATAACCAGTCATCTCTATAATTTTACTCAAAAACAAAAATGTAAGACAAGGTGGTGTCCTAAGTTATTTATTATTCATCACTCTAATAGACGAAACTGCAAAGAATAAGGGATAAGGTAAACAGAACTAGAGTTCGTGTATAAGCTCCAATAAATATACGTGTCACAGTTGATATATGCCGATGACCTGGTAATTGTGGCAAAGTCGGAAAAGGACTTGCAAGTTAATGTGAATATTTGGAATGAAGCTTTTAAGAAGTTTGGGATAAAAATAAATATTGAAAAAAACAGAATCTTTAGTAATTTCGAATAGAGAAGAAGATATAAATATAAAGCTAAATAATGAGCGAACTTCAGTTATCCAGGATCAACAAATGAATGGACAAGGAAGTATAGAACCCGAAAAAAATAGCAGGGTAATGAGTGCAGCAAAATTATACTTATGCATTAAATACTTTTTTATATGGAAAAAGGAAGTAAGCCACAAAAATAAAAGTATTGAAAACAGTATACGAGCCGGTGCTATTCTATGATAGTAAAACTTAAACAGTGAACGACAAAATTCAAAGTAAAATTCAAGCATGCGGATTGCGATATTTTAGAGCGGTAACCAGGGTAACTGAACATAATCTTACAAGAAAGGAATAAATACGTGGAATGTGCGGTATTGGAATGACCTTGACCTTAGTTATCGTGGTTCGGCCATATGGCGAGAATTAATGAATATAGGACTGTAAAGAGGGTATGGAAATCTGCATTAGATAAAGAGGGAATTAAAGGCAGAGCAGCCATACTATTGTATGCAGATATTGAGAAGGCTTATACAAAATGAAATAGTCATTGGATAACTTCAGAGAGACTAGCTACTGACCGAAAGGCATGGAGACGTCTGACTTCTCTACTAGACACCATAAGATTCAAGAGGACGGCTTACGTCAATAAGTAAGTAAAATATTAATTGGCGTTGTAGTGCAGAATTTTATCGTTAAACTATTTATCTTGATCTATTTACCATATAATCTGTTGATGCTCCCGTATGCATCCCGTTACCAAAATATTGCAGGCATCTTTAAAGGACATTCCATGGGTTTCACATAAGACTTGAGCATTATCAAAACATTTGCTAAATTTGTATTGAAGTACAAATATTCTACCAACGATGTTGTCCATAATAAACAAGAGAAATGTACCGCAGAAGATGATATACATCTCAGCATAAATGGTAAAAGCCAACTGAACTAAATAGGCAACACCGTAATATTCGTATTTGTCGAATGGTTCCCAATTCGCTACTATGTAGTATTTTTCTTTGTATCCTTCTTCATTTGGTTTACTCATTAGAGTGGAGATCAATGGAAAAAGTTGTGCACAGAAAGTAGATACAATTGCTGAAATATAAAAATAAAATAAAAGTTTGGTTTCAGATTAGGCTATCAAATGTTGGCTTTGCCATATATCAATATAAAACTATAGTTATTGTAGGTTAATATTCCAACAAGTTTTAAAATAATTATTAGTAACAGACGATGCGATTCTGTATAGACGATTACTTCCGTAGTATTAGATAACAGCCATTGCAAAGCTTGATCCCGTGCTGCTTACAACATGGAAGATACAAAATATCGGGAACGAAATGAAAGGCTGAATTTACAAAACATTCATCAAACCAAGATTGACATACTCGGAAGAAATACGACATGACACAGATAGGACAAGAAAAATGCCAGAAACGGCAGAGATGGAAACCCTTAAGCAGAGAAAAATAGATAGTAAGACACACTATAGGATAAAGCTGGAAGTACAGATGTAAGACGAAAATACAAGATGGAGACCATCAAATATTGGGTAAGAAATACAAGTAGAATAAAAGGATCATATGAGTCGAATGGCAAGAAATCTGTGGCTTGGTGCTAAAAGGGTCAATGTTAATTATTAGCTCTTTTGTACTTACAACGTTGTTTAAATTTAATTTTGAAAAAACAAAACCGCAAAAAGTTACAATGGCCCTTTTAGCATCAGACCACGATCTGGGGCTTGATGCTAAAATGGAAAATGTTTATTGTTTGCTGTTTTGTACACTTTTTTAACTCATTCACAAAACAAAATCGCAAAAAATTGACATTGGCCCTTTTAGCATCAAGCCACAGAAATATACTAGTAAAGACGGTGAAATACGATTACCCAATAAGACGACGATCAGTGAAAAGCTCACGAAAATGATGGGATTACAGCTTACTGGAGGGGCATTGAAAAACAGAGTTATGTCTACACAAAAAGAAGAAGTAGAAACATTTCGTGTTAGTACTTAATTAAATATGAGTGTTTGAAACAGTGCCGTTACTCAAAAGCTTTATAACTTTCAACTGCACTAAAAAATGATTTTCAAATTTATGTAAATGTACATGGTGTAACGTATCGTGAAAGATTGAAAGTCTTCATGCTCAGCCTAATGAAACGATTAACTGAACAAAAAATTCCATACCTATTTCTAGCGTTGACGGACAAAGACGACGGACAAAGAGTTTATATTCCACGGTTGACCATATAGAAACAAAGAAATTGCTATGGTATGGTCATGTTATGAGGATGTCAGAGGAAAGATGGCCAAAAAGAGCATTAAATTACACACCCATAAATAGAAGAAGAAGAGGAAGGCCAACAGAAACATGGAAAAAAGGCATAGAACAGTCTATGGCAGATAGAGCTATTGACGAAAACGAATGGGTGGATAGAAAACGATGGCGAGCGAAATGTGGGATGCGGAGGAGACCGTAGGAACCCCACTACTTATATATATTTCTAGCGTTGATAACGCCAAAGAAGTTGTTCGAAATGTTTTGGGTATCATACAAGATAAAACAGTTCACATAGTTTGTACATAGTATGTACCAAACGCAGAAAAATAATACACCAGGGAAATAAGGCAAAAATATACCATGTTCGGGACACTTGAGCAGCCAGGTTGCAAATGGGTTTTTTGGGTACTATATACCTAATACATTATAAATGCAAAAATGCCCGTTACAGTTTGGACGAGAAATTTAGTTATTAACAAATGGGTCGAAAATGAGAGTTTTTTCGTTCAAATCGCTACAGGTAAAAACAGGCTAATTAAATGTCTTATTTAGAATATTTTTATTAGTACATATTAGTAGATGAGCCAAGGTTTAAAACAGCGTTTTTTAAATTTTGGTCCGATTATTTGTTGCTTCGGATATTGCAAAATAAAACCAAAATTTCGAAAATAAAAAATTTGCTATAACTTTTACGAAAATGAACTTAGGACTTTCATATTGCATGAAAAGTTGAGTCAAACAGTCCGTACAATGCACAAAAAATTTTAAGACGATGCGTCAATTAGTTTAAATTTTATTCAATTTGTTTATCCCAAAGAGCTTTTTTTCGAAATGCTATTGTTTAGAAAATAATAATGATAGAGCAATTCTGTGAAAAGAACATGAAAGAAGAATAGTCATATTTTCAAAGCATGTAAACAAATCATTAAAAAGTCATTTTTATCACTCAGAAAACATTTTGATATTATAGAGTCATTTTTGGCTAATAAACAATTTGAATAACTTTGTTAGTATTGACTGTAGGCTAAAACTACAAGAATTTGAAAAACTGGTATTTTTATACGAATTTTCAAGGAAAAACTTTTGGCCTAGGTTAATTACGGTCAAAGTTAGCCACTTTTTTTATTTAATTGACGGCTACTTTGTTTATAACAATTAAGCAACCTAACTAGAGCCATTTTGAAGTTGAAGATATATAGGTTATGTGGAAAAGTTTGAGTAAACTTTGAACCTAAACAGAGTGATTAATAAAGCTTTAAAAATGGCGTCGGATCGGAATTAATTCGTGGTCGGTGGAGGGAAATTATTAAAATACGTGCACTCAAAAAATGAAACTGATTCTGCAAACATATGCTGCGATTAATATCGCTGGAACTTGTTGATGGATTTTGATCATAATTTTTTTAATCTGTATGTACTCGTAGTCTTATAGAGTACGTTATGTACACACAACCCCACCTAACATTACAAAATGTTAGGGGGAACTCCCCTTATCACTCAGGGATATGAAAAATAGATTACGACCGATTCTAATATCTACCGAATATACATATATAATTTCATAAAAATCGGTCAAGCGGTCTCGGAGGAGTATGGAAACTAACATGAATTGGGATACACAGCATCTCAATAAACATCATATTACAAATAAACCTTTTAATAATTAAATGCCCGTGGTAATGTTTGTTTAATAAATACGAGTAACCTAGTTTTGCATGCTAGTATTTGATACAAGGTCGAGTTGCAATAATATTCAGTGGGTGTTTATTAACAGTCAGCACTTTAAATCACGGTCACCTCGGCCTACCAAAACAGTAAATAAACAATAACCGACTTTAATTATATTTTTACGAGAACATATAAATCAATGAGAATGAGCAGTTGAGATTCGACGGGGTAACATCGATTTCAAGTAAATAATATACCACCAGTCATTTTCTGTGATATATTTAACGTGTAAATAAATGTCTTAACAACGAACTATATTTACTACATCAACCCTCATAGTCGGGGTAACCACCCCTCAGTATCCAGGGTGGCTCAGAAGGCGGGAGCCACCATATGGCGATCCAAGACCAGGCGAGAACTCAGAACTAGCAGTCTAGGACGAGTATAGAAATGGAGAAAAACGTCAATGTTCCGGCACCTCGACCACCCTAGACAACAGTGTGGTACCTACATGGAAAATAATGGAGACGTCAGGCTTGACGCGGAGCTGAATGGAATGGAATGGAGACGGAACTACCATATGGAACATCGTGGGACAATGCTATGGAACGTGCAGCGAGAACTTTTGGGTGATACGAACAAAGACGTTTAAAGTGGTAAGTCCATATTATCTATTTTTATGGTATTTCCTGATTCGTATAATATAAAATATAAAGTATAAAGTAATATTAACGTAATTATCATTTAAGACGCACATTACCTTTTAAGTTTTACCTATTTTTACTTAATTGCTCTATTTTAATTTCCTTATGATACCAATATTTATCAAAATATACAGAATTTTTCTTTTAAACCATGATATTAGTTATTATAAGACGTAATGATACATTTTATTTGATACTGATTTTTATATGATTTTTTATATATTTACCAACATATTTTATCTTTGCTGATTCTTATCCATTTATTATTTGACTACTGATTTTTATTACATTTGTATTGGCTAAGCAGTAGACCCCTTTTTAATGGTGATTTATATTGAGTGATATACTGATTTTTATGGCAATTTACTATATTTTTACTATTTTTGACATAATATTTTTCATATATATTTACTATACCGCGTAAGACTGTCAAATTTATGCGTTCGTTACGGGTACAGGAATAAGAAAATTATGAATAAATGAGTAGCAACAAAGTTACTTGGGAAGATTTCATCAAAATAGTTGAGGAGATTACGCAAGAAGTAACAAGACAAAGTAGAAGGGTCTTGAAGAAGAAAGTACCTAAATCTAAGGATATACAAGAAGAAGTAACGACACAGCTAATTAAATTGTATAACAAATTCACACATTTAACGAAGAAAAATTGGTAAGCGCTATCGGACAAACAAAGAGAAGCGTGCAACAAATATTTCGGAAAAATAAGAGACAAAGTTATACGCTCATTTCAAGCTGTAAACTTAAGGACAGTAGTTCCAAGTTCAATACACCAACTAATCGACAAGGAAATAGAGGAAGAACAAAGCGACGAAGAAGTAGAAGAGGAAAAAAGTGACGAGGAGATAGAGGAAAAAATTGACGAGGAAATAAAAGAGGGAAAAAGCGACATAAAACAAGAGATAAAAATATTAAACATGGCTCTGACAATCAACGAATTTTTGAATATTGCAAGCAAGGTATTGCCCAACGAGTTTGATGGAAGCGCAGGGAAATTACAACCATTTTTAGACGCATTAGAGTTACTTGGAAAATAGCAGAAGGACATGAAGAAACAGCAATAACATTAATAAAAACAAGATTGACTAATAAGGCTAGAAATCTGATAACTACAGAGGATACGATCCCACTTATAGCAGCGGCACTGAAGAAAGAATTAAGAGGTGACAATCCGAAAACGATAATAGACAAGTTAACAAAGAAAAGGCAAGGAAACAAAGATGCAGCAGTGTACGCATCCGAAGTAGAGGAATTAGCGGAACAGTTGAAAGTAGCATACATAGCGGAAGGAATGCCATTGGAGCTAGCGAAAAAATACACAACGGAAACAGTTGTAGCAACAATGAAGCGAAACGTTAATACGGATAGAGCAAAGTTAATACTGGAGGCAGGTAATTTCACAACACCGCAGGAAGTAGTATCTAAATTTTTATCGATTGATACGACAGAGGAGAACACACAGGGAAGAGTGTTCAATTATAGGACGAATTATGAAAATAGGAGAGGACAACAACAATACCGAAGAGGATACCACAACAAATACGACAGAGGAAGAAGAAATAACTTCGGACAACGGAACGAAGGAGGAGAAACAGGAAACCAACGGAATTATTCCAACAGAGGATATAGACAATTCAACAACCAAACGTACAGAGGAAACCAGAGAGGAGGACGAAACAGAAACGTAAGGCTACTTGAGTTAGAAGACAGCCAAGAGGAAACAGAAAACCAGCAGTTGGGGTTTTGAATGAACGAAACAAGGAAAGTACACAGTCAGAAGTGGAATATAATATTTACAACTTCGACTTAAACCTAACGAATTTTGTACGAATGAAAACAGGAATCATAGAAAACACAAATACCTTTATCATAGACACAGGAGCTGATATTTCAATACTGAAATGTTCACAAGATTTTATGAAGGAACATGTGAAACCAAACACAAAAGCGAAAATAAAAGGAGTAACTAAAGGAGAATTACAAACAATGGGAGAAGTTGAAACAACACTAGAAGTAAAAGGATCTCGATTTGAGCATATCTTTCAATTAGTGGAACCTAGCTTTCCTATTCCAACCGACGGAATCATTGGGAGAGACTTCATTTCAAATTTTCAATGCATACTAGACTATGCTAACCTTAAAATGCACATTAAAGAGGACAACGATTGTTACATTAGTACAAACATTTTGGATAATATAGATAATGACACGATAATAATACCGCCAAGATGTGAAATTTACAGAATCGTAAAAATTTTTCAAACGCTGAAGAACGACAGGATAGTGGAACAACAAGAAATACAACCAGGAATATTCATAGCGAGAGCAATTATTTCAAGTAATAATCCGTACATCAAAATTTTGAACACAACCTACGAAACAGTAAAAGTAGAGACAAACGAAATCAAAACATTAGACATTAAATTATTCAACATATATAGACTGATCAACGACAGCAAGGATAGGAAAAAGGAATTACGGGAATCATTGAAGTTAGACATTCCAGAATACATACGCGATAAGTTAGTATCTTTATGTGAAGATTATTCAGATATATTCGCCCTAAGGCACGACATGCTAACATGTAACAACTTCTACGAGCAGAAACTGAGAGTTAAAGACCAAACTCCGGTATACATTAAAAACTATAGGACACCTCATGCACAAACAGAGGAATTAAACCGGCAAGTGTAAAAACTGAGAGACCAAGGAATAATAGAACCGTCTACATCAGAATACAACAGCCCAGTAGTACTGGTACCGAAAAAGGCGATAGATGGAAATAAAGCATGGAGATTATGCATAGATTTTAGACAACTGAACAAGAAAATAGTCACAGACAAATTTCCTTTACCAAGGATAGACTCGATACTAGATCAACTAGGAAGAGCGAAATGGTTTTCGGTTATAGACTTAATGTCAGGTTTTCACCAGATACCATTAGAAAAATCATCGAGAAAATACACATCGTTTAGCACAGAAAATGGAGCATTTCAATTTACCAGATTACCTTTTGGATTAAATGTAAGCCCAAATAGCTTTTCAAGGATGATGTCAATAGCATTTTCGGGATTAACACCAGACAAAGCATTTCTTTACATGGACGATATAGTAGTGATAGGAATATCTGAAAAACATCACCTAGACAACCTGAAAAAGACATTTGAGACATGTCGAAAATTCAATTTGAAACTTAACCCAGGAAAATGTCAATTTTTTAGAAGAGAAGTAACATATTTAGGACATGATCTTTCTCAGGAAGGAGTATCACCAGACAAAGCAAAATATGCAACGATTGAACAATACCCGACACCTAAGACAGCGGAAGAAACAAAAAGATTCGTAGCATTTTGTAACTATTATAGACGTTTTATTCAAAATTTTGCTGAAATATGCAGACCACTCAACAGATTATCAAGAAAAGGAGTAAATTTTTTTGGTCAGAAGAATGTGAAAAAGCATTCAATAAGCTTAAATCATCTCTGATGAAGCCACCGATCCTAAAATATCCAGATTTCAATAAACAATTCATCCTAACAACAGACGCATCCAACGAGAGTTGTTCAGCAATTTTAAGTCAAGATTATAACGGAATAGACCTACCTATAGCATACGCATCAAGAAGTTTTAATAAAGGAGAATGTAATAAACCTATAATCGTTAAGGAATTACTAGCGATTCATTGGGGAATTAATCATTTCAAATGTTATTTGTATGGAGCACCAACATTTTTAGTAAAAACGGATCATAAACCACTAACACATTTATTTGCAATGAAAGAACCAACTTCGAAACTTACAAGAATCAGATTAGATTTAGAGGAATACGATTTCGAAATAGAATACATAACAGGGAAAAATAACTATGCAGATAGTCTTTCAAGAATAACATTACATCAACTAAAGAACCTATACATAGACAATACCCATATATTAGCTATAACACGAGCTCAAGCAAGAGAAAATAAGAAGGAAGCAAGGCAAACGAAGGCAGAAAACGAACTCGCACTACAGCCAGAAGCCCACAAACAGACAGTAAGAAAGGTACTAAATAATTTAGAGGCGCATAGACTACCAATTTTGTCTTTTGGAGCAGAACTAATCTCACCAAGGCTGAGCATTAGGGTCAAAAACAAAATAAAGTGCAGCAAGAGCATAGCCACAGGATTCAATCATTTCGATTTAAACCAAATGTTGGCACAGCTTGATAAGCTGGCGGTAGAGAATGCAGTACGTAAAGTAAAAATATACGTAAACGATATTATTTTTAAAGTGTGCACAATTGACGAATTTATTAAATAAGGAAACAAAATATTAAAGAATGTTGAAATATACATATGTGAAGTACCAGAAACAATAGAAGAAGACAAAGAAAAACACAGGCTAATAGAAGAATATCACAATCATCCGATGTTTGGAGGACACGTAGGAAATAACAGACTCATAAAGAAGCTAAAAGCAAGATTTAGATGGAAAAATTTGGAAAAAGACGTAAGAAAATACGTTAAACAATGTCATAAATGTTAAATTAATAAACCGAAAAAAACACATGTCGAAGAATTCGTGATATCGGACACTTCTTCCAAACCATGGGACATAGAATATATAGATACGATAGGTCCATTCACTAAAAGTAACGAAGGTAATAGATACTGTATAACAATGTTATGTGAACTTACTAAATACGCGGTCAGCATACCCGTGTGCAATAAAGAAGCAGATACAATAGCCCGAGGAATTTTTGATCATTTCATACCAACATACGGACTCATGAAGCAAATAAGAACAGACCAAGGCACAGAATATAAAAATGAAGTAATGCAGGAATTAACAAAGCTATTAAAAATAGAGCACAACTTCTCAACGGCATACCATCCACAGTCCATTGGAAGTTGCGAAAAACTACACAGAACATTAAACGAGTACGTAAGAGCATTCATAGATGAAGACAGAGAAAATTGGGATGTGTGTTGCAGGATGTTCACATACTGCTACAATACAACCCCTAACGCGTACCATGGCTACACACCGTTTGAACTATTATATGGCAGGAAGGTTAACCTACCAGAAGACCTTACACAGGAGGTTCAACCATGTTACAATATAGATGCTTACTACAATGAGTTACATTACAAACTACAAAGCGCACACGAGAGAGCTAGAACCTTCCTACTAAAGCACAAAAAAGAGCGACAAGAAAAGAATAAGCTCAAAGCAACACCACAACAATTTAAAATAGGAGACCTAGTCCTGGTAAAAAGGGAAGAGAATGGTAAGTTTGATAGTCTTTATGTAGGCCCTTTCACAATAACAGAGGTAAATAATGTTAATTGTAAGATCAGATCGGAAAACAATAAAATCAAGGAAATACATAAGAATAGACTATATGCTTACAATCCGAGAACACCGTGAGTGACAAGTGAAACGGGAACAGTCTAGATAACGAACATTTTCACTTTTATTTTTTGTATCTAATTAGTATTTATAGGAAAAATGTATATATTGTACTTCGTAAAACGCAGCAAGTAATTAGTGGTACTATTAGAAAAATTTTCTTCCTTTTCCGTAGTCAGAAAATTTTCGGGGGAAGGGGAAGATGAATTGGGATACACAGCATCTCAATAAACATCATATTACAAATAAACCTTTTAATAATTAAATGCCCGTGGTAATGTTTGTTTAATAAATACGAGTAACCTAGTTTTGCATGCTAGTATTTGATACAAGGTCGAGTTGCAATAATATTCAGTGGGTGTTTATTAACAGTCAGCACTTTAAATCACGGTCACCTCGGCTTACCAAAACAGTAAATAAACAATAACCGACTTTAATTATATTTTTACGAGAACAGATAAATCAATGAGCAGTTGAGATTCGACGGGGTAACATCGATTTCAAGTAAATAATATACCACCAGTTATTTTCTGTGATATATTTAACGTGTAAATAAATGTCTTAACAACGAACTATATTTACTACATCAACCCTCATAGTCGGGGTAACCACCCCTCAGTATCCAGGGTGGCTCAGAAGGCGGGAGCCACCATAAACACTGTGATAGGAAAATTTTATAGATGTAAATATATAGATGGCTATTAACAAATAGGGGTTGGTGATAAAAGAGTGAAAATTAGGAGTGGTATGTATTTTTTAATTCTACATCATATAAAATTAGGGTAGATAATTTTGTCCAAAAAAATAAAAAAATTGTCAAGGGGGCAACCTCCCTTATAACTTATGGGTATAAAAAATAGATTAAAACCTCTTCAACGTCCTAGATGATAAACGTGTAAAATTTTATAAAAATCGGCCAAGCCGTTTCGGACTAGTATGGTAACTAACACTGTTACAGGAGAATTTGATGTATATGTTACGGTAAATGTGATTAAATGGGAATTATTAATAATTACCGGTTACTATTATTACAACCCGAATAGCTAGGTAAAAGTAATAAATATACCAGAAATAAGCATTGGCCGGTTATTATTAATAAATCCCGTATTCAAACGGTAAACGTGATAAATGTTGAATACCAATAAGTTCTTAGAGGCTTGTGGGGTGGAGGGTTTACTTATTACATGTCTATACTAAATTTACAATCAAGATGCAGTAGAAATAAACAAACCAAGACACGTTAAATGTTACTAGGAGTACTCCTGAATCATAATTTACAATGTACCCATATACATTTTAAATCCTAAATCATGATTTCCAAAGTTTATACATTGTAAATTATGATTCGGGAGTGCTCCTAGTAGTATTTAACATGTCTTGGTTTGTAAATTTCTACTGCATCTTGATTGGAAAGGACATCGCACACATCTTATGGAAAATATAATGTCACTCAAATTCAATAAAATTTATACCAATAGATTCGTTTTAAATTAACGATCAAATGTTATCATTGCGCCAACTCTCTATTTTTAAAAATAAGAGCAGAAATTGATATAAATAAATCTGAAATCAAATGGGTAGGTACATAAGTTAGAGAGAGAGAAAATATTTTAAAATACCCAGATTTTCGGTACTCCATAAATCAGCGGATTAGTTTCACTAATCCGCTTAGGCCCAGCGGGATTTAAGCTGTTATGAATAGCACTCAGAGCAATAATGATTGTAAACTAACATTTTATGGACTCCAAAAATGTGATTTCAATAAACTTTAATTGCAATTTGCGCCGTCTTCTTCTTCTTCTTTTGCCCTTTAATTCGTCCAATTCTGAACATAGGCTTCCCCCAGTTTCCTCCATTCGCTTCTGTTTAGTGCTTTCTGTTTCCAGTGCGTTCCTCCTATCTTTTTAATGTCGTCTCCCCATCTCATCTGGGGTCGTCCTCTTGCTCTCTTTCCTGTCCATGGTCTCCATTGTTGTATCGTGCTATTCCACCTATTGTCCGTTTGTCTAGCGTTATGACCTGCGAAGCTCCATTTTAGCCTGGTTATATGTTGACCTGCGTCTTTGACTTTTGTTCTATTTCTGACCCAGTTGTTTTGATTTTTGTCTGTCAATTTTACTCCTAACATTGCTCTCTCCATGGCTCTTTGTGTCTTTATTATTTTATCCATGTTTGCCTTGGTCAAGGTCCATGTTTGGCATGCGTATGTGAGAATTGGGAGTATGCACTGGTCAAACACTCTTGTTTTTAAGTATTGTTGTATTTTTTTATTCTTTAGGACCCATTTTAATTTTCCAAATCCTGCCCAGGCTAATCTGACCCTTCTTTTTACCTCCGCTGTTTGGTTTTCCTTATTTATTTTTATAATCTGTCCCAAATATATATAATCATTAACCGCTTCTATTGTGGTGTCGTTTAGTATTACGTTTCTATTGTCTTGTGTGTTTGTCATTGTTTTTGTTTTGGCAAAATTCATTTTTAGACCTATTTGTTCGGATTCATTTGCTAGTTCGGTTAGCATGGTTTGTAGTTCTTCAAAACTTGATGCTATGACTACTACATCGTCTGCATATCTTAGGTGGTTTAGTTTCTTTCCATTTATGTTTATTCCCATGTTTGTCCATTCCATTGTTTTGAAAACATCTTCCAGTGCTAATGTAAATAGTTTAGGAGAAATAACATCTCCCTGTCGCACTCCTCTGTTAATTGGTATGGGTTTTGTGGTTTCTTCCAATTGTACTGTCATTGTTGCTTTCTTATATATATTATGTATTAGCATTCTGTATCTGGAATCTATTCGACAGTTGTTTATAGCTTTTTCTATTGCCCACATTTCCACGCTGTCAAATGCTTTTTCGTAGTCAACGAACGCTAAGTGCAGATCTATATGGTATTCGTTAGCTTTTTCTATTAGTGTCCTAATTGTTAGAAGATGGTCAGTGGTGCTATATCCCTTTCGGAATCCTGCCTGCTCTACGGGTTGATACGAGTCCAATTTGTGTGTTAGTCTGTTGTTGATAATCCTCATGAATAGTTTATACGTTTGCGACAGCAGTGAGATGGGTCTGTAATGTTTTATGTCCTTTCTGTCGCCTTTCTTAAATAGCAGGATTGTAATACTTTCATTCCATTCGTCGGGTATTTCTCCTTTATGTAGACACTGATTAAACAGATTTCTTAATGTTTGTAAGATTTCTTCTTTCCCTTCTTTCAACATTTCAGCAAGGATTCCATCTGGTCCTGGTGCTTTGTTGTTCTTTAATTGTGATAGTGCTGCTTCTATTTCATAATTTTCTATTTTTGGTAGTGTTTCTGAGTTTACATTCGTGATTGTTTTCTTGATATATTCCTGAGTGTTGAAGTTTGCGTCTTTCTTTGAGGTGTATAGTTCTTTATAAAACCTTTCTACTTCTTCTGATATCTTATCTTTTCTCCTCTCTTCCCGTCCTGTTTCATCCTTTATTGAAATGAGTAGTGGTTTCCCTAAATTTGGTCGTAAGCATTTTAGGCCCTTATTTCTCTCAATTACTTTCTCGATTTCATTTTCAGTGTGTTTTCTTAGATCCTCTCTGGTTTTTCTTCTAATAAGTTTATTTAGTTCTACGTATTCTACTGTGTTTCTTTTGTTTTCGCTTATTAGTTTTCGTCTACTTTCCATTAATTTAACTGTCCCGCTACTTAATCTATTTTCTTTTGTTGTTAGTTTTTTGGCAGTTTTCATTCCCGCTTCCAAGAGTTTTTCTTTCATTTCTTCATTGATCTTATTAATTTCTGACTCTTCCTTTGCTACTTGTTGATTATAGTTTTCCCTTAAAGTCTGTCTATATTCTTCTGCGTTTTGTCTTATTCTGCTATGGTCAATAGCCGTTGGTTTTCTTCTAGATTTCTGCGTCGCTAGTTTGCTTATTTTTATTTTGGCTCGTAGTATGCGGTGGTCGCTGCCAGTTGAGAATTTATTAAGTGCAGTTACGTCTTCGAAGATTTGTTTATTTTGGCAGAGGAAGTAGTCTATTTCATTTTTTGTCACCCCATTTGGGGAGACCCATGTCCATTTTCGGTTTGGCTTCTTATTAAAGTATGTATTTATTGCATGAAGGTTTTGTTGTTCCAAATATTCTAGTAGTCTTTCGCCCCTAATATTCCTTGATCCAAGTCCGTAGTTTCCTATTTTGTTTTCTGAGTCTTCCATTTTCTTTCCGATTTTTGCGTTAAAATCTCCCATAACGATTGTTGTTTTTATATTTTTGTTTTCCATTGCTGTGGTGATGTCATCATAAAAGTTATCAATTTCTTCCTCATCATGTGTTGTTGTTGGAGCATATACTTGTATTAGTTTCATTCTTGTCTTCCTGTTAATTTCTAGTATGATATATCCTACTCTATCTGATATGCTCTTATACTCGATTACGTTTTGTTTAATTTTCTCTTTGATCAGAAATCCTATTCCTCCATATGTTTCGTCCTCCTTTCCTTTGTAATAGAGGCGATTTCCTGATTCTAGGTCTATACACATTTCTCCTCTTCTTTTGACCTCTGACAATCCTACAATGTCCCATTTGATTTTAGTTAATTCCTCTTCGAGTTCGTACAACTTTTCATCTTGAGCCATGGATCTGATATTATATGTGGCTATATGTATTCTGTTGCATTCCTTCTTTTTCCGTTTTCTCTGATTCGTTCTTGTCGAGCTTTTGCCTCCCCCAGAATCCATGAGGCTGATCGGTTTCCCGATGTGGGACTCCGGATTTCTCCTACCCACCTGGGGTCCATTTCCGCTTTGTTGTAAGTTCGACATTGCTAGTTTGGGGAAAATAGCCATAAAACACCACGCTGGCCAGGCGGGTTGGTGAGTTGTAGGGATCACATTTCCTTGACTCCCTGTAACTGTTGTATGGTTATCCCGCTCATACTCGGTCGCCAGAGCCTCGTCTGTTATGTAGCAGGAGGCACCAGGTAATTTTAGACTACCACTCGTGCAGGTGAGGTTGACTTTTGGATCGATTGATGTATTGTTGTTAAGTCCGATCCCTTACCTCCCGTAATTAATCATAATTAAGAGTTGGCGCAATGATAAGAATTGATCGTTATATTAAAACGAATCTAATCGTATAAATTTTATTGAATTTGAGTGACATTATATTTTCCATAAGATGTGTGCGATGTCCTTTAGTATAGTTAGGTTTTTTGATAAGTTCTGTTTAACTGTCTAAATGTATTGCCAAAATACGAGTTTGTTAATACATACTTATAGTCTAAGAGCCTGTACACCCTGTATAAATAATTATGTTAATGGTTATACTAGTGAATAGAGAATTAAATAACCTTTCAAATGAGCTATCACACAACCCCTACTCTCATTTAAAAAAATCATCGATTACGTCATCATGCTCAGATGGATGACGTCACTAGTATTATATATATGCCAAAAAGTCCTAAGTTAAAAATAAAAATCGACCTGTCTGAGGATTTCTCTTGAAATTTGCCCATTCTCGAGATAATGAATTTATGCCAACTCAAATGTCCTCACTTATACTACAGTGTCGCGCCCGCTTGATTAGCAATTAAAAAACAATAGAGTTTCCGATATTGTATTGCAAAAACCTCTTTGGGATATTATCAATCAATATTTAAAGAATATCTACCTACCTTGGCAACTTTGAAATTTTTAGATAAATGTCCGATTTAGGGTTAAAAATGGCCGATTTCGAAATTTTCAAAATTTTCAGTCGCTTATATAACAAGAACTGTTAACTTAAGAGGAGAAAAATCACTAAAGACCTTTTCTATTTGGAATGATTCAAAAAACCTAAAAAAAATTTGTTTGATGCAAAAAGAATAATTTTAGGAAAAACCCCTAATCTTTCCCCTCGCCTGGCAAGGTCTTATACTCTTCAGAATCGCCTGCCATTTTAAACATTTCTTCTAAATGACTTACTCAAACACATACTTAAATTTAAACCTTACAGGAGAAAGTTTATTTTACCCCCTAAATTTGCACTTTTTGATTCACCTGGTAGATACACGTGCACCGCTGATGCCTGCCAGGTAATGGTTTTTAGCCAAGTGCTATAAATTATCACTAGACAAATTTCTAGCCTTACAGGACGACCGTTAGTCGGAGGGTTCACTAGCTCTTAGACTATTATTACATGTCTAGTTAGGATTTTTTATTGATAATTTTGTTTAAGGGCATAGGCGCAAAATGTCGCCTGACAAAATGTTCAATGTGCTTTAAATGTATTTATTTTTTTCGAATCCTAAGAAAACTAATAAATTTTTTTGAAAAATTTAAAGGCAGGGTGAAAGACTTCATGATTACCGAGGGCCGAAAGTCCCTGAAAACTTCTATAATGTTTATTTTAATAAGTTAGTTATTTTTAATTGCAAATATTTCATTTAAAAGAAATTTTTTATTCTGATGGACTTGAGACCTTCGGTAATAACGTAATCTTTCATTTTGTGTTTAAATTTTTTAAAAATACTTATTAGTTTTCTCATGATTCCAAAAAAATTAATACATTTAAAACACATTGAAAATTTTAATAGGCGACATTTTGCGCCTTTCCCCTTAAGTGTTTAACTGTTTTTACTTATTAAATGTCTAGTTGGGTTTGTTTATTGACAAATGTTGTTTTAATTTTGTTACCAAATACAAGTCTATTATTACTTGTTTGTTACCAAATATAAGTCTAGTTAGGTTTTTTGATTGATAAATTATGTTTAGGCGTTTAGCTTTATTACCAAATTCGAGTCTGTTTTTACTTATTACATGTCTAGTTGGGTTGTTTGATTAATAAGTTCTGTTTAAGTGTTAACTTTATTACCAAGTTTCCAAAATGCGTTTTTATTACATTTACCAGAGCTGTTAGGATAGTATTAATAATAACCGGTTAATCTAATTATAAAGGCATTATTAATCACATTGACCAACTGCTAAGGTTATTATTAATACAGACCGGTTATTATTAATACAGACCGGACTTATCACATTGACCGTAACATATATAATATGTACATAGAAGCAACTGCGAATTAAATAATAAAAGTGGCTAACTTTGAACCTAATTAACATAGGAAAAACTTTTTTCTTTCTGAAAATTCATATAAAAATACCAGCTTTTGAAATCCTAAAGTAGATTTACTCTATAGTCAATATTAACCAAGTTATTCAAATTGTTTAGAAGCCAAAAATGACTCTATTTTACTAAACTTTTTCGGAGTGATAAAAACGACTTTTAATAATTTTTTCAATACTTTAAAAACATAACTATTTTTCTTGCATGTGGTTTCCACAGAATTCCTATGTCATTATTATTTTCTGAACAATAACATTGCGAAAGAAAGGCTCTTTACGATAAACAAATTGAATAAAATTTAAACTAACTGACGAATCGTCTTAAAATTTTTTGTGCATTATATGGAATGTTTGATTCAAGTGTGTGTGCAACATGAAAGTCTTAAGGCCATTTTCGCAAAAGTTGTAGCACATTTTTTTATTTTTGAAATTTTAGTTTTATTTTGCACTTTCCAAAACAAAAAAGGATCGGACCAAAATTCAAAAAGTGCCATTTGAAACCTTGGCTCATCTATAAAAATAAAAATATTATAAATAAAATATTAATTACCCTATTTTTACCTATAGCGATTTAAACGAAAAAACTGCCATTTTTGACCCTTATTTGTTAATAACTAAGTTTCTCGTCCAAACTGTGACGGGCATTTTTGTATTTATAATGTAAGGTATACTATAATAGTACCCAAAAAATCCATTTGCAACCGGGCTGCTCAAGTGTCCCTACAAAAACCTTATTTCTCTAGACTATAAACGCAATTTTTTCGAGCAATAAAAGAATGCAAAGAGAATTTTCCTAATTTCGAAAATAAGTTCGACATTTAGCTGTCTCTCAGAGAAATCGTTGCAACAGATTCTAAACTTGGGGAACAAGGCTTTACAAAATGTTACTGCACAAAAAATACGGTTCAAAATTATGTAAATGTAAAAGGTCGAACGTATAACGAAATCTAAAATTCGTTATAATGTCTCATCGTATAAGGCATTATGAGGTTTATAACATAAAACCAAATAACATTAAAATTAAAAATGGCGTTTTACTAAACCTAATCTAATGGTAGGGGAGCCCAAGCGGGGATTTTTGCAGTTACTCGAGCGCGTCAGATTATCTTATGGGTAGAAACCTTGTAAACTCTAAATGTACCACTACCATATATTGCATCTTAATACAGGCGAGTTCGATAAGGGGGTAGGAAAAAAAGATATATCCTTATAACAACTCGAAATCGTCAGATTAAGATGCGGTAAGTTACATAAAAGTACATGCAGAACAGTGTATATTTGTGAGTCACAAGAAAAAACTGAATATTTCGAGAAATAAACGTCAGATCGAAAAACTAAAAAATATGTTTTCAATATTTTTCAAAAATCTATCGACTGTTACCAAAATCAACACCCCACGGATAGGGGTGGGGGGTAAATTTAAAATTTTAAATAGGAATCCTGCGATATTTCACGAACTGAACAACAGATCGAAGAACTGCAGAATACACGTATTCAATATTTTTAAAAAAATCTATCGAATACCACCAAACACGAGCCCTTACGGTGGTGGAGTGGGGGTTAATTTAAAATCTTAAAAGAAGCCCCCATTTTTTGTTGCAGGTTTGGATTCCTTACGTAAAAATAAGAAACTTTTATTTGAGACATTTTTTGAATTATGGATAGATGGCGCTATAATCGGAAAAAACGATTGTTGGCAAAATTAAAAAATGGCGCCCACTAAAATGGAAAGTTTTACTTAACTTTTTTTTGGTTTTAGGGCCTAACCTTCATAACCAAATAGGTCCCCATAACGCTCGAGTAACTACAAATTTAGCATACATTTAGCATACTTTCCTCCCCTACTATAAGAAATTATGCCATTTTAATACCTGGTTGGAGTTTGATAGTCCAAATTCCGATTTCATGAAATTAAGTTTCTACGTTTCCCTGACCACATTAGTGAAAATTCTTTAATCAAAGGCCAAAAGTGTCTTATTTGGACTTTGACTAAGACCTTAAGTCAGACTCGAGCTCAGGTGCTCCTAGGTTTGAGTATTCAACCCTCAGGTCTTATACAATTATGTCAATTATATATGCGGATAAATAACTTACCTTGATAGACGTAAACTTTACCAAAATACTCCGATGCTTTCACGTTTTTCATGTAGATGGTTTTAATCTCCTCATCTTCTTCGTTCACAATGTCCGCCTCAACTCGTTTTATCAAATTCAGCAAATCTTTTATACCCGAAGATCTATAAGTTAGTGCTTTATAAATTAAAAGAGTTGAAAACACAGCGTTGGAAATGTAGTTGGTAATTTCCGTTGGTGTTCCATGTGAAGCTACTTGTTTGGCGGTAACGTAAATGGTTGAAACATTAAGCACATAGTATGTGAAGGTGGCGTAAAAGTAGAAATTGTACATCAGGAGTTTGAATCCTTTGATGTCTAGAGGCCAGATGCCTGCTATTGCTAAAAATGGTTTGATGAATTTCATATGTATGTGATCTTCAGTATCCATTATACCTAAAAAGGTTATGCAAATTATGTCAACCTTTAGACCAGGAAATAAAAACGTCTAGACTCAACATTAATTTAACAATTTAACGAAATAAATTGTATACTTATATCAAAAAAACGATTGAAACAGATGGAAAGTTATGAGTGAGATCTATGTCCAGCAGTGGGCAAGCTAAGATTGAATTATGATGATCAAACAAAACACGATAGGGGCTTCCACAGGGAAGAAAGCTCAAATAATTATGGGGACTACAAAGCGAACAATAAAGTGGAACACAAAGTGAACCTTTCTGTTTAAACCTCTGTAAAAACATAGACTATGCCAGATCCAAGATATGAAAACATGCGCGCGATTGTGCGTGAAGGCTCAAATTGGAAAGACGCGTCAATAGTCAAGAAAGAAACGGACAGCAAACATAGAAAAATCAAATAAGGAGATCTTATTCAAAATCTTATGAAATAAAAAACAATGTCATCTTCTTCTTCTTCTTTTTATATAGACATTACTCTGTCTGTTTTTCAATGTGCCTCCAGTAAGTTGTCATTCCATCTTTTTCGTGGTCTTCCCACTGATCGTTTTCCTATTGGGGAACTGTCTCTCGTCGTCCTTACTACTCTATTTGTTATCATTCGGCTTATGTGGTCGTTCCATTCTACTCTTCTGGTACCGCAAAAACAATGTGTAGCAAACAATTTAATAGAGTGTAGTAGGTTCTGGTTACCAATATTAAACGAGAGAGTCAACAGTAAAGCCGGCAAGTGCAGAAGCGGACAGGTCAGTCTCTATGTGGTCAAATTGTAACGATTATGTTGGATGCACGGTCACAAATGATCAAAACCTTTGTCTTCTTCTTCTTCTTCTTCTTCTTCTTCTTCTTCTTGTTTTTATATAGACATTACTCTGTCTGTTTTTCAATGTGTCTCCAGTAAGTTGTCATTCCATCGTTTTCGTGGTCTTCCCACTGATCGTCTTCCTATTGGGGAACCGTCTCTCGCCGTCCTTACTACTCTATTTGTTGTCATTCGGCTTATATGGTCGTTCCATTCTACTGTTCTGCTTTTCACCCAGTTATTAATGTTGTCCACCTTGCATCTCCTTCTTATATCTGCACTTCTAGCTCTATCCGACAGAGTCTTACCATCGATTGTTCTCAATGTTTTCATCTGTTCTGTTTCTAGCATTCTTTTTGTCTTTTCTGTATTAGGTCGTGTTTCTGCCGCGTACCTATATCATTATTGGTCTGATGACTGTTTTGTAAATTCTGCCTTTCACTTCTTTCCCGATGTTTTTATTTCTCCATATTGTTTCATTCAGGAAACCTGCAGCTCTGTTTGCTTTATTAACATGTTCTTCCACTTCTCTTTCGAGCTTTCCGTAACTGCATAGTGTGATTAGTGTTACCCAAATGCAAGACCAAGACGAGACTTAGATAGTCTTGGTCTTGGTATTGCGCCAGTACACCTGGTCTTGGTCTTGGTCTTGGTATTGCGCTCCCGGTCTTGGTCTTGGTCTTAGTCTTGCAGCAAGAGTCTTGCAAGTCTCGCAGTTGCCCATTAGCATATTGCATATCTTAGAACAACGTAACAGAGTAGGTACATTTTAAGATTGAATATCATAGCCATAGGAAAAATCAACCAAATTAATAAATATCTGACACCGGGTGGGGTTTGAACTCACGGTGTAAGTGATCCGGGCCCATATTCTAACTAACTAAAGTTTATTAGAAACATGCATTTTTTAGTGTATTTGCTATTCACTATCAGAGATTTGAAAAGCATTCAATTCGGTGACAGATCTGCACAGTATGTTAATGCCAGTTCTAATTTTTATCTACTACGTTTTGTTGGACAGACCAGTATGGGTTTCAGATTTTATGGCACGTCAGCTGCTTCACAAGCAAAGTGAAACTTACTCTTCAATATCTCACTTGTTAGCCTTATATATAAGGCTATATAGCCGTATTCTTTAACAATATCGCTGGAAAAATGTTGTTGCTAGACAGGTAAAGTGTCATTGTATACCGGATACCGGGTATACCAATCAAACTGTGGTTTTCTCAAAGTTCGCATCATTTTGTGGAATATTCTAGCATATAAAATACTGAAATTAAAACCCAACTATAGTCTAATGTTTTCTTAACATTCTGTTTTTGATTCATTCGCTTATGTTGTATAACAAAAAATTTAGGTATTTTATCAACTAGCCATGTTTTTCATTAATACAGGGTGTTTTTAAATAAGTATGGCAAACTTTAAGGGGTAATTCTAAACAAACGAGTCATGTTACGTATGCATGCCAATGGTGAATATTAAATTCTTAATTGTATGTCAAAAATGCGCAATAACTACCTCATAAAACTCACCAAATTTCATTTGCATATCTCAAGCGGTTTTAGAGCAATAAATAAATCCTGAGTTTGTAAGAAAAATTTTAATACCCCTATTTCGGAAACGAAGCATTTGCGGACATACCCTCCTACTAGAGGTGAAACTCACAAAGTGCAGTTTTTTGAGATTTTGACATTTTCATCAATTTGAACTCAATACGGTACTGTCCAGCTCTGTAGAGATCAACTGGGGCTCTATTCTAATTGCTGAGATAATTTTATGGTATACTTCACTAAGTGCATGATTGTGAATTTAGGTTTCAAGGTAAAACTCATTAAAACTTTTTATTGCCCTTAGTGAATTTTTCCTTACAATTTGGAGTGCCGAATCAGTAATACATATTATTTAGTGATCTTTCAAACAATACATTATTAAAGATAACTGTTTATTATTTTTGTGTTCATTATCTATTCGGCGATTGATTAAAGAAATGAGCTTATATTATTTCTTTGTAGCAAATATTTTACATAATCTATTTTGCGATCAAGCAGGCGACTTGTGTGTTATATATTGTATTGTTGAAACTGTATATACCTGTTCGGCGATTGATTAAAAAAGGTTTAAATTTCTTTGTAACAGATAGCCTATGCTTACATAATGAATAACATTATCTATTTTATGGTTAGGCAGGCGACTTTTGTGGCTGTCGCCGAAAATAATGGCATTTATTTTCAAACAACGAAACTTATTGTTCATTTTTTAAAGAATAGACGGTTATTTTTGATAGATCGTTAGTAGTTGTAAGTCAGCAAAATTTTGTATAGGTACCTTTGTATGTTTAAAATGTATTTTTACTACATTACACTTTTTACTTGGATACATTACTTCTGTTTCTATCACATGTGATTTTCTATAGAGGCAACTGTTTTGTATAAACTTATTTATGTACTTAATAATTATTTATTAACATTGTATTCATTACCTATTTCATTTTGAATCGCAACGTCATGATACTTTATGGAGATAAATTCATTAACTTCTCAATATCCAATAATTGTGTTCATGGAAAATCTCATCAAGTACAAAGTGTAGCTATTGAATTTTACCTCTAATAGGACATACCTATGTTTATAAATCAAACCAGGGCCGGCGATAACGGGCCTGCAAGGGATGAATTGCAGGCGGGCGACCCTGTTTATGGGGCGCCAAAATGAGCACCTTTTTCTGCTGGTGTTACACAAAATCATAGAAAAATTATTTTCTTTAAAATTTTTCAATGCAATAGAATTTTATTCACGGCTCCAGTATGCGTAGTGTGTGACAAACACTCATTTTCAAAATGCTATGGATTTTAAAATTTAAAATCCAAATTTAAAATTAAAAATTTTAATCCGGAAAATAATTTTTTTAGATAATAAGAATTAAATAAGATATTTACATCCTAATTACATTTTGTACCATTGCCAGAAGATAAAATATCTAAATATAGGTAAATACCTAATTAAACCGAAGGGCGCCTTAGCTAGTATTGCAGGCGGGCGCCTTATACCCTAGCACCGGCACTGAATCAAACTGCCATTATTTTTAATGCTGAATTAGCCTGTAAGGTTACCATACTTATTTAAAACACCCTGCATTGATGAAAAACATGGCTAGTTAAAAAAGTACCTAAGTTTTTTATTATCCAGCATAAACGAATGAATGAAAAAACAGAATGTTAAGAAAATATGTATTTAAAAACACAGTTTGATTGGTACACTCGTACCAAAAACCTGGACAATTAAGTTCAGAGCAAAGAAATCGTCTGCTGTTAAAGATGTGCAAAATATTTTATTCTCCTATATACTCCCTAAAACGACCTTCAGTTCTAACTGCAAGACGCAAGAGTCTCGCAGGCTTAGTCTTGTTCTTGCTTAAGTCTTGCATGCTAAGTCTTGGTCTTGGTCTTGCTAAAATTAGGCAGTCTTAGTCTTGGTCTTGCGAAAACGCAAGAACAAGACCAAGACTGCAAGATCAAGACCGATTTTGGGCAACACTAAATGTGATGCCTAGATATTTAAACTCCATGACTTGTTCTATTATTTGCCCCTTCAGCTCTAATTTACACCTTATTAGATCTGCTGTTATAACCATGCATTTAGTCTTTTTTGGGGAAATTAACATGTTAAATTTTCTAGCGGTTTTATTAAATTCGTGCAACATAGGTTGTAAATCATTTTCACTTTGAGAGATTAGTATTGCGTCGTCTGCATAGCAGATTATTCTTTTGTTCTTACTTTTTTTATTATTTCGTCCATGATCAGGTTGAATAACAGAGGACTTAGGGAATCTCCCTGTCTTATCCCATTACCAGCTTCAATTGAATCAGTTAGTTCTTCATCCACTTTTACTTTTATTGTGTTGTTCTGGTAGATATTTTCGATCGTTTTAATTATTCCTAGAGGTACCTCTCTTGAGTACAATAAATGGATAACTTCCTTTAATTTTACCCTGTCAAATGCCTTCTTAAGGTCCACGAAACATAAGTTTACCGGTTTGTTGTATTCTAACGATTTTTCTTGAATCTGCCTCATTATAAATATAGCGTCGGTGCATGATTTCCCGAGCTAAAACCTTGTTGTTCTTCTGCTAATGTTATAATTTTATTCAGTTTGTTTGTTATTACTTTGGTCGTTAATTTTAGTGTTGTGTTTAATAAATTAATTCCTCTGTAATTATCCGGGTCCGATTTTTCTCCCTTTTTGAAGAAAGGTATTAGGATGCTTGATCTCCATTCTTGTGGTATTCTGTTTGTCAAAATCTTTGTCAATTAGTCGAATTCGACAAAATAGAACGACGCCGCAGTATTATGAGTGGCCGGCTTAAAGATATACATTTATAAAGGAGAAAATATTGGTATATGCTTGTCATAGGTTAAAACCTAAATGACGTGAATTACTCTGAATCATATTAGAAGGTAACGTACATGGCAAATAGTCAGTAGGAAGACAGCAGAACTCATGGCTGAAAGACCTGAGAAGATGGGTTGACCACTCATATTCAGAAATCTTTTCGTACAGTATGTAGTTCCCAAGGTTACAGTTGTCATTTGAATCGTCAACTTTTGAAAGTAGATGGCGCATTAAGAAGAAGAAGAACGTGTTAATAATATTAATTATAGCGTCAGAGAATTCTATAAGAATGATGAAGAATGAATATATCAAGACAAGGGTATAACCACCCTCTCAGAATTTCACTCAATACTGTCAACTTTCAACTTGGTATTAACATCAATCACAAATTGATAATATTTACAATAGTTATTGTTACCTTACTTACCCGATTATTTTCCAAAAACCTTTCACAAACTGATGATTCTGTAAACACAAAAATAAGCAATCCAAGTACCCAAGCAATCAAAGAGCTCTAATGCAATTATTTAATTACAAAGCTCTTTGTGAGTTTCTGACGAACCTACGTATGGCACTTTAAGTTATCTGTAATTGTATTCTTCTTGATCATAGTTTTAATTACAGGAAAACGGTGTACCTATGTATTTCTTGAGTATTAGAAACTTTTTAACCATTAAACATAATTACAAAGTGGATATGCTTTTAGACGTTAGAATTAGTATAAAATTTTGATAAGAAATTGCTGCGATCAGTTTATATTTGCTATTTTTAGAGAAAATTTCACTTATGGTAAAGTTAAAAATGATTGTATTATTTTGAATTATAGATTTCATTGAACAACACATTTCTGTTGATTTTACTTATTTGTTAACATTTGGTTTATTTTACTATTTTTTTTTTATTCTAAGAATCGTGGCCGCTCATGTCTCCTATTAGCTAAGTATTATATCTAAGATTTTTTATTTATTTATAAAATGTTAGTTTTAGGAGAAGTTAGGAGAACTATTAAAAAATCTCCCAAGAAAAGCCATAGTTAAGCTGACAAACCTAATAAATGCTGCTTTTAGATTGAGATATGTTCCGAGACTCTGGAAAGTAGCCGAAGTCATTATGATCGCTAAACCAGGTAAACCTCCTAATAAAGTGACATCGTCTCGACCAATATCATTCCTTCCGGTGATGTCAAAATTATTAGAAAAACTCCTATTGAAATGATTAAAACCAATAATAGAAAGAAAAAAATCTTATACCATATAATATAATATATATATATAAAATATATATTTTATATATATACCATTACATAAAATATACATTCCACTATAGATCAAGTTCACAGAATAACAAATATAATAGAAAAAACATTAGAAGAAAAGAAAGTCTGCTCTACAATCTAGAACAATCTAGAACAGAACACTATTGCCACCTTCGCTGATGATACAGCTATACTAGCGATAGGAGACACTAGTGAAGAAGCGACTGATAAGTTGCAACTCTCAGTAAATACAATAAATACCTGGACCAAAAAATGGCGAATAAAATTAAATGAGTCTAAATCGGCACACATTAACTTCACAAATAAAAAAATAGAAAATTTCCCAGTTAGAATAAATGATACTCAAGTTCCTTATGCAACATCAGCAAAATACTTGGGCATCACCCTAGACGCGAGGCTGCGCTGGAAATTCCATGTCAAAAAGAGAGGAGCTAGATATGAGGTATAAGAAATTGTATTGAATGATTCGAAAAAATTCAACATTATCTATTCATAATAAATTATCCATTTACAAACAAGTACTGAGGCCAGTATGGGCATATGGGGCTGTACCAAATGTCTATGGGGTATATGGGGCTCTGGGGCTGTACCAAAGCTAGTAACCTACATATTATTATCCAGAGATTTCAAAACAAAATACTGAGGAACATTGTTGATGCTCCTTGGTATATCCGTAACAGCAACCTCCAAAAGGACCTGGGTATGGAAACTGTGACCGAAGTAATCAAGAGCACAGCAGCAAGTCACGAGCAGAGGCTGCATAGTCATGTGAATGTCGAGGCAATCCAGCTTCTTGACAACACTGAACTAAAGAGAAGACTCATGAGGACAAAACATTTGAGTTAGTGTAAATATTTGTAATGTAAATCAACAGTTTAGTGTAAGAAGCAGAGCATATTGCTGTGATGTTATTGCATGTTAGTTGTAGTGCATTAGTTGATAGATATAATAAGAGTAAGCCATTGCCATACGGTATGCCCTTAGATTTAAGTATTTGTTGTTTATTAAGTTAGGTCAGAGAATAACAGATAATTGGTCATTTGTGACCAGATAGCATTATACAAACATCGTACAGGTGTTACAAAAAAAATAAAAAAAAAAATAAAATGTTAATTTCCACCTAGCTTCGATCCTATACCCCGTATGTATTCAATATACATAATATAAAATAAAATGTCTATGACTTTCTTCGAATGACAAAATTTATTTTTTTTAGTTGGCAATTTTGAACTTCTGTCATATCAGTTTCACTTTAATGCAGAAGAACTGATAATCTGTTTTAATGAATATAATTATCTGTCTATTTTAAGCAGATGTTTCGGCTGTAAAATTGATCTATATTATTTAAATATTTTTTGGGGGGACTCTTATACTTTCATATTTATATTTAATAATTTTTTATATCAGATGAATACATTTTTGACTTCTTTTTTTTTTTACATAACCTCCGAACCACAAATATAAACTTTAGAGATCGTGTATACATGTAGAATATTTATTTAAATCATTTCAACTAATTTATTTTAATATTTATATCCGTATAGTGCTTGCAATTTTCTATTTCCTATAATATAACATTTCTTAAGATTTTAATTGTGTACTTAGTAATGGCAGAAAATGTTTCAAGCACATGCTGTCGCTATACTCTTTTCCTTTTGTATTAAATCTTTTATAGAATCGTTTTTTTCTCCAAACATAGGCGATAATGTAGCCCCAGTGTAAAAATGTAACATTGTAACAAAAATGTAACAAATGTAACAATTATTTTAAATTATTTTTCGTATTTAAGAGCTTCGAAATTGGTATTTTCTTTTTCTGTTTACTTTCTGGTTTTTGTCTTTGGCTAATTTCATCCTTATTTTGGCACTTACTAAGTGTCCTGATCCCACATTTGCTCCTTGTAGACTACGAATATTTGATATCAGCTGTTCCATTATGACTGGATCAGTACATGGTCGACTTGATTTCTTTATCTTCCTCCTGGAGACCTCCACGTTTCTTTGAATATCTGTTCATGCTGAACATTCTTCCACCTATTATAATCTCGTTTTGTTCACAAGACTGTATCAGTCAACTTACATTATCACTTCTTTCTCCTAGTATTTTTTTTTCATAAATACTTTATGCCATCTAGTAGCCTTCCCTACCTTGTCCTTCATATCTCCAATTACTATTTTAATATCTCTTTTGTATTTACAATTAATCACGTATTATACAGGGTGTCCCGAAAAGATTGGTCATAACTTATACCACAGATTCTGGAGTCAAAAATAGGTTGATTGAACCTCACATACCTATATATAATAGTGCACATAAAAATAGTTACAGCCCTTTGGGATTCTTAGAGCAGCAACATCTTAAAAAAAATTTAAGTGAAATTTGTGCACCCTATAAAAATTTTATGGGGGTTTTGTTCTTTAAACCCGCCCAAACTTGTGTGTACGTTCCGATTAAATTAATATTGTGTTACAATTAGTTCAACACAATGTTTTTAAAACTTTTTTGCCTCTTAGTAATTTTTCGATAAGCCAGCGTTTATCGAGATATTTTGAATATTATTTGTCGAATCCACCACATACATATTTGTATTATGGTTAATTAAGTACGATTATTATAGAGACCTGTTAATAATCTGAAAATTTATTTATAATTTTCATTTTTAGGTATATTTTGAAAAAGAAGCCACATCTCGATAAAAGGTGACTTATCAAAAAAAGACTAAGAGACAAAAAAGTTTTAAAAACACTGTATTTACCTAACGGTACCACAATAATAGTTTAATTGGAACGTACACAAACATTTGGGGGGTTTAAAGGAGCAAAACCCACAGAAAATTTTTATGTCAGTATATTAAAAAAGAAGCCGCATCTCGATAAAAACTGGCTTTTCAAAAAAAATACCGAGAGACAAGAAATTTTAAAAATTTTGTGTTTAACTAATGGTTCCACAATAATGAACTCATTGGAACGTACACAAAAGTTTGGGAGGGGGTTTAAGGGAACAAAACCCCCATAAAATTTTTATGGGGTGGACAAGTTTCACTATAATTTTGTTTTAGGATGTTTCTGATATAAGAATGATACAGATCCGTTTTCAATAAAAAATATTTAATAGTTTTCGGTATATTGAAAAAAATCTATTTTCATTTTGTAACTTCAAAGGACTGTAACTTTTTTTTGTGAGCACATTTTTGTACTAAGGTAAGTTAGGTTCAATCGAACTATTTCTGACCCCAGAATGTGCGGTATAATTTATGACCAATCTTTTCTGGACACCCTGTATAATACATTGCCGTATGTTGCTTGGAGCTGCTCACAGAAATCATCCTTCTCTTCCTCATTACCTTCATTTGTGGGGACTCAGAGGCGGCTCTAGCCCATGTAGCGCCCGTGTGCAATCGATGCCCTGACGCCCTTCGCTTGACGCGCAGTCAAAATGGAATAGTCGAATAGGTACCTATAATACCTAGTACCTGTACTAATATTACATAGTATTCGAGGGTATTAGGTACGCTTATAATGTAAACAAAAATCCAGACGCAAATAGTGCAATATTAAATTATGTCGGGAGCCAATAGGTATTCACGGCGTCAGGACAACCTACTTAGATCTGTTAAAAATGTTTAATCAAAAATGAACTTTTTTATCTATGAGGTATAGAGGAAAATTCTTTGAGGAAATTTGACAGGTTTGAGTACACGAGTAAATAGTACTTTTAGGAAGGAATTGGTTAGATGAATAAAAAGAACAACTTTGTAATTATTTTAAAAAATAATAATTAATAATTTTTAAAGGACGCACATAGGCACTTACTACAACATATAATAATTATAATTAAAAAGAATAGTATATTACTTTATGAGGCGGAGAAGCATGACTTTTCTTGACGCGCCCGATATTACGCGCCGAACGAAGTGAGGCGCGTAATAGAGGGCAAGTCAAGAAAAGTCGCTTCTTTGCCGAATAAAGTATACTATTTTTTCTTCAAACGTAGCAATTTTCAACCATAAATAGTACAATTCATACGCTATTTTTACTCGAAATTTACTGTGACAACTATCAAAGTCGTCTAGATGTTAGAAATTAAAATAATTAAGTCATGATTCGCCAACATCGGGAATGATTGCTGAAAGTTGTGCTCGACCATCAGTATCATCAACAATTACCAATGCGTATCAAGAGTCGGGAACATTTTTGCACGGTTTCAACTTTGAAAATGCCTCATTAACTAATTGTACTTTTAATATTACTATAAATAAAAATGATGTTTAATTGTTGTTAATGACATTTGTATTGTTGCTTTGTGACATGTTTCATATTGTTGCCATGACAACATTTCTCCCTCCGCCGTAAAGAAATGGGAAAAAAAACTGCTGCCGGCGGAGACATCAAACTTTGACAGGATCAAGTTAGATAAGTAATGTCATCATTATTTGACGTTTGAAGAAAAAATAATTTTCGTGCTTTTGAATTAGCAAAATCTTGAAATAATATAACTTACTTTAATTTTTATTTCATGTTCAATACTTATTAGTGATAAATTTGGCAATCGACTTTAGGACAATGTTGACCTTAGATAATTTTGAATTATTTTTAATTTAGAAAATAATCTTTCACTGTGCGCTTCTGTCACTGGCAATGTGAGGTAAATTCTAAGAGCAATGAAAAAATTTGGGAACACTGAATGTAATTATGTCATTATTTATTTGTATACAAGTAATTTAAAATGAAGCTGGACCTTGAATGCTGCATCAGTGAAAAACTAGAATCGATCGAGCTGTGCTTGTGTCACAAACAAAGAGGTTCTGAGACATATGAATAAAGAAATAAAAATTTTAAATTCCATCAAAACAAGAAAATTTGAATATCTCGGACATATTACACGTGGAGAGAGATACACCTTGCTCCAATTGATTATGCAAGGAAAGATTCAAGGAAAAAGAAGCATAGGGAGACGCAGAATATCGTGGCTGCCTAACCTGAGAGAATGGTGCGGATGTACATCAAATGAACTTTTCAGAGCAGCCGTCTCTAAAATCCGAATAGCTATGATGGTTGCCGACCTCCGTCACGGATATGGCACTTAGAGAATAAGAATTTAAAATATCCAAAGGTGTAGTAGAATCATCGATAAAGATTGGTAATATAATTGTATTTCATTAAAGAGCTCAAACCTATCTACGTCTAAAGAGCCAACATGACACGATTTATTTTCTAAATTAGAACAATATGCTCTTTTTGTATCTAACTCTAAATCCTTCTTGTCTTTTAATTTTTGAAGGAACGAAAAAGTGTCACTATTTTTCGTTAAAAGTTTGAAGCGTTCGTCAAACTTAGTAATTGCGGTAGTTAATAGGTAATAGTAAAAGTTTACTAATGTATTTTGGCGTCAGTTACTGATTCATCTTCCGCCTCATAATTAAAAAAATTTCATATTGTATAATTTTATGTTGAAACAAAGTAAAGGACCCAGGACCCGCTCTTTGGAGTTTGGCGCCCCCAACATCTCGGCGCCCGTGTGCACCGCACAACCCTGCACAATAGGTAAAGCCGCCTCTGGGGGACCTAAACGTTAATTACTAATATTTCATGTACCAAGAAGTGTGGTAATTCTCGTATCTATTTCTGTATTATTTCTCTTTCTCTGTCTTGTTTTCTCGCATATTTCCGTGATTTTTCCACGATACTTAGTACCTAGTTGTTTTTGTTAAAAAAAATAATCCAAAACAGAAATGTTTTTTAAAATTTTATTCTATAATTTTATTTCTAACATTATTATATAACCTAATTATGCTATAATTCTAATCAATTACATAAAACTGTAATATTTCAATTTCCTTTATGCCCTTTTTACCAGACATTAAGATCTTGATTATTTTGTTCAAAATAAAATTTTCATTCGTGATAATCATCTACATTGTAAATATTAATTAATATCACGAATAATGAACAACGACGTTTTTGAGATGACTGGTTGCCTAGTCCAGCGATAATTTTCTGAAGTTGCCATGGTAGCCTAATATCTCGTCATTTTGTAAGGCTGAAGGCCGTAAACTTTCATTGGTTCTTAGGGTATCGAGTACGTCGAAGCGGTCCTTGTGATCTTGTAGTTTTATTTTCCACATTTCTGAAATAAAAATTATGGATTAAAGAATTTTACTGCATGTAAAACAATGGTTGACATATTGACATAAATGAATGAATGATTGAGATATTTTGATAAATCGAGAATTATACATAAATCCTACTATTATTACCGTACAGGTAAAAATAGTGTTACATTCTACGTGTACGTCGTAATCGTAAAGTAGGAGAAAGAAAGAAATGCAACAAAGTAGTACACTTGCCCCTCTTCTCTATTCCCTTAGCGAAGTTTTAAAAGGAGAAAAGTTGCTGTAAACATATATATTGATGTGATATCGAGTAATTATTAGATCTAATAATTTGGATCTCCATGGCGCATTGTTTTGTGATTAAATAATAATTAACTCTCAATATAATATATCTATGGGGGTCCTACAGCCTCTGACATTCCGCAGTTCGATATCCAATCTTCTTTATGGCTCTATCTGTCACTATTCCTCTGATTCCTTCTATATATACCAATGCTGGTCTCCCTTTTGTTCTTCAATTTCATAAAACAAAGTTTAAGTCCTTTTTGGCCATCGTTTATCTTTCATTCGCGTTACACGACCGTACTATAAGAGCTCATTGACTTCTGTTGTATCTACGGTATTGTAAATCGTTCCTATTCTCCTTCCTATTTCTTCATTTTGGGATGTGATCAAGTCTGAATATCCGACGTGCTTTTCTTAGATAGTTCATCTCAACTACTTCTAATTTTTTCCGCTCTCTCATCGTTATTTGCCAACATTTAGATTCTTACGTCAAAATTGGTTCTACAACCGACTTATGGATTGTCATTTTTGTTCGTAAACTAATTTTAGGAGACCAAAATAATTATTAGTTTAGTGTTTGTACAACATTTTGACCCTGTTGTATGAGACTGGTGTATGAGACCGGCTCTCTAAATAACTTCCTATAACTCTGATTGTAGTGGAGATTTTGAATTGCTGCTGCATATACCTCTTCAGTTATCAATCAACTGTGGGTGAAGTCCACGTGAAGTGTAAAAAATATTATTATACTTTTATTATTAGACAACACCTATTAATTAGTAAAGTAATTAAAAGTAGTAAGTTTTAATTAGTAAAGTAATTTAAGATCTTTTTCTTACTTTAAATGTTTATGTATTTGTTTATTTATATTTAGATATGCATTACGAGTAGGAGAAGCAAAGAATATTAAAATTATTTGAGTAAGTATCGACTGACGAGGAAACGTATGAAGATGATGATGAACAAAGTTACTTTTTGTTAAAGTAATATAATGTTAACACAAATGCATATCTACAAAAACATATGATCATATATTCATTAAATAATATAATTGTACACAATTTTGCAAAAAAAAAATTTTTCAAATATTGCTGACCCATGTTTTTAAACCCGGTCTTCTGCACCGTGCGCGAGTATTCGATCACAAAAAATTGGCGCGAGTAACGGAGGATTAAATTGTTTGCATTTTTTTTTATACATAAATATCTCTAATTGAGCGTTGTGGGTCTCCTTTTCTTCCTATCTTCTACGATATTCCGTTTTGTTTATGTTGATTGCGAGTTCCCAATTTTTGTATTCTTCAGTTAACTTTCGACTCATGTAATTTATACCTTTCCCATCGTTTGTAATAATAATCATTTGATCATCTGCCAAAAAAATGATTTTTTTGTACTGGATCCAAAGTCCTACTCCCATCCCTGTGCATTTTCTCGTCCAGTTGGTTAATGCTTCCTAAATATATGTTTTGAATAAAGGGGACAAAGAACATCCTTATCTTAAGCCTTTTGTGACATGAAATGCGTCTGATATTTTATTCTCAATTTTAACGGCAGTTTTTGCATTTACGTACATGTTTGCTATAGCGATGACATAGGCATTATTTAGTTCTGCCTTTGTCAACGTTTTAAACGGTATTTTTAAGAGTACTCTATCATAGGCCTTCATAAGAGAATAAGTCACTTGCTATTGCGTTTAGTAAATTTTAATTTCCGACTTATAATCGACTTATTTCGTATGCTTTAATAATGACGCACAGGTAAAGACCCGCCGACTCAACTGTATAAGGGTTTGTTTAATATGGAGAGCAATGGATTGTATCCTCGCTTCGACCCTTGCTCCCTGGTATTTATATTCGTGAATTCTCGAATTTAAAATAATGTATTTATTTTAGATGTGAGAATTCACGAATATAACGAATATAAATACCAGGGAGCAAGGGTCGGAGCGAGGATACAATCCATTGCTCTCCATAATGAGCACAACTTAAGGAAATTGTAACCTGTATCTCCCTCTTGTATGTTACTTCAATCCAACAATAGAACTAGTCCGTTAGATGTCCGGCTTTTATTTAAAGCAGTAACGTCTCGAGCACGTGTGTGTATCAGCAGAATAGTTAGGGCTGATACATTACAATATATATTTTTTTCTTTTTCAATAAGAATTTTAAACACGCAATCTAAATAAAAATGCGCCACCTAGCAGGAGTACCACATGAACATGTTATAGTTAGGAAACTAATTTTGATTATTTAGACTTATTGAGTTCACATTCTGTCCATTTATCTTTGCACAAATCTAATCTTTATTTACATGGTTAACTGTTCAATTATTGAACAATTCGTTCGATGAATTCCTGTGGATCCCCGATCTAATTTTATAAGCAGTCACTTGCCTATTAACGGTCGTAGCGTCAGTTGTTTTATATTACATAAATAATTTAGTACATATTTTAATTTTCAAGTTTGTTTTAAAATGCCGAAATGGAAGCTCTTAGTAGATGAGTTAATTAGAAATTATAAAAAAATTAAAAATGACAGTAAAAATCGTTTTGCAGAACCTGTGTAAAGACGGTAAGATATTTTATTTTTAAAAATTTACGAGATGCCAAAGAAAAATTAATTATTTTAATAATTGCGCTTAATTAATTAAGTTTTAACAATTAAGTTGAAATTTAAGAAAAATACTAAAAGCGAAACTGAAAATTATATCTTAAATAAAATCAGGCCGGATTTACTGCAGGAAAGTCCTGCATAGACCACATATACATTCCCACAATGATTTGAGAAAAGAATGGCCAGAAATATAGACCAGTACACATGGTATTCATCGATTTAAAAAAGGGGTATTGGTATGACACGATTTCCAGAAATCAAATAATGGGAAAAACGATGAAGTAAATCGGGATAACGATAAGAAGGCATCAAAGAACTTTTATGATGTAAACAAGGTAAAAGTTGACACCGGCTATAAGAGTTTAAGAATCGAACAAATTAAAGACCACAACAGTCTTACTGCAGGGATGATCTACATCTCCGACGCTATTTAAGATATTCCCATAAAAAATATTAAAGCCAGGGAAAGGGAAATTTGAAGATATGGGAACACCTATCTAGACGATATATGTTTATATCACTTTAAAATTTCAGATCATCCGGATTGACAAATTATAGCCATAATTTTTACTATTGTTGTATCTGCTACGTATTTACTTACCGTTTAATTCTTGAAGGGAGAGTTCCAATCCCTGATAGTCTGTAGGAAGAACTTTCACTGAAATATGGTTAGAAAGTGTTTCTGTGCCCTCGTGTACGAATATCTAAAAAATATATTTGTGTTTTTATCTAAAGGTATAAATTGATTAGGATTAGTAATAATAGTAGATTAGAGATTTATATTTCACTTGTGGTATTAAAAGACATTTCCGGTTATATTTTCATTTGGGTATATTCAACAGAAAATTGGTCGAAAAAAGGTTGGTCGAATTTGTCCAAGATAAAGAAATGGCAGTAACAAAGACCTTAATAACACAGAGGATAAAATAGTAAGAAACCAAAGAGACCATACTGCGATTGGAAGAAGACACAGGAATTCAATTAAATTCACAAGGGCGTATCCTGGTTCTGACATAGCTTCTGATTACAATCCAGTTTTTGACGAATTTAAGTTAAACCTTTTGCGAACACGACTATGTAGACACTTAAAAAGGGAAATTACTGTCTGCATATGAAATCGTTGTCCATGACAACGGCGTAACCAGGATGCTCCTAAGGGGGAATTACGATTATCTGATGGTTTCTGGGGTATGGAATACCGTTAATCCTCCCCCCTGGTTATTCCAGCTGTCCACTTGTCCACGAATGTGTTAAGTCTAAAAGAATAAATAGGCACAACAGGTCAGAATGTAAAAATTCTCAGGAAGAACTTAAAAGACGTTATGTTAAATATATGTAGGTACAGATGAAGTCAATGGAAGGATCCTTAAAACGGTGTATAACCAAAATAGATAAAGAAAATAAAAATAAAAGAAAATAAGGAAAGCAGTGGCAAATGGGTTGAATGAGAAATGCTGTGAAATTACAAATCTACAATAATTACACTACTCGTTTAAAATATATATACAGAGGAATTAATTTATTAAACACAACACTAAATTGAACGACCAAAGTGATAACAAACAAACTGAATAAAATTATAACATTAGCAGAAGAACAACAAGGTTTTAGGTCGGGAAGATCATGCATCGACGCTATATTTATAATGAGGCAGATTCAGGAAAAATCGTTAGAATACAACAAAACGGCATACTTATGTCTCGTGGACCTTAAGAAGGCATTTGACAGGGTCAAATTAAAGGACGTTATCCATTTATTGTACGCAAGAGAGGTTCCTCTAGGAATAATTAAAACGATCGAAAATATCTACCAGAACCACACAATAAAAGTAAAAGTAGATGAAGAACTAACTGACCCAATTGAAGCTGGAAATGGGATAAGACAGGGAGATTCTCTGAGTCCTCTGTTATTCAACGTGATCATGGACGAAATAATAAAAAAAAGTAAGAACAAAAAAGGATACCAAATGGGAGAAAAACAACTTAAAATAATCTGCTATGCAGACGACGCGACGCAATACTAATCTCTCAAAGTGAAGATGCTTTACAACGTATGCTGCACGAATTTAGTATAACCGCTAGAAAATTTAACATGTTAATTTCCCCAAAAAAGACGAAATGCATGGTTATAACAGCAGATCTTATAAGGTGTAAATTAGAGCTGGAGGGTAAAATAATAGAACAAGTCATGGAGTTTAAATATCTAGGCAGCACACTATGCAGCTACGGAAAGCTCGAAACAGAAGTGAAAGACCGGGTGAATAAAGCAAACAGAGCCGCAGGTTGCTGAATGAAACAATATGGAGAAATAAAAACATCGGAAAAGAAGTGAAAGGCAGAATTTACAAAACAGTCATCAGACCAATAATGACATACGCGGCGGAAACACCACCTGATACAGAAAGAACAAAAAGAATGCTAGAAAAAGCAGAGGTGAAAACATTGTGAAAAATCGATGGTAAGATGCTGTGGGATAGAGCTGGAAATGCAGATATACGAAGGAGATTCAAGGTGGACAACATTACTAACTGGGTGAAAAGCAGAAGAGTATCGAATGGAACGACCACATAAGCCGAATGACAAAAAATAGAGTAGTAAGGACGGCGAGAGACGGTTCTCCAATAGGAAGACGATCAGTGTGAAGACCACGAAAAAGATGGAATGACAACTTACTGGAGGCGCATTGAAAAACAGACACAGTAATGCCTATATAAAAAGAAGAAGAAGAAGTTTAAAATATATACATAATAAGAGATAATGTACATCTTAGATCTAAAGTTTTTAATACATGCATTATTCCGATATTAACATATGCGACCCAAACATGGACAATTACAAAAAATAATATGAACATACTCAGAGTCACTCAAAACGCGATGGAAAGAGCAATGCTTGGCATACCACTTAAGGACAGGAAAACAAACACATGGATAAGACAGAAAACCGAAGTCACCGATGTGGTACAAATATCATTAAAATTGAAATGAGAATACGCTGGACATATAGCTAGGAGTGATCTAAACAAATGGCGCAGAACAATTCTAACCTGGAGACCATACCAACACAAAAGACGGAGAGGCAGACCTCCTATGAGATGGACAGATGATCTGAAACGAACTGCCGGAAAAAGTTTGCTACAAGTAGCGTAAAACAAAAAACAATGGAAAGGAAAACTTGAAGAGGCTTATGTTCAGATGTGGACGTGAATGGCTAGACGAAGAAGAAGAAGATTAGAGAAATCACCGTAGGCTACAGGGGCGGCATGAAAATAAACTAATTGACGATAACGAGCAGATAGCAGCATATTATAACGAAATAAAAATACGAACATTAAAAGAATATAAACAGAAATAGAGATATGCAAAATAGTATTTAAAGATAAAAGACTTGGTCCAAAAATATCCGAAGAAGAAGCAGACGGCGGACCAATAATCATATAATAAATGGAGAGGTACTACTCTTCATGTAATCTACTGAATCTTCTGAAGAATATCAAGCAGATAAAACTTAGCCCTTGAAGGTGAGTAATTTCATAGCGCAGCCAAAACAACCATTTCAGAGAGTGGTTTAATTACTCTTGTAACCAAATATTAAAGCAGCAGTGCATAAAGTCCAAATAATCATGGTGCTCGCCAGCCTTCGAAAGAATTAGGTACCTTAAGTAGAAGGCATATAAAAAGTACAAAGGGGAACTATTACTAATTATCATATTATGTAGTACATTCAAAAATATATACAGTGCGGTGGAATAAGTGTTGCCCCTCCCTGTTAACTTGTTTATTTTAAGAACATAAGCAAAACGCTCGGACAGGTCGATTTTTAAACTAATCATAGTATATCATAGCATCAACGTTTCGAACTTTACGCGATCCGTCTTCAGGTGACAGGCATAACTTTGATTTTTTAAATGGTAAAGTACATCATGTGACACCTCATTTAACAGCTTTTAAAATACTGATTTCAAAAATGTATAATACTTTAATCCTTTTTGAGATCGCAGGCCCAAAATTTCGGTCGAACTCTTTTTAAACGCATTTATTTTTTTCGAATTTTGAGAAAACTAATAAGTATTTTTGAAAAATTTAAACGCAGAATGAAAGATTAGATTATTACCGAGGGCTCAGTCTCTTAGAATAAACAAAAAGTTTCTTTTGAATGATATAATGTGTGAAATTAAAAATCACACTAAATTTTCTCTTTTTTCCACCACTGTGACTTATTAAAATAAACATTATAGGAGTTCTCAGGGACTTTGGACCATCGAGAATACTGTAATATTTCATTCTGCGTTTAAATTTTTCAAAAATATTTATTAGTTTTTTCATGATTCGCAAAAAATGATTGCATTTAGAAAGAATTCGACCGAAATTTTACGCCTACGCTCTCAAACAGGATTAAAGTATTATACATTTTTGATCTTAGTATTTTAAGAGCTTTTAAACGAGGTGTCACATGATGTACTTTCCTATTTAAAGAAATCAAAATTATGGCTGTCACCTGAAGAGGGATGGCGTAAAGTTCGAAACGTTGATGCTATAATATACTATGGTTAGTTTAAAAATCGACCTGTCCGATCGTTTTGCTTATATTCTTAAAATAAACAAGTTAACAGTGGGGGGCAACACTTATTCCACCGCACTGTACAAGAACACAACTTACCCGGCTGGCCAATTTGGGCTTGATCAGTTGTTTGAGTGCATTAATCGTGTTAACGGCAAATGTAGGACAGTTGACCATGTGTATCTTTTTCAGCTTATTGGAATAAACTTTCTGTAAAACAGAAATTAATTTTAATTTTACTAAAACACCCTCAATATAAGTTTCTAAAATTAATCGCTACTCCTAATCTTCCTTCAAGTTCTATATTCAAAAGTACACAAAACAAACGTTCCCAAAACACCAACCGAAATTAAAAAATTTCAATCTGCCCCTTCAAAGGAAAAGTTCGATTACAAATACTTTTGGAGAGTGAACAAAATGTTTAATAAAGGGATGAGGCTTTAATCAAAGTTGAATCAAAGAATAAGCTGCAAAGTTTATAAAGAGTATACAGCCCTGTTAAAAGTTTGGTATCGCCGTGTTATTTTAAAACGATCCACAGGAAAAATTTGAAAAAAAGGTAAGTAGGTTAAAGATTAGGAAAGTGAAAATTATACTTTGTCTTTCAACAAAATTAATGAAGGTAAATTAATTCCATAGGACAAAACAAAAGCATAAAATGTAATCTAACATTTCCTCTAGTATTCTTCTTATTTATCGTTCGTTTGCCTTACAAATTTTAGAAGACACATTTTGGTTGTCGGTTGGTTCTAGTAAAAGTCTTTAGATTTTTGGATCTTAAACATAGAATTGTTTTAATTAGAACCTACAACGTCAAGGAAAAATCTCGGGAAAGAGAAATGTGGGACGTAGGAGGATTTCCTGGTTTTGAAATTTAACCCATCAGAGACTGGCGTTGCCATATGGCAACGCAAAACACTGTTTAAAATACTAATTCTTACACGAAAAGTTGAGACCGAAAAACAGAGATTGTGCTACTAGTTATTATGTTAACGTTATTAGATTGTTTGTCTAATTTAGGGTGCCACTAAAACGAAAATTAATTTGTCAAATCAGTTGTTTGTGAGAGCATTTGTGAAATTGTTACTTCAAGATGGACGTCAGATTTGCGTAAGTAAAATAATAATACTAAAAATTCGTATACGTGTTTGATAATAATCAAATAAAAAGTCAAAATAACGTGTTTAAAATACTCAATATTGTGAGACCAATTCTTTTAGTTTTTATTTGTTATATTATATCCCAAATACGAGTGTTGCCATACGGCAACGCTAGGACGCGCTATTACCGACTTTTATAATATACTGTTTTTTTTTAAACGGCTTAACACTTGAAGAGGCATTACAAATTACTTACGATGATGACATAGAAATGGTCGAAATCTACATTGAGCCTACAGAGGGTGAGCTGGCAGCTGAAGACTCAGGCGAGGAAGATGGTAATGGACGGTGGTCGATAATTTGTCAAAAGATCAACTTCGCTCACAGGCCGAGGTTGTTCTTTCTAACACAGAAGAAGAGCGACTGGGGAGCAAAGATGGTCCATTTGAGGAAATAGATTTTGAAAGTGTTGGGGATGAAGAATATTTAAAAATTGATTTGACAAAAGTCATTTGAGTTCGTGGCGATATTGAAGCAACAAGCAAACCTTTTCCACAACCTACTTGGGTTGTGGAAGGTGTAACCCAAATGTGGGCTGATAACACCATAGTGACCGTCGCATCAACCTCATATGGGGTTTTACCTGTGAATGAAATAAAACGCTATTCCCAGGTCGATAAAAAGAACGTACACATAGGCAAACCTCAATTTATTGCGAAATATAATTCTGCAATGGAAGGCACTGATCTTATGAACCAAAACATATCCAGATATCGTATAGGAATCCGTAAAAGAAACGTTGATGGTGCTTTTTTACTTGGCTAATTGACTGTTCAGCGCAAAACAGTTGGAATTTAAAAAGAAAAAAGGGGTACTATGACGCAGCTTTAGCTCAAGCGAGATATTATGAAAACATTTGTCATAGGTACAGAATCCGGCAAACCAAGGGGTCGCCAGTTTAAGTATTTCCAGTAGATCCATTAGCAGAGTTTCCGGTGACGTGCGTTTTTGACAATATAGGACATTTCTTAACAAACACCCCTGATAGAAAAAAAAAAGAGATGTGCAGCTGAAAACTGTAAATCCATCATGTGCAAAATGTGTACTAAATGGAAAGTTGGAGTATGTATAAATAGCAACGTTAATTTTCACACACGATTTCAACTTAATATTCACTTTTTTAACTAACTAAAAACAATTCATGTTTTTTAGCATGTGCTTATTTTTTGATCCTACAGGAGACTAGCTTTGCCATATGGCAACATACTATTTTGAGAAAAATAGATAACAAACATAATAATTTCTTGTTGTTTTAAGCATTACTAATAATTTACTTAATAATTTGTTTAAAATTATTCTATTTTAAAAAAAAATTAAAACTCCGTTCTTGATAGGTTAATGGAGTGGTGTGGGTGCAGTTCAATACAGTTGCTTAGAGCTGCAGCCAACAAAGTTAAGATTGATGTGATGGCAGCCAACCTCCGATAGGAGACGGTACTGCAAGACAAGAACGTTTAAAAGCAAATAATTGTTTATAATTTTGCTTAGTGAGACAGTTCGTTTCCTTTTTGGTTCAGAGCAAACCATGGGCCTATCTGAAGAGCTCAAAAGACTTAAACGTATATAAGAGGGTGATGATCTACCTGTGAAACACAATGAAGTTTAACTGTCTTTCATTTCCTATTAGTTTTACTGCTATCTGTGTACAGGGAACCAAGATCCGATGAAATTTTACCTAGATAAGTAAAGGGGTCGTGGAATGCAATCTTAGATTTCCCCTAGTCTTCTTCTTATGTATCGTTCATTTGCCTTGCAAATTTTATATGGCACGAATTCGGGTTGTTATAAGAACTTGGTTCCAGTAGACGTTTTTAGATCTTTAGATCTACAACTTCAAATTGTTTTAAAAGCATAAAAGTTCTAAAACGAAAGTTAAAGACAGGAACGAGGAAAGTATCAAAGTTCAAAAATAAAAAACGTCCTCCCGAGAAACGAAGACCGGAGATTCCTCAGATAATTTTAACACAATTTAACCAAATCCACCTAGTCTGATAATGCTTCCTGAGGGAGCTGGAGCTCTTTGAAGATGGTGTCTTGGAATTAGTTTTTCTTAAATATTTTCAGAACACTGTTATTTAGAAAAACGAAAACTGGTACGCTTATTTATCTTCCAGAGGTAAATCGATTCCATCAATTAAGAACTTCTAGTACCGATATAAGCGCACGTTTTGGGTTGGACAACTGGTATTTTATCGCATAACTTTTTTGTCTTCAACTTCTAAGCATTTTTGATACTGGATTATTAAAGTGTGAGGAATTGTAGTAATAAAAGATACTCTTGCTTTAAGGCGGTAGGATGTACCGTTTTCTAGAAAAATCGATTTAAAAATTTTTCGTTAATGAAAAAATTTGAAATTTAAAAAAAAAGAGGGTTTATTTTACCGACTTAAAGCAAGAGTAACTTTTAGTAATAGAATACCTCATAATTTAATCATCAAGTGTAAAAAATGCTTAAAAATTAAAAACAAAAAGTTATGCGGTAATATAACCGTTTACCTACCCAGAAAGGGCGCCCATGACCGGTACTAGAAATTCGTACTTGATGTAGTTGATTTACCTTTCGAATATAAATAAGTGTACCAGTTTTAGTTTCTCTAAATAGAAGCGTTCTGGAGGTATTTAAGGAAAACTAATTTCAAGACGCCATCTTCAAGGAGCTCTCTCTCTTTGGAAGCATTTTCGGGCTATAGTCCAGGGCGCATCTGTTTTGAGATGGACGTTGAGAGGTGACTCAAATTTTTTTGCAGAAATTGCTTGAAAATAAATCAAATAATAATATTTGAGTTATCCTCCTTCTCAAAACGGTCCGGAACATTGTTTAAATAATCAAAATTTCAAGTATTGAAGGAAAAATTCGATTTTTTTCTTCGTTTTTTGATTATAACTTTAAAAGTATCCATTTCCGAGAAAAGTTGTTCTAACATAAAAGTTGCATAATCCAATTTTATACAACATAAAATTGGTAAAAATTTTAAAAATAGTCACCCTAGTTGCAAAATAGCAATAATTGCGAAAAAACCATACAAAAACAAGTATTCGCATTTTACGTTTTTCAACCATTTATGCTACACTTAGGACCTTCATATTTCATCCAAAAAAACTTTATGATACAATAAAATAATACTGTAAATTTCATTAAGATCGGTTCAATAGATTTTGCAAAATAAATTTTGCAATACAGCTTTCGCAAAAAGAATTCATTTTTTCAAAATATTACAGGACTGAAAATAAAGCAGACAGCAAGTTGAAATTTTTTTGCTTATAGAAGTGTACCGTACCTTACATTTGCAATTTCCAAAATTAAAATCGATTAGTTACCACGGCGTCAGAAAATTTTTGAAATAAACAATAATTTTTGGTGCTACGCGCAGGACAGCGGTGTTCGATTAACACAGGTTGATTTCCACCAAAATTTCTTCCAATCTTTATCTAATATATTATTTTCTCACTCTATATTTTGTTGTATTTTAATTTTTTAATTCCACAAAAATCAAACTAATTTTATAATTGTTTGTGAAATATTGTTTAAACAATTGCATGTGTTTAAAAATAATAAACTTTTATTATTTAAGTTAAAATATATGAACAAAGAAAGTTTTTGCTAATAAAAGTGTTATTTCAAAAGATAGAGTATGTGTTTTTATTTTGCAATAAACAAATTCATTTATTTATATCGAAATGTCACAAAAATTAAAATTTATCAATCATAATCAAAGGTCATTGGAATGCCCAATCAGAGCAAACTATCCGCGGTCCTGCGCGTAGTACCAATAATTAATGTTTATTTTAAAAAAACTCCTGACGCCGTGGTGTTAATCGATTTTAATTTTGCAAAATTGGAAATGAAAGGTACAGTACACTATTATATGCAAAAAAAATTTCAACTTGCTATCTGCTTTATTTTCAGTCCTGCAACATTTTGAAAAAATGAATTTTTTTTACGAAAGCTGGATTGCAAAATTTATTTTGCAAAATCTATTGAACTGATATTAATGAAATTTACAGTATTGTTTTACTGTATCATAAAGTTTTTAGGGTGAAATATAAAGGTCCTAAGTGTAGCATAAATGGTTGAGAAACGTAAAATGCGAATACTTGTTTTTGTATGTTTTTTTCACAATTATTGCAATTTTGCAACAAGGGTGACTATTTCTTAAATATTTAACCAATTCTACATTGTAGAAAATTTAATTACGCAACTTTTATGTCAGTACAACTTTTTTCGGAAATGAATACTTTTAAAGTTATAATAAAAAAACCAAGAAAAAAATCGAATTTTTCTTTAATTTTTTGACATTTTAATTATTTAAACAATGTTCCGGACATTTTTGAGAGGGAGGATAGCTCAAATATTATTATTTGATTTATTTTTAAGAAATTTCTGCAAAAAAATTTGAGTCACCTCTCAACGTCCAAATGTACTAAAATTTTTACAGATGCGCCCTGGTCTACTAAGTAAATTCAGTTAAGCGGGAAGTCTACTGTGACAAGGGAATAAACAGGCCGATTTTCCGGATTTGTTTTCTAACAAAATGTGAATTGTACATTAAATTAAATTAAACCGTCATCTTTATTATATATTCAAGTATTTGCAAAAAAAATTTCAAGTCGAAATATTCAAAATGACCGTCGTGGCACTCCTTCAAGCGCAGGTCCGTTTTTTTAGGTGCCCAAACGGTGTACATGAAATCTCACGTCTGGGTGAGCTGAAACAAAAAAAACAAAACATGGTTATCACCTACATAGTATTGGCTCTCGTCTGACGGAGGATTTTGTCGATTAAAAATTTTGGCGCCGAAAAAAAAATTCTTGAATTTTTTTTCTATTTTTGTGCCCAAATTTGATGTTAGTATTGTTTATAACAATTAAACAAAAATAGATATCAAAAAAATCCTCCGTCAGACGAGAGTCAATAATATGTAGATGATAACCCTATTTTGTTTTTTGTTTCAGATCACCCAGACGTGAGATTTCATGTACACCGTTTGAGCACCTAAAAAAAAACGGACCTGCGCTTGAAGGAGTGCCACGACGGCCATTTTGAATATTTAGACTTGAAATTTTTTTACAAATACTTGAAAATCAAAAAAAAATCCGGAAAATCGGTGTACATGAAATCTCACGTCTGGGTGATCTGAAACAAAAAACAAAATATGGTTATCATCTACATAGTATTGACTCTCGTCTGACGGAGGATTTTTTTGATATCGTTTTTTGTTTAATTGTTATAAACAATACTAACATCAAATTTGGGCGCCAAGAATTTTTTTTTCGGCGCCAAAATTTTTTATCGACAAAATCCTCCGTCAGACGAGAGCCAATACTACGTAGATGATAACCACATTTTGTTTTTTTGTTTCAGATCACCCAGACGTGGGATTTCATGAAATTTTTGACTTGAAATTTTTTTTGCAAATACTTGAATATATAGTAAAGATAAAGGTTTAATTTAATTTAATGTACGAGTAATATATTGTTAGAAAAAAATCCGGAAAATCGGCCTGTTTTTCCCTTGTCACAGTAGACTTCCCCCTTAAAGTGTCTTAAAATTATCTGAAGAATCTCTAGTCTTCGTTTGTCGGGAGAGTTTCTGGACACCATGTATAAATGGCATTCACTTCCTATGGCTGCCATTTTGTCTTTTATATAAACCCTTGTTGTTGGAGGTGTTTTATTCAGTTTATTCATAACATAACCTCAAAGAAATAAGTCGATTGCATTGAAATCTGGTGACTCGGGTGGCTACCTTACCGCTCCATCGCTGCCTATCCATCTTTTATAGCCAAGAGCTTACTGACTACTGTGGTCTAACAAAATGTCTCCGTATTTCAAATACTTTACTTACCTCGACTATTGTCAGCATTTTCTTCAAATGGAAAGGCGACGATTTAAAAATATGTCCCATTTTCACGTTTTCTAAATCGATAACAATAATTTCGTCATATAACACATCCTCCTGAAATCGCACTTCCATATTGCTGCAACCATAAGCCATATACTTGTAAAAATCGAAGTTGTCGGTGCAGGTGTCCATTAGTTTGCAGACCGTAACTCTTGAACCTTCTTCAGTTCTTTTGGGCAAAGGAAAGAAATATCTACAATAATACAAAAGATTTTGTTGACTCAATTATCCATACCAACAAATAAATACAATCGATAACGCCAATTTGCATGATAGTCTCTTTTATATCTAATATGAAGGCTCTAAGAATTGGACATAATACAATGAGATACATTAATATAATTATTGACAAAAAAATTGGTTTTGACTTTTTATTTCTACCATAATGTACATCTAATATTTCAAGCAGGAAAAGTCAAATATTCCTCCACGAATAGCCGGTTGCTCATAATCAATCTATTTTCCAATCGAAACTCATCAATCACCAGCTAATAACATATTATTTTTTTCCTATCGATATTCCTTTAGTAAAAACAATTTTACGAAAATACAATTTTCGTAAAAACGTGTGTCGAAATATTTTATCAAAAACTGTACACAAAGGGGAGAGCTATTTTTATTTTGCGATTTCTTATTCTTTAGTTTGCTTCATTTAGACCATGTCTTGATTTATAAATGAAGTATCTACGAAATAATAGATCGTAATGAATGATCCTTTCCAAACTTCCTCTAAATTTGATCAGGAAAGAAGTTTGAGGATAAAGAGACTTGGTGGTGGTCAAATGAAGTACAGGGAAAAATAAAAGAGAAAAGAAAATTATATAAAAAGTGGCAAGAAACCAGATCGGACATATATCTTCAAAACTATATGGTCGCCAAAAAGGAAGCGAAAGTAGCAGTAGCAAAAGCTAAAGCAGAAGCGTATTCAAACCTATACGATCAACTTGATACCAGGGAAGGCGAAGCAAAGATATATAAAATAGCCAAACAGAGAGCAAATAAAGCAAGAGATTTTAATCAGATTAGATGTATCCGAGATGAAAATAATAAAATACTAATTCACGAAAAGGATGTCAAAAAGAAATGGAGAAAGTATTTTGACAGTTTATTAAATGAAGAATTTAACAGACAGCCTGTGGAGTTAACGGAGACAGTAACAGCAATGGTTACCAGAATAACAAACGAGGAAGTGGCTCAAGCGCTTCAAAAATTAAAGAAAGGAAAAGCATTCGGACCAGATGATATTCCTGGGGAAGTATGGAGAGCATTGGGAGAGACAGGAATAAGTTGGCTAGCAGGTCTATTTAATAGAATTATGGAAGTTGGACAAATGCCAGACGAATGGAGAATCAGTATATTAGTACCTGTCTACAAAAACAAGGGAGACATACAACAATGCACAAACTACAGGGCTATAAAACTACTTAGCCACACCATGAAAATATGGGAGAGAGTAATTGATACACGGATACGTGAAGAAACTGAAATATCCGATAATCAATTTGGCTTTATGCAGGACAGATCAACAACAGATGCAATTTTCATTGTAAGGCAACTGATGGAAAAATATAGGAATAAAGAGACCAACGCTCATATGGTATTCATTGATCTTGAGAAAGCATATGATAGAGTTCCTCGAGAGATTCTGTGGTGGGCACTCAATAAGAAAGGAGTCCCTGGCGAATATGTAAAGATTGTGAGAGATATGTATGAGGGAGTAACGACTAGTGTTAGAACAGGTGTGGGAGAGACTGATAAATTTCAGGTGAAAGTAGGATTGCACCAAGGCTCGGTGCTTAGTCCTTATTTATTCTCATTAATTTTGGACCAGATAACAGCGAAACTACAGGGTAGTATTCCATGGTGCCTAATGTATGCTGATGATGTAGTGTTGATAGGAAATAGTGAAAGATACTTAGAACAAAAACTGGAACAGTGGACACAAGCCCTGGAGGAAAAAGGTTTAAAACTTAGTAGGACAAAAACAGAGTATTTGGAATGTTCATTTAAAGATGGAGTTACTACAAATAAAATGGTATCTTTGGATGGTGAAATGATTGTGAAAAGCAATAGTTTTAAGTACCTGGGATCGGTATTACAGAGTAATGGAGAAATAGATGCAGATGCATGCAGTAGAATTAGGGCTGGATGGGTGAAGTGGAAAGAAGCGAGTGGTGTGTTGTGTGACAGAAAAATTCCAATGAAGCTGAAGGGAAAATTCTATAAAACAGCCATAAGACCGGCTATGATGCACGGAACTGAATGTTGTGCAGTGAAAAAGAAAGGGGAACAACGAATGCATGTGGCGGAAATGAGAATGCTTAGATGGATGAGTGGAGTGACAGAGAAGGATACAATTAGAAATGAGTATATTAGGGGAAGTCTAGGTGTGGCACCAATTGATGCCAAAATGAGAGAGGTTAAGATGGTTTGGTCATGTTCAACGTCGAGACGTTAATCACCCAATACGAAGAATAGCTGAAGTGCAGATTCCTGGTAGGAGTAGGAGAGGAAGACCAAAGAAGACCTGGGCGGAGACGATAAGGCAGGACATGTTGGTAAAGGGGATTAACATTGATATGACCCAAGATAGAATTGTGTGGAGAAATGCAATTAGGGAAGCTGACCCCGCATAGGGATAAGGCAAAGAGAATGATGATGATGATGAATGAATGATCCTTTAATGAAAATTTTCCAATATCCGCAAGAAACTTTAGAGATAGATTTTCCCTAAATTTTTTGATACAACCACAAGGAAATTCCAAAAATCACGTCATAAATGGTCAATGTGAATTAACGATAGAACCATTAAGATGAATTAAACAAAGTTAATACGTATAATCGACATCGAAAGAAGTTACTTTGTTAAAGTAGAATTGGCAGGACACGTCGCCAGATTATCAGACAATCGATGAAAAAAACGTATTGTCGAGTGAAGGCTACGACAAGAAGTACCTACTAGAGAGCAGAGAAAGACCAACAATCAGATGGACCGATGACATAAAACCTATTATCATTAACTGGACGCAAGCCGCAAAAGACAGAGATAGATGAAAAAAACTGAGGGATACGTATGTCCAGCAATGGACGCGTACAATTTTATAATGATGATTACTGCATATAAATTTTACAAATAAAGGAATAAGAATCAAACAGTATTATCCATAAATTAAAACAGTACAAGATGGAAACAATAAATCGTTAATACTTTATGGCACTTTCTCTTATAAACAAGAGTGTGTGTAGTTTGAACGCACGTAAGAAGTTATACTTCTATTATTATGATTTTAACAAAATAAATAGACTTTAGACAGTTTATTTGTATTATATTTAAATATTAAACTAAGTTCAATACTATTAATATTCAATATTAAAATAAATGATACCAAAAATTAGAAATAACATTTATACATCATTTTTATGAACTTGCCCCCCCGCAGTTACTTCTCCCTTGATGAATCGTAGAAAATCTAAACAACTTCGGATTTTCTACAAAAATGTCTTTTTTTTTCTTAACCCTTATCCGGACAAGGTGGGTCCAACGGGCCCGAGACGCCCATTATTTTATCATAAACTGATAAAAAAAATTTTATTGAATTTTATGCATCACTGAATTTGTTTAGAAGTATGTTTCCTTCAACATTGCCATGAGCTATTCAAAATATTCATTATCATTTTTGAAATTATTGCGCCGAAAGAATTTTGTCACGTAAAGGGCAACACGGGCCCATCGGACCCTGTTTGTATTTATACCTAAAGTCTAAATCTTTGCTACAGAAGTTAAACTGGCAGGCAGGTATTGTTTTTGTGGATTATCTAAACGACTTTTATGATTCCGGAAATCTAATAATAAAGTCTAAACGTGTAACAAACAATGTAAATATCTCTTTGATGTGAACATCAAAAAGATGCTTACAATAGGTGTTTTATCTATTCTAAATGAATTTTAAAAACTGATAATCATTTTTGGAATGCAATAATGTTGTTAGGTAGGTAACTATACATATTTTGAAATAAATAATGCATCTGCTATCAGTCGCTTGATATCGATGTTAGTGTCGACAACTAAGCTCCTAAAATTAAATTGAATTAGAGTGAAAGCAGAACTGCAAGATATTGATAATAATTTATGGGATTCCTATGATAAAGAACCTCCTGACGTAGGTGTCATTGGAAGTGACCCTGAAATTAAGGATCGTCTTTCGGAAGCAAGTGAAGAGGGTGGTCAGCAAGTAGTATTGTGTGATAATGAAGAAGAATGTATAGCTACAAGTTCCAAGATTTCAGAGTGTGTAATTTTTGAAACTAAGGATGGAATTAACTGGAAGAGTTAACCATAACCGACAAGACGTATGCGATACTTCGACATAATAAAAAGCAAAGTACACAAAAAAATGTTAGTCCCTGGTCAAAGTGTAGATGATCCTGTTGATCCTTTTTTTTTGTTTGTTGACGAAAAAATTGGGAACGAAATAGTGAAGTGTACAAATAAAGAAGCTTAAGAAGTCCTGGGGATAGAGAACTGGAAATATTGCAACTCTACAGGGCTATATGCCTCTATTGGACTACTACCAACTGCAGGGCACCTGATTGCCAATATCCATAATGTAGATATACTTTTGACTAAGTTTTATGGACCTACTATATTTAAAGCTACCATGAGGTTAAAACGATTCAAAAACTTGCTAAGATTTGTTCGATTTGACGATAATGGCACGAGGTCTGAACGAAGAAGGAACAACAAATTATCAGCAATAAGCGATGTGTGGAATCAAGTCAACCAAAACTTTCAGAAATACTATTTACCAGGAAAACACATAACGGTAGGTGAGCAACTTGTTCCGTATCGAGGTAGTCTTTATTTGGCTCCAAATGTTTATTACTTGTGAATAAATATTTTTTCTACAAAAGTTTTCTTGCATTTCATTATTTTGGGCAAATACTTCAGATAGATCACACCCTTGAGGTAGACCGCATACTATAGCAGCACCTTTTTTTTATCTAGATAATTTAAATTTAATTTTAATAAAAAATCAAAAAAGAATATTAGAAATAATATACGGGTAAATATGAATAGTACATTCAAGAACAGTAGAGGTCCCAACGGACCCGAGTTGCCCGGTTACGTAAGTAAAATGTGTTGCCCGGATAAGGGTTAAATATGTAACTTAAAACATTTAGCAACTAACTCCATACTGTCGGTATGCGCGTACTTCATACTGTCGCTTTTCTAAAAATTCACTCCAAACATTTTTCCCCAGTGGTGAATAAAAAAGTATAACTTAAATAAATTACTTACAATTGATCAGCAATTTTTTTCAGATGTCGCTTATTGATATTAGAATGGTCATAGACTTCTGGCATCATATGGCGGATAGTGTAGTACATATCTACTTTTTCTTTAGTTTGTTCTATGCTAAACTTATTTCCTAATAAAAAGTTTCTTATTAAACCATCACCTGTAAAAGAGAAAATAAATGTCAAATTCGTATCACTTGTTTCAGTGGTATGTTAAAATTTTTTGTTGAGAATAAAGTAAGTCTGTTTGGAGTAAGTTTTGGAGGTCAGCTAAATGTACTAAGACTATCATATGAAGAGTAGAGGGGAAAAACAAGGAATGTCACTTTTTCATGAATTTTGGCTTTTCTCGCCATGTGGTAGCAAAAACTGAGTACTATCGACTAGACTATCGATTCAGAACAATAACCAGAAAGATCAGTCAATAAAAACTTTCTAAGAATTTGTATCCAGGCGAAGGACCAGGATTGTCCGCACGCCACTGAACAAAAATATGGATGCCAGCAGTTTTTTGGTGCATTCTTAAATTAATAAATTGATATAGATTAATACTATATGAAGGTTATAGCATAAGAATTGCTAGAATTCTGCTAAGAATCTCTTCTTCTTCTTCTTATAATAGGCCTCTTTTCCTGTTCTTACCGATTTTGAGCTTGTATTTGTATCTTTGATGTTGACTGCCAGCTATCTCGCCATCTTTTAAAGGGCCTTCCTACTGGTCTCTGGCCCGTTGGCTTCGAATCCCTGGCTATACGGGCTATTCTCTCTCTGTCCATTCTCGCCACATGCTGATTCCACTCTCGTCGTCTCTGTCTTCCCCACCGTACTATATCTTTTATGTTACAGAGATCTCCTATTCTGTCGTTCGGTATTCTGTCTCTCAGTGCCCTCCCAGTTATTGACCTCAGCGTTCTCATTTCTGATGTTCTCAGTATCCTCTTGGTTTCCGCTGTGTCACATCTTGTTTCTATCGCGTACGTCATGATCAGTCTTACACATGATTTGTATATGCGTACTTTCCCTTCCAGCCTCATATTTTTGTTCCTCCAGATGACATCCCTCAGACATCCTGACACGTAATTGGCTTTATTTGCTTGCTTTCGGACGCTCTTTTTAACATCTCCATAACTACATATTTCGATTCCCAGATATTGGAATCTCGAGACTTGTTCAATTAGTTCGTTGTTAATTACTAATTTGCATTATGGGTTCCCTTGACACTACCAGGGATTTTGTCTTGGCTGTTGATATTTTCATGTTGTAGTTCTTCGCCACTCTATTGAAAGTTTGTGCCATTCGCTGTAGATTATCCTCGTTATCGGAGATTAAGATTGCGTCGTCAGCATAACAGAGGATTTTTATTTGTTTTTCCGCCATCTTATATCCTTTTCCAGTACCTTTAATGTTTTGTATGATTTTGTCCTTGACTAAATTAAAAAGCAATGGGCTCAAGCTATCCTCTTGTCTGATTCCCGAGTTGATTTCTACTTCCGATGTTAGTTCATTCTCGACTTTTATTCTGGTTTTGTTCCTCGTATTAATGTCTTTAATTATCCTTATCATCTTTTTGGGCTGATTTTTCTCCTTTAGCAATCTTAGCACATCTTCCAATCTTACTAAATCGAAGGCTTAAGTCAGATCTATAAAGCACATAAATGCAGGTTTATTATATTCCAGTGCTTTCTCAGTAATTTGCCTGGCTATGGATATGGCGTCTATTGTAGACCTATTTTTCCAAAAACCTTGTAGTTCCTCACTAATTGTGTATTCTTCATTTATTTTATTGGCAAGTATTTTTGTTAAGAGTTTAAGAGTTGTGCTCAGCAAGGTGATGGTACGGTAGTTGCTAGGGTCTTTGCTGTTTCCTCTCTTGTGTATAGGTATTGTTTTACTCGTCCTCCACTGGTCTGGTACACGCTGGCTACATATTATTTCTTGAAAGAGGATCTCTATGTTTTCGATTAAGATTTCTACTCCGTATTTCAGGAGCTCATTTGGTATCCCTAAGTGGTTTCTCCTAAGTGGTTTTTAGATATCATAGGAATTAAACCTTTATCGGTGTTTATCCCAATATGTATAAAACGTTACATTCCTTGTTTTCCCTTGTACTCTTCATATATATGTCCATAGACTAGACGGTCCTTGACCGTCTGAAAATTATATCTGAACGCTTGAAATTTACACCAGGTCATAACTTGTACCTGTTCATCGAACTTGTTCCTCCAATGAGCACAAAGAAAGTTATTTATAAAGTAAAGAAAAAGATGCAATAAAGTGAACTATTTCATCTTATGCTTGATCAGCGAAGTCACTCATCAAGATTGAAATCTCGTGGGAGTTTCTTGAGTACCAAACCTCCAATCGAAAACAACGTTGCCTACAACATTGCAGAGAAGCGTCTATACTGGTGCTTTAACAGAAAAAGAGGAGATGGCTATAGGCTGTCAATTATACAACACCACAAAGAGGTCTCTAAATAGACTCATATCTAAATAGACCTGCACGTCAGACTGTAGGTCAAACATGGGGGCTACACAGAGGATAAGAGTGCGACTGCGTTGAATTGAAATTCTTAACATCGATTGGTTTGTACGGACTTGACCCAGGCATGCAGTCACTTTGTCCTAATGGAAGCTAATGATGGCTTGGAAAATTCTCGAAGTGGCGAAACGTTGGCAGTATCAAATTAAATTAAAGCAAGTAGTATATCATTTCTAGAAAAGTCAGATCGGCATCCATAATGATGAAGTCTCTTTTCAGAAGTCACGATTTACCACTTAATACCAAAATCTTTATCATTAGATGCTATGTATTTTCTACGTTACTATACGGAGTAGAGGCCTGGCCACTTTCCGAAACTTGTTTAAGAAAACTCGAAGCATTCGAGATGTGGTGTTACAGACACATTTTAAGAATGTTGTGGGTGGATTTTGTGAATAGTTTTGAGGTCCTACGTAGAATAGGCAAGGAATGCGAGATAATTAACACCATCAAAGAGCGCAAACTAGAATATCTTGGTCATGTTATGTGGAATGAAGAGAGATATGGCTTGATGCAACTTATTCTTCAGGGCAAGGTGATTGGAAAGACAGGACTCGGGAGAAGAAATCTTGGCTTCAAAACCTGAGAAAGTGGTTTAATAAGTCGACAACCGGACTGTTTGGAATAGCAGCAAGCAAAGTTTGGATAGCCATGCTGATCGCCAACATCGGGAACGGATAAGCACCTTGAGAATAAGAAAGTAGTATATAATATAATATTCGTTTTTCTCTCGATATTTAAAGGAAACATGTCATAATATGTATATAATAATAATATTATATTGAACATAAGCCATAAAAAATGCAGTTTGTAAAATATTTTGTATAAAATAATATCTTGATTTTTAACTGATTTTTTTCTATTTTCTTGTCCTAATTCTCCTTTTTTTCTCCAAGAACTTTGAAATAATGTCTGCTACCTAATACATACCTAACCTCTGCTAATAATTTATTGCAACTCCCCGCGCATATTTAAGTAAAATGTCTGTCATTATCAACAAGGGCATAGTTATATAAAGTTTCCAAAATATACTTTCCAAATTTCAAAAAGCTTGCAAACTATTTTATATATTAACTATATAAGGTAAAACTAGTCAACAAAATTGGCACAAACTTTAGCCAAGATTATTTTAACTACAGTTAGTTTTCATAATCAGTTTGCAAAGTTTTATGTGACATTAGCTCAATGATAAATAAGAAATCGGAAGACTAAAACTAAACTAAATTTCAATAAGACATGCACTGCATGTAAACAACGATTTTAGTTGTTAAATGCGTTCAAAATTTATCTACTCGTTCCATAGTAACAATATATTATTAACATCATTTTATCACTTTTTCTCTTTTTTCGATTATTAGTTTTTATTGTCATCATCATCATTCTCTTTGCCTTATCCCTATGCGGGGTCGGCTTCCCTAATTGCATTTCTCCACACAATTCTGTCTTGGGTCATATCAATGTTAATCCCCTTTACCAACATGTCCTGCCTTATCGCCTCCCCCCAGGTCTTCTTTGGTCTTCCTCTCCTACTCCTTCCAGGAATCTGCACTTCAGCTATTCTTCGTATTGGGTGATTAACGTCTCGACGTTGAACATGACCGAACCATCTTAACCTATGCTCTCTCATTTTGGCATCAATTGGTGCCACACCTAGACTTCCCCTAATATACTCATTTCTAATTTTATCCTTCTTTGTCACTCCACTCATCCATCTAAGCATTCTCATTTCCGCCACATGCATTCGTTGTTCCTCTTTCTTTTTCACTGCCCAACATTCAGTTCCGTACATCATAGCCGGTCTTATGGCTGTTTTATAGAACTTTCCCTTCAGCTTCATTGGAATTTTTCTGTCACACAACACACCACTCGCTTCTTTCCACTTCATCCATCCAGCCCTAATTCTACTGCATGCATCTCCATCTATTTCTCCATTACTCTGTAATACCGATCCTAGGTACTTAAAACTATTGCTTTTCACAATCATTTCACCATCCAAAGATACCATTTTATTTGTAGTAGCTCCATCTTTAAATGAACATTCCAAATACTCTGTTTTTGTCCTACTAAGTTTTAAACCTTTTTCCTCCAGAGCTTGTCTCCACTGTTCCAGTTTTTGTTCTAAGTCTCTTTCACTATTTCCTACTAACACGACATCATCAGCATACATTAAGCACCATGGAATGTTACCCTGTAGTTTCGCTGTTATCTGGTCCAAAACTAATGAGAATAAATACGGACTAAGCACAGAGCCTTGGTGCAATCCTACTTTCACATGAAATTTATCAGTCTCTCCCACACCTGTCCTAACACTAGTCGTTACTCCCTCATACATATCCCTCACAATCTTTACATATTCACCAGGGACTCCTTTCTTATTGAGTGCCCACCACAGAATCTCTCGAGGAACTCTATCATATGCTTTCTCAAGATCAATGAATACCATATGAGCGTTTGTTTCTTTACTCCTGTATTTTTCCATCAACTGCCTTATAATGAAAATTGCATCTGTTGTTGATCTACCCTGCATAAAGCCAAATTGATTCTCGGATATTTCGGTCTCTTCACGTATCCGTCTGTCAATTACTCTTTCCCATATTTTCATGGTGTGGCTAAGCAGTTTTATAGCCCTGTAGTTTGTACATTGTTGTATATCTCCCTTGTTTTTGTAAACAGGTACCAGTATACTGCTTCTCCATTCGTCTGGCATTTGTCCGACTTCCATTATTAGTTTTTATTGTATAGTATACAAATTATTGTAATCACTGATTACATATATAGTGAACAAAAATAATCCTATTAATTAAATTAATGAATAATTTACGCTAATAATATACAAGTAACTGTTATCCAAAAATATACAAAACCTGAACCAAATAGCCATCTCGTTCACTGTTGACGACGCAATCACTGTCAACTAATGTTTACATCTAGGGCATAGCTGATGCGAATAAACTTTAGCAACATAAATGAGAAGAGAAGTAGCACATGCACGACTTATTTGGATACAATGGAATACAAAATACAAGTCAGCATATATTTTAACTCAATGACTGTCAAACCAACGCTGGTAGGAACATCTAGAAATTTTTTAAAATGTCTATAGGCCCCAGGTCGACTCAGCCTCAGAATAAAATGAGTAGCTTGGGTAAAATCAGGGGTAATAATGGCCGGTAAAGCGTAGCACTGGCCCTGTTACCTTCTTTGTATACCGTAGGCCCTAGAAATAGCAAACTACCCTGCTATAATCCCAAAGCTGCATCTGCGGTATAAAACGGAAGACTATTATTATTATACTGTCAAACCGTATGGCCAGAAATATTAGTATAAGTAAAGAAGTAGAGCAGGATTCTTGATATCGTCGGTTCCCTGCGAAAAGTCACTAACTGACATTTTACTGTTTTCGAGATATATTAATTTGAAGTAATAATTTAAATTTATAAATAAACCGTTGACAATATATTTTCCATATTTATTGTTTCTAGTGACGCTGCAATAAGTGAATAATGAGTGTCATGTATAATCTGAGAGTGGTTAATAATACGTCTGATTTTTGGCAAAAAAGCAGTTAGTGATTTTTTCCAAATACTAAATAGAGCTCATATGCTATTAATGATTTATTAAAAATATAGACAATATTATTATTATATTTATTACACTTATAACAACTTAAAATAAGTTGTTATTCTGAGAAGGCTTCTTCATTATCGTCTTCTTCATCAACGGCTGGTTCCTGTGTTAAATCCGTTACATTCGCTGTTGGTAAGGAAGCATACCAGGCATGAAGTTCCTGAGGTATTACTTCTTTCTTGCAAAGTTGTAACAAATCCTTTTTTTAATGAACTGATCGGAATAGGGTGCTGATATGCTTTCTTAATTTCGGTAACATGGGGTTGACGACTTTTTTCACTTACATTGAGTTTGACGTAAGGTCCAGTGTACCCATATCTAAACTTTATAACTCGTGGACAAGCTTTTTCAAAACGTAAACATTTGATTTGAAGCCATCTAACTGTGTTACCATTTTCATCTTTTAAACGATTTTTTATTAAGAGTTTAGCAAGATCTTTCAAATCCAACATATCGAAAAAATGAAGCTGTTTGATTTGATACGGATTGGCGGAGTTTATCTTTCGTTTGTATCTAGCTCTTTTCATGATATTAATCCAATCCATAACAGAAGTTACAGTGGTGTGCTTTTTTTCTGACTCGATGGCGCTGTGCTTACTGTCGACCTCCATAAAGGAATGTCCAGACTCCAAAAATTTATGCTCAATGACATCCAGGTGGGAATTTTGTGACACAAAGAGAAAAAGTGCTGCTATATGCTGGTTCCTATTCTTCATGTGTCAGAAAATAACGAAATTTCTTTAATACTATTAGGAAGACCAGTAATCCACTGCATTAACGCGGTGCCAATTTCATTATTACCCCTTTTGCCATTTACTTCAGACCATACCATACAGTGTGCTTCATTTGGAGGTGTAGCTTCATAAATGCATAAATTGTAAATACACAGTTTACGGCTGTAATATAATAAAGATACATTTCCTGAGGGTATCTGAAGAACAGCTTGCATATCAAATGTTGCTGACATAAATGCATCTTCTTGTGACCTAATTTTGTCATTGGTTTTTGCCTCATAGACTGCTTCTTTTCGTTGAATATGCTCATTAAAGCGCTGTTCTAGCTCTTCTGTTAGTTCTCCTGCTAATTTTGCCTCAGAAACTTTATTACACAAAGGGCACTGGTCTTTCTTTGGTACAAAAAATGACAAATTGTACGATTCACAAAAAACTTTTCGGTACAATGAATGACCTACTGGAACTTTATTTTTTTCTTTAGATAATATAGCATAAAGTTAGTACATTTTGCGAATAGATAATTATCACACAACAGAACAGTGTACTTATAACTACTAACAGAGATCGATGTTGTGGTGTTGTGCTGTTAATAATATCAATATCACTTTATTTAAGTTTGTTTATTGATAATTTATAGGACCTTTATAGCTGACACATATATTACACTTCGAAATCCTGTTTTCAATGTCAGCTATGGTTAAAAAGTTCCAAACTGGGTTACTTTTTTGTCTTTTGTATCTTGATTGATACACCTTTTAGTGCAGTGGAGCAAACCGCAACGTGCCGTAACACTGTTTTAGAATTGGAACAGTTTGGAACTGAAGCAGTTTTTTTGAAACAGATAATTTTTGGAACTGAAACAGATTGTAACAGTTATTGAAAAACCCCTGTTCCAACCATCCCTAGTCTAGGTAATCTCGTTTTGTCGAGAACACTATTGTGGCAAAAGTCACTAACTGCCATTAGTGATTTTTTAACATACAATATTCCCTATATAACACATTGATCTTATTGGAAAAAGTCGTTAACTCCGTTAGTGAATTTTACCAATTTTATATTTTTGTTACATGTCATATAATGATTTATACCAATTCTAAATTACTATGTTCCGTTCAGTTTTGCAGTTAGTGACTTCTACAGATGAACAAACTGCCCACAGTAGACCACTAGCTGTAGTTAAGTAAATTTCACACAAAATGTCAGTTAGTGACTTTTCGCAGGGAACCGACGATATATACTTGCTAAAACCTTGCTAAAATTTTGCTTCTCCTTAAAGTACCCTCATGACTAAAGATTCGCGATTATTACAGCAAATTGTTCTTTATCTTTAGATGTTCTTAAAAATGAATGGGTGCTTTTGTCTGTCCAGTCTCTTACATTCTTCTGCGACTAGAATTTTCTTCATCCTAGAGGGCTTTTTCCTCCTACTTTCGCTTCCTCGTATGAATACGAGGAAGTTCTCAGCGTCTTATTATTTTGTCTAATATTTGTCTAATATATCTTTAGCCTCCTTCGAAATAGCCTCACTTCTACCCTCCTTGTAATTAAGAATACACGTTTCTACTCCGCATAAAACTATGGAACAAATAAATGTGTTTGCAAATCGGTATCGTGTATACAATGATAATATATAAAATTGGAAAGAAATCCTTTGTAAAAGGTATAAAATTTTTTTTATTAAAAATCCCTTAAAAGGGCTACATCACAACGTCCAGTTGCCATTAAGTCATTGAAATGTGATCAACTCAATTTGGATCCCACGTGTTGGGAAACTTGTATACCTTATTACCTTAGGCCATTATCCTGTTTGCCATGTGACCATCACAGGCCTTTTTATTGAAGTATGCACTTTTAAGGCATCTATATTTTATGTAAAGGGTTTTTACCCAGATATTTTTCTTTTGTGGCTCAGCTAGCATCCAGTTTATCGAACACTGATGATGATTTTTTATAAAAATCGAAAACGTTTTGTTGTGATGTAGCCCTTTTAAGGGATTTTTAATAAAAAAAATTTTATACCTTTTACAAAGGATTTCTTTCCAATTTTGTGATTGATGGTATACAGCCATCAAGATGAGCAAGAGATTTAAAAGAAGCTGCAGCGGAAATAGAAAAATTAACAGAAAAGAAATACAACCTAAACAGCTTAGAACAAGAAAGCGTGAGGGATTTACACAGGAGTAGATTAGATAAAAAGTTAGAAACCATGCAATTTACCAGCAATGAAGAGCATTATCATTATATAAAAACATGTCTTCAGGAAGCAGCAACAGAGGCCCTCGGACTCCAAATAAAAAACCACAGAAAAACTCCGTATTGGTGGGACGAAGAAATAGAACAAGAGATTAAAAATAAAAGAGAGAAGTATAAAAAATTTCTGAACACAAGGACCGACGCCGATAAGGTAGAATACAAGAGGGTCCAAGCTAAAGTGCGAAAAATGATATGCCAAAAGAAGAATGAGGCTTGGGAGCAAAAGTGTAACATGATTAACACACATTTAGGAGGACGGAGAAGTACAGAAAGTTGGAAAGTATTAAAATCGCTACGACAGGAAAAGAAAAGAGATATAATATCAGCAATCACACCGGATCAATGGGACGAATATTTTGAAAAACTCCTAAATGAGGACAGAGCGGAATTTTTAAATAACAGTGATACCAGCAATGTAAATATCTTAGCCTCACCATTACGGATAACAACAAAAGAAGTAGAAGAAGTATGTAAGTTTTTAAAAAATAACAAAGCACCAGGACCAGGGAACATACCAGCTGAACTAATAAAATATGGCACAACAAAATTATATGAAAACCTGGCTAAACTCTTTCAAAGATGCATCAACGGAGCGGAAATCCCAGAAGAATGGAAGACATCATGGATATCCACCATACATAAAAAAGGCAGACGGGATCAATGTGACAACTACAGAGGCATCGCTGTAACGAACTCGATCAGCCGAATATACGGAAAACTGATTAAAAATAAAATCGAAAACGAATATAAAGATATAGAAGCTGAAGAACAGGCAGGATTCAGGGCAGGGAGATCAACGGTTGACCATCTGTTTTGTATTACACAGATTATTGAGAAGAAACTGGCCGTCAACCAGGAGGTGCATCTGTTATATGTGGACTTAAGAAAAGCGTATGATAGCATCCCACAAAACAAATTATGGGAAGCATTAGAGAAAACCAATATAAGCGCAAATTTAATAACAGCGACGAAACAATTGTATACCAAAACTGCATCAAGGGTGAAAGTTGGAAGCAGGCTATCGAGAGGATTCCAAATTAGCAAAGGCCTAAAACAAGGGTGCTGCCTTTCACCGACATTATTTAAGATCTACCTTGAACAAACTCTAAAACTTTGGAAACGCAAATGCAAAAACATGGGATTACCGATCAGCAACAATACAATATACACTTTGTCATTTGCAGACGACCAACTTGTACTAGCGCAAGACTACGATGATATAGAATATATGACAAGGAAATTAATAGAGGAGTACAAAAAAGGTGGTTTGGAAATAAACATAAAGAAGACCGAATATATGTGTATCGGTGGGACGCAGCAGGACCTTACACTGGGGAATGGCGAAATTATTAAACATTGCGACGCATATAAATACCTTGGTATGACCATCACACAAGAAGGAAGCGTAGACCGGACGATAGAAGAAAGAAACAACCAGGGAAGAAAAGCAATTACCCTTCTCAATAGCATCCTCTGGGACCAGTCAATATCAAACAACAACAAACATAGAATATACAATACAATTGTTAAGAGTATAATCACTTACAGCAGTGAAGTATGGCAAATAAAAGAAAGATACAAGAGAAAATTTGAAGCAACAGAAATGGATTTCTGGAGGCGCTCAGCAGGAAAATCAAGATTAGAAAGGGTAACCAACAACAGAATTAGGGAAATAATGAATGTGAAACACACAATAGTAGATGACATTAGTACCAAACAGCTTAGATGGTATGGACACGTACAAAGAATGTCCGAAGAACGACTCCCGAAACAAATCCTAACGTGGACCCCTCATGGTAGACGAAAAAGAGGAAGACCCCGCCTGAGTTGGAGAGAAGGCATAAATCGAGAAATGAGAGAAAGAGAATTGGATGAAGACCTTTGGATGGACCGAAGTGAATGGCGACTAGGCATCGGAAGACGTAGGAGAACGTTTTAAAACCGATATATATATATATATATATATATATATATATATATATATATATATATATATATATATATATATATATATATATATATATATATATATATGTATATATATATATATATATATATATATATATATATATATATATATATATATATATGGTATACAGCCAACTACAGGAAAACTTTTTCTTTTCCTTGTGGATTTTGATAATATATAGTTTTAGGAACTATCTTATTCCTTGAAAAACCAACCTAGCATACTCGAGACTAGCTCGTATTTCAAAATCGACGCCAAGATAATTTATTAGCGATTTACCAAAATACTAGAATATGTGTACGGGTTCTATTTGTTTGTTATACAGGGTGTCCCGGAAAATAGTGCGTTCCTTAAAGGTATAGGTAGAAGGCACCATGAAGAACAAAAAACTCTTATAACATTTTTTTCTAAATTCAACCGTTTGACCAAAAAACTATGAAACATTTTGGAATGAAAATTCAAATCTGGCAACTCTGTGAAGTACAAAAATCTAAACGTAAATAGTCCCATGTTTAGTAAACAGATAATTTGGAAGAATCCTGTTTAGTGTCAACGCCGAAAATGTTTTTAAATCGTGTCTTCATGAGTAATATTATGATATTATGTTGTTTATTTATGGCAGATCAATAAATGGAGAGGCATAATACCTACTAAAATTCTTTCAAAATGTTTTGCTGGAATTTCTCGTCGTATGAGTTATGACTGTTATGAGTGCATGTTACTCTATGAATTCATGTGTTCGCAAAAGTGGTGGTTCAGTTAAAATATGTATTTTCATCTTAAAATATGTAAGTATAATTCGTTTAAAATTATGCCATATTTCAACTACATTTTAAAAAAAAATTATAGTCAACAAAATAGTAAGTATTAGGTTGGCTTATTTTAAATACTGTAAGACACAAACGAGTTCTTATTCACCAGTGCGTAACATGTTGCCAGATTATTTAATTTTCTGAAGATTAAAATTCAGGTATATGGAAACCAATGTAATCTTTTTTTTGGAAACGGTTAACTTTAGAAAAAAATGGTATAGGACTTTTTGTTCTAAATTTTGTATTCTATCCATACCTTAAAGGAACGCACTATTTTCCGGGACACCCTGTAGATACGAATATTAACGTCAGAATTTGGGGTACATGTAGTAGTTAGTTTCAGTCATACAGTCAGATGCAGACGGGAAGGTCAAATCCATAGACTATCTAATAACGGCCTTGCGAAGTTAATTTGAGAGGAAGCATTGACGGGAAGAAGGCCCTTAGGACGCCCACGAGTTTGATATAGAAAAAACATATTGTCAGATTTAAAAAACAAAAACACTGCCTGGGATAACTATCAGGTGCATCGAGTAGCTTGGTAGTCATCACAGCCGGTCCCAAGCCCGGATAAAAGTGGAGGGTTAATAGGCGAGGTTAGCAACATACCTATCGTAAAATGAAGCAATGCTCAAAGAACCAACGGGATGCCTCGGAACAGGACGGATACACAGATGACGAAAACGGCGAGAATCAGGACAAAGAATAGGAAAAATATACTCAGAATTGCAACATGGAATATAAAATCATTGAACAACAGAGACCAGGAGTTAGAAAAGGAACTGAGAGAAAATAAGATAGAGATATGCGCGATCCAGGAAACAAAAAAGAAAGGAAAAGGACAGATGTGGCTTGGGGAATACTTCTTGATCTATAGTGGTGTACCAAAAAATATGAGAGCCAAAGAAGGCGTGGCCTTAATGATACACAAAAAATGGGCAGATAACATATATGAATGTCAATATATATCAGAAAGAATCGTAGTTACTAAGATCAAATTAGAGAAGCAAAAAATAAATATCATAGGAGTTTATAGCCCAGAAAACTGCAAACCTGAAGTCGACAGAGTCCACTTTTATAACGAGCTTCAACAAACAGTCGACGAAATACCAGCCAATGAGATAATATACATTTTAGGAGACATGAACGCAAGAGTCGGTAACATAATTATACCAGGCATAAAGCAACGATTCAATGAAGACAACAAAAATGAAAATGGGGAACTACTTATTAACTTTTGCTCTCAGAACGAATTTCGAATAAACAATACGTTCTTCAGACACAAAGATCAACAAAAATATACATTCTAAAATACAAGAGGACACAGATCCGTTATTGATTATATATTGACAAACAGAAACATCCACCACTCTCAAGTACTAGACATACGATGTTTAAGTGCGGCTAATATTGGAAGCGATCACAACCTAGTACTTGGAAAAATCAGAATAGAGCTACAAAGAAACAGGAAAGAAGACCCTGTTGAATGTGAGACAAGAATAAAGGTAGAACAGCTACGAGACTTGTCAACACGAGATCTATACCAGAGAAGATTGCAAAAAGTACTGAATGAAAACTACATTACACCGGATGAAGACATAGAAGAAAGTTGGAGGAAGGTCAGAGATAATATCAAAATGGCAGCAACGGAAGCACTTGGAGAACGTAAGATAAGTAAACATATACGAAAGAAAAGGAGAACCCCATGGTTCTGTGAAGAAATAAAAATAAAATGCCAAGAAAAAAAGAAAATCTACCTAGAATACAAGTCCAAAAGAACGAGACAAACATATGAAGAATATAAAAGAGTACGAAATGAATTAAACTCAATAGTAAGAAGGAAGAAAACAGAACATTGGGAAGCATTTTCAAAAGAGATAGAGCACGACTTTTATGGGATGCAAAGGGAAATGTGGAAAATGATAAGAGGTCAAAGAGCAGAGATGAAGGAATTGATAGAACTAAAACATATTGATACAAATACATGGACAACTTACCTAAAAAACCTTTATCAAACAGCTAATCACAAATAGCTGGAAACACCACGATTAGAATCGGATGAGAAAACAGAAATTAAAGAGGAAGATATAAAGAACGCCTCAAAAAAGATGAAAAATCGAAAAGCTCCTGGGAAAGATGGAATAGCTAATGAACTTTTACAGTACGGAGGAGATAGACTTCACAAAGAACTGAATATCCTTATAAGTAAAATAATAAATACAGGAAGAATTCCAGAAGAATGGAGAACCACTCAAATGATAGCGTTATTTAAGAAAGGTGATAGGGCAGACCCCAGTAACTCTAGAGGGATAAATTTACTGAGCACTATACTGAAACTCACAACAAAAATACTTATGGAGAAAATAATGGCGTGCATAAATATATCGGATGAACAACAAGGATTTAGAAGTGGAAGATCATGTAACGATGCAGTTTTTGTGATAAGACAAATAGCGGAGAAATCATTAGAATATAACAAACCAGCCTTTTTCTGTTTCATAGACCTAGAGAAAGCGTTTGATAGAATCCAATTAAAAGATGTGATACACCTTCTATATGAGAAAAATTTACCACTGGATATTATAAAACTGATAGAAAGCATATATGTAAGAAATAAAATAGAGATGAAAGTCAATGGAATAATAACAGAACCCATAGAAACAAACACAGGAATCCGGCAAGGAGATTCACTAAGCCCTCTACTGTTTAACATAATATTGGATGCAATAATAAAACAAGTGAAGAAAAAAAGAGGGTACAAAATGGGCAATAGAGAGATAAAAATACTCTGTTACGCTGATGATACCGTGTTAGTAGCAGAGTGCGAAGACGTCCTACAAAGATTATTGCACGAGTTCAACATTAACGCAAAAGAAATGAATATAAAAATATCAGTCCGAAAAACAAAAAGCTTAGTAATTGCCAAAGAACCAATAAGATGCAAATTGGAGTTAGACAATCAAATTATACAACAAGTAATGACTTTCAAATATCTGGGAATTAGCCGACAACAATATCGAAGAAGAGGTAAAAGACCAAATAATTAAAGCCAGTAGAACGGCCGGATGCCTAAACGACACAATTTGGAAAAACAAACACCTAAGATTGGAAACAAAGGCCCGAATATATAAGTCAGTTATTAGGCCAGTTATGACTTACACGGCCGAAACAAGACCAGATACAAGCAAAACACGAAGACATCTGGAAACCAACGAAATGAAGATCTTAAGAAGGATTGCTGGAAAAGGACTACAGGATAGGGTAAAAAGTGAGGAAATCAGACGCATATGTGGAGTAGACAATATAAATACCTGGGTAAAGAACAGAAAAGAAGAGTGGAATGAGCACATAAGCAGGATGTCTGAATCAAGGATAGTAAGAATAGCCAGGGACAAGTCACCGTTAGGCAGGAGAAGTATAGGACGCCCAAGGAAAAGATGGAATGACAACTTAGGGGCAGAATGAAAGGCACCGTTGAAGAAAAACAGGCAGTACTGCCTTTATAAAAGAAGAAGAAGAAGAAGAAGAAGAAGAAGAAGAAGAAGAAGAAAAAACAATGGTGCCATCTACTGACCCAATTATCATGAACGAAAGAGTATTATAAAGTAAAACCTAACAAATTGATAGAATATTTACAAATCAAAATGGTATCCAAATGATATGAGAATAATACAAAACCTGCACTGAAAGAAGGATGCATATATTAGAATAGAGACTGATGATATTCACTATCTCTACTAATCGCTGACAATGGCTGCGTTCACCAGAAATAATCGGTTTAAGTTTCAACTGAACAGCTGTGTTTCAGCGCTTTAAAACTACGTTCAGTCTGGTGAATGGTATTTTTCCGTTTGACACTTTCATAGTTGGTTTTGTTTTGTGTTCTCGCATGTTTTATGAATTATTAACTTAACCTAAAACGAGATTACTTGTTTTTGTTTATTTTGATATCGTGCTATCGTTCAACGATAACTTGGACGTGTCTTATACAAATTTAATTCAAAAATGGATAATATAATACTAATAATACCTTTATTGTTGTTTGATAATGACATGAACAAGAAATAATTTTTAGTGCTGCTGGCTGTGCTGGACTTGGCAGAACCATTGGATGATGATGAAGTATTCACACCATAAATAAATAATAATTGAAGACACGAGTGGATGAAGGTGCTATGTTACAAAATTTAGATTTTGAGAAAATTAAGGTTAAAGTTTTTCATTGTAAACTTTTCTCACATTCACTTTTATTAGGTAAAAACTTTTCTATGTCGTTACTAGTATATGGAATATGTTATTCACGGAAAAAAATATCAACAAAAAAAATGTGTCTTACCAAAATTTGAAAAAAACAGTACATAACACCTTCATCCACTGTATAATTCTAAAGAAATTAAAACAACTACTGTTTTATGGAAGAATCATGTATTAAAGAAAAACTTATCTAATCAGCTAACAAGATGTTATTGCTTAATATAAGGTAATAACAGTAATATAACGTAATACATTATTTTTTTTTCTAAGATTGGTTCATAGAAATATCGATATTCTGGTTTTACAAACTTAAGCTGTTCTTGGAGATTTTTTCTTTTTTCTTCAGAGATAGTTCCATATTTCTCCCGAATTCTTTCGATTTCAATATTCTCTGGCGCTGCTGTTCTATTCTTATTTTGAAGAATATTTACTTTTCTAAAAGGAACTGTTTCGTCATATGATTCTTTATACAAATAGGAACCATACTCTTCCACTCTTATCCATTTAATACCGTCTCTAAATCTGACTGTTTCATTTAGTTCGTCCTTTTTTCTGTTAGTAAGATGAAGTTTTTGCGGTAGATCAGCAATCCTTCTAAAGTGTTGAGCCATGTCGATGACTTGATTTTTTCGGCTAGCCTTTGAAATTATTTCCCGGTACGTATCTGGTACATATACCGTGTCGTGTTTTCGTAAAACCTTCTCGATTCTTCCGAAGTCTCTGTCACAATCTAAGTAAGTATGGCCAACCTCAGGAAACTTGTGGTCAATACAACGGAAGTATCCCTTCAAAATAAGATACTGATAAAGGCAAATCATGTGGAAGTTCTTGTTCTGGCCCGCACATGAATCGGACCAGATGATCAGATAATCCTTTTTGGTGATGCTTTCGTCGACTTCAATATATCTGAGTAGAGAACTGCATATTTCTGCACTTCCTCTGTTTGCAAGATCTTCGGTCCAGGTACAAAAACATGCTTTGTCTAGGCCTTTTGTAGTAATATGCACCCCAAAATTATAAAACCACATTTGCCTAAGGTAAAATGCTTTGGACGTTGTTATTTTTGGCAGTGGCATTGTTTGTTGCATATCGATTGTAATATAGACCAAGTTGTCTGAATCTTTTGCTTTTTCCTTGTCAACTTTGAGCGCTTTAGTTGATGCTGTGTAGTTTTCTTTATGTCCATCGTTAGATTCACCTCCATCACAGATACTACACGTATCACTTTTCGGATACCCAAATGATAAATTAAACTCTCGCGAAAAAATGTTGGAATATGAACATTTTTTAATTCTAAATTTTCCAGGAAGTTGTGCCAGATTACATTCCTCAAGATAGAACTCATACATTTTGCTCACATTTAGTAGAAGAGAAAGATATTTTTTATGAGGATTTCTATTTCTGGAATAGTGCGACTCTTCGACAGGAAATTTATTTATGTGCTCTATCACAAAATCCCTAACATCTTGGCCTATTTTGTGTGGCCTATTGGAGTGCTTACCTCTGCGATCTGGAGGAGGTGCTGCTACACTACTATTTATACGATTCTTTATAACATCAAGTTTTTTTCTGCCTATTTGGTATAGAGCGCATAACGCTTCTTTGCACACCTTTACGGTAAATCCATTTTTTGTAACGTTATACATATATGACGCAGTTTTATGTTTAACAGCATCTTTTCTTTCCCTCAACACTGGTTTTTTAATGATTGATTTAAATAGTAAAGCATTTTTTGCATTAATATCAAGTCTATAAAATTCATCCAAAAATGCCTTCCTGTCATCTGCTGAAAATTTAGTGCTACAAGAAAATCTACAGCCTTGTCTACAAAGAATACCTTTTTCTGGCTCCTTTCTTGGAACGAGAATGTTTTTGTAAGACAAATATTCTTCACCTTTTGCTCTATCTAAAGCTGCTTTGTGTTTCTTCCACGTATTTGGATCTCGTTTTCGTTTTTTGGAAACTTTTGCTGTCGTTGAAAAAATCTTTTGCTTTCTTTGTTTTTCATTTTCTTGGTCAACCTCGTTAGACCCGTTAGAAGGATTAATTATAGGCTTTTGAATAATCCCGCTTCCTTCTTTGTCTCCAGAAATGAATGTACCTCCAACAAGGTTTTTTACATGACTGTGGTCCGCTCTTTCTTCGTCCTCCGTGACACTAGTTCCTGAAGAACTGCTTCCTTCATTACTCGGAAAGTATTCAGCATCACCACTGCTGTCTGACAAGAATGGTTGGGTCCCCTCCAAATCTGAAAATAAAAACAGCTATTTACTTCTTACAGCTCCTTCTTTGTCTCCAGAAATGAATGTACCTCCAACAAGGTTTTTTACATGACTGTGGTCCGCTCTTTCTTCGTCCTCCGTGACACTAGTTCCTGAAGAACTGCTTTCTTCATTACTCGGAAAGTATTCAGCATCACCACTGCTGTCTGACAAGAATGGTTGGGTCCCCTCCAAATCTGAAAATAAAAACAGCTATTTACTTATACTTATATTTTAATTCTTCCTAATTATTATTGTTTAAAAATTACTTTTGAAAAGATAGGGGAATCCCCGGAGCAATCAAGTGTAAATATTTATAACAGATGATAGTTGGGTTATGTATTTCAACCAGCTCATTTACACTTTTATATAAATATTATGATCTAAATACCTATTGCCCAAAATATAATAAAACTTAATTATTTCATAACAACAGGATTGCACTTACCTGTTACATTTGAAATTTCAATGTTGAGGTTAGAACTTGCTGTGAATTCATTTTCATCATTTGGCAAATTTTGTTCACAGTTTATTTGTTCCTGCACTAGTTTTAACATTTGTTTACCTCTGGAACTCATTATAAATGTTAACTAGCATTAATATTATGATATTACTGCAAAAAACTGTAACAATGACACAGAACACGTGCGCGCAATACCAACTCACCAAGTAAAAGAAAATGGCCAGTGAGTGGATGAAGGGGTTATGTGTGTCACTTAACACCATCATTCATATGACGAAGGTATACAAAATATTACATGAATGTGGATGAAGGTATTTTGTGCCTATAACACCTTCTTCCATTATTCACTGGAAAATAATGTAACATAACTCCTTCATCCTTTAAAAAACCTAGACTTCTGTTACGAATCTTAGAATTCTAATGTGGCCACGTGATAAACAGGTACATAACACCTTCATCCATACAAAAAAACCGTTTTTAGAAAAATGTTACATAGCACCTTCATCCACTCGTGTCTTCAATTGTTACGAGAAATATGAATTATGTTGAAAATATTGTTCTTCAATACACAGATTTACAATTTCGTGAGCGTATACAAATGTATCTCCTAAGTTTCAATTACTTTATAATTAAAACCATTGTAAAAGTAAATATTTTCAAATCAGCGCGCCATTACAATATATTTCTTAAGCACGTTCAAGATTGAAGCGATGCAAATACTACGTTCAATAAAATGGCGACCGCTTCGTCAACACGTTGAAGTTTAGCCTAAATTGACATGACGTTCACCCGAAAAATCTTAAACAGTTTCAAAGCGCTGACATAGCGCACTGGTCTGGTGAACGCACCCATTGGCTAAGGGTAGAACAAAAACATGCTGAAGATACATGGATGAGCGCTGGGTACGTCGCGATCGCGGTCGAGGTTTACATCGATGACGGGAAGAACATACCGAAGATACTTTCCGTATCTTGTTTTGACATCGACATCGCTGTAGACCGCGATGCAAGGTCGCGAGGGTGAACGGGTTACACATCCTTAATAACTCTCCTGCAATAAATACATTGCCTATGCAATATACACACACCGGCAAAATTAGCCGAACACGTTAAAAATGGGACATGTTTGATGTCTCGTATTTCATAAACCAGTGGTCCGATTTGAGTGATTCTTTTAGTATGTTATAGCCTTATTATTTAAGAATATCGGTGTAATAATATTGTTGCTAGACAGGTAAATGTCATTTCATACCGGGTGTAACAAACATACTGTGTTTTTTTCTTAAAGTTCGGAACACCCTGTGGAATATTCCAGCATATATAAAATATTAAAATTAAAACTCGATTGTAGAATTATGCTTTCTTAACATTTTCTTTTTTGATTCATTTGCTTATGTTGGAAAATAAAAAAGTTATGTGCTTTAACAACTAGCCATGTTTTTTATCAATAAATCCTCATAGTAGGGGAGAAAAGTATGCTAAAGGACATCGCACATATCTTATGGAAAATATAATGTCACTCAAATTCAATAAAATTTATACCAATAGATTCGTTTTAAATTAACGATCAAATCTTATCATTGCGCCAACTCTCTATTTTCAAAAATAAGAGCAGAAATTGATATAAATAAATCTGAAATCAAATGGGTAGGTACATAAGTTAGAGAGAGAAAAAATATTTTAAAATGCCCAGATTTTCGGCACTCCATAAATCAGCGGATTAGTTTCACTAATCCGCTTAGGCCCAGCGGGATTTAAGCTGTTATGAATAGCACTCAGAGCAATAATGATTGTAACTAATATTTTATGGACTCCAAAAATGTGATTTCGATAAACTTTAATTGCAATTTGCGCCGTAATTAATCATAATTAAGAGTTGGCGCAATGATAAGAATTAATCGTTAATTTAAAACGAATCTAATCGTATAAATTTTATTGAATTTGAGTGACATTATATTTTCCATAAGATGTGTGCGATGTCCTTTGCAATTACTCGAGCGTTCTTGGGACCTGGAGTGGATTGTAAAGAATGGGTGGTACAACCAAAAAAAGTTCAGTAAAGTTTTCCATAAAATGTGGGACTCTCCATTTTTCAGTTTAATTTTCCATTTCCACCAATCGTTTTTTCCGATTATAGCTCCATTTATCCATAATAGGAAAAAATGTTGCGAATAAAAGTTGCTTATTTTTACGTCAAGGATCCAAATCTGCAATAAAAATTGGGGGCTCCTATTTAATATTTTAATGTAACCCCCACCCCACCTCCGTGGGGGGTCGTGATTGGTGCCATTCGGTAGATTTTTGAAAAATATTGAATAGGTGTATTTTGCAGTTTTACGATCTGATGTTCATTTCGCAAAATATCGCAGAGTTCGTATTTATATTTTTTAATTTACCCACCACCCCTCTCCGTGGGGTGTCACGAGCCCCACGGAGGTGGGGTGGGGGATTTAATTTAAAATCTTAAATAGGAGCCCCCAATTTTATTGCAGATTTGGATGCTTTACCTAAAAATAAGCAACTTTTATTCGACATATTTTTTCGAATTATGGATAGATAGCGCTATAATCGGAGAAAAATGATTATTTCAAATGGAAAATTAAATTAAAAAATGAAAAGCCCCCACTTTATGGAAAACTTAACCTAACCTTTTTCTGATTTTAGCACATACTCTTCCCAATCCAATAGGTCCCCATAACGCTCGAATAACTGCAAATTTAGTATACTTTCCTCCCCTACTATGAGGATTTATTGATGAAAAACATGGATAGTTGTTAACGCACATAACTTTTTTATTATCTCACATAAGTAAATGAATCGAAAAGTAAAATGTTAAGCAAGCCTAAGTCTACAATCGAATATTAATTCTAATATTTTACATATGCTAGAATATTCCACAGGGTGTTCCAAACTTTAAAAAAAAAACACAGTATGATTGGTACACCCGGTATAAAATGGTATTTACCTGTCTAGCAACAATATTATTACAACGATATTCTTAAATAATAAGGCTATAACATACTAAAAGAATCACTCAAATCGGACCACTGGTTTATGAAATACGAGATATCAAACATGTCCCATTTTTAACGTGTTCGGCTAATTTTGCCGGTGTGTGTATATTTATTGGGAAATATTATTTTATCTTTATTATACCTATCACATTTACTGCTGTTTATTAATAATAATCGCCAAACAACTTTTGGTTTCCTTACCTTTTTAAAATAATGGTTTTTGAAAACCATTTCCGTAGTGGAAATCCAAATATCAATTTAATAATTGTATCCTAATCAATTGTGGCTTAATTTCATATAAACAATATGTAACAATTAATTCAATTTCGCAAAAAATACTAATTTTATATCGGCAGAATACTTACTTCCTACTTCTGGTAAGTGATGTTGAGTTTTCATCCAGTCTTTGATAATGTGCATATCATCTTCCAGTTGTTTTAGGGTTTTTCCATTTCTTTTCAGTGCCCTACCCAATGCTTCGTCTTGGTTCCAAGTCAGCCACTTTTTCGTATCCATGGACACTGTAACAAAAAAAAAATGAGATTAATAAGTTAATCCAATCATATTGTATATACTAGCTTACTTCAAATGAACAGAAATTGTAATTAGTATGTAACAACTTTTGAAGGAAAATTTGTGTATAATATTAACAATATTCTTTTTCTCAAAAGAAAACAATGGCAAAAAAGACCAGTACACAGGCATTCATCGATTTAAAAAAGGCATATGACACGGTTCACAGAAAACAACTATAACTCAGAGGTTAATAGAAGCCGTAAAAATCTTTACAACAACAGGTAAGATTTAAAACGGGCAATAAGTACTCCAACAAATTTAAGACCACAAAAGGCTTATGGCAAAATAAATATGCTCTACGTCTCTGACATTGTTCAAGATATTTCTGGAAAAAATATTAAAACCATGGAAAAGGAAATGTGAAGGAATAGGAATACCAACCAGGGACAACTTCTTGTACACATTAAGTTTTGCAGATTACCAAGTTGTAATGGCTTAAGATGAAGAAGATCTGTTCTATATGCTCCGAAAATTAGAAGAGGAATACACACAAAATGGACTGGAAATAAACCTAGAAAAGACCGGATACTTAACAACAGAACAAGAACCACCGAGCAAGAGATAACCAGCAGATTAGCACAGTAAAGAACATGTATTAAACAAATGAACGGGGTACTGTGGAATAGAGAGACTACCAGAAATACAAAGAAGAGAATATTATTATAACAATATGGTACGAAGTTTAATGACCTGTGGAGCAGAGAATGGGTTAATAAACAAAAAAGACAGGTCCAAAATTACAGCAACTGAAATGAAGGTCATGAGAAGAAGATGCAGAATAACAAGAATAGATCACATTAGAAGTAAGCAGATAATGGCAAAGAATGGCAGTAGAATAAGACCTACTCAGCTACATCGAAAAAAAAACGTTTAATTTGGTATGGACATGTGAGAAGAGCAGATCGTACCAGTTGGATATCAAGGTTTCCCTTTAGAGCTCAATAGGAAAGGGAAGAAGAGGTAAACCCCAAAGATCATGGATGGATGAAGTAGACGAGGCAATGGAAAGATGAAACCTTAGAGATGGTGAATGGCAGAACAGAAAGGCTGGAGAGGTGGCTCAAAGGAGAAAGGCGGCGACAGCTGTAAAAATCCTTATACAGATCGATTAACGATAAGATACCAGAAACTGCTATGTGGCCGTACCTTTTTCAAAAGAAAGCAGTCAGACAAGACTTAACGTGAAACAACTTGAAACATGGTGAGTTCCTACGACTCGGAGAATTTATACTCCCTATTCTGGTGGAGACATGCTTCAATCCTGATCAAGGTCGCTAATTATATGAGCTGAGCGTGACCAAGTGATACATAGATACAAGAATTCACAAAAAACTAGACGCTGACATCAGTGATACTCAGTTCGGGTTTCGAAACGGGCTTGGAACAAGGGAAGCACTATTTGCACTTAATATCATGTGCCAAAGATGCCTGGATGTTAACCAGGATATATATATATATATATATATATATATATATATATATATATATATATATATATATATATATATATATGTGCTTTATTGACTACAACAAGGCGTTCGATAAAGTTCGCCACGAACACCTGATGAGATTGTTGGTAGGGAAAAACTTGGATAAAAGGGACCTCAGAATTATTTTCAATATTTACTATAACCAGAAGGCGAATATTAGAGTAGAACGGGAAACAACCGAGGAACTCGAGATCAAAAAAGGCGTAAGGCAGGGATGCATACTTTCACCAACCTTGTTTAACTTATATTCAGAAGATATTATAAACAGAGCCCTTGCTGACCAAGATATAGGAGTTAAAATAAATGGCACTTTAATAAACAATTTGAGATACGCTGATGACACAGTATTAATAGCAGAAACCCCGGAAGATCTCCAAACACTGATAAACAGAATAGTAGAGTGCAGCGAAAAGTTCGGTTTATCACTTAACATCAAAAAAACAAAAATAATGATGGTGTCGAAATCTCCAAAAAAATTTTCTGACATAACCGTACTTGATCAAAGAATTGAGCGTGTTAGAAAATATAATTACCTGGGAACTGTGATTAATGAAAACAACGACAACTCTGAAGAACTCAAGATCAGAATAGAAAAAGCTAGAGCTACTTTTACCAAAATGAAAACAGTTTTATGCGGAAGAGAGCTAAGTTTAAATCTTAAAATTCGCCTGATGAGATGTTACGTGCTGTCAGTTCTTTTCTATGGAATGGAAGCTTGGACACTGAAAAAGATCGATACAAGGAAAATAGAAGCATTCGAGATGTGGATGTACCGCAGGATACTGAGAAAATCGTGGACAGATAGAGTGACAAACATGGAAGTGTTGCGAAGGATGCAGAAAGAAAAAGAACTTGCGCTTACTATTAAAAAGCGCAAACTGCAATACTTGGGACATATAATGAGGGGACAAAAGTACCAGCTACTACAATTAATTATTCAGGGAAAAATAATAGGTAAAAGATCCATTGGCAGAAGAAAACATTCATGGTTGAAGAATTTAAGAGATTGGTACAAGTGCAGCAGCTGCCAATTATTTAGATCTACGATATCAAAAATACGCATAGCCTTGATGATAGCCAAACTTTGGAACGAGGACGGCACCTGAAGAAGAAGAAGCGTGACCAAATGCATGCTCGTGCATGAACTAGTACGAAGACTATTACAGTTTGAAATAGAAAATACTAAATGAAATAAATAGTTCACTCACGGTAAAATATTGCAAAACCTCCAAATTTTAACAACCGCTTGAATTAGCATGAAAGTACCCCGCACAAACCTTATGGAAATTAGATCCCAGTGGATTTCGTTCATACTTTGGGAAAATACTCTTTGAAGCATCCTGATTATAATTTCTCATGGGCACATCTCAATCGTTTGAAAGATTTTCAAGATATAGAGGCACAAACTCGGAAAATTATAAGATTTACTGGGTATTCCAATTCTCTGAGTTACTGGTTATCTGGCAACATGTAGAAGTTTGGATCAAGGAAAAGTACTAGTAGTCCAGGATTTTTTCCTGGCTATCCAATGGCGAACTTTACTTTCACCTTGACCTTCAACGGACGTCATCTTCTAGAGTGTCGATACTTTTCGGCACTAAATTGATATAAACAGATTACTCATGGGTTTTTGGGATCGCTAAACACGAATATGCCATCAGAATTGACCTCCGGAGGACGTGGTGTCCAGGGCCACTGCCATGGGCGTCATCTTCTAGAGTTTCGATGGTTTTCGGCATTTAATTGATGAAAATGAATTACTGGAGGGTTTTTTGAGGTCGCTAAACACGAATATGCCACCAGAACCGACTCCCGGAGCACCTATTTTCCAAGGTAAATGAAAGGCGCTCCTGGAATTTCAAGGGTCTTTGGTACGATATTAATGCAAACGGATTAGTTATAGGTTATTGGGGTTGCTGAACACGAATACGTGATCAGCACAAACTCAGGAGCACCTGGTGCCTAAGACAGGTTATCTTCTGGAGTTATAAACCTAAGAGTAATCCATTTTATTCCTTTATTTGATTCATCCGAAACTCCAGAAGATAACCTGTCTTAGGTACCAGGTGCTCCTGTGTCTGTGCTGATTACGTATTCGTGTTCAGCAACCCCAAAAACCTATAACTAATCCGTTTGCATTAATGTAGTACCAAAGACCCTCGAAACTCCAGGAGTGCCTTTTATTGACCTTGAAAACCAGGTGCTCCGGGAGTCGGTTCTGGTGGCATATTCGTGTTTAGCGACCTCAAAAAACCCTCCAGTAATTCATTTGCATCAATTAAATGCCGAAAACCATCGAAACTCTAGAAGATGACATCCCTTGAAGTGGCCCCGGCCACCACGTCCTCGGGAGATCAATTCTGATGGCATATTCGTGTTTATGGATCCCAAAAATCCATGAGTAATCTGTTTATATCAATTTAATGCCAAAAACTCTCGTAACTCTAGAAGATGACATCCGCTGAAGGTCAAAGTCAAAGTAAAGGTCGCCATTGGATATCCAGGAAAAAATTCTAGACTACTAGTACTTTTCCTTGATCCAAACTTCTACATGTAGCCAGATAACCAGTAACTCAGGGAATTGGAATACCCAGTAAAGCTTATAATTTTCCGAGTTTGTGCCTCTATATCTTGAAAATCCTTCATACGATTGGGTTGTGCCCTTGAGAACTTTTTATCAGGATGCTTTAAAGAGTATTTTCCCAAAGTATGAACGAAATCCACTGGGACCTAATTTCCATAAGGTTTGTGCGGGGTACTTTGGCACACATATCTAACATGTCAAAGAAGAAAGTAATATTGTGTGGATGTGCGCTCTTACCCTGGGGATGAATGTCACCCCTTCTAGTGGGTGGAAAATCATACTTTCAAAATAAGTTCGGAATTGGATAAACTGACTACTTCTAAGCAACTTTTTGGTTAAGTAAGTTTAGAGTTATTTCAATAAGTTAATATTTTCGAATTATTTTCGAGTGAATATCTTTAGTTAAGTGGAATCCAGAAAGCCATGTCTGAGAGAGATCTCCGTCCAGGAGATTGGACAGATCGACGCGGCTGGAGAATAGGAACCGGAAGGAGCAGGACGCTATAAACCGGTGTTATATAATATCTTTATTTTTCAACGAAAAAAAACATGTTTTTAGACAGTTCTTCGCAAATAACTCAAGCAGTAAATATTTTATCAAAAAAAAATATTCTTGGCAAAACTACAGCCAATAAATTAGTGAAAAAACGATGTATATAAAGTATAATATGCGCCCAGTAGAAGCTGAGCTGTAGCTAATGAAAAATAGGTTCCTATTTTTCAAATTTCCAATCGAATATTTTACCGGGGAATAACCAAAAAACAACCGACTTAAAAATTTTTTTTTATTTTCAAAAAAGTTTTTAGCAACCAAAGTAAGCAAATAAGTTACGATCAAAATAATGTTTGTCCCTTTTACTTTTTGCTAAAAAAAATGGTGAAAATCACCCCCTAATTACCATCCCAAAATAAAATTTATTGTTACCGTTTCACAAATTATTTTGCTTATGAATCACTAGTGTATGCAAATTCTGAACAACCATCAACATATTAAGAAATTTTTGTCTTACAAGAAAACAAGAAAAAAACACAAAATATTCATTAAAGCAAAACATACATTGTTTTTACTCTTTGACATTGGTATCACTAGCATTTAATGATGGGCAAGTATGAAGCGAGTATGAGGGATACGAAACGAGCTGCCTAGCGGGGAGTTTGAATTTAATTTTTTTTTAAACTCACCCCTAGAGGAAAAGCACATATCGGCACAAAATCAATTTTTTTGTTTAACATATTAGCTATGCCTATGCCAAATTTCATACCAATCCAATCGATTCATTAAAATTTACAGCAAAAACCGTGAGTAAATGGACTGGTGAAAATTGTAAAAAAAATATTTATTTTAACGTACCTACGTTATAATGATGGCAATTTATAAGAAAATTAGCTAATCTCACCGGGACTGATGTGCGATCTTACCTATCATTTTACACTAACACATTGATATTATTATTATGTTATACTATCAACAAACACGTTGCTTTAAACAAAACCAATTGTTTTAGCTAAACTTATCGTTCTGTTACAAGCGATTTCCTTGAAATTTGCTATACAAAGGCCAATAAATAAAATTTACAGTTCAATATACAAGGATTAATAGCATTTTTTGATATTGTTTATAAAAATGATTAAACGTAAATTTCAGATAAGATATTTTCTGTTTCAAGGAAAAGATAGCTTTCCCAAAAATACTAAAAAAATATGTAATATATACCTTCTTTAAAAATATATAAGTAACACGAATGATCCGGTTACAACAGAAAGATATTAAAAAATTATCTCAGAAGAATCAAAGACCCAATGACGAGGACAATCTCTAACTTATATGGGGCAGATATTACATGGGTAGAAATTATTAAAGAACACACATATGTGTTTTTTGGCAATTTTCGGATTTTAAATCGCTTATAACTTTAAAACTATTATATTTTGAGAAAAATGTCAGGAAACTTATTTTAATTAGAGTATTCCAAAGAATCTAGAAAAAATACTTTCGGAGGAAAATAGAATTTTGAAATGGAGCGCCCCGCACGGGCACAAAAAATCGGATAAACACGCATATTTAACAATTAAAAAACAATAAAGTAAGACGCGATCACTCTTCAGAATCTTGAAGCTGAATGTTTAGTCTTCAATTTAACGATCTGTCAACCTCAAAAATACTAATTTCGATATGAGTTTTTAAGCCTCGAAAATGCGTATTTTCGCATTTTTCAGATTTTAAATCGCCTATAACTCGGAAACTATCAATTTTTAAGAAAAATTACAAGATACCTTTCTTGTCTAGAATGACCCAAGAAACCTAAAAATATTATATTCTAGGGCAAAAAAATGTGATCTTTTGTATTTGTTTTAAAAAATTTGTTAAACAATTTTTGTCCAAAAATTCCGCCCGGCACCCTTCAGATTTGTTTAAAGGGGACATTTTTGAATAGGAAACCAAAAAGAAACCGAATCAGAAATTTTATCAGTCGGGAGCAGTCTCACCGCATGGACTATAAAGCAGGCGCTGAGCCATTTGAATACACGAAAATATTAAAATGCCGATCTTCGCGGTTCGTTCAGTTACTCTGAGCTAATTAGCAAAATACAAGGAAAAGTTATTTACCAGCAATTTTATTGCTGGAGTCGAATCTTATTATTGTATGTATTAATAATATAGATATGCAAAGTCCGCAGATAGTGTGCTACTTTTTTTATAAACACAATGGCACCCGAAAATCATGTTTTTTCAGTTTTTGCTCTATAATTCCAAAGATTGTAACTCTAGACCAAAAACACTCAAATAAAAATTCACCGCAATTAAATTCTGCATAGAGGCGTGTTTTTTCTGATTTACTTGAATAAAAAAAATGCATATTTCTGCAGTGCATGTATTAAGTCAAAAAATATGAAACCTTGTCACACACTAAATTCCAAAATAAATAGTTTTTTCGAAATTGAAATATTAGATGTAAGCCACAGTTAAATAGTACATGTGGTGAGAAAGCTCCCGTCTGAAAAAAATTCTGATTCGGTTTCTTTGTGGATTCCTATTAAAAAAATGTATCTCCGTTAAATTTTTGGGCAGAAATTGATTAAACAATTTTTTTAAACAAATACAAAAGATCACCTTTTTTGCCCCAAATAATATTTTTGTTTTAAGTTTTTTGGGTCATTCTAAACAAGAAAGGTATCTTGTAATTTTTCTCAAAAATTGATAGGTTTTGAGTTATAGGGGATTTAAAATCTGAAAAATGTGAAAATACGCATTTTCAAGGCTTAAAAACTCATATTTAAGTTAGTATTCTTGAGGTTGCCGAGTAGTTGAACTGTAGTTTAAGCATTCATTTTCAAGATTCTGCAGACTGATCGGGTCTAACTTCAACTTGCACCTTTGTTACTTAATTGTTAATTATGCGTGTCCATCCGATTTTTTTGCCGGTGCGGCGCGCACTTTTTCCAAAAATCTCCTATTTTTCTCCGAATAATATATTTTTAGATTTTTCGAGACATTCTAAATAAAATAGGTTTCTTGTCATTTACTCAAAAATTAATAGTTTTTAAGTTATAAGGGATTTAAAATCCGAAAATGCGTTTTAAATTCCTTATAACTTTATAACTATTAACTTTTGAGAAAAATGACAGGATAAATTATTTAGAATGTCCGGAAGAATCTGAAAAATATATATTATGTCGGAGGAAAATAGGAGAATTTTGAAAAAAGCGCGCGCCGCACCGGCCAAAAAATCGGATGGACACCTATAATTAAGAATTAAATAACAACGGTGTAAATAATTGAAATTAGACCCGATCAGTCTGCAGAATCTTGAAAATTAATGTTTAAACTACAATTCAAGTATGTACTTGGCAACCTCAAAAATACCAATTTTGTACGAGTTTTAAGCCTTGAAAATGCGTATTTTCGTATTTTTCATACTTTAAATCGCCTATAACTCGAAAACTATCAATTTTTGAGAAAAATCACAAGATACCTTTCTTATTTAGAATGACCCAAAAAATCCTAAAAAATATTCTTCGGGGCAAAAAAGGTGATCTTTTGTATTCGTTTAAAAAAATTGTTTAAACAATTTGTGCCCAAAAATTTCGCCCGACACCCTTCAGATTTATTTAAAGGAGATATTTTTAAATAGGAATCCACAAAGAAACCGAATCAGAAATTTTTTCAGACGGGAGCGGTCTCACCACATGGACTAAAAGGCTCCCTACAAAAAAGATGTTATGTATATAAAAATTGAAAAAGAGGAACTGTAGGAAAAAATATTCACGGCTCCGAAATCTTCGTCAATGGACGGGTTTATCACTAGATGAATTGTTACATGCCGCGCAAGATCGAGAATGATATCGACAAATCGTCTTGGAAGCTACCCACGCCTAAAATTTGGGCACGGTTCTTAAAGAAGAAAAAGATATATAAAAATTGCGTCTCATATCCATATTAAAATAGGCAACAAAAAGACTAAAAATATGTTAATTTTGAAATGCAAATAGTTGGTTACTTACCAGTTGTTGGAAGGCATATTGCAGATTTTAGCAGAAAATCCATTTTGAAGCGTCGACTAACTTAGATAGTGAACCAAAGACTTGGGCAGTATAAGTAGTACCACTACCAAAGTGCGAATACCACCAAAGACTGGATGATTACGCCAAGATTTTTTGTGTATTTATAGACATATTATGTTCCCTTAATCACCTTCTAATGGCGTATTGATTTGTTGCATATTGTAAGGGATATGTTTTTGATTAGGTTTCATTTAAAAACGATTAGGAAGTGTTGCTGTAATAATATAATCAGGATTGGCCCTGGATTAAAAATGTTTAAATAAAAATATTACTAAGATAAAAATATTTTTTTTATTTATTTTAATGCCTTGACAACTAATGGCCATTGGCATGGTAGAGTTGATTTGGCAATAAAAGAAGTACCTTCTTCTTCTTTTTACGTAGACATGACTCTGTCTGTTTTTCAATGTGCCTCCAGTAAGTTGTCATTCCACCTTTTTTGTGGTCTTCCCACTGATCGTCTTCCTATTGGGGAACCGTCTCTCGCCGTACTTACTACTCTATTTGTTGTCATTCGATTTATGTGGTCGTTCCATTCTACTCTTCTGCTTTCCACCCAGTTATTAATGTTGTCCACCTTGCATCTCCTTCGTATATCTGCACTTCTAGCTTTATCCCGCAGTGTCTGACCATCGATTTTTCGCAGTGTTCTCATCTCTGCTGTTTCTAGCATTCTCTTTATCATTTCTTTATCAGGTCGTGTTTCTGCCGAGTATGTCATTATTGGTCTAATGACTGTTTTGTAAATTCTGCCTTTCACTTCTTTTCGAATGCTTTTATTTCTAATTATTGTTTCATTTAGGCAACCTGCGACATTGTTTTATTCACCTGATCTTCCACTTCTGTTTCGAGCTTTCCGTAGCTAGATAGTGTGATGCCTAGATATTTAAGCTCCATGACCTGTTCTATTATTTGACCCTCCAGCTCTAATTTACACATTATCAGATCTGCTGTCATAACCATGCATTTAGTCTTTTTGGGGAAATTAACATGTTAAATTTTCTAGCGGTTATATTAAATTCGTGCAGCTTACCAAAGAGGTACCTAGTGTACTGTATAGGGTATGAGTTGAGTAAATGTCTTGTTACCTTGAAAAATTGACTTCATTGTCTTTTCAAAGAGACACAATTGTATCCGAACATCAGCGGCCCCTCCGGTGAGCACCGATTACACAAAGATAGAAACTATTTGCATCTATTATTTTTTAATACATGAAAAATCGTAACCATTAGTACATTCTCTCATGGTTTTTGCTCTAAATTTTAAAGAGCCGCTTGGATTGACATGAAATTTGGCATACGTATAGCTTACATGTCAAAGAAAAAAAGTGATATTGTGCCGATGTGTGCTATTGCCCTGGGGGTGACTTTCACGCCCTCTTGGGGGTGAAAAAATATATGTCCAAAATAAGTCCGGAAATGGGTAAACTGACTAATTTTAAGTAACTTTTGTTCTATAGAGCTTTTTCGACAAGTCAACACTTTTCGAGTTATTTGCGAGTGAATGTGTTCATTTTTCAACAAAATAACCACATTTTATACGGTTTTTCGCAAATAACTCAAAAAGTAAGTATTCTGTCGAAAAAAACGTTCTTAGCAAAAATATAGCCTATAAAAAAGTAAAAAAATTGGTGTATGCGTTAAGTCTCTGGATCTCGTAGAACCAGAGTTATAGCCAATGAAAAATAGATTCATATCCACCAAATTTCAAATATAATATTTCGACGTGAAATATCCAAAAAATTAAGCACTTTTTGGGGAAAACCCATTAAAACTTTTTTAAATTGTTTAACAAAAGCTTTATTAATGTTTTTACAAAAAGTTTCTAGCATTAAATTTAAGCAAGTTACGCTCAAAATAAAGTTGGTCCCTTTTGTTTTGGCAAAAAAAAATCGGCAAAGCCACCCCCTAATTAGTAACTTAAATGAAATTAATCGTTACCTCTCCACAAATTATTTTACTTAGGTGTGTTTATATAATCTGTAACTTTCATCGATTCAAAGTGCTTATTTTTGAAAAAAATTGGTTTCAAAATAAAATTTTTAAAAATTTTAATTTTGATTAATATGTTTTTCTCAAAATATCTTAAAAATTGTTAGAAGTACCAAAAATCTCGAAAAACAAAAAAAGTCAGCATTGCTTTTCTGAATATCATGTATTTTTTTGTTTATCTGTTAGATAAAATTTGATTAAGATTTGGTGTTTCTAAATTTGCATACATTCGTGATCAGTGACTCGTTCAACCCCTTTTAACTACAGCCCTTTCAATAATAAGGACTTTGAACCGATGAAACTTACAGATCATATAAACAATACATACACGAGTCAAGAAACTTGTGAAGTCGTAACGATTAAGTTCATTTTTGATAATAATTAGGGCGTGATTTTCTCGATTTTTTTACCAAAACAAAAAGTGACTAACTTTATTTTGAGCGTAAATTGTTTACTTTTGATGCTAGAAATTTTTTTTATAAAACAAAAATGAAGCTTTTTTTAACAATTTTAAATAAGTTTTAATGAGTTTCCCCTAAATGTGCTTCATTTTTGGTTATTTCACGTTAAATTATTCCATTTGGAATTTGACGAATATGAACGTATTTTTCATTAGCTATAACTCTGCTTCTACTAGGTATAGAAACGTGATATATACACCATTCTTTTAAATTTTTTACAGGCTATATTTTTGCTAAAAATATTTTTTCGAAAAATTACTTACTATTTGAGTTATTTGCGAAAAACCGTCTAAAGGCGTGGTTATTTTGTTGAAAAAATGAACATATTCACTGCCAAATAACTCGAAAAGTATTAACTCAGTGAAAAAACTCTATAGAACCAAAGTTAATTAAAATTAGCCAGTTTATCTATTTCCTGACTTACTTTGGACGAATATTTTTTCACCACCAAAAGGGGGTGAAAACCACCCCAGGGCCAGAGCACATATCGGCACAATATCACTTTTTTTCTTTGACTTGTTAGCTATGTGTATGCTAAATTTCATGTCAATTCAAGCAGTTCTTTAAAATTTAGAGGTCTTGCAATATTTTACCGTTAACCTTTAACTAGCCGCGTATCAAGTTATGACATAACTACACGCGTGGCGTACTTTATACGTCACAAGAAAAGACACTTAAAAACAGCGGATTTGTTTATTTTTTTTTTTTGAAAAATACACTGAGTTGTTTGTATAAACCTTATTTGGCATAAGTGAATACTTGGAGTTCCTTCTCAGTAAGCCAATTGGGATTTATAACTGGAATCATGGAATAACTGGATTCCATGGTAAATAAAATTATTAATAAAATTTTTTTTGAAATGTATTTTTTTTAGGAGAAAAAATATTGTTAATAATGAAAAATATATTTTGTGCCATAATGACTAAAAAACAATTGAAATATGTACTTATATTACTACTTATATTAATATATTCGTGGGGTATATTGTCCACCACCGGAAACAACAAATAATAAAATGTAAATTACGATCTTTCCAGAACGCCGATTATAACGAAACTAAAACCAAATTGTAAAGCACATTCCAGTGAGAGGTTAGAGTGATAAACAAGGTCAAAAATTAAATTTTTAAAAATATCTGCAGTATAATTCTTATATCTGACGTACAAAATACGCCAGCGCGTGTACTTAAAGGTTAAAGAACGGACTACATTTGAGATTCGAACTCATGACCCATGAATCCATAATCTCTCCTATCACTCAATCACAGGGGGATGTAAAGAGATTTTAAGATACCGTATAATATATTCTTACTATGTACCTGCAGTCTATTTGTTCTTCTTGTAGTTTGATGTCTGCCATCAATCGTTGAGTATTATGTTGGCTCAAAATTTTTCCCAGACTAACTTTATTGACACTAGCTCTAAATATAATGATACAGACTGATTTCCGTACTCAAAATATTCAGCCATGATGTTCTTTTTTCTACCAAGACCACGTTTGGCTTGGATCTTTAGTTGAATAATAAGATAATATATTTTTCAGAATGTCTTATATTGTGACCACATTTACCTTGGATCTTTAGCTGAATTTCTTCTTCTTAAAGTGCCCTCTCCGCAATGGAAATTGGCTACTACAATTACAAATTCTTGTCTCTCTTTAGCTGTCATTATTTGCTATTCAAAATTTAGTCCTGTCCATTGTGGAATGTTTTTTAGCCACGATGACCTTTTCCTTCGTAGTCCGCTTTTTCCCTCGAACTTTCCTTTCACTATTAGTTATTAGTCCATTGAAATGTTACACATAGAGTTGCATTTTTTAGAGGAGTCAATTTTATTTTGTTTTTATTTGTAGGAGGATTCAGTAGAAGCTTAAGTTCAAGTTTTTGGGGTCGCCACCCTTGTCCCCCGGCCGCCATCTTGGAAAAAGTGGTGCGAAGGGCTTTCGCACTGTATTTCCTAAACTACCTAACTTACAGAAAATTTAATTACACACAAAATATAGCAAATTAAATTTTCTACAATTTTATGTCTATTACCGTTATAGTTAAGTGACCAACAAAAAAGTAATAAACCAAAATAAGAAAAAATTTTGTAAGAAGATTCCTTTTGGAGGTTATAACTTTTTTGCGTAGATTTCACAATATAATAACAACATAGCGATTCTGTAGAGGATTTTTCAACGAACAATTTTTACTGTAAAGTTGTTTAATTCTATTTATTTATCAAGGTTTTGCAGCACTCCAAACTTGACCAGATTCTCGAGTTCTCATAGAAATACAATAAAACCAAAACCTTAGGCTTACTTTTCTATCTATATTCATTTATTATAATTTTAACATTCATATGCTATTATTAAGCTATTTTTGATCATTTTCCTTGCCACCTATGAGGTAGAGTCTGGAAGCGAGTTTTTTTGTGAGGTATCCCCAATAGGCCGAGTCCACGGACTATTTCTAGACAAAATAATATTATTTATTATTATATGTTGAAAAATATCTATCGTACTTATTATTTTTTCATTTTTCTCGATGGTCCAGGCTGCGAGTCAAGATATGAATCAGTATCTGAGGTGAATTTTTGTGGTATAATAAGTGTTAGAGTTGGCGTCATTGTCGGTAATTCATCTTCCAATACATTTTCTTCAATAATCAGTGTTGATATTTCCACGATTTTGCTGAAATTTTCACCACCACAATGGAGGCACACTGTTGAATATTTGCGGTCTGATTTTCGACAACCACATGCATTTCCAGTTTCTATTGCATCTGCAAAAGCTTTTAATAAGCTCGGGGGTACTGGAGGCGTGGAAGTTTGGATTGGTATCCAAAAGGTTCCATACTTTTTCCAGCCCCAATCTTTTTGATCACAATGTTTACCGGCCCATGACTGAATCTGGTGATATACTTGGAGTCTGTGGAAATGGGCTGCATATTGTGTTGGAGGAAGTGAGAACAGATTAAATGCATTTCTTGTCATTGTTTTAGAAAATCGTTTGTATCTCAGGGTTTCCAGAGAATCGTCTTTATTTCCGCCATATAAAGCGACCAAAACGTTCGTCGACAACAGTGAGTAATGATAGCTCGAGTTTCCCAAATAATTTTAATAATAATAATAAGGCAAATAATTTTCCCCAGAGGTTTTTTACATATAAAATAATCACCAATCACCACTCATGATGCGCGCTTACAAAAAACACAAAATCCTTATTTAATCGCAAAAATATAAATTTTACCCACAAAACTCTCAATAGTCTTATCAATAGTAATACCACTAGTGATTCAATTTTCGCGATAAGTCTGTCGATTTACTTCTAAACGAAACTGAGTTGCTTGAAAACACCACGAGTCCGTAGGACGAGTGGTGTTTTCTTTAAGCAACTCAGTTGAGTTTAGAAATAAAAGACAGACTTATAAGATAAATTAAATCACGACTGGTATTTTATTAGACTATTTCACGAACAAAGTGATAGGTCAAAAATTCAGTAGAATGAGAGGAAGGAATTTAATAATAATACATTTGATCTAGGTAACCCAAATCTACCCATTTTTTGAATAATTCACAATTAGTCACAATCATGAAATATTTATTATGACTATAAATAATTTGTTATAATTATTTTTTACCTATAACAATAAATAATTTGTACACGAAAAAAATACATTATTCTCGACTATAATTATTATAAACGGTGCAATTGTAAAAATTTTGAATAGTATGACCGTTATTAGGTGGATACAATGTATTGTTGCTATTATTACTTGATGTACTTGGAGTATTTCTAAAAGTATTCACTATGTTCTGATGATATTCGGCACTAAGATGTAAATACGGTTTCATCGAGTTCGAACTTCCATGTCCAGTAATTTTCATAGCTTGTTGTTCACTAACGCCAGATTGTAGTAACTGACTAACTGCAGCGGCACGATTAGAGTGATTCGTTATTTTCACTTTTTAGTGTCTAATCCTATCTTTTCTGCAGACATTTTTGTCCATTTGGATATTGTATTAATTCCAATAGGACAATTCTTGTACCAATTACTATTATTATATTTATTCCACTTGCCATTCACAGTCAGAAAAAGTCTATCATTGGTAATAGTTTCCCTTTTGGATATAAGTTTCCGGTATAATCTCACAGGACACATTTCAGGATTCTTCAAATTTTGAGTAAGCCATTTATTATCTGCACAGTTCTTATCACCACCTTGGCGGGTTTTGGAGAATATCGGGTTATATGCAATTCTGTTTGTTAAACAGCCTTTGTTGTTAGTCTCTTCCTTGAAAAAATGTAACATGGAAAAACTTGCTTCGTTACCTCTCCAAGCTAATTCTACGGCAGCTATATGAAAAAACTTCTTTTGGAGTCCCTCTGGCGTGTCTTCGTCCCATTGTAAGCACATATTCTTATATTCATCCGAAGTCATAGCGACAGAACTCGTTTTCCTTTCATCGGGTACAGTTTGCAACAATTTTCTCTTACTATCACGAGCCGCTCTCGCTTCCTTGAAGGTTATATTTTTGAAGGGATCAATATATCTCTGATACTAACAGAAATATTTTTCTTGTACCAATTTTGCAGTAGTGTTCCATATGGTTTTAATAACACTCTCCTTGTAATCACTACCATCAATTTTTCGCATGTTGAAAGCCCAGTCTTTTAGAATGAATGCTAGTCTTTCGTTGTTATTTTCTGCATCTAATTTGTAGTTGCGATCCACACAGAACATCATAAATTGTCTCGATATATAAGATTTAGATTTTCTTGTGTTACTCGGTATATTTTCTTCAATGCTTTGGTTTATAACTTCGTTTGAAGCACCACCGAAACGACTCATTTTGACGTATACAGCTACAATAATTTTTTTGGCACACGTCAAACTTTGCTTTGCGATCGGTATCCATGGTTACGTCGTTGAAAACACGAAGCTGATAGACCAATCAGAATTGAAAGACAGTTGGTGTTTTCGCGATAACACAAGCTGTCTTTGGTTTGTGATTGGTCAGATTATGTGAAAATTTTAAGATGGGTGAAATAGTCTATAAAACTCAAAATACTTTTCACAATTTTTAATACGGCTGCACGTGGCCAAATAGGTAGCACAACTGTAAGAATAATAGCCTAATAAAATAAAAAAAGTCAAAATGTAAATTCTTACAGGTTGAAACAAATTTTATATCAAAGTTTAGGTGGGTACAAAAGATATTTTCAAGAAAGTATCCAAATCATACAAGGGGATCATTGTTTAAATAATTAAAAAGGGGTCATTTTTGCAAAAAAAAATATTTTTTTAACTGCTGAGGTCATTCAATTACTAATGAAGGTCAACAGGATTACTTTCTGTAAAGCTGAAGGGCAAATCTTTCACATAAGACTTACTAAATTAAATTTGACCCCCTATTTATTTAAATAATTGTATATAAAACTGTAAAAACAAATTTGCAAAAAATTATTTTTAGCGTTTTAAATAAACACTATTAAATATCTTTTTTTATAGACAAAGTTGCGCTATGTTACTAGTATGAAGCAAAAAAAAACTGGTTGAAAAATATTTAATATTTTTTGAGATATTTAATTTGTTTATTAAATGTTACTATATTTTCAATTGCAAAAACGCGGTTGTTGCCAAAGAAATATTCACCTGAATAAGATCTGAATATTTTGATTTTTATCTATATTTTCGACAAATGTATCGATAAATTCAAATTTCAACGAAACTCCCCCCTAAAATGGCACTTAAAAATTATTCAAATTTGTTTAAAATTTGTTTTTTTAATAACGTCGCAGGGACTAAGTATTTTGAAATGTCGTTTCGATAATTGGGTTCCTGGGAATTTTTTACTAATTAACAAAATTTTTTTGTCGTTTTTTCTTCTTCTTTTTTTTTTTTCTTGGAGTTATATTACTACGGGCCCTTTTAGGGTTAAATTTCATTAAGAATGTCGAATCTCTGAGTTGTAGATTCTAGATCTAAAAATATTAAGATTTAACTAAAATCTCTTAAATAAAATGTGGCTACTTACTGAGTTACAGGGTGCTTTACTTAAAAATTTAAAAATTATTGTTACCAAGTACTTTAAAAATATTTGAGCTATCCTTATCATATTAGGCAGAAAGTGTGGCTATTACACACCCTACTAAATTGTGATTAGTAAACGTTTCTAGCTAGTGCCAGAGGCGTACGACAGGGTATAGTGAATGATTAACCCTTCCCAAATTCTACGCCACTGGGTGAATTACTATTTTAGCCAAATTTTTCGATTTTTCGAAGTACTTTGTATGTAAATAACTTTATTGGTATCGATAAAGTCATTAGTTTGCGAGATATTGGAAGTTTAAAATGAATGCCGTTTCATGTTTAACGTCCAATATCTCGAAAACTAATGACTTAATTGTTGCCAGTAGAGAGTATATTATTTACATATAAAGTATTAAAGAATCAAAAAATTTCGCTAAAATATTAATTCCCTCAGTGGCGTAGAATTTGGGAAGGGTTAATCATTAACTATCCCCTGTCGTACGCCTCTGGTAGTAGCTAGAAACTTTTATTTATCACAATTTAGTAGACTGTAGAGTACCCACACTTTCTGCCAAGTATGAGAAGGATACGTCAAATAGTTTGAAAGTACTTGGTAAAAATAATTTTTAAATTTTTAAATAAAACACCCTATAATTCAGTAAGTAGCCACATTTTATTTAAGTGATTTTAGACCAGTCTTAATATTTTTAGGTCTAGAATCTACAACTTAGAGATTCAACATTCTTAATGAAATTTAACCCTAAAAGGGCCCGTAGTAATATAACTCCAAGAAAAAAAAAGAAGAGGAAAAAAAGACAAAAAAAAATTGTTAATTAGTGAAAAATTTCCAGGAACCCAATTATCGAAACGGCATTTCAAAATATTTAATCCCCGTGACGTTATTAAAAAAACAAATTATAAACAAATTTGAATAATTTTTAAATGCCATTTTATGGGGAAGTTTAATTGAAATTTGAATGTATCAATACATTTATCGAAAATATACATAAAAATAAAAATAATAAGATTTAATACAGGTGAATCTTTCTTTGGCAACAACCGCGTTTTTGCAAATGAAAATAGATTAACATTTAATAAACAAATTCAATATCTCAAAAAATATTAAATATTTTTGGACCAATTTTTTTTTTTAATACTGATAACATAGCGCAACTTTTTCTGTAAAATAGTATAATTTATAGTGCTTAGTTAAAACGCTAAAAATATTTTTTTGCAAATTTGCTTTTAAAGTTTTATGTATAATTATTTAAATAAATAGGGGGTCAAATTTAATTTAGTAAGTCTTATGTGAAATACTTGCCCTTCAACTTTGCAGAAAATAATCCTGTAGACCTTCATTCGTAATTGAATGACCTCAGCAGTCAAAAAAGTAATTTTTTTTGCAAAAATGTCCCCTTTTTAATTATTTAAACAATGATCCCCTTGAATGATTTGGATACTTTCTTGAAAATATCTTTTGTACCCACCTAAACTTTGATATAAAATTTATTTCAACCTGTACGAATTTACATTTTGATTTACATGTAGTGTAATTTTATTTTACTAGACTATAAGTGAATTAGAGGGGAACTGACTGCTGTGCCACCTAGAATAAATTATAATAATAAAAGTAATAGTAAGCAGATACTCAGCCGGTACGTAAGAAGAATGACGTAACTTCAAATTTTGACAATTTCTCTTTATGTAATTAACGTCTAAAATACTATGTACAGATGATACAAAAACGACCGAATGTAAAAATGTGCTGAACCACTATAGGATAGTAAAATAAAATTACACTACATGTAAATCAAAATGTAAATTCGTACAGGTTGAAACAAATTTTATAGTAAAGTTTAGGTGGGTACAAAAGATATTTTCAAGAAAGTATCCAAATCATACAAGGGGATCATTGTTTAAGTAATTAAAAAGGAGTCATTTTTGCAAAAAAATTACTTTTTTAACTGCTGAGGTCATTCAATTACTAATGAAGGTCTATAGGATTGTTTTCTGTAAAGTTGAAGGGTAAATCTTTCACATAAGTCTTATTAAATTAAGTTTGACCCCCTATTTATTTAAATAATTATACATAAAACTTTAAAAACAAATTTGCAAAAAATTATTTTTAGCGTTTTAAATAAGCACTATAAGATACCTTATTTTACAGGATAAGTTGTGCTGTGTTATCAGTATTAAACAAAAAAAAATTGGTCGAAAAATATTTAATATTTTTTGAGACATTGAATTTGTTTTTTAAATGTTACTCTATTTTCAATTGCAAAAACGCGGTTGTTGCCAAAGAAATATTCACCTGTATTAAATCTTATTATTTTTATTTTTATGTATATTTTCGATAAATGTATTGATAAATTTAAATTTCAATTAAACTGCCCCCTAAAATTGCATTTGAAAATAATTCAAATTTGTTTATAAATTGTTGTTTTAATAACGTCGCGGTGATTAAATATTTTAAAATGCCGTTTCGATAATTGGGTTCCTGGGAATTGTTCACTAATTCACAAATTTTGTGTCTTTTTTCCTCTTCTTTTTTTTTTTTTTCTTGGCATTGGTATTACTACGGGCCCTTTTTGGGTTAAGTTTCATTAAGAATGTCGAATCTCTAAGTTGTAGATTCTAGACCTAAAAATACCTTGGTCTAAAATCACTTAAATAAAATGTGGCTACTTACTGAGTTACAGGGTGTTTTATTTAAAAATTTAAAAATTATTTTCACCAAGTACTTTCAAACTATTTGACGTATCCTTATCATACTTTACAGAAAGGTTGGGTACTATACAGTCTACTAAATTGTGATAAATAAAAGTTTCTAGCTACCACCAGAGGCGTACGACAGGGGCCAGTTAATGGTTGACCCTTCCCAAATTCTACGCCACTGAGGGAATTGCTATTTTAGCGAAATTTTCGATTCTCCAATACTTTCTATGTAAATAATATACTCTTTACTGGTAATGATTAAGTCATTAGTTTTCGAGATATTGGACGTTAAAAATGAAACGGCATAGTTATTTTGATTCATTCATTCATTCATTTTAAACTTCCAATATCTCTCAAACTGATGACTTTATCAATACCAATAAAGTTATTTACATACAAAGTATGTATTGGAGAATCGAAAAATTTCGCTACAATAGTAATTCACTCAGTGGCGTAGAATTTGGGAAGGGTCAATCATTTACTATGCCCTGTCGTACGTCTCTGGCACTAGCCAGAAACGTTTATTAATCACAATTTAATAGGGTGTATAATAGCCACACTTTCTGCCAAGTATGATAAGGATGCGTCAAATAGTTTTAAAGTACTTGGTAACAATAATTTTTAAATTTTTAAATAAAACACCCTGTAACTCAGTAAGTAGCCACATTTTATTTAAAAGATTTTAGTTAAATCTTAATATTTTTAGGTCTAGAATCTACAACTCAGAGATTCTACGTTCTTAATAAAATTAACCCTAAAAGGGCCCGTAGTAATATAACTCCAAGAAGAAAAAAAGAAGAAAAAACGACAAAAAAATTTTGTTAATTAGTAAAAAAATCCCAGGAACCCAATGATCGAAACGGTATTTCAAAATACTTAATCCCCGCGACGCTATTAAAAAAACAAATTATAAACAAATTTGCATAATTTTCAAATGCCATTTTAGGGGTGAGGTTAACTGAAATTTGAATTTATCAATACATTTATCGAAAACATACATAAAAATAAAAATATTGAGATCTTAAGCAGGTGAACATTTCTTTGGCAACAACCGCGTTTTTGCCATTGAATATATAGTAACATTTAATAAACAAATTCAATATCTCAAAAACTATTAAATATTTTTCGACCAATTTTTTTTGCGTGATACTGGTAACATAGTGCAACTTATTCTATAAATAAGATATCTTATAGTGCTTATTAAAAACGCTAAAAATAATTTTTTGCAAATTTGTTTTTAAAGTTTTATGGATAATTATTTAAATAAATAGGGGGTCAAATTTAATTTAGTAAGACTTATGTGAAATATTTGCCCTTCAACTTTACAGAAAATAATCCTATAGACCTTCATTAGTAATTGAATGACCTCAGCAGTTAAAAAAGTAATTTTTTTGCAAAAATGACCCCTTTTTAATTATTTAAACAATGATCCCCTTGTATGATTTGGATACTTTCTTGAAAATATCTTTTTCCGCAAATCGCCAGGAAATTTTGACATTCCTGTCAAAATTTCTTGAAGAAAAAGTCAGGACTTTCTTACTGTAAGGAAATGTCATTTCCTTACTGTAAGGAAATGATATTTCCGTACAGTTGTTAGTGTTCTACATAAATGATAAATAGAAAACACATTATTATTAATTAAATTTATAAGCGTCAAGTTTGACAATTCAACCTCAATACGTTTCCATAGTAACCCAAGTAATTTTATTAGGAATTTCAAAGCACCATTTATTTGGGAATAAAATTATCGCGTTTTTTTTAAATCAATCAATATCTGTCGAATTTTAAACGATTTGCGGAAAAATAGTATGTTTACCTCGTAGGAAAAGCCACATTCCTGGACTCTGTGTTGCTAAGTCTCGGCTTGCGCCTCGACTTAGCAATCTTCACAGTCGTCCAGGAATGTTAAGCTTTTCCTTCCCGGTAAACAATGTACTATTGTACCCACCTAAACTTTGATACAAAATTTGTTTTAACCTGTACGAATTTACATATTGACTTTTTTTATTTTATTAGGCTACTATAGAATAGTTGCGTCGTTACTGAAATACGCTCTATGTTAGACTTTGTTTCAGATGCATAATGACACAACTGTAGATAGGGTTAAAAATGGGGCGATTAAAATTAGATAATGAAATTCTAACCAATATCGATGAAAATAAAAGCCATCGTTGTCAAAAAACAAACGCCATACCGATGCTCCTGGACGATTACTCCTCATGTAATCCCTATTTTAAATATTTAAAAATCTTTTTGAAGTTATACTTCTTTACGGGCGTAATGACGGTGAAATTTTATATGGTAAATCCTAGCGACCGGGCGCATGCGCTTTATAACTTTGTTCTGATTGGATGTTCAAATGACATGACAAAAATTATCCAATATTTATTTATTAATAACAGATACAAACAGGTTTCCCTACTTACATGTATCCGTATCTACAATGACAACAGTTTAGTACAACATGCACATAATGTAATAATTCAAGTGTGAATTTGGCAGCTATGGCACAGCTGTGGGACTGTGGTTTGGTTATAATGTATGCTTGTTGCGTTTTAAAATTTGTAGGAAGAGAAACAACAAACAAAAAGTTAGTTAATGGTTATACTGCCTTTTTAAATAGTTTTCATATTATATTTTTGGACTTATTTACATAGAAGAGATGATTGTTGCATGCCAATGTGAAAGCTCATCAAACTGTGACTAGTATGAGTGCCGCAGATCTCGCTTATTCAAAGCTAAAGAATCTTTCACTGGTAAGTGTTTTATAAATAGTTGATCAAATTTTGTTATGATATTTGAACATAGCCACTTTGCACGACGCAAGTGATTGCGAAATTTATTAGTCGTTATACGAGCTCCGATACCTACCTGGAACGTACCAAAATACATAAGTAGTATGTAATACTTTTATTTACATAATTTGATTACCATCAAAATTTCTATCAATATTCACCTAATATATTGTTTTCTTACTCTATATTTTGTTGTATTTTTTCAATTCTAAATCATTTCAATTCAAAATCAAAATAATTTGATTTACATAAGTTAAAAATGTCAAAAGGTTAAACCGTTTAGTTAGACGATCTTCGCACATAATAACAAGCTGTCTCTGTGGCGAAGTTTTAATGCGAGTGAATCCCAATACAACGCAAATACCAGCCGCGTGGTAAGTTGGTTCGAATCCCAATAGAAACTTTTATTTTTTTTTTATACATTTAATGATTGTAAGTATATTTATTATATAATTTTATTTTCAGAAAATACGTATTTAGTTAAAACATTTTCCGACAATTAATGTTCAGAAATCATTTGTGGCATTTTTAATGTGTTTGTGTGTGTTTTATTTTTTTATTATTTTAATTTTTGGCACTGTTTTAATAAAAATGTTTGAGAAGTAGTAAGTATAAATTAATTTAATATTTAAATAAAATATAAATAAAAATATATTAATTTCGTTTATAATCATATAATCATATAATAGAAGTATAACTTCTTACGTGCGTACAAAGTACACACACATTCTTTTTTTCCTATTCTGAGGAATTTTGCATCTTGCGGTTGCGTCATTCTTCTTCTGGACCGGCGAATTTGTCCTCAAACAACTTCTTGGGCCTTTTCTATATAAATATACTTAGAGTTTTAAGTTTCATAGTGGGGAGAAACGTGAAAAATAAATTAATAATAGCATAGGAATGTTAAAATCATAATAAATTGTATGAATAAAAAATATATAGATAAAAAAGTAAGCCTGACGTTTTGTTTTTATTGTATCCCTATGAGCATTCGAGAATCTGGTCAAGTTTGGAGCGCTGTAAAACCTAGAAAAATAAATAGAATTAAACAATTTTATAGTGGAAATTGTTAGCTGAAAAATCCTCTATAAAATTGCTATAATATTATTTTATTGTAAAATGAACTGAAAAAAAGATAAAACCTTCAAAAGGAAACTAGCTAAATAATGTTTACTTATTTTTGTTTATATCTTTTTTGTTGGTCACTTGACGATAAAAAGTGGTTAAAAAAAACAAAATTGTATAAAATTTAATTTGCTACATTTTATGTTTAATTAGATTTTCTGTACGGTTGGTAGTTTACGAAATATAACGCGAAACCCCTTTGCACCCCCTTTCCAAGATGGCGGAAATTAGGACTTAGGAGATTAGGAGAAGTTAGGACTAGCGATTAGTGTTTCACGTTTCTCAGACTCTTGTCTCGTCCCGTGTCCCGCACTTTTCCATATGTCCCATCCTGTATCCAGTCCCGCAGCTATTTTCTCTGTGCTCGTCCCGTGTTCCTCGAGACGCCCGCTGTTCTTCAAAGCTAACTTAAATTCAATTTTCTAAATAAGTATATTTTACTGTATCGTACTACATACGCAGTATGAGTATAATAGATGAAGTTGTAGGATCGTGCAAAAAAAATTTTTTTCAGATTTCACTTTTTTTCCACGTTTTGAGTCTAAAAAGAAAAATAAGAAAAAAACATGTCGGAAGTATGTACGTATGTACGTACGTACGTATGTTCGTACGTATGTCGCCACCGCCCAGCAAAAACTACTGGACCGATTTCGATGAAATTTGGTATGAGTAAGTTTAAGAGAATTTTGTCGAGAAACTAAGCTTTTGAAAAAAACGTCTCAAAGGGGGGGCCGAAATAGGGGGGTTATTTGGGGCCCATTTTTGCAAATTTTGACCGAAACGAATGAAATTTAACTTAAAGTTAGCTCATCGATAGGTAAATAGAAATACGGAATTTGACATTTCCAAATTTAAAGTGGCGGCCAGCATGGCCGATGGCCTACCCGATACATTTCCCTACCAATCTAAAAACTTGTTTAAGATAAATTTAATTTGAAAAAACATTTATATAGCCTAAAGATGGGGCTATAACAAGAATATTATCGTTTTTCAGAAAAAGTTATGGGTTGCCTATATTTAAGGGGTCAAAATTTGACATAAATTTGAACTAAATTTTCTCAAAAATGACTCCAAGGAATTTGTTTATTTTTTGATATATTTTTGATATCCTATCGGTTAATTGAATAACATTGGTCAGATTTCTTAACTCTTCATAGGAGGGGAGTTATGAATTTTTTATAAAAAAATATTCGAGTTCCCGTAACTACCTCTGTAATAGAAACTAAAATTTGAAATTTGGCAGACACATATAGTACTTTGTTATTTATTAGCGCAATAAATTTTACCCACAATATGGCTTCCGGTTTAACCGGAAATGAAAAAAAAAAATCTTAATTTTTTACATCGGCCATGTATATTTTTACAAATTTTTTAAAGAATATAAAATTATCTTTGCAATGACATAAAACTCGTTGCTGTAACTCAAAAACTCGAAAAGTTACAAAAAATTGAAATTTTGCTAGAATCTTGTGTGTGTCCCCTCTCACGCGATCATAGCAGAGCATTATTATAGGGCAGTCAATGAGGGTATTTGGCTCCGAATTCCATCCTACTACATCGATGTACTTGATATTTTCACAGTAAGTAGGGAATAGCTCAAACAAAATCTACCCTATATACTATGGCGCTTTTATCTTGGGGCAATTCCCACCCCTTCAAGGGGGTGGAAAATTTATTGGTCAAAATAAGCATGGAATTGGCTAGAGAACCTATTTTTAAGCAAAAACTGATCTATACTTTTTTTTGAGAACTCAAACAGAATACTTTTTGAGTTATGCGTAGTTGAAAATTGGCCATTTTCGTTTAAAAATGACACGTTTTCGGACGGTTTTTTGTGAATACCTTAAAAACTATGCATCAAACTAAAAACACTATATAATTTTTTTTTTAATTATAAATAACAAAGAGATTCGTTCCTTCGTAAATTTTCTATTTATAATACAAAAAGAGATATGGTAGGTAAAAAGAGTTTGTTTTTTGGTGCATATTCAAAGTGCTCATGCTTTTGTAGTGTTTGAAAAGGCCTTTAAAATGAGCACCGTTAAATGTCGGTTACATTCAAACTAAGCGAGATATGGTGCAAAAAAATATATGTATAATGTACTTTAAGGAAAAATGAGAAGTACATACATTTAACCCCTCATTCACCAGAATTTAAATGCATTGTTTTTCTTTTGCAATACCTCTTAATATAGTGTTATTTCTACTTTCAAAAAGTTGGACGGTTGAAAAAAATAAGATCAAATTATAGAGCGCATTTTTAAATTTTCTTAAAATTCTTCCTTTTGCTCCATGCAATTCGAAAATAAAAATGTTCTATCCCCGAGAAGTGGTGAGAACCGCCCCCATGATAAAAGCGCCATAGTATATAGGATAGACTTTGAATTAGGAGATTGGGCTTTGGGCTACTCCCAAAATTTCATTACAATCCATGCAGTAAAATGCAAATATTGTAAACTATTAATTTCTCAGAAAAATGGACTAATTTGAAATGAAAGTATGACTAATATTCAATTGATTTATGCAATAATCTATAGTGTCTCCCCGAACATTTTCTCAAATGCGGGAATTAATGATGCGTAGAACCATAAAATATTTTCAAGTATACAAGGTGTTTCTAAAATATCAAAATAACGAGTAACTTTGTTATTTTTATAGAATGCCAGTATCTAGTACGATAACGATAATAGATCGGTACGATAAAGTTCTCGGGCGGCCCTTCCGTCCAGCGTTTTTAGGTACATATTTTAAAATGCTTATAAATTATAGGAGGTTCAAATTTCCATGAAACGTAATAATATTAACGTTCTATAAAATGTAAAAAATATACCCCAGGCTGTGCGTGAAAAAACGTGATATAATTCAGGAATTTTTGAAACCTATCAGGTGTTGTAAAGGATGATGCCAGGAATAACTTCTACTAAAATGTAACCAAAAATATTGTGCGCTTTATTTTTAATTGCGATTTTCATTTGTTGAATTTGCAATTTTTATTGATTTTTAATTTTTTAATATTGATTTTAGAAAAAAACTTTTAAATAGAAAGTTGTAGTAAATTAAAAAACCTACAATTTGAGCTATGGTAAGTTTAATTTAGTTAATTGGTTATTGCAAAACAGCCTGCGAAAAGTCCAAAATGGCCGTTTTTTACAATTGCATTATTTATTGTACAAATAACTTTTTTTTATTTTTTAAAGCTTTAAAATGAAGATCTTTCAATTTCAAACATAAAAAAAAATTGTAACGCCATGTTAACGAATTTTTTGCTTAGATATTGTAAATTGTTTATCCCAAGAGGTAAAATCTCGAAGGCTATAACTTTTTGAAAAAAAAATCGTAGAAAGTTGGTGAAACATCCAATCTCCTTCGAAAGAGTTATGTTTTCATATTCTGATGTAACTAAATGCGTAAAACATTTTTAAACCTCTAATTTTTGGATTTGAAAATAAGGGGGCAAATTTCGTTATAAACATTTAGAGCTGAAGCGGCCCTGTACATCCTATGAGTCTTTAACTTACATATTATTGTTGCTGAAGATGAAACTAAGGTTTATAAAAAAATAAAAAATTTCTATGACCAACTGAAGCCGAGATAATTTTTGGGTTTGCAAATAAGGGGGCAAATTTCGTTATAAACATTTAGAGCTGAAGCGGCCCTGTATATCCTATGAGTTTCTAACTTACAGATTATTGTTTCTAAAGACGAAACGAAGATTTATAAAAAAAATTAAAATTTTCTACAACCAAATGAAGCCGAGATAATTTTTTTTTTTTTCTTAAATCATAGTGCCTTTATTTATAACAATTAAGAAATTATTTTACAGTCATTGACTAAAGAAAGACTTATATTATCTTAAAGTAAAGATTATTATAAAATATAATTATATTTAATTATTAGAAATTATTTTTTAAATCGGTGCTTTTGCAAGCGGCCGAATTTTGCAAATCGCCCGGCTCGCTTCAAATCCGCGCGCTCGGAAAATTTTTACGTAACTTGTATTAAATGACAGAAAACAATTTAATAATATTACCATTATAATATACAGTCTATTTACCACTGTATTTGTTTTTCTTTATAAACTTTTATATGTGAAATCCAAAAAGAATAGTCACTACAAGAAGAAAAAGTTTTATGTAATTATAGTAAGAAATAACATTATTATTATTATATTTATATAACAACGAAAAAATTAAAAATATAGTTATATATTTCATATATATGTATCATTTTTGTAATATTATTTCTTCAGAAATGAAATTTCACATATAAAAGTTTATCAAGAAAAACAAATACAGTGGTAAATATATTGTATATTATAACGGTGATATTATTAAATTGTTTTCTGTCAAAATTTAATACAAGTTACGTGAAAATTTTCCGACCGCGCGGATTTGAAGCGAGCCGGGCGATTTGCAAAATTCGGCCGCTCGCAAAAGCACCGATTTTAAAAAAAATTTTAATAATTAAATGTAATTATATTTTTTAATAATTTTTATTTTAAGATAATATAAGTCTTTCTTTAGTCAATGACTGTAAAATAATTTCTTAATTTTTATAAATAAAGGCACTACGACTTAAGAAATAAAAACAATTATCTCGGCTTCAGTTGGTTGTAGAAAATTTTTATCTTTTTATAAATCTTCGTTTTGTCTTCAGCAACAATAATCTGTAAGTTAGAAACTCCTAGGATGTACAGGGCCGCTACAGCTCTAAATGTTTATAACGAAATTTGCCCCCTTATTTGCAAACCCAAAAATTATCTCGGCTTCGGTTGGTCGTAGAAATTTTTTATTTTTTTTATAAATCTTTGTTTCATCTTTAGCAACAATAATCTGTAAGTTAAAAACTCATAGGATGTACAGGGCCACTTCAGCTCTAAATGTTTATAACGAAATTTGCCCCCTTATTTTCAAACCCAAAAATTAGAGGTTTAAAAATGTTTTACGCATTTATTTAGATTAGAATATGAAAACATAAATCTTTCGAAGGAGATTGGATGTTTCACTAACTTTCTACGATTTTTTTTTTCAAAAAGTTATAGCCTTCGACATTTGACCTCTTGTGATAAACAATTTATAATATCTAAGCAACAAATTCGTTAATCTGGCTTTACAATTTTTTTTTTATGTTTGGAATTGAAAGACCTTCATTTTAGAGCTAAAAAAATAAAAAAAAATTATTTGTACAATAAATAATGCAATTTGTAAAAAACGGCCATTTTGGACCTTTCGAAGGCTGTTTTGCAATAACCAATTAACGAAATTAAACTTACCATAGCTCAAATTGTAGCTTTTTTAATTTACTACAACTTTCTATTAAAAAGTTTTTCTCTAAAATCAATGTCCTAAGCTACAAAATTAAAAATCAATAAAAATTGCAAAGTTAACAAATGAAAATCGCATTTAAAAAAATGCGCACAATATTTTTGGTTATATTTTATTAGAAGTTATTCCTGGCTTCGTCCTTTACAACACCTGATAGGTTTCAAAAATTCCTGAATTATATCCTGAAATCGACCTATTTTTCACCCACAGCTTTAATTATGTTGTTTAACTTACCTAAAACCGTGAAGAAGTTATTTTGACAGGGGTTATTAATGCTGGTCTTTTAAAAATGCACAAATCAACAAACCAAGGAACGAATTATTATTAGGTATCTTTTAATGCAACGATACCAAAAATTGCACAAAAACAAATAAACTTTATATCTCAGAAACGAAATTTGATATAAATATTATTTCAACCCAATCAAGAAGGTCATATTATAAAAGGTAAGGTAGTTATTTTTATAACTTTTATAAGCTTAAAATAGAAATGTTTACCAAAAACACATTTTTATTTACTAAAAGAAAAAATGGCTTATAGTCGAGGAAATGAAGCATTTTGGCTCGCAATTTTTTTGTCCGGCATGGATTTACTTGAAATTTTCACAGATGGTAGGGCATTGTCCAAGGATCATTTTCTATATCATACCGCTTTACGCTAAAACCTTGGGGGTGGTTGCCACCCCATCTCGGGGGTGGGAATTTTTTATTACATGTTAACCATGTAAATCCATGTAAAAAGTAATTCTAAGAAAAATATGTTTTTTCCATTTTCTTCGTAAAACTAATATTTTTTGAGTTATTCGCGCTTGAATGTAACAGCTTTGTGACGAAAAAATCGATTTTTTTAGAGGGTTTTTTGAGAATACCTCGAAAAATATGCATTTTATCAAAAAACTGTAGATACCAAAATTGTGTCTTTTAGTAACACAAACCAAGTTCTTTTTCTATAATATCTTTACGACCAATACAAACCGAGATACGGCACGTTAAAAGTTATCTTTTTTCGTCAAATGCATAATTGGAAATATTCAAAGCCAAATAACGGACAAACTGCATTTTTCGAAGAAAACTTTCATAATATTTTTCAAATATACAATTAGTCCTTTCAAAAAATAATAATAAAAAGTTTTTAGCATGAAAATTCAGTGACATGATAAAAAACTGCCGGTACCTGCTTTTCTCTAAGAAAACTATCCTCCTAATTAAAAATTGGTCTTCACCTTTCTATAATTCCTTTTATATTTATATTATTAATACACCCAAGAAGTTTGACCCATTTAAAAGGACAAATTTTAGAAAAATTGGTGTATAAAGAAAAATTTATTTTTTTCAATTCTGTATTTTTGAACTTTTACTTCAAAATATCTCCGAAAAAAACTGATAAACTACTAAATTGTAGTTTTCTTATTATCTAAAATTCCCTTGTACACAGATTTTCATTAAAGTGAATAGTTAGTGAGATGTAGCTGTTTAAAGCCTCTTTTTACCAGCAAACACCCCCTTATTCGATCCCTTTAAACTCACCCCAATTAAAAACTAAGGGATCATACGGAATTTAGTTTACATAGTCTTATAGCTCTTTGAAAATCCAACAAAATGATGTTTGAAAAAAATTTTATCGCCAAAAATGAAGGTGCTATGTTTATAAAACGAATTTTTTTTTTGAAAAATTCGAATAGTCCGCGTATGGATCATTTTCAATGTATATATAATACCACAGAACCGGTTCGTATACTGGATGACTAAAAAACTATTTGTATGTGTATTTTTATATATTTGTAAATTCGTAATTTTGTGTAAATAAATGTTTTTTTAATTCTATAATTTTTTAATTCTATTTTTTCTCTATAGATCTATTAAATTATCTACTTATAACAATTGTAATGTTATTAAGGGAGGTTTTTAAGGGTTGAAGTATTATGATATTATATCTTAAAGCATAAAACAGTCATTATTTAACCAATCAAAACCAAATTTTACCCGTAATAAAGTTTACAATGTTTTTATATAATTTTTGACCATAAGTGGTAGTTTACACCCTTAAAAATAATCAACATCCTTAAGCATGATATTATAGAATATGAAGTACAGGGTTAGATGATCCTAATCCCAAATTTTTATGTAAATCAATGCAAGCCGAAATTATTCTTTTATGATAAGTACATTTTTTATATGTGTATAGCTCCAACAAGGGTGGGTTTAAGGGTTGAAATATTATGATAGTATATCTTAAAGCATAAAACAATCATTAGTAACTAATAAGGACCAAATGTTGACGATATTTAAGTTTAAAATATTATTTTATAATTTTTTACAATTAGGGGTAGTTTTCACTCTTAAAAAATCAAAAGCGTACAACGGCTCAATATAGAAAATGAACTAGAGGGTAAAATGAGCTTAATCCCAAATTTTTTGTACAAATCGATGCTGGACGAAAAAATTGCGAGTTTTTGCCATTTTTTCAGTTTCATTTCCTCGACTATTATTTTGTTTTATTTATCACGTTCACGGTTGGATTCAAAGGTAAATAATCTGGTCTTGTCGCGTCGCCGTAATGTCTGGTAGCGGTTTCGGGATGACGAAAACAATTTTTTGCATCACAATAAATAAAAAGAATTATCGAAAACATTTTATAATTTTTATGTGATTCTAATTCGATTCATTATGTTTCATAAATATGAATTATTAAAACAGAAAACCTTTTAGTTTCTGTAAAAATTTTAATGTTACAAACATAATGCAAATTCTTGTATAACTCAAATTATTGCAAAATCATTTCGATAATAATAAGGGCAATTTTTGCGGGACAATCTGGTGTAAAATTTTCGCATGCATAATAATTTCTGTTATTTGATCTCTGAGCACAACTCTTAAACTTTTAACAAAAATACTTGCCAATAAAATAAATAAAGAATACACAATTAGTGAGGAACAACAAAGTTTTCGGAAAAATAAGTCCACAATAGACGCCATGTTCATAGCCAGACAAATTGCTGAGAGAGTACTAGAACATAATAAACCTGCATTTATGTGCTTTATCAATCCGACTAAGGCCTTCGATTGTGTAAGTTTGGAAGATGTGCTAAGATTGCTAAAGGAGAAGAATCACCCCAACAAGGTGATAAGAATAATTAAAGACATTAAGACGAAGAACAAAACTAGAATAAAAGTCGAGAATGAACTAACATTGCTTTTTAGTTTAGTAATGGACAAAATCATAGAAACCATTAAAGGTACTGGAAAAGGATATAAGATGGCAGAAAAACAAATAAAAATCCTCTGTAAAAAAAATCTACAGCGAATGGCACAAACTTTCAATACAGTGGCGAAGAACTACAACATGAAAATATCAACGGCTAAGACAAAATCCCTGGAAACGCATAAGATGCAAATTAGTAATTAACAACGAACTAATTAAACAAGTCTCGACATTCCAATATCTGTGAGTCGAAATATGTCGTTATGGAGATGTTAAAGAGAGTGTCCGGAAGCAAGCAAATAAAGCCAATTACGTGTCAGAATGTCTGAGGGATGTCATCTGAAGAAACAAAGATATGAGGCTGGAAGGGAAAGTACTCATATACAAATCATGTGTAAGGCCGATCATGACGTACGCGATAGAAACAAGATGTAACACAGCAGAAACCAAGAGGATACTCAAAACATCAGAAATGAGAACGTTGAGGTCAATAACTGGGAAAACACTGAGAGACAGAATATCGAACGACAGAATAAGAGATCTCTGTAACATACAAGATATAGTACGGTGGGGAAGATAGAGACGACGAGAGTGGAATCAGCATGTGACGAGAATGGACAGCGAGAGAATAGCCCGTATAGCTAGGGATTCGAAGTCAGCAGGCAAGAGACCCATAGGAAGCTACGAATAGGAACATTACAGCTACGAATACAAGCTCAAAATTGGTTAATAACAGGCCAAGAGGCCTAATATAAGAAGAAGAAAAATATTTGATCTGTCTTTCTAATTAATTAATTAATTTGTGGAATAAGTCAATTTATCGCAGGATCTTCTTCTTCTTCTTTATCGTAGGATTTCTTCTTTATAGAGATTATTTTCTTCTGAATTGTTTATTTTTTAAAAGACTAAGTTTTTCAACCTAATAAAAATATTTGTAAATTAAATATTTTTAAAAGATTTTTAATTGAAAAACTTTATTGGCCCATTTCCTGGTGACAACCTCCAAGGCTTCTACAATATGCAAGCCAAATGGATGCTGCAGTGAAGACTAAAGGGAAGGAATTCTACACTATGCAATTCACAACCCCCGTCTGCAGCGTGGTAAAGTTCCAACGGAAAATGGACCTAGTTACTCAATAGGAGTAATACTAATATAAAAATAAAAATGTATACCATTTTTATTCATTCAGTTGCGGTGCGAAACCAAAACTGTCTTAATTTTTACTCAGATCAGAGAGTGCAGCCAGCACTCTTATCGACGATTTCACCTCTTGTTAGAGGTTCATCAGAGACTGCATAGGCTGCATTTCTCTGGCCCAGGTAAAAATCTTCGACATATCCATCTCCCACCGCAACTGACGAGATGGTAGTAGGTGCCTAGCGGCATCTGCTAAATAAAAGACTAAGCCAAAATTATGTCAAGTACAAGATATATCCACTTTCCGGTATAAGGGAAGAATATAGTAGTATTCAATAGAGAGATATTGCCAACGCAAAATAAAGGATCCTTTATTAGAGGATACTTTAATAAAGGACAGATACAGGACGGGTCTAAAAGAGTGGTATTGCAAACGCAGTTAAGGAATCTTTTATTTTGACAAATGACATGAAATATTTTTGTTAATATAAAAATAACCTATAAACTTCCATTTGTTGATAAAAATTAAAATAAGATAATTGAAAAGAGTAAAACGTTAAATTTAATTATTTTGTCATTTAAAGATGTTTAGAGAACAACATAATATATCCCATAATACTCATCGTTCAATAATATGGAAGTGCAATTGGAAATACTATTTTAGGAGTTTTTAAATACTTTTGCATTGTGGGCTTATGGGTATATAAAATGGGTAATTTCTGGAGAATTTATATTATTAGGGAATAGTGGATATCCAGATCCAGTCTACAACTACCTTATGACTATGACACTATTGCAGAATTTTCAGACAGAAGTTGTGTTTTTCAATCACAAATCCCTTCAAGAATTGTTATTAAAAGAACATTTGGTATTTTGAAGACATTTCCCGTTTTAACATATATGAGATGCAAGTTACCTTTTATTCAAAAAATAATATCAGTTTGTTCAGTTTTACATAATATTGCAGTAGATAATAGAGAAAACATTGAAATACTGGCAAATGAGTGTGCTGTTGATATTGATATAGAAGCTGTGGCAGTACATTTTCAACCAGGAGCTAATCTAATGCAACTAATGTGTGTGTGTGTGTGTGTGTGTGTGTGTGTGTGTGTGTGTGTGTGTGTGTTTGTTTGTTTGTTTAAAAATATTGTTCGACATTTAAAGCTAGCTTAAACTAATTTTATTTTTATTGGACTGCAGTTTGTTAATAAATTTATAAATAAATATTGTATTGGTAACTGATTTTAAGTATTTTATGATCATTAGCAGGTTCTAAATAATAAATTTATAAATATATACATGCTATTGGTGTTTAATCTTTTATCATTTAAAATATGTTCATTACGATCCATTATGGGCCTCTCTTTTCACCTCTGGATAACTAGTTATCAGGAAGTTTATCTGACAGATTAGATACTAACAGATATCTGACAGAGAAAAACTTCCGTTAACTAGTAATCCGGAGCTGAAAAGACAGATGTTAAGGATACTGGTTTACTGTAGAGACCGAAATCATTATACCGAAAGCAGTAGACCGAACTCATTAGACCGAAAAGCACTTTACCGAAACCTCACTAGACCGAACAGTAGGAGACCGAAAAGCAATAGGTACATAATATAGGGTGCTCAAACAGGATTGTAATCTGAGCAAGGGTAACATCAACCTCCCCTCACCCTTTAACCAGGCTTAGGACTCGCAGCACAAAGTACTGGCAAGTTTAGAGGTTGTTTTTTTTGCTTTGTTTTTTAAGGCCTCTAATATCTAATCTGTCTGATAAACTTCCCGATAGACAAAAATATAATAGAAGAATTAAGCTTTATGGTGGTTTTTTATTAATTTTTTTATCAGTGTTTAAATAAACAAATAATGATGGCATGGAATGGATCACGAACAAGGGGGTTCTAGGAGGAATGAAGAAGGAATTAGACAATGTGTTTACCATTAAACGCATAAAACTGCAGTATCTAGGACACATATGAGAAATCAGCACCATTACTCCCTGCTGCAGTAGATATTGAAAGGTACAGTCAAAGATAAGTGAAAACCCGGTAGAGGGAGAATATCAATGGAACTGTTTCAAATCGCAGCTAGGAAGGTTATGATTGCTAATATGATTTGCAATACGATTTGAAACGGGTAGGAACCAAAAGATGATATGAAAATGAAAGTGTATTAATACTTTTGATTAAAAATTTTATAGTTTCTAATCTATAACAGATTAAATTTTCAAAAATAAATACATGCTTGAAACTTTGTTTTATTTTGTTAACCTGTTGTTATATATCTGTTGAATTGAACTCTATTTTGAATCTAGAATTTTAACAAATCCTAACCTTCATTAAAATTTATTGAAATTACCTCTTATATCTATAATAAATATTTATTTCTATACAAAAATGAAAAATATATTGAGTTTAATAAATGAACTAATGATATTATATGTCTGATCATTGTAATTAGTAACACTTTAGAATTATTTACATAATGTATTCCTTTTTACAACTTTTTGTAATAACTCAAGTTTCAATAAAATATTCTTTTTTATATTCGTTTGGGTCAAAACATCAATAATCTATATCTGAGAATATTACAGTTCTTTTTAATAAATAAAACCCAACACACAACTTTAATGATGAAAGTTTAATCAAATATCAATCCCACAATACATAAATTATCAATCAAAAGAAAGAAGGGACAAGACAAGATAAATTCAAAATACAAGTGAAGTTAGACCTTTCTTCATATTTTTGACACGTTATGTCAAAATAAAGGAACTTTTATTAAAAGAAGGGTGTCTTCTAATTTTCCTTAAATCCAGGCGACCTGTATTTTATTAAAGGACAAAAATAAAAGACACAATACTGCGCATGCGTATATGTCAAAATAAAGGATCTTTTATTAAAGGCCGACTTAAAAGACGTTGGCAATAACTCTCTAATATCATACTTTTTCTAATGCACTTTGCTAAAGGGGTGGTTGGTAAAGGGATAGATTTGAATGCAATATATTAACAAAACATTGGCATGATCTTAATGGCATTAGTAGGATACACGACATTAAACCGAGGAACTAAAAATTGTTATTTATATATAAAGTGATGTTATTTTTAATTAATGGTATAGATTTAGTAAAATGAAAAAAGATTTTTTTATTTTCATTTATTATTTTTTCATACATTACTTTTTAAAAATTTTTTTAGTTGTATTCCATAAAGCTTCATTGCACTACAGATAATTATAACTTTATATTACAATAAATGTAATTTCACCTACTGCATTACCTATACACTTGACTTTAATTCTGAATTAGTTATTAATTATTTTATTGTTTGACACTTTTAATATTTTTAATAGAAAAATTTTTTAGCAAATTACTATTGTTCAATTTTCAATTTCAATTTTTAAACCAATCAAACAAATTTCACAATCAAATCACAACTATTGCATAACCGACCAATCTTGTCAAAAAAATCGCATACCCAATTTTTACATCTATAAGTTCTTGAACATCCTGAACAACATCTAACAATCCTATATAAATAAAATCTACACTGTTAATTAAAAATAACATCACTTTATATAATATAGCTAACAATTTTTAGTTCCTCGGTTTAATGTCGTGTATCTTACTAATGCCTTAATATCCTGCCAATGCTTTGTTAATATATTACATTCAAATCTATCCCTTTACCAACCATCCCTTTAGCAAAGTGCATGAGAAAAAGTATGATATTGAATACTACTATATTCTTCCCTTATACCGGAAAGTAAGTATGTACATGGATATCTTATACTTGACATATTTTGGTTGCCACTGCATATGAATGCGTGCATGTATGTGAGTATGAGGATTATACACCATGCGTACGTACATGTGGGTATTCATATGCATGCATAAATATATGTACTTTGATATTGGCTTGATCATTAACTTTTGATTTAAACCAGACCACTTAACTTACTCTGGTTTTTTGTTGTTTGTAGCATTTAATTTTATTTTAACCGGGACCTGAATATTGTAGACAGCGAAGCCGGTCGTCAGTTGTAAAATAAATTGTTTGTGAGAACGTCTCTCTTTTCTTTACATACTAAAATAGTATGGACTCACACATGCAACCCATTCATTATTTTAATATATTATCATTTTTTATTGTAAATGGATAATTTCTAACAAAATAATCATTTTAACTTACTTTTAAATAATCGAGGTATTCTATACCTGTCCTGTTTAGATATCGTATTGCATAATAATTAATCATTAACTCATTAATACTCACTTGAACGTAATTAGTTAGAAGTTTACTTTATTGTTTCTGGGTGTCTAATATGTGCGTGTTATCGAAAAATTGATTAGATAACCGAAAGTATAACATTTAATCCATTAGGGATTTACGGATTTCACACATTTACTTTTAATTTGATAATGACGATACTGCTTAAGACAATAAATATTTTATTAGGGTTCAAATAAAATTACTCATGGGTTTGTATTTAGCATATTTGCCCCAGGCTGTGGGTGAAAAAACGTGATATAATTCAGGAATTTTTAAAACCTATCAGGTGTTGTAAAGGACGATGCCAGGAATAACTTCTACTAAGATGTAACCAAAAATATTGTGCGCTTTTTTTTATTGCGATTTTCATTTGTTAAATTTGCAATTTTTAAGGATTTTTAATTTTACAGCTTAGGATATTGATTTTAGAGAAAAACTTTTTTTATAGAAAGTTGTAATAAATTAAAAACCTACAGTTTGAGGTATGGTAAGTTTAATTTTGTTGATAGGTTATTGCAAAACAGCCTGCGAAAAGTCCAAAATGGCCGTTTTTTACAATTGCATTATTTATTGTACAAATAATTTTTTTTTACTTTTTAAAGCTTCAAAATGAAGATCTTTCAATTCCAAACATAAAAAAAATTGTAAAGCCAGATTAACGAATTTGTTGGTTAGATATTATAAATTGTTTATCCCAAGAGGTCAAATGTCGAAGGCTATAACTTTTTGAAAAAAAAATCGTAGAGAGTTGGCGAGACCTCCAATCTTCTTCTAGATAGATAGATAGATAGAATTTTATTGTTTATAAAAACTTTGCAGTTTCATAACAAGAAATTTAGTTCGCTACATGTACATAAATATCTTAGATATAAATAGCATTAAAAAAGTATAAAAATGCAATTAAGTTCTAGAATAAAAACCTATACATATATAGACATACCTATATTACATATTATATAAACATACACACCTATACCCACCTACCCGCATACACATACATAATATACATAATTACATATCTAGGAAGAACAAGATAAATATATAATGAGATTAAGGGAACACGTAACTGCAATATTACTTACATTATAAATTTTAAAATAAATAAATAAATAAAAAAGAAACAAACTTGTGAGTTATTCGGATACTTTTTTTGTAAGTCTAGTAGTAAGTAACCTACTAATAATCTTTTAAGGTACGCTAATAATACATTGAGAAATTAGAGCTTGCGTTATTAATTTTTTTTTATTCGTTAATTACGAAAGCTCGTAGCTTCAGAATATTCCATATATGATTTGAAATTGGTTTCGCGGTAGAGGGTGTAATATTATTCAGGGTGTTTGCTAAATGTTCTGGGTTTAACAGATTGGTAATATTCTGTGGTCTCATTGCTGTGTAAATAGGACATTCGAACAGAAGGTGACGCAGAGTTTCCAGCTCACGTTTGTTGCATATTGTACACAACTGTTTTGGATCAATCTTATATGTTAGTCCTTGAAAAGTGAACCGAATACAAAACTCGTTCGACAGTCTAAGTTGTGCTATTGTTCTGGTGAATTGTAGAGGCATTCGAATATGAAGATACTGTTGTGGTTGATCGGTCAGATCTAAAGCCCTATATAAAGTGAGAAATGATGAGTCATTCAGTTGTCGCAAATCATTTTGGTTTACCTTTTGTTTAAATGTGTCTATTAAGTCATTTTTGTTTGCTTTTAGGAACGCTACATTAATATCTCTCCATGATCTTTGACAGTTTGCAAATTCTAACAGATTTTTAACTTGCGATGCCCAATTATATTTATTCTCTATCCTTGTGATTTCCAGTTGACGTAGAAAGCACATTTTAGGTAGTCGATTTTCTTCCATCTCATAAAGTTTAATGAGCCAGTTTAGCATGTGTTTAAATATCACAAGTGAAAATTTAGCTGTACTTGTTTCAAGTTGAACAGCAAAATCTGGCGTATTGATAGGAACCAAAAGGATACGTTTTAAAAATATTAATTGCACCCGTTCTATAGTTTGTTTTTAAACCAAGAGGAGTGATTCAAATTTACCGCGCTGTAGTACTTGTTTGTAATTGGTCCAACCGCAGGCAAGTTTACTCCACTGTTATAAAATTTTGACACTAATGGCATTTATAAAATTTTGACACTTTTGGCATTTCATAGGTTAAATCAGTTATATCGGCGTTTTTTGTGTTTTCTGTGTTATTCCTTTAATTTTTAGATTTTTAGTCTGCTTTATATAAAAAGCAAATGTTTTTAGAACTTTTTAGCGACGTATTAATATAATATAATATTGATGGATTACAGTTGAGGGCCGACATGATCAACCAAAAAAGAAGATGTATTTTGGTGACTTTTCTAGTGACTTTCCTGGGCGTGAATATGTCTTTTTGGTTTACTCCTCTTAGTTAAAAAATAAACAATAGTATGTCGGCGTATCGTAACCCCCAAATGGCAATGCAGTTAGTTACGCGCAGACGGGTATTATGACCGAAATTATTACCCGTATGCACGCCGATGAAGAATATAAAATTCTTAATTGTATGTCAAAAAATGCGAAATAACTACGTCTTAAAACCCACAAAATTTTATTTGTATATCTTAACTGGTTTCAAAGCAATAAATAAATCGTCAGTTTGTAAAAAAAAATTGAACGTCCCGTATCTCGGAAACAAAGCGTTGGCTTGCATATGATTATAAAGCAAACTGTTTTTATTTTCTTATGTAAAATTACCCCTTAAAGTTTGCCGCACTTGTTTCGAAACATCCTGTACTGATGAGGAACATGTCCAGTTGTTAAAGTACCTAACTTTTTTATTATCCAACATAAGCAAATGAATACAAAAACAGAATATTAAGAAAACCTGAGGCTATAGTTAATTTTTAATTTCAGTATTTTGTAAACTCTAGAATAGTCCACAGGGTGATGCGAACTTTGAAAAAAAAACTCAGTTTGATTCGTACACCCGGTACACAATGACAGTTTACTTGTCTAGCAACAATATTACTACAGCGATATTGATAATGAATAAGGCTATAACATGGTAAAAATCACTTAAATCGGACAACAGGTTTAGGAAATTCGAGACATCAAAAATGACCAAATTTCCAGTGGATCGATTTTTTGCGCCTGATTGTATTTTAAAATTAGTATTTATGATAAATTGACAATAATTTAATGATATCAGTTGTGTTAAAACCTCAACTTTTTTAATAAATAACAACAATTAATATCTATCCGAGAAAAATTCCGAAATCGAATAACCTTAAGATACATTTGTTTTTTCATTTCGTTTTGATGTATATTTGATGTAAATTATGGGCCATTGACTGGGCCGTCTAATTATATTGTTTTGTGTTGTATTCTCAATGGTACGGAAAATTTGCTATTTTTACAAAAAAAAAACTGGTTAGTCGCTTTCGGAATATTTGTGTCATTAGAATTTGACAAATGAGGGTTCATTTGATTTGGTAAATTGTTTATTAAAGACACACAGATTTAGATTTCTAAATGGGACACTGTTACCTTACGTTACTGTAGTATGGATTAGAAAAATTCCAATAAAAAACGAAAAAATAATAGTAAATCTATCGTCTTCTTCTGCACGTAAAGTTACCATTGCAAATAAAAAATTTTATACTAAAAGGAAAATGTGACAGTATACATCTGCATGTGTTTGTTGGCTTGGGGACGTTTGTTACCGCCCCCGTTTTTTACATGCATATGCATTTGTCTGCTGTTTTTTACTATTTTTTATGTATGTTGTTCAACATTGGCTTGATCTTATGGATCTTTAGCATCTTTTATAACCAGACATTGTTCTAACTCTGGTTTTTTATTTGTAGCATTTAGTGACTTGTTACCGTTGACCTGATGATGCTCTGCAACCTATAGAGAGCGAAACCTGTCGTCGGAAGTACACAATTAAATGATTGAGAGTACGTCTGTCTTTTACTTCATTTAAAATGAACTCTCACATGCAACCCATTCAATATTTAAAAGGAAATACTCACATATAAAAAATACCTTAAAATCGGAGAGATTGTACCAGAATACAATAACTCGGGATGAATCTGAAGAATAGAGTTCTTTCGTATAAGTCATATAAGTACTATATTTATGTGGTAGGGTGGTTCGAAAAAAAATATTTTTTTTTATTTCAAATCGCTAGTGCACAAAAGTTGCCATTGGTATACAGCGTGTCTACTTAAGTTGGAAACATACGGGAAACTTTTTTTATTATTAATTTTACGAAAAAAAAGTTATTCTTTATAAAAAGTTCTGCATGCCCCAAAACCTAAGATTCAATCATTAGATATCAATTTTTTTAATATTATACAAGGTGTGTCAAAAAATATGAATTTCGGTCAGGGTAAAGTACCTTTATTTCTCTCAATATCGAAAATTCTTATAATAAAAAGTTGTTTGGAATTAAAACCTAAGATGAAATATGCAATTATTACATGCTTCTAATTGAAAAAGAAATAAAAATTTTTTCTCAAATTTATGGATACACAACATCGTTTTTAATTATTACAAATATGATAACCCGTTTATTATTCATTTTACGAAAAAAAGTTATTCTCCATAAAAAGCTTTGCATGGTCTAAAATCTAAGACACAACCATGATATATCAACTTTTATTAATTTTATACGAGGGGTGTCAAAAAATATGAAATTCTCTCAAGATTATTTTTAGTACCTTTATATTTCACAATATTTCAATTAGAAAGATGTAATTGCATATTGAAACATAGTTTTTAATTCTAAACAACTTTCTTAATAGCCGTTTTCAATATTGTGAAAAATAAAGGTACTTTACTCTTGAGTGAAATTCATATTTTTTTACATACCTCGTATAAAATTATTAAAATGTGATATCTGATGGTTGCTTCTTCGGTCTTTTGACATACAGAGCTTTTTATAAGGAATACCTTTTTTTCGTAAAAGCAATAATAAAAGAGTTCTTCTTCTTCTTCTTCAGGTGCCGTCCTCGTTCCGAAGTTTGGCTATCATCAAGGCTATGCGTATTTTTGATACCGTAGATCTAAATAACTGGCAGCTGCTGCACTTGTACCAATCTCTTAAATTCTTCAACCATGAATGTTTTCTTCTGCCAATGGATCTTTTACCTATTATTTTTCCCTGAATAATTAATTGTAGTAGCTGGTACTTTTGTCCCCTCATTATATGTCCCAAGTATTGCAGTTTGCGCTTTTTAATAGTAAGCGCAAGTTCTTTTTCTTTCTGCATCCTTCGCAACACTTCCATGTTTGTCACTCTCTCTGTCCACGATATTCTCAGTATCCTGCGGTACATCCACATCTCGAATGCTTCTATTTTCCTTGTATCGATCTTTTTCAGTGTCCAAGCTTCCATTCCATAGAAAAGAACTGACATCACGTAACATCTCATCAGGCGAATTTTAATATTTAAACTTAGCTCTCTTCCGCATAAAACTGTTTTCATTTTGGTAAAAGTAGCTCTAGCTTTTTCTATTCTGATCTTGATTTCTTCGTTGTCGTTGTTTTCATTAATCACAGTTCCCAGGTAATTATATTTTCTAACACGCTCAATTCTTTGATCATGTACGGTTATGTCAGAAAAATTTTGTGGAGATTTCGACACCATCATTATTTTTGTTTTTTTGATGTTAAGTGATAAACCGAACTTTTCGCTGCACTCTACTATTCTGTTTATCAGTGTTTGGAGATCTTCCGGGGTTTCTGCTATTAATATTGTGTCATCAGCGTATCTCAAATTGTTTATTAAAGTGCCATTTATTTTAACTCCTATATCTTGGTCAGCAAGGGCTCTGTTTATAATATCTTCTGAATATAAGTTAAACAAGGTTGGTGAAAGTATGCATCCCTGCCTTACGCCTTTTTTGATCTCGAGTTCCTCGGTTGTTTCCCGTTCTACTCTAATATTCGCCTTCTGGTTATAGTAAATATTGAAAATAATTCTGAGGTCCCTTTTATCCAAGTTTTTCTCTACCAACAGTCTCATCAGGTGTTCGTGGCGAACTTTATCGAACGCCTTGTTGTAGTCAATAAAGCACATATATATATCCTGGTTAACATCCAGGCATCTTTGACAAATGATATTAAGTGCAAATAGTGCTTCCCTTGTTCCAAGCCCGTTTCGAAACGCGAACTGAGTATCACTGATGTCAGCGTCTAGTTTTTTGTGAATTCTTGTATGTATCACTTTAAGAAATACTTTTAGTGTGTGTCCCATTAAGCTTATTGTGCGATGGTCGGTGCACAGTTTTGCGTTTGTTTTCTTTGGAATAGTCACAAAAGTTGACAGAAGCCATTCCTTAGGTATTTCTCCCGTTTTATAAATGCAGTTAAAGAGGTCAACCAAAACATTTACTGTTTCATCTTCCACAAGCTGAAGAAGTTCCGATCGAAGTCCATCTGGACCCGGTGATTTGCCATTTTTCATTGTTTTTATAGCATATAGTATTTCTTCTTTAGAGATTTTTGGTCCTTCCTCACCTTGTATGTTACCAATATCATGATCCTCTCTTTCATCGGCAAAGAGTTCTTCTATATAATTCTTCCAGGTCGTAAGCTTTTCTTGTAGGTCAGTTATTATTTTCTGACCTTGTAGGTCAGAATAAAAGAGTTATCATATCGTAAATAAAAACGAAGTTGTATCAATAAATTTGAGAAAAATTTGCAAAATATTTTTTTTTCAATTAGAAGCATGTAATTGCATATTTGATATTAGTTTTTATTTCCAAACAACTTTTCGTAATAATAATTTTCGATATTGAGAGAAATAAAGGTACTTTACTCTTGAACGAAGTTCATATTTTTTGACATACCTCGTATAATATTAACAAATTTTGATATCTGATGATTGAATCTTAGGTTTTAGAGCATGCAGAACTTTTTATAAAGAATAACTTTTTTTCGTAAAATGAATAACAAAAAAGTTTCCCATATGATTCCAACTTAAGTAGACACGCTGTAGACGTGAAAAAGGCACTTATTATGATTTTCTTAATAATTGGTCTTCCGGTCGCACAATGCCATCGAAGTTAGCAAAAAATTGTGAAAAACCTTAATTTTTCATATTTTTTTAAGCAGAGCAGATGGTTCTAATTGCCTTCCTTTACCATGAATTAACTACTAAAAGTATGTGAAATTAATATATGCACTGATTATACAGGGTGTAACAAAAATACAGGTCATAAATTAAACCACATGTTCTGGGACCAAAAATAGTTCGAAGGAACCTAACTTACCTTAGTACAAATATGAACGTAAAAAAAGTTATAGCCCTTTGAAGTTACAAAATGAAAATCAATTTTTTTGAATATATAAAAAACTCTTAGAGATTTTTTATCGAAAATAGACATGTGGCATTCTTATAGCAGGAGTATCTTAAAGAAAAATTATAGTAAAATTTGTGCACCCCATAAAATTTTTAAGGGGGTTTTGTTCCCTTAAACCCCCGCAAACTTTTGTGTACGTTCCAATTAAATTATTATTGTGATACCATTAGTTGAATTCAATATTTTTAAAAGTTTTTTGGCTCTTGGTATTTTTTCGATACTTTAGTTTTTATCGAGTTGCAGTCACTTTTTTAATATGTTTACATAAAGATTTTATGGGGGTGTTGTTCCTTTAAACCCCCCAAATGGTTGTGTCCGTTCCAATTATACTATTACTGCGATACCATTAGTTAAACACAGTGTTTTTAAAACTTTTTTTGCTTCTTTGTATTTTTCGACAAGCCACCTTTTATCGAGATGTGGCTTCTTTTTTAATATGGTTCAAAATATACCTAAAAATGTAAATCATAAATAAATTTTCCTATTATTACTAACAGCCGGTTTCCGAAAGGATGATCATCTCAAAAATTATGTAATCGATGGTTAATCGTTGATCAAATGCATTTTGAGTTTCAATAACACCAGTTAAACTGGAGTTCAATAACAGTCGATCATATGATTTAACAAACGATTAATCGTTAGTTAACAGCCGATCATAAGTGTTTTGAGTTTCCGAAACGCTGATTAACCAATTTCGCATGTCACACGGCGACCAAAAGGAACTGTCACATAATTTGAGGTTATTGGTTGATTAAAGGGCTGTTAATGTTTATACATAGTTGTTTTTAGTTATTAAATAGAGTTCTTAGTTATTAAATAGAGTTTTTTAGTTATTATATAGGTTAAATAGTTATTAAATCAAGGGTATTTTAGTGTTTAATTAAAATTATTAGTTATTTAATTATAATTTAATTTTTAAAAATAAATATATAGTGTAATTATACAGTGAGCACGTAAAGGTTGCAATAAATTCATTTTTTCATGAATGGGCAATTTTGGAAATAAATCCCGAAACAGGTCAATTTTTATTTTTAAATTACGACTTTTTGGCATTATGTCATACTAGTGACGTCACCCATCTGGGCGTGATGACGCCATCCATGATTTTTTTAAACGAGAATAGGGGCCTTGTGATAGCTCATTTGAAAGGTAATTCAATACTCTATTCAGTAATATAAACAATATCATAATTATTTATAGAGGCTGTCCAAAAAAAAATTTAATTAAATTTATTAACATAAAAAGAAGAATGTGTGTAATTTATTTAATTCAGAATACATTTTACTGCTATCAGAATACAGGAAAAAATGTTTATTTGACAAATAAATATTGTTTTTTGCTTAAATTCAATATTAAAGCAGCCACCCACCTGCCTCTTGACACTTTGAACATTTAATTTAAGCGAAAAGCAATGAATATTTTTCAAATAAACATTTCTTTCTGTTTTCTAAGAGCAGTAAAGTGTATTTTGAATTAAATAAATGACATATATTCTTCTTTTTATGTCAATAAATTTAATAAAAAAAAATTTTTTGGGCAGCCTGTATAAGTAATTATGTTAATGTTTATATTACTGATTAGAAAATTCAATTATGTACCTTTCAAATGAGCTACCACACAACCTCCATTCTAATTTAAAAAAATCATCGATGACATAATCACGCCCAGATGGGTGACGTCACTAGAATAATGATAATGCCGATTTTTTCCCAAAATCGTCCATTCTCGAGAAAATGAATTTATTCCAACCTTTACGTGCTCACTGTATATTGGGCTGCACACACATGTAGATGGTGCTAGAGGGGAGCATTAGTTTAGCTCTACTTCAACATATTGTGTTAGTGTGAAAATAAAAAAATATTGTTTAATTTTAAATATTTAATTTAGAATTACATACTTACCTTTTGTTAAATAATTAAATAAAATAAGGACTCACTACATGGCAAGTAAGCAGATGCACCATCTGCAACTGTTGTATAAAGATTAGATTTGGTTGCCAATTAAATCCAACATTGGGATATGTAATATGATATCTGCTTGATATCACATACAATAGATGACATGAAGAACGTGATAAAGAAGCTGGAGGGAAGGACAGATGAGGTTGGTCTTAAAATCATCACTAATAAGATAGTAGAGATGAGAATAGGAATAAAGTGAGCATGGTAAACTATACATCAATCAAGAAGAAATAAAACAGGTTAAAGAATTCTGCTACCTTGATAGTATAATAGTGCAAAAGGTGGAGTCCAGGCAAACATTAAACATAGAATAGGAAAAAGAATAACAGACAACAGGCATTTGAAATCCTCTCATATCATATTATCTCAACATAAATTAGCCAAAACACATTTAATAATATCATCAAATCAATACTACTATATGGGAATATGGGAGTGAGACATGAACAATATCAGAAGGAAATGCAAGGAAAAGTTTTTGTAAATAGATTCTCACAAAATATTCTGAAGATGTATTGGCCCAACACCATAACAAATGAAGAATTGTGGAATGCATTAAGACAAAGAAGCAGAGGACGAAGCTAGTAGGTAATAACTCATTCTAACAGGTGGGTAAATAAACTTTGAAAAACACATTTTTTTATTAATTTTATTATTTAAAGAAATTACAATTTTTATTTAAAATTACTTTATTAGGTACATACCTAACCACTATTACCTAATAATTTATCGAGTTCGAATTTTTTTATTTGAAGCTCTACTTCTAAAATTTCTTTTTTTCTTGTTGAAAAATACTATCTTACTTCTTTTTTCTAGTCTTGCTGTTTCAATTTTTTTTTTGTAAAAGATATGTTTAAGGGTTTCGCTCCCTACATCTTTTAATTTTTTATTTTTTGAAAGAGCCTGAGACATCTTGGCTGTCTTCTTGGGCAGGACAGCAGTTGTTGTCGGTGTACTGAGCAGCACAGTGGAAATAGAGGGTACATTGGATGTCTGCTATGTGTCTTCTAATTGTAGGTAATCTACTTCCACTTGACTATCTTGTGCAACTATAAAAATAAAAAAAAATTCAATTGTTTTAGATGTACCAGATAGTATTTTCTTTATAAAAAAAATCTTTCTCGAATTAGGTAGGTAGTTACTTTTATTTATCTACTTTAGCTATCTTAATAGCTAAGTTAATAATCTACCTTAATTTAGAATTGGAATAAATAATTATAATAATTAATTCATATTAATATTATTTATAGATATTAATTCTCATATTTTGAGTTTCCTTAAATTTGGTTTACAAAAGATCTTTTTTTTGTTTAATGATGTCTATAGATAGGCACAAGGTCTGGCTATGGGTAACCGCTTATCACCCTTGTTATCAGATTTATTATTGATCAACATAGAAATAAATAATATCTTTAACAATCAAACTTTAAACAATAATACCTTTCAAAAAATCTTAAATTGGCTTAGAACTGTAGGATACAATATCTATTTTAAATGGAAATCTTTCAGATGCCAAAAACATTCTAGATTCACTCAAAAACTTACATCCTGATGTACATACTTTAGAAACAATGGATAAACTTAAATTTATCTTTAGAAAACCTACTAGACCGACTATACCATACCTCCCTCTTCTAATCATCCTTTTTAACAGAAGGTAGCTTCTTTCTATTGCTACATCCATAGAATACATAAACCATATCAGATAATAGTTTTAAATAGTTAAACTAATGGTCACTCTATACATTTGTGGATAACGTGCTGAACAAAAAAACGTTCTAATTCAGAAGTTTTGTACAGATCAAGACCATATACAGGTTATTGTTCAGATAATATTGGAAATATTGATCAGGCTTTATATATATAAATAAATTTAAAATTAGTTACCTTTATTTAAATAAATTAATAAAATAAGGACTCACCAGATGTGAAGAAACCAGATGCACTGTCACATCTGTTGGGTAAAGGTTGGATTTGATTGCCAATCAAACCCCACATTTGTGTCCCTACATCTGTGAGACGAGGCCTAAATGTGCCACCACCTGTTGCAAGTATGTCTTTCTGAAAACAATTCATTAGTTCATTACTGATTAAGAAATGAATGGGTTAAAATCAAAGTGGTGTACGTCATATTGTTGAAACGATGTAAGCCCTATTTTATAATCTTGATATTATATACATAGACCTCTTCAGAGAAAAAGTGGTGTGTAAGTTTTTACTGTAAATACTTACACCACTTTTCCTGATGAAAAAATGTCTATTTATCAAAGTTATAAAGCAACACTTCCATCATTTCGCAAATATGACTTACACCTCTTTGTCGTTAACACCCTCAAATATTAAACTTCATTGTCTCAACACTAGGTTAGTTCCCATCATGAAATTAGTTTCATTGGATTATATTTTTATAAAAATATTCCACTCAGAAATAGTGTAATTCGACTGACCTGGTGTTAAGGGCTTTAAATTTAAGTATACCTACTTTGTCCACAGTTTGGTCTCTCTTCAACTGGTCCAAAACCTTCTGCTCATTATATTTTTGAATCTGCAATGTAATTAATCCATATAGCTCTAAATCAACCGAAAGTTTTATACACTTAACATTTTCCTCTGCTACTTTTTGGTGAGTGACCCTTTTTAAGTATAATATATAAAATATGCAGTGTTCAGCTGCTTGGGAGTTCTGGGAAATTCAGCGCTATTTTTTCCCAGGTTTCATTGTTTTGGTTGGTGGACATACCATTGGTACATTTGTTTTCAATTATAATATGAAAACAAATCTAATCTGAAAACAAAAATACAATTAGAAATTTGTTCTAGAAGTTAGACAATTTCGTACTTACTTTCCAATTATTTCCAACAGCAAACGTTTCTCTCTCTCAGTATAATTTTTGCGTGGAGGATTTCCGTTGGTATTGCTCATTTTTAATATATTTTTTAATTTTATAAATTATGTAGTTATTTACTATGGATTGAAATTTTTTGGTTATAAAATGAAATTTTGAAGGATGACAGCCGATTGTGACAGTATCGATACCAATCGTATGTCAGATAATCGATTTTCTACGATCATATAATTTTAAGATGATCGACGTTTGAGAAACTGGTGACTGGTTAACAGTTGATCAAATCTAACAGCTCGATTAGATGATCGAAGATTTGAATAACGTTTCGGAAACCGGCTGTAAGTCTCCATAATCGTACTTAACCACATACAAATATGTGGTGGATTGACAAATATTCAAAATATCTCGATAAAAACTGACTTTTCGAAAAAGTACTGAGAGGCAAAAAAGTTTTTAAAAGAGTGTGTTTAACTAATGCTACTACAATAATAATTAAATTGCAACGTACACAAAAGTTTGGGGGGGATAAAAGAACAAAACCCCCATAAAATTTTTATGGGGTGTCTAAATTTCACTATAATTTTTTCTTAAAATAATAATGCAATAAAAATGCCACATGTCCATTTTCAATAAAAAATCTCTAATAGTTTTCGATATATTCGAAAAAATCGATTTTCATTTTGTAACTTCAAAGGGCTGCACCTTTTTTTATGTGCAAATTTGTACTAAGGTAAGTTAGGTTCAATCGAACTATTTTTGATCCCAGAATATGTGATTAAATTTATGACCTGTATTTTCGTTACACCCTGTATATTTGTTTCATATATGTTCCGGTTGCGCAACATAATACAAAAAGGGGTAAAATTAAGTAGTTTTTGCAAAATTTCAAAGTTTGACTGTTTAGTACATTTTAATCATACGATTTTTAGAGATATTTTAGATTAATTCGATTACAACAATATAATTTAAAATCCAAATATATAAAATAAACTTTGATATTCAAGTGGAATTTGGTCGCGCAGTTTTGTCAAAACAGCAGACTTTCGAGAGGCGAGGCGAAAGTGACGAATTCCAGGGAAGCACGTGCAGCCACAAATAGAGATACATGTGAAAAGATCTCCACAATGGAGTATTTGTCTTCTTCATTACAACGAACTGTCATTCCGCCACCTTTTCCAACACTTAGATGGAAATATAACAATCCCAATAGGATATTCCGCGCCGATTGGAAAGGCCCTACCTGATTGTGAAAGACTACGAGTTGTTCATTTTAATCCTAGTGATTGTGAGATTCCAAAAGTTGTCAAGCGTAATCTTAGCAACGACCAATTGTTGCTTGAGATGTCAGAAGTCATCAAGTTACGACATTGTTCAGAAGATTATTTAGTACGCTATCCTGGCCCAATGTCACATTAAAGATGGCTTACTACTGCAAACCGAGTTTTGCGTGTGTCAAGTCCTTCTGAATATCTGAGAGAGATTGTCACATTCATTCTGAAGTGTTATATACCTATGTGGTTTGCCATAACAATAAACCACAAATTCACAGAAAAGCCTAGACATGTTTACAAAATCACTGAATCTACAAGGTACTTACCAAAAGAACTTCTTCAAGTTGTTGATCCTGTTTTACAACGAAATGCTTACTTTGCCCATCCCGAAAATTTACGTTTGGCTATGGTAACTGATGAAGAGAGCTGGGCAACAGGCGTGCAATCATGAAGGCAAAGCAAGCAATATCTGAAAGTGACTCTATCAGAATCTTTAAACCACCAAACCTAAACTTTGAATCGACAGAGTATTACGAAATTATCATATCGAACAAAAGTACACTCACTCCTCCTCCACTGTTAAGAATATTGACTAATTAAAGATAAAACAGTATGTGAGCAATTACTTCAAGTCTGTTATGAGTAGGTATAGATGCTTTCCCATGCCATATACAGGCAATTGAAAGATGTGTTAATCTAGTGACCGAAACATCAAGTAAAATGTATGGACACAGTTCCAGAGAAGGCTATATTAGAACCACATTATTGCACCGCTAAGCAATGCCAACTTTGACGTTGGGCCAGGATCACGTACTACAAAGTCTTCTGAACAATGTCCTGTTTCATGTGAACTCAATATAAACGTACAGAACACAAAGCTCATGGTCATTAGCAAGAAAAAGATAACAGAAGGTCAACTCTAGATGGGAATACGTAAATTCGGTCCCAAGAAAGATTACGCCAAAAATAACGAGTAAATTGGGTCCCAAACTTTGTTTCTATATGACACTGCATACTGCTAAAGGCCAAACTTGTTCTGCAGCTTCATGGATACCTTTTTCAAAGTCGACATAAATTTAGGTCAATTCGAATTCACAACAAAAATGAATTAAAATAGGAAATATTGCAAATTTATGGGAGGCCAAAATGTCGGGAATTTCCATCCGTAATACTCCTAATTACTTCTTTCTACGAAATCAATTAAGTATCCAAGTATTGTAAAACCCTTAGCAATTAAGATGGTTGGGACCGAATTTACTCATTGACAAAAGGGTAAAATTTTTTAATTTATTCTGCTACCTGCCGGGACCCAATTTACGATCACCTCCCTAGATCAACCAAACCCCTGTAGAAAAAGTGAGGCACTACAACTTCCTCGGCACCATAATAATTGAAGAATGGATCAACAAGCAAGAGATAAGAGCGCGCATCGACAAAGCTAGATAAACCTTCAACCGTATGGGGGCCTTTTTCAAGAGGCACAACCATTCTCTTGGTATAAAAGTAAGAATGGTGAGATGCTGCGTCTTCTCTGTTCTTTTACATGGTGTTGAATCATGGACCTTGAACGAAGATATGTGCCGAAAATTGGAAGCATTCGAGATGTGGCTATATCGGAGAAATCTTAGAATCCCATGGACTGATCGGGTCACAAATGAGGAGGTCCTTAGAAGAATGGGGAAGAACTGACAGGTACTAACCACCATCAAATCTCGAAAGTTGGAATAATTTGGAAAGATTATGTGAAATGAATCCAGATCCTACAAGGAAAAATATTTGGAAAGCGAGGTCCAGGAAGACGAAGAACATCTTGCTTTTCCGCGTTCCTGTAGATAAAGTGAGCATTGCCATGATGATCGCCAACAGTCGTCACAGAAATGCAGATCAAGAAGAATATAGCCCTCTGTAATATAGTGGTAAATAGTTTAGGAGAGGTGATAAGAGATAATGTTCCTTGCCTCTCTCCGTTGGAAATATGGTTTTGTCGTCATATTACATTCTTCCTGCAGCGATTGCACTATTATTGTAGACTCTATCTTCAATCCTGACCCCCTGGAGGGAGTGTAGTGGTCGACGTGATGTCGTGTATTGTCCGTCTCTAAAGATATCGGTCTCTGGTCATTTCTTTTAACTCATGCATAGGACTTTTGTATATTACCGTAATTTGATCAATCCATCTTATTAGGGATCTTCCTCGTGATCTTCGGCCTTCCACCTTTCCTTGTATAATTAGTCTTTCCATGTTTTCTGTGTTTGCTCTCATAACATATCCAAAGTATTTTAATTGTTGGAGATGGACTTTACTGGAGAATCGTTGGCTAACTTTTAGCTCTTTTAAAATTGAATTATTTGTTCTATGGTCGGTCCAAGGACTTCATAGCATTTCTCAGGGTCCAAGATTCATATCCGTAGGTTAGTATTAGGAATATTAAGCAGTTGATCAACCTCATCTTTAACGCTCTTGAAATTTGACAGTCCTTCCATATTGTGGTCATTTTTGCTGTGGCGACTTTTGCGATCACATCTACGTTTTATTTCTTCCTGTAATGACCCTGTGTTTGTAATTAATGATGCCAGATATAAGTATGAGCTCACAACCTCAAACCGATCAATTGTGGTTATGTGTGGATGATTTTTATGTAGTCTATCCACTATCATGATTTTTGTCTTTGATATGTTTAATTGCAGACCAAATATTTGACTTTCGTTTTTAACCAGTTGTATAAGATCAATCAGCTCTGCTTGTGGAGATAGTATACATATCTGTCTGACACCCCGTTCTGGATGAAATTCGTTTGAAAGTGTGTCAAGCAATTTAACTGATCCAGTAGTGTGTTCGTATAGTTCAGTTATAAGCGAAATTAGGTGTTGGGTACGCCTACTTCTTTTAGTATTCGCCACAAATGTCTCCACTTGACCCTGTCGAACGCCTTACGATAATCTATAAAGCATATGTACAGTGGAATATTGAATTCCCTAGATTTTTCGATTATCTGTCTTATATTCAACAGGTGTTCTCGAGTACCTCTACCTTTGGTAAATCCAGTTTGCTCTTGTGGAATTTCTCTTTGAAGGAATGTTTTTAGTCTCTCATTGATTATATGTAGCATTATTTAACTGGCATGTGATATAAGAGAAATAGGTCTACAATTGTCGCATTTATGGAAGCTGCCTTTTTTATGAATTCTTGTTATTGTAGATTTTGTCCAGCCTTCAGGCCATTGTTTATAGACAGTAGGGCACCTATTAACCTAGAAACACATTTGCATAAAATAAAATGTGTGTTTCTGAATTAAGGGCCCAGAGAAGGTCAACAGTGTATCATATTTTTAGAAATAAAATTACCCAAGTTTCCTTCGAAACTATCCACAACTCCTGCAACATTGGCTATCCTGACTATCCGTTGAAGTAAAAGGTTTTTCTTCCAGGCAGATTTGCATACCGAGTTATCTATGTTTATTTATTTTGTAACATTTCACATTATAGTAGGGGTGCGAAGTATGCTAAATGTGTAGTCACTCTAGCGCTTAGGGGACCTATTGGGTTGTGAAGAGTAAGTCCTAAAACCAAAAAAAGTTAAGTAAAGTTTTTCATTTTAGTGGGCCTTTCGATTTCTTAATTTAATTTTCAATTTCCAACAATGGTTTTTTCCGATTATAGCGCCATCTATCCATAATTTGAAAAATGTTTCGAATAAAAGTTGCCTATTTTTTGTAAAGAATCCAAATTTGAAATAAAATTTTGGAGCTCCTATTTTAGATTTTAAAGTAACCCCCCACCACACCTCCGTGGGGTGTCGTGTTTGGTACCATTCGATAGATTTTTCAAAAATATTGATTAAGTGTATTTTTCAGTTTCTCGAGCTAATGTTTATTTTGCGAAATACTGCGGGATTTGTATTTAAAATTTTATATTTACCCCCCACTCCTCTCCGTGGGGTGTCATGTTTGTTATCATTCGATAGATTTTTGAAAAATATGGGACATGTATTTTTTAGTTTTTCGATCTAACGTTTATTTCACGAATTATTCGCTTTTTTTTGTGAAACTTTTTAACTCACCCAATTCATTACGCCACGCTCAAATCGTCAGATTTTTGAAAAATACACTGTTTTGCATGTCCTTAACTTACCTTATCTTAATCTGACAATTTCGAGTATTTTTAAGGATAGATTTTTTTTCGGGCCCCCTTAACGAACTCCCCTTTGTTAAGAGCCAACATATGGTAGAGGTACATCCGCAGGTACCAGATTTCTCCCCATATGATAATCTGACGCGCTCGAGTAACTGCAAAAATCCCCGCTTGGGCTCCTTTACCATTACGAAACAATTGAATCTATTTCATATTATATATTGGACGAAACTATGAAAATTAAAACCTTGCTGAAATTTGAGAAAATGACACGATTTTTGCCTCGAGATTTGTTGTTTCGTAACTTATTCCAAATGTTTTAGTATATTAGGTAATTAACAATTGCCAGTTTGCAACTTTTCCTATATTATTATGTTTACGAGGAAAGTAGATATCAGTTTCTACATTTATGTAGCTCATTATTAACTAATTAAAAATTGATATCGGTTTATTGGTATCTTATCTGAGTCGATAAGACACATAAACCACTATAATACTGTCTAGGTAATTAGTTATAGGTAAATTGTTTTAGATGAATAAAAATTTCCGCCTAAATATCTGACGGCAGGCACCAAACATAGTACTTAACCATTATTTGTCTTAGTTCCAAATTGATATTATAATTATTGTAAGGAAATAACTTCATAAAGGGACTAAGTTTTCACTCTAATGGCATATAAAACAACATAATGCTATTCTACATCCCACCAGAATGAAAACAATGGGAACCTTCTCTGGTTACACCTCCGAGGCTTCTACAATTTGCAAGCCATACGGATGCTGAGACTACGGAAGATGAGGGAATTCTACAATTTACAATTCACGTTCCATCTGCTCAGCGCGGTAAAGTTCCAACGAGAATGGTTCCCTTCGTACTCCAATCAGAGTAAATGTAAATCAAAAATGAATAACCATTTTCAATTTCGTTGCAAAACGAAAATACAGCCAAACCATATTCTAGCTCAATCAGAGAGTGTAGCAAGCACCTCTACCGGTTTCCAAACTTATTAGTCTCTCATCAGGAGGCACATATGCTGCTCTCTCTGATCCAACCAAAACGAACCCCAGCGTGCAGTCCCGGATTGCAACGAACGAAACGGCATAGATGCCCTAGCGGCAACTGCTAGCAAACAGACTAAGTTTTAACTCTAATGGCATATAAAACAACATAATGCTATTCTACATCCCACCAGAATGAAAACAATGGGAATTTTCTCTGGTTACACCTCCGAGGCTTCTACAATTTGCAAGCCATACGGATGCTGAGACTAAGGAAGATGAGGGAATTCTACAATTTACAATTCACGTCCCATCTGCTCAGCGCGGTAAAGTTCCAACAAGAAGAAATAACTTCATTTTCATATATTTCTCGTACTTTTAGCCATTGCTTTTCTGCATTTTATTTTATGTCTGCATCTAGGTGATCAGTTATGACAGTTCCCAAATATGTCATTTCGTGAACTTTCTTAACAATTTCTCATCAATTAAATGGAGTCCCATTTAATTGATGCTCTGCATCTAGATGTGAGTTACGTTATATTATTGCACATTTCTTCTCCTATAAAATTATTTAATGAAATATAGTGATTTTATTTACCTGCTTTATATTTTTTCGTTTTCTATAAATAGTAGTTATATTATAAACCAGGGCGGATCTGTGAAAAAAGGTCTATTTTTGGATGTGCGAGGTGGCATTCGGATTTTTGCAGATAAAGTTAGGTAACAACTTCAACAATATTAATTGACTTATGCTCCTTCTCAAATATGCCCGGAACATTAATAAAAAAATTAAAGTATTTAAAAATATCCAAAAACATCGATTTTTTTCTACTTTCTTTGCTTATAAATTTAAAACGATTCATCAGTGGAGGCCGGTCAGGGTCGGCATGGTCGGCAGTGCCGACCCGCACATTTATAGATATAGATTTTTTAAATATTTGTATCTCTGAAATAAAAAAAAATCTATCAGATAATACAGACTAAATTTTATTCATGGTTTTTAAAAGAATTGGATCAATCCGAGCGTTAAGTGATCCCTGCGCATAACAGATTTCTCAAAAAACCAATGATCCGAGCCATTTATCTGACTTTTCGGCTAGCCGTCCCTAACATCCGTAGCTTGACAATTTACACGTAAAACTCAACGACGACGTAACAAGTCGATGAGCAAGCGAACATTACTTTTCTCCGTGGGCAATAGAAGATACGGCATGGCAGGTTACGCGCCAAGTACGGCACATTTCGATCTGCCGGTCGGTGTTTCATTTGGAAGCATGCATTGGTAGAAATTGTCAAAAATAATCACGCCGTTTTACGTCGTTTAATTGATATTGTAATTTTTTTAAGTTGTCAGGAATTATCATTTAGTGGACATGATGGATCGAAGCATTTGTTAAAAATCAAAGTAATTATAGAGAATTAATAAAATTGTTTTAGAAATATCTATTTACTTTCTGATTCGAAGTGTATTCGTAATACAGAATGAACTACATAATACATATTATAATCAAATAGTTAAATTTTGAATAACGTTGTTGAATCTGAGATTTAGAAAACCATTTGCTTTTCACTGAAAGTAGATGAAACTTCTGATTATCATGTCATTCACAATTATTATCAATTATTTTGTTCGATACGCGTTACGTGGTAATATTTATGAGAGGTTTTTAGGTTTTAGAGATGTGAGTAAAAGCAATAAGGCAGAATATATTTTTGGTGTTTTAAAGAACAGATTCAAATTTTTTTATACCAAAAATAAATTGGTAGGGCAAACGGGGACAATCTTATGACGGCGTTGCTGTGATGAGTGGTGAATTGAATAGTCTCCAGGCAAAAGTTAAAACTATTGCATCACAAGCTTTATTTACTCACTATTATGCGCATATAATGAATTTAGTTTTACATGATACGTGTAAAAAAATAAAGAATATCGACTTTTCTTGCCAGTTTACCCCACCTAAACGGATTACTGCTTTAGAACAAATTTGTTTCGAAAAAAAAAAGCGAACAGTGTGTCAGACGCGATGAAATTTTAAATCTCGGTTAGTTTTATCCAAGCAGATTATCTCTTATAGTTTTAGTATCTGTAGCAGATTTTCGTGAACAGCTTTTGGAAGTTTTTGATTTTATTATCGAAGGCGATGATTTTGAAAGTGGCGATACCTCGATCCGTGAAGCAATCGGTTTGAGAACTTTATTAAATACTAATGACTCTTTCAATATTTTTTTAAATATTTTTAAAACAGAATTTGCCCAAGATATTCCTTGTTGTTCAAAATCAGTGAACTGACATTATTTATTCTAAAAATAGAATACGAAAGCTGGTGCAAAATCTCAGAGATTTTCGTAATGATAGTAGTTTCCAATATATACGCAGTGGCGTTTTGGATTCGCTTGATATTTCCGAACCACCCCAAAAAAGACAACGACATGATACATATCTCGAAAAACGAGTAAGTATATCTTGAAATTTTGGATACCTACTATTATATGCAAATAGATACTCGTTTTTCGAATTTTGAAGATTTGCAAATTTTTGACCTTTGACGATTTAAAATTTAAAAGTTACGTTCGCCAAAGAATTTCCAAGATATTTATTATTACAAGTTAGGTACTTAAAAATTATGCTGGTCCAAATATTTCCAGAAAGTGGGATAAGTTGCACAATATGTATGTATAATTCTATGTAGTAAGTACTGCAATTCATTACAACAGACTGTTTATCAATTTTCTTATTACCACCAATTTCTGCCTAAAAAAACGGGATTTACCTTGTCTCAAAAGAATCAACACGTATTGTCGAAACACCATGAAACAAGAGAGAATGTCAAGTACATCAAATAAAAAAAAAGCAAAAAACAACAAAATCTCCTATGATGAATTAAGCCTTTTAGTTTGATGGTATACCTATATGAGAAGACAAAAAAACCTTGCCGACCCTGTCGCCAAGGCCACGAGCCGCCACTGCGATTCATTTCGGAAAAAAGTCGTAAAAAAATAAAATAAAGATGATTGAATTTTGTATGATAAACGACTGGTTAAAAATGTCTTAAATTATTACCCTTATTACCCTTATTGCCCTTAAATAAGGGGGCAAAATAAGCCTGTTCTTATTCAATGTTTTTCAACCACTTTGGTTGCAATTAGGACTTTCGTAATTCGCTTAGAAAATTCTTACAGCATACTTAAATTTCTCACAAAATTTCATTAAAATCGACCTGATAGAGTTTGCAGAATAATTTTGCAATCTAATTTTTTTTAAAGTTCAATTTTTTTTAAAATTTTCTAAACAAAAAGTAGACCATTTAGAAGTTTGTTAATTTTTTTACATATGAAGAAGTTATCTATAGTCCGTCCGCTATAACTTTTCCCATGCGATACGATTCATTTTCAATCAAATTAAGTCAAAACAGAAAGTGAAACGTACGCCGATGTGTGTAGTATATAGAATACAGTATACAAAATGTATATACACATCAACGTTCGTTTCAATTTATGTTTTGAGTTAATTTGATTGAAAATGAATCGTACCGCGTGGAAAAAGTTATAGCGGACGGACTATACCAATCTAATACACTTTACAGAATTAAAATCGGATTATTTAAGCGGCTCAGAACTGTTTTTAAGTTATAAACAATTTTTTGGCTTATAAACAAATACAGTCACATTTTCTTGAGAATAGGCGTCTCTGGAGATAAATCCCGAAACAGGTCGATTTTTATTTTTAAATTCTAATTTTTTGGTATTATATAAATATATCATACTAGTGACGTCATCCATCTGGGCGTGATGACGTAATAGATGATTTTTTAAATGAGAATAGGTGCCGTGTGATAGCTCAATCGAAAGGCTATTTAATTTTGTATTCACTAATATAAACATTGACATAACTATTTATACAGAGTTTGAATTAAAAAAAAATTGAATTAAATTAGTTCCAATATTTAGATTTCCTCATCACACCCAGATGGATGACGTCACTAGTATTGTTATTTATGCCAAAAAATTATAATTTAAAAATAAAAATCGATCTGTTTCGGGATTTATTTCCAGAGTCTCCCATTCTCAAGAAAATTAATTTATTCCAACTCAAACGTCCTCACTGTATTTGTTTGGCATAGGCCAAAATATTGTTTATAATTTTAAAACAGTGCTGAGGCCGCTTAAATAATCCGATTTTAATTCTGTAAAGTGTATTAGATAGGTAGAGAACCTCTTTATATGTAAAAAAATTAGCAAACTTCTAAATGGTCTACTTTTTGTTCAGAAAGTTTATAAAATATTTGAACTTTTTAAAAAAATTTAGATTGCAAAATTATTATGCAAAATTTATTATTAGGTCGATTTTAATGAAATTTGGTGGACGGTTTAAGTATGCTGTAGGAATTTTCTAAGTCAATTATAAAGGTTCGAAGTGCAACCAAAGTGGTTGAAAAACATTGAAAAAAAAAACAGTCTTTCTTGTCCCCATATTTATTGCTATTTTGCAGAAAGGGTAATAATTCAAGACAGTTTAAACTAGTCGTATATTACCCAAAATTAAATTACCTTTCTTTTCTTTCTCCACGACTTTGTTCCAAAATGAATCGTTTTAAAATTATATGCAATGAAAGTAGAAAAAAATCGATATTTTTTGAAATTTTTAAAGATTTAAATTTTTTTTGTTAATGTTACGGGCATATTTCAGAAGAAGCATAAGTCAATTATAATTATTGAAGTTGTTACCTAACTTTATCTGCAAAAATCCGAATACCACCTCTCACATCCACCTCGAATCCGTCCTGATCTATTATGGATTACCTTATCTATCAATTTATTGATTATCTAAGAATAAAGAATAAGACAAAGAAAACTTTTGTGGCAGTGTAGATTAAACTATTTTTTAGTCTTTTATTCGTAGGCAATGAATAATTGGGAGTTTAAGGTTCTTGAACTCATGAGTGGAGCATGGACCTTAGGTAAGGAGTTCACTTTCTTCTAAGACTTTTCTTGGCCTCTCATCTCAATTAATCTTCTTCAGGTTTTACTAAAGCTTCTTCTTCTACGGCACTGCAGCCCAAATTGAGCCTTGGCCTCCTTTATTTTTTTCTCCACTCTTGTTTGTCTGTGGCTGCACTTCTCCATACACGGACTCCTAAAAGGTCTTGTGCGTCGCTGTTTACTGCATATTCCCAGCGTTTTCTTGGCTTTCCAACCGGTCTCCTTCCCTGCATTCTAGCATTCAGTGCTCTTTTGGTTAGCCTTTTTTGGTTTGCTCTTTTTGGTAGGTTTTATTAGATGTCCTGAGCGGCCGTGGAGTAACCGCATATTCGCTGGCCTCATACGCCAGTGCACGTGCAGACAAACCATTTTCATTTCCAATAATGACACGAGCCGTCTCACCGTGCCTCGGAGAGCACGTAAAGTTGTCGGAACCCCCGGGCTAGTGTACATCGGCACTAGTTACTTGAAACAGTGTCCTCTTTTATTTTACCACTCTATGGAATACAGGTGCTTGGCAAATTAGGTGCTATTTTTAAAAAATGTGTGACTGACGTAACCCTATAGGCAGGGATCCCATGCCTGTTTTCTGCATTTACTACTAAGCTAATTTTTCGTGAGTAGCTTCATTTTGACGAAACGCCCAACTTTTTTACTTACAAGTCCAGTCGGGTTAGACGAATAACAGGCCTAACCTTGCATGCTGAGCTGCCAAATTTTATTTGTCTAATCTTTAGGGACGGTCAATAGTAGTGTAAATTTAAAATCTCGACTGAATTCCGTCGTTGAATTAGCCGTCATTTTTATTTTAAACGCGAACCGATTTTGCCCAATATCGCTGCCATTTTCAACTTCTCGACAAAAAGTATGAAAATTAAAATTGTTGAAAATGTGATTTTGTATAATTTCTTTCATTCCAATTTTTTGGTGCGTTCGATATTTTCAGAGATATTGAGGAAAATAATGACAGTTATTATTTTTCCCCATAATCTGCAACGGCGGAATTCAGTCGAGATTTTAAATTTACACTACTATTGATCCTCCCTAAAGATTAGAAAAATAAAATTTGGGTCTGATCCGACTATCCCTGTCCCTGCTGTATTTGTTATCTACCACATACGGAAATTGTTTACGGAAAAAAGTTGGTCGTTTCGTCAAAATCAAGCTACTCACGAAAAATTAGCTTGTTAGTAAGAAATAGTGAAAATAGGCCTGGGATCCCTAACTACTAATTTTTGGACCCTATTAAACAATTATCATTTTTTTTTTGTTTGGTCAGACGTGGCAGCTCTCCGTTTCTGAAGATATTACAACAAAAACATACAAACAATCCTTCGTAGGCATTTGTGAACAAAGATCTGCAGCTTGTATGATTTTTATGTTTGTTATTTTTCCAGTTTGACATCTGCAGCTTGTATGATTTTTATGTTTGTCATTTTTCGAGTTTGACATCTCTGTACAGTAGAATAGACTTGATATTTGATTAGAATATTCTAATCTTAGTTGTTGTGGTATAAGTGACCTTATTTTTGATGTACCTATCTAGCTTGATTGGTTCGAAATTCAAAATTGAAAACACAAGTGCATGAAGGGTCTATGTGACATTTGCAAGTTATTGATAAAAATGAAGTTAAAGTTTTTCTACTAGAACTATTATACTACAAGATATAAATATGTATTGTTGTAATTCTAGATGGGTTCAGGGATTAAGTGAATTATTACTGCGTTTTAACAAGTTTATTAAAATTCTTAATAAACTAAAGTACAAAATTAAATCTCCAAGAAGAACGTGACAAAAATAATTACAAAACTTCTAATTGGCAAAAATACTTTACTGTCAGATCCATTAGTAGTCTGACTTATTAATTTACTTACGCCTATGCTAAGTTGATTCATAACAGTATACTAAATTTATAGGATAGGTAGTCCTAAAGCTAACATATTTATTAACACTATTAAAAGAAACTTAAAAAAATATTTGTTTATATATAAAAAGTGTACATAGACCCTTTATGCACTTACATTTTAAAATTTACTGTGTACATAGATCCTTTACACTCTAGTAATTTAGAAAATATAAATTTAAAACGTGTTTGGCTTGTTTGAAAGATTTTTAGGTTCGAACAACTTACTTTTAAGATAAAAAACTTGTTTTGAAGAATTTGTTACATAGACCCTTCATGCACTTGTATCTTCAATTGTTTGTCGCACTTTTGAGTATGATGGTCGTGAGAATGTTTGAGTAACACTTGATTTATTTTGCTTAATAAGGTTACAAGTGAAAGTGAAAGTATATAAATCACATATAAAGAACGTTTTACATCTTTGGATAATCACTAACGGGATATTAAGTTATTTTACTTAAGAAAACATATATAGTCAACTAAACATTATATTATATAGCAACACATCCAACAATAATATATGTAATAAATGTATATCCTGTTTTTATAGGAAATTACTCATCATCATCACCATCATCACCATTATCATTAACCTGTATACCTCCAGTGCTCGTCATAGGTCTCTCTCGGGTTCTTTTCATCCCTATCTGTCTTGTGCTGCTTACATTTAGTTACTGCTAACACTCTTCTGGTCGTCAGACCATCTGGTTGATGCATTAGTGCTTCTTTCTTGACCTCTACTTGACAATAGATTTTGTCTATGCGTTGTCTGATAATCTGGTGATGTGTAATGCCCAATTCAATTTTGGCGATGCGATTTTGTTTTTTTGATAGCTTCTGTTGTTTTTGTTCTACGGAATATATTTCTTTATTTCTGATTTGGTCTTTCAAAGAGACATCTAACATCTAGCGCTCCATAGCCCTCTGAGTTACGCGAATTTTGTTCACTACCTTTTTTGTGAATTTTAATGTTTCCGCTCTATTAATTAGTACAGATAGCACACATTATATAGGCTAACCCTATGCTACGTGGAAGATAACATGTCTGGCTATCTATGCCCAACCAAACTTTATGTCCTAAGTACTTATACGATTCAGTCTGCTCAATATCCCTTTCATAAACAGCAAGAAAGATTGGTGATTATTTGCATCTAGTTCATGCAAATATTTAGTCCGACTTCCAAGGAAACGTGATAAAAAACATTTCAACAGACATGTTTATTCAATTATCTCTACGATCGGCTATAGGACGATGTCATCTACGAATGACAAATTACTAAGCTTTCCTCCAGATTTACCTTTTTAAAGTATGTTCTAAAAGCTTCGTATATATCTTTGCAGATATGGTTTGTCTTTTCCATATCCCTCGTAGACTAAGAGCCGCTATAGGTGAAATTTCTTAATCATTTTAGGCACAATGGGACCCTATAACTTAAATAGTAGAACCTAAAAGAAAACGTTTAAACACTGTGCCGTCACTTTTCAGTGGCGCATCAAACTTTCCACTTATGGACGGGATAAATAAATTAAAAGTTAACAGAACTTACTAACAGAATTAATTTTTTTATTTTTTTAAGTTCTATGTGATTAACACATAGTACTCAGCGTGATTTTAACCCACCACCCCCTTCCCCCTGACCCCACCATCAAAAACTTCATTTTTCGTTTTTATTTTTTTTTGGTGGAATGCAATCAATTTTAAAATTTCAAAAAATTCACACGCATAGTTGAGGCTTTTATAAAACATACCTATTTTTTATAGACCCATAGGTAGAGTGTACATAACCTCAAAAAATTAAAAGAGATTTTTTTTTCAAAAAAAGCGTATAACTTTTTTTGAGGAATATATGCGGGTCTAATTTTTTCTTAATCTTGTGTGTTTTATCAATCACTATATTTTTAATTTTTTTCAGATTTTTCCGTAAGTCTCCCCACCTTGAAAAATCCGAAAAACTGTTTTTTGGGGGGTTTTGGGGGATTTTCCCTATTTTATACACTTCATAATATATCAAATCAATTTTGCTTTTATAGGTTATATGTAACTTGAAGTAACTGAGTCCTTTAGAATATTTAAAAATCAGAAAAACACGTTCAAACCCCCAAAACCCCCTTAAAAAACAGTTTTTTGGATTTTTGAAGGTGACCAACGTTACAGAAAAATCTGAAAAAAATTAGAAATATAGTGTTTGATAAAATACACAAGACTAAGAAAAAATTAGATCTACAGCTATCCCCAAAAAAAAAGTTATATAATTTTTTTCAAAAAAAATTTTTTTTAAATTTTTTGAGGTTATGTACACTCAACCTACAGGCCTATAAAAAATTGATGTGTTTTATAAAAGCCTTAACTATGCGTGTGAATTTTTGAAATTTTAAAATAGATTGCATCCCACCAAAAAAAATAAAATCGAAAAATAAAATTTTTGATGGTGGGGGCAGGGAGAAGGGGCTGGTGGGTTAAAATTACGATGAATCTTATGTCTTAATCACATAGAACTTAAAAAAATGAAAACAATTAAATTCTGGTAATGAGGGAGGGTATTTTTTAATTTATGTATCCCGTCCATAAGTGGAAAGTTTGATGCGCCACTGTAGACGTATGTGTCACTGAAAAGTGACGGCACAGTGCTCAAACGTTTTCTTTTAGGTTCTACTATTTAAGTTATAGGGTCCCGTCGTGCCTAAAATGATTAAGAATTTTCACCTATAGCGGCTCTTAGTCTATCGCTCTATAGAGAATTTATTCGTTCCTTGTTGAGGAAGTTTTACGCTGGCCCTTGCATTTTGGTATATGTTTAATTGTGTTAGTTTATCGATGGTCTATTTGGCATTCTGTTAACGCATTTAGTATCGGTCGCTTTCTCATAGTCCAGAGCATGGTACTAAAAATTGGTAAATAAGAATAATACATTTAAAAAAACCTATACAGAAGTAAAAACTTCAAATTGTATTTTGATATAAAATCGTTTATTTTAAAACTATCTAAAAGTGATCCACATGGATTTCAAAACGTTTTCCGAAAATAAAATATAAATAAAACGAAAAATAATGTATTTCCAAACAGACTATCTCTATCTATTGTCGTTTTCCCGTTACTGAGGATCGTAATTTCTTCCAATATACCTAACAATTTTTTTCCATTGGTCTCCATCTTCAGCTGCTCTAAGAGCTTCGCAGAATGAGTTTCCAGCTGAATTCTTAATTTAGTCGGACCATCTAATTAGTGATCGTCCTCTTGATCTTCTCCGAGGAACGTTCCCAGAAACAATTAATCTCTCCAAACTATCGTCACCTCTGCCAATCACGTTACCGAAGATTTGCAGAATTCGTTGCAGACATATTTTGGACAGCTTTTTTCAGTCTCGAGTTGGTTCAGCATGGAAACATTTGTCCTAAGCGCTGTCCAAAGTATGTGCAGCATTCTTCTCCGGCATACAAATACGTCTCAGAACTTCTGCTTCACCGTTACCATTGTTAGTTATACTAGATCCGAGATAGACCAAGGTGTTTACTATCTGGTATTATTGTAACGTTTTAGTCAGTAATGCCGGATCTGTCCATTACCATTATTTTTGTAGTAGCTTTATTGATTTTCAGACCAACTTTATTGCTCTCGCACTCAACTCTTCGCAGGAGATTAAACATTTCTTGTTCATTTGCTGCTATAAGTGCAGAGTCATTAGCAAATCTTAAATTGGAGATTTTCCTACCAGCTACTGTTACTCCACCGGCCCTTCCTTCTAAAGCCATCCTCATGCCATGCTCACCAGAAATGTTGAATAAGTCAGGTGACAACACGCATCCTTGTCTAACACCTCTCTCGGTCTTGAATTGGTTTGAGAACTTCTGATCTAGTCGTACTGTTGCTATATTGGACTGGTACCGATTTTTAAATGTCATCAGGTGCATAATATGCATTGGTGTGCACATTTCTATTAAAATGGACCACAGATTTATCCAGCTTACAGAATTATAAACGCCTTTTGGTAGTCAACGAAGTATATAAACAAAACATAAGTATACTTTTGCTCATAGACATCTTTCAGTGCGTCACAGTTATTCGATTTCTTTCTAACGCATTTCTTTTAATTGTATGTGACAGAAAAAAAGGCACGTCCGTGATTACAGACATTTATAACATTTATTATAGTTGTCGATAGATAGCGCTATAATCGAAAAAAATTATTTACGAATTATATAATATATCTACGACTATAATCTGTACGACTTATAAGTAAAGCTCGGATTATAGGCAAAATGCCTTTTTTTGCCTATTTTGCCTATTATAATTGTTTTTTTGCACTTTTGCCTTTTTTCGTAAATTCCGCCTATTTGTGCCTTTTTTTAAATTTCATGGTACTACTCATGATATTATTCTATTACTAAACCATTCTATAATAAAATTTTGGGTCAATAATAAAATATCAATGGTTTGTTTATATAACAGATTTCTAGGAAAATGTACCTGATCGAGACTTGAGGGTTAACTATTTGGAAATCCCTAAGCTTTATTAGTTTATTATCAGTTGTACAGTCGGTTACTGTAACACAGTTTAGTCACAAATTGCTATATCCTAGTTTAGTTTTGTTGCGTATACCGAAAAGCAAAGAACGCGTTTTAAAACGTTTTAGACATTTGTGTGAAAAGATGACATCTAAATTAAGGCTATGAATCGCACTTTATTCGGAACTTTCTCTAGAAGGAGATGGAGCATTTTATAAATCATGCGGCAAATCGGTAAGTTTTATTTTGTCTCTTTTTTTCTCGTCCCACAACATAACTAAATTCTAAAGCGGTTTTAGAATTCTCATTATTTTTTTTAAATTCTCAGATTTCAAGTAGAAAAAAGTACTTTATTGACCAGCATCGTGGAACCCCACTTCATAAACGTAATTTGGAAAAATTAAATTCCTCTAAGTTAGCCCAAATATCTCTGCGGGATAGTTTAAGCAGTTCAAAAAAAAAGGAGGAAGACGCATTTAAATTCGATTTATGCCAGATGATGATTGCATCCAACATTCCTCTATATAAAGTTAATAACCCTAGTTTTAAATGCTTTTTCGAAAAATATCTTAATAAATCCTTACCGGACGAGAGTACATTGAGAAAACATACTGTGGAAAAATGTTATGTGGAATGTATTTCAAAAATTAAGCGGGAGTTAGAGGGCAATTTTTTGTATATTATCGTGGATGAAACGACATATGTATGCGGCAGGTATATAGCTAATTTAATGATTGGAATTTTGAACGAAAACTTTGCGGGAAAACCTTATTTAGTTGCCGTTAAAGAATTGGAAAAAACAAACAATTTAACAATAAGTCGATTTATACAAGATAGTTTAACAAACTTCTTTTTACCCAACCCTATACAAGTGAATAAAACAGTTTTAATGCTTTCAGATGCTGCGGCATATAGGCTAAAAGCTGCTGTTAATTTAAAGATTTTTTTATCCTAATTTAATTCATTGCACTTGTGTAGCCCACGGGGTAAATATAATTGCTGACGAAATAAGAAATCTGTTTCAGTTGGTAAATAATTTTATAAATTTTATGAAAAAAGTTTTTGTAAAGGCTCCGTTGAGGGTGCAAATATATAAAGAAAGACTTCCCGGTGTCCCTTTGCCACCTAAACCAGTAATTACAAGGTGGGGAACCTGGCTCGAAGCAGTTTTTTTACTTTGAACACTGCAATGAAATAGAATTAGTTATGTCAGAATTTGATGATGATATTTCCGAAGCCATTCGAGAAGCAAAAAAAATATTAAAAAATCCCAAATTAAAACAGGAACTCGCTTATATCAATGACAATTATAAATTAATAGTTACCACAATTACCTTATTAGAAAAACAAGAGGTAAATTTATGTGAGTCAGTAAAATTAATAGATAATTAAAAGACGAAAATTAAATCGGCACCTGGAAGTAACGGTCAATTAATTTTTAAAAAATGAAATATATTTTCTACAAGAATGAAGGTTTTTCGTTTTTATCTAATGTTGCTAAAGTTTTGAATGGGACATTTTCCGAGGAATTACAAATTATGCCAGATTTATTATCCGCTCTGAAATATGCTCCAATTACATCTGTCGATGTCGAACGTTAGTTTTCAATGTACAAATTAATTTTAAGTGATCGAAGACATAGTTTTAAGACCGAAAATATTGAAAAACATTTAGTTGTTTCTATTAATGATAAAATTTTAAGTGGTTATATATAATAAGTTATATTCTTTAGTGCCTATATTTTGCCTAAATGTTAATATTCCTGCATTTTTTAATAAAAATCTTTGCCTATATAGGCGCCTTTTTCTTCAAGTTTTGTTGCCTATAAATCCGAGCTTTGCTTATAAGACTATATAAATCAAAGAAAATACCTTTTTATAAATGCAATAAACACAATTGGTTTGTTTTTATGCCAAATTGCAAATAAAATTTGACAACTGTCAGATTTAACTAAAATGTCATGTTAGAATAAATGTTATAAATGTCTATTATCACGGAATTACCTTTTTTTCTATCATTTGTGACGCACTGAAAAATGTCTATGAAAAGAACCATACTTGCAATTCTCCAGACTTTTCAATGCGTTGTCTCAGGTTCAGGATTTGTTCCCGTGTACCTTTATCTTTATCCTTTAAAATCCCCGTTTATTCCTGAGGTATTTGGTAATGGAGATAGGTTTTAATCTGTTTTTGATGATATGCAACAATATTTTACTAGCATATGTTATTAGTGATAGTGTGCGGTAGTTTTCAAATCTGGTAGTAGTTCCTTTTTTGTGTAGCGGGATATGAAATGAGGTACACCAAGATTATTAAGATACAACAGACTATACACTATTATTAATAATTTAAAATAATGACACTGTCCCTAAAAATCATTTTAATTTTGCATCAAACAGTCCAACGCTGAGAGTGAATCTATTAGTAGGTAATATTTAAACGTTAATATCCCACACAGAGTAATATAATATAATTTAGGCAAGATAATATTTCGTTACCTATCACAAAAAAAGTAAAGTCATAATTATTGTCGATATAATACCAATTACTGAAAATTTGCAACGTTCATATCTCGCTTTCATATCCCTGAAATTCAATCCATCAATTTGAAAAATGAGTTTCAAATTTTCCGTTGAGTTTGGTATGAACTCGACATTTCTGGATTACAGTTTTGTGTAATGTATGTTTTTTAAAGCTGAGCATAATTCTGGCCAGGTTGTTGCGGATTTTTTTGTATTTTATAACAAGTATATAATTTGCTTGGAGAAGAATATTGCTGATATTAATCGTGGATTAATAAAGGACTGGCATTTATGCAAGTTAATAAATAAATTACTTTTCTGAAACGGCAAATCTACAAATATTATGAGCAGAAATTTCCAATGGCGGTGCAAATAACGCTAACACAGAAAGAGGATTATAACAACATAGAGTCTGTTTGGAAAAATATAAAAGTAAATTTACTTTAACTTGGGAAAAAAACAAACTACAGAAATACGGTTCGATGACGATTGCCTTAAATGCCTAAAAGAAAGAAACATGGCTAAACAAGAAACAGGAAACTTTATATAAACTGAAAATCATCAAAACCTGTAGAGAATACTTATATAAACTGTTAAATGACAAAGGGCCTAGCCGGGTAAGATGATGAAAAGTGCCCCCAACTCGATTCGAATTCCATATAGGTCACCGTTTAGCATATATAGTGAAATTAACTTTCTAAAATTTTTACCCCCTAGGTGGTCATGTGACCCACCTAGAGCCTAATTAGGGTTTTATGTTTTTATTTTTTATCTCAGCCGCATCGAGAACTAGCGAAAAACCTTAAATAAAAAAGTTGTTAGCTTTAAAAAGTTCTCTCCGAAAAAAAATTTGTTTTTAATTTTTGCGGAAAATTTAAATTTTAGAACGATTTCAAAATTTTAAATGAGTATAAAAAAATAACTAAGACATTCTTTTTCACGAAAAAAAAATATATAACGTGTATTTTTGCATAATGTTTTACCTTGAATTTTTTTAAATTTTGAAAATTGGTGAAACGCACCTTTAAAAATAAAAAAAAACGCATTTTTTCGGTTTTTTTTTTCGTTTTTTGATACAATTTTATACATATTTTTCAAAAAAAGGTAACACCGTCACTGAAATAGGTAAAAACTGAAAAATAATTGGGTTTTGCTTAATAAAATTTTTTTGTAACTCCATCCATTTTCAAGATACAGGGCGTTGAAGAAAACAAAATTTTACACATCTTTTACGATTTTTCCGAAACTACTGGCAACATTGTAATAAAATTTGGCAAGTTTTAAGAGGTAGCTGTTGTGCATTTTTTGACATATAATTAAGAATTTTATATTTATCATTGGCGCGCATAGGGGTAATGGTCTGAACTTTTTAAAGAAAAAAGATAGTACGTCACTGACATATATTTCAAACTAACAATCGTTTTTGAATTCCTCGTTCAATTTGTGACAAAAAATCTGTCTTCCTATTTTTTCATACGACGCGCCATTTTTATTCAAAAAATAAAACATCTTAACCGTTACAAAGTATTCGAATTTCTATGAAATAAAATACTATTATTACTATCTACATCTACAGAAACTCGTACATCCATTATCAAAACTAATTCGAATACTTTGGAAGCGTTAAAATATTTTATTTTTTGCAGCAAAACGGCGCCTCGTATGAAAAAATAGGAAGATAAATTTTTTGTCACAAATTGAACAAGGATTTCAAAAACGATTGTTAATTTGAGATATGTCAGTGGCGTACTATCTTTTTTCATTAAAAAGTTGAGACCATTACCCCTATGCGCGCCAATAATAAATATAAAATTCTTAACTGTATGTCAAAAAATGCACAACAACTACCTCTTAAAACTCGCCAAATTTTGTTAAAATTTTGCCAGTAGTTTCGGCAAAATCGTAAAAAATGTGTAAAATTTTGTTTTGTTCAACGCCCTGTATATTGAAAATGGATGGCGTTACAAAAAATTTTTATTAAGCAGCCCCAATTATTTTTCTGTTTTTTACCAATTCCAGTGACGGTGTCACCTTTTTTGAAAAATATGTCTAAAATTGTATCAAAAAACGAAAAAAAAAACCGAAAAAATGCGGTTTTTTTATTTTTAAAGGTACGTTTCACCAATTTTAAAAATTTGAAAAAATTCAGGGTGAAATATTATGCAAAAATACACGTTATATATTTTTTTCGTGAAAACGGAGTTATTTTTTTATACTCATTTAAAATTTTGAAATGGTTCTAAAATTTAAATTTCCCGCCAAAAATTAAAAACAAATTTTTTTTTCGGACAGAACTTTTTAAAGCTTACAACTTTTTTATTTAAAGTTTTTCGCTAGTTCTCGAAGCGGCTGAGATAAAAAAAATAAAATCATAAACACCCTAATTAGGCTGTAGGTGGGTCACATGACCACCTAGGGGGCTAAAAATTTCAGAAAGTTAGTTTCACTATATATGCTAAACGGTGACTAATATGGAATTTGAATCGAGTTGGGGGCACTTTTCATCATCTTACCCGGTTAGGCCCTTTAGCAAAAATACATCAAACATATACGTGCATACATCTGAAATAGAAGACCAACGTCCGACATACGAAGAAGTAACCCAGACAATTAAAAATAATAATAAGGCACCAAGCGGTGATGGCATATCCGCAGAGTGTTTGAAACACCAGTGAAAAGCATTGTATAAATCTATATACAATTTAAGACCTTTGACAGAAATGCCAGATGAATGGAAAAAAGTTTAGTGTACCAATCCACAAAAATCGAAACAAAAATATATTAAATAGACTAAGTTTTCACTCTAATGGTATATAAAACAACATAATACTATTCTACATCCCACCAGAATGAAAACAATGGGAACCTTCTCTGGTTACACCTCCGAGGCTTCTACAATTTGCAAGCCATACGGATGCTGAGACTAAGAAAGATGAGGGAATTCTACAATTTACAATTCACGTCCCATCTGCTCAGCGCGATAAAGTTCCAACGAGAATGGTTCCCTTCATACTCCAATCAGAGTAAATGTAAATCAAAAATGAATAACTATTTTCAATTTCGTTGCAAAACGAAAATACAGCCGAACCATATTCTAGTCCAATCAAAGAGTGCAGCAAGCACCTCTACCGGTTTCGAAACTTATTAGTCTCTTATCAGGAGGCACATATGCTGCTCTCCCTGATCCAACCAAAACTAACCCCAGCGTGCAGTCCCGGATTGCAACGAACGAAATGGTATAGATGCCCTAGCGGCAACTGCTAGCGAAAAGACTAAGTTTTCACTCTAATGGCATATAAAACAACATAATACTATTCTACATCCCACCAGAATGAAAACAATGGGAACCTTCTCTGGTTACACCTCCGAGGCTTCTACAATTTGCAAGCCATACGGATGCTGAGACTAAGAAAGATGACGGAATTCTACAATTTTCAATTCACGTCCCATCTCACAAATATATTAATTTTATAAAGTGAAATGCAGATATCGATTACTGAATTTAATTTAATCTTGCCCAAGTATACTTTCGCTTCTAGAGCATCTTCCGGGGCATTTCGTCAGGAAAATTAAGGTACCTTCGAATATCATTTATTATGATACAGTCGAAGGAATAAATTTGAGGTCCCGAAATGTTTCTACTAGCTACCAATGATCGGTTATTAGAATATCTCGGTTGTACCCTATTGTAATAAGCGGGTTCGACTCCTGTATTAAGATTGTTGGCAACTTAAATTAACATATAACTACGAATACACTAAATAAAGGACAAACAGGTAAATTCGAGTGCCGGGTGCCAGTATATTTCTACATTGTTTGAAGATGGAGATAGAAATAGCTATTTGTATAACAAGGGAGGAAAGTGCTACTTTTCCTCCCGAGAATGAAGTTTACTGCCCGACGCGTAGCGGAGGGCAGTAATCATTCAAGGGAGGAAAAGGCACTTTACTCCCATGTTATACATATGGTTTTTCCACCTTCCTCAAATAACAAGTCATTTTCTTATTTTTATTTAATTTATTTATATAACTAACCAACAAAATTTATTAGAACTAAAACTAACAAGTAGTACAATATAACTGTCAACTGTCAAATATAAGTCAAATTATTAAGAGGAAACAGTAGCGATCAACAGGTAGCGAAAACGCGTTCCAAGATTGAGGCTGTAATTTTGAATATTTTTTCGAGATATTTGGCACACGTATTCGTAATATAATAAAGAATGGCGGTACAGATCCCAATTTGAAAAATATATTAATATGTGGAAATTACTCTATAATTAAATAAAATATTGAAAAAAACGAGCCTCTACCGCCATTAAGAAGAACAAAAAACTACACTTTCTTCAAATAAACTTTTTTATCCGATGCCTAGATTTTGTGTCATTTTGGAACTACTAAAATTTTTTATTTCATTAGTAGTTCCAAAATGACACAAAATCTAGGCATCGGATAAAAAAGTTTATTTGAAGAAAGTGTATTTTTTTGTTCTTCTTAATGGCGGTAGAGGCTCGTTTTTTAATATTGTATTTAATCACAGAGTAATTTCCACATATTAATATATTTTTCAAATTGGGCTCTGTACCGCCATTCTTTATTATATTAAGAATACGTGTGCCAAATATCTCGAAATAATATTCAAAATTACAGCCGCAATCTTGGAACGCGTTTTGACTACCTGTTGATCGCTACTGTATCACCTTAATGTAAACATTGTTAAATCAGAATAACAATTTACTGTTTTTTTACCATTCTGCAAAATACATAGTGTTTTTAAATAAACGTTAAAATGTCTAGATACTTACGTAATTGGAAATAGGTATTGTACAGGGCGTCAATAAGTTATATTTCATGAATAAAATACCATTACGTCACTTTTACTTTTCCTCCCTAGGGAGGAAAAGTACAACTTTGCTCCCTATAATCAGGTCCGGAAAAGTATACTTTCGGTAGAGGTAGGTGGAAAAATATATTAACTACTGGGGAATAGCGCTCCTGACTACCACCTATATTCTTTAAAAATCCTGCTGGAAAGGACCAAAACATACACAGAACAAATCTTTGGGGATTATCAATGAGAATTTAGACTAGGATTCTCTAATGTTGGTCAGATATCCACAATAAAACAGATAGCTGGAAAATTCTAGGGATTTGATGGTGAGGTTCACTAGATATTCATAGATTTTAAACAGGCATTTATAGTCCATGGCGCATCAGTTTTTAGATGGACATTGAGAGGTGACTAATATAGTTTGCAGAAATTGCTTGGAATTAACTCATATAATAATAATTGAGTTATCCTCCCACTCAAAAAGGTCCGGAACATTGTTTAAATAATCAAAATGTCAAAAAATGAAGGAAAATTCGATGTTTTTTTTTCGTTTTTTAATTATAACTTTAAAAGTATTCACTTTAAATTAGATCGTTAAATCATTAAGATCGGTTCAAAAGATTTTGCAAAATAAATTTTTGCAAAAAAAAAATCATTTTTTCAAAATGTTGCAGGACTGAAAATAAAGAAGATAGCAAGTTAATTTTTTTTTACCTATAGAAGAATACTGTATCTTGTAATTTGCGAAATTAAAATTGTTAACTATCACGGCGTCAGGAATTTTTTTAAATAAACATTAATTTTTGGTGTTACGCGCAGGACAGCGGTGTTCGTTTCACACAAGTTGATTTCCACCAAAATTTCTTCCAATCTTAATCTAATATATTATTTTCTTACTTTATATTTGTGGATGTGTTGTATTTTAATATTTTAATTCCACAAAAATCAAACTGAAATATTGTTTAAACAATTGCATATGTTTAAAAATAATAAACTTTTATTATCTTATAAAGTTAAAATATATGAACAAAGAAATTTTTTGCTAAAAAGTGTTATTTCAAAGGACATAGTATGGGTTTTTATTTTGCAATAAACAAATTTCTTTATCTATATCGAAATATACTAAAAATTAAAATTTATCAATCATTATCAAAGGTCATTGGAATGCCCAATCAGAACAAACGTATCCGCTGTCCTGCGCGTAGCACCAAAAATTAATGTTTATTTAAAAAATTCCTGACGTCGTGGTAGTAAACCGCTTTTAATTTTGCAAATTGCAAATGAAAGGTACTGTATTCTTCTATACGCAAAAAAATTCAACTTGCTGTCTGCTTTATTTTCAGTCTGTAACATTTTGAAGAATTCAATTTATTTTAAAGCTGGATTGCAAAATTTATTTTGCAAAATCTATTAAACCGATCTTAATGAAATTTACAGTTTTGTTTTATAATATCGTAAAGTTTTTTTTGGTGAAATATGAAGGTCCTAAGTGTAGCATAAATGGTTGAAAAACGTAAAATGCAAATTATTGCTATTTTGCAACAAGGGTGACAATTTTTAAGAGTTTTAACTAATCCTATACTGTAGGAAATTTAATTACGCAACTTTTATGTGAGTACATCTTTTTTCGAAAATAGATACTTTTAAAGTTTTAATCAAAAAACGAAAAAAAATCGAATTTTTCCTTCACTTTTTGACATTTTGATTATTTAAACAATGTTCCGGACCTTTTTGAGTGGGAGGATAATTTAATTATTATATGATTTATTTCCAAGAAATTTATGCAAAAAAATGTGAGTCACCTCTCAATATCCAAATGTACTAATATTTTTACAGATGCGTCTATTATAGCTGCAAGAATTTTGTGCTCCAATAAAATAGTCAATTTGATACGGATATCTATGGAAGGGTTCGATGTAAGGTGAGAGTTGGACAACAATCTCTCTGTGTCCGCGACGAAGATTGACAATCAATCACCATGGCTATTTTGATCTTGGGTGCGGCTGCTCTGAATAGTTAAATTGATGTGCATCCGTAGGTACTAGTCCCTCGTTAGGCATAGCCATGAGATTCCTTTCCTTCTTATACTTTCCTGTATTGGATCATTCCTTGCATATAATTGAAATACGTCATATATCTCACCACGTATGACATGCCTAGTACTGCAGCTTTCTCATTTGATGATTTCTATGATTTCCATCCTTTTGTTACCTCTTTCATGACTTGATATCTTCAAGACTCTTTTATATATCTACAGTTCGAATGCTTCTAGCTAGCTTCTTTGTAGCAGCCGCGTAATGTTCCCATGCTTGTGGGATCGGAAACACGAAGTTTGTTTATGTTTTTTCTATTCGCACTTTAATTTCTTTGGAGTAATCGTTTGTGTGATTAATTGTTGTACCAAGATAGTTAGTATTGTAAGTATTACCGTTAATTATCAGGCATTCATCATTACTTTTGGTTTTGGACAATCTCATAAATTTAGTTTTCTTGATGCTTATTTCTAATACTCTTTCTAATATTATATCTTTCTAATACTCAACTATCTTGTTCATTAGCCTCTGGAGGTCGTGGAGTTTGTCCGCCATTCTGACTTTATATTCTTCTACTTTATCGAAAGCTTTTGAAATCTATGAGAGAGACATACATATTTTGGCTAACATCTATGCATCTCTGGATTATTACATAATATATTAAATTCTTCACGGGTACCCAAGTCTTTACGAAATCCAGATTGATTTTCTTCAGTTACAATAGCGGTTTTCAAACTTTTTGAGTCATGTACTACCTACAGTTCTTTTATTATTTTTGGTACCACTTATATGTTTAGATTGTATTACCAAGAATTACGAAGTACTACTATTTTAATTTTTTATGTGTTTTGTGTACCACCTCAAATAGTGATATGTACCACTAGTGGTACATGTACCACAGATTGAGAACCGCTGAGTTACAACATCAATTTTTGACAAATTGGTCTGTGAATGATCTTACCAACATTTTATGTGTGAGATATCAGACTTATTTCTGATGGTGCGGTTTCGCTGCATTCATTCTCTGGCGTCTTCTTCAGAAGTACATGTCTTCTAGGTTTCCTCTTTTTTTTGGGTGTGAATTTGATGGCCTTGGCTGAGCCAATTAGCCAGACATTTTATTTTAAAAACAAACAATTTTTTTTAATCAGAGGAATTTTTTCTGTATTTCTAACTCTAAATATATGTACATAAGGAACTAACATACTACTATCTAAATAAATACACTGTTCTGGATATAACTATTTTTTTGTAAGTATGTATTTATTTTATTTTGTATATATTTTTTTTATTATATTTTTAATTTGTTTTTTTTTCTTTTTTAATTGTTTTTTTTTACTACGCTAAGACATTAACCCGATTCAATTTCTCGGAGGTCTACATCTTCTTAGTTTTTTTTCCTTTTTTTTTTTCTTTTTTTTTTTCTTTTTTTTTTTTCTCTTTTTTTTTTGTTTTTTTTTTCTTGTTCTTTTTTTCAATTATAATATACAATAATTATTTAAATCTACAGAGTTAAAAAAAATAACAACAAAACAAACATGTTTGTTGTGTTTTAACAAACATGCCTGTTTTGTTTGAACAAAATTACTTAAATACAGGGTAATTATATTGCTACAATTTATATTTACAGTTTTTGATATGTTCGTAAATTGTTTTTAATGTATTAATATCTTCAGAAAAAATCAAATTGTTTAGGTAGAGGGGAAGTGGAATTTTTAAAATATTAAGGTTGTCATAAAATTTGTTTATATTTACTGATTGATGGGAACATTCGAGGAGAATATATATAGAAGATCACCTTCTTTTCCACACTCACAGTTAGGTGACTCTGTGAGACCCAAATTGAACATATGAAGGGTTTCCTCTTTCGTCTTTGAAAAGCTGTTCAATAATATTCTATCTATCTTTTTATTTTTTATCAGTCATTATTACGTTATTCCTGTCTTTACGTCTTTATCTAAAAGAGTTGTGTTGTAGTTTCTTTTTTGCGATCCTGTAATTTCCTTAACTTTTTTATACACAGCATGGTGCCAATTTCTGGAATAAATTATATATTTCGTAAACCGGCGATTTTAAGGATAAATCCCGAAACAGGTCGATATTTATTTTTAAATTACGATATTTTGGATTATTTTGGATTATATGGACGTCATCCATATGGGGTGATGAAGTAATCGAAGATTTTTTTAAATAAGACTAGGGGTCGTATGATAGCTCATTTGAAAGGATATTCAATTATGTGTTCAGTACTATAAATATTAACATAATTGTTTATAGACAGTCTCCAAAAAAAAATTTTAACATTAAATTAATTGACAAGAAAAGAAGAATGTACGTAATTTATTTAATTCAAAATACATTTTACTGCTGTCAGAAAACAGAAAAAAATGTTTATTTGACAAATATGCATTGCTTTTCGCTTAAATTAAATGTTCAAACTTCCAAGAGGCAGGTGGTTGGCACGAGCTGGTTGGATCATTGAATTTAAGCGAAAAACAATGCTTATTTGTCAAATAAACATTTTTTATTGTTTTCTGACAATAGTAAAATGTATTTTGAATTAAATAAGTTACGTACGTTCTTCTTTTTTTGTCAATTAATTTAATTTAAAAAAAAATGTTTGACACTGTATATAAACAATTATGTTAATATTTATATTAATGCATACATAATTGAATACCCTATCAAATGAGCTATCATGCGACCCCTAGTCTCATTTAAAAATCATCGATTACGTCATCTCGTCCATTTGAATGACGTCACTCGTATGAAATATATGCCAAAATATCGTAATTTAAAAATAAAAATCGACCTGTTTCGGGATTTTTCCTTAAGGTCGCCGATTTACGAAATATCGAATTTATTCCAGACATTTGCACCATACTGTAGGTTGAATAGATGGTGTTTGTTCTGAAGATCTTGTATTTATTTACATTTTTCTTCAAACTGAGATTGATTTGACTCTCTTTCTTCTTATATATCTATTTATTTATTTACTTTTCTGTCTATCTAATACTAAATTGCTTTAAATAGTATTAAAAATGGACCATATCAAAGTCTAACTCACCCGCAAAATAAAGAGTTTTTACTGCATAAACATTGCCGCACGTTGTAGGATCAAAACTGTTCCTCGCATTCTAAACAGTGCCTTAATAGTTAGCATCCCGTTTTATCTTCTATCAGTTTATTACAAGAGAATAAAGGGTTCGCCCTTATATAAGGGCTTCTCTTTAAAACAACCAACAAGTGACTAAAACCCAAGATGATCGTTTTATCTTTTAAAATAAAAATAACGCCAGGAAAATGGAAAGCGAGATACAAAGCTGAATGTTAATAAAAATCTTAATTACGTAGCAGATACGTTCCCACAAAGTCCCTTTTTATCCTTAGTGGGGGAGCCGCCCTTAATGTAGGAATTATTCTGGAATTGGATGTTATCAGTATTTGAATCACAAAAGTAATTTTCTAAGAAAGGATTACGAGTTGCTGAATAACGGCTTTTCATTAATTTTTGTGTAGGAATTAATTGAATTGGTATCTGACCCTTAGCAAATACGAGAAAATCAACGGAATCTTTGTCGTCCTAGCATTGTACTGTTCTTTTTAACGCTGGGGTTGGGGTGGCTTTTGAGTTTTGCTCAAATAATTTTCTTATTTAATTAAAATGAATAATTCTTACTCTTATTTTTTCTCTAATATTTAAAACGATTTTTATAATTTATTTATAACGTATAGGTAATTAGGTCAAAGAGATGATATTTTCTTCTTCTTATGTCAGATTTCGCAAAATATGATGTGATTGGCAATATTTTTAAAATATTCTCCAACATGTCCTTGAGATATTGCTACTCTAAATTCACAATCAAGATGCGCTAGAAATAAACAAACCAGGAAACGTTAAATGTTACAAGGGACGCTCCCGAATCATAATTTACAACGTATAAACTTTGTAAATCATAATTTGGGATTAACAATGTACATAAATTTTAAATTATGATTTGGGAGTGCTCCTAGTAATATTTAACGTGTCTTGGTTTGTTTATTTCTGCTGCACCTTGATTGTGAATTAAGAGTAGATCTTAACTATTTTTAATGGGAAATAAGCCACAATATTATATTTTATAATATTATTTCCCATTATAAATAGTTAAAATTGTAAAAATGCCACAAGAAAATAGCTTCAGAACAACATTAAGAGTAGATCTATTCGATATAATATAAGCCCTATGCCAATATTCGATAGATCTTTTATCATACATTGGGCTGTATATTTAATCCCTGAAGACAAGCAATTGCATGAGATTTAAAAGCGCTACAAACTAGAAAAAATACTAAATTAGAAGTTTGAGATACTTATATAGAGAAAGGGAGATAAATCCTTAAATTTATTTATAATCAAATTGGCATTCAGGACAACATCTAGACTGCCGTCAAATGTACAGTACGAGATGGAACCACTATACAACTTTGACGATTATCCTGTAGACCTGAGATAGACTACAGACAGCCACGAAAGAGGTCAGAGAAACGCTTACAAGATCAGAACTATTTAGTAAAACAAGATATGATGCTGAAACACACAAAATAATACAAGGAGACAAGGTATTGGGCAGGAGTCAACTTAAAAGCTAGACCTGTGTTTTTCTGGGGGAATACCACGAGTTTAATTTCGGTTTGGGAGGCACTGAAAATCGGAACATTACATCCCTAAATAGGGACTCAACAATTTCTTGATTTAATTTATATTTTAGATATTTCTACATAATATATTTAGGGCAGATATGTTGATCCGCCCTGTAATGAACAGAAATAAAAAAAATGAAAAACAATAATGTTTCGAGTAAACAAATTTAAAGATACCCAGCTAAATATTATTGAGATGATTCATGGGCGTAGTAGCCAAGGAATTTGGGTCCAGGGTTTTCAGACGACATTGTATTAATGGCTAGGCAAAAATTTTCCACTATTGTTGCGGATCAGATGCGATATGCCCTGCATTAAAGTGAGTTTACGAAACTGATTGAGCTGAAATTATTTGGGAAAGAACTAAAAAAAATAATACCAAGTATCTAGGAACAACCCTGGATTCCAAACTCAATTGAAGCCCTAATGGTAACTCTATAACCAACATGGCTACGCAAATCCTATGTAACTTCAGACCAGTTGTGGGTAAAACCTGAGAGTTGAAACCAAAGATAATGCTCTTTATAGACATTATCATCATGAGTATCCTGAAATTAAAAGTAAGCAATATTTGGAGGTCAAATACTACTGGGACTATACTTGCGGAATCCATCTTTATATTAAACTCAGATATGATGATATCAGATTTAATCGTTACTGAGAAGATTAACATAATTTTACCATCTAGAGAACCAAAGGGGACAAATATTAGTGAGGACTTATTATGGTTCAATTATCGGTATCATCATCAGCCTCTCTCAGTCCACTGCTGGACATAGACCTTCCCTGTTTGTCTCCAAAGTGTTGTATCTTTTGCTTTCTGCATCCAGTTTTTTGTTGTCTTTCCTAAGTCGTCTTGCCATTGTGTTGGTGGTCTTCCTCTGCTACATTTATCGGTTCTTGGTCTCCATTCAACTAGTTTGCGAGTCCATCTTCCGTCCTTCATTCTGGCAACGTGTCCAGCCCATTTCCATTTTAAGTTAGAGCTTCTTTCAATGACGTCTGTGACTTTGGTTTTAGCTCGTAGATCTTAGTTTCTAATCATGTCTCGCAGAGTGGCCCCTATCATTGATCCCTCCATTCTTCTCTGCGCTACTTTTAGTTTTTGTGCGTTTTTCTTTGTGAGCGATAATGTTTCTGCACCATAGGTCATCACCGGTAGCACGCATTGGTCGAAAACTTTTTTCCTTATGTTAGTTGGAATGTCACTCTTAAAAATGTTCCTAAGAGCTCCGTACGCTGCCCATCCATGTATTATTCTTCTGGATACTTCGGTTGTTTGATTGTCCTTACCTATCTTAATTTCGTGACCCAGATATATATTTGTCTACCAGTTCTATTTGTTCATTTTGTATTTCAAGGTGTTTACTTAGTACTAAGTTTTTTGATATATATATTTATATTTTGATTTTGTTATATTCATTTTTAAGCCTATTTTATGACATGCTGTACTAAGTTCTTCCAACATTTTCTTTATTTGTCCCAAATCGTCTGCAATCGGGATTATATCGTCTGCGTAGCTTAGGTGGTGTAGCGTCTCTCGGTCCACATTTATTTCTTTTTCACCCCATTCGAGGGTTTTGATAGCTTTTTCTCCAGCCGATATGAAAAGTTTAGGTGACAACGTATCCCCTTGACGGATACCTCTTTGGATGTTTATTTGGTTGCTGTTAGCGTGTGGCGTGTAGTTTTATCGAGCTTGTCGCATTTATATATATGTTACGGTCAATGATGTAAATTGGACATTGACGTTAATGGCCGGGCATTGTCGTGAATGTCCATTTTCCTTGGTTATTAACGACAATGCCCGGCCATTAACGACAATAACCTTAGCTATTGGCCAATGTTGTAAAAACTTAACGTAAAATTAGATTTTTCATCAATAACCGGTCAATAACGACAGTGGCCAGAAGAAAATGACCAATGTTGATAAATCGATGCCTCAGAAGATAATCGGTGTTAGTCAATAAGTGTTTAAAAGGAGATACTAAGATGTTTCTAAAGGTAGTTGCAGAAATATAAGTAGTTATTAAAAACAAATAAAACGTCTTTATTTATCATAATATGGGTAACATATTCATAAATACAAACAAGGAAATAATAATATTTTTATAATATACAGTTGTAGCGTAATATAATACTTTAGACTGGGTGCTTTGGTCAACTGGCATAATCAGTTGCTCTTTACCACTTATTGTATGTAATTACATCATATTTAAAAACCATTCTATAGTGCTTTGTTGTTTTTTAGAACCCAGTGCTCTCAAAATATTTTTCGCTTCTTTAATTTCACTTATTTGGCTATTGTATTCGTCACAGTTTAAAAATGATTTATTGTCATCACGTTTTGACTTGACCATTGCGTTTATATAATTATTAAAACGAGTGCGCGCATCGTTGATATCCATGATAACACTTATTTATTTAATAAATAAATTTACGAGTAATTTCAGCACGAAAACAATACACAATATACACACATGAAGTAAACAATAGTAAACCTACACATAACCTATCTTTTAGTAAAAATTTCAACATTGACCGATTAACAACGGGCATTGTCGACATTGGCCGGGCAATGATAGAAATGTTATCAAGAATTTAAAATTATCATCAATGTCCAGTTTCTATGGACAATAACGTTAATGTCCGGCCATTATCGACAATGACCAATTCAACCGGCCATTGTCGTTATTGCCCGGCCAATAACGTTATTGGCCGGATTTGCGTCATTGTCCGTAACATATATATTACATATGAGCCTCGAATATCGGCTATCAATGCGGCTCTCGTTTAGTGCTTCTATAACACTGTCTGATTGTTATATTCTATGAATTTTTCGATGAGTTGTTTTATTGTTTGGAGGTGATCGTTGGTTCCAAAGTTTGCTCTGAATCCAGCTTGTTCTCTACTTTGTTATAGGTCTAATTTCTTGTCTAATCTTGTGAAATCTGTGAAAAGTTTATAAAGATGGTTTAATGCTAAGTCTATTTTGGTGTAATAATAGTTTAATGGTAAGTCCATTATGGGTATATTACTACCCATATTACTGGATCAAAAGTATACGGAAATACATGTAATTATAATAAATCTGACAGACTAGATCAATATATGACTGTGTTCTAGGCTGAAATTTTTGCTTTTGTGGTCTGAATTGACAAGATAACGAATGGAGACTCCAAAGCAAAGAGAATGGATAATTACACAAATAGCCAAGCAGCTAATCTGGCAATAAGGCACCCACTTACCAATAAAAATTGGTAATTAGCAGCAAAGATTTCCTCAATAACCAAGCAAAATATAATAAAGTATCTTCATTATGAAGGCCGGGTTATGAAAAGGTGCAAAGGGTGGGTTTTTTGGTAAAACATTTCTTGAGAGAAATCTGTGTAGCCCCAGAACCTTTGTGTGGTATCACTAAAGATGCTAAAAAATGAAGTTTAGAAATGGCTGATAAGGAATCATCGAAAGAAATAGAGAGCCAGTCAAGGGCAAATCCAAACTAAGAAAATATTAAGTATATTGATAAAAATCTCTCGGACGATTTGATGAACCTCAGTAAACAAATAATTATAACAGTCATCGAAATGGTGACTGGACAATATCGTTTAAGGAAAAAGCTATACAAGTCATGGTACTGAAAAGACGAAATGGAAAAAGAGACTACCATACACATTCTATGCCATTTTGATGCGCTAAGTGACATGTGGCAGGAATTTACTGGCCAACTGAGGATTAAACCCAAAGGTATTTTAAAACTAACACTAAGTAAACTGTGACCTACGTTGAGGTCACAGGACTTATAAAGTTCAATGGAAAAAATAAGGTACGGTACAAAGTTCTTACGACAAATTGCTGTAATTGAACAACTGTAGGGATAAAGAAATTTTCGTTCCGAGAATTCCAATTATGCCAACCGATATGCCATATGAATTTAAACGAACTTGTGATAGCCGATTCATCTTGCATTAGCTATGACGATAAACAAAGCACAAAGCCAATCCTTAGATGTTTGTTAACTGAATAGAGAAAAGTATTATTGTTTCTCTTCTAGTCAATTTATTGTAAGTAGTATGTTGACAATATCCACATTATTCACTGTCGCACCTAGCAACATATCTAAAAATATAGCAGATATATCACAAGATCTTTCAATGAAATTAATCGTGTAATCGACATGTAATGAACCTGATTAATTTGTTGATCTTGATTTAAAAATTTTATTAACAAAACTCAGCTAATAATTCAACAGAATATTTTATTAATTCTATTAAGTCGGTACGAAGTTCGCCGGGGCTGCTAGTAAAATATAAAACTTATATTTAAAACTAATTTCTTAAATGAGTTTTGGAACTTTTATGTATTATTATGTTACCTGCTATGTTACATTTATTTCCGAGAATAAAAACTAAGCAATTTTTTATGCAACAAGTGTTCATAAAAAGAATAATCAAAAAACTGTTAAAAAAGAAAGGAAATGAACTTTTGATTAAAACCATCTTTACTGCGGCCATTACCTAAATATTAAATGTCATCGTGAAGTCGTTCGCTTTTGTTTTATTTAAGATTTACAGGGCTTTTTATTATCTCGAAATAATCGTAAATTAAAAACCGGGATTTAGTTAAGCTAAGGAAATTTGGTATTTGTTTTTTACGATTCCCAAGACGTTTGGAGGAAGTAGTGGAGAAAATCTGCAAGCTCAGACACAATTCCTATTTTGAATGAACAAAGTTTTGTTCAACTTTTTAAATGAACAAAGAAAACACTTTTGTAAATTCATTGAATATTAACAGTTGACAAATAGCCTGGTCAAATAAAATAAAATACACAGGTACAGGTGTAATAAAATAATAGAAGTACAGGTTGGAAAAATCAGCTTAGTTAAAAAAAAAGATATTTCCAAGAAATGATATTATTTATATAAGGGGATCATTATTTAAATAATCAAAAATAGGCAATTTTTTAACATAATTTACTTTTTTAACTGCTGCCATGAGTTATGCTTTTCTGAAGATTTTTTTCTTTAAATTTGAAGGAAAAAAATTTTTATACAAGACTTGATTAAATTGAATTTGACTCTTAATTTATTGAAATAATTAGAAATAAACTTGAAAAACAAATTTCCAAAAAATTATTATTTGCATCATAAAAAAACACTATGAGATGTTTTATTTTGCTTGAAAAGATGTGCTATTTTACACAAACATATAAAAAAAATTGGTTTAATAATGTTAAATAGTTTATGAGATTTTTAAATTCTTTATTAAACGTTACTATTTTTTCAGATGCAAAAACGCGGTTGTTGCTGACAGAGTATACACATCTATAAGGTCCCATTTTATTTATTTTCGAAAGGTTTTGTGACATTTTTTTCAATATATTTAGAAAAGTTATCTAGGATCATTTAGTGCCGAGATACCCAGTTGTTCCAACTTTAAAAATTCAGAATTTGTTCGTAGCGATCTTCCGTGAAACCTTTTTTCAAGAAAAGTGATGGGGGAAGTGGTTTGCAATATCTCTGTTAATATTGGACCAATGTCAATGTTTTTTTTATTTGGGGAAGGACATAAAAATGATAATATCTGCATGACTCTTTTTGCAAAAAATATTAATTTTTTATCAGACAATTTATTTTTTCAAAACAAAGATTCTTTAATATTATAGTAAATAAAAATTGGCACAGAATATAATCACAAAACAATATTAAAACAAATTTTTATATTAAAAAATTAGTAAAATTATACTGAACCACATTAAAAATTTGTTAAAAAAAAACGTAAAATTTTTTTCTTGCTACATTATTATAATTTACATTTTGCATGTAGTTTTATTATAAGTTTTATAACAGGCAGGTACAAATAAAAAAACATTGAAATTGGTCCATTATTAACGGAGATATTGCAACTACTTAACCCACCACTTATCAGAGCCAAAAGTTTGAATCATCGCCACGAAATTTATTATTTTTGAAAATATTCTGCAATTTTTACTATTATATGTATAAATGGCATTGTTAAGCAGAAAGAGTTGATAGATGTACTCACGTGGTTTTAAATGGTAATATTGAAAAATAAACAAATACATATATATAATATATAATATAAATAAATATTATGAATTTTTACAGTTATGTACATGAATATTGAAACGGTATTTCAAAATTATTAATCTCGCTATGTTATTAAAAAATCAAGTTTTCAAGGGATTAAAAATTTTGAAAAGGTATTTCGTTATTTGTATTCTTGACAATTTTTCACGCAATGAACCAAGGTTTTCTATGACAGTTTTTAGCGAATCAAATTATGAATTTTTAAAGTTGAAAATCTATCTCGGCAAAAAAAGGTCCTGGCTAAAGTTTTTTTCTTAGATCTGTAAAAAATTGTCAGCAACACGGCTATCGAAAAGGCATTTAAAAATTTTTAATTCCCGTTATTGGTAATTGAAAAAATGGTAATATTTATTAAACAAATAAATAAATATCTCATAAGCTGTTGAATATTTTTCAACCAATTTTTTTGGCTTGATAGTAGAAATAACGCAACTGTTCTTACAAAATAAAATATTTTTTAATGCTTATGTAATGTACCTATAATGCAAAAAACTTTTGTTTGCAAATTTTCTTTTCAAAGCTTTATTTATAATTATTTAAGTAAATTAAGGGTCAAAGTTAATTTATGAAAGCTTTTTCCTTCAAGTATACAGAAAAAAATCGTAAAAACATCCGTAAAAACATGAATTACAGCACCAGTTAAAAAAATACATGGTCTGCAAAAACGACCTATTTTTCATTATTTATTACAATAATCCCCTTATACAAATCATACACTTTCTTGAAAATACCTTTGTTGTTCACCTAAACATTGATATAAAATTTGTTCTAACCTGTATCAAATTACATTTTGATTTTATTTGATCATTTTAGTAGTGGAGAAAATCAGCAAGCTCAGACGCAATTTCAACCAAGTTTTGTTCAACTATTTGAATGTGCAACGAGAAACACTTTTGTAAATTCACTAAATAAAATACATTTGAGAAAGTTTTTGTTTATCTTGCTGGTCTTTCTAAACTTGTTGTATAGTGTGTGCTGCATAGCTTTATATGGTAATTATGAATAAATCAGTATTCCCCATAGCTGCCCATATTTTTGCTAAAGTAATATGTAACGTTAATCTATGTACACAATGTGCACTGCCCCACAAGATTCATAGGACACTAAGTTTAATTTAAATAAATTAAAAAGTGTTATAAAAATACTTTTAAGTTCACAAAAATAGAGAAAACAAACAAAATTATTATCTTGTAATATTTAACTCGCAATAATATTGAATTTTAACTCGCTCAGTTTTGATACTAGAAACTTTTATAAAACATAAAAAAAACTTTTTTTAAACACTTTTAAAAATATTAATTTTATTTTCCCGAAAATTGCTTCATTTTACGTTGTTTATTTCACGTTGAAATATTCTGTTTGGAATTTAACGAATAAAAACGTATTTTCAGAGCTACAACTTTGCTTTTACTGGGTTTATAGACTTCACTAATACACCATTTCTTTCGTTTTTTTATGAGGTCCATTTTGTGAATACTTTTTTTTATAAAATACTTACTTCTTGAGTAATTTACGAAAAATCACCTGACAACATGGTTTCTTTGTTTAAAAATACACAATTTCACTAGCAAATAACTCGACATGTATTAACTTACTTGCGATATGTTAAAAAACTCTATAGGATAAAACTTACTTACAATTAGTCAACATATCAATTCCCGCACTTATCTTGAACGTATTTATTTTCACCCCCGAGAAGGGTTAACTTTCACCCCCAACTAAAAGCAGCCAACGGCACAAGTTTAACTTTGAACTGGAGGGTAGGTAGAATCTAGAACCAGTTTCCATGCAATTCGGAGTTGACCTTGAAAATTACACTCCAAAATGGTCATTTACTGGGCAATAAGTAGTTATGTGACAACCTCTTTTATAACCTTTTTTATCATTTTTCCTGCCTCTAGATATGGGTCTCCATCTTCTAAATCCAAGTTTACCAAAGGCCTTAATTATCTGGCACTGCGTCTCCTTTTGTGTCTTCTTTTTGGTCTACACTAGGGTGGAGTGAAAATAAAACAAAATTTTTTTTTTTCTCAAATTTTTTCGCCTGTATGCGGAAAAGTGGTCTCACGTGTAGTGTAAGTAGCTTGCAAAAAATGAATTTGATGGGATAATTTTTTCCGGTGCCCCAAGCCACCTAAAAATTAAGATAACGTGAAAATAAAACAAAAATTTTTTTTTCTCAAATTTTTTCGCCTGTATGTGGAAAAGTGGTCTCACGTGTAGTGTAAGTAGCTTGCAAAAAATGAATTTGATGCGATAATTTTTTCCGGTGCCCCGAGCCACCTAAAAATTAAAATAAAGTGATTTTTTTTGCAGCTCTTCGCTTGTTTTCCGTGAAAACAACCCAGAACTCACCACGAGGAGGTGGCTGCAATTCGAGTTCCACCCACCCACCCACCTTTAAAACGTTTATGATTTAATGCTTGAGATTAGCTAAAAACTCAACTTTTGTGTTAAATTTAGGTAATGCTTGTCGGGAAACTATTTGGGACCTTATGAAGCCATCTCTTGCTTCAGGCCCACATACTTTTAAGGATGCCTCTGTTACCAACTTAACGCAGCGTTCTATAGCTTGGGAGTGACAGGGAAAACGTAGTATCTCCATTTCTTCAGGAACATCTTTAATCATCTGTTTTAGATCTTCTGTTGAAATTTTTTTTGTCATTGGAGGTTCGCTTATCACTAATTGTTGCCAGTCAATCATTTCAATGTAGTCATTTGCGTTAAAGTTAATTTCTGGGACTTTAAATTTTCTTATTTCATGGGAGTTTCTGGATTTTAAGATTCGCCGCAAACCTAACTCTCTGATATGCTGCCGTTCATCACAAAGCATTGCTATCAACACATTTTCAGGATGTGCAAAATAACCATTAATTTGTATTATCCTGTCCACTATTTTTTGCAGTTCAGGTGACAAATACCTCGTCCTTTTTACTAAATTAAATAAATGTACTGGTCCATCAAAACAAAATGGTCTTGCTTTAATCTCGAACCACAGTGGGGCATATACGTTTTGTATATAGCATACCAAAGATTTTAGGTTTTCCGAAGGAGGATCTGTTGCTACGTAAAGACGAAGAATTCTGCTTGCAGTTGTTAGCCATCTAGCATGTGAAATTTTTCCCGGTTGTCTTCTTGCTAAGTCACTCGAGATTTTACCGTTAGATACTGAATTACTAATTTCAAATAAATATTTCTGATCCGTGCTAAGCTTCTCGATTTCCTTTGCATCATATTTGGGTAAAACTGATCGAATTTGCTCAAATTTAACTACAGGAAGATGCTCGCAGTTTTGTAGTCCTTTTCCAATTTGTCCTGAAAACTCACGTGGTCCGGTAGTTTCTCCATCCAAGTGCTTTATTAGATGGCGCAGAGGTAGTTCATTGGTATGTAATATGCAAATAAACCATTGCATTGATCGACCAATTGCAAGTTCTACTTTACGGATAACACCATTGTGAATACCTGTATTGACAGCAGTTCCGTCGCATCCAACAGCTACCAAATTATCAAGGTCTACATTTTTATTTAGAAAGTCCAACATTGTCTTGCTGATTTCTTCTGCACTACCCGACGATACACTAATATGTCCTATATATTTTGACTTGGGCTCAGAGACTAAGACAATATGTTCTTCAGATATGGTAGTTTTGTAGTATTTATTATCCTTCATTTCATTTTGTAGAGTTCTATCTTTTCTACCATCAAAATAGATTCCATGAAGAAATTTAAAAATTTTTGTATCATCAATTTTAATCTGGTTGCGCCTTTTTTTTCTCTCCCGCCTAATTTTACTCCGATCTATGATTTTGTCATGACTTTCTACCGAGATGAAACTTAGATCTTGCAACACCGAGTTTGTTATTATGGATGCTACTCTATCAGATACTCCTGTACGATCGCATGCTTGAGCTAAGTTTGGCAAACTAATTCGCATTTGTTTTGTTTTTTTTGTATTCGGTAAATCGTCTTTTGTTCCGGTTTTTGTATTTTTCTCGTAGACACTTGTGGCACTTTCATCTGAAGACTCACTTATAATTTGTTCTACTGGAAGATGTGTTTCGGATCTTGATGAAGAAGATGTAGCTATTGGAGATTGTGTTTCCACAATTTTCCGGTAAATAGAGCGTTCTAGTTTTTTGGTAATTACTTTATCCACCGAACCAATTACCATTTTTCTATCATGCCTCTGATCTTTAATGAAGTCATGCTCTCGAGCCGGTATTTTATTTTTGCATTTGCATAATAAATAGTCAGAACATTTGCATGATGCAATATCAAACAATTTCTTTTCCAATAAATCTCTAAAATCTTTAACCTTTCTTTGCATATTGGCTGAGTTTCTACTTTTCATAGGTTTTTTAATATTTCTGTATTTTTGATGTAATTCCTTTAATTTAGATTTAATTTGTTGATCGGATATTATCGGAATGGATGCTTTAACCCACAGCAATTTTAATTCAACAAGAAGAATTTCATTAATGTCACTAACAGTTGGTTCAGCATTATTTGCTGCAGCTTCTTTCATAAACTGGCGAATACACAAAAAGTTTCTGATAACATCAGCACAGGTCGGTAACATATTGTCTTTAAACTTCCTTGGTGCTCCAAAAACACAACAAGCGACGTCTGTTCGTGTTTTAGGCATGTTTTCTTTTTTTACGGATCTCACGGACACAGTTTAACAACACAGAATAAAACAACGGTTCACTGTATTGCATCTAAATTGATACTAATACAAGAAACGCAGTTTGCTCTCGAATCGAACTACTACCAAAATTAACCAAGTAAGTATTAACGAAGGCGGGCGCATCGGCGCATTACTTTAGTGGGAGGCCAATAGCCTCAAATTTCGAAGTAGTGGGGGCACCGCTAAACGAAGTCCGATCGATTTGAAATTTTGCAGGGTATTACAACAAATATGCAGACCACTTTTCCGCATACAGGCATTTTAAATTTTAAAAGTTGATTTTTTCGCTCCACCCTAGTCTACACGTCACTAGATCTCCATTTGCTGACTTTCTTTGCTGCTGTTTCTTTCTTTGCATAGCCTAATGGCCTATATAATAGCTGTTTATGGAGAATTAAGTGAACCTATATACAGGAATATCTGTTCTCTGTCAGGATGCGTTCTTTAATTTATAAGCTTCTTTGTCTTCTTCTTTTTATGTAGACACAGCGCTATTTTTTAATGTGCCTCCAATAAGTTGTCGTTCCATCTTTTTCTTTAATACTCTATTTCTTGCCACTCATCTTATGTGATAATTTCATTCTTCTCTTATGTTTCTTACCCAATTTTTGACCTTCTGCTGTACGTCTAACTCTGTCCAATGATGTCTTACCATCGATGTTTAAAGGTTTTCATTACTGCTGTTTCTAGCATTCCTTTTCTTTTGTCCTTTCTGTGTGTCAGGTCGTATTTCTTCCACGTATATCATTATTGGTCTGATAACCGTTTTAAATTCTGTTTTTCATTTCTTTCCTGATATTTCTATCTATCCAAGTCCGTATACGGACTTGGATCAAGGAATATTAGGGGCGAAAGACTACTAGAATATTTGGAACAACAAAACCTTCATGCAATAAATACATACTTTAATAAGAAGCCAAACCGAAAATGGACATGGGTCTCCCCAAATGGGGTGACAAAAAATGAAATAGACTACTTCCTCTGCCAAAATAAGCAAATCTTCGAATACGTAACTGCACTTAATAAATTCTCAACTGGCAGCGACCACCGCATACTACGAGCCAAAATAGAAATAAGCAAACTAACGACGCAGAAATCTAGAAGAAAACCAACGGCTATTGACCATAGTAGAATAAGACAAAACGCAGAAGAATATAGACAGATTTTAAGGGAAAACTATAATCAACAAGTAGCAAAGGAAGAGTCAGAAATTAATAAGATCAATGAAGAAATGAAAGAAAAACTCTTGGAAGCGGGAATGAAAACTGCCAAAAAACTAACAACAAAAGAAAATAGATTAAGTAGCGGGACAGTTAAATTAATGGAAAGTAGACGAAAACTAATAAGCGAAAACAAAAGAAACACAGTAGAATACGTAGAACTAAACAAACTTATTAGAAGAAAAACCAGAGAGGATCTAAGAAAACACACTGAAAATGAAATCGAGAAAGTAATTGAGAGAAATAAGGGCCTAAAATGCTTACGACCAAATTTAGGAAAACCACTACTCATTTCAATAAAGGATGAAACAGGACGGGAAGAGAGGAGAAAAGATAAGATATCAGAAGAAGTAGAAAGGTTTTATAAAGAACTATACACCTCAAAGAAAGACGCAAACTTCAACACTCAGGAATATATCAAGAAAACAATCACGAATGTAAACTCAGAAACACTACCAAAAATAGAAAATTATGAAATAGAAGCAGCACTATCACAAATAAAGAACAACAAAGCACCAGGACCAGATGGAATCCTTGCTGAAATGTTGAAAGAAGGGAAAGAAGAAATCTTACAAACATTAAGAAATCTGTTTAATCTGTGTCTACATAAAGGAGAAATACCCGACGAATGGAGCGAAAGTCTTACAATCCTGCTATTTAAGAAAGGCGACAGAAAGGACATAAAAAATTACAGACCCATCTCACTGCTGTCGCAAACGTATAAACTATTCATGAGGATTATCAACAACAGACTAACACACAAATTGGACTCGTATCAACCCGTAGAGTAGGCAGGATTCCGAAAGGGATATAGCACCACTGACCATCTTCTAACAATTAGGACACTAATAGAAAAAGCTAACGAATACCATATAGATCTGCACTTAGCGTTCGTTGACTACGAAAAAGCATTTGACAGCGTGGAAATGTGGGCAATAGAAAAAGCTATAAACAACTGTCGAATAGATTCCAGATACAGAATGCTAATACATAATATATATAAGAAAGCAACAATGACAGTACAGTTGGAAGAAACCACAAAACCCATACCAATTAACAGAGGAGTGCGACAGAGAGATGTTATTTCTCCTAAACTATTTACATTAGCACTGGAAGATGTTTTCAAAACAATGGAATGGACAAACATGGGAATAAACATAAATGGAAAGAAACTAAACCACCTAAGATATGCAGACGATGTAGTAGTCATAGCATCAAGTTTTGAAGAACTACAAACCATGCTAACCGAACTAGCAAATGAATCCGAACAAATAGGTCTAAAATGAATTTTGCCAAAACAAAAACAATGACAAACACACAAGACAATAGAAACGTAATACTAAACGACACCACAATAGAAGCGGTTAATGATTATATATATTTGGGAAAGATTATAAAAATAAATAAGGAAAACCAAACAGCGGAGGTAAAAAGAAGGGTCAGATTAGCCTGGGCAGGATTTGGAAAATTAAAATGGGTCCTAAAGAATAAAAAAACACAACAATACTTAAAAACAAGAGTGTTTGACCAGTGCATACTCCCAATTCTCACATACGCATGCCAAACATGGACCTTGACCAAGGCAAACATGGATAAAATAATAAAGACACAAAGAGCCATGGAGAGAGCAATGTTAGGAGTAAAATTGACAGACAAAAGGCAAAACAACTGGGTCAGAAATAGAACAAAAGTCAAAGACGCAGGTCAACATATAACCAGGCTAAAATGGAGCTTCGCAGGTCATAACGCTAGACAAACGGACAATAGGTGGAATAGCACGATACAACAATGGAGACCATGGACAGGAAAGAGAGCAAGAGGACGACCCCAGATGAGATGGGGAGACGACATTAAAAAGATAGGAGGAACGCACTGGAAACAGAAAGCACTAAACAGAAGCGAATGGAGGAAACTGGGGGAAGCCTATGTTCAGAATTGGACGAATTAAAGGGCAAAAGAAGAAGAAGAAGAAGATTTCTATCTATCCCTTTTGGGAATTATTAAATTGGTGCGGCATATCTTGTAAATCATGTTCACTTTGAGAGATTAGTATTGCGTAATCTGCATAGCATGCTATATTAAGTTTATTTCCCATTTTGGTATTTTTTTTAGTTTTTAGTTTTTTTTATATTCCATCCATCGTCAGGTTGAACAATAGAGGACTCAGGGAATCACCCTTTTTTTTGTCCCATTGCCAGTTTAAATGGGACGAGTTGAGTTCACTCCCAAAATATGAATATTACGTGACTACGTAAGTAAAAGGTAATGTTTGAATTCACTCCCAGGCGATTTTAAGCCATTATTAATATAAGTAATTATTATACCTTAAAATCTGGACACTGTTGACAAATCATTCGTTTAAAATATATTTCTTATTAGACGTTCTTGCATATCTACATCTAATTGGGATGATTTTTAAAAATGCAACTCGGTAATAATTCAAGAAAACAAAGTTTCATTGTTATGTTCTTTTTAATATTTGGTCACTAAGTTTCATTAAATACATACATTACAGTAAATATGAAATTGCTATTATAACTGCCCCGCTTACATTGTTTACAACATATTTGATATATTTTTTATAAATTTAAAATTGGTAAGGCCGTTATTTTGTAGTTATTTCAAATTATTATCTTTAAGTTTTTCTCAATATCACTTTTCTATCGTACACTTTCACAACGGTATCTATAGTTTGAAGTTTGATATAAGTATCTAGCTAAAAATCTTGAAGAACATAAATGAACTGGTTAAAATTTGGATGTGTTGTATAATGAAGCATTATAGCGAGAGTGAAAGACTCACATGCATTTGTTGTCATTTGTAAAGACGAAGAATTTTCAGCCCATATGTGAGGAGGAAATGTTGATGTTTCTTCAATATAGGTTTCAACGAAATAGTCAATAAACTTATTAACCACTCTTTCATATTCTGGTTGAATTTGAATTTTATAGATGTAAATATATAGATGGCTATTAACAAATAGGGGTTGGTGATAGAAGAGTGAAAATTAAGGGTTGCATGTATTTTTTAATTCTACATCATATAAAATTAAGGTATATAATTTGGTCCAAAAAAATAAAAAGTAATGTCAGGGGGCCAACCCCCCTTATAACTTATGGGTATAAAAAATAGATTAGAACCTCTTCAACGTCCTACAGGGTAAACGTGTAAAATTTTATAAGAATCGGCAACGCAGTTTCGGAGTAGTATGGTAACTGACACTTTTACAGTAAAATTTGATGTATATAGAAGTAACTGCGAATTAAATCATAAAAGTGGCTAACTTTGAACCTAATTAACCTAGGCAAAAAGTTTTTTTTCTGAAAATTCGTATAAAAATACCAGCTTTTGAAATCTTAAAGTAGATTTACTCTATAGTCAATATTAACAAAGTTATTCAAATTGTTTAGAAGCCAAAATTGACTCTATTTTACTAAAGTTTTTTCGGAGTGAGAAAAACGACTTTTTAATGATTTTTTTTAATACTTTAAAAACATAACTATTATTCTTGTATGTGGTGTCCACAGAAGTGCTATGCCATTTTTATTTTCTGAACAATAACATTGCGAAAAAAAAGCTCTTTGCGATAAACAAATTGAATAAAATTTAAACTAATTTACGAATCGTCCTAAATTTGTTTTTGCATTATATGGGATATTCGACTCAACTTTTTGTGCATTATGAAAGTCTTAAGGCCATTGTCACAAAATGTTGTTCTGAAGCTATTTCCTTGTGGCATTTTTATGATTAATTATTTATATGGGAAATAAGCCACAATTAAAATGAAAAAAATAATTTTATTAACGTTTCGACGCCCAAATCGGGTGCCGTTGTCAAAATACAAAATATTATTAAATAAACAAAAGAGCTGTTGTTAAGCAAAAAATTCTTCTAATAATTTATTTAATCTCACTCATTTATATTGGCAATTCAGACATATATTATACATTTTAAAGTAGAAGACTTTAAAATGATATTGCCAATATTTAAATATTATTAAATATTGGCAATATCATTTTAAAGTCTTCTACTTTAAAATGTATAATATATGTCTGAATTGCCAATATAAATGAGTGAGATTAAATAAATTATTAGAAGAATTTTTTTGCTTAACAACAGCTCTTTTGTTTATTTAATAATATTTTGTATTTTGACAACGGCACCCGATTTGGGCGTCGAAACGTTAATAAAATTATTTTTTTCATTTTAATTGTGGCTTATTTCCCATATAAATAATTAATCATTGTCACAAAAGTTATAGCACTTTTTTTATTTTCGAAATTTTAGTCTTATTTTGCACTTTCCGCAACAAAAAAGTATCGGACCAAAATTCAAAAGGTGCCATTTTAAACCTTGACTCATCTACAAAAAGAAGAATATTATAAATAAGATATTTAATTTACCCTATTTTTACCTGTAGCGATTTAAACGAAAAAACTGCCATTTTTGACCCTTATTTGTTAATAACTAAATTTCTCGTCCGAACTGTGACGGGAATTTTTGTACTTATAATGTATTAGGTATATAGTACCCAAAAAATCCATTTGCAACCTGGCTGCTCAAGTGTCGCGACAAAAACCTTATTTCTCTGGACTAATAGTTTTTAATTACAACAAAATCATAAACAACATGTGATATATAAAACCGATTTAATCAGCTACTTAACTATAATAATAATAACTAAATCTATTATTACAAAAACGTTTACATAATTGACTATTCGTAATTTATCTATTAATTTGACTTCAGGCTGGTTAAACAAGAGAATTATTAAAATCTAATATTGTTCAAATTCTGAAGATTCCATCAACTAGTTTTCTGGTTTGTAAAATAAATTGATTTAAAACGAGTTACTAATTGATAAAAAAATTCCACTAATACGATTATAATAGTTTTGTAACTAATCGTTATAATTAGCAAAATAGGTCAATTAATAAAAATGTACCTACTATTATTAGTAGAGCTCGGGAAATATGCACTTAAAAAACCGTAAAATATGCATGCAAATATGCACCAAAAACAGTTGAAATATGCAATAAAATATGCTTCTCTGCATTTATTGCACATAAATAAAAAACGCAGTAATCCTTGTTTTGAAGGTATTTAATTATTTATTTTATGCCAATGGCCTTAGCTGTCTAGGCATTTAAGCTTAATAAAAAAAAATATATTTATTTTATACTAAAGTCACAAAAACTTTTTGTTTGTGTCTAATTACTTTTTAATAACGGTTTTTTTTTAACATCCACACATTTTTTATAGCACCTGAGTTAGTTATCTACATCTAAACTACAAATGACATCTCTAATTCCCTCAAAATTATCGGTTATGAAATTTACAGAATTTAACCATGTTTCCCATCTAGTTATCACAGCTTCATGTGGTAAAGGCGCATTACGTAAACGATCTTTATACACCTGTACTCGTAGAACGGCTTTTAAAAATATTTTTTTATATTTGATACTGGGGTATTTAGGACTGATTATCGGAGAATAGGCCATTTTTGGGAAAATTATTTACCAGCAATTTTATTGCTGGAATCGAATCTTATGATTGTATATATTAATAATATAGATATGCAAAGTCCGCAGATAGTGTGCTACTTTTTTTATAAACAAAATGGCGCCCAAAAATCGTGTTTTTTTCAATTTTTGCTCTATTACTCCAAAGATTTTAACTTTAGATCAAAAACACCCAAATAAAAATTCACCGCAATTAAATTCTGCATATACACGTGTTTTTTCCGATTTACTTCGACTAAAACTTTCCCCAAAAAAAGCGGGTTTTTCCAACAAAATCTTTAATTTTCAACTAAACTTTTAGATAAATAGTTGTTAATCAATAATTAAATAACTTGGTAACGTAAAGCCCTTTCCGTATATATTATAATTCCAGAAGCCGATGGAAATTGAATGAACAGTTTAGCAACAATTGAAATGTTAATTAAAAATTTACCGTCGCTATAATAACGACAATAATTATGATGCATAAGAATAACTATGATTTTTTCATAAAAAGGCACTATACCTATTTAATGTACTTTACAGAATTGAAATTGGACTATTTAAGCGGTCTCGGGAATATTTTAAAATTATAAACAATTTTTTTGGCTTATATACAAACAGAATATCTCGGGAAATATTAAACTAAATTAAATTGTGAAAACGGTTTTCGAAACACAGCGCCCGGACGCTTCTTTTAAAAGAAAAAACGTTTAATTATGACGAGTGGTTCCTGAGATACAACCGGTCAAAGTTGACCGAAATTTACGGCAAAGATATAAACAATAGGATCATAATGTTCAAACCATCACCTTTTCATTTTTGTCCTCTTTCTCCACACCAATTTTCATATCTTTAAAATCCTTATACCATATATTATTACAATAAAAACTATCGATAATACGTGTGAAAATTGCCAAAAATAGCAAATTTCTCGGCTTCTCATGGAGCAATTTCCTTCATTCTTTTTTTGTTCCCAAGTAACTCGAGTAGAGCCATCGAACTAACGCATCATTAAATGTCAAACTTGCTTTTGTTTTGTTATAATAAATTTATTTATTTATTATAACACAATATTTTAATTTGTTTAAATAAAAATTGTTTAAATAATTATACAGCTTTCAAATGAGAATATCTATGTTTTTAACTTTAAAAGGTACACTTGTAGTCAGTTTATCTAAAAAACAGCCTAAAACTGGTAAAAATATGTAATTTTCTGTTCTTATAAATAAATTAATCTATTATAACAAAACAAAAGCAAGTTGACATTTAATAATGCGCTAGTTCGATGGATCTACTCGAGTAATTAGGGAACAAAAAAGAATAAAGGAAATTGCTCCGTGGGAAGCCGAGAAAATGCATTTTGTTAACGTATACCGATTTTGAACTTTGAGGGCTACATTTTCTCCAACCTAATTTTTGATTGGAATTTTGCTATTTTTGGCAATTTTCACACGTATTATCAATAGTTTTTATTATAATAATATATGGTATGAGGATTTTAAAGATATGACAATTGCTGTGGAGAAAGAGGACAAAAATAAAAAGGTGACGGTTTGAAAATTATGATCCTATTTTTTATATCTTTGCCGTAAATTCCGGTCAACTTTGACCGATTGTATCTCAGGAACCGCTCGTCGTAATTAAACGTTTTTTCTTTTAAAAGAAGCGTCCTGCCGCTGTCTTTGGAATACCGTTTTCACGATTTAATTTACTTTAATATTTCTCCCGAGATATTTTATTTGTTTATAAACCAAAAGATTATTTATAATTTTAAAATATTCCTGAGGCCGCTTAAAAAGTCCAATTTCAATTCCGTACAGTACATTAGATAGGTATAGTGTCTTTTTATGAAAAAATCATAGTTATTATTATGCATCGTAATTATTGTCGTTATTATAGCGACCGTACATTTTTAATAAACATTTTAATTGTTGCTAAACTGTTCATTTAATTTCCATAGACTTCTGGAGTCATCATCATCACATTGTTTGATTTGCTTGTCTAGAAAATGCTTAGAAAAAATGCGTTCAATGTGCTTCCCCGTTTAGGATTTTGTCCTCTTCTGGAGTTATAATATATACAGAAAGGGCTTTTACGTTACCAAGTTATTTAATTATTGATTAACAACTACTTCTCTAAAAGTTTAGTTGAAAATTAAAGATTTTGTTGGAAAAACCCGCTTTTGCCGGGGAAAGTTTTCGTCGAAGTAAATCGGAAAAACACATCTCTATGCAGAATTTAATTGCGGTAGATTATTATTTGGGTGTTTTTGGTCTAAAGTTAAAATCTTTGGAGTTATAGAGCAAAAATTGAAAAAAAAACGAAAAAAAAGTAGCACACCATCTGCCGACTTTGCATATCTATATTATTAATACATACAAAAATAAGATTCGATTCCAGCAATAAAATTGCTGGTAAATAACTTTTCCTTGTATTTTGCTAATTAGCCCAGAGTAATTGACCATTGTAATTCTGTCCTTGCAATTTCTGCTACTCTATTTAAAGCGTGTGCTAAACAAGTAACAAATTTGAAAAAAATATTTTTAAATGTTGTCCACCTTTGCTCATATGGCGCAGCATCCATTAAAATAACAAAATTGTTTCACTAACAAAATGTGACTGCATATTGAAGAGTCCCTTCGTCCCCTTTTGTCGTCTCCTTACCTTATAAATTGTAAAAGGCAATGATTAAGGATGTTACCGGAAAGTGGTTCCAGGAGAATTTCAGATTTATTGTTTAGATCTGAGACTTCTCATTTCTCTTTAAATTTTTTTCTGTTGGTGTCATTTGAGGTAAAAAGCCTGAAAATATGCAATTTTAAAAAATGCATATGCACTTATAACATTTATTCGAAATACGCAAATATGCCCTGTCATGACATGACAGGGCCGTCAATACTAGAAAGCGAGGTGAAAGCGGCTTTAAAACAGTCTAAGAATGGTAAAGCCACAGGTCCTGACGAAATACCCGTCGAACTTATGAAGGTGATGAGTGAAGTAAGCACGAAGGAGTTAACTGAACTGTTCAATGCCATATACGATTCAGGTAATATCCCAGAGGAATGGCTGTTGTCAACGTTTGTAACAATACCAAAAAACGATCTGCGAAAACGTGCGAAGATTTCCTGACTATCAGCCTTATGAGTCATGCACTTAAGATTTTTCTTAAAATCATACATGACAGAATTTACAAGAAATGCGAGGAAAATATCGGTGAAATGCAATTTTGGATTCCGCGATTCCATGGGTACACGTGAGGCACTTTTCACCTTACAAGTCCTGCTTCAGAGATGCCGCGATGTTAGTTGTGATGTCTATGCTTGTTTTATTGACTACGCCAAGGCATTTGACCGTTGCCAGCACCGGAAGATGGTCAACGCCCTACAAAGAGTAGGATTAGATGAGAAAGACATTCGGATCATTATGAATTTATACTGGAACCAGCGTGCTCAAGTCAAGGTCGAAGACCAGTTGACCGAACAAGTGAAGATCATGCGAGGAGTAAGGCAGGGCTGTGTGCTCTTGCCGATTCTTTTCAATATATACTCTGAGGAAATTTTTACTGAAGCCCTCACAAACCTAGAGATGGGAATCCGAGTGAACGGTGAATACATCAATAATATCCGCTACGCCGATGATACTGTATTACTAGCAACCAGCCTAAATGATCTACAGGCCCTACTAGAGCGTGTGAGAACTGTGAGCGTAACATACGGACTGAACCTTAATATTAAGAAAACTAAATTCATGGTTGTCAGCCGTGTAAATTTAGATCCCGGGGACTAATGGCAGATAGCGAAGAGATCCAGAGAGTCGACAGATTCACTTACCTTGGAACTACCCTCAACTCACAATGGGACCACGCTCAAGAGATTAGATCCAGAATTGAAATGGCACGGTCTACATTTATCAAGCTGAGATCCTTGCTGTGCTGCAGTGATCTCAGTTTGGGAACAAAGATTCGGATAGTGAGGTGATACGTTCTTCCGGTGCTACTGTATGGAGTTGAAGCCTGGACACTGACGCAAACCACTGAAAAGCGGATTGAAGCCTTCGAGATGTGGATCTACAGGAGGATACTAAAAATATTTTATGTGGACCATGTCACCAACATTGAGGTCCTAGAGCGCATGACAAAAGAAAAAGAAGTGCTTAATTTAGTAAAACAACGTAAGCTTGAGTACCTTGGCCACGTGATGCGGAACGAAGAAAAATATCGAGTTCTTCAACTCGTCATGCAGGGCAAAGTATTTGGCAGGAGAGGACCGGGGCGCCGTCGTATCTCGTGGTTGAAAAACCTCCGACAATGGTTTGGAATAACCTCCGCGGAGCTGTTTCGCAGAGGAGTCAATAAAACAATGATAGCCTTGATGATCGCCAACATCCGGACCGGATAAGGCACTGAAGAAAAGATGCAAATATGCACTTAATATGCATTCTGCATATTTTCCGAGCTCTAATTATTAGTTATTCATTCGTTCATTAAGCATCACAATCCCTAGGGATTATAGAAAACGCCACGGCGTTTAAAATCCTATTCTTGGGTGAGATGGATTATTTCTCTGTCATTTTGTAGCTTGCTGTGTGTCTTTGCTGTTCTCGTGACTTTTTTCCATTTATTCCTGTCCCTGCACTGAACTTTATGTCTTCTTCTACATCATCCAGCCATCTTTTTCTGTGTCTTCATCTACAACTGGGCCATAAAGGTGTCCAGTTAGTTATCCTTCTCAACATATCTAATTGTGGCCATCTCTGTATATGTCCTATCCATTCTAAGCGAAGCGATTTTATGTATCTGACTATGTTTTCTCATTTTAATTCTTCTCTAATTTCGGCATTTGTTTTCATTCGCATCTCACCGTCTCTTGTTACATTATGGCCCAGTATTGTCCTCATTATTTTTCTTTCAAATTTCAGAAGACTATCTTCTTCTTTCTTGTTAGTCGTTGTTGTTTCCATCCCATATGTAACAGCAGGTCTTATTACGTTCTTATATAGGTTCATCTTGGTTCTCTTGCTCAGGGTCTTGCTTCTTAGCAGATGACTATTCATTCCGTATGCTTTTTTGCCTTTCAGAATTATTTTCTCTGTTCCCTCTTTCCCAGATTTCCCTATTGTTGTTCCCAGGTAGCTAAATGTGGATACAGTTTCAAATTTATGGTTCTGTTTTATTAGATATTTCTGATTTGTTGTGTCGTCCTTCCCTAGCGTCATGTATTTTTCTTGTGCTGGCTTATCTGTAGCCCTATTCTCTTCGCTTCCTTTTCTAATTTTTAAACGGTTTTTATAAGTGTCATCTTCGTCTTCGCTATTATGACTAGATCGTCTACGTATGCTACTAGTTGAAGTTGATCTGTAATTATGTTTTTGTTTGCAAAGTTTGTCCTCATTATTACTTCCAACATCAGGTTGAATAGTGTCGGTGAGATAGAGTCACCTTATTTCACGCCTTTGTTTATATTGATTTCGTTTGAAGTTTTTCCGTTAAAGCTGATCTTTGTTCTTTAGGCTCACTGTTAGCATATGACTTAATCTTTCTGGGATTCCAAGATGCTCTAGCTTGTAACAAGAAGGCACTTCTGTTGGAGTGTAAGTAAAGAGAGTAATAAACTCCAACAGAAGTAAGGAAAAAGAAAAAGAAACTAACTGTCAGCTAATGGGACAAGAGTGAAAATAGATGGGGTGTAAGGAAGAGAGTGAAGTGGCTTCTACGTTGAGAAGGCGCAGTAGGAAAAATACTACTTTCCAGTAGTATTAGTGGAGGAAAGTGAAAGGATGTAGAAATGAAGAGAAGGGGATATTAAAAGGGATAAAGGTAGAAGTATGAAGAGACGAGGCAAACTGAATAGAATTAGCTAGCAAGAGATGCAAGAGAACAACTTGACACTCAAGGATGGGTACGGCTCGTTTGCATGCCTGTCGAAGAAGAGTAGCTCTAAGTAGATAGTAATGATGACTAAAAGGTGAAATAATAAAATAAGAATAATGTACTGAAAATGAATGAAGATGAATAATTGCTAAAGACAAACAAAATAAATAAAATTAACAAATCATGGGCGCCAAGAATATGATCTTCGATCACTCTCCCAGGTATCTTATACTGCTGTCAAATATTACCTAAATATATTACATATATAAGTAAATGTAAATATAAAGGAATAATAAGAAATGATATGCAAAATAAATAAACATTTATTAAAATTAACTACCAGATATTTAACAATCTCTGAGTTAGACAAAGACTGTGACTCTAAAATGATTCTAAGTTATACATTAACATGTTATATTTAAGATAACAACAATCATGTTATCTATTACAAAATTATATAAATACCTCTTACTTATATATAGGGTACAACTCACATGAGTCTTCTACCAAATGGTTACAGTACGCTTGCTACGTACAACTAAATTAAAACCCGAAAAATATTGAAAATATATAAATAAATAGGCACAAGCCTGCCTAAGAGAAAATACAATGATGAATTAAGCAAAATAAATTAATAAAGAATATAAAAATAAAGCTAAGATAAATACTGAAACGATGACCTAAATTAACCGAACAAATGGAATAAAGCGAATAAACAATAAAATATTTGGCAAACAAGCAAGTAATATTACAAAATAATATCAAACCAATAATAAAATTTAAAAACATAATTTTCTAGGCCCGATTACCTTGTGCACATAAGTAACTTACCATAGCTCCAATAGTTTGGGAACCAAATATTAATATAAAAATATGTCATATAAAAAAACCAAAGGTAAACTAAATCTGAAAAAAATTAATAACATAGTGCATTAAACCCAATGTCTAAAATATAAAAACCAATAGTTACTCAATGCACAACACTAAATGTTCCCAAACAAACCCATTCATCGAACGACTTCCAGATAAGGTTCGATGCTGCAATCCGTAGAATGAGCACTCGGAGAGTGCTAACCTGTCCTATCCGTAGGTGCAGGTGGAAAGATAACAGAAAATGGGACTGGAACGTCCCAAAGTGTGTTTCCCAAATTGACATATTCCCATGATGACTTGACTGTGGCTGTAATGGTTTCCCTAGGTGGTCAAAGGGCTACAACTTCACGTGGTGGTTTCTCCAAAATGGCTAAAATCATTCCCAGTTTTATTTCCCATATAAACATGAGTAAAAAGTAAAGGGAAGAAATAATTGAGGAAACTTTTTTTAAGAAGAAATGATACTGAAAAAGTGGCCATTTAATTGGAACAAAAACTAATCTCAGGTAACCTTGAACTATTTTGGGTGTGAAGACATGAACAAATAATGACATTGAATTTGAAATTTGACTATGATTTATCTGAGGGAATATCTGTAAAAATATATTGAATTTATAAAATATTGGATGTTTAATAAATTTAAAATCTACAGAGAAATGATAATTATTTCCAATATTAATTGAGAATCGCATATGTTTGGTTATGTTAAAAAAATATTAGAAAAGAATATAGAATTTTCCTGGACGGAATCTTAAAAACATCGATTAATCTGTATAAAATCCACATTGATTTGAATCCAACAATGAGAATCCTATATATCACAAAAGCGATATACTTAAGCGGTCATAAAAAACCTGACTATATAAAAAGTAAATAATTACCGGGAATAAACTCCTAGTGGACTGCCATTTTCCCTGGTTCAAGACACAGCTGGATAATATAATATTATTTTTTAAGACAAACTGGGAATTGTAGACACAAATGCTTAATTAATTTATGGAGATATTCTCCGCCATTTCTGTCTAACCTATTCGACACCACAGCCAACAGTCAAGTAACGAACATTCCTCTCTCATTCAGCGAGGAAAACGTCAAACTCTCACGGAACACGAATTAAACGACAAGGAAAGGTTCAACAACTATGTTCCGTACGCCTAAGTGTGACGTCACGTAAGTGGTCGTTTACGAGAAAATTACAGAAATAAATTGGGAGGTCAAGAGAAAATAATTATAAAAAAAAATTAAAGAGCTAAAAATGATATTATAACGGGTGGACCGTTACAAGCTCCTCCGTCATTTTCGGTCGATTAATTGTGTCAAAATCGCGTTTGAAATCTATGAATATTAGGTGTATTTATCTTGTTTCTATTAGTTATTAGGCAGAATTAAATAATTAAATATGCTTCTTATCAGTCACGATTACTACTAGTATATGTCGGGTTATAACGTTTACCGCCGTTTTCCGACATCCAATTGCCACTTCATCTGGTTGTTCCATAGGTCGTCTTCTGTGTTTCTTCCTTTATTTGTCTATTCCCTCTTATTAACCTGTTCTAATATGTAAAATATACATTCTATTACCTATAACTCACTTTTAGTTAACAGTAAAAGGTTTTTGTAGTAAGGGGTTTATTTCATTTTTTATTAGCTTCAATTTTGATAATAATAAACTTTTTGTAAAAACTTACACTTTTTGAGTTATTGATGAAAAATTGGTTAAAAACATGCATTTTTCTCAAGAAAAATTAAAATCTTTGATCTTTAATAACTCAAAAAGTTTTGATTTATTTTAATAACTTTATATAACAAATTTTGCTTGAAATTTGTCCCTCCATCGAATTATGGGGTTATTTTTAATAAAATAATTTTCACCCCCAAAAAGGGGTGGCATCCACCCCCATGGTAAAAGCGCAAGTTGGCACCATGTCACCTTTGTTCCTTGAGATATCCTCTAACCACTCACCAATTTTCATCCAAATCTATGGAGGTTCGACGAAATCGGAGGTAATAGCTCATATCCACCTTCAATGACTCCACTATAGTTTTTTTAAGCATACTCGACATGGTATGACTCAAAAAATTGTGGTGATATGAATATGTTTGTATAACACCATGAAAAAATTTTACAGACACACAATTTAATTTTTTTTATACGAAATAACTATACAGTCATCCTGCCTCTTTGAAAATAGATTTATATTAACCTTCTTGAACTTAGAAAATCATGTAGTTTTCCAGGAATTTTCTTACAAATTTTTTAACTATATATAGTAAAAAAGGTGTAACTAAACATCCTGCCATTTTGAATAATGTCTACTGAAATTATTTATTTTATAACAAAATTTATTTTATGACTTATAAAATCACGGAACCAGAGTGAAAATTTTATACATAATTTTCCAAGAAACAAGTGCAGTTAAACTTTAGGTGACGTCATGCCAACATTTTTTTTGGTCATTTTGAAATAAATATGATTAATTTATTAAGTTGGCAGGACTTAGAAAATTATGAAAATTTCATTATTTTCATTACATGTTTGTATATCTGTATACTCCCTTAGTCCTTTTGCAACCGTCCTACCCAAAAAATTTTCTTCATAAAATAGATAGTATCCTGTTATTCTATGGATACGGCAGGACTTAAAAATTCATCGCAACTCCCAATTTTTTTTTCATGGAAAATCTAATTTTCATAGAAAAATGTCACAGGAACCCGTGGATTTTTCCACAAATTGTAAGTACCTTCTCTAACCTTCCAGTATTGCAAAGGACAGGACTTAGATAATCGTGGTTGAACTTCTGTTAATATCTCCCGGTTTATAGTGACTATAAAATCAATCATAGGTTGGTGCCCCCTGGAGTTTTCAAAAGTATAATTTATACTGAAGCTCATGGTCGAAAATGTATTATTGATTCTCAGTTCGCTAAAAGCACAGATATTAGTCGTGAGTTCTCTATTTGCGTTGACATTTAGTCGAATTTTTGTCAATTAGTCGAATTTGAGAAAATAGAACTGCGCGGCAGTATCGTGAGTGGCCGGCTTTAGATCGACTAACAAAATATGAATTTCTTGATTCCGTGGAATCCCTATTTCTATTATTTGGGTTAAGGGAAAACATGATCAATAGTGGATCGACCGGTATGGAATACTGCTTGTTCTTCTGCTTCAGAATCTAAATATTCTTTCTCGATTTGATTGTTAATAACCTTTCCATATGTTCTACTCATAAATCCAGTTATGCTTCTTTTCATGAGCATTTTTCAGTGCGTCACAAATGATAGAAAAAAGGTAAGTCCGTGATAATATACATTTTAGTGACATGACATTTTAGTTGAATCTGACAGTTGTCACCTTTTATTTGCAATTTGGCATAAAATCAAATCTATTGTGTTTATTGCTTTTATAAAATGGTATTTTCTTTGATTTGTATAGTCTTATAAATTGTACAGATTATATTCGTATATATATCATATAATTAGTAAATAATGTTTTTTCGATTATAGCGCCATCTATTGACAATTAGAATAAATGTTATAAATGTTACCGACGAAAGGTAATCACCGACTTGCGTTTTTTTCTGTCACATGCAATTTAATGCGTTAGAAAGAAATCGAAAAACTGTGACGCACTGAAAAATCGTCATGAGAAAAAGCATACAGCCATTTTCACAATTGCACTATACTGCTATAGCAGTTTCCACAATTGTTTTATCTCCCGTTTTATGTACAGTACTAATAGTCCAAATAATGAAGCTTAAAATAGAACAAAACCTCAAAATTTTTACAGAATGGATAGATTTGCTTGAAAATTTGAGAATAAGTAGTGGGTAGTCCAAGGTTAAAAATCTATATAAGGCCGAAAGGCGCATTTACCATGGGGGTGGTTGCCACCCCATCTCGGGGGTGGAAATTTTTTATTATATTCTGACCGGAAAAGTTGGTAAAAACATTCATTCTAAGCAAAAAACGTTCTATACATTTTTTTGATTAAATTAATAGTTTTCAATTTATTGGCTATCGAAAGTGTTAGTTTTATATCGAAAAAATCAATGTTTTTAATCAGTTTTCTGCTAATAACTCAAAAAGTTTTCGTTTTATCAAAACAACTTTGCTTAATAAAAATGCACCTTTTGAAAAAATAAACAAAACCCTTTTTATTTATTTCTTTAAGACCAATAGTAATAGAACTATAATACTTTATTATATGTTAATTCTTCTTCGTCAAATGCTAAATATTGTAGCTTTAAAGTCAAAAGGCGGGAAAACTATGGATTTTTCGAGTATAATTTGTTCAAACTAATTTAAAGTATTTAAAAATATCTATCTCCAGAAATAAAAAGAGTTTCTAGCTCAAAAATTAAGTGGCTTATAATGAAAAGAATGTCAGTCCCTATCTTTTTCCACGGAAAAGTGATTGGAAAGAACCCCCTAATCACCACCCTAATTAAAATTAGTCATTGAACTTATTTGATCCTCTTTATTTGTGTATTATTAATAGGTTCTAGAAGTTTGACCGACTTAGAATGACTAGTTTTTAAAAAATGGAGTTAATAGCGAATAACAAATTTTGTTAGTTTGGAAAAAATGCAATTTTCTTCAGAATAGAAAGATTAGCATCAGAGATACGAAAAAATGTTAAAATACAAAATTATAGCTTATTTTATTCTCAAGAAACTGGTTTACAAAATTTTTTTCTGCGGCAAAAATTTAGTGAGCTATTGACAATTAAATGTTTAAATAACATGCAAAAACCACATTTACCAACCCTTTCAAAGTCACCTCTTTTTGCGACTGATGATTTTGAAAGGATTTAATATCAATAGCCTTATAGATCTTGTTAAAACCTACAAAATTCTTTTTTAACAAACTTTTTAAGATAAAAAATAAAAAAGTTACTGTGTAAAAATCAATATATTTTTTTGAAAAAAAAAGGAGAAATCCAATTGGAAGCATAATAATGTAAGTTAACGGTGTTTTCAGTCATTGGCCTTATTCATTCTTCTTTATTTATGTATTATTAATGGATTCTAGAAGTTTGACTGGCTTAGAGTGATTAGTTTTTAAAAAACTGGAGATAAAAGCGAATAACAAATTTTTGTAGTTTGGTAAAAAATGCTATTTTCTTCAGAATAGAAAGATTAGCATCAGAGATACGAAAAAATGTTTAAATATGAAATTGTAGGCTATTTAATTCTCAAGAACTTGGTTTAAAAAAATGTTTCTGCAGCAAAAATTGAGTGAATTGTAAATGAGTATATCGAAAAACATTGAATTTTTCCATATAAAACTGTAACACTTTTGAAGGCAAATAAATCGAAAAATATTAATTTTATCAAAAAAATGTATAGAACATTTTTTGCTTAGAATGAATATTTTCATCGACTTTTGCGGTCAAAATATAATAAAAAATTTCCACCCCCGAGATGGGGTGGCAACCACCCCCATGGTAAAAGCGCCTTTCGGCATCATATAGATTTTGATCCTTGGACTATCCACTAATTATTCCCAAATTTTCAAACAAATCGATCCATTCTGTAAAAATTGCGAGGTGAAAAGCTTCAGTTCCTGGGCTATAACATACATAATATGATGTTTACCATTCAATTCATTAAAGATTTCTCTTGTGTTTGTACATTCTTGAAATAATTATTGTCGAAGATATTTAGATAATTTTTGTTCGTTCCGTACCGTATTTTTAATTGCTTTAGTTGTTATTGACGAGCCTACTATTGCAATTCTAATTTGGTTTTAGTTTCTATATTGTTGAAATTCTACTCTATTCTCTATTAGAAGTTCTCCGCATACTTTTCCCAGCCTTTGGACTTTATGGTCTGAATTATGTTTTTATTTTTTTCTTTTTCTCAAATGTGTTATCAATTTTCAGCTTTTTTTGCTTCTGGTTCCTGCTAGATACTTATTGACGTTATACTCCTTTAGGCGCTATTGGGAGTGAATTTTTATTATTCTGCGCGCATGCGCACACACACAGTATGGCGTTAATTGCTAAATCTTTCAAGTTATTTATAAATATATCATTGTAACAAAAGGTGTGAACAGAATTATTAGTGTTTTTAGTAAATATATTTATTATAATTTTTGTGTCTTTGGATTTGTCTTCCTCAGGAGTAAGATAATAAGTATTATTAAAATATTTAGATTTATTCTACTTCAATTCGTCTGTTTGTTACCAGGAATTGTCATTATTCTCGAAACTATATATACACACAAAGCTCGTAGCGTGATTGGTATAGCATTCGGCTAGAGATCGAGAGGTCTTGGGTTCAAATTCGGACCATTCCTATCCTTTTTTTAATTTTTGGAAAGTAGTAAGCATTAAAATCAGTTTAATATTTAAATAAAATAAAAATAAACTGTCTAAAGTATATTTATTTCGTTGAAATCATATATAATAGAAGTATAACTTCTTACGTGCATACAAAGTACACACACATTATTTTTTTATTCCTTGGCAGTTTCTTTCCTCGTTCTTTCAAGGCTTCTACTTTTTGTCTAGTAATACAGGAAGTAGTACAGGAACTGAAGCTTTTCGGATCGATTTGCTTGAAAATTTAAGAATAAGTAGTGGATAGTCCAAGGATCAAAATCTATATGATGCCGAAAGGAGCTTTTACCATGGAGTAGTTGCCGCCCCATCTCAGAGTGGAAATTTTCTATTATATTGCACAAAAGTTGATAAAAACATTCATTCTAAGCAAAAAAAGTTCTATACATTTTTTTGATAAAATTAAGAGTTTTAGATTTATTCGCTATCGAAAGTGTTAGTTTTATATAGAAAAATTCAATGTTTTTCGATATTATACTCATTTACGATTCACTTAATTTTTGCCGTAGAGAAAATTTTTTCAAACCAAGTTCTTGGAAATTAGATAACCTATAATTTCATATTAAACATTTTTTCCTATCTCTGATGCTAATCATTCTGTTCTGAAGAAAATGGCATTTTTTACCAAACTACAAAAATTCGTTATTCGTTTTAACTCCAGTTTTTCACAAACTAATAATTCGAAGCCAGTCAAATTTCCAGAATCTATTAATAATACTATATACATAAATAAAGAAGAATGAATAAGGCTAATGGATAAAAACACCGCTAACTTACATTATTATGCTTCCAATTGGATTTCTCCCTTTCTTTTCAAAAAAACCTATTGATTTTTTAACAGTAACTTTTATTTTTCGTCTTAGAAAGTTTGGTAAAAAAGAATTTTGTAGGTTTTTACAAGATCTAAAAGGCTATGGGGTAATATTAAATCCTTTTAAAAGCCTCAGTCGCAAAAAGTTTTAATTGTCAAAAGCTCACTCAATTTTTGCGTAGAAAAAATTTTTGGGAAACCATATTCTTGGGAATTAAATAAGCTACCATTTCATATTTAAATATTTTTTCGTATCTCTGATGCTAATCTTTTATTCTGAAGAAAAGGCATTTTTTAAAAAACTACAAAAATTCGTTATCCGCTTTTAACTCCTTTTTTTTAAAAAGCTAACATTCTAAGCCGGTCCACCTTCTAAAACCTATTAATAATACATAAATAAAGAAGACCAAATAAGGTCAATGACTAATTTAAATTAGGGTGGTGATTAGGGGATTGTGTCGGATCACTTTTTCGCTGAAAAAAGAAATAGGGACTGGCATTCTTTTCATTATAAGTCACTTAATTTTTGAGCTAGAGACTTTGTTTTTATTTCTGGAGATAGATATTTTTATATACTTTAAATTAGTTTGGACAAGTTATCCTCGAAAAATGCATAGTTTTCCCGTCTTTTGTTCTTGAAACTGCATTATTTAGCATTTGACGAAGAAGAGCTAATAGTTATTTATGATATAAGTGTTAAAGTACACGTTTAAGGCACGCATGTGAAAGTTTGCAGAATGAGCGATAGCGAGTTCTGCAATTCACATGAGTGCTTTAAAAATGTACTTTTTAACACGCATATCATACAATATTTTTTCTACAAACGTAATTACAGGACAATATCTACAAAAACTTTTACTTGAGCTTGATTGACATTCATCAAAATTGTCTATACGGTCAATACGAATTGCAGTGCCATAAAAAAATTTTAAAGCACTAGTGCCTTAAAGTAGCATTTTTAAGACTCGTATGGAGTGCTAAAAATTACATTTTTAACACGGTTGTAGAAAAAATATAATAAAGTATAGCTCGACTACTATTAGTCTTAAAAAATTATAGAAAACGGTTTTGTTTATTTTTTCAAAAGTTTTTTTTTATTAAACAAAGTTGTTTTGATAAAACGGAAACTTTTTGAATTATTACCAGAAAACTGATTAAAAACATTGATTTTTTCGATATAAAGCTAACATTTTCGATAGCGAATAAATCGAATACTATTAATTTTATCAGAAAAATGCATTGAAAGTTTTTTGCTTAAAACAAATGTTTTTACGAACTTTTCCGGTATGATAAAAAATTTCCAATTACAAGATTAGGTGGCAACCACACCCATGGTAAATGGGCCTTTCGGCATCATATAGATTTTGATCCTTGGACTATCCACTACGTATTCTTAAATTTTCAAGCAAATCTATCCATTCTGTAAAAATTGCTAGGTTTTGCCCTATTTTAAGCTTCATTTTTTGGACTATTCGTACATCTGCTTGTTTTCCTTAATTTTTTTGGTCTTGTAATGACTTGAAATTTAAATATTGTTGGAGAAAATTCAAATATTTAAACAGCAGCTTTAAAATAAAATTTTCCAGGTAGTATTATTGGTTTGCATTAAATCTTTTTCTACACCCAATATTATATACTTGCTACTAAATAAAAATGGTGTATATTATTTGAAATACTTGCCAATGAGATAAAGTGGGATTATACGAAGACTTTCCAGTAGTTCTAAATAAAATAACATTTCGAAGCGTATCCTTTTATCTTGTTTTATGTGAGTCAAGCAACCCAGGTTTATATTTCTTTCCTAAGACAGGTGTTTTTACACTTTCTTACTGTGAAATATTTTTATTTTATTCATCTTTATCTCTTTTTTATTTATATACGGGACATATTCTCTAAAATATATTCTGCAATGTAGAAAATGAAGTGTTGGGAGAAAATCTTATAAATATAGAGGGGGATTCATGAATAATAGTGATTGGTTTTACCTTCAGCTTCTACAGAAAAACATATTAATTATTAAAACCCGCGAGCAGTAGAGCTGTTAGAACATTTTTTACCCTTTTTCGTGATGACTTGATGAAAAATTTTGCAACATAACTTTCCACTCGTAAGTGCCTCGAGGAAGGGTGTAGTAATGCGTAGGTTTATTTTTTTTGTCTTTTTTTTTTCTTTTTTTCTTCTTCTTCTTCTTTTTTTTAATTTATGGCTTTGGTGAGAAAAAATTAACTTTAATAATTGTTAGAAATAATATTTCTAACGTTACAAGTAAATAAAAATACTATACCATAAAGGGACTTGGCAACGTGGTGTTGAGAATTAACAACAACTGTGAATTTAATAGTTAAAATTTGACTAAATTTAGTGGGTGTAGTGCATATGTTATAGTCAAAGCCCGAATTACAGGCACTCCTAGGTTTGACTAGGCAATCCTCAGGTCTGACTGACGGTCTTATCAAAGCCCGAAATAAATTACAGTTTCGGCCTTTGACTAGTCAAACCTAGGAGAGACTAAGTTGGTCAGGCAAAGGTCGAAATTTAATATTATGAAATCGGGGTTTGACTAGTCAAACCCAGATCTGCTATTAAAATGTCGTAATTTGTCAGATTAGGTTTAATAAAACTCCATTTTTTAATTTTAATGTTTATTATTTTTATTTTGTCGTAATTAAAATAAAAAAATTAGTGTTTATTGTCACATGTTGAGGCATTATGGCATTTAGAGTTGCACAATACGTTAGACCTTTTACACTTACATAATGTTCTCCTCCACATTTAGAATCTTTTGTACTAATTTCTCTTAGAGACAGCTTAACGACTGGAACATCTTCGAAATTAAGAAAATTCTCCTTGCATTCTCTTATTTGCTTTCTTGAAAAAAGTCTGTTTATTTGTTCCGTATTTCGCACCAACTCTATATGAACAGTCCATTGTTTTAACTTGTATGATATCCAAAATATTTCGAGCATCTTCCTTGGCTCTATCGAAGCTGGAGATAGGTATTGTTACAGTTTTTCCGATCGAAATTGGAGGAACTTTTTTCACTTAATTGTTTTATAGCATTAGCCTGGGCATGAACACCTTCAATTGCATTTATTTGACTTATTTTAATATTTTCTGTCTGTGCACAACGCATGCATGTAACTTTTCTTTTAAAACCTTCATAGTGTGCACTAAGTGTGCTGTCAGCGCTCACATGTTACCACCTGATTACAATTTATGCACGTATGTGTGTCAGAAACCTCTTTTGGACAAATACAACAAACCTAGTGACGACGGTCCAAGGGCTTCGTTAGTATTATGGTGATCCATTAGTAGATATTATGGTAGGTATATGGTTTTGAAAGAAAAGTTGCATGCATGCGTTGTGCACAAACAGAAAAGATTAAAGTAAATAAAGGAAAGGCGATTAAAGGTCTTTATGCCCAGGCTAATGCTATGAAACAATTAAGTGAAAAATGTAACAATACCTATCCCCAGCTTTGATAGAGCCAAAGGAGATGCTCGAAAAATTTGGGTATCATACAAGATAAAACAATTGACTGTTTATATAGAGTTTGTGCGAAATACGGAACAATGAACACACTTTTTTTAAGAATTCAAATAAGAGAATGCAAGAATTTTCTTAATTTCGATGATGCTCCAGACGTTAAGCGGTCTCTAAGAGAAATTAGTACAAAACGTTCTAAATTTGGAGGACAAGGCTTTATAAAATACTACTGCAATAAGAAATGCTCTTCAAAATTATGTAAGTGTAAAAGGTCTAACGTATTGTGCAACTCTAAATGCCATAATGCCTCAGCATATGAGAATATACACTAATTTCACAATAAAACACTGAAAAACATTTGTTTTTCTATAGTTCCACAAAATTTATTACAACTATGTTATTACTACAGCTGTTTCGGCAAAGTGCCTTTCTCAAGTGATATATTTTACAATGTGTTTGCCTTTTAAGGTCTTTAACTGAAGAGGTTGAGGAGTGGGGAGCTGTTTGTCTCGAGTTGGTCATTCAGAATTATATCTGTATTTTTCAATTTATTAATTTCCATTGATTCTAAAAGTGATAGCTTAAGGCCTTTATTTTGAATATGTAGAATTTGAAACTCTTCATTGAAAGAATGATTATGATCTAGAAGGTGAAGTGCGTATGTAGAAGTGTCTGTTTTTCTATTGTTGAAAGCCCTTTTGTGTTCTGCTATCCGTTTGTCAAAAGTTCTGCCAGTTTGACCGATGTAAGTTTTCGGACAGTCACCACAAGTTAGTTTGTACACACCACTCTGTAGTTGCTTTCTCTTTCGGCTTTTATTGTTTTTAATATGTTTGAAAGAGAAAGCAACTACAGAGTGGTGTGTACAAACTAACTTGTGGTGACTGTCCGAAAACTTACATCGGTCAAACTGGCAGAACTTTTGACAAACGGATAGCAGAACACAAAAGGGCTTTCAACAATAGAAAAACAGACACTTCTACATACGCACTTCACCTTCTAGATCATAATCATTCTTTCAATGAAGAGTTTCAAATTCTACATATTCAAAGTAAAGGCCTTAAGCTATCACTTTTAGCATCAATGGAAATTAATAAATTGCAAAATACAGATATAATTCTGAATGACCAACTCGAGACAAACAGCTCCCCACTCCTCAACCTCTTCAGTTAAAGACCTTAAAAGGCAAACACATTGTAAAATATATCACTTGAGAAAGGCACTTTGCCGAAACAGCTGTAGTAATAACATAGTTGTAATAAATTTTGTGGAAGTATAGAAAAACAAATGTTTTTCAGTGTTTTATTGTGAGATAAAATGAACTTCCATCAAGTAACGGTCGAATCCATCAATTATACACTAATTTCTTTATTTTTAATTATGACAATATAAAAATAATAAATATTAAAATTAAAAAATGACGTTTTATTAAATCTAATCTAACAAATTAAGGCATTTTAATAGCAGATCGGGGTTTGACTAGTCAAACCCCGATTACATAAAATTAAATTTCGACCTTTGCCTGACCAACTTAGTCTCTCCTAGGTTTGACTAGTCAAAGGCCGAAACTGTAATTTATTTCGGGCTTTGACTAAGACCGTCAGTCAGACCTGAGGATTGCCTAGTCAAACCTAGGAGCGCCTGAAATTCGGGCTTTGACTATAACACATATATAATTTAAAAATAACAAAACTGTAAGTAGAAATAAAATATCTTAACGCAATCAAGAAAATTTCAGAATATTAAAGTAAATAAAAAAATTTAGAATCAATCAATAACCTAATTATTATCGTCAAATTCCGCAACGTCATTAAACTAGCAACTATCATATTAACAGATATTCGAACAGTGTTGCCAGACTGTACAAAATATATAGAAAAAGAGGACTGACTTCGATCTTCATTTTTTTTTCTTCTGGGGACGGATAGACAATAACCTTTGATCTGTTGAGGAGGGTGAACTCTCTTACGCTATCACCGGAGACTAAAATGGAGAACGTGATATTAGATCAAATCCTGAAGAAACTTGAAAGATTAGACGAACACAATAAACTAGTGGAAGGAAAGATGAATAGTATACAGTCGGACCTAAGGATCATATCAACAATTAATGAACAGTTAAAAATGGAAAATAAGGTAATGAAAGAGACAATTAAAGTCCAAACCGAAAGAATAGAAATGCTAGAAAGAAACATCAAAAGGAAGAACGTAATAGTACACGGAATAGAAGAAGATCAAGGAGAAGATTATGCAGAACTTAAAAGCAAAATACAAAAATTAATGCAAACACTAAAAATTGAGATAGACACCGAACAAGAAATAACGAATATAAAAAGAATAGGAAAGCAAGATGGCCAAAAAATTAAAAAACAGACCTATACTTATCGAAATGAGGAGCGAAACTAAGAGAACAGATACACTGAAAGGATCCAAGTATCTTAAAGGAACAAAAATATATATAAACGAAGACTTCCCAAAGCAAGTAATCGCCGAAAGAAAACAACTCACAGAACATATGAAAAAAGCAAGGGGCGAAGGATACCTGGCACATTTAAGATCCAATACATTATGGACAAACGAAGAAAGGTATTCTCTCGACCAACTTCAAAGCGAAGACATAAACGAACCGGCAAAAGAAACATGTCCACTGGGAAAAACAATTGAAGAAGACAGTAGAGCACCGGAAAGCAAAAATAATGCTAGGAAATTTAGTCAAAGATCTCCCATGGGAAGCCCATGCACAGAAAATAATATAGCAAAAATAACAAACCTAAACAATACTCCACAAAACTAGGGAATAATTCAGCGAATGGTAAAAATCAGGAACGAAAATTGGCTATGAATAAGGAAACGGTTGTAAACAGTATAATGAAAAACAAAAAAAAATAGAAGTAAAAGAAAAACTAACAGGATAAGAATAGGCAGAGCCGGATTTAAGGCAGTGGGGGCCCCTGGGCAGAATTGGTGTGGGGGCCCCACCTCCTACCATTAGAATTAAATATAAACAAAGTGTCACCTCAACATTTTTTTTATTGACATCCCAATTTATTACAGTCTGCCGTTTTTTACAAAGTAATAAGCATTAAATAATATTTATGTCGGCTAAACTATTGACATGTGGCGAACATACCCATTAATATGCCGCTCTTAATGTTAGTCTACTAAACTGTTATTGGTTCTGGGAAAACAAAAATAAGCACTACACTTGTTTTTAGCTCACACTAAATCACTAGTCACTTTACGTTTTATCCTGCGCACTGCACACATCTGCATCAAGTCCCTTGCTAGGTGGTTTGGGTGTTCCCGCAATCGGTCCTTGTATTTTTTTATTCGATATGTAATTTCTTCCTTTACATAAGTTACCTCTGCATCTCGATGTACGGCGTTGTTGGTGATATACCACGGTATATTTAAAATCATCCTTAGTATTTTGGATTGGAACCTTTGTATAATTTCTGTATTAGAATTGGCGGCTGTTCCCCACAGTTCTATCCCATAGGTCCAAATTGGCTTCAACACCGCTTTGTATAGGAGTAATTTATTTTGTGTTGATAACTGGGATTGTTTTCCTATTAGCCAGTATGTGTGTCTCACTTTATGGCCCAATTCTTTTCGTTTGGAAAATATGTGTTTTTTCCAGGTCAGTTTCCTATCCAGGTGAATCCCAAGGTACTTTACATCATCTTTCTGTGGTATTTGTTTGCGGTTAATACATACAGGTGGGCAGGTTTCTCTTCGGGTTGTAAATGTTACATGTTACATGTATTAATGTCTTTTAGAAGTTGGTACATTTGAAGTTCTTTGCTTATATTTGATGAACCGATTTCCTCTTTAAATGAATTGAAGAATCTTACAAACTGTACCAGATGGACACACAAGTTTTCATCTAAATGATTGCTATAAATGTTGTCAAGTTTTAGTGAGTGAGCTTCAATTTCATTGAAAGTTAAATTCTCCAATTTTCCAAAATGATGTAAAAATACAAAATTGGAATGAGTAGACAGCCTCTGACTTAGAGAGGTAATGAAGTGATCTATTATAGCGATAAGATTCTAAAGTTCTAAAGTTCTAAACTTCTCTGATGTTCTCATATCTTTCGAAATTGTCACGTCTTGACTGTATAATTTATTTAAGTGATCTAAGTGCTGCCACTCCTGAATTAAGGTCAATATTTGGATTTTGAAGAATACGACTTATGCTGTTTGTCCCCCCTAATATCCTCTCTGTTTCCAGTAAACACATTCGATTATAGGTACAAACCATTTGCAATGCTACGAGTTTTAATATGTTGCTCATAATTTTCCGAAATTTTGGATAATGCTCCTTTAATCTTATTATAACCTTTAACTAGTTATTTTGCGGCATCACCTCCGTGATCATCTAGTAGTATTTGCTCTTTTAGGAACAACAATATTTTTGCCACGGTCTGCGTTGCTGTGGCTTAAAGACGCAGCTTTTAAACATTCTCTTAACAAGCTGTATATATATGTAGAAGAAGTGAAAAATACATATAGTTAGTTATTCTAAGTTGCAGTTGCAGCATTTGGAACTAAGTTTAGAGAGTGGGCGACACAAGGAATCCACAACTCCAAAATATTAAGGCACGTATCCATACCTGGGTGCTCCGTGTAGCAGCTCCACATAGTGGATACGTTGGTGCGGGCCCCACGGCGCTCACCCTCTTTGATTCAACCGGTTTACGGGTTATATGTAGGTTAGCGCATTCCGTATCCATTTGAGCAGCTACACCGAGCACGGAGCACCCACGTATGGATACGTAACTTTTTGTTCTATAATTTCAGCCTGAACACCATTGTATTTTCCACTGATAACTGACGCATTAACGTAGGACGGTCTCCTGCAGCTTTTTAAATCGATATCATGTTCTTGCAAAAATGTCATTAGAAAATTAAATATTTCTGCTTTATGACCGCGATTTGGCAAAAATATGGTAAACATTTCAACAGGAGTGATACCTTCTATGTAAAGAAATATCACATTTAATCGACTGATATGAACTGAATAATATTTTGACTTCTTAATCCTTGAAACTATTTCATTTAATACGTTTTGACCTATTGCATGTACATATTTCTTCACATATAGTTGACATGTCCGCTTCCAGGATTTGAATATTTATTAATATGGTGCTTCAAAAATTGATCATATTCAGCTAATAACTGGAGTACATTATTCCCAAATAATTTTCATTTTGTAGTAATGAACTCGACAACTCATTTTCGCTGCAAAATGCTAAATCTCGTTCACAAGTAAACTTTATAACACTAAAATTAGTCTGTGAGTATTTTCCAATAATTCTTTATTGCTTTGGCCTGTTTTGCTATTTCAGTATCAATACGCCCAATTCTTTCGTGTGCTTTAGACATTTCGTGATCCATAAGCCTACTATCTGCATTTTTCCAATCATTCCTCTGTGGCTAAAATGTGTACGAACACTAGATAAGAATTTACAAACGAAGCAATACACTCACCCGGTGGAAGGTGAAAAACATAACCATGAACAATGTATGATATTATCACTCACTCCTACGCTCCTTTATTTTATACTTGACATAGGTACATTGTCGATGTCGAGTTCTTATATCTCCTGCCAATATCTGTTTAAATGAACCTCTTATGTTTGGGGCTTTGTGGGGGCCCCCGAAATGTGGGGGCCCGGGCAGCTGCCCAGCCTGACCCCCTTAAATCCGGCCCTGAGAATAGGAACATGGAACATTAGGACTTTATTAAGAGCAGGGAAAATGGAAGAGCTCGCGAATAAGATGGAAAAGTACAAGATCGAAATCTTAGCGTTACAAGAAATTCGATGGAAAGATCAAGGATCAATAGTAAAAATAAATACACAAGGTATTATTCTGGAGATACCAAACAAGGACGTAGTGGTACAGCCTTCCTAATTAGCAGTAAATTAAGGGAAAAGGTGATAGATTTCAAAGCAATATGTGGAAGATTATCTTATGTCAGAACAAAGAACTTCTTCTCCTTCCTCTTCTTTTTATAAAGACATTACTCTGTCTGTTTTTCAATGTGCCTCCAGTAAGTTGTCATTCTATCTTTTTCGTGGTCTTCTCACTGATCGTCTTCCTATTGGGGAACCGTCTCTCGCCGTCCTTACTACTCCATTTGTTGTCATTCGGCTTATGTGGTCGTTCCATTCTACTCTTCTGCTTTTCACCCAGTTATTAATGTTGTCCACCTTGCATCTTCTTCGTATATCTGCACTTCTAGCTCTATCCCACATCGTCTTACCATAGATTTTTCGCAACGTTTTCATCTCTGCTGTTTCTAGCATTATTTTTGTCCTGTCTGTATCAGGTCGTGTTTCTGCCGCGTATGTCATTATTGGTCTGATGACTGTTTTGTGAATTCTGCCTTTCACTTCTTTTCCGATGTTTTTATTTCTCCATATTGTTTCATTCAGGCAACCTGCGGCTCTGTTTGCTTTATTCACCTGATCTTCCACTTCTGTTTCGAGCTTTCCGTAGCTGCATATTGTGATGCCTATATATTTAAACTCCATGACTTGTTCTATTATTTGACCCTCCAGCTCTAATTTACACCTTATTAGATCTGCTGTTATAACCATGCATTTAGTCTTTTTTGGGGAAATTAACATGATAAATTTTCTAGCGGTTATATTAAATTCGTGCAGCATACGTTGTAAATCATCTTCAGAATAAAGAACAAGCAATCTAATTTAACATTCATTGATGTATATGCTCCCACTGAGAATGCGAGAGAAACACTACGAAGAGTTATTTAAGGCGATAGAAAGTTCTCTGGAATATAAAGAGGATACAGACCTTGATGATGAAATCGAAATTGAAAAACCGTCATATGAGGACTTCTTACGTGTGATAAGAAACCTAAAACAAAAGAAAGCAGCAGGCCCAGATGAAATCCCAAACGAGCTAATAGAACGAGGCGGAGAAGAACTACAACGGAAAATATACGAGCTAATACTAAGGATTTGGAAAGAAGAAAGAATGCCCGAAGAATGGAAAACTGGATGGATATTTCCGATTCTAAAGAAAGGGAACACTACAAAATGCAACAACTATAGAGGAGTAACACTGATAAACAGCTGCTACAAGATATTGACAGCACTAATCAGACAAAAACTCTCAAAATACATTGAAACTAAAATAGGAGACTACCAGCACGGATTTAGAGAGGGAAAGTCAACAATATACGCAGTTCACATAATCACACAGTCAATTGAGAAATGCTACGAACATGATATCGACTTACACATCCTTTTCATAGATTTCAAGCAAGCCTTTGACAGCTTAACAAGACCCGACCTAATAGAAGACATGAAAAACCTAGATATACCAATGAAACTTATAAAACTTACGACAATGACAATGGAAGGATCGACTGCAGCAATAATTACAGATAACGGTATCACCAAAAATATAGAAGCAGCAAGTGGAGTACGACAAGGTGACTCTCTATCAACGTCATTATTTAATGTCGCAATAGAAGGAACAATAAGAGCTACAGAAATAAAAGGTACAATTATAACATCGATGTCGCAACTTGTGGCATATGCTGACGACATAGCATTAATTAGCAGAGACCTGAACAGTTTAAAGGAAGACTTTACGAAGTTATGCAAGGAAGCATCCAAAAGGGGTTTAAAAATAAATCAAAACAAAACAAAATACCTAATATGCTCAAGAAAAAATCCAGATAATGTAACAAGTTTAAATATTGGTGAATATAAGTTTGAAAAGGTAGAACACTTTAAATATCTTGGAGTCTCAGTTAATGGAACTAACGATAGAAGCATCGTAATCAGTGAAAAAATCCAGGCAGGAAACAGAGCCTACTGGAAATACAATAACTTCCTAAAAGATAAGAAGCTTACTCAGAATACTAAACTGAAGATTTACAAAGCAGCAATTAGACCAGTAATCACATATGGTGCTGAGGTAATGTGTCTGACCCAGAAAGAGGAAGAAATATTGAGGATCCTAGAGAGGAAAATAATTCGGAGGAGAGCAGGCCCACTAGATTTAAGTAATAATGAATTTAGAAAACTCATGGACCACGAAGTAAGAGGACTTCTGAGAGGAGAAGACATCATCAGATTTATCAAGGCACAGAGACTCAGATGGATGGGATATGTAGAAAGGAGAAATCCAGAAGCCGTCATCAAGAAAATTTCTAAATGGAGACCTGTATCAAGCAGACCTCGAGGAAGAGCCAAAACTAGATGGGAGAACCAGATAGTCGAGGACCTTAAGAAGATGGGAGTCAGAGAATGGGCAACCATAAGCAAAAACAGGAACAAATGGAGAAAAATTGTAGAAGATGCCAAGTCACACAACCAATTGTAAAACCAAATGTTAATGCGGATTGATTCACCGCGACAAACGAATCGGAAGAGCCCAAAGAGGGCGGCAATCACTCCGCTAGGAGGGTGGATGCCATGATGATGATGATAACATAAAGATTTGTTGTAAATTTGCGTCTAAATTCGTATTGTTAGACAAAATCTAACGCGCGACCGATTACGTGACATAATAGAGCGCGACTGTCCCCGGGTTAAGAGTATCTCGAAGTGATTTTCTTTTTGGTCAATTGTCAATGGTTATCCTTGCCATTAATTAAGTTTTGCGATCGTTCAGTAAACTGATATATGTAATATAAAATATTGTGTTTTGTGTGGTTCTTTTTAAAAATGTATATTCACGCCATGAGATTCGACTCTTATATTTTGTATTAAAAAAAATCTTTATTAATTCTGAAATCGTTCTCTTATTTTTCTCATCATGAGACATGTATTTTTCAGTATATATCTGAGGGGCGAAATTATGGAATATATGCATATTTTCGAGAATAGGCTATTTTGAAGACAAATCCCGAAAGAGGTCGATTAGTTTTAAATTATAATTTTTTGGTATATATCATAATCAATGTTTTTTTAAATGGTTCATTTGAAAAGTTCTTATTTTCCCTATTGACTAATATAAACACATATAACTTAGTTATTTATACAGGCTGGCCAAAAAAATATTTTTAATTAAATTAACTATTGATACAATTGATTCAACAAGAAGAACCTATGTGAATAAATGAAAACAAAAATAAAAACAGAAATAAAACTTTATTTGACAAATAATTATTGCTTTTCCTCTTACATTAAATGTCCAAACTGCCTATCACCTGCCTCTTAGCAGTAATTGAAATGATAACGACAAACTTCTTGAATATTGTGGATAATTTCTTAAGCTAATTTACGAATATCAAATCTGATGTTACTTTACTATTACTACATCTTTCGATTGGTCGATTGGCGATCCAGATGATCGTCATTGATTTCTTAAAATATATTGAATTAAATGGGAAGCATGTAAAGTAGTTCTTAGTTTTGTCTATTATTAAAACACTTGAAGGAATTTATTCATAAATGTTCAGTAGGTACTGATGTTTGTTCTACTAGTACGAAAAGACAAAAATAGATTCGTATATTAGCCACCTAAAGATAGAATATATTAGCCACCTAATGAAAACTAAAAAAAACTAGAGGATAAAGTATACTTTTTAAAAATCTCCAAGATCTCCAGATCTTACACCACTTCACACTTCACACTCCACTTCACATTCAATGGGCCCTTATAGAAATCCTTAAATATAAGAATATTTAAGGATTGGATGAAATTTGCACTCCAGTTTTACATGTGTCGGTCTTCTATTATCGCGGTCAGCCGTCTACGGCAAATAAAATGCATTCCAATAAAATTGTAGTAATTCCGGAATCCCATAAATTTTATGAATTTGTACCGATAGTGAGTTTCATGTCCTTTTATACAGGACATTTACACGTTTGAAGTGGGAATTCCCCGAGCTTCAATATAATTTAGCGAATAATATATTTTCAGTTAACCAGTGTCAGTAAAAAAAACAAAATATGAGATGAAAACTTAGTCAAGTATTCTTAAGTTGCTCAATTCCATTTTATTTTTATGTGACATAAATGACTTCAAAAAATCCATAAATAAATTGATAATACATTGCATTTCAGGATATAATATATAGACTAGGAAGGATCTGTTTTTAGGTGAATGTGAGAGGTGGCATTCAGATTTTTGCGGATAAAGTTAGGTTAATACTTATATAACTTCGTGAGTAATAATTGACGTATGCTCCTTCTCAAATATGCCCGGAACATTAATAAAAAATAAAATATTAAAAAATTTCAAAAAATTTCGTTTTTTTTTCTAGTTTCTTTGCTTATAACTTTAAAACGATTCATTTTGGAACAAAGTCGTATAGGAATAAACCAAAGATAATTAAATTTTCTATCAAATGCGATTGGATAAAGAATGCCTTAATTTAACACCCTTGCTGCAAAATAGAAATAAATATAAAATAAGGGGGCAAAACAAGCCTGTCTTTATTCAATGTCTTTCCATCACTTAGGTTACATTTGGAACCTTCCTAATTCGCTTAGAAATTTTTTGTAATGTGCTAAAACCGTCCACCAAATTACATTAAAATTGACTTACTAGATTTTGCATAATAATTTTGCAATCTAAACTTTTTTAAAAAAAATTTCATTTTTTTTAAATCTTGCACAACAAAAACTAGAACATACAAAGAACATATAAAGAAGCACTTCACCTATCTAATGCACTTTACATAATTGAAATCGGATTATTTAAGCAGCCTCAGCAATGTTATAAAATTATAAACAATTTTTTGGCTAATAAACAAATTAGTGCTGTGTCCAGGAGGGGGTGCTACGGGCTCCTTTATTTAGATGGACTTACCCAAGTTTTTTATGTATTTTGACCCGTAGAACACGAATTTTTTGGGTAACAGTTGATCCGAATGTCGATAAGATTGTTATAAACAAGAACTTGAGGAATTACATAACAACGATTTTTCGCAAAATAAATCTTTTTTTGTATTTCTTGGGTAATTCTAAGCAAAAGATGTTCTTACAAGCTTTTTCGTAGGATGCATAGTTTTCGAGATAAACGCGGTGGAACATTCAAAAAATCGAAAAATTGCAATTTTTGAACGAGAATAACTTTTGATTAAAAAATAAAATAGCAATTCTGCTGACAGCATTTGAAAGTTTAAGTCAAATTATACCGTTTTTAATTATTTGCATTGCTAAAAATTAATTTTTTTATTATTAAACAAAGCTATTCGTTTATAAGCCAAGAAATTGTTTATAACTTTAAAACATTTCTGAGGCCCCTTAAATAATCCGATTTTAATTCTGTAAAGTTTATTAGATAGGTAGAGGACCTTTTTATACTATGTAGAAAAATTAGCCAACTTCTGTTCTACTTTTTGTACAGCAAGATTTTAAAAAATTTTAACTTTTTTAAAAACATTTATATTGCAAATTTATTATGCAAAATCTATTATGTAGATTTTAATGAAATTTGGTAGACCATTTAAGTAGACAAGGCGAAAACGGCGGGTTCGCAGGGAAAAATATTCCAATGAGATTTTTTTACATAATCACATTCGTGAGACATCCCAGAATAAGGTTCAAGAAGTCGCCCATGTGAAAAGTGGGCCAATTTTTTTTTTAACAATTTTTTTTTAATCAAATTGCAAGAATCAATATTTTTGGACTCAACAATTTTTTCTTTAATTTTTTGGACCATTCTGGACAAAAAAGGTCTCTTATAATTTTTCTCTAAAGTTGACAGTTTTCGACTTATAAGCAATTTAAAATTGAAAAAAACGAAAAATGGCGATTTTCAAGGCTTAATAACTCGGTTAGAAGTTATTATTATGAAAGTCAATATATGACTAAATCAAAGTTTAAAGCCCCCCCTACAAGATCCTGAAGAAATTTTTGTCATTATTTTATTACTAAGCTGTTATTTTTAAGTAATAATAATAAACGCCATGCACGTGTGCGGGGCTGTAAATGCTGAGTGCGAGAGAGAAGCCATTTCAGCAGTCCAATTGTGCATCTTACTCGCACTCACATTTACAGCAGCGTCAATACGATCTATCCACTCATTGTTATTAATTAAAAATAACAGCTTAGTAGTAAATTAATGACACAGATTTCTTCAGGATCATGTAGCGGCGACTTTAAACTTTGATTTAGTCACTTTCTGACTTTCAAAATAATAATTTTTGACCGAGTTATTAAGTCTTAAAAATGGCCATTTTCGCGTTTTTCAAATTTTGACTTGCTTATAACTCGAAAAATATCAACTTTAGAGAAAAATTATAAGAGACCTTTTTTGTCCAGAATAGCCCAAAAAAACCTTAAAAAAATTAGTCCCGGCCAAAAATATTAATTTTTGCAATTTGATTAAAAAAAATTGTTAAAAAAAAATTGGCCCACTTTTCTCGTGGGCGACTTCTTGAACTTTATTCTGGGATGTCTCACGAATGTGATTATGCAAAAATATCTCATGGGAATATTTTTCCCAACGAACCCGCCGTTTCCGCCTTGTCTAAAGTAAGTTATAAGAATTTTCTTATTACCACCAAAATGGTTAAGAAACAGTGAATAACAACAGGCGTATTTTGCCCCCTTATTTTGTATTTACTGCTATATTGCAGAAAAGGTAATACTTTAAGACATTTTTGACCAGTTGTATGTCATATAAAATTTAATTATCTTCATTTTATTTCTCTACGACTTTTTTCCAGAACGAATCGTTTTAAAGTTATAAGCAAAGAAAGCAGAAAAAAATCGATGTTTTTCGAAATTTTTAAATATTTTAATTTTTTTCTTAATGTTCCGGGCATATTTGAGAAGGAGCATAAGTCAAAATTATTATTACTGAAGGTGTCACCTAACTTTATCTGCAAAAATCCAAATGCCACCTCTCGCATCCAAAAATACACGTTTTTTACAGATTAGTCCTGGTCTAATAATCTTAAAGAACGTCTGAATTTTAACGTTCCAAAAATTTACATTGATTTATTTTTCTCATATTTTTTGTTATTTTTTTTTTTTTCATTCGATGTCAAACGTTTGTCGGTACTTTTATTTATTTACTTTCATTTTACGCATAGAGCAAGAATATTACGAAAAACTTACAAGAATAGCTTTCGCTTTCGCCTTAGAATATTCCAAATTATCAAAAACAGTGATTTTGAAGCAAAAAAAAGTATTTTTTTATCATTCTTTTACAATTTTTTATAAATATATAATATAGGTTTTCATGGATTGTTTTATTCATAAAGATTCTGACCAATAGAAACATACAAGAATAAAAATTACAGCGATTATTTTTTTAATGCTTTTAACTTTCAATCGTATAATAAGATATTTGATCACGTGTTTAGTTCTGTCCAATCAGATTAAAATTATACTGAGAATTATCTACTGCAGAAAATTACCGATATAATTTTTTTAAGTAGATTGTTTCTGTTTAATGGCAACCAGTTCCTAGTTTTGACAACTGTCACATTTAAGAAAATATCCATATACGTATTAAAAAATAATCTTACGACTATCACACGACAGTAAGAATAAATAAGAAAATAATGCTTCATTTTTACTCATACTTATTGTCATTGGGAAACAGCCACTCGAGCCCTGCGGGCTCTCGTCTCTATTGCCAGACAACAAATTTTCGAAAAACTGTGGCATTATTTTCAATTTATTCTCACTCTCTTGTGATATTATACCCGATAATTTTTGATAATTTCCCGTCGTCAAGTATTTTATGTCAGATACCCTTCGTTGCTACGCAAAAATACATTCAATGACATTAATGACAATTAATGTTTTACAACTTGTCAGAGAGAACAACGAGAAACAGGTTTGGCAAATATTCAGGCGAAGATATCAATAAAATATTAGTTAAAATGATTTAAAAAACAGTTTTGTTCATGATATATTCTTACCGAATTACTCTCGAACTCAAATTATTGATTTGTTTTGCCCTCGTGACACTTTGGCCTAAGTGACTCCCCTTAGGGTCGTGAAACTAAAACTATCAAAGTGTCACTCGGGATACAAGTCGATAATTTTAGAGCTTTCGTGTAATTACTACTGAAAATATTCGGTAAACTTTTTAAAATAGCGTATTATCATTTTAATCCATTGATGAAAACAAGTTTCAGCTTATGAGTATAATTTTCTTTTTTTTTCAAAAGCCACGCACCTAAAACATTTAGGCGAAACAACGCTTAAAGCTGTGTTTTTTCATAAGATTTCAGATGATGTATTTTCATTTTTGTAAATGTAAAATCAACGTAGATAATTTAATTGTTTATAAGGCGAAAAATGGTACTTCATTATTAATCAATTATTTGTAAGTAAATAATTTAAAATATATTGTTAGGTGACTGACTTTACTAATTTGATTTTTAGTCACTAACGTTCAATTTGACTTTATTATTTATTTTAAAATAAGACCACGTGATTCATATTCTTTATTTACAAACTTACTTAAATTGCCTAAATACACTGATTTATTTATTCTAATACACAATACACAATCACCTGAAACACAAAAATACTAAATACTAACCTTGTCTTGCTATATTATATATTGATAATAGAGACTGAAATAAAAATCAACCTTACTAGTAACAAATAGATTTATAATAAATATGTTAGATATATATAAACAAGTAAAATATACAGCGAAAACTTAATAAGAGTGGCAGAGGGTGGTGTAAAGATCGAACAGGACCTAGTAGCCACTTAACAAACAAATAACCACTACCACTGTGCCAAGCAAAGATATTAATATCACAATTCAAAACAAAGTCCGTTAGAATAGCAAAAGGGTCTTACAACTAAAAGTTAGTAATATTACCTAAATGAACTCGACTAAAATAATATACACGAAAAGAACATCTACGGTTGCCAAAAATAAGTATGTCACCTAGCAAAAATAATAATTATATAAATGAGTTGTTCAGTGACCCTTTATATCCTATTTAACCTTTAACTACACGCGCTGGCGTATTTTGTACGCCAGAAATAAGAATTCTGCTGCAAATATATTTAAAAATTTAATTTTTGACCTTGTTTATCTCTCTAACCTATCACTGGAATGTGCTTTACAATTTGGTTTTAGTTTCGTTATAATCGGCGTTCTAGGAACATCGTATAATTTAGAGTTTATTATTTGTTATTTCCGGTGGAGGACAATGTACGCCACGATTATATTAACATAAGTAGTAATATAAGTACATATTTCAATTGTTTTTTAGTCATTTTGGCACACAATATATTTTTCTTTATAAACAATACTTTTTCTCCTGTAAAAAATCACATTTCAAAAAAATTTTTATTAGTAATTTTATTTATCATGGAATCCAGTTATTCCATGATTCCAGTTATAAATCCCAATTGGCTTACTGAGAAGGAACTCCAAGTATTCACTGATGCCGAATAAAGTTTATAACAAACAACTAAATGTATTTAAAAAAAAACAAATCCGCTGTTTTTAAGTGTATTTTCTTGTGGCGTATAAAGTACGCCACGCGTGTAGTTATGTTATAACTTGATGCGCGGGAAGTTAAAGTAAAAACAAACCATATTAGACATATTCCGTATTTTTAAAAACCTCGACATAAATTTTAACAACCGTATTCCCTATCAAATTTTAATATGCAACTATTTATAATGATTATTTACCAAGACCTGATTTTATTTATTTGAAAAAACTATTATTTATATTGAACAAAAACAACGACCCAAAAACCCTATCTATCAAGAAAATATCTAGTTTACTTAATCATATGCATACGAAAAATTTACAGTTGTAAGCAGATATATTAGTCCTGTCGCCAGGGGGGGTACAACGGCCTCGTTAATTCAGATGGACTTACCCAAGTTTTTTTTATGTATTTTGACCCGTAGAACACGAATTTTTTGGGTAACAGTTGATCCGGATGTCGATAAGATTGTTATAGACCAAGAACTTGAGGAATCAAATAACAGCGATTTTTGGCAAAACAAAACAATATTTTGTATTTTTTGGGTCATTTTAAGCAAAAAATATTTCTACAAGTTTTTTAGTAGGATGCACAGTTTTCGAGATAAACGCGGTTGAACTTTGAAAAAATCGAAAAACTGCAATTTTTAAACCCGAATAACTTTTGATTAAAAAATAAAATAGCAATTCTGCTTAGCGCCTTTGAAAGTTCAAGTCAAATTATGTCGGTTTTGATTATTTGCATTGCTAAAAATTTATTGTGTTATTGTTAAACAAAGCTACAAACAACTAGTGCGTGAGTGATGTTTCTATGATTTCTCATTTAAAATCGAACGAGTAGGTAGAATAGGTACTAGTGCAATCAAGACTATTTCTACGTTACATGCGTTAAAACGCATGTAAAAGCACGGGAAACCCTACGTGTTTATAGCTTTGTTAAACAATAAAAAAATAAATTTTTACCAATGCAAATAATCAAAACCGATATAATTTGACTTAAACTTTCAAATGCGGTAAGCAGACTTGCTATTTTATTTTTTAATCAAAAGTTATTCGGGTTCAAAAATTGCAATTTTTCGATTTTTTTAAAGTTCAACCGCGTTTATCTCGAAAACTGTGCATCCTACGAAAAAACTTGTAGAAATATTTTTTACTTAAAATGGCCCAAAAAATACAAAATATTGTTTTGTTTTGCCAAAAATCGCTGTTATTTGATTCCTCAAGTTCTTGGTCTATAACAATCTTATCGACATTCGGATCAACTGTTACCCAAAAAATTCGTGTTCTACGGCTCAAAATACATAAAAAAAACTTGAGTAAGTCCATCTGAATTAACGAGGCCGTTGTACCCCCCCTGGCGACAGGACTATATAGTAACCAAAGTAAATAATAAAAGTAAACAAACTTATTTTTCACAGGACCTATTTAAAAAAAATGAAAGTTCGAAGTCCATAGGAATGTCCTCTTGGCACCGTAAAACTTGTTGGCTGCTGTGTGTCTAAGTCTTACTGGAGAATCCTGGTTGAAGTAAAATCAGGTACTGCTCTATCCAAACAAAACACCAAACTCTATGGGTAATCCATATTCGAGTTGCTATCAATCTAACTGGTACATAGTTATTAAATACGTAAGTATTCAAGTGAGTACGTGTTCAAGTGACGGAATCTAAAATTTAAATTTTATCAAATTTAATTACATTTTTAATTACAATCTGTGTACCAGCACAGGTTCACCGTACTGAAGCTACTTTCAATGCAAACATGACAGAGACTTGCGCCGTATATGCGCATGACAGAAGGCTGTAAACTACTTGTTAAAACTTTTTTAATATATCTCCACATATAAAAAATTTAAGAAAAAACCTAATGATATGACATGAAATAAATTGGAATTAAAGTTTGACAATAGACCTTATTATGGATATTATGCTATAATTTGGAATTTATGTGGTTTCTTAACCAAAATAATTAACCTACGGATAATGAAACGGAATATCTACGATGGTGAATTGGATTTTATGACGAAGAAATGATAGATATATCAATATATTACTTATTTGAAACAAGCAGCACGCCGGTACTGTACTTCCTTTATGTGGAAAACCCCAAAGATAAATGTAATTCTGATTGAATAATATTTCTGAAAAATGGCCTTGGCTAGTGTTCCTTGCTTTTAGTTATAATATAATATATAATATATATTATATGTTTCATTCTTGTCCCATATTTTCTGTTCCCAATCCTTCACTTAAAAGGTGAGAATGGATTCTCAAGATACGGCGTGCCGCTTCAATCCAGTTTTACTGACCAACTGCCCGTATTGAAAATCGATCACATCGACAACGTGGGGACAAAAGCCCTCTTCTGGTAAAACTACGTCCTAATTCTATCATGGGCGTATCGCGGAGGGGTATTATTAATCCAATTTTAATTGAATTAATTTAATTAGTAGCGTAACCGCTACAGCTCCCATTTAAGATTTTAAAGTAACCCCCTACACCACCTCCGTGGTGGGTCATGTTTGGTGCCATTCGATAGATTTTTCAAAAATATTGAATAAGTGTATTTTTCAGTTTTTCGATCTGATGTTCATTTCGCGAAATATTGCGGGATATATATATAATCGGTTTAAAACGTCCTCCGACGTCTTCCGATGCCCAATCTCCATGCATCTCTATCTTCTCAAAGGTCTTCGTCTAAACCTCTCTCTCGGATCTCTCTGTCTATTCCTTCTCTCCAGCTCTTTCTGGGTCGGCCTCTTTTTCTCTTTCCATGTGGTGACCAATCTAGAATCTGTTTTGGCAGACGGTGTTCTGGCATTCTCTGCACATGTCCATACCACTTTAGTTGTTGTACTCTTATATCTTCGACAATCGTATGTGTGACTCCCATAATCTCTCGTATACGTTCTTTATTAATTCTTTCGAGTTTTGATTTTCCTGCGGCACGTCTCCAGTAGTCTATCTCCGTGGGTTGTAGTGTTCTTTCAGTAGTTGTCTTTAACTGCCACACGTCACTTCCATACATTACTATGCTCTTTATAGTAGTGTTGTATATTCGATGTTTATTTTTTTTGGATATATGTTGATCCCAAATAATACTATTTAGTTGAGATATGGCCCTTCTACCTTGAGTGTTTCGTTTTTTTTTATAGCCTGATCTGATTTGCCGTCGTCCGTGATTTCTACTCCTAAATAAGAATATTTATTGTTGTACTTAATGTGTTGTCCTTCGTTTAAAACTAGATTCTGTTCGTTGCCACCGATGTTCATGTACATTGTTTTCCCTATGTTAACTTCTAATCCCCATTTTTTGTACTCTTCGATTAATTTCCGAGTCATGTATTCCAGATCGTCATATTCGTTGGCAATCCCAATTTGATAATCAGCAAAACAGATAGTGTACAGGTTGTTATTATTGAATTGTATACCCATGCCGCTGCACTTCTGCTTCCAAAGTTTTAACGATTGTTCCAGATATATTTTGAAAAGTATCGGCGATAGGCAGCATCCCTGCTTCAGTTCTTTGTCTGTTCGTTTGTCTTAGAGTGTTCCATAACTTGTTTTGGGGGATGCTATCGTAGGCCTTTTTTAGATCAACAAACAAAAAGTAGACTTTTTGATCTACAGCAACCTTTTTTTCTATAAGTTGAGTGATACAAAAAAGGTGGTCTATGGTCGATCTACCAGCTCTAAAACCCGCCTGTTCTTCTGCCTCCATATCAGTGTATTCTCTTTCTATTCTAGTTTTGATCATTTTCCCATAGATTTTACTAATGGTACTAGTAACTGCTGTTCCACGGTAATTGTCGCAGTTTTGTTTTTTCTTTTTTTATGTAAAGTTGAAATGGTAGAGGTTTTAAATTCAGCTGGAACCTCTACTTTGTTTATGCAGTTTTGATAGAGTATTGTCAGGTGTTCATATAGTTTTTCAGTTCCATATTTTATTAGTTCTGAGGGTATATTGCTAGGTCCGGGTGCTTTTTTGTTTTTGAGTGAAGTACAGATATCCCTTACTTCCTTTTTCGTGATTCTCATAGGAGATGCTTCGACGCGTATGTTTTGGTTATTTTCTTTTATTTTGAATTCCCTTCGATCTTCTTTTAACAGTTTACTGAAGTACATATCCCATGTTTCTAACGAAATTGGTGAGATTAAATCTTTTTTCTTGTCGTTGGTCCTAAGAGATTTAATAAGTTTCCAGCTTTCTGTACTTCTGGTTCCTCCTATATACATATTTATTTTTTGACAGTTTTGATCCCAGGATTTATTTTTTTTCTGTGTTATCATTTGTCTTACCTTTGCTTGATGGTTTTTGTAATTAGACTAATTGGTATCTGTTTTTGCACTTAAATAGTGTTCATACCTTTGTTTCTTTTGTTTTATCGCTGTGTCTATTTCTTCATCGCACCAGTATGGAGTATTTTTGTTTTTCTTTTCGTAATGTCCAAGGGCTTTTTTTGCTGCACAGTGAATACTTTCTTTAATGTAATTGTAGTGGTCTTCGATGTTATTGAAATTTATGTTTTCAAGCTTCTCGTTCAGTCTGTTTTGATACAATATTTTTACACTATCTTGTTCGAGGCTTATAAGATTACATCTTACATCTTATGCCATCTCTGAGCGAACTACTGGTTGTTCCTTCTGGCATCTTTTTAAAAACATTATTTTTGCTTTTAAGAAATAGTGATCGCTTCCACAAACTGCACCTCTATAAGCTCTTACGTCGTAGATATTAAGATTTGATCTTTGGCGTACAATCAAGTAATCTATTATAGATTTTAGATTCCTTGTTCTCTGTCCCCAGGTGTATTTATGTACTTTTCGATGTTGATAGAATCCATTTGTAATACGGAGCTGGTTCTGTTCGCATATTGTGATGAGTCTGGTCCCATTGTCATTTGTTATGTTTTCTCCGTAACGACCAACTATTTTACAGTTTTGTTTGTTTCCGACCCTGCCATTAAAATCTCCAAGCCAGATTAATTCCCTCGTATACCCTATCGATGTTATTTCTCGGTTTAGTTTCTCGTAGAATTCTTCTTTCTTGTTAACCAGTGCATCGTCGTTAACTGCATATACACCTATTATTGTTAGTTTATGAACATGTACATTCAGATTTATTTTAATTAGTCTTTCATCTATGGCTTCCCAAGTGGTGATATATCTTCTTAAGCTTTTACGAATAATTATTGAGACTCCTTGTTGTGCTCTTTTTTCTTTTGATATGCCGCTATAGAAATGATCGTAATGTCCTAAGTTTTCTGACCCTGTACCTTTTTTCTTGGTTTCTGTTAACACCAATATGCCCATATTGAGCTTCTTTGTTTCATGCATTACTTCAGTGATTTTTGTAGAGAGACACTGTAAGCTCCATGTTCCTATATTCTTGATCCATTTTCGTAGCTTAAGTCTTCGTGTTTTATTCCATCCATTCCAAAGCTGTAGATTTGGCTTTTTAACATTTCTACATTTTTCTGAATATTGAGGAGTTAGCCCAATGCCTCAACCCCCAACCTGGAGGACCGGGTGATTTGTTGTCAAGGTTTTCTTCCTCTAGCCTTTGATGGTTCAGCATCTAACTACAAGGCAGCAGCTTCGCCTGTACCCTAGGCAGGGGCCCCTACAGGTTGCTATCATCCGGGCCAGATGAACCCTGGTTTTTTTACGAGGTTGTTACTCCTCCCCCTTCCTCCTTTATCCGGGCTTGGGACCGGCAACATAACAGCTAAACTACTCAATTTGCCCAGCCGTCATGCAGGCGGAGTTATATTGCGGGATTCGTATTTAAAATATTAAATTTACCCCCACCCCTCTCCGTGGAAAGTCGTGTTTGGTATCATTCGATAGATTTTTGAAAAAAATTGAGTATGTATTTTTTAGTTTTTCGATCTGTCATTCATTTCACGAAATATTCGCTTTTGTCTTGTGAAATTTTTGGGACACACCCATTTCCTTACGCCCTGCCTTTTGAAATATACGCTGTTTTGCATGTTCTTAACTTACCTTATATTAATCTGACGATTTCGAATTTTTCTAAGGATAAATTTTTTTTCGGCCCCCCTGAACGAACTCCCCTGCATTAAGAGCCAATATATATGGTAGAGGTACATTTTCAGGTTACAGGGTTTCTCCCCATGTAATAATCTGACGCGCTCGGGCAACTGCAAAAATCCTCGCTTGGGCTCCCCTACCATAAAATGTGGCTTCCATCCAACAGTTAAAATAATAAAGTGAAATTTGTAATACAGTTACAATACGTTATAACATTGTGAACAAAAATATACCGAGATCAGATAAATTAGACAGGTGAAATTAGAATATCCCCAACTCGATATCCAATTAAAAATAAGAAAAAAATGGGAAAATTATATATTGTTTTCTGTTCGCTTTATTAAATCAAGGATACGGCCAGATTTAATATAAAGTTTCAATAATAATTTAATTTCGGCATTTTCTTTGAAATTGACTTGTATTTCCTGATTAAAACCAATTTGTTTCTTTCAGTGCTAAGGTCTTTTGAAAAAAAAGATGACATTTCTTTCATTGAATTACATTCCACTTCCAAGAAATTTCATTCATTAACTCTACTTTTTTAAGCAAAGGAAAAGAAAGACCAGGGCTCAAAAGGGGCAATCTAATACATTGAGTATTCAACTAGTATCCTTTTGATCGCATTCACTAAAAAGAGCTCCTGTAAGAAATCAATATTCAAGCTGTCAATTTGGGGAACATACATCGCCAAATATTTGCGCTGCTAGTAACTTATCTGAAAATTGATTTTTCTTAAGGGCATTCGTGCATTTCGCTCACTTTTCTCGTAGAGGAAAACGCGGGGTCCATTTCAAGCGGGAAAATTTTTGAAATCAGTAGCGGAACCAAAGACAAACGACAAAAATATTATATTTAAATGGGATCAGATGTTGACAAAAAATAAGTATCAACAACTAGCGTAATTAGTAGTTCTTATCCAAAACTAGCAAATTTGATGAAAATGACACTGAAATATAAGCGGTAATTTGTTATCTAAAGTTGGAGTAAATTTTATCTGAAAATAAAAGAAAAACAAATATAATTTGTAACTGAAAGGAATAGCTTGGAACTGAATAGCTGAATCATTAATCAAGCAATTTAAACAATTTTTTCAATTATACTGTTGCTTTCAGTACATACTATGACGTCTATAAAACATATGAGGCCATCAGAAGAAGAGTATGAATATGTAGGTTCATTTTATAACCCGCTGGTTTCTCCCCTTGGCATTGAGCATGTATATTACTACATACAAGGTAAAAAGCAAGTAGACTATAGTAGGATCTAAGTAAAATAAAACAGAGAATAAAATACATACATTTATTATTCTAAACCATCAATATCTACAAATTCAAGTATGGTGTGACAAACGAAACAAATGTTTATTTCTAGTTGAGAATAGGATTACAAAAGATGATTGAACAAGCGATAATAATATGAAACTTTTGTACAAGCGACAATATTACGAAAAACACAATTAAGAATGAAATCAATAAAATTATTAATAAAAACAAGTGAATAATACTAAGAGTGTAGGCGCAAATATATTACGGCTATCCCTACTTTTTCTGTCTTCACAACAAATTACGTGTAGTAAAATTCTCACCGGTATGGATATGTAAACATTACTTCACCATGTCATCACTAACTGTAAAGAGATGGCTTTTTAATGTTCTTTGATAATAATTGCTTAAATTATTGATTCAGTTAATTAATATGATTATTTTTTGATGATTTTAAGAGAGCCCTGCTGGCTCTCGTGTCTATTGCCAGACAACAAATTTTCGAAAAACTGTCGCATTATTTTCAATTTATTCTCACTCTCTTTTGATATTATACCCGATAATTTTTTCACTAATTATGTATTCAGTAATTTTAATAATTTATATACTGTACAACGAAAACTAATACTCAATCGAGAAAAGAGGAAAAGTGATAAAGTCATTTTTAATAATATATTGTTACTATGGAAAGCTTAAATTTTGAAATCTTTAACAACAACATACTTCGATCGCAGATTATATCCTAGTGTATTCTCTGCTTGGATCTTCCATAAATAATAAACAATAAAATATGTAACTTTTTATTAAGTTCACGTCTTAAATCAAATATTTATCAAATACACTATCAATATTATTTAATCAACAACTCAAAATATTCCCGATGTCATGTCAAATATTTAAAATTTTCACTGTCTTGTCACCATATTCTATTCGACTCAGTGCGTTGTATGACAAAGGTAGCGAATGTTCGATTTGGAAAATATCACCACGGACATGGTGCCCATTTTTTTCGAATCCTGAAAAAACTACTAGTACTCTGGGCTAATTAGCAAAATACAAGGAAAAGTTATTTACCAGCAATTTTATTGCTGGAATCGAATCTTATGATCCTATATGCTAATAATATAGCTATGCAAAGTCCGCATATAGTGTTCGACTTTGTTTATAAACAAAATGACGCCCTAAAATCATGTTTTCCATCCAAATAAAAATTCACCGTAATTAAATTCTGCATAGAGACATGTTTCTCCCGATTTACTTCGACGAAAATTTTCCTCAGAAAATGCGGGTTTTTCCAACAAAATCTTTAATATACAACTAAAATTTTAGGTGAGTAATTATTTATCAATAATTAAATAACTTGGTGATATAAAAGCTCTTTTGGTGTAGATTATGTGTAGCCAATATAAATTGAATGAACAATATAGCAACAATTAGATTGATAATTAAAAATTTTGTGGTCGCTATAATGACCACAATAATTATGATGCAAAAGAATAACTACGATTTTTGTGTAAAAAGGCACTATACCTATCTAATGTATTTTACGGAATTAGTATTGCACTATTTAGGCGGCCTCAGAAATATTATAAAATTATAAACAATTTATTGGCTTATAAACAAATAGAATATCTCGGGAAATATTAAATTAAATTAAATTGTAAAAACCGTATTGGAAAGAACGCCACAGGAAAACGTTTAATTGCGATTAGTGGTTTCTTAGCAGTTTCTGAGATACAACCGGGCAAAGTTGACCGGCATGTACGGCGAAGATATAACTAACAGAATGGTAATTTTTAAACCATCACCTTTTTATTTCGGTCATCTTTCTCCACACAAATTTTTATATCTTTAAAGGACTCATAACATATATTATAATAATAAAAACTATCGGTATTACAAGTGAAAAATACCAAAAATACCAAAATTTCAATCAACAATCAGGTTGAAAAAAATGGAATGTCAAAGTTCAAAATCAGTATACGTTAAAAAAATGCATTTTCTCAGCTTCCCATAGAGCAATTTTCTTCATTTTTCCTACGTAACTCCAGAGTAGAACCACCCAATTGATGCATTAGTAAAAATGTCAAAGTTGCTTTTGTTCTGTTATAATAAATTAAATTATTTATTTTAACAAAAATGTTTAATTTGTTTAAAGATTGTTTAAATAATTATACAGTATTTTATACGTTAAAAGGTACACTTGCGGTGAGTTTAGTTGATCTTAAAGAAATCTACTACTGGAACAAATATGTAGTTTTATTTTCTTATAAATAAATAATTAATTTATTATAACAAAACAAAAGCAACCTTGACATTTAATTATGCATTAGTTAGATGGCTCCACTCGAGTTACTTGGGAACAAAAAAAATGAAGGAAATTGCTCCATGGGAAGCCGACAAAATGCATTTTTATAACGTACACTGATTTTGAACTTTGAGATTCTATTTTCTCCAACCTGATTTTGATTGAAATTTTGGTATATTTGGTATTTTTCACTCGTAATACCGAGAGTTTTTATTATTATGATATACCTATGTTATGCGTATTTTAAAGACATGAAAATTTGTGTGGAGAAAGAGGACTGAAATAAAAAGGTGATGGTTTAAAAATTATCAGTCTATTTATGTATATCTTCGCCGAACAAGCCGGTCAATTTTGACAGGTTGTATCTCAGGAAGCACTGATCGCAATTAAAGGTTTTTCTTTTTAAAAAAGTGTCGTCACGTTCTTTCCAATACTGTTTCCATAATTTATATTTATTTTATTATTTTCCGAGATATTCTATTTGTTTATAAGCCAAAAAATTGTTCGTAACTTTAAAATATTCCTGAGGTCGGCTAAATAGTCCAATTTCAATTCTGTAAAGTACATTAGATAGGTGTAGAATCTTTTTACACAAAAATCATAGTTAGTCTTATGCAACATCATTATTGTGGTTGTTATAGCAACCACAAATTTTAATTAATAATTTAATTGTTGCTAAACAGTTCATTCAATTTCGATTAGCTTCTGGAAATGTAATCTATACCAAAAGATCTTTTATATGTATATCCAAGTTATTTCATTATTGATATATAATTACTTACCTAAAATTTTAGTTAAAAATTAAATATTTTTTCGGAAAAACCCGTATTTTCCGAGGAAAATTTTCATCGAAGTAAATCGGGAAAACATATTTCTATGCAGAATTTAATTACAGTGAATTTTTATTTGGGTGTTTTTGGTGTAAAGTTCTTTGGAGGCCTTCTCTAAATTTGTTCTTGTAAATATTTGGATAAAGCACCTGGACCAGATCAAATCCCTGTTGAGCTACTTAAACTTTTGGATGAGGAAAACATTACCTACTTGACTACTTTCTTTAACAAAATTTACAACGAAGGAAAAATACCATATGATTGGTTGGAGTCACTGTTTATAACATTACCAAAGAAAAGCAGGCCCACCAAATGCAGCGATTTTATACTAATCAGTTTGATGAGTCACACACTTAAGATACTTTTACGTATTATACAAAACCGAGTATTCCTTTTGTGCGAAACTAGAATGGGTAATAAGCAATTTGGATTTAGAAATAGTCTAGGAACTAGAGAAGCACTATTTTGTATGCGCGTGTTAAAAAAGTTGTGAATTCCGAAAGAACGTTTTTGTTTGTTTCATCGACTTCGAGAAGTCATTCGACCGAGTGCAACATGATACACTTTTCGATTTCCTGCAGGCAGCAGGACTTGACCACTACGATATAAGACTGCTGAAATACTTATATTACAATCAAGCAACCTCTATCCAAATTGGAGACAGTCGTACTGAAAAACTGCCGATAAAACGTGGAGTGCGACAAGGTTGTGTTTTATCACCCATCCTTTTTAATCTGTACTCTGAAGAAATCTTTAGGGAGGCTTTGGATGACAGACAAGAGGGAGTAAGGCTAGGCGGAGAAGTAATCAACAATATTAGATACGCTGACGATACAGCCATTCTTGCTGAAAATTTACAAGATCTTCAGACACTACTAAATCTAGTCAGTGAAGCAAGCTATCGGAGAGGCCTTAAAATCAACATTTCAAAAACAAAGTGGATGGCAGTTGGAGAGATTAATATAGATCAAGGTCAGCTTTCTCTTGATGGAGAGGAGTTAGAACGGGTAAATCATTTCAAGTACCTTGGCAGCTGGTGTGTTTCTGATGAAGAGATAATAACTAGGATCGAAATATCACGGAAGGCTTTTGTGAGCTGGAAACCAGTTTTATGTAATAGAAACCTGTTGATGAATATTCGAAAGAAGGTGCTGAAATCTTATGTGTGGTCTATCCTATTGTATGGCTGTGAGACATGGACGTTAAAAACCACAATAATAAACAAAATAGAAGCATTCGAATTGTGGTGCTATCGACGAATCCTAAAGATATCGTGGGTTTCGCACACTTCCAATAAGGATGTTGTTCAAATGATGAATTCGGAACGTCTGCTCATAAGCATCATAAAGAGGAGAAAAACAGAATACTTCGGCCATATAATTAGAGGACCTAAATAACATCTGCTTCGCCTTATAATACAAGGAAAAGTGGAGGGAAAGAGATGGATTGGTAGAAAGAAATTTTCATGGCTGCGTAATATTAGACAATGGTGTGGCTGCACAGTAGAAGAATTATTACGCGCAGTAGCCGATAGAGAGAGATTTCAGGAAATTGTAAACATGATGACGGCCAACGTCTAAATACAGACACGGCACCTAAAGAAGAAGAAATCTTTGAAGTTATAGAGCAAAAATTAAAAAAAAACACAATTTTCGGGCGCCATTTGGTTAAAAAAAAGTAGCACACTATCTGCGGAATTTGCATAGCTATAACATTAACATATAGGATCATAAGATCCGATTCCAGCAATAAAATTGTTGGTAAATAACTTTCACCAAAAATGGCCTATTCTTCGATAATCTGCCCAGACTGTAAATATTTTTAAAAAATGTAAACGCAAAACGAAAGACTAAATTATTATCGAGGGCAGAAAGTCCCGTAGAATACATAAAAAGTTTCTTTTAAATGAGATATGTGAAATTAAAAATCACACTATATTTTCTCTTAGTTTTTCACCCGTGTAACTTATTAAAATAAACATTATAGAAGTTTTTAGGGACTTTCGGCCCTCGGTAAGAACGTTATCTTTCATTCTGCGTTTAAATTTTTCAAAAATACTTATTGGTTATCTCAGGATTCGAAAAAAATTAATCCCGTTTAAATAGCATTGGAGCCGAAAATTTGTACCGATCCCCTTAAGCAGTAAAGCTACAAATACACTGTGAAGTATATAATTGTAAAACGGAAATAAAATAATTTAATTGTTAAAAAGTTCCAAAACACGAAACAAGATTAAGGTCCGGTTTCACCAACAACAAATAAATCAATAAATAGTTATTCGTCGAATACAATTTGTTAGACGTTTATAGTATTTTTACTACAAAAACGTTATTACGTAGGTCAAAATTTTTGACGTAAGAGAACTGTCAAAACATTAGAATGTGACTTTTCATTATTGCCGTGTTTATAATAAACATAGCAATAATGAAAAGTCACAATCTAATGTTTTGACAGTTCTCTTACGTCAAAAATTTTGACCTACGTAATAACGTTTTTGTAGTAAAAATACTATATATTTTTATTTTGCTTCAATATAGTTTTGATAATATAAATTTAAACTGACGAATCTACTTTCGTATAGATATTTACAGCGAGATTAACTTGCCAATTTATTCTAAAAGTCATTTACTTGATAAATAAATAAAAAAAGAATGTGTGTGTACTTTGTACGCACGTAAGAAGATATTCTTCTATTATATAATAGGTAATTTAAACGCAGTAAATATACTTAAAAGGTTATTTGTACTTATTTTATTTAAAAATCAAACTAACTTTCTTATCTACCACTTTCAAAAAAGAAGAATATCTTCAAAAATTATATAGTAATATACTTACAATCATAAAATCTATAAAAAAATGATAACTTGCTTGGGGCTTGAACCCAGTTCACGTCTACCGCGCCGTACGAAAGTTGACGCCATTTCAAACTGCACCAAACTCTCGTATACGTCATGTGGGAATATACACAAACTAAACGTTTACACCATAAATTTATATGAATTTAATAAAATTATTAGTTTGATTTTTGTCGAAATAAAATACAACAAAATATAGAGTAAGAGAACGATATATGAGATGAAGATTTGTAGAAAGTTTGTTCGTAATCAGATTATGTAAATTAAAGCATTGCCTACTAATAGGTAACTACATTATTTGTTTACATTTTCCAAATAGATAGGTATTGAAACTATTAGGTATTTCCAACTGAAACATTTAGAATTACGTACCTGCGGCTTTTCAAAACTATTTAAAAAGTCACTATATTTATAAATTTGATTTTATTTCTGTCCACACATCAATAAAAACTAATATTATACAATATTTTTGTTTACCGATAACCTCCATATTGAACAATTATTGACAGATCATTTCAAAATTTCAACACAAAATCAGAGCCCGTATAACAACTAATACCATACTGTCGGTGTGCGCATGCGCGCGGATCAATCAAATTTTACCCTCAATCGATTCGCCGCTAAAGAAGAATATCTTCAATAAGTTTTATTTGACGTCAGTAAAGTGGAGAGATGTCAGTTTATTGGTCGAATAACTTTAATCATAGAATAAACTACTATTTGTCATATTTAAAACCGGCCATAAATAGTTGAAAACGAAAGATATGGATTCGCAACAAATATATGTAACGATGTTAAACAATACACTGTAAATTCACACACCACAGCAACAATGTGATTTTGTAAAAAATAATGACTTTGCTCAAACCTTGAATCCTACGTGGGTCGTAGGAGGTACCGGTTGCTACTGCACAGCAAAAGAGACCTTGGTCTCGCGGCAGACCAGGAACTAAAGGGTTGATATTTTTGATAAATCATCTCAGGGTGATTGCACAGATGAGAGCGCGAATGATGATTTTCGTAAGTAAATGTGATGCACCCTTCTGATGTGATTCGTACGTACGGCCGCATACGAAATGCCTCCCGAAGAACGGTTTCTTACCTGTCGCTAAAATGGTCATATACGAATTGCCTCCCAAGCCCTAAATACATTACATGCTTCTAATCTTTATGTGAAGGTGAGACGTTGCCACATCTTCGTCCCTTTGTAAAATTTTGGCAAAATTGGTAATTTGTTATTTGATTTATTTTATTTTCAACTTTTATGTATTAATGACACTAGGCAGTATTTATAAATTTCAACTAATACATATATAATTAGTTTTATAACCCCTATATATTATAATAACCATTAATTTTTGTTATTAATAATTTGACAAACAATACAAGAACATAATAAGTATTTTACAGATTTTTTTATTAAAAATAACATCACAAAAAACTTATTTGGAAAATATTACAAAATGTGCCTAGACATATAAAATTACAAAATATTTTTCCTAAATTTATAAGAATACTACTTTGACAAATTCTAATTTATTTATTTTACATTCTCTTAATTACATTTTTTCATTTATAAAATTTATTTTTGCTGTACTTTCCGCAACAATTATTTTTGGTGTCGAAACAAAATTTATTTTAATGTAGGTATTTATTTGAAATTGTAAAATTATATCAATAAAATTATTAATGTTAGGATGAGGGCAGTATAAAGAATTATACTTGGAGTGAAAACTTTCGCATGAGTTTGTGGTTCTTTGTAGAATAAAAAGTGCTCAGCCCAAAGATGTGGTGGGAATGTCGAATTTTCAGATATGTAATTATCAACAAGATAATCACAAAACTGGGTGACTCTTTCATCGACTGCTTTAATTTCTGCCAAATCTATAGCACAAAAATCGCTAACATCTTTAGAATGTAAGAATGAAAGAACAAAAATATAAATAAGAAAATGCGTAATTTCAGTTGAGTCAACACCTTTTTTCTGGTATTCTGGAGCTAAAACCAGTGTTTGAACCTTTCTATACCATGCCTGACCCAAATGAAAGCGACATCCATGAAGATCTGCTTCAGGAAATGCCATACGGTACTATTATGAATGGAAATTTTAAAGTCTGAAGGTATTATTTTAGACAATACGTTTGGATACAGGACAATTCATTTTAAAAACATTCTTCTATGATATGATATTGTATTTAAAAGCGAGATAATATGAAAATGACTTTTTATCTTGAAGTAAACAAAAGACAAGCGGAATATAATGTCCATTTTCCAAGCCATGTATACTAAATAATTGAGTGAAAATACGAGGACAGTATTCAAAAGTTCCGTCAACATACCAAATGGAAACAGTCGAAAGAAAACGAAATTTTGGAAAACATGTTAATATAACAATATGATTATCTGTGTCATTTTTAATTATAAATTTTTTGTTTCTATTTGTAATAATAGAAAATGAATCAAGAGGTTTATGAAATTGAGATATATTTTGGGAAGTTTAATTAAAGAATTAGTGGTTCTAGCATAATATAAATTTTGTCTAACCCTATTAATATCATTGATAGTAAATGTCTCTATATAATTTGTCTTCTTAAGTTCTTTACAGATGAGCTTCATTGTTTTTTGCTGAGATCTTCCATCACGGCTGCTCTTTTTATTGAGTTGCTTACGGCTTTTCTATTGTAAACTTCGGCAGAAAACTTCTCGTGGTTATGATTTAATATTGATTCAATTATCGTATTTTCACATCTCTGTCTTTTCACAAATGGGTAGGTTTTTTAGTACATGTCGTCCGTTTTACTGTATCTTTGGCCAACATTTTTTGATAACAGAATGTATAACCATCAATTGATAGTGAAGGTTTGCCCTTTTGACTGACACTTATCGTTGATTCCATTACTTCGGATGTTATGACTTAAACACAATTTGATCTTGAAATCGACGAACTGACAAGCTTGAAATAGACAAACTGACTGATGCAAGAACTAATAAACTTTCAAGTATTTATACAGCATTTAGCCAATTAATACAATATACAAAAGAGAATATAAACAAACAAAATATACCCATTTTAGTTTACCTATTTAGTACCCATTTAAATTAAGATTTGGCAACATTGTGTCATTTTACAGAGATTAAATAGACAAAATATCAGCCTAAATGATTAACGAAACGGAGGCATTTCGATTGTACCTGGGAGGCATTTCATGTATGAAAATATTTACCTGAAAAAGTGGGAGACATTTCGATAACGCCGGTACGGGCCACCCACAATAATGGGGTTGTAGGTCCGACGTAGAAATCATTGAATATTTATCTCATATTTATAAAAAGTGACAAAACTACAACATATGTATTTAAAAATTATTCGCTAATATCTAGTTTTCCATTTATAACAAATTTTACGTATTTATAGGTAGATAGGTAATAGGTGATGCTATCTTCTAAGAAGTTGGGGAAAAGTTATATTAGTGCCAACTTCTACTGGTGTAAATAATATTCTAAGTAGAAAATCCCTATAGTCGACGCCCTTGTTATCTAAAGCGAATATTCCGGTTTGGTAAATGTCGTGTTTGAATGTTTTAACTGGATTTTTTTGTCTCAAATATGTTACAAAAAAAGCTTTCTAAATCTGAAAAAAAATATATTTTAAATCTCTCTTCGACTATAAATTTTGTATGTCTTGTACAAAATAGATATATAATACACTACACACTTTGTCAGGAGCTTAATAGTGTTTGAGCCTAGATATTAAAAGTGGCTACAAGTATAAATACGTCATGATGATCAAGAAAAAACAGCTTTTTCAACTGGCTGTGGTCTCTATCGGTTCCAGGTTCTATCATTTTGGTCATTGTAGTGCTCCAGCTATGCTTAAATGTCTCATGAAAACGGTTTTAAAAGGACTTACTAGGAAATCATGTCTAATCTTGATGATATTAGTGAGTATGCCTAGAACTTTGGCATTTTAATTAAAAGTATCTAAAAAACTTTCTACTCTGTGTACTTGACAGACTGAGGAAATTTAATTTAAAGCTAAAGTATCATAAAAAATGTTCACCCTTTCAAAGAGAGGCGTACTATCTAGGGCATATCGTTTTAGTAGAAGAAATTAAAACTGACCGAGGAAAGATTACAGTTATTAAAAATTGGTCTAAGCCAGGAAATAAAAAAAAATTGGAAAGTTTTCTTAAATTATGTTCATATTACCGAAAATTTGTTTTGGCCGCATCGTTAAGCCCTTTTATCGATTGACAACAACATTAAAGACAACATTGAACTTGACTGAACCTTGGATTATTAAAATTCCTGCCAAAATTGACAAAACTATTTACAACTGCAACTATTAGAGCTAATTAACGGTATTATGGAAAATATCTAATGGATTGTGACCCAGCTCAGAACAGAAAGCTGAAGAAAAAGTTATTGGATATTTTTATAAAACAATAGAAAAGGTTGAAAATAGTTACTTCCACTTAGTAGGGGTCGCCAACTTCTTGAAAATTTCAAGATCTTGTCTTGATCTTGTCTTGATTTCAAGACAAGATCAAGACAAGCAGTAATTTTAGATTTCAAGACAAGACAAGAAATTTTATGTCAATATCAAGATTTCTTGTCAAGAAAACAAGAAATCTTGAAATATCTTGACTACCTAATAATAAAAACTAGATTTTATTTTAAATGACAAATTTAGCCAATTTTTAAATCGGAATTGATAAGCCCGGAATTATGAATTAAGGCAGATAACACTTCTTATGGAGTCAACGCCTAGCTGATTTCTTAGCTTTGTTATTGTTAAAGTTGCTCTTGAACATAGCCTTTCAGCAGGTATAGATGTTTCTGGCGTTCCGAGAAAATCCTTGGCCATTTTCAATAATGACGGGTAGATATTTTCGTGTCTTCTCCACCAATCAAGTATGTATATTCTCAGAATCTTCTGACCTAGGCTCATTTAAGTATTTTTCAATTTCATACTTCCAAGATTGTAAGTTATCATCATCAGCTTTCTTAAATAGGTAAGTAATATCTAAATCAAATTCGTTATCTTCTTTTTTCAGACTAAGTGCTGTCTCTGGTATTGAATTCTATAGATCATTCTGGGATTTATTAAAGTAGTAAGCTTTAAATATTTGTTCAAATTTTTGTATTGCCTCTGATTATAGAGGCTTTTCCCAAGATGAAGAGGAAAATGCCTCAACTTTATGGCAAGGATTCAAAATAACAACAATACAGTATGTCCAATTAGTTTTGTTATAGTGTTTCAGTATTTTGTCTCTCGCAGCTTGAATGCAGTAAATTAATTGCTCATCGGTAGCGTCTGTATCAATTTTATTATTCAGTTCATGAGCCCATATTTCCAGTTTGTCCAAAAGTAAATTTACTCTAATTACCACCAATGGGAGTGTGCAACATTTTTCCGCTTCGAGAATTTGAAGAAAGTGTTTTAAACCTTCTCAGATATTGACAAAATTTACTGATCAGAACTAATTTTTATCTAACATTTTCCAATTATTTAGATTTTGGTTGTCGTCACAAAACATAGTTTTAAGCATTTTTTACACTTAAGCCCCATGTTAGCATCTCAAAATTTGAATGCCATCTTGTAGGCACATCTAGTTCTGGCATAGTCATCTTACAATTTATGGTCTCGCAAGCACTGTTAAATTTAAGTTGAATTTGCCTTACAAGCCCTTTGATTTTTCTTACAAGGTGTTTAATTTTACTTACAGGAGAGTTAAAATCTAAAGTAGTAGCATGTATAGCATTTTCTACTTTAATCTCATCCTCCAAATAATCAAGATCCTTTTCGATGTCTAAACTGTTTCGATTTGGCTCAGCAATTTTTATGAAATCCTGGACAGCTAAGCTTAGAATATGTGCGAAACATACAAAATGCTTATTGTAAGCATGCAACTACATATCAATTTTGGGGTCGTCCGAAAACAAATGCATATCAGGGACCCCCACCCCACCCCCAGTGGCACTGGTGGCCGTGTTAGCACGCAACGCAATAAAAAGGTCGCCGTGGAATCACCGGACCGGGTAATCAAGAAATTTCAGGATCTTTAAATTTCTTGAGCCAAGACAAGATATAAGATGTCAAGAAAACGTCAAGACAAGATTTTTTAAATATCTTGATTTTTTCTCAAGACAAGACAAGAAGTTGTTGTCAAGACAAGAATTCTTGTCTTGTCGACCCCTACCACTTAGAGACCTATATTGATTTGATTCTTTTGGTTTTCCATGAAGTTCTGTAAAAAATAGTTGACTGTCCATGACTCCTCCTCCTCCCTCCCTAATCCCTTATAAGGATGTGGTGACACCATCAAATTTTTATACTGTTTTTTCACCGTTCTCTATTCTGGGCCCTCTATTCGGCCTCCTGAATTCCACGGTTGATCAGTGTTTTTGTTTGATCCACCAAACTTCTTAGAAATCTTTCTCTCGGTCTTTTTCCTTTTAACTTTGCCTTCGTTGATGAGTTTTCCATCGTGCCTCTTCTTCTGGTAATGTGTAGAAAATACTGTAAGTATCTCTGTTGTATTTGTATGATTAACCCATCTTTTATATTGGGCGAATGGACATTGGCTGCGAAGCCAATAATGCTTGTCTTTTATATTATGGATACCTTTATTCAATGTTCATCCTAGGATATACTCAACATGCGTCGTTATACTCATATCTCAAATGTCTTTTTTTTTCTCTTATCTGCTTTCTTCGGTGTACAAGTTTCAGATGCATACGTACAACAGCTATCGGAAAAATAAGAAACAGTCTTAATTTTTTGTGCACTGTAACAGTGCACCATAGCAGTTATGGTTGAGTTTTTCCAACTTTTTTTTTGAGTTTTTTTTTGTTTTAAGCTTCATCATAGCAGTTTTTCTTCTCATCAAAAATAAGCACTGTATTTCTATCTTTTGTTATTAGATATCCTTTTTCATGCTTTGATACCCATTGATCCCTTATCGTTTTCTTATATTCTTTAACCCTTATCCGGGCAAGGTGGGCCCGGCGGGCCCGAGACGTCAATTCTGTTATCATAAACTGATAAAACAAAATTTATTAAATTTTATGCATCACTGAATTTTTTTAGAAGTGTGTTTCCTTCAACATAGTCATGAGCTATTCAAAATATTCATTATCATTTTTGAAATTATTGCGTCGAAAGAATTTTGTCACGTAAAGGGGCAATATGGGCCTGTCGGGCCCTACTTGTTGTTATACCTAAAATCTAAATCTTTGTTACAGAAGTTAATCTGGCAGTCAGGTTATGTTTTTGTGGATTATGTAAAAGACTTTTATGATTCCGGAAATCCAATAATAAAGTCTAAACGTGCAACAAAAAAATTATTTAAACATCTCTTTGATGTGAACATCAAAGATATGCTTACAATAGGTGTTATATATATTCTAAATGAATTGTAAAAACTGATAATGATTGTTGGAATGTAATAGTATTTTTAGGTAGGTACCTATATATATTTTGAAATAAATAATGCATCTGCTATCAGTCGTTTAATACCGATGTTAATGTCGACAACTACTAAGCCAGTAAAATTATATTGAATTACAGTGAAAGTAGATAGTGCGAATAAAATATCCCGAAAACCATTATCAGCTGCAGAACTGCAAAATATTGATAATAATTTATGGGATTCCGATGAGGAAGAATCTCCTGAAGTAGTTGGCATTGAAAGTGAATTTAAAATTGAAGATCATCTTTTGGAAGCAAGTGAAGAGGATGATCAGCAAGTATTATTGAGTGATAATGATGAATAATGTGTAGCTACCAGTTCCCAGATTTCAGAGTGTGTAATTTTTGAAACTAAGGATGGAACTAACTGGAAGAGTCAACCACAACCGACAGGACGTATGCGATCCTGCGACATAATAAAAAGCAAAGTGCACAAAGTAATGTTAGCCCCTGGTCAAAGTGTGGATGATCCTGTTGATTCCTTTTGTTTGTTTGTGGACAAAAAAATTGTGAACGAAATAGTGAAGTGTACAAATAAAGAAGCTGAAAAAGTCCTGGGGATAGAGAACTGAACAAATTGCGACTCTACAGACATATATGCCTTTATTGGACTCCTACTAACTGCAGGGCACCTGAGTGTCAACAATCAAAATGTAGATATACTTTGGAGTAAGTTTCATGGCCCTACTATATTTAAAGCTACCATGGGGTTAAAACGATTCAACAATTTGCTAAGATTTGTTCGATTTGACGTAAGGACACGAGGTCTGAAAGAAGAAGAAACGAAAAATTAGCAGCAATACTCGATGTGTGGAATCAAGTCAACCAAAACTTTCAGAAATACTATTTATCAAGAAAAAACATAACTGTAGATGAGCAACTTGTTCCGTATCGATTATTTATAATATTTACGATAACATTTTTTCTACAAAAGTTTTCTTGCATTTCATTATTTTGTTCAAATCTCTCAGGTAGATGGCACCTTCGAGGTAGACCGCATACTATAGTAGCAATTTTATTTAATATAGTCAATTTAAATTTAACTTTAATACAAAAACAAAAAAGAATATTAGAAATATATGGGTAAATATGAATAGTACATTTAAGAACAGTGATGGACCCAACGGACCCGAGTTGCCCGGTTACGTAAGTAAAATGTGTTGCCCGGATAAGGGTTAAGGTCACTGGGTAAAATCTAATATATTCTGCTTATTATATTATATTTCTACTCATTAATGGGCTTTTATACATAATGGGCATCATTATCAATGGGCAGCATACCAAACCCCCTCTCCGTTGTTACCTCTATTATATTTAATTAGTACATTTGATAATACTTTTTTATAATAGATAAATAGGAACATTAAATAATTAGGTAATAATAATCAACTTGCACACATTAGGTATGTTGTCCGATGTTATTTATATCACGTAGCCGCTATCAAATTATAGACACAATGGGTTAATAATTAGCTCGAAGTATCCATTAAAAATACACATCCGTTTCAAATTTAAGCTTGATAATTGGATGCAACATTTAGATAAACAATTCGGAGTAATGAATTTATTTATAATATATTTTAAGTAAAACACAAATTACATGATTTACCAATGAAGATAAAATATAGTTCAAAGATCGAGCAAAACCTTTTTTTATGAACAAAACAAAATATTTCTTTGAAACCCTACCTGATTTTTTTTCGCATCAATTAATTGATTAGGTGGCAAGAGTGTAACGTTTGACTAAAATATGAGTGACATCGATCTCGATCTTACTGTTCAAAACTGATGACAATGATGATGAATAGAAATTTCAATCAAAATTCACATCTCGCCCTGTCATCATCATCATCATTGGCTCGACAGCCCTTTCTGGGTCTTGGCCTGTTCCAGGATTCTTCTCCACTCTTATGTGTTTCGTGATTTTTTTCTCCAGTTTTTTATTTTTAAGGTTTTTATATCATTTTCTATTTGTTCTAAATATCTCAGCTTCGGTCTTCCTCTTGTTCTTTTTCCTACTGGCATCTGTTTGAATGTTTTGTTTGGTATTTCGCCTTCTTCCATTCTTTCTACATGTCCCATCCAACGCAGCCGTCCTATTTTAATGAATGTTATGATATCCGGATCCTGGTATATTTCGTATAGTTCAAAGTTGTACCTTCTTCAACAAATTTCATTTTTTTTTGTGCCCTTATATATGTGTCGCAAGATTTTTCTTTCAAAGGTGGCTAGCAATGTTTCCTCTTTTTTAGTGAGTGTCCAGGTTTCTGAGCCGTATGTGAGTACCGGTCTTATAAGGGTTTTGTATATTTGGCATTTTCTTTTCCTAGCGACGTTATTTGATATTAGTTGCCGAATTAAGCCATGGTAACTTTTATTGGCAATAAATATTCGCCTCTTCACTTCCTCTGCTACGTTATTATCAGATGTGACTAGGGATCCCAAGTATGTAAAGTTTTTTACCCCCTCAATGTTGTATTCTCCTATTGTTATATTTTGTGGCAGCCTTATTTCTGTGTTTTTACTTACCTGCATAAATTTTGTTTTGTTCTGGTTGATTTTAAGGCCACTATTTTGTGCAGCTCGTTATATTTGATTGAATGCCTCTATCATTTCTCTTCTTGATCTTGCGATTATGTCAACATCATCTGCAAATGCTAGTATTTGCACGCTTTTATTAATTATTGTTCCTCGAGTATTGACTGTTGTGTCCCTCATTATTTTCTCGAGTACGATGTTGAACAAGATGCATGATAGAGCGTCTCCCTGGCGTAGTCCCTTTTTCACATCTATTGTTTCCGTTAGTTCGTTTTGTATCCGGATTTTACTTTCTACTTTTAGAGATTCTTTTATCAGTTCTATTAGTTGTGTCGGTATATTAAATTCTTTCATTGCTTTTATTAAGAATTCTCGGTTTATATTATCATATGCGCTTTCGAAGTCTATGAAAAGATGATGTGTGTCGATGTTATGTTCACTTGTTTTTTCGAGGATCTGTCGCAGAACAAATATCTGGTCTATTATTGACTTCTGTCTACAGAAGCCACTTTGGTACCTGCCAACTATTTTTTCAGCGTGTGGTCTAAGTCTTTCATAAATGACGTTGGACATTATTTTGTATGCTGCATTCAGCAGCGTGATTCCACGGTAGTTTCCACATTCTAACTGATTCCCTTTTTTATGTAATGGTACAATAATATCACTATTCCACTCCGCTGGCAGCTGTTTATTTGACCATATCTTTGTTATCAATTCATGTATTGTTTTCTGTAGTGCGTCTCCTCCTTCCTTCAGTAATTCCGATGCTACTTGATCCGATCCCGGTGATTTATTGTTCTTTAATTTGTCTACTGCTGTTCTAATCTCGGCTATTGTTGGTGGACTCTTTTCTCTGTTGTCTCCTTGGTCTAATGGTATATCAGGGTTCGTCTCACTCCCATCTCCTTCAAGCATTTCCGTAAAATGTTCTGTCCATCTTCTTATTATCTCTTACTGTTCTGTCAATACATTACCTTCCTTATCTCTACACATCGTCGTTCTCGGTTTGAAGTCTTTTCTGCTTTTGTTCAGTTTCTTAAAGTTCTTGAAGTTCTTTGTTCATATATTCTCTCTTTTTTTTTCGGTGAGTTTTCTTTTCTTCTTTGCGTAGTTGTTTATATTCTTCCTATGCTTGTCGGGTTCTGTGCCCCTGTTGCATCAGTAAATATGCTCTGTTTTTTCTGTCTGTTATAATCTGACATTCTTCGTCAAACCAGTCATTCGTTCTTGTTCTTCTTTCTTTACCTTCTATGCGTAATACTTCTTTAGCTGTCTCTTTTATGATTTCTCTGCACTCTTGCCACTCCTTATTTGGGTTTTCATGTTTTGGTCTGTTTTCTAGTTTGATGCTTATCTTTTCTTTATACTCTTTATTTTTGTTTGTTTCTTTGAGTCCTTTTACCTTGTATCGTTCATGTTTAGAGCCTCTTTCCTTTTTGATGTTTGAAATTCTAGCCCTTACTCTACTTTCGACCAGGTAGTGATCAGAATCCGCATTTGCCCCTCTTCTGGTGCGGACGTTTACTATATTCGATTGGTGTCTCGAGTCTACAATAACATGATCTATCATATTTACTGTCAGTCCATCTGGGGACTTCCAGGTACCCTTGTGTATATCTTTGCGAGCGAAGTACGTGCTAGCAATCACCATGTTAAGTGATCTTGCTAGGTTTATTAACCTATTGCCATTGTCATTTGATTGCTCATGGAGACTGTGCCTACCTATTGTGGGTTGGAATTGCTGTTCTCTTCCAACTTTGGCGTTTAGGTCTCCATAGATTATTTTTATATCATTTTTTGGGCATGACTGATATGCGGACTCTAGTTCATCATAAAACTCTTCTTTAGTTTCATCTTCTTTTTCTTCTGTCGGGACATGCGCATTAATTAGACTGTAGTTAAAGAAACGTCCTTTAACTCTTAAAATGCACATTCTGGGGCTAATGGCTCTGAAATCTCTTATAGTATGTTTTACTCTCTTGTTTACTTGTGTACTACGCCCTGTACATTATTAAATAATGAGAGCATACACTTTTTAATAGTCGTTCTTTATTTCCCATTGGAGCCTCCCTACGAAGTGAGCATATCTCCATTTCATCATTACTCACCCTGTATATATTTCTCATCGGTATATCAAAAAAAATTGATTTGTTCTGCTCTTTTTTTTACTGTAAATTTAGTATTAAGCTAAATGTCGTACCTAACTCCGCCTGTGGTGACAAATGGGTGGATCGAGTAGCTCAGGAGTCACCACTGCCGGTCCTAAGCCCGGATAAAGGAGGAAGGTTGGGCAAAACACACTGTTACGAAACCTGAACATTTACCTCGGAATGCAGGAAGGAACTTTCGGAAACGACTCGAGCTACGAAAAATGGACTATGCATTTGGAAACTGGAATGTGAGGACGCTAAATAGACCAGGAGCTCAAACTGCACTTCTGCAAGAACTAAAAAGATATAAGCTCATGATTGCTGCTCTTCAGGAGACAAAATGGTTGGGGAAAGGTGTCAGGGACAATAAAACGTACACAATTCTATATAGTGGGAAGGAACAAGCAAGCAAAGAATGTGGAATTGCATTTTTGGTGGATAATGATTTTAAGTCAAAAATCATAGACTTCCAGGCAGTCAGTGAAAGGATATGCAAGTTGAGAATTTGCACCCACTTCTTCAACCTAACAATGATAAACATTCACTGCCCAACAGAAGAACAAGAGCAATGTACAACGGAAAGCTTCTACCAACAGCTGGAGATAGTATATGATAATGCGCCAAAAAATGACATCAAGATTATAATGGGTGATTTGAATGCTAAAATAGGCAAGGAGCCGCAGTTCTATGGCACAATAGGAAAACACTCACTGCACAGTTTTTAAAAAAATTTGCCACCAGTAAAAATATGGTTATAAGTTCCACATGCTTCCCACATAAAAGCATACATAAAATGACATGGATTTGACCAGATGGAATCACAACCAATCAAATTGACCATGTGCTGATAGACAAAAAGGCAGCCAGCAGTATCTCCGGTGTGAGAACACGACGAGGAACATGCTGTGGATCAGACCATCTTTTACTACAAACCAAATTTAGATGCAGAGTTATAAAGGAAAGAAACGAAAGACAACAAAGAACAAACAAACTGGACCTCGAAAATCTAAAGATCCAGGAATATAAAGAGAAGTTCGAACAAGAAGTCGTAAATGAGTTAAGGATGCTAGAACTGCACTCCATAGAGGGCAAATGGAGTAATATCAAAGCAGCAGTACTGACAGCAGCAGCGTTTACCCTGAGAAACAAGAAAAAGGAGAGAAGAGGAGCATAGTGCAGACAAGCAATAGAGGAAAAAAATGAAGCACACAAAATGTACATAACAAGAAGAAACCGGGAAAGACGAACATTATTTGAAGTCGCAAGACGGAAAGCAGACAAGATATGTAGATAGAAAAAGAGAGCCTATGAAAATAGACAAATAAAAAAAATGGAAGAAAATTTCAAAAACAACGAAATTATAGGCGCATACGAATACCTAAAAAAGATAAGAAGTGGGTATAAACCTCAAACAAGTCTATGTAAAGATGAAAGTGGGCAAATAATCAGTGACCAACAGAAAGTCACAGAAGCCTGGAAGCATTATTTTCAGACCCTACTTGGAACGCAAATAGACATGGAAAATAAAATGGGTATGAACTACGTAGAAGAGAATGAAGTATATGGTGGAGTAGAAGCTCCAACTATAAAGGAAGTTCTCGAAGCTATTAAGACCCAGAAAAAGAATAAAGCTCCGGGAGTTGACGAAATATTAGCAGAACTGTATAAGAAGAGAAAATACCCGACGACTGGAAGAAAAGTATAGTGTGCCCGATCTATAAAAAAGGAGACAGACTCCAGTGCAAAAACTACCGTGGAATCTCTCTACCATGTACAGCATATAAAGTTCTCACCTATATTATAAACCAGCGGCTCCAACCACTAGTAAAAATATTATTGGAGATTATTAGACGGGCATCCGACGGGAAGATCGACACTGGATCAAATATCTATAGTCAAACAGATCTTGAGCAAATTATGGGAACACGATATTGATGTTCAAAACGTGTTTGTAGACTTCAAACAGGCATACGACTCAGTCAAAAGAAACAAACTATACTATATATTGGCTGAATTGGCAATACCACACAAGCTAATAAGACTCATTAAAGCCACAATGGATGAAACTTGTGCATGTGTGAGAAATACAAAACTACCGGACAGACTTTTTCAAAATTTTGCAGGGACTAAAGCAGGGAGATGGGCTGGTCCCAACATTGTTTAACCTGGCAGTGGAGTATGCGGTTAAGCAAATGCAAACCGGGCGAGGAAACCTACTGACCAACCGAACGGTTCAACTGGCCGCTTATGCCGATGATATTAATATGATGAGTAGAACATCAACAGGAGCACAGGAAACATACGCAAAGTTAAAAACACAAACAACAATGGAAATTAACACAAAAATAACAAAAATAATAAATCAGACCAGAATAAATATAGTCCCACAAAACATTATACATGAAGATGGCATTGAAACGGTTGGAAAGTTTACATACCTGGGAGTAGAAATATATGCCGACGGGTCAGAAGATGGAGAAATACGGAAGAGAATAACGCAGCAAACAGAGCTTATTTTGCCCTCTCTCATATATTTCAGTCTAAAAGTGTCCACCGAAATACAAAGATGAAAATCTAAGTATAGAATTTAACTCGACCAATAACATGCTATGGCAGTGAAGTCTGGGTCCTGAAAGAAACATCCAAAAACAAACTCGACACATTCGAAAGGAAAGTACTGAGGAGATTACTGGGACCTCTGAGGGAAAAAGGAACTTTCAGAAGTCGATAGAACAACGAACTTTATTAACTTTATAAGGAAGCACCCCTGTCAGACTTCATTAGAATACAAAGATTGCAATGGGCCGGAGATGTGATAAGAATGGGAGAGGGTAGGCTACAGGCTACCAAAAAAAGCACTGAATGCAAGAATGCAGGGAACGAAACCGGTTGGAAAGCCAAGAAAGCGCTGGGAAGACACAGTAAACAGCGACGCACAAGCCCTTTTAGGAGTCCGTGTATGGAGAAGAGCAGCCACAGACAAGCAAGGGTGGAGGCAAAAAATAAAGGAGGCCAAGGCTCAATTTGGGCTGTAGTGCTGTAGAAGAAGAAGAAGAAGAAGAAGAAGAAGAAGAAGAAGAAGAAATGTCGTACCTATATTCAAAGTTGTATCTAACTATTTATTGTATCTATCAGTTGTATCTAACTGTTGTAACAAAGGACAGCTTTAGATTTAATTCGATTCGGGGACCATCACTATCGGCTGGCATAGGTTTCTTCTTTCCATAGTCTTAAGAGCCGCCTTGGTTGTATCCCGAAGCGAACTGATTCTAGCTGTCCCAATAAGCAATATAATAAAATATTATATGCATACAGATGCGTTAGCGACATCTAGCCAGACAAAGAGGAAATTCTCAATATCACCTGCCGCTTGTCAAGATAAAATTCCAACGGAATTCTGCATCCTTACTATAGTCTAGTCGCAACATAGGGGGTCCCGTGTACACTTTTACGTCGCCGCGATTTGATGGTGGTATTATAGGTTTTTTGGGTCGGTGAATCCAATGGAAGTGGTCTAGAAGCCCAAATGGGGTGCGTTTAATTGTTATGTAAAATTAGGTGTTTTTCAGGAATTATTAGAAGCCCTGTAAATAAACTAATAGTGTTAAGGTCTTATCTGCTGTATTTTTGGTCGCTGAATCGAATGCGACTAGTCGCGATTACTCAAAATGTGTTCTTATTTTGTTAATAACAAAATAATAGTTTATTCGCCGAAAAGCTCGAAATGCGTTATCTACAGCAAGTTTGAAGTCTTTTTCATAGTATTTTTATACGAAAAATCTATTGTCACTAGTCGTGATAGCTTAAACCACGTTCCGACTTTGTTATTAATAAATTATTGCAAAAATAATGGTTTATAGTACGTTTACTCACGGTTTTTGCTCTAATAACAAAAAACCTGGAATGACATGAAATTTGGCATGCACGTAGCTAACATGTCAAACAAAACAAATGATATTAAGCCGATGTGTGATTTTTCCCTGGGGGTGAGTTTCACCCCTTTCGCGGGTGAAATAAGAAACCTTTAAAATAATGGAATGGTCCGGAATGGGGTAAACTGAATAATTTTAAGCAACTTTTGTTCTATACAGTTTTTTCACCAAGTCAATAGTTTTCGAGTTATTTGCGAGTGAATATGTTTATTTTTCATCAAAAAAACAAAAATAACTCGAAAAGTATTGACTTAGTGAAAGAACTGTATAGAACTAAAGTTGCTTAGAATTAATCAGTTTATCCACTTCCGGACTTATTTAAAGGTTTCTTTTTTCATCCCCGAAAAGGGGTGATACTCACCCCCAGAATAAAAGCAGACATTGGCACAATATCACTTGTTTTGTTTGACATGTTAGCTACGTGTATGCCAAATTTCATGTCAATCCAAGTGGTTTTTTTTTAACTCTAGAGCAAAAATTGTGAGTGAACGTACTATGTATAAATCGTTATTTTTGAAATCATTTATTAATAACAAAGTCGAAACGTGGTTTAAGTTATCACGACTAGTGACAATCGATTTAGCGTATAAAAATACTATGAAAAAGACTACAAACTTGCTGTAGATATCGCATTTTGAGCTTTTCGGTGAATAATCAATTATTTTGTTAAAAAGTCTAAGTTTTCAGTCTAATGGCATATAAAGCAACATAATGCTACTCTACATCCCACCAGAATGAAAACAATGGGAACTTTCTCTGGTTACACCTCCGAGGCTTCTACAATTTGCAAGCCATACGGATGCCGAGACTAAGGAAGATGAGGGAATTCTACAATATATAATTCACGTCCCATCTGCTCAGCGCGGTAAAGTTCCAACGAGAATAGTTCCCATTTGTACTCCAAACAGAGTAAAGTAAATCAAAATGAATAACCATTTTCAATGTCCTTGCAACAAGAAACTACAGCCGCGCGATATTTTAGTCCAATCAGAGAGTGCCGTAAGCACCTCTACCGGTTTCGAAACTTATTAGTCTCTCATCAGGAGGCACATATGCTGCTCTCCCCGATCCAACCAAAACAAACCCCGGCGTGCATTCACGGATCTCAACGAACGAAATGGCATAGATGCCCTAGCGGCAACTGCTATCAAAAGTCTAAGTTTTCAGTCTAATAGCATATAAAGCAACATAATGCTACTCTACATCTCACCAGAATGAAAACAATGGGAACCTTCTCTGGTTACACCTCCGAGGCTTCTACAATTTGCAAGCCATACGGATGCCGAGACTAAGGAAGATGAGGGAATTCTACAATATATAATTCACGTCCCATCTGCTCAGCGCGGTAAAGTTCCAACGAGAATAGTTCCCCTTTGTACTCCAAACAGAGTAAAGTAAATCAAAATGAATAACCATTTTCAATGTCCTTGCAACAAGAAACTACAGCCGCGCGATATTTTAGTCCAATCAGAGAGTGCCGTAAGCACCTCTACCGGTTTCGAAACTTATTAGTCTCTCATCAGGAGGCACATATGCTGCTCTCCCCGATCCAACCAAAACAAACCCCGGCGTGCAGTCACGGATCTCAACGAACGAAATGGCATAGATGCCCTAGCGGCAACTGCTATCAAAAGTCTAAGTTTTCAGTCTAATAGCATATAAAGCAACATAATGCTACTCTACATCTCACCAGAATGAAAACAATGGGAACCTTCTCTGGTTACACCTCCGAGGCTTCTACAATTTGCAAGCCATACGGATGCCGAGACTAAGGAAGATGAGGGAATTCTACAATATATAATTCACGTCTCATCTGCTCAGCGCGGTGAATTTCCAACGAGAATAGTTCCCTTTGTACTCCAAACAGAGTAAAGTAAATCAAAATGAATAATAATTTTCAATGTTCCAACAATTATTTTGTTGTTAACAAAATAAGAACATATTTTGAGTAATCGCGAATAGTCGCATTCGATTTAGCGACCAAAAATACACCAGAGAAGACTTTAACACTATCAATTTATTTACAGGGCTTCTAATATAATTCCTGAAAACACCTAATTTTACCATAATTTGTTAATAACAATTAAACGCACCACATTTGGGCTTCCAGACCACTTCAATTGGATTCAGCGACCCAAAAATCCTATAATACCACCATCAAATCGCGGCGAACTAAAAGTGCCCACGGGACCCGTGACCCGTCAAAATAGCCCGGTCAAAACAGCCCCGTCAAAAAAGCCCCATCAAAATAGCACAGACACAAAATAGCCTCGACAAAATAGCCCGCAAACAAAATAGCCCCGACAAAATAGATCGCACACAAAATAGCCCCGATCAAAACAGCCCCGGCTAAAATACACAGCCCCGGCTTAAACAGACTCTTAGAAAACACCTCCAATAAAATGTTTTACATTTTACCGGAGTATCATTTATATTAAATTACTATTCTAATTGGGAAATAAGCCACAATTTATTTAAAAAAATTATTTTATTAACATATAAAGGAAAAGATTCCTCTCATTGGCTGTATACCATAATAAAAACTTACTAATGAAGTAAAAACCTCACATGTAGGTAGGTGGTATATAATTTATTAAAAAAATTTTCTAAAAATGATCCAAGATGGATAAAATCACAAACGTTTTCGGACCAATCAGTCCATCATCAGGTGGTAGAAACTTCAGATCCAAAGTAGTTGGAACTTGCTACATATTTAGGTCAAAAGACCTTAATGTAATAATAATTATGCCATTTAGGCTACAAAAATGTCGACAATAAGTCGATGTCACAAGAAATTAAATTGCAACGGTATTACAAAGTGGTCTTCATCTTGGCCTCAAACTGACAGACTGAAGTCTGTCTTTGACTTTGACTTTGAGTCTGTCAGTTTGAGGCCAAGATGAAGACCATTTTGTAATACCGTTGCAATTTAATTTCTTGTGACATCGACTTATTGTCGACATTTTTGTAGCCTAAATGGCATAATTATTACTACATTAAGGTCTTTTGACCTAAATATGTAGCTAGTTCCAACTACTTTGGATCTGAAGTTTCTACCACCTGATGATGGACTGATTGGTCCGAAAACGTTTGTGATTTTATCCATCTTGGATAATTTTTAGAAAAAATTTTTTAATAAATTATATACCACCTACCTACATGTGAGGTTTTTACTTCATTAGTAAGTTTTTATTAACGTTTCGACATCCACTTCGGACGTGGTTGTCAAAATAAAAAATATTAATAAAATAAACAAAAATGTTGTTGCTAGGTAAAAAAATCTTCTAATTAATTTAATCTGACTCATTCATATCGGCAATTCAGACGTACTGTATGGTGCAAATGGAAGGAATAAATTCGTTATTTCGTAAACCCGCGAAGTTCAGGAAAAATCCTGAAATAGATCGATTTTTATTTTTAAATTACGATATTCTGTTATATATGTGATACTGGTGACGTCATCCATCTGGGCGTGATGACGTAATCGATGATTTTTTTAAATTAGAATAGAGATCGTGTGCTAGCTCATTTGAAAGGTTTTTTAATTCTCTATTTAGTAATATAAACAATTACATAATTATTTATACAAGGTGTCCAAAAACATTTTTTAATTTAAATTATCTGATAAAAAAGAAGAATGTATGTAATTTATTTAATTTAAAATGCATTTTACTGTTGCCCGAAAACAAAAAAAATGTTTATATCACAAATAAACATTGATTTTCGCTTAAATTAAATGGTCAAACTTCCAAGAGGCCGAGAACACAGGACTCGAGTTCTCTGAAAAGACCATTTTTATTTAATGTGGTTAAGATAAACATCTGAATAGAAGATAATTACAATTTTTGAAAAAATCTATTTTTAAGGCATTATTTCATGATTATTTCTGGAGGGAGTTTTTTGTCAGGGCTATTTTGTCGGGGCTATTTTGTCGGAGGGCTATTATTTCGCGGTTATTTTGTCTGCAGGCTATTTTGTCGGAGCTATTTTGTGTGCGGGATATTAAGTCAGGGCTATTTTGTCGGAGCTTTTTCGACGGGGCTATTTTGACGGGGTACCCACGGGACCCCCTATGTTGCGACTAGACTACTACTAAAAATACAGAATTCTGTTAGAATTTTATCTAAATACTGCGACAAGTGGTAACTAACACTGTGACAAGAAAATTTTATAAAATTCTGTAAATTATCTTTGAAACAGCAAGTGATATCAGAACCGAAAAAATATATTCGGTTCCTTTTTATCAAGACGAGTCGAATGATATATCCTATATATACCATGTAAACAATAAATATATGTCACTTCGGAAGTCCCAACTGAAATTATTTAATCTTGCCCACCTGCCCTGTTCAAGTATTGTTATTTTGACAACTTATGTTTTTTATTTATCTTCTATACTAACGGAGCAGAAGTGATTAGGACTAGACGGACAGACGGACGTGGATAAGTCAAAGTTTTAACCATTTTTTTAATGGTGTAGAATGAGTGAAATCAAAATCGCCAATTGCGTCATTACGCCAACAATGATGCATGATGGCCATTCAAAAATTTAAATGGACGTATTTTAAGTTTATTTAAGTAGTCTGTTTGTGAAATAATGATTTTTGAAGTTATACTTCTTTAGGCGCGTTGGGAGTAAATTTATATGTGCGCGAAATCATCAAAATCTTGGTACCCGGCGCAGCTTAAACGTTATTTGTCCTCTGATTGGGTAATTACAATGACCTGTCGACAATTGTTCAATATGTCGGTTATTTTATTAATACGTCAATGGTTATGGGTAAACAAATTGTATGTAGTATATTAGTATTTATTGTTGTGAGGACAGACACAAAAAGCAAGTTTATAATTGTAGTGACTTTTAAACAGTTTTTAAAGCAACAGGTACGTAATTTTAAATGTTTCAGTATTGTAATAAAATATTAGGACCTACATACCTATTTGGAAAATGTAGGTACCTATAGTAGGTAATGCTTTGATTTACATAATTTGATTACCAATACAATTTCTACTAATCTTCATATCTAATAAATTGCTTTATTAGTCTATATTTTGATGTATTTTAATATTTTAATTCCGCAAGAACCAAACTTATTTAATTAAACTAAGAGATAAGCAACTGTCAAAAAAGTTTAAAACGTTTAGTTGCTGTGTCTCCCCATATCATTCAAATGTCTCGCTAGCTAAGTTCTGCGTGCGATGAGTTCAAAATCTAACAACCTTATAGACGCATGTTCAATTCCCAATGCAAATTTTTATTTTTTAATTTTTTTTATACATGTTATGATTGTAAGTATATTTATTAGATTTTTTTTTTCAGAAAATACGTATTTAGTTAAAAATTTTGTCAACAATTATTGTTCGGAAATCATTTCTTTGTTTCATTTTTCAATGTGTTTGCGTATGTTTTATTCTTTTAATTTTTGGTATTGTTTTAATAAAAAATTTTAGAAAGTAGTGAGTTTTAAAATTAGTTTAATATTTAAATAAAATATAAACAAACTGTTTAAAGTATACTGATTTCGTTGAAATCATATAATAGAAGTATAACTTCTTACGTGCGTACAAATTATACACATTATTTTTTTCCATATTATTGCATCATACTGTATATGAGAAGGTTTTTCTCATCATACGTATTTCAAAGTCAGCCTCAACTGCTCCAACTTGGAGTTATAATACTCCATTCTCAGAAACTCCATACGTTTAACGCCGGTAAGAAGTTTGTTAGAAGCTATATCTTGCACTATTTCATCTGCTTGTCGTAGTTTATTTATATAACGGTACCCCTGCAACCCATTAACAATCTCTTTGATGAAGTTTTCTTGTCCTTGCTGGATAATTCGTGAGTTAGTTGTTGACGTTAAGGGATTGTGTGACCCGCCACATTGTTGCTACTTTACCGAAGATGTTTTTTTGTTGACGAAGTTGTTTTAAATTATAATAAGATCGTGATGAACTTGTTTAAGAGAGTAAGTGGGTAGACATATATCTAGACGCCGTAACTTTGCTTGAGAAAAGTTTGGCTGCAGACTGAATAAAGTTTAATAAACACAATATTTTATTATCAACCATTTGTGTGTTATTTTATTCTTTTATTAATATGTAACTTAAGATCAACTATTTGATCAACTTAAGATCTAAAAAGAGATTTTATTAACGTTTCGAAATCCAAATCGGGTTTCGTTGTCAAAATACAAAATACTACTGAAGTATATACAAAATACTTGGGCGTCGAAACGTTAATAAAATCATTTCTTTGGAAAAATTGTGGCTTAGGTATTTCCCATTAAAAATAGTTGATTATAAAAAGGCCACAAGGAAATAGCTTCAGAACAACATTATGTAACTTAAGACTAATAACTTATTCTGTACAATACAGAGTGAGTTTTATGTATGGAATGCCTCAATTATATCGAAAACGGCTTGTTCGGTTTTTATAGATTTTGGTGTTTAAGTGTTGATACGACCGATTAGTCCAGGGCGCATCTGTTTTGAGATGGACGTTGAGAGATGACTCAAATTTTTTTGCAGTGATTGCTTGAAAATAACTCAAATAATAATATTTGAGTTATCCTCCCACTCAAAATGGTCCGGAACATTGTGTAAATAATCAAAATGTCAAAATATGAAGGAAAAGTTCGATTTTTTTATTGGTTTTTTGATTATAACTTTAATACTGTTCATTTCTGAGAAAAGTTGTACTGACATAAAAGTTGGGTAATTAAATTTTCTACAATATAGAATTGGTTAAAAATTTTAAAAATAGTCACCCTTGTTGCACAATAGCAATAATTGCGAAAAAAACCATACAAAAACAAGTATTCGCGTTTTACGTTTTTCAACCGTTTATGCTACACTTAGGACCTTCATGTTTTACCCAGAAAAAACTTTATGATATAGTTATAGTAAAACAACACTGTAAATTTCATTTAGATCGATTTAATAGATTTTGCAAAATAAATTTTGCAATCCAGCTTTCGCAAAAAAAATTCATTTTTTTTAATGTTGCAGGACTGAAAATAAAGCAGAAAGCAAGTTGAATTTTTTTTTATAGAAGTGTACTGTACCTTTAATTTGCAATTTGCAAAATTAAAATCGATTAATTACCACGGCGTTAGGAAATTTTTTAAATAAACATTAATTTTTGGTGCTACACGCAGGACAGCGGTGTTCGATTCACACAAGTTGATTTCCACCAAAATTTCTTCCAAACTTTATCTAATATATCATTTTCTTTCTCTATATTTTGTTGTATTTTAATATGTTAATTCCACAAAACTCAAACCAATTTTATTACTTTTTGTGAAATATTGTTTAAACAATTGCATATGTTTAAAAATACTAAACTTTTATTCTCTAAGTTAAAATATATGAACAAAGAAAGTTTTTGCTAAAAAAAGTGTTATTTCAAAGGATAGAGTATGTGTTTGTATTTTGCAATAAACAAATTTATTTATTTATATCGAAATGTAATAAAAATTAAAATGTATCAATCATTGCAATGCCCAATCAGAGCCAACTATCCGCTGTCCTGCGCGACACTGCGCGTAGCACCAATAATTAATGTTTATTTAAAAAAAAACTCCTGACGCCGTGGTAGCCAATCGATTTTAGTTTTCCAAAATGCAAATGAAAGGTTCAGTACACTTCTATACGCAAAAAAAATCAACTTGCTATCTACTTTATTTTCAGTTCTGTAACATTTTGAAAAAATGAATTTTTTTTGCGAAAGCTGGATTGCAAAATTTATTTTGCAAAATCTATTGAACCGATCTTAATCAAATTTACAGTGTTGTTTTACTGTATCATAAAGTTTTTCTGGGTGAAATATGAAGGTCCTAGATGTAGCATAAATGGTTGAAAATCGTAAAATGCAAATACTTGATTTTGTATGCTTTTTTCTCAATTATTACTATTTTGCAACAAGGGTGACTATTTTTTATATTTTTAACCAATTCTATATTATAGTAAATTTAATTACGCAACTTTTATGTCAGTACAACTTTTCTCGGAAATTAATACTTTTAAAGTTATCATCAAAAAACCAAGAAAAAAATCGAATTTTTCCTTAATTTTTTGTCATTTTGATTATTTAAACAATGTTCCGGAACTTTTTGAGAGGAAGGATAACTCAAATATTATTATTTTTGAGTCATTTTCAAGCATTTTCTGCAAAAAAAATTTGAGTCCCTCTCAACATCCAAATGTACTAATATTTTTACAGATGCGCCCTGGTCTAGATATAATGTTGCTATTTACATGGTTGTTAGATTTGTCGTTTATCTGGAAATCTAATAAATTTTTTATATTTTAAAAGGAACACCCTGTATATTTTTCGCTTTTTGAACTCCTTAAGAAATACTGATTAGTTAGTAAAAATCATTTTTTTTAACAAACTTTAACCACATTTTTGACAGGTCTAAGAGAACCCCTAGGATCAACAGTCCAATCCATGAGGACACCGAATATCGCTCTTGCTATTGAATATATTTAGAAAGTAAATGATATTGGGCATCTATAAAAATATCAGAATTATTTTTTATCATCTTCTTGAGTTTCCTGCAGCCAGTTTCCAGCAATTATTGACGTGGTCTGTCTATCGTGAAGGTGGTGTACCACTGCTTTTCCTCTTTTTTCGTGGTCTTTACATTGTAGTGTTTTCCATTTCACCGCTCGTCATTCATTCTGGTCACACAGCCTGCCAGGGTCGCCGCTGCCATGTGTGCGAAGTGTGCATCGCACACGGTCGGCCGATTATAGGGGCGGCCAAAAGCAGGCCAATGATAATAATACTTTTTTTAAAACGAAAATAAATTCAAAAAATTAAATAGTAATGATTCAGATATTTATATAAACTCTAATATTCCACACAATCTAAACTAAAATGGCAGAAAGTGTTATGTATTATATATGGACTGCCCTTTTGCAGCTGTAGTCATAAAGTAGTTCCGGGAATCAGGGGTGTAGTGGAGCCAGAACGCACCGGAACGCCGTTCCGGTACTGCTTTTTTGGGTTCCTCATACCTAGTGTGACCAACTAGCCCGAAAAATTCGGGACATGGCCCGAATTACGAAGTCGTGTCCCGGCGTCCCCGACAAGGCTTCCGGGCCATCCGAATTCTCGATGTTTTGGTTTCTATTTTGAATGCGTTATTTTTCTAAGAATTCACATCATATCGAGTTGGTGGGACGAAAAAAGTCGACATTTCTAGAGTGTAATATTCTAATACCACATCCAAAATGCACACATTTTATATAGTGGTATTATATTGCATCTCAAGACAAATATGATTTTAAGAAACACGCTACAATAGTAAGAAGTAATCGACATAAAAATGTTCTGAAGCGGTTTTCTTTTGGCATGTTTGACAATTATATTTATGATGGGATTAAGCCACCATTGGTTTTAATGAATTACATTTTTATATTAACCTAAGGTTATATTTATATGGAAACCCGTCATTAGTTGATTTTCTAAATTTTCCTTTTTTTGAGAACAATTTCCGGATTGGAAGTCGAAACGTCAAAAACTAACTAAAATTTAATTATCATTACAACCAATTGTGGCTAAATCCCATCAAAAATATCATTGTCAAGATAAAATGTTAAATAATAAATAAAATGATAATATTAAAGTTTTATGTTAAACAAAATGGCCCGATTTTCATTGAAAAGTCCCGGATTTCAGGTAGTTTTGTCAGGGGAGTTGGTCACACTACTCATACCCCGCGGAAAATTGACCACTCTAATGACAAGTAATATCACAAAATCATAGCGTTCCGGTACTGCCTAATTTGCGACTACACCCCTGCCGGGAATGCTTTTTAATTCAAAGTGGCTGGCGGCTTTCGGACGTTGTAATTTTTATCTATGTGGTTCATATGCAATTTTTTCAAATTCTGAACATTTATGATTTGTTAAGAGCGTACGATACGATAATAGGATACTTTCCGAGAATTTAGATAAGTGCTTGTTAAGTTGCTCTCTTTATACACGCTTTTGATAAACGCTTTATTTTGTAATATATGTACATATAGTGGTGCCCGTTTCTTTGGCACACTACTGTATTTCAAATAGCCCTGGATCCGGCGTACGAAAAAAAAGTTGAATAATAGCAAGTTGAACATTTGTTAGTAGCTTAACGGAGTCTATCAGGGGCGGCCCGTCGGGGTAGGCAAGGTAGGCGCCGCCTACCCTCTTCAAATGTAGTACAATAATATAAATTATTAATATAAATTACTTATTTCAAAATTGTAATTTATAAATTTTGACACAATACCTACAATAAAATAGAAAAAATTATCCAAATTATTTTTAAAAATATCCAAAAAATTTTCTCCGTAGTTATAATTATTGTACGCTCCTTGTAGTATCAGTCGTACTTTATAAGATTCTATATTCTTCCTTGGTCAGGCACTTGAAAACGTAGCCTGAAATAGAACGACGCCAACACCGAATTGACGTGCGATCTCTCTCTGTTTAAGCGAGCAGACCTGCTGCAGGTCTGCTGGTAGCGACCGTATTCTACGATTTTGAAAGGGCGGATAGGCACAGAGTCTTATAGCCGGACCTACAAAATTTTATCAGTTGCTTCTCTTGTGTCTTGTGAAACTGTTTTAAATAATTGTTTTTTGATTTTGGCTGTTATTAGTAGGTTAAGTGTTGAATAAAACTAGGTAGGACAATTTAAATTTGTTTATGAAAACTGAATAATAAACAGGTAAATTTGAGATCGGTCTATTGAAGGGCATTTTAATTTTATATTAATTTAGTAATAATTCACCAACGACAAATAAATCTGTGAATAGTTATTTGTCAGTCGTCCATTATATTTTTATTGTGTTTCAATACAATTTGGATAATTTAAAGTTAAACTGACGAATTGTGTTATTAGATTATATAGATAATTAAAAATTTAAAGCGAGGTTAATTGTTAACTTATCAATTTATTCGAAGAGTAAATTATTATTTGATACATAAATAAAATAAGTAATATTTGACGTTGTTGAAACGTAGGTGTGTTAGTTTTATTGGTGGAAAAACTTTAGTTATCGAATATGAATATTTTAAACGATGTAATATGCAGTTTGATCGAGACGCATTTTTCAAGGCGCCAAAATCAAGAAAGATCAGAAATTATTTCAATGGGCCGGCCTTTACCAAATTTAACAATTTTATCCACAGATAAGACAAAAGACAATCGACCATTTTCGAGATCGTTTAAAACAATATGGTATGAAAATCATAAATGGCTAAGCGAAAGTTATTCTAAAAATTCACTTTTCTGTTGGCCTTGTCTGTTGCTTTCAAATTTGAAGCAAAATTTTTGGGTGAGTCAGGGATATTCAGATTTGAAAAATTTATCAACTAGTGTAAAAAACATGAATCTTCGAAAGAACATTTAAACAATAATTGCTTAGGTTTAAAACGGTTAGAAAAAAATAAACAAACTATTGGCAGTGCTTTAGCTAGACCAATTTCTCTATCTAATAAGATATATAATGAAGAAGATGAAAAAGATTGAAGAAGTTGAAGAAATTGATGTTACAATTCTGTTAGTAAAACAAGAACTTGCATTTCGCGGTCGTGATGAGAGCCATAATTCTTCAAACATGGGTAATTTTAAAGAAATTTTTAATTTAGTAGTTAAACGCGATCAGGAAATCCAGGATCATGTTAAAAAATAGAAGGGGTGTTTACGGGTTTGTCAAAAACAATACAAAATGATTTAATAGATTGCCTTGCCGATTACGTAAAAAATGAAATTGTAACAGAAATTAATGAAAGTCAATTTTTTTCTATACTAGCGGACGATACTACTGATATAACCGTAAAATCACAGTGTACTTTAACAATCCGTTTTGTTAACAAAGTTGGTCAGGTAACAGAAAGATTTTTAGGGTTTTTTGATATTAGCGAGAATAGATCTGCAGACGCTCTATATAGTTTAATTTCAAACGTGCTTGAGCCATATGATTACAAAAATAAATTAATTGCTCAATTTTACGATGGTGCAAGTGTAATGGCTGGCTCTTTAAACGGATTACAATCAAAAATTAAAGTAGATGCTCCAAAAGCAATTTTTACACATTGTTGCGCTCATAGATTACATTTAGTATTGCAATACGGCTCAAAATGTATTACAAATTGTAGGATATTTTTTGTCGCCTACCCGAAATATATGTGTAGACTACCCGCATACTGAGGTCACGAGCCGCCACTGGTGTCTATTCTGGCAAACTTTGATGTACGGGAACACTGGAACAGGGGAAGTTTTAATTGTGGAACAGTTTAAAAATTTGGAAGGTCAGGTTACATAAACGTCCTATGTATTTTGTCGGGCAGAACATCCAATTGATTTGTTACCCTTTCATTAAACTCTCATGCAAAAATCAGACTGCTATTACTAACCAACATCATTTCTGTCATTTGACATGTTCTTCGTGTTCCACTCATTAAAATTCCGATTTTTGCAAGAGAGTTTAATGAACTGGCAACAAATCAATTGTAAGTTATATCATATTGGAAGGATATCGTAGTCTGACGTTCCAAATTTTTAACCTGTTCCACAATTAAAACTTCCCCTGTTCCAGTGTCCCCATACATCAATACATCAAAGTTTGTCCGACTAGACACCATTAAGCTATTAACAAATTTTCAACTATTAATCAAATTTTTTTTTGTACGCGGGATCCAGGTCTATATTTAAATATATTAGTAAACAATTAAGCATGCCGAATGTTGTAAGTAGTCTTGTTAACAAAACTTACACATGTAGGTATTAGTGCAAGATTGCATTTCTGTATATTATTATTGACATAATAGTATTAACTTTCTTTGGTACGCGGGATCAAGGTCTAAAAGTAACGTCGAGATCAGAGCAATTATTATTCATATACGCGTTACGGTCTCCTGCACATTTCTTTAAATACTAGTAAAATACCTATGTTGAAGACGTTTCAACTTGAAACGTCTAAAGTCTAAAGTGTTGGAAGGGGGGCGGAAAATATTAAGTTGCACACCGGCGACCAACACTTTAGCGGCGGTCATGCAGCCTGCCTAGTTAAATATAAAATTAAAAATAAATCAACGTGTGGTTTTGATGAAATATCAGGTATAGTAATTAAGAAAATTGCTTTTCACATTTTGACTCCACTTGCCCACATTATAAATGCTTCTTACAGTACTGATGTTTTCCTAGTATGCTGAAAACGTCCATCATTTCACCGGTATTACAACAAGTGGACTCTGAGTTAATGTCAGATTATCGACCATTATCTGCTCCATCAGTGCTATCTTAGAATATTGAATATGCAATGCTAAACCAACTTTTGTCGTTTTTAGATATCAACCAAGTTATCACAAAACATCAACATGGATTTCGAAATAAATTTTCTACTTCCACAGCCATTAACAGTTTCTATGAGGAAGTTTTAATTTCAATTGAAAATAGTGAAAATCCGACTGCCATTTTTTGTGACCTCATTCGTGCTTTTGATTGTGTACAACACGATGTACTCCTCGATAAATTGTACAGATATGGTGTTAGGGGAGTTGTCCATAGTTGGTTTGAATCCTATCTCAAAGACCGACACCAAATAGTTAAAATAAGACATGACTTCAAAATTTCAAGGTCTGATCCGATTTAAGAATGGAGAACCACAGGGCTCCATATTGGGCCCGATATTATTTATCTTGTATATTAATGAACAACCATATGTAATGTCTGATGCATTTGTATCACTTTATGCGGATGACTCTACAATGCTATATCGTAATAAGGACATACATTTTTTGCAAGATAAAATAACAAATTTACTGAAGACCTTCTCCGACTGGTCCAGTAATCAGTCGCTTCTGTTTAATGTTTAAAAAACTAAATTTGTATCATTTACATACCGTGCAAACTCTACTAAACCTGATCTAAGTGTTGCCATCAATGGTGAGAGTATTTTAAGTTGTAGTGATGTGATGTTTTTGGGAGTGACTTTTGACTCTCATTTATCGTTTAAGATTCATTGATGGAATGTATCTAAAAAAATCAACTCTAAATGTTATCAATTGAGAAATTTGAGTAGAACACTTAGTCAGAACCATCTTCGTCTTTTTTATTTTGCTGAAATACAGTCCACAATGAGTTATGGTATAACCGTCTGGGGTAACTCTCCTAGTATAAAGGATGTTTTCAAAGCCCAAAAACGTATTGTGAGATGTCTTGCGGGTGTTTCGTATGGTTGGTAATGCAGAGACCTATTTAACGAGTTAAATAGAATAGAATAGAATAGAATAGAAATATGTTTTATTGTCACTGAAAATTTTTACAATTTTATGGACAAAGCTTACATACAGTCAAAAGAAAAACATAATATAAATAACAAATAACAACTACAATTTACTAAAATTAGATAAATCGTCAATAATCTAATGTACAGTATAAGATGTAAAAGCCAAGACAAAAACAATTTATTTCAAAATATATATAAATTGCAAATTGGCAGTATAAAGATTATTGTTTAGTGCTTGGTAAACCTCATGTAGTACAGAAAACATGGCACCAGTGGTACATTTATTTGTTAAAAAGCCGAACTGATTTTGTGATAAAATGTTGTTATCAACGATAAAGGACATAAGTCGAGTTTTAATGAGTCTCTCAATAATTTTAACAGTGTATGTGTATTTTAACATTTTAAATATATTAACAGTGTATGGAATCTACATTTTCGAGTTACTGATACTTATTCATAAGAATAAAACAACTTTTTTATGTAACAGTGATATTCATTCACACAATACACGAAATAAGAGACAATATGTAGTAACATACCGACATCTAGAATTAAGCAGGAAGTCATCTACTGTTTGTGGTTTACTATTGTATAATAAATTACCTTAAAATTTAAAAATATAAACTCGACTACGGGGTTTAAAACCCAAGTTAAAGATTACTTAGTGACCATGTGTCCTTATTCACTGGGAGAGTATTATGATGGTGTGAATGTCCAAACTGTAACACAATCACCACAATTATTTTAATTTGTATTACGTTTTTTGTTTATATTGAATGTTTTTGTACGTAATTTTAATGTTTTAAATGCTTAATTTTGTTTGTTCTATACTTTTATACAGGGTGTTAGTAAATAAGTATGAAAAATTTTAAGGGCTAATTTTACATGAAAAATTAATAAAAGTTTGTTCTATAAACATATGTCCGCAAATGCTTAGTTTCGGAGATACGGGGTGTTGAAATTTTTATTTCAAACTGCTCATTTATTTATTGCTCTTAGACCAGTTGAGCTATGAAAATGAAATTTGGTGAGTTTTAGGACGTAGTTATTACAAATTTTTTGGCATACAATTTAGAATTTTGTATTCATCATTGGCGCGCCTACGGGCAATGGTCTGAATTTTTTTAAAGAAAAAAATAGTACGCCACTGAGATATTTCGAATTAAAAATTATTTTTAAATTTCACGTCTAATTTATGATAAAATACCTTTCTCGCCTTTTTTCATATGATGCACCGTTTTTATGCAGAAAAATAAAACATCTTGGAGCGTATTTCTTATTTCTTAATACATCATCAAGAACTATCCAATATAATAATACTAAACTAGAACAATAACAGAAAATATTACTAATAAGATTTCAACTAGGTACAAAGCTGCAAGAAATGTTTAAAATGATCTCCTTTACAGATAACAGAAGAATTTTATATTCATCATTGGCGCACGTACGGGTAATGGTCTGAATTTTTTGAAGAAAAAAATAGTACGCCACTGAGATATGTCAAACTAAAAATCATTTTTGAATTCCTCGTTCAATTTACGACAAAAAATCTTTCTTTTCTTTTTTCATACGAGGCGTCGTTTTTATACAAAAAAATAAAACATCTTAACGCTTACCAAGTATTTGAGGTCATAGAAACTTAGTTCAAATACTTTCTCATATATCTCAGTGGTGTACTATTTTTTTCTTTAAAATAATTCAGACCATTGCCCGTAGGCGCCCCAATGATGAATACAAAATTCTTAACTGTATGTCATAAAATTCGTAATAACTACCTCCTAAAACTCACCAAATTTCATTTTCATAGCTCGACTGGTCTTAGAGCAATAAATAAATTAGCAGTTTGAAATAAAAATTTCAACACCCCGTATCTTCGAAACTAAGCATTTGGGGACATATGTTTATAGAGCAAACTGGCATTAATTTTTCATGTAGAATTAGCCCTTAAAATTTTTCATACTTATTTACTAACACCCTGTATATTTACTGACTTGCTATAAACATTATTTTGTAACTTATAGCCAAATAAATTATCAATCTATCTATCTAGTTCTACTTAAGCCATGATATAGGTAACACCTGTCCTTCTTATTTCCTCGTTTCAGGCCCGGGCCCAGGGGTGGGCGAACTGGGCGGCCGCTCAGGGCGGCAAATTTAGGAGCAGCAAATTTTAGAGGACAGCCAATTTTTTAATTTAAAGAAATAATAAATTATGTTTTTATTATGATAGAACATCAATATTATGAACAATAGGGGCAAAAATGCAGCTGTAAAAACGAGAATCAAATAAGTGAAACAATAATAATTGCAAGGTTCATTCGACGGGAAATCGACATCACCGCCTTCTTCTTCATCACATAATAATAGTGGGATCAGAACTTAATTAAATTCACTTAAAATTAAATTTACTGAAAATTTATATAGTAATTGGAAACATGTGGCTCAAGCTTTGTCCAGCCACGCTAAGTCTCCAGCTCATCTACAGTCACAGCGACAGTGGTAGAACTAGCAATTAGACTAGATTCGGGCAAAAGCATAGACGAAGAAATACAAAAAGTTCTAAATTCAGAAACTCGTCATACAGTTCTTAGCACAATAGTGTCTTCCATTGATGGGCGATTCTGATAGACTTTTTCGTCACAACAATAGTAATTTTTTAAAGCTTGTTGAGCGATTTGGAAAATTTGATTCTGTTTTACAAGAGCACATTAGGAGAACAACGAATATTACTAACAAGCAGCTTCACTACTTGAGAAAACGTATTCAAAACGAAATTATTCCGCTCCTCCATGACCAAATCAAAAATAAAATTTTATACTTTTTGAAATCAGCAAAGTATTATAGTGTAATTTTAGATTGTACACCTGCTACTTCTGGGGTGTAACAGATGATTATTGTTGTACATTTTGTCGATTTAGGTTCCTGTTCACAAAGTTTTAAAATTGCAAAACATTTTCTTCAATTTGTGCCTGCACTGGAAACCACTGGCTTAGGACTTACAAACGTTAATTTGCAAGAACTGAATGAACTAAGAAAACCTTTGTGAGATATGAGAGGACAAGAGTATGATAATGGGGCAAACATGAAAGTGAAGAACTTTTTGTCCCATATTCTAGCCATTCACCCAACTTAGTCGTGAACGATGCTACTAAAGCCGCACAGTTTGCAGTTTCTTTCTTTTCCTTAGTGACAAAAATTTACAACTTTTTCTCAGCATCTATTCATCGTTGGGCTATACTGAACAATCATATATGTAGCATAGCATTGAAACCTTTGTCCGCAACTAGGTGGGAACTAGATGATCATTGATGTAATTTTACTCCGATCAGATACCAAATTGAAGAAATCTACGATGCTCTTGTAGAAATCACTGTCAATAAAAACAATGATAAAATGGTTGCTCATGAGGCAAGCTGTTTGACAAATCAAATCAGTGATTTTACTTTCCTTTACTCTGTGGTAATATGGCATGACATTTTACTTCACATCAACATAGTCAGCCAATCACTGCAGAGTATTGATATAGGAATGTATCAAGCTATCAATTTAGCAGAAAAAAACGGAAAACCAATTTACGTTTCTCAGAAGTTATTTAAAATTCCATGGCTATTTGACACACAGAAAAGAGACGCGTTTGACGCGTCTGATTTTGGTTGCTGTGACCTGAGTTAAGGAACATATTTCGGCGTAGATAGTCATTGCTAGTACACATAACTTGTTGAACATCCTCTTTTTCAAATAATTCGGCCTGTTGTTTTTGAAGATATCTAATAGTGCCAACCATGGATGTGCAGAATGGTAGTTTTTGTATCAGACACATTCCTAGCCTAGAGAATGCTTAGCACCGGCTACATCATAACTCGATTTGATAAGTAACCATTCCGGGAACTAGATAATGGTCAGTAAAATGTAGGCCATATAACGCGACAACTCGCAGACACTAGATAACCTACCTGCTACAAAGTAGTCGTCGTTCTTCGGTTGTCCCGGGTCTTCAACCTTTACAACCTTCGGCTTTACTCAAGTGGAGACGGTCGTTCCACAACTATATATCTGATCTTACAGGGCACCAGCTGGTTTGCTCCGCAGGCTAATCACCATTCTCAATTGCCTAATCCAGCAAAAGAACGAATAACCAGACAAACCTCGAACTCGCAACATTTATTGTTTGTCACACAAAAGAAAAATAAATTGACAGGTATTTATTCTGCCAGACATCAATAAGTAAAATGCGATAATATTTCCCCCCCGTTACAATATTTAAGCCACTTGGTTCTAGGTTTCCATATAAACTAGTAAAATGCACTAATATTTCCCCCAGATACAATATTTAGGCCACTTGGCTCTAGGTTTCCTTATAAACTAGTCTTCTTCTTCTTTGAGTGCCTCTCCTATCGGAGATTGGATATCATTAGGGCGATTCTAATTTTATTTACTGCTGTTTTGAACAATTCGTTAGTGGTACAGCCAAACCACCCTCTCAAATTTCTCATCCAGGACATTCTTCTACGGCCTGGATTTCTTCGTCCTTGGATTTTTCCTTGCATTATATTTTGTAGGAATGTGTACTTTTGTCCTCTCATCAGGTGGCCTAAGTATTCAAGTTTTCTCTTTTTTATACTCCGTAGAACTTCTGGCTCGTTATTTACTCTACGTATTACTTCTTCATTTGTAATTTTATCCACCCAACTTATTCGTAGTATACGGCGGTAGCACCACATCTCAAAGCTTTCAAGATTTTTAATATTCCTCTGTTTAAGAGTCCATGACTCAACACCGTAGAGCAAAGTACTGAATACATAGCATTTTAACATTCTAGTTCGTAGATGAATACTAATATCACGATTACAAAATAATTTTTTCATTTTTATAAAAGTAGATCTGGCAATTTCAATACGTCTTTTTATCTCGTGATTTTGGTCACCTGTTTCATTGATAAGGGTTCCCAAGTATTTGTATTCGTTTACTTTTTCAAGTTGGGTACCGTTTATTGTGATACTAGTGTCATTTATTGGATTCTTACTGAAGGTCATATATTTGGTTTTTTTGACGTTCATCCTTATGCCGTATTTATTACATATCTCATTCATAGTTTCAACTAAATGTTGTAGATCTTCCGCTGTTCTTGCCATTATCACAGTATCGTCAGCATATCGAATGTTATTATCCCTTCGTTTGCATATGAGAGAGCTTCTTGGCATATTTGTTCGCTGTAGATATTAAATAAGAGCGGTGACAATATACAACCCTGTCGTACTCCTCTACGTATTTCTATTTCGTCCGATGTTTGTTCTTCTATTTTTATATTAGCTCGCTGATTCCAGTACAGATTTAATATTATTTGTATGTCTCTGGTGTCAATGTTCTTACTCTCCAGGATTTCTTTGAGTTTACTGTGGTGTACTTTGTCAAAGGCCTTTTCAAAGTCTATAAAGCAGGCGTGTACCTCTTGGTTAACATTTAGGCATCTCTGTGTTAGAACGTTCAAGGCAAAGAGAGCATCCCTTGTACCTAATCCTTTTCTGAATCCCATCTGTGTATCGTTACTATAAACTAGTAGTAAAACTAGTAGTTTTACTAGTTATAAACTAGTAAAATCCAGTAAAATAGTCCCCCAGTTACAATATTTAGGCCAGTTGGCTCTAGTAAAATCCGCTAATCCGTCTCTCTCCCCAAAAATTGTCAATTTACTACCTCCCCCCCCCCCCCCCCCGCCGGATGCTAAAATATGGTAGGTAAGAAATTAACTATTATTATAAAATAAAACTAGTAGTGATTCAACCCCGGGGTCGTTAGCATTGGTACCAAGGCAAGAGACGCGAAAGGAACGAATTTTTGAGGCATTAATACCTTTACACTGTCATGACTATGAATAAAAGAATTTAATATAAAAGAAGGCAATGATAAGTTAATAAAAAAAATATATAATTAAAACTACAAGATAATGATACTCATCGTCCAGCTAAAGTTACTCCATCACTAGGCCTTCGTCGCTGCCTCCCATCCGAAACAAGAAAATAGACCAACGTCCGGTATGTATGGAAACTTCTACCATCATCTAAATTCTAGCACAGTTAGTGCCCTGTGCCTCCCATCCGAAACAATAAAATAGACCAACGTCCGGCAGGTATGGAAACCTCTACCATCATTTAAATTCTGTTACAGTTAGCACCCGGTACAAGCACTATCGTCCGGTACAAGCAATATCGTCCGGTACAAGCAATATCGTACGGTACAAGCACCCTTAAAATAAGAATAAAATTCCATTACTCTGTGTCATTCAACTGTACATACTTTATACATACATATTTAGTAGTACAGTAGAACGTCAATAATCCGGATTAATTTGGACCGGACCCCATCCGGATTATCAAATTATCCGGATTATCGAAATTACCTCAAAAAGGCCAGTATACATATTAAAGTACAACAAACGTTTTAAAATTTTATGTTTTCTCTTGTACAGTAAAGTGTCTAGATGTGAAATTAATCAAAACATTTTTTTATGTTTAAACACCGTATTGTAATTAATTTATAATAGCACCATGTGTACAGTAAAAACATCAGACACTATTTGGGCTTTTAAAAAAATGTGTAAAATATTTTTGAACTGCGGTAGAGGTTCGTTTTTCGCAGCGAAGTTCTTAATTTATTTTAAAAGAATCAGATATTTTTGCTAGATACAAATCCGGATTATTAACGGTCTGGATTTTTGACGTCCGGATTATCGACGTTCTACTGTTCATCAATTTATACTACCAAATTAGGTCCCCTTTTTATTTTTGAAGTAAAATGCAAATCAATAATTCCTACGCAAGAAAAATGAATTTACATGTGACTATATGCAGTATTTAAACAAATGCCAAAAACATTCATGTGCCCCTTTTTTAAATACCTATTTAAAGAATTTAATAAGCCCCAAAAAATAACATTTGGTAATGTAACAAAAAAAAAGAAACTGCTACAGTTACTGTAGGACAGATTGTCCGTTGACTAAGCTACCAAATATGTACTGTCCCCCCGTAAAACTCTACAATAAAAGCAATAATGTTCAAATATCTTACTTTCCATCTACATAGAAGCCACAAAAATTAACCCCCGAATATATGTAATATTGTGATATAATATTGTGATGATCGTGTTAAGTACTCTATATTAATCGGTTCTAAGAGACAGTGGCTTGGACGGCAGAGAGGTTCGCATAATGCCAAAATTGTATTGGAATCAAACAATATCAGTTTTAGTAGACGGATTGAAATCACATACCTCTTGTCGACCTTGCTTTTCAACGTTTACTCCGAAAGCATTTTCAGAGATGCACTTTATGAAGAACAAAAAAGAATAAGGGGAAAAGCAGTTTTTTTAATTTGATTCAGAGTTGGACCACCATCTACATATAGCTATTTCTGCATCTTAAGATTCATCAGTGCAGCTATGCAGTCCCAACTCTGAAACAAAAACCAACAATCCTGCCTTTTAAGGGAAATCACCGCGATGCAGTAATTCCACCTTTGAGACGCAAAACAGCGACATCTCTAGTAAAACCAGGAAGACGACGAAAAGACCCAGATGCAAAGTTTACTGTAATAAAACAATTAAAATATTGGATATAAAACAACAAACAATATTTGAAATCAAAGAATTTTTATCGAAAGAAACTGCTTTCTGGTTACATCCTCAATCACCGGCTTTATAAGCACGGAGACGACGACTATAGAAGAAAGTATAAAGGACAACCGTCACGTATCTACTCCCTTTTCGTCTAGGAAAAAGTGCCGACAGACAGTTTCGAGTACTCAAAAATTTTAGTAAAGAAGAACAAGGGGGAAAGGCAGTTTTGTTTTAATTTGATTTAGAGTTGGACCACCATCTAAAGATAGTTATTTCTGCATCTTATGCTTTATCAGTGTAGCTATGCAGTCCCAAAAGAATATTATTTTAACAGTGAAATCATCAATAATTTGCGATAAGCGGACGATACAGTACTCCTAGCTCCTACTCAAGAAGATACGCAAACACTACTTGATAGCATCCTTACAGATGTAAGGAAGCAGATCTGGATCTAAACATAAGTAAAACCAAATTACTCGTAATAAGTAAACAATAGAATATAAAGCCGTCTATATACGTAAATAATACCAAACTTGTATTGATCAAATTATCCATCTTGGATACCAGTTAAATTGTAACTCGGAGAGTCACGGTGAAGTTAGATCCAGGATAGAGCAGGCCAGAGCCGCTTTTATAAGGATGTCCAAAGTATTATAAAACAGAGACATAAAATTTTGCATTGAGAATCCGCCTACTTCGCTGCTACGTGTTCTTGATCTTACTTTATGGTGTCGAGTCTTGGACTGTAAAAAGGCGCGGATCTATAAATTCATATTAGGGGGGGCTGGACTTCCCGAAAATGTTATTATTATTATACAGATTTAGCCATACGGCTCGCGCTCCCCATAAGGCTCTGAGTTGCGGTCCCAGTATAGCTTGTAGTTGTCGTTTTGAAGCATTTAGTCAGGGATGTATTGATAACAAGGGAGATGGTCGGTTTGGAGAAGTCCCAGTTTATTGGTATATTCCTGGTGAATAATCTTTCCTCTGCTTCGGAAAATATCCTTCCTGATATCAACCAGTAGTTCAACTCATCCAGGTTTGCATTTTCATGCTTAGAAAAGTGGTTTATATTCATTGCTTTTTCCCTCAGTTTAAGCCGCGCTGTTTCATCTAATGCCCAAATTGCGCGATTTAAAGTAGATATCTCGGCTTGCGTCTGAAAATAGATTCTTAAATTAGCAACCAGCTTTTCTATTTGCTTACTTATGCATACAAGTCCTCTTCCTCCTAGATACCGCGGTAATGTCGTTCTCTCTACTACACTCAATGGATTGAGCTCTGGTGCTACTATCTCTATCCTATCTCTTTCCGTGCTACTGAGCCCTAGGTGACTTAGTATGCTGGAGTATCTCTCAAAAATAAAATTTCCGTGTATATCTGGTCGATGAAAGTGGTACAGCTTTTAGCATGGTCTATACAGATGTTCATTCAGACCCAACTATTTTATGTTTTCTAGAAGGTTCTTCGGAATGACTCCAGTAGTAGAGAGAATAATAGTTGGGTATTGTTTCGGTACTTCCAAATCTCCGTACTTGGCTTTCTTTTCATTATATTTGACACGCAGGTTATTGTTGTTAGGTATCGCCACATTAATTAGTGTTTTGTAATATGAATTTATTAACGAATGAGATCTGTTCTATTATATGCCACTGTTTAGTCTGCTGTCCCAGTAATTGTAATTCTCAAGCATACTCTCATGGACGTATTTATATTATGGGAAATAAGCCACAATTTTACTAAAAAAATGATTTTATTAAAGTTTCGACGCCCAAATCGGGTGTCGTTGTAAAAATACAAAAAAGATTAGGTAATGTTTTTTGTATGTTGACAACGACACCAGATTTGGGCGTCGAAACGTTAATAAAATCATTTTTTTAGTAAATTTGTGGCTTATTTCCCATTAAAACTAGTTAATTGCAAGAATGTCACAAGAAAATAGATTTATTAATATTTTTTGTATTTTGACAACGACACCTGATTTGGGCGTCGAAACGTTAATAAAATCATTTTTTAGTAAAATTGTGGCTTATTTCCCATCAAAACTAGTTAATTGCAAAAATGCCACAAGAAAATAGCTTCAGAATAACATTATAATATGGTAGATGGTTGGTTTGGAGAAGTCCCACTTTGATAACTTATCTGATATACCTGATATATCTGATTTGATATACCTGATCTCTTAATGAAGGATCTTTCCCACTAAGTCATGCCGTTCCTTATTCAGTTGCAGCAAACGCCTGGCATCCCCCGGTAAGATATTGGATGGTTTCTTGGGATTGACATCCATATCAGACATTGTCGTTTTGGATCTGATTGTCTTTAAATACCAAAATACCGCCAGTTTTGCTACAGCCAAACCGAATTATAACAGTGAATAAACTGTATTGAATGTTCCAATGTTGCCACATAGGCTTGACCGTTGTGTGAATGCATTCGGACATACTGTTCATTGTTTAAAATGTGGAAAACATATTGTTGCATAAATTAATAATTCAAATCAAATATTCTGCCTAAAACAGTTACACAAAATGATAATTTATAGCAGTAATGTTCCTTTGCTTACGTCGGGACAATTGTAAAACTGTAAAAAAATAATATTTAGAGACTAAGTAGAATAATAGGGGGTCTAAAGCCCCGTTGACCCCCTCTGTATCCGCGCCTGACTGTAAATAAAATCGATCTAAATCGCATTGAGGCTTTCGAAATGTGGCGCTATAGAGGAATTTTAAGAGTTTTTTGGGTGCAGAAGATTCGAAACTCCACAATATTATCAAGATTATAAAAAGGATCAAGAAGAGGGATCTGGCGTATTTCAGACATGTGGTGAGAAGTCCCAAATATAGGTTGCTACAAAATATTATGCAAGGGAAAATAATAAGCAAACGCAGTCCAGGGCGAAGAAGAACCTCAATGTTGAAGAACTTGCGGGATTGGTAGGTATTGTGTTGATACAAGAATGTTACTTAGGGTGGTAGTAAATAAAATTAAGATAGCTATGATGATAACCAACGTTCTGAAATGACACGGTACATGCAGAAGAAGAAATTGTGAAGCTTAAATTTTTTATCAGTAAAACACTTCTTAAGAGGTGTCTTATCACTTCGATCTAATCAAGAAGATAAATTGACAGTTCTCTTCCATTCTACATTAATACTAACAAATATTTAAATCTCTAATTACTTTCAATACTGTTTCTAGAGGATCTTTCTTACATACAGTAATTATTTACGCAAACACGAAAGTTTACAAGATTTATTAAATTTCATGAATGTTATGTTTACGCATCATTACAACCATAGACCTTTCTTGCTTACTCCCATTTATCCTAAAAAAAAAAATTATGTCTAATATAAAGGTTCGCACTTTAATAGAAAATCGTAGATCGTGAAACCACAGATAATAAATATCGAAAGCCAACAAACACTAGCAGAAATAACCGCAATACCTGCAGTTCATATTTACAGCTCTATTCTGGATAGAGCCTGGAACTTCTCTCAATATTACATTTTTAGGTTTAACGCGTTTTTTACACTGTTAAAAATGTAATAGGATTTAAAAATTTAAGGGATAAATAAACTTAGACTAAAAGTAGAATTTAGGTCTGGATCCAGCTTATGAAAAAAAAGTTGATTAATAGCAAGCTGAAAATTTGTTAATAGCTTAAGGGTGTCTAGTCGGATATACTTTGATATATGGGAACACTGGAACAGGGGCAGTTTTAATTGTGGAACAGGTTAAAAATGTGGAACGGTCAGACCACGAAAACGGCACATTTATTTTGTCCGACAGAACAGACTTAAACTCTCCGAACAGAGATTAAACTCTCATGCAAAAATCAGACTGCTATTTATCACCCGTCATAATTCCTGTCATTTGACATATTCTACATGTTCCACTCATTAAAACGCCCATTTGATGATAAATAGCAGTCTGATTTTTGCATGAGAGTTTAATCCCTGTTCGGAGAGTTTAAGTCTGTTCTGTCGGAAAAATACATGTGCCGTTTTCGTGGTCTGACCGTTCCAAATATTTTTAGCCTGTTCCACAATTAAAACTTACCCTCTTCCAGTGTTCCCATGTATCAAAATTTGTCCGACTAGACACCCTTAAGCCATTAACAAATTTTCAGCTTGCTATTAATCAACTTTTTTTTCATACGCAGGACCCAGACCTATTTCTACAACCGTGTTAAAAATGCAATTTTTAGCACTCCATACGAGCGTTAAAAATGCTACTTTAAGGCACTAGTGCTTTAAAATTTTTAAGGCACTGCAGTTCGTATTGACCGTATAGGAAATTTTGATGTAATGTCAAAAAAATATAAAAATGAAATGTCAGTCAAGTTCAAGTAAAAGTTTTTGTAGATATTGTCCTGTAATTAAAATTTTTAAGGCAGTTCAGTTCGTATTCACCGTATACGCTGTGACCTCGTACGTAGAGGGGATATTTACAAATTCGCGAACGCCAGTAGTGACAAGTTTGTAAACGTTTACTGGAAATTTGACATAAATGTCAAAGTGACTAATTTAAAATTAAAATTAAAAACATTAATTATAAACAGTATTAGTTGGTCAAAGCTGTTGTATATATTTTTACCTTAAATATACTTACGTTTTAAATACTGAATTTAAGTTTTTTTAATGTTCCGTAATATCTAATTATAAATAATCTATTATAATCTTAGCGCCATCTACACGATTATTGTCAAAGTATCCGAAGTAAGAAATTGATATTTTATCAATAGAACTATTATCTTGTAATAGATTTTTTTAAGATTTTGCTAATCATTTTGACGTTCTATTGATGAAATATTAATTTCTTACTTCAGATACTTTCACAATTATCATGTAGATGGCGCCAAGATTAATTTATAATTACATATTACAGAACATTAAAAAACGCAAATTCAGTATTTAAAACGTAAGTATATTTAAGGTAAAAATATAAACCACAGCTTTGATCAACAAATATTTTTTATAATTAATGTTTTTAATTTTAATTTAAAATTAATCACTTTGATATTTATGTCAAATTTCCGGTAAACGTTTACAGACTTGTCACTACTGGCGCTCACGAATTTATAAATATCCCCTCTATGTACGAGCTCACAGCGTATAGGCAATTTTGATGTAATGTCAAAAAAATATAAAAATGGAATGTCAGTCAAGTTCAAGTAAAAGTTTTTGTAGATATTGTCCTGTAATTACGTTTGTAGAAAAAATATTGTATGATATGCGTGTTAAAAAGTACATTTTTAACGCACTCATGTGAATTGCAGAACTCGCTTCCGCTCATTCTGCAAACCTTCAAGTGCGTGCCTTACACTTGTACTTTTAACACTTATGTACATCATATATAACTATTAAAAAGAAGTATATTTGAAAATTTTTATTAAATTAAATTAAAACACTAACTGATCTTATTCCCATATTTGATATGCGCTATAATAATGTCGTTTCCCATTACTGAGGAGCATGGTGTACTCCAATATCCCTAATAAATTTTGTTCATTGGTCTTTATCTCATCTGCTCTAAGGATTTCACAAAGTGAGTGGCCTGCTTAATCCTAAATTTGATCGGACGATCTGGTTGGTAATGGTGCTCTTGATCTTCTCCCTGGAACGTTTACAGAAACAATTAATTTCTGTAAATCGACACCCCCATTGAACAAGGTTGTAACTCAAATTACATCTTTTTTTCACATTTCAACACAGGCGAATTCAGCAAAAAATTGCGCCCACATCAATATAAACGACATAGTTTAATTCTCAATAGTTTGCCTAATACTCCATTTGAAAAAATTTGTATTTCAACTTACGTTTTGTAAGGTTTTTAAATGAGTTACAACTTTGTTGCACGTATGTTTAATTTATAGAGTATTAAAATGGTGCATCTCATAAGTCAATTTATCGAAATAAAAGTAAAAAAGGATTTACAGACTTTTTTCCATTTTGATAGTTGTGGTGGAAAAAATAAGTAGGTATAGAATAGTGATTGCTACCTACTTTTATGTAGTGAAAAAGTTTAATATAGTCTGTTCGCTAAACTCAGACAAAACTGGCTAGTGATTTCAGTAGGTAATTTTTTTGTTTTTGGCCAATTTTGCTAAAACTGGCAAGATGGCCAACTGTTTAGTAACTATGGTGTATTCCACGAATATACGTCTGTTTTGGATTATGTCGACAACGAATAATTTAGTGTGCAACATAAGAAGTACGAAAGTATTTTGCTCTAATAATTACTCCAATAAAGAACAATATAATTTGCAATGTACTTTCGTTCTTCATGTTTTGCACAGTAAAATATTCGTTGTCGCGATAATTCAAAACAGACGTATATTCGTGGAATGGGGTATATTAACTATTTAGTAATTATTTTTTGTGCGAATTTTACCAAATTTTGTTACCAATTACCAATTTTGGCAAAATTACTTACTAAAATCACTATCAAGTTATGTCTGACTTTAGCAAACCGACTATATTAACATTACACATGTATTTTTTGAAATAGCACTTTCACAAAACGAGAGTGATTCAATGCATGCCCTTATAGAAAAACGGAAAAAACATTAAGTCGTATGTGCTTTACACCAATGGATAACCATGATACGATATGCCAAAGCATCAGACAAGCCTAAATCCATAACTGAACTAAATCAGAAGCAAATTCTAAATTTTAACCTGTTTAAGGCACACATGTTAATTTTGAGGTAGATATTAATAGTAAAAGAGTAAAGTAATAAAGTAAAATATTCTAAAATAAAATATTTACAAATACGCAATAAAAACGCGAAAAATTTGGGATATTTTATACCATGTTTTTTTCATAGTGATAGAATATTATTGTTATTGTAAAATTTATAATTTCCAATTAAGATTGTGTAAACTGTGAGTTGATATTTTGTTTACATATACCATAAAAACTAATTTTCTGCTAGCTATATTGCAAATAACTCAAAACATACAACCTTTTAATAGTTAAACGGAAAAAATAATTAACACGGAGAGTGTAAAATGGTTGTTAGGCGAGTTACAACCTTTTTCTACTAATACTCATGTTTAATCTCAAGGTTTTATCTCAATCAAACATAAAATTTTCAATAGCTAATAAAATTACAAAGCATGCATCTCACAAAAATTCTTTATTTAGTACATTATTTGACGGTTTTTGCTGTAAATTTTAAAGAACCGTTTGGATTGACATAAACGGTGAGTTTCACCCCTTCTCGTGAGTGAAAAACATACGTTCAAAATAAGTCCGAAATTTGATAAAATGACAAATTCTAAGCAACTTTTATTCTATAGAGTTTTTTCACTGTATTCATGCAGTTTGAATTTTGAAACTCTTTTGTGGCGCGTTTACTTCAAATTTTGCAAACATTATGGAAAAATCTTTTAAAATAAAACTAGAATTTTGTTTTGCATCAAAATTGTATGAGCCACTCATTTTTACGGCGTTTAGCGGTTTTTTATTCTTGTGTATAACATAATTAGTACGTTCTTTAACGGTAAAATATTGCAAAACCTCTATATTTTAAAGAACCGCTTGGATTGACATGAAATTTGGCATACACATAGCTAATAAGTCAAAGAAAAAAGTGATATTGTGCCGATGTGTGCTTTTACCCTGAGGGTGAGTTTCACCCCCTCTCGAGGGTGAAAAAATATATGTCCAAATAAAGTTCGGCATTCGATAAACTGACTAATTCTAAGCAACTTTTGTTCTATAGAGTTTTTTCACCAAGTCAATAATTTTCGAGTTATTTGCGAGTGAATATGTTCATTTTTCAGCAAAACAAACACGTTTTTAGACAATTTTTCGCAAATAATTCAAAAAGTAATTATTTTATCAAAAAAAACCATTTTTAACAAAAGCATAGCTTGTAAAAGAGTGAAAAAATGGTGTATACATGAAGTCTCCAGACCTAGTAAAAGCAGAGTTATAGCTAAAAAAAATAGGTTTATATTCGCCAAACTTCAAATAAATATATTTCAACTTGAAATTACCAAAAATTAAGCACTTTTTGAAAAAAACTCATTACAACTTTTTTAAAGAGTTTAAAAATCTTTATGTCTATTTGTATAAAAAAATATTCTACCATCAAATGTAAGCAAGTTACGCTCAAAATACAGTTGGTCCGTTTTGATTTGGCATAAAAAATCGGGAAAATCACCCCCTAATTAAAAACTTAAATAGAATTAATCCTTACCACTTTACATGTTGCTTTATTTATGTTGTGTCTATATGGTCTATAAGTTTCATCGATTTAACGTGCTTATTTTGAAAAAAAAAATGGTTTTAAAATAAAATTATTAAAATTTTTAATTTTGAAAAAAATGCTCTTTTTCAAAATAACTTAAAAATTATTAGTAAAACCAAAATCTCAAGAAGTAATAAAATCTACGTTTTGCTTTTCTGAATATTTTGGACTTTTTGTTTTCCTGTTAGACAAAAATCGGTTATGTTATGGCTGTTCAAAATTTGCATACACTCGGGATTAGTGACCCCTTCAAGCCGATTTAACTACAGCCTTTTTAAAAATAAGCAATTTAAACCGCTTAGACTTACAGATCGTATAAAGAATAAATAAGCAAAGTAACCTGTGAAGCGGTTGCGATTAATTTTATTTGATATGCTAATTAGGGGGTGCTTTTCGGGATTCTTTTTACCAAAAAATAAAAGGTACCAACAATATTTTGAGCATTTTAAAGACTTTAAAAAAGTTGAAACGAGTGTTCCCCGAAAATTGTTCCGTTTTTTGGTTATTTCTCGATGAAATATTCGATTTGGAATTTGACGAATAAGAACCTACTTTTCATTAGCTACAACTTTGCTTGTACTGGTTCTACAGACTTATTATATGCACCATTTTTTTCATTTTTTTATAAGCTATATTTTTATTAAGGATATTTTTTCGACAAAATATTTACTTTTTGAGTTATTTGCGAAAAACCGTCTTAAAACGTGGTTATTTGGTTTAAAAATGAACAAATTCACTCGAAAATAACTCGAAAAGTATTGACTTGCTGATAAAACTCTATAGAATAAAAGTTGCTTAGAATTAATCAGTTTATCGAATGCCGAACTTATTTTGGACATATATTTTTTCACCCCCGAGAAGGGGTGAAACTCACCCCCAGGGTAAAAGCACACATCGGCACAGTATCACTTTTTTTCTTTGACTTAATAGCTATGTGTATGCCAAATTTCATGTCAATCCAAGCGGTTCTTTAAAATATAGAGGTTTTGCAATATTTTACCGTTAAAGAACGTACTAATTATGTTATACACAAGAATAAAAAACCGCTAAACGCCGTAAAAATGAGTGGCTCATACAATTTTGATGCAAAACAAAATTCTAGTTTTGTTTTAAAAGATTTTTCCATAATGTTTGCTAAATTTGAAGTAAACGCGCCACAAAAAGTTTCAAAATTCAAACTGTATCAAAGTTAATTTTTGTGGCCCGTTTTACTTCAAATTTAACAAATATTATAGAAAAATATTTTAAAATAAAACTAGAATTTTGTCTTGCATCAAAATGAAAATACATTTTCGCGCCACGTAATATTCATATCAGATCTTTTGTAGCTGGAATATTGTATGCGCCATTTATTTTTAAGGCGTTTAGCGGTTGTTTATTCTTGTATCAGGAGTTTTTCAAAATTATTTATAAATTAAATGTATGAAGTTAAATGCAATGTTTCTCGATTACACGTTAAGCTTTATAAATAGTCGCTTTTGTCGCATTATCTCCCAAATGATCTAGTGCCCATCGAATGTACACTAGATTTTTTTTCTATTCGAAATAGATTGAAAAAAAATATTGAAATGGCCGGTAAATGAACTCGAATTGCCCGTTGCCAGATCAAATTTAACGTTGTAACCACTACAACTACATAAACCATTTAGGGAATAATCGTTAATTACTTTTGTAGCTTAGTAACTTCTAAACGGCTTAACCGATTTTGATCACTAAACATGAGTTTGAAACGTATTGACAAGTAGTATCTGACGAATCTAAGGTCAAGTATGATAACTGAAGGTATTACAGGAATTATTGAGCTTGAAAAACCGTTTTTCCTATAAGAAATAGATTTGATCATATTTATGAAGCCTATAACTTAAAAATTGGAATTTTCGCGGATATAAGGTATACACCGTTAGATTTACCCAGTCTTTCTACAAACGCTCAGTTATTGGCGCAATTCTTAGGTTGAAATTTTGAGTAATTGTCGAAAAACCAAAATTTTCAAAGTTTAGTTTTTCAGTTTTTCGGCTCTACTGCGTCGTGTGTATGTCTGATCCTGGCAGCTTAGACACCATTTGAAAGGTTAGCTCAATACTATTGATATGGTGTATTTGCGGTTCCCCTGTCTCTTCGTGGACCGAAGATATATACCTCCAAAAAATATCCCGTTTTGTACCTACCAAGTCCTATAGCTGGCTTATGGGTGGTCAAAAGTCACAAACTACATCCTCTCTTCAAACACAGAAAAAAAAATTCAGATCGGTTTAACTTTTCCACATACATACAAAAATGTTTATAACAAAACTAATGTGTATCAAAGAGGTCTATAATTTAAAATTATTTTCGATTGTATAGGGTGAGTCAGAACGACGCTATGAACCAAAGTTCTATTTTTTTAAATGGAACACCCTGTATATTATATACTATTTAAAAATATGAAAAATTTGTATAAAGTCTTATAGGCCTAAAGTTAATAATTTTCGAAATATTTACATTTTTATTGAAAAAAAATGCTAATATTTATAGGGTTGTGGATTATGTTTCCAAGGTACTAAAAATTTAAGTGATAGGTCAAAGTTTTTATAATATAGTGTTATTTTTAAATAATTTAATATCTTTTACTTTTAGCCATAAAATATACAGTGTGATCACTATTTGCAAATACAAAATTTTCTCAATTTTTTTAAATGGGACACCCTGTAAATTAGTTTTTTATTTTGTAGTAAATATTACAACCTTTCTTTTGGTATAAGGTTGTATGTACCTAGCATGTTTCGTTTTGTAGATATTTTAAAAAAACTATAGATTTTATGTTTTTGCGGATTTTTAATTAAAAAAAATTTTTGCAAAAAAAAATATAATCTGGTTTTAGAAATATACACTAAAATATCAAATATGAAGATAAAAACGTAATTAAAGATTAAAATCAATCGTACGCTAGTACAATTCAATTGAATCTAATAACTTTAAATTATTTTACAAAAAATATTTTACCATACATTACTGAATGCACAAATTAGTTACTACATTAAATAAATAACCAAATTTTAAATCTACCTTAGTAATTTTTCTACCACAGCAACTTTCCTGTACCAAATTAATTGTTAGTTATATTGTATTGTATTTAGTTAAACTTTTAATTTACCTTTTAAATTTACTTACATACATCTTGAGAATATAATAATAATTAATCATTATAAAGTATGCTTTTAAACAAATGAATGTTAAATGCCAAATTATTAATATAAATAGTATTAACTGGTGTCACAAAAGCTGGTAATACTTTTGTAATTGAAATTTTTGTAACAATTTTTTATATTTTAAATTTTAATTTTTCAACCGAACAATTGGTGGATATGACATTTGTTTTGGGCGAAACCATTAGAAATTATTACCAGCTTTTTTGACACGAGTAGGTACATAGATACTATTTACTTCTTAATATACTTCCATAACGTTCATTTGTTTGAAAGTATACTTTATACGTTCTAAAGGTGTAGGTAAATTAAAAAGTTATTAACTGATTACTCGTAAATACAATATAACTAACAATTAATTTGGTACAGGAAAGTTGCTGCGGTAGAAAAATTATTACGGTTGATTTAAAATTTGGTTGTTTATTTAATTTAGTAACTAATTTATTCATCCATTAATATGGTATAATATTTTTTTGTAAAATAATTTAAAGTTATTAAATTCAATTGAATTGTACTAGCATACGATTTAATTTAATCTTTAATTACGTTTTTATTTTCATATTTTATATTTTAGTGATGTTTCTAATACCAGATTATAATTTTTTTTTGAAAAAAAAATTTAAATAAAAAATCCGCAAAAACGTAAAATCTATAGTTTTTTTAAAATATCTACAAAACGAAACATGCTAGGTACATACAACCTTACACCAAAAGAAATATTGTAATATTTACTAAAAAATTCAAAACGAATATACAGAGTGTCCCATTTAAAAAAAATGAGAAAATTTTGTATTTGCAAATAGTGATCACACTGTATATTTTATGGCTAAAAGCAAAAAATATTAAATTATTTAAAAATAACACTATATTTTAAAAACTTTGACCTATCACTTAAATTTTTATTTCCTTAGAAACATAATCCACAACCCTATAAATATTACCATTTTTCTCAATAAAAATGTAAATATTTCGAAAATTATTAACTTTAGGCCTGTAAGACTTTATACAAATTTTTCATATTTTAAAATAATATATTAAAAAATGATTAAATATACAGGGTGTTCCATTTAAAAAAATAAAACTTTGGTTCATACCGTCGTTATGACTCACCATGTATAATTGAAAATAATTTTAAATTATAGATGTCTTTGATACACATTAGTTTTGTTATAAATATTTTTTGTATATCTCATAGTTTAGCCGTAATCAAAGAAAACCAGAGGTTGGGCGCACCCTGTATATGGTATTACTGCAAGTGCTCACTCAGCTGAATAGTTTTGAATCCGTCTCTCACCATTATTTTTTGCAATACATTAAAAGGGAGATTAAAGGAGAAAATCCTTATTTTTCTAGGAGTGTCTATTTATCTTATCTACAGCAGCGCGAAGAAGCTACAAAGATGTTGTGTTAAACCAGGTCCTGAGGGACGTTTTTTTTACCTGAACCCCGCTTTCCAAATATTTTTCCTTGCAGGATGTTTTGTGGAAGGGTACATCTAGATTCATTCCTCATAATATATCGTTGTGAAATAATCATAATTTGTGAAAATTATATAAGAGTTAAATTATTAAGAATGACGAATACCATGACGAAAAATGACAAAGATTAAGTTAGGTGGGACAATACCAATATAGTTTCATAGAAGGAAGATCAGCAATAGATGCCACACACACACACACAATAAATCAAACCATGGAAAAATACAGTAAACACCAATCATTAGAATTAGCCCTGTCACCAGGGGGTACAACGGTCTCCTTTATTCAGAAGGACTTACCCAAGTTTTTTTATGTGTTTTGACCCGTAGAACACGAATTTTTTGGGTACCTAACAGTTGATCCGGATGTCGATAAGATTGTTATAAACAAAGAACTTGAGGAATCACATAACAGCGATTTTTCGCAAAACAAAACGTTCTTTTGTATTTTTTGGGTCATTCTAAGAAAAAAATGTTTTTACAAATTTTTCGTAGGATGCATAGTTTTCGACATAAACGCGGTTGAACTTTCAAAAAAATCGAAAAATTGCAATTTATTTTTGAACCCGAATAACGTTTGATTAAAAATAAAAATTAATTTTTTATTTGCTAAACAAAGCTATGAACAGATAGTGCTTGAATGATGTATTCAATGCATTTCTAATTTAAATTCGAACGAGTTTTGCTAGCAACGAAATTGCTCATACAGACAATTTCTACGTAGATTACGTACATTAAAACGCATGCATTGGGCACGGTAAACACTACGTGTTTATAGCTTTGTTTAACAATAAAAAAATTAATTTTTAGCAATGCAGATAATCGAAACCGATAGAATTTGACTTGAACTTTCCAATGCAGTAAGCAGAATTGCTATTTTGTTTTTAGTCAAAAGTTATTCGGGTTCAAAAATTGCAATTTTTCGATTTTTTGAAAGTTCAACCGCGTTTATCTTGAAAACTGTGCATCCTACGAAAAAACTTGCAATAGCATTTTTTGCTTAGAACCGCCCAAAAAATACAAAAAAATGTTTTATTTTGCGAAAAATCGTTGTTATGTAATTCCTCAAGTTCTTGGTTTATAACAACCTTATCGACATCCGGATCAACTTTTACCCAAAAAATTCGTGTTCTACGGGTCAAAATACATAAAGAAAACTTGGGTAAGTCCATCTGAATTAAGGAGGCCGTTGTACCCCCCCCCCTGGCCACAGGACTAAATTAGAGATGCTATTTATAGACTTCTAAGAAGCATTTGATTCGATTAAGTGAAAGAACTAATGATAGCACGGTAAAAATTAAAAATCCGTAGATATAAATACAAAAAATTAATAAATTTAATACTGCAAACTAACAAAATTGCCATAAAGAGGCAAAGAGGGGAAACAGATGAATTAGTTAGAAATATAGGAATGGAAAAACAAATTTCACATCCACAACACCATTTTAATTTATCTTTAGAATAATATGCACTAAGAAATATAAACAAAGGCAATCTAAGGGCGCGTTCGTAGTGTAGGCTGGTTTCCGAGTCAGAAAGCCGAGTCCGTGTGCGAATAATCCTAATAAGAATGTGTGACGATAATATAAATTTATCGTCTAGAGTACGCCAATGAATTAAGTAAAAAGTGTTTTTGTACCGAACAATCTCGTACGATATAAAAGTCGGAACGAAAACCTAGTTGATTATTCTTAGAGGGTTGATCGAAGAATAATAAACAACAACGAGGTATAAGAGGCGAGTTATCCCGACTATTTTCTGCCATCGTTTTGGTGTGTTGAACGAATCCGACAGTTTTCCTTTTACCTATCTTTTTACGAGCGTTGATCGTATTTCTCCACATATCATTTCCGCTGGCGAGCTGAGCGAGCTTTCCTCTTCTTATATGTCCATTTTAAATTAATAAATTTAATTCCTAACAAAATTAACGAGTAGTAGTTAAGGCTAATTATCTTATCATTTGTTATGTTTTGATTCCAAAATAAATGTCTTAAAATAGCGAACCATCTGTCTTCGGCTAAATTTTTGTTACCTGGAGCAACAAACGCAACGACCTCGTTACATTGGCGCCCGATCAGGGAATCATACATCCCAGAACTGACTTTCGCAATCAACTCGGCAAAACACGACTCAACCGGATTCTCTCCAGTATTTTTTAATTTTGGACATGAACTAGACATACCCAGTAAAATTATAGAAGCACCTAATCCGCCCGACACTATTCCACCAACGTACAAATGGAATAAATTAAGAGAAACTTTTGGACTGGTAAGAATCAATTTGGCCAAAGCGTTTACATCACAAAGCGACTATTATAATCTACGCCGCAGAGAGTGGACACCGAAAATCGGAGACAAAGTCATGAAAAAAGATTACAACATTTCCAACTCCGCCAAAAAACTGAACGCCAAATTAGCTCCCAAATTCTACGGTCCATATACTGTTCACAAAATAATTTTTCAGTTAAAGGATGCAACGGAAAAAACAATTAACAAAGTTCACATTAAAGATATGAAACCGGCTCACGACGATAGTACATGATTCCATTCACTCCCTAAACCCAACCCGAACCCCACACTCACACTCATCACACCAGTTATACAACGACACGTCTGTATTACATACATTATTTATCAAAATGGAAGTCATCATCGAGATCTCAGCAGTGTTGAGGCCGCCACAGGACAGTGCTGTAAGAACGCCGCCGCCCATTCCAGGATGGAACACCAGGACAATATGGAAACGATACAAACGTTAGTGCTAGTTCTAGTGCATTAAAGGATATTCTGGAGTTTAATTTTCAGAAAGACGTTTTTTTCTCTTTTGGTATAGTTATAAGTTGTAGTTAGGTATATTATAGCTAACATTTGGTTCCAAAATTTTTTTAAGAGAGGGGGTGTGACGATAATATAATTTTATCGTCTAGAGTACGCCAATGAATTAAGTATTACGTGTTTTTGTACCGTCTCTTACGATATAAAAGTCGGAACTAAAAACCTAGTTGATTATTCTTGGAGCGTTGATCGAAGAATAATAAACCAAAACGAGGTATAAGAGGTGAGTTATCCCGACTATTTTCCGCCGTCGTTTTGGTGTGTTGAACGGATCCGACGGTTTTCCTTTTACCTATCCTTTTAGGAGCGTTGATCGTAGTTCCCTACACGTCTTTTCCGCTGGCGAGCTGAGCGAGCTTTCCTCTCGTTATATGTCCGTTTCATATTAATAAATGAATTCCTAAATCCACGCGATTGTCGGTAGTATTCCTTCATGTACTAGATATCGTCACATCAATCCGAACCTAATGTTCGATACGTAGGCTATAAATATATTTTATTAACGAAATTAACGAGTACTAATTAAGTCTAATTATCTTATCATTTGTAATGTTTTGATTCTAAAATAAATGTCTTAAAAAAGCGAACCTTCTGTCTTCGGCTGAATTTTTGTTACCTGGAGCCATGGTACAAAGACGCCTGGTACGATAGCCGGAATATCCGAAATTCGGATGAGTTCGCGCATGACGTCACAATGAGAGTGATTTTAAATATTCCCCATTTAAAACATTAGCGCTCGGAGCACAATTACTTTTAAATTGGTCATAAAATGTCATTTTAATAGATTAATATAATTTCTGTTTCACTATTTAGGATTTATGGAAATGTAGGTGTTTTATTATTTTGATTTCAAAAATTAATGAACAATACAATGAACAAAAATAAATTTCTAAAATAAATTTGTGATGTATATTCAAAAAATTTTTTGTATTCGTCGCTTTTTAAATAAATTTTACGAGCTTATTTTTGATTGGCTTGCCTTATTTGGGGCCAGTGTTAAGGAGGGGATCGAGCCATGGGCGTACATATAAAAATTTGTAGGGGGGCTAGACTTGAAGATGTTGCACATTACATTTTGTATACTTTGGATGACAATATATAGTTTAAAGCACCAGAAAAGCCATGGGGGCCACGTCCCCCTACCCATATATGTATGGGCGCCTATGAATCGAGCCTTCATTTAGTTGCACGTAAGCAGATGAAAATAATTGATTATATTAATGGTGTGAAACAAAATCACAAAACAAATAAAACACAAGACTAAGTTACAATTTTCTTTAATTTTCTCCTATTTCTCATATTTTTTTTTAAATGTGTTTAATTTCTTAATCCTAAAATACATGCGCGACCGAAAAACAGGTGTTTGGTTTTGTAATCACATTCAATCTTTTCAGACAAATCAATAAGTCTTTGCAAATAATTTTTCCCTGGCTTTAACAGAAGTCCAGACCCATTTTAAAATTATTAAATATAGTATCCAGTTGATGCATTTTTACCACCAATTCTTCTGGAGGTTTTTTTAGGCCCCCTTCGGAGAGTTGGTCAGTGCACGTGTAAGCGGAAGATATTTTTAGTTATCCTATTTTTACCTGTAGCGATTTAAACGAAAAAACCGCCATTTTTGACCCTTATTTGTTAATAACTAAATTTCCCGTCTGAACTGTGACGGGCATGTTTGTATTTATAATGTATTAGGTATATGGTACCCAAAGAACTCATTTGCAACCTGGCTGCTCAAGTGTCCCGACAAAAATGTTATTTCTCTGGACTAAAATGGCAGTAAATATACCTATATATGTGGCAGTATCTAAATAGTACCTTTTTTATTGCCCAATGCCCAGCCAGGGTTGAGTCACTGTAAGATGATATTTATTTTCTATCTAATAACGTCCAGTCTGAACTATTTATAACTGATACGTATTTATGTCATAATTTTGTTTTGCGATAAGGCAAAATTTGATGAATAAATAATTATTACCTTGGTCTTCAATATAAAACACTTACCACAGCAATTTTGAAATTTGAACTATTTAGCATATGAAAAATATTGAGTAGGTATATACCGACATATATAGCGTAAATTGTAATAGTAGGGGAGCCAAGTAGGCTAAATATGCAGTCACTCGAGCGTTTCGGAGAACTATTGGGTTGTGAAGAGTAGGTCCTAAAACCAAAAAAAGTTAAGTCAAGTTTTCCATATAGCGCCATTTATCCATATGTTGAAAAATATTTCGAATAAAAGTTGCTTATTTTTACTCAAAGAATCCAAACCTGGAATAAAAATTTAAGGGCTCCTATTGATTTTAAAGTAACCCCCACCCCACCTCCGTGGGGGCCGTTTTGGTACCATTCGATAGATTTTTCAAAAATATTGATTAAGTGTATTTTGCAAATTGTCGATCTGTTTATTTTGCGAAATATCGCGCGATTTGTATTTAAAATTTTAAATTTACCCCCCACCCCTCTCCGTGGGGGGTAATATTTGGTATCATTCGATAGATTTTTGAAAAACATTAAAAATATGAATAGCACGTATTTTTAAGTTTTTCGATCTAACGTTCATTTCGCGAATTATTCGCTTTTTTTTGTGAAACTTTTTAACTCGCCCATATCCTTACGCCCCGCTCAAATCGTCAGATTTTTTAAGTATACACTGTTTTGCATGTCCTTAACTTATCTTATCTTAATCTGACAACTTCGAGTATTTTTAAGGATAGGACCCTTAACGAACTCCTCTGTGTTAAGAGCCAATATATGGTAGAGGTACATCTGCAGGGCACCAGGTTTCTCCCCATATGATAATCTGACGCGCTCGAGTAACTGCAAAAATCCCCGCTTGGGCTCCCCTACCATAAATTAAGAACATTGGATATAATTTATGTAGTATATCAAATCATCAATATTAGGTATACATAATTATATAGTTATCCATCTTTAAATTTGAAACATTTCTGTAAAATGCAATAATTTGTCGACCGAATGAAATTTCAAAACTAATTCGTACATTATTTATTTATTAACGGCATCCATTTACAAAAGTTTTAAGAAAGCTGTACTTTATAAACAATAAATTTTAAACTATCAAACATCTCAGAATAATAAACTACTTATTTTAAGATACCGTTCAGTTGTTTTTTAAATAAACTAATTTTGGGGACAATACATTAAGGGGTAAATAATAAATCTTTCACACTAACAAGCCTACTAATCAACTTAAATCTCACAAAATTCTCCTCAAAAGCTACAAAATCGATAAAACTCCCATATAAATATATGTATTCCAACAGCGGCTACTCTCATTGTGACGTCGACAGAACGCGATTAGCTGATCGTCGCATGCGCAATATCGTACCTGGCGTCTTTGTACCATGACCTGGAGCAACAAACGCAACGACCTCGTTACAAGCGCTCAGGTGCACTTTGAACAGGCTCGTTAAATACGAAGGATTATTTGCACACGAACTCGGCGCTGACTTCGGAAACCAGCGTGCACTATGGACGCACCTTAAAAACACAAAACTTTTTGACCGATGCGTCCTACTAGTCATGAAATTGTGCGCTTGTTTTATTATTTATAAATTAAAATATCGTGATCCTGTAATCTCATCAAGGACCAAATCAAATATTTTAAAAAGGCTGCATTTTGCAGTGTATGATTTTGCGACCTATTAAGAATAAAATGAAAATAAATCAGGCTGGCGTAATCGCCATACTAAGTCTGAGAATATAATGCAAAAATGGAGTCGGGAAAGGTTTTAATAAAACGCACCTGTCTTCAATTTTAGTGGTAACAAAACGCATAAGCTGTCAAAAAATACCGGAGCCAATATCAGAAGCCGAGCCCTCCTTTTATGATTCTATTCGCCAGATATTTGCGAATTTGCCTAATATTTCCTCTCCTAATATATCTCTTTTATCTTCTTTTTTGTCGATGTATAATGGATTTTATTCAAATAAGGTTCATATGGGGATTTCGAATTTAATTTGGATACGGTTTCGGTGCAGGTATATTACGAATATTCCTGCGAAGGTGCAACAAATGAATTGGCGCAGTCAATTTTTTTGGTAGGATCAAAGTCGAAATACGTGGGGAACGAATTGGAATACGAGCAGTACAGTTACGATAATAAAATATTGAAGCTGGAGATATTTTAGTAACGGAACATGAAGTTTTAGTTTAAGAAATACATTATTGTTTTCTTAAAAAAGCATACTAATGACTATATATGGTTGCAATAAAAAATTTAATACATTTCAGTATTTTTAATAATATTTTTGTATGTGTAGAGTTGTGGCAGAAATATTCTAACTATAGGTAGAGCATTCAATCGATGCTGGTTTTCTATACTGAATCCACAAAGTTTATTACTGGTGACGTCTACTAAGAAGAACATCATGACCCAAAAATCTACGGAAATGGTATGAAAAATCGACATCATTATTCAGAGCTGCTGTCAATAAAGTGACGATAGCGAATATGGTAGCCAACATAATATCTAACGATCGATAATGGTCATAGAACTAGATTAAGAGGATATCTATTTTCTGCCACAGTCACTAATGCCGTTCATGAGGAGCGTTTGGCCGGTATTTTAAGGCTGACTTAAATTGTTTACGATTGTAACTTTTGTAGAACTCCACCCCAGAAAGAGCTGGCAGGATTGAGTACCTCAGTAACCGCCAGTGTTGGTTCTAAGCTCGGATAAGGGAGGAGATGAGAAGGTAACGTAAAGTAAAGTTTAAAATTTTGCGGCGAAATACGAATAACACTGGCAAAAAAATATGTACAGAATAAGAAACAAAGACAACAACATTGCTACAGATAGAGCCGAAATCCTTAAGGTTGTCGAATCGCTTTATCGCGAAATGTATGAGAGCACCAACGCAAGGCAAGATCAGCCCCTGTCCAAAGTCACAAATCAGGGATCAGAATTAATGCCGGAAGTAAGACCATACGAAGTTAAAAAGGCACTTTCAGAAATGAAAAATAATAAATCCCCTGGGGATGACCGAGTAGTGATCAAACAAGGTGGAAATAAAATTATCCAGGTTTTGACCAAATTTTTCACCGAATGCATTTACCAAGGAAAAACCCCTTCTCAATGAAACAATACAGTCATTTTTTTATTGCACAAAAAAGGTGACACAACAGATCTAAAAAACTACCGTCCTATCAGTCTGCTATCACACATAATATATAAACTGTTCACAAAAATTATCAAAAAAAAGACTGGAGGCTAAGTTAGACTTCTATCAGCCTAGAGAACAAGCTGGGTTTAGATCCGAAAATAGCACTAACGACTACAGTGGAACCCCGATAAGTCGGCCTCCGATAACCCGGAAGTCTGGTTAACTCGGACTGATTTTCATCAGACAAAACAAACATTTTTTCAGCTTGACTGAGTTTTTTACCAATAAATGAACAATACTGTATACAACTGTACGTAGTTTAGATGTACTGTGCACATAGGCGCCCATACCCATGGGCAGGGGGGCCGTGGCCCCCCTAGCTTTTCGAATGCTTTAAACTATATATTGTTATCTATAGTGTACAAAATGTAATGTAATTGATGGATTCGACCGTTACTTGATGGAAGTTCATTTTATCTAACAATAAAAAACTGAAAACGTTTGTTTTCTATACTTCCACAAAATTTATTATATCTAAGTGACTACAGCTGTTTCGGCGGAGTGCCTTTCTCAAGTAATATAGTTTACAATGTGTTTGCCTTTTTAATCTTCAACTGAAGAGGTTGAGGAGTGGGGAGCTGTTTGTCTCGAGTTGGTCATTCAGAATTATATCTGTATTTTTCAGTTTATTAATTTCCATAGATTCTAAAAAAGATAGCTTAAGGCCTTTATTTTGAATATGTAGAATTTTAAACTCTTCATTGAAAGAATGATTATGATCTAGAAGGTGAAGTGCGTATGTAGAAGTGTCTGTTTTTCTATTGTTGAATGCCCTTTTGTGTTCTGCTATCCGTTTGTCAAAAGTTCTGCCAGTTTGACCGATGTACGTTTTCGGACAGTCACCACAAGTTAGTTTGTACACACCACTCTGTAGTTGCTTTCTCTTTCGGCTTTTATTGTTCTTAATATATTTGCTTAAGTTGTTGTTAGTTCTGAAAGCTGGTGTTATTCCTTTCTTTTTATGTATCTGGCTATTGTTGTTGTTATATTGCCAGTATATGTGAGAGAGCAGAAGGTACTGGGTTCTTTCTGTGGTGGTGGATACACTAATTTCAGGGCTTTCTTATGGAGTTTTTGGTTTAAAATTTTGTTAACTGTTTGTTCGTTATAGCCGTTGTTTACTGCTATTTGTTTAATGATGTTTAGTTCTATTTCGAAGTTATTTTTTGTCATGGGAATTTCTGTCAGTCTATGTAACATGCTATGGTAGGCTGCTAATTTGTGTTGTGTAGGATGGGATGATGAATTGTGTATAGTTGTGTCAGTATGGGTAGGTTTATGATATATGGAGAACTCATGTTTGTTGTGTAGTCTGGAAATCGTTACATCTAGAAAGTTTATAGAGTTATTCTGTTCTGTTTCTACTGTAAACTCAATATTATTATGAAGTGAATTAATATATGATAGAAATTGGTCAAGTTGTCTGTTAGTTCCTGTAAAGCATACTAGTATATCATCCACGTATCTCCACCAATATAAGAACTGTTTAAATACGGGATGTTTAGAAATTGTTGTTTCAAGTTGGTTCATAAATATATCTGATAGCAATGGGCTTAGAGGATTACCCATAATAAGTCCTGCACTGTTGTTTGTGTATATTTGATTATTGAATTCAAAATAGTCTTGATTTATGCAAATTTCAAGAAGGTGTAAAATTTCAGATGCAATGATCGGATTTGTACTATTATGGTCTAAAAGATTCTTTACTAAAACAAAAGTTTCTGTAGGAGGAACACTAGGAAAAAGATTTTTTACGTCAAATGAAATTAGTCTGGAGTTTTTGGGCAATTGAAAATGTTGTATTTTATTAACTAGTTCTAGTGTATTTTTTACGGTGAATTTAGTGTATTTAGTGTTTTTGGCAGTTTTGCCTCAACATAATAATCAAAAAAATTTAGAGTATTTAGGTGTAGAGTGTGAAGTAGCGTTAAACAAAACTGCCAAAAACATAGAAAAAAGCATCATTGCAAAATCTATTACTGATGTATGTAGTGAAACTAATAATTCCTGTTTCAAAGAAAACCAAATAGCCGTTTCAATTAAAAATAAATCAATAAAACATGACATAATATTTACAAAAGCAGACAAAGGTAACACTACTATTGCTATCGACAAACGAGACTATAATAACAAAACAATAGAATTTTTAACTAACCAAAACAGTATAAAACTAAACAAAGACCCCACAGAAAAATACCGAAAACAAATTAAACTAGCCATTGAAAATTCAAAATCAATACTAAATCCAACAGAACAGAAATACCTTAATATTATGAACCCACAACCTCCTAAATTATACTCTTTTATTAAACTACACAAACCTGACCACCCAATAAGACCTGTAGTTTCTTTTTATACAGCTCCGTCATATAAAATTTCAAAAAAACTGTCAGATATTATTACAGAATACACTAAATTTTCACCTAAATTCACCGTAAAAAATACACTAGAACTAGTTAATAAAATACAACATTTTCAATTGCCCAAAAACTCCAGACTAATTTCATTTGACGTAAAAAATCTTTTTCCTAGTGTTCCTCCTACAGAAACTTTTGTTTTAGTTAAGAATCTTTTAGACCATAATAGTACAAATCCGATCATTGCATCTGAAATTTTACACCTTCTTGAAATTTGCATAAATCAAGAATATTTTGAATTCAATAATCAAATATACACAAACAACAGTGCAGGACTTATTATGGGTAATCCTCTAAGCCCATTGCTATCAGATATATTTATGAACCAACTTGAAACAACAATTTCTAAACATCCCGTATTTAAACAGTTCTTATATTGGTGGAGATACGTGGATGATATACTAGTATGCTTTACAGGAACTAACAGACAACTTGACCAATTTCTATCATATATTAATTCACTTCATAATAATATTGAGTTTACAGTAGAAACAGAACAGAATAACTCTATAAACTTTCTAGATGTAACGATTTCCAGACTACACAACAAACATGAGTTCTCCATATATCATAAACCTACCCATACTGACACAACTATACACAATTCATCATCCCATCCTACACAACACAAATTAGCAGCCTACCATAGCATGATACATAGACTGACAGAAATTCCCATGACAAAAAATAACTTCGAAATAGAACTAAACATCATTAAACAAATAGCAGTAAACAACGGCTATAACGAACAAACAGTTAACAAAATTTTAAACCAAAAACTCCATAAGAAAGCCCTGAAATTAGTGTATCCACCACCACAGAAAGAACCCAGTACCTTCTGCTCTCTCACATATACTGGCAATATAACAACAACAATAGCCAGATACATAAAAAAGAAAGGAATAACACCAGCTTTCAGAACTAACAACAACTTAAGCAAATATATTAAGAACAATAAAAGCCGAAAGAGAAAGCAACTACAGAGTGGTGTGTACAAACTAACTTGTGGTGACTGTCCGAAAACGTACATCGGTCAAAGTGGCAGAACTTTTGACAAACGGATAGCAGAACACAAAAGGGCATTCAACAATAGAAAAACAGACACTTCTACATACGCACTTCACCTTCTAGATCATAATCATTCTTTCAATGAAGAGTTTAAAATTCTACATATTCAAAATAAAGGCCTTAAGCTATCTTTTTTAGAATCTATGGAAATTAATAAACTGAAAAATACAGATATAATTCTGAATGACCAACTCGAGACAAACAGCTCCCCACTCCTCAACCTCTTCAGTTGAAGATTAAAAAGGCAAACACATTGTAAACTATATTACTTGAGAAAGGCACTCCGCCGAAACAGCTGTAGTCACTTAGATATAATAAATTTTGTGGAAGTATAGAAAACAAACGTTTTCAGTTTTTTATTGTTAGATAAAATGTAATGTGCAAAATCTTCACGTCTGGCTCCCCTGAAAATTTTTATGTATTTCACGTTTTGACTGTGCATATTATGTATTTCACGTTTTTGCAATTATAATGGAGTTTATCTGTAAGTATACTATATTTTAGTAATTTTTACCATATTCTCCGGCTAACCCGGATTTTCGATAACCCGGATCGGCCGCGGTCCCAATTAATCCGACTTATCGAGGTTCCACTGTACTTACTGGTAATAAAAAAACTTGATAGAGAAGTCGGCGGAATACAGCAAACCATTGGCACTGATATTCGTGGACTACGAGAATGTGTTCGATACCACAAACCAGCAGAAGATATTAAAATCATTGACAGAATGCTGAATAGACCATTGCTACACTAACATGATAAAATATATCTACCACAATGCAACGGCTAGCGTAAGATTCTCTGATCAACAAACTAATAAATTCTGTATGCAGCGAGGAGTACGGCAAGGAGACACCAAATCTGTTCACAACTCTTTTAAGAAGGCAGATCTGAACGAATATGGTATCAATATAAATGGAGAGAAGCTCAGTCATTTGAGATTCGCAGATGACATCGTCCTTATAGCCGATCGTGTGGATGATGCAATAATAATGTTGAACAAGTTATATCACGCTTCCTTAGAGATCGGACTAAAGATTGACATCAACAAAACGCAAATAATGACTAATCTGGTGCTAAATCGTAATATTGTTGTTGATGAAATGGATATTGAGCCGACTGCATCTTACAAGTACTTGGGACATGAAATTCGGTTGGGAAGAGATAACCAGACGTGCGAGCTCCCATGTCGCATAGGATTAGCCTGGGCAGCGTTTGGTAAACTGAGCTATGTAATTAAATCGAACTTCATCGGATTCATATGCCTGAAAAGGAAAATCTTTGACCAGTGTGTATTGCCTGTACTCACTTATGAAGCGGAAACATTAATACTCACAGAAAAGGTAGTGAACAAGATTCGCATAACTCAGAGGGCTATGGAGCGCCAGATGTTGGGTGTCTCTCTGAGGGACCGAATCCCGAACGAAGAAATACGTCGTAGAACAAAAACAACGGACGCCGTCGAAAGAATCGAGTCGCTCAAGTGGAATTGGGCAAGACACGTCGCCAGATTGTCAGACAACCGATGGACAAAACGTATTTTCGAGTGGAGGCCACGAGAAGAAGCACTACGGAGCAGAGGACGACCATCAACCAGATGGGCTGGCGATCTGAAGCGTATTGTCGGCAACTGGATGCAAGCCGCACAAAACAGAGAAAGATGGAAAGAGCTGAGGGAGACCTATGTCCAACAGTGGACGAGTACGAGTTAATGATGATGGTGATGAGAAGGTAACTTGAAAAATTGAAATAAACTCTATAAATTTTGAAATAGGGTCTAGGAATAATGGTGGATTAAAACCAAGATGACTATTGCAAATACAACGAACTATCAAATCAGCTACATGGAATAAATATGACAGAAAAGAAGCTACATACATGTTAACAGTGGTGAGTAAAGATATCAGAGCTAAGCGAGGACCCTCAGTGGCAGTGGCGGCTCGTGGTTTTTACCATAGGGGAGGCTATACTTAATTGTAAAATATCTAGACAAATTTGCACTAGCAAAAAAAAATCCGCCAAAAAAATCTAATTTAAGACCCCACTTTTTTGACCATTCTTTATTTACATTTTTTAATATCATCATAATTCATAATATCATATCATTTTAAAAATAGTTAGGTAGTCAAATTGCAAAAGTGTATTACCAAAGTTTTTGTCGTTTATTTGTTAACAATTCTATCTCTATAAGTAGATATGCGTATCAAAATAAATACCGATTTGAACTTTTGCAGTCCATACATCTTGAATGTTCACATTTTTTAAGATACGTAACTGATTTTTTTTAATTCTAAAAGCGGCCTACTGCGTATCCAAAAACACGGTAAATTACCTATAATTTGCTTTGCATTACAGATGCCCATGTTGGAAGCTTCGAATATTCCACCGTCGCTGTTTTTACCAAAACCGCCAATATCAACTGAAATGAATCTATAATCTGGGCCAACAATAGCCATTAATACTGTAGAAAACTTATTCAAATAACACCAATAATTAGATCCTGTTTTGTCTGGACACTTGATAGTAACATGCTTGCCATCGATGCTACCAATACAATTTGGGAATCGCCAGGTATTTCTAAAACCTTCTTCAGATTTTTTCCATATTTCTGTAGTTGGTTCGGGCAAGTAAATATGTTGCAAATTTCTACATAAAGCTTCACAAACTTCTACAACTATGGCACTTACAGTCGAAAACCCGACTCTAAAACTATGGCCTATTGTATAAAATGTATCTCCGGTAGCCAGATACCTAAAAAAGAGTATTTTGTTTCAGGGGATGAGATTAAAAAAAAATGGAGGAATCTGCGCGATACGTACGCTAAGTACATAAGAACTAATAAAACTAGAACTGGACAAGCGGCAAGCGATAAAAAAAATGGATATGGCAGATCATATGGAATCGTTCAAACCGTTCCTAAATTTTGCTAAGACTGCATCCAATGTCACAGATGTTGATACACAAGAATCTGAAGCATTCCCAAATATAGAATCACCCGAAAATATATTAACGGATGAAAATTCCGCAGTACGGAAACCAACGTGTAGTAAAAATCTACTAACAACTCAGACAGATGATTCCCAGAATAAGATTCAACCCTCCTCATCAAAACCTACTCGAAATGAAGCTCCTAGGGTTACTCTTTCAAATGAAACTCCTTCTACAGGCAGAACAAACAGAAAACGCAATTCTGAGCCATCCACATCTGTGAAAGATATGATCAGTTATTTTAAGAGCAAAAAGAGAGTAGTGCATGATGCTACCGATCAACTGTTTTTGGCTCATGCTTCTACGGTAAAATCTTTCTCTCCTAGAAGGCAAATTGAAACAAAAATGAAGATTGCGCAAGTTATCATGGAGCAGGAGTTGCTTCAATTGGAGGAAAGTTCTTTAAATAGCCATCAATCTAGAGCTGAAAGTACAGACACCTATCAAAACCCCTCTTCCGTCGGAAGTATTTCGGTTGTATCCCTACCTTCACCAAATGACACTGCATTACCTAAACAATCGAATACTTCTGGGTTCTATGAAGTGAATTGTGAAAATAATTATATTACACTACACAACTTGGCGCAGAGTTGCAACCAAGCAGCTTCTCATAATCCATCAGTTTCCAACTATGTCAATTCCTTTGACCCTTACAATACATAAAGTATATTTTAGAGTTATTTTGATCCTTATTCTCTTTTACTGTAGTAAATTAATGATATAAATAATGCCTGCAGTTTTTTTTTTTCATTTTCTTACCTTAATGTTATGGCCAACCGTTCTTCGGGAGAAATAGCTTCTCGGTAATTCGTGTCTGATTTTCTAATATCATTTTCTACAAGGTGCAACAGTTCATCGAAACAATCTATTGTCATTCTAAAATAAATGTAGCATCTTTTATCGTCTTTTCGTAATTGAGGCATCAGCGTGTGATATTCCCCACATTTCAGTCTTTCTAGATTGATATCATGAACCCATTTTCTTCTTTTCCTAAGATTAAATTCATAATATAGTCCATATTGTTGTTTTAGGATAACTATAGATAATAATTTTACCTTGAATTGTCGTCCTCCATTGCTAACATTACAAGAGTTTCTTCTTCATCTGATGATGTATACATTTTTGTGAAGAATTGAGATCACTGAGTAGTATTCTTTGTTTTTCGTTGTCACCAACTCTTCTCAATACTAGACACATACGAGTATGACGCGAATATATTCGCTTCAATATGAAGTTCTTTACGAATTCCGTCAGGAATTCGACTGCGAACTTTCCGTCACGAATCCGCTGCGAATAATTCGCGTTGGTTTGGGGGAGCCTTAATGCAGCTCTAAGGAGACCGGGTCTCCGTAAACGCTGCTGGGCTGCGCGGAGCAGTAGCACGTGAGATTTTCCGGCCAGAGCCTCCTCTCCAGTTTTAGGATCCTGATTACAAATAATGAAAAAACTAAAAGTGCGAATTTTGTGATGAAATTTGGTATTAGGGGTTAGAACCTTATTTGCAACAACTGGTCAAATAACTTTTTTCGATATCTCTAACGCGAAGCAAAATAGCAAAGTAAACAAAACAGTGTAGCATGTGTAAAAAATTTATGGGGAGGTTAAGCCTCTCTTGTCTCCTCTGACCAGCCGCAACTGCTCAGTGGTCTTCGAGACCACTCGAAAAAAAAAATGTATATTTAATCGTTAACCTTCCATTCTGAAATTTGCGGTCCGATCTAGGTTGTTAATTCCTGCTTCGTTTACTATTTGCATCTTCTTGTTGTCCTGTACTCGATCAAAGATTTTCTCGTAATCAACCAGACATTCGTATATATCGCAATTGATGTCTCTGCATCTTTAAAATAAGACTTGCACTGATAACAAAGCCTCTCTCTTTGTGAACTCGAACTAGTTGGAGAAATTTGACTTTCACACAATTTGTAAATTCTCTTTAGGAACTATTTTCGAAAATGACTCATGATGCTGTGGATCATTCAACATACTTCCATAGTAACTAACTATGGAAGCCTTTTTTGGATTGAGGTGGAACGCTCTTAGCAGATTGGTGAAGGAGTCCCTAGTACTGTTGAACTCACTGAGGAGAACACGCACAGCGTCGGGCCTACGACGCGACGGATCCTTGTGGAACACCTACCGTAAGTTTATTATCGTCGTTACCTGTAGACACGTGCCTATTAGTTAGGTAGCTTTTGATCACGTTTGTCAGGTAACTCGACGTTGAGGGCCTCCATCCTGCGGACAATATATCTTCTCTTCTTTGTCGAAAATCATTATGCCCCTCAGGGGCGTCGGAGGCGGACAATATATCAAAAAAACAAAAAAAAAAAAAGGAAGGCAACAACATGCGGTGTTCCCATCCAAGTACTAACCGCACCCGACACTGCTTGACTTTGGTGATCGGACGAGAACCAGTAAATTATTATTCAGTGTGGTATGGCCGTTGCCAAATGCCATTGCCAAAACTATGGAAGCCTACCGTTTATGCTTATCCTATCTAAATATGGGATATATACATAAAATTAACTAATCATACTTATTTTTCATAAAACAAAATAATGTAACGACAATAAATTAACTATGTAAGTAAGTATACTCTCCCAATAGCTTTACAAAAAATGGTAGTATGATACTTATAGCATCGATGGATTGCTTTCTTCTGTGTGGAGGTTGCAGTTGGATGTAAGATGATGCATTAGATGTTGACCATGTTAGTGTCTTGAAGAGGATGTTGTGTTCTTAAAAGCAGCTGAAGGTTTAATTAGAAATAGGATAGATAGGTATTGTAAAAACACTTTGCCCTACCCGACGCCCTACCCTCTTAGAAAGACTGATTTTGACTGCAGAATTGGAAGGGAAGTTGTCAACTGAGAAATGAAATGTGGCACAGAAGTATAAAAAATTATATGCGAGAGGCACACCTCTAATTTAATGCTTAAAAATCGAAAAAGCGACCATCATAGATGAATGGCAGTTGTTGGTCATTATTTATGTTCTCGGGGTCGCTGAATCCGAATATGAAGTTTATTTGTATGTAGAATTAATGGAACATGTTCAAAAATCAAATTTTATGCAAAAATGCGAAAAATCAACTTTGATGATTTTTCAACTTTAACTCGCTATAGCTGCAAATATTTCCTTTTAGAAATTTAACTGTATCATCTTTAAAGTATTTAGATATAATGACATTTTTTCTAAATGTTTAACCTTTAACTACCCGCGCATCAAGTTATAACATAACTACACGCGTGGCGTACTTTATACGCCACAAGAGAATACACTTAACCCCGCACCTGCCACGTGGCCCTGCAAGGCGTCAACTGCCACGTGGGTGCTCACAGCACCCCTTAAAAATTTTCTGTGATCTACTTGTTTAAGAAACAAAATAATGTGTTGAGTAACACATGAATATAAAAAAACATATTTTATTGACTTATTAGCCACTAGTATGTTATAAAAGTTAAAAAATAAAATGAAAAAGGTGTTATAAGGAAATTAGCAAGTACCAAGCTATAATAAATGAAATGAAGTAAAATATCTAAAAAAATAAGATTTAGTGAGTATAGAGTCTATATTAATAATTGAAATCAGTTATTTCAATAAAAAAATGTAAATTTGAAATGTTTATCAAAAATACAAAAAAAAATTAAAACTTAAAGTGCCAGATGATGACACCCCATTTCGACTTTTGAGCTACAAGTTCAGAATGACACTAAATAACCACTTCAAACGCTAATACATCTATGCTATATACTATTATAGAAAGCTACTATCACGCACAGCACGGTATGCAAACTTGAAATATCAAATATTTGATAAAAATATGTTATGGGGTGCTGGTAGCACCCCACGTGGCAGGTTTCGGGTTAAAAACAGCGGTTTTGTTTATTTTTTTTTTTGAAAAAATACGCTTAGTTGTTTGAATAAACCTTATTCGTCATCAGTAAAGACCGGATTATATGTTTTTTGCATATCGACAACCATCAAAGATACAATCAAATGCTTCCGGATGTGGACGAATTATGATAATTAAAGGCGTTTGACACTAATTTAATTTTACATATTTAGAATATTTTCGTTTTTTTAACATATTTTGATGGTTTGAACATATTTTCGACCATTTCACATATTTTGGCATATTTTTAATAAATTTTAGCGAAATTTTTGTTGATGTCACAAGAATCGTCGCAGACCTACGGAAAAACCCACCAAACTATAGATAACAATTATATATATCTATAGTAGATGAAACGACGGTTGTGGCGGCTATATGGTAAATTTATTAATAGGTTGTTTAAATGAGAGCGCCCCTGGTAAATCATATTTGATTGCTTGTAAACAGCTTGACACAGTTAACCACGTAACAATGGTTAGGTTTATAAATGATGCTTTCATGAACTTTTTCCTTCCCGACATTGTTCCAACAAAATCTTGATTATGGTTTCCGATGCTGCGTCATACATGGTCAAGACTGGCCAACAACTAAAAGTTTTATATCCCAATTTAATTCATGTGACGTGTTTGGAGCATGGTTTAAATAGAGTGGCGGAAGAAATTCGAAATTCATTTCCCACAGTTAATATTTTAATTAGCAACGTGAAGAAAATATTTTTAAAATCGCCTTTAAGGATTCAGATATATAAAGAAAAATTACCAAATACTCTTTTGCCACCGAAGCCTATAATCACAAGATAGGGAACATATTTAAAAGCTGCCTGTTTTTATGCGGAACATTTTCTCCCTGTAAAAGAACTAATTTTAAGTTTTGAAGAAACAAATATTGGTGCGATTTCAAAATGCAAATCAATTTTAGAAACCAGATGACTGCACAATGAAATTTGTTTTATTAAATCGAATTAAGAATTTGTTTATAAAACCATCCTCAATCTTGAAACTGAATCGCTTCCACTACAAGAGTCTCTTAATTTAATTCAGAAATTTCAGGAAAACGCTGAAGAAGTTTCTGGAAAAATTGGATAATCAATAAATAAAAAATATATTGAAACTTTACTACAGAAAAATAGTGATTTAAAATTATTACAGGAATCAAACCAAATTCTTTGTGGCGATTTTGATGTTAATACCAATTTAAATGCGGAGATTGTTAATGTTTTAAAATTTGCACCAATCACATCAGTTGATGTTGAACGAAGCTTTTCAACATACAAATTACTACTAACGGATAGGCGACATAATTTTACTATTGAAAATATTGAAAAACATTTGAATGTGAATTGTTTTTATAAGAAGGAATAAAATGTAGAAACGTAAGTAATAGTAATAGGTACTAGATAGGTATACATTGGTATATTTAGGTTAATTTTGTCAATATATGTACTTACCGTTATTTAATAAAACTTTTATACATTTTTTAATGCATATTTTCTTGTTACTTTAAAATGTTTTTCACATATTCCACATATTTGGAACATATTTTAAACTTTTAGGGAATATTTGCAACATATTTTACTCATATTTTAGACATATATATGTACATATTTCAGTCAAAACAGGAACATATAATCCGGTCTTTAGTCATCAGTGAATACTTGGAGTTCCTTCTCAGTAAGCCAATTGGGATTTATAACTGGAATCATGGAATAACTGGATTCCATGATAAATAAAATTACTAATAAAAAATTTTTTGGAATGTGATTTTTTACAGGAGAAAAAGTATTGTTTATAAAGAAAAATATATTTTGTGCCATAATGACTAAAAAACAATTGAAATATGTACTTATATTACTACTTATATTAATATAATCGTGGTGTATATTGTCCACCACCGGAAACAACAAATAATAAACTGTAAATTACGATCTTCCCAGAACGCCGATTAGAACGAAACTAAAACCAGATTGTAAAGCACATTCCAGTGATAGGTTAGAGAGATAAACAAGGTCAAAAATTAAATTTTTAAATATATTTGCAGTAGAATTCTTATATCTGGCGTACAAAATACGCCAGCGCGTGTAGTTAAAGGTTAAAATAAAGAAAAGTTGACAATTTTTAAACATTTTGTCGTCAGATTTTGTTAGTTTCATGTTTACTTTTTTAGTTTATAATTTTAACTTAAATAGCATTAAAATATATGTCATGAAAAATTTTTCTGGAAAATTTTAAGTCAAAATATGCAATAGAAAAAAGTTCTGACTTTAGAGATCGGCATTGGCTGCGTGCTCACTCTCTCACTGGCTGTAATACAGTTTCGTCGTTATTATCTACACGGTGATTCATTGAATGTCCAATCTCTGAGTTGTAAATTCTATACCTCAAAATATTACGATTTAAACCAAATCACTTAAATAAAATGTGCCTCATTACTGAGTTACAGGGTGTTTGACTTAAAAAGGGCCTAGCCGGGTAAGATGGTGAAAAGTGCCCCCAACTCAATTTAAATTCCATATAGGTCACTTTTTAGCACATATAGAGGAACTCACTTTCTGAAATTTTTAGCCCCCTAGGTGGTCACGTGACCCCCCTAGAGCCTAATTAGCCTTTTTATGTTTTTATTTTTTATCTCAGCCGCGTCAAGAGCTAGCCAAAAACTTTATTTAAAATAGTTGTAAGTTTCAAAAAGATCTATATGAAACATTTTTTTTTTAATTTTTTGGCGGGAAATTCGAATTTTTAGAACAATTTTAAACTTTTAAATAACTCTGAAAAAAAAAACTGAGACACTCGTTTTTACGAAAATCAATTATAATGTGTATTTTTGCACAATCTTTCACCCTGAATTTTTTCAAATTTTTAAAATGGTGAAACGTACCTTTAAAAATAAAAAACCGCATTTTTTCGGTTTTTTTCGATTTTTGATACAATTTTATACATATTTTTCAAAAAAGGTAACACCGTCACTAGAATAGATAAAAAAATGGAAAATAATTGGGGTTTGCTAAATAAAATTTTTTGTAACGCCATCCATTTTCAAGATACAGGGCGTTGAAGAAAACAAAATTTTACACATTTTTTACGATTTTGCCGAAACTACTGGCAACATCGCAATAAAATTTGGCAGGTTTTAAGAGGTAGTTATTGTGAATTTTTTGACATACAATTAAGAATTTTAAATTCATCATTGGCGCGCATACGGGTAATGGTCTGAAATTTTTAAAGAAAAAAAGATGATACGCCACTGACATATTTCAAATTAACAATAATTTTTGAATTCCTCGTTCCATTTGTGACAAAAAATCTATCTTCCCATTTTTTCATACGACGCGCCGTTTTGTTGCAAAAATTAAAATATCTTAACGCTTCCAAAGTATTCGAATTAATTTTTATAATGGATGTACGAGTATAATATACAAGAATAAAAAACCGCTAAACGCCGTAAAAATGAGTGGCGCATAAAATATTCCAGCTACCAAAGATCTGATATGAATATTACGTGGCGCGAAAATGTATTTTAATTTGATGCAAAACAAAATTCTAGTTTTATTTTAAAAGATTTTTCCATAATATTTGCTAAATTTGAAGTAAACGCGCCACAAAAGAGTAACTTTGATACAGTTTGAATTTTGAAACTCTTTTGTGGCGCGTTTACTTCAAATTTAGCAAATATTATGGAAAAATCTTTTAAAATAAAACTAGAATTTTGTTTTGCATCAAATGAAAATCCATTTTCGCGCCACGTAATATTCATATCAGATCTTTGGTAGCTGGAATATTTTATGCGCCACTCATTTTTACGGCGTTTAGCGGTTTTTTATTCTTGTATCAGGAGTTTTTCAAAGTTATTTATAAATTAAATGTATGAAGTTGAATGCAATGTTCCTCTATTACACGTCAAGCTTTATAAATGGTCACCTTTGTTGCATTATCTCCCAAATGATCTAGTGTCCATCGAATGTACACTAGATTTTTTTTTATTCGAAATAGATTGAAAAAAAAATTAAGATGGCCGGTAAATGAAGTCGGATTGCCCGTTGCCAGATCAAATTTAGCGTCGTAACCACTACAACTACATAAACCATTTCGGGAATAATCGTTAATTGGATTATACTTTTGTAGCTTAAAAACTTCTAAACGGCTTAACCGATTTTGATCAGTAAACATGAGTTTGAAACGTATTGACCAGTAGTATCTGATGGATCTAAGGTCAAGTATGAAAATTGAAGCTTTTACAGGAATTATTGAGCTTGAGAAACCGTTTTTCCCACAGGAAATAGATTTTATCATACTTATGAAGCCTATAACCTAAAAAATTCAAATTTTCCGGGATATGAGGTATACACCGTTAAATTCGTCTGGAGTACTTCTATAAACGCTAAGTTATTGGCGCAATTTGTAGGTTGAAATGTTGAGTAATTGTCGAAAAACCAAAATTTTCAAAGTTTAGTTTTTCAGTTTTTCGGCTATACTGAGCCGTGTGTATGTCTGATTCTGACGGCTTAGACACCATTTGAAAGCTTAAGTCAACGCTATTAATTTGATGTATTTGCGGTTCTCCTGGCTCTTCTTGATCCGAATATATATACCCCCAAAACATATGCCGTTTTGTACCTACCAAGTCCTATAGCTGGCTTATGGGTGGTCAAAAGTCACAAACTACACCGGTTCTAAATCGGCCCTGACCCCCTCTTCAAACACAGAGGAAAAATATCAAATCGGTTTAACTTTCAAACACACATACATATATATCCACAAACATTTTCCCTTTTTTAAATAAAAATTAAGTCACATTTCTAAGCTCTATAACTTTTGAATGGTATAACCGATTTTCAAAATTAGACATGCGTTGGAAAGGTAATGATCAGTACTGTTAGAAGCCGCAAAGGTCGGACTTAAATTTTTGAAGTTTTTGGGAGTTTTGGGGGCCAGAACGAAAAACAGACCTAAATAGGAAGGGCCGTAAAATCGACACCCTTGGACCAAAATGGATGGTTGACATATGAATGGGTGAGTCTTTTTCTGAACTTGAAGATGGGAGTTGGCACAATTTTCAATTCAGTCAGATTTACAAAATTGAAAATTTCGTGTATATAATAGTGTCGCATGTAGGGGGGTGTATTTCTGCGCCACTGGCCAGAACTGCCGTTCTCTGGTAATTTTTTCGATATAAAACTAACAGCTTCGATAACCAATAAATCGAAAACTATTAATTTTATCAAAAAAATGTATAATGAACATTTTTTGCTTATAATTAATATTTTTACCAGCATTTGCGGTCAAAATATAATAAAAAATTTCCACCCTCGAGATGAGGTGGCAACCACCCCATGGTAAAAGCGTCTTTCGGCATCATATAGATTTTGATCCTTGGACTATCCACTACTTATTGTCAAATTTTCAAGCAAATCTATCCATTCTGTAAAAATTGCGAAGTGAAAAATTTCAGTTCCTGGACTAATTATACTTTTGGAGCTCTATAACTTCTGAACGGTTTACCTGATGTTGATCACTAAACATGAATTTGAAACGTATTGACAAGTAGTATCTGACCAGCATCCAAGATCGAGTATAATAACTGAACGTATTACAGGAATTATTGAGTTTGAAAAACCGTTTTTCCCATAAGAAATAGATTTGATTATAATTATGAAGCCTATAACTTAAAAATTCGAATTTTCCCAGATATGAGGTATACACCGTTAGACGCGTCCTGAGTCCTTCTACAAACGCTCAGTTATTGGCGCAATTCGTAGGTTGAAATTTTGAGTAATTGTCGAAAAACCAAAATTTTCAAAGTTTAATTTTTCAGTTTTTTGGCTATGGTGAGCAGTGTGTATGTCTCAGCTTGATCGCTTAAGCGCCACTTGAAAGCTTAACTCAACCCTATTGATTTGGTGTATTTGCGGTTTTCCTGTCTTTCCTTGAACCTAAGATATATACGCCCCAAAAAATATGCTATTTTGTATCTACCTAGTCCTCTAGCTGGCTTACGGGTAGTCAGAAGTCAAAAATTAGACCGGTTCTGAATCGGCCCTCACACCTTCTTGAAACACAGAAAAAAAAAATTCAGATCGGTGTAACTTTTCCACACACATACATACATACATACATACATACATATCCACAAACATTTTCCATTTTTTAAATAAAAATTGAGTCATATTTCTGAGCTCGATAACTTTTGAATGGTATAACCGATTTTCAAAATTAAACATGCGTTGGAAATGTAATGATCTGTGCTATCAGAAGCCGCAAAGGTCCGGCTTAAATTTTTGAAATTTTTGGGAGTTTTGGGGACGAGAACGAAAAACAGGCTTTAAATGGGAAGGGCCGTAAAATCCACCCTTGGACCAAAATGGAGAGGTAACATATGGATGGACGAGTCTTTTCCTAAACTTTAAGATGGGATTTGGCCCAATTTTCAATTCAGTCAGGTTTAGAAAATCGAAAATTTCGTGTATATATAGTGTCGCTTGTAGGGGTGTTGTGCGCCACTGGTGAGAACTGTCGTTCTCTGTGGATTATGTATGTAGATGCAGAAACTACTAGAAGTTCGAATGCTTTGTAAGGATTAAGATCTTTTATTTTTTGAATAAAAATGGCGCGTCGTATGAAAAAATAAGAAGATAGATTTTTTGTCAAAAATTGAACGAGGAATCCAAAAACGATTGTTAATTTGAAATATGTCAGTGGCGTACTATCTTTATTCTTTAAAAAGTTCACACCATTACCCCTATGCGCGCCAATGATGAATATCAAATCCTTAATTGTATGTCAAAACATGCACAATAACTACCTCTTAAAACCCGCCAAGTTTTATTACAATGTTGCCAGTAGTTTCAGCAAAATCGTAAAAAATGTGTAAAATTTTGTTTTCTTCAACGCCCTGTATCTTGAAAATGGATGGCGTTACAAAAAAATTTTATAAAATAAACCCCAATTATTTTTCAGTTTTTTACTTATTACAGTGACCGTGTTACCTTTTTGAAAAATATGTATAAAATTGTATCAAAAAACGAAAAAAAAACGAAAAAATGCGGTTTTTTATTTTTAAAGGGACGTTTCACCAATTTTAAAATTCTAAAAAAATTCAGGATGAAAGATTGTGCAAAAATACACGTTATAATTGATTTTCGTAAAAACGAGTGTCTTAGTTTTTTTTCAGAGTTATTTAAAACTTTTAAATTGTTCTAAAAATTCGAATTTCCCGCCAAAAAATAAAAAAAAAATTTCATATAGATCTTTTTGAAACTTACAACTTTTTTAAATAAAGTTTTTGACTAGCTCTTGATGCGGCTGAGATAAAAAATAAAAACCTAAAAAGCCTAAATAGGCTCTAGGGGGGTCACGTGACCACTTAGGGGGCTAAAAATTTCAGAAAGTGAGTTTCTCTATAAATGCTAAAAAGTGGCCTATATGGAATTTAAATCGAGTTGGGGGCACTTTTCACCATCTTACCCGGCTAGGCCCTTTAATAACTATTTACCCAATCATTCAATTTCCCCTATCGTACGACTCTGGTAGTAGCCAGAAAGTTTATTTAACATATTATAGTAGGGTGTACAGCACCTACTTCTGCCAAGTATGGTAAGGATATGTTAAATTCTTTTAAGATACTAGATGCAAATAAACTTACGTGCATAGAAATCGGCCCACTTAAAAATTTGGTCATTTTTGATGTCTCATATTTCCTAAACCTGTTAGCCGATTTAAGTGATTTTTTGAACATCTTTTAGCCAGATTAGTTAACAATACAGCAATAAATTTGTAATAAAATTGTACTTACTTACTTACTTACTTACTAGCCAACGCCCACTCTTGGCATGTTAGCCATTTGGCGGCGCGCTGACCAGTATAGACGAGCCGTTTCTCGTAGGCGATCTTCATCCTCCTCGGGTGGGTCTGTTATCAGGGCTGGGCACTCTGGGAGGTGAGCAGCATCCATCTGGGGCTGATTACATAGTGGACAGTTGTCATTTTCACGGACGCCGATGCGATGTAGATGGGAGGCCAGGTAGTCATGCCCCGTAGTTGTTCTGAACGCGGCTACACTGATGGGTCTCGGCAAGTTGTGAGGGATTAGTGACTCTATTAGGTGGGCCCAAGATTTTCCAGCACCGGCTTGTATTTGCTGGTCTTTTATCTTCGCTTTGATTCCTCTTTTAATGGTGGACTTTGCTGATGTGTACGATTGGAAGCTAGGGGGCTGTGGAAGAGTAGTGCCTTCTTTTGCAAGTTCATCCGCCGCTTCATTCCCTTCAACACCGACATGACTAGGGATCCATTGTAAAGTAATCAGCCACCCTTTTTCCAGCAAGTTCGATAGTTGGACGCGGCAGGACATTGTTTGGGCACAGTCGGTATATCGATTTGTCGACAGGGCGAGGATTGCGGCTTGGCAGTCGATGAAGAAGGCAACTTTTTGGGGGTGTTGGAGATTCTCGAGACTTTTAGCGGCTTCGTGTATAGCAGCAATTTCGCCATCATAGTTGGTGAGAGGGGCACCCACAGCTATGGAGCCTTTGGAGAACGTTGAGACATATCCTGCTCCTGTTCTTCCCGAGTCCGGCATCGAGGAGCCATCGCAGTAGATGTGGAGCCACTCATGCGCTGGGTAATTGGTGTGTATCGTCTCTAGGGCGGCTTTCCTTAGGACAATGTTTGACGATAAGTGCTTCGGGTCGTTATGGTTTTCAAGACGCAATTTTGTGTTTGGTAGACAGCGGGCGAGTGTAGTTTGCGCTGGGAAGGGGGCGGCTTTCGACAGGTCAATGTGGTATTTTTCCATGATTTGATTTGCTACTGTAAGCGGAGTGGTTTGTGTTTTAAGACGTGAGGCTGCTTGTCTATATTCGTCCCATTTTTGTGGAAGTATTCGTCTTTGCCTTTCCCAGAAGGTTAACGCGTGTTGCTCTCTGCGGCATTGTATTGGTTCAATACCGGTCTGGGCTTCCATTGATGTAATCGGTGTTGATTTTGGAGCACCGGTGATGACGCGAAGGGCAGTGTTCTGGGCGACTTCAAGCTTGGAGGTGGTGTTTGTACTCGCAGTTATTGTAGCTTCACTCCCATATTCTAGTATCGGCCGGACATAGGTTTTGTATGTTGCTACCAAGACATCTTGCGTGGCGCCCCATTGTGTTGCTGTGAGACGTTTGAGCAGTCGACATCTCTTTGTGGCTTTCTCTGCAATGTCGTCGATTTGAGGTTTCCACGTCATTTTCTTATCTATGTACACCCCCAGGTATTTTGTTACATCCTCTCTTTCCAGGTCGACTCCTTTGTATGTCAGCTTGACAGCAGTCTGCTTTGTTGAAAGGGTAAGTACTTGATATACGGTTTTGGTTGTACTGACAGTTAGACAGTTTTTATCCGCCCATTTTTCTAGATTTTTGAGAGCCTGGTTCATTACTCCCTCGAGCGCTTTCAGACTGCTACTTGATGCCCATATTAGGAGGTCATCGGCATACAGGAGGGCATCAACACCAGGTGTCTTTCTAATCATTGCGAGCACATCGTTTATCATTAGGTTGAACAATTGACAGCTGATGACAGCTCCTTGTGGCAGCCCTTGTCTTTGGAGTCTGAATTTGGAACAATGGTTGTGAAATTTGACTCTCTGATACCTTTCACCGAGAAAAGATTTTATCCAATTGAACAGTTTACCGTCAATTCCAGACTTCGCTATCTTGTGTAACAGCAAACCTCTCCATACTGTGTCGTATGCAGCTTTGAGGTCTACTAGCACTGCAACTGTTGACATCTTACGGTGGAAAGCATCCTTGACTTTTTGAGCAAACTCGACTACATGGTCCATGGTGTTCCTGTGTTTCCTGAAGCCAGCTTGTGCGTCGTCAATCAGTTCAAGATGGGTTATGGCTCGGTTCAGTCTGTCCAGAACCATTTTTTCGGCTACTTTGCATAAGGAGCTTGTGAGGGATATTGGCCGGTAGCTATCAGTCAGGCTCGGGTCTTTTTGTTTCTTTAGGGTGGGTATGACCTCGCTCTTCCTCCATTGACTTGGGACTCTTGAATTCCATGTTAGGTTAATCAAGCTCAGAATGGTGTTTTTGGCTGCGGCTCCTAGATATTTAAGCATTTCCGGGTACAACTCGTCAATCCCTGCTGCCTTTTTCGTTTTTGTGTCAGAAAGAGCCGCTTCCGAGAGTAATAAAATTGTTGCTAAACAGGTAAATTTTCATTGTATACCGAGTGTACCAATCAAACTGTGTTTGTTTCTCAAAGTTCGCATCACCCTGTGGGATATTCTAGCATTTATAAAATATTGAAATTAAAACCCAACTATAGCCTCAGGTTTTCTTAACATAACGTTTTTTGACTTATTCGTATATGTTGGATAATAAAAAAGTTAGGTGCTTTAACAACTAGACATGTTCTTCATCAATATACGGTGTTTCTAAGTAAGTGCGACAAACTTTAAGGGGTAATTCTGCATAAAAAAGAGTGACAGTTGGCTTTATAAAATGTATGTCTGCAAATGTTTCGTTTCCGAGAAACGGGATGTTGAATTTTTTCTTACAAACTAAAGATTCATTCTATTGCTTTAAAACCGGTTGAGACATGCCAATGAAATTTGGTGGATTTTAAGACGTAGTTATTGCACATTTTTTGACATACAATTAAGAATTTAATATTCACCATTAGCGCGCATACGTGTAATATGACAGATCACATTACCCGTATGCACGCTAATGGTGAATACAAAATTCTTAATTTTATGTCAAAAAATCCGCAATAACTACGTCTTAAAACCCACCAAATTTCATTGGTATATCTCAACCGGTTTTAAAGCAATAAAATAAATCGTCAGTTTGTAAGAAAAAATTCAACATCCCGTATGTCGGAAACGAAGCATTCCCGGACGCAAATTTACAAAAGCTGTACTATTTCAGTCATGGTGGCCACTGAATTCGAGTAGGTTTTGTATGCAGAATATTAGTTACATATCCTATGCTATTTCGGTCCAGAAATTGACTGTATCGGTGTAGGATTTGTAAGCGAAATTTTTGATTATTATTGAGCAAATGTCTATACTGTTTCAGTCATGTAAGTAAAACTAATCAAATATTTAATAAGTATTATTATATCATAAAATTTAGATATGTTTTGAAAATTAAAATGAATAATATATATTTGAATAATATTAAAAATTAAAAACAAATGAATAACTACTAATATACGAATATATACAGTATGTTCCTGTAAGTTGGAACCATATGAAAAAATTTTTATTATTGATTTTACGAAAAAAAAAATAATATTCTTCATAAAAAGTTCTGCATGGTCTAAAACCGAAAATGCAATCATCTGATATTACTTTTGCATTATTACATCTGATATTACTACTAGTAAGTTTTATTAATAGCATATGAGAAATGTCAAAAAATATGAATTTCTGTTAAGAGTAAAGTACCTTTAGAGAAAAATTTTTATTTATTTTTTTTTCAATTAGAAGAATGTAGTTGCATATTAGAAAATTATTTTTAAGTCCAAACAAATTTTCGTAATAACAATTTTCAATCTTGTGAAATATATAAAGGTACTTTACTCTTGAGACAAATTCATATTTTTTGACATCCATCGTATACTATTGAAAAAGCTTGATATCAGATGATTGGTTTTAGATCATGCAGAACTTTTTATGAATATATTTTTTCGTAAAATCAATAATAAATTTTTTTTTCCATATTGTTCCAACTTACAGGGATATATTGTATATATTCGTACATTAGTAATTATTCATTTGTTTTTAATTTTTAATATTATCCAAATATGTATTAATAATTTTAATTTTCAAAACATTTCTAAATTTTATGATATAATAATAAATCCACTTGGTAAATATTTGATTAGTTTTACTGACATGACTGAAACAGTGTAGACATTTGCTCAATAATAATAAAAAATTTCGCTTACAAATTAAATCCTACACAGATACAGTTAATTTCTGGACCGAAATAGCATAGGATATGTAACTAATATTCTGCATACAAAACCTACTCGAATTCAGTCGCCCCCATGACTGAAATAGTATAGGTTTTGTAAATTCGCTTCCCGGACATACTATTAAATAGCAAACGGTCATTATTTTTGAAGATTTTCTTCTTTAGCGGCGAATCGATTGAGGGTAAAATTTGATTGATCCGCGCGCATGCGCACACCGACAGTATGGTATTAGTTGTTATACGGGCTCTGATTGGGTGTTGAAATTTTGAAATGATTTGTCAATAATTGTTCAATATGGAGGTTATCGGTAAACAAAAATATTGTATAATATTAGTTCGTATTGATGTGTGGACAGAAACAAAATCAAATTTATAATTATAGTGACTTTTTAAACAGTTTTGAAAAGCCGCAGGTACGTAATTCTAAATGTTTCAGTTGGAAATACCTAATAGTTTCTATACCTATCTATTTGGAAAATGTAAACAAAATAATGTAGTTACCTATTAGTAGGCAATGCTTTAATTTACATATTCTGATTACGAACAAACTTTCTACAAATATTCATCTCATATATCGTTTTCTTACTCTATATTTTGTTGTATTTTATTTCGACAAAAATCAAACTAATAATTTTATTAAATTCATATAAATTTATGGTGTAAACTTTTAGTTTGTGTATATTCCCACATGACGTATACGAGAGTTTAGTGCAGTTTGAAATGGCGTCAACTTTCGTACGGCGCGGTAGACGTGAAGTGGGTTCAAGCCCCAAGCAAGTTATTATTTTTTTATTTTTTTTATAGATTTTATGATTGTAAGTATATTGTTATATAATTTTTGAAGATGTTCATCTTTTCTGAAAGTGGTAGATAAGAAAGTTAGTTTGATTTTTAAATAAAATAAGTACAAATAACCTTTAAGTATATTTACTTCGTTTTAATTACCTATTATATAACACAGGCCTAGAGTGTTTTTGGTGCCAAAGTGTTTAGAGCTGATTTTAGGTATATTTGGGGTGCTGATTCCGAATATGGCTTTAGTTTTGCCCTACCAGCTCTAGTTTTCAAGATAACGTAGGTCGTGCCAGCTATTATGCATTAAAATACAAATATGCTGATATGGATTTACTAAATTGGAATAAAAATCACACAATTAGAAAAAAAGTATAGTTTAAGGCATTTAACTACAATAAAACCATTTGTACAATGAAACAGATATACAATTAGTTTAGAGAAAAAAACTAACAAAATAGAAAAAAGACTTTACTTGACGTAACAATACAGTCTCCTGCGCGATTTCCTGGAATGAACTTTTAAACAGTTTTTTTCAGACTCCAGCAAAAACCTGCCATCATACGGGTGTCCCATAATCCTTGGTACGGGTCCTCCATGGTTTTTATGTCTTGGTGAAATTTCTCACCTTGCTCGTCACTTGTGTCACCTAAGTTTTCAGAGAAACGGTCCAGGTGGCTGTAAGCATAGTGGACTTTGATGCTTATATTACATCCGTAATTGGAAATTATTCAGCAAACGGTTTACCAGCTCAGCATAGTTTTCACTTTTGTGATTTCCCAGAAAATTTTGCATAATGTCCACAAGAAAGCCAAGCTTTTTTCTCTACCTCATTCATTGACCCCACAAAAGACGGATCTTTTGTAAGAATTCTAATCTGTGGTCCATCAAGGATACCAGTTTTAAGTTTTTCCGTACTTATCTAGGGGCAGCTTCCTTTCTATATAGGTGAAGCATGGTCCATTAGAATCAAGTGCCTTAACGAATTGCTTCATAGGCCTAGCTTAATATGGAGGGGTGGTAAGATTATTTTCTCTGGTTCGACTAAAGACTGGGCAATAATGTTCTTTCTTGCATAAATAAAGCATAATACATTGAGAACAAATATACCGAGGAAGAAGTTTAATTAACAATGTATATTCCTTTGAATAACATATTCTTCATTATCTCACATATTAAAACTACTAATTTCGGAATGTGCCATATCCATAAAACTAGAGCTGATACAAAAGAACGGAATCCATATTTCGATTTATCGCCCTTAATATAGTAAAAATCAGCTTAAAGATTCACGGCACCAAAACAAAAGTTTTTTTCTGCAGGCCTGTGTAATAGAAGAATATCTTCTTACGTGCGTACAAAGTACACACACATTCTTTTTTTATGCAGAATTACCCCTTAAAGTTTGTCGCACTTATTTACAAATACCGTATATTGATAGTGAACACGTCTAGTTGTTAAAGTACTTAACTTTTTTATTATCCACCATAAACTAGTGAATCAAAAAACGGATGGTTAAAAAACCTGAGGCTATAGTTGGGTTTTAATTTCAGTATTTTATAAATGCTAGAATATCCCACAGGGTGATGCGAACTTTGAGAAAAAAACACAGTTTGATTTGTACACCCGATATACAACCTCTTTAGCAACAATATTATTACGGTGGTAATATTAAAGAATCAGGCTATAACATGTTCAAAAACTCACTTAAATTTGAAAAGAGGTTTAGGAAATATGAGACATCAAAAATGATCAAATTTTTAAGTGGGCCGATTACTATGCACCTAAGTTTATTTAATATTTATGTAATGGGGATGTTTGATTTAAAAATTATTTGTACCGAGTACTTTTAAAGTATTTTTTGAAATATCCTTATCATAGTTGCAAAAAAGTGTAGGTACTTTTTATTTATTTATTATTTATACATATGACCTGGCCTCTAGTGACTAATCCAGGTCGTTTTTTCCTGATGGGATTACAGATATTTTTTTTTATATTTTTACATTTTTTACTCAACTATTAAATCTATTTTTACAATTAACAATTTGCCATAATCTATTAATTACGTTTAACAAACAAATTTAAATAAACAATTTAAAATATTTTTGGTACTATCAACTCCCTGCTAAGTTATTATAAAGACAGTCCCTCTATTTTCAGAAGAGAGTTGGTAGTTTTTTTTTTTTTAATTTCATGAATTATGTATTGAATTATTATTTTTATTTATTAATTTATATTGAATTATTATTATTATAATTGTAAATATCTATTTTTGAATTTATATTTTATTTTATTTATTTTAACTTTATCTTACTCAACTTCATCAGTGTAGGTACTATACACCCTACTAATTTATGTTAAATAAACGTTTCTGGCTACTACGAGAGGTGTAAAGTGAATGGTTGATATTTGCCAAATTCTACGCCAATGATGGAATTGCTATTTTAGCATACTTTTTGGATTCTAAAATACTTTATATGTAAATAATAAATGTAGTCTTCATTCGTAACGATAATATAATATAACTTTGTAAAAATAATTTTTAAATAATACACCCTGTAGCTCGTTAACTCAGAATTAAACATTCTTAATTAATCACCTTGTATAACGATGAAACTGTATCAGAGCCAGTGATAGTCGGACAGATAGAAGCTGATTTTGTGCGTGATAAGTAATATGGAAAAACTATACGGGGATATGTTGAATTAGTTGTGTGCATGACTTTTCCCAACGGCCGGAAACCAGAGTGGGGGACGAGGGTAGTTATAAGGGGTCAAAATCCCGGTTTTTATTATTTTTTTGTGACGCTCACGATCGAGAGAGTGCACCAAAATTTGGGAATAAGTAGGTCATGACGTAGCTAAGTAAAATCTCTAGGGGTGGAACGCTACGTGGCCGACAAAGGGGTGAGGGCAGGGGTGAATATAAAAAATATAGGAGGTTCTTGCGACGTTCGTGATTGAGATAGTGCACCAAAATTTGGGAATAAGTAGACCATGACATCACTAAGTAGAATCTCCAGAGCCGGAAACCAGAGTGGGGGATGATGGTAGTTCTAAGGGGTAAAAGTCGCGGTTTTTATTATTTTTTGTGACGCTCATGATCGAGATAGTGCACCAAAATTTGGGAATAAGTAGGTCATGACGTAACTAAGTAAAATCTCCAGGAGTGGCACGCTGCGTGGCCGACAAAGGGGTGGGAAATGGGTGAATATAAAAAATAATATAATGAGATTTTTGCGACTTTCGTGATTGAGATAGTGCACCAAAATTTGGGAATAAGTAGACCATGACATAACTATGTATAATCCTCAGAGCCGGAAACCAGAGTGGGGGACGAGGGTAGTTCTAAGGGGTAAAAGTCGCGATTTTTATTATTTTTTTTGTGACCTCATGATCGAGATAGTGAACTACAATTTGAAAATTTGGGAGTAACTAGATCATGACGTAACTAAGCAAAATCTCCAAGGGCGGAAACTAGAATTGGGGATAAGGGTAGTTTTAAGGGGTCAAAGTCGCAGTTTGTATTATTTTTTTTTGTGACGCAGCATAACATTTGTCCACCACGCAGCGTTCCGCTCCTGGAGATTTTGCTTAGTAATGTCATTATCTACTTATTCACAAATGTTGGTGCACTATCTTAATCACGAACGGCAGAAAAACCCCTTATTTTTTGATACTCACCCCTGCCTACCACCCCTTTGTACCCCAAGCAGCGTTCCGCCCCTGGATATTTTACTTTATATCTTTAATAACTTTATTCGTCGAATAAACTATTATTCATCATTGGCGACACGGCCATTAGATGAGAGCAGAATATTTAGCTCATAAAAAAGAAAGAGGGGAGCGCCAACTATTTAAAAAAAAATAGTAAAATGAAACGGACATTAATAAATTCAGTATAAATTGGAATAGAATAATTAGTGGAATAAAAATGAAATAAAGATGCAATGGTTTATAACGTTACAACGTATTAAAAATTTTTTGAATATTTTAAATTGTTGAAACGAAAAACAATCAAAACTATCTCTAGCTGTTGCTATTTTCCGTTCGGTAGTTATTTATGTCAATATTCATATCGTATGCACGCTCTCTTTCTCTCGTCTCTGTATTTGCACAGAATGGCAATTGGATGCACCTCGACATATATTTCAAGACTGCTTTGATAAAAGTGACATATATCAGACAATGAACTGTAATAAATTCACGGAAAGTCAAAGATAATTCGGTATATATTGCATTTGGAGTGGTAATGTATAAAAGATATTAGATTCGCCAGAACAAACAATTATTTATATTTGAGAGAGAGAGAGAGAGAGTTGACATTGTATGAAACCAGGATTAAAGAAGAAGATTTATTGCATTGCACTACTTATTTTATATCAAAGAAATATAATATATTTATAAACTAAAAAGGGATAGTTCCCTGGGTTGTTCCCTGTATTAGGGCAGTCAATGAGGATATTTGGCTCCGAATTCCATCCTAGTACATCGATTTACTTGATATTTTTAGAATAAGTAGGGAATAGATCAGGAAACAAAGTCTACCCCATGCCGATGTGCGCTTTTTTCTTGGGGGTGGTTCCCACCCATTCTCGGGGGATTTTTGGTTAAAATTTTTTGGTTAAAATAAACACGGAAGTTGCTAGAGAACCTAATTCTGAGCAAAAACTGTTCTATATTTTTTTCAAAACTCGATACTTTTGGAGTTATTCATGGTTAAGGCTATTAATGTTATTAATGGTATTTCCATTATCATTGAAATATTACACCTTTTTACGATTTTTTGCGAATATCTTAAAAACTATGCATCTAACGAAAAAAATTAAATAAAATATTTTTGTAGCTTACAAAAAAACAAAGAGACTCGTTTCTTCATAAATCTTCTACTTATAATACAAAAAGAGATATGATAGGTGAGAAAAGTTTGTTTTTTTTTTGTGCATGCCCAAATCGGTTTATTCAATTTGAAATAACAGAGAAACGGTCGATTTTTGGTGCTACAAATACCTTTTGAAGTGCTAGAAAAGACCTTTAAAATGAGCAACATTAAATGTTAATTACATTCAACCTAATCGACGTATGCTGCAAAATATTGATGACATGTAATTTAAGAAAAATGGGAAGTATATTTTTAACCCCTCACCCATCAGAATTTAAATACATCGTTTTTCTTCTACAATACTCTTTATTATAGTGTTATTTCTATGTTTAAAATGTTAGACGGGTTTAAAATGAATGGTTTTTGAAAAAAGTAAAATCAAATTATAGAGCGCATTTTTATTTTTTTTAAATCTTCCACTTTCTCCATGTAACTCGAAAATGGTAAGAGATACGAAAAAAAGATACATACTGATCAAAAATATAGGGTTTTTTGGGATAACAATTTTATTTTTGTTTTTTATTACTGTATCTCTTATTGTTTTCAAGTTACAGGAAAAAAAAGGAAGAATTTTAAGAAAGTTTAAAAATGCGCTCTATAAATAATGTGATGTTATATTTTTTTTTTCTAAAATCATTCATTTTAAACCCGTCCAACATTTGAACATATAAAATAACACTATAATAAAAGGTATAGTAGAAAGAAAACGATGCATTAATATTCTGGTAGATGAGGTGTTACATACACTTCTTATTTTTTCTTACAATACATTAGTCATACATTTTTTTTCAGCATATCTCGCTTAGTTTGAATGTAATCGACATTTAATATTGTTCATTTTAAAGGTCTTTTCAAGCACTTCAAAAGGTATTGGTAACATTATACACCTAAAATCAACCGGTTCTCTGTGATTTCAAGTTGAATACACCGATCTGAGCATGTCATAAAAGCCTTCCATGATATTTCGATCCTAGTTATTATCTCTTCATCAGAGTCACAATTTACATTTAACCAGCTGCCAAGGTACTTGAAATGATTTACCCGTTCTAACTCCTCTCCATCAAGAGAAAGCTGACCTTGATCTATATTAATCTTTCCAACTGCCATCCACTTTGTTTTTGAAATGTTGATTTTAAGGCCTCTTCGATAGCTTGCTTCACTGACTAGATTTAGTAATGTCTGAAGATCTTGTAAATTTTCAGCAAGAATGGCTGTATCGTCAGCGTATCTAATATTGTTGATTACTTCTCCACCTAGCCTTACTCCCTCTTGTCTGTCATCCAAAGCCTCCTTAAAGATTTCTTCAGAGTACAGATTAAAAAGGGTGGGTGATAAAACACAACCTTGTCGTACTCCACGTTTTATCGGCAGTTTTTCAGTACGACTGTCTCCAATGTGGATAGAGGCTACTTGATTGTAGTATAAGTATTTCAGCAGTTTTATATCGTAGTGGTCAAGTCCTGCTGCCTGCAGGCATTGAAAAAGTGTATCATGTTGTACTCAGTCTAATGCCTTCTCGAAGTCGATGAAACAAACATAAACGTTCTTTCGGAATTCACAACTTTTTTGTAATAGAACGCGCATACAAAATAGTGCTTCTCTAGTTCCTAGACCATTTCTAAATCCAAATTGCTTATTACCCATTCTAGTTTCGCACAGAAGGAATACTCGGTTTTGTATAATACGTAAAAGTATCTTAAGTGTGTGACTCATCAAACTGATTAGTCTAAAATCGCTGCATTTGGTGGGCTTGCTTTTCTTTGGTAATGTTATAAAGAGTGACTCCAACCAATCATCTGGTATTTTTCCTTCGTTGTAAATTTTGTTAAAGAAAGTAGTCAAGTAGGTAATGTTTTCCTCATCCAAAAGTTTAAGTAGCTCAACAGGGATTTGATCTGGTCCAGGTGCTTTATTTCAAATGACTATAGCTTATTATGTATTCTTGCTTCAATGTCCAGCTTTCAAGTCCATATTGCAGTATCGAGAACACCATCCATCCATCCAATGGCACTACAGCCCAAATCGAGCCTTGGCCTCCTTCAATAAGCTTCTCCAATCATTTCGATTTACCGCTGTTCTTTTCCATGAACGCGTTCCCAGGAAGTTCCTGGCATCCTCATCGACTTCGTCTTCCCATCTCTTTTTAGGTCTTCCAACAGGTCTTCTTCCCTGCATTCTTGCATTCAGCAATTTTCTGGGGATTCTATTCTCATGCATGGGGACCACGTGCCCTGCCCACCGTAATCTCTGCAGTTTAGTGTGTTGTGCTAGAGTTGGTTCGCTATATTGCTCGTATATTTCTCTATTATACCTAATTCGCCAGTTGTTATTTTCACTTATTGGGCCCAGTATCCTACGTAATACTTTTCTTTCAAACACATCTAATGCATTGGCAGATTTCTGTGTCGCCACCCATGTTTCGCAGCCATAACTTACTATGGGCCTGATTATTGTTTTATATACCCGGAGTTTTGTTTTCCGGTGTACGTCTCGCGATTTGAATATGTGGCCCATCGCGAAATAGGCATTATTTGCCAGCACAAGCCTTCTATTTATTTCCGGTTCTTCCTCATTGCTTGCAACCAGATCCATTCCTAGGTACGTGAATCTATTCACATGTTCTATATCGCCAATAAAGTGTTGTTGCGCCGGTCTATTTGATCTGGTTTGTATGAGTAGTTTTGTTTTATCTGGTTTGTTTCGAGAACACGTAGCATCTAAAATCTCTTACTCTCAGTTCTAAGCTAAGGTCTTTGTTGCAGAGAATTGTTCTCCTTTTTACGAATGTTTTCTTGCTATTTCTATCCTGGTCCTTATTTCTGTTGTTTGAACATTTTTCTCTGAAATCCAGGTTCCTAGGTATTTGTATTTATGAACCCTCTCTATCGGTACTTTTCCCAAATGTATGCTTGTTTGTATGTTTGTTTTTTAGTTATTGTCGTGTATTTGGTCTTGTTTATATTCATTTTTAGTCCATATTCTTCACAGAAACTATTTGTTTTGTTGAGTAGTAATTGGGGTTGTTCAGCAGAGCTTGCCATAATCACGGTGTCATCTGCATGTCTTATGTGGTTAATAGATCTTCCGTTAGTTATTATTCCATCACTTTGAGATACTAATTTTTCTTCAAAAATGGCTTTACTATATGCATTAAAGAGTAATGGAGATATAATACATCCCTGCCTAACTCCTCTCCTGATTTCATTTTCTGGACTGGGTTCGTTATCTATATCAATTTGTGCTGTTTGATTCCAGTAAAGGTTTGTTATTATTCGTAAGTTCCTTTTGTCTATATAAGTCTATATAATTTGTAACCCTATTTTGTCTGCCATAACCGAAACGTCATGCTACAGAATCATCGCTGGCTCAGCATGGCAGGACCGGGTGACAAATGCAACCATCCAGGAAAGGCTCCAGTATACACCACTGAGGGAGGTGGCCGAGAAAAGGACACATTACTTCTTTCACCAGGCCAAAGAAGACTCCTTAAGACCAGGAATATCCTCGGGAATAACAGGATCCAGAGGATATTAAGAGAAAAACACCGTCTGATCGACCACATGATCAGACGATAGCCAGGTGGTTGCAAACCGGTCAGGTAAGTAGGTACGAAGCCAGAAAAAGTACCTACAGAAGAGTATGTCCAGGAAACAAACAACAAGTGAAGAACCAAGTCCCAAGGATGCAGTTCAGAGGAGGTGGTGCATATAGCGGAACACTTAGAAGAAGAAAATGAAATATCTTAAGTTAGAATGCAATGTAAATTTTATTAAGGCAATAAACGTTTTTATTTATTTTTATTTTTATTTTTATTTTATTTTATATAACCCTATTTTGTCTGCCATAAGTAAAAGCACGAAAATGGGTAATTTTTCTTTAAGTGTAAAAAGCAAAAGTGTATTGTGATTTTTTGTGTATAGTTTAAACGACAGCTGATTAGAGAATAAGTTTATATTTCTTTATACCAGAAGGAGTAACATAATCTGTTTTGCGATTAATCACCGATAAATGCCGAAGGAATTGCATTTTCAGGGAACGAAACTTATTATTCATTGTATTAAATAGTAGACTGTTGTTTGATGGAAAGTTAGTTGTAGATGAGCAAAATTTTGTATAATTTAAGTATACGCGTGAAAATATAGCAAAACAGTATGTTAGTAATGTAACACCAAGTTTTTACGTCTCTTTACGGATAAACATAAAAAATTGATGGCTTTTCTAATAAAGTAAATCGAAGAATTCCATAAAAAGAAAATCTAATTGTCATTTTTTCCACTTTGAAATATCTATTAAGCTAAAACATTTGTTAAATCCAAAGGCGTCATGCATTTTTAATCCTCTCGAATCGCTTCATCGCCTATTCTGACAGCCCGACCGTTGAAATTTTAAAATAATAAAAGAACTGCTTAAAGAAAGCTATTTCCGGTTTTTAAATAGATTGTCTTTTTAATGTCAAAAAGGTGATTTAGCTGCTACGAGCGTACGGGCCAATATTCAAGTTTCATTATTAAGGGGAAATGGAGTGAGTTGATATTGAAATTGGAATTAAATTATCGCCTTTCGTATAATTCTCTCTCTCTCTCTCTCTATCTCTCTGATTTAAATTAGAGGCTACCAATAAAATGTCGATGCTTTCAAGATATTTGTTTGATTGGAAGTACTGGGAGGCATGACTAGGATGCGACGAAATGTTGTTTCGATGAATACATAAAATTTTTCAGATTTCATTGATGTAAAAAGAAGATTTCCGAACGTTTTCCATTATTTCATTTTCGTGTAAATATTGTAATAATATTCGAGTTGGGTTCTTTAAATAAGTCTACAAAGCAACTCTTACTGTACGAGTCTACATAATACTGTTGCAAGACAATCGAAAAAATCTTTGGTGGTAATAAACTTATAACAGTGGGAAATGAGAGAAACATATTTAAAATGACACAGCAATATTAGTTTCCTAAAACACCTTCTCAAAAATTTAAAAGATTTTTATTAGTGAGTGGAGTAGGCGAGGATACGCTAACATTATTGTCTAATAGTCCTGTCGCCAGGGGGGGTACAACGGCCTTCTTAATTCAGATGGACTTACCCAAGTTTTTTTTATGTATTTTGACCCGTAGAACACGAATTTTTTGGGTAACAGTTGATCCGGATGTCGATAAAATTGTTATAAACGAAGAAGTTGAGGAATTACATAACAGCGATTTCTCGCAAAACAAAACATTTTTTTGTATTTTTTCGGTCATTCTAACCAAAAAATGTTTCTACAAACTTTTTCGTAGGATGCATAGTTTTCGATATAAACGCGGTTGAACTTTCAAAAAATCGAAAAATTGCAATTTTTGAACCCGAATAACGTTTGAATAAAAAATAAAACAGCAATTCTGCTTACCGCCTTTAAAAGTTTAAGTCAAATTATATCTGTTTTGAATATTTGCATTGCTAAAAATTTATTTTTTGATTGTTAAAAAAAGCTATAAACACATAGTGTTTCCCGCGCCTAATACATGCGTTTTAATGCATGCTACTTAGAAATAGCCCCGCTTGTACTTTTTCCTCCTCTACGTACTCGTTCGATTTTAAATGAGAAATCATTGAAACATCACTCAAGCACTAGGTGTTTATAGCTTTGTTTTAACAATAAAATAATACATTTTTAGCAATACAGATAATTAAAACCGATATAATTTGACTTGAACTTTCAAATGCGTTAAGCAGAATTGCTATTTTATTTTTTAATCAAAAGTTTTTCGGGTTCAAAAATTCCAATTTTTCGTTTTTTTGAAAGTTCAACCGCGTTTATCTCGAAAACTATGCATCCTACGAAAAAATTTGTAGGAACATTTTTTGGTTAGAATGGCCCAAAAAATACAAAAAAATGTTTTGTTTTGCGAGAAATCGCTGTTATGTGATTCCTCAACTTCTTGGTTTATACAATCTTATCGACATCCGGATCAATTGTTACCCAAAGAATTCGTGTTCTACAGGTCAAAATATATAAAAAAAAACTTGGGTAAGTCCATCTGAATACAGGAGGGCGTTGTACCCCCCCTGGCGACAGGACTACTAATGACTCATTGTTTTTATTTCACCTTGTTGTCCTTTTGTAAATTATTCAATAATGCATTTGTAAATTATCGCCTCTAGTATAATTCTCTCTCTCTCTCTCTCTCTCTCTCTCTCTCTCTCTCTCTCTCTCTCTCTCTCTCTCTGTCTCTCTATCTCTCTGTGTCTTTCTGAATTAAAATAGAGGCTTTTTCAAGATAAACTGCTCGTCAAAATTTAGGGATATAGAAAATTCTGCTAAATTTTCATAGTAGATTTTTTCGTGAACAGATTAACAGATTGCGAAATTTTTTTTATTTTAGATTTTTCTTTAGTATTTACACAGTTATGCAAAGATTCACTCCAACTTTTTTTTTGTACTTATACCGGGTGGAAGAAAAGAATAATGTTTTTCTTATGTTTAGTTTGAGACGTCCTGTGAGGAGGACGAGGTACAAATGGGAGTATATATCGAAATCTTATTGTAGTCTTATGTTTTGTAAATATTTTGTTTTTGAATGTCTCTGATAGAAACAAAAAAATAGACGGTTTTGTAATTTAATATGTGTTTTAACCAAAACAAAAGTTTGAGACACCTTGTAGGGTGAAAGGGGCACAAAGGTGAGTATACCTCGATATTATGTTGTAGTCTCATATTTTGTGAATTTTTTACTTTTTTAATTTCTCTATCTTTAATAACAAAGGAACTAGACGGTATTACTCTTTAATATGTGTTTTAACTGACGACATGCATCACATCGCACATGTGAAACATAGAAACACATATTAAAGACTAATACCGTCTAGTTCCTTTGTTAGCAAAGATATCAGAGAAATTAAAAAAATAAAATATTCACAAAATACGAGACTACAACATAATATCGAGGTATACTCACTTTTGTGCCTTTTTCTCCCTACAAGGTGTCTCAAAGTTTTGTTTCGGTTAAAACACATGTTAAATTAAAAAACCGTCCATTTTTTTTGTTTCTAAAGGTATCAGGGACATTCAAACAACAATATGTTCACAAAACAGAAGACTACAATACGATTCTGATATATACTCACATTTGTACCTCGTTCTCCCTACAGGGTGTCTCAAACTTAACATAAGAAAAACATTTCTTTTCTTCCACCCGGTATAAGTACAAAAAATAAGTTTGAGTAAACCTTTTCACTAAAGAAAAATCTAAAATAAAAAAAATAGCGGAATCCGTCTGTTCGCGAAAAAATCAGCTATAAAAATCAGCATCAATTTCTATATCCCTAACTTTTGACGAGCAGGTTATTTGTTTGATTGGAAGTACTGGGAAGCATGACTAGGATGCGACAAAATGTTCTTCCGATAAATACATAATTTTTTTTAAATTTCGTTGATATAAAAAAGTGTTCCGAACGTTTTCCATTATTTCATTTTCGTGTAAATATTGTGTATAATATTCGAGTTGTGTTCTTTAAATAAGTCTGCAAATCAACTTATACTGTAATATGTATGATAGTATGAGAGAAACATAATACTTAAAATGGCACAGCAATATTAGTTACCTAAAACACCTTTTCAAAAATTTAAGATTTTTATTAGTGATTGGAATAGGCGAAAATAGGCTAAAATTATTGTTTAACTCTAACTCATGGTTTTTATTTCACCTTGTTGTCTTTTTTTTTTCATTAACAAAATGTAAATTTTTAACTTATCGCCTCTCGTATAATTTTCTCTCTCTCTCTCTCTCTCTCTCTCTCTCTCTCTCTCTCTCTTTCTCTCTCTCTCTCTCTCTGATTGAAAATAAATAGAGGCTACCACGAAACTGTCGATGCTTCCAAGAAATTTGTTTGATTGGAAGTACTGGGAAGCATGACTAGGTTGCGACGAAATGTTCTTTTCGATGAATACATAAAACTTTTCAGATTTCATTGGCATAAAAAGAAAACTCTATAAGTGCTCCGAAGGTTTTCCATTAAATTTTTGATTATCTAGTAAATATTTTGTAGATTATTCGAAATGAACTCTTTAAATATGTCTGTAAATCAACTCATACTTTAATTCTAATAATATTGCAAGATAGTCGTACGATTAAGGTGAAATAGTAGCGATCAACAGGTAGCGAAAACGCATTCCAAGATTGCGGCTGTAATTTTGAATATTTTTTCGAGATATTTGGCACACGTATTCGTAATATAATAAAGAATGGCGGTGCAGAGCCCAATTTGAAATCTATATTAATATGTGGAAATTACTCTGTAATTAAATACAATATTAAAAAAACGAGCCTGTACCGCCATTAAGAAGAACAAAAAAATACACTTTCTTCAAATAAACTTTTTTATCCGATGCCTAGATTTTGTGTCATTTTGGAACTACTAATGAAATAAAAAATTTTAGAAGTTCCAAAATGACACAAAATCTAGGCATCGGATAAAAATGTTTATTTAAAGAAAGTGTATTTTTTTGTTCTTCTTAATGGCGGTACAGGCTGGTTTTTTTAATATTGTATTTAATTACAGAGTAGTTTCCACATATCAATATATTTTTCAAATTGGGCTATGTACCGTCATTCTTTATTATATTACGAATACGTGTGCTAAATATCTCGAAAAATATTCAAAATTACAGCCGCAATCTTGGAACGCGTTTTTACTACCTGCTGATCGCTACTGTTTCCTCTTAAGTCAATGGTTGTTATTGCTACGTCCGCATATCCAATTTGCAGTTGAAACAGAAGACAAACACCATTCTGCCCCATTCCTTGACACTACACTAATACGTAGCAATAAGAAAGTAATAATAACATATTGGTAGAGGAAACCTATCAGCTCTCGAAGATTTGTCGTATCATAAGCATAATACAAAAATTAATCTTGTAAGTCAAATTAAAAATAGAAACTTACAAATTTCAGATCAGTTACTCCATAATAAAAACCTAAAAATCCTTCATCAGCTCTATCTAGAAAACTCATACCCAAACAAACTACTTACTAAACTACTATTCAATACAACAAATGATACATTTTCCGTAACACAAGCCAACCCTAATCAAACACCACAAAACATTAACCCCAAAATAGACACAACCACTGACACCAAATTAACCCCGTTTATATACTTTCGATTACCATTCATACCAGACTTAACACCGAAACGTAACACGAATTATTAAATCAGTTGATGAGAATTTGAAAATCGATAACTACTCAATTTTAACAATTGATTCCATTTTCATTAAATTTAAAAATAAAACACCTACAGACCCGTTATCGAAGAGAGTCTCTTGTATTCCTTGTGTATTTTGTAACAAACAATATATTTTCCAAACCAACAGACACCTAAAAGACCGTATTATTTCCCACAAGAATGACAGTAGACTATACTCTGCCAGATGCTCCCTTGCAAAACACGTACAACCTTAAAAGACTACAACCGAAGTAACCTCAACAAAAGACTCTTCCTTGAGATGGTATTTACCACCCAAACTGAAAACTTAATAAATAAGAAATCAGATGTCGAGCATCTCAATGAGATTTATGCTTATTTACTAAATGTAGAAAAACAACATAAATCAACACACATTTTAAATAAATAATTAGCCTAACATAAAATATAATATTAAATTTCGCAACTAATAGACAACCGGTATAGTAGATTTCAATTAATTAAGCGTCTGTGAAATTAGGGACATGAAACTAATTATCTTCTCACATAAAACAGTAACATTTGATATTTGGTATTTCTGGTATTTAACTTTATTGATATTCGGTCAACTTAATGTTTTTATTTTGATTTTACTGTGTCTTGTGCTCGTCCTTATATTAATGTAAAAGTAAATTATTACATATAATCTATGCTTTAATCTAATATACATATCGCCTCAAGCGCAATCCATACTGATTCATACTACAGAGTACTTGATGTTGAAGATCGCACTGCCATTAAGCTCAATTAATTAAGACATAAATTAACAAAAAATATTATAATTTAATAGATATAATCTTAGGATGCAGGAAGGTCAAGATAAGTTAAAAAAATATAGAGCATGTTTTTAGAGACCTGTTATGAAATAATTTCATTTTAAAGTCCTGTTTCTTTTCCCATTTTCCCATTTTCACATAACCGATCACAGTAATATATTTTACAGTCTCACCTTTACCTTCACCGAAATGCTTAAACTTGTCCCCATATTCTAAACGGAATTAACTACGTCGTTCCAGTGAATACATTACGAAGTAAATGTAACTCTATCCTCAAACATATTTAGCTAACTACATACCCTGAAGTAAATATGGCGGGTAAATTTTAATTTAAATTAAACGAGCATTTTCTCGAACAGAAAGTCTACACTTGAGTCCCTGCTGTGTCGTGTTCAAGGAAGTATCACTAAATGTTTTCGCTGGGAAGTTTTTTGCATCACGATACGAACACTTTCCTCACAAACGAGCAAATGATGCCTCTAAATGAGCCTAGTTTGTAAAAAAGGGAGTTGTACCGTTGTATGTACATAGTCCATCTATAAAGTTACTTGTAATAATTATATACTTACATGCAAATTTATTTTTAAATACTGTATTTTTTTTTTCATATTAAGAGTTAAGCCAAACTTTATTATAAACTTGATGCATATCTTACACCAGCGTTTCCCAACCGGTGGGTCGCGACCCACTAGTGGGTCGCGGGAGGATTTCAGATGGTGTCGCGCCGTGGCTCTTACAGTAACTGGGTACCGTACAGTGACCGTGTTCTTTATATTCATGGGAAAGGGATGGGTCGCGAATATGAAAAAACATCAGAAGGTGGGTCGCCAGATATAAAAGGTTGGGAACGTCTTACACGAAACACGAATAACGTTTATATACTACTACTATTGGTTTACAGCTTTCTCCGACGCCTTCCGACTCCTAACCGCCATTCTTCTTTGTTTAGCTATAGACCTGAAGGGATTTCTCTTTCTTATAGTTCGTTTCAAATTCCCTCCCTCCAGCTTCTTCTTGGCCTTCTTCTTTTCCGTCTCCCTTGTGGTGTCCACGTCAGAATCTGTTTAGAAATTCTGTCATCTGGCATTATCTGTACATGGCCATACGATATCAATTGTTTTGTTTTTTATGTCATCAATTATTTTATGCGTGACTCCCATATCCGATTTCTTCTCGATATGCGCGATGCTCTTCTCCAGAGGTCCATCTCTGTTCCTAGTAACATTCTTTCCATTCTTTTGCCAAACTTCACTGTTGTGTGTAATTGCCCTTTTAAGTATGGTATGAGCTGTTAGTTTGCTTTAAATATTGTTTGGCCCCACAGAGTGCCGTTCATCATGGATACGGCTTTTCTACGCTGTATGTTTCTATCTTTTATAGCAGCATCGAATGTTCCATCTTGAGTTATCTCCATGTACACTTCCACAGTTTCCTTTGCATCTGCAAATGTCTAATTTCATAAGTTCAGGGGGTGCTGGATGCTTGGAAGTTTGGATTGGTACCTATTTAAAATTTTCCATGCTTTTTTCAGTCTTAATCTTCTGGATCACAATGTTTACCAAGCCATGATCTGGTGATATACTCGAATACTGTGGAAACGGGCTAAATCTTGTGTTGGGGGAAGTGAGGAGAGATTAAATGCAATTTTTACCACTGTACTAGCGAATCGTTTGTATCTCAGGATGTCCAGAGAATCGTCTTTATTTCCGCCACATAAAGAAGCGAAAAAACTTTCGCCAAAAACACTGAGTAAAGATGGCTCCACTTTCACACTGACAAATAATGTTGTTTCACTAGCTAACTCAGGATGCTTCTGCAAATTTTTTATGAAATTTACTTTGGTCATGTTGTACGCTGATGACGTTGTGTCGCATCCTGAGAAGACATGGAGAAAAAGTATATTCTGTGCAATTACGTGGTCATATATAAAACCCGAAGGACAGTACAATTGTTCGGAGGTACGCCCTTTTCAGGTTTTAAAAAAATATATTAGGTTGCTTCCTTTCTAATGCCGTGAGCACGACAAGGGTGTAGATGTCTTCTGCTATGATTGTCACCGAATCATACTGTGATGCAGCAGGCGCACAGCGGACGATGACAGCATCTGCATTAGATTCAGCCTGGTCGACACTAAAACTCACCTCTAATAGAGCAGTCTTCAGAAGGTATATGAAGTTAGGTTTGTTCGTTTCATTACCAAGAAATTTTTCTTGCGATAATCTTGATACGGTGCTCTTATCAAACTGTACATCTATCGATTGGTGCTTTTTAGTGCCATGCTAGCGCTCCCATAACTTTGTTCCGGCGATATTAGGATTTTCAGAGCAGCCATCAAATAACAATATACTTGTAGACAATCCATAATTTTCTTGCACGTACCCAAGACACTCATGGAGAATGTTTTTAAAAGAGGAATTTCTATCGCAAACCACTTTACGTATCATAAAACCACAATCGATAACAAAGTGGCTTCTGTGACTGTTATTGGAGGGTCGTCCTATTATTGGTTGCAAAGACACTAAACAAGGACGATTTGGTACTCTTTCTCATTCCATCCTCTCTGTGAATAATGCCAATGGAAAAGATGCAAGTTCGTATGCCACATACTGTTTAATATCACCGACATGTTTCTCTCTAAATGCACATCCGTTAAAATAGGAACAAGGGATTGATGACAACAGGAGATTTGTCGAGTTCGGTAGTACTTCTCTTGTACTTTGTAAAAGTAGTATTAGTATTAATACTATTTTACAAATATTTTGATTCATGCATCTGCATCGAGATATACAGGAACTCTCAGGTTTTTTATATATACATACATAAGTTTTTAGAGCAATTTTTACAGTTACATTCTGGTACTAAGTCTGCTATGAAGGCATTAAAATTAAAATTTTTTGGGGTTTCATAGTCTTATTATCTATAACAGGGGTCCTATTATCAGGGTATTATCTGTATCAGAGGGTATATCAGAGGCTAGTTTTGTCCGGACCGCAAATAAATTCAGAATATAGTGTTTTGCAATTATGAAAATGTTTGGCCATGAAATCGTGTAGGTACCATGTTTGGCCCAACTTATGTATGTTCTTTTATATTTGGCTCAACTCCCTAATGAGAATCAGTTGCACTAATCTCATTCCAAACTTCAGACAAGTTGTAATTTTTTTTTACATAGGAAACATTTTTTAAACAAATTCAAAATTACCTTTTTGTCTCGAAAAATACATTTTTAGGTTTGTTGCGTAATTTTAAACAAAAAAGATTTTTCATAATTTTTCTGAAAAGTTGATAGTTTTCGAGTTATAAGCGATTTAAATACTGAAAAATGCAAAAGTACGTAGGTACATATATGCATTTTCGCGGCTTAAAAACTCGTGTAAATTATTAGTGTTCAGGTTGACAAGTGCCTAAATTAAAAATTATACATCCAATTTCAAGATTCTAACGAGTAATCGGAATTTATTTCAATATAGACTTATTTTATTTGTTAATCGCCGCGCGTCGCACTTTGGTGCATCTCTGTCGCACGTATACCTACATTACGTACTTATGCGAAAAATTCCCAACATATATTTGCCATTTTTTTAAAATTTTATAATATTTTATTGACATATATTTTTTCATAATTTATTTATTTATTCAATTAGTTATTGCCAATGTGCTAATTAAATATGCCAATCATATAGTGCGACGCGCCGCCGCGACGGCTTAAGGGTCGAGTGGACGCGCATAATTAACAAACAAAAACAACTTGGATGTTTAAACTTCAATTCAGGCACAACCTCAAAAAGAATATTTTACACATAAGTTTTCAAGCTTCAAAAATGCTTATTTTCGCATTTTTCATATTTTAACTCGCTTAAAACATAGAATAAAAGCGAAATCTATCAACTTTTGAGAAAAATCATAGATTTTTTTTGTTTAACATGACCCAAAAATGCTGAGAACATATTTTCGGGTACCTACAAAAAAAATGATGTTTTGAATTTATTAAAAACAAAATTTAAACAATTTCTGCCCAAAAATTTTACCCGGCATCCTTCTGATTTGTTTATAAGGGCTATTTTTTAACAACAATACGCAAAGAAGCCGAATTAGAACAATCAGACATAGGTAGCATTAAATCCGGACCCCTGAAATGTCATAGGTTTTCGAAACGGGCCATCGGAAACATAATTGGTACCCCCTGATCTATATGATACCCGTATAAAAGTGGATCGAATTTCTTTGCAGCATCATCATTGCATATAAAACGAGCATTTTATGTGGCTATTTTATATGGGTACACACAATTGACGTTCCTTGATAATATTGCAAAAGAACTATTAGATGCACTCCTATATGTATATCACATAGGTAATGAGTAGACTTAGGCAAATATGCAAATAAAAAGGTATGAAATATGCGAATAAATTTGCAGTATTTTACGCAAAAATATGCACGTTTATCTAGAAAATATGCATGTAATAAAATATTATTAACATGTACCTATGTATTTTAGAAACTAAGTTTATGTAATTAAATATTTAAGTTTAAGTATTTTAACAAATAAAGGATATTATTTGAATTGTAGTAATAATAAATTATTAAATGCTGCTTTGGAGGGGTATATACCTCACAGAAGGAACCATATGTACCCCTCCGACGATCTCTAATAAGGGTGAAACGTACCTATGGTCCTCTCTTAATGAATTGAAATGTAAGATCTCTCTCATTTTCGTTTTCAGTGAATTCTTTTAAAAATATTAAATAAAAATCGATATAGGAATCTTAAAATTATCAAAATAATTTAACTTTTATTTGCATAACACTTACAATAATTAAATTAAAAATATCCAATAAAATTTTGTGCAGTAATCTTGAAAATGTCAAGAAATAACTGCGCAAGAAGGAAGAACCCCCAAATATTTACAGGAGGCCTCAACCTTTTCTTTTTATATTTAAAGAAAAAATAATATGAACATAAATTAAGAGCACTTCATTAATTAAGTGCAATATATATGTACCGCAAAAAAACAGTAAAAGCAACCTTTCAGTAGACTAGTGAATGATTTGCATTTTGAAGATTTTTTCATCTCAAGAGATTTAAAAAATGCTTGAAAACAGAAAAAGATTTCTTGCGATCCAGCCTTGTGTTCGCACTTATTAAAAATATTCTCAATTTTTGAAATGTTTGTTTGTACCACCGCACCGTGTAAAATACGTAGGTACTTACGGTTTTGCCACAAAATGAGCAATAAACTTTATCCATATCCATAGATACCTCTTTGTAAGGTTTTATAATAGTTGAAGCACTTTAAAATTTTATCACAGTTTATTTTCGGATTTTCAAAGTACAATTATTCACAATTACACATATACGTGTTCACGGCTTCAATTTTTCGACTTCAACAACAAAAGTGAAATTGGCCGTCAAAATAAAAAATTTTACCTAGAGATATAAACTGGCAGATTTTGGAACCCTTACATTCAAGGACAAAACTATAAGCCGCTATCTTTTATTAGTTACTAATTTCGATACCAAAAATTTGAATACTAAGAGATTACAAATCAAAATATTGGGATTTCCAAGCTATTTGTTACAAGAATATAAATAGTTACAACCAAAATTTCAAATTATATGCTCTTTATGCACACTTTTATAAAAATATGCAAAATTTTAAGTCTTTGCATATTTTATGCATAATATGCAAAATATGCAATTTGCATATTTGCCTAAGTCTAGTAATGAGACTCTGAAGCCCCAAAAAGTTTTAATTTTAGTGTATCCAAGAACAAACTTATTACCACCAAACTGTAAAAATTGCTCTAAAAACGTTTGTGGATGTGAAAAAGCTGAGATTTCCTGTATACCTCGATGTATCTGCATGAAAAAAAAAAGAATGTGTACTTTGTGCGCAAGTAAGAAGTTATACTTCTATTATGTGATTTCAACGAAATTGATATATGTAGTTCAAACAGTTTATTTATATTTTATTTAAATATTAAACTAATTTTAATACTTACCACTTTCCAAAATTTTTTATTAAAACAATACCAAAAATTAAAAAAATAAAAGAATAAAACACACACAAACACATTGAAAAATGCCACAAAGATAATGATTTCTGAATAATAATTGTTGGTAAAAATTTGAACTAAATACGTATTTTCTGAAAAAAAAAATTATATTAATTATACTTACAATCATAAAACCTATAAAAAAAATAAAAACTTGCTTAGATCTGTAATCGAAGCCTCTACTCATTTACCCACTTACACATCATATCCTTCATGTGGGAAGACAGGCCAACTGAACGTTTTACTGGTTGACAGTTGAAGAGATAAGTGGATAAAGGTCATGTCACATTTTTTTAAAAAATTGTTTTATTATCTTTTTGTTCTTGTAATATGCTATTTAACCTTTTAAAATTTTAAAATTACATATTTTTAGCAAAATAAAAATAACAGAAAGGTATTAAAGCAATAACATGTCACACAATGATTTCCGAATTGTGGTGGATAAAGATATTATGTCCAAAATTGCGCTTGGACATCATACCTTTATCCACGTCAAATGTGTAAATATGGAGAATTTTCTACTACTTACTATTTGGATAAAGGTAATATGTCCACAAAATTTGAAATATTTGGCGTTAGGTAACTTTTATTAAATTTTAATTAAATCGTAAAAAAGTACCTTCAGATACCTGTTTAAAAAAGTATAGCAATGCAAATTTATAAAACAAATAATTAACTTGGAACAAAAGACACTAAAATGCTCATTACTCAAAAACAATATTTTGTGACATATGACCTTTATCCACTTATGTCTTCAGTTTTGAATTTAATCAAGTTAGTTTGATTGTTGTGGAATTAAAATATTAAAATACAACAAAACATAGAGTAAGAAAACAATATATTAGATGAAGATTGGTAGAAATTTTGTTGGTAATCAAATTATGTAAATCAAAGCATTACCTACAAAGGTATGTACATTTTCCATTTTCCAAATAGGTAAGTACCTACCTATGTAATTTTTATTACAATATTGAAACATTTACAATTGCGTACCTGTTGCTTTTAAAACTATTTAAAAAGTCACTACAATTATAAACTTGCTTTTGTTTGTGTCCTCACAACAATAAAAACTAATATACACAACATTTGTTTACCCATAAACATTGACGTATTAATAAAATAACCGACATGTTGAACAATTGTTGACAGGTTATTGTAATTACCCAATCAGAGGACGTATAACGTTTAAGCTGCGCCAAGTACCAAGATTTTGATGATTTCGCGCACATATAAATTTACTCCCAACGCTCCTAAAGAAGTATAACTTCAAAAATGTTTGTAAGAATGGTATTAATAAATAAAAACAACTTCTTTTTAGTTGTATTTCTGAAATCTTATTTTATAATGATTTTTTTTTCTCATTTAGTACAAAAAATCGAAGAAAAAGTAAATAGAATTAAAGGTGATACCAGATCATCTATGACGATTTAATTACAGTCGGAAAATGAAAGATTACCCATGAACGATCACAGCAATCACTTACTTTGTATTTTCTGTCTTGTTCTATAAATAACAAACGTTTGTTATAGAAAAAGACAGCATATACAAAATAAGTGATTGATGTGATCGTTCATGGGTAATCTTTAATTTTTCCGACTGTATACGCTCTGAGCTTCGCTGGTGTCGCTCCTGGCGGATTACTAATTCAACTTTCACCGGTAATTTTTAAATTTATTATTTAAATGTTATCGCTTAATATTTACAACGCTAAAAAGTAATTAAATTGTAATAGATTTTTTTAAGATTTTGCTAATCAATTTGACCTTCTATTGATGAAATATTAATTTCTTACTTCGGATACTTTCACAATTATCGTGTAGATGGCGCTAAGAATTTATAATTACATATTACGGAACATTAAAAAAACGTAAATTCAGTATTTAAAACGTAAGTACATTTAAGGTAAAAATATATACCACAGCTTTGACCAACTAATATTTTTTATAATTAATGTTTTTAATTTTAATTTTAAATTAATCACTTTGACATTTATGTCAAATTTCCGGTAAACGTTTACAGACTTGCCACTACTGGCGCTCGCGAATTTATAAATATCCCCTCTACGTAGGAGCTCACAGCGTATACACTCTGAGCTTCGCTGGTGTCGCTCCTAGCGGTTACTAATTCAACTTTTACCGGTAATTTTAAAATTTATTATTTAATTGTTATTGCTTAATATTTACAACGCAAAAAAGTAATTAAATTGTAATCGATTTTTTTAAGATTTTTCTAATCATTTTGACGTTCTATTGATAAAATATCAATTTCTTACTTCGGATACTTTGACAATAATCGTGTAGATGGCGCTAAGATTATAATAGATTATTTATGATTAGATATTACGGAACATTAAAAAAACTTAAATTCAGTATTTAAAACGTAAATATATTTAAGGTAAAAATATATACCACAGCTTTGACCAACTAATATTGTTTATAATTAATGTTTTTAATTTTAATTTTAAATGAATCACTTTGACATTTATGTCAAATTTCCAGTAAACGTTTACAAACTTGTCACTACTGGCGTTCGCTAATTTGTAAATATCCCCTCTACGTACGAGCTCACAGCGTATAAGAATTATATGATAAAATTGTATTAGTATCTTCAAAAATGAAAAGTAAATACATTTGTATCGAGAGGTTAGCGTGCAAACCTTTACCCTATGAGCTGATCTTGCGCCTCATTTAAAATATTAATATTTTGCTCGATTTTTTAGCCAAAAATAAACCTACGAACAATTTCCTAAGCTGAAAGTACCTATTCCTTTTGAGTTCAAATTCCTAATTTTCCTTTTGAGTTTCAAATTTCTTAAGAAAAGGATAACTTCAAACGGGTATATGCAGCTTTAATACAAATAAAGATAATGTAATTTAAGTAAACTTTGTTTGAAAGTCTATGAATTGATTTTTAAAATTAGACTTTGTAAAGCTTATATCATGGGTGGAAGCCGAGTTACGTTCGAAAAAGCTTCGAAAGATACTTATTTTGCAATTTGCATTTTGCATTATGCTCTAATTTTACAATAATATCTTGAGTTCTAACTGTTGGATTTCACTTTAGTAAAAACCATTTCCTTTGTTTTGTATTAAGGAACAAATTTTATTTGAAAAATTATTTTGTATCTCTTTTAGTCTGAGCTAGAGCCTTATAAACAATTTGTATACAGTTAAATTGTTTATAACAATTTATTGATAACTAGGATCAAAATTCACCCTCGAAACTCGTAATCAGCAGTCAAAAATCCATAAGAAATCGTCGAGTTTACCCATCAGAATTGAAAAGGTCACGGTGACCTCTATTTGGCGCCTAGACTATTGAATTTAGTTATCGATAAAGATACTATAGTCCAGGAACCGAATCTTTTTACCTCAGAATTTTTACAGAATGGATCGACTTGTTTGAAAATTTGAGAAGAAGTAGTGGATAGTCCAAGTATCAAAATCTATATGATGCCTAAAGGCGCTTTTACCATGGGGGTGGTTGGTATCCCATCTAGAGGGTGGACATTTTTTATTATATTTTGACCGCAAAAGTCGATAAAAACATTCATTCTAAGCAAAAACTGCCCTTTATATTTTTTTGATAAAATTAATAGTTTTCGATTTATTCGCTATCGAAAGGGTTAGTTTCATATCTAAGGAATCAATGTTTTTCGATGGTATACTCATTTACAATTCACTTAATTTTTGCCGTAGAAATTTTTTTATAGCAAGTTCTTGGGAATTAAATAACCTACAATTTCATATTCAAACATTTTGTCGCATCTCTGATGCTAATCTTTCCATTCTGAAGAGAATAGCATTTTTTACCAAAATACAAAAACTCGTTATTCGCTTTAAACTCCAGTTTTTATTAAACTAATCATTATGAGCCAGTCAAACTTCTAGAATCTATTAACAATACATAAATAAAGAAGAATGAATAAGACTAATGACTAAAAACACCGCTGACTTACATTATTATGCTTCCAATTGGATTTCCCTCTTTTTTTTTTTCAAAAAAATATATTGATTTTTTAATTGTAACTTTTTTATTTTTTATCTTGGAAAGTTTGGTGAAAAATAATTTTGTAGATATTTATAAGATCTATAAGCCTGTTAATATTAAATCCTTTTAGAATCCTCAGTCACAAAAAGAGATGACATTGAAAAGCTTGGTAAAGATGGTTTTTGCATGTTATTACAAGTTTTAATTGTCAATAGCTCACTCAATTTTTGTTGTAGAAAAAAATTTTGCAAACCAAGTTCTTGGGAATTAAATAATCTACAATTTCGTATTGAAATATTTTTTCGTATCTCTTATGCTAATCTTTCTATTCTGAAGAAAAGGTCATTTTTTACCAAACTACAAAAACTTGTTATTAACTTTTAACTCCATTTTTTTAAAAACTAATCATTTTAAGCCGATCAAACTTCTAGAACCTAATAATAATACATAAATAAAGAAGGGTAAATCAGGTCAATGACTAATTTTAATTAAGGTGGTGATTAGGGAGTTGTTTTCGATCACTTTTTGCTGAAAAAAAATGGGGACTGATATTCTTTTCATTATAAGTCACTTAATTTTTGAGCTAGAGACTTTTTTTTTTCTCGGAGATAGATATTGCTAAATACTTTAAATTAGTTTCAACAAGTTATCCTCGAAAAATGCATAGTTTCCCGTCTTTTGACTTTGAAACTACAATATTTAGCATTTGACGAAGAAGAGCTAACATAGTATAGCTCGATTATTATTGGTCTTTAAAAAAACTGGAAAAAACGGTTTTATTTATTTTTTCAAAAGGTACATTTTTGTTAAATAAAGTTGTTTTGATAAATCTTTATGAGTTATTAACAGGAAACTTATTTTTTTTACGAGCGTACAAAAATGTCTACTTTCGCGCACGCATTTTAGTTTAGAAAGTTTTACTTTTCCGCACGCGTGTCACTTTTCCGCACGCGGTTTACTTTTCCGCACGCGGTTTTTACTTTTCCGCACGCGTATCCACCGTCATGGAAACCAAGATCGTCGTCATGCTAACTAATTATATTGAAAGTTTGGTTTTGACAACATTGTCAAAGAATTAAATCAACTTTTTAACAATTTTATTATTATCAAATACAAAATATGTAATTTTAATTATATTTATTTATTACTTACAATGTTTATATTGAACGTACAACTGAATCCTACGCTTTTTTCTTCAAATGTGCTGTTAACTTAAAATAATCGCCTATATTGACATTTTTTCAATTTTTAATACTGACTTGAGCATGGAATAGCGGGACCACAAAGTATTTGGTTTGCAGATTTTGGATAGACTAATAAAATAAGCCAAAAACACTTCTTCTTTTAAGCTATTTACACTTTTTTCTTTACGCCAACTCATAAAAATATTGTATCCTTTCTTGTACCTGTTTGCTGATTTTTCCGGTAACAAATTAAGATAATTGACAACGTCGAGGATAGATGGAGGTAGTTCTTCGTCACTTGATGCCATCTAAATCACTGAATTATTTTTAATTCGTAAGTAAAGATAAATTTTAAAATGTGTGACGTGCTTCTTGACAATAATTGCTTTGTTTGACATCGTTGCTATGCCTTTAAAATATTAAAACCTGTACATAACAGGTATTTAGGCACCGCATTAAATTTAATTCGGTGTTATTAGATCGTCGTCATGCTAACCAATTATATAGAAAGTTTGGTTTTGACAACCTCGTCAAAGATTTAATTTGTGTATGTATTTTTATATTAATTCAATTAATTGATTAAGATTTGGTCATTTTTAAATGCTCGTAGAAAAAATATTGTTCCTAACTCTTGCAGAAAGTCTCTTTTCCGCACTCGACTGCTTGCCGAACTCCGCTTCGCTTCGTTCGGCAAACTGCAATCGCGTGCGGAAAAGTATGACTTTCTGCACTTGTTAGGAAAATAACTATAAAACATTGATTTTTTCGATATAAAACTAACACTTTCGATAGCGAATAAATCGAAAACTATTAATTTTATCAAAAAAATGTATAGAACATTTTTTGCTTAGAATGAATGTTTTTAACAACTTTTGCGGTCCAAATATAATAAAAAATTTCCACCCCCGAGATGGGGAGGTAACCACCCCCATAGTAAAAGGGTCTTTTGGCATCATATAGATTTTGTTCCTTGGACTATCTACTACTTATTCTCAAATTTTCAAGCAAATCGATCCATTCTGTAAAAATTGCAAGGTTTTGTCCTATTTTAAGCTTCATTACTTGGACTACTAGCCGCGTACAATATGATACTAATAAAATATCACTATAACCCTTTGCTTAAGTCATCTCCGTCCTTGATTCCTCCCTGTCGACTTTTGAAGTTATGTGAAAAGTTGTGAGTGAAGTTTTGACTGGGTTATTAGAATAAGCCCAACCTTCGAGGTGAAAAGGGGCATTAAATTGATATTCTACTAGGTCTTAACTGAATAAAGCTCCCCTTCCGTAAAACTGATAAGATATAATTGATAATAATGTTCGGAGGACTTAATTTAAAGTATGTGTCAAATAATCTGCAAAAGTTTTTGGATTAAAGCAACCAACAGAGAAATTCTTTTAACACGAGAAGTTTTCTTTAAACTATTCGACGTGTTCAAAGAAATATTTTTCAATCCATTAATATAGAAATGGCGAGAGGTTTTAGTAGATTTAAAGTTTTGAGTACACTTTAGAAATGTCAACTTTTTACTTTACTCATAATGCCTTTTTCTACAGTAACAAATTGGTGGTGTTCATTATATAAAGTCCTTAAAATATTTTCAGACAAAAGTGGTTAAAACATAGTACATATATGGTACCTAGTTTTTTAATTTTTTAATATACCTATTATATTTTTTTAGTTGATATCGTCGCCTCAAAGCAACAGTTAGGATATGTAAAATATTGTAGTTTCGAGAAAAACGCAATTGAAATTTTTACGAATTTTTAATTACTTATTAACTTTTTTATATTTGAATGGAATTACATGGAATTTTGTTTGAGTATATAACTTTAGAGGCCTTACATAAATATTTATATTAATTCATAAAAAAGTGAGAAATAATTGAAAAAAAAAAGTTACGTGTCCTACTGTTGCTCTAAAAGTTAATCTGTTTTTAACGATATCCGTAAATATATGTTATAAAGTGAGGGCGTTTGAGTTGGAATAAATTCATTATCTCTAGAATGGGAGCATTTGGAGAGAAATCCTCAGACAGGTCGATTTTTATTTTTAAATTATGACTTTTTATCATATATATCATACTAATGACGTCATCCATCTGGTGGTGATGACGTAATCGATGATTTTTTTAAATGAGAGTAGGGATGGTGCGACAGCTCATTTGAAAGGTTATTTAATTCTCTATTCATTAATATAAGCGTTAACATAATTATTTATACAGGATGCCCAAAAAAAATTTTTGTTTATTAAATTAATTGAGACAAAAAGAAGAGTGTATGTAATTCATTTACTTTAAAATACATTTGAGTGCTGTCAGAAAACAAAAAGAAATGTTTATTTCATAAATAAACATTGTTTTTCGCTTAAATTCAATGTTAAATTTGCCACCCACCTGTCTCTTAGCAGCTTGAACATTAAATTTAAGCGAAAAGTAATGTTTATTTTTGAGATAAACATTAACACCTGTTTTTATGAAAGCAGTAAAATGTATTTTTAATTAAATAAATTGCTTACATTCTTTTTTTGTGTCAAATAATTTAATAAAAAAAAAGTTTTTGAACACACTGTATAAATAAATATGTTAATATTTACATTACTGAATAGAGCATTAAATAACCTTTAAATGAGTTTTAACACAACCCCTACTCTCATTTAAAAAAATCATCGATTACGTCATCACAACCAGATGGATGACGTCAGTAGTATGATATATATGGCAAAAAGTCATAATTTAAAAATAAAAATCGAACTGTCTCAGGATTTCTCTCCAAATTCACCCCCTTCTCGAGATAATGAATTTATTCCGACTCAAACGTCCTCACTGTATAAACTTATTGTACTGAAGTTTTGTGTAAAATTTTACACATTTTATTATAAAAATCAAAACAATTTTGTTGTTCAAACCTTTTATTAGGTAAATCATAAACTCAATATACATGTTTTCCGACAATTTTAAAACTTGACAACGAAAATGACAAACAAAAGAGAATGAAAAATTAATCAGAATTAGTTGTGGTCACATCGGATGCAGATAACTATGTGAAAAAATTATGGTGTCTCTTTGGTATTAAGTTATCGTTGCATAAACTCATTAAATCATTCTTTTTTTTTAATCGGTGTCGGTGGTGCTTGCTCATAGGCAAGAAATAAAGTTGGCTTTTCTCTCTGGCTTCTTAACTTTTTGATAATATTGATAACATCAAATTCTTCCTGTTTGAATGAAGTCTTTTAGAAAATTTTTCCAGGTTTGCCTTTCTTGATTTAATCCATTTGATGTCATTGATTAAAACTTTTTGGCCTTTTCATTAACATTAAAGTTCGATCCCATGTCTTTGGCTATTTTTTTCCAATCAAAAATTCTTCAGTTGACATCTCAGTAACTTCATATGGCTTACCTTTCTTTTTAGCTGACTTTGCAAAGGTGGTCAATTCAGAAAGAACATAAATTCGACCATTTTTAAGTATTATTGTTCTTTCCTTTTCAATACAATATACTAAATATTGACTTCTACTACATATTTTAGATTTTTTATAACTTATATTGGCTGATGCTGAATTGTTCATGTTTATTCTCACAATACAACTTTTAATATGAATGTAATAGTAGAACTGTGGTAAGATTTCTGAAGATAATAAAAATTGTGGGTGCAAGCCGTTTAATATAAACAAAGACAAATATTGGCAATTCGGCAATAACTACATTAACTGTAGGATATGCGTAAGATAACTTAGTGTTGCATTAATATTTTGTGACCAAAATTAGTAAAGGACAAAATACAACAATAGGATATGTATGTTGTCTTAGTGTTTGCATTATAGCATATGAGTTAAAGAGAATTAAGCTACATAAGGATATGTAATATTGTGAAAAAAGGATTCCACTTTTTATTTATCTTACTGTTACACTCAACAGAAGGGTTTATTTCCAATCATTTGAAATGGTTATCCCAAAAGTCATTTTTTTTACATATCCTACTGTTGCTTTGAGGCGACGATATATTATAGAATCATTTAGTGAAGGGATTCTCAATATGTGCTACTTGTACCATTGGTGGTACGTAATACCATAATTTGGGGTGGTAGGTACACAAAACACAAAAACACAGCCAAAATCTAGCATATTTGTAGTTAATTAGATTACCTAGTTCGATAGCTATTTCGGTTAGGTGGTACCAATAATAATTTTGTGGTACATGACTAAAATACATTGAAAACCACTGATTTAGTAATAGCTAAAAGATTAAATAAATGTTGTACTATTTTTCCCGCGATATATCTTTATTTAAAATCAATGGGAAAATCTTAATAGTTGGCTGTATACCATAGTTTAAAAAACTCATACAGATGTAAAAACTTCAAGTTGTATACTGGTATAAAATCGTTTATTAAAAAACTTCATAAAATGTCGTGCAAAACGTTTTCGTTCTAATTCAGAACATCTTCAGTGCATTCTGCTAAATAATTGTAACTAGCACACTATTCAAAGTGGTAACTTCATAATATATGGTTATATATATATTTAATATACATGTTAAATTTTATGAAAATATGGTTACTACCAGTCGATGTTATAAGATTAAATTAAGTGCATGCTTAAAGAGCAACAAACTTCCCTGCTCGAAAAAACTAGGTACTTGCTAGTTCAATGGGCACAGACCAACTGATAAAAAAATATATTTTTGTTGTTTTTAGAACAGTTGTTTTCAGAACTTTTTAGCGACGTATTAGTATAATATAATATTTATGGATTACTGTCGAAGGCCGATATGATCAACCAAAAAGGAAAATGTATTTGGTAAATTTTCTAGTGACTTTCTTGGGTGTGAATCTGTCTTTTTAGTTTACCCTTCCTGATTTAAAAACAAACCATGGTGTATCGTGAGTTTTTTGCAGATAACTCAAAAAGTAAGTATTTTCTTGAAAAAAACATTCTTAGCAAAAATATAGCTTATAAAAAAGTGAAAAAATGTTGTATATATGAAGTACGTAAACCCAGTAAACGCATAATTATTGTAGAAAATGTAAATAGGTTGTTATTCGTCAAATTTCAAATCGAATATTTCTACGTCAAATGAACAAAAAATGACGCACTTTTCGGAAAAAATCGTTAACAGTTTCTTAAAGTGTTTAAAAAGCTTCACTTTTGTTTTTAGAAAAGTTTCTAGCATTAAAAGCGAGCAAGTTACGCTCGAAATAAAGTTGGTCACTTTTTTTTTGGTGAAAAAAAATCGTGAAAATCACTCATTAATTAGCATCTCAAATAAAATTAATCGTTACCGCTTCACAAGTTACTTATTAACGGTGTATAGTTTATAAATAAGATCTGTAAGTTTCATCGGTTCAAAGTGCTTATTTTTGTAAGGGCTGTAGTTGAAAAGGCTTAAACGAGTCACTGATCACGAGTTTATGAAAATGTTGAACAGTCATGTCTTCACCTATTCTTGTCTATAGAAAAACAAAAAATCCACAATATTCAGAAAAGCCCCATCTCTATGAGATTTTTGGTATATACAAATATCAATTTTTAAGTTATTTTGTAAGAAAAAATTTGTATAATTTCAAAATTTTCTTTTTTTCAAGACCAATTTTTTTTTCAAAAATAAGCACTTTAAGGAAATATAACTTACAGATCGTATAAAAAATACATAATTAAATTAAATTAAGTATTAAAGTAAATTAGAGTGAAACGGTAATTACCTAATAATTTCGTTTGGGATGCTAATTAGAGGGTTATTTTCACAAGTTTTTTTACCAAAAAAAGGGACCAAGTTTAGTTTGAGCGCAACTTGCTTATGTTTGACTCTAGAAACTATTTAACAAACAAAAATATTTATTTAACTTATTTTAAACGAACCAAATACCTAATAGGGCAGTCAATAAAGGTATTTGGCTCCGAATTCGTTCCTACTACATCGATTTACTTAATATTTTCACAGTAAGTAGGGAATAGTTCAAAAAACAAAGTCTACCCTATGCCGATGTGCGCTTTTATCTTGGGTTTTGGTTTGAATGTTTTGGTTAAAATAGCCACGAAAGAGGCTAGAGAAACCAATTCTAAGCAAAAACTGTTCTATAATTATTTTTTGAAAACTCAATACTGTTTGAGTTATTCGTGGTTGAAAATTGGCCATTTTCATTGAAAAATGACACCTTTTTGGACGGATTTTTGCGAATACCTTAAAAACTATATATCTAACAAAAAAACTATTAAACTATTTCTGTAGGTTACAAAAAAAAAACAAAGAGATTCGTTCATTCATAAATCTTCTAGTTAAAATACAATGGGGGATATGGTAGGTAAGAAGAGTTTGTTGTTTTGCTGCATGCTCAAATCGGTGTATTCAACTTGAAATAACAGAGAAACTGTCGATTTTAAGTGTATAGTGATACTAATAACTTTTGTAGTGCTTGAAAAGATCTTTAAAATGAGCAGTACTTAATGTGGATTAGATTCAAACTAAGCGAGATATTCTGCAAAAAAATTGATGACTAATGTATTTTAAGAAGAAATGAGAAGATATATATTTAACCCCTCATCCATCAGAATTTAAATACATCGTTGTCCTTCTACAATACTTTTTATGATCGTGTTATTTCTATGTTCAAAAAGTTGGAATGAAATAAAATGAATGGTTTTTGAAAAAAATAAGATCAAATTATAGAGCGCATTTTTAAATTTTCTTAAAAATCTTCCTTTTCGTCCATGTAACTCGAAAAAGATAAGAGATACGAAAAAAAGAAACCACAAAAAATATAGGGCTTGTTCAGATAAAAATTTCCATTTCATCTTTCATTATTGTACCTCTTATCATTTTCAAGTTACATGGAGAAAAAGGAAGATTTTTAAGAAAATTTTAAAATGCGCTATATTTGATTTTTTTTTCAAAAACCATTCATTTTAAACCCTTTCAACTTTTTGAAAATAGAAATAACTCTATAATAAAAGGTATTGTGGATGGAAAACGATGCATTTATATTTTGGTGTATGGGGGTTAAAATGACATCTCATTTTTACTTAAAATACATTAGTTATAAATTTTTATTGCAGGATATTTCGCTTAGTTTTAAAATAATGGACCTTTAATACAGCTCATTTTAAAGGGCTTTTTAAGCACTACAAAAGGTATTAATAGCATTATACACCTAAAATCGACCGTTTCTCTGTTATTTCAAGCTGAATACACCCATTTAAGGATGTACCAAAAAACAAACTATTTTCACTTACCATATCTCTTTTTGTATTATAAGTAGAAGATGTATGAAAGCAAGTGTCTCTTTGCTTTTTTTTTGTAACCTACAAAAATGTTTTATATAGTTTTTTTACTTAGATGCAAAGTTTTTAAGCTATTCGCAAAAAACCGTTCGAAAAGGTATTATGTTTCAATGAAAATAGCCAATTTTCAACCACGAATATCTCAAGTATTGAGTTTTCAAAAAAAAAATTATAGAACAGTTTTTGCTTAGAATTAGGTTCTCTAGCGAATTCCGTGGTAATTTAACCAAAAAAATTTCCACCCATAAGAAGGGGTGGTAACCACCCCCCAAGATAAAATCACACATCGGCATAGGATAGACTTTTAATTAGAAGATAAGTAGAGGCTAGGCCCAAAATTTCATTAAAATCCATGCAGTATTATAGAATTTGAAGGTAATATCCTATTCTGGCTCCCATTGACTGGCGTATAAGTAGTAATTTCATTTTTAATTTGAATTGACAGAAAAACAGTGACAAGTTACAAAAATGAGCAACAACTTCTCAACAATACCTATTTTTTATTTCAAGTTCAAACAAAGTGTAAGTGTTCTTTGCGTTAAAGCGCCTAAACCCGACAAAGAGGATTATTTTAAAAATAAGCTTTTTAATGAGGTCTTTCTTAATTAAACCAGAGTTGAAGCATAAAATGTCAACTAAAGTACTCTGGCTAAAACGTTTTGTTTGTGTACACATCAGCTAAGTGACTTCGTTTGCCAAAGTCACGTTAGTTAAAGAATACTGTTCAAGAATTGTAACACCAATAACTTTTATTCTAATAATTTTTTACAATAAAATTATTAAGAAGAGGCTATTTTTCGTAAAATTTTACTTTCTTTGTTTATTTTAATAAATAAGAAATACAGTCATTACGGATCGTGTTTTTGAAGTTATACTTCTTTAGGCGGGATTGGGGAAAATGTTGAGAGTGAATTTTTATAAAAACCACAGTATAAAGTTAGTTGCTAAATCTTTCAAGTTGCTTATGTATCAGTGCAAGTAAAATGTAAAAAAATATATTGATGTTTTTAGTTAATATATTTATTATAATTTTTGTGTATTTGTATTTGTCTTCGTCGGAAATAGGATAATTAGAATATAATGAAAGGAAGATTAAAAAGCAATCTTACTATTTGTAGAATATATCAAAATACTTACTTACTTTCCGTGTCCGGAACACCAACAACTTTAAATTCTGTATTTCCAATGGTTGGCCACATAGATGGCCCTATCATTTGCTATAATTAAGTCTTGTTCTGTGCAGGTCTCTCTCATCTCTGTGCATGATAGTAGATGCCCGCTGGTCTGAACCGCGCCACAGTCGCAGGTATCGTCCTCCTGGTATCCCCATTTTTTCAGGTTACTAGCACAACGTGAAACGCCGGTTCTTAATCTGTTTAGCGCTTTCCAAGTCGGATACGGTAAATTGTATCCAGCAGCCATTTCCTCTGAGGGAGGAAAATGTGTCGCGGTAGCTGAAGCTTACCATAGATGTATTCGGCGAGTCTCTGGCACTTCGGGGATGGATCTTGATGTTTTCAGAAAGCTTTTCCGAGATCTTAGTCTGCTTGGCTGAGTTTGGTGGTCATATAAGGGGTGTCTTCGGTCCGTCTCCTGCTTTTTTCGTTGACCTACCTCTGACGTGACCTTCTTCCTGATAGGTGGTGGAGCAATTCCACTGTCAAAATAATCAATTTTGATATCAATTTTACCGCCATGGCACACTGACTTGTACGATTTTCACCCGATAACCGTAGTCAAGCAGTGTTAGCGCTGTTTAGACCAGTAAGGATCTGTGAAAAACGTCTATTTTTGGATGTGAGAGGTGGCATTCGGATTTTTGCAGATAAAGTTAGGTGACACCTTCAGTAATCATAATTGACTTATGCTTCTTCTCAAATATGCCCGAAACATTAATAAAAAAATTAAAATATTTAAAAATTTCGAAAAACGTCGATTTTTTTCTGCTTTCTTTGCTTATAACTTTAAAACGATTCGTTTTGGAACAAAGTCGTAGAGAAATAAAATAAAGATAATATTATACGACTGGTCAAAAATTTCAACGTATTACCTTTTCTGCAATATAGCAATAAATACAAAATAAGGGAGCAAAATACGCCTGTTGTTATTCAATGTTTTTAACCACTTTGGTGGCACTTAGAACCTTAGTAATTTGCTTAGAAAATTCTTTGTAATATACTTAAACCGTGTACCAAATTTCATTAAAATCGACTTAATAGATTTTGCATAATAAATTTGCAATCTAAATATTTTTAAAAAAGTTAAATTTTTTTAAAATCTTTCTGAACAAGACCATTCAAACATACATTCGAACATACAAAAAGTAGACCATTTAGAAGTTAGCTAATTTTTTTACATATTTATATAGAGGTGCTCTACCTATCTAATACACTTTACAGAATTAAAATCGGATTATTTAATGGGCCTCAGCAATGTTTTAAACTTATAAACAATTTTTTGGCTTATAAAAAATAGCTTTGTTTAATAATAAAAAAATTAATTTTTCGCAATGCAAATAATTAAAACCGGTATAATTTGACTTAAACTTTCAAATGCTGTAGCAGAATTGCTATTTTATTTTTTAATCAAAAGTTATGCGCGTTCAAAAATTGCAATTTTTCGATTTTTTGAAAGTTCCACTGCGTTTATCTCGAAAACTATGCATCCTACCATTGATTATAAACCACCCACTGTGTAGTTATTAATCAATGATCCTACGAAAAAACTTGTAAAAACATTGTTTGCTTAGAATTACCCAAGAAATACAAAAAAATATATTATTTTATTATTTATGTAATTCCTCAAGTTCTTTGTTTATAACAATCTTATCGACATCCGGATCAACTGTTAGACAAAAAAATCGTGTTCTGCGGGTCAAAAAATACACAAAAATCTTGGGTAAGTCCATCTAAATAAAGGAGCCCGTAGCTCACCCTCCTGGCCAAAGCACTAATTTGTTTATATGCCAAAAAATTGTTTATAACTTTAAAACATTGCTGAGGCTGCTTAAATAATCCGATTTCAATTCTGTAAAATACATTAGATAGGTGGAGTACTTCTTTATATGTAAAAAAGTTGATAAATCTTTATTAGTTCTAGTTTTTGTTGTGCAAAATTTTAAAAAATTTTAATTTTTTAAAAAAAGTTTAGATTGCAAAATTATTATTTAAAATCTAGTTAGTCAATTTTAATGAAATTTGGTGTACGATTTTAGCATATTACAAAAATTTTCTAAGCGAATTAGGAAGGTTCCAAGTGTAACCTAAGTGATGGAAAATCATTGAATAAAGACAGACTTATTTTGCCCCCTTATTTTAAATTTATTGCTATTCTGCAGCAAGGGTGATAAATTAACACCTTTGTAACCAATCGAGTCTGATAAAAAATTTAATTATCTTTGTTTTATTCCTATACGACTTTGTTCCAAAATGAATTGTTTTAAAGTTATAAGCAAAAAAAGTAGAAAAAGAAAACGAAATTTTTTGAAATTTTTAAATATTTTATTTTTTTTATTAATGTTCCGGGCATATTTGAGAAGGAGCATAAATCAATTATTATTAACGAAGTTATCACCTAACTTTATCCGCAAAAATCTGAATGCCACCTCTCACATCCACCTAAAAACAGATCCTTACTAGTCCAGTTATATTTTGAATGGGTGACCGCTTAGGGACACCTCATTTTGATACCTTGTACTTTTTTAATTTTGGTATTGTTTCAATAATTTTGTAACGACCTTGTCACGTCGTTACATAACATTTTTTTAAACTTAATGCATGCCTAGTGACGGTCCAATGGCACCGATTACCCATTGTTCGGTTTTAAAGTTTAATTCATGTTGATATTTCGACATTTGTTGACAGGAAATTTATTATGGTCTAGCGGTTTAGAAAGAGGAAGATATGCGTACTTTACGTTGTAATGTTTAAAGAATTGCTGTTTCTTTTAAGAGTTGTTTGTGTTCTTGAATGGTGTCTCGATAGATTCAGGGTCCTGTGTGGGTTGAGAGTGGGATGTATTCCTGCTGAACGATACTATTAGACAAGCCTCTGATGGATTTAGTAAGCAGAAGTAGATTCTACTATTTTCCGAATACTCAGTAGGTTTCTGTTTATTGTGAGCCGTTTTTTGGGATTTATAAGCGGACTCTGGTAGCCCGGGTGACTGGTGTACACTCCACTTCCGATAATCACAGGCGATACAACCAAAATATTAAAGTGTTTACATTTGAAAACGTCTGACATTCGGAGGTTATGACGTGAGGCTAGGACGTGACGTTCGTCGTCTTCTTCTCTTTTCTAAACTGGTGTTGACAATGATCATAGATATTTTGTTGATGGGTAGAACGGTAGTAGCATGACGTCATTGGGTGGTTAATCTGGTAAATGTATTATTCTTCTCGACTATAAAGGGATTGCGGGTGATGGCAGACCGTGCGGGGTGTAGATATGCGGAAATGCCATTCTCCTGTAATATATAATCGGATTCGACAAGGTTGTTGGTGCTGGAGTAACCCGGTGTACTCTAGGAGTGCCGTCAACGAATGACAGCTGATGGAAATATGTCTCGAACACAGTCTCGTTTTGGGAAGAATCTGTCCTGTCACAATCTGTTCTACACTATCAGTATCTGTAGTAGTTTTTTTTCTCTGATTTTGGCTTTGGTTTAGAACTAGAACCCTTAGCCACGTAATTGTATAACTTATCACTAAGTCAGGGGAGTAATGTGTAGTGTGTGTGTGTTGAGTAAGTGTCCTGTTACTTTGCAAAGTCGACGTCATTGTCTTTGCAAAGAGACGCTAATTTTTTCCGAACGTCTGCGGTCCCTCCGGTGAGTACCGATCCCACAAGGACAGAAACTATTTTTGTCCTTGTGGGATCTGTAGTAGTTTTTTGATTACATTACTAAATGTCATTTTTTTGGGACTTATTAAATTCGGTAAATATTTAAAAAGGGCACGTGTATTTTTTTACATTTGTTTAAATACGGCAGATAGTCACTTGCGAAGTGATCTGTAAATATTTTCTATGTGGTGGGATTTGAGTAATTAATTTTTCTTGAGTAAAAATTATTGATTTGCATTTCACTTTAAAAAAGGTGGACCTAATTTGGTAGTATAAATTGATGTACTACTAATATGTATAAAGTATGTACAGTTTGATGGCACATAGTAATGGGATTTTATTATTGTTTTAAGGATGCTTGTACCGGGCAATATTGCTTGTACCGGACTATAATTTTGTACCAGAATTTATAAGCTTTCTTTATACCAGACGGTAGAAATTTACACACTGGACGCTAGTCTATTTTCTTGTTTCTGATTGGAGGCGGCGAAGAAGGCCTAAGGATGAATCAACTTCTGCAGGATGATGAGTATCATTTGTAGTTTTAATTATATATTTTTTTGAACTTATCAATTTCCAACATCTCATAGTATTCTGGGCTGATTATCGGAGAATAGGCCATTTTTGGGAAAAGTTATTTACCAGCAATTTTATTGCTGGAATCGAATTATAAGATCCTATATATTAATATTATAGGTATGCAAAGTCCTCAGATAGTGTGCTACTTTTTTTATAAACAAAATGGCGCACGAAAATCGTGTTTTTTTCAATTATTGCTCTATAACTCCGAAGATTTTAATTTTACAAAAAAAACACCCAAATAAAAATTCACCGCGATTAAATTCTGCATAGAGACGCGTTTTTTCCGATCTGCTTCGACGAAAATTTTCCTCGGAAAATGCGGGTTTTCCCAACAAAATCTTTAATTTTCAAATAAAGTTTTAGATAAGTAATTATCTAACAATAATTAAATAATTTGGTGACTTAAAAGCCTTTTTGGTTTAGATTATAGTTCCTGAAGCTGATGAAAATTAAACGAATATTTTAGCAACAATTCAATTGTAAATTAATAATTTACGGTCGCAATAATAACCAAAATAATTATGATACACTGATCAAGCTTTGAAATCTTATAAAGATGAGATGCCTTTTTAATATTTTGTCGACAAAATATGAATTTTTTATTTTTTTGCATAATCTTTAAATGTTTAAAAAAATAGTTATAAACAAATTAACGTTTCTCAGAAAGTTTTTATTATATAATTTAAAAAAATAGCTAAAATGGGCATTTTAAATATCTTTAAAATGAATGCTTTAAAACTTTTTTTGCAACCATTTGTAAAAAAGTTATGAAACAGCAAAGTAATCATATGATTACTACTGTGTTTATACTTTTTTTTTAATTCTTTCAAATCGTAGAAGTGAGTTTAAAGTACAAGCTAATTATTTACAAAAAAATATCGATTATCAGTTTAATAGTTATATTTTAATTAAAGATTATAAATATATTTTTTTATAATTTACATACATTTTCACTCGAAGCGACGACCGGCCGCGTGATGTACACTTTTAATAAATAATGCATGCTGCGTGTCAGTCGCTTCGAGTGAACATTTTAGCTCCGACTCTGTATCAGGCCTACGTTTGCGCTAAAAATTACAAAAAAAGTGTTTTAATCTTTGATTAAAATATAACCATTGCAGTAATTTTTGACATTCCTTGTGAGTAATTAGGTTGTACCATAGACTCACTTTTAAGCTTTGAAACAATTAAAACTAATTATAAACAACGGAGATTTCGTATATTTATTTTGCTGTTTCATAACTTTTTTGCAAATGGTTGGAAAATTTTTTTAAAGCATTTATTTTCAAGACCTATGAAACACGCATTTTAAGTATTTTTTTTAATTAGAATATAATGAACAATTTCTGAGAAATATTAATTTGTTTATAACAATTTTTTTTAAACATTTAAAGATTATGCAAGAAAATGAAAAATTTATATTTTGTCGACAAAATATTAAATAGGCATCACACCTTTATAATCTTTCTAAGTTTGATCAATGTCTCATGATTATTTTGGTTGTTATTGCGACTGTAAATTGTTAATTAACAATTGAATTGTTGCTAAAATATTCGTTTCATTTTCACCGGCTTCTGAATTTATAATCTATAACAAGAAAGCTTTTATTTCACCAAGCTATATAATTATCGATAAATAATTACTGGCCCAAAAAATCTATTTGAAAATTCGAGATTTTGTTGGGAAAACCCACATTTTCCGAGGAAAATTTTCGTCGGAGCAAATCGGGAAAAACATGTCTCTATGCAGAATTAAATTGGGGTGAATTTTTATTTGAGTGTTTTTGGTGTAAAGTTAAAATATTCGGAGTTATAGAGCGATAATTGAAAAAAATAAGATTTGTCGGCGCCATTTTGTTTATAAAAAAGTAGCACACTGTATGCGGACTTTGCATACCTATATTAATAATATATAGGATCTTATAATTCGATTTCAGCAATAAAATTGCTGGTAAATAACCTTTCTTTTTACTTTACTAATTAGACCAGCGTATTATAACTATTTTTTTTTCAAAATTTAAACATTATGCAAAAAAAAGAAAAATTTATATTTTGTCGATAAAATATTAAATAAGCATCTCATCTTTATAATCTTTATAAGTTTGATCAATGTATCATGATTATTTTGTTTATTATTGCGATCGTAGTTTGTTAATTTACAATTGAATTGTTGCTAAAATATTCGTTTAATTTTCACCGGCTTCTGGAATTACAATCTATACCAAGAAAGCTTTGATGTCACTAAGTTATTTAATTATTGATTAATAATTACTTACCTAAAACTTTATTTGAAAATTAGAGTTTTTGTTAGGAAAACCCGCATTTTCCGAGGAAAATTTTCGTCGGAGCAAATCGTGAAAAACCTATCTCTATGCAGAATTTAATTGCGGTGAATTTTTATTAAGCTGTTTTGGTTGTAAAGTTAAAATCTTCGGAGTTATAGAGCAATTATTGAAAAAAATACGATTTGTCGGCGCCATTTTGTTTATAAAAAAAGTAGCACACTATCTGCGGACTTTACATACCTATATTATTAATATATAGGATCTTATAATTCAATTCCAGCAATAAAATTGCTGGTAAATAACTTTTCCATGAATTTTGCTAATTAGCCCAGAGTATAGTCATATATACATGACAGTGTAAAGGTATAGGAATTAATTCCTTAAAATTCGTTTCTTTCTCGTCGCTCGCCTTGGTACCAATGGTAACGACCCTGGGTTGATTCATTATTAGTATTTATATTGCAATGACAGTTAATTTCTTACCTACCACATTTTAGTATTCAGGGAAGGGAGATAGTGAATTGACAATTTTTCGGGAGAGAAACGGATTAGCGGATTTTACTAGTCTATAAGGAAACCTAGAGCCAATGGCCTAAATATCGTATCTGGGGGAATATTAGCGGATTTCACGTATTGATATATGTCCGAATAAACACTTGTCAATTTCTTATTGTGTGACAAACAATAAATGTTGTGAGCTCGAGGTTTGTCTTGTTATTTATTCTCTTGCTGGGTTAGGGAAAATTGGGAATTATGATTGGCCTCTGGAGCAATCCAGCTGGCGTCCTTTAAGATCAAATATATAGTTGTGGAATTCCGGGAATACTAAGTTTGATCCACGACCGTCTCCACTTGTGACCGAGTGAAGTCGAAGGCCGTAAAGGTTGAAGACCCGGGACAACCGAAGAACGACGACTACTTTGTAGCAGGTAGGTTATCTAGTGTCTGCGAGTTGTCGCGTTATAATTTTTTTATATTATATTTAAGTCTTTGAAATCATACGCTAGGTGCGTTCAAAGTACACACAAATTTTTTGTTTATATAATTCAATGTTTTCCGGGTCTGCAGATCGTTAGTTAGAACTATATTTGAAGTTTCGTTTGCGAGTGCGACAGACATAAAATAAGATAAAGCAAGAGTCTAAGTTGTCTTCTTGACAGAGGCTGATTATTAAGGGATTTAGTCTACGAATGTTTTGGGCTGCTCATTCTTCTTTCTTCTTATACAGTGATGAGCGCGCTAATAACCGGCAAAATAACCCAAAAGCTGGAAAACATAATACCTCTTGAAAGAAAAAACAAAAAAAAATAAAATATTTTGTAACTTTAGGTGAGCCATTATGCGATTGAAGCGATGTAGAACTGACAACTGTGTCTACTTGGCGCGAGACTGTACTTTATGTACTTGGCGCGAGACTGTATGTTTCATATGCTTTACAGTTGAAACAATGCAGAAAATTACTAATTATTTTAACCAGCCCAAAAAACCAAAATTAGATGAACAATCTTAAAAATGCTTAACATCGCCGGTGATATTGGACCAAACGGCTTCACTAGTGTCTAGTTCATCCGGCGTTAATTTGTCTTCTTCTGTTGATGACGACAAAGAACGTGATAAACACTGGCCAGACTGTTAAACTTTTGAACAAAAAAATGAACATTGTAAGAAAAACGATTGGCTTATTGTTCACAACAAAAAATTAGGCTGTGAAAGTTGCAGAAAAGTTGGATCTCTGGGTGTAGAAAAAGAAACTGGTATGAAAATGGCCAAGCAGTGGACTGAAGGTGATATTAGTAATTTCGGAGAGAGTCGAGCTCATCGACAAATTTCACTGAGAAAAAAGATATTTGATCACAGTCAGTGATGCTCATGAAGCTGGTGTAAAAATTTTTGCAGATTCACAGAAACTATTGTTAGAAAAGATTCTTTTTAAAAAACTATGTCAAAAAAAAGAAGTAACGGCGTAAGTTTCTCGAACTGCTGATAAGGTAGCAAAGGAAAATCAATTTTTCAACCACTATGAGGCAGAAATAAATGTACAAGAGCTAAACGGGTCAGATATGGGCAGAATTTTACATTCACGGAACGCTTGTAATAATAATAATAATAATAATGTTTATTTACTTCTCATTATGCTCTCATATATAACAATATTATAATAGAATAATTCAATACTAACATAATTACAAATTAATTTTAAGTTAAATATTTTCACATATAAATAAATAGTAAATAAACCAAAAGAAGAAATTCCCTGAAGAACCAGAGGTTGTGCTCAGGGATTACATTATTCAAATATTAAACATTAACAATACAAAAACGCATAACAAATATTAAAAATTAACAATACATAACTCATAACAACTCATGCATAACAAATATATTATATATTAGTAGTTATATTATAAATTTAATTAAAGATCGCATTCAAAAATTCAGTTCCAGTGTTCTTAATAAATTTTTTAAAAATGGATTTAATCATGTTGAATGAGTTTATTTTTCTCAAATATATTTTATAAATTTCGGGTAAATAATTAAATATTTTAGGAATATAGTATGTGAAATTATGTTTACCAATTGATTTAAAATTACTAATAATTTTTACATAGTCATGAAGTTTTCTTCTAGTGTCGTAATTATGATCTATTGATTTCAATATTTGTTTATTTTTGTATGTATGCAAAATTATGTTTAATAAATATAATTGTCTAATTTTAAAAACACCAGCTTGCTGATAAAGAAGTTCTGATGAATATAAGCGAGTTTTTTTTAACATTATTTTTAAAAATCTCCTTTGAAGTATTTCGAGTTTAATCAAATGTGAGGAATATGTTCCACCCCATGCTATAATGGCATATCTAAGACGTGATTCTATTAAGGAATAGTATACCATCTTTAAGAAAGATAAATCAAGAATGTTGCTGAGATATCTAAATCTGTATAGTATCATTCTTAGAGTTTTACATACCATATCAATATGTATATCCCATTTCAAGTGACAATCTATATAAACGCCTAAATATTGTATGTATTCTTTCCTATTTATTTTAATGTACGCCTTATTATAGTTTAGATTTAATTCCATGAATTCGGGTAAATTATTTTTATATATTGAAAATGGTATAAAGTAAGTTTTATCTGTATTAACTGTCAGTAGTTTCCTACTTAGCCAATCTAGAACCTTTACAGTTTCTGTTTCTGCCAAAGTTTTAAGTTCATTCCAAGAATTACTAGTGTAAAGTATAACTGTGTCGTCAGCAAAACAAATAATCTTTCCATTTATTTTCATTGCCGCTAGATCATTTATATATATTGAAAACAATAAAGGGCCTAAAACAGTACCTTGAGGCACACCATACTCAATGGTTCTTTCAGTACTAAGTTTGTTATTAATTTTGACAATTTGTAATCTATTTTTTAAATAATTTTGAAATAGTAAATATGGTATTCCTCTTATTCCAAGATCGCTCAAAGCACTTAATAACTGTTGATGACTAACAGTATCAAATGCTTTCGCTAAATCTAAAAATATTGCTAAAGTAGGAGAACCACTGTCCAGCATCTTATATAAATAATCAGTAGCAGATGTTATAGCATCTGAAGTGGAATATCCTTTTTTAAAACCAAATTGGTTTGTAGAAAGCAGGTTAAACTTTTTAAGATATTGATTAACTCGTTCGGCTAATGCCTTTTCAAAGATTTTTGCAAGGCTGGTAATAAGTGATATTGGACGATAATTTTGCACTAATTTTTTATCACCCTTTTTAAATATAGGTATAATTACAGCTTTTTTAAAATTGTCAGGACATGTACCTTGTTCAAATATTATATTTATTAAATTAGTTATTGGATCAACAACATAATGGGAAATTATCTTTAACAGATCAGCAGAAATGTTATCTATGCCAGGAGATTTTTTTGGTTTTAAAGAATGAATAATACACTGAACTTCTGATTTTGTTACGGGTTTTAGAAAAAACGTACTATTACATGTAGTTTTTGGAGGATTAGGTGAAGATGGTATTTTAATATTTTTAGCAAGCTCAGACCCTACATTAGAAAAATAATCATTAAAAATATTGCAAATATTCTGACTCTCAGTGATTACCTCATTATGTTGATTTAAAATGGAATTAATTTCATTTTTTGTTTGATTATTATCTAATTTTTTAATAGTGTTCCACAGACCTTTAGAACTGTTTTTATATTTTGTGATTTCTGAATGAAAGTAATTCTTTTTTGCCTCAATAATCAGTTTATTTAATTTATTTTTGTAAATTGTATATTCTTTTTTTAATCTTAGGTCATCTGGCTTGTTCATAAATTTTCTGTATAGTTCATTTTTTTTATTAACTGATTTTATTAAACCATCAGTCATCCAGATATTCCTCTTAATCTCACATCTTTTTTTCTTTATTTCTTTTGTATTTTTATTGATTAAAGAAATGAGTGTATCTGTAAAATTATTTAAGAAATCATTAGGGTTATTAGTATTAGAAAAGTAATCCCAATTTTGAAAACTAAGATCTTTTTTTAAATCATCATAATTAATTATTTTCCTAAATTTAGTTTTGTATTCAATTTTATTTTTTTCAAAAGAAAAACTTACAAATGTTGCTTTATGATCAGTCACAGAGAGATCCAGAACAGCTGATAAAGCATTATGGTTGATACAAAACTTACTTTTTATAAAAATGTGGTCTATACAACTACGATAATTCCCCTGTACTCTAGTATTTTTATTTATTATAGATAGAAAATTATGTTCACTCAATATGCTTAAATACTCAGAAGATTCTGGTGTCATGTTTTTGATATTAATATTAATATCGCCCAATAAAATATGATAATTACAAACTGATTTTTTAGTAATCTCTAAATATTTATCTAAATCACTACAAAAATGCTCTTCATCTGTTGATGGTGGTCTGTAAATCACTGTTATTATTGTATTTTTATTATTTTTACCTAATATAGTTATCTCTAATACTTTACATACACTAATGTTTACAATTTTCCACGTAAATTTTAAATTCTTTTTTAAATATACAACGACACCATCATTTTGATTTATATTTCCTTGATTATATAAAATATTATAATTATCTATTTGAAATAAAGATATATCAGGAATAATCCAAGTTTCTGTTAGACGTATACAGTCAAAATCGAGTGTCATCTGTTGTATATTTAATCGTAGCTCATCTAGATTTTTATTAAGGCTTCTAATATTTTGATGTAAAATGGTAAAATTTTCATTATATTTATCTTTATAAAAATCTGTAGTTAATTTATTAAAATCTTCAATATGTTTAGGTTTATGAGTAATTATGGGAATATAGTTTACATCACGAATGTATGGATCCATACTATAACAAAAACTAAAAAAAAAAAAAAAAATTATAGTGAAAAAAACCTGAAAAATAATATTTGTCTTACAAAATTTTAGAATTTATTATTTTGTTTCCTAGTATTAACTCTTTCTTTGGTACCTGAAAAAGAGTTTAGTCTTGATTTTGGCTTTGTTCCTTCCTCGTGTTTATCCTCGTTTTTGTTCTTTTCCAGTCTTAGTAATTCGTTATGTTCTATAATATTTTTCTTTTCTGATTTTTTATTTTTTGATTTACCTTTATTAATATCTGATTCTTTTGTTAGATTTTCAGTTATTTTCTTTTGTGATGAATTTTTGGGTGTAGTTATGGCAAATTGTGATAGGTTGTCTTCGAAATTTTTTATAGAATTGATTATTGTTGGTGTTTCTGTTGCATTGTGTTTAGGTTTTTCTGATCCAATATCATCTTTATTTTCATTCTTTTCTATATTTTTCAAGTCTTTTGCCGAATATTTTTCATTATTTATGATTAAATGTTTACCACTAATTTTAGCATAAATTTTCTTTTCTCTTGCTAGTTTAAGATGTGTATTAAGAATTTTTTGATCTTGTCTATCCTCGTAGCATAGGTCGTGATTTATATAAATATTGGTATTGCGTAATTTACTACAGTTTTTTAATATTATATTTTTCTTGAGATAAGATAGAAATTCAACTTTTACTGCATTTTTAGTCCCAATTGTTGTTTGATAAATATTGTTTATTTCATAAATTGACACTTCAACTTTAAGCACTTCATTAAACAAGTTAAGTATTTCTGCAATTATATCTCCGTTTTCAGTTTTTTCTATTCCATATATCAATATATTATTTTTTCTAATCTTCTGTCTAACTCTATACATCTATTTAGTACTTTAATATGTTTTTCTTCAAGATTTTTTACTTCGTTGTTTATTTTGTTGGTCAATATTTGTGTTTCATCTCTAATTTCTCTTAATATAGATTTTTTTAAGTCTGCAGATTGTTTACTGATTTCTTCTCTAAGTTTATCTAATAATACTATGTTTGAAATGTCACTGTCGGAAGTACTCATTTAATTGGGTTTTTAATTATTGAGAGTTTTTGCAACTTTAAATTAATTTATCAGCAAAAAATACACTTACATATCAGATTAATAATAGTTTCACATTGTATCTACTTGAAATTCACTAATAATAACTTAATACGGCAGTTGATCGATGAATAGATATCCTTATTTCACTTTCTTATATTGGGTTTTTAGTTCGGTTTTAATTTTTTATATTTCATCGGTTAGTTTAACAAATTATTAGTTATCCAATTCGTTTATTACTTTTGAAAATCGTTAATATTTAATATTTTTTTGAGAGAATTTTTTAAATTTCAGCTTTTCAATTTGACAATGAATTTGTGCTAATATAATTTACTCACATAAGCACAGAAATGAAAAAACAAGTTGTACAGGAAATAGTAGAAGGGACTGATAAATTTGCGCTTATCATTGATGAGTCAACAACATTAAGTAAAAAAATCAACATTGATTTTGTACTTAGAGTGTGCCTAAAAAAGTCGCCTGTGAACTTATTCTTAGACTTTTTGGAACTGGAAAATGTGACGTCTCGTGGAATTTTTGATGCTGTTATGAAATGCCTTGAAGGGCACAAAGTAGATGAAAACGTTTTAACAAGTAAACTTGTTGCTTTGGCATGTGATGGAGCAGCGGTGATGCTTGGAGGGAAGTCTGGAGGTGGTGTACTGTTAAAAGAGAAGTTTCCATATATTTGGCATCGCTGTAATCATAGGCTTGAGTTGAAATGAAAGGCTTGCAATCTGTACAAGATTAAACTTCTACAGTAGGCCAGTTAGTTAGCAAATACAGGTATTTCCAGTAAAAGTAGACATAACTTTTAAGAAACCACAAGTTTGATAGTAAAAAATTTCAAAATGTCTCAGGCAAATAATCTTTGTACTCTTATCTTATCAATGATGTAGCCAAGTAGGGTCTTAGATTTTTTATAGTGTTCAGGACAAATTATAGACAAATTCCTGAATTTTTTCCTTGATCCCAAATACCTTTAAAACGCCCCTTTTGAGGCTAAATTTAAAAAGTTTTCCCGGGGGCGGACCCCCTTCTAAACACCCCCAGAATATTGCGTACCGGAACCTATATTGTTACAAAAACAGCACTGCCTATATATAATACTTTGACGGCTTTTATTAATTCTATATTATAATATTCGAGCTTTGCACTTTTCACAGTTTATTCGGTGAAACAGTATCGTAGGCTTTCCGTGGGTCGACGAAAAAAACATAAATATTTTGATTCAGTACCATCTTTTTTTTTTCTATTATATGGCTGAAGGAGAAAATGTGGTTAATAGTGGATCAACCCGTAAGAAATCATGCTTGTTCGTCTGCTTGAGAATATAAATATTTTTTCTCAGTTCGATTCTTCCAAAAATTCTGGTTTTTATTCTACAAAGATGGTAAAGATTACAAAATAATTGCCCCTTACTTCCAGAAGGTCTGTGTATTCCTAGAATAAATGTTGTCATATATTTTGGGATTGTTTACGTATTTATTTATTTTATCACCATTTTCCTTTTTATATTGCTAGATATTATTGAATAAACTAGTAGAAAATATATCCAGTACAACCCTGTATTTTTCTCGTTGAGCGTACTTATATTCTTTGCGTTACCAAAATAGTCACATTACAAACTTAAATAGTGTCTGTTTGGAAACCGCAAAAGCTGCCTTGGTGTCAGTTCGCTTGTCGACATTCCTACAAGTGATTCACTACCTCCTAGGTGACTCTGACACAGGAAGAATGTTTCGGGCTGTCTCTAGCAACCATTTTACCTGACACAAGTCAGTGCCGACTTGAACTGAATATGTAACAGGGATAGGAAGATAAATGTTTAAATTTACTAAAAGATTACATACCGGAAGTAGTTGGACGAAAAACCGAGTTTCTATCGTTTTTCTTCTGTTTGATTGTAGAATAAAAGAAGATGATAAACTACATAGGGTGCTTTTCCTTTATCTGTAATGGGCAAGATCCCGAGGCATAATTTTTCTCATATTTGAATACTTTATATTCACCGTTTTATAGTAAATTAGAACACATTTTTTCCTGGATATTGGATCAAAATAATAACAACAAAATAAAATAATTTTGATCCTAGCCTCGTAGATTATATTTGTTTGTCCAGGTTCGATTGAAAAACTAATACATACAGAAAAACTGAAAAATTCAAGACTTAAAATTATTATGACAAAAATTGTCAAAACGGGAATAATTATTTAAATTATAGTCTCAATTCCGGTTTTGATAACACTAATAAATAGGGGAGAGGCTTGTACCTTGGGCCAGCTTGTACCATGGGCCCCCAATTTTTCTTTTATTTTGCGCGCGAACTGTCTGTGTTTCGTATCTCAAGTTCTTCTAAAATCGTTGTCATTCTGTAGTAAGTTGTTGAACGTGATTAGAAATCATTTGCGGCTATCGTAAAAATATAGTGTTTTATTTCGTGAAAAGTAACTATTCAGAGGATAGATAATGAGAAATATAACAAAACCGTTTTATTAGGTGAAATTCACATTTGTTTGCATTTCGGCCGAGTCTTGTACCTTGGACCGATATCACGTCTTGTACGTTGGGCCGTACAAAATTAATGGGAAAAAAGAAGACACATTTTTATGCTGCACAAGTAACTGCTGTAAGTCCCTATTTAACGGTCCAGTATCTGAAGAGAATTCTAAACAGCAACAAATTTTCTGGCCCAAGTGATCAACAATTTGACACTGACATTGAAGATGTGTTTCTCAAACTTAAACAACCAAGTAAGGCTGGGTAGTCTCAAAGGCAAAAAGGAGTACATGTGTTTGACTTATATTTTGAGAGGTTCAATGTTGAATAACACAATTTTTTACATATATTTTTAAAGGTTTACGGGTGGTTCAACGTACAAGACTACGTGGTTCAAGGTACAGGACTGGTTTTTACCTTGGACCAAATTAACTCTAATAAATAAAATTCTAAAAAATATGTTTGGTTTTGTTTTATTAAAATAACTTTTAAATATAGTATACTATGGTGTAAAACTACAAGTTAGTCCAAAAATTTTTCCTTAAAATTTTAAAATTTAAAAATAATTGAGCTTTGAAAAAATCCGTTTCAAGGTACAAGCCTCTCCCCTACGGTACAGCGCAATTAAATACGAAGCTGCGACAACAGGTACACTTATTTTGACGAATTCGTGATCACAGCGTTAAAAAAATGTCTAAATATTATGTCTTGGTTAACTTCAAGTCATAAAAAAAATTTATTCCGGTGAAGTTTTTGTTGATTTCCGGTATATATTTGATCTTTTTTGGTTGTATATCGACGCTGTCAAGCCAAAACGGCATAAACGACATTCACTTGATTTTTCAGGAAACACAAAAAACTGATTATTTTTATTTTTACCAATTCGGCTTATCTGCAGAGTGACTCAAAAAAATGGTGATTTTTTTTTCAAATTTTAATATATTGTGAATATTAATGTGGCTGAAAATACTGTCTGAAATAAATTAAAAACTAGAAAATGGCGCTTATGTCCAATCAAGATATAACATTGGTGGATATGCCAAACTTACCTCTGGCGTTTGTGTTGATCGTATCGTTGTAAGGTTAGTCAATATGGCGCTTAAAAGGGATATATACCATTAATGAAAAAAGAAACGAAAATTAAAAATTGTCGTTTATGCCAACAAGAAAAATTATGAAATTACGAAGATTTTTGATAAGGTTTATTTTTTATTAATCAAAAATACATTATAAGTTAAAAACAAAACCTTCAATTCTTAAACATGTTTTTGATGCCAGGATGAAATACTTAAAAGTAAAAAATTCGAGAATAGAAGCGGATATCTAATAATAGTGGATTCTAATTCATAATCACTGTCAATATTTGGTTCAACATCCGTATTGATTTGACTGCTTGTATTTTCCTGATTTTGATCACTACTTATACCGGCACCCAAACCATTATCTGCTGCTAAGTTGAAACGTGATGTGATATTGTGACTAAATATTTCTTCTTCTACTGCAACGTCTGGTGGTTCCTCAAAGACGATAATGTCATTGCTAAAAGCTTCTGCAATGTTGGCATTATAAATGTCATAAACCTCTAAGAGAAATATAGGGGAGTTATTGTCAGTCAGTATATCATTTTGTACTGATTTGGTATATGTTTTATTTTCATTTAGTCAGGCCATTATTTGTTTACTTCTGCTATTGATCTACAACAACAAAATGGCATAAACGCCAAAAATCGATCGCCATTTTTAGCTATATAAAATTGATTTGAACTCTATGCTGTAATACAAAATGAATTGTTCATCACACTAGTACAAAGTTACAATAGTAAATTTTAAAATAAACTTTTTATTTGCGCAATTTTTAAATAAGAAACCTGCATAAGAATAGCATTGAGCAATGGCACTTGTGTCAACCACAATGTAAATATGTGGTTTTGGCATAAACACCTCATAGTTTTTAAAGAAATTCAGTGTGTTTACGCTTCAAAAATCAATACAAATTGAAAATATTGCAAGGGTAGGTAATATCATGTTACTTATCCATAAAAATTGTAAAAATACATACCTTTACTATTATTACTGGACCGAAATGTACACAATGATAATCTTACGGACACTGGCGATTATGTCAATCGGTGTTCACGTCGGTATTCACGTGCGTGACTAGACTGGCGTTTATAAAAATTTTAAACCTATATTACACCTATTTCACTTTTTCTGCGGTTATTCCGCGTTGACTGTCTGGTGCGGAAATTAAAATCCTATTTTTTAGTGCAGCTAACTAAAAAGTGGTCATTTTGGCGTTTATGCCGTTTTGACTTGGCAGCGTCGTATATAGTCGTGGAACATGCAAAGCTTATTATAAATTAGAAATTCTAATTATTTAAAAGAAAAAAGAAAAAAAAATATGCCCGCATTTACCACGTTCTTCTTCTTGACGAGGACCATTATCGACCGTTGAACATAATGTTGGCTACCATTAGATTTTTCAGCCATGATGGTCTTCTTCTACCACCACCACGTTTACTTTGAATCTTTCCCGAAAAGGTCAGATGTAAAATCGTTATCGTATCCGTCAAAATAAGTGTGCCTGTTGTTGCAGCTTCGTATTTAATCGCGCTATACCGTATTTATTATTGTAGGACCGGACCGAATTAAACCGGAAGTGGGACTATAATTTAAGTAATTATTTGTCTAATCCTGTTAGGGCAGTAAATGAGGGTATTTGGCTCCCAATTCTATCCTACTATATCGATTTACTTGATATTTTTACAGTAAGTAGGGAATAGCTCAAGAAACAAAGTCTACCCTATGCCGATGTGCGCTTTTACCTTGGGGGTGGTTCCCACCCTTTCTCGGGGGTGAAAAATGTTTTATTTGCAAAAACTGTTCTATAATTATTTTCTGAAAACTCGATATTTTTGAGTTATTCGTGGTTGAAAATTGGCCATTTTCATTGAAAAATTACACCTTTTCGGACCGATTTTTGCGAATACCTTAAAAAGTATAAATCTAACAAAAAAACTATATAAAACATTTCTGTAGGTTATAAAAAAACAAAGACATTTGTTCCTTCATAAATCTTCTAGTTAAAATACAACGAGGGGTATGGTAGGTAAGAAAAGTTTGTTTTTTTGCTGCATGCTCAAATCGGTTTATTCAACTTGAAATAACAGAGAAACTGTCGATTTTAGATGTATAATGACATCAATAACTTTTGTAACGCTTGAAAGGGCCTTTAAAATGAGCAATAATAAATGTCGATCACATTTAAACTAAGCGAGATATACTGAAAAAAAGTTGATGACTAATGTATTTTAAGAAGAAATGAGAAGTTTATTTAACCGCTCATCCATTAGAATTTAAATACATCGTTTTCCTTCTACAATACCTTTTATTATAATGTTACTTCTATGTTCAAAAAGTTGGACTGGATTAAAATAAACGGTTTTTGAAAAAAATAAGATTAAATTATAGAGCGCATTTTTAAATTTTCTTAAAAATCTTCCTTTTCCTCCATGTAACTAGAAAAAGATAAGAGATACGAAAAAAAGGTACCACACAGAAATGTAGCGCTTTTTCAGATATAAATTCCTTTTTTATATTTCATTACTGTATCTCTAATTATTTTCAAGTTACATGGAGAAAAAGAAGATTTTTAAGAAAATTTAAAAATGCACTCTATAATTTGATCATTTTTTTTCAAAAATCATTCATCTCAAACCCGTCCAACTTTTTAAACACAGAAAAAACACTATAATAAAAGTTATTGTAGAAGGAAAACGATGCAATTACATTTTGGTGGATGGAGGTTAAAATTACTTCTCATTTTTTTTTAAAATACATTAGTTATCAATTTATTTGCAGCATATCTCGCTTAGTTTTAATGTAATGGACCTTTAATAGCTCATTTTAAAGGTATTTTCAAGCATAGGTACTATAATAGGTATTAGTAGCATTATACACCTAAAGTTGACCGTTTCTCTGTTATTTCAAGTTGAATACACCAATTTGAAAATGTACCAAAAAACAAACTATTTTCACCCACCATATCTCTGTTTGTATTATAACTAGAAGATTTATGAAGGCAAGTGTATCTTTGTTTTTTATAACCTACAAAAATTTTTAATATAGTTTTTTTAGTTAGATGCATAATTTTTAAGGTATTCGCAAAAAACCGTTCGAAAAGGTATTATGTTTCAATGAAAATGGCCAATTTTCAACCACGAATATCTCAAAAAGTATTGAGTTTTCAAAAAAAAATATTGAACAGTTTTTGCTTAGAATTAGGTTCTCTAGAGAATTCCGTGGTAATTTTAACCAAAAATTTTTCCACCCATAAGAAGGGGTGGGAACCACCCCCAATATAAAAGCACACATCAGCATAGGGTAGACTTTGAATTAGGAGATAAGTAGAGGCTAGGCCCAAAATTTCATTAAAATCCATGCAGTAGGATAGAATTCGGAGGTAATATCCTATTCTTGCTCCCATTGACTTCTTCTTCTTAAAGTTCCATCTCCTAGCGGAGGTTGGATATCATAATGGCTATGGTCACTTTGTTGGCTGCTGCTCTGATCAGTTGTAATGAACTACAGTTAAACCATTCTCTAAGGTTCCTCAGCCAGTAGATGCGTCTTCTTCCTATGCTTCTTTTTCCTTGGATCCTTCCTTGCATAATAACTCTCAGCAGCTCATATTTCTCTCCTCTGGTAATGTGACCCAAATATTCTAGTTTTCTTGTTTTTATACTGTTCATAATTTCTAACTCCTTATTTAAACGTCGTAGCACTTCAACATTGGTAATCCTTTGAACCCACTGAATTTTCAACATTCTTCTGTAACACCACATTTCGAACGCTACTATTTTTCTTATATGTTGCCTTTTCAATGTCCAAGCTTCCATTCCGTATAGTAATATAGAAAATATGTAGCATCTTAGAGCCCTCAATCTGAGAGGCAACTGAAGATCTTTGTTTGTAAGCAGTGTCTTCATTTTTATAAATGCTTGCCTTGCAGTTTCAATTCGGACTTTAATTTCTTTGCTTTGGTCATTTTTGTCATCAACCCAGGTTCCCAGATATTTGTATGTCTTTACTTTTTCTATTTGGGTTTGCTCTAGTATTAACCTTTCATTTCCATGTTGTGTTTTTGAGACAATCATAAATTTAGTTTTTTTCTTGTTTACTTTGAGTCCATATCGAATGCAATAATCGTTAATTCTATTTAACAATTCTTGTAGCGACTCAAGGGTGTCTCCCATTGACTGCCCTATGTCTATTCTTTGATGTTGCGCAGCCAGGTCATTTTTCGTCTACCCGGATCACGTCTGCCTTCTATTTTCCCTTCTTTAATAAGCTGAAGGAAGTTACACTACTGCAGTGTCTAAATAAATATGTATCCAAGATAAGATGTTTTACGTTTCTTGACAATTTCTGTTAGTTCACGTGCTCTATTCATACGCCTTAAAACTTCTTCATTTCTAACGCAGTCGGTCCAAGGAATTTTCAGCATACGACGAAATAACCACATCTCAAAGCTCTCTAAACGTCGTTACGAGCTAACTGTTAAGGTCCAAGCTTCCATGCAATGTAATAGTGCACTATATACATAACACTTTACTATGCGGTACCGTAAGGACAGATTAGGATACCCGGTAGCGGGACAATGTCGCATTTTAAGGTGTTTCTTGCCTGTGCTATTTTCCATTTAATCTCTTGTTCTTGGTCTAACATTCAATGTATCAAATATACTAGGTACTTAAACTTTTTCACCTGTTCAACGAGAATTTTGCTGACTATTTTTCATTTTTTTAAATAGGAGGAGTAATTTAGATTTACCTTGCCGTAATAGTTGTTTGTAATTGGTCCAATTGCAGGCAAGCTTATTCCACTAAATTATGAAATTTTGGCACTATTGATATTTTTGTAATTTTGACACAAATGTCATTTAAAATTAATAATTAAGTTATATCAACAACTTTTTGTTTTTTCTACGATGTTCATTTAATTTTTACATTTCCAGTCTATATTTTTATAAAAAAAACAGTTGTTATTAGAAGTCTTTAGCAATGATTTAATATAATATACTATAATTTATGGATTACCGTCGTAAGGACAACTCGATTAACCAAAAAAGAAGATGAATCTGGTTATTTTTCTAGTGACATTATTGGGTGTGAATCTGTATGTTGAGTTTACTCCTCCTATTTAAAAAATGAACCACAAAATATTTATAACTGGTATGTGCTTTTTGGAAATTATTATTGTTTTTTCACCTTAAGGCCATATAGTTCTCCTTCTCGCACTACTTTGGTTAACATAATTTGCAGTTCTTCTTCACTGCCAGCAATAAGTACTGTGTCATCGACGTACCTGATGTTGTTCCCGATTTTTCCATTGACTTTTTTTCCTTCTTGTGCTTCATCTAGAGCTCGTGCAGAGATTTCCTCTAAGTACAAGTTGAATAATAATGGTGATAGTATACAACCTTGTCTAACTACTCTTTCGACGTTTATGGTTTCAAATGTTTCAGTATCACCCATTTCGGTTCTGACAGAGGCGTTTTGGTTCCAGTAGGGTTCACGTATTGTATTAATGTTATTTGGATCCAGGTTCATTTTTTGCAAGCATTATATTAGTTGATCGTTGTCAAAAGCCTTTTCGTAATCTATATTTTTCTAATCTACTCACAAGTCGACTTTTTTGTTGATCCAGATACTTTCGCATGAGAACAATGAAACTGAACAAAGCTTCTCGAGTTCCCATACCGTTTCGAAAGCCAAATTTTTTCGAAGCCATATCTTCTTCTCTTCGAATTTTTTGTAAATTTTATTATGAATAAATTTTAGAAATAGCTTTGAAATATTAGTCCTGTCGCCAGAGGGGTACAACGGCCTCCTTTATTAGGATGGACTCACCCAAGTTTTTTTATGTATTTTGACCCGTAGATCACGAATTTTTTGGGTATTTTTTGCTCCGGATGCCGATAAGATTGTTATAAACAAATAGCTTGAGGAATTACATAACAGCGATTTTTCGCGAAAAAAAAACATTTTTTTGCATTTCTTGGGTCATTATAAGTAAAAAATGTTCTTACAAGTTTTTTCGTAGGCTGCATATTTTTCGAGATAAACGCGGTTGAACTTTCAAAAAATCGAAAAATTGTCATTTTTGAATACGAACGCACTTGAAAGTTCAAGTCAAATTATACCGGTTTTGATTATATACATTGCTAGAAGTTAATTTTTTTATTGTCAAACAAGGCTATAAAGAAATAATGTTTCCCGTGCCCAGTACATGCGTTTTAATGAATGCCACGTAGAAATTGTCTGTTTGTAGGCTCGTCTACCCGTTCGATTTTAAATGAGAAATGCATTGAAAACATCACTCAAGTACTGTGTTTATAGCTTAGTTTAACAATAAAAAAATTCATTTTTAGCAATGCAAATACTTAAAACCGATAGAATTTGACCTAAACTTTCAAATGCGGTAAGCAGATTTGCTATTTTATTTTTTTAAACATTCGGGTTAAAAAATTGCAATTTTTCGATTGCTTGAAAGTTTAACCGCGTTTGTCTCGAAAACTGTGCATTCTACTAAAAAACTTTTAGGAACATTTTTTTCCTAAATTTGCGATTTTTCGCAAAACAAAACTTTTTTTGTATTTTTTGGATTATTCTAAGCAAAAATAAACAAAACTTACAAGTTTTTTCGTAGGATGCAGAGTTTTCGAAATAATCGCGGTTGAACTTTCAAAAAATCGAAAAATTACAATTTTCGAACCCGAATAACTTTTGATTAAAAAATAAAATAGCAATTCTGCTTACCGCAGTAGAAAGTTCAAGTTAAATTATAGGTCTGGATCCCGCGTACGAAAAAAAAATTGATTAATAGCAAGCTGAAAATTTGGCTTAATAAGCCAAAGCATAAGCCTTTAAGCTGAAATAGCTTAAGGGTGTCTAGTCGGATAAACTTTGATATATGGGAACAGTGTAACAGGGGCAGTTTTAATTGTGGAACAGGTTAAAAATTTGGAACGGTCAGAACACGAAAATGGCACATTTATTTTGTCCGACAGAACAGACATAAACTCTCCGAACAGAGATTAAACTCTGATGCAAAAAATCAGACTGCTATTTATCACCTGTCATAATTCCTGTCATTTGACATATTCTACATGTTCCACTCATTAAAACGCCAATTTGGTGGTGATAAATAGCAGTCTGATTTTTGCATGATAGTTTAATCTCTGTTCGGAAAGTTTAAATCTGTTCTGTCAGACAAAATACATGTGCCTTTTTCGTCGTCTGACCGTTCCAAATTTTTAACATGTTCCACAGTTAAAACTTCCCCTGTTCCAGTGTTCCCATATATCAATGTTTGTCCGACTAGACACCCTTAAGCTAATTACAAATTTTCAGCTTACTGTTAATCAACTTTTTTTTCATACGCGGGATCCAGATCTATTATATTGGTTTTAATTATTTGCATTGCTAAAAATTAATTTCTTTATTGTCAAACAACGCTATAAACACATCGTGCTTGAGTGATGTTTTCAATGCACTTCTCATTAAAATCGAACGAGTAGGCACGCCTACACACAAGCTATTACTATGTAGCATGCATTAAAACGCATGCATTGGCCACGGGAAACACTATTTGTTTATAGCTTCGTTTGACAATAAAAAAATTAGTTTTTAGCAATGCAAATAATTAAAATCGGTATAATTTGACTTGAGCTTTCAAATGCGGTTAGCAGAATTTCTATTTTATTTTTTAGTCAAAAGTTATTCGGATTCAAAAATTGCAATTTTTCTATTTTTTCCAAGTTCAACCGCGTTTATCTCGAAAACTATCCATCCTACGAAAAAACTTTTAAGAACGTTTTTTTGCTTAGATTGTCCCAAGAAATACAAAAAAATGTTTTGTTTTGCGAAAAATCGCTGCTATGTAATTCCTCAAGTTCTTTGTTTATAACAATCTTATCGACATCCGAATCAACTGTTACCCAAAAATTGGTGTTATATAGGTCAAAATACAGTCCCTGGCTATATTATTATGACCACCTATGATTTTTTATAAAAATCACCTATTCCACGAAATACAGGGATATTCACTATACTTTGACCCCCCTGTAAACTGCTTTATTTACAGAAATAGAAAAAAAATGTAAAATACAAAAGTTATTCGGTTCTTAAATTGTGATTTTTTGACATATATATCATACTATTGACGTCATCCATCTGGACGTGATGACGTAATCGACTATTTTTTTAATAAGAATAGGGGTCGTGTGCTTGCTCATTTGAAAGGTTATTCAATTCTCTATTCAGTAATGTAAAGATTAAGATAATTATTATTTATACAGCGTGTCCAAAAATTTTTTTTAATTAAATTAATTGACACAAAAAGAAGAATGCATGTAATTCATTTAATTCAAAATATCTTTTACTGCTGTTAGAAAACAGAAATAAAAGTTTACTGCACACATAAACATTGCCTTCTGCTTAAATTCAATGTTTAAACGCCAAGAGTCAGATGGGTGGCAGCTTAAACATTGAATTTAAGTGAAAAGTAATGTTTATTTGTTCAATAAACATTTATTTCTGTTTTCTGGCAGTAGCAGAATGTATTTTGAATTAAACAAATTACATATATTCTTCTTTTTGTGTCAATTAATTTAATTAAAAAAAATTGGACACCCTGTATAAATAATTGTCTTATAATAATTATCTTAATGTTTATATCACTGAATAGAGAAATTAATAAAGTTTCAAATGAGCTAGCACACGACCCCTATTCTCATTTAAATAATAGTCAATTACGTCATCACGTCCAGATGGATGACGTCACTAGTATGATATATATTTCAAAAAATCATAATTTAAAAATGGAATAACTTTTGTATTTTACATTTTTTTCTAATTCTGTAAATAAAGCAGTTTACAGGGGGGGTCAAAATATAGTGAATAACCCTGTACATTGTACATTGTGCTTCAAAATTATTTTTAAATTTAATTTTGTTATTTAATGTTAATGTTATACATCATCTATAATATATTTAATAATAAACAGCAATAAAATATTTGAAAATATTACATATTTATATATTTTTTAATATTATATTGAATTTCTGACCTTAATCCCATAGAAATATTTGGGAGCTTTTAAAACGAGAAATTTCCAGTGAAAGGTCACTAACAAACTTGTTTTGATTAAAGAACTAATAATCATTAGAACCACAATGACAAATTGAGGCAAACTGAATTTAACTGCTTCCAAAGTATGCCAAAACGGGTACTAGCGGTAATCAAAGTTAAAGGTGGCTCAACAAAATTTAAAAAAATATATAAATATGTGATAATTTCAAATGTTTTATTGCTGTTTATCATTAAATATATTATATATATAGCTATAAAACTGGAATGATGCCACAGATATGGTTAGAGTCTACATTTATTCCACTCCCAAAAAAACCTAATACATCATCATGTAAAGACTTTAGACTAATTAGTCTCATGAGCCACTCTCTTAAGCTACTTCTTAAGATAATTCTTAATAGAATCAAGCAGAAATGTGAAGAGACAATGGGAAACAAACAATTCGGTTTCAGAGAAGGATTGGGAACAAGGGAAGCTTTGTTCTCAATGTTAACATTACTTCAACGATCATGGGAAGTACAGAAACCAATTTACGTCTGCTTTATAGATTTTGAGAAGGCGTTTAATAGAGTTCAACATGATAGGTTGTTTCAATATCTAGAAATGATTGGAATAGATGATAAAGATCTGAGACTTTTACAACATCTATATTGGAATCAAGAAGCTTCTATTCTGGTAGACGGCAAAGAAACAGACAAAATTTGCGTTCAAAGAGGTGTCAGACAGGGTTGTGTGTTATCCCCAACTTTGTTTAACGTATACTCAGAAATAATTTTTAATGAAGCCTTGGAAGGACAATGTGGAGTTCGAATCGGGGGTGAAACTATTAACAACATCAGATATGCAGACGACACCGCGATCATGGCTGAAAACATCGAGGATCTTCAATTCCTTATAGATCGAGTCACTAGAGAATGCTCCAATAACGGACTTAACATAAATGCAACAAAGACAAATTTACTTGTGGTTAGTAAACAAGACGTCGGCCCTATGCAACTAATTGTCAGTGATGAATCAATAACAAAAGTTAACCATTTTAAATACCTAGGATGTTGGATAAACGAGACACTAAATCCGGATGAAGAAATTAAAACTCGTATAGAAATTGCAAGAGGAGCATTTATGAAACTTAGATCTATTCTGAGCAACTCTCAGCTGAACTTACAACTAAGAATCAAGTTCCTAAAATGTTATGTGTATCCTGTATTACTATATGGATGTGAAACCTGGATCATAAAGGTTAACATGATGAACAAATTAGAAGCCTTTGAGATGTGGTCATATCGTAGAATGCTCAGAATATCTTGGGTTCAACGCATTTCTAACAGAGAAGTCTTAAACAGAGTAAGTCAAGGCGAAGGTGACTTAATGAAGATGATAAATAGTTCAGAGAAATAAGGAAAAAAAATAGCCTGTTGGTGACACAACCCCCTCCAGGCCGAAACCAAATTTTTTGAGTAGTGTGGACATTTATAATAATCACCTATATGTTTCCTGCAGCCGATTTTGATGATATACATAGTTATAAACAATTGAAGATCAAAAAACGCTAACTTTTCGCTTTTTTCGTTTATTGTCAAATGGCTAAGAATTTTAAACAAATTTGGAAGTAAGAAACTCATAAACCATATAAAAAACTTCAATATGGCTCCCGCTGAATATGTCTATCCTTATTGGTTGCTTAGAAAATTGCAAAATAATTCATAAATTTTGAGTTTTTATAAATATTCATAACTTATGTAAAAATGAACTTAGAATCTTCTCATTACACGGATTGCTGATACTTCTGGTGCTTAAATTATATACTAAATTTCATAATAATTGGTCAAATAGTTTAAAAGTTATTTAATTTGTTTATCCCAAATTAATTTTTTTGTAACACTATAAGTCAGAAAATGATGAAGTTACAGTAATACTTTGGATAGTTTATGAAAGAAGAAGATTCATACTAATAACTTAATTAAAAAAGAATGACAAAAAATAATTCTAAGTATCGCAAAATTATTTTGCAAGAACATGTCGATTTGTTGCTTATAAACAATTAGAATAACTTTTTAACCATTACCCGTAGAAAAATTATTTTTTCACATTTAGAAAGACTGGATTTTTATACAAATTTCAAAGAAGAAAAAATTGTCCTAGGACAATTAGGGACGAAGTTGCCGCCCCCCATTTTTTAATTCACAGCAGCTTTCTTTATAACAATTACGAAATCAAATCAGTCACATTCGAAAGAACATACTTCAGAGTTTTAATGTACCAAATATAAAAAATATATACTTTCAAACAAATCGTCCACAAAGCTTCAAAATGTGACCCTTAAAATCGGCCGGCCTCGAAACTTGGGAGATCGATGAGAAAGGGGAAGGAAATGTTTGCTGTATCTCTTGTTCTCGCCTATGAATTTTGACGTTTCTTTTTTTAATGTGTATGTACTTTTTGCGTACAGTACGAGTATGCATTATTTAAATTAATTAATTGTTATATACACCATCAAATTTGTTTAAACAATTTTTTTTTCAATTTTTTTTAATAAAATTTGAAATAATTTTAATCACAAAACATACATATTTATGAATAATATAATAATACATAGTTTTTATTAAACTTAGTAATAATTTAAAGTATGAAAAAACAAATTATCCCATTCGATGCTTTCTAAAAATAGTATTGGTCTATGGAAATCAGAAAATCTCAAATAAACTAGGTTTTATTTTTTTTAGTAAACATGCTATTAGATGAATGAAAAACTGAAGTTACAGAACCACCAAAAAAGAGATAAACGTAATTGATTGGGGATGGAAATTAAGCTAAGAACCGTTAGTGCCGATCCGATCAACAGATCTTCTTTATATCAGATATTTTATTAAAATAAACTATCTGCTCTTGCAAAACTGGTTGCACCGAGTACTTGTTAGTACAGAGATATAAATAGTTTATGGACTTCGATTATCAAAACCTCAATCTTTCTCTATTATCTATTTTGGAGTTTCTTTTTTTAATCTGTATGTACTTTTTGCGTACGTTACGGATATGTTTTTTGTTAATAAAGTGGTTATTTAATTAACTAAATTGTGTAAACAATTTTTGGAAATTCTTTTACGATATTTTTAGGATGACTTTGTTGACAATTATAGGAGTGGATCATATGCACTTGACTTTACAAAAACTTATAATAAATGGGTAACTGATAATTGTTACGTTTTTCATAAAAATACAAGTATTCCTAGATAAACCTCCTTTAATTTTATTTTAATAGTTTTGCTATCATATCAAAATGAATGAAATATCTTAATTTTTGTTTCTTTGCAATCTTAAAATTATAACTTTCAATGTTGTAAGATACAATTATTACAATATTGTAGAAAATTTCTGAAAATAATTTTGTTCTTTTTATCCTCTCTCTAATTTTGTTACATTTCATTTTTCGTTTATCTAGTAGCATGTTTATCAAGAAATAAGTCCTAGTTTATTTGAGATTTTTTATTTTCAATTTAATATAATAAGCCAATTTTAGATTTAGGAATAATTGAATAGGATTAGTAATATAATAATTACAGGGTGTAACAAAAATAAAGGTCATAAATTTAATCGCATATTCTGGGACCAAAAATAGTTCAATTGAACCTAACTTACCTTAGTATAAATATGCACATAAAAAAAGTTACAGCCCTTTGAATTTACAAAATGAAAATCGATTTTGTCCAATATATAGAAGAGATTTTTTATTGAAAATAGACATGTGGTATTTTTATGGCAGCAGCATCTTACAAAAAAATTATAGTAAAATTTTGACACCCCATAAAAATTTTATGGGGGTTTTGTTCGTTTAAACTCCCCCAAACCTTTGTGTTCGTTCCAATTAAATTATTAATGTAGTAATATTAGTTAAACACAATGTTTTTAAAATTTTTTGCCTCTTAGTACTTTTTCGAAAAGTCAGTTTTTATTGAGATATTTTAAATATTCGTCAAATCCACCACATATTTGTTTGTATAATATGGTTAAGTACGATTATGAAGACTTGGTAATCGTATGAAAATTTATTATTTATAATTTACATTTTTAGGCATATTTTGAACAATATTAAAAAAGAAGCCACATCTTGATAAAAGGTGCCTTATCGAAAAAATACTACGAGACAAAAAAGTTTTAGAAACATTGTGTTTAACTAATGGTACCGCAGTAATAGTTCAATTGGAACGTACACAAACATTTGAGGGGTGTAAAGGAACAAACCCCCATAAAATTTTTATGTAAACATATTAAAAAAGAAGCCGCAACTCGATAAAACCTGCCTTATCGAAAAAATACTAAGAGGCGAAAAAGTTTTAAAAACAGTGAGTTTAACTAATGGTACCACAATAATAATTTAATTGGGTTGTACACAAAATTTTGGGGGGTTTAAGGGAACAAAACCCCCATAAAATTTTTATGGGATGCAAAAATTTCACTATAATTTTTCTTTAAGATGTTCCTGTCATAAGAATGATACATGTCCATTTTCAATAAAAAATCTCTAATAGTTTTCGATATATTGGAAAAATCGATTTTCATTTTGTAACTTCAAAGGGCTATAACTTTTTTTATGTGCACATTTGTATTAAGGTAAGTTAGGACCAATCGATCTATTTTTGGTCCCAGAATATGTGATTTAATTTATGACCTGTATTTTTGTTACGCCCTGTATAACTAATATGTACGTTTTACAATAAAAGTTACACCAAATATTATTAAAAAAATTAAAAATAAATTGTTTAAACAAATTTGATGTTGTATATAACAATTAGTTTATTTAAATAACGCATATTCGTAATGTACGTAAAAAGTACATACAAATTAAAAAAAGAAACAACGAAATAAATAATCGAGAACCAGAGATACAGTTAACAGCTCCTTCCCCCCTCTCATCGCTATCCCAAGTTTCAACGCCGGCCGATTTTAAGGGCCACATTTTTAAGCTTTGTGGACGATTTCCTTGAAAGCAAATCTTTTGTATACTTGGTATGTTAAAACTTTGAAGTATGTTCTTTCAAATGCGGCTAATTTTATTTCTTAATTGTTATAAACAAAGCTGCCGTGAATTAAAAAAAGAAGTGGGCTAACTTTGTCCCTAATTGTCGTAGGAAATTGTTTTTCTTTCTAAATGTGTATAAAAGTTTAGTCTTTCTAAATATGGAAAAATAATTTTTCTACGGGTAACGGTTAAAAAGTTATTCTAATTGTTTATAAGCAAAAAATCGACATGATCTTGCAAAATAATTTTACACTATTTATAATTATTTTTTGTCATTTTTTTTAAATTAGGTTAATAGCATAAATCTTTTTCTTTCATAGACTGTCCGAAGTATTACTGTAACCTCATCGTTTTCTGACTTATAGTGTTGCAAAAAAAATTAATTTGGGATAAACAAATTAAATAACTTTTAAACTATTTGACCAATTTCTTTGAAATTTAGAATATAATTTAAGCACCAGAAGTCTCAGCATTTCGTATAATAAGAAAGTTGTAACTTAATTTTTGCATAAGTTATGAACATTTATAAAATCTCAAAATTTATGATTTATTTTGCAATTTTCTAAGCAACAAATAAGGATATACATATGCAGTGAACACCGTATTAAAGTTTTTTATATGATTTATCAGTTTCCTACTCTCAAATTTGTTTAAAATGCTTCACTTTTTAGTAATAGAAGAAAAAAGCGAAAATTTAGCGTTTTTTGATCTTCATTTGTTTATAGCTATGTATATCATCAAAATCGGCTGCAGGAAACATATAGGTTATTAATATAGATGTCCATACTACTCAAAAAATTTGGTTTCGGCCTGGAGGGGGATGTGTCACGAGAAAAATCTTATTTCTCTGGACTAAAAAAAGAGAAAACTTGAATATCTGGGGCATATAATGAGAGGTAGCAGATACAGGATGCTGCAGTTAATACTCAATGGAAAGATCGACGGAAAAAGAGGAATTGGTCGAAAGAAATATTCATGGCTCCGAAACCTTCGTCAATGGACTGGCTTATCGGCAGATCAATTGTTACATGCCGCAAAAGATCGAGAAAGATATCGGCAAATTGTTATGGAAGCTACCCACGCCTAAAAATTTGGGCACGGTACTTAAAGAAGAAGAAGATAAAACATTAGAAAATATCCCATATTTATATATGTTTTAATATTTTTTTGAGCCCACTTTAACTTTGATTACCGCTACCGCTAGTATCCGTCTTAAAGTACTTTGAATGCAGTTAAAATCACTTTGCTTCAATTTGTCATTGTGGTTGCCATGGATATTAGTTTTTCAATCAAAACAATTTTGTTTGCGATCTTTTTACTGGAAATTTCTGGATTTAAAAGCTCCCAATTATTTTTTATGTGATTAAGGTCAGAAATTCAACAAAATATTGAAAAATATATAAATATCTAATATTTTCAAATATTTTGTTGCCGTTTATTATTAAATTATTATAGTTAATGTATAACATTAACATTACATAACAAAATTAAAGGACATCGCACACATCTTATGGAAAATATAATGTCACTCAAATTCAATAAAATTTATACGGATAGATTCGTTTTAAATTAACGGTCAAATCTTATCATTGCGCCAACTCTGTATTTTCAATAATTAGAGCAGAAATTGATATAAATAAATCTGAAACCAAATGGGTACGTACATAAGTCAGAGAGAGAAAAAATATTTTAAAATACCCAGATTATCGGTACTCCATAAATCAGCGGATTAGTTTCACTAATCCGCTTAGGCCCAGCGGGGTTTAAGCTGTTTTGAATAGCACTCAGAGCAATAATGATTGTAACTAACACTTTATGGACTCCAAAAATGTGATTTCGATAAACTTTAATTGCAATTTACGCCGTAATTAATCATAATTAAGAGTTGGCGCAATGATAAGAATTGACCGTCATTTTAAAACAAATCTAATCGTATAAATTTTATTGAATTTGAGTGACATTATATTTTCCATAAGATGTGAGCGATGTCCTTTATAAATAATTTTTAAACAAAATGTACTTAGTGGAATAGTTGATCTTTATAAAAATTCATAGGTGTTCATAATAATATGGCCAGGGACTGTACATAAAAAAACTTGGGTAAGTCCATCTGAATAAAGGAGGCCGTTGTACCCCCACACTGGCGACAGGTCTCTATGGGGAATGAGACTTATTAATCTAAAGTCGTTACTGTCGTTAAATTTTTTTGCGTAGTTTGATTTAGGTATAGACAAAAACGTCCGATCCTCCTGTTTTATTTTTTCTTAAATCCGATTCTCTCCAGTAAAATAATAAACCCACATGGGACCTATCTGAGATTTTAACAGCATTCGTCCATTTGTTACCCCCAATGCCCGCCGATTCGGCCCCAGCCCAAAGTCGCCGACCGTAACCATCAGAGTCCACAATCAGAAAGTGGAAATAGAAAACTAAGAGGTCTATAACTTCTGTTTAGGAGCATTAGGAGTGATCTGGCGAACAATCTCGACTAATACTCTTTCCCGACACAGTATATTCAACTTACGTTTCAGGTAAAGAATAAAATGGCTTCACCTTTCCAATTTACGCTGAGTTATAACTTTTTACAAGTTGACAACGGTTGTTTTTCAAGAGAAAACCCTTAATTGTGTTGAAAAGGCTTATTTATGGTAACAGTGACAACTTAAAAACAAATTATGTAAAATCTTTCACAAAAGTTATATTTATATTAAAAAAGAATGTGTATGTAGTTTGTATGCACGTAAGAAGTTACACTTCTATTATATGATTTCAACGAAATCAATATACTTTAAACAGTTTATTTATATTTTATTTAAATATTAAACTAATTTTAATACTCACTACTTTCCAAAAAATTTTATTAAAACAATACCAAAAATTAAAAAAATAAAAGAATAAAACACACGCAAACACATTGAAAAATTAAACAAAGAAATTAGTTCTGAACAATAATTGTTGACAAAAATTTTAAATAAATACGTATTTTCTGGAAAAAAATATAATAAATATACTTGCAATCATAAAATGTATAAAAAAATAAAAAATAAAAATTTGCATTGGGAATTGAACCTGCGTCTATAAGGTACCCCAACGTACACTCCTATACAAGTTGTTCACTATATCAAAGAGAAGCTAGGCATGAAGGAATATATTAGATGTTACACACTCCTTAAAGATGCCGACACAACAACTGGCTCTTCGTTCAAAATAGGTATAAAATCTAGAACAGCTATTAACCTATTATTTAATAAGGAAATTTGGCCACCTGGTGTTAACATCAAATGGTCTATAGAACCTTCCAATTCTGAACCAACGCTTTCATCTGAGTCACATAAGAATCCGAAGAATCTCAGAAGTCCTGTCACCTTGGAAAATCCAATTACCAATTCTCGCAAGAACAAAGATGAAATAGAAAACACAAACATACGTACAGACAAGCAGGCCATCGAAGTTTGTAAATCTAAGAATCCGTTCCATTCGCCTGTAAATTTCATTAAGAAGGATACTTTAGAACCTTCGACAAATCTGGATCCTTTGACCCCACCAAAAGTTAGATTAACCAATAACTCGAATAGTAGATATCTTCTAGCCAGATTAAGGGAACCGGATATCTTAAAAGCCATTAAACTTCATCTTGTTTATCTACACGACCAACCAGATTCAGTGTTTTACGATGGATTTACCAATACAAGCGTTAAACTCTTTTTGGCTTCCGAGGGAATTCCCACTAAAACTGAAGATCTACGACGAATTCTGCTGGAATTTAACAATGCCTATGGGATTGGTCCAGATGAGGTGGAAGCTGATCTTGATGCTTACAGATCCTTTCTCACTTCTGAAAGAATTATACACCTGCAAAAATCAAGGGAATGTCACCGAAATTACTATTCCGCTGCCTCTCCAAAACGAAATTTTTAAACATCACGACGTATTCTGAGGGACTAGAATGCTCAAATTGTTTTAGTGATAACAACTTTAGCATGGTTCTGATTAATATTCGTTCTATAAGATACAAAACTGATGAATTATTTTTGTTCCTAGGGGAGTTAGGATTTCCCCCGGTAGTTGCGGTTACAGAGCACTGGCTTGAAGTCAACGAGCCTTTTTTTTTGTAGAAAAATACACCACAATTGCTAGGTATGATCTTCCAAGCTCAGCTTACGGAGGCACCCTAATTCTATCTACGAGCAATGATTTTTCTTCGGTAACAAAATATGACTTTTTGCTGAAGTGAAGCCTTCTTTGAGTTTTCGTTAATTTACAATAAGAATCTTAATCTTTATATTATTTGCATTTATAGATCACCTAACTTTTCCGTGGAACCATTTTTTCAGAACCTGCTAAGTTTGTTAGATGACCTGCCCCATAAAAGTAGAAAAATTTAATGCGTGGACTTTAACATTGATTATTCTGCTGCTAGTGCTACACAAATATCCTTGGTCAACATATTTGAATCGTATGGTCTAACAATGCACGTTGATTCTCCTACAAGGATTACAAAAACTTCATCTACCATAATTGATTATACTCTCTCAGATTTTTCACCCCTTGATGTCCACTCTACAATTATTAATGCTGGACTATTTGATCATGAAGCAGTTTATACGAAGTTTAATATTTTCAGCAAATACTCCTCGAATACCCGACGTTTAGGCAGGATTTTTTCCACCTGGAACTTTCGTAATTTCCAAAATTTATGCTTAACCTCTGAGTGGCGCTTTCCTGTTATGGACGTGGATAATAATTTCAGTGCTTTTTTGGATAAGCTTGTCTGTATCTTTAATAAAGCATTTCCTTTAATTGCAATTAAGCCAAAACATCGCAAACCCTGGACTACTAAAGGTATCCGAATATCTTCCAAGAATATGCGTTGTCTTCTCTATATCAGGAAATTTACTACCAACGTCTCTATCACTGAATATATCACCAAGTACAGGGCAACCTATCTTAAACTTATAAAATCAGCTAAAAAAGACTAATACCATAACCGTTTGGGAAGCTCAAAAAGTGTTGCAAAAGAAACTTGGTCCATAATAAACGATCTTTGAAATAAAACCCACACTGCTAAAACAATTTCCCTTCCAGACCCTGAAAATCTAAATGAATACTTTGTTAATGTGAGTAAAAATATTACATCAACTATTTTGCCACAACAAGATCCCATTGCTTATCTCCCTAATTCAAGAAAGGTCTCGAATTCATTCTTTATAAAACCAGTCGATAAATCTGAACTGATCCAAACAATCAATAGTATCAAAAGCAAATCCTCTTGTAGTACTGAAGGTCTATCGATAAAAAATTTTTCTAATCTCCCATAAAATGTGTTAGAAGTCCTTATCTCACTAATTAATGATTCCTTTGAGAAAGGTAAATTTCCAGAGTGCCTGAAGACAGCCATCATTATTCCTCTTCATAAGGGTGGTGAAATATATAATACCTGCAATTATAGACATATTGCACTACTACCGGTACTCTTCAAAATTATTGAGAGACTCATAAAAGCCCGACTTATGTCCTTTCTAGTTGAAAACAACATTTTATCACAAAATCAGTTCGGCTTTTTAAATAATAAATGCACCACTGATGCCATCTTTTCTGTACTACATGAGGTTTATCAAGCACTGAACAATAATCTTCACACTGCCACCGTTTTTTGTGACTACGCAAAGGTTTTGATTGTGTAAATCATAACATTTTAATAAGAAAACTAAATTTCTACGGAATTCGAGGTATTTCTTTAGATTGGTTCCAATCTTACTTAAATAATAGGAAACAACTGGTTAGAGCAAATGATACAGACTCTAGTCTCAAAAACATTGTATGTAGGGTACCTCAAGGTTCAGTATTGGGTTCTCTACTTTTCCTTATCTCTATTAATAACATCACTAGTTTAAAAATCGATGGAAAAGTCTTTCTTTTTGCTGATGATACCAGTATCACTTGGAGCAACTCAAATATTGCAACTTTTCATGCTACTATAACTTCTGATCTACTTACAATAAAAACCTGGTCTGACTCTAATTTGCTCTCGTTTAACGTAGACAAAACAGTAGCATTGTCTTATAAAGGAGTCCTTCAACCCTCACCTCTTAATAACAGCCAGATAAGTACCGTTGATTCTGTAAAATTTCTTGGTATTTTTTTAGACAGCAACCTTAAATGGTCCCACCATATCGATTTGTTAAGGAAGAAACTATCCTCAGCTTGCTATGCTATAAGATCTGTTTCGAATGAACTCAATTTAGCATCTTCCAAAATAACATATTTTTCTTTATTCGAGTCACATCTTCATTATGGTCTTCCTTTTTGGGGTTCTGGTACAGCTGCCCAATTCGATGTTATTTTCAAATTACAAAAAAGAGCAATTAGATATCTGTTTGGCCTCAGAAGAACAACACATTGCAGAAGTTACTTCAAAGATCACAGAATTTTAACCCTTCCATCTTTGTATATTTTAGAAACTGTTTGCTTAATTCGTAAACATCTACATGTCTTTCCACCAAGACCTAATCATGACTACTTCACGAGAAATTCTACGTTTGACGTCTATATGCCGATTCCGTCCTCTGAGTTAGTAAAGAAATCTATATTATATTCCTCAAAAAAACTTTACAACCATCTCCCTCTACAACTTAAATCTGCAGCATCTTTCCCCAAATTCCGTAAACTGACAAAAGCCTACCTATCTGAAAGACCATATTATTCAGTAGAAGATTTTCTTAATCAATAACTAAGAAATTACAGTACCCTTTGCACAAGAAGTATTTTTATTATCATGTTTTTGTCTATATTTGGGTGTCATATGCAGCAGCTTAACTTTTAAACTTATTAATTACTAGGTAGACTATGCATTTGCAATTTACTTAAATTTTTCAATTGATTACTTCTGTTTAACTTCATTATTGTTATTATTGTAAATATATTGACGATTTATGTAATTTTAGTAAATTGGATTGTTATTGTTTTGTTTTCTTGACTTTTTATAAGCTTTGTCGATAAAATTGTACAATTTTTCATGACAATAAAGCATATTTCTATTCTATTCTATTCTAAGGTTGTTAAATTTTGAACTCACCGCACGCAGAACTTAGCTAGCGAGACATTTGAATGATGTGGGAAGATAATATAGCAACTAAACGTTTTAAACTTTTTTGACAGTTGCCTATTCTCTTAGTTTAATTCAATAAGTTTGATTCTTGTGGAAATAAAATATTAAAATACGACAAAATATAGACTAAAAGAGCAATTTATTAGATATGAAGATTGGTAGAAATTGTATTGGTAATCAAATAGCTTGGTACTAGGTAAATACTAGCTAGGTACCTACATTTTCCAAATAGGTATGTAGGTCCTAATCTTTTATTACAATACTGAAACATTTAAAATTACGTAAATGTTGCTTTTAAAAACTATTTAAAAAGTCACTACAATTATAAACTTGCTTTTTGTGTCTGTCCTCACAACAATAAAAACTAATATACTACATACAATTTGTTTACCCATAACCATTGACGTATTAATAAAATAACCGACATTGAACAATTGTTGACAAGTCATTGTAATTACCCAATCAGAGGACGTATAAAGTTTAAGCTGCGTCGGGTACCAAGATTTTGATGAATTCTCGCACATATAAATTTACTCCCAACGCGCCTAAAGAAGTATAACTTCAAAACATTTTGGGCTACATCACAGAGCGTTTTCGGAATGAAAATTCCATCTTCAGTGTTGCTTACTTGAATTAATACATAAAACCACTTTAATTAAAGCAAACGTAAATATTACATGTTGACTCTGGTAGAAGCAACGTGTGGTTTATGCTTACAAGGTGTACATAGTTGAGCCAATAAAACTGTAATGGGGAAAACCCTTTAAATGGTGTAAACTTATGCTACATTGTTATAATTAATATATTATGTGATTATATCGATTCTAAGTAAGAAGCACTGTTATTCCGAAAACGTTCTATGATTTAGCCCTAAAGGTTATTTTTAATATAAATATCATCATCATCATCACGTAGCGCTACAACCTTGGGTGGGTCCTGGCTGACTGTACAACTTTCTTCCAATTTGCTCGGTCTTTTATCAACCTAGGGTCAAATGAAATGTTCATTTTTCGGAGATCTGTTTGGATGTTATCTCTCCATCTTATTCTGGGACGTCCGAGAGGTCTTTTGTCTGTAGGAATCTCCTCCCATACCAGTCTTACAAGTATCTCGTTATGAAGTCTGTGCACGTGGCCTGCCCATCTTAGTCGCTGTGATTTCTATCTTGGGCAATGTCGGTGTCATTGTAGAGTTCTTTTAATTCGAAATTGGTTCTGATCCTATACTGGTTTTGGTTAATGTCGTGGTGAGGTCCGAAAATTGTTCTAAGTATTTTCCGTTCAAACCCTCTGAGCTTTTCTTTGTTTGATTTGGTCATGGTCCACGTTTCGCAATCATATGTTAGTACAGGTCTTACGATGGATTTATAGATTTTGATCTTGGAAATTCTTGTAAGATTTTTTGACTTTATAAGCTTATCCAGTGCGAATAGACAGCGATTTGCTGATTGGATTCTGTCTTTTATTTCTTCAGTAACATCGTTGTCAGCTGTGATTACGGCCCCAAGATACTTAAAACGTTGTACTCTTTCGAAATTGAAGGTGTTGACCGTCACATTTTGTCCTATCCTGTCTCTTCATGTCGTTCTATTTATACACCTATATTTCGTTTTCTCTTCATTAATCCTCAGCCCTACTTCGCTTGTGGGCACAAGATGGTTTTTCCCAATGTAGAAGCTCTACACAAGTTCTACAGTCAAATTACTACAAAAAATGCTAAAGATAGCTTGAAAACTTAAAAAAACCTAATAACGACGTTTGATAAACTATAGTATAATGTAAACTAGTGGATTCTTCCTCCTACCTTGTCTGGTCAGTCCTCTTTGTTTTTGTTCCTGTATTTTAAGCTGATGATGGCTCGTGATGAGCCGAAACGCGTCCTTGTGATGAGCCATGACCTTTCAATATAAAAATTTTTTGTGGTACTTCTTCGAGTTTTTGTACTTCGTTTTTTCCGTTTTTGTTATCGCTGAAAAAGATGGTAGATTTACTTATTTTTATATTTCCATCGTCTAGCCATCTTATTTCTTGGACTCCTGTTATATCCATTCCTATGTTTTCCAGTGGTCCCAGAGCATTTGTGGTAGCTCCAGGTCTGTACCAACTCTGGACGTTCCAAGTTCCGATATTCATAGTCCTTTTACATTGCATTGGTCGTTTATTGTGTTTATCCGTCCGGTTCCGAGGCAAAGTTGCAGTTTTCATAACTAGCTTCTTTTTCCGAGGGAGGTTTAACCTTCCGCTCAACCCTCCTCTTTTACCCGGGCTTGGGACCGGCTACAGTAAGGTGATTTCCGAGCTACTCAGTTCACCCGTTCCTCACCCTACCCCAGGCAGAGAATATAAATATACCATTTATAAAGAATTTTTAATATATTGTTGTGATTTATGATATTTAGAGAGCGGAATATATGCAACACAACATTACCAAAATATGCGCATATATATGCATTACTTTAACTATAAATATGCAGGTATTTTTTCTAAATTTGTCTAAATATGCAAATGCATATTAAAAATACTCAAAAATAAAACAATATATTAAGACGTAAGATCTTCAGAAAAGTTGCCTTTAAAAATACGTACAACTTTCCTCAAACAATCGAAGCCCTCATTTTTTTCTAAAACATTTTTTAATTTATTTCTAATTGTAATCCCTGTATTTCCAGGAATTTTTTGACAATGAGCAAAAAAAGTGTTAACAAGATTAGCCGAATCACTTAATTGTAAATTCCTTTGTTCTAATGCCTTTATTAGATCTGGTAAAAAACTAAAATTAACTTTTATGAACATAAGTTCTTTAGCAATTTGTACGTTACTTAAAGAACAAAGTACGTTACTTAAGCTGAAGAACAAAAGCGGAATTATCTACAATTTGATGGATTTTTGTATTTTAATGCTTCTCTCTATGTCCGTCTTTATAGAAGTAAAAGCGAATTTGTCGAATAAAAACACTCTTTCCAGAAAAATTTCTTTTGTGGGACATGATGCTTTTGTTTGTCAGTTCCTCATTTAAAAAATGAAATGTGAAAATGAATGTAACTTACGATTTTGGAACAGGCCTTGCAAAATACTTTGTCTCCACTTAGCTTTAACTCGGGAAAACACTTTATCCAAGCACTTTTTTGAATGGTAGACATATTTAAATTTAATATATACCAAGCACTTCAAAAACACTAAATACGATACAACGTTTACTTTAAACAAATGTTGGCCGGAAACTGGCAAAATAATTATTAGACCCTTAACAGCAGGTAGGTACCTACGACTTGCTACCCTAATAAAATAATATTTTTCTGGGAACACCCATAATTGTTAAATTCAGGTAGTAATGGGAAAGTCCAGATGAGCGATAGATAGATAAATAACGAGCTCGTTCATATCGAAGTTATAAAATTCCAACTAAGAGAGGAAAATTTTTAACTTTTATATAATTTATTTTTAAAATATGCAAAATAAATCGTGTTTAGCTTAAATATGCAATGTTGTGTTTGTTGTCTGAAAATATGCAATATATGCATCTATATGCACTTTGCACATATTCCGCTCTCTAATGATATTATTACTACCGACTATATTTAAACTACCGACACAAGAAATTCTCGAAAAGATGGACGAAAGAAGAATACATAAAAACAAAGATAAAATTAAATATCAAGAAATTAATACACAAATAAAACAGAAAAAAAACAAGCTAAGGAAACATGGATGTCCATTAAATTTCAAGAAATTAAGAAATGTGAGGCAAGGTATGATACTTTCAACACCCATAAGAAGGTTAAAGAAATGATTTCAGGAAATCGTAACAAACCAATCGGGATAATAACAAATGCAGATGGTACCACTATAACTAAAACGCAAGACAAATTACGTAGATGGAAAGAATACATTGAACACCTATTTTATGACCAAAAGTATAACAATTGGAAGTTGACGTAGAAACCACGGGACCAGAAATAATGAAAGAAGAAGTTATTTACGCCATAAAACACACAAAAGGTAGAAAAGCTCCAGGACCCGATGAAATACCAATTGAACTGTTGAAGATAATTGATGAAGATTATATTGATGTCTTGGTAGACCTTTTTTAACTCCATATACAAGACGGGACACATACCCAAAGAATGGCTTCTCTCAACTTTTGTAACGATTCCAAAAATCACCAATGCTAAAGATTGCAATGACTATCGGACAATTGCATTAATGAGCCACACATTGAAAACCTTGCTTAAAATCATACATAACAGAATCCACGTGAAATTAGAACAAGAAATAAGTGATTCACAGATGGGTTTTAGAAATTATTCGGAGCATTATTCGGAGTTAATGTTCTGACACGACGATGTCTGGATATGAATCAGGACATATATGCGTGCTTCATATATTTTAGAAAAGCCAGAGTTCAACATGAAAAGCTGTTAAATATTCTTAAGACCAAAAACATGGATAGTAGAGATCTACAAATTATATCGAATCTGTATCAAAATCAGAAAGCAAGGTAGAATTCCGCACCAAGCGACCGAGACAGGAGACCGCGACAGGCGACAGATAGGCGAGGTCTCCCCACGACTGCTCTCAATGCAATTATATCAGGGTAGTTCTGCAGCCCGCGACCGAGACCAGTGACCAACTATCGTCTATCGCGACCTATTTGTCGCCTGTCGCGGTCTCCTTTCTCGGTCGCTTGGTGCGGAATTCTACCTTAAGAGTCGAAGGAGAACTGACGGAGGAAGTGGGTATCCTTAGACGAGTTCGACAAGGGTGCATAATTTCATCACTCTTATTAAACGTCTACAGTGAAGTGATATTTCAAGAAGGTTTATTGGATATTGTGGAAGGTGTTTTGGTCAACGGAAATAGCATTAATAATATTAGATATGCGGACAATACGGTCATATTTGCAAGTGACATGGAAGATTTACAGTACATAATACAACATGTATACAATGAATGTGAAAGGTACGGACTGCAAATGAATCTCAATAAAACGAAATCAATGATATTCTCAAAAAAACCACAAAATGTAGATAACACATTTTTAATGTCATTATAATTTCCTAATAATTTTCCCTTTAAGCCGGATTTATGTTATTACGGGGATGTGGGCGGGACGGCACACGTTGAAGAATCATCTGATATGAAAAGCATTGACTTGTTTATCTTACAACGGCCCGGGGCGACACCGGGAAGTGCCGAAGACATGCGATTTCTATTGTTCTCCGCGCCGTGCCGTCCACGTTTAGGTGTAAGATAAATCAAAATCAGTGTTTATTCGTTCCTATTCCTTCGATTTATTCATTTCCTTTTCTCAATATCCTTTTCCTTCGAATTTCCAATTTTAATATTTGCCTTGTAATTATTTCTGGTTTCATTCTGTTAATATGTCCGACTCAAAACAATTGCTTCTGTTTAGTGTACTCAGTAATGGGTTTCTGCTTTGTCATTTGTCTGATATCTTCATTTCTTATGCTGTGCCATTTTGTTTCTCACACATTTTTTCTCAAATGAGTCATTTCGATTGGATTAATTTTTGTTTCATGTTGTTATGAGTTGTCCATTTTTCTCTTGCATATATGTGTGTTGGCATATGTGCGTATTGGCACTGTTATCGTATCGTGAATTTTTCTCTTTACTTCCATTTGTACATCTTTCTGCCCTATTGTTGTGTTAATTTTGTAGTATAATCGCGTAGATGTGTTTCCTCTATTTGTTATTTCCGTATCTATCTTGCCATCATCAGTCACAATTCTGCGCAGCCGTTCGTAGTTTGTTATGTTTTCTAATATTGTTCCACTTCTTTTACTCTTCTAATTATTGTTTTGGTCTTCCTTTTGATCAACTATCATCGTTTTTGTTTTATTTATATTCACCTCCATCTTCACCTAAAGTTCACGAATTCACCAGCCGCTGCATTTTATTTGTATTGTTGTCTACCGGTACACTATAATCTGCGTAGGGTAAACTCTGTCATTTAAATTCTGAGTTTCTTTATAATTTTGTCCATTATTATGACGAACACATTAATAGCTTTCCATTCCTCTGTATTCCCTTCTATATTTTTAATTCATTTGATCTTTGGCCTCCCACTTGCAGCTTTCCTCTGACTGTTTTGTATGTACTTTCTATGATTTTGATTTTTGAGATATAACTTTTCACAAGTTGTTTTTCAAAAGAAGGCCCTTAATTGTGTTGAAAATGCTTTTACAGTTAGTGAATACTTTTTTACTATTTTCTAAACAAACCAGCAATCAGTGAATTTTTGCCAGTGTCATTTCAATGAAATACTCTGACTGATTTTTCCTGCTACCATATACGCCAATTGTAATCTCAATAAATCTACTCTAATGGATCTCATTATAATACAAATTATCATTATAATTCAAATTTTTAACCAATGGAATTAAATCGCCACATGACATCCTGTTGAAATTACCTATATCTAAATTTTCGTGTACATAACGGACATATAAAATTAGACCCGACTGCAATCCATATATTAGCACATTTTGAATTTATTGTACAGTTCGATTTTTAGAAGTATCAATATTATACAAACCATCGAAAACATCTACTTTAATAATCGAATACAGGCAAAGATAAATGGAAAACTAACGCAGTTTATATCAGTACAAAGTGTATACACAGACAAGGTGACTCATTAAGCCCACTGCTCTTTAATGGGCGCATATGAAATGCCTCCCGAAGAAGCTAAAATGGTCACATACGAATTGCCCCCCAAGCTCTAAATAAATTACATGCTTCTAAACTTTATGTGAAGGTGAGACGTTGACACATCTTCGTCCCTTTGTAAATTTTCGGCAAAATTGGTATTTTGTTATTTTATTTATTTTATTTTCAACTTTTATATATTAAACATTATTGACACTAGGCAGTATTTATAAATTTCAACTAACTTATACAAATATAATTAATTTTATAACCGTTATATATAATAACCATTATTTTTTGTTATTAATAATTTGACAAAAAATACAAAAACATAATAAGTATTTTATAGATTTACTAAAAAAAAACATCACAAAAAACTTATTTGGAAAATATTACAAAATGTGTATAGGAAAATAAAATTACAAAATATTTTTCCTAAATTTATTTGATACTACTTTGACAAATTCTAATTTATTTATTTTACATTCTCTTAATTCTAAAATTTTTGTCATTTAGAAAGTTTATTTTTGCTGTACTTTCCGCAACAATTTTTTTGGTGTCGAAACATAATTCATTTTAATGTAGGTATTTATTTGAGATTGTAAAATTATATCAATAAAATTATTAATGTTAGGATGAGGGCAGTAGAAAGAAGAATTATACTTGGAATGAAAACTTTCGCATGGGTTTGTGGTTCCTTGTATAAGGATGAAGAGTGCTCAGCCCAAAGATATGGAGGAAATGTCGAATTTTCATATATGTAATTCTGCATTAACTGCATTAAGAATTAAAAAAAAAATCAAAATAGATAGTACCTATTTAAATTATTATTTGGCAACATTGTGTCATAAAACAGAGATTAAATAGACAAAATATCAGCCTAAATTATTATTAACTAAACGGGGGCATTTCGATTGTACCTGGGAGGCATTTCATGTATGAAAATATTTACCTGAAAAAGTGGGAGGCATTTCGATAACGCCGTCTTTAATATAATAATGGACGAAATAATAGAAGCAGTACAAAGTACTGCGGTAGTAAGCGGTAAAAAGAAATCCAAATATCATGTTATGCAGACGACACCGCATTAATCACCGAGACAGAAGACGATCTCCAAAGATTAACACACATCTTCAATACAACAGCCAAGAAATACAATATGATAATATCAGCAGAAAAAACCAAATGTATGACAACATCTAAACACCCAATACGATGTAAAATCGAAATTATCATGATACAAATTATCGATGTATATTATTATTTATATATTATTATATACAATTACGATGTAAAATCGAAATTGATGGGGAAATAATAAAGCAGGAGCAAGGTTTAGATATCTGGGAATAGATATAACTAGTTACGGAGATGTTTAAGAAGTAGTACGACGACAAAGATTAAAAGCAAGTAAAGCGGCGGGATCTCTTAACGACACAATATGGAAGAACAAACACCTAAGACAAGACACCAAAGCAAGAATCTATAAAGCAGCAATTAGACCTATATTGACGTACCCGGCGGAGACAAGACCTGACACATCTAAAACGAGACGACCACTAGAAATAACACATCTCACAATAAAACACTGAAAAACGTTTGTTTTCTATACTTCCACAAAATTTATTACAACTATGTTATTACTACAGCTGTTTCGGCAAAGTGCCTTTCTCAAGTGATATATTTTACAATGTGTTTGTCTTTTTAAGTCTTTAACTGAAGAGGTTGAGGAGTGGGGAGCTGTTTGTCTCGTGTTGGTCATTCAGAATTATATCTGTATTTTTCAATTTATTAATTTCCATTGATTCTAAAAGTGATAGCTTAAGGCCTTTATTTTGAATATGTAGAATTTGAAACTCTTCATTGAAAGAATGATTATGATCTAGAAGGTGAAGTGCGTATGTAGAAGTGTCTGTTTTTCTATTGTTGAAAGCCCTTTTGTGTTCTGCTATCCGTTTGTCAAAAGTTCTGCCAGTTTGACCGATGTAAGTTTTCGGACAGTCACCACAAGTTAGTTTGTACACACCACTCTGTAGTTGCTTTCTCTTTCGTCTTTTATTGTTTTTAATATGTTTGCTTAAGTTGTTGTTAGTTCTGAAAGCTGGTGTTATTCCTTTCTTTTTTATGTATCTGGCTATTTTTGTTGTTATTTTGCCAGTATATGTGAGAGAGCAGAAGGTACTGGGTTCTTTCCGTGGTGGTGGATACACTAATTTCAAGGCTTTCTTATGGAGTTTTTGGTTTAAAATGTTGTTAACTGTTTGTTCGTTATAGCCATTGTTTACTGCTATTTGTCTAATGATATTTAGTTCTGTCTCGAAGTTATTTTTTGTCATAGGAATTTCTGTCAGTCTATGTATCATGCTATGGTAGGCTGCTAATTTATGTTGTGTAGGATGGGATGATGAATTGAGTATAGTTGTGTCAGTATGGGTAGGTTTATGATATATGAAGAACTTATGTTTGTTGTGTAGTCTGGTAATCGTTACATCTAGAAAGTTTATGGAATTATTCTGTTCTGTTTCTATTGTGAACTCAATATTACTATGAAGTGAATTAATGTATGATAGAAATTGGTCAAGTTGTCTGTTAGTTCCTGTAAAGCAGGCTAGTATGTCATCCACATATCTCCACCAATATAAGAACTGTTTAAATACGGGGTGTTTAGAAATTGTTGTTTCAAGTTGGATCATAAATATATCTGATAGTAATGGGCTTAGAGGATTACCCATAATAAGTCATGCACTGTTGTTTGCGTAAATTTGATTATTGAATTCAAAATAGTCTTGATTTATGCAAATTTCAAGAAGGTGTAAAATTTCAGATGCAATGATCGGATTTGTACTATTATGTTATAAAAGATTTTTAACCAAAACAAAAGTTTCTGTAGGAGGAACACTAGGAAAAAGATTTTTTACGTCAAATGAAATTAGTCTGGAGTTGTTGGGCAATTGAAAATGTTGTATTTTATTAACTAGTTCTAGTTTATTTTTTACGGTGAATTTAGGTGAAAATTTAGTGTATTCTGTAATAATATCTGACAGTTTTTTTGAAAGTTTTTATGACGGAGCTGTATAAAAAGAAACTACAGGTCTTATTGGGTGGTCAGGTTTGTGTAGTTTAATAAAAGAGTATAATTTAGGGGGTTGTGGGTTCATAATATTAAGGTATTTCTGTTCTGTTGGATCTAGTATTGATTTTGAATTTTCAATGGCTAGTTTAATTTGTTTTCGGTATTTTTCTGTGCGGTCTTTGTTTAGTGTTATACTATTTTGGTTATTTAAAAATTCTATTGTTTTGTTATTATAGTCACTTTTATCGATAGCAATAGTAGTGTTACCTTTGTCTGCTTTTGTAAATATTATGTCATGTTTTATTGATTTATTTTTAATTGAAACTGCTATTTGGCTTTCTTTGTAACAGGAAATAAATCAATAAAACATGACATAATATTTACAAAAGCAGACAAAGGTAACACTACTATTGCTATCGATAAAAGTGACTATAATAACAAAACAATAGAATTTTTAAATAACCAAAATAGTATAACACTAAACAAAGACCCCACAGAAAAATACCGAAAACAAATTAAACTAGCCATTGGAAATTCAAAATCAATACTAAATCCAACAGAACAGAAATACCTCAATATTATGAACCCACAACCCCCTAAATTATACTCTTTTATTAAACCACACAAACCTGACCACCCAATAAGACCTGTAGTTTCTTTTTATACAGCTCCGTCATATAAACTTTCAAAAAAACTGTCAGATATTATTACAGAATACACTAAATTTTCACCTAAATTCACCGTAAAAAATACACTAGAGCTAGTTAATAAAATACAACATTTTCAATTGCCCAACAACTCCAGACTAATTTCATTTTTGACGTAAAAAATCTTTTTCCTAGTCTTCCTCCTACAGAAACTTTTGTTTTGGTTAAAAACCTTTTAGAACATAATAGTACAAATCCAATCATTTCATCTGAAATTTTACACCTTCTTGAAATTTGCATAAATCAAGACTATTTTGAATTCAATAATCAAATTTACACAAACAACAGTGCAGGACTTATTATGGGTAATCCTCTAAGCCCATTACTATCAGATATATTTATGAACCAACTTGAAACAACAATTTCTAAACACCCCGTATTTAAACAGTTCTTATATTGGTGGAGATACGTGGATGACATACTAGCCTGCTTTACAGGAACTAACAGACAACTTAACCAATTTCTCTCATACATTAATTCACTTCATAGTAATATTGAGTTCACAATAGAAACAGAACAGAATAATTCCATAAACTTTCTAGATGTAACGATTACCAGACTACACAACAAACATGAGTTCTCCGTATATCATAAACCTACCCATACTGACACAACTATACACAATTCATCATCCCATCCTACACAACACAAATTAGCAGCCTACCATAGCATGATACATAGACTGACAGAAATTCCTATGACAAAAAATAACTTCGAGACAAAACTAAATATCATTAGACAAATAGCAGTAAACAATGGCTATAACGAACAAACAGTTAACAACATTCTAAACCAAAAACTCTATAAGAAAGCCTTGAAATTAATGTATCCACCACCACAGAAAGAACCCAGTACCTTCTGCTCTCTCACATATACTGGCAAAATAACAACAAAAATAGCCAGATACATAAAAAAGAAAGGAATAACACCAGCTTTCAGAACTAACAACAACTTAAGCAAACATATTAAAAACAATAAAAGCCGAAAGAGAAAGCAACTACAGAGTGGTGTGTACAAACTAACTTGTGGTGACTGTCCGAAAACTTACATCGGTCAAACTGGAAGAACTTTTGACAAAAGGATAGCAGAACACATAAGGGCTTTCAACAATAGAAAAACAGACACTTCTACATACGCACTTCACCTTCTAGATCATAATCATTCTTTCAATGAAGAGTTTCAAATTCTACATATTCAAAATAAAGGCCTTAAGCTATCACTTTTAGAATCAATGGAAATTAATAAATTGAAAAATACAGCTTTAATTCTGAATGACCAACACGAGACAAACAGCTCCCCACTCCTCAACCTCTTCAGTTAAAGACTTAAAAAGACAAACACATTGTAAAATATATCACTTGAGAAAGGCACTTTGCCGAAACAGCTGTAGTAATAACATAGTTGTAATAAATTTTGTGGAAGTATGGAAAACAAACGTTTTTCAGTGTTTTATTGTGAGATGAAATGAACTTCCATCAAGTAACGGTCGAATCCATCAATTATAGAAATAACACAGATGAAAATACTTCGACGAATATCAGGAAAAAGTCTGTTGGATAGGGAGAGAAGCGAAAACATAAGAAGAGCATAGCAATGTAGAAGACATAAACGGATGGTTGGCAAAACGGAAACAGGAGTGGAACGAACACATTAGTAGAATGGCAGAGGATAGGGTAGTAGGAATAGCAGGAGATAAGTCATCAAATGGAAGAAGAAGTATTGGCAGACCAAGAAAAAGATGGTGCGATAATTTGAAAAATTTATGAGGCTAATATTGAAGAAGAAATAGGCTATAAAGCCTACATACAAGAAGTAATAAGAAGAAGTAGGGTGGTAACATTGCTGAATAAAAACTTGCAATTAACGTACTTTCACGATACAATTTTTACTACCGAATCTAAATCAGTTCTGTTTTTCCGAATATTTTACAGTTTTAGCTGCTACGTCTGGTCCGTTTTGTTCTATGGATGTGAAACCTGGACAACAAAAATAAAAAATATTAACAAATTAGAAGCATTCTAGTTGTGGTGTTACTGTCGCATGTTCAGAATCTCATGGACAGCACACATATCTAACGAACGTGCGCTACAAACCACGCACAAGGCCACACGGGCGATTTTTTACGGCGCGATAATTTACGGCGTCCATTGGTTTGACTACCTCCTCCGCCAATTTTAGTTGAAATGATTTCATCTAAAATTGGTGGAGGAGGTAGTCAAACTAACGGGCGCCGTAAATTATCGCGCCGTAAAAAATCGCCTGTGTGGCCAAAAGGTCGAGAATAATTATTGATCAACATCTTAAAAATGAGAAAGGGTTATTACTTCGGTAATATAATGAGAGGAACAAAATATAGCTTACTCCAGTTGATCATTCAGGGCCACATCGAAGGAAAACGCTGGGTTCAAAGTAGGGATGGGAAAAACCTACCGGTTATAACCTAAAACCGTTATAACCGAAATATGTTTAAGAAATGTGATAAGCTGAACTAGCTACTTTGATGAACTTGAGAATAAGCAGGTTATGTTTGCTGAATTGGGGATCCTATTAAAACAGATATTAAAAGATATTAGTATCAATATCAATCAGCTGTGTGCTATGCAGAATGTGCAGTCATAGTTATAATAAATGCTTTACCTACACAAACAAGCCCGTGGAATCACTTAAAAAAATGAAAAAAATAAAATAGTTTTGTGTATCTTGTACAAAATATCTTTTTTTTTTTTCGGATATACAACAAATTTTCAAAACATTTAGGACAACAATATATCCGTTCACAATTTTAACAATGATTCAGTATTTGTTTTTACTAGTTTTACTATTTTTGATGTTACATTTTTGTTTTTATAATTTCATATACATGTAGACCCGTTATAGTCTTCCTTAGTTCATAATTACGTTTATAGTCTTATAAATAAGTACCTAATTTCACTACTTTTGTATTTTTCAATTATTTGGTATTACGTATTTGGTCCCGAAGCTGTCATTGGGTTAGATTATTATTATAAAGGGTGTAACAAAACGGTAGGTCATAAATTAAATCACATATTCTGGGACCAAAAATAAATAGATTTAATCTAATTTACCTTGGTACAAAAATGTGCACTTAAAAAAGTTACAGCTCTTTAAAGTTACCAAATGAAAATTTATATTTTCCAATATATCAAAAATTGTGTAATTTTGTATTGAAAATAGACATTATGGAATATCACAAACTAAAGTGCAATGTAAATGTGACGCTGTAACTTATTGGATACTGAATATTGATTCAAAAAACCGAAAACCGTTTTTTTTACCGGTTATAACCGCCAGGTTAAAGTGTAAGTTAAAAAAAACCGGTTTAACCGAAAACCGGTGTTTTGTCAATAACCGCCATCCCTAGTTCAAAGAAAGCAACTGTCCTGGTTGCATAATATTAGACAATAGACAAAAGTGACAAGTCGAACGGTCGAGGAATTGTTTCATATAGCTGCCGACGGAGAACAATTATTTATTCATCAGCTTGTTAATACGCCGATAGCCAATGCTTGAAAACAAGCACGACACACAAAGAAAAATAAGCTGATATAATATTCGGAGAAATATACGAAAGGAAGAATCGATATTTTAAAATTAGTATCTCGATCCATTTAAGTAAAACGTATCTAAAACAAACACATTGTTTATGACATTGCATTTTCTTGTATACGTACAAACTTATTATTCGCAACTCAATAACAAACAAAAGGCTGATCGAATATTAATGCATTTGGAGGCGATAATTAACAATAACGCTGATGTGATAGCTTTTAGAGTCCAGATTAAACTGAAAACAAAGGAAGAATTAATGCCAGCATTTGTTAATAATTAACAGCTGCATAAAATATGATAAAACGTTTTCAGCTTTGGAGATATACATCGTGCAAATGCAAACTCTAGATGAGTTATTGTAATTCACCGGTTTGTATTCCCGTTTCGCATTTATGCAAATGGTTGCAGTTTTATATATAAATATATAGGTAGTTAGAAGTATTTAAACGTAAAATGCCCACTGTGCTTATAGTCTATTCACTCAAGGTAAAATTTTCAAAACCTCCAAATTTTAAAAAACCGCTTGGATTGACATATTGGAAGAATATGTTTTTAGGTGGATGTGAGAGGTGGTATTCGGATTTTTGCGGATAAAGTTAGGTGATAACTTCGTTAATAATAATTGACTTATGCTCCTTCTCAAATATGCCAGGAACATTAATAAAAAAATAAAATATTTAACAATTTCAAAACATTTCTTTTTTCTATTTTCTTTGCTTATAACTTTGAAATGATTTGTTGTGGAACAAAGTCGTATAGAAGAAAAGCAAAGGTAATTAAATTTTCTCTCAGATAAATTTGGTTGAAAGTGTCTTAATTTAACACCCTTGCTGCAAAATAGCAATAAATATAAAATAAGGGGGCAAAACAAGCCTGTCGTTCTTCAATGTTTCTCCATCACTTAGGTTACACTTGGAACCTTCCTAATTCGCTTAGAAAATTTTTCTAATATGCTAAAACCGTCAACCAAATTTCATTAAAATTGACTTACTAGATTTTGCATAATAATTTTTTAAAAAATTAAATTTTTTTAAAATCTTGCACAACAAAAACTAGAACATACAAAGATTTGTCAATTTTTTTACATATAAAGAAGTACTCCACCTATCTAATGCACTTTATAGAATTGAATCGGATTATTTAAGCAACTTTGAAACAGGCTGGAAGAATCACAATCTAAATATCGCAAAAGTCCGTCTCTGTCGTTATAGATAGAAGTAAGACGAAATGTACTTCCCAACGCGTTTCTCTTGGGCCACCCACAAGAAAGCGGAAGGATTAATATTTTAAGAAATTCTAGACGCCTAGGCTGATAATTTAGCTATTGCAGGCAGTAAAATCACAAAGACACTTTAGAGCTCGAAGACAACTTTCCTAAAAGTATTTACTTTGCACAGGATATGCCTCATAAAAAGAAGAATAGGAAAGATTGCTAAGTGTTTGAGTGATAGAAATCTCAGAATTCCGCAAGGTTACAACGCAGTAACTTTCGTGGGAATCCTTAAACGGTTACAAAAAGGACACTCGTGGTGATTGGCCGAAAAAGAAACGTATGATTATAATAAGGCTGGTCTAAACATTATTTTCCAGCTATGTGATTGGTACGAAAATTTCGGAATGATGATTATTGGTCAAATTAGTTGATAGCTGTGAAAAAGGGAGGTGAATATAGAGAGCAGAGAGGAATCTTGTCCGAGATTAGGACAAGAAGGCATGAATTAAGTTCTAGCGGTCATGCAGTGAAGACCTGCATTTTTTCTTGTCTGTGCCTAAATAGGCAAAATGGAATCTTAAAGATTCTGTCGTGAAAATCGCAAGTGCGATATGTTGTCTTAAATACCATACCGGTATATTCTCTGTGTTGTGTCCGGTACGATAAAATAATAGTTTTCTTAGTACGGCGTGAATATGTTTCGTTCAAACAGAACTTAGTTCAACTTTTGCGGATAAGATGTCCGTTTAATATGTGTCATATAAACCGCACTTAATTCAATCTTCGTGGAACGCAGTTCCATTTTTTTTTAAAGACTATGGTCTAAATAAAATATGTTTAATTATCAAGTCAGTGAGAAGTATCACTAATAATCATGAATGCAGTTATTTTCTTTTCATAAAACAAAAAGAACTATGGAATTTTTATTTTTCGTATAATATGATAACAATTATGTAACAGTACTTTAACTCTAAAAATGAAAGTGAAAAGTGAAAGTGATTTCGTCGTATCCACAACTCTGGCGAGCTAACCCGATTCCAGCAATTCAACAACAACGGATTATCACCAGGTATTTTGCAATAAACTGTTTCGTTCCTTTTCCTTTTTTTGAACTTTTAAGATGCAACGCGAAAGACTTATTTTTTTATTTTTCTAATCAACTCAGTTTAATGACTATTTTCTATCTAAATAAATGGTAACTAGGTTAAAACTTATTTCGTCTTTTTCTGTTCGCACAATCCATCTATGTATCCTTATTGTATTAGGAAATGCAGCCTACCACAGACAACAAGGGTAAGTACCATTAGTAGTCAAAGGGATACCATTTTTTTCGTAACATTTTTATAATTTTTATATAGATAAATAGCAATAGATTCTTATCTATTAATGGCGCCCAAAAAATTAATAATTTCTTTTCTTTAGCTTAAATATTGTTGTATGAACTCACACCCTAAAATCTCTTGATGATTAGAGCCGCCGGTGCGATTTTAAATTATGTAGCACGAATTTTTTTTAAGTTTATGTACATCACATGTTTATCTAATTTGTCGTGCTTCATAAAATGGCACCCTAGAACGTGGGGCTATCTCTTGTCTAATTCTTATTAGTTTGTTTTCTTATTTTGTCCACGTTGTTCTGCTCATTATTGATTCATAAAATAACGCTAAGTTTTTCATCTAACTCTTAATTAGTAATATCACAAAAAGGCTTGTTTATTTTTAACGCAACCTAAGTTTTATTCATAAAACGGCGACCGCACCTAGAGGTTTCTGTCATTTTTTTGTTTCTTTTTGCTCCGTGTTAACGAGTACTTAAAAACAACGTCATTGCATTCCTTTTTTTGTTTTACACGTAAATGGTATTTTTCCCAGCACTAATTTAAAATGTGGTTCCTTGTTGTCTAAAGGTGTCTGAATAGAGATTTTATACTGTTTATAAAATTTCGATGGATGCGCAGATAAGAAATAAGATACTAATGTAAATACGAAAAGAGAAAATTCCAAAGGTAAATAAAATAATAACTGCTAGTTTTCAATTCCAAGTTTACAGTAAATTTTGAGTTTAAATATTTTTGTTGAATTTTTTTGCATAATTTTTGAAAGAATATAATTCAAAATGGAATCCTCCGTGGTTCAATATTTAAAAAATGACGAAATTGATTATGAATTGTTTATACGAGGGGTTAAGACTAAGAAAAATCTTAGTGACAAAAAAAGAATGCTTCGTAAATTACTTAGTAAAAAGGCCGTTATTGATTTAGAGGAAAATAGGTTAATATTCAACGATGAGAAGAAGCAGATAGACGAAACTGCTGTTGACATCCGTAGTTTAATTGGAGATTTCGAAGGAGACGTTAGAGATTCGGTCTATCGTAGGGCAAAGGCTCATCTTACGCATTTATCTTTTAGAATAGCTAGGTTACCCGTAGAATTTGAGGAAGAAGAAGAGTATAAGGCAGAGGCTTCTGCAGATTGTTTACTTTTAGAAGGGCAATTAGATGACAAAGTCGTTCCTGTTGGGCCATCAGTTTCTTCGAATATAATTCCTTCACAGCCGGTCGTTAATATTCCAGCTCCCGTCGTTCAGGTGTCGCATCCAACTAATTTAGCTGATTGGAACATTAAGTTTAGTGGAGATTCTAAAGGAGTTTTCCCTTTCCTAGAAAAAGTTAGAGACCTGGCTGAATCCCGTAATGTAGGACAAGAGGTTCTTTTCAGATCAGCTGTCGAGTTATTTACAGGTAGCGCTGCTGTGTGGTTCAGGAGTGTTCGTAGTACCGTTTCTTCATGGAACGAATTGATTGGTCTTTTGAAGGCTACGTTTCTTCCCCAAGACTACGACGAGGATTTATGGAACCAGATCAAATCCAGGAAGCAGAAGAAAAATGAGTCGTTCGCTTTATTTCAGGCACAGGTTATGTCTTTGGCAAAACGGCTGACGGTGCAGCCTTTAGAGAAAACTATCGTGAAACACTTGATGCAAAATATTATCCCTGAATATATTCCGTTGATTGCATTAGTCGATACCAATACTGTTGAGGAGTTGTCTGCTGTTATTCATAAACTAGAGAATAATGTGGTCGTGCCTAGTGTCAAGAAGGAAACGTCCGTCGCTTATGTTAATCATGAGTTCCCCGGTCCCTCCAGAAAAGCCAATGTTCCTAACGGAAAAGCAAATTTTAAAAATAATGACGATCGCTCGGCTCCGCGAAATTCTGAGGCGAAAAACCCTAGTAAAAGTACTTCGAATAAATCGAAGATGATCGTTTGTTTTAATTGCCGAAGACGCGGGCACAATTTCAACGACTGTAAACAGCGTTTTGATAGATATTTTTGTTTCCGATGTGGCGCAGATAATGTTACGGTAAGGACATGCCCAAACTGTGTCAAACCTTCAAAAAACGAATAACCAACACCCTTAAGTTCGGTAAGAGTGTTCACAATAAAATTTCAAACCCCGAACATTCATGTTTTGCGGCCGATAATAAGTTTCCAGAAAATTTTAATGTCTCTGATTGGTACAAATGGCTAGGTACAGTAAAAAATTTTTATAAACATTCGTCAAAATTATCTCCGGTCATTGCTTCAAAGCCATTCGATAACAGACCTTACTTGGAGGTTCAAATTCTTTCGCAACCCTTTACGCTTTTATTAGATACCGGGTGTTCCACTACTGTAGTCGGATCCAAGGGATTGGATTTTCTTGAGAGAAACAACATTGAGATCGATTTACCGTGTAGTCAGAATGTGTCTTTAGCCGACGGATCGAGTAAAAAGGTTTCTGGTATTGTAGATTTGCCGTTTGTGGCGAATGGAATTTGTCATGTGATTAGTTGTCTTGTAGTGCCATCGCTACCAATAAATTTTATTTTAGGAAGTAACTTTATTTCAAAATTTTCTTTAGCGATAAATTTCAAACAAAATAAATGGAGTGTCAGAAATCCTTGTTGCGAGATAGTAACTTCAAAACCTAAAGGCGATGTTTCGTTCCCACAATCTTTGTGTTCGATTGATTCTCTTGCCGCCGAGTTAAGACCTCTAGCGGATGCTGTCATCCATAGTTTTCAGGAGGTAGACAAAAAGAATGGTATAGGAAGAACAGATAAGATCAAAATGACTATCGATACGGGTGACGCAAAGCCTTTTCGACAACGTCCTTTTCCTATGTCGCCATACATGTCAGATATTTTAAATCGCGAATTAGATGAGATGCTCAAATTTAAAGTTATAGAACCGAGTAACAGTCCTTGGTGTAGTCCAGTCTTGCTTGTAAAGAAAAAGACAGGTGAGTTTAGGTTTTGTTTTGATGGCAGGAATCTTAATGAAGTTACTCGTCATGACACATATCCTCTCCCCAATATTGACCGAATTTTGTCATTATTGCGTAACGCTAAATATATAAGTTCGATAGATTTGAAAAAAGCTTTTTGGCAGATCCCTCTTGATCCATCTTCGCGAGAAAAAACTGCTTTTGCTGTTGTTGGCCGTGGATCTTTTCAATTTACTGTGATGCCTTTTGGTCTTTTTAATAGTGCTCAAACCCAGCAAAGATTAGTAGATCAAATTTTTGGACCAGAATTCGAACCTTTTATTTTTACTTACTTGGATGATATTATTGTTTGTTCTTCCACTGCTGAGGAACACGTTGCCTTGTTAGGACAAGTGCGAGATAAACTAAAGGATGCTAACCTTACGATAAATGTAGACAAATGTGAATTTTTCAAAACAACTTTGAAGTATTTAGGCTATATCGTTGGTGATAACTCTCTTCGATCGGACCCCGACAAAATTTCCACTATGGTTAATTATCCCCGTCCAACTAACACAACGGAGATTAAACGTTTTATTGGTCTTTGTTCTTGGTATAGACGCTTCGTCAAAGATTTTTCTACCCTTGTTTCCCCTATCAATGATCTTTTGAAAGGAAAGAAAAAGAAAGAACCTATAGTTTGGACATCAGAAGCTGAGAATGCTTTTATCGCCATAAAGGAAGCTTTAGTATCTTCCCCAGTTCTAGTACAACCCGATTATTCTCGTCCCTTCACTATTCAGTGTGACGCAAGTAACACCGGTCTAGGAGCTGTATTGACTCAAGAAATAGACGGTGGAGAACAGGTGATTTCCTATGCTAGTCGGTCTTTGACAAGAGCAGAACGTTCATATGGAACCACCGAGAAAGAGGCCCTTGCAGCTTTGTTTGCTGTTGAAAAATTTCGTCCTTACGTAGATGGTGTTGAATTTACCCTCATCACTGACCATTATTCGTTGTTATGGCTTAGAAATTTAAAAAATCCCACAGACCGTTTAGCTCGTTGGGCTATGCGTCTCAAACAGTTTGATTTCCGAATCGTCCATCGTAAAGGAGCATGTCATAAGGTGCCTGATGCACTTAGTAGGATTCATGAGAATGATCAAATTGCTTATCTTGAAGTTGATACTGATCGCATCGATCCTTGGTACGATGATTTGCGTACAAAGATTTTGTCTAACCCAGAAAGTTTTCCACAGTGGAAAGTAGAGAACGACCTCATATACAAATTTATTCCGGCTTGTCTTCCTTTTAATTCAAATTTAATCGAGTGGAAAGTCCTTGTTCCCAAACCTCAACGTGAGGATGTTATTAAGTCGTGTCATGATCCTGCAACTTGTGCCCATCCTGGTGTTTATAAAACTCTTGCTCGAATCCAAGAAAAGTATTACTGGCCAAAAATGCGAAGAGATGTTGTTAGATATGTCCGTGCCTGCAAAACGTGTGGAGCACAAAAAGCACCAAATATGGCGCAAATGGGTAAAATGGGTAAAGAGAAAAAAGCCGAATACCCATGGCAAATTATCGCCGTTGATTTAATAGGCCCTTTAACCAGAAGTAGAAACGGTTTTACGTGGTTGCTGGTGGTCTCAGATTGGTTTTCTAAGTACACTTTGTTACATCCTCTTCGCAAGGCTACTGCTTCAAATATCTGTAAATTTTTAGAGGAACAGGTGTTTCTCATATTTGGAGTTCCACAACATCTTATGTGTGATAATGCCTCTAATTTAAATTGTAAAATAATGAAAGATCTTTGTGAGAGATATGCAGTCCAAAAAATCTGGTTCTCTGCAGTTTATTCTCCCCAAGTAAATTTTGTTGAAAGGAGCAATCGTACTATTGGTACGGCAATCAGAAGTTATATTGACGAACACCGCGATTGGGACAAACACATACATGAAATTCGGCAAGTCATAAACACAGCGAAACATGAAGTAACCAAATATTCACCGGCATTTTTAAATTTTGCTAGACACGTACCGTTGTCTGGAAATTATTACGGTCAAATACCCCATGATTTTGTTGATATAGAAATCCTACCGGGTGATCGCGATAATTACGCGTCCGAAGTAACGGGAATAAAAGGAGTTTTCACGGCCGTGCGTAAAAATTTGTCTCGTGCATATCAGAGAAATGCAAAAACATATAATTTGCGTAAACGCGACGTACAGTTTAACGTTGGCGATCAAGTTTGGAGAAAAAATATGGTTTTATCTAGCGCCCCGAAACATTTCATGGCGAAATTGGCTCCCAAATATATTTTATGTACCATAATTAAAAAACTATCCTCGTTAGTTTACGTTCTTAGGAATCCAGATGGTTCCAATGCTGGAAATTGGCATATTAAAGATTTAAAAGCTTATTCATCCGTCAATGTTTCGTCAGATGCTTCAGATTTGTGCGATAGCGAATAGAAATGTATATTCCGTTATTTACAGGGCGATATGAACCAACTTTAAATATAATTTTTTAGATATTTTTGATTTTTTCTATTTTATAGTACAGGTGCTTAAAGTTTTTTTTGAGAGAAATAATTTTTTTGTTTTGTGCACCAAATTTTTTTATTAGTCGAAATTCTTAAATTTTGGAAAGTGTGATTTCAAATAAATGATTTTGGACAAATGAATTTTTGATCTGAAAGCCTATTATAATCTAAATACTTCGGTAATTTTTTTAGCGACACCCCATTTCCTCCGTGGTCCGTGTTAAAGGAAAAGTCGCGCAAATTGCGAACTTTTTCCTGGAAGGTATTTGTTTCTCTTCCAACAAATTTTGGCGTGGGATCAGTAATGCACTGATACCCTAGTACGTAGTACGTTGAATACAACTTTGCTTCGGCAAAACCGTCCCCAAGTGCCTCGTTCCCTTCAGGACGAGACACGCGCATAAATTTTTTAGAGCTGTCTCGACAACCTTTTTTTTTGATGTGTGGTGTAGACCAATAGTAGGGAATTGTCCCGCTGCGGTCAATGTTTATCTATTTGGTATATTTTTTTTTGATGTTATCGCGAAGGAGACGAGCCTCTGGAAGTAGTGTAGGGGATTCCGCACGTTGATCTCCAGAGCAACTCAGTTTGGCTCACACCCCAGTTCTTTGAACTGTTTTACCTAGTTATAAGAATAAAATTTTTTTGTTTTGTTGAAAGGAAATATTAAAAATCCTTCTTCAAATGTTTTTATGTCGTGCGTTAGTCCGATATAGAAGTAAAACTTTTTTTTACATAATAAAAAGTTTGATTTTTTTAATTTTTTTATTTTTTTGGTATCCTTCTAGGATATACTACCTTCGCTTATATGCAATCCAGCTTAAGCTTAGGGAAAATGTTTTTTATATTTTTTTTTGAAAATCGTTTCTTATTTTTTTTTGGTATCTAGATTGATATCAGAAGTCCTTAGTACAGTTACTAGTGATAGTTCATAATAGAACCTATTTGTTTTGCCTAAGTTTATTCTTACTTCAAGGACCTATGAATTTCAGCCTCCTCTATTAAAATATGTTGTCTAACCCCCTTTACGGTATGGATGGCCAGACACTGAGAAAGGCTAGGGATGAAGTGAGCGGATTCCCGCCAGTTGACTCGTTGGAATGAGAAGCCATTCATAATCGCAATTTAGCCACAGACCTTAGGTGATGACTTCCTATGTCATTTCCTAAAACTTCCGTTTGGTTGTGTAACTTTGAATAATAGACTCTACCGACTATGACCCCACCTTAAGTTGACCCCACCGAAAATGTTCCTATGATAGGCGTATGATACGCGTCAGTTATCGCTTGTTCTGGTTACCACAACGAAGTTAAAATATCAATATTTTCCTAATCCCCCCTGTTCTTGAAAGAGTAGTAAGTTTCTGAAAAGCAATGTGTCCATTTTTCCACAATAAACTAATTACAGGCTTATCTTTATAGAATTACAAGGTCCAACTTAGAACTATCAGTATCTCCTTTTTTTTTTGTTTTTTTTGTCCGTAAGTAATAACTGCCTATGGCGTTATTATATTGTGTTATCTCTGGAATAAGTCATGAATGAGAGACTTTATGCATCCAAGTCAAGGATAACATGTTAATTTTTTATGGCGTTAATGATGCTAAGACATCATTATTCTTATGTTATTCGTGGTGTTAGTCTAGGTTGAAAGAAACCTATGCATCCGAAAAAACGTTAACATATCTTGCCCTATTTTGGTGTTTTTATTTTTTTTTTGTGTCTACGATGACGAATTGCGTCGTTGTATTCTTGTGAATTTTTTGTGTTATGATTAACGCGTCCATGTCTAGATTGTAAGACATGTATTGATCGTTAGAGAAAGCCTAAGGCCTCTGAACGATATTACGATATGGTGACTAACAAATGTGGTTTTCATTTTTTTTTGCCGTTTCATTTTTTTATTTCCGATTTCAAACTAGTTAGCACGAAGTTCAAATCGTGGGGGAGGCAGTGAAACAGCCTAATATCGCAAAAGTCCGTCTCTGTCGTTATAGATAGAAGTAAGACGAAATGTACTTCCCAACGCGTTTCTCTTGGGCCACCCACAAGAAAGCGGAAGGATTAATATTTTAAGAAATTCTAGACGCCTAAGCTGATAATTTAGCTATTGCAGGCAGTAAAATCACAAAGACACTTTAGAGCTCGAAGACAACTTTCCTAAAAGTATTTACTTTGCACAGGATATGCCTCATAAAAAGAAGAATAGGAAAGATTGCTAAGTGTTTGAGTGATAGAAATCTCAGAATTCCACAAGGTTACAACGCAGTAACTTTCGTGGGAATCCTTAAACGGTTACAAAAAGGACACTCGTGGTGATTGGCCGAAAAAGAAACGTATGATCATAATAAGGCTGGTCTAAACATTATTTTCCAGCTATGTGATTGGTACGAAAATTTCGGAATGATGATTATTGGTCAAATTAGTTGATAGCTGTGAAAAAGGGAGGTGAATATAGAGAGCAGAGAGGAGTCTTGTCCGAGATTAGGACAAGAAGGCATGAATTAAGTTCTAGCGGTCATGCAGTGAAGACCTGCATTTTTTCTTGTCTGTGCCTAAATAGGCAAAATGGAATCTTAAAGATTCTGTCGTGAAAATCGCAAGTGCGATATGTTGTCTTAAATACCATACCGGTATATTCTCTGTGTTGTGTCCGGTACGATAAAATAATAGTTTTCTTAGTACGGCGTGAATATGTTTCGTTCAAACAGAACTTAGTTCAACTTTTGCGGATAAGATGTCCGTTTAATATGTGTCATATAAACCGCACTTAATTCAATCTTCGTGGAACGCAGTTCCATTTTTTTTTAAAGAATATGGTCTAAATAAAATATGTTTAATTATCAAGTCAGTGAGAAGTATCACTAATAATCATGAATGCAGTTATTTTCTTTTCATAAAACAAAAAGAACTATGGAATTTTTATTTTTCGTATAATATGATAACAATTATGTAACAGTACTTTAACTCTAAAAATGAAAGTGAAAAGTGAAAGTGATTTCGTCGTATCCACAACTCTGGCGAGCTAACCCGATTCCAGCAATTCAACAACAACGGATTATCACCAGGTATTTTGCAATAAACTGTTTCGTTCCTTTTCCTTTTTTTGAACTTTTAAGATGCAACGCGAAAGACTTATTTTTTTATTTTTCTAATCAACTCAGTTTAATGACTATTTTCTATCTAAATAAATGGTAACTAGGTTAAAACTTATTTCGTCTTTTTCTGTTCGCACAATCCATCTATGTATCCTTATTGTATTAGGAAATGCAGCCTACCACAGACAACAAGGGTAAGTACCATTAGTAGTCAAAGGGATACCATTTTTTTCGTAACATTTTTGTAATTTTTATATAGATAAATAGCAATAGATTCTGATCTATTAATGGCGCCCAAAAAATTAACAATTTCTTTTCTTTAGCTTAAATATTGTTGTATGAACTCACACCCTAAAATCTCTTGATGATTAGAGCCGCCGGTGCGATTTTAAATTATGTAGCACGAATTTTTTTTAAGTTTATGTACATCACATGTTTATCTAATTTGTCGTGCTTCAACTTCAGCAATGTTTTAAAATTATAAACAATTTTTTGACTTAAAAACAAATTAGTGCTGTGTCCAGAAGGGGATGCTACGGGCTCCTTTATTTAGATGGACTTACCCAAGCTTTTTTATGTATTTTGATCCGTAGAACACGAATTTTTTGGGTAACAGTTGATCCGGATGTCGATAAGATTGTTATAAACAAAGAACTTGAGGAATTACATAACATCGAATTTTTTGTATTTCTTGGGTAATTCTAAGCAAAAAATGTTCTTACGCGTTTTTTCGTAGGATGCATAGTTTTCTAGATAAACGCGGTGGGACATTTAAAAAATCGAAAAATTGCAATATTTTAACGAGAATAACTTTTGATTAAAAAATAAAATAGCAATTCTGCTGACAGCTTTTGAAAGTTTAAGTCAAATTATACCGGTTTTAATTATTTGCATTGCTAAAAATATTTTTTTTATTATTAAACAAAATTATTTGTTCATAAGCCAAAAAATTGTTTATAATTTTAAAACCTTGCTGATGCCCCTTAGTTAATCCGATTTTAATTCTATAAAGTGTATTAGATAGGTAGAGCACCTCTTTATATGTAAAAAGATTTGCAAACTTCTAAATTGTCTACTTTTTGTTCAGAAAGATTTTAAAAAATTTGAACTTTTTTAAAAACATTTATATTGCAAATTTATTATGCAAAATCTATTAGATCGATTTTAATGAAATTTGGTAGACCATTTAAGTAAGTTATAAGAATTTTCTAAGCGAATTACTAAGGTTCTAAGTGCCACTAAAGTGGTTAAGAAACATTGAATAACAACAGGCGTATTTTGCCCCCTTTATTTGTATTTATTGCTATATTTCAGAAAAAGTAATACCTTAAGTCATTTTTGACCAGTCGTATATCATACAAAATTCAATTATATTTATTTTATTTCTCTACGACTTTGTTCCAAAACGAACCGTTTTAAAGTTATAAGCAAAGGAAGCAGAAAAAAATCGATGTTTTTTGAAATTTTTAAATATTTTAATTTTTTTATTAATGTTCCGGGCATATTTGAGAAGAAGCATAAGTCAATTATCATTACTGAATGTGTTACCTAACGTTATCTGCAAAAATCCGACTGCCACCTCTCACATCCAAAAATTCACGTTTTTTTACAGATTGGTCCTGGTATATTATTTGGCATACATATGGCTAACATTATGTCAAAGAAAAAAGTGATATTGCGCCGATGTGCGCTTTTGCACTGTGCGGTGAGTTTCACCTCTTCTCGAGGGTGAAAAAATATGCGTTCAATATAAGTCCGGAAATGAATAAACTGTCTAATTCTAAGTAACTTTTGTTCTATAGCGTTTTTTTAATAAGTTAATACATTTTGAGTTATTTGTTAGTGAATATGTTCAAAAAGAAATACGTAGAGGAGTACGACAGGGATGCATTTTGTCACCACTACTATTTAATGTATATATATGTTCAAGTTGCAAGAACAGTAGAAGAATTACAACGATTACTTACAAACATAAATATTGCTTGCAACAATTATGGCATAAACATTAATATCAAAAAACCAAGTATATGGTCTTTAGTAAAATCATGACACAACCAGCACATATATTAGCATAAACGGCATTCAAATTAAACAAGTATCAAGTTACAAATACTTGGAAACTTTAATAAACGAGACTGGAGACCAAAAGAATGAAATAAAAAGACGTATCCAAATTGCCAGGGCCACCTTCATAAAGATGAGAAAATTCTTCTGAAACAGAGATATAAGCATCCCACTACGATTAAGAATGCTAATAGGCTACGTATTTAACACGCCATTATACGATGTAGAGGCCTGGACTCTCAAACAGAACAACATAAAAAATATTGAAAGTTTCGAGATGTGCTACCGTCGAATGCTGAAGATAAGTTGGGTTGAAAGAATCACAAACCTTGAAGTAATACGAAGGATAGGAAAAGACCCAGAGATTTTGTTAACGATAAAGCGAAGAAGACTCGAATATTTGGGTCACCTGATGAGAGGTCATAAATACGCATTAGTTTAAAATATAGTACAAGGAAAAATATATGGAAAACGGAATCCAGGCCGTACAAGAATGTCATGGTTGCGGAATTTGAGAGAGTGGTTTGGCTGAACCACTAATGAACTTTTTAGGTCAGCTGTAAACAAGGTCAGGGTAGCCTTGATGATTTCCAATCTCCGAGAGGCGTGGCACAAGAAGAAGAAGAATATGTTCATTTTTCGACAAAAAGTCATGTTTTTAGACGGTTTTTTGTAAATAACTCGAAAAGTAAGTACTGTGACGGTGTATGTGTGAGGTGTCTAAGCCCAGTAGAAACAGATGTGTAGCTAATGAAAAATAGGTCCATATTTGTAAAATTCGAAATCGAACATTTGAACGTGAAATAACCAAAAAATGAAGCACTTTTTCAGAAAACTCATAACAGCTCTTTTTAAGAAGCTTTATTTTTATTTTTAAAAAAATTAAGCAAGTTACGCCCAAAATAACGTTGGTCCCTTACGAATTTTCAAATACATTACCCTATTGGAGAGTATTGTACTATTGACAAGATGCTGGAATACTTCAAAGGAAGATGCAAGTTCCAGATATATATGACTAATAAGCATGTCAAAAATTTCATAAAAATATATGCACTTTTTAATGCAAAGTAATTTTCCGCAAATCGGCAGGAAATTTTGACATTCCTGTCAAGATTTCTTGAAGAAAAAGTCAGGACTTCCTTACTGTAAGGAAATGTCATTTCCTTACTGTAAGGAAATGATATTTCCGTACAGTTGTTAGTGTTCTACATAAATGATAGAAAACACATTGCTATTAATACCTTGTAAATTACCTTAATCATTAAATTTTCTTTATCTGGAGCTTCCTGGATAAATTTTTCAATTTCTTCCTTCGTTAAAATCTTAGATGTCTTTGCCCTATAACCTTGAGCTTGCCGTTTCAATAAAGAACGAAGTTTTGAGTATGTAGATATATCTACATTGTGTTTAAGTGCAAGGGTTGACTTCAGCATTGAATAATTGGCCCATAATGTTGAAGATTTCATCTTTAAACAAAGGTCTAGGAAGTATGCCATTACAACATTTTCTGAGAAAGAACTCGTATTTTTACTCATGCGATAATCCATAAAACGTCTGTATGCATTTTCGTACTTTTCTCTTGATTTCTTTGGCAATAATTCTAATGAAGCAGTATTCACTGCCTCAACCAGCTCTGGAGGAGTCCCAGGAATGGAAATTTCATCATCACTTATCATTTTACTTTCGAGAACACCAGCAATTAAATTTATAAGCGTCAAATTTGACAATTCAACCTCAATACGTTTCCATAGTAACCCAAGTAATTTTATTAGGAATTTCAAAGCACCATTTATTTGGGAATAAAATTATCGCGTTTTTTTTAAATCAATCAATATCTGTCGAATTTTAAACGATTTGCGGAAAAATAGTATGTTTACCTCGTAGGAAAAGCCACATTCCTGGACTCTGTGTTGCTAAGTCTCGGCTTGCGCTTCACCGTCGTCCAGGAATGTTAAGCTTTTCCTACCCGGTAAACAATGTACTATTTACAACAGAAATAGAGGTGTAAGCTGAGAAACAGTCAACAGTGCAGTTTAATACTGAATTATTATTGAACTGCAAAATTCAGTAAAGGCTTTATTAAAAAGATTATTCCAAAATATCCTATGGCCGAAATATCAATATGGATAACTTTTCTACTTTGATACCTCTTGTTTACCAGCTGCTAAGTGATCATAGAACGATCCTAGTTGGAACTTTACATAAAAGAAAAGAAAATTCCATCTAATTTTCTGAACTCCAAAAATTACTTATTCCTTGCAGATATATGAATAGACCTTCTTAATATTCACTCTGTGCGTGACCATGATGGGGACACACGAAACTATGCCAGCGTCCGTAGCGGCGAAATATGACAACTTTGGCAAATTTTTGTAATGTCAGTGTCATTTTTTGTATAGCAAGTTGTGGGTCGACCCCAAAATCGCAATATGTCTAACTTCACGCGCAACGCGCGTGATATACGAGAATTATATAAAAAATATACATTGAAATCCAGATCCCGTAATTTTTTGAGCGTTATAAAGTGAGTACAAAGACATATACAGGGTGCGCCAAACCTCTGGTTTTCTTTGATTACGGCTAAATTATGGGATATACAAAAAAATATTTTTAAAAAATTAATGTATATCGAAACCGTCTATAATTTAAAATTATTTTCGATTATACAGGGGGAGTCAGAACGACGGTACGAACCAAAGTTTTGTTTTTTTAAATGGAACGCCCTATATATTAAACCATTTTTGAATATATTTTTTAAAAATAGTAAGAATTTGTATAAGTAATTATAGGCCTAAAGTTAACAATTTTCGAAATATTTACACTTTTATTCAGAAAAAAGGTAAGATTCAAAGGGCTGTGAATTAGGCTTTCAAGGTAATAAAAATTTAAGTGATATTCCAAAGTTTTTTTAGTATACTGTTATTTTAAAATAAATTAACATATTTGACATATAGCCATAGAGTATACAGTGTGATCACTATTTGCAAATACAAAATTTTCTCATTTTTTTTAATGGGACACCCTGTATATGAGTATTTCCTTTTATAGTAAATATTTCAGCCTTTCTTTTGGTGTAGGTTGTATGCACCTAGCATGTTTCGTTTTGTAGATATTTAAAAAAAAACTATAGATTTTACGTTTTTGCGGATTTTTTATTAAAAAAATTTTTTGCAAAAAAAATAATTATAATCTGGTTCTAGAAACATCCATTAAAATATCAAATATGAAAATAAAAACGTAATTAAAGATTAAAATAAATCGCATACTAGTGCAATTCAATTGAATTTAATAACTTAAAATTATTTTACAAAAAATATTTTAGCATACTAATGAATGCCTAAATTAGTTAATAAATTAAATAAACAACCAAATTTGATATCTACCCTAGAAACTTTTCTACCCTAGTAACTTTATTGTACCCAATTTTGTTAGTTAATTGTGTATCAGTTTTTAACTTTTTAATTTACCTACATCTTGAGAACGTATTTATAAAGTATGCTTTGAAACAAATGAACGTTATAGAAGTATATTATGAAGTAAATAGTATCTACATATGTGGTTGTGTCACAAAAGCTGGTAATAATTTCTAATGGTTTCGCCCAAAACAAATAATGTCATATCCACCAATTGTTCGGTTGAAAAATTGAAATTTAAAATATAAAAAATTGTTACAAAAATTTCAACTACAAAAGTATTACCAGCTTTTGTGACACCAGTTAATACTATTTATATTAATAAATAATTTGGCTGGTACATTTAACATTCATTTGTTTCAAAGCATACTTTATAATTATGTTCTCAAGATGTAAGTAAATTTAAGAGGTAGGTAAATTAAAAGTTTAACTGATCTTAGTCGTAAATACAATATACTAACTTTCGATTATATTATTGCAGCTGTTAAACCCAGTTTGAACTGTCAATAAATAATTTTCAAAAACCAATTTCTATTGAAGAGATGCTGTTACTGACTTTAAGATATGTCACACTGCGTGCGTCGTGTCTCGTCGCGAACAAAACAAGTTCGCACTTCGTCGCGTCTTGTCGTAGACTGATTAACCCGAAAACGTAGGCCACACACAAATACAACCATTACTTGATATTTTCGCGTCGCGTCGCGTCGTGTCGCGTTGTCGCTTTTGTCGTTCAGCTAGGACAACGGGTAACAATTAATTTGGTACAGGAAAGTTTCTGTGGTAGAAAAATTTCTAGGGTAGATATCAAATTTGGTTGTTTATTTAATTTAGTAACTAATTTATGAATTCATTAGTATCGTAAAATATTTTTTGTAAAATAATTTTAAGGTATTAAATTCAACTGAATTGTACTAGTATACGATTTATTTTAATCTTTAATTATGTTTTTATTTTCATATTTGATATTTTAATGTATGTTTCTAAAACCATATTATAATTATTTTTTTTGCAAAAAACGTAAAATCTATAGTTTTTTTTTAAATATCTAGAAAACGAAATATGCTAGGTGCATACAACCACCAAAAGAAAGTTTGTAATATTTACTACAAAAGGCAATACTCATATACAGGGTGTCCCATTTAAAAAAAAATGAGAAAATTTTGTATTTGCAAATAGTGATCACACTGTATACTCTATGGCTATATGTCAAATATGTTAATTTATTTAAAAATATAAAAATATGAAAATACTAAAAAAACTTTGGAATATCATTTAAATTTTTATTACCTACCTTGAAAGCCTAATTCACAGCCCTTTGAATATTACCATTTTTCTGAATAAAGTGTAAATATTTCGAAAATTGTTAACTGTAGGCCTATAGTACCTTATACAAATTCTTAATATTTTTAAAAAATATATTGAAAAATGATTTAATATATAGGGTGTTCCATTTAAAAAAACACAACTTTGGTTCGTACCGTCGTTCTGACTCACCCTGTATAATCGAAAATAATTTTAAATTATAGACGGTTTCGATATACATTAATTTTGTTAAAAACATTTTTTTGTATATCCCATAATTTAGCCGTAATCAAAGAAAACCTGTATATAAAAGGTTTGGCGCACCCTGTATAAATAATTTTCTTTTGTAATTCCACCTTCAATATACCGTGCACTTCTCGTAGAGTATTATCGATAAGGTAGAGTTGTTGCTATTTTGGGCCTACAACAAATTTTATCAAAAATGGTAAGTAAATATTTTCTCTCTCTTGTAGTTTCCCCATTACTGAGGATCGTGATTTCTTTCAATTATGCTAACAATTTTTTTCCATTGGTCTCTATCTTCAGCAGCTCTAAGAGCTTCGCAGAATGAGTTTCCAGCTGAATTCTAAATTTAGTCTGACCATCTGGTTGGTGATTGTCCTCTTGATCTTCTCCCCGGACCGATTCCAGAAACAATTATTAATTTCTTCAAACTATCGTCACCTCTACGGACCACGTGACCGAAGACTTACAGAATTCGTTGCAGACATATTGTGGATCATCATCATGGCATCTACACACCTAGCGGAATGATTGCCGCCCTCTTTGGGCTCTTCCGATTCGTTTGTCGCGGTGAATCAATCCGCAATAACATTTTGGTTTTACAATTGGTTGTGTGACTTGTTATCTTCTACAATTTTCCTCCATTCGTTCCTGTTTTTGCTTCTGGTTACCCATTCTCTGACTCCCATTTTCTTAAGGTCATCTACTCTCTGGTTCTCCCATCTAGTTTTGGGTCTTCCTCGTGGTCTGCCTGATGCAGGTCTCCATTTGGAAATTTTCTTGATAACGGCTTTTGGATTCCTCCTTTCTATATGTTCCATCCATCTGAGTCTCTGTGCCTTGATAAATCTGACGATGTCTTCTAAATTCTTCGTGGTTCATGATTTTTCTAAATTCATTATTACCTAAGTTTAGTGGTCCTGCTATCCTCCGAATTATTTTCCTTCCTAGGATCCTTAATCTTTCTTCCTCTTTCTGTGTCAAAAACATTACTTCAGCACCATATGTGATTACTGATCTAATTGCTGCTTTGTAAATTTTTAGTTTTATATTCTGAGTAAGCTTCTTATCTTTGAGGAAGTTACTGTATTTCCAGTAGGTTCTGTTTCCTGCCTGGATTCTTTCATTAATTTCTATACTGCTGTCATTAGTTCCATTAACTGAGACTCCAAGATATTTAAAATGTTCTACCTTTTCAAATCCATATTCACCAATATTTAAGCTTATCACATTAACTGGGTTTTTTCTTGAGCATGTTATGAATTTTGTTTTGTTCTGATTTATTTCTAAACTCCTTTTGGACCTTTCTTTGCATTACTTCGTAAATTCTTCCTTTAAACTGTTTAGGTTTCTGCTAATTAATGCTATGTCGTCAGCATACGCCACAAGTTGCGACGTCGATGTTATAATCGTACCTTGTATTTCTGTAGCTCTTATTGTTCCTTCTATAGCGACATTAAATAGTGACGTTGATAGAGAGTCGCCTTGTCGTACTTCACTTGCTAATTCTATATATTTGGTGATTCCGTTATTTGTAATTAATGCTGCAGTCGATCCTTTCATTGTCATTTTCGTAAGCTTTATAAGTTTAATTGGTATATCTAGTGTTTTCCTGTCTTCTATTAGGTCGGGTCTTGTTAAGCTGTCAAAGGCTTGCTTGAAGTCTATGAAGAGGATGTGTAAGTCGATATCATGTTCGTAACATTCCTCAATTGACTGTGTGATTATGTGAACTGCGTCTATTGTTGACCTTCCCTCTCTAAATCCGTGCTGGTAGTCTCCTATTTTAGTTTCAATGTATTTTGAGAGTTTTTGTCAGATTAATTATGTCAATATTTTGTAACAGCTGTTTAACAGAGTTACTGCTCTATAGTTGTTATATTTTGTGGTGTTCCCTTTTTTAAGAATCGAAAATATCCATCCAGTTTTCCATTCTTCGAGCATTCTTTCTTCTTCCCAAATCCTTATTATTAGGTCGTATATTTTGCGTTGTAGTTTTTCTCTGCCTCGTTTTATTAGCTCATTTGGGATTTCATCTGGGCCTGCTGCTCTCTTTTGTTTTGATTTCTTATTACACTTAAAAAGTCCTCATATGTCGGCTTTTCGATTTCGATTTTATCATCAAGGTCTGTTTCTTCTGTATATTTGAGAGAGCTTTATATCGCCTTAGATAACTTCGTTGTATTTCTCCCATATTTTGGCATCAATCTTTTAACTGTTGGTTTGGTTTCTCCTTGTTTTGTGATTTTATGTATTTGGAAAGCTTTACATTATTTTTGATATTTACTTCCAACTCTTCTATAACTTCATCAATCCATATCTTTTTTTATTTGTACAGCATTTCTCTGAATCTTTCTTTTTTCGCCTATACTCTTTCAGATCTTCTTCTTTACCTGCCTTCGACCATTTGTGGATATGTTGTGGACATATCTTCAGACATATTGTGGATAGCCTTTTTTAATCTCGGGTTCGTTTAGAATGGAAACGTTTGTCCCATCAGCTGTCCAATGTATGTGCAGCATTCTTCTACAGCACCACATCTCAAAGACATCATTTTTTGGGGCTCGCGTGTGCGAAGAGTCCAAGTCTCTGCCCCGTATAGAAATATTGCGAATTCAAGGGCATTACCAGCCTCATCTTGATATTGTGAGAAATATATATTTCTAAGTAAATATTAATTATTAGCAAATATACCTTGTACAGGGTGTCTGCGTAACTTGGAACCATATGGGAAACTTCTTTAATATCAATTTTACGAAAAAAAGTCATTCTTTATAAAGTGGTCTGCATAGTCTAAAACCTAAGATGCAATCATCAGATATCAAATGTTGTCAACAGTATACGAGGTATGTCAAAAAATACGAATTTCGCTCAAGAGCAAACTACCTTTATATTTCAAAATATCAAAAAATTTTATTATGAAAAGTTATTTGTAATTAAAAACTATATTTAAAGATGCAATAACAGCCTTCTGCTTGAAAAAAAAATTCTGAAATTTTCCTAAATTACCGATTCCGAACATCATTTTTATTTATTAGACATGTAATAACTCTTTTATTAATAATTTTAGGAAAAAAAGTTATTCTTCATAAAAATCTGTGCATGGTCTAAACCTCAAGATGCAACCATCAGTTATCCAAGTTTGTTAATTTTATACGCGGTGTGTCAAATAATATGAATTTAGAAAGAGTATCGAAAATTTATTGTTATGAATATTGGTTTGAAAAGAAATATTTTGCAAATTTTTCTCAAATGTATGTAAAGTATGTAACAATTTAGAATTTGTTTTTAATTGGAGGGATTTAATTGCATATTAATACATAGTTTTAAATACCAAACAACGTTTCATAATACCAATTTTCGACATTGTGAAATACAATTCTTTCTAAATTCATATTATTTGACACACCTCGTATAAAATAAACAAACTTGGATAACTGATGGTTGCATCTTGAGGTTTAGACCATGCACAGATTTTTATGAAGAATAACTTTTTTTCCTAAAATTATTAATAAAAGAGTTATTACATGTCTAATAAATAAAAATGATGTTCGGAATCGGTAATTTAGGAAAATTTCAGATTTTTTTTTTCAAGTAGAAGTCTGTTATTGCATATGTGAATATGGTTTTTAATTACAAATAACTTTTCATATTAAATTTTTTTTTGATATTTTGAAATATAAAGGTAGTTTGCTCTTGAGCGAAATTCATATTTTTTGACATACCTCGTATACTTTTGACAAAATTAGATATCTGGTGATTGCATCTTAGGTTTTAGACTATGCAGAGCACTTTATAAAGAATGACTTTTTTTCGTAAAATTGATATTAAAAAAGTTTCCCATATGGTTCCAAGTTACGCAGACACCCTGTATATTTATCTTTTAACGGTATTATTTATATTACATCAGGTTATAGTGTAGGAAACAAAGGTTGAACCTTGCAAAATGGACACAAGTCCGGTTTTATTTTTTTTCTGGTATATCAAGGGGTGCTTATTATAAGACTAACTTTTTCTGAAAAAATTTCGCCCCGGAACCTCCCTTTTCACCCCTTTAAAGGGGGCAATTTGTGGTTTTTGCGGAACGTAGCCCTTCCTGTAACTTTTACAAAAAATTTCTTTTATAGAAATATGAAGAGGACTATATTTTCTACGATTTATTTCCAACACCATCTCTCTATCATCCACCGTTTAGCGGGGGTGGCGCCCTAAAGTTGACAAGTTTTTAAAAAAGATGTTTTAAAAAATATATATTTTTCCCTAACTGTAACGGAAATTAAGAAGAAATCCTGCGGAAATTATTCACAAATAATTGACTGATTTTTTGGTATAGGTTTTACTTAAGAGTAATTGCCCTTTTTTTAATTACAGGGTGTTACATTTTAAAAAAACCTCTTTTTATACCATCTGAACCGTTTATGCTAGAGTAAAAAGACTTTCAGCAATTACCCATGTACTGGTGACGTGGTACTAGGTCTGGTGGCTGAGCTATTGTGCCCTAAGTGCGGGATGTATAATAATATACCATTTTCACTTTATAAATATATTTGAACTTCACAGCGTTCGTTTAAATAATTAAACAACAGTATATATGTAAACAATAACTAAGGTATTATTGCTTCATCGTGACTAATCGATTGATCTGAATGTCTCGTCAATTCTTTGGTTCGTTTATATACAATTAATCATAAGGTCAATACCGGTCAATGCCGAAACATATTTACATTACTATAAACTATACTTATAATATTTTATTCAATGCTAAGGGTTAACGTACTATGTTACATCATCCCCTTTTAGAGAGGAGGGCTTATATCGTCAGATATAAGTCCTCAACTATATTATCTCCCCAACTTAACAGAAATCCTATTTTTATCCAAAATATAGCAATAAAATATTTATATTATTCCTTATTCTAATAAATTGGTACCTATTTTATAAGCAGATTAAATCTTATTTACAAATTAAATATATTTTAGTCTTTCTTTCACACTAATTCACTTCTTGTATGAATATAGCCTATTCTTATGAACTTCCTTTATTTTTCCCGGTTTTAACTCAATTTTGCAATTTACTTTACCTATCTCTGATATCCTATATGGACCTTTGTACAATGAATCGAATTTGGTGTTCTCTTCGTTTTTAATTAAGACTAAGTCACCTACTTTGAATTTCTGAGGTGATGCTACGATTTGGCCTGTTTATTTTTTTTGTATTAAAATTTTGCGGGCTCTGGTATGCGCAAACTGAAGCTATTGTGCCCTAAGTGCGGGATGTATAATAATATACCATTTTCACTTTATAAATATATTTGAACTTCACAGCGTTCGTTTAAATAATTAAACAACAGTATATATGTAAACAATAACTAAGGTATTATTGCTTCATCGTGACTAATCGATTGATCTGAATGTCTCGTCAATTCTTTGGTTCGTTTATATACAATAAATCATAAGGTCGATACCGGTCAATGCCGAAACATATTTACATTACTATAAACTATACTTATAATATTTTATTCAATGCTAAGGGTTAACGTACTATGTTACACTGGTGCTATTTACAAATTTGTATAATGCACCCCAATTTTTTCCCCGGAACCACCCAAAAAAAAGAAGAATTAATAAATAAATTGATTTTCTTGGAATCCTTCACACACAATGCCCTTTATTAATATGCTTCATACATCATTTTGTGGACGTTATTATTACTCATGCATGGACATCAAAAGCAATTTCCTAGTGCAACCCCTGAAGCAAAAAAAATAAATAAAATGGGTTGAAATTTTTTTTTTGTTTTTTGCCTTTTGATCCATATGGGCATATGCTTCATCAATAGTGCTTTTCAAAAATATATATGGTTATTGCAACATCTCTGCGAAAACCACCCCTATCCTTGAAAATATACTGCAGAAACTACCCCTATCCCTTGGCGAGCATGTTTTTACGATTTTCTCATTACCTATGTATTCTTTTTAAACAAAACTTATACAAGGTTAAAGACCACTATTTACTCTAAAAATTATGTTGTATTCATTTTTTCGTATAAGCAACCGTTACGGCACAGTGGCGCCGTAAACCTCATATATGCTTTGGCGGGCTCCAGTTTTTGTTTTTTTTTTTTTTTCGTCATCTGTTCGTTTTATTGATAAAGTACTTATGCAAAATAAAACAACACAGTGTAACCTACAAATTATGACTTATGCACATTTTACATTCTTTGCTCCCCAAAGCCACAGTGGTGGCCCAAAATAAATTTTTGCATATTTTCGCCACCTACATTGCATTAATGCTAACTTAACAGCACAATATTTACCCTTAGGTGGTCGCTACGCAGTGGCGGATCCAGGGAGGGGTGATGGGGTGATCACCTCCCCCCCCTCTCAAACCAAGTGATATTATATTCAAAGATTATAAAAATATTCATTTATTTTATAGAAATTTAACCAATTGGCACCCCCCTCTTAACGATGCTGGATCCGCCACTGTCGCTAAAGCATAAAAAGTCATTCTTATAAAAATAATATTAATATAATATAAGTATTTCTATAAAAATAAATGAATATTTTTATAATCTTCAAATATAATATCACTTGATTTGAGAGGGGTGGGGGTGATCGCCCCCATCACCCCTCCCTGGATCCGCCACTGCTTAGCGACCAGTTAGGGGTGAATATTGTGCTATTAAGGTAGCATTAACGCAATAAAATGCGTGTAGGTGGCGAAAATATGAAAAAATTTATTTTGGGCCATCACTGTAGCTTTGGGGAGCAAAGAATGTAAAATGTGCATAGGTCATGATTTGTAGGTTACACTGTGTTGTTTTATTTTACATAAGTACTTTATCAATCAAACAAACAGATGACGAAAAAATAAACAAAAACTGGAGCCCGTCAAAGCATATATGAGGTTTACGGCGCCACTGTGCCGTAACGGTTGCTTAAACGAAAAAAATGAATAGGACCTAATTTTTAGAGTAAATAGTGGTCTTTAACCTTGTATAAGTTTTGTTAAAAAAAAATGAATAGGTAATGAGAAAATCGTAAAAACATGCTGGATAAGGTGTAGGGGTAGTTTCTGCAGTATATTTTCAAGGATAGGGGTGGTTTGCGCAGGGATGTTGCAATAACCATATATATTTTCGAAAAGCACTATTGATGAAGCATATACCCATATGGATCAAAAAGCAAAAAACAAAAAAAAATTTTCAACCCCCCATTTTATTTATTGTTTTTGGCTACAGGGGTTGCACTAGGAAATCGCTTTTAGTGTCCATGCATGGGTAATAATAACTTGCACAAAACGATATATGAAGCATATTAATGAAGGGCATTGTGTGTGAAGGATTCCAAGAAAATCACTTTATTTATTAATTCCTCTTTTTTTTTTTGGTGGTTCCGGGGAAAAATGGGGGTGCATTATACAAATTTGTAAATAACACCAGTACATGGGTAATCGCTGAAAGTCTTTTTACTCTAGCATAAACGGTTCAGATGGTATAAAAAGGGGTTTTTTAAAATGTAACACCCTGTAATTAAAAAAAGGGCAATTACCCTTAAGTGAAACCTATACCAAATAATCAATCATCTATTTGTGAATAATCTCCGCAGCATTTCTTTTTAATTTCCGTTACAGTTAGGGAAAAATATATTTTTTTTAAAAACATCTTTTTTAAAAACTTGTCAACTTTGGGGAGCCACCCTGGCTAAACGGTGGATGATAGAGAGATGCTGTTGGAAATAGATCGTAGAAAATATAGTCCTCTTCATATTTCTATAAAAGAAATTTTTTGTAAAAGGTACAGGAAGGGCTACGTTCTGCAAAAACCATAAATTACCCCCTTTAAAGGGGTGAAAAGGGGGGTTCCGGGGCGAAATTTTTTCAGAAAAAGTTAGTCTTATAATAAGCACCCCTTGATATGCCAGAAAAAAAATAAAACCGGACTTGTGTCCGTTTTGCAAGGTTCAACCTCTGTTTCCTACACTATTAGGAGTTGTCAGGGACTAGTCTCTGACCACTGTGCGAACGCACTTATATTAACGTCAAATATGTCATATTTGTATCATATTATTATTTGTGGTCGCCAAAAATGTTAGACGACTACGCTTGGTGTCGCGTCAGTCATGCACGGAGCGAATACCAAATATCGGTTTTGAGGAAAAACAACAATGTTAATAATTATTATTTATCTTCTTCTTCTTCAACCTCTATTCTACTCTTGGCAATTCTCATCCACTGCTTGCCCGCGACTTGTTTGATATAATCTGTTAGTCTCTGTGTCTACTTTTCGGGATTATCTCGGGCAACATGTCCGACCCATTGCTATACTTAACTTAAGCCTTGCTATACGTTCTGCGACATCAGTAAAGGACTTTGTTCTTTCACGAATGTCAATATTTCGAATTCTGTCTCTCAAACTAATCCCTAGCATGGCCCTCTCCATCGCACTTTGGTTTGTACTGAGCTGCTCTAAGTTCTTTGTAAAGGCCATGGTCTCCAGTCCATATGTAGTTACAGGCAAGATACACTTGTCATAAGCTCTAAATTTTAGACACATTGGTATATCTTTGTTATTCAAGATAAAGCTTAACTTTATTTGACTGCTGGTTTAATTCCTTCATCATTTGCTCCAGTTCCTTGATATCTGTACTGAATAATACTATGTCGTCTGCAAACCTCAAATGACTCAAACGTACAGCATCAATGTTTAGACCTTTTTCGTCCCAGTCGAGCTGTTTGAATACATTTTCCAATGCTAAGGTAAAAAGTTTTGGTGAAATAGCATCACCTTGTCTAATACCTTTACCAAGGCGTATTTTTTAAACGCTTTTATTTAGTTCAATCGTTTGCGTCAAATTTTTAGACGTTAATTTGACTGCCTTTTCTCCAATGGAAATGAATGAAATTTTGCAGACATGGATTCGCGGGAACAATACACGAATAGTCGATCAAGAATTTTTTTTATGTTTATGAATTGTTTAAATAAAAAAAAACGATTTTAATGGAAAATGCTTAAATTCTCTTGTTTTTTACAATGTAGAAACTTGAAACTTTTACAGATTGTAGCTAATTATATGAACTATACATAATTTCACTTTTTACGTTATTTGTTTACGTTATGCTTCATATTATATAAACAATAAAGTTTCAAATTTCCAGTTTCTGTCCGATTTCTATCCAGTTTTCAGCGAAAACAAGTTATGGCACCGCAGAGGGACGAATGCTGCCCTTAGTATTGTCGTGGGCTCCGACTGTCCATAAATCGCAAGGTTCGACTGTTGACTACGCTGCGCTGTCGTGAACTTGGGCCCGAAAATGTTTGCGTAAAGACAGGCTTAAAAGCCTGAATTGAGCCTGCAAAGCTTACGTTTCTTTGAGACGAGTGCGATTATTAAGGTAGGTATCCATACAAGGGTGAACCCCGCTCGGTGTAGCTGCTCAAATGGATACAGCATGCGCTCCCTTACATATAAACCGCAAACCGGTTGAAACGAAGAGTGTAGGCGCCAAGCGACGATCACCTACGTATCCACTATGTGGAGCTACTACACCGAGCGAGGTTTACCCTTGTATGGATACGTACCTTTAGACGGCTTGCGTATCGAAGAACTGCATTGGGAGAAATTAACAGCGTCTACAAGTCTACATCGTGCAATAGTAAAGTATTACAAGAGATGGAAATACTGTGAAAATTTTAATAGTCGTAAATAATGATTTTGATTTAAGAAATGTATGAAGAAATTACAGAAAATGTACAACGTATGTATCAAAAGTTAAAATAAATGAGAAAAAGATATCTGTCATATACATACATCCTTTTTTTATAACATGACGATATATTTTAATGTTTGAAAAGTGTAAGACTAAAAAGTAAAAAATAAAACAATATGAAAAAAATTTTTTTAAGAAACGCTTTTATTTAGTTATGAGTGAGTAAAAGCATTGATTAAAAAAACCCATAGATAGCTCACCTCTTGGTAACCGAAAGACGTATCAACAACTAGATGGCGCTACTCGAAAACCGTATCGAGATTTCTCATTCTCTCTCTGACTTGCGAGGAGGTAGGAGTAGTGTCAGGGCCGAACTTACCCTATAGGTGTATTATCTGTGACAGGCAGGTGTTGTGACAAATTAGAGCGGAATTTTATAAAAAAAGGACTCATATTTTAGACAAAATGGCCTCTGTAACTCATAAGTGTGTTTACGCGGGATGTTTTGAAAGAAACGATGGAACAAATAATAATATATCTTTCTTTAAATTTCCACTGAAAGACGTAGAGCGTACAAAAATTTGGCAAAAAAACTGCGGGAACATTGATATTTTATTGATGGATATCACTGACCTTATACAGAGGGTAATTTGCCAGCATCATTTTGCAGTGGAACATATTTACCAAAGTGGCCAAAGAAAGTTATTAAGGAAAAATGCTGTTCCTCTAAAATTTACACAGTTAACAACTGATTTAGGTGAGTACTCAATTTTATAAATATTTTTATGTTTGCCTAATGCGCTTTGTCAATGAGAATACTACTATTAAAATATATTTTATATAAAATCAGTGGATATTGAATGATTTAAATATTTTTATACAATTAAATCAAAAGAGATTTTTTTTAAATATGAATGCGTTGTTACTATCACTCCAGAAATAATGATGATGCTTGTTTTGCTTTAATTAAAATTACACATACATTTCAATGATTACACCTATTTTAGGTGATATCCCACCAGTATGCTCTACATACGTTTATTGCGGTACGAAACGTAAAAGATCTACAAGTGACGATTGTATGGTTAGGTCAACTCCATCGCCTAAGAGATCAAGTAGTAGTCTCAGTGATATTTCCAGTTTTGAAATTAATTTGCCCACAAAACTTGAAACTGAATTGACGGAGAAGGTAAAAAAATTGAAGTATCAAGTAAATGCTTTAAAGAAGAAGTGCCGTCAGAAGAACAGTCAGCGTTGTAGAAGAACAACAAAAAACAAAAAATCGGCAACCAAATTCATGTTACAGGTACTGTTAGAAAATAAAAGCAAATACGTGCACACATTTGTTAATATGCAGTTTTCACACAAAACTCGTTCACAATGGAGTCACAATGAAAAGGATTTAGCTCTGGCCATTTATTATAAGTCTCCTAGTTGTTACAAATTTTTAATTAGATCTCTTAACTTTATATTACCTTCAGTAAAAACAATTCAAACTTGGTTGCGTGTCATAAAATTAAGAACTGGTTTAAACACTTCCTTAATTGACAAGTTGAAGAAAAAAGCAGAGACAATGGATGAGTTGGAAAAAATTTGTGTGTTAATGTTTGATGAAATTTCTTTGAAAAAAAAATTGGAGTACAATAAATTAGATGACATTATAGAAGGGTTTCAAGATTTAGGTGCTTTAGGAAGAACAAGCAAACTTGCCAACACAGGTCTGGTTTTCATGATGCGCGGCTTGCTACATAACTGGAAGATTCCGATTTGCTATTTTGTTACAGGTGGTCCAATACATAGCGACAACTTAAAAAACATTGTAGTTGAAGTTGTTTCAAAATTACAAAATATTGGGTATATACCAAAAGTGTTAGTGTGTGATCAAGCATCTAATAATAGAGCTTTATTTAAGCTGTTAGGCGCATGTAAGGATCAGCCTGCAATAGAAATAGGAAATCAGAGGATTTTCACTGTTTTTGATACACCCCACTTATTAAAAATTTAAGAAATAATTTTCTTAACAAAAAGTTGACGTTTTTTGCCGATTCTAACCAGATATCGTGGCAAGATATTGAATACACATACAACATCGATAGAACCAATGTGAGAGCACGATGCATGGTGAAAATAACAGACGTTCACATAAACCCTAATAATTTCCAAAAAATGCGTGTAAAATTAGCAGCCCAAATTTTTTCCAACTCAGTTGCCTCAGCAATATCAACAGCAAAATCTGTAGGCCAGTTACACACCAAAACGGCTCCTCATACTGCCGAATTTTTAAAAATTATAAATAATATGTTTGATGGTCTTAACAGCAAATATTGTAGTGATAGTAACCCAAACAGAAAGCCAATGTCAACTTTAAGCAAGTCAACTGAAAACTTAAAAGCAGGTTTAGAATATTTTTAAAAAATTAAAGTTTTTGAAAATCAGAAAGAGAGAAATAATATTCACTGTCTACACGGCTTTCAGTGGACAATTTTGTCAGTTTTATGTTTGTGGGAGGAACTTCAAAAATATAATGTGTCATATCTTTTAACATCTTTTCTGAACCAAGATCCTTTAGAAAATTTTTTCTCTATTGTGCGCAATCGGGGTGGTTAGGTTACAATCCAACACCTAGTGTTAGTCAGTTAAGAATTGCCATTAAGCATAACACAAATATTAAACTAAAAATTGCTTTAGACAATCGAAATTGTGAAATAGCACAAACTGATAATTTAGATTTAACCCACGAAGTAACCAGCGTCGAAATATCTGACGAGTCCATTGAAACCCAAACAGTTCATGTAGAACAATCTTTAGACATGCAAAAGGAAAATAATGACAACCAAATTTTAAGCACGGCACATTCCAGCAAATGTAGCATAACAAATTTAGAAACGTGTGCTGTTACATATGTCGCTGGTTATATTTACTATAAGATTATAAAGAACTTGAATTGTGGTAAATGCCAGGAAGACTTGCTAAAAGACAACAAAATTCTATTACAGAAACACGAATTAATGTTACTTTTCAGAGATTATGGCGCAAATGAAGAAATAAAGTTTCTTCAGAGACCATCAGATTTGTTTGTTACTATTACTACAATATTGTTAGAAAAGTTTCACGAGGCTTTTAATTTATTTAAAGTAGATAATGCAGTTTTCGAAAAAATTGAAACCTATGTGACTAACCATATTTTATTAACTACTAATTGGCTTAAAAGCTGCGAAGACCATAAAAGGAAAATTATAAAATTTTTGGTAAAAATCAAACTTTTTAAAACTTGTCAGTGGTATAACGTTAATGAAAGCAAACAGAAAACTAAAAGGGAAAAGATTCACAGAAAATTACTTATTTTCGATAAAAGTAAAGGTAAACAAACATCAAAATGCAAAAATTCGACAAATAAACAGCAAAAAATTCAACAGACTGACAGCCACAAAAGTAAACAAACCAGAAACGTCACAAATTGTATTTAAAATATGAAAACGTCTTTTTTTCTACCTAGATCTTTTCAATGTACTGAGTTTAGTGCGTTCATAAAAATAACATGTGTTTTTACTTAATAACAGGCGGTAGCTGGTTTGTCTTTAGTTTCATGCGTGGAAGAGAATGATGCTAGATAAAAAGTATATGTTTTATCTCGCCGGGTATGAATGACGCACGGGTAAATAACCGCGGACTTAACTGTATGTTAAACTACACTATTAGCTTTAGTCTCTATATACAGTAGATATTAACAAGTATGTTATAATATCAGGAAAACAATATCAGTATGTCTTAAAACCTTGGAATCATATAGAAAACTTTTTTATTAAGTTTAGGGAAAAATGTATTATTGATAAAAACTTGCATGTCTCAAAACTAAAAATAAAAGAATCAGATGTCAGATATTATGAGTCGTATACCAAGTTTGTTAAAAAAATATTAATTCTTCTCAAGAGTCATATACCTTCATTTTTAAAGCACTTTCATATAAATATTAACGTGGTACAATCGACTTTTAATAATAATAAAATGTTTCAATATTGTCAACAATGAAAGTACTTCTTCAGAAAAAGAAATAATAAATATATATCTTTTTTTCCCAATATTTTAATTTTACAATCTTATCACAGTATATAGAGGTTCCCTCTTTATACTGTGATCTTAGTTTGAAAAGAATTAACATTCAAATATACTTATTTACTTTGTTTTTAAATATGATCTCATTAGTGATGTTTTAAACTTTCTAATCCTGTCTGTTTAATCCAGCTTTTACCTATTGTTACTGTCACTTTATCAAGATATGTATGTACTTACATTATTCATTTTGAACGTTGGGAATTTGTGGTATTTTTTCAAAGAAAGATAATAATCTATTGTATTTGGTACTCACCACTACTTTTTTTTAAAACATCGATGTCTTAATTCTAGAAAGTCCTTAGATAATTTTTAAATGTAAAAAGTATGCGATCGAACAGTAAATCATATTGATTTTAGTTCACCTCTGTACAATTTCTTATTTTGCACAGACTTCTATATTGCCTTTTCTAGATAAATTTTTTGTAGTACAATGTTACTATCAGAACAACATTTATATCCTCTTCTTCTTGTCGAAGTTCCTTCTCATATCGAAGGTTGGCCATCACTACAGCTATCCGTACCTTATTGGCGCCTGCTTTGAAAATATCTATTGAGCTGCAACTATACCACTCTCTTTAGTCTCTCAGTCAGGAAATTCTTCTTCTACCTATGGATCTTTTACCCTTAATTTTACCTTGCATTATGAGCCTAATATCTCATATTTCGCTCCTCTGGTAATTTGGCCTAAATCCAGCTTTCTTGTATTGATGTTCTTTATCACCTCGCAATCCTTTTGTAACATTGTAACCTTCTTAATACTTTTGCATTTGTAACTCGTTAGATCTAGGTATTTTCAAAATCCCTCTATAGCACTACATCTCAAATGCTTCCAACTTATTTATATTGTCTACTTTTAGTGTCTAGCTTTCCATTCCATGTAACAAAGTCGAGAACACGTAGCATCCTAAGGCTCTTATCCTCAGCTACAGAGGAAGATCTCGATTAACAAACATTTTTTTCATTTTTATAAATGCTTGTCTTGCAATTTCAATGCGTGTCCTGATTTCTCTAATAGATACATTTTGGTCATCGTTTTTATTTACCCAGGTTCCTAGATATTTGCAGTTATTTTGTAAAAATTTATAGCTATATATTAGGTTTTATTTTCGGTAAATTAATAATGTAGATATTTGAATACTTCAACTATTGCGATTAATTTAGCTGTAGTTATAGTAGTATTATTGTCTAGTTTTATAACATTTTTATTTATTTATTTAATTGGAATTGGTAAATGCCATACAGCCAGTCACAACATGATACAATTTTCTAAATATAATCTTAACTATTATAAAACTATAGCTAAAACTACAGTAGAAAACTATAATAGAAACCAATAATACCATTGAATCACGGTTTTTACTCCAAATTTTAAATAACCGCTTGGGTTGACACGAAATTTTGGAATACATATAGGAAAGAAGAAAAGTAATTCTAAGCAAGTTAATACTGTTCGAGGTATTTGCGAGTAAATATGTTCATTTTTCAACAAAAAAAAAAAACACTTTTTAGGTGGGTTTTTGCAAATAACTGAAAAAGTAAATATGTATTTTACCGAAAAAAAGGTTTCCAGTAAAAATATAGCTTCTAAAAAGAGAAAAAATGGTGTATGTATGAACTCTCTAGACCCAGTAGAAGCAAAGTTGTAACTAATGAAAAATAGTTTCATATCTGTCAAATTTCAAAGCAAATATTTCAACGTGAAATAACCAAAAAAGTTTACACTTTTTGGGGAAAACTCAGTACGACTTTTTTAAAGTGTTCAAAAAAATATTCATTTTTGTTTTTTAATAAGTTTCTAGCATAAAAAGTAAGTTACGCTCAAAATAAAGTTGGTCAAAAAAACTCGGGAAAATCAGCCCCCAATTAGCATTTTAAATCAAATTAATCGTTACCGCTTCCCAAGTTACTTTACTTATGTATTATTTATACTGATCTGTAAGTTTCATTTGTTCAAAGGGCTTATTTTTTAACATTTTTTTTTATTTTGAAAAAAATGTTTTTTTCAAAATAACTTAAAATTTATTAGTGACACCAAAAATCACAAAGAGTAAAAAAATGTAGGTTTTGCTTTTCTGAATATTTTGGATTTTTTGTTTTTCTGTAAGGCAAAAATTGGTTAAGATGTGGCTGTTCAAAATTTGCATACACTCGTGATTTTTGACTAGTTCAAGCCCTTTCAACTAGAGCTCCTTCAAAAATTTCCACTTTGAACCGATGAAACAATACATACACGAGTAAAGCAAGTTGTGATCTTGTGAAGTTGTAACGATTAATTTCATTTAGGATGCTAATTAGGGGGTGATTTTCACGATTTTTTAACAAAAAAATAGGAACCAAATATATTTTGATCATAACTTGCTTACTTTTGACGCTATAAACTTAACAAAAATAATATAAATAAACCTTTTTTAAACACTTTAAAAAAAGTTGTAATGAGTTTTCGTCGAAAAGTGCTTCATTTTTTTTATTATTTCACGTTGAAATATTCAACATGGAATTTGACGAAAAAGAACTTATTTTTCAATAACTCGAAATAAGTATTGACGTAGTGAAAAAACTCTATAGAACAAAAGTTGCTTAGAATTAGTGATTTTAGGCACTTCTGAACTTATCTTGAACATATATTTTTTCACTCCCGAGAAGGGGTGATACTGAACCATAGGGCCAAAGCACACATCGGTACATCATTTGTTTTTCTTTGACATCTTAGCTAGGCGTAAGCCAAATTTCATGGCAATCCAAGCGATTCTTTAAAATTAGGAGGTTTTTTGCAATATTTTACCGTGAGTGAATGGACTAAATCTGGAAATAAATTATGTATCTTAGCTTGAAATATTTTAGTTTGCATCAATTCTGGAAATTAATTTGTTTGAAAAGTTACAAAAAAGTAATTTACATGACATGTAATTTATCACTGCTAATTTTATTATGTATTTTATATTTTGTTATTCCTTTGTAGTGTATTGATAAATAAATAATTTTTAAAAATCCTCTACTGTTTTCATTAATCAATTTTTAGCGTTTTTTCTGAAGTAAAATCGGAATTCCATAATATAGATTACAAGCACGTTAAAATTATTTGTGAAAATGCTGAATGCCACCCTTATATTGTCGTCTATTGCACTGGACAATGGCTGGAGCAGGTAACTCAAATTTATTTTTCAATCTTGGCAAAGATTTCAATTAATGTCGCCACCATACAGTCAGGTAGTACTTAGGCTTGAGGGGTAAAGAGGTGTAAGTAGGCGGAGTTTAACACTGAATTCGTTTTTACCTTTGAGTGAGGTATCTATGTGTGTGTTTATAATCAATGGTAAAAGTTAAAATATAAAAAAATCAACTAAAAAGCAAAAGATAGAAAAATCAAACTCGACGGATTATTCGAAAAAAACGTTCGTTAAAAAAATGACAAAATCTAACACATTCGTTAAAGAATAGCGTGGGGCGCGTCTTCATCGAATAAACGGATTTCACCCCACGCTTTTCTTTAACGAATGTGTTAGATTTTTTCATTTTTTTAACGAACGTTTTTTTCAAATAATCCGTCGAGTTTGATTTTTTTTATTTTTTGCTTTTTAGTTGATTTTTTTATATTTTAACTTTTACTCATTCATAACTAAATAAAAGCGTTTCTTAAAAAAATTTTCATATTGTTTTATTTTAATTATTATTTATAACCCACACATATTTAATCATATTTAAAAAGTAAAACAAACAGTTCTTTTATATTTTAAATATTGTGTTTTAAATAAAAAGCATTCCTTAAATAAAAGAACTTGTCCTTCAAAGAATTCTGTCGGCATAAACAACTTATTTTTAACGTTGAACTTTCAACAATACCGCAGTTTCCTCCAAAATCGAAATTAAAATTCCTATGCCAAACTTAATTTGGGAATTTAATTTTTTACCTACGAGATTTTTGTCCCTTTTGAGCCAGCCTTATCCTTTCGCTCCTCAAAATACCTCAGCCCGAAACAGATGGCATTTAAATTCTGAAGCATGGCCCAAGAACACACGAACGTAGTTGGCTAAAATTTGATGGTAAACTTTCATTAGTTTTATAGGCAATAGAGGCAATTGAGGAATTTCTATTCAATATCTATATTTCTTAAATTTTTTAAATACCTGAAGTTTTATTTTTCTTGTACCTTTTGGAAGAACTTTATTGGGAATAGGTTCATTTAAAATTGTATATTATTAAAAGGTTTTTAATTATTCATTAATTTAACATTTATTGGTAAAAAATTAGATGTTCATTGTTTCAAAGAAATGTACAGCAAGGATATATACTGTCCCCGTTATTGTTCAATATATTCAGAGCACAGTATAAAGCTAGCGTTCACTGATATAGACGAGGGAATACTTAAAAATGGAGAACGACTGAACAGCATAATATACTGATTATATTATACTGTGATTTTTGTAGAAAATCTGGTAGGTCTGTATGCTCTTATTTTCAGGGCAGCAGAAATAAGTAGTAGGTTTGAGCCTGGATTTTAATGAGAAAAAAAACAAAATACAAAGTTAGAAGCAAAAATTCTCCGTTCTTCTATGTGGAGTTCTTCTATAATATGGGTTGGAGGGATGTCTTAACTAAAGCCTTACTGAAGAGGCTTAAAGGCTTTAAAATGTGGGATTATTATAGTCCCCAATAGACACATGTTGAGGATTTCCTGGGTAGACAAAGTTGCTCACACAGAATGAGTAAAGAGCGCGAATAAATCGTAGCCATAATCGCAAATTGGAGTACCTGGGCAATACAATGCGTAAGGAACAACTATACGACCTACCTACCTAATATTTTAGGATAAGATATATGAAAAAAGAGATTCAGGAAGTAAAAGAATATCCTGGCTTCCTAAGCTACGGAAATGGTTTAACGGATTTTTAGGGCAGCAGTCCTAAATAAACAGTTTCGATAATATCCCACATACTGTTTTATTTAAATTTAAAGATAGAACGTCTTCAATAATTAAAGACCTTATTTTCTTACTCGCTCTTACCAGATCAATACTAAGGATCCAACTCGGTTCCCTGTCTTGGTGTATGGTGGTAGTGGTAGGTTATCGGTAGGAGTAGAGGCATATGTAGAGATGACAAGCTGGCAGCAAGCATTGGCGGTGCCATCGTTACAAGATTTCTCGAATTGTAGATAAAAAGCTATTTCTCCATGTGTAGCTTAATGAAGGGATTGATTGCTCCATTAATAGAAGAAATAAGTGATTTAGAAACAGGCACAGCTGATTTTACCGTAGAAACAAGCGATTGGAATTATGTTTCTCGTTATTAAACTGTAAGGCCTTTTCTGTGAATTAGAGATGCGGTCTAAAAAATTATTGTAGTCATCGACATTATAAATATTGGAAAGATCTTAGAATATTTCGTTTTCCGAAAAAATTGAATAAAACTGAAAATGTTTGGTTTCCTGAAAATTTAGTATTAGTAGTGTGACTGCTTAAAGCAAAAATAATACAAGAATAACAGACAATATTAGGACAGCAAAGATCTAGCTAGGTGCTATGATAGCTGAGTATTATCCAAAGAGATTAATGTTTTAATAAAGTAACAAACAAAACAAACTGTAAAAGTAAAGCAGTTACAAAAGACAAGTTCTATGAAACATTCGCTCAAAACCAAAAGGCTGAAACAGCAGGAGAAACATATAAACTTTGAGTGACCTAAACGGATGACAAATCTGGTAATGAGTGGAAATACATATAGCTATTAACAATAATACCATACAGCAAACAAACACTTAAAAATATCGGGGACACGAGATCAAAATAAGCAGACAATACATCTTCATTCTCTTCCTTCTTATATGTATGATTTAAAGCTTGTTTTTTCTTCAATATTAGCCTCCTAAACTGTTTAAATTATCGCACCATCTATTTCTTGGTCTGCCAATACTTCTTCGTAAATTTGGTGACTTATGTCGTGCTATTCGTACTATACTATCCTCTGCCATTCTACTAATGTGTTTGTTCCACTCATGTTTCCGTTTTGTCACCCATCTATTTATGTCTTCTACATTGCATAGACATTGCAACAGACTTTTCCATGGTATTCGTTGAAATATTTTCATCTCTGGTATTTATAGTAGTTGTCTCGTTTGAGATGTGTCAGGTCTTGTTTCCGCCGTGTCTGTGAATATAGGTCTAATTGCTGCTTTATAGATTCTTGCTTTTGTGTCTTGTCTTATGTTGTAACAGGTACAAAAATCATTGACGTTTTCGAATCCCTAATACTATCGTTCCACCTTGTATACTAAATCCGTTTCAGACATTGTACCCTGTATCGCGTAGAATTAGGTCGTTTGTGATTCCTTTTCGTTTCTCACAGTGTTAGATCGATCTTGTGTTTCTCGTGAATAGATAAATTTTTATTTCTCCACGTGTTTACGTTATTTTAAACCACCAAAGTAATCTTTAGCTATAAATCTTTCACTAATGGTTTTTGGCGACTGTGAAACTGGAAAATATTTATCTTCAGATAAGTGGTGCAGAGATAAGGGTCCATTTTTTTTGCTGATTTGTCTGAGAACGGGCCTTAGTTGTGAAGACAGCTAAATCAGGGATTTCATGGGAAAAGTGGGTGGTGGTATCTGCTGGAATCTGTTTTGTTTATTCTCTTGGTGATTGGATTGAATGTTTTTGATAAGCATAAAGGGTGTGGCTAAGAATATGTCTAAGTGGCTTCTTATTTGTCAAGATTCTAATTAGGGAAGTGTCTTAAGTCTGTAATTGGTTGTGAGGATTGTTGATGGGGAAATTAGATGATTTTGGAAGGGGCGTTTGTTTTCTGAGGATTGCGTTTGAGAGATCGAAAAATTCAGTTACGTTTGAGCCATCAAGTAGTTACGTTGGAGCTGTAAGAAGGTCATGTCTGAGTGATCCTCGGAGGTCTGCAGGGTTGCAGTAACGGAACGGTTGAATTTCCATTTTAAGTTTGTGTAAGGTGAAGTTATTGTGAAATTTTATTGCAGAAGTTTTTGTGTTGGAGCTAAAGTGTTCCGCTATGTTCTAAGTAAGTTAGACCACCGCGTTTTCGGTGTTTCTAGGCGAACGCGACTACTTATACCAATGCGGTATTACCCCAGGCTGTGGGTGAAAAAACGTGATATAATTCTGGAATTTTTGAAACCTATCAGGTGTTGTAAAGGACGATGCCAGGAATAACTTCTACTAAAATGTAACCAAAAATATTGTGCGCTTTTTTTTAATTGCGATTTTCATTTGTCAAATTTGCAATTTTTATGGATTTTTAATTTTGTAGCTTAGGATATTGATTTTAGAGAAAAACTTTTTAACAGAAAGTTGTAGTAAATTAAAAAAACCTACAATTTGACGTACGGTAAGTTTAATTTGGTTAATTGGTTATTGCAAAACAACCTACGAAAAGTACAAAATGGCCGTTTCTTACAATTGCATTATTTATTGTACAAATATTTTTTTTATTTTTTAAAGCTTTAGAATGAAGATATTTCGATTCCAAACATAAAAAAGAATTGTGGAGCCAGATTAACGAATTTGTTGCTTAGATATTATAAATTGTTTATCCCAAAAGGTAAAATGTCGACGGCTATAACCTTTTGAAAAAGAATCGTAAAAAGTTGTTGAAACATCCAATATCCTTCGAAGGAGTTATATTTTCATATTCTGATGTAAATAAATGCGTAAAACATTTTTAAACCTCTAATTTTTGGATTTGAAAATAAGGGGGCAAATTTCGTTATAAACATTTAGAGCTGAAGCGGCCCTGTACATCCTATGAGTTTTTAACTTACATATTATTGTTGCTGAAGATAAAACGAAGTTTTATAAAAAAATAAAAAATTTCTACGACCAACTGAAGCCGAGATAATTTTTGGGTTTGAAAATAAGGGGGCAAATTTCGTTATAAACATTTAGAGCTGAAGCGGCCGTGTATATTCTATGAGTTTCTAACTTACAGATTATTGTTGCTAAAGACCAAACAAAGATTTATAAAAAAATTAAAATTTTCTACAACCAACTAAAGCCGAGATAATTGCTTTTTTTTTAAATCATAGTGCCTTTATTTATAACAATTAAGAAATTATTTTACACTCATTGACTAACGAAAGACTTATATTATCTTAAAATAAAAATTATTATAAAATATAATTACATTTAATTATTAAAAATTATTTTTTAAATCGGTGCTTTTGCAAGCAGCCGAATTTTGCAAATCGCCCGGCTCGCTTCAAATCCGCGCCCTCGGAAAATTTTTACGTAACTTGTATTAAATTTTGACAGAAAACAATTTAATAATATTACCATTATAATATACAGTCTATTTACCACTGTATTTGTTTTTCTTGATAAACTTTTATATGTGAAATCCAAAAAGAATAGTCACTACAAGAAGAAAAAGTTTTGTATTGTATATTATAGTAAGAAGTAACATTATTATTGTTATATTTATATAACAATGAAAAAATTAAAAATATTGTTATATATTTCATATATATGTATCATTTTTGTAATATTATTTCTTCAGAAATGAAATTTCACATATAAAAGTTTATTAAGAAAAACAAATACAGCGGAAAATAGACTGTATATTATAATGGTAATATTATTAAATTGTTTTCTGTCAAAATTTAATACAAGTTAAAAATTTTCCGACCGCGCGGATTTGAAGCGAGCCGGGCGATTTGCAAAATTCGGCCGCTCGCAAAAGCACCGATTTTAAAAATAATTTTTAATAAGTAAATGTAATTATATTTTATAATAATTCTTATTTTAAGATAATATAAGTTTTTCTTTAGTCAATGACTGTAAGATAATTTCTTAATTGTTATAAATAAAGGCACTACGACTTAAGAAAAAAAAAACAATTATCTCGGCTTCAGTTGGTTGTAAAAGTTTTTTTATTTTTTTATAAATCTTCGTTTTGTCTTCAGCAACAATAATCTGTAAGTTAGAAACTCATAGGATGTACAGGGCCGCTTCAGCTCTAAATGTTTATATCGAAATTTGCCCCCTTATTTTCAAACCTAAACATTATCTCGGCTTCAGTTGGTCGTAGAAATTTTTAATTTTTTTATAAATCTTTTTTTCATCTTTAGCAACAATACTCTGTAAGTTAAAAATTCATATGATGTACAGGGCCGCTTCAGCTCTAAATGTTTATAACGAAATTTGCCCCCTTATTTTCAAACCCAAAAATTAGAGGTTTAAAAATATTTTTCGCATTTATTTACATCAGAATATGAAAATACAACTCTTTAGAAGGAGATTAGATGTTTCACCAACTCTCGACGATTATTTTTTTTTTTTCAAAAAGTTATAGCCTTCGACATTTTACCTCTTGGGATAAACAATTTATAATATCTAAGCAACAAATTCGTTAATCTGGCTTTACAATTTTTTTATGTTTGAAATTGAAAGATCTTCACTTAAAAGCTTTAAAAAATAAAAAAAATTATTTGTACAATAAACAATACAACTGTAAAAAACGGCCATTTTGGACCTTTCGCAGGCTGTTTTGCAATAACCAATTAACCAAATTATACTTACCGTACCTCAAATTGTAGATTTTTAATTTACTACAACTTTTTATTAAAAAGTTTTTCTCTAAATACAATATCCTAAGCTGCAAAATTAAAAATCATTAAAAATTGCAAATTTAACAAATGAAAATCGCAATAAAAAAAAGCTCACAATATTTTTGGTTACATTTTAGTAGAAGTTATTCCTGGCATCGTCCTTTACAACACCTGATAGGTTTCAAAAATTCCTGAATTATATCCCGAAATCGACCTATTTTTTACCCACAGCCTGGGGTATATGTAATATTTTCGGATTCATGCAGGAGTTAGAATTATTTTTGTGTTAGCCGTTTCTGACATCATAGTTAAAGCATGGAGTTGCTTATATATATATATTTTTTTTTTGATCCCGTGTAATATACGAAAGAACTAATGAGTTCTTCAATATTTTTGTTCGAGCAGTGCCGATTTGTTTTAAGAAATAAATGCTGAATTTTTCTATAAACTATGGAAACAACCATTCATTGTACTTTTAATGTATCTATTCTTTTGTAAATTGACTTTAGTGAAGTGAATTGTGCCTTGAACTTAAAACCAACCAAGAGAAGTTACAGGACTAGTACAAGGTATTTTTTTGTAAACTTTTCATTTTCTTTTTGTAAAACATGATCTCTTTATGTAAAATCGAAAGAGATCAGAGATCTTTTTAATTTTATTTTATTTTGTTTCAATAAATATTTTTTGAAAATGAATAACCATTTTCAATTTCGTTGCAACACGAAACTACAGCCGCATCATCCCTGACTGTACGCCGGGGTTTGTCCTAGTTGGGTCAGAGAGAGCAGCATATGTGCCTCCTGATAATAGACTAATAAGTTTCGAAACCGGTAGAGGTGCTTGCTGCACTCTCTGATTGAACTGGAATAATGATGCGGCTGTAGTTTCGTGTTGCAACGAAATTGAAAATGTTTATTCATTTTTGATTTGTGTTTACTCCCATTGGAGTACGAAGGGAACCATTCTCGTTGGAACTTTACCGCGCTGAGCAGATGGGACGTGAATTATAAATTGTAAAATTCCCTCACCTTCCTTAGTCTCAGCATCCGTTATGGCTTGCAAATTGTAGAAGCCTCGGAGGTGTTACCAGAGAAAGTTTCCCATGGTTTTCAGTCTGGTAGGATGTAGAATGACATTTTTGGATGTTGTTTTATGTGCTATTAGATTGAGAACTTAGTTAGTTTTTTCAAATATTTTTTTATTCAGTGCAATATACTATTTATTATTGTCTTTTCCTTTTCTCTTGTTTCGTAAGTACAACAAAGATTTAGCTGAGTAAAAACATAGATAAGGTAAGTCACGCCATAAGTATTTTATATATTTTGTATTGACTAGGATTTTGTTTAATTGTTGATTTAGCTATCTTTTCTTTTGCGTTTCTATTTTTGTATATTTATGGTTCCCACAAGGAAACCAATGTTGCCGAATATTTTATTTCTTTTTATTTGATATTTTTATTTGATTTTTCTATTTTTTTAGTTCTAAGCTAATAAGAGGATATTAATAACACACTTCTAAGAACTAAGAAATAGCTAGATCAGCATTTAACAAGATGAAAATATTTCTCTGTAGTCGTGACATAAATCTTGATCTGAGAGTGCGTATGCTGCGGTGTTATATCTTCTCCACTTTATTATACGGAGTTGAGTCATGGACCATCAAGATGGGCAGCATTAAAAACATTAAAGCTTTTGAGATGTGGTGTTACCGTAGAATGCTACGTGTATCTTGGGTGGACCACGTGACGAATGCCGAAATTTTACGTCGGATCGGAAAAGGATGTGAAGTTGTACTTACTGTTAAAAGAAGAAAGCTTGAATACTTTGGCCATGTTATGAGAGGTGACAAATACTCGCTGCTGAGACTGATCATTCAGGGTAAAATCAGGGGTAAGAGAAGTATCGGTAGGCGCAGAATATCTTGGTTAAGAAATCTGAGGGAATGGTTCGGCTGCAGTTCCATCGACCTATTTAGGGCAGCCGCTAGTAAAATAAGAATAGCTGTGATGATTTCCAACCTCCGATAGGAGACGGACTTGAAGAAGAAGAAGAAGAACTTTCCCATATCTCTTTCGTTACTGAGCAACCGAGGACATGTTCCTCAAATTGTGTAACACGTTTACATCCCCTTATATAACATATCAACATCTTGTCAAATTATATTTTCCATTATTCCTACAGGGTGAATTTCGTCTGCACATATATTTTTGTCGCGGCAACGTGTTAATAGTGTTATAACGTGTTTGTTCTTCCAAACATTGTTTTCTAAATAAAATACATCAAATACAAAAACGAATAGGCCTGTCATAGAAAGCAATGAGCAAACTAAGCCATATTCTATTTAAACTAAAACTCGATAAGACATGTAGCGAGAACAAAAGAAGGACGGTGAACAAAATAAGTCATGAAATGAAGACCCAGAAACTATACCAGAAGCAAAGGACGACCACCGACTAGTTGGACCGACGACGTGAATAGAATAGCGAAAATATGGCTACAAGCAGAGATACTGGAAGAGACTAAGGGAGGCTTAAGCCCAACAGTGAACACTTTCGCTAAATGATGATGAGAAATCAAACAACAATTGTCTCGAACGAAACTTCAGTTTATCACAAGAAATCAGTTTATACAGGGTGTCCAGAAACTCTACCGACAAATGAATACAGGAGATTTCTTAGATAATTTTAAGACAATTTAACCCAATTCACTTAGTCTAGAGCTATTTGAAGATGGCGTCTGGTAATTAGTTTTTCTTAAATACCTCCGGAACGCTTCTATTTAGAAAAACAAAAATTGGTATGTGTATTTATCTTCCAGAGATAAATCGATTTCATCTATTGCAAATTGCTAGTACCGGTCATAGGCGTCCGTTTTGGGTAGGGCAACGGTTACTTTATCGCATAAATTTTTTGTCTTTAACTTTTAAGCATTTTTGACTCTGGATTATTACATTGTCCGGTATTCTTGTACTAAAAGGTACTTTTGTTTTAAGTCGATAAGATACACCGTTTTCTAGAAAAATTGATTTGAAAATTTTTCGTTTTTTAAATTTCAAAAAAAAGATTAAAAAAAAAACTATTTCGAAAAACGAAAACTTTTACGGTCAATTCCAGAGATGAATCGATTTCATTAATTGCGAATTTCTAGCATCGGTCATATGAGTCGGTTTTGGGTAGTAATTTTTTAGCATTTTTGACACTAGATTATTAAATTATGAGGTATTCTAGTAGTAAAAGTTCCTCTTGCTTCAAGTTGGTAAAATACACCGTATTTTTTTCAAAAAAATTTTCAATTTTTTTTCAAATTCAAGAGACGAAAAATTTTCAAATCGATTTTTCTAGAAAACGGTGTGTACTGTATTCAACGTGCTACTGATGTTTTACCAATTTATATCGAAGTCATAACAGTGAAAATTTATAGGAATTTCTATATTTACACTGTTAGAGTTAATAAACTAAAGTCATTTTGTGAATCGGTCAATTATGAATACAAAAAAATGTTATCATTTTCAAAAACACGATTTCTAAATATGATGCCTGCAATTGAACGGATTTTACAAATGTTTGAACCACTTAAAGCTTATTTCCTATGATCTGAGAATTGTCCCACAATTTTGGGAAAATTTTTTATTGATCTCATTTCAGAGATGTGGATGTGGCTCGTTCATAATGTGGCGTCGCAGTTTCATGAATCCATTCTGAAAGTAGAGGGTGGTAAAATAAATGCGGCAGATGCTGCCCAAGAATACTTTAATCTTAAAAACAAATTACAACATCGGTTGGACGCATTATTTTTGCCGCTTAAAGTGAGAGAATGTCTTGGTAAACTTGAAGATGGGCAAGCCGCTACTGAAAACTTCGGTACACAAGTGAGACATTTTTACACAAAATGTGTAACCTACCTAGAAAACTGGAGTACAAAATCTTCATGAGTTCAAACTTTTCAAATGGATAGATCTAGAAATGAAATAACATGGAACGATGTTTGCTATTCTCTCGAAGCTTTTAAACTGTATATCAAGGCAACCATTTTAAATCAAGATCAACCCTTTGACGAACTGGGAATTTTGAAAGATGTGGCTACAAGTGAAAAAATTGCTGAGTGGAACAGAGAAGAAAAAAATAGTCAGGATCGATGGCTTGAAGTTTATAAGTGTGTAGATCAATTCAAACTGAAAAACTTACAAATATTATGCAAATTTATTTTTCGTCTTCCGGGTACTAGTGCAGCTATCGAGTGTTTATTTGCTGTAATAAATAATTATTGGACGTCAGAAAAGTAACAAATGTCCATTTCCACTCTCAAGGCAGCGATGCAGGAGTACACAAATTTTGATGAGACTTGTAATGAAATGTTTCATTTACTTCAGTCGAAGCCGGACCTTCTTAAATTAATTTTAAGTTCAGAAAAATATGAATGGTACAAAAAACCGGAAGAAGATGAAGCTGTTCCAGGTCCCTCATCTAAAAACTTTTAATTACAGTCTTCTAACTTTTTTAAAGTTAATATAATGTGTTATGTTTAGTTTAATTGATATAATTTTTTGTTTAGCTACATAGTTTATTTATTTTTATTGGCAAAAAGTTGTCTGTCCAATAAACAGATACATTTTGCGTTTTTAATACATTTTTGTTTTTTTTGTACTTTTTTTTTTCTTTAAAAAGATATGGTCACCGTAAGCATACCCCAAAATTTAATAATCCAAAGTGAAAGATGCTTAAAATGTAAAAATAAAAAAGTTATGCGATAAAATAACCGTTACTCTACCCAAAACGGACGCCTATGACCGGTACTATAATTTCGCAATGGATGAAATCCATTTATCTCTGGAAGATAAATAGGCGTACAAATTTTTGTTTTTCTAACTAGAAGCGTTCTGGAGGTATTTAAGAAAAACTAGTTACAAGACGCCATTTTCAAAGAGCTCTAGCTCCCTTAGGAAGCATTTTCGGACTGGGTGAATTTAGTTAAAATTACCAGAGAAATCTCCTGTCTTCGTTTGTCGGTAAAGTTTCTGGACACCCTGTATAGATAACACTTTAATCCATTACTACTATTATTCCCTAGATATCTGTGTTTTCCTTTTTATACGTGATTTATTTGTATAAAATTTTTTAATTGTTAAATGAATATGGCACAAACACTTGTTACCTCTTCTCACTGCCCTTTCGAAACGCCACTGCTATTGAGTAGCAGAAGTTACAGTATCAAAGGGTCGAATAGTAACTAAAAAGGGTATTAAGCCGGATCAAACCCTTTATAATTATATACTTAACGTGAATTAAATGAGTGGGCCAATTGTAGGGTTGACTAGGCAAACTAGATGACTATTTTTGAAAGGGATTTTAGCGAAAGCTTTGAGTCCTGTGGGATTAAGTAGAAAGGACTTTATAGGGACACTGTCCAAGTCCTTGGGTGCGTGTGTATATATACATTTGGAAATAAAATTAGCTACCTGTGTGCGGTTTAATGATATCCGGTTTATTTCGGCACGACCATCGAGACAGTTTGTAACAAAATAACCCCTATACTCTTACTATTCTAACTGGGAAATAAGCCACAATTTAACTTGGAAAATAATTTTATTGGCGTTTCGACTCCACTTCGGATGTCGTTATCGAAATACAAAATATTAACAAATTAAACAAAAATGTTGTTGCTTAGTAAAAAAAATTCTTCCAATAATTTAATATAATCTGACTCATTAGTACCTGCAATTCAGACATATTATACATTTTAATGTAAAAGACTTATGAGTTGCGTTATGTATTATGAATATGTTAAATATGGTGAAAAAATCATAGTATGTGATCTGCTTTTAAAAAGAGAAGCACATTCATTGGTGACAGCAAAATTCTCGTGTTAGTGTGAGCGGCCGTGGAGTAACGGCATAAACGCTGGCCTCATACGCCAGTAGACGTGGGTTCGAGCCCTGCCAAAGACAAACCATTTTCATTTCCAATAATGACACGAGCCGTCTCACCGTGCCTCGGAGAGCACGTAAAGCCGTCGGTCCCCCTGGGCTAGTGTACATCGGCACTAGTTACTTAAAACAGGGTTAAAGATGTAAATGGCGCCGGAACTATCCGAAAGGATCTCCCCGGCAAAAATGCCATACGATATTATTATTATTCTCGTGTTAGTGATTCCATAGTAAATCACGAGGAAAACCCAGGAAAAAACTTCATGATACTATCCCGACATTGCAAGTATTTGATCTTATATTCAATTTACTCTAAAAAAGCTAACACCAAATTCTGACTTTATGTACAGTTACGATCATTGAATAGTTTACAGGCTTACGTATCTAGGAGCCGATTTTTTAAATTTTTACCTCATGTAAACGCACCTTTTACGTCAAAGTGACGTTACCAGCGGGGTACCTAGAATAGGTCGATTAAAATTTAAAAGTCAAAATAATATAAACTTATTTTACAAAATTTAACAAAATGGAAAGTATAGAAAGAAGTTTTTTGAATAAAATGGATTATGGTATTAATAAAGAAAATAAGGAAGCATGGTTTTAAAACATGCATTTCATCAACGAAAACATTTCGTTAATAAATTCGCAAAAGTGTGTAGGTTATTGCGTTGCCGCTCCTGCAATACTCAGATCAGATTTATCGATGGATTCTTATGTAGTTTTTTCTTCTGAATCCAAATCTGAAAACAGCATTTCGATATTTCTAACCGTCTTTAATTTTAAATTAAATATTAATAAAACATCAATGAAATTTGATAGTGAATTTAATTATTATATAAAATAAATAAGATGTTCAAAATTACAGTTTGAGTATATTTTAAAAGAAATAATTTACTAACAGCTTTAAAAAGGTTTATACGAGTATGCGGCCTTCCCTTTATGATAAATGGACTGTTTCATTTGCTATGAAATTAAAATTAGTCGGTTCGCTAAACTCGACAAAACTGGCTAGTGATTTTAGTAGGTAATTTTTTTGTTTTTTGAGAATTTTACCAAAATTGACAAAATTACTAATTATTTAGTAATTATTAACTAACTAGTAATCATTTTTTTTTGCCAAATTGGCAAAATTAGTGACTAAAATCACTAGCCAGTTGTGTCTGAGTTTAGCGAACCGACAGTATATGAAATAATATTGTTTGGTATAAAAAATTATGGTCTGATATGATATGTGCAATTACATCCTTCTAATGGAAAGAAATATTTGAAGATTTTTCTCAAATTATGGATACCAACAACATTTTCATTTATAACTCTTTTATTTTTAATTTGACGAAGGACAGTTATTCTTCATAAAAAGCTCTTCATGTTCTAAGATTTATGATGCAACCATCGTTATAAAATTTTATTAATTTTATACGAGGTATATAAAAAATATGAATTTCGATCAAGAGTAAACTACCTTTACAGTTCATAACATTTAAATTAGAATGATATAATTGCACATTAAAACATAATTATTAATTCTAAACTACTTTTCATAATAGCAATTTTCCATATTATGAATTAAAATACGTAAATGAACAAAGTTTTCTTTATGATAATGCTCGCATTTTCAGCTTGTATTTTAATCTATTTTATATTAAATAATGATAAACAATGATAAATAATAAACAATAATTAATATTTGGTGGAAGCGCCATTATTGTCAATACAACTTTGCAGTCTTTTGTTCATATATAGCACCAATCCCTTCATGTTATTGTCAACTAGCTCTTCCCATGCCTGCTCAATTGCTTCCCATATTTCAATTCAATTCCGTGGTCCAAGGTTTCTTTAATTCAGTTTCTTTGTTAACTCTGCCCCACATGTTCGACGGGGTTAAAGTCTGCACTCCGGGAAAGCCACGGAAGAACATTAACATAAGTTTCTTTCAGCCATTCTCGAACAATTTTTACCCGTATGCACCGGGAAATTGTCATGTTCGAAGATGAAGTCATTGTTGGGGTATCTCTGGATCTCTGATGGCAACATTGTGTTCTCAAGAATATGTTTGTAATGTAATAATGTTAATTTTTCTCCTATATTACAACAAACGACCGGGCTTTCAGCACTTATCCATCCCTATACGTTGATCGAGAATCCTCCACTATTTCTTAAATTATGCGAATATTGTTCATCATACCTATGATTTCTCGGCCTATAAACTCTTACTTGGCCGTTGATATATGACTGAAATACTTTTTCATCGGAAAGTGCAACCCTAGAACAAAAGTTCTCTTCACGGTTTATGAATTCATTACAAAATTCAACTCGTGTCCTCTTGTGATCGTCGGTAAAAAAAGGTTTCCTTGCAGCTGCACAATTTGTCAGTCCACTTGCTTGAATTCTTCTACGTGCAGTGCAAATATTGCCCGGAAACCCTGTCTCTTCGAGCTGTGGCAAAAGAAGATTTTCTCAAATAATGTTCTAACATCCCATCCTGTTGATCTGTGTAGATCTTCCGCCCTCTTGAACCGCCTCTTTGTTTGATTGCATATGCATATACGGTTCATGTTCAAATCTGCAGCAACTTGCCTTAGTGACCAACCTTCTTCAAGAATGGGCAATTGCTATTGCTTTTTGCGCATCATTCAAATGCATTCTAAACATTTTTGAGGAGTTTGATATCGTTTTATTTTATTTTTAACACTTGCAAAATTTTTGATAAGTATTGGCTTTTTGACACTTGTTGACTTTTTGACATCTATCCAATCCGTACGGCACTGCAATTTTACAGTATTACAATATAAAAATTAAGGTGTAAACTATTCAGTGATCGTATCTGTACCTATGTATGTTATTTTAAATTATAAATAATATTAATAATACATAGATATATAAACTAGTACTAAAATATAGATTATGTACTATCCTCGATATGTTATTGACTTACTACTCGTTGTATTTTTTTTATTAATTTCCTCCTTTAGTATGGGTAATTACATCCTACTACATTCTACCCAGGAATTTGCGACAGAATTGGTTTAATTTAGCATAATTAGAGCAGCTTCTTTCATTTTTCTCTTTTTACTATCTGTTTCTTTCAGGTGAAACATCAAGACCATTAAACGTTAGAATAAGTGAACATCAGTCTTATATTAAAAATAGATAATTTGATAGATCTCAAATACGTTAACACGCATGGGACTGAAAGAAACAGATAGTAAAAAGGGGATAATTAAAAGAAGCGGCTCTAATTATGCTAAATGAAATCAATTGTAATCAAATTCCTCGGTAAATCTCATAAAATATACACTTGTCAGGAATTCTTAAATATGTCTGAAGATGAGAGTTTTCAAACGGTCAAGGCAAAGAAAGCGTGTCTCAGCTGTTTGGCTAGTGGTTATTCATCAAGTTCATGTACTTATACGTCAAATTGCTCTAAATGCAATAAGAGGCATCACACATTGCTTCACTTCTCTTAAATACTTAAAGTGAATTAAATGAGTGGGCCAATTGAAGGATGAACTAGGCAAACTAGATGACTATTTTTGAAAGAGATTTTAGCGAAAGCTTTGAGTGCTGGGGGATTAAGTAGAAATGACGTTATAGGGACACTGTCTAAGTCTTTGGGTGCGTATAATATATACATTTGGAAATAAAATTACCTACCTGTGTGCGGTTTAATGATATCTGGTTTATTTCGACACAACCATCCAGACGGTTTTTAACAAAATAACCCCTATACCCTATTGTTACTTTGGAGATACACATGCCTTAAATAACTTTTTAACCACTAATTTTTAGAAAAAGCGAAAAAAACCTGTCATATAATATTTATAAGGGTAGACATTATGCCATATTCAAGCTTGCTGGGAAAGGCATTTTCACACCCCCGGGCTTCATCCCTTAATTTTGTTTTAATTACTTCCATCTTTATTTATTTGATATTTGGATTTTTCTCTTATAATCTATACCGCATTATGCTTAAAGAGATTAGTTTATGACAAAAATAAATACAAAAGCCAGAAAACAGGTTTGAAAAAAAAATATTTTTTTATTAAATGGTTTTAAAAAAGTAACTCTTATACTCGTATTGGTACTTTCTGCTACTATTTATGCGTTCATCTGTTTGGAATAAATAAAATAAATATAAAAAGAACAAAAAAATAGAATAGAAAAAATTCAAATAACTAACTTAGTAAAACAATACACAAAAACAATGTCGTAGAAATACGTAAAAATAAAAGGTGACAATAAAAGCCTAACCTACATGTGAAATTATTAATAGATATAATTTTAGAGATCGCGGACTCTACGGTTTATGTTGCTGGTTCAATTGGAAATTTATAGCGGAAGTTATCATAAACAGCAATATTACAAGTTTATAAAAATCTTACCAAGTCTTCTTTTACTTTTCACTGCTCGCGTTTTGATTAAACACATGTGCCGGTGAAACTCGCGAATTACTCGCAAATCAATAGTTCTTGTACAAGTTGTAAATGTGTTTAACGGTTTCACGATTACTTTGCACTCTAACAGCAATAAAAAAAAATTCAATATAAAAAGAATTTTTAATAAAGACAACACCGTTAAAAACTCAGAGAAGACATAGTTTTTCTCAACTCTGTTTAATTTAATTCTGTTCTCTGAACTCTGTTCTAACTTACACCACTTTTTTCTGTCCTTGCTAATTCTTTGGCTTCCTACCACGATTTTCCTCTATTCTTCTATATCTCTATCACACTTGTATTCCAGGCTTTTCTTGGTCGGCCTCTTCTGTTTTTTTTCTATCGACCTCGCTTCCCATGTCATTGATATCTTCTTTTGGCTGCTTTTATTCTATTTCCAATTTCATCTTCTTGTGCCCCCTTCTTATTTAAAATTATTCCAAGATATTTAAATGGCTCTACCTGTTCTATTTTGTTGCGTTGGATTTCAGTATAGGTATACGTTAACATCTTTGTTGGATATTGCCATCATGTTTTTTTAATATTTATTATTAGGTCGTAAATTTTTAATTCTGTCTCCCAGATTTTTATATTTTCTTCCAGAGATTTTTCAGTCCTTGTCACAATAACAATCTCGTCTGCAAATACAGAGGCTTCAATTTTGTTTGTTTTAGGTTTCTGTATTCTATGGCATATATTTTTGTTTTTGGCCAGCACTTTCTAATTACTTCGTCAATTACACGGATGAATAATAGTGCGCTCAATACCCCTCCTTGTCTGTTTCCGTCATTATTCGTAAATTTGCTGGAAATAAGACTACCTGTTCTTATCCGATTTATGGTGTTGCAATACAAATTCTGGATTTTGGAAATTCCACAAAAGTAATGATCGTAATGATGACAATAAAATTATACAACAAGTAATGACTTTCAAATACCTGGGAACTACATAATATATCAGCCGACAATAATACCGAAGAAGAGGTAAAAGACCAAAATAATTAAAGCCAGTAGAACGGCCGGATGCCTAAACCACACAATTTGGAAAAAGAAACACCTAAGAGTGGAAACAAAGGCCCGAATATATAAGTCAGTTATTAGACCAGTTATGACTTACACGGCCGAAACAAGACCAGATACAAACAAAACAGAAAGACATCTGGAGACCAACGAAATAAAGATCTTAAGAAGGATTGCTGGAAAAGGACTACAGGACAGGGTAAGGAGTGGGGAAATCAGACGCATATGTGGGGTTGACAATATAAATACCTACGTAAAGAACAGAAAAGAAAAGTGGAATCAACACATAAGCAGGATGTCTGAATCAAGGATAGTAAGAATACCCACGGACAAGTCACCATTAGGCAGAAGAAGTATAGGACGCCCAAGGGAAAGACGGAATGACAATTTAGGGACAGAATGAAAGGCACCGTTGAAGAAAAACAGGCAGTATTGCCTATATAAAAAAAGAAGAAGGAGAAGAAGTAATGATCCTTAGAGAACCGTCTCCAACTTGAAGGAAAAATTAGGCGAATTATGGGATAGTTTCGACCATGATTTGTGTCAATAACTTGAAATAACAATTCCAGACATCTAGCGTTATAATCCACGGTAAAATGGTAATTTCTTAAATTGTTCTAACATTTAGTTGCCAAGATGTTATGCAATAGCTAAGAGCTGCAACTCTATAGCTGCAAGTTTATGGAAACCAAGCCACTTTAATATTTTATTATGTATTAATGATATACTTTAATGTATTGTTGATCTCGTTCTTTAATTTAATAACCATGGTTAAGCATGTTACGACACGCTTTTAATAAACTTTTATGTTTATTATGAGGTTTAAGCTAAGTTTGAAGTATAACATCAATTTTATTAAGAAAACTAACAGCAATAACAAAAAAATTTAATACAAAAAGAATTTTTAATAAAGACAACACCATTCAAAACATAACACAAGGACTTTGGTAGTTTTTCTCAATGCTGTTTAATTTAATTTCGCACTCCGAACAACCTAAGCTCATTGCGATGCATGTAGACGAAAAGAAAAATATAAAAGAAACTTAGTTCGTGTTCGCTTGCGTATTTTTCTCGGAATTTCAATAAGTTTTTCCCATCAAATTTGTTTTGTTTTTTATTGGTAGCGGTCCCAGATCTTTTATGCGATTGGAAAATATTCAAGTTTTATCAGTATTCTCTGAGAGATATTTGATACAGTCGTCATAAACAGTGGCTATGTTTACAGTAGAGGGTATTTTTTAAAAATGTTATTAAAAGGAAATGGCCGGCAGTTTTCGTGCATTGACGGGGTGTAAAGCGAGATCGTCTTTTGATGTATTTGCCTGGTAAATATTGTAATAAATAGCAGGGTCTTCTACGGAAAGATAGTTGGATTTATGTATAAATGTAAACCATGCAAAAAAGATTTAATTTTGGTCGTATGTATATTAAATTATTTCATAGTATGTTACCAAGAATATTATATTATCATACTAAGAACGGTTTAATAAACAATTTTTGAATATAACATATCACTTCGAGACAGGAATACGCACTATCCACCATGCTTTTCAACCTAGTTTTTAAGGTTGTCATCAGAAAAACTACTATAGTAAATACCAAATCTATACAATATACTGCATATATGCAGGTAATGTAGCTATCATCAGGAGGATCAAGCGACTACTAATGGAAACGTTCAAGGAAATTAATCCTGAAGCACTAAAAAGAGGACTTAAAATAAGTGAAACAAAAACCAAGTACATGACCCTCATAAGAACATCTGACAATGAAAATAATGCCGCAGTAGACAACTAAACCATCAAACGTGTGTATGCCCTCACATATCTGGGCACAAAAATCAACCAAAAGAATGCTATAAATAGCGAAATTAATGCAGGTATTTCTAGTGGTAATCGTATACAGTTATACAGTATGGTGCAAATGTTTGGAATAAATTCATAAATTCGTAAGACAGCGACTTTAAGCGAAAATCCTGAAACAGGTCGATTTTTATTTTTAAATTATGATTTTTTGATGTCCAAGAAAAATTATTTTGAATTCAATTAATTAACACAAAAGGAAAAATGTTTGTAATTTATTTAGTTCCAAATACATTTTACTGCTATCAGAAAATAAAAAAAAAATATTTACATGACAAATAAACATTGCTGTTCGCCTAAATTAGATGTTCAAACTGCCAAGATGGGTGGCAGCTTGAATATTTTTTCATGTTTTCTGACAGCAGCAGAACGTATTTTGAATTAAATAAATCATATACTTCCACAAAATTTATTATAACTATGTGACTACAGCCGTTTCGGCAGAGTGCCTTTCTCAAGTGATTTAGTTTACTATGTGTGTGCCTTTTTAAATTAGTCTATCCACCAACACAGAAAGAACCCAGTACCTTCTGCTCTATCACATATACTAGCAAGATAACAACAAAAATAGCCAGATACATAAAAAAGAAAGGAATAACACCAGCTTTCAGAACTAACAACAACTTAAGCAAATATATAAAGAACAATAAGAGCCGAAAGAGAAAACAACTACAGAGTGGTGTCTGCAAACTAACTTCTGGTCACTGTCCGAAAACTTCTTCTTCTTCTTGTAGTGCCTATCCGTTTCGGATGTTGGCGACCATCATGGCAATCTGTACTTTGCACACTGCTGCTATGAAAAGATTTTTAGTGGTTGTGTTGAACCACGTACGTAGATTTTTCAGCCACGAAATCCTTCGCCTTCCTGGTCCTCGCTTTCCCTGTACTTATCCTTGTAAGACCAGTTGCAGCAGTCCATATCTTTCACTGTTCCTCATGATGTGACCGAGGTATTCGATAACTTACAGCGGTCAAACTGGCAGAATCTTTAACAAACGGATAGCAGAACACAAAAGGGCTTTCAACAATAGAAAAACAGACACTCCTATATACGCACTTCACCTTCTAGATCATAACCATTCTTTTAATAAAAAGTTAAATCCTGCACATTCAAAATAAAGGCCTTAAGCTATCTTTATTAGAATCTATGGAAATTAATAAATTAAAAAATATAGATATAATTTTGAATGACCAGCTCCAGACAAACAGCTCCGCACTCCTCAACCTCTTCAGTTAAAGACTTTAAAAAGGCAAACACTTAGTAAACTAAATCACTTGAGAAAGGCACTCTGCCGAAATAGCTGTAGTCACATAGTTATAATAAATTTTGTGGAAGTATAGAAAACAAACGTTTTTAGTGTTTTATTGTTAGATAAATTATATACATTCTTCTTTTTGAGTCAATTAATTTAATTAAAAAAAATTAATGGGCACCCTGTATAAATAAATATATTAATGTTTATATTACTGAATAGAGAATTGAATGACCTTTCAAATGAGCTGGCACACGACCCCTATACTCATTTAAAAAATCATCGATTACATCATCACGCCCGGATGAATGATGTGGCTAGTATCATAATAGTATGTAAAAAAATCATAATTTAATAATAGGAATCGAACTTTTTCAGGATTTGTCTTTAAAGTCGTTGGCTTACGAAATAACGAATTTATTCCAAAGATTTGAACGATACTGTATACTAAGATATTAAAGGACTGATGACATCGAAATTATTAGACAAAATAACCAAAATGACTATTTACAGTATATTAATTAGACCCTTAGTAACTAATGGCTGTAAGACCTGAGTAATGATACAAAGATCAAGCACAACTCAAGACATTCGATAAAAAGATACTGTGAAAAGTAAACGGCCCGTTGAAGAGAAAGATCGCACGAAAAACGACGAGATTAATTAATTAAATGAAGGGCTAGATATTGTAATAATTGTTAAAAGTCATAGAGGTCATGGTTGATACATGTCCAGGGACCAGAAGCTACAAAATCAGCTACAAAATCAGAAGAAAATATTACAATGAGAACCGATAGAAAAACGAAAAAAAAGAAGACCCAGAAAGAGATGATTGGATGACCTGGAAGAAGATTTGACAACTATGAATGTAAGATAATGGACGAGAAGGGCACAAGAGAAGTCTGAGTGGAAGGACATAGTCATACAGGCAATAATCCATCCAGGGTCACGATACCAAAAGAAGAAGAAGAAGAAGAAGAAAAAGAAGAAGAATAATAAGAAGAAGAATAAGAAGAATAAGGAGAAGAATAATAAGTATAATAAGATAACTTGAATACACACACAACAAAGTAAACCACAGGAGACATGAGATTTCGGGAGTAGGGTTTTCTCATGCCAGAATATGAAAGAGATCGAGATCACGCCTTGTAGAGACGGTACCTCCCTGATTCCCCAGGCTACCTCCGATCCCTCCCCAATCGGAGATATAATATTGGGACTTTACTTGTTTTTAATCTTGGATGTTCTAAGAAATGGGTGGTGATTTACGCCTTTTTCCCTTGTTTATCTTTGTTTTGCTAAATCCTCTAGAATTACCAACTTCTTGCGACCTGCAGCAACGTTAGCTTTTGACCTTGTTCACTGGCTCTTCGCACTAGGGTTTTGTGTGTACCAAACGATAGGCTGCCAATTTGGCAAACAGTGTTTGCTTACCTCACCAACCCACCTGAAGCCCGTGCCTAAAAGCAAACTACCTGAATGCTCAGGAATCGAGGAATGATTCATCTGGAGTAACTTGCTGGAGAGAGAAAATTGCTGTCCACTTTTGATGACCTAAAACTCTAAAGAAATTGATTAAATGGTGTGAAGTAGTATTGCTTAACCTAGGAAACGAGTCACGAATTCCCAGGTGTATATTAAGAATATACAGGGTGGTGAATCGGAGAACGGGCCATAGGAAACTCAATGTAAAATTCTAAAATGTTGAATTCCTGCTTCCCTAATTATGTTACATCAAAAGTCATGAGAAGTTATTTGTAGAGGATTGAAATCTGTATTAAAAACAGAAGTTACAATTGTTCTACGATTTAAACAGAGTCCAAAATTTTGAAAAATATAATGTATTTACCGCAGTAGGTATGTGTGGGCATGTTAGGTCGCACGTTACTATTTAACTGACAGTGAGCACACTATTGACTAAAGAAAATATCTTTATTATTAATACTTTCTCATTAACTGAGGGTATCTTATCAACTTTATTGCGTTTTAAACAATAAATGATGAAATAAATAAAAAAACTGACAGTTCAAATTGTTAATATAATAACTTCGTTGTCACCAAATGCAACCTTATACACATTATTGCACTGTGTGTTGTCTCACTTTGGCGTATTACTCTGAAAATTGTATTATATTTTTACAAAATTTTACATAATTATTGTTTGTAGAACAAAATTAACAGTTGTTTTCAATACAGATTTTAATTCTCTACAAATAGTTTCTTATGACTTTTGATGTAAAATAATTAGGGAAGCAGGAATTCAACAGTTTAGAATTTTACATTGAGTTTCCTATGGCCCGTTTTCCAATTCACCACCCGGTATATAGGAATCTTTCGGATGTAAGTATGTAGGAATGTCCTCAGCCTCCCTTATAATGTAGTTATATGCTACTTATAGCTTCTTCCCATTGGTTATTTAGGTTTGGTCCCCAGGGCCCCCGTAAGAGGTACAGGCGCCTGTGTTGAAAAAAGGATTTTGGCGCCCCTTAAGGCATTTTGGATCATGTTCTTTATTTATTTTTTGAAGGTGGGTAGGTGCTTGAAATAAACCAGAAAACTGAACTTTAGAATGTGAGTTTCACTCCTTCTCGGGGGTGAAAAAACATACGTTTAAAAAAGTCCGGAATTGGATAAAATAACTAATTTTAAATAACTTTTCTTCTATAAAGATTTTTCTCTGTCAATACTTTTCGATAGTTTTCGAGTAAATTTATGTTCATTTTGCAACAAAAAAAAAACAAGTTAGAGGGATTTTCGCAAATAACTCAAAAAGTAATTTATAAAAAAATATAGCTTATAAAAAAGTGAAAAAAAAAATGGTGTAAGTACCTATGTATAAGGTCTGCAGACCCAGTAGAAGCAGAGTTGTAGCTGATGAAAAGGAGGTTCTTATTCGTCAAATTACAAATATTTCAACGTAAAATAACCAAAAAATCAAGCACTTATCAGGGAAAACTCATTACAATTTTTTTAAAGTGTTTAAAAGAACCTACATTTTTTAACATCAAAAGTAAGTAAGTTAAAAATAATGTTGGTCCCTTTTTTTGGTAAAAAAATCAAGTAAACCACCCCCTAATTAGCATCCCAAATGAAATTAATCGTTACCGCTTCACCACAAGTTACTTTACTTATGTATTGTTTATATGATCTGAAGTTTCATCGGTTCAAAGTGCTTATTTTTGAAAAGGCTGTAGTTAAAAGGGCGAAAGGGCTGAACGAGTCACTAATCATGAGTGTATGCAAAATTTAAACAGCCATATCTTCCAATTTTTGTCTTACAGGAAAAGAAAACATCCAGAATATTCAGAAAAGCAAAATCTACATTTTTTACTGCGTAAGATTTTTGGTATCACTTATTAATTTTAAAGTTATTTGGAAAAATAAATTTTTTTAAGATTAAAAAAAAATTATTTTAAAACCAAATTTTTTTAAAAATGAGCACTTTAAACCGATGAAACTTACAGATCATATAAATAAAGCTTTTCTTATACATTTTAAAGAAGTTGTAATGAGTTTTCCCCGAAAAGTGCTTAATTTTTTGGTTATTTCACGTTGAATACTCGATTTGGAATTTGACGAATAAGAACCTACTTTTCATTAGCTACAACTCTGCTTTCTACTGGGTTTTGCAGACTTGATATTATTATATAAATTATTTTTTTCACTTTCTTGTAAGCTATATTTTTGCTAAGAGTATTTTTTCGATAAAATAATTAGTTTTTAATTGCGAAAAACCGTCTAAAAACGTTTTTTTTTTGTTGAAAAATGAACATACTCACTCGCAAATAACTCAAAAAGAATTGACTTAGTGAAAATCTCTATACAACAAAAGTTGCTTAGAATTAGTCAGTTTATCCAATTCCGGACTTATTTTGAACGAATGTTTTCTCACCCCCGAGAATACCCCCAGGTGTATGAAAATTTTTATTTCAATATAAGCGGTTCTTTAAAATTTACAACAAAACCGTGAGTAAATAGACTATTATTAGTAGGCTAAAATATCAAAATGAAACAAACAGAATAAAAGCATAACAAAATAAACTAAAATGCCTGACTACCTGAATATACTAATAAAACTTCGTGTGTGTTTAAACTGAATCCTATTTAACGTCTCAACTTTTATTTTAAAATTAATTTTGGTTTTTTTGTTTCTTTAAATTTTTGACCCCGGGTTTTGGCGCCCCTAAAGGATGGCGCCCGTGTGTATTGCACACTTTGCACATATGGTAGCGGGGGCCCTGTTGGTCCCAAACTAATGATTCATATGTTATGACTAGTACGATGATACTGTTTCCCATTCTTAACTTTGTTTTCAGGCTCAACTTACTGTTTCTTCCATTAAAAGATCTTAGCGTGCTTCTTAATGGAGTCCTCTTATAATAAATTTTAATAAGACATGCAGTGCATGTAAACAACGATTTTATGTATCCACTCGTTCCATAGTAACGTATATTATTAAAATAATTTTATCACTTTTTCTCTTTTCAGGCATGCAATTTTTGGCTTTAAAAACACTGATGATGAATTTATTAATCCGAACACGTTTTGTATTATTGTGACCCTTATTTAGGGTATTTTAAAATATACCTTTTACAAAAAACCTGGTATTTTTTTCTCTTTTCTCGATTATTAGTATTTATTGTACAGTATATAAATTATTGTAATCACTGAATAGACAGATAGTGAAAAAATTATCCTATTAATTAAATTAATAAATAATTTACGCAATTATACAAGTAACTAAAATTGGAATAAATCCTTTGTAAAAGGTATAAAATTTATTAAAATCCATAAAGGGCTACATCAGAACAAAACGTTTTCAATTTTATTACAAAATCATCATCAGTGTAAGACAGTCTGGATGCTAGCTGAGCCACCAAAGAAATATAGGGGTAATAACCCTTCAAATATAAAATGTATGCTTTACAGATGCATATTTACTTAAAATGCCTTGTGATGGGCAAAAGGCAACAGGAATCATGCCCTAAGGTAAGGTATTTAAATTCCCAACATGTGGGATGCAAAAAATTGAGTTTACATTTCGATGACTTTATGGCAACTGCCAACAACAACCAGTTGCCATAAAGTCATCGAAATGTAAACTGAATTTTTTGCATCCCACATGTTGGGAATTTAAATACCTTACCTTAGGGCATTATTCCTGTTGCCTTTTGCCCATCACAAGGCATTTTAAGTAAATATGCATCTGTAAAGCATACATTTTATATTTGAAGGGTTATTACCCCTATATTTCTTTGGTGGCTCAGCTAGCATCCAGACTGTCTTACACTGATGATGATTTTGTAATAAAATCGAAAACGTTTTGTTCTGATGTAGCCCTTTAGGGATTTTAATAAATTTTATACCTTTTACAAAGGATTTATTCCAATTTTTGTGATTGATGGTATACAGCCAACTACAGGAAAACTTTTCTTTCCTTGTGGATTTTATACAAGTGACTGTTATCCAAAAATATTCAAAACCTACATGAAATATTCAACTCTATTATGTTGATGACGACATCGCTGTCAGCTAATGTTTACATACCCGTGTTGAGCTGCCCCCCCCCCCCAGTTGCAAAAATTAAAAAACAAATAGCCCTGCGTTATGAGCTGTTTATCAGCTTTCATATTCCGCAAATTAAAAACTTTGAGCTCGTTACACTGAGCAGGAATTTAATATTTTAGTGGGGGGGGGGGGAGTCAGCCCATTCCCACTACTTAAAAGTAGGGATATTGAAACGATTTCAGCGGCAGAATTACGAGCTATTTATGAGCTGTTGAAATGATATAGTTTCGATTTTTGAGCTCATCCCCTTCACCCCCAAACAAACCTTTAATTGATTTAACTTAAGAGAAACGTGCTAAAAAAAATTAAAATATATCGTATCACGGATATAATTTGTATAGCTTATATATTCTAAGAATAAACTCTTAAATCACGCGCATTTCGATTATTGAGCTACAACCCCTCCGCAAGAAAACCACCCTTTTTTCCCGGATTAAGAAATAATTTCACTTAAAATGAATTAGATTAATTATTTGGCGACTACATCGTTTAATAATTTATGAGTCGCAAAATACACGCATTTCAATTATTGAATTACAATTTTCTTTCTATAGTGCAGTCACTGATGGTAAAAATCAACTCTGATCTTCGATTTCGGTGAACCTCCATTCAGTTTGACAAAAATGGGTGAGTGGATAGAGGATATCTCAAGAAACAAAAGTAACATGGTACCAACTTGCGGTTTTAGCCTGGGGTAGATATCACCCCTTCTCAGGGTGAAAATTGCTGTATTAAAAATAACCCCACAAATCGATAGAGGGACAAATTCTAAGCAAAATTTGTTATGTAACGTGAAATAAATCAATACTGTTTGAGTTATTAAAGATCAATTCTTTTAATTTTTGTGAAAAAAAAAAGTATGTTCTAATGCAATTTTTCATAAATAACCCTAAAACTGTAAGTTTTTACAAAAAAATTGTCATCACTAAAATTGAAGCTAATAAAAAATATAATAAATTCCTTACTTGAAAAACCATTTATTGTTAATTTAAAGTAAATTATAGGTAATTGAATGTATATTTTTTCCTGCCAGTATTGTATCTAAGGATACAATTTTAAATAACGGGAAAGGGATGCACTTTATAACACTTACTAAATACTTGCCAAAGTACTTAGAAATACCTATCAAATGAGCTCCAGAAGAAGTTAATAATAGGTTTGTTCTAGCATCAGTTTCAAACGGTTTGAAACCATCAGCGAATACTGGACCAGCGCGAGTAGAGGGGATAGCACTGGTGACTGTATTATGTTCTCTCACTGACCAACTGTTTGCTGACGGTTTCTGACTAGTTTGACTGTTTGCTAGATCAAACCCAATATGATCAAAATTTATACTCCAAAAAATTTTCCAAAAAAATGATATTGTTTTTTTTTAATAACTCTGTTAATTTTTATGATATCAGGCAGATCCAACTATTTGAAAGGTAATTTCAAGAGCTATAAAACTGTATTACATTTAATCTTTCAAATACTTTATTTTTTAGGATAATATGTTAAAGGGCTCCAGTTACATTGTTCTCTCAGTAAAATTAAGGCTTAAACGTTTCTATCTTGGATATTTTGATTCAAACAGAAATTAAAAGACAAGTAAAATCTTTGCTAATAAAAAAAACTCAAATCTCGTTACCTAGTCCCCCACTAATATATTAAATTCCTGCTCAGTGTAACAAGCTCAAAATTTTTAATTTGCGGAATATGAAAGCTCATAAATAGCTCATAAATCAGCGCTATTTGTTTTTTTATTTTTGCAAGTTGGGGGGGCAGCTTAACAGGGGTTGTTTAGTTTACATCTAGTGCATAGCTCATACGAATAAACGATAGTGATAGCGCTGTTGGTATATTATGAGGTATATGTCATTCTTTTGTCCATTAGCACTCTTAAATATTTTGCTTGCTTGTATTATTCTATCTGTGTTGTACATCCTTAATTAGCGTTCGGACTTCCGAATATTTTTTGGAATATGACTGTCTGTGAATTTTTGGGTTTTTTTTGCGATTTTCCATAGAATACTCCAATCTTCTATCTGGTTTAGAAAATATTTTAGTGTCTCAAAATTATAAAGTGATATAACAGATCGATACTTGCAAATCAGATAAAATTAATGAAATTATCAAGTTAAGGTTTGATAACACAATTGTATTCCTTGATAAAGAAAAAGTTTTCTTATATATTTTTGATTTTAAGTGTCAAACCGTGGTCTGTTTTTGCTACACGTCAGCGTTATATAAGGCAGAAACATTTACAAAACGAATTCCAATAACTGATTTTTTATTGAAGTCGGGCAGGTGAGCTTAATACGTTTGGGGTGTATAATAATTTTAAGCGAAGTCTTCAAAAAGATACGCCTAGGGAATTTCTAAATATTTTAAGGGATGAATTAATAATTTGTGATTTTGTAGATTTGGATAAATTTAGATGAAATTCTTATCCTAAATTGTGTACTTTACAATAAATATACTGATGTGATCTTGATTATTGATATGAGATAATATTCTTATATGTCATTTAATTTAATCAATGCATTAATAATAATCTAATTAATTTACCAGATCACATATCAATATGTTTTCAATCTCAGGGCTTTTTATAAAATTAATTACTTACTTACGTGGCTTCTCAGTATTTCTCAATGGTTCCTAATCGGGATAGGAAAGAAAAGAGTAAAATAATACACACATATGGGTTACAATTATAATTAAAATATTGTTTATTTTATTTAAATGGCAATCACTGCTTAATATGTGCTAGATCTTATTATTCTTAAACATAACATTTACAAATGGGAATCTTATTTCCTTTTGGTTTCCAATTGAAAGTTTTTATTAACATTTAACTATTAGGATTTATTAGCAACAATTCTATTTAAGTTTGATGAAGCTTTTCTGATATTATTGATTATGTTCTTCAATTTATAATGTGGTATTTAATACGAAAAACCCATACATTCATGTCCAAACAAATGAGACTGACCTTTTTCTGGTGAACTGAGAATGTCTTCACACAAGACCCGTTTCCTGCTATCCTTGGCTGCGATCAAAACCTCGTCCTGGCTTTCAGTAATGTTCTCCTTTGAAGATTAGCTCGTATAGCTGTCGTTCCTGCTTCTGTCGTGATGCTGTGTTCTACCTTTTTCGAAACTGCAATCAGCTACCGGGACACTCTTGGCTCAAGGAGGTTCTTTTACTCTCAACCTGGCCTACCTCTCGTTCCACGATAGATACTCCACACTCACGGAACTACACCGGCTTTCACACTCTCCGTACACTACCGTCTACTACTCGACTTCACTTCTCGACAGCTCAAAACATTCTGATCTCTATTTTTCATTCATTCCCCTACTTTCTAAATATCCCTTCCAGATTCACAAATCAACTTTCCACCACCAACTCTCATTCGCAGTATTCCTCAAAACCAATTTTTAATCTTTCTAAATATGCTTAATGGTTTTCAAAAAAGAAATAGTTAATTCCCATTCTAAAATTACTTTCTACTATTTACAAAATTTAATGACCTATTCTCTATTTCCACTAAGTCTTATTTAGCATCGGCTAATGATCGAACCTTCCGCGAACAACGATAATGACCTATTATCGATTCCAAATGAGTCTTATTTAGCATAGGCTAATGATCGAACCTTCCGCGAACAACGATAATGGTACGCGCCATTCACTTTGTTTATTCTAAGCGCATTTTCCCGAGTTTCGTTTAATCACTTCTTAAAATTAAATATAACAATTTGTTGTATACAGGTTGTTCTACATTTATATGCCCGTGGTTGAGAAAATTGAAAATATTTTATATTAAATTGAATCCTTTTTATAATTATCAAAATTTAATTTTCATATCAAATAGAAAATATAACAATACATACAACAGCTGAAATTTGGCGAATGGATTTAGTGTCCACAGTCATATAAACCCAAATAAACAACAGCTGAAATTATTTATAATATCTTTTCTATCCTTGCATTAAATTTAATGTAAAAAAATTAAAGAAATGAAAACAGAAAATAAAGTTGGACAAAGAGCTTAATTAGCTCAGAAAAATGGGATTTTTCTCGGCCCTGCAACAAATCCATGTAGCTGAGTTTTTTTTAATTATTTAAGCCTATATAAAGGAACCCTGTATGTTTTCTTGAGAGACTTCGTCGTATTTTTTAAGTAATAACAATTTAGTGTAAAAAATGCAGTTTTTTCGATTTTTTGCCTACCATTAAAAGATATTTGAGTTAAAAATCCCAAAACTATCATTTAAATGTAAAAAAGGTTTAAAACGGATATTGCAAGAAAATGTATAATCAATTTGTTGTCTCGAAGACTGCAAAATTAAGTTCAATCGGTAATTGTTCATGACAATTGTAAAAATTAATCTAGATATTTGTTATTTCCCTAAATGTTGGATATTGTGTTTCTTAACTCTTAAAATTTCATATCGATCCAACAATTAGTTTGAATGTTATTCTATTTGTTTATTCCAGAGATCTTTTCTTCAATAACATTAGTCAGAAAACACGGTAATTCTACCCATACCAAATGAAAGTCTAAGAATTAAATTATCAATATCCACAAGGAAAAGATATAGTCCAGAAAGCCACTGCGCATCCGCTAGGAAAAATATTCCGATTCGGATTTTTTGCACAATCTTACTCAAAAAGGACCCCTTTTAACAAATTTGCATGTTGCCAGGACCAAAAGTTGGTCAAAAATTTTTTAAACGTTTTTTTCCTAAAATTATTTTTTTTTCATGGAACAAAGCTTAGGTTTCTTGGATCATTCTAAACTGAAAAGGTCTTTAGTGACTTTTCTTTAAAGTTGATAGTTTTTGACATATAAGCGATTAAAAATTTAAAAATTGCGAAATCTGCCATTTTTAACCTTCAAAAACTATGTGAAAAACTTAAAATTTGAATATTGCCAAGGTAAGTAGATATTCTTTAAACATCGATTGATGAAATTCCGAAGAGTTTTTTGCAATACATTATTCAAAACTCCTTTGTTTTTTAATTTCTATTCACGCTTGCGCGACACTATTTTCCACCGTTGCATGTGTATACAGTATGGTCGTATGGTGCAAATGAAAGGAATAAACTCGTTATTTCGTAAACCGGCGACTTTAAGGAAAAAACCCGAAACAGGTCGATTTTTATTTTTAAGTTATGATATTGTGGTGTATATGGTATACTAGTGACGTCATCCGTCTGAGCGTGATGACGTAATCGATGATTTTTTAAACGAGAATAGGGGTCGTGTGGCAGCTCATTTGAAAGGTTCTTCAATTTTCTATTCATTAATGTAAACATTTACACAATTATCTTTACAAAGTGTCCAAAAATTTTTTATTAAATTAAATTATTTGACAAAAAAAGAAGTAGAAGGACACCCTGTAAAAATAATTATATAAATGTTTATACTACTGAATAAAGAATTGAAGAACCTTTCAAATGAGGTAGCACACGACCCCTATTCTCATTTAAACAAATCATCGATTACGTCATCACGCCCAGATGGATGACGTCACTAGTATACCATACATCCTACAATATCATAACTTAAAAATAAAAATCGACCTGTTTTGGGATTTTTCCTTATAGTCGCTGGTTTGCGAAATAACGAATTTATTCCTTTCATTTGCACCATACTGTCGGTGGAATATAGTGTCGCGCACGCTTGATTAGCAATTAAAAAATAAAGGAGTTTTGAATATTGTATTGCAAAAAACTCTTCGGAATTTCATCAATCGATGTTTAAAGAATATCTGCCTGCCTTGACCACTTCAAATATTTAGTTTTTCATATAGTTTTTGAGGGTTAAAAATGCCCAATTTTGCAATTTTTCAATTTTTAATCGTTTATATGTCAAAAACTATCAACTTTAGAGAAATGTCACTAAAGACCTTTTCTGTTTGGATTGATCCAAAAACCCTAAAAAAACTTTGTTTCATGCAAAAAAAAATAATTTTAGGAAAAAAACAAAAAAAACGTTAAAAGATTTTTGACCCACTTTTGGTCCTGGCAACATGCAAATTTGTTAAAAGGGGTCCTTTTTGAGTAAAATTGTGCAAAAAAGAATATTTTTCCTAGCGGATGCGCAGTGGCTTTCTGGACTAATTGAATTTTTCCCGTAGCTGGCTGTATACTATCAATCACAAAAATTTAATGAAAAATCCTGTAGGTGAGCAAAGTATGCTAAATGTGCAGTCACTCGAGCGCTTTGGAGACTTATTGGGCTGTGAAGAGTAGGTCCTAAAATCAAAAAAGTTAAGTAACGTTTTCCATTTTAGTGGGGACTTGTCCATTTTTAATTTAATTTTTTATTTCCAACAATCATTTTTTCAGATTATAGCGGCATCTGTCCATAACAAGAAAAAATGTCTCGAATAAAAATTACTTATTTTTACGTAAGGAATCCAAATCTGCAATAAAAAATTGGGGGCTCCCATTTAAGATTTTAAAGTAACCCCCCCCCCCCTCCAAAATATTGTGAAATATTTTTCAAAAATCTATCGAATGATACCAAACACGACCCGCCACGGAGAGGGGTGAGGGGTAAATTTTAAATTGTAAATACGAACCGCGCGATATTTCGCGAATTGACCATCAGATCGAAAAACGACAACATATACGTATTCAATATTTTTGAAAAATTTAACGAATGGCACCAAACACAAACCCCCACGGAGGTGGAGTAGGGTATTACTTTAAAATCTTAAATAAGATCCCCCAATTTTTATTGCAGATTTGGATTCTTTGCGTAAAAATAAGCAACTTTTATTCAAGACATTTTTTCGAATTATGGATAGATGGCGCTATAATTGGAAAAAACAATTGTCGGAAATGGAAAATTAAATTGAAAAATGGAAAGTCCCCCACTTTATGAAAAACTTAACTTAATTTTTTTGGTTTTAGGAGCTACTCTTCACAACCTAATAGGTCCCCATAACACACGAGTAACTGCAGGCATACTTTCCTCCCCTACTATATCTAAGCATAAAAATCTTTGAATAATATCGAATCACTTAAAACTGCTAGTTCGTATTCCAAAATAGGACCAAATAAAAAGTGGGCGCGTCTCATGCGTGCCGTCATCATTAATCTTCCCCACGTTTCAGAAACTTGTTATATAATAATTCTGGTTGTTTTCTTTTCAAATGTCATATTTTCATTACCCGTAGAAAAGCACGAAAGCCATTTTTCTGTTAGTGGAGCGTGCAAACTATAAAGAACAAAAGGATAATATAACAATATAACAGGAGCAGATAAAAATGCTGACGGCCAAAGGCGTCGGTGAAAAGGGTTGTTTAGAAAAATGTTCGGGCATTCTGTGGTATTTACGGATATATCTTTATGAGTTATTGTGTTTTGTTTTTCAGTAGTGTACATGCTTACTTGAAAACTCTACACGGAGTAGAAATTGGCCTTAAAAAGTTGGACATTATTTTTGTTAGATCGAAAAAAGACAAAATAATATATTTAAAAAAGAAAACCGCATTATACGCAATGTTTGAGAAAGTATGCATTACTTATTTCAATATTATGACTACTAATATTATTCTTATGAAAGCATAGTAATGTTGGAGATTGTTGACTAGATGAATGGTGTTTTTGACTGAGACGCGAGGGGTGAAATTCGTCAAGTTGTTAATGAGATTCAATATAAATTTTGATAGGATAGAGACTGGAGTGTTTATGAAGCTAACAACTGGAGGGATGGGGATGCCCTCTTTATGTATCTTAGGTAAACCGTACAGTCTGGGTGTTAAATGATTGCTTGGTATTTTATAGTGGGGAGCAAACTGTTCTGAAAAAAATTCTTCAGAGGGTTTCAGGTTGTCTTTAAGTTTATTGATGAAATTTTTTGAAAGATCATCTGTTAGTGGAGTAAAGTTATTGTAGCGTGATTAGTGTAATTACTTCTAATTACAATAAAACTAGCGGTTCGTAATTTATATACGACTTTATTTATATAAGTTACAGACGAATTTATCTTATACACTAAACTTATTCACAAAATATGCCCGTATTTATACCCAGTTGTTATTCTGGAACAATCGACTCCCATCTCGAGCTATCGGCTTGTTCCGCCTACGTGACGTACCTTCCAGAATTCTCCGGCGAGGCCTAGCACATCAGATTACGTCATTCTCGAGGTGTTTACTGTTATACGGGGATCGGCCAAGATTTCTCTTCCGCTACACTGCTCCCCTCTTAAGATCTGAGCGTCTCGATCAGCAACTCTAAATGAAGGCCCAGGATGGCGGAATCTACACGACTCTCCAGCTCTGCATACACCCTTCAAGAAGAAATAACAGTCTACTGTCTTTGAAGGGTACGACATCTTCGGGTTCATGCAACACACAGTGATTTGTACACCAGTTCCTCTGAAGACCACTTCAAGCATGCTTCTCACAATCTTCCAATCCAGATTTTCTACTGCATGGCCTATTTTTGGTAAAGCCAAATTTTTGATGTCATAATTACACACGATTTTCTTCAAATTAGTTAGAGCACGCCATATGTTCTCGTAGCTTGGCGTGTCCGTATAAGACTTTCTGGTCACCATATACAGCAAAGATCGAGGACCATCTTCCAATCGCAGTACTCTTCCAATTTTAGGCTGCTGATTTCTTAACTCGTCCAGGCGGCCGAACTTTCTATTGAATACGGACGATATTCCTTTAGTCATCTCGAGGTCTTGGGCAACACAGTGGGCCAGAGAGACGTTTTCTGGAACACCAAACAGATCTTGCTGAACTTCTGTGGTCACGCCGAATCTAGCACTCTTTCTCGCTGCGTAATTTGACATAAATTGATTAAAACTTGGCTGTGCGACATCTTTCATCTCCTGTTGGAGGACTCGTGCTTCTTCTGTTTCATTTGAGCCAGCATATGGTGCAAGACGATTTATGTGAATAACTTTTGGTTTACCGTTTGGCAACTTCTTAATTCTATATATTACGTCATTTATTTTCTTCTTAACTTCATATGGACCTTCCCATTGTCTTTGCAGTTTAGGACATAAGCCTCGACGACGTTGCGGATTATAAAGCCAGACAAGATCACCTACTTCGAAGCTTTCATTCTTGCATCGAGAATCATATTGATCTTTCATTCTGTCACTGGCTATCTGGATGTGTTGTCGGGCAAGTTCATGAATGTTGTTCATTCGTAATTTCAGGCGGTCAACGTAGTCTTCGCCTGCAACATGTTCCTCGGAAGGTCCGCAGCCAAACTCTAGGTCGCAGGGCAACCGAACTTCACGACCCAACATCAGGCAGGTTGGTGTTTGACCTGTAGTTTCATTTACGGCCGAGCGGTAGGCCATCAGGAATAAATGAATGTGTTGGTCCCAATCTCGCTGATGTTCAGATACAACTTTGGACAAGTGTTTACCCATCGTTCGGTTCATCCTCTCGACCATCCCATCTGATTGAGGATGCAGGGGTGTTGTTCTGGTCTTATTGGCACCAATCAATTTACAAACGTTTTGGAAAAGAGCTGACTCAAAGTTTCGCCCTTGGTCGGAGTGGATCTCCAAGGGAACACCAAATCGGCTAAAGAATTCTTTAACAAGTACCTCTGCAACGGTAGCAGCTTCTTGATTTGGTAATGCATAGGCCTCAGTCCATTTTGTAAAATAATCCATGGCTACCAAGATGTATTTATTTCCAGCATCGGTTTCTGGAAATGGACCTGCAATGTCGATAGCTACTCTTTCCATAGGACTTCCAACATTGTACTGTCTCATGGGTGCTCTCTTTTTACCAACCGGACCATTACCGGATGCACACAGTTCACATTTTCGGCACCATCTTCTTACATCATCTTTACAGTTCACCCAATAGAACCGTTCTCGAACCTTTTGCAGAGTCTTCGTAATACCAAAGTGTCCACCTGATGTACCGTCATGCAACTGACGCAATACTTCTGACACTTTACTTTTAGGTACAATTAACTGAAGCTTAGATTCTGTACCATCATCGTTCTCAAAGGTTCTGTACAAAAGATCATCTTTTAGTATCAGGCAATTCCATTGGCTCCAGTAGGCCTTGACTTCCGGACTACATGCACTAATGTTTTGCCAACTAGGTCTCTCACCTCGACGCATCCAATCCAATACTCTTTTTATACATGGATCATCTTCTTGGGCGTTTTGTAACTGTTGGGGCTGCCATTGCTCATTAACTACGGTGGTTCGTCTCACGGGGCAAAATTGTTCCTCTAATTTGGCACAGTGATTACAATTTGCACTGCATGGTCGTCTCGAAAGGGCATCAGCATTTGAATGAACTCTTCCGGCCCTGTGTTCTATCTCATAATCATATTCTTGCAGTCGTTCTAACCATCTTGCCATCTGGCCCTCTGGATTACGGAATTGTATGAGCCATTTTAGAGCAGCGTGATCTGTTCGAAGAAGGAACTTTCTGCCGTACAAGTATTTATGGAAATGTTCGCAAGCCTTCACTACACCCAGCAGTTCTCTTCTGGTAACGCAATAGTTTCTTTCTGGTTTCGACAGGACTTTGCTGAAATAAGCGATGACTTTTTCCTGTCCATCCTGGATTTGTGAGAGAACAGCTCCTATGGCACTGTTGCTAGCATCGGTATCCAAAACAAATTTTCCTGCCTGTCCCGGGTAGCTTAATATCGGTGCACTGATCAGAGCCCTTTGTAGTTGTTCGAAAGCTTTTTGACACTCCTCACTCCATGTATATTCTTTACCCTCCTCCGTCAACTTTGTTAGGGGCTTGGAGATATTGGCAAATCCTTTGACAAATCGTCGGTAATATGTACATAGGCCAAGGAAACTTCTAATTTCATGTTTATCTTTTGGTACTGGCCAATCTTTAATTGCTTCAATCTTTTCAGGATCAGCTGTTACACCATTACTCGATACAATATGTCCCAAATACTTAACTTCTCGTCGAAACATGTGACATTTCTTCGGACTTAACTTCAAGTTCGCTGCCCTCAATCGTTGAAAGACTTCTATTAGATTCTTGGCATGTTCATCAAAGGACCTTCCAACCACAATTACATCATCCAAGTAAACCAGGCATGTTTTCCATGTTAGACCTCTTAAAACTGCCTCCATTAATCTTTCAAATGTGGCAGGGGCATTACATAAACCAAACGGCATAGCCGTAAACTGCCAAAGCCCTGATCCTATCGAAAATGCGGTTTTCTCCCGATCGGCTGGCTCCATGTCTACTTGCCAATATCCACTTTTTAAATCGAGTGTGGAAAACCAACGAGAACCGGAGAGATTATCCAATGTATCGTCTATTCTGGGCAAAGGATAACTATCTTTTTTTGTAACCGCATTGAGCTGGCGGTAGTCGATACAAAAACGCGTTGAACCATCTTTCTTCTTTACCAGAACTACTGGTGATGTCCATGGACTGTTCGATGGTTCAATTACCCCTTGTTTATCCATATCCTTGATAATCTCTTCGGCTTCATCTCTTTTCGCAAATGGAAGTCGTCTAGGCCGTTGTCTGATTGGCTGAGCGTCTCCGGTATTTATTTTATGCGTTACTATGCTTGTTTTTCCCTTATCCTTCGTGTCAATAGCAAAAACATCTTGATACTCTATCAGCATAGATGTCACTTTTTCCGTTCGTTCATGATCAAGATCTTGGCATCTTTCAATGATCATCTCAACAAGCTCCTTTGGATACTTCGCCTTCGATGATTTCTCATTGGTATTCACAGAGCAAATTGAAGCCACGGGAACACACTGCCCGATCAAAGCTCCTCTACTTAACTTGATAGCAGTTTCCCTTAAATTCATAACTCTTACAGGGATCACATCTCGAACTTTTACCAAAGTTTTCGCCGTTAGGAACTCGACATTATCCACATCTTCGACCATCCTTAAACTTCCCTCTCGGCAGTGTCCATCAAGCATGGTCATCAGAATTTTCTCACTATTACCGGGTATGGTTACGTCGCATGTAGTAAGTAAGCGGATGACATCTTCTTTGTCGTCGTGAAAGGGCAACTCTTCACCATTGATCTTGAGAACTCCATTTTGAACATCCAATATTGCCCCCACTTTCCTTAGTACGTCCATCCCCAATATGAATTCGTCGGAGATCTCGGCAATTAATACTTGATGTTCAACTGTGGTCTGGCCAATGGATACTGACATATTAGCCTCGCCATATGTATTAATTAGCTCACCAGTCGCTGTTCTAAGCTTTACTGTTGCAGGTGATAATTTATTATGGTCTCGTACTACATCTGGACGTGCGATAGTTCTCGTTGCACCTGTATCCACCAAAAATGATCTACATCTATTACTGATACGACCTTCGATGTATAAGTTGTGGATTCCACCGGAGGACGTAAGGTTGACAGTTACTATGGGGGCTCTAGTTCTCGAGGTCGGCAGTTGCCCCTTGGTGTCGACCCGATCTAGTTTTCCGACGGCTGTACGATCTTCTTACAATTACGACGAATGTGGCCTACGTCTCCACAATTCCAACATCTAAGCTCGCGTCTCTTTGGCATCTGATTACTTAATACTCTCCGTATCATTTCTTCCAGACGTTCATCGTTGTGTTCGTCACTTTCTTCAATGGTTCTTATTCTATGGCCTCGTGAAGTTTGACTAGCCGTTTCGTGTTCCAATGCAATAGCAAGTGCTTCATCTAAAACTTTCGGCCTTGCTAGTCGTAAAGCTTTCTGTAGTTCATTATCTTTCAGCCCATTGACGAAGGTATCTACTGCAATTTCTTCTAAAACGCTGTCTGGCACCTCTGGATAAGCCAACCGCACCACACGAGCCACATCTGCTTCAAATTCTTGCAGATTCTCACTTGCTCGTTGACTTCTACTTCGCAGTTGTGCTTTGTATACTTGTTGCAGATGGGCATCTCCATAGCGTTTTTCTAGACGAGTGAATAAGGTCTGGTAACAATTTTCTTGACCCTTAGGAATTGATCTTAATATATCTGCAGCATCACCTCGCAAAGCAGCAGTCAAGGAAACAGCCTTTTCCTGTTCGGTCCAATGATTGGCGGTCGCAATAGCTTCAAATTGTCTAAGATATATGGACCAAGAGGACTTTCCATCGAATGGTGGTAATTTGAATCTCATATTATGCGACGTTTCGTCTCTCGGTAGTTCATCTTTCACTACCGGATCTAACGCTGCTGCATTAACTGATGGTTGTACTTTTGTATCGGTTATCATGCTCTCTAGTTGTTTGATCTTTTCTTCTACGGTCTCTACACTTTTCTGCATCTTATCGAATGTTCTAGAAACTTCTTCAAATTTCTCGTCATTCTGTCTACAAACGTCTTTAATTACTTGAGAAACACTGGAAGTGGAACGTCTTTGGGTCTTCTCCGTTCTTCGTGAGGACATCCTCGAGTCGTGCTTGTAGGACTATCTTGAGCCCACTGCTGTCCAGATCCCGTTCCTCTAGCTGTTCACGGAGCTGTTTTACTGTAAGTTCTTGTAGCAACATCTTTGGTCGGCACACACGTACTTTCCAAAATGTCTTTTAACAGTCTTTCCGAATACCGAACAATCAACGCACTTTAACTATTCCCGACGAATAAAGTCCAAAAGTCTTTTAAAGTCTTTCCGAATACCGAACAATTAACGCACTCCGGTTATTCCCGACGAATAAAGTTCAAAAGTCTTTTAAAGTCTCTCTGTAATTCACTTATTTATATCGCACTAAGTTAACCGAACACCGACACCAACTGTAACGTGATTAGTGTAATTACTTCTAATTACAATAAAACTAGCGGTTCGTAATTTATATACGACTTTATTTATATAAGTTACAGACGAATTTATCTTATACACTAAACTTATTCACAAAATATGCCCGTATTTATACCCAGTTGTCATTCTGGAACAATCGACTCCCATCTCGAGCTATCGGCTTGTTCCGCCTACGTGACGTACCTTCCAGAATTCTCCGGCGAGGCCTAGCACATCAGATTACGTCATTCTCGAGGTGTTTACTGTTATACGGGGATCGGCCAAGATTTCTCTTCCGCTACATTATTATTAGAAAGAAAAGTAATGACTTTGTCATTATATAAAGTTTGATCTAGGATTACTAAGCAGTTACCCTTGTCTGTTTTGCTGATGTTTAAATTATAGGTTTTGATTTTGTTTTTGATTGAATTAAGGGTTTGAAGATGAATGTTCCGTTTGTTGTCGGAGAATTGAGGGAAAGATAAATTGTGCAAAGAGTTTTGAGAAGTACAGGGTAAATTGAAGGACAAGTTACTAGATGTATTCAGTGGGACGATGTGATTAGAAGTGTTGAAAGAAGTAGAAGATGAAATAATTTTGTTTTTGAATTTATTGATAGTTGTGAAGCATGAATTACGAATGGAAGTTTTTTTATTTAAAGGAACAAAAATATTTTGAATGATATCTAGCTCAATGGAAAGACTCTGAAGGTCTTTTTCAGAAACGTCTTTTGAATGTAGTATTTGAGTCCTAGATTTAGTAGATCAAGTTCATTTTTATTAAAGACAACTGAAGAGAGGTTTTTGGGTGGAAAAGAGAATTGGAAAATTTGATACTTTTTCTATTTTTTTGATTTAGTGAAATAGATATCATTATTACTAATGAGTTTATTAAGTTTAAATTTGAGTGTATTGAATTTTATAGATAGTCTAAGAGCTAGTGAACCCTCCGACTAACGGTCTTCCTGTAAGGCTAGAAATTTGTATAGTGATAATTCATAGCATACCAAGGCTAAAAACCATGACGTGGCGGGCATTAGCCCTGCACTTGTATCTACCAGGTGAATCGAAAAATGCAAATTTAGGGGGTAAAATAAACTTTCTCCTGTGAAGTTTAAATTTAAGTATGTGTTTGAGTAAGTCATTTAGAAGAAATGTGTACAATGACAGGCAATTCTGAAGAGCAGGCGAGGGGAAAGATTACGGGTATTTCCTAAAATTATTTTTTTGCCTCGAACAAAGTTTTTTTAGGGTTTTTGAATCATTCCAAACAGAAAAGGTCTTTGGTAATTTTTCTCTTAGGTTAATAGTTTTTGTTGTATAAGCGATTAAAAATTTTGAAAATTGCGAAATCGGCCATTTTTAACCCTATATCGGACATTTAACTAAAAATTTCAATGTTGCTAAGGTAGGCAGATATTCTTTAAACATTAATTGATAAAATCCCGAAGAGTTTTTTGCAATACAGTATCGGAAACCCCTTTGTTTTTTAATTGATAATCAAGCGGGCGCGACACTGTAGTATAAATGAGGACGTGTGAGTTTGCATAAATTCATTATCTCGAGAATGGGCAAATTTGAAGAAAATTCCTCAGACAGGTCGATTTTTATTTTTAAAATTAAGACTTTTTGGCATATATATAATACTACTGACGTCATCCTTCTGGGCGTGATGACGTAATCGATTATTTTTTTAAATGAGAGTAGGGGTTGTGTGATAGCTCATTTGAAAGGTTATTTAATTCTCTATTCAGTAATATAAACCTTAACATATTTATTTATACAGGGTGTACAAAACATTTTTTCTTCTTTCTGTCTAAATTAATTTATTAAAAAATTTTTTTGTACACCCTGAATAAATAATTATGTTAATATTTATATTACTGAATAGAAAATTAAATAATCTTTCAAATGAGCTATCACACAACCCCTACTCTCATTTAAAAAATCATCGATTACGTCATAACACCCAGATGGATGACGTCACTAGTTATATATATATATATATATGCCAAAGCCACAGGCGTCATTAAAAAGGGTTGTTTAGAAAAATGTTCGGGTATTTTGTGGTATTTACTGATATATCTTTATGAGTTATTTTGTTTTGTTTTTCAGTAGTGTTCAATACACAGATTCTAAAGGTGCTGGTGGGGAATGGTGTCTATGCGTAGTGTTATAGTCGGTATATGAGAGAGAAAATATTCTAAAAAATGAAATAAAAATATTTGCATAATTTGTTATTTTATTATTTGTACCGATAGCACTTAAAGAAGAATAATATACATATTTGCATATTTAGGCAAATTTAGAAAAAAAATTGCATACTTAAGCAAATTTAGAAAAAAAATAGCTGCATATTTTTAGTAAAATTGATGCATAATCTACAGGGTGCGGCAGATTAGCGGCCATTTAGAGATATCTCGAGAACTCAAGATAACTGAATGATAAAAATTGGAACGAAGGGGCTTTGAAGAGTGAATTGTTTAATGAAAATATTTTCATCTAAAAAAACAGTTCGAAGCTTTAAGTCCGAAGAACTAAAGGCTTCTACTCGGACGAAATTCTGGTATACAACCTGAATTCATGCTTTCTAAACTTGCAAAGCAAACGAACGATGAATTAGAAGCAGACGAGGGGTAATCTTAGTTTGAATTCTACTACCTCTCTATTCATCTAGGTAAAAATTTCAACGAATCTTAGTTCCCTGCACTCAGATATGACTAAAACTAATATAGAAAATGAAAAATGAAAGACAGCTTATATTTCAATTCGTACAGAGGTGGCCATCATCCTTTCAGGTACGTTTCACCCTCTTTAGGGATCATCTTAGAGGCTCTATGGTCTACTCTATGTACAGAGTAGATACAGTTTTCTTTAAGATTTTTTAAATTTTATTCTGTTATTTTCTCGTTCTATAACGAACTTTACTTTAATATATTTATATTTCACAGTACACCCTCCTTTTTTGAAAATTATTACAAAAGTCTTAAAAATATTTTTATCTGCTTCGTTTGAGCGAGTCTACCACTTCCATTACATTGCCAACTTTTCTCATAGTCAAGATATCCACCATTCATCCATTCCTCTCTACATATCCATCTTCATTTACACTTAGACTCTTCGACAGTCTAATTTTCTGTAACAGACCAACTCACCAATATCAACTTACATCCCTTCTTTCATCACTACTTCTTTTTCCTTTCTTACAGACTAATTAACCTTCTATCTAGAGATGGTGCAGAATAGCATTTTTCGGTAATAGGTTGGAACTGAACCTATTCCAAGCAAATACCTATTCCAGAAACCTAATGCGAGTTTATGATTCCGACGTGAAAAGACAATATATGGATCGCCCTAGCTCGTTCCTAATAGTTGTGCTGCTATTGTCTTCCGCTGCCCCAAATTCAAACGATCAAACTAGTGGGCACCTATAATTTTGTATTTTTAATCTAGCTAGAGGATGTATGTAATTTGATTTTTAAATATATTTATATTTTTTACCATGTTTTTCCTACAATTCGTAAATCTATATTATAACACCTATTAAAACAAATTTTTCTTACATGTAATTATGGGTTTTTAAATTACCTAAAGTCGAGGTTTATTCAGAATTCGTTTATGCAAATGGAAAATGAAGACACTAGTTTAGTAGACAAATAAATAAAATCATAATGGGGTAGAGTCACAATTTTAACAGTTTTAAATGACAACTATCTGTTACAGCCGTATCGACCTGAAATCCTTTTAAACCCATCACACTTTGGAATCGAAACAGTCAACAGACGCCGCCGATGCGTTTCTCTATGGTACCTATTCCGAGAGATCAAATCTCTCGGAAAAGGAAAGTGTACCTACTCAACTACGGCCAGCGCTGGAATCGAGACCGATGCCATCAAAGTTTTGTCACTTGTAATACGTGGAATAGTCGAACCGAACATATTCCGACGTACCCGCTCCAGTTCCATCATACCAACCCTTAACCGAAACGAACGTCACCGATGTATTCCCTACTAACTAACCCCGATTCAAAGTCGAACATATTCCGACGTATCCGCTCCAGTTCCATCATACCAACTCTAACCGAAACGGACGTCACCGATGTATTCTCTACTAACTAACCCTACGGTGGCTTGTTCCACGGTTGTGCTGCAGCGACCTATTCCGAGCAAAAATCCAGTTCGAGTTTATTGTAAATTGCAGATCGCGGTCGATGCGGCGCGCTTGGAATCGAAACCGATGCCGTCGACTTTTTGTCACTGGTGCGTGGAATAGACGATCGGAACCTATTCCGAGGTACCTGCTCCAGTTCCATCATGCCGTCCTATCCTTCCTGTCCCATCATTGCTAGTTTTTCATCTCCAGATACTTTGATGTCGAGTCTCTGGATTTCTCGGTCTCCTCATTACTACTTTTCTTATTTATATTCACATCTAGTAATACATATTTCTTTAGCAAACTAAACATATATCATCTTTTATCTATTTTGTTGGATTCTTCTATTAATAAATTACACCAAATATTAAGCTTATAACATCAGCTTAACTAACATCTTAGAAAAGTACAACTCTGTATTTACAATCTATAATTTTCAATACTATGTAATGATAATTGCCTACCCTAAACAAAGTATTCACTTCTGTTTTATTCTATAATTTTTAACTTTTATCCATTATACTTGTTCAGGGTAGATTAATTTTAACCCCAACAAATTTTTTCACTACTGTTATATTATTTTAAAAAATATTAATATAAAATTTAAATTTTTTGGCTGAAGTAACTACACATATTATTATAAAATTCTGTCAAGGTACATTGTCAGTCCTGTGCTGACATACTTCAGAGGGCCATTCCGGTCAGTTGTCACCTAAACTCTGCCATGTAAGGTTCTACCCGTGGGTTCTACCTACAATTTCCCAACCAATATGGTTGATGTCATGTGATGCCAGGGGTTAATCTGGAAATATTTTTAAGATCCTTTAAAATCAGATAATATAATGTAACACCAACTGTTTAATATGAATTTAAGGGTTTTTACTTGTTCATTTTGGTGGCTTAAAGCATGTAAACCTGTAAGTATAACTATTTATTCACTTTTTTAGCTTTGTCAAAATTTAACCTCACGTTTGTTTTACTTATAGAGTTAAACTTATTTTAGGTGATAACACTGATGATGGAATATTGATTCCGAAAACGTTTTGTTGTGATAAAGCCCTTTTTAGGGATTTTAAATATACCTTTTACAAGATAAGGTTTTTATTTTTTGTGATTTATGGTATACAGCCAGTACAGGAATTTTTTTCCCTGTGATATTTTTGAAAATTATAGTTTTGCATTCACAAAACCTAAGCGCGCTAAAGTAACAAGTTTAGGCGTGGGGCGTGCTGAAACGCGTCCAACTTGCACTCTGAAATTTTTCAGAAATGGTAGACTCACTCAGACGGAGCAACTAAAACCATTTTTAAGATTTTTGTAATCATTTTTGAAAAGTGCGATGTACTGTGGGCTAATTAGCAAAATACAAGGAAAAGTTATTTACCAGCAATTTTATTGCTGGAATCGAATCTTATTATTGTATGTATTAATAATATAGGTATGCAAAGTCAGCAGATAGTGTGCTACTTTTTTTATAAACAAAATGGCTCCCGAAAATCGTGTTTTTTTCAATGTTTGCTCTATAACTCCAAAGATTTTAACTTTACACCAAAAATACTCAAATAAAAATTCACCGCAATTAAAGTATGCATAGAGACGTGTTTTTCCCGATTCATTTCAAAGAAAACTTTCCCCGAAAAAAGCGGGTTTTTCCAACAAAATCTTTAATTTTCAACTAAAATTTTAGATAAGTAATTTTTAATCAATAATTAAATAGCTTGGTAATATAAAAGCCCTTTTTATATAGATCATAATTCCAGAAGCCGATGGAAATTGAATGAACAGTTTAGCAACAATTGAATTGTTAATTAAAAATTTACGGCCGCTATAATAACGACAATAATTATGATGCATAAGAACAGCTATAATTTTTTCATAAAAAGACAACATACCTATCTAATGTACTTTACAGAATTAAAACTGGACTATTTAAGCGGCCTCAGGAATATTTTAAAGTTATAAACAATTTTTTGGCTTATAAACAAATAGAATATCTCGGGAAAAATTAAACTAAATTAAGTTGTGAAAACAGTATTCGAAAAACAGTGGCAGGACGCTTCTTCTAAAAGAAAAAACGTTTAATTATGATGAGTAGTTCCTGAGATACAACCGGTCAAATTTAACCGGAATTTACAGCAAAGATATAAACACTAGGATCATAATTTTCACAGCATCACCTTTTTATTTTTGTCCTCTTTCTCCACACCAATTTTGATATCTTTAAAATGCTCATAACATATATTATTATAATAAAAACTATCGATAATACGTGTGAAAATTGCCAAAAATAGCAAAATTCCAATCAAAAATTAGGTTGGAGAAAATGTAACCCTCAAAGATCAAAATCGGTATACGTTAAAAAAATGCATTTTCTCGGCTTCTCTTGAAGCAATTTCCTTCATTCTTTTTTTGTTCCCTAATAACTCGAGTAGATCCATCGAACTAACTCATTATTAAATGTCAAATTTGTTTTTGTTTTGTTATAATAGATTAATTTATTTAAAAGAACAGAAAACTACATATTTTTTCTAGTTGTAGGCTTTTTTTTTAGATAAACTTACTACAAGTATACCTTTTAAAGTTAAAACATAAATATTCTCATTTGAAAGCTGTATAATTATTTAAACAATTTTTATTTACTCAAATTAAAATTTTGTGTTATAATAAATAAATTAATTAATTATAACAAAACAAAAGCAAGTTTGACATTTATTAATGCGTTAGTTCGATGGCTCTCCTGGAGTTACTTGGGAACAAAAGAAGAATGAAGGAAATTGCTCCATGGGAAGCCGAGAAAATGCATTTTTTTAACGTATACCAATTTTGAACTTTGAGGGTTACATTTTCTCCAACCTAATTTTTGATTGGAATTTTGCTATTTTTGGCAATTTTCACACGTATTATCGATAGTTTTTATTATAATAATATATGTTATGAGTATTTTAAGGATATGAAAATTGGTGTGGGGAAAGAGGACAAAAATAAAAAGGTGACGGTTTGAAAATTATGATCCTATTATTTATATCTTTGCCGTAAATTCCGGTCAACTTTGACTGGTTGTATCTCAGGAACTACTCATCATAATTAAACGTTTTTTCTTTTAAAAGAAGCGTCCTGCCGCTGTTTTTCGAATACCGTTTTTACAATTTAATTTAGTTTCATATTTTCCAAAATATTCTATTTGTTTATAAGGCAAAAAATTCTTTTTAATTTTAAAATATTTCTGAGGCCACTTAAATAGTCCAATTTCAATTCTGTAAAGTACATTAAATAGGTATAGTGTATTTTTATAAAAAAATCATAGTTATTCTTATGCATCACAATTATTGTCGTTATTATAGCGACCGAAAATTTTTAATTAACAATTCAATTGTTAAGGATTATTGCAGGAAACAGGGCATATTACTCGTTAAGGACCCTACTTAAATCAAAAATACTCTCAAGCCCAGCAAAAATAAGAGTATATAAGACAATAATTCATCCCACAATAACGTATGGAAGCGAAACCTGGACTCTGAATCAGCGGGAAACAACAAAATTACTGGTACTTGAAAGAAAGATACTGCGGACTATCTATGGGCCTTGCAGAGAAGAGACAACAGGAGAATGGAGAAGAAGACACAATGATGAACTCCAGACAATATACGGAGATGAAAACATAGTACGCTACATTAAATCAAACAGAATACGACGGGCGGGTCACGTACTAAGATCAAGTGACGAAAGACCTCTAAACGCCACATTCTGGGAAAGGCCCGTTGGAAAAAGTCAGTTGGTCGCCCAAGAAAGAGATGGAAGGACGCAGTAGCCAGCGATCTACGCAAAATGGGAGTACAACAATGGGAAATAGCTGCTCAGGACCGACAACAATGGAGGGAAATAGTAAACGCGGCAAAGACTCACATAGAGTTGTAGAGCCAAATGATGATGAATTCAATTGTTGCTAAACTGTTCATTCAATTTCCGTCGGATTCTGGAATTATAATTTACACGAAAAGGGCTTTTACGCTACCAAGTTATTTAGTTATTGACTAACAATTACTTATCTAAAAGTTTAGTTGAAAATTAAAGATTTTGTTGGAAAAACCCGCTTTTTCCGGGGAAGTTTTCGTCGAAGTAAATCGGAAAAAACACGTCTCTATGCAGAATTTAATTGCGGTGAATTTTATTTGAGTATTTTTGGCGTAAAGTTAAAATCTTTGGAGTTATAGAGCAAAAATTGAAAAAAACACGATTTTCGGGCGCCATTTGGTTTATAAAAAAAGTAGCACACTATCTGCGGACTTTGCATACCTATATTATTAATACATACAATAATAAGATTCGAATATAACTTTTCCCAAAAATGGCCTATTCTCCGATAATCAGCCCAGACTAATTATGTTTATTTCTTTTTCTGTCGTTCTTTTTGCTAATTTAATTTTTTCGTGTAGCAAATTTCCCTAAGCACGTCATTGGAAGGTAACAGTGTAATAGCACCAGATAAAAATGGCTCGGCGTCATTAAATATAACTTGTACGGCTAAAAATATACCTCAGTGACTTAAATTTCACTTTAAGGATAACATTTCGTAAGATAAGACTTAATTATTGCCCTGCTTTGTACGTATTTCGGTTCGTTCCGTTCGGTTTGTTCTTTTTTGCGATGTTTGGTTGGAGGTGAGGCAAAATCTGAGAAATGGAAGTTCGTGCTTTCTATATAACAAATCGGATTCTATTTATCTTACTAACGTGTCGGTGCACATGGACTCCCGAAAAGTTATTCCAGACTCAGACTGGAAGATACGTCTGGATATTAGAGTTGATTACAATGCCTGCTACGCAAACTTATAGAGGTAGATTAGTCTTCAGATAACTCCAGACGCTATGGTATTTTGCTTAGTGAATTTAAAGAGAAACACAATTTGTTTAATAATATTTTTAAATGAAATGCTTATTACGTTTCTTCATTTTTTTGATAAAATTGTGGCTTATTTCCAATTAAAAGTAATTGATTATAAAAATGCCACAAGAAAATAGCTTCAGAACAATTTTCTTTTAATCGTTACGCATTGTTTGTTTGTGTGTTATAGTCTAGGGAATAGCTATTTGTATAACAACGGAGGAAAGTGCTACTTTTCCTCCCGAGAATGAAGTTTACTGCCCGACGAGTAGCGGAGGGCAGTAATCATTCAAGGGAGGAAAAGGCACTTTACTCCCATGTTATGCATCTGGTTTTTCCACCTTCCTCAAGTAACAAGTCATTTTTTCATTTTTACTTAATTTATGTAAGTAACCAACAAAATTTATTAGAACTATAACTAACAAGTAGGTATAATATAACTGTCAACTGTCAAATATAAGTCAAATTATTAATGTAAACATTGTTACATCAAAATAACAATTTACTGTTTTTTACAATGAACTGTCAATACGGATGGAAAAGGCACAAAGACAACTAATGCAGCCACGATACAAGAGAGAGGTCCTAGAGAGAGACAGACAAGGTGGTGGAAACTTTGACAGGCCGTGTAATTTGAGTTGCCTATATCAACTTAAATCGGGGAAATGGACCTCATATTTTTTTAACTGGGCTGATGGGGCAGTATTTCCAAATTTAAATACTTTTTTGTATTTAAATACGTCAGAACTCTCTTCTTCATTTAAAGAAGTACTGGTTTTAATCTGTCTTTTTGTCATTGTCATTATGTGATACACAATAAAATGACATATATATCATGGCGCAGTTCTAAAACCTACAAAATAGAATATGCCAAAAGCAAAGACTAAAACCAGTACTTCTTTTAATGAAAAAGAGAGTTCTGACGTATTTAAATACAAATGAAGGGATTTAATGCGTTCAGAATGAGAGCAATAGCCAGGGAAAGAGGGAAGATAATCGCCACCTTTCGTAAACAAACAAATTCATAGTGGTAGACGGTAGTTGAAGGTTGTAGTAATAAATATTTTACATCAAAAGACATGAGAGACTATTTGTATAGGATTGAAATCTATATTAAAAACAGCTGTTAAAATTGTTCTACAAACATATTCCAAAATTTTGTAAAAAATGTTATTCAGTTTTTAAATTAACATGCCACAGTTAAGTTAGGCCACACACATTGCAACAACAAACAAAGCTTTTGAAAAGCAGAACAGCCATATTCCAAGAAAAATAAGGTACAAACAACATGTACATTATCTGAAAATCTGAAGTGGTGAAACTAATATTAATTCAGCAAATTTATTACTATTGCAATGCTATTACCCTTAATAGACCTGTTGGAACCGTTTCCTTAAAAGTGTTTATGCATTGTGCGAGTTTAGTTACAGTAGAATAAATTGTATGTATATACCTACGTAAAATTATTGAAAAAAAGTAACAATAACATAAGCAAGGACTTCTTCACTTTATATAAGACACTAATTTAGCATTTAAACAGTTTTAAAACTATTTAACTCCCAAATACTTTAGGAAAGTAGGTATTTGTTTTGATAAATACAAATAACAATTCTGAAAAGTATTTAAACACCAAGTATGGCACTGTGTACCCTATTTATCCCCTAAATACAAAAAAGTGGTTAAATTTTGAAATATGTACTGCCAATCAGCATTAGGCCTTAGCCAAGTTAAAATATAAGTTAAAATATTCAACGAACTGTAAATACTGATTCAATCGGGTCCATTTATATAGGCAACTCAAATTACACGGCCTGTCAAATTCTCCAACACCTTGTCTGTCTCTCTCTAGGACCTCTCTCTTGTATGTTGGTGTCAATCTCGCTTCACTATTTGAATGGGACATGGCCATTCCATCCGTATTAACAGTTCATTGGTTTTTTACCATTCTGCAAAATACAGGGTCTTTTATAAATAAACGTTAAAATGTATAGATACTTACGTATAATAGAAAATAGATATTTTACAGGTCAATAAGTTATATTTCATGAATGAAATACCATGACGTCACTTTTACTTTTCCTCCCTAGGGAGGAGAAGTACAACTTTGCTCCCTACAATCAGGTCCGGAAAAGTATACTTTCAGTAGAGGTAGGTGGAAAATAAGTTTTTCTCAGAACATCTGAATGGCCAAGTATTGGAAAAGTTTTTCTGATATTATACGTATACTAACCAAACTTACGTTTTCTCTAGAACTTTTGGCGTGTTATTTAGTTATTAAGGACTTAGTGCGAAAATTGCCATTTTTCGTATTTTCGTTTACCATAAAAGGTATAAGTACTTAAGTATATAGTTATTTTCCTAACTAGTGTGGAAAGTGATACTTTCACGCACGAGACTGCCGTTGACCCGAACGACGCGATAGCGGAATTCGGGCAAGCAGTCGAGTGCGGGGAAGACACTTTCCGCATGAGTTAGGAACAATTTTTTTTCTAGGGTCGTACGTTTGGAAAAAAGCCACAAAAAATAAAGTTATATCAATTTTTATTTAGAAGTGAAAATACACAAATTAATTATTTGACAAAGTTGTCAAAACCAAACTTTCAATATAATGGGTTACCACGACGACGATATTGGTTTCCGCGACGACGATTCAAAACCATTGTAATTGTCTACTGATCTGACTTTTAAATATTATGTCAAAATAATTTTATTTTATCGAATTATCAGTAGCAATTGCACAAGAGCTCTAAAATTATTGAATTTTTCCCGAGTGACACTTTGACAGTTTTAATTTCACGAGCTGAAGGCGAGTGAAATTATGTCAAAGTGTCACGAGGGCAAAAATTCTATATTAATTTTAGAGATCGGGTGCAATTTGTTGCGATTATTTCATGAATAAAACTGTTCAAAACCAAAATTTTATTGTAATTTATTTATGTAAGTACAAATTAGTACAATTAAACAAACAGTTATAAATATTAATTTGACGGTTGAAAGTCATCACTTTTATAGTTTTTAAAACATTAATTTTCATTAATGTCACTGAATGTATTTTTTCGTAGCAACGAAGGGCATCTGACGTAATATACTTGACGACGGGAAATTATCAAAAATTATCGATTTAAGGTGATACAGTAGTGATCAACAGGTAGCCAAAACGCGTTCCAAGATTGCGGCTGTAATTTTAAATATTTTTTTGAGATATTTGGCACACGTATTCATAATATGATAAAGAATGGCGGTACAGAGCCTAATTTGAAAAATATATTAGTATGTGGAAATTACTCTGTAATTAAATACAATATTAAAAAAGCGAGCCTGTACCGCGATTAAGAAGAACAAAGAAATACACTTTCTTCAAATAAACTTTTTTATCCGATACCTAGATTTTGTCATTTTGAAACTACTAATGAAATAGAAAATTTTAGTCGTTCCAAAATGACACAAAATGTAGGCATCGGATAAAAAAGTTTATTTGAAGAAAATGTATTTTTTTGTTCTTCTTAATGGCGGTACAGGCTCGTTTTTTTAATATTGTATTTAATTACATAGTAATTTCCACATATTAATATATTTTTTAAATTGGGCTCTGTACAGCCATTCTTTATTATATTACGAATACGTGTGCCAAATATATCGAAAAAATATTCAAAATTACAGCCGCAAACTTGGAACGCGTTTTCGCTACCTGTTGATCGCTACTGTTTCCTCTTAATTTAGATTTCTGTAGCTTTCTATTGGTCAGAATCTCCTATGAATGAAATAATCAGTAGTAATTGCACAAGAGCTCTAAAATTATTGAATTTTTCCCGAATGACACTTTGACAGTTTTAATTTCACGACCCGAAGGGGAGTGAAATTTTGTCAAAGTGTCACGAGGGCAAAAATTCTATATTAATTTTAGAGATCGAGTGCAATTTGTTGCGATTATTTCATGAATAGAACTGTTCAAAACCAAAATTTTATTGTAATTTATTTATGTAAGTACAAATTAGTACAAATAAACACACAGTTGTTATAAATATTTGACGGTTGAAAGTCATCACTTTTATAATTTTTAAAACATTAATTGTCATTAATGTCACTGAATGTATTTTTTCGTAGCAACGAAGGGCATCTGACCTATTATACTTGACGACGGGACATTATGAAAAATTATCGGGTATAATATCACAAGAGAGTGAGAATAAATTGAAAATAATGCGACAGTTTTTCGAAAATTTTTTGTCTGGCAATAGACACGAGAGACCGCAGGGCTCGAGTGGCTATTGCCCAATGACAACAAATTTGAGTAAAAATGAAGCAATATTTTCTTATTTATTCTTACTGTCGTGTGATATTTGTAAGATTATTTTTTAATACGTATATTATGGATATTTTCTTAAAAGTGGCAGTTGTCAAAACTAGGAACCGGTTGCCATTAAACAGAAACAATCTACTTAAAAAAATTCTAACGGTAATGTTCTACAGTAGATAATTCTCAGTATAATTTTAATTCTGATTGGACAGAATTAAACACGTGATCAAATATCTTACTATACGATTGGAAGTTAAAATCATTAAAAAATAATCAGTTTAATTTTTATTTCTGTAGCTTTCTATTGGTCAGAATCTCCTGTGAATGAAATAATCGCGCTAATTTCATTAAAACATGAACACAATAAGATAAATTTGAAATAAATTAGTAAATAATATCTAAATATTAGTTTATTGCATGTATTATAATATATTATAATGCCATATTACAATGTATTTTACTTTCACGCACGCCGTGCGCGAAAGTGCAACTTTCGGAAACGAAATGTGTGCGTGAAAGTGGCTCTTTTCGCAAGGCCGTAGAAAAAACATTTTCTCTGTTAGGGAATAGAGAAATCAATCTTCAAACTGGCTTATTCTAAAAATTTTCAAATTAAATTTTTGGCCCGAAAACAAAAAAGAAAACAAACTTCTTTACCTGAATTTTCAAAAAGCTTTATTATTTCACTCGGTATTTCACCTGGTTTCGTCGCTTTTTGGGTCTTTGCTAATTTTATTCCTTGTTCAATTTCGTCCATAATTATGTTAGTTCCTGTAACTACTTCGTTAATTTCAAGCTTGAGCCTTTCATCATTAAACAGTTCCTCAATATACTCTTTCCATCGCTTTATCCAAAATCAATGATAATCAGTTTTCTCTCTTCTGATCTGTCAATTTTTTTAATTTTTTTTGTACGTATTAAATAAATCATGTTTTTCCTGTAACTCTTTAATTTCCAAACATTTGTTTTCGAAATATGTTTCTTCTTATACATTTCGACGTTTTGGTTCGTAAATTTGCGTCTGTTTCCATCAAATTCAAAATATCCACTGTAGATACGATCGCTATTATTTTAGCACGAGAGCTGCCAGACATAGGTATTTAAGGCAATCTCAAAATTTTTCAGCTAGCTCGTCCATGATAGCCTAATACAAAAATGCCGGTGTGGTTGGAGAATAGCGGTAATTTTCCCCAAAAATCCCCCCAAAGTAAAAGAAAAGTAAAAACTGTTCAAAAATTAATAACCATTTTCATATTCGTTGCAACACGAAACTACAGCTGCATCATTATTCCAGTTCAATCAGAGAGTGCAATAAGCACTTCTACGGGTTTCGAAACTTATTAGTCTCTCATCAGAAGGCACAAATGCTGCTCTCTCTGACACAACTAGGACAAACCCCGCCGTGCAGTCACGGATTGCAACGAACAAAATGGCAGGGATGCCCTAGCGGCAACTGCTACCAAAAAACTATTTTTTCAATCTAATAGCAAAATCTAATCCAATAACAAGGATGTATGATGTATAATAACATTTTTGGATGTTGTTTTCAATGTCCATAGCCGTTAGCATCAATGCATGTATAGCCACTAAAAAATCTAGCTAGTTTCAATACTCTGGTGTCCAAATCTGTTAGTATTTGTAAATGTACTCTTTTTTTAAACCCTACCTGATTTCAACTCCCTGGTTTCAACACATGCTAGCATCTGTAGATGTACTGTTTTTCCAAACTCTAACTAATTTCAACACCCTTACCTGGTGTCTACACATACACACGCTTCTTCTTCTTCAAGTGCCGTCTCCTAATCGGAGGTTGGATATCATCATCACTATCCTTACTCTATCCACCGCTGCTCTAAAGAGTTCTATAGAACTGCATCCAAACCAGTCCCTTAAATTCTTTAACCATGACACTCTCCTTCTTCCTATACTCCTCCCGCCTCTTATCTTTCCCTGTATTATCAGTCTTAGCATTTCATATCGCGGTCCCCTCATTACGTGTCCCAGATATTGTAACTTTCTTATTTTTATTGTGTTTATTATTTCGCATTCTTTACCCATTTCTCGCAGTACTTCCGTGTTCGTTTTCCTCTGTGTCCATGCTATTCTAAGCATTCTTCTGTAACACCACATTTCAAATGACTGTAGCTTATTTATGTGTTCTTGCTTTAATGTCCAGCTTTCAAGTCCATATTGTAGCATCAGTAAATTATATACTTCCCGGCTCTCTTTTTCCACTTTTCCTTGTATAACCTACCGCATCAAGTCATATTTTTCATTTCGTAGTATGTGAACAAAGTAGCTCATTTTTATGTTCTTCATAATGTTGAGTATTTGTTTTTCCTTTTTTATCTGTTTCTGTGTTTGTTACGTGTTATGTCCATTATATTATTTACATTCTTCGATAACACCACACCTCAAAAATGGCAAGTTCTTTTAGTTGCGTTCGTGATTGTCCAGGCTTCGATTTCATATAAAAGGACAGAGGATACGTGGCAACTCAATTATTTAATTATTAGTTATTAATTGCAAAATTTATTTTATCTACTCTATGTCACATTATGTATAAGTTTTTAGTTTGTGAAAACTGTCATTATAGATAGCAGTGCGTGAAGGGTTTAAAGTGTGCGTGAAGTAACAATGTATTTTAAATGAGATTTGCTTTTTCGCACACTTTCAATGGGTTTTTTGGCACACTTTCATATAATCAAATATTCTTAAATTTCGCGTTGTTATGGTGATGACAATATGAGCAATGACTTACAACAAAATTTTTGACAGTTTTGTGGTTTGAAAGCAGTTAGGATTTTTAAATGTCAAAGTTCTAAAAATTGTAGAATAGAAATGAATTCCAGTGACGAAGAGTTACAGTTTTTTTATTTGTTTATCGTAGATAAAATATTGTATGAAACTGTGCGTGAAGTACTTTTTGCGAACTTTCGCGATGTATAGCACTCGCTCCGTTGTCGCTCGTGCTCTAAAAATCGCGTGCGTTCGCAAAAAGCATACTTCACGAACTGTTTTATAAATAACTGTTATAGTACGTATTTTCTTTTAATTAATGAAAATATATCTGAGAAATTTAAAATATATAATTACTCCAACATTTGGAGTCACAACAACATGGGTATCGTCAAGTCACGTGATTTTGCTCGAGCGAATGGAATCGCTGCAATCGAGGACGCAAACAGTTATCGACATACGCTCTTCCTCACACTGTAGCTTACCTATACTGCCGTCCTAAGCAAGAAGGCAGTATCTCCAATTTTTACAATTTTCGAGTTTGCTTTTTTATATGGGTTATTATACAATTATTAATATACCTAGCAGTAAGCCTTAATTCCTGGGTCTGGTAGACTATTAAAATTGCAGTAACTCAACTTGTTGTTAGCCATTAGTTAGTTAAAAGGCGGTAAGTACCTTATACAAGCCTAAAAAGCAGTATCTCCTACAGAAAAAAATGGAGATACTGCTTTTTTATCTAGCAACTGCTTGACTACTTTTACTACTTTTAAGCAAGTGTGTAATAACATACCTTGTTTAAAAGCAGTAACCGCCATTTTTATATTTTCATTAAAATTAATAAAAATATCTTATAAAAAAATAAACTTATCCAATGATATGAAAAAGAACTACAACGCAGTTAAACAATTCTGAAATCCATAAATATTTTCATGGTGGCTCAGCCCCGTTTATTAAAATCTGCATTATCTCGAAACTTACATTTGTGGAGATACTGCCTTCTTTCTTAGGACGGCAGTATAGCGCTTTTTATTCACATGCGCACATTTTTTTGATCAGCTAGCAGGTAGAAACTCTCACCAAAAGAATCCTGTCTTTTTTAGAATATCTATTTTTTATTTTATTTGTATTTGAATATTTTTAAATTTACTTTATAGTCACTTCAAAGATATTTTTTCTAATAACAATTTTTACCCTATTTAAAATTTGGGGGATTTTTGGAAAAAATTACTCTTCAAACAGACCGGAATTTTTTATTAGGGTATTATGGAAGGGTTACCTGAAAAATTTTTAGATTGCCTCAAATATCTACCTTAAAATGTCTAACAGCTCTCGGACCATTAAATTCTGTTCTTCATCTGACAATTCTACAAGTGGTCAACCAAAAAAAGAAATGCCCGCCTAGGAACAAACCATTAACACCCCAACTAATTGCACCTTCCTGTTTTCAACTTTAGTGCGGCTGGCCAAGTTTAACCTAGTGTTCCAACAGTTAACAACGATATGATTTTCAGTCGATAGAAATTGCGGTAGTTAAGTAGAGCTATCTATGAAAACTTTAGACGTAAATGCTGCGGGTTATTAACAAATTTCGAGTTGGCAACAAAAACTTAGCAGTTTGGTAGTTACGAAATGCCAGCTCCATAGAACTTTTGTTGCAAGTTGACAATGTCGTCCTTAAATGAAATGCGCAGAGTTGTTAATGTAAATTATTCTTTATGGTTTTTAGCCTTTTCAAAGTCTGCTTTGCAATTTGTATCTTTTTTTAAGTCCTTTTAATTATTATCATTAATTCGTTTCGTATTCCATCCTTACCTGCAGCTTTTCTGTTCTTCAACTTTTCGAGAGTTTGTCGTACTTCCTGTGCACTTATATTATCATCTTCATTTGTGGTAATTTCTGGTGTTTCCGGTTCTAGCATCATTTTGTTCTTCCTCTGCGTAGAGCTTTTTTAGATAGTCAATCTATGTATACTTTTCTATGTGTTTTGGTTCTATTAGTTCCTCTACCTCCGTTGTTTGACCTCTTATATAGTGCCATATTTCCTTTTGGAGACCATAAAAATCATGAACAATTAACAACATTAATTAACAAAATCATAAAACACAATAAAAAAACGGAAGAATGGAGAACGAGCGAATTAATTCTACTATTCAAAAAGAGAAGATAAAAAGCAGCCAGAAAACTACAGAGGTATATCAACTTGTTAAATACTACCCTAAAACTTACAACTAAAATCTTACATGATAATTAATCAGAGGATAAGTGTAGCAGATGAACAACAGGGTTTTCGTACTGGAAGATCGTGTACAAATGCAATATTCGTCATAAAGCAAATTATTGAGAAATCGCTAGAGTATAATAGACCAACATTTCTATGTCTGATTGACTTAAAGAAAGCATTTGGCAGAGTAAGACTCAAAGATGTAATCCATCTTATATATAGGGTGTCCCAAAAGTAGTGGAACGGTCGAATATTTCGCGAACTAAAGATCGGATCGAAAAACTGAAAAATACGTGTTCAATCATTTTCAAAAATCTATCCAATGACACTAAACACCAACCCCCATTACACCCCCTGGAGGTGGGGTGGGGGGTAACTTTAAAATCTCAAATGGAAACCCCTAAATTTTCTTGCAGATTTGGATTCGTTACGTAAAAGTAAGCAACTTTTATTCGAGACATTTTTTCGAACTGTGGATAGATGGCGCTATAATTGGGAAAAACGATTTATCCTGATAGCATAGGTAAATTATAGAAACGGTCTAATATCTCGAGAAATACACTTCCAAATGAGAAACCAAAAAAAGAGGTTTCTAATATTTTTCGAAAACCTATCGATAAACACCAAAAATGACCCTCCAACCCACCCCCTGGAGACGGGGTGGGGGTAAATTTAAAATCTTAAATAGCAACCCCCACTTTTTATTGCAGATTCGAATTTGTCATGAAAAATTAAGCTACATTTATTCGAAACATTTTTTAAAATTGCTGATAGATGGCGCTAATAAATCGTATTTTCCAATTAAAGCGCCATCTGTCAACAATTCTAAAAAATGTTTCGAATAAATGTTGCTTAGTTTTTCATGACGAATCCGAATCTGTAATAAAAAGTGGGGTTGCTATTTAAGATTTTAAAGTTATCCCCCACCCCACCTCCAGGGGGTGGGTTGGAGGGTCATGTTTAGCGTTATTGGATAGGTTTTCGAAAAGTATTAAAAACCTTTTTTTTGGTTTCTCATTTGGAAGTGTATTTCTCGAGATATTAGACCGTTTCTATAATTTACCTATGGTATCAGGATAAATCGTTTTTCTCAATTATAGCGCCATCTATCCACAGTTCGAAAAAATGTCTTGAATAAAAGTTGCTTACTTTTACGTAACGAATCCAAATCTGCAAGAAAACCTAGGGGTTTCCATTTGAGATTTTAAAGTTACCCTCCACCCCACTTCCAGGGGGTGTAGTGGGGGTTGGTGTTTGGTGTCATTGGATAGATTTTTGAAAATGATTGAACACGTATTTTTCAGTTTTTTGATCCGATGTTTAGTTCGCGAGATATTCGACAGTTCCACTACTTTTGGGACACTCTGTATAATAGAGAAGTCCTTCTATATATCATAAAAACTATTGAGAACATCTACCAAAAAAAACCAAATGGAAGTCAGAATTAGATGGACAACTTACAGAATCTATAGATATAGGCAGCGGAATAAGACAGGGAGACTCATTGAGTCCTATGCTTTTCAATTTAATCATAGATGAAATCATCAAAAACGTCAACAAAGGAAGAGGATATAGAATGGGAAACAAAGAAGTAAAAGTACTCTGCTACGCAGACGACGCAAATATTAATAGCCCAAGATGAGGATAGTCAGCAAAGATTAGTCCACAGATTTAACATAAGACCAAACGAATTCAATATGACAATTTCATCTTAGAAAACCAAAACAATAGTAGTCAGTAAAGAACCAATCAGCTGCAAAATAGAAATTGATAGTATCAATATTGAACAAGTAATGGAAGTAAAATACCTTGGAATTACATTGTCAAGTTACGGAGACCTAGACAAAGAAGTGAGAAATCAAGTACAAAAAGCAAATAGATTAGCAGGATGCCTTAATAACACTATATGGCGAAACCGACATAACACTGAGATGAAGTCTTTCTTTCCTTCTCTTAATCCTTAGTGCCCTTCAGGGTGTCGCATGTCGGGTTCCGCCTTTTATCCATATCTTCCAAGCGCTTCTATTTGTGGCCAGGATCTTCATATCCCTCATACTCATGTGTCTCCTTTCACCTATATCCTGGATCTGGTCCATCCATGTCTTCCTCGGCCTTCCCTTTTTTCTTTTGTTTCCTATTTTGGCTTCTTGTACCTTCTTTGTAAGTCTCTTTTGCTCCATTCGTTGTATGTGTCCAAACCAGCTTCATTGTTTGTTTTAGATCTTCCTCATTATCGATTCTTGTTCTTATATCTTCATTTTTGAATCTATCAAACGTCGTAACTCCAGCTATTCTTCTCACGTATTTCATCTCGGTCGCGTTTATCATTGATTCATGTTTCTTTTGCACAATACATGTTTCCGCCCCCTATGTCATTATCGGATTTACGTTGCTACTATATACTCTGAGTTTAATTGATGGATTAGACCGTTACTTGATGGAAGTTCATTTTATCTCACAATAAAACACTGAAAACTTTTGTTTTCTATACTTCCACAAAATTTATTGTTTACAACTATGTGACTACAGCGGTTTCGGCAGAGCGCCTTTCTCAAGTGATATAATTTACAATGTGTTTGCCTTTTTAAGTCTCTAACTGAAGAGGTTGAGGAGTGGGGAGCTGTTTGTCTCGAGTTGGTCACTCAGAATTATATCTGTATTTTTCAGTTTATTAATTTCCATAGATTCTAAAAAAGATAGCTTAAGGATTCTAAAATAGATAGATTATATCACTTGAGAAAGGCACTCTGCCGAAACAGCTGTAGTCACATAGTTGTAAATAATAAATTTTGTGGAAGTATAGAAAACAAAAGTTTTCAGTGTTTTATTGTGAGTCTGAGTTTAGTTTTGTTGGAGATGAAGTCAAGAATTTATAAACCCAGTTTAAGTCCAATAGTGACATATGCGTCAGAAACAAGACCCGATATAGCCACAACACAAAGACTACTGGAAACGGCAGAGATGAGAGTAGTGAGAAGAATTACAGGAAATACACTGAGAGATCCAAAGAGAAGCGAAGATATTAGAAGACAATGTAACGTACAGTGTATAAACGAATGGACACTAAATAGAAAAAATAATGGAACAACCACATAACCAGAATGAGGTATCGGCCGACCGCGCAAAAGATGGAGTGACAACCTTCCATAGAGGTATCAATCCGCCAATGAACAAGCAGAATTGCTTATAAAGAGGAAGAAGAAGAAGTTATTATCATTAGTTTGCAATTAAAAGTGTCCATAGATAACTCGAGATGTGGTCGAATGCTAAAGTTTGGTTGAAAGAGTCACAAACCTTGAAGTATTACGAAGAATAGGAAAAGACCCAGAAATTTTGTTAAGGATAAAACGAAGAAAACTCGAATATCTGGGTCACCTGATGAGAGGACATAAATACGCATTACTTAAAAATATAATGCAAGGAAAAATAGAAGGAGTCCAGGCCGTAAATGAATATCATGGTTGCGGAATTTGAGAGAGTGGTTTGGCTGCACCACTAATGAACTTTTTAGGTCAGCTGTAAACAAGATCAGGATAGCCTTGATGAATTCCAATATCCGATATGAGTGGCACAAGAAGAAGAAGATAGATAATTGGGTTCAAATATTGTTCTTGCTTGAAGACAATTTTCAGTAAACATTATTTGGTGAAAACAAACAACAAATCGAAACTCCAAAAAAACAAAATCAATGGTTTTTAGTTCTTTTTTCCTAAATCATTTAGTTTTCTTTTTCTTATTATACCATATTCGTTGAAGGTTATCAACAATTTCAGCGAAGTGATGTCTGTCGTTGCTGCAAGTTTGGTTTTGGTAGCGCTAGTTTTGCCGGATCGGGTTTTATTCGTTCTGTTCCACTAATAAGCCCCATGTATCTGAGTTCTGGCTGGAAAACTGCGCATTCTTTAAATTTTAATTGTAATATATCCTCCCTTATTCTTCGAAAGCATTCAGAAAACATTCACTGGTAAACACACAGTTTTCTGCCGGATATTTTTTTAACGTTTGTAGGTAATCCCAAAATGCCACCAAACTTGCTACATCAGATGGTTTTCAGAAAATACGACAACAGATCACATTTCTACCATATAGGGTAATTTAACGCAGCACTGCAAATACGAATAAAAAGTAAGATATTTATTGTACAAAAATGTACTTACAAAAATCATCACACATATCTGCCAAAAAAACTGAACTTTTCATCTAACCTAACCGGCAGCTTCGCAATAAAAATGTGTTATTCGGCGTCACCTAAAAACTTCCTTTTATATGATTTTCGTACAAAGATTTTAAAATGACAGTCCCTTTGAAGACTCCAGCAGTAATCCGCCATCATGTGATTACCCGATCTCCCTGATACCCCTCCATCGTTTTGATATCTTGGTGGAAGCATTTCCCTTGTTCCTCACTAGGGTCACAAATATTTTCTGGGAAACGGTATAAGTGGCTGTAGAGGTAATGAATTTTAATACTCATATGACAACCGTGTTTTTTTTAAATTGTTGAACATTTCTTCCACTCTAATTCCCAATTGGTATACTTCCATATTTGTTGCCATTATGTAGAAGGACACACTTTAAACTTCGTTTGTATACTCCGATACACCCATTTTTTCTAACAGTCCTTTAATATTGTTATAAAAAACCATATCATCTTGCTGAGAAAAAAAGGCAAAAGATCTTTTATCTCTATTACGATAGTATGTAATTTTGGTGTCTGGGTAAAGAACACTCTTTTTCTTTGGTCTGGAGGTAAGCAACTCAGAAGAATCCTTTGAAAGGTACAAATTTCTGATAAGATCGCTTAGCTCTTCCTGAGTAAAGCGCTCAGGACGTATTAAATCCCCTTCAAAATCACTGTCGTCTTCCTCAAATCTATTAGTCTGCAGTTCGTCAGATAACGTTTCGGCATTATCCTCTGGTAACATAGGTAGACTGCTAAGTATTGGAATGGGTATCTGCTCAAGCTTATGTGGAATTGGTCTTTTTGCTGAATCCAGATTAGGATATGTTCACGTATGTCGATTGTTACGATTAATGCCCTTTATATTCACAAGATAGAAATAGCAATCGTCAAAATGATTGTTTGGTTCCCTCCATACCATTGGAAAACCAAACTTAAACATGTTCGTTATCCTTTCGTCCACTGTCGCAAGTTTTCAAGACAAGTTTTGCACACTACATGTGGAGCTCAGGAATTACCTTGATCTCCTAAATGAACACCAAAATAGGCCCTTTTGTTCATTTGCCCATTTGTATTCTTCTTCTTAAGGTGGCTATCTGTTCCGGATGTTGGCGATCAGCATGGCTATCCTAACTTTGCTTGCTGCTCTTCTGAATAGTCCGGTTGTCGATGTATTAAACCACTTTCTCAGGTTTTGAAGCCAAGATATTTTTCTTCTCCTGGTCCTCTCTTTCCAAATACCTTGCCTTGAAGAATAAGTTGCAACAAGCCATATCTCTGTTGATTCCTCATAACATGGCCAAGATATTCTAGTTTGTGCTCTTTGATTGTGTTAATAATCTCGCATTCCTTGTCTTAGAATTTGTTAAGTTTGTTTATAAACATATTGCAATTATAGTGGTGGAATATACAGAAATGTAAGAATGTTTGTCTCGAGTTGATCATTCAGAATTATATCTGTATTTTTTAATTTATTAATTACCATAGATTTTAAAAAAGATAGCTTAAGGCCTTTATTTTGAATATGCATAATTTGAAACTCTTCATTAAAAGAAATATTATGATCTAGAAGGTGAAGTGCGTATGTAGAAGTGTCTGTTTTTCTATTGTTGATAGTTATAATAGATTTTGTGGAAGTATAGAAAACAAACGTTTTCAGTATTTTATTGTTAGATACAATGAACTTTCCTCAAGTAACGGTGGAATTAGTCAATTATTAAAAATTATTTAATTAAAAATAATCCCATAATTCGATAAGGGACAAATTCTAAGCAAAATTTGTTATATAAATTATTTAAAATAAATCAAAACTTTTTGAGTTATTAAAGATCAAAGATTTTAATTTTTCGTGAGAAAAATGCATGGTTTTAACCGATTTTTCATAAATAACTCAAAAAATATAAGTTTTTACAAAAAAGTTATTATTACCAAAATTAAAGACAATAAAAAATGGAATAAATACCTTACTAGAAACACCTTTTAATGTTAACTAAAACTGAGTTATAGGTTATTGAATGTATATTTCTTTCGGCGAGTAACCAAATCTAAGTATTTAAGCTTAAATAACGGGAAAATCGTGCATTTTATAACATAAACATATTAAACATTTGTCATAGTACTTAGAAATATCTATCAAATGAGTCCTCGAACAAGTTGAGAGCATTAAAATTTATGTCCCAAAAAGTTTTCAAAATGTATCTTTTAAAATTTTTTCCAAAAAATATTGTTGTTTTTATTTAAAATAACTCCGTGAATTTTTAGGATATCAGGTTTTCCTAAAAATCATTTGAAATTTAATTCTAAGGGCTATTAAACGACGTTATATTTAATCTTTTAAACCCCTTACTTTTTTAAAAATAAAAGGTTAAATGGCCCCGGTTACATGGATCACGCAGCAAAATTTAAGTTTTAAACGTTTCTATTTCGGTTATTTTTTACCCCACAGAAATAAAAAAAGATAAAATATTTGATACAGAAAAAACTAAAATTTGGTTATATATCATTTTTCACGTATATTGAGTATTTTTGGAATTATTATCAAAATAAAATGGAAATTACAATTTTAAACATTCTAATTTTTTTAAATTATATATTTTTTTCAAAAATTTGCATTTTAAACCGGTCAAAATTGTTGAAATCATTACTTATGCTAATAATATAAATAAATTTTTGTAAGGATTACTATAAATTTTAATTTTTATGGAAATGGCGTATGTTTTATTTTTCACTTTTTCCTAAATAATTCGAAAGGGTTCTCTTACCTCTTATTTTCAACATAGCTTGCTTAATTTTAACGCTATTAACTTCTTCTGGAGCTCGCTTGATAGGTAATCCGAAGTGCTTTGACAAGTGCTTAGCAGGTATATTTTATAAAGCGCATAGTTTTCCCGTTATTTATGCTTAAATACTCAGATTTGAGTACTGGTCGAAAAAAAATTTACATTCAATTACCCATAACTTACTATGAATTAACATTATGTAGTTTAGTCCTTTAAGTAAGGAGTGAATTCAATTTTTTATTATCTTCAATTTTGGTATCTAATAATAACTTTTTTGTAAAAGTTTATAGTTTTTCAGTTATACGTGAAAAATAGCTTTAAAACATGCATTTTTTTTACGAAAAAATAAAATCTTTGATCCTCTATAACTCAAAAACCATTGATTTATATTAATAACTTTATATAACAAATCGTGCTTACAATTTACCCCTATATGGATTTGTAGTATTATTTTTGATAAAATAATTTTCACTCCCGAGAAGGGGTGGTTTCCACACCTAAGGTAAATGCGCAAGTTTGCATCATGTCACCTTTGTTGCTTGAAGTATCCTCTAACTACTCACCAGTTTTCATGAAAATCGATGGAGGTTCAACGAAATCGGAGGTAAAAACCTTCGGTAACTCCACTAATTATTTTTGTTAAAATCGGCATCACCGCGTTAAAAACTCTCATAATAAGGACTGCATTGCCTATGTCCCCTATACTGTAAAGTCAAGGTGGGACGGACTGTAGAAATATAGTCATGGTTCTCGTTCCACTTTAGTAAAATGTCAGGAAAATTGTTTTCAAGCTATAATATTCCCAACTTTTTTGATAACCGAAGAAAAATGAAAATGATATAAAATTATAACCGCGTCATATATTATTTAGTCAAAATTTGGTGTTACTCGGGAAAATAAAATACTTTAATATATCCTAAGACGACAGCAAACATTTTTATATAACATAAAAAATACCTTCCTACAAGATTATTTATTCGTTATTCCAGCAATAATATTTCACACAAAAAGATTAAAACAATAAAAAAAGTTCCTAAAAAGTATCCGCCTCCATTTAATATGAAATGGCGCAACCCAAGAGGATTATTTTTATACTGAATGAGAGGCGCTATCACGTGTTTCCTAATGCGAAATTTATTGACCATAAAATGAACCCATTTTTTAAATTTCAATTATGTTGCGAATGTAGAGCTAGCTACAAAATTATATAAAAGAACGAAGAGAGAGTATTTAGAATTTGAACTAGTGCCTGCTGATTCACAAAATTCAAATGAAGAATATAAACTCAAATTGAAATTTTGCTACTCTCCGTCTATTTACTAATCGCTTTATAACGTATATTTGGATTATTAGATTATCCAGGAGATACAAAGTTGTAGCTCTGAGAACCCGGGGTGTGATAATTTTTAAAAATTGCAAAAATCCTTTATAAAAAGTATATTTTATTAAAATACCTTAAAGGGCTACATCACAGAACGTTTTCGAAATAAAAATTCCATCACCACTGCTTTCTAGAGGTTAATTGCTAGTTACTGTCCGTAATGTGAGGACCTAACCTCTGGACAAAAGCACCTTACGTTTCATGGGAAGTCCTGTAGTGCCTGATGTTAAATCCAGTAGTATTTAAAATATCATTTTAATTTTAACATAATAATGTATACATTTTAAATCGATTTAAAGGGTTTTCGCCCACATTATCTTGGTGGCTCAAGCATGTCATTAACCTGTAAAAAAGCCCTGATGATGGAATGGTTATTCTGAAAACGTTCTGTGATGTAGCCCTTTAAGGGATTTTAATAAAATATATCTTTTATAAAGGATTTTTGTAGTTTTTTGTGATTAATAGTACACAGCCAACTACGAAAATTTAAGTTCCTTGTGGATTTTGTAAATTTTAAAAAAATTTCTCATTTCGTTTATTACTAAGTAGCATTCCCGTATATAAATGCAACAGCATCATAAATACATATATCTGTTACCGGCCAAACTCGATTTCAGGACAAACTAGTTTGTTTGTCCTAAGCGCGTTAGGATAAACTAGTATGGCCTAGGCCAAACTAGTTTGTCCTATCGCGTGTAGGCCAAATTAGTTTATCCTGATATAAATACACACACTTCAGGCCAAACTAGTTTTTCCTGATATAAAGACGCACACTTCAGGCCAAATTAGTTTGTCCTAGGCCAAACTAGTTTATCCTGAAGTGTATGTTTTTATATCAGGATAAACTAGTTTAGCCTAGTCTAAACCAATGTAATCTAGTCGAAAGTAATTGACTACAGATTGGTTGCTGATTTAAACGTAAGTTTAGAAGACACTATTAAAAATTGTAAGACTTTAAGTATTTAGGTTAAATGAAATGATAAACCGAGATGGCACTTGCATGAAAGATATAGAAATGAAAATTGTACGGGGAAAACAAGCCACGAAAGCACTCCATGGGGTGATATAGAAGAACACTCTAACTAAAAAAACAAAAAAGGATTTTTCAGGGCATAGTGCTGAATATTACCCTACAAGAGCGGAAGAATGGCCAGTGACAAGTGACAACAATAATACGAAATAAAATACGAACAGTTGAATTGGAGTTTATGATAAGGTGTCTGCAAATCACCAGGTAGGATAGAATAAGAGCAGAGGAAATATGAAACAGAATAGAAGTAGAATGCTCAATTACAAAAAAAGCTGTGGTAGTAAAAGTAGAGCCCTAAAATGGTACGGGCATGTACAAAGAATGCCGGAGCACAGGTGGCCGAAAAGATTACTGGACTAGGACATGCGGGGAGGAAGACGGAGAGGAAGACCTGCTGTGAGATGTAAAACTCACATAGGAAATGCTATGATAGATAGAGACCTCAAAGATGGCGACTGGGAGAATAGAGTACTATGGAAGACGAAAACGGCAAACTCATAATGGGAAAAAGCCAAGAAGAAGAAAGTAATTCAGCGAACTAGTACAGCTTAATATAAATAATAAATTGAATAAAATACTTTATTCTTGGAAAAATAATCATTTTTATTAAAATTATAATTTTTCGTAACAAACAACCGATAATAATTTTTGAGTTAAATTCGCGGTCGGACGGACAGACGGACAGACAGCCTAGGTAAAATGTCTCACCTTTAGTACCATCCTTGGATTATAAGCTTTCATTTGACACCTCATTTGTCATTCTACTTGTTATAATCACGGAGGAGTTGAGTTCACGGACAGACAGACAGACGGACGGACAGACGTGGATAATTCAACGTTTTCACATTTTTGCAAAATTGGTGAAAACAATATTAATTCGTACTCGATTTTATTCGTAAGTGTATCTTTTCTTTTAATTTTTACAGAAAACCTCATCCTTTTGTTTAATATTTTTTATATTATTTAATTATACAAGAATATATTGATTTACAGCATCTTCATTCGATGTATCATTATGATACAATATATCGATGTATAATTTTTTTGCCATCCCTGTTGGGACCTGATTTAGTAATTCTTGTTCTTCTTCAAGTCCGTCTCCTATCGGAGGTTGGAAATCATCACAGCTATTCTTATTTTACTGGCGGCTGCCCTAAATAGGTCGATGGAACTGCAGCCGAACCATTCCCTCAGATTTCTTCACCAAGATATTCTGCGCCTACCGATACTTCTCTTACCCCTGATTTTACCCTGAATGATCAGTCTCAGCAGCGAGTATTTGTCACATCTCATAACATGGCCAAAGTATTCAAGCTTTCTTCTTTTAACAGTAAGTACAACTTCACATCCTTTTCCGATCCGACGTAAAATTTCGGCATTCGTCACGTGGTCCACCCAAGATACACGTAGCATTCTACGGTAACACCACATCTCAAAAGCTTCAATGTTTTTAATGCTGCCCATCTTGATGGTCCATGACTCATTCCATGGTCCATGACATACCATTTAGTAATTCCCCGCATGTAAAAGTCCTTACATGTTCGCTAAATTACATTCGACTCGGCTAAATTGGTTTAGACTAGGCTGTGTGTGTTGGTTGATCCTGAAGTGTGAGTCTTTATTATATCAGGATAAACTAGTTTGGCCTGAAGTGTGCGTCTTTATACCAGGATAAACTAGTTTGGGCTAAAGTGTGTGTATTTATATCAGGATAAACTAGTTTGGCCTAGGACAAACTAGTTTGTCCTGAAATCGGGTTTGGCCGGTAACATATCGACTATAAATCGAAATTGTTATGCATAAGCTTTTATTCTTGTTATTATTAGCTTAAATAACATTAGGCCAGGGAAATAAGGAATAATATACCCTGTTCGTGACACTTCAACAGCCAGGGTACTGATGCGTTTTTCGACAGGTAGTACCTATAAGGACAAATTCTAACTATTTCCTGCCTAGGATCTGGCGGCTATTTTTATTTATAAACAATTTGGTCTCAAAAAGCGGACTTTTTTCCAAATCGATGGAAAACAGTGAAACTTATATTTTTTTAGTACAAGCATCTTCGAGATTATGGAAAAAGCTTTAACACATTGCGTGCCACGTTGCTCATATATGAGAGACACAGATATTTTGCCAGGAGCCAAATCGCTCATTTTTGACATACACATATGACTGATTTTTATTGTCGTGGATATCAGTGGCCGCCGAGGCTATTATCCCGATTAAGTGGCACGCAATGTGTTAAAATGGCGTATTATAAAGGTAGATATATACACTCATTAGTTCAGAGAAATAAGGGGAAAAAATATCCTGTTGGTGACAAAACCACCTCCGGGCCGAAACCAAATTTTTTTAGTAGTACGGACATCTGTAATAATAACCTATATATTTCCTGCAGACGATTTTGATGATATACATAGTTATAAACAAATGAAGGTCAAAAAACGGTAAATTTTCGCTTTTTTCGTCTATAACCAAAAATTTAAGCATTTTAAACAAATTTGAGAGTATAAATAAACCGTATAAAAAACTTCAATATGGCGTTCGCTGTATATGTCTATCCTTATTGGTTGCTTAGAAAATTGCAAAATAAATCATAAATTTTGAGTTGACATAACTATTCATAAGTTATGTAAAAATTAACTTAGAACGTTCTTATTACACGGAATCCTGAGACTTCTGGTGCTTAAATCATCTAAATTTCAAAGCAATTGGTCAAATAGTTTAAAAGGTATTTAATTTGTTTATCCCAAATTCATTTTTTTTGCAGCGCTATAAGTCAGAAAATGATGAAGTTACACTAATACTTTGGATAGTTTATGAAAGAAGAAGATTTATACTATTAATTAAATTTAAAAAAAATGACAAAAAATAATTCTAAATACTGCAAAATTATTTTTCCGAAACACGTGAATTAAAAAAAGGGGGGGCTAACTTCGTCCCTGATTGTCCTAGGACAATTGTTTTACTTTCTAAATGTGTATAAAAATTTAGTCTTTCTAAATATGAAAAAATAATTTTTTTCGGGCAACGGTTAAAAAGTTATTCTAATTGTTTATAAGTAAGCAAAAAATCGACGTGTTTTTTCAAAATAATTTTAGACTGTTTAAAATTGCTTTTTGTCATTTTTTTTAATTATGTCAATAGTATAAATGTTCTTCTTCCATAAACTGTCAGAAGTCTTACTGTAACCTACTAATTTTCTGACTTATAGTGTTGCAAAAAATGAATTTGGGATAAACAAATTAAATAAATTTTAAACTATTTGACGAATTGCTTTGAAATTTAAAATATAATTTAAGCACCAGAAGTCTCAGCAATTCGTGTAATAAGAAGGTTCTAAGTTAATTTCTACATAAGTTATGAATATTTATAAAATCTTTTAAATTTATGATTTATTTTGCAATTTTCTAAGCAACCAATAAGGACAGACATATTCAGCGAACGCCATATTGAAATTTTTTAGACGATTTATGAGTTTCTTACTCTCAAATTTGTTTAAAATGTTTAAATTTTTGGTTATAGACGAAAAAAGCGAAAATTTACCGTTTTTTGATTTTTATTTGTTTATAACTATGTATATCATCAAAATCGGCTGCCGGAGACATAAAGGTTATTAATATAGATGTCCGTACTACTCAAAAAATTTGGTTTCGGCCTGGAGGGGGTTGTGTCACGAGAAAAATCTTATTTCTCTGGACTACATTTATTGTTAAAATAATTACGAAAAAAGGTCGAAATTGCAAAAAAATTTATTTCGCAATAACTATTGTAAAAATTAGTGTACAGTTTTGAAATTTTTGTTAAATGATGGTTTTTTGGTGCTTAATATGTAACAAAAATTTCAAAGCGATTTATTCAGTTGTTTAAATTTTATTCAAATTGTTTACACCAGAGAGCTTCTTTTTGTAACAACATAAGTCAGAAATAAATAATAGTCCAGAGAAATAAGATTTTTCTCGTGACACATCCCCCTCCAGGCCGAAACCAATTTTTTTTATTAGTATGGACATCTATATTTCCTGCAGACGATTTTGATGATATACATAGTTATAAACAAATAAAGATCAAAATACGGTAAATTTTTGCTTTTTTCTTTCTTTTCTTTTTTTTAAAGCTCATAAATCATATAAAAAAAACTTCAATATGGCGTTCGCTGAATATGTCTATCCTTATTTGTTGCTTAGAAAATTGCAAAATGAGTCATAAATTTTGAGATTTTATAAATGTTCATAACTTATGTAAAAATTAAGTCAGAACCTTCTTATTACATGGAATGCTGATACTTCTTATGCTTAAATTATATTGTAAATTTCAGACCAATTTGTCAAATAGTTTAAAAGTTATTTAATTTGTTTTTCCCAAATTCATTTTTTTTTACTATAAGTCAGAAAATTATGAGGTCACAGTAATACTTCGAACAGTTTATGAAAGAAGAAGATTTATACTATTAACATAATTAAAAAAATGACAAAAAGTAATTATAAGCAGTGTAAAATTATTTTGTAAAAACATGTTCATTTTTTGCTTACTTATAAACAATTAGAGTAATTTTTTAACCGTTACCAGTAGAAAAATTATTTTTTCATATTTAGAAAGACTGAATTTTTATACACATTTAGAAAGAAAAACAATTGTCCTAGGGCAATTAGGGACAAAGTAGTCCCCCGCCCCCCGTTTTTTTGAATTCACATGTTTTTGCAAAATAATTTTGCAGTATTTAGAATTATTTTTTGTCATTTTTTTTTAATTAAGTTAATAGTTTAAATCTTCTTCTTTCATAAACTATCCAAACTATTACTGTAACTTCATCATTTTTTGACTTATAGTGTTGCAAAAAAAATTAATTTGGGAAAAACAAATTAAATTTATTAAATAACTTTTAAACTATTTGACCGATTGCATTGAAATTTAGGGTATGATTTAAGCACCGGAAGTCTCAGCATGCCGTGTAATAAGAAGGTTCTAAGTTAATTTTTACATGTTATGAATATTTATAAAAACTTAAATTTATGATTTATTTTTCAATTTTATAAGCAACCAATAAGGATAGACAAATTCAGCGAACGCCATATTGAAGTTTTTTATACGATTTATGAGTTTCTTACACTCAAATTTGTTTAAAATGCTTAACTTTTTGATAATAGACGAAAAAAGCGAAAATTTACCGTTTTTGAATCTTCATTTGTTTATAACTATGTATATAATCAAAATCTTTTACAGGAAACATATAGGTTAATATCATTGATGTCCATACTACTCAAAAAATTTGGTTTCGGCCTGGAGGGGGTTGTGTCAACAACAGTATATTTTTTTCCTTATTTCTCTGAACTTTAATGTTATAACCAGTCTACAGAAGTCAAATGAAGAAATATGAGCTAAACTTTTAAACTGTTTTAAAGAAAGTGAATAAAAAATTGCATTTATTAGTAATATAATATAGTAATGCAAAAGTATCGAAAATTTTTCACACAGCTGTATAATATAATTTATAAATTTAGATAAATATATTAACTTATTATATAAAAAATTAAAAAGGGTGTAAGGAAAATTGAAGATACTTTTGCATAATTATTTATTAGTAACAAATGCAATTTTTATCAACTTTTTTTAAACTAATTTGAAAGTTTAACTCATGTTCATTCATTTGACACCTGTAGAATGGTTCTAACATCACTTTTTTCTAACTTATGTTATTGCAAAAAAAGCTCTCTGAGATAAACAATTTGAATAAAATTTAAACAATTGGATGAATAGTTTTGAAAATTTTGTCACATATTAAAGACTAAAGAACCCTTATTTGATAAAAATTTCAAAGGTATACTATATTTTTTACAATATTTTTTTTTACAATAAAAAGAAAAAGCAGTCGGACCAGATGATATTCCTGGGGAAGTATGGAGAGCATTGGGAGAGACAGGAATAATTTGACTAGCAGGTCTATTTAATAGAATTATGGAAGTTGGACAAATGCCAGACGAATGGAAAAGCAGCATATTAGTACCTGTCTACAAAAACAAGGGAGACATACAACAATGCACAAACTACAGGGCTATAAAACTACTTAGCCACACCATGAAAATATGGGAGAGAGTAATTGATAGACGGATACGTGAAGAAACCGAAATATCCGATAATCAATTTGGCTTTATGCAGGGCAGATCAACAACAGATGCAATTTTCATTGTAAGGCAACTGAAGGAAAAATACAGGAATAAAGAGACCAACGCTCATATGGTATTCATTGATCTTGAGAAAGCATATGATAGAGTTCCTCGAGAGATTCTGTGGTGGGCACTCAATAAGAAAGGAGTCCCTGGCGAATATGAAAAGATTGTGAGAGATATGTATGAGGGAGTAACGATTAGTGTTAGGACAGGTGTGGGAGAGACTGATAAATTTCAGGTGAAAGTAGGATTGCACCAAGGCTCGGTGCTTAGTCCTTATTTATTCTCATTATTTTTGTACCAGATAACAGCTAAACTACAGGGTAGTTTTCCATGGTGCCTAATGTATGCTGATTATGTAGTGTTAATAGGAGATAGTGAAAGAGACTTAGAACAAAAACTGGAACAGTGGAGACAAGCTCTGGAGGAAAATGGTTTAAAACTTAGTAGGACAAAAACAGAGTATTTAGAATGTTCATTTAAAGATGGAGTTACTACAAATAAAATGGTATCTTTGGATGGTGAAATGATTGTGAAAAGCAATAGTTTTAAGTACCTAGGATCGGTATTACAGAGTAATGGAGAAATAGATGGAGATGCATGCAGTAGAATTAGGGCTGGATGGATGAAGTGGAAAGAAGCGAGGGGTGTGTTGTATGATAGAAAAATTCCAATGAATCTGAAGGAAAAATTCTATAAAACAGCCATAAGACCGGCTATGATGCACGGAACTGAATATTGGGCAGTGAAAAAGAAAGAGGAACAACGAATGCATGTGGCGGAAATGAGAATGCTTAGATGGATGAGTGGAGTGACAAAGAAGAATAAAATTAGAAATGAGTATATTAGGGGAAGTCTAGGTGTGGCACCAATTGATGCCAAAATGAGAGAGCATAGCTTAAGATGGTTTGGTCATGTTCAACGTCGAGACGTTAATCACCCAATACGAAGAATAGCTAAAGTGCAGATTCCTGGAAGGACTAGGAGAGGAAGGCCAAAGAAGACCTGGGGGGAGACAATAAGGCAGGACATGTTGGTAAAAGGGATTAACATTGCTATGACCCAAGATAGAGTTGTGTGGAGAAATGCAATTAGGGAAGCCGACTTCGCATAGGGATAAGGCCAAGAGAATGATGATGATGATGACAATATTTATTACAATAGTTATTGCAAAATTATTTTTTTTTCATTTTTATTAAGAAGAATATATGAAGGAATAATTAAGCAAGCTTTGTAGTGTTGTAAAAAATTGTAAGTTCGAGTTGTAAAAAAGTTTCGGGGAACTTGACATAAGACTCATTAAACTAGCACATGAATAGGGCATGTAATCAAGTGAGAGGAGGCTGCATCAGAAAAGTTTTTGTCCGAAGAAGGTAGATGGAAAAAAGAACCAGAAGAAGACTAAGAAGACGACAAGAATAACACCAAGAGAATGACCTAAAAGACGATTTAAAATCTTCTTCTTCTTCTTTTACTTCTTGGAGATCTTTTGATCTGTTTAATTCTGAAGCTGCCTCTAGTTAATTTCCTGGGAGGTAGATTGCCAACTATCCCTCCATCTTTTAGGTGGTCTTCCGGGGGTCTTGAACCGGGCGGGTTGTTTTCTAGGGCAATTTTTGGGAGTCTATTCTCATCCATTCGTCTTACATGGTTGTACCACATCCTCTTGCGCTGCCTTCCCCATCTTACAATATCTTGAATCTTGATTTAAAATCTATTGAGGTTAAAGTATGGAAAACCAGAGTTACCATAGACAAAATTGAATGTGGGATTATTCCGAAGAAAGCTTTGCTCATAACGAGCTCTGGTGCCACTAATGATGATCTCCTTCTTCTTCTTGTAGTTCTTATCTAATTCGGATGTTGGCGACCATCATGACAATCTGTACTTTGCACACTGCTGCTCTAAAAAGATTTGTGGTTGTTGTGTTGAACCACGTACGTAAATTTTTCAGCCAGGAAATCCTTCGTCTTTCTGGTACTCGCTTTCCTTCTACTTTTCTTGCAAGATTAATTGCAGCAGAACATATGAAGGGTGGACATATATAATGAGCCAAGTGACAAATAATTAATATTTCTGTTTTTCTTTTCAATATAATGGTCTATGCAACAATGCCGTTAACCTGTATTATGGGCGAAGTGATAGTTGCATTAGAAACAGCTTTAAATAAATTCAACAGATAGCGTCCGCCGTTAAGTATAGTGTTCCGTTTCCTGATAAAAACTTATTTTTCTCGATTGTGTATTTTTGTCACTTGGCCCGTTATATATCTCTACTTTTCATATATATTTCACTGTTCCTCATGATGTGACCGAGGTATTTGATTTTGGCTGTTTTTATTGTGATTAACAGCTCTTTTTCTTTTTGCATTCTCACCAAAACACCCGATTAGTAATGTGGTCGGTATAAGATACCTTGAGGATTCGAGGATAAAGCCACATTTCAAAAGCCTTAATTTTTTTGCAGGTGGCGTCTTTAAGTACAAGTTATCATTCTGTAGAAAAGAACGCAGAGGATGTAATACTTCGTAAGACGATTTTTTCCCTAATTCTTCAAATAACTGTTTTCTGGAAATGGTGCTTTATTTTTCATTCTACATCTGATATCTAGAGTACTGTACTTGGTTTTATTGATAAAAGTTCGTATTATCTTTTGATTTTCACGACAATTGATAATTGTTGAAACAATTATGCCTGAATGTGAATATTAAAAGAAAATTTTATAAGAAGCGAGAGAGAAATACTACTTGATTTTTTTAAAGAAACCTTGCATTTGGAACCAATTATACAGAATAATGATTCTTAATACTCAAATTTTATCATCAAACAAGTAAAGAATCCATAATTTTCGACAGTTTACAAAAACACTATGTTTCGTTTATGGTTTTATGAAAAAAACTATAAAAAATAGTTATTTCCAAATTTAAATAAATTCTGTTCCCAGTTCCCAGAACTTGTAACATGACCAAAAATTATAAAAAGTATAGGGTAGTTTTACTTTATTCCAACAAATTTCCTTATGTATATATTATGCAGGACACGCTGTACACTGCCAATAAAACATCCAAACTATAACAAAACACTGTCAGCGCCATCTTTGTTACTTTAGTGCATGGGAATAATCTTTACGTCTGCCGAAACTAGGAAAGTTCGTCATAAACTGGAATTAGGTCCCAAGAACTTTTAATATAACACCAACAATCGTGACTTAGGACGATGTCTTGATAATCTCTTTGTTGTGTTAACTATGTGTCGTAACGTCTAACGTCAGAAAGCGCGCTGCAAATTGCGGCCAGTGTCTCTATTTGGCTTCAAGCTCGAAACTATAAAATAAAGAGCTCTTGTTCTTTCTAACAACGAGCAATCAACGAGTTGTCGAATAAAGGTTGAATACGGCAAGTTTATTTTAAACTAAAACGCTTAAACTGATTTACCTTTTTGTAATATTTTATTTATTAATTAAAAACGAAAAATTACGGGCCGATATTTTTTATCATGAATGTATGGGGGAAGTCAATACAAAAGGCGTACCATCTTGTGGGTATCGACATTTTTACTATATCGTGGTTTTTATTTTTATTTTAACATTTTAGCAAAAAAGCGACTTTATTATTTATTTTAATAACGCGAAAAACTATGCATTTTAGAACTTTCAACAGAAGAATTTCTTGAAAATGCTTGCTCTATAAAATACGATTTTCTAAATTAAAAATGTTTATAAACAGAAAATTTATTCCAAATTAAACCCAAAAGTAAACTTTTTTAAATTATTAATAATCTTATATATAAAAATCAATCGCTGTTCGTGTGTCTCGCTAAAACTCGAGAATGGCTGCACCGATTTGGCTAATTTTGATGTTGAATTATTTGTTGATGTTCAGGGAAGGTTTATACGGTTTTATATAGTCATTTTAGTAGCCACCAAAATTTTTACATCTATATGTATAAAATGCTCTTTTTACAGTGTTTGTTGCCTTACTCCTCCGAAACGACTTTATCGATTTTTATAAAATCTGGCAGGTATATTCGACTAGATATAGTGGCAGGTATTGGAGGTAGATTATTATCTATATTTCATACCTTTACGTCATAAAGGGGGTTGCCACCATGATATTTTTTTCTATTTTTTCGGACAAACCTTTTGCTTTTGAAGTTATACTTCTTTAGGCGCGATTGAGATTGAGGGTGAATTTATATTGATCTGCGCGCATGCGCACACCGACAGTTTGGTATTAGTCTTTATACGGGCTCTGATTGGGTGTTGAAATGATCTGTCAATAATTGTTCAATATGGAGGTTATCGGTAAACAAAAATGTTGTATAATATATTAGTTTTTATTGTTGTGAGGACAGAAATAAAATCGAATTTATAATTATAGTGACTTTGTAAATAGTTTTGAAAAGCCACAGGTACCTAATTCTAAATGTTTCAGTTGTATTCCAATAAGAAAATATCTTCATACCTATTTGGAAAATGTAAAAAAAAATAATGTACTTACCTAGTACTTGCTATGCTATACCCCTAGTAGGCAATGCTTTAATTTACATAATCTGATTACGAACAAACTTTCTACAAATTTTCATCTAATGTATCGTTTTTTTACTCTATATATTGTTGTATTTTAATTCGACAAAAATCAAACTAATAAAAATTCATATAAACAAAAGGTCAAAAATTTGTTCAGTTTGTGTATATTCCCACATGACGTATACGCGAAGGTGGTGCAGTTTGAAATCGCTTCGACTCCCTTACGGCGGGATACACGGGAAGTAGGTTCAAGCCCAAAGCAAGTTATATCATTTTTTTATTTTTTATGGATTTTATGATTGTAAGTATATTATTATATAATTTTTTTTCAGAAAATACGTATTTAATTAAAATTTTTGGCAAAAATTATTGTTCAGAAATCATTTGTGGCATTTTTCAGTGTGTTTGTGTGTGTTTTATTCTTTTATTTTTTTAATTTTTGGTATTGTTTTAATAAAAATTTTTGGAAAGTAGTAGAGAAACTGTTTAAAGTATATTGATTTCGTTGAAATCATATAATAGAAGTATAACTTCTTACGTGCGTACAAAGAGCACACATTTTTTTTTAAATTTTATATGACGTGGAACGTAAAGATACATACAACCCTAAATTTTCATTTTTCTATCACTAGTCGTTATGTGTTAATAGCCATTTAAATATTTTACATCTATATAAACAAAAAAAAGTCGTGTTAGTTACCTACATATAACTCGAGAACGACTGAATAGATTTTTATGAAATTTTCCACGTATATTCGACCGGACTAAGAATAGGTTATTTATTTTTCATATCCGTATGTTATAACGGTATGCCCCCCTAATATATTTTTTAGTTTTTTGGTCAAACTGTTTTTTCTTAATTTTGTGTGTTGTGGAAGGGAAATGTAAATACAACAATAAATTTTTACTTTTCTATCTTCAACCGTTATTTTTTAATAGCAATCTAAATTTTTGCATCTAATAAACAGCAATTGATTTATATTATATAAATGAATTGCTGTTCGTGTGTCTCGCTAAAACTCGAGAATGGCTGGACATATTTGACTAATTTTGATGTTGAATTATTTGTAGAAGTTCAGGAAAGGTTTATACGGTTTTATATAGTCATTTTAGTAGCCACCAAAATTTTTACATCTATATGTATAAAATGCTCTTTTTACAGTGTTTGTTGCCATACTCCTTCGAAACGACTTATATGAAAAATATGAACTTTTTATAAAAATAATAAATGATGGTTTTGCTTCTTCTCGATTCAGAGGGTTGCACACCAGCTAGACAGGCACTGTTTCTACCCTTTCAGGCGTCATCAGTAGCTTTCGAAAGTGTGCCCACCTCTGAACCGAAAAATAGCTCCACCATCATTTTAAAGGGAATCTGAAAAATAATTCAAATTTCCCATCAGACGCGATACAGCGACATCTACTAAAAAATTGAAGAATCTCAGATGCAGAATCCACCAATTTAATAAATTAAAATGGTAGATAGTATTTTAAAACTGAGATTTTTCGTGTTTGAAAGTTCTTACTGGTACATCCTTAATCTGCGACTTTTTCAATTAATAAGACAGCAGACGACGAATATAGAAAACGAAAGGGAAACGATCACATTTCGCTTTCATTCGTCTAGGAAAAACGGACAGCAGAGGAACTTTCAGTACTCAAATCCGAGTAAAGGAAATAAAAATAATAAATGATGGTTTTGCTTGTTCTCGATTCAGAGGGTTGCACACCAGCTAGACAGGCACTGTTTCTACCCTTTCAGGCGTCATCAGTAGCTTTCGAAAGTGTGCCCACCTCTAAACCGAAAAATAGCTCCACCATCATTTTAAAGGGAATCTGAAAAATAATTCAAATTTCCCATCAGATGCGATACAGCGACATCTACTAAAAACTTGAAGAATCTCAGATGCAGAATCCACCAATTTAATAAATTAAAATGGTAGATAGTATTTTAAAACTGAGATTTTTCGTGTTTGAAAGTTCTTACTGGTACATCCTTAATCTGCGACTTTTTCAATTAATAAGACAGCAGACGACGAATATAGAAAACGAAAGGGAAACGATCACATTTCGCTTTCATTCGTCTAGGAAAAACGGACAGCAGAGGAACTTTCAGTACTCAAATCCGAGTAAAGGAAATAAAAATAATAAATGATGGTTTTGCTTGTTCTCGATTCAGAGGGTTGCACACCAGCTAGACAGGCACTGTTTCTACCCTTTCAGGCGTCATCAGTAGCTTTCGAAAGTGTGCCCACCTCTGAACCGAAAAATAGCTCCACCATCATTTTAAAGGGAATCTGAAAAATAATTCAAATTTCCCATCAGATGCGATACAGCGACATCTACTAAAAAATTGAAGAATCTCAGATGCAGAATCCACCAATTTAATAAATTAAAATGGTAGATAGTATTTTAAAACTGAGATTTTTCGTGTTTGAAAGTTCTTACTGGTACATCCTTAATCTGCGACTTTTTCAATTAATAAGACAGCAGACGACGAATATAGAAAACGAAAGGGAAACGATCACATTTCGCTTTCATTCGTCTAGGAAAAACGGACAGCAGAGGAACTTTCAGTACTCAAATCCGAGTAAAGGAAATAAAAATAATAAATGATGGTTTTGCTTGTTCTCGATTCAGAGGGTTGCACACCAGCTAGACAGGCACTGTTTCTACCCTTTCAGGCGTCATCAGTAGCTTTCGAAAGTGTGCCCACCTCTAAACCGAAAAATAGCTCCACCATCATTTTAAAGGGAATCTGAAAAATAATTCAAATTTCCCATCAGATGCGATACAGCGACATCTACTAAAAACTTGAAGAATCTCAGATGCAGAATCCACCAATTTAATAAATTAAAATGGTAGATAGTATTTTAAAACTGAGATTTTTCGTGTTTGAAAGTTCTTACTGGTACATCCTTAATCTGCGACTTTTTCAATTAATAAGACAGCAGACGACGAATATAGAAAACGAAAGGGAAACGATCACATTTCGCTTTCATTCGTCTAGGAAAAACGGACAGCAGAGGAACTTTCAGTACTCAAATCCGAGTAAAGGAAATAAAAATAATAAATGATGGTTTTGCTTGTTCTCGATTCAGAGGGTTGCACACCAGCTAGACAGGCACTGTTTCTACCCTTTCAGGCGTCATCAGTAGCTTTCGAAAGTGTGCCCACCTCTAAACCGAAAAATAGCTCCACCATCATTTTAAAGGGAATCTGAAAAATAATTCAAATTTCCCATCAGATGCGATACAGCGACATCTACTAAAAAATTGAAGAATCTCAGATGCAGAATCCACCAATTTAATAAATTAAAATGGTAGATAGTATTTTAAAACTGAGATTTTTCGTGTTTGAAAGTTCTTACTGGTACATCCTTAATCTGCGACTTTTTCAATTAATAAGACAGCAGACGACGAATATAGAAAACGAAAGGGAAACGATCACATTTCGCTTTCATTCGTCTAGGAAAAACGGACAGCAGAGGAACTTTCAGTACTCAAATCCGAGTAAAGGAAATAAAAATAATAAATGATGGTTTTGCTTGTTCTCGATTCAGAGGGTTGCACACCAGCTAGAGAGGCACTGTTTCTACCCTTTCAGGCGTCATCAGTAGCTTTCGAAAGTGTGCCCACCTCTGAACCGAAAAATAGCTCCACCCTCATTTTAAAGGGAATCTGAAAAATAATTCAAATTTCCCATCAGACGCGATACAGCGACATCTGCTAAAAAATTGAAGAATCTCAGATGCAGAATCCACCAATTTAATAAATTAAAATTGTAGATAGTATTTTAAAACTGAGATTTTTCGTCATCTATCATTTTTCTATCATCTATCATCATTTATTATTTTTATTTCCTTTACTCGGATTTGAGTACTGAAAGTTCCTCTGCTGTCCGTTTTTCCTAGACGAATGAAAGCGAAATGTGATCGTTTCCCTTTCGTTTTCTATATTCGTCGTCTGCTGTCTTATTAATTGAAAAAGTCGCAGATTAAGGATGTACCAGTAAGAACTTTCAAACACGAAAAATCTCAGTTTTAAAATACTATCTACCATTTTAATTTATTAAATTGGTGGATTCCGCATCTGAGATTCTTCAATTTTTTAGTAGATGTCGCTCTATCGCGTCTGATGGGAAATTTGAATTATTTTTCAGATTCCCTTTAAAATGATGGTGGAGCTATTTTTCGGTTCAGAGGTGGGCACACTTTCGAAAGCTACTGATGACGCCTGAAAGGGTAGAAACAGTGCCTGTCTAGCTGGTGTGCAACCCTCTGAATCGAGAACAAGCAAAACCATCATTTATTATTTTTATTTCCTTTACTCGGATTTGAGTACTGAAAGTTCCTCTGCTGTCCGTTTTTCCTAGACGAATGAAAGCGAAATGTGATCGTTTCCCTTTCGTTTTCTATATTCGTCGTCTGCTGTCTTATTAATTGAAAAAGTCGCAGATTAAGGATGTACCAGTAAGAACTTTCAAACACGAAAAATCTCAGTTTTAAAATACTATCTACAATTTTAATTTATTAAATTGGTGGATTCTGCATTTGAGATTCTTAAATTTTTTTTATGAACATTTTAATTTGTCGAAGTTTTCAAAAAATATCTCTAAACCGAACTTTTCTGACGAACGGCAAGACGAGAATTTTCTGAGCACACAAAAAGGACAAGCAGCAAATTATAAAATTTTATTTAATTTCAATTAATATTGTTAAATTTTATTTAATTTTATGTAATTTAAGTTTTCTATTTATTTTCGTTTATTTATTTTATTTCATTTTAATAAATTTTATTTTTATTTTTATTAGATTCTATTTACTTTTATTTAATTTTATTATTTTTTTTAGTTTATTTATTATTTTTAGTTAATTTTATTTTATTTTGTTTAATGATACTTAATTTTAATTTTATTTTATTTTAATTAATCAGCACCTACATAGTTGGACAACCCCGAACCCAATTATAAATACAGGGTTGTTTTGAATGTAAATAAAATAAAGCTGTTATATTAATTATAAGATAAATAAATTTAAGATTGTAACTGTTGCACTACAAATTTTATTCTGTTACTTCTAACTAAATTTTATTGCTTCAAACATCATGTGTAATTAATTAAAAATAATAGTAAAACCTCATTCACATCGAGCATTTTTTGTTTATTAATTACGAATTCTTTTTGTTTATTTTAAGTTTTTTGTATACAAAAGTTTGTTTTTATCTATTGAGGCAGTACGAAATCTGCCGGGTCAGCTAGTCTTATATATAAAAATAAATTGCTGTCCGTTAGTCTCGCTAAAACTCGAGAATGGCTGGATCGGTTTGACCAATTTTCATGTTGAATTATTTGTGGAAATTCAGGGAAGGTTTATACGGTTTTATATAGTCAGTAGAGCGTTCAGGTAGAACGTATTAGTTCAGGTAGTGTGTTAGTTGCCATAGTCCTCCGAAACGGTTTGACCAATTTTTATGAAATTCTACACCTACATTCGACAGGACTGGGAATAGTTTCTTATCTATTTTTCATACCCGTACGTCATAGGTAGGGTTACCCCCTGATATTTTTTTTATTTTTTTTAATAAACTTTTTTTTCTTAATTTTGTATGATGTAGAACCTAAAGATAAACACAACTCTAATTTTTCACTTTTCTACCACTAACCGTTATTTTTTAATACCCTTCTAAATATTTACATCTTATACATAAAGATCAATTGCTGTCCGTCAGTCTCGCTAAAACTCGAAAATGGCTGGACCGATTTGGCTAATTTTGAAGTTGAATTATTTGTGGAAGTTCAGGGAAGGTTTATAAGGTTTTATAAATATAGTCATTTTAGTAGCCACCAAAACTTTTACATCCATATGTATAAAATTATCTGTTTAGAGTGCTAGTTGCGATACTCCTCCGAAACGGTTTGACCGATTTTTATGAAATTCTACACCTACATTCGACAGGACTGAGAATAGGTGGTTATCTATTTTTCACACCCGTACGTCATAACAGGGTGTGCCCATGACACCATAACTCTCGCAATAATGGCGTGAAAAATACGAAATTAAGCAATTATTCTCCCACCTGAATTCTGAACAGAACCGTACTTAATTTTTTCCTCTAGCGCAATCAATTTCCGAAGTAACGAACCGTAAGTCGTAGAAAAATTCTGAACACGCAAGAAGAACGAGAGGCAAATTTCATAGAAGAAAAGTGTAACCGTTTAGCTTTGGGACTCAAATTGGGCAAAATATGAATTTTTTAATTTTGCGAAGTTTTCAAATAATTTTTATCAACACTTTTGTTTAATTTTATTTAAATAAATAAAAAATTTTTGTAATTTATTAAATATTAATAAACAACTTTAAGATTGTTACTGTTACACTACAAACTTTATTTTGTTACTTCTAACTAAACTTTATTACTTCAAACATCATATGTGTAATTACTTGAAAATAATAATAAAACCTCATTCACATCGAGCATTTTTTGTTAATCAATTGCGAATTCTTTTTGTTTATTTGTAATATAGTGTGAATAAGTATATTCTTAATTTTAAGGTGATACAGTAGCGATCAACAGGTAGCCAAAACGCGTTCCAAGATTGCGGCTGTAATTTTGAATATTTTTTCGAGATATTTGGCACACGTATTCGTCATATAATAAAGAATGCCGGTACAGAGCCCAATTTGAAAAATATATTAATATGTGGAAATTACTCTGTAATTAAATACAATATTTAAAAAAACGAGCCTGTACCGCCATTAAGAAGAACAAAAAAATACAGTTTCTTCAAATAAACTTTTTTATCCGATGCCTAGATTTTGTGTCATTTTGGAACTACTAATGAAATAAAAAATTTTAGTAGTTCCAAAATGACACAAAATCTAGGCATCGGATAAAAAAGTTTATTTGAAGAAAGTGTATTTTTTTGTTCTTCTTAATGGCGGTATAGGCTCGTATTTTTAATATTGTATTTAATTACAGAGTAATTTCCACATATTAATATATTTTTCAAATTGGGCTCTGTACCGCCATTCTTTATTATATTACGAACACGTGTGCCAAATATCTCGAAAAAATATTCAAAACTACAGCCGCAATCTTGGAACGCGTTTTGGCTACCTGTTGATCGCTACTGTTTCCTCTTAAGTGTATTGTATACAAAAGTTAAGCTTTTTTACCTATTGAGGCAGTACGAAGTCTGCCGGGTCAGCTAGTAATAGTTAAAATATGCAATAAAAATATTTAAAACACCTTTCACATTACGAGTCTTAATATGTAGATACTATATTTGTTTCAATTATATATTTAAAACAATTTAAAATTGCAGTACCGGTGTTTTGTCATCAATATCTAGAAAGGTTTTCTTGGTATCTTCATATCTCTTCAGATCTCTTCGGAACATGTTTACTTACAAACGTGTAATTGAAGCTGAATAAAGTACCATTTTTGTTTTCGCCATAAATATACGCAATTAAATTATCTGCGCCGTTTTAACCTTTAGGGCGGTGGTCTCAAATAGATTAGATGCTGTAAGCAGCTTAGGGCGTATATTGGATGCAATCGGCTAAGTGGGTGGTCACTTCAATTCACTCGGTAATTTGAATTTGTTTCAGAATTACTCTTTTTTGACTATTTTCAGTTTAAAGGTAGTTTTGTCCTTCAAAGTTTATTAAAAATAACGAAAATGAATAATTTTCCTACGGCGTATCGTCCTACGCAGCCTACAGTGTCTATTGGAGACCAGAGCCTAAGAAACAAAGTGCACCATCTGGATTATAAAAAACACACAATTTTCATGGCAACCTATTTATTGATAACAAAAACTTTTAAAATAATTATTAAAAAAATTCTTGTCTCGCTTCTAACGCACTTCTAAAGTATTGTAATTTTTCATAAAATGCCTACTGTAAGCGTAAAATGCAAATAAAATTAAAAATGCCCAAAAAACGCTAATTGTAGAGTTTTTCGAGGTCATTCTTCAATTGGTTTGACATCGATTTTAAAAAAGCAAAAAAATTTCCAAATGAAATTTTCAAATTGCGCAATTCAATTTTGATTTTATTTAAGCGTTTATGTTGTTGAATTACCTTAAGAGCACACAGTAGCGATCAACAGGTAGCAACAAACGCGGTCCAAGATTGCAAAAGTTCTGCGAACTATCAAAAGTGAGGCAACAGTGTGTCGGTAATTGGACACTGACAGTGACGTTTATAATATCAAAAACAATAATTTTTTTTTTTTTTTTTTATTTAAAACACTTATACCACATCAACCACGCAGGGTTATTAGTGGGATTACAAACACAATATTTTTCATATGAATTACATTAAATACTATAATAAAATTTTATGTCCTTTAAATAATTCAATACATTTAAATTTTTGTCCGTCAGGATGGATTTGAGGTTGTCTGGAATTCCATGTATTCTTCTTTCATTTTGGAAACAAGGGCAGTCAAGTAGGAAGTGTTTCACTGTTAATGAAGTGGAGCAGTTGGTTGCAAATAGACGGTGGATCTTTACTGATAAGAAATTTGTGTGTTACAGCTGTATGACCAATTCTTAAACGGTTGATGATCACTTGTTCTCGTCTGCTGGTGGGGTTATTCATACAGCTGTTCACCTGTGGGCATATTGGGATTAATTTGTTTTCAGAATTTTCCCAGTAATTTTGCCAAGTGTTGTTGCAGTGAATTTTAATTAGATATTTCATATCACTGTAAGGATACGTTGTAATTTTTGTAGTATCTTCTAAGTTGATTCGGCTTGTAGTTGCTAGTTGATCTGCTTTTTCATTTCCCGAGATTCCAGTGTGCGATGGCACCCAAATGAAGGCTATGTCTTTTCCCAACGAATGTAATATTTCTAATTCATTTTTTACTGCTTGTGTAATGGGATTTGTTGTATAAATTTGCTTCAATTTCAATAATGCGTTAAGTGAATCTGTAATGATGACGCACTTCATCGTGTTACTCGATTTGAGAAAAGTTAAGGCATTCAATATAGCTGTGGTCTCGCCTGTGAGTATACTACACGTTGTAGGTAACTGAGTGCTGTTGGAGTTTTCATCAGAATAGTACGCAGCAGCATGTCCATCAGGGGTTTTAGAGGCGTGTGTAAATATGTGTAAGTGATTGGGGTAATAGGATATGATTTCTGCAAAAACATTTTTAATTATTGAGAAGTTTGTATTTGATTTGGGGTACTTTCTTAGTGTTAGGTCAATGGTCAAAGGGTGGGTTGTCCATGGAGGAGAGACTGCATTTGTATATAATAATAAATTAAGTTGATCCATGTTGAAATTTGTGGCTTTTATTCTTTCTATTAGAGGTATACAGTTTGTTGATTTTTTAAAAGAGAGGATGCCAGGTTGGAAAATTTGAGAGAAAAGAGGATGTTGTTTTTGGATTGAAATTTTGGCAATGTAGTTTAGTGATAATGGTTGTCGTCTTATGGTCAGAGGAGGCTCCTTAGCTAGAACTTGTAGGCTATTAGTGGGACTAGTTCTAAATGCACCTAGTACCAGTCTCAAAGCTGTAGATTGAATGCTATTGAGTTTTTTTAGAGTAGTTTTGCTTGCGGCGTTATAACATATGCAGCCGTAATCTAGTTTACTTCTTATGAGTGATTTATATAAGTTTATTAATATTTTAGTATCTGCGCCCCAAACTTTATTAGACAGAATTTTGAGTATATTTAACCTAGATTGACAGGAATGTTGTAGTTTGTTTATATGTGAGTTCCAATTTAAGGTTCTGGTAAAAGTTAGACCTAGAAAATTAACTTCTTCTGATTGTTTTACTGATAACTTATTTAAAGTTAAGTCAGTAGAAAACCGAGATCTATTTTTATTAAAAATTATATATTGTGTTTTTTCTGTAGAGAAGTTAAACCCAGTTTTTAGCGTCTATATTTAGCGATTCTATATTGTTGGATTTAGTATAAACGATGATGTCGTCTGCATAGATACTGGCTTTAATAGGTGCTCTAATTTCATGAATAACACTATTGATAGCCACTAAGAATAATGTTGGGCTTATTATGGAACCTTGAGGGATTCCATTTTCTAATGTTCTTGTTGAGCTTTTAAGGTCATTTATTCTAATTTCTATTGATCGATTACTTAAAAAAATTGTTTACAAATGCTAGTATGTTCCCTTGAACTCCGTTTTCGCTTAGATTTTTCAAAATACAGTGTCTCCAAGTTCTTTCAAAAGCTTGGGTAATATCAAAAAATATTGCAATCAGTTTTTGGTTATTAGCAAAGGCTTCATTAATTGAGTTTTGTAAAGTAACATGGTTATCTGACGTCGACCTGCCTCTTCGAAAGCCGCTTTGATAGGGTGAAAAGAGATTATTGTTTTCCAAGTGCCATTCTAAACGTGAGTTTAAAATTTTTTCCAAGATTTTACACATACTACAGGTAAGAGAAATGGGGCGGTAAGAAGAGGGATTATCTTTAGGTTTATTAGGCTTGATGATGGGAATTATTATTGCCTGGGACCAAAGCTCAGGAAATTTATGTTTTAGAAAACAAATATTAAATAAATCTAGTAAAACTAGTTTAGCTGTAAATGGTAAGTTTTTTATAAATATTGGTGGTATGTCATCTGGTCCGGCCGAGGTGTTTTTTAAATCAGAAATAGCAAATTCCAATTCTTGAAGAGTTATGGCGATATTTAACGGAATATCGATATCGTTTATGGTGATAATAGAGGATTCTAGAGATTTCTTGTGCGTTAACATTTCCTGAGGTATATTATTATTGCTAGAATTTTGTTGGTAAACATCAGCTAATGTTTCTGCAATAGTTTTGTTACACGTGATTAGTGTTTGACCAAGAGTTAAGGTGTTTATTTGTCTAAAAGAGTTGGAGCCTTTGAGTTTACGAATTTTACACCAAATGACAGCTGAAGGGGTTGATGAATTTATAGATGAGACATAATTTTCCCATGTATTTCTTTTGCTTTTTTTTATGAGATATCTCGTTTTTGCTCTAAGTTTTTTAAAATTGAGTAAATTTTCTTCCGTGTGCTGCTTTTTAAGTTTATTAAACGCGCGTTTTGTTATAGATAGAGCCAGTGCGATTTCGCTGGTCCACCAAGGTACTGGTTGTCTATTACAAAGTTTAGTTTTACCGATATTAGTTAAGGCTGCTTCTGTTATGATATTATTTAGGGACCTAATGTCAGAGTTTATGTCACTGCTTAATTGGAAATTTTCAATTCTCTTTTGGATGTCGATTTGATAGGAATTCCAGTTTGCATTCTTTAATTTCCAAGAGTGATATATTGGGAATTTAGGAGATTTAGATTTATTAAATGTTACATGAATGGGGAAATGATCACTGATGATAGATAGATAGATAGATAGACATTTATTGTTTTTAAAAACTACTGTTTTATAACAATGAGTTTAGTAAGTACAGAATATAACTAACAACTAGTCTAGAACATAAATAACTATTAACAAATTTAAACAAAAGTTAAGCGCTATCACTAACTGAAATGGAGAACTTGGTTTTTTTAATAAACACCAATGAAGGAGAAACTGAAGTACAGAATATAACTAACAACTAGTCTAGAACATAAGTAACTATTAACAAATTTAAACAAAAGTTAATCGCTATTACTAACTGAAATGGAGACTTGTTTTCTTAAATAAACACCAATGAAGGAGAAACTGAAGCCTATTCATTTAAAACAAAAGATCTAAGTTTTATGATATTCCAAATATATATTGAAATTGCTTTCAGAGATATTATAGTTACATTATTAAGACAACCAATAAGGTCGGTGCAATTATTAAGGGGGGCCATATTAACCGGTTTCATTGAACTGTAAATGGGACATTCAAACAGTAAATGTTCAAGAGTTTCCAACTTGTTTGTGTTACAAATAGTACAGATTTCAGATGGTCGTATATGATATGTTATACCATTATAGGTAAATTTTAACACATGGCGTTTAGATGTTCGAAGTTGCGCCATGGCACGAATGTATTTTATGGGAATTTGAAATTCCAGATATTTCTGTACTGAGGTATCTACGGATAAATGTTTGTAAATAGTTGAGAATGTTGACATGGAGACTGCTTGAATGTCTTCTTGATGAAGCATATCCATATACTTTTTTAACATGCTTTTCTTGTTTTTTAATAGCCAATCAGAGATGTTTTCATCCCAAGAAAATTCATAATCTAATATTTGAAAATATTGCTTAAACTGTGAAACCCAGTTGTATCTGTTCGTATTTATTGAATTATTTGCTGAAGAAATTTGAAGCTGACGCAGAAAACAAATAAGAGGAAGTCTTAAATCATGCATTTGCGATAGCTTGATAAGCCAATTTAAAGTTAGCTTGAAAATAGTAAAAGAAATTTTTACTCTTCCTGTCTCCAACCTAACAGCATAATCAGGTGTATTGATACTGAGATGTAAAAGTTTTTTAAAGAAAGTTATTTGTATTCTTTCTAACTGGTCAGCATATCTCATTCCCCAAACGGGCACACAGTTCATAACAAGGCTTTGAACTAGCGAATCGAAAAGTTGCACACGAGATGTCCAAGAATTCATTTTGGTTTTAGCCATTAAACCTATCACGTTACCAATTGCGTGTTTTGCTCTTTCCACTGTTGTATCGGCCATTGCTTTAAAAAGTGATGTTGTGGTTAGGGTGACTCCAAGATATACAAATTTGTTAACAACTTCTATTTTTTCATTCTTATATAGGAACTTAACGCCTTTATTGCCAATTTGACCGCTTCGGGCAAATGGAAGAATTTTGGTTTTGCCAACATTTACAGTTAGCTGGTTTTTGTCACTGTATTTTTCTAGATAACTTAAATTTTTACCGAGTTCAACTTCCGAGTCACAAAGAATGACCAAATCATCAGCATACAATAGCATTATTATTTGATTTTGGCTATCAATGGAGATACCTTGTGATCCTTGACTAATAAAAAACTGTTCTATATCCGCAATAAATAAACTAAATAATAGTGGACTCAAAGGTTCACCCTGTAAGACTCCTGTTGAAATATCAAATGGTCTTGTGTAGCCGTTTGGAGTTTTGATGTACATCCTAGCATTATCATAAATGTTTTTCAAAATGGCTATTATTTTAGAACTCACCCCAAGGCCAAATAGCTTTTGCCACAGCAAATGATGGATAATGGAGTCAAAAGCCCGCTTATAATCTACAAAGGCAGCGTACACTTTGCGTTTTTTCAGTCGTAGTTGCAGTTGTACAGCAGAAGTGAGGGTGAATACATTATCAATGCAACCCCTTGATCCCCTGAAACCCGACTGACATTCGGGAAGAACATTATTTACTTCAACCCAATCTCTGAGTCTGTTTAACAAAATATTAGTAAATATTTTTTCAACACAATTAAGTAAGGCAATACCTCTATAGTTTGCTGGATCATCTCTGTTGCCCTTTTTAAATATCATAGTAAAAATGACTTCACTCCAGTTATGCGGCGTAATGGTTGTTTCCAGTATTCTATTAAACATGCCCGTTAAATACAGTATCCAATTATTTGGAAGATTTTTAAAGAATTCATAAGAAATATGGTCAGTTCCAGGTGCTTTACGATTGGGACAGTTATTTAGGACTCTATATATTTCGTCACTGGTTATAATAGCGTCAAAAATTGGATGTCTTGCATCAAAAAAACGGGCATTATGATATAGTTTTGGGGGATATATATTCGAATAAAATTGCTCCCATACGTCTACATCGATAAAAGAAGTATTGTGATTTTTCCGAAATTTCCTAATCACTGACCAGAATGTTTTGGAGTCCCTGCTGTTTGCAAGTTGAGAATACAGGTTATGAAAATATATATGTTTTTTCTTTTTAATTATTTGTCTATAGGCTTTTTTTGATGTCAAAAAATTTGTTTTATAGGGGTCGCGGAAGTTATTTGATTTAGCTGTTTTGAGGCTTTGTTTCATGTTGTTTTTAGCTGAGGTACATTCATGATCAAACCATGGAGGATCAAACCACTGTCATTTAGTGATTCTAAAGTATTCCATACGAGATAAGTTGATAATGATTGGCTACATAATGTTAAATCTATAGCGGAAAATAAGCCGTTATAAGAATTAAATCGGGTCGATTTACCAGTATTGAGTAGTATTAAATCTGAGGATTCAATGAAGTGATTCATTAGGTTGCCGAATTTGTCAGTTCTATGACTTCCCCATGCCGGATGATGGCAATTCATATCACCTAAAATTATTTTTGGATTTGGGATTTGATCTATAAGATTATTAAATTCTTGTAAATCGAGGTCGCTGGGATGAGGCAGATATATATTGCAAATATTAATGTGTTTTTAATAAGTTACTGCTACAGCTACAGCTTCAAGACTAGTATTTATTGAGATGGGTTTAGCTTGTACATCAGTTCTAGTAAAGATAGCTACTCCGCCACTGGCATGGTGAGCGTTTCTGTTTTTTAGAAAACATTGATAGTTTCGAAGGTTTATATTGGTATTTTTAAAATGGGTCTCTTGAAGACAAAGTATTTTAGGAGATAGTTCATTTATTAACAGTTTTAATTGTTCAATATGGGTGTAAAACCCATTAAGGTTCCATTGCAGAATAAAAGAATCTGACATTAGATTTCCGATTGGGATTGCGGTTCGTCGGACTCTTCAATTGAAGATGCTTGATTGGGGTTTAGTTTCTTCTTTAAACGGGTGATGTTATTTTTTAGTTTTGAGTTATGGATGTAACAGTGGATGAAGTTAAGAATATCGATTAGTTCAGAAGGTTCATTGGAATAATTTTTGGAGATTAGTTCAGGGTGTTGAGAGTATAATGTATTATCTAGAAAATCGCAGATTTCATTATAATTTAGAATAAATGCAGGTGATCTATTCTCTATTTTATCTTTTATTGATTCCAGAGAAAGAGTAAGTTCTTCGCGTGAGGTTTTATCTGATTTTTTGTATTTTTTCTTTGGTTTGTTTAAAAGAGGTGGCATAAAAGGTTGTGTATTAGTTTGTGTATTATTGTCAATAATGTCTGGAGAGGAAGATATTTGTCTTTTAACTTGATTGGTTTTACTGGGAATATTTATAGATGATGGAGACGTTTCTACTGTTAGAATTTTGGTAGAATTATCTGAGACTGATGATGTACTGGGAGGAGGGTTTTGGTTTGTGTTGTTTATAGGTGTTACTGGTGAGTCAGTTTCTATTGTTAAATTTGTTTGCTCATTTGATTCCTGAGCTTTTGTTCTAGGTTGGATAGTTTCTAGTGAAGGGTTTAATGGGGTCAGATCAGTTCTATGAGGACATTCAGTTTCTTTGTGGCCTATAGTTTTACAATTTGAGCAGTTATATCCATCTATGGAAAGGAGCAGACGATATAGGGTGTTGTCATGTGTTATAAGAAAAGAATCAGGGATAGACACATTTTCTAGATGATTGATAAATATTTGCCGTCTAAAACTGAGGACATGGCTGTACTCTGTTTCCGGCATACCTACTCTTAAAATAGTCATCTTAGACACGGCAATGATACCCATCTTTTGTAGTTCTGCTTCTATAATGTTGCTAGGAATTGTAGGGTCTACATTAGATACGACGAGTCTATCGGCTGGAGTAATCAATCTTCTTATTTCTATCTCTGTTTCTTTTATATTTACAAATTTGTAGGAGTGGAGAAGTGAATCGACCATGCTTTTTAACGAAAGATAAATACAAATTCGATTGTTAGAAATTCTTGATGCGAAAATTACGTTACGGGGTCCTACTAGCGATCCTACTACTATGATGTAGTCGTGTATTTTAGTATCTTCCATACTAGATAGGACAACAGCGTGGTCTTTTGTTGGGTGTTTAAAAGAATTTACTGCAGTGGAATATGACATTGGTGATGATTTTTTTGTTTGAGTCATGTTGAATGAAGTTGTGTTATTTAAAGTGATATCGGTTGAAGTCATTTTAATTTAAGGTGCCGTAAGTCCGGCCCTGTCGCCAGTTCGAAAACTGGTCTTCGTTCTGGACACAATCTTGTTTTATCAGTATTTTGTAGGTTATATTTCTGATACTATTATTTATAATAATGTAATTTCAAGTAGGTACTCACGTTTGTCTATATTCGTGGGCACTTGTGTTGCACTTGAACTTTTATGCACAGGTGAAATAACAATATTTGAAAGGTAATTTACCATTCAAAAATAATTTATTTTAGAACGGCTTGTAAACGTGGTATATTGTACCATAGTCAGGACCGTACCACAATAATTTTTATACACATAGACGCGAAATGTTGCCAAGTCAGTGACGTTCGGTTTCTTGTTATTAGAACGTATTTATTTATTGTTATAAAAAAGTCGTTTTTTAGTAGTTTCAATGTGACACAAAATCTAGGCAAGGGATAAAAAAGTTTATTTGAAGAAAGTGTATTTTTTTGTCTTTCTTAATGGCGGTACAGGCTCATTTTTTCAATATTTTATTTAGTTATAGATTAATTTCCACATACTAACATATTTATAAAATTGGGCTCTGTAGCGCAATTCTTTAGTATAGTCCGTTCGCTAAACTCAGACTTAACTGGCTAATGATTTAAGCTAGTAATTTTGCCAATTTGATAAAATTGCCAAAAAAATAATTACTAAATAGTTAATAATTACTAAATATTTAGTAATTTTGCAAATTTTGTCAAAATTGGCAAAAAACAAAAAAGTTACGTGCTAAAATCTTTAGCCATTTGCGTCTGAGTTTAGCGAACCGACTATATATTACGAATATGTGTGAGAAATATCTTGACAAAATATTTAAAATTAGAGCCGCAATCTTGGAACGCGTTTGTGGCTACCTGTTGATCGCTACTGTTTGCTTTTAAAATATCCATAATATTGTCCTTTTCATGAGCATTTTTCAGCGCGTAACAAATGATAGGAAAAGTGTAAGTCCGTGATAATACACATTTATGACATTTATTCTAACATGACATTTTAGTTAAATCTGACAGTTGTCACATTTTATTTTCAATTTGGAATAAAAACAAATCAAATGTGTTTCTTGCATTTATAAAATGGTATTTTCTTTGATTTGTATAGTCTTATAAATTATACAGGTTTTATTTGTAATATTATTATCTAAAAAAAAAAAATATTTTTTTTATTATGGCGCCATGTATGTAATCACGGACGTGCCTTTTTTCTGTCACATACAATTTAATGCGTTAGAAAGAAATCGAAAAACTGTGACGCACTGAAAGATGATCATGAGAAAAAGAATAATATATTATGCAACGAGAATTTAATGATGGTCATTATGAAGCGAGTATGAGAGATACGAACGAGCCGCCTAGCGGCAGGTACGAGCTTCATAATGATAATTAAATGCAAGTTGTATACACGATTTTTTCTATGATCATTCACAAAAAAAATATATTCACTTTTATTAATTTTGTAACGCAAACAAATTAAGTAGTTTGTCAGTTTGACAGTTTGTTTACATATTGAGAACTGTCAAACCGTATGTATTTGCCTTGCCATTGGTCACTGCGCGTGTGCCACCTTTATCGCAAATGCCATATCGCGATTCTATTGGTTAAAAATCTGTATCGTAATGAAATTCTGTATCATAATGGAGTTCATTATGATACAGGTAGTGAAATCATAGGTATTATAGTATGAGAACATAAAAACAGATTGATATACCGTTGCATTTAATTATTTTTCTATTCTCATACTAAAATATATCAATTATGATTTCACTACCTGTATCATAATGAACTTCATTATGATACAAATTTTCATTACGATACAGATTTTTAACTAATAGAATCGCGATATGGCATTCGCGATGAAGGAATACATACGCTTTGACAGTGCTCAATATGTAAACAAACTGTCAAACTGACAAACTATTTAATTTGTTTGCGTTACAAAATTAATAAATTTGTAAAACTTATATAATGTTTATTTTAATAAGTTACAGGGGTGAAAAACTAAGAGAAAATTTAATGTGATTTTTAATTTCAAATATCTTTTTCAAAAGAAACTTTTTATTCTTTCTAAGGGACTTTCGGCCCTCGGTAATAAAGTAATCTCTCATTCTACGTTTAAATTTTTCAAAAATACTTATTAGTTTTCTCGGGATTCGAAAAAAATTATTATATTTAAAATATATTGAAAATATTGACAGGCGTCAAAATGTTCCTTTTCTCTTAATATGTATGTAGTAATCAAATTATTTAACTAGTAGCCGTCAGTATTAATTTTATTTTATTCCTTTGCCATTTGCTACTTTTTACGATTATTTTTATTTGGCAAAGGCTCGTTTTGGTTTTTACTTCTTGATGTTTGACATGTATTTTATCTTCTAGTTTTTGGAATAAGATCGCCTTTCTCCCTTTGGGAGCCTCAAGCATGAAGCCCCATCGCCGGCGATGCCACTACAAGGCTGACAACAGCGAAGACCATGTCATCTAGACTGCAACGACGGACATCTCCAGCTGCAGGGGCCTGAGGCCATAACATCTGCCCAGGTCTACAAGTCTACAGCAGTACCATCCGACATAAAGAAGTTACCATCAAATACCAAAAGCCATATAATCCAAGAAATGTTAGATTTTGGCAAGAATTTGACTATATTTGTTAATGCATTTAATAAGTCACATTTTTATTACATGATTAGTTAAATAGTCCGTTCTTTAACGGTAAAATATTGCAAAACCTCTAAATTTTAAAGAACCGCTTGGATTGATATAAAATTTGGCATACACATAGCTAACAAGTCAAAGAAAAAAAGTGATATTGTGCCGATATGTGCTTTTGCCTCGGGGGGTGGTTTTCACCCCCTCTTGGGAGTGAAAAAATATTCGTCCAAAGTAAGTCAGGAAATAAATAAACTGGCTAATTTTAAGTAACTTTTGTTCTATAGAGTTTTTTCACTAAGTCAATACTTTTCGAGTTATTTGGCAGTGAATATGTTCATTTTTTCAACAAAATAACCATGCTTTTAGACGGTTTTTCGCAAATAACTCAAATAGTAAGTATTTTGGCGAAAAAATATTCTTATCAAAAATATAGCCCGTAAAAAACTAAAAAAAATGTTCTATGTATCACGTCTCTATACCTAGTAGAAGCAGAGTTATAGCTAATAAAAATAGGTCAAATTCCAAATGGAATAATTTAACGTGAAATAACCAAAAATGAAGCACATTTCGGGGAAAACTCATTACAACTTATTTAAAGTGTTTAAAAAAGCTTCATTTTTGTTTTATAAAAAAAATTTCTAGCATTAAAAGTAAACAAGATACGCTCAAAATAAAGTTAATCCCTTTTTGTTTTGGTAAAAAAAAACGAGAAAATCATCCCCTAATTAGTATCTTAAATGAACTTAATCGTTACGATTTCAAGTTTCTTGACTCGTGTATGTATTGTTTATATGATCTGTAAGTTTCATCGCTTTAATGTCCTTATTATTGAAAGGGCTGTAGTTAGAAGGGGTTGAACGAGTCAATAATTACGAATGTATGCAAATTTAGAAACACTAAATCTTAATAAATTTTTGTCTAACAGAAAAACAAAAAATACATGATATTCAGAAAAGCGATGCTAACTTTTTTTGTTTTTCGAGATTTTTGGTATCTCTAATAATTTTTAAGTTATTTTGAAAAAAAGCATATTTTTCAAAATTAAAATTTTTAAAAATTTTATTTTGAAACCAAATTTTTTCAAAAATAAGCACTTTGAATCGATGAAACTTGCAGATCATATAAACACAACATAAGTAAAATAATTTGTGGAGCGGTAATGATTAATATCATTTTAATTTGCTAATTAGGGGGTGGTTTTCCCGATTTTTTTTTGCAAAACAAAAGGGACCAACTTTGTTTTGAGCGTAAATTGCTTAAATTTATTGCTAGAAACTTTTTGTAAAAACATAAATAAATCTTTCTTTATATACTTTAATAAAGTTATTATGGATTTTCCCCAAAAAGTGCTTAATTTTTTGGATATGTCACGTCGAAATATTATATTATAAATTTGGTGAATATGAATCTATTTTTCATTGGCTATAACTCTGGTTCTACGAGATCTAGAGATCTAACGCGTACACTTTTTTTAGTTTTTTATAGGCTATATTTTTGCTAAGAACGTTTCTTTCGACAAAATACTTACTTTTTGAGTTATTTGCGAAAAACCGTCTAAAAATGTGGTTATTTTGTTGAAAAATGAACATATTCACTCACAAATAACTCGAAAAGTGTTGACTAGGTGAAAAAGCTCTATAGAACAAAAGTTACTTAAAATTAGTCAGTTTACCCATTTCCGGACTTATTTTGGACATATATTTTTTCACCCCCAAGAGGGGGTGAAAGTCACCCCCAGGGCAAAAGCACACATCGGCACAATATCACTTTTTTTCTTTGACATGTAAGCTATACGTACGCCAAATTTCATGTCAATCTAAGCGGTTCTTTAAAATTTAGAGCAAAAACCGTGAAATAATGCACTAAAAGTATTGCTTTGCTTTGTTTGCTTCCAATCCAGATTTTCATAGTTTTTATTTAAGATTAGGACAAGACGAAAACACATCTTGGGAGACTGAGCTAGGCTAGGGTGAACGATGGCTATCATGGATGATTGAGGTATTATTATTCAATATTATTTCAATTATCTGGGGTAGTTTTTCGTTTCGTTTCAAATTTGAAATAACTTTTTTGTTTATAAATAATTTTTAATTCAGAAAATGTTTAAATGAAAGTATTTAAAAAAAATTGAAGGCACTCGTGGGAGTGCCGACAGAAGTGAAAACTTCTTATAGTAAATAAATTCCGAGCTCAATGCTTTTTCCCCATCCAAAAAGAAGTGCTCTATCATATACACGATGCGTATACCCTATGCTATTTTGTATACATACACATAATTTATATACCTACGTACAAAATTTATTTCAGCGGAGTGATGATGGTCGCAAATTCAATACTTTTTCCCCATCCAAGAAGTGCACAACGTCCCTAAAGAAATTTTCAATTCGAAAATGTATTTCGTCGAAGCGATGACATTCTCTAATGTAATACTTTTTCCCCATCCAAAATGTGCACAACGTTCCTCAAGAAGTTTTCACTTCAAAATTTTTTTCGTCGAAGCAATGACGGTCGCTAATTTAATAATTTTTCCCCATCCAAAAAGGGCACAACGTCTCTCAAGAAGTTTTCACTTCAAAAATCAATTTCATCGAAGCGATGACGGCCGCTGATTTTATAATTTTTTCCATCCAAAAAGTGCACAACGTCCCTAAAGAAGTTTTCACTTCAAATATTTATTTCGTCGAAGAGATGACGGTCGTTAATTTATTACTTTTTCCCCATCTAAAAAGTGCACAACCTCCCTAAAGGAATGTTTACTTCATATATTTATTTTCTTAGAAGCGATGATGGTCGCTAATTTAATACTTTTCCCCATCCAAAAAGTGCACAAAGTCCCTCAAGAAGTTTTCACTTCAAAATTTATTTCTTCGAAGAGATGACGGTCGCGATGACGGTCGCTAATTCAATGCTTTTTTCTCATCTAAAAAGTACACAACGTCCCTAAAGAAATTTTCACTTCAAAAATTTATTTCGTCGAAGCGATGACGGTCGGCAATTTAATATTTTTCCTCATCCAAAAAGTGAACAACGTCCCTCAAGAAGTTTTCACTTCAAAAATTTATTTCTTCGAAGCGATGACGGTCGCGATGATGGTCGCCAATTTAATACATTTTCCCATCCAAAAAGTGCACAACGTCCCTAAAGAAATTTTCACTTCAATAAATATACGTACAAAATTTATTTCATCGAAGAGATGATGGTCGCGATGATGGTCGCGAAATAAATCCTTTTTCCCCATCCAAAAATAGGTTTTACATATATTTTAAATTTAAATACTTCTATACAATTTATGTATACATACACATAATATAGATACGTACAAAATTTATTTCGCCGAAGAGATGACGGTCGCGATGACGGTCGCGAAATAAATCCTTTTTCCCCATCCTAAAATAGGTTTTACATTTATTTTAAATTTAAATACCTCTATACAATTTATATACAAATAATATATAGCATAAGCGATGACGGTCGCAATGACGGTCGCGATGACGGTCGCGATAACGGTCGCGATGACGGTCGCGAATTCAATGCTTTTTCCCCTATCCAAAAATCGCACAACGTCCCTAAAGAAGTTTTCACTTCAAAAAAGTCTGCTGTTGAACGTTTTTCTCTACAATGCATATTTTTTCACAATATTGAAATGAAACAAGTCGTTTCTTAAATGTTACTAAAGAACGATGACGGAGTAAAAATTTGGATACCCACGGGATGGCGTGCTTTTTCTATTTACATATTTCTCCCAGATATTCTAGTAGCCATTAATTTTTCGATTTTTCAAGTGCGTTCTCGGCTTCGTTTCCTGGTGTATAATGAAGGTTGACTTCTTTCAATATTTATCTTATCAAACATATTAGTTCAGAGAAATAAGGAAAAAAAATATCACGTTGGTGACACAACCCCCTCTCGGCCGAAATTAAATTTTTTGAGTAGTATGGACATCTATAACAATAACCTATATATTTCCTGCAGCCAATTTTGATGATATACATAGTTATAAACAAATGAAAATCAAAAAACGGTAAATTTTCTCTTTTTTCGTCTATTACCAAAAAGTTAAGCATTTTAAACAAATTTAAGAGTGAGAAACTCATAAATGGTATAAAAAAGACTTCAATATCAATATGGTGTTCACTAAATATGTCTAACCTTATTGGTTGCTTAGAAAATTGCAAAATAAATAATAAATTTTGGGTTTTTATAAATATTCATACGCTTATGTAAAAATTAACTTAGAACCTTCTTATTCCACGGAATTCCGAGGCTTCTGGTGCTTAAATCACACCCTAAATTTCAAAGCAATTGGTCAAATACTTTAAAAGTTATTTAATTTGTTTTTCCCAAATAATTTTTTTTGCAACACTATAAGTCAGAAAATGATTAAGTTACAGTAATACTTTGGAGAGTTTATGAAAGAAGAAGATTTATTTACACTATTAATTTGATTAAAAGAAAATGACAAGAAATAATTCTAAATATTGCAAAATTATTTTGCGAGAACATGTGAATTAAAAAAAGGGGGGCTAACTTCGTCCCTAATTGTCCTAGGACAATTGTTTTTCTTTCTAAATGTGTATAAAAATTCAGTCTTTCTAAATATGTAAAAATAATTTTTCTACGGGTAACGGTTAAAAAGTTACTCTAATTGTTTATAAGTAAGCAAAAAGTCGACATGTTTTTGCAAAATAATTTTACACTGTTTAAAATTACTTTTTGTCGTTTTTTTCAATTAAGTTAATAGTATTAATGTAAAAATTTATAACTTATTTTGCAATTTTCTAGCAACAAATAAGGATAGACATATTCAGCGAACGCCATATTGAAGTTTTTTATATGATTTATGAGTTTTTAATAATAGACGAAAAAAGCGAAAATTTACGGTTTTTTGATCTCCATTTGTTTATAACTATGTATATCATCAAAATCGGCTGCAGGAAACATATAGGTTATTAATATAGATGTCCATACTACTCAAAAAATTTGGTTTCGGTCTGGAGGGGGATGTATCACGGGAAAAATCTTATTTCTCTGGACTATATAACAAATGTTCTCTTGACGGAAAATAATTTTAAAATTCACTTTTTTAAATTTGAAAATCCATAAAGTATCCTTAATATTTTCCTCTACTATATTTTCTTAAAAATTAATGCGATTTAGAAAAATATAGACATTAAATGGCGGTTCAAATATGAGCTAACCTTAAATTCCATTACAAAACGGCTTATCATGAATTATAGTTCATTTAACAAAGCCGTCCACAGTATTTAGGTTGTTTTTCCTGAAATAGCAGCGCCATTTAAATGTTTTCTACTTCCAAAATACAGCCATTTGTCTAGGAGAGAGAGTTTTTGTCGAATCTTAATGTAGGTCGCATAGTTCAACTTTAACAAGTCAAAAGAGCATTTTGCCTGAACCTACCTATATTTAGCCATTGAAGACCGTTTCAGAGGCGTAGAATTTATTATTTCAAAAAATTTATGTGTTACGTGTTTTATTTACAAGAATAAAAAACCGCTGAACGCCGTAAAAATGAGTGGCGCATACAATATTCCAGCTACAAAAGATCTGATATGAATATTACGTGGCGCGAAAATGTATTTTCATCTTGATGCAAAATAAACTTTTAGTTTTATTTTAAACGATTTTTCCATAATATTTGCTCAATTTGAAGTAAAACGCGCCACAAAAAGTAACTTCGATACAGTTTGAATTTTGAAAATCTTTTGTGGCGCGTTTACTTCAAATTTAGCAGATATTATGAAAAAATCTTTTAAAATAAAACTAGAATTTTTTTTGCATCAAAATGAAAAACATTTTCGCGCCACGTAATATTCATATCAGATCTTTTGGAGCTGGAATATTGTATGCGCCACTCATTGTTACGGCGTTTAGCGGTTTTTTATACTTGTATCAGGAGTTTTTCAAAGTTATTTATAAATTAAATGTATGAAGTTGAATGCAATATTTCTCGATTACACGTTAAGCTTTATAAATTGTCGCCTTTGTCGCATTACCTCCCAAATTATCTAGTGTCCATTGAATGTACAGGTTTATTCACTATATTTTGACCCCCCCGGAAACTGCTTCATTTACAGAATTAGAAAAAAATGTTAAAAATACAAAAGTTATTCGATTTTTAAATTATGATTTTTTGACATATATATATCATACTAGTGACGTCATCCATCTGAGCGTGATGTCGTAATCGACTATTTTTTTTAATGAGAATAGGGGTCGTGTGCTCACTTGAAAGGTTATTCAATTCTCTATTCAGTAATATAACCATTAAGATAATTATTTATACAGGGTGTCCAAAAAATTTTTTTAAATTAAATTATTTAACACAAAAAGAAAAGTGTATGTAATTTATTTAATTCAAAATACATTCCACTGCTGTCAGAAAACAGAAATAAATGTTAATTGAACAAATAAACATTACTTTTCACTTAATACTGCCACCCATCTGCCTGAGGCAGTTTAAACATTGAATTTAAGCAAAAAGCAATGTTTATTTGTGCAGTAAACTTTTATTTATGTTTTCTAACAGCAGTAGAAGATATTTTGAAATAAATAAATTACATACCTTCTTCTTTTTGTGTCAATTAATTTAATTAAAAAAAGTTTTTTTGACACCATGTAAAAATAATTATCTTAATGTTTATATTACTGAATAGAGAATTGAATACCCTTTCAAATGAGCTCTCACACGACCCCTATTCTCATTTAAAAAATAGTCGATTGCGTCATCACGCCCAGATGGATGACGTCACTAGTATGATATATATGTCAAAAGATCATAATTTAAAAATCGAATAACTTTTGCATTTAATATTTTTTTCTAATTCTGTAAATAAAGCAGTTTACAGGGGGTCAAAATATAGTGAGTAACCCTGTACACTAGATTTTTTTTCTATTCGAAATAGATTGAAAAAAATATTGGGATGGCCGGTAAATAAACTCAGTAAATTGCCCGTTGCCAGATCAAATTTAGTGGTAACTACTACAACTACATAAACCATTTCGGGAATAATCGTTAATTGGATTATACTTTTGTAGCTTAATACCTTCTAAACGGCTTAACCGATTTTGATCACTGTACCTACATGAGTTTGAAACGTATGGACAAGTAGTATCTGACGCATCTAAGGTCAAGTATGATATTTGAAGCTATTACAGGAATTATTGAGCTTGAAAAACCGTTTTTTCAATAGATAATATATTTGATCATACTTATGAAGCCTATAACTTAAAAATTCGAATTTTCCCGGATATGAGGTATACACCGTTAGATTTGTCTAGAATCCTTCTACAAACGATCAGTTATTGGCGCAATTCGTAGGTTGAAACTTTGAGTAATTGTCGAAAACCCAAAATTTTCAAAGTTTAGTTTTTCAGTTTTTCGGCTATACTGAGCTTTGTGTATGTCTGATCGTGACGTCTTACACACCATTTGAAAGCTTAACTCAACAATATTGATTTGGTGTATTTGCGGTTCTCCTGTCTCTTCTTGAACCGAAGATGTATACCCCCAAAAAATATGCCGTTTTGTACTTACCAAGTCCTATAGCTGACTTATGGGTGGTCAAAAGTCACAAACTACACCGGTTCTGAATCGGCCCTGACCCCGTCTTCAAACACAGAAAAAAAATCAAATCGGTTTACCTTTTCCAGTCATATACATACATACATACATACATATCCATAAACATTTTACCTTTTTTATATAGAAATTGACTCATATTTCTGAGCTCGGCAACTTTTGAATAGTATAACCGATTTTTAAAATTAGACATGCGTTGGAAAAGTAATGATTAGTACTATTAGAAGCCGCAAAGGTCGGACATACATTTTTGAAATTTTTGGGAGTTTTGTGGACGAGAACGAAAACAGACCCTAAATAAGAAGGGCCGTAAAATCCTTGGACCCAAATGGATGGTTGACATAGGAATGGATGAGTCTTGAACTTTAAGATGGGAGTTGGCCCAATTTTCAATTCAGTCAGATTTAGAAAATCGAAAATTTCGTGTATATATAGTGTCGCATGTAGGGGGGTGTGGGTTTGCGGCACTGGCGAGAACTGCTGTTCTCTGATAATAACAAAAAGCTATATATTTTACCCTTTTTAAGGATCTTAGATGAAGTTATTTCGATCTTCATCCGATGATGATGATGATGATGAAGATGTTGATGATGATGATGATGATGATGATGATGATGATGATGATGATGCTGATGATGACGATGATGATGATGCTGTGTTTTATTTATAACAAAAGGCCATACATATTTTACTCTTTTTAAGGACCTTAGAAGAAGTTATTTCTCTAAAACCTTAATAATTTATGAATAAAGGGAGGCCATTACATCACAAAATTAAAGTCGGTAGGTATATTGAATCAATTGTGTCTTCTACTGGACTCTGGCCCTATTAGTTGTATGATGTTTGTCACTTGATTTTCCATAGCCTTCTTGATTTTTTCATATTTTTGGCTTTAATTTTTATGACTTAATTCTAATTTTACGCTCTTGCCAAGTATCTCTTCCAATTTGATTGTACGTAGTACACTAGGTAGGTTGTAGGTAGTACACTACCTTAACGTTTTCGGCATTCTACACATTGCCTTCTTCTTCTGTTGGTGCCTATTCGGTTCGAATATTGGGGATCGTTCTGGCTATAATTATTTTATTAACTGATGCTTGAAATAGATTAGTTGTTGTTGTGAAAAACCCAATTCCTCAGGTTCTCTAACCATGATATTCTTCTTCTCTCAATTCCTCGCTTTCGGAATACTTTTCCTTGAAGGATTACTTTCTCCTTTTAATGGTATAAATCACCTCTCTTTCGTTCCCCATTCTTCGTAATACGGTCTCGTTGGTTATCTTGTCCGTCCATGATATCCTTAGGATTCGTCTGTATAGCCACATCTCGAAGGCTTCAAGTTTTTTCTCCATCGCTTCAGTGAGTGTCCAGGATTCAACTCCGTAATATAATATTGAGAAGATATAACATCGTAGGAGCCTAAATTTTATCTCCAGATTAAGGTTATGACTTTTAAAGGGTTTGGTTATGTTATTAAATGCACTCCTAGCCTTCCCTATTCTACATTTTTTTTTCTTATGAGTGATCCCATTGTTCGTTTACTATTGTTGCAAGATAGGTATACTGTTTTACTCGGTCCACTTGTGTATTGTTGATAAGCAGTTGGCGTTTTATTGAGTTTTAGAAATATTGACGAAAAACGTGAAAAACTACGAATTTACCGATTTCTCCCCTCTCCCCACCAAACCCGACGCTCAAAATGGTGTGACTTTTTCTGAAAATTATGTGGGCCGTGGGCCATATAGAACAATTTGGTGTTGGAGGATAACTTTCACTTTGGATGTCTGGGTTTGGGTCTAGTTATACCATATTATATTAGCGATTGCTTACTTCTACTAATAATAGCAACATCGTCTGCCTTACGAATTCGAAGATTACGAAAATCTTCCTCTATTTTGTCTCTTTTCACACTAGCAAAAGCTTGTTTAAAGTCTATATACATATTATATAGTTCTATGTAGTATTGGTAAGCGTTTATTATCGTTCTATTATGAATATATTGTTCATAGTGGCTCTATTTGTTCTGAATCCATTTTGATAATCACCAGTTATATTTTCGGAGTATTCTAATAATAGATCATACCAGAAACGTTTAGCAATATAATTAGCCTATAATTCTGGTATTCTGTTTATCCCCTTTCTCATATTATTGAATGTATAGAGCCAACTACTTCCCATTATTCTGGCAATTGTCCTTGGTCCATATCAATGTTGTTAGGTAATGAGTTCTTCCTCAGAGTTCGTTTCTTCCATTTTTTAATAATTCTGCCGAAATTCCGTCCGTTGCTAGCTCTTTATTGTTCTTTATTTTCTTTATTATTTGAACCACTTCTTCATAACTCGGATTTTTAATGTGCTGATCAGCTTTAACATATTGTTTCGTTTTGATCATTTTCATTGTCTGCATTTAGGTTTTTCGAAGTATTATTTCCATCTCTTTATAATTTTTTGCTTCTCTATTAATAGTTCTCCGTCCTTGTCTTTTCATATCGTCAATTTCGATATAAATGACTGTGTGCTTTCTTTTATTCTTTTATGGAATGTTCTGCGTTTGTGTCTATTTTTATGCTTTAGGATTTCTTGTACTTGTTTTTCCTTTTTTTTTTTCTACATACTCTAGTCGTTTCTATTCACTTTTCATTATAAATTTCCCTGCTATTTCGTGTGTTTCTTTGAAGTCGGTTAAGTCTAGCTTGCGAAACATTGTATATCTTTTTAGAATTACTTATACCAGTTAATTTTATTATTTTGGGAGTTGATTTTGTCATAAATATTTTATTAAATGTTTCCGTCCCTATTTATACTCGTAGGTACGGCACTGGGCTAAATAAGCTTTGTGCGCAATGATATTTTGTTTGTTTTTGTGACAAGTGAGTTATTCTGTAAGCGGAATTAATAATAGTGGGTCATATATCGTAAGCTGTAATTTTTTATAAGGGCTGGATGGATGTGCCTGAGGGCAGAGGCGTGTGACAAATTACGAGCACCTATGGACACTCTCTTTGGTGACGTTTATCACCGCTATTATCAAAGAAATAACACGCGCACTCCATGTTTTATGGCTATTTTCAATAACTGGGTTTAGGGGGACTTTTCGGTTGCGTTTCAGCTCGGGGGGTTTTTCGGTCAAGTACTTTGGGACGTTTTTAAATATACCCATGACCTTTTCGCACAAATTAAGCACAGTAAAATAAAAAATAATGGAAATGTACTCAAATGTTAAACGGAATGAAAAACGTTCGGTTTATGAGAAATATATTCAATAAAAACTACTTAGGCATATTAGACTAGGGCGCATCTCTAAAAATATTAGTACATTTGGATGTTGAGAGGTTACTCATATTTTTTTGCAGAAATTGCTTGAAAATAACTGATATAATAATATTTGAGTTATCCTCCCACTCGAAAAGGTCCGGAACATTGTTTAAATAATCAAAATGTCGAAAAATTAAGGAAAAATTCGATTTCTTCTTGGTTTTTTGATTATAATTTTAAAAGTATTCATTTTCGGGAAAAGTTATACAGACGTAAAAGTTGCGTAATTAAATTTCCTACAATATACGATTAACTGAACATTTTTAAAATTGTCATCCTTGTTACAAAATAGCAATAATTTCGAAAAAAAAACATAAAAAACAACTATTCGCATTTTACGATTTTCACCCATTTATGCTACACTTAGAAGTTTCATATTTTATCTAGAAAAACTATATGATATGATAAAACAATGCTGTAAATTTCATTAAGATGGGTTTAATAGATTTTGCAAAATAAATTTTGCAATCCAGCTTTTGCAAAAAAAATTAATTTTTTCAACATGTTACAGCACTTAAAATAAATCTGACAGCAAGTTGAATTCTTTTTTGATATAAAAGAATACTGTACCTTTCATTTGCAATTTTCAAAATTAAAATCGGTTAACTACCACGGCGTCAGGAATTTTTTTAAATAAGCATTAATTTTTGGTGCTACGCGCAGGACAGCTGATACGTTCGCTCTGATTGGGCACTCCAATGATCTTTGAAAATGATTGATAAATTTTAATTTTTAATACATTTCGAAATAAATAAATAAATTTGTTTACTCCAAAATAAAACACATACGTCCTTTGAAATAACACCTTTTTAGCAAAAAATTTATTTGTTCATATATTTTAACTTATAAAAGTGTACTATTTTTAAACATTTATGCAAATGTTTAAACACTTTTTCACAAACAATAATCAAATTAGTTTGATTTTTGTGGAATTAAAATATGAACATACAACAAAATATAGAGTAAGAAAATAATATATTAGATAAATATTGAAAGAAATTTTGGTGGAAATCAACTTGTGTAAATCGAACACTTCTGTCGTGCGCGTAGCACCAAAAATTAATGTTTATTTAAAAAAACTCCTGACGCCGTGGTAGTTAACCGATTTTAATTTTGGAAATTGCAAATAAAAGGTGTATTCTAGATATTCTTCTATTTGCAAAAACAAATTTAACTTACTATCTGCTTTATTTTCGGTCCTGCAACATTTTGAAAAAACGAATTTTTTTGGGAAAGCTGGATTGCAAAATTTATTTTGCAAAATCTATTGTTTTTTATATTTTTATATTTGTTTTTTCGCAATTATTGCTATTTTGCAACAAGGGTAACAATTTTAAAAAAATTTACCAATCTTTTATTGTAGGAAATTTAATTACGCAATTTTTATTTTTGTGCAACTTTTTTTCGGAAGGGAATACTTTTAAAGTTATAATCAAAAAAACGAAGAAAAACATCGAATTTTTCCTTCATTTGACATTTTGATTATTTAAACAATGTTCTGGACCTTTTTGTGTGGGAGGATAACTGAATTATTATTATATGGGTTAATTCCAAGCAATTTTGGCAAAAAAATAGAGTCACCTCTGAACGTCCATCTCAAAACAGATCCGCCCTGGACTATATGTATAAACACAAAATAATTCCGAAAATGTCATCAAAGCCATTCAACATGGGTAACTAGAAGCAAACGGATGATGTACTATACAGCCGAAAAAGTCAAATGAAATGGGAAATAATGTCGTTTGATATTGAATGTCATGTAGTTACAAAAGAAGAATAACAAATGCCTTTTGCAAAAAATACGATACTTAGTTGGACGACTGGTGTCGCAAAATGGAATAAACGTAAACATAAATATATTAAGGGAATTTCAAATATAGCACCAACTGACGTTAAAAAGCAAGATTTAAAATTTTTGATACCCTCATTTATTGTCTCTCGAGTTATGCTTGAAAACCATTCTACATTTTTATTTTCGTCAATTTTTTACACACTATCGTAAAAACTTTTAAGGTGGGTAATGAGCGATCTACAAATACTCCATCAAATACACTAAGCATCAAAATTATATCTTTATTATTCAAGAATATCTTTGTAATAATATTGTTGCTAAACTGGTAAGTGTCATTGTATACCGGGTGTAACAATATTAGTGTGTTTTTTCCTCAAAGTTCGGAACACCCTGTGGAATATTCCAGCGTATATAAAATATTGAAATTTAAACTCAACTGAAGCCTAAGGTTTTCTTAACATTTTGCTCTTTGATTTATTCGCTTATGTTGGATAATAAAAAAAATTAGGTACTTTAACAACGAGCAACGTTCTTCATCAATACAGGGTGTTTCTAAATAAGTGCGACAAACTTTAAAGGGTAATTCTGCATAAAAAAATAATGACTGTTTGCTTTATAAACATAATATATTATGTCCGTATATGCTTCGTTTTCGAGATACGGGATGTTGAAAATTTTCTTACAAACTGATTATTTATTTATTGCTCTCAAACCGGTTGAGGTATGCAAATAAAATTTAGAAGGTTTTAAGAGGTAGTTATTGCACATTTTTTGACATACATCTAAGAATTTTAGACCTATTATTGGCGTGCATATGGGTCATATTATCCGTATGCACGCCAATGGTGAATATAAAATTCTTAGTTGTAAGTCAAAAAATGTGAAATAACTATCTTTTAAAACCTAGTAAATTTCATTTGCATATCCCAACCGGTTTTATAGTAATAAATAAATCGTCAGTTTGTAAGAAAACATTCAACATACCATATCTCGGAAACGAAGCATTTGCTGACATATGTTTATGAAGAAAGCGGTCATTATTTTTTATGCAGTTACCCCTTAAAGTTTGTCGCACTTATTTAGAAACACCCTGTATTGATGAAGAACGTTGCTAGTTGTTAAAATACCTAACTTTTTATTATCCAACATAAGCGAATGAATCAAAACGCAAAATTTTAAGAAAGCCTAAGGCTACAGCTAGTTTTAATTTCAATATTTTATATGCGCTGGAATATTCGACGGGGTGTTCCAAACTTTGAGGAAAAAACACACTATCATTGTTACACCCGGTATACAATGACACTTACCTGTTTAGCAACAATATTATTACATCGATATTGTTGAATAATAAAGCTATAACATCTTAAAAAAATCACTCAAATCGGACAACAGGTTTAGGAAATACGACACATCAAAAATGCCCCACTTTTAAAGTGTATTTCTACGTTGCTTTGGTGGTAGGAACTGTAGGAAACGTAGGGTAAATACTTATTAGATTATTCTCTTAATTGTCACTATCAAACGCAACATTCTATTCAACAGCCACCTTAAGATTCGTACTTACGATCGCACCTGGGGGGTCTAACAGGGCTCATCCAGGGTGGGGGTACAGCTGTCAAAGATCTAACATATATTTTTTAAAAAATCATACAAAAGTAAAAAACTTCGTTTGTACAATGGTATAAAAAAGTTTATTAAAAGCCATTCAAAGTCATCCAGAAGGATTCGCAAAACGTTTTCGATCTAGATCATATCATCTTCAGTGCCTAGAACGAAGTATTTCCACGTTAGAATGAATGCAAAAGGTTAAAATTGTGACTAGTTGAAGAACAAATAAATAAATAATTTGTGGTAATACTTACGTTCTGCTTAGTACATGAAACTAGCAACTTTATGAAATTGGTAACATCGAGAAATATGGTTTACATGATACTTATATAATATTTATAGCGACTCCAAGTCGATGTTAAAAGATTGAATGTGTTAGGAGTGCTCAAAGGGCAACATGGTTCCCTGCTCGATAAAAACTTGTGGTTCTTGCCAGTTCAATAGACACAGACCAACAAAAGTGAAGGAGATGACAATCTAATTATTAAACAGAAGCGACATGACAAGACAGGTAGTCAATTTTTGGTTATGAATTTAAAAAGTGTTGTTTATGAATGTATAGTATTTTTACTACAAAAACGTTATTACGTAGGTCAAAATTTTTGACGTAAGAGAACTGTCAAAACATTAGAATGTGACTTTTCATTATTGCCGTGTTTATAATAAACATAGCAATAATGAAAAGTCACATTCTAATGTTTTGACAGTTCTCTTACGTCAAAAATTTTGACCTACGTAATAACGTTTTTGTAGTAAAAATACTATATATTAAAATGAAATTTAAATTATAATAAATTAGATTTTAATAAAAATGTCTAAAAAGCAACTCTCTAGTACATAAAAAAACTGTTGTTGATGCTAAATTGATAAAAATATTACTCATAGTAGAGTCAATGACGTCATTGATGACAGTTTTGAAAAGAAGACGAAAGTTTAATTTAGTTTGAAATAGAAAGAGAAAGAAAAATAATTAAATGTGAACACTGATGATGCATAAGGATGCTGAAATAGTTGCTATATGGAGATGGTAGTCCAACTCTGAATCGAATATAAACAAAACCTGCCTTGAACCCTTTTTAATCTTTTTCATTTTACTCAGTTTTTGAGTATTTAGAAACTGTCTTTCGGTCCTTTTCCTAGACGAAGAGAAGGTAAATGCGTGGCCTAAGTGTCCTCTATTTGCTTTCTCCTATTTTCGTCGTCTCTACGTGATTATATATTGTAAAATCCGGAGATATGGGATGCAGCCAGAAAGCAATTTATTAACGAAAAGTCTTAGATTTAAAATATTGTTTATTATATTTTTATTTCAATTATTCTAATTGTTTAAAAAGTAGTAAATTTTGTATCTGGGGCTTTTCGTTGTTTTCCTCGTAATATGAGAGATGTCGCTGATTTGCGTCTCAAAAGGTGGGTTCATTGCATCGCGATATTTTGCCTTAAAAGAGGCAGAATGTTTATATTCCCTTTAGAGTTGTGACTGCATAATCTTCACTGATGATGCATAAGGATGCTGAAATAGTTGCTATATGGAGATGGTAGTCCAACTCTGAATCGAATATAAACAAAACCTGCCTTGAACCCTTTTTAATCTTAAATGTGAACAATTTATAGACATCCAAAGGTAAGATACATAGTTATGTTGTAAAAATAAAAAGAGTAATGTTGGTTGCTTATTATAATGGTTGTAATGGTTGTTAACAAATTGAAAAAATATTTACATTTAATTTATTGTCTGAATTAGTGAACTGATAATTTTAAATCTATAGACGGTAATGGAGTAAACAGACTGAAATGAAAGAAATATATAATAATGTAAAAGTTTTTAAGTAGAAAAGAGTGTTTAGCAGAAGCCAGTTGAAAACAGTTTGGTACCTAATGGTGGTTGCCTGATATGATAGGTTGAAAAAATATAAATTTAAAAGATGTTAAAATGTCAGATAAAATAAATTGAAAGGATCTATGTAAAGAGAGAATAACATTAATGTTAATATCAGAAATGTAAATTGAATTAGTTAAGCTGAATGTATGTTTTTTTTATTTAAATTTATGTGTCTCGGCAGCAACGGCCATTGACACAAACAATATTGGTTATACAATAATTAATTACAATAAGGACTTAAAACTAATTATTATAACAGTTAATTTCGAAATCTTAAATAACATTAGGTAAAAATTATGAAGAAAAAAAAATTGGATATACAATCATTGGATACTATAGAGACGTACAACTAATTATAAAATTGCTTCGGTCTTCTTGGGATACTTCGGACGTTGTTTAGTCATAGTAGCAGTTGCATATGAACTAGTAAGATTACTGGAAGAATTGGGTCCAGACATGGTGTTGCTAACAGTGGGGGAACATTGATTTAAATTGTTACTCATGTAGTCAAAAGTAACTTGAATTTATTTATATTAACGCTTTGGATGCCTGGACATAAGTGATAACCTTGGATACATCACTGCAATACTGGTTGCCTCACCGTTGACGTCCGTTGAGACGGGATAGCAACAGTGAAAAACTATTGACAGTTTGACACTGAATGGGTTTAAATTGGAAGATTATTAAGTAAAACATCTCTTACTGACTGAAGTTACAGCTTGTTCTTGATGATTAACACGTAACACAATTGTTATTAGTCACTATTTGAGCGAAAGCTAATTTAAATAACTAGTGTTTACAGTAATAATTACAAATTTCGGCACTAATTTACAGATCGATACATACACGTTCTGACGTTAGTTTGACAGACCGAATGTAGACAGACAGACTGTATTAGAGTGAAATTTAAATAATTTAAATTATAATAAATTAGATTTTATTGAAAAAGTCTAAAAGTCAACTATCTGTTACAGAAAGAACTGTTGTTAATGTTAAGTTGATAAAAATATTAATCACAGTAGAGTCAATGACGTCATTGATGACAGTTATGAAAAAACACGAAAGTTTAATTTATTTTGAAACAGAAAGAGAAAGAAAAATAATTAAATGTGAACAACTTATAGACGTACAATTGAAAAATATTATAATTTAATTTATTGTCTGAATTAGTGTACTGATAATTTGATATTTGTAGAAGGTAATGGAGTAAACAGATTGAAATGGATGAAATATAATATATTACTGTAAAAGTTATAACGAGAGAAGAGTGATTGGCAGCAGCAGGTTGAAAACAAGTAAAGGTGGTTGCCTGATATGATAGTTTGAGAAAATATAATTTTAATTGAATTACTGAAAGAATAGTATTGTATTTAATTATATGTATTTAATGATAATGACCTAAAAGATGTTAACATGTCAGATAAACTAAAATTTTGATTTGAAATAATCTAGATAAAGAGGGAATAACAAGGTTGTTAATATCAGAAATGTAAAGTGAATTATGTGTTAAACAATTGTAATTTTGTAATTGTTTCACGCACTTCATTTCACTCACTTAAGAATCAATATGGCTGGCATTGGAAGATGGTATTCCTACTTGGATTGCATTTCTAGGAACTACTAAAACTCTTGAACACCACACACTCTTCCAGCCTATTGCGAAGTGAGCGGGATTCTTTGAAGCCTGGAAAACCCAAGTAAATTCAGACCCCATACCCATCAAAGAATCTGTATGAGCAACATACATTGATTTAGATGAAGATTTCTTCCCCGGAGGGTCTTTTTCTGGTAGAGTCCATGCCCCGTACGTTCGTCACTAGATGAGGGTCGTGGATCTCTATGTACATGTGTTGCTACATGAACACCTGCCCGTTATCATCACTGTACCGAAGTGAGCACGTCCAGCAAGCGCAGTCCAGCTTGTGACTGGTCGTATATAAGCTTGCACTCCTCAGCGCTAAGTTTGTGTGGATTAAGAGTAGAGTGGCTCCATGTGAGCTTATCTTGGATGCTAATAGCGCAGTCTGCTAACCAAAACGCTATATTAATAATTCAAGGTTCAAAATGGAACGCTGAGTACGGCAGGGTCAGGGTAATACTGAAGGCAAGAAATAACATCTCACCAAAACTGTTAACAACGCTGCTGATTTTGTATATGCAGTTCTTTGACCTCTATTGTGTGTTGTTAAGTTTTTGAAAACTGTTTCCGGAGTGGAAATCTAAACGACAAATATTTCTTATGTAAAAATATCAAAGTAGATCTCCTCGTGACAAAACAATTTTGAATAATCTCACTTCTTCTTCTTCAGGTGCCATATCCGCTACGGAGGTTGGCTATCATCATAGCTATTTTCAGTTTTGAGGCAGTAGCTCTAAATAGTTGTTTTGAGCTGCATCCAAACCATTCTCTCAGGTTCTTCAGCCATGAAATTCGTCTTCTTCCGATGCTTCTTCTGCCATCATTTTTCCTTGCATTATGAGTCACAGGATGCCATACTTCTCGCCCCGCATCACATGACCGAGATACTGTAGTTTTCTTTCTTTAATTGTAAGTGCAACTTCGTTCTCTTTATTTATTCTTCTCACTGGCAAAAATATTCCAATCTCACAACATTAATGTAGAAGAACAAATATTTGAAGGATCTGTGATGCAGACTAACGAGAAAATAACTTTAGTAGCTCCAAAAGGAGTCTTGAAGGAAATGTATAATTTATATACTAAAAAAACTCCTAGATTTGACTTGGATAACTGGAACAATATTAAAGCAACTCCCAAAAAAAGCACTTGTAAAGTTAACGTATATCATGAATGCGGTAATTATATTAAAATATATTCCTTTATAGGGCTTTTCATTCACAGTCATTTGTTTCGAGCTACTGTCAAATGTCGTATAATCCGTGTATAATACAAGAATAAAAAACGGCTAAACGCCGTAAAAATGAGTGGAACAATACAATATTCCAGCTACAAAAGATCTGATATAAATATTACCTGGCGCGAAAATGTATTTTCATGTTGATGCAAAATAAAATTCTAGTTTTATTTTAAAAGATTTTTCCATAATATTTGCTAAATTTAAAGTAAACGCGCCACAAAAGAGTAACTTTGATACAGTCTGAATTTTGAAACTCTTTTGTGGCGCGTTTACTTCAAAATTTAGCAAATATTATGAAAAAATCTTTTAAAATAAAACTAGAATTTTATTTTGCATCAAAATGAAAATATATTTTCGCGCCACGTAATGTTCATATCAGATCTTTTGTAGCTGGAATATTGTACGCGCCACTCATTTTTACGGCGTTTAGCGGTTTTTTGTTCTTTTATCAGGAGTTTTTCAAAGTTATTTAAAAATTAAATGTATGAAGTTGAAGAATGCAATGTTTCTCGATTAAACGTTAAGCTTTGTAAATGGTTGCCTTTGTCGCATTACCTCCAAAATGATCTAGTGTCCATCGAATGTACACTAGATTTTTTTTATTCGAAATAGATTTAAAAAAAATATTGGGATAGCCGGTAAATGAACTCGGATTGCCCGTTGCCAGATCAAATTTAGCATCGTAACCACTACAACTACATAAACGATTTAGGGAATAATCGTTAATTTGAATATACATTTGTAGCTTAATAACTTCAAAACGGCTTAACCGATTTTGATCACTAAACATGAGTTTGAAACGTATTTACAAGTAGTATCTGATGCATATAAGGTTAAGTATGATATCTGAAGCCACTACAGGAATTATTGAGCTTAAAAACCATTTTTCCCATAGGAAATAAATTTGATCATATTTATGAGGCTTATAACTTAAAAATTCGAATTTTTCCGGATATGGGGTATATACCGTTAGATTCATCTAGAGTCTCTCTATAAATGCTCAGTTATTGGTGCAATTCGTAGGTTGAAATTTTTAGTAATTGTCGAAAAACCAAAATTTTAAAAGTTTAGTTTTTCAGTTTTTCGGCTATACTGAGCCGTGTATATGTCTGATCCTGACAGCTTAGACACCATTTGAAAGCTTAACTCAACACTATTGATTTGGTGTATTTGCGAGTCGCCTGTCTCTTCTTAAATTGAAGATATATACACCAAAAAAATTATCCGTTTTGTACCTACCAAGTCCTATAGGTGGCTTATGGGTGACTAACATGATAAAAATGCTCTACAAGAAAAAAGTAGGTTCTGTTGTTTTCCTGGATGTAGCTCAAGCATTTTATAGGATATGACATGACGGACTACATCGAAAATTGAGATCTATTTTACCCAAGCGCTATTGTGAGATAATAAAATCATATCTATCTGCAAGGTATTTCAGGGTCAAACAAGATAATGATTATTCAAGCCTCAACGAAATTAAAAAGGGTAATCCGCAGGGTAGTGTCCTGGGGCCGGTTCTATATTTACTATTTACAAGTGACATACCAGAGTTAGAAGACACACACAAAAATCGCCTGGACGGACGAAGAAAGGCTTGCAGAGTACTAAAAGGTCGCGTTGAGGACATTCAGCTTCTGGATAACTTTGTCCATAAAAGAAGACTCAAGAAGTCAAAGCCCTATGAGTTAGTGCAGTATATAGTGCAAGTTAAGTGAAAAAGCTTTTATTGTGATTGGCTCCCAAGAAAAAAGTTCTTTAAAATATGGAACAAGCTAAGAATACACCATTGCATTGCTTCATTCTTATATTAAATTAGATAGTAAGTTAGGATCTACAAAAAAGTTACTGATTAGTCTTTGGCTAGAACAAAAGAAACTGTGGTTACTTCCATATAAACACAATTTTTATTCACTAATAAGGAAATTACTTATTTCTAATGATAAGATGTAATACATATCAAGAACGCTTAAATAAACTTCTTCTTCTTAACGTGCTCTATCAAGTCCACTTGATGTTGGCGATTAACATGGCGAAACTGTCTCTGTCTCGAGCTATTCTAAATAGTTTTTCTGCTTTCTTTATTCCTGTCCACTCCCTGATATTATTCAACCAAGAGGCCTGCTTTCTACCAATTCCTCTGCGTCCTTCGATTTTACTCATCATAATAAGTTAAAGAATATTTTACCGGTGTCCCCTTACTACGTGTCCAAAATAGGCCATCTTTCTATATTTGATGATATCAAGCAGCTAATGGGCAGCATTTGCTCTCTTAAGGACTGCCACATTTGTCAGCATAGCCGTCCATGGTATTTTCAGTGTACGTCTGTGCAGCCACATTTCAAAGGCCTCCAAACGAACAATGGTGGATATTTTTAATGTCCATGCTTCGACACCATCCAAGAGGACCGACCAAATATAACATTTAATCATGCGCTTTTGAAGTTGAAATTGCTAGTTATCATTACAGAAGAATGACCTCATTTTTAAAGATGTCGTGCGGGCTATCTCTATTCTACATTTTGTCTCTTTATCTGGATCTAGTTTTTCAGTAATATGGCAACCAAGAGAATTTAAAACTGGGTTCTCTTTGAATTATATGACCATCAACATATAACCGTGAATCTTGATGAACCAAACGGCTAAATACCATGTATTTTGTTTTTAAACAGTTTATGTTTAGGCCTTACTCTCTTCCCACTGTGTTAGTGGCATTTAAAAGGTGTAATCCATTCATATTATCACTTATAATAACTGTGTCGTCTGCATATCTTATCGTATTTATCAGAATTCCATTAACTTTCACACCCTATTCCAAATTATGCAGCGCTTCTTTAAATATTCTATCTGAAATATAAATTGAATAACAGTGGAGACAGTATGCAACCCTGTCTGACACCTCTTTGTATTTTGCATATTTCTGTTGATTTTCCATTTATGCAAGCTGTCGCTGTTTGACGCCAGTATAATATTTCTCTGATTCGTACATCTTGACTATCAACTCCCTTATCCTTTAATGTTTTAATTAATTTGTGACGTTGTACTCGATCAAAGGCCTTCGCATAGTTAATAAATACAGCAAAGACATCTTTCCTTTGATCTCGGCATTTCTGCAATAATACATTTACTGCAAAGAGTGCGTACCGGGTTTCCAGTCCATTTCTAAAGCCAAATTGTGTTTCATCCTGGTCTTCTTCAAATTTATCTCTGATTCTATTGTGGATGATACGTAGAAAGATTTTCAAAATGTGACTCATAAGACTTATCATCATTCTATAAACCAGCAATAAAATTTAATTACAAAAAGTTATTTAATTAATTTAATTAAATGGACTACAAATAGGTATCTCAGTTTTTTCATATACGCCGACTTCAAGAATCGTAATTTATTCGTTGATTTGATGATTATGCCGAAATTTTTTCTAGCAGAAAAACTGATATATTCTCAATTTTATTCCGGGAACGATATCTGGATATTGAATCCGTAAACTATCCTTTCTAATATCAGTCAATAAGTCAATAAAATGTCCCAAGCTTTCCATTTTGGCGACCATATTGTTTCACTTATTGAAATTTTGCATATCAAATATACCCAGTCGCAGTTTCGGGCCAAGTTTCATCCCAAGCAGCACATTCAACATTGCGAATTAGATGTCGTCTAACGTGCCATCCGACTGGAAACTGGAATCGGGTTTTAGGGAGAAGTGTATAAACAGATTATCGGTTGCAGCTGCTTAAACATGGCTTCCTAATACTCTATGTAAATAATTTCAAAGCATTGGAAATTGAAATTTATGTTGCTGTCTACGGGGGACTGTCTCCAAGATGGATGATTTAGAGAAACGTTGAAACTGGTCAGCTTGATATATCGCTACACTGATGTAGGATCGGAAATTTAATGGAATGTCAGTTTGGAGATTTGACTGTTTACCTTTAAAATAATTGCATTTCTCATAAATAGGTTATTGTTGTAGGTCACGAAAATTATATTTTTATCAACATTTATTTAAAAATATACACTAGCTAGATTAAGCCAATAAAACTCTTAAATTATCCTTACGTGGAACAAAGGGTGATTTCAGATGGTAATATTCCGATCGTATACTAAGAAGATACTAAGGCTTCGTTGCTCAAAATCGGGAGCTTTATTAGGGGGGGGGGGGATACGGATATGACTCGTAGAGAAATAACAGATAATTGATAGATAGATAACAATTAGCAAACAGTTTGACATAAAAAAACATGAAATACTGAAATTATAGGAACTAAAAAATCATAGGACTGTAATGGATATAGAATTGGTAGTTAGGCTATAGTGCCTTTATCCCATAATTAATTAAATCTTCTCCCATCTGACTACAATATACTTTATTTACTGGTATTCAAAATACGAATATACACATCAACAATAATTAGTAACAACCTAGTCCAAGCATGTCGCAATCGTCTTTACATTAATTGAAAGTTACTACACCTTTTAATAATAACATGCATGCCCAACTTTATATATATATAACTTTCAATGTTATTCGAAGTTACCGAATACAAGAATTAATAATACCTCGATTATTAACTTTGGGTGAGATTTAAACATCTTTTATACAGAGTGTTCTAATATTACTACATCTCCCTGTTTTTAAAAGAGATATTCATCATCCCCTTTTACGAGAAAAATCTTATATCCCCAGAAATAAACTTCCCCCTTAACCGTAACAAAAATCCTATTATACACAAAATATAAGCACAAAATGTTTATATTTTTTTTATTTTAACCGGATTAATTACTATTCGCATTACGAAATATAAAATAAAGTACGTATAAAAATTTTAATATCACTTGGTAAATGTCTAAAAATTTCACTTTTTGTTTAATATCTCACTTGTTTAATATGTCTCTTTGTTTAATATCTACTAAAACTTATTGTAAAATATTGTCTATTCTTAGTCAAATATTTCCATTATTTCCAGCCTAACCTGAATATTTCTAAAAATTGGCAATTTATATTATTTCAAATAGTTACAACTTAATTCTTACAATTGTTTTAATGATTACTCTGCTGATTACTTTATTTATTCTATTTCTTCTTGTTTATTTGACAATTATGACAATTTCTATGTATCTTCTTAGGTTCTTCCATATATTTCATTAAAAATTCTATAATGTTTTTCTTCTTCTTGTCTGATACTACAACTACATATTTCTTTATTTTTCTTCATATAATAGCACTTCTACAGTGTACCTAATTCACAATTTATCTTCATACATGTAGTATGGTATACTTAGATCCAAACCCAGACATCCAAAGTGAAAGCTATCCTCCAACACCAAATTGAAATGTCACACCATTTTGAGCGTCGGGTTTGGGGGGAGAGGGGAGAGAAATAGGTAAATTCGTAGTTTTTTAGGTTTTTCGTAAATATTTCTAAAACTATACGATTTAGCATAAACAACCTTTTATACAAAAATGTTTTGCATTAAATTTGAAATAAAAAAGGCTCTATGCATAATCCTTCTAAAATGAACGGTTTCAAAGTTACGGAGGTAGTATAGTATAATTGGCCCAAAAAAGGCCTAACCTAAACATCCAAAGTAAAAGTTTTCCTCCAACACTAAATTGTTCTATATGGTCCACATATTGTTCAGTAAAAAGTTACACCATTTTGAGCTTCCGGTTTGGGGGGAGATGGGGGAGAAGTCGGTAAATTAGTAGTTTTTTTACGTTTTTCGTCAATATTTCTGAAACTATGCATTAGCGTAAACAATTTTCTATACAAAAATGTTCCACATAAAATTTAAAACAAAAAAGGCCCGATATATAATTGTTATAAAATCAACGGTTCCAGAGTTACGGAGGGTGAAAAATGGAGGTTCTCGATACCTTTTATATGTTTTTGGCAATTTCCTACTGATTTTCTTTAACGGGATTGGGTTTTATAAATCAAATTTGCTATTTCAGTGGCCGATGGTATGTTGTGATAAGCCCTTGAAGAAACGTCAACCTCACCACCCAAAATCATCATCAATTGCCCAAAAAATATAAAAAGTATCGAAAACCTCCACTTTTCACCCTCCGTAACTCTGGAACCGTTGATTTTATAACAATTATGTATTGGACCCTTTTTGTTTTAAATTTGATGTAGAACGTTTTTGTATAGAATATTGTTTACGCTAAAGCATAGTTTTAGAAATATTGACGAAAAACTTAAAAAAACTATTAATTTACCGATTTGTCCCCCCCCCCCCCCCAAGCCGGACGCTCAAAATGGTGTAACTTTTTACTGAACCATATGTGGACCATATAGAACAATTTGGTGTTGGAGGAAAACTTTTATTTTTGATGTCAGGGTTAGGCCTTTTTTGGACCAATTATACTATACTACCTCTGTAACTTTGGAACCGTTCATTTTAGGAGGATTATGCATTGGACCTTTTTTATTTCAAATTTAATGTAGAACATTTTTGTATAGAAGGTTGTTCATGCTAAACCGCAGAGTTTTAGAAATATTTACGGAAAACCGAAAAAACTACGAATTTACCGATTTCTCCCCCCCCCCCTCTCTCCACCCCCTTTTCCCCCCAAACCCGACGCTCAAAATGGTGTGACTTTTTTCTGGACATTATGTGGACCATATAGAACAATTTGGTGTTGGAGGAGAACTTTCACTTTGGATGTCTGGGTTATGCCATCTTTTGGATCAATCTTATCATACTAATATAAATATATCTTGTCATTTCATTTTACATCATAATAACCGCTTCATTTATGTAACTCTGATACCTACGTTTGACCTAAACCAAAGTGGTTTAACTCGGTGGGTAGTTTTCGCTTCAAATTCTTCTACATATTTCATAACCAGAATTTCTCTTGCTTTAATCTATTTTTTATTCTTGAATAAAATAGGTAACCTTCAAAACACAGATTGGGTTTTTAATAAGCTTTCAAGCTTCTATAAATCGTTTAGTACCTTCTTAATTTGACAAAGTCAGCGGGTTTCTTTCCTTTTGTCTCAATCTGTCCCATAATTTCTCCTTCTAATACCGTCTAATGTGCTCATCATCATTCTCTTTGCCTTATCTTATGCGGGGTCGGCTTCCCTAATTGCATTTCTCCACACAATTCTATCTTGGCTCATATCAATGTTAATCCCCTTTACCAACATGTCCTGCCTTATCGTCTCCCCCCAGGTTTTCTTTGATCTTCCTCTCCTACTCCTTCCAGGAATCTGCACTTTAGCTATTCTTCGTATTGGGTGATTAACGTCTCGACGTTGAACAATGTCGTTTAATGTGCTATCCGACTAAAAACTGGAATCGGGTTTTAGGGAGAAGTGTATAAACAGATTATCGGTTGCAGTTGCTTAAACATGGCTTCCTAATACTCTATGTAAATAATTTCAAAGCATTGGAAATTGAAATTTATGTTGCTGTCTACGGGGACTGTCTCCAAGATTGATGATTTAGAGAAACGTTGAAACTGGTCAGCTTGATATATCGCTACACTGATGTAGGACCGGAGATGGAATGGAATGTCAGTTTGGAGATTTGGCTCTTTACCTAAGAAATAATTGCATTTCTTGTAGGGTAATTTCTAAATTGTAGGTCACAAAAAATTATTTTTAACATTTATTCAAAAATACACACTAGCTACATTAAACCAATACAACCAAAGCTATAGTATACATTTTCTGGATTTTTAATTGTATTTATTCTTCTTCTTCTTTTGTGCCTATTTGTTTCGAATATTGGCGATCATTCTAGCTATAATTATTTTATTAACTGATGCTTTAAATATATTAGTTGTTGTTGTTAAGCAATTAAAATGTGAAACACTTTCAACAGGTAATCCGACGTATTGGCCTACTGATCCCAACAAAATTCCAGACCTGATTGATTTTTTTATAACTAGAAATATTTCTGTTAATTATTTACATATTGAGACATGAACTCAGATCATTCACCCATCCTTCTCACAGTTAGTGATACTGTTATTCAAAGCCAGCCACCTTCTAAACTGTCTAATAGGCTAACAGATTGGCGAAGTTTTCAGCTTCACTTAGAAGAAACAATCAATCTGAAAGTTTTACTAAAAACTAGATATGAACTTGATGAAGAAACGGAATGTTTTGTTAAACAAGTTCAACAAGCCGCTTGGAATAACTCACCTGAACTGATTCATAGAGTTAAAGGTAATAATTACCCTAAAGAAATTAGACAGCTAATCGAGGAGAAAAGGAAACTCAGTAGGATCTGGCAACGCTCTAGAGCTTCACCTGATAAAACAAAACTAAATAATGCTACACAACAGCTTAAAAGAGAAATTAAAAAAAAATAAAAACGAATAAATTAGTAACTATCTAAGAGAATTGACAAATGATAGCACAACTGATTATTCCCTCTGGAGAGCCACTGAGAAATTAAAACGACCGATAATGCAAAATTCCCCACTAAGAAATACAGATGGAAGCTGGGCAAAAAGCAATTTAGAGAAGGCTAATAAATTTGCTGAATATCTAGAGGAAACATTCCAGCCAAATGAAGGTGATAACACACTGCAATGGGAAAATTTCACACAGGAAGAAGGTGAAATTAAACTAGTCACCCCAAAAGAAGTGGCCGACGAAATTAAATCAAACATCAATCCCAGGAAAGCACCTGGGTTTGACTTAATTACTGGGGAAATCTTAAAAGAACTTCCTAGAAAAGCCATAGTAAAACTGACATATCTCATAAATGCCTCGTTCAGATTAAGATATATTCCCAAGATATGGAAAGTGGCTGAGGTCATAATGATCCTTAAACCTGGAAAACAGCCAAATACAGTATCATCGTACAGACCGATTTCATTGCTACCCGTAATTTCATAGCAGTACGAGAAGCTTTTGCTGAAAAGGTTGAAACCTCTCATAGATGCTAAGGCTCTAATTCCATCACACGAGTTTGGGTTTCGAGAAAGTCATTCAACTATCGACCAAGTCCATAGAATAACGGATATAATAGAGAGGTCGCTAGAAGGAAAGAAAGTTTGCTCCGCTGTCTTCCTCGACGTGGCGCAAGCTTTTGATAAGGTATGGCACGAAGGACTTAAAGCAGGATTTTGCCAAGACAATACACAGAATTATTGGAATCTTATATATCAGAGAGAGTTTTTAGGGTTAAGCAAGAAGAAGCCTACTCGGAACTAAAGGAAATCAATGCAGGGGTACCACAAGGTAGTGTGATAGGACCGGTCCTATACCTATTATACACTAGTGATATCCCTGAAATACATCATAACACAATAGCTACCTTTGCTGATGACACTGCCGTCTTAGCCGTAGGTGAAAACCATGAAGAAGCAGCAACAAAACTACAAATATCTGTTAACAGACTTAACGAGTGGACTAAACGCTGGCGAATTAAATTAAACGAAATGAAGTCAGTGCATATATATATATATATATATATATATATATATATATATATATATATATATATATATATATATATATATATATATATATATATATATATAAACATGAGATGTAGATCCTTGAAACACACTCAGTGATCAAAAGATCCAAGGTTAATGGTTTGACGACCACTCGTACGAAATCAAACAGATGAAATAGAGAATGTGGAAAAATCCCCTTACGAACAATTCACACATCCACCATTTCGGGTTGGGAAAAATTTTTTTGAATAGAATCAAAGATCCAAACACCAGTTCTTAGAAATGTGTTTCGCCCTCTTCAACCTCTCTGGGCTTATCAATAAAGATGAGAGGTTGAATATCTTTAGACACATTCCAATCAAAAAACAACATTCGAGACCTAGACATAGAAGGTGCGGATCTTTGATTCTATTCAAAAAAAAATTTCCCAACCCGAAATGGTGGATGTGTGAATTGTTCGTAAGGGGATTTTTCCACATTCTCTATTTCATCTGTTTGATTTCGTACGAGTGGTCGTCAAACCATTAACCTTGGATCTTTTGATCACTGAGTGTGTTTCAAGGATCTACATCTCATGTTTTTAAACATATATTTTACTTACTTTAAGTAATTAGGGAATTAAAACTTGAGACTGTCATTGTCGGACTTGCCGTAGATTTACGCACCTTCTATGTCTAGGTCTCGAATGTTGTTTTTTGATTGGAATGTGTCTAAAGATATTCAACCTCTCATCTTTATTGATAAGCCCAGAGAGGTTGAAGAGGGCGAAACACATTTCTAAGAACTGGTGTTTGGATCTTTGATTCTATTCAAAAAAATTTTTCCCAACCCGAAATGGTGGATGTGTGAATTGTTCGTAAGGGGATTTTTCCACATTCTCTATTTCATCTGTTTATATATATATATATATATATATATATATATATATATATATATATATATATATATATATATATATATATATATATATATATATATTGTTATATTTCTATTTGATATGAAAATTAAATTTTGATAATTATAAACAAAATTCACTTTAATATAAAATATTTTTAATTTTCTCAACCTCGGGCATATAAATTTAGAACAACCTGTATACAACAAATTGTTATATTTAATTTTAAGAAGTGATTAGAATAAGCGTACGAAACTCGGAACAATGTGCTTAGATAAACAAAGTGAATGACGCGTACCATTATCGTTCTTCTCGGAAGGTCGATCATTAGCCTATGCTAAATAAAACTCAGTGAAATAGATGATAGTTCATTATCGTTTTTCGCGGAAGGTTTCGATCATTAGCCTATGCTAAATAAGACTCATTTGAAAGAGAGAATAGGTCATTAAAATTTGTAAATAGTTAGAAAGTATTTTAGAATGGGAATTAAATATTTTCTTTTGAAATCCATTAAGCATATTTAGAAAGATTAAAAATTGGTTTTGAGGAATATTACGAATGAGAGTTGGTGGTGGAAGATTGATTTGTGAATCTGGAAGGGATATTTAGAAAGTAGGGGAATGTATGAGAAAGTGCGATCAGAATGTTTTGAGCTGTCGAGAAGTGAAGTCGAGTAGTAGACGGTAGTGTTCGAGGAGTGAGAAAGCCGGTGTAGTTCCGTGAGTGTGGAGTATCTATCGTGGAACGAGAAGTAGGCCAGGTCGAGAGTAAAAGAACCTCCTTGAGCCCAGAGTGTCCCGGTAGCTGATAGCAGTTTCGAAAAAGGTAGAACACAGCATCACGACAAAAGCAGGAACGAGAGCTATTCGAGCTAGTTTTTCAAAGGAGAACATCACTGGAAGCCAGGACGAGGTTTGATCGCAGCCAAGGATAGCAGGAAAGGGTCTTGTGTGAGGACATTTTCAGTTCACCAGGAAAAGGTCAGTCTCATTTGTTTGGACATGAATGTATGGGTTTTTCGTATTAAATTCCACATAAAAAATTGAATAACCTAATCAATAATATCAGAAAAGCTTCATCAAACTTAAATAGAGTTGTTCCTAATAACTCCTAATAGTTAAATGTTAATAAAAACTTTCAATTGAAAACCAAAAGGAAATAAGATTCCCATTTGTAAATGTTATGTTTAAGAATAATAAGAAATAGCAAATATTAAGCATTGATTGCCTTTTAAATAAAATAAAAAATATTTTGATTATAATTGTAACCCATATGTGTATTTTTTTTACTCTTTTCTTTTCTATCCCGATTAGGAACCATTAAGAAATATTTAGAAGCCACGGAAGTAAGTAATTAATTTATAATTCGCCCTGAGATTGAAAACATATTGATATGTGATCTGGTTAATTAATTAGATTAGTATTAATACATTGATTAAATTAAGTAACATATAAGAATATTATCTCATATCAATAATCAAGATCACATCAACTGGCGCCCAACGTGGGGCATTGTAAAGTATTTCTAGTGGCAAATTTGAAGGATAGAAAGAGTAAAGCCGGTATTTGAAAATTTATATGCCTGTGGTAAAAAGTGAGATACTTACATTTGATAACATAAAATTTTAGATCTCTTTAGGTACAAGTTTTACATAACTGATTTAATATTTTATTTTTACGATATTTACATTTGATATATTTATTGACAATTTATAATATTTGGGTGAGAAAAAGTCGTCTTGGTAACATACTATAAAGACCATATCACATTGCAAAATTACAAAGACATAGATAGTTTATGCCAATTCCTACAAATAAGAGAATCACGTCTAAGAGAAAGAAAATCAAGAAGGTCGCGAGAAGATTACAGGCCCCGAGAAACACAAGATTACAGAGATAGAAATCAAAATAGGAGGGACTATACAAGACGAGATTTTAATCCCAGAAGGGAAAACGAAAATAGAGACAACGGAAGAGGAAATTATGAACAAAGAAATAGGCAATGGAATGAGGACAGAAATCGAGAATACCAGAATAGAAACACCACACGCTCAAATCAAGAAAACAGAAATAATGGTAGACAAAATGAACAGGGATATCGAGAAAACCGAAACAGACCCGACAGACCAAGAGAAAATAGAAGAGAAGTAAATAATACCCAGACAGATGAATATGACGGAGAGAGACATTATGACGAAAATATAAACAACGATGAGCAACCGGCGTCTTTTCACGACGGCGCTCACTAAAAACCAAAAATCAAACAGGAATCTTTTGTCACCCCAAGGAGTTTATTAAATTGGCAGGAAACAACGAAAAGAAAAATGGAGTTAATTTAAAATTTGTGGATGGATTTATCAACGAGAAACCAATTAAAATTATGATAGACACTGGATCTGAAATAACATTGGTCAACAGAAAACTAATAGAAGAAGTTAACTTAACAAATTTAATTTATAAAATACCTAGGGTAAATTTAGTGGGCGCAAACAAACGGACATTGGCAACTATAAATGAAGGCATACGAGTAATGGTACGACTGGGCAAGAATATGTATGCACTACAATGTGTAATAATGCCAAACATGTCACATGACATGATAGTAGGAGTGGACGAATTGGCAGAAAAACATGTAGTGATAGATTTTAAAAATAATACGATGAAACTAACAGAAGAAAAAGAAAAAGAACAGGACAAGGAACATGAGAAACAAAATACGGACGAATCAGATAAAGAACAAACAGTGGAAATGAATTTGGCAGCGAAGCAAGGACAAAGAAGAAAAAGGAGAAAAGGTCAGAAAAAGATAAAAGAAAATGAAACCTGTGGCTCCTCAAAAGAAGAGTTGAGCCCAGAAGAAGAAAATTTGAGAGTATCAGAAACAAAGGAAACCTGGGATTCCTCAAAAGAAGAGACGGGCTCAGGAGAAGAAGAAATAAAGCTAAAAAATGAAAGTGAAAAGAATATCATTGAAACAGTGGTATTTGAAGAGGAGGTATATGCAAACGAGGTTGCAGAATGCACGGTAAACATGTGTGAAGAATCTGAGAAAAAAGACAGAAAATTGATATGTGGAGAAGGGAAAGAAAAAGAATTGCGGTTGATGTTAAGAAACTACGAAAATTTGATCAATGAGGAAAACAGAGTGGCTAAAAAGTACGAACATTCATTTGAGGTGAAAAACTTGGGAAATTTTCGATCAAAGACTTACCCGATTCCATACAAGTATCGACAAGAGGTGAAAGAAGAAATAAATAAAATGTTGGAAGATCAAATCATCGAAAGATGTGATTCACCGTATGTTAACCCGATTGTGATAGTAAAGAAAAGCAGTGGAGAATTGAGATTATGTTTAGATGCCAGGAATATCAACCAGCACACTGTATCACAATATGAATCACCTCTAAACATCGAGGCCATTTTTGGAAGAATCACCGGGTCACACATATTTTCGAAAATTGACTTAAAACACAGTTTTTGGTTGATACCGTTAGCTGAAAAGTGTAGAAACTACACCGCTTTTTCTATTGATGGTATTGTCTACCGGTTTAAGGTAGTGCCGTTTGGATTGCAGAGTGCTTGTGCTGCACTCGTCCGAGCTCTACATACCATTTTGAATCGCCACGAAGATTTCATAGTTCATTATATCGATGATTTATTAATTTTTTCACAAGATACTCAGAGTCATCTGAAACACATAGAAATAATTCTGGAAGAATTGGACACAGCGGGATTGAAATTAAACATTGAAAAATGTCAATTTTTTCAAAAAGAAGTCATTTATTTGGGTTTTCAATTGGACACCAAAACAGTAAGATTATCCGAAGACAGAGTCAAGCTCATAGATGAATACCCAAGACCAACGAATTTGAAAACATTGAGAGGTTTTCTTGGCACGATTAATTATTTTAAAAAGCTGATTCCCGATTTGAGCCAAAAGGAAATCCCTCTGATAAAGTTGCTTAAAAAAGGAATAAAATGGAATTGGAAAGAAGAACAGGAGGAAGCTTTCGAAACATTAAAACGAGAATTCGCAAAAGGAACGAAAATATACCACCCCGTTTACAATCTACCTTTTATACTCCGAACTGATGCGTCCATACAAAAATTTGCAGGAGTTCTGTCTCAAATACAAAACGACCAAGAAGTGCCGATATGTTTTATATCGCCAGTGACTAAAACACATGAGAGAAAATATAGTGTTACAGAATTGGAGTTTGCCAGTGTACTATATTGCGTAAACAAATTGAGGTTTTACTTATTGGGAGCAAAATTCACAATCGAAACAGACCATGCAGCTTTAGTACATATCATGAAGAATAGATTAGTAAATAATAGAATACATAGAGGCATTCTATTATTACAGGAGTATGATTTTGAGTTCCGATATATAAAAGGAAAAGACAACATAATAGCCGACGCTCTAACACGGGATGAGGACACGGGAAAAAAGGAAACAATTACTCTACAGGTGGGACTAAATAGATTAATACAAGAAGAAGGGATATATTCGTTAAATGAGATAAGGACAAACCAAGAAGACCTAGAGGAAAGAGAGAAAAGAAGAGCGGAAGTAGAAAATGACATATATTTTAAGAGAATAGACGGAAAGGAACTATATTTAGTGACACAGACATTGGCCGAAAAGATAATAAAGAAATTACATGAGGACAATGGGCATATCGGTAGCAGAAAAGTTTGGCTCGTTTTTAGGGAAAATTACATCAGCCGACAGGATTACCGCATTGCAAAGGAAATTACCCAGAAGTGCGATGTATGTCAAAAATATAAGAGTCGGAATTTCAAAAACGAAAATGTTGCCAAAAATATTGAAGCCCGAAACAAACTAGACATTGTAGCAATAGATATGTTAAGCGATCTAATTATGACCACTAAAAGGAACAAACATATTCTGGTAATGGTGGATGTGTTTTCAAAATACGTAAAATTATATAGTTGCCGCACCACAAAGCGGGAGGAAATATTAAGAAAAATCGACAATTTTATAGCCATAGTAGGAACACCAAAAAAGATCCTACTGGACAATGCAACGTATTTCCGAAATGATCGTTTCAAGGGACAACTTCGAGAACGAGGAATAGAGACAAATTTTGTCAGCATCAGGCATCCACAGAGTAATCCTTCGGAACGATTCATACAGGAAGTGACGAAATTTCTTCGCATTGCAACAGATGGTCAACATCGCCACTGGGACAGGAAAATGGCGGAAATAGAAAGGTATCTAAATACAATTCCGAGCACAGTAACAAAAGAGACCCCAGAATACATCATGAAGGGTGTATTGCCGATAAGGCCATGGGAAGACCAAGAGCCAAAAGAATATCAACAGGTGATTGAAACCGTACAGAGAAGATTACGGCGAAGCAACGAAAAATATATCCAAAGACAGGAACAAAATAGAAAAAGAAGACCAGTGACTTTCCAAAAGGGTGAAAAAGTACTCGTGAGGGCATTACGAGTATCAAATCTTCCTGGGGGCATTTGCGCAAAGTTGATGCCTGTTTTCGAAGGCCCGTACATCGTGAATAATGAAAATGGGATAAATAGTTATGAGTTGAGGCACAGGAACTCGGAAAAGATCCGAGGAATTTATAATATTCACGATGTATACAAATATCACGAATAAAAGACAGAATTACATGAAGTAGATAGTAAGTTAGGATATAAGACGTAGATTAAAGTAAGGAAATATACAGGGAGTTGGTTTTGCCTCGAGAAAATTTATTTAAAAATGCAGATAGATTTTATCGAATACAAGGCGGGGATTTGTTATATTTCTATTTGATATGAAAATTAAATTTTGATAATTATAAACAAAATTCACTTTAATATAAAATATTTTTAATTTTCTCAACCTCGGGCATATAAATTTAGAACAACCTGTATACAACAAATTGTTATATTTAATTTTAAGAAGTGATTAGAATAAGCGTACGAAACTCGGAACAATGTGCTTAGATAAACAAAGTGAATGACGCGTACCATTATCGTTCTTCTCGGAAGGTCGATCATTAGCCTATGCTAAATAAAACTCAGTGAAATAGATGATAGTTCATTATCGTTTTTCGCGGAAGGTTTCGATCATTAGCCTATGCTAAATAAGACTCATTTGAAAGAGAGAATAGGTCATTAAAATTTGTAAATAGTTAGAAAGTATTTTAGAATGGGAATTAAATATTTTCTTTTGAAATCCATTAAGCATATTTAGAAAGATTAAAAATTGGTTTTGAGGAATATTACGAATGAGAGTTGGTGGTGGAAGATTGATTTGTGAATCTGGAAGGGATATTTAGAAAGTAGGGGAATGGATGAGAAAGTGCGATCAGAATGTTTTGAGCTGTCGAGAAGTGAAGTCGAGTAGTAGACGGTAGTGTTCGAGGAGTGAGAAAGCCGGTGTAGTTCCGTGAGTGTGGAGTATCTATCGTGGAACGAGAAGTAGGCCAGGTCGAGAGTAAAAGAACCTCGTTGAGCCCAGAGTGTCCCGGTAGCTGATAGCAGTTTCGAAAAAGGTAGAACACAGCATCACGACAAAAGCAGGAACGAGAGCTATTCGAGCTAATTTTTCAAAGGAGAACATCACTGGAAGCCAGGACGAGGTTTGATCGCAGCCAAGGATAGCAGGAAAGGGTCTTGTGTGAGGACATTTTCAGTTCACCAGGAAAAGGTCAGTCTCATTTGTTTGGACATGAATGTATGGGTTTTTCGTATTAAATTCCACATAAAAAATTGAATAACATAATCAATAATATCAGAAAAGCTTCATCAAACTTAAATAGAGTTGTTCCTAATAACTCCTAATAGTTAAATGTTAATAAAAACTTTCAATTGAAAACCAAAAGGAAATAAGATTCCCATTTGTAAATGTTATGTTTAAGAATAATAAGAAATAGCAAATATTAAGCATTGATTGCCTTTTAAATAAAATAAAAAATATTTTGATTATAATTGTAACCCATATGTGTATTTTTTTTTACTCTTTTCTTTTCTATCCCGATTAGGAACCATTAAGAAATATTTAGAAGCCACGGAAGTAAGTAATTAATTTATAATTCGCCCTGAGATTGAAAACATATTGATATGTGATCTGGTTAATTAATTAGATTAGTATTAATACATTGATTAAATTAAGTAACATATAAGAATATTATCTCATATCAATAATCAAGATCACATCAATATATATATATATATATTTTACAAACAAGAAAAATCTATATATTCCTGTTAACGTAAATAATACTCAGATACCATATGCCGATACCGCAAAGTATTACTCTAGACGCTAGGCTACGCTGGAGGGCCCATGTTAAAAAGAAACGAGAACAGCTTAACATGAAGTATAAAAAAATTTATTGGCAATTGGGAAGACAATCCACTCTCTCGATCTACAATAAAATACTTTTGTATAAACAGATTATGAAACCTATATGGACATATGGCCTCCAGCTATGGGGCTGCGCTAGTAATACAAATTTAATTATCATTCAACGATTCCAAAACAAAGTGCTAAGGAGCATTGTCAACGCTCCATGGTACTATAGGAACAGTGATCTCCATAGGGACCTAGTCATGGATACTGTTAACAAGACCGTAGAAAAATTTGCCAAGAGTCACGAACAACGACTTCTTCAACACGTCAATGTTGAGGCCATCCAGCTCCTCGACAACACGGATCTAGCTAGAAGACTCAAGAGGAAGAAACCCTTCGAGTTAGTTAAGTGAAAAATAGTGCACGGTGCAAGTGATGGTACAAGTTAACATTTGTGCAATATATTAACAGAACCTAAGGGGTACTATCGAGTTTGTCCTTAGTCTTAAGTTTTTTAGTAGTAATTTAGGTTAGAAATAAGTTGCTCATTGATCACATTATTTGATCAGATTGTAATGCCCTTAAGTATCTTATTAGTGTTTAATAAATAAAAAAAATTTCTTGTTGTGGAGAACCTTCTCCTCAGGTTCCTTAACCATGATATTGTTCTTCTTTCAACTCTCCGCTTTCTGAATACTTTACCTTAAATGATTACTTCAGTAATCTGTATTTAGTGCCGTTTCTAATTATTTGTCCGAGATATTCTAACTTTCTCCTTTTAATAGTATACATCGCCTCTCTTTCTATCACCATTCTTCGTAATATGGTCTCGTCCCAACTCCGTAATATAATATTCTTCTTTTTCTTTTACTTCTTGGAGATCTTTCGATCTGTTTAATTCTGAAACTGCCTCTGGTTAATTTCCTGAGAGGTTGATTGCCAACTATCCCTTCATCTTTTAGGTGGTCTTCCGGGGGGTCTTGAACCGGGCAAGTTGTTTTCTAGGGCAATTTTTGGGAGTCTATTCCAATCCATTCGTCTTACATGGTTGTAGTATATCCTCTTGCGCTGTCTTCCCCATCTTACAATATCTTGAATTTTGCATTGCTCTCTAATGTCTGTATTTCTAACTCTGTCTCTTCTTGTTTTCCCCACTATTGTTCTTAGGGTTTTCATTTCGGCAACTCTTAGCATCTGTTTCGTTTTGTTGGTGTCTTCGCGCACTCCTATGCGATATGTCATGATCGGTCATATGCAAGTCTTGTAGATTCTAATTTTACTATCTGTGCGCATACACTGATTTGACCAAACTATCTCCCGCAGACATCCTGACAATGCAGATGCTTTGTTGATCTGACTACTCAGGTCCTTTAATGGCTCAATATATAATATTGAGAAGATATAACATCGTAGGAGACTTACTTTTTTCTCCAGATTAAGTTTGTGACTTTTAAAGAGTTTGGCCATGTTATTGAATGCCCTTCTAGCCTTCTCTAGCCTAAATTGTATTTACTAGAGATCATAAATACTCTGCATCCAAACATATTTTTTTATTCGACCAAGACACAAAAAAATTGTTATTGACTATTCGTGTATTGTTCCCGCGAATGCATATATCTGCAAATGTTCATTCATTTGCATTGAAGAAAAGGCAGTCAAATTAACGTCTAAAGATTTGACCCAAACGATTGAACTAAAGAAAAGCGTTTAAAAAATAATTAAATAATAATATATATTATTTAATTATATATTTTTAATTATATTATTTATATTATTTTATATTATTTAATTATATATTTTTCATTGCACTCTTACTTTTTAAACGTTTTTCTTTAGTTCAATCGTTTGGGTGAAATCTTTAGACATATGCATTCGCATGAACAATACATGAATAATCAATAAACTTTTTTTATGTTTCTTAATTGTTTAAATAAAAAAAAACGATTTTAATGAAAAAAGTTTAAATTCTCTTGTTTTTTACAATGTCGGAACTTGAAACTTTGACACGTTGTAGCTAATTATATCAACTACACATAACTTCACTTTTTACGTTAATTTTTTACGTTATGTTTCATAAATAAGTAATAAAGTTTTAAATTTTTTTCATATTTCAAAAATATTATAAAAAAAGCAACTAAAAGGCAAGAAATAAAAAAAATTCAAATTCGAAGGTTTATTCGAAAAAAACTGTTAAATAGATTAAATATACAAAAATCGCACACATTTGTTAAAAAAATTCAAAAAATCTAACACATTCGTTAAAGAAAAGCGTGGGGCGCGAAAAGTAAAAAAGTATCTATCTTCAAACCGTTTATGCGATGAAGACGCGTCCCACGCTTTTCTTTAATGAATGTGTGCTTCTTCTTCTTCGTCTAACCATTCACATCCACATCTGAACATAAGCCTCTTCAAGTCTTCCTTTACAATGTTTTTTGTCGTGCGCTACTTGTAGCCAATTTTTCCCGGCAGTCCGTTTCACATCATCTGTCCATCTCATAGGAGGTCTGCCTCTGGGTCTTTTGGGATATGTTTTGGGGTATGGTCTCCAGGTTAGAATTGTTCTGTGCCATTTGTTTAGATTGCTCCTAGCTACATGTCCAGCGTATTACCATTTTAATTTTAATGTTTTTTGTACCACATCGGTGACTTTGGTTTTCTGTCTTATCCATGTGTTTGTTTTCCTGTCCTTAAGTGATATGCCAATATTCTTTTTTGTGATTGTCCATTAGGGTGGAACGAAAGGATAGGAAAAAAAATTTTTTTCAAGCAACTTTCTAATAGCACTCGAAAGTTGCCTTTTCATGTCTACAATAAAACTACAAAATATTTTTGTTCTAGGTTTACATCTTGAGGTGCCGCAAGAGCATTGAAAAGATAGGTTTTTAACAAAAAAATACAGAAATTTTCAAATATTTTATATATTTAACCTGGTGCCATAGCTAACATTTCTTAGTCAAATATTGTTTATAATAACAGTTAACATTGCTATCATTGCTATATGTACACATTGCTATAAGATTTCTTTAGTTGCAATATTCTTCTTGATACTCAAAACATCGTTTTTTTGTCTAAAACTTGGGTATAATCTTTTGGGAAGCAATATTTGCTCTAGCAAAGCCACTTCTTGCTTCTAGACCACAGACACAAAGAGATGACTCAGTCACGAGCTTTATGATCCTTTCCACTGCCTGTGCATGATAGAGAAAACACTGAAAATCCACACAATGCACCTGACAAATAGGGCCTCTTGCTTCACTTATATTCTTTAAGTCCTCGTCAGTTATATATTTTGTCATAGGAGGTTCAGTAATTCCTTCTTCCGTCTAAGTTAATTATATCAATGTGGTCATTGGCATTAAAGTTAAGCTTCGGGACAACAAAGTTCCTTACACCATTTATGAGTTCCGATCTTGCCTTCAAAAGTCGCCGTAGACCAGCTCTCTTATGTATTTTCTCTTGTCGCATAACATGGAGAGAAGCATATTTTCTGGGTGAGAGAAGTTATCATTCCTTTGAATTACTGGATCAGTTATTTGGAGATGTTCCTCACAAAAATTACGTGAAAATTTAATTTGAGTCCCCATAGATGTTTTGATCCATTTACACAAGATGGTTTTAGTCTGATATGAGACAAGACTGTGGCATACACCTTTATCACATACATACTTAAAGTTTTCAGATTATTATCTGAAGATTCTCTGTTGCAATATATAAGCGAAGAATGTGATTGGCCAATGTAAGCCATCGTGAATGAGCTAATTTTCCAGGGATTTTTAAAGAAAGATCAGAAGGACATACATATCAGATTGATTTGCACATTTCAAGTAAATATTTTCGATCTGTGCTTAGATCATCCTCAATCTCTAGAACAGGGAGATTGTTTTGTATGGGAGCGAAATTAACCACAGGAAGCTGGCTACAGATGTCAAGTTCTTTGCTTAAAACATCTTCAAATTCATTAGGGTTATTAGTTTTTCCATCCAATGTACAAAACAAATGACGCAAAGGCAATTCATTGGTATGAAACAAACAAATCAGCCATTGCAGCGGCTTATTTAGGTTTTTTCTACTAAAGCAATTACACCATTGTTAAAACCGGTGATAGTGGCAGTTCCATTACATCCGACAGCTGCTATATTGCAAATGTTCAAAGGATTGTCTCCTTGAAAATGCTCCACAATGCTATCTTTTATAGCTTAACCTGTTCCGGAAGCTGGAGTTATATGCTCTAGGAAGGTTGATCCAGGTTCCTCTACTATTGAAATGTGCTCTTCTAGTATAGTTTTTTGTAAAATTTATGCACTCGTTTTTCTTGATTAATTGTTTCGTCTTTTCTTAAATCAAAGAATAACCCCACGTTTTTTTCCAATTTGCGTGAAGCTAATTTCTGCGGCTTTTGTACGATTTTTTAACCGTGCTCGACGTATTTTCATCCTGTCAATTACCTTACTTTTATTATCTTCCATAATAATGCCAACATCTTGTACAGCTCTGGTGATTGCTGCTGCTACTCTGTTTGAGACACCAGTCCTGTCACAGATAGAAGCTACTGTTGGCAGTTCTACTCGCATTTGTTTAGTTCTTATACTTAAAGAACTTGAGGGCTTTTTGGAATTATAAATAAATTCTTGCTCGTAACTTTGATCATGATCATCAGCATGTAACACATGTAATATTCATAGCAGTGTTAACATCAGCTACTGATTATTGTCTGTAATTCAAATGTTGCTGTACTAGCTTTTGCTTCCTTTCCTCCCTCGTTGCCAGAACCTTTGAAACTATCTTGTCAACTCTACCAATACACATTTTCCTCACGTCTTGGTTTTCGTCTGCTACTAAGAATGTTAAAATATATTAAGGAATGAAATAAATAGTTACTACTAAATATTTCTTTAAATGTGGAATTCTAGTTGAAACTTTGACAGTTTTAGTAAAAATAAATATTAGATTGTTGTAAGTTTAAACTAAAATTATCTTTAAAGTGTAGTTTTAGAGTGTATACATATTTATTTACATACAATAATTACAATAGACAGACATTACAATAGCTATTATTGACCAAAATAAAATCATCAAAATTCGCAAAATTTAACTAAAAATTCTAATTTTCGACCCTTTTGCGGCACCTCTAAAAATATTTTGTTTTGAAAAATATTTTTTTGTGGGTTAACAATGGCTATAGGCAACTTTCTATCACTATTACACTTTGAAATTATAAAAACATTTTTTTCGTTTCACCCTATTGTCCATGTTTGTGCCCCATGTTATGTTAATATCGGAATAATGCATGCATCAAAAACTTTAGATCTAAGATGTATAGGGGAGTGCATGTAGATTTTCACTTCGGAAAAAATCAAACAAGATAGAACTTTGTGTAATTTCATTAAGAAATGTTTAATAAACAACATATCAAAAAGTTCTACTCGAGAAGTGGGTGCTTCATTTTTTATTAAACAGCTGAACTACGATATTAGATGTTTTTTTAATTAACTCAGAAAATATAAATTTTAGAAAAAACTGACGACCATTGAAAAATTCAGAAAGTTTTACAAAAAAAAAACTTATATAAAGAATTATCTAAAATTAAATCTGTATATTCTATAATTTTTTATTTATAACGCTAAAGGGCCCTTCTCTTATAACTCTTATAACCCTTCTCACAAACATTGGCGCTCTGTAAACTAACGTACGGCGAAGTGCACGATTGAGTTATTTTAATGTTTTTCTTTAACTAATGGATCAAATGAAATTTTACAAATTGAACATGAAAAAAGGGTAATTAAGCTATAGTATTTTTACTACAAAAACGTTATTACGTAGGTCAAAATTTTTGACGTAAGAGAACTGTCAAAACATTAGAATGTGACTTTTCATTATTGCTATGTTTATTATAAATACGGCAATAATGAAAAGTCACATTCTAATGTTTTGACAGTTCTCTTACGTCAAAAATTTTGACCTACACCTACGTAATAACGTTTTTGTAGTAAAAATACTATATCTTATGGTTATAATAGTAAGAAATAAAATTTATGGGCATAAGTACGGTGTGGGCGGAAAGTGAGCCTTACATGAATTTTGTTTAAAAATGATTTAAAAATGTGTAACTAATACAATTTTTCTTATAAAACTCTCAACTTTACACAACTTACCTTTAAAGCATCTTACTAAAAATGTTTTATTCAAAAAAATTCTCAAAACTTTAATTCAAATGATATGACGTCTCAAAAAATGTAATTTTTGAAATCTTCGTAGTTTTATAGAATTACCACCAATTTAAGGTGGTATTACTCAAATGTGAGCAAATCTAGTACAGTTTTATAAGTTTTTTTTTAAAGCTTTGGATGTAATCTTTAAAATGCACTAAGATATTTTTCTTTAAAGGTAAAATAAACTATTTCTATTTAAGAATATTAAGAAAGATAACAAAAATGTAATAGAAAAACCGAAAATTAGCAGTTAAAAAATGTTTATAGAAAGTGATCAAAACTTTTTTCTGTAAATTTACCTAAAATACATTTAATAATAAGCTTCAACAATAATAAATAGCCAGCAAAAATTTTTTTATAGCTCTTATACATTATGTCTGCGAAACTAAGAACCTATTGATAACTTTTTTATTATCAGTTTTACGAAAAAAAGTTGTTCTTTATAAAATACTTTGCATCATATATAATCTGAGATGCAATCATCAAATATCAAATTTAATTAATGTTATACGAGGTATGTCAAAAAATATGAATTTCACTCAAGAGTAGAGTACCTTTACATTTCACAATATCGAAAATTGTTATTAAGAAAAGTTGTTTGGAATTAAAAAATTTGTTGTAGTGTTCAATTACATCCTTCTAATTAACATATTGTGAATAATAAAGGCACTTAACTCTTAAGAAAAATTCATATTTTTTACATACCTCGTATAAAATTAAAAAGCTTGATATCTGATAGTTGTATCTTATATTGTAGACCACGGAGAGCATTTTATGAAGAATAACTTTTTTTCGTAAAATTGATAATAAAATAGTTATCACAGTTGTAATAAAATGATGATGAGTACCTATCCGTAATTTGAGAAAAAATTGAAAAAAATTTTTCGATTAGAATAATGTAATTGTATATTTAAACATACTTTTTAATTTCAAACAACTTTTCATAATATTATTTTTTGATATTCTGGAATATAAAGGTACTTTTCTCTTCAACGAAATTCATATTTTTGACATAACTCTCTCTCATAAATTTGATATCTTATGGTTGGGTTTTAGATTTTTGATTATCCAGAGCATTTTATTACGAATAACTTTTTTTCGTAAAATTGATAATAAAAAAGTATTTTATGTGGTTCCTATCTACGCAGACACACTGTATAAGAGCTTCTGTATAAGAATTTTCAAATTGCAATGCCATATTCGGATTCAGCATAATCAAAAATAAAATAGAAACATATTTGATCAAAGTAAAATGATGAATTTAACGATATTTTTAAAATTATTTATACAAAACAATTATTGTTATTGTGTAAACAATTAATAAACAATTAGTGGCCAAATCTGCGAATAGAACTTTTTACGTTAACATGTATATAAACTAACAAAGAAAGTTTTAAAAAAATATAAACTTGTTTGAATTTTTCCCAAACAGTGCATGTTTTCATTCTAATTTGATTTCTGAGTATATAGTTTAGTTTGCCGAATGCTGCCCATGCTGTGTTAGATTTTTCAATTTTTTAATGAATGTGTGAGATTTTTATATATTTAATCAGTCTAACTGTTTTTTTTTTTCGAATAATTTTTTGAATTTTTTTTATTTTTTGCTTTTTAGTTGATTTTTTTATAATATTTTTAATTTTAGTCACTCGTAACTAAAGAAAAGCGTTTCTAAAATTTTTTTTTCATATTATTTTATTTATTTGTGTATTTTATAGTGTGTCTATTTATTTTGTATGCATTGTGTGAAACATCATGTATAAATAATTCTTTTGCAAATTATTCTTTAATCTATTTGCAATATAGATAACTCTCCAGCACATTCCTACACCTAAAGCAATTACCAAAATTCGAGAATAATTTACAATTGGGTACTTGAGAATCAACCCTGGACCCTTATTCGACACCCTCAACGACAAGGAATATCATTATTATGGATTTGGTATTCAAATTTTAATAGATGAACTTGTCAGGAACGGAGGCGTGTATCCTCGGTGACAAGATACATTCTCTAATATAATTGTATGTAAGGTGTATTGGGAAATTAATCATGCATTTTCATCTTCTAGTTTGACAGCTTGTTTTCTTTGGAAATGGATTCACGGGGTTTAGAGTTAGTCCGCGATGTGCTCTTGGATGATATGCTATGAATAATAATAATACTAGTTGTAATGTGGATGGTTACTGTACGTAACGCATATCTTGTTGGAATTATGATTTAACTTGTCGATAATATGACTAAAATTTGAAAAAACATTGTAACATTATTTGTTTAATCGTTTACTTGTTTATCGCACCACGGGAGTTTAGTCCCGTTCATCGAAATTAATCACATAGTACGTTTTCTAATAAAAGTTTACTAGTGCGGCAGATTCGTTCAAATATTATAAGAATTGTGCATATAATTTGGACCACATATACAACAGATATAAAGATTCAAATTTAGATAAGAGGCCATCTCAAATTTTGCCTTATACAAAAATGGCGGTCATTCAAAATGGCGATTATACATATGTGACCAAAAGCAAGATAAGTTTTGAAAGAAAAGTCCGATTTCAACCAAATTTGGTAAGTATATAGGTTTTTTTTTTGATGTAAAAGATCGAGGTCTTGAACAGGAAGAATCGGTGTACCAGAAGTTGTGTTTTTCCTGGTTTTTATACAGTCGAACCCGCTTATTGGAATAGCCTTTGTGCAAGGCAAAAATATTCTTATAACCGGGATATTCTAATAACCGATCATTGGTGGCTAGTCGAAATAAGTGTTACCGAATATACGTAATAATATTATTTACATACTATGCCAATGTGTAGTTTTACATACTATGCCAATATGTAGTTTTATTACATACTATGCCAATATGTAGTTTTTTTACATACTATGCCAATATGTATATCATATATGTACCTATATAATCAGTGTATGTAAATGGTTTTAGGTCTTTTTACGTCAATAATACAGTAGTGTAACTAGTACTTATCTATGTATGTGTTAAATACCAAATTACATTAGATGTATGTGAATGAATACATTATATAATTAATATGAAATGTATGCAATATGTAGATATGTAAATATTTTCTTATTAAAATGCACATAATATAACAAAATTACTTTTTTTTCTTGAGAAATTATTGGTAATTATAGCTTTTTCGTTGTTAATCCGTGTGGTCATCCTTAATCCACTGGTTGAATAGAAGTTTTATTGGCGTCAAGAAATGGATTGTTACATTCTTGTTCTTTTCTCTCCTTTTCGAATTTAACAAAGCCATAATTCCATCTTGCAAACAAGTAGGTACTCTCTGAGTGAATTCTAAATAAACTGCTTCTAACAATTTTATAACAGACAACAGTGCCTTTGTGTAGACAAATAGAAATTATTTTATGACCCATGCATTTGTCGGCCATGCTAAAGATCGAATTGGTATTCGTAACAAAGTAATAAATATTTATTACCCTAATAATATCTAATCCAGCACTACTTACAGGCCGTTGACGACAAGCCATTATACCAAACATAATTTAAATTTTTGTAAAAAAAATATTCTTTGACCTGCAAAATATGCTATTAAGCGGTATTATCTAGCTAGATCCTATTCCAATAAACAGATAAATTTATTAAGGAGTAAATGGAAATGTTTCGGGAACTTGAATTTATATTCCATAAACCGGGATATTCCTATAACAGGGATTCTAATAAGCGGGTTCGACTGTATAAAAATATGTTGTCTTTTTTCCAATTTTTTCACCCTGTATATACTAATATTTCAAAAAGGTAATACCGCCATTTAAAAGAGCATAAAAATATTTTTAGGAAATATTTTGAACTTTTTATTTATATTAATTACCATTTAATAAATGCATAATGTATCTTCAGATGTACCTCTTGGAGTCTATTTAAGTAACTATCGTCTACTTAAATAATTAAACACGTATTTACGAATATAAACATTTATTAAATACACAAAGATGATTATTACACGTTACACGATCAAATCACGCACCGTCAAGAATATATAGTTTTATATTCAACCACCTAAAACATACTAAACTAAATACATTACTGGTCTATCACTGTGACCGTGTGTCATCACCGAACTACCCGTACCCTGTATCGACTCTGTCACAAGCCGATATAAGGAAATTAGTGACTAAAGCCGATTACGTATTAGGAATTGAGTGTGACTACACAATGTCATAAGTCATAACAGAACTACCAGTATTCTGTCTTAAGCTGATTAGGATATTAGGAAGTTAGTGACTTAAGCTTATCACCGTATTAGGATGATAGTGTGACTGCATTCGACCATCCTGACGTCACGATCGTCCTCGATCGTACCACACCTTCAAGAAAACAGAGTACCCCAAGGTTCAGTTCTAAGTTCCACTTTATTCATAATCACTATTAATGATATTTGCAATAATATTCATAGCCCAGTGAAGTACAAGTTCACTGACCTCATTTCTTCTGAGGAGAAGATGACCTCATTTTATATTGCCGCGGTAGAGATATGTTCACAACTTCAAATTTAATCCAAAATGCTGTAAATGAACTAACTTCTTGGTCTTCAAATTTTTGAATTAATTTCTCTGTTGAAAAATCAAAAGTACTAAAAGAATACGTAGCATTATATTACCTCAAATTACATTAAACATTACTCTGCTCAGAGTATGTAATGAACACAAAATATTCGGTTTAATATTTGATAATCGACTAACAAGGAAATCACAGATTACAAATGTCAAAGTTAATTGCTCAGCCAGATTAAATTTATTAAAATCTTTAGCAAACCAGCACTGGGGAGCTGATGATGACGTCCTAATTAAGGTGTACAGATCTCTCATTCGCTCTCGTTTAGATTATAGATACTTTTTATACATGTCAGCATCAAAGTCTTATTTAAGAACTCTTGACACTATTCAGAATACCGCATTACGCATCTCTTTTGGAGCTTTCAGATCCAGTCCCACTGAAATCCTTCGTTGCGAGGCAGGTGAACTTCCCCTTTCACTTCGTAGGCAACAATTGTTTCTGACATACTTTGCTAGGGTGTCTTCTAATCGAAACAACCCTGTATATGAGCTAAGTTGTAAACCCTATAACTGCACGCCCAATAATAAATATCAGACACTACCTCAAATCATACTGCCTCTTTCACGACTTGTTGATTTATTAGTAACAGATACTCATATAATATCGTCAACTCCTCCCTGGATAAACAACATCGCAAAAATTAACGTTTCGCGTAACAACTATCCCAAAAATAAAACCAATGGCCAAATTCTGAGACAATCGTTCCTAAAGCTGGTCAACACAAACTCATACGACGAGATTCTCTACACAGATGCATCTAAAACTGCGACAGGAGTTGGATATTCTGTAAGAACTGCAAATAGAGTTCTTCAGAAGTTCCGCCTTCCAGCATCCAACTCCATCCTTACAGGAGAGCTATACGCCATCCTCCAAGCATTAAAATGGTTATCTAGCCAAACTAAAGCCAAGAACACTACAGTATATCCTGATTCGATGTCCCCCATCGACTCAATTAAAAATATATATATTTCTAACATCCATTAGTCCAGCCGGGTCAAAAATGGGTACGACTGGTCAAAAATGTCTTAAAGTATTACCTTTTCTGCAAAATAGGAATAAATACAAAATAAGGGGGCAAAATACGCCTGTTGTTATTCAATATTTCTTAACTACTTTGGTGGCACTTAGAACCTTAGTAATTCGCTTAGAAAATTCTTATTACTTACTTAAATGGTCTACCAAATTTGATTAAAATCGACCTAATACATTTTGCATAATAAATTTGCGATATAAATATTTTTAAAAAGTTCAAATTTTTTAAAATCTTTCTGAAGAAAAAGTAGACCATTTTTAGAAGTTGGCTAATTTTTTTACATATAAAGAATTGTCTAATACATCTATCTAATACACTTTACAGAATTAAAATCGGATTATTTAAGGGGCCTCAGCAATGTTTTAAAGTTATAAACAATGTTTGGGCTTATAAACGAATAGCTTTGTTTAATAATAAAAAAATTAATTTTTGGCAATAGAACCGGTGTAATTTGACTTAAACTTTCAAATGCTGTCAGCAGAATTGCTATTTTATATTTTAATCAAAAGTTATTCTCGTTCAAATATTGCCATTTTTCGATTTTTTGAATGTTCCACCGCGTTTATTTCGAAAACTATGCATCCTATGAAAAAACTTGTAAGATCATTTTTTGCTTAGAATTATCCAAGAAATACAAAAAAATATTTTATTTTGCCAAAAATCGATGTTATGTAATTCCTCAAGTTCTTTATTTATAACAATCTTATCGACATCCGGATCAACTGTTACCCAAAAAATTCGTGTTCTACGGGTCGAAATACATAAAAAAAAACTTGGGTAAGTCCATCTAAATAAAGGAGCCCGTAGCACCCACTCCTGGACACAGCACTAATTTGTTTATAAGCCAAAAAATTGTTTATAACTTTAAAACATTGCTGAGGCTGCTTAATCTTAAATAATCCGATTTTAATTCTGTAAAGCCGATTGGTGAGGTGAAGTGCTTCTTTATATAAAAAAAATTTACAAATCTTTGTATGTTCTAGTTTTTGTTGTGCAAGATTTTAAATAATTTTAATTTTTAAAAAAAAGTTTGGATTGCAAAATTATTATGCAAAATCTAGTAAGTCAATTTTAATGAAATTTGGTGGACGGTTTTAGCACATTACAAAAATTTTCTAAGCGAATTAGGAAGGTTCCAAGTGTAACCTAAGTGATGGAAAACATTGAATAAAACAGGCTTGTTTTGACCCCTTATGTTATATTTATTGCTATTTTGCAGCAAGGGTGGTAAATTAAGACATTTTTAACCAATTGTATCTGATCATCGTACATAAATATTACTAAAATTACAACTCAGACTAAAAAACCATCTGAATCTTCAAGAATTAAGAATGAACAAATCAGATACATACTCGTATTCCTTAAGACGCTATTTCCAAACGATTAATTTCTGCATACACTAAATGTATTTTTGGGTAAATAGAGCAAAAGCACATTTGCAGATTCAAACTACACACTGCGCCCATTTCCAAAATGAAACACTCCTTTAATTGTGAACAGAACATTGTAGCAGCTTTATTATTAGATTCCAACGAAATGACGCTGGAGGACAAGCGAAGAACTATCATAATTTGTTAGTAAATTTTAATCAAGTCTTAGGGAATGGCCGTGTGTGTCACCTCAACCAACAGGAGCTTTAAGATATTCAAGAAGGCTAATTCGATTACAGGCCGGAATGTTGGGGTAAGGAAAAGCCTTCAGAATTTTTGTTCCAGCGCATGCACCAGAAACTTAAAATTGCTTGAAGGAGATTGTGAAACTGTTCTTTTCTGACATAATAATAAACAGTGTGGGCCAAAGAAAAGAGTCCACCTCGATATTTGGCAGTATTTATTAGATTTTGAGGAAATGACAAGTCGATTTTTGATCTAAGGGGGCAGATTTTTACGGTACATACATCTGTCATTTGGCAACCCCCTCCCTTCCACTTCCCCCACCCCTTATTTTTAAATAGGGAATAGAGGTCGTGTGCTAGCTTCTTTGAAAGGTTATTCAATTCTATATTCATAGACCGGGCAGTATCGTCGCCCCCGCTAGCGCAATTATTCCGATTCGATTTTTTTGCACAAACTTACTCAAAAAGAGGTCCTTATAACATATCCACAGGGTGCCGGGCGGTGCCGTGGTCGAAAAATTTTTTAAACAATTTTTTTTAAACAAATTCACAAAAATAATTTTTTTATTTCCAACAATTTTTTTTTAGATAACTCGGGTCATTCTGAGCAAAAAAGGTCTCTTGTCATTTTTCTCTAATATTGACTGTTGTCGAGTTATATGCGATTAAAAATTTGAAAAATGCGAAAATGGCCATGTTCAAGGCTTCATAACTCGATCAAAAATGATTATTATGAAATTCAAAAAGTGACATAATCAAGATTCAAATACCTTCTTCAGCGTTCTGAAGAGATTTTTGTCATTAATTTATTACAAAGCTGTTATTTTCATTTATAATAAACAATTAGCGCTATAGTCTAACTGTATCGTCGCCCCCGTTAGCGGAACAATTTTGATCAGATTTTTTTGCACAAACTTACTCAAAAAGGGGTCCTCATAACACATCCACAGGGTACATTGCGGTGCCGTGGTCGAAAAATTTTTTAAACAATTTTTTTTAAACAAATTCACAAAAATAATTTTTTTATTTCCAACAATTTTTTTTTAGATAACTTGGGTCATTCTGAGCAAAAAAGGTCTCTTCCATTTTTAGTAATTTTTCTCTAAATTTGATTGGTGTCGAGTTGTATGCGATTAAAAATTTGAAAATGCGAAAATGGCCATTTCAAGGCTTCATAACTCGATTAAAAATGATTATTATGAATTTCAAAAAGTCACAAAATCAAGATTGGAATACCTTCTTCAGCGTCCTGAAGAGATTTTTGTCATTATTTTATTACAAAGCTGTTATTTTTAGTTATTAACAATTAGCGGTATAGTCCAACTGTATCGTCGCCCCCGTTAGCGGAACTATTTCGATTAGATTTTTTTGCACAAACTTACTCAAAATAGGTCCTTATAGCATATCCACAGAGTGCCGGCCGGTACTCTTTTTGAGTAAGTTTGTGCAAAAAAATCTAATCGAAATAGTTCCGCTAACGGGGGTGACGATACAGTTGGACTATAGCGCTAATTGTTAATAACTAAAAATAACAGCTTTGTAATAAAATAATGCCAAAACTCTCTTCAAGATGTTGAAGAAGATATTTGAGTCTTGATTTTGTCACTTTTTGAATTTCATAATAATAAATTTTAATCGAGTTATGAAGCCTTGAAACTGGCCATTTTCGCATTTTTCAAATTTTTAATCGCGTATAACTCGACAACAGTCAAGTTTAGAGAAAAATGACTAGAAACCTTTTTTACTCACAATGACCTAAATTATCTAAAAAAAAATTGGCGTAAATGAAAAAATTATTTTTGTGAATTTGTTTAAAAAAAATTATTTAAAAAATTTTTCGACCTTGGCACCGCCCGGCACCCTGTGGATATGTTATAAAGACCTCTTTTTGAGTAAGTTTGTGCAAAAAAATCGAATCCAAATAGTTCCGCTAACGGGGGCGACGATACAGTTGGACTATACCGCTAATTGTTAATAACTAAAAATAACAGCTTTGTAATAAAATAGTGACAAAAATCTCTACAAGAAGTTGAAGAAAATATTTGAATCTTGATTTTGTTGGTTTTTGAATTTCATAATAATCATTTTTAATCGAGTTATGAAGCCTTGAAAATGGCCATTTTCGCATTTTTCAAATTTTTAATCGCGTATAACTCGACAACAGTCAATTTTAGAGAAAAATTACAGGAGACCTTTTTTGCTCAGAATGACCAAAGTTATCGAAAAAAAAAATCGAATCGGAATAATTGCGCTAGCGGGGGCGACGATACTGCCCGGTCTATCAGTAATATTAACATTGACATAATTATTTGTACAGGGTGTCCAAGAAAAGTTATTTTCAATTAAATTAATTGACACAAAAAGAAGAATGTATTTAATTTATTAAACTCAAAATACATTGTACTGCTGTCACAAAACAGAAAAAATGTTTTTAATAAATAAACATTGTTCGTTGCTTAAATTCAATATTCAACCTACCAAGAGACAGATCGGGTGGCAGCTTGAACATTGAAATTAAACGAAAAGCAATGTTTATTTATAAAATTATACCCTGTATAAATAATTATGTATATTAATTGGAGTGGCAACAACGCATTGTGCGAAATAAAAGTGTTAAACATTTTCACCAGAGTTTATTCCGATTTTTGAGGTAATAGTGCGAAATAAAATATTAACTATATGCGAACATTTGTATAAGGTCATAAACTATCTAAAGTGCAAAAAATAGTGGCAAAAATCGGCCTATAAGTAACTTATAGAACATTTTATGTTAATCAAAACAAACGACATTTTATAAATTCCAGTTCTTTTGACAACAGATAAGAGAACAAGTCTTGATCAAATTAAAAGCGACGTTGCCGGTTTTCCAAAAAGTTTTAAAAATCCAAGAAAGGAAATCAATCAATTAATAATAAACTAAGTAAACAAGATTTCGAAGTAAAAAGAATTTTAATATATTTAAAGTCATACTCAATTATTGCTTGAGAAGTTCTAGAGCCTTCGCCGGGTCGACTGGGGAACTAGAGCTTATCGCTTGCTTTAATATAGAGTACAAATACATAAAAAATGGTGGATAGTGATAATGATTACACCTCAGAAGACAGTAAAAAGAGAAGTCTAGAGATAGATGCAGACAATATTTTTAACAAGAGCAAGAAACTATCCAGAACACCAACCAAACAACAGAAAGATGAAAACAAAATTGATCAGCTTTTAAAAATGATGCAAAATTTAACAGATCAAACACAAAGTTTAACATCGGAGGTAAAAGGAATAAAAGAAGAACAACGAGAATATAGAAATGACCTCCGAGAATTAAGAAAAGAAATAAATGAATTCAAACAAAGTAACCAACAACTACAAAAAGAAAATGATGAAATGAAACAGGAACTAAAGATAGTGAAAATGAAGGTAGAAAAGTTCGAGAAAGAGAGAAAAGCTAACAATGTTATTGTCCAGGGTCTACCGATGGATACAAATAACCCAAATGTAGTCAATGAGGTTATGGCAGATTTCGTGGAAAGAGAATTAGGTATTAAAGTAGAAATAGAAGAAGCTTATAAAATAGGGGACAAAACATGTCTTGTAAAACTAAAAAACAAAAATGAAAAAATAAAAATTATGAAGAACAAAAACAAACTAAGGAATTCAAAGCCGGAAATATATATCAATAACGATCTAACGCAAGAAGAGATGAAAATACAACAAGAAATACGGAGAATTGCAAAATTTCAAAAAGAAAACGGTAAGAACACTAGAGTAGGTTATCAAAAATTAATTATTGACGGGACTGAATGGAAATGGAACAAAGAGAAGAATGAACTGGAAAGGGCAAAGCAGGACACGCCAAAAAACTGATAAAAAAACAAATATTGGATACAACACAAAAAACGGACACGAAAATGGCAAAGGAAAAGGACCTGAACAGATTAGATAAAATAAAACATACGAACACAAAAAAATATAATAAAAAACCGAAAAAATGTGATCAACTAAAAATAAGTACGTGGAACATCAGAACAATGCTTGAACCAGGAAAAATGCAGGATATCGTCTCAGAACTAGAAAGATACCAAATTGATATTGCAGTGATTCAAGAAATCAGATGGGCAGGTCAAGGAGAAATAAATAGAAAAAACTACACACTACAGTACTCGGGACATGAAAAACAAGGTCAATATGGAGTTGCTTTCATAATTATGGGAAAAATAAAAAATAACATTATGCAATTTAAACCAATAAATGAACGTATGGCTTACCTGAGAATTAACGCCAAACCATTTAATATATCAATCATAAACGTATATGCCCCAACTGAAAGTGCTACTGCGGAGGAAAAAGACAAATTGTATGAGGAACTCGAACGAGAAATGGAGAAGTTACCTAGAGAAGACACAATACTGGTAATGGGAGATTTTAATGCCCAAATAGGTAAGGAAGACTACATTAACCAAGTAGCAGGTAAGCACACAATACACGAAAAAACTAACGACAATGGCCAACGATTATGTAATCTAGCATCTAGTACCAATATGATTATCGTTAGTACAAAATTCGAACATCCCAAATACCATAAAGTGACGTGGATTTCCCCAGACCAAAAAACATGGTCACAAATAGACCATATTCTGATTACAAGAAGGAAGCAAACATCGGTAACAGACGTGAGGTCCTACAGAGGTGCACATGCAGACACAGACCATTTTATGGTGACTGCAAAAGTAAGACAAAAAGTCAAAAGAACACTAAAAAACACGACAACAAAAAATAAATGGCACGTAGAAAAACTGAATACTCCAGACATAAGGATTAAATATGCTGATGACATGAACAAAAAACTGAAGGAACAATCTAAACCTACAAAGGATATAGAAACAGAATGGAGAAATATAAAAAAATGTATAAATGAAACAGCGGAAGTACACGTAGGGATAAAAAGAAACAAAAAAAGACAAGAATGGTATAATGAAGAATGCCATAAAATGTTAAAAAAGAAGGTAGAAATGAGACAAATGTGGATAAGAACAAATAGACAGGATTATAGGGAAGAATACAATATAATAAGGCATGCATGTAAGAAAAAAATAAGGAAAATTAGACGTGAGTGGTTGGATGATAAGATAAAAGAAATAGAAAAAGAGAGTAAGAACAGAAACACAAAAGAATTCTATAAGAAAATTAGTGAGCAGAACAAAACGTTTAAAGGAAAGATAAAAAGCATAAAAGATAAAAATGGAAAAGTATCAGAAAACGATGAAGAGTATAAAGAAATTTGGACTAACTATTTTAAAGAATTATTAACAGAACAACAAGATCAAGACCTAAATGAAAACAGAGGAGAAGAGACAATGATGTTAGGAAACCAGCTACAAATACCAACAAAAGAGGAAGTTGAGGAAATTATTAATAGCAGCCGTAATGGTAAAGCCTCAGGATCGGACGGTATCAATATGGAGCTTATAAAATATGGTGGTGAAGAATTAAAAGATAGATTATACAATTTAATAAAAGACATATGGGACGAAGAAAAAATGCCGGAAGAATGGTACAAAGGACAAATTATCACGATTCATAAAAAAGGAGATCAACAGATGTGTAAAAACTACAGAGGGCTGACGCTATTAAACACAGCATATAAAATCATGTCCGCCTTAATACAACGAAGACTGACCGAAGCTACCACGAATATCATAGGACACTATCAATGCGGATTTGTTAAGGGAAAGTCTACAACAGATGCCATACATACAGTTAAACAAATTATGGAAAAAGCTCATGGATATAAAATAGAAATTGAACTGCTTTTTATAGATTTTCGACAAGCATTTGATACAATAAATAGATCAAAACTAATGGTAGCTCTGAAAGAAATGGGAATACAACATAAATTAAGAAGATTAATACAAATGACAATGAGTAGAACTGTAGTTAGTATAAAAACTCAAGTAGGCGACACAGAAGAATTTGTCATCAATAAAGGGGTGAGACAAGGAGATTCATTATCAGCAACTCTGTTTAATCTTGCCCTAGAATACGTCGTCAGGAAGATCAACAAAGGCACCCTCCGAACGAGAGAAGGACAAATAATAGCATACGCTGATGATATTGTGCTAATAACAAAAAATAGAAAAACAATGGAACGAATGTTAAACGAAATGGTAACAGAAGGAAAAGTAATGGGATTAAAAATAAACCAAGAGAAAACCAAAATAATGAGATTTGACAAAAACTTTGAAAACAGAAAGGTTAGAGTAGGAGAATACACTTTTGAAGAAGTCGAAAAATTTAAATATTTAGGAATATTAATAACAAACAATGGAGAAAGAGAAACCGAAATCAAAGAAAGGATTATTACAGCAAATAAGAGCTTCCATGCAAATAAAAAATTACTTAAAAATAAGTTATTGAGTAAGAAATCAAAAATGAAAGTATACAAAACAATAATTCGACCGACGATGATGTATGCAGCCGAAACTCTTAGCATGACAAAAAAACAAGAGGAAAACCTTAGAATACAAGAAAGAAAAATACTAAGAGCAATATTAGGACCAATAAAAATAAATGACAATGAATTTAGACAAAGAACGAACCTTGAGTTACTGGAAGAAATTGAGGAGGATATAGTATGTAAAATAAAACAGCAAAGAGCAAAATGGCTAGGACACATATGGAGATCCGGATCAACTACGACGATATACTCAATATTGGAATGGACACCAGCTGGCAAAAAAAGACGTGGAAGACCAAGATCTACATGGTTACAAGAAGTAGTAAGTGATCTCAACAATGCGGGCATACGACATTGGAAAGGGAAAACCAGAGACAGGAAAGAGTGGAGAAAAATAACAGAGAAAATTAAATAACGAACATGAGGACTGATCTACCTCAAAACATAGATCTAGAGAGCGTAAGCGGCGTAACCCCTAAAGGGGTGTTTAGCCACTATATATATATATAAATAATTATGTCAATGTTAATATTACTGAATAGAGAATTGAATAACCTTTCAAATGAGCTAGCACACGACCCCTATTCCCTTGTTAAAAATAAGGGGTGCGGGAAGTGGAAGGGAGGGGGTTGACAAATAACAGATGTATGTACCGTAAAAATGTGTCCCCCTTAGATGAAAAATCGACCTGTTTCTTCATTTCCTTAAAATCTAATAAATACTGTCCAATATCCAGTTTAATTGTTTTCTTTGGCACACACAGTATAGGCGAACGGCAGCTACCCCTAAAATGGTGTTATACCAACCATGAAAATCAACTTTCATGTGAATGACGAATTTTGGTCATTCTTTATGTTTTCGAGGTCGCTGAATCCGAATAGGAAGTTTATTTTTATCTAAAATTGGTGGAACAAATTTAGATGATTTTTCAACTTTAAATCGCTGCATCTTTGGTTGCTGTGAATATTTCCATTGGAAAATTTTATTGTATTATATTTAGTATTTAGATAACAATGGAATTTATACGAGATGTTTAGACAAATTAAAGAAGGAGTTGTTAATTTTTAAATATTTGGTGGTCAGATTTCGTTAGTTTCATGTTTACTTAAAAAAGCTGGGTGATAAACTCTTTAAGTTATAATTTTAACCAACACAGCATTAAAACATGTCATGAAGAAGTTTTCTGGAAAATTTCAAGTTAAAATATGCAATAGAAAAAAGTTATGTTACTTTATAGATGAGTGGCACTCCCCCAAAACAAGGCTTATTTCTCGAGATACTGACCACGGTGTCTTAAATGGCCAATTTTGGTCATACTTTATGTTCTTGATGGTGCTGAAAACGAGAATGAGGTTTATTTAGAATTTTAAGTCGGGGAACTTAAATCGCAATTTTACCCTAAAAATGAAAAAAAAAAATTAAATTATGTTTTTTTGCGTTTAACTCGCTACAACTCTGTTCCATTTTGATATTTTTTTCTGAAATTTTTTATATGATATATTTCTCACCTTTCTGAAGACAATTGATTTAATCATTCAGTCTTATTATAATAAAAGTTATGGATTTTTTAAGTTAAAATGCAGATTCCTATTTCTGAATTGCAAAGTTTAATCTCAAAAGTCGAGAAGCAAATTTTGAAATTTAGCTTTTTAATCAAGTTGACGTTAACATATAGAGTATATAGAACAAAATGTTTTATAGAAAAAATATGGTGCAACTTTTACTTTTAGGAGAAACTTGATTCCATTTTTTTTATTTTTAGGATAAAATTGCGATTTTAACAACATTTCCCCCAGAGAAATCAAAATAAACCTCATTTTCGTTTTCGGCACCATCAACGACATAAACTAAGACCACAATTAGCCGTTCACTACACCGTGGTCAGTATCTCTAGAAATGAGCGTTTTTTTGGGGAGTGCCACTTGTCTATAAAGTCACATAACTTTTTTCTTATTGCATATTTTGACTTGAAATTTTTCAGAAAACTTCTTCATGACTTACAAAAAAGTTTTTCACTCAACTTTTTTAAGTAAACATGAAACTAACGAAATCTGACGTCAAAATGTTTAAAAATTAACTACTCCTGGTTTAATTTTTTTAAACAGTTTCGACAAGTTCTGTTGTTATTTAAATACTTCAAAGATGATACAGTAATATTTACAAATGGAAATATTTACAGCGACCAAAGTTACAGCGAGTTAAAGTTGAAAAATCATCAAAATTCGTTTTTCGCATTATTGCTTAAAATTTAATTTTGGAACATATTTCACCAATTCTGCATAGATAAAAATAAATTTCATATTCGGATTCAACGAGTTCAAAAACATAAATAATAACCAAAATTTGCCATTCACCTATCATGGTCGCTTTTCCGATTCCTAAGCCTCAAATTAGGAGTGTGCCGCTCGTCTAATATGTTCCAGTTAAATATTGAATTTATATTGAATTAACCACAAATTTATTGTATTGAAAATTACGTTCCTAAGACTGTATCAGTCCAAAAAACAAAAAGCTTAGTAATTGCCAAAGAACCAATAAGATGCAAATTGGAGTTAGACAATCAAATTATACAACAAGTAATGACTTTCAAATATCTGGGAATTAATCTATCAGCCGACAACAATATTGAAGAAGAGGTAAAAGACCAAATAATTAAAGCCAGTAGAACGGCCGGATGCCTAAACGACACAATTTGGAAAAACAAACACCTAAGATTGGAAACAAAGGCCCGAATATATAAGTCAGTTATTAGGCCAGTTATGACTTACACGGCCGAAACAAGACCAGATACAAGCAAAACACGAAGACATCTGGAAACCAACGAAATGAAGATCTTAAGAAGGATTGCTGGAAAAGGACTACAGGATAGGGTAAGAAGTGAGGAAATCAGACACATATGTGGAGTAGACAATATAAATACCTGGGTAAAGAACAGAAAAGAAGAGTGGAATGAGCACATAAGCAGGATGTCTGAATCAAGGATAGTAAGAGTAGCCAGGGACAAGTCACCGTTAGGCAGGAGAAGTATAGGACGCCCAAGGAAAAGATGGAATGACAACTTAGGGGCAGAATGAAAGGCACCGTTGAAGAAAAACAGGCAGTACTGCCTATATAAAAGAAGAAGAAGAAGAAAGAAAATTACGTTACATTTGTTTTGTCGTTTCGATTTATTAATCCGCAAATCGCTTTAAAAAATATTATTATTATTTTATTTAAATTAACACACCCACGGGGGGTAGATATTATTACTAGAATCTGATCACAACGTCTCATCAATGTGTAGTTTTGTTCCAACTTACATTAGTACAGGGGTATATAAAGTAAAAGCTCACTCAGGAGTGTTCCTTTCACTAGCCTGCAAGTTTCCTGCACTAAGCCGTACATTGCTCTGATTTTAAAACTGTTCACATCACCATCCAACTCAAAAGACTTCCTCCTCTTGAGTCCTGTGCATGTATCGTTTATGTTATCGAGAAGCTGGATGGCCTGCATCTGCACGTGTTCACGTTTCACGTGTGAAGTCTCTGCTCGTGACATTCGGCAAATTTGACTACAGTTTTGTCCACAGTCTCCATCCCTAGATCTCTGTAGATATCGCTGTTTCTGACGTACCACGGAGCATTTACAATATTCCTAAGCACTTTGTTTTGAAATCTTTGTACCATAATAATATTGCTTTTATTGGTATAACACAAAGCTGAATGCGGTAGGTCCATCTTCTTCTTCTTCTTCTTTTGTCCTTTCATTCTTCCAATTTTGAACCTAGACTTCCCTCAATTTCCTCCATTCGCTTTTATTTAGTACTATGTATATGTTTCCAGTATGTTCCTCCTATCTTTCTAATGTCATCTCCCATCTTATTTGGGGTCGTCCTCTTGCTCTCTTTCCTGTCCATGGTCTCCGTTTTTGTATAGTGGTATTCCACCTATTGTCGGTTTGTTTGGCGTTATGACCTGCGAAGATCTATTTTAGCCTGGCTATAGGTTGTCCTGAGTCTTTGACTTTTGTTGTATTTCTTACCCAGTTCTTTTGCTATTTGTCTGTTAATTTTACTCCTAACATTGCTCTCTCCATGGCTCCTTGTGTCTTCATTATTTTATCCATGTTTGCTTTGGTCAAGGTCCATGTTTGGCATGCGTATGTGAAAAATGGGATTTTTTGTGACGGATATTCTTGAGTTGTAATCGAATGAACTATCTTTTAGTAAAGTCGTCCCAGAAACGCAACTCATAAATATTGGCAACGTCATTTTAAAGTTTTTTACTTTAAAATGTATAATATATGTTTGAATTTCCGATATAAATGAGTCAGATTAAATTAAATTATTAGAAGAATTTTTTACTAAGCAACAACATTTTTGTTTAATTTATTAATACTATGTATGTGACAACGACATCCGATGTGGACGTTGAAACGTTAATAAAATCATATTTTTTTAGTTAAATTGTGGCTTATTTTCCATTTAGAATAGTTAATTACAAAAATGCCACAAGGAAATAGCTTCAAAACAACATTGAGTTACATTTTTATGTATTTGATTTCGAGTTCTTCATTGAAAATGATAGTTAGCCACCCTCTCGAATTCTAGTTGCTATATCTGTTTCTGGTGATGCCGTCATCTGTTATTATTACTGCCGTTGATCCTTACATTGTCATTTTCGTAAGCTTCATAAGTTTCATTCGGATATCTAAGTTTTTCATGTCTTCTATTTAGGTCGGGTCTTATTAGGCCGTCAAATACTTGCTTGAAATATATAAGAAGGATGTGTAAGTCGATATCATGTTGTTCGTAACACTACTCAATCGACTGTGTGATTATGTATATTGCGTCTATTGTTGACCTTCCCTCTGAAAATCCCTGCTGGTAGTCTCATATTTTAGTTTCAATGTATTTTGAGAGTCTCTGTCAGATTAGTGGTACCAATATGTTGTAGAAAATGTTGAACAATGTTACTACTCTAAAATAATTGTTGCATCGTGTGGTGTCATCCTTCTTTGGAATAGGGAATAACTACCATTTTCCATTCTTTGGGCATTTTTTCTTTTCCTCAAATCCTTATTATTATAGTTTTACATTATTCTTGATATTTACTTCCAGCTCTTCTATAAGTTTATCAACCGATCTCTTCTCTACCTTGTCTCTTCCAAGTCCTCCTCTCTACCTGCCTTAAGCCACTTCTTTCTTGCTAGATTTTTTCGTGGTTGCTGCTTCGCAGTCTTCGTCATACCGTTCTTTTTACTTTTTCTCCTGCTATCGAAATGTGACCTTTTATTTCTTTTCACGTTTCGTCTATACTGTTAGGGGGTGAGACTTTAAAAATTTGCTAAAAAACTCTTTAGAATAATATTTCCGAATATTGTCCGACTCTAGTTTCCTTACATTAAATTTTTTTTCTTCTTGTTATTTTTGTCTATAATTTTATTTACATATTTCCTATTACTAGGAACTGGTCATAATCTTCATTTGCATCACGATACAACCAGAAACTACAACCAAAATACGTGACAAATTCTTAGACTGCATTCCGTCCTGTAGAACAGTCACCACCGTGACTCTTGAAATCATGTAATGTTAAACGCGAAACACTTATTATGCAGTAGCAATACTTTACTCTCACATTGCAGGCCCGGCTTAATAGAAGCCCCAGCAACACTTAATATCTAGCGTTGGGTAGTGGCACTCCTGCATTATTAAACACTATATCAAGCTACGGGTCTGTAGAGAATTACTTGGCAGATTGCGCGCCCTCTTTCCCAAACCAACGCTGAAGAATAAGTAATTTAATACGTGGAGGTACTCATATATGTCGAGTTCGTGGGTTAAGCACTCGATGTAGATGATACTCTAACTTGATTTAATGGATTATTCGAAACGGCTCTAGGTCTCGAATTCAATACATATGTTATGTTATCATATAACGACAACGAGAAGGAATTATCCATTCGGGCAATAGTTCGTTTTATGAAGTTGGTTTTTTTGCAAAAAGAAAATGCGATAAACTGAGTGAAAAATCTGGACATTAATATATTAACAGACGAAAAAATTGCATTTGTTATCTTGAGTTATTATTTTTTGTTTAGTTTTTATCTTTGAAATTTTATATTTTTGAAGTTACACTTCTTTAGGCGCGTTGGAAGTAAATTTATATGTGCGCGAATTCATCAAAAGTCTTGGTCCTGAGCGCAGCTCAAACGTTATACGTGCCCTGATTGGGTAATTACTTAATTACAATGACTTGTCAGTGGCGGCTCGTACCACTTTAAAAGGTAGTGCCACAACTCGGGCAGCCGCCAAAATTTTTAGTGACGGATTCACGATATTGTCAAAAAAAGGTATACTGACAACAAAAACTAAAAAAAAATATGCGCGTATACTTTTAGTCCTGTCGCCAGGGGGGGTACAACGGCCTCCTGTATTCACATGGACTTACCCAAGTTTTTGTTATGTATTTTGGCCCGTAGAACACGAATTTTTTGAGTAACAGTTGATCCGGATGTCGATAAGATTGTTATAAACAAAGAAGTTGAGGAATTACAGAACAGCGATTTCTCGCAAAACAAAACATGTTTTTGTATTTTTTGGGCCATTCTAACCAAAAAATGTTCCTACAAGTTTACAAAATGTTCCTACATAGTTTTCGAGATAAACGCGGTTGAACTTTGAACCCGAATAACTTTTGATTAAAAAATAAAATAGCAATTCTGCTTACCGCATTTGAAAGTTCATGTCAAATTCTATCGGTTTCGAATATATACATTGCTAAAAATTTATGTGTTTATTGCTAAAAAAAGCTATAAACACATAGTGTTTCCCGTGCCTAATACATGCGTTTACATGCATGCTACGTAGAAATAGCCTCGCTTGCATTTGTACCTACTCTACCTACTCGTTCGATTTTAAATGAGAAATCATTGAAAACATCACTCCAGCACTAGGTGTTTATACTTTTGTTTAACAATAAAATAATAAATTTTTAGCAATGCAAATAACTAAAACCGATATACTTTGACTTGAACTTTCAAATGCGGTAAGCAGAATTGCTATTTTATTTTTTAATCAAAAGTTACTCGAGTACAAAAATTGCAATTTTTCGATTTTGTGAAAGTTCCACCGCATTTATCTCGAAAACTATGCATCCTACGAAAAAAATTGTGGGAACACTTTTTGGTTAGAATGGCCCAAAAAATACAAAAACATGTTTTGTTTTGCGAGAAATCGCTGTTATGTAATTCCTCAACTTCTTTGTTTATAACAATCTTATCAACATCCGGATCAACTGTTACCCAAAAAATTCGTGTTCTACGGGTCAAAATACATAAAAATAAACTTGGGTAAGTCCATCTGAATACAGGAGGCCGTTGTACCCCCCCTGGCGACAGGACTATTTTATCTTATGTACATATATTAAGTTTATGGATCTGAGGTGCCAAGCAATTGTCCAACATTGATCAAAATAGTTCCGTAAATTAATTAATAATAAAAACCTCTTAACCTACCACCAGCATTTACTGCTGATAGTGCTTGAAAATTGTTATTACGATTTAGTTTCTATTTACCAATTTATAAAAATAATACTATTTCATTATTCACACACATGCACAAATTTTTGTAATGTCACTTTTAAAGTTTACGATATATGAAGTTCATTCTTCTATTTTTTGTTTGCAAAGTTTTCAATGACTTTATAATTAAAATTATCAATACAATTTACAAAATGCTTTTCTGTAGATAGCATACCTAAATCGCTAGGTTTCGATGTAAACATCGAAAAACAGCGTTCTGCTTCAGATGTTGATATAGGAATGGTAACTAAAATACTTAAAAGTTTAATAGTTTCTTCAAATGTGCTTTTTAAACCTTCCCTCTACAATAAAACCGATAGCGAAACAGCCCCAGAGGTAGTACTTAATTCGTCTCGCTAATACAGTACCTACTTCTAATTCAGTTTAACACCGAGTTTTGCTTAAAAATTAAAATTGTCTCCATGGTTCATTAAGAAATGATTCGGAGAACTGATTACAAGCAGAAAACTTCTCCGACATAAATAAATTAGAAGCAACTAAATGTCCGGAGAAGGTAGACCTTTGAAAGATCTGGTACTTTGAATAATATGAACCTTTAAGTCGTTGTCTAATTCGGCGCTAAAATTGACCAGCTCCTTAAATATGCCTCTATTTTCTGAATTTTCTTTTTCGTCGTGACCTCTTAAAGCTAACTCGAAAGCTCCACAACACCTTATAACATTTGTAGTTTTTTTTTTCTAGCGAAAAACCACCAAAAAAATTTTTAAAATACTAATCTTTATTGTCAATTAATAAATTAAACTTAAGAAATAATCAAAATATTATCAAAATACCCACGATCATGATGCACTAAAAGTTTAATTATAAAATACAACAACTTTTTAACAGAATATATACATAATAAAAGCGACAAACCAGCACGTAAAGAAACTCAAAATAAATAGACCTGGCTTCATACCCTCGTGCCTGGCACAGAGATTCTAATGTTAAGTAACGTTTACACGTATCCAGTAACTGGCGCCAGTCTCACTGGAATGCGAGTGCTTGACTAAGACAGCGCTGGATAGGTTCGTTTACACGTATCCAGTAACTGGCGCCAATCTCACTGGCACTCTTATTAAAAATCCTAATACGGCCACTGAAACCACAGGTACGACAGCGCCAGCGACTGGAACGCTGTGTTTACACGTGTCTACAACCACTGGCACGGGGTTAGAGGAGACGCGGACGAGTGCCACTGGCACGAAAAATAGACCAGCCTTCTATTCGAGACAGCGCTGGCAGACAGCGCTGGACTGGAACAAAAAAGCGTTTACATGATGCCAGCACTGTCGTTCCAGTGCGACTGGCGCCAGTTACTGGATACATGTAAACGCGCCTTTAAGGTATACTAATAGTCCAATATAGCTCTTTCTCTGTCACTTACATATAATGCTCGTAAAATCTTTCTCTCTTTACTCGTGCCAGTACTGACTTCGGCGCGAAGGAGATTCTCCTGTCGAATACTCTCCGCTGTCGGCAGGGATTGTATTGCGCCCATAATAGTTGCCATATTTTATATAATTTATGAAGATCAAAAGAAATACACACAAAAAAATTAATAGGAATTAAAAAGTTTCGAAGATAGAAAATATGTTTATGGATAGTTAGCAAGGTAGTGCCATGGTTCTATGGCACTACCTCACGGACCGCCACTGTGACTTGTCAACAATTGTTTAATAAATATGTCGGATATTTTATTAATACAGTCCGTCTAATTTACTTACCTTCTTCTTCTTTGAGTGCCTCTCCTATCGGAGATTGGATATCATTAGGGCGATTCTAATTTTATTTACTGCTGTTTTGAACAATTCGTTAGTGGTACAGCCAAACCACTCTCTCAAATTTCTCATCCAGGACATTCCTCTACGGGCTGGATTTTTTCGTCCTTGGATTTTTCCTTGCATTATATTTTGTAGGAATGTGTACTTTTGTCCCCTCATCAGGTGGCCTAAGTATTCAAGTTTTCTCTCTTTTATATTCAGTAGAACTTCTGGCTCGTTATTTATTCTGCGTATTACTTCTTCATTTGTAATTTTATCCACCAAACTTATTCTTAGTATACGGCCGTAGCACCACATCTCAAAGCTTTCAAGATTTTTAATATTCCTCTGTTTAAGAGTCCATGACTCAACACCGTAGAGCAAAGTACTGAATACATAGCATTTTAACATTCTATTTCGTAGATGAATACTAATATCACGATTACAAAATAATTTTTTCATTTTTATAAAAGTAGACCTGGCAATTTCAATACGTCGTTTTATCTCGTGATTTTGGTCTCCTGTTTCATTGATAAGGGTTCCCAAGTATTTGCATTCGTTTACTTTTTCAAGTTGGGTACCGTTTATTGTGATACTAGTGTCATTTATTGGATTCTTACTGAAGGTCATATATTTGGTTTTTTTGACGTTCATCCTTATGCCGTAGTTATTACATATCTCATTCATACTTTCAACTAGATGTTGTAGATCTTGCGCTGTTCTTGCCATTATCACAGTATCATCAGCATATCGAATGTTATTGATAACTTCTCCATTGACTATTATCCCTTCGTTTGCATATGAGAGAGCTTCTTGGCATATTTGTTTGCTGTAGATATTAAACAAGAGCGGTGACAATATACAACCCTGTCGTACCCCTCTACGTATTTCTATTTCGTCCGATGTTTGGTCTTCTATTTTTATATTAGCTCGCTGATTCCAGTACAGATTTATTATTATTTGTATGTCTCTGGTGTCAATGTCCTTACTCTCCAGGATTTCTTTGAGTTTACTGTGACGAACTTTGTCAAAGGCCTTTTCAAACTCTATAAAGCAGGCGTGTACCTCTTGGTTAACATCTAGGCATCTCTGTGTTAGAACGTTCAAGGCAAAGAGAGCATCCCTTGTACCTAATCCTTTTCTGAATCCCATCTGTGTATCGTTAATATCGATGTCTACTTTTTGATAGATTCGGTTGTGGATGACTCTAAGAAATATTTTAAGCAGGTGACTCATCAAGGAGATTGTTCGATGATCTGAACATTGCATTGCCTTAGTTTTCTTCGGTATGGTGACAAACGTAGACAGCAACCATTCTTGCGGTATTATACCAGTACTGTATATTGTATTGAATATATGCAATATTAGGGTTACGGATTTATCATTCAAAAGCTTCAGCAGTTCTGTAGGGGTTTCATCAGGTCCGTTTGCTTTTCCATTTTTAGCGTTTCTTATTACGTATTCTACTTCTTCTTTCAATATGTCTGGCCCAGTTGCATTGATTATCTGAGTTAAGTTGTTTCTATCGTCTTCAGATAATTCATTCAGGTATTCTGTCCATCTTTTTATTTTATTCTCTAGATCTACAATAAGATTTCCATGTTTGTCTTTAAGTTTACCTATTTGGCATTTCTTTATGCTTCCTGTTATCTCTTTTACTTTTTTGTGCATATTGAACGCATCGTACTTTTCTCATACGTTTCCATTTCTTCACACTGTTCTTGAATCCACGCCTCTTTGGCTTCTTTTATTCTTTTTTTTATGTGTTTGTTTATTTCTTTGTATTTGTCTAGGTAATTCTTCATCTTTCTTCTTTGTTCCATCAAGTCTAGTATGTCCTGTGTCATCCACCCCTTGTTCTTTGTTGTCGTTTTTGTCAGATGTTTCTTTCCTGCTGTTTGTATAGTTGTATTTATGTACTTTAATTTTTGATTAACGTTATCTGTATCGTTAATTTGTTGTTGCACTGAACTGAGGTTTTCATTTATTTCTTCTCCTGTTTCTTGTCGTATATTTTTGTATAAGTATCAGTTCTTAGAAATGAATAATTTTAATGTTATAATCAAAAAACCAATACAAAAATCGAATTTTTCCTTCATTTTTTGACATTTTGATTATTTAAACAATGTTTCGGACTTTTTGAGTGGAAGGATAACTCAATTATTATTATATGAGTTATTCTCAATCAATTTCTGCAAAGAAATATGAGTCACCTCTCAACATCCAAATGTACTAATATTTTTACCGATGCGCCCTGGTCTATAGTGGTCTTCCTAAACATAAAAGTTTCTATGCAAATCGCCATATAGTATAGTATAGTTGATCCAAAAGATGGCATAACCCAGACATCCAAAGTGAAAGTTATCCTTCAACACCAAATTGTTCTATATGGTTCACACAATGTCCAGAAAAAGTCACACCTTTTGAGCGTCGGGTTTGGGGGGGAGAGGGGGGAGAAATCGGTAAATTCGTAGTTTTTTAAGTTTTTCGCCAATATTTCTAAAACTATAAGGTTTAGCATGAATAACCTTCTATACAAAATTTTTCTACATTAAATTTGAAATAAAAAAGGACCCATGCATAATCTTTCTAAAATGAATGGTTCCAAAGTTACGGAGGTATTATAGTATAACTGGTCTAAAAAAAGGCCTAACCCAAACATCCAAAGTAAAAGTTTTCCTCCAACACCAAAATGTTCTATATGGTCCACATATTGTTCATTAAATAGTTACACCATTTTGAGCGTCCGGTTTGGGAGTGAGATGGGAGAGAAGCCGGTAAATTAGTAGTTTTTTTTTTTTAGTTTTTCGTCAATATTTCTAAAACTCTGCTTTAGCGTAAACAATTTTATATCTAAAAATGTTCTACATGAAATTTAAAACAACAAATGTTCTATACATAATTGTTATAAAATTAACGGTTCCAGAGTTACGGAGGGTGAAAAGTCGAGGTTTTCGATACTTTTTATATTTTTTGGGCAATATTTATGATATAACTATACCAAAAACCCAGACATCCAAAGTGAAAATTATCATCCAACACCAAATTGTTCTATATGGTCCACATAATGTTCAGAAAAAAGTCACACCATTTTGAGCGTCGGGTTTGGGGGGGAGAGGGGGGAGAAATCGGTAAATATAAAAAGTATCGAAATCCTCCACTTTTCACCCTCACTCTGGAACAGTTGATTTTATAACAATTATACAGGGTGTCCCGAAAAGAATGGTCATAAATTATACCACACATTCTGGGGTCAAAAATAGTTCGGTTGAACCTAACTTACCTTAATATAAATGTGCTCATAAAAAAAGTTACAGCCCTTTGAAGTTACAAAATGAAAATCGATTTTTTTCAATATATCGAAAACTCTCAAAAATTTTTTATTGAAAACCGGCATGTATAATTCTTATGACAGGCCCACCTTAAAACCAAATTATAGTGAAATTTGTCCACCCCATAAAAAATTTATGGGGATTTTGTTCCCTTGAACCCCCCCAAACTTTTGTGTACGTTCCAATTAATTCATTATTGTGGTACCATTAGTTGAATACAACGTTTTTAAAACTTTTTTGCCTCTTAGTATTTTTTCGATAAGCCAGTTTTTATCGAGATGCGGCTACTTTTTTACTATATTTACATAAAAAAATTATGGGGGTTTTGTTCCTTTAAACCCCCCAAATGTTTGTGTACGTTCCAATTAAACTATTATTTTGGTACCATTAGTTAAACACAGTGTTTTTAAAACCTTTTTTGTCTCTTAGTCTTTTTTTGATAAGTCAACTTTTATCGAGATGTGGCTTCTTTTTCAAAATATACCAAAAAATTTAAGTTATAAATAAATTTTCAGATTATTAACAGGTGTCTATAATCATACTTAACCATATACAAATAGGTGGTGGATTCGACAAATATTCAAAATATCTCGATAAACACTGGCTTATCAAAAAAGTACTAAGAGGCAAAAAAGTTTTAAAAATATTGTGTTTAACTAATGGTGCCACAATAATAATTTAATTGGAACGTACATAAAAGTTTGGGGGGGTTTAAGGGAACAAAACCCCCATAAAATTTTTATGGGGTACACAAATTTCACTATAATTTTTTTTAAGATGTTGCTACGATAAAGATTCCTCATGTCCATTTTCAATAAAAAACCTCTAGGAGTTTTCGACATATTAAAAAAAATCGATTTTGATTTTGTAACTTCAAAGGGCTGTAACTTTTTTTATGTGCACTATTGTATATAGGTAAGTGAGGTTTAATCAACATATTTTTGACCCCAGAATCTGTGGTATAATTTATGACCAATCTTTTCGGGACACCCTGTATATCGGACCTTTTTTGTTTTAAATTTTTTGTAGAACATTTTTGTATAGAGCTTTGTCAACACTAAAGAATAGTTTTAGAAATATTGACGAAAAACTTAAAAAACTACGTATTTACCGATTTCTCACCCCTCTCTTCCCCAAACCCGACTCAAAATGGTGTGTATTTTTTCTGAAAATTATGTGGACCATATAGAAAAATTTTGTGTTGGAGGAAAACTTTCACTTTGGATGTCTGTGTTTGGGTCTAGCTATACCATACTATAAGTACTTATTGGACCACCCTAGTAGGTATATTACAATTTATTAGAGACGAAAGATGGCATAGCCATATTCTTTATAGCCGAAGAAGTAACAGTGTCACAATTATTGTCTGTTATTTTTAAAATTTGCTGCTGCTTAAGCGGATATGTCCATTAGCTTATTATATACTGTAACAGGATGCAATATCTGCTTTGTAGTTGCCAATTTGTGTGTGCCTGTGCATTTGCCTTAAGCAACTAATCGGTAACTCAATATTATATTATCGAATTATCTTGAGACATGAATGTCATCGATTATTTTGTGTTAGTTTAGACGTTTCTATGCAAATTATGCTAATTAGCAACGTATGTTCTAACAATGTTACCTACTGTTTAATAGTTTAAACACCTATATTAATTGGTCAAACGGACTGACCACATGCATCTACTATATTGCTTTGATCATTTTTCAGATCATCGTATTGTTATTAGTAATTATATCGTACAACTTCATGCTTTGAAATTATTTGCACGTGTACAAGGTAATCCGTAAAGTAAAAACTAGTTCATGTTACATTCTTTATTAGTATGAATCTTTAGTTATGGGCCAAATTATTAAGATTTTTATATTTATTATTATGTTTGATATACTTATTAGAGAAAAAGGTCAAATTTTCAGTACATATTTACCGATGGGTCAAAAGACGCAAATGGAACGGGCTGTGCAGTGGCCCACGAAAATAAAAATTACCATCATCAGTATAGCTTACCCATTGAATGTTCAATATACACAGCAGAAATGATAGCAATAATGTTTGCTCTTCAATATGTACTACTGAATCCAACTAACAATAATTATGTTATATTTACTCACAGTAAAAGCGCGGTGGACAGATTTAGTAACATTCAAAAAGTCAAACACATAAACCACATTGAATTAAATATTCTTAAAACTCTGTTTGAAACTATACAATTACGAGTAAATTTAACAATTGCTTGGGTTAAGAGTCATTCGGGAATAAATGGAAATCGGAGAAAAAATAAACAAAAATTTAATTTCAGCTTCAGATATTGATACTTTTAGCAGAAAAAATTTAAAAATAATTGGCAATTGCATTACAGAGAATGTAATACTGGCTCAAATTTTGCTCATTGTAACCCTAGGATATCCTCAAGAAGATGGTTCTACACAGAATATAATAAACATTTTATGAAGGCCATTAATTGACTGAGAGAAAATCATGCTCGTACTCCATCTTACATGCATAGAATCGGCTTGGCAGATACTCCCAATACATTTAAGAATGTCATTTACAGATAAATGACATAAACGACCTTTATAAGGAATTAAAAATTTAAAATGTTGTTTCCCAACAAACCTTAATAGTCCAGGTTAATAAGGTTTTTTCCATGACACTTGAACAGCCACGGTACTGAAGCGTGTTTTCGACAGGTAATACCTATAAGAGCAAATTGTAACTATTTCCTGCGTAGGATCTGGCGGCCATTTTTCTTTATAAACAATTAAGTGTCAAAAAATGAGATTTTTTAATTTTTTTTCAAATCAATGGAAAAGAGGGAAACTTATGGTTTTTTTAGTACACATATCTTCGAGATTATGGAAAAATCTTTAAAATTACGTATTACAAAGTTTGATATACTCATTTATTGTTGATATAATTGAGAAAAAACTTCGGAATTGAAAAAAAAAATTATTTTCGTAATAACTGTTGTAAAAATTACTGTACAGCTCTGAAATTTTTGTCAAATGAGGGTCCTTTGGTGCTTAATATGTGATAAAAATTTCAAAGCGATTAATTCAATTGTTTAAATTTTATTCAAATTGTTTTTCCAGATAGCATTTTTTTGCAATAACATAAGTCAGAAAAAATGACGTTAGAACCATTCCACAGGTATAAAATGAAAGAGCATGAGCTATATTTTCAACTTGGTTTAAAAAGTGAATAAAAATGCATTTATTAGTAATTAATAATTATGCAAATATATCGTAAATCTTTCTATATAAACTTTTTATTTTGTTATATGAGAAATTATATATGTATATGTATTACAATTTTTTATCAATTATGATATAAATAACATTAGTCGGTAGTTTTACACTTAAAACAGGGTAAAAAAGTTAATTTTTTTGGAAAAAGTTATTCAAAAAGTTTATAAAGAAAAACTGACGACACTTTTGCATAATTATTTATTACTAACAAATGCATTTTTTATTCACTTTTTTAAACCATGTTGAAAATGTAGCTCATGTTCTTTCATTTGACATCTGTGGAATGGTCCTAACGTCACTTTTTTCTGACTTATGTTATTGCAAAGAAAAATGTTCTCTGGGATAAACAATTTGAATAAAATTTAAACAATTGAATGAATCGCTTTAAAATTTTTATCACGTATTAAGCACCAAAGATCCCTCATTTGACAAAAATTTCAAAGCTTTATACTAATTTTTACAACAGTTATTGCGAAAATATTTTTTTTGTAATTCCAATTTTTTTCGCAATTATGTTAACAATAAATGAGTATATCAAACTTTGCAATACGTCATTTTAAAGCTCTTTCGATAATCTCGAAGATATTTGTACTAAAAAAATCATAAGTTTCACTGCTTTGCGTTGATTTGAAAAAAAGGGGAAAATGCCATTTTTTGACAGTTAATTGTTAATAAGTAAAAATGGCCGCCAGATCCTACGCAGGAAATAGTTACAATTTGTTCCTATAGGTATTACCTGTCGAAAAAACGCTTTAATACCCTGGTTGCTGAAGTGTCACGAACAGGGTATATTTTTGTCTTATTACCCTGGCCTATAATACTTTAATATTTACAAATGATATAGAAATTATTCATCTCATTTATAAACATATTAAATTATGTAACTACAAGTTGTAAACTAGGAATAATTTGTTAATTTGGTTTGAAAAAAATTAAAAAAAAAATATATAAAAAGAGAACAATAAAATAATAATAACAAAAAAAATAAATAAATAAAAACAAACTGAAAATGCGAGCATTATCATAATGAAAACTTTGTTTATATACGTATTTAAATTCATAATATAGAAAATTGCTATTACGAAAAGCTGTTTAGAATTAAAAATTATGTTTTAATGTGCAAGTATATCATTCTAATTTAAATGTTGTGAACTATAAAGATACTTTACTCGAAATTCATATTTATTTACATACCTCGTATAAAATTAATAAAATTTGATTCATGATGGTTGCATCATAAATCTTAGGCCGAGAAGAGATTTTTATGATGAATAACTTGTCTTCGTCAAATTAAAAATACAAGAGTTATAAATGAAAATGATGTTGGTATCCATAATTTGAGAAAATTCGTCAAATATTTTTTTCCATTAGAAGGATGTAATTTCATATATCAGAACATACTTTTTTATTCCAAACCACATTTTAAATAACAATTTTCCAATATTGTAAAATAAATAATACATAGGTACACGATAAAGATACTTTTTACTGATGAACTTTACTTGGATCTACACACCGAGCGAGTCTCGTAAATTCCACGGCTTTGCGCCACGCTTCACGCAACCGTATTTGCGTACTTGTGTTTAGAGTTGTGTGGCCGTGCGCTGGTCGAGTGGAGTTATAATTTACCAAATTTAAATATAATCGTTTCTACTGATTCATTATTAATATAGTATAATATGTATTATTTCTTTTAAAATATACTCAAATTGTATTTTTATACATTTATTACACATATTATTTTATATAATAATTAAATTCACTATAAAATGTCATTTATATTTTATTAATAGCTAAATAATTTAAAATTTAGTTTGACATTCACGAAGTGTCAAACTCAAATGTAAATAATAACATTTGCTTTGCTTAACAAATTCAGATTAAAAAAGTAGCCTACTTCCTAATCAAAGATTTCAGCTGACGTTTAGTGCGTGGTAGGACATAACCGGATTGTGACGTCACATTTTAGATTTTGAGGTCGATTATCTCGAAGACGGTTAGAGATATCGAAATGCCGTTTTCAGATTTGGATTCAGAAGAAAAAACTACATACGAATCCATCGATAAATCTGCTCTAAGTATTGCAGGAGCGGCAAAGCAATAACACACAGACTTTTGCAAATTTATAAACGAAAAGTTTTTGTTGAAAATTGAAACAAAAAAAGAAAAGAAAAATAAAAAAACAATTTAAAAAATACAAAAAAATAGAAGTAAAAAAGTGATTACCACAAATTAAAATATATAATAAAAAAATAATAATATAATAATATATTATGTTGTATCAAAAAAAAATGATATTGTGCTACTTACGCTATGAAATAAGAAATTTATGACTATGAATCTGCAATCAATCACAAACAAGTCTGGCTAATTGGCTCTGCCAAAGCCATTTTTCAAGCAAAAAAAAATATTTATTATTACGATCGAGTTTCAGAAAAGTCAAAATGGCTAAAAAAAGAAGATCAAAGCAATAATAAAATTATCCCTACGTAGACCATGGGTGACTTTTCAGACAGTAATAATCCGATTGTATACAAGAAATACACTAAGGCGTCATTTATCAGAGTTCGAAGCTTTATTAGGGGATATGAGTACAAAATAACATATAGATAACAAGTTAATTACAATTATATAACAGTTTGACACAAAAAACACGAGAATACTGAATTGTAAAAGCTGCAGAATCATAAAACGCTAATAAGTATTGACCTGAGACTTATAAAGGACTATAAATCTTGAAAAACATATCAGACATACAAACATAAAGCTTTACTAAAATTGACATGTTTAAAAGTACATACCTATATTCTACAATATAGAGATGGGAAAAACCTACCGGTTATAACCTAAAACTGGTTTTTTACTCCGGCGACAATCGGTAATGTTTTAACCCAGTTTTGCCCGTGTTTTTTTTTTTTCTAAAGAAATAACCGACGAAAAACCAGATATATTACCTTATTTTTATATAAGTTTTTTTTTATATAAATTTTTTATTGGTTTATAAATTTACTGGTCTTTTGACTCCGCAAAAATCGGTTTTTCCAGTTTTTTTGTCCCGGTTATAACCGGTTTTTCTACAGTAATAACCGACGACAAACTGGATAAGTTACCTCTGAAAAAAAAAATTAAGTTATACCTACCCACTTACCTACAATACAATTTAACCTGCAATTATCTACAATTACAAATAAAATAATAAATACCTCTGAAAAAATTTTAGCACTCGCGCGCTCGAATGAGAAATTTTATGTTTACCGAAAAAAAAAACAATGTGAAAACACTGCTGACTGATGTCTATTTCCGATCCCAATTGGCTAGTTCCAAATTCCAGTTCCCCCTTCCTTGTACCACTACATACGCATTACCTAATATGAATTCTTAATGTTATGAATCCTCGCTTAGAAGATATGCCTCTGCAAGGTAAAGTGTTCTCCTTCCTTTCTCTCCAAAGTAGCTCCTCCAGTTAGGACATTCAGGAACATTTGACGTAAGGCATGCATGCGATTTAGGTTATTGTCCATATTAGTGACATGCGTAGGGCGTATGTATGTAAGCACTTTTGGCTTAAATTCCCCTTTTACCACATCTTGATCAATATTTAAGATGACTAGGAATGCTATTGCTTGATTTTGTGATCACATAATTTAGCCGTTCTCCGTCGATTCTGATGATGTTCAGAAAGGCATCAGCGAACTTATTTTCAGAGTTTGTAAAAAAGTACCCAATAAACGTCGACGCTATTTATATATCAATTGATAGTATAGTATAGTTGATCCAAAAGATGGCATAACCCAGACATCCAAAGTGAAAGTTATCCTTCAACACCAAATTGTTCTACAGAGAGGGGCTAAATTATGGAATAAATTAATTTTATCTAAAATGGACCACTTTGGAGAAAAATCGCGAAACAGGTCGATTTTTATTTTTAAATTACAATTTTTTTGCATATATTTCATACTAGTGACGTCATCCATCTGGGCGTGATGACGTAATCAATGATTTTTTTAAATGGGAATAGGGGTCGTGTGGCACCTCATTTGAAACGGTGTTCAATTATCTATTCAGTAATATAAATAATAATATCATTATTTATAGAGGGTGACCAAAAAAATAATTTTTGAATTAAATTAATTGACGCAAAAAGAAGAATGTATGTAATTTATTTAACTAAAAATACATTGTATTGCTGTCAGTAAATAGGTAAGAATGCTTATTTCACAAATACACATTTCTTTTCGCTTAAATTAAATCACAAACAGCCTCCCACCTATCACTTGGCAGTTTGAACATTTAATTTAAGCGAAAAGCAATGTTTATTTGCCAAATAAACATTATTTCCTATTTTCTGAAAGTGATAGAATGTATTTTGAGTTAAATAAATTGCATACATTCTTCTTTTTTCGTCAATTAATTTAATTCAAAAATTTATTTTTTGGCCACCCTGTATAAATAATGATATTAATGTTTATATTATTGAATAGAGAATTGAACACCCTTTCAAATGAGGTGCCACACGGCACCTATTCTCATTTAAAAAAATCATCGATTACGTCATCACGCCCAGATGAATGACGTCACTAGTATGAAATATATGCCAAAAAATTGTAATTTAAAAATCAAAATCGACCTGTTTCGGGATTTTTCTCCAAAGTCGTCCATTTTAGAGAAAATTAATTTATTCCATAATTTAGCCCTTCTCTGTATATGGTCCACACAATGTCCAGAAAAAAGTCACACCATTTTGAGCGTCGGGTTTGGGGGGGAGAGGGTGGAGAAATCGGTAAATTCGTGGTTTTTTAAGTTTTTCGCCAATATTTCTAAAACTATGCGGTTTAGCATGAACAACCCTCTATACAAAATTGTTCTACATTAAATTTGAAATAAAAAAGGCCCCATGCATAATCTTTCTAAAATGAATGGTTCCAAAGTTACGGAGGTAGTATAGTATAACTGGTCCAAAAAAAGGCCTAACCCAAACATCCAAAGTAAATGTTTTCCTCCAACACCAAAATGTTATATATGGTCCACATATTGTTCAGTAAAAAGTTACACCATTTTGAGCGTCCGGTTTGGGAGGGAGATGGGACAGAAGCCGGTAAATTAGTAGTTTTTTTACGTTTTTCGTCAATATTTCTAAAAATATGCTTTAGCGTAAACAATGTTATATAGAAGAATGTTCTACATGAAATTTAAAACAAAAAATGTTCTATACATAATTGTTATAAAATCAACGGTTCCAGAGTTACGGAGGGTGAAAAGTCAAGGTTTTCTATACTTTTTATATTTTTTGGGCAATATTTATGATATAACTATACCAAAAACCCAGACATCCAAAATGAAAGTTATCCTCCAACACCAAATTGTTCTATATGGTCCATATAATGTTCAGAAAAAAGTCACACCGTTTTGAGCGTCGGGATTGGGGGGAAGAGGGGGGAGAATTCGATAAATATAAAAGTATCGAAAATCTCCACTTTTCACCCTTCGTAACTCTGGAACCGATGATTTTATAACAATTATGTATTGAACCTTTTTTGTTTTAAATTTTATGTAGAACATTTTTCTATAGAACATTCCTTACGCTAAAGCATAGTTTTAGAAATATTGACGAAAAACCTAAAAAAACTACTAATTTACAGACTTCTCCCCCATCTCCCCCCCCCCCCCAAAGCGGACGCTCAAAATGGTGTGACTTTTTACTGAACAATATGTGGACCATATAGAACAAGTTGGTGTTGAAGGAAAACTTTTACTTTGGATGTCTGGGTTAGGCCTTTTTTGGACCAATTATACTAAACTACCTCCGTAACTTTGGACCCGTTCATTTTAGAAGGGTTATGCATAGAGCCTTTTTTATTTCAAATTTAATGTAGAATATTTTTGTATAGAACTTTGTTCATGCTAAACCTCATAGTTTTAGAAATATTGACGAAAAACGTAAAAACTACGAATTTGCAGATTTCTTCCCCCTCTCCCCCCAAACCCGACGCTCAAAATGGTGTGACTTTTTTCTGAACATTATGTGGACCATATAGAACAATTTGGTGTTGAAGGATAACTTTCACTTTGGATGTCTGGGTTATGCCATCTTTTGGATCAACTATACTATACTAAGTTGAGATCAGCTAAAGTGCAATGTAAAGGCCGACGCCTACTTATACGGAACAGCCCGCTACGGAACGGACCGCGACTATCGGCATTTTAATATTTTCGTGTATTCAAATGGCTCAGCGCATCCTGTACGGAATCGTAGCACATCGAGCTGGGCCATTTGAACACACGCGAATATTAAAACGCTGATCGTCGCCGTCCGTTCCGTAGTGGGCTGTTCCGTATAAGTGAGCGCTGGCCTTTAATGTAATATTGTAACCTATTGGGTATTGGCTATTGACAAAAAAAAATCAAAACCGGTTTTTGGAATAACCGGATTTTTGACAGGTTATGACTGCCAGGTTAAACCGCAAGTAGAAAAGCTGTATAACCGAAAAGCGGTGTTTTTAGTTATTGCTGTGTTACAAAAGAATGTATTTACTTATTGCCTAAGAAAAAATTAAAGAGACACATTAGGCTATTGATTATGTACTATAGAAAGGAACTACAACGTTAACGGGGTTTTATTATTTCATATGGTCAATGAATCTCTTTATATGAAAAAACCGCGGAGTGCTACCATTTAAAGGGGTGCGTTTTTGAGAAATGGGCGAATTAGTCCCTGGGCACAGGTTACATTAGGATGAGTTCTATACACTTTTGTTACAAACACGTCTACATAAAAATTGTTCCTGGTTAAATTTCCTATCTAAATATAACTTTTTAAAGTCAAAGATACTTTTTTTTTACAAAAATATATTCAAAAGAAAAAGCACAAAGAACCCCAAAAGAAAGAAATTTTGTTTTTTGTCCCATAACTTTTGTCCACGAGGATATAGGTATATACATTGCTTCAGGGAAAAAAACTTACATATTTTGTCTTTAAAACGTTGTTTGATAGAGGTCATTAGGATTTACAGTTTTCGAAATATAATTTTTCAAATTTCGCCACTCACAGCAATTTTGGGCAATTTTCCTTGTTATTTCGCAAATATTGTTCTGTAACTTTTTTCTACGTAACTTTAGGCATATGCAATGGTACATGTAAGAGGAATAGAAATCAATTACCTTTTTAAATGTTCTACAGTATAATGTTCTACAACTTCTTTTAAAGAGGTTATATTTTTCAAGACTTTTCTACTATCTTTTTTTCTACATTTAGGTATATATTATATAATAAAAAAGAAAGCTTAATCTGTTTACTTTAAAATGGTGTATTATAAAAATATTATTTTTGAATAAGATATACTTTTTCAAAATGTAATAAGTACTTGCAACGATTTTTGATTTTAGGATTATTTTTATAATTCCTTATTAAAACTTTTTTATGTGATTGTGTGTTATGATTGAATCTTATTTTTTATAGGTAATACTTTGGATCCACTTGGCTCGGCCGGGCAAACTTCAAAATATGGATTAATTCCAATATTTACTGTCAAAGCACCTGCACCCCAAGCTTTGCTTGAAAAAATAGCATGTAAATGTACAAAAAACTGCGGTTGTAGGAAGATAGGAATTAGTTGTTTAATATTCTGCAAAGGGTGCAGGTGCATGGTACTAATTGTGGGAACTCTAAGATAACTGATGTGTCAGAGGAAGATATTGAAGCTAATGCTAACGACGAGATGGAATTTGATTTTGAATTTTTTTTAAATGTTAACCTTTAAATAATTTTAACTAAAATGATGTTTTCTAAGACTAATGTTTATGTAATTTTGTAAAAGAAATAATTTTAAATAATACAGGTAAAAAAATATCAAAGAATCACTCGGTTTCCATTACATATTTAAATATAGATGATACAACATTTAAAAAACAGAAAGTAAGCCCTCTTTATTATGCAATATATAGTATATTCATGTACAAGAAAAAAAAGTTATAGAAATTTCAAAAATAATCGTAAAAAATGTAAAAAATAATATTTTTTATATTAGGTATTATATAATATAATATTATATTATATATACTATATATAATATAATATTATATAATATATTATATAATAATATTATTTTATTTTTATATTATATTATAAAGAATCGTTAAAAGTATAAAACTTTGAAAAACCATAATCTCTTCAAAAAAAAGTCGTACAACGTTATACAGTAGACCATTTTAAAGGTAATTGATTTCTATTCCTATTACGTGTACCATTGTATAAACCTAAAGTTACGTAGAAAAAAGTTACAGAACAATATTTGCGAAATAACAAGGAAAATTGCCCAAAATTGCTATGAGTGGCGAACTTTGAAAAATCATATTTCGAAAACTATAAATCCTAATTACCTCTACTAAACAACGTTTTAAAGAAGAGATATGTAGATTTTTTTCTGTAAAGCAATGTCTATACCTATATCCTCTTGGACAAAAGTTATGGGACAAAAAACAAAATTTCTTTCTTTTGGGTTTCACGGTGCTTCTTCTTTTGAATATATTTTTGTAAAAAAAAGTACCATTGACTTTTAAAAGTGATATGTACCAAAAGTGCATAGAACTCACCCTAATGTAACCTGTGCCCAGGGACTAATTCAACGATTTCTCAAAAACGCACCACTTTAAATGGTAGCACTCCGCGGTTTTTTCATGTATAGATGTCCATTGACTATATGAAATAATAATACCCCGTTGTAGTTCCTTTTAGCTATCTTATTTTGAATATAATCAATAGCCTACATACTAACATCAATACTCTTATAATAGCTAAATAGATTACAGTCCTTATGAAGTACAGTCCCAGTAGTAATGAAAGCAATGATTATTCAAAATTAATTACTGCTTAAGCTTCATAAAAATTGATAAATGAAAGGCTTTGGATCACAATCTTTCAAACCGAAAAAATAATTATTTTTTGTTTAATAGAAATTACACAAAACCTACTCGTAATATTCAAAAAAGGCGTAAAAATAAATACAAAAATGTACCATATACACGTGAGCCAGGTGTCGTTGGTTTTTAAAGCAGTCAATTTAGGTTAAAAGAAATTGATAATCATCGAGCTATAGAGCACATAGTAACTTTTTCGGTATTCATTCGACTTTCTTGTTTCTCATCTAGATTGGTAATGTCCTAAATTCGAAAATTCTGTTTGTTGACGTACCTATTCATCCAAAAATTAACCTCACCTATGAAGATGTTTTCTCGATGAAAATGAAAATTAGGGTCAGTTTTTGTGTTCTTAAGAGCCCGTTTGAAAAACACACATCGTTGTCTATATTCGTTTACCTTCAGTTTCTGGGTCAGTTAGTCCAACCTACGATATTTTTAGGGTGCGCGGATGTGCGTCGATGCGTCGTTATTTATACATTGTGTGTTTTAATGTCCATGCCTCACAACCATATAATAGAACACATCACACATAACATCTCAGGACTTTCTTACGAATGTATCTACAGGTTTCTGTTACACAAAACTTTTACCTTGAAAACTTACTTCTAGCCATAGATATAATAACATGTAGATTAGGCCAGGTCAGAAAAATAGCGTAACGCGGAGCATTTTGGGTCTGTTGTCTATCTATCTCTCTCTCTACCGGCGCTTAGCTTTCTCTCTAGCATATGATGGCCGCCGCCTCTGTGTCTGTGTCGTTCCATTACTCCCACCTATTGGTAGATACGCTCACACTCAGACAGACAAAGATAGCTAGACCACCGTACTTGATATTGGCGTGACACCCCGATGCATTGAGTGGCATATAACTACCCTGATCTACTTGTTAATATATCTATGCTTCTAGCACGCAACTACAATCTGTTGCGTATTATTTTTCGGAGAACAACTGACACACGGTATTCATATTAAATAACCGCAAATAAGCTTCTTTCTACTTTTCATTCAAAAGTTTTTTAAACGAACGATAAAAATACTTTAGGTTTTTAAAATAATATATATAGTTTTTAGTTTTTATAGTTTAAATGCTAACAAATAAAGACATTTATAGTTTACAACAGTTTTTATTTTACCAAATACCAAACTTCAAATAACTGAGAAAAACTTTAAGGAATTCTCTTATACGTTAAAGTTTTGCAGTCTGTTGGTGCAGTGCAACAAGCTATATCTTATTAGCCAATACCACTTCCTGTCATCTCCTCAGCTTGACTGGAAATGTATGGCGCCCTAGAGGAACCGAGTTATTATCGTCTGACCTAGATCATCCCCTTTAAAAAGGATACTTCACGATTCCCCTTGTTACAGTCAATATTGTTCCAAACAATTTTCAATGGTGACTTACACTGTAAAAAAGATATTGAATTCTCAAAATAATATAAAAATGATCGAAAGTTTTACTTTCAATATTAACAATATTGGAATCAATAAAATCTAATATGTTTTTGTAGATAATGCGTGTAACCTTACCTTTGTACAATGTTTATATTGTACCACAATTTGTTTAACTTATCGTCGCCTCAAAGCAACAGTAGGATATGTAAAAAAATCACTTTTGTGATATCCATGTCAAATGATTCGAAATAAACCCTTCTCTTGAGTGTAACACCAAGATACTAATAAGACTAAAAAAGTGTAATACTTTTTTCATAATATTACATATCCTTGTGTAGCTTAATTCCTTTTAGCCCAAATTCTATAATGCAACAATAAGACAACATATATATCATACCATTATATTTTGTCGTTTACCCATTTTGATCACAAATATTAATGCAACACTAAGTTATCTTACCCACATATCCTACTGTTGCTATGTAGTTATTGTTGAGTTGTTTATATCATCCAGCTTGCGGTCACAATTTTATCTTCAGTAATTTAAACAATAGTTCTATCACATTGATGTTAAAAGGTGTATGTTATGAGTAAAAATGAATAATTCAGCCAATTTCAATTGTAAAAATTATGTGTATCTATTAGAAGTCAGTATTTAGTGTGTTTAGCGAACAAAAATAATACTGATTCTGAGTTGTTATCTGGAATTTATCAAGCACAGGAAAAATGATAAATTCCCCTTTAGAAATTTCGGGCTGATTTAAGAAGATGCAATAAGATTTTTTTACTTTCACAACTTTCAGCATCCGCTATTATAAAAACTGATTCTGATGATTTTTTCATTTTATTTTGTTTATTATCTTGTGAAACTTCTAAATTTTTGGAAAACAAGTATGTTTATGTTATAATTTATGTAATAACATGTTTGAACAACAAAATTGTTTTGTTTTTCTTAATGAAATGTGTAAAATTTTAAACAAAACTTTAGTGCAATATAATTTTATATAACAGAACTTTACGGATATCGTTAAAAACAGATTATCTTTGAGGGCAACAGTAGGACAACTAACTTTTTTTCCAATTATTTTTCACTCTTTTATTAATTAGTATAAATTATTGTTATGTGAAGCATGTAAAGTTAGGTACTCAAACAAAATTCCATGTAAATCCATTCAAATATAAAAAAGTTATTAATTACTGAAATTTCGTAAAATTTTCAATTGCGTTTCTCTCGAAACAACATTATTTTACATATCCTGCTGTTGCTTTGAGGCGACGTTATGTATTGTTCCGTCGCTAATAATCATTAGGTGGATGCGAATTTTTCCTAATAAAAAAAGAATGTGTGTGTACTTTTTAGGCACGTAAGAAGGTTATACTTTTTTTTTTTTTATTTAAAACACTTATACCACATCAACCACGCAGGGTTATTAGTGGGATTACAAACACAATATTTTTCATATGAATTACATTAAATACTATAATAAAATTTTATGTCCTTTAAATAATTCAATACATTTAAATTTTTGTCCGTCAGGATGGATTTGAGGTTGTCTGGAATTCCATGTATTCTTCTTTCATTTTGGAAACAAGGGCAGTCAAGTAGGAAGTGTTTCACTGTTAATGAAGTGGAGCAGTTGTTGCAAATAGGCGGTGGATCTTTACTGATAAGAAATTTGTGTGTTACAGCTGTATGACCAATTCTTAAACGGTTGATGATCACTTGTTCTCGTCTACTGGTGGGGTTATTCATACAGCTGTTGTTCACCTGTGGGCATATTGGGATTAATTTGTTTTCAGAATTTTCCCAGTAATTTTGCCAAGTGTTGTTGCAGTGAATTTTAATTAGATATTTCATATCACTGTAAGGATACGTTGTAATTTTTGTAGTATCTTCTAAGTTGATTCGGCTTGTAGTTGCTAGTTGATCTGCTTTTTCATTTCCCGAGATTCCAGTGTGCGATGGTACCCAAATGAAGGCTATGTCTTTTCCCATCGAATGTAATATTTCTAATTCATTTTTTACTGCTTGTGTAATGGGATTTGTTGTATAAATTTGCTTCAATTTCAATAATGCATTAAGTGAATCTGTAATGATGACGCACTTCATCGTGTTACTCGATTTGAGAAAAGTTAAGGCATTCAATATAGCTGTGGTCTCGCCTGTGAGTATACTACACGTTGTAGGTAACTGAGTGCTGTTGGAGTTTTCATCAGAATAGTACGCAGCAGCATGTCCATCAGGGGTTTTAGAGGCGTCTGTAAATATGTGTAAGTGATTGGGGTAATAGGATATGATTTCTGCAAAAACATTTTTAATTATTGAGAAGTTTGTATTTGATTTGGGGTACTTTCTTAGTGTTAGGTCAATGGTCAAAGGGTGGGTTGTCCATGGAGGAGAGACTGCATTTGTATATAACAATAAATTAAGTTGATCCATGTTGAAATTTGTGGCTTTTATTCTTTCTATTAGAGGTATACAGTTTGTTGATTTTTTAAAAGAGAGGATGCCAGGTTGGAAAATTTGAGAGAAAAGAGGATGTTGTTTTTGGATTGAAATTTTGGCAATGTAGTTTAGTGATAATTGTTGTCGTCTTATGGTCAGAGGAGGCTCCTTAGCTAGAACTTGTAGGCTATTAGTGGGACTAGTTCTAAATGCACCTAGTGCCAGTCTCAAAGCTGTAGATTGAATGCTATTGAGTTTTTTTAGAGTAGTTTTGCTTGCGGCGTTATAACATATGCAGCCGTAATCTAGTTTACTTCTTATGAGTGATTTATATAAGTTTATTAATATTTTAGTATCTGCGCCCCAAACTTTATTAGACAGAATTTTGAGTATATTTAACCTAGATTGACAGGAATGTTGTAGTTTGTTTATATGTGAGTTCCAATTTAAGGTTCTGGTAAAAGTTAGACCTAGAAAATTAACTTCTTCTGATTGTTTTATTGATAACTTATTTAAAGTTAAGTCAGTAGAAAACCGAGATCTATTTTTATTAAAAATTATATATTGTGTTTTTTCTGTAGAGAAGTTAAACCCAGTTTTTAGCGTCCAATTTTCAAGACGAGTTATAAAATTTTGTAAGATTTTACTTGCAGATTCTATATTGTTGGATTTAGTATAAACGACGATGTCGTCTGCATAGATACTGGCTTTAATAGGTGCTCTAATTTCATGAATAACACTATTGATAGCCACTAAGAATAATGTTGGGCTTATTATGGAACCTTGAGGGATTCCATTTTCTAATGTTCTTGTTGAGCTTTTAAGGCCATTTATTCTAATTTCTATTGATCGATTACTTAAAAAATTGTTTACAAATGCTAGTATGTTCCCTTGAACTCCGTTTTCGCTTAGATTTTTCAAAATACAGTGTCTCCAAGTTCTTTCAAAAGCTTGGGTAATATCAAAAAATATTGCAATCAGTTTTTGGTTATTAGCAAAGGCTTCATTAATTGAGTTTTGTAAAGTAACATGGTTATCTGACGTCGACCTGCCTCTTCGAAAGCCGCTTTGATAGGGGGAAAGGAGATTATTGTTTTCCAAGTGCCATACTAAACGTGAGTTTAAAATTTTTTCCAAGATTTTACACATACTACAGGTAAGAGAAATGGGGCGGTAAGAAGAGGGATTATCTTTAGGTTTATTAGGCTTGATGATGGGAATTATTATTGCCTGGGACCAAAGCTCAGGAAATTTATGTTTTAGAAAACAAATATTAAATAAATCTAGTAAAACTAGTTTAGCTGTAAATGGTAAGTTTTTTATAAATATTGGTGGTATGTCATCTGGTCCGGCCGAGGTGTTTTTTAAATCAGAAATAGCAAATTCCAATTCTTGAAGAGTTATGGCGATATTTAACGGATTATCGATATCGTTTATGGTGATAATAGAGGATTCTAGAGATTTCTTGTGCGTTAACATTTCCTGAGGTATATTATTATTGCTAGAATTTTGTTGGTAAACATCAGCTAATGTTTCTGCAATAGTTTTGTTACACGTGATTAGTGTTTGACCAAGAGTTAAGGTGTTTATTTGTCTAAAAGAGTTGGAGCCTTTGAGTTTACGAATTTTAGACCAAATGACAGCTGAAGGGGTTGATGAATTTATAGATGAGACATAATTTTCCCATGTATTTCTTTTGCTTTTTTTTATGAGATATCTCGTTTTTGCTCTAAGTTTTTTAAAATTGAGTAAATTTTCTTCCGTGTTCTGCTTTTTAAGTTTATTAAACGCGCGTTTTGTTATAGATAGAGCCAGTGCGATTTCGCTGGTCCACCAAGGTACTGGTTGTCTATTACAAAGTTTAGTTTTACCGATATTAGTTAAGGCTGCTTCTGTTATGATATTATTTAGGGACCTAATGTCAGAGTTTATGTCACTGCTTAATTGGAAATTTTCAATTCTCTTTTGGATGTCGATTTGATAGGAATTCCAGTTTGCATTCTTTAATTTCCAAGAGTGATATATTGGGAATTTAGGAGATTGAGATTTATTAAATGTTACATGAATGGGGAAATGATCACTGTCATGTAGTGATTCTAAAGTATTCCATACGAGATAAGTTGATAATGATTGGCTACATAATGTTAAATCTATAGCGGAAAATAAGCCGTTATAAGAATTAAATCGGGTCGATTTACCAGTATTGAGTAGTATTAAATCTGAGGATTCAATGAAGTGATTCATTAGGTTGCCGAATTTGTCAGTTTTATGACTTCCCCATGCCGGATGATGGCAATTCATATCACCTAAAATTATTTTTGGATTTGGGATTTGATCTATAAGATTATTAAATTCTTGTAAATCGAGGTCGCTGGGATGAGGCAGATATATATTGCAAATATTAATGTGTTTTTGATAAGTTACTGCTACAGCTACAGCTTCAAGACTAGTATTTATTGAGATGGGTTTAGCTTGTACATCAGTTCTAGTAAAGATAGCTACTCCGCCACTGGCATGGTGAGCGTTTCTGTTTTTTAGAAAACATTGATAGTTTCGAAGGTTTATATTAGTATTTTTAAAATGGGTCTCTTGAAGACAAAGTATTTTAGGAGATAGTTCATTTATTAACAGTTTTAATTGTTCAATATGGGTGTAAAACCCATTAAGGTTCCATTGAAGAATAAAAGAATCTGACATTAGATTTCCGATTGGGATTGCGGTTCGTCGGACTCTTCAATTGAAGATGCTTGATTGGGGATTAGTTTCTTCTTTAAACGGGTGATGTTATTTTTTAGTTTTGAGTTATGGATGTAACAGTGGATGAAGTTAAGAATATCGATTAGTTCAGAAGGTTCATTGGAATAATTTTTGGAGATTAATTCAGGGTGTTGAGAGTATAATGTATTATCTAGAAAATCGCAGATTTCATTATAATTTAGAATAAATGCAGGTGATCTATTCTCTATTTTATCTTTTATTGATTCCAGAGAAAGAGTAAGTTCTTCGCGTGAGGTTTTATCTGATTTTTTGTATTTTTTCTTTGGTTTGTTTAAAGGAGGTGGCATAAAAGGTTGTGTATTAGTTTGTGTATTATTGTCAATAATGTCTGGAGAGGAAGATATTTGTCTTTTAACTTGATTGGTTTTACTGGGAATATTTGTAGATGATGGAGACGTTTGTACTGTTAGAATTTTGGTAGAATTATCTGAGACTGATGATGTACTGGGAGGAGGGTTTTGGTTTGTGTTGTTTATAGGTGTTACTGGTGAGTCAGTTTCTATTGTTAAATTTGTTTGCTCATTTGATTCCTGAGCTTTTGTTCTAGGTTGAATAGTTTCTAGTGAAGGGTTTAATGGGGTCAGATCAGTTCTATGAGGACATTCAGTTTCTTTGTGGCCTATAGTTTTACAATTTAAGCAGTTATATCCATCTATGGAAAGGAACAGACGATATAGGGTGTTGTCATGTGTTATAAGAAAAGAACCAGGGATAGACACATTTTCTAGATGATTGATAAATATTTGCCGTCTAAAACTGAGGACATGGCTGTACTCTGTTTCCGGCATACCTACTCTTAAAATAGTCATCTTAGACACGGCAATGATACCCATCTTTTGTAGTTCTGCTTCTATAATCAGGGCCGTCTTAAGCATACACGGCGCCGGGGTGCAAGACTCATCTTTGCGCCCCATCTAGTCAGAAGATTATATAGGTTATAGGTACGCTAAAATTAAAACTAATTGTGTTTGCTTTCTTTATTTATAATATTTTAAAAAAACATGGTTTCAGTATTCAAAAAAGATCAATCTTATAACAATATACTTATATCAAAAGTCTACTTTTCTAGCTTTTTAAGTTGGCAAAGGTTTTTATTACTAGGGTGTCTTGACCCATTGTTGAGCGCAGATAATTTTTTGATCAATTTAAGTTTAGAAAAAGACTTTCGCTCGTTCGGCTACTGTTACTGGAAGTGTTTAATATATCCTGCCTGATACATGTAAAACGATTTGGGAAAACGAAGAGTAGTTTATTAGAAATATAACTCAAAATATCGAGTGGAGTTGTGTCTTTATTTATAAAAAATATTGGAAACAATTCTAACTCATGGAATAGATCTTCACCATGTATATCAGATCTATTTCTATGCGCTATTTTTTTTTTTGTAAATTTAAACATTGCGGGTTTTTTAAGTTTTCTTAGGAGTTTCTCCAACTCAATATATTTTCCAAGAAAGAAAAAATATCCTAACTATAGTGTTCCCTCAACATTTCAAATATTTTGCTTAATTTTTCAATGGCAATGTTTAATAAATAATAAGATTAGTTAATTTTAAAATTTGTTTTTTGGTCTAAAAGAGGCTCGTTTGCAGCCTCGTAAATGAAAAGTTTTTTTCGGGGACATGGACGAACAGTACAAAAAATGTCAGTACGGTTGTTGGATAAATCTTTACTAACTTGATCCAGCACCAAACAGCTTCCGAAATAATAATATCGCTCGTTTGCAAAGTTTTGCTGACAATATTAACCTTTGCTAAAATATTGTACCATGTCACGACAGAGCAGATAAATTTAAAGTTCTTAATTTTGTTATCAATGAGCTTGCAATGTTTCTTGTGTCATTGTCGTATTTGTTGTTGTCAAAAATTGAGTATAATGCACTATAAATATTCCTCATATTAAAACGAAGTATTTTTAATCAGTCAATTCTACTCTTCCATCGCGTATTTAAAAGCGGTTTTAATGTAATAGAATAGTGGGTATCTCATTCATTATGATTTTGACATTCCACCGTAATACTGAGGCGCAAAAAAAACATAAATTCAGGCTGTAAACCACACAAGGAACACAAAATGCACGAGGATTCATGTTTAAATTTTTTTTTGAAGGCCAATATTTTTCCTCTCGTATTTGCTCCATTATCATACCCTTGTCCTCGTAAATTATCTAAATCAATGTTCATTCATTTCAAAAATTCTAACAAATAATAATAAATATGCTACTTGTCCGGTAGTATCAGTAACCGGTAAAAAACCTAGAAAATGCTTTCTAACTTCGGCAAGCTTTGTTGACGAATTGAGATAAACAAACCTAACAACAATAGTAAGTTGTTTTAAAAGATCAACAATTGTGCATTTAATTTTTTCATTTTGATTATGTCCACGATAATGAGGAATATGATGCTGAACACTTTGAATTCGTGCAATGTGTTCTGATAGCGCATTATCAAAATTGGAAATACATTAGATTAATTTTAAAAAGTTACCGTTATCCGCTTCATACAAACGTTTACTGGTTCCTCTTAATGGTAAATTTTGTCCTGCTGAAAATCGCCCCCTAATTAGCATCCTACATGAAATTAATCATTACCGCTTCAGAAGTTACTTTACTTACTTATATATTGTTTAAATGATCTGTAAATTTCGCCGGTTCTAAGTGTTTATTCGTGAAAGGGCTGTAGTTGAAAGGACTTAAACGAGTCTCTAATCACGAGTGTACGCAAATTTTGAACAGCTATATCTTAACCAATTTTTGTCCTACAGAAAAAGAAAAAAGTTCATTGTCACTCGACATTCAAAATAGTGTAAGCGTCACCTTCTGGAAATTATTGTCGGAATAATCTAAATGGGTTTCAGATTTCATTTCCATATCGTAGGTGCATTAATAGCCTTTGTAAAAAATACCGAAAGTGCACTTGTACTTGTATATGTTTGGTATTTGTAGTTTTTTTAAGGACAAGAAGCCCAAGTTTGAGCCTAGCAAGTGTTTGGCTTGCGCCCTTTGGACTTGGCGCCCGGGTGCCTCGCACCCCTTGCACCCCCGGGTTGAGACGGCCCTGTCTATAATGTTGCTAGGAATTGTAGGGTCTACATTAGATACTACGAGTATATCGGCTGGAGTAATCAATCTTCTTATTTCTATCTCTGTTTCTTATATATATACAAATTTGTAGGAGTGGAGAAGTGAATCGACCATGCTTTTTGACGAAAGATAAATACAAATTCGATTGTTAGAAATTCTTGATGCGAAAATTACGTTACGGGGTCCTACTAGCGATCCTACTGCTATGATGTAGTCGTGTATTTTAGTATCTTCCATACTAGATAGGACAACAGCTTGGTCTTTTGTTGGGTGTTTAAAAGAATTTACTGCAGTGGAATATGACATTGGTGATGATTTTTTTGTTTGAGTCATGTTGAATGAAGTTGTGTTATTTAAAGTGATATCGGTTGAAGTCATTTTAATTTAAGGTGCCGTAAGTCCGGCCCTGTCGCCAGTTCGAAAACTGGTCTTCGTTCTGGACACAATCTTGTTTTATCAGTATTTTGTAGGTTATATTTCTGATACTATTATTTATAATAATGTAATTTCAAGTACTCACGTTTGTATATATTCGTGGGCACTTGTGTTGTACTAGAACTTTTATGCACAGGTGAAATAACAATATTTGAAAGGTAATTTACCATTCAAAATAATTTATTTTAGAACGGCTTGTAAACGTGGTATATTGTACCATAGTCAGGACCGTACTCCGGTTATACTTGTATTATATGATTTCAACGAAATAAAATACTTTCAACAGTTTATTTTTATTTTATTTAAATATTAAATTAATCTTAATACTTACCACTTTCCAATAAACCAAAAATAGGACTCCACGAGCTCACTGTTTATACCAGGGCTGGGCAAATACTTTTAAGCGCGGGCCAAAATGAAATTTTTAAAATGTCTCCCGGGCCGGAGAAATACCCAGTGTGTACGCTATGTTTTTGGTGAAGGTGTTTTTCTGCCCAAGAAATTTTTTGACGAAAATACTATAAGTATCGTTCTAAAGCATTTGGAGAAAGACATTTGACTATTAATAATAATAAATTGTCTTTCTGGTGTGTACGTGCGAACAATTTGTTCCCAGTAAAATTACGAAATTTGTAATATGCTCCGTTATTTTAAGCCATAACAAGGATCCAGATAAAAAATGAACTTTAGAAATTCGATCAAGAATAGAGTAATCAAGAGAAGCCTTTTTGAAGATGAGGAAATTTCTGAATAATCAAAGATTCAATCTGCAAATCTAATATCGGATGGTAAAATGTTATGTCAAGTCAACCATCATAGACGAAATTCAAAGGAGACAACTGAACTGGTATGGTCGACGACGACATATACGACGTCAATGGACGACGACAGGCTGCCAAAACAAATTTTAAAATGGACGCCAAGGGAAAGAAGGAAGAGAGAAACGTCGAAACAATCCTGGCTAGGCGGCATTCAGAAGGCAATGTCACTCTGACGAATGCAACGACGGACGAAGATGAAAACTGACAACCGGAAGACGAAGAACGCTATAAAAAACCGGGATAATAATAAAAAGGTTATGTCCACTCTCTTCTTCTTTATTGGATTGTTAATGCTGACTTAATGAAAAAGCTGCAAGCTTTTGAGATGTGGCTTTTTAGAGGAATTATGAAAATACCATGGACCGATCATATTACGAACGAAATGGTGTTGCACAGAATGGAAAAGAACAGAGAAAGTTTGACTATCATTAAAAGGAGAAAGGCATAATTTAAAATTAAAAATCACACTAAATTTTCTCTTTTTTTTTTCACCTCTGTGATAAACATTTTAAAACTTTTTAGGAACTTTCGGCCCTCGGTAATAATAATCTGCGTTTAAATTTTTCAAAAATATTTACTAGTTTTCTCATGACTCGAAAGAAATGAATGCATTAAAAAAGAATTGGGGTTTAAAAAAGGGCCGGATCCGGCCCGCGGGCCGGCTTTTGCCCACTCCCGGTTTATACGGTTTCTCGGATATTATGACAAATCACAATAACAAATAAACGAAGTGAAGTATAAATTATAAAAATGTTTTAATAATACGTATTATCTTACTCCCGAGGAAGACAAATCCAAAGACACAAAAATTATAATGGATATATTTACCAAAATCACTAATATATTATTTCCACACCTTTTTTGGACTGATACATACATAACTTAAAAGATTTAGCAAAGAATATAGACGTTAAGAGAGAGTATATTCTTTGGATTTAGCAACGAACTCCATACTGTCTGTGTGCGCATGCGCGAAGAATAATAAAAATTTACTCCCAATAGCGCCTAAAGTATTATAAGTTTAAAAAAATATTAACAATATTGAAAATAGAACTTTACTAGAACTAATATTCTGGTTACATTATTTGTGGCTTCTAAAATCTGAAAGCTAACGAATTTCCGGAGCTAAGAAGGCCGAGAGAGATCTATAAAGTTGCATCTTACTACCCGCCTGTCCAGCACGGTAAAATTCCAACAAAGATTATTTCCCAATACTGAGAATAGAGGTAGAACTAATAAAAATAATAAATAATCATTTCGTTGTGAACCGAAACAAGAGCCGTGTTATTTTAGTTAGATCAGAGATCGCCAAAAGCACTCTTACTAGTTTCAACAGTTCTTAGGGTTTCTGCAGAAAGCGCATATCACAATTCTGCTTAATCACAATTAAGCCAAAACATCACAAACCCTGGACTACCAAAGGTGTCCGCATATCAGCCAAAAATATGCGTTCACTACTGTACATCAAGAAATTTACTACCAACGTCTCTGTTACTGAATATATCACCAAGTACAGGGCAATCTATTTAAAACTTATAAAATCGGCTAAAAAACTGTACTATCAAAATCGTCTGAGAAGCTCTAAAAGTGTTGCAAAAGAAACTTGGTCCATAATAAACGATCTTCGTAATAAAACTCACACAGCTCAAACATTTTCCCTTCCAGACCCAGAAAATCTAAATGAATACTTTGTTAATGTGAGTAAAAATATAACATCAACTATTGTGTCACAAGATCCCATTTCCTATCTCCCTAATTCAGGAAAGGTCTCGAATTCATTCTTTATAAGACCGGTTGATAAATCTGAACTGATTCAGACAATCAATAATATCAAAAGCAAATCTTCCTGTAGTACCGATGGACTATCCATAAAAATTTTCTCAAATCTCCCAGACAGTGTGTTGGGAGTCCTCATCTCTCTAATTAATGATTCTTTTGAGAAAGGTAAATTTCCAGAGTGCCTAAAGACGGCCATCATTATTCCTCTTCATAAGGGTCGTGAAAAATCAAATGCCTGCAATTATAGACCTATTGCATTACTACCGGTACTCTCCAAAAATTATTGAGAGACTCATAAAAGCCCGACTTATGTCCTTTCTCGTTGATAACAATATTTTATCACAAAATCAGTTCGGCTTTTTAAATAATAAATGTACCACAGATGCCATGTTTTCTGTACTACATGAGGTTTATCAAGCATTAAACAATAATCTGCACACTGGCACTGTTTTTTGTGATTATGCCAAAGCTTTTGATTGTGTGAATTACGACATTTTGATAAAAAAACTAGATTTCTACGGAATTCGAGGTATTTCTTCGAACTGGTTTCAATCTTACTTGGATAATAGGAAACAACTGGTTAGAGCAAATGATACAGACTCTAGTCTCAAAAATGTTGTATGTGGGGTACCACAAGGTTCAGTATTGGGTCCTCTACTTTTCCTTATCTTTATTAATGACATCACTAGCTTAAAAATCGATGGAAAAGTTTTTCTTTTTGCTGATGATACCAGTATCACTTGAAGCAACTCAAATATCGCAACTCTTCATGCTACTATAACTTCTGATCTACTTACAATAAAATCTTGGTCCGATTCAAATTTACTCTCTTTTAATGTAGATAAAACAGTAGCATTGTCCTATAAAGGAGCTCTTCAACCCTTACCCCTTCATAACAGCCAGATCAGTATCGTTGATTCTGTAAAGTTTCTTGGTATTTTTTTAGATAGCAATCTGAAATGATACCTTCATATTGATGTGTTAAGCAAGAAACTATCCTCAGCTTGCTTTGCAATAAGATCTGTTTCAAAGGAAATTAATTTAGCCTCTTCCAAAATAACATATTTTTCTTTGTTCGAGTCACATCTTCGATATGGTCTCCTTTTTTGGGGTTCTGGTACGGCTGCCCAATCTGATGTTATTTTTAAATTACAAAAAAGAGCAGTAAGATATATGTTTGGCCTCAGAAGAACAACACATTGCAGAAGCTAATTCAAAGATCACAGGATTCTAACACTACCTTTTTTATATATTTTAGAAACTGTTTGCTTAATTCGTAAACATCTACATGTCTTTCCAGCAAGACCTAGACATGACTATTCCACCAGAAATTCTACCTTTGACATCTATTTACCGATCCCGTCCAGTGAGTTAGTAAAGAAATCTATATTATATTCTGCAAAAAAACTTTACAACCATCTCCCTCTACAACTTAAATCTGCAACATCTTTCCCCAAGTTCCGTAAAATGACTAAAGCCTATTTATCTGAAAGACCATATTATTCAACAGCAGAGTTTCTTAACCAATAACTAAGAAAGTACAGTATTCTTATTTATAAGTATAATCTTAATCTATATTTGAATGTCATATGCAGCAGCTTAACTTAACTTATTAAATTTCTTAAGGTAGATTATGCAATTTGCAAATTTTTTTTTTTAATTTTGCAATAGATTGTTATAGATTTATTTATGTAGACGATTTATATCATTTTAGTAAATTGTATTTGTTATTTGTTATTGTTCTTATTTATGATTCTTGTAAGCTTTGTCTATAAAATTGTTAAATTTTTCATGACAATAAAGCATATTTCTATTATATTCTATTTTATTCTATATTTGATTCTCTTTGTACAAGTTTTCTTCTATTTTCTGTCTACAAGTTTTCGATGGGTAAAAACATCTTTTGAAGGTGAAAATTATTTTACTACCAGAAGCGTAGCAACACTCTGTAAGGAATATATCCAATGTACAAATACAGAAATATAAACTATAAAACTAAGCGTATTAACAAAGATAAGAGACAAATAATGATCACTACAGCTTAACATTGGAAGAAAAATACACCTCAAATACAAAAAGCATTCACTATAAAGAATGCCTTAATTTTTGCTTTGAATTATTAAACGTTAAGAGCTTTTATTCTAGCTGAATAAAGCGTCTAAGTACCTAACCATTTCTAGATATCTCCAGGCGGCCAAATTCTGGTCACAGATAACTGATGTTTCTAGTTGGATAATTGTAAAAATATACATGCGCATTGTACATATTGGCTACGATTTTGTTTAATGTGCAACATACACTGCTTAATACACACATAAGGTAAAGTTAGCATTTTAAAAGCTCTAAAGAAGTTTCTACAATCGAGCCCAGAGATAATACGAACACAATTTCTTTGTTGTCCAAACAATTTATCAATATGACAAAAGTGATCCTATCAGAAAACGGCATAAGTTAAATGAGAATGAAATTTATTGTGATAAACTGTTAAAATAGTTTCCCTTGAAGTCACTTGCACAAGACTCCTGAAAAGGAAAAATTGTCGGAAAAGATTTTTCGATAAATTAACAACTATAATGTTGTTCCCATGTTAATCCTGCCTAGGTAATTAATGTGAAAAATTGATGTGAAACTCCCTTTATACTAAATCAATTTTTAGGTCTGATGTTAAAAGCAGAATTAAAATATACCATTCTTTGCTTATTTTCATTTATCATTTGTTTGCCGTGAAACATTAATTTTTTATATTGTGGCATGTAAATATAATATGAATGCTTGATATATACGATATTTTGATTTGAAACTGTAATATAGCTCCAAATCAATAAAATCTGCATAAAAATATAAAAATCGAAGATGGGAATATCGAACTAGGGAAGCAATTATCACATTTTACTAGGAGAACTGCCCAATTAAGAATAAGAAAACTATCAGACAATCGCCTTGGTAGAACAGAAAACTGGGATACTAAAAACTAATAAGTAAGTAAGTAGGCTATGAAATAAAGCCAAAAATTGGGGAACTCAAGAATATACATATAAATCGAAAAGGGAATCAAAGTAGGTTGTGTCAGAGTATTTCAGATATACCTGGAGGTACTAGAATTTACAAGATTGTTTCAAAAGATCTGATATGGAGACCAGGCCTACTTAGAATGCCCGATGGCCTCTTTACCAAATCTAAAAGGGAAAGGTTAGAGCCCTTATTACACAATCACTACCCATGTACTATAATATATATTATATCTCGTATTTCTCGTTCGCTATAACTTTTCCCATGAGTCACGATTCATTTTCAAACAAATTAAGTTAAAACATATAGTGAAACGAACGTCGATGTGTATATACATTTTGTATACTGTATACTATATACTACACATATCGGTCTACGTTTCACTTTATGTTTTGACTTAATTTGTTTGAAAATGGATCTTGACGCATGGGAAAATTTATAGCGGACAAACAATATATTACAAAAATATCGTTCACTAGTGGTGAATGATCACTGAGCCTGCATACATGGAATCATTTATATAGTGCGGTTTGTTGTATTTAGTTGTATTTTGTTAAAAGAGAAAAATGGACCACCTTACATCCTTAGATGAACTATCAATCAAATCTTACAAGAATTGCCGTCATTGTCGATGTACTGAGATACTAAACATATATTATAAAATATATCTGATATAGTTCGTCCGCTATAACTTTTCCCATGCGTCACGATTCATTTTCAAACAAATTAAGTAAAAACATAAAGTTAAACGAACGTCGATGTGTATATACATTTTGTTTACTGTATACTATAAAATACACTCAACGAAAAAGGTACGTAATATTCATAAAAATGTTAATTCAGACAACAAACGCAATACTTAAAATTTGTCCAATTCTTGCTTTATTGGAACAACAAAGCGATGTTCATCAATTCATTATGTTCGTTAGTGGATCCAATGTATTACGTTTATTAAATGGATGAACATCCATTTATTAATATTACGAACACTGTTCTCTGAGCCAACGAACACTATTCATTGAAACAACAACGTCGTTAATTGACCGACGAAGACTATTCGTTGTGTCAATAACAGTTTTATTTCTCCTAACGTATTTCGTTTATTTCTACAATTATTTCCGTTTATTCTTACAATTAAATCCGTTCATTCCCACATAACAATTGTTCATAACAATAAATACGGTTATTCTTACAAGCAATTCTATTCATCTATACTATGAATCTATTTTACATTGATAAAATTACTGAATGCATTAGCTCAATGTATGATATTAATTGATTAATAATAATTTTGCAAATCCCCCTTTTTTTGTCCTAAACCTAATGGACTTTACACTGTGTGATTTCTCATATGATTTCACTTATACAGTGCGCTGGAAAAAGTGTTGTCCCCTTATTAACTTATTTATTTTTAGCGCATAAGCCAAATGCTTGGACAGTCGATTTTTAAAATAATCAAATTATATATAACGTCAATGTTTCGAACTTTACGCGACCCCTCTTTAAGTGACAGCCATAACTTTGGCTTTTTTTAATGGGAAAGTACATCATGTGACAGCTCATTTAAAAGCGTTTGAAATAGTGATTCCAAAAATGTATAACACTTTAATCCTTTTGGAGAGCGCAGGTGCAAAATTTCGATCGAATTTTAAACGCATTCATTTTTTTTGGAATCCTGAGAAAACTCAAGTATTTTTGAAAAATTTATACCAGAATAAAAGATTACATTATTACCGAGGACTGAAAGTCCCTTAAAATAAACAAAAAGTTTCTTTTTAATGGTATATTTGAAATTAAAAATCATACTAAATTTTCTCTTTTTCACCCCTGTGACTTATTAAAATAATCATTATAGAACTTTTTATGGACTTCAGACCCTCGATTATACTGTAATATTTTATTCTGCGTTTAAATTTTTTTAAAATACTAATTAGATTTCTCAGAATTCGAAAAAAATGAATACGATAATTGACACACGAAAACTTCCTTCCAGTACGGACTACACTTGGAAACGAAATGAAATTATTCGGCACTTCGGCAGAGGTAACAGCATTGTTTAACAAAGTACGATAAGGAAAAGCCGTTACATTTCAAATGGTCAAGCAAAACATTTATTGTTTCAACAACTTCGTTTATCGTTATTATGAACGCATTGATTGTGGTTATTAAACGCAGTAGTAGATTGATTAATGCATTCTTTGTCACAACAATCAGTTTACATCTATAGAATAATCAAATATTACTCTATATTAACAATATTTGTACATTGTTTTAATGAAATATGTACGTTGTCAGGATAAACCAAGGTAATTGCTTATTATCTACGAAATCAAGAAAGTGTTTTGCTGCCAGAATTACCATTATTTATTAAATATACGAAACTAGCTTATTGTCTGAATAAATTGAGTGTTATTGATTAATGTACTCTAGTTATTTTCACAATTATTATTCAATCATTGTGACAATAACCAAATATATTGATCAATGTCTAAAAGTTCGTTGAAACAAAAAATTAAATTGTTGTTACAACGAAATACTATTCAATATTCACTGTTAATCAATATTACGAACTAAATTTTTTTTGAGTGTATACTACACACATCGCCGTACGTTCACTTTATGTTTTGACTTAATTTGTTTGAAAATGAATCGTGACGCATTGGAAAAGTTATAGCGGACGAAGAAGATCGTCTGTGGGTCTACTTACTATAAATTATATCTCACTATTTAGCTATGTGATGAGCGCGCTAATTACCGGCAAAATAACACAAAAGATGGAAAACATATTACGTTGTGAGATAAAAAGAAATGAAACTAGTCGAGTTGGGGAATTTAGCGATAAAAACCTATAAATTTGAATTCTATTTATTGTTTCCCATCTTAAGACGTATCGGACGAGTTTGGCAACTGCCACTTTGACGGTGACAATTTTAGTTGACATACTCCTTTAGGTGACATTTAAAAACAAAAATTGACCCGTTTCGGGATTTATCTCCAAAGTCGCCCATTCTCGAGAAAATGAATTTATTCCAACGTAAACGTCCTCACTGTATATATTATATATTATATATTATATATTATATGTTATCCTATATATGTATATATATAACTGCTGCTTCAGAAGTTGGTCGGTTAAGAAGTGATAAACGAGAAGTTTCTGTTTACAGTAATTTCCTGTGAAAGTTTAATTTAGATTTAGGATGTCCGAATCAGACGGTAGAGAAACGCCAAACTAACTTCCTGATCCGGGAAAGTTTTATATTAAAGCTGAAGTAGATATACTGATTTGCTTTGCAGACTTTTAAAACAGCAGCCATTTCAATTGAAATATCGAAATTAAATTTGTAAATTTTGCAAATAAAATCTGCAGGCTATATTATATTCATTTAATGGTGTTTGCAATTTTTATTAATTTGAATAATTGATGGACTCGACCGTTACTTTATCTAAATTCATTTTTCCACCAACCTCTACCGAAAGTATACTTTTCCGGACCTGATTGTAGGGAGCAAAGTTGTACTTTTCCTCCCTAGGGAGGAAAAGTAAAAGTGACGTCATGGTATTTCATTCATGAAATATAACTTATTGACGCCCTGTACAATATCTATTTTCTTTTACGTAAGTACCTATACATTTTAACGTTTATTTATAAAACAACCTGTATTGTGCAGAATGGTAAAAAACAGTAAATTTTTTTTTGATTTAACAATGTTTGCATTATTAATTTGACTGATATTTGACAGTTGACACTTATATTGTACCTACTTGTTAGTTTTAGTTTTAACAAATTTTGTTGGTCAGTTACATAAATAAATTAGGTCAAAATAAAAAAATGACTTGTTATTTGAGGAAGGTGGAAAACCCATATGTATAACACGGGAGTAAAGTGCCTTTTCCTCCCTTGAATGATTACTGCTCTCCGCTACGCATCGGGCAGTAAACTTCATTCTCGGGAGGAAAAGTAGCACTTTCTTCCGTTGTTATACAAATAGCTATTATCTAACACTAAAAGGCTGAAAACTTTTGTTTTCAATGTTTTCGCAAAATTCATTATAAATTAATGTCACTGTAGTGCGGCAGATTCGTGCAAATATTATAAGAATTGTGCATTTAATGAGAGAAGTATATAATTTGGACACATATACTACACATATAAAGGTTCAATTTTAGATTTGAGGCCATCTCAGATTTTGTCAATAGCACGATAACTTTTAAACGAGAAGTCCGACTTCAACCAAATTTGGTATACGGGTTCTTTATCTAATGTACAAGATCGAGTTCCTGAACCGGAAGAATCTGTTTACCAGAAGTTGTGTTTTTTCTGATTTTTTATGCAAAAATATGTTGTTTTTTTTTTAATTCTTTCGCCCTGTATATATGGATTTTTCAAAAAGGTGATACCAGCATTAAAAAGAGCGAAAAAATATTTTTTAGGAAATATTTTGAACTTTTTAGTCGTGTTAATTACCATGTAATAAATGCGTAACTTATCTTCACATGGTATGTGTTATATGCGGCAGATTCGTGCAAATATTATAAGAATTATTGTGCATTTAATGGTAGAAGCATATAATTTGGACCACATATACTATACATACAAAGGTTCAAATGTAGATATGAGGCCATCTCAGATTTTGCCTTTTACAAAAAAGGCCGTATTCAAAATGAATCTGCCGCCCATAGGTACATGTAAACATCCGTTTTGCATTTATTAAATAGTAACAGACATAACTAAAAAGTTCAAAATATTTCCTAAAAAATATTTTTACACTTATTTCAATGGCGGTAATACTTTTTTGAAAAATTTATACACACAGGGTGAATGTATTGAAAAAAACAACATATTTTTAGATAAAAAACAGTAAAACACAACTTCTGGTAAACCGATTCTTCCGGTTCAAGACCTCGATCTTACACATCAAAACTGGAAACTATATACCAAATTTGGTTGAAATCTGACGTGTCGTTCAAAAGTTATCGTGCTATTAGTCACATATGTATAGTCGCCATTTTGAATACCCGCCATTTTTGTAAAAGGAACAAAAACTGAGGTGGCCTCATATCTAAATTTGAACCTTTATATGTGTAGTATATGTGGCTCAAATTATATGCTTCTACCATTAAATGCACAAAAATTCTTATATTTGCACGAATCTGCCGCACATAGGTTCATGTGAAGATACGTTATGGATTTATTAAATGGTAATTAACATAACTAAAAAGTTCAAAATATTTCCTAAAAATATTTTTGCGTTCTTTTCAATCGCGGTATTACTTTTTGAACAATTAATACATACAGGGTGAAAGAATTGAAAAAGAAAATAACATATGTTTACAGAAAAACTTGAAAAAACACAACTTCCGATATACCGATTCTTCCGTTTTAAGACCTCGATCTTACACATCAAAAATAGAACCTATATACCAAATTCGGTTGAAATCTGACGTCTCGTTCAAAAGTTATCGTGCTATTAGTCACATATGTATTGTCGCCATTTTGAATGCTCGCCATTTTTGTGTAAAAGGCAAAATCTGAGATGGCCTCATATCTAAATTTGAACCTTTATATGTGTGGTATATGTGGTCCAAATTATATTCTTCTATCATTAAATGCACAGTTGTTTCACATATTATTCTGCACTACTACAGCTGTTCGGCAGTGTCTTTCGCAAGGCAAAGTACCTTTCTACAGTGAAACAGTTGTAGTGATATTAATTTTTCCACCTACTTCTACCGAAAATATACTTCTCCGGACCTGATTGTAGGGAGAAAAGTTGTACTTTTCCTCCCTAGGGAGGAAAAGTAAAAGTGACGTCATGGTATTTCATTAATGAAATATAACTTATTGACGCCCTATACAATATCTATTTTCTATTACGTAAGTATCTATACATTTTAACGTTTATTTATAGAACACCCTGTATTTTGAAGAATGGTAAAAAACAGTAAATTTTTATTTTGATTTAACAATGTTTACATTAATAATTTGACTTATATTTGACAGTTGACAGTTATATTGTACCTACTTGTTAGGTTTAGTTTTAATAAATTTTGTTGGTTGGTTACATAAATAAATTAAGTAAAAATGAAAAAATGACTTGTTATTTGAGGAAGGTGGAAAAAGCGTATGTATAACATGGGAGTGCCTTTCCCTCCCTTGAATGATTACTGCCCTCCGCTACGCGTCGGGCAGTAAACTTCATTCTCGGGAGGAAAAGTAGCGCTTTCCTCCCTTGTTATACAAATAGCTATATAATAAAAGTTTTGCAAATATTGAAAACAAAAGTTTTCAGGGTGTTATTGCTACGTTTTGATATTAATTTCAGCTTGTATATCCTTCAAATTATATTTTTTTGCAGTTATTTTTTCTATCGTGTTATATTTTTTTATTAATTTAAGTGGTTGTATTCAATACACTATTTAAACATGCATAGACACGAAATATTAGCAAATAAAACGCCTTTTTCGTGACACTCTGTGATACAGGTATTAACTGATTTTGAAAAATTTGGTGATAACAATATACAATTAATAAATATGCAAAAGATTGAACGTAATTTTTACTTATAAAAAATATATAAATAATCTAAGATTCCTATAGTTGTTGTCGTGGAGAACCATTTCCTCAGGTTCTTTAACCATGATATCCTTCTTCTTCCAATTCCTTGCTTTCCGAATACTTTTTCTTGAAAGATTACCTTCAGTAATCTGTATTTAATGCAGTTTCTCATTATGTCTCCGAGATATTCTAACTTTCTCCTTTTAATGGTATACACCACCCCTCTTTCTTTCCCCATTTTTCGTAATGCGGTCTAGTTGATTATCTCATCCTTCCATTATATCCTTAGGATTAGCCTGTATAGCTACATCTCGGAGGCTTCAAGTATTTTATCCATCGCTTCAGTGAGTGTCCAGGATTCAACTTCGTAATATAATATTTGTAAGATATAATATCGTAGGAGCTTTACTTTTATCTCCAGATTAAGGCTGTGACTTTTAAAGAGTTTTGCCATGATATTGAATTCACTCCTAGCGTTCTCTATTATTCTACATTTTATTTCTTGTGAGAGGATTACCTTCAGTAATCTGTATTTAATGCCGTTTCTCATTATGTCTTCGAGATATTCTAACTTTCTCCTTTTAATGGTATACACCACCTCTCTTTCTTTCCCCATTTTTCGTAATGCGGTCTAGTTGATTATCTCGTCCTTCCATTATATCCTTAGGATTAGCCTGTAGAGCTACATCTCGGAGGCTTCAAATTTTTTATCCATCGCTTCAGTGAGTGTCCAGGATTCAACTTCGTAATATAATATTGGTAAGATATAATATCGTAGGAGCTTTATTTTATCTCCAGGTTAAGTCTGTGACTTTTAAAGAGTTTGCCATGATATTGAATACACTCCTAGCGTTCTCTCTTATTCTACATTTTATTTCTTGTGAGTGATCCCATTGTTCGCTTACTATTGTTCCAAGATAGTTATACTGTTTTACTCGGTCCACTGGTGTATTCTTGATAAGCAGTGGGGCGTCTCTAATTTTATTTTTGCTGATGACCATAAATTTGGTTTTTGATATATTTACTTGTAGTCCAAATCTTTGACTTACTTCATTTAATTTGTTTGTTCGTTGCTGTAAACTATTAAAACTGTCTGCAAAAATAACGGTGTCGTCTGCATAGCGGATGTTGTTTAGGCGTTCTCCATTTAGGAGTATTCCATGTTCGCAATTTTCCAATTTTTTACTAAATATTTCCTCTGAATATAGGTTAAATAATATAGGTGAAATTATACATCCTTGTCTAACGCCCCGTAGAATTTGGATCGTTCCGTTGGTTCATCTCCAAGATTTGTTCTTATTGTGGCTGATTGGTTTCAGTATAAATTGTGTATTATACACTGGTCTTTATCATCCATTTGGGCTTTTGTTAGAACATCCATCATTTTTCGGTGTTGAACTGTATCAAATGCTTTTTGGTAGTCCACAAAGCAGGTGTAAATATCTTAAGTCATATATCTGGACCTTTAAAATAATATATGTAAACTAAACAGGGCATCTCTTTTACCTACGCCTATCATGAATCCAAACTGTGTGTCTGGTATTCTCTCTTCGCACAGCTTGTATATTTTACGATGTATAATTTTAAGAAGTTTTAATGTATGTCTCATTAGACTTATTAGCCTATATTCTCCGCACTTTTTTGCTCCCTGTTTCTTTGGTAACGTAATAAACTCTGAAACTAGCGAATCTTTTTTTATATTGCCTGTGTCATAGATATTATTGAAAATTTTACATAGTAGTCTTAAAAATTCATCATCAGGAAGTTTAAGAAATTCAGATTGAATCCTTTAACACGAGAATTTGTAAAGTTATTTTTATTAACGTGTTGCTTAATTATTGTAACAATTACTTCAGAAGTCTCTTTATTAAACATTAACGTCAAAACGTGTATGTGTCGACCTGTAAAATAGCGCTTATTACTGTAAATACTAGTTTTTGAAATTATTTTCCACTCAAATATTAACTAATAACCATTGTGTTAAGTGTTGACCATCAAGAAAAATCTGTAGCTTCTGTGTGCAACTGCTATTATGTCAAAACCAAAACCAAAATACCCCAAGAAGGATCAAGCTATTCTAATTCATTCAGAACCAAATTTACTACTACTCGACTATGTCAAGTTCATAGGTTATATTATTAATTCCAAAAACATCTGCTTCGCTTAAAGAATTTTCAATAACAGGATATGTATCTACCCGTGGCGGCTCATGGTAATTTAAGGAGGGTGTTCAATTAAATAATGTAATTATACGAACGGTGAATACACGCCAATACGCAGAAAAATTTTTGGGGCCTCGCCAAAAGTGTTCTGTAAAATGAAACCTCTTTTTGACCCGATTAGTCAGGATGTCACACACTTTTTTTGTTTTGTGCAGAATATGATAACTACTGAATGATAGCGCTTCTTCAGTGGTGAAGGTGGAGGCAGAAGTTACGAGTAATGAAATGGCTTTGTCAAAACTGTTTAAAAATCCGTTTATTTTAACGGCATCCAAAGACCGGGATTGAAATTATAGTTTTATTCTTTGAAAATACTGAACATGGAAAACAAAATAAAGAATGTAGTTTATCACACCCACATAATCACTAAGTTTTTCTATATTGTTCAACTTTAAAACAATGTTTAAACTTTTTGTTTCTTATTGCACATTCTTGTACCAAGTTAATGTCCGGCCAAGTTAGTCCATTATTTTTATAAGAAGTCGATTTTCAAAACTATTTGCATTTTCTTTTATAAACTTCACTGAATAAGGCTCCACCATCCTAAAAAAACTACCTACCAATATTGTATTTAATAAAATCCCACAACAGAGAATGCCAAACTGTGAATCGAAACGCTTCGCCCCGGTCTCTGTGTGCAGTGCACAAATCGTCAATGTTTTAAGATAGGAGAATCCCTGGTTCACGGATTTAAGAGCTCTCGTTCTTCTATAGGTTTACTGCATAGTGGCGGGGTTCAATTTGAATTCTGCACTTACCACATGCATCTAGCGTAGCGGTGTTGTTCAAACAAATTATGTGATTAATAAATACAGTTATATTTTAATGATACTATGATATTTATGAGATTTAAGAAAAAATATTTTAATGATATTTATGAGATTTTTAAAAATATGTATTTTAATGAAATTTGATTGGGTGTTCACCGCACAAGTGAACCAATGGAGAAACCGCCCCTGGTACCTACCTAACAAATTCTGATATTTGTTTAACAAATTATAACTGAACATTCTACGATTAAGATAAATGCAGTTGACCTACCATTAAGAAGACTAGTAACCCCAGCTAAAAGACTTAAAATATCCAACGTTTGTCCATCAACTCCACACATTATAGAAAAACATCTGAAGAATGTAGGTCTACAACGAGCTTTACCAGTGTCATATCTAAAAGCTGGAATCCCCGGTGACGTATTTACCTATATTATCAGATTCAGATGACGTGTCACTCACATGGCGACTGGCAAATCACTAGTAATGCATAAATATTTAAGTTGCTTATAATTCCATAAGCTTTTCTACTAATAATAATAAAAAAAGTAAAATTTCGCAAAATAGCTTCTACTTTTTTATTTTAAACGTATTAATTGAAGTAATTTTACTTATCTCAAACATCCTAGCTTTGTCAGCCCCAATACAAGAAAAAGTAAAGTCTGCATTGAACCGATTTTCCGTCCTAAACCGTTTGTAGCAAACTATAGAGTCACAGTCTCCAAGGATCGGAGAGAACTAAAACAAAAACAACAACTCCAGTGCAACTAACTCAATACTGGACGCTACAAAGAGGTATTTAATTAATGAACGTGTTGTGCTGTTACCAACCAAGTGTAATTCGGCAAATGAGTTACTTGTCGTGGTTTTTCAATCTTCATTTCAAAACTTGGAGTTATAAATGACAAAAAATATCATTTTATGCTCTAAGTACGTTAGCATAACATAATTGTTTTGTTTTACATCCTTTTTATTAAATTTTTATTTTATTTTGATTTTCAGGATGCCTGCTTAGTGTAAGGAAACTTAATAGATCTGTTGTAGTGTAAGGTATAAAAAAAGATTATTTATTATAATTGTAGAAACTTTAAAGCCCGTAACGCACGGAGAGCTATACTGTAATATACAGTTACGAGCTCGCTAATTACCGGCAAAATAACGCAAAATATAGAAAACATATTGCGTTGTGTTATAAAAAGGAATGCAGGATTATTACGGATGCAGGATTAACATGGGAACAACATATCATTTATCGAAAAATCTTTTCCGACAACTTTTCCTTTTCAGGAGTCTTGTGCAAGTGACTTCAAGGGAAACTATTTTAACAGTTTATAATAGTTAATTTCACTCTCATTTAACTTATGCCGTTTTCTCCTAGGATTACTTTTGTCATATTGATAAAATTGTTTGGACAACAAAGAAATTGTGTTCGTATTATCTCTGGGCTCGATTGTAGAAACTTCTTTAGAGCATTTAAAATGTTAACTTTACCTTATGGGTAAACTAAGCAGTGTATGTTGTACATTAAACAAAATCGTAGCCAATATGTACAATGCGCATGTAGATTTTTACAATTATCCAACTAGAAACAACAGTTATCTGTCACCAGAATTTGGCCGCCTGGAGAGATCTAGAAATGGTTTTAGGTAGGGATGGCGGTTTTTGACAAAACACCGGTGTTCGGTTTTACCGGTTTTTTTACGTACGGTTTAACCTAGATATTATAACTGAACCGGTCAAAAAAACCGGTATTTATAAAAACCGGTTTTCGGTTTTTTTAATCAATAGCCAATACTCATTCGGTTACAATGTTACATTTACATTGCACTTTAATTTGCGGTACAGCATTCATGTGGATATAAAATTAATCATATCGATAATATCGAAAGAATATATCGATACCAAGATATTCAATCGATATATAGACGGCGGCGGTGGGATCTATACTGTAATATACAGTTACGAGCTCGCTAATTACCGGCAAAATAACGCAAAATATAGAACACATATTACGTTGTGTTATAAAAAGGAATGAAACTAATAGAGTTGGGGAATTTAGCGATAAAAACCTATAAATGTATATTCTATTTATTGTTTAGATGTATCAGAGGAGTATGTCAACGAAAATTGTCACCGTCAAAGTAGCAGTTGCCAAACTCGTCCGATACGTCTACAGATGGAAAACAATAAATAGAATTCAAATTTACAGGTTTTTATCGCTAAATTCCCCAACTCTACTAGTTTCATTTCTTTTTATCGCACAATTTAATATATTTTCCATCTTTTGCGTTATTTTGAAGGTTATTAGCGCGCCCATCACATAGCTAAATCGTGAGATATAATTTATAGTAAGTACACCCACAGACGATACCAGATATACAGGGTGAGCCACGCTCAACAGGGCGGAGCCTACCGGGGAAACGGCTAAAGATATTTAAAATTCCTTTCGTAGGAGTACGTAGGTCAGTACCGGCTACAAATTAAAATTTGTGAAATATATACAGGGTGTCCCAATTTAGCGTAATGATATAAAGTTATATATTTTTAAATAGAACAACCTATATTTCACTTTAATTTTGAATTCTACTGAACAAAATAATGTTATTTTATTCAACATTCCCTATACCTATTCTTGACCGATTTCGATTTATTTGGGTTTTTGTGAAAATGTATTATTCGCGAAATTAATTAGTTACACATTATCGCATGAATTTTAATTAACGTCGTTCTGTCACTTAATTGTCAACTATCCATGCTTTACATCAGAATATTTACCATTTTAAACTAATCTACAGAGTGTTCGCAATCTGAAGTGTCAATGCCGTACAATATTTTGTATAATAACTTTCTTAACTTAAATGGGACACCCTGTATTTTACTTTAATTTTGAATTCTAATCAAAAAAATAATATTACTTTATTAAACAATCCCTATACCTATCTTCGATAATTTTCGATTTATTTGCGTTTTTTTGAAAATGCACTATTCTTGAAATTAATTAATTACACTTTATTACATAAAGTTAGACAAAACACACTGGAAAAAGATTATTTACATTAAATGTTCAAAATGTTGTCCATTTTCCTTAATACATAACCTCACTCTGTGTTCAAAATTTTGTTTTACTTTTCTTAACATTTCTGGAGTAATTGTTGCAAACGCATTACGAATACGCGTTTTCATGCCTTCCGCGGTTGTAGGTGGAGTTTGATAAACCAAACTTTTAATATATCCCCAAAAAAAAGTCCATTGATGTTAACCCAGGTGATCTAGGAGGCCAATTGACAGCACCACCCCTACCTATCCACTTTCCGGGAAATTTTCTGTCTAAATAGTCTCTAACATTACGCGTGTAATGTGCTGGAGCACCGTCTAGTTGCAGAAACATTGTTCTTCTAATATTTAAAGGGATATTTTGCAAAAGTATCCAAAAGGCTCTTCGTAGAAATCTTAAAAACTTTTGTCCATTTAAATGACTATTAAAAAAATACGGTCCTATCACATGTTCTCCTATTATTCCACCATATACATTAAGGGACCATCGGTTTTGTCGATCAATACATCTATATTCATGTTGATTTTCCGTATTGTAATAGTGAAAGTTATGTCGATTCACGAGTCCATTATTATGGAAAGTAGACTCATCAGTGAACAAAATTTTATCAAAAAAATGTTGGTCTGCTCCCGTTTTGTCTAGAAACCATAAACAAAACTCTAACCTACGTTAAAAATCAGTTCCATACAAATGCTGATGCATTTGAATATGATATGGGTGATATTTATATTTTTTAAGAATTCTGCGTATACTAGTTTGGCTTACTTCAATCTCCCTGGCCATCGTCCTTTTACTTATATTTGGATTCTCAATAACTGATTGAATAACTTCTAATTCGGTATTTTCATCGTCAGTTATGGGATTTATCAATTTTCGTTTAGTATAAACAACACTGCCAGTTTCACGAAACCTTGTTAAGACTCTTTCAAATACTTCTTTACGAGGATGACGTTTTAAGGGAAATCTCTCAGCATAGACTCTTGATGCTAACAAACTGTTTTGATCACATTCACCCAGTATTAAAATCATATTTACTCGGTCCTCAATTGAATAATCTGCCATTTCTATTAATTGAAAGCAATACAGTTAATAGTTTGACTATTAGTTTGACAGCTAGGTATCTTTTGTTTTTTCATGGCATTCTTTATAATGTATAATGAGCTATGTAATTAACGACATTTAATGTTCCAGGTAACATAATGCAAATAGATCTGAAGATACTAGATATTAATATAAAATTTTATAATAGCTTGATTACAATAATTGTTACAGCATTCAAATATATATTTTGTTTAAGTTAGAATTTTATGTAATAAAGTATAATTAATTAATTTCAAGAATAGTGCATTTTCAAAAAAATGCAAATAAATCGAAAATTATCAAAGATAGGTATAGGTAATGTTTAATAAAGTAATATTATTTTTTTGATTAGAATTCAAAATTAAAGTAAAATACAGGGTGTCCCATTTAAGTTAAGAAAGTAATTATACAAAATATTGTACAGCAATGACACTTAAGATTGCGAACACTTTGTAGATTAGTTTCAAATGGTAATTATTCTGATGTAAAGTATGGACAGTTGACAATTAACTGACAAAAAGACGTTAATTGAAATTCATGCGATAATGTGTAATTAATTAATTTCGCTAATAGTACATTTTCAGAAAAACCCAAATAAATCGAAATCTGTCAAAAATAGTTATAGGGAATGTTGAATAAAATAACATTATTTTGTTCAGTAGAATTCAAAATTAAAGTGAAATATAGGTTGTTCCATTTAAAAATATATAACTTTATATCATTACGCTAAATTGGGACACCCTGTATATATTTTACAAATTTTAATTTATAACCGGTACTGACCTACGTATTCCTACGGAAGGAATTTTTAATATCTTTAGCCGTTTCCCCGGTAGGCTCCGTCCCGTTGAGCGTGGCTCACCCTGTATTTTAGAATATATGTTTAGTATCTCAGTACACCGACAATGACGGCAATTCTTGTAAGATTTGACTGACAGTTCATCTAAGGATGTAAGGTGCTCCATTTTTCTCTTTTAACAAAAGACAACTAAATACAACAAACCGCACTATGTGAATGGTTCCGTGTATGCAGGCTCACTCATTACTATTACTACAGTAATGAGTGAGTGATCACTCACCACTAGTGAGCGATATTTCTGTGATATCGACGAACAATATGAGATATAATATATATTATAGTACCGGAAGTGATTCTGTAATAAGGGCTCTGACCTTTTCTTTTAGATTTAGTAAAGGCGCCATCGGGCATTCTAAGTAGGCCTGGTCTCCATATCAGATCTTTTGAAACAATCTTGTAAATTCTAGTACCTCCAGGTATATCTGAAATACTGTGACAAAACCTACTTTGACTCCTTTTCGCTTTTATGTATATTTCGAAGTTCCTCAATTTTTTGGCTTTATTCCATAGCCTACTTACTTACTTATTAGTTTTTAGTTTTTCCAGTTTTCTGTTCTATCAAGGCGATTGTCTGATAGCTTTCTTATTCTTGATTGGGCAGTTTTACTGGTACAATGTAATAATTGCTTCCCTAGTTCGATATTACCATCTTCAATTTTTATATTTTTAAGCAGATTTTATTGATTTGAAGCTATACTACAGTTTCAAATCAAAATATCGAATACATCAAGCATTCATATTAGGGTAGGGAGGGCAAGACGGAAGGCTTAACTTTATAATGTGTAAAAAAATAAAACAACGTAATACAAAACTTTCATTTTAATCATTCTTGAAAAAGACCTTATACAGTTACAAAAGTCAGCCATTAAATATTATTAATAATAAGTAGAATTTTTTTTATGAGTAATTAAAAAATATTGTCAAAAATTCCATCTTTCCCTTACCCTGAGGGCAAGATGGAAAGCTTGTTCGGGCAAGATGGAATGTAGAGGAAAGCACTACATTTTACAGTTTACACACATAAAACTGCCATCTTCTGTGTTGGTACACAATTCATGTGTCCAACCATTACATACAGGACATTGTACCCAGTCCTCTGTGGGCGGTTCCACATAACGTTCACATCATTTTGTGAAGACTGTTCTAAATGTTGTACAATATTTTTAACTTTTTCTGTTTTTGTTCCTTTTCCTTTACCTTTTCTTTTATTCTCTCAAGTTCCTATTTCCTTGCTTTTATTTTGCCTAATCATTATCTTCCAACTTGCCCTAAGTTGAAATTTTCCATCTTGCCCATATGCCCCTTTCCAATAGTAATATCAATATTTTAAAAATGCTTTATTATTTCTCTTATTTAAATATCAATTCAGATCACCTGTACCTAATAGATACTTTGTATAAGTGAATAATAATAATATTATACACCTTGTTTAAATAATCGTATCACAAAAATTCAATAATATCGTAATATTTAACTGCGAAAATAAGAAGGAAGCGTGTACACTCATTAGCTGACCGGAACTGATTGAGCCGTCGTTTGTAAATGGAAGAGGTTCACCTGCATCTGTGTGAGTGTGGATCCGGGCGCTTCATTGTGCAGTTCGGGTTTTATAGGTAATTTCCATCTTGCCCTATCCTTCCATCTTACCCTCCTTTCCCCTATATTTACTTGCCAAAATATAAATTAATGTTTCATAGCAAATAAATGATAAATGCAAATAAGCAAAGAATAGTATATTTTAATTCTGCATCAGACCTAAAAATTGATTTAGTATAAAGAGATTTTCACATCAATTTTTCACATTAATTACGGATGCAGTATTAACATGGGAACAACATATCATTTATCGAAAAATCTTTTCCGACAACTTTTCCTTTTCAGGAGTCGTGTGCAAATGACTTCAAGGGAAACTATTTTAACAGTTTATCATAGTTAATTTCACTCTCATTTAACTTATGCCGTTTTCTCCTAGGATTACTTTTGTCATATTGATAAAATTGTTTGGACAACAAAGAAATTGTGTTCGTATTATCTCTGGGCTCGATTGTAGAAACTTCTTTAGAGCTTTTAAAATGTTAACTTTACCTTATGTGTAGGTATATTAAGCAGTGTATGTTGCACATTAAACAAAATCGTAGCCAATATGTACAATGCGCATGTAGATTTTTACAATTATCCAACTAGAAACAACAGTTATCTGTCACCAGAATTTGGCCGCCTTGCACAGTGTGTCGTTGAGCCTAGCTAGCTGGACAAAAGTCATGTTCAAAACTAAAAGAATTATTATTTGAATATTGTAAAGAATACATCAAAACATCCTATTCTAATATTTATTTGCGTCTGAAACATCCACCGTGTGAGTAATAACGTCCAAAAGTAAGTATTTTGATTGTAATAGAATAAATCAGTTGAATTCCGGACATAATTTAAATCGCACGAAATTAACGTTTCCCCTAATTTATAAAGACTAATTGTTGAATATGGATAATACTTATATTGGTAAGTGCTAATTTTTATTAATTTAACAAAACTATCTGATAACCAAACACTATTAAAAAAAGTTTTTATGATGAATGAAGGAAATTTTCTTCGTTTTGAAACTTTGGAAGGGTGGGAAATACTTGTACCCTTTTGTACCGGGCTAAATTTTTTATATGTCATAGCTGCACCTATCCCATTGATAATAAGGCCTATTATAAACTGCACACGCTTGCACATCATTTTGTTTTTTGAGTAATAGCGTCCAAAGGTACGTATTTTTATTGTAATAGAATAAATCAGTTGAATTCCGTAGATCAAATAAATCACATGAAATTTAAGTTTTCCTTAATTTATAAATAATAATTGTTGAAGGTGGATAATATTTATGAGAGTAACTGATAATTTTTTCTGATTTAACAAATCTATCTGATAATCAAAGAATATTAAAAAAAGTTTGTATGGTGAACGAAGGAAATTTTCTTCGTTTTCAAAGTGTGCAAGGGTGGTAATGACTTGTACCTTTTGTATCCGGGTTAAATTTGCTAGTTGTCATAGCTGCACCTTTCGCATTAATAAGACTAAGACTTATTATAACCTGCATACTCGAGCACATCATTTTTTTTAGAGCACTGTCTTACTGTCTTCCGAGGAGGGAATTTTTTGAAGAATGGGTAAAATGCTCAACAAAAGAAGAAAAAAAGTGTTTTCTGTTTGAGTTCCTTTCTACAAAATTTAATTTTATAGCCCTAACAGAGTTTCATCTCTGACAGGAAAATCAGAATAAGGATAGCAAATTATGCCTCCAAAATTTCGGATAAATGGGTTGCTGCGGGAAGATCAAAACAGCGTTTTTTGGCAACTAATGAAAGTTGGTTGAATGAGCACATCAAATTTGAAGCTCAATATACTGTGTCGCGATCGTCCATATTATTTCAAGGTTCCGGTAATATAGGAAGACCACGGAAAAATTTTGACGAGGCATCGTTTAAAACAAAAAAACGTATAGTTGAGGACCTCGTTGAATCACGCAGTGTGGGGGAGTTGGTAACTGCTTTAGAAGTAGCAGCTCGTGCAGTAGGGATAAGAAACGTTGCTAATTCAATTAGGAGCGTAAGTGAATGCTCAGTAGGTGCTACATCTTCTAATTATAAAAAATCGAATAGCTTACAGGATGGTAGGCAATTAAGTGGAGATGAAGCATTAGCCTATTACATAGACTCCAAATCTACAACGCATTCATACAAGCAGACTAGGAAGTGTCTACCATAAAATATGCGTTAAATATAGAAAATCTTTTAATTTTTTTATTTATTCCCCTGACGAACGCCTCTGATTTAGTCTTTGATTAATAAAAATGATTTATTTTATTATCAAATTACTTAACTGGTCGATACAAATGTAAATAAGATGAAAAATAATTTTGTCCACCTAGCTTGTAATAAGCGACACACTGTGGCCTGGAGAGATCTAGAAATGGGTTTAGGTACTTAGAAGTTTTATTCAGCTAGAATAAAAGCTCTTAACTTTTATTATTTCAAAGCAAAAATTAAGGGATACGTTATAGTGAATCCTTTTATTTGAGGTGTGTTTTTCTTCCAATGTTAATCTGTTGTGATCATTATTTGTCTGTTATCTTTGTTAACCCGAGAAGAGTCGCGCTCTATTCTGTCACGTAATCGTTCGTGCGTTAGATTTTGTTTAATACGAATTTAGACGCGAATTTACAATAAATCTTTATGATATAGTATTTTTGTTTAATTGTAATGTTAGAAATATTATTTCTAACAATTAATAAAGCAAATTTTTTCTCACCAAAGCCATAAATTTCAAAAAAGAAGAAGGAGAAGAAAAAAAATAAACCTACGCATTACTACACCCTTCCTCGAGGCACTTACGAGTGGAAAGTTATGTTGCAAAATGTTTCATCAAGTTATCACGAAGCAGGATAAAATGTTAGATTTTTTATAACGGCGCGACTGCTCGCGGGTTAAAACACTTAGTTTTATATTTTATATTTCTGTATTTGTGCATTGCATATATTTCTTACAGAGTGTTGTTACGCCTCTGGTAGTAAAATAATTTTCACCTTCACAAGATGTTTTTACCCATCGAAAACTTGTACACAGAAAATCCCGGGTAAATAGCAAACATTCAAAAGTGGTTTAAGCTACCTAATATAAATTTCGTAGAAAGGGTACCCCCCGTTAAGATAGGCAAAATGCCCTCAATCCCAGAATTCAATTTTATTAATTTTTTTACGTTCTATGTAACTAAAAATGAGATAACGCGGATTTTTAGCTCGCCACCCCCCTTTTTCCTCTCCCCACAGCCAAAAACGTAGATTTTTAGATTTAATTTTTTTTTAGTTGGGTTCCAATTGATTTAAAAATTTCAAAAAATTTACAAGTGTAGCTGAGGCTTTTACAAAACATGTTCATTTTTTATGGACCCATAGGTCTAGTGTACATAACCTAAATTTTTTTTTTAATTTTTTTAAAACCTATAACTTTTTTTGGAGGGGGCTGCAGGTCCAATTTTTTTTGCATTTTGTATTTTTTGTATTTTATCAAAAGCTATGTCTCTGATTTTTTTCAGATTTTTTCGTCAGGTGCGCCATTTTGAAAAATTAAGAAAACTGTTTTTTAGGGGGTTTTTGAAGATTTTCTCCATTTTATAGACTGCAACATAGATCAACTCAAGGTTTTGTTAATATATTATGTAAAATTTAAAATAACTGGGTATATTACGATATTCAAAAATTGGGCGAAACACTTTTAAACCACCCAAAAACCATGTTTTTTTTTTAAGTTTTGTAAGAATTTTTGCGGATCTAATTATATTTTTTGTGGTCGATACTGCCTGAATATTTTTTTTATTTTTTTTTACGTTCTATATAATTTAAAAAAATTAGGACTTACCGCAATTTGAGCCCACTTCCCCTATTCTCCCTCCCCCACAGCCAAAAATATCAATTTTTCGATTTTTTTTTTAAATGGTTTGCAATTAAATTATGCATGTTATTCTGAAGCTATTTCTTTGTGGTATTTTTGTAATTAACTATTCTAAATGGTCATTTTTTTAGTTAAATTGTTGCTTATTTCCCATTTAGAATAGTTAATAATTATTAAATTATAAATTAAAAAATTTACACGCACAGCTGAGGCTTTTACAGAACATCTATTTTTATGGACCCGAAGGTTGAGTGTAAGTACATATTATAACCTCTTTTTTTTGTTTTTTAATACGTATATTTTTTTGGTGATGGATATATATCTATTTTTTTTTTTGTTTTGTGTATTTTATCAAAAACTATATTTTTGACTTTTTTCTGATTTTTCCGTAAGGTGCGCCATCTTCAAAAATCCGCAAAACTGCTTTGTTCGGTGGTTTTTTTATAGGTAATGTAGGTATAATTTGAAATAACTGAGTTTTTAGGCATTTTTTATATAATTTGCTATTGAATAAATTTAAAAACAACGTGCTAGTTTTCACAATCATAAACTTGTCAGGATGGCACGTTCCACAATTAAAATTATGTTTCACAATTAAAACTTCCCCTGTTTCCATACCTACATCAAAGTTTGTCCGACTAGACACCGTTAAACTATTCAGATATTTTCAGTTTGCTATTAATCAAAAATAATTTCAAATTTTTGCAATATTTTTATATAAAGTAAAGATGTAATTGTGATATCTTTTGGGTAGAATACAAAAAACAAAAATAAAACAGAGTAATCAATTTAAGAAAAATACATTATTTTAATATATCCTACTTCTTGTCGTTTTGTGAATCAAAACATTTTGTTCTTTTTTAGTGTGTATTTAGTAGTGTTTATACATATTCTAATTATTCAAACATGTGCTTGTACCGTCTACATAACCTATATCTCTGCTATGCCTATTATAATAATGTCATTTTGATTCACGTTTACTGCTACGTAAAACACCATAAAAAGAATAAGGAAAGTATTACCAAAGAATATATAGCTCCGTATATACTCGTAGAGTATTCGGAGAGTATATTCGTTGGTATAACACTTCAGTTCTAAAGTCTTCATCGCTGTCTTCGTCTATTACAGGTATAACATCTGTATTGTCAAAGAGTTTTGTAAGATATTCTGCTGGCTTGATGATTTTTGTAAAATATCTTCCATGCGAATAATATTATATTATGGCAGCTAATTACATGCGAACAACAGCATATAGTCATGTTGCCGTTTGCGCAACTCTCATCTACAACAGTATCTATCGTTTAATGTTTTCCGAACCATCTTAGTTTGGCTCGTAATGCAAATATTCCATGTATGCTTGTCCCCATTAGGTAAGTTATTTCGATTTATTTTTTGCACAAACTTATTCAAAAACAGGTCCTTATAACAAATCCACATGGTGCCAAGCAGTACCGCGGTCGGAAAATTGTTCAACAATTTTTTAAACGAATTCAAAAAATCAATTTTTTCACTTAGAACAAATTTGTTTTAGATTCTCTGGATCAACCTGAGCAAAAAAGGTCTCTTGTGATTTTTCTATAAAATTGACTGTTGTCGAGTTACATGCAATTTAAAATTTGAAAAACGCGAAAATCTCCATTTTCAAGGCTTAATAACTCGATTAAAAATTATTATTATGAAAGTCATAAAGTGACCAACTCAAAGTTTAAAGCCCCCCCCCCTGCAGGAGCCTGAAGAAATTTTTGTCATTATTTTATTACTATTATTTTTAATAATTAAAAATAAGCGCTAACCACGTATTGAACAGGCCGTCCGCGAGAGAGATGTAAATTCATTGGACGTTTTAAAAAAATATCGATTGGAAGTCCAAAATGCGTTTTAAAAGAATAAAAAAGGAATTTTGAGGTTATATGTATTGTACACTCGACCTACGGGTCTATAAAAAATAGATATGTTTTGTAGAAGCCTCATAAAATTTTTAAATTGATTGCAACTTAACTAAAACAAAAAAAAAAGATAAATTTACTTTTTTGTGGGGCTAGGGGGAGGGGGTGGTGGGCTAAAAATGCGATTAGTCTTATTTTTAATCACATATAACGTAAAAACATGAAAAAAACATATTCAGGCTCTATCGATCTCAAAAAAATATAATTAGACCCGCAAAAATCCTTACAAAACTTTAAAAAAACATGGTTTTTGGGGGGTTTAAAAGTGTTTCGGCTAATTTTTGAATATCCTAATAATCTCAGTTATTTCAAATTATACATAATCTATTAACAAATCCTTAAGTTGATCTATGTTGCAGTCTATAAAATGGAGAAAATCCCCAAAAACCCCCTAAAAAACAGTTTTCTTGATTTTTCAAGATGGCGCACCTGACGGAAAAATCTGAAAAAAATCAGGTAGATAACTTTTGATAAAATACACAAAATGCAAAAAAAATTGGACCTTCAGCCCCCTCCAAAAAAAAGTTATAGGTTTTTAAAAAGTTCAAAAAAACTTTGAGGTTATGTACACTCGTCCTATGGGTCCATAAGAAATGGATATGTTTTGTAAAAGCCTCAGCTACAGTTGTGAGTTTTTTGAAATTTTTAAATCAATTGGAACCCAACTAAAAAAAAATTAAATCTAAAAATCTACGTTTTTGGCTGTGGGGGGAGGGGTAAGGGGGGTGGCGAGCTAAAAATCCGCGTTATCTCATTTTTTAGTTGCATAGAAAGTAAAAAAATTAATAAAATTGAATTGTGGGAGTGAGGGCATTTTGCCTATCTTAACGGGGGGTACCCTTCCGCTGACTCTTGATTGGCCACCTTGTAATCGAGAGTAGTAATCTAGAATTCGACCAGTGTGGTTGTCGCATTTATTGTTTAGAGTTTTCAACTCTCGCGTATTAGTGAAAAGTAAGAAGATACAATTCAGCCAGAGTGGACATTGCGTTTATTAGTTAGTATCAACTTGAATCTAGCGAGGTCTGGACGCTGTCTTTAATTAGTTTGAAGTAAAAAAGTTTGAGTGGCAACGTTGGTTTGGCTAGATAAACAAGTTCGAAAATTTACTGGGAACAAATCGCGAAAATACTTAAAACGGAGGTGAAAATAAAATCGAAACACCATACCAAGTCGCATCTAAAGACAACGGCGTAGTGTACATCAAAATTCGGAGTGAAACAAACATTTTTAAGTGAATAAAACCGACAAAGCAAGTGCAAGTCAAAAAAACAAGGTTAGTTATAAATAAACAAAAAAATTAAATATTGAATTTGATAAGAAGGCCACCGCTAAACAATTTTTGGCGGTGTTGCCAAATCTGAAAAAAGAACTGGGAAATAGGGAAGGAAGAAATAAATACCTTTTTTTTTAAATAGACCAGTCTTAGAAGGGCAAGAATCTCCGCGAAGTCGATTCGGATTTTTACACTTACCGCAGATATAGCCAAAATTATACGTGTGTAAAAATATACTTATAGTATCTAATTATATAGTAAAATATAGTATCTAATTAACTACGATTGAACACAAACTTTGTGGAAATTCTCCCTAAACCCACAATCAAATAGTAACAACATGGAAGAATTCATAAAATATTTGCGAGAAAAATTGGACAGAATGAAAGCAAGGGATACGAGGATAGAACAAAAATTGGATGGAATCCAAGAAGAGCTTAAAGCATTAAGAAATCAAAACCAGGAGTTCAAAAGAGAAAATATGCTACTAAAGCAAGAAATAAACCAACAGAGAGATAGAATGGAGAAAACTGAGAGAGATATGAAGAGAAAAAACTTAATTATATACGAACTTAAAGAAACAGAAAATGAAGATACCCAAATGTTGTCAAACAAAGTTCAGGAAGTCATGAACAAAATGGAAGTACATTGCAGAGCAGACCAAGAGACAACAGAAATTAGAAGATTAGGCGGTAAAACTAACAACTCGGAAAGACCGGTCCTTATTGAGCTAACAAGTGGAAGTAAAAAAAATGGAAATCCTAAAGGCAAGTGGGAAATTAAAAGAAAAAATGGTTCGTGAATGAGGATTACCCAAAAATCAACTTGCAACAAAGAAAAATACTTTTAAAACACATGAAAGAAGCAAGAACAAAAGGATATAATGCAAAGATTAAATGTGACAAGCTAATAATAAACGGAGATGATACGGAATAGAAGAAGTCAAAACATGGAGTACTCCAATGGATGAACGAAGAAAGGAAAATATTACAGAAACTCGCATAGATAAAACTAGAGCCAGAACAATGAGTGATGAGTGATAGACTCCCACACAGAGAAAATTACCAAAGAGAAAAAATGATGAAAGTAATCCATCCAACAAAAAACTAAGATTAAAACCGGAAAAACATACGGAGACAGGAACGGACAGGAAAGGACATGGAACAACCAGTACTATGAAAGAGCAAACAACGAGGATAACTAATAACAAGGAAGAAAAGAAAAATGAAAACAAATGTCAAACGAGAATAGGTACATGGAATAATATATAACCTCGATAACAGGAAAGGAACGTGAATTAACAGAGGAAATGGAAAGATTTGAGCTGCAGTTGATAGGAATAAGCGAGACGAAAAAAAGTAGGAAATATAATTGTCGATATCGGAGGGCAGCACATACTATACTATTCCGGAGTGTAGATAGGACAAAGGGCAAAAGAAGGCGTGGGAATAGTTGTAACGAAAGAAATGAATAGAAGAATAACCAAATTCAAACAAGTATCATCAAGAACCATATACATAAAAATAGAGTTAGAAGAAGAGGAATGTCACATAATACAGATATATGCACCGGTAGAAGTAACAGAGCATGAAAAAGCAGAACTATTGTATGATGAGATACAGAAACTTGTTGATGAGATACAAGAGGAAAGCAAAAACATCATTTTACTAGGAGACTGGAATGCAAGAATAGGAAATGACGAAAATATGGCATTAGGCTGCTTGGGAAGGTATGGAGAAGAGACGATAAATAGGAATGGTAGAAGAATGATAAGTTTCTGTCAAATAAATGACTTGTTAATAGGTAACTCTTTCTGGCATCAACCGAGAAACGAAAAATATACATACGTAGCAAAAGGAAGAAATGCGAGAAGCATAATTGACTACATATTATATCCTCGAGACGCAGACCTAACGATATAAAATATAAAAACAGAGAACGAAGCCGAACTCGGTACCCAACACAGACTAGTGACAGCATAAATAAACACGAAACTAATGGAAATAATAGAGAGTCCTCAATATACAAGAATAGCTATACATAAGATGAAAAATATGGAAGTGAGGAAGTTATACCAAAGAGAGACAGATAAAATACTGTAACAGCATGAAAACAATAAGGAAATATGGAATATGGCAGAGAGATGGAAAAAATTCAGAGACACATTATGGAACACTGCAAAGCAAATATATGGAATAAGAAAGAATGGAAATAATAATAAAAGAACTGGATGGTAGAATAAGGAAATAAATCAAGCAGTAAAAAAGAAGAAAGAAATTTGGAAGCGATACATAAACACAAATGAAGAGCAAGACAGAGACGAATACAGAAGACAGAGAAATATAGTGAAAGAACTAGTAAAAGATGCGAAGAAGAAGAGCTGGAAGGAATTCGGTGAAGAATTGAAGGAAGGTTTTGGGAATAACAATAAACAGTTTTGGAATAAAATAAGAAGCATGAAAGGAGCAAAAAGAAAACAAATAAGAGGAATTAGAAATGAGCGAAATAAATTGAAACAAACATACAGGACATACTAACCATATGAAATAAGCACTATAAAGAAAAATTCGAGGCATTCAACTGAGGAGAGAGGACAGCAGGAAAGAGAAGAGGATAGGGACAATCGAGTAGACGAAATTCATATTAAAGATATTGAAGAAGGATTGGCAAGAATAAAGATTGAAAAAACGGGAGGTTCAGATGACATAGATCCGGAGATGAGGAGTACGTGGGAGTACGAGGCAAGTTTTGGCTACTGGAAATAATGAGAGAAGCATGGAGAACAGAAAAGATACCGAAAGACTGGGAAGAAAATTTATTGATACCAATACACAAGAAAGGAGATGAAGTGGAATGTGATAACTAGAGAGCTATATGCTTATCATCAGTGGCAGATAAAGTCTACACCGGAATAATAGAAAGGAAGCTCAGGAAAGAACTGGAGGGAAAATTAGAAGAAGAACGAGCTGCTTTTAGGAAGGAAAGAGGAACAACAAATAATATACACATACTGAGAAATATAATTGAAAGGAAAAATGAAATAGGAGAAGACATATATTACGTTTATAGATATTAAAGCTGCTTTTGATTCTATAAATAGAGAAGTAATATGGTCAGTAATGAAAGACCTGCAAATTCCGCAAAAGATAGTAAGCATGGTAAAAAGTACATAAAGAAACGTACTTGCTAAAGTACAAATAAACGGAAATAGATCGCCAATAATAAACGTAAGGAGAGGAATAAAACAAGAGAACAGTCTCAGCCCAGTTTTGTTTATATTAGTAATGGATAGAGTAGTGAAGAGCGCTAAAAGAAAGTCAAGGCAGTTACAGTCAACAATAGGGTACAGGAATTTGGTACCAGTGAGAATAGAGGGATTACTATATGCAGATGACCTAGTAATAATAGCAGACGATAAAGAGAAAATGCAAAAATTAATCGATATCTGGGTGGAAGAAATATAAAATTTGAAAATGGAGGTAAATGTAAAGAAAACGAAGACCATGATAGTAGCCCAAAAGAAAAGGGAAGGAATAAACCAAACGATATTTAGGTGCAAAAACGAAATAATAGAAACCCTCTCGACATTTGAATACCTGGGAGTAATAATATCAGAGGATGGAAAGCTAGATCAAGAAATCTCAAACAGGGCGAAAAAAGCAAATAAGATCTACTATGCACTAAATAGAACAATATTTGGAAAGGAAGAAATAGATAAAGAAATAAAACTGAAGGTATACAATGCAATATCTGTACCAACTTTAATATATGCAAGTGAGACATGGGTAAACAATGCAAAAATAGACAGTAAAGTAAACGCAGCGGAGATGAAGCAGCTGAGAATAATAGCAGGGAAAACGAAATTGGACAGAATAAGAAATGAAGATATTAGACAAAGACTGAAAGAGGAATCGATAATAACCAAGATTCAAAAAAGAAAATTAAAATGGTACGGACACATTAACAGAATGGACCAAGGAAGGCTACAAAAGTGGATGATGGAATCAAAAAGATATGGTAAAGTAAGGAAAGGGAGGCAAAGGAAGAGATGTATCGATCAAATTATAGAAATTGGACAGGAAAAAGGAAAAACACTTCTATAAATGAAAGAGTTAGCAAAGGACCGCAAGAAATGGAAGATATGGATAGAGGATGAATAAAACCTCCGGCGCCCCTGAGGGGCATAAGGAGTTTCGAGAAATAAGAAGAAGAAGAACTAAAAATAAGAAATAAAGCAAACATTCTTGGATCATGTTCGTCAGTAACATTTAAACTATAACAGTTCTATCGTGTTTGTGTTTCGCGGACTAGTGTAAATTGGACAGTGAATCGGCGGTTTAAATATAGGAATTTTACGAAAGAACTTTAACCAAATCTTAATTTAGCTATAGTATCAAAATTAGTCATTAAATTACATATCTTTTGTTAATGAATTACATATCTTTTGTTAATGCCTGTATTCTTTTATTCCCACGCCAAGTAGGTGGTCCTTCGAATTTTAATTTATAACATTGCTTATTACGCTCTACCTAAATGGCAGTAAGATCGCCATCCAAATTTATTGTTCATCTTCTTACATTTTTGATGGTTGTCATCGAGCCAAATTTTGAACCAATCTTATACCATACATAATATTGACTATTAACTTCTTTTTTGTATCTATGTTTAAATGTGACTTAAAAGTACTTTTTATTATCATTACTAGGGAGTGGATTTTATGCTAAATGCATATTGCTTGCATATTTCGCATATTTGAGAACTTTACCAAATTTTTGCATATTTTCAAAGAAACGTGCATATTATGTGTCTATTATTTAAAAACATTTTCGTCCAAACTAAAAAATTCTAAAACTGTTTAATTCGACATAAAATGTTCCCCCGCACATGCTGTCACCTTTTCGAGAACTACCTGAAGTCGGCTCATTCGCTACCTTTTCGGTTTTTCTTAAAAAACACTCGATTTTCCCCACAAAGTGCGTATAGTACGCCGTTATAAAATGATAGTAGAATGTTAAATATAGTTAGTTATATACTTAAAGTTAATACTTAAATAAAGTTTTCATCAGTTAGTGTTAATAGATTTTTTGGGAATAGACATGAAAACCTCTTGTACAAATTGTACATGTCTCTTAATCCGACAAACCTATTAGTAAATTGTTGCAATATTATAATATAGCTAAATTTTCATTGAAAACATTAACTTCAAAACTGTTTTTTCTATAAGTTATTTTTTCGTCGCAGCTGAGCTCATCGTAAAATTTTTTATGCGTATTATCCGTTTATTTTTAAATTGCGGTATAATAAATACCCCACTATTCTGCTATTCCTGCTGCTTCTGCTAAAGTTTCGGAAAACGAATTTCTCATGTCTTAAAGATTATCACGAGGTTTTTCAAAAAGTTGAAGAGCAACCGTTAACTCTGCCGTTTCAGATTGCAAAAATTTTGATATTAGATTAATAAAGTTATGTATTTTAGATAGAATAGTAGGTAATGTTGACGGCAAATTCAAAATTAATCATATGCTCTAATAATGTATTATTTTAGACCATTATGTAGAGATTTCATTATTTGTCGGAAAGCTCGACGCAAAGCCGTAACAGCATCATGTCTGGATGACCACCGGGTTTGACATAACCTTTTAAGTGTTGGCAAACGCGATGAATCCATAGTCGTAATAATACATAGTAAATCCAATATTTTAATACTTGCACTAAAAAAATTATATAATCTCTTAATTATATCGCAAAAACCAACTCCTGTACGCTAACAACGGCAACATTCAACACTACGTTCAGATTATGGGATGCACAATGAACATAGGAACCTGTTTTGTCAATGTCAGTTATGCGCCTTTGTACGTCTGAACATACACCACTTATAACGCTTGCCCCGTCATATCCCTTTCCTCTGCAGTTGTGTACGAAAAGGTGCTTCGATTATATAAATTTTAAAATTTTATTTACGAGACCTTCTGCACTTTAGTCTAAAATTTGGTCAAAACTTTCAACAACTTCTGCTTTGGAAGGTAAATTATTTTCATCGCAAGTTATTTTTACATACCGAAATAGTTATTTATGAAATAGTTCGTGAAGTATGCTTTTTATATGATGTTTAGAGCACAAGCGACAGCGAAGCGAGTGCTATACGTCGCGTAAGTTCGCAAAAAGTACTTCACGCACAGTTTCATACAATATTTTATCTACGATAAACAAATAAAAAAAACTAACTCTTCGTCACTGGAACTCATTTCTATTCTACAATTTTTAGAACTTTGATATTTAAAAATTCTAACTTATTTCAAACCACAAAACTGTGAAAACTTTTGTAATAATTTATTGCTCACATGTCATCACCATGGCAACGCGAAAGTTAAGGATATTTGATTATATGAAAGTGTGCCAAAAACAGTGCGAAAAAGTAAATCTTATTTAAAATACATTGTTACTTCACGCACACTTTAAATCCTTCACGCACTGCTATCTATAATGACAGTTTTCACAAACTAAAAACTTATACATAATATGAGATAGAGTAAATAAAATATTATTTTTACATACCGAAAAATATACTAAGCTGATCATGTTTTGAAATATCTTAAGTGGGATCAAAAATTATTGAATAAAAAAAACTTTTTTAATTAAACTAATCAATTTATTTTCAGTTTCTTGAGCCAGCAAATTTATAACTTCATTTTGTATTTGGGGGCTTAAGTAATTTTTTTAAGGTATTGTTTTTATCGATTAATTTAGCTAAAACAAAATTATATTAACTAGTAAAAGAACCACCGACAAAAAATTGTCTTTTTGGAATTCACTTTCATCTAAACTACCAACATGTCCACGAAACGCTAAATTGCACCCGGAAAGAGTAAGAGTTTAGGTACGTCAATTGCGCTTAACTACTCCCTTCCTAATTCCATATTTTTATGCTTATTAAGAAAATATGTTTTGGTCCCCAATTTAAAGGAAGTACGTATTAAGTTTGAAGGCTTTAAGGGGCCCTCCTAACGTCGGGCCTCCCCGCCTTACGGGCCCTGCCGGTCTGCAAAGCATGTAGTAAAATGGTGAGTTTTAAGATTGCTTTCTTCCTCTTTTCTCTTTAATAAATAATATCCGGCTGCTTCCACAACATTTTAAGTTTAAACAATTTGAAAAAATATGTGTTATTGTCGTAGATACCACTCTACGAAAATTTTCGGTTACATGATACGTCGGGACACAACTACATAAGTTAAAATGCAAGAAGATGAGCGAATCGAAAATTGATCAGTTACCCATTGACAGTAGACAATCGTTGATGACTTCATCCAATGAACAATATAAATTTAATTCGGATTGATGCGAGGCGATGATTTGTGCAAACATACCTTTAAAAAAATTGGAAAATCCTATGCTTAAAAGTTTTTTGGAAATATATTCCAAGAAAAGTCTTAACGATGAAAGTACATTGAGAAAAATTTACGTACCTCAAATTTACAACGATACCATAAAAAAATCAAGAACATAGTGGAAAATCGATACATTTATTTTATTGTGGATAAATATGTGGCTTCCCAAAATGCGCTTTTTTGAAATTATTGTGCATATCTTGCGCATATTTCTAATTTTTTACTGCATATGTATGCGCATATTTCATCAAAATTGCGCGCATATAAATCCGCTCCCTAATTATTACCAATAAACTATTTATCTATCTATCTAATTTCAACCAGATGATAAAATTCTTCATTTTGTCAGCAATCATATTATTAAAAAACAATGTAAAAGCACCTCTTATCCAGTTTCCCGCAAAGAAGCCTAATTCATACAGTTCTTTCTAAAAATCCACGCTAAAACAAGCATTTTAGATGATTCCTTTTATTTTCAATTTCACAAAAAGGGTGTAGACAAATGGACGTTTTCGTGTTTGATTTATTTGAATAAAATGTCGCGTTATTTGCATCTGTTACTGAAACGTTTCGCAACTTTCAGAGGCCTACGCGGAGGCATTTCCAGTAATCAAATTGATGTTTTTAAGGGAATAAAAAGTAGACAGCGACATTTATAACCGCAGAATAACGTATTTTTTATTTAGACGAGCCAAACGTTGACTTTTTTAAAGTTTAATGGGGTGCTTCTCATAGAACGTTTAGCTGGGATCCCATGGGACGTGGAGTGGCACACCAAGGTTAATAGAAAATATGTAATAGAGAAAAGAGTAGAACTAAAGACGGAAATAAAGTCTTTAACTTGAAATAGAGTTAATTCCTTCAAAATTTGTAATTTACGATCCTAGGAGAGAACCCTCTATTTATGGCCGGCGTGGATGGACGCAAACTCTCCCATCGTTTATTGGTAAATGAAAACGGTTCAGAACGGTCAGAAGCTAACATAGACTAGGTACGTACCCCTCCAACCCTTCCGAATCTGCCAGCTAATGGTAGTAACAAGCAGGGGGTACTTTTTTTAACCGCATCCACCCCTAGGTTTATTAGCGGGGTGGTTTATTTTATCTTAGAAATAGTTTTTATACATGACATATTTACATAGCAATTTTGAAAAATACATGTTGTGAAATCTTACCGTTTGTTATAAAGTTTACAATTTTTAAGACAGTTTATTGTTTCACTAATGTCTTCTGTTAAAGCTTCTTTCAGGTTGGGATGTATTTTCGCTGTGGATCTTGCTGTTGAATACACTGGAGAGTCTATTATTATATGTTGTACCGAAGTTGGTATTTGGCAGTTGTGGCACATCGGCTGAGGATTCTTGGACATGATGTATCCATGTGTGAATTTTGTATGACCTAGACCTAGTTGCAATCTGTTGAGGACTACTTGGTTGAGCTGGGAGTGGTAGTAAATCAGAAGCAACATCTGGTTTGATAATTTTTAGTTTTGCTTCTGTTTGGCTCCATCTTTCCTGCCAGGTTTTGTAAAGGAGGGTTTTTATTAATGTTTTTTGGTCTGAAAATTCAAGTCCCATTCAAATTCCAAGCCATTCAAGTCACTTTTTTTAGTGAAGGAAGATTTATCATATGTTAGGTTTATTTTCCTTATACTACTACTATCGGTTTACAGCGTTCTCCGACGCCTTCCGAGTCCTAACCGCCATTCTTCTCTGTTTAATGATAGACCTGGAGGGATTTCTCTTTCCTCTAGTTCTTTTTCAATTCCCTCCCTTCAGCTTCTTCTCGCCCTTCCTCTTTTTCTTCTCCCTTGTGGTGTCCATGCCAAAATCTGTTTAGGGATCCTGTCATCTGGCATTCTATGTACATGGCCGTACCATATCAGTTGTTTTGTTTTTATGTCATCAATTATTGTACATGTTACTCCCATCATTTCTCGTATTCTCTCGTTCGGTATCCGATCTCTTCTTGATTTGCCTGCTGCTCTTCTCCAGAAATCCATTTCTGTTACTAGTAACATTTAAGTATGCTATTGTATATGAGCTGTTTGTTCGCTTTAGATATTGTCTGGTCCCACAGAATGCCGTTCATCATGGATATGGCTTTTCTACCCTGTATGTTTCTGTCTTTTATAGCAGAATCAAGTGTTGAGTTATCTTCATGCCCAGGTACTTGTATTCATCGCAGTGTTTAATTTCTACCCCATCGTTTAATGTAATGGACTGCTTTGTTCCTCCAATACACATGGCTTCAGTTTTCTTAATGTTGACTTCGAGACCACATTTGTTATATTCTTCTATTAGCTTCCGCGTCATGTAACTTAAGTATCTTATTTTCCTTATAATTCTTGTAATATTATTTTTCATGCGGCGATCATGTAATTTTGAGTGAACCTTTTTTAGTGAGGTGTATAAGCCGTCAAAGTCTTCTGTATATTTTTTGGCTATGGTTTCAGGATCTTTTGATCCCATTGCATTTATAACGAAGTCACATAATTCACATACAGATGCTGTCGTTAAAATGTCTTCAATTGGCTTTAATGCCGCTTCAACATCTAAAGTATTTTTCTTTTTTTTTTGGTTTCTTTTTTGGTTGATATTTGTCTTTTGGCTTGATTAATTGTATTAGTATTATTGCTGTTTACTGAAGTTGTTTAAGGTGCGTTGTGCGTTGTGAGCATATCATTTGCTGTTGGGATATATGCAGAAGTAGGGTTGGAGCGGTTGGTTGTATCTTCTGAAATGTTTGTTGCTGTATTATTTTGATTGACTTCCATGGATTCGAGTTCTGAGAGATGTATTTGTTCTTTAGGTGATTCTGTTCCGGTAGATGTTGATATGCATTTTTTATCAGTGTGGCCAATAGTATTACATAAGGAGCAATTTAAACCAACTAGGGATAGGAAAATTCTGTAAGGAGTGTTTTCATAGGTTATTAAGAGTTAAAGACTAAGTTTTTTAACCTAATAAAAATATTTGTAAAATAAGATACTTTTAAAAAATTTTTCATTGAAAAACTTATTGGCCCATTTTCCTGGTGACACCTCCAAGGCTTCCACAATATGCAAGCCAGATGGATGCTGCAGTGAAGACAAAAGGGAAGGAATTCTACACTATGCAATTCACAAACCCCGTCTGCAGCTTGGTAAATTTCCAACGGAAAATGGACCTAGTTAGTCTATAGGAGTAATACTAATATAAAATAAAAATGTATACCATTTTTATTCAGTTGCAATGCGAAGCCAAAACCGTTTTAATTTTTACTTAGATTAGAGAGTGCAGCCAGCACTCTTATCGACGATTTCACCTCTTGTTAGAGGCTCTTTAGAGAATGCATAGGCTGCTTTCTCTACTCCAGGTAAAAAATTTTCGACATATTAGTCCCCCATTGCAACTGACGTGAAGGTAGTAGGTGCGTAGCGGCATCTGCTAAATGAAAGACTAAGTTTTTCAACCTAATAAAAATATTTGTAAAATAAAATACTTTTAAAAGATTTTTAATTGAAAAACTTATTGGCCCATTTTCCTGGTGACACCTCCAAGGCTTCTACAATATGCAATCCAGATGGATGCTGCAGTGAAGACAAAAGGGAAGGAATTCTACACTATGCAATTCACAACCCCTGTCTGCAGCTTGGTAAATTTCCAACGGAAAATGGACCTAGTTAGTCTATAGGAGTAATACCAATATAAAATAAAAATGTATACCATTTTTATTCAGTTGCAATGCGAAGCCAAAACCGTTTTAATTTTTACTTAGATTAGAGAGTGCAGCCAGCACTCTTATCGACGATTTCACCTCTTGTTAGAGGCTCTTTAGAGAATGCATAGGCTGCTTTCTCTAGTCCAGGTAAAAAATTTTCGACATATTAGTCCCCCATTGCAACTGACGTGAAGGTAGTAGGTGCGTAGCGGCATCTGCTAAATGAAAGACTAAGTTTTTCAACCTAATAAAAATATTTGTAAAATAAAATACTTTTAAAAGATTTTTAATTGAAAAACTTATTGGCCCATTTTCCTGGTGACACCTCCAAGGCTTCTACAATATGCAATCCAGATGGATGCTGCAGTGAAGACAAAAGGGAAGGAATTCTACACTATGCAATTCACAACCCCTGTCTGCAGCTTGGTAAATTTCCAACGGAAAATGGACCTAGTTAGTCTATAGGAGTAATACCAATATAAAATAAAAATGTATACCATTTTTATTCAGTTGCAATGCGAAGCCAAAACCGTTTTAATTTTTACTTAGATTAGAGAGTGCAGCCAGCACTCTTATCGACGATTTCACCTCTTGTTAGAGGCTCTTTAGAGAATGCATAGGCTGCTTTCTCTAGTCCAGGTAAAAAATTTTCGACATATTAGTCCCCCATTGCAACTGACGTGAAGGTAGTAGGTGCGTAGCGGCATCTGCTAAATGAAAGACTAAGTTTTTCAACCTAATAAAAATATTTGTAAAATAAAATACTTTTAAAAGATTTTTAATTGAAAAACTTATTGGCCCATTTTCCTGGTGACACCTCCAAGGCTTCTACAATATGCAATCCAGATGGATGCTGCAGTGAAGACAAAAGGGAAGGAATTCTACACTATGCAATTCACAACCCCTGTCTGCAGCTTGGTAAAGTTCCAACGAAAAATGGACCTAGTTACTCTATAGGAGTAATACTAACATAAAATAAAAATATATACCATTTTTATTCAGTTTCAATGCGAAGCCAAAACCGTCTTAATTTTTTACTTACATTAGAGAGTGCAGTAAAAATTAAGACGGTTGTGGCTTCGCATTGCAACTGAATAAATATGGTATACATTTTATTTTATATCAGTATTACTCCTATGGAGTAACTAGGTCCATTTTCCGTTAGAACTTTACCAAGCTGCAGACGGGGGTTGTGAATTGCATAGTGTAGAATTCCTTCCCTTTTGTCTTCACTGCAGCATACATCTGGCTTGCATATTGTAGAAGCCTTGGAGGTGTCACCAGGAAAATGGGCCAATAAGTTTGTCAATAAAAAATCTTGTAAAAGTATTTTATTTTACAAATATTTTTATTAGGTTGAAAAACTTAGCCTTTCATTTAGCAGATGCCGCTACGCACCTACCACCTTCACGTCAGTTGCAATGGGGGACTAATATGTCGAAAACTTTTTACCTGGACTAGAGATGCAGCTTATACATTCTCTGAAGAGCCTCAACAAAAGGTGAAATCGGCGATAAGAGTGCTGGCTGCACACTCTAATCTAAGTAAAATTGAAGATGGTTTTGGCTTCGCATTGCAACTGAACAAAAATGGTACACATTTCTATTTTATATTATATTAAGAGTGAGTTTGGAATTGGTTTGGTAATTATTGGAGAGACAAATATTTTTGACGCCTAAAGCTTAAGGCATAGCTATACTCAGGTTTGGGCATGCCAACTTTCAAAAATGTTAATTTGGATACTGCAGTTAGTTCCAGTTGTTGAAGTTCATCTTGAATAACATAGTTAGGGATGCTGGGGCATATGTTTGATATTACTAGTCTCTTTGCTGGCGTAATAAGTCTTCGAATTTATATTTTATTGCCTTGGATGATTACGGTTTTGTGGGTATTTAGTAAAGTATCTACTATGCTTGTACTGTTTAAGTAAATACACACTCGGTTGTTGGGTATTCGAGAGGCAAATACAACATTTTTTTGGGTGAGTAGAGATCCTGTGGCTACTATATATTCATGTATTTTAATACCTTGAATAGCTGACAGGATAACGGCTTGTTCTTTTAAAGGAAAATTGAAATGGCTTACTGCATTGGAATATGTCGATGCTGATGATGTAGTAGGTATGTTAATATTTTCAAAATTGTCCATTTTTAAATTTTCTTATCTTTATTTGATAGAAATTTGTTAAGCCGGTCCTGTATTTGCTAATTATTTCGACTTATCGAAGTTGTTGAAAAACCGGAAAACAGGACTATTAAATGTGTTTTAACTGAATTATGGGTTATGTATAATTAATTTGTATTAAATTTATAATGTAGTCAGTTTCTTTTTTGTGTGATGAAACTTGATTGTTTAAATACACTATTTTCGTAAAAATATTTAACGTTTCTTGATTATAAACCACTAAGAAGTTAATTTTACTAAGAGCAAATTTTATTCGATGCTAGATCTACTAAGTTCAGAGTCGGACCCAGGGGGTAATTTGTACTACAATTTGATCAAGAATATCAATGAGCAGTTGTATTCTAAGATCAAGTGTTACATTTTTGTCATTTTAAGAACTAATAGTATAGTTTTATTCAGTAATATGTACATAAGTACTAACTTACAGAAATATTTATTATTTACACCTCCCCTCTTGTAAGTGGTTCTTGATTGTTTGTGCTGTTTTGTTGTTTCCTTGCTACAATCTTATTGAATTCCTTGTTTATAAGTAACAATAACAATGGGTAGTTATTTTTAGGGAATGGAATCATGGACCGTTAATGCGGCGACCATTAAGAAGCTGGAAGAATTCGAACTCTGGATATATAGAAGAATCCTGAAGATACCATGGACCGAGCATGTATCAAACAACGAAGTCATAAGAAGAGTTAACAAAAAAATGGAAGTGTTGAAAATCATCATACCACGAAAGCTCCAAGTCCTAAGGCATATCATGCGTGGTGATGGATACGAACTATATAAGAGAAAATTTAGTGCAGGAGTAATTGTAAAGTGTCAAAAATATGGTTGTGACATCCTGTTATAATTTCGCTATTTTATTAAATTTTAATCCCACTGGAAGTCCCAAGTTAGTTTATAAGTTTAATCCAAGTATAGGTCCTGGTTAACAATCACAGTTCCCTTCATCTAAGTATACAGCCTCTGTACTTTCAAGAATTGACTGCACCGATGGTTAACATCACGTTGGTCTCCTCTACATCATCATCATCATCAATGCCGTTACAATTCTTCATGAGTATTTGCCTCGTTTACTATTGCCTTCCATGTTTGTCGGTGCTGTGCCATTACGTTCCATTGCATCACTCCCTTTTTCTCCAGATTTTCTGCATTTTTTCATCTTTTTCTAGGCCGTCCTACAGACCTTCTTCCATCTGGCCTTTCCCAAAGCAGATTGTTTATAAGTCGATTGTCGTTACTGCGTGTCACATGCCCTGCCCATCTGAGTCTATTGACATTAATATGTCTGACTATATTTTCCTTTTCGAAGAGAGACTCATAACTTGATATTTTCTCTGCACCTCCATTCGTTTGTCACGTTGTCTCTGCAAGGATTGTACAGGGTGATTGATTAGTGGGGTAAAGCTCAATAGATCCGCTATAGTAATAGATAGCAATAAAATTTAATAACACAAATTTTAGCCACCTTTGAACTTCACACTACATAATTAGTTAGAATGTTACAGGGTGTTGGGTAACACAGTGGCAGACCAAATTTTTCTTTTTTAAATGGAACACCCTATATTTTATTTTAAATTCGAAATCCTGTTAACTTCTCCATCACAAAAATATAAAGGTTTGTTATGTTATACAGGGTATTCACAAAGTTATAACCAATTTTATATGAAAATCGTAACAAGTTCAACTCCCTGTATAAATAAAAATAAGCAAAACAGCAATGGTTTATTAATGCCATATTTTTTACGTATTGTTTAAATTTTAAAAAATGATTGACATTGCTAATTTTCTATATATCAAATACAGGGTGAGTCAAAACGCAAGTACATTATTTTCTCAGTCATTTTAAATGGGACAACCTGTATTTTATATCACTCTTGAAAAGTACCATTACCGTACTTTATTTTTAGATAACATTCCCTATGTCTAAATTTATGAGTTTTTGAGATATGTATTTTAATTTTTCAATGGACGAGTAGCGTGGCCACCCAAATCACCAGAATTTAATAAACTGGACTGTTTTTTTTGGGGTTACGTTAATAATGAAGTTTATAAAATACCTCCAACCACAAGGGATGAGGTGAAAAGTGTATTTCGATGTGTTAATTTACAAATGCTTCGTAGAGTAAGTAGCTCATTCAATAATAGTATTTAGGCGTGCTTAAATGTGTTAGGAGGTAATTTTGAACACCTTATGTAAGTAAATATTAAAAATATTTTATTAAAAGTAGCTTTTAATTTTCTCAAACATGTTTTTTTTGCAAAATGTAGTACTGATTAATTATTTTTCGTTTTTTATTTGTTGCATTGTTACATTTACATTCAAAAGTAGTGTTTAATTGTTTTCACAAAATGTTGTATTTTGTTTTTGTGTGTTTTTTGTAAAATTTATTACTAATTTTCTTTCTTTATTTGTTACATTTACACAAAAAAGTAGTTATTAATTGTTTCAAAAATGTTGCATGTTGTGGTTGTGTTTTTTTTGTAAAATGTATTACTAATGAAGGATATATCTAAGAAAAAGGATGCAGGCACACGATACAGCGGTAGACAGGCTCGAGAGAAGAAGCCTAAAATGGTTCGGTCACTTACTTAGAATGGACGACCAACGATGGCCAAAGAAACTCCTGAAATGGAAACCCCCAGGTAGGAAGAAAAGAGGAAGACCAAGACTATCCTGGAATGACACGATAAGGAAGGCCATGGAACACCGAGATTTGGAAGAGGAAGATGCCCAGGATAGAAATAGATGGCGGTTAGGTGTGAAGATGCGGCGTCAGCCGATATGACACCCCGTATATATATATATTACTAATAAAATATTTTTATTGCTTTATTTGCTACATTGTTACATTGATTACCAGATTGATAATCAGTAATTGTCAATTGTCAATTCAGTCATGGCTTATTTAAAATTTAGATAAATTTAGACACCTAAAATAATTTGCTTTGAAAATGAAAATATCTCGAAAACTAATAAATTTGGATATTGGGAATGTTATATAAAAATTAAAGTACGGTAATGTTACTTTTCAATAATGATATAAAGTACAGGGTGTTCCATTTAACATTACTGAGAAAATAATGTACTTGCGTTTTGACTCACCCTGTATTTGATATAAAGAACATTAGCAATGTCAATAATTCTTGAAAATTTTGACAATAAATAAAAAATATGGCATTAATAAACCATTGCTGTTGTGCTTATTTTTATTTATAAAGGGAGTTGAGCTTGTTACGATTTTCATACAAAATTGGTTATAACTTTGTAAATACCCTGTATAATATAACAAACCTTTATATTTTTGTGATGAAGAAGTTAACAGGATATCGAATATAAAATAAAATATAGGGTGTTCCATTTAAAAAACATAAGTTTGGCTTGCCACTGTGTTACCGAACAACCTGTAACATTCTAACTAAATTTGTAATATGAAGCTCAAAGTTGGCTACAATTTTTGTTATTAACTTTTATTGCTATCTATTACTATAGCGGATCTATTGAGCTTTACCCCACTAATCAATCACCCTGTATATATAATTCGAAGGATTTTACGTTCCCACACCAGCAATTTATTCTCTTCTCTTTTTGTTAGCGTCCATGTTTCGCTTCCGTACGCGACTGCTGGGCATATAAATGGTCTTATACATATATCTGGATTTTTGCGTACCTCGTTTTGAATACCTCGTGAGAGAAGTTTTGACCGTATTAGATGTTGCATTGCAAAGAAGAATTTGTTTCCTGACATTCTTCGCGTTTTAATTCTCGATGTATTTTGTTGTGATTTATCTTCTCTACCTCTGCATTATTCTGAGAACATGTCCTTCCTTTCATCAACTGATCCAAGTGATGTAAAGGAAGTTCATATGTATAAAATGTAAAAGATTGGCTATACACTATATTTTTTTTTATGTTTTGTTTGTTAAATATGTTGGTAGTGCATATTTTATGATTCTTTATTTCATATTAAATTTTAATTAACAATTAATAATAATAATCGCGTTATTGGCATCTGTTACTGTAGTCTGGGCAGATTATCAGAGAATAGGCCATTTTTGGGGAAAAGTTATTTACCAGCAATTTTATTGCTAGAGTCGAATCTTATGATTGTATATATTAATAATATAGGTATGCAAAGTCATCAGATAGTGTGCTACTTTTTTTATAAACAAAATGGCGCCTGAAAATCGTGTTTTTTTCAATTTTTGCTCAATAACTCCAAATATTTTAAATTTACACCAAAAACACCAAAATAAAATCACCGTAATTAAATTCTGCTTAGAGACTGGTTTTTTCCGATTTACTTCGACGAAAATTTTCCCCGAAAAATGTGGGGTTTTCCAACAAAATCTTTAATTTACAACTAAAATTTCAGAGAAGTAATTGTTTATCAATAATTAAATAACTTGGTAATATAAAAGATTTTTTCATATAGATTATAATTCCAGAAGCCGATGGAAATTGAATTAATAGTTTAACAACAATTGAATTAATAATTAAAAATTTACAGTCGCTATAATAACCACAATAATGATGAGACATAAGAATAACTATGATGTTTGTATAAAACAAATTGTACCTATCTAATGTATTTTACAGAATTGAAATTGAACTATTTAAGGGCCTCAGGAATATTTTAAAATTATAAACAATTTTTTGACTTATAAACAAATATAATGTTTCGGGAAATATTAAATTAAATTAAATCGTGAAAACGGTGTTGGAAAAAAAGCGGCAGGATTCTTTTGTTTTTTAAGAAAAACCTTTGATTGCCATAACTGGTTCCTGAGATAAAACCGGTCGAATTTGAGCGGCATTTACGGCAAAGATATAAACAATACGATCATAATTTTCGAACCATCACCTTTTTATTTCCGTTCTCTTTTTCCACACCAATTTTCATATCTTTAAAATACTCATAACATATATTATTATAATAAAAACTATCGATATTATGAGTGAAAATTGCCAAAAATAGCAAAATTCAAATAAGAAATTAGGTTGGAGCAAATGTATTGTATAAGCAAATGAAGGTTGGAGCAAATGTATAATTTTCTTCATTCTTTTTTTTGTTCCCAAGTTACTCGAGTAGAGCAATCTAACTAACACATTATTTAATGTAAAATTTGCTTTTGTTTTGTTATAACAAATTAATTTATTTATTATAACAAAAATATTTAATTTGTTTAAGAGGATCGGTACGTATTTTCGGCTGCAATGCTATTCAAATGGGGATTCATTTTTTTCGAATCCTGAGAAAACTAATAAGTATTTTTGAAAAATTTAAACGCAGAATGAAAGATTACGTTATTAGCGAGGACCGAAAGTCCCTGAGAACTTCTATAATTTTTATTTTAATAAGTTACAGGGGTGAAAAACTAAGAGAAAATTTAGTGTGATTTTTAATTTCAAATATCTCATTCAAAATAAACTTTTTATTTATTCTAAGGGACTTTCGGCCCTCGGTAATAATTTAGTCTTTCATTCTGCGTTTAAATTTTTCAAAAATATTTATTGGTTTTTTCAGGATTCGAAAAAAATTAACACAATGCCGTGGTAATATTTTCCAAATCTGTCTTTGTCTTACAATGCACTCAGCCGAATATAATATTGTCAGCATATATTGTCAGTCAGACACTGACAATCAGTGACAATTTTAAATATTTGACATTGCATCGGGAATATTTTGGGAAATTGATTAAATATTATTGATATATAGTGTATATGATAAATAATTGATTTAAGCCGTGAACTTAATAAAAAGTTATTTATTGTGTATTATTTGTGGAAGATCCAAGCAGAGAATACATCAGATAATATATCCTGTGATCCAAGTATTTTGTTGTTAGAGATGTTCAAAATTGATGCGTTCCATAATAACAGTATATTATTAAAAAAAACACTTTAACACTTTTCCTCTTTTCTCGATTGATTATTAGTTTTTGTTGTACAAATAAATTATTACAATCACTGAAAACATAGTTAGTGAAAAAATTATCACATTTATTAACTGAATTAATAATTTGCAATTATAAAAATAACAGTTATCCAAGAACATTCAAAAGCCATCTCTTTAAATTAATTATGACATTTTCAAGTAGAGTGACATTCTAGTAATGTTTACATATCCAAACCAGTGTTAAATTTACTACACGTAATTTGCCGTGTAAAGACAGAAAAAGTAGGGATACACGTAAAATATTTGCGAATTATGTACCCATAGTAGTCCAGGGCGGATCTGTTTTGAGATGGACGTTGAGAGGTGACTCAAATTTTTTTGCAGAAACTGCTTGAAAATAAATCAAATAATAATATTTGAGTTATCCTCCCTCTCAAAAAGGTCCGGAACATTGTGTAAATAATCAAAATGTCAAGAATTGAAGGAAAAATTCGATTTTTTTCTTCGTTTTTTGATTATAACTTTAAAAGTATTCATTTCCGAGAAAAGTTGTACTGACATAAAAGTTGCATAATTCAATTTACTACAATATAGAATTGGTTAAAAATTTAAAAAATAGTCACCCTAGTTGCACAATAGCAATGATTGCGAAAAAAACATACAAAAACAAGTATTCGCATTTTACGTTTTTCAACCATTTATGCTACACTTAGAACCTTCATATTTCACCCAGAAAAACTTTATGATACAGTAAAACAACACTGTAAATTTCATTCAGATCGGTTCAATAGATTTTGCAAAATAAATTTTGCAATACAGCTTTCGCAAAAAAAATTCATTTTTTCAAAATGTTACAGGACTGGAAATAAAGCAGATAGCAAGTTGAATTTTTTTTCGCTTATAGAAGTGTACTGTACCTTTCATTTGCAATTTTCAAAATTAAAATCTATTAACTACCACGGCGTCAGAAAATTTTTGAAATAAACAATAATTTTTGGTGCTATGCGCAGGACAGCGGTGTTCGATTCACACAGGTTGATTTCCACCAAAGTTTCTTCCAATCTTTATCTAATATATTATTTTCTTACTCTATATTTTGTTGTATTTTAATTTTTTAATTCCACAAAAATCACACTAATTTTATTATTGTTTGTGAAATATTGTTTAAACAATTGCATATGTTTAAAAATAATAAACTTTTATTATTTAAGTTAAAATATATGAACAAAGAAAGTTTTTGCTCATAAAAGTGTTATTTCAAAGGATAGAGTATGTGTTTTTATTTTGCAATAAACAAATTTATTTATTTATATCGAAATGTCATAAAAATTAAAATGTATCAATCATTATCAAAGGTCATTGGAATGCCCAATCAGAGCAACCTATCAGAGTCCTGCGCGTAGCACCAATAATTAATGTTTATTTAAAAAAATTCCTGACGCCGTGGTGTTAAGCGATTTTAATTTTGCAAAATTGCAAAGGAAAGGTACAGTACACTTCTATATGTAAAAAAATTTCCAACTTGCTATCTGCTTTATTTTCAGTCCTGTAACATTTTGAAAAAATGAATTTTTTTTACGAAAGCTGGATTGCAAAATTTATTTTGCAAAATCTATTGAACCGATCTTAATGAAATTTACAGTATTGTTTTACTGTATCATAAAATTTTTCAGGTTGAAATATGAAGTTTCTAAGTGTAGCATAAATGGTTGAAAAACGTAAAATGCGAATACTTGTTTTTGTATGTTTTTTTCAAAATTATTGCTATTTTGCAACAAGGGTGACTATTTCTTAAATTTTTAACCAATTCTATATTGTAGGAAATTTAATTACGCAACTTTTATGTCGGTACAACTTTCCTCGGAAATAAATACTTTTAAAGTTATAATCAAAAAACCAAGAAAAAAAATCGAATTTTTCCTTAATTTTTTGACATTTTGATTATTTAAACAATGTTCCGGACCTTTTTGAGAGGGAGGATAACTCAAATATTATTATTTGTTTTATTTTCAAGCAATTTCTGCAAAAAAATTTGAGTCACCTCTCAACGTCCAAATGTACTAATATTTTTACAGATGCGCCCTGGTCTATAATAAAGCCTGGCCTTAAATAAAGATTTTTTAAATAATTATCCAGCTTTCAAATGAGAATATTTGTGTTTCTAACGTTAAAAGGTACACTTGCAATAAGTTTATCTAAAAAAAGTTTACAACTGGAAAAAATATGTAGTTTTCTTTTCTTATAAATAAATTAATCTATTATAACAAAACAAACGCAAGTTTGACATTTAATGATGCATTAGGTAGATGGCTCTACTCAAGTTACTGGGGATCAAAAAAAAAATGAAGAAAATTGCTTCATGGGAAGCCGAGAAAATGCATTTTTTTAACGTATACCGATTTTGAACTTTGAGATTACATTTGCTCTAACCTAATTTTTTATTGGAATTTTGCTATTATTCCAGTTTAACCAGTTATTAAAATTAAACGTTTTGTCTTTTAAAAGAAGCGTCTTGCCGCTTTTTGCCAATACCGTTTTCATGATTTAATTTAGTTTAATATTTCCCGATATATTCTATTTGTTTATAAGCCAAAAAATTGTTTATAATTTTAAAATATTCCTGAGGCCTCTCAAATAGTTCAATTTCAATTCTGTACAAAGTACATTTGATAGGTACAGTGTCTTTTTTTACAAAAATCATAGTTATTCTTATGTATCAATTCAATTGTTGCTAAACTATTCATCCAATTTCCATCGGCTTCTGGAATTATAATCTATGGGACAAGATCTTTTATATTACCTAGTTATTTAATTATTGATAAACAATTACTTATCTAAAATTTTAGTTGTAAATTAAAGATTTTGTTGAAAAACCCGCATTTTTCGGGGAAAATTGTCGTCGAAGCAAATCGGGAAAAACACGTCTCTATGCAACATTTAATTAAGGTGAATTTTTATTTGGGTGTTTTTGGTGTAAATTTAAAATCTTTAGAGTTATAGAGCAAAAATTGAAAAAAACACGATTTTCGGGGGCTATTTTGTTTATAAAAAAGTAGCACACTATCTGCGGACTTTCCATGCCTATATTATTAATATACAGTGATGAGCGCACTTATAACCGACAAAATAGCTCAAAAGATGGAAAACATAATATATTGCGAAACAAAAAGAGATGAAACTAGTGGAGGTGGAAATTATCGTTATAAACATCTAAAATATCATTACACTACATAGTTTCCCACCTTTAGACGTATCAGAGGAGTATGACAACTGTCACTGTGACAGTAGAATTTTATAAAAATACTCCTGTCACAGACGTCTAAAGGTGGGAAACTGTGTAATGTAATGTTAATTAATACGTTTATAACGATAATTTCCACCTCCACTAGTTTCATCTCTTTTTGTTTCGCATTGTGTTATGTTTTCCATTTTTTGAACTATTTTGTCGGTTATTAGCGTTCTCATTACTGTATACAGTCATAAAATTCGATTCCAGCAATAAAATTGCTGGTAAATAACGTTTCCTTGTATTTTGCTAATTAACCCAGAATACTGGAACGTTTCACAACTTTACAGTAGTAGGGGCATTTCCAGTAATCAAATTGATTTTGTTATGTTAAGGGAATAAAAAGTAGACAGCGACATTTATAACCGCAGAATAACGTATTTTTTATTTAGACGAGCCATACGTTGACTTTTTTAAAAGTTTAATGGGGTGCTTCTCGGAGAACGTTAGATGTCAGCGGATTATATGGTTTAGACTTTTATGTTTCCCGTGGGAGGATTAAAGAGTGGGACTGCTGTGTACCTGTCAAGACTGGCTCTTAATTTTTTGTTCCAAATTTAATGCTTTAGTAAAAAGCTTTGCTGCGCATGTTAAATAAACACGATGTTTCATTGAGTTTTGCAAAAAAATCAGCCAATAATATTGCCATTTTTTATGAGTATAACTATTTAATGGGGATGATCCAATAATTTTACTTTTATTTGATAATACTGACCCTTTTAGCATGACCCAATATTCTGGTAATGCAACAATGCGGATTCACTGCTGGAAAGTCAACTATGCATCAAATTCAAGCACATAGGCAGATTCTAGAAAAGTCACCAGCATATAACATAGATACCCACCATCTCTTCGTCGACTTCAAAGCAGCCTATGGCAGTGTTAAAAGGACTGCATTATATAATACAATTATATACTTTGGTATCCCACCTAAGTTGGTTAAGTTGACTGAACTAACAATGCAAAATGTAAGCTCGTGCGTTAGAATTCAAGGAGAAAACTCGACGTTGGAAAAGGCAGTCAGAAAATTAAATATTAGAATGAATGGAACTATTTTTAATAGATCGACGCAAATTCTTGCATTCGCTGACGATATAGTTATAGTGGGCAGAATTATGAGGGACATAGTGCAGTGTTTTACAAGGCGTGCGGACGCGGCAAGTGAATTAGGACTTGTGGCAAACGAGGAAAAAAGCAAATATTATATATGTTGGTTTCTAAAAACTCCCGAAATATCGGACAGAGAATTCAAATTAATAAACATACCTTTGAGCAAGTCAAGGAATTCACATATTTTGTGATATCGCTAATAAACTCAATAAACACGACGAGCGACGAAATAAAAAGACGCATAGCAATAGCAAACAGAACTGTTCACGGTCTCCAGAAACATTTAAAAAATAGAAATATAAAACGTGCAGTAAAGTTCAATATATACAAGACCTTAATAAGACCTGATTTGATATATGGGGCTGAAATGTGGACCTTATCTCAAAATGATGAAAGACTTCTTGGTATTTTTGAGAGAAAAATTCTTAGAAAGATTTTTGGAGCCGTAAATGAAAATGGGCTATGGCATCGAAGATACAACTTTGAACTCTATCAGTTATACACCGATCCAGATATTGTGAAATTCGTTAAAGTGCAGAGACTTAGATGGGCTAGACCAGCGATACTCAACCGTTTCTTTCCCTGGGCCACAGAGCAGCTATTGCCACAGCTTGCGGGCCGCAATCTATGTGAAGTAATAAATATATACAGTATGGTGCAAATGAAAGGAATAAATTCGTTATTTCGTAAGCCAGCGACCTTAAGGAAAAATTCTGAAACATCGATTTTTAGTGATCGATTGTTTGGCATATGTATCATACTAGTGACGTCATCCATCTGGGCGTGATGACGTAATCGATGACTGTTTTAAATTAGAATAGGGGTCGTGTGCTAGCTCATTTGATAGGTTATTCACATGATGCCCAAAACATTTTTGTTTTGAATTAAATTAAATGACACAAAAAGAAGAATGTATGTCATTTATTTAACTCAAAATATAGCTTATTGTTGTCAAAAAACAGAAAAAATGTTTATTTCACAAATAAACATTGCTTTTCGCTTAAATTTATTGTTCAAGATTCCACCCACCTGCCTTTTGGCAGTTTTAACATTGGATTTAAGGGAAAAGCAGTGTTTATTAATTAAAAAAACATTTTCTTTTATAGTATGATACATATGTAAAACAATCATAATTTAATAATAAAAATCGACATGATTCAGGATTTTTCCTTAGAGTCGCCCGCTTACGAAATAACAACGTCGTCCAGGTGCGAATCAGTGTCAGGATAGGTAAACATTTCTTTGTATATTTCATTTCTGAATATGAAGATTCGCACAGGGCCCAGAGCACGCCAAATAGAATTCTATTTTGCTGACGTCACAAAATAGAATTTCATAATGGGAGAATCGACGATTGCTAGGCAACGTGACGTCACTAAAATAGAATTCTATTTGGCGTGCTCCCACAGCAGGTATGATGAAGCGAACAACGTGAGGAACAAAGTAGGCGCAACTTTTGAGAGTTTTATAGTTATCCGGTACTAATTTCCCTTTATATTGATTTGCGTCTCTTTTTTCTTTAAAAAGTGCCTCCAGATTTGTATCATTTTTAAAATTAATTAGTTCGTGTTATAGTAGCGGCTACTTTTAAGTGCCAGGGATTTTCCATTAATAGAAGACATTTCGTAATGTTTCACAAATCATTAAATCTTTCCTGAAATTCATTGCTCAAGAAAACTAGAAAATTAGAAATAAGTAGCATATTTTTGTGGAAATACATCAATTCCATCTTGTGGAGCTTTCACTAATGTCGGAAAGTTATGCAGATTTTTTATATGAATTTCCTCGATGTACATCTTTAGCTTGTCCACGAAAGCAAATACTTTATTTGTCAACTACGAAAATAATTTTATATTTACCTTTTAATGTGTAAACGACGATTAAGTTCGCCAAGTTTTTCTATTATGTCGCAAATAAATGCTAGAAGTCACCACCAACTATTTTACTTGAGTTCAAAACAATTTGATCATTTACAGGGCCTTTTAGTTAGCCTTCGGGCCGCATAAAAAATGTAAGAGGGCCGCATGCTGCCCGCGGGCCGCAGGTTGAGTATCGCTGGGCTAGACACATTGCTAGAATATCATATCACGAATATACTAAGAAATTAACTTTTTCAAAACCAGAGGGCACAAGAAGTAGAGGACGAACACGAAGAAGATGGATTGATGATGTGGAAGAAGACCTAAAGATTCTAGGGGTCATAATATGGAGGGAAGTTGCCAGGAATCGACAGGAGTGGCGATTTCTTTGCGAGTAGGCCAAGATCCACAAAGGATTGTTGAGCCACTTATGATGATGCTGATGAACATTCTGGTAATAATAAACAAAGATGCTTAACTGCACCATGTCATTAGCATGATATAGTTGCTTTCGCAACAGATAGTGTAATGTGTATATTGAGTAAATGTCTTGTTACTTAGTAAAGTCGACTTCATTATCTTTACAAAGAGAGGTCCTTCTGGTGAGTACAGATCTCACAACGATAGAAACTATTTTCATTTAATAATTTTTAATAAATACAAATTTTCCTGCCGAACTAAGATACGAACTCACAACCCTTGAATCCAAAGGTAGGCTCTCTTACCACTGAGTCACAGAGGAGGTTCGTAAATTTAAATTAATTTTCAAAAAAAAAACATAACTTTCCACCGATTGAAATAAGCACGTATTAAATAATAATATCTCGATATAATATGTATATGTTATAGTCAAAGCCCGAATTTCAGGCAATCCTAGGTTTGACTAGGCAATCCTCAGGTCTGACTGATGGTCTTAGTCAAAACCCGAAATTAAATTACAGTTTCGGCCTTTGACTAGTCAAACCTAGGAGAGACTATGTTGGTCAGGCAAAGGTCGAAATTTAATTTTATGAAATCGGGGTTTGACTAGTCAAACCCCGATCAGCTATTAAAATGTCGTAATTTGTTAGATTAGGTTTAATAGAACGTCAGTTTTTAATTTTAATATTTATTATTTGTATATTGTCGTAATTAAAATAAAAAAAAATAGTGTTTATTCTTATAAGTTGAGGTATTAGGTATGGCATTTAGAGTTGCACAATACGTTAGACCTTTTACACTTAATAATTTTGAAGAACAGTTTTCTTATTGCAGTAGCATTTTATAAAGCCTTGTCTTCCAAGGTTAGAATCTTTTTTTTCTAATTTCTCTTAGAGACAGCTTAATGTCTGGAACATCTTCGAAATTATTAGAAAAATTCTCTTTGCATTCTCTTATTTGATTTCTTGAAAAAAGTGTGTTTATTGTTCCGTATTTTATACGAACTCTATATAAACCGTCAATAATTGTTTTATCTTGTATGATACCCAAAATATTTCGAGCCTTCGAGCAGTTTTTCCGATCGAAATTGGAGAAAATTTTTTTTTACTATATGGTTTCATAGCGTTAGCCTGCACATGAAGACCTTAAATCGCCTTTCCATTATTTATTTTAATCTTTTCTGTCTATGCACAACGCATGCATGTAACTTTTCTTTCAAAACCGTCATAGTATGCACCAAGTGTGCAAGCGCACACAACATGTACCACCTGATTACAAATTATGCACGCATATGCGTCAGAGCTCTCTTTTTGGCAAATACAACAAACTACATCTGAAGAAATTACCAAATTACGTGTAAATAAGAATCCAGCTACGTTCGCTCAATCAGACGGATTTTGATAGATTCAGAATGGGAAACGTACAACACAAAATTTCCTGCCTCACAATATTACAAGCTCAAATAACGTTTCATTAAAAAAAAAGATAAATTATTGGTAATATTGGGAATGTATACTAAACTCATAAAATTCTGTGGAAGCTATTTCCTTAAAATATTTTTATTCTGTGTAAAAATTTTATTAATATTTTTAAATATTTAATGAAATAATTTTCTCATTTGTTATGGTGTAACACACATTTGTTTGGTGTAATTTCCTCAAATTTCGATCGAAAAAATTGTAACAATACCTAGAGCTGCAGCTTTGATAGAGCCAAAGGAGATGCTCGAAATATTTTGGGTATCATACAAGATAAAACAATTGACGGTTTATATAGAGTTGGTACGAAATACGGAACAATAAACACACTTTTTTCAAGAAATCAACTAAGAGACTGCAAAGAGGATTTTCTTAATTTCGAAGATGTTCCAGACGTTAAGCTGTCTCTAAGAGAAATTAGTACAAAATATTCTAAATTTGGAGGACAAGATTTTTAAGAATGCTAGTGCAATAAGAAATGCTCTTCAAAATTATGTAAGTGTAAAAGGTCGACGTATTGTGCAACACTAAATGCCATACTGCTTCAAAATATGAGAATAAACACTAATTTTTTATTAAAATAAAAAAATAATGTTTCAACTTAATCTAACAAATTACGACATTTTAATAGATGATCGGGGTTTGACTAGTCAAACCCCGATTTCATAAAATTAAATTTCGACCTTTGCCTGACCAACTTAGTCTCTCCTAGGTTTGACTAGTCAAAGGCTGAAACTGTAATTTATTTCGGGCTTTGACTAAGACCGTCAGTCAGACCTGAGGATTGCCTAGTCAAACCTAGGAGTGACTGAAATTCGGACTTTGACTATAACATATATACAAAATACCTTAATACTTCAAAAGTCGATGAACTCTACCAAATAATATGAAAGGCGGGTAAGCAATGAGAGGTCGACAAAAAGAAAAAGGGTATGTATCGGTACGAAATAGCTATGCAAGGCCAGAGATTGAAACTAATATCAAGAAAACTCTGTAAATAAATATCATTCTTTTACATCATGTTTAAATTAATAAAAAGAAAACTTACCACAGTGTGTTGGTTTTTTCACTACTCAAAAACCTATACTTAAATAACGTCTTGTGTCGTGATCTCGCCACATGCTAAATGCTACGTGTGGTCGGTGGTATGTGCATACTAAATGCTACGTATGGTCGGTGCTGCTATATGGCATAGAGGGCTGGACAGTCACAACGAGGGATATAAATAGATTAGAAGCCTTCGAAATGTGGCTTTATCGCCGTATAGTAAAGATACCATGGACGGCGAAAGTCACAAACGTAGATGTCCTTAAAAGAATCAACCAAGAGCTTTTCGAAAACATCAAGAAAAGAAAAACGGCGTATTTGGGTCACACCATGCGAAACGAAAAATACCAGTTCGTTCAACTTATAATCCAGGGTAAAATTAAAGGCAAGAGAGGAATAGGACGCAATAAAATGTCCTGGCTCCGAAACATAAGGCAATGAACAGGGATTAACGACATACACTCTCTGATACACATTGCAAGAAACAGAGAGTTAATGGAAAATGGGATCGCTAATATCCATTAGTGGATTTGCATCTGAAGAAGAAGAGTCATCTCGCCGTGTTATTTGAACCTATGTATTTATATTACACAACAGTTTTCAACTTATAAAGTGGCTATAGAGTATAAGTATTATGTAAATTTCTAACATGTTAATAACTAGTAAACATACACCAGTTAATGACATAAAAACTCAATAAATAGTGCAGCTCGGTACAGCACTTACCCAAAGTTTTAAGGGCTAGAAATTTATAACGCATCAGTACTAACTTACTTACAGAAATATTTACACTTTATACAGGGTGTAACAAAAATACAGGTCATAAATTAAATCACATATTCTGGGACCAAAAATAGTTCGATTGAACCTAACTTACCTTAGTCCAAATATGCACACAGAAAAAGTTACAGCACTTTGAAGTTACACGATAAAAATCGATTTTTTCCGATATATCGAGAACTATTAGAGATTTTTTAATGAAAATGGACACGTGGCATTCTTATAGCAGGAACATTTTAAAAATAAATTATAGTTAAATTTATACACCCCATAAAAATTTTATGGGGGTTTTGTTCCCTTAAACCCCCCAAACTTTTTTGTACGTTCCAATTAAATTATTATTGTGCTACCCTTAGTTAAACACAATGTTTTTAAAACTTTTTTACCTCTTAATATTTTTTCGATAAACCAGTTTTAATCGAGATGCGGCTTCTTGTTTAATATGTTTACATAAAAATTGTATGGGGGTTCTGTGCCTTTAAACCCCCCAAATGTTTGTGTACGTTCCAATTAAACTATTATTGCGGTACCATTAGTTAAACAGGATGTTTTTAAAACTTTTTTGCCTCTTAGTATTTTTCCGATGAGGCACCTTTTATCGAGATGTGGCTCCTTTTCTAAAATGGTTCAAAATATACCTCAAACTGTAATTTATAAAAAAAAATTTCATATTATTACCAGGTCTCTACAATTGTAGGTACGTAACAGTATACAAAATGTGTGATGGATTTGACAAATATTCAAAATAGCTCGATATAAACTAGCTTTTCCAAAAAGTACTAAGAGGCAAAAAGTTTTAAAAACATCCTGTTTAACTAATGGTACCACAACAATAATTTAATTGGAACGCACAAAAAAGTTTGGGGGGGTTTAAGGGAACAAAACCCCATAAAATTTTTATGGGGTGCACAAATTTAACTATAATTTATTTTTAATATGTTCCTGCCATAAAAATGCCACGTGTCCATTTTCATTAGAAAATCTCTAATAGTTTTCGATATATCGGAAAAAATCGATTTTTATCTTGTAACTTCAAAGGGCTATAACTTTTTTTGTATGCTCATTTGGACTAAGGTAAGTTAGGTTCAATCGAACTATTGTTGGTCCCAGAATATGTGATTTAATTTATGACCTGTATTTTTGTTACAGCTTGTATAGGTATATTAAGCTCCCACACTGCTCTGCTATTTAGACTAACTATTTCTACTTTACTAACTACGGTTTAGGGCTTGTTCGTATAAGAGCGGTTTGCCAACGTCGACGCCGCGATTTACCAGTTTAAACGCTGGTAAACTGACGGTTGCATATGTACGATGTTGAACGGTTGCATTTGTTTCTATGTTAGAGAGATATTGCACAGTCACTTTTGCACTTGCTGTATCACAGCACGCGTTATTTTGACAGTAGAGCATGCGCAGATGTGATATTTGGCTTACGCTGCGCTATTGGAAATAGTGCCTGCCGTTATTAGGGGAGCCGTTACGCTGTGCGGTATTCGTTGCGCTATTTTCTTTTTAGGTTATGTATGTGGTTTGTCTTTCATTTAAACTAAGTTTATTTGTAATAATTTTCTAAAATAAGTACCTCAGACAGTAGCAAACGAATCAGATTTATGACGATTTGTGTTTATTAAAATAAGTTTTAGATCAAAATCAATTGACCTATCCAGAAAATTGGACGTTAGTTCAGGAAAACATGAAAAGTACAACTGGAAAATATTTTATTTTAAGAACACTCAAGGATCATTTTTTGTTTCTCTTGCTCGATATTTGGAAGAAAAATCAAACCTTCCTTCCATTTAAATCAAATTAATTTGAACATGTAATAGGTATGTTCATCATCTCATAGAATGTTATGAAATATGATAAACTCGATGTTTTCATCATTAGCACTGGCCAAAATGAGAGCTTCTAAATCTTCATCCAAAATTGCATACAAATTAGACAAACAAAACTAATCTTAATCGAGCCGTAAAAATACCGCAACCAAAATGTTGAGCAATATCTGTATTTATAACACATCTGAGAAATGTCAATTCTGTCAAAATAGCGCGGTGTAAATAGCGCAACGTAGGATGTGTTAAATTTGCAATATCTCTCTGTTAACTTGAACCGCGACGGTTGGGTTTTTCAGGTAAACCGCGACGTCAACGTTGGCAAACCGGCCCTTATATGTACAAGGCCTTAGACTTTTACGTTTGCCGTAGGAGAATTAAGGAGTGGGACTGCTGTACCTGTCAAGACTGGCTCTTAATTTTTTGTTCCAAATTTAATCCTTCAGTAAAATGCTTTTGCGGAGCATGGTAAATAAACACGATGTTTCATTGAGTTTAACAAAAAATTAGCCAATAATCTTGCCATTTTACCGGAGGGACCGCAAACGTTCGGATACAATTAGCGTCTCTTTGCAAAGACAATGACGTCGACTTTGCAAAGTAACAAGACACTTACTCAACACACACTACACATGACACTAGGTAACTAACTGCAAAAATTCACCGTACCTACCATGCCAATGGTCATTAGTTGTCGAGGCATTAGCTAATTTAAAAAAATCTTGCCATTTTTTTTATGAATATAATGATCCATTAATTTTACTTTTATTTGATGTTATTGACACTTTTAAATACTTAAACATACTTTGATGTTATGCATGATTATACCAAGCACCATTTCCAGAAATTTCAGTTTTTTTTTATTATACTAACAATCTGAGGGTACTTTGTACTACAATTAGTCTAGGCGCCAGAGGGGTCACCGTGTCATATTCAATTCTGATGGACAAACTCAACGGTTTCTTATGGATTTTTGGCTGCTGATTACGAATTTCGAGGGGGATTTCGATCCGAGTGGTCAAAAAATTGTTATAAACAATTTAATTGTTTATAAATTATTTATAAGACTCTGGCTCATAAACTAAAAGAGATAAAAAAATGTGTCAAATAAAATTTGTTCCTTAATAAAAAACGAAGAAAAAACCGTTTACTAAACTTAAATCTAACAATCAGAACTCATGATATTGTAAAATTAGTGCACAATGCAAATTGCAAATTGCAAAATAAGTATTTTTCGAAGCTTTATCGATCGTAGCTCGGCTTCTACGCATGCAAATAAGTCTTATAAGGTGTCGTTTTAAAGCTTAGTTAACAGGATTCCAAACAAAGTTTGTTAAATTACTTGATCTTCATTTGTTTTAAGGTTATACCCGTTTGAATTTACAATTTTCTTAAAAATATTGTACATTCATTTGTTTATAAGGGTTTCATGCAAATTTGAGCTATAAACATTTATACCTTAATGATCAGTAATGATAGAAAAACTCAAAAGGAACAATTTTAGGTTACGAAAATGTTCATAAGTTTATTTTTGGCCAAGATGTCAATATTTTAATGGCGCGCGCTATGAGGCGCAAGATCGGCTCACCGCGTAAAGGTTCACGCGCTAACTCCTCGATGCAAATTATAATTTCTATGTATACATACGTTATCTTCATTTTTCATTTTTGAAGATCCTAATAAAATTTTATCATATAATTCTTATAATTAAATCATCATACTGTACCTCGTATCACCTTTCATTATATTTACATTGTCTTCTATTTTTTGCACTAAATTAGAAAAAAACATTAAAAACTAATATTTCAGAAGTATAACTAAAATGTAAGTTGATATTATTTATTAATACTATTTTTAGAAACATTTTTTTCATGCATCTGCATATACAGGGAATATCAGCTTTTTTACATCTGCATAAGTTCTTAGCGAAATTTTAACAGTTACATGGTGGTACAAGTCTGTTCTTGTAGGCAGTAAAACTAAAACTTTTTGAGGCTTCAGAGTCTAATTATCTATATGATATCCATATAAAGTGGATCTAGTTCTTTTGCAGCATCATCAAGGCCCGTCAATTGTGTGTATGCCGCATCATAAATGTTCGTTTTATATGCAATGATGATGCTGCAAAAGAACTCGATCCATTTTTATATGGATATCACATATTGGCTCATTTTCATGAGTAGAAGCCGAGTTACGATCGATAAAGCGTCGAAGAATACATACTTACTTGACTGTGAGCCAATCTTGCGCCTCATAGCGCGCCATTAAAATATCGACATCTTAGCCAAAAATAAACTTACGAACATTTTCGTAAGCTCAAATTGTTCCTTTTGAGTTGTTTTATCATTATTGTTAATTAAAGTATAAATGTTTATAGCTCAAGTTTGCTTGAAAACTTTATAAACAAATTAATGTACAATTTTTTTAAGAAAATTATAATTTCAAACGGCTATAACTTTAAAACAAATGAAGATCAAATAATTTAACAAACTTTTTTTGGAAGCCTCTTAACTAAGCTTTAAAATGACACCTTATAAGACTCATTTGCATGCGGAGGAGCCGAGTTACGATCGATAAAGCTTCGAAAAGTACTTATTTTGCTATTTGCAATTTGCATTGTGCACTAATTTTACAATATCTTGAGTTCTAATTGTCGGATTTAAGTTTAGTAGACGGTTGTTTCCTCGTTTTTAATTAGGGAACAAATTTTATTTGAATCGTTTTTTTTATCTCTTTTAGTTTATGAGCCAGAGCCTTATAAACAATTTATAAACAATTAAATTGTTTATAACAATTTTTTGACCACTCGGATCGAAATCCCCCCTCGAAATTCGTAATCAGCAGCCCAAAATACATAAGAAACCGTTGAGTTTGTCCATCAGAATTGAGAATGACACGGTGACCTCTATTTGGCGCCTAGACTAAATCTGTTCAAGAACATATTAATAACTGTAGTTTCATTCAGCAATGTTTGTATATGTACTAAGTACAATAATATTTACGTTACATAACCATTAACCTCGCACATTGCTCTGCTTTTAAGACTGTATTGTTATTATAATAATTATTACCATCCTCAATTTTAAATCATTATCTAAGCCAATCCTTATTAAATGCATCCCTTTTTTCGAATCCTGAGAAAACTAATAAATATTTTTGAAAAATTTAAACGCAGAATGAAAGATTATAAGCCTGGATCCCGCGTACAAAAAAAGTTGTTTAATAGCTAGCCGAAAATTTGTGTAGCTTACGCGATGTCTAGTGGGACAAACTTTGATGTATGCGAACACTGGAACAGGGGAAGTTTTAATTGTGGAACTGGTTAAAAATTTGAAACGTCGGACTACGGAAACGTTCCATGTATTTTGTCAAACAGAACTTTCAATTGATTTGTTACCATTTCATTAAACTCTCATGCATAAATCAGACTGGTATTTATCACCAACTGGCCATTTTATTAAGTCCAACACAAAGGGATGTCAAGTCACAAGAATTAAATTGGTGATAAATTTAATAGCAGTCTGATTTTTTGCATGAGAGTTTAATGAAACGGTAACAAATCAATTGGACTTTCACCTCTTTCAGCATAGTGACCTAATTAATTACTACCTAGCAACGCACGTACCACGTGTGGGAGTCATATGTTGCCCTAAGGCCATATCCATAGGAATTATATCCATCCTTTGGATTTAATTATGTATAATATACTTTTATAAGACATTTAGTCTATTTTTAAAAGGTTTTAACCTTATTATTTTTGGGTGGCTCACCATGTTCTTGTAACACTGATGATTCTCTTGTTACAGAGCGAAAACGTTTTGTTTTTATATTTGTAGCCCTTTTAGGGACTTTTTAGATTAATCGACAGATTAAAACTCGTTCGATAAATCACCGAATGTAAAACCTGCCTATGTGACCACTAACGATGCACGAGTTAAATAACATTAATAATGGTAAGTGTTTGTATTAAATATTAAATTTGATTTAGCTATTGTCTACACATCATTACATCCGCTAATTTATTTGAAACACACCTATGATTCAGTCCTAATACCTCTGAAATTATTTTAATACTCTCGCATATGTGCATGCCTTAATTGTACACTCTTGAACCTGCTGTCTATATCTGAGTTATCGATGGCCCCGATATTTACATGTTGAAATAGAGTTCTTCTTGTATGCAAACACATTTGGCAATTATTTTTTGTTCTACTTTCTATATCTTTAGACCTCGGTGTTTTTTATGTACCATCGTTGTACCATGAAGGGGTCGCGCCCAAAATCTCAACTGTCATCAACATCAACACGCCTAACTTCAACCGCAACTTTGATACATCATTAATTTCAATTTCTATAATAATCTATATATTTATGTTTCTTAATGTTATGTACGCAAGTTGCTGTGAATATGATAGGGTCGTATCCAACTTGGTACCTATGCATTTTGTATGTATCAATGTTGCGCGTAAAGTTAGACGTCTTAATGACAGTTGATCTTTTGGTTCGCACCCACCATGGAACATCAACGCGGTTCCCTAGTACCCTATTCGCTAACCTCTGCATTACTTCAATGTTGTTTTTTTCTGGTGCTGTGCGCGGTATGTCCTTCTTTTTCTTCTTCTTCTGATTCCTATCCATTTCGGATGTTGGAAATCATATTGGCAACCATAACCTTGCTCGCTGCTGCTCGAAACAGTTCCGTTGAGGTTTTCTTAAATCATGTTCTCAAATTCCGCAGCCATAATATTTTCCTTCTACCGGGTCCTCGCTTATCTTTGACTTACCTTTCTTGTATTTTTTTCTATGGTATCTTCAAGCGTATTTTTCATTTCTTAATACATTATCAAGAACTCTCCGATATAATAATACCAAAGTAGAACAATAACAGAAAATATTACTAAAAAGATTTTAACTAGGTGCAAAGCTACAACAAATGTTCAAAATTACCTCCTTTAAAGGTGACAGAATATTTTATATTCACCATTGGCGCCCGTACAGGTGATGGTCTGAATTTTTTAAAGAAGAAAATAGTACGCCACTGAGAAACGACAAATTAAAAATAATTTTTGAATTCCTGGTTCAATTTACGACAAAAAAATCATTCTTGTCTTTTTTCAAGTGAGGCGCCGTTTTTATACAAAAAAATAAAACATCTTAACGCTTACAAATTATTTGAGGTAGATTCCATATGCATAGAAACTTATTTCAAATACTTTGTAAACGTTAAGATAATTTTTTTTTCATAAAAACGGCGCCTCATATGAAAAAAAGACAAAAACGATTTTTTGTCGTAAATTGAACGAGGAATTCAAAAATGATTTTAAATTTGACATATCTCAGTGGCGTACTATTTTTTTCTTTAAAAAATTCGGGCCATTATCCGTACGCGCGCCAATAGTGAATATAAAATTACTCTGCCACCTTTAAAGGAAGCAATTTTGAACATTTGGTGTAGCCTTGCACGTAGTTCAAATATTTTTAGTAATATTTTCTGTTATTTTCTATTTTTGGTATTATTGTTATTTTGTTATTATTGTTTTGTTATTGTTTCTATATATATTGGAGAGTTCTTAATAATGCACAGTGGAACCTCGATAACTCGGATTAATCGGGACCGCAGCCGATCCGGGTTATCGAAAATCCGGGTTAGCCGGAGAATGTGGTAAAAATTAATAAAATACGGTATACTTACAGATAAACTTCCGCAAACGGAAGCGAACAATACAAGACTCTGTACTACACACAATACAGTCACAACGATGTTATGTTATTCAAGAACAGTGAAAACTAGAGACCATTGTTTATAAAAGAATTTTTTAAATAGTCTTTCCTTAACAATTCTAAGACATTTTGAAATAAAAAGGAATACTACAGACAGGTTCCTGTTGTTTCTGCCGGCGTGTGCCATGAGTCATTTTTACTATCGTATAGTTCAAATTACACAAATACACATTACCTCTAAAATATTATATTACATACATTTTTATTGTTGAAATGTTTGTCTGATAATTAACTATTTTGATGGGAAATAAGCCACAATTAAATTGAAAAATAATTTTATTAACGTTTCGACGCCCAAATCGTATCGTTGTCAAAATACAAAATGTTGAAAATCAAAATGTTTGTCAAATGAAAATCGGTCCGGGTTATCGGGGGCCGACTTATCGGGGTTCCACTGTATTACGAAATGAAAAATACGCGCGAAGATGTTTTATCTTCTGCATAAAAACGGTGCACCATATGAAAAAAAGACAAAAAAGGTTCTTTATCATAATATTAAACGTGGAATACAAGAATAACTTTTAATTTGAAATATCTCAGTGGCGTACTATTTTTTTCTTTAAAAAAATTCAGACCATTTCCCGTAGGCGCGCCAATGATGAATACAAAACTGTTATTTGTTTGCCAAAAAATAACTACCTCTTAAAACCCACCAAATTTAATTTTCATAGCTTAAAAGGTCTTAGAGCAATAAAAAATTCACAGTTTAAAAAAAATTCAACACCCCGTATCTTGGAAACAAATCATTTGCGGACATACGTTTATAGAGCAAGCTGTCATTATTTTTTCATGTAGAATTGCCCCTAAAAGTTTTTCATACTTATTTACTAACACCCTGTATATTCATTTGAGTCAATTCTAGAATTAAAATAAATATGCACTTTCTCCTTTATCCTGACACGAGACTGCCAGGAAAAGACAAATACTAAAATTGGCAAAACAAACGGATATTATGTGAACAGAACATCTGTTGTTAGTGTTAAGATTTATGCCCATAATTTGAGACGTGCCACCAAGTTCTGAAAGCATTGTTCAGGTGTACTCTCGGAAGTTGACAACACTAATTATAGAGTGGCGTACTTAATGAAGGCGCAATGGGGGTTTGAGGTGTTGTTTCCTTTAGGAAAACTTTTTGGTACACATTGAATTATACATCTTTAGGGAGTTGGCCTAGATGGAACGGATCTTTCGTAAAGTTTATTTAAACATTTAGACAAATTATTAAAATTAAAGAAAAATATATCTGTTTAATGTACCTAAAGTTAAAATCAAGGAAATTTGATAATTTTTATAACAAATTTGTTCAAATCTAAAATTTACCAAATAGAGCAAGAGCATTATAAAGCAAGAGGCAGTTTGACACTAAAGAAAAAAGTGTACCAAACTTAAAAAAAAAACTAGCGGTTTGAATTTATATAATACTATTTATTTACAATGCGAAAGTATCAGTAGTAATTGCACAAGATCTCTAAAATTATTGAATTTTTCCCGAGTGACACTTTGACAGTTTTAATTTCACGAGCCAAAGCGAGTGAAATTATGTCAAAGTGTTACAATGGCAAAAATTTTAATTAATTTTAGAGTTCGAGTGCAATTTGTTGCGATTATTTCATGAATAAAACTGTTCAAAACCAAAATTTTATTGTAATTTATTTATGTAAGTACAAATTAGTACAATTAAACACAAAGTTTTTATAAATATTTGACGATTGAAAGTCATCACTTTTATAATTTTTAAAACATTAATTGTCATTAATGTCACTGAATGTATTTGTTCGTAGCAACGAAGGGCATCTGACGTAATATACTTAACGACGGGCAATTATCAAAAATTATCGATTTAATTCAGATTTCTGTAGCTTTCTGTTGGTCAGAATCTCCTATGAATTAAATAATCTTATTAATTAACTCTAATAATCTTTTTATAATCCGTTAGTCAATTTAGTGAAAAAAGGTCTTGCTGCAATAGTGACATAACTCAAAACATAGTGCGTATCTGTTAAATATGATTTTAGAAATTTAAAGTGTGGTTAAGGCAGTAGCTTTCTTAGTTTAACTTGCAATCCTTAATGTCAAAGCCAGCCACACTATATCGAAAGCCTGAAATATATCGAGGAAAGCTGCTGAATAATATCTTTTACTATTTAGGTCGTTATATTGTGTTGATTTACCACTCTATGAATTTGGTCTATTGTCCCGTGTTAATTGCTGAACCCGAATTGATGTTCTGGAATATCTGCTTTTCGTCTATTTTAGTTTTTAGTCTTTTAACATTTAGCTCCTCAAAAACCTTGGAAAGAATTGGAAATAAACTTTTCGGCATGTAGGAAGAAAACTCGTCTGTTTTCTTTACGGGTTTGGGTCTCATACCGATCTGGGCAACTTTCCCGATGCTAGGGAATTTAGTCGTAGTATACCTAGTATAGTATATATAAAAGTAATAAGTCTGTAGCACTTTTCAGATAGTTCTTGTAGAATTTTTCCTAATACCAAATCGAAACCAGAAGCTTTTTACGATTTCTTCCACAAATATTTGTTTAACTTCTCAACAATATTTAAAATGAAGTTAAAATTATGTATATTAAAATGAGAAAAGAGAGTAGAACAAATAATTGGCACGCCTATGATATAGATTTAACAGCTCTAATTAGAGAAGTGGATGTATAATGACGAATATTAGAAAAGTTTTCGTGTGAAAGACAACTCTTCGATAAGCATTTCAAGTAAAACAAAACTCGAGCACGAGGCACATCAAAAACAAGCTTTTCGACAATGGAAGATGTTAAGCTAAATAAACGGTTTTTGATTATGCTTCAAATCCAACAGCCGTCAAAGTTTCGGAACATTTAAGTTTTCTTTGAGAACTGCAGCTATTTTGCTTAATTAAAGTTTTAGGATGTTCTAAATCGGTATGCCGATAAACATGAATGGGGTGGGATGTTGCCTGCCTGCCGTGTTTCGCCTAAACGATAATTTAGGCCAGAATGCTTTGATTTTAGTTAGCAAAGCGGTTAAAGTATAAAGTCGAAAATGTAAAAGTGGGAAGAAACAGCTCGTTTTCATGTAATACAAAATATATTCTCAAAATCCCAAAGTTACCAGTTGTAACCTTATAAACATGACAGGTTTATTAATTATATTTAAATACTATTTAGATATAATTAATAAACCTGTCATGTTAATAATATTTAAATATAATTAATAAACCTGTCATGTTTATAAGTTTACAACTGGTAACTTTGGGATTTTGAGAATATATTTTTTATTACATGAAAACGAGCTGTTTCTTTGGACTATATTATAGTCCATTGAAATGTTAGCTTTTTTAGGCCTTAGTTTGCATTTCTTAGAGGACGCACTTTTATTTTTTTTAATGTCTAGGGGGGTCAGTAGAAGTTTAAGTTCAAGATTGTGGGGTCGCCTACCTTGTCCCGCGGCCGCCATCTTTGAAAAAGGGGTGCAAAGGGTTTTCGCGCTATTTCTCGTAAACTAGCACTAGCAACACTACAGAAAATTTAATTAGATATAAAATGTATCAAATTAAATTTTATACAATTTTATTTCTATCACTTTTAATCGTCAAGTGACCAACAACAAAGTTATCAACAAAAATAAATGAAAACTTTGTAACAAATTTCTTTCTGGAGGTTATAACTTTTTTTCCATTTTATTTTAGAATAAAATGACATCACATCAATTTTGTAGAGGGTTTTCAACGAACAATTTTCAGTATAAAGTTGTTTAATTTTATTTATTTATCTAGGTTTTACAGCGCTCCAAACTTGTCTAGATTCTCGATTGCTCATAGGGATACAAGAAAAACAAAAGGTTAGGCTTACTTTTCTATCTTTATATTTTTATTCATATAATTTATTATAATCTTAATATTCTTATGCTATTATTAAACTATTTTTTGACCCTTTTTCCTACCTCATATGAGGCAGAGTCTGGAGGCACTTTTTTTTATGTGGTATACCAGGGGTGGGCAAATACTATTAAGCGCGGGCCAAAATGATATTTTCAAAATGTTTCCCGGGCCGGAGTATAAGGGTACGTATCCATACAAAGGCGAACTCCGCCCCGTGTAGCAGCTCCACATAGTGGATACGTCGGTGAACCCCGCTCGGCGCTCACCCTCTTCGATCCAACCGGCTCGGGTTTATATGTAGAGGACATACCGTATCCATTCGAGCTGGTTCACGGAACGGGGTTCGCCCTTGTATGGATATGTGACTTAAGGTGTGCATACGCTGTGCACACGCGAATGTTATGATCTAGTTTTTCCCTGCTCAAGAAATTTTTTTGACAAAAATACAATAGGTAAGTATCATTTGAAAGCATGGCCATTCCTGTCTTCTGTTTCCTGTTGAAGCAGATTTTTGTATGGCTGATAACTCTTGTTAGTTATAGTTCGCGGTGCCTTCCATTTCTGAATCCAAATTGGTCCTCCTGTATAATTCTTCTTCTTTCCGAATGTTTCATCAGTCTTCTGTGGATTATTTTCAGCAATATTTTTTCTATGGTTTCCAGTAGGGATATTGGCCTGTAGCTTTCTGGTCTTCTTCCGTCCTTCCTTGGTTTTAGTAGAGGGATGATCTTTGCATGTTTCCAGTTGTTTGGAAAATGCGCATTTTCTAGGTAAAAGCTAAAACTGTAAAACAATAATTATTGTAATATCATTTTCTTCGGTAGTTCCTTGAGTATTACGTTGTAGATGCCTTTCATTCCTGGTTCCCTTCAGCTCTGGTTCCTTTTAAATATGTTATGATTTTAGCAACTTCTGTTGGATTTACGTAACCTTCTTCCTCTACTAAAACTTGATTTCTTCTTGTTATTCTGTCGTATTCGTTGTTGACTTCTTCGATGGTTTGTTGATTTGACATATTTTGATTTTGCCTCTGTGTTTCTGCCGTTCTTTTTGCGATTGCATCCAATTTTCCTTGTGTTTCGAAGTGTGTTCCTTCCTCGTCGATTATTTGGGGCATCTTTTATTATCCTATTTCCTTGCCTCTCAGCATCTTTCAAACATTTCCATGGTCTTTTTCTGCTTTCCGGATGTTGTGCCATTTTTGCTTTGGGAATTAAAAATATTGTTTGCGGGATTTTTCAACGGGCCGGATAAAATGGGCAAAGGGGCCGCGTCCGGCCCGCGGGCCGGCTTTTGCCCACCTCTGTGGTATACCAAGTAGGCCTAATCCACGTTAAATTTCTAGACAGAATAATATTATTTATTATGTTATATTAAAAAAGGTATATCATAGTTACTCTTATTTCATTCTTTGAAATCAGTATCCGAGGTGAATTTTTGTGGTATAATGGGAGTTAGCGTTGGCGTCATTATCAGTAATTCATCTTCCAATTAATTTTCTCCAATTAATGTTGATATGTGCACGATATTTCTGCAGTTTTCACTATTACAGTGGAGGCACACTGCTGAACATTTGATGCCTTTTCGGTAACCGCAAGCACTTCCACAGTTTCCTTTGTATCTGCAAAAGATTAATTTCATAAGCGCGGGGAATGTTTGAGGCTGACAAGTTTGGAGTGGTATCTAAAATTTTCCATGCTTTTTCAGCCCCAATCTTCTGGATCACAATGTTTACCGAGTCATGTCTGAAGGTGGTGATATACTCGGACACTGGTGAAATGGGCTGCATCTTGTGTTGGAGGGAGTGAGGAGAGATTAAATGCATTTTTGTCACTGTCTTAGTGAATTGTTTGTATCTCAGGGTGTCCAGAGAATCGTCTTTATTTCCGCCATATAAAGAGACGAAAAAACGTTCGCCAACAACACTGAGTAAAGATGGCTCGACTTTCTCACTGACAAATAATGTTGTTCCACTAGCTAATTCAGGATAATTCTGCAACATTTTTATGAATTTTACTTTGACCATGTTATACGCTACTGAGTCTTGCCCTGAAATGCTTCACCACAAATAAAACAATTGTGCACAACTTCAAAACTTGTCTCTACAATTTCTGATACTGCAGACGATGAATTGCTGCCGCTCAGACGTCTAACGACATTATCTGTTCGACTATCACTATAACAATGGTAACATGTAATCTTCTTCTTCTTCATGTACCTTGTTCGTTGCGGAAGTTGGCTATCATCGTAGACATTTTAATTTTGTTTGTGGCTTTTATGAATAACTCGATCGATGTTAGTCCAAATCATTGGCGTTTTGAAGCCATGAGTGTCTTCTCCTTCCGAGTCTGACATTACATTCCGTTACATTCTAGACATTTACTTACAAACAACCTTATAAATATTACACCTATTAAAACCTACAACAGCTTACTTACTAAACTATATTTTAAATCGTATGCTTAGATCGATCGTTTCCTGAATATTTGTGGCTCTTCGCGTCGATGAAATAACTAATGAGATCAATCGGCAGAGGAAATACTATTGTCGAATTTTTCTCCGCTGATATATTGTTGAGGGTCTGAAGGTATCGCAGCTGAAAAAAAAATCATTAATTAGTTTCTACACATATATGGAAGCCAGAGGCGTGCGGTCCATGGAAGCGGGGGAAGCGCCGCTTCCCTATTTATACGTCGATATAAGAAAATATATTATTAATTAATATTTAATAATAAAAAATTTTCCCTAATCCAAGTAATCTACATATTACCTAGGCAATAGGCATTGAAAAATATTAAAAATTAATCGCGTATTCTCCTTTTCATGAACATTTTTCAGTGCGTCACAAATTATAGAAAAAAAGGTAAGTCCGTGATAATACACATTTATGACATTTATTCTAACGTGACATTTTAGTTAAATCTGACAGTTGTCAAATTTTATTTTCAATTTGGAATAAAACCAAATCAATTGTGTCTATTGCATTTATAAAATGGTATTTTCTTTCATTTGTATAGTCTTATAAATTGTACAGATTATATTGATAATATTATTATTTTATTTAATAAATAATTCTTTTTTGATTATGGCGCCATCTATCGACAACTAGAATAATCACCGAACTAGAATAATTACCGAAGTATTCCCAGACGTGCCTTTTTTTCTGTCACATACAATTTAATGCGTTAGAGAGAAATCGAAAAACTGTGACGCACTGAAAGATGATCATGAGAAAAAGAATACGAACGAACTCAATATGCACACAATTCAACTATTTGGTCCACTCCTGACAGAAGCGCATCTCAAAATCGCCGCTTGTCGTACAGTTGTCCCGTTTAAAAAGTGGTCAGGGTTCAATGACCGCACCCACTAGTCGCCCGAATTTTGGTACCATGGAAGCGCTTATCCTATCGCCTTTGCGAAAGTGAGATGCTCCGACTGTTACTGCTGCTAAGGGGTGCTTAGGTATTACATACATTCGCTTAAAGAATATTTAGATTTAAATTTTTTGCAGATTTTTCCTTTTACTGATCTTTTATTTGACATTTTACAGAAATCGAATGGTATTGCATTTTGTATAAGACAAACTGATGACTTTATTAATACGATAATTAAAAAAACGAGAGCAGTTTAAAAATATTTGGGATAAAACTGAATATGGGGTTTGAACATAAAAGAAAAATAATGAAGATTGATAATTTCGGAGACAGAGAGACAGAGAAAACATAGGAAACAAAGAGACCTTTTGATAATATTCTACAACAAATGAATTCTAGCTTTCAAAATTTTAACGATTTAAAATTTGTAGAATTATGTATATATATATAATCTTAATATTCCTAATTATAAATTCATAAAAATTTCCCACAGAGGAATTTCTTTCATTACGATTAAATAATGAAAATTTTTTGATATCCCAGCTTTGCATTCTCAGTTAAGTGTCATTTATGAAACAACTGACATTAATGATAAAGAAATACCCAGAAATTTGGGATTTCTTTATAACTACTGGTTTAAACAAGTCACTGTCTGAAGTGGTCAAGTTGTGTGAATTAGTACTACCAACTATCCCAGCCACAAGTGTATCAGTTGAACGAAGTTTTTCAGTATTAAGATGCATTAAGAGTTTCAAATTAAGAGTTTAAAAGAAATTCAACAAGCGAAGACAGACATTGAAAGTTAGCCCTATTATCCATTGAAAAAGACTGCATTCAACAATTATCAGAAGTTGATAGGAGAATAGACCTTGAGTATAAATAAGTGTCATTTTAGTGAAAGTTGTGTGTTGTGGAAAATGCCTCGGAGTATAAAATTTTTTTTAAATAGGATTCTTCTTTAGAAAACCAAGCCCGGCGCGAGGATTCAAGGCCCGAGCTAGCAATACAGATCAATGATAGGTCACTAGTCACTAGAAATAGCGGGAATAGAGTGCCTCACGCGTCACGGATTTAGTGTGTGAGTCCTTGTACGCAGGACGTCTCACATAATCAAGTACTTTGCTGTTATCAGGTGGGAAGTGGCTCGACCCTCGACCCTTAAGAAAATATTTTTATATCCTTATTGAATCGCTTCCCCTTTCAAAAAGTCACCGCACGCCACTGATGGAAGCAATTTTTACTACTTAGTATTACAAAATTAGCGCGAGATACCAAGACATACACTAGCATTATATTTCCACTTAATAGACAGAGATCAAGATCATATTTCCCCCTTGCTTACCATCCTCATTCTGCATCAGCGTCAGTGGTGTAATGAGGGGAACCCCGGGCAGCATATTTACAGATGCTAGCGTGTGTAGACACCAGGGTGTTGAAATCAGTTAGGGTTTGGAAAAACAGTACATTTACAGATGCTAGCGAGTGTTGACACTACGGTGTTGAAATCAGTTAGGGTTTGGAAAAACAGTACATTTACAGACGCTAGCGCGTGTTGACACTACGGTGTTGAAATCGGTTAGGGTTTGGAAAAACAGTACATTTACAGATGCTAGCGCGTGTTGACACTACGGTGTTGAAATCGGTTAGGGTTTGGAAAAACAGTACATTTACAGATGCTAGCGCGTGTTGACACTACGGTGTTGAAATGGTTAGGATTTGTAAAAACAGTACATTTACAAATTACTAACAAATTTGGACACCAGAGTGTTGAAACCAGCTAGCTTTTTTAGTGGTTATATATGCATAGATGCTAACGGCTATTGACATTGATTTTATATATACCTACTGCTGTGGAAAAATATTTAAGTGATTTAGGTATTAATAAATAATTAAACGTTGTTGGGATATAAACAATAACATATTAACACAAAAGAACATCAAAAGAAATGTTGTTCTGAAGCTCTCCTTGTGACATTTTTATAATTAATTATTTAGATGGGACATAAGCCACAATTAAATTGAAAAAAATAATTTTATTAATGTTTCGACGCCAAAATCGGGTGTTGTTGTCAAAATACAAAATACTGCTAAATTAAACAAAAATGTTGTTGCTTAGTAAAAAATTCTTCTAATAATTTATTTAATCTGACTCATTTATATTGGCAATTCAGACATATATTATACATTTTAAAGTATTTTTTAGTAAGCAACAGCATTTTTGTTTAATTTAGTAGTATTTTGTATTTTGACAACGACACCCGATTTGGACGTCGAAACGTTAATAAAATTATTTATATAATTATGGCTTATTTCCCATCTAAATAGTTCATTATAAAAAATAATACATATTGGATTAATGAGCAGATCCATGCCCCTTAGCGTTAGGTTGGTTGTCTGTGATGTTGCTCATCAGGTTTCTGCTTCTTTTTTTCGATTTGTTGCCTCGGTTTTGGAAAAACAGTACGTTTACAGATGCTAGGGTGTGTTCACACTAGGGTGTTGAAATTAATTAGGATTGGGAAAACAGTACATTTACAAATAACACAAAAGAACAACATAAAATTAATGTTATTCTGAAGCTATTTCCTTGTGGCATTTTTATAATTAACAATTTAAATGGGAAATAAGCCACAATTAAATTGAAAAAAATAATTTTATTGGCGTTTCGAAAATCGGATGTCGTTGTTAAAATATAAAATACTACTAAATTAAACAAAAATGTTGTTGCTCAGTAAAAAATACTTTAAAATGTATAAAATATGTCTGAATTGCCAATATAAATGAGTCAGATTAAATAAATTGAAGATCTAAGTGGAAGAAGGAGGTATGTAACATTTTCTAAAATTTTGAGTTTCTTAGTGAATGAAGGTGGTATGTAGCTTAACTATCATATTATGCCACTTTTACTGTACCTCTAACAAGCTTAATAAGAGATATTCTAGTGGATGAAGGAGGTACGTAACATGTAGAATACAATTCTGGAATGGAAGGAGGTATGAAACATTTTTCGTCTTTTTCAGGTTTAACTTTAGAGAAAATTTACAAAAGACCTTTTTTGTTTCCAATGATCAAAAGAACCTAAAATAATATACACAGGCTGAAAAAATTGATTTTTTTAATTTGTTTAAATTTTTTTATAAATGTAGCTAAGGCTAGGGTAGCTATTAATAAAAAAGGCAAGGTAGACGGAAGAAGAAACGCCAGGTCGAAGAAGAAAGGCCAGGTCGCAGAAGACCGTCATGGCTTAGACACCTGTAAGAATGGTTTAACAGATCCTCTGCATCCCTTTACCGAGCTGCCATTAAAAAAATTACTATAGCCAGTTTGATAGCCAGCATGAACATAGCAACATGAAGAAGAAGATTATTTTGTGTTCAATTACATAAATTTCTGTAGAACTGAATATAGAGCATTATTTCATGCCACATTCCATTCAGATAAAGGATAGTTGTACAAACTAAAATTAATGGAAGAAAGCGGTATGTACAGTTTTTATTTATTTTAAAAAAAAATACTAAAAATCAAAACAAATTATCAACATTACATGTAAAGGAATGCTTATAGCAATATAAATAAAACCAAATAACACAAACAATATTTTCATAATAAAAGTAGAGGAATAAAAACTTTAACTGCCCATATCTAAAAAGGTAGGCCTTGTAACATGCCTCCTTTTTCACTTAGGTCTTCAATTATTAGAAGAACTTTTTACTAAGCAACAACATTTTGGTTTAATTTAGTAGTATTTTGTATTTTGAAAACGACACCCAATTTGGGCGTGGAAACGTTAATAAAATTATTTTTTTCAATTTAATTGTGGCTTATTTCCCATCTAAATAGTTAATTATAAAAATGCCACAAGGAAATAGCTTCAGAACAACATTATTTTTTATGTTGTTCTTTTGTGTTAATATATTATTGTTTATATCCCATCAACATTTAATTATTTATTAATACCTAAATCACTTAAATATTTTTCCACAGCAGTAGGTATATAAAATCAATGTCAATAGCCGTTAGCATATGCATGTATAACCACTAAAAAAGCTAGCTGCTTCCAACACTGTGGTGTCCAAATCTGTTAGTATTTGTAAATGTACTGTTTTTCCAAACCCTAACTGATTTCAACACCCTAGTGTCAACACACGCTAGCATCTGTAAACGTAATGTTTTTCCAAACCCTAACCGATTTCAACACCGTGGTGTCAACACGCGCTAGCATCTGTAAATGTACTGTTTTTCCAAACCCTAACTGATTTCAAGACCCTGGTGTCTACACACGCTAACATCTGTAAATATGCCCCCGGGCACCGCAGGGGCCCGCTTTAACGCGCTTTTTGCTTCTTTTGTTTCTAATTTAATGGGTACATTTTGAACTACACAAGTACACACATAGGAAATGTAATTGCTTAATTTAATAGATTTTAATTTTTGGGTAGGAATTTATAAATAAAAACGAAGAATTCCTATTCCTCAAAAAAATTGAAAAGAAAATTTATTGAAATACAGTGTACAATACTGTTTTAAGGTTCCTTACTAGTTTTACCTGCTTTCCAAAGCCCATATTTCAACACCTGTAAAGGCTAACTGCCAGTGCCTGCCTACATGTGATAACTCAAAAACTTATATTATATTTTTTATATTACCAACATTCATGAATAAGATGTAGGCAGGTAAACTACAAAGTTGCAAATATGCATTGCAAGTTTTATACTGGGTCATAAAAATAATCCTAATACAATAGGCTCGATGCTCCTGTTTATAGAACCGTCATCATTCAGTCTGTACTTTTTTATTGGTAGGTAATTCTTAAAAATTGAAATTAAATTCTAAATATAGACAATAGTGGTAAGAACAACAAGACCCTATATATATAGACACTAATTTCTTTTTAAGAAAATCTCGTCATTTGATAAAAGATATCAACCCCACCGTTATCCAAGGTTTTTTGATTTTCTCTTATTTAGGCGTTTTATCTCCCTAGAGGTTTGTATGTAATTATTTAACTTATTTATAAATGTATCATATATGCAATTTGAGAATCTATTTTGTTGATATAAATTTCATTCCAATGTTCATTTTTTAAAAGCTGTGTTAGTTTTCCTATATTAGATTTTTAATTATGACTGGAGATTTATATGTAGAAAATTTTTGAGTTGTATTATTTATAAAAACGGCTGCCGTAAAGTGATCGTGATCAGTCATGTGTGAAGCGGTAACGATTAGTTTCATTTGGGATGCTAATTAAGGTGTCATTTTTACGATTTTTTACCAAAAAACAAGTTTCCAACTTTATTTTGAGCGTTACATAATTAATATTGGATATTGATGCTAGACTCTAAAAAATAACAAAAATATAGCTTTTTTAAAGACTTTAAAAAGTTGTGATGACTTTTTCTCGAAAAGTGCTTCATTTTTGGTCATTTCACGTTGAAATATTCGATTTGGAATTGGACGAATAAAAACCTACATTTCATCACCTACTGGGTTTAAAGACTTCATATATACACAATATTTTTCACTTCTTTATAAGCTATATTTTTACTAAGAATATTTTTTTCGATAACATACTTACTTTTTGAGGTGTTGGCGAGAAACCGTCTCAAAACGTGTTTTTTTTTAATGGATATATTCACTCACAAATAACTCGAAAAATATTGACTTAGTGAAAAACTCTATAGAACTTAAAGGTTGCTTAGAATTAGTCAGTTTATCCAAGTCCGGACTTATCTTGAACGTATGTTTTTCAACCGAGAAAGGGTGAAACACCCCTAGGGCAGAAGCGCACATCAGCACAATAGGTATCACTTTTTTTGTTTGACATGTTAGCTATGTGTATGCCAAATTTCATCTCAATCCGAACAGTTTTTTAAAATTTACAGCAAAAACCGTGAGTAAATGGACTAGAAATTAGCTTGAGTTTTTATGATATATTTTATGATATATTGATTTTATGATGATTTATATTTAACGTTTTGGGCGGGGGCCCGCATCCCAACTGGAACCAGGGTCCGCTGATCTATCAGTACGCTACTCATCAGCTCCCACAATGAAGCGTTACATCGAGCGATAAACTCGATTGATTCCAAGTAGTTACTAGGCCTGACAAAAGCAATTTAATTTTCCTGCTGTTTACACGACTGCAGAAATAGTAAAAATAATAAAATGGTACTATGGAACCCATTCTGCACAAGAATCAAATAGATAAATTGCCTATGAAATTTACGTGTATGAAGGGCTCTCCATCAGCAAAATGCTTATCATGTAGAAGTCCTGGGTACAAGGAGTCCCACACCAAATTTAACTCCGAAAAATGCAGGCCGGCGTGAAGCGCTCTATTCCCACTATCCATGGTGACTTATCATCGATCTGTATTGTTTGTTCGGGCCTCGAGTCCCCGCTCTGAGCTACGCAGTGTCCAGTTCGGTGACTATTTTTTATGGCTTGCGCTTTCTGTTAACGTTTTATTATTTTTTTGATGAACGATGCCGTTTTTTGTAGATTTTTTAGGGTTCTATAAAATCTGCATTAGTAAATACACTGCGATGCCAAAGATGAGCACGTTGTCTTCTTTTGATAGAGCGACTAGTATCTAGACTTTATTATATATTTGCTTTTTGCACATTTAGCCTTGGGTTTTCTGTGATTCCATCTATGGTGGACATCATACCTTGCAGGATCATGGTACACTCATGTTGCTCGCAGGATCCGATCTCGGTGATCATCTAGCTCGGCGAGTTTTGTTCTAGGTTTTTCCTCTGAACAGGATTTATATTAGTATTCAAATAATAAAAGTAATCCATACCGATTTAATTTTTAAAAGTCTTAAACAAATATTAGTTACATGCATTGTTTTGATTTCGTAAATTAGGTGACATTGCTTCTGCAATGTAGGCCACTCGTTTTAAAAAACAACGGAGTCAGCAATTATGTACTATTAGCAATTCACGGTCACATTCAAGAATAAAATCATAACAAACAATTGGAGTTTATTTATAGATACGGAGAAAGTAAAGCAGAGATCATTTATTATTCATCATTCATTATTCAGAAACCGACGTAGTTAGAATATAAACTTTGTCCACCAACTCGTTACTAGCGTATCTAGTGATTAAATACATATATTTGAGTACTTAGTGTATCCCTGATATCCAATCCCTAGCAGAGGGAAATTCATCCCCCTTACAAAAAACTATTTTATTATACCTCCATCACATCCAGTACCCTTATTTGTTTTAAGTTTCTGAATAGGAACCGTTAAGCAACGTATCTGGGCGCGTTTGTAGCGTCTCTGAGTGTAGATATATACTGATGCATTGCAACCTCACCAGGCACATTGCTACGACCATCGCATATTAAAAACAAATAGCGAGATGCTTGGCGAGATGCGAGGCTACACTATGTTCACTGCTATTTAAACCCATTGATTTGTATCTCCCTTGGCTGTATCTTCAGTTCTGTGAGCCAATATGCATTTTTCTCCCAGGTAGGTGGCTATTCTCACCATAGGAGTACCTATAGAGACATGGCAACAGCATTTTAAAGAGCTATATTATGCTGAAGAAACGCTGAATATAAATGAATACGAAACACATGTAAGTGTTACAATCAATGACGAAGAGGTAGAAGCAAAGATCAAGAAGCTAAAAAACGGAAAATCACTTGGAACGGGTGGTATACCCAATGGACTTTTAAAATATGGAGGCCCTGAACTTGCAAGTAAACTGTCGCAACTCTTTAAAAAAATCTTAAACGAAACAGAAACCCCAGAGGAATGGCATAAGAGCATCACAATCCCCATACTTAAAAAAGGACAAAAAACTTGCCAACAAAACTACAGAGGAATAACCCTCTTAAATACAACGATGAAACTTTTCACGGGTATTCTTAAGGACAAACTGGAAAGACAAATCACTAATGCTGAAGAACAACAAGGTTTTACAAAGGGGCGATCTATAACAGGCGCAGTATTTATAATAAAACAAATAAAAGAAAAAGCTATAGAGTTCGGCATGCTAGCGTATATTTGCTTCATTGATCTGATGAAGGCGTTTGACAGAGTTCGCCTGGAAGACAGTCTAAATATATTAATAGAAAATAAAACACCGACCAGCATAACAAAGATAGTACATAACCTAAATGACAACAATGTAACCAAAGTTAGAGCAGAATACCAGTTCATTGAAAATATTCCAACACCGAGAGGGATTAAACAAGGAGACGGTTTAAGCCCCTTCTTGTTTAACCTACTCATGGGCAAAATTATAAACAAAGTAACATCTCTTAATCTCGGATATAGAATGGGCAACAAAAGAATTTGTATGGTGTGTTACGCAGATGACGCAGCAATTATTGCTGAATCAGAAGACGATCTTCAGAGACAGCTCTTTCAGTTCTTTCAAGTAAGCCACCAACTAAATATGAACGTTTCTACCAACAAAACTAAATGTATGACAATAGCAAAAGATCCGCTCGGATGTAAGTTAGTGGTTGAGAACAACCCCATAGAACAGGTGATGCAGTTCAGATATCTGGGCATAGATACATTAAGCACTCACGACCCAGTAAATGACCTGAGGAGTCAGATCAACGAAGCATCTGCATGGTCAGGATGTCTGCGGGAGATAGTCTGGTCAAATCCGTATATGCGCACAGATAGTAAAATTAGAATCTGCAAGACTTGCATACGACCGATCATGACATATGGCATAGAAGTGCGCGAAGACACCAACAAAACGAAACAGATGTTAAGAGTAGCCGAAATGAAAACCCTAAAAACAATAGTGGGGAAAACAAGAAGAAACAGAGTAAGAAATACAGACATTAGAGAGCAATTCAAAATTCAAGATATTGTAAGATGGGGAAGGCAGCGCAAGAGGATGTGGTACAACCATGTAAGACGAATGGATGAGAATAGACTCCCAAAAATTGCCCCAGAATACAACCCGCCCGGTTCAAGTCAAGACCCCCCGGATGACCACCTAAAAGATGGAGGGATAGTTGGCAATCTACCTCCCAGGAAATTAACCAGAGGCAGTTGCAGAACTAAACTGATCAAAAGATCTCCAAGAAGTAAAAGAAGAAGAAGATTTGTATCTTCAGCGATGTTCGTAACAATGTGCCTGGCTAGGAGCGATGCTTCAGTATATTTCTACACTAAGGCAGTTATGCGGTGCTTGAATCTACTTTTTGTTGCTATGACGTGTGTGTCGCCATGTAGTAAGAGATGCACAGATACTAATTGGTAGTATGATATTTTTTATAAGTCTTAATTTTGTTTTTATAGCTAATTTTCTTCTTCTTCCTGCCAGTCCTTGCTCTTTTCTGGACTGTCACTTTAACATGTGGTGTGAATGTTTGACCTTGGTCCATTGGAAATCCTATGTATTTAGGTTCGTTTTGTCATTTTGTCTGTCTTGCACTGTCAGCTATATTTCTGGGATATCTCTTCTCTTCTTGAAGATATCAGCTTGGATCTTTTCCGGTTATAAAGTGTAGATCACTCAAGAAATATATATAACGAGTCTTTGTTTATAAATTAAATCAATGTCAGACCTTCCATTGGGAGGTTTATGTGAGAAGTTGGTGAGAATTTTCTAACTGAAGATCTTAATTCAAGGTAATTGATTTCATAGTGGGACAGTATGTTTTCTATCTCAGCTACCAAACTGCACACAGAATAATCATTGAAAGCGGATTGTAATCCGAACTTAAGTCCAAGAGATAGAAGTTTCAGAATATTTGTGGGAACTTAAATGTTTGGAGGTTTTTTTCGAATATCAAAAAACCGTTACGGGTCAGTAAATAAAACTGGGCGGATGAAGAGAGGTGGGACGGCAGAAGAAGTTGGCAAGACTGCAAGACTAAGGACGGAACAAGTTTAAGTAAAGAAGAAGGTTTTCAGACCTTTTTACATTATTTGTGGTATATTTTGCCAGTTATTTATAATAAAAAATGCTACTAGTTGGTTAATTCGCTTCAGAAATTTATAGTTAAATACTCGAATTTTCTCAATTGTGCATATTATACAGGGTGGTTCATCTTATTCGCCTCGGTGTCTGTACGGAAAACCACTTGATATTTTAAAAAAATTTCTTCACAGAAATATACAGGGCCTTTAATACTACAATCTAAAAATAATGTGAATTATACAGGGTGCTCCAAAAAGAGTGGTATATCAAAGTTATATTTTTTCTTATGGAATGCCCTATATCTGATGACATTATTAAATTGACCTTAAAAAATAAGCTATACTTTCATAATGGTTCCCTATACCTAAATACAGGGTGTTTTGATTTATTTCGATTTTTATAAAAATGTAAGGTTTTAGAAAAAAAATAAATATCTACGAATCTAAGAAACAGTAACAAATTTTTTCTTGGATCTTAATAAGAGACTATTTAGCATACTTCAACAGATGCTTATTTCAACAAAATTTCTTACAGGGTGGTCAAAATATAAGATTGTTCTATTAACAAATTCAAGCTATAATAACTTACTTATTTTAAACGGAACACCCTGTATCTTACTAGTCTACCTCCTAAAAAATTTACTTAGCTTTCAATTTGTATTAGAGTTTCCTATACGTATCTCTATACAGGGTGGTCAAAATATTAAATTGTTCTATTAACAAATTCAAGCTGTAATAGCTTACTTATTTTAAATGGAACAGCCTGTATCTTACTAGTCTATCGTGTAGAAAATTTACTTAGCTTTAAATTATTATTAGGGTCTCCTATACCTATCTCCCTTCATTTTTTTAATATTAAAAGATTTCCCAATTTGTAAGCTTTAAAAATTAGAATTAAGTACAACTTAAGTGGTTATGTACAACGCATCACCAACACCGGCAATATACTTAGACAAGATACTGTCATTAATAAAATTTTCATTGTTATCATATATCACACAGAGTGTTGTATTATTTTAGTTGATTTTGGCCTACATGTCACATTGAATAATATGTTTATATTAAACTGCATACCCTATATTAGATGCCGTATTCTGGAAGATATTTAAATTATATTTCAATCCGTATAAGTATTTTCCATATCTTAACCCAACGGTTATTAAGTAAATTTAAGAACACCACTTTTTGTTTGAATCTTTGAATCGCAATTACAAACAATTAAATTCAATGGCTACTTTAACGAAATCGAGCCTATTGTACAAAAATGTGTAAATATGTATTTACAGAATAACATGGGAATTTATATAATTTACAGAATAACATGTGTATTGAGAATGTTTACATGGAATTGAAGAGATTTTAAATATCTTCCATTATAAAGAATAGAATATCGAGTATGTCATTTAAAATAAGAACACTCTGTGTGATTAAATAATCAAAATGTGAATTTTAATAATGAAAGTATCTTGACTAAGCTATCTAAGTATATTGCCGGTGTTGGTGGTGTGTTGTACATATCCACGACATAGATACTTTATTCTAATTTTTAAAGCTTACAAATTAGGAAATCTTTAAATATTTAAAAAATGAAGGGAGGTAGGTATAGAAAACTCAAATAAGAATTGAAAGCTAAGTAAATGTTCTACGCAATAGACTAGTAAGATACAGGGTGTTCCATTTAAAATAAGTAAGTTATTACAGCTTGAATTTGTTAATAGAACAATCTAATATTTTGACCACCCTGTAAAAAGATAGGTATAGGAAGCCCTTGTACAAATTGAAAGCTAAGTAAATTTCCTACGCGATAGACTAGTAAGATACAGGGTGTTCCATTTAAAATAAGTAACTTATTACAACTTGAATTTGTTAATAGAACAATCTCATATTTTGACCACCCTGTAAGAAATTTTGTTGCAATAAGCATCTGTTGAAGTATGCTAAATAGTCTCTTATTAAGATCCAAGAAAAAATTTGTTACGGATTCTTAGATTCGTAGATATTTATTTTTTTTCTAAAACCTTACATTTTTATAAAAATCGAAATAAATCAAAACACTCTGTATTTAGGTATAGGGAACCCTTATGAAAGTATAGCTTATTTTGTAAGGTCAATTCAATTATGTCATCAGATATAGGGCATTCCATAAGAAAAAATATAACTTTGATATACCACTCTTTTTTGGAGCACCCTGTATAATTCACAATATTTTTAGATTGTAGTATTAAAGGCCCTGTATATTTCTGTGAAGAAATTTTTTTTAAATATCAAGTGGTTTTCCGTACAAAGACCGAGGCGAATAAGATGACCACTCTGTATATGTATTTCAATAACACCGATATTGAACAAATAGACTACGGTTCTCCTAAAGGCCGTTTATAAATTAATTACAATAGTTTAACGCCCTCATAAATAGTTATTGATAAAGTTTGCCACGTGTTCTTTATAGTTATTAGTCCATGTAACTATGGAATGTATTCTCTCAAGTTCTCCGGAGAAGCACTAAAGACAAAGTTTTACCATAACTCGGTCTTGAAACGAAAGATGGATGTATAACTAAAACATAAAATTTGCATTTTAAAATACATACTTTACATAAATTTAGGGCTAAGTTAAAATAAAGGTGGTAGTTTGTGTTCTAAAAGTAAAATGGATACTAAAATGACATTTTTAAAGTCGTTATCAGAAAGGGAGCGACACTATTTTCGGACTTACTAATGTAATCAAGTAAGGCCTTAGAGTTAAATTAGAACTACAAAGAATTATTAAGGTAATTCCGACATAAAATAGGTTAACATAAATAAATAGGGAATGGTGATGTTAAGATAAACTGACATTTTTATTAAAAAGAACTCATAGAGGAACATAAATAAATAATTCACAGGGTAAGCTTAAAAAAGGATATTACAAATCGTAAGAATAAATCGCAGAAAATACAGGGTGTTTCATTAATATTTGTCCATATAGTAACTGGAGAAACGTTAGCACAAAATACGAAGGTTTAACCTAAAACACTTAAATAAAATGTGGTTCCTTACTGAGTTACAGTGTGTTTTATCTAAAAATTTAAAAAATTATTTTTTCTCAGCATTTTGAAAATATTCGACGTATCCTTTACATACTTGGCAAAGAGTGCGACTACTATACACCCTACTAAATTATGATAAACAAACGTTTCTAGCTACTACCAGAAGCGTACGACAGGGGATAGTGAATGGTTGACCCTTCTCAAATTCTACGCCACTGGAGGAATTACTATTTTAGTGCCATTTTTAGATTCTCCAATATTTTCTACGTAAGTAATATATTTTTTATTGGTAACGACAAAGTCATTAGTTTTCGAGATATTTGAAGTTAAATATGAAACGGCACAGTTATTTTGATTAATTTGTGATATGATTATATGATTAAAATTTAAGAATTATTTGTACCCAGTACTTTAAAACTATTTGGCATATCCTTATCATACTTGGCAAAAAGTGTAGGTACTGTACACCCTACTAAATTAAGATAAATAAACGTTTCTAGCTACTACCAGAGGCGTACGACAGGGGATAGTGGCTGATTGACCCTTCCCAAATTCTACGCCACTGACGAAATGGCTATTTTAGTGTAATTTTCTGATTTTCCAATACTTTTTATGTAAATTATACACTTTTCATTGGTAACGATAAAATGATTATTTTTCGAGATATTTGAAATTAAAAATGAAGCGACACAATACATCAATCAAAATAACCGTGTCGTTTCATTTTCAACTTCAAAGATCTCGAAAACTAATGACTTTATCGTTACGAATGAAGAGTATATTATTTTCATAGAAAGTATTGGACAATCCAAAAATTGAACTAAAATATCAATTCTGCCAGTGGCGTAGAATTTGGAAAGGATCAAACATTAACTTTCCCCCGTCGTACGCCTCTAATAATAGCCAGAAACGTTTGTTTAACTTAATTTAGTAGTCTGTACAGTAACTATACTTCCTGCCAAGTATGAAAAGGATACGTCGAATAGTTTTAAAATGCTGAGCAAAAATAAATTTTAAATTTTTAGATAAAACACCCTGTAACTCAGTAAGGAACCACATTTTATTTAAGTGTTTTAGATTAAATCTTCGTATTTTGTGCTAAGGTTTCTCCATTTAATATATGGACAATTATTAATGAAACACCCTGTATATGTCAAACAAAGTGCACAAAAATTGAGGTTTTTGAAAAAAAAATAGGATAAAATGGAGGAAATATATAATACACCAGTCAATGGGAGTAAGAATAGGATATTACCTCCGAATTCTATCCTACTGCATGGATTTTAATGAAATTTTGGGCCTAGCCTCTACTTGGCTGTGGAACAGTTTCAATGGCTGTTATGTAAGTACATACCGATTACTAATAGCTTTATATTATGTCGTTTGATCGCATACCATCTTGTCAGGACTCCATCAACCCTTAACTAGTTCAGGATTGATGGTAGTATATATTAAATTATATACCAAGCAATTTTCATCAGATTGGTCGCTCCCAATGACAAAATGTCTCATTTTTACATGCTATAGTACTATAGACTGTTGAGTTCAATACTATACAGTTGTTTGGCTTTATTGTGTGTGATTAAAACCAAGACAAAGTTGTTTTTTATGTTTTATATATATGTATATGTACATGTCTCTCGTTTCGTGTTTTTAGCTTGTAGTTTGTATTGAGAAGACTTTTTGTACTGGGCCTGATGATGAGTCATATATTGTAAGACTCGAAACCGGTTGCCCCATGATTACAACTAATAAAAATACAAACTTAAGATTGCGAGTATTGACTGAATTACTATATCCAACTGTATAATGGACTCGCATTGGCGACCCTTTCATCACTTGAAATATACTAAAGGTTAATGTTTGAATATATTCTTACCTGTAAAGCAACTGGGCTCTCATTGATGACATCTGAAGCTTCTCTCAATGCTCGTGATGCTTTCATTTCTCCTTCTGCGGCAATGACTTTTGCTCTAGCTTCTCTAGAAGCTTCGGCTTCAGCAGCCATTGCCCTTTGCAACTGTTGTGGTAAACTGACGTCTTTTCTAAACATAAATATATTACAGTTAGCCGAATGTTATCATTTCAAGTCGATGGTGAAGAAGAAATAACCAAGGGTTTGAGAGAAATATAATTTTTATACAACAATCTGCTCTTATTTTGTAATGAATGGGAGTAAGTAAAAAAGGCTACAAAGACGAGAAATCAATTATCTAACCACTTAGTCTACGCAGCTCTATCGAAAATGAAACGTCCATAGAATTATAAAAACGTCACATCAAATGCAGGTACACATTTCATTTAGTCAATTATGTTGATGGCTTTGGAAGAAAAAAGACTTGGAAAGACCTTGTTTAATTGATGGGAGTCACTTTCTTAAAATTATGTAATTTTTGTAAAAGGTACCAGACGCCAATATTAAAAGTACACCTATCAGATTTGACAGCTTCGAAAAATAGCTGGGCTGGCATATTTAGGATACCTTCTGACTCATAATAACCATATAAGTCGAGATATAAAGACAAGGACATATTATACAAAAAAAGTGAACATAGCATATTATACAATGAACAAACTACTATCCTTTAAAATATTTATCAATGTCCGCATATTGATCTACTTTTTTTTATTTGTATTGATACACTGCATTTTTAAAATCTAATCTATATACGAAGTAATAAGTAAATGGTATGTAAGTCAATTAACATGAGTTAGGTACCGTCCAGTGACGGTTCTCTAAGTATTATTGTGGTAGGTCGTCTGGCCATATTCTCTTCAGTCTTCTTTCAGCAAGTGGTTGGGTGAATAAATTATTTATCAATATTCGTTGGTGTGGTCAGTAGTGCCATTTTTATATTTTATTGAACAATTCTTTACTAAGTCCTTGATTCGTGGGATGTCCAGATCATTGTGAAGTTTCTGGTTGGATACGTACCATGGAGCTTTACTTATCATACGGGGTATTTTGGACTGAAATATTTGAAGTATCTTCGTATTTGAAGGTTTATTGCAGCCCCATAGTTCTATTCCGTATGACCAAACTGGTATAAGTATAGCTTTGTACAGAAGCAGTTTATTTTCAAAAGATAACTTAGACCTCTTGTTAAATAGCCCGTTCATATTTTTTAGTTTAAGATCTAATTTTTTCCGTTTAGGTTTAATGTTCGTTTTCCATATGAGTTTTTCATCCAGATGCAATCCCAAGTATTTGACAACTGGTTTGATAGGAATCGGAGTATTATTTATAGAAACTTGAGGACATGCAGATTTTCTGGTTGTAAAAGTAATTTGTACTGATTTGCTGGCATTAACATTTATTTTCCATCGCTTGAGCCAGTTTTGTAATTGGTTTAAATGATTTTGTACTTTTTGTGACGCTACATCAGGGTCGACATCCACTGCTAAGATTCACCTATCATCGTCAAAAGTAGCTAAGAAGGTATGATTTCTGTTTGGAATGTCGGCTGTAAATATCAGATACAGAAATGGGCCGAGAACGCTACCCTGTGGTACGCCAGATTGGATGATGTGGTAATTTGAGAAGTTGTCTTCAATTTTGACTTGGAAGTATCGGTCAGTAAGATACGATTTTATAATAAAGTATAGTTGGTCTGTTAGGTGTAATTTCAGTTTATAGAGGAGACCTTGATGCCATACCCTATCAAATGCCTCTTGTATATTGAGAAACACTCCAGCGTAAAACTTTTTCTCTTCAAGAGTTGTTTTAATTATATTTACTATTCTGTGGCATTGTGGGATGGTTGAGTATTCACGTCTAAATCCGAATTGGTAATGTGGTATAATTTCATTTATGGAGACAACTTGCTACATTTTATGTAATAGCAGTCGTTCTAATACTTTCGACATTATTGTGAGTAGGCTTATAGGGCGATGTGAATTTGCTTTTGTTGCGGGCTTACCAGGTTTCGGAATCATAGTAACTTGAGCTAATTTCCATTGTATTGGAAAGTAGCAAAGACGTAGTATGCTGTTGTATATTATTGTTAACAACACCACTGCTTTTCTCGGTAGCTTCTGAAGAAATTCTCCTGTTATCAAATCCTAGCCAGGAGCTTTCTGAGGATTTAGCATTTTTATTTGTTGTCGAACCTCTGTCGGAGTAAATGTTGTCAAAGGAAGAGATAGTTGACATGGAATTTCGAGGTACATTTTTATATCGTCTTCTTCATCGCTATTTTTTTCTGGAACTGAGAATACAGTTGCAAGATGCTCTGCGAATACTGTGGTTTTTTCTTCGTTTGTGCGGGCCCAGGTCATATCTGTTTTTCTTAAAGGTGAATTTGTTATTTTCGGTCGTTTAAATTTTATTTGTAGCTTTCCATATAGAGTGGTCTTCACGTGAGAAGTTCGAAACATAAAACTGGAAGGAGTCGTTTTTTTCCTCATGTAGTGCTCTATTTAGTCTATGACGTATCCTATTAAGATACGTTTTATTTAATGAATTTCTCGTTTGCTGCCATATGCGTCGAGCTCTTCATTTTTTTACTACAAGTTCTTTTATATGGAGGGGAATATTATGGTATTCCTGCACACTTCTTTGACGCTGTGGTGTTGCTTCTTACCCTGCTGTTTGTAAAACTGTTTTTAAATAGTTTACTGCTTTCTCTACCTCTTTGTTTTCTTTTATCCTAATATCTAGTCTAATCTTTGTATTTACATAATTTTAAAAAATATCCCAGTTTGTTTCTTTAGTTGACAGTTTGGGTGGAAATCTTCTCCATATTATGTGTGTGCTTAAAGTTATTATTATTGTGCTGTGGTCTGGTGTTAAGTCGAAGTTTGACTCTATTGCACTATGGATGTCAGATATCTCTTTTGTTACAGTAAAATCTACTAATTCTGGGATTTTGTTGGGGTCCGTAGGCTAGTATGGGGGTTCTCCCTTTGATAAATAGCTTAAGTTATTTTGTTGAATAGTATTCATTAACGCTCGACCTTTAGGTGTGATTAATCTGGAACCCCATGTGGTATGTTTGGCATTCCAATCTTCTGCTACTATGAATTTGGATCCAAAACTTTGTATAAAATCATGATACTCTTCGCTTGAAATGGGATGTCTAGGTGGGCTGTAGATAGATGCTACACTGAGAGAGGTATTTGTATATTTTATATTGATCTACTTGCAGACCTCTTTAGCCCACAGCTTTGTTTATTCCTGCCTACCAACTTTTCCTTGGTCTACCTCTTCTTCTTCTACCTTGCAGTTTCCAGTTTTGTACTTGTTTTGAGATTAGGTCCTCATGCATTCTTTGTACATGACCAAACCAGCTTAGTTGTATTTCGTTGATTTTGTATTTATTGTATGTGTTACCTTCATTATTTCTCGTATCCGTTCATTGGTCATTGCTCATCCGACATGTTCTCTTCTTGATCTTCCTGCAGTTCTTCTCCAGAAATCAATTTCGGTGACCTCTAACCGTCCAGTGTTCCGTCATTCGTGATTTTTATACCAAGGCATTTATATTCGTTACATTTCCTGATTGTTTCTACTCCGTCTACTATCAAGTCCTGCTGCTTCCCACTGATATTCATATATTTGGTTTTTCCTATGTTGACATCTAGTACCCATTTCCTGTATTCCCCTATTTCTCTATTTCTCTATTCCTCTATTCCTCTATTCCTCTATTCCTCTATTCCTCTATTCCTCTATTCCTCTTATTCGATTTTTTCTTTTTCGATTAGCTTATTAATAAAAATAGAAAGATTTTAATGAACTATAGGACTATTATTGTTCTTTTAATTTTATACTTACATTTCCACCCTTTCGACTTTTACCCCCCACGGATCCGTAGCAACGTCCAGTGAAGTCTGCATAGCATGTGAGATGGCTTCTCGATCAGAAAGAATCTCTGCTAGATTTCTAGTTCCTAAAATGTTTCGTAACGTAGTCATCGCCAGTAATCTGGTAGAGTTACTATAAATTACAAAAAAATAAACTCATATAGAATATTTTGATTTCAGTTCTTAAACATTAAAATAGAGACACATATTAATCAAAAAAAAATTATTTTAATTATTTTTGTTATGTATCCTTAAATTTTTGAGTTAAGTTGATCTAACTTTTGATAATTTGAAAGATTTTCCACTTTAAATACAACAACAAAAACTTGCATTTGAAACACATTATTATTATTATTATTATTAATATGTCACCTACTTCAGGTTCATGTTTATTAAATATTGAATTAATCACTTTTTTCTTTGTGTGTATTGAAGTTTCTGCTGATTTGTTTAATTCTGTGAATTTGTCATACTTTTTTATTTTTATTATTTTGATTAAATTCCTTGTTCAATAATTTCAGAAAAAAGTAACGAATTTACTTTGTTTTAGTTTCATCTGTGTTTATTTGTTTTTATAATATAATTATTACTTTTAAGTTATGGAAAATTATTAGATTCGTTAGATAGGAAGATTATTAGTAATTATTTTGGTTTACCAATTGCATAATCTTGCCACATCAGGAGATACAATAGAAAGATCTACTGCCAACTTAAGAAGATCTAAACAATAAAGACTTGTTATTAAAATAAAGGCATAAAATATAGTTTTACGTACCTATAATTAGTAACTTTAACAACAGCGTTTAAAGGATCTTGTATTCTATAATACACTACTGCATCCACTGTAACTGTCACGGAATCTTTGGTCAATGCCTAAAAAATTTGGACAAAATTTTAAGAGCTTAATATCCTTTTTTGCCTGATCAGGGAACACAAAATTTTACGAAAATCTCCAAAAAAATAAAGGAAAGATGAAATTTTGGAAATAGGTAGTTGAAATTGTCTATTATTATATAAGAAAAAGTTTACAATTCTACATCCCCTCCATTTTACAAAAATTGGGAAATACGGGGTGAAAAATATTTTCTCGTGAGTGAAAAAATATACGTTCAAAATAGGCCCGGAATTGGATAAAATGACTAATTCTAAGCAATTTTGGTTCTATAGAGTTTTTTCACTAAGGCAATATTTTCGAGTTATTTGCGAGTGCATATGATCATTTTTAACAAAATAAAACATGTTTATGGACAGTTTTTCGCAGATAACTCAAAAAGTAATTACTCTAGCGAAAAAAATATTCTTAGTAAAAATATAGCTTATAAAAAATTGAAAAAAATGGTGTACGCGTGAGGTCTGCAGACCCAGTATAAGCAGAGTTGTTGCTAATGAAAAGTAAGTGCTAATGAAAAGTAGGTTCTTCTTCGTCAAATTCCAAATTGAATATTTCAATGAGAAATAACCAAAAAACAGAGCACTTTTCGGGGAAAATTCACTACAACTTTTTTAAAGTGTTAGATGGCGCTAGTCACCTACTATTATCACTTCAGTTGCAATGGGTGGGAAAACCTCTCGATACGAATTAGTTAAAATATGGAGAACAGTGCCTATGTTCCTTCCGATGAAGGCTCCAATAAGAGCCGAAAATCGCGATTCAAGGGACTGGACTGCACTCCGTATTCTAATTGAAAAGTAAGATTGTTTTGCCTTCGCATTGCAACTGAATAAAAATGGTATACATTTTTATTTTTGTTAAAAAAAGATTTATTTTTGTTTTTTAAAAAATTTCTAACATTAAAAATAAGTGAGTTACGCTCAAAATATTGTTGGTTCCTTTTATTTTTTGGTACAAAAATCGCGAAAATCACCCCCTAATTAGCTTCCCAAATAAAATTAACCGCTTCATAAAATTAAAATCATAAAAAATCATCAAAATTAATAAAATTAATCGTAACCGCTTCACAAGTTACTTTACTTATGTATTGTTTATATTATCTATAAGTTTCATTGGCTCAAAGTGCTCAGTTTTGAAAAAATTGGGTTTAAAATAAAACATTTTTTTTAATTTTCATGGAATTAACTTAAAAATTATTAGTAATACCAAAAATCTTAAAGAGTAATAAAATGTACGTTTTGCTTTTCTGAATATTTTTCCTTTTTTGTTTTCTTGTTAGACAAAATTGGTTATGCTATGGCTGTTAAAAATGTGCCTAAACTCGTGATTAGTTACTCGTTCAAGCCATTTTAACTACAGCTTTTTCAAAAATAAGCACTTTGAACCGATGAAACTTACAGATCATATAAATAATACCTAAGCAAAGTAACTTGTGAAGTGGTAATGATAAAATTTATTTGTGATGCTAATTAGAGGGTGATTTTCGCGATTTTTTTACCAAAAAATAAAAGGGACCAACAATATTTTGAGCGTAACTCACTTACTTTTAATGTTACAAGTTTTTTAAAAATAAAATAATCCTTTTTTTAAACACTTTAAAAAAGTTGAAATGAATTTTCCCGAAAAGTGCTCCGCTTTTGGGTTCTTTTACATTGAAATATTCGATTTGGAATTTTATGAAGAAGAACCTACTTTTCATTAGATACAACTATGCTTCTGCTGGGTCTACAGATCTCAAGCATACACCATTTTTTTCAGTTTTTTATAAGCTATACTTTTGCTAACAATATTTTTTCGCTGAAATACTTACTTTTTGAGTTACCTCCGAAAAACCGTCCAAAAACATGTTTTTTTTCTGTTAAAAATGAACACATTCACTGGCAAATATGTAACTCAAAAAGTATTGACTTAGTGAAAACTCTATAGAACAAAAGTTGCTTAGAATTAGTAATTTTATCCAATTCCGGACTTATTTTGCATGTATATTTTTCACCTTCGAGAGGGGGGTATTCCCCTCTATTTTTTTAAAATGGAGGGGATGTAGAATTGTAAACTTTTTCTTATATAATAATAGACAATTTCAACTACCTATTCCCAAATTTTCATCCTTCCTTTATTTTTTTTTTGGGGTCAGATTGTTCTTTGATCGGGCTATATTGGGAACTTAATATAATATAAGATTTTTATAAAAAGCTTCTTCCCATTATTTTTACGGTGAAACCGCGTTACAATGAAACCATGATTATGTTACCAACAGGGGGTTACTGAGCCATAAATAAATGTACAAAAATGTAAGGAAATAATTTTTTTTGTGAAACGGATTTCGAAAAGACGTTGAAAAATTTGTAAAATGATGCAATGATTCACAAAAATTCGATTTAGAGAAGCAGCTTTTAACCATTACATCGCCAACAGTGCATTCAACACAATAATATGTATACACTTAGTAGATCCACCAGAGACTGACGACCAGGAAAATAGATACATATTGATACTGTAATACGAAAGAAAGAAACTAAAGTAATAACTAAATATTAAGCAAAAGACTGTATCTTAAAGTATGAAGTATCAAGAAGAATAGTTAACATCTAAGGCTCAAAGTGTATGGTAAGGGTTTTAAAGAAACGCAGTCATATTATGCATAAAGTGTTTCATCTCTTCCTCAATATCCATATCCATACCCGAATAAGAATTTTGAGATGCTATGTACACCTCATGTAAACTTAGACTCTCATGGATATATCATATTTATAAAATATAAAATATAAATCTCTCCAACGTATAAACTCAGAATACTTTGGGCAGATCATTAGAAGTAAGAAGTAGGTACCATTTGCAGTAGCCTTTTTTTGGATATAAAAAGTAGAAGATCGAAGGTACCAGCAAGCAGAAGAACATCATGGCTTTGGAACCCATGAATATGGACGTAAACGACGTCATGTGAGATGAGACAGCTTAGGTTAAGGTAGTTCGGGTATGTTGAACACCGAGACGTTAATCAACCAATGCAAAGAATTGGTGATCCGCTAGTTCTCGGAAAAAGTACAAGACGCAGACCAAAGAAGGCTAAATTTGAGAAGTTTACGCAGGATATATCCGTAAACGCGACTGATATTGATATGTCCCAAGATAGAAACTGATCGATAATTATTGTAATCAGGGTAGCCTCCTCTACGTAGTAATAAAAATAAAAGGAATGACAATTATATTTTCATTAAAAATATCAGTATTATTGGTTATAATATTATAATTATGAAAATTTATATAACTTTTGTCTAAAACGGCTTTCATTAAATGAATTTTAATACACACACATACCTCTTGTGGTGGTACATCAAAAGAAATAGTTCTTAGATCTACTGTAGCAAAGCTATCCATACATGGCAACACAAAGAAAATTCCTGGTCCTCTTGCTCCCCCTCTTCGTACTCTACCCAGGCGAAATATAACTGCTCGTTCATATTCTTGGACAACCTAAAAATAATTATTAGTATAATGAATGACTAAATTGAGGCGTTACGTTACTTATTGGTTAGTAGACCAAGTCGTATCTGTAAAAATATTAGTATAGTACGTTTGGATGTTGAGAGGTGACTCATATTTTTTTGCAGAAATTGCTTGGAAAAAGCTCATATAATAATAATTGAGTTATCCTCCTACTCAAAAAGATCCGGAACATTGTTTAAATAATAATCAAAATGACAAAAAATTAAGCAAGTATTCGAGTTCTTTCTTCGTTTTTTCATTATAACTTTAAAAGTATTCATTTTCGACAGAAGTTGCGCTAACATAAAAGTTGTGTAATTAAATTTTCTACAATATAGGATTAGTTAAAAATTGTAAAATTTTTTACCCTTGTTGCAAAATAGCAATAATTGCGAAAAAACCATAAAAAAAAACAAGTATTCGCATTTTACGTTTTTCAACCATTTGTGCTACACTTAGGACCTTTATATTTCACTCAGAAAAAATTTATGATGTAGTAAAACAATACTGTAAATTTCATTAAGATCGGTTTAATAGATTTTAGAAAATAAATATTGCAATCCAGCTTTCGAAAAAATTTTCCATGTTTCAAAATGTTGCAGGACTGAAAATAGCACTTGACAGCAACTTGAATTGTTTTACATATAGAAGAATACTGTGCCTTTCATTTGCAATTTTCAAAATTAAAATCGGTTAACTACCACGACGTCAGGAATTCTTTTAAATAAACATTAATTTTTGGTGCTACGCGCAGGATAGCGGATACGTTTGCTCTGATTGGGCATTCCAATGACCTTTGATAATGATTGGTGAATTTAAATTTTTAGTACATTTTAATATAAATAAATAAATTTGTTTATTGCAAAATAAAAACACATACTTTGACCTTTGAAATAACACTTTTTTTAGCAAAAACTATCTTTGTTCATATATTTTAACTTAGAGAATAAAAGTTTATTATTTTGAAACATATGCAATTGTTTAAACAATATTTCACAAACAACATCAAATTAGTTTGATTTTTTTGGAATTACAATATTAAAATACAACAAAATATAGAGAAAGAAAATAATATACTAGACAAAGAGTGGAAGAAATTATGGTGGAAATCAACTTGTGTGAATCGAACACCGCTGTCCTGCCCGTAGCACCAAAAATTAATTTTTATTTAAAAAAATTCCTGACGCCGTGGTGGTTAACCGATTTTAATTTTGCAAATTGAAAATGAAAGGTACAGTATTCTTCTATATGTAAAAAAAATTTCAACTTGCCAACTGTTTTATTTTCAGTCCTACATTTTGAAAAAATGATTTTTTTTTGCCAAAGCTGGATTGCAAAATTTATTTTTTTGCAAAATCTGTTAAACCAATCTTAATAAAATTTACAGTATTGTTTTATTATATCATAAAGTTTTTTGTGGGTATAATATGAAGGTCCTATGTGTAGCTTAAATAGTCGAAAAACGTAAAATGCAAACACTTGTTTTTTTATGGTTTTTTCGCATTAATTGCTATTTTGGAACAAGGGTGACAATTTTAAAAATTTGTAACCAATCCTCCATTGTAGCAAATTTAATTATGCAACTTTTATGTTAGTACAATTTTTCTCGGAAGTGAATACTTTTAAAGTTATAATCAAAAAAACGAAGAAAAAAATCGAATCTTTCCTTAATTTTTTGACATTTTAATTATTTAAACAATGTTCCGGACCTTTTTGAGTGGGAGGATAACTTAATTATTGTTATACGAGTTAATTCCAAGCAATTTCTGCAGAAAAATATGAGTCACCTCTCAACGTCCATCTCAAAACAGATGCGCCCTGGACCATAGGGTGAGATTAATGGATGTGTATTGTCATTTTCAAAATAAAACTTTAAAGAAAAAAGAAAAAATATATATGATGCAAATACATACCTTGAAACACCAAAATAACGAAAAGGGGAGTGTAACAATAAGTAGAACAATAGATCCTACAGTGGCCACAAGTTCCACACAACTCATGATAGAAGGTTTTTCTGAAAAAAAAGTAATGATATATAAAACAGACCAATAAGCTTTGAATAATAATAATAGTAAATAGTTTTTTAAACGTAATAATATAATTAAGTTTATTTTCCAGTTTTCAGTAATTTTTATTTTGAAACAAGTTATAAAAACGCTGGACGGAAGGGCCGCCCGAGAACTTTATCGTACCGATCTATTATCGTTATCGTACTAGATACTTGCATTCTATAAAAATAGCAAAGTTACTCGTTATTTTAATATTTTAGAAACACCTTGTATACTTGAAAATATTTTATGGTTCTACGCATTATTAATTATTCCTGCATTTGAGAAAATGTTCGATGCCATATTTCGGGGACACACTATAGATGTATAGATTATTGCACAAATCAATAAAATATTATAGTCATACTTTCATTTCAAATTAGTTAATTTTTCTGAGAAATTAATAGTTTACAATATTTGCATTTCATTCTATTTCTATTACGCCAGTCAATGCGCGAGATTAAGAACAAGATATTACCTCCGAATTCTATCCTACTGCATGAATTTTAATGAAATTTTGGGAGTAGCCCAATCTCCTGATTCAAAGTCTATCCTATATACTATGGCGCTTTTATCATGGGGGCGCTTCCCACCACTTCTCGGGGTTGGAACATTTTTATTTTCGAATTACATGGAGAAAAAGGAAGATTTTTAAGAAGATTTAAAAATGCATTCTATAATTTTATCACTATTTTTACAAAAACCATTAATTTTAAACCCGTTCAACTTTTTGAAAGTAGAAATAACACTATATTAAAAGGCATTGCAGAAGAAAAACAATGCATTTAAATTCTGGTGAATGAGAGGTTAAATGTATGTACTTTTCATTTTTCTTTAAAGTACATTAGTCATATATTTTTTGGACCATATCTCGCTTAGTTTGAACGTAACCGGCACTTAATGGTGCTCATTTTAAAGTTCTTTTCAAACACTACAAAAGGCGTTGGTAGCATTATACACCTAAAACCTACCGTTCCTCTGTTATTTCAAGTTGATTACAACAATTTGAGCATGCACCAAAAAATAAACTCTTTTCACCTACCATATCTCTTTTTGTATTATAAATATAGCTATTTGTATAACAAGGGAGGAAAGTGCTACTTTTCGTCCCGAGAATAAAGTTTACTGCCCGACGCGTAGCAGAGGCCAGTAATCATTCAAGGGAGGAAAAGGCACTTTACTCCCATGTTATACATATGGTTTTTCCACCTTCCTCAAATTAATAACAAGTCAATTTTCATTTTTAATTAATTTATTTATGTAACTAACCAGCAAAATTTATTAAAACTAAAACTAACAAGTAGGTACAATATAACTGTCAACTGTCAAATATAAGTCAAATTATTAATGTAAACATTGTTAAATCAAAATAACAATTTACTGTTTTTTACCATTCTGCAAAATACTGGGTGTATTATAAATAAACGTTAAAATGTATAGATACTTAAGTAATAGAAAATAGATATTGTACAGGGCGTCAATAAGTTATATTTCATGAATGACGTCACTTTTACTTTTCCTCCCTAGGGAAGAAAAATATTTTCCTCCCTAGGGAGGAAAACTTTAACTTTGCTCCCTACAATCAGGTCCGGAACAGTATACTTTCGGTAGAGGTAGGTGGAAAAAACATTTACGAAGGAACGAATCTCTTTGTTATTTATAATCTAAAAAATATTTTTTATAGTGTTTTTAGTTCGATGCATAGTTTTTAAGGCATTCATAAAAAACCGTCCGAAAAGGTGTCATTTTTCGATGAAAATGGCCAATTTTCAACTAGGCATAACTCAACAGTTTTGAGTTCTCAAAAAAAGTATAGACCAGTTTTTACTTAGAAAGGTTCTCTAGCCACTTCCGTGCTTACTTTGACCAACAAATTTTCCACCCCCTTGAAATGGTGGGAACCGCCCCTAGATATAAGCGCCATACTATATAGGGTAGATTTTGATTCTTGAGCTATTCCCTAGTTACTGTGAAAATATCAAGTACATCTATGTAGTAGGATGGAATTTGGAGCCAAGTACCTTCATTGACTGCCCTATAATAATGCTCTGCTATGATCACGTGAGAGAGGACACACACAAGATTATAGCCAAATTTATATTTACTGTAACTTTTCGAGTTTTTGAGCTACAGTAACGTTTTATGTCATTGGAATGGTAATTTTTCATTCTTTCAAAATATGTTAAACATTTGAAAAAATTAAGATTTTTTTTTTCATTTCCGGTTCAACCGAAAGGCACATTTTGGGTAAAATTTATTGTGATAATAGAAAATAAAGTACCATATATGTCTGAAAAATTTCAAATTTTAGTTTCTATTACAAATTACGGGCACTCAAATATTTTTTTATTGAAAATTCATAACTCCCCTCCTATGAGGATCTAAGAAATCTGACTAATGTCATTCAATTAACCGATAGGATATCAAAAATATATCAAAAAATATACAAATTCCTTGGAGCCACTTTTGAGAAAATTTAGTTGAAAGTTATGTCAAATTTTGACCCCTTAAATATAGGCAACCCATAACTTCTCTGAAAAACGATAATATTCTTCTTATAGCCCCATCTTTAGGCTATATATCGATTTTTTCAAATTAAACTTATCTTAAACAAGTTTTTAGATAGGTAGGGAAATGTGTAGGGTGGGCGGTCGGCCATGTTGGCCGCCATTTTGAATTTGGAAATGTCAAATTCCGTATTTCTATTTACCTATCGATGAGCTAACTTTGAGTTAAATTTCATTCGTTTCGCTCAAAATTTGCAAAAATGGGCCGTAAATAACCCCCCTATTTCGGCCCCCCTTTAAGAAGTTTTTTATTAAAGCTTAGTTTCTCGATAAAATTCTCTTAAACTTACTCACACCGAATTTCATCGAAATTGGTCTGGTAGTTTTTGCTGGGTGGTGGCGACATACCTACGTACATACGTACGTACGTACATACGTACGTACATATTTCCGACATGTTTTTTTATTTGCTTTTTAGACTCAGGGGGACTCAAAACGTCGAAAAAAAGTGAAATCTGAAAAAAGTGAAATCTGAAGTGAAAAAAAATGGAGACGAAAACATAGTACGATACATCAAGGCAAATAGACAATGACAATAATTGATCTGTCTAGCAACGATATTACAGCCAGCGATATTTATAAAAATAAGACAACATATTAAAAAAATCACTTAAATCGGACAACAGGTTTAGGAAATTCGAGACATTAACAATGACCCGTTTTTAAGGTGGTGCGTAATTTTTTGGAGAAGTGTATATGGTTATTAAATAATATTTAGGTATTTTGTTTACATGGTATCCGGCTTTATCTGTTCTTTTGTCTCGTAATAGTATGTACTAGTCGAGGAAATGAAGCATTTTGACTCGCAATTTTTTCGTCCAGCATGGATTTACTTGAAATGTTCACAGAAGGTAGGGAATAGTCCAAGGATCATTTTCTATATCACGCCGCTGTACGCTAAAACCTTGGGGGTGGTTGCCACCCCATCTAGGGGGCGGGAATTTTTTATTACATTGTAACTATATAAATCGATTTAAAAAGTGATTATAAGAAAAAAATGTTTTTTACATTTTCTTCGTAAAACTAATATTTTTCGAGTTATTCGCTCTTGAAAGTAACAGTTTTTCGATGAAAAAATCGACTTTTTTAGAGGGTTTTTTGAGAATACCTCGAAAAATATGCATTTAATCAAAAAAACTGTAGATACCAAAATTGTATCTTTTAGTAACACAAACCAAATTATTTTTCTGTAATATCGCCAAGATCAATACAAACCGAGATACGGCATGTTAAAAGTTAGCTTTTTTCGTCAAATGCATAATTTGAAATATTCAACGTAAAATAACGGAAAAACTTTGCATTTTTCGAGGAAAACTTAAATAATCTTTTTTCAAGCATACAGTTAGGCCCTTCAAAAAAAATAATAAAAAGTTTCTAGTCTGAAAAGTAAGCGACTTATGATCAAAAAAAGGTCGGTACCTGCTTTTCTTTATAAAAAAATCAGTGAAACCAACCCCCTAACTACCCTCCTGATTAAAAATTGGTCTTCACCTTTCTGTGATTCCTTTTATATTTGTATTAATAATACACCCAAGAAGTTTGACCTATTTAAAAGGCCTAATTTTAGAAAAATTAGAGTTTAAAGAAAATAAATTTTTTGGAATTTCTTATTTTTCACCTTTTACTTCAAAATATCTCCTAAAATACTGGAGATACGAAAAAATTTATAGATTACCAAATTGTAGCTTCTTTAACAATTAAAATTTCCTTGTGCATAGATTTTCATTACAGTGAACAGTTAGCGAGATATAGCTGTTTAAAACCTCTATTTAAGAGCAAACACCCCCTTATCCGAACCCTTTAAACCCACCCTAATTAAAAACTTAGGGATCTTACGGAATTTAGTTTACACAGTCTTATAGCTCTTCAAAAATTCTACAAATTCATGTTTAAAAAATCTTTTCAACGCCAAAAATAAAGGAGCTATGTTTATAAAACGAATTTTTTTTTCGAAAAATTCGGATAGTCCGCTTATGGATAATTTTCAATGTATGTATAATACCACAGAACCGGTTCGTATACTGGAAGATGACTGAAAAACTATTTGTATTTGTATTTGTACATATTTGTAAATTCGTATTTTTGTGTAAATAAATGTTTTTGTAATTCTTTAATTCTACTTTTTTTTCTGTATAGACCTACTAAAATATCTACTTATAAACACTGTAATGTTATTAAGGGTGGTTTTTAAGGGTTGAAATATTATATTATATCCTAAAGTATAAAACAATCATTATTTAATCAATCAAAACCAAATTTTACCCATATAAAAGTATACAATGTTTTTATATAATTTTTGACAATACGGGGTTATTTACACCGCTAAAAATAATCAACGCCCTTAAGCATGATATAGAATATAGAATATGAAGTACAGGGTGAGATGATCCTAATCCCAAATTTTTATGTAAATCGATGCAAGCCGAAATTATTCTTTTAGGATAAGTAAATTTTTTATATATAGCTCCAACAAGGGTGGTTTTAAGGTTTAAAATATTATGATAGTATATCTTAAAGCATAAAACATTCATTATGTAACTAATAAGAACCAAATGTTGACAATATTAAAGTTTAAAATGTTATTTTATATTTTTTTACAACTAGGGGTAGTTTTCACCCTTACAAAACCAAAAGCGTACAACGGCTCAATATAGAAAATGAACTAGAGGGTCTAATGAGCCTAATCCCAAATTTTTGTACAAATCGATGCTGGACGAAAAAATTGCGAGGTTTTGCCATTTTTTCAGCTTCATTTCCTCGACTATACATACTTCTAAATATTAGCCGCGCTGTTTCGGCAAATTTTGTTTAGCCGAGTGACCTTATAGCACATTCAGCAAAAACAATACAATAATAGGCTTACTGTATACCGATAAGATTTGTGGTGTTTAAATTCCTAGAAAACTGATAATAAAAAAATTAATTACTTATTAGGTATATTTTTTATCAGCTAGGTGACATATTTTTAAAAAGTTTGGTTTGGATACGATATTCGATATTACTATCGGCTTCGCAAAGCAGGAATGTTAGAAGGCTACTATGCTCATAACCCGGACAATTAATTTCAGAGAAGTCGTCTGCTGAGAAGGAATGTACTAAATATTTTATTTTTACATTGTACCTCTGAGTACATGTCAAATGTGTCAAGTGTTTTTTAAATGGATATTTTTATTCGCTATAAGTCCAATTTTCAAAATTTTTGTTACAATTTTTTTGTTTCTCATACAGTATCTAAGAATATAACCGAACTAATATACTCCCTAAAACTACCCTCAGTTCTAACTGAAAGACGCAAGAATCTCGCAAGCTTAGTCTTGTTCTTGCTCAAGTCTTGCACGGTAAGTCTTGGTCTTGGTCTTGCTAAAATTAGGCGGTCTTGGTTTTGGTCTTGATCTTGCGAAAACGCAAGAACAAGACCAAGACTGCAAGACCAAGACCGATTTTGGGCAACACTAGATGGCAGGTGAAGGTCAGTTGGTCACACAAGAAAAAAATGAAAGGGTGCATTAACGATAACAAGCGACCTGTGTAAGATGGGGACGCAACAATGATAGATTATTGCGTAATATCGGTAAGAGTTGAAGGAAAGCCCAAATGCGATCAAGACTGAAAGGGTAGACAAATACAAATATTTAGGAACATTCGTTAGTCAAAACAAAGAACAAACGCAAGAGATTAAAGGTTATATAGAAATAGCAAGGGCAATATTTCTGAAAATGAAATATTGTTTATGTAATAGAGACCTAAGAATAGATCTAAGGATAAGGTAGTTACACTGATACGTTTTTACAACTTTGCTCTACTAATTTGAGACAGGGACATTGAAGCAATTAGAGATTAAGGAATTGGAAGCTTTTGAGCGTTGATGTTATCGAAGAAGGCTACGAGTATCTTATTTAGAGCTGCTGTAAGAAGAGTTTTCTCCTCTATTCAGGTTGATGTCTAACCTGAATAGAGGAGAACCTAGAAGATGCAACCATAAGAAGAAGAAGGCCAAGACTCGCTTAGTATTGTAGAACCAAGAAACTAGTATATAGCAGTCAGAAGATGTTTCAAAACTCCATGAACCTTGCACATACCCATGCCAAAAAAATAACCCTAAACACATTAACTACTACTGTCAAACCCACTTATTAGATTACCGATTATAGAAATATCCCGCTTTAAAGAATAGAAAATTGAGGTGCGGAAACGTTTCTACTAGCCACCAATAATCGGTTATTAGGATACCCCGGTTACAGGAATACTTTTGTTTGCCACGAAGGCCATTCAAACAAGCGGGTTAGACTTAATTTCATACTGAATTTAATATAAACTACTGAAAACAACTGTCATAAGGAAATCAATAAATACTCCAACTATTTAACTAATCCGATAACAAGTTTGACACTTTTTTGCTAAGAAAACGCACTGCAGATACATACATAAAAATGTTTTTAGTAATTAGGGCAGTCAATGAGGGTATTTGGCTCCGCATTCCATCCTACTTCATCTATTTACTTGATATTTGCATAGTAAGTAGGGAATAGCTCATGAAACAAAGTCTACCCTATGCAGATGTGCGCTTTTATCTTGGGGGTGTTTCCCACCCCTTCTCGGGAGTGAAAAATGTTTTGGTTAAAATAGCCACTGAAGAGGCTAGAGAACCTAATTTGAAGCAAAAACTGTTCCATAATTATTTTTTGAAAACTCAATACTTTTTGAGTTATTCGTGGTAGAAAATTGGCCATTTTCATTGAAAAACGACACCTTTTCGGACGGATTTTTGTGAATACCTTAAAAACTATGCATCTAACAAAAAAAGTATATAAAATATTTCTGTAAGTTCTAAAAAAAAAACAAAGAGATTCGTTCCTTCATAAATGTTCTAGTTAAAATAGAAAGAGGGATATGGTAGGTAAGGAGATTTTGTTTTTTGCTGCATGCTCAAATCGGTGTATTCAACTTGAAATAACAGAGAAACGGTCGATTATTTATAGGTGTATAATGATACTTACAACTTTTATAGTGCTTGAAAAGACCTTTAAAATCAGTAATAGATACTAAATGTCGATTAGATTCAAACTAAGCGAGATATTCTGCAAAAAAGTTGATGACTAATGTATTTTAAGAAGAAATGAGAAGTATATTTAACCCCTCATCCATCAGAATTAAAATACATCGTTTTCCTTCCACAGTACTTTATATTATTGTAGTGTTATTTATATGTTAAAGTTGGACTGGTTTAAAATGAATTGTTTTTGAAATAAATAAGATCAAATTATAGAGCGCATTTTTAAATTTTCTTAAAAATCTTCTTTTTCTCCGTGTAACTCGAAAATGTAGGGTTTTTTCAGTTAAAAATTTCGTTTCAACGAAAACTTTTAGTTTATAAATTCGCAAAAGTGTGTGTGTTATTGCGTTGCCGCTCCTGAAATATCTAGAGGCCACCTAGCGATGGATTCCTATGTAGTTTTGTCTTCTGAATCCAAATCTGAAAACAGCAGTTCGCTATCTCTAACCATCTTCGAAATAATATCTGACCTCAAAGTCGTCATTGTGACGTCACAAGCCTCCTTTAAATTGTCATTTTCTTCCGACATAGAAACGTCAACTATACTTTGTTTTCGTTTGAGGCAACTAAACGTCAACATAAAATTGACAAATTGAATATCAGATAAACAAATTTTATTTATTTATGTTAATGTATTGTTAAATTACAGTTAGTCCAGGGCGCATCTGTTTTGAGATGGACGTTGAGAGGTGACTCAAATTTTTTTGCAGAAATTGCTTGAAAATAAATCAAATAATAATATTTGAGTTATTCTCCCACTCAAAAAGGTCCGGAACATTGTTTAAATAATCAAAATGTCAAAATATGAAGGAAAAATTCGATCTTTTTATTGGTTTTTTGATTATAACTTTAAAACTATTCATTTCTGAGAAAAGTTGTACTGACATAAAAGTTGCGTAATTAAATTTCCTACGAAACAAAATTGGTTAAAAATTTAAAAAATAGTGACCCTTGTTGCAAAGTAGCAATAATTGCAAAAAAGAACATACAAAAACAAGTATTCGCATTTTACGTTTTTCAACCATTTATGCTACACTTAGGACCTTCATATTTTACCCAGAAAAACTTTATGATATAGTAAAACAGCACTGTAAACTTCACTAAAATCAGTTTAATAGATTTTGCAAAATAAATTTTGAAATCCAGCTTTCGCAAAAAAAATTCATTTCTTTAAAATGTTGCAGGACGGAAAATAAAGCATATAGCAAGTTGAATTTTTTTTGCTTATAGAAGTGTACTATACCTTTCATTTACAGTTTGCAAAATTAAAATCGATTAATTACCACGGCGTCAGGAAATTTTTTAAATAAACATTAATTTTTGGTGCTACGCGCAGGACAGCGGTGTTCGATTCACAGAAGTTGATTTCCACCAAAATTTCTTCCAATCTTTATCTAATATATTATTTTCTTACTTTATATTTTGTTGTATTTTAATATTTTAATTCCACATAAATCAAACTAATTTTATTATTGTTTTTGAAATATTGTTTAAACAATTGCATATGTTTAAAAATAATAAACTTTTATTCTCTAAGTTAAAATATATTAACAAAGAAAATTTTTGCTAAAAAAATTGTTATTTCAAAGGATAGACTATGTGTTTTTATTTTGCAATAAACAAATTTATTTATTTATATCGAAATGTAATAAAAATTAAAATGTATCAATCATTATCAAAGGTCATTGGAATGCCCAATCAGAGCAAACTATCCGCTGTCCTGCGCGTAGCACCAATAATTAATGTTTATTTAAAAATTTTCCTGACGCCGTGTTAGTTAATCGATTTTAATTTTGCAAATTGTAAATGAAAGGTACAGTACACTTCAATAAGCAAAAAATATTTCAACTTGCTATCTGCTTTATTTTCAGTCCTGTAACATTTTGAAAAAATGAATATTTTTTGCGAAAGCTGGATTTCAAAATTTATTTTGCAAAATCTATTCAACCGATCTTAATAAAATTTACAGTATTGTTTTACTGTGTCATATAGTTTTTCTGGGTGAAATTTGAAGGTCCTAAGTGTAGCTGAAATGGTTGAAAAATGTAAAATGCGAATACTTGTTTTTTGTATGGTTTTTTCGAAATTATTGCTATTTTGCAACAAGGGTGACTATTTTTTAAATTTTTAACCAATTCTCTATTATAGGAAATTTAATTACGCAACTTTTATCTCGGTACAACTTTTCTCGGAAATAAACACTTTTAAAGTTATAATCAAAAAACGAAGAAAAAAAATCGAATTTTTTCTTCATTTTTTGACATTTTGATTATTTAAACAATGTTCCGGACCTTTTTGAAAGGGAGGATAACTCAAATATTATTATTTGAGCTATTTTCAAGCAATTTCTGCAAAAAATTTTGAGTCACCTCTCAACGTCCAAATGTACTAATATTTTTACAAATGCGCCCTGGTCTAAGTTCACTATTTTCAAGGAAAACTGTTTACTTTGTATTTATTTATTTTTATTAGATATCAAATTATACGAGGTATGTCAAAAAATATGAAGTTCGATCAAGATTAAACTATCTTTATTTTTTACAATATTGAAAAGTGTTATTATAAAAAGTTGTTTGGAGTTAAAAACTATGTTCTAATATGCAATTATTACTTGTACATCCTTCTAAAGATAAAAAATATATATTTGAAATTTTTTCTCAAATTAGGGATACCAATATCATTTTCATTCATAACTCTTTTATTATTAATTTTACGAAGAAAAGTTATTCTTTATAAAAAGATCTGCATGGTCTAAAATCTAAGATTTAATCATCAAATATCCAATTTTTTGAATTTCAGAAGTTTGAATTTCACTCAAGAATAAAGTAGTTGTATTTTTCACAATATTGAAAATTGCTATTATGAAAAGTTGTTTGAAATATTATAATAGCTATTTTCCTAACAAGTGCAGAAAGTCATATTTTCCCGCACGCGACTGCAGTCTGCCGAACGACGCGAAGCGGGAGTTCGGCAAGCAGTCGAGTGCGGAAAAGAGACTTTTTGCAAGAGTTAGGAACAATATTTTTTATATCATCATATGTCATATTTTATCAATTTTATTCGAGGTATGTCAAAAAATATGAATTTCGTTCGAGAGTAGAGTACCTTTATAGTTCACAATATTTAAATTAGGATATAATTGCATATTAAAACATAGCATTTAATACTAAACAACTTTTCATAATAGAAATTTTCCATATTATGAATTTAAATCCGTAAATAAACAAAGTTTTCGTTATGATAATGCTCGCATTTTCAGCTTGTTTATTTTTCATTACTGTATCTCTTATCATTTTCAAATTACATGGAAAAAAAAAGAAGATTTTTAAGAAAATTTAAAAATACTATCTATAATTTGATCTTTTATTTTTCAAAAACCATTCATTTTAAACACGTCTAACTTTCTGAACATAGAAATAACACTATAGTAAAAGGTATTGTAGAAGGAAAACGATGCATTTACATTTTGGTGGATGGGGGTTAAAATTACTTCTCAATTTTTTCTTAAAACACATTAGTAATCCATTTTGTTTGCAGCATATCTCGCTTAGTTTTAATGTAATGAACCTTTAATATCGCTCATTTTAAAGGTCTTTTCAAGCACTACAAAAGGTATTGGTAGCATTATACACCTAAAATCGACTGTTTCTCTGTTATTTCAAGTTGAATACACCAATTTGAGAATATACCAAAAAAACAAACTATTTTCATCTACCATATCTCTTTAGACGGGTTATGGGTTATGGAGGAAAGTAACTCTTTGTTTTTTTATAACTTACAAAAATGTTGAATACAGTTTTTTTAGTTAGATGCATAGTTTTTAAGGTATTCGCAAAAAACTGTTCGAAAAGATATTATGTTTCAATGAAAATGGTCAATTTTCAACCACGAATAACTCAAAAAGTATTGATTTTCAAAAAAAAAATATGGAACAGTTTTTGCTTAGAATTTGGTTCTCTAGCGAATTCCGTGATAATTTTAACCAAAAAAATTTTCACCTCTCAGAAGGGGTGGGAACCACCTCCAAGATAAAAGCACACATCGGCATAGGGTAGACTTTGAATTAGGAGATAAGTAGAGGCTAGGCCCAAAAATTTCATTAAAATCCATGCAGTAGGATAGAATTCGGAGGTAATATCCTATTCTTGCTCCCATTGACTGCCTTAAGTGTCAGATTTAATAGTTTAATTCGTATATTGACCTGGTCAAATGAGTGAGGTACATGGAATTTTATAAGATCAATACTAATGTGTTAAATAAAATGATTTTCGATCTAAGAATCATTTATCGTCACCCTAATTAGCAAACCTCGTAACTCCATTTTTACTCAGTGTGTAAATATATGCGCCATCTGTTTGTAAATTAATTCGTTTAACCGAATTAAGTCGTTTAAACAAATCCTGTAACTCCACCTAAATGTAGAAATTAAATATAAGCGAAAAAGAAAACCTTGTAACTCCGTAAATCAGCTTTTTTAAGTCTCGAACAATTTGTCATTTTGGACTTACGAGCTTTGCTAATTAGAATGACGTTATGTACTTTTCTGAGCTACGCGTTACAAAATAAACATGTTTTGTTCGTTTTGAGCCATTTTGAAATGATAAAGACTTTATTTTCAACATTTAATTTATATTTAATGTTTAAATTACCTGTAGTTGCTAAATAGACCACTAATGTGATTATCAATTATATTACGGTGTTTATTTCAGTTATTATATTATCGTGCAATTAGTTAAGCTACGTGTTAAACGTGTGTGAATTGCAAATGAACTTTCCGGTAACTATATCGCAATAACTTAAACTCTAGTTTTCATCTCCGTATTCTCTTTGTTTCTACTTAACTTTGTATTACATATTTATATTTTCCCCTTTTCCAACTTCAGCTCACTTGGGAAATATTATTGCTTAATCTCACAATAGTCCAGGGCGCATCTGTTTTGAGATGGACGTTGAGAGGTGACTCAAATTTTTTTGCAGAAATTGCTTGAAAATAAATCAAATAATAATATTTGAGTTATCCTCCCTCTCAAAAAGGTCCGGAACATTGTTTAAATAATCAAAATGTCAAAAATTTAAAGAAAAATTCGATATTTTTCTTCGTTTTTTGATTATAACTTTAAAAGTATTCATTTCCGAGAAAAGTTGTACTGACATAAAAGTTGCGTAATTAAATTTCCTACAATATAGAATTGGTTAAAAATTTAAAAAATAGTCACCCTAGTTGCAAAATAGCAATAATTGCGGAAAAAACCATACAAAAACAAGTATTCGCATTTTACGTTTTTCAACCAGTTATGCTACACTTAGGACCTTTATATTTCACCCAGAAAAACTTTATGATACAGTAAAACAATACTGTAAATTTCATTAGGATCGGTTTAATATAATTTGCAAAATAAATTTTGCAATCCAGCTTTCGCAAAAAAAATTCATTTTTTTAAAATGTTACAGGAATGAAAATAAAGCAGATAGCAAGTTGAAAATTTTTTTGCTTATAGAAGTGTACTGTACCTCTCATTTGCAATTTTCAAAACTAAAATCGATTAATTACCACGGCGTCAGAAATTTTTTTAAATAAACAATAATTTTTGGTGCTACGCGCAGGACAGTGGTGTTCGATTCACACAAGTTGATTTCCACCAAAATTTCTTCCAATATTTAACTAATATGTTATTTTCTTACTCTATATTTTGTTGTATTTTAATATTTTAATTCCACAAAAATCAAACTAATTTTATTATTGTTTGTGAAATATTGTTTAAACAATTGCATATGTTTAAAAATAATAAACTTTTATTATTTAAGTTAAAATATATGAACAAAGAAAGTTTTTGCTAATAAAAGTGTTATTTCAAAGGATAGAGTATGTGTTATTATTTTGCAATAAACAAATTTATTTATTTAAATCGAAATGTAATAAAAATTAAAATGTATCAATCATTATCAAAGGTCATTGGAATGCCCAATCAGAGCAAACTATCCGCTGTCCTGCGCGTAGCACCAATAATTAATGTTTATTTAAAAAAATTCCTGACGCCTTGGTGTTAATCGATTTTAATTTTGCAAAATTGCAAATGAAAGGTACAGTACACTTCTATATGCAAAAAAATTTTCAACTTGCTATCTGCTTTATTTTCAGTCCTGTAACATTTTGAAAAAATGAATTTTTTTTACGAAAGCTGGATTTCACAATTTATTTTGCAAAATATATTCAACCGATCTTAATGAAATTTACAGTATTGTTTTATTGTATCATAAAGTTTTTCAGAGTGAAATATGAAGGTCCTAAGTGTAGCATAAATGGTTGAAAAACGTAAAATGCAAATACTTGTTTTTGTATGTTTTTTTCACAATTATTGCTATTTTGCAACAAGGGTGACTATTTTTTAAATTTTTAACCGATTCTGTGTTATAGGAAATTTAATTACGCAACTTTTATGTTAGTACAACTTTTCTCGGAAATGAATACTTTTAAAGTTATAATCAAAAAACCAAGAAAAGAATCGAATTTTTCCTTAATTTTTTGACATTTTGATTATTTAAACAATGTTCCGGACCTTTTTGAGAGGGAGGATAACTCAAATATTAATATTTGATTTATTTTGAAGCAATTTCTGCAAAAAAATTTGAGTCACCTCTCAACGTCCAAATGTACTAATATTTTTACAGATGCGCCCTGGTCTACAAAGCTATTTTGGTAATCGCAAATGTGGTGAATATAAAATAGAAAAAATTCTTCAGAAAAAGTACCAAGTATGTCAAACAAAGTAAGTCTTTGAATCTATTTCAATTATACATACCACAATTTATTGACTTCGTATTGAGACAGTAAGGTGAACTGATGTACATAGTGTGTTTCTAAGTTATCGATTTTAAAAAGTAAAATACATTAAGTAATTAGTTAATTAATTTTCAGTGAATAACAAAAGGTCAGAGAATCCATTTTAATAAGTTTTATTGTTATTATCAAGAATATTTTTAGTCATGTTTTCCTAATAGTTAATTACTGAAATATGTTTTACTATTTTTTACCAATTACCAACTATAGTTTAATTTTCCAACCGAAAATTTTCAAACAAATGGCCTAGCCGGATAAGATGGTGAAAAGTGCCCCCAACTCGATTTAAATTCCATATAGGCCACTTTTTAGCACATATAGAGGAACTCACTTTCTGAAATTTTTAGCCCCCTAGGTGGTCACTTGACCCCCCTAGAGCCTAATTAGGCTTTTCATGTTTTTATTTTTTATCTCAGCCGTATCAAGAGATAGACAAAAACTTTATTTAAAAAAGTTGTAAGTTTCAAAAATATCTATATGAAAAATTTTTTTTTTAATTTTTGGCGGGAAATTCGAATTTTTAGAACAATTTTAAGCATTTAAATAACCAATTATAATGTGTATTTTTGCACAATCTTTCACTCTGAACTTTTTCAGATTTTTAAAATCGGTGAAACGTACCTTTAAAAATAAAAAACCGCATTTTTTCGGTTTTTTTTTTTCGTTTTTTGATACAATTTTATACATATTTTTCAAAAAAGGTAACACCGTCACTAAAATAGGTAGAAAACTGAAAAATAATTGGGGTTTGCATAATAAAAATTTTTTGTAACGCCATCCACTTTCAAGATACAGGGCGTTGAAGAAAACCAAATTTTACAAATTTTTTACGATTTTGCCGAAACTACTGGCAATATTGTAATAAAACTTGGCGGGTTTTAAGAGGTAGTTATTGTGCATGTTCTGACATACAATTAAGGATTTGATATTCATCATTGGCGCGCATAGGGGTAATGGTCTGAACTTTTTATAGAATAAATATAGTACGCCACTGACATATTTCAAATTAACAATGGTTTTTGAATTCCCCGTTCAATTTGTGACAAAAAATCTATCTTCTTATTTTTTCATACGACGCGCCATTTTTATTCAAACAATAAAAGATCTTAACCCTTACAAAGTATTCGAACTTCTAGTAGTTTCTACATCTATAGGTACATAAACTCATACATCCATTATAAAAATTAATTCGAATAAAAGATATTTTATATTTTGCAGCAAAACAACGCGTCGTATAAAAAAAAGAGAAGATAGCTTTTTTATCTCAAATTGAACGAGGAATTCAAAAGTGATTGTTAATTTGAAATATGTCAGTGGCATACTATGTTTTTTTCTTTGAAAAGTTCAGACCATTACCCCTATGCGCGCGAATGATGAATATCAAATCCTTAATTGTATGTCAAAACATGCACAATAACTACCTCTTAAAACCTGCCAAGTTTTATTACAATGTTGCCAGTAGTTTCGGCCAAATCGTAAAACATGTGTAAAATTTTGTTTTTGTTTTCTTCAACGCCCTGTATCTTGAAAAAATATGGCGTTACAAAAAATTTTTATTAAGCAAACCCCAATTATTTTTCAGTTTTTTACCTATTCTGGTGACGGTGTTACCTTTTTTAAAAAATATGTATAAAGTTGTATCAAAAAACGAAAAAAAAAACCGAAAAATAGCGGTATTTTTAAAGGTACGTTTCACCAATTTTAAAAATCTAAAAAAATTCAGGGTGAAAGATTGTGCAAAAATACACATTATACGTGATTTTTGTAAAAACGAGTGTCTTAGTTTTTTTTCAGTTATTTAAAAGTTTAAAATTGTTCTAAAAATTCGAATTTCCCACCAAAAATTTAAAAAAAAATTTTCATATAGATCTTTTTGAAGCTTACAACTTTTTTAAATAAAGTTTTTGGCTAGCTCTTGACGCGGCTGAGATAAAAAATAAAAACCTAAAAAGCCTAATTAGGCTCTAGGGGGGTCACGTGACCACCTAGGGGCTAAAAATTTGAGAAAGTGAGTTCCTCTATATGTGCTAAAAAGTGGCCTATATGGAATTTTAATCGAGTTGGGGGCACTTTTCACCATTTTACCCGGCTAGGCCCTTTACTTATTTTCATAACAAAATAAATACTATCATCATATCCGACGATTGGACCCTGTTGTATTTTCTGGCGAATGTCCCATTTCGATGTTCATTCCTTCGCTATCATTGTTTATAATAGGTATTTAAATTCTCTGTAGTTGGGAGTCCGTTTCTTCACCATTTATTCTAAGATAATCCGTTTTGTTAATGTTGATGGTAAGTATCCAATTTTCGATTTCTTCGTTTAACTTTCGAATCGTATAATCCATGTCTTCCTCATCGTTTGCAATAATCACTTGATCGTCTGCGAGGAAAATATTTGTTATGGAATTGTTCACAAATTATATTCTAATCCCTGCACATATTCGCCTCCAGTTGTTTAAACTTCCTGAATATAGTTTTTGAAAAGAGTAGGCACTGCGTGAAGAAGATCTTCATGTGTCTTTTTAGTATCATATTCACAAATTTTATCTAAGAGAATGACGATTAACGTAAATAGTTAATTAGTAATATTACCTAAAAGCGCATTCAGCTATATGCATATATAAAAAAAAGTTCTAGCGTTGATGTTTTGTGGCCGATGCCCTGGCAAGGAAAACTGATTTTGCTTTTAGACTAATTAAAAATAACAAAATTGTCCGTTAATATGCCATAATGAAAATTTTAATGCTATCCCTATAAATACAATCGCTAAAGATTGCATTAATCATGGTCGTATGGATAAAATACTGGAAGAAGGAATAGATGATAGTCAAGGGTTACCATGTCTAGGGATTTTCCCCGAATCTAGGGATTTTTTTAAGCTTTTGGAGCTCTGGAGGGATTTTTTTTAAATCTAGGGATTTACTAACCTGTGCTGGCGCCATTTTTGTTGTTATTAAATATTTTTTGTTGAAATATTATTGTTATTGTCATTATTTATTGTTCCCTGGCATAAATATTCCTAAGTAAACATTAAAACATTACATAATCAATGATTAAAGTGGATTGAACATAGTGTTTAATAGGTTATAAATTAAATTGACAGCTGTCATCTGTCAATTTCTTCTTTTTTAGGTCAAATTAATACGATTTAGGGATTTCTAGGGGAAATTGAAGCTCCCGTCTAGGGATATTCTGAAATTTCATCTGGCAACCCTGAGTCAGTTTGAGTTCAGAAACGGACCATGAACCAGAAAGGCATTATTTGCCTTTATTGTGTTAGCTCAAAGATACATGGATATGAATATGGATGTGCATGTTTGTTACGTTGATTTTTAGAAAGTATTTGACAAAATAGGAGATGAAAAATTAGTCCAAATTCTAAAGACAAAAACATAGACAAAAGGCAGCGCCGGATTAACTATTGGGCAGACTAGGCGGCCGCTAAGGGCCCGCGCACTTGATGGGGCCCGCGTTTCACTCAAATGCATTAATTAATATTGAACTATTTAAGCAGTAATTTAAAAAAATGTAAAATGTTAAATAAATCAAATAAGGCTAACGAAGACAAAGAAAAACGGGAATGGTTAATTTATGATTTCCAATCAAACTCAGTATTTTGTTTTGTCTTCTTTCAAATATGTCAGGAAAACACAACCGACTTTAAGTTAAAATTAAGCAGTTATCTTCAACAGAATTTTATATTCCATGTTCTTAGCATTCCCTCAATGTGGGAATCAATTTTACAAGCAAATTTTACTTAGTGCTGTTAATTATTTTGGTAAGGTTCAAGAACTATTACAACTGGTACAAAAACCTCCGGATTTTAAAGAACCTTTGGATTTTAAAGAAGAGCTTGGATTGACATGAAATTTGGAATACACATAGCTAACATGTCAAAGAAAAAAAGTGATATTGTGCCGATGTGTGCTTTTGCTCTGAGGTTAAGTTATCCCCTTCTCGGGGATGAAAAAATATAAGGTCAAAATACGTCCGGAAGTGGATAAAATGACTAATTCTAAGCAAGTTTTCTTTAATAGAGTTCTTTCACTAAGTCAATACTTTTCGAGTTATTTGCGAGTGAATATGTTCATTTTTCAACAAAAAAAATACACTTTTTTAGATGATTTTACGCAAATAACTCAAAAGTAGGTATTTTATTGAAATAATATTGCTCGTAAAAATATAGCTTATAAAAAAGTGAAAAAAATGGTGTCTGTGTGTAGACCCAGTTGAAGCAGAATTGTAGCTAATAAAAAGTATGTTCTTATTCGTATAATTTAAAAACTGGTGAAACTCACCTCCTAATTAGCATCCCAAATGAAATTAATCGTTACCGCTTCACATGCTAATTTACTTATGCATTGTTTATAATATAATGTTATGTAATGTCATATTATGCTCTGTAAGTTTTGCCGGTATAATGTGCTTATTTATGAAAGAGCTGTAGTAGAAAGGGATTGAAAAAATCACTAATCACGAGTCTATGCCAATTTTCGAACAGCCATATCTTAACCAATTTTTGTCTTACAGTAAAACAAAATTGTAACATATTTAGAAAAGCAAAACCTATATTTTTTGACTCTTGATTTTTGAGTAGTTTTGGTATCACTAATAATTTTTAAGCTATTTTGAAAAAAAGACAATTTTTTCGAAATTAAAAAAATTGTTTTTTTATATCCCAATGTTTTTGATCCCAAGATTTTTTTAAAACTATTAACTTAAAAAATTTAAGCTTTTTTAACTCTTTAAATTCTGATGAGTTTTCACCGAGAAGTGCTTCATTTTTTGGTTATTTATGTTGATATATTCGATTTGAAATTTGTCGAATTAGAATCTACTTTCCATTAGCTCCAGATTTTCTTATACTGGATCTACATACTTAATACATACTACATACACTATTTTTTTACTTTTGTATACGCTACATTTTTTGTAAGAATATTTTTTCAATAGAATACTTCATTTTCAAGTTATTCGCTAAAAACCGACTAAAAATGTATTTTTTTTTTGTTGAAAAATGAACATATTCACTCACAAATAAGTCGAAAAATATTGACTTGAAAAAACCGTATAGAACAAAAGTTACTTAAAATTAATCAGTATATCCATTTCTGCACTTATATTGGACGTGTTTTTTACCACGAATGGGTGGCACTCATCCTTAGGGCAAAATCACACATCAGCACAATATCACTATTTTCTTTGGTATGTTAGTTACGTGTATGTTAGTTATGTGTATTCGGAGCAAAAACCGTGAGTAACTGGACTACTAATGACAAGTTGTTGCGAAATGTCGCTTAAAAGACTTACTAGATGGAATACTAGATGGTATACCATAGATGGGATATACAGTAGACGTATACTAGATGGTCAGCTAGATTTGATGCTGTTATAGCAGTACAAATATTATATACGAAAATGAAAAAGAATTAAATAGCTCTTTTAACCATTATGTGGTCAAAAATTTTAGAACGTTTTAGTGCTGCTAGTAAACATTAAAAGTTCCAACTATAAATTTTTCAGGTGCAGATATTTTACTTAAATCTTTAGCAAAGTAACAGAAGTAAAAAAAGAAAAATGATATTTTTTACTTTGTCGTAATTTAAACTACTTTCCAAAACAACATAAATATCTGTACATTGGCTTTAAGTAAATAGTCGCTTTAAAGGGGCCTACTTCTTATGACCGCCTAGGGCCCTATGATGCCTTAAACCGTCACTGCAAAAGGAACTTACGAATATATCAAACCTTTACTGGAATCAAAGAGCATAAATTGTAATAGATAACGAAACCAGTCCAGAAATTGAAATGAGGAGAAAAATTAGGCAGGAATGCATTACGTCTCCATTACTCTTTAATCTAATTAGTGAAGCCATTTTTGAAGAAACATTACTATCTCAAAGTGAAGGAATAATAATTAACGGAAGATTTATTAACACCATAAGATGTGCAGATGATACCGTGATTATGGAAAGCTCTGCTGAACAACTCCAATTACTACTAAACAAAAACAGTTTCTGTGAAAGATATGGACTAAAAATGAATATAAAAAAGACCAAATACATGAAAACAACTAAGAAAAAAACATACAAACAAGCATACATTTTTTTGGGCAATGCACCGATAGAAAGGGTTGATAAATACAAATACCTAGGAACCTGGATTTCAGAAAAAAATGATCAAACAACAGAAATAAGGACCAGGATAGAAACAGCAAGAAATGCGTTTGTAAAAACGAAAACAATTCTCTGCAACAAATACATTAAATTATAACTGAGAGTAAGAGCTTTGAGATGATATGTGTTCTCGATACTATGATATAGACTTGAAAGTTGTACATTGAAGCAAGAACACATAAATAGGCTACAGTTATTTGAAATGTGGTGCTACAGAAGAATGTTTAGAAAAGCATGGACACAGAAGAAAACGAACACGGAAGTATTGCGAGAAATGGGCAAAGAATGCGAAATAATAAACACAATAAAAATAAGAAAGTTACAATATCTGGGACACGAAATGAGGGGACAGAGATATGAAATGCTAAGACTGATAATACAGGGAAATATTAGAGGAAGCGGTAGGAGTATAGGGAGAAGGAGATTGTCATGGTTAAATAAATTACGGGACTGGTTTAAATGCAGTTCTATAGAATTCTTCAGAGCAGCGGAAGACAGCGAAAAGATAGTGATGATGATATCAAACCTCCGATTAGGAGACGGCACTTAAAGAAGAAGAATGCTAAATATTTAAATAATAGGTATAATACGTTACTAATTTTCCAACTGAACAAAGAGCTTTATAATTTCCTTCATTTAACGAGTCAATTCTTAAAACACAATTTATTTACCTTTAATATTCATATGTACGTTGGCCTGAATAAACAACGAATATTAATATAGAATATTTCACATAAATCACATTTTTACTTTACCTCTAACACGGCCGAAAATTCACTGGCATCAGTCATAAATTCCCTGATTATTTTGTAACAGCTTTGACTGATTCGTGTCTATTCACGGGGCTTGTTAATTTTTCTAACGGCCCCAAACATCTGCTGTGAACAAAAACAAACGGATCTCACTCGTCTGTATTCAATTCTAATGTAAATACCGAATTCTGTTAATCTGGTCAAATGGTCGGAAAAATCGAAATCGACATTAAAACGCTGTTAGTTTTTACGTGTTTTAGTTTATGTGAGCCATAAGCCAGAAAGGTTTTAATGTTCGTTGTTTTAGTAATCAAGTCATTCAGTATGTACTCTATGTACTCTATAAAATGTAAAAGTTTTTATTCTATAGGTCGTTACAAACTATACAGATAAAAACACATAATATTATGGGGATGAAACAGAAAATCATGTTAAATCATGTGACATTAAAGTCAATCTTTCTAAACATAAAAATATTGCCTTCTGATCATCAGTTTTAACGCACTGAATGGACCCATGACATTGTTTTATCATCTGGCGAAATGAAGCAGATGGAATTAGATTCAGACGAGTATATGTCTAAAGACAGTAAGTACTTACTTACTTAATCCTCTTCACTCCATGCGGAGCATAGGTCGTCAACTGCCCAGGTTTTCCCAGTAGTATTAATTTCTTTATCGGCACTTCTTTTCCACGTTTTTACGGGTCTACCTGGTGTTCTCTTTCCATGCCTGGTATTCTAAGGCTTGCCTCGCTATTTTTGTGTCAGGTCTCCTTAGTGTGTGATCCATCCAACTCAATGTTCTTTTGCATATTGTCTTAGATATAAGTTCCTAGTTAGTTCTTGTCCATGTGGTTTGATATGTGGTTTGGCTAGTCAATGTTAATAATCTCCCTTAGGCACAGTCCCGGATTAAGAATGTTGAGGCCCCTAGGCAACCCAAGTTTGGAGTCCCCTTAGGAAACTTTTGTCTTTTCCCTCCAAAACCTCGGATAACTCATCTATCTCCGAGCGGTATTCCTTTAATGTATTAGTGAACATTTTAGAGATTTAAACTTAAATTTTTGTTTCATTTGTTGCTTGAAGAGATAAAGCAAAGAAATAGTCAAGAAACTGTTTATTTTTATAATTTTGCTTAAATTTTTCAATAAAAAATTATTTTATTTTTTTTTATATAGTTATCAATAAACAAATGATTCATTTTAAAGTATAATAATTTTTCTAATAATGAAAAAAAGAAAAAAGGTCGTAGAAAAAGTATAGTATACTACTCACATGTAATGGCTATTACTCTCATGAATAACGACACTCGCCTTCGACTCGTGTCGCAAACTTCATCATCGTGAGTAATACCCATCATTTTAACTCCCTTAGACGGACACTCTCAACAACGGGCGCGTACAGTAAATGAGGTGTAAATGCGGACAGTAAATGAAAAAAATTAACATTTTTTTTTAAATATTTTGCAATATAAAAATTTGTGAATACATTTATTATTTCAAATCAATACAGATGTCCACGACGTGATATTTAATACTGTTCACGTTATCAACACTAAGTAATAAAAATTTAATGTGTGTGTCCGTCGATGAAAGAATTGCGACACCAGGAACTTGTTAAATTATTGATTTGACTGGAACAAGGATTTAAGAATTTTAACTGAAATGTCTGATTAAGCCTATTCAATGGACGTAGTTGTATTTTTATGAGTGTTTTTGCAACGTGAATATTATGGGGTCCGCCAAAAGGAGGTGTTAAGTTTGAAAGAAAAAGTCGATTAGGGTGCTAAATTAGACTTAGAAATAATTGTTTTCGATTGATATTGTAAAGTGCGGTCTAAAAGTAGTCTAAAAATAAAAAATCCTGTTTCTTGTAAAATTATTCAAGAAAATGCATTAGAAGTTGTAAGGGTAGTAAGCGTTGATATGAAAGCTCCTGGTGGATGGCAAATTTGAGAGGAATGAGAAATTTTGTGAGCAACACAATATTTTCTTCAAATTTGTATGTGGCGAAGCAGTTGCCGTAGATTGATTAGTGGTTTCTAAATGGAAGGAAAAACTTATCACTTTAATGAATGTATACCATTTGTATATGTAATGAATGTATACCTCTCCACTATACATTTTTAACGCAGATGAGACGGGATTATTTTTTTAGAGTTTAGAGCATAACCCAAGTAAACTTATAACCTGAAAGGAGAAAGGTGCACTGAAGGTACGGCTTCTAAAGATAGGATCACAATTCTATTTTGCACCAATAGGATGGGGGCCAAAGAAAGGGCACTGGTAACCGGGAAAAGTAAAATTTCTCGTTGGTTCAAGGGTTTGCACGCAGAACAATTACCTATCGAATGATACAGCAATAAGCATTCGTGGATAACAAATGACAAGGGAAATGATGACAGATTGGCCAATCAAATCTGTTAAAAACCGGAGGGACCGCAGACGTTCGGATACAATTAGCGTCTCTTTTCAAATACAATGACATCGACTTTTCAAAGTAACAAGACACTTACTCAACATACACACTACACATTACACTAGGTACCTAATTGGAAAAATCCACTGTACCATCACAATGCCAATGACCATTAGTTGGCGAGGCATTAGCTAAATGAAAAAAAAAATTGATAAAAGAATGCAGGGAGAAAATCAAAAAGTTCTTTTATTCCTAGACAATGCTGCGTCTCATCCATAACTTGTGTTATGTAATATTAAACTAATATTTTTTCTATTTATATGTATATACACATACCTATATACACTTATTTTTAAAAATTTTAAGATGACATATTTTTTTCCCTTCAACGGACACCTCCTTTAAACGGACACTTTATGCGGAACGACTACTGTCCGTTCAAGGGAGAGTTCACTGTAGCATAATTTTGTGCCACTGTCGAAAGGTAACAGTTTTTAATAATTTTCATTTTTGAAAATGACTGTTCGCCTGTTGCATTTGTAATCATTAGCGTAAGATAAACCTTACAAGCTATACTCCATTCCACGAACATACGACTGTTGTGGATTATCTCGACAACGAATATTTTACTATGCAAATTATGAAGAACGAAAGTAAAGTGCAAAATACATTGTTGTTTATTGGAACAATTATTAGATCCATTTACTTTCGCACTTCTTATGTTGCACACTAAAATATTCGTTGTCTTGATAATCCAAGACAGTCGTATATTCGTGGAATAGCCCATACTGACAAATTTCTAAACTTAGATTCTAATAAATCTAATTCTCATAAATAGCTCAAAAAGACTATGAAGCCGGAATAAATTGTTTTCGCTACAAGTTCTGAAGATGGACTATAAAATATTTGAACTGCATTAGTTTTCATGTAGTTTTGAAACACACTCCTTTATTTGAGTATCACTCAGTTTTGAAAAAACACACAAAACACCAAATACTGGAGTTATTGACTCGTACGCTGTCAACTAACGACTCAGCTCAATAATTAGCTTATCCAAAATTGGTAGATTCGTTTCAACCTTTAACGTTTCTCCACCTTGTAGGAAAACTTCATTGGAATTAGCATCATCAAAATGTAGTTTTCTTGCTCGCGTTTGTTTACTCTCGTCGGTATATTCAGAGTACTGTAGATCGCAGATCTTCTGCTCGTAGTAAGCAAAATTATCTCTTTGGGATTTTAAGAACTCCAAAAGTCATTTTAGAAGCTGAACTGCAGTTTCAAGTTCAATCTCTTCTCTCTGTAATGATTTACTGACAACGTTGATGAGTTCTAAAATTGTTGTCCAAAACTCATTCATTATGAATGTTTCTGTTTTGACATTTCTTACAACAAACACTTAGCCTCATGAACTGTTTCAGCTTTCTGATTTGGGTCTTCAGCAAGAGTATGAAAAGCAGATTTGAAGGCGTTGTAACCTTTAGATAAAACTCTTGTTGCATCAGCCCTTGCATTCCATCGAGTGCTGCTTGTTCCTTTAAGGACGAGTTTTAGATCGTGGCGAATGGGATCGCTTAGTTGAGTTTCTTTAAAGCATTTTATCGTAGCTTCCCAACGGTGGGTCGAGGCTAAAAAAAAGTTGTACACGGACTAAACCAATCCAAAATACCACATTGTACCACAAAATACGGGTCCATCGCAACTTTTAGCAGTACTTACTCCAACTAAAGAGAGCGTTCGGCACAAAAAATGTTAATGGCAATTTTGTTAATATTAGATGAATGGGCCTGGAGACCATTGTATTTGCTCCTGGAGACTCATTTCTTGCTCTTGCTCTTGCTCTTACTACTTTTCTAAGAAACTCTACAGATTGATAGGCAGTACTGTTCTTTCTGTCAAACGGCATTCATTAGCGACTTATTCTCACAACACAGGCTTTCTAGGTGAACAAAAGTATGCATTGTGATGTAGTTTTATACGCCCAACATCACTTTTATGGTATTGCGGAATATTAAAATTTTTCAACATAATTTGATTTATAATTTTTATTTAAATCTAATTTGTTTTTTCATTTTGGGCCCTGCGAGGCCCCCTTTGAGGCCGAGGCCCTTAGGCTACTGCCTACTATGCCTATTGGTTAATCCGGCACTGCTTAGGCATTTGTTTATGAACACTTGCATCTCTCCAATACGTTTTCTTGGCACTGTCCAAGTTTCTGCTCCGTATAGTAGTACAGTCTTCACGTTGCTTCTGAATAATCGTATGTTGATTTTACTTGTGATCTGACGGACGAGACCATATTTTTCTTAGCATATTGAATGCGTTTTAAGCTATTCTTATTCTCCGTTTTAAGTCCTCCTCCGTCCCTCCTTTGTTGTTCAAAATACTGCCCAATTAGTTTAAATTCTTTACCGTTTCTAATTCCGTGCCACCTAATGATATTCCCATTTCTCTAGGTGTATTTATTTTCATTCTCTTAGTTTTTCTGACGTTTATGTTAAGTCCGATCTTCTTCCCTGCCTCTGCTACTTTTTCAGTTTTGTGTTGTATTTTTTCTGTTAAAAGGCATACCTATACCTATATATAATTTGCAAATTCCAAGTTGGTTAAAAACGTTCCAGTTTATTCCAGTCTTGTTACTAGTAACCTTGGATATGATTCAGTCGATCGCTTCTACTTAAAACAATTCGAAAATTTAGATCCCAAGAATTAAAGAATTCTACTGGGACCAAGTTCTGGTAAAACAACCTGAATTCTTGCTTTCTAAACATTCAACGCCAATAAACGATGAATTTTGAAGAAGACGAGGGAAAATATAACGGTAGGGAAGCCCAAGCGAAGATTTTGCGCATTTCTCGATTGCGTCAGAAAACCACATGAGGAGAATCCTTGTACTCTGTAAATGTACCTCTGCCATATAGTGGCTCTTAATACAGGGTAGTTCGCTAAGAGGGGTTCGAAAAAATATATCCTTAACACTCCAGTGGTCGCTATATGAGATTTTCTCTCACGGTTTCAGAAAATTGCGCACAACTTTTTTTTGGGAAATTATACGCGCTGTAGTTCCTTCTAGTCTCCTAACTATCCTCCCTCGACAATCTAATAGACTCGTCCGCTCAGATAGTGACTCAGTTTACTTAGTATTACCATATTGTTGAGTCAGTGCGCTTCATGTGAGAGATTCTCTCATCAAGCGACCACCCGCGTCACCAACTGTACATAAAAATTAATTTTATTTTTCACCTTAAAACCTAAAATAATATCCTTTTATGATGTAATAAAAGGCGCTGTGGATGTGTTCGATGATATGAAAATCCTATATTCTGTTTCACGGGCTAGTTATAGATGGTCACTTACCAGATTTATATTTTTCAATGTTAAATATTGGCGGCATCAATAGTCACATTTTATATAAAGATAATAATAAAACAGAAAAACGTCGTGTCTTTTTAAAGCAAATGGCTTTATCGTTGATGAAACCTCATGTTTTTTGTAAAATTTTGTAAAGAAAGGCAAAAGTTGGATATGTGAGAGAAAATCTCACGCGCGATCTACCAGCGACCAATGCCGGGTTAAAAAAAAACTCGAAATCGTCAGATTAAGAAAAGGTAAGTTAAGTACATACAAACAGTGTATTTATATTTGTATTTCAAAAATCTGACGATTTGAGAGGAGCGTAAGGAAATGGCAGAGTCACAAAGTTTCACAAAAAAATGAATATTTCGCGAAACTAACATCAGATCAAAGAACTGAAAAATTCTTGTTCAATATTTTTCAAAAATCTATCGAATTACACTAAACATCCCCACAGATGTGGGGTGGGTAGCTTTAAAATCTTTAAGAACCACCGCGTTGTTTGGCGAAATGAACCTCAGACTCTAAAAACAAAAAAAAAATAAGTGTTCAATGTTTTTCAAACATCTATAGAATGACACCAAACACGACCCCCCACAGAGGTGGGGTGGAGAGTTACTTTAAAATCTTAAACACTAACATCCATTTTGTTTTCACCCATTTTGAAAAAATGTGAAATCTTTGTATTATCCACGTCCGTCTGTCCGTCTGTCCGTAACCACAACTCCTCCGGCAATATAGCAGCTAGAATGACAAATGAGGTGTCAAATGAAAGCTGATAATCCAAGGATGGTACTAAAGGTGAGATATTTGACCTTGGCGGTCTGTCCGTCGGTCTGTACGACCGCGAATATAACTCCTCCATCATTATACCAGGTAGAATGACAAATGAGGTGTCAAATGAAAGCTTGTAATCCAAGGATGGTACTAAAGGTGAGATATTTGACCTAGGCGGTCTGTGCGTCGGTCCGTACGACCGCGAATATAACTTCTCCGTCATTATACCAGGTAGAATGACAAATGAGGTGTCAAATGAAAGCTGATAATCCTAGGATTGTACTAAAGGTGAGATATTTGACCTAGGCAGTCTGTGCGTCGGTCCCTCCGACCGCGAATATAACTCCTCCGTCATTATACCAGGTAGAATGACAAATGAGGTGTCAAATGAAAGCTGATAATCCAAGGATGGTACTAAAGGTGAGATATTTGACCTTGGCGGTCTGTCCGTCGGTCTGTACGACCACGAATATAACTCCTCCATCATTATACCAGGTAGAATGACAAATGAGGTGTCAAATGAAAGCTTGTAATCCAAGATGGTACTAAAGGTGAGATATTTGACCTAGGCGGTCTGTGCGTCGGTCCGTACGACCGCGAATATAACTTCTCCGTCATTATACCAGGTAGAATGACAAATGAGGTGTCAAATGAAAGCTGATAATCCTAGGATTGTACTAAAGGTGAGATATTTGACCTAGGCAGTCTGTGCGTCGGTCCCTCCGACCGCGAATATAACTCCTCCGTCATTATACCAGGTAGAATGACAAATGAGGTGTCAAATGAAAGCTGATAATCCAAGGATGGTACTAAAGGTGAGATATTTAACTTAGGCGGTCTGTACGTCGGTCCCTCCGACCGCGAATATAACTCCTCCATCGTTATACCAGCTTGAATGATAAATGAGGTGTCAAATGAAAGCTTATAATCCAAGGATGGTACTAAAGGTGAGATATTTGACCTAGGCTGTCTTTCCGTCGGTCCGTACGACCGCGAATATAACTTCTCCGTCATTATACCAGGTAGAATGACAAATGAGGTGTCAAATAAAAGCTGATAATCCAAGGATGGTACTAAGGTGAGATATTTGACCTGGGCAATCTTTCCGTCGGTCCGTAGGACCGCCAATGTAACTCCTCTGCCATTATACCGGGTAGAATCACAAATGAGGTGACAAATGTCAAAGTTTAGTAAGAATGACTCAACATTAGTAAATTCGTATATCAATCCACGCAAAGTTACACATAAAATTCAAATATTGTCTTCCAGTTCTACTTTCGATTACTTTGGGTGAAAACCTAGGACTTACGAAGTCCAATTACTTGTTTTTATTGAAGATTTGGATCTCTTTCGCACAAATAAGTAACTTTTGTTCAAGACATTTTTTCGAATTATCAATAGATTTGAATTAGAATTATCAACATTTGTACCCGCTCACCGCTCGTAAATAAAATCCAATTTTACTGGACTAATATAATCAGTTTTACATCTTGCAGGCAATGCAAGTTTATTAGCTAAAGGCAGAAGATTATAATTTCCATGCAAAAATAATAACCAAACAGCTTAATTTACCAAAGTATTGACGTCTTGAACGGTAATAACAACTTCTTAATTACCGAAAATTTTTAAAATTATCATACAAAAAAACAATGAAGGGAAACAATGGTAATAGGTATACGCTATCTACTAATTTTTAAAAACAGAACTAAATAAAACTTAAATGTAGTAATGAAACAAAGACTTACTCACAATCATTTAATTATACTTTGACGACCGGTTTCGATCTCTACATTATTCAGATCATCTTCAGGTCGGCGTTACAAGTAGTTAAATGATGCCGTTACAAGGGATGCGTTGCCACTTAGTTGTTAACATGTTAATACGTCCAACTTATGCTAATAGGTTAGCTGGGAGAGGAATAGGGCGCAAACAGACATGTTACGTAGGTCAAAACACAGTAAATTTTTTGAAATTTGAATGGATCCTGAAGGAAGATGCGTGCTGTGAAACAAAGGATGTTGTGTTAGACAGGAGAAAGACAATGCTCGAGTGGATGTGTTTTAAATGTAGCTAAGTTTGAAATCACTTTATTGTAGACTCTTGTACTAATGTGATGGTCTTTGCTCGTTGATGTTTTGCGATATGGGCAGAGGTCAAAGTATGGGAAATGACAAATAGGAAAGTATTTAATTAAATTAAATTAAAATGTATTGTTCCCGGTCAAAGGACTAAGGGATGTCACAAATTTAATAAATTGTAGGTGCCAAACACTTTGAAATCTATGAAATGTATAGAAATTATAAGAAGGCTAATTAGATGAAAAAATAGTAAAAAGTTGTCAAAAGAGAGTGGTTAAGAAACTGTAAAAAGTAAAAAATTGTAAAAAGATCAGAAAAAGGCAAGGGTTATTTTGTTTGAGTTATTGTATGATGGAATATGTTCAGAGACCTCCTATAAATATAAATTATAATATATAATAAACATAAATATTTATGTTAATTTCTTGGAGTTCTAACGTTGTATTAACTTTTTTATTGGGAGATATGCAGATGCAATATGTCAAAAGAACAGAAAAGGCCTTTAGACAGATGTGGAGGAGACCTACATCAAGAAACGGATATAATAAATATGGCATGATAGAGGTATAGTGTATTATTTAATTTTAACCTGCTGCTGAAAAGATAAAATAAGAATCAGTAGGCTAGAAAATGTAATATTTTTCCTTATCTAAAATGTAATATTACCTAACTAAATAATGGTTATTAAAGTTTTTTACCAAAGATAAATTTCGACGTAAAATAAAAATTCCAGCGCCAACGAACTTGATTAAAAAATAAAAGGATTCATTATTTTGTCATTTCATCTACTACAAAGTGAACGTATTTATTCATTATTCATTCATATGTCCAAAAAATTAGCTTTTAACGAACTAAATTTTGTAGAGAACATGCATTTTAAAATAATATGAATAAAAAATGCATGTTATTAAAAATATTAACAAAAGCATGTACGGACACGTTTAGAGACAGAGCAGGGTTTATACACGATATGTATATAATGTGTCCCAAGATAACCCAAATAAGTCCCATAAAATTGGTAATTTCCTTATACAGTTCACATATTCATGAGATGGAACACACCTAATAGGATATTGATTATGTACTATAGAAAGGAACTACAACGTTAACGGGGTTTTATTATTTCATATGGTCAATGAATCTCTATATATGAAAAACCGCGGAGTGCTACCATTTAAAGGGGTGCGTTTTTGAGAAATTGGTAAATTAGTCCCTGGGCACAGGTTACATTAGGGTGGGTTCTAAGCACTTTTGGTACAAACACGTCTACATAAAAATTGTTTCTGGTTAAATTTCCTATCTAAATATAACTTTTTAAAGTCAAAGATACTTTTTTTACAAAAATATATTCAAAAGAAAAAGCACAAAGAAACCCAAAAGAAATAAATTTTGTTTTGTCTCATAACTTTTCTCCACGGGGATATTGTTATAGACATTGCTTTACAGAAAAAAAAACCTACACATTTTCTCTTTAAAATGATGTTTGGTAGAGGTCATTAGGATTTACAGTTTTCGAAATATGATTTTTCAAATTTCGCCACTAACAGCAATTTTGAGCATTTTTCTTTGTTATTTCGAAAATATTGTTCTGTAACTTTTTTCTATGTAACTTTATGTATATGCAACGGTACATGTAAGAGGAATAGAAATCAATTACCTGTAAAATGTTCTACTGTATAATGTTGTACGACTTCTTTTAAAGAGGTTATCTTTTTCAAGACTTTATACTTTTGACGAGTTTTTATATTTTTTACGATTATTTTTAAATTTCCCATTATAACTTTTTTTTACATTTAGGTATATATTGTATAATAAAAAAGAAATCTAATTCTGTTTACTTTAAAATAGTGTATTATACAAAATTCTAGGATTATTTTTGAATAAGATAGGCTTTTTCAAAATTTAAAGTACTTGAAACGATTTTTGATTTTAGGATTATTTTTTAAATTCCTCATTATAACTTTTTTATGTGATTGTGTGTTATGATTAAATCTTATTTTTATAGGTAATGCTATGGATCCACTTGACTCGGCTGGGCAAACTTCAAAATGTGGATTAATTCCAATATTTACTGTCAAAGCTCCTGCACTACAAGATTTGCTTGAAAAAATAGCATGTAAATGTACCAAAGGATGTACACAAAACTGCGGTTGTAGGAAGATAGGAATTAGTTGTTTAATATTCTTCAAAGGATGCATGTGCATCGGTACTAATTATTGTGGGAACTCTAAGATAACTGAGACGTCAGAGGAAGATATTGAAGCTAATGCTAACGAAGAGATGGACTTTGATTTTGAAAAAATTTTAAATGTCAACGTTTAAATAATTTTAACTAAAGTGATATTTTCTAAGACTAATGTTTGTGTAATTTGTGTAAAAGAAATAATTTTAAATAATACAGGTAAAAAAATATTAAAGAATCACTCGGTTTCCATTACATATTTAAATATAGATGATACACCATTTTAAAGAACTGAAAGTAAGCCCTCTTTATTGAGCAATATATAGTATATTCATATACAAGAAAAAAAAGTTATAATGAGAAATTTCAAAAACAATCGTAAAAAATGTAAAAAATATTTTTTTATATTAGGTAATATATAATATATAATATATAATATATAATATATAATATATAATATATAATATATAATATATAATATATAATATATAATATATAATATATAATATAATATTATATAATATATAATATATTATATAATAATATTATTTAATTTTTATATTAAATTATAAAAAATCGTTAAAAGTATAAAACCTTGAAAAACCATAATCTCTTTAAAAAAAGTCGTACAACGTTATATAGTAGACCATTTTAAATGTAATTTATTTCTATTCCTATTACGTGTACCATTGCATATACCTAAAGTTACGTAGAAAAAAGTTACAGAACAATATTTGCGAAATAACAAGGAAAATGTCCCAAAATTGCTGTGAGCGGCGAACTTTGAAAAATCATATTTCGAAAACTATAAATCCTAATTACCTCTACTAAACAACATATTAAAGAAGAAATATGTAGGTTTTTTTCTGTAAAGCAATGTCTATACCTATTTCCTCGTGGACAAAAGTTATGAAACAAAAAACAAAATTTCGTTCTTTTGGGCTTATTTGTGCTTTTTCTTTTGAATATATTTTTGTAAAAAAAGTATGATTGACTTTAAAAAGTAATATTTAGATAGGAAATTTAACCAGGAACAATTTTTATGTAGACATGTTTGTACCAAAAGGGCATAGAACTCACCCTAATGTAACCTGTTCCCAGGGACTAATTTACCCATTTCTCAAAAACGCACCGCTTTAAATGGTAGCACTCCACGGTTTTTTCATATATAGATGTCCACTGACCATATGAAATAATAAAACCCCGTTAACGTTGTAGTTCCTTTTAGCTATCTTATTTTGAATATAATCAATAGTCTATAATGAACTGCTGAAGTTATAGAGGCGCAAACATAGACAATGTTAAGATTGACAGTGTCAGTTTAGATACTTAGGTGTGGAAATATCTAGCGACAGGCATCTGTGGCAAGAATCAAAACAGCAAGCAACGAAAGCAGCGAGAATATCTGGTTTCCTGAGGGATATAATCTGGCGGAATAAATATATGAGCAACGAAAGCAAACTCCGCATTTATAAGACATGTGTTAGACCCGTACTGACATAAGCAGCTGAGACAAGGGCCGAGACAACAAAGATCAAACAAATAATGAAAACAACAGAGATGAAAACCCTAAGATCCATAAGAAGTATCACACTCAGAAATAGAATACGAAACGGAGACACATTGAGAGAGCTAGGCGTTCAAGACGTAGTGAGATGGACAAGAGCGTGACGACGCATGTGGAGAGACCACGTAGATCGGATGGACCCTGAACGTATGGCGCATTGGGCGAAAACACCAAGCGACCCATAGGAAGACCCAAAAAACGATGGTACGAGAGTTGGAGCTCCGGATCGCAGCAAAGACTGTAACAGAAGAAACAGGACATAGTCCTATTACAAGAAGAAGAAGAAGAAGAAGAAGAAGAAGAAGAAGAAGAAGAAGAAGAGGAAGAAGAAGAAGAAGAAGAAGAAGAAGAAGATTGACAGTGATCTTAATATTGAGGACTGGAATTTTAAATGTCGGGAAAGAAAATAAATTGGATAGAAATGAATTGAAAAGACTAAGGAATCACATGTAAATTAAGAATGCCAGAAAGACATAAACTGCTACCAGACCAGAAAAAAGGAAGATATTAAAGCAGCAAAATATGAGATAAGATCAGAAATTATTGCCCGTAAAATCATTGGTTTGACGATAAATGCAACAAAAGAAAAAAAAAGAAGCCTAGAGAAAAATGCTTACTTGACAAACTTGATCAACTGTAGAGAATTACCAGAAGAAGAGGAGGGAATAAAAGATAATGCACAAAAGAAAAAACGAAACAACGTAAATAAGGATCTTAAATATACCGGTTGGTGAATTGGAAAACGGGCCATAGAAAATTCAATGTAAAATTCTAAACTGTTGAATTCCTGCTTCCCTAAATATATATCAAAACGCTTAATAAACTGTTTGTACAGGATTTAAATCTTTATTGAAAATAACTGTTAAAATTGTTTTACGAATTAAACATATTCCAAAATTTTGTAACAATATAATAAATTTTTTAGACTATGACGCCAAAGTTAGGCCTCACACAATGTCATGATGTGTAACGGCTGCGTTCGGTCACAATGAAGTTATTAATATTAACAATATTTGAACTGTAAAAAATTTTGTTTTATCGTTTATTGTTTAAAACATAATAAAGTTGATAAGATACCCTCAGTTGAGGAGAAAGTATTAATAATAAAGATGTTTTATTCAATCAATAGTGTCCGCATTGTCAGTTTAAATAGTAACGTGGGCCTAAATTTTACACACATACCTACTGTGGCAAATGTATCATATTTTTCAAAATTTTGGAATGTGTTTAAATCATAGAACAATTTTAACTTTGGTTTTTAATACAGATTTTAATGTACTTCCCATGACTTTTGATGTAAAATAATTAGGGAAGCAGGAATTTAACAGTTTAGAATTTTACATTGAGTTTCCTTAGGCCCGCTTTACGATTCACCACCCGGTATAGCAAACTTTAGCAAAGCAAAATAATTCAGAGAAAGTTAAGAAAGTTAACGTCAACAGAAAAGAATTCAAAGCAACTACAAATCAATACAGAAGTCCGAATGGTGTCCTATAGGGCTTTTCATCGATTGTAATATGTTTCGAGCTTCTGTCATGTGTCGTATAATATTAATATATCTACGTCATACGTTTTTGGTTTGTATCATTGGTATATAACAATAACGTATGACGTAGATATATTAATATTATGTAACACATGACAGAACCTAAAAACAAATTACTGTGAATGAAAAGCTCGATTAACAACAAGGAAAGACGTATTGAATCGGTGAGTATATTACTTTAACTGGGTACTTAATATAAGTAGAGGAACAAAAAGATAACCTGGAAGACAAAACAGATGAGGTAAACGGAACAGGCGAGAGGAAAGAGGGACCGCCTTATTTTTAATTGAAGAAATGAATAATCCTTTTCATAAACAAATTCAACGGTATTAGATTTAACTATCCTTTCCTAATTACTTTCCCAGAGAACAGCAGTTCTCGCCAGTGGCGCACAACCCCTCTACATGCGACACTATAATATACAGTATGTCACTGTAAGTTGGAACCATATGAAAAACTTTTTTTTATTAATAATTTTGCGAAAAATGTTATGCTTCATAAAAAGCTCTGCATGGTGTAAAACCTAAGATTAAACCATCACATATCAAATTTTATGAATATTATACGAGGTATGTCAAAAAATATGAATTTCACTCAAGAGTAAAGTAGATTTATTTTTTAGAATATTGAAAATTTTTATTACGAAAAGTTGTTTGGAATTAAGAACTATAGTCTAATATGCAATTTCATCCTTCTAATTAAAAAAAAATTAAGAAACGCTTTTCTTTAGTTACGAGTGACTAAAATTAAAAATATAAAAAAAATCAACTAAAAAGCAAAAAATAAAAAAAATTGAAAAAATCTAACACATTCGTCAAAGAAAAGCGTGGCGCGTCTTCATCGAATAAACGGTTTTCGCCTAACGCTTTTCTTTAACGAATGTGTTAGATTTTTTCAATTTTTTTTTGCTTTTTAGTTGTTTTTTTTATAATATTTTTAATTTTAGTCACTCGTAACTAAAGAAAAGCGTTTCTTAAAAAAGTGTTTGTCATATTTTTTTATTTTTTACTTTTTAGTCTTACACTTTTCAAATATTAAAATATATCGTCATGTTTCTTAAAATATGTATAAAACATATTATGATGTACTAATATGAAAAGTAGTCGGAATCGGCAGAAAATTTGAAACTTTATTGTTTATTTATGAAGCATAACGTAAACAATTAACTTAAAAAGTGAAAATATGTATAGTTCATATCATTAGCTAAAATCCGTAAAAGTTTTAAGTTTTTACATTTTAAAAAACAAGAGAATTTAAACATTTTCCATTAAAATCGTTTTTTTTTATTTAAACAAGTATTAAACATAAAAAAATGTATTGATTATTCGTGTATTGTTCCCGCGAATGCATATGTCTGCAAATTTTCATTAATTTGCATTGGAGAAAAGGCACTCAAATTAACGTCTAAAGATTTGACGCAAACTATTGAACTAAATAAAAGCGTTTATAAAATGATTTATTTTTAAATTATGCATAACGAACAATATTTTCAGTTATTTTAATTATGTTACTCTTTTATTATTAATTAAACTCAGATGGGCAGGGCATGTGATACTCAGTAAAGACAATCGCCTTATAAACAATGTGTTCTGGGAAATGCCAGATGGAAGAAGGTCTGTAGGGCGGCCTAGAAAAAGGTGGAAAGCTGCAGTCAAAGAAGATCTAGAGAAAATGGGAGTGCGACAATGGGAATTAGTGGCACATAGTGTTGCCCAAAATCGGTCTTGGTCTTGCAGTCTTGGTCTTGTTCTTGCGTTTTAGCAAGACCAACCAAGACCAAGACCGCCTTATTTTAACAAGACCAAGACCAAGACTGACCGTGCAAGACTTGAGCAAGAAAGACTAGGCCTGCGAGACTTGCGTCTTGCAGTTTGAGTGTCGTTCTATGGAATAATATAGGGTGTAACAAAAATACAGGTCATAAATTTAATCACATATTCTGGGACCAAAAATAGTTCGACTGAACCTAACTTACCTTAGTACAAATGTGCACATAAAAAAAGTTACAGCCCTTTGAAATTACAAAATGAAAATCGATTCTTTCCAATATATCGAAAACTATTGGAGATTTTTTATTGAAAATGAACATGTGGCATTCTTATGGTAGTAGTATCTTAAGAAAAAATTATAGTGAAATTTAGACACCCATAAAAATGTTATGGGGGTTTGGTTCCTTTAAACCCCCCCCCCCAAACTTTTGTGTACGTTTTAATTTGATTATAATTGTAGTACCATTAGTTAAACACAATGCTTTAAAAACTTCTTTGCCTCTTGGTACTTTTTCGAAAAGTCAGTATTTGTCGAGATATTTTGCATATTATTTGTCAAATCCACCACATATTTGTATATGGCCACATATACCGGGTGTCCACTTATATTTTCCCCCATTTTAACTGCCTATAACTTCTAAACGGCTCAAGATAGAAATATGCGGTTTTCGCTGAAATGTTTTATGTTTTATTTTAGTAAAAGTTTTGTCTGAATGGATTGAATTTTTTATATCGCTTTCAACTACGAAAAGAAAAATGGCGGATTTTTTAAAAAAAACGTTGTTGACTTTTTTTTAATGGAACACCCAGTATATTTTTTTGTAAATTGAAAGAAAGGTCATTCACCTATCCAGCGATATAAAGTTTTTCAAAATCGGTTGGCAAATCACTGAGTAATTAATTTTTAAAATGAGAGGTGCAACGTGGATATCACACACCTAAATAACATAACTAATAAATTAATATTATGTTATGTGATTTCCACATTGCATCTCTCATTTTAAAAATTAATTGCTCAGTCATTTGACCACCGATTTTAAAAAAATTTCAAGTTTTTAGGTAAATGACCATTTTTTATGTCGCTTTTAAATAAAAAATGGCGGATTTTTGGAAAAAACAACGTTGTTGACTTTTTTTATTGAAACACCCAGTATATTTTTTTGTAGCTTGAAAAAACGGTCATTTACCTATCCAGCGATTTTAAATTTTTTAAAATCGGTTGTCAAATGACTGAGCAAATAACTTTTAAAATGAAAGATGCAATGTGGAAATCACATAACATAATATCATTTTGCTTAGTTATGTTATTTAGGTACGTTGCACCGCTCATTTTAAAAATTAATTATTCAGTGATTTGAAAACCCATTTTGAAAAACTTTATATCGTTGGATAGGTAAATGACTTTTCTTTCAATTTACAAAAAAATATACTGGGTGTTCCATTAAAAAAAAGTCAACAACGTTTTTTTAAAAAATCCGCCATTTTTCTTTTCGTATTTGAAAGCGATATAAAAAATTCAATCCATTCAGACAAAACTTTTACTAAAATAAAACATTTAATCGAAAACCGCATATTTCTATCTTAAGCCGTTTAGAAGTTATAGGCAGTTAAAATGGGGGAAAATATAAGTGGACACCCGGTATTATGTTATGTTCATCTGTGATATAGCTAAGTACGATTATGGAGACTTGATAATAATAGGAAAATTTATTTATGATTTACATTTTTAGGTATATTTTGAACCATATTAAACAAGAAGTCACATCTCGATAAAATGTGCCTTATCGAAAAAATACAAAGCAAAAAAGTTTTAAAAACACTGTTTAACTAATGGTATCGGGTATCGCAGTAATAGTTTAATTGGAACGTACACAACCATTTGGGAGGATTAAAGGAACAAAACCCCCATAAAATCTCTACGTAAACATATTAGAAAAGAAGCCGCAACTCGATAAAAACTGCCTTGTCGAAAAAATACTAAGAACCAAAAAAGTTTAAAAACATTGAATTTAACTAATAGTATCACAATAATAATTTAATTGGAACGTACACAAAAGTTTAAGTGCGTTTAAGGGAATAAAACCCCCATATAATTTTTATGGGGTGCACAAGTTTCACTATAATTTTTCTTTAAGATATTCCTGCCATAAAAATGCCACATGTCCATTTTCAATAAAAAAATCTCTAATAGTTTTCGATATACAGTGGAACCCCGATAAGTCGGCCCCCGATAACCCGGAAGTCCGGCTAACCCGGACCGATTTTCATCAGACAAAAATTTAACAAATAAACAATTTAACAATTTTATCAAATAAAAATGTATGTAGGCCAAATAATATTTCAGAGATAATGTGTATCTGTGTAATTTGAACACATAAGTACAATAGTAAAAATGATTCATGCACACGGCGGCAGCCAGAGCGACCGTCTCAGCTTATCGGAAAGAACAGACACCTGTCTGTATTCCTTTTTCTTTATTTATGTCAAACTGTCTTAGCATTGTTTAAAAAAGACGTGACTATTTAAAAATTCTTGTATTGTGTGTAGTACAGCCTATTAATCACTTCCGTTCTGTAATGTAATCGTGCTTCAGATTGTGTTTGCTTTGTCTACGTAATGGTAACAAAACGTAAAAATGTTGCAGTGACAATGGAAAAGAAACTAGAAACATTAGATAGGATTGATAAAGACGAATCTTTAAAATAAATTTATTGCAGCATCATAATATGATATTATGCTACCATAGGTTTGGTCTGGATCCCGCGTATGAAAAAAAAGTTGATTAATAGCAAGCTAAAAATTTATTAATAGCTTAAGGGTGTCTAGTCGGATAAACTTTGATATATGAGAACACTGGAACAGGGGCAGTTTTAATTGTGGAACAGGTCAAAAATTTGGAACGGTCAGAACACGAAAATGGCACATTTGTTTTGTCCGACAGAACAGACATAAACTCTCCGAACAGAGATTAAACTCTCATGCAAAAATCAGACTGCTATTTATCACCTGTCATAATTCCTGTCATTTGACATATTCTACATGTTCCACTCATTAAAACGCCAATTTGGTGATAAATAGCAGTCTGATTTTTGCATGAGAGTTTAATCTCTGTTCGGAGAGTTTAAGTCTGTTCTGTCGGAAAAAATACATGTGCCGTTTTCGTGGTCTGACCGTTCCAAATTTTTAACCTGTTCCACAGTTAAAACTTCCCCTGTTCCAGTGTTCCCATATATTAATGTTTGTCCGACTAGACACCCTTAAGCTAATAACAAATTTTCAGCTTGCTATTTATCAATTTTTTTTGTACGCAGGATCCAGACCTACCATATTATGGTGTCGGTACATCTCTACAGTATGACTGAGTTTTTTACCAAGAAATGAACAAAACTCTACACTCTATACAACTATACGTAATTTAGATGTGTACTGTGCATATGTGTTTCATGTTTTTGTAATTGTAATGGAGGTTATTTATTAATTTTTACTATATTCTCCGGCTAACCCGGATTTTCGATAACCCGGATCGGCCGCGGTCCCGATTAATCCGAGTTATCGAGGTTCCACTGTATTGGAAAAAATCGATTTTCATTTTGTAACTTCAAATGTAACTTTTTTTATGTGCATATTTGTACTAAGGTAAGTTAGGTTTATTCGAACTATTTTTGGTCCTAGAATAGGTGATTTAATTTATGACCTGTATTTTTGTTACACCTTGTATATTAGTTCGGGTATATGCTTAGAGACTATGAGATACAAAAAAAATATGTAACAAAAATTTGGAACATTGGATTTATCCGCATTAGGAACAATACGATGAACACACATACCGAATTAAAAATATGAACACTTATTTATTGGATACGTACTCAGAGGTCATAATAAATTGTTATACAATATAAAAATAAAATATTTCATTGTTTCCTAATATCAGGCGACGCCTTCGCTCCAAAATTAATTACAATTGAGCAATTGTCTTGATTTTGAGAATAGCAACCTTTCATAAAATAATCTTCTTGTGTTGTGTAACACGACACGACCGTATAATAATATCGCATTGAAACTTTTAAAGAAGTATGTCGCCTATAAGGTGATAAAAACATAAGACGAATACCATATGCACTGTTACGGACAACCACTCAATTGTTTTTCATTATCCATATCGATAAAGACTAAACGTCCTACTTATAAACTTTTTGCAGGGTGTGCAATTAGATATTAGATCAATCGGCCAAACAAAATTTTTTGCTGAAAAAGCACTAGATAAGATAATGCCTGGCTACCCTGTATAGTCCCTTCGCGCACGGTAAAATGTTACAAATCCTTCAAATTTCAAAAAAAGAGATATTTATTATTATATAAAAAGAGATATTGGCCGATGTGTGATTTTGCCATTGTTTTTTTTTTTTTTTATTGTTAATGAAGAACTTATGAGAGGATGGGCGATCGGGCTATATTAAAAACTGAAAAACAATGTTTTTTAAAATGAAATAAACAAATTACTTATCGACAACTGATAAATAAAGTTTAAACTTCAGTTTAGGCACTTCGAGATTTCGAAAATAATATTTTTACTTGTGTTTTTGAGCCTTGAAAATCGTCATTATTCGATTTTTTTCAGTTTTAAATTGTTTATAACTCGGAAACGAATAACTTTAGACAAAACCTACAAAATACCTTTTTTGTTCCATATGATTCAAAGAACCTAAAATAAGTCTGCCAGGGCTGAAACAATTGATTTTTATAATTTGTTAAATTTTTTTTAAATTAATATAGAAATTACGGCATTTCGGTATAGGAAATATTACATGAAAATTAATTAGTCGTTATTATGGTTCAAAATGCAAAAATATACAGGGTGTTCTATTCAAAATACGAAAGTTCATTATATTTTCAAAAAAACGCAAGATCTGGCAACAATCTGTAATTACCACTATAATATCGGCCGCATTAGAAGACCTTTACCCACCAAATTCTATAAAAATCGTTCAAGTCGTTTCCGAGATATTTGAGGCGTTCCATACATAAAACTCACTCTGTATAAATGTTATTTAATTAAACTGCGTGTATTACTTTGGATTAATTCTTGTTAAAAAAAAGTCAATCTTAAAATTTTCAACTATGTAATAGCAAACAAAAATTATCAACTAATAATAGTGTCAAAGCTATTACGTACTGTGCTGTAATTTAATTTGTATTTTTTTTATTTTTTATTTGAATAAATGGCAAATTGTAGAACTCTTTTATTCCATTTCATTTCATATACCTAATGTGAGAGTCCATCAATCCCTTTCTAGACAGATAATGTTCTTTAAAATACAGTCAAGTTTATGTCATTTGTTTGTTTTTTTTTTGTGTTTTCACCATGGTTTAGCAGTTAGCACATGTCAGGTTATTAAATGCAAACGTTTATTAAGAAACAGACTGACTCCCGTGGGACATGGTAGATAGCCCAGTTAGTTAGAGTATAGGCAGGGATAGTTTAGATCGTGGGTTCAAACCCACCTAATGTGAGTTGTTTATTAATAAATAGCAATATGCTAGTGGGTAACTGCGAGACTTGCAAGACTCTTGCTGCAAGACCAAGACCAAGACTGGGAGTGCAATACCAAGACCAAGACCAAGACCAGGTGTACTGGTGCAAGACCAAGACCAAGACTGTCCAAGTCTCGTCTTAGTCTTGCATTTGGGCAACACTAGTGGCACAGGACCGACAAACATGGAAGGCAATAGTAAACGCGGCAAAGACTCACGAAGAGTTGTAGCGCCATTGATGATGATGATGATTTTATTATTAATCTTACGAAAAAAGTTATTCTTTGTAAAAAGTTGTGCATTAGTCCTGTCGCCAGGGGGGGTACAACGGCCTCCTTTATTCAGATGGACTTACCCAAGTTTTTTCATGTATTTTGACCCGTTAATACGAATTCTTTGGGTAACAGTTGATCCGGATGTCGATAAGATTGTTATTGACCAAGAACTTGAGGAATTACATAACAGAGATTTCTCGCAAAACAAAACATTTTTTTTTTGTATTTTTTGGGTCATTCTAAGTAAAAATTGTTCTAACAAGTTTTCCCGTAGGATGCTCAGTTTTCGAGATAAACGCGGTTGAACTTTCAAAAAATCGAAAAACTGCAATTTTTAAACCCGAATAACTTTTCATTAAAAAATAAAATAGCAATTCTGCTTAGCGCCTTTGAAAGTTCAAGTCAAATTATATCGGTTTTGATTATTTGCATTGCTAAAAATTTATTGTGTTATTGTTAAACAAAGCTACAAACACCTAGTGCGTGAGTGATGTTTTCTATGATTTCTCATTTAAAATCGAAGGAGTAGGTAGAATAGGTACTAGTGCAATCGAGGGTATTTCTACGTAGCATGCGTTAAAACGCATGTAAAGGCAAGGTAAACACTATGTGTTTATAGCTTTGTTAAACAATAAAAAAAATAAATATTTAGCAATGCAAATAATTAAAACCGATATAATTTGACTTAAACTTTCAAATGCTGTAAGCAGACTCGCTATTTTATTTTTTAATCAAAAGTTATTCGAGTTCAAAAATTGCAATTTTTCGATTTTTTGAAAGTTCAACCGCGGTTATCTCGAAAACTAGCCATCCTACGAAAAAAATTTTAGAAACATGTTTTGCTTAGAATAACTCAAAAAATACCAAAAAATGTTTTGTTTTGCGAGAGATCGCGGTTATGTAATTCCTCAATTTCTTGGTCAATAACAATCTTATCCGCATCCGGATCAACTGTTACCCAAAAAATTCGTATTCTACGGGTCAAAATACATGAAAAAACTTGGGTAAGTCCATCTGAATAAAGGAGGCCGTTGTACCCCCCTGGCGACAGGACTACATGGTCTAAAACCTTAAATACACCCATCTTGTATCAAATTTGATCAATTTTATACGAGATATGTCAAAAAAGATGAATTTCGATCAAGAATAAAGTACCTTAAGCCAGGCCGCACATCAAAGAAACATGAAACGTAAATTACGTTTCATGGAAATAAACCACTGCTAAACAAATATACGTCCGGTCATTTATATTATGAGACTCTCCGAAAATAAAAATGTGTCATTAGCATGAATCACACTCGTTTCATTGATAGGCGGACTTTGAGATTTGTTTAGCAGTGTTTTCTTTTCATGAAACATCTTTTTCGTTTCATGTTTCATGTTTTTCGTTTCATGTTTCTTTGGTGTGCGGCTTGCCTTATAGTTCAGAATATTTCAATAAGAAGGATGTAATTTACATATGGGGACATGGTTTTTAGTTCTAAGCAAATTTGAATAATCACAATTTTTGATATTGTGAAAAATAACGGTATTTTATTTAAGTACTCTTCAGCGAATTCATATTTTTGACATACCTCGTATAAAATTTATAAAATTAGATATAAGATGGTTGTATTTTAGGTTTTAGACCATGCAGAACATTTTATAAGGAATATCTGTTTTTTTTTAAATTAATAATAAAATAGTTATCATAATTGAAATAACCGAAAATAATGTTGGTTATCCATAATTAACACGTTGACGGACAGAACGTCCATAGACATCTAATTTAAATTGATGTAATGTGACACAACGTCTATAGACGTTGCATTTTTCCCTATTCTACTTTGCAAAATACATATAGTGTCACAACACTTGCTTATACATTTGACGCGCTGTCCGTCAACGTGTTAAATAAAAATTTTCAATTTTTTTTTCAATTCGAAGGATGAAATTGCATATTATAATATAGTTCGTAGTTCCAAATAACTTTTCATAATAACAATTTTCAATGTTGTGAAAAATAAAGCTACTTCACTTTTGAGTGAAATTCATATTTTTTTATATACCTCGTATAATATTCATAAAATTTGATATCTGATCGTTTAATCTCAGGTTTTAGACCATGAAGAGCTTTTTATGAAGAATAACTATTTTCGTAATATTAATAATAAAAAAGTTTTCCATATGGCTCCAACTTACAGGACCATTCTGTGTACTCGAAATTTTCGATTTTCTAAATCTAACTGAATTTAAATTATCAATCAATATCGAATGGCAAATACCATCTTAAGGTTTAGCAAAATACCAGCCAATCAATATGTTAACCATCCATTTTGGTCAAAGGGTGTAGGTTTTATGGTCCTCCCCGTTGGGGTCAGATTTTCGTTCTCGTCCCCAAAACTCACAAAAATTTCAAAAACTTTATACTGACTTCTGCGGTTTCAGAAATTAATGTAATTCGTGAATAAACAAAATGATAGCAAATAGAGAAGAGCAAGAACAGAGAATCGGTCACTGGAAAGACCATGCAAGAATACGTTATCTAGATAATGTATGAAGCCGAGGAATAAACTATAGAAATAACATGCAAATATGTCAATATAGATAACAAAGAGAAGAAGAAAGAAATAACAAAGAAAATTAAGTAAAACAGTTTCTTTGATTTTTCTCTTTTGCTATTCGGTCCTTTTTATCTTTGCAGCAAATGTTTGATCTGTACAAAAAATTATATATTTCTTATCAAAAATTTCCTTTTTTTTTTTTTCTTTAGAAAAAGTCTTTTCGTTTTTATACATTTTTTGCTTTTATTGAGATTTATAGTATGTATCTTTATATAAATCTTTAAAGTAGTATAAATATTAACACTCCAGAAAGAGAAATCACTTACTATATTCCAGGAATACCTCATACCCGCCTGAATCCGTTCTTTTCAACCCTGCACTTGCCATAAAAATTCACTTATCAATCAAAAGCGGAAAATTTTACAGCAGCGATCGCTTTCGCTATATCCGTTTGTTCACTTTTCTTATCTTTTTTCTTCTCGCGCGATGTACTGGGATGCGTTCCATGCAACTCAAGCCGAGAATCGATCATACTCACGCCAAAAACCGATTTAAAACCCATCTGCGAACAGCTTGCCGAATGATTAAATGTTTATGAGTTGAAGGCACTCATTACATTCTCAGAAGAGAAGTAAATATGATCTGGAAATAGTTTTTTTACAGTTTTGTAGATATGTTTACACTAATATATCAATATTCTGTAAGTGAGACGCTTGCGGAAGTTATTGTATAAGAGTACATTAAACACAAAACAAGTGTCGTTACACGTCATATTTTAAGTGTTGCCATATTTCTAATGTGGCAGCAGAGGTCGACGTTTTTTAACAAACAATGTACATCAGAATTTCTATTTCCCGTCTTTTAAATTCACTGATGTGATTTTCTTAAACTGTCAGCTGTTGTCACATATACAATTATTTTTCCATTGTTTATAATTGTTCATAACCTCGTCTTTCATTCTTGCAACATGTCCCGGCCATCCCCATTTTTGCCTTTTAATACATTTGATAATATCTTCGGCTCCGGTTCGTCTACGAACGTCCTCGTTTCTTAGTATATTTCTTAAGCTTAGAAGATATTATCGCACTCATTGCAAAGCAAAAAATGGAGGTGGTCGGGACATATTGACCCATCCTTAAACGACCAAAGAAATCAAAATAATTTTCACCAATTGAGGAGAATTGTCACCAAATTTCTTGAGGAGACCTATGGTTAACAATTGACAAATCAGGGCTGATTGATAATGATAATGAGCCCCTTGTAATAAAAAGTACTAACTTGCTTGTCATTTAGTTTAGATTAGGAAGAGTAGATTAGCAGCAAACTTTTTTTATATAGAGTTTGCTGAAAATAATAGAGTATAGTAAAATAAAAGGAGCCCTGTTAGTGTGTGTGTGTGTGTGAAAAGATGGCTTGGATGCAGGTTCGTTAGCCACAGATTTTTATTTTATTTTAACCTTAATTTATTAGTTTTGTTATATTAATACGTATTTCACTTCTTCTTCTTCTTCTTCTTCTTTTTGTATAGACATGACTCTGTCTGTTTTTCAATGTGCCTGTAGTAAGTTGTCGTTCCATCGTTTTCGTGGTCTTCCCACTGATAGTCTTCCTATTGGGGATCCTCCTCGCTGTCCTGACTATCCTATTTGTTGTCATTCGGCTTATGTTGTCATTCCATTCTATTCTTCTGTTTCTTACCCAGTTATTAATGTTATACCCCTTGCATCTCCGTCGTATATATGTACTTCTAGCTCTGTCTCATAGAGTCTTACCATCTATTTTTCGAAGGGTTTTCATCTCCGCTGTTTCGAGCAATCTTTTTGTCCTCTCTGTGTCGGGTCGTGTTTCTGCCGCGTATGTCATTATTGGTCTGATGACTGTTTTGTAAATTCTGCCTTATATTTCTTTTCCGATATTTTTATTTCTCCATATTGTGTCATTTAGGCAACCTGCGGCTCTGTTTGCTCTATTCACTTGATCTTCCACTTCTGTTTCGAGCCTTCCATAGTAGCCCAGTCGGGATAGCATTTGACCTTGCATTAGGAGCTGCCCCAAATTTTATTTTTCTAATCTTTAGGGAGGGTCAATATTAGTATAAATTTAAAATCTCTACTGAATTCCACCGTTGCGTTAGCCGCCATCTTGATTTTAAACGAGAACCGTTTTTGCTCAATATCTCCGCCATTTTCAATTTTTTGACAAAAAGTGTAGAAACTGAAATTGTTGAAAATATGATTTTCTATAATTTAATTTATTATAATTTTTTTCGTGCGGTCGATATTTTCCGAGTTATGAGGGGGAAATAGTGACAGTTGTAGCATAATTATTGAATTATTGAATTATCTTTATTATTATTAGTTTTACAACAAATATTTACTTATACAAAAATGAAGAGGATTAAATTATACACAATTTTGATCTCTTTCATTTTTTTGATAAAATCAATATTTAAGGTAGTACGTATGTGGTAACGGTGCGAGCATAAGACCTGATTGATTTTGTAGCAATTGTTTTTGTTCAATATCTCCGCCATTTTCAACTTTCCGACAAAAAGTGTAAGAACTAAAATTGTTGCAATTACGATTTACTACAATTTTTCGAGAAAACCAGTGGCGGGTCTACAAGGGGGGCAAATGGGAAAATTCCCCCCAACAGGGTCCAAAATTTAAAAAAAAATTGTTGGAACATCACGATATATTAGCTGACATAAAACTTAAAATATCGACAGACAAATTCAACCAATAAAACCTGCTAGTTAATAAAATTAAGTGAACTTAATGTATATAATGTCTTTTTATGTCTTTTATATACTTAGTTTGGTTGATGTTTCATTGGAAGTTTCAAAAATTGTATAAAATATAATTCTCTTTATTTTTGTTTATGTACAATTATGTCGTAAAGTTAATAATAAATGAGACAATTCAATAATTATACTTCCTCTCCGCTTCCATTATTTTCTCCCTTAACTCGGAGAATATTGATCGTATAAAAAAATTGTGCCAAAGAAATTGTAGGAAATTGCATTTCCAACAATTTTCTTTCCCACCATTTATGTCGAAAAGTTGAAAATGGCGGAGATATTAAGCAACAACAGTTCTCATTTAAAATCAATATGGCGGCTAATGCAACTGCGGAATTCAGTCGAGATTTTAAATTTACACTACTATTGATCTCTCCTAAAGGATATAATTATAAAATTTGGGGCAGCTCGGATACAAAATTCAATTCAATAATTATGCTCCCCCCACCACTTTTTACTATTTTCCCATGTAGCTCGGAAAATATCAAACGCATGAAAAAAATTATTAAAAAGAAATTGTAGGAAACTATATTTTGAACAATTTTAGTTGACAATGGCGTAGATATTGAACAAAAACAATTGCTATAAAATCAATCCGGTCTTACGCTCGCGCCATTACCGCATACGTACTACCTTAAATATTAATTTTAGCAAAAAAATGAAAGAGATCAAAATTGTGTAGAATTTAATTCTATTTATTTTTGTGCAGGTACATATTTGTTGTAAAACTAATAATAAACGAGATAATTCAATAATTCAATAATTATGCTCCAACTGTCACTATTTTCCCCTCATAACTCAGAAAATATCGACCGCACGAAAAAAATTATAATAAATGAAATTATAGAAAACCGTATTTTCAACAATTTCAGTTTCTACACTTTTTGTCAAAAAATTGAAAATGGCGGAGATATTGAGCAAAAACGGTTCTCTTTTAAAATTAAGATGGCGGCTAACGCAACGGTGGAATTCAGTCGAGATTTTAAATTTATACTAATATTGACCCTCCCTAAAGATTAGAAAAATAAAATTTGGGGCAGCTCCTAATGCAAGGTTAGGCCTGTTATTCGTCTAACCCGACTGGACTATAGCTAGATAGTGTGATGCCTAAGTATTTAAACTCCATCACTTGTTCTATTATCTGACCTTCCAGCTCCAATATCTTATCGGATCTGCTGTTATAACCATGCATTTTGTCTTTTGTGAGGAAATTAACATGTTAAATTTTCTGGCGATTATGTTGGATTGGTGCAGCATACGTTGTAAATCATCTTTACTTTGAGAGATTAGTATTGCATTGTCCGTATGGCAGATTATTTTAAGTTGTTTGTCTCCCATTTGGTATCCTTTGTTAGTTCTTACTTTTTTTATTATTTCGTCCATGGTCAGGTTGAACAATAAAGGACTCAAGGAATCCCCCTGTCTTATCCCATTGCCGGCTCCAATTGGGTCAGTTAATTCATCGTCCACTTTTACTTTTATTGTGTTGTTCTGGTAGATGTTTTCGATCGTTTTAATTATTTCTAGAGGTATCTCTCTCGAGTATAACAAATGGATAACGTCCTTTAATATGACCCTGTCAAATGCTTTCTTAAGGTCCACGAAACATTTCTATTTCATTTAAATGACTATATTTTTCTTTCAAGTAGTTTATGAGTAATTTAAATATGTCCATTTCATGACAACTTAGTAGATATTCTATACTAATTGGAAAATACACTTGTGTTTGTCTTAAATTGTAATATAATTGGTCTATATATCTCTCGTTAATTTTGCATTCAAAGAAAATATGTTTCAAATCTTTAATCGAAACATTATCACAAAAACAAACTGCTGAATTAACTAATCCTAATTTGTGCAGATGTGCCTCATATTTTCCGTGTCTAGTTTTTAATCTGACGATAGTAGAAATATCTCGCTTTGGCAGATTATACTTAAATATATATTCAGGTGGTGAAGTAAGTTCTTGACGTAGAGAAAAATATAAATTTTTTGACATGCTTGAAATATTTTTCCATTGTTTTTTCCATATTTTATTTATTCTAGCTTTAACGTCATTTACTGCATCTGTCGATATGATCTGAGTTAGGATCTCATCTTTTTTAATTGCATCTTTGCCCAACTAATTCACTTTCTTACCCAGTATACCGGCATGCCCTTTTGCCCATATAAATACCATTTCCACTTTAGACAAATTATTTTTTATATTACATAAAATTTTTGATTTATATGAACTAAAATCGGTGTTTTTAATTGCAAATATTGCAGATTTGGAGTGTTATTATCACAGCTTTTTTAATATTATTCTCTTTGATCCATTCGAGAGCGTTTTCAATGGTTATAAGCTATAAGCTCTACTCTACTAAAAACGAACAACAAATTCAACAAACAATTTAAGATAACAAGAGCCTCAAAGTTCTATGAAGAAAACTAACAAATGGCAAAAAAGAAATAACGAAATTAAAGGATAGAGATGGAAATATCATAATCAACAGAGATGAATTATTAAGGGTAGTAGAAGACTTCTATACAGAACTATACAACAGCCAACAAAACCATGATGAGCCACTAGAAGATTCAGGAAAAGGTTAGTCAACCCAAGGATCGGAATTGATACCTGATATACCAACAGACGAAATCAGGAACGCATTGAGAAAAATGAAAAGAAATAAAGCTCCGGGAGAAGACAATATCGTTATAGAAGCCGTAAAAATTGGAGGAGACAGACTTTTAAACAACATAAAGGAATTGTTTAACTTATGTCTGCGCCAAAGTGAAACACCTACAAGATGGTACACTTACCATCTTATTGCACAAAAAGAGCGATCCAACAGACCTCGAGAATTACCGGCCCATAAGCCTATTAGACCACCTCTACAAGTTATTCACAAGAATAATAACAAATAGACTGGAAACAAAATTGGATTTTTACCAACCTAGAGAACAGGCGGGTTTTAGGAAAAACTTTGGCACTAACGACCACCAACACTGCATAAAAGGAATTATAGAAAAATCTATCGAATACAACCGACCATTGGTCCTGGCTTTCGTAGACTTTCGCAAAGCATTTGATTCGATAGAAATTAACAGCATAATGAGAGCATTGGAGGAAAGTCGTATAGATTATCGGTACTCCAAACTGATAGCGAACATATACAATATTGCAACCATGACCGTCCGACTACACAAAGATACCAAGTCTATAAAAATCAAAAGAGGACTTAGACAGGGAGAAACGTTATCTCCCAAACTCTTTACGGCATTACATGCTTTCAAACAATTGGAGTGGGACGCCAAAGGAATAAATGTCGACGGTGAAAGGGCAGACGACATAGTTCTTATAACAGACAGCTTAAAAGAGATTAGAACTATGCTTACTGAGTTAGATGCCACCTTAAAAAAGTTGGTTTAAACATAAATTTTGGAAAGACACAATACATGACAAACCTGGTACCAAGCGAAAATCCAAAAGTCGACGTCAACGAAATAGCATTGGTCCATAAATATAAATACTTAGGGCATGAAATCCAAATTGGCAGGGACAATCAAACTGCTGAATTACAGAGAAGGATCACCTTAGCATGAGCCGCATATGGAGCTATATCAGACATCTTCAAGAGCCATAACAAATTATTTGAACAGGAAGACGTTCAACCAATGTGTGCTTCCAGTCATGACTTACGGCGCCGAAACATTATCGTTAACCCAGGCCACAGCAACGAAACTTAGAGTGGCCCAAAGGAGAATGGAACGGTCACTACTTGGACTTACTCTCAGAGACAGGGTCAGACATGAAGCAATCAGAAAAAGGACAGGCGTCACAGATGTCATAGAGCGAGTAGCATGGCTGAGGTAGAATTAGGCGGGCCATGTGGCCAGAATGAGGGACGGGAGGTGGACCCAAAAAATTACAGTGTGGAGACCAAGAGAAGACAGAAGTAGAGGTAGATCACCTACACGATGGACAGACGACGACAAAAGGATTGCTGGGAATTGGTTGCAGAAAGCCCAAGATCGACAAAACTGGAAGAAATTAGGGGAGGTCTATGTTCAACTTTGAATGCAGAAGGCTTTATGATGATGATAATGATGATGATGATGATGATGATGATGATGATGATGATGATGATGATGATGATGATGATGATGATGATGATGATGATGATGATGATGATGATGATGATGATGATGATGATGATGATGATGATGATGATGATGATGATGATGATGATGATGATAAGCTCTACTGTTATGATCCTAAAGGAGCCCTACCGGTATGATCAAATTTAAAGAACTAAACTGCGCTGCTGTTAGCTTGGGAACCGTAGCTGCCCTTTTTGGTGTCAGGTTGGCTGTCCTCAGTCTCCTTCTGTCTGTCCAAATGCTGGTAACCACACTTCGGACCTCTCTAAGCTTTTGTTTGAGATTAACACAAGTCAGGTGTCAATTTCTCGGGAATTTCAATACCAGAAATCGATCATCTCTCTCCGTTGTTATTCGTTTATGGCCTCCTCTTTGTCGGCGGACATAATTACCAATATCCCGATACCGACGATACACTCGGGACACAGCTGATTGGCTTAAATTTAGTCGATTAACCAGGGCCCCTTTGGCTTAGCTCTTCTTCCAATAATGGTACTGATTGAGCTGATTTTGATGGATGTATCCATTTGTAACCACTTTCGAACTTCGTATAAGTGACTGACGCTATTAGTGGGTTGCTATGAAAATTGATGCGTACAATAAGTATTAACAGAAACAAGTCAGTGCTGGTAGATTTCAATGATTCAAATTCTGACCTCCTATCTAAGTTTCACTCTTTATTTGTAATACGTCATCCGATTCACCCAAAATCACAAAAACATTGTACACTAAAAATATTTGTAATGAATAACCATTTTCAATTTCGTTGCAAAACCGGTTTCGAAACTTATTAGTCTCTCATCAGGAGGCACATATGATGCTCTCTTTGATCCAACCAAAACAAACCCCGGCGTGTAGTCACGGATTGCAACGAACGAAAAGGCACAGATGCCCTAGCGGCAACTGCTAGCAAAATACTAAGTTTTAAATCTAATGGCATATAAAACAACATAATGTTGCTCTACATCCCACCCGACTAAAAACAATGGGAACCTTCTCTGGTTACACCTCCGAGGCTTCTACAATTTGCAAGCCATAACGGATGCTGAGACTAAGGAATATGAGGGATATTTACAATATTTTACAGGGAATATTTTTAATTTTACACTTTTTAGATTGAAACAGGAGACGTACTTTCGCAAAATAATTTTGAGTCGATTATTTTGCGCTCAAGTGTAAATACAAGTCAAAAAAATTTCATTTACATCTTAAAAAATGATTCTTTACTTTTAGAAATATTTAAAAACAAACTTTAAAATTATTCACTAACCTCCGCCTGCATGTAACTCACTAGTTAAGCACTTTCTAACTTGTTAATTTCATTTCTTTTATGCTAATATGCACACAAAAAAGTAGTGCAACTTCAAGAGAAGTTCAAAGAAAGATTGGTTTGACGAAGAGTGTCAGGCGATACCAAAGGAAAAGAAGAAGATCAGACAACAATTATTAACAGATAATTAAGAGAGTAAAAAACAAGAATATAAAATAATTCGAGGGAAACTGAAAGCTCTGTGTAGAAAGAAAAAGTGATACTATAATGAGATGAAATTAAAAGAGATAGAAGAGAAGTTCAAAAACAAAGAGGTCGTTCTATCAAGATGTTTAGAAGATGGGAAAACGTTAGCGCAAAGTCACTGTACGTATATAAAATTCAAAGGCTTTCTATTCGATTGATCAAGTATGATGGAGACCAACTGCAGACAAGGTTATATCAACTAATAATGCAAGTATGGGAAAATGAAATAATGTCAACTGATTGGTACTCGTATAAGGTCCGCTGCATTAGAAAGAAGACACACTGAAGTGTGATAACTATAGAGCAAAGGAAGTGAAAAAATAATATGCATATGAAAGTGTGTAAGAAGTATTTATTCCTTTAGCTAAGCGCTTTCGACAAAATTGTCATCATCGGAGCTAATGGTCAATAGAAAAAAGTACCCCCACTGAAGGTTGTTCCAGGTAGTTCCTGGTAGTTCCCTGGTAGTTCCTTCCCTGGTAGTTCCCTACCAGGGAAGCACTAGTTGCAACCCAAGTGCTAGAGCTCAGAACTGCTACGATCAAAGGAAAGATGTAATGATGTACTTTATAGGTTATGAAAAAGCCTTCGATCGAGTACAACATCATGAACTCGTACATATACTAAAACAACTCGACATAGATCAAAAAGACATTCGTTGCATAGAAGCTCCAACTGGAAACAAACAGCTATCGTCAAGGTGGATAATGAAACAACGCAAGCTCAATAAATTCTCAGAGGTGTAAGACAGGGATGCATTCTCTCCCCACTACTAATTTATATTCAGAAGGTATCTTCCAGGAAGCTCTTGAGGATTGCGAAAGCGGCATCAAAGTAAATGGTACGTGGGTCAATAATATACGATATGCGGATGATTCGGTCTTAATAGCAGACAATATAGAAGACCTCCAAAACCTTCTTAATAAAATTGGAGAACATAGCGAGAACATGGGACTTAGCATCAACATAAAAAAGACGAAGTTCCATATGATCAGCCGTCAATTATGTCAACATCAAAATGCAAGACTAGCATATAACAACCAAGATGTAGAGCGCGTAAGAAAATTTATGTACCTGGTAACCTGACTATGTGAAGACTGGACATCGGATATGGAAATTAAATGTCGGATAGAAAGGTCCAGAAGTGGATTCATGAAATTCAGAAACGTCTTTACGAACTCTGACTTTGACCTGAACCTAAGACTAAGATTCACGAAATGCTATATATGGTCGGTGCTCCTATATGGCAGGGAAGGATGGACTTTAAAAATAAGCACAATAAATAAGCTATTTGATTGTAATATAAGTATTTTAGCAGTCTTATATCGTAGTGGTTAAGTCCTGCTTCCTGTATGCAATTGAAAAGTATATCGTGTTGTTCTCGGTCGAATGCCTTCTCGAAGTCGATGAAAGAAACATAAACGTTCTTTCGGAATTCACAGCTTTTTTGTAAAAGAACGCGCATACAAAATAGTGCCTCTCTAGTTCCTAGACCATATCTAAATCCAAATTGCTTATTACCCATTCTAGTTTTGCACAGAAGGAATACTCGGTTTTGTATAATTCCTAAAAATATCTAAGTGCGTGACTCATCAAACTGATTAGTCTAAAATCGCTACATTTGTTGGGCCTGCTTTTCTTTGGTAATGTTATAAACAATGACTCGTATTTTTCCTTCGTTGTAAATATTGTTAAAAAAGTGGTTAAGTAGGTAATGTTTTCCTCATCCAAAAGTTTAAGTAGCTCAGCAGGGATTTGATCTGGTCCAGGTGCTTTATTGTTTTTGGCTTGCTGTATTGTTTTTCTAACTTCAGAGTTCAGTATACTGGGACCTCTGTCTAACTGGTTGCCACAGGTAGTATGTGGAGCATCTTCTCGAGAAACATCGTCAAAAAAATGAGAGCAAGAACACGATATTACCTCCGAATTCTATCCTGCTGCATAGATTTTAATGAAATGTTGGGAATAGCCTCTACTTTTCTCCTAATTCAAAGTCGATCCTATATACTATAGCGCTTTTATCTTGGGTGCGGTTCCCACCCCTTCTCGTGTGTGGAAATCTAAGCAAAACCTTTTCTATAAATTGTTTTTTGAAAACTCAATACTTTTGAGTTATGTGGTTACAAATAAAATAAAAAAAAACGGCCACACAAACGCCACAAAGATATTAAAACTTTTTTCATGGTGTGGGTGTATCACCCAACCATTGTATCACCCAAAAGAGAAATTGGAGCTCAAAAAGAGCTACGAAACTGTTTCAATGAAATTTTCATTAACTAAATTAGATACAAGTCAAAAATTATTTTTATACCAACTAAAATAATTTACATAAAGTTTCATTTACATCTTGAAAAATGGCACTTTACTTTTAAAAATATTTAAAAACAAACTTTAAAGTTATTCACTCACCTCCGCCTACATGTAACTCCTAATTAGTTAAGCACTTCCTAACTTGTTAATTTCATTTCTTTTATGCTAATATACACACAAAAAACGCTCGGCTCTTGTCTGCTTTTTGTAATGCAAAAATGGGAACTAACTTCTGGAAACTAAAAATTAGGTCATAAAATATAAACGCTAGCCGGAGTCTTTGAAAAATTGCATCAAATCTTGTTTTTACGAAAAAACAGTGGCGTGGCGAAGCAATGGAGACTAGAATTCATTGCTGTTTTACCTGATAAACAAAAAAGTGAATTCACAATAATATTTGGTAAGGGAGTGTGAGATAATATTTAGGAGATGTTCAGAAAACTTCAATAAACTTGGTCAATCGACTTCCAGTAAATCAATCTACCAAAGAGTTGTGTCTGAAACTGAAGAATGAAACCTGAGCCATCCGGAGCATAATAAATTAAGATCTTCTTCAAGTTCCATATCCGCGACGAAGGTCGGCAATCATCATAACTATTGAAACTTTAGAGACGGCCACTCTGAACTGAAAAGTTCGTTTTTGATGTAGGGGAGACCGGGGCTGGTTGACGCACCGGGTTGGTTGACGCAGTGCAATTTTCTTAAAACTGAGAAACTTGGCAATCACGCGTTTACAAAAGTTCCAAGGCTCTTCACAAAGCGCATTCTCGGAAAGTAGTTTCTGTTTGGCGCGAAAACTAATAGGGTGTACAGAGCGTTTTGTAGTTTTTTTACAATGATGAGTAAATTATCATACATTTTTTGTTCTAGAAATCCCATTCTTAAAGATAATAATTTGTTCTTTGTTTCTATTGAAGCTTGGAAGTACTACTATAAGACACAATCATTATATTTTCCAAAAACTAATTAATATAGAGTCGATTACCATAAATATCCAAAACTGGTCTCTGGGGCTGGTTGACGCATTCGATGAGGGGCTGGTTGACCATGCGTCAACGTTCCCCGAGCATAAATATAGTTTTACTGATTTGAAATTTTGCTTTAGGAAATGCGTTCTTTTAAAAGGAAGTCTGAAAAAGGTAAAACTACACCAGACATTATGTTAAGAGCAGTTAGTGAGATAAAAATATATGGAAAATCCATTTGGATTATTGTATCATTTATAAAATACTGAAATTAAAACCCAACTATAGCCTCAGGTTTTCTTAACATTTTTTCTTTCGATTCATTCGCTTATGTTGGATTATAAAAAAGTTAGGTACTTTAACAAGTGGCCATGTTCGTCATCAGTACAGGGTGTTTTCTAAATAAGTGCGACAAACTTTAAGGGGTAATTTTACATGAGAAAATAATGACAATTTGCTTTATAATCATATGTCCGCAAACGCTTCGTTTCCGAGATACGGGATGTTCAATTTTTCTTTAAAAACTGACGATTTATTTATTGCTTAAAACCAGTTAAGATATGCAAATGAAATTTGGTGGGTTTTAAAACGTAGTTATTGGACATTTTTTAACATACAATTAAAAATTGTATATTCACGATTGGCGTACGTACGGGTAATATTATCGGTCATAATACCCGTTTCCGCGCCAATGGTGAATATTAAATTCTTAATTGTATGTCAAAAAATGTGCAATAACTACGTCTTAAAACCCACCAAATTTGATTTGCATATCTCAACTGGTTTTAAAGCAATAAATAAATCGTCAGTTTTTAAAAAAATTGAACGTCCCGTATCTCGGTAACGAAGCGTTTGCGGACATTATGATTATAAAGCAAATTGTCATTATTTTCTCATGTAAAATTACTCCTTAAAGTTTGTCGCACTTATATAGAAACACCCTGTACTGATGACGAACATGGCCAGTTGTTAAAGTACCTAACTTTTTTATTATCCAATATAAGCGAATGAATCGAAAGACAAAATGTTAAGAAAACCTGAGGCTATAGTTGGGTTTTAATTTCAATATTTTATAAATGCTAGAATAATCCACAAGGTGATGCGAACTTTGAGAAAAAAACACAGTTTTATTCGTACACCCGGTATCCGCTCCGAGCTTCGCTGGTATCGCCACCTACCTACAGGATTACTAGTATAACTTTTACCGGAAATTTTCTGGAAAGAAAAAAGTATTGCCTATACTTTGTTAGTTTCGCTGGTATGGCTGCTATCGCCATCTAACGGTTGACTAGTGTTCCTATTTGGGCCGGAATTTTAAAGAGAAAAGCAAATAATAGTTGTTTCAAACTTATTATTTAATTCTTATCGTGTAATATTTACAACGTAAAGAAGTAATTGGATTGTAATCGATAATTAATAGCAGTAAGTACAGAATTAATTATTCATTACGATTAAGATTTTGCTTATCGTTTTGACGTTTATGTTGACAACTACCTAATATTAGAAAAAATTTATTCTACAAAAAAGTATAATAATTTAATATAATACTTCTTAAATATTAACTTATGAATGACACTTAACGGCATCCCACGTTTGCTGTGATTGGTCCTTATCTTCATGCATTCAAATTTTGTTTCAGGATTAGATTGTAAAATTGAAACCGTCAAAATTCGAGAGTGTGTTAACTGATCCTTTAGCTTAAATTTTTCTACCGTTTTAAAATTAAAATTGTGTTTACCTACTTTTTTCTAATTGCATCAATCCATTTTTTCGTTGAATCACCTTATGCTTAGCGACAGGAAAGTTGTAGAATACACAGTTACTATTATTGTAACCAGTATTTCGACACTTTAATACAACAACTTTCGTGAGACATTTAAAAGCTATAATATGCAACTCTTAATGCAGAACGTCAAAAAGCAAATTTCCAGTAAAGGTTTACAAACTTGTCACTACTGGCGCTCGCGAAATTTTAATTATCCCTTCTACCTACGAGCTCACAGCGTATACAATAACAGTTTAACTGTCTAGCAACAATATTATTACAGCGATATTGTCAATGAATAAGGCTATAACGTGGTAAAAAATCGTTTAGGAAATTCGAAACATCAAAAATGACCAAATTTTTAGTGGATTGATTTTTTTGCACCGCAGCGCAGTGTAATATGTTTAATTTTAGTAACTCGTAACTAAAGAAAAGCGTTTCATAAAAATATTTTCATATTTTTTTATTCTTTTATTGTTCTAGTTTTTTGTTAATTAACGAACTGAACGCCTCTGACTGAATATATCGCTGACTGGAGGTGTGTACAATCAGTTATTGTTCAAATATGTTTGAAAGAAATTTAATTTACAATTTTCTAAAGTTCTGGAGAATATCATAGCACTATTTACTTTTAATACCGTGTACATATATACACACAGGCCTGTTTGTGCTCTGCCATCTGATAATTTACATGAAAGATTATAACTTCGAATCAGTTTACTTTATGAAATTTGTACAAACATATTTATTTAATTTAATATGTATAGAAGCGGTTGTGATTCGTCATTACCTGCCAGAAGGCTGACTATTCGGTTTATATAAAATATTAGGTTAAAAATAAACTCCTGGACAAAATTAACGCACCACTCATATTTTTCTTAATAATCTTTATTTATTGATAATTTACTGTACGACAAATTGCCTATGGACCTTGTTTGACAGTGACAGTTGTTATGTAAGCTAATTATAGTCTTGTTTTAACAATAATTTGTATTAAACTTCTGAATTGCCAATATAAATGAGTCAGATTAAATAAATTATTAGAAGAATTTTTTACTTAGCAACAACATTTTTGTTTATTTTAGTAGTATTTTGTATTTTGACAACGAAACCCGATTTGGGCTTCGAAACGTTAATGAAATCATTTTTTGGTAAAATTGTGGCTTATTTCCCATTAAAAGTAATTTATTATAAAAATGCCACAAGAAAATAGCTTCAGAAGAGTATTAAACTTCGTTTTAGACTAAAAGTGAGTTAAACTTTTCATAAAAAGTGCCGATTAAAGCAAAGTGCTTGTGAGAAACAATCTTTTTATTGTTATATTTTCCATTACATGCATGTTTGGAAGTTCATTTGCATAAAAATCAAATAAAAAATGAACCGCCAAAGAAATTTTTCAATGGAGGAGGCAGTGCGAGCATCTACTCTCCTAGATGAAGGATATTCAATGCGATACGTTGCAGTTTTATTAGGAAGACATCATTCCAGTTCCAGCATCAGTCACAAGGTGAGGCGATACAATGAAACATTGTCGTACCATCTGAGACCAGGGCTGGGGCGAAACCGTTGCACTAATCAAATTGATGATCGTTTTTTGAGACATCGTGCTCTCAGAGATAGGAGAATCACCAGAAATTTGCTAAAAAGTGAACTAGCAGATGTTCGAAATGTCGCGATATTGTCTCGAATAGTTAGAAGACGTTTACATGAAGCAGAATTGAGCAACAGGAAACCGGCCAAAAAACCCTTGCTTGCCAGAGAACACAGGGTTCAAAGATTGAATTTTGCAAGATTGCATCAAAATTGGACCATCGATGATTGGAAACGAGTTCTTTTCTCCGATGAGACTAGAGTAAGCCTAAACTCTCCAGATGGTCGTGAGCGTGTCTGGCGAAGGCGAGGAGAAAGGTTTTCCAGCTGCAATATCTCTCCTAAAGTACCTTTTGTTGGTGGCTTTAAAATGTTTTTGGGGGGGGGGGGGGATTGTTTTGAAGCTCGTACGGAGTTGGTCCTCATACGTATGAGGTATGTGAATGCCCATTATTACTTAGACAACATTATTGTCGAACATGTAATGCCCTTTGCTCCGTTTCTTTGACCTAATTTTTTATTCATGCAAGACAACGCTCGTCCTCATGTGGCTCGACAGGTTATTGGCTACCTAAATGATGTTGATATTCAATTATTAGAGTGGCCACCTAACAGTCCGGACATGATTCATATAGTGCATATTATATGGGACTATCTCAAAAAAAGATTCGAAGTCGTAGACCCCCTATTGCCAATCCCAACCAACTTATTGAGGCCGTTATTGAAGAATGGGAGAATATTCCGCAAGCTTTTGTTGAACATTTGATATCAAGCATGCCTCGACGCATAAATGCAGTCATAGGAAGTAAAAGAGGGCCTACACGGTATTAGTGTTGACCCAGATGCATTTTAGTGTTATTTTACTGATTTTTTTCTTTTTGCAATTTGGAGTTATGCTATAGCTTATTTACGCATTTCCGGCAAAAACAATTTTTTAAAGAAACAATAATGCAAATTAAGGTCATGATAAAGTCATGTTGACTTGTTCGTAGGTATTTATTATTATTTCAATGTAACTTAGTTTTATTTTGTGTTCATATTGTAAATATTTAGATTAATTAAAGTGGTGCGTTGATTTTGTCCAGGAGTTTATGTAGAAGTCTAGAAAATTTCGAAAAAAAATTAACAAGAAAGATTGTAAGCATTTAATCTAAATTTAAATTCAAGATGCAGTAGAAATAAACAAACCAAGACACGTTAAATGCTACTAGGAGCACTCCTGAATCATAATTTGCAATGTATAAAATTTGGAAATCATGATTTGGGTTTTACAATGTATACAGGGTGTAACAAAAATACAGGTCATAAATTTAATAACGTATTCTGGGACCCAAAATAGTTCGATTGAACCTAACTTACCTTAGTACAAATGTGCACATAAAAAAAGTTGCAGCCCTTTGAAGTTAAAAAATGAAAATAGATTTTTTCCAATATATCGAAAACTATTAGAAATCTTTATTGAAAATGGACAAGTGGCATTCTTATGTCAATAGTATCTTAAGCAAAAATTTTAGTGGAATTTGGACACCCCTTAAAAATTGTATGGGGGTTTTGTTCCTTTAAACCCCCCAAACTTTTGTGTACGTTGTGTAAGTAATAAGCAAAAGGCCACAGGTATATAATGTTCGTTTTCTACAACATGAAGTGTGAACAATTGTAAAAAATATTTCGTACAATATCAAAAAGTTCCATCAAGATACACTTTGTCACAATTACACATAAATTTTAAATTAGTGTCGCACGAAAATACCACAATGTTGTTAATATGATCAGTAGCCAAGAGAAATGGTTCATTTTTTATTGTTTTTAAATTTAATGTTTGTAAAATATCTAACGCATCGGAAATACAGGTTGGTAAACGCGGTTGTATTTGACGTCTCTTGTAATACATATTATTTCTTACGTAGGTAATGTCTTTTCTTGTCAAAGAATTCATAGCATCACTGTTTTCCCTTATTACAGAATGGATCATTTTTGATGGCCGCTCTGTGATATTTTCTATGGCTTTTCGTTTGCTTGCCCGACTCAAAATTTGTCTATTTAATTTCTTTATATCATTTTCATGATTGTGCACTGTTTCTTTTCGGGAAATTGTATTATCTACACCAAGTGTAAACAATTTTGCGTTACATTTATTTAGCATACAGGTCCAAAACTTTTCACCACTTTTAAGCACTTTTTTTTTCACGATACTTATAATCATCCAACACAAGTAACGAGTTTCCCTTTTCACTTAAGATCATTTTAATTTCACTCATTTTGACTATCTGTAAAGACAGCTCAAAATAAACTAAATCTAAAATAATATTTTATTGTAAAATATTTCCTTACTCATTACAATCTCGTTAAAGAATCGGGCCCTCATTAACTCTAATTACCTACCTTAATCTACCATCTACCTACCTATCTCCCGTACGGTCTGTAATTCGGTGCACTTATTTTGGGGTCTAGGACATTTCGGCGTCGCCGTTTCGGCGTGGCCATTTCGGCGTGGCCGTTTGGGCGTAGAGCCGTTTCGGCGTAGGCCGTTTCGGCGTCGGCCATTTCGGCGTCAGAGATTTTATTTTAGTTGACTAAATACCTACATTGGAGTCTATTAGTAAGACATTATTTTGAAAAAAATCTTTTAATATAGTTATTTAAGTAGATACATTGGAGTCCATTGATCACAAAATTTTAATATTAATGGTAGATTTGTATATGTCAATTTTATACTTATGTGTGTGTGCTTGTTATTTAGCTCATAGTTAATGTAATATCTGTAATTGGCTTCTAGCTGTAGATATTATATATAAATAAATGAATAAACAAGATTTTGGAAAAATGAATATTTTATTTTAGTTATTATTTACATGTTATGGCCGACGCCGAAACGGCCTACGCCGAAACGGCCTACGCCGAAACGGCTCTACGCCCAAACGGCCACGCCGAAATGGCCACGCCGAAACGGCGACGCCGAAACGTCCCATTCCGCTTATTTTGGCTGTTCAGGTAGCGGTCCTCAATTCGAGAACACCGGGCTTAAAGATTTCATGAATTACTTCATTATTCCTTTGTCTAATATCTAAGTATATGCAAATTTAAGGAACAATAAAGGCCGCGTCTCACCATCAAATAATTTGATCAAACAGTTTGAGCAAACTTGACGTACTTGAGGAAGTACGTCAAAGTGACGTCACAATTGCAGTTTTTTTGAAATTCTAAAAATCTGTGCTCTCACTATCAGTCTAGTTTGATCAAATTTTTTGTATTGAGTTGTCTAACTTGTTTGTACTTTATTTAAAATTAAAATTTTTCATTATTATCCACAATGAACACTCAGGATGTGACGTCACTAACTGTCACTTTCAGTTTGCTCAAACCAGTTTGTTCAAATTATTTGATGGTGGGACGCGGTCTTAAGAGGGATAAACTGTTAAAAATATTGTTAAAAGTTTGTACGTATTTAAATATTTGTTTGTGTTTAAAGACTTTTAATATATTCTGAAACACGAAATATAAAATGTGTAAACATGATTATCCCGGTACCTACTGATTCGTTAAATTGATAAACATAATTTCAATTATAACAAACTGTAATAATAGTTTTCACGTTTACAAAAATAAACATAATAATTCAAATTTGACGTTACGAATTGTCGGTTATGAATTTGTAAAGTTACGAACTGTCGCCGTTACGAAGTGTCGTTGTTACGAACTGTCGCCGTTACGACTTACGAGTTGTCCGTTACCACTTGTCCGGTTACGAATTGTCGCGTTACGAGATGTCTGGTCACGGCTTATAATATACACGCAGCAATTTAAAGACAAATTTGGATATACCAATTTCTTAATGACAGTTTGTAGCTACTTAATCACAAGTACTATTTTTGTCATAGATTTATAATCATTGTCTATGGTTTAACCTCATTTTGAAGACCCACAATCTGGATTTACCTCGCTGTACTGATTTGGTACCTCTTGATTTACTGTTTGGTTTCATAGTCCTAATTATGGATACATTTTATATGTACTTAAAATTAATTTTTAGTATTCTATATAACGTTGCCCGTGTAGAACTTTAGATAATGCTTTGTTGTGTTATATCAGTGTGGTCCAACCTCAGGCACGCGGGTCGCATGCGGCCCGAGGCTCGTTAAACTGCGGCCCAGCAAACGCATTTCAAAAATATTGCCATTGATAACTTTTACCTGTTCCAACCCTGTCTAACTTTCCGTAATCTTAACCCGGCACCTGCCACGTGGCTTTGCAAGGCATCAACTGCCACGTGGGGTGCTCACAGCACCCCTTAAAAATTTTCTGTGATGTACTTGTTTATAAACAAAATAATGTGTTGAGTTACACAAGAATATAAAAAAAACATGTTTTATTAACTTATTAGCTACTAATATATTATAAAAGTTAAAAAATAAAATTAAAAAGGTGTTATAAGCAAATTAGCAAGTACCAACCCATAATAAATGAAGTGATGTAAAATATCTAAGAAAATTAAAATTTATTGAGTATAGAGAATGTATTAATAATTTAGATCAGTTATTACAATAAAAAAATGTAAATCTGACCTGTTTATCAAAAACATAAAAAAATTTTACTGCCAGATGATGACACCCCAATTCGAATTTAGAGCTACAATTTCAGAATGACACTAAATAACCACTTCAAACACAAACAGATCTATGCTATATAATATTATTGAAAGCTACTATGACGCACAGGACGGTTAACAAATTTGAAATACCAAATATTTGATGAAAATGTGTTATGGGGTGCTGGTAGCACCCCACGTGGCAGGTGCCGGGTTAAGATAGTAGTTAACCTTGAACACCCACTCCCGATGAGCAGGCAGTTAGCTTCAGTCAACTGCACGTGTCGTGTTGAATTAACAGTGACGAATAAATTGAATGTTAAATTCAGAATTCTAGTGGAAAAGTACATTTACATTTACTTGGGTCATGAAATTAGAATTGGCAGAGATAACCAAACATGCGAAATAAAAAGAAGATTAACTCTTGCTTGGGCAGCCTACGGAGCTCTGAGAGACATATTTAGGAGCAGTATACCGATCGGTTTAAAAAGACAAGTGTTTGACCAATGTGTGCTACCGGTAATGACATATGGAGCAGAGACACTGACTCTAACCAAGGCAACAGCGTCGAAAATGCGGGTTGCTCAAAGGCGCATGGAAAGATCCATGCTGGGCGTAACTCTACGGGATAAAATAAGAAATGAAGATCTCAGACAAACAACCGGTATCGCAGATGTTGTAGAACGTATCACCAGGCTCAAATGGAACTGGGCAGGACACGTCGCCAGGCTGAAAGATTCAAGATGGGCACGAAGGCTGATGGAGTGGAGACCAAGAGAAGATAAACGAAGTAGAGGAAGGCCGCCTACACGATGGACAGATGTTATCAGGCGGATTAGTAAAAACTGGCAAAAATCAGCACAAAACCGTGAAGTGTGGAAACAATTGGGGGAGACCTATGTCCAGCAGTGGACGTAAATTGGTTGGATAATGATGATAAATTCAGAATGGGTAGTGTCAAAAAACGCAAAATTTTCGAAGAGAATCGTACGTTCCAAGGAAAATGGGAAAATCAATATTTCTTTATCGAATTAAAAGGCAAACTTCAGTGCAATATTTGTTGTCAAGTACTCGCGGGCCGTAGAGGTGTAGGAAGAAAACAAGTTTCTTGGTTAAAAAACATTCGTGAATGGACTCAGATATCAAATGCAGGACAACTGTTCCATATTGCAGAAGATCGAGAAGCCTTCGCAATGGTGATCGCCAACGTCGGATAATTCTGATATGGCACGTGAAGAAGAAGAAGAACTCGCGGTATCAAAAGAATGCAATATTAGTAGGCATTAGGAAACCCAACACAAAACAAAATACGACAAATATCTAGCTGAAGCTCGCAATACCCTTGTGAAAAGAACTTAAAGCTAAATTGAATAAATAAATCTCTATTTACAAAACCGACAGCTGTTCAATCATCAAGCTTAGCAGCATCATATGAAGTATGTTAGAGCTTTCAAAAGTAAAAAAGCATTTAGAGATGAAGAAATGATCAAGCGGTGTGCCGTTAAAATGGCGCGATCCTTTGGAGATGAAAAGATGACCAAAAATTTTGAATGTGTTTCAGATTCCCATCAAACTGTATCTAGAAGAGTTGATCAGCTGAATACTCATGTATTTAAAAAAATGGTCGACATAGTTCGTGATTATTTGTACTACTCCTTAGCCATGGACGAATCTGTTGATATTACTGACAAAAATCATCTATTAATTTTTGTTAGATGCATCAGTAAAGATTTTTGTGTAACTGAGGAACTGCTAAAACTGCACCACATGGAAGACGGGACAAAAGGTATAAATATATTTCAAGCAGTTAGTGACGCTGTAAAAAATATAGGCAGTTTTCAAAAGTGCTCTTGCGAGCAAAAGCAATGACGGGACGCATAACGGGATTGACTGGACTTTTGCGGGAAAATAGTGTTAACTGTGTTATGTTTCATTCGATTATGCATCAAGAGGTTCACTGCGGAAAGATAATTAAAATCAACGATACTATGAAAACTGTAGTGCAGATAGTGTAAACAGCTTAAGAGGAGGAAACAGAGCTCAGGGGCACCGAAAATTAATCTCTTTCTTGGAGGAATTAAATACTGAATATTAGGACGTCCTCCTATATTCGGAGATACGCTGGTTGAGTGCAGGTAAATGACTTAGAAATTTTTTTCTTTAAGAAAAGAGATTTTACTGTTTAGTGAAACGGAAATTGTTATTAACACAGACATATTTATAACAAAGCTTAAGAACAAAACATTTCTTCATGAACTGGCATTTCTAACAGACATTACTTCTCACTTGAACACATTAAAACTAGAACTCTAGGGGAAAAATAAGACAGTATCACAGTTGGTTGGTCAAATTGAGACATTTCGCAAAAAACTTGATCTTCTCGAGAACTGCATGAAAATAAACGACCTCACACATTTTCCTGCGTGTTTCGAAATAAATCAAAAAGAAACCATTGTCGATTTCTCAAGGTTTGCAAAAGTTCTTACAGAAATAAAAAGAGAATTCGATGAAAGGTTTTCGGAATTTGATGCACTAAAACCCGATCTTGAGCTTTTTAACAATCCAATGGGAGTCAACATCCAGAACCAATCAGCAGAATACCAATTAGAGCTGTGCGAACTACAGTCCGATTCGCTTTTTCAAGCAAAGAAAAATGAAGACATTAGTACCTTTTGAAAGTTGGTCTCCAAGGATCGTTTTCCTAAACTTCGTAACTGCGTTGAAACTACATTCAATGTTTGGTAGTACCTATATGTGAATGTACATTTTCTGCTTTGAAGCATATTAAATCTAAAACACGTGATCGCATGGAAAACGATTCTCTGGAAGCGTGTATTAGATTCACTACGACTAGCATAGATATGTGCAAAAGTTAGTAGATGATAAATCCTTGTCTCAAATATGCCATTATTTATTTTATGTTAAATTTTAAACATAACATGTAAATTGTAAACCATAATAAAATACTTGTAAATAATATTTCGTTTGTATATTATTTTTTAAAATAAACTTTTTTTGGACGAGTCGAGTTCTCTGGCCCTTAATAATAATTTCAAATTTAATACGTCCCGCAACGTCTAAAAGGTTGGACCACACTGTGTTATATTTATATTATTACAAATTTTTAAAACTCTTTATTTTAGACCCCTAAATTTTTGTCTATAAATACTATTAAAGTACTGTATATTTGTCTAGAGCAGAATAAGAAAACCTGAATTAATTGACTGAAAAACTACCATAAAGCTTCTTAAGAAAACCTAATATTATTGACTGAGAAACTACTTCATTATCACATTAAGCACGCGCTGCCAATCAACAGTTTATTTGTTCAGCCACACATCACTCACGTTTATTATTCTGTTCCTTCTAATTGAATATACAACATGTTTTCCTTATGTTATAAACCATCATATTAACAAAATTCTAAAATTCTGAAGCTGTTATTTACTTTTGTTGTTTATTTTTGTTTTTCAACACATGTGTAAAGGTGATTTGTAAATTTGTAAGCTATGTAATTGTAGAAAAATCCTCTGTTTACCATTAAAGAATAAAGACGATATTTGTTTTTTATTTTTAATTAAAACATAATGTTTTTGAGTAAATTAAATAAAGACTTGAATTACACTTGAAAATGTAAAGAGATTGAGATGATGAAACAAAAGAAGAAGAGTAATTGAATTTTATTTCAACTTTAAAAAAGTAAAAACGAAAATCAATATTTGATTCAAGAGTTTTTCTGTTAAGGGTGTAAAACGCTTGAAGAGATTTAAATTTAAATATTATTAAAAAAAAAGAACGGAAGTATTGAAAACATTTTTAATTTCCTTGCTTAATTTTCGCGTTATTTTGTATACGCTGTTTAATTAATAACTCTCCAAGATATACCTACTCATTACAATAGGGAACTTGCATAAATTTTTATATATTAAAATAATATTAAAAAACATAAGGTAACATGATCTTAAAACGCTTGCATGCGAAAAAAACAAATATTTTTAACCCGTACGCTAATTATGACGTTTTGAAAATGCTATAAAATTTAAATATCTTAGGAGACTCTTGAACGTCCTTCTATTCGTCTGACGTCAGAGGCCACGGTCAACCGGGCTAGCTAGCAGTCGGAAACAACGCGATTAGGTATTACGGGTGTATTACATTTTAATCGTATTTATATGGAAATTACCAGCTATGATTTGTATTCTTGCATAGTTCTAAAATCAGTTTATTTACTTTAAAGTGAAATTTATAAATCTTTAGAAATTACTAATGTGTTTGTAACGTATGAGTACTATTACTCACGAGGGGTTTTCAAAAGAAAGCGATTAAGTACAATAGTACATTTTAATCGTCTTTAATTGAAAATTCCTAGTATTTCGATCGTATTTTCCTTGTATTTCGATCACAAAATCATTGAGTAGATATACAAAAAAATCTCCCGATATTACTCCTGACTGTAAATTTATGAGTACACAAACAATTTTTGTTATATTATCTGTATGTGATATCAATTTGCTATCAATACAGGCATGGGGGGCTAAGCAAGCAAATTATCTTAATCTACGTATAACTCGTTCAATGTGAATTCTTAAACTAGCTACTCTTTTTGTTTCAAATACTTCACTTTTTGTAAGTTTTGTACTTGAAGATACACTTGGTGGTCTAATTAATTGGCAATCTCTGCAAACTAACAAATGCTCTATGTGTTTAAAACCCCTGTCAGCCATTACCGCCACTTTCGGTGGAAGAACATTTAAAATACCACTATGTTCAAGAATAACTGCATCCGACGTTCTTCCACCAAAAGCAGTAGAAATAAAATTAATAATCCCATCAGAAGTGCAAGCAATTAAATATTTTAGAGTATTGCACTTTTTGTATTCAGACCATGATAAGGACTGTTTAACAGAATCTGATGGTTTTTCAATTTTAATTTCTAAGCAATCGATAATACAAAATACTTTACTATAACGAGCTCGAAATGCTAAGGGTAAGTTTAATTTAACTGAACTCACTTGGGGATTAAAAATACAAGATCTTAAGTATTTACTAAGTAATGGAACAGATTTTGCAAATATTCTCGATGAATTGCTTTCGCTTATGCCGAAATCATCTCCAAGAGACATAAATGTTTGTCCTGTTCTTATCTTTTTAAGAGTGATGCATTGTTTGAATCTTACAATATTTTTCCATTAATTGAAACATGTAAAATGCATATTCTGGTAGCCCCATATACAGTCTAGGTCTGTATTGCAACTTCATCACTGTACACTTCAAAGACAAACTTTTAAATTGTTTTGCTTCCTCTTCTTTCGTATCTTCATCACAAGATAAAGAATCACTTTCATTGTACCAACAGTCGTCACTACCACTATATTCACTATACTTTTCAAATACAGAACTTCCTGATTCACTTTTGGTATCTTCAAATATTTGCAAGTCTTTTATAGGTGAAGTTCCTGCATCCTTATTATGTATTTTCAATGGCGACAACCCGACTGTAACACTCCTTTGAAATTTGCACTGAATAGGTACCTTTACTTCTTATTTTGATGTGAGTCTGTGTTGATGCATTATTCAGTTTTTGAGGTAAAGCTGATTGGTTTAATTCAGGTCCTGATTGAACTAAGTTTGTGAAACAAGGATCACATTGTCTCTTATCATCATTGTCCTCTAAAACAGACTTGTTTGTAGAAGCGGTATCTTCAAGAAGCTGTCGTTTAACCCTTTTAAGGGCTGCTTCCCTCACAGGCTGAGAAAAAGCTCGTTTTCTGTCTGGTTGACAATTAAATATGTGCGGGACAACACCTGACTTAATAATTTTGGGACCACCCATAATCTTGAATTTTATATAGTTATCCATATCTTGTTCCAACTGCAACAAATAAACAAGTATAAGTAGGCACTTTTCATGAAACGATAACTAATATTTTTTTAACTAGAAAATAGGTACCTAATTAGATAAATACTTACATCAAAATGATCCTCACAGACATAAAGACCTATGCTTTTTTGTGAAATATCCTTTTTATCTCGCCTGCATGCCTTTAGCCATTTTAATCGTCGTTTTGGTTCTTTTGGTAGAGTAAAAAAATGTTGGATGTTCTGACAGTTGTGCTTTTGCATCCCGGCACTATACAGTACTTATATTGCGCAGATTTGTTTTCCATTTTGATAAAGTATATTACACAATAAATACACTAAACTACACTAAATACAATAACATAAATACCGAGCAAACGTCACAGTTATTCGACACGCACAACTGGAAATGGCAAACTGCATTCAAATCAATAGCCCACCGAACGGGCAAAAACGATAAGAGTGGCCTGTGACGTCAGACCCAAGCTCGCGCTTTTGAAGTTGTTTGAAACGGAAATACGTACACTATTCATTTTTAAGACGTAATATTTTGAATATAACATTTTTAAACATAAATTAAAAATTTTATGGAAAAAAATTTTTTAGTGAAAGTTCCCTATTTTAAGACAAGCAACTAACTTATAAATAACTTCCCACACAGCCAGCTGCTTCTTCTTCTTATAGTAGCGTGCACCTATTCGCTCCGTACTTGACCGTGGTAGGGATACACGAAACTATGCCAACGTCCGTAGCGGCGAAATATAACAATTTTGGCGAATTTTTGTAATGTCAATGTCATTGTTTGTATAACAAATTTTATCAAAAATGGTAAATGTCAGGCGACTACGCTAGATGTCGTATCAGTCATGCACGGAGCGAATATATGCGTTGACGAATTATCTTAATGCCAGACGTCTATCCTTTATGACATGACAGACTCGCAAATGGTATTTACGTCTGTCCAATGCTTTATATTCCATAGCCATAGCCAGAACCACCCCATATTCTAGAAGCAGGTTACAAAATCCCAATTCTCCACTCCCAGACCAAGATTGAACTTTATAAAAGCTAACTGGACTAAGTTCACTGATAAACTGGACCCCATGGTTAGGTGGATTCCACCTGAGTTCAAATTACAACATATTTACCAACGCTATTATAGTTAAGAAGTGTCAGACAGGGTTGTATACTGTTCCCACTTTTATTCAATTTATATTCAGATAGAATATTTAAGGAAGCGCTGCATAATTTGGAATGGGGTGTGAAAGTTATAATGGAATTCTGATAAATACAATCAGATATGCAGACGATACAGTTATTTTAAGTGATGATATGAATGGATTACAACACCTTTTAAATGCCATTGACACAGTGGGAAGAGAGTTTGGCCTAAATATAAACCGTTCAAAAACAAAATACATGGTATTTAGCCGTTTGGCCCATCAAGATTCACGGTTATAGGTTGATAGTCATATAATTCAAAGAGTACCCAGTTTTAAATATCTTGATTGTCATATTACTGAACAACTAGATCCAGATAAAGAGATAAAATGTAGAATCGAGATAGCCCGCACGACATTTTTAAAAATGAGGTCATTCTTCTGTAATGATACCTTGCAACTTCAACTTCGAAAGCGCATGATTAAATGCTACATTTGGTCAGTCCTCTTGTATGGTGTCGAAGCATGGACATTAAAAATATCCACGATTAACCGTTTGGAGGCCTTTGAAATGTGGCTGCACAGACGTACATTAAAAATTCCATGGACGGCTATGCTGACAAATGTGGCAGTCCTTAAGAGAGCAAATGCTGCCCGAGAGCTGCTTGATAACATCAAATATATGTAGAAAGATGGCCTATTTTGGACACGTAGTAAGGGGAGAGCGGTATAATATTCTTCGACTTATTATGATGGGTAAAATCAAGGACGCAGAGGAATTGGTAGAAAGCAGGCCTCTTGGTTGAAAATATCCGGGAGTGGACAGGAATAAAGAAAGCAGAACACCTATTTAGAATAGCTCAAGATAGAGACAGTTTCGCCATGTTAATCGCCAACGTCAAGGGGACTTGATAGGGCACGTTAATAAGAAGAAGATTATAGTTGCCAACTACTAAAAAACATGTATCACGTGAGTATAGCAAGGAATACTTCTGAATACTTCTGAATAAGTTAGACGTTGAACGTCGAAAGAAATGGGAAGAAACAAGAGGCATAGACTTCAAAACACCATGCTAAAAATTTAGGAGTTTCCTAAAAAAATTAGGCAGCTTTGACCTTCCAACTCATAAACAGCAGGAAGTTACTGCCGACCAAATAGCTGTGCAGCTGGTAAAGCTCACCAAAGCCTCAAAAGTGAAAGAGCCCCGCACTGCAATTAAAGAGAAACTTAAAACATATTCGCTGAATAATCGGAGCCCACCCCAAATACTCCAACCCCTTTGAAATAGAGGAAGTGAATAAGGCATTGAACGATACCAAATCTGGAAAACACAGAGATTTGAAGGAATCAACCCAGAATTGCATAGCAGTAAATACGCAACAATGTGGCTAAGTAAATTCTGCTCTAATATTTTCACAACGGGATATCTGCCAGGGGTTTAAAAAAAGCTACTATCCAATTTCACTGCTAAGCTCATGTTACACACTGATTGACCCACATAACAATGATGTTCGCATCATGTTCTAAGCATATCCTACCAACATTCGTCGAAGTATATCCTTTTTAGTATATGCGTAGTACAAGCATAGCATGTACCATAAAAAACATTCTAAATTTCATGTTCTTTGCATGTGCCTCAAAGAATATTCTTGCACCGAATATACTGAGCACATTCGGGTACGTAGTATCTCGGAACGTTCGTAAAAGTTTATTCTTAGAATATACCTTAATCGAATATTCTTAGTATATGCGTAAGTATATGCAAAAGTATATACTTAACACATACCTACTTGTATATACTTTTAAAATATCTAAAAAATAATATACTGTATGTACCTACCTATAGGAAGAAGAATAATGTGAGCCTATAGATTATCAACTTCGAATAATTAATAAAATTTATGTATTTTAGTAGGTACTACTGAACTATCTAATTCATTTTTTTTTAAACCGTTTTAATTGTATGGTAAAAAGTTTAAAACTTAATTCTATTGTGAAGAAAAATGAGAAATTCTCGTTTCGTTTTCAGTTGAAATGAATATACCATTTTGATTTGAGTAGTTTATACCATAAGCACATAAGTAAAATAATTTTCGGGAATCCGGAAACGGCCATTCATTGTCATTCTGACCCTTGCATTGCATTTTATACCTGCACAAGGGAAGGGGGTAGGTAACAAAAGAGCAAAATATGAAAATAGTTTCCAGTCAGTTCAGGGATGCCAGGTCTGGGGATTTTTCTCCAGAACTGGGGAAAATTGATAAACTTTGGGGACTGGGGAAAAACTTTTTTAAAATGACTAATATCTGGGGAAATCAAACTGGCTAAAATATGTTATTAAATTTAGTAAAAAATAGTTATTTTAGAAAGTCCAGTAATTATGTGAATATTAAATGTTTTACAACGACAAGATCGTGGTGACTGATTCCACATATAGGCCACACTCAATAAAGTTTGGTGAATTGTGACTACCGCGAACAATGATATTGCCTGGGGTTCGCTGACTCTGTCAAGGCCGCGTCCCACCATCAAATAATTTGATCAAACTTGTTTGAGCAAACTGAAAGTGACAGTTAGTGACGTCACATCCTGAGTGTTCATTGTGGATAATAATGCAAAATTTTAATTTTAAATAAAGTACAAACAAGTTAGACAACTCAATAAAAAAAATTTGATCAAACTAGACATAGTGAGAGCACAGATTTTTAGAATTTCAAAAAAACTGCAATTGTGACGTCACTTTGACGTACTTCCGGTGTTTGCTCAAACTGTTTGATCAAATTATTTGATGGTGAGACGCGGCCTTCATGCTCTCGCTCTGTCATCTATTATGAACACCTGTGTAGGTCCTGGGTTCCCGACTTACATCTGTGAATTTCCTATGGAGTGCCTACATGGCAGGCAACACAGACCGCAACAGGGGTTGCATACATGTAGGAGAAGAATTGTTAAAAACTTAACTAACTAGGTTTATCCAACTCGATACAAAACCGTTCATGAACGGTTACGAGTATGCGCAGTAACGGAAAATGTGTAACTGCGCAGAAATTTTCGTTATTGCGCATGTGCGTAACAAACCTTTAAATCTGGGGAATTCTGTTGAAAATCTGGCAACTTTTAAAACACAATTTGGGGAAATAAATTTTTTGGGCCTGGCAACGCTGAGTCAGTTATGCATTTATGTCTACGCTGTTAGGTAGGACCAAGTATTTCTAGCTACAAGGACTAAAACATTTTTAAGAACATAAAAAGCAGTTTGAAAATAATAAATTCATATTGGTACTTCAATATTTCCTAAATACCTAGTAAGTAAAAGTATGTATAATGTATATAGATACCTATAAATTTTAGTAATTTACATACATATTATAATATATTTGGCTATTATATAATTATATAAGCAGCATTTTTATTTTGATGTGCACATAATAACTAAATATATTACTTATATTTTATATATAGGCTACTTACCCATATAATATTTATTATACATAGGTACCTATATAACTAACTAAAGTTTATATATTTTATACTTACTTTTTACGTAATATTGTAGAATGTAATATCTACATTCTCATATGCAATTAGAATATGTAAATATAATATATTAGTAGAACCAAAGAATACTAACACACCCTGTGGATGTGTTAGTATTCTTTGGTAGAACCTATAGGATGAGATTGGGTGATGTTGAAAACATACTTCTGAGAAATACAGCACATCCTTGGAATATTCTTCCCATATACTAAAAAATGTGCGATAGTACATTCTAAGTATATACATAGAAGGTATATAGCACTTCCTTGGAATATTCTTCCCATATACTAAAAATATGTGCGATAGTACATTCTAAGTATATAACTAGAAGGTATATAGCACTTCCTTGGAATATTCTTCCCATATACTAAAATATGTGCGATAGTACATTCTAAGTATATAAATAGAAGGTTTATAGCACCTCCTTAGAATCTTCTAAAAAGTATGTTCTTGGTATATACTGAAAAGAAGTGCGGTAGTACATTCTAAGTATATACATAGAACGTTTAAGTACTGTAATGTAGTATATACTCAGTATATGCTCTGCACATTCGCAATGGTAATTACGCATATTCTAAGTATATACTCTTTCTGAAAAGTATGTTCTATGAATCTACTAAGAACATGAAATTGTTATGTGGGGAGAGGCTACTCGCGAACAGACGCAGCTCAGCAATTCTGGAGATCGTACCAATAGAAAAGGCTGGGTTTCGCTACCATAGCAGCTGCACAAATCAAATGCTGCCTTACCATCATCATCATCATCAGCATCAGCATCATCATCATCATGGCATCTACACTCCTAGCGGAGTGATTGTCCCCCCTTTTTGAGCTCTTCCGATTCGTTTTTCGCGATCAATCAATCCGCATTGACATTTTGGTTTTACAATTGGTTGTGTGACTTGCCATTTTATACAATTTTCCTCCATTCGTTCCTGTTTTTGTTTCTGGTTACCCATTCTCTGACTCCCATCTTAATATGCTTCCTGCAATCGCTAAAGATCTTTTATTGGAAATATTTAATGAAGTCCTATATGCAGGTACGGAAGAATTTAAAGAAGTCATTGTCATTCCAATTTTAAAACCAAACAAAGATCCGAATCTGGCACAATCATACAGACCAATTTCACTTATGTCTTGTAGTCTCAAAGTTTTAGAAAGGATACTGAAAGTAAGACTTGAATGGTGGATAAATGAGAAAAAACTACTTACAAATTCTCAGTACGGCTACAGACAAGGATGTGGTACTATGGATGCCCTCGCTACTATTGTAACTCATATTCAAAATGCATATTCTCGAAATACATATGTACCAATGTTATGTTTGGATATTGAAGATGCATATGACTGTGTTAATTTAGATATGCTAAAAGACAAAATGATTCATCAATTCGAAATACCTTCTCTTCTAGCTCAAAATTTTGTCAATTTCTACAAAAACATGAAAATATATATCAGGGTTGAAAATAATAAACTCATTGGACCACATTTTAATAGCTCAGGTCTTCCACAGGGGTCAGTTTTAAGTCCTTTTCTATTTAATCTTTACACAGCTGATTTTCATAATATTAGTATCGACAATATTTCGTTTAATATAATACAATATGCTGATGACTTTTGTATTTATACTGAATCTAAAAAATATAATAATGGCTTAAACACATTGGAAAATATCCATGAACATTGCCGTGAGTGGTTTAAAAAAAATGGTTTTGAGTTAGCAAACAACAAGTCTAACATTTGTATATTCACTAGACACAATGTACCTCAAAGAGAACAAATACAATTAAATGATGATTACTTTCCTGTTTGTAAATCAGTAAAATATCTGGGTATGATTCTGGATACCAAATTGACCTGGAAACTGCACGTTGATTTTATGCTTGATAGATGCAGTAAAGCACTAAATTTTCTTAAATCAATTGCAAAAACTTGGTGGGGTGCAGATGTTGAAACATGTCTTTTATTTTATCGTTCATATATCAGATCTATTATAGATTATGGCTCAGTACTGTATGGATCGGCTAGTAAAAATATTTTAGGTCGCATAGATGTTTTTCTAAACACAGTATTGCGCTGTTGCATAGGTGCTATGAGATCTACCCCTATTGAACCAATCTATGTTGAAACAATGGAACCGCCGACTAAATTCAGAAGGGAATATCTCAGTCAAATATTTCTTCTTAAGATCCGATGTTACAACACTTGTTTATATAAAGAAATTAGTACTTTAAATTATTTTGATTTAACAAATAAATATTGGGCTCACAAAAACTCGCCACCGTTATGTGACGCATTTCGAAACACTGCGGATAATAATACTGAACTTGCAGTTGCAAATAAAGTGGTAGATTTCGAAGATTTCTTTGAGTTACTAAATCAAGTAGATATAATACAACCCAGTTATCATGAGCACTCTTTATTAAACAGTATTGTTTTAAACAACTACCTTACAAATTGGTCAAAATCTGTTTGTATTTATACAGATGCATCCAAAAGTTCAAATGGTACTGGTTGTGCCTTTTATATTCCAGATAAATTTATAGAAAAAATGTTTAAACTGCCCTCAAATTTCTCCATTTTTACTGCCGAGGCTGCGGCGGTATATGAGGCTTTAATTTATTTCAAGTTGGTATCCTATAATTCCGCAGTAATTTTATCTGATTCATTATTTGTGCTTACTGCTATTCAAACACCTCACCTACCTTGTAGTACTTCTAACCCATACATTTTTTTAATAAAAAAAATCTTATTTGAAATTAATAAACACACCCCAAAAATAAAACTTATGTGGATCAAAGCACATTCAGGACTTACACATAATGAGCATGTAGACCAATTAGCTAAAAATTCCCTCATCCATGGAACAGTAACCAAATATCAGCCCTGCATTCTAGATGCTTTTGCTTGTTTAAGAACTGAACAGATGAAGAGCTGGAAAACACACTGGGAAAGGTACTGTAACATTTCAACAACACAATACAGTTTGATACAACCGATTATTCCAGAAAAACCTTGGTATAAGAATTTCACCCTCCCTCGCAAATACATATCCACCATTAGTAGAATTAGATTTGGACATGCATGTTATCCTGCACATTTATTTAAAATAAACATATTAGATTCGAATATTTGTCAAGAATGTGAGGTTAAAAGTGACTTGAAACACATATTTTTTGAATGCAAAAAGCATAAACACCTAACCAATCACCTAATTAAAAGAATTATAGACCAGAACATCCCACTCCCTGTAAATATTCTCTTTATTCTGTCACTGAATAAAAAGAAAATTTTTGATTGTTTGGTATCTTTCTTGTCGGATAGTAAAATATTATTGTAATTAGTTATAAGTATTTGTAAAATATGGTTAAAAAAATATAAAAAAAAATAAAAAAAAATAAAAAGAAAAAAAATTAAAAAAAATAAGAACATGAAACAAAAAAAAATAAATAAAAAAATTAATAATTAAAAAAAATTAAAAAAAAAATAAAATAAAAAAATTAAAGAAAAAGTCACTAAGAGGATTTAAAACTCCGCGGGGATGAACCGGGTTGACATCCTATCGTAGTGACAAAAAAAACAAAACAAAACAAAAACAAAACAAAAAACAAAACAAAAAAAAAACTAAAATAAAATACGAAAAAGAATGCATTTATTTTAATATTAAGATTAATATTTTTATTTGTAAAATGTATACACTATGTGTTCTTGATAAACATTAAGTAGTATAATATATTTATATTTATTAACATAGTATGTACATTAGCTGTAATGAGTAGGTAAATAAGAAGTAAAAAATTGTAATAATATTATAACAACCAAGTTTCACTAATTGGCAATATCTTTAATACATTTACTTTTGATTGAGACTGGTTGAATGACCATAGTCCAAGCCAAAAAAGAAAAAAAAAAAAAGACTCCCATCTTCTTAAGGTCCTCCACTATCTGGTTCTCCCATCTAGTTTTGGGTCTTCCTCGTGGTCTGCCTGATACAGGTCTCCAATTGAAAATTTTCTTGATAACGGCTTCTGGATTCCTCCTTTCTATATGTCCCATCCATCTGAGTCTCTGTGCCTTGATAATTCTGACGATGTCTTCTCCTTTCAGAAGTTCTCTTACTTCGTGGTTCATGAGTTTCCTAAATTCATTATTACCTAAGTTTAGTGGTCCTACTATCCTCCGAATTATTTTCCTTTCTAGGATCCTCAATCTTTCTTCCTCTTTCTGTGTCAGACACATTACTTCAGCACCACGGTGCTGAATGCTGCCTTATAATGGATCTATAAAAGTACTCCTACTCCATGGTTCCCTATTTTGAGTTTTGAGAAGCTGCTTAGACCTAGATCACCTCCACTTCTTATGTCAAGCGAATTAGATGAGGAAGGTTTCAGCGTCCACCCAAAATGAAAAAAATTGTGGGAAACCGTAGCTTCACCACACATAGCAACGAACTTCAATGAGCGCTAACCAGGTATATAATGAAACCGCTTTGAATGGAAGACATTGCCCTTATTTAGCGCCATTACCTAAATGAAACCTTAATGAAAATAAGCTAATTTATATTCCAACTTGAAATAATAAACCAATATTCCAATTAAAATCAAGAATCTTTAACACCATAACCTCCATTCAATCCTTTCTGTGTTTCAAAATGGTTGAAGTATTGTGTCACATAAGCCCAAAAAATAAAAATGAAGTCTATATTTTAACAATACAGTAGACGGGGATACTATTTGATATAGTATACCTGACAGTTATAATATATAATTAAACAAACGGTGGAGCTAAGAATCTTGGCAAGATATGTAATGCATATGGAGTCGCTAGAAACAATAAACGGTATCCAATGTTTATGTTCCTCTTCTCTGCACTTGGTCGTAAGATCTTTGTACCTTATATACAAAGTACCTTATTTTTTCCATTAAACTCTTAATAAGTCCTGTGGCCTCAACAAAGCCCACAGTTTGGCAGTTTCCTTATTGGTAGTTTTAGGATCTCTTCTGATTCAAACGTCAGTTGACCAGTGAATTTCTGCCTCCCATCACTGAGCACATTGCAATGGCATATATGATGTTTTGGCAGTCTCTTCTTCCATCTCGTATCTTCTGCAGCATGTTTCATTCACCACACATACCTTGCTTGGATTTTCCAGTTGGCAACACCGATTTTCTCAGGATCCTGAGCTTTTCTAACTCACCTCGGCTTTGGTCTACCATGTCAGCTCATTCCCACCTGTTGCGCTTTTTGAGTATTTTTGTATGGTTTTTTTATACTACAAAATGTGAAAAAAAAAACAATATATAAGTAAAATCACTTTTATTCTCTTGATATTTTCAAATAGTTTCCATTCTAAACTTAATATACATTTTCCTGTCTATATGTTGCCATCTTTTGTTGCCTTAAAGCAAAAGTATTTTTGTATTGAGTCCTTTGACATCTACCTATAAATCTAGGGCATATGTTGTCTCGATCAACTTTTATTTCGATTGAAGAACTTGAACGGATAACTGTCGTCGGTGCTAAACCTAATTGGTAACATTTGGATAAGTTCTTTAGTCTAGACGGAGAAATTTTATCGCTGAAATAAGGTTTCTCTTGAAGATCTTCCATGGGTTTGTTGCAAATTGAACATCTGTAAACATATATGTATTATATTTTATAATATCGTTATCATATTTCAATATTTAATAGTTTACTATTCAAGAATATCGATGTAATAATATTGTTGCTGAACAGGTAAGTGTCATTGTATACCGGGTGTAACAATGATAGTCTGTTTTTTGCTCAAAGTTTGGAACACCCTGTGGAATATTCCAGCTTATACATATAAAATATTGAAATTAAAACTCCGTTGTAGTCTTAGGTTTTCTTAACATTTTCCTTTTTAATTCATTCGCTTATGTTGGATAATAAAAAAGTTAGGTACATTAACAACTAGCAACGTTCTTCATCAGTACAGGGTGTTTCTAAATCAGTACAACAAACTTTAAGGAGTAATTCTGCATGAAAAAATAATGACCGTTTGCTTTATAGACATACTGTCGCAAATTCTTTGTTTCCGAGATACGGGATGTTGAATTTTTTCTTATAAACTGATTATTTATTTATTGCTATAAAACCGGTTGAGATATGCAAATGAAATTTAGTAGGTTTTAAGAGGTAGCTATTGCAAATTTTTGGACATACAGTTAAGAATTTTATATTTACCATTGGCGTGCGTACGGGTCATATTACCCGGTCATATTACCCGTATGCACGCCAATGATGAATATAAAATTCTGAGTTGTATGTCAAAAATGCGCAACAACTACTTCTTAAAACCTACCTTTTTTTTTTATTGTTAGATCAACCTACCTAATTTCATTTGCATATCTCAACCGGTTTTAGAGCAATAAATAAATCGTCAGTTTGTAAGAAAAAATTCAATATCCTGTATCTCGGAAACGAAGCATTTGCGAACATATGTTTATAAAGTAAACGGTCATTGACTGCGTTCACCAGATGCAAACACGTTCACAAATGTTTGCGCTTTGATTCTAAACTTGTTAACAGCGAGCTGAACGGTTGGTTGTTTAGGTTAAAATTTTACATTTTGCTTGCTTGGTTTGAACGTGACCTAAAATAAATTTTCTCAATAAATACGTTTTTGAATTTAGTTTTTTTATTAAAGGAAAAAAGAAAATTTATTTAATAGATAATAACTTAGCAGAGTGTCTTCAGTAGCCTTTATTTTATATATAAAACCCTTATCAATATATTCTACAATATATACAATTTAAATTCCCGCCATATTTTTTCAATATTCAACACGTTTGCAAAGTTCAACTAAAATATCTTATGTTTGCAAAAATGGCGACCGCTTTCCAAACATGTTTGACGTTAGCAAGTCGTTCAGAACCATAAAGCGCAAACTGATTGCCAACGTTTGCATCTGGTGAACGCGCCCATTATCTTTTCATTCAAAATTACCCCTTAAAGTTTGTCGCACTTATTTAGAAACACCCTGTATTGATGAAGAATGTTGCTAGTTGTTAAAGTACCTAACTTTTTTTATTATCCAACATAAACGAACGAATCAAAAAGCAAAATGTTAAGAAATCCTAAGGCTACAGTTGAGTTTTAATTTTAATATTTTATATAAGCTGGAATATTCCACAGGGTGTTGCGAACTTTGAGCAAAAAACACACTTTCTTACACCCGGTATACAATGACACTTACCTGCTTAGCAACAATATTATTACAACGATATTCTTGAATAATAAAGCTATAACATATTAAGAAAATCACTCAAATCGGACAACAGGTTTAGGAAATACGAGACATAAAAAATGTCCCATTTTTAAGGTGGTGCGTTAATTTTGATGCTTAGTGACCCACCAAAAACTCCTCTGAATAGCAGATTATTATACCTCCACAGAAGAACATTTTGTGGTCACGAAAATAAAAACTTCCCTTGCACAAGCAATGAAAACAACGCAGCCAAAAAGCAACAAACAAACGGACCTGTGAATCGGATGAAACGTTAAAATTAATAAAAAAGATAGCATTATTAAGAGGGTAGGCGCAAAATTTCGAGCCAATGATTTTTAAATAGATTCATTTTTTTCGTATCCTGAAAAAACTGATAAATATTTTTGAAAAATTTAAACTCAGAATAAAAGATTACATTATTACCGAGGGTCGAAAGTCCCTTAGAATAAACAAAAAGTTTCTTTTAAATGAGATATTTGAAACTAAAAATCACACTCAATTTTCTCTTCTTTTTCACCCCTTTAACTTATTAAAATAAACATTATAGAAGTTTTCAGGCTCTGGATAATATTGTAATATTTCATTCTGCGTTTAAATTTTTCAAAAATACTTATTAGTTTTCTCAGGATTCGAAAAAAATGAATGCATTTAAAAAGCATTGGCAAGAACATTTGCGCTTACGCTCTTAAACAATAAAGATCTCACAAGACACAAGAGGAGGACAAAAGTCGATACAAACAACAACTCCCATCCCATATCCAGATCCTATATCCATAAAACAAAAGGTTGTAGTCAAGGGCCCTGATTCTAATTCATTTCGACAGTCGCAATTTCATTTCGACAGCGCCATGACAGCCGCAGAATATAGCGATTCTTATTCATTTCGATATTAGTTACAATTGGGGATATTAACCTTATCATGTTGACACTGCGCAGAATTTGGGTTGGCGCTCCGGTTTATTGGAATTTGTTGATAGTCTGGGAAAATTATCGAAAAAATGCCATTTTTGGGAAAAATTATTTACCAGCTATTGTATTGCTAAAATCGAATCTTAAGATTGCATATACAGTGGAACCCCGATAAGTCGGCCCCCGATAACCCGGAAGTCCGGCTAACCCGGACCGATTTTCATCAGACAAAAATTTAACAAATAAACAATTTAACAATTTTATCAAATAAAAATGTATGTAGGCCAAATAATATTTCAGAGATAATGTGTATTTGTGTAATTTGAACACATAAGTACAATAGTAAAAATGATTCATGCACACGGCGGCAGCCAGAGCGACCGTCTCAGCTTATCGGAAAGAACAGACACCTGTCTGTATTCCTTTTTCTTTATTTATGTCAAACTGTCTTAGCATTGTTTAAAAAAGACGTGACTATTTAAAAATTCTTGTATTGTGTGTAGTACAGCCTATTAATCACTTCCGTTCTGTAATGTAATCGTGCTTCAGATTGTGTTTGCTTTGTCTACGTAATGGTAACAAAACGTAAAAATGTTGCAGTGACAATGGAAAAGAAACTAGAAACATTAGGTAGGATTGATAAAGACGAATCTTTAAAATAAATTTATTGCAGCATCATAATATGATATTATGCTACCACAGGTCTGGATCCCGCGTATGAAAAAAAAGTTGATTAATAGCAAGCTAAAAATTTATTAATAGCTTAAGGGTGTCTAGTCGGATAAACTTTGATATATGAGAACACTGGAACAGGGGCAGTTTTAATTGTGGAACAGGTCAAAAATTTGGAACGGTCAGAACACGAAAATGGCACATTTGTTTTGTCCGACAGAACAGACATAAACTCTCCGAACAGAGATTAAACTCTCATGCAAAAATCAGACTGCTATTTATCACCTGTCATAATTCCTGTCATTTGACATATTCTACATGTTCCACTCATTAAAACGCCAATTTGGTGATAAATAGCAGTCTGATTTTTGCATGAGAGTTTAATCTCTGTTCGGAGAGTTTAAGTCTGTTCTGTCGGAAAAAATACATGTGCCGTTTTCGTGGTCTGACCGTTCCAAATTTTTAACCTGTTCCACAGTTAAAACTTCCCCTGTTCCAGTGTTCCCATATATTAATGTTTGTCCCACTAGACACCCTTAAGCTAATAACAAATTTTCAGCTTGCTATTTATCAATTTTTTTTTGTACGCAGGATCCAGACCTACCATATTATGGTGTCGGTACATCTCTACAGTATGACTGAGTTTTTTACCAAGAAATGAACAAAACTCTACACTCTATACAACTATACGTAATTTAGATGTGTACTGTGCATATGTGTTTCATGTTTTTGTAATTGTAATGGAGGTTATTTATTAATTTTTACTATATTCTCCGGCTAACCCGGATTTTCGATAACCCGGATCGGCCGCGGTCCCGATTAATCCGAGTTATCGAGGTTCCACTGTATTAGTAATATGGGGTATGACAAGTCCGCAGAAAGTGTGTTATTTTATTTATAAACAAATTAGCACTCCTAAATCTTCTTTTTTTTCAATTAGTGCTCTGTAACCCCTAAGATTTTTCCTTTAAGCCAAAAACACTCAAATAAAAATTCACCGTAATTTAGTTCTGCACAAAGTTATCTTTTTTTCCGATTTCTATCAACAAAAATTTTACTCAGAAAATCCGAGTTTTCCCAAAAAATCTGCAATTTTCAATTAAAATTTTAGGGAAGTACCTAATTATTTATTCATAATTAAATAATTGATGACATGAAAGATTTATTATAGTAGATTATACAGAGGGGCTAAATTATGGAATAAATTCATTTCTTTAAAACGGACGATTTTGGAGCAAAATCCCGAAAGAGGTCAATTTTTATTTTTAAATTACAATTTTTTGGCATATATTTCATACTAGTGACGTAATCCATCTGAGCGTGATGACGTAATCGATAATTTTGTTAATGGGAATAGGGGTCGTGTGGTAGGTCATTTGAAAGGGCGTTCAATTCTCTATTCAGTAATATAAACATTAATATCATTAGGTATTTATACAGGGTTGCCAAAAAATAATTTTTGAATTAAATTAATTGGCGCAAAAAGAAGAATGTTTGTAATTTATTTAACTCAAAATTCATTGTACTGCTGTCAGAAAATAGAAAAAAAGGTTTATTTCACAAATAAACATTTCTTTTCGCTTAAATTAAATCACAAACAGCCTCCCCTACCTATTGGCAGTTTGAACATTTAATTTAAGCTCAAAGCAATGTTTATTTGCAAAATAAACTTTTTTTCTATTTTCTGACAGCAATTGAATGTATTTTGAGTTAAATAAATTACATGCATTCTTCTTCTTGCGTCAATTAATTTAATTCAAAAAATTTTTTGGCCTCCCTGTATAAATAATGATATTAATGTTTAAAATACTGAATAGAGAATTGAATGCCTTTGTAAATGAGCTACAACACGAACCCCTATTCCTATTTAAAAAAAAATAATCGATTACGTCATCACGCTCGGATGGATGACGTCACGAGTTTGAAATATATGCCAAAAAAATTTAATTTAAAAATAAAAATCGACCTGTTTCGGGATTATTCTCTAAACTCGTCCATTTTAGAGAAAATGAATTTATTCCATAATTTAGCCCCTCTCTGTATATCAGGAGACCGGCAACAATCTAACCAAGAGTTTAGCAATAATTAAAATGTTAATTAAAAAATTTCGGTCGAAATAATAACCAGAAAGATTATAATACACCTGAATAACTATGATTTTCGTATAAAAAAGCACTATACCTATTCAACGTACCTTACAGGATTGAAATTGGACCATTTGAGCGGTCTCAGGAATGTTATAAAGAAACAATTTTTTGGCTTATAAACAAATAGAACCCCTCAGAAAATATTAGATTAAATTAAATTAAGTTAACGCTGTTGAAAAGGGCACGGCTTCTGTGCCCTTTCGAAGAAAAAAAAATTGAATTGCGAGGAGTGATTCCAAGTATAACCGGTCAAATTTGACCGGCATTTGCGACAGAGTTATAAATAACAGGATTTTAATCTTTGAACCATTAGATACCTTTTAATTCCGGTCCTCTTTGTACATATAAATTTTCATATCTTCAACACACTCATAACAAAAATGATTTATATCACTGTCACCAAATTATTTAATTATTGATAAATAATTACTTCCCTCAAATTTTAGTTGAAAATTAAAAATTTTGTTTGGAAAACCCGAATTTTCCGAGGAAAATTTCCGTCGAAGGAAATTGGAATAAATTATCAATGTGCAGAATTAAATTACTGTCAATTTTTCGGAGTTATAGAGCAATAATTTAAAAAAAAAGATTTCGGAGCGCTAATTTGTTTATAAACAAAATAGCACACTTTCTGTGGACTTTGTACAGCTATATTACTAATATAGGAAATCTTAAGATTTGATTTCAGCATGTCCAGCAATAAAATAGCTGGTAATTAATTTTCCTTGTTTTTTACTAATTTTCCCAGATTATTACCTTACATCTTTCATTGAGTTGATGATTCATGTTGTGGATATTCTCAATTATTATATTTCTAATTTAATACTATTCTATCTAATTCCTCAAAACAAGCAAATTTCAATTAAACCCATCCATATTAATACCTTTTGCTTTAGTTTTCCTTGCAAGAAATAAACAAAACACGTCTAAACTAAACCTAACCTCGCTTTTGGCCATTCATTCATCTCCGTGTCAAATAATTTCGACATCGAAATTATAATAGCGACCACTTTTTTAAAGTCGCTATTAATTTCGATAGGTCGCAATTTGATGACATCATTTCGTTAGTTCAGCGAAAATCCACAAGGCTCGCACAGTCGCATTTCGACGTCGCCATATTGAAAGCGACTTGTTTAGTGTCGAAATTTGATTTAGAATCAGGGCCAAGATCTTAATAGATACCTTAACGTGCCGTAACAATAAACTAAACTGAACTGTCGACTTTGAAAGAACCAGAATCATTCGAGCTGTGGGTGTACAGAAGAATTCTGAAAATATCGTGGACAGAAAACGTCACAAACAAAGAGGTTCTGAGAAAGATGAATAAAGAATTGGAAATCTTAAATACCGTCAAAACAAGAAAATTAAAATATTGTTCGTCCGCTATAACTTTTCCCATGCATCACGATTCATTTTCAAACAAACTAAGTCAAAACATAAAGTGAAACGAACGTCGATGTGTATATACATTTTGTATACTGTATACTATATACTACACACATCGGCGTACGTTTCACTTTATGTTTTGACTTAATTTGTTTGAAAATGAATCGTAACGCATGGGAAAAGTTATAGCGGACGAACAATATATCGGACATATTACACGTGGAGAGAGATGCAACTTGCTCCAGTTGATTATGCAGGGAAAGATTCAAGGAAAAAGAAGCATAGGGAGACGCAGAATATCGTTACTGAGCAACTTGAGAGAATGGTATGGATGTATATCAAATGAACTTTTCAGAGCAGCCGTCTCTAAAATACGAATAGTTATGATGATTGCCGCCCTCCGTTACGGTGATAGCGCTTAAAGAAGAAGAAGATTATCGGTAATTACAAAAAAATTATTAATATTTGAAATAAAGTAACTGCAATTAAAATACAAGATGTGCGAGCAGCCAGAGGGCCGTCATGTGGCACCGATCATCATCTGCTAAAAGTTAAAGCGGTACTCTCAAACACATATGAAAAAGAAAAAGAGCACATCGAGTCAAATCAGTTAATAAAACAAGTGCGCTACAATCTATACAGTCTAAACCATGAGATTATGAAGCGTTTATGAAAAACGTTTAGACGAAAAATTAGAAAGGGGTAGTTTTGAAAATACCGAAGAACACTACGAACACATCAAAAAGTCCATTCACTTGGCAGCAGAAGAAGCGCTGGGGAAATGTGACGAAAACCATAAAGGAATAAAACCGTACTGGTGGGATGAAGAAGTAGAAAGGGAAATTAGAGATAAACGTCGGAAATACCAAACGTTCCTATCAACAAAAACAGAAAACGATAAAATAATTTACAAAGAAGCCCAAGCCAAAGTAAGAAAGAATATAACTCAAAAAAAGAACAAATCATGGGAAAAGAACTGCCAAAAAATCAACACTACATAGGAGGTAGAAGAAGCACAAAGAGTTGGAGATTAATTAAAAATATGAAAACTAATAAGAAAGAAGACGTTATTATCACCAATAACAACGGAAAAAATGGGAAGAATATTTCAAAAACTACTAACAGAACAAAGACCAGAATTTGTTAACATAGAAGACAACACGATAGGTACACATATAAATTCATCACCATTACAAATAACTAAATCAGAGATGGAAGAAATAACCAAATCCCTGAAAAATGGAAAATCCCTGGTCCTGGTGACATCCCTGCAGAATTAGTGAAAGCCGGTACAGACAAACTCCTCTTCCAAGATTGCTTAAATGGTGCCAAATTGCCAAAAGAACGGAAATTATCTATCATGTCAACCATCCACAAAAAGGGCAGCAAGGATCAATGTGAAAATTACAGAGGAATTGCGGTAAACAGCACAATAAGTAGGATGTATGGGAAACTTATTAAGAACAAAATAGAAAACGACTATAGAGATTTCGAAGAAGAGGAGCAAGCTGGCTTTAGAGCTGAGCGGTCCACAGTAGACCACCTGTACTCTATTACGCAAGTTATTGAGAAGAAAACAGCCGTCAATAAAGAAGCTGATCTGGTATTCGTAGACTTACAAAAAGCATATGACAGTGTGGCCCTCAGCAAACTATGGTCAATCCTACATCAAACCAACATTAAACATGGTCTTATCAAAGCAGTCCAAAGTCTGTATAATGGAACGACTGCAAAAATTAAAACTGGATCAAGGATGTCTGAGGGATTTAAGGTCAAGAAAGGATTGAAGCAGGGTTGTTGTATTTCGCCTAACCTTTTTAAAATTTATCTGGAAGAAGCACTCAAGCTGTGGAAAAGAAAATGTAATGGCATGGGAATCTCTCTCAATGACGAGAAAACACTATACACTTTATGTTTCGCTGATGACCAAATTCTGATTGCTCTGGATCATGATGACTTGAGTTACATGACGAGGAAGCTAATAGAAGAATATAACAAATATTAAGAAAACTGAAGCCATGTGTATCGGAGGAACAAAGCAGTTCATTATATCAGACGATGGGGTAGAAATTAAACACTGCGAAGAATACAAGTACCTGGGCATGAAGATAACTCAAGATGGAACACTCGATGCTGCTATAAAAGACAGAAATATACAGGGTACAAAAGCCATACCCATGATGAACGGCATTCTGTGGGACCAGACAATATCTAAAGCGAACAAGCAGCTCATATCCAATACCACACTTAAAAGTGTAATCCCATATGGCAGTGAAGTTTGGCCACTGAAACAAAGTATGAAGAAAATGTTACTAGTAACAGAAATGGAATTCTGGAGAAGAGCAGCTGGCAAATCTAGAAGATATCGGATACCAAATGAGAAAATACGAGAAATAATGGGAGTCACACATACAATAATTCATGACATAAAAACAAAACAACTAGTAGGGTACGGCCATTTACAGAGAATGCCAGATGATAGGATCCCTAAGCAGATTTTGGCATGGACACCACAAGGGCGAATAAAAAGAGGAAGGCCGAGAAGAAGCTGGAGGGAGGGAATTGAAAAAGAACTAGAGGAAAGAGAAGTCCCTCAGGTCTATGGTTAAACAGAGAAGAATGGCGGTTAGGAGTCGGAAGGCGTCGGAGAACGCTGTAAACTGATAGTAGTAGTAGTAGTGAAATAAAGTATAGTACATATAATAAGCATTTACCTGCTTTGTCCGTATATATCAACATTGACTCCTATTGGCATATTCCTTTCGTTCAAATCATATCTATGCACGCATGTATGAGCTGGAATGTCTTCAACCAAATGTTCTTCCAAATCGTGAGTTTCAAAATAGTTTTCATTTCTGAACCGTTTAAATTGATCAGTGTTCATAGCTGCATTAACGGTTTTTGGTCTCGTAGCGTAGAATTCCTCTTCTTCTTCTTCCGCATCTTCTTCGTCAGAAGGATCAAATCTGTTGTTTGTGAAATTTATTTTTTGAAGATCCTCATTATCTAAAAGTAATTAAGCTTTAGGTGTAAGTTACTAATAGTTTACATGTGAAACGTGGTGCAATATGAGTACCTACATACTCCGGATTTGTAGTTGCGGATTTATACAAAGGAATATATGCAAAGACACACATTGTTTCTTATTGTTTAATGGTTATAGATTTCAAACAAGATATCGTTTGAGAAACCTTGCAATGTCCTATAGATTTTATGTTGTAGGTGTTCCCACAAAAAATCCAGTGGATACAAATATGGTAACCGAGGAGGTCATTTGATGATGTGTAACAAGTAATGAATAGTGCCTTGAGAAGTAAAATAATCTTCATTATATTGGTAATCACTTTCAACATATCAGTCAAAACTGGATTAAATCAGGTCTTCCAGTAATTGCAAATATATTTCGCCAGTCTCAGGAATGCCCAGTATTCAATCTGGATGCTACGAGCTGTAATATACCCGCCCAAAAGACCTTTTAGTCGATTTATTGCTTGAGTAGACAACAATAACTATCTAATATGCCTAAACTAGCTTCTAATAAATATGTAGTGTACTAAACAATAGTGCAAATATTTATAACGAATCATAATATATACCCACCTGCAACACTAGTTCTTTGTTTTACTGAGAACTTCCTATCACATTTAGATCTAAGACATGTTCTTCCAGAAGAAGATGAACCATTTCTATAATTTTCTAGGGAAGCTTCTTTTTGTCTTCCATTTGACGAGATACCTTCATCGTTATCTTTGGGGTATTGTCTAGAAAGCGTTTCTTCGTAATTATCTAATGATTTATAATTGGATCTCTGTTTTGGATATACTTCTCTTTTCTCTCTAGGTAAGTAGTTAGATCTGTGTTCTTCGTCGTAAATATCAATGTCTTCAGCTGAGCGAGAGTTTTTTCTGAATAGGTTTGAATTCTTCGAATGAGAATTGCTGAAGTAATAAGCTGGTATGTGTGGTAGCCTACCTATATAGTATAAATAAAATTGTCAGTGTCTAATTCATAACTATAAAAACAATCAGATGCGAACCTAGGCTAACCAATACATAACCAATAAGGCTAACCAATATTTGTATTGCAAATTCAATTTCTATGAAGTTAATTAATTTAGAATAAGAATTAAAAACAAGAAACATCGAAATGGAGAACCTTTAATCTCAAATAACTCGAATGTGGTTCAATTTTTTTGGAAAACTTAGGAGACATCTTTTAAAGTCCATGAAAATACCTTGCAAATAAGCTCTAATAAAACTTTTTTGCATAAGAACTGACTGACTTATGACGAAAATAAAGTCGCTGTCTGCTTTTTTCTTTTTGAAATGTAGAAATTAAACACTCGTCGTTACAATTCTAATGAAATGAATAGCTTTGCACTTGAAATTAACTTTATTTAGGTATAATTGATACGATCCATGTGATTTGACCGATTTGGAATGCTTAGTTTAGCAAAAATAGTTGATTAAATGAAAAATGACATTTTTAAAATTTTTAAAAAAAGTGCATTTCTCTTAAATAAATCTAAAAGTATTCATAATATCGAAAAATGTTTTAAATATTAATTATAGAATTTAGTTTGCTAAATATTTTGATTTTGTTTTTGTATCATGAATTTAAGCTTATTTAAGAGAAATGCACTTTTTTTAATTATAATAATGTTATTTTCGATTTAAACTGTTTTTTCTAAACTAAGCATTCCAATTCGGTCGAATCACATGGATCTTATCAATTATACCTAAATAAAGTTAATTTCACGTGGGAAGCTATTCATTTCATTAGGAGTGTAACGACGGTGGTTTAATTTTTATATATACACCGTTCTTAGGCGTCAACGCCCTTCGGTAGGGATCTATGGAGGAGTATCACCAAGCCGCAAGCCCTTATCCCTTGCCGTACCGCTCCTCCATAGGCCGATCAGACGCCAGTTTATTCCAGACCAAGCCGTAAACTCTATTGAGTTTTATACTACGGCGTTGATCTTTTATTAATTTCATGACCTAGCTGAGGCTCGAACCAGCGATCTCAAATCGCAAATTAACTAAACTTGTCGATCGACTGCGCCTCAGCTAACTGGATCATCTAGAAATCTAGATCGACAATTTAATTTTTACATTTCAAAAAGAAAAAAGCAGAGAGCGACTTTATTTTTGTCATAAGTCAGTCAGTTCTTATGCAAAAATTTTTTGTCAGAGCTAATTTGAAAGATTTTTTAATGAACTTAACTAATAGTCGAGGAAATGAAGCTGAAAAAATGGCAAAACCTCGCAATTTTTTCGTCCAGCATCGATTTGTACAAAAATTTGGGATTAGGCTCATTACACCCTCTAGTTCATTTTCTATATTGAGCCGTTGTACGCTTTTGGTTTTTTAAGGGTAAAAACTACCCCTAATTGTAAAAAATTATAAAATAATATTTTAAACTTTAATATTGTCAACATTTGGTTCTTATTAGTTACATAATGATTATTTTATGCTTTACAATATACTATCATAATATTTCAACCCTTAAAACCACCCTTGTTGGAGCTATATATAAAAGATTTACTTATCCTAAAAGAATAATTTCAGCTTGCATCGATTTACATAAAAATTTGGGATTAGGATCATCTCACCCTGTACTTCATATTCTATATCATGCTTAAGGGCGTTGATTATTTTTAGGGGTGTAAACTACCCCTTATTGTCAAAAATTATATAAAAACAGTGTAAACTTTAATTTGGGTAAAATTTGATTTTGATTGGTTAAATAATGATTGTTTTATACTTTAGGATATAATATCATAATATTTCAACCCTTAAAAACCACCCTTAATAACATTACAGTTTTTATAAGTAGATATTTTAATAGATCTATACAGAAAAAAAAAGTAGAATTAAAGAATTACAAAAACATTTATTTACACAAAAATACGAATTTACAAATACAAATACGAATTGTTTTTTAGTCATCTTCCAGTATACGAACCGGTTCTGTGGTATTATACATACATTGAAAATTATCCATAAGCGGACAATCTGAATTTTTCAAAAAAAAATTCGATTTATAAACATAGCTCCTTCATTTTTGGCGATAAAAAGTTTTTTCAAAAATAATTTTGTAGGATTTTTGAAGAGTTATAAGAGTGTGTAAACTAAATTCCGTAAGATCTCTTAGTTTTTAATTAGGGTGGGTTTAAAGGGCTCGAATAACGGGGTGTTTGCTCGTAAATAGAGGTTTTAAACAGCTATATCTCGCTAACTGTTCACTCTAATGAAAATCTATGCACAAGAGAATCTTAGTTATTAAAAAAGCTACAATTTAGTAGTCCATCATTTTTTTCGTATCTCCAGTATTTTTGGAGATATTTTGAAGTAAAAGGTGAAAAATACCTTTTAAATAGGTCAAACTTTTTGGGTATATTGATAATACAAACATAAAAGGAATTACAGAAAGGTGAAGACCAATTTTTAATTAGGAGGGTAGTTAGGGGGTTGTTTTCACTGATTTTTTCATAGAGAAAAGCAGGTACCGATCTTTTTTGATCATAAGTCGCTCAATTTTCAGGCTAGAAACTTTTTATTATGATTTTTTGAAAGGGTTAACTGTATACTTGAAAAAATATTGTTTAAGTTTTCCTCGAAAAATGCAAAGTTTTTCCGTTATTTTACTTTGAATATTTCAAATTATGCATTTGACGAAAAAAGCTTAATTTTACATGCCATATCTCGATTTGTATTGGTCTTAAAGATATTACAGAAAAAGAATTTGATTTGTGTTACTAAAAGGTACAGTTTTGATATCTACAGTTTTTTTGATTAAATGCATATTTTTCGAGGTATTCTCAAAAAACTATCTAAAAAAGTCGAGTTTTTCATCGAAAAACTATTACTTTCACGCGCGAATAACTCGAAAAATATTAGTTTTACGAAGAAAATGCAAAAAATATTTTTTTCTTAGAATTACTTTTTACATCGATTTGCATGGTTAAAATGTAATAAAACATTCCCGCCCCCGAGATGGGGTGGCAACCACCCCAAAGTTTTAGCGTACAGCGGCATGATATATAAAATGATCCTTGGACTATTCCCTACCTTTTGTGAAAATTTCAAGTAAATCCATGCTGGACGAAAAAATTGCGAGCCAAAATGCTTCATTTCCTCGACTATAAGATGTTTGTTAGGTTCTCCCAAAAAATTTCACCACATTCGATTTATTTGAGATTAAAGGTTCCCCATTTCGAGGTTCTTCGAAAATAACCATCCTTTAAAGAGCAATAACTCAGTCATTATTGAGTTTACCTAGGTCTTTCCGACGCGGCTCACTTTGTTCTTTTTTTGGCCACAATTTTGTTCTTAATGATTTTTTGTATACAATTTTATACGGTTATAAAACGTGATTTTTTTTTCTATTGGGACCGTGCAAGTTCGGCAAAGCGACCTCTATTTCTACGCTCTGTACTTTTATTCGCACTTTTAATTATATTGGCCAATTATATTAGTCCTGGTTGCTGGATAATTGTCAAGGCCATAGTCCAAAAAAATATTAAGAAGAAAAAATAAGATGCAGGTTATGTTATGCAAACGTAAACAATTGTATGTAGTAAATAAAATTGGTTATTAAAATGCAGTACTGCAAGCAAAATACAATTAATTAAATTTACCTTTATATAATAATTGCATATCACATCAATATTGTGGAGCAATATATAATTTTTCTGCTTCAATGACAGAAGGTATGAAATATACGTCAATTTGACAATTTCAATTGACAATATGAATTATTTCAGATAGTTGCAATGTTTCTCTGCGACTGGCGCACGGTCGTTTCTCGTTTCCCTTCCAAGTACTTGCACACCGCGAATAAAAAATGCATACAGTTGAGTCCGCGAGTCTTTACCCGTGCGTCATCATTTAAAGCATACGAAATAAGTCGGAAATTTACTAAACGCAACGGCAAATGGATATTATTCCGATCACGGGTTATTATAAAATTTGACGTTATTAAATAAATAGAATGTCAAATTTAAGTTTTGCTTTAAAATTTTGGTGCATAATTACAGCTACATTTGAAGTAGCGTAATAAATTATTTTATTATCATTGATTAATACATAAATAAACAATTTATAAAAAAATTCAATAACATATTTTCATTTTGTTATTTTATTCACTTTGGCGGAACCTTAAACACAAACATTCAACTGTGTCAACAATGAGGTTAGCTTTGTACGTCGTCAAAATTTATCTTAAAATAACATAAACTTATCACAAAACTTCTAACTCCAATATAAAATTAGTTACGAAAACAACTGTTTGTATACTATAAAAAACTTCAAAATGCAAAAACTCGACAAAATAACAGCAAAAAATTCAACAAACTGACAGCCACAAAAGTAAAACAAACCAAAACGTCAGAAATTGTACTTAAAATATGTGAAGACATCCCCAATCGTCTTTCTTTGTACCTATCTCTTTTCAATACATTGAGTCTAAATCGTTCATAAAAATAACATGTGTTTTTACTTAAATAACAGGCGGCAGCTGGTTTGTCATTAGTTTCATGCGTGCAAGAGAATGATACTAAATAAAAAGTATGTCGACGGTTGAAAGGCAAAAGTTACCAAACGCCAATTTGGCGATATTGACATATATATATCACTAAAATTAGAAAAATTTTCTGCGTCGATTGGTTGTATCCTCATGCGGCTACAATGAAGTTTTTGTCGCTTGGTTACTTAAAATAATTGACATTTTTAACAATTTTCGGCGACCAAGCGACTAGAATTTTGTAAATTTAAGAACAACTTTCATTTGGTACCTCTTCCATTTTAATCATTTACAGTTAGTAAGTTTTTATTAGATTGTATTTTAAATGTTTGGGCGCGTAGTGATTTTTTACAAACAATATCTAGAGTTTTTAAAATGCTTAAGAAATTTTACCCTACCCGAAAATTTTGTTTTTGTCATTTATTACTTTTTTTCGCACATTAATTGAATACCATTTTTGTTTAGTTGATTATATCGAGATGTAACTTTCTTAAAAAGGATCAATAGTTCCTTCTTTCTACCGAAAATAGGTCGAAGTTGTCGCTTGGTAATAATTTACCTGCCGGTTTTTTATGTTTTTGTTGCTTAGATATAATATTATATTTCTTTAAAAAGGAAATTTTAAAAGAAATTTTATCATTATTGCACGTAACCTGTTCCGCCGTTTAGAAGGGCTCCAAATCATAGTTTGATTTGTAGTTAGTAACAGAATACCGGTCAGTGTGCTTCGATATTGTGGAATAGCTAAATATAATGGAGAGTAGAAAACGAATACATAACATCCTAAACCTAGCTCTAGCAAGAGCAGGGGCATCTACCAAAGATTTACCTTCGGTAAGTCCCCATATTTATAATATTTTAGTGTTTCTTATACTATATTAGTGTTTGGTGTTACTAACTTCTTCTTCTTCTGTAAGTGCCGTCTCCTAATCGGATGTTGGATATCATCATCACTATCGTTACTCTATCTACCACTGATCTGAATAGTTCTATAGAACTGCTTTTAAACCAGTGCCTTAAATTCTTCAACCCATGGCCCCCACAAGGGTGGGGCTGGTGCAACTCTGGTCACAGGGCCCGGGCTCCTGGGGGGCCCAGGCCTAGCCCTGTTTTTTTTTAATTGCAGAATATTTACAGGGGATCATAGATTAAAAACTCAAATAGGCCTATATAATTATTACAAAGTCAGAGTGTTGTGAAATAATTATTAATTCTAGGTTATTGGTTATTTACGATATAATTAGGAATTAGGTGCGTACCGTACATGCTACTAACTCGTGAACATTTAGCCAAAGTAAAAGAAAACCAGTTGAATAAAAAAAGTATGATAGGTCAAGCTCACTATCTCTCATGGTACTCGCAGAATGAATTTATTTCTCTCTGTGGTAAAAAACTACTGAATACTATTTTGCACCAACGAGAAGAGTCTGTATTCTATGGGATTATTGCTGATGCCACCCCTGACATTTCCCATCAGGAGCAGAATGTACTAATTCTACGGTATGTTTTTCAAAATGAAGAAAAAAATACATTCGAAGTATGTGAAAGATTTATTGAATTCCTGAACTTTAGCGGGAAAACAGGTGAGGTTATAACTCATGAAATTCTGTCCGCTTTAGACAATATTGGAGTACCACTTTCTGACTGTCGAGCTCAGGGATATGACAACGGCTCTAACATGCGGGGACACACTAAAGGTGTACAATCAAGAATACTTGAAAAAAACCAGTCTGCTATATTCTCTCCCTGTGGAGCACACTCGCTCAACAGAGTTGGTGTCAATGCTGCAAAACTGAACCACGACGTAGTGACATTTTTTGGTAACATTGATAGTTTCTATTCTTTGTTCTCCAGCAGCCCTGGTCGTTGGGAATTATTAAAGCAACACGTCCCTTTGTCTTTACAAAGCCTTTCCGAGACTCGTTGGAGTGAAAGAATTCAAGCTGTACGACCAATTGTCAAACATTATCCTTCGATCCTCAAGGTTTTGGACCTGCTCCTGGAAGAAAATCATTTGCCTACTTTGACTCCAGCTGCCAGAAACACAGTTTTCGCGCTGAAGAGGTACTTTGGATCTTTTAAAGGCCTCTTGACATCATTGTTTTGGCACAAAATCTTGGCCTCCATTGATCAAAGAAATGAGATCATACAAAGGAAAGGAATTTCCTTAAACACAGAAACTCAACTGATTAAAGATTTGTTAACTGAATTGCAGACCCTAAGAGATTCATGGGAAACCATTCTTAACGAAGCAAAACACGTCGCCGGTGCAGTTGGCATTATACCAAATACCAGAATTCTCTCTCAAAAGAAAATCTAGTGTTGAAAATACGCCCGAGCAACTTCAGCAACAAGCTTCACAGGACTTCAAATCTTCTGTGGTCTTTCCTGTTTTGGATTTCATCATGACTGATTTGAAAACCAGATTTGCAAGCTGTGAAGAAATTTGTAACCTGTTTGCTCCAGTGTTAGGTTTCATGGATCTAGACAACGAGGAACTGAAACTTAAAACTGCCAATCTCGTTGCATATTACCCTTCAGACTTTGCTGATCCAGAAGCCCTATTTGAAGAAACTCTTCATATGAAGAATGTATTTGTAACAGTGTTCCAGTCAGAAAAGGACCCATTGAAGCTTCTAAACTCAATATATGAGAAAAACCTCCAGCCCATTTTCTTGAACCTGTGCACAGCTATACGACTTTTCTGTACAATCCCAGTGACAGTTTCAACGGCTGAAAGGTCTTTTAGTAGGTTGTCTAATTCACTTAAAACTTGGCAACGAAGCACAACTGGCCAAACTCGTCTGAACCATCTGGCAATGTTGGCAATTGAGAATGAATTGGCCAAAACTGTTGACTTTTCTGATGTTATAAATGATTTTAGTGAAAAGAAAGCTAGGAAATCTATGATTAAATAGACTATCAAACATCAAAGTAAGCGTTTTCTTGTCAGTGTATTAAACACTTAAAAAACATTTTAATTGTTTAGCTCCTAACTTTCTTATAATCTCATTCTTAATATTTTGTCAACTTGAATTTTATTCTTGGTCAGTAAGGGAAATCAATCTCAAAATGGAAATGTACTGTACTTTCAGTAAAATATAAATGATTTACTTTATGTTTGCAACAATTTTGTCAATAAAGTTTGGTTTTTAGATTAAAATAATAGCCTTAATTATTCCTTAATATCAATAATCATCAGTTTAAATAAAATTTGTAAACTAAAAAATTACCATGTAAATTGTTGAAACATAGCATAGCACGCGAACATAGGGGGGCCCGAGCCTGATCCTGGTTACAGGGCCCGCAATGGAATGTGGGGGCCATGCTTCAACCATGTCACTGCCTTCTTCCTATACTCCATCCGCCTCTTATATTTCCCTGTATTATCAGTCTTAGCATTTTATATCGCTGTCTCCTCATTGCGTGCCCCAGAAATTGTAACTTTCTTATTTTTAATGTGTTTATTATTTCGGATTCTTTAACCAATTCTCGCAATACTTCCGTGTTCGTTTTCTTCTGTGTTCATGCTATTCCAAGCATCCTTCTGTAACACCACATTTCAAATGACTTTAGCTTATTTATGTGTTCTTGTTTTAATGTCCAGCTTTCAAGTCCATATTGCAGTATCTACATAAGCTAAAGTCTTCGTAGCAGATAACTGTTTTCATTTTTACAAACGCTTTACTGTTATATAAATAGGTCACTGGTCACAGAAATATCTTAATATTTGCAAGTGTAGCAGTATGCCAAGAAATCAGTAAATATTTCAAATAAGAAATTTATACATTTCACTGATCATGCATGTCGTATAGATAAAGACGACACGATTCAAAGTAAGATTTGTTATTAATATGATAATTACTGTATATTATATTTTTTAGTGTTCTAGTTCAACCATTTTACCTGTTACAAAACATGAATGATTTTCGGATAGGTCATATTTCTGAAAATACATTCAAAAATTTATGGGGTTTAGTCAATTTTACCAGTTCCGATAATAAAAATTAGTGACTTTCAGTATTTTTTTCCAGTTGAAGGTAAAAAAATATAGTCGGTTGGTAACTTTTTCCTGGTTGCGATTTAGCAGAAAATATTACTAACCGACACTATTTCATAAAGTATTAAAAAAATAGAGTCGGTCTTGACGGTCCAGTTAGCTGGGGCTCAGTCGATCGACAAGTTTAGTGGATTTGCGATTTGCGGTCGCTGGTTCGAGCCTCAGCTAGGTCATGAAATTTATAAAAGGCCAACGCCGTAGTATAAAACTCAATAGAGTCTACGGCTTGGTCTGGAATAAACTGGCGTCTGATCGACCTATGGAGGAGCGGTACGGGAAGGGATAAGGGCTTCCGGCTTGGTGATACTCCTCCATAGATCCCTACCGAAGGGCGTTGACGCCTAAGAACGGTGTATACATACATTAAAAAAATAGATAGTCTACAAAGGGTAGTTTATAAAGTATCTAAACTGCATTTAAAGTTCGTTGGAATTATGACAATAAAACCACTTAATCATGTTTTATGAATTTTTTCCAAATTTTCAATCTTTAAACCGCTCTAGTGTAAAGTTAGCCAAATGTCGCTTGGTCATTTTTGCCTTTCAGCCGTCGATGTGTTTTATCTGACCAGGTATTAATGACGCACGGGTAAAGACTCGCGGACTCAACTATAGTTTCAATCGCAAATAACTTGGAAAGTGTCAATTTTGACACTCTATTGATTTTCATAGTCATTTTGCTTTAAAAATATGTCATCCCCTAGATGGGGTTGTTTTCACCTCCAGGGCAAAAGCTCAGTTCGGCATAGAGTAGATTTTGAAGAAGAGTGTCAACAGAGCTTAAACCCAAATTTTCATTAAAATCGGTGTTGATTCTCAAAATTCCACGGTTTTACAGTTTTTTACCACTGATGAGTGGTCTATTAAAAATATAGGCCATAAGCTATTAGAATCTTTGGAAATTATGGCAGATAATAAAGACGACATACAAAGATTAATTAACCAGTTCGAAGATACGGCGCTCATAATATAATATGATGATTTTAAAAAAGTAAATTATATCGAGAGTGATATCAGCGGAACCAATAATATGTAAACTGGTTGTAAATAACATAATAATAGAACAAGTGATAGTTACGGAATAGTTAACGCTATCAAATTCTCCATAGGAAAGGTGGAGAAATAAGTACAAAAACTAGTACATAAGGCAAACAGAAAGAAGCAAAGAAGGCAAACGTCAGGAAAGAAGTTTGAGGATAAAGAGACTTGGTGGAGGTCAAATGAAGTACAAAGAAAATTAAAAGTGAAGGGAAAATTATATAAAAAGTGGCAAGAAACCAGATCGGGCATAGATCTTCAAAACTATATGGTCGCCAAAAAGGAAGCGAAAGTAACAGTAGCAAAAGCTAAAGCAGAAGCGTATTTAAACTTATACGATCAACTTGATACCTGGGCCAGGGAACGCCAAGCAAAGATATATAAAATGGCCAAGCAGAGGGCAAAGAAAGCAAGAGATTTTAATCAGATTAGATGTATCCGAGATGAAAATAATAAAATACTAATTCACGAAAAGGATGTCAAAAAGGGATGGAGAAAGTATTTTGACAGTTTATTAAATGAAGAATTTTACAGACAGCCTGTGGAGTTAACGGAGACAGTAACAGCAATGGTTACCAGAATAACAAACGAGGAAGTGGCTCAAGCGCTTCAAAAAATAAAGAAAGGAAAGGCAGTCGGACCAGATGATATTCCTGGGGAAGTATGGAGAGACAGGAATAAGTTGGCTAGCAGGTCTATTTAATAGAATTGTGGAAGTTTGACAAATGCCAGATGAATGGAGAAGCAGTATTTTAGTACCTGTCTACAAAAACAAGGGAGACATACAAAAATGTACAAACTACAGGGCTATAAAACTACTTAGCTAACCAAAATATGGGAGAGAGTAATTGATAGACGGATACGTGAAGAAACCGAAATATCCGATAATTAATTCGGCTTTATGCAGGGCAGATCAACAACAGATGCAATTTTCATTGTAAGGCAACTGATGAAAAAATACAGGAATAAAAAGACCAACGCTCATAATATGGTATTCATTGATCTTGAGAAAGCATATAATAGAGTTCCTCGAGAGATTCTGTGGTGGGCACTCAATAAGAAAGGAGTCCCTGGCGAATATGTAAAGATTGTGAGAGATATGTATGAGGGAGTAACGACTAGTGCTAGGACAGGTGTGAGAGAGACTGATAAATTTCAGGTAAAAGTAGGATTGCACAAAGGCTCGATGCTTAATCCTTATTTATTCTTATTAGTTTTGGACCAGATAACAGCGAAACTACAGGGTAGCATTCCATGGTGCCTAATGTATGCTGATGATTAGTGTTAATAGGAAATAGCAGAGGCGTGCGGTCCATGGAAGCGGGGGAAGCGCCGCTTCCCTATTTATTCGTCGATATAAGAAAATATATTATTAATTAATATTTAATAATAAAATTTTTTCCCTAATCCAAATAATCTACATATTACCTAGCCAAAAGGCATTGAAAAATATTAAAAATTAATCGCATACGAACGAACTCAATATGCACACAATTCAACTATTTGGTCCACTCCTGGCAGAAGCGCATCTCAAAATTGCCGCTTGTCATGCAGTTGTCCCTTTTAAAATTGGTCAGGGTTCAATGACCGCAGCCACTAGTCGCGCGAATTTTGGTATGCCATGGAAGCGCTCGTCGTATCGCCTTCCCAAAAGTGAGATGCTCCGACTGTTACTGCTGCAACGGGGACCTTAGGTATTACATACATTCGCTTAAAGAATATTTCGATTTAAATTTTTTGCAGAGATATTTCCTTTTACCATTGATTATAAACTTACCCATAGATAGCTCACCTCCTGGTAACCGAAAGACGTATCGGCAACTAGATGGCGCTACTCGAAAACCGTATCGAGATTTCTCAGTCGCTGTCTGACTTGCGAGTAGTTAACAGTGGCGTCAGAGCCGAACTTACCCTATAGGTGTATTACCTTCTATTAGCTGCGTATTGTGCTGTGATAAGTTAAAGCGGAATTTAAGACAACAACCACAAATTTAGAAACGTGTGCTGTTACATGTGCATGTTACTGGTTATATTTACTATAAGATGATAAAGAATTTGAATTGGATTAAATGCCATGAAGATTTGCAAGACACTAAAACTCTATTACAGAAATACGAATTAATGTTACTTCTTAGAGAATATGGTGCACATGAATAAAGACTCTTCAGAGATAATCAGATTTGTTTGTTACTATTACTACAATAATGTTAGAAAAAGTTTCACGGGGTCTTTAATTCATTTAAAGTAGGTAATGCAGTTTTTGACAATATTGAAACCTATTTGGCTAAGCATATTTTATTAACTAAAAATTGGCTTGAAAACTGTAAAGACCATAAAAGAAAAAATATAAAATTCTTGGTGAAAATCAAACTTTTAAAAACTTGTCAGTGGTATAACATTAATGAAAGCAAACAAAAAACAGAAAATTACTTATTTTCGATAAAAGTAAAGTTAAACAAACATGAATATAATACAATAAATAGTCAATTTAACAAGATCTGGAATTATGCATTTATTGAGTTGTGTTACTTTTCTTGCGGGTGAGCGATTATTGAAAACTTTTTTTATAAAATTTAGGGAAAAACATTCTTGATAAAAACCTGCATATTTTAAAACTCAAAATGAAAGAATTAGATGTCCTCGGCTATTTATATTTTGGAAATTCCCTGTCATTTTATCAATATTATTCATTTAAACGTTGACAACTTGTGGTGTTTTGTCAAAGAAAAATATAATCCATTGTATTTGGTACACATCACTGTCTGCTTTTAATAACCTCTTTGAAGTAATTCCATCAGAAAGGTCCTCAGAAATTGTTAAATGAAATAATAATAATGTCGTAGGGCATTTTTGCCGGAGAGATCCTTTCGGATTGTTCCGGCGCACTTTACATCTTTAACCTTTTTCAAGTAACTATTGTCGATGTACACTAGCCCAGGGGGACCGACGGCTTAACGTGCTCTCCGAGGTACGGTGAAACGGCTCTTATCATTTTTAGAAATGAAAAATTGATTGTCGTTTGCAGGGCTTGAACCCGCGTGCTCTGGCGTATGATGCCAGTGATCATGCCGTTCACCGGCCGTATAGGTCTGGATCCCACATATGAAAAAAAAGTTGGATAATAGCAAGCTGAAAATTTGTTAATAGCTTAAGGGTGTCTAGTTGGACAAACTTTGATATATGGAAACACTGGAACAAGGGAAGTTTAATTGTGGAACAGGTTAAAAATTTGGAACGGTCAGACCACGAAAACGGCACATGTATTTTGTCCGACAGAACAGATTTAAACTCTCCGAACAGAGATTAAACTCTCATGCAAAAATCAGACTGCTATTTTCACCAAATGGGCGTTTTAATGAGTGGAACATGTAGAATTTGTCAAATGACAGGAATTATGACAGGTGATAAATAGCAGTCTGATTTTTGCATGGGAGTTTAATCTCTGTTCGTAGAGTTTAAGTCTGTTATGTCGGACAAAATAAATGTGCCGTTTTCGTTGTCTGACCGATCCAAATTTTTAACCTGTTCCACAATTAAAACTGCCCCTGTTCCAGTGTTCCCATATATCAAAGTTTATCCGACTAGACACCCTTAAGCTATTAATTAATTTTCAGCTTTCTATTAATCAACTTTTTTTTCATACGCGGGATCCAGACCTAGTAGCTCTGTTCTGTTAAATGTAAAAAGTATGCGATCGAACAGTAGATCCTATCGATTTCATTTCACCTCTCTACTATTTCTTATTTTGTACAGAATATAATTGACTTCTATTTTACCATTTCTAGACAAATTGTCAATTTTTTGTAATACAATGTCAGGTACTCTCAAAAAAAATATATAGCTAATTTTTATTTCCGGTAAATTAAAAATGCAGGTATTTGAGTACCTCTAATATACCTAGTACATATTCTAGTATTATTGTTTAGTTTTATAACATAACTGAACTTTTTTCTGAACGATGACGTTACTTTTATGTGACATTTTGAGCCATCACAAAATATGTAGGAGTAATTATTCCATTTACTCACGGGTTTTGCCCCTAATTTATATACGTTCAAAATAAGTCCGGTATTAAAATGAGTAACGCCTAGCAACTTTTGTTCTATAGAGTTTTTTTCACTAAGTCAAGAATTTTCGAATAATTTGCAAGTGACCATATTCACTTTTCAACAAAAAAAACTTTTTACACGGTTTTTCGCAAATAACTCAAAATGTAGGTAAGTGTTTGATCGAAAAATTAAATATTGTTAACAAAAATATACCTATCTTATAAAAAAGTGCAGAATGGTATGAAGTTATATATAATAAACGATGAAGTTTGTAGGCCCAGTAGAAACAGAGTTGTAGTTCAGGAAGAGTGGGTTCTAATTCGTCAAATTCCAAATCGAATATTTAAACGTGGAATAATTAAAAAATTAAGCACTTTTGGAGAAAACTCAGTATTTTTTTTAAATGTTTAAAAAAAGCTTTATTTTTGTTTCTTTTTTAAGTTACTAGCATCAAAAGTAAGTAAGTTACGGTCAGAATAAAATGGTTCCTTTTTTTGTAAAAAAAGATCGTAAAAATCACCCCCTAATTAGCGTCTAAAATTAAATTAATCGTCACCGCTTGATAAATTACTTTACGTATGTAGTGTTTATATGATCTGTAAGTTTTGGAAAATTTTTAACAGCCATATTTTAACCTATTTTTGTCTTAAAAAAAACAAAAAATTTAAATATTCAGAAAAGCAAAACTCCCTTTATAGTCTAAAAAATGCTTTTTTCAGAAATTCAAAAAATTGATTTTTTACTTTAAAACCAATTTTTTCAAAAATAGGCGCTTTGATTAGATGGAACTTACAGACAATATAAAAAATAAACAAGTTAAGTAAATTGTAAGGCCGTTTCGATTCATTTAATTTCGGATGCTAATTAGGGGGTGATTTTCACGACTTTTGTACCAAAAATAAAAATAGGGGCCAAATTTATTTTGACCATATCTTGCTTAGGTACTTCGATGCTAGAAATTTAAACAAAAATAAAGATAAACTTTTTTTTAAACACTAAAAAAAGTTGTAGTTTTTCCCGAAAAGTTCTTTATTTTTTGGTTATTTCACGTTGAAATATTCGATTTGGAATTTGACGAATAAGGACCCACTTTCATTACCTACTACTCTGTTTCTGCTGGATCTACAGACTTCATACGTATACCACTTTTTTACTGTTTTAAAAACTATAGGTATTTCTGCTACATATACCTTTTTTTTTCAATTAAATACTTACTTATTGAGTAATTTGCGAAAATCATATTTACCCGAAAATAACTCGAAAAGTATTTGACTTACTGAAAAAACTCTATGGACCAAAAGTTGTTAGTATTAATCAGTTTATCCAATTCTGGACTTATCTTGAACGTATATTTTTTCACTCCCGAGAAGGAGTGATACTCCCCAGTGCAAAAGCACACAGTGGCACAATATCACTTTTTTCTTTGATATTTTAGCTATGTGTATACCAAATTTCATGCCAATAAAATGGATTTTTTAAAATTCGGAGGTTTTGCAATATTTTACCTTGAGTGAATGGGTTAGATCTGGAAAGAAATTCTGTATATCAACTTCAAATATTTTATTTCGCATTAGTTCTGAAAATTAATTTCTTTTACAAATTGCAAAAAATAATTTACATGTGAATTATCACAACTAATTTTATTATGTATTTTCTATTTTGTTGTTTTTTTGTAGTGTATTAATAATTAAATCATTTTTAGGAAACCTCTTCACTATTTTTATTAATCAATATTTAGCGTTTTATCTGAAGTAAAATAGAAATTCCAAAATAGAGATTACAAGCGCGTTAAAATTATTTGTGAAAATGCTGAATACTACCCTTATATCGTTGTCTATTACGCCAGCGAAGCAACTCAAATTTATTTTTCAATCTTGGCAAAAATTTCAATAAATGTGGCCACCGTCCAGTCAGGTAGTACTTAGACTTGAGGGGCAAAGAGGTGTAATTGGGCGGAGTTTAACACTGAATTCGGTTTTACCTTAAGGTGAGGTATCTATGTGTTTATTAATCAATGCTTTTACTGATCTTTTATTTGACATTTTACAGAAATCAAATGGTATTGCATTTTGTATAAGACAAATTGATGACTTTATTAATACGATAATTAAAAAAACGAGAGCAGTTTAAAAATATTTGGGATAAAACTGAACATATGTGGTTTGAACATGAAAGAAAAATAATGAAGATTGATAATTTCGGAGACAGAGAGACAGAGAAAACAGAGGAAACAAAGAGACCTTTTGATAATATTCTACAACAAATGAATTCTAGCTTTCAAAATTTTAACGATTTAAAATTTGTAGAATTATATATAATCTTAATATTTCTATTTATAATTCATCAAAATTTCCCACAGAGGAATTTATGTCATTACGATTAAATAATGAAAATTTTTTGATATCCCAGCTTTGCATTCTCAGTTAAGTATCATTTATGAAACAACTGACATTAATGATAAAGAAATACCCAGAAATCTGGGATTTCTTTATAACTACTGGTTTAAACAAGTCGCTGTGTGAAGTGGTCAAGTTGTGTGAATTAGTACTACTAACTATCCCAGCCACAAGTGCATCAGTTGAACGAAGTTTTGCAGTATTAAGATGCATTAAAAGTTTCAAATTAAGAGTTTAAAAGAAATTCAACAAGCGAAGACAGACTTTGAAAGTTAGCCCTATTATCCATTAAAAAAGACTGCATTCAACAATTATCAGAAGTTCATAGGAGAATAGACCTCGAGTATAAATAAGTGTCATTTTAGTGAAAGTTGTGCGTTGTGGAAAATGCCTCGGAGTATATTTTTTTTTAAATAGGATTCTTCTTTAGAAAACCAAGCCCGGCGCGAAGACTCAAGGCCCGAGCTAGCAATACAGATCAATGATAGGTCACTAGTCACTAGAAATAGCGGGAATAGAGTGCCTCACGCATTCACGCGTCACGGATTTAGTGTGTGAGTCCTTGTACACAGGACGTCTCACATAATTAAGTACTTTGCTGATAGAGAGCCCCTGCGCATCAGAGTGTTATCAGGTGGAAAGTTGCTCGACCCTCGACCCTTAAGAAAATATTTTTATATCCTTATTGAATCGCTTCCCCTTTCGAAAAAGTCACCGCACGCCACTGGGAAATAGTGAAAGAGACTTAGAACAAAAACTGGAACAGTGGAGACAAGCTCTGGAGGAAAAAGGTTTAAAACTTAGTAGGACAAAAACAGAGTATTTGGAATGTTCATTTAAAGTATGGAGTTACTACAAATAAAATGGTATCTTTGGTTGGTGAAATGATTGTAAAAAGCAATAGTTTTAAGTACCTAGGATCGGTATTACAGAGTAATGGAGAAATAGACGGAGATGCATGCAGTAGATTCCCCCGCATAAGGCAAAGAGAATGAATGAATGAATGAAAAAAAGCAGGATGTCTAAAAAACACAATCATTACCATCCAATCTTCTACATTCAAAGTTGAACATAGGCCTCCCCTAATTTCTTCCAGTTCTGTCGGTCTTTGGCTTCCTGCAACCAATTCCCAGCAACCCTTTTGACGTCGTCTGTCCATCATGTAGGTGGTCTACCTCTACTTCTTCTGTCTGCTTGTAATCTCCACACTATCATTTTTTGGGTCCACCTGCCGTCCTTCATTCTGGCTACATGGCCCGCCCAATTCCACTTCAGCCATGCTATTCGCACTATGACATGTGTGACGCCTGTCCTTCTTCTGATTTCCTCGTTTCTAACCCTGTCTCTGAGAGGCAGTCCAAGTAGTGACTGCTCCATTGTCCTTTGGGCCACTGTAAGAATGATTGCTGTGGCCTGGGTTAACGATAATGCTTCGGCGCCGTAAGTCACGACTGGAAGCACACATTGGTCGAACGTCTTATTTTTCAAATAATTTGGCAAGTTGCTCTTGAAGATTTCTGGTAGAGCTCCATTTCCGGCCATGCTAAGATGATCCTTCTTTGTAATTCGGTAGTTTGATTGTCCCTGCCAATTTGGATTTCATTCCCTAAGTATTTATATTTATGGACCAATGCTATTTCGTTGACGTCGACTTTTGTATTTTCGCTTGGTACTAGGGTAAAACCAATGGTGATTTACACAACGGGAACAATGGCGGATAAGGATACGGCCAAAACAGTTATACAAAAACAGAAAGTTTTACTTAACAAGCGAAGTAAAACAGACATGAGCCTATTATTATTAAAGTAGGAAGAAGATTAAGAAGTTTAGAAAAAGAAAAAATAGATTAGATACGCTTATCTAAAATAATATCCAAACCATTATTGTATTTTGCAAAATGTATGATTTTTGTTTATTGCTGTATTTATTTTGACATAGTCTTAATAGTCCATTCTTTAACGGTTTTTGCTCTAAATTTTAAAGAACCGCTTGGATTGACATGAAATTTGGCATACGTATAGCTTACATGTCAAAGAAAAAACTGATATTGTACCGATGTGTGCTTTTGCCCTGGGGTGAAAAAATATATCTCCAAAATAAGTTCGGAAATGGATAAACTGACTAATTTTAAGTAACTTTTGTTCTATAGAGCTTTTTCGCTAAGTCAACACTTTTCGAGTTATTTGCGAGTGAATATTATGTTCATTTTTCAACAAAATAACTACATTTTTAGACGGTTTTTCGCAAATAACTCAAAAAGTAAGATTTTGTCGAAAAAATGTTCTTAGAAAAAATATAGCCTGAAAAAAAAATAAAAAAAAATGGCGTACGCGTTAGGTCTCTGGACTTCTGGACCTCGTAGAACCAGAGTTATAGCCAATGAAAAATAGATTCATATTCACCGAATTTCAAATAGAATATTTCGAAGTGAAATATCCAAAAATTAGGGAAAACACTTTTGGGGAAAACGCACTATAACTTTTTTAAAATGTTTAAAAAAGCTTTATTTTTGTTTTTATAAAAAGTTTCTAGCATTCAATCTAAGCAAGTTACGCTCAAAATAAAGTTGGTCCCTTTTGTTTTGGCAAAAAAAAATCGGTAAGACCACCCCCTAATTATCAACTGAAATGAAATTAATCGTTACCGCTCCACAAATTATTTTACTTATGTTGTATTTATATGATCTGTAAGTTTCATCGATTCAAAGTGCTTATTTTTGAAAAAATTTGGTTTTAAAATAAAATTTTTAAAAATTTTAATTTTGAAAAATATGCGATTTTTCAAAATAACTTAAAAATTATTAGAGATACCAAAAATCACGACAAACAAAAAAGTCAGCATTTCTTTTCTGAATATCATGTATTTTTTTGTTTTTCTGTTAGACAAAAATTGATTAAGATTCGGTGTTTCAAAATTTGCATACATTCGTGATCAGTGACTCGTTCAACCCCTTTTAACTACAGCCCTTTCAAAAATAAGGACTTTGAACCGATGAAACTTACAGATCATATATACAATACATGCATGAGTCAAGAAACTTGTGAAGTCGTAACGACTAAGTTCATTTGAGATACTAATTAGGGGTGATTTTCCCGAATATTTTTACCAAAAAAAAAGGGACTATTTTTATTTTGAGCGTAACTTGTTTATTTTTGATGCTAGAAATTTTTTTTATGAAACAAAAATGAAGCTTTTTTTAAACACTTTAAATAAGTTGTAATGAGTTTTCCCCGAAATGTGCTTTATTTTTGGTTATTTCACGTTAACGTATTCCATTTGGAATTTGACGAATATGAACCTATTTTTAATTAGCTATAACTCTGCTTTTACTAGGTATAGAGACGTAATATATACACAATTTTTCAAAAAATTTTACAGGCTATATTTTTGCTAAGAATGTTTTTCGATAAAATACTTACTATTTGTGTTATTTGCGAAAAACCGTCTAAAAGCGTGGTTATTTTGTTGAAAAAATGAAGATATCTACTGGCCAATAACTCGAAAAGTATTGACTTAGTGAAAAAACTCTATAGAACAAAAGTTACTTAAAATTAGTCAGTTTGTCCATTTCCGGACTTACTTTGGACAAATATTCTTTCACCCCCAAGAAGGGGTGAAAACCACCCCCGGGGCAAAAACACATATCGGCACAATATCACTTTTTTTCTTTGACTTGTTAGCTATGTGTATGCCAAATTTCATGTCAATCCAAGCGGTTCTTTAAAATTTAGAGGTTTTGCAATATTTTACCGTTAAAGAATTTACTATAACGTCACAAAATTATACGACTCCAAAAATAAAATTTCTTTCTTATATTTCGTAATTTGCATATATCACGTTTATCTTACTTCCGAAAGTCTATCGGTAATTCCAAACGATATTCGATTTACTTGGTTAGAGGTACTTATAAAGTTATTACGTACATGATTTGATTTTAGTAGTAGAACGTAAACATCGTTACTGCACTCGACTAAAAGCTATTTTACTGTCAATAAAACATTCCAGTTAGAACAGTTTAATTTCTCATAAACTCAAATTACCTCTTGCTGCTGATGTTGTTACCTTTAATATACTCCCCTATAAAGAGAATCTGAGGAAAGTACGGACATAAATTATTATATGTCAAGTACAGTTACTACTTACATATATTTACGTATAATCACAAAGAAAGAGGAAAAATAATTTAATAATATAGGATTTGCCAATAGGTACGCATGAACGGAGCAAAATAAAAAATTTGGACGCATGTCAAAATTTTCAATATGTTTTAAATGTATTCATTTTTTTCGTATCCTGAGAGAACTAATTAATATTTTTGAAAAATTTAAACGCAGAATGAAAGACTACATTATTACCGAGGGCCAAAAGTCCCTGAAGTTTTTAGGGACTTCTAGAGTTTTTAAACTTCTATAATGGTTATTTTAATAAGTTACAGGGGTGAAAATAAAAGAGAAAATTTAGTTTGAATTTTAGTTGCAAATATTTCATTCAAAAGAAACTTTTTATTTATTCTAAGGGACTTTCGGCCCTCGGTAATAAAGTAGTCTTTCATTCTGCGTTTAATTTTTTTTTAAATACTTAAGTATTAGTTTTCTCAGGATTCGAAAAAAATTAATACATTTAAAACACATTGAAAATTTTGGATTAAAAATGGATTAAATAAATCACATATGAAATTCCCTGCTCGAATTGCGATGGTGTATATATTGAACAAACCAATCAACTACTTAACCTTAACTCAAGAATACGTTGTCACAAATGTGGCAATAAAACTTAAAAGCCCTCACAAAACATGAAAACGAAAAGAATAATAAATTTGATTTTAAAAAAACTAAAATCGCAAAAAGTGAATATACCAGAAAAAAGGGAAGCTCTTAGAGTCTATAGAAATTAAAAAATTAATAATAATGTAATAAATGATAAAAACGATGTCAAAAATTTAAACAAAGTATATGTCAATTTAATCTAAAATACACAAAAGAATAATTTCAGAACGCCTACGATATGGAAACAATTGATTGTTTAAATGATAAACCAAACACCATACTAATTTTGAAATATAGTTTAAACGTTTTAATTTAGTGGGCCTGTCCTATGTTCTTGCCACTGTTTTAGTTATGAAGCTTATTTGTGTATTTGTTCGCAATCAACTTTTGCCTGCTTGGTAAGTCAAAGTTTTTTTTAAATTGTATTATATTTTTTGATAAATTATTTTTTAGTCAACAATATTTCTTGAAAAAGTCATGAATATTCTGCCGAAACGTTGAAAGAAGTGAATAAAAATGTCATAATACATAGACAATATTTTTTATGAACATAAGCCCAAGAAACTTCGGAAGAATTTTATACATATTTCTAAATAATATGTATATCTACAAACATTTAAACTAATATATACAATTTGTGATATAAAAGGTCTACCTACGATAAAAACGTGTTTTATCCTTTATTCTATTTAACATATCATTAGAGAAGATAATCGGAGATTGAGAATTCAGCACTATAGGGACAATAATAATTAAATTATACAAATAGTACTAGTTTTTGCAGATAACATCGATATTATAGCTAGAAGCTATATTGTTCATATATACATACATACAATTTGTGTTATAAAATGTCTACCTACGATAAAAACGTGTTTTATCCTGTATTCTATTTAACACAATATCATTAGATAAAATAATCGGAGATTCAGAATTCAGCACTATAGGGACAAAAATAATTAAATTATATAAATATAGTCTGTTCGCTAAACTCAGACACAACTGGCTAGTGATCTTAGTAGATATTTTTGTTTTGTTTTTGGCCAATTTTGCCAAAATTGAAAAATTATTAACTATTTGGTAGTTATTAACTATTTAGTAATTATTTTTTTTGCCAATTTTACTAAATTGGCAAAATTGCTTACTAAAATCACTAGCCAGTGGTGTCTGAGCTTAGCGAACCGACTATAGTACTAGTTTTTGCAGATAACATCGATATTATAGCTAGAAGCTATATTGTCAATATTGTTCATATATATTCAACTATGTTTTAATATATTTAACACGATATAACTTTATAAAATAAACAAAATATATCTTATAAATTCCAATTAACATGACAAATGCGCTAATAGACCAGGCCGCATCTGTAAAAATATTAGTACATTTGGACGTTGAGAGGCGACTTAATTTTTTTTGCAGAAATTGCTTGAAAATGGCTCAGATAATAATATTTGAGTTAATCCTCCCTCTCAAAAAGGTCCGGAACATTGTTTAAATAATCAAAATGTCAAAAAATGAAGGAAAAATTCGATTTTTTCTTCGTTTTTTGATTATAACTTTAAAAGTATTCATTTCCGAGAAAAGCTGTACTGACATAAAAGTTGCGTAATTAAAATTGCGTAATTAAAAAAAAATGGTTAAAAATTTAAAAAACAGTCACCCTTGTTGCAAAATAGCAATAATTGCGAAAAAAACGTACAAAACCAAGTATTCGCATTTTACGTTTTTCAACCATTTATGCTACACTTAGGGCCCGTCATATTTCACCCAGGAAAAACTTTATGATACAGTAAAACAATACTGTAAATTTCATTAAGATCGGTTAAACAGCTTTCGCAAAAAAAATTTATTTTTTTCAAAATGTTACAGGACTGAAAATAAAGCAGATAGCAAGTTGAATTTTTTTTTGCTCATAGAAGTTTATTGTACCTTTCATTTTCAATTGGCAAAATTAAAATCGATTAACTACCACGGCGTCAGGAATGTTTTTACATAGACATTAATTATTGGTGCTACGCGCAGGACAGCGGATAGTTTGCTCTGATTGGGCATTCCAATGACTTGGATAATGATTGATACATTTTAATTTTTATTATTACACATTTATTTATTATTAATTTATTTATTTATATATAAAAACACATACTCTATCATTTGAAATAACACTTTTTTTAGCAAAAACTTTCTTTGTTCATATATTTTAACTTAGAGAATAAAATTTTATTATTTTAAAACATATGCAATTGTTTAAACAATATTTCACAAACAATAATAAAATTAGTTTGATTTTTGTGGAATTAAAATATTAAAATACAACAAAATATAGAGTAAGAAAATAATATATTAGATAAAGATTGGAAGAAATTTTGGTGGAAATCAACTTGTGTGAATCGAATACCGCTGTCCTGCGCGTAGCACCAAAATTTAATGTTTATTTAAAAAATTTCCTGACGCCGCGCCGTGGTAGTTAATCGATTTTAATTTTGGAAATTTCAAATCAAAGGTACAGTACACTTCTATACGCAAAAAAAAATTCAACTTGCTATCTGCTTTATTTTCAGTCCTGCAACATTAAAAAAATGAATTTTTTTGCAAAATCTATTAAACCGATCTTAATAAAATATACAGTGTTGTTTTACTATATCATAAAGTTTTTCTGGGTAAAATATGAAGGTCCTAAGTGCAGAATAAATGGTTGAAAAACGTAAAATGCCAATACTTGTTTTTGTATGGTTTATTTCGCAATTATTGCTATTTTGCAACAAGGGTGAGTATTTTTTAAAATTTTTAACCAATTCTATATAGTAGGAAGTTTAATTATGCAACTTTTATGTCAGTAAAACTTTTCTCAAAAATGAATAATTTTAAAGTTATAATCAAAAAACCAATAAAAAAATCGAATTTTTCCTTCATATTTTGACATTTTGATTATTTAAACAATGTTCCGGACCATTTTGAGTGGGAGGATAACTCAAATATTATTATTTGAGCTATTTTCAAACAATTTCTGCAAAAAAATTTGAGTCACCTCTCAACGTCCATCTCAAAACAGATGCGCCCTGGACTATAATGCCACTGTCACTGAAAATGATTAACGCCAAAATTCATAGTAAACAAGGTACCAAAGACATGCCGTATTATTTATCCTTGTTTAAGGTTTCTATGGACAAGTGGTTAAGTTATTTGTGAATAATTCGATGCATGTGCAAAGACATAATGGAAGAACTATATCATACTTACTCATTAATGTTGAATTTTTGTATTGGCCAATGTTTTTCAAGTACTGTAAATGTTCGTTATCTCGAAATATTTCATAGTCCTTTCTTTGATCCGTAATTTGAAGATTTTTGTTTAGACATTCCAGTTCTTCCTGATATTTTTGCAGAATTTCATGGTCAGATAGATTTATGTTTTCGGCAGATGCAGAACCAGCTAAAGCATTATTTTTTACGAACCATTAGTTAAAAGAGAATATTATGGTATGGATATCATACTAGTATACGAGAATAGAAAAAAATGTATTACCTTTACAAAAGCAATGTAAAGAATTTCTCCCTATTGGCAATTTTTCTTTGAACCTTTCTTCGAATGCTTCCAAAGACAAACATTTGTTAGGTCTTCTTAATAGCGAAGGTTTTATCGATTCTTCTCTACAGTAACATGTGTTTGTACCCATGCAGCATTTTCTGTATACTCCTGTTTCTTTATCTGCCTTTCTATTTGCCTTATGCGGCACATCTTTAAGATATCTTCGAGGTTTTTCAAGGTAGTCATCTGGATGAAGGAGGGCTGCAACTTTGGAGGAGTCATTTCTTGTAGCCCAGTTGTTAAAGAGGAGCTGTTTGGGACCATCTGGAACTTTTCTGTATAATGCACAAAATACAAATAAATATTATAAAAGTAGAAAAACACTAAAAGGTTCGTTACATTGATATTTAAATTTTAAATTTTAGATTATAAATTAATCAGTAAATCAGATCACTGGATGAACCATAATAAAAACTAAAATGTATTGAGTTCTAGTTTATAGGTGCTGATAAGCAACAGAACTCTACCAGTTGCATTATCGGTGTTGAAAGAACCTGTTGAATATCCGCGGGTTTTTGGCCCTGCAACTTAATATAAATTCGTATCGGTTATAGATAAATCCAAACAACCTATGTAGGTATTTATCTTTGGGGTTCTAGATACTAAGAGAAGAGATGCAAGATTAAATGTTTAAATAACTTCATACGTTTTTTTTTGTTTCTGGCGCTGTAGGGCTGCATTCTCACCATGGTGTGGTTATCGTTATAGTCACCTCCTGCTACGAATATGTTATTATTTCCAAACAATTCCAAAACAAATTTTTGTTGACTTGATAATTTGGTGGACAATAAATCGTTGTTATTGTTATCGGTCAACTCGAATATTCTATTGCTACACTGATTACTTGCATGTCATATTTTTCTATTTTATGAAGGAGGTATAGTTTTATTCCCTTTCGAATTACCAATGCCCTCCATGCTCCAACTAATATGTCTACATTTGGATGAATTCCGTTGTACACGTTAACATTTGGGGGATTCTGAGATTGTTGTTGAGGTAAGGTGTGTATCAGAGACTAAAAATATGTCAATTTTATTGCTATTTAAAAATACTTCTATTTCTTGTTATCGATTCTTAATACCGTTTGCATTCCATGGTCCAACATATGAGTAGCTTGGCCATGACGCTTATTATAATAGCGTGTTTTACTTCTTCCTGAGTTCTTTGATTTCCTGGGCTAGTTGGTTTATTGTAGATTGTTGCTATTCTATTACATGTTTTAGGCATTCTATAAAGCTATTATTTTGGGTTGTGCCTGGAGTATTTTGTTGTTCCGCAATTAGTTTTGTTATTTGTCTCATTTTTTCAGCAGTTGCGACGTATGCACTTGATGTCTGCGGCAAATTTTTCATATTATTTGTTTCTTTTGTGGTGTATTTGTGTTGTATTTTTATTTCTAAACCATTGCCAAGCTGAGCTGAGAGAATGAACTATGGAAGTAGCTAATTAACTAAATAAGACCAGCACCAGGAAGTAGCCTAAAGATAAATGAAACTGAGTTTCACTAATCATCACAGAAAACAGTGTCAGCGAGGTTTAAAAGAGGGATACAGAAGAATACAGATACAGCGAAGAATACATATCATGGACTAATTAATTATTTAAGATCTGTTAATATGTATTACCAAACAAACCAAATGTCAAATATACAAAATCTTGATATGAATCAAAGACAGTGGCGTAGCTGACAGACCCGCAGGGCCCGCAAGACGGGGGGCCCGACGTTAGGAGGGGCCCCTTAAAGCCTTCAAGCTTAATACTTCTACTTTCTTTAAATTGGAAACCAAAACATATTTTGTTGTTTTTATTCAATAATTCTTGATACCACTCAAGATATTTCAAAACACGATCAGCTGAGGTTTATTTTCCGGTATGTAAAAATAAGTTGCGATGAAAATAATAATTTACCTTCCAAAGCAGAAGTTGTTGAAAGTGTTTTGGGATTTATTCGCATATTAGACCAAATTGCAGAAAGTTTTGTAAATTAAATTTTAAAATTTATACAATCAAAGCACCTTTCCGTACACAACTGCAGAGGAAAGGGTTATGATGGGACGTTTTGAGTGGTGTATATTCAGGCATACAAAGGTGCATAACTGACATTGAAAAAACAGCTTCCTATGTTCATTGTGCATCCCATAATCTGAACCTAGTGTTGAATGATACCTTTGATAGTGTACAGGAGTTGTTTTTTTTAGTGCAAGTATTAAAAGATGGTATGTACTATGTACTATTATGACTTTGGATTCATCGCGTGTCCCAACACTCAAAAGGTGAAACCCGGTGATCATCCAGACATGATGAAATCTTTAACGAAAATTTCATTGCTATCTAAAAAACGGTGAAAAATTAGAAGCTAATGCATTATTAGAGCATATAAGAATAATTTTAAATTTGTTGTTAACATTACTATTCAATCTAAAATACTTAACTTTATTAATCTAACATCAAGACTTTTGCAATCTGAAATGGCGGAGTTAACGGTCGCCCTTCAACTTTTTCAAAAACCTCCTGATAATCCTCGAGAAATGAGAAATCGTTGTTCCGAAACTTTAGCAAAAGCAGAGGAATAGCAGAATAATGGGGTATTACACCAAAATTTAAAAATAAACGGATAAAACATATAAAAAATTTTACGATGAGCTCAGCTGAGACGAAAAAATAACTTATAGCAAAAAAAGTTTTGAAGTCAATGTTTTCAATGTATCCCCCCAACTTAACTTAATATTTATTTTTAGCACATCATCAAAACGGCCGGACAGGTCGATTTTTAAAATAATCATAATATATTATAGCATCAATGTTTCGAACTTTACGCGATCCCTCTTCAGGTGACAGTCATAACTTTGATTTTTTTAAATGGGAAAGTAGGTACATCATGTGACACCTCTTTTAAAATCTTTTGAAATACTGATTACAAAAATGCATAATATTTGCTCAAAATTTCGCTCCAATGCTTTTTTGTTGGATGACCTGCCCCATGAAAGTAGAAAAATTTTATGCGGGGACTTTAACATTGATTATGCTGCTGCTAGTGCTACACAAATATCCTTGGTCAACATATTTGAATCGTATGGTCTAACAATGCACGTTGATTCTCCTACAAGGATTACAAAAACTTCATCTACCATAATTGATTATACTGTCTCAGATTTTTCACCCCTTGATGTCCACTCTACAATTATTAATGCTGGACTATCTGATCATGAAGCAGTTTATACGAAGTTTAATATCTTGAGCAAACCCTCCTCGAAAACCCGACGTTTAGGCAGGATTTTTTCCACCCGGAACTTTCGTAATTTCCAAAATTTATGCTTAACCTCTGAGTGGCGCTTTCCTGCTATGGACGTGGATAATAATTTCAGTGCTTTTTTGGATAAGCTTGTCCGTATCTTCAATAAAGCATTTCCTTTAATTGCAATTAAGCCAAAACATCGCAAACCCTGGACTACTAAAGGTATCCGAATATCTCTTCTCTATATCAGGAAATTTACTACCAACGTTTCTATCACTGAATATATCACCAAGTACAGGGCAACCTATCTTAAACTTATAAAATCAGCTAAAAAAGACTACTACCATAACCGTTTGGGAAGCTCAAAAAGTGTTGCAAAAGAAACTTGGTCCATAATAAACGATCTTCGAAATAAAACCCACACTTCTAAAACAATTTCCCTTCCAGACCCTGAAAATCTAAATGAATACTTTGTTAATGTGAGTAAAAATATTACATCAACTATTTTGCCACAACAAGATCCCATTGCTTATCTCCCTAATTCAGGAAAGGTCTCGAATTCATTCTTTATAAAACCAGTCGATAAATCTGAACTGATCCAAACAATCAATAGTATCAAAAGCAAATCCTCCTGTAGTACTGATGGTCTATCGATAAAAATTTTTTCTAATCTCCCAGAAAATGTGTTAGAAGTCCTCATCTCACTAATTAATGATTCCTTTGAGAAAGGTAAATTTCCAGAGTGCCTGAAGACAGCCATCATTATTCCTCTTCATAAGGGTGGTGAAATATCTAATACCTGCAATTATAGACCTATTGCACTACTACCGGTACTCTCCAAAATTATTGAGAGACTCATAAAAGCCCGACTTATGTCCTTTCTAGTTGAAAACAACATTTTATCACAAAATCAGTTCGGCTTTTTAAATAATAAATGCACCACTGATGCCATCTTTTCTGTACTACATGAGGTTTATCAAGCACTGAACAATAATCTTCACACTGCCACCGTTTTTTGTGACTACGCCAAAGCTTTTGATTGTGTAAATCATAACATTTTGATAAGAAAACTAAATTTCTACGGAATTCGAGGTATTTCTTTAGATTGGTTCCAATCTTACTTGGATGATAGGAAACAACTGGTTAGAGCAAATGATACAGACTCTAGTCTCAAAAACATTGTATGTGGGGTACCTCAAGGTTCAGTATTGGGTCCTCTACTTTTCCTTATCTTTATTAATGACATCACTAGTTTAAAAATCGATGGAAAAATCTTTCTTTTTGCTGATGATACCAGTATCACTTGGAGCAACTCAAATATTGCAACTCTTCATGCTACTATAACTTCTGATCTACTTACAATAAAAACCTGGTCTGACTCTAATTTACTCTCGTTTAACGTAGATAAAACAGTAGCATTGTCTTATAAAGGAGTCCTTCAACCCTTACCTCTTAATAACAGCCAGATCAGTACCGTTGATTCTGTGAAATTTCTTGGTATTTTTTTAGACAGCAACCTTAAATGGTCCCACCATATCGATTTGTTAAGGAAAAAACTATCCTCAGCTTGCTATGCTATAAGATCTGTTTCGAATGAACTCAATTTAGCATCTTCCAAAATAACATATTTTTCTTTGTTCGAGTCACATCTTCGTTATGGTCTTCCTTTTTGGGGTTCTGGTACAGCTGCCCAATTCGATGTTATTTTTAAATTACAAAAAAGAGCAATTAGACATCTGTTTGGCCTCAGAAGAACAACACATTGCAGAAGTTACTTCAAAGATCACAGAATTTTAACCCTTCCATCTTTGTATATTTTAGAAACTGTTTGCTTAATTCGTAAACATCTACATGTCTTTCCACCAAGACCTAATCATGACTACTTCACGAGAAATTCTACGTTTGACGTCTATATGCCGACCCCGTCCTCTGAGTTAGTAAAGAAATCTATATTATATTCCGCAAAAAAACTTTACAACCATCTCCCTCTACAACTTAAATCTGCAGCATCTTTCCCCAAATTCCGTAAACTGACAAAAGCCTACCTATCTGAAAGACCATATTATTCAGTAGAAGATTTTCTTAATCAATAACTAAGAAATTACAATACCCTTTGCACAAGTAGTATTTTTATTATCATTTTTTTTGTCTATATTTGGGTGTCATATGCAGCAGCTTAACTTTTAAACTTATTAATTACTAGGTAGACTATGCATTTGCAATTTACTTAAATTTTGCAATTGACTACTTCTGTTTAACTTCATTATTATTGTTATTATTGTAAATATATTGACGATTTATGTAATTTTAGTAAATTGGATTGTTATTGTTTTGTTGTCTTGACTTTTTATAAGCTTTGTCGATAAAATTGTACAATTTTTCATGACAATAAAGCATATTTCTATTCTATTCTATTCTATTTTTAAATGCATTATTTTTTTTAATCCTGAGAAAACTAATAGGAATTTTTGAAAAATTTAAAAGCAGAATAAATTATTACATTATTATCGAGGGACGTAAGTCCCTAAAAACTTCTATATTGTTGATTTTAATAAGTTACAGGGGTGAAAACTAAAGAAAATTTAGTATGATTTTTAATTTCTATGTGTGTGTGTTTGTGTTTTATTGGCACTTGTTTTCACAACCAACTGGCCAGTCGATTTCATAATGATTTCTTAGACTATAACTTATCACTAACTCAGGGGAGTGTGGTGTGTGTAGTGTGTGTGTTGAGTAAGTGTCTTGTTACTTTGCAAAGTCGACGTCATTGTCTTTGCAAAGAGGCGCTAATTGTATCCGAACGTCTGCGGTCCCTCCGGTGAGTACCGATCCCACAAGGACAGAAACTATTTTCATTTATTAATTTATAATAAATGAAAAATTCCTGACCCTAGTGAGATTCGAACTCACGACAATTCAGACCTTTCGATCCAAAGGTAGGCGTTCTTACCACTGAGCCACAGAGGGGGTGATTTTTAATTTCAAATCACTCAAAAGAAACTTTTTGTTTATTCTAAGGGACTGTCGACACTCGGAAATAATGTAATCTTTCATTCCGCGTTTAATTTTTTTTAAAATACTCATTAGTTTTCTTAGTATTCGAAAAAAATGAATGCATTTAAAAAGCAGTTGACCGAAATTTTGGCCAAGTATTATACATTTTTGTAATCAGTATTTCAAAAGTGTTAAATGCGCTGTCACACGATGCACTTTCCCATTTAAAAAAATCAAAAGTATGACTGTTGCCTGAAGAGGGATCGCGTACAGTTCGAAACTTTGATGCTATAATATACTATGATTATTTTAAAAATCGACCTGTCCGAGCGTGTTTGTCGAATTAAGATACATGTATAATAGGTTTTCATGTCTATTCCCAAAAAATCTATGTATTAGTATTTTAGTATGATACTGTTATTAGTTGTCGTTATGTTTATAATACGGGGGCCCACACAAAGAGATATTAGAGCAGTGATACTCAACCTGCGGCCCGCGGGCCGCATGCGGCCCTCTAGAGTTTTTATGCGGCCCGAAGACTAACTAAAGGGCCCTGTGATCAAATTATTTGTCAAATTTGACGTGTTTTTCAAATTATTTGATAGTGTGGCGATGTGTTTGAGACTTGTATTGGCGTAAGGCAGACAATTTAATTACTTTAATTTTAAATTATATTAAAATTTTTAAGAACTCTGATTAAAAAGCAAGGTATTATTAACTTTTAATAATAAATTATTAAAGTTAATGAACAAATACTCATTTTAAAAATAATCAATACTTATTTACTACATTGCAACGACCCGTTTAGTAATCACAAGAAAAATTCTGGTCGGATTAACAAAAAAATATTTAAAATAATTGTGACCTTGAACAACACCCTGTATTATTAAAATTTTCAAAATTCGTCTGCACATTTGTAAAGAGCACAAAAAGCTAAGTTTAATTGCCCGCTTCAATTTTTTGCGCAGATAATTTAATGACATTAATTTTGAAATTATATCGAAATTTTTCTTTTGAAAGTTCGAGTTCTTAAAAATTTCGACATAATTTCACAATTAAAATCATTGAATTGTCTGCGCAAAAAATGGAAGCTCCATTAAAGCTTTTTTCAAATGTGCAAACTGGTTTTGAAAATTTCAATATACAGGATGTTGATTCAAGGTCACAATGGATTTATAATTTTGTTTACTCCGGACCTGGATTTTTCTTGTGATTAGTAGTTGGATGATTTGGGTTCTAAATGTGACATATGTGTACCAAATATACAACGTGGTTCTAAAGTTATGGGCAAAATCGATAAAACACCCTGTAACTCGGTTATAAAGTCGGTGGAGCAATAAATTTAGTATGTCTAGAATCGCCTCATTTACCTCTATTCACCATTCAAGATTTCCCAATGAAACACCCTGTAGACTACTTCATCTTGATTGTGGCCCGCAAGCTGTGGCAATCTCTGTATTAGAGAGACCAGTTCTTGCATATTATGCAATTCTTGTAGCATCTGCTGGAAAAAACTGTGACTCATGGCGGGAAATGGGGAAGAATCTGTCCAAGTTCAAACTTTAACAAACATTGCCGAAATTGCGAGTAGAAACCGACTTATAGGAAATGTTAAATTCACAACCCATTAAAGAAGGGACTTTACCAAGCACTGGAAACGTGACATTTAATTTGAAAAATTTTAGTAAAGGTTTAAGAATGGCAAATGAACTTTGTTATTTTTTTATGAAAATTGATCCATCTATGGAAGGAAGTCTTATTTTTAAGAGGTAAAATTCTAATGCCACTGCTGTATATCAGTCTGAGTTGAAGGAGTGTTTAAAAAAACGCCAAGCAAGAGAAAATTACTAAATTATTAGAAGAAATTTGTGATTTATATTGTTTATATCTATAATTTTTATTATTTTTTAAATTCTTCAAATTAAAAAGTAAAAACATGTTGTATCAAGCTATCACTTTAAGATAAAATAAAAACAGGTATAATATATGTAAAATAATTCACCACTCACCTTATCTCTGGACAGTTCTTTGTAAAATGTTTCGACTGTATAACTTTTTTCATTTAAAAATAAAGTGATAATAAGCTATCAAGTATCTTTCAAAACTGACATTTTTAGAGAGGGGTGTTCAGTTTAAAAGTTTTCCCCTTCGAAACAGTACGCAATCACCTTAGTCACTATTAACAGGGCAATACAAACAAACGGCCAATACGGAAGTTATAGACCTGGACCCGCGTACCAAAAAAAAGTTGATTAATAGCTAGCTGAAAATTTGTTAATAGCTTAACGGTGTCCAGTCGGACAAACTTTGATGTACGGGAACACTGGAACAGAGGAAGTTTTAGTTGTGGAACGAGATTTTAATTGTGGAACGTGTCATCCTGACAAGTTTATTATTGTGAAAACTAGCAGGTTGTTTTAAAGTTTATTCAATATTATACTTTATAATATAATATATGAAAAAATGTTTGTCCGACAAACATGTTGAGCATTTTAATAAGTCCGACACGTAGAACATTTCAAATGACAGGAATTATATTGGTGGTAAATAGCAGTCTAATATTTCCATGAGTTTAATGAAAGGGTAACAAATCAATTGGAAGTTCTGTTCGACAAAATACATGGAACGTTTTCGTAGTCTGACCGTCGAAACCTGTAGCCCGTTCCACAATTAAAACTTTCCCTGTTCCAGTGTTCCCGTACATAAAAGTTTGTCCGACTAGACACCGTTAAGCTTGTACCAAATTTTCAGCTTGCTATTAATAAATTTTTATCGCCAACCGTCATTAAAGTCATTCATTATTGTACTCATTTGACCTAATTTCCGGCAGTAAAGTAACACTTTATTGTACTGAAAGAAGAATTTTACTTTACCTGCCGCGATTATTAATCAAATTAACCGAGACTGAATGTAAGTGGTCGGTGGCAATAATCGATTATTTATTTGAGTGAACTTAAATTTATTTACTTTAATTATTAAAAATATTGTACAAAATTTACATTATTTTTAATTAAATTTATGTCAAAAAGTAAAATTCTGTAGTATTTTGCAATTATATTCATACAAAATAAATCAAAATAAATCAAAACTTTACAGATTTAGCAATTAGGTATTCAATATTGACAACTATTGATTAAACATCGAAACCGGCCATCATGCAACAGTAATATGTCATTACTGTCATAGGAAATTTTTAATTCGTCTAAAATTAAAAAAAAACTTAAACTGTAAGTAGGTAGGTAAGTGTTAATGTTTTTCATGATTGGCGATAAAATTTTGTATGCACCACGTCAGTAAAGACTCTTTATCGAACTCGTCTGTTACTCGCTTCGCTCCCTCTGCTCGTATTATCAGATTCGTTCGATATAGAGTCACTTTACTGACTTGTTACATAAACAAGTAAGTTTTTTGGTACGCGGGCTCCAGGCCTATTAGTTTCTTTACACTGTAATTATGAGAAGAACGTTTAGGACCATTTAGGAATAGTTTGTATAATTTATCGAGTGCGTAAGGAAAGTGAACCAGTAATTCTCTAAAAATTTAATAAAGAAGTTGTTCGGGAAACAGTAGGCCTCATATATTATTAGTATCAAATAGTATAGCATGCACCTAGGGGTTAAAGAGATTCATTGAACCTAAGAGGGCACTAACCTAGAGAGACAAAGATTCTCTATATACAGATGCATGTACCTATACATATTATATTGAATTTGAGATTTGGGAGCTATAAAATGTAGTTTTCTGAGTTTGACTTCGCTTTGAATGATTTTGTTTTTTACAAAAACCATCGTTTTTCAGAAATCGTTTGACAGCTTAATAAGGCCGGACCTAATATAGAAGACATGAAAAAGGCAAGGAAACTCATAAAGCTTACGAAAATGATAATGGAAGGATCGACGGCCTCAATAATAAAAGATGACAACATCTCCAAAAATATAGAAATAGCAACTGGAGTACGACAGGACTATTCTCTATGAACGTCACTATTAAAGTTGCTATAGAAGGAACAACGAAAGCGATCGAAATAAAAGATACAATAATTATTATTATTATACACTATTGACTTAGCTTTGTTTAGCAGAAACCTAAACAGTTTGAAGGAAGAATTTGCAAAATTGTGCAAGGAAGCATCCAAGAAGAGTTTGGCAATAAATCAAAAAAGAATGTGTTTGTACTTTGTACGCACGTAAGATGTTATACTTCTATTATATGTATGTGTGTTCACAAAGAGGGGATGGCATTAGATAAACTTTTTGCCACAGATATTTGAAAGTTGAAGATTGAAGATGTCATATTAAATTTTTATTTTAGAATCTTTAAGAAATTGTATGATAATATCATTAATAGTTTTGGTATTGAAGCTTAGTAGATATGAAATATTCAGCTGTAAACTTACATTCCGCTCCTGAAGTCTAGCAATTAGTGCTTTCGTATGGTTTTTATTAAGTTCACAATTAAAGATTATATGATTTAAATCTGCAGTAGAGTAGTTATCACATGAACAGAGAGAGTTGATACGCATTCCTATTTTAGCTAAATGTGCAGGAAAATTGCCATGGTTTAATCTTAAGCGACTTAGGGATGTGGAATAAAATCGAGTAACGTGAAAATCAAATATATGTGGGATATTTTGCGGAAGTTGTAGGTGTATGTAAGTATATGGATTCCTCGAAGTTTGTACAAACTTAAGCCAAATAGTTTCCCATTTCTTTCTTAATTTTTTATGCAATTCTGGAATATAATCACTGGAGATTGTTAAATCTACTATTTGATTTAAAGTTACTGAATTATTTGCCATTTCATCCACTATCTCATTTTCTTTTATTCCGGCATGTCCTTTTACCCAGATAAAGACCAAGTCACTGCTATTATTTTTAAATCGAGCGATTGTCTTTCTAATATGGCATAACAACTCATTGTTATATTTTTTGATTATTGGTTGTGATATTGCCTCAAGAGCAGATAAAGAATCTGATAGTATAACCGTGTCTCCAAAGTTCTGTTCAACCGCGTAAGTTAGGGCTCTTTCAATAGCATAAAGTTCGGCAGTGAAGATAGATGTACATTTAGGTAGTCTAAAAGAATTACCACTTTTTATATTAGAAACATAATAAGCGCTACCTACACTATTACATGTTTTTGAACCATCTGTATAGATGTATTTATAATTAGAAAATTCAGATAAGATTAATTTTATAATTTTATTGTTTTGGCATGGTAAGTTTCTGTATGTAGGTTTTATGATCTTTGGAAAGATTGCGATTTCCTCAATAGAAAGGTTATATATGGGTAATATTTGTTTAGTGTTAATGTTAAAGTTGTTAGTTTCTAGATAAGCATCTGTAAGAGGGGGAGAAGTTTTAATTCTCCAATAAGAATTTGTTAAGTTATATTCAGTAAGACTGTTAATTTTACTTAATAATTTATGTGAGTCTAAAGCCCTGGTCTTTAATAGAAACTTATTAGACAAGAATTCTCTTCTAAGGTTTAGAGGAGGTTCCTGCGCTTCTGCTAGAATTGCAGCACATGGCGATATATGATTATATATGATTGCATATGGCGATATATGATTGCAGCACATGGCGATATATCTATTATATGATTCCAACGAAATTAATATGTACTTTAAACAGTTTATTTATATTTTATTTATATATTAAACTAATTTTAATACTTACTACTTTCCAAAAATTTTTATTAAAACAATACCAAAAATTAAAAAAATTAAAGAATAAAACACACACAAACACATTGAAAATGCCACAAAGAAATGATTTCTGAACAATAATTGTTGGCAAAAATTTTAACTAAATTAAACACATTTTCTGAAAAAAATATATATAACAAATATACAATCATAAAATATATAAAAAAAAAATAAAAAAAATAAAAACTTGCATTGGGAATCGAACCCGCGTTAATAGGGCTTTTCATCGATTGTCATTTGTTTCGAGCTTCTGTCATGTGTCACAATATTAATATATCTACGTCATACGTCTTTGATTGTATATACCAATAACGTATGTCGTAGATATATTAATATTATGTGACACATGACAGAAGCTCGAAACAAATGACTGTGAATGAAAAGCCCTATTAGGCTGCTTAGGATTTGAAAACAAAGCCTCTACTCATTTAGAAGATAGATTACCAATAGTGGCCCTGATTGGCCATCAAATGCAAAAAGCCAAGAAAAATGAAGTTTGCTTTAAGTCCTGTGTCCTGTTTATCATTGATGGTACATTTACATTTAGAAAAAATATATAATATACAATGTTTCAATCTGTTTTCTATAAAGTCTAATCCTTCTTGATGGCATTCAAGACTTTTAATTCTGTAAAATTTCCGCTGTGTCTAGGTACACGCTAACGTGTACGCAAATTAAAAAGTTAGGTACACGCGAAACTTCATCAAGTCAGTGACGTCACTATTAGCGTGCATTGGTATTTACTGGTTTTTTACATACACGCTAACTTGAGAATATCGCGAGTGTCAGAGTGAGTTTAGATTTGTCTAATCGTGTTGTGTTACATTTTAATATTGATTAGTAAAGAGATTTCTTATTTTTTATTTATTTAGTGCTTGTTTTTAAATTAATAATGGAGTGTGGAAAATTATTTAGTTCTTTTAATGAGTTTAACAACATTTTAAAACAGTATAAAAAAGATCTTCTTAAGGTGCCTATCCGTTCCGGATGTTGGCGACCAGCATGGCTATCCTAACTTTGCTTGCTGCTATTCTGAATAGTCCGGTTGTCGATGTATTAAACCACTTTCTCAGGTTTTGAAGCCAAGATATTCTTCTTCTCCCTGGTCCTCTCTTTCCAAATACCTTGCCTTGAAGAATGAGTTGCAACAAGCCATATCTCTGTTCATTCCTCATAACATGGCCAAGATATTCTAGTTTGCGCTCTTTGATTATGTTAATAATCTCGCATTCCTTGCCTATTCTACGTAGAACCTCAATATTAGTCACACGATCCACCCACGAAATTCTCAAAATGCGCCTGTAACACCACATCTCAAATGCCTCGAGTTTTCTCAAAGAAGCCTCGGAAAGTGTCCAGGCCTCTACTCCGTATAATAACGTAGAAAATACATAGCATCTGATGATAGAGATTTTGGTAGCAAGAGGTAAATCGTGGCTTCTGAAAAGAGACTTCATCATTATGAACGCTGATCTCGCTTTTCCTATGCGTTGTTTTATTTCACTTGAGTGGTCCCACTGGCTGTTTATGTTGGTACCAAGGTATGCGTAGCTGTCGACCCTGTCAATTAGATGTTGGTTAACCAAAAGCTGTGTATTTAATATTTCGCGCTTACTGACTACCATATACTTTGTTTTTTTCGTATTGAGATCAAGTCCGTATTCTCTACTTATATCTGATATGCGCGACATTATTCTTTGCAAACCATCTAGACTGTCTGCAAAAACTACAGCGTCGTCGGCATATCTAATGTTGTTCAGACGCACTCCGTTGACTAATACGCCTTCCTGTAGTTCTCCCAGCGCTTGCTCGAAGATACATTCAGAGTATATATTAAACAGCACCGGGGACAGGATGCATCCTTGCCTCACTCCTCTATCTATGGAGACTGCCTCTGTTAATTGGTCTTCCACTTTAATATTGGCAGTTTGGTTGTAATACAAATTATATATGATTCTCAAGTCTCTATCATCTACTCCCGCTTCTTTCAAGATGTTTATGAGTTTATCATGTTTTACTCTATCAAACGCCTTTTTGTAGTCGATAAAACAAATATACACTTCACAGTCAACATCCCTGCATCTTTGCATAAGCACTTGGACAGCGAATAGAGCCTCTCGGGTGCCTAAGGCATCGCGGAATCCAAACTGCGTCCATGATATCTGTTGTTCGCATTTTTTATATATTCTGCCATGTATCACCTTCAGAAACGTTTTGAGTAAGTGGCTCATTAGGCTAATTGTTCTGTAGTCTTCACATGTTTTGGCATTTACTTTTTTGGGTAAAGTTACGAAGGTCGACTTTAACCAGCTTTGGGGTATTTTTCCAGTTACGTATATTTTGTTGAATACGGTTGTTATCCATTTTATTCCTTGTTCATCCATAAGTTTTAGGAATTCTACATAAAACTGGTCAGGCCCTACAGCTTTACCATCTTTAGTTGTTTTAATAGCTGACGTGACTTCTTCAATGGTAATCGGGGGTCCTGTTTGGCATTCAATGTCTTCAATGGTATTCTGCCTTTCATCTGCAAAAGTTACTTCCACATATTTCTTCCACGTGTCTAGTTTTTCTTCCACACTTAACAGTGGTTTGCCTTGGTTATCTGCCAAACACCCAACTCTTCTAGGTTTGTATAAGCCTGCAGCTTCTTTAACTTTTTTGTGCATATTGAATGAATCGTGTTTATGTTGCAATTGCTGGATTTCCGCACACTGTTCTCTTAGTCGTGTATCCTTAGCTATTCTAATTAATAAAGATAAGAGACAAAAATTCGTAGGGTAGCAGAAGAATTAAGATAAAATACACAGGGTGATTGATTTAGTGGCAGACCAAACTTATGGTTTTTTAAATGGAGCACCCTATAATTTATTTTATGTTCGAAATCTTCTTAACGTCCCCATCACAAAAATATAAAGGTTTATTATGTTATACAGGGTATTTACAAAGTTATAACCAATTTTCTATGAAAATCGTAACAAGTTCAACTTCCCTGTATAAATATAAATAAACACAACAGCATTGGTTTATCAGTATTTTGTACATGTCATGTCAACTAAATATTTATTTTGCTAACCTGAATATATAATTTTATACTATACACATTGATTTATTACAGTTAAGTTTGAAACATCTGAATAGTTCTGCTTCCCTTCCCCTTCCCTTAATAACAAACATTTTTCTATCAAACAAACACTAAACATATCAAAATACCGTGTACCAAAATATACAGTCACTGCGCACGCTAAATAATGACGTCACTGGCTTGATGAAGTTTAAATTCGCGTGTACCTAACTTTTTTATTTGCGTACACGTTAGCGTGTACCTAGACACAGCGTAAAATTTCTCAATTTTTGGATAAAAATATTTTAGTTACCTAATAAAACTAGCTAGAATTCTTATGTGTACAAGGCCAAAACTTCTGTAGTTCATTTCATAGAGTTATATATTAGCATAGAGAGAGTGTCATTCAGAGCGAAGTGACGACACCATCTTTTTTATTTGGATTGGCGCTGTTTCACTCTTACACATAGTAAAGCTGCTACAGTTGTCCTCCTCTTCCGTGCCTATATTCACACTGAATGTCATCATAGATTTTCGATACAATGTGTTAGAAAGAGATGCAGCAAACCAGTCCATGAGATCTTGTCGACAGGAAGCGCGGAAGGTAGGCTCTCTCTATGTCAATATATACCTCTATGGTTCATTTACGAAAAAGAAGATTAAAGTCGTATTTGACGTTTGACGTTGACGACAGTTGACGTTTGGAATAAGCTGTCATTGTTGTTTAGTTTTGAAGTTTTGTTTTAACATTTATTTACTATTTTATTTTAGTTTGGTTTTTGGTTGATTGTTAATTTTAAGATGAAACTGTAGTGATCTTGTATCAAGGGGGAAAATATGGCACCTAGAAAGAAACGAAACAATCGGAAGAAAAAATCTCTGGACGAAAACAAAAATGAAAATGTAACAATCTCTAAAAACTTATCCCAAAAATATAATACTGAAAAGCTTAACGTAATTTGTGATGAAATAAAAGTAACTGAAGATGTAAAGAAAGTAAATATCAACAAAACTGATAAGAATTTTGTAGAAGATTCCAATGCTGTTCAGAAATCAGTATTATATTCATGCCAACTATGCTATAAAATATTTTCTTTGGAAAGAGAGTATATAAACCATAAGGAAAAGTGTTCCAATAGTAATTTTCATATAATATCAAATGTTAGGATTAATGGCACCTCTGAAACTGTAACAGAAACTATTCCTGTACAAGATGACAGCACAAATGTATCTCCCAACGGGAACTCATTATATCCATGTCGAAATTGCAGTATAGTTTTTCCTAGCGAGAATACATGCAAATCACACATGAACCAATGTAAAAAGAATAACCTGAGAGATAAAGAATTAATAAATATAAGAACCAAAGAAAGTGATAATCCAAGGTGTCAGTCTCCATATACAGGGAGTGAGAAGCTTAGTGATGTATCTCGTACAACAGAAATCAGTGAAGAACCTATGCCCAAACAACCCAAGTATGATATCTCCATTTACGATTATGATGAAATAGATTCCGAAGATGATACTCCTAAGGTACCTTCAGACACCAAGTGTAAATATTGCGAGTTTATAGCCGACAATCCAATGGAGCTTTTAAAACATAAACGAGAACTTCACACCGCAGCAAAACAGACGCTACCAGTACATGAAATCCAAAAATACTTTGATTACCCTGATAGATCATTTTGCCCTATATGTGAACAGCCAGTGAAAACGAAAAACTTCAGATCCATTTTTATTAGACATTTACTAGTTCATGCTCCCAGTATGTCTTTCCAATGTAGAATCTGCAAGAAAAGATTCAGAAGGCTTGACCATATGAAAGCACATGAAAAAAGGCATGTGCTTACCTATGCTGAACTTCAAGCTCTGCAAGAAAACGTGAATAATGATAAACCAACTGAAGATATTTTGATAGATGAATAAGAAGTCAAGGCAGTGAATATTTGATTATCTTTCATGATTAGTAACACATTGGAGATTTTCTTTTTTGTGTAGCTTATTAACCCTTTCACTGTCTAACAATGTCATTGGCATGGAAAGGGTTAAAAGCAAGTTGACTGTTGTATTTTTATGCCACGTTTACATTTTTTTTCTTTAGGTTTGTTGATTATTTTAGTTTTCATCAAAATTCACTCAATTTTATAGAGTTTGGTTTATTTTTGTGTTCTTTTTCCTATATCTTGTAACGTTTCCTATTTCTCAACTAGAATAGATTAATTTTCATTTTCTACCCAAAATACAGTCGAAAATCCAACCTCTATTTTATGAGTCTATCATTGTTTTTATTTACAAAAAATGGTACAGCTCTTACAAGAAAAGAGATATTTGGATAATTCAAAAAACAAAAATTTTATGATGCCTCGGGGATAATATGACAGGACTATGAAACAAAATCAGCTCTTCCATTTTTCCACAAAATTTTTTTAAGTTATGAGAAAATACAACGCTTCCATTCACCCCTGTATAATGCCATGCAAGCAAAATTTTTGTCTTACTGTAATAATACCAAACGATACCAATACATATAGGTACCTACAAACTGGTGCAAAAATCTTCCAGTGAGTGTATATTATTTAATATTTTTCTTCTATCTATTTCAAGTTTTGGTACTTTATCTCCATTTATTTATTTTCTTTTTAAGGTTTTTTCTATATTCGAATGATCATTTTTTTACTCAAAGTATTTCACCTGTTGGCTACCTTTTTATAACTTATTTTTCTTATTCTTTATGTAATTTTTATAATACTTATATGTATAACCTTTTTTTAAAGTTGCATCAAGAAGTAATTTATACTACTATACAGAGAGAGTCTGTAAAGTGGAATAAATTCAATATCTCAAATACTAATTGTTTTTTTGGAAAATGCTCAGACCCGTCGATTAGTATTTCAAATTGTCCTTTTTGACATTCAATAAAAATGTATACAGGGTGTCCCAATTTAGAGATGACGTCATCGTCGATTTTCTTAAATGGCAACACTGTCATTTTGATAGCTAATTTGATAGGGTTTGTAAAGTTATACATAACTGCAAAATATCAAATTTTTATTCTCTACCATTTACAAGATAAGAGAAAATAACAAAGTTATATCTGTAATTTGGAATTTATTCAATAATTAAAATACTAACTGTTTTTTTGAAAAATGCTCAGACCCGTCGATTAGTATATCAAATTGTCATTTTTGACATATAATAATAATGTATACAGGATGTCCCAATTTAGAGATATGACGTCATCGTTGATTTTCTTAAATGGCAACACTATCATTTTGATAGCTATTTTGATAGCATGTGTAAAGTTATACACATCTGAAAAATTTCAAATTTTTATTCCCTACCATTTACAAGATAATAAAAAATAACAAAGTTATGAAGAACAAAAAGTAATAAAATAATAATTGAATTTATTTATTTCAATTAAGAAAATGCTCATAACGTTGCCCATTGACAATTTGACAATAATTGAGGGCAACATTATGAGTTTTTGCTTAATTTATTGAAATAATTAAATTCAATTATTAGTTGATTACTTCTTTTTCATAACTTTGTTATTTTTTATTATCATCTAAATGGTAGAGAATACAAATTTGAAATTTTGCAGTTGTGTATAACTTTACACACCCTATCAAAATAGCTATCAAAATGACAGTGTTGCCATTTAAGAAAATCAACGATGACGTCATATCTCTAAATTGGGACACCCTGTATACATTATTATTATATGTCAAAAAGGACAATTTGATATACTAATCGACGGGTCTGAGAATTTTTCAAAAAAACAGTTAGTATTTTAATTATTGAATATATTCCAAATTACAGATATAACTTTGTTATTTTCTATTATCTTGTAAATGGTAGAGAATAAAAATTTGATATTTTGCAGTTATGTATAACTTTACAAACCCTATCAAATTAGCTATCAAAATGACAGTGTTGCCATTTAAGAAAATCGACGATTACGTCATATCTCTAAATTGGGACACCCTGTATACATTATTATTGAATGTCAAAAAGGACAATTTGAAATACTAATCGACGGGTCTGAGCATTTTCCAAAAAAACAATTAGTATTTGAGATATTGAATTTATTCCACTTTACAGACTCTCTCTGTATATAGTCTGATTTTTGTTTTTTCTGCTACTCTATTTGCTTTATAATGTGATCTTATTTTTGCATCCATTTAGTCTCTTCCCATTCTAGTCTCTGTTTTTATACTTTTTGGTATTATGGTTCTGTTTCAGGATAAACTACTTTTTTTATATGAAGATCAATAATCATACAGTTGTGTGTCAGTATTGATTAATTAAATACAGTAGAACTTTGCAAATCCGAACCCTACTAATCCGAACCCTGCTAATCCGAATGTTCGGCAAATCCGAACCAACGGAAAGTGAAAAAAATTAAAAAATTCAAGACAAAAACTTAAAAACATGTTTATTATACAGAGTAAAACTAGCAGATTGAATAATGTAGGATTAATAGAACTTCGACATTTAAAATTTGTTAAAAATGAAGACATACTTTACCTAATATATGTAGTGCTTATAAAGTTTTTTTATTGGCATAAACCAATTAGCCAGACTTACTTATACAGGTTAAACATAGACTTACTTCCATTCTCTCATAGTCAACTTTAGTCCAAAAATATTGTCCACAGTCTTACAAGAACGTTTTATGGCTCAAAATCAACGAAAATGAAAGCTTTGAATTACTAGTTAGGCTAACTTTCGGTTAATCTGAACTTTTCGGAATCCGAACAGGCTGTCCCCCCAATTAGTTCGGATTTTCGGGGTTCTACTGTATGTAGATTTTTATGTTGTCTCTTTATTGCATATTCTGCATAAAACTTCTGTTATAAAATACCAGCATTATTGCTCATCTATTCATTTTAACCTGTATTATTTATTTTAAATATTTTATATATGTAATTTAGAATTGTTATTTAACCTTCCAGTGGGCATATACTTTAATTTTTTTGTGAGCATGCACTTGTCATAAATGTTTACATCTTTTTGTAAAAAATTATGTCCTTGAATGTAAAAACACATTCACAGACATGACTGCATATGCATACATTGAACCTAAGGACCTTTCTTCTCCATTACAGTGCCGGCACACACACCAAGCTTTGAAAGGTTTCTATTTTGTTCTCCTTCAGTAGGTTCAACCTCCCCGCCATAAGTCATCTTGAAGAAAGCACTTATAACTTGAAATTGTTCTGAAGCTATAATATATTCTATATATTGAAGTAACTGTCTGAGGGTTGGCCTGACAAATTTTTCAGGGAAACACTTCATTATTTAGGATCTGCTGCTGGACAGGCCCTTTTTCCATTTCAGACTGTAGAAAAGTATAAATATATGGCTATTTCTTTGTTATTCTAGAGGCTGAGTAAACAGCACACATCATGTCTACACTATCACTCCACTGTTTGTTTGATTTTCATTAATCAATTCTTATTCATAAAGAAAAAAGTTACAAGAATATTACTAATATGCCTACTTACATTAAACAGCAAGTGTCTTAAATTTTATGAATAATTTAAATTTTGTAGATATCAAATATACTGAACAGATTTAACTGAAACCCTCAAGGTCACTTACACCGCATCAACGAGCAGCTGTTGTGTCTTCTCCTCACGGTTGCAGATAAATAGGTTTTACTGTACTTATGCATACTCCCGATACGTTATTAGTTTAGGAACACACAGAACCTCACAAACCCAAAAGCTAAATGCACATTTTTAAATATTATTATTTTAATGCACATTAAATACCATAATTCTGTATGGTATGAGTGGTGAATACAATCACATACTTTTTTTTTTGTCAAATTTACGAAAGAGCGCACACTGTAAGGTTAAATGAATATCTTTCATATTTAAATACTTTATTAGAAATGTATTTTTTGGTTGTTTTTATGATGGTTATGTTAATATTTGATTTTGTAAACTTTTCCAAGTTATTTATTGTAGTAAGTTGATCTAAATAATTATTGTTATTGTGATGTATGTTGGTGCCTTACTATATAAAGCAAAAAAAACACAAATGTCCATATAATGGTTTCCTATTCTGTGAAATAGTTGCAGAATACATTTGTTGTCATGTAACTGAAGAAGATAACAGAAAAATATCATTTAGCTCATTTAGAATTCTGGCAAAGTTAGTTATTTTTGTAGGGAGCTAAACTATTTACACTTGGTCTCCCATTTCTTTTTCATTTTGTAAATGTAGTAATCTTGTTTTCTTTAGCTCTAAATAATTTTTTATATTTATATTTTGTTTTAAAGATGTTATTGAATTCTTGATAAATAGCTCATTTGTAATCCTCCATGATTTTGTCCGTTACATGGCAAACTGAAGATGGGTGATATACGAAGATATAAGAAGAGAAATAATGAAGAAAGAAGAGTCCAAAATACTGCAAAAATTCAGAATGGGCAGATCGCCTACATAAAAAATGAAAACAGTTCTCTTGTGTATATTAGATTCGTTCTCGGAAATGAATATAGTTTGTTGTATGCCTATTTATACTAAAAATATGTTTGCTGTCAAATCCAAATTCCAAGCGGAAATGTTAAGTTTTTATTTTTCATAATTATGGGATAATATCCCCTTGTCTTTAGAAAGTTTCTATACCTAATGTGCCTTTTATTAAATCTGTTTAACAATTATTATTCTTCTATGGAGTGTATGAGGTTATTGTTATAGTTGTTAGTTAGTACTGTATTTATTAGCTTTTAGGTTATAATAAAATATAAAAGGAGAATGGAGTTTTATTTTTTAATAGTAATAAATACAGTTGAGTCCGCGAGTCTTTACCCGTGCGTCATTAATACCTGGCGAGATAAAACACATACTTTTTATCTAACATCATTCTCTTCCACGCATGAAACTCATGACAAACCAGCTGCCGTTTGTTATTAAGTTAAAACACATGTTATTTTTATGAACCATCTAGACTCAGTACATTGAAAAGAGATAGGTACAAAAAAAGACGATTCGGTATGTTTTCAAATTTTAAGCACAATTTGTTTGACGTTTCTGCTTTGTTTACTTTTGTGGCTGTCAGTCAGTTGAATTTTTTGCGGTTTTTGTCGAATTTTTGCGTTTTGAAGTTTCTTTATTTTACACAAACAATTGTTCTCACAACTAATTTGATATTGGGCTTTGAAATTTTAAGGTAAATAATTATATTTTGGCAATTAATATTTAAAACATACAAAGGTAACGTCATTCACACAGTAAAGAAATGATTGTGTTTAGATTTTCGTCAAAGTGAATAAAATAACAAAAATAAAATATGTTATTGATTTTTTTTATAAATTGTTTATTTATTTATTAATCAATAATAATAATAATAATAAAAGAATTTATTAAACTACTTCAAATGTAGCTGTAATTCTGCACAAAAATTTTGAAGCAAAACTTACATTTGACATTCTATATATTTGATAACGTCAAATTTTATAATAAAACCCGTAATCGGAACAGTAGCCACTTTCTGTCAGGCGTGAAATAGATTTCCGACTTATTTCGTATGCTTTAAATGATGACGCACGGGTAAAGACTCGCGGACTCAACTGTAGACTTCGAGGATGTGGTAAAAACTATTTTTCCCAAATGGCGTTTTTACCTTAAATCTATGGTTTTTACCAATTTTTATTGGGCTTTTCAACGCTTCTCATTTGTTTCGGGAACTTGTCAGATAATATTAATATAGGACATATACGACAAGTGCCCAAAACAAATGAAAAGCCCTATTCCAAAAATTGGGGTGCACCGTTTGGTATGAAAACTAATATCAACTTCCTAGATATAATAGCAATTCTATATCTATCTTTTCTAGCCAATACTGCAGTAGGCGAGATGATTTCCAAATAGTTTTTCAGTGGCTCTTGTTGGATCACTTTTTGAGGACAAAATTATAGTGTCATCTGTGGATGTTGTTAGTGTGTCATATTTGGACGAATTTCGGCAGTATTTAAAAGATAAAGGAATGGTCCAGTATGCTGGTGGTACCCCGTAGTCACTTATTTATGTTAAACAGATAATTCATCACCATTTGAATTTGTACAGAAATTTTGTGTACCAAACTTTTTTTAGTAGTTACACATTTTTCGCTTACTTTGATTTTATTTAGAATCTGTGACACTGTTGAATTATTTAGTTTTTAGAGTCAAAAATCCGTATTGGGTTAATGGGATCCAATTGGGTAACTGCCGTGTTTCTGATATTCTTTTTAATTTTTCCTTTTCCATGATTGCTGAAGCCTGTCAATCATTGTTGGTATCAGACTTATCAGTTTGTATACTTCCATTTTCGACAATGGTTTTCTTGGTTTGACAATGATAGGTAATTAACAACAATTTATACTAATTTTAACGAAGGGGAGGAATAACTATCTTTGTTATCGTTTTGAATTTGTAAATTGAAAGGTATAAAACGTTTTTTATAATCGACTATTAAGAACCCTTTGGTGAAAATAGTACAACAAAAATACAGAGGTACGGCTCGAATTGTTTCTTATCATAAAAGGAATTTTAACCTACGTTACTTAGCATAAACTAGTACTTTTGGGCTAACTTTTATATGCAGGTGTCAGAGGGTCGCTTCAATTATTTGTTTTTGACGGGACAGATGCTACGGGAAGGCGTTAATTGATATTAAAAGTCTACTCATTATTTTTATGACGATAACGTGGTGTTTAGGGTTTGTCAGTTCAGATATTTTGTAATAACAGGTGTGAGAGGGTCGACTCACATACATATGTAAACAATAAACAATCCTTTTCTTATATTATATAACAGGTTAAAAGGTCGTCGTTGTCTTCTGTTAGGGCAAAAACAGACGGACCTCTGTGGATCCACAAAGCAGCTTCCGATGACGGCCGTGTGTTCTTATGTGAAGTGGACGTTACACCCCAGATGAGCGACTGTCGCCGAGCATCACTGCTAGTAGCGCCCACTAGTGGCAAAACCCATCCAGACGGACCACTTTTGTAGCTGCCACAGATATTGACGAGAGTTTACACGGTGAGCACGTAAAATGAATTTTGATTCCGAAAGATTTTTAATTGAAGTACAAAACAGACCGGCTATACGGCATACAAGAACCCGAGGGTAGAGTTATAGGGCATTGAAAGGAAAAGCATGGGACGAGATCTTTGAATTATTTGTTCCTGATTTTAAAGAAGGTAGCCCTATCGAAAAGAATAAATCCGGTAAGCAATATTTTCTCTATTTACATTTACATTTTATTATACATTTTGACGAGGAAGGAGACCTTCCTCGTCTGAATCCATCATTGAACTGAACAAAACAAATACTCACAATATTATAAAAATGTATACCATTTCATACCATACCATGAATAAAAATGGTATACATTTTTATTTTATAGTCGTATTACTCCGTAGGTGCATTTTCCGTTGGAACTTTACCGAGCTGCAGACGGGGGATGTGAATTGCATAGTGTAGAATTCCTTCCCTTTGTCTTCACTGCAGCATTCATTTGGCTTGCAAATTGTAGAAGCCTTGGAGGTGTCACCAGGGAAATGTACCAATAGGTTTTCAATTTAAAAATCTTTTAGTAATATTTTTAATATTTTCAATATTATTAATTTTGCTATTAGGATTGAAAAGTAACTTCATCTTTCAATTGCCAGATGACGCTAGTCACCTAATACCTTCACTTCGGTTGCAATGAGTGGGAGAAACTCTCGACGCTAGTCAATTAGGGTATGGAGAACAGTGCCTACGTTCTTTCCGATGAGGCTCCAATAAGAGCCGAAAATCGCGATTCAGAGGACTGGACTGCGCTCCGTATTCTAATTGAAAAGTAAGATTGTTTTGCCTTCGCATTGCAACTGAATAAAAATGGTATACATTTTTATTTTATTTTCTAGTCGTATTACTCCGTAGAGTAATAAGGTGCATTTTCCGTTGGAACTTTACCGAGCTGCAGACGGGGGATATGAATTCCATAGTGTAGAATTCCTTCCCTTTGTCTTCACTGCAGCATCCATTTGGCTTGCAAACTGTAGAAGCCTTGGAGGTGTCACCAGGGAAATATACCAATAAGTTTTCAATTTAAAAATCTTTTAGTAGTATTTTTAATATTTTCAATATTATTAATTTTGCTATTAGGATTGAAAACTAACTTCATCCTTGAACTCACAATATTGTTTGTTTATTTATGTTAAATAGTGTGGTCTCATCCTAGGCCAAAAAAGGTTTTATTATTTGTTGTAGAAAACAAAACGATAAGAATCAGTTAAAAGGGGGTTGCAAGTTAACATGTTTAGATATATTTAATGTCATCATCTCCTTAAAACAGAACCTCTTTCACGCAGTTGTAAGGTTGGGAATCTTACTATTTGTGTGTTTTTTGTATTGAAAATTATATCAAACTATTTTACGGCTGTAGGATACCAGATTTGCTGGTTGATTTTTATGTGCTTTTTTGTGTGATATAAGTGCTTTTGTCTGGTTTTTCTTAATTCCATTCATGGAGTTTATTGGTATTTTTTCAAAAGAGTTGAAATTTTATAAAATATTTAAAACTATGGACATTATAAACACTGACTTTGACGAACACACTTTTTAAAAAAATTATTAGCAGGCAAGTTTTTAATCATTTGAACAAACTTACTTTTTTTCTCATTCATTACATAAAACGCCGCACCCTTCCAAACGATCCACTTCGCAGGGTAGTCGCCGGCGCTAGAAAATCGCCTGTTTCAGCCACTCTATGGATGCAGAGTGGCCCGTCTGGTTTTGCCCTTAAAATTATTTGATCGTGGACAGACAAAAGGCTATGGATACAGTTTTTTTAGTGATTCATCTACATTTACATAAAGTTTAAATAAGGTTGATAACAGGCAGTATCCTTGTCGAAGTCGTTTATCGACTTTTTCTGAGAAATTTTGTCCGACTTTCTACATTCATTGTTTATGTGTTATACAGGGTGTTTCATTAATAATTGTCCATATAGTAACTGGAGAAACCTTAGCACAAAATACGAGGATTTAACCTAAAACGCTTGAATAAAATGTGGTTCCTTACTGAGTTACAGGGTGTTTTATCTAAAAATTTAAAAACTATTTTTGCTCAGCATTTTTAAACTATTCGACGTAACCTTTTCATACTTGTCAGAAAGTGCGACTACTATAAACCCTACTAAATTATGATAAACAAACGTTTATAGCTACTACCAGAGGCGTACGGCAGGGGATAGTGAATGGTTGACTCGTCTCAAATTCTACGCCACTGGAGGAATTACTATTTTATTGCCATTTTTAGATTCTCCAATACTTTCAACGTACATAATGTACTCTTCATTCGTAACGATCAAGTCATTAGTTTTCGAGATATTTGAAGTTAAATATGAAACGGCCCAGTTATTTTGATTAATTTACGATATGATTCATATGATTAAAATTTAAAAATTGTTTGTACCCAGTACTTTAAAACCATTTGGCGTATCCTTATCATCCTTGGCAGAAAGTGTAGGTACTGTACACCCTACTAAATTAAGATAAACAAACGTTTCTAGCTACTTCCAGAGGCGTACGACAGGGGATAGTGGCTGGTTGACCGTTCCCAAATTCTACGCCACTGACGAAATTGCTATTTTAGTGTAATTTTTTGATTTTCCAATACTTTTTATATAAATAATATACTCTTCATTCGTAACGATAAACTGATTGGTTTTCCAGATATTTGAAATTAAAAATGAAGCGACACAATACATTAATCAAAATAACCGTGTCGTTTCATTTTTAACTTCAAATATCTCGAAAATTAATGACTTTATCGTTACGAATAAAGGGTATAATATTTTCATAGAAAGTATTGAAGAATCCAAAAATTGAACTAAAATAGCAATTCCGCCAGTGGCGTAGAATTTGGAAAGGGTCAACCATTCACTTTCCCCCGTCGTACGCCTCTGGTAATAGCCAGAAACGTTTGTTTAACATAATTTAGTAGTTTGTACAATACCTATACTTCCTGCCAAGTATGAAAAGGATACGTCGAATAGTTTTAAAATTCTGAGCAAAAATAATTTTTAAATTTTTAGATAAAACACCCTGTAACTCAGTAAGGAACCACATTTTATTTAAGTGTTTTAGGTTAAATCTTCGTATTTTGTGCCAAGGTTTCTCCAGTTATTATATGGACAATTATTAATGAAACACCCTGTGTAGTCCGTGATTTTCTATTGCTTAAGGCTATCGGTACATAATTCGCAAATATTCTACGGCTATCCCTACTGTTTCTGTCTTTGCTCGGTAAATTACGTGTAATAAAATTAACACTGGTATGGATATGTAAACATTACTAGAATGTCATTCTACTTGAAAATGTCATCATTAATTTAAAGAGATGGCTTTTGAATGTTCTTGGATAACTGTTATTTGTATAATTGAAAATTATTAATTCAGTTAATAAATGTGATTATTTCATTCATAGGAGATTCTGACCAATAGAAAGCTACAGAAATGCAAATTAAGGTGATAATTTTTGATTATTTCATTCATAGGAGATTCTGACCAATAGAAAAAGCTACAGAAATCTAAATTAAATCGATAATTTTTGATAATTGCCCGTCGTTAAGTATATTACGTCAGATGCCCTTCGTTGCTACGAAAAAATACTATCAGTGACATTAATGACAAATGTTTTAAAAATTATAAAAGTGATGACTTTCAACCGTCAAATACATATTTATAACAACTGTGTGTTTAATTGTACTAATTTGTACTTACATAAATTACAATAAAATTTTGGTTTTGAACAGTTTTATTCATCATGAAATAATCGCAACAAATTGCACTCGATCTCTAAAATTAATATAGAATTTTTGCCCTCGTGACACTTTGACATAATTTCACTCGCCTTAGGCTCGTGAAATTAAAACTGTCAAAGTGTCACTCGGGAAAAATTCAATAATTTTAGAGCTCTTGTGCAATTACTACTGATAATATCCCGTCGTCAAGTATATTACGTCAGATGCCCTTCGTTGCTACGAAAAAATACATTCAGTGACATTAACGACAATTAATGTTTTAAAAGTTATAAAAGTGATGACTTTCAACCGTAAAATATTTTATATCAACTGTGTGTTTAACAGTATTAAATTATACTTACATAAATAAATTACAATAAAATTTTGGTTTTGAACAGTTTTATTCATGAAATAATCGCAAAAAATTGCACTCGATCTCTAAAATTAATATAGAATTTTAGAGCTCTTGTGCAATTACTACTGATTATTTCATTCATAGGAGATTCTGACCAATAGAAAGCTACAGAAATCTGAATTAAATCGATAATTTTTGATAATTGCCCGTCGTTAAGTATATTACGTCAGATGCCCTTCGTTGCTACGAAAAAATACATTCAGTGACATTAATGACAATTAATGTTTTAAAAATTATAAAAGTGATGACTTTCAATCGTCAAATATTTATAAAAACTTTGTGTTTAATTGTACTAATTTGTACTTACATAAATAAATTACAATAAAATTTTGGTTTTGAACAGTTTTATTCATGAAATAATCGCAACAAATTGCACTCGAACTCTAAAATTAATATATAATTTTAGAGCCCTTGTGCAATTACTACTGATTATTTCATTCATAGGAGATTCTGACCAATAGAACGCTACAGAAATCTGAATTAAATCAATAATTTTTGATAATCTCCCGTCGTTAAGTATATTACGTCAGATGCCCTTCGTTGCTACGAAAAAATACATTCAGTGACATTAATGACAATAAATATGTTTTAAAAATTATAAAAGTGATGACTTTCAATCGTCAAATATTTATAAAAACTGTGTGTTTAATGGTACTTACATAAATAAATTACAATAAAATTTTGGTTTTGAACAGTTTTATTCATGAAATAATCGCAACAAATTGCACTTGACCTCTGAAATTAATATAGAATTGTTGCTCTCGTGACACTTTCGACATAATTTCACTCGCCTTCGGCTCGTGAAATTAAAACTGTCAAAGTGTCACTCGGGAAAAATTCAATAATTTCAGAGCTCTTGTGCAATTACTACTGATAATTTTTTCACTAAGTATGTATGTATTCAGTAATTGTAATAATTTATATGTACAACAAAAACTAATAATCAATCGAGAAAAGAGGAAAAGTGATTTATCAAATACACTATATATCAATATTATTTAATCAACAACTCAAAATATTCCCGATTCCATGTCAAATATTTAAAATTGTCACTGTCTGACTGACAATATGCTGACAATATTATATTCGACTGAGTGCGTTGTAAGACAAAGATAGATTTGGAAAATATTACCACAGACATTGTGTTCATTTTTTTCGAATCCTGAAAAAACCAATAAATATTTTTGAAAAATTTAAACGCAGAATAAAAGACTAAGTTATTACCGAGGGCCGAAAGTCCCTTAGAATAAATAAAAACTTTATTTTGAATGAAACATTTGAAATTAAAAATCACACTAAATTTTCTCTTAGTTTTTTACCCCTGGAACTTATTAAAATAAACATTATCAGTGATTTTCGGCCCTCTCTAATAACGTAATTATGCGTTTAAATTTTTCCAAAATACTTATTAGTTTTCTCAGGATTCGAAAAAAAAAATGAATCCCCATTTGAATAACATTGCAGCCGAAAATACGTACCCATCCTCTTAAAAAAACTACATTATAAATAACATACTAGCTTGTCTTTATTCTAACATTTTTACAGGGTCATTCGCCAAAGAAAATAGTAAATTTTAAATAACAAAACATTGGCACTATACAAATATAAACATATTAAAAAAAACATTTAAAGACATACTTATTGCAATGGACCAGCGTTTCCCAACCGGTGGGTCGCGACCCACTAGTGGGTCGCGGGCGGATTTCAGGTGGGTCGCGGCGAGGCTCTTACAGCAGCTGAATAACGTATATGTATATGTGTAACTATCATCATGGGTGCGGGATGGGTCGCGAATATGAAAAAATATCAGAAGGTGGGTCGCCAGACATAAAAGGTTGGGAACCACTGCAATAGACTATAATATAATATATTCTCATTTAAGAAAAAGCACGCTTAAACCATTACACGTGAACAGATCATAATCCTCGAATACACGACGAGGTACTACTCGCCTGTTATCGTAGTACCAGCTTTCTCAGAGAGTCATTAATATTCAAGAGATATACATACCTGTTTTATGAAATGATCCCTTATTTATGTAATTTCACATCTCGAACCATAGCACCGAGTCTTTTAGATAGCTGGTACCACTATACTCCCACCACCACTATATTACGATACTGCTGGAAAGGTGATCATGCTATATTCTTGAATTTCTCGCACTTTTTGCGAATATATTATGTTAGAGAATATCCAATAAGTACAACTTTCCAAAGTTTTTAAAGATCTTATGTCCAAAACATATTTAGACAAATCTTCATACAAAAGAGCCTTAAAATTATAATAAAGATTATACAAAGTAAGAATTTCACAGCATTCGTTATCAACAAAAGATAAATTTTTGAAAATATCTTTAGGAAAAATAATAGCATTCCAATTGTATATGAAAAAAGTGAATCTGAAAATTTCACAAACTCTGAATTTAATATAAATCTAGTATCTTTAATATCTGTGATATGGTATCAAGATTGTAATACCTGCAGTGGGTGATAAAGTTAGAGTCACCTGATAAAATTTGACTTTTTGTTTAAAAGAAGCTACTATACATAAACAGCAAAGTACATATTATATTTATATGTATATTATTGAGCTGTTACACTTTGTGAAATAACAATAAACTCTTGTGATGTTAATGTCCAGCTGACATACCAGCTCTTGTGATGTTAATGTCCAGCTGTCATACCACCTCTTCGGGGGAATCTTCCTAGTATTGAGTTTGTTTTTTGTCGATTTCGCGATCGATTCTTCGTAGATCTATTATGTCGATATGATCTCTCCATTCGAGGCGTCGCACAGTGGTTCCAAATGCTGAAAACGTGGTCATGAGGCGAAAAAAGGAATCACTATTTAGGGATTTTCATGTTTACAGTTGTTTTCTCATACTATTGTAGAGTCCTAAAACGCTGGTATGAGGATCAAACTGAATGTATTCTGGTTCACAACTCAGGAACAAGTGGGCCATGTCCGGGGTCATTTTGGCCGACAGAGAAAGTGAAAAAGAACGCGCATATTTAAAACGCTGTAAAACGTTTTGCAGTTTATCAATTTTATCGCTGTAAAGCAGATACTTCTTTTTTAAGTATGTAGTAATGTAAGATGTAACTTAAATCAACAATTATTAACATTAAATGCCTTAAATTTGTTAATGCATAAATAGTGAAAATATACTTGAATTATTAAAATTTTGTAAAGATGCATTCAAAAAGTACAAAATTCTGCATAATTCTGCGACTAATGTTTATTAGTCTTAAAATATATAGTAAGGAGATACAGAATTACTTTGGTTTAGCTGCCTATAACTGCCTATGCATTGCTGGCAGTTGTTTGAATACACAAGTGGGAAATGACGCATATTACATGATTCTGGCGATTGTTGAGTATGTATGGGCAGTTGTACATAAGTAATGGGTTCTGAATATTGTACTTCATAAATAAAATGTATTGGTAATCAGCAGTTTCAAAAGTCATTTATAATATAACATTTTAAACAAAAATGCGGCTAAAATAAAATTTTCGAATTTCTTTCGTCCATATTGGATCCGCCATTTTGTAAAAAAAAAGTAATGTTAGATTTGTTATCAGCGACCTTAACCTACCAAATTTGACAAAAAATTTTCCTTTTTTATTGATATTTTCAATTTCTCTCCACCATGTTGGATCCGCCATTTTGATTTTCAGAAAAAATAATACCAGATTCGTAGTCAGCGATACCAAAAACCCTTTAAGAACGAAAGTAATTCCAAAATGTATAAACAATATACGCTTTTAAAGGTTCATGACCACCTTTTCAGCATTTGGAACCACTGTGCGTCGCACAGTGGTGAATTTCGCCGAAAACCTGGCCAAAATGTAAAAATCTAAGTTTATAGGTATACCCTGAGAAATTTTATATGAACCTTGCTCTGTAGGTTTTTGAGAATCATAAACGGCCGTTAAGGGTAGAAAAATACAAGCAGATCATACATCGGCGCCCATCTAAAAATTTTTTAGGGGAGGGGCCAGACGTGAAGATGTTGCACATTACATTTTGTATACTTTGGATGACAATATATTATAGTTTAAAGCAACAGAAAGGCTAGGGGGCCGTGGCCATGCCCATGGACATGGGCATGGCCACGGCCTCAAACTAAATATTCCTCAAACAATCATCTGCAGCCAAATGCATTCTTAGCGGAATTTTTCATTTTAAAGAAATATAAACATGCTGGAGAATTTGTACATGAAAAGACTTTAATGTTATATGGTCAGTTAATAAAGTAAGAACAAAATATGAAGCATCTGATCCAGTAAATTTACAGTTTTTTTACACAAGAGCCGCCGTTTTTTGTTATTTTTTTGCTTTCTTCTTTTTCTTAATATTTAAGTCCTTTTACTCTTATGTATAATCCTGTTTTTGCTTCCTTACTTTTATATTTTTTAATAATTTTGGTCGTGTGAGCCAAAAATTTAAATTTTTTAAAAATGAAATGCATAAACGAAACTTTGTGTTAAGAAGTCACACATTGGTAGGTAATAATTATAATTAATCGGATCCATTTACAAAACAATTAAGATGTATTAAGAGTTGACCTACCTATTTTTGGCTTCTTAATATAAAGTATCGTTTATGTATTTTATTAAAAAAAGGCAAAATTTTTGGGCTCACACGACCAAAATTATTAAGAAATATAAAAATAAGAAGACAAAAAGATAGACCTATACATAAAGGTAAAAATGACTTAAAGATTAAAAAAAAAAGAAGAAGCAAAAAAAACAAAAAACTGTGGTTCTTGTGTAAAACAAAACTATAAATTTTCTGGATCAACTGCTTCATATTTTGTTCTTACTTTATTAACTGACCATAACATTAAAGTCTCTTAATGTAGAAAATCTCCAGCATGTTACAGTTTTTTAAAATGAAGAATTCCGCTAAGTTTGCAACTTGTTGCAGATAATTTCTTGAGGAATATTTATATACATATTGAATTATTTATTAAGCAAAAAATATTTGCTGACCAAAGCTGACTTTTTTATTTTTCCCATTTTACAACTTGGTAAACAGAAAACGATTCAAGATTCTTGCCATCATTTTGTAAATATGTTGTAAATAAAGTTTATGTTAGGAAAAAGAATCTCAAAAGTATATTGAAATACTCCACTTACCTCAAGAAATGGACAGAAAGATAAAATAACAAAATAATACACGTCTATAGTTTTAAACGAACACCTAACAATGCCTCAATTTATAACACTTTAATTTTATTCGGTCCGCTTTCGTTCAATCCCAACTTTACACTAATATAAATATGTGATATGCTTGTATTGTTCTACGCACAACGGCCGTTTATGATCCTCCGAAACCTACAGAGCAAGATTCACATAAAATTTCTCGGAATATATAAACTTAAATTTTTGCATTTTGGCCAGGTTTTCGTGACTGTGCGTCGTGCTCGTGTCCATCTCACCGCTGCCTGCACTCCAGTTTCTCTTAATGTATCCTCTTTCTTATTCTATCTGAGAGAAATTCTTATGGTTCTTAGTATTTTCATTTCTGTAGTTCTTATCAACCTTACTGGAAGCGAAGTTTCATCTATTGTTTTAGTACTGGTCTTACACATGCTTTATAGATCAACGTTCTACACGCTTTATATAGTGATGAATGCACTAAGAACTAAATAATAATTACTAAAGAAGTAAAAATCTTCCTTTGTAGATGGTATATAATTTATTTAAAAAAATTTTCTATAAAAGATCCAAGTTGGACTTAAAGTGGGTACATCACTGGTACGATACAAACAAACGTTTTCGGACTAATCAGTCCATCATCAGGTTAAAGTCTAAAATAAGTAAACCACTGTATAAGAATGACAAAGTTAAAATGAATCAGTTTAAATTAATAATAACCTAGAATTATTTATGATAACTCTGTGACTATTGAAAACGAAAATTTTGCCAACAAGGTAATGACGTCACTTGTTCAAAAAGAAGAAAAGAATAAAGAAAAACTGAAGAAAATAAAAGAAAAATTTTAAGTAAGATGAATATAAGGTAAAAGTATTAATACTTAAATATGGAGTTTGACTATTGTGGTATGGAATTTCAGTTAGTTTAAAAATGACAGAATTGAATAAAATTAGGAGTATAACTGGTTGCCTGAATTTATATACTCATATGTACTGTACTCATATGACTGTATGTAAAACTCCATATTTAAAATACGAGTACTTTTACCGTATATTCATCTTACTTAAAAAATTTCTTTTATTTTCTTGTTTTTCTTTATTCTTTTCTTCTTTTTGAACAAGTGAGTCATTGCCTTGTTGGCAAAATTTTCGCTTTCAATAGTCATAGAATTATCATAAATAATTCTAGGTTATTATTAACTTACAACTGATTCATTCATATTCATTTATTTAATAGTTAATTAAATTCAATCTTTTAGAATTCGTTTACATTCTTATAATATAAAATAACTTTGTATACATAAAATTCCCTACCTATAAGGTCTTGTCAATAGTCTTTCAATGTCAAATTTCAATCAGTCCGTTTCCTACTGTTTTCAACATAACCATTTAGTTTGAAGCCAAAATGAAGACTCCAATTTGGGTTAATTACACTTAAATCTGGTAACATCGACTTATTGTCACTCTCGATGTAGCCGAAATGGCTTATTTTTTATACTGGTAAGGTCATTCGACCTACCACAGTAACTAGTTTCAACTACTTTGGATCTGGAGTAAATAACCACATGTTTTAATTTTTCCTAACTTTTTAACATTCAAAATTTAACTTTGTCATTTTTATATAGTGGTTTACTTATTTTAAACTTTAACCTGATGATGGACTGATTAGTCCGAAAACGTTTGTTTGTATCGTACCAGTGATGTACCCACTTTAAGTCCAACTTGGATCTTTTATAGAAAAATTTTTATATAAATTATATACCATCTGCAAAGGAAGATTTTTACTTCTTTAGTAATTTTTATTATGTATACAGCCAATGAGAGGGATTCTTTCCTTTTTATAAAACTAAATAATACATTGCGAAATAAAAAGAGATGAAAGAGCCAGTAGAGGTGGGAAATTATCAATAGAAACCTATAAATTTACATTATATTCATAGTTTCCCACCTTTAGACGTATCGAAGGAATATTTCAACTAAAACTTGCACTGTTACAGCGGTAGTTGCCAAACTCCTCCGATATGTCTAAAGGTGGGAAACTATCAATATAATGTAAATTTATAAGTTTCTATTGATAATTTCCCACCTCTGCTATTGGCATTCTTTTTTATATTCACAACGTATTATATTTTCTGTCTTTTACCCTAAGAAGTTTCTCTAGGGTTAAGACTCAAAATGGTTTATTTTAGGCCGTTTGAAAAATTTGTAAAGTGATGCAATAAAATATAGACGTACCTGTATTTTATAGCTTTGTTCTAGATAATTTTTAAGCAAAACCTTCGATTTTAGCAGATGACTCTAATATTTTGAGCCTCTATACGACCCACTATGTCTGATATTGGAATATATCTTCAGTCCATTCGATATTTCTTTAATACTGTTCTTACGTTTATATAAAAATTTGAACACTCGACCAAAAATGTCTGTATAATTCAAAGTTAACTACAAAAATCTTTTATTTTTGCAGATACTGTGCAGGGAAATCTGAGACAAAATAGGGTTTGCACAATCTGACACGAGCTTTTAAAAATAATGTCACTTTAACAGTAAAAACCAGTTTTACACCAAATCTCAGTTCAATTCCGCCACAACACAACTCTTTAAGGGACACAAATGTTTTCAATGGCTGAATCACAGCACGCGTTGTTTCATTTAGTGACACTTTTAACAAATCAGTGATAATAGTCTAATCATGTGCTGGTAATGAACTTGGGGGGCATGTGGCCTGTGTCTCCTAGTATTCTAAGGATGCATCTACCGCTTGGTGTGATGGTGATCCAAGTTATACTACCATGGTTCAAGGCTATTCTCAGCCATGCCTCTGCAGGAAACTGGAGGGCTCTGGAAAATAAAGAATGAATTACTTATTTTTAAGATACATGCTGTAACGGATCGAATTTATTTATTTAGCGTATGGCTTAAGTATATCACAGAATATATTTAGATTTATGCATTATACAATGCATCACAAACAGATGTCCAATTTTTTTATATATTCGATTGACCCTTCGGTTGCCATTACAAAGTCTATAGGGTCGCCTGTGTATGCTCTGCGTGGGCAGTCCTGAACAATGTGACTGATCGTCTGTCTTGCAGCGCCGCAGTCACAATAAGGCGAGGGGAGTTTACCCCATCTGTGGAGGGAGTCGGCGCATCTTCCACAGTTTGTTCGAATTCGATTAAGGGCTGCCCAAATCTTACGGGGACGTTCAAATTCGCCAGGTTTCCCTATGATGTCCGGTAGACTATGGTAATGTGGATCTGTCCTACTCTCCCAATCTTCTCTCCATCGGGTATTTAAGTCAAAGTTGGATTGCTGCAGCGCTTGAGCAGATTGTAGAGGGGGTAACCTGGATCGGAGACGGTTTCCAAGAATATCGGGGATGTCGTTGTGGACTAGAAGCTGGCGACTGTCCATTATTTTGTTATATTCTTTAACCAATGCATGTTCGCGGCGTAGGTTGGGTGGTGCTATATTACTAAGGCAACAATTACTAAGGTAGCCACATTGTAGGGGTGGGCTTAATTGTGCCTGTTATCATACGCATAGTACGGTTTAGTTGGGTGTCGACCAGGTGGGTATGCCTGCTATTTAGCCACACTGGAGCACAGTATTCTGCCACCGGATATATCAGGCCAAGAGCAGAGGATCTTAATGTTGATGCTGTGGACCCCCATGTAGTGCCGCAGAGTTTCTGTATTATATTGTTGCGTGTTTTCAATTTTGCTGCTATTTTCGTCAGGTGTTCTCTGAATGTGAGCGTTCTGTCTAGAGTAACCCCAAGGTATTTCGGGTATTTATTGTGTTTTAACAGCTTGTTATTAAAATACACTCGCAATTCTCTGTTTGCCAACTTGTTGTTTAGATGAAAAGCTGATACTTCAGTTTTTGTAGTACTTGGCTGTAGTCTCCATTTCTTAAGGTATTCGCTGAGGATGGATAAGTCATTCGTGAGAGTGATTTCTGTAGTTTCTAAAGATTGGTGGCTTGTTGCAAGGGTCCAGTCGTCAGCATATCCAAACTTCCGAGATTCGGTTTCAGGCACGTCAGCAATATAGAGGCTGAAAAGTAAAGGGGCAAGGACAGAACCCTGTGGAAGACCATTGTTAAGTTTCATCTGTCTACTCGTCTCCTTTCCCATTATAACCTGGAAGGCTCTGTTGGTCAGCATGTTGTCAATGAGGTTAATTATCTTTCTGCAGGGGATAATGCGGGCCAGTTTATATATTAATCCCTGTCTCCAAACAGTATCATATGCTGCTGTTAGATCTATAAATACTGTTGCTGTCTTTTGTTTCTTTTTAAAACTAGCTTCTATAAAAGTTGTTAATGACAGCACTTGGTCCGTACAGCTTCGATGAGGGCGGAAGCCAGCTTGTTCAATAGGGACATTTTCTAGTATCCTGTGACTAATTCTGTTGAGGAGAAGCTACGGATCGAAAAGTCGATGTGTTACGTTTTGTCTAAATTTTGATTATTTTAAAAATCAAATGTTAATGATTTGTTAATAAAATCTCCGATATTGGGACCGTGCAAGTTCGGAAAAGCGACACCTGGTTTCTACGCTCTGCACTTTTATTCGCACTTTTAATTATATTGGCCAATCATATGGTCCTGGTTACTGGATAATTGTCAAGGCCATAATCCAAAAAAATAATAAGAAGAAAAAATAAGATTTAGGTTATGTTATTAAAACGTAAACAATTGTATGTAGTAAATAAAATTAGTTATTAAAATGCAGTACTGCAAGCAAAATACAATTAATTAAATTTACCTTTATATAATAATTGCATATCATATCAATATTGTGGAGCAATATTTAATTTTTCTTCTTAAAAGACAATAGGTATGAAATAAACGTCAATTTGACAATTTCTATTGACAATATGAATTATTTAAGAAAGTTACAATATTTCTCCGCTATTCGCGCACGATCGTTTCGCGTATCCCTTCCGAGTACTTGCACACCGCGAATACAGGGTGTAATATATGTGGTGCCACTGTCGGGCAACCAACATGACATGAGCCTGGTGGTAACATAACCTGTCATTATAGGGGGCAGTCAACATGGGAATGTGTCATGAAAATGATCACAATAAAAGGTCTTGAATCAAACATATTCTATTTATTCATCTTTATACCCTGGCAGGTTTACCAGGATATTACATGGTGTCAGGTGTTTATTCGGGCTAAATGTACTAGTTTTATACATTTTGTGATTATATTTTGTGACTAATATGGAGAATTTGTGTCGACCTCCTGAACCGTTGACCCTAGATGGAAATACAGCGGCAAACTGGAAAAGATTTTCACAAAAGTTTGAGTTATTCTTGACAGCCACAGGATTGCTGGATAAGCCAGAAGCACAGAAGATAGCCGTATTCTTGAACCTTGTCGGCGATGAAGGACTGGAACTTCACAATAGCTTTACATACACAGAAGAGGAAGGGAAAAAACTAGAATCAATCATAAAGAAATTCGAAGATTACTGCTCGCCGACTGCTAATTTAATATTTTAACGATTTAAGTTCAATAGTGTAATGCAAGTCAAAGGCCAAACATTTGACAACTTTCTCACAGAGCTGAGAAAGGTAGTAAAAACTACTAGTTACCAAGACCAAGATGAAATGGTAAGAGATAGAATAGTAATGAGTATATGGGACAAAAATACCCAAGAAAAACTACTAAGAGAACCAAAACTAACATTAACAAAGGCTATTGAATTCTGTAGGGGAGTTGAGGTCAGTAAATCACAATCCAAAGCTCTTCAAAGTGAACTAGGGGTTAATGCATTGAGAAGTAAGCCATCATCATCGTCAACGCCTAATTTAAACCAGAGCAGTTGCCATAGATGTGGATACAAACACAAGAAAAATGCAAATTGTCCAGCTATTGGTAAGAGTTGTGCCAAAGCCAAAAGCCAAATCACTTTGCTGCAGTATGTAAACATGATGAAAAGAAGAAAGAAAAGAATAGAAGCTGGAAACAAAAAAATGTGCACTTGGTAGAGAAAGAAGGCAACAGTAGTGACAGTGATAGTGTATGTGATGTACATTTCCTAAGTTCAATAAATGTAATAGATTCAGTAGATTCAACATGTAGAAAAAGTGAAAGTGTTTGGAAGCAAAAGATAAACATAGGACACAGTGATGTAGAATTTAAACTAGACACGGGTGCTGAAGTAAGTGTTTTGCCATATTATGTTGTAAAAAACCTGAAATTAGATAATAAACTAGAGAGAACATCAGTAACCCTGTAATCTTTTGGTAGTCCAGATTTCAAAATTAAACCTTGTGGAGAGATTAAGTTATTATGCAAAGCTAATAAGTGTGAAAGTATTATTAAATTTATTGTTGTTGATTTAGATAACCAAATACCCTTATTGGGGCTACAACGGCGTTTAGAACTAAAATTAATAAAACGGTTAGCTTATGTAGGACAGGGTGTGGATGTTGTTTTTAGTTCGTTAGATAACGTAAAAAAAGCAGTATAATTCAGTTTTTGATAGTTTAGGAGAATTTCCTACTGAGTACCACATAACCTTAAAAAGCAATTCTAAACCGTATGTTCAGCCCCCCAAGAGGGTACCTATATCACTTCATGATAGACTCAGACATAAATTAAAACAACTTGAAGATCAAGGTGTCATTGAAAAAAAGAATGTGTGTACTTTGTACGCACGTAAGAAGTTATACTTCTATTATATGATTTAAACGAAATTAATATACTTTTTATTTATATTTTATTTAAATATTAAACTAATTTATACTTACTACTTCTCAAACATTTTTATTAAAACAGTGCCAAAAATTAAAATAATAAAAGAATAAAACAAGCACAAACACATTAAAAATGCCACAAATGATTTCTGAACATTAATTGTCGGAAATTTTTTTAACTAAATACGTATTTTCTGAAAATAAAATTATATAATAAATATACAATCATAAAATGTATAAAAAAAATAAAAAAATAAAAGTTTTTATTGGGATTCGAACCAGCTATCAGCGCGGTTGGTATATTGGGGTTCATTTGCCTTAAACGCTTCGCCACGGAGGCAATGTGTCATTATGTGCGAAGATCGACTAACTAAACGGATTAAGCTTTTGACATTTTTGAATTAAATTAAATTATTTTGATTTTGAATTGAAATGATTTAGAATTGAAAAAAATACAACAAAACATAGAGGAAGAAAACAATATATTAGGTGAACATTGATAGAAATTTTGATGGTAATCAAATTATGTAAATAAAAGTATTACATATTTTGGTAGGTTCAAATAGGTAGGTACCTATGAGACATTTACAATTATTACGTACCTGTTGCTTTTAAAAACTATTTAAATGTCACTACAATTATAAACTTTTTTGTTTCTGTCCTCACAACAACAAAACTAATATATTATACATTTGTTTACCTTCATATTGAACAATTATTTATTATTGACAGATCATTTCAACACCCAATCAGAGCCCGTATAACGACTAATACCATACTGTCGGTGTGCGCATGCGCGCATATCAATATAAATTCACCCTCAATCTCAATCGCGCCTAAAGAAGTATAACTTCAAAAATAGAAAAACCAACTGAGTGGCTGAACCCATTAGTAATAGTTGAAAAGAAAAATGGCGATTTAAGGTTGTGTCTGGATCCTCAACGTTTAAATAATGCTATACAACGAGAACACTTTTTAATACCTACAGCTGAAGAAATTGCAGTCAAGTTGTGTGACAAAGAATACTTCACTGTCTTAGATATGAAAGATGGCTATTTTCAAGTCAGGATAGATGATCAAAGTGCTGATTACACCGCTTTTGGAATCCCATTTGGGCGGTACCGATTTGTTAGGTTACCGTTTGGAATTTGCTCAGCACCAGAAGTTTTTCAGAGAAAAAACTTTGAAATATTTGGAGATTTAGATGGAGTGGGACTTTACTTTGATGATCTTATTGTGGCAGGCTCAAATGAACAAGAGCATGATCAGAACCTAAAATTGGTCCTAGAACGAGCACTAGAATACAATATTAAATTTAATAGCTCCAGTTCAATTTAAACTAAAATCAGTAAAGTTTTTGAGACAAATTTATTCAAAAAGTGGATTTGAATCCAACAAAAACTATGTTAGAGCAATTTCAGAATTGCCTAGGCCTAGTGATAAAAAAGGCTTATTGAGAATTTTAGGCATGGCGAAGTACTTGGGTAAGTTTGTGCCCAGCATGTCAAAGGTAACAGCCCCATTACGTGATCTCACAAGGCTTGATGTTACATGGGAATGGGATAACACCCATGAACAGTCTCTGTTCCAGCTTAAATACTTATTGACAACATCACCAGTACTGAGATATTTTAACTCTAAAAAACAAATTGAAATTGAAACTGATGCGTCAAAGGATGGACTGGGTGCATGCTTGTTGCAAGATGGGCATCCAGTGGCATTTGCATCTAGAAGTTTATCTAAAACAGAGCAAAAATATGCTCAAATTGAAAAGGAAATGCTAGCGATTGTCTTTGCCATTCAAAAATTTCATTATTTTGTATAAGGACTGAAGGTCAGAGTTCACTCTGATCACAAACCACTAAAAGCCATATTTAAAAAGGATTTAGCACGGATATCTCCAAGATTACAAAGATGATGATGATGATGATGATCTCCAAGATTACAAAGAATGCGTTTAAGATTACTTGACTATGATTTAATGGTCTCGTACAGACCTGGAAAATATTTGTATATTGCGGACACACTTTCTCGTGCATTCCTCTCAGAAAAAGGATTTAAAAGTGACAATGAATTTGAATATGCGGTGCATGCAGTAGTAAAAAATATCCCCATGTCTGAAGAAAGGAAAGTACAGTTTGCAAATGAGGCACAGAAAGATGAACATCTAAAAGCAGTAATTGAGTTCTGCATTAATGGATGGCCAGAGAGTAAACAGGAAGTACCAGAGTCTGTACGGCATTATTTCAAAGTGAAAGAGAGCCTTATTTCCATAGATGGACTATTATTGATGTCTGATAAAGTCATAGTGCCCCAGTAACTCCGTTTAGAAATGTTGAAATTGCTGCATGAGAGGCACATTGGCATTGAAAAAAGTTGTGGCAGGTATTAATTCTGACATTGAACATCACATCAATGCATGCAGAACATGTGAGTCGAATGCACACAAGCAACAGAAAGAAACTCTGCAACTGTACCCAATTGCTGAGCGCCCTTGGGAACGCCTAGGCCTAGATATTTTTACATATGCTGGAAATAGCTACCTAGTTATATTTGATTTATTTTCAAATTGGTTAGATCTGCATTTGAAAAAAAAATAATCTTCCAAAGCTGTTATTGGGGTATTAGGAAGAGTGTTCTCTGTGTTTGGTTCACCAGATCGTATCCCCTAAACTATGAACTTTTCGATTCACCTCGTAGATACACTTGCAGAGATAATGCCTGCCAGGTCATGGTTTTTAGCCTTGGTGTGCTATGAATTATCACTATACAAATTGCTAGCCTTACAGGAAGACCGTTACTCGGAGGGTTCACTAGCTCTTAGACTACAGCCAATGAGAGGGATTCATTCCTTTTTATACTTTTATAATTGGTAGTAATAGCACAGTCTGATTGGTTATTTACTCCATGTGGACTGATTAACTTCAATAATTACATATTAATAATAACTTAATTCAACGCATATTTTCTGAAATCAATATTAGGATATTTTTGTTAAGTTCTTCCTTCTCTAGGTTCTTCTTGTAGTTCCTTCTTCTAACAGAGGTTGGCTATCATCACAGCTATCCGTACCTTATTGGCGGCTGCTCTGAAAATATCTACTGAGCTGCAACTATAACACTCTCTTAGGTTCCTCAGGTAGGAAATTATTCTTCTACATTTGGATCTTTTACCCTTAATTTTACCTTGCATTATGAGCCTTACTTTATCAATAACGGTTTAAATTTAATAGGAGGTATGTATCTCCCTTCAAAACTTGTTACTTAAAATTTCATATTTATTTGGAACAACATTTAAAAATAAGCACTCTCTTTGCTTCTGAGTCGATTTTTTTTTGCTAGTATGTATATGTAGAAATAATGAAATATGAACAACTGAAAATCCATATAGGACAGGACAGGTCTATACTCACCTGCATACAAAGTAGCGGATAACGTTGGCATGGCATACTAACAATGTATAACTGTCTTTTTCTTGTTTGACATCAGCGCGGTGAAAGTATTTCCTGAATGCGGCTTCGATTCTCGAACCATCTTGATAGAACTTCTTAAAAAGATAAAATAGAAAAATACCTTGATAGAGTAATAAAAAATAAACACAGGAGTTGAGCAACAATATTATTGCCCGTGTACTAAATTTACTGGGATACTAAAATGAAAAAACTAAAAGTACTTTACTTTTGTTTAGTAAAATATATAAATTCAATAAATAACCAGAAAATAAAGCAGACAAACCATAACAGCGCACACGGACAAATCACACAGATTATGACAAATTTATCACAAAATCCTGATAAAAGATTATACATAGATGAAGATGAAAATGAAAAATAAAATAAAAATGAAGCGACACAGTTAGATCTTTTGAATGGGGGATAAAGCCTTATCCCCCTGTCAACTCGGTTATTTTAACGATAAAACAAAATCGCTTGGACACGTCGATTTTTAAACTAATTTCTGACGGTATCAAAGTTTCGGTATTTCAATAAACCACCTTCAGGTGATAGCCACACCCTCAATTTTTTTAATAGTGTGACATAATTATGTTACCCGACTGTTTTCAGCTCCCGGCCTAACAGACGCCGAAGATGTTTACCAAGTAACCTTTTTTATACAATGATTTATGAGGGGCCCTAATAAAGATCTCGATCGAGTTGTTTACATACCTTTTTCTAATAATTGATCTTTTGTTATTGTACTAGTAAATTCGATTTTACGTGCTTTAAGTTATTATGTAAATACTCGTTTATTCTGGATAATTCTTTTGTAGTCGAGATGATTAAGCATTGTGTAAATAAGAGGGATTTTGAAATTAGCAGTAAGTTGTGAATTTGAAACCATCGGTGTACTTTGATATGTAACGGGCGCGGTATATTTTTTGAATTTGTAATTAGATAAATTAGTGGATTTGGTGTAATAAATAAATTATTAGATATCGTAGTTTGTAAAATAAAAGATATAAATTCAGTGTTTTTCATTTGTTTAGTTGTAAGTTATTAAAAATAAATAAAGTCAATTAAAATTAAACATTAGTGCCTAAAATATCATAGAAAAGTCAAGTCAGTTTTGTAACAATAGCAAAAGGGGTCATGTGATAATTCCTTCGAAAAGTTATGTAAATCTGATTTCGAAAGTATATTACACTAAAAATATATATATTGTTATATTTCTATTTGATATGAAAATTAAAATTTGATAATTATAGACAAAATTCAATTTAATATAAAATATTTTCAATTTTCTCAACCACGGGCATATAAATTTAGAACAACCTGTATACAACAAATTGTTATATTTAATTTTAAGAAGTGATTAAATAAGACTCAAGTGAAATCGTTAATAGGTCATTATCGTTTGTTCGCGGAAGGATCGGTCATTAGCCGATGCTAAATACGACTAAGTGGAAATAGAGAATAGGTCATTAAAATTGTATATAGTAGAAAGTAATTTTAGAATGGGAATTAACTATTTTCTTGGAAATCCATTAAGCATATTTAGAAAGTTTAAAAATTGGTTTTGAGGAATACTGCGAATGAGAGTTGGTGGTGGAAGTTTGATTTATGCATCTGGAAGGGATATTTAGAAAGTAGGGGAATGAATGACAAATAGAGATCAGAATGTTTTGAGCTGTCGAGAAGTGAAGTCGAGTAGTAGACGGTAGTGTACGGAGAGTGAGAAAGCCTGTGTAGTTCCGTGAGTGTGGAGTATCTATCGTAGAACGAGAGGTAGGCCAGGTTGAGAGTAAAAGAACCTCCTTGAGCCAAGAGTTCCCGGTAGCTGATTGCAGTTTCGAAAAAGGTAGAAGACAGCATCACGACAGAAGCAGGAAACTAGAGCTATACGAGCTAGTTTCAGAGGAGAACATTACTGGAAGCCAGGACGAGGTTTTGATTGCAGCCAAGGATAGCAGGAAACGGGTCTTGTGTGAAGACTTTCTCAGTGCACCAGAAAAAGGTCAGTCTCATTTTTTTGGACATGAATGTATGGGTTTTTCGTAGTAAATACCACATTTAAAATTGAAGAAACATAATCAATAATATCAGAAAAGCTTCATCAAACTTAAATAGAATTGTTGCTAATAAATTATAATAGTTAAATGTTAATAAAAACTTTCAATTGGAAATCAAAAGAAAATAAGATTCCCATGTGTCAATGTTATGTTTAAGAATAATAAGATATAGCAAATATTAAGCAGTGATTGCCATTTGAATAAAATAAACAATATTTTGATTACAATTGTAACCCATATGTGTTATTATTTTACTCTTTTCTTTCCTATCCCGATTAGGAACCATTAAGAAATACTTAGAAGCCACGTATGTAAGTAATTAATTTTATAAAAAGCCCTGAGATTGAAAACATATTGATATGTGATCTGGTAAATTAATTAGATTATTAGTAATGCATTGATTAAATTAAATGACATATAAAATTATCATCTCATATCAATAATCAAGATCCCAACAACTGTCGTCCAACGTGGAGGGCATTGTAAAGTATTTCTAGTGGCAAATTTGAAGGATAGAAAGAGTAAAGCCGGTATTTGAAAATTTATATGCCTGTGGTAAAAAGTGAGATACTTACATCTGATAACATAAAATTTTAGATCTCTTTAGGTACAAATTTTACATAACTGATTTAATATTTTATTTTACGATATTTACATTTGATATATTTATTGACAATTTATAATATTTGGGTGAGAAAAAGTCGTTTTGGTAACATACTAGTAAAATTTCATATTTGGCGGGGATAGTACTTTTTGAAAACAAATGTCTGTGACAAGAAGCCAAAGCAAAGACAACAAAAAACAAAAAGAACATTCAGACCAAGAAGAGATTTTAGACACGACAATCATGGCATCAGAACAGCAAGAATTATCAGGAATAGATAAACTATTACAAATGATGCAACTCCAGTCACAAAGAATGGAACAGAAAATGGATGAAATACAACAAAAACTGGATGACAATCAAAGAAAAACAAAACAAGCAATGGATGAAGCAAAAAGGACAATGGATAAAGTAGATCAAAAAATGGATGAAACACAACAAAAATTGGATCAAAAAATGGATGAAACACAACAAAAAATGAAACAAGCAATAGAAGAGAACAACAAGAAAATGGAGGAACGCATAGGAAAGTATGAAAAGGAAGTAAAAGAATGTTTGACAATGATCAAGATTGATATGGGAAAAAGGGAAAGACAACATAATAGCCGACACTCTAACACAGGATAAGGACACTGAAAATAAGGAAACAATTACTCTACAGGTGGGACTAATTAGAGTAATACAAGAAGAAGGGGTATAAGACGTAGATTAAAGTAAGGAAATATACAGGGAGTTGGTTTTGCCTCGAGAAAATTTATTTAAAAATGCAGATAAATTTTATCGAATACAAGGCGGGGATTTGTTATATTTCTATTTGATATGAAAATTAAAATTTGATAATTATAGACAAAATTCAATTTAATATAAAATATTTTCAATTTTCTCAACCACGGGCATATAAATTTAGAACAACCTGTATACAACAAATTGTTATATTTAATTTTAAGAAGTGATTAAATAAGACTCAAGTGAAATCGTTAATAGGTCATTATCGTTTGTTCGCGGAAGGATCGGTCATTAGCCGATGCTAAATACGACTAAGTGGAAATAGAGAATAGGTCATTAAAATTGTATATAGTAGAAAGTAATTTTAGAATGGGAATTAACTATTTTCTTGGAAATCCATTAAGCATATTTAGAAAGTTTAAAAATTGGTTTTGAGGAATACTGCGAATGAGAGTTGGTGGTGGAAGTTTGATTTATGCATCTGGAAGGGATATTTAGAAAGTAGGGGAATGAATGACAAATAGAGATCAGAATGTTTTGAGCTGTCGAGAAGTGAAGTCGAGTAGTAGACGGTAGTGTACGGAGAGTGAGAAAGCCTGTGTAGTTCCGTGAGTGTGGAGTATCTATCGTAGAACGAGAGGTAGGCCAGGTTGAGAGTAAAAGAACCTCCTTGAGCCAAGAGTTCCCGGTAGCTGATTGCAGTTTCGAAAAAGGTAGAAGACAGCATCACGACAGAAGCAGGAAACTAGAGCTATACGAGCTAGTTTCAGAGGAGAACATTACTGGAAGCCAGGACGAGGTTTTGATTGCAGCCAAGGATAGCAGGAAACGGGTCTTGTGTGAAGACTTTCTCAGTGCACCAGAAAAAGGTCAGTCTCATTTTTTTGGACATGAATGTATGGGTTTTTCGTAGTAAATACCACATTTAAAATTGAAGAAACATAATCAATAATATCAGAAAAGCTTCATCAAACTTAAATAGAATTGTTGCTAATAAATTATAATAGTTAAATGTTAATAAAAACTTTCAATTGGAAATCAAAAGAAAATAAGATTCCCATGTGTCAATGTTATGTTTAAGAATAATAAGATATAGCAAATATTAAGCAGTGATTGCCATTTGAATAAAATAAACAATATTTTGATTACAATTGTAACCCATATGTGTTATTATTTTACTCTTTTCTTTCCTATCCCGATTAGGAACCATTAAGAAATACTTAGAAGCCACGTATGTAAGTAATTAATTTTATAAAAAGCCCTGAGATTGAAAACATATTGATATGTGATCTGGTAAATTAATTAGATTATTAGTAATGCATTGATTAAATTAAATGACATATAAAATTATCATCTCATATCAATAATCAAGATCCCAACAATATATATACAGAGTGATCAACTTTTGTGATAAAAAGCTCTATATCTGTTAAATATAAAAGACACCAAACAAGTTATTTACAAAAATAAGAGACCTCTCGAAGCTTCATAATTTAAAATTAGTTATAAATATATAGGGTTTTTCATTATGTTTTTTAATATGTTTGGTGCCCCTCTTGAACAAGCGCCACTCGCTGGTACCACATACTTAAATCGTTCATTTAGTAACACAGTATTACTGACACTACTTATGCGTCATGGGTATCTTTGATAAAACCTTCGTGACGCTACTCGTGCGTCATGGGCGCCGAACGTGTTAATGAAACACCCGGTATTTTATTTTCAATTTAAAATCCCCTGCACTTTATCCGCAGGGTATTTAAAGAGTTATAATCAAATTTCAATGAAAATCATAACAAGTCCAACACCCTGTATAATTGAAAAGAGGTAGAAAGCAAGAATCTGTGATACCGTTATATATTAAAAAAAGTTTAAAAATAAACGTGTCTGAGCAATTTTGTTTCATTGTTAAAATAAACAGGTTGACAGGGGATAAGACTCTCACTATAAGGTGTTGTAAGGGGAGAAAGAACAACGAAGAGGTTATTATCTATTTCCAGGACAAGAATGGATCATTCTGATGGATGATATTTTGTGATATAACTTAAACCAATGGTATATGAGCCATTCTTTTGTACTGAAACCAAGAATATACACTGAAATAATAACTGTGTCATTGATTAGGATAACATACATAAATAAAAAAGCAATAAAGGAAAAAAATTCTTTTTATAAGTTGGTATAATATGTAAATTTAAATAATTATTCAAAAGGTTTAATTCACATAAAACATATGGTACATTCCATGTCAAATCACTCAGGCAAAAAATTTTGGATCTCCGATTTGTCTGAAAATTGGTATATAGCTTCTGCGGGACGTAAAAATAAGATATTTAAGTAAAATTTAATAAAAAATTTTGGTCTTGGTAAAAGGTATATTATTTTAAAAAGCCCTATAGGGCTACAAACATCGAACAGAACGTTTTCGCTCTAAAAAGAGCATCATCAGTGTTGCAAGAACATGGTGAGCCAACCAAAAAATACGAAGGTCAAAGCCTTTCAAAAATGGACTAAAAGTCACATCAAAATGCTAACATAGCAAATTCCAAAGGATGGATATAATCCCTAAGGATATGGCCCTAGGATAACATATGACTCCCACACGTTGTAAGTGGGTCAAAGGTAACAAATTAGGTCATTGTGTTACAAGAGCTGACAGGCAACTGTCAGCAATTTTTTATTAAATTTTACTTGTAATTAATGGTATACAGCCAGCTACAGGAAATTCTTCCTAGTGGATTTTTAAGATATTTAAGGTCAAAAAATCTTCTTCTTTTTTTCTCAAAATGTTATTTTATGCGATTTTACAGTGATTTGGTGTTTATTTAAACAAATTTGCATTTTCTGTCGTAAAGTATCAATGAAAAACATAATATTTTAATAGAAAGGACTCAAAAATGTCATTATATGGCATTATAACAAGTTATTTTGAATCAAAACAAGTTTTTTATCAAATTTTATAGTGTAAAAAACGTTAAAATACCATTTTTTACATTTTCCTCCATTCCCAAAATACACCATCATCAATTTGGCTGAAAATTTGACCACAGATAGCCAAAAGATAGGACTTTAGTGGTTAGAAGGATTTAAATTATATTACAATACCAAAAAAGTTACATGCAGTAATATCAGACTCAAAAGTATATATTAGTCTAGTCGGGATAGCATTTGAAATTGAATGCCGAGCTGCCCAAAATTTTATTTTTCTGATCTTTAGAGGAGTCAATAGTAGCCTAAATTTAAAATCACGAATGAATTCCTCCGTTACGTTAGCCGCCATCTTGATTTTAAAGGAGAACCTGTTTTGCTCAATATCTCCGCCATTTTTAACTATTCGACAAAAATGGTAGGAACTGAAATTGTTCCAAATAAATCGTATTTATAATTATTGCAATTTCTTTTTAACAATTTTTGTCGTGAGGTCGATATTTTCGAGTTAATTGTACTTACAGTAGACGCCTATATTTTTGACTATAATATTGCATGTAACTTTTTTGGTATTGTAATATAATTCAAATCCTTCTCACCATTTAAAGTCCTATGTTTTGTCTATCTGTGGGAAAATTTTCAGCCAAATCGATTGTGATGTATTTTGGGAATGGAGAAAAATGTAAAAAACGGTATTTTAACGTTTTCTACACTATTAAATTTGATCAAAAGCTTGTTTTGAATCAAAGTAACTTGTTATAATGCCATATAATGACATTTTTGAGTCCCTTCTATTAAAATATTATGTTTTCCATTGATACTTTACGATAGAAAATGCAAATTTGTATAAATAAACACCAAATCACTGTAAAATCGCATAAAATAACATTTTGAGAAAAAAAGAAGAAGATTTTTTGACCTTAAATATCTTATTTTTATGTCCCGCAGAAGCTATATACCAATTTTCAGACAAATCGGAGGTCCAAAATTTTTTTTGCTCCAAAATTGAGTGATTTGAAATGGAATGACCCATATTCATCAGCGAGTCTTGGTACATCAGCAAATAGCCTATTACAACTAGGTATAAAAACATTTGTATTAAGTTAAAGCTTATTTAAAATTAAAAATTGATGACATGATGTCGATGATTAAAGATTTTAACTAATAGGAAACATGTGAAACCCTTACTCGAAAATGGCAATGATTGTTGTAACGTTACAAACGTCACATCTTTGTTATTTTATTTTTAAATATTTATTTTACTTTATTTTATTTAATATTTTATTATATTAATAATTTTCTTCTATTTGTTTTACCTGTTTTTTTCGTTAAAAACTCGTTGGCGCCCTCTTTGATTATCTTCTATTTACTATATCTATTTTCATCTAAAATCTAAATCATCATACTGAACGTACCCCGTATATTCTTACTCTGTAAGTATCTGTCTTAATACGGAACATGCCTGCCACTGCCTACGTCGCACTGTCATGAAAGTGACACTTCATCCCTACCCGCTGACACAAAATGAAAATGGAAGGGAAAAATGAATCTATTTGTAGAGATAAGCCCATAAGGCAACATCTATTTCCGGACTTAATATTCTCTTGGGGTAAGAATACATATTATCATATTTTAATTACATTTCCACATCTAGCAGTTTTTCTAATGTTTTTTATATCTAAACTAACCTCCCATCTAAAAACATGGATTCTGATATTTTAGTTTTAAATATACCTTTTTAATTTACATATATGCACGTTTAGTAATCAAATTTTAACTAAGTAATATTCAATCTTAATTCCATTTAATTTATTCTTGTCATTTGCTACTCTTTTTGATTATTTCTTAAAAGAATGGCAGACGTCGCAAATTTTGGTTTATCTTCTTGATGATTGATATGTGTTTTACTCTTCTAGTTTTTTGGATAAGATCTACTTTTCTCCTTTCGGGAGAATGAAGCCCATCGCCGGCGACGCATCACTACAAGGCTGACAACTGCAACCAAATCGTCTAGACTACAGCACCCAACATCTTCAGCTGCAGGGATCTGAGGCCGAACATCTGCCCAGGTCTATAAGAAGGCTACAGCAGTACAGTTGAGTCCGCGAGTCTTTACCCGTGCGTCATTAATACCTGGCGAGATAAAACACATACTTTTTATCTAGCATCATTCTCTTCCATGCATGAAACTCATGACATACCAGCTGCCGTTTGTTATTAAGTAACAACACATGTTATTTTTATGAAACATCTAGACTCAGTGCATTGAAAAGAGATAGGTACAAAAAAAGACGATTCGGTCTGTTTTCATATTTTAAGCACAATTTGTTTGACGTTTCTGATTTGTTTAATTTTGTGGCTGTCAGTCAGTTGAACTTTTTGCGGTTTTTGTCGAATTTTTGCGTTTTGAAGTTTCTTTATATTACACAAACACTTGTTTTCACACCTAATTTTATATTGGGCTTTGAAATTTTAAGGTAAATAATTATATTTAGGCAATTAATATTTAAAACATACAAAGCTAACGTCATTCACACAGTAAAGAAATGACTGTGTTTAGATTTCCGTCAAAGTGAATAAAATAACAAAAATTAAATATGTTATTGGATTTTTTTATAAATTGTTTATTTATTTATTAATCAATAATAATATAAGAATTTATTAAGCTACTTCAAATGTAGCTGTAATTCTGCGCAAAAATTTTGAAGCAAAACTTACATTTGACATTCTATATATATGATAACGTCAAATTTTATAATAAAACCCGTAATCGGAACAGTAGCCACTTTCTGTCAGTTGTTGTTGCGTGAAATAGATTTCCGACTTATTTCGTATGCTTTAAGTGATGACGCACGGGTAAAGACTCGCGGACTCAACTGTACCATTCGACATCAAGAAGTTACCATCGAACCAACACCACAAGCCATGCATAAGTATAATCCAGAAATTGTTAGTTTTTGGCAAGAATTTGAATATATTTGTTAATGCATTTAATAAGTCACATTTTTTATTATATCTTTATGAACAATAAACATGATTGGTTAAAATACTGTTTTGTTTGCTTCATTCCGAATTTTCATAGTTCATTCTAAGATTAGGATAAGACCAACACACACCTTGAGAGACTGAGCTAAGCTAAGGGTGTAGCGATGGCTATCTTGGATGATTGGGGTAATAGTTTCGAATATTATTTCAATTAGCTGGGGTAGTCGATCGCCTTTTTCGTTTCAATGTATCTAACAAGTGGCTATACCCAACTGGTTATAGTTGGTTATTTATATTTCTCCTTTTGAATAAATTTTTATAATTATTCTTCATATATACCAATTTACCAAAATGAAGCATTTATAGTTCATTTTTAAGTACCACTTACATAACTTTCTGGTTTCCAGGAACGTACTGGTGGTTCTGGAGGAACAGGAGATCCTTCCCTTAAAAGTTCGCAATTTACTACAGGAACCTAAAGGAAAAAACCGTTTTAGTAATAATAATATACGTTTATTCAAATCAATAGTTATTACAACAATTTCAGTTTACTTACAATAAAATAAACGTAAAAAAGTCTTAAAAGCATAAACATGCTTGTTGTCTTAATCTGTCTAATATTGACAGGTTTATGTTTATTGTTTTTTTTTTACAAATCATTATTTTATTTTTACAGTTTCTAATCTAATTTCTATGTTTTTTTATCTAGTATAATTTAAATTTATTAAATTGTTACACAACTCCCTTTTTTCTTTTACCCAAGCAGTAACTAATTTAAATAATTGATGGATTCGACCGTTACTTGATGGAAGTTCATTTTATCTAACAATAAAACACTGAAAACGTTTCTACTTCCACAAAATTTATTATAACTATGTGACTATAGTATAACTATCTGCCGAAACAGCTGTAGTCACATAGTTATAATAAATTTTGTGGAAGTATAGAAAACAAACGTTTTCAGTGTTTTATTGTTAGTAACTAATTTTTTATACAAATAAAAATTTGATATTTATAAAATGTATCGGCTATTAATTGTACATTCTTGGAGCAAAATATGTAATTGACCGTTGCGTGATTGTTTTTAAAGTGTGAAGACATTCGACATTCAATTTTCTTCTTGTTTCATAATTTAACACTTATACTGTAAGAGAAATTTTATCTTTATGAATATTTTTAAGTAGCTCTAAGCAGTACAATTGCCTAACATCAAGAACCTGAGTTTCATGAAAAAGTTGGCCTGAGGGATATGTTTTTCGTTTTCCATATATCAGTTTAAGAAACCATTTCTGAGTATTTTGAAGGGTCATCAGATGGCAATCAGCTACTCCATCTCATCCTAAAATCCCATATACAAGATGAGATTGTACTAGAGACAGGTAAAGCATTTTAAGCTGTTTAACATACAAAAACTCTTTTAAATAGCGAAATTTTGATAGCAGTCTTCGTATTTTTCTTATAATATTTTTTATTTGTAAGTCCCATTTAAGGTGCCTGTCAATTATAACTCCTAAATATTTTATGTACTCTGCTTTAAATATTTGTTGCTTTTTATTTATTTTTAATGAATTAAAAGTTGGCAGAGAATTTTTATGTATTGCAAAAGGTATATATTTAGTTTTTCATAATTTAATGCGAGTTTGTTTATTTGCAACCATGTTTTTATAATTTTGAAGTCTTGTTCTGCTATAATTTTAAGATCTTCCCAATTATCGGCCTTATAAAAAATTGCAGTGTCATCAGCAAAACTAATTATGTTTCCAACAGTTTTTAGTTTGAGCACGTCATTAACATAGAGTGTAAAAAGTAGAGGGCCTAATACGGTCCCTTGCGGTACGCCATAATTAATTACTTCAGGATCACTTTTGACACCATCAAATTCTACAAATTGTTTTCTGTCAGTTAAGTAACTTTTTAGTAATGTCAAAACCCGTCCTCTCAGACCATACTTCTCAAGTTTTTTCAACAAGATCTCGTGAGACATCGTGTCAAACGCCTTAGAGAGATCGACGAATATGCATAACATAAACTACGTTTATTAGACTCAAAAGCTTCTGATATTTGTGATGTTAGTTTACAAATAACATCTTGTGTCGATTTTCTTTCTCTAAAACCGTATTGGCAATCCGATATTATACTAAACCTATCCAAAAAAACTTACTAATCTATTTTTTAAAATTTTTTCAAATATTTTGGAAAAAACAGACAATAAAGAGACTGGTCTGTAGTTAATCACGTCTTCTTTATTTCCTGTTTTAAACAGAGGTTTGATTTTGCCTATTTTCAGACATTTTGGAAAGCAACCATCCTGAAAACATGCATTAATGAGAAAAGTTAAAGGAGTAATAATTTCTTCCTTAATTTGTTTGATGGTTTCTGTCTTGATCCCATCCCAGTCAGGAGATTTTTTGTTTTTTAAAGATTGTATTGCATTTACCACTTCTTTTTGGTCAACGAGATACAAGTACATGATGCTTTCTATCCTATCTATTTCCTCAATCTGGTCATTACAAATGGGTATTTTTTGTGCATAGGTACTTTTTTCTTAATGTACTGAAATGTGTATTAAATTCATTTGAAATTTCTTTTCGGTCAGTCATTATTTCTCCTGTTTTGGTTTTAACCGATTAAATTTTTGTATTTCCTTTTATTTTTCCGCATAATGAATTAATTACATTCCAAAGTGATGAAGAAGAGGTCTTATTTTTTCAATTCGTTGTTTTGTATCATTTCTTTTTGCAGTTTTAACTAAAAGTCTTAATTTATTTTTATAGTCTGTATATCGTTGTTGTTTTTAAGTTATCTGAGGGATCTTGGATTAGCTGATCATACAATCTATGTTTTTCATGTACAGACTTAAAAGTCCCTCTGTCATCTAATCTTTTTTTAAAGTGGTTTTTAGGTAATTTCTTTTTAAAATAATTGTATTTTTGTTTATTAAATTTAAAATTTTGTCGATGAAAATTTGTACCATCGTAGGTATATAGTATATCGTATATAGTAGTCCATCGTATATGTTCAAAATTTCCACACAAATATAATGTAAAATCACTTTTTATGGTCAACTTTTGATTTAAATGAATATGACACTTAAAATTCTATAATGGCATTCCAAATATAATTATCTCCCTAAATAATACTCTATATTACTGTGAGAGACAGATAAACAATGGATTATCAGATTATCTATTTATTTAATAAATAGACAGAACCTAGATTTTAGATTGTGGATTTCAAATGATTCGTTTTGCATCATAGATCTTTTAAAAGTGCAGCCCAAAACATATTTTCTGTATAGATACATTTATGTTTAGACTCTATTTTAGATGAAAAGATCTAGATTCTAAAAAGGCCTGTGTTCTCTGCATTTTCGAAGGACCTACATGTTGCTCAGTCTTCTTCGCCCATTTTACAGAGTGAGTATACATTTGAGTGACCAGTGTCCAATGAGAAAACCTGTGATGAGTTGAGTTTTCTGGAATTCTGAGGATATTTTTGCGGAACGAGCACAATGAAAATGAAAAAATGTGAATTTTGACCACTCCACTCTATGTTCCTCCACTCTCGCGTATCTTGTGCAGTTATCTCCCCGATCTTCCATTGTTGTACTCCCTTGTTATGTAGATCTTATACTGTTGTAGTCCTATGTTACGTAGATATTCCACTGATGTATTCCCATGTTACGTAAATCACCTGTTACTGCATCTTTCCAAATTTTGGTTATTCAACCAACTTACTTTCTACTTTCAGGAGTTTCACAAGAGCTTGTATTGAGCAGTCTTTCACCATTCGATCTCATCCATCTGTACATCCATGCCCTGCCCATCTTTCATGAACCGCCTTGATATTATGTACTACTGTTTTAGTCTCCATGGAGTATGTGGATTTCCGAGTTATATCTTAGTTTCCCCTCTTCTGTTAGGCCATTAGATAGTCCGTATGAATGAAATAGAAGGAAAACGGAATCCAGGCCGTAGCAGAATATCATGGATGCGGAATTTGAGAGAGTGGTTTGGCTGCACCACTAATGAACTTTTTAGGTCAGCTGTAAACAAAGTCAGGGTAGCCTTGATGATTTCCAATCTCCGATAGGAGTGGCACAAGAAGAAGAAGAATGAATCCCTGTCTTGCTTCCACACATTATTGAGGAGCGGATTTTGGCTGTTATCTTTATATGCCTATGCTGATGACATTAACGTATCTGTAGAGTGGAGAAAGTGACAGAAACATACTCACAAATGAAATGACTTGAAAAAAGATTGGACTTGAAATAAACATCCAAATGACAAAATCACTTTCACTGCCGGGCAAAGTAAAATAAAATTAGAGGAGAGGAACATGTTAAAGCAGTGAATAGCTTCACATATCTAGGAGTAAACTTAAATACAGAGGGAACAGAGGAAGCAGAAATTAAAAAATATTAATGAAGAGCAACAAGTCTCTATTTTACTGACCTATTTCGCTTTAAAATCGTACATAGCAAATTGAAGATTATGGTAGGGGAGCCCGAGCGGGGATTTTTGCAGTTACTCGAGCGCGTCAGATTATTACATGGGAGATGCCTTGTACCCTGAAAATGTACCTCTACCATATATTGGCTCTTAATGCAGGGGAGTTCGTTAAGGGGGGGCCGAAAAAAAAATCTATCTTTAGAAAAACTCGAAATCGTCAGATTAAGATAAGGTAAGTTAAGTGCATGCAAAACAGTGTATATTTCAAAAATCTGACGATTTCAGCGGGGCGTAAGGAAATGGGTGAGTCCCAAAGTTTCACAAGAAAAAAGCGAATATTTCGCGAAATGAATGACAGATCGAAAAACAAAAAAATATGTACTCATTATTTTTCAAAAATCTATCGAATGATACCAAACACGACTTCCCACGGAGAGGGGTGGAGGGTAAATTTAATATTTTAAATACGAATCCCGCGATATTTCGCGAAATGAACATCAGATTAAAAAACTGAAAAATACACTTATTCTATATTTTTGAAAAATCTATCGAATGGCACCAAACACGACCTCCCACGAAGGTGGGGTGGGGGGTTACTTTAAAATCTTAAATGGGAGCCCCCATTTTTTATTGCAGATTTTGATTCGTTACGTAAAAATAAGTAACTTTTATTTGAGACATTTTTTCGAATTATGAATAGATGGCGCTATAATCTAAAAAAACGATTGTTGGAAATGGAAAATTAAATTAAAAATGGACAAGTCCCCACCAAAATGGAAAACTTTACTTAACTTTTTTTGGTTTTAGGACCTACTCTTCACAACCCAATAGGTCCCCAAAGCGCTCGAGTGACTGCACGTTTAGCATACTTTGCTCCCCTACCATTAAGGTCTATAAAACACATCAATAGACCGATAGTATGTTATGGATGTGATACATGGATGATGGCAGAAAATACAAAAAGAAAATTGGAAGTTTTCGAAAAAAAATTCTTAAGATCTTTTGACCAAATTAAAACACCTATAGCCCGGGAGGTAGTGTCAAATTTGACCGGAGCATTTTAGCTGTTTTCTTTTTATTTAGTTAGGTGTTCCAATGCTTATTAACAAATGATGTGTCAGCTGACCCAAAACCGGGGATTTTAGGCAAGAAAAGGTAAAATATGAAACTTGATGGAGCTACAACGTATATGTCAAATATTTACCTCCGTGACTTATATCTATTAATGGCGTAGAGTACTTGGCTCCTAGCTTTTACTCAGGCGGCCCTGGTTCAATTCCAGCCGTTGAAATTGTTTTTGTTTTTAAAATTGACATTTTATTTTGAAAAATAATTATTTTTTGATAATACCACGTTTTTATTATTTATACAACACAATATAAAAAGTCTGTATGTCTTATAGAATCGTAAACTATGCATTTGATCATAAAAATATTATGATTGACCTTAATAAGCAAAGTTGTTGTACATGAACCCCTGAAGCTTCCTGAGTTAGTACGACCAATCTAAGTGAAAAAGGGGGTTACCCTCCTTACCCCCCTCCCGACATTTTTTTTATTTTTTTGGACAAACTGTTTTTTCTTAATTTTATATGGTGTAGAACCAAAAGATACATATAACCCTAATTTTTCACTTTTCTATCACCAACCCCCATTTTTTAATAGCAATCTAAATATTTCCCTGTTCTCTATAATATATAAAAATGAATGTTTGTCTGTATGTCCCTTATAGAATCGTAAACTATGCATTTAATCATATTATGATGACCACAAGCAAAGTTGTTGTGCATGAACCCGGGAAGGTTTCTGAGTTAATACGACCAACCTAAGTAATCATTATTTACGCAGAAGGCAGACAGCACAAATAGGTCTGGATCCCGCGTATGAAAAAAAAGTTGATTAATAGCAAGCTGAAAATTTGTTAATAGCTTAAGGGTGTCTAGTCAGATAAACTTTGATATATGGGAACGCTGGAACAGGGGCAGTTTTAATTGTGGAACAGGTTAAAAATTTGGAACGGTCAGACCACGAAAACGGCACATTTATTTTGTCCGACAGAATAGACTTAAACTCTTCGAACAGAGATTAAACTCTCATGCAAAAATCAGACTGCTATTTATCACCTGTCATAATTCCTATCATTTGACATATTCTACATGTTCCACTCATTAAAACGCCCATTTGGTGATAAATACCAGTCTGATTTTTGCATGAGAGTTTAATCTCTGTTCGAAGAGTTTAAGTCTATTCTGTCGGACAAAATAAATGTGCCGTTTTCGTGGTCTGACCGTTCCAAATTTTTAACCTGTTCCACAATTAAAACTTCCCCTGTTCCAGTGTTCCCATATATCAAAGTTTGTCCGACTAGACACCCTTAAGCTAATAACAAATTTTCAGCTTGCTATTAATCAACTTTTTTTTCATACGCGGGATCCAGACCTAAAAAACAATATTGTTTATTAGAAAAAAGTATAATCAATATTTTTGAGTATTTTTTGGCTTTCTGGTAATTTTTAGGTATTTAACTTTTAAACATTATTTAGTTCTAAGGCGGTACGAAGTTTGCCGGGTCAGCTAGTTAATATGTAATAAAAAAAATATTCTTGAACTAGTTTGGCAAAGATTAAAAACAGTTTCTCCCAAAAAAATAAAAAGAATGTCGGGGGGGGGCACCCCCTTTTCACTTAGATTGGTCGTACCATTTCAGGAACCTTCAGTAGTTCATGTACAACAAATTTGCTTATTAAGGTCAATCATAATATGATAAAATGCATAGTTTACGATTGTATAAAGACATACAGACTTTTTTTATATTGTCTAGTATAAATAATAAAAACGTGGTATTCTAAAAATAATTATTTTTCAAAATAAAATGTTAATTTTAAAAGTAAAAAAAAAATTCAACGGCAGGAATTGAACCCGGGCCGCCTGAGTGAAAGCTAGGAGCCAAGTGCTCTACGCTATTAATAGATAAGTCACGGAGATAAATATTTGACATATAAGTTGTAGCGTTTTTCCATCAAGTTTCATATTTTACCTTTTTTTGCCTAAAATCCCCGGTTTTGGGCCAGCTGACACATCATTTTTTGTTAATAAGCTTCGGAATACCTAACTAAATAAAAAGAAAACAGCCATGCTAAAATGCTCCGGTCAAATTTGCCACCCGGGCTACTATCTTGGGAATTGCTAGACTCCTTAGATGGACTAGTTACCTAGTGAGAATGGTATATATGATTAGCTTCAGAACAATGTAGTGAGAATGGATGATGGCAGCTTGCTGAGAAGTGATCTAGATGGTAAAATGCAGGGCAGAAGGCTAAACGAAGGACCATGTGAAATTTCCGGTAGTCCAAGGCTAAATTTGAGCTGTAGTCTCACTAATCTGAGCTCTGTTCAGCTGTTCTTGGAAGAATCTTAATTTAATCAACACCACTAGGGAATAATATGGATTGTTCGCTGAAAGATTTCCATATATATTTCGTAACTCTTTTCCCAGTAGTAAAACAGTGGTAAAAACTGTTATCTAGGGCTGAGATATTCAATTCATATTCTTTCATCAGCATTATTTCTCACATTTTTTCCAGTTCTACTTCCAGTTCTATTTCTCTTTCTGTACATACTGATAATTGAATTAAACTACTGCTTCTTCTTCTTAGTGTGCCTAATCATTTAAGGACATTGAGCGACTGATCATCATTGGCGATCATCACATCCCATTTTCTCTGTCTGCAGCAGTTCTAAAAACTTCTATTGTTGTTTTTCCACTCCACTACTTTAAATTGTATATCCAATCACATCGTCTCATATTTTTCAGTTTTTAGTATGTAACCAAAGTAGCTCATTTTCTTCTCAATGTTGCTGTGTTCATTACGTGTTATGATATTTTCCAAATTCTGTGATAATACCACATCTCATTTTTTTTTCAGTTGCATCCATAATTGTCCAGGCTTCAACGCCATATAACAGGAGAAGGGAATATATAGCATCTGAATACTCTAATTCTAATTTCATTGCCCAGTTTTCCATTGCGTAATACTGAGTTCATCTTCTTGAAAGCGCTTCTGGCCATCTGAATGAATTGTTTTATTTCAACACTACTGCTAGTAATTGTATTCTTCCGATTTTAAAATATTACCACATGAATGTTACCGTACATTATTTTGAATTCTATTTAATATTTAAGAACAAAAATGACCAAGGTGCGGTCCTGAACTTAGTAGATTAAGCACACCGAAATTTAGTCTCGAAGTTTTCCATTGTTTTACTATAGTAAATCTTTAAATTAATTATAAGAAACATAATCAGTAGTTTGGTTATTAGTGGTGATTTGATTGCCGTAAGTACTTTTATCAATATTTTTACGGTTTCATCAAAATCTTACAGAATAACAAATTTCAATACAGCCATACAGTTTTGTAAATTCAAAGGTGATTAACAAAAACTTGTTTTTGCCTTTAATATCTTCGATAAGTTAAAGACTTTGTAATTAACAGAGTCGTACTGACCCATTAAAATATAATGAAACGAAACAAGAAAATTAAAAATTAAAAGTATTTAACAATTTTACCGATGGCTGGTACTTCTGACTACAGGGGTCCTCCAATGTTACCCGATCAACAAACACCATCTTATTCTACAATTACCAAACAAAAAGCAGCTACATTCCCTTTGAAAGACCAAGCCGTTATTATCCCAGCAGTAGACACACTAAAATTAGAAGACTACGTTACAGCAGTAGGATCACTAGTACAGCCCAAAAATGTACTTTTTTCGTCAAGAATTTCTAACGCCAGAATCTGCATCTACCTCTCCAGCAAAGAAGTTGTTGATACTTTTTTAACAGACCACGGAGGTATAAAAATAGGAGATAATGTTATTAGAGCGAGAAGACTAGTCACTCCTGCTAAAAGGTTACTGTTATCTAGTGTCTGTCCGTCTATTCCTCATCACATCGTTGAAAAATATCTTGCTGAAAATGGCTTTCATCTTATTTCACCGATGACTTTCTTAAGAGCGGGAATTCAAGACCCTCAATATAGTCACGTATTAAGCTTCCGTAGACAGGTGTACTATACACCTGACGACAATCTTGTTATTCCTGAATCAATTCTCATTGACTTCGATAATACACCGTACCGAATCTATCTTGCTGATGGACTCACCTGCTATCTCTGTCATCAATCTGGTCATATCGCCTCAACATGTACCAATATGGCCATCCAACCAAACCCGTCCATACCTACATCCCAAACTGACCAAGACTCTATTTCTACCTTTAATGCAACAGCTGAAAACAACAATGACTCTGTTCAGAATCAAACAGAAAACACTCGTGAAGTAATGGATTCCCAAGAACTCCCTACAGAAACTACTATACCGAAACGTTCTCATTCTGAAATATCGTCTCCACTTAGTGAAAACACAGAAATAGATTTTCCAAAACCTAAAGCAAGATCAACAAAAAAGCCAAGAGTCACTAAATCTGATACAAAAAGTGGAGAAACAGTTTCTACTGAATCACTTATCCAACCTGCAAAGGAATTTATTGATGAAGCTTCAACCCAGTTTGAATTAAACTATACAGAGTTAGTAAGCTTTCTGGATGATGCACATGGTTCCCCCAATCCATTAAGTATCGCACAAGAATACACGAAAAACATAACAGGACTATTAGTAATGCTAACAGAAATCTACCCCAAACTCGAAGACAGACGCATTAAATCTAGAATTACACGAATAAGGAAGAAAATACGTCGTCAACTAAATCTAGACCAAACTGAAAATGATAACTCCGAAGATACAGATGTTTCCCAAGAAAACCTCAATTAAAAACAAAAATCAATAAAATAAATATTAACAATAAATGGATATTATTCAGTGGAACATACAAGGATTATTTACACACATCGAAACACTTCAACTCCTAATAAAAGAAACAAACCCACAAATTATATGTCTACAAGAAACAAATTTTAAAAACAACAAAAAATATAACTTAAAACATTTCGATTCCTACCACAAAATCAGAAACTACGCCAACAAAGCAAGCGGTGGAGTATCAATATATGTTAATTCTAATTTAGAATCAGAGGAGTTTCCCTTACATTCTGCTTTAGAAGCCGTAGCAATAAAAGTTCAATGTCCAATACAGCTCTTTGTGTGCAATGTTTATATCCCATCGGATGTGGATTTTGTCTCGAGAGATCTGGAGCATTTAATAGAGCAAATTCCAAAACCTAGACTTATTCTAGGTGACTTCAACTCTCACAGCATTTCCTGGGGATGCCATTCCACAGATAAAAAAGGAGAACAAATAGAAAAATTTCTTAATGAAACAGATTTTGTACTATTAAATACAGGAGAAAAAACTCGGTTTAACTCTGTTACAGGCAACCATTCTGCTATTGATCTGACTATATGTGAAAGTTCCCTAGCTCCTAGTCTAAACTGGGAAGTATTAAATCATACCTACGATAGCGACCACTGGCCTATAATAATAAGAAACAATAATACCACAAAAACAAACATAAATTTTTCAGAAACATGGAAAACTAAAGATGCAAATTGGATAGCTTACCAACAACTTATTGAAGACTACCTGCCTAATTTTGGAACAATAGGAGATAACATAAATTCCGTTACAGATAAATTTACCTCAATGTTAACAGAAGTAGCCACAATTATTATAGGCAAAACAGCAAAATCAAAACGTAAACATTCAGTACCTTGGTGGAACAAACAATGTGAAAAGGCACTTAAACAAAGTAAGCATGCATTTAATGTATTAAAAAAACATCATACACCGGAAAACTTATCTAATTTTAAAAAACACAGAGCCTACGCAAGGTACATAATTAAGAAAAGTAAACGTGAATCATGGCAAGATTATGTTTCCACGATAACCGACGATACTCCGGCATCAGAGATCTGGAATAAAATCCGTAGAATTAAAGGAATTTCATACAGCAACAAAATTAACTCTCTTGACATTGAGGGAAACCTAATTACAAATAACAGTCAAATAGCCAATGCTTTAGCGAACTCATTCCAGACATATTCAAGTGATTCCGTGCATGACCCATTATTTGTCAAAAACAAAAAGAAAATAGAAAAGGAGGTCAAGATTACAGATTCCGTCAGCCCGCTAAATGTTGCAATAAGTATGCAAGAGCTAAATGAAGCACTACAAGGACTTAAAAACTGTAGCCCTGGATCAGATGAAATTCCAAATTGTTTTTTAATTAATCTTCCTTTATCTGCAAAGCATCTACTCTTAGATATATACAACTTTTTATTTTCCACCAAACAATTTCCTAAATCGTGGAGTACCGCTACAATAATTCCTCTTTTGAAACCTAATAAAAACAAGTCAAATCCAGAATCTTATAGACCAATATCTTTAACATCTTCCTTAAGCAAATTACTAGAAAAAATTATAAATAGACGGTTGCAATTTTTCTTAGAATCAAAAGATCTAATAGTTCATCAGCAAAGCGGCTTTAGGAAAAACAGAAGCACAACTGACAATTTAGTGTCACTAGAGTCTGCAGTTAATGAGGCATTTGCAACTAATCGACAAGTTATAGCTGTCTTCTTTGATATAATTAAAGCTTATGATACTTTATGGAAATATGACATTATTGTTAAATTACAGCATTGGGGCATAGATGGAAATTTTCTAGCATTCGTCAAAAATTTTCTAGATGACAGAAATTTCAGAGTTAAATCAAACCAGGAATTTTCAGAATACCATACTCAAGAAAATGGCATACCCCAAGGATCTACACTAAGTGCAACACTCTTTCTGGTTGCAATTAACGATATCGTGAGCAGTGTCCGAAACCCTGTTAAAGCAATCCTATATGCAGATGACCTTGTAATTTATACTTCTCATAAGAATCTTAGTATGGCATCAAATATTATTCAACTTTCTATTAATTCCCTACAAGAATGGTCTAAAACAACAGGACTAAAATTTTCTACGGTTAAAACCAAAGTAATGTGCTTTTCTCGAAAACATCAAAATGTTGCAAATATTCCAAAATTAACACTGTATGATCAAGTTTTAGAAAATGTTGAGGAACTTAGATTCCTAGGTATGATTTTTGATTCAAAACTTACTTGGAACAAACACATCGAAGTACTTAAAAAATCATGTTTACAGCACATAAATATTCTTAAAGTACTAGCAAATCATAACTGGGGCGCAGACACGACACAGTTACTCAATATTTATAAATCCTTAATCCGCAGTAAATTAGATTATGGATCAATTATATATAATTCAGCTAAGGATTCAACATTAAAAAAATTAGATATTGTACAAAATACCGCACTAAGACTAGCTCTAGGAGCCTACAGGACCAGTCCAGTTGAAAGTCTTTATGTAGAAGCAAATGAGTCGCCACTCTCGATTAGAAGATTACGTCTAAGTCTACAATACGCAAGCAAGCTATCAACTAATCCAAACAACCCAGCCTATCCCTATGCCTTTTCCACACATTACCATTCTAATTACATTCAAAATCCTAATCTTCGACCATCATTTAGCAAAAGAATTAGCAACTTCACATTTCCGAGTATTATGCATACCAGCTTTGATTATACTCCCCCTTGGACTATACAAATTCCGTATTGTAATACAGATCTGTCCACTTATACTAAGGACAACACCCCTTCATCTCTTTTTCTCCAATACTTCTACAATATTAAAAATAAATATCCATCCTGTCAACTAGTGTACACCGATGCATCAAAAACCCCCGAATTTGAAACAGTGGGATCTGCCATTGTCACAGATGATTCTGTGCGCAAATTTCCACTACCTAAGGACTACTCAATATATTCCGCCGAACTTTTTGCAATATCCAAGGCAATGCAACAAACTCTTAATCGACCTGAAGACATGGCAGTAATATTCACCGATTCCTTAAGTGCAGTTCAGGGTATTCAGAAAATAAATCCGAATCATTCGTTCGTAGAACAAATTAAAAAAGACCTTGTGGCTCTACAAAATAACCATAAACAAGTGCATATTGTGTGGATACCATCTCATGTGGGGATACCAGGAAATGAAATTGCAGATAAAATGGCTAAAGAAGCTTGTAAAATGAAGAGATCCGAATATAGAACTAACCAAATTCCTCACTCTGATATGAAAAAATGCATCAATGAGTACACAAAGAACTTATGGTTACAAAGATGGCAACTCTTACCAAACAATAAATTGCGGCAAGTAAACCCAGATCTAACTGCGAAAACACCAAATTTAGTAAAACGAAGGGACCAGGTTGTACTACATCGTATCAGAATAGGGCATACCAGACTGACGCACGAACACCTACTAAGGAAGGAACCTCCTAGAATGTGCTACGCCTGTGACACCAATATAACTGTAAGTCACATTGTTATAGACTGTCCATTATATCATCTGGAAAGACAAACTTCTGGACTACCAAGTGACATAAAGTGTGCGTTAGACAGTGCGGAGTGTAACAAAATCATTAGGTTTTTAAAGGAAACTAAATTGTATAACCAAATATGAGTGCTACGTTATGAACAATTTAAAACCAACTTTGTAAAATCTCTATAGTTCATAGTTTATATCAATTTAATATGTATCGTAATTGTACCACCGCTAATAACCTTTTATGGTTGATGCGGGTTATTTCTAATAAAAAAAAAAAAAAAAAAAATGACCAATTATAGAAGCAAATTCGTAAATGTATTAATTGATCCACCAAATACATTACTTACCTCTGTTAAATATTGAGAAATGAGAGATCCAGTCTCTTGTGCTCGAGTCATTGTTGACTTTACAATCTCTGTATAAGGAAGATCTAGTTCTTTCAACCTCTTGCCTGTACATTCCGCTTGTAGACGTCCTAAAAATTATAAAATTAAGTTAAAAATGGTTATCATAGAATCATAGGCCGATTTAAAATGTATGAAGAGATGTAAGTATAAAATTAAAATTAAATTTGTTCAGTAAATCCAGTTTTAATGTATCCAGTACTCCTTAAACTGATATAGATAATGGTCTATTGTTTCTTGCTCTTGGAAGTGGTTGATTTTCAACTTCAAGTTCAGTAGAAAGTAGCTCTTTATAATGTTCCACCTGTCTACCTAATACATCCTCTTTTATATTGAGTATAAATATATCCCTCCTTATTTTTACACATTCTCAGCCTTCTTGGTTTAAACTCTTTACTTGTATTACTCAGTTTATAGAATTTTCTTGTTTGGTTTTACTTTTTCATGTCTCAACTTCTTCTAATATTCCATTTTAAAAAACTCACTTTTTTCTTCTGTGTAAGTGCTTTTCTTCTCGTCTAAGATATTTATCATTTAGATGCTTTTGCTGAAATGCAATAAGATGATCACAGCATTAAACCAGTTACCATGTTGTGGTGTTCTTTCAAGTTCTAGAATATTATTTACTGCATCTTTAATATTGTGCTTATATCTCTCCTAGTGTTCACTACTTGTTAGATCCTCATTAATGATGACCACTAGCCATTTTTTATAATAAAAACCTATACAATAATATAGGTTATAACAAAAAGAATCATGTAATATAATTAAAGAAAATAGCTAGAAAATCTACATTAAAATACAACAGTTAATAAAAATAATAGAAGTGTAAAATAATGTTTAGAACATAATAGTATGTACCTACTAGAGTGGCTAAGATACAGCCAACATCATCCAACCCATCCATTTTTTATGGATGGTATTTTTATAGACGAATGGTACATCAGGAAGAAAAGAATCCAAACGGTAAACAATACCACAAAACATATACAGAGTGTCTGTTTAAGTTGGCAACATATGGAAAACTTTTTTTATTATTAATTTTACAAAAAAAAGTTATTTTTCATAAATGGTTCTGCATGTTCTAAGACCTAAGATACAACCATCAGATATCAAATTTTATCAATCCTATACAAGGCATGTCAAAAAATATGAATTTCGTTCAAGAGTAAGATTTCTTTATATTTCACAATATCTAAAATCGTTATTATGAAAAGTTGTTGAGTCAAAAACTGCTTATGTTTTAATACGAAATTACATCCTTCTAATTGAAAAAAGATTGCAAATTTGGCTCAAGTTATTGATACCGAACCGAACACCATTTTTATTTATTACAAGTATGATAATTAATATTGAAATTCATATTTTTTTAACATACCTCATATTATACTTATGATTGATCAAACTTCATATCTGATGGATCCATCTTAAATTTTAGACCATGCACAACTTTTTATGAAAAATAACTTCCTTATAGAAATAAGAATAAATAATAAGTCATGTCATCAAGTCAAGTGATGCAACAAGCAACAACACATCAAGCAGATCCATAAAGAGTAGTATTCTTATCTAACTATAGTGCTGATAACGGCTGAATACAATAACTAAATGGCAATGAACTAGTGAGTTTTATGAAGGAATTTCACTGTAAACCTTATTTACTTAGAAAATACAGTTGTGTCAAAACTTCAAAATGGACAATGCTTCTCAATTGCTTGCACAGTTTGGTGCTACTATAGTATGGGGTCTACCTGTCATTATCTATTATAGTGTGCAAATCAAGCCAATTTTGTGGCTTGTTCCCAACTAAAATAGTAAATTTATACTACAAAGTATTAATTTTTAAAAATAAAATAATTTTTCTGATTTATGTGTTACATTCACTTTGTAAATATTTGTTTGGTGGCACGGCCTAACTCTGTGGCTAAACAATAAAATAATATTTTCTCAGAAGAGCTGTGTGGCTAAACAATAATGAAAATCTTTCCAAAGTGAATAACACGCATAAATCAGAAGAATTATTATTTTAATTTTACAAAAAGTTTGTCATATCAATTTCTCATTTTAATTGGGAATAAGCTACGAAATTGGCTTATTCCCAACCCGAAATAGTAAATAATAATAATAATAAAAATAAAAATAATTTTATTTCAAGAAAAAATCAGTTTACATGCAAAAACTTAGATGCTAAGTACACGATGAACATATTGTTTGTGTGTGCACTTATTCTATTTATTATAATCAATAAAATTAATCTAATGGAGGTAACTGATTATTAAGAAAACAAGAGAAAATTCACTTAACCTAATAAAGATTTACAAAAGACTATGTCTATGTTCTATAAAGTTTTACATTATTACTAGAATATGTTATTTATTTTTATATTTTTTATCCAGCTAGAAAGTGATTTCTTTATCTTAATAAATTTTTTTATTTTTAAATTCTTGAGGTAAAGAGTTAAATATTTTTGGAGCTGTGAAGAGTAAGCTTTTTTGAACAGCCGTGTAATATATTGGTGTAGTAGTCGTTAACATATTATTAGTAGTAAATCTAGTTAGAAATTGATGGTTTGAGCTGGGTTTTGGTAACTTATTATTACAATAGAGTCTGACAATGGTTTTAATATAAAGTTGAAAAATCTGCATTACATTTGCTTCTATAAACAAATCTTCTGAAGAAAAACATTTCTTTTTAAATAAAATGATTTTTAAAATTGTTTTTTGTGTTATTATTAAGGGGGATAGAACGTTAGAATAACCTGCACCCCAGGTACATATTCCATATGTTAGGATAGATTCGACTAGGGCTTTATATATATTTATGATAGTATCCTTTGTTAAACATTTTCTTAAAATGTAAAATTTGTACATAATTTTTCTTAATTTACCACAAATATATTCAATGTGAGGTTCCCACTTCATGTGTTTGTCAAAAAATACTCCTAAGTATTTAATTTTATCAACAACTTTAATAGTTTGACAATCACATTTTTTGTGATCCTTACATGTGTATTTATGTACTTTAAGAGCTAAAATTTCTGGTGACGTGGCTTCATTCATTGTGAAGCACATAAAGTGGGACTTCTCGATATTCATTGAAAGAAGACTGACATCAAACCAACTTTTAATTTTTGCCATGATTTCCTCTGCTATGGTAAGAGTTTTTTCCCAAGTGCTCTCACAAACAACAATGGCTGTGTCATCTGCATAGCATATAATATTAGCCTCTTTGAGAACTGAAAATAAAAAGTCCATGTATAACACAAAAAGCACTGGACCCAAAACCGTCCCCTGTGGCACACCGTACGTTACTGGAGCTGATTCACTTAAAGTTTCATTTATTTTGACCTTCTGGGAGCGATTTTCCAAATAAGATTTGAACAAATTATAAGGAAGACCTCTTATTCCCTTTTTCTTAAGTCGCTCCAGCAATATACGGTGTGACACAGTGTCGAAGGCCTTGGCCAGATCAATAAAAATGACCATACATTTCTTTTTATTGTTGAAACTATTAATAATTTGATCTGAAAGTTTAATTAAGGCATCTTCTGTGCCATAGTTTTCTTTAAAGCCATATTGGTTTGATGATAATAAACTATGCTTCTCCAGGTAATTACATAATCTTAACTTAATGCATTTTTCTATGATTTTACTTATGTTGTTTGTGAGGGCAATTGGACGATAATTGCTAACTATATCTTTTGGACCACTTTTGTGAATAGGGACAATTATTGTGTCTTTCAGTGCGTCCGGAAAGATGCCTTGCTCAAAGATAAGATTTACTAAGTATAATAAAGGTTTAATGAGAAATTTACTGTAGTACTTAATTATATTATTTGAGATACCATTACCTATGTTTGAATCACTGTTTTTTAATGTGTTTATAATTTTTTCCATTTCACCACTCGAAAAAGGTTTTAAAAACAGGCTATTATTTATATTTCCTTGCTCTATTAAAGAATTTACAATGTGATCTGGTGGTTTTTTTATTTTTGAGGCTAACGTCTCTCCCACATAACTAAAGTAGCTATTGAATTTTTCTGCTATTTTCCTGTCATCCTCAATCAAACTCCCATCCTTACTTACTATATTAGAAATACTAGGTCTATTGCAGTTTTCATTTGTGGCATATTTTATAGTTTTCCAGATTTCCTTAGCATTCTTACAGTTTTTATCAAATACATTTTTAAAATAGTTTTCTTTTGCCCTACCTAAAGTTTTGCTTAAAATATTTCTATATACTATATATTCTTTTTTGAAATTTTCATTAAATGGGTTTTTAGCACAAAGTTTATTTAGATTGTCTCGTTGCCGAATAGAGTTCAACAGCCCCTGCGTAACCCAGGGTTGTTTCACTCTATTTTTGCATTTAATATATTTTACCTGTGTTGCTATATTAATAAACTGTGTAATTATCCTTATTAAACTATTGGTGGCAAGATTCGGATCCTGCTCCCTCATAACATCATCCCAACTCTCAGTTTGAAATAATGTTAGCAATCTATTTTTATCTAACACTTTACCATATCTTCCTTTTTTGTTATTATTATTAAATTCATTATTTAGAGTTATATTCAAGAGTATGGGATAGTGGTCCGAGTGACTACCTCTTAAGACTACAGCATTGCACTTATTTACTGACCGCACAAAAAAGTGATCTAAACAGGATCTCGAGTTACCATCAATTCTTGTAGAACAATTAATTTTACTCTTATACCCTTCCACAGAAAATACATTTAGATACCTACAAATAAGCTCTTTAGACCTGGGATTATTAACATTTTTTGTTGGGGAAATATCTACATTTGTGTCACCACAGAAGACCTCAATCTGGCATTTTTTACTATAACGAGTGTGGATTAGTTCAAGGCCACTAATTAGATTAAATTGATCTACATTATGACATCTATAATAACCAGTGATACCCACTGAATACCCATTTTTACTTAAAACTATTCTAAGAAATTTACAATTTTCAATTTCAATCACTTCCAATGATTTTAAGAGTTCACATTTGACATAAAAAATAAAGCCGTCACATTTGTTTATTACACTTTCATTGTAACACAGCTGATATCCTGGTATGTTAAGATTTTGTATTTTGTTTACAACTTTATTTGTCTCTGACAATGCAATAACGTCGAAACTTTTATTAAGATACTGAAGGTATGAGATCAGGTTGTCAAAGTTTTTAGGCAAGCTTCTTATGTTAAGGTGAATTATGTTTAAATCTCGATCACAGTAATCAAAGTAATTTATATTATTTAAATTATCCAGAGTTTCCGTCTCATATATTTGTACTTCATCACAGATAGTGTTTGGTTCCATAAAAGGTTTTAAAGATATCAGTACTTACTTCAGGTACGGGTTACGTAAATGGGGAGTGGATACTTATTTTCCTTCAGTTTGCATGATTGCCTGCACATGGTAGGAGCTATGTATTTTTATAGAGGGATCCCCCTCTTTTACTCGTGCATATACATTACCATTTTTACTCCATACAAAGCGATATCCATTCTCCTTGAGTTTATTTGCCTCCCTTAGCAGGTTAAGGGTGTGAACGGTGAGTTCTTCATTCACATAGATCCTAGTATCACAAAGTAAGTTACATCTCTGACCGGTAAGTGGACCAGCGGAAACCTTATTCTTTAAAATTTTTACCTTATTTTCAGTATCCACGGTGGCTATTAGTAAGTTTTTCCCATTTTTAGTTTTGTGATTTCTAACAGCCCTAATATTTTGTTGCTTAAGGCTCAGATCAACATTTTTTAATACAGAGAAAGCTACCTCTTTTGCCTGGTTTGGGTTCTCTGTAATGAGATTTGAGACTCCTGATATAACTAGGTTGTCTTTTATCTTTTGGTATTCCATAGTGTTAATAAAAGATGATGCATAGCCTAGTTCTTTTTTCAAGAAACAGTTTTCGTTTTTTAATTCCTTAACAGTTTCAGATAGTACCTGGCCTCGTACTCTTTCTGTCTCAAGTAGTTCGTTAAGATAGTTTAATGAATTTTTCATTTCAGATACGTCTTTTCAGAGATCCATCACCAATGTTTTTAATTCGATTATAAGGTTAGGTTGTTCAGTGTCTTCTTTTTTTGGTACTGGCAGTTTGGCCTTTTCCGTGTTTGTTTTTCCATTAGCCTCGTTTTTGGGTTTGTCCTTGTCACCTGGCAACGCTGCTGACCCAGACCCTGCAAACATAACCTTATCAGGATCACACACATCACAAATCCAGCTTTTCTTTTGCCAGTGCAACACTTTGGCGTCGATTTCTTCCATTTCTACACAGGGTAGGTGAAAATACTTGCTGCAAGTTCCACACTGTATTTTAAAAATACTTTTTGATATCGTTTTATCACATTTTCTGCAGAGCAAATTCGGCGCCATAGTCACTCAACTGTCACCTCCTGTCACTTAATGAAATAGATATATAACAAAAATTATTTGTAAAATTAAAATAATAATCTTCTTATTTAGGTGTTTATAAATGCGATGGTAGACCTCATACCTACCATAGTAGTACCCACAAGTTTCCGTTCTCAAATCCCCATTCAGAAAAGTCGGTACTGCAAAAACCCTCCAACTTATCATTCTAATAATATGCTAGGTGTGTTTACTTATATACTCACCCAATTTAGTAAGTATTCTATCTTGGTCAGTAGCACCACTTAAATTATACTGTCCATGTCTTATTAGGATAATATGTCTATATGCTTTGGGTTTCAGCTCTTTTTCTTCATTAATGTCATTTTGTTCAGATTCTGAAAGATTATGAGCTTTGGTGGGCTTTGTTGTGAATTTGGGATGGCGACTAAAAAGAATAGTAAATATTATATAATTTGATATATTTATTTATGTTTTAAATGGATGTATGTAATATACTCAAACAAGCAGAGAATGCAATTATTATCATAACGAAAACTTTGTTTAAATTCACCAATAATTACATAATGTAGCATCACAAAAAGTACAAAATAATTTAGACCAATTACAAAACTGGCTCAAGCGATGAAAAATAAATGTTAATGCCAGCAAATCAGTACAAATTACTTTTACAACCAGAAAATCTGCATGTCCTCAAGTTTCTATAAATAAAACTCCGATTCCCATCAAACCAGTTGTCGAATACTTGGGATTGTATCTGTATGAAAAACTCATATGGAAAACGCACATTAAAACTAAACGTAAAAAATTAGATCTTAACACATTCGCGGTCATGACTGCATATGAAGTCATTTACTCCATAAGAATACGTGTATAAAATGACAGCGTGTTCGCGAATGTGTTAAACTAAAAAATATGAACTGGCTATTTAACAAGAGATCTCAGTTACCTCTTGAAAATAAACTGCTTCTGTACAAAGCTATACTTATACCAGTTTGGTCATACGGAATAGAACTATGGGGCTGCAGTTAACCTTCAAATACAAAGATACTCTAAACATTCCAGTCCAAAATACTCCGTATGATAAGTAAAGCTCCTTAGTATGTATCTAACCAGACACTTCACAATGATCTGGACAGCCCACTAATCAAAGACTAATGCCCCGTTGCACCAATAGATCTTAAGCCCCAGCTTAGCTAAGCTCTACTTATAGATAGGGCCTCCTTGAGTGTCACTTACGTTGCACCGTAATTTTCAATTCTTGCCTTATTATCAATTATATCTATTATTATATTATGTTATTTGTATTATAATTATATTATATTAATTCTTGTGTTATTCTCGTTTTAAGCTTAAGATCTGTTGGTGCAACTGGGCATTAATAAAGAATCGTTCAATAAAATAAAAAAATCGCACCACTGACCACACCAACGAATTGATAAATAATAATTTATTCACCCAACCACTTGCTGAAAGAAGACTAAAGAGAATATGGCCAGACGACCTACCACAATAATACTTAAAGAACCGTCACTGGACGGTACCTAACTCACATTAATTGACTTATGACTTAGATACCATTTACTTATTACTTTGCATATTATAGAGTAGATTGTAAAAATGCAGTGTATAAAAGAAAAAAAAAATCAATTACATAATAGTGCATAAAGTATGTCATGGAATAAAATATGTCATATAGTAAATTACTTCTTGTAATAAATTACATCAGTAATTATATTATTGGTTGGACAGCTCAAATAAAAAAATAGTAAGCTGCCTTTTAAAATTACATTAGCATTAATAAATAAAATTTATTTATGTGACATTTATTTGTGTCAGCTGAAATGAATATATTTGAAGAATTGTGACATCAAAATTTTCGCATTTGAGGTCAGTTATCTCGAAGATGGTTTGAGATATTGAAATGCCGTTTTCAGATTTGGATTCAGGAGACAAAACTACATTTGAATTCATCGGTATATCGGCTCCAAGTATTGCAGCGGTAGCAACACACAAACAAATGAACGAAGGAATAAATAAAGGAACAGGTGAACAGACTTTGCGACTTTATAAATGAAAAGTTTTCGTTGGATATTTAAGGTATACCAATAAATATAGATGCTATAAGCCTTTATATTCCTGGGTTTTACTTACTGATCCCAGTTGTCATCCCACTTAGCAAAAGATGAAGGTGTATAATTGGTTGTCCAAGAATTCAAAACTTTATAGTTATTATTCATATAATAATACGTTGCAACACCTGACACTGCCGTTAAACCTAACAGGAGCCGTTTGGATTTGCTGAGGGACATCTAAAAACAAGGGGGTATCAATCAGAGCAATGGACAAAAATAAAGTTTTCCTTACCTTTTAAGTTTGAAAATGGAAGTATAAAAATCTTGAATGCTTATATACGGTCTAAATTTGGAATATTGGACTTTTATTTATTTGTTGTTGATAAAACTAAATTATTTAACCTATAATATGGTCCGCAAAAAAATTACAAATTACAGATTGACAGATTCTACCATGTGATCTAAACGTCAATGTCAAATGTCAATCATTTCACTTGTCATACACTTGTCACTTGTCCACATAACCTAAGATTTTCAAAATAAGTTAAATGGTTAAATGGCATTAAATGGGTAAAAAATAAATGATCTAACTAAACGAAAGTAAACAAATATAGAATCTAAGAAATGAAAACTAAAACTAAAGTTAGTCTAATACTTGTTTAATAAGTAAAGAGGATAAAACTACAGTACTTGTTACCTGTTGTCAAAAGTCAAAATCATTTCCAAATTTTTAAGTGAACTTGGAATGTTCTTATGATGTAATTTTTTATTTAAACAATGGTTATTTGACATAAACCTCAATTTTACAGTGTAAAGTTTTTAAAATTCCAATAAATCATGCTAAATCTTTTAACATAATAATAGGCAAGCGATTTTTTAACATGAACTTCAAGTCCTTTCCATTTAGACTAATTTTAAATCATATACGTCTTAAATCCACCAGTGCAGCAAGAAAGAGCCATTATGACGCTCTTGGATTATCACCCAAATCTACTCAAAATGAAATAAAAGGCGCATATTATAAATTGTCTATGGTTTACCATCCAGACAAGAATAATGATGAAGCTTCATTACAAAAGTTTAGGGCTATTACTGAAGCATATGAAGTACTTGGCAATGTAAATACTAGAAAAATGTATGACAAAGGTATTGTATGAGTTATCTTGCTTACCGTATCTGTAATTTAACCTTAGGATTACAAATGTGTTTGTGTTAAAATTATTCTCCATGCGTTTCCTAAAGTTTCTATATTGTTTTAAAGAACTGTATTTATATTGGGAAGTTGCATTGCTTGTCTTCTTCTTCGTCAACCATTTTTCATGCATTCCTGAATGTAGGTCTCTCCCGATTGCTTCCAGCTTTCTCTTTCTTGCACCAATCTGATCACACTGTTTGCCTGCCACTGCTCAATCATCTAGTCATTTGTTTTGAGGCCTTCCCACACTTCTTGACATCCTCCTTGGTCTCCATTCTAGGATTCTCAGTGTCTCCCTATTGTCATCATATCTGGTTATTTCCAGTGCTATTTCATTTATGTAATTTCCTCCACAATGTCCCGGATCTTCATTCTATCTCTGTGTTTCTAACATTGTCTCTCGTATTTCAGAAAACTATAGTATCTACAGTACAGAAACCAATTTATGTCTGCTTTATAGATTTTGAGGAAACGTTCGATAGAGTTCAACATGATAGGTTGTTTGAATATCTAGAAATGATTGAAATAGATGATAAAGATCTGAGACTTCTACAACATCTATATTGGAATCAAGAAGCTTCTATTCTGGTAGACGTCAAAGAAACAGACAAAATTTGCATTCAAAGAGGTGTCAGACAGGGTTGTGTGTTATCCCCAACTTTGATTAACATATACTCAGGAATAATTTTTAATGAAGCCTTGGAAGGACAATATGGAGTTCGAATCGGGGGAGAAACTATTAACAGCATCAGATATGCAGACGACACTGCGATCATGGCTGAAAATATCAAAGATCTTCAATTCCTTATAGATCGAGTCACTAGCCCTTCAATAAATTTTAATGCGCCCTTAAACTATTGATAATTTAGACAAGAAATTCAAAACATATATTTTTTATACGTTTATATTAATATATTTGTTAAGTCAAAAAATAGTTGGCGCCCGCCATGAATTTTTAATTTAGTATTTCCCTCTTTACATTAAAAATGTTGCCGACCTCTGCACTAGGGGATGCTCAAATAACGGACTTAATATAAATGCAACAAAGACAAAGTTACTTGTGGTTAGTAAACAAGTAAACAAGACGTCGGCCCTATGCAACTAATTGTCAGTGATGAACCAGTAACAAAAGTTAACCATTTTAAATACCTAGGATGTTGGATAAACGAGACACTAAATCCAGATGAAGAAATTAAAACTTGTATAGAAATTGCAAGAGGAGCATTTATGAAACTTAGATCTATTCTGAGCAACTCTCAGCTGAACTTACAACTAAGAATCAAGTTCCTAAAATGTTATGTATATCCTGTATTACTATATGGATGTGAAACCTGGATCATGAAGGTTAACATGATGAACAAATTAGAAACCTTTGAGATGTGGTCGTATCGTAGAATGCTCAGAATATCTTGGGTTCAACGCATTTCAAACAGAGAAGTCTTAAACAGAGTAGGTCAAGGTGAAAGTGATTTAACCAAGATGATAAAAAAGAGAAAACTTGAATATCTGGGGCATATAATGAGAGGTAGCAGATACAGGATGCTGCAGTTAATACTCATTGGAAAGATCGACGGAAAAAGAGGAATTGGTCAGAAGAAATATTCATGGCGAAACCTTCGTCAATGGACTGGCTTATCAGCAGATCAATTATTACATGCCGCACAAGATCGAGAACGATATCGGCAAATTGTTGTGGAAGCTACCCATGCCTAAAAATTTGGGCTTGGTACTTAAAGAAGAAGAAGATATTATCTGCAAATCTCAAATGGTTCAAGTATGATCTGTCAATGTGTATACCCTACGTTGGGTGCTACTATAGTCTGCAGTCTACCGTCACGTTTCTACTATAGCTTGCAGTCTACCGAGGGATGCAGTGTATAAGCTGTATTATAACAAAATATCTAGCTGGCAAAAAAATCTTTACAAAGTGAATAAAACGCGTAAATCGGAAGAATTATTAATTTAATTTTCCAAATTAATAATATTAATAATTTAATTTGTCATATAAATTTATTTGCTTAAGTAGTTGGAAATAAGTCAATTTTGTGGCTTATTCCCAACTAAAATAGTAAATTGTTTAATAATAATTCTGAGTTACGTTTTAATTTTATTGTTAAGTTGTGTTCTAAGTTTATTCACTTTATAGAGATTCTTTTTACCTGTACTGTATACATGTGCTGCTAAAAACCATAATCTTTTCTCAGAAGGATTTTCACACAATAATAAAGGCAACAAATTTTTGTAGGTGAAATGTTCATTGCTAAGTACTAATAAACATTATACTAAGTATTAGTACATTAGGAATATACAATAATCTTTACAAAATGCAAATTTAGTTTCTTTACTATTATGCAAATAACACTGTAATCTTTTCCCAGGGTATGTGCAAATATCAACCCCTCTTTTCAAATAAGATGGTCTGGTAGATTTACAAAAATTAGTTTTCATTTAAAAATTATAGTGTTTATTACTTGTGAATAAATATTTTTTTCTACAAACATTTTTTTTTTTGTATGTTTTTGTGATAATGTTTCGATTAGAGATTTAAACCATATTTTCTTGGAATGCAAAATTAACGAGAGATATATAAATCAATTATATTACAATTTACGACAAACACAAGTTCATTTTCCAATTAGTATAGAATATCTACTAAGTTGTCATAAAATGGAAATATTTAAATTACTCATAAACTACTTGAAAGAAACAAATATAATCATTTAAGTGAAATACGTATAAATATAACCAAACTAATAAATTGAGGTAAAAATAAAATAAAAATCTGTGGCTAACGGACTCGCATCCAAGCCATTTTTTCACACACACACACACACACACACACACACACACACACACACACACACACACACACACACACACACACACACACACACACACACACACACACACACACACACACACACACACACACACACACACACACACACACACACACACACACACACACACACACACACACACACACACACACACACACACACACACACACACACACACACACACACACACACACACACACACACACACACACACACACACACACACACACACACACACACACACACACACACACACACACACACACACACACACACACACACACACACACACACACACACACACACACACACACACACACACACACACACACACACACACACACACACACACACACACACACACACACACACACACACACACACACACACACACACACACACACACACACACACACACACACACACACACACACACACACACACACACACACACACACACACACACACACACACACACACACACACACACACACACACACACACACACACACACACACACACACACACACACACACACACACACACACACACACACACACACACACACACACACACACACACACACACACACACACACACACACACACACACACACACACACACACACACACACACACACACACACACACACACACACACACACACACACACACACACACACACACACACACACACACACACACATACAAACATTTACTTGCATTCATTATTTTGTTCAAATCCTTCAGGTATTCATAATAGCACCCTTTGTTGTTCCATTTTAATTTCTTTAAAATGTGCTAGCCCATGGGTGAATAATTTGGGAGAAATAGTTTTTATTTACATTAGTGCAACTTGAAGCTATATGTTGTTGGCTTAAAGCACACTTATTCTATGTCCATTTTTTTCTATTATTGACTTATGCACTGTACCTTGATGCTGATATTCTATCATCCTGCACCACGCGTTTGGTGTGGCATAAATGACATTTCAAACTGTGCGCTGTACCGCTGGGCCATATAGGAGCTTAAACATTCAAAATCGATTTTCTCAAAAAGTACATGCACGGACATACAATAAGTGTGCTTTAAGCCATCGATGTGCATTTTCTGGAGATTCAAGCCCAGCCCATCATTCGATGGAGTCAAATCCTTTTCGAAAGTCCACTAACACCATTATGAATTTGAACATTATACTTGTTAGATTTTTCTATAAGTGTTCTTATGTGTACAAGTGGTCTGTGGTACTAAAATGTTTTCTGAATCCAGCCTGCTCGAGAATTTGGTAGAAGTCAAGCTTACTTATGGGGCGGTTGGTTATCATTTTGGTTAGGAATTTATACTGATGTGATAGTAAGGATGTTGGTCAATAATTCTAGTTGTCCGCTGTGCCTCCTTTCTTGAATGGTAGGTTGACTTTGGAATTTTACCATTCTTGAGGAACTGTTCTGACCTGGATTACTTTATTAAATAAAATATTTAATATGTTCCATTTTTTCATTTTTCTGCCACCAATTTTTGACATTTCAACCGTAATTTTAGAGCCATTCTTATTTCAGAGTCGGTTATGTCCGGTATTTCTTCTGAACCAGTGTTATTATACTTCGTTCAGTATGTTGTTGTTGTGCTTGTGTTTTTTCTAGTATAATTTGGTGTAGAATTTTTGTACAGCCTCGCTTATTTCCTTTTTGTCTCTGATGGTGATATTTTTCTCAATTTTTATTTCTATAATTCTTGTTGCTCCTCTTGAGTTTTTGGCTTTTAGTACTTTAATATTGCAGTTATCTCTTATTTTATTTTTTATTAGATTGTTAGTGTGTAGTTTCTATGATCATTCCGAATTTCTTTTTTGAATCCTTTTGAAGTTGTGATTCACATGTGATTGTGTTTCACATGAACTACTTCTCAGGAAATTGGAGAGATATGGGTGTGGAGATACTAGCATTGCAATAGAATCTGCATCTTCAATAGAAAACAGAGTGTGCATGTGGAAGAAATGAGGTTGGTGAGAGCACTATAAATATTGGATTACATCAAGGATCAATATTGGGACCACTTTTGTTTCTAATCTATATTAATGATCTTCCACAGACAGGCCCTACCATTTACTCTTTTTGCTGATGATACTACTATTACCTGCAAAGATCACGATTGTTATGCAGCAATAGAGGCATCAAAACGAGCACAAGTTAAGGCAGAACAATGGTTTGCAGCAAATATGTTGCTTCTAAACCTCAATAAAACCCAATCTTTGGTTTCTTCAATAAGACAACTTTCTCCAGGAGATGCAGACAAACAAATAAAATTTTTGGAGGTTTACTTGGATGCAGGACTTTTCTGATTAGAAGATTCTCTGAATGTGTATGTCAATTCAATTTACAACAGACATATTTTGCACTGTGTCATTCACACATCAGCTATGCAATTTTGGCATGGGGTCACAGTGCAGAGCCAAAGATGTCTTTCCTATTCAGAGAAGAATAGTGCGAATAATAATGGCTGGCCGGTCCTATCAGAAAGAATGTTACCAAGCATTTGTTGCACTGCACATACTAACTCTACCTTCGCTATTTATTCTAGAGAGTAGTAGGTATTGTTCATGTAAAACAAAACAAATCGTCATCAAAGACATGAGTACGTACACCTATATGATACCAGGAACAAGCATGCCTTAATGCTGCCCTACACTAGGCTCCAAAGAAGTAGAAACGGACCAAACTCTTATGGTATAACTTTTTATAACAAACTGCCTACTGAAATTACTGAATTGCCAATTCCACAATTAAAAAAAAAACAATAAAGAATTTTCTTATTTGTTAGGCATTTTACAACAGTGATGAATTTTTAAATTTAAACTCTGTTTGGAACTGGGTTGTGAATTAATAAATTGTATTCTGTCTGTACCTGAGAACCAAAAGCATACAATTTTTCTTAAATAATGTTTGTATTATTTCATATTGTGCCTTGTGTTTTTTTATATTTATGAACCAGAATTGCACACTAGTGTTTGTAGTACGTAAGTACCTACTTTTGTATATTAACATGAATAAATGACTTGAAGTGCCCAAAGTTTGATCTGTCTGTCTCGTCTTTCTTGGAGTAGTTTAATAATTGGAGTTAGAGTTTAGATATTTTTGCTGTTTTCGTCTTTGAGCTTATTTTCTTACCCAGTGTTGTTACGGTTTCTTTTATTGTAATGGCTTGTCCATTTATATCCATTTGTTTCAGTATCTCTATTGGTCTTAATCTTGTGCTATAACAAAATTCAGTTTGGCAACATTGTGTGAATACTAAGTGTTCTAGAATATCAACAGAACCATAATTTAGTTCAGACAGATTAATAATTTTTTTACCAACAAAAATGTAATGTTTTAACCAAAGAATGTTTCAAAAATATGATGTGCAAAATAATTTCGAATTCAGTTTCTACGCTTCTAGTAAAAACGTTTAATTTCTCTTGGGTAATAGTTATCATCTAATTATTTTAAATGTACTAATATCCAACTGTTTATTGTAAGTTCTGAAATGACTAATCAAATGGTTAATGGGATGTTAAAATTTCTTATCTTTAAAGCGACAGACCTAATTTCTTAAAAGATACCAAACATGGATACAACCACATTATTTCGTATTCTGATTGTTTCTGTTTAGACTATAGTCGTGTTTATTTTTAGGTCTCTATTTTAGAAGCGCCGTAGCCACTGACGATGTGGCTGATAGATTCCATAAATCCCGTGAAACCCGATCAAGGCCCCCACCTCCACATGGCCGCACACCAATCTATGACTTTGACGAGTGGGCAAAAAACCATTATGGTGCTACTTTCCGGAAGCAAATGGAGAATAAACGCAAAAGTGATTTTTATAGAGACACTAGAGAACAAACAATTCATACTCAAAAATTAGAAAAAGTAGTGTTTTCCTTATTGGCCTTGGTTCTCTTATGTATGTATTACACTACTGCTGACAGTTTTGATCAATCCGAATTTGGAGGTGTTCTTTACAAAAGGCCTTCGAAAGATTGATTACATCTGATGAGTAAACTTAGTTCAATTGTTATCTTTATACAAATTCCTTTTGTTGGTCTGTTGTTATGTATATGTTTTGTTGTTAAATTACTCAATTGACTTTTAGGTCATGATATTGCAATTTGGTACATATTAAGAAACGATTTCGATGAATTGCTTAAAGATCAGAAAGAGAAGGGTAATCACAAACGTAAATAAAATAGGCTGTATTTATTTTTTTACAAAAAAATTATAATTTATTTTAAAAATTGTTTAAGTGCCTTTTATTTTTTGTCACAACTAGTTACTTGACAACAGGAACCCAAAGAAAACCTCTGCTGAAGACCTTGGCCCTATTGGACGGTGATTGCCGGTACCCCTCCCCATTCATATATCTAACTTAAAGGACATAAGATCTAGGAGGTATCCGAATTGCGTCCAAAATTTTGAGGGATTTTCAGGTAATATCGCTAATGTGTTTTGTATGGTCAATTGCGTTCCGTTTCTAACAATAAAATTTAATCCTACACAGTATTACCTGCGTTTACAGGATTTACCTAATTAGTTTCTTAGTAAAAATAAGAGAAAGTGGAGGTTAACTTGATAGGGTGGAATTTTTAAAATTGCAATTTATTTCCAAACAGTAAAGGCCGCGTCCCACCATCAAATAATTTGAGCAAACTGAAAGTGACAGTTAGTGACGTCACATCCTGAGTGTTCATTGTGGATAATATTGAAAAATTTTAATTTTAAATAAAGTACAAACAAGTTAGACAACTCAATACAAAAAATTTGATCAAACTAGACTGATAGTGAGAGCACAGATTTTTAGAATTTCAAAAAAACTGCAATTGTGACGTCACTCTGACGTACTTCCGGAGTTTGCTCAAACTGTTTGATCAAATTGTTTGATGGTGAGACGCGGCCTTAAAGAGTGAACTTAGACAATCGCACCGCGCAATGGATTTTGAAATGATGTTAAGTGAACGGGGAAAACCACTTACAGTTTTTCAAAAATTCAAATTTAGAAAGTTTCGTGAATTAAAAAAGTTTGGTGAAACTGTGTGGTATTGTACAAATAAAAAGTGTAAAGCAAAACTATATACATACATTAAATAATGTGTTTTCAAAAGTTAGTGGTGAACACAATCATGAGCTTGCTGAAGAAGTATTAATTCGCCAGAAAGTTAACAATTATCTTAAAAGAAATATTGCGGAACGACCTGCGAAGTTGTTACACAAGGAAATCGAAAAGCAAGCGAAGTACTTACCTCTCTGTCAACAAAAGATGTCCAATACATTAATCGCACGTGATTGAAAACGGTTCCAAAATTGCCAAAATCAGCCAAGGATGTTCAAGAATTTTTGAAACAAATTGAAATATTTACTATCAAAAATGAACAGTTTTTATTGATTAATGATGAACAGTTTAATATTGTTGGTTTTTCATGTCTAATCTTTCATTTATGTGTAACAATTCCACTTTATTTATGGATGGAACATTCGATTATTTTTTTTTCAAATGTTTACATTACATACATTGATTAATGACACTTATGTTCCGGTTGCATTTTGTTTGGTACCTAATAAGCAAAAATTCACTTACAAATCATTATTCGAATTATTAAAGAAAAAATGTCAAGATTTGGGATGCAATTTAAATCCAACGAAAAATCAAATCAAAGTGATTGATAACGAATTAGGTATCCACTCCAGCGTGCGAGAAGTTTTTCCGGAAGCAAATGTTGTTGGTTGTCGATTTCATCTTGCTCAAGCTTGGTAAGTATGTAATACGTATAGCAATGTAACTGGCAAATAGTAGATTGTTAAGAAAAACTTGAGTTATGACGTCATCATATTTTTTTGCTGTAAAACTAAACATTTCAATATGTTTATTTCAAACTTCATTATAATTTCTTTTTTCAAATATTTATTTTTTCAATTTTTTTTTACAAAAAACAGCATTTGATATAAGTTAAAACAAGAATTGTAGGTAAAATATCTTCAAAAATTTTTATTTTTTAACATAAAAAAAAGATGTCGTCATAACCTCTGTCAAAAAATTGGCTCCTAAATATTCTCATTATTTTTTAAAGATGTATTTTTTTATAAAATTTGACCTGTTTCAAACTTTTTCTTGAATGCAAGTACTTTCTGAAATAAAGAATTTATTGTATAATCTTGTTACAGGTGGCGTAAAGTACAAAAAGTGGGGTTGAGTTACAAAAAAAAAGTATAAAAACGAGAACTCAGAAATAGGTAAATGGCTGAAGCATATTTTTGGCCTAATGTATGTTCCTCCGAGCCAAGTTGGAGATTGTTTTGTGGAAGATTTTATGCCTGAAAAACCAGATGATCATCGAGTTGACGCATTTGCAAACTATCTAGTTGAATCGTATATAGAAGAGGACTCCACATTTCCTCCACAAATTTGGGCAAAGAATAGCGTATCTATATATAGAACAACTAATTCTTGTGAGGGATTTCATTCAAAATTTAAAAATTATTGTTTGTCTCCTAATATTTTTTTGTTTGTTGAAACATTTAAAGCGCATTCAAACCGATTCTTATATAAAAATAAATTCTGTTAAACAAAATATTTCTAGAAATGTAGATAAACTACCTCCAGCAAATATATTTTTCTCGAACAGAAAATTAACCAGTATAACAGGGGTGAAATTTCTCCAAATTTTAAGATACAATTTCGTTAAATGTGTTAGTTATAAATTCGGTGCTTTTTAATATAATATATTATATAAAAATAAATTGTTAGTTGATATTACGTTTATTATATTTCCCTGCTTACCTAATATTTATTAAGCTATCCTCTGACCGCAATTGGGTTGGCTAATTAAGAAATGAAACGCAATTCGGACTAGACGTTATCGGTGGCCAGGTAAGCAAAATATTTGGGACGCAATTCGACAAGGCCCAAGAAACGGAACGCAATTCGGACTAGACGAAGATCTAATACGACAATGATAACGGCCCCCTACACGGGTGAACGCTAAGGTAATAGAATAGATGCTAAACGAAAATGGCAACAAGAATGCGAAGCACAGTCGGACAAACCCCAATGGACAAAGACTATATGTAATTCCAGATTGAGTCAAAGACTGGTATACATGTAGGGGAAAGTCGCCTATGATGGCATAGTGAGTGTATTTTGGAACGCAGTGGAAGGCAAATGTGTTTAATAATTTTTTTATAAACTTAGGAATGAAAATGGCAAATAAAATAGAAAATTCAAATTTACCTGATAATTTGTTGAGAGATGTTTATATAGAATCGTCTATTTTCTTAAAACCGGTAACGCAGGCCGAAATAACTATTTTGATATCTAATTTAAAGAATAATTGTTCTCCTGGTCCCGATAAGATTAGTAGCAAATTAATAAAATATATTCATCTTAATATATTGGGCCCATTAACCCATATAATAAATCTCAGTCTCTCAACAGGACAAATACCTACGCAATGGAAGCAATCTATAGTTTCTCCCATTTTCAAAAGCGGTTCTAGAAATAAACTAACTAATTATCGACCGATATCTGTAATAAATAACTTTGCTAAATTATTTGAAAAAGTATTAACAAATAGATTGGTTAGCTTTCTGGATCAGCATAATGTTCTTTCTAAAATTCAATACGGTTTCAGAAAAAAATCCTGTACAGAAGATGCCGCATTGAATCTAGTTGAAACAATAATTAAAGCTCTCGATAATTCTAAAAAATGCCTAGCAGTCTTTCTGGATTTGGCTAAAGCCTTTGACACGGTATCTCATGCCAAACTGTTAGGTAAATTGAATAATTATGGTATTCGGGGTATTGCATTAGATCTTTTTAAAAATTATTTAACAAACAGAACGCAGCAAACTAAAATCGGTGACAAAATAAGCACTAATATTAATGTTCAGATGGGGATACCACAAGGAACGGTGTTAGGACCTATTTTATTTCTCGTATACATAAATAGTATTGCAACAATCCAGAATTTTGAGGGACAGTTGGTATGTTACGCAGATGATACTGCACTCATAATTACAGGAAATACTTGGGAAGAAGTGCATTTTGCGACAGAGGTTTGTCTTAAAAATATTAGAATTTGGCTAAATCATAATCTTTTAACTTTAAATGTCGAGAAAACAAAATATGTAACATTTTCCCCAACAGTTACGGACCAACCATCTTTAAAGATTAGACTGCATAATCCCAGATGTAAAGATAATATATGTGACTGCCCCATACTAGAACAAACCCCTGTAATAAAATATTTGGGTGTTATGATTGATCATCACACAAGGTGGTCACATCATATTATACCTATGTCTCTAAACGTATAAGAGCTTTAATACATAAATTTTATAAAGTAAGGTTCATCCTATCTAAGTCCAATCTTATTATGATGTATAATTCATTAGTTGAATCAGTTCTAAGATATTGTATAACTATTTGGGGTGGTGCATTCTCTACTAATTTAAAAAATTTGCAAACTACACAAAATATTGTACTTAGAATAATATTTAAAAAACCTAGATTACACTCAACATCTCTACTCTACCAAGAAACAAAATTATTCAAAATACGTCAAATTTATATACACCAATGTCTCCTAAGGACCCAATTTTCAAAAGTAAAAAACAATAAAAAAACTTCAATTACTAGAGCAGCTACTAATCTACATCTAAATACTAATTTATTTAAAAAAACTGTGACGCAGAGATCATTTTCCTATTATGGTCCTAAACTATTTAATATGTTACCAACGCATTTAAAAGAAATTAATATAAGACATAAATTTAGTAAAGAAGTAAAGAGTTTAATTATCAGTAACCCGGAAATGTTTAAAATATTTGAAAATGTTTGAATTTGATTTGCACAACCAATTCGTATTTTCTCCTTTTTTACTCTTTCATCTAATCATCTAATAATCATCTAATAAAAAAAAAAAAAAAAAAAAAAAAAAAAAAAAAACTAAATCACATAAACAGTTAAAATCTAAAAAGAAATGTATCGATTTGCTATTGTTATTGAATGTTTTGATTTATATTTTACTTTAATTTATACATATTATAGACAGTGTATTTAATAAATTATATGTACATTGTATATTATATTGACTGACATCAGTGGGAGGTATCCGACAAACAGATGCCTTGTGTCTAGGTCTGCCTCCGGATGAATCAGTCAGTATAAGTATATTAATTAGGTCTGTTATATGTATATTGTATAATAACTAAGTGGTTGAATAAATTATTTTTTTTTTTTTTGAGTCCACTCTGAAAACTGCGATGTATTAGTGTATGCTAGATAGTCGGTTTGTAGTTTCATATATAGTTTATGGTGCTCTGATGCTTTTTGTGAGAGTAGGAAAATTATACATTTTTCGGCAAGTCCCGTAGTAATATTACACAAAATTAAAATTTAGAATCCAGTACAGTAAATAGAAGAAAAGCTTAAATAACGCCTTGAATACATTTTTTAGACATATTATGTTTGTTGTGTTACGTTATTTTGAAGTTATCTTTCGATTTAAGATTTTTTCTCTTCTTTTAATAAAATGCCGATTTTTGCCTATGATGGCACACTTCAGGGTATCCAATGATGACATAGGTATGCCATCATAGAAAGTCCAGAAGAAAAGCGTCTATAAGCATCCATTATTCACTCCAAAAATACTAATGATCAAATATCTTCGAAATCTGAAATTAAAATGACAAAAGCGTGGACCTTCATTTGTACAAAAAGTAAGGATCAGTATTGTAAAATTGTAAACCAGAAAATGAAAAAAAGCGAAAACGTGGGAAGAACGGTATGCTCAATTCTACTCCAGACCTGATTTGAGCTCAGAGAGAAGTAAGAAGAAAAATCAATTTAATAAAGAAAAAAACTGCCAAGAAGGGTCACGAAGGAAGTTTTCGTGGAAAAAATAGCAGTATAAGAAGAAAAAGAACAAGAAGTTAGTAGAACATTACGAATTTATTTTTTAATTTTTGTTGATATTTTTCGTAAGAAAACATAAAAAATTAAGCTATTTTGTTTTAAAATAAATGGTGTGCCATCACATGAAACGTGTGTCACCTATGATGGCATAATTGCTAATTAAAAAAAAATAAAAGCGTGCAAAAAACGTCCAAAATCAATATTATATATATATTGTACAAAACTTAAAATGTAGCTTAAGTTCGAATCACTTGGCACCACAAAATGCCTAGAAAATTTTAAATACACTTAAAAAATTGAGTTAAAATTAGGTATGCCATCATAGGCGACTTTCCCCTAGTTTTACAAGAACAATTACTTTTTCACAAAATTCCTGACCGAACTGGAGATAAAAACTGAAGATTCTTCTTCTTCGTGACTGCCTTACAAATCGAGGTGAGTCTTCGCCGCGTAAACTATAGCCTTCCATCTTCTACGATCTTGCGCTTCCATTTCTCATTGTTGTACCTACCCCAATTATAGATAAATCGGCTTCAACACCATCCTTCTACAGTGGCGACGCGTCACTTTTTCCAAAGTGTTAATAAAACCAGATGCGGGTCAATCCATGCCAAGTGGTCCAATATAAATTAAGTTGGTTGCTTGACTATTTTTGTGTGTGTGTGTGTGTGTGTGTGTGTGTGTGTGTGTGTGTGTGTGTGTGTGTGTGTGTGTGTGTGTGTGTGTGTGTGTGTGTGTGTGTGTGTGTGTGTGTGTGTGTGTGTGTGTGTGTGTGTGTGTGTGTGTGTGTGTGTCTGTGTGTGTGTGTGTGTGTGTGTGTGTGTGTGTGTGTGTGTGTGTGTGCGTGCGTGTGCGTGTGCGTGTGTGTGCGTGTGGGTGTGTGTGTGGGTGTGGGTGTGTGTGTGCGTGTGGGTGTGTGTGTGTGCGTGTGCGTGTGTGTGTATGTGTGTGTGTGTGTGTGTGTGGAGAGAAAGAGATGGCATTAGATAAAGTCTTTTTGTCACAGAATTTTGTTATAGATATGTTTAAATTTTTATCTTAGAATCATTTATAAACTTGATTAAGATATTAATATAGATTTGTCAGAATAAGATAAAAGATTGCTGATGCTAACTGGAAGACTAATGTTAAGGTTAATTAAACCTAAATATATAAGTTTCGAGTCTGATCCCTATGATTAAGACAATCAAAGAATACATGGTTCAGATCCCCGATGGACTGACTCATGGTTACACGAACAGAAGTAGCTCAATAAAATAAAAAAAAGTCAATATGTAAATTCGTACAGATTAAAACAAATTTTATATCAAAGTTTAGGTGGGTACAAAAGATATTTTCAAGAAAGTATCCAAATCATACAAGGGGATCATTGTTTAAATAATTAAAAAGTGGTCATTTTTGCAAAAAAATTACTTTTTTAACTGCTGAGGTCATTCAATTACCAACGAAGGCCTCTAGGATTTTTTTCTGCAAAGTTGAAGAGTAAATATTTCTCGTAAGACTTACCAAATTAAATTTGACCCCCTATTTATTTAAATAATTATATATAAAACTTTAAAAACAAATTTGCAAAAAATTATTTTTAGCGTTTTAAATAAGCACTATAAAATATCTTATTTTACAGACTAAGTTGCGCTATGTTACCAGTATCAAGCAAAAAAAATTGGTCGAAAAATATTTAATAGTTTTTGAGATATTGAATTTGTTTATTAAATGTTACTCTATTTTCAATTGCAAAAACGCATTTGTTGCCAAAGAAATATTCACCTGTTTAAGATCTCAATATTTTATTTTTATGTATATTTTCGATAAATGTATTGATAAATTCAAATTTCAGTTAAACTCTCCCCTAAAATGGCATTTGAAAATTATTCAAATTTGTTTATAATTTGTTTTTTAATAACGTCGCGGGGATTAAGTATTTTGAAATGCCGTTTCGATCATTGGGTTCCTGGGATTATTTTACTAATTAACAAATTTTTTTTGTCGTTTTTGCTTCTTCTTTTTCTTCTTGGAGTTATATTACTACGGGCCCTTTTAGGGTTAATTTTATTAAGAATGTCGAATCTCTGAGTTGTAGATTCTAGACCTAAAAATATTAAGTTTTCACTTAAATTTTTTAAATAAAATGTGGCTACTTACTGAGTTACAGGGTGTTTTATTTAAAAATTTAAAAATTATTGTTACCAAGTTCTTTAAAACTATTTGACGTATCCTTATCATACTTGGCAGAAAGTGTAGCTATTATACACCCTATTAAATTGTGATTAATAAACGTTTCTAGCTAGTGCCAGAGACGTACGACAGGGGATAGTGAATGATTGACCCTTCCCAAATTCTACGCCACTGAGTGAATTACTATTGTAGCGAAATTTTTCGATTCTCCAATACTTTGTATGTAAATAACTTTATTGGTATTGATAAAGTCATCAGTTTGAGAGATATTGGAAGTTTAAAATGAAGGAATGGATGAATCAAAATAACTATGCCGTTTCATTTTTAACGTCCAATATCTCGAAAACTAATGACTTAATCATTACCAGTAAAGGGTATATTATTTACACAGAAAGTACTGGAGAATCGAAAAATTTCGCTAAAATAGTAATTCCCTCAGTGGCGTAGAATTTGGGAAGGGTCAACCATTAACTGGCCCTGTCGTACGCCTCTGGTGGTAGCTAGAAACATTTATTTATCACAATTTAGTAGACTGTATAATACCCACACTTTCTGTAAAGTATGATAAGGATACGTCAAATAGTTTGAAAGTACTTGGTGAAAATAATTTTTAAATTTTTAAATAAAACACCCTGTAACTCAGTAAGTAGCCACATTTTATTTAAGTGATTTTAGACCAATCTTGATATTTGTAGGTCTAGAATCTACAACTTAGAGATTCGACATTCTTAATGAAACTTAACCCAAAAAGGGCCCGTAGTAATACAATGCCAAGAAAAAAGAGAAGAGGAAAAAAAGACAAAAAAAATTATTAATTAGTGAAAAATTCCCAGGAACCCAATTATCGAAACGCCATTTTAAAATATTTAATCACCGCGACGTTATTAAAACAACAAATTATAAACAAATTTGAATTATTTTCAAATGCAATTTTAGGGGGCAGTTTAATTGAAATTTAAATTTATCAATACATTTATCGAAAATATACATAAAAATAAAAATAATAAGATTTCATACAGGTGAATATTTTTTTGGCAACAACCGCGTTTTTGCAATTGAAAATATAGTAACATTTAGTAAACAAATTCAATATCTCAAAAAATATTAAATATTTTTTGACCAATTTTTTTTGCCTAATACTGATAACATAGCACAACATATCCTGTAAAATAAGATATCTTATAGTTCTTATTTAAAACGCTAAAAATAATTTTTTGCAAATTTGTTTTTAAAGTTTTATGTATAATTATTTAAATAACTAGGGGGTCAAATTTAATTTAGTAAGACTTATGTGAAATATTTACCCTTCAACTTTACAGAAAACAATCCTATAGACCTTCATTAGTAATTGAATGACCTCAGCAGTTAAAAAAGTAATTTTTTTTGCAAAAATGACCCCTTTTTAAGTATTTAAACAATGATCCCCTTGTATGATTTGGATACTTTCTTGAAAATATGTTTTGTACCCACCTAAACTTTGATATAAAATTTGTTTCAACCTGTACGAATTTACATTTTGATTTACATGTAGTGTAATTTTATTTTACTAGACTAAAGGGAGTTTCATAGATTCCAATCCTATGTATAGATGCTCTGGAAAAAGGCCATGGTTAAGTTTTAGCCGGGTTATTAATGAGGAATGTACTTTGTTATAATTGTAGTTAAAATTAGGTATACATTTGGGTAATAATGGGTGAATAGAAAAGTAATGATTTCTTGATGTCTGCTGAACATCTTCGTATTTGGACCTCCATCTTTCCCTGCCAACACTTCTGATAATAGAAAATAGGTCTTTGAAGTTGAAAATGTTTGTGATTTCTGGTATCTCGGATGTATTTTTTGCCATTCCATCCACTATTTCGTTTCCAACTACTCCACTATGTCCTTTAACCCACAGTAAAATAACTGTTTTTTTAGTAGATTTTAGATTATGTAATGTTTTTTTGATATCAAGAATAATGGAGTTTTGGAAATTATCTAATGGATGGCTACAAATAGCTTGTAGTACTGCCTGAGAGTCTGAGACTACTACAACGTTCTCGCAATAATTAGAAGCACACCAAGTTAGTGCTTTCTGTATGGCAGCAGCCTCGGCTGTAAAAATAGAACAGCAATCTGGAATTCGATATTTTTCTCCATAATTGTTGTTTGAAACAAAAAATGCGAAACCAGTACTTTCATCTGTTTTTGATCCATCTGTATAAATTACTGTTTTCCCTAATCCCTGAAATTTTTCCCTAATTTGTTTAGTATGGATTTAAATATAAAATTTGTTAAAGTTGGCAAGTCTGAGTAAGATGGCATTATAATGGTTGGTTTGTCTATCAGAACTTCAAAGTCATGTTCGAAAAAAGGAAATTTTGGTAGCTGTAAAATATAAGGTTGGTAAAGATTCGTATCGATAAAAGATTCTGTAAGAGGAGGCGAATTTTTTATCCTCCAGTAAGAATTTGTTAAATTTTCTGTCGAAAGCAGACCTATTTTGTGAACCATAGTTGTATTAAACGTTCTGTATTTTATTAGACGTTTGCTAATATTTGCCTACGTATGTATAAAGGTGGTTCTTGAGCTTCTGCTAGAACTGCATGACTTGGTGAGGACATCATAGCTCCTAGACAGATTTTTATAGATTTATATTGTATTCTGTCTAATGTTAAAAGATTTGTTTTGCAAGTAGAACCATAAAGAATACAGCCATAATCTAGAATGGATCGTATGTAGGATCTATAAAACATTAAGGAAATATATTGGTCTGCACCCCAACTTTTTTTGGAAACGAAACGCAGAAGGTTAATTCCACGCTCTGACTTTTGTTTCACATATTTTATATGGCTAGACCACAAGAGTTTTTTATCTAGGATCATGCCGAGATACTTATACTCTTCTGCTAAGGGAAAAGCATAATTACCTATATGGCATTTGCCTCTGATTTTTTGTCTACGTCTTGTAAAACATACAATCGAAGACTTATCTTGCGATATGCTAAATCCCATGTTTTTAACCCACCTATCTATATCCCTAAAGTTACGTTTTAGATTAAACATACAATCATCGTAGGATTTATGGCTGGTATATAAACATATATCATCGGCATACTGTATTATTGTACATTTGTCATCTATCAGGTCACGCAGATCTGCAGTGTAAACATTAAATAATAAAGGGCTTAGAATTGAGCCTTGTGGAAGACCGTTATATAATATTCTTGGACCGTGTAATACATTATTATGGTCACGTAAATATATTTTTCTGTTAACATACAAATTTAATATATTTACAGATAATCTTTTATCGATACCACATGCCACCATTTTTGAATATAGTATATACAAATCAACCACGTCATACGCACTCTTTAAATCTATAAACAAACATAGCATAAATTCGTTCTTTGAGAAGCAAAGTTGAATATCCGAAACTAAATGTATGAGAGCATCAATTGTGCCTCGACCTCTACGAAATCCATACTGTGAATAGGGAAAAACTGCTTTACTTTCTAAAAGATGTTCTACTCTCAATTTTATTAGTCTTTCAAAAGATTTTGTTACACATGATAATAAGGAGATGGGCCTATAAGATGATGGAAGTTCTGGATTTTTGTTGAATTTAAGTATAGGACATATGACTATATTTTTTAAAGTGTCGCAATATTCTTGTTTCAACCACCAATTATTAAAGATTTGTAAGAGAATGTGTTTAGCATTTAATGGCAATTTGTCCAATATTTTATAGGTAAAACCGTCTAAACCAGGTGCTGTATTTCTGCTTTTTTTTAAGAGCAAACTCTAGTTCTGAAAAAGTAAAAGGTTTTAACATGTGATCTATGTTCGTATTAAAACGAAAAATGTCTATGTTATTATCAGCAATATTACCTGGGGCAGATGAAGGTGCAAGTTGATCTAGTAACTTATTAATGAGATCTTCAGAAAGTTGTGGTTTCTTGTTGTATTGATTATTGTTGGAAAATGATCTTACAGTTCTCCAAATTTTTGAGAGAGGAGTACTTTTGTTCAAGCTATTTAAAAAATGAATCCAGCTACATTTTTTTTTTCATTTTAAATAACCGTCTGGTTTGGGCTGCAATGTTTTTATAAATTATGTAATTATTATATTTACTTTGCATTCGGTATGCTTTTAAAGCTTCTGATCGTTTTTTTTTTTATTATATGTGTACATTCCTCATCCCACCAATAGGGCCTTGGGGTTGAAGGAGTAAAGGGTTTCTTTATGGGCATAGATTTAGAGGCGACAATGGAAATAGTTTGAAAAAGTTGAGCGTCTGCTCATCGTTTGAAAGATCATCGGTTGTTGAAAAGGTAGAAAGTTGATTCTCTAAATATTTCACCAAATTTTGACCATTTTGATTTTTGACCATTTTTTCAGACCTGTAACTCCTATATGACGTAAGTCTGCAACTCCAAATTTTTACTCCTTATTCTACTTGCTATATAGGGGTTAACATTCAGCCAAATTTCAAATTTTTTCATCCGTGCCCATCAGAGATATAAGGGGTCAAACTTTGAGATTTTTCAAAAAATTACGTCTTTGAGATTTTTTTTGAAAAAATTTACTCAAGTCTCAAAGCTCAAACTTTTTTTATTTAAAGTATGTACAATATGTCTTTTAAAGAAAAAAATTACAAACCAATATCGGCTTGCCTTATGCTGTTAAAAAAATGCTGAAAATGGAATTTTATCAGTTTACCTATTCAAACTTTGAGGTTCATTTAAGGCCTTAAGGGTAGTTTCAAATTAAATAATGCTATAGGCTGTTTTTTAGAGCATACTTTTCTAAAAAGTTTGGTTTTTGATTTATTGTTCTAGGACAAACCCCAGAAAAAATATTGGCTAAAGAGCGAAGCCATGTTTTCCGTGAAAATGATCGACACGCTTTAACAAAAATGGCCGTCATCGGCAAACTAAATTTTTTAAAAATAAAATGAATGAAAAAATAGAAAATGAATAGAAAAATAAAAAATATTAAAAATAGTCAAGCAACCACCTTTGGACCACTTGGCTTGGATTGACCCATGCATAAAATCTTATTTAAAAAAATGAAGATATGGCTAAATGTATATTATAGCTTATTCAATAATATCATTTTGTATATGACTTAAAACTCTCGAAAAAACAGTTGGTGTTTCTAGATGTTGGCAAAATTTTTGATCTTTTTTTGGCAATTAATGTTAAGAGGAAACAGTAGCGATCAACAGGTAGCGAAAACAAGTTCCAAGATTGCGGCTGTAATATTTTTTCGAGATATTTGGCACACGTATTCGTAATATAATAAAGAATGGCGGTACAGAGCCCAATTTGAAAAATATATTAATATGCGGAAATTACTCTGTAATTAAATACAATATTAAAAAAACGAGCCTGTACCGCCACTAAGAAGAACAAAAAAATACACTTTCTTCAAATAAACTTTTTTATCTGATGCCTAGATTTTGTGTCATTTTGGAACTATGTACTAATGAAATAAAAAATTTTAGTAGTTCCAAAATGACACAAAATCTAGGCATCAGATAAAAAAGTTTATTTGAAGAAAGTGTATTTTTTTGTTCTTCTTAATGGCGGTACAGGCTCGTTTTAATATTGTATTTAATTACAGAGTAATTTCCACATATTAATATATTTTTCAAATTGGGCTCTGTACCGCCATTCTTTATTATATTACCTACGAATACGTGTGCCAAATATTTTGAAAAAATATTCAAAATTACAGCCGCAATCTTGGAACGCGTTTTTGCTACCTGTTGATCGCTACTGTATCAACTTAACAATTCCCTGTAATTGCCTCGATTGTCAGAGTCGTCGCCCTCAAAATGACCACGAAACGCTAATTCTTGTTTGGCCAAAAAACATACGGCATCTCTTATAAGTGTGCTAAGGATATACCTATCTATTTTTTAACAAACTCATTATGTTTAGCAATATTTGCTTTAAAAGCTTTGTTAAGAGAACTTCCGTTTCTTGTTTTGCCAAACTGAACCAAATTGGGTATACCTATGCTTTGAAGTTGGTTACAAAGCTCTTGATTCTTTTGTCTACTATGAACCTTGTTCTAAAATATATGTCTATTCAGGTATCACAGTAATTAAGGTAATGTATATTCACCAATTAATCGATCAGATTAGCCAAGCGGACTGAGGCGCACGACTGACAAATCTATAGTGGATATGCGGTCGAGGTTCGTGCCCCAGCCCGGTGAATAGAAAAATAAAAAGGCTGACGTCGTAGTCTAAAATTCTAAAAAGAATCTACGACTTGGTCTGGAATAAGCTGGTGTCTGATCGGCCTATGGAGGAGCAGTACGGCAAGGGATAAGGGCTTGCGGCTCGGTGACACTCCTCCATAGATCCCTACCGGAAGAGCGTTGACGCTTAAAAAACGGTATATATATATATATATATATATATATATATATATATATATATATATATATATATATATATATATATATATATATATCAAGCAGTGATTCTTGAGGATGCAGTCTATTTTGGCCCACAAATATATATAATTTTTGAATATACAGTCAAGAATACCATAATCTTATATATATATATATATATATATATATATATATATATATATATATATATATATATATATATATACCTATATTGACCAATTATTATTTATAAGCCCCAAAAGTTTATGGAGAATAAAAATCTTTACAGTTGTTGTACAATGAGAAGTCCAATCTTTACACAATTTTCATAATTTCAAAGGTGAAACCATCAGATTATAATATATTTTTTGTCAATATCTTTTTTCATTACTGCCTCTATTAGGCAGTACATTTGGTAAAATATACTGCCTAATAAGGGCAGATTGGTAAAAGTGTTTCAATGACAAAAGATGGGGTAGGATAGAATTAAGAAGAAATGTGATTTAAAGATCAGTTATTGCTTAAAATTTTGTTTATTAAAATTATCTGTACATAATAAATTACATATTTTTTACATTTCTCTTGGTATTTATTCCAATTTTTGTCATTTTAAGTGACACTCATCATATTGCCGGTCTGGAATGGGAATGACGTAAATGCAAATTTTGTCAATTACTGTTTATTGCATAATTACCTTCTAAAATACTGTTTAACAGATGATACAAAAGTAACAGAACTGTAACTATGTGCTGAGTCGCTACAGGGTAGTTGCGTCGTATTGAAATATGCACCATTTTAGACCTTGTTTCAGATGAATAATGACGCAACTCTAAATAGGGTTGCAAATGGGGGAACTAAATAAAGATAATGAAATTCGGACCAATGGGGATGAAAATAAAAGCCATCGCTGTAAGAATAAACAGCATACTAAATATTTAAAAATAGTTTGTTTGTACAGAAAAATTTTAAGATCAAGAATGACACAACTGTAGATAGGGTTGAAAATGGGGTGATTAAATTAACATAATGAAATTCGAACCAATAGGGATGAAACTAAAAGCCATCATTGTAAGAATAAACGCCATGCCGATGCTCCAGACGGTTACTCTTTATTTAACACATTGACGGACAGTGGGTCAAATGTATAAGCAAGTGTTGTGACACTATATATATTTCGCACAGTAAAATAGGGAAAAATGCAACGTCTATAGATGTTGTGTCACATTACATCAATGGGAATTAGACGTGTATAGATGTTTTGTCCGTCAACGTGTTAATTACTATTTTAAATATTTAAAAATTTTTAGATGAAGAATGACGCAACTGTAAAAAGTGTTGATAATGGGGGGATTAAATTAAGATAACGAAATTCGAACCAATACGGATAAAAATAAAAGCCATCATTGTAAGAATAAACGCCATACCGATGCTCCTCAACGATTACTCATTTAATCCCTATTTTAAATATTTAAAAAATTGATAGACAGATACGTGAAAAGACTGAAATATCCGGGAATCAATTTGGCTTTATGCAGGGTAGATCAACAACAGATGCAATTTTCATTATAAGGCAGTTGATGGAAAATACAGGAGTAAAGAAACAAATGGTCATATGGTATTCATTGATCTTGAGAAAGCATATAATAGAGTTCCTCGAGAGATTCTCTGGTGGGCACTCGATAAGAAAGGAGTCCCTGGTGAATATGTAAAGTTTGTGAGGGATATGTATGAGGGAGTAACGACTAGTGTTAGGACAGATGTGGGAGAGACTGATAAATTTCATGTGAAAGTAGGATTGCACCAAGGCTCTGTGCTTAGTCCGTATTTATTCTCATTAGTTTTGGACCAGATAACAGCAAAACTACAGGGTAACATTCCATGGTGCTTAATGTATGCTGATGATGTCGTGTTAGTAGGAAATAGTGAAAGAGACTTAGAACAAAAACTGGAACAGTGGAGACGAGCTCTGGAGGAAAAAGGTTTAAAACTTAGTAGGACAAAAACAGAGTATTTGGAATGTTCATTTAAAGATGGAGCTACTACAAATAAAATGGTATCTTTGGATGGTGAAATGATTGTGAAAAGCAATAGTTTTTAAGTACCTAGGATCGGTATTACAGAGTAATGGAGAAATAGATGGAGATGCATGCAGTAGAATTAGGGCTGGATGGATGAAGTGGAAAGAAGCGAGTGGTGTGTTGTGTGACAGAAAAATTCCAAAGAAACTGAAGGGAAAATTCTATAAAACAGCCATAAGAACGGCTATGATGTACGGAACTGAATGTTGGGCAGTGAAAAAGAAAGAGGAACAACGAATGCATGTGGCGGAAATGAGAATGCTGAGATAGATGAGTGGAGCGACAAAGAATGATAAAATTAGAAATGAGTATATTAGGGGAAGTCTAGGTGTGGCACCAATTGATGCCAAAATGAGAGCATAGGTTAAGATGGTTTGGTCATGTTCAATGTCGAGATGTTAATCACCCAATACGAATAATAGCTGAAATGCAAATTCCTGGAAGGAGTAGGAGAGGAAGACCAAAGAAGACCTGGGGGGAGGCGATAAGGCAGGACATGTTGGTAAACGGGATTAACATTGATATGACCCAAGATAGAATTGTGTGGAGAAATGCAATTAGGGAAGCCGACCCCGCATAGGGATAAGGCAAAGAGAATGATGATTTAAATATTTAAAAATCGTTTTTTGCTCTCCTGAGAAATTTGGCTTTTTGCAGTTACGTCATTCTTATTTCAGACCAGCAATATTATAAAACATTTTAAAACCAAGGGTAGCCTTGCTTTCAAATTTATTCTGCCCTTTCTCAGTTTTGAACAATCTAATCAAATGTATCACAAAATGGTAGTTCATTATTTAAAGTCACTATGTCTTCTACTGTAAGTTCTTTTACATTATTAAAACTATCCGACTGTTGTGGTTTCTTTTTAAAATCTTGTGGAATATAAATTTCATCAAAAGCTTGTTCTGCTTTGTGAATTTCAGCCCATCTTTGGGTAATACCTTTAACAGGAACCTTACGAAATACCATACAGTGAATGTGTTTCAACTTCTCGTACTTTATCCTTGAAAATCCCATATTTGCTAAAACAAATCTCCACGATTTTATATATTTCGCATTTGACCCTACATGATTTGAATCTGGTGTAATTATTATTAAAATACCTTCTGGAGCCAGAAGTTTGTAGGCTTTTTCACAGCATAGCTTTCTTTGTGCTGGAGAAGGTAAGTATTCTAAAAATAAACTGAATACGATAATGTCGAAATAGTCTTTTGGGAGTGCTATAATCTCATTATTTTCAGAATTTAGTTTCTGATCCGCTTTAACATTAATAAAATCACATTTAAACACACTGCCTAAAGCTGGTGCAATATCTACAGCTGTAACAACAAACTCTTCAAAAACCGTAAATGGATTATAACAACTACCAACATCTAATAATGTCCATTTGTTGTTCACAATAATTGCTTGAAAAGTATTATCTCCATTTACGTTTAGTTTTTTCATGATGTCCATCTCTTTATTTCGAAGTACTAAAATATCTTTATTAAAGTAATCCAAACAGGCTCTATACACCCAGGAAATTCTTGAAATATTTTCACCATCTTTGGAAGAGTTTTGCCAATGATTTGTGGCTAGTTCTTTCATGGCTGCAGCATATTGTTTTAATTTTTCTGTATTTTGGCAGTGTTGGTTCCAGGCAGCTTCAATTCCAATTAATTTTGAGTTTTCACGAAGTTCCTCATGCACATTTTTGACAAAATTTGCCAATTCTATGTGTTCCTTTAAAACCATATTTGTGACATAAACATCAACAGGTTGTAGCACTTACATCAAGCTTATAAATTGATTCACAAAATCCAAGGGATTATATTTATTTTTACCGAGTTTCTAAGGATTTCTTTTTGCTCTGACTTTCCCTTTGGTTAAATTTTGGATTTTTGACATATTTATTTTTATTTAAGTGACAGCAGGTTGACCCAGTGTTGCCAACCTTCAAACAAGCTTGTTCCCTCAACTTACCTTATAGTAGGGGGGCAAGGGTGCTAAATTTGCAGTTACTTAAGCGTTATGGGAACCTATTTTGGGTTGTGTGAAGAATAGGTTCTAAAACCAAAAAAAAGTTATGTTAAGTTTTCCATTTAGGTGGAACTTTCCATTTTTTAATCAATTTTCCATTTTCAACAATCGTTTTTTCCGAATATAGCGCCATTATTTTTACGTAATAAGGAATCCAAATCTGCAATAAAAAAAAATGGAGGCTCTTATTCAAGATTTTAGAGTAATATTCAGGTTACACTTAAAACTATCACAAAATTCTGACTTTATATGTTTGTTATTTTAAGATAACGTAATAGTCCATTCTTTCACGGTTTTTTCTCTAAATTTTAAAGAACCGCTTGGATTGACATGAAGTTTGGCATACGTATAGCTTACATGTCAAAGAAAAAAGTGATATTGTGCCGATTTGTGCTTTTGTCCTGGGGGTGACTTTCACCCCCTCTTGGGGCTGAAACAATATATGTCCAAAATAGGTCCGGAAATGGGTAAACTGACTAATTTTAAGTACATGTTGTTCTATAGAGCTTTTTCGCTAAGTCAACACTTTTCGAGTTATTTGCGAGTGAATATGTTCATTTTTCAACAAAATAATCACATTTTTAGACGGTTTTTCTCAAATAACTCAAAAAGTAAGTATTTTCTTGAAAAAATGTTCTTAGCAAAAATATAGCCTATAAAAAAATAAAAAAATGGTGTACATGTTAGGTCTCTGGATCTCGTAGAACCAGAGTTATAGCTAATGAAAAATAGATTCATATTCACCAAATTTCAAATAGAATATTTCGACGTGAAATATCCAAAAAATTAAGCACTTTTTGGGAAAAACCCATTATAACTTTTTTAAAGTATTTAAAAAAAGGTTTATTTCTGTTTTTACAAAAAGTTTCTAGCATTAAATTTAAGCAAGTTACGCTCAAAATAAAGTTGGTCCATTTTGTTTTTGCAAAAAAAAATCTGGAAGATCAACCCCATAATTAGCAACTTAAATGAAATTAATCGTTACCGCTCCACAAATTATTTTACTTATATTGTGTTTATATGATCTGTAAGTTTCATCGATTTAAAGTGCTTATTTGTGAAAAAATTTGGTTTCAAAGTAAAATTTTTACAAATTTAAATTTTGAAAAATATACTTTTTTTCAAAATAACTTAAAAATTGTTAGAGATACCAAAAATCTCGAAAAACAAAAAAAGTCAGATTTGTTTTTCTGAATATCATGTATTTTTTTGTTTTTCTGTTAGACAAAAATTTATTGAGATTTGGTGTTTCTAAATTTGCATACATTCGTGATCAGTGACTCGTTCAACCCCTTTTAACTACAGCCCTTTCAATAATAAGGACTTTGAACCGATGAAACTTACAGATCATATAAACAATATATACACGAGTCAAGAAACTTGTGAAGTCGTAACGATTAAGTTCATTTAAGATACTAATTAGGGGTGATTTTCTTGATTTTTTTACCAAAACCAAAAGGGACTAACTTTATTTTGGGCGTAACTTGTTTAATTTTGATGCTACAATTTTTTTTATAAAACAAAAATGAAGCTTTTTTTAAACACTTTAAATAAGTTGTAATGAGTTTTCCCCGAAATGTGCTTCATTTTTGGTTATTTCGCGTTAAAGTATTCCATTTGGAATTTGACGAATATGAACCTATTTTTCATTAGCTATAACTCTGCTTCTACTAGGTGTGGAGACGTGATATATACACCATTTTTTAAAATTTTTTACAGGCTATATTTTTGCTAAGAATGTTTTTTCGACAAAATACTCACTATTTGAGTTATTTGCGAAAAACCGTCTAAAAGTGTGGTTGTTTTGTTGAAAAAATGAACATATTCACTGCCAAATAACTCGAAAAGTATTTACTTAGTGAAAAAACTCTATGGAACAAAAGTTACTTAAAATTAGCCAGTTTATCCATTGCCTGACTTTCTTTGGACGAATATTTTTTCACCCCCAAGAGGGGGTGAGAACCACCCCTAGGGCAAAAGCACATATCGGCACAATATCACTTTTTTTCTTTGACTTGTTAGCTATGTGTATGCCAAATTTCATGTTAATCCAAGCGGTTCTTTAAAATTTAGAGGTTTTGCAATATTTTACCATTAAAGAACGGACTATAACGTCAAATTTTTTAATATAACCCGTGATCGCAGCAGTAGCCACTTTTGTCACTTGCTGTTGCGTTTATAGTAAATTTGCTACTTATTTCGTATGCTTTATTAAATGATGACGCACGGGTAAAGAACCCTAGACTCAACACTCAACTGTATTACATTCAACAGTATGGACTCAATATAAATGTAAAGAAGACAAAGCTTATAATCATTAGCAAGAAAAATAACAGAAGGTCAACTACATCAACCAAACCCCTTTAGAAAGAGTGAAGCACTACATTCTTCAGATAAGATAAGAGCGCGAACTTGAACAGCTAGATCAACTTTCAACCGTATGGGGCCTTTTTCAAGAGCCACAACCTTTCTCTTGGTATAAAAGTAAGAATTCAGCTATGATACCTACGTCTTCACTGTCCTTTTTATGGCGTTGAATTATGGACCTTGAACGAAGATATGTGCGGAAGATTAGAAGCATTTGAGATGTGGCTATATCATAGACTTCTTAAAATCCCGAGGACTGACCTGGTCACAAATGAGGATATTCTCAGAAGATTGAAGAAGAACCGAGAGGTATTAACCACCACTAAATCTCGAAAGATTACTTTGAACACATTATGCGAAATAAATCCAGATATGCCCTCCTACAAGCTATCCTGCAAGGAAAGGTATTTGGAAAGCGAGGTCCAGAAAGAAGAGGAACATCCTGGTTAAAAGAACTTAAGAACCTTGTTCAACACAACATAACATCTGTGCAGTTTTTCAGCGCTGCTGCAGATAAAATAGAGATTGCCATGATGATCGCTAACATTTGTCACGGTGTGGTATTATAATATCACCCTGTACAAAATATGTTTAAAACTCATTCAAAGTCATTAATCCATGTAGTATCTGTTCTTGTATCAATAACCGCAAGTAACATTGAATTGTCATGTTTTGTTATTATTTAAATGTGTATATAAACATTAACTCGGTGGAGAAAGATTATTGTACTCAGTATTTAATTAATGTAAGGTAGGTCGCTACTGATATATGTAAACAGATTGTTATGGTTAGTCATTGATGGAGTTGAGTGTAAATAATATAATGTATTTGAACTAAGAAGAGAGTTTTAATTAATTACGACCTAGAAGGCAGTAACATCACACTACTTATTAGACACATCAACAAGAAGAAAAATAACAAATTTTATATGTAAATAAAAAAATATTTAATTTTTCAAATCTAAACTGTGTGTTAACTATCCTTTTCCAGATTCTAATTAATTATTTGCATGCAATTAAAAACTATTTTTTAATGACTCCAAAAAAGTATAACTTCTTAAGACCGAACATATGTACACACACACACACGCGCACACACTCTTTTTTGCAATTTTCTTACAATTTGAACTGGAATAAAAATTCCATTTGAGTTCCCTTTTGTTAAAAATTCCCACAACAACGGAAATTTCCCTTCTATTGGCAACACTGTTGTGGTTAAATTTTGTATTTTTGACTTTTTGTGACAGGTGCGTTCGCGGGTACAGTTGACAAATTGTCGACGACAATTTCTAACCTCATTTAATATAAATAATATCGTTAATAGATAAATAAACAAGGTATATTTACTTTTAATTAATATTAATAACTAATTATTAAATTATACGAGGTAAATATGCCTTGTATATTTATCTATTAACGATATTAATTATATCATTTTAAAGTGCGCATGCGTTTTGCTGCTAATTTGTCGCCGACTAGTCGTCGACAGGCTCCCGCGAACGCACCTAATTATTTTTTACTTTTTAATGGCAGCAGGTTAGACAAAATCTAACAAATTAACAAACAAAAATTGTTTAGATTTTTAAAAGTATTTATAATAGTTATTACGTTTCATACTCTTTCTTTTATTTAAAAAATTCAATTTAATTTATTTATAATTCTGTTACACAGGTCATTCGTTTGTTTTAATTGAATGCATATATTTTCAATAATTATTAGCAATTTAGCAATTAACAATTCGAAATATCAAATAACATTTATGGAAAAAATTATCCATAGTATGTATTTTGAACAGTATGGATTTTGACACATCGAGACGATGACAAGTGTAGAAATTGACGTCACACCATTGCGTCACCGAGCTTGCGCCGGTCCACTCGTTTCAAGTAGTGATTCATTAGTCAGTGTGTGCCAGGAAATTTTGCATGTTTAATAGTTAAAATTGCAGCAAAGAAAACATGCTGATTAAAGAATAGTAAGTACAATAAATATTATTAACCTACAGCACTTATTTGACGGCTGGAATAACAAATTTTAAGTTATAAAACCAGAGGTTGTCAGGAGGGATTTTAACCCTGCACAAGTGTCACTTTTATCAATTTTTTGGGTGTCAGATTTCTGCAAACCTCGTATGTAACCTTAGAACTCCGAAATTCGCTGAGAACCTTGTATTTACTCGAATGCAAGTGTATTTGTGATTATTTATAATATAGTTTACCGATTTTTACTATAAGACCTTGGATGCTTGGGATGGCATTGAATAAATTTGATTTCTGATATACTAATTACCATTTTTCTATTTTTCAGCCGTGTGACCCTACCCCTCACAGTCGAAGAGGTGAGCTTTCATTCATTATTAGTTTATTTGCTTACATAATTACTTTTGTGAAAAAAATTCCCATTGATAGTTTTAATTTTATAAGAAGGTCCAGTTCATGTAGGCTGATCTTCAATTTTAACTATTGCATGTAAAATTTTAAGTTAATCTAGTAAATTGCCTTAACCTTTGATCATATAATGATACTTTTGTCCAACCTATGATTATAAAAACATAACCATAATGAAAACCTTCAGGAAACTGATTTGGTAGTAATTAACATACAAGACTAAATGTAGCTATAGAAGTCCTAATAAGCTTTTGTATATGTTAGTGCTTCAATTAATCATAATTAGCTATTAACACATCCCTCGAATATCTTATTCAGTTAAAGAACAAAACAATAAACAATCATTATAATACATTTATTCATTTCACATTTTACATTTTATTCTAGCTATAAAAAGTAGTTATGGTTTGTTTCTAGTTGTTACTAGACCTTGTTATCCATTGACTATTAAAGTTCTACATCCTCTTTATTTTTCTCAGTTTTTCTTTTTTAATTTAACTAGCCAAAAAGCTTTTCCTTTCAGTAGTTTTCATCTTTCTAGTTGAACAGATTTTATTCTAAACTCTTGAATTTTTGTATTGAAAATATTCTGTTAACCCATCCACAACCTATTTTATTTTTTTCAACCCTTAAAATTTGTTTTAATATTAAGAAAAATTTTCAATTTTCCGGGGATTTTAGGACTTAGGATATAGTAAACTAAATAATTTTTGTTGCAATACATTATTTTCAATAAACTTTCAATAAAAAGAATGTGTGTGTGTACTTTGTACGCACGTAAGAAGATATTCTTCTATTATATAATAGGTAATTTAAACGAAGTAAATATACTTAAAAGGTTATTTGTACTTATTTTATTTAAAAATCAAACTAACTTTCTTATCTACCACTTTCAAAAAAGAAGAATATCTTCAAAAATTATATAATAATATACTTACAATCATAAAATCTATAAAAAAAAATAAAAAAATAATTACTTGCTTGGGGCTTGAACCCAATTCACGTCTACCGCGCCATACGAAAGTTGACGGCATTTCAAACTGCACCACATTCGCGTATACGTCATGTGGGAATATACACAAACTAAACGTTTACACCATAAATTTATATGAATTTAAAAATTATTAGTTTGATTTTTGTCGAAATAAAATACAACAAAATATAGAGTAAGAAAACGATATATATGAGATGAAGATTTGTAGAAAGTTTGTTCGTAATCAGATTATGTAAATTAATGCATTGCCTACTAATAGGTATTGTCTTTTTCATGATCATTTTTCAGTGCGTAACAAATGATAGGAAAAAGGGTAAGTCCGTGATAATACACATTTATGACATTTATTCTAACATGACATTTTAGTTAAATCTGACAGTTGTCACATTTTATTTTCAATTTGGGATAAAAACAAATCAAATGTGTTTCTTGCATTTATAAAATGGTATTTTCATTGATTTGTATAGTCTTATAAATTATACAGATTATATTTGTAATATTATTATCTAATTAAAAAAAAATATTTTTTTATTATGGCGCCATATATCGACAACCAGAATAACCACAGAACTAGAACAATTACCAAAGTAATCACTGACGTGCCTTTTTTCTGTCACATACAATTTAATGCGTTAGAAAGAAATCGAAAACTGTGACGCACTGAAAGATGATCATGAGAAAAAGAATAACTACATTATTTTGTTTACATTTTCCAAATAGATAGGTATTGAAACTATTAGGTATTTCCAACTGAAACATTTAGAATTACGTACCTGCGGCTTTTCAAAACTATTTAAAAAGTCACTATAATTATAAATTTGATTTTATTTCTGTCCACACATCAATAAAAATTAATATTATACAATATTTTTGTTTACCGATAACCTCCATATTGAACAATTATTGACAGATCATTTCAAAATTTCAACACCCAATCAGAGCCCGTATAATGACTAATACCATACTGTCGGTGTGCGCATGCGCGCGGATCAATCAAATTTTACCCTCAATCGATTCGCCGCTAAAGAAGAATATCTTCAAAAAAAATTATAAACATCAAACAAATATTGTTCTGAAGCTATTTCTTTGTGGCATCTTATGTACTTTACTATTCTAATTGGGAAATTAGGCACAACTTGAGTTGAAAAATGATTTTATTGTTGTTTCAACTTCCACTTCAGAAATAATGGTCATTTTAATATTGTCATATTGATTAATTTATTATTAATTATTTTGTTATTAATTTATTAATTTTTTACATACATTAATATTTTGTATTTCAACAACGATTTTCAATGTGGAAGTCGAAACAGCAATAAAATCATTTTTCAACTTAAATTGTGGCTTATTTCCCAATTAGAGTATTAAATACAAGACATTGCTGACTTTATTTAGATTTACACATTTAATAATAAAAGTTTGTACAAAGTCATATTTCAAAATACACACTGTGTAGAAGTCATATTTTTTAATTCAACATTTCGAAACTTCACAAGAATGTAGGCTTAAGTCAATTATTATTCAGGAGTACCGCAGGGACAAAGAGCAAAGAAAGGAGTTGGTATAATAGTAAATAAGAGACTAGAACCAAGAATAACATACTATGAAACATCATCATCTAGAATTATAACAATCCAAATTGACCTAAAAGACAAAATAGGATTCATACAATTATATGGACCAACTGAAGGCAGAGATGAAGAAACGATGACAAAATTCTACAATGAACTCCAAAGAGCACTAGACAAATTAAGAAAATCGAGAGAGAAAATCAAAATTTTAGGAGATTGGAATTCTAGAGTGGGCAAGGATGTCAACCAAGGATTAGGATGCATTGGAAGATACGGAGAGGAATGTTTGAACAGGAATGGTGTCAAAATGCTAGACTTCTGCCAAGCAAATGACCTACTAATAGGAAACACATTTACAAACCAAAACATGGAAGACAAATATACGTTCTTGGCGGAAGAGAGAAGAGCGAAAAGTTTTATAGATTATATAGTTTATATGAGAAACCTAGAAGATAAAATACATAACGTCTTAACTGAAAAGGAACCGGAACTAGCTACAGAGCACAGGATGGTTACTGCAAAACTCGAGGATGAAAAAATAAAGGAGGTGGAAAGAAAAGATTGCCAAAGAGTAAAAGTAAATAAGCTCAAATTAGAACAGGTGCGTGAACATTACAAAAAAGAAACAAATAGAAGATTAAGACAACTAGAAAACCAAAAAGAAGCATGGACACTGGAGGAAAGATGGAACGCCTTCAAAGTAGTCATAAAGTCTACAGCAACAGAAATATGTGGAATCAGAAAACATAACAAACACCATAAAAGAACGAGATGGTGGAACAATGAAGTTAAAACAGCAGTGAAGAAAAAGAAAATAGCATGGAAAAAATACATTGAAACCGAGCTGGAAGAAGATAAAGAAGAATACAAAAGGCTGAGACGATTAGCGAAAAACACCATAAGGAAAGCAAAAACAAAGACGTGGGAAGAGTTTGGAGAAGAATTACAGGAAAACTATGTAACAAATAATAGAAGCTTCTGGACAACAATCAGACATATGAAGAAAGGAAAACGTAAAGAAATAACAGCCGTAAGGGATACAACAAACCAAATCCAAACAAATCCAGAACAGATAGCTAAAGTATGGAAAGAATACTATGAAAACAAATTTAGAAATGAAACAATAGATGATAGAAATGAAATATATCAAGATAACGAGAACAAAGAAATAGAGCAAATAAGTAGAGAAGAAGTAATACAGGAAGTATCAAACGTAAAAATAGGTAAAGCTGGAGGGGATGATGACATAGACCCGGAAATGGTCAAGTACGTGGGAGAAGAAGGGATAAACTGGTTGTTAAAAAAAAAACAAAGAGGCATGGGAAAAGCAGCAAATCCCAAAAGACTGGCAAAGTAAGCTTTGCCAATATACAAAAAGGGAGAACACGTCAACTGCGAAAATTATAGAGCAATATGTTTATCATCGGTATGTTTTAAAATATACACGAAAATAGTAGAGAAGAGGCTAAGACAAGAGGTAGAAAAAGAACTGGGAGAGGAACAAGCAGCGTTTAGACCAGAAAGACAGACAAACAATAACATTTACATCATTAGAAATATAATAGACAGAAGTATTGACTCGGGGGGAAAGCTCATTCTAGCGTTCACAGATCTAAGGGCAGCATTCGACTCTATAGAAAGAAAAATTATATGGAAATGCTTGCAGAACATGAAAGTACCAATTACACTGATAAAAATAATTGAAAGTATATACAGAGTAGTAAAAGGGAGTGTACAGATAGCAGGAGAAAGATCTGAAGAATTCAATTGGGAAAGAGGTATCAAACAAGAAGACAGTCTTAGTCCGCTACTATTCATAATAGTCATGAATGAATTGACTAGAAATACTGGAGAAAGAACGAACCAAATACAGACAACAATAGGATACCAAAGACTACAGCCAATAAAAATAGAAGCCTTATTGTATGCGGATGATATAGTCCTTATAGCAGATTCCGTGACAAAAATGCAAAAACTTATATACATATGGACAGAAAAAATAGAGAAATTAAAAATGGAAATAAACATTGAGAAAAGTAAAATAATGGTCATCAGCGAAAAGGAAGAAAATGAAGTAAATATAAAATGCAAAAATACTCAACTGGAAATAGTTACCGCATATGATTATCTTGGAAGTATAATTACCAATGATGGGAAAATAGACCTCGAAATAACAAACAGAACCAAAAAATTAAACAAACTGTACTACGCACTAGCGCCAGTTCTGAGGAAAAAAGAATTGTCCCAGGAAACAAAAATTAAAATATATAATATGATTGTGATACCGACGATACTGTATACGAGCGAAAATTGGACTTTACAGAAAAAGCATAATAGTAGGATAAATGCAATTGAGATGAGACATCTACGAGCTATAGCCGGAAAGACCAAATGGGATAGAATAAGAAATGAGGCAATAAGAGGGATAACTAAACAGGAACCTATAATGTATAAAATAATAAAGAGACAATTAAACTGGTATGGACATCTAATGAGAATGAAACCTATTAGACTAACAAGGAAAGTTCACGAAACAAGGAATATTACAAAAAAGAAAAAAGGCAGACCGAGGAAAAAATGGATACAGCAAATAGTAGAAGCAGGAAAACAGAAAACGCTAGAAGAAATGAAACTAATAGCACAAGACAGAAAAGAATGGAAGAGATGGGTGAATATGGAGCTAAACTTAACCCAAATCTGACACCTGAAAGGGTATAAGGAAGGGGAGAAAGAGAAAGAAAGAATATTTTATTATATTTAGAAGAAATTATTCCACAGTAACTAGTATTTTAACAAATATTATTTTGGAGAATGAATTTAGTAATAAAATAAATCAAATAATTGTGAAATACAGTGGAACACCAATAAGTCGGCCCCGATATCCCGGAAGTCCGGCTAACCTGGACCGATTTTCATTAGACACACATTTCAACAATAAAAATGTATGTAATATAATATTTGAGAGATAATGTGTATTTGTGTAATTTGAACTATACGATAGTAAAAGTGACTCATGGCACATGGTGGCAGAGCCACATTCATTTTCTCGGATTATCGGAAACAACAGGCACCTGTAGTATTCCTTTATTTATTTCAAACTGTCTTAGCATTGTTTAAAAAAGACTAAAAGACTATTTAAATTTTTTTTTTAAACAATGGTCTTAGTTTTCACTGTTCTTAAATAACATAAGATCGTTTCTATTGTGACTGTATTGTGTGTAGTACAGAGTCTTGTATTGTTCACTTCCGTTTGTTTAGTTTTGTGTTTGTGTGTTTTTAGTAATTGAGATGTCAAGTACTGTACATATATTTATATATTTCATGTTATTTCAATTATAACGGAGTTTATCTGTAAGTCAACCGTATTTTATTAATTTTTACCATATTCTCCGGCTAACCCGGATTTTCGATAACTCGGATCGGCCGCGGTCCCGATTAATCTGAGTTATCGAGGTTCCACTGTAATATGGTATAACTCATTGAAGCAATTTATATGTGGAAAGCTTATATAATTTGGCTATAAGTTTTTTGATTTTATTTGCTTACATAATTACTTTTAAACTAGTGAAAAATTTTTCCATTGCTAGGATTTATTTTCATAAGAATGTCCAATTCATGTAGCTACGCAGATTTTTATTTTTAGTTATTGCATGTAAAATTTTAAGTTAATTTCTATTAATCTGGTAAATTGCCTCAACCTTTGATCATATAATGATACTTTTGTAGAAGGTATTATGAAAACATAAAACATCGAAAACCTTCAGGAAACTGATTCGGTAGTAATTAACATACTGACTAAACGTAGTTATAGAAGTCCTAATAAGTGTTTATATATGTTGGTGCTTCAACTAATCATAATTAACTATTAATAGTCTAGGCGCCAAATAGAGGTCACCGTGTCATTTTCAATTCTGATGGACAAACTCAACGGTTTCTTATGGATTTTTGGCTGCTGATTACGAATTTCGAGGGGGGATTTCGATCCGAGTGGTCAAAAAATTGTTATAAACAATTTAATTGTTTATAAATTGTTTATAATGCTCTGGCTCATAAACTAAAAGAAATAGAAAAAAATGTTTCAAATAAAATTTGTTCCTTAATAAAAAACGAAGAAATAACCGTTTACTAAACTTAAATCCGACAATCAGAACTCAAGATATTGTAATATTAGTGCACAATGCAAATTTCAAATTGCAAAATAAGTATTTTTCGAAGCTTTATCGATCGTAACTCGGCTTCTACGCATGCAAATGAGCCCTATAAGGTGTCCTTTTAAAGCTTAATCAAGAGGCTTCCAAACAAAGTTTATTAAATTATTTGATCTTCATTTGTTTTAAAGTTATACCCGTTTGAAGTTATAATTTTCTCAAAAAAATTGTACATTAATTTGTTTATAAAGGTTTCAAGCAAACTTGAGCTATAAACATTTATACTTTAATTAACAATAATGATAAAACAACTCAAAAGGAACAATTTGAGCTTACGAAAATGTTCGTAAGTTTATTTTTGGCTAAGATGTCGATATTTTAATGGCGCGCTACGAGGCGCAAGATTGGCTCACAGTCAAGTAAGTATGTATTCTTCGACGCTTTATCGATCGTAACTCGGCTTCTACGCAAGTAAATGAGCCAATATGTGATATCCATATAAAAATGGATCAAATTCTTTTGCAGCATCATCATTGCATATAAAACGAGCATTTATGATGTGGCGGCATACACACAATTAACGGGCCTTGATGATGCTGCAAAAGAACTAGATCCACTTTATATGGATATCATATAGATAATTAGACTCTGAAGCCTCAAAAAGTTTTAGTTTTACTGCCTACAAGAACAGACTTGTACCACCATGTAACTGTTAAAATTTCGCTAAGAACTTATGCAGATGTAAAAAATCTGACATTCCCTCTATATCTCTTTGCAGATTTGCAGATGCATGAAAAAAATGTTTGTAAAAATAGTACTAATAAATAATATCAACTTACTTTTTAGTTATACTTCTGAAATATTAGTTTTAAATGTTTTTTTTTCTCATTTAGTGCAAAAAATAGAAGACAAAGTAAATAGAATGAAAGGTGATACGAGGTACAGTATGATGATTTAATTATAAGAAATATATGATAAAATTTTATTAGGATCTTCAAAAATGAAAAATGAAGATAACGTATGTATACATAGAAATTATAATTTGCATCGAGAAGTTAGCGCGTGAACCTTTACGCGGTGAGCCGATCTTGCGCCTCATAGCGCGCGCCATTAAAATATCGACATCTTGGCCAAAAATAAACTTATGAACATTTTCACAACCTCAAATTGTTCCTTTTGAGTTTTTCTATCATTATTGTTCATTAAAGTATAAATGTTTATAGCTCAAATTTGCTTGAAACCCTTATAAACAAATGAATGTACAATATTTTTAAGAAAATTGTAACTTCAAACGGGTATAACTTTAAAACAAATGAAGATCAAGTAATTTAATAAACTTTGTTTGGAAGCCTGTTAATTAAGCTTTAAAGCGACACCTTCTAAGACTCATTTGCATGCGCAGAAGCCGAGTTACGATCGATAAAGCTTCGAAAAATACTTATTTTGCAATTTGAAATTTGCATTGTGCACTAATTTTACAATATCTTGAGTTCTGATTGTCGGATTTAAGTTTAGTAAACGGTTATTTCTTCGTTTTTTATTAAGGAACAAATTTTATTTGAAACATTTTTTTCTATTCCTTTTAGTTTATGAGCCAGAGCATTATAAACAATTTATAAACAATTAAATTGTTTATAACAATTTTTTGACCACTCGGATCGAAATCCCCCCTCGAAATTCGTAATCAGCAGCCAAAAATCCATAAGAAACCGTTGAGTTTGTCCATCAGAATTGAATATGACACGGTGACCCCTCTGGCGCCTAGACTATAACACATCCCTCGAATATCTTATTCAGTTAAAGAGCAAAACAATAAATATTTGTTGTTCTGAAGCTATTATTTTTCCTTGTGGCATTTTTGTAATTAACTATTCTAAATGGGAAATAAGCCACAATTTAACTAAAAAATGATTTTATTAACGTTTCTACATCCAAATTGGACGTCGTTGTCAAAATACAAAATATTAATATTATTAAATATTATTTTGTATTTTGACAACACCATCCGATTTGGATGTCAAAACGTTAATAAAATCCTTTTTTAGTTAAATTGTGGCTTATTTCCCATTTAGAATAGTTATGTAATTAATAAATATTTATTTGGGATTTTATTTGGTTTCATTTTAAATTTATTCTTGCTATGAAAAGTAATTATTGTTTGTTCCTGGTTATGGTTACTAGACCTTGTTATTCATTGAATATTAACATTCATTATAGATATCAGATCCTATTTATTTTTCTCATTTTTGATTTTAATAGCCAAAAAGATTTTAGTCTGAACTTTGTTTTTGTTGAAAAATATTTTATTAAACAATAAATATTCTAAGCATAGATACGCTCAATTCAGACTAGCATCTTTATAGATCACTGAAAATTTTATTTTTTTCTTTCCTTAAAATTTGTTTAAATTTAAAGAAAAATTTTCCCTAGGTATTTTAGGCTGCAGCAAACAAATATAATTGTTGTATTATATTTCCAATATCCTTTCAATAAAAAATTATAAACATAGAATTAGTTGATTTTGTTTAGATTTACACATTTGATAATAAAAGTTTCATATCTGTTTTTTTTATTGTCTACTGGATTATTCTTTATAAACATAAACATACCGTTTATTATAAACTATAATCATGAATAAATCTTATATAAATTATTGAATTGTCATTATAAGTTTCAGATTTCTGATCTATAAATAGGACTTTGATACTTTGCCAAAAGAGTTATCAATAGTTGCAGCCTTTCAATATTCAGTTAAATGTGAATAAGTTCACAAGTTGTTGCATTTTTTTAATTATATTTTTATCATATTTAGAAAAAATTATTCTGCAGTACCTAACTATACTAAATTCACAATAAAGATGCACTAGAAATAAACAAACCAAGACACTTGAATGTTATGAGGAGCACTCCCAAATCATGATTTACTGTAAATCCCAAATCATGAATTACAACGTTTATATTTCTACATTGTAAATCATGATTCAGGAGTGCTCCTAATAACATTCAATGTGTCTTGGTTTGTTTATTTCTAGTGCATCCTTATTGTGATTTTAGTATAGAATTTTAACAAATATTGTTTTGGATAATGAATATATAAATAAAGTAAATGAAATGATTATGAAATAATGTGGATATAACTCATCGAAGCAATTTATATATGGAAAGCTTATTCAATTTAGCTATAAATTTTGGAATTTCATTCATTATTAGCTTATTTACTTACATAATTACTTTTAAACTGGTGAAACAATTTTCCATTGATAGTTTTAATTTTATAAGACTGTCCAATTCATGTAGACAGATGTTCAATTTTAGATATTGCATGTAAAATTTTAACTTAATTTCTATTAATCTGGTAAATTGCCTTAACCTTTGATCATATAATGATTTTTTGGCATATATATCATACTAGTTACGTCATCCATCTGGGCTTGATGACGTAATCGATGATTTTTTTAAATCAGAATTGGGGTCGTGTGATATCTCATTTGAAAGGGTATTCAATTCTCTATTCAGAAATATAAACATTAACATAGGTAATTACTTATACAGGGTGCTCAAAAAAATTAATTAAATTAATTGAGACAGAAAGAAGAATGAATGTAACTTATTTAATTGGAAATTCGTTTTACTGTCGTCAGAAGACAGGAAAAACATGTTTATTTGACAAATAAATATTGCTTTTCGATTAAATTCAATGTTAGATCTGCGACCCACCTGCCTCTTGGAAATTTGAACATTACGTTTAAGCGAAAATCAATGTTTATTTTTAAATAAATTTTTTTTATATTTTCTAACAGCAGTTAAATGTATTTAGAATTAAACAAATTACATACATTCATCTTTTTGTGCCAATTAATTTAATAAAAAAAACATTTTTTGGACACCCTGTATAAATAATTATGTTAATGTTTATACTAGTGAAAAGAGAATTAAATACGCTTTCAAACGAGCTACCACATGACCCCTATTCTCATTTAAAAAAATCATCGATTACGTCATCACGCCCAGATGGATGACGTCACTAGTATGATATATATGCCAAAAAATCGTAATTTAAAAATAAAAATCGACGTGTTTCGGAATTTTTCCTTAAAGTCGCCGGTTTACGAAATAATGAATTTATGCGTTACTTTATGGACGCACTGTATACAAAAAATGTTCTACATTAAATTTGAAATTAAAAAGGCCCTATGCATAATCCTTCTAAAATGAACGGTTTCAAAGTTACTGAGATAGTATAGTATAATTGGTCCAAAAAAGGCCTAACCTAAAAATCCAAAGTAAAGTTTTCCTCCAACACCAAATTGTTCTATATGGTCCACATATTCTTCAGTAAAAAGTTACACCATTTTGAGCGTCCGGTTTGGGGGGGGGGAGATGGGGGAGAAATCGGTAAATTAGTAGTTTTTTTACGTTTTTCGTCAATATTTCTAAAACTATGCTTTACCTTAAACAATGTTCTCTACAAAAATGTTTTACATAAAATTTAAAACAAAAAAGGTCTTACACATAATTGTTATAAAATCAACAGTTCCAGAGTTACGGAGGGTGAAAAGTGGAGGTTTTCGATACATTTTATATTTTTTGGTTACCCTACTGATTTTCTTTAACAGGATTGTGTTTTATAAATCAAATTTGCTATGTCAGTGGCCGATTGTATGTTAGTGAAAGCCCTTGAAGAAACGTCAACCTCGCCACCCAAAATGATCAATTGCCCAAAAAATATAAAAAGTATCGAAAACCTCCACTTTTCACCCTCCGTAACTCTGGATTTTATAACAATTATGTATAGGACCTTTTTTGTTTTAAATTTTATGTAGAACATTTTTGCATATAACATTGTTTACGCTTGAGTATAGTTTTAGAAATATTGACTCTACTAATTTAGCGACTTCTCCCCCATCTCCCCCCCCCCCCAACCGGACGCTCAAAATGGTGTAACTTTTTACTGAACCATATGTGGACCATATAGAACAATTTGGTGTAGGAGGATAACTTTCACTTTGGATGTGTGGGTTATGCCATATTTTGGATCAATTCTATTATACTATATCTGATCCTATTTATTTTTATCATTTTTTGTTTTTTATTTTACTAGCCAAAAAGCACTGGCGAAGCGTCCATGTAACCACTGTTACCATTGGTAACAGTTAAAAATCTTGCAAATAAATATTTTATGACTACTATGAAATAATTCCATTTATATTTTTTACCAACAGAAATATTTGTTAATAGTATCTACCTAATTCAGTAAATAGCCAACTAGACGCACGAAAATATTGTCGAGATATGTGAATCCATTGCACGTTATTATATGCTGTTACCAATTCTGGCAGTGGTAACGCAAGAGAAAGGAGGAACCTCGCTATCGCGCGGGACTAAATAGCGCGTTTCTGAAAATTTTGAAGGAGCGACGCGATGGCTCTAGAGACGGCGCGTGGGTACGCTGTGTATGTCAGTATTGTAACCATTTTGAAGATTGGTAACGTTGCTTTAGTACCTATTACAGATTACAGTGTGCGTGCATTTAAACATGGAAGATTGTTGCTGCGTATTGCGTAATTGATCAACTACTTGAAAAGTAATTCTCCTTGTATATATAATTTTTTATATATATAATTTTAAAGAAAAAAATGAGATTATTGAAAATGGAAGAATTAAAATATGAACAATAGTTTTCAAAATCTGTTCTTTTTCCCACTTGTTAATTTTTTTATGTTAATTTCATGGTAGAATAATATATGTTTAGTTTGTTTCATATTTATTGTTATACCTGTTACATATAAATAATTACATACATATCTATAATTTGGGAATAGTGATTTGTTTAACTTTATCCCACAGGATTGAAAACAAAACTTATATTTGGGAGGTTCAAAATAATTTTTTTTTAATAAGATTTTTTTACGTCTGGTTTTGGTAACACTTTAGAAAAAGTCACGCGTCGCCACTGCCAAAAAGCTTTTTATTTTACTAACGTTTTATCTTTCTAACTACACATCTGAACTTCTTTTTATTGAAAAATATTCTATTAAATAATAAATATTCGATGCTACTATAGTATGTGGTCTATCTCGAGAATACATATGATCTATCTGTGCATATTATTGTATGCAGAATATAGTCTAGTAAAATAAAATTTCACTACATGTAAAACAAAATGTAAATTCGTACAGGTTGAAACAAATTTTATATCAAAGTTTAGGTGGGTACAAAAGATATTTTCAAGAAAGTATCCAAATCACACAAGGGGATCATTCTTTAAATAATTAAAGATGGGTCATTTTTGCAAAAAAATTACTTTTTTAACTGCCGAGGTCATTCAATTACTAATGAAGGTCTATAGGATTATTTTCTGCAAAGTTGAAGAGTTAGTCTTTCACATTTAACTTACTAAATTAAATTTGACCCCCTATTTATTTAAATAATTATACATGAAACTTTACAAATTTGCAAAAAATTATTTTTAGCGTTTTAAATAAGCACTATAAAATATCTTATTTTACAAGGAAGTTGCACTATGTTATCAGTATTAATCAAAAAAAAAAAATAGTCCAAAAATATTTAATATTTTTTGAGATATTGAATTTGATTATTAAATGTTACTCTATTTTCAATTGCAAAAACGCGGTTGTTGCCAAAGAAATATTCAGCTCTATTAAATCTTATTAGTTTTATTTTTATGTATATTTTCGATAAATGTATTGATAAATTCAAATTTCAATTAAACTTCCCCCTAAAATGACATTTGAAAATTATTCAAATTTGTTTATAATTTGTTTTTTTAATAACGTCGCGGGGATTAAATATTTTGAAATGCCGTTTCGATAATTGGGTTTCTGGGAATTTTTCACTAATTAACAAATTTTTTTGTCTGTTTTTCATCTTCTTTTTTTTTCTTGGAGTTATATTACTACGGGCCCTTTTAGGGTTAAGTTTCATTAAGAATGTCGAATCTCTAAGTTATAGATTCTAGACCTAAAAATACTAAGATTGGTCTAAAATCACTTAAATAAAATGTGGCTGGTTACTGAGTTACAAGGTGTTTAATTTAAAAATTAAAAATTATTTTTACCAAGTACTTTCAAACTATTTGACGCATCCTTATCATACTTGTCAGAAAGTGTGGGTAATATACAGTCTACTAAATTGTGACAAATAAAAGTTTCTAGCTACTACCAGAGGCGTACGACAGGGGATAGTTAATGGTTGACCCTTTCCAAATTCTACGCCACTGAGGGAATTACTATTTTAGCGAAATTTTTCGATTCTCCAATACTTTATATGTAAATAATATACTCTTTACTGGTAACGATTAAGTCATTAGTTTTCGAGATATTGGACGTTAAAAATGAAACGGCATAGTTATTTTGATTCATTCATTCATTCATTTTAAACTTCCAATATCTCTCAAACTGATGACTTTATCGATACCAATAAAGTTATTTACATACAAAGTATTGGAGAATCGAAAAATTTCGTTAAAATAGTAATCCACTCAGTGGCGTAGAATTTGGGAAGGGTCAATCAATCACTGTCCCCTGTCGTACGCCTCTGGCACTAGCTAGAAACGTTTATTAATCACAATTTAGTAGGGTGTATAATAGCCACACTTTCTGCCAAGTATGATAAGGATACGTTAAATAGTTTTAAAGTACTTGGTAACAATAATTTTTAAATTTTTAAATAAAACTCTGTAAGTAGCCACATTTTATTTAAGAGATTTTAGTTAAATCTTAATATTTTTAGGTCTACAATCTAGATCTCATAGACTCGACATTCTTAATAAAATTTAACCCTAAAAGGGCCCGTAGTAATGTAACTCCAAGGAAAAAAAGAAGAAGAAAAAACGACAAAAAAATTGTGTTAATTAGTAAAAAATTCCCAGGAACCCAATTATCGAAACGGCATTTTAAAATACTTAATCCCCGCGACGTTATTAAAAAAACAAATTATAAACAAATTTGTATGATTTTCAAATGCCATTTTAGGGGGGAGTTTAATTGAAATTTGAATGTATCCATACAATTATCGACAATATACATAAAAATAAAGAGATCTTAAGCAGGTGAATATTTCTTCGGCAACAACCGCGTTTTTGCAATTGAAAATATAGTAACATTTAATAAACAACTTCAATATCTCAAAAAATATTAAATATTTTTTGACCAATTTTTTTTGCTTAATACTGGTAATATAGCGCAATTTAGTCTGTAAAATAAGATATTTTATAGTGCTTATTTAAAACGCTAAAAATAATTATTTGCGAATTTGTTTTTTAAGTTTTATATACAATTATTTAAATAAATAGGGGGTCAAATTTAATTTAGTAAGTCTTATGTGAAAGATTTACCCTTCAGCTTTGTAGAAAAAAATCCCATAGACCTTCATTGATAATTGAATTACCTCAGCAGTTAAAAAAGTAATTTTTTTGCAAAAATGACCACTTTTTAATTATTTAAACAATGATCCCCTTGTATGATTTGGATACTTTCTTGAAAATATCTTTTGTACCCACCTAAACTTTGATATAAAATTTGTTTTAACCTGTACGAATTTACATTTTGACTTTTTTTATTTTATTAGGCTAATATAATAGCATGGTAAATTGATATGTAAAATCAAAATAATAATTTTTCTGATTTATGTTTTATTTACTTTGTATACATTTTTTTACAGGCACTGTATACCGGTGCTGCTAAACAACACAATCATCTTTTCTCAGAAGGGTTTTGCAGACAATAATGAAAATCTTTACAAAGTGAATAAAATGCGTCCATTCTCGAGATATTGAATTTATTCCAACTCAAACGTCCTCACTGTATAGATTTTTTTCCACCAAACTTGCTATGTATGAATTAAGAATAACAAGTTGTTTTGAACCCTTTGAAGATATTCCCAGTGAAACGGGAAGTAGAGTAGTAACAAAAAATATGTGCATATATCATTGATCATTGTACTTACACGCAAAGTTTCACGAATAGCCTCTTTTTTTGTTACAAATATATTTAGCTGGTTGCATACTGTATCCCAACCCTGTATATTGCATCATTTGTCTGTTTGATGTAACTTTTATCTTTAAGAATTCTCAATATTTGTTTATACTTCTTATCAACTTCCTCAATTATCCGTTTTATGATCCCTGACTTATTATCAAATATGAGATAGTTTCATTATTGTTAATTATTATGTCAAGGCCAGGTGTAAAACTTTTTGTTTTAGTGTGTTTGTATATTATATTTTATGTGTATTAAGCATAAAAAAATCATCAAATCAAATATAATAATATAAAAATATGAGAAAACCATTAAGAAAGGTCACAGTAGTTATTTGGCATAATAAAGTATTTGGCAATACAAGGGTTTTGTTTATCATATTAAGTAGGAGTATTTTTACTTACATGTTTATTTTTATAGTAATTGTTTATAAAACTATGTATAATTTCCTGTCTTGATTTGTTTTATTGTGAATTGTTATAACTGTATATCAGTGTTTCCCAGTATTATACAAATACAATAATTGTTAATAAACTTATTACAGGGTTTGCTATGTTTGACCAACAATGAAAAAATATACTTCACTTTAACTGAGAAAATTTTTAAAAAATTCAGAATAAAATGAATTTCTTGTAGTCGGCTGTACACCATAAATCACAAAAATTTATCAAAAAATCCTTTTACGCCAGTCAATGGGAGAAAGAATAGGATATTACCTCCGAATTCTATCCTACTGCATGGACTTATCTCCGAATTCAAAGTCTACCCTATGCCGATGTGTGCTTTTATCTTGGGGGGTGGTCCCCATCCCTTCTTAGGGGTGGAAAAATTTTTGGTTAAAATTACCACGGAATTCGCTAGAGAACCTAATTCTAAGCAAAAACTGTTCTATATATTTTTTTGAAAACTCAATACTTTTTGAGATATTCGTGGTTGAAAATTGGCCATTTTCATTGAAACATAATACTTTTTTGAACAGTTTTTTGCGAATACTTTAAAAACTATGCATCTAACTAAAAAACTATATTAAACATTTTTGCAGGTTATAAAAAAACAAAGAGACACTTGCCTTCATAAATCTTCTAGTTATAATACAAAAAGAGATAGGTATGGTAGGTGAAAATAGTTTGTTTTTTGGTACATTCTCAAATTGGTGTATTTAACTTGAAATAACAGAGAAACGGTCAACTTTAGGAGTATAATGCTGCTAATACCTTTTATAGTGCTTGAAAAGACCTTTAAAAGGAGCTATACAGGTCCATTACATTAAAACTAAGCGAGATATGCTGCAAACAAAATTGATAACTAATGTATTTTAAGAAAAAATGAGAAGTAATTTTAACCCCCATCCACCAAAATGTAAATTCGTCGTTTTCCTTCTACAATACCTTTTATTATAGTGTTATTTCTACGTTCAAAAAGTTAGACGGGTTTAAAATGAATGGTTTTTGAAAAAAAAAGATCAAATTATAGAGTGCATTTTTAAATTTTCTTAAAAATCTTCCTTTTTCTCCATGTAACTTGAAAATGATAAGAGATACAGTAATGAAAAATAAAAAGGATATCTGAAAAAGCTCTACATTTTTGTATGGTATCTTTTTTCGTATCTCTTATCTTTTTCGAGTTACATGGAGGAAAAGGAAGATTTTTAAGAAAATTTAAAATCATAGAAATAATACTATAATAAAAAGTATTGTAGAAGGAAAACGATGTATTTAATTACTGATGGATGAGAGGTTAAATATACTTCTCATTTCTTCTTAAAATACATTAGTCATAAACTTTTTTGCAGAATATCTCGCTTATTTTGAATGTGATCGACATTTAGTATTGAGCATGCAGCAAAAAAACAAACTCTTCTTACCTACCATACCCCTCTTTGTATGTTAACTAGAAGATTTATGAAGAAACAAATCTCTTTGTTTTTTTATAATCTACAGAAATATTTTATATAGTTTTTTTTTGTTAGATCCATAGTTTTTAAGGTGTTCGCAAAAATCCGTCCGAAAAGGTGTAATTTTTCAATGAAAATGGCCAATTTTCAACCACGAATAACTCAAAAAGTATTGAGTTTTAAAAAAATAATTATAGAACAGTTTTTGCTTAAAATTAGGTTCTCTAGCCTCTTCCTGGCTATTTTTACCGAAACATTTTTCACCCCCGAGAAGGGGTGGGAACCACCCCCAAGATAAAAGCGCACATCGGCATAGGGTAGACTTTGTTTCTTGAGCTATTCCCTACTTACTGTGAAAATATCAAGTACATCGATGTAGTATACATTACAAGGTATACATGGTTGAGCCACTAAAAATATATGGGTTAAAATCCTTTAAATTATATAAAATAAAAGTGTTATTATCTTACATTGCTATAGATAATATTTTCTGATTTTTGAACTTTAACGTGATTTACATCATGGCAATGCATGATGTGGGTTGCTGGCCCTGAGGGAAACCTCTAGGTTTCCCTCTGTGGACTCTAGATAGACACATATTAGAGTTGCTATCTAGAGTCCATTTTGCAGGGAAAAACACCTGTTGGAAGACCAAAAAAAGAGATTTTGAGTGAATTTGATGGCCTTGGCCGAGCCAATTAGCCAGACATTTTGTTATTTTAAAAACAAACAAATTTGATTTTTCAATCAGAGGAATTTTTTCTGTATTTCTAACTCTAAATACATAACAAACTAACATTATTATCTACAATTATTATCTAAAGAATACTCTGTTTTGGTTGTTCATTTTTTTTTTGTAAATTTTTATTTTTTTTTTGTATTATTTTTTTGCATTTTTTTTATATTGTTAATTTGTTTTTTTTTATTAATTTTTTTATTGTTATTTTTTATAAATTGTTTTTTTTACTACGCTAAGACCTAAACCCGATTCATCCTCGCGGAGGTTTACATCTTAGTTTTTTTTTGCATTTTTTATTTTTTTTGTTTTTTTTTGCATTTTTTATTTTTTTTTGTTTTTTTTTTCTTTTCTTTTTCTCTTTTTTTTTGGTTCTTTTCTTTTTTCAATTATAATATACAATAATTACTTAAATCTACAGGATTTAAAACAAAATAACAACAAAACAAACATGTTTGTTTTGTTTTAACAAACATGCCTGCTTTGTTTGAACAAAATTTCTTAAATACAGGGTAAATTTTATTGCTACAATCTATATTTACAATTTTTGATATGTTCGTAAATTGTTTTTTAAATTTGTTCGATATAAAAAAAGAGATGGGAACACGAAGTAGACGAGGATGCCAAAAACCTCCTAAAAACGCGTTCATGCAAAAGAACATCAGTAAATCGAAATGATTGGAGAAGCTTGATGAAGAAGGCCAAAGCTCAGTTTGGGCTGTACTGCCATTGGATGAATGGATGGATCTAGAGTCCATTTAGAGAGGTTCCCTCTGGGCATGCAACTGTTCCGTTGGTGGTTTACGGAAACAATTAAATGAAATTAAAATAAGTGTAAGACAACGTACAATAATATATTTATTTATTTTTGGTTAAAAAAGGCGTGCTTATATCTCGTAAGAGGGTTTGTTATTCTTTGCGGGACGAGGGTTTGTGTCAGACTGCTGTGGCTAAACTAAAAACACATGTCTGTGGTTTTACGTTGAAGACTAATTTATTGACATAAAGAGGCTGGCCCTGTATCTGGTGTTTTAAAAGCTGAAAACATTTCTGTAGTTTTAAGAAGCGTCTTCGAATGCATTTAAAAAGTGATTTATTGACATAAGGTCTGATAAGGTAGCTATTTAATGGGGAATTTTTTTCCCCATAAACAAACTGAGACAGGCCATTACTTCTGGTTTCGTATAGAAATAGAGGTTTTTTTTTCTGTAAAGCAATGTCTATACCTATATCCTCGTGGACAAAAGTTATGGGACAAAAAACAAAATTTCTTTCTTTTGGGTTTCTTTGTGCTTTTCTTTTGAATATGTTTTTCTAAAAAAAAGTATCATTAACTTTAAAAAGTGATATTTAGATAGTAAATTTAACCAGGAACAATTTTTATGTAGATATGTCTGTACCAAAAGTGCATAGAGCTCACCCTAATGTAACCTGTGCCCAGGGACTAATTCACCCATTTCTCAAAAACGCATCCCTTTAAATGGTAGCACTCCGCGGTTTTTTCATATATAGATGTCCATTGACCATATGAAATAATAAAACCCCGCTAACGTTGTAGTTCCTTGTAGCTATCTTATTTTGAATATAATCAATAGCCTATACTAAAAAATAATAGATTCATATTTGACTAAACGTCCTCGTTTGTATTTTGATTTGTAGTTTCTCTTTTATTCTGCGAACGTTATATCTTAATTAATTTTTCCCAGCCTAGCCATGTACTTCTTATATTATTCTATTGTATTTTATAGTATATTTAATTATTTAATTATTTTAAATGTATTAAATATACGATTTTTATTGTTTCCTTTTTTTAGATTTCATAAATCTAAACGATTGTTTATATAACAAAACCGTTTTTGAATATAAAAATTACTAGTGTGTGTGTTTAATTATGAATAAATTATTCAAGGCTAGGTTATTTTTTTGTCGTTTTCAGTGGTTGTTTGTTGTGTTGTTTTTAGCAAAATAAATCTAATTCGTTTACAGGGATATAATATTATAATACTTCTACTTACTTTTATTGTGTTGTTCTGGTAGATATTTTCGATCGTTTTGATTATTTTTAGAAATATCCCTCTTGCATACAATAAGTGCATAACGTCCTTTAATTTGACTCTGTCAGCTGCCTTTTTAAGTTTCACGAAACATAAATATGCCAGTTTTGTATTCTAAAGGCTTTTCTTGCACTTGTCTCATTATAAATATAGCGTCGGTGCATAATCTTGCCCATCTAAAAGTTTGTTGTGCTGTTAGGGTTATAATTTTATTCAGTTTGTTTATAATCACTTTGGTTGTTAATTTTAATGCTGTGTTTAATAAATGAATTCTTCTGTAATTCTCCGGGTCCGATTTGACTGCCTTTTTGAACAGAGGTATTAGGATGCTTGATCTCCATTCTTGTGGTATTATGTTTAATTTATTTCCTTGTATTTAATTTTATCTTTACAGAAGAATAGATAAGTTTAATATTCCGTCCATTAAGTTTAAGATTCCGTCTGCTAGTTCTGTTTTGCTTGTGCCTCTGCTAATAAATTTTCTTCTATGGCATTTTTAATATCTTCCCATGCTTCGTCTATTTTGGACTTATTTGACAGCTTGGCATGTGCTAAAGGTTCTCATTTATTTTTTACTGAGCTTCTTGCCGAATATCCGGGTTGGTCTATCACCTCTTACTACTATTCCCTTTTTATCTTACAATACTCTCTTGATGGACAAGTTGATGGACGTGCGTCAAATGTATAAGCAAGTGTTGTGACACTATAATATGTATTTTGCAAAATAGAATAGGGAATTTGTTGAATTTCTTCTAGAGTTTATATTTTATGAACACAATGAGTTTTTTAACATTGTTTGTAAACATGTGGACGACGACCATGGACGTCGTGTCGCATCTGTGGATGTAATGTGACATTTTTGACACCGATTTTTTGTCACAACTCGTTATTTTAAAAATGTCGTCTATAGATGTTGCGTCACATTACTTCAATGGAAATTAGACGTCTATAGACGTTCTGTCCGTCAACGTGTTGAGTATGTGTCTTAATTTAGTATAAAAAAGCTTTTTCTAGGCACACTAGCAAGGTATTTGGTTGAACAAATCTATTATCGTCACCATTGGAGATTTGTTTTAAAAGCGTCACCCCGTTTAGTAAGATATTTATTAGTTGGGATGATGTCATCAATTTCTTTTTTGTTTTATTGCCGGGACAGATCTTTGTTCACGTTTTATTTGTCTTGTATACCTATAATTATTTCCAGAATACATTTTCTATTAACACTACTGACTAATCTTTAAAACTAACTGGAAAATCAAAAATATTGGTGACATGGTTAATAAAATCTATTTATATATTTTATTATGAATAGTGAATAACGTTATTATTTGAGACATAAATATTTTTGTGTATATTCAAAATAGTAATGATGACATTACTATTTCATTTAATACCGAAAAAAATGTATCTGTGGTTAATTACCTAAAAACACAACCAGTTGTATATAGTCCATTCACTCACGGTAAAACATTGCAAAGCATCCAAATTTTAAACAATCGCTTGTATTGACATGATATTTGGCTTACACAGGTAGCTAACATGTCAAAGAAAAAAACTGATATTGTGCAGATGTGCGCTTTTACCCTGGGGGCAAGTTTTACCGCATTTGGGGGTAAAAATACATACGTTCAAAGTAAGTCCGACATTGGATTAACTGACTAATTATTCTAAGCAACTTTTGTTCTATAGAGTTTTTCACTTCAATACTTTTCGAGTTATTTGCGTGTGAATATGTTCATTTTTCAACAAAAAAAACACATACAGAAGTAAAAACTTCGAGATGTATTCTGGTATAAAATCGTTTACTTAAAAATTATCTAAAATGTCATGGATTGCAAAACGTTTTCATTCTAATCAGAACATCTTCAGGGCATCCTGCCGAGCAGTTTGAAACTAGCACACTATATATAGTGGTAACCCCATCATATTATGGTTTACATAATATAATTTACTAAAATTTTATGACTACAAGTCGATGTTAATACATAGATATAATGGAACACATGCTAAAAGGGTGCCATGCTTCCCTGATCGAAAATGCTAGGTACTTGCCAATTCAATGGGCACAGACCAACTTGAGTTGGTAACCAACTTGAGTATTATGTAAACCATAATATGATGGGGTTACCACTATATACAGTGTGCTAGTTTTAAACTACTCGGCAGGATGCCCTGAAGATGTTCTGTATTAGAACGAAAACGTTTTGCAATCCATGACATTTTAGATAGTTTTTAAATAAACGATTTTATACCAGAATACATCTCGAAGTTTTTACTTCTGTATGAGTTTTTTAAACTATGCTATACAGCCAACTATTGGGCTTCTCCCATTGATTAAAAAAAACACGTTTTTAGACAGTTTTTCGCAAAAATAAATAAAAATTTTATCCCATTCGGGACTTTGAACGTATGTTTTTTTACCCCCGAGAAGGGGTGAAACTCACCCCCAGGGCAAAAGCACATATCAGCACAATATCACTTTTTTCTTTGACTTGTTAGCTATGAGGATGCCAAATTTCACGTCAATCCAAGCGGTTCTTCAAAATTAACAGCAAAAACCGTGAGTAAATGAACTAATATAAAAACCACTATCTTTGAATTCGGATAATGAAAACCTAATTGTCACACATTGTTAATGGCTTTTGACAGGAAGGAAGTAATTCACAAAAAATGTGATTTTTTATTAAACCATTTTTGTTATAGTATAGATATAGAAGAAAAGATAACCTTTACTGCAAAATAATTATATTCAAACCACTCAGTCGTTCTTAAAGCAATCTATTAACGAGAGAACCAACCCAAATATAATATATTTGGGACTTTTTTCAATCAATCACTTAAAACTATATTAGGCCTGGACGTATCCCACGTACCAAAAAAAGTTTATTAATAGCAAGCTGAAAATTTGTTAATAGCTTAAGAGTGTCCAGTTGGACAAACTTTGATGTACGGGAACACTGGAACAGGGGAAGTTTTAATTATGGAACAGGTTACAGGTTTCGAACGTCAGACTACGAAAACGTCCCATGTATTTTGTCGGACAGAACTACCAATTGATTTTTTACCCTTTCATTAAACTCTCATGCAAAACTCAGACTGCTATTTACCACCAACAAAATTCGTGTCATTTGACATGTTCTACGTGTCTAGCGTTGCCAGGTGTCCCGATTTGCGCGGGACGTCCCGATTTTCAGGGGTCTGGGGACGCGTACCGATTTGTATCTGATCGGGACACCAAATGTCCCGATAAATTTCACCCATGAAAACCAATTTCAGCATTACTTTCAGTGAATTTTATATGTAACTATGTTATAAAAACCAAGGCACTCCTAAAGGCGACAATATCGAATGAAAAATATAATTTACTTAATCTAAAATTGTATTTTGTAATTTCGTCTGATTATTATTATGTAGGATTAAATACGGATTATAAAAACACCTTGTAGTCCAGTAAATGAACGGGAAATACGGCGATACCGTGTAATTTTCAGGGTCAACTCCAAATTGCATGAATATTTGGACTTAGGTTCTACTCAAAGTTGAACTTCTGCCGTTGGTTGCTTTTACTCGGGAGGTGACAGTCACCCCTAGTCGGGGGTGAAAACCCGCTCGTTTAAAATAAGTATAACTTAGTTAATATTTTTCGAGTTATTTGCGATTGAAAATGTTTATTTTTTCTACAAAAATATCACGTTTTTAGGCGGTTTTTCACAAATAACTAAAAAAGTAAGTATTTGATTGAAAAAAATATTCTTAGCAAAAATGTAGCATATAAAAAAATGAAAAAAAAAAAATGTGAACTCGTAAAGTCTATAGACCCAGCAAAAGCAAAGTTGTAGCTCATGAAAAATATGTTCTTATTCGTCAAATTCTAAATCAAAGATTTCAACGTGAAATAACCAAAAAATGAAGCACTTTTCGGGAAAAACCCATTAAAACTTTGTTAAAGTGTTTAATAAAGCTTTATTTTTGTGTTTTGAAAAAGTTTTTAGCATCAAAACTAAGCGAGTTATGCTCAAAATCAAGTTTTTTTTTGGTAAAAAAAATCGTGAAAATCTCCTATTTAGCACCCCAAATGAAATTAATCGTTGCCGCTTTACAAACAATTTACTTTTCTTATGTATTTTTTATATGATCTATAAGTTTCATCGGTTTCAAGGGCTTATTTTTGAAAAAATCATAGTTGAAAGGGCCTGATGTAGTCACTAATCACGAGTGTATGCAAAATATGAACAGATATCTTAACCAATTTTTGTCTTACAGAAAAACAAAATGAAACTATCATATTGATAAAAGTAAAACCTACATTTTTTTGTACTCCTCGAGATTTTTCGTATCACTAATACTTTTCAAGTTATTTAAAAAAAAAAGCATTTTTTCGTATAAACAATAGGTACACATATAAAGTGAATGGTAGAGCGGTAATTTTTTTATACTGCTAAATAGGGAGAGATTTTCACGATTTTTTGGTTTTAATGCTAGAGACTTTTACACAAAAAAATAAAGATTTTTTAAACACTTTAAATAATTTCAATAAGTGCTTCCCAAAAATTGCTTCACTTTTTGGTTATTTCACGTTGAAATATTCAATTTGGAATTTGACGAATAAGAACGTATTTTTGATGAGCTACTACTTTCTGAACACACAAGTTTTTTGTTTTTTATAAGCTACATTTTTGCTAAGACAATTTTTTTCGATAAAATACTTCTTGACTTTGCGAAAAACCGTCAGAAGAAGTGGTTTTCTTTATCCAAAAATAAACATGTTCAATCGCAAATTACTCGAAAAGTATTGACTTGGTTAAAAAAGTCTATAGAAAACAAAAATTTGCTTAGAATTAGTCAATTTATCCATTTTGGGACATTTCAAACGCGCGTTTTTTCAAACCCGAGAAGGGGTAACTGTCACCCCCAAGTAAAAGTAACCGACGGTACAAGTTCAAATTTGAAGTAGACGGTAAGTAGAACCTTACGACGGTAAGTAAAACACTCCAAAACAGTTATTTACCGGGCTATTGTTGTTTATTTGTCCCGATCTACAACCCTAAATCCCGATTTGGTTTACCTTATGTACCGATTTAAAGGAAATCGGACCTGGCAACACTATACGTGTCGGACCTATTAAAATGCCGAACATATTTGTCGGACAAACATTTTTTCATTTGTTATATCGCTGGTACCTATGATTAATGTGATTCCTAATACATTTCCAGTGAAAATAATAACTCTTTGATAAGTATTGGCGATTACAATTTTTTTATATGCGTGTCCGCGAAGATTATAACTCCAAAAATATTTATAATGAAAAGATTTAGTTCGTAATAGATGCCGACGAAAACAATTATTTCCCTTTCTGTTTCTGTTTTTGCGGACAAAAACAATTATTTCTGAGAACTTTTTACTAATTATAATTTTCGTGGACCCTCAAACAGAAATGATGTTTTTTGCTGATACTCCTCAAAAAATAAATTTTTTCGTTAACACTTTATTAGGGATTATAATTTTCACAATCATATAATCGAAAATAATATTTTTCGCGGCGTTCATTGAAAGTTCTACTCTTAACGGCATTTTTCGGAGTTATACTTTTCGTAGGCGGCGGCGATATAAAGTTTGCTATTGAATAAACTTAAAAACATCCTGCTAGTTTTCACAATCATAAACTTTTCAGGATGACACGTTTCACAATTAAAATCACGTTCCACAATTAAAACTTCCCCTGTTACAGTGTTCCCATACATCAAAGTTTGTCCGACTAGACACCGTTAAACTATTATCAAATTTTCAGCTTGCTAATAATACACTTTTTTTGGTACGCGGGATCCAGGCCTATCCAGGATTACATCCGAAAAAATATGAAACAAATTTGTAAAATAATTTTAATTACTGGTTGACCCTAATTTTAGGCTTGGCAGTGTAAATAAATTCAATTAAGTAATAACAAACAAAAAATATTTGCTGATATGAAAATTTATTGATTTTTGTGGGTTGCTTCCTTTATGCAAAATGAAATGTATACCATTTTGATTAAAAATATTTTATTGCCTATAAAGATAAAAAAGCGCGGAATAATACTGACAAATTATGTGACAATTCCACTTTAAATAAAACTAATCAAGCTCATATTATGATAGCATTTTGATAAACGTAGTCGAATTTCGAGTTTTGTTCGAGAATCGTAAAGCAGTTTTTTGATTTTTTCGAAAGCTTTTCTTGCCTGTTCTATTCTCGATCTTATTTCTAGATCAGGATGTAGGCTGCTATCGATCCAACATCCCAGGTGCTTGAATCTATTAATCTGTTGAGGTACGTTTTGGTTTTTTCGGATTGATATCTTTTTGGTTTTTTAATGTTTACATATTTTCATACCAAATTGCTCACAGGTTAAGTTGGTCTTGTCAATAAGTCGTTGTAGACCCAAGTCGGAATCCGCAATCAACACCGTATCATCGGCGTATCTGATGCTATTGATATTTACGCCATTCACCTTGATTCCATCCTTGGAATCCTCCAGTGCCTCTTTAAATAGAAACTCGGAGTAAAGATTAAACAGAAGAGGCGACAGAATACATCCTTGTCTAACTCCCCTCCTTATTTCTACTTTTGCGGTTGTGGAACCTTCGATCCTAACTCTGGTGTTTTGGTTCCAGTACAAGTTTTATAGTAACTTTGTCTTTTCCTTCTAAACCGACTTCCTGCAAACGTTCTAATAGAAGGTCGTCTTACTTTATCGAATGCTTTTTCGAACTCTTTAAACAAGAAAAAATCTACGGACGGATACAATAAATATGTTCCGTTGGTAGTTTACGGAAACAATTATAAGACAACGAACAATAATATATTTATTTATTTTTGGTTAAAAAGGCGTGCTTATATCTCGTAAGAGGGTTTGTTAATCTTTGCGGGACGAGGGTTTGTGTCAGACTGCCGTGGCTGAACTAAAAACACATGTCTGTGGTTTTACGTTGAAGACTAATTTATTGACATAAAGAGGTTGGCCCTTTATCTGGTGCTTTAAAAGCTGAAAACACTTCTGTAGTATTAAGAAGCGTCTTCGAATGCATTTAAAAAGTGATTTATAAGGTCTGATATATAAGGTCTGATAAGGTAACTATTTAATGGGGAATTTGTTTCCCAGAAAAAAACATTAATTTTATACAATCTGGTTTTGTAATTTAGGAGCGAAACACATGTGAATTTTAAATGACCCATATTATTTTCGTTCAGAAAAGAAAGTTAATATTTAAAATTAGCAATTAAAAAAATAATAAATGAAGCGTGTCGCTATATATATTAAGTAATTAAATTTTGCAGCCTACTCTAATTATAACTTTCCTTCTTCTTTCTTCTTCTTCTTCGTGCGACTAGGATTACTCCTCTTTGTCTGCCTCTTATTCTGTTTTAGTTGTTGCTGACTGTAGATTGTCTTTCCACCTTTTCGGCTGCCTTCCAACGGCCTTCTGCTATAAGCTTGTTGTTTTTACAGATGTTCGCTAATCTATCTGATTCCATACTATTTACATATTCGTTCCAGTTTTTATTTTCTTGTTTTTATCCACCTGTTAATAATTTGAATTTTGCATTTTTTTGGCTTCCGAAGGACTACCTACTAAGACTGAAGAACTAAGAAAAGTTCTTCTAGAATTTAACCATGCCTATGGAATTGGTCCAGCTGAAGTGGAAGCTGATCTTGCCGCTTATAGGTCCTATCTCACTTCGGAAAGAATTATACACCTACAAAAGTCAAGGGAATGTCACCGAAGTTATTATTCCACTGGCTCTCCAAAGCGAAATTTTTAAACAACACGACGTGTTCTGAGGGACTAGAAACCTCAAATTATTATTCTGATTAATATTCGTTCTATAAGAAATAAAACTGATGAATTATTTTTGTTTCTGGAGGAATTAGGATTTCCTCCGATAGTTGCGGTTACAGAGCACTGGCTTGAAGTTAACGAGCCTTTTTTTGTAGAAAAATATACCACAATTGCCAGGTATGATCGTCTAAGTTCGGCTCATGGAGGCACCCTGATTCTCTCTAGAAATAATGATTTTTCTCTGGTAACAAAATATGACTTTTTGTTAAGTGAATCCTTCTTTGAGTTTTCCTTAGTTTATAATAAAAATCTTAATCTTTACATTATTTGCATTTATAGATCACCTGATTCTACCGTGGAACTATTTTTTCAGAACCTGCTAAATTTGTTAGATGACCTGCCTCATAAAAGCAGAAAAATTCTATGCGGTGATTTTAACATTAATTATGCTGCTGCTAGTGCTACCCAAGTGTCCCTGGCAAACATATTTGAATCGTATGGTCTCTCAATGCACGTTAATTCTCCTACAAGGATTACAAAAACTACATCTACCATAATCGATTATATTGTCTCAGATTTCTCACCCCTTGCTGTCTGCTCTACAGTTATTAATGCGGGACTATCTGATCATGAAGCAGTGTATACGAAGTTTAACATCTTCAGCAAACCCTCCTCGAAAACCCGACGTTTAGGTAGGATTTTTTCGGCCCAGAATTTTCGTAAATTCCAAAATTTATGCTTGACTTCTGAGTGGCAATTTCCTTCTATAGACGTGGACTATAATTTCAGTGTTTTTCTAGATAAGCTTCTCCACATCTTCAATAAGGCATTTCCTTTAATTCTTATTAAGCCAAAACATCGGAAACCTTGGGTTACGAAAGGTATTCGCATATCAGCTAAGAATATGCGTTCACTACTATACATCAAGAAATTTACTACCAATGTTGCTGTCACTGAATATATCATGAAGTACAGGACAACATATCTAAAACTTGTCAGGTCAGCTAAAAAAGCCTATTATCAAAATCGTCTGGGAAGCTCTAAAAGTGTTGCAAAAGAAACTTGGTCTATAATAAACGATCTTCGAAATAAAACTCACACAGCTCAATCATTTTCCCTTCCAAATCCTGAAAGTCTAAACGACTACTTCGTTAATGTGAGTAAAAATATAACATCAACAATTTTGCCGCAACAAGATTTCCTATCTTCCTAATTCAAGACAGGTCTCGAATTCATTCTTTTTACGACCTGTCGATAACTTTGAACTGATCCAAACAATCAATAGTATCAAAAGCAAATCATCCTGTAGTACTGATGGACTATCTATAAAAATTTTCTCTAATTTCACAGAAAATGTGTTGAAAATCCTCCTCTCACTAATTAATGATTCCTTCGAAAAAGGTAAATTTCCAGAGTGCCTAAAGACAGCCATTATTATTCCTCTTCATAAGGGTGGCGAAAAATCTGATGCCTGCAACTATAGACCTATTGCCTTACTACCGGTACTCTCCAAAATTATTGAGAGTTAATGAGTCCTTTATCGTTGATAACAGCATTTTATCACAAAATCAGTTCGGCTTTTTAACAAATAAATGTACCACTGATGCCATGTTTTCTGTACTACATGAGGCTTACCAAGCACTAAACAATAATCTTTATACTGCCACTGTTTTCTGCGACTATGCCAAAGCTTTTGATTGTGTAAATCACGACATCTTGATTACAAAACTAAATTTCTATGGAATTCGAGGTATTTCTTTGAATTGGTTCCAATCCTACTTGAATAATCGGAAACAACTAGTTACAGCAAATGATACTGACTCTAGTCTCAAAAACATCGTATGTGGAGTACCACAAGGTTCAGTATTGGGTCCTATACTGTTCCTTATCTTTATAAATGACATCACTAATTTAAAAATCAATGGGAAAATTTTTCTTTTTGCTGATGATACCAGTATCACTTGGAGCAACTCAGCTATTGCATCTGTTCATGAAACTATAACTTCGGATCTACTGACGATAAAGACCTGGTCTGACTCTAATTTACTCTCTTTTAACGTAAATAAAACAGTAGCATTATCCTATAAAGGAGCTCTTCAACCTTTGCCTCTTAATAACAGCCAGATCAGTACCGTTGATTCTGTAAAATTTCTTGGTATTTTTTTAGACAGCAACCTCAAATAGTCCCTTCGTATCGATTCGTTAAGTAAGAAACTCGCCTCAGCTTGCTATGCAATACGATCTGTCTCAAGGGAACTCAATTTAGCATCTTCTAAAATAACATATTTTTCGTTGTTCGAGTCTCATCTTCGATATGGTCTTCCTTTTTGGGGTTCTAGTACAGCTGCTCAATTTGATGTCATTTTTAGATTGCAAAAAAGAGCAATAAGATATCTGTTTGGCCTCAGAAGATCTACACATTGCAGCAGTTACTTCAGAGATCACGAAATTTTAACACTTCCATCTTTATATATTCTAGAAACGGTTTGTTTAATTCGTAAACACCTTCATGTCTTTCCATCAAGGCCCAATCATCTTTACTCCACCAGAAATTCAATCTTTGATATTTATTTACGGATTCCATCCACTGAGTTAGTAAAGAAATCTATATTATATTCTGCAAAGAAACTGTACAATCATCTTCCGTTACAACTTAAATCTGCAACATCTTTCCCAAAGTTCCGTAAAATGACAAAAGCCTATCTATCCAAAAGACCATATTATTCAATAGAAGAATTTCTCAATGAATAACTAAGAAAATTGGGTTCCATACGCAGTAGCATAAACTTGTCAGTTCCTTATGTTGTACCTATTTTATTTGTTATATGTTCAATTTGCCATTTATATATCGTCGGTCCCAAGGCAAAACCATGAATGTGCAAAATTGGTAATTTTTACCTATCTACATTTTCAAGCACCTCTAAACCAGTTATTGATAATGCCAAACCAACGAATCTGCAAGCATCATGGTTTTGGTGGGGGTAGGTGTACTGCCTTTGACGTATCTTAGTTTGTATTCGACTGTTGCAACGCGCGTATCGTGAATGTGACACTTTCGTGGTTTTGGCCTTGCATTAAAAGTTCCAAGTCAGTGAATGTGGTACATTTGTTGTTTTGACATTGTAAGTGTATGGTATACTTTGTCACATTCGTGTATAGATTTTGAGTAGTGGAAAATGAATTATGGACAAAAAAATAAGGTGTGCCGCGAATTTTTCATATCTACACTTAATGTAACAGATCCATTCATAAGAATAACTTTACAAAAACGATCTTCTACTGGAACAATAGAAAAAGACCGCCGTGGCAAACATAGTCCTGCTAATAAGTTAACTGAGGATTGTTTGCAAATGGTACGTGATCACATTTTATCATTTCCTGCAGTTGAGTCCCATTACTGTAGGGCTTCAAGTAAAAAAATTATTTGGACCCTACCCTAAACATGTCCATAATGCACAATATGTACAAATCACAATGCAAAGAAAAAAATATTCGCTCTGTTTCAATCGAAAAATACAGACAAGTTTTTAAAAAATATAACGTGGGTTTTTTCAAGCCAAAGAAGGATAAGTGCAATATATGTTTGGCACAGAAAATATGACTGGAGAAGAAAAAGAAGCCCAAGAACAAACTTTCCAGCAACACTTGAGAAGAAAGGAATTTGCACGCAAGGCTCGCAGTGCTGATAAACTGGAACCAATAGACAATTCTACTATATTAGCATTCAATTTTGACCTTGAAGCTGTACTCACAACTCCAAAGGGATCTGCAGGACAGATATTTTACTTGCGCAAGTTAGCTGTTTATAACTTGACAGTTTATAATATTGGAAATCAAGATGGCATTTGCTATCTATGGGATGAAACCCAGGGTAAAAGGGATTCAAATGAAATCGCTTCTTGTATCTATGAATACGTATTATCTAATACAGAAGTAACAAAAGTTAGAATGATGTCAGATGGCTGTGGTGGCCAACAAAAAATTCAAATTTTGCTGCTATGTGTATGCACATCATGTCTGTTCATCCTAGACACACTGAAATGGAATGCGATTCCATACATCCTAAAATTGAGCACAAAGCTAAGCATGTTACTGTATACATTCCTGAAGGTTGGGCGCAAGTAATACTAGATGCTTGTATGAAACCAAGCCCATTTTAAGTGAGGAGTAGAAGCTTTGATGATGTTTATGATTTTAAAGAATTTGCAGCGCAAAAATTTGAGATGAACAAAATACCATGGCGTAAGGTTTGCTGGATTCGTTATCTTAAATCAGACATGACGAAGGTGTTTTACAAAATAGATTTTGAACAAGAATTTCATGAGATAAACTGCATGAAAAAATTTCGTGGTCGACCAAAAACAGCGGAGTTAAAAAAAATCATACGAATGTGAGTTACCCATTGCGAAGCTAAAATATCAGGATTTACAACAAATGTGTTCTGACTTAACAATCCCAAAAGTTCATCACAGTTTTTACAAGTCGCTAAAAATTAATAATAATATTAGGGATAAATTACCAGTTACCAGAACCAGATGACAGTGAAAATGCTGACTCAGATGAAAATTATAGCATTTCACTTCATACTCAAGCTCATTCAAACATATGAATTTAGGTCCTTTTTGTATTTTCAGTATTTTCTGAGAAAACCTTTTTCGTTTTTATAGTTTATTTTGCCAATGATTTAGAAGTTTAAATTGTTTTGTTTGCTTAGATTTATAGCTCCTGAGTTTTTCCTAGTTTCCCAATGAAAATACACATGTTTATTGATATTTCAAAATAATAAAAATATTGAAAATCATTGTGTCTTTAGGTTTTCTTATTGTTGAAAGAAAATTGTGCAATGCCAAATCCAAGAATGTGACATTTTGGAAGGTGGGGGCTAATAAACGGAAAAAATAATAAGCAAGTCATAAACTGTCTAAGTAGGTCCTATATCTCCCAAGAAATGAAATTATTCCGACAAAAATCTGAATTTTCATAGAGTATCAAAACCTTCAAACCCAAATATCTCCAAATCACGATTTTTCACATTCATGGTTTTGGCATTTGGCCGACGATATATTTTGCAATAAATTGTTTTTGTCTTGGCTTTGATATCTTATACTGTACATTATTGACGATTTATCTAATTTTAGTAAGTTGTAGTTGTTATTTGTTATTTATATTATGTTTTTCTTTTGACTATATGTAAGCTTTGTCCATAAAATTGTAAAAATTTTCAGTGACAATAAAGCATATTTCTATTCTATTTCTATTCTATTGTTCGCGTACACTTCTGTTGCTTTGCCTGTTTTAATGATATGCCCGCTATTGATCTTAATACTTTAATTTCGATATTGTTGATTTGTTCTTTCGTCTTTCTTGTATTGGTCCTTGTCTCCGCTGCATATGTTAGGATTGGTCTTACTGTTGTCTTGCATACTTTCATTTCATGATTTTCCCAATATATTTGAATATTTAACATGCTTAAACCTCCCAACTATTGCATGCAACAAATTTGATAGTAAATTATTGTATTTAAAATAAGCTTGATATTCTGCCAAGGTAATCAACTACATATAAGTACTGTAGAAATCTTTTAACATGCGTTTTTCTGTTTCAGTACCAAGTGGCTCAACTATTCAGCGTGGCAGAGGCTTCCAAAGACAACACTGGCGGCGGAGAGGGGATAGAAGTATTGAAAAATGAACCCTTCACCAATTTCCCCTTACTCGGGGGTAAATACAACAGCGGACAGTACACTTACAAAATCTACCATTTGGCCAGCAAAGTACCGGCGTTCATAAGGCTCCTGGCACCGAAGGGGAGTTTGGAGATACACGAAGAGGCTTGGAATGCTTACCCATATTGTAGGACCGTCATTACGGTATGTTTTTAATTTTTTTAAAGTTACGTGTCTGTATGATATTGTTTGTAATAGATAGATAATTATTAGATTAGTTTATGTGAGGTCGTTACGGCTTTGCAACCTCACCAAACTTCGACCTATAGAGGATCTTTTGTGCATACTAGTGTGACCAACTAGTCCGAAAAATCCGGGACATGGCCTGAATTACGTGTCCGTAAGTCGTGTCCCGGAGTCCCGGACAATGCTTCCGGGCCATCCGAATTTTCAACGTTTTGGTAAAATTCTATTTTGAAATTTTGAATACTATATTCTTCTAAGAATTCACGTCAAATTGAATTGATGGGACGAAAAAAAGTCGACAATTTCTTAGAGTGTAATAATACCACATCCAAAACGCATGCATTTTATATAGTGGTATTATAGTTCTACGAAAACTAAAACGGTGGACGTTTTTTCGTTTCTGTATTTTAATTATCGTCTTATGAAAAAAAAAATGAACGTAATGATCAACAATGATTTACAGAACGTAATGCAACGCCTTAATGAACGCTGTCTTGAGTACGGACCGACGATGAATTTAAAGAAAACGATGCATGATAAAGAAAACGATGCACGATTATGACCAAATCAGCACACGCAAACATCCAATTGACTATTGAAAATACTGTAATTGAGAGTGTCAATAACTACAAATACTTAGCAACATGGATAACATCAAATGTAGACCAAACCAAAGAAATTAAGACATGTATTGAAATAGCACGTGCATCATTCATTAAACTTAAAAAGTTTCTTTGTTGTTGGGATATAGGGTTAGAACTACGCCTAAGGATGCTTCGATTTTACATTTTCTCTACTCTTCTTTATGGATTGGAAGCGTGGACATTGAAACAAGTCCATTTGAATAAGTTGGCCGCCTTTGAATTTTGGTGTTACAGAAGAATCGTACGAATATCGTGGATTCAAAGAATGTCAAACGTGGAAGTAACTATGTATTGAGAAATTCACACCGAGAATGCAGTACGGCTAAGATAGGGCTATACATTTCTAATGGGGAATAAACGCACATGGTTATCGGTCTTCTCCAGTTGTTGATTGCTCTCTCAAGAGCGTAGCACAGGAACTGTGGCAACACTGAATGCGCATTCTTATCTTAACCGTACTGCAATCCCAGTGTAAATTTCACGTTAGAAGGATAGGGCATCAACCGGAAATAATACTAACTATCAAAAGACGAAAACTTGAGTACTTGGGGCATGTGATCCCCTGAGAGCTGAGCTGGAGCAAGAGACTGCACTGCGTTAATTTATTACAGATTGGTGTCCAACGTGGGGCACGGCATTACACAACGAAGCCATGTTGTTATGAAGTTGTGTTTTTCCATCACTAGAAAAGATAATAGTTTATATCTTTAACACGTATTAAGAGTCTTCTCTTCATTAAATTTTTGTTGACCCTTATTTTTTAGAAAGTTTATGTTTATTTAGTGCCAGATAATAACTTCTTTCATGGTATCAATTTGTTTTCTGCTTCATATTTTCAGCCACGAGTACCGTCTCGTGTACACATTTATGACCTTTATTGTTTATTTCTGCAATTGTATAAAGTTATATATAGGTAGATATAAATATAGAGATATAAATAATAATAAGTAGTAAATCAATAAATTTATTGTTGGCAATCATACTTTGAGCTAATAAAGTAAAAAATTTACTTACTTGTTTAACATTTAATTTGTATCAATCAAATTAATGACATTGTACAAGAATAGGCACTTTAAATAAACATGAAACTATTAAAGAAAACAGTAAAATATTATCGGAAATGTTATCACATTAGAAATTAGACATTTACCTTGACGTTTTTTAAAACACAATTTCATTAATATGAAAAAGCTGACAATGAATGAAAGTGCAATTATACGGGCATTATAAACACTAAGTAAGTGTTATCAAATGTCCTTATGGAAGGTGAACAGTTTTGGGTCGATGCATAGATAGGATAATAGGATTGCTACAAATGATGTTTAGTTCAAAGAAATAAGGAGAAAAATATCCTGTTGGTGACACAACCCCCTCCAGGCCGAAACCAAATTTTTTGAGTAGTATGGACATCTATAATAATTAACCTATATTATGTTTCCTGCAGCCGATTTTGATGATAATATACATACAGTCAAAACCGTTTATAACGAACTTCAGGGGACTGCTGGTTTTTGTACGTTGTAGCCAGTGTTCTCTGTAAGCGGTTATATATGTTATAACGAACAGGTTGCTATAAATGATATTACACTGGTAGCAACAGTCAGCTCGTAAGTTTTTGATGCAAAAATGTGTAACTTAATCTATACATATACAGTAGAACCCCGATTATCCGGGTGCGGATTATCCGTGATTTTCTATTAACCAAGTTGCGTTTTTTAGCTTTTATCAAAATAGCGTCATCGTAAATCACTTGACGGAAACTATATGACGAAAGAGAGACTCATAATGAAAGATTTATTTTTTTCTGTTACTTTTTATGGTAGGTACATAATGTATGTGTATATGTACATTATGTATTATACATAAGAAATACATGTTCGGATTATCCGTGCTTTTCAATTATCCGTGCCACCCTTCGGTCCCGAGGAGCACGGATAATCGGGGTTCTACTGTAATATGTTATAACATATAACACATAATATTTAACATATGTGTTTATTGTACTTAAGTAAATCTAAATATGTACATACATACATATAATAATATGTATTGGAATGAGTACAGGTAGTCAATAAACAATACTTATAATATAACGGGTTCTCACAATGTATTATAAAAATGTAGGCATACATACACTATTTATTTTTAAAAACACCAAATAATGTAAATTACACCATTTGGCCTCTTGGGTAAAATGGTGTAATAATGTAAACAAAGTCTTGTGATGATACCATGGAACCGCCTAGGAGGTCTAATTAGTGTCTAAAGGACTTAATTGGACCCATCCCGGATGTATTACCATCATAATCATAAATTAATAGAACCTTCCTTTTCATTTCTTGGCAATATCTGTATCTCGGAGAGATACAACAATACGATGCGCCCATTTTCATAAGTTTACAGGAAATTTTAAAGCAATTTTAAACTTTTTTCGACAAAAAGTGTTATTGCTACAGCTATTTATTGAGATGTGGAAACAATATTATATTAGAACATTGTATCTATTCTCATTTAAATCATGCATTTGTTATTTATATTATTTATTATATTATTAATTGTTTATTATATAGTGTGTAAAACGGTCATAATAATTGAAAAAAATGGATGTTGTATCTTTCCGAGGTACAGATACATACAGTGCAGTGGAATAAGTGTTGCCCCCCCCCTGTTAACTTGTTTATTTTAAGAATATAAGCAAAACGCTCGGACAGCTCGATTTTTAAACTAACCATAGTATATTATAGCATCAACGTTTCGAACTTTACGCAATCCCTCTTCTGGTGACAGCCATAACTTTGATTTTTTTAAATGGTAAAGTACATCATGTGACACCTCATTTAACAGCTTTTGAAATACTGATTTCAAAAACGTATAATACTTTAATCCTTTTTGAGATCGTAGGCGCAAAATTTCGGTCGAACACTTTTTAAACGCATTTATTTTTTTCGAATTCTGAGAAAACTAATAAGTAATTTTGAAAAATTTAAACGCAGAATGAAAGATTAGATTATTACCGAGGGCTAACAGTCCCTTAAAATAAATAAAAAGTTTCTTTTGAATAATATATTTGAAATTAAAAATCACACTAAATTTTCTCTTTTTTTCACCACTGTGACTTATTAAAATAAACATTATAGGAGTTCTCAGGGACTTTGGACCATCGAGAATACTGTAATATTTCATTCTGCGTTAAAATTTTTCAAAAATATTTATTGGTTTTTTCAGGATTCGAAAAAAATGATTGCATTTAGAAAGAATTCGACCGAAATTTTGCGCTTACGCTCTCAAACAGGATTAAAGTATTATACATTTTTGAAATCAGTATTTTAAGAGCTTTTAAATGAGGTGTCACATGATGTACTTTCCCATTTAAAAAAATCAAAGTTATGGCTGTCACCTGAAGAGGGATCGCGTAAAGTTCGAAACGTTAATGCTATAATATACTATGGTTAGTTTAAAAATCGACCTGTCCGAGCGTTTTGCTTATATTCTTAAAATAAACAAGGTAACAGGGGGGGGCAACACTTATTCCACCGCACTGTATGTATGTTGTAACCAATATTTCAACTGCTATTGTTCCAAGAAATATGTTCGCTTTAACCGATTGTTCGTTATAAGCAATATAAATGCTTTTTTATGTCATTTTACGGGACCTTCTGTTTTGTTCGTTATATCCGATTGTACGTTATAGCCGGTGTCGTTGTAAACGATTTTGACTGTAATTATAAACAAATGAAGATCAAAAAACGGTAAATTTTCGCTTTTTTCGCCTATTACCAAAAAGTTAACCGTTTTAAACTCGATTCGAATTCCATATAGGTCACCGTTTAGCATATATAGTGTAACTCACTTTCTGAAATTTTTAGCCCCCTAAGTGGTCATGTGACCCACCTAGAGCCTAATTAAGGTTTTTATGTTTTTACTTTTTATCTCAGCCGCATCGAGAACTAGCGAAAAACTTTAAATAAAGAAGTTGTAAGCTTTAAAAAGTTCTATCCGAATTTTTTTTTTAATTTTTGGCGGGAAATTTAAATGTTAGAACGATTTTAAAATTTTAAATGAGTATAAAAAAATAACTAAAACATTCGTTTTTACGAAAAAAATATATAACGTGTATTTTTGCATAATGTTTCACCCTGAATTTTTTCAAATTTTTAAAATTGGTGAAACGCACCTTTAAAAATAAAAAAAACGCATTTTTTCGGTTTTTTTTTTTCGTTTTTTGATCCAATGTTATACATGTTTTTCAGAAAAAGTAACACCGTCGCTAGAATAGGTGAAAAACTGAAAAATAATTGAGGTTTGCTTAATAAAAATTTTTTGTAATGCTATCCATTTTCAAGATACAGAGCGTTGAAGAAAACAAAATTTTACACATTTTTTACGATTTTGCCGAAACTACTGGCAACATTGTAATACAATTTGGTGAGTTTTAAGAGGTAGTTGTTGTGCATTTTTTGACATACAATTACAATTAAGAATTTTATATTTATCATTGGCGCGCATATTGGTAATGGTCTGAACTTTTTAAAGAAAAAAAATAGTACTCCACTGACATATTTCAAATTATCAATAGTTTTTGAATTCCTCGTTCAATATGTGACAAAAAATCTATCCTCCTATTTTTTCATACGACGCGCCATTTTTATTCAAAAAATAAAACATCTTAACCCTTACAAAGTATTCGAACTTCTAGTAGTTTACATCTACATAAACTCGTACATCCATTATAAAAACGAATTCGAATACTTTGAAAGCGTTAAGATATTTTATTTTTTGCAGCAAAACGGCGCGTCGTATGAAAAAATGAGAAGATAGTTTTTTTATCGCAAATTGAACGAGGAATTCAAAAATGATTGTTAATTTGAAATATGTCAGTGGCGTACTATCTTTTTTTCATTGAAAATTTCAGACCATTACCCCTATGCGCGCCAGTGATGAATGTCAGATCCTTTATTGTATGTCAAAACATGCACAATAACGACCTCTTAAAACCCGCCAACTTTTATTACAATGTTGCCAGTAGTTTCGGCAAAATCGTAAAAAATGTGTAAAATTCTGTTTTCTTCAACGCCCGGTATCTTGAAAATGGATGGCGTTACAAAAAATTTTTATTAAGCAAACCCAATTATTTTTCAGTTTTTTACCTATTCTAGTGACGGTGTTAACTTTTTTGAAAAAAACGTATGAAATTGTAACAAAAAACGAAAAAAAACCGAAGCGGTTTTTTATTTTTAAAGGTGCGTTTCACCAATTTTAATAATTTGAAAAAATTCAGGGTGAAACATTATGCAAAAATACACGTTATATATTTTTTTCGTGAAAACGAATGTCTTAGTTATTTTTTATACTCATTTAAAATTTTAAAATCGTTTTAAAATTTAAATTTCCTGCCATAAATTAATAAAAAAAAAAATTTCCGGACAGAACTTTTTAAAGCTTACATTTTTTTTATTTAAAGTTTTTCGCTAGTTCTCGATGTGGCTGAGATAAAAAATAAAAACATAAAAACCCTAATTAGGTTCTAGGTGGGTCACATGACCACTTAGGGGGCTAAAAATTTCAGAAAGTGAGTTTCACTATATATGCTGAACGGTGACCTATATGGAATTCGAATCGAGTCGGGGGCAGTTTTCATCATCTTACCCGGCTAGGCCCTTTGAGAGTAAGAAACTCATAAATCGTATAAAAAACTTCAATATGGCGTTCGCTGAATATGTCTGTGCTTATTGGTTGCTTAGAAAATTGCAAAATATATAATAAATTTTGAGTTTTTATAAATATTCATAACTTATGTAAAAATTAACTTAGAACCTTCTTATTACACGGAATGCTGAGACTTCTGGTGCTTAAATCATACCCTAAATTTCAAAGCAATCGGTCAAATAGTTTAAAAGTTATTTAATTTGTTTATCCCAAATTAATTTTTTTGCAACACTAGTCAGAAAATGATGAAGTTACAGTAATACTTTGGATAGTTTATGAAAGAAGATTTACACTATTAATTTAATTAAAAAAAAATTACAAAAAATAATTCTAAATATTGCAAAATTATTTTGCAAGAACATGTGAATTAAAAAAGGGGGGGGGGGGATAACTTCGTCCCTAATTGTCCTAGGACAATTGTTTTTCTTTCTAAATGTGTATAAAAATTCAGTCTTTGTAAATATGAAAAAATAATTTTTCTACGGGTAACCGTTAAAAAGTTATTCTAATTGTTTATAAGTAACCAAAAAATCGACATGTTTTTGCAAAATAATTTTACACTGTTTAAAATTACTTTTTGTCATTTTTTTTTAATTAAGTTAGTAAGTCCGAAGTATTACTGTAACCTCATAATTTTCTGATTTATAGTGTTGCAAAAAAATTAATTTAGGATAAACAAATTAAATAACTTTTAAACTATTTGAGCAATTTCTTTGAAATTCAAAATACAATTTAAGCACAAGAAGTCTCAGCATTCCGTGTAATAAGAAGGTTCTAACTTAAGTTTTACATAAGTTATGAACATTTATAAAAACTCAAAATTTATTATTTATTTTGCAATTTTCTAAGCAACCAATAAGGATAGACATATTCAGCGAACGCCATATTGAAGTTTTTTATATGATTTATGAGTTTCTTATTCTCAGATTTGTTTACAATGCTTCACTTTTTAGTAATAGACGAAAAAAGCGAAAATTTAGCGTTTTTTGATCTTCATTTGTTTATAACTATGTATATCATCAAAATCGGCTGCAGCAAACATATAGGTTATTAATATTAATGTCCATACTACTCAAAAAATTTCGTTTCGGCCTGGAGGGAGGATGTGTCACGAGAAAAGTCTTATTTCTCTGGATTAATTTCTTATGTTGGTACAGTAGATTCCCGTAAGTTCGGCCACCTCGGGACTGGGCCCTAGGCCGAACTTAGAAGTGGCCGAACTAACCGATATCTATCTAAAAAAATGCCCATTTATTGTTTGTACGGATCTAGCAAACACAAAACACTTGCAAATTCTGTAGAATACAGCACAGAGAGATACTCTCACATATATTTAACGCACATGAAAAGACTGAAGGTTGCAAAACACTAAAAAACAATACTTACAGAACTGTAAGTAGGCCTAATAAAATTTAAAAATATTACTGTATATTGGTAATTTGGCTTCGTAAACACTTAAAAAAAATGCTATTTTTTTCTTTTCTAATGATTTTTTGTGTGCAAAGTCACGCGACTTTTTAATAAACATTTCATCAAAGGCAGTTGCTTCTTTTTGTTGTTCGATATGGGTAGCTGTTAGTTGCAAGCTGCTTTACCTGCAACGTAGCTTATTTTATTTTCTTCATCTTCCTCTTCTATTTAAGCATCATCTGTGTCGTTATATTTCTCATTTTGCTGGCGAACGGCACACTCGGCGATTTCGTAGTCGTTCAAAACCTCGTTGTGTAGCTCTTTTTCAAAGTTGATCCACTCCAAAACATCTTCTTTAACAATGGGACCACAGTTCAGTAGTTGATAAATGTCGTGTAATAGAGGTGTATTGTCATCAGGTTCGTTAACAATAATGTTGTTTGGTTCATCTGCTGATGTGTTTGCTTGGTCAATCTTATCTTCTATATTTGGCCAAATTTTTTTCCAAGATTTTACAAAAGTCGACGGTGGTATTTCGTCGTATGCCTTGGCCGACATATACACAACATCCTTCATATTAACTGACTTCAGCACTTCTAGGTCTAAGTTGTCATCAGCCTCCAGTTTAGAAAGAACTTCAGAAAGCAGTTTTCGGCGATACTTCCTCTGGAAGCACTCAATGGCCCCTTGATCTATCGGCTGTTGAAAATTGGGGACAGCAGCTTAACTTCTTTTTCATCATCACAGTGAATATCTTTCTGGTGAGTAAGCACGTAGTCAGGAAGTAGAAGCGCTTTGATGGGCAGTTTTAATTTTGTCAAATATTTTTTCACTTTGGGAACAAATTCGTAAACGAACTATTCCCTGAACAAATATGATGTGTTCATCCGCGCTGATTTCTGCGACCGATAATACACTGGGAGAGTTTCCAGTTAAACGCTCCCGATTTTCCTGCTGTGCCAATGACAAATAGGGGTCATTGTGGATGCTCGAAGAATCTGAACACAAGGCGACCGATATCATCTCTTTGCTGACTTTAAAACCCGCAGCCGATGTTCCTTTCGGGGTGCAAAGGTTTTTCTGGGCAGAAGTTTAAAATTTAACCCAGGTTCGTCGACGTTGTCTATTTGCTCTGGGCTTAATTCTAGGTCACCGATGATTTTTAAAAATCTTGCAGAAAAATATTGGTGGCCGCTACAGGCAGAGAGCCGGCCGACTAAGCGGAGACCGAACTAACCGAGGCCGAACTTACGAGAGTCTACTGTACACGTTTGCAAAAGCTATCACCGAATATGTTTTTGATCAGACTAATAGTTTGCAAATGCTACAATGGAAGACGATAGGAAGACGAAAAAATAGGAAGACCCAGAAAGAGATGGTTGGATGATGTGGAAGACGACTTGAACATTATCAATGTAAGACTGAAGGAAACGTGTGAAATGAAAATAGTCCAAGATGTCACAGGAAATTCATTATGGGACAGACAACGTAGCACAGACCTCAGGCAAAACTGTAATATATAGAACCTAAATGACTGGACACTGAAAAGAAAAACAGCATGGCATAGCATATAAGCAGAATGGGAGAAGGAAGACTGGTAATGATAGCACGAGACAGATCAAACGGCCGAAGGAGTATAGGAAGGCCAAGGAAGAGATGGAGTGACAACCTGGATATCTGATGAGGAGGCATCCGAAGATGGAATAGGCGCGAGCCTATTAAAAAAGCAGGAAGAAGAAGAAGAATGTAAGACTATGGAGGGAAAGGATACAAGAGAGATCTCAATGAAAGGACATAGTCAGACTTGGGCAAAGACCCATCTAGGGTTGTGATGCCAAAATAAGAAGAATATCTAACAATGAAACACAGAAAACGTTTGTTTTCTATACTCCCACAAAATTTATTATAACTATGTGACTACAGCTGTTTCGGCAGAGTGCCTTTCTCAAGTGATTTAATTTACTGTGGGTTTGCCTTTTTAAAGTCTTTAACTGAAGAGGTTGAGGAGTGGGGAGCTGTTTGTCTCGAGTTGGTCATTCAGAATTATATCTGTATTTTTTAATTTATTAATTTCCATAGATTCTAATAAAGATAGCTTAAGGCCTTTATTTTGAATATGCAGAATTTGAAACTCTTCATTACAAGAATGAATATAATCTAGAAGATGAAGTGCGTATGTAGAGTAGAAGTGTTTGTTTTTCTATTGTTGAAAGCCCTTTTGTATTCTGCTATCCGTTTGTCAAAGGTTCTGCCAGTTTGACCGATGTAAGCTTTCGGACAGTCACCACAAGTTAGTTTGTAGACACCACTCTGTAGTTGTTTTCTCTTTCGGTTCTTATTGTTCTTAATATACTTGCTTAAGTTGTTGTTAGTTCTGAAAGCTGGTGTTATTCCTTTCTTTTTTATGTATCTGGCTTTTTTGTTGTTATCTTGCCAGTATATGTGATAGAGCAGAAGGTACTGGGTTCTTTCTGTGGTGGTGGATAGACTAATTTCAGGGCTTTATCCACCACCACAGAAAGAACCCAGTACCTTCTGCTCTATCACATATTATACTGGCAAGATAACAACAAAAATAGCCAGATACATAAAAAAGAAAGGAATAACACCAGCTTTCAGAACCAACAACAACTTAAGCAAATATATTAAGAACAATAAGAGCCGAAAGAGAAAACAACTACAGAGTGGTGTCTACAAACTAACTTGTGGTGACTGTCCGAAAACTTACATCGATCAAACTGGCAGAACCTTTAACAAACGGATAGCAGAACACAAAAGGGCTTCCAACGATAGAAAAACAGACACTTCTACATACGCACTTCACCTTCTAGATCACAATCATTCTTTTAATGAAGAGTTTCAAATTCTGCATACTCAAGATAAAGGCCTTAAGCTATCGTTATTAGAATCTATGGAAATTAATAAATTAAAAAATACAGATATAATTCTGAATGACCAACTCGAGACAAACAGCTCCCCACTCCTCAACCTCTTCAGTTAAAGACTTTAAAAAGGCAAACCCACAGTAAATTAAATCACTTGAGAAAGGCACTCTGCCGAAACAGCTGTAGTCACATAGTTATAATAAATTTTGTGGAAGTATAGAAAACAAACGTCTTCAGTGTTTTATTGTTAGATAAAATGATCTTCCATCAAGTAACGGTCGAATCCAACAATTATTTAGAAGAAGAATAGTTTGGTTATAGCGTGTTTTTGATAAAATAAACATACGGACATAGAAAAAAGGGTACCCAGTAATACTGAATTTATTACAACATCGTACAATACGTTGTGAAGAGTTACTTTAATCTGAATTGTGCCTAGAGTGAAAGACGAACAAATTTTCAACAGCTTAGTGAGTTTGATAGGGGAGAATAGTGTGCTTGCGTGAGGCCGATGTGTCCTTAAGTCGATAGTCTCCAATATAGGCTGTACACAGCCTACGGCGTGTATTGTAAACCATTGGTTAAGTCGGTGGTCATTTAAATTCACCCCGTTATTTAAATTTGTTTTAGAATCACTCTTTTTTAACTACACTAAATTTACAATCAAGATGCAGTAGAAATAAACAGACCAAGTCACGTTTAATGATACTAGGAGCACTCCCGAATCATAATTTACAATGTATATACATTGTAAATCCCAAATAATGATTTCCAAAGTTTATACATTGTAAATTATGATTCGGGAGTGCTCCTAGTAGCATTTAACGTGTCTTGGTTTTACTCCAGGGAAATAAGGTTTTTGTCGGGACACTTGAGCAGCCAGGTTGCAAATGGTTTTTTTGGGTACTATATGCCTAATACATTATAAATACAAAAATGCCCGTCACAGTTCGGACGAGAAACTTAGTTATTAACAAATAAGGGTCGAACATGGCAGTTTTTTCGTTTAAATCGCTACAGGTAAAAATAGGGTAATTATATATATTATTTAGAGTAACAGTATTTTAGTAGATCAGCCAAGGTTTAAAATTACACTTTTTGAATTTTGGTCCTATCATTTTTTGCTTCGGAAATTGCAATATAAGACTAGAATTTCAAAAATAAAAAATGTGCTATAACTTTTTGCGAAAATGACCTTAAGACTTTCATTTAGTTTAAATTTTATTCAATTTGTTTATCGCAAAGAGGTTTTGTTTCGCAATGTTATTGTTCAGAAAATAATAATGACATAACAATTCTGTAGAAACCACATGCAAGAATAATAGTTATATTTTCAAAATGTTGAAAAAAATCATTAAAAAGTCGTTTTTATCACTCCGAAAAAAGTTTAGTAAAATAGAGTCATTTTTGGCCTAAAAACAATTTGAATAGCTTTGTTAATCTTGACTATAGATAGAGTAACTCTACTTTAGGATTTCAAAAGCTTATATTTTTACACGAATTTTCGGAAAAAACTTTTTGCCTAGGTTAATTAGGCTTAAAGTTAGCCACTTTTATTATTTAATTTGCAGTTACTTCTATATACATCAAATTCTCCTGTAACACTGTTAGTTACCATACTACTCCGACACGGCTTGGCCGATTTTTATGAAATTTTACATGTATATTCTATAGGACGGAGAAGAGGTTTAAATCTATTTTTTATACCCATAAGTTATAAGGGAGGTTGCCCCCCTGCCATTTTTTTTTATTTTTTTAGACAAAATAATCTACCTTAATTTTATATGATGTAGAATTAAAAAATACATACAACCCTTAATTTTCACTCTTTTATCACCAACCCCTATTTGTTAATAGCCATCTATATATTTACATCTATAAAATTCTCCTGTCACAGTGTTACTTTACATACTCCTCCGAGACCGCATGACCGATTTTTATGAAATTATATATGTATATTCGGTAGGTCTTAGAATCGGTCGTAATCAATTTTTCATATCCCTGAGTGATAAGGAGAGTTCCCCCTAACATTTTGTAATGTTAGGTGGGGGTGTGTGTACATAACGTACTCTATAAGACTACGAGTACATACAAATTTAAAAAATTATGATCAAAATCCATCAACAAGCTCCGGCGATATTAATCGCAGCATATGTTTGCAGAATCAGTTTCATTTTTTCAGTGCACGGATTTTAATAATTCCCCTCCACCGTCTACGAATTAATTCCGTTCGGACGCCATTTTTAAAACTTTATTAACCATTCTGTTGAGGTTCAAAGTTTACCCAAACTATTACAGATAAACTATATATCTTCAACTTCAAAATAGCTCTAGTTAGGTTGCTTAATTGTTATAAACAAAGTAGCCGTCAATTAAATAAAAAAGTGGCTAACTTTGACCGTAATTAACCTAGGCAAAAAGTTTTTCTTTAAAAATTCGTATAAAAATACCAGTTTTTCAAATCCCATTGTTGTTTTAGCCTACAGTCAATATTAACAAAGTTATTCAAATTGTTTATAAGCCAAAAATCACTATATTTTAGTAAAATGTTTTCTGAGTGATAAAAATGACTTTTCAACGATTTTTTTAAATGCTTTGAAAAAAAGACTATTCTTCTTTCACGTTGTTTTCACAGAATTGCTATATCATTATTATTTTCTGAATAATAACATTGCAAAAAAAAACTCTTTGCGATAAACAAATTGAATAAAATTTAAACTAAGCGCAGAATAATCTTGAAATTTTTAGGGCATTATATGTACTGGTTGACTTAACTTTTTGTGCAATATCAAAGTCTTCAGTTCATTTTCGCAAAAGTTATAGCAAATTTTTTATTTTCGAAATTTTAGTCTTTTTTTGCAATTAGCGAAGCAACAAATGATCAGACCAAAATTCAAAAACTGCCATTTTACACCTTTGCTCATCTACTAAAAGAAAAATACTCTAAATAAGATATTTACTAACACTATTTTTACCTGTAGCGATTTAAACTAAAAAACTTCAATTTTTGACCCTTATTTGTTAATAACTAAATTACTCGTCCGAACTGTGACGGGCATTTTTGTATTTATAATGTGTTAGGTATATAGTACCCAAAAAACCCATTTGCAACCTGGCTGCTCAAGTGTCCCGAACATGGTATATTTTTGCCTTATTTCCCTGGTGTATTTGTTTATTTCTACTGCATCTTAAACGTAAATTTAGTATAATATGTATTTTCTGTTCTAAGATATATAGCGACACGCTTCATTTATTATTTTTTTAATTGCTAATTTTAAATAATAACTTTTCTCAAAACGAAAGAATACGTCTCATGTTAAATTCACATGTGTTTTCGTTCCTAAAATACAAAACCCGATTGTATAAAATTAATGGTTTTTTCAGGGAAACACAAATTGTCAGATTGGCCACGCTCTTTATGTCAACTTCTTAAAAACTACAGAAAGGTTCTCAGCTTTTAAAACGCCAAATTTAGTAATTTATCGCCTTTTCTGGCCACATGGTAGAACCACATACATGATAACATAATAGTGTTGTGATCTCGGTCAGTATGGACACAGCGGGCACGCAGCGCAGTCACACCCTCGCTAAAATAACAATCCCTTACGAGATATAAACGAAGCACGCTTGTTTACCCAAAAAAATAAATATATTACTGTTCGTTGTTTTACACTTACTTTAATTTCAATAATTGTTTCCGTAAACCACCAACGAAACAGATAGTTTTTGTCCTTCAAAGTTTACTAAAAGTAACGAAAATGAACAATTTTCCTACGGGCGTGACGTTGTACGCTATTGTGCGTTGTGTATATTGGAGACCATCGCCTTAGAAAAATAGCCACGAGGTTACACAGAAGTATCAATACAGTGGTGGTTTCGGCCTCACACCAAGATCGCCCCCTTAGGGTTTTGTCTCTACGGGACCGCTGCACGTTCACAAGGTCAATTGCAGACCAAAGGTTTGGAGAGCATGAAAGGCCTATTTCAATACGAACTGTTTATCGCCTGATAAGAAGTTTTGGGCTTACTTCATACCATCCTCAGTTTGTTCTACCTCTCACTACTAAACACCAAAGTGATCGACTTGTTTGGAGTAGGTAACAGCTGAACTGGGACCACGAATGGAATAACATTGTCTTTAGTGACCATTGACGTAGTAATACCATTGACGTAGTGAAAGACAAGATTCTCTATTTTCTATGGAAAAACATGTTCACCATACTTGGAATTATTACTTTTGGAAGCAGTTCACCTTTTAACTCTGCGTTACTCTTTACGAAAATCAGCCATGATTGATGATCACCCAGAATTTATTTTCATACAATTTCATATTTTTTCCTTTTTGTTTTATATCAAACGTGTTACATTATTTCTCTAAACGTTCGAATAACACCTGCAATAATTTATTTCAAAGACTCCGATTTCGCTTGAAATGATAAGTTTTTATAATGTTTTTTATTATCAAAGTTTTAAGTTAGGTAATTCGAATGGCTTACACCCATAAATCAAAGATACTTATGAAATCCAAAAAACCTCAAAGCCCATAATCTAGTCAAATATTGATTAAAACCGAGTATTTTTATTATCAAATATTATATTGGATTATTCCGAATTTATCAGACATGTATACGAGGAGTACGAATAAAGGATCCGACACAATTTGAACGTTTGAATTTGAAGAATTTGAACCTAATGGAAGTCTTTGCCGAACGTATTACCGATTTGGATAGGACATCTCCAGTTAATCATAATTTCATATCTTTGTCTATGTGTGGTTGTTGTTCTGTTCTGTGATCATCAAATAGTCCTTTCAAATATTGATCGATAAAACTACTGTGATCATCAAATCGATAAAACTACTGGTAAATCATATACAGAGAGAGTCTGTAAAGTGGAATAAATTCAATATCTCAAATACTAATTGTTTTTTTGGAAAATGCTCAGACCCGTCGATTAGTATTTCAAATTGTCCTTTTTGACATTCAATAATAATGTATACAGGGTGTCCCAATTTAGAGATATGACGTCATCGTCGATTTTCTTAAATGGCAACACTGTCATTTTGATAGCTAATTTGATAGGGTTTGTAAAGTTATACATAACTGCAAAATATCAAATTTTTATTCTCTACCATTTACAAGATTATAGAAAATAACAAAGTTATATCTGTAATTTGGAATATATTCAATAATTAAAATACTAACTGTTTTTTTGAAAAATGCTCAGACCCGTCGATTAGTATATCAAATTGTCCTTTTTGACATATAATAATAATGTATACAGGGTGTCCCAATTTAGAGATATGACGTCATCGTTGATTTTCTTAAATGGCAACACTGTCATTTTGATAGCTATTTTGATAGGGTGTGTAAAGTTATACACAACTGCAAAATTTCAAATTTGTATTCTCTACCATTTAGATGATAATAAAAAATAACAAAGTTATGAAAAAGAAGTAATCAACTAATAATTGAATTTAATTATTTCAATAAATTAAGCAAAAACTCATAATGTTGCCCTCAATTATTGTCAAATTGTCAATGGGCAACGTTATGAGCATTTGCTTAATTGAAATAAATAAATTCAATTATTATTTGATTACTTCTTGTTCTTCATAACTTTGTTATTTTTTATTATCTTGTAAATAGTAGGGAATAAAGTTTTGAAATTTTTCAGATGTGTATAACTTTACACACGCTATCAAAATAGCTATCAAAATGATAGTGTTGCCATTTAAGAAAATCAACGATGACGTCATATCTCTAAATTGGGACACCCTGTATACATTATTATTATATGTCAAAAATGACAATTTGATATACTAATCGACGGGTCTGAGCATTTTTCAAAAAAACAGTTAGTATTTTAATTATTGAATATATTCCAAATTACAGATATAACTTTGTTATTTTCTATTATCTTGTAAATGGTAGAGAATAAAAATTTGATATTTTGCAGTTATGTATAACTTTACAAACCCTATCAAATTAGCTATCAAAATGACAGTGTTGCCATTTAAGAAAATCGACGATGACGTCATATCTCTAAATTGGGACACCCTGTATACATTTTTATTGAATGTCAAAAAGGACAATTTGAAATACTAATCGACGGGTCTGAGCATTTTCCAAAAAAACAATTAGTATTTGAGATATTGAATTTATTCCACTTTACAGACTCTCTCTGTATAAATATTGTTATGATCTGCTTTCTCTTACTTTTATATTAATTAGTATTTATTTAATTAATTATTCAATTGTCGCAAATCAGACATAAAATTAAGAAAAATCTCAGGGTGCCTTTTTATCATACAAAAAAATAACTAAATTATCTTAGGTTATACTTATCCTTTCTCGTGGTTTCAGTATCTCTTAGTTGATCCTTTATTTATCAATCAAATCCTGTGGGCATAACTGTCCCAATGAAATTTTTACCACATAAATTAATTTTAATTCAACAAATATTTATCGGTTTGTTCTTGATAGCATTGATAAAACAAACTAAACAAACAAATTTAGATATTCGCAAAACTATTTATACTTCCTATTAAATTTTTGAAATATTTGAATTTTAGTTCATATGCTTTTACTCAAAAAAATTAACTTCTGAACATAAATAAAATCTATCACATAAGTTATTGACTGACCTTTTGATTCACACACAATGATGTCTCCTCTTGACCCAAACAGCTCTTCCTTGTTGATTATGTTAGGCTACCCATCAAAGCCCTCTCCGTTCTCAGCATCAATCCAACAGCATACCAGCAACTAATTCTCCAAAACACGAGCCAGGCCTCTTTTGACCAGTACTCGTTAAAAAAAACTCCAAAATTCTCTCCTCTCTTTCTCACAATAATATTCTCTCCCTTGGACTTTACAGAATCAAAGAGGTATTTCTTCTCAATTTTATCTGCCTCTCGTTCCACTTTTCAGCTACACTCTTCACTATCTAACAACCACTGGTACTTGCTTCTGAACTATTCACGAGAACTTTGACTGCTCTTCTCCGATGCCGGTCACATAATAATCTCCTTTTCCAAACTCTCTAAACATTCACCCTTCTCTCATCCCCATTCCACTTTTTTCATTCGAAAAACCCATGCATCCTTCCAAACAAATACTTCTACTCATGATAATTACTTTTCGGGAATTCTACAAATTTACTTGGGGCTTAAACAAAGAGCCTTAAAATTCCAACTTTCTCTACCTTACTTTTCTAAATATAATAATTACCTGTGGCTTTTGGCCTCTCCCGTAAGAAAGCAACCGTTTTAAAATTATAATCCCGAAATAAATTGTCTATTCGCATCACTTTATTTACTAATGTCTTTAATTCTTCAGGGAAGACTCATTAAGGATAAACCCACTGCTTAAAAACTAACTTATAATAAATGGTTACAAATCAATATACAGGGAGTATCAAATTTATGTGCCCGCGTTATATTAAAAAAAAATTAAGTTTTTATTCCATCTTTGATTGACAAAATGATACACAATAATATAGACCGCAATAAAGCAAAATATGGAGTTGATACTGTTGACCAGATATCTGAAGCTTCTAGTTGTGCAAGGTCCACCCTTCATTGGCCTTTGGTTATATTTTTTTAACTGACCAATATCGCGGAAACAAATATTCGTAAATTATGTATAAGATCAATAATCAGTAAATTTCTGGAAACTTTGGCTTTGAACTGATTCAATAACATCTTAAACGAAGAATTCACCAAGACAACTTTCCAATGCCTCTTCGCTTGAGGCTACAAGAAGTTGGCAGTTCCGTTCAAGATATTTCACTAAACCAAAATGAGGCGTATCGAAGGACGCAAAGATATGGAAGCAAAAAAACCACCATCTAAATTTGGATGTAAAGTGTTAAGTGTTACAAAATAAATGAATAGTTTACTTAGACGACTTAATTCAAGTTTATTTTAAAGGTGTTTACCCTTAATCATAGTTCTCTTGTATTGAATTCTTTTTTTTTTTTGTAATTCTTATATCCTTCTAAAAATATCGAAGACACTCTATTTTGTGATATGTATATATTTTTCAAACACTAAAAATGAGATAAAGATTGATATGTTTCTAGGAAAGAAGTTATTTTTATCATATTACTTTTTTAATATTAATAATTTTTATTAAAATAATGAGTAATGCGAAGGTTATCTTGGAAGCCAAAAATCATTAGACAGATATATTTATATTCCTTTTTTTAGTCCAGGGACCAAAGCTTTTCACGGCGTAATTTTTGTAGAATGGATCAATTTGCTTGACAATTTGAAAATAAGTAGTGGAGACAATGTTGTCAATCGGCGTATAATTATCCGATTTGCGTATCTTATTCGTATCTTTAAATAAATCGGATATTTGCGTATATTTTTCAGTGTATCTACCAATGTACAACAGACTAATAAACTTAAAAAAAATCCGCTTCTCATTCATATATTCCCAACAACATAATAATTTTCTTTGGTTCCATCCAAATTTCTATAAATAACCTGTATTATATTGGATGAATGTTAGCGACATCCGATACTTTTCCAAATGATAGATCCAATTCAAATTTCAAAAACAGCCGATTTTATTTATGGGTTTTTAATCTTTAAACGTATGATAGCTACTGCACGAATTAGATTTATTTTTATTTTATGTAGTGCAGCGCTTAGGCAAACGTCTGGTGAAAATATAATTGGCAACATTGATTTTAATTATAGAATAATTTTTGACGTAGCGTATCCCACGTTGTAACCAGGATGATCCTAAAGGGGGGGTTAACCCCCTAACCCCCCTGGTTACGCCTATGAACGTATATTTTCGTGACAAATCGGAGTTTTTTCTAGCGATCATCGGATAATCTAGAGAAATGCGGTTGGCAACACTGAGTGGATAGTCCGTGGATCAAAATCTATATGATGCCGACAGGCGCTTTTACCATGGGGGTGGTTGCCACCCCATCTCGGGGGTGGAAATTTTTTATTATATTTTGATCTCAAAAGTTAATAAAAACATTCATTCTAAGCAAAAAATGTTCTATACATTTTTTTGATAAAATTAATAGTTTTTGATTTATTCGCTATCGAAAGTGTTAGCTTTATATATAAAAAATCAATGTTTTTCGATGGTATACTCATTTACGATTCACTCAATTTTTGCCGTAGAACAAATTTTATCAAACCAAGTTCTTGGGAATTAAATTACCTACAATTTCATATTTAAACATTTTTTCGTATCTCTGATGCTAATCTTTCTATTCTGAAGAAAATGGCATTTTTTACCAGCAAACATTCGTTATTCACTTTAAACTTCAGTTTTTTTAAAACTAATCATTCGACGCCAGTCAAACTTCTAGAATCTATTAATAATACATAAATAAAGAAGAATAAATTAGGCCAATGACCAAAAATACCGCTATCTTACATTATTATGCTTCCAATTGGATTTCTCCTTTTTTTTTCAAAAAAATTATTGATTTTTTAACCGTAACTTTTTTATTTTTTATCTTAGAAAGTTCGTTAAAAAAGAATTTTGTAGGTTTTTGCAAGATCTATAAGGCTGTTAATATTAAATCTTTTTAAAATTCTCAGTTACAAAAAGAGGCGGCATTGAAAGGGTTGTTAAAGGTGGGTTTTGCATGATATTACAAGTTTTAATTGTCAATAGCTCACTCAATTTTTGCCCCAAAAAAATGTTTGCAAACCAAGTTCTTAGGAATTAAATAAGCTACAATTTCATGTTGAAATATTTTTTCGTATCTCTGATGCTAATTTTCTATTCTGAAAAAATGGTTATTTTTTACCAAACTACATAGACTCGTTATTCGCTTTTAACTCTATTTTTTTTAAACCTAATCATTCTAAGCCGACCAAACTTCTAGAACCTATTAACAATACATAAATCAAGAAAACCAAATCAGGTCAATGACAAATTTTAATTAGGGTGGTGATTAGGGGGTTGTTTACGATCACTTTTTTAGCTAGAGTTTTTTTTATTTCTGGAGATACATATTTTTAATTACTTTAAATTAGTTTCAACAAGTTATCCTCGAAAAATGCATTGTTTTCCCGTCCTTTGACTTTTAAACTACAATATTTAGCATTTGACGAAGGAGAGCCAACATTTAATAAAGTATAGCTCGATTACTATTGGTATTAAAGAAAATTTAAAAAAAAATGGTTTTGTTTATTTTTTCAAAAGGTACATTTTTGTTAGGTAAAGTTGTTTTGATAAAACGAAAACTTTTTGAGTTATTAGCAGAAAACTGTTTAAAAACATTGATTTTTGAAGTTATACTTCTTTACGATCGAGGGTGAAATTTTATAATTCCCTGGCCATGCGCAGACATACAGTATGTAGTTCGTTGCTAATCTTTCAAATTATGTATGTATCAGCGCAAATAAGTCATTAAAAGAATATATTAGTGTTCTTAGTAAATGTATTATTTATTATAATTTTTGTGTCTTTGGATTTGTCTTCCTCGGGCGTAAGATAATAAAATATCTATTTTTATACTTCACTTTGATCTATTTGTCACCGTGATGTGTAATTATATCCGACACGCCAATAGCACGGGGCTTGATAGCTCGGTTGGTATAGCATTGGACCAGAGATCGAAAGATCGGGGGTTCAAATCCCGGACGATTCATATTCATTTTTTTTTATTTTTTCATTTTTTTTTGGTATTGTTAAGTTTTGGTTAATTTTGGGTAATTATTGTTAATTTTTGGTATTGTAACTGTTAAGTATATTTATTTCGTTGAAATTATATATAAGTATAACTTCTTACGTGCGTACAAAGTACACACACATTCTTTTTTTTTTCGATATTAAACTAACATTAATAACATAGCGAATAAATCGAAAACTATTAATTTTTCAAAAAAATGTATAGAACGTTTTTTGTTTATAATGAATGTTTTTACCAACTCTTGGGGTCAAAATATAATAAAAATTTCCACCCCCAACATGGGGTGGCAACCACCCCCACGGTAAAAGCGCCTTTTGGCATGATATAGATTTTGACCCTTGGACTATCCATTACTTATTCTCAAATTTTCAAGCAAATCGATCCATTCTGTAAAAATTGTGAGGTTTTGTCCTATTTTAAGCTTCATTACTTGGACTATTTCTGGAGATGATTAAATTTATTTTTTCCGTTGCTGTTTAGATTAATAGTATATTAAGTATGGAGAGTACAAATACACGAGAGTACAAGACAGCAGAAACGAAAAATCAATCATAGATTACTTTTTGGTAAGCAGCAACAAATGGAAAAGAGTACAGGATACGAAAGTGAAAAGAGGCTCGGAGATTGGCAGTGACCACCATCTAGTAATAATGAGAATGAGAACAACAGAGGAAAAAGAAGAAAAGAGAAGAAAGGTAGTAAATGAAAAAATAAAAAGTTACAAATTAAAAGAGGAAATATATAAGAAGAAATTCCAAGAAAAATTAGATAATACTTTGAAAGGTAGGGCAAAAAATACAAATATAGAAAAAAAATGGGAATATCTAAAAACCAGCATAATCAAAGCAGCTGAGGAAACTTGCGGGAAAGCAAAAATAGCAAACACTAACATGAGGAGAACAGAATGGTGGACGGAAGAAATACGAGAGAAAATAAAGAACAAAAAAGACAAATGGAAAAGATACCTAAGCACAAAACACCCGGAAGATTACGAAGCATATAAAGAAAAAAGGAAAGAGGTTAAAATAGCGGTGAAAGCAGGAAAGGAAAGGTCATGGGAGATATTTGGACAAAAAATGACAAAAAATTATAGGGAAAACCAAAAACTCTTCTACGGCGCATTAAAACAACTCAGACAAAAGAAAGAGCACACGATGCCGAATATAAAAGACAAGAATGGAAACGTACTAACAGAAGAAAAACAAATAATGGAAAGATGGAGAGAACATTTCAAAGAGCTAACTCATGTAGACAAGGACAACATAGGGGAGATACAAGAAAGGAATGAAGAACAACAAGTGGAATCCATAACAAGAGAGGAATTAGAGAAAGCAATAGAAAGAGTAAAACTGGGCAAAGCACCAGGCAAGGATCATATCACCCCGGAAATGATAAAATTCATGGGGACAGAGGGAATGGATAGCATGAAAGAACTAATGAATGATATCATAAATAGAGCAGAATTACCAAAGGACTGGAAGAAAGACATTATATTACCAATACACAAAAAGGGAGACAAGAGAAACTGTAATAATTACCGAGGTATCACCATATCAAGTATCCCTGGGAAGGTATTAGCAAGAATACTAGAGACAAGAATAAAAACACAAATAGAAACAACTATGGAAGACACACAGTGTGGATTCAGGAAGGACAGAAGCACGCAAGACCTAATATTCACATTAAGACAAGTAAGTGAGAAGGTAATCAAGAAAAATAGAGAGATACATATGTGCTTCATTGACCTGGAAAAGGCGTTTGACAGAATCCGAAGAAAGGACGTTTGGAAGACACTAACAGAAAGGGGAGTCGACAGACACATAATAGAAGTAATAAAGGATATGTACAAAAATAATACAAATACAGTAAGAACCAATAACGAGGAATCCAGAGAATTTTCTACAAGTCAAGGCGTCAAACAGGGATGCGTGCTGAGTCCACTGCTATTCTCAGTGGTACTGGATGAAGCGATAAAGAAAGCCAAGAGAAGAATGAGAAAACTAACATTAGGATACTGGCAAATGAAACAGACTCAACTATCGGAGCTACTATTTGCAGACGACATGGTATTGATAGCAGAAAACAGAGAAGACTTACAGAACAATCTTGAAATCCTAGAAGAAGAACTATCAAACATAAATATGAAAATTAATACAGAGAAAACAAAAACAATGATAATTTCAAATACGAGGAAGACACACGCAATAGAATTAGACGGGAAACAACTAGAGCAAGTGGAATATTTTAAATACCTAGGAGTAATAATCGAATCAAATGGTAAACAAGACATGGAAATAAACGAGAGAATGGGACGAACAGGAAGCTTATTTAACACTATGAAAACAACATTTTTTGGGAAAAAAGGGATACCGGAAAAAGTAAAAACGGCAGTCGTTAAATCAGTAGTTAGACCAACAATCATGTATAGCAGCGAGACATGGACATTGACGGGGAGACAAAAATCCAGAGTCAATGCTATGGAAATGAGGTTCCTGAGGAAAATAGCAAACAGAAAAAGGACAGACAAAATACGAAACGAAACAATTAGACAAAACCTAAAACTAGAACCAATCAATGAAAAAATAGTAGAAGGACAACTTAGATGGTTCGGGCACGTGTGTAGAATGTCGAACGAGAGGCTAACAAAACGAGTGTTCGAAACGAGAGTGCAGGGGAAAAACAAAAGAGGGAGACCAAGAGTTATGTGGGTAGATGAAATCAGGAAAGAAGTCGAGAAGAAGGGATTGACATTGGAAAGTGCAAGAAACCTAGCGCAAGATCGGAAAGCATGGAGACTACAATGCCAAACTCAACTCCACCAGCCTTACACCTAAAGGTAGAAAGGCTTAGGACTAAGTAAGTAAGTAAGTAAGTATGGAGAACGGTAAGGGTTTTATACCGATCGAAGACAATTGTTTGGAGGAGGAGCGGAGCAACGACTCCAATTATTGTCCGAGATCGGTTACCCTTAACGTTCGACATGCTTATAACGTTTTTTGCACGATTGATACCATTATAAATTATAAAATTAAACATTTTCGTCATATTGACTAGTTTCATTCATTTTATCAAGATAAATACTTTGGTTGTTAGGTAGTAACTAGGGTGCATAACAACAATAGAGAATTGAGTTTTTATTTAGTTGTCAATAATTTTAAGTACAATTTTGATTATTATAAATTAAAATATGAGCGAAAGTGAATTTGAAGAAATTGAACGGGCTTGGGAAGAAGCTTGCCCAAACAAGTGGGATTTCATTAAATAATTTAACAAATTGTACCATAAGTTTCAATATTAATAAATAATTCGTTAGTTTTCTTTGTTCTTTCAAAAAATAAATTAAAATTAAGAGATTTTTTAACTCGACGGTAAGTGAATTACTTACCGTCGAGTTGGAGTACTTACCGTCGAGTTGCTAGTAAATGTCACCTACTGACGTAAAATCTGTCACGGTAAACAGTCAAAAATGATCAATCGTGCAAAAAATATATTTAAACAGTTTAAACAATATTATAATCCATTATTAAATAAACGTAGGTTTATTCCATTATTATAATTATATAGGGTGAGGCAGATAAAGGGCCTATTAGAAATATCTCGAGAACTAAAGGCAACAGAATCATGAAAATTGGAATGAAGGGGTTTTGAAGAGTGATCTATTTAATGAAAATATTTTCATCTATTTTCTATTTCCGGTTATACCGGAAGTTGTTTATAACTTCGTTTTTTTAATGGGACACCCTGTATATTTTTACATTTTTGGATTTTCCTCAATGTCTCCTTTCTTAATATATGACGTTTTATATTATTATACAGGGTAGTTTAAAAGATAATTACGTATTTTTATTAATTTCGTAGCAACTTTCACACCCTGTAGCATTATAGTACTTTGACATCAAAAACTCTATTTACGTTCAGATGATTTTTAATATAGTCTACTATTGTTAAACATTATTAGTATAGCTATATATTGAATTTTAGTATACAGGGTTGGTCAAAACACGGAATGAATATTTTCTGAGTTTTCTTAAATGGAGCACCCTGTATTTTAGTATTGTAGTGAAATGATATTTTATGGTACTTTTTTATTTTATAAGCATTCCCTATACCTAACTGCTTTAATTTGTGAGTTATTGGTGATTCAAGCCAAACATTAATTGCAACAAAAAATACGTGAAATTTTATTAGGTTGGCCTTGAAAATATTCAGTCACAAATAATTTTTCGGAAATAAATACATATTAATCTAGACTGATCGTTAAAATTCCCGATAATGGTTGAGCTATCAACATACTTACGTAGTTATGATTGTTGGTGCGATTAACAATTAAGCACAAATTAAAGCAGTTAGGTATAGGGAATGCTTAAGAAATAGAAAAGTAACATAAATATCGTTTCATTACAATACTAAAATAAAGGGTGTTCCATTTAAGAAAACTCAGAAAATACTCATTCCGAGTTTCGACCAACCCTGTATACTAAAATTCAACAATTAGCTATACTAATAATTTCTGACAATAGTAGACTATATTAAAAATCATTTGAACATAAATAAAGTTTTTGATGTCAAACTACTCCAATTCTACAGGGTGTGAAATTTGCTACAAAATTAATAAAAAAAAACGTAATTATCTTTTAAACTACCCTGTATAAGAATACAAAACCTCATATTTTAAGAAATAAGACTTTGAGTAGAATCCAAAATTGTAAAAATATACAGGGTGTCCCATTAAAAAAAAAACGAAGTTATAAGCAACTTCCGGTATAACCGGAAGTAGCGAATAGATGAAAATATTTTCATTAAATAGATCACTCTTCAAAACCCCTTCATGCCAATTTTCATGAGTCTGTTGCCTTTAGTTCTCGAGATATTTCTAATAGGCCCTTTATTTGCCTCACCCTGTATACTGTATTTCCTTTATTATACAGGGTGAATGGGGAGGAATGTGCCAAACTTCAAGACTGTATAATATACGTAAAAATAATCAAAAATAACTCATATGTTGTTATTCGATTTTCATTTGTTTCCGAGATATGGGGTGTTAAAATTTTTTTTACAAACTGACGATTTATTTATTGCTCTAAAACCGGTTGAGGTGTGCAAATGAAATTTGGTGGGTTTTAAAACATAGTTGTTGCGCATATTTTGACATATAATTAAGAATTTTATATTTATCATTGGCGCGCATGCGGATAATAATCTGTAATATTTAAAGATAAAAATGGTACGCCACTGAAATATTTCAAATTAAAAATCTTTCTTGAATTCCTCGTTCAATTTTTGACAAAATCTATCTTCCCTTTTTTCATGCAACGCTTCGTTTTCATGCAAAAAATAAAACATCTTAACGCTTACAAAGTTTTCGACGAAGTTTCTGTATGAATGTGTAGAAACTTATTCCGAATACGTTGTAAACGTTAAGATATTTTATTTTTTGCATGAAAACGAAGCATTGTATGAACAAACATGAAGATAGAATGTTTGTCAGAATTTGAACAGGGAATTCAAAAATAATTTTTAATTTGAAATATCTCAGTGGCGTACTATTTTTTTTCTTTAAAAAATTTCAGACTATTACTCGTACGCGCGCCAATGGTGAAAATAAAACTCTTAATTGTGGTCAAAACATGCGCAACAACTATGTCTTAAAAACCACCAAATTTCATTTTCACACCTCAACCGGCATTTTAGAGCAATAAATAAATCGTCAGTTTGCAAGAAAAATTTTAACACGCCATATCACGAAAACAAATGAAAATCGAATAACAACATATTATGAGTTATTTTTGATTATTTTTACGTATATTATACACTCTTGAAGTTTGGCACATTCCTTCCCACTCACCCTGTATATGTATCTAAATTTAAAGACTCCTTCCTACATATTATTATGGTTCCGAAACTACTTTTTTCTACAACCACTATTCAAAGTGCACTTTTCTGCACGGTTTTATGTTAGCAAACTTGATATTTTCTCACAGTATAAGATTTTTGACATTAGTGTGCAGAAAAGTGACGTTTCTGTGCCGCAAAGTGACGTTTCTGTGCCGCAAAGTTCTTTTCTGCACAGTTGACTACCTCATTCTGAGTAACGTTATATTCTGTTTACATCCGTGGACTACCGCATTCTGAGTAACGTTATATTCTGTTTACATCCGTGGTTAAACTTTAGACAAAAATATATAACCTATAAGACAATTATTATATTTAACTATAGCATAGAAACTAAATTATGGATGTTACAACTGTTTTATTTTACAATTTTATTCTTATTAAACATTTTATAATTATCAAATAACCAATAAGGATTTAGCAACCTGTGCAAGAGACGTGGAATGAAGTAGGTTTTGTGTAAATCCGTGACTGCATAAATATAGTGTCAATAATGTGTAATACTTGTTTAAATTTAAACAAATTAAGGCAGTGCATTAATTTTTTAACTGATTTCTGTGCAATTTATTTAGGTATAAGGAATTTAAATTGATTAGTAGGTATTAATTAAATACAGTTTAAAATTTATCACATAGGTACCTATTATAATTAATCGTCGTTTGGAAATTGTGATTTTTATTTTTAGGAAAAACTGTGCTTGTAGAAAAAGTATAGTGTGAAACACGTGCAGAAAGGTAATTTCTCACTCGTTTGAATTGCGGCACTCGCTTGCGCTCGTACCGCAACTTTTCAAACTCGTGAGAAATTAGTACCTTTCTGCACTTGTTGCACAATATACTATTTTCTACGAGCGTGCAAAAATGTCTACTTTCGCGCACGCATTTTAGTTTAGAAAGTTTCACTTTTCCGCACGCGTGTTACTTTTCCGCACGCGGTTTTTACTTTTCCGCACGCGTGTTAATTTAGATATGTTAATATGGCCTTAACGTAATTATAATACATGCAATAAACTAATATTTAGATATTATTTACTAATTTATTTCAAATATATCTTATTGTGTTCCTGTTTTAATGAAATTAACGCGACGATTCGATGAAATAAAATTATTTTGACATAATATTCGAAAGTCAAATCGGTAGACAATAACAGGCGTTTTGAATCATCGTCATGGAAACCAAGATCGTCGTCATGCTAACTAATTATATTGAAAGTTTGGTTTTGACAACCTTGTCAAAGAATTAATTTGTGTATGTATTTTCATATTAATTAAATTAATTGATTAAGATTTGGTAATTTTTGAAAGACTCTTAGAAAGAATATTGTACCTAACTCTTGCAGAAAGTCTCTTTTCCGCACTCGACTGCTTGCCGAACTCCCGCTTCGCGTCGTTCGGCAAACTGCAGTCACGTGCGGAAAAGAATGTCTTTCTGCACTTGTTAGGAAAATAACTATCTTGTTGCATATCTGACTCAAATACTCTGTTTATTAGTGCATTACCTCCGATTTCGTTGAACCTCCATCGATTTGCATGAAAATTGGTGAGTGGTTAGAGGATATCTCAAGGAACAAAGGTAACATGGTGCCAACTTGCGCTATTACCCTGGGGGTGGATGCACCCCTCCTCGGGGGTGAAAATTATTTTATTAAAAATAACCCCACAATTCGATAGAGGGACAAATTATAAACAAAATTTGTTATATAAAGTTATTAAAATAAATCAAAACTTTTTGAGTTATTAAAGATCAAAGATTTTAATTTTTCGTGAGAAAAATGCATGTTTTTAACTGATTTTTCATAAATAACTCAAATACCATAAGTTCTTACAGAAAAGTTATTATTATCAAAATTGAGGCTAATAAAAAATCAAATAAACTCCTTACAAGAAAAACCTTTCAATGTTAACTAAAAGTGAGTTATAGGTAATTGTATATTTTTTTCGTTGAGTACCCAAATCTAAGTATTCAAGCTTAATTACCGGGAAAATGATGCATTTTGTAACATAAACTATTAAACATTTGTCAGATATCATAAAAATATCTATCAAATAAGCCCTCGAACAAGTTGATAGCATTAAAATTTATGCACCAAAAATGTTCAAAATGTATCTTTTAAAAATTTTTCCAAAAAATGTTATTGTTTTTTTGTAAATACCTCCGTTAATTTTTAAGATATCAGGTTCAGCTAAAAACTAGTTAAAAGTTCATTCCAAGAGCTATTAAAAAACGTCGACACTAGTATTTTAAACCTCTTAGGTTTTTAAAAATAAAAGGTTAAATGGCCCCGGTTACATGGTTCTCGCAGCAAAATTGAAATTGTAAACGTTTCTATCTCGGTTATATATCATTTTTTACGTATTGATTATTTTTGGAGTTATTATCAAAAGAAAATGAAAAGTACGATAATTTTAAAAATTCTGATTTTTTTAAATTATATTTTTTTTTTCAAAAATATGCATTCTAAACCCGTCAAAATTGTTGAAATCATTAACTATGTTAACCTAAAGAAATTCTTGTGAGAATTACTACAAATTTTAATTTTTGTGGAAATGGCGTATGTTTTATTTTTCACTTTTTCCTAAAAAAATCGAAAGGGTTCTCTTATTTTCATCATAACTTGCTTAATTTTGATGCTATTAACTTCTACTTGAGCTCATTTGATAGGTATTTCGAATTACTTTGACAAGTCTTTAACAAATATATTCTATAAAATGCATCGTTTTCCCGTTATGTAAGCTTGAATACTTAGATTTGAGTACTCTTCGAAAAAAATATACATTCAATTACCCATAACTCACTTTGAAATAACATTAGTTAATTCTTTAAATGGGGAGTGTATTAAATTTTTTATTATCTTTAATTTTGGTAATAATAGCTTTTTCACAAAAGCTTCTAGGTTTTGAGTAATACGTGAAAAACAGCTTTAAAACATGCATTTTTTTTAAGAAAAAATAAAAATTTTGATATTTAATAACTCAAAAAATATTGATTTATGTTAATAACTTAACAAATTTTGCTTAGAAGTTGCCACTCTATCGATTTTTGGTATTATTTTTAATAAAAATAATTTCACCCCCGAGAAACCACCCCCAGGGTAAAAGCGCAAGTTGGCATCATGTCACCTTTGTTCCTTGAAGTATCTTCTAACTACTCACCAAATTTCATGAAAATCGATGAAGGTTTAACGAAATCGGAGGTGATAACCTTCAGTGACTCTACTATATAGGGTGAGGCAGATAACTCGCCTATTAGAAATATCTCGAGAACTAAAGGCAACAGAATCTTGAAAATTTGAATAAAGGGGTTTTGAAGGATGATCTATTAAATGAAAATATTTTCATCTCTTTGGAACTTCCGGTTATACCGGAAGTTGCTTATAAATTTAAATTTTTTTGAATATATAACATTGAAAATTTTGACATTCGTCAAAATTTTGCATTTTGCTCCGTTCCCCTTGAGATTTTAATGTTGCCCCCATCCCACACTTAGAAAGCGGGGTTGGGAGTCGTGTTTGATATCAATCAATAGATTTTAGGTCATTTGCATATTTTTTCTATCGTATCACGATAAATCTTTTTTTTTCGATTACAGCGCCATAAATTACCAATTCTCAAAATGTCTCGAATAAATGTTTGCTAGTTTTGTTGCATCGACAACCCACACTGCCTTCAAAATCTATACTATTTTTTGTTTTTTTTTTAATTATCTATATTCTATATGCCTGTTTTTTCAACAGAAAAGGTTATTGAAAAGTAGGAGTAAACTATTAAGTTTGAATCTTTGAGACCTTTATAATAACTACTTTACAGTAATGTCGTTAATAACCTTAGGATTGAAGCTTAGTATGTGTGGAACACTCATTGATACTTAGAAATACGTTTTGCCCCTGAAAATGATCTTGGCGAATATATCTGATCGTCGCAAAATAGATTTTTGTATAGCGACATACGAATATATGACCCTCAACTGTAGTAGGTATTGCAAATGTTGATTAAATTGTTTTTGTGTATGTTTTTGTTTTGAGTGTATTAAAGTGAATTTTTGTAAATTCAAATTAAAAAAGGTTTTTAGTTTAATAAATAATTATTTTTCAGAATCCAGGCTATATGAAAGACAAATTCAAATTAGTTATAGAAACTTTACACGTAGGAGACAAAGGTAATCAAGAAAATGTGAGTAATCTATTTTTTTCTTTCTTTTTTATGCTTTGGGATCATCATTTAATGGGTAAATGGTTGTGGTCGACATTTTCATTCCTCCCCGTACATAATTTGGTGTTGTGCAAATTGTGAATTGCATTTAAACAGAATCCTGGTTATATGAAGGAGAATTTTGTTATTTGTATTGAAAGTATGCATATTGCTGATAATGGTCATCAGGATAACGTAAGTATTCGGTAGTTTTCGACAAATTTGCCGCTTTCTGCACAAATTTTGAACGCATTAGCACTTTAAATCACCATAATTGTTTTTAGTGAAGGTTACTTGACATTGAGTTATACATGCAGTTCTGTCAACCGTTCAAGTCTGTTCCGCTCAATTTTTAAAATGTTATGCTGCTTCTGAAGCGAGTATTAATAGTTTGCCCCTATCATTAGTGAAATTGGAAATAAAAAAGAAAAAGTACTCATAAAAAGTACTTATTTGATAGCTAACTAACTAATAAACTGATAGCAAATTCTAGGAAGTATAAAAATATTGGACATCTTGGATATTAAAGCACCCTATGTAACGCACAGCCGGCACAGCTGAATGTGGCTGAATTTTTATGTACAGTGTTGCCATGCTGTTTTCTATATATTTCTTTCATAATTTCAATCAATGTTAAATGTACCTACAAGGATAATAGAATAATAACATTTACTTCTCCGTCATTATACTAGGTATAATGACAAATGAGGTGTCAAATTAAAGCTTATAATCCAAGGATAGTACTAAAGGTGGGAAATTAGATCTAGGTTGTCTGTCTGACCGCGAATATAACTCATCCGTCACTATAACAGGTAGAATGACAAATGAGGTGTCAAATGAAAGCTTATAATTCAAGGATCGTACTAAAGGTGAGAAATTTCTCACCTTTAGTACCATCTTTGGATTATAAGCTTTCATTTGACACCTCATTTGTCATTCTACCTGTTATAGTGACGGAGGAGTTATATTCGCGGTCGGACGGACAGCAGGACAGACAGCCTATGTCAAACTTCTCACCTTTAGTACCATCCTTGGATTATAAGCTTTCATTTGACACCTCATTTGTTGTTCTACCTGGTATAGTGACGAAGGAATCATATACGCAGTTGGACAGACAGACGGACAGACAGCCTAGGTTAAATTTCTCACCTTTAGTACCATCCTTGGATAAGCTTTCATTTGACACCTCATTTGTCATTCTACCTGGTATAATGACGGAAGAGTTGAGTTTGCAAACAGACAGACAAGACGGACAGACGGACGTGGACAATTCAATGTTTTTTTCAAAATTGGTGAAAACAACAACATAATAAACTTTACTTAATTGGTGTTTCAAAACTACTTACTTTTAACACATTACACAATATTACAAGGTTTCTAGCAAGTTAAACGTCACAATGATTTAAAATAATCAAGTAAAAACCTATACATATATACATAACATATTAGAACATACCTAAAATACACAAAAATGATACATTTCACATACAAATATAATATCACAAAAAATTGTAACGTGATAGTATGAAAAAATAGAGGATACGGCAACGGTGTTACATGTGACGGTCGGACCGAGTCGGATCCAATGCCAATATCTACACAGACATATTTTAGGGTGCTTTAAATCCAAGATGTCCAAAATATCATACCCCTAAGTGTGATAAATCTTGCAAGCACTAAATACTGATAAACTGCAAGAAAAGAACTTGAACTTGAAGGCTCCCTATCAGAGGAAATAAGTATTCAGAAGAGTGTCCGACAGGGTGGTATTATCTCACCAATTCTCTTCAATTTATACTCTGAGTATATTTTCCGTCAACCATTAGAAGATGAGTCAGTTGGAATAGCGATAAATGGAGTTCTTGTCAACAACACCAGATATGCTGAAGATGCAGCTATAATAGCCAACAACTTTTATGACGCACGGTTTAACCCGGGCACATTCGCGCTCTCTTATGTCACGTAAGCAGTCGCGCGTTAGATTAAATCTAACAATACGAATTTAAAACAAATTTCTATTTTATAATATTTTTATTTACTTGTTATGTTAAAAATATTCATTTTTAGCGGAGTTAACGGTTTAGGAGTTAACGGAGACAGTAACAGCAATGGTTACCAGAATAACAAACGAGGAAGTGACTCAAGCACTTCAAAAAATAAAGAAAGGAAAAGCAGTCGGACCAGATGATATTCCTGGGGAAGTATGGAGAGCATTGGGAGAGACAGGAATAAGTTGGCTAGTAGGTCTATTTAATAGAATTATGGAAGTTGGACAAATGCCAGACGAATGGAGAAGCAGTATATTAGTACCTGTCTATAAAAACAAGGGAGACATACAACAATGTACAAACTACAGGGCTATAAAACTACTTAGCCACACCATGAAAATACGGGAGAGAGTAATTGATAGACGGATACGTGAAGAAACCGAAATATCCGATAATCAATTTGGCTTTATGCAGGGCAGATCAACAACAGATGCAATTTTCATTGTAAGGCAACTGATGGAAAAATACAGGAATAAAGAGACCAACGCTCATATGGTATTCATTGATCTTGAGAAAGCATATGATACGAGTTCCTCGAGAGATTCTGTGGTGGGCACTCAATAAGAAAGAAGTCCCTGGCGAATATGTAAAAATTGTGAGAGATATGTATGAGGGAGTAACGACTGGTGTTAGGACAGGTGTGGGAGAGACTGATAAATTTCAGGTGAAAGTAGGACTACACCAAGGCTCGGTGCTTAGTCCGTATTTATTCTCATTAGTTTTGGACCAGGTAGCAGCGAAACTACAGGGTAGCATTCCATGGTGCCTAATGTATGCTGATGATGGAGAGTTAATAGGAAATAGTGAAAGAGAGTTAGAACAAAAACTGGAACAGTGGAGACAAGCTCTGGAGGAAAAAGGTTTAAAACTTAGTAGGACAAAAACAGAGTATTTGGAATGTTCATTTAAAGATGGAGTTACTACAAATACAATGGTATCTTTGTATGGTGAAATGATTGTGAAAAGCAATAGTTTTGAGTACCTAGGGTCGGTATTACAGAGTAATGGAGAAATAGATGGAGATGCATGTAGTAGAATTAGGGCTGGATGGATGAAGTGTGGAAAGAAGCGAGTGGTGTGTTGTGTGACAGAAAAATTCCAATGAAGCTGAAGGGAAAATTCTATAAAACAGCCATAAGACCGGCTATGATGTACGGAACTGAATGTTGGGCAGTGAAAAAGAAAGAGGAACAACGAATGCATGTGGCGGAAAGAGAATGCTTAGATGGATGAGTGGAGTGACAAAGAAGGATAAAATTAGAAATGAGTATATTAGGGGAAGTCTAGGTGTGGCACCAATTGATGCCAAAATGATAGAGCATAGGTTAAGATGGTTTGGTCATGTTCAACGTCGAGACGTTAATCACCCAATACGAAGAATAGCTGAAGTGCAGATTCCTGGAAGGAGTAGGAGGAAGACCAAAGAAGACCTGGGGGGAGACGATAAGGCAGGACATGTTGATAAAGGGGATTAACATTGATATGACCCAAGATAGAATTTTGTGGAGAAATGCAATTAGGGAAGCCGACCCCGCATAGGAATAAGGCAAAGAGAATGGTGATGATGTTAAAAATATTCATTTTTAACAATTTTAAAGCTAATTGGTTCTCACCAAAGCCATAAATTCCACAAAAAAGATAGAAATATAAGAAGAATACAATCTTCTTCGAGCCACTTACGAGTGGAAAATTATGTTGCACATCAAGTTATCACGGAAAAGGATCAAATGTTAGATTTTTTTCTAACGGCGCGACTGCTCCCGGGTTAAATATTAGTATCAGGAAAACCAAAATTAGTCTAGGCGCCAGAGGGGTCACCGTGTCCTTTTCAATTCTGATGGACAAACTCAACGGTTTCTTATGGATTTTTGGCTGCTGGTTACGAATTTCGAGGGTGGATTTCGATCCGAGTGGTCAAAAAATTGTTATAAACAATTTAATTGTTTATAAGGCTCTGGCTCATAAACTAAAAGAGATAAAAAAATGTTTCAAATAAAATTTGTTCCTTAATAAAAAACGAATAAAAAAAACTAAATTATATTAAATTAAATTAAAAATTATATTAGTTAATATCCAAGCTGTCCAGAAATTACAATTTTTTTACAAAAATTAGCTAAGAAACATATATGCTATTTAATTGCAAATGAAAGAAAGAAATATCCACGTCGTTCATAGTTCTAAAAAACTTAATTGTCTAATTTTTTTAACTTATTTCATACATTTTATAAAGCAGAACGTTTGTGTTAAATATGGTTGACAAAACTGTCATTGATGCCATTATGTTAGCTTAGGGCTTAGAGTTTCCTCAGCATGCTTCTTTTCCTTAATAGTTTTTACTTTATCTATGTACTGCCTTCCTATAACCACTTCTTTATTTTATTTATGCACTGCCTTCCTATGACCACCCCTTGGTAGCAAAATTATTGAAAGAATTAACTTGAATTAGTTATATCAACTTACTCTTAGACCCTGAACACATGTAGGCGTTTGCCGAACGCCGCGTTTTAAGTTAACAAGGAACAAAATGCAAGATACACATGCAAGTGCGCATGCTATCAGATAAATCGCGGCGTTAAGCATGTCATCTGTTCAGGGTCTTATGTTGGCCTCAGGAAGAATTTTGTTAAGATCATTCAAAACGCGTCGGTCAATAAGTCCCGGGCTTTACCATGAAGATGGAAACTCTAATGAATTTTCCACATCACGTTTCGGTAGTCCTAATCTTCAAAAGCAAATTATCTAAATTTCATGTCGTTCAATGGATTTGTGTAATATTTTATGTAGTCGGGTGTTGTCCCTGATTAAGAGAAGTTTGTGCCTTTGTTGTATTTGTCCCATACCAACTCAAAATTGCCAGTAAACTAAAAAAGAAGTAGAAGAATAAGATTGTATAATGGTCGGCAGTTGCCCCTAAGATAGAGTTTCACGATATTCGATAAAAATATCGATATTGTATTGTATCGAAAACCAATACGATACCGATACAATACATAACTTAGCCATATTATTAATGTCGATACGATACTCATTATCTGAAATCAATACAATCCTCTTGTATTGTCGATACGCTTGCCTCGATATTATTGAAAATATCGATATCGAGAAAAAAATGTAAACAATAATTATTTACATAAAAGTATAAGTGATCTGCAACCCAAGCATCAGCTGTTAATTTTACACTTAAGTGCCCTGAACTTGCAACTCTTGAGAGTGAGTAAATGACGGTTATGCTTACACTGTTTATATCATGTGGCATTTTTGGCAATATTATGGAAGTGAGCGATGATGACGCAAAAATAATTTTCGATAAATACTGAATTGCGATTTATGCCGAATCTCCAGGAATTTCCCTATCTTTTCAAAAGTAGTTTTTAAACAATACAGAATTGGTAAGTATTAGTCGACTTTCAAACATTTCAAATAAGCTTTCGGCCATATTCAATTTTTTATAAGAATCTATAAGTTATAAGTACAATATTTTTAGAATATTGTCCAATTGCCAAGCATGCAAAAGTGGGCATAAAGAGCCTACGCAGCTCAGATGTATAATCCTCTTTATGTCGATAGTTTATCGAGTATTGTATCGATATCGTATCGAAATCAATATCGATACGATATTTTTATAAGAACGTATTGCCGATATCGATACTCGATACGATACTTCATTGGCATAACCACTACAATACTCAATACTTAAAAAGTATCGATATTATATCGTATTGTGAAGCTCTACCCCAAGAGAAAAAAACTTTGTGTCTTTGTTGTATTTGTCCCATGCCAACTCAAAATTTCTACTAAACCAAAGAAGAAATAAAGGATTGTGTGTTGTTACCGGCGGAAAGACCTCGGTAAAGTTTGAGGGAATAAAAAAATGTCTGGCTAATTGACTCTGCCAAGGCCATCAAATTCACAAAAAAAAGTTGGAAGGAAGGCGTTGAAAAAGACGAGAGAGTAGAAAAGATGACATGGAAAACAGAGAGGAATGGAGATTAGGAAGGAAGTAGGCAACATAAATCAATCACTGAAGATCAAAATATTAAAAGCAAACAAAGAGCTTTAATGTTGTTCTACATTTGTGGAATGGACATAATAATAAAATTGGATTAAAGACAAATATTTAAAAAAATTGGATTAAAGAACGGAAACCATTAAAATCAGAAAATTTACGTATTTAGAAGCACATAAGGAGGCTTGCAGAAAATAACTGCTTGTTACTTTAAGGGCCGGTTGTTCGAACGGTAATCAACAATGATCACTATCAAATATTTAATTACTGTCACAACTGTCAATGTCAATTTTGGTTGGGTTGCTGAAAACATAATAATTGATGATAATAATGAGATTAGTTAATCAATTAACATAATAATTATTAACATAATTGATTAACTAATTTCATAATTGTAATCAATAATTATGTTTTTAGCAACCTAATTAAAGTTGACATTGACAGTTGTGACAGTAATTAAATATTTGATAATTATCATTTTTGATTAGCGTTCGAACAACCGGCCCTTGTTGATGAAAGGAGGACAGAACACAAGTTTCCGAGTGGCTGTGAATAAGGTGAAGATCGCTAATAGTCCAAGAGGCAGCGCTGAAAAATCTCTTTGAATTTACTAAAGCTAGATTTTTCGCAGTTGATTACTGTGAGTGTGTAGAGAAACATACTGCGGTAGGTCAAGCGAAACGAGGAACAGGGGTTACTGAGATGGTATCAAAGTTGCTTTCCTACGAAGATAATTAAATCCATTTACTAAGGCTGAAAATCAGTACACACATTCTACATTGAATATAAATAAAAGCTATTATAGTCTGTCAGCTGTATCACGGGACAGAGCCGGTCGGTCGGTCCTAGTGAATGTACAGGGTTATTCACTATATTTTGACCCCTTTGTAAACTGCTTTATTTACAGAATTACAAAAATTTAAAATACAAAAGTTATGTTACATTATACAGGGTGTCCAAAAAATTTTCTGGACACCCTGTATAAATAATGATCTTAATGTTTATAGTACTGTATAGAGAATTGAATAACCTTTCAAATGAGCTAGCACACAACCCCTATTCTCATTTAAAAAAATAGTCGATTACGTCATCACGCCCAGATGGATGACGTCACTAGTATGTCAAAAAATCATAATTAAAAAATCGAATAACTTTTGTATTTTACATTTTTGTCTAATTCTGTAAATAAAGCAGTTTACAAGGGGGTCAAAATATAGTGAATAACCCTGTACATACATTCATTGGGGCCGACCGACCGGCTCTGTCTCGTCATACAGCTCACCGACTATAATAACTTATTTATATTCAATTTAGAATGTGTGTACTGATTTTCAGCCTTAGTAAATGGATTTAATTACCTTCGTAGGAAAGCAACAACTTTGATACCCTCTCAGTAACCCCTGTTCTACGTTTCACTTGACCGACCGCAGTATGTTTCTCTACACAATCACAGTAATCGACTGTGAAAAATTTAGCTTTAGTAAATTCAAAGAGATTTTTCAGCGCTGCCTCTCCGTCTATAATGTACTCTTCAAAAAGCCGCTTCATTTTCTACCACAACAATGTGATTTCCCTCAAGTCAGCTGAAATAATTATTTACTCAATTCATTTGATCACAAAATTTCATTTGATCACAAAATTAAAGAGTACGATCAAAAATACGGGGAAATTCGCTTCGGAAAAAGAAAAAAACTATTTTTTCGCATTTTGAGACTTTTTGTGTTGAAAATGATTATTTTAACGATGAAGATTCATAGCCTGTCAGAGAAAAGACGGAAAACCATCCATCTAAGTATCTGATTTTGAGGTAAGATACAAAAAAAGTGCGAAAAGGTTTTTTCAAAAAATATAAAAAACGTAGGTTTTCCAAATTGTGTCCTTGTGAAGGAGTTAAATGGCAAACTAAGCTAGCAACTGAATTTTAAGGTTATGTTCGAACAAATTACCGAACAAATTACAAAAACTACACAAACAATTAACAATTAAAAGTAACCTAAAAATATTAACATAACCTAAAAAATTACTGAAAGTTTCAATGATTTTTACTAAGCCCAATTTTCAATATAAAAATCTGAAAAAGATCAGGTTGTTTTGTATTCAAAATATGCATTTCTTTGAATTTTTTCAGATGCTTTGAGACAAAATTGCGCTAAAAAAAGTCGAAAAATACTTGTTTTCTCGATTCAAGAGCTAAAAATTTGTATGAAGGCATATTTTTATATGCTTTATCCAAAGCACAAGTTGCGGGGCTGATGGGTGCGGTGACAGTTTTGACCATCTTATCCCTCTACAGCTTTAGTTTTCCTATTTTGAAAGCTGATTTGGCACAAATACCTTTTTTTCTATGCTTTCATGCACGCATTGATTATTATCTTAAGTGCTCTAAAAACACTAATCAATTTTTGCTAATTTAATGATTTATAAATTCATTATCTATTATAAAACACTTCTATTTTTGAATAAGGCGTTTATTATTAAAATAATAGTTGATTTAAATAATATTTCAAAAGATTTGCTAATATGAAGCCGCAATAATCTTGCGGTATCACACAATTTCTGATAAAAAATATCTATTATCGCAATTATTATAATATTGTATCATAATTTAATTTATTCAACAAAATGTAGGAAATGGTGTCGTCAGGTATATTTTTTAATGGTTAAAGTTAGTTTTGCACATTGATGTGATAAAAACTGCAGTTTAAATTTTTTTTAATTCACTGACGGAAGGATTACAACTGGTAACCTTGATATTTGATTATAAAAAATTACAAGCTGGACTATGATACTACATAGCTACTTTATATTTTTTAACAGTTTTGTAAAAAATCTTACTTACAAACGTATATGTACAGTGCGAGGATAAAGTCTCACCCCCTTGTATTTAAAAAAATCGCTCGGACACGTTGTTTTTTAACAAAGTAAGTTATCAATCGAAGTAGCACAGAAAACGACAATAAATATCGTTCCCATGCCACCAGATTGACAACAGGTGGAATACTTTCTTTGGTTACACCTCCTGAGATTTTCAAAATTTATAAATCAAACAGGATGCCGAGGAAATTAAGATGAGAGAATTTTAAATAATTCACAACTCATCTGCTCAGCGTGGTAAAAGTTCCAACAAGAAAGATTCCTTAACACTCCTACAAAAGAGTAAATGAATTAAAAATGTTTAAACATTTTTAGATCTATGCACACATCTATGCACAGATCTATGCACCTACTGCAGATAAATCCGAGGACGAAATTGAACAATTTTACGAAGAAATCAATCAAGTATTAAAATCGACGAAACCACGAGACATCACCGTAATTCTAGGTGATTTTAACTCAAAAATTGGTAAAGGAAACGGTGGCAAACATGTAGGAGAATACGGACTCGGTAAAAGAAATGAACGAGGTGACAGACTGCTTCAATTCTGTCAGGAGAATAACATGATTGTATCTAATACATTCTTCAACTTACCAAAGAGAAGACTTTATACGTGGAAATCACCCCAGGACAATAGCCAAATAATAATTCGAAACCAGATTGATTTTTTACTGATAAACGAACGATACAGAAACTCCTTAAAATCCAGGTGCAGATGTCTATTCAGACCATAACCCTCTAATAGCGCAAATGAGTATTAAACTAAAAAGATTGGAGCAGAAAAGAAGAGCAAACCAGATAGACGTCAGTCAAAGGCGGAACTGCAAAGATGTATTAATAATAATTTGAAAATACTTCATGAAAAAGAAACATCTCAGCCAACGAACAACATAGATAAAAAATGGCAAAACGTAAAAATGGCGATAACAAGTCCTCCGAAGAAAATTCTAACTAAAGAAAAACCAAAAATAAAGCAAAGATGGATGATTGATAAAATCCTTCTTCTCATGGACTATCGGAGAATAATGAAAGGAAAAAACGAACAAAGGTATAAACAAATACAGAAAGAAATCAAAAAGGAAATCAGAATAGCAAAGGAAGATTTTTATAAAAGAAAATGTGAGAAAATAGAGCAATTGCAGGCAAAACATGATATTTTTAAGTGAAAGAACTTGCAGGTACACAAAAACGTAAGCAGCCAAATACCCTGTATAATGTCAACGGAAACATAATAACAGAACTAGAAGAACAGTTAAAGACATGGAAAAACTATGTTGAAGAACTCTTTGCAGATGATAGACAACAATCTGAACTAAGTAACATACAAGGAGACGAAGGTCCAGAAATAACGGAAGAGGAAGTAATGTACGCACTAAAAAGAATGAAAAACGGTAAAGCCCCAGGTCTAGATGAAATACCAACAGAAATCCTTAAACTGATAGAAGAAGACTCGATCCACATTTTAGTTGAACTTTTCAATAGCATTTATACATCAGGAAAAATACCACAAGAATGGCTTTTATCCACCTTTGTTATTATACCAAAAAAGATGAATGCCAAACAATGTAGTGCTTACCGTACAATCAGTTTGATGAGCCATGCACTGAAAATATTCCTGAAAATTATACACACTAGAGTACACAGAAAACTGGAAATGGGCATCAATGATACCCAGTTTGGATTCCGAAATGGACTCGAAACAAGACAGGCTTTGTTTGCACTGAACGTTATGTCTCAAAGATGTCTTGACCTAAATCAAGATGTATTCATGTGTTTCATAGATTATAACAAGGCCTCTGATACAGTGCGGCATGATCATCTAATCAGACTCCTGGCAGAAAAGAATTTAGATAAACGAGACATCCGACTAATAGCAAATATGTACTACCATATCATTATTCCAGTTCAATCAGAGAGTGCAACAAGCACCTCTACCGGTTTCGAAACTTATTAGTCTCTCATCAGGAGGCACATAATGCATCTCTCTCTGACCGAACTAGGACAAACCCCGGCGTGCAGTCACGGATTGCAACGAACGAAATGGCAGGGATGCCCTAGCGGCAACTGCTAGTAAAAAAGTAAGTTTTCAATCTAATAGCACATAAAAACAACACCCAAAAATGTTATTCTACATCCTACCAGACTAAAAACAATGGGAACCTTCTGTGGTAACACCTCCGAGGCTTCTACAATTTGCAAGCCATAACGGATACTGAGACTAAGGAAGATGAGGGAATTTTACAATTTATAATTCACGTCCCATCTGCTCAGCGCGGTAAAGTTGCAACGAGAACTTTTTTATCAATATTTTCTTTGCTTCTGTAGAAGTACATCCTACTTCTTCAGCTATCAATACCCATGCATCATTTTTATAAATATTATTATAATATTGCTTGTGTTTTGGATTCCATAATATAGGAGTGCGTTCATACCGTGTGGTTAGTTTTAAATTACGTATACAGCCTATATAAATGCCAACACAGCGCACTATCGAGTACCAGATTGTCCCCACTTCCCACGCCGATTAAGTGCAGAACAGCAGAACTAATAAAAGTTCTGTTTTAAATAAAATTTGCCGCGAACACAATAAATACGTTGAACGCCCGTACTTACTGAGCATCAACGCTGACTGCATCTTGACAAATCCTCTTGCAGATGAAGTTTACCATATATTTATGTTCCTTTCATGATACTGTCACGGTCCCAGGCCGGCCCTGTCAATTCCGGAAGCTTCTGGCGGCGAACTGTCTGAGACCCTTTCTGTTGGCGAGAGAAACTTGTTTACAATCGGCTTATCTAGAGGGCCATCGATAAACCTTTTTTTATTGCTCTGTAAATAATATTTACCTTTCGATGTTTCTGGAAATCAGTAGACTAATTATTGTACATAACTATATAAATAGACATTTTTGGTATTAGAGTTTAGTGGTGAATTTGAAACCGTCGCGTCGGTCGGTGTACTTTGATATGTAACGGGCGCGGTATATTTTTTGAATTTGTGATTAGATAAATTAGTGGATTTGGTGTAATAAATAAATTAAATATCGTAGTTTGTAAAATAAAAGATATAAATTCAGTGTTTTTCATTTGTTTAGTTGTAAAATAAATAAAGTCAACTAAAATTAAACATTAGTGCCTAAAAGATCATAGAAAAGTCAAGACAGTTTTGTAACAATACTAAAAGAATATAAATCGTAAACCTACACACAACTGACAATTATGAAGTCAGTCAACTCTACAAACACTAGACAGTTCAAAATATATTGTCAATTTGGTTATTATGGTCAATTAAGTAGTTTCGCTTGCATTTAAAAATGCATTGACCACGACGTAACTCAACCGATTTATTTATTAATCGATTAACTTATTATTACCAATATAATATCGCCCTTGACAAATACCTTGACCTATTCGCCCATCCACTTGGCTGTACATTCCTTTCCTAAACATAATCACCGTCTTATTTCCATACTGAAAGATGTTATCAATAATGGGCCAAATGCCAAAAAGTTGATTTTCAGTTATTCACTTATTTTTTCAATTTATATCAGTATGTTAAAATTTATACTCTTTCACATTTGTGTTGAATTTGTTTCATCCAATAGATGAACGCTTTCTTCGTAAATACGAGGACTGTTGATGAAATAGGGTCTTGGAAGTCTTTTCTCATTAACACCACTGGACGTTCTAATGTTTTTCTACATAATCACCATTGATGTCCAAATATTTTTACAGGTCGTGGGACAGTTTTCATAGGCCCGTGTAATAAAACTCTCACTCCTAGTTTTTTACTTATCGCTGGGAATCTTCCAACTTCTCAAAGTTCCAAAAATACATTATTTTATCTACCTAAGTGAATAGAATAGAATAGAAATATGCTTTATTGTCATGAAAAATTTAACAATTTTATAGACCAAGCTTACAAGAATCATAAATAAAAACAATAACAAATACAATTTACTAAAATTATACAAATTTCAATATAAATAAAACACAATAAAGTGAAATAAAAATCAGTAACAATCTATTGCAAAATTAAAAAAAAATTGCAAATTGCGTAATCTACCTTAAGGCTATGGGTACATAATTCGCAAATATTTTACGTGTATCCCTACTTTTTCTGTCTTTACACGGCAAATTACGTGTAGTAAAATTCACACTGGTGTGGATATGTAAACATTACTAGAATGTCATTCTACTTGAAAATGTCATAATTAATTTAAAGAGATGGCTTTTGAATGTTCTTGGATAACTGTTATTTTTATAATTGCAAATTATTAATTCAGTTAATAAATGTGATAATTTTTTCACTAACTATGTTTTCAGTGATTGTAATAATTTATTTGTACAACAAAAACTAATAATCAATCGAGAAAAGAGGAAAAGTGTTAAAGTGATTTTTTGATAATATGTTGTTATTTTGGAACGCTTACAATTTTGAACATCTCTAACAACAAAATACTTGGATCACAGAATATATCTGATGTATTCTCTGCTTGGATCTTCCACAAATAATACACAATAAATAACTTTTTATTAAGTTCACGTCTTAAATCAATTATTTATCAAATACACTATATGTCAATAATATTTAATCAATTTCTCAAAATATTCCCGATGCAATGTCAAATATTTAAAATTGTCACTGATTGTCAGTGTCTAACTGACAATATATGCTGACAATATTATATTCGGTTGAGTCCGTTGTAAGACAAAGACAGATTTGGAAAATATTACCACGGCATTGTGTTCATTTTTTTCAAATCCTGAAAAAACCAATAAATATTTTTGAAAAATTTAAATGCAGAATGATAGACTAAATTATTACCGAGGGCCGAAAGTCCCTTAGAATAAATAAAAAGTTTATTTTGAATGAGATATTTGAAATTAAAAATCACACTAAATTTTCTTTTAGTTTTTTCACCCCTGCAACTTATTAAAATAAACATTATAGAAGTTCTCAGGGACTTTCGGCCCTCGCTAATAACGTAATCTTTCATTCTGCGTTTAAATTTTTCAAAAATACTTATTAGTTTTCTCAGGATTTGAAAAAAATGAATCCCCATTTGAATAGCATTGCAGCCGAAAATACGTACCGATCCTCTTAAGAAATTTAAAAGTTATGCTGCTGCATATTATGACACTCAAATATAGATTAAGATTATACTTATACATAAGAATACTGTAATTTCTTAATTATTGGTTAAGAAACTCTGTTATACTACATTCGCTCTCGCGAGATTTTTTTTGACACTGACGTTAGTAATTTCTTTTTTGAAAAATTCAGTTGTCAGAAGTGACTGGAAATTACTACAAAACCAACGCACCTGCTCATATCCAATATTATTAATAGTAAACAGACATAAAAATAACATAAACCTTACGCCAATCAATATTTATTTATTTAAACCATTATAATGTATTGATAGCAAATGAGAAAATTATTTATTTTACAAAATAAAAATATTTTGTAGAAATAAACTTCACAAAATTTTATGAGATTAGTAGACACTCCCACTATTTCTAATAATTATTCTTCTTTTTTTAATGAAAGATTAAGTTGATTTGAGTTGATTTTAGCAGTTAATAGTGTGAGGTAGGAATTTTTGTGTTGTACGTTTCCTATTCCGAATGTCTCAAAAAAAATCTCGCGAGAGCGAATGTAGTATATTGAATAATATGCTCTTTCAGATAAATAGGCTTTTGTCATTTTACGGAACTTGGGGAAAGATGTTGCAGATTTAAATTGTAGAGGGAGATGGTTGTATAGTTTTTTTGCAGAATATAATATAGATTTCTTTACTAACTCACTGGACGGGATCGGTAAATAGATGTCAAAAGTAGAATTTCTGGTGGAATAGTCCTGTCTAGGTCTTGCTGGAAAGACATGTAGAGGTTTACGAATTAAGCAAACAGTTTCTAAAATATATAAAGAAGGTAGTGTTAGAATCCTGTGATCTTTGAAGTAGCTTCTGCAATGTGTTGTTCTTCTGAGGCCAAACAGATATCTTATTGCTCTTTTTTGTAATTTAAAAATAACATCGGATTGGGCAGCTGTACCAGAACCCCAAAAAGGCAGACCATATCGAAGATGGGACTCGAACAAAGAAAAATTTGTTATTTTAGAAGAGGCTAAATTCATTTCCTTCGAAACAGATATTATTGCATAGTAATCTGAGGATAGTTTCTTGCTTAATACATCGATATGAAGGGACCATTTAAGGTTTCTATCTAAAAAAATACCAAGAAACTTTACAGAAACAACGATACTGATCTGGCTGTTATGAAGAGGTAAGGGTTGAAGAGTTCCTTTATAGGATAATGCTACTGTTTTTCTACGTTAAAAGAGAGTAAATTAGAATCGGACCAGGATTTTATTGTGAGTAGATCAGAAGTTATAGTAGCATGAAGAGTTGCGATATTTGAGTTGCTCCAAGTGATACTGGTATCGTCAGCAAAAAGAAAAACTTTTCCATCGATTTTTAAACTAGTGATGTCATTAATAAAGATAAAGAAAAGTAGAGGACCCAATACTGAACCTTGTGGTACCCCACATACAACATTTTTGAGACTTGAGTCTGTATCATTTGCTCTAACCAGTTGTTTCCTATTATCCAAGTAAGATTGAAACCAGTTCAAAGAAATACCTCGAATTCCGTAGAAATCTAGTTTTTTTATCAAAATGTCGTGATTTACACAATCAAAAGCTTTGGCATAATCACAAAAAACAGTCGCAGTGTGAAGATTATTGTTTAATGCTTGATAAACCTCATGTAGTACAGAAAACATGGCATCGGTGGTACATTTATTATTTAAAAAGTCGAACTGATTTTGTGATAAAATCTTGTTATCAACGAGAAAGGACATAAGTCGGGCTTTTATGAGTCTCTCAATAATTTTGGAGAGTACCGGTAGTAATGCAATAGGTCTATAATTGCAGGCATTAGATTTTTCACCATCCTTATGAAGAGGAATAATGATGGCCGTCTTTAGGCACTCTGGAAATTTACCTTTCTCAAAAGAATCATTAATTAGAGAGATGAGGACTCTCAACACATTGTCTGGGAGATTTGAGAAATTTTTTATGGATAGTCCATCGGTACTACAGGAAGATTTGCTTTTGATACTATTGATTGTTTGGATCAGTTCAAATTTATCAACCGGTCTTTATAAAGAATGAATTCGAAACCTTTCTTGAATTAGGGAGATAGGAAATGGGATCTTGTTGTGACACAATAGTTGATGTTATATTTTTACTCACATTAACAAAGTATTCATTTAGGTTTTCTGGGTCTGGAAGGGAAAATGTTTAAGCGGTGTGAATTTTATTTCGAAGGTCGTTTATTATGGACTAAGTTTCTTTTGCAACACTTTTAGAGCTTCTGAGACGATTTTGATAGTACAATTTTTTAGCTGATTTTATAACTTTTAAATAGATTGCCCTGTACTTGGTGATATATTCAGTAACAGATACGTTGGTAGTAAATTTCTTGATATACAGTAGTGAACGCATGTTTTTGGCTGATATGCGGACACCTTTGTTAGTCCCGGGTTTGCGATGTTTTGGCTTAACTGTGATTAAAGGAAATGCTTTATTGAAGATACAGACAAGCTTATTCAAAAAATCCAATGTGTCCAATCCGTGTTATAGATTAGCATCCAATTTGAACATTGCTGGCGATGGCATTTCCTTATTTTTTTGATATCTAACTAAATCGTTTTTAACACTTATTTCGTTATTTGTTTCTAGGTAATGGATTTTGGGAAGAGCTATAACCTTGAAAATTTCACAAAAAACTTGTGTACTAAATCTGCATAAGTCATAGCTCTTGTCAAAATCCAATACCTTAATAACATGACTAATTATTTTCGATCCTAAAATATTGTAAAAGACTTCAAAGAGTCTGAGTAAGAAAAGAGATATTTAGTTATATTCTTTGTGAAATTTTGAAGGTCCCTTCCCAAAATTCATTACCTTTAATCTCTTTAATTTTTAGGTTCATGACTTACCCAGTGACAAATTGAAACAAAGAGAAGTGGTACACATCGACATCGCTAATGATAGTGTATCGTCGGGAGATTACAAAGATGACGAAGATCCTACGAAGTTTAAGTCTCAAAAGACGGGCAGAGGACCTCTCGTGGGTCCTGATTGGAAGGACAAAGTCAATCCTGTGATGACGTGTTATAAATTAGTAACTGTAGAATTCAAATGGTTTGGTTTACAGGTAATTGAAATTTGTTTGCAAATTAAGTTGTAGTGATAGAAGAAAACTTTATATGTTCATCAAGGCTAATTTTCCGTACAGAAGTTTAACCCATTCGTAGACACGTCTTCATGTGCAGACACTTACAAAGGGAAATTACTGTCTGCATATGAAGACGTGTCCATAAATCGGTTAAGTTTGAAATATGTCGTACAATAATTTTGTAAGTTCAAAATGACATCAATTTCTATTAAGTAACTGATTTTAACTTGACTAATAAGTATTCAAAAGGGCATACTGAGTAGAAATAAATTCCTTTAGTAAAAAATTCCGTAAAGGAGACATGCCTTTAAGTTTTAATGGATGCTGACGGTAGTGTGTCAGTAGTATGTAATACTGAAACACAGAAATAGAAAAAATGTGGACATGCTAATGTGCAGTAGATAAAGCAGGATGGTTGAAATAGGATAAAAATAAAATAAGTGGACTGAATGAAGAAAGGTCAAAACGGCAAACAGGTGTATGTTTTCAAAAAACTTTTGATAGTGTGTAAAAAATATATTTTATATCAGCTAAGTACTTTCAAGACATAACGTGCCATCATCAGAGCTTCCTAAAAGGACATATTTAAGATAAGATTTTTTTCATATAAAAAATGAGTGAAAAACTGACTTGATGTTATCTTTGCATTTAAATGAAAGTTTTAAGTTAGGAATGTTATTTAAGATTTTTGCTATATTGTCTGAAGGATAACCTATGTATTCAAGTCAATTTTCTCTCATACTAAAGACAAAATTAAAAAAACTTCAAAAAGTGGCATTTATAAATTGTCATGTGGTGAATGCCCTGTGACTTACGTGGGTAGAACGATGCGACCTTTGGATACTCGTATCAAAGAGCATCTGTCAAAGATCGATAAATATAGCTTTGGTCATCATTTACATGCATCGAAACATAGCTTTAGTCCACAAAGAGATAGTAGGATCTTACACAGCATACCTAATAATAACTATACCAAAATGAATCTACTAGAAGATCTAGAAATAAGTAGAGAAATGAAAAGAAACCCTCAAAACTGTGTTAACACCCAGATTCAATTAAATTGTAAATTTGATCCTATTTTTAAGAAATTTCTTTAATAATTTTGGTTTAGTATACAGTATACCCAACAATTTATGAAAGTTTTTTGAACATTACTTTTGGGTATTCTTGAGTTTTCGTTCATTTTTACATATTTTTAAACAAATAAATATTTGTTATTTGTCTGAATTAATCAATACGGTTTTTTTTAAATTTTTTTAAATAACAGCTTTCGAACTCTGAGCTTGTCAAATGATATTTCTCCTAGGTTTGATTTCATCTAACTTCTTCTACACTTGGTCGAACTATAACAGTTTTGTTTTTGGGAGAATTTTGATAACTTATAATATACACGTTAACATTTCACTTCAATAGTAATAATAGTAATCTTTTGAAAATTTAACTTTAAAATTTAGTATCTTAACTTTAAATTCATTTAACCTATACATGGCTTTTTAGCCATTTTCAATTTTTTAATTAATATTTATGAATATAGAGGTCGCATAAGATTGTAGTTCCTTCTCTACCATTTAAATAAATGACAGTCTTCCTCAGCTGATCTGCTGTTCACGTGGGCTCAAAATGGTCTGACTCAGCCATGTTGTCTTTATAAATTAATAAAAGAATTTAGATGTGATTCTATTCACTGTAAAGGGTTATTACCCTATATCTGTGGCTTTTGCCCAGTATTCATGTTTTTTGTTGTGTTGTTAAGCAATTGCTCTTCTATGAAGGTATTTTAAGAGGACGTAAGTTTTTCACTCATTTTTTATATGAAAAAAATCTTATCTTAAATATGTCCTTTTAGGAAGCTCTGATGATGGCACGTTATGTGTTGAAAGTACTTAGCTGATATAAAATATATTTTTTACACACTATCAAAAGTTTTTTGAAAACATACACCTGTTTGCCGTTTTGACCTATTTAGAAGTGTGTACAAGTCTTGCAGTCTTTTCCAATTGAATGAAGAAAGTCAGGTAAATTAAAAAGGAAATCAAATAAAAATGTATACCATTTTTATTCAGTTGCAATGCGAAGGCAAAACAATCTTATTTTTCACTTAGAACAGGGAGCGCAAACCAGCACTCTAAATCGACGATTTCGACTCTAATTAGAATCATCATCGGAGAGACGTAGGCCTGCTGCTCTCTGCTCGAAGTGACCAAACCATGAAAGTTTATCCCCACACTGCAACTGACGTGTATGGATTAGGTGACTAGCGTCATCTGGCAATGGAAAGGTAAAGTTTTCAATCCTAATAACAACATTAATAATATTGAAAAATATTAAAAATATTACTAAAAGATTTTTAAATTGAAAACTTACTGTTACCAGGGAAATAGACCAATAAGTTTTTTAATATTTTACAATATTATTAATGTTGCTATTAGGATTAAAAACTTTACCTTACCTTTTAAAAAGGAAATGTTTAACGTAGAAGCGTTAAAAAAATCTGTGATAGCTAAGAAAGAGGAAAGTCTGGAAGGTACGCTAGAGGACTGTATCGATGATATAGCTAAGGATGTTATCAACTATTGAAGGCAGCTGGCAGGTAATCATATTGGAAGAGGTAGCAACTGAAGTGATTGGAAGACAAAAGCGTAAAAAAGTAAGGCCGGACTGGTGCATGTGCTCAAGCAACGTAAAGAAAAAATCAAGCATATACAAGGCTCCTGGGCTAAAGAACGAGACCAGTAGAGGAAGAGTATGGGCAGCTGAGACGAGACGAAAAACGAATAGTGAAAACAAAAAAGAAGGAGCATATAGAAAACAAAATGAAACAACTAGATAAGTATAACACATAAATGAAAACGCGGAAATTCCCCAAGAAAGTTAACTAGAACAGAAAGAAATACAAACCTAAATTGAGGCTATGAGAGCCAGAGTGGCCTAGGTGATTTGAACATTACTTTACATAATCAAATAAAATGATCAGAAGTTAACACTGTCCCATTGTTTTAATAACTGTATGTTGACCAAGAATCATTATTGGTCTATATACAATTACTAAAAGCTTCTGATCATTTTCTTTGATTATGTAAAGTAATGTTCAAATCAGTTAGGCCGCTATGGCTATCATTGCCTTAATTATCAATAGCTAGAAACAGAACAGGCGAGATCTTTGGGATCAGGACTAGATACTGGAAATATGGGCAGAACATTTTGAGGAGAAACTAAATATAAGAAGTGAGATGAGGTTGCAAGACCAGAAATCCAGGTCGAAGGCATGGAAGATGAATGAGAGAAAGATAACATCCCAACAGAGGAAGAAGTCGTCAAAGCAATACACAAATTGAAAGAAAACAAAGCTGGAGCAGATGACATTCTTTCTGAGCTTTTAAAACAGGGCACAAACAATCTGACCTGTTGTATAAGTGGCTAATAGAACTGATTTGGAAGCAGGTAAAACTATCAGAAGATTGGAACGTAGGTATAATTATTGTACCTATTCACAAAAAAGGAGATCAAACAATTTGTGATAACTACACAGTAATTACCCTCCTAATCGTGACCTTCAAAATATTGGCCTACATTATTTACTATCGATTATCGGGATATTGTGAAGATATAATAGGCAAATACCAGCGTGGGTTTCTCAAAGATAAAATCAACTAAGGACCCCGCAGAAACCTTATGGGAAATGGCTCTCTCTCAAATGCTCTGAAACTTTGGGTTCTGGTAGTCCTTGGTTCTGATAAGCCTCTGAAGTTATAAGTACAGTGACGACGTTTGAGTTGGAATTTTCTCGAGAATGGGCGACTCTGGAGATAAATTACGAATCAGATCGATTTTTATTTTTAAATTATAATTTTTTGGCATATATATCATACTAGTGACGTCATCCATCTGGGCGTGATGACGCAATCGATGACTTTTTTTAAATAAGAATAGGGGTCGTGTGATAGCTCATTTGAAAGGTTATACAATTCTCTATTCACTAATATAAACATTAAAATAATTATTTATACAGGGTGCCCAAAAATTTTTTTTAATTAAATTAATTGAGACAAAAAGAAGAATGTATATAATTTATTAAATTGGAAATACATTTTACTGCTGTCAGAAAACAGAAAAAAATGTTAATTTGAAAAATAAACATTGCTTTTCGCTTAAATTAAATGTTCAAACTGCTAAGAGGCAGGTGGGTGGCAGCTTTAATATTGAATTTATGCGAAAAACAATATTTATTTATCAAATAAACATTTTTTTCCTGTTTTCGGACAACAGTAAAATGTATTTCGAATTAAATAAATTATATACATTCTCCTTTTTGTCTCAATTATTTTAATTAAAAAAAATTTTGGGGCCCTGTATAAATAATTATATTAATGTTTATATTAGTGAATAGATAATTGAATAACCTTTCAAATGAGCTATCACACGACCCGTATTCTTATTTAAAAAAAAATCACCGATTGCGTCATCACGCCCAGATGGATGACGTCGATAGTATGATATATATGCCAAAAAATTATAATTTAAAAATAAAAATCGACCTGATTCGTAATTTATCTCCAGAGTCGCCCATTCTCGGGAAAATTAATTTATTCCAACTCAAAAGTCCTCACTGTACCTATAACTTCAGAGACTTATATCATAAAACCATGATTTTTTGGAGCTACGCGCCCATTGAGTCTTTTGTTCTACACATCAAGGACTACCAGAACCCAAAGTTTCAGAGCATTTGACAGAGAGCCATTTCCCATAAGGTTTCTGTGGGGTCCTTTTCCTTCTAAGACAACCTTTGGAAAACATGAGTATTGAATTGACATTTGTTTGTGGATTTTAGATGTGCCTATGATAGTGTAGACAAAAACTCATGATATAAAGCCATGGTAGAATTCAATATCCCAATACGCTTAGTGAAATTTGTGAAATCAGCCCTCTCAACAGTTGAATGTAAGATTACAGTGCAGAACGGAGTGTAAAGAATTTTCCAGACACAAATAGGACTTCCACAGGGCAAGAGCAAACCGTGCCTTCTGTTTAACTTTGTCCCAGAGAAAGTTATTAGAGAATCTGGAACAACAACAAGAGGAACCATTATTAATAGGAGTGTGTAAATACCAGCGTATGCGGATGACATCGACATCATAGCAAGAAGAAAGGCTGACCTGGTCCAATCGTTCACGGCATTGAAAGCAGCAGCAAAAGAAATGGGGCTACACGAAAACTAAGTATATTATGAGGGTGACAAATAATAAGCAAATAGCAAAACCTGAAAATTTAACGGTTGGAACATACTTTCGAAGAAGTAAGACAGTTAATATTGAAGCATTAACACGTCAAATGCCAAAGCCTCGACGGAGGGCGCCAGTGAAACATGAATGGGAAATAGAATTTGACACGATGTTGATATGTCATAAGAGGATGAAACGTGTTACACAATTTGGAGAACAAGTCTACGGTTGCTCAGAATCGGAAGAGATATGGGATGGTTGTTAACAAGAGGTTATTAAAATGCTCTTATTAGCTTAAAAATAAAAAATAGAAAAATCAAGATAAGAATATCAAATACAAAGAAATAAAATATTGGGCGCCACTGGTTACCTTATGGAAACCAAAAAAATACAAAAATAGAAATATTAAAAGAAAAGATAGCTAACTCAAAGATTAAGGTACATTCCAATCAAATTATGTTGACGATCAAATTTTGTATGCACCACGTCAGTAAAGACTCTTTATCGAACTCGTCTGTTACTCGCCTCATCACTCAAGCAAAAAATTTTGGATCTCCGATTTGTCTGAAAATTGGTATATAGCTTCTGCGGGACGTAAAAATAATATATTTAAGGTCAAAAATCTTCTTCTTTTTTTCTCAAAATGTTATTTTATGCGATTTTACAGTGATTTGGTGTTTATTTAAACAAATTTGCATTTTCTGTCGTAAAGTATCAATGAAAAAAATAATATTTTAATAGATGGGACTCAAAAATGTCATTATATGGTATTATAACAAATTATTTTGATTTAAAACAAGTTTTTGATCAAATTTTATAGTGTAAAAAACGTTAAAATACTGTTTTTTACATTTTCCTCCATTCCCAAAATACATCATCGATTTGGCTGAAAATTTGCCAACAGATAGCCAAAACATAGTACTTTAAGTGGTTAGCAGGATTTGAATTATATTACAATACCAAAGAAAAAAACATGCAGTAATGTCAGACTCAAAAGTATATTAGTCCAGTCGGGATAGCATTTGACCTTGTATGTCGAGCTGCCCAAAATTTTATTTTTCTATTCTTTAGGGGTCAATAGTAGCCTAAATTTAAAATCACGAATGAATTCCTCCGTTACGTTAGCCGCCATCTTGACTTTAAAGGAGAACCTGTTTTGCTCAATATCTCCGCCATTTTTAACTTTTCGACAAAAATGGTAGGAACTGAAATTGTTCCAAATAAATCGTGTTTACAATTATTACAATTTCTTTTTAACAATTTTTGTCGTGCGGTCGATATTTTCGAGTTAATTGTACTTACATTAGACGCCTATATTTTTGACTATGATATTACATGTAACTGTTTTGGTTTTGTAATATAATTCAAATCCTTCTCATCACTTAAAGTCCTATGTTTTGGCTATCTGTGGGCAAATTTTCAGCCAAATCGATTATGATGTATTTTGGGAATGGAGAAAAATGTAAAAAACGGTATTTTAACGTTTTCTACACTATAAAATTTGATCAAAAACTTGTTTTGAATCAAAGTAACTTGTTATAATGCCATATAATGACATTTTTGAGTCCCTTCTATTAAAATATTATGTTTTCCATTGATACTTTACGATATAAAATGCAAATTTGTTTAAATAAACACCAACTCAGTGTAAAATCGCATAAAATAACATTTTGAGAAAAAAGAAGAAGATTTTTTTACCTTAAATATCTTATTTTTACGTCCCGCAGAAGCTATATACCAATTTTCAGACAAATCGAAGATCCAAATTTTTTTGCTCCAAAATTGAGTGATTTGAAATGGAATCACCCTTAAACAAAAAAAAACATAGTTAATATAAAATATACAAAATACTATTTTAAATCAAAGCAAATATGGCGTGACTTACCTTATCTATGTCTTTACTCAGAAAATTCTTTGTTGTACTTAAGAAACAAGAGAGAAGGAAAAGAGAAATAATAAAATTGTATTTTGCAACTCAAACATTATTTATTCTTGAAACAAAATGAAATTAAATCTGTGATATCTTACGGTGTTACAAATAGAGATCGTGATTACCAAACAGAAAATGAAAAATTTTACATAGAAAAAATAATACCTTGTACATCATACTCCTGTATCTTCTTGGTTCGTTTTAAGTCCAAGGCACAATTCACTCCACTAAATGTCACTTTACATATGAATAGATACAACAACAGTACATCAGGTTACTCCCATAGTTTAAAGAAAAATTTTATAGAAAAATTCAGCATCAAATTTATTTTTTTTAAACAAATCGGCACTACTCGAACAAAAATTTGAAGAATTCAATAGTTCTTTCGTATATTACACGGGATCAAAATGAAATATATAAGCAAACTTCATGATTTAACTATGATGTTGAAACTAGTAACACCAAAAGAAAACTTGCTTGCATGTAGGAAAAAGTATACCAATAGTGGTATGATAATATCGACATCCGCCTAACAGCAGCGAGAATGCCGGAGTTCACGTCGTAAACCGCCATGTATGCCGGGCTGCTGCTAAGCTACCAGCCAGCCGAAGACACTTGCAACTACATTTTAAACTTCACTATACTCCAACTAAACTGGAACTTCCTGACGGCTCAAACTAGACTTGACTTCTTGACGGCTCTAACGTAACTAACTTTCTCGATGATAGAAGCTACTGTAGTTGTAGTCAGCAATTTGTCAAATGCTGCAATATAAAATCCTTTGAATTCCTGATTAATTATTATATATCTTTATTGTTTTAGACGAGGATAGAAAGTTTTATACAAAAATCTGAAAGGCGGCTATTTACAAATTTCCATAGGTAAGTTTTGATAACTTTTATTATTATAAGTTTGCAATAACCTAATTAAAAAAAACTCATTAATATATGAAATATATATTTTACTTTTGGTATTTATCTTCTTCGTCCTTCTTGTATGTAGGCTTTAAAGCCTGTTTCTTCTTCAACATTAGCCTCCTAAATTGTCTAAGTTATCGCACCATCTTTTTCTTGGTCCGCTAATACTTCTTCGTCCATTTGGTGACTTATCTCGTGCTATTCGTACTATCCTATCCTCTGCCATTCTACTAATGTGTTCGTTCCACTCCTGTTTCCGTCTTGTCACCCATCCGTTTGTTTTCTACATTGCATGATCTTATGTTTTCACTTCTCTCCTTATCCAATAGAGTTTTCCTTGATATTCGTCGGAGTATTTTCATCTCTGTTGTTTCTAGTAGTCGTCTCGTTTTAGATGTGTCAGGTCTTGTCTCCACCCGGACACTGTTACACATACCATGCTAGAGTGCAACAGATGGATAGTAGAAAGAAATAGAATGGAAAGAGAGACAGGTGTGAATTTTTTGACAGTGCGAGAAATGATTGAGAGAATGATTGAAAATAAAACTGGTTGGACCCAAAAGCCCAATCTTGGGACCAAAAAAAGGGGGAACGGGGAAAATGAAGGGCCTCCTTGCTTACAGTCTGTGGATAAATGAAGGTAAAGTGCTTTGGAAGCGATGTCGACCTTGCAGCGGCCATTCCGTTTTCGGAGCGCTGGATGACAGAGGAGGGTCTGGTTTAGCAGGTAGGCATTCGGCGTAGCCTCGGCGACGAGAGAGCGTTTTAAAGCACCTCGGGAACTATCGCTGGTACTACGAAGAATGAATCCTGCACTAAGGTCAGTCAGGCGGCGTTCTGGACTGAGGTGTTTTTTGAAGATTCCAGACTCCCCTCTTTAAAGACGAAAAAAAAAAGGTCTTGTCTCCGCCGTGTATGTCAATATAGGTCTAATTGCTGCTTTATAGGTTCTTGCTTTTGGGTCTTGTCTTAGGTGTTTGTTCTTCCAGATTGTGTCATTAAGAGATCCCGCCGCTTTACTTGCTTTTAAGCTTTGGCCGCTTTACTTGCTTTTAAGCTTTGTTGTCGTACTTTCTCTTCAACATCTCTGTAACTGGTTATATCTATTCCCAGATATCTAAACCTTGCTTCCTGCTTTATTATTTTACATCGTAGCGGGTATTTAGATGTTGTCATACATTTGGTTTTTTCTGCTGATATTATCATATTGTATTAGTCGATAGACAACGTTACTTCTGGCGCAACCCCTAAATGGCAACCCTTAAATATTAATAAATGCCAAACGGCTTAACGCATAATGACGTGTGACGTATCGTTGGAAAGGGGATGAAAAATGGGGTTGAACGCAGTATGTGGCGTGCGCATCGGAATATGCCAAAAGGGCATTACGTCATATCTTCTTTTCTATTGGTCCGATTGTGACGTAAGAAAGCTCGTCGGAACGGGGAGGGGGTAAAGAACACATAAAAAACAAAGATGGCGGCAGTGCCAAAAGGGCATTACGTCATATCTTCGTTGCTATTGGTCCGATTTTGACGTATGGGGTGTCAAATGAAAGCGGCGGCGACACAGAAGCCAACTGTCAATTCTTCTTCTGTCAACGTTCAATATTAACTGTCAATTCTTCTTCTTCTTTGCGGTCTGTCACCGACGAATCTTCTTCTTTTTCGGAGCCGTCACAATCAGATCAATAGCAACGAAGATATGCTGTAATGCCGTTTTGGCAATTCCGCCATCAGATGTCAGCAGAAGGTAGCAGAGCGCAGCAGAGGATAGCAAGTCAAATGTCCCGTAAACGTCACGTCCTGTGCCACATAAATGTCACGTTCTGCGTCGAATGTCACGTCATTCACGTCACGTCAACTGTCACGTTCTGCGTCGAATGTCACGTTCTGCGTCAAATGTCACGTCGTTCATGTCACGTCCTACGTCAAATGTCACGTCATACGTCAAATGTCACGTTCTGTTAGGCACTATACGAAAAAGAAGAAGAATTGACAGTTAATATTGAACGTTGACAGAAGAAGAATTGACAGTTGGCTTTTGTGTCGCCGCCGCTTTCATTTGACACCCCATACGTCAAAATTGGACCAATAGCAACGAAGATATGACATAATGCCCTTTTGGCACTGCCGCCATCTTTGTTTTTTATGTGTTCTTTACCCCCTCCCCGTTCCGACGAGCCCTCTTACGTCACAATCGGACCAATAGAAAAGAAGATATGACGTAATGCCCTTTTGCATATTCCGATGCGCACGCCACATACTGCGTTCAACCCCATTTTTCATCCCCTTTCCAACGATACGTCACACGTCATTATACGTTAAGCCGTTTGGCATTTATTAATATTTAAGGGTTGCGATTTAGGGGTTGCGCCAGAAGTAACGTTGTCTATCTACTTGTATTTCTTGGTTGTTGTATTGAAGATGTGTGTTAATCTTTGGAGATCGTCTTCTGTCTCGGCGATTAATACGGCGTCGTCTGCATAACATAATATTTGGATTTCTTTGTTCCCCATTCTGTAACCATGACCTTTGCGTACTGCTTCTATTATTTCGTCCATTATTATATTAAAGAGCAGTGGGCTTAATGAGTGACTTTGACTGCGTACTGGTATAAACTGCGTTTATCCTTTTAGTGATACGGTATTATTTATCCTTTATATGGTATTTATCCTTTTAGTGATTATACGTTTTTACAATATTTTACACAGGTTTTAATAAAGAAATTGGATAATTCCAATTCCAGAAAGTTTTTTCCAAAAATGTGATGCAATCATTTAAAAATGTAATAATCAAACTGCGACAAATTTTTTTAAAAGTTTATCGTTGAATTGGTGTAGCAGCTTTGTATATTTTGCAGCGTTGTTGGTATTTGACTTCATTTTTTTCTGGGCCCATGCTCCAGAAACTGTAGCTGGACGTGTTCTTCTTGCAAGCGCATGTAGGAAAGGTATTGATGTGCAATGAGATTGCAAGCCACAATGTTGTATTTGTATTTTCGATGACATCAAAGTACTCACCCTAAAATTAAGGAAAGGGGCTTTCTTTCTCTTTTGTAAATCTGAAGAGTAGGTTTGAGAATCTTTTTATTTCTCAGAGATGGATTCTGGCTGCTTCGAAGTTTTGGTCATTAGTGATGAGATCTGTATTAACATTCCACGCTCTGATGGGTCTGTTACTCGGCATACATTTCGTGTTTCATTGGTTTATGTGTAGTTCAATTCTTTTTGCTGCTTCTGTTAGATCTCTCTGCCGTCAGAGTACACTAAAGTTTGGACTAATTTTTTGTAAACCTTGGATCTTGGACCTTTTTGTAAAGCTATGTTGAAGAGCTGACATATTGTTTGTGTGTTTCAAAGGTCTGTATATTGTTCAAAATTCTTTTCAAATATCATTTGGAGCCTGCATTATTTTTATTATGTCTATGAATTTTTGATTACTATAATTGTTAAACTTGGTCTTAAGATGCTGCTCTAAAGTCAACAAATACGCAGTGGCGTGCTGGAACTTTTCAAGCGGCCCGGTGATTTTATAGAAAAGCGGCCTCCCATCCTCACTTTACCTTCTATTATCAAGATATTTTATTCGTTATTTATAAAATCAAAAAGACAAAAATATAAATTATTTTTAAATCAAACATAAAACTTTGAACTCAATGAAATTTTTTTAAACTTGCTATATTTTTTATTTAAGAATAAGCCATCTTACAAATAATAAATGACATTTGTGACAATATTGTATGCAGTAAGGTAGAAACCATAATTTCCTTAATAAATTTACAGTAATCGCCACGCTAGTATATACACGGATACTTAATTTCTAGGCGTGGGTTAATCCGGCCCGTTCTCACCTGTGACTATTATGTCTGTCATGTCATGTGACTATCAGGAAACTATTCAAAATAATTGTTTTTCCATACAAAAAAGAATGTGTGTACTTTGTACGCACGTAAGAAATTATACTTCTATTACCTATATGATTTCAACGAAATAAAATACTTTAAACAGATTATTTTTATTTTATTTAAATATTAAATTAATTTTTATAATAACCACTTTCCAAAAATCCAAAAATTAAAAAAAAGACAGCAATTGTCCGCATTGGAACCCGGTACCTCTTGATCTGTAGTCGAATGCTCTACCAATGACCCACGACCTCACTGTTTATTCGGTTTCTCGGACATTATGACAAATCACGGTAACAATTAGACGAAGTGAAGTATTAAATATAAAAATGTATTAATAATACGTATTATCTTAATACTCCCGAGGAAGACAAATCCAAAGACACAAAAATTATAATAAATATATTTACTAAAAACACTAATATTTTCTTTCCACACCTTTTCTGAACTGATGCATACATAACTTAAAAGATTTAACAACGAACTCCATACTGTCTGTGTGCGCATGCGTGCAGAATAATAAAAATTCACTCCCAATCGCGTCTAAAGAAGTATAACTTCAAAAATATATTAATTAATACCATTGTTGCTCTGCTTTAAAAAAAATATTCAAACACCAAAAATATTACAATACTTTATAACGTTTACAACTTTAATACAATGACAACTAATAAACGTCAAATACATCTGTTCTATAATCTGTCGCCTTTATATGTAAACAGCAAGCTATACAATCTTTACACTTTATAAGTACCACACGGAGGGAAAGATTTCTATCAACAAAGTTGTCATTTGTTACTTTATGTTCATTATTACGATTTTAGATTAATAATATCATCCTTCATATTTTCTGTAGACTGAATATATTCATCATTAACTACATCTTCTGTAATTTCAGTATTTTGCAAAATCCTATTTTTTAATATAATCCATTTATCAGAAAATCCACGAGTTCTTCTATAATTGCAGTTGCAGATAATATGATAGGATAATTTTTTTTTAATTTTTCAGTAAAAAATGATCTAAATACCGTTAAAGGTACACAATTTTTTATTGAATCAAAATTTCTAGGATGTAGAGTGCTTATATAATCATAAAACGATTTGTCTTGATCAAATCGTTTTTCGATACTTCCAATAATTCGGTCAAAAATGTGCGTTTCTCCATTTTTTTATTCTGCAGAGTACATGTCATATGAGATGTTTGAAGGAAGTTGGAAATCCATAAATATACTTGTATGTATGAAAATAACTATTATCTGTAGCAAGAATTTATGTATATATGTAGAGTCTTATTCGTTTACTTAAACTGTATTTTACAATTTAAAAAAAATTAAGTTAAATGTTTTTGAAATTAAAAAAATATTTTTTTTTGTTACATCTAAATTTTTTCGGAAAAAAACCTATTTGACCGGCCTCAAGCGGCCGCGGCCTCTCGGTGATTGCACCGATTCATTTATATGGCCAGCACGCCACTGCAAATACGTAATAGTCAAACGGCCAGGCCTAAAATTTGCTCCCTGATACCCCATTAGTTATGCTTCTATGTCTCATACATGTGTTTACACTATATTTTGTAGATGGTGCTTAGTAAACAATGAGCATATTGGCCCTAAAGCTTAATCCCTCTATCATTTCTTCCTCTGAGCATATTTTCACTGTATACATTGTTATGCTATGTATTTCTCTCTTTTATAAGATTGATCAGCAAATTCTTATTTTGATTAATTACTTAATTATTTTAATTATTACTTATGTAAAACAAAACCAAAATTAAATTGAATTCTCTAATAAAATTTACTCTCAGGGCTATTTTAATTTTAATGCATTACCTTCGGTTTGTGGCTTCTAGTATCTCTAGTTTCTTACTTCATCCAGGGACAAAACAGGGAAATTAAACACACTCGATGTTATATAAATGTTATAAATATTTTTTATTTTTCCAATATACCATAAAAATAAGATTTAAAAATTATACTAAATTTTAATTCTGCTGCAACTTTTTCTCATCTAATAAATTAAGCTTTAATTCTGATATCTCCTTTGTTTTAACAAAAATTTATTTAAATAATTCGTTAGACTATTCTTACAAAAATACTAAAATTTACTTTTATCCTTTTGAATTTATTACTTATCTCTTCTTTAAATTTTGGAATGACTGAATTATGCTATAGAAATGCTCAATACAAAAATAAACAAATATGGTGTGGATATAAAACAAACTCTCTCCGTTTCACAAAAATTCTGACCAACCTTTTCGTTTCTTCTTTACTTCTTCTTCCTGGATTGCGCAGCCTTCGATTCTCTCACACTTGCTCCTAGGATGTAGCGAAAGGTCATTCACGTCCAAACTGCTTCACCAACAAACAAAAAAACGGGACTCACTCGAAATCTCTATTCAGTTTTCTCTCTGCTCGATATCTTGTGCAAATTGATACCCACCGGCTACTCGTTCTAGACAGAACACAGGAATCTCCTCGGACACAAGGAAAATGAACTTCTTAACTCGGTCAACGATTTCGTTTCACCACGATCTGCTCGCAAAGGCCAATTTCACCACTTTACACCGACTTCTCACTTTTTAAAAAACTGGAATGTCTTCTCCAGATATTAATTACACAGTGACCATTTTTTCTCTCCTCAAAATCAGACTCAGCACTCTCATTCCTTCCATCCATTATTCTCCGCCAATCACAAACATCCTGTCTACCTAATACATCCATGTTTTCATTTCTTAAAAACCCATTTACTTTGTATACAACTTTTCCATTTTATTAAATTCTAGGAGATACCAAATTACTTTTTGTTGTTTCAATATGCTAAACAAAAAACCTTATATTCTAAACTCAATAAATTTGTTTATTTTCTCTCCTACGAATCATTTACAAATGTCCTATTGTCGATTCAAACGAGAAATAAATGTACTTTCTAATTTTTACCGCATAATTGTATATCCGTTCAAAGAAACATTAACAAATCACTTAACGATTTCACCTTCCGCGAAAACACTGGTTACTAACTAATTATAATGTTTACAATTTTTGGTCATATACAGGGCGATGAAAATCTATGATCTCGTGGTCTCTGATATAAATTTATTTTCTAAATTTTTCCTATAAAAATTATATAACAATATATTTATATTTAATTTGTTTTTTAGACAAGTTTTCTGTTGGATGGACCGCTGGCACGGTCTGACGATGGAAGACATCCGTGCAATAGAAGATAAAACAAAAGAAGAACTAGAAGCTCTCCGTCAAAAGGGTGAAGTACGCGGTATGAAGGCCGATACCGAATAAACATAGCCAAGTAAAAAAGAGTCAAAGTAAAAAAAACAAACGAAAACCAATTAAAACGCAACCATGATTTAGATGAATTTTAATTAAGTTTCCATACCACACACCAAAATGATGTTAAATATTGTTTGAGTTGAGATGTTCTGTACTGAAATTCGTGAGTTATCTACAGAAATTTTAACAGCAACTCAACAGTTAGAACAGTGTATGTTGTCGTTCAGTTTAAAGTTATCCAGATATTTTGAAGTTATCCAGATATTTTTAAATTATCCAGATTTTGAAGTTATCCAGGCATTTTGAAGTTATCCAGACATTTTGAAGTTATCCAGACATTTTGAAGTTGCCCAGATATTTTGAAGTTATCCTGATATTCTGAAGTTATCCAGACAATTTGAGGTACAGCAGGCAAGAGTAGAAAATAATTCATACTACTTTGTCGTATTTTCATCTTCACTAGCTATTTTTTTCTCGAGTACTTATTGCAAGATATTTTGATGGCTTCAAATTACGAACTGCTTCCTTCTTCACGTTTATCCAGATGCTACTTTTTAAATTACCTCAGTTTAAGCCGCCTGAGAAAAACTATTCTTTTTTAAAATATTTTTCATGTTGTTACCTCAGCTAGTTTCGATATGAAGAAAACACTGGAAGAACAGTGGAAACAATATCCAGATTCTTTAAAGGAAATCAGTGTAACAATAATAAAACGGCTAAAAACGTCATCTACATGGTAGAATAGTAGTCAATGTTGTTAAAAATGGATAAACATCTTCCAGACAGATCTCGAATTGGTCAAAGTGGTACAGTACCTAAGAAATATATCCCTCACACTGATAAGGAGTAGTCACTGATAATAACTTTTTGACTAGGGCGATTTTTGAACATTTGACTGCCAAAACTTGTCAATCCTGAAAAAAAATCATCTAGAAGCATGCTTCTTCATCTTGATTCACAGTTAGATTGTCAAAAAATATAAATCCTGGCAAAACACTGAAAAAGATAATACAAACTCTCAAAATAATCTTGATTCACTGTTATATTGTCACAAAATAGAAAATCTGGCAAAAAAAAACTGAAAAACATCATACAAACTGTCCAAATGTAGTCAATACATTAAAAATGGCTCTCTATCTTAACAAGAAGAGAAATTAATTTAGAAATAAAGAAATGTACTTAACTAGCTGTTTCTGAGATTGCTAATTTTAGAACGAGACTCAATATACTTTACAAAATTTAATACAAAAACATTTTTTTGTATCCTCAAGTATTCTCTTCTCTTCCATTACAAGGGTTGTCTTTTTAGTTGTGTATATAGCCAGAAAGACAAAAATATATAGACATCGATATAGATTTCCTTCAAGATCGATACACTTTTGCATACGTTCAAACCAATTGTTAAAACAGTTATTCCAGTCTTCAGTTGACACCTGCAAAATTGCTGTTTTAAAGGCATCGATGGCTTCTTCTGACGACTGGAATCGCTGCCCACGCATTGAAATCTTGATCTTTGGCAACGTGAAGAAGTCGTTGTGACTTAGGTCGGGGCTATACAGTGGATAGTGTAGCAATTCGATGTTTTGAAGCTCCAAAAACTCGTATTATCTTTTGGGCAGTGTGAGCACATTGTCCTTATCTAGGATGATTCACCATTGTGTGTTGCTTTGTCGGAGTTTCGCGATAACTTCTGGTAAACAAACTGTTATATACCAATAAAAAGTAACCGTTCTTCATTTTCTAAATCAATTTTTGCCACATAACTAGATTTTGACAAAAAAAGTAGCGACTATTTTCTTTGACACATTTCGAGAAATGATCGTTTTTGTTGATTTTTCCTCATCGTGAAACACCCACACAGCGGATTGGCGTTTATTTTCCGGTTCGTAGGAGTAAATCCAATATTCATCATCACTAAGAATGCTATTAGATTTTTTGGGCTTCCTTTGTTGAACCGTTCTAATGTTTTTCGATACCAATTGACGCGAACCGATTTTTGCTCTTCTGTGAGTAAATGAAGGATCAAACGGTAAACCAACTTCGTAACACCCAGTTCTTCATGTAGGATCTTTTGGATCGAGGTCTTTAAAATGCCCAAAGATGCCTCTATCTCCCGGTATGTTACACAGCAGTCATCCTTAATTAGCTGACGAACCGCATCAATGTTTGCTGTGTGACTTATGTTTTGGGTAGACTTGGCTGGATTCGTCGGTGAGACTGGAGCGACCACGTTGAAATTCACAATACCAGCGAGAAATAGTTGACTGGTGTGATGCTTCATTTCCAAACACAGAAACCATTTCAGCGAGACATTGCTGTTGGCATAATCCTCTTCGAAAATTGTAAAAAAATATTGTTTTGAAAATGTTCTCGGCTAAGATCCATTTTTCGTCCAACTTGCTAATTTAAAAAATTCACTGTATCTACACGCCTTGTATCACAATGAAACTTTGGATTTATGTCAACAGAAGATTGAGGTTACGTTTGTGTTGAAAGGTTTCATTGGTGGCGCCCTCTAAGCGGCGATATACAAAACTAAAAAGACAAACCTCGTATAACTTACGAGCGATGCCTCACGATATTTTAATGCAGGACCGTCTCATCGAGTTGAGACACCGACATTCCGGAAAGAAAAGTTTTGGATAAGGGTGACACGGGGTTTTCCGAATGTCCTAGTCTTGAATTTCAGTATTTTTAAGTATAAAGTGGTTTTTAAATTATTTTTTTATTAGTAAGGTGCATTTATGTCTCTTTTTTTGTAGAAAAACTGAATAAGTACATATATTTGTATATACAGGTAGTTCCAACGGTTACTTACGTTTTAATGAATTGTTTATCTGCAGAAAAATCTACACTGTTGTATATATTTTTTACTATTTTAATTATTCAACTTAAACTGTTATCTGCGATTATATAGAATTTAATAAAAACCGTCATTCCTTTGAAAACATAATAAAACAGTCAAAATTAATATTTTTGAAGTTATTTTCATTGAGAGTAGGTTTGAACGAATATTGTCAGGATGAATTGTGATTCATCCTGACAAAATTGACATCCTGACAATATGTGGTGACTTATTTCTGAACCTAGTCTCCTTTTAGCTCGATACACTTGAGTCAGCGATGCTCCATCCAGTGGCGGCTCGTGGCCTTGAGAGACAGGGTCGACAAGATTTTTTTGCCTCCTCATATAGGTATACCATCTAATTAAAAGGCTTAAATCATCATAGGAGATGTTTTTGTTTTTATTTTGTTTGGTTTACTTGACATTCTTGTGTCATAGTGTTTCGACAATACGTTTTGATTATTTTGAGACAAGAGAAATTCCGTTCATTTGAGGCAGAAGTTAGTGGTAATAAGAGAATTTATGAGCAGTTTGTTGTAGTGAATTGCAGTACTTACTATATTATAAAATTATACATATTTGTAACTTATCCAACTTTCCGAAAATATTTGGATCAGCATAATTTTTAAGTAACTTGTACATAAATATATTGGTAATTTTTTGGCGAAGGTAACTTTTAGATTTTGAATTATTAAATAGGTCAAAAATTTGCAAATCTTCAAAATTCAAAAAACGAGTATCTGTTTGCATAATAGCAGGTTCCATAATCCAAAATTTCAAAATATACTCGTTTTTCGAGATATCTATCATGACTTTGTCTTTTTTTGGGTGGTTCGAAAATATCAAGCGAATCCAAAACGTCACTGCGTATATATTGGAAACTTCTATCATTACGAAAATCTCTGAGATTTTGCACCAGCCTTCTTATTTTATTTTTGGAATAAATAATGACAATTTACTGATTTTTAACAACAATGAATATCAAATTGGTTTGGGCAAACACTTTCTTTAAAAATATTTAAAAGAATATTAATAAAGTTCTCAAACCGCTTGCTTCACGGATCGAGATATCACCGCTTTGAAAATCGTCGCCTTCGTTAATAAAATCAAAAACTTCCAAAACACTGTTCACGAAAATTTGCTACAGTGAAAACTAACCGAGACTTAAAATTTCATAAACTGTTTGCATTTTTTTTTAAACAAATTGTTCTAAAACAGTAGTAGTCCGTTTAGGCGAGCTAAAATGGCAAGAAAATATGATATTCTTTAATTTTTTTACACGTATCCTGCAAAACTATATTCATTCTATGCGCATGACAGTGAGTAAATAAAGCTTGGGGTGCAATAGTTTTACCTTTTGCCTGGAGACCATTCAATTCACCGGACATCACGGCAGCGCCGTCGTAAATTTGCCTTACCAATTTATTTTTGATATCCAAAAATTTTAATCTGTCCTTTAAAACACCAAAAATATATTCTACCTTATTGCTTTTACTGACGTCTTTTAAAACCTAAAAACCTCTCATAAATATTACCACGTAACGCCTATCGAACAACAATTGATAGTTGTGAATGACATGATAATCAGAAGTTTCATCTACTTCTAACGAAAAGCAAATGGTTTTCAGAATCTCAGATTCAATAACGTTATTCAAAATGAAACTAATTGATTATATTAGTTCATTCTGTACTGTTTTAGACACGCCGCTAAATATCTTCGAATCAGAAAAAAAAATTGGAAAATTTCAAATCGTATTTCTTAAACAATTTTATTAATTCTCTATAACTACTTTGATTTAACGAATGCTCCGATTCATCATGTCCCGTAAATGACAATTCCTCAAAACTTAAATAAATTACAATATTAATTAAACGACGCGACTAAATCGGCGTGATTATTTTTTACAATTTCTGCCGATGCTTCCAAATGAAACATCGGCAGATTTAAATGTGCCGTACCTGCCGCTTAATGCCTACGGAGAGAAATATACGTTTGGTTGCTCTTCGACTCTAGTTTAACGTGTAAATCGTCAAGCTCGAGATGAGCTGGGGTCGGCTTGCCGAAAACAGTCAGATGAATGGCTCGGATCATTCATTTTTTGAAAAGTCTTATGCGCAGGGATCACTTAACGCTCGGAATGGCCGAATCCTTTTAAAAACCATGAATCAAATTCAGTCTGTATTATCTGACAGATTTTTTTATTTCGCATTATACAAATGACATCAACTCTGGTTAAATTAAATATTAAAAAAAATCTATATCTATAAATGTGTGGGTCGGCACTGCCGACCCTGACCGACCGGCCGCCCGGCTGCCACTGGCTCCACCTTTAACCCGTCTCAAAAATACGGTCTTTCGAGGTGAAGAACTCCTCAATCGACTTAAATGTCTGCCCTGCGAGTGACTTTTTCAAGTTTGGACACAAAAATAAGTCGAACAGGGCCAAATCTAGAGAATACGGTAGATGGGACAGCAGTTCGTAGCCCAATTCGACCAGTATGGCTATGGCGACAGCGGAGATATGGACCGGTGCGTTGTCATGGTGGAAGAGTACTTTTCTTCTTTCCCAATTGGAGCTATTTTTCTGCAATTAGGCGCCGAATGAGCCCAATAATGAGGCCTAGTCAAGTCCTGCGACCACACCTTGTGAATCCCAGAAAATGGTGGTCATTCTTCGCTCTTGACAGCCGCTTGTGACAGCTCTTCAGACCACGTTTGCAGAGATATGCCCACTGTATCTACTGTTTCTTGGTCTCTGGTGTGTACCAATGGAATCATGTTTCTGGCTATGGTGACAGCGGAGGTATTGACCGGTGCGTTGTCATGATGGAAGAGTACTTTTTTCTTTCCCAATTGGGACAATTTTCGGGATACCTGGGCGTGACTTCTCATATTCCGACGTACAACCACGTTGAAACTTGTAAAACCAATTTTTGACGGTCGCCATCGAAGGAGAAGGGTCACTGTACACAGCATACAAGTGCTCTTTAATTCGAGACATTTTTTCCGATTTTCAAAACGATAATTTTCGATAAATTTCAATAATATAAAAGTTACTCCCATTAAAAGTTTTAGAAGCCAGCTGTCGAGTTGCAGCTGCACAGGTTAGGCGTCGCGCGCGTTGTTTTATACAAACGAGTTATATAACTTTGTTTCTACTTCGAGTTTATTAATAAAATTTTGGGACAGTATTTCTATGATACTACTCTACATTCACACTCAAGACGCAGTAGAAGTAAACAAACCGAGACACGTTATCTGTTACAAGGGGCACTCCTGAATCATGATTTAAAATATGTATACATTGTAAATCACATAATATGATGATTTACAAATTTTATACAGGTCTCTGTTTGTTTACTTCTACTGCATCTGGATTATGAATGTAGAATAAGGGATGTTTTTACGAAAAAAAGAAAAAAAGTTTTTTTTATTTAGAATGTAAAAGTCTCCTTAATAGAACAAATTTACATTTTTTACCAGTTTGGACCTGTCAAATTTTTGGACTGGTCAAATTGTTTTTATTAAATTTGACGTATGAGGTGTTAAGACCATTAAGCTCTTATCTTCACTTGCATAGGAGGAACGATAAAATAAATACGAAATTTCTGTGGTTTATTACTTTAGTTAGTCTAAATATATAAATATACAATAAATAAAACGCCCTAAAAATGGAATTGAAAGGAAGGGAAACAGACGATATGAAGACAGCGTTCATAAAATGTCACAGAATGTATATACTAGTATGGAATAAGACATTGTGGCCTCTGTTATCTATTGATCCTTCCAGATGATCTTTGATTATTGGAAAATATCTTTTCCTTTAAGTAAATGAAACTAGTCGAGCTGGTGAATTTAGCGATATTAACATATAAATTCACATTATATTGATTCGTTTCCCACCTTTACACGTATCAGAGGAGTATGTCAACTAAAATTGTCACTATGACAATGGCAGTTGCTAAACTTGTCGATACGTCTAAAGGTGGGAAACAATCAATATAGTGTAAATTTTTAGGTTTATATCGCTAAATTTCCCAGATCGACTAGTTTAATTTCTTTTTATCTCACAACTTAATACGTTTTCCATCTTTTGTGCTATTTTGCCGGTTATTAGCGCGCTCATCACTATACCATTCTCCTGCTTTTTTTACAAAACATTTTCATAGACTGTGATTGGCGTTCTAGCCGTTGGGACTTCCTGTATAAAAAGTTAGTTACCAATTTTTACTAATATATCTTTGGGGGTGTTTATTATTTTTACAAGGCAGTCACAGAGCCTATCTTATTCAAAACAACAGGTAATTTTTCCAGTGCAAATGTTTAGGGAAAAATAATGAAATGGTTTTTAGTATAAGACGCAAAATTTTTTATATTGTGTTACCTTTTTGTTTGAATAAATTGTTTATTTTATAGTATTTTTGTTTTTTATTTGGTTGATTTTTCATTATTTTTCCACGTAGCCCATTTTTGATGTCATGGGTTTGTTCGCAGACGATCTACGGTAAGTCCGATACACACGTGTTTGTGAGAGTTAAGTTTTCAGTATTTAGTGTAAACATATTGTACGCGTATGACCAGTTTCATATCCAATCAAAAAAGTTCAAGGACCCTTAAAGGGGATACATGTTTTTATTGTTATTTGTATATAACTGCATGTTGAATAGTTATTAAGAAAAATGATAAGAAAAGGAGTGCAAAAGTGCAATGATTTCTAACAGCCGTAGTAATTGAGTCCCAACCGTGGCCGAATTTTAAATCTCAATAACAGAATTACTAAATGCCTGGTTGCACCAATAGATCGTAACCCTAATAACACCAAACATTCCATGTATGTTCCTAGAATGTACACACAGGATATTGAAAACATTCCTGGAATGTCCTCAAAAGCACAAAAATGTCCCAGGAAAGTCCTCTGTCAGCATTTTAAACATTCCTTGAATGTCTTGTTGGAACATTCCATGAATGTCTACGAATGTTCTTTGGACATTCACAGTATATTTTTTATGCATTACCTGGATATAGTCGCTGATGTGACATAATACCTTCGATTTGTTTTTTCATGAGTTTTGTGCGAGAGACTAAAAACTTTTTTTAGTCACCTCCCTATTTTCATATGATGTTTTTTGACATGACATGTTTTGTAGTACATTCAACTATCTATTTAGTACAAAACATGTCAAAATTTACATGTGAAAACAGGAGATGACACAAAAAATGGTTTTTATCTCCTACAAAATTCATGAAAAAGCAGATAGGAGGTATTGTTCACCGACAATATACCAGAAGTATATGTGGCCATACCAAATAATACATCATTGATAAATATAAACATTTTTATTGCACAAAATCTTGTCATATATTTTTTTTCCATAATCTGATTCATTGTATTGAGTTGTACATTACAATTACAATCTGGTCATAACTGACCAATGAGCAATTTTAATTTAACCTAAATTACTATTGTTCTTTAAAATGAAGAGCTTACCCCATAGCGTCTCTTATCTAATCTAACAAGATCATGCACTATTTTAACATACACAGGCACACAAGCACTATGCTCTGCTTTTCACTATCACCTATCACTCAAACTAGTTCAAAAGGCTTTGTCCTCTTCAATATTCTAGTTTGCCCAGTAGTATGGAGGAGCTGGATTTCCTCAATATTCTTGTAGGTGCTTATGAAGTTGCTCGTGACTTCCAACTTTAAAAACAAATCCAGCTGTAAAATATTTATGTGCCTGAAGGCTTTTGTATGCTTTCATCTGCTGCTTAGAGTAGTAACTGTGAGACTCCACCAGATATGTATAAATATCTATAATAGTAATTTGGTGGAATGCACTTTACTGTAAAATCCAATTCTGATTGAATTGTATAAATATGGATCTAAATCCCCAATTATTTTCAGCTTCAACAAATATCTAAAACAATAAAAGAAATAATGTTATTGCTTGCAAAATTCATCAATATTGTTAAATATCAGGGGAAAATGAGCAGTAAATAAAAATTGTTTCCCCTACCTTTCTCCAACATCTGGAGTTTCCAATAATAATTTTCTTAAATATTCACTTTGTACTGTGGTAAAGATTATAAAGTTCACAAAATACAGCAAAAGAAATCCAAATGAATCTAAAATAGACAAAATATGACGATAAACAATGAAAAATAGATATTACAAACATAACCTCTGTAACTTTTTTATGCCAACCAGAAGTCACGTGGTTTGGATTGCCTAATACATAGATACACGCGCGGCAAATTTGAAAATGAACGCAAATTGAATAGTAAATGGCCTCTCTTAAAATATAGGACATTGGTAGTATGTTCATAGAATGTCTTGTGGTAACATTCCACCAATAATTTAATCAGATGTTCACCGAATGTTCCTTGAATGTCCAGGACATTCAAACATTAATAGAACTTTGATAGTACATTCCTGGAATGTGTTGTGTTGTTAGGGAAGCTTAAGACGTGCCTTCAGCTCAGCTTACGAAACATACGCGTTGCACCATTGAGTCTTAGATCAATTTTCAGCTTCCCACAATGGATTGCCAGGTGAATTGCATTTTAAACGTCGCCGTGTCAGTTAAGACGTGCTTAGTTAAGAATTGAAAATTATGGTTCAACGTAAGTGAGACTTAAAGCGCCCCTATCTATAAGCTGAGCTGGAGCTTAAGAATTGTTTGTGCAACCAGGCATAACCCGGCCACTGACATCATTGCTGAAAAAAGCGCCGTATATGACAATTGACGTACCTAGACAATTGACAATTTAATCGTTTTGAATTCCTAGTGTTCTATAGGAAAGCACAATTTCCAAATCAAAACATATACAGTACGGGAACCACGTAAGGAATAAAACTGTTTGTGCCCTTGTTAAAAAAAAAATGTTGACTTCCGTCAACTTTAAATATAAATATGCACTTTTTAAACGTTAATTTAACGTGTGATTCACGCAAGTCTAGCGTAGTCCATAATCTTTATTTTTAAGAAAACGTCCTGTATATTTTATATTCATGGCTCCGAAACCTTCGTCAGTGCGGCTTATCAGCAGAATACTTATTACATGCCGCGCAAAAGCTCCTTAACAACCTAAACCCAACGAATCATAACACGTAGGGTCTATTAAGAATAATACAGGGTGAAATTTTGAAATTATACTGTGAAAACCACATATGGAATAAAACTTTTTTTTGTCCTTATTTTAGAAAATTATAAAAAAACGCTGGGACTTATCAACTTTTAAATTCAAATGTACACTTTTTAACCACACATTAAATGTATATATTTTAAATCGGAAATCATTCTTAAAGGGAAGATTTTGAAAACACATTTCCGAAATCGAAACTTCAAATAATATCTCTACAATCAAATCTTGAAATATAGTAGATAACATAGGAACTCCTAAAGAAAATAATTTCAATTTTAACTATTTAGAATGGGAAATAAGCCACAATATTATTAAAAAATGATTTTTATTAACGTTTCGACGCCCAAATCGGGTCTTTAAAATCAAAGTCTTCTACTTTAAAATGTATATGTATCTGAATTGCCGATGTAAATGAGTCAAATTAAATAAATTATTAGAAGAATTTTTTTACTAAGCAACAACATTTTTGTTTATATTAATAGTATTTTGTATTTTGACAACGGCACCCGATTTGGGCGTCGAAACGTTAATAAAAATCATTTTTTAATAATATTGTGGCTTATTTCACATTCTAAATAGTTAAAATTGTAAAAATGCCACAAGAAAATAGCTTCAGAACAACATTAAAAATAATTTCAGATCTACATTAGACTAGAGCTTTTTATCAGCGGCTTGGTACAAGTCTGGAATATTCAGCCACTGGCGTCGCTCAAGCATATTCTTTATAATATGTGTATATAACTAATGAAAATGTTTAAAACTACTCGAAAAATGTCTGTTATTAAAAACGTCGTACAAAACTTTAAGGACGTCAATTGTCATCTACGACTATCGTTGTGTCATCAACTGTCAGTGCGCGGGATTAGTTAACAGTTATGGCCCTTCGGATGACCAAGGGGGTAAATTTGGACCCCAGCGTATGTTTTTCTTTAATAAACTCACAAGTATTTTCAATTTTTTATATTTGATTTTAATATCATTCTAATTAATAGATATACTCATATTTTGAAATAAAAAAATTCCCTATATTTTACAAATAAAAAATATATTCTGAAGTTGATTTTTGGTAAAATGCCGTCTATTATGTGGAATTCCAAGTAGTTTTACACTGCGCGTTATCAAAATCTATTTTTAGACTGTGGTGCCTGTTATGTACGAATCATGACATTCCTGTCTGCTACAGTTAGTCATTATTATTATTTCCTGGCGTATATTATTATAGTTTTTTAGTATTTTGTGTACATATAAGATATGGCCCGCAAATATCTTACTGAGGCTGAGTTACTGGACATTGTTACGGCTAGCGATTTTTATGATGATATAGAAGATGAAATAGTGTCAGAAAACGAGGATGTATTGTTAGATGAAGATTTAAATGCTGAAAACATTCATTCCAGGTCATTTTTGACTAGGGGTCATTTTTTACCCCCGTTGGTCATCCGTGTACCAAAAAAAGGTTGGTCATCGGAAGGTTAATAGCCACAATTATACAAAATTTAAAAATTCGTCTACCATATACATATACAATTTCTGTATAGCCCCGCACTTTTATGAAATGTCGTGAATTGAACATGGCAAATTACAGATAAATACAACATTTAGGTTCTGCAGTAGGTCTCATCTTTATGACTAATCAGTGATCAGATCTGCGAACAAATCAGATGCATTTATATATGTATATTATGTAAATTATATTTTATTAACACTAGCATGATGGACTCAAAAAGAAAATGGGATAAGTGGAGGAATGGTGTATTTTTTGACATAAAGACGCCAAACTTATGTAGTTAAGACCATTTTGGTAGAAATCAATTGTGACCTATTATAATTTACAAAGAAGTAGGGAAGAAATGTGTGCCCAAAAATATCTTACTCGAAATCTCCACAAAATATAGGAAGTTTTTTATTCTTCTCCCTTTTTCAATATTACTTATCTCACATCTCTTGATTATTTGCGTTCTCATGTTAAGAGAACACATTTATTTTTTCAAAAGAGTCCATTTACCTCCCCTAGCGCCTTTTCGAGTTTTAGGTACAGCCTGTAGTCACTCGGATCCAAATCTGGAGAATATGACCAAATCCGAATCGAAACCTGCATCACGAATTGCAGATATTGCAACGAATGACTTATGCATTGTTCTGATGAGCACATTTCCTTAATTTTCCCCGTCACTTTTGTTTTATGGCTTCACACAATTTTGAACTCGCGATCATTCCACTGCTTGCCTTGAATTTTATCTCAGGTACATAATGGTGAAAGCACGTTTCGTCCATTGTCACATATCGATCAATAAAGCTCTTCTTATCCGCGCGAAAAGTGTCAAAAGACCGTTGACAATGATCTCTGTCACGTGTTTATAATGAGTTGAAAGTATTTAGAGAACCTACTTTGTCATCAACTGTACATGCATTAAAAAACCTGTTTCCTCCATAATTTGAAAGACGCAAAGAGACTTCGATCTTTTAAAATGAAATCGTAGATTTTTCTTACATTTTCTTCGGTTGTGACGGTGATTGTATGATCTCTGCCTTGTTCATCTTCACAGGTTTCTCTTCCACAGTTAAATTCGCGACACCAGCTTTTCACTACCGTCGTAAGACACAGCACAATCCTCTAATGTCAATGTTGGCATGGATTTCTTTTGGAGATGACTGCTTTTTCAGCAAATATTCCATCGCATAGCTTGGCTGATGAGCTTGCGCGCTGTGATCTCAGTGATGCAAGCTGGAACTTGTAAATCCAGAAGTGTCAACATACCCAGATAGCAATATAAACTTGTTTCAAACGTGCAACAAGTTTGATACATCAAACCTGAAAGCTTGCTGCAAGTTTGCCATGGTAACTCTGCAAACTTGCAGCAAGTTTAAATCAAACTTTCTAGTTACAGTGTGACAAACTTGCATAAAGTTTGTTTTTTCAAACTTGATATAACAAACATGCTGAAGGTTTGTTTTTTTTGTATGAAGTTTGTTTTTCAAACTTCATACAAACTTGATATAACAAACTTGCTTAAGGTTTGTTTCAACATATTAGCCACAATTTGAATAAAACAACGTGAATAAAAAATACAATACCATTTTATATAATTAGTTATTAATCACTCAAATAAAATCTAAAAATACAATCTGTTGTATAAAATTATTCATTGGAACCTACATTAAATCCCCTAGCTTCAGATTTCGATGCTCGGTTTTGTCTATCAGCTCTGAAACAAGGAAAAGAAATTGTTATAAACTCTTGCTGTGTGAACAGGATTAATCTATGCTATTAAAAGAGTTAAAAATATGTTAAAGTAACAATTTTACAATAAAACCTAAAAAAATTTATATATAATTTTATTATACCTACATATAATATGATATATAATTTATTTTAGATAGTATAGGTATGTGAATACAGCTAAAAGCTAAAAAACCTAAAAACACTTACCTCAATGCCACCAAATCAAAAAGAATACTAATAAGTAATCACCATAAACAGGTTGGTCTATGAAAAACTGAAGAAAATAAGCTTCAGCTTAGTAATAATAAGGTAATAGTCTCGGAGACTTGTACAGTAAATTTAAGTTTTGTAAAAGACTCGAAGAAAAATATAACAACATAGAAATGGTAACCACAAATTATTACAGCGTAGCAGGTTATTTTTCCCTTCCCGTGTTGCCAGCCGTCGAGTAAGCTTTTTCTCTCAACTTAACTTAAAAATTCTCACTTTTATGAAAAAATTTCCTCATATTTACAAAATCTGAGAAAATATGTTGAATTATTTTCAAATATTTTGATTTTTTTTTAATATTTTACAATTTGGACTGGAGCAAAAATTCCCTTTTGAGTTAACTTTTTCCCTTTTATGTTGAAAATTCTCGCAAAAATGGAAATTTCCCTCCGGGTGGCAACACTTTCGTTGGCGTGGGTGTGACATCAGTCATGGCACCGAACGAAAAACGAACCGAACGTAAGCAGCCGTAAGCTTGCAGCAAAGTTGTTACAAACGTGAATCATCATCTTTGTCATAACAATATTGCAGCAAACTTGTCACAAACTTGCCTCCTCATATTTGACGCAGTAATGTAAAATCAAAGAAGAATCAAACTTGCCACAAGTTTACCTACATGCTATCTGGGTATGCATATTCACTAGGTATAAAATTAAAGCTCTACCTAAATTGGACGTTGATCAGGAGTGTACCACAGGGATTAACCTTCGTAAATATTGCATTGTTGTTCGTTCTGTTCTTTGACTATAGAGCGTTTCATGTTAAGAACGGAACGTTGCGGAGATAGGGCTACGTATTTCTTGTTGACATTAGAAGCGCGCAGATGCCACGCCGTCTGCTTAGAATGAATGTTATGAACACGTGCTTGAGAGTTTTGGCAACACTGATCTGCATAAGCCAAACGTTTCGTTCCTAACGTGAAATAAAGTATAGTTCGTTTTTTTCTGCGTCTTTACCTCCGTGCAAGTCCCACAATAAGGATGGTATACTTCCAATCATTTTTGCGTTATTACTTGCATTTTGTGAATGCCATTATATCAAAAAAACCAGAGGCACACATTTCTTGCTTAAATATTCTTGTAGAACCTAGCTGGAGAGCCATTTTGTCAAGGTTTAGACATATTTTAAGATATTTCGTAAATGTCTAGCTAGATGTTCTTAAATCATGGTAGATTTTGGGATCATATTGACAATATGGTAACTTTTTAAGGTGTCTCTAGTAGTATATCATAGTTAGTTCGCTACTCTACTGGTACAAACATTTAACTTTGACTAATGGAACCTTCCAGTAGCGATGGTACTCTACTTGTCAAAATGGTTCTTGGCGGATAATTTACGTAAGGAAATTGAGGAACAGCAGCTAAAGCGTTTTTTATTTTTATATTCGTTATGCTCATTCTATAGACTAGTGGCAAAGGGGCTGATTGAGCTCCACGATATGTTTACAACTGATTTTTATGTATTTTGATCCGCTGAATCCGAATCTTCAACAGGATAATCCGAGTTTTTGGGCAGGAATTTGTTATTAAGAATTTAATTGTTTAAATGCTTATAACTAATAAACATATACTCTTTTTTCCAATAATGTTTTGCTTCTTTTAAAAAAACAAACTGAAAAATTAAAATCGATCGATTAGATGTCGACATATTTCAAAATTATTAAATAATAAATTATCGATTATATCAGACATTTTTGCTTATAACTTTGCTTTTGCTCACTTTAAAATATTTAAGGCTATTTACTATGGAATCTCTAACGCGAGAATTTTACTGTCACCGTTGCATGTGGTTGTCTTTTTAAAGACAGATCACATGCTATGATTTTTTTTGTGACTGATAGTCTTGAGTTGGGGTTGATTTCATGTAATCGAATGAACTATCTTTCAGTAAAGTCGTCCCAGAAACGCAACTCATAAATATTGGCAATATCATTTTAAAGTCTTCTACTTTAAAATATATAATATATGTCTGAATTGCCGATATAAATAAATAAATTATTAGAAGAATTTTTTGCTAAGCAACAAAATTTTTGTTTAATCCATTAATATTTTTTTTATTTTTAAAACGGCATCCGATTTGGACGTCGAAACGTTAATAAAATAATTTTTTTAGTAAAATTGTGTCTTATTTCCAATTAAAAATAGTTAATTACAAAAATGCCACAAGAAAATAGCTTCAGAACAACATTGAAAAATCATTATAAAACAAATTAGATTGTTTTTTTACACCAAAATTTATTTTTTTTTTTAATTGTATAATCATAGCTTTAAAATGAGGTACCTTAAATCTATTTATATTGAACAAAAGCCAATTTATAAGCAAAAATATTTGATATTGTCTATAATTTGTTATTTTTTAATAATAAATTTGCAATAACTCGGCTTCTAATGGAACGATGATAATTTTTCAAAGTTTGTTCGGTTTGTTTTTTTTTTGAATAAACAAAACAAATTCCTGCCCAAAAATTCGGATTTAAAGGGTCAAAATACATTATAAATCAGTTGTAAAATCTCATGGACTTCAATCGGCCATGAAACCACCCTTTACCCCTAGACTGTTTATAGTGAAATGAGACATTACGTAGAGAGTGAGGATTTTTGTAAGAATAATTTTTTTCTAAGTTTTGGAACAATACCAACTGGTATAAAGGGGATCTAAATTTTTAAAAATATTATATAATAGATATATTTTTTGTTAAAGTTTTTGAAAATGTCTTCTCTAAATGTTATCAGCAATATAATAGCATTGATATATAAAGTTATTTTTCAACATATTTCTTGTATAGTGTATTCTCTTGAGTAAAGAAGTACTAAGAATTTGTGTACAATACAGACGTATTCCGATCCAGTAGCTGAAAAATTACTGATGGAAATAATCATTTGCAGGATAATTTATTGCATATTGTTTTGCCTTTTTGTGTTTATTTCTTTGTTTTAAAACACTATTAAAAACCCCCCTTTCCACACTACGACCTGAAAAATAAATGTAAAAAAGAATTTAAAATGGGGGAAATCATCATCATCGTTCCCTTTATTAGTTTTTTTTTGTATATTTTTTCTTTTATTTCTTCTTCCATCGCTACTGTCTTCTTCTTTTATTAGTTTTTGTCCCATCCCAAAAAAATATTCTTTCCATCTGGCAAGTGTCTCCTCAACATCAGAAACCCTCTTTTTCTTTTATGAAAAGTGTTTTACTCTATGTTTCTTTGCTTTTATTCCGTTTTATTGAAATAAATGTTTACTGTATTTTTCTCTTTTCAATATTTTGTCGTCCACTTGCTTTAAATGTTTGTTTTAAACAGTCTTCGTCTGTTTCATATTTTATTTTGACCTCTTCCTTTTCTATTTGTGGCATCTTTTATTTGGCTGTATCTTTTTTTTAAAGCTTTTTTGCAGTTGTTGGACTACTTGATGGAACATCAACAAGGAGAAATCAAAAGTGATGGTCATAGCAAAAGAGTCAATACACGAGTGAAGAAACATAAATTAAAGAGGTGAAAACGTTTGAAAACTTAGATATAAATAAAAAGATATATAAAGCGAATAAATTATACCAAGCAATGGGATTAACAATCATCAACAAGAAACAAATAATGAAATAAACTAAAAGAAATGCTTTAACTAAGTAACCGACAGAAAAGTAAGATACAGGCGACATAGGTAATCAAAATATGGGAAACTAAAACAGAAGGGGGAAAAAAGAGAAAGACCTAGGGAGACTTAAAATAATGAAATAGCAAATCAAATTGACAAAAAATAGTTACATGGAGGGAAGCAAAGGTTATGGCATAAGATAGGAAGATCTAATAGAAGAGATTCGTGCACAATTGAAATGACCGTGCATATATTTCCATCATTTGCTTAATGGAATTTAATAATAAAATAAAACAGATATTAAAATATAGCAAATAAATATATTAAAGACTAAAAATATGCAATATTTTATACGTAAGTGTGTATAAAAAATTTATAATGGATATGTCTATACTATGCATAAGTTGTATCATAATCATAAATCATAATAAAACTAAATACTTGACCCAAAATGATCTTCTCCTTTGTCTTAATATCATTTCTGAAGCCTTACGTTTAGCGCGACATGTAAAAACTGTAAAATATCTAAAAAATCTCTAAGCGTTGTGATAATAATACGAACAACTTATGTATGACTATATACATGTCCGACCCAAAATAGGATGTTAAAAACTTAATCAGACAATGAAATCATAGTCGTATTCGTGTGTATCGAAAAAGTAATCAATTTGGCAATCAAAATACTAACCTAAGTATAATTTTGTTTTTTTTCCTTTTTATATGGTAAACAGAGCAGTGAACCATCGAACACTTATAGTCTAGTCCTGCGTTTCCCAAACTTATTTTTCCGTGACCCGGTTATTTTTGTGCTTATCCTTCGTGACCCACTATTTTTTTTGCATACCCCTTTTACTTTTGAGAAGTATGCAGTTATTTCTGTTCAACTAAAAACTTGACGTTTGGAGGAAAAGATGTTAATTTTATCCTCAGGTCCGATTCCACTTCCAAACGGTTCCTATATTTATTTTTGAGGAAACTTTATCGCTTTTAAAAATATATATTTTATAAAGACAGCCAAAAACCTACCAGTGGTATTTTGTCAAATATGTCTTTGAGTGCCCTAACCACACGATAGTTCAATTATTGACTCAATAGCTAAATCCGGAAGTCCCGTCTCGGATTCTACGTCCATTATAAATGTATTTCTTATCCATGCTTTGTTGCTGTGGATGGGGGGAAAATATTCCTTCAGATTTGCCTCCAGTCCTAGCAGGTGTTCCTTGAAAGCCGCTGGAATATCACTCGGCAATGAATTCACGTTATACCCTTTTTGGAGCTTTGTAATTTTCTGCTTCCGCGCGGCCTGTCCACAAATTAAGTTTTTTTTTGTTACAGTTTCCACCTTCTCTAGTACTTTAAATACTGTTACATTGCTACCTAGTACGGTTATATCTAAATTATTCAAGAGGTCAAAAATATCACAAAGATAGGCTGCCTTGATTAACTAATTGACATCATGAAAACGGTTTTTAAATTGAAATATTGCATCCCTAGCCGTTGGTGGATGTTGTTCTAAGAACATTGAAATTTCTTCATTCAATTCAATCAGTCTTTTAAAAACATTTCCTTTTTATAGTCAACGCACTTCGCAGTGTAAAAGAAGATGCTATGTAAAAGAAGAAAATACTCTTGAGTTCAGTGGGTAAGATTTTATGAAGATAAGTTTTACACACTCTTACATAGATTTGGTTAAAAACAGTGGCATTTTTTTGACAGCTAATGCCTCTGTGGGTGCTGCAATGCACCCAAACACATTCTGCTGCTACAGCTTTGATCCTCGGAAAAGCCTGCGTCAGTCAGAGCGCGGTATTAAAAAGCAAGATGTGAAACGGCGAGGCGACCCGGCATTTTGCGTCTGTAGCCCGGTACCGGGTCGCGACCCACCATTTGGGAAACGCTGGTCTAGTCGCAACATAGGGAGTCCCGTGGGAAATTCTAGCTCGCCGTGATTTGATGGTGGTATTAATATAGGTTTTTTGGGTCACTGAATCCAATGGAACTGGTCTAGAAGCCCAAATATGGTGCGTTTAATTGTTATTATCAAATTATAGTAAAGTTAGGTATTTTTCAGGAATTATTAGAAGCCCTGTAAATAAATTGATAGTGTTAAGGTCTTCTCTGGTATAGTTTTGGTCGCTGAATCGAATGCGACTAGTCGCGATTACTCGAAAATATGTTCTTATTTTGTTAATAACAAAATAATTGTATATTCGCCGAAGAGCTCGAAATAATGCGCTATCTACAGCAAGTTTGTAATCTTTTTCATAGTATTTTTATACGTTAAATCGATTAAATCGATTGCCACTAGTCGTGATAGCTTAAACCACGTTCCGATTTTGTTATTAATAAATTATTGCAAAATAACGGTTTATAGTAAGTTGGTCCCTTTTTTTGGTAAAAAAACGGGAAAATCACCCACCGGGAAATTTAACATCTTAAATGAAATTTTTCGTTACCGCTTCACAAGTTGCTTTACATATCGACGGTTAAACTGCAAAACCTCGTAAGTCAGTTTTATGTAACTTTAGAGGAGAGACGAAAAACATTTTGGCTTCTTTATGTAAGATCCAATTTATTCGTTTTTTTGTGTGTAGGGTTCTTTTTGGATAACGATTCCATTACCATTAAGTAAAATTCAGTAATATTGTTTTTTTTGTCAAAAAGCGACTTAGAAGTTTTGTTACTTAAAATCTTAAACTATCATTAAACTTACGAGGTTTTGTCTCATATAAATGCTACTTACGAGGTTTTGCAACTTAAAATCTTACTTACCAGGTTTTTGTAGATGTAGCTAGTACCATTAAATTTAAATATTGACTTACAAGCTCTCGTAGTTTAAAAGATATGTAAAAGTATAAACCAACAAAATATAAAAGCCATAATGGACCAAAAATCGAGGTTTTGCAGTTTAACCATCGTTATGTTGTATTTATATGAACTGTAAGTTTAATCAGTTTGAAAGTGCTTATAAAACCACCACAAACGTGTTTTTTTTTGTTAAAAAATGAACATATTAACTCGAAAAGTATTGACTTAGTGAAAAAACTGTATAGAACAAAAGTTGCTTAGAATTAATCAGTTTATCCACTTCCGGACTTATTTTAAAGGTTTCTTTTTGCTATCACGACTAAATAGTGGCAATCGATTTAGAGTATAAAAATACTATGAAAAAGACTACAAACTTGCTGTAGTAGATAGCGCATTACTTCGAGCTTTTCGGCGAATAAACAATTATTTTGTTATTAACCAAATAAGAATATATTTTGAGTAACCGCGACTAGTCGTATTATAATACCTGAAAAGTACCTAATTTTACCATAATTTGTTAATAACAATTAAACGCACCATATTTGGGCTTCCAGACCACTTCCATTGTATTCAGCGACCCAAAAAACCTATAATACCACCATCAAATCACGGCGAGCTATAATTTCCCACGGGACCCCCTATGTTGCGACTAGACTATTACAGGAAACGCAGTGGGAAATTATAAACTGTCGATTTCCTGCTTTGCTAATCATTTGTCATCAAAAGTCATTGCTAACAACTATCTTCCAAAGACTAAATTCAATTCTGTATCAAAACATCAAATCAAAAACAGACAGACTAAAGACAATTGTGTATCCAAAAAAATGTTGAAAACGTTCTCCAAATTACGTACATTCCAAAAATGGCCAAAAGTCACTATTTTATACCAAACAATACGAATAGATCTTCAATTTCTCGTTCTAACATTAACCAGAATACGAGATGATATTTTTGCATATCTTGAATTCGCATTTTTATTGCTTCTAAATCTGGAAAACTTGGATTTGAATGCCATCAGCTAAAATAAACATTGGGAACAAGATCCTGGTATTTCGAAGGCCACTTAATATTAGGTACATTCATACTATTATTAATACATTTCTTAACCACTCACCTATTTGAAATCAAAGTTCTCCTTGATCTGGAGCAACTTCCGCAAGTCTCTGTAAAATATTGTTATGTAACATATCCATAAACTTTATTCCATTTAAATTTTTATTAGGTACCTTTTACCTACGTTATAATTTTTCTTGAAAAAGTGTGCTGAAAAACAAAAATTTACATAAAAATGCCGAGTGATTAAACTTAATAACAACTCGAGTAAAAATTGAAGTAGGCAAAAGTAGAAAATTTTCATTTTTATTAAATTAAATGATGAAGCTCTACTTAGGGCTCTACGCCCTTTCTTTATTTCAATTACCAAGTCTGGTTTTCCAAACAGCAGTTGCAGATCCTGGTTTTTCCTTAACCTCCAGACTTCACTGTCTCTAACTGGTCTAGAATTGTTTCTGTCCCACCTTCTGAGCACTTCTTCATCTTTGCTTGGACAAAGTCGTGCTTTAAGGTGGTTAAAGAATTTAAAAGAGAAACAGTCACCAATAACAACAAAGTAGGACGAGAAGGTGAAACGCGAATACTGACGGGAGTCAGATCTCTCTTTGCCATGCAACATTTATTGAGGTCAAAACTTCTCTCACGCGTTGCAAAAATCCAGATATACAAAAATAAGACACAGAGAATCCTAAATTACAGTAAAATCCTTCTAGTAGTATATGGCCCTTGCAGAGATAGCATGGGAAACGAATGGAGCCGCAGACAAACCAACGAGTTAAGAGTTTCGTTAGAAAGAAAAATCTAGTGAGCTATGTACATATATAACTAAGATGTACAGGAGATGTGATACGCAGTTTTGACAATCGACTTATACGTAATGTGTGTTGGGAAAAACCAGATGAGAGAAGAACTGTAGGACGCACTAGAAAAATATGCAGTTACAAAGGATCTGAAGAAAATGGAAGTGGGACAATAAGAAATAGTGGTACAGGACCGACAAAGATCGAAGGTAATAGTCTTCTTCTTCATCTTTTTGTATAGACATGACTCTGTCTGTTTTTTCAATGTACCTCTAGTAAGTTGTCGTTCCATCCAGGCGCGGATCCAAGGGTGGGGCAATGGGGTCAATTGCCCCCTCCTTGAGACTTCACCTGGTGTCGCCTTTTTTTAAAGAAAGAGATAATTACGATTGAAACTAAATAGTGAGTTTTGTGTCCTGTTGACAACTGAAAAACGGAATGAAACATAAAACAGAATTCCTTCTCCAAAGTACGTGTTCTCAGTCTTACTGTATGGTGTCAAGTCTTGGACTGTGAATAAAATCGATCTACTTACCTAAATCGCCTTGAGGCTTTCGAAATGTGGTTCTATAGAAGAATTTTGAAAGTATCTTGGGTACGGAAGATTCGAAACTCCACAATACTAAAACGTCTCAGCAATACTACTGAGATTATAGAAGGCATCAAGAAGAGAAAAGTGGAGTATTTTGGACATGTAATGAGAAATTTTAAATATAGGTTGCTACAAAATATTATGCAAGTGAAAATAGAAGGCAAACGAAGTCCAGGACGAAAAAGCACTTCGTGGTTGATTTGGGTGGCGGTGAATAAAACTAAGACAGCTATGATAGTAAGCAACGTTCTGCAAGGACATGGTACATGAAGAAAAATAAAGTAACAGCCCATACCGAAACAGCAAAAGAAGAAGAGTTATGAGAAAATTTTTATTTCATTGCTCCCTCCTTGCAAGGTTGCTGGATCCGCCGTTGGTTCCATCGTTTTCGTGGTCTTCCCTCTGATCGTCTTCCTAGTGGGGAACCGTCTCTCGCTGTCTTGACTACCCTATTTGTTGTCATTCGGCTTATGTGGTCATTCCATTCTGTTCTTCTGTTTCGTACCCAGTTATTAATGTCATCCGCCTTGCATCTCCGTCGTATATCTGTACTTCTAGCTCTGTCCCATAGAGTCGTACCACAGATTTTTCGAAGGGTTTTCATCTCCGCTGTTTCGGACAATCTTTTTGTCCTCTCTGTGTCGGGTCGTATTTCTGCCGCGTATTTCATTTTTGGTCTGATGACTGTTTTGTAAATTCTGCCTTTCATTTGTTTTCCGATATTTTATTTCTCCATATTGTATCATTCAAGCAACCTGCGGCTCTGTTTGCTCTATTCACTTGATCTTCCAATTCTGAGCCTTCCGTAGCTAGATAGTGTGATGCCTCTGTTTTTAAACTTTATCACTTGTTCTATTATCTGACCTTCCAGCTATAATTTACATCTTATTGGATCTGCTGTTATAACCATCTATTTTGTCTTTTTTGAGGAAATTAAAATGTTAAATTTTCTGGCGGTTATGTTAAATTGGTGCAGCATACGTTGTAAATCATCTTTACTTTGAGAGATTAGTGTTGCATCGTCTGCATAGCAGATTATTTTAAGTTGTTTTTCTCCCATTTGGTATCCATTTTTAGTTCTTACTTTTTTGTATTATTACGTCCATGATTAGGTTAAACCAGAGGTCGGCAACGCAGCGCCCGCGGGCGCCACTGCGCCCTTCAGTAAATTTTAATGCGCCCTTAAACTATTGTTAATTTAGACAAGAAATTCAAAACGTATATTTTTTATACGTTTATATGGTCATGGTTTGTTAGGTAAAAAATAGTTGGCGCCCGCCATGAATTTTTAATTTAATATTTCACACTTTACATTAAAAACGTTGCCGACCTTTGGGTTAAACAATAAAAGACTCAAGGAATACCTCTGTCTTATCCCACTGCCGGCTTCAATTGTTCTGGCAGATGTTTTCGATCGTTTTAATTATTCCTAGAGGTACCTCTCTCGAGTATAACAAATGGATAACCTCCTTTAATGTGACCCTGTCAAATGCTTTCTTAAGGTCCACGAAACATAAATATGCCATTAGTGATGATGAACGATGATCTCGTCACTTCAATCTCTTAGCATCGTCTATATTACTCACACCTATTTAATCAGCTCATATAATATGTCAGCTTTAGCTTCCCCTACTTGTTTTACGAGCTCGGCGGATTTTTCTTCTACTTTAAAGCGGGCGTTGTTATATCAGCGTGCATATTCATTCAACTTGTACATATTCGTTAATTGTATAATAATTTATTTGCGTTTTATTTATTTACTACATTAGTGTTTGTCATACGTCCAATTAAATTTTTTAACAAGTATCCCTAAAAATGCACTATTTTGATATACACGTATATTTCTACAAATGATATTTACACAATCGGGCAGATATTTATCTTACCTTACCAATGATCACCGAAAGATTTAACCAATACAAACTTGTTTACCACAAAATTAAAAACAAGTGAGTCTATATAAAAACAATGTTATCTTGTACATGTTCCACTTGGTGAAACGTTATTTTCCGGAGATATCTTTGAAATCACCATGTATAAGGTGAAATACCATTATGTATAAAATCCAATCTTCTTCTAGAGCCGCAAGCAAGCAAGCAATTTGATTCAACCCGACCTGTGGGAGATGTCCACCCTATCGAAAAAGTACATTCGGGTGTAACAATTCATTGGGGCGAGGTGTTTTGACCCGAGTAAAAACAGGGATCTCCCCACCTCGCTCCAATGCCCCAGGCCATCCCTTTCCCCCCCATAGCACGCTGATGTGCGATGGGGCACAACTATCGTAGCCAAATGCTCTTCACAATGGAATCCTGGGTAATAAGATTCCAATGTGGTGCCCTAATCGAATTACAAAACTAGGCCAGTGTGAAGCGCTCTATGCCTTTATCTTCTAGTTACTTACTTAGTTATATATATTTTTGTGTTTTTTATGTTTTTTTGGTGGCTTACGCCTTTTTTTGTTTTTTTTTGTGTTTTTTTGTTGACTTGCGCCTTTTCCTCCATTTTCTTACTGGCTGACTTACCTGGTCGTGGTGTTGGACCTACGCTTTGGTTGCGTGTTTCTTCGGCACTAGGTGTTTCGAGCTACGAACTGACTACTACTACAGTCACTTTTACTTTGTCACTCTTTGTTTGCTTTATTCGATTTACTTTAATCCACTATTTGCTGTTTAGACGTTTGTGCTTCCATCGGTGGAACGCGTCATATCCTAGCATCTCTCGCAGTATGTGACTTACGGCCGGTTTCACAAAGTAAAATTAACTTGTGGTTAAGAGATAACCAGAAGTTACGTCAAAATATGCGTTTTAGTTTCAGGTCAACGGCGAAGTATGGTTAACTCACAGAATTTTTAACCAGAGGTTGGAGTGGGTTACCCTTATGGGTATACCCAGAAGGGTAACAATTATGAAACTGAAACGCATATTTTGGGGTAATTTTGAGGTTATCTCTTAACCACAAGTTAACTTTACCTTGTGAAACCGGCCGTTAGGTGGTGCGCCAGCTCCGCGAATTTGACCCTTGCTTTATCTGTCATCATTTCGGCGACTCTCACCTGTTGAAGTTCTCTGAACAGGAATCTTTCTGCGACGTATCTTGGGACTTTGGCTGCTTCTCTTAAGCTGCTGTTGTGGACCGCTTGTATCTTCTTTTTGTGGGTGTTGCATACTTGTCCCCATGCGAGAGATGCGTATGTTAATACCGTTAATATTATGGTATTTATTAGTCTTAACCTCGTTTTTAGTCTTAATTTACTTTTTCTTCATGTGAGTCCTCTTAATGTTGCTCTCGCCATGTTAGCCTTCTGGACTGTGGCTTCTACGTGTTTTTGGAAGGTTAATCCTTTGTCCATGATGACTCCCAGGTATTTAGCTTCATTTTTCCACTCGATGGGGTTATTCAGCACCGTCAGCTGTTCTTCTGGCTGTTGTCTTCCTTTCTTATATAGTACCGCTTGCGTCTTTTCGGAGTTGATGGCTATCTTCCATTTTATACACCATTCCTCGATGTCTTCTAACGCTGTTTGCAGGTTGGTCACTGCGATGTCTACGTTTCTGTGTTTGACCGCTATCGTTGTATCGTCGGCGTAGAGGCTCATTAGGGTACCTGGTGTTCTAGGTACGTCAGCGGTGTATATTGTGTACAGCAGAGGCGACAGGACCGCTCCCTGCGGCACTCCAGCCTCCGGGCTTCCGAGCTCGGACAGGATTTGTCCTATCCGAACCCTGAAGCTCCGGGCGCCTAAGTACGAGGAGATCAGCCTCGTCATCGCTCCGCTGTACCCATAACCTCGCATTTTGTATATGAGCCCCTTGTGCCATACTCTGTCGAAAGCTTTGCTTACGTCCAGGAATGCTGCTCCAGTGTACTGCTTGTCGTGAATCCAGCTGCTATGTACTCAGTTAATCTGAGTACTTGTAGCTCGCTGGAGTGCTCTGGTCTGAATCCGAATTGAGCTTCTGGGATTATCTCTAATCTGTTTGCTTCCGTATCCAGTCTGCTGAGAATAATTCTTTCCCACTATCTTGCTGATCGCTGGGAGTAAGCTGATTGGCCTGTAGTTCTGCGGGAATGTGTGGTTCTTGCCAGGTTTTGGGATCATGATGACATGGGCCTCTTTCCATCTGTTCGGGAATATTTTGTATCTTAATATCACGTTCACTATGTTTGTAAAGTACACTATAGCTCTTATAGGCAAATACTTTAGGGCTCTATTTGTTATTTCGTCTAGACCAGGCGCTTTTCTCGGTGAACTGTTTCTTATATGTTCGTTGATTTCTTCCGGTGATGTTGGGGGAATGATGTCTTCTGGGTTCTTCTAGAGCCGACTCCTAATCATAGACTTATATATTATCATAGACAGAGTGTCATTCAGAACGAAGTGACGACACCATCTTTTTTATTTGGCTCAGTTGTTTCACTCAAGATGTTTCACTCTTACGCATAGTAAAGTTGCAACAGTAGTCCTCCCCTTTCGTGCCTTCACTCTTAATTCATTTAATGTCATCTTAGTTTCTCGATACAATGTGCTAGAAAGAGATACCGCAAACCAATCCAAGAGATCTTATACAAAAAGCTCAAAAGAGTCATTTTAAATCAAAGTTAATTGAAATTGTTATAAAAAAAGTAGATAAATAGATAAATAAAACAAATGAATGATTATAATAGAATATTCTTATAATAATAAACCTTAAAACATTCTTATAAAATTATTTTATTATTCTTGTAGGTACATTTACCATTGATTGAAATTATGAAAGAAATAAACAAAAAAAGTATGGCAACACTGTGACGCACAAACGTAAGATTCAGATGTAAGATGCGTAGGGTGCACTAATATACAACCTGTCCGAAATTTTTTAATTTTTATTTTTAGATCTTCCTTAATCCAGACTCCTAAATAGAAAAAATGATAAAATATAAAAGTAAAGTAATATACAGGGTGAAACAAAAATGTATATTTCTATTAGAATCTTTTGAATGTTGCAAAATGTATTGTGACTACGGAATACTCTGTATAATAAAAATCATTTTACAATTACGACTTCATTCTGTCTGTAATTTGTATATAAAGCCTTTTTCTGTACTTCTAATAACGGGGATATTGGACTCCGAAATATTAAGTTGATCAATCTGTAAACTACGTAAAACCTTTCGATGATCATTTCTAAGGCAAGATTTTCTCAATATCTGACCTCATTAATTTAAACACCACCTAACCATTCAGAAATAAGCCTAATGCCCCTTTCCACATATACGGAGCAACTCTATCCCGACAAACCATAACGTTAAGTCAATTTTACATAAAGAAAACTGTAAAGATTATGTTCAACGTATAGAATTTGTAATAATTCATTTAAGAATTAGTTGTAAATATTTCTTTTATTTAAGTAAGAACTATATTTTCTAATATTTCTAATAGAATTTTCGACGTACCCAGCAGTACACTCCAGATTAATTTTATATTAGGTATAAAATAGTATTTATGGTTAGAGAATAGAGAACTGCTGGGTATGTTGGTCTTTATGATATAAAAGTTACTCAAGAAATTATCGATTCAAGCATGCGGTCGACTTTTAAATTTAACAAACTGTAAATGTTGAATCTATCTGTGTGAATACATACACTCATCGACAAAAAAACTGTTCACCTAAAGCTTTTTCTACATTTGATGCAACGTTTTCTATGTTTAAAATTGTTAATTAGAGACTGATTATTTGTATACCATGTTGTGGCGTTCTAATATATTTTTTTCTGAATACAAACTGTAACAATGTTTATTGTTTTCCAAACCGCTTAGTTTATTTTTTTTCCTATTCCTAAGGATGTCCTTTGGCAGTTGGGCGCAGGTCATGGACCCATTCTCCCTTGCCCTACCAGTTTCCTTCTAGTAGGGTTTAGAAAGCTGTATCCCTATTTGAGGTTGCCACAATTTTAGACACTCGGTCTGTATGATGAATCCGGCATGCCTTTTAAGCTTGCTCTCAGTCACAACCTCTTTGAGGGTTGTTAGGTGAGAGTGAAACCATTGCTACCTTACTTTAACAAAGGCTGGACAATCGCCCACAAAATGTTCCGCTGTCTCTTCTCTCTCCTTGCACCTAGGATACATTGCTGAGCCCACAGATGTTTTGGTGTTTCGCGAGGTTACCTTGATCTGTGAGGGCCTGTACTACCTTTCGAATTAGATCCCTACTCAAAGCAGTTGGTTGGTTTGTTAACAAGACTGAACTGACGGCCTTATTTTTATGACGACAATCAGTCCTCCCATTCCATCTTGCCAGGTGTTGATCCTCAGGTGATGATCACTTTCGTATATCAGTTTTACATTTCTGATACAAGACTGGGTAAAAGGTCTACTTAATTATTTAATAACAAAAGAAAACGTGAAGAGGATATTTGATTTTCAAGTTTCAAAATGAATTGGAACAAAAAAGAAAATGTGCTATTGTCGTAAATGTCCCAGGTATTCGTTTTGTTTATGTCTTCTTTCAGTCGTGACAGTCTTCCTAAAAACTTTGGTCACCACTGATCTAGAGCTTTGTTTATTTCTTTAGCCCCGTCTTCTATGGCTCAACTTTTTTGTCTGACAAACTCCACAAAGACAACTAAAGTTTGGTTTGTGTAAAAAATCATTTTTCCTTGTTTATTAACAGGTTTGTTACGGCCATTCAGAAAAACAAAATTTTACAGTTTCGTTCCAAAAAAAACCACAATAAGATTAACAAACTTTAGAAGAAATATTATCTCTTATGATTTTTCAATCGTTATCAAACTTAGAAAACAGTTTGGATGGATCGTTTTTTGCCGTTGAGTTGATTAAGAGAGTACTTAGATTAATTTATGAATTGCATTCTCTAATAGTTCAAAGATATGTATGTAATATTGTAAAAAAGAATTGTACACAAAATGTTGATAAAAGTAGGTAGAAATGTTAAACGTTGTTTTATTTCATCATCCATGGCCCATGGCTAGTACATAATTTCGAACATTAGTTCGAAATAATGCTCTGGGAGATCAACTTCTCTTAGATTTAACAATCGAAACCCATTAAGGTTTACCCGTGGCTTAAGAACAGGGGGTACACTATCTTGACTAGACAGTAAACAGCGCAGTATTTGCAGATAATGTGATCTAAAACTCATATAAGATATGTGGCAATACGTTTCAATTACTATTTTTTAAATGCTAATTTTAATTTTTAATAACTTATTCAAAATACAATAATACGCCCCAAAACGAAATATATCCCTATTCAGGTAAAATGCCTTTGCAGTTTTTAAAACACCAGATCTAATAAATTGTCGATTGTCTGGCCATATGGTAGAACCACATAATGACAGATTAGTGTTTGTGGTCTAGTTCAGTAGTCACAGCGGGCACCCCGTGCGGTCACACTCGCTAAAATAACAAACCCTCTTTCGAGACATTTTCACGTTCTTGTTGACAGACAGTTTGTTGTTTTTACATTTATTTTAATTTCATTTAATTGTTTCTGTGGACAATAAGGTTATTACACGCAACAACTACCACGGAACAGGTCTATACCCGAAACAAGCTCAAAACGAAATCGCTTGGCTTAAAGCATAAGAGGACTTACACTAATCGATCAAAGACACAAAAAGAAGTAGAAATGAAGAGACTAACAATAACTTTCGCAATTACATCCTAGATTACATTACGTCTTCTAGTCGTAGATTACATTCTCCATCATGACAATTTTTAAAAGGTCTAGGTAATAGTTTTGAGACTGAACCTTCCATGTAGCTCTTTGCCTAATGCAAAGAACCGCATAATTACCAGGTTGTCACACTCACGAAATGTGTTCTGCTGCAAAAATTGCTGCTCTAAGAAAAGGCCTTAAATCGGCTAAAATACGTATTTATTGTCCTTGACATTGGTGCACTGAGGAAGTTTACCGCATAATTACCAGGTTGTCACACTCACGAAATGTGTTCTGCTGCAAAAATTGCTGCTCTAAGAAAAGGCCTTAAATCGGCTAAAATACGTATTTATTGTCCTTGACATTGGTGCACTGAGGAAGTTTACAATTTGTGAGTTCTTAGCAACCAATTTAGATCTTAGGTCTAAATCCATTTTAATAATCATTGATTATATTCTCAGAAATACCAGCCCCCACAAAGTACTGATCAATTTCTATACTAGCCTAGTAACCGGTTATCTTAAAAACCCTATTTGCCGATTTATAATTTTTATCAGAAATAAGAGCAAAATCGAAACGTAAGCATGAAAATAAACAAGTTATTGGACTTCGTAAATCCTAGGTTTTCACCCAAAATAATTGGGCGCGTCGAATAATATATCACTTGTACTATTCCAGTGACTTTGAAACAGTACTTCTAGATGCTTTTCTCAAACCTGAAGTCCTAGGTCAAATTTCTCAACTTTAGTACCATCCTTGGATTATAAGCTTTCATTCGACACCTCATTTGACATTCTACCTGGTATAATGACGGAGGAGTTATATTCGCGGTCGGACAGACAGACAGCCTATGTCAAATTTCCCACCTTTAGTACCATCCTTGGATTATAAGCTTTTATTTGACACCTCATTTGTCATTCCACCTCTTATAATGACAGAGGAGTTATATTCGCGGTCGGACGGACAGACAGTCTAGGTCAAATTTCTCACCTTTAGTACCATCCTTGGATAATAAGCTTTCATTTGACACCTCATTTGTCATTCTACCTGGTATAATGACGGAGGAGTTATATTCGCGGTCGGACAGACAGACAGCCTATGTCAAATTTCTCACCTTTAGTACCATCCTTGGATTATAAGCTTTCATTTGACACCTCATTTGTCATTCCACCTGGTATAATGACAGAGGAGTTATAGTCGCGGTCGGACGGACAGACGGACAGACAGCCTAGGTCAAATTTGTCACCTTTAGTACCTACCATCCTTAGATCATAAGCTTTCATTTGACACCTCACTTGTTATTCTACCTGGTATAATGACGGAGGAGTTGTGTTCACAGACGGACAGACAGACGGACGTGTATAATTCAAAGTTTTCACATTTTTTCAAAATGGGGTGAAAATAAAAGAGATATCAACTCGCTGGCTAATGAGACGGATATGCTTGCTTTTATGAGCATAGCTTCTGAAACCAGGACTCCAATTTGGAACTTGCCACTCTTATTTCTTTCCTTACATATATTTTTGATTTGTAATACCAAATTCCTTTTACCAAAAAATAAAGTATTCCTACCTACCTATTCATCAGATACTCATAAATCACCTCATAAATTATATCGAGGCGTCGCAATACCCGATGGTTTGGTTGTATGTATCAGTATTCCTAAAATGAAAACACATGACACATATTGGTCTATTGAAAACAAGGCAATTCTCTCTCAACACAAGAGTCACTTGTTATCTTAAGGCTAGCCACTTGACATCATTATTACCATGACAAATTCTAAACATCCCATATACTGACTATTTTTAGAAATTCTGGTAAAGTGAAACCAAAGAAGATTATTAATAAAACTAATGCTGCAACCTGCAACGCTGCGCTGATGGCACGGCATTCATTAGAAACAAAGCTCCAAAATTCAAACAGTTTGTCTTTGTCGTATTAAAAATTTTAGCTGGAATCACAGGACAATCCTATTAATTGTTATTTTTGCTCTGTTTCAAAGTGCCGATGGTGTGGGTAACTGGAGAGGGTTTCTAACCCTTAGATATTATTAATACCAGATTTAACGGGGAAATATTTTTTAAAGAATTGACTGTATGATGTCAAGTACTGTGTAAACTGTGTACTCTGTACTCTGAAGAATTCTTTAGGGAGGCTTTGGATGACGGACAAGAGGGAATAAGACTAGGCGGAGAAGGAATCAACAATATTAGATACGCTGACGATACAGCCATTCTTGGTGTAGGTGAAGATTGCCAACATTCGTCACGGATAGGCACATCAAGAAGAAGATTATAACCTGTTTTATGACGAATATTGCCCATGTACACGATCTTCGCGAACGACAACCTTGTTGCTGATCTGCTAAGTTTATGGGATAATTTATTCGTTCTTGCAAAATTTTAGTTCAAAATAAAGATATAAAATAAAATTAGAAGTTTGAGGGTAATTTTGAGCAAATTGGTTCCTCTGTAGTTTTCTATAGTTGTTTTTTATCTTCCTTTTTTAATCATAAGATTGGCTCACTTGTCCGACATTCTTCTGGTTTTATGTTGTCGATACCGAGGCCGACCGAGGGTTGATTTTATATTGTTGATAGTAATTCCTTTTTTGTAATAGCAAAATCGATGAGAACAGATATTTTATTTCTATCCATAAGGCCAGTGTATCTTATGCTTTTAATAAGCTTACTTCCGCGTAATATTATTAATCTGGAACGCCATCTTGGATGCTATGCATTGAAGTCACCTGCAATGTAACGGTGACCAAGTGTATTAAAATAACTATTGAAATCATCATCCAGCCTCAAAAGTCCACTGCTGAACATAGGCCTCCTCGCTCTGTTTCCAACCCCGTCTATCCTGCGCCGCTCTCATTCAGTTTTTGATGAGCCTTCTTAAATCGTTAGTCCATCTTGTAGGCGGTCGACCGACGCCTCTCTTGTCTTCTCTTGGTCTCCATTCCAATAACCTCCTTGTCCATCGCCCATCTGTCATTCTGGCTATGTGCCCTACCCATCCCCACTTCAACCTGGCTATCCTTTCGATTACGTCAGTCACCTTTGTTCTTCTCCTGATTTCTCGTTTTTGATTTTTTCTCGCAGAGTTATTCCTAACATTGACCGCTCCAGTGCCGCGCCAGCACGTGGTAGCGCCTGTGTGCAAAACATTTAATGGCACTCAAAAATACGCAATTCTTTAAAAATCGTCTCATTAAATAAAACAATGTGAATAAAAATGAACAACTATTTATTTTAAACAACCAAACAATACATACATACATATTCGATGTTCCTCTTGTACCGCAAGGTGTCGAAATGTCTTCTTTAGTCGTTATTCTCTACGAACTTACGCCACTTTTTCCTGTCCCTAGCTAATTCTTCGGCTTCCTGCTGCGATTTTCCTCTATTCTTCAATATTTCCATCACACTTGTATTCGAGGTTTTCCTTGATCGACCTCTCCTGTTTTTCCCTATCGGCCTTTCTTCCCATGTCATTTTAACTTGCCTGTTGTCATCCATTCTAAATAAGTGTCCAGTCCATTTTAATTTCTTTTCATGATTTTTCTCCTTTAATGTTTTTACTTTTAATTCTCTTCTAATATCATTTGCAATTTCATCTTCGTGTGTCCCCTTCTTATTTAAAATAATTATTCCAAGGTATTTAAATATCTCTACCTGCTCTATTTTATTGCCTTGGATTTTAATATTTAGGTTAACTTCTTTGTTGGATATTGCCATCACTTTTGTTTTTTTCCATATTTATTATAGTGTTTTTTTTAATTCTGTCTCCCAGATTTTTATATGTTCTTCCAGAGCTTTTTCAGTCCTTTTCACAATAGCAATATCATCTGCAAACACACAGGCTTCGATTTTTATTTGTTATAGGTTTCTGTATCCCATGGTATATTTTTTTGGCCAGCACTTTTTAATTACTTCGTCAATTACACAGATAAACAGTAGTGGGATTCATACCCCTCCTTGTCTGACTCCGTAGTTATTCGTAAATTTGCTGGAAATAAGATTGCCTGTTCTTACCTGATTTATGGTGTTGCAATACAAACTCTGAATTGTGGTTATCAGTTCCATATCTACTCCCTTATTTGTCAAGCTTTGCCACATTCCCTCTCTCCTTACCAAGTCAAAATATTTTTCATATCTATGAATCAAAAACATACCGTTTCATTTTTTAGTATCGCTTTTTCGATGATCTGCTGTAGAGTGAAGATATGGTCCTGGACGCTATGTGCTGGCCTAAAACCACTTTAAATATCTGCTAATCTAGGCTCGACTAAATTCCGGAGCTTCCGTTCTTGGATAATTTCGTAGACTTTTAATGTTGAACAGTGCAGCGATATGTCTCTGTAATTTCCACATTCTCTCGAATCTCCTTTTTTGTGCATAGGCAGTATTATAGCCGTGTTCTAGTTACTCGGTATTTTTTTAGTTTGCCATGTTAGGTTTAACAGTTCATAAAGTTCCTTTTTGTCCAATTCTCCCAGATATTGCAATAACCCGGCATCTAATCCATCTATACCTGAAACTTTACCTATTTTTAGTTGGTCTAAGGCATCTTCAACTTCAGTCATTTGTATATTATTGTCATCTTGTTCTTCTGTGGTTGTTTTGCGAAAATTTGCGTTTTTTCTTTCTGTTGTTGTCTTGTCTTGGCTTAAAAGTTTCATAAAATATTCTTTCCATCTTTCTATAATGTGGTCTTCTTCAGTTATTATATTCCCATTCCGATCTTTAACCTGCTGTAGTTTAATTTGTGGTTCCTTTCTCATATTTTCTAGGACTCTTTATTATTATAGGTTCTAATTTCTTCCATACTTTTCCCATGTAACCAAACAAAAATAACTAAAAATTCTTACACATGCAACAGGAAAATACAGTAAAGATTTAAATTTTTTATTTCAAACTGTCTGTAATCAAACTGTCTGCTTTTATTCCGGCACCGTAACGGTGTGGCTAGTTGAAAACTGGGCTCCACATCCAGTTTCTCTGCAGTTTCATGTGCTGTAGTAATAACATCACTAAATTTGCTATCTGTCCGAAACTCGAGCAATAATTGTTTTAACTCTTAAATATAAAACATTAACATTAAATTAAAACATTAAATTAAAATCTTAAATTTTAAGGTAAGCTGTATATTAGTAATACCATATTAGTAAGGTAACTTCATACCATACGTGGACTGAGCATATGAATGTCGTGTTTCTTTGATATATTTTATCTCCTAAACATTTTTTGGCTTTACAGGATTTTTCTTGTTTATGAAGATTGTAAATCAATAGGTAATTTGTCTGCCTTTGAAGTTAAGATATTACATGGTGGCAAGGTCGGTAAATGGGTAAGTGTTATTTTGACTCGCGTAAAATTTTTGTAATAACTCTAATGGAGCCCCTTAATTGCTGGCGCCTGTGTGCTCCGCACACATTGCACACGTGGACGGCGCGGCCCTGGACCGCTCCATTCTTCTCTGCGTGACTCTTAGTTTGGTAGCCGAGGCTTTAGTTAAGGTAAGTGTTTCTGATCCGTACGTCAAGACTGGGAGGACGCACTGATCAAATACCTTTCTCTTTAGGCATGTGGGCAACTCACTTTTAAAACTTTCTCTCAGTTTTCCAAATGCTGCCCACCCATTCTTCTCTTTAGTTCATGCAGAGGTGTAACCAGGATGATCTTAAGGGGGGGTTACATCTACTTGAATGTCTCTGGGGGGGGGGGTATGGAATAATAATGGTGTTAAGCGTATAGAGCTCAAAGTACACCCAAAAGGGGGTTATAACCCCCCCAAAACCACACCCTCGTTAAGCCTATGAGTTCATGAGTCTGGTTATCCCTGCCAATCGTAATTTCATGTCCCAGGTATTTATATCTATCTACGAGTTCTGTTTCTTTCCCACCAATACTGATGTTCTGGTTGGGTACCAAATTTGTCATTATTTTTGTTTTCGAGATGTTTATATTTAAACCTACCTTTTCTGTAGCCACAACGAGTTCCTGTACCATCTCTCTTGCCATACCTAGATCCTCAGCTACTATGACTATATCATCGGCGAAACGTAAGTTGTTTAGGTATTTCCCATCTATTTTTATTCCCTTTGTCATCCAATCCAAACTCTTGAAAGCATGTTCTAAGAGTGTATTAAAAAGTTTAGGTGACATTGGGTCTCCTTTGTCTAACCCTCCGTTCTATTTTTATGTGATTACTGTTAGTATGTAATTTGACAATGGTTGTTGCCTGTATGTATATTTTGTATAATAATTTTGTATACTGCATTCTTAAAGCGCCTGTAATATTTTGCTAAGCTCTACTGTGTCAAAGGCTTTGTAAAGATCGATAAAAACTAGACCTAGAGGTTTATTGTATTCCACTACTTTCTCTATTAGAGTTTTTATACTTTGTAGATGGTCATTTGTTCCGTAACTTTTTCGGAATCCTGCCTGTTCTCTTGGTTGATAAGTCTCTAACTTTTTTTCCATTCTCTTAACTATTACTTGCTTAAATGGCTTATAGATTCTCTAAATTTGCTTTGTCTCCTGCTTTGTGTAATAGAATCATTGTAGCGTTGTTCCAGTCTGTTGTAATACTGGCGTTGTGAAGGCAGATATTGAAAAGTAGTTTAATTTTTTCAAGTAGTATATTTCCTCCAATTTTTAGTGCTTCTGATACTATTCCATCTTCGCCTGGGGTTCGATTATTTTTCATTTTCTTTAGAGCCTCTTTGATTTTGTTATATCGGGCATTAAATCTGATCCTTGATTTAATACCCCAGTTTTTACTGTAATTGGAGGTTGCGTATGGTCATCTTTTTTTTTCTTGATTTGTATAACTCTGTGTAGAACTCTTTGACTATTGTTAATATTTCATCTGTGTTTGTAGTTTCTTCTCAAGTTCTGTTTATTAGTTTGTTAATTTTTATTTTTCCTTTAACGCTTTCTCTTCAAAACTTTCATGTTCTTATTTTGCTCTATTGCTTGTTTTGTTTTTTCTACATTGTGAACTAGTGAAACATTCCTCTTAAATTATTTTATCAGAGGGGCAATGCATCATTATGTGTTATTTACTGCATTCTACAGATATCGAGGTTGCCTGAATATTTATTTCACATAGTTTATTTATTTAATGTGGTGTTTTATGTTGCTTATAATTAATAATGCTGTTAGACCATGACCATTCCCATTGGATACGATGTGCAGGAATCTGACTTTTCTTGGATTTAAAATACTGTTTAAAGTTTCATTTCAATTATTTTAATTGTTTTATTACAGTAAATTTTGCATCTGGGTCTTTTTGTCGTCTTCCTAGTTTTACTTAGACCGGGCAGTATCGTCGCCCCCGCTAGCGAAATTATTCCGATTCGATTTTTTTGCACAAACTTACTCAAAAAGAGGTCCTTATAACATATCCACAGGGTGCCGGGCGGTGCCGTGGTCGAAAAATTGAACAAATTCACGAAAATAATTTTTTTATTTCGAACAATTTTTTTTAGGTAATTTGGGTCATTCTGAGCAAAAAAGGGTTCTTGTCATTTTTCTCTAAAAATGATTGTTGTCGAGTTATATGCGATTAAAAATTTGAAAAACTGGAAAATGGCTATTTTCATGGCTTAATAACTCGATTAAAAATTATTATTATAAGATTTAAAAAGTAACCAAATAAAGTTTCAAACCCCTTCTTTAATAGACCAGGGCGCATCTGTAAAAATATTAGTACATTTGGACGTTGAGAGGTGACTCAAATTTTTTTGCAGAAATTGCTTGAAAATAACTCAAATAATAATATTTGAGTTATCCTCCCTCTCAAAAAGGTCCGGAACATTGTTTAAATAATCAAAATGTCAAAAAATGAAGGAAAAATTCGATTTTTTTCTTCGTTTTTTGATTATAACTTTAAGAGTATTCATTTCCGAGAAAAGTTGTATTGAAATAAAAGTTGTGTAATTAAATTTTCTACAATGTAAAGTTGGTTGAAAATTTAAAAAATAGTCACCCTTGTTGCAAAATAGCAATAATTGGGAAAAAACTATACAAAAACAAGTATTCGCATTTTACGTTTTTCAACCATTTATGCTAAACTTACGACCTTCAAATTTCACCCAGAGAAACTATATGATACAGTTAAACAATACTGTAAATTTCATTAGGATCGGTTCAATACATTTTGCAAAATAAATTTTGCAATCCAGCTTTCGCAAAAAAAATTCATTTTTTCAAACTGTTACAGGACTGAAAATAAAGCAGATAGCAAGTTGAAATTTTTTTTGATTATAGAAGTGTGCTTTACCTTTCATTTAAAATTTGCAAAACTAAAATCGATTAACCACCACGGCGTCAGGAAATTTTTTAAATAAACATTAATTATTGGTGTTGCGCGCAGGACACCGGATAGTTTGCTCTGATTGGGCATTCCAATGACCTTTGATAATTATTGATACATTTTAATTTTTATTACATTTCGATATAAATAAATAAATTTGTTTATTACATAATAAAAACACATACTCTATCCTTTGAAATAAGACTTTTTTAGCAAACACTTTCTTTGTTCATATATTTTAACTTGAGAATAAAAGTTTATTATATTTAAACATATACAATTGTTTAAACAATATTTCACAAACAATAATAAAATTAGTTTGATTTTTGTGGAATTAAAATATTAAAATACAACAAAATATAGATTAGGAAAATAATATATTAGATGAAGATTGGAAGAAATTTTGATGGAAATCAACTTCATGTGAATCGAACACCGCTGTCCTGCGCGCAGCACCAATAATTAATGTTTATTTAAAAAAATTCCTGACGCCGTGGTAGTTAATCGATTTTAATTTTGCAAATTGCAAATGAAATATACGGTACACTTCTATATGTAAAAAAAATTTAATTTCAACTTGCTATCTGCTTTATTTTCAGTCCTGTAACATTTTGAAAAAATGAATTGTTTTTGCGAAAGCTGGATTGCAAAATTTTTTTTTGCAAAATCTGTTGAGCTGATCTTAATGAAATTTACAGTATTGTTTTATTGTATCACAAAGTTTTTCTAGGTGAAATATGAAGGTCATAAGTCTAGCATAAATGGTTGAAAAACGTAAAATTCAAATACTTGGTGACTATTTTTTCAACTTTTAACTAATTCTATATTGTAGGAAATTTAATTATGCAACTTTTATGTCAGTACATCTTTTCTAGGAAATGAATACTTTTAAAGTTATAATCAAAAAACGAAGAAAAAAATCGAATTTTTCCGTCATTTTTTGACATTTTAATTATTTAAACAATGTTCCGGACCTTTTTGAGAGGGAGGATAACTCAAATATTATTATTTGAGTTATTTTCAAGCAATTTCTGCAAAAAAATTTGAGTCACCTCTCAACGTCCATCTCAAAACAGATGGGCCCTGGACTATAAGGTCCTGAAGAGATTTTTGTCATTATTTTATTACAAAGCTGTTATTCTTAATTATTAACAATTACCGCTATAGTCCAGGATGTATCGTCGCCCCCGTTAGTGAAATTATTCCGATTCGATTTTTTTGCACAAATTTACTCAAAAAGAGGTTCTTATAACATATCCACAAGGTGCCGGGCGGTGCCGTGGTCGAAAAATTGTTTAAACATTTTTTTAAAACAAATTCACAAAAATAATTTTTTCACTTCGAACAATTTTTTTTAAGATAATTTGGGACATTATGAGCAAAACAGGTCTCTTGTGATTTTTCTCTAAAATTGATTGTTGTCGAGTTATACGCGATTTAAAATTTGAAAAATGCGATAATGGCCATATAACTCGACAACAATCAATTTTAGAGAAAAATCACAAGAGACCTTTTTTGCTCAGAATAATCCAAATTATATTAGAAAAATTTGTTCGCAATGAGAAAATTATTTTTGTGAATTTGTTTAAAAAAAATTGTTTAAACAATTTTTCGACCACGGCACCACCCGACACCCTATGGATATGTTATAAGGACCTCTTTTTGAGTAAGTTTGTGAAAAAAAATCTAATCGAAATAGTTTCGCTAACGGGGGCGACGATATAGTTGGACTATAGCGCTAATTGTTAATAATTAAAAATAGCAGCTTTGTAATAAAATAATGTCAAAAATCTCTTCAGAACCTTGAAGAAGGGGTTTGAAACTTGATTTAGTCACTTTTTGAATTTCATAATAGTAATTTTTAATCGAGTTATTAAGACATAAAAATGTCCATTTTCGCATTTTTTCAAATTTTGAATCGCATATAACTCGACAACAATCAATTTTAGAGAAAAATGACAAGAGACATTTTTTACTCAGAATGACCCAAATTATTTGAAAAAATATTTTTTGGAATGAAAAAGATATTTTTGTGAATTTGTAAAAAAATTAGTAATGAAACAAAGACTTACTCACAATCATTTAATTATACTTTTCGTAAAGTATAATTAAATGATTGTGAGTAAATCTTTGTTTCATTACTACATTTAATATGGACTCACATATGCAACCCATTCAATATTTGTAAAAAATTGTTTAAACAATTTTTTGACCACGGCACCGCTCGGCACCCTGTCGATATGCTATAAGGACCTCTTTTTGAGTAAGTTTGTGCAAAAAAATCAAATCGGAATAATTTCGCTAGCGGGGGCGACGATACTGCCCGGTCTAACTAGAGAGGTCGCTGTTTTGCGTCTCAAAGGTGGAACTACTGCATCGCGGTAAGGCAGGCTTGTTGATTTTTGATTCAGAGTTGTGACTGCATAGCTTCACCGATGAAGCATGACATGCAGAAATATCTATCTAAAGATGGTGGTCCAACTCTGAATCAAATTAAAACAAAACTGCCTTTTCCCCTTGTTCTTCTTTACTCAGATTTTTGAATACTCGAAACTGTCTTTCGGCACTTTTTCCTAGACGAAAGGGGAGTAGATACGTGTCCATTGTCCTTTCTACTTTCTTCTATATTCGTCGTCTCCGTGCTTATAAAGGTAAACTTTGCATCTGGGTCTTTTCGTCGTCTTCCTACCTATCTCCTCTTTATCATATTTGCCTCTAAGACCATCAACATTTCCAGGCTATTTAGTTTATTTAACAAGTTATAAAAGCCCTAATCTCCTCACTACGACTCATAGGGCCGTTATTTTTCATGTATAACATTTAGAATTATTTCGGTATTATGATTTTGTCCTACTACGTATGGACGAGTGTTTGAAGAAGTTATTGATAAAGTTGGCTGATGTGATGGTACTTTCTCCCTTAATTTGGAGAAATGTTTCTTTTGAAGCTCGTTATACCCTACAGAGCCTCTGTAGTTCGCAGGATGATTCTCTTGACAACTTGTGTATTTGACATCTTTGTTTCGGGTTTGGTCTGAACATTCGTAGAAAAAGTGATTGGCTGTACATAGCCAAAATGCCTAGAAGTCCTGGTGAGGGTCTCCAATTCGTAGGTGTATAAACTGGTAGTATACATATGTATTATACACTTTTTTCTTCAAGTTTATAGGAAGGGAGGTGTTTTTCAAGATATAGCTATACTAGTTTACCGAAATCGGTTGTGTCCTTTTAATTTCAGCATCTTGATTTGGTTTTCCCAGTTTGATGACATGGCCCAGGTAGGTATACATAATGTTCAACATGTTCTATGGTATGGTTTTGTATTGTTATATTTATCTGGCGCTGGCTTATTATTTTTGTTTTACTGTAGTTCCCTTTTAAGCCTACCGCTTCAGAAACTTCATTTAGTTTTTTAATTGTTTTTTTTTATTTGGTAGAAGGTATGAATAAAAGTCAGTGATAAATACAGAGAAAATTTTAATTTAGAAATTTTCAAGGGATGATATGATATAAATATTTACAGTAAAAAAGGATAAAATAGATCTATGATCTTCCTAAGCATTGTTCTTGGATGTTTCTATATTATAAAATATAATAAAAATAAAACAAATCTTCTTGTACCATATTATCATTTTGCTAATATATTATCAGTACTAACAAAAAACATGCTTACGTATTTTGTGTTTTGTATAATTTGTCGGTACAGAAAATTTATTAAATAACAAAAACTGTTTTTTCTTTTCAAATATTTTGTCTACAGCAAAAAAATCTATGCTATATAACTACATGCATTTAGAAATGTGCATTTATAATACATTTTAGCTAATTTAATGCCTCATTCGCTTTTTGAAGACAAACTTTTACGTATCTTTTATAATTTTTACAATGTTCTTACATTGAATACATCTTGGAAGAAATACATTTTTTTGTATATCGCAAAAATATACGTCATCTTTGAACGCTAAAATATTGCACTTTAGAAATTTCTTATCAACATTTTTCATGCTATATTTTATCGCAACACATGAAATAGACCACTTCAGCTATGAAGCCACGACAACATTTTTTTGTTAACAAAAGTAAAGGTATTGTTAGAAAATTAGCTATACTATTTACACAGCAATGTCATCGAATTGTCAAATGTCAATTTCTCAGATGTCAATTTGTCAAATGTCAGATGTCAAATGTTAGATGTCAAATTTAAACCAAGTGATCTTAAACCAACCAAGCTATATACCATGTTAATTTGTAAATAAAAAAAAGGAAAATTATGGACATGCTAATTGAAAATTATTTGGAAGCATTTGTATGCACTCAACTTGATTTTTCATTTATACACAATAAAAGTAAACTACTTAATAAATAATATGAAACATTTTTATGAAGTCCAAAAGAAATTACTGTGAAATACTATAGCAAATTCTCTTCATTTAAAATAAAAATTTGGATCGATCTCAAAAAAATGACGTCGTTACGTCATGCGTCGTGACATATTAACGAAAAACAAAACTATGGCTTTGACTTAAATTATCTTTCTATGGGTGGATTTCATTTGTTTTAAATACTTAAGATTAACGATATGCATTTTGTAACATTATTCTAATTTTATTTGGAAATTAAAGCTATTTGAAAATTTTCAGTAATGCTGAGATCTAAAACCTGATACTGCCAGAAAATTAGATAAAACAAACCTTGTCACCTAGCTATTTCGAGGAACGAGATCAAAATATATTCACCGTTGACAGATCTTTAGGCTAATGTGTCAAATTCCAAAAAACAAGAAGTTTATATTATAGTTATTCCTATTCCATTTTATTTTTGCCAAAAAGTCATGATTCATTTTCAAACAAGTTAAATCAAAACATTAATTGAAACGTACGTGGATGTGTAATACCTATCATTGATAGGTACGTACTGTCAATGTAATAAATTATGAAATGGCTATTATCGGTGGACATAGTTTATAAAGTTATCTTGTACATTTATATTTTACTATGTTATAATATATTTAATAAAATATAACTTTATAAAATAAACACAATATAAGTTATAAATTCTAATATACACAAGAAATGCGCTAGTTTCACTGTCATTGAAAATGATAAACGTCAAAATTCATAGTTAACAGGGTATCAAAGACATGCCGTATTGTTTATCATTGTTTAACTTCTTGTGGGTTCTATGGACAAGCAGCTTAATTTTGCGATACTAGTTTCTGTGAGTAAAAAAGAGATCTAGGATAAAAATAAATACATACTATAAATATCAATAAAAGTTCATATTTGAAGTTGTTACATCGGACAAATAGATAGGTCCCTTTAAAAGACTTTCTGAACATACAGAAACTATTAAATGGTATTGCTTGAAACGTTAACAAATAGAAGAAAGAAACTTTGAACTATCTTTGAGAAAAAACAACATACTGTAGGTAAATGAGATCCTGACAAGACAAATAAAGAACAGAAGGAATTTAGAAATACCGAATTACAAATTATACAGGATGTGGTAGAAATGGAATCTAAAAATTAGTTTAAATTAAAAGGAGTTAAATAGAAGTAAATGGAATTTAACTAAATAATGGACAAGAGCACTAAATATTTTTGAAAAAATGGCTTGAGAGCGGGACTTAAACAAGTAATAATAAATCTATCAGTGACTTCAATTTAGATAGAAAGAGTATCTACCCACCCTGAAACAAAAGAACAGTAGGATGAAAGGAATATATACCAGTAATTAGGAATATGGAGAAACAAACTAGTGATTATTTTTTCAAAATAATCACTTAGTTCAAAATCAGGGTAGCAATGTTCCTATATCTTCATGTAACTGTAGCTAAGTAGGAAAATGTACAGAAGTGATACCTATTGTTTTGACGTTATTTTCAATAAAAATCAAATTATATAAAAATTCTAATGCAACAGCAAATATATTTTGGTTGTCCTCTTGTTTGTACGACTACTATCAAAATTTTGATTTTCTCAACACGATACCGTGCGCATAAGTAAGGCTTTTTATTGAACTATTGTATTTGTTTATAAGAAAAAATTATAAATAATCAGTACTGGCCTTTTTGTAGTGTATTTTTGATGCTGATGCCCCTGTTAATTAGACTAGACGAAATGTGGACACAAAAATTTCAAAATTAAAATTACTTTATTTAGTACAATAAGAAAATTCGAGAAATGTACACCAAATTATGTACAAAAAACTTTGGAAGATTGCTGGAAATCATTTTTGAGTACGAAACATTACTACTAATAATTAATATTGTTGAAAATTTCAATATCACATATTACTGTCTTACGATATTATGCCGTAAGTGAGTTTTTCTAGTACGGTTTTTTTTTCATTAAATGAACATTAATAACTTACGGAATTTGCAGAACAGGTAATAACACAAAAAATAACTCATATTGAAGTTATCAGTTAAATTATTGGTTTTTGTTATCTTAGATTATAAGTATAAAACAAATCCTTAAATTTTTTAACTGTCGTAATCACAGAATAGATGCCCAAACTTTCTATTGTCGAGTTTCTTTCATAGCTTATCTCAACCTGGGTCATAACACCATAGATCCATAGATTTTTGTGCTCAATAGTGTCTGAAGAAAGGCCAGCCAAACTATTTGTAACCTCTCAAAAAGATGCACCCAAGGCTTCTTAGACAATAATTTGTGAGTCCTTATCAACTTGGAATTGCAAACAATATCTTAAGCAACTGGCGAAGTACATCAAAATAGCTTCGTTCTGAGTGCCAGGGCATAAAAACATTGGTGGTGAAAAGATCGCTGATGGTATTACTAAAGAAATAGCTAGTATTGTTGTTATCCTATTGTATCCATAGTGCGGTATACCAAAAAACCATCATCATTATCATCTTTGTCATTTGCACCATTTCCCATTGTCTCACTCCCATTTTCTCCAGATCTTTCTGACTGCTGACCTTTTTCTAGGTCATGCTACTACCTATCTGGTCTTTCTCAAAACACATTGTTTATAAGGCAATTGCTGTTATTGCGTATTACAAGTCGTACCCAACTTAGTCTATTGATTTTTCTTTCCGAAGAGAAACTCTAATTCGTTGTTGTATTTGTGCGTCCATTTTCCATTTGCTTGTCACGCTATATCTTCAAGGTCCATTATTTAGGTACTTCTATTTTGTTAGCGTCCATGTTTCGCTTCCATGCGCGACTGCTTGTCGGATTATGGTTTTGTATATCAGGCTTTTTGCACCTCATGAGAGAAGCTTGCCTTCATTTACTTTACCGATATTTAATGCAGTTTCTTCAAAACTCGACAAAATGTTCTTAACTTTTAATGTTGATTGTGCTACTGCATTTACGTCAGGGCAAAGGAGAGAACGATCTTTGCTCCCTGAGTAGCTATGTCTGTGTCTCTTACTCTCTGATATTAACGGACCTATTGATTTAGTGTCTTGAACATTTAAATTATATATCAAACAATTATATTCTATAGAAATAAATATTTGTCATGAGGTTATTATCTTTTGTGTTATAACTCTGATAAAATATTTTATATTTTTGAATAAAAATTTCCAGAAATCCCAGAATATTTGACCGCAACATCCCCTTATATACCCCAACAGTCATGAAAACAATATATTTTTAAAAAATGTCAGTTTTATTCATCCGAAATATTGAAATCTTCACCGAACAACATCTTTTTAAAACCTAACTTCAAGAATTTTAAGCTTACAAGAACTTAATTACTTAAAATATTGCATTTTTGGCCATTCGGTACTCTTAAAAAATGGAAAGCACAGTATATTCTCAATTAATAATACAAAATAAAAAGTAATGTGTATATCACAAAATGTTCAAAACATTTTCTTTGCTTTTTAGCTCGAAAGCTAACTATATATAATAATAACGGTAACAGTCTTATGCAATAATAACTACTTAAATACAAACTAAAATAAAAAAGAGAACGAACTTATGCCAATAAGTAAAATAGTTAAAAATTGGCAAGAACTTTTGTGAGGTGTAGAATGGTCTTTTGAACCTTTTGGCTTTGTGTTCACAACAAAATAACGAAAAGTATTATGTACAACAATACAAAATATATCCAAAACAATTAGGCAATGGCAAGTAACATTGTAACGGTCGGTTTCACAATAAATTATTGACAGCTGAAGTTGACAGTTAATAGGGCTATTCATCGCCGCCATTTTTTTTCGTATACTTGACGTATGACGTATATATTTTACACGTCATAGACCGAGTGTACGCACAAAATGTCGAGCGAATCAGCATATAGATTTTAAGATATATTTTAAGATATATGATCCAAAGAAAATATTGCAACAATTTGGAAACAAAGATAAAATCAACATACAGAATAATTAGTTGCAAACCACAACTGAAATCATTTCGGACGGAAATTTAACAGCAAAATTCTTCAATTAAAAAAGAAAACAAAACTGTCTATGTAATTCAAAAGTAGACATTTTCTATCAATCTTTAAACTGTCTTTTAAAACAAATTTTCTCAAAGTTTTTTTCAAAAGAAGGTCACTCAATATTGTCAAACTGACCGTCATAAATATAAAGTGTAGCAAGAAGAATAAGTGTCAACGTGCCTTTACCTTAATAGGTGAGAACGTAACTTAACTTAACTTACTAGTGACAGTTCGGCGGCTAACTTCGGGGGCAGAGGTTATAATCAGGGGTGGCCAAGCTCCTTGATAATCCGAGCCATTTTTCAAAATTTGAAGAGAATTTTTCGCGAGCCGCAACTAAACAATTATTTAAAAAGTGTAAAAAAGTATTCAATTTTTTTCTCAGTATTTGAATTTCACGAATTTTAAAGTGAAATAAAATGAAATTGGAAAGAAATCCTTTGTAAAAGGTATAAAATTTTATTTTATACCTTTTACAAAGGATTTCTTTCCAATTTTGTGATTGATGGTATACAGCCAACTACAGGAAAACTTTTTCTTTTCCTTGTGGATTTTGAAATAAAATGGTTCACATCGTTGTTTCAAATATGCAAATAATTCTGCGAGCAGACTACTATTTCAGGATACTTCAATTCTTCATCATCCTTCCATATTTACAAAAAAAGTGTTCCAAAAACACTGTCTTTAACACTCTGTCTTCCATTGATCTTACCACATGACCTGCCCATCTTATCTTAGCTTTGATATGCCTGATGATACATCCACCACACACAGTCACCAATTCATCTTTACGGCGCCTTCTCCACTCTCCTGTCAATTCATTTCTTTGAGGACCAAATACCACTCTGAGAGCCTTTCCTTTCAAATATCAGCAATTTATTTATTTCCCGCTGATGTAGAGTCCATGTTTCACTTCCATATGTAACAATTGGGCGAATAATTGGCATGTACAGTCTTAATTTAGATTTTATTTTTGACAGCTTAGATCTTAACAATGATGATAGGGAGTATAATGCTCTATTTCACGCAGCTGTCCTTGCTGAGACCTCTTTTTATATGCGGTTGTCATATGTGATTACCGCCCCTAAATATTTCAACTTTTTTACTACTTCGAAGTTGTGGTCATTAATAGTTATGTTCTACCTAACTCTTTCTCTTGGATTTTTAGTTACTAGCATGTATTTCGCCTTCTCTTCATTTATTCAAAGGCCCAAACTACCTGTTTCTTCTTCGAGTTGTGAAAACACCTCTCTCACGTCTTTTGTAGAATGAGTGAATGCACCTATATCATCAGCAAAGGCTAACAATAGTTTTGATCCTCAATTCACAAATCCCCTGTCAGCACAGATGATATTTTACTTATTAGGTACATATTCTAAGGCCAAATTGAATAGCAACGGTGATAAGGGGTCTTCTTGTCTAAGTCCTGATGTTATACTTACATAGTCTTTTATATTTATTGTCAGTAATTGAAGACATTTTGAAACACAAAAATTAAAAGTAATTCTGGTAAATTTTATCAATACAAAGAGCCACAAATTATCATTCAAAGAGCCGCATGTGGCTCGCGAGCCACAGTTTGGCCACCCCAATGTACTTATGTCGAGATTGAAAATGTTACTTGTTACTTTTAAATTTGGTAAATACAATCAAAAGGTCTCACAAATATATTTAAATTGAAGTAAACTATTTCCTAGTTTATTTCCTATGCATTTTACAATTGGCGCCACGTTGGGTGCAAATTGTAAGATTGAATAGGAAATAAACGAGGAAATCGTTTACTTTAATTTAAATATATAGGGCTTTTCATCGATTGTCATTTGTTTCGAGCTTCTGTCATGTGTCACATAATAATAATTGATCTACGTCATACGTATTTGGTTTGTATTATTGTATATACCAATAACGTATGTCGTAGATATATTAATATTATGTGACACATGACAGAAGCTCGAAACAAATGACTGTGAATGAAAAGCCCTATTTGTGAGATCTGTTGATTGTATTTCACCAAAGTAAAAGTAACATTAATTTTTCAGTCTTGACATAAGCACATTTACAGGTACAACATAAGGTACGTTTACACCTATTAAGGTAAAGGCACGTTCACACTTATTTTTCTTGCTACAAAAGTTATTTATCTCTTTTATAAAAAGATAATAGAAATACTGCTCAGGCTGATTAAGCAATCACATATTGTTCAAAAGCACATTCTGCGACACGTCACAAAAAGCCGATAGGCTTGCTGTAAACACTGAAAATTTTCAACAACATCCAGTATTGCCAACACGTCCATCGTAAATCACATTTCAATAAATATTTATAATAACCTGGGGATAAATTTTCGTTTTCGTGATTGCACTTTTTGTATATCATAACAAATCATCAACCTTTATATAGTTTCACTAGGAAGTCTCTTAGGTCGTCCATAAACACCAACAACAACTAAAGAAAACATTACTGAGAGTTACTATATTGTCTATGGTTTAGTACTCCCACCTTTCTTCTTCGTTTTCTTGGTTAAGGTTCTTATTCTCACTGTCTTCTGTTTTATTCTCACTCTCGTTGTGTTCGTCCTGTTCCTCTTCTTTGACTTCGGGTTTTTCAGTTTGTTCATGATCGTTACTAATCGAAGAAGCGTCACTCTGATCTTCTTCAAACCTGTCCATGACCGCTTGGGGCTCAACCCTGACCGTTTCTTCGGAGCTCCGTCTACCGTAATCATCACCTGTCTGCATCACGCAGACACCGTTGATAATAACTTCATCTCCCGTATTAACTTTTTCCTTTTCTTCTTCCCAGTTAGGGTTGACCCATTGAGGTGCAGCAGGCTTTCGTCTTGACGTTCTGCCTTGATTAGTAGGTAATTCTTTGGGCTCAGTTTTTACTTCTCCATGGAGACTACCACCAGACATATTCGAATCTTCCGACCCCACGTTGCTTTCAACGTCGTCGTCATCATCATAGTCACCGGGTTCTCGCTTTAAAGAAGGCATAGAAAGATCTAAACCACTCATCTGCTCTTTTACGGCATTGTTCAGAGCTGACAGGTCCATGTCTCCAGTGGGCAGTAACCCCCGGCTAATCAAAGCCGCCAAATTAGCATTGGTGGCTAAGTAAGGGGGGTAAGGCAACGGAACACCGCTCAAGCCCATTCTTTCTTTCGAAAGTTCAATTAATCTTTGGTTCAAAAGTAGTCTAAATTGTACTGGATCAAACGACTGTTGACTACCAGTTTGATCTCTGGGAGGTAAATCCGAAGGTAGTCCATGCGGAACTTGTTGTTTTAACCGCATCCTGTGATTGTGGAACCAATTCGTGATTGTTCTCGATGACAAACCAAGTTCAGTCGCTAGAAATTCGATAGTGTTAACATTGGGATATGGATCTAAATGGAAGGCCAATCGTAGAGCTTCTTTTTGTTCTTCACTGAACAGCACTCGCTGTTTCTTAGCTGACGGCGGGCCAGGACCTGGTGAGTTTGAGTGGTAGAATTCTGAAGTATCGTTTGATGATGTATCACTACTGTTGTCATGAGCACCTGCTCCAGACGATCTTCGCCTCTTGTTGGCTTCTCGCCTTTCATTCTTTAGAGCTTGCAAACGATCCACGTTATGGGCGTCGTTCAACCACAGCTGCATCCGAATAAAAGGTTCTCGCCCTTTTATGCTGAGCATATGCCATGGCTTTGGTTTGGACAGAAGTTCACTGACGGAGCCTTGTGATAAACCTAAAACTGCTTCTCCAAATATCTGCAACAAATAACGAAAATTTAGAAGGTGATTTCAATATATTAATGAAGTGTAAAAACCTTTCTCCCTCACATTCTCTCTCTCTCTCTCTATCTCTCTCTCTCTCTCTCTCTCTCTCTCTTTTTCCTTATTAGATTCTTTATATGGCTTTTTCATTTTCAGACACTCACTATGATTTCGTGACAACCTGTAGAAAATAGTCTAAATAAGTTTCTTTACCTTTTGTCCAATGTTGTTAGCCAGAAGAGCCTCCTTGATCTTTGTAGTAATGACCTGAGTGTCTAAGTCTTGTGTTAAAGCTGCCATTTCATATACGCTTGGCGAAATGTGTTGATGCATATTTCTTAGTGATGCATGTTGTTGACCCATCGGAGAATGTGGAATACCATGTGGACTGTGATTAGCTTTCTTCATGAGATCTGGGTTTTGTAAGCTGATAGCGTGATGTGGGGGTAGTCCCGGAGGCGTAAGTAGCATTGGTGGTGGTGGTGGTTGGGGATTCACTCCCTGTGGTGGACCGAGTTGAAGAGAAGGTGGCAAGATGTTCTGTGATTCTTGCATTTTGTTCAACAAACCAGCAGCTTCTGAGAGCATCTTGTTCGTCGGAGGCATCGGCTTTCCTATTGGTCCTATTGATGTGCAAGCTGAAAATTAAAAAAAAACATTATTGTAGATATGTGTAGAATGGAATAGAAACAATGACTTAGCGATAATCTTTAATATGTTTTACCAACCATTATTTAATTTTAATTTGACATAAATGACTTACCTCCTCCATATCCTCCTGTCCTCATGAGCTTCTCCGGAGCAATCTTGTATTGACTGGCAACAAGTTTGTGGACGGCATTGTCGTCTTCAAGAAACATCTTCATTCTTATAAAAGGTTCTCTTCCTTTTTGGGTTAACATATGCCAAGGTTTCGGTCTTGCCAGAAGGTCACTGACAGATCCTTGAGATAATCCTAACACGCTCTCTCCAAAGAGTCTTTGGCTAATAGAATACTGGCTTAATTGTTCCTTAACTTTCTTAACAATATCTTCGGTGTTAAGGTTGTTATAAAGATCGAATTGTTGCTGAGTAATAGGGGGTAATACTGCTTTTAGGGGTCTGTTGTTGGAAGATGGATGATGCGGTGTAGTAGGTTGTGATATGAGGGAGTTTGTGATGCTTGCCATTCGTTGCAAGGGAGATGCTGCTGCTGATCCCGAAAAATCATCAGTAGGGGTCATTGGAGGTAGAATGGAATTGCCTAAAGGACTGGAAGCCGTAGATCCAGTATTAGGTTGGGTGCCTGGTTCAATTTTCGGCCTGACTAGGCTAAAAGCTGATCCAGAATGTCGTGAAACATGGTCGTCATCTTTTTCTTTATCGTCCATGCCTCCATTAACCATCTTCATCTTATCTTTAGGAATGGAAAGGTCTTGAACACCGCCATTTGAATTTAGATGTTGTTGCTGGTGCTGTTGCTGCTGCTGTTGTTGCTGCTGGTGATGGTGAGCTAGAGCCTGCTGTTGAATAGCCAAGAGGCTCAACGGCATTTGTGTAGGATTTTGACCATGGTTCAGCTTAGCAAATTCTCGGTGGTACGCATCGAGAACCATTCGAAGATCTTCGGGAGTTCGTTCCATTGAGTTGCCACTATAGAGTTGGGGAAGGAAAAAACTGTATATTAGTTTAGCACTGTTCTAGTTCATAAATAATATGTTTATTAACAGAGTAGGTACGTATACAGGGTGAGTCACCACTAACGGGACGGAAGATTACAACGAATTGGTAAAAGATTTGAAACTTTTTTTAAATTAATAGTTTGTAAGTTGATCAAAGCTACATTTTAAAATTATTTTGAAATATATAGGGTGTCCCAATAAATGGCGGCGTTTCAAAGTTATATTTTTTCTTATGAAACACCCTATATTTTATTGCATTTTTAATTGTCCGCAAAAAATAAGGTGCAGTTTCATAAGGCTTTCCTATACCTATGTACAGAGAGTTCTGAGTTATGTTGACTTTTCTTAAAATGTAGAGTTTTAAAAAAAGGCATATTCTCAAGTTATTTAAGAAGTTATAAAAACATCCCTTTTACATATAAATAGTTGGATAGTGGTTAAATGTACTCCATGATTGATTATTACACATTTATTTAGAGGGTGTTCAAAATTTAAAGTTTCATTATTGGATCATTCAATGTGTCATATGATGCTTATTTCAAATGGAACGCCATGTATGTTAGTAAATAATTATACTAAACAAATTTACCTCTTTCGAATGGTATATGGATGTCCTATACCTAGGTCTCATAGTTTTTGCGTAATTTACAATTATTTAAATTGTTAATCTGTAAATCCATTTTAAAACAAAAGATGTAGTTAATTAATGTCATTGTATCGCATTGTCATTTCATGACAGTACGGTCTGGTAATTATCTTATAATTAATGTATTCCATGATGGATTATTACCCATTTATTTACAGGGTGTTCAAAATTTACAGTTTCATTATTGGATTATTCAATGTGTGTCATATGATACTTATTTTAAATAGAACACCTTATATTAATAAATTATTATACTAAACAAAGGTTCCTCTTTCGAATGGTATATGGATGTTCTATAACTAGGAGTCATAGTTTTCACGTAATTTACAATTTTCTTAAACGGTAAATCGATTTTAAATATTTTTAATATTTATTTTAGAGTTACTCTCGATTTTTAAACCGATTATCTTGGCATAGTATAAACGAGTGTAGTTGTAAATAAAAATGTATACTTTTAGTTGCTGATTTGTAAAATAAATTTTTTCGTTATTGAAAATAATTAAATACATAACGAAACAAAAAAATTTATTAAAACAAATACATAATAATACAAAATGAACCACAACTTACAGTTGAGTCCGCGAATCTTTACCCGTGCGTAATCATTTAAAGCATACGAAATAAGTCGATGACAAGTCGGAAATTGAAATTTACTAAACGCAACAGCAAGTCACTTACTATCAAATGCTGTTGCGTTTAGTAAATTTCAATTTCCGACTTATTTCGTATGCTTTAAATGATGACGCAGGGGTAAAGATTCGCGGACTCAACAGTACTATAAGTAAAAAATTATCAGTTATGTAATAGATGTTCAAAATATTTACTTTCAACAATGTTTGTGCAATACAACAAGCAATTTTATCTTCACATGATTTGCTTAAATTATTTAACATAGATGGTGTTATAGACGCAAAAGCGTTCGAAATTCTTAATTGCATATTATTATCATCTGGATTAGTAGGAAGTGTAGCATAATATACAATATTATTTTTAATATAACCCCATTTAAAAAATCCATCTTTGTCAATCCTGGTGACCTAGGTAGCGTTCGTAGATAGCGTGATTGTTCATTTATAGGAACAATTAAATTTGAATATCATACACGGATGTTTATATTTTTGATAATTACCAGACCATACTGTAATAAAATGACAATGTTATACAATGACATTAATTAACTACATCGTTTGTTTTAAAATCGATTTACAGATTAAGAATTTAAATAATTGCAAATTAGTCAAAAACTATGAGACCAAGGTATAGGACATCCATACACCATTCGAAAGAGGTAAATCTGTTTAGTATAATTATTTATTAATATACACGGTGTTCCATTTAAAATAAGCATAATATAACATATTGAATAATCCAATAATGAAACTCTGAACACTCTGTATATAAATGCGTAATAATCAATATTGAAAAACATTCAACCAGAATAAATCTATTAAATGTAGAAGTATTTTTTTTATAATTTCTTAAATAACTTCAGAATAAGCCTCCTTTTAAAACTTTAAATTTTAAGAAAAGTCAACATAACTCCGAACACTCTGTACATAGATATAGGGAAGCCTTACGAAACTATACCTTATTTTTTGCGGAAAATTAAAAAATGCAATAAAATACAGGGTATTCCATAAGAAAAAATATAACTTTGATACGTCGCGATTTATTGGAACACCCTGTATATTTAAAAATAATTTTAAAATGTTGCTTTTATCAACTTACAAAACAATTTTTACAAATCTTTTACCATTTCGCTGTAATCTTCCGTCCCGTTAGTGGTGACTCACCCTGTATGATTATGGTAGTGTAATTATGAAGTGCCTAATCTGTCAAATTGAATTATGTACGGTGTTAAAAGGTTGATGCTTACCCAGGAAAAGGTCCGTCCCTTGGTCCTCTAAAATCTTCTATCCTCCTACCCATAAGTTTAGCCAACTCTTCCTGATAAATTCTCACCACCTTGTCTTGTGAGATATCGTCGTTTTCGTATTTCTTCAGTCTCTTGTTCATACTGGAATCTCTTGAGAACGGGCTGCTGCACCCTTGAGGCGATTTGGAGTCCTCGTTGCTATGGCTGTCCTCTGGAGGTGGTTGCTTCATGTGTTGGTGAAAGTTCGGATCGTTTAAAATATGTACTAGTCTATCTTCTGGATGATCGTTATCTGGACGACCGTAAGGGGTCATACCGGGTTCCGATTTGACTCCTGTTGATGAAAAATGGTCTGTAATTAAAACGGGGCTTTAGTATGCAGCTGTTTTTAGTTTTGGTGGAAAATATGAGCATATTAGAGACCTTAAATTTAATGTTCATACAATATATTATAATAATATGTAACTCTTAAGAGAAAATTGTTAATTGTAGATAAAATTATTCTTTAGACAGGTATATAAAATTAAGAGGTCACATCCGCGCGTTATCAATATTACTTCGAGGGATAGTAGGACACCCTTTCTCTAACTTTCTGCGAAACTTTGGCAACAGTGCGTCGGCAGTATTTGACACTGTCTTGATAAAGGTACAATATTGTGACAATATACTCATAGGCGCGCTAAATGTAAGTACTAGAAAACAATTTTATTATTAATAAATAAATATTTATAAAAATAAACTAAAATAGGTGAAAATTGTATGTTAACATTTGCACGAAATAATAATAAAACAGTATTGTCACTCCCCCCTCCCCCTTATTTCGTATTTCGATGTAACACATGTGGAGGTGAGCCGAAAATTTAAATAAGAAAAACATCATATAAGTGGCATACAGCGTGTCTTGTTCCCTTTTCAACTGCTGTTGGCGTGCATATACAGGGTGTCCCAGACTAATTTATCCAGGCTATATCTCTTAAATGAATAGATATTTTCGAATGGTACAAAAATTGATATATTCTATTTGTAATACACTTTAATATGGCGTAGAAAAAATCATCCCCGAAATATTCATCCCTTAGTTACAACCCCTAACTTTAATTTTGTTAATAGTACCCTGTACATTTTTTTATAGTTTTGTATGTGGTATTCTATCGTCTATTCAACAGATTTTTTAAAAATGAAATCGGTTCGTAAATAATCAAGAAATTATCAGTTTATTTTTTATTTTTATTATGTGTCCCAGACTAATTTATCCAGGCTATATCTCTTAAAGGAATAGAGATTTTCGAATGGGACAAAAACTGATATATTACATTTGTAATACACTTTAGTATGACGTAGAAAAAATAATAATAAATAATAAAAGTGTATTACAAATGGAATAGACCAGTTTTTGTCCTATTCGAAAATCTCTATTCGTTTAAGAGATATACTGTGGATAAATTAGCCTGGGACACTCTGTATACAGCTTGTCTCGGTAAGTTCGCATTGATTCTGCATATTCTAGACAACAGATGGTTGTAAAAATATATTTGTTATAAGTTTAGGATTGTAAAACAAACAAAATTTGTAGTTTGTGGAATTTAATTATGATAGTATAGGTAAACAATATGGTACATATTCTGACGTTAGTTTGAAGAACATAATAGAAATGTTTTCTTGTAAATGTGACAATTAATAATAATCTGTTTGCCAAATAGTCCGACAACTTAATTCTATTACACAAAAATATAATAAATTAATTATAAACAAACACTACTTCCATATGGATCAACACTAACGAATTCCAATATCTTAGAAAATAATACACTACTGCACTGAACAGATATAGATACAGATAACAGATCAGATATGAGAATCGTTCTATTACACTTAGAAAACAGACGCAGGTTTGTCAAAATGACAATGACTATTACTGTATGTTGCCTAATCAGTTATAAGTTATAATATTTTCGGTTTATTGTTATATAATATAATCAATTTTAGTAGTTCCAATGTGACACAAAATACAAAATCTAGGCATGGGATAAAAGAGTTTATTTGAAGAAAGTGTATTTTTTTGTTTTTCTTAATGGCATTACAGGCTTGTTTTTGTAATATTTTATTTAGTCATAGGGTAAATTCCACATACTAATATATTTCTCAAATTGGGCTCTGTACCACCATTCTTTACTATATTACGAATATGTGTGCCAAATATCTCGACAAAATATTCAAAATTAAAGCTGCATGTCAGATTTAACTCAGATTGTACCATTTGGTGTTCCATCAAAATAAAGTGTTTATCACGTGTAGTCATATAAATATCTGTTAATAAACGAATACAATGTGTCTACGTTATATTTTTGTCTATGAAACCATCATTTCCTAAGAAATAAATATTACACTTTTATACTAAACAATCCAATCATGACGATAATTAAATCACTTACATAATATCCTATATAAATGATTCCAGTGTGTTACAACCGTTGTGGTCAAAGAATATAACCATAAAATTAATCACAGATATTTACAAATAAATAAAATTCTCATCCGGTTATAGTAAACCACAAAAACAATTGAACACGTATGTCAGCGCCCATTAATCGGATTATCCAAGACCTAGTGCACATATTTTTACAGCCATTCAGGTTGTCATTCACATATCCTATCGCCGATTGAATTTTTTGCATCGTACACAACGAAAAAAACACACACTGTTGGGCAAATTCTTAATGGATGTCAATCCGTTGTCATTACATGTCGTTCTCTACACTGGCGTAGGATGTTTGTATATGTACACATTTTTGGAAAACATTATAAGTAAAACATGCAATATCAAATTTCTCTCTTCATAGTTTATCGTTAAATATGTAATATTCCAACGTATTTTCCTTCAATACGGGCTTTACCTACTCTTCTTTCATTTGGTAATAATAACCCTAACCTAACCTTTTATATTCGTTGGTAATAATAACCTACTGATAAACGAGTATTTTTGCAAAGTTATATTTCCATATAAATATAAACCATTAAACCCCTTTAAGAATCTGAATGGATAATAAAAAAGAACGCATATAGAGAAGTGGTTACAAAGAAGATTTTTTATAATTACTGACTGCGCCATTTACATTTTGGAATAAAATAATATATTCTTAGAATAAACGTAGAAAACTCGTAAACTGTGGCTGTCTGTCGATGACGATGAATAATGTCAAACGAGTGATACTTTTTGTCCGGCTTCTCGAAAAATCGAGATTAATTCCGAAATTTTGAACAAATAAAGCCAAATGAACAATATGACTAATAATAAATTACATATGATATAGAATTTCAATTGATCTCAGATTCATTATTAGTTACTAGATAAATATTCAAAAATTACAAGCTACTTACTAAATCTTACATCTCTAAACAGATAATTTAGATTCATTGAAACAACATCGACAAACTTCACCATAAAAGCTGGCGTTCGACAAGGAAATGTTCTTGGACCACCTGGAGTGAATGAAGGAACATTCAATTTGGGTCTACGCAACCGAAATTTTGGGGTTGTACCAACAAATATATTATTGCCATTATGCAGAAAATGCCTGCCTAATAATAGTATAATAATATAATATAATAATAAAAATATTAATAACTGTATAATAGTATAATATAATAATAAAAGTATAATTATTAATAAAAATTTCAAGTAAACTTAAACATCATTCAATTTTACACGAAAAAGGTACTCTTGGTAAAACTCGATACTGTGTACCGTTTTTGGAATATTTTGATTTGAAAATTATGAATTAATAATTGATGCTGGCAGTAATGATAAAGTTCTAATAGGTATACCTCTATTTTCTCCAAGTGTGCCATGGAAATCTGACATTTATTGATTGTTATGACGATAAATCAACAATAATTAGAGTTTTTAAACCTTGTTTCAATTTTTCAATTTTCAAAAATGCGTAAATTTTTTTTTCTTCAACGCCCTGTAGCTTGAATACGGATGGCGTTACAAAAATTTTTTACTAAGCAAACCCCAATTATTTTTCAGTTTTTTACGTACCCTAGTGACGGGGTTACCTTTTTTGAAACACCCTGTATTCGCCTATAAGATGGTAGATTCTTGATTGCAAATAATTTTTTTATTAAAGAAAGGCGATCTCCTAATGTTTTGGCTCCATATTATTCCCTCTAATACCCGTTACATAATAAAAAATGTTAAAATTCAAGTCTCGTAAATCGTTCATCCATTGCCGATGAATCTTTCTTAATCACAGTGATATTTTTTAATAAATTTTAAATATTCCACCCTCTGTTGAAAAAAAAATGACCCGCCACTTTCGAATGTAACAGATCACTGTGGAAAGATCCTTTGTTTTCTAGTACTCTTTTAAACTCAAAGTATCTATTATCGATGAGCAAAAACCTGAAAAGCTCATTATGCTTGGAGATACGAGATAGACAGTTATTTGAAATGCTTTTAATTATTTCATTCATTGATACCTGTCGTTGGAGGAATAGGCAATTATGGCGTTTTTATCGAATGGATTTAAATGATTTGATCGATAGGATCATATAATGGCACTTTATATTAACTGCTAAAAAGCCAATAGAAAAAAATTATAAATTTTTAAATTTGACTTGAAAGATACATAACACGGTTTTTATACTTCGACGTAAGTATTTCCACATTTTCAATTTATATTAGTAAGTAAAAATGATAAAAATATAAATGTTAGTTTTTATTAATTATTTTTATAAACATTTGTATTCAATAATTCAACAAACTAACCAAACAACATGAAAAATTTTGTTGGGAATATCAACTAATGAATAAACGTAATGTACTATAAAAAGGAAACAAAAAATATTTCAGACCATAGATCTTATTAGTTCAGAGTTTCATCTTTAACAAAACAAAAGAAGATAAGTACAAATACAAAGATGCAAAATTTTATTGGCCTCACGAAGAAAATATAAAAAATAAAAAGAATCTCCTCGTTTTCTTTTTGGTCTTCTTAGGAGGTAGATTTCCTATTTCCCAATCTCTCCTATGCCCTTCCTTGCTTTCTAACTGGTTTTAGTTCAATTGCATTAGCATATCTCTAATACCTACCTCAGTAGCTTATCTTTGTCCATTTTTATCACGTACCTACCTATATCCTTCTCACCGTCTCTAAATTTTCTTACTTACTACATCTTGTTAACCATAATGCCCTCTTATATTTTTGTTTCTAATGCGATCACTACTAATTTTTCCTCATACATTTTTAAATGTGTTCTTTTCCGCTTCTCTCCGTATACTATAGTTTTATTATTGTCCTCTTTTCTGTAATATTTCGTCAAAGGCGAGTAGACCACATTATTTTTCTAGGTCCATTCATAGTAAAAGAGTAATTTTTTTAAAATATTTATTGCAACCAAAAACCAATGCAAATAATGGAGCTCCAACAATTTTTTCTTGGTAGAGATACATAATTCTGTTTTATATTATTGAGCCTGATCCAGAAGATTTAGAAAAGTACTTTTCGGTAATCATTTAAGGTCTACAAAACCGTCATTAAACCAAAAGTATGTTATGATAATTAGAAATGAGTGATGACAGAAATACAAAAAGAAAATTAGAAATATTCTAAAGATGAGAGACTTACTATTTTTAATTGGAATTAACCATAGTTTATTCATATATCCAGACGACAAGGTTTATAATCTATAGTATATGTAGTGTCTGTAGGCATAGTTAATAGGGTGATAGTCAAGAGTGCCAAATGTTAAGAAGAATAAATCTAAATGGTTTCCATTTTTTATAATTAAGGAGGTTCTTCTTCTTCTTTCAGTACCCTGTCCGATCATCGAACGTTGGCGATCATCTTAGCAATAATAGCTTTGTTATTATTGCCTCTTGATAACACTCTCGGATTTTTTCTCAGTCAGGATGTTCTTCTTCGGCCTGGGCTTTTATTCCGGCGATCTTGCTTTGTATTTTGAGGTGCAGAGGGTTATATCTTTCTGGATGTCTCATTACAAGACCGAAGTACATATTTCAACTTTGGAATTTTTATGGTTTTTGTTATTTCTGTTTTTGTTTTGTTTATTTTTTGTTTTTTCTTAAGCAGGTTCAGATATCGTAAACTCAATCTATATGCCATAATACTTTTAAACTTTTAAACACAAGCTAACCTTGACCCTGGCTGTTTTCCCAGGCAGCCAATAATGCTTCCTAGTATAAGCTAATAAAATTAAGAAATAAATCGTTTTTTACTCTACATACAATGCATCATTAATAGCTATATTCTTAATTAGACATCTTATACATAATAATAATTATGATAAAGTGAACAAAACACGGCATTATATGTCTGTGACGTGCAGAAAACATATAAATTTATATGACACACATAATAAATCAGTCAAAGGTTTAAATTTTGCAACACGTGGGAAAATCAAACAATCGTTTTGAAATTAGTAGATTTAGGTTATTATTTTTGTTGCGATACAATTAGAAAATGGAAATGGAACAATAAAACGCTGATGATTTAATCGCTGCCGTTCTGAACTTTTATTTTTGTACCATTCATCACGGTCATGCAAACGTAGATGTAGGAAACTCAAGTTGACTCGAAAGTAAATCAATTGTTGCGATATTATACATTTTTTTCTATGTCACAGATATTATTTTTGTCTATGTTTGGTGGCTCTTAATATTAAGAAGTGTTCTTGGGAAATAATTTCTTAGATTCCCTTTCTGATACTCCCTTTTTGATATTAAATTTTTTTTACAACATTCATAACAGCAGTAGCTTGAAATCGAGCTTTTTAAAAACGGAGCTTTGTGTACTGAAATTACCTATATTCTTCTTTTTCAAGTGCCATCACCGGGAAGGGATCATCAATCCTTTATTCGGACTTGTAGAGACTGCTGCGCTGCTTTGATCAGTTCATTTAATGTACGGCCGTACCACTCTGTCAGTTCTTCTTCTTCTTAGGGTACCTGTCCGTTCCGAACGTTGGCGATCATTCTGGCTATGATGACTTTGTTAGTTGCTATACGGAATAGTTGTGTTGAGGTCTTTCTATACCATGTTCTCAGGTTAGCAAGCAGGATATTCTTCTTCATCCTGGTGCCCTTTTTCCTTCAATTTTACCTTGTAAAATGCACTGGAGTAGCTCGTATCTGCCTTGATTTCTCATTATATGCCTTAAGTACTGCTCAGCTATATTTTCTTCTGTTCTTCTGACAAGAAGTTCGGTGATTAACCATCTGAGAGGCCTTATCTTTTCCTTCACTGCCGGATCTTGGTATCCGAGATGATATATTTTTTGTTTTTATCACAATGATGATTATACTTAGGATTCTTCCACCGGCAAACCAAACCTATCTTCTCTCGATTCTTTATCAATATACCTACATTCATTTCGAAGTATGTACTAATATAAATTTGAAACCAATAAATATAGTACACTTGTCTTTTTATTTATAACTTTCTAACCTTGTGATGCTAGATGATGTCAAAAGCCATTTTATAATCGATCAAAAAACATGAAATTCAACAGTATTATCTTGAGACTAACATTTTCTAACTGAATTAAGCTTTTCTTATACCAAAATTATTTCTGAAACTTAAATGTCTACTGCCTTGAAAAAATTATCAATCTACATATTATCATTCCACTGATTTGCATTTGGCTTCCTGGCAGGTGTTATGAAAGCAAACTTCAATTAATTTAATATTCTTAGAGATCCATAAATAGTATTAAAAAGTCGTCTAATACGGAACGGACTCAATTTTCGTAAACGCTTTAACACCAACATGAACATCATTCGGACGACCAGCTTTTTTAGTTTTTCGACGATTTTAGTTGCCTTTCAGACAGTAATAGTTCGTTGCTAATCTTTCAAGATAATTATGTATGTATCTGTATCAGCGCAAATAAGTCATTAAAAGAATATATTAGTGTTTTTAGTAAATGTATTATTTATTATAATTTTTGGATTTGTGTCTCTTTTTAGTAAGATAATAAAATATTATGTAGGTATAACATTTTTATATGTCTATTTGTCACCGTGTTGTGTAATTATATCCGAAACTTACGTGTCATTTAAAGAAGCTCGGTGGCGTAGTTGGCAGAGCGTTGGGTCAGTGATTGGAAGGTCGCACTGGTCGCGGGTTTCAATCCTGGACGATTCATATTTTTTTTAATTTTTGGTTGTTTTAATAAAAAAATTTTGAAAGTGGTAGATAAGAAAGTTAGTTTAATATTTAAATAAAATACAAATAACCTGTTAAGTATATTTACTTCGTTGAAATTATATAATAGAAGAATAACTTCTTACGTGCGTACAAAGTACACACACACACACACACACACATTCTTTTTTTTCTCTCTTATTCACTAGTTTCTCTTTTTATCCATTAGTCTTATGTGCAACATTTGTCTTTTCATTGCTCTTTGCGTTTTATGATTTTGTCCATGTTTGCTTTTGTAAACGTCCACGTTTGGGAACCATAAGTGAGAACAGGATGTACGCATTGATTGTATACCTTGGTCTTAAGATGTTGTGGATATCTTTTGTTTTTAAGCATGTAGCTTAGTTTGCCAAATGCCGCCCATGCCAGTCTAACTCGTCTTTTGATCTCTGCTGTTTGATTTTCTTTGTTAAGTTTTATAATTTGACCCAGATATATATAATCGTGAACTGGTTCTATTTCATCTTGTCCAATCCTCATTGTGATGTTCTCATCTGTATTTGTTATGATTTTGGTCTTGCTGTAATTCATATTAAGGCCTATCTTTCCAGCTTCTATGTCCAGTTCTTCCATTATTTCAAATAATCAATTCTTCTTTTTTATCGGTTATCAATACGATGTCATCAACGTACCTTGGGTGGTTAAAGCGTTGTCCACAAATTTTTATACCTTTTTCTTCCCATTCTAATATTTTAAAAATATCTTCCAGAGCCTGATTGAAAAGTTTCGGTGATATTGTGTCACCCTGTCTCACGCTTCTATGTTTATTATATTCGATCTAAATATTCTGTATTGCTTCTTAGAGCTAGTTCGACAAATAAGGTGCCCAAAAAAAGAAATCTCTAACTATTAGGACAGAAGGTATAAAAATGTTAATTTTCGGTATTTATTTGACAGTTAATTCCAACTAAGCGCCTATTTAAACTCATCAACTAATGCCACGCTCAAAAAAACACTGAATATATTCATCTCGACGTTCTAACCAATATGAATAGTTACTCTGTATAAAAAGTGCTCTTTGATTTCTCGGAAAAAAGCGGTATCTACATAATGATTCCGTGTCGGAACATAAAATATTTTTGATAATTTCTAATATGTCGGTAATTATAGCCGAATGTTTCAAAATAATAACTGAAGAAAAAACGAGTATCGCTTATAAGCCAAGACACAAGCACGCAATCCTTTTTAATGAGGCTAAATATATAAAATTAACAAAAAAACTGATCAGTCGAATCATTATGAGACTTAAAAACTTGTTTAAATAAAATTTTGATTGTGCTTGAAATAAATTATTGGTGGTACGTAAGGGATTTAGATAGCTCTAAATTTAAACATTTAATTGCGATATATGTGTTTGTTTTTGATATGAATTTTATGGTTTATGGAATTTACAATAAATATATGATAATATTATTATGTAATGATGACAATAATACATAAGCAGGTAGAAAATAGAACATTGAAAGATATTGCTTGATACGATTGAAGGCAGAAAAATGAAATGATTTGATGAAGAAGTTTTGTTTTCTGTCCTAAGATATGCAGAGAAGGACAAGAAAGGCAAAATGTTTTTCTTTTTAGAGAAAAAGATTTTGATTTTTTTTCTTTGCCTTGTCTTTAAAGAAGGACTGTTTTAAAGCAAAGCTTCATACGATATCAACTACTGTTTCTTCACTTTTGGGGGAGTCCCAGTATTTGGTTGGTCTTTAAGTGGTTATTGTGTCAATCTACGTTTGTTCCTTCTCTTTATATAGTAGTATCCTTTATTGGAAATATGCAAACTAAATATGAATAATGCACATATTCAGGAAGTGTCTAGAGAAAGGAGAAATATTGTGATGGTAGGATCAGAAACAACGTACAAATAATAGAAAATTAATTTAAGAAGGTCTACAACTCGGGGGTCATACCACCAGATAATTTTTATTTATTTATTTACATAAAGTACCTCGACACCTATGGTCATTGGCACAAGAACAGTAACATTAGGTAACATATTAAATAATGAAAACAAATAATTACTTACTTTTACTTATTTCTACTATATTATTAAATCTTGTAGTAGAGCTGAGCGGTTTTTTAAAACAGTGTAGTCTTCATGATCTCTATAGGGTTGTTGAGCATTTCTTTAACAATAGGCTTTATATCCAATGATGTATACAAGTTGGTGAATGATTTACAGTCGGTAAGGATGTGTTTCACGGTCAGGTAAACATTGCAATGGAGGCAAGTTGGACGAGTTTCTGAGGACATCAAACAAACTATGATTAAGTTTGGTGTGGTTAATTCGGAGTCTTCTAATAATTGATGCTTCTCTTCTTGTTAGAAAGTCCAGGGAGAAATGACCAATAAATGGTTGGAGTTCATGCAGAGTTGTTTTACATTGTTGACATAAGTTTTCCCAGGTATCATTTACTGACATTTTGAAAACGAGTTTGAGATCGCTAGCTAATTGAATTGTGGTTATTCCAGTCAGGCGCGGATACAGGGGGGGGGGGTCAACGGGTCCATGGACCCCCCTATTGTATTTAGTCTATAAGTATTTTTTTATTATTTATTATTTTTTTCTGTTAACTCTAAACTTTAAGCCATCAGTACAACACTAAATTACACGACAACCGCTTCCAAAGAATTGAAAAAAGCCATAAAATCTAATAAAACACCCTTCTCTGAAAAATAATCTGCAGGCGCATTTGTTTGGGTACCGGTGGAATCATGAACAACGCAAATATTTTTCTCAATTCAAAGAATATCAATAATGATATTTTAAAATGCAAATGCATTACACTGGGTATAAACCTTGTCTCATGAAAAGTCACGTTTCAAATTTGCTATACAATAAAAATATAAAAATTTGAATTTTACTAGATAATAATAAACAAGTTAAAAATTTTTGTTATAATAAATAATAGTTATAAGTTATTAACATTTATAAATTACTGCAAAAATAAGGGTTTTTTGCAATTATCTTCAGTTGGTTATGAATTTCAAATTAAAAACTAGAATATTTATTTGAAACATTTTTCTCTAAAATCTACAAGGAATGTTTTATAGGCAAAACATGATTTTTTTACACTTTATAATCGTTTAAAAATAAAACAATATCGGATATTGAGGCAATTGAGAACGAGAAAAATTTTTAATGCTCTTTAGTTATGTCGAAATACTGTAAGTTAAAAAGGTGCAAAATAAATTTCTCCTGTTTTATGATTTTAATATAAATACTATTTTTAGTTTGGAATTAACTTCTATATCAAAATAAGCCACAATCCTTCAGTATTCACTATTCAGATTCAGGTAGATACATTTTACTCCCAAAATCATAATATAAAAGGACAAAGGACTGGATATAAAATTGATATCGGTAAATCCGTATCTGCTGGTTCGCACATTGTGTCACAAGCTAGTAAAAGCAATTCAAAAATTCTTGAAAATTGACTAAACCCTATTGCCAAATCTATCCGCTAAAAAAAATTTCTAATAATTTTGATTTTTCCGTAAGAAAACTGTACATTATTGACGATTTATCTAATTTTAGTAAATTGTAGTTGTTATTTGTTATTTATATTATGTTTTTATTTTGACTGTATTTAAGCTTTGTCCATAAAATTGTAAAAATTTCCAGTGGCAATAAAGCATATTTCTATTCTATTCTATTCTAAAAAAAATGGGCAGATTAATTTGAAAATTAAGAATTTTGATTTTTCAGTAGAAAAAAAGGAGAATTAGGTAGATCGGTAGATTTTACAGGTATTCGGTAGATCTACCGAAAAATCGTTAGCTGTGGCATCACTGTATTTGAGGTAAGTCTGACCCCCCTAATATGAATTTCTAGATCCGCGCCTGATTCCAGTATTGTGGTTGGTAGCTTCTTTGGCAAAGTTTTCTGCTGTTTCATTACCAGTAATTCCAGTATGAGAAGGTAGAATCTTTTGAAGTAGAATCTTTTGAAGATTCCAGACCCCCCCTCTTCAAAGACGAAAAAAAAAAGTAAGAGAAGGTAGCCATATGAGAGAGACTGTTACGTCTTGAGCAAAGAGATTTTGGTAGATATCATGGATGTTTTGAAGTAATGGGTGGTCAGTGAAAATTGTATTGATTGAATGGATAGATGAAACGGAATCTGTACATATTATGTCTGTTTTGATGGGAGATGTATTTAAATCTCAACAGAATACTATATAGTTCACCTGTGTAAACGCTACATGTTAAGGGTAACCGAGAAGTTCATGTTTAGTGGTGGACCAACAGATAAGAAGCATAATATTTGTTCCAATAACAAGAAGAAGACTGAAGAATAGAAGGTCATTTTCCTAATATTATTTGACAGAGACCATCATTTTTTGGCAGACAATATTGAAAAACATTTTTTGTAAGCTAAAAAAGTATTCTGAATCCATAAGTATAGGTTATGCATGTTATTGTCATTAATGTTACGAGTATATTTATACAAAATGTTTGTAAATGTTTATGTAAGTAAAATTTTCGGAATAAAATATTATTTGAAAATGTTTTTTAATGTAACTGCTGACATCCATTTTTGCATTGTTTGTCATTTGTGTGTATAAAAAATATGCATATTTGTAAGAATGTGTGCATATATAGGCGCATATTTTGGAAAAGTTTAGTCATAAAGTGTTCTATCAATAATTTTCATGTGAAGTTTAGTTAATTATCATTCTCAAAGTCGTTTTCTGTAAGAATATTAGTATGGTGTATGGTGTTTCGATACCAGAACCTGATACCAGAAGAATGGACTAACTATATAAAAGAGCTCTTCCTGGATACGAGGCCACCACTTAACACTACAAAGTATACGAATACTGGTCCTAGTATTTTAAAAGCGGAAGTAGAGAAAGCCATCAAACAGAGCAAAAATGGGAAATCTCCAGGCCCTGACCAAATACCATCCGACTGGTTCAAACTTCTGGATGACGACAATGTCTCACAACTAACAAACATTTATAACCATATATACGAGACTGGCATGATGCCACAGATATGGTTAGAGTCTACATTTATTCCACTCCCAAAAAAAGCCTAATACATCATCATCTAAAGACTTTAGACTAATTAGTCTCATGAGCCACTCTCTCAAGCTACTTCTTAAGATAATTCTTAATAGAATCAAGCAGAAATGTGAAGAGACAATGGGAAACAAACAATTCGGTTTCAGAGAAGGATTGGGAACAAGGGAAGCTTTGTTCTCAATGTTAACATTACTTCAACGATCATGGGAAGTACAGAAACCAATTTACGTCTGCTTTATAGATTTTGAGAAGGCGTTTGATAGAGTTCAACATGATAGGTTGTTTGAATATCTAGAAATGATTGGAATAGATGATAAAGATCTGAGACTTTTACAACATCTATATTGGAATCAAGAAGCTTATATTCTGGTAGACGGCAAAGAAACAGACAAAATTTGCATTCAAAGAGGTGTCAGACAGGGTTGTGTGTTATCCTCAACTTTGTTTAACGTATACTCAGAAATAATTTTTAATGGAAGGAAAATGTGGAGTTCGAATCGGGGGAGAAACTATTAACAACATCAGATATGCAGACGACACCGCGATCATGGCTGAAAATATCGAAGATCTTCAATTCCTTATAGATCGAGTCACTAGAGAATGCTCCAATAACGGACTTAATATAAATGCAACAAAGACAAAGTTACTTGTGGTTAGTAAACAAGACGTCGGCCCTATGCAACTAATTGTCAATGATGAATCAATAACAAATGTTAACCATTTTAAATACCTAGGATGTTAGATAAACGAGACACTAAGTCCGGATGAAGAAATTAAAACTCGTATAGAAATTGCAGAGGAGCATTTATGAAACTTAGATCTATTCTGAGCAACTCTCAGCTGAACTTACAACTAAGAATCAAGTTCCTAAAATGTTACGTGTATCCTGTATTACTATATGGATGTGAAACCTGGATCATGAAGGTTAACATGATGAACAAATTGGAAGCCTTGGGGATGTGGTCGTATCGTAGAATGCTCAGAATATCTTGGGTTCGACGCATTTCAAACAGAGAAGTCTTAAACAGAGTAGGTCAAGGCGAAGGTGACTTAATGAAGATGATAAAAAAGAGAAAACTTGAATATCTGGGGCATATAATGAGAGGTAACAGATACAGGATGCTGCAGTTAATACTCAATGGAAAGATCGACGGAAAAAGAGGAACTGGTCGAAAGAAATATTCATGGCTCCGAAACCTTCGTCAATGGACTGGCTTATCAGCAGATCAATTGTTACATGCCGCACAAGATCGAGAACGATATCGGCAAATTGTTGTGGAAGCTACCCACGCCTAAAAATTTGGGCACGGTACTTAAAGAAGAAGAATATAGGCATCTTCAAGTGTTTTAAATAAAAAAATTTTAATAACGTAATCAAAAGGTCGTTCCATACCTTATACGGAAATAGCTCAGTTCAGAGGTTATAAAATATAAAAACAGCGAGAAAGTAAGATCAATACAGCGAGAAATTAAACATTACGAAGTTTTTAATAAAGTAATTCGAGAATTCGAGGGACTCTGAGTGTACAAAGTGCCAAAGTGGAGGAATCATTCTAAAACATACGTTGTGTCATTCAGCTGCTTGGCATGGCGTGTCTACGATTCTTGGGAGGATAATAGCTGACAATTATTCAATTTTTTTTTAAATCGACGTACCGTAGTTTGACCCAAGCAAGCGATTGTACGTGGTTTCGTGATTAATAATGTTTAGCTTCTTCAAGCCAATTTAAAGATCTGATTGAATGACAGGAAATGATTCATGAATACAACTAATCTCAAAAATTATTTTCTACATGGAAATATAATAAACGCTACGGTCCCAAGAACTATAACTATAATTGCCACGTTTATGAATTATTTATTAGATTTTTTTCTATAATTAGGTCTGTACGTTCAATAAATACAATAATACACTTAATTTGATATCCATTATTAGTACTACGTCTATAATTAGGCTGCTAACAGCTGTTTTTCGTTACTCTCTACTAAAACGTTATTTTTTATCATCGAACATGGATGATTGGCATGAGCGACAGTTTTTCAACTGTTCCAACATAATTCATATACCTCAGAATAAAACAGACTTCAATAAAGCACAAGAAGAGCTAAAAAATTGATAATGGCAAAAAAATGCAAGCCTACAAGGATATTACGAAGGCAGAACTGAACAAACCCACAAGTAAGAACATAAACAAGAAAATAGGCGAAAAGTCCATTAGAAAAAGCCGAAACATTTACAACACACTTAAAAAAGTTTTTACGCCAAATGACGGAAAATACTCACTATATACTGAAGAAGAAATTATTTAAATACTCACAAAACCTTATCAACTAAAACTTCCTGAGAAAGACTCACAAAACATGAAGTAAAACACATTATACAACACAACATCGATTAAAAAAAAAAGCCTTAGAATACGACCTTATTACTTTAAAAACTCTTCAGCAACTCCCAGAGAAAGGCTTCCAATTTCTGACACAGTTGTTTCAACTCTATAATGAGACTAGGTCATTTTTCATCACAGTTTAAACTAGCACAAATAACAATGATACTAAAGCCAGGAAAAGAACCAAAAGTGTACAGCCCTACCGTCCTATTATCAAAAATATTAGTCTTCTTTCAGTAATATCCAAAGTTTTTGAAAAGCTGACTTGAATATAACTTTAATATAAAAATAAAATATCTTAAATAAAATACAATGAATGACAAAATGGAGAGTCAAAATAAATGAAAACAAATCACTACACCTAGGGAAACAGGTCTGGCTTTATACTTAAACGGTAAAGGAAGCCCTCAAGAGGATGAAATCAAATATCTACTATTGGACATATGTCCAAATGTATTTGGACAGAAGATTAAACTGGAGGAAGCATACATTTACTAAGCGAAAACAACGGGGAGGACTGGGTCATAAGTTAAGGACCATGTATTGGTTGTTAGGTAGAAAACCAAAACTATCAACTGATAATAAAATATTAATCTACAAATCCATCCTAAAACCAGTTTGGACTTATGGGCTAGAATTATTGGGAATCGCCGCACATTTAGATATTGAAATCATACAAAGATTTCAATGTAAAATATTGAGAACAATACTAGGAGATCCATGGTTTATAACCAATGAAGCCATCCATCAAGACGCCGGACTAACATACGTCAAAAATGACATCAGAAAAGGCACGATAAATATGCAGAGAAACTGAAAGTGCATCCAAAAGTTTAGTGAATAAACCGCATACAGTTCAAAGGTTAAAACGAAAAGTTCCGTTAAAGTTAACTGATTAATACTAAATGTGTTTAAGTGTGTGTCAGATATAGTCAATATTGTGAATAAGTACATTTTATAACAAGTTGTAAGTCCTATTACTTATTGTCTATTATCTACCTAAACATTTAGGTTGAGATTGCACAGATAAATTGTAATAAAAGTGGGGTTAATAAAAAAGATTTTCTATAATTAGGTCCGTACGTTCAATAAATACAATAACAATACACTTAATTTGATATCCATTCTTACTACCACGTCTATAATTAGTCTACTAACAGCTGTTTTTCGTTACTCTAAATGTTATTTTCTCTCATCGAACATGGATGATTGGCATGAGCGACAGTTTTTACTTCTATAAAAATAAGGAATCGAACTGTATCGCTGACACAAGTAAAAATAGGTTATTTGGGGATGCGTATTTTTAGGTAAAGTGATGTTTACGTATTTTGTTATTTGTTTTGGGAGCTTAAATGGCTCACTAAGTGTTGGATCTGTATATCTAATTAAAGCCGTTGGATATTTATTAGTCATAGCTACCAAATGACTTCGATATAGACAACAAAGAGGATTCAGAAGTGCCAATACCTTCTCCGAACTTTTTCTAAGAGGAATTGAAATAACAAAACTGATATGTGTTCTACCAGGAGTATTATTTTGCGAACTATTCCTAACATGTATAAAATGTATATCTTTATATGATTGTTCAGCGATTAAAGTGCTCAAAGCACCTCAAAGTTTGTTCAGTGATCAGAAAAAGCTGCTTGTTATATTTAGGATATCAAATAGAGCAAACAAATCAAAGAAATCAAACAAGTTATACTATGCATTAGCCTGGGAAAAAGAGAACTCACAGAAAAGACAAGGATTTCAGTGATCAGAAAAAGCTCCTTGTTATATTTAGGATATCAAATAGAGCAAACAAATCAAAGAAATCAAACAAGTTATACTATGCATTAGCCTGGGAAAAAGAGAACTCACAGAAAAGACAAGGATAAAAATATATAAAACACAGTCATGATACCGACTGTGCTCTATGCAAGTGTAAACTGGACAATTATGGAAAAACATAAGAGCAAGCTAAATGCAATGGAGATGAGACACCTAAGAAGAACAGTTGGAAAGACAAAATGGGATAGATTAAGTAACGAGACTAATAGGAGAATGGCCAATCAAGAACCCATAATTAATAAAATAGCAAAAAGACAAATGAAATAGTATGTATAAGCATTTGATGAGGATGCAACCCAACAGAATTACAATAAAAGTCCACGAAACAGAGGACATAGTAAAAAGAAAAAAGCAAACAAAGAAAAAATGGATACAGCAAGTAGTAGAAGGGGAAAAAGTTAAACAAAAATCACTCGAGGAATTGAAAATAATAGCAGGAAAAAGAAACTAATGGAAGAGATGGGTGAATGAAATTTAAAATAGTTAACCAAAATCCGGCACCGATAGGATAAAAGGAAGGGGAGAAAAAAATGAAAAAAAAAAACGAGTGAATAAGATTTCTTTAAAATTCTTTTAACAGAAACAAAGGAAATGAGAAAATCTTTCGATTTATTTGTGATTATAGTCGTCGTTGGCGTTTAAGAGCGCAGAAAGGGCGCAAAACCAGTTGTAGCTTTCCCAACATCGTAAATATGTTCCACGTAAACCTTGTGTACAAACAGTATAAATAAATCTATGGAAAATCGTTATTCTGCCGATGAATATAAACTTTGTAGCGCTTTCACGGCACCTTCGATTGTATCGGCGTATTATAAAAAAGTTTTTTACGGCATTTTCAGTTTTTACACATGCAACACTCAACACGCGAACTAATCCCTTCGTTTCGATTGTTTTTCCATATACGTTTTGGTCGGGGCGCCTTTTTCCATTAAAGGAAGGTTAATTGTAGGGGTGGAGGGCGTCTCTTTCTTGCCGTGACGTTTGTTAAAAGATTTGCACAGCCGGGAAGGTCTGTCTCATTTGAATATTGTTTTGAGGAAGGTTTTTCTTTGCTGTTTTCCTTTTTCATCGTTTGTTTATCGATTTCTTTACCTTTCTTGAAGGGTTGTTAATGCTATTCGATATAATTTAAATGTCAGTGGATTTCAAAACCATTTATATTGCTACTAGAAGCAAATTTGCATGTCTAAGATCTTTGACCTTATTTTTAAAAATTCTGTGGATATGAGCTCTAAATGGACAGTCCCATAATACAACAGGAAATTAAGTTTAGATATTCCCGAATGTAAACGACGCTAACCAATATAGCTAATAAAGTCATGACAAAGGGAAGTTTTTCAAATCAGATTAACATAATCTTTAAGATTAAAACAAGGAGACTCCTGTCAACAGACTTATTGAACCTAGTACTAGAAAAGATAGTTAGAGCAGCCAATATCCAGACAAGCGGCACGATTCTGAACAAAAGACAACAGTACATAGGTTTTGCAGATGACTTGGTGTTTCTGACACGTTCGAGAATAGAACTTCGAAAAATATTCACAAAATTTGAACAAGAAGCTAGAAAATATGGATTGACTATAAACCAATAAAAAACCAAGTACCTACATGGAAATAAGAGGAAAAATACAGAAGAAAATAAATGAATCACTCTAAGGAGTAATGACACAGAGTATACATTTGAGAAGGTAACTGAATTTGAGTACCTTCGAGTAACAGTTGCAAATAGAAGTGGCGAAGAGAGAGAAATAGATAAACGGTTGTTGAAGGCAAAAAACGTGTCAGTGGCAGCCAAGATTCGAACTTATGAAACAATAGTGAGACCAACGGTGTTGTATGCATGTGAAACTTGGACAATGAATCAAAAAGAAGAAGAAAACTAGAGATTTAAGAGGAAAATCTTGAGAAAATTTTTTGGTGGTATAAAGGAGGCTAAACCAGAAGATAAAGAGCTAATGGAGATGTGTAAGATATCTAAAATAACACAGAAAATCAGGGCACAGAGAGTTAGATGGTTGGGACATATTTCACGAATGACACAAGAAAGAAACGTCCTAAGAGTTTTGCAGGCAGGAGAACAAGGGAAGAACAGAGGAGGGAGACCACGAAGGAAGTGGTTTGATGCAGTCCTGTCTGACATAGAAGAAATGGGTACAAGGGATTGGAGAGAACAATTGAAGGACCGGAAAAAGTGGAAGAATCTAGTCAAGACTATCGAAGCTAAGAGCCTCTAAGGCCAGTGCTGCTGTTAATTGTTTTATTAAATTTCTTAAACCATACTGTAGTTAATATAAATCAGTGTTTCTTGCGTTTAGGTTCAATGATTAAGGTTAAAATTGGAACTAGATTTTATTTTTCCATTTAAAATCAACGTTTCGGCAGGTCATCCTTGACTTTGATTTAATTTTCAACTATATTGTTCAAGTAGATACTAAATATTTGTATTTTGTATTGAGGGCTCATAAAATTTGCGTTGCAAATTACCTAAACCCCTTTTTGTCGTTTTTTCAGTCGATGAAGAAACATTTAATGAAGAAATAGCCCGTAAAAAGTACAATAGGCACTTTTGTTTAATGTACTTTTTAATTTACAGCGTGACTTCCTTGATGTTGTTTTGTTTATTATCTGATAGTTTTGTCAATTTTTTCCCAATAGACAACATTAAATTAAATAGTCCGAGTTTCTAGGATAAAAAAATAAAGACATTACAGGGCGTTCGGAAAGAATCGTGTGAATTTAGTTTAATGATAATAAAAGTTAGTACATATTATCTTTTAGTTGTTTGTAAAATGCTTTAAATTGTGAATAGGATCGTAAAAGTTCTTGAGAATTATTAGTGTGTAGTTTATTGTTATTGTTGCTACTTCTACAACTGCAAGGAAATCCAATCAACATCAATATGATGCAAGTTTTAATGCATTGCACGAAAAAACATGAAGTAACGATAATCATGGGAGATCTCAATGCAAAAGTAGGAAAAGTCAAAATTGGTGAAAATGGACTGGGACTACGGAATGAATGGGGTGACAGACCACTTCAGTTTTGTCAATAACAGAACATGAATGTTATGAATACATGGTTGAATCTATCAGCCCAAAGATTATACACATTGAAATCTCCACAAGCCAATAAAGAAAATTGCATCAGAAATTAGATAGACCATAATAATGCTTAATCAAATGATAATGATTAATCAAATACCTTAATAGTTATTTATGATATAAGTGTTAAAAGTACACGTTAAAGGCACGCATGTGAAAGTTTGCAGAATGAGCGAAGCGAGTTCTGCAATTCACATGAGTGCCTTAAAAATGTACTTTTTAACACGCTTATCTTTATATTTTTTCTACAAACGTAATTACAGGACAATATCTACAAAAACTTTTACTTGAACTTGACTGATATTCCATTTTTATATTTTTTTGACATTACATCAAAATTGCCTATACGGTCAATACGAACTGCAGTGCCATAAAATTTTTAAAGCACTAGTGCCTTAAAGTAGCATTTTTAACGCTCGTATGGAGTGCTAAAAATTGCATTTTTAACACGGTTGTAGAAAAAATATAATACGTTGCATTAAAAGAAATGTCGAGAACTTAAGAAAAGAAATACGAAAAGTCGAGAGGGAAGATCCCGAGAGACGAGATGCTAAGTTGTGATATGAATGAAAATCAATAATTAAACAAACTAAAGATAATCTAAAAAACACAAACCAACAGGAAAAAAACATTGATGACTGATGAAATATTGGAAATGATTGGAAAGTGTTGAGAAGACAACACAAAAATAAAGATAGCATAAATGTAAAAAAATAATAAAATAAAACGATACACTCTAATATTGGAATTAGACATCACAAGTGAAGTGAAGAGCGTAATAAAAAATACCCGATACATTAAGTTAATCAAATTCCCCAGCATCAACCATCAGAAAATATCGAGAGATGTGTCAATTAAAAAACGATAAAGTTTGAACTGTTATTGCCCTTCAATGACGCGAATCAACGTGAACCATAACGAGCTTATAATTGCGTTTAAAAATCATCAAACCAAAATTACCTATAATCAATTTCATAAATGATCGCAAGCCCTAAAAAACGGCTGTCGATCCCGATGGGATATAATTTAAATCTCATCATTATTACCCAACTATTGGCTGTTCTTTGTATAATGATATTAAACAAATGGGGACTTGGTGCAGCCGCAGAGAAAGATCAGAATGATGATCTTGAATTTGGTGATTAGTCGACTATCTCTGTTTTAAAAATATGTTAACTCAAATCCAGTGTGAAATGGGTATATACAGACTGTCCATTATGGCTTTTCACACAAGATTTTATTAGGATATGTTCAATCCTATAAGAATATTTTTAATTTCAGCTCCCTATACGACTCTAATGTACAAGGGCAGGGGCGTAACAGAGGCCCCCGCAGCATGAAGCTTGCGGGGGGCCCCAATCGATCAGGGGCCCCATCTTGTCGTCTCATATTATGTAAAAATCTGTTATATATTATTTTACGTGTGTATATGTATATCCTTTCTCTCGAACTTTTATGGTGACGATAAACTATAATGCTTTGTACGTGACTATTGAAAGATTTGAGAATTGCAATTTGCCGAATTTTAGAACAATATTTCTAAATCTAGAAATGGGTTTCCTCTTTAATCTCTACCCACGTTTAGTATTTCGATACATACAATTATTCAGAGGCGTAACAGAGGCCCCCGCAGCATGAAACTTACGGGGGGCCTCAATATGTCAGGGGCCCCATCTTTCGTCTAATATTATGTAAAAATGTGTTGTTATATTATTCGCATACATACGTTTTTTAAGCAGTGCAGTATTGAAAATGAACTTGCCCATCCGAATTAATAAAATTGTAGAATTCGCTGATAGTAGTGCACGAAGAAAGTTGTTCTTCTCATAGAATAATACTATGTACTAATGTAATCATTTAGTAATTTTGTCCTATTTTATTCTATACCAATAAAGATGAAAAATGTAAGTCGTCATAAACAATAAAACAATGCATGAATACACCAATAGTTCAGTAAATCACAGTTTTGGAGTGACATTATCAGAGTCACGACGGATGTATTTGCTTGACAATTTGGATTTAGGTTCTAGTTACACTTGACTTCAAAACTGGTCTTATGCCGTTGGTTGCTTTTTCTACATCGGGGGGTGACACCACTTCTTAGGGTCAAAAACATACGTTTAAAATAAGTCCGGAAATGTATAAATTGACTAATTATAAGCAGCTTTTGTTCTATGGAGTTTCTTTATCTATGTTAATACTTTTCAAGTCATTTACGAGTGAAAATGTTTATTTTTCAACAAAAAAATCAGACGGGTTTTCGCAAATAACTCAAAAATAAGTATTTTATCGAATTAAATATTAGATATCGAAAAATATTTGTAGCAAAAATGTAGTATATAAGATAAAAAAAATGGTGTACTTATTTATGAAGTCTATCGACACAGTAAAAGCACAGTTGAAGCTCATGAAAAATTATTCTTATTCGTCTAATTCCAAATCGAATAGTTCAACCTGAAATAACCAAAAATAAAGCACTTTTTGGGAAAAACTCATTAAACCTTTTTTAAATGTTACAAAAAAAAACTTGATTATTATTATTTTTTATACAGTTTCCAGCACCAAAACTATACAAGTTACGCTCAAAAAGTTCCCTTTTTTGGTAAAAAAAAAATCGTGAAAATCTCCCCCTATTTCGCACCCCAAATAAAATTTATCGTGAGCGCTTTACCATTTACTTTAAATATTTATTGTTTATATGATCTGTAAGTTCGACCGTTTCAAAGTTCTTATTTTTGAAAAAAAAAAAAGATTTTGTAGTAAAAATAGTATATTAAGTATGGAGAACGGTAAGGGTTTTATACCGATCGAAGACAATTGTTTGGAATTACCAATTATTGTCTGAGATCGGTTACCCTTAACGTTCGACATGCTTATAACGTTTTTTGCACGATTGATACCATTATAAATTATAAAATTAAACTTTGATACTAAGATAGATACTTTGGTTGTTAGGTAGTAACTAGGGTGCATAACAACAATGGAGAATTGAGTTTTTATTTAGTTGTCAATAATTTTAAGTACAATTCTGATTATTATAAGTTAAAATATGAGCGAAAGTGAATTTGAAGAAATTGAACGGGCTTGGGAAGAAGGGTGTTCCGCAAATATTCCCGAAAAATCCAAAATCCGTTATCAAAATACCTACCAAAGTTTTAAAAAATGGTGCGAAGGCAAGAATTTAAGAATCGAAGAAAAGACTCTATTGGCATATTTCGTTCAAAGACATATGCAGTTGAAAGCTCCTGAAGCCTCTGGGCAGAATATTCAATGATTAAATCCACCGTTTTTCTTTATGATGGCATTGATATTTCCAAGTTTTTGAAGTATTTGAAGAGAAAAAATGTTGGATACTACTAATGTATGCGATTCTGCAGGAGTTTCTGTTAGAAGTGAAACCACAGCCCAAACAAGTGGGATTTCATTAAATAATTTAACAAATTGTACCATAAGTTTCAATATTAATAAATAATTCGTTAGTTTTCTTTATTCTTTCAAAAAATAAATTAAAATTAAGAGATTTTTTAACTCGACGGTAAGTGAATTACTTACCGTCGAGTTGGAGTACTTACCGTCGAGTTGGATTACTTACCGTCGAGTTGCTAGTAAATGTCACCTACTGACGTAAAATCTGTCACGGTAAACAGTCAAAAATGATCAATCGTGCAAAAAAGGTTTTTTTTATTTTGGAAAAATGCCTTTTTTCAAAATTACTTAAAAAGTATTAGTGATACGAAAAATCTCAAAGAGTAAAGAAATGTAGGTTTTGCTTTTATAAATATGTTGGCTTTATTCTTTAAGACAAAAATTGGTTAAGATTTTAAGATATGGCTGTTTAAAATTTGCATATACTCGTGATTTGTGACTCGTAATATAAATATTTTTACTCATAAATAACTCGAAAAGTCTTGAGTTGACCACTTCGGTGGTGACACTGAAAAATTACACGGTGTTGCTATATTTTACGTTCATTTACTGGGCTGTAACGACATATAGGTATTTGTAACACATGTCGCATTTAGTAATTTTTTAAAGGGGCCCCCATTTCCAATTCTGCAGGGGGGCCCCGACGGAGTTTGTTACGCCACTGTACAAGGGGAATATACAGCATTACTGTTTTAAAAGATTGACATTTTAAAACTTTTGACGTCTCAACGTATACTATAACTGTTATCAACTCTATTTACGTACATATATCCAATAGGGATGCAGTTAATCTTTCGGCTGAGACAAATTTTCAAAAAAAAATCCAACGTTTGTTCTGATTCAAGAGTGTCATTCGCGAAAATTTATAGTTTGAGAATTAATGAGGCAGATTGAAAAGGACTTTGGGGCAACAAAAGCAATCGCCTCAAAAATTTTAATGAAGAAAATTCTTTGGCAACACTTCAACGCATGTATCATTGTCTGTCAGTGGCGTCCGATCGTAATTTTTAACAGGATTTTTTTGTAAAAATTGAAAGGAAATATATAATAAATCTAAGTTTATTAGAAGTAAAAAGGAAAATTTAGGATAATTATAATCACAACTGTGGAATTAATGGGTATGGAAAAATGGGACAGAGCAAGGCTTAAGTGGATAGCAGGAGTAACGGAAGGTGCTGAGAATCCGTGCTTCCCATTAGAATACCTAAGTATAAAACAGAATGGAATTAAGACACTTCAGAAACTCAAGGCCTACGAAGAACTCTAGCGTAGCGCCTCACCCGTGTTGAGCTGCCCCCCCCCCACTTGCAAAAATTAAAAAACAAATAGCCCTGATTTATGAGCTATTTATGAGCTCTCATATTCCGCAAACTAAAAATTTTGAGCTCGTTCCACTGAGCAGGAATTTAATACCCCAGTGGGGGGGGGCTGAGTCAGCCCCCCCCCACTACTTAAAAATAGGAATATTGAATCGGTTTTTGCGGCAGAATTACGAGCTATTTATGAGCTCTTGAAATTATATAGTTTCGATTTTTGAGCTCATCCCCTTCACCCCCAAACAACCCTTTAATTGATTTAACTTAAGAGAAAGATGCTGAGAAATCTTAAAATATATCGTATTGCGGATATAATTCCTATAGCTTATATACTCTAAGAATAAACTATTAAATCAAGGGCATTTCGATTATTGAGCTACAACCCCTTCGCAAGAAAACCACCCTATCTTCCCGGCTTAAGAGAAAGTTGTACTTGAAATGCGTTAAACTAATTATTTGGCGACTACATATCATTTAATAATTAATAAGCTTCCAAATTACGCGCATTTAGATCAGTAAATTGCAATTTATTTTGTATAGTGCAGTCACTGAAGGTAAAAATCAACGATTACCTTCAAGTTCGGTGAACCTTCATCGATTTTCACAAAAATTGGTCAGTGGTTAGAGTATACGTCAAGAAACAAAGGTGACATGGCACCACCTTGCGCCTTTACCCTGAGGGTGGATACCGCCCCTTCTCGGGGGTGAAAATTATTTTATAAAAAATAACTGCACAAATCAATAAAAGAACAAATTAAAAGCAAAATTTATTATATAAAGTTAATAAAATAAGTCAATACTTTTTAAGTTATTAAAGATCAAAGATTTTAATTATTTGTGAAAAAAATGCATGTTTTGAAGAGGTTTTTTGTAAATCACTGAAAAACTGTAAGTTTTTACAAAAAAGTTAATAGTAGTTTAATTCGTATAGCTTATATTCTAAGAATAAACTCTTAAATCACGCAACTTTCGATTATATAGCTACAACCCCTTCGCAAGAAAACGACCCCATTTTCCCGGCTTAAGAGAGAGTTGTTCTTAAAATAATTTAAATTGATTATTTGGCGACTACATATCGTTTAATAATTTATGAGCTTGCAAAATATACGCATCTCAATTATTGAATTGCCATTTTCTTTCTATAGTGCAGTCGCTGAAGGTAAAAATAAACTATTACCTTCGATTTCGGTAAATCTCCATTTATTTTCACGAATTGACAATAACAACTTGGGGTTTTAGCCTGGGGTACATGTCACCCCTTCTCGGGAGTGAAAATTACTTTATTAAAAATAACCCCACAAATCGAGAGAGGGACAAATTTTAAGCAAAATTTGTTATATAATGTGATTAAAATAAATCAATACTTTTTGAGTTATTAAAGATCAAATATTTTAATTTTTGGAAAGAAATTGCATGCTTTAGAGCGATTTTTCATAAATGACTCAAAAACTGTAAGTTTTTACAAAAAAGTTTTCATCACTAAAATTGAAGCTAATAAAAAATATAATAAATTGCTTACTTGAAAAACCTTTAATGTTAATTTAAAGTAAGTTATTGGTAATTAAATGTATATTTTTTTCCGCGACTGTTCAAATCTAAGGGTTCAAGCTTAAATAACGGGAAAAAGATGCATTTTATAACACTTAGGTACTAAATACTTGTCAAAGTACTTAGAAATACCCATCAAAAATAAGATCCAGAAAAAGTTGATAGTATCAAAATCCGCTCACGAATTTTCGTGAAAATGAATGGAGATTTACCGAAATCGAAGGTCATAGTTGATTTTTACCTTCAGTGACTGCACTATAGAAAGAAAACGGCAATTCAATAATTGAGATGCGTATATTTTGCGAGCTCATAAATTATTAAACAATATATAGTGGACAAATAATTAATTTAAATTATTTTAAGTACAACCCTCTCTTAAGCCGGGAATATGGGATGGTTTTCTTGCGAAGGGGTTGTAGTTCAATAATCGAAAGGCGCGTGATTTTAGAGTTTATTCTTAGAATATAAGCTATACGAATTAAACTACTGTTAACTTTTTTGTAAAAACTTACAGTTTTTCAGTGATTTACAAAAAACCTCTTCAAAACATGCATTTTTTTCACAAATAATTAAAATCTTTGATCTTTAATAACTTAAAAAGTATTGACTTATTTTATTAACTTTATATAATAAATTTTGCTTTTAATTTGTTCTTTTATTGATTTGTGCAATTATTTTTTATAAAATAATTTTCACCCCCGAGAAGGGGCGGTATCCACCCTCAGGGTAAAGGCGCAAGGTGGTACCATGTCACCTTTGTTTCTTGACGTATCCTCTAACCACTGACCAATTTTCGTGAAAATCGATGAAGGTTCACCGAAATTGAAGGTAATCGTTGATTTTTACCTTCAGTGACTGCACTATACAAAATAAATTGCAATTTACTGATCTAAATGCGCGTAATTTGGAAGCTTATAAATTATTAAATGATATGTAGTCGCCAAATAATTAGTTTAACGCATTTTAAGTACAACTTTCTCTTAAGCCGGGAAGATAGGGTGGTTTTCTTGCGAAGGGGTTGTAGCTCAATAATCGAAATGCCCTTGATTTAATAGTTTATTCTTAGAGTATATAAGCTATAGGAATTATATCCGCAATACGATATATTTTAAGTTTTCTCAGCATCTTTCTCTTAAGTTAAATCAATTAAAGGGTTGTTTGGGGGTGAAGGGGATGAGCTCAAAAATCGAAACTATATAATTTCAAGAGCTCATAAATAGCTCGTAATTCTGCCGCAAAAACCGATTCAATATTCCTATTTTTAAGTAGTGGGGGGGGCTGACTCAGCCCCCCCCCCACTAGGGTATTAAATTCCTGCTTAGTGGAACGAGCTCAAAATTTTTAGTTTGCGGAATATGAGAGCTCATAAATAGCTCATAAATCAGGGCTATTTGTTTTTTAATTTTTGCAAGTGGGGGGGGGGGGGCAGCTCAACACGGGTTAGCGCCTCTAGTAGACCTTGACAAACAACATTGTGAACTATGAATGATACACGACCCACTGTTAAACAAAATGTTTGGAAAAAGCAAGTAATGACGTTTCAAATATGTAGTCAAAAAATAGAAATATCGGTCATCCACCACACAATCCTGATTTGGCACCAGATGATTTTTTTTTGTTATGTAAAAAAATCAATTCTAACGTTTTTTGCGTCTTGAAGAGCAATTAATTCTTTTAAAATGCACATTTCGAAATTTCCTTAGCAGATAAAATTGCTTCGATACTTGAAATGTGTGCGAAAAAGTACTGATCTTGAAGTGTATTTTTGAAGATAATAAATCTGTCTCAACGGCAGAATTTTTATAGAACAATGATAGTTAGAATACGTGAGTGAACTGAAGAAATCAGCAATTAAAAAAATGATAAAAATACAACAAGAGTGCACTGACAGTAAACTAATTAACCCGATAAAAGGACCAGGATGATGATGATTCTATCAATGATCATTACTTTGGTTTTTTGTATACATAAGTATTTTTTTTTGTTTTGTCTAATCGTAACCAAACAGAGATAAGAAACATAGTAGGTTACGGAGTGGACCATCAAAAAAGCCGAGAAGAAGCTTATAATGGCATTTGAAATGTGGGTCTACCGTAGAATGTTACGTATACCATGGACCTCACGTTGCACAAATAACTCAATACTAGAAGAACTCAACATAAAAATTAGACCCAAAAGAACTATCAACCAAATGTACTGAGATATTTTGGACATATAACTAGAAGAAGAGAAGGCATGGAGCGAATGGTAGTTAAAGGCAACATAGCGAACAAAAATCCAGATGAAGATCTTCAGTATAATTCGACTGCATAAAGGACATGACTGTTCATTATCTGAACCAAAATGACGCGCATAGGACAGAGATAATTGAACAGGAATAGTCAAACAAATTACATGACGCCACTACATGCTTACGAATGAGAAACCAGAAAATAGAGAAGAAAAGACCAGATAGCGAATTAAACGCTATTTGGTCTACTACGCTAAAAGCTACTTGCTTTAACCCGCACAATATGGTAAATTTACATCTATTGACTCCAAATTCATCCATGGACCAAGACGAATGTATATACAAAATTTTAAGGCTTTATAAAGTCTCCTTCAAGAGTTAAAGCCCGAAAGGCTAGTCAGCGAAGAAGATATGCAATGATACGACTTCAAGAACAACCTTTGGGTTATACTTTTGGTATAAATATAATGAATGGGTCAGAACTATAAACTAAAAAAATATATCATCTGATTTAGAAAGCTAAATAATTTTATTTTTTGTCTTAGTGTTCATATCTTAGTGATAAAAAAATTTACCCCTTCCAATATGTAACCACCAACAGCTTGAATACGTACACCAATATAAATATTTTGGCTGCTGGTTCAACAATTAACTTGATTATAAACAAGAAGTAAGAGCGAGAATAGAGGTAGCCCGACATGGCTTTATCAAAATGAAAAGCTTATTTTGTAACAGTAGCATTATTATTAGCCCTAGATGTTGTTTTCTGCATTGCTATATATGGCCAATACTTTTGTATGGAACGGAGGCCTGAGCGCTCAACATACTGCTGATGAATAAGTTAGAAGCCTTTTAACTCTGGCTTTATAGAAGAATCTTGAAAATACCTTGAACAACCCACACTACCAACGAAAATATTCTGAGGAGAATATATACAGACAGGGATCAAAGTTAGAAAAATTAGCTATCTGGGACACATAAGAAACCAAAGATTGGACTGACCTTGATTCAATATCTTTGTTTAGAGCCGCATTGGATAGACAGAAGATTTCCCATTGTAGTCGCTAACCTCCATTAAAGAAGACAGCGCCTCAAGAAGAAGAAGTGTTCATATCTAATAAATTGTATGTTTTGAAATATATTTGGGATTGGTTACTAGGACCATAAATTTTTGTGTCGAAAAATCGACAATACATTCACACTTTTTACTAAAGATTAAAAATCAATCCCTTTTGTCCGCAGATGAACCTGCCTCTGTTTGCGTACCAAATTTTAGGCGTTTCGTGTCAATGGTCACCGTTTGTTCTCTATGCACAAGTTCTTAAAATAAAGCGTCAATGTCAATTAAATAAACATAAATTTTGGCTATAAATGTCGCGAGACATGCGTTCACATAAAATATTGTTCGTTAATATTTCAACTATATGGCCGAAATGAATCGTGGTATTGATATCATTATTAGCCTGTGAAAGTATTTATCTTCTAATAGGGTAATGCCGCGGTCATTTGGGAGTTCAATGGTATTTTTAAAAATTGCAAAATATGATTGTGGTAGCCAATACAATCAAATTTATAGATAGAAGTGGGAGAGAGATGAGTAAATTTTGAAAGTCATCGTAAACAGGAAAAGAAGCGAATCAAACTTTCCTTAAACAAAGGCAAAAAAGATATGCTCAAAGGGTCTGAGTCTTACCATGGGAGAAAAATTTCAACGTTAGTGAACGTTCATATATTTCTCATTACTGGAAGGCGTTAAGACGCTAGAAGAAAAAAATGGAAGGAAACAAGTATATTAATAGCATATACTACCACAAAATGTGATCAAAGGGAGCCAAATCTGGCAAATAAGGAGGTTGATAAACAAGAAATACTTTAAATCACCTAATTTTCTTTTCAAAATTGCTTCTGTGTGTAGAATTATTTCTGACGTTTAATACGAATGTACCTGGAAGTACTTGGCATACATTTGTGTTACTTTTAATTAAGATCATTTTCTATGATCTTAACACATGAAACTTTGCTAAGCTATTGTACAAATATGAAGAACAACCATTAATAACTGAAATCTGGCAAGAGAAAGAAACACCCACAGATCGGAAATTAGGCATACTGTGTTTGCCTCAAAAAAAAGGGAGACCATATAGCATGTAATAAGCACTATCCAACATGAGAAGGTGCAAGAGTCAGAAAAGCTTTCCAAGAGAGCCAATTGGACAAGGGAAAAGCTTTCCAAGAGAGCCAATTGGACAAGGGGAAGACCGTGACTTAGACAACGAAACATCTCTTGGAGTTAGAGCATGGAGAAGAATTGCTAGAGACAGGGATAAATTGAGTATTGTTTTGAAGAGGGCTTTGGTTCATAACGAGCTGAGATGTCATTGATGAAGATGATAATGATGGTGATGATAGGAAACAACTAATCTTTTATTTGTGCGTCTTTATAATACAAATAACGACTTTTAAGATGCTTACCATAAAAATTCATATGATTATTTTCGGTAAAAATCCCTGTCTTGATATAAAATAAAATGAAGTGTGACCTCACTATTTAGAACAATGTGTTAGATATTTAAATATGTATATACGATAAGTTAGACTATTATCTTGAAGTACACTGCAATTATCTTGACGTAATCGTCAATTTAAATAAAGACATATTTATCAATAATTTTGGCGGAAGTAAAATCCAAACGATATTTAAAACCCAATTTTTGTATAATAACGTCGATATTTAGTTATTTTCGGAAATGAACCACGATAATTTTTCATACTGCGGTTCACCAAATTCGTTTCCTGTTTAATAACATCAGCTATTTGTTTATCTGTTGGTAAAATATATAATTAATTTAATAAATATCGATTTACCAGGAAGACCATCATTTTGTTTGGTTCCCATAAACAGTACAAAAAAAAAAGTTTATTTAAAAACGATAACATATTCCTGAAATAATTTTCTTCGATAAAAAAAACCATAGATGAAATGAACACGGCCGAAAGGGAAAAACAAAAAATGAAATAGATTTTATACCATCCTCAGAAAAACGAATATCAAAAGACGTCATAAGGTTTAACTCATTTAATAGACAATTACAAAAACAAAATAAAATAATAGAGAGAAGAAAATTGCTACACAGAGAGGAAAAAATAAATGAATATAAGAAAGTAAAGATTAAAACTACACATATGATTAGACGAGCTAGGCAAAAAATTATACCAAAAACAAGTAGAAGAAGTGCTAGAACAGAATAAAAATACGATATATTTGGACAAAAAGGAAAGAAAAAGAAAGATAATAGATGTGGAATAATGAGCAGATACTATAAAAACAAAAAACATAACAGGCACAGCCCTAGAAATTGCTAAAAAAGAAAATACCAAAGATGATAAGTTACAAAAGAAGAAAAATAATAGAAAGAAGATTACCTACTATATAGACAGGAAAACCAAAAAGCAAACGAATCTGAGGAAGTAAAAATAAAAACTAGATAAATGATTAAAAGAGATATGTAACAAATTATACTAACAACAAGTGGAAGAAGTCCTAGAACATAATAAAAATATAACGTGTTTGAGGAAAAAGGTAGAAAGAAGGGAGATAATAGATATACATGATGACCTAAAATGTGGCAGAGTATAACAAACAAGGGAGATATGGAAACAGTTACGGATGGCCAATATTCCATTTTGGAAGGAAAAAGGCCAAAAAAAGAAGAAGAATATACTCCTATACTTATTGACGTCCTGAGCAAACAAGTTAAAATAATGTAATAAAAGATATCAAACACAAAGAATATTAGTAAGCTTTCATGGTTGATATTTTGTAATTGAATATTCTTTTCTGGAAATAGAAAGATCATTATTGGGCATAACGGAAAGAGACAGGGTAAGAAACGAAGAAATTCGTAGAAGCAGTGGTGTAGAAGACATTACAAAACACATAGCCAAAATTAAATGGAAGCGGGCAGGACACGCCGCTAGAATGAGAGATAATAGGTGGACCAAAAAAATGTTGGAGTGGAGACCGACAGCGGATAGACGAAACCCGGGAAGAGCACCCACAAGATGGACTGACGACATAAAGAGGATTTGTACCAACTGGATTGCAGCAGCGCAGGATAGATCTGAATGGAAGTTTTTCGAGAAGGCCTATGTTCAGCAGTGGACGACTATGGGCTGATGATGATGATGATGATTCTTTTCCGGGTTTATAAGTTGTAATCTCGAAACTTCTCTGCACCACGTTACGTCTGTAACTACGACAGACATTAAGTCAGTCATTATAACCTAATAAAATAAAAAAATCAAAATGTAATTCCGTACAGGTTGGAATAAATTTTATATCAAAGTTTAGGTGAATACAAAAGATATTTTTAAAAAAGTATCCAAATCATATGAGGGGATGATTGTTTAAATAATTAAAAAGGGGTCAGTTTTGCACAATATTTACTTTTTTAATTGCTGAGGTAATTTACATTTTAATGAAGGTTTTTAGGGTTTTTTCCTACAAAGCTGAAGGACAAATCTTTCACCTAAGACTTAATAAATTAAATTTGACCCCTATTTATTTAAATAATTATATATAAAATTTAAAAATCAAATTTGCAAATAGTATTTTTTGCGTTTTAAATAAGCACTATAAATTTACTTTATTTAATAGGAGAAGTTGCTCTATGTTACCAGTATTAAGCAAAAAAAATTGGTTAAAAAATATTTAATAATATATGAGATATTTAATTTGTTTATCAATTGTTACTATATTTTCAATTGCAAAAACGCGGTTGTTACCAAAAGAATATAAACCTGCTTAGAATCTCATTACTCTTATTTTTATGTATGATTTCGATAAATGTATTGATAAATTCAAATTTCAATTTAACTTCCCTCTAAAATGACATTTGAAAATTGTTCCAATTTGTTTATAATTTGTTTTTTTAATAACGTCGCGGTGATTAAACATTTTGAAATGCTATTCCGATAATCGGGCTCCTGGGAATTTTTCACTAATTAACAAATTTTTTTTTGTCGTTTGTTCTTCTTCTTTTTTTTCTTATAGTAAAAGATATAGTTGTGCTTATAGAGGGGGTTTCATTAAGAATGTCCAATCTCTGAGTTGTCGATTCTAGACCTCAAAATATTAAGATTTAACCAAAATCACTTCAATAAAATATGGCTCCTTATTGAGTTACAGGGTGGTTTATTTAAAAATTTAAAAATTATTTTTGCTCAGTATTTTAAAACTTTTCGACAAATCCTTTTCATACTTGGTAGAAAGTGTAAGTACTATACACTCTATGAAATTATGTTAAATACAGGTTTCCGGCTATTACCAGAGGCGTACGACAGGCAGACAGGGGAAAGCAAATTATTGACCCTTCCCAAATTCTACGTCACTGGTGAAATTGCCATTTTAGCACAATTTTTAAATTTTCCAATACTGTCTATGTAAATAACATTCTCTTTACTCGTAACGATAAAGTCATTAGTTTTCGAGATATTTGAAGTTAAACATGTAACGGCACAGTTATTTAGTTATTTTGATTAATATATTGTGCCACTTAATTTTTAGTTTCAAATATCTCAAAAACTAATAATTTTATCGTTAAGAATAAATAATATACTCTTCAGTCTTAACGATAAAATCATTAGCTTTCGAGATATTTGAAATTAAAAATTAAGCGGCACAAAACCTTAATCAAAATAAAATAACTGTGCCGTTACATGTTTAACTGCAAATATCTCGAAAACTAATGACTTTATCGTTACGAGTGAAGACTAAGTTATTTACATTGAGAGTATGAGGGAATCTAAAAATTGCGCTCTCGTACGCCTCTGGAAATAGCCGGAAACCTGCATTTAACATAATTTCATAGGGTGTATTGTACCTACACTTTCTACCAAGTATGAAAAGGATATGCCGAATAGTTTTAAAATACTGAGCAAAAATAATTTTTAAATTTTTAAATAAAACACTCTGTAGTAACTCAATAAGGAGCCATATTTTATTGAAGTGATTTTGGTTAAATCTTAATATTTGGAGGTCTAGAATCGACAACTCAGAAATTGGACATTCTTAATGAAACCTCCTCTATAAGCAAAACTACATCTTTTACTATAATTAAAAAAAAAAGAAGAAGAAAAAACGACAAGAAAAATTTGTTAATTAGTGAAAAATTCCCAGGAACCGGATTATTGGAACATAATTTCAAAATGTTTAATCCCCGTGACGTTATTAAAAAAACAAATTAGAAACAAATTAGAACAATTTTCAAATGTCATTTTAGAGGGGAGTTAAATTGAAATTTGAATTTATCAATACATTTATCAAAAACATACATAAAAATAAAAGTAACCAGGTTTTACACAGTCTTATATTCTTTTTGTAATAACCGCGCTTTTGCAATTGAAAATATAGTAACATTTGATAAACAAATGAAATATCTCATAAATTAATAAATATTTTTTAACCAATTTTTTTATTAATACTGGTAATATAGCGCAACTTCTCCTATTAAATAAAATAATTTATAGTGCTTAGTTAAAACGCAAAAAAATACTTTTTTGCAAATTTGATTTTTAAATCTTATATATAATTATTTAAATAAATTGGTGTTCAAATTTAATTTAGAAAGTCTTAGGTGACAGATTTGTCCTTCAGCTTCGTAGAAAAAAAAAACCCTAAAGACCTTCATTAAAATGTAAATTACCTCAGCAGTTAAAAAAGTAAATATTGTGCAAAAATGACCCCTTTTTAATTATTTAAACAATGATCCCCTTTTATGATTTGGATACTTTCTGGAAAATATCTTTTGTACTCACCTAAACTTTGATATAACATTTGTTCCAACCTGTACGAATTTACATTTTGATTTACATGAAGTGTAATCTTATTTTACTAGACTATTATGACTACTGCAAAAGATCAGTCAATGTAGAAAAACACCATCAGATAAGACAATCATCAAATTTTATTTGAATAAATGCAGATACTTTGTAGAACACATTTATACCCACAAAAGGTTAGGCTAGAACTTTTTACCTTACCCTCGTATCTCGGATTTTATTTTATCTGCCGCTTTATTCTTCTTTTTCGATAATTTAAAATTGATATCTACACAATATTTTTAAAGCATATGGTCTTTAATCATTAAAATAACTGTTACCCGGCAAAAAATTGCAAAATCATCGGTCTCTCGCAACAAAGATGGCAGATATTATCAAATACAATCGGTTTTTCAGGTTAACTGTAGTAAAATTGATACCTGAAAAGAGAAAAATAGCTAATAGTCTGCTTTTATTTCGAGATATCAAATAATCACATAGTTTGATCCATTCCATGTTGACAATATGTTGGATGCGCGCTCCCATGAAAAAGTAATTACATTGTGAATCAGCGATCGTGGAAGTGGAAGCATAAATGCAGATTATTATAGAAAACGGTCGACATCTACCATTCAAGATAAATACAAATATTAAAATGTCATCTCACAAGAAAATATTGTCTCACGATTGTACGAGAACGGTTTTCTAATCCGTCCACTAATTCTTGTTTAATAATAGTCGAGAAACGATTCTTTTGAACCTATATACTTTAGCGCTACAAGTTGTGTCTTTAACATCGTTTAAATACTTTCTTTTTAACTCAGGGTTCAATGTTACATAAATTTCATAGCAAGAAATATGTTAAACGACCCACTGACAGTAAAGCACGAAAATGACAGACCAAGTCATCCATTAAAACCTATATAACGGAAACTTAAAAGTTTTCACTACAAAAAATACAGAAAACCATAGGCGTAACCAGGATGATCCTAAGGGGGGGGGGTTACAGCTACTGGAAAGGGGGGGGTTACAACTACTGGAAGGTCTCTGAAGGGTATGGTATTAAGCGTATAGAGCTCAAAGTACATCCCAATGGGGGGGGTTATAACCCCCAAAACCCCCCCCTGGTTACGCCTATGCAGAAAACACATTGAGATGAAGCAGTAACACGAATAATCCAAGCTAACGACGAAGCAGAAATTCCCACAGAAGAAGAGGTACAAAAAGAAGTTAAAAATGTCCGGAACGGAAAAACAATAGTAGAAGATGAAAAAGCAGTGGAATTAATAAACTACAGATGAAGAGAATTGCTCAAAAATAAACAAGCTAATACAAAAAATCTGGACACAAAACACACTACCAGATGATTGGAATAGAGCTGTTATAGTGGCTATCTGTATCTATATAGAAGGAGTACGAGAAATACAGAGCAAGAGCCCTCTTAAACACCACATATAAAATTCTAGCAAACTTACTCAACATGACACTTAATCATGAACGGGTTTAGACTGGGAATATCGACAATTAATTCCATACATACAGTGGAGTAAATAATTCAAAAATCTTGAGAATACAACAAAGAAATTCACGTAATATTCATAGACTTCAAAAGCGCTTTTGCTCCAATTAATCGGACGAAAATGATGGAAGAGCTAGAACATCTTAAAATTCCAGAAAAATTAAGACATATGCTATATGCTAACAGTAAGTCTAAATAACACCACAGCAAAGATCAGTTGCAACGGAACATCTAAGGAGAGCGAAATAAGCAAATGCGTGAAACAAGATGACTCTTTATCCACAACACTGCTTAACCTGATATTTCAAGCAATAATGAGGACAAACTTCGTATAAACAAAAATATTATTACAGATCAACTTATAAAGGATAAAAGTATAAAAACAATATTTATTTAAGGTCTCCAATAAATTACCAAGAAAAACATCAAAAACTCACCTTTCTTTGGTATCAACGACTTCAACAGAAGTATCGCGTTTTCGTCACAAGCCCAAGCGTGCATTTTTCTGTAGCTGTCTCTGCCTTTCTCCGTTAGCTTATCCCAAGGTTTAGGTTTCGAGAGCAATTCTGAGACCGTGCCTTGAGAAAGTCCCAAAATATATTTCGCGAATAATCTTTGGCCAATGTTGTGTATCGATAGCAGTTCTCGTACTCTCCGGGATATGTGAAGAGTGTCTGGAAATAGAAGAAGAAAAAATATTACGACAAGCTTCAGTACGAAGAATTAAAATCATGCAGAAATACATACAATATTAAATCTGTCCATCTAATTTGCCCTAAACATCCATCCTTGGACATGGGCCTACTCTTCCTTCATCCATGCCTCTCTATCTTAGGCATTTTGCATCCACTTTGACCTGGCGTGTTTCTTCAGATGATCTGACCATCGCATTATTTGTGGCCTTTTCTTTTATGGTTTCACGGCCTCCAATGTATAATCATCTTAGTCCATCTTTCATCCTTCGGCCTTAAGATATGTCTGGCGAACTTCTATTTAAGCTTTGCTACTTAGGTTGAGATATTTCTCACTTTTGTTTTGTTACGGATCCATTTGTTTCTTTTCCTGTTTTGTTAGTTTAATGTTCAGCATTTGTCTTTCCACGGCTCTTTCTCTTTGCTATTTTTTCCATATTTTCCTTTGTAAGTCCAGGTCTGAGAGCCATATACGAGAACAGGGAGTACCTCTACATTGATTGAAGACTCTTGTTTTTAGGTATTGGGGTATTTTCTGTTCTTTAGAATACAAGACAGTATTCCGAATGATGCCCAGGCCAATCTTGTTCTTCTCATTATTTCTTCGGTCTGATTGTTCTATTCTTGTTTGTGCCACTGTATTTATTAGTTTTTCTTGTTGATTGGTCATGGTTTTTCTTTTACTGTAATTCATCTTCAGTTCTACCTTTGTCGATTCTCTATCTAGTTCTTTCATTATTCTTTGTAATTCTTCACTTTTTTACTCTTTTACTTGTTCTATTCTTCTTTGTGCCACTATAATTATTAGTTTCTATTGTTGATTGGTCATGGATTTTGTTTTACTTTAATTCATCTTCAGTCCTATCTTTGTCGATTCTCTATTTAGTTCTTTCATCATTCTTTGTAATTATTCACTTTTGTCTGTTATTAATGCAATATCATCAGCATACCGTAAGTGATTCAGTTATCCTACTATAGTTGTTTGAACACGACATCTTCTAGCGCTTTGTTGAATAGCTTGAGTGAGATGGTTTCTCCCTGTCTTACTCCTCGGTTCATTTTAATAGACTCCGTTCTTTAAATCATTAAAAGATTACAGAATAATTTATAAAAAAATTAGTAAATCATTTATAAATTGAAAAAGAAATTTGCGAAAGAAAGAAAGTAAGAATAATATTTTATATATTTGGCTTACCTAAATTTTGTGTTGCGTATTTGTCGATGTTGTATCTCAGCATCTCCTGCAGCCTGGCTTCCATCGGATCTCCTTTAGGGATAAGACTTTCGCCAAGTCGTCCTACCATAGATCCAGGAGCCATTCCCAAATCCTCGGCAAACTTGAAAGGCCCTCGATGTTCATCAAACCTGTACGGACTCTTCAAGCTGTCATCGTTTCTGAGAAAATTATTGACGGCACACATCGCGGATAAGCTGATGTTGTTATTGCTGACGTGGTGGTTGTTGTTGTCTTCCTGCGGACTCTTTGGATTGCCGTTCACTAGGTTCTCGTTGGGCGACTGCTGGCAGCCGTGTTCGGAGGGTTGCGGCGTCGAAGCTGTGCTTTTCTCGGCCGTCGAGTCTGCGTTCACGGGGGTGGAGCTCTTCAACGGAACATCTAAAGAAGCAGAGGGTGATTTTGGTGTTACACGATTGTGTTCTATGTTTCTTCTCCAGGAAGAAACTATTTCTTCTCCTAGCAAACTACCGAAAGCGTCAACGTTTTGAAAGGGTGGAGGGAGGATTGGAGGGGTTAGAGATAGGTTAGGGGTTTGTGGCGGTTGCTGTTCAACCCCTAGAAAAAATGTAAACAAGAGTTACAACAGAGGAAAAGATGGTAGATGTGTTAGTTTGTGTTTTGGGCGATGTTAGGGTAAAACGAATGTAAGTTTTAGAGGATAGGAAAGGGGTAGTATTAAATATTGTTATTTAGATGTTTGTCAGGAGAAAAAGTACAGTATGAAAATTAAACATTTGATTTACAATACATAATATTTTTAAATGTTTTTAACCTTTCAAAGCAAAAAAAATATTTTTTTAGTTATCACTGATACTTATTAATTATAATAGCAATAATTTAATTAATTATAATATAATATTATCACTGATACTTATTACTGCGTAATAAAAAAAATTTGAATAATAGCAAGCTTATAATTTGATAATAGCTTAACGGTGTGTAGTCGGACAAACTTTGATGTATGGGAACACTGGTGTACTTTCAGCATTACTAATTAATATACATATTGTATATGTACTTCGAAGAGTTATTTACACAAGCACTTGAAAACTGTACAGAAAGGATCAAGATAAATGGAGAAAATATAAATAACATTCGTTTGGCCGACGAATAGGCACATACTTAGAAATGATAAGTATGAGTTGTTATAGCTGATTATTAAGGGTAAAGGGATTCTGGTAAATAAATACGCTGGCCTTAAAAACATTCGCTGAACCGGGTTAAAGATACAGCTCGTTAAGAAAATATTTATAGAGATGAATTTACAATGGATATAACCATAACCAACCTTCATTAGTAGAGTCAGCACTAGAAGAGGAAGAAGAAGAAACAAAAGATGGGGCAAAATAGTACACGATCATAAAATAATAACAAAAATATTAACAACAACGTAAGAAACAATTTAATAGGTACTTAAATAGACTGTTACTACTTACTGAATATATTTTAATGCGACTAAATTAACTAAGATGTCTATTGGTGTAAATCCAATAAAAGCACTGCCCATCTATTTTCTAGTAAATAAAAATCCTATATTATACTCCACAAATATGCTCATAAATTTAACAAAAAACTCAGCGGCTGACGTCACATTATCTACACTACGATCGTTTAAAAAGCAAACCCACACACGTTGACAGCATCACATCATAACAATAAAACTACTTTAAATATTCCAATCTTTGATTTATTTTATGTGGATTCCATTTCTCTATTAAAATCTATTTTCATATAACAAAATAACTTGCGACCGAAGAGTTACGAGGCAACGTTTACATCAAGTTTGAGAGACGGTTTATAACGGTAGTTAACTTGGAAATGATCCTATAAATTTTCGAAGATACGTCGACGTGTTCTGAAAATGTGTGTACTTTTACTTTGAGCAATCTGCTTCTTCTTTAATCGTAGATTTTTTTTCTCTTTTACGACCTTCTGAAGACTTGGAATTGTTAAGAGTAGAAAACTAGAAAAATCTAGCGTAAGATAGGAAGAAATGGAAGAAAACTATTGAAGTCTTGAGCCTCAAGGGCCTGTTTAAGCTGATGTATATGTTACCATTAAAACCCGAATTCACTAGGAAAAACTAGTTTTAACTATGCGCTTTAGACAATTCTAGTTTTAACTAGTCAAAACTAAATTTGACTGCTAAATTCACTAGTTAAAACTAGAAATCCCACACGAATTTCACTTAGAGTAGTTTATAGTAGCTCAAACTAATTTTTACTGGAATAACTAGCAAATACCAGTTAAAATCGTTGCGAGAAGAGACAAATACGATTTGGACTGTTCGAGGCAGTGTTAATGACAAAGGCGACCGGTCGGTAAGAAACTAGTGTGTGCAACTGTTGATTTTTCTGCACAGTTTTTATTGGTTATATTACGCTACTGTGTATTATTCACCATGAGTGATACTGTCGAAGATCAGGTTGACAGTAGAGATATAAGAACGCGGAAAGAACGTTTTTTGGAAAAATTTTACAAAAGAAAGAGACCAAGAAGAAAGAGAGTCACTACAATGTTGTGACAAGATGCGGAACTGTCTACCAAGAAAACACCGTTGCAAAATCGAAGACTAAAACGATATAGAATTGTTGAAGTTGGCGAAATAAAACAGTTCGTTTCTAGAATTGAACCCATCAAATATATTATGTACCTGCTGAAGACATTTTTGACATAATTGAAGCAGCCCACGTTGCTATTGTTCATGGAGGTCGGGTTAAGTTGAACACTGAAACCGCCAGAAAATACGCACATATAACAATTGATATGATCAATATTTTTATATCAATGTGTAAAACCTAAAGCGAAGACGGGTCTTGTGTCAAAACCTATATTGCAGGCAGAAAACCAAGACACAACCAGAGGTTCAGTCGAGCCAGTTAACCAAGACATCGAGAAGATGTTAGCAGGCTGGATTCAAACACAACAACGTGGTCAAAAGGATTTGCTTTCGTACAATTATTTACCGAGTCTTAGTTGATTCTGAAAATTACTGAGAAGTTTAGTAAAAACTAGTTTTGACTGAAATATGTTTAGTCTGAACAAGAATTAACCGATAGTTTAATTAACTGATTCATAGTTCTAGTTTTCACAAGTTAAAACTAGAATTGTGTAAAGCGCATAGTCTTTTTTTTAATGGCATGGACTTTATGTCATTCAGCCAGTCACAACATGAGTATTAGTGTCATGTGTAGTGTGTATGTTAAGTAAGTGTCTTGTTACTTTGCAAAGTCGACGTCATTTTCTTTGCAAAGAGACGCTAATTGTATCCGAACGTCTGCGGTCCCTCCGGTGAGTACCGATCACAAAGCGCATAGTTAAAACTAGTTTTTCCTATTAAATTCGGGTTTTAACTCAAATCGGGTTTTTATGGTAACATATATAGCCTAGGTTTCATCAAGTTTGAGAGACGGTTTATAACGGTAGTTAACTTGAAAATGATCCTATAAAGATACGTTAATGTGTTAAAAATGTGTGTACTTTTACTTTGGGACAATCTGCTTCTTCTTTTTTAGCAGTCTTAATCAAATCATATATGTACGTATTCAAATTTACTTTGATGCCAAAGGTTCAACTTTTCTTCATCCACTGAACCAATATTTTTACCTAAATTATCAATGACGTAGTTCTAAAATATGTTAAAGAGATACTACCCTTTTGTAAGTGTTACACTGAAAGGTACCCTTTACCCCAATATAAGTTTTATATGATATATGACGATGATTAGAGTTTCTATATATGTGTCATTATTTGAGCTAGTTTTTGCCGGGTTCTACTTACTACTTTTATTTATTTCCATTATATTGAATATTATCTTGTTTTACATCTTCTGCTCATTTCAGGTTTAGTCTAATAGACTCAAAAGTGCCTTAAGAATTTAGATACTTTATATTACTTACGAAAAAACTCACGGAACCTATAGATACAAGCAATGGAATGGATTGTGACAGGATTCACTAAGCCCTATGTTAGTTGAATGATGGATAAAATCATAAAGAGCGTAAAGGAGGATCTTGTATTTAATCTGTGAAGATTACTTCGTAGATTTAATGCAAGAGTAAAATAATTTAAAATGACGATTTAAACTCAGAAAACTAGAACAATGGTAATCAGTAAGGAACCAATACGATATAAACTGTAAGTCGATAGATTAGCATTGAACAAGTAATGGAAATAACGTACCTAGGAACTACAGTTTACTGTAAAGGGGCCGAAATCATTAGACCGAAAACAGTAGACCGAACTCATTAGACCGAAAATATCTATATCTAGCAGTGGACAAGCGAAGATCGAATGCTATGATAACTGAAATAATGTATCATGTGAAAACACCCAAAAATTCATTTTTTCACTAATACATTGTAAAATTTAGAACATTAGCGATGAAACACGGAAACAACAAACAAATTATGACTTAACAACTCCATTTACAGACGGAATAAAGACAATTATCTTCAAAAAAAATTATTACCAGCAAGTAATTAAACAGAAGGTGGTTTTCCTTTCTAAAATGTCATGTAACTTTTTTATTGCCATAGCGATATGTTTAAATATCTGTGTTGTATATGTGCTGCCTTAGGAAACCTAATTTATTATTACTAGTTCTTGAGAAACAGCGTTTTTATTGTTTTTATGAACAATTGTATGGTTAATTTCGTCACTATGAGAGCCAGTTGATTCTTATTTTTTACGAAATTTGAACTAGTTTCTTTTTTCGAGTACGTTAATGTAATTGAATTTTTATGACTGCCGAAGGTCTCGACTATGAACAAATTCTATTTGAACTTTTATTGTTATTCGCTACACGGACGTACATTGTGAAATCATTTTATAACTAATAATAATTAGCAATATGTATCTATATACGGATATACTATGGAAGCTCTCTTTACATTAAATATATTATAGTGATTAATCGATGTATGTACAGTTTATTTCTTCTTGGAAAGGCGTGTGGCAGAGTCATTACAAGCTTAACGATATTTTTGGATAATAAGATAGTTGTAATGATTGTTATAGTACACAAACTCTGTAGGATAGGGATAGACCAAATATTTAGAAACTGGAATAAATAAATTGTCATTTCCTATATTTTTTCTCTTGCAGAATTTGTAACATTCATGTTTTGCATGCATATACCACTGTTGGTGTTAATTACACAAAAATATGCAATTTGGTACATCTTGGTACATTTTTTGACGTAAAACTTTATATAGGACACATGTATGTCTATCTAATTCACTAATTTTGTATGCTTGCATTTAACTCGTAGCCGTGGCTGTCTTTACCGCTCTCATTTATGCTTACTAGAAAGTTCCTCTTTTAATTCTTCTTTACAATAATTGATCTCAAAGTTTCTTTTAATCTAGCTCCTGGTTCTGTTAATTCCACATACTTGGAGTTACTGTAGTTGTTAACTTTTTCTGCTGTGGTTTGAACATACTACTCTTATATTTGTTCCGTGGTGGTGTGTTGACGGAAACAATTAAATAAAATTACAATAAGTGTAAGACAACGAACAATAATATATTTATTTATTTTTGGTTAAAAAGGCGTGCTTATATCTCGTAAGAGGGTTTGTTATTCTTTGCAGGACGAGGGTTTGTGTCAGACTGCCTGTGGATGAACTAAGAAGATTAGTTTTACATTTCTGTGGTTTTTAGAGAAGTTAAAGACTGATTTATTGACATAAGGAGGCTGTCCCTTTATCGTCCCGTAATCTATTATGGAATTTGCGTTTACCATACATAAACTGAACAGGTAACACAGGTTTCTTAAAATTTAACAGACCCTTTATGCATATGGCTTGTGAATTTTAAAATGGGACGTATTATTTCATTTTGAAAAAGTTATTAAAAATTAAAATTAGCAAAATAGTAATTGAAGCGTGTCGCCACCTATTATATCTGCAAACCTAGATATAATCGTAGCACAATCAGCCTAAACCAAAATTTGATCTTATTATTCCTAAAGTTCCTGCTCTATTTAATTTATTTTCTCCTAGTATCTATTCTTGAATGGCGGCCAAGACAAGAGACATATCGAAGCAGAGAATGACCGCCGACTAGATGGAAGAATGATATAAAGCGCATCACCACAAATTGAAAGCAGGAAAATTGTATGGGAGGCCTACGTTCAGCAGTGGTCAAATATATGCTAATTGATGATGATGATGATGAGTATCTATTCTAAATACAAATAATAGAATGTCATAAAAAGGAGGTCAAATTTTTAGAATCCTCATGCTAACATTACTGATTATCAGTATTATTTATAAATTAAATTATCCCCTTTATAAATACTGTTAAACTAATATTCATTCTTTATTATCCATTCTCTACACTTCACTTGATTTAATTCGAATTGCTGCCATTTAAATATTTTATTATCTATTTTTTATTTTAATTCTCTTTGGTTTATTACCTATTATATTCAATCGGTATTAATAAAATATAGCATTACTTTCGGAAGCCATTTATATAAAATAAAACTAAAAATATGGTCTATTATACTATTTTCCCATAATTTGCCGAAATTTCTTAATAAACTTAAGTTTTTTTAACCCATTAATATTCTAATACCCGAATCTACGAATCATCAAACATCAAACAACCTCAATAAACTTCTATCTATTCAAAACATCTACGTTTTTTGATTTTGATTCATGATTTCCTCTTCTATGCTCCAGAGGACCGATCTAATTAAAAATACAAAATTCGTATTAATTATTCTGTTGTGTTCATGAGTTATGTCTCACTTTTTTTGGGAAATTTGTGTTATGAGACTAACTGTACCAAACAATGAGATGTTATCTCGCTGGCTTTGTTGAGCTTCTTTGATTCGTACTAAAATTATTATTGGATTATGCGCAGGGTCGGACCAGTCACAAATTGCCTGCCACAAATTTCTTATGATTCGTAATAAATAATGACACTTAGGACAGCTAAATATGACGATGTAGACAATTCAATGATTCATATTTATCCTCAATTAACCAATGTTTTGTATAAATAATTTTTAAAATTCTTGTATCCAAAGAATATCAGTATCGTCCATCAATTTTGTGACCCTTAGACAATTATATCCAATCCTGTTACTTTGTGAAGAAGCTTGGGGCATCCACGACCATTTCTATTTATTTCTGAAGATGACATCTTCAGTCGCGTTTCCCTATATTTTGGTAGGCCGTCCTCTGCTTATTTGTCCTATTACATTCCATTTGAGTGCTTGTTTTGTTATGTTTGTATTTCCTTTCCCCAATGTGTTACCCAAGCAGTTCCATATTTTCTCTTTATTGTTATTCTGATTGGTTTTTGTTTAGTTTCCTCCACAATTCTTCATTTGTTATGGTGTTCTGCCAATATACCTTGAGAATTTTTCGTGGGCATCTATTTAGAAAAATTTGAATTTTTCTTGCGTTTTCTTCTGACATTGTCTATGTCTCACTGCCGTATGGTAGATTTGACGTTACTATTAAATATTCTCATTTTAGTGTTTTGGGTAATATTCTCTATATTGTATATAATATGTTTGAGAGGATTCCAAAGGCCTATTGTGCTTTTCATATTTTGTGTTTATTATCTGCCTGGAAGGAAGGTAATTTAAAGACCGATACTGATGAAATATTGGAAACATGGCGAAACTACTGTGGCGAGCTATATAAAAATAACGAGGTATCAGCAGAAAATCAGTGGCCTTCTGACTACCCTAGAGAACCTACTGTCTTACTCCTGAAGTCAACGATGCAATTAAATCACTAAAGAGAAATAAATCCCTAGGCATTGATTCAATACCATGTGAAATACTACAGTTACTAGGTGACAAAGGATTACATATCATCAATTCTATCTGTGTCGCTGTTTGGAATTCAGGAAAATGGCTATCTGATTGGTGTACCTCAATTTATATCCCACTACACAAAACAGGAACTACTATCAGATGTGAAAACTACCGCACACTGTCACTAATAACACATGCTAGTAAAATCTTGTTGCATATCATCAAAAACAGATTAAAAACCTATCTACATTACCAAATACCTCAGAAACAAGCGGGGTTTGTAAAGGGTAAAGGGTAAAGGTACAAGGGAACAAATCCTGAACCTGAGACAACTCATTGAAAAGTCTAGAAAATTTCAAGTACCTATGATTATATGCTTCGTTGACTGCCAAAAGGCATTTGATTGTGTAAGCTGGATAAATCTGTGGTCAATTTTAATAGAAATGGGCGCACCAATGCACCTGGTGACACTTATTAAAAATCTGTACCAGTCTAATATAGCGACAGTACGACTAAATCAGAAGTTCTCAAACCAATTCAAGACCCAGAGAGGTGTTAGACAAGGATGCGTGTTGTCACCTGACTTATTTAACATTTATGGTGAACAGGTCATGAGGATGGTTTTAGAAGGATGGGCCGATGGAGTAACAGTAGCTGGTAGGAAAATCTCCAATTTAAGATTTGCTGATGACACTACACTTATAGCAGCAAATGAGCAAGAAATGTTTGATCTTCTGCGAAGAGTTGAGTACGAAAGCAATAAAGTTGGTCTGAAAATAAAGCTAAGACAAAAATTATGGTGGTCGACAGATTTGACACTATTCAACAGACTAACATGTTACAGAAATACCAGATAATAAACACCTTTGTCTATCTCGGGTCTAGTATAACTAACGATTGTAACTGTGAAACAGAAGTTCGGAGACGTATTGGTATGGCAAAAAATGCGATGAGTCGCCTAACTAAAGTTTGGAAAGACAGATCTATCTCTCAAAATATCAAGATGAGACTGGCGAATGCCCTTGTATTCTCAATATTTCTATACGGAGCAGAGACTTGAACTCTTAGCTTATGCGAGCGCCAAAAAATTGATGCCTTTGAGATGTGGTGCTGGAGAAGAATGCTGCGCATACCTTGGACAGCTCATAGGACAAACGTTTTCATTCTAAACCAACTCAATATTAAAAAAGGCTGTCCACAATATGTCTGCAACGAATTCTGCAATTCTTTGGTCACGTGGTTCGCAGAGGTGACGACAGTTTGGAGAGATTAATTGTTTCTGGAAACGTTCCGGGGAGAAGATCAAGAGGACGATCACCAACTAGATAGTCTGACCAAATAAAGCATTCAGCCGGAAACTTATTCTGCAAAGCTCTTAGAGCAGCTGAAGATAGAGACCAATGGAGAAACATTGTTAGGAATATTGGAAGAAATCACAATCCTCAGTAATGGGGAAAAGACAAGAGAGAGAGAGAGAGAGAGAGAGAGAGAGAGAGAGAGAGAGACAGATAAAAATAGCCTTAGACAATTAATCAATTAAAAAATAATGGCTTTGAAATTACAAAGTAGTCATCGTAAGATATCATCCGAGAAAGTGGTTGGATTCTTATAAAATTGGCACAACAAATGCTTAGAGAGTCGATTCCTTATTATATTAATGTACACATTAAAAAATGTGGCATCCGTCTTTACGACTTTTTTCATATATGCATACCTCTTCAATATTTGTTTCTTTTTCTTATTTTCTATTGGCGACTGGCTTAAGATTGGACGTTTTCATGCCGGTAAATACTTATTTTGATAAATATTTTGCAATTTTTCCATTTTTTTATGAACCAAATTTTAGTTCTTGCGGGCTACTGGTTGGCAACCAATGAACTAGAGCATTCATAGTCCTTATTTACATAATATGTCCATCCAATATTTGGTTTTCAGCGTCTTCTATTTTGCACTGGTTGAGCAATTGGTATTTTTTTCATTTTTAAAATTGCTTGAAAGATTTTATGCTCATACTACACGCAATCTAGTCATACAGTGGGTTTAATTTTACTATTAAAATTTATTCAAATTAATTTTTTGTTTGTATAGGTGCCCCAATTCCGGCTCTGTATTAATTCTTACCAAATTATTATTAAATTGTACAGATAAAAATCACGTTGCTCCCGATTTCGACACCAAGCAATCATTTTAATTGTTTTTGTAGTCATGGATACATATTGTTTCCTCCACTTTCTTTTCTAATTGTTCATCTAAAACGCTGCATTTTACTTAATGAGGGAAGTAAAAAATTTCGAACAATTTTAAAGGAATTAAGTGATATATCTTGTGTGACTTGAATGTTTATCATTACGGATCGTAGTAGGCATAATTGTTCTGTAAAAAATGTCACAAACTGTGAAATTTCTACTGTTGCGGGCACAAATTATTTTAATTGGAAGGCAAAATATTGTTGACGTCAAATAATACTGTTAAAATTAAGAATAAATTTGTTAAGCGTATGAAAATTGAATATATTTGTTAACCGTTTACAAATTATTAAGATTTTTCAACCCGATCTATTTCATGGAACGGCAGCAGTAACGACACTAGTAAGAAGAAGATTTAAAAATTACGGGATCTCAAGATTCGGATAAAAGGTTTATTTTAAAAATTACTTTGCAATGCAAAAGATAAAAATAATATCCAAACCAGTAGGATCGGTTTTTTAAAATCATCTGCAGTAAGTACCTAACCCTCAATATTATAAGAGTTGCATTCAATATAAGTTTCATTAATACAACAAATTATAGTATAGTATAGTTTACTTTCATTTAAATAGTACAGCGAATAGTTACCTTCAATCTCCCTTGACGGTGACTTATCCCTAGTGTCTTGTACAGAAAGATTTTTTGATTTTTCTAACAATAATTCTATATTTTTCCCTTCGGGGGTATTGGCTAAGTCGGATCGCAATATACTGCAAAGAAAACACGCATTAGTAAAATAAACTAAATAAACAGGATTGCGAGAAAGTCTGACAACACGGTAATTTCTCGGAAACCGCTTGAACGATTTTTATGGATTTTGGTGGATGAGGGTTTTTTAATGCGGCCGATATTATAGTGGTAACTACATTGTTAGAAAATTTTTCGTTTTTCTGGAAATATAACTTTCTTATTTCAAAAGGAATACCCTGTATATTTTTTGCGTTTTGGAATTCTTAAGGGATACTGATTATTTTTTATATGATATTCCCTATACCTAAATGCCATAATTTCGGAGTTATTGCTACATTTATCAAAAAAAAAAAAAAATAAATAAACAATTTATAAAAATCAATTTTTCGGCCCGGGTAGACATTATTTTAGGTTCCTTGGATAATTGTGAACAAAAAAGGTGTTTTGTAATTTTCCTCTAAAGTTATTTGTTTCCGAGTTATGTATAAACAATTTAAAACGAAAAATGACGATATTTTAGGTTCAAAAACACAAGTAAATAATATTATTTTTGAAACTACGAAGTGCCTAAATTCAAGTTCAAGCCCTATTTTATCGGCTACCGATAAGTAATTTGGTCTTGTTTTATTTAAAATATTATTTTTTAGTTGTTAATGCAGCCCAATCGCCCATTCTCATATGCGCTTCATTAATAATTAAAAAAAAAAACAATATTTTAGAATAGAACGTGCCAAAAATTCTTATAGGTCTCTGATAGAAAAAGGTTTCGTATTGAATTTACTTACTTTGTAATTTCAAAAATTATTTTTTTTACTTGTGTTTCTGAACTTTGAAAATAGTCAGTTTTCGTCTTTTCTGTTTTAAATTGTTTAAACTCGAAAACGATTAACTTTAGAGAAAAATTACAAAAGAGCTTTTTTGTTCCCAATGATCCAAAGAATCTCAAATTATGTCTACCCGGGCCGAAAAAATTGATTTTTATAAATTGTTTAAAATTTTTTTTAATAAATATAGCAATACCTCCGAAATTATGGAATTTAGGTATAGGGAATATCATATGAAAAATAATCAGTATCCCTTAAAGATTCAAAACCTCAAAAAATATACAGGATGTTCTATGTGAAATAAGAAAGTTAATCAGATTTCCAGAAAAACGGAAGACTTTACAACGGTGTAATTACCGCTATAATATCGGCCGCATTAAAAGACCCTTACCCATCAAAATCTATAAAAATCGTTTTAGCGGTTTCCGAGAAAATAACGTGTTGCCAGACTTTTTCGCAACCCTGTATGTTTTTTTCGCCTAGAAACAGCTGATTATTGGTTTTAATGAAAACCAATGATGTTTGTAAATACGGTTCCTACTTTATGACTCAGTTTGGCCAATATACACTACAAATTAAAATCTTACCTGATTTCCCTTTTCATTTCTTCATAATCCTTTTGTAAATCCAATTTGTTTTCTAATCGTACAATCTGTTGCCGTTTTTGTTCCAATTGGTCTTCTAAAATAGTAATTTGGGACATGGACGACTCCTGAAGTTTCGTCAGACATCCCTGTAGCCTTTGTATTTCTTCTACTAGTTGATTTATCTGTAACAAAAGAAAGGAAACGATAAGTAAACTGCGAGAAAACAAAAAAATGGTCACTAGAATAGTCTTGAAATATTTCAGTATTATTAATAAAGGTTGAATCTAAGTATATCCCAATTTCATATAATTATCATAAAAGAAAAAAAAATTTGGTAAAAAAGGGGCCCATATTAGGACCTTCTACTTTATATATTTTTTCAATTTATTGGCACTACAAATGGGTTAAAATAGTGAAAAATATCCCCAGAGATATTCCAAAAATAAAAATACCATGGTTTTCTACATCAAAAATTATTCGGCCAAAAACGTTTTTAGACTCTTAGCCCCACTCATAACCCCACAAAAAAAAATAAAAAGGGGTTTTTCGTTTTTTGGCGATATCTTCGGTTTGAATCATAGTACGAACTTCTTTTTCCTTCGTTTTGTAGGGTCTTCTATTGCCTACAGCAGAGTATTTTTTTCAAAAATTTTGGCGCGCTGTTACATTTTTTTGCTTTAGAAATTTTTAAATTTTGTTTAAACAAAACAAAGCCGCAAAATGCCAAAAAAAAATATTATTTATTGGTTATCAAATTATCTTCATAATATTTTTCGGTAAAAATAGGTTTTCGGTATTTTCTTTAAACATTTTGATGCCTGATCTGCCTTACTCTCCTTCAAATACATCCCAAAAATGATCAAAAACATTTTTAGACCCCTAGACCTGAACGTAACCTCAAAAAAATCAAAACGTATTTTTCCGAATTTTAACGATATCTTCGTTTCTGATCATCGTAGAAATTTCTTTTTTTCTTTTCTTTTAATTTGTAGGTTTTTATTGCTTACATGTTATTCTTTACAACATTTTTGGTCCGAAATTAATTTCTTGTCGCTTTTAAATTTTCTTAAAATTTTTATATGTCAGAACGGTTAAGTAAAATACCGAAAATTGATTTTCCTTATTTTGACAATGATGTCCACCCAATAAAAATCTGAAAAAAAAATCATGAAGATAATTTGATACCAAATAAATAACATTTTTTTTCGGCATTTTGTTCGGATTAGTTTTTTTTAAACAAAGTTTAAAAATTTGAAAAGAAAAAAAATGAATTTTGCGACAATTTTTTTGAAAAAGATACTACTACGCTGTAGGCAATACAAAACCCTACAAAATGAAAGAAAAAAGAAGTTTGTACGATGATTCAAACCGAAGATATCGCCAAAAAAACGAGAAACTCCTTTTTAATTTTTTTTGAGGTTATGGGTAGCACCAGGAGTCTAAAAATTTTTATGGTCGAATAATATTTGATGTAGAACAGCATAATATTTTTATTTTGGGAACATCGCTGGGAGCATTTTTCACCCTCTTAACCGACTAGACCCTTTAATAACCCTTCAACAAGTAAATTTTCTTTGTGATGTTATTTTTAAAAGCGCGTCTTTTCTATTACAGCGATTTTTTCTCTTGTACCGATGTAATCGCTATTAGCGCGAAGTAATCATTTCATTCCAATCGAAGAGTTTCGCTTTCGCCCTCCAAAATCCAATATCCTAAGGAACTTACTACACAAACTTACAATTAGTGATGACGTAGCATCAAAATCAATCAATTGCTACGGAAAATGAAGACATTATATTAATCCTACCCTATAAGGTGAATTTCAGATGCATTGATTAATTTCATGGGGTGGAGAGGCACCCTTCTGCTCGATTAATTGAGAAATGTTTCTCAGAATGTATATTGCAATATTCATGATATAGGGTTGCCTTTAGTGAACGGAAATAAATCGATAATACGATCAGTGAATTTATTTGTTTCGGGATAATTCATGATTCTCTGTGCCCTTGTGTATTGACATTGACGACAACAGCGCTAGAATCAAGTCAGATTCATGCCTCTACTTCTCACGTTGCCTTACAATTTTTATGTCGGAATTATGTTCAAAACTTATATAATAATAAAATCCACAAAGAAATTAAATTCCTGGCTGTATACTATAAATCATAAAAATTACTAAAACCCTTTATAAAAGGTATATTTTATTAAAATTCCTAAAAAGGGCTACATCACAGAACATTTTCGGAATAAGAACTCAATCGTCAGTGATTTTTACAGTTTGAAGGACATTCTTGAGCCACTAAGATGTGTGGATGAAAACCCTTGAGAACTTATATACAGTAAAACCTCCGTTAACCGAAACCTTTTTAACTGAAACATCGTTTAACCGAAATGGCTGACAGTTTCAATATTTTCGTGAATAGAAAATAAATGTAAAAAAAGAAATAAAATTAAGGAAAATGAACATGTTTAAGAGTGTTTTTTTAAGAAATCTTCTATTTTCTTTTGGATTAACCTTTGACTACAATGTTTTGCAGCTATATCTTTCCAATACTATGTCATTTCATACAAGAAGAATACAAAAAACAATGTTATTTTTAACCGAAATTCTTGTTATCCGAAATGGCCTACCCCCCAATTATTTCGATTAACAGAGGTTTTACTGCAGTTATAAAATGTTTACATTAAGTGTTAAAATTAAAGTGATGTTTAAAATAAGTATTTAACATCAGGCACCACAGGACTCCACCATGTGTATTGTTTTATCCAGAGGATGGATCCTCACATCATGGAGATTAACTTGTTGCTAGTTGTAGGAAGAGGAGGTAATTATTTGTGATTTCGAACTCTTTCGTCCAAGAGTGGATTTTTTTTAAGATTGGTATATTATAGAGTACGGAGGATACTGCGAAAGGTTAGACAAATCTTGAAGAAGTCTCCCTGGAGCACGACGTCGATGAATCATTTGCCAATAAATTTGGAGCAGATAAGTTGTGGTTCCATCAGCTCCTTTTGAGTACCAGACGCTGCTTCTTTGGGGAAATATTTGTTGATTTTCGCATCGGAGCTTATTTCTATTTTCTCGCTGTAGTACGCCTTGAAGCTACACCCATGTAGTTTTTGTCAAGAGGTTGAAGTTGAGGAGGAGGTTGGGGAATTATAGAAACAATGGTTTCTCTAGGCATATTAATCACTTCCAAATAGGACGTAGGGTTATAATTTGTCGTTTTCTTTTTTCTATTTTTTTTATCACTTGTGCAGCTTTGCTCTGGACAATTGATAATCCAGTTTCATCCACATTGAAAACTTTGTACGGAAGAAAATGATGTTTCTTATAGGTATTCATTTCCAAGTTCACCTGTCGATACATTTGTTGCAAGAAATCTTTAAGCAAGACTGCCAAAGAACCTGCAGAAAGTTCCGAAGACTCCAATGTTCAGGACACCTCAACTCAGAAGACATTCTGATGAAATAATAGTAATACCGGTATGGAGAGAACTTCCAACTGGAAGGAGACCACGTGGACGACTTCAACTCCGGTGACAAGGTAATATAACAGGAGACCTGAAAGCTATGGGCGTGGAGAACTGGATGGAGATTGCTTAAGACCGAGAAGAGTGGAGGCATGTTGTCGAGTCAGCTAAAATCTACGAAGGCTTGTAACTCCATGGAGTGTAAGTAAACTAGAGAACCTGCTTCTATAATTATGTTACTAAAGCAACATTATCATATAAGTGCAACTTTTTTTATTTCTTTATGTTTTTTAGTTAAGTGATTCAATTTAATATTTTATTTTGTTGTTTTAATGAAGAAAAAATCAATTTCTTATAAAGGGCTGGAATTTATAGATCTCCCCTCGTATTCAACTGCTCCAATCGACAGCACCCGGTCTGAGCTTAACTCCAACTCTAAAAGCACGATATGCAAAAACCCCAACCCTTGTAAGGTATCGGTTTGAATTATTGTTTTAAATATATCAACCCTGAATTCCCCTTCTGTTCGATTTTATTTTTTACTTTTAATAGCCCTGCGTCGGATTATAAAACTAAGGGTTTCCGACCCAAAAAAACGCCGGATGAATTATGCCTCGAAGTGGAAACGAAGAAGACGATTTTTCATGTCGAAGGTATTGTTATCGCAGATCCTATTGCTCACTTCGAACTCAAATTATAAGACAAACGAGCCGTTGGATATTTTGGCTATTACTTTTGACGAAACGTCGAAAAACAGCAATTTTTTAGTTAGTGATTTTATTATTTACACCTTCTAATCCAGTTATTATTCTATCAAGTTATTTGTGCAGTACAACAAAACGTTTGACTAAACATCAAAGATTTCATATATTAATATATTAATAAAAAAAACATAAAAGATGTTAAGATCTTTTCAAATAATCAGACAAATTCAAAATATCGTGTTTCTAATTTTTGGCGAAGGAGCCGGTGTAAAATTATTAAATTTTGTGGCTTACAACTGCTTGTTTTAGTATTCCAAGCAAATTACTAAAGAGAAAAAAAAAATATTGCTATTTTTAGCAATCATATTATTATTATATCCCTGAGTTAGCCATACTGGTTTCACTCCCTCTAAGGGGGAGGGGGATTTATCTCATACCTACGGTATCCAAAAGATTGAGCTCTGGTGGGGCTCTTTCAGCCCTACGTGACTTGGAATGCTGGAGTACCTCCAAAAAGTTTGCGTATACATCTGGACGCCGAAAGTAGTACAGTTTTCTGCATGGTCTTATAGAGATGTTAATTCAGACCCAGGCTATTCTATGTTTTCTATGAGGTTCTTCGGAATGACTACAGTAGCAGATAGAATAATCGGTATTATCTGGGTACCTTCGACTCTCCATTGTTTCCGTATTTGAATGTCCAGATATCTGTACTTGTATTTAGCACGAAGGCTGTTGTTAACTAATACAAGATCTGGTCTATTATGTAACACTGTTGAGTCTGTAAGCACAGTGCGGTTCAAGTATAGCTTGTAGTTGTCATTCTCAAGCATACTCTCGGGAACGTATTGATGATATGAGATATGGTTTGTTTGGATAAGTCCCACTTTGATAGCTACCTCTTGATGAAGGATCTTTACTACTGAGTCATGCCGTTCCTTGTATTCAGTTGCAGCAAGTGCCTGGCAGCCTCCGGTAAGATATCAAATCGTCTTTTGGGCTTGGCATCCATATCGGCATTTATCGTTTTGAACCTGAGAGTCTTTTATGATATATTTCAGGTAATTTTTGGTTGGTATGACCCAATCTTGAATACCGAGTAATGAACCTTCTGTTTCAGGGAACATATTTCCTAATATCAACCAATGGTTAGATGCTGTATTGTCGACATAGTATTGACTGACTTCATTGGTTGTCGCTCGTGCAGAGTTTTACCAATCCAGCTGGGCATTTTTTCATCCTTAGTAAGGTGGTCTATGCGCATTTCATGTATTATATTATTACCGTATTAGTGGGTGAAACAGAGAAGCAAAAGAAAAGGGATCCTCATCTTCACCATCACGTAGCGTTACAACCCTGGGTGGGTCTTGTCTGGCATTTGCCTGTAGGGATCTCCTCACATACGAGTCTTACCAGTCTCTCGTTATGAAGTATGTGCACGTGGCCTGCCCATCTCACTCCTCGATGGGTAAAAAATAACAAGTGCTGGCGGGAGTTTGTTTGGTAACTCAAGTCCAATATTGTTGTCTTTTTCTAAAAATGACAAAGATGACCGAAGTAGATAGAGATACAGTGGCAAACAGAAAGATGAAAGAAGCTTAGCATATTAATCAGTGATAAAGATTTACTAAAAGAAGTCAATCTAATGACATAGACTTCACAATTCTCCATCCTATCTCTTTCCCTAAACAAAGTGCTTCCATTTGGGTCAATTATAACATTGGCGGTCGCCTGAAGAGCTTCCTCACCTTCTAAGTGATTAATTAGATTGATTCAATCTCTAAAAGTGTGATATAAAACAAAAAAAAAATGAGAATGTCGTCTAAATTATTTGGACACATAAAATTTGAAACAATTCGACGTTAAAAAGCGCGAGAAACCCGCAGTGGACGCGTTTAATTAAATATTTCGTACACGAAAGTGGTAAATGATTAAAAACAATCATAAAAAACTGAGCCGTTCCGTTCGGTAGCAATGACTTATGAAATCGCCTTTGACTCACCCTAAAAATTCGCGGACCAGCGCGATTATTGGCCGCGTGTAGTCATTTTTCGCAACGAGACTTCGTCAGGACCACTGGCGGTATATTATTTTTTGTTTTGATCGCCAATAAATTCTGTTGTTATCACGAAAGGTGATACGGAGCGAGGTAGGACTTACTTCGGATTGAGAATTGTCAATACGAGGGCGTGATTAAATTTTTATCCACGACAATGAAAATTTCATTTTTCATGCAAAGAAAAATTTTATTTTTCAAGTGTCAACTAAATTTTTTTGTTAAATCTTTGTTTCTTTTTAGTCATATAATAAATGCCCATTAAAAGATTTGATCATCAGATCATCTGAAACATAAGAAAATGCACCCACACAACAGGGAAGGACTTAATTCATCAAGCCCAGAACAGAGAGAAATTTGCCATATTGATCACCAACCTCAATAGAGAAGGCACTTAGGAGGAGGAGGAAAAGATTTGAAAAAAGTATTGTTTAAAGATAAGGATAAATGTCGTTTAACTAAATTTCTTTATGAACATTTAATAGAAAATATAATGAAAAATAAAACGGGATACTTTCCGAAAGTTGGCTCTATACCATCTAGTTAAGTAACTTTTAACGTGCAGTAAAAACTCCCTGGTGTAGTTGGTATAAAATTTAATTAAGAACTAAAACTTTAAAAATCCAAAAGGATTACATTGATTGTTCAGAACAAACGTTTTCGGACTTGTCCAGTCCATCATCAGTGAACACCGTGTCCTTGATAGCCACAATGCCAAACACTGGTTGGATTAATGTTCAATCTACATTATAAATAAGAGAAAATAATGCGACATAAAGTCGATGGCAATGGATTGCCTCCAGAAACATGTGAGTACTCTACTTTCACATAATTTTAACGTCTGCTTTGGACCACGCTAGTTTGCCAAATAATTGGATTTAAAACTGCACCAGGGAGTTTTTACTTTAAGTTAAAAGTTACTAAATTAATCGTAGATCAGACAGATATACTAAAATACATGCACAACACCATAATTATGATACAAGCGTCGAACGTTCACCATCGAACCATCAGCTTAAGGAACCACACTCTAAGATATTCTTGAAAATTACACATCTGTTTGCTCTTAATATATTGGCGCAAACATTTGTCGATGTTAAGCAACCTCTGTTGTTTCCTTGATTACAACAAGGCATTTGACAAAGTCATACATAATCGCCTTCTACAACTAATAAAAATCTGAATAGGAAAGATATTAGAACAATATCAAACCTTTACTTTAATCAAGTTATATCTGTAAAGGTTGGCAACGAACTATTGGAAGAAATAGAAATACAACGAGAAGTAAGGCAAGGATGCATACTTTCTCCGTTGCACTTTAACCTACGAGTATATTCAGAAGAGATAGTTCAAAAAACACTAAAGGAAACATCAAGTGGAATCAAAGCCAATGGAGAACCTATAAATAACAACAGATACGCCGATGATACGTTAGTAATCGCAGAGTCGGTTGAAGAATTGCAGGTTTCATGAATAAGATTGTAGATAGTAGGCAAGAGGCTGGACAAGAGGATACCTATCAAAAAGACGAAATTCATCAACTTTAGAAGTTCAGTTTGGAAATCTAAAACTTTCCAGAAAACTTCTGTGGAGATTAAGTTTTAATGTATAATTGATTCAAAAGGGAAATTCAAAATTTTGTGACACAATTAAACAAAAATTACCTGACGAAGTACACGACTTATTTAAAAAAATCGCCATTTTGTATGTAGCCAAAAACTAAGTGTTAAAATACATTTCATTTTTTGTATAAATGTCCATAGTATATTGTGTCAAAATTATTAATCGATATATTCAAACTGACCTGAGATATCATGAGTTAACTATAAAGTTTCATTAAAATTATACAATTAAAATTTTTTGCTTTCTTCTTATTTATTTACACACCTCCACTCCATCAATTTTATTTAGATCCTCCAATCCAAAAATGTTCAACAAGTTGTGCAGATTTTGATGACAAACATTATGGTACCAAATTTGCCCGGTTACCAAAGAGTTAGGGGTTTTTCGAAAACTAAAGCACGTTTTTGGGCGTCCGCCGCTGGCCTTTAAGTACATCAAATAACAAATATGTAATTGGGTGAATTAAAAAAACCACTTTTATTAAAAAATCACGGGATTAAGAACTGTGATAAAGTACTTATACAATTTCCTCACCAACCGTAATAATTTTCTTATTTAAGCATCCTATCTAGGTACTTTATTTACTCGTTTACTGTTTATAGCTAAATAACCAGTGTTAATTAAATAGCTTGTTTCTAAGAATACATTATACCGTAAAATCTACCATGAGTCACTAACCGTTGTTAAAAATTGTAATTAAACATATACGCCACTATCAACGTGTCAACTGGATGATAATCAAACAAAAGACAGAACACATTACACCGCCACTGAATAAGTATATCAGGTAAATGATAAAGGAGCGGAAATCGTTTTTTATTTATACGTTCGAGAGAGATAAGGTTGAGGTGTTGAAAATTTTAGTTATTTCAATCATTAAAACTATTAATAGTTGACGGATTTGACTTCTTCTTCACGTGCCATATCAGAATTATCTGACATTGGCGATCCCCATGGCTAAGTCCATTTATGAATATTTTTAGTCAAAAAAACGACTTTTCTTCCTACACAGACCTTATATTTTGCCTTCAAGGGTCAGTTTTAGTATTTTATATCGATTTTCCCTCATAATATGTCCCAGATAATAAATGTTTCGGTGTTTAACAGTCTTTAGTAATTCTCTAACTTTGTTGACACTTCTTAGTAACCTCCTCGTTAGTTTTTGCCGTACAAGTTATCTTTAACGTTCGTCTATAAATCCACATTTCTTATACTATATTTTGGTTCATAATTGATACTTTTAGGGTCCATACATCTGCTCCATACAAGAGTACAGACCAAACAAGTCTAGAGTAATTAATCATTATTTGTCTTAATTCTAAATTCTAAACAGAGATGGTTATTGCAAAGAAATGACTTTATTCTCAGAAAAGTACTTTTAGTCATTACTATTCTGCGTTTACTACAGGAAAAGGCCTATGTTCAGTAGTGGACTTTTGTGGCTGGATGATGACGACCTGAAAGACCTCGTGGTATAAATGTATTTCTTTTCTCCTGCTGAATCTTGGCCTCCGTTTTCCATGATGTCTGAACGTCTTGCAATTGAAGTGTCCATTCCATGGTGCTTGTTTTGGTGGAAAATGTAAAATCATATTTTCAACAAAATAATTAAAATTAGAATTAATCTACGATTAATTTATACATAGAATACATAATACACATTATATTAGACAGAAGAGAAAATGCTCGAAATCTACAATCTACACCTAAAGCATACGTAAAAAGTATACACTTCTACAAAAAAGCTTAGAACTTATACCTTTTTCAGTTTTTTCAATTATTATATTCTTTAAGTCTATAAATTTTCTGCTGGTAATCTTTCTTCGTTTTGCTTTTATTGTACATCTTTCTAATTGTTGCAATATTGTTTCATTTTGCCATTGTGTATTTATTTTCAGTTTGTTATTATTACAAAACTTGGCAAGCTAAATGTTGTTATTATGAGGCTGGTTGTTTTTTGTTGTTATGTTATGTTTTTTATATTGTTTTTGCAATTTGGAATTTTAATGAACAATACACGATAAGAGCAGTCAGTTGCTCAGAAAATTATGCTCGTCAGAAGAAAACGAAAAGAAGGGAAAATACCGCAATAATTGATACTAATAACAAAGAATATAATATACACTTAACGTCTATATTCTTTGCTTAAATGTCAGATCCTTGACGAATTGATCTGAGAATCTACTTCTACACATAAACAATATTTTCGTACTATTTTTGACGAAGTGCCAATGGGTATGAATTGTTATAAATGAAGAAGAAAAAATGCTAAATAAATAATATAAAACAGGGGTGCAAAAAACGAGAAAAAAAATAAAACTAGAATGTAGGTACATCGTCTGTATCGCAATTTCTCAAACTACAAAAATAATGCAGGATTTTATCAAAAACTAAATTTTCTTTTCTTTTATTTATCAGAATATTTTCATTTTTAATAAACTGTGTCAAAATAAGTGTGTTTAAGACAATAAAAGACTGTTTGAATTATGTGTCTCAAGCGTATCTTAAAATTGTTGATCTAAAAGATATAAATACGACTCTGAACCAACGAAAAAATCCGGTGACACTAATTCATAGTGTCACATTCACCAAAAACACCATACTTATTTGCTTTCAAAAGCAGAGGTGTATAAACTTTGTTCAAGTGCCGGAGTTATTTGTGGATAGAACAGATAGAACTAACTCACTTGTTGCTCCTGTGCCATTGTTTCAACAGAACACTCTCACTCTATCCACATCCACTGTATCATCGCTAACGATTTTAAGATAACTGAAATCAAATTCCGTCATAACGATATGGTATTACAAATAAATGAAGCTTTGAATTATAATTTATAATAAAGCAAACAGAATTGTGATAAATATTGTCAACACTATCCTACCATATCAGATATTTTTCTGGAAAATAAAGAAGAAACATCAGTAAATATTATAATAACCTGCTAATGTATTGTAAAATAAATCATTAAAAAATCGAGAATAATAATTAAAAGATAAGGGTTTTATAAGGTTGAAGATAACGACCAATGGCGCCTAATACGTAGTTAAACAAAGAGAGCAAATAGTCGCTGATGAGATGAGATCATGGGCGTTCACGCCATACATAACCTCAATCTCCAATCTCATCCTAAGCTTTGGAATGACAGCTCGGGAATTGATAAGTGAATTTTTATTTATTACGTATAAATTTAATAAATATTATTTACATTTCATCAGAGTTTTTAGCTTCAGAAATTTATAGCACCTGCGTTTCAGGATATAGATAGCCACGCCATCTATTACGCCAATGTCTCTTCAATACTAATCCAGCCTAGGACATAATTATTTCCTAAAAAATATATTTTAATCTGTTGGCAGTTGAATAGTTGTGTTTAACCCTTTAATGATCTGCTTACCAGTATAGAATATTGTCTACTGTCATGAACTTTCCTCTTCTTCTTAGCCTTCTATCGTTCATTATTGGATATAGGCATCTACCAACTCCTTTCATCGATCTATACTAACCTATCCTGAGAAATATATTTCCAATTTGTTCCGGCTATTTTGTCTTTCTGGTCTAAACGCTGCTTGTTCTTCTCCCAGTTCTTTTTCTACCTCTTGTCTTAGCCTCTTCTCTACTATTTTCGTGTATATTTTAAAACATACCGATGATAAACATAATGCTCTATAAGTTTCGCAGTTGACGTGTTCTCCCTTTTTGTATATTGGGACTATAAGGATACTTTGCCAGATATTTGCTGCTTTTTCCATGCCTCATTGTATATTTTCAATAATCAGTTTATGCCTTCTTCTCCCATGTACTTGACCATTTCCGGGTCTATGCCATCATCCCCTCCAGATTTACCTGTTTTTATGTTTGATACTTCCTGTATTACTTCTTCTCTACTTATTTGCTCTCATTCTTTGTTCTCGTTATTCTGATATGTTTCATTGCTACCAAATTTTGATAATAATAGTCCCTGTTTTATACCGCTGACGCGGCTTTGGGATTATAGCAGGGTATTCTGCTATATCTAGGGCCTACGGTATACAAGAAAGGTAACAGGGCCAGTGCTACGCTTCAACCGCCTATTATTACCCCTGGTTTTACCCAAGGCTGAGTCGACCTGAGGCCAATATACATTTTAAAAATGTCTAGTTGTTCTTGCCAGCGCTAAGATTTGAACCCCGGCCTACCAGCACTCGAGTCAAGAATACTACCGCCTGAGCTACGTCTGCCCTTCAAGTTTTGATGATTGATTTAATTTGATTTGTTTTCTATCATTTCCGCATTCTTACATCTTTATGTGTAATTTCCAATTGAACAAAAATGTCCTTTTATTTCATAATTACTAGTGCGCCCATGTTTATGATAATTTTTCATATGGATACTGTTCTGACGAAATGATTTAAACACCAAAAAATCTACCGAATATGCAACTAGTAAACCTAATCTTAAATAAACAAATATGTAACTTTTATGAGACATTTCCCAACCCAATTCATTGTTTATTTAGTGTTGCTTGATTTTTGGAAGCTGTTTATTATCATACTTATAACAATAAGGAAAAATAAATTTTACTGGTGTGGCAAACAAATTGTCACAATTATTATTTTATTGTTGGCCTTTTTTTAGCGTAGTAACCCGTTGTGTTTTTTAAGTTGTTGCGCCAACAATATGAATAAACATAAACGCAGTGAGAAAACTAGAAAATTTTGACGAAACCAAAATTACTTATATAATATGACACCTTCGAAAAAGACCAGGGAAAGAATACTACAAACTTTATTACAGATCATTCGCTACCAGACCAGATAAAGTATTAAGCTATTATACACATTACCTTAGAAATTCAGTACAAATTTTCCACCTGCACAAAAGAAAAAGAAAATAAGCATCCGTTAAAGATAATGTGAGATAAAAACGTGGCTAACGACATAATAAAAAAAAGTGTAATGTTTCAGTTCAAGTTGATTCTCAGTTAGAGTTGACTATTCCTAGTTCTAGTCAATTCAAACTAAAACGAGCAGTGAGAGTGGATTTAAAAAATTTAACTCAACTTTTACTAGTTGAAGTAGACTCTTCGTAACTCTTGTTAGTGAAAGTAGATCGCGGGAAAAAGAGAATCAATTCTTACTATTCCTGGATCGATTCAGTAAATGTATAATATCAGGTGCTTTTTTTATGAGTGCACATCTCTTTGTTTTGACTGTTTCAACTACTTATCACGATTTGAAAATATCCAGTAACATGTTATTTCTAGAATCGTTTGTTTGTATTTATGTTGATAAACAATCAACTCTTACTTAATGGAATTAGGAAGAGTATACTTTTTCTAGTTGGAGTCTACTCTTTTCTACTAGTAAATGTTGAATAAAAAGCTTCATTTGAGTTGACTCGAACCAGAAATAGTCAACTCCAACTAGATAATCAACTTAAACTGCAAAATATATACTCGTCTAATGAATACGAAAGAATTGGAAGATCTAAAATTAAGTATTCTAAAAAGTTGTTTGTGTTAATTAAAAATATGTTTTTTTTTCTTTAAACTTATAGATACCCAACATTAGTTTGGGAATCGGCAAAAAATCGTTGCTTCAACCTATATCTGTAATATTTGTGTAGATATTAAGTCGTCATTGTGTTTACTTATTAACTATTTGTAGGTTATATACAAATATACATGAAGATGACATTCACTGAACCAAAAAAGTACGTAAATATAATGAAAAAAACATTGATTCAAAAACAGGGAGCATTCATTTTTGTCCAAAGATCAGTATCGTTGGTCCAATGTAAGTAGATACATTAACAAACTAATGCTCAAAAACATTAATTTCTAAGAATTAGTACGTTCATTCAATGTACTTTCTAGTTAAGAATTAATGTACCGATTCATTGATTCAATGTACCGATCCATTGATTTCAATGTACCGATACATTGATTCAATGTACCGATACATTGATTCTTAACTAGAAAGTACATTGAATGAACGTACTAATTCATAAAAATGAATGCTTTTGAGCATTAGTTAATGTATCTACTTACATTGGACCAATGATACTGATCTATGGACGAAAATTAATGCTCCCCGTTTTTGAATCAATGTTTTTTTCATTATATTTACGTACTTTTTTAGTTCAGTGTAGAGGAACTATTTAAAGAGAGAAATGGATTCAGTAACGGATTATTTTGTTTTAATTCACCTCACTGGCAAACTCATAAATTTATCTATGTGTGTACTAAGATTTCTTAGAAACAAATACGTTATTAACATGTTTTTGTCCTTCTGATAATTCCACAGATCCACAGCGATAATTTTGAAGGTTCATAATCAACTTGTTTTCGAAATGTGCTATATAAGAATTCAAATTTAACTATTTATCCTCTTCCATCATTCAAGGATTACTTGAAACGGTTTATGTGTCTGTTATAATACGACTGATAATGCTGATAATAATGTCAACTGACAACAATAAAAGGATTAATTTCTTACTTTGTTGTAAAATCACAGTGTAACAGATTATTGTTATAACTAGTAACCGTTGATTTAAATTTATAGGTCTGGGTCCCGCGTACCAAAAAAAAGTTGATTAATAGTAAGCTGAAAATTTGTTAATAGCTTAACGGTGTCTAGTCGGACAAACTTTGATTAGGGGAACACTGCAACAGGGTAAGTTTTAATTGTAGAACAGTTTAAAAATTTGGAACGTCAGATTACGAAAACTCCCCATGTATTCTGTCGGGCAGAACTTCCAATTGATTTGTTACCGTTTCATTAAACTCTCATGCAAAAATCAGACTGCTATTTATCACCAATATAATTCCTGGCATTTGACATGTTCTTCGTGTTCCACTCATTAAAATGATCAGTTCGTGAAAAACACCAGTCTGATTTTTGCATGAGAGTTTAATGAAAGGGTAACAAATCAATTGGAAGTTCTGTCCGACAAAATAGGTACATGGGACGTTTTGGTAGTCTGACGTTCGAAACCTGTCTGTTCCAGTATTCCCATACATCAAAGTTTGTCAGACTAGACACCGTTAAGCTATTAACAAATTTTCAGCTTGCTATTAATTAACTTTTTTTTGGTACGCGGGATCCAGGTCTATTAAGATGAGTTGGTATAAAGAAATCATGTGTTTTAAAACAATATACAAAAGCTGCAGAATTTTTTGTTAACAGACTGTATTAAATAGATAAAAACATGATTTTTGCGGTGTATGAGGATAGATAAGAATTACAAGCAAAAACAATCATAGTAAGTAATAAATTATAAACAAAGGGCAATCAAAAATATATCTAAAAGATCATAAAGAAACGTTAAAAAAGAACACAGTTACATTTAAAGCAAACGTGTATCAAATATTGCCGATATTTTTACGTCCTTCCTTTATCATTGACCATAATATTTATATCTCATATCAATGCGATAGATAACCGTATCTTAACATTTTTATACAATATGGCTGATGTTATCTATCTCAACGTGTACGTACATAATTGGATTGATATGTACAAGCCTTTACACTGTATTGGCCACCAATAAAACAACAACTTGTATATCGTAAACAAATAAAACAAAACCGCTCGTCCAATAACTTTCTTCAATCTCAAGAAGAGAAAATAAAATATTTTCATTGCTCTCTCATGGGCGTAGGGAAAATTAATAGTAGATACCATGAAATTATTTAATTTGCACGTATGAATATTATTTGGATATGAGATCAGTAGTAGAGTTAGAACAGAAGAAAATGAGCTAAATTTGTACAACAAGTGCAACATAGAAATAAAAACAAAAAAATGAACTCAAAAAAAAATAAAAAAACATAAATAGAAAAATAAAGAAATAAAACAATCGATACAGAAAAAAAGTACTATTGAAAGAAAATAGAAAGAAAAAGTTATAAAATACAGGACATTGAAAGCAAAAAATAGTGAGAAAATCAAGTAGTTTTTTTGCATATCAGATACATTAAAATTTAGATTTTTATATAAGACGAAAAAATTATCTATATAAAAATCGCATTCCGAAGTACAAGTAATCAAATAAAATTACGAAAAGTTAACATGATTTTTTAAGGTTTATGTAGGACAAACAGGTTGACCATTTTAAACACGTACTGAAGTAGAAAAAGTATTCGAGCACAATGACGAAGCATGTTGACTTAATTTTTGAAAGGTTCATATAGGACAAAGAGATTGATTATTGAAAAAACGTATAATGGAGCACAAATATATTTGAAAATTATTTGTGCAACTGCAATTCTGAAATTATGATAAAGAACCTGACATTACGAATCAACTAAGTCGAGAATTGGAATCTTAATATGCAATAATAGATAATGTACAATTTGTAAAAGTTTTGGATTGACTTTTCAGCGTTCTTTTTAAAATAGTATTATATTATTTTAAAGGTAATAATATAATAGTGATGATCACAAGAGAAATGTTTGTTGTGCGCCACTGTTCAAAAAGATTACAGGTTTATCGAGTACGTTTGAACAAGTCATAAGATGGGTGAGTCTTGAATTTATGCCCATTCTGATGTTTATCGTTCATATACACTTTATATCCCCCCGTTTTTACAACGCATTCGTTTGTAAAACCAGCAATAAGCCATTTTTATTTGAATTTTTCGAAATTTATATCGTCTACAACAGTAGCAAAATTATTACGATCTGATAATGATCGAGGGGTTCAGTTTCGGTTTTAATTTCATTGTAGATACATACCTTCCGAAATAATGACATTCTTTATCGTTAAAAACGTTCGCGTTTATACAAGTAACAAATAAATGGAATACGTGAAAAATGAAACACGGAATTTTGAGTGTGACCCTTCTATAAGAAAAGGAACTTGTACGATAATTTACGATCTATCAGACGTTTGTTATTTAGTGTGCACTTATCAGAATTTTTTGAAGAGGTGGCAAGCTAGAATATTTGGAAAATGTTCTCGGATGGTCTGCTTGGCAGAGTAATAAGCTGCTTACGGAAAGACAATAATTAAGAATGTTTAAGAATCCTTAATGCCATTTTATGCTATACATTTTTTGAGTCGTGACGTTTTTCTAGGATTAGATATTTTGAGATAATTCACTTCTTTATTAAAATTGCTTTTTTACCTCTTTTAAGGGGCTATCCTAGCGTAAAAGTGAAAAATTCACTTTTGATTTTTTAGAATTTCTAAAATAAAAAGTACTGTAGCAATCTTTATGAAAATTTGCGTGAGCATTTATTATACAAAGAAGTATAAGTAAAAAAATTTTCATAAAAAAATATTAAAAATTAAACGATTTATACGCGATCTACTGGCACTGGCACTGCGAAAATAAAAACATAGCTCCACTGCTGCCGTGATTGGGACTAATACAGATCCTGAAACATAAAATTTCAAAGTGATTATTGAAACATAAGTCATTTCCTATACCATCAACTAGGATTTTTGAAAAATATTCAAATTTGGAAAAATGACGAAGTGTTGAAAATTGAACCGCCAAATTGTCATTATTTATCCGATCAAAAAAACCCTATTTGATGGTATAGAAAATAATTTATATTTCAATAATAAATTTGAAACTTTATGTTTCAGGATCTCTATTAGTCCCAATCACTGCAGCAGTGGGTCCATGCTTTTATTTTCATGGTGCCAGTAGATGGCACATAAATCGTTTAATTTGCAATATTTTTTATGAAAATTGTTACACATATACTTCTTTTTATAATAAATGCTCAAGCAAATTTTCAAGACAATTGGTTCAGTACATACTTTTTATTTTAGAAATTCCCAAAAAAGTATATGAATTTCGCACTTTTACACTAAGAGAGCCCCTTAACGCGATTTCGAGTAAACTAGTGCCTTATAATAAAAAATACACTTTAAAACACGAATCTATTTAAATTTCTTCAAGTGAAAGTGTCAGAATGCGCGTTCCGCGCCAAAAGACAATGCCCTCTCCCTCTTATACATCCAGCTAACATATCCTACGATTGGATTTTGCATTAAGGGGCAAATGGCACATCAGAAAAGAGAATAGGAAGCCATTTTACTAATTAGAATGGCTCCCAAACGTGCTGTTATGCCCCGAAAGCTTTTTTCTCATCTGATATAGAGCGATTAAAAATCTACGATGCGATACGATATATTAAAACCGATTCTAATACACTTCGGAGATTGTAGTCTGAATGTATAAATGGATTAAGGGAGAGCCTAAAGCCTAAGGGTACCCGTTACAAATCATCGAGCTTTTTGTGTATTTAATTAATATTAACCAAGGGGAACTGGTACGTTTATTTTTTGTGAATGACTATTTTCAGGAATCTTGTATTCAAAATGTTTAATAATGTAATAGTAAATCTGTTTTTATTTCCGGAGAAATAAAACCTGTATTGGGACCAGTTTCTTGTTACGCTAATTCGTGGTTTCTATTACTTGCAAACCAAACGAGCGATGAATGAAAGAAGACACGGGGAAATCTAAAAGTTGCACTTAACTACCTGTCTATTCATCATGGAGAAATCCCAATAGATTCTTGACTCTGATACTCAGGAGTAAAACTAATATATATAATAATTCGCTGTAAAATGAAAATGAGAGATATCTTACATTTCAGTTCGTTCAGAGAGGGCCATTAACGCCCTTGCGTACGTGTTCATTAGTGATCGTCGGAAGGTTATATATTATGTCTAAAGTCCGGATTATCAGCATGACAGAAAGATCAAAATAAGCACTTACATCAGCAAAAAATGTCGCAAAAATAAGCAAAGTTTTTATGAAATAAGCAAGGTTCAAGAAAAAAAAGTGTCAGTAAACATGGATATATTGATATAAATATGAATAAAGGACATTAACATTATATTACATTTATTTTTAATTATCGTATTATTAACAATAAATAAAAAATTACCAAGATGTTAAGCTATAATATAATAAAAAAAATCGAAAAATAAATAATATATTAATATATTTTTAATTCATGGCCATTATAAAAAAAACAATTAACAATAATATGTTTTTTAAAATTTTCTTGTAAAAAGCTGTGTCTTCTATCTGTATACATATATTTATACGTAGAAAAAGTTCTTTCAACATCTGCAGACGTGATTGGTGCGTATTTAAATTTAGACAAATGTATCGGTACAACAATATAATAAATTTGGGCTGTCTGCAGACAAATATTAGTTTATTACATGACAAGTATAACGATGGGTTTTCCTGTTTATCTCCTAAGCCTAAGGGATTAAAATTCTTATGGTTTATTGAATTATTAGAGTTTTATAGCTCTGCATACTTCATAGAATTTTGTTTAAGAGAGGAAGTAACATAAAATTTCACTATAGTTTATCATAAGAAGTAAAATAAACAAAGACAAGCAACATATCTTTAAAATAAGCATTTTTCCTAAAATCTTAATTTTAGGAAAAAAGCAAACAAACTAAAAAATAGTCAGCCCGCCAATGTCGAATTATAACAAATAACTCGATATGGATGCTCTAGCGGCTGTAGGAATAATTTTATAGTCTGGTTACGCCTGTATTCGTGGTTTCTATTACTTGCAAACCAAACTAACGATGAATAATAGAAGACACGGGGAAGTCAAAAAGTTGCTCTTCATTACCTGTCTGTTGATCAAGGCCAAATTCCAACGAAAACTTGATTCCGACATTCAGTTAGGAGTAAAACTAATATAAAATAATTCGCTGTAAAATTATTTTAAACCTATTAATCATTAAAAATAATATATTTTATTTATCATCAAAATATTACCTCAATTCTGAAAACAACTGATATTGAAGAACAATATTTGCAAGTTATCCCAGAACTATATTGGCACCAAACGGCAACAATTGAAATAGAGCGTATAACATCCGAAGATATACGAATCCGAAGAGGAGTGCGACAGGGTTGCATCTTTTCATCTTTCGTCTTTTTAATAAATATACTTATAAAGGTACTTTATAAGGGAATAAAAACTTATAAAACAATATTTTAATAAAAATTTTTATAAAAAATGAATTATGTATAGACCATTTATATATAAAAGGATTAAGCATAAAAAGAAAAAAAAACAATAAAAAATCTAAGAAGTGAATAAAGAAAATATCAGAATAATGGGGAAATGAATCCCGAGAGAATACTAATCAAAAGTTTTAAAGAATCCATATATTTTTTATTTATAAAATCCTTTTCGATATTTGAAAGTAAAATACTTCTACGAGCATACATTTTTAACCTTTCATGAACCGAGCCGTGCCAAAAGATTATCGAGACTTATTTCTGAATCCCGATATTTACCAAAAATATCGTGTAATTCCCAACGAAACAAATTCGGTCCTTCAAGCAAGGCGGATAATCGCCCTACTTTCTTTGTTTCGATCTCTTTTTGTACTTTCAACTCCCCCGAAAACATTTTCTATCGTTTCGAAACGCGATGTCGAACTTGTTCCAAGTAATTTTTGCGATTGTAAATCGTTTTAAGGTGGGAGCCGACGGCCGAAACAATCGATGTTTGTAATAATGAATAATAACGGGTTCGCATGCTTCCAATTCGGCTTCGCAGATCAAAACATATAACTGATGGCTATACACAGGCTTTCAGGGACGCCCTAAGAAGTTTTCCAAGGGATGGAAGGAGTTTGCGAAGAAATATGCCCAATATTTTTTTATATACAAAGCCCAATAGTCCTAGGACTAAAATTCAATTAATATTAGAAATAGAACGTGATTTCACGACCGGTGATTCAGTACTGATTTATAATAAATCACCGATAACTGCCGTTCCTGGCGAACTTCGATCACGGTAATCAGTGACCAGATATATCTGATACCAATTTCGTGGTCACTGTTTTGTTTTGATGGCATATTAATCAGAAAAGAAGAACAGAAGATGAATACAGATTTATTTATATAACTGATGGGTATACACAAGCTTTCAGGGACGTCCTAAGAAGTTTTCTGAGGGATAGAAGAAGTTTTCCAAGAAATAGGTGGAGACTTTTTTTATTTACGAAGCTCCACAGGCCTTGAAGGCCTAGGGCTAAATTACCATCAACATTAGTAATAGGACGGTATTTCACTACCGGGGATTTAGTCTCCGTGATTTATAAATCACCGCTAACTATCGTTCCTGACTAACTTCGATCACGGTGATCAGTGACCAGATATATCAGATATCAATGTCATGGTCACTGTCTCACAGAACAATGTCTCATACAAACTCAATGGGCATATTAGTCTGAAGAGAAGAACCGAAGATGAATACAGATTTATTTATATAACTGATGGTTATATACAGTCTTTCAGTGACGTCCTAAAAAGTTCTCCGGGGGATAGAAGTTTTCGAAGAATTATTCGTAAATAACAATGCAAATAGTTTTCGGAAACTCAAGAATAAGCCTCGATGGGCGTAATCTTAAACAGTAGAACAGAATATGAATGAAAATTTATTTATAGATGGTAACATAGCCCCTTCCTTCAACTTCATTCAACTTATAATGGAAGGTAAAAGAAAAATAGAAGGAAGCGTGGTCCTGGCAGATGAAATGATCTGGCTGCATAAAGGATTTGACATGACTAGACCTCCAAACCCTAAGCAGGACAGCACAGGAGGGCACACATATTTATCATCTCTCATTATGTGTCTCAAATAGGAAAGTGTTCATTGACTGATAAGGCCATATAAATGTATGTAAAATAGGTTAGATACATTTGTCCTATTTGAAGGCCTGTGAAATGTAGATATATCGGGGAATCCTCAAGATTTCATGGACATTGCATAGGTACCTCAAACGAAGAAGGTCTGCATAGAATAGGCAAGGCACGAGAACTTTTCAACGCAGTAAAAGGAAAAAACTATCATGACTAAAAAACATCAATGGACAAGGCTAAGTTTTGAACAGCTAATCAGAACAGCTGAAGACAGAGAAGAGTTTGCAATTATATAGTAAACCTCCATTAATGAGAGGACACTTTAAGAAGAAGAGCTCGGTAAAGCAGTGTCAACATTTCAAATTGTGTTGGTTTTAAAATGAACACATTTTTTTGTACCTGGTAATTTGAAATATATATTTCTATACATGATTGGTTCTTATTATATTTGGACAGTCATTCAAGAATGAAATATAATAAAAGTTGTTTTTCTTTTATAGACGGTTGCCATCTTCATTAACGGTTGGCAACAATATCAACGAAGTGATTTTTTATCTTGTACAAGATAAGATACTAAAGATGTGTCCAAATCAGTCCAATTTCTTACATTTTTCAATCACTAATGTTTGTGTCTTCCCATTTCCTTCTTACCTTACAATTTTGCCTTTGATAATCAATTTCAAAAATTTTAAAAGTTGTTCATCGGCAAACTGTTACGAAGCAGATAACTATTACTGTTTCTTTGATAAAAACCGGATTAGAAAGTGCTGGTAATGTATTAAGCAAACCAATCATGGTCTTATTATTTGCCCAAATCTTATTATTTCTATTCATTTTACCTGTTAAGCTCATTTTATTTATTGTTATTTTGCTCATCTAAACAGTTACAATTTTTGTAGGTAATTACCTATCAGTCTCTCTTACGTATCAATATCGCCAGGATCATGTGATAATTAATCACTAATGTATTGTCAAAATATCACCTTTATACAATTTTTTTATTTTTCAATAAACTAAATTTAAGTGAAAAAGAAAAAGTTCAAGTTTTTTTAAGCAACTGACAAAAATTGTTGTGAACTATTTGGCGCAGTCATAGTAGGATGATAAGAGTATGCAATAATTATTTTAACTGCGGTTTTTTTATTAACGAGAAGAAATGTGTACATATTTTAATAAATACGTTTTTTGAGATTGTTTATCATTTTACCCCTTCGGCCGTTCATGAATTTCGTACTGAGGAAGTATAAGGCGAAACGTTAGCCCTATCCTTGTCCGAACAGTGTAATCCTTTCCTGTCTGTCCTTTTCTTTGCCACACTGAAATCGGCATTTCACTTGGCTCTTTTCTCTTTATATTTGAGAGTATAATTATTGATTATCGAGCTTAGATGTACGTTAGGGGGAAAGGGGGAAGGTGATTAAGCTATATGGAAACTCACCCCTTTCGGTGCTTCGGGGATGTCTGACTGATTGGGGATAAAATACGGGCGAGATCTAATATTTAAATTAGATACTGTTTTCTCTTTCTCTCCCTGTGTGTATGTGTGTGAGTGCCTTAGTTTCCCTTAACCCTTATATTCGCCGTATCGTATGGTCAAACAGAATGACGAATGGAGTTTTTTCTTTTATTTTGAAAAATCCCGGTGCTGATTTATTCATCCCGCTCCTGATTTAATTAGGCGGGCCTGTTGTGTCACTTTGGGTAAAATATTATTGAAAATTCACCTGACGTTAGTGCCCGACGACAAAGCCTGTCCCGACTCCTTTGAAATATACAGGACAAAAAAAGCAATAAATTGGCATAAACTGACAAGGAATAATTCTACGCTATCTATTAAAATTTACATTGCACAAGACTTTTTTTCTACGACCGTTTAATAACATGCTCATTATGCGCTATTTTTTAATAGATAATAGCACCCATTCCTTTACCCGTGAGTAACAGTTTATTACTCACGGGCTGAAGTTAGATTCAAGTGGCGTTGATGATAATAGTCATTTCCTATACCTATATTATATTCATTGACAGTAGGTACAAATTTATGCTTATAATTTTTCGGAAACGAATAGAACTTGGATTGACTATTTCTTGTTGTATTTTTACAATACATAAGAATTTGGTAATAATAGGCAACCAATTATTCAGCCAAGTAGTAAGCATCATTTAGGTATTTTTGTAAATTATGATTATTATAAATCTCTAGTAGTTGATAATTATATTTTTTGCTATATTTTAATTTACTATATTTAAATGGTCTTTTATTTACTATATTTAAATTAAAATAAAAAAAGGTCGTAGAAAAAGTATAGTATTCTACTCGCATGTAATGGCTGTTACTCGCCTATGGCTCGTGCCGCAAACTTCATCATCGTGAGTAATAGCCATCATTACATGTTCGTTGAATAATATACTATTTTACACAAGACTACAGTTAGGATTAACAAATAGTGAACTTGATTTTTGATGGATTTTCTTTCTTGTTGCTCCAAGCTGTTATCTTTGGTCTTTAACTTTTTGCCACCTACATATCCTCCAGATTCACCATTTTAATTAGTTTTATTTTTCCACTTATTTGTAATTTTATTATTTAAAACCTGTTGATTTTTCCTCTTCTTCTATTGTATGCTCTCATTCCTAAAGGGCACCCCCGTTAAGACAGGTAAAATGCCCTCGCTATCAGAATTAAATTTTTTTCATTTTGTTATGTTCTATGTGATTCAAAAATAAGACAGAACAATTTTACCCCCCACCACCAAAAACGTATTTTTTTCGTTTTTGATTTTTTTTGAGGTGGGATCAATTTAAAAATTTCAAAAAATTCCCACACATATATTTTACACAGATATCTAATTTTTATAGACCCATAGGTTGAGTGTACATAACCTCAAAATCCATTTTTGCTATTATTTTTTTTTTAAAAGCGTATAAATTTTTTATGAAGATGGCTACATGTCTATTTTTGTCTATGTATTTTATCAAAAACTATATTTCTAATTTTTGCTCAGATTGTTCCGTAATTTGCCCCACCTTCAAAAATCCAAAAAAACTGGTTTTTAGGGGGTTTTGGGGATTGTCCCATTTTAAAGAGTTCAAAATAGATCAAACCAAGGTTTTTTATATGTTATATTTAATTTAAAATAACTGAGTCCTTTAGCACAATTAAAAATGGAAGAAACACGTTCAAGCGCCCCAAAAACGTGGGCGGTTTTTTTGGGTCTTTTTTGATGGTTTAAACATTTTCTCTCATTTATGAATGTCCTAAATGACAGTTATTTAAAATTATATAGATAGCCTATAAAAAACCTTGATTTGATTTTATAAAGTCTATAAAATGGGGAAAACCCCATATATACCGAAAAATCTGAAAAAATTAGAAATATCTCTAAAAAAAGGTTATACGCTTTTTTCCAAAAAAAAATAAAAATGCATTTTGAGGTTATTTACACTCAATCTATGGCTCTATAAAAAATATACATGTTTTGTAAAAGCCTCAAATATGCATGTGCATTTTTTGAAATATTTAAATTTATTGCATCCCGCCTAAAAAATAAAAAAGAAAAAATTACGTTTTTGACGGTAGGGGAGAGGTAAGGCAGAGGTATAGGGTTGAAATTGCGCTGTTTTATTTTTTTAACCACATAGAACATAAAAACTGAGAAAAAAATAAATTCTGGAAGCGAGGGCATTTTGCCAATTTTAACGGGGGTACCGTTTATTCCAAATAATATATTATAAAAGGTTGTTAATTTTTTTTTCCGGATTGTTATCGCATCTAAATTAGTTCTGTTGTTTCCTAGAAAGTTTTTGTTTTTACTTATTTTCGTTTGGTCAGACGGTATTGGTTTATTATTACTTTTTTCTTTCCTAAAATCTTTAAAACATTTTTACTACTGTTTATTCCTTTTTTTTCCAAAATATTTAAATTTTATTGAATTAAATGGTATAATTTGTTTAAAATACACGATTTTCAAGTTTTAATATCAGTTCTATATTGATCGAACATTTTCCACACGATTTCTTATCTGACCCAAATTCGGGAACGCCACAAAAATTCCAATTTTTGTATATTCGCCATTTGCCATAAATCAAAAGTGGGATTTCTAATATCAGAGGAGTGCGGCACATCCTATCTTAAACCTTTTTAATCAATGCCAAACCGAATGAGTCATTTGAATAATTGATTATAGATATGTGGCCGCGTTTAAAAACCCTTTTCCCTTCCGTACCTCGTAGGGCCAGATTCAGAGAGAGAAAAGGTGGGGAAGAGCAGAAAAATACAGTATCGGAACCAGTAATTTTTATTACAGTTTTTCACTTTGGTTATTATCTATTCATGGGATATTGACGTTCTTAAAGGATACTTATTTGAATTTGTAATATTTTACATTGCAAAAATAGCCCGATCAAAGAACAATCTGGCCCCAAAAAAATAAAGGAAGGATGAAAATTTTGGATAGGTAGTTGAAATTGTCTATTATTATATAAGAAAAAGTTTACAATTCTACATCCCCTCCATTTTACAAAAATGGAGGGGAATACCCCCCTCTCGAAGATGAAAAAAATACATTCAAAATAAGACCGGAATTGGATAAAATGACTAATTCTAAACAACTTTTCTTCTATAGAGTTTTTTCACTAAGTCAATACTTTTCGGGTTATTTACGAGTGAATATGTTCATGTTTAACAAAATAAAACATGTTTTTGGACGGTTTTTCGGAGATAAGTAAGCATTTTAGCGAAAAAAAATATTCTTAGCAAAAATATAGCCCATCAAAAATTGAAAAAAATGGTGTATACACATGAGGTCTGTAGACCCAGTAAAAGCAGAGTTGCTAGGTTCTTCTTCGTCAAATTCCAAATCGAATATTTCAATGTGAAATAACCCAAAAACGGAGCACTTTTAGGGAAAAATTCATTTTAACTTTTTTAAAGTGTTTAAAAAAGGTTTATTTTTGTTTTTTAAAAAAACTTGTAATATTAAAAGTAAGTGAATTACGCTCCAAATATTTTTGGTCCCTTTTATTTTTTGGTAAAAAAATCGCGAAAGTCACCCCCTAATTAGCATCACATATACGTTTTAACATTACCACTTCACAAGTTACTTTGTCTATGTATTATTTATATGATCTATAAGTTTCATCGTTTCAAAGTGCTTCGTTTTGAAAAAACTGTAGTTAAAATGGCTTGAACGAGTAACTAATCACGAGTTTAGGCAAATTTTGAACAGCCATAGCATAACCAATTTTTGTCTAACAAGAAAACAAAAAATCAAAAATATTCAGAAAAGCAAAACGTACATTTTATTACTCTTTGATATTTTTGGTATTCCTAATTGTTTTTAAGTTAATTCCATAACCAATTACGATTTTTTTCAAAATTAAAAAAAATGTTTTATTTTAAACTCAATTTTTTTCAAAGCTGAGCACTTTGAACCAATGAAACTTATAGATAATATAAACAATACATAAGAAAAGTAACTTGTAAAGCGTTAACGATTAATTTTATTTGAGAAGCTAATTAAGGGCTGATTTTTGCCATTTTTTACCAAAAAATAAAAGGAACCAACAATATTTTGAGCATAACTCACTTACTTTTAATGTTAGAAGTTTTTTTAAAAAACAAAAATAAACCTTTTTTTAAACACTTTAAAAAAGTTGTAATGAATTTTCCCCGAAAAGTGCTGCTTTTTTTGGTTATTTCACATTGAAATATTCGATTTGGAATTTGACGAAGAAGAACCTACATTTCATTAGCTGCAATTCTGCTTCTACTGGGTCTTCAGACCTCAAGCATACACCATTTTTTTTTTAATTTTTTATAAGCTATATTTTTACTAAGAATATTGTTTTCGCTAAAATACTTACTTTTTGAGTTATCTCCGAAAAACCGTCCAAAACCATTTTTTTTTTGGTTAAAAATGTGTTCACAATTTGGCACATTCACTCGCAAATAACTCGAAAAGTATTGACTTAGTAAAAAAACTCTATAGAACAGAAGTTACTTAGAATTAGTCATTTTATCCAATTCCTGATTTATTTTGAACGTATATTTTTTCACCCCCGAGAAAAAAATTTTCACCCCGTATTTTCCAATTTTTGTAAAATGGAGGGGATGTAGAATTGTAAACTTTTCTTATATAATAATAGACAATTTCAACTACCTATTGCGAAATTTTCCTCCTTCCTTTATTTTTTTTGGAGGTTTTCGTAAAATTTTGCGTTCCCTGATCGGGCTAAAAAACATTGTTTAACGAGAAAGTGGCAATGTCTAGATACAGCCGTTTCGTCAGAAATATTCAATTTCTTCGTTTTCTTATATTCTTGCACTTAGAATATGAAATCTTTTTAAGAAAATCCTAACAGGGTTAAAAAATTCTAAATCAATTTTAAGAATTTTGTAAAATTACAAGAAGATTGTAAGAAGAACGCAAGCATATTATTGTTAGATCGTTCAAAAACGTTGTATTGTTGAATAAATTAAATCAAAATTAGTCCATCAAGAAATAATAACGAAGAAAAAATGGAATAACACATGAAAAACTGGTTGAAAGTAATGATTATATGTGTAATATCACTTTGAAATCATTGAAATAATCATTGAAATCACTGGTAGAAAACTCATCTGAGATCCATGAGATCTGATCGTAGTAGACGAGCGGCAGCAACCCCCAAAATTACGTTATACCGATCACGAAAATCAACTTTAAGGTGAATGACCAATTTTGGCCACTATTTATGTTTTCGAGGTCGCTAAATCCGAATATGAAGTTTATTTTTATCTAGAATTGGTGGAACATGTTGAAAAATCAAATTTTATGTAAAAATACGAAAAATCAATTTTGATGATTTTTCAACTTTACCTCGCTGTATCTTTGGTTGCTGTAAATAATTTTGCTATGGTTGCTTTGGTTGCTGTTTTTTTGAAAATTTCACTGTGTCATCTTTGCAGTATTTAGATAAAAATGAGATTTGTCCGAAATGTTTAGACAAATTAAAAGAGGAGTTGTTAATTTTTAAAAATTTTGTCGACAGATTTCGTTAGTTTCATGTTTACTTAAAAAAGTTGGGTGACAAACTTTTTAGTTTATAATTTTAACCAACACAGCAATAAAATATAGCTCATGAAGAAGTTTTCTGGAAAATTTAAGTCAAAATATGTAATAGGAAAAAAGTTATGTGACTTTATAGGGGAGCGGCACACCACAAAAAATGTACATTACCCTTATTTCTCGATATACTGACCACGGTGTGGTTAATGGTTAATTTTATGTGCCACTCGTCTATAAAGTCACATAACTTTTTTTCCTATTGCATATCTTGACTTGAAATTTTCCAGAAAACTTCTTCATGACTTATGTTTTAATGCTGTGTTGATTAAAATTATGGACTAAAAAGTTTGTCACCCAACTTTATTAAGTAAACATGAAACTAACGAAATCTGACGACATGTTTAAAAATTAACAACTTTTCTTTTAATTTGTTTAAACATCTCGGACAAATCTCATTATTATCTAAATTCTTCGAGAGTGACACAGTAAAATTTTCAAAAGGAAATATTTACAGGGACTTATTATTTATGTGTCATAACCAAACTTATGAAGACTTGAAGAATAGAACACATTATTATTTTTTTAAGGTCCAACTGGCATCTTTCGTCGTATTTAGCGTTGTTGATTGGCTGTTAAAGGGTAAAAATCGAAGCAGTACGGATCTGGAGAGAGGGCGATGAAAAAGCGTTGCATAGCGGGTGACGCCGTCGGCCGAGAGATACACATTATCTTGAAGGGAGATATTTAGAATAGGTAGAAATGAATAATCTGAACGTACGAGAAAGATGAACAAATGTCAATTATCGGACGAGAAAGAGAAAGGGAATAATCAATCGATATTTGCTTCAGACTTAGTTGGTATCACACTAATTGTCAGATGAGGGACGAGGGGATAAGGAGGGGGGGCTTCGGAATATTGAGAAGGAAAATCGAAATATTCTATAGATTCAGACGTATATCTCATTTACATCGGGAGCTTTAGTCTCAAATGGATTGATACCATTGCTCACAAAAAGTCAAACTGGAAAATTTGTTGAATATTCATATCTTGTTCGGGCTGTCACGATAGTACAAACATTCGACATAATCCTACAATGAGATTTAACTAAAAGCTTTAGGAAATTCGTCTTCCGCTCAGGAAAATTTTAGTAAGAAAACTATTTGTTTAGATCAACATTTCTCAATCAAATTAATATTTACTTCTTTAATATTGAATCTCAATCGTTCTTCCTTTTTCTGGGTCAGACACATTACTTCAGCACCATATGTGATTACTGTTCTAATTGCTGCTTTTTAAATTTTCAGTTTGGTATTCTGAGTAAGCTTCTTATCTTTGAGGAAGTTGGAGAGGAAAATAAATCGGAGGATAGCAGGCTCACTAAACTTAAGTAATAATGAATTTAGAAAACTCATGAACCACGGAGTAAGAGGACTTCTGAAAGGAGAAGACATCGTCAGATTTATCAAGACACAGAGACTCAGATGGATGGGACATATAGAAAGGAGAAATCCAGAAGCCGTCATCAAGAAAATTTCCAAATCGAGACCTGTATCAGGCAGACCACGAGGAAGACCCAAAACTAGATGGGAGAACCAGATAGTCTAGGGGGGACCCAAAACTAGAACCAGATATTCTAAGGTATATGAAGCCATAAAACACCTTAAAAGAAATAAATCACTTGGTTGCAATGACATGACGGCAGAACTTTTGCAGAACATGGGTGAACATGTATGGAGAATCAGCAAATGGCCCAGTGATTGGTGTACCATTTACTCCCATTCATAAGAAAGGCGTAACCACAAAATGTAGTAACTACCGAACCATTTCACTAATTTCACACCCAAGTAAAATTCTGTTGTGTATCATCAAGTGTCGCATGCAGACATACATGGATAGACAAATACTATAAGAACAGGCAGGCTTCGTGAAGGGTAAAGGCACAAGGTAGCAAATTCTTAATATGCGACAACTCATTGAGAAAGCACGAGAATTCAAAATTCCGATGATCATCTGCTTTCTGGTTTATCAGAAGGAATTTGACTGTGTAAACTGGATAGTTTTGTGGAAAGTTCTACATGAGATGGGGGTTACTGATTATCTGTCAGCTATGGTGAAAAGCCTATATGAGAACAGTGAAACTAGATTAAGAATACCTTAAAACCATAAGTCCGATCCTTTTAAAATAGGTAGAGGAGTCCGACAAGGATGTATTCTATCTCCAAGTCTTTTTAATTTCTATGGGGAATATATAATGAGAAAAGCACTCGACAAATGGAATGGCGGTATTTCTATCGCAGGAAAGAAGATCTCAAATCTCAGATATGCAGATGATACATTAATAACTGCATCCGAAGAAGAAATATCCAGCCTGCTGCAGCTAGTGGAAGCCGAAAGCAATAGATGTGGTCTCAAGATCAATAAACAAAAAACAAAAATTATGATAGTAGATTATTCAAATTCACTTCAGACAACAGGAGCGTTGGACCAGTTTGAAGTGGTAAACGAGTTCAATTATCTAGGATCCTACATCAGTAATGCAGGATCTTGTGAAACAGAAATACGTAGGAGAATAGGCATGGCCAAAAACGCTATGAGTTGATTATCGAAAATCTGGAAAGATCGCTCCTTGTCGAAGAACACCAAAATAAGAATAGTACGTGCCTTAATTTTTTCCATATTTAATTACGGATCCGAAACATGGACAATGAAATCGGACGACTGAAAAAGGATTGACGCCTTTGAAATGGGGTACTGGAGAAGAATGCTTTGGATCTCATGGACGGAACATAGAACAAATCACTGAATCCTCCAAGAGCTTAATATTCAGACTCGACTTTCCTCTATTTGCCTCTCCACCGTCTTAAAAATTTTCGGCCATATTGCAAGAAGAAATGATGATAATCTTGAGAGACTTATAATTTCGGGAAACGTTGAAGGGCGCAGAAGTAGAGGTCGCTCACCTACTCTATGGACGGATCAAGTACAGAAAGCCAGTGGAAAAACATTATCTGAATCCATGAGGGAAGCTCAGGACAGAAGCCGATGGAAAGAGATAGTTGCTCTTATTATAGGGAATCACGACACTCAGCAATGAGGAAATGACTGAGGAGGAGTCAACATGCCTTAACAAGGGCTTAAGGTATAAGGATGCGTCTGCATTTATCCTCCTGGATTGTTGGATCGAGTTTAAAAATCTAGTTCAAATTAGAATTTAATACGTCAGGCCAGGTTTTTGCAAAGTACTCGATGGAAACTTTTACAGCAGGTTTATATAATTAAATCTTGGTTTTGAATTTCATTTTTTTTTTTGCTGTGAAAAGAAAGAGGGGAAGATCTCAAGACTAATTTTGACGATTATGTGTACAAAGCAATGGAAATAAAAGTCTTCAAGATTGGTAGGATAAATACAACTGGAGAAAAAGTTTGAGAAAAGAACTATAGTGAAAAAGATGGAAATCCTTAGTAAAACATTCTTATATTCTTTAATGATTAACAATATGTGTTAAATATTATTCCACAAAGATAAAATTTTCATTTGGTAAATCTTCATTCTAATTTACATGAAACAATTTGATATTTTTTCCATTGTTTCCAATTGTCTGGAACATATTTAGATCTGCCTAATTCTCTATCCAGTAAAATTCCACCCCTAGCTATAACCAAACGACTATTTAAAAATATCATAAAACCTTATCAGAGTCTCCATCGTTCTTTTTTAATTATTATATCCATGTTGTTCCCAGCGCTGCCCCCTGTTTTATTTGATGGCACCCCATAGCTTTGTCATTTCTAATCATGCATTATAGAATCGTAATGAAAATAAAAATTTAAAAATTGATTTACAGCCTGGTGGGGACAGGGGAGACAGAGGATGGAAAATGCAAGAGTGCGTCTTTAATTGGTGTTGATTTACGGACTTTTTTATCTGCGGAGGATTTTTCATGGGTGGTGGGATGGAATATTTAATAAATGGCAGCTGGGAGATTAGAGAGAATTTGAATAGTGATTGAAATATTTAATAAGATGTTTACTACATTAACAGTAAAAGATACTAGATGATTTTTTTTCTTCTTCTTCTTCTTCTGATACAAATCAACTCATGGATGTTAGCGATCACATTTTCCATTAACTCTCTGTTTCTTGCAATGTGTATCAGATATTGTATGTCGTTAATCCCTGTCCATTGCCTTTTGTTTCGGAGCCAGGACATTTTCTTGCGTCATATTCCTCTCTGGCCTTCAAGTTTCCCCTTGATTATAAGTTGAAGGAACTGGTATTTATCGTTTCGCATTATGTGACCCAGATATGCCGTTTTCCTTTTCTTGATAGATTCGAAAAGGTGGCGTTATTGGTTGATTCTCTTAAGGACATGTACATTTGTGACTTTCGCCGTCCTTTGTATCGTTAGAATACGGCGATAAAGCCACATTTCGAAGGCATCTAATGTGTTTATATCCCTCGTTTTGAGTTTCCAGCCTTCTACGCCATATAGCAGCACCGACCATACGTAGCACTTAGTAAACCTTAGTTTCATTTGAAGATCGAACTCTGAACAGGTCAGTACCTTTCTGAATTTTACGAAAGCTTGTCGAGCTTGCTTAATGAGACATTTTACTTCCCTGTCTGATGCCCAGTTTTCAAAAAGCCACGTTTCCAGATATTTAAATTTGCTCAACATTTCAATGGACTTGGTATTCAGTGTTATGGTGGAGTTTTCAAGTGCATCCCTGTTTCTGGAAATGATCATAAATTTGGTCTTTTTGGTATCAATCTCTTATCCCATTCTCTTACTGTATTCTCCGATTATAGTGACAAGTCGTTGAAGATCGACTGTGTTGTCACAAACTAAGACACCATAATCAGCCTATCGTATGTTGTTGATCATTATGTACTCCATTCACTTTGATTCCCATCTCTGCATCTTCCAAAGACTCTTTAAATATGGCTTCGGAATAAATGTTAAATCGCAAGGTAGAAGAAGAAGAGGTAGAGCGAGGAAAAGTTGGCAGGTAGGAATAAACAAAGCCATGGATGAAAGAGGTCTGCAAGTAAATCAACGTGCGGACAGAGAGGAATGGCGAACGGGTATCGGAAGACGAAGAACGTTGTAAACCGATAATATATATAATAAATGTTAAATAAAAGAGGGGAACGCACACATCCCTGTCGAACACCAGATGATTACAGTGTCGAACACTAGATGATGAAATAACTATAATGCTCAGTCGATCAAAAAACTTTTATTTTAACATCTATAAGGAATGGATAATTAAAACTTCTTTGCGAGAACCGTAACCAAAACTTAAAACTTCTTTATGAGTACCGTATGGTAATCCAAATTTTTCTATCCCTATTCCGAGTATATATCTTCCCATTTTTCTTTTACTGCTACTCTTTGCTTGAATTTTTAATTTAGATATACGTAACTTGTCAATACCTCTATATTTTCTTGACCAACTTGTATTTGTCTTACATTTTAAATTTTCGTAGTTAACTGTTATTTTGTTTCAATATAGGTACAGTTGAACCAGAATACGAATAGACGTGAATATACTGTGCGCGCTAAAGTATAGTAGATTCCAAATTACGGCACTGAGCGCTCGATTGGTCGAGATCCGCTTAACTGTTTATGTGGATAGTTTCACTGTTGAAGCGATTCGAGACGTTGACAAGTTTTGTGTAAAATCTCAATTATTAATCATATTTGACATTCAAGCCCATGATGTAATAGAGGGTTAACTAACTTTGAAATTAAAGGTCATGGTACACAATAATAATAATATCTTATGGCATTTTTGCCGGGGAGATCCTTTCGGATTGTTCCGGCGCCATTTATATCTTTAACCCTGTTTCAAGTAGCTAGTGTCGATGTACACTAGCCCAGGGGATCGACGGCTTAACCTGCTCTCCGAGGCACGGTGAAAGGGCTCGTATCATTTTTAGAAATGAAAAATTGATTGTCGTTGGCAGGGCTCGAACCCGCGAGCTCTGGCTTATGAGGCACAGTGATCATGCCGTTGAGCTAGGGCCGCTTACATGGTACACAATATAATTAATAAACAGGCAGTGATACACGTCGAAATGTGTGTATTTATTAGGAGTCTACGGATCGTTAGTGAATAGGTCTTTAGTTTTCTTGTTAGTAATTTACGTTAGACAACCTTTACAGTTCAGATTGCAGTTATAATAAAATATACCACGTTGTGATATTTTCTGTCCCCTATATTATTTAATGTCTATGCTGAACATATCATCAGAGCTTATCTTGAAGATCGCTCTGAAGGTGTCAGAGTCTATGGAATCATCATTAACAATGTAAGATATGCCGATGACACCGTAGAATTAGGGGAAACAGAAGACCAACTAAAAATATTGATAAACATATTATCAGAAGAAAGTCAAAGGCTGGGCTTGGACATTAACTTTTCCAAAACCAAAATCATGGTATTCCACAAGAGCCCCCATGAACAAGTTACATCCAACATACATATAAATGGTATCACCCTTCGAGAGTTACCAAAGCTTCATATACCTGAGCAAAGAGCTAAATAGTCAGCTGGACCACTCAAAAGAAATTAGAAGACACATTGAAATAGCAAGGTCTGGTTTCATGAACATGCGTAAAATACTCTGTAGCCCCAAGCTATCAGTCACAATAAGATTGAAAATACTAAAGTGTTATGTGTGGTCTCTATTACTATGTGGCTGTGAGACCTGGACATTAAAACAGTATGACGTCAACAGACTGAATTCATTGGAAATGTGGTTGTACTGCCGAATGCTAAGAATAAGCTGGACCAGCAGAATTATGAATGAAGAAGTACTGGAAATAATAACCACACGTCCTCATCTGGTCAATACAATCAAAATTAGAAAGGCGTCATATTTAGGACACGTAATGCGCCACAGGGAATTTGAGCAGCTCCTGGTAATATTAGAAGGCAAAATCGAAAATAAAAGGGGTATAGGACGAAAGAAAAAGTCCTGGCTTCGAAACATCGGAGGTTAGACCCACACAATAGGAAATGACTTAATTCGTCAAGCCCAGAACAGAGAGAAATTTGCCATATTGATCGCCAACCTTAATAGAGAAGGCACCAAGGAGAAGGAGGGATATTATATTAAAAAAAATCATACGGTTTTCTAATATAATCGGTTCGCTAAACTCAGAAATAACTAGCTAGTGATTTTAGTAAGTAATTTTTTGTTTTTTTTTTTGCTAATTTTGCCAAAATTGGCAAAATTACTAACTAGTTAGTAATTATTAACTATTTAGTGATTATTTTTTTGCCAATTTTGCCATATTGGCAAAATTACTTACTAAAATCAGTAGGCAGTTGTGTCTGAGTTTAGCGAACCGACTATATTTAACTTTTTTAAAGATCAACGACCAAATTATACAGAACATACTAATAATACATGTATCTTAAATACCTTTAATGGCATGTATTTTACCAATGCGATTACAGCTGCTCGAGTTTAAATGACAAATTAATCGGAGATAACGGTCCTCAAACGGACATTTCGACTAATTAATTCTCACTTGATCTGTAAAAAAAGCGCTCCTGAAATCGGCGCCGATAAAAGGCCAACTTCATAAATGATCGGATAAAGCAAAGTTCGGTTTTACCGAATCATAGCTGTCAATGTCGTAATTAATAGGAATATCGCATCGCAGCAGCAGCCGATACAGCGGGTGCGAAGAAGAGACCCGGCGCGATCGAGGGAGAAAAGGTCCTGACGTTTCCACAGTATCGCAAAAATTGAAGCTATCGGTTTGGCGAGCGTCAATCGCTCGCTAACGAGGAGAAAAGTTTTGCGGATTCGGGAATTCAATCGAAATGAGGGTTTAGTTTAGTGTATAGAGTGGCTTTCGTGGCAATTGAGAACTACCCAATTTCATATCTAATAAATTTGCTATTATTTAACAGAAATCTTTATAAAAACGTTTCTATATACTTGGCTTGGTCTTTGTAACTATGTCACTATGTCCGCAAATTTTGTAATCCATTTTAAAAATAGTTCTATGCTACATAGGCACCTGAAATTTTCAGAATAGCTCATAACTGGCTAACAATCATCACGTCATCACGTAGCGCTACAACCCTGGGTGGGTCCTGGCTGACTGTACAACTTTCTTCCAATTTGTTCGGTCTTCCATCAACCAAGGGTCAAATGGAATGTTCATTTTTCGGAGATCTGCTTGGATGTTATCTCTCCATCGCATTCTGGGACGTCCGAGTGGTCTTTTGCCTGTAGGAATCTCCTCCCATACCAGTCTTACAAGTTTCTCGTTATGAAGTCTGTGCTTGTGGCCTGCCCATCTTAGTCGCTGTGATTTAATTTCTTGGACAATATCGGTGTCATTGTAGAGTTCTTTTAATTCGAAGTTGGTTCTGATCCTATACTGGTTTGTGTTAATGTCGTGGTGAGGTCCGAAGTATTTTTCGTTCAAAACGTCTGAGCTTTTCTTTGTTTGATTTGGTCGTGATCCACGTTTTGCAACCATATGTTAGTACAGGTCTGACGATAGATTTATAGATTTTGATAATCAACTATTTATAATGGGAAATAAGCCACAATTTTACTAAAAAAAGATTTTATTAACGTTTCGAAGCCCAAATCGGCTTATTTAAAAAATTGTAAAATTTGTAAAATTGTGGCTTATTTCCCATTATAAATAGTTGATTATAAAAATGCCACAAGGAAATAGCTTCAGAACAGCATTAATAGATTTTGATCTTGGAACTTCTTATAAGATTTTTTGATTTTATAATCTTATCCAGTACGAATAGACAGCGATTTGCTGATTGGATTCTGTCTTTTATTTCTTCAGTAACATCGTTGTCAGCTGTGATTACGGCCCCCAGATACTTAAAACGTTGTACTCTTTCGAAATTGAAGGTGTTGACCGTCACATTTTGTCCTATCCTGTCTCTTCGTGTCGTTCTATTTATCCACATATATTTCGTCTTCTCTTCATTAACCGCCCTAATTGGTAGTAATAACTTGGGACCTTGAACCGATAGCAGTTCTGTTTTTATTTCGGCCGATCTCATGGCTTTCTCTAATACAAGGTTAAATAGTAGTGGAGATAACGCATCACCCTGTTTGAGTCCACTGTTGATTTCGAAGCTGTCAGACAATTTATTATTTACACGTACTTTTGATATTCCGCCCTCCATACAGACTTTAGCCATCCGAATGAGTTTCTTTGTGGACGGGATCGGTAAATAGACGTCAAAGGTAGAATTTCTGATGGAATAGTCATGATTAGGTCCTGCTGGAAAGACATGTAGATGCTCACGAATTAAGCCAACAGTTCCTTAAATATATAAAGGAGGAAGTGTTAAAACCCCGTGATCTTTGAAGTAGTTTCTGCAATGTGTTTTCTTATGAGGCCAAACAGATATCTTATTGCTCTTTTCTGTAATTTAAAAATAACATCAAATTGGGCAGCTGTACCAGAACCCCAAAAAGGAAGACCATATTAAAGATGTGACTCGAACAAAGAAAAATATGTTATATTGGAATAGGCTAAATTGATTTGCTTCGAAACAGATCTTATTGCATAGCAAGCTGAGGATAGTTTCTTACTTAACACATCGATATGAAGGGACCATTTAAGGTTGTTATCTAAAAATAAGTCACAGAAGATACTGAGCAAACAAATGAAATAAGATGCCCCATTGAAATTGCACGGTAAATTTTTAACCGAATGTTATGATCGTGAAGAATATACAAAGAAATAATCACTAATCAACCATGTTAAATTAGATAATATGAGTGCTAGCTTATTAGAAAAAGAACAGCGTTAATTTCTAAAGAAATATACTATCTTTTAAGTAAATCTATGCACAATAAAAAGAAATAATAGCTTCAATCAACTGGTTATTCAACTACATCACATTAACTTTAATAATTATTCTTGTACCAAGTGCCTTGGGCAGTGATCGAGTGAACATAGTATTTTGCAAACATTGCCTGAACTATGCCGACCATGTATAACCTACGTAGGGACTGACGCGTATTATTAAACGAATCAAATACCTAAAAATTGCGTAAAATTAAATGATCAGCCAATCATATTAACCACAAATCGTTCGAGTGTACAAATAAATTTTTTCGATCTATTGTTGAAATTTAGCAAAGCGGAACGGGGATAATGCTCATGTGAATTTTAAAAAGTCCTGAATTACGTATCGAGAATGGCTAACGAACAAAGAAGAAATACTTAATAGTTAATGATTTAGTTAAGGGGCTATGTACATATGTGTATTCTATCATTAGTATCATTTGTCATTACTGTTCTTTTCCTAATCGTTCAAATACAGCGCTTTATAAATTCCTAGTTTTCTGTATTATTTTTAGGTTCTCCATTAAGTACATATATGTATCACCATCATGTCATCTGTGTACACTCCTAGCTGAGTGGTGATTGCCGCCCTCTTTGGACTCTTCCGATTCATTTGTCGCGATGAATCAGTCTACATTAACTGCGAGTAATTAATTGTGTGACTTGGCATCTTCTACAATATTTCTTTATCGTTCCTGTTTTTACTCATGGTTCCTTATTCTCTAACTCCCATCTTCTTAAGGTCCTCAACTATCTAGTTGTCCCACCTAGTTTTGGGTTTTCCTCGTGGTCCATTTGGTGATTTTCTTGATAACTGCTTCTGGATTTCTCCTTTCTATATAGCTCATCCATCTAAGTATTTGTGCCTTGATAAGTCTGACGATGTCTTCTCCTTTCAAAAGTTCTCTTACTTCGTAGTTCATCAGTTTTCTAAATTCATTATTACCTAAGTTTAGTGATCCTGCTATTCTCCGAATTATTTTTCTCTCTAGGATCCTCAATATTTCTTTATCTTTCTATATCAGGCACATTACTTCAGCACCATATAAGATTAGTGGCCTAATTGCTCCTCTGTATATTTTAGATTAGTATTCTAAGTAAGCTTCTTATCTTTGAGGAAGTTCAGAAAGAGTCCAGTAGGTTATGTTTCCTACCAGCATTCTTTCATTTATTACTATGCTTCTATCATTAGTTCCATTAACTAAGACCCTAAGATATTTAAAGTAGGTATTCTACCTTTTTAAACTCAAGTTCGCTAATATATTTAACATCGTCACATTCACTGTAATTTTTCTTAAGCTTATTAGGTACTTTGTGTTGTTTTGATTTATTGCCACTACTCATTAAATAAGGATTATATTTTCTGACAGTAAAGAACCCACTCACCAAATCAAAACTGGTGAGACACTACAAAGATCACATCAACAACCCGGCAAAAGAGTCTTTAAGACGGGAAAAATTACGAAGACAAAGTAATTCGAATCCTTAAGGAAAATATTTAAAAGAGAAGCAAATGCTGATGTAAAAAGATATATAAATCTATAATGACAAAGAATGGAAGAGACGAACAAAAATACGAGCAGACAGAGTCAGTACTTGGTGCGACTATCACGGAAAATTATGAAGAATTGAAGGCACTTTTGCAAGGAGTGCTGTGAATAGGAAGGCACGACGATTAAAAATATCTAATGAGATCTAAACAGGTACCGATCTAAATAAGACCTTTATCTGAATGGTTGATGATACTAGCGAGGAACAAAGTAATCTGGGGAGAAGAGGAAGAAAAGTCTCGATGGCAACTACCGCACATGTATCCCCAAAGCTGCGAGTATAGGTAGATACACACAAAGTTGCAAGAATACGATGGCTAGGGCCTCTGCAAACAATGGGAGAACAAAGAATAAAAAAAACACGATCACAACAGAAATTTTAATAAACAAAAAAAGGGACGATATGATGGATGTGGATTTGACGAAAGAGCTGCAAAAAAGGTATTCAAAGCTAGATAACAACAGCAAGAGGTCCGAAAAACTTTTTACCTATGGTTCTAAAAAGCTTCATTTTGGTGCAAAAATAAGAATAAATTAACAAAAAGTTGAGAAATATTCTTGCTGGTCAAGCTCCCGACCTACGATCAATAAAATATTGAAAATATCAGTTCAAAAATGAAAACCGGAATTCCAGAAACAGATTGTGAACGGCGTCCTTGATCGTTAATTACTGTATTGGTGTTGTTGAGTGCGATAGACTGGAAATTAATATGTTTCTCCAAAATGTCGGATGTATCAAAGTCGATTACTCATTCGGATTTATTGTATATCGAATTTTTATTTAGTATCAATCCAATAAATGGGAAATTTAAAATATATGGTTTTGGCTCTCAATTGTGGTAATATTGATGTCAATAACAATATTTTTTTAAGTATAGATATGTCATTTAATGGGCCTTTTTAATGCTTAGGTATTTGGTTGTACAAATTACTCAAGGGAATTTGTCACTATTTGTAGGAACCAAGGCAACCCTGTATTCTCTCATCCTTCGATTTGCGCACAGTTCAAGTCTATTACTATCCTGGGCGTACTGTATGTTCATTTTGAATTTTACTTTCTACGTTGCCCTTTGTAAGTCGCTTATTTATTCCAGTTCATTCAAAGTCTTTGATATATACTAGAATAGAACATTTGTGAAAACACATGAATCATATGAGATCTTATACAGTCCTGAAAATTTTCCTATCCTGGTTCTGGTTACCCAGACTGACAATATAATGCAAATAGAATGAAATGACTAAACCACATTCAAATAGCAAATTCCCAACTATAAACAAACGCACATGTTACTATTCACCGTCTCATTCGTCAAGAGGCTGTTAAATGTAATTTTTACATGGTTTATGCAAAATGCATTTTACAGGTCCAAACTGGTCAGTCTGCAAATTCAAATTGCATGTAGCGTGTTGGATTTTAAGATACAATTCAGGACGACCCTGTTTAGCTTCCATGCGCGTTTGTTTACAGTTGGGAATCTGTAAAATGAATGGACTTTAGACGACTCTGTGCTCTAAAATACGTTTTTATGGATTCCGCCGCTCTGTCCGATACACACAACTTAATTATACTGTTTTTAATGATGTATTTTTCTTAAGGGGATGGGTACAAACTTTCGGCTTCAATGCTATTTAAATGGGATTCATTTTTTTCGAATCCTGAGAAAACTAATAAATATTTTTAAAAAATTTAAACGCAGAATGAAAGATTACGTTATTACCGAGGGCCAAAAGTCCCTGAAAACTTCTATAATGTTTATTTTAATAAGTTACAGGGGTGAAAAACTAAGTGAAAATTTAGTGTGATTTTAATTTCAAATATCTCATTCAAACGAAACTTTTTATTCATTCTAACGGACTTTTGGCCCTCATTAATAAAGTAATCTTTCATTCTGCGTTTAAATTTCTCAAAAATACTTATTAGTTTTCTCAGGATTCGAAAAATGATTACATTTAAAATACATTGAAAATTATGACAGGCGTCAAAATTTTGCATTTTGTTCCTTTTCCCTTAGAGTGAGAATGAAACCTAGTTGATATTATATCACCTATGTTTCATTCTTCAAGATCATTAGTCCTTGATTTAATTGATATTTGATTATGATTATGATATTGATATTATTAGTCGTTGATAAGGTGTCACAACACAAATTAATCGCAATAAATGTGGCGAAGATTGACTTTCCTCTTAAAACCTTTTCAAATGTTCTTTTGGGGAGGATTTTATGCACTAAACAACGTTCTTATATATTCCGCTAGTCTGTCCTATATAGCACACTTAATTTTATTGGTTTTAATGATATATTTTTCTTAAAGTGACGTTCTTACTACTGTCATTAATTTTTATAGTTTATGGAAGTAGTGTCTCCAAATTTGAAGCCGCTTGCTTGAAACAGAGCTAAAATTTAACAACCCAATTCATATTCCGGAAAGCTCAATCGTTTTCCGAGAAAATTATAAACATAACGTCTCTCCATTCAAAATTCTATCATCCAACTATATACCTCTACCTTTGCAGACAAAACCCTGCGTCTAATTCCAGATTTAAAGCTCGAAGAACCAATTATGCGTGGCATTGCCGATGTCTGCCATTTTGATTCAATCTATAGGGATGACACTCCCGGGAATATGGCACGAGATCTTAATTTGTTTTAATGCCCTTCGTAAGAATGGATCCTCTTTTGTTTTTCCCGACCCCAGATGTATTCGTCATAATTAGATGGGATAAGGTATCGGCCTAAAACAGGGAAAAAGATGATGAAAAAACAAACGATCAACTGATTTATGGGGGATGTACGAGGTTAAGTATTAGAGCTGTTGTTACGCTTGGTTATACTACAGGGGTGCCTCTTGTATTTAAATATTCAACAGCTTTGTAATACACAATTGTGCAGAAATTTTGGATATTAATTATTTGTACACTATAATATAAACATTACTTAGATATGAGTATACAGTGAGCACGTAAAGGTTGGAATAAATTCATTTTCTCGAGAATGGACGATTTTGGAAAAAAATCCCGAAACAGGTCAATTTTTATTTTTAAATTACGACTTTGTGGCATATGTACCATACTAGTGATGTCACCCATTTGGTCGTGATGACGTCATCGATGATTTTTTTAAATAAGAGTAGGGGTCGTGTCATAACTCATTTGAAAGGTAATTAAATTATCTATTCAGGAATATAAACATTAACATAATTATTTATACAGGGTGTCGAAAAAAAATTTTTTTTGAATTTAATTTATTGACATAAAAAGAACAATATGTGTAATTTATTTAATTCAAAATACATTTTACTGCTCTCAGGAAACAGAAAAAAATGTTTGTTTGAAAAAAATTGCTTTTCGCTTAAATTAAATACTCAAATTGTCAAGAGGCAGGTGGGTGGCTGCTTTGAATTTGCAAACAACAATATTTATTTGTCAAATAAACATTTTTTCGTGTTTTCTGATAGGAGTAAAATGTATTTTGAATTAAATAAATTAGACAGATTCTTCTTTTTATGTCAATAAATTTAATTAAAAAATTTTTTTGGACACCCTGTATAAATGATGTTAATGTTTATATTACTGAATAGAGAATTGAATTATCTTTCAAATGAGCTATGACACGACCCATATTCTCATTTAAAAAAATCATCGATGACGTCATCACGCCCAAATGGGTGACGTCACTAGTATGATATATATGCCAAAAAGTCGTAATCTAAAAATAAAAATCGACTTGTTTCGGGATTTTTTTCCAAAACTGTCCATTCTCGAGAAAATGAATTTATTCCAACCTTTACGTGCTCACTGTATATTACTTACATGATCTTACATTTAATAATCATTCACTCTAACAGAGAAAAAAATTGGGGACTACCAGCAAGGATTCAGAGAAGGCAGATCCACTACAAATTCGATCCACATAATTACACAAACAGTCCAAAAACGCCACGAACACAACATATAACTCCACACCCTCTTCTTAGACTTCGAAGAAATAAATTATTTATTGGATGATATGTTAGCAAAGCTAATTAGATTATTTATTTTTTTATTTATTTATTTTTATTTTTTATTTATTTATTGTTTATACATATGACCTGGCCTCTAGTGACTAATCCAGGTCGTTTTTACCTGATGGGATTACAGATATTTTTTTATATTTTTACATTTTTTACTAAACTACTTAATCTATTTTTACAATTTATTAATTAATTTGCCATAATCTATTAATTACATTTAACAAATTGAAATAAACAATATACATTTGTTAAAATATTTTTGGTACTATCAACTCCCTTCTAAGTTATAAACACAGTCCCTCTATTTTCAGAGAGTTTGTAGTCTTTTTTTTTATTTAATGAATTATTTATTGAATTATTATTTTTATTCATTTATTTTATATTGAATTATTATTATTATAATTGTAAATATCTATTTTTGAATTTATATTTTATTTTATTTATTTTAAGTTTATCTTACTCAACTTCATCAGGGTTGGATTATTTGTTGTCTTCTTCTATTATTATAGATTTCTTGTTGTTTTTTAGATATTATTTCTGTTAGATTGTTTAATATTCCAAAATATTCTTCATTTTGTAATATATCTTTTATTTCAATTCTTTCTAATCTTCTTCTCATTTCTCTATGTTCTTCATTTTCTATTGTATTTTCACAATGTACTATATGTTCTGGTGTACCTAGTCCTCCACATTCACAATATGCATCATCTTTTAAGTTAAATATTTCCAAATATGTTGGGTACGGTCCATGTCCTGTTAAAAAGTGTACTAATCCTTGTTTTGGATTAAAATAATTTGGAATGTTTTCTAATATTGGTATAAAATTGTATAGACGTCTAGATTTTGTTGAATTTTCCCATTCATTTTGTCTTTTTCTATTTATTATTTCTTTTAATTCTCTTTTATTTCTTATATCTAATCCTATTATTTGTATTATTTTTTCATATTTTTCTTTTTTTAGCCAATAATTACATGCTCTTTTTTGTGTTTCTAAATGCATTGGCATTACTCCAGTTAAAACTGTGAGTGCCTGTGCTGCAGTTGTTCCAAATGCTCCCGTCATTCTTACAAGAAATCCTCTCTGAGCTCTATTTAATTTTCTGCATTTTTTTTATTTATTAATTAGATTGACAAAACTGACCATGGATGGATTTCGAACCTAAGTAAAAACAGAAGAAGGTAGCACAAAATCAATTGAATTAGAAACACTCAATGCCGGCAAAATTAAAGGAACTATAGCCCACTCGTCAACACAAATAGAAGCATAATATGCAGATGACCTAGTTCTTATGGGAAGAGACAAGGAAAGATTAAAAGAAGTAATAACAACCCTGACAAATGAAGCATGGAAAATAGAAATAAACGAAGAAAAAACAAAATATCTACTCTGCTCTAAAAGAGAAGATAACAGAAATTAAGATAGAAAACTACACTTTTGAAAGAATTTAACAATTTAAATAATTGGGAGTAATGGGGCGAATACTAGCAGGAAAAAAACATACTGGAGATATCATTGGCTAATGAAGGACCAGAACTTATCCAGAAATACAAAAATAAAAATATACAGAGTTACAATCAGACCAGTAGTTATATACGCAGTTGAGACAATGTGCCTCACAGATAAACATGAAGAAAATTAAGAATATTCGAAGGGAAAATCCTAAGAAGAATTATGGATCCTATAAGAATGGAAAACGGAGAAATAAGAAGAAGAATGAACTATGAACTAAGAGACATAATGAAGGGGGAAGATATAGTTAGATTTATTAAAGCGCAGAGACTGAGATGGCTAGGACACATAGAGAGAAGGAAAAACGACCTACTAATTAAGAAGATAATCAGATGGAAGCCAGAAACTGAAAGTCCAAGGGGAAGACCCAGAGAGATGGGAGGACCAGGCATGATGGGCATCAAAATCCTGAAAGTGAGAAACTGGAGGGAACTATGCACATATCGAAATGGGTTGAAGAAAATTGTAACGAAAGCGAAAAGCGAAGCCATACAACAAGCTTTGACAATACACAAGAATGCGAAGTGATTCCCCGCAATAAGCGAATCAGAGAGCTCTAAGTAAGAGCGGCAAACATTCCATCCGGTATAAAATGCCTTGATGATGATCATTGACTCAATTTAGTTTTTTTTATTTTGATCTGGTAGATTGATACATTGGTACACTGGTACAATGTGGCGTGCAAGATGTAGTAAGATGGGGTAGGCAAAGACGAAGAGAATGGTTTAGTCAAAAAAAGAATGGAGGATTGACACACAGACTACCAAGAATTGCGCTAGAAGGAAAACCTGCTGGCAAGCGTCCACCGAGGAGACCACCAAAAAGATGGAGATATATCTGGCTGGCAGTCTACCTCTCAAGAAATACTTCTACGTCGGAATTAACAGTTCGACAGATCTACAACAAGTATAAAAAGAAGAAGATCTGGTACATTAGGTAGAGTTATAAATTTTGATTCCTTTTAAAAAGTTAAATCCCCGTTAGTTGTATCTTCCTTACCAAATAAAACAGTAATCATGGCTACGTATAATTTCCTTCACTAATAATTCTCAAAAGACAGTTTTATGATAGTCTCCCAGTAGCAAATAACAAAAGCACACGTTAATTTAGGCACTATATATACAGGTTGTGCATCTTTAGAGTGATTAACAATGTTTCCGTAATGCATCGTTACCCTTGACTGATCCACTGAGTGCTTCATTTTTTTTATTTCAAACCATTGTTCACATATGAATGATGAACGTAGGTATATAAAGAAAACCGAACGTATTATTCTGCTCATAACCTTGAAATATGTGAAGACTATCACTGTAACATTTATTGCTAATACAACTGCAACAATTTCCCAATAGAAACCACTATAACTTTAAGAATAAGTTTAAAATTCAGAATCAAATGTCGGCACAACAGTTTTATAATAGACACAACCCACTACATAGTTCCTTTAAATTTCACTTAAAGAATAGCTTAGCTGAGACATAACGTCCGTGTTTACATTTTATAATTGTTTATTTATTCAAAAGATTCTTTGAAATCACCTTAACAGAAAAGTCGATCTTTGGCACATTTTTGTTAGTTGTTTTATCTTATAACATCTTATCAAGGACCAACATATCAACCAGCTTTCATCGAAAGTTATGATACTGCTTCTTCTTCTTCTTTGAGTGCCTCTCCTATCGGAGATTGGATATCATTACGGCGATTATAATTTTATTTACTGCTGTTTTGAACAATTCGTTAGTGGTACAGCTAAACCACTCTCTCAAATTTCTCATCCAGGACATTCTTCTACGGCCTGGATTTCTTCGTCCTTGGATCTTTCCCTGCATTATATTTTGTAGGAATGTGTACTTTTGTCCCCTCATCAGGTGGCCTAAGTATTCAAGTTTTCTCTTTTTTATATTCAGTAGAACTTCTGGCTCGTTATTTATTCTGCGTATTACTTCTTCATTTGTAACTTTATAGCACCACATCTCAAAGCTTTCAAGATTTTTAATATTCCTCTGTTTAAGAGTCCATGACTCAACACCGTAGAGCAAAGTACTAAATACATAGCATTTTAACATTCTAGTTCGTAGATGAATTTTCTAGTTCACGATTACAAAATAATTTTTTCATTTTTATAAAAGTAGACCTGGCAATTTCAATACGTCTTTTTATCTCGTGATTTTGGTCACCTGTTTCATTGATAAGGGTTCCCAAGTATTTGTATTCGTTTACTTTTTCAAGTTGGGTACCGTTTATTGTGATACTAGTGTCATTTATTGGATTGTTACTGAAGGTCATATATTTGATTTTCTTGACGTTCATCCTTATGCCGTAGTTATTACATATCTCATTCATACTTTCAACTAGATGTTGTAGACCTTCCGATGTTCTTGCCATTATCACAGTATCGTCAGCATATCGAATGTTATTGATAACTTCTCCATTGACTATTATCCTTCCGTTTGCATATGAGAGAGCTTCTTGGCATATTTGTTCGCTGTAGATATTAAACAAGAGCGGTGACAATATACAACCCTGTCGTACCCCTCTACGTATTTCTATTTCGTCCGATGTTTGGTCTTCTATTTTTATATTAGCTCGCTGATTCCAGTACAGATTTAATATTATTTGTGTGTCAATGTTCTTACTCTCCAGGATTTCTTTGAGTTTACTGTGGCGGACTTTGTCAAAGGCCTTTTCAAAATCTATAAAGCAGGCGTGTACCTGCATATGTATGATACTGCATCAGAACAATAAAAATACCAAATAGTTCTATTTATAAATATATCAACAATAACCATGCAGCAATAATATCATCTTTGTTGAGATTTCGTGACAATTCATTATTACAACATCTGAAAACCTCTGGAATGGAAGAAAAATGTTAGCTGTGAGAGTGATATCCAACTGTTTGGATTTGGACATAGCAGCTATACAATTTAGACGAACTTGGACAGTCCATAGTAAAATAGCTTTCGAATTAAGTAGAGGGCTAAAGAAGAATGTTGCAGTTTTTGCTGTGGAACTCGGAGAACATCATTTAAAAAAAAATAAATAAAAAAAATATGTCAAAAATTATTAAAAAAATACAAAAATAATTATTTATTAGTAGAATTGTTTATTATATTAGTATTAGTTTTAGGATAATATACGAAAAAATGACTAATAAAATAAAAAATAGTAAAATTGGCGAATGGATTTAGTGTCCGCAGTCATATAAACCCAAACAAACAACAACAACAATTTAGAGGAATATGGGCTCTATATGATAATGACTAAGAAAACCAATACATATATAAAACCAATACATATAATAAAAACAAACACATTTGGGAAGTCCCATAGAAAGGGTTGATACATGCCTGGGAACCTGGATTTCAGAAAATAATGATCAAACAATATAAATAAAGGCAAGGGTAGAAATAGCAAGAAATGCGTTTGTAAAAATGAAAACAATTCTGTACAATAAATACCTTAGATTGGAATTGAGAGTAGGAGCTCTGAGATACTACGTGTTTTCGATACTACAATATGGATTTGAAAGCTGGATATTGAAGAAAGACAAATAAAAATGCTACAGTCATTTGAAATGTAGTGTTAGAGAAGGATGCTTCGAATAGTATGGACACAAAAGAAAACGAGCACGGAAATATTGCGAGAAATGGACAAAGAATACGAATTAATAAACAATAAAAAAAAAGAATGTGTGTGTACTTTGTACGCACGTAAGAAGTTATACTTCTATTATATGATTTCTTAAAAATAAATATACTTTAAACAGTTTGTTTTAATTTTTTTAAACACCAAACTAATTTTGTGCTTACCGCTTTCAAAAAAATAAAAAAAAAGTATACGATTGCACTGGATTCGAACTCAAGACCTTTCGATCTCTGGCCGAATTAGTCGAGGCATTGAAGCACAAAAAATGCCTTACTGTCGATTTTTGGCGCAGTAAGACGAATTTTAATGCAGTTTGGTGCGTTGGATTCGTGAGAATGTCAGGAAATTTTGTGAACTAATGTAATGAATAAGAAATCTGAAATTGCATTTGTGCATAAGAAAAATGCATTTCAAAAGTGCATTTTGAAATAGGCAATTATTATAAATTTGCAACTCGGTAAATAGTTGGGCAACATCCCGATTAATTATTTTAATTATTTTTAATCATTTTTAAGTCCATATAATAGTCTAAGATGTCAAAAAGCATTAATAATAAACAAAAAATTTTTCCACCTACCTCTACCGAAAGTATACTTTTCCGGACCTGATTGTAGGGACCAAAGTTGTACTTTTCCTCCCTAGGGAGGAAAAGTAAAAGTGACGTCATGGTATTTCATTCATGAAATATAACTTATTGACGCCCTGTACAATATAAATATTTTCTATTACGTAAGTATCTACACATTTTAACGTTTATTTATAAAACACCCTGTATTTGGCAGAATGGTAAAAACAGTAAATTGTTATTTTGATTTAACAATGTTTACATTAATAATTTGACTTCTATTTGACAGTTGACAGTTATAGGCCCGGTACTTTATGTCTCCGTTAACAGCCGGTTAGTTAACCGGGTTTAATCGGCACAGAAATATATGCATAACATAGACATAAACGCAATTATACTTATTATTATATTCATAAATAATTATAATAATAATTATAATTGCTTTTATTACAACGCAAGAGGCCCTATGAGGTACTTTTCTGTCCCGATTAAACTCCGGTTAGCTAACCGAGGTTTAACCGGGACATAAAGTACCGGCCCATATTGTACCTACTTGTTAGTTTTAGTTTTAATAAATTTTGTTGGTTAGTTACATTTGGTTACATAAATAAAGTAAAAATGAAAAATGACTTGTTATTAATTTGAGGAAGGTGGAAAAACCATATGTATAACATGGAAGTAAAGTGCCTTTTCCTCCCTTGAATGATTACTGCCTCCGCTACGCGGAGGAAACTTCATTCTCGGGAGGAAAAGTAGCACTTTCCTCCTTTGTTATACAAATAGCTATTTCCTTATGGGGAGTCGAACCAAGTACTAACATGTCCGTAACTAGATACACATACCGCTAGCCTACGCAGGCACTTGCTAGACACGGTCGATATTAGGTATAAACAAAAACAAATAGGTAAGTAAAAATTGTAAAGAAAAATAACTACATACTTAAATGTATTATAAAATTAATATATTCCTAAATTTTAGAAGAAACATTTGTAAATAGGTACATTTATACAAAACATTCGAAAAATCGACACTTCAATTCTTCAATGCCTCGACTAAATGCTATACCAAATACGCTACGAGGACTGTGTCTGTATCGGTTCGGACGTACCTAATGAAAATTCACGGTAGCAAACAGACAAGGTGAATAAATATACAATAAAATGTTTTAATAATACTCATCTTACTCCTGAGGAAGACAAATCCAAAGACACAAAAATTATAATAAATATATTTACTAAAAACACTAATCTATTCTTTTCACACCTTTTCTTGCACTGATATATTTATACATAACTAGAAAGATTTTAGCAACTAAACGCCATACTGTCTGTGTGCGCAATTTTACTCTTAATCGCGCCTAAAGAAGTATAACTTCAATAAGAAAGGTTCAACATCTGGGAGACGTAACTAGGGTACAGCGACATCAAACGCTAATACTGATAATACAGGGAAAGATAAGATGAGGACGAAGTATAGGAAGAAGGAGAGCGTCATGTTTGAAATTTAAGGGACTGGTTTAAATGGAATACCATAGAACTCTTTTAAGCAGCGCTAGATAGAGTAAAGATGATGTCCAACCTCCGATTGAGGTTGACAGTATTGACAATACTTAAAGAAGAAGAAGAAGAACTCCAAGAGACGGATCGTATGAAATAGACATAAACAGTACGTGAAATGTTGCTGAATTGAAATCCATTCTGCAAATATATATAAAATAAACATTTTTTTTTAATTTTACTGAATTTATTTATGACCTTGACATATTTTTACGCCTCACTGAAAGAATAAGACTAAACTAAATAAAGTATTCAGTGTTTCAATGTCAAGGTGGAAATAAAGACAATATTTATATTATGCTCAATTACTTAGTACAGATAAAACAAACAAAAGCTTGCCATCAATGCTGCGACTTGAAAATGGGCACAATCTGTGAGAATGGTATTTGGAAAAAGCGATATAACTTCGAATTATACAAGAAGTACCTACAAAGAAATAGTAAATGGTAGATATATAATGTCTTTCATAAAAATGTGTAGGCTTAGATGGGCTGGACATATGTCGAGAGCAAATGAAAATTACCTACCCAGACGAACCCTTTAAGGGTACGAGCAGGAAATAGGAGTAGAGGTAGACCAAGACTGACATGGAGGGACAGTCTTGACGAGAACTCGAGGAAAATTGATGCAAGAAAACTAGCGAAATAGACTGGGGAAGATCAAGACTCAACTAGGGATGTAGCACTTATGATGATGATGATCAATGCTGCTATAGAATCGTGCCACAACTCTCTTCTAGTGTTAAGCATCCAGTTGTTTAAATACTACGAAGTAGTAGTAACAAATAGTACACAAATTAACAAAAAACAGTCCATGAATTGGGACATAAGATATTCTTGTCGGCTACAATGTGTAGCTAGTTGTCATTGATTTGATGACGTATTAATATATTTTATAATCCTTTCTAGTAAAACTCACTAGGACCGAATTGTTCTTTTTGAGACAAATGTTACTTTATCTAATTATATATTTATATTTCATCTAATTTATATATATTATACAGTAGTAATATTGTATAATAAAAAAGCCACTCACCGCATTTGACTCTGATTTTGTTGGTACTCGTCGAACAAATGACACAAAAATCAATTTTTTATTACAATCGAAGCTTCGATAACCTTCTTCCTATCAATGTTTATCCTAATAATTTTTCTAAATATTGATAAAGGAACACAGTATTGGTTTTATTGCAAAAAAAGTGTGTCAATACAGATCTTTTCCTTGTTTACTAATTTTTGCAGATTTTTGCCGTTGCAATATTACAAATAATGATTGGATATCGACGTTGGGGAAAAGGAGGAAGTATTTTGTTACAGTTTTTATATCGGGGTTTGATAAATTTTAGAGGACATTTTTGTAGCGATTGAAATTGCAAAATTTTTATGGAGTAGGTACTAAACCGACGGCCGTAAGAATAAAAACACGCTAAAACATAATATTAACCTATAGGCAGGGCCCCCGCTACCATATGTGCAAAGTGTGCAATGCACACGGGCGCCATTCTTTAGGGGCGCCAAAACCAAGGGTCAAAAATTGCAAAAATATTTACAAAAATTAAAAAGCAAAAATTAATTTTAAAAGAAAAGTTGAGAAATTAAATACAGTTTACTTTGTTTGGATGACATTATTAGTCTTTCTATAGATATAAAATAAAAAATCCCGCTATAAAAATAACAAACACCCATTCCGTAGACAAAACTGTAGATAAAATATATTTAACTATGCCCTGATTTCGTGGAAAAATTTCAAACATTGGTTGAACAGTAGTGTGTGGGCGGTAATTCTATCTCATCGATAAGCGAACGATTATGTGGCGCTCAAATTATAAATCGACAAAATTTGAAAATCGCATACCGATCAAATAACTAATTAGACCGGACTGTATCGTCGCCCCTGTTAGCGAAATTATTCCGATTCGATTTTTTTGCACAAACTTACTCAATAAGAGGTCCTTACTCAATAACAAATCCTCATGGTGCCAGGCGGTGCCGTGGTCGAGAAATTGTTAAAACAATGTTTTTTAAAACAAATTCACAAAAATAATTTTTTCATTTCGAACAATTTTTTTAGGTCACTTGGGTTATTCTGAGTAAAAAAGGTCTAGTGTCATTTTTCACTAAACTTGATTGTTGTCGAGTTATACGCGATTAGAATTTAAAAAATGCGAAAATGACATTTTCAAGGCTTAATAACTCGAAAAATTTATTATTATGAAAGTCAAAAAGTGACCAAATCAAAGTTTAAAACCCTTCCTTCAAGATGCTGAAGAAATTTTTGTCATTATTTTATTACAAAGCTGTTGTTTTTAATTATTAACAATTAGCGCTGTAGTCCAGCTGTATCGTTGCCCACGTTAGCGAAATTATTTCAAATAGATTTTTTTGCAAAGACTTACTCAAAAATATGTCCTAAAAAACAAATCCACAGGGTTCCAGCGTGGTAACTTGGTCGAAAAATGTTTTAAATAATTTGTTTTAAAAATATTTTTTTTACTTCGAACAATTTTTTTTAGATAATTTGGGTCATTCTGAACAAAAAAGGTCTCTTGTGATTTTTCTCTAATATTTGTTGTCGTCGAGTTATATGGCCATTTTCGCATTTTTCAAATCTTAAATCGCGTGTAACTCGACAACAATCAATTTTAGAAAATAATGACAAGGACCTTTTTTACTCAGAATGATCCAAGTTATCTAAAAAAAATTGTGTGAAATAAAAAAAATTTGCGAATTTGTTTAAAAAAAATTGTTTAAAACAATCTTTCGACCACGGCACAGCCTGGTGCCTTGTGGATTTGTTATAAGAACCTCTTTTTGAGTAAGTTTTCGCGAATCGGAATAATTTCGCTAATGGGGGCGACGATACAGCCCGTCTAAATGAACAAAATTTGAAAATCGCGTTACGCTGAGTTCTTCATCCACAAAAAGGTGGGATGTTGTGAGAAAAATTGTTCTCGGGTTAAGTTTAAACCCCTAAGTGTGACAAGATGGTCCAGCAGAATTAATTCAATAAACCTCCTTAAACTTTAATCAATTAAGGTTTGTAATGGTGTTGCAATGGTGTTATTTGTTCCTATTTTGCTTTATTTCAAGCTCCTACCTACCTACCTTCAAAAAAATAAATAAAAAACATTATCAAAATGCCTTAAGGGGCGCCAAAATCCTTTTTTTGCACACAGGCGCCAGTAGTTCTTACGGGGGCCCTGCCTATAGGTATAGGTATAGTAACCTAATACATTCATAAACTGGATACAAGCGAACCAGTGTAGCGAGCATTGGAAGAAACTGAGGGAGGCCTATGTCCAACAGTGGATGCGATTGACTAAATGATGATGATAAATACATACAAAATATATTAAGAATTTTTCTTATTTTTCTTAAGTTTTTAAGGTGTTGTTTCAATCAAAGTTTAAGACTAGTATATATAGTCCATAATATAGTAAGACACAGAGATTTACGTTTTTACTAGCTTGGGCAATTGTATGAACGAGGCATATAGGTACTCTTTTCAATCTTGGCTATCTGTTGCTACTAGTCCTACTATTTCGCTGACTGTTGAAGTTATGCCCTTTCGTTTTCTTTTACGCTGATTATATTGACTTTTGTTTTGTCAATGCTAAATTCTACATCCAAGGTGCTTTAGGTCTTAAGACTCAAAGATACAATTACAGTAGAGCGTCGATTATCCGAACGTCGATCAACCGAACGACCGGTGATCCGAACTCCCGACTCCCGCGCCCCGCACTCGAGTACCCAGCAAGTGTTAGTAATTAACGCTTAAAATATCTTAAATTTTCTTCAATATTGTATCCAAAAATATGTTGTTGCAAAGACTGCACTTTTTTGTTTAATTGCTATTTGTCATTATCAAGATATAAATAAATATGTAGGTATATAAATATGGCTTTTATTCACTTGTGGATAAATATCTATGACTATATCAATTTAGTTCGATTATCCGAACAAATCGGTTTTCCGAACACCCATGTCCCCCAATTAGTTCGTATAATCGACGCTCTACTGTATTCATTTTATAACAATTTCTTTTAATTAATAGTAAGAAAATAAACCACAATTAGCAAAACATATACTCGTGATAAATACAAATTCTTTCCCTATTTTAATATTGTTGTTTCCAACCATTTTACAACACAAAAAATGGTGAAAACCATGAATAATCCATGTTTATCTGTTCGTCCGTCTATCCATATACAGAAATACTTCGTTATTAGAACATAGAATCAAAAACGAGGTATCGAAAGAGAGCTTGTAACTCAAAGATGGTATTGAAGGTGAGAAATTTTACCTCGGACTTCCGGTTCCAGAGTTGCAACCGGAAGTTAAGTTTTAAAGTCGATATAGTACAAGCGATACATTATTCGACGGACCTTAGTAAAACCAGAACAAATATATATTTTAAGTTTTTATATCACTTCCGGTTAAAAAGTTATGACCGGAAGTTTGGCAAAATGACTCAAAATTAGTAAAATTGAATATCAATTAAGGCAAAGTTCCACAAAGAGTTCAAATATCGACTTTCGATTCTACTTCGTCACGTTGGGTAAAAACCTAGGGCTTGCGAAGTCCAATGGCTTGTTTCTTAAAGGGCTCTTTCTGATTTACATCAGCTACGTGGACACTGAAAACTTTTTACTAAAGTATTTAAAAACCTTCATATGCTATATTTCAAAGATACCAGATGTAATATACAGGGTGAGGCAGATAACTGGCCTATTAGAAATATCTCCAGAACTAAAGGCAACAGAATCATGAAAATTTGAATACAGGGGTTTTGAAGGATGATCTATTAAATGAAATGTCTTCTTTCTTAAAATATGAGAATTTGTAATGTTATACAGGGTATTTTAAAAGATAATTACGTTTTTTTATTAATTTCGTAGCAATATTCACACCCTGTAGAATTGTAGTAGTTTGACAACTAAAACTCTACTTACGTTCAAATGATTTTTAATATAGTCTACTATTGTTAAGAATCATTAGTATAGCTAAATTTTTAATTTTAGTATACAGGGTTGGTCGAAACTCGGAATGAGTATTTTCTGAGTTTTCTTAAATGGAACACCCTGTATTTTAGTATTGTAATGAAATTATATTTTATGGTACTTTTTATTTCTTAAGCATTCCCTATACCTAACTGCTTTAATTTTTGATTAATTGTTAGTCGCACCAACAATCTTAACTACGTAGGTATTTTGATAGCTAAACCATTATTGGTAATTTTAAGGATCAGTATGGATTAACATGTATTTATTTATGAAAAATTATTTGTAATTGCATATTTTCACGGCCAACCTAATAAAATTTTACGTATTTTTTGTTGCAATTAATGTTTAGCTTGAATCACCAATAACTCACAAATTAAAGCAGTTAGGTATACGAAATACTTATAAAATAAAAAAGTACTATGAAATATCATTTCATTACAATACTAAAATACAGGGTGTTCTATTTAAGAAAACTCAGAAAATATTCATTCCGAGTTTCGACCAACCCTGTATACTAAAATTTCAAAATTAGCTATACTAATGATTCTTAACAATAATAGACTATATTAAAAATCACTTGAACGTAAGCAGAGTTTTTAATGTCAAACTATTACAATTCTACAGGGCGTGAATATTGCTACGAAATTAATAAAAAAACGTAAATATCTTTTAAAATACCGTGTATAATATTACAAAATCTCATATTTTAAGAAAGAAGATATTGAGGAGAATCCAAAAATGTAAAAATATACAGGGTGTCCCATTTAAAAAATCCAAGTTATAAGCAACTTCCGGTATAACCGGAAGTTGCAAAGAGATGAAAATATTTTCATTTAATAGATCATCCCTCAAAACCCCTTTATTCCAATTTTCATGATTCTGTTGCCTTTGGTTCTCGAGATATTTCTAATAGGCCAGTTATCTGCCTCACCCTTTACATACTTGGATTTTTAATTAGAATTAAACATTATTGAGTTCAATAAGAACTCTATTTTGTCGATACATATCTGACCGTTGAGCTAGTAGACACTACCAAGTTTGATTAATTGATGACATACATAAAAATCGTTCATTATGTGATAGATAATATTTTGCATTTAATAATTACTGATATTAGGTCAATACTAATTATAAAAATATTTCGGATAAAGTGACGTCATGATTGATGTTGGATTAACTTGAATACTGCAGCGCGTGTCAAAGACGGGAGTTATATAACTTTATTTAGTTATTATTTTTTGATTTAACTGTAAATGTTGAATACCGATATGTCAATGAATTTAAACAAAACAAAATTAGTGAAATAAAATAGAACTAACAATAGTAAAACTGAAAAATTGAAAAACAACAGGACTGTTACAATTACGCTGACCACAAGGACTGTTACTGTGATTACTCCGACTTCAGTTATCTGAAGCTCTAACAACATTTTTATGTGGCGCGCTGGAGATTGTAATAATTTTAATACCTATGAGATCATTATGTACACCAATCATTATAATCTTCTTTTTCTTGATGTGTCTATCCGTGACGAAATTTGGCGATCTTTATCTTCTATAAGGTAATTCTAATCGCTAGCTTCTAAATTCTAAGGTAATTTAACCAGGATGTACTACTTCTTCATGGACCTCGCTTCCCAAATATTTTTCATTGCAGGGTGGCTTATAGGAGGGCATATCTAGATTCATTTTACATAATGTGTTACATAGTTATATTTATTTCAAATACTTCCACTTTCCTGCACTCATCTTAAAACGGTCCAAAAGAACTCAATTATTTAGCCTCATCCAGAAACAAAAAAGTGTAAATGTAGTGTAACACATTTTGTCTCAGCCTGTAGACATAAGAATATCGCTTCATATGCCAAGTAAATTCAAGGAATTTATTCCTGTTCCGAAAAAGCGTGAGAATAATTATTCAATATGGAATTGTAGTTTATCTGTTTTGTTAAAAGAACATTAGGTTTTCTGTGTTTAAATTCTCGCCCGTTCAGTTGTGATGTAAAAAAGGGTTACCTTGTATTATAATGATCGACTGGCTCCACGAATCTTGGAAGTTAGACACACATACGTGCTAATATCAGTATCAGAGAGCACAGGTGTCGAATCGTGGTATCAGCAATATTTTTCTTGAGAACTGTAGAACGAAAAGAGGTTTGCTGACTTTGCGAAATGATTTTTTGATGGTTCCCTACTAAGTAGGTTGGGCTTAGAATATATTTTGTTTTTCCCTATTTGTCGATAATAAGTGTAGGAAGCATAGTTATTTTTTTATTAGTCAATGATGAAAGAAGGAAGGATTAAACTTTTTTCTTATTGGTTGATTGGATGAGTAGGGTAGAATGAGAGAAAGGGAATAAGTTTTGGAAGGAAGCGTTTTGGTTTGAGGAGATTCATTCAAGTTATGAGATTAAAGAATTCAAGTTGGAGCATTCAAGTAAAGAGGTTGGTTGAAGCCTCGGAGAAGCCGCTTTAGCGGTTTTCTGATAAAGTTAAGATCGAAGATTAAGTTCTGACGTTGTTCTTAATTAAGTTCCTGAAAATTTAGAGTATTAGAAGCAGTACCTATGTAGTGTTAGAAATTGTTCTCCTTTCGTGACTTCCTAGTCACAAGCCAAATGCCGCTGTTAGGCAAAGAGCCAGTTTATTTTAGTGTACACTACACTACCTAAGTTTCTTTTTGTAAGCAGTTGTGGATTAAGTGCCAAAGATAATCCTAAATATCTCAAAAGTTATTTAAATATTTTAAAAGTCAATATGAGCAGATTCATTTGGAAGTTGATTTATTTTTGCTGAAACTTTTCATGGAAATAAACATTTTTGTACTAATCTTTATCTAAATTCAGTGAAAGGTGCGTTATTTGGACATTCACAAAGTGAAGAATAAGGACAGGACTATAGGATAAGGTATTGTCAAGCAAAGCGTCTAAACGCAAAATTATAACTCACCTAAAAAATTTCGCATACCTATTACAAAAAACCATTCTAATTATTATTCAAACTTTTTAATTACTATTCAAACTTTTTATCGCTTAAAATCATTACCAAATCAATCTGAACTTTCTCGTACGTTTAAATGAGAATTAATATAATAGCTCCACGTTTGCGGATCGTTTTTATTGAACGTGCCAATCTGATAAAAGAATATACATATCTGATCTAGCCATTAATTACTTCGGTAATTTCAGAATTCGAAATAATATAAAAATGGAATCTTTCTCATCTAATGAGTGTGTTCCATTTGAAGAGCGCGCATATATTATCTTACACATTAAAACAAAAGAGAATCGGGCTTTTACGTTACGTATGGATGGTACAGCCGTAACCGTCTGGTTCGTTTTTCTCTCCATATAAAACAGTGGCGGAGAAGCTACTTAATTAATAAGCAGTTTTCTCTTGTAAGCAAAAAATAAGCAACCACATTTTAGATAGATTAAGCAACTTTTCGTTTTACATCCATTGACAACGTAACGTTCGTGAAGTTACTTGCCTTTTTAGAAAAGAATGCTCATGCTATTACGCTTTTTGAAAATTTCTTAAACAGTCCATTCTTATGCGAATAATATTTCTGGGAATATTTTAATTGATTCAGTGTCATTGAGTCAAGAATGGCGAAAACGAATAAGGAATAGCGACATCTCACAAGGAAACATCTAAGGAAGAAGAAGAAGAAGAACAAGATGAACAAGGAGAAGTATCTTGAGCTTCCTGCAGCCGTTTCCCAGCGATTCTCTTGACGTGGTCTGTCCACCGTGTCCTCTTCTTCTGTTTGTTCGTGGTCTTTACACTGTTATTTTTTGGGTCCAACGCCCTCAATCATTCTGGCCACATGCCCTCCTAAATAGTTCCACTTCAGCCATGACACCTGTGACGCCTTTCCTTTTTATTAACTCGTTTCTAACCCTGTATCTAAGTTTCAGTCCAAGTAAGGACTGTTCCATTCTTCTTTGGGCCACTCTGAGTTTAGTTGCTGTGGCCTTGGTCAAGGAAAGTGCTTCTGCGTCTTAAATCATGACTGGAAGCATAAATTGGCCGAAACACGTCTTCTTTTTCAAATATAGAGCATATTATATCGTGATTAAAATAAAGATCTAGAGAAAGGGTAAAAAGATGCAGACTTGCTTGTAATTGTAAAGAAATCACAAATGAAATGGAAGCTTGCCTTACTCTAGTCTTAAAGGTAAGGCTAAACTTTTCCTCTAGATGTGCATGTAAGGAGGATTGCTCTAGAATGCGTCTTTAATAAATTATTGTAGAGCAACTAAGTAACTTTGCTAGGTATTCCAAGACATAAAGGAATTGCTGATTCAAGATTTTCATACTGATGTCAACGTCTTGACAAAGAAGGGAGGAGTTGGTAGTCCTTTTGTCTTACCAGAACCATTCTACCATATCGTCACCTACCGATGCTTAGCTTTGACTTTTGAGTTTTGATTTTTGATTAAACCAAAGATACGCAAAAATATTTAGATTAGAGCCATCTGCGTGCTATGTAAAAATACTCTTATGAGCGGCAGAAAGAAGCTGAATGCTGAAAGAAGTCAGAAAGATGAAATCAAATTAATTACATAAAAATTTCTTTAAGTTAACTTTTAACATATAATCTACAATCTACAAGATGGTGAAAAGATTTATATAAAACTTCTGCCAGTAGTTCCTCTTTCTCTAAAACTTATTTTGCGTCTTTTTCAATTATTATTATGGTTACAAAATTATCAGTAGATGATGTGACGTCATTTAAACCTTTGATGACATCATTTAAAACGATGAGAAAATTGAAGAGAAATGAGTCACGAAAATAAACGTTGGAAGATCAATAAGGGATTTGGACGAAACACAGTATGTCACAAAATAAACAAAAACAATAAAACAAAAAAAAAGGAATATTGTAATGATTATTTCATTTATAGGAGATTCTGACCAATAGAAAGCTACAGAAATCTGAATTAAATCGATAATTTTTGATAATCTCCCGTCGTTAAGTATATTACGTCAGATGCCCTTCGTTACTACGAAAAAATACATTCAGTGACATTAATGACAATTAATGTTTTAAAAATTATAAACGTGATGACTTTCAATCGTCAAATATTTATAAAAACTGTGTGTTTAATGGTACTTACATAAATAAATTACAATAAAATTTTGGTTTTGAACAGTTTTATTCATGAAATAATCGCAACAAATTGCACTCGACCTCTGAAATTAATATAGAATTTTTGCTCTCGTGGCACTTTGACATAATTTCACTCGCCTTCGGCTCGTGAAATTAAAACTGTCAAAGTGTCAATCGGGAAAAATTCAATAATTTCAGAGCTCTTGTGCAATTACTACTGATAATACTCGAATGAAGATATACAAAAAGAAAAAATAACAGGAAGAAACCTTTTGAATAAAACGTGATAATATTTTAAATAATTTCTTTAACCCTTTGATGAGAGTTTTCGAGACGCTAATGTCATTCGGCGTCTGGAAGGTACATAAAAGAAAGAAAAACTTGGGCGTATGTGTGTGGCGGGAGTTATTACCGCTTTTCCTCTGTATCTGCGTTCTTTTCTGCTCCATTCTGAAAATGTTCGGGTTTTACAAAATTGTGTATTACTGTCTCTCTTTACTGGAGCGGTATTACAAGACGGATCTAGGGATGAGGCTGTCTCGTCTCTCCTCTCGCGAGTCGAACGCCTCAATTGCTTTATTACTTCTTTTAACTAACACTGGAAAATATCTGATTGAATAGTTTTTAAAATTTGTTGATATTAGAACAAATAAAGAGATTATCACTTAAGCTTTGATACAAGCGAAACGAAAACATACTATTTGGTATAAACCAAATAGTTCTTATTGAAAATGCCTTCTATGTAAATTACATCTGTTCTCTACACTTTTGTATTCTTAAATATATTCAGAAAATTATTTTCCACTTCGAATTCGAGGATTCCAAAATAGCAAGTCAAATGCATCTTCATTTGTGTCGAGAGGCAGAAAAATGCTTAAATATTTTCAAATTGAAGCAAAGAAGGCATCACGTATCCTTGATTTTAATATAGCTTTAGTGGCGTGCGGTGACTTTTTCGAAAGGGGAAGCGATTCAATAAGGATATAAAAATATTTTCTTAAGGGTCGAGGGTCGAGCAATTTTTCACCTGATAACACTCTGATGCGCAGGGGCTCTCTATCAGCAAAGTACTTAATTATGTGAGACGCCCTGCGTATAAGGACTCACACACTAAATCCGTGACGCGTGAATGCGTGAGGCACTCTATTCCCGCTATTTCTAGTGACTAGTGACCTCTCATTGATCTGTATTGCTAGCTCGGGCCTTGAGTCCTCGCGCCCGGCTTGGTTTTCTAAAATAAATCATATTTAAAAAAATATATACTCCGAGGCATTTTCCACAACACACAACTTTCACTAAAATGACACTTATTTATACTCGAGGTCTATTCTCCTATCAACTTCTGATAATTGTTGAATGCAGTCTTTTTTAATGGATAATAGGGCTAACTTTCAAAGTCTGTCTTCGCTTGTTGAATTTCTTTTAAACTCTTAATTTGAAACTTCTAATGCATCTTAATACTGCAAAACTTCGTTCAACTGATGCACTTGTGGCTGGGATAGTTAGTAGTACTAATTCACACAACTTGACCACTTCACACAGCGACTTGTTTAAACCAGTAGTTATAAAGAAATCCCAGATTTCTGGGTATTTCTTTATCATTCATGTCAGTTGTTTCATAAATGATACTTAAGGTGATACAGTAGCGATCAACAGGTAGCCAAAACGCGTTCCAAGATTGCAGCTGTAATTTTGAATATTTTTTCGAGATATTTGGCACACGTATTCGTAATATAATAAAGAATGGCGGTACAGAGCCCAATTTGAAAAATATATTAATATGTGGAAATTACTCTGTAATTAAATAAAATATTAAAAAAACGAGCTTATACCGCCATTAAGAAGAACAAAAAAATACACTTTCCTCAAATAAACTTTTTTATCCGATGCCTAGATTTTGTGTCATTTTGGAACTACTAATGAAATAAAAAATTTTAGTAGTTCCAAAATGACACAAAATCTAGGCATCGGATAAAAAAGTTTATTTGAAGAAAGTGTATTTTTTTGTTCTTCTTAATGGCGGTACAGGCTCGTTTTTTTAATATTGTATTTAATTACAGAGTAATTTCCACATATTAATATATTTTTCAAATTGGGCTCTGTACCGCCATTCTTTATTATATTACGAATACGTGTGCCAAATATCTCGAAAAAATATTCAAAATTACAGCCGCAATCTTGGAACGCGTTTTCGCTACCTGTTGATCGCTACTGTTTCCTCTTAACTGAGAATGCAAAGCTGGGATATCAAAAAATTTTCATTATTTAATCGTAATGACATAAATTCCTCTGTGGGAAATTTTGATGAATTATAATTAGAAATATTAAGATTATATATAATTCTACAAATTTTTAAATCGTTAAAATTTTGAAAGCTAGAATTCATTTGTTGTAGAGTATTATCAAAAGGTCTCTTTGTTTCCTCTGTTTTCTCTGTCTCTCTGTCTCCGAAATTATCAATCTTCATTATTTTTCTTTCATGTTCAAACCCCATATGTTCAGTTTTATCCCAAATATTTTTAAACTGCTCTCGTTTTTTTTAATTATCGTATTAATAAAGTCATCAATTTGTCTTGTACAAAATGCAATACCATTTGATTTCTGTAAAATGTCAATAAAAGATCAGTAAAAGGAAATATCTCTGCAAAAAATTTAAATCGAAATATTCTTTAAGCGAATGTATGTAATACCTAAGCACCCCTTAGCAGCAGTAACAGTCGGAGCATCTCACTTTCGGGAAGGCGATACGACGAGCGCTTCCATGGCATACCAAAATTCGCGCGACTAGTGGCTGCGGTCATTGAACCCTGACCAATTTTAAAAGGGACAACTGCATGACAAGCGGCGATTTTGAGATGCGCTTCTGCCAGGAGTGGACCAAATAGTTGAATTGTGTGCATATTGAATTGTGTGCATATTGAGTTCGTTCGTACGCGATTAATTTTTAATATTTTTCAATGCCTATTGGTTAGGTAATATGTAGATTATTTGGATTAGGGAAAAAATTTTATTATTAAATATTAATTAATAATATATTTTCTTATATCGACGAATAAATAGGGAAGCGGCGCTTCCCCCGCTTCCATGGACCGCACGCCTCTGGCTTTCAGAAAGGAACCTTTAGTGACGGTGAAGATAATTTCCCAAGTAAAAAAAATGTACAAGTATTCGGAAAATGCAGAGAAATAGGAAATCAGTCCAAAATTTTGAGAATGGGCAAAAATAGGGAAAGCCCAAACAATAATATATATGGAAAGCTGATTTTTGCGTATTGGTTCCTGTTAATTGGTCCTTGTGATTAATCAAAAATCTGGTTGTTTAACGTGACCAGGAATTTTTGTTGTGTTTCGTAGTATCTTTACGATTGAAATCACAAAAATCTACAAGCCTCTTATTTGTGTTCTGCCATAGCTAATTTTCCAGATGACCAAAACGACAATTCTTGTTCTTGTATTTATTAAACTGAGTTTTTATAATGCGTTTTGTTGTTTCAATACACACTGAATTTCAATTGCAAAGGATTCGATAAATTGCTAATGTCATTTATTTCTTGGATCTATAACTTGACTTCGCGTCGCTCCTCTAACAATTTGGCAATTTGTATGATTTTTTTATTTTTTCATTTCTTATTCTCTAACATACCGCGCTTTGAAATTTTCCTTTTACTGCTTTTCGTTAACGTTTAAAAGCGCAATATGACTTCCTTTCAGAATTAAGAACTACAGAATATTGTGTTCTGTACGCCACGGGGGAACTTTAACACGTGCGATTAGACATACATTCTCCCATAAATCTTAGTGTCCTTTTTTTAATTAAATGGTATCGATGGGCTTAAAAAGTTGGACATGTGCTCAAGCTGGTAACTTTGTTAAGAAAAGAGAACCACTTCTGATTGGGTTATTTAGGAGACAAGACGTATCTACTTTGGGGTCGTCCATTAATCACGTGATGTTTTTTTGGCATTTTTTAACCCCCCCCCCCCTTTGGTGATACATGGTGAGGTTTAAGACCACCTATATCACGTGTATTGTGATATCTCGTGATTTCTTTATGGACCCCCCCCCCTTTCGAGCCTCACGTGATTAATGGACAGCCCCTTTACGCGAAGAAGTTTAGCGGGATAACATCTCCGAATGGAATCGCCTTCTCTCCCATATAATATTATGGCAGTCTATTTTGTACTATTATATTAGTACTATTTTGTTACATAAGCTTGTATAATGCAATTACATTTGATACTAATCATTTATTTAGGAAAAGGAGAATACTGGAATACAGAAATTAAAACTACAACGATTCAGTCATGTAGACTGCAATCTGAGGCAAAACACACTAAGTGAGGGGAGTATTAAAATAAGTAACTAAAATGTTCAGACCAAACAAGACTTCTTCTTGAATAAAAAATGTGGAAAATCAATCTGTTTTGATAAAACAGTGGAAGATGAAGTAGAATTTTTGTTGACTATCCCACACCAAAAAAAGACCCGGCTGTTATCCCAACTATTAATTATTATATTTGCCACTTGTTTCATACAAAACGCGTGAGAAGGTTCTTTCGTTATTTTTACATATATTGTGACATACAACTCAACAAAATTAACGACACTTATTTGTTCTCCCATTCCTAAATCTAATCCATCAATGACGTTTGTCCGTGAATTCTGAATCATCCGAAAAACCTCTATTTCTTTTTTCCGATAAATGTGTGTGATATCGCGAACAAAGTTGGCACCGCGATACTCATAAATTTCATTAGGAAATATCGCTTTTATATGCGTTGCTTATCTCTGTTTTCAGCCGCATATCCGCGTGATGTTAGAACGAGACAATTGTAACGGACCATGACTACGATTTTTCCGCGACGAACCAGAGATGGACCGAACGGTTTTCATAAACAAAGCAGGTTTTTAGAAGTTGGACTTTCATATGGGTATTAGATACAATATCAAAATTTGGTTAAATTGGGTAAGGCTTCAATTATTAAAGGGCAGGTTCAGATGTATTGGTGGTTATTCATATTCATAGTATTGTAAAGTTCATTCATAGGGAGATTTTCAGTAGTAATTGCACAAGAGCTCTAAAATTCTATATTAATTTTAGAGATCGAGTGCAATTTGTTGCGATTATTTCATGAATAAAACTGTTCAAAACCAAAATTTTATTTTAATTTATTTATGTAAGTACAAATTAGTACAATTAAACACACAGTTGTTATAAATATTTTACGGTTGAAAGTCATCACTTTTATAATTTTTAAAACATTAATTGTCATTAATGTCACTGAATGTATTTTTTCATAGCAACGAAGGGGATCTGACGTAATATACTTGACGACGGGAAATTATCAAAAATTATCAATTTATCTCCTGTGAATGAAATAATCAGTAGTAATTGCACAAGAGCTCTAAAATTCTATATTAATTTTAGAGATCGAGTGCAATTTGTTGCGATTATTTCATGAATAAAACTGTTCAAAACCAAAATTGTATTGTAATTTATTTATGTAAGTACAAATTAGTACAATTAAACACACAGTTGTTATAAATATTTTACAATTGAAAGTCATCACTTTTATAATTTTTAAAACATTAATTGTCATTAATGTCACTGAATGTATTTTTTCGTAGCAACCAAGGGCATCTGACGTAATATACTTGAAGACGGGAAATTATCAAAAATTATCGATTTAATTTAGATTTCTGTAGCTTTCTATTGGTCAGAATCTCCTATGATAGTGTGACCAACTAGCCCGAAAAATCCGGGACATGGCCCGAATTACGAAGTCGTGTCCCGGCGTCCCGGAAAAGGCTTCCGGGCCATCCGAATTTTCAACTTTTTGGTAAAATTCTATTTTTTCGTTATTATTTTACGAATTCACATCAAATTAAATTGTTGGGACGAAAAAAAATCGACAATAATTACGATTTTAAAAAATAAGCAATGTAAAGAATTACATTGCCAGAATACATCATATTTTGTTTGTTGAGGTCAATTTAAAATATGAATGGGTTGGTTTTTAAATGTTTTGAAGCTGTTTTCTTGTGGCCTGTTTGGCAATTATATTTTTGATGGGTTTAAGCCACAATTGGTTGTAATAGCCTATATAACCTTAGGCTTTTAAAGCCTAAGGTTATATTTACATGGAAATCCAACATCACTTTATGTTCTAATTTTTCCTTTGTTGAGAATGATTTGAAGTCGAAACGTCAAAAACTAACAAAAATATAATTATCATTATAACCAATTGTGGCTTAATCCCATTAAAAATAGAATTGTCAACATAAAAATGTTAAATAATCAAAAAAATGATGATATTAAAGTCTTATATTTAAAAAATAAAAATGTCCTGATTTTCATTGAAAAGTCCCGGATTTTAAGTATTTTTTCAGTCTTGTCCCGAATTCAACTGAATTGGAGTTGGTCACGCTACCTATGAATGAAATAATCACATAAAATGGAAAAATGTTGAGATAAAGTTGAGGACATATTGTTCTATTTTTTTCTCCCCTTCCTTTTACCCTATCAGAGTGTCGAATTTGGGATAGCTATTTTAATTTCCGTTCACCCATCTCTTCCGTTCTTTTGTATTTTCTACCAAAAGAGTGATTTTTGTTTAAGTTTTCCCGCCTTTACTACTTATTATATCCATTTTTTTTTCTTGGTCTGCCTCTTTTAGTTTTTACTATGTTCTTTTCTTCGTGAACTTTTATTGTAATTCTGTTTTGTTGCATCTTCATCAAATGTCCATACCAGTTCATTTGTCTACTTGCTATTTTATTCATTATGGGATCTTGGCTGGCCATTCTCCTAATAGTATCGTAGCTTAATCTATCTCACTTTGTCCTTCCAACTATCCTTCTTAGTTGTCTTATCTTCATTGCACTTATCCTGCTCTTATGTTTTTACAGAATTGTCCAGTTTTCACTTGTATATAGCACAGTCGGTACCACTATTGTGTTATACTTTTTTATCCTTGTCTCTCTTGTAAGTTCTCTATTTTTTCAAGTATTGGAGCTAACGTATAGTATAACTTGTTTGATTTCTTTGCTCTATTTGTTAATTCCCAGCATATTTTTCCGTCGTTATGGTTTGTTTTTAAACCAAGAGGAGTAATCTAAAAAGACAGATTCACACGTAAAAAAGTCACTAGAAAAATCACCAGATACATCTTCTTTTATGGTTGATCATATCGCCTTTCGACGATAGTCCATACATATTATATTATACTAAAACGTCGCTAAAGAGTTTTAAAAACAGCTGTTTTTAATATAAAAGTAGACTAAAAATCTAAAAATTAAACTAAAAAAAATTAAACTAAAAATCAAAAAACACGAAAATCGCCGATATAACTTAATTAACCTATAAAATGACAGAAGTGTCATAATTTCATAAATGTCATTAGTGTCAAAATTTCGTAACAGTGGAGTAAACTTGCCTGAGGTTGGACCAATTACAAACAAGTATTACGGCGCGGTAAATTTGAATTACTCCTCTTGGTTAAAAAACAGACATTAGTAATTATGCTTCCCAGGTATTCGTAACTTGTAACTATTTCCAGTTCTGAGTTTCTTGTTCTACCCATATACATATATCCATTGGTTTCTACATTTTATTTTCGGAATCTGCTATTAGTACTATGTCGTCCGCATACATTAAAGACTTTATTGTTACCGGTTGTAATCTATGGTATCCTATTATTGTCTGTATTTGGTTGGTTCCTAGTCTATTATTTTTTGTCAATTCGTTTATAATTATTATGAATACCAAAGGGTTGAGACTATCTCCTTGTTTAATACCTCTCCTCCAATTAAATTCTCTCGATCTTTCCCGTTATTTGTACTCTTCCTTTTGCCTCTTTATAAGTACATTCTATTATTTTTATCAATGTATTTGGTTTGCTTATTTTCCTCAAGCATTTCCCTATAGTTTGTCTTAATATTGCGGCAAATGCTGCTCGTAGGTCCATAAATGCTAATACTGTCAGAAAAATATCAGAATACAGTGTGGAAAATAATAACTCTTAAATTTGCAGACATTATTAAAAATATAAGCAATATATAAGCAATAATAAAAAAGATGAAAAGAAGAACTTTACGAAAAAAAGTTGTGGAATACGAAATAGAATTATTCTTCCGTTATCTAATTTAAAAAAATTCATAGAGACGATTAACTTAAATAAATTTTTTCGAATTGTTGATAGATGGAAAAAATGATTTCTGATACTTTATGAAAATTAACGAAATGGTCTAATATCTCGAGAAATACACTTTCAAATGAAAAACTGAAAAACACGCGATCAATATTAAAAAAAACTATCAAATGACACAAAACACGCCTCCCTTCCCCCGAGTACCCCAAGCAACGCGGGGCCGAAAAATATGAAATTCAGGAAACGAAAAAGTAAAATAAGTACCTAAGATCAGTAATGGAAGGGGAGCCCAAGCGGGGATTTTTGCAGTTACTCGAGTGCGTCAGAATATTACATGGGGAGAAACCTTGTACCCTGTAAATGTACCTCTACCATACAGTGGCTCTCAATACAGGTGAGTCACAAAGTTTCACAAGAAAAAAGCGAATATTTCGCGAAATGAACGACAGATCGAAAAACTAAAAAATACTTGCTCATTATTTTTCAAAAATCTATCAAATGATACCAAACACGACTCTCCACGAAGGGGTGGGGGGTAAATTTAAAATTTTAAATACGAATTCCGCGATATTTTGCGAAATGAACATCAGATCGAAAAACTGAAAAAAACACTTATTCAATATTTTTGAAAAATCTATCGCACGGTACTAAACACGACCACCCACGGAGATGGGGTGGGGGGTTACTTTAAAATCTTAAATGGGAGCCACCATAAATGAAAAGTAACCACTAAAATGGAAAACTTTACTTAACTTTTTTTTTGGTTTTAGGACCTACTCTTCACAACCTAATAGGTCGCCAAAGCGCTCGAGTCACTGCACATTTAGCATACTTTCCTCCCCTACTATAAGGATACCTATCTACAAGCCAGGGAGGGATCAAGGTAATTTCAGAGAAACATTATAACAGACTCCACTTTCCCGTTAAGGCTATGGGTACATAATTCGCAAATATTTTACGTGTATCCCTACTTTTTCTGTCTTTACACGGCAAATTACGTGTAGTAAAATTCACACTGGTATGGATATGTAAACATTACTAGAATGTCATTCTACTTGAAAATGTCATCATTAATTTAAAGAGATGGGTTTTGAATGTTCTTGGATAACTGTTATTTTTATAATTGCAAATTATTAATTCAGTTAATAAATGTGATCATTTTTTCACTAACTATGTATTCAGTGATTGTAATAATTTATTTGTACAACAAAAACTAATACTCAATCGAGAAAAGAGCAAAAGTGTTAAAGTGATTTTTTAATAATATATTGTTATGGAACGCTTACAATTTTGAACATCTTTAACAACAAAATACTTGGATCACAGAATATATTATCCTGATGTATGCTTTGCTTGGATCTTCCACAAATAATACACAATAAATAACTTTTTATTAAGTTCACGTCTTAAATTAATTATTTATCAAATACACTATATATCAATAATATTTAATCAATAACTCAAAATATTCCCGATGCAATTTCAAATATTTAAAATTGTCACTGATTGTCAGTGTCTGACTGACAATATTTGCTGGCAATATTATATTCGGCTGAGTGCATTTTATAGTATGGTATAGTTAGACCCAAACCCAGACATCGAAAGTGAAAGTTATCCTCCAACACCAAATTGTTCTATATGGTCCACATAATGTTCAGAAAAAAGTCACACCTTTTTGAGCGTCGGGTTTGGGGGGGAGAGGGGGAGAAATCTGCAAATTCGTAGTTTTTTTACGTTTTTCGTCAATATTTCTAAAACTAAGCGGTTTAGCATGAACAACCCTCTACACAAAATTGTTCTACATTAAATTTGAAATAAAAAAGGCCATATGTATAACCCTTCTAAAATGAACGGTTCCAAAGTTACGGAGGTAGTATAGTATAATTGGTCCAAAAAAAAGCCTAACCCAGACATCCAAAGTAATAGTTTTCCTTCAACACCAAATTGTTCTATATGGTCCACATATTGTTCACTAAAAAGTTACACCATATTGAGCGTCTGGTTTGGGGGGGAGATGGGGGAGAAATCGGTAAATTAGTAGTTTTTTAAAGTTTTTCGTCAATATTTCTAAAACTATGCTTTAGCGTAAGGAATGTTCTATAGAAAAATATTCTACATAAAATTTAAAACAAAAAGGTTCTATACATAATTGTTATAAAATCAACGGTTCCAGAGTTACGGAGGGTGAAAAGTGGAGGTTTTCGATACTTTTTATCTTTACCGATTTCTCCCCCCTCTCCCCCCCCCCCAAACCCGAAGCTCAAAATGGTGTGACTTTTTTCTGAACATTATGTGGACCATATAGAACAGTTTAATGTTGGAGGATAACTTTCACTTTGGAAGTCTGGGTTTTTGGTATAGTTATATCATAAATATTGCCCAAAAAATATAAAAAGTATCGAAAATCTCGACTTTTCACCCTTAGTAACTCTGGAACCGTTGATTTTATAACAATTATGTAAGGAACATTTTTGTTTTAAATTTCGTGTAGAATATTTTTGTATATAACACTGTTTACGCTAAAGCACAGTTTTACAAATATTGACGAAAAACTTAAAAAAACTACTAATTTACCGGCTTCTCTCCCATCTCCCTCCCAAACCGGACGCTCAAAATGGTGTAACTTTTTACTGAACAATATGTGGACCATATAGAACATTTTGGTGTTGGAGGAGAACTTTTACTTTGGATGTTCGGGTTAGGCCTTTTTTCGGACCAGTTATACTATACTACCTCCGTAACTTTGGAACCATTCATTTTAGAAAGATTATGCATAGAGCCTTTTTTATTTCAAATTTAACGTAGAACAATTTTGTATATAGGGTTGTTCATGCTAAACCGCATAGTTTTAGAAATATTGGCGAAAAACTTAAAAAACTACGAATTTACCGATTTCTCTCCCCTCTCCCCCCCAACCTGGACATTGTGTGGACCATATAGAACAATTTGGTGTTAAAGGATAACTTTCACTTTGGATGTCTGGTTGATGTCTGGATGTCTGGATGTCTTCTAATGCCGTCTTTTGGATCAACTATACTATACTATTAAGACAAAGATAGATTTGGAAAATATTACCACGGCATTGTGTTCATTTTTTTCGAATCCTGAAAAAACCAATAAATATTCTTGGAAAATTTAAACGCAGAATGAAAGACTAATTTATTACCGAGGGCCGAAAGTCCCTTAGAATAAATAAAAAGTTTATTTTGAATGAGATATTTGAAATTAAAAATCACACTAAATTTTCTCTTAGATTTTCACCCCTGTAACTTGTTAAAATAAACATTATAGAAGTTCTCAGGGACTTTCTGCCCTCGCTAATAACGTAATCTTTCATTCTGCGTTTAAATTTTTCAAAAATACTTATTAGTTTTCTCATGATTCGAAAAAAATGAATCCCCATTTGAATAGCATTGCAGCCGAAAATACGTACCGATCCTCTTAATGAAGAAACATGAGAACTAAAGAGGAAGAAGCCGTTCAAAATTGAACAAATTTGTTTAGAGAAAACTAAGCGTTTCCTACTTATGCTTAATATGTACAGATAAAATAATGAATAAACATATTAATTCTGTGACGAAAAAACAGAATTACAGTTATTTTCTTTGTTGCTGTCCTCAGTCCGCACCTGAAAATCAGCTACAACGACTCTATTGGTATTTATTAAAACATTTTGTTTATTTTCGTTTTCCAATAAATATCTCGCAAGTGTTTTTCAGTTCGGGAATCGCTAGAATTAATATCTAAATGAGATGGAACGGCGTTATTTTCTTTCGGCTCTATTTTCGGCAGGGCATTAACAACGCCCAGTCATGTGTTTTTTAATTGATTTTCCTTCGAAAAAGAACCGGTGACATCTCGGAACCTATCCACGATGATATATATCGAAAACAAGTCAATTCTCCAAGTGAATAATTACTAGAAAATGATAAGTAGCGGACAGACACAACTATTTTTGTCAAGAATGTCGCATAGTCTACGTTGGAAGCTTGGATTCCACCTTAAGAGTTATATGTATGCTATTACAAGGAGCATTTATTATTGTGAAAACCCAACGAATGCAATGAAAATCAAAAATTATAAAACCAAACACAGAAATACTACATTTTTGAAAAATTTTCATTGTTTGTTTACATATGATAAGTTTCATTCCACTGTAGATACTTCAGATGTTCGACACAACAACAAAATTACGATTATGACGATAAATAGAGAACAATTAAGTAAGGAAACATCCACAGGCTACCGCACCTTTTTGCGCAAATGTTTGGTAGAATGTTATGGTATAATCAGAATTTTGATAATACATACCTACCATAAATTGCTAAAATAGCAATTTCGAGAAAACGCATTTAAAGTTTTGACAACGTTAATTTTCAATACTCATTCGTCTTCTTTTTTGTGTGTCAAATCGTAAAGTGATAAACACCGGAATATGTTTATGAATCGCGGAGTAATCTACAGAAGAGAAGGGGAACAACCGTAGAACGTTTCTCACGACGCTGCGTGCTGGAATTTTCAGCGAGTATTCTTCAAGTTATGTGCTTTCATTATTTAAAATAATAAAAAAAATCAAAAATGTCAAAATTTTCCAACCATGCCCCCCCCCTCCCTTAAAAACCATAAGCAGTGTCATATACCGGATTTATACTCAGCACTGTTCGACAGGGAATTGGACAGGGAAGTGGGCAGCGTGAATGTGTAAATAGCTCACTCGCGCTGCTGCTCGTCATGCTATTGCCATTGCACCTACATACCCGAAGAGTCGGTTTTCTCTGGCGGAAGTTAAAGGGAGGTAGCGCGAGGACGAGTGGGTATTCACATTCAACTACTCTCTCTCTCTCACTTGCCGCCGGAAAAGCGGCAAGTGAGTAAGGGAGCAAGACGATGCTGTCATCACATTACTTTCTTGTGAGTCATTCGGTAATGAGTTGTGAAGATATTGGCGAGGAACTGATGTAAACACCTCACTCGCATCGATATCGTATTTCGGGTAATATTTCCGTCAGCGGCAGCAGCAGTGGCAATAGCTGAGTATAAATCCGGCAATAAAGGAAGCAAACATAATATTGGATCTTTACTGTCATTTTGCTTCGTTCGTACTTTTCTGTTACGTATTCTGTAGTTATATAAAAGAAAAGTCAGATTAATTAAAGCAATAAATGTTTTTGTTAATACGATACGTTGATATATTTGGATTTTTTGTAAATGTAGCGTAAAAAATGAATTGTTTCGCCCCTGGTTTTGGGTCACCGCTCGTAATGGTTGTTCTAATTTTTTATATGAATGCCCCTATCCAAAATAATACCTTATCAGCACTCATATATTTAACCACCCGCCAATCTTGCCTTTCGCATTCGTATGTGGATGTGGAGACGAATCCGTACAATAGAATATCGAGTTTCGTAACGTAAAATATTCATTAATTTATCATTCAGTATTGAGAACCCTTCGCAACCCTTTTAAAACCTACCGAAAAAGGATAGCCTCACCCTATACACAGTCCGAAATTTTCCATAGCCGCGTCTTTATTATCTAATATTTCTCCTGCCCATCATATTCTCTTACCACCTTTATTATCTTTCCATTTTTGGGAAAACACAGCGGCGCGTGCGATGATTTTACACTAAAGAACAGACAAATATATTTTTCGTATGCATAACCAATTAGTAGAGTTATTCTTATGGAGTAGGATATTGGCTATTTATAGAACTGATAAGAAAAAAGTAGGGTAGACCACCTACACGATGGACAGACGACGTCAAAAGGGTTTGCTAGGATTTGGTTGCCGACAGTCCAAGACTGACAGAACTGGAAGAAATTAGAGGAGGTCTATGTTGAACTTTGGATGCAGTAGGCTGAATGATAATTATGATGATAGAACTAATAATCTATAACACAAAAAAAAAGAAAAAAGTTCAAAACTAGTTCATAGGTGTCGGGTGTCGCCACTACCAGTGAGTTCACGAATTAATTGTATTAATTGTATGGTCAGCGGTACAGAACAATCATTATTTTTATACTTATTTCAAAATGTTACAGAAAAACAAATTTTTATGAATATTAACTATCGAGAGGTTTTTTTGTGCATACAAATGTCTCTAGTACAAATGACGTTAATGAAGACAGATAATAGAATAAGGATAGAACTATAGAAGGAATCCTAACAGGAAAATTTGAAGTTAAAAGGGGATTAAAGCAGGGAGATACGATCTTCATAGTACTCTTCAATTTCTTGTTGGAGGCAATATGGAGAGAGCGTGGAATACGATCGAAATGATCGGTTTATGACAACAGAAGTCAGGTTCTGGCCTTTGCGGGCAGTGTTAATGGTATAAACTAAAAGGGATCTTCTGGGGATTTTCAAATTTTGAAGCATACACTAAGCAGTATGGACTGTTAATGAGAAAAGAACAAAGTATATGGAAATGGGGCAGACCACATATATGTAGACACACAACTGAAGACTACCACAAGCAACGAGGGTAAAGAGTCTTCTTTTTAACGTGCCCTATCAAGTCCCCTTGACGTTAGCGATTAACATGGCAAAGGCGAAACTGTCACTATCTCGAGCTATTCTAAATAGTTAAATAGAGTTGAGAAGAAGGAAGACTGCCGGAATCTACACAAACTACTAAGAGCAAAAATAATCTCCAGATAGGCAAAATTGCGACCATACCGAACAGTGATCCAGCCCACAATCCTCTACGGTAGCGAAACTTGAGTTATGACTTGAGAACAAAAATCAAGAAAATATGCTAAACATCTGGGAGCGGAGTGTTCTAAAGAAGATATTCGAGGGAGTAAAAGACGATGACGACGTTTGGAGGAGACGAACAAATGCAGACATCAGAGAGCTGTACAGGAAACCAGCAATTAGCTAGATCGTCAGAACAAAGAGACTTAGATGGTTAAATCATCTTGCGAGAATGACTGACGGAGGGTGGACAAAGGACACGCTGCTGAGAGGAGGCTAACTGAGAAGAGAAAGCATGGAAAGAAGGTGTTGAAACAATCGGAATAACAAATTTGAAGAACTGCGGCCATGGACAGAAGAAAATGAAGGAAAACAGTGGAATATTCCAAGCCATAGGCCTTTAAGGCCTGTTGAACTGAATATACAGTTATCTCTAATTGTATTAAATATCACGTATTTGATACTTGACAAGAAAAGATATTAATGTAGATTCAGGAACCAGAAAAAATAATAATTGGAATTGGAATTGTTTCACGTCTTTGCTATTTTATTTTTGTAAATAAGGAAGATGAAACTCCGCCAATGAGGTGAAATGCCCCCAAAAAGTGTAATTATCAAAATCCATGGTGTTGATATCTGGTCTTCGAACCCCGCGAATATCCCTTACAATTCCGATAAAATCCCTTAAAAATCCTGGTAAATAAACTTATTTTCTTGTAATCGGTTTACGGGAAACAAGTGCTCGCCTATAAAGCGTTTATTTTTCTTCACGTCGCAGAGGCCAAGATCAAGACATTCTCCTTTTCGCACTCTTCCATCGAGTGACTACCTACTATACGAGGATTTGCCAATAATTTACAGATTAACAAGTTATTTTAATTAATAAAATAAATTATCAAACAAAAAGTTCAAGAATAACACTATTGAAATGAATTTAGACTCGATTCACTTATTCCCCGTTAGAGGGCGTTCTAACCATACTGCGATATAAATAGTTTTAATTTATATCGAAAAACTACGGTCGTGTTGGTGTAAATTTTTCTTCCTCAGAGCCTCCTTGACAACAGGTAGACCTAGAAATAGTACTATCGGAGGATGGAGAGAAACAGATTTAAATCAAAACGAAACCGTAGATTTTCTTTTTTTTTTTATAAAGCTATTAAATAACTATAAGAGCTCTTAATTTTTAAGGAACGTGTCTGAAAATTTTAAAAGTAAAGTTTGAGTCTGTGAAGATATGCATCAAAAAGTGCAATATATTATGGGAATTGGCAGAAAAATAGTCTCTTATGGTTTAAACTAGATAAAAGATGAAAAACTATAGATTTTTCGATATCATTCAATTATATTCGTTACATCATATCATATGACCCCCTCACATTCCTGCACGTTAAGTCGTCTAGGCCCTAGGTAATCCTAGGCATTTATGATCTATCGCCATGTTTGATTTTTCTGCCTTATTATACCTCTCTCCTTCTCTCTGTTCAACGGGCAATGATACACATACATCCTCATACAATAAGCCGTTTGGATACTAGATGTCTAAGGGTAAAAACATGCCGAAGATACATGGATCGGTGTAGAACATACCGAAGATACTTTCCGTATCCTGTTTTGGCATCGACATCGCTGTAAACCGCGATGGAAGGTCGCGAGGGTGAACGGGTGACACATCTTTGGTATGTGCGATCTCATAAGAAAATGAAGGTTTGTTTTGATATCGATGTAGCGACCGCGATCGCGACCTACACCGCGCTCATCTATGTATCTTCGGCATGTTTTTACCCTAAGGCCCCTTTGGATATCCACCCCCTAAGCCCCAAACCTTCAACATTTACTTCTTGAACGATCTCTCATACGTCCCGATCCAACGAGCACATCACCACAAAACGAGCAAAACATGATCAGAATGAACCTTAGCGTTTTCTTATGGGATTTAACATGGGGAAAATAGGCCTAACTCGTGTAGTAACTCTTACTACTCTCTCTTTTGAAGCTGACGATGACCACGCATTATTACTCTCTCATAGGCTTAATAGATTACAATATTTCCCTCTTTCTTGACCCATTCTTCAATATTTTTGAGCCCAGATTTTTTTACCTACGGCCCTTATCTCATGTATCTCATAGATGGCGATTTTGCACCGATAAACTGCTGATATTTATATTGTCGGAAAAAAATTCCTATTTTCAGTAGCTTTGATTTGCAGTTTACTTAAATCGATTTTCATGAGAAGTCTCCCAAATTCAAGTTTAATCATATAGAGGCCGCTACTATCGTACACTGGTATATTATGTTAAAGTAATTGCCAGAGCGATGGACCATTTCTTTTCAATTTCAGTTAATCACAAATCTTCCCTGATAAGTAGAAAACCACGAAATACATAAAGCAGAATGGTGAGACTCGAATTGAAAAGAAATGTCACCATCATAATATATAGCCTTAATGTTATACAGGGCAGCGAAAAAGTATGGAAACACGGTAATTTCTCGGAAACCACTTGAACGATTGTTATAAATTTTGGTGGATAAGGGTATTCTAATACGGCCGATATTATAGTGGTAATTACATTGTTGTCAAATCTTCTGTTTTTCTGGAAATCTAATGAACTTTCTTATTTTAAATGGAATACCCTGTATATTTTTTGCGTTTTGAAGTCCTTAAGTAATACTAATTATTTTTTATGTTATATTCCCTATACCTAAATGCCATAATTTCGGAGTTATTCCTACATTTATTTAAAAAAATGTTTAACAAATTATACAAATTTATTTTTTTGGACCGGGTAGATATTATTTTAGGTTCTTTGAGTCATTGGGAACAAAAAGGGTCTTTTGTAATTTTCCTCAAAAGTTAATTGTTTCCGAGTTATAAACAATTTAAAACTGAAAAAAATCGAAAAATGACGATTTTCTGGGTTCAAAAACATAAGTCAAAAACATTATTTTTGAAACTATGAAGAACCCAAATTCAAGTTCAAACCTTTATCAGATGCCGATAAGTGATTTGGTCTTTTTTTATTCTAAAACATTATTTCTTAGTTGTTAATGCAGCCCGATAGCCCGTCCTCTCATATGAGCTTTATTAACAATTAAAAAAAACAATGTTTTAGAATAAAATATGCCAAAAATTGGTATAGGGATCTGATAGAAAAAGGTTTGAGCTTGAATTTAGGTACTTCGTAATTTTAAAAATGATTTTTTTACTTGTGTTTGTGAACCTTGAAAATCGTCATTTTTCGATTTTTTTTTTCAGTTTTAAATTGTTTATAACTTGGAAACGATTAACTTTTGAGGGAAATTACAAAAGACCTTTTTTGTTCCCAATGATCCAAAGAACCTAAAATAGTGTCTATCTGGGCCGAAAAAATTGATTTTTATAAATAATTGTTAAATTTTTTTTAATAAATGTAGCAATAACTCCGAAATTATGGCATTTAGATATAGGGAATATAACATGAAAAATAATAAGTATTTCTTAAGGACTTTAAAACGCAAAAAATATATTGGGTGTTCCATTTATTATAAGAAAGTTCATTAGATTTCCAGAAAAACGAAAGATTTGACAACAATGTAATTACCACTATCATATCGGCCGCATTAGGACATCCCTACCCACCAAAAGTTATAAAAATCGTTCGAGCGATTTCCGAGAAATCACCGTGTTTCCATACTTTCTCGCTACCCTGTATAAATAAAGTTATATGTATAAATGTTTTACGATATATTTGTATATATTATGGTGAGACTTATGTATTTTGTCTTTTGACTCTCTGTGAATGATATCGTGTCTCCATTGCTTTGTCTTGGGTTCACTTTAGTTTTTTAATGGGAACACACAGTCAACAAAGTTTCTTTAAGGTGAAAATATGAACTCATCCTGGTATATCATGAACGACGTAAAGAGAAACTTTCCTAAAGAGTTCCCTGTGTAATCTTCTTATTACTTAAGTAGTTAGAAGAGACGAAAAAACACCGGCAGCGCGAATCTATAAGCTCTTTCAAGGTTTAGCATCAATCTGTATTGGATGCTTTGTATTATGTTATCAATATTTATCTCTTGTGTTCCGTTTTATCCTCTTCATGAAGCCCGTACAGATGCTGAGTTCCCATCTTTTAATTTATTAATTAGAAAGGCGAGTGTAAGCTTTTATTGCCGAACGGGAAGAAAATATCGGATATTTACGTTAATAGGGATAAAAAAATTGCTTTAGGAATTGTAAAAATCATATTTTTGAACCGATATTTCTATTTTTTTACCAACCACTATACTTGTGGTTGGTAAAGGTCTCCTTTGATAATACACTTAGTCCAACGTTTCTCTAATTTTTTTATCCGTTCCGAAAATATTGCTGAGGTCATCAAAATAAAAAATTGTTTGTGAGATGATTTCGTCGTTGGAGTCAGATCTCTTTCCAGCGAGCCATTTCTTCAAGTTTAGGAACAAGAAATAGTTACTCGGGACTAAATCTGGTGAATGGAGCGGATGAGGGAGCAATTCGTAACCTAATTCATAGATTTTTGCCATATAAATTGCACATGTGTACATTGGATTGACCCTTGCATTGTCCTGGTGGAAAAGTACTTTTTCTTGGCAAATGCAATAAGTTTCTTCTTCTTTTACGGCACTGCAGCCCAAATTGAGCCTTGGCCTCCTTTATTTTTTGCCTCCGCCCTTGCTTGTCTGTGACTGCTCTTCTCCATACACGGACTCCTAAAAGTGCTTGGGCGTCGCTGTTTACTGTGTCTTCCCAGCGCTTTCTTGGCTTTCCAACCGGTCTCTTTCCCTGCATTCCAGCATTCAGTGCTCTTTTTGGTAGCCTATCCTCTCCCATTCTTATCACATGTCCAGCCCATTGCAATCTTTGTATTCTAAGCAATAAGTTTGGAAGGTAGTTAATGTAGATTATACCGCGTGCATCCTAAAAAACGGTAGCCATGACTTTATTGGCTGACATACCCTCCTTTGCCTTCTTTGGCGCCAATTCTCCTATTCTCCTCGAGAAAATTGAAACCACTGAGCCATGTGAGATGGCCACAATCTCTCTCACTTTCAATCTCCGATCAGCTAAAATCGTATCATCATTTTTTTTTTAAATTGTTTCGGATATAGAGACCTCAACTGGGCGTTCAGAAAGTTCAGCATCTTCCATGCTTGTTTGGCCACATTTCAATTAAGGTCACTTATTGACCCGCCCTCGTACTCAAGATATTTTTAAACCAATTTATCACTAAATATTTAGTATAAATTCAATCATTTTGACAAATTTCTTTTAATTTGATTTGTGGACTATTCTATTTGTTATAATGATCTGGAATTAATACAAGCTTCTGCTGTAAGTTCCGTGTTCTCGATCTAATCAAGTGAGAACAAAAATAAACACAATTCGGAAAGATATAAACAGAATTTCAACACACACCATCTCTAAATGATCTCATAATGAGTGAATTTGTTTGTTTTATAGCACTTTGCAACAAGAGTCAAGAGTTATTTGGTATTTATTGGAATCATTGGATGCAAGTGAATTATGTTAATTTATTTGCTGTAAACAGATATTTAAATAGAACTGCTTGGTAAATAAGTGTCCTACACGCTGTTTTTATTGTAATACATATTTACTTTCATAGAGAATTACAACAGTCACAGTTGCTGAAGTTGTTGCTGACATAACCTAAACATAACCCTTATCTAGCTAACAAATGACAGCTGACACGTGATGACTTCTCTGTCAAATTCAGTTTTTTAGACCATCAATATTTAACATTTTATTTAAGTAAAATCGAATCTAATGGCTATAAAAGTAACGAAAATCATTTACTGTTTTGAAATATTTTTCACGGATGCTGGAGTTCATGCAAAATAGATAAGTATTCTTACTTATTTGCAATTTCTTAATAAATATCCTATTATTGAACAAAATATTATGGTAATTTTTATAGTAATTGTTATTATTAATATTTATAACTAAATGTTAATGTAATGATGAGAGCAAAAAGCGAGGTTGTGGGTTTTTAATTGAAATAAGGAAAATAAATTATCACTGGCGAAGCGTCCATGCAACCACTATTACCATTGGTAACAGTTAAAAATCTTACAAATAAATATTTTATGACTAATGTGAAATAATTCCATTTGCCTATATTTTTACCAATAGAAATATGTTATTATAATATTATGTGTTAATAGTACCTAATTCAGTAAATAGCCAACTACTCGTAGACACACGAAAATATTGGCGAGTTTGTGACTCAGTTGCAGTTTATTATACTTTGTTACCAGTTTCATTTGTGGTTACAATGGTTACCTACCGGCTAGCTAACATTCAATACTATTGAATGTTGTTTAAAATACTTAATCTTATTGAATCCATTATCTTTAAAACGCAAATAACTTGAAAACTACTTACTCTATCGCAATGAAACAAAAGGATGATATTTACGTAAAAAGTATCAAAGAATCGAATAAACATGCTAAAATGATTTTTACAAAGGCGTAGATTGTGAGGGGTAAAGGGGGCGAAATGGAAGTATATATGAAGTCAATGAAACAACCTGTATAAGGAGTCAAAGGTGCGAAATTATTGGCAGACACTAAGTTCAGTAACGAATTTGAAGATGAAGAATAATAACGAAAACTGTTCTTCAGGAATTAAATAAAACATTGCAATATCACTATTAGAACACAATGTCTGTGTGATATCACATTTAGAACAGTGTAAAAATCTTTAAATAATTTTTTATCGGGACATTATGTGCACCAAGGATTAGCCCGCCATGAACCGATTCAAGGAGATTATTGATTTCGCAAACTCATTAGTATTCATAAATATGCAATAATTATAAGAATAAATCTCCCAGCTTATCTGAGCTATTCCAATAAATCAAGAACGCCGTAGCTGCTTGCCCTTTACTTTATAATTTATAACAATCCTGAAGAATTCAGTTTATTCCTATGAATATTTCTCCTCGTCTGCAAGTTGAGCCTTATCCTCAGATCTCTAACTTTAGCTTCTCCGTTACACGGTAAATTCTTTGATATATCACGTCGAGGCTCTTACTTCTGTTCGCAATATTGCATGTGCAAATGCGTTTCCTGTCATGGGCCATTGAAATTAAGCTAAAAAATTGTTACTCAATAGACTGTAAATTCTTAGAATAAACAACTACGAAAATGATACGTGTATACCTTACACAATTCATAATTTTTCGTTGAATTATAAAATTCAAAATTCTACAATTTTCATTCGTCAGCCCATTGTCGTCCACTGCTGAACATATGCCTCCTCCCAAACTTTCATTCAGATCTATCTTGCGTTTTTGCAATCCAGTTGGTACATATCCTCTTTATCTCGTCAGTCCATTGTGTGGGCGGTCTTCAAGAGTTTCGTCTACTCGTTCTTGGTCTCTATTCAAAAAGACTTTTTTTGGTAAATATTTCACAGCTTTGGTAAATATTTTTACATCTTTCACTGCAGCGATATATCTGCCCAGTTAAAATTTCATTTTATTAGACAAAAATTGGCTTTCCTCTAAATTTTGCCGCCCCTAAAAATTTTCGCCCAAGACCAGCCGCCCTGTTCGCCCATCCCTGGGGCCGGCCTTGATCTCTTCTATATTGCGTATCACTTGCGTATGTTCTTGTGACAGTGTCCTTTCACCATATCCAAGAATAGTCAGATCATACTAATTATCAAATAATTTCAAACGTGGAAGTAACTATAATGATAGGAACTGAAGAGGAAATAATATTAACTAGCACAAGATGAAAACTTAAGTAGGTACTTTTGGGATATGTAATCAGTTTACAAAATCGAAATGTGGGAAGATGAAGAATATTCTTGCTTAAGAACTTGAGGAAACAAGTTGAATGCAATAGTGTAGAACTATTTATACCGGTGTTCAACAGGCTCCTATAATAGATAATATGATTTCCAACATTCGATAGAAGATAGAATTTGAAGAAAGAATATCATTATTTGCTACCATCTTCGAACTAATTTCCCCCCTAGTTTTACTTTTGGTTTTTTAATATTATCCTGGAAACATGTGTGTCCTCGTGTATAAAGTTTCAAAATACTTGTTCAATTAAGCAATGTTTTTGTGAGTGATTGTTGATAGATTCTGAACAATTTGTGCGCAGTATTTAAAGAATGTTTGCACAATTCCTGTTTTTATGTAAATCTACAATAAAGGGAAAAATAATAGATCATTTAATTGTTTTTTTATGAAGGATAATTTCTGATGACTAAGGTTTGTAGCAGTGTAAATGCTGCCGATTTTATCATAAAACAATTCTTTTTAATTGTGTATAATACGTTATAATTTTATATTTAGTCTACTATTATTTTGTCTATTTTATTATTCTTCATAATAGTTTAATTTAGACTAAAACCTTCAATTTGTTCTTCGAATTTGTTGACAGCTCTCAATAAAACTACAATAACAGATGAGACACCATTCGGAACTAAAAACATATGTTTCTGTCACTGTATACCTGTTTTATTTCGACTTATCAATGCTCGTTTGTGATTAGGTGAAATTTTAAATATAATTTGCATTTTTTGATATAGTTGGACACAATTTTGAGTCGGCCGCCAAGTTTTTGATGGTCGTAACAATAGATTCGACGTGATTAATAATCATGTTTTTCCGACTAGTAGCTTTGGAATGACGTTTAATACATAAAATCACAGTTTGGCATGCCATTCTGGTGAAATACAAAGTAGTGTCACTTTATATCTAGTAGAATGTGAAATAAATCAAACCAAGGAGAATAGTTAAAATGGTCGTTTAATTACCAGATGGACTAAATATAAAATCCGTCGTTTTTAATGTAAAGATCTTAATAAAACGTTCTTCTTTAAATCATAAATTTTAATCACCTCGTTATGAATTTTCTCTCGATAAATATCAAGGAGAATGAACGAATACATCAGCAATTAACGAACAATAATTATAAGTGATATATACATGCATCGGTCAAACTGGCAGAACCTTTAACAAACGCATAGCGGAACACAAAAGGGCTTTCAATAATAGAAAAAAAGATTATACGAATGCAGTTGACCTTCTAGATCAGGGGTGGGCAAAAAAAAGGCCCGGATCCGGCCCTTTTGCTTACTTTATCCGGCCCGTTGAGAAATCCCGCAAGCACTTTTTTAAGAGCGTACGCGCAAAATTTCGGGCAAATGCTTTTTAAGTGCATTCATTTTTTTCGAATCCTGAGAAAACTAATAAGTATAAAAGTTTAAAGGCAGAATGAAATATTACATTTATACAGAGGGCCGAAAAGTTCCTAAAAGCTTCTATAATGTTTATTTTAATAAGTCACAGGGGCAAAAAAGAGAAAATTTAGTGTGATTTTCAATTTCAAATATCTTATTCAAAAGAAACTTTTTGTTTATTCTAAGGGACTTTCTGTCCTCGGTAATAATGTAATCTTTCATTCTGCGTTTAAATTTTTCAAAAATATTTTATTAGTTTTCTCAGGGTTAAAAAAATGAATGCATTTAAAAAGCATTGGTCCGTAATTTGGCGCCTACGATCTTAATCTCTTTTATGCGATTTGAAATCGAGAGTATTAGTGTTCGTAGTGTTCATATAAATAACGAATCTCTATTTTCTGCTTTTATTAAAATTGTCCGTGTGTTTAACCGGTCCAGGCGCGAATATGTTTCGGCCACGGCATTTGTCGTCTACCAGGACCCATTTTCCTTCGATTTTACCCTTCATAATAAGCTGCTGCCACAACTTACAACAACGTACTTATCATTTCTAGGTATGTGCCCTTTCTCTTTGCTCTCTTTCTTCTTTCAATGAAGGTCAAAAGTTCTCTAGTCCCTCCCCATTGTATGTAACACCATTTCGTTCGTAATATGATCGGTTTATGGTATTTTAAAAATCTCCTAAAAGCCACATCTCAAAAGCTTCTTGATTTTTCATTAAGTCAGCATTAACAATCCAATGTTTTGCTGAAAATGGGGAAGGAATGCGAAGTCATGAAAACCATACAAACGAGAAAACTGGAATATCTAGACCACATAATGAGAGGGGAAAAGTACTCCCCATTAAGGTCCATAATCTAAAGAAAAATCTCGGGAAAGAGAAACGTGGGACGTAGGAAGATTTCCTGGTTGCCAAATTTAAGGGAGTGGTACGGGTGCAGTTCAATACAGTTATTCAGAGCTGCGGCCAACAAAGTTAAAATTGCTGTGATGGTAGCCAACCTCCGATAGAAGACGGTACCGCAAGAAGAAAAACAATCCAATAAATAAGAATAGAGTGGACATAACATTTTTATTATTATCCCGGTTTTTCATGGCGTTCTCCGCCTTCCGGTTCCCAGTTACCAGCTTCGTCGGTCATTCCATTCGCCAGGGTGAAGGTTAATGTCCGACATTGCCTTCTGAATGCCGCCTAGTCAGGATTGTTTCGGCCTTCGTCTCTTCCTTCCTTCCCTTGGCATCCATTTTAAAATTTGTTATGGCAGCCTGTCATCGTCCATTCGTTCTACATGACCACACAAGATCAGTTGTCTCCTTTAAATTTCGTCTATGATGGTAGTATTTTTGTCAAAAAAAAATTGTTGGACAGAAAAAAAACTACCAAAAACATTAGCTTGTGCGTAGCGTACATACTGGGTATATTCCTCTTGAGATAAACAGCTCTCCATCCTCAACCTGTTCAGTTAAAGATTATAAAGTGAAGACATACAGTAAAATAGATCACTTGAGAAATGCATTCTGCCGAAACAGCTGTATTGACATTCATAGGCGTAACCAGGGAGGTTTTGGGGGTTATAACCCCCCCCCCCATTGGGATGTACTTTGAGTACATCCCAATACGCTTAACACCATACCCCTCGGAGACCTTCCAGTAGTTGTAACCCCCCCCCTTTCCAGTAGTTGCAACCCCCCCCTTTCCAGTAGTTGTAACCCCCCTTAGGATTATCCTGGTTACGCCTATGTTGACATTAATTTGTAATACATTTTGTGGAAATATTGAAAACAATACATACTACGACTTCTCCGTCGTATAAAACTGACTTGGGTAGCCTTTGTCCAGCTGAACCATATCTTCAAATCGTCTGACATACCAATAGGAATGTCTTAAAATAATGATATGTTGGGCGTTTCACTATGAGACAAGATCCCAAACCGTCAGCTACGACAAGGATCAGGAGTGGCTGATGCAATAGAGAGAATAGCTACACTGAAATGGAACTGGACAAGTCACGTGGCCCGAATGACAGATATATGGACAAAGCAAATACTGAAATGGAGCCCAAGAGATGATGCCTACTGAAGCAGAGATCGTCCACCAACACGTTAGGCTGATGATCTAAATCTAAAACCTTGGCATAGGAATTTGATGCAAAAGGCACAAGATCGAAACAGTTGGAAAATTATGAGGAAGATCTATGTCATCAGGGAGAATTAGGGAAAGGGAGATCATTGCCTAAAAACATTTGAAAAAGAGTTATATTATTGCAGGATATTCATAAAACATAGAATGTTTGTGTAAGTTAAGTATCATGTCTTTTCTTGCGAGATACTTTCAACATCCTTATCCAACCGTGATTTTATAGAATTTCACAAGAATCGGAATATAATCAAGCTCTTTGTTGGATGGTTTCCTTCTACGTTGATTACCTGAGTTCAGATAATTTAAAAATAATGAACCAGCCGATTTTTGCCGAACTTTCGAACCTTCGAACAAACCAAATCGCTAATCTTAAAATCACAAACCAACAAACCGAAGAATCAGATAAATTGGTTCTAAAAGCATTCTATCGACAACAATTCAATGGTCGAACCCAGGACCGTACTGATCTGATCATTTTCGAAATGGATTCTCTCGTCCGTGATGATATCCGGTCGGGCCATATACATTTTTTCAATATGAAATGATGTTTATGTAAATTCCAGAGCGTCTATATAATCTATCGACTAAATTACATGGTTATTCGTAATTAGCAATGGAATATTCATGATTTTTAATGGACTTGGCAACACCACATTTAAATAAAGCGGGCAGTGACGTGTAAAAAAAGTTAATTTTATTCATTTATTTTATTTAATAAACTATCTAAATTAATGACAGGTTTCGGCAAACTAGGCATTCAAAATAACGATAAATATCCTATATATTTTAAATTTTAAGACTGATGTTTTCGATAAACTCAATCTTGATACCCTTTTTATTATGCTACTAGTTCATTTACTCAGTGGCGGAGTCAAAGTATAAAGCCCACCCAAGCGACCGTACTAGCAAGATGTTTCATTTTATTCTACTAATTATTCAATTTCAATTACAGAATAAAATAAAAAATGTCTGTAAATCAAGCGTAGACAGAGTAAGCTAATAGCAGGAAATAATATAAAGAAACATCTGAGGATGACACGGTACATACATAAAGAAAGGCACTAAAGGTAAAAAAGTACATAGAAGCACCAACAAAAAGGTCAAAGAAGTAAAAGATTTAAGGCTGCAATTGAGGTTTGAAAACCAAGGCCGTAGCAGGAAATAAGCAGAAAAGAAATAATTCAGTCCTGACGAGACATAAAAATTCTTCCTCTTCTTTCTTCTTTAAGTGCCATCTTCGTTCCGAAGGTTGGCGATCATCAGGGCTATACGTATTTTCGAAACTGCTGACCGAAACAATTCGTTGTTGCTACAGCTATGCCATTCCCGTAGATTCTTTAGCCAGGAGTTTCGTCTTCTTCCTATGGACCTTTTTTCTGCTATCTTCCCCTGCATAATTATTCGAAGCAGTTCATATCTTTCGCCTCTTGTAATGTGTCTTAAGTATTGCAGTTATCGTTTTTTGATCGTAAATATGACTTCCTTTTCTTTATTCATTCTTCTCAAGACCTCGACGTTTGTGACTCTCTCCGTCCATGATATTCTCAAGATTCTTAAGATGCCTCTAATGTTTTGGTATCAATCTTTTTCAGCGTCCATGACTACATTCCGTAGAACAGCACAGAAAGTACGTAACATCTCATCAGGCGAAGTTTCAGAACACTCTCTTCATTTTAGTGAATATGGATCTGGCTTTTTCTATTCTTATTTTGATTTCTGCTGAGCTATCGTTGTCTTCATCTATTAAAGTGCCTAAATATTTGTATTTAGGCACTTCAATAAATCGATCGATTTATTTAACTCGACCGATAATTTCATTGTGTAAATAGAAATTTTGGACATTTCGTGTTGATTTCGATATTACCATAAATTTAGTTTTCTTTATGTTCAAAGATAGTCCATATTCTTCGCTGCAGTCTGCTATCTTATTCACCAATGTCTGTAGCTCTTCAAGTGTTTCTGCGATCAAATCGGTGTCGTCGTCAAATATCAGATTGTTTAATCTGACACCGTTTATTTTAATACCTACGGATTGCTGAGAGAGTGTTCTATTCATTACGTCTTCGGAATAGAGATTAAACAGGGTTGGTGGCAGTATACACCCTTGTCTCACACCTCACTTTATTTCAATATCTTCAGTGGTATTATTATCTACTCTCATTACTGTTTCTGATTGTAGTACATAAAAATTGCTTTACGAAAATGGAAGTACAAATGAAAGATATAGGCAAAATATGGAAGAATTATTCCAAGAAGAACAATAGAAAGCAACCGATTTTGACAAAATTCAAAGAGAGCGTTTGATCGAGTTCCGCATGCCAAGATGATATAAATACTGAAAGCAGCAGGAATTAGCAACAAAGAATTTAAAATAATTGGAATCCTCTACTGGAATCAAACCGCAAATCTCAGAAATAAAGTTGAACACACTTAATATGTAAAGAAATTTGCATTGGAGTGAGATCAAGGCATTTTGCCTCCTCTAATCTTTAGTCTCTACTCTCTGAACGAATATTTAGCCAAGCTTTGCACGAAATTGAAAAAGGTATTCTACTATACCGGTACTGGTTAAATAACATCAGATATGCAGGTGATATCATTGCATTTGCAGTACCACAAAGTGATTTGCAAAATCACGTACCACAGTCAACAATATGGACTCAATATAAACGTAAGGAAGACAAAACTCACGATAATTAGCTAGAAAAAGATAACAGAAGGTCAATTCTACGTCAACCAAACCCCAGTAGAAAGAGTGAAGCACTAGAACTACATCGGCGCCATAATAAATGAAGAATCGACCAACCAAGCGCATAAGGGCTTCTTCAAAAGCCACAATCTCTCTTGATATAAAAGTCAGAATCCTGCGATGCTACGTCCTCTCTGTTTTGTTTTATGATGTTGAATCATGGACCTTGAAAGAAGATCTGTTCAAGAGACTGGAAGCGCTTAAGATGTGGCTTTATCAGAGAATACTCAAGATCCCGTGGACTAACCAAACCACAAATCGAGAAGTCCTCAGGAGAATGAAGAACCGAGAGGTCCTGCACGCCACCAAATCTCAAAAGCTACAGTATTTCGGACATATTATGTGAAATGAATTCAAAAATACCCTCCCACAGGCCATCCAGCAAAGAAGAAATATTTAGAAGGCGAGGTTCAGGAAGAAGAAAAAATTGGTTAAAGAACTTCACAACCTGGTTTAACACAACATCTGTAAAGCTTTTCTGTAGACAAGATAAATATTGCCATAATGATCACCAACATTCATCACGGATAGTCACATCAAGATGAAAAATGCTCAGTTATTTTTAGCTGTTCTTTCTCGTTCTAGGGTTTACTGATTTATATTTGCCAAAAATGCATAAAACTAGTAGGTACTTTAACTTATAACTTTATAAATTATTAGCCGAGCTATGCGAATTTTCGATTTCAATATTTAGTGGTCTCATTATATTATTCATGTTCTTCCATTTATTGTTGTACCTAGTCTTCATGTCTGGAATTACTTTATATCCGTTTTCTCACAGCTTTGTCATTTTATGCTTTTCCTATTTTTATCCTCTTATCCTCTTGAATCACTAATACGACTGAACTTTGTACTGCATACATACTTATTTCTAATGATTTTACTATCATTGTCAGTGTCTGTCTAAATTATTGTTACACTACCAAATAATTATTCTGAAGCTATTTTGTTGTGGTGTTTTTACATTGTTTACTAATAGAATAGAATAGAATAGAATAGAATAGAATAGAATAGAATAGAATAGAATAGAATAGAATAGAATAGAATAGAAATATGCTTTATTGTCATGAAAAATTTAACAATTTTATAGACAAAGCTTACAAGGATCATAAATAAGAACAATAACAAATAACAAATACAATTTACTAAAATGATATAAATCGTCTACATAAATAAAAATAATGAAGATAAACAAAAAAAAAACAGTAACAATCTATTGCAAAATTAAAAAAAAAATTTGCAAATTGCATAATCTACCTTAAGAAATTTAATAAGTTAAACAAGACGAATAGTTTTCAATCCTAATAGTAAATTATTAATATTGAAAATATTAAAAAAATATTACTAAAAGATTTTTAAATTGAAAACTTATTGGTACACTTTCCTGGTGACACCTCCAAGACTTCTACAATTTGCAAGTCAAATGGATGCTGCAGTGAAGACGAGAGGGAAGGAATTCTACACTATGCAATTCACATCCCCCGTCTGCAGCTGGTAAAGTTCCAACGGAAAAATGCACCTAGTTACTCTACGGAGTAATACGGCTATAAAATAAAAATGTATACCATTTTTATTCAGTTGCAATGCGAAGGCAAAACAATCTTACTTTTCAAATAGAATACGGAGTGCAGTCCAGTCCCTTAAGATTGTTTAAGTCCAGTAAGATTGTTTTGCCTTCGCATTGCAACTGAATAAAAATGGTATACATTTTTATTTTAATAAGTTAAGTTAAGTTAAGCTGCTGCATATGACACTCAAATATAGATTAAGATTATACTTATAAATAAGAATACTGTACTTTCTTAGTTATTGGTTAAGAAACTCTGGTGTTGAATAATATGGTCTTTCAGATAAATAGGCTTTAGTCATTTTACGGAACTTGGGGAAAGATGTTGCAGATTTAAGTTGTAGAGGGAGATGGTTGTAAAGTTTTTTTGCAGAATATAATATAGATTTCTTTACTAACTCACTGGATGGGATCGGTAAATAGATGTCAAAGGTAGAATTTCTGGTGGAATAGTCATGTCTAGGTCTTGCTGGAAAGACATGTAGATGTTTACGAATTAAGCAAACAGTTTCTAAAATATATAAAGGAGGTAGTGTTAGGATCCTGTGATCTTTGAAGTAGCTTTTGCAATGTGTTGTTCTTCTGAGGCCAAACAGATATCTTATTGCTCTTTTTTGTAATTTAAAAATAACATCAGATTGGGCAGCCGTACCAGAACCCCAAAAAGGGAGACCATATCGAAGATGTGACTCGAACAAAGAAAAATATGTTATTTTGGAAGAGGCTAAATTCATTTCCTTTGGAACAGATCTTATTGCAAAGCAAGCTGAGGATAGTTTCTTGCTTAACACATCAATATGAAGGGACCATTTCAGATTGCTATCTAAAACAATACCAAGAAACTTTACAGAATCAACGATACTGATCTGGCTGTTATGAAGAGGTAAGGGTTGAAGAGCTCCTTTATAGGACACTGCTACTGATTTATCTACATTAAAAGAGAGTAAATTTGAATCGGACCAAGATTTTATTGTAAGTAGATCAGAAGTTATGTTGGGAACTAACCACAATATTAATTTAAAATTTTTATTTTGACTTTTCGATTTCCGAATTGGAAATTGAAACGTCAAATTAAACTGAAACTGTGGTTAATTCCCAACAAAAACAATAAATAACACTACCACAATGAATTGTTATAAATGCCGTCTAGAGTCTAGAAAGAATATCTGCTATACTGTTTTAGTACAGGATACGTCTTGAGTTGATGTGTTCTAATGATCTTTTTGAAAGATTCGCAATAAATGGTAATGATGCGCTCCTGCTCCACCACTGGCCCCATCAATACCTTCGCAGGTATATAAACCATAAAAACTATAATACGCCATTAGAGACTTCCGGTGTTAACTCATTTGTTATTGCAGAATTCATTTGTTTCACGCATGTGTGAATACACATTTGTCAAAAAAACTATATGTGTATACGGCAACAAAGACACACAACTGATAACTCTTTTTGATAAGTCTTTCGACTTCCGTTTCCGACTGTATTTCTACAAATAAATTGATGATAAAATTGAATAATCTAAGTTCAATGGCTGAATATTGATTATAAAAATAGTCATTAAAGAGCTCAGCTTTTGTGATTTTTTCGAGTTACGGATGAAAAATTCTCTGTTTTAAATTATATGGTTGGGTATCGGTCGTTTTCAAGCGGCTCTACGTGTTCCTGATGAGTTTAATTACCTTTTGGAATTAATAAACTGCATCATTTTTAGTGATATTGTAAAATTTAACGATAACCAACACGGACTGACCCAAATAGTACTACAAATCTAAGATTAACATTCTAATAATTACTTTCTAAATAGTTTAACTTTATGAAATCAAGAAAAATAAAAAAAACGAAAATAAAATATTATAGTCCAGAGAAATAAGGTTTTTCTCGTGACACATCCCCCTCCAGGCCGAAACCAAATTTTTTGAGTAGTATGGACATCTATATTATTAACCTATGTATATGTTTCCTGCAGCCGATTTTGATGATATACATAGTTATAAACAAATGAAGATCGAAAAACGGTAAATTATCGCTTTTTTCGTCTATTACCAAAAAGTTAAGCACTTTAAACAAATTTGAGAGTAAGAAACTCATAAATCGTATAAAAAACTTCAATATGGCATTCGCTGAATATGTCCAACCTTATTGGTTGCTTAGAAAATTGCAAAATAAATCATAAATATTGAGTTTTTATAAATATTCGTAACTTAGGTAAAAATTAACTTAGAATCTTCTTATTACGCGGAATGCCGAGACTTCTTGTACTTAAATTATATTTTAAATTTCAAAGCAATTGGTCAAATAGTTTAAAAGTTATTTAATTTATTTTTCCCAAATTCATTTTTTTTGCAACACTATAAGTCACAAAATTATGAGGTTACAATAATACTTCGGACAGTTTATGAAAGAAGAACATTTATACTATTACCTTAATTAAAAATAAATGACAAAAAATAATTTTAAACAGTGTAAAATTATTTTGCAAAAACATGTCCATTTTTTGCTTACTTATAAACAATTAGAATAACTTTTTAACCGTTACCCGTAGAAAAATTATTTTTTCATATTTAGAAAGACTGAATTTTTATACACATTTAGAAAGAAAAACAACTGTTCTAGGACATTTAGGGATAAAGTTAGCCCCCCATTTTTTTAATTCACATGTTTTTGCAAAATTATTTTGCAATATCTATAATTATTTTTTGTCATTTTTTTTAAATTAAATTAATACTGTAAATTTTCTTCTTTCATAAACTATCCAAAATATTACTGTAACTTCATCATTTTCTGACTTACAGTGTTGCAAAAAAAATTAATTTTGGATAAACAAATTAAATAACTTTTAAACTATTTGACCAATTCCTTTGGAATTTAGGGTGTAATTTAAGCACCATAAGTCTCAGCATTCCATGTAATAAGAAGGTTCTAAGTTAATTTTTACATAAGTTATGAATATTTATAAAAACTCAAAATTTATGATTTATTTGGCAATTTTCTAAGTAACCAATAAGGATAGACATATTCAGCGAACGCCATATTGAAGTTTTTTATACGGTTTATGAGTTTATTACTCTCAAATTTGTTTAAAATGCCCAATTTTTTAGTAAGAGACGAAAAAAGCGAAAATTTACCGTTTTTTGATCTTCATTTGTTTATAACTATGTATATCATCAAAATCGGCTGCAGGAAACATATAGGTTATTATTATAGATGACCATATTACTCGAAAAATTTGGTTTCAGCCTGGAGGGGGATGTGTCACCAACACGATATTTTTTTTTCCTTATTTCTCTGAACTATTAGAGCACGTTACAAATTTAATAGTAGACCAGGCAGTATTTATCCTAAAACACCCTCATCTGGGTAACTCGGATATGATCCTATTTTCTTTTCATTATTTTTTTCACATTTTTTTTTTTCACTTCAAAAGGTGGGCTATAGTACATTGTTTACCGGGTAGAAAAAGCTTAACATTCCTGGACGACTGTGAAGATTGCTAAGTCGAGGCGCAAGCCGAGACTTAGCAACACAGAGTCCAGGAATGTGGCTTTTCCTACGAGGTAAACATACTATTTTTCCGCAAATCGTTTAAAATTCGACAGATATTGATTGATTTAAAAAAAACGCGATAATTTTATTCCCAAATAAATGGTGCTTTGAAATTCCTAATAAAATTACTTGGGCTACTATGGAAACGTATTGAGGTTGAATTGTCAAACTTGACGCTTATAAATTTAATTGCTGGTGTTCTCGAAAGTAAAATGATAAGTGATGATGAAATTTCCATTCCTGGGACTCCTCCAGAGCTGGTTGAGGCAGTGAATAATGCTTCATTAGAATTATTGCCAAAGAAATCAAGAGAAAAGTACGAAAATGCATACAGACGTTTTATGGATTATCGCATGAGTAAAAATACGAGTTCTTTCTCAGAAAATGTTGTAATGGCATACTTCCTAGACCTTTGTTTAAAGATGAAATCTTCAACATTATGGGCCAATTATTCAATGCTGAAGTCAACCCTTGCACTTAAACACAATGTAGATATATGTACATACTCAAAACTTCGTTCTTTATTGAAACGGCAAGCTCAAGGTTATAGGGCAAAGAAATCTAAGATTTTAACGAAGGAAGAAATTGAAAAATTTATCCAGGAAGCAACAAATAAAGAAAATTTAATGATTTAGGTAATTTACAAGGTTTTAATAGCAATGTGTTTTCTATCATTTATGTAGAACACTAACAACTGTACGGAAATATCATTTCCTTACAGTAAGGAAGTCCTGACTTTTTCTTCAAGAAATTTTGACAGGAATGTCAAAATTTCCTGGCGATTTGCGGAAAAATTTTTTATTAAACACTTTTTAAAAAAATTTGAAAATTTAAATTTTGTTTCTCTTTTTCATTGCTAAGTATATCTCGGCATATAAAGAGAAAAAAGTTTTGCAATTCAATGTTTTACACGATAGAATTGATTTCAATTAAGGAAAATTATTCAGAAATAATCAAAAATCAATGTGTTTTCAATAATCTTTATCGAGTATTTAAAAGCAACCAAAATTTTTATCCAAAAAATCTTGTATTAAATGGCGAATGAACTAGGTATGATAAGGCAAGGGGGTCGCGAACAAAATTTTTTGTCCACAGGTGTTCCTGATCTAAGACATTTTTGAAAACACTGCTTGACATGTATGTCTGTGCTACTTTCGCTACTACTTTCTTATTTTTATATTTTGCTTCAGATTTTAAATCTTATTTGATATCACCCTTTCACAAAAATCTTAAATAACAAATTAACATAAAACTTCAGGAGATGAGGTGCACCCTGGGCATTAGATGACTAGAGACTATCACCGTCGTAATATTCATATTCAGCTATTCCAAAAACCCCCGAGTAATGACTTGTGATTGATTTCGAATGAAATAACATAAAACTCTAGGAGACGAGGTCAATTCTGGGCTTCAGATAGCTCGAGGACCATCGTCGTTATCATATTGGTGTTCAGCGACATCGAAAACTCACGAGTAACCAAATTGAACTCATCCCTATCGATATTTTATAAATTACAATTTTTTTATTTTCTATGTACTTTGGAAATGTACTTTCCTTATGCAAAAAATGCAATTTTCCATTAACTGCCATGACTTATGTTCACAAACATTCCTGGCACTTTCCTGAATCGAGTGCAAAAAGTTTTATAGTGATTGGTAGGTTTAGTGCTTCATTGCCTCGGCTATGTAATGAATAGACAGTTTCAATATTTATTCTTATTTCCCGATATATTTCTCTCACAATTTGTACTTTTACAAACACGTTTATTTGTGTCAAGATTCCAAACTGCAACCCAGAAAAATTTCGTCAAAAGTTGTCGGTTAAATATTGATTAAAATGGTTGAAAGGTTGTCTTCCCCCTTTTGGTAAAATTCCCTACAAAAAGGCAGCTTTCTGAGTGTTAAGACATTATCACGTCCCAAGTTGGGACGGTCACATCACCCGTCTACGTACATTTTCGAAAAATCAGTTGGTATCAAGAGAAGTGTTGGTATAGCAAAGTGGTCTAAGTTAAAGTTATTAACTTTTTGTATTACAAAATTGTACAGAAAAAGTGTTTTTTCTTAATTCTATATATTTATTCTTACTTTTCATTTATTTCCCTCACAACTTTTTTTTTCATGTTTTTTCAATGCTCACATACATAAAGTCATTCTCAACAGTCATAATACTTCTCTCTTTTTAATTTCCCACCCTTGCATTGTGATCTCGACGTAATAGGGGTGAGTTTATCACTTTTAGCCACTCGTTTATCGCACATTAATCTACGGAAAAAAAAGAAAGAATAATTGAATAGCGAGACGGTAATTAATATCGAAACAGTTTCTTTGTATTTCCAGCTATCATGACACATATTCGATACTGCACCGCTTTTATCTAAGACCTACGAGACGATAAAACGCCGGGAATAAGGAATTCGCGTGATTTTGGAACCTCATTGTAATTCTTTTGTTTTTAACTGTACGATTCGGTCGATGATAGAGCGATTTCAAAGTATTTATAACCTTCTTAAATTTCGGTTACGACTTAGAAGTATTGATCAATGTCCTTTGAAACAGTTTAAGAAATAGAATGCTTGTACAATTTAAAACAATATTTATTTATCTACTATACAGGTTGATCCATTAAGAATGTCTAATCTCTGAGTTGTAGATTCTAGACCTCAAAATATTACAATTCTGCAATTTCTGCCTAATTTAGACTTTAATTTAACGTTGCTTACAGAGGGCGCTAGTTATATAAAATAGCCAAACAGAGAGCAAAGAAAGCAAGAGATTTTAACCAGATTAGATGTATCCGAGATGAAAATAATAAAATACTAATTCACAAAAAGGATGTCAAAAAGAGATGGAGAAAGTACTTTGACAGTTTATTAAATGAAGAATTTGACAGACAGCCTGTGGAGTTAACGGAGACAGTAACAGCAATGGTTACCAGAATAACAAACGAAGAAGTGGCTCAAGCGCTTCAAAAAATAAAGAAAGGAAAAGCAGTCGGACCAGATGATATTCCTGGGGAAGTATGGAGAGCATTGGGAGAGACAGGAATAAGTTGGCTAGCAGGTCTATTTAATAGAATTATGGAAGTTGGACAAATGCCAGACGAATGGAGAAGCAGTATATTAGTACCTGTCTACAAAAACAAGGGAGACATACAACAATGCACAAACTACAGGGCTATAAAACTACTTAGCCACACCATGAAAATATGGGAGAGAGTAATTGATAGACGGATACGTGAAGAAACCGAAATATCCGATAGTCAATTTGGCTTTATGCAGGGCAGATCAACAACAGATGCAATTTTCATTGTAAGGCAACTGATGGAGAAATACAGGAATAAAGAGACCAACGCTCATATGGTATTCATTGATCTTGAGAAAGCATATGATAGAGTTCCTCGAGAGATTCTGTGGTGGGCACTCAATAAGAAAGGAGTCCCTGGCGAATATGTAAAGATTGTGAGAGATATGTATGGTGTTAGGACAGGTGTGGGAGAGACTGATAAATTTCAGGTGAAAGTAGGATTGCACCAAGGCTCGGTGCTTAGTCCTTATTTATTCTCATTAGTTTTGGACCAGATAACAGCGAAACTACAGGGTAGTATTCCATGGTGCCTAATGTATGCTGATGATGTAGTGTTAATAGGAAATAGTGAAAGAGACTTAGAACAAAAACTGGAACAGTGGAGACAAGCCCTGGAGGAAAAAGGTTTAAAACTTAGTAGGACAAAAACAGAGTATTTGGAATGTTCATTTAAAGATGGAGTTACTACAAATAAAATGGTATCTTTGGATGGTGAAATGATTGTGAAAAGCAATAGTTTTAAGTACCTAGGGTCGGTATTACAGAGTAATGGTGAAATAGATGAAGATGCATGCAGTAGAATTAGGGCTGGATGGATGAAGTGGAAAGAAGCGAGAACGTGTTGTGCGACAGAAAAATTCCAATGAAGCTGAAGGGAAAATTCTATAAAACAGCCATAAGACCGGCTATGATGCAGGGAACTGAATGTTGGGCAGTGAAAAAGAAAGAGGAACAACGAATGCATGTGGTGGAAATGAGAATGCTTAGATGGATGAGTCGAGTGACAAAGAAGGATAAAATTAGAAATGAGTATATTAGGGGAAGTCTAGGTGTGGCATCAATTGATGCCAAAATGAGAGAGCATAGGTTAAGATGGTTTGGTCATGTTCAACGTCGAGACGTTAATCACCCAATACGAAGAATAGCTGAAGTGCAGATTCCTGGAAGGAGTAGGAGAGGAAGATCAAAGAAGACCTGGGGGGAGACGATAAGGCAGGACATGTTGGTAAAGGGGATTAACATTGCTATGACCCAAGATAGAGTCGTGTGGAGAAATGCAATTAGGGAAGCCGACCCCGTATAGGGATAAGGCAAAGAGAATGATGATGATGATGATGAATATAGAGGGCGCTAGTTACAGTAGTTGGTCATATTTAGTAAATCAAAACAATTTTTTCTAGTGAATCAAAAACATGTGGTTTCTGCACGATGTGGCATCACCACTTTTATTCTTTTTAAGTTCGTCAATACTTAAATCAACAGTTTTCGCATCAATGGATTGGTCGTGGAACTGAGTTTGCTTGGCCAGCAAGAAGTCCTGATTTATATCCTTTGGTTTTTTTAGTTTAGTTTACAAAAAAAAATAATTAATTCTCTTTTAGAATTAATAGATAATTCGTAATATGAAGAAGTTTTATGAAGAAAATTTCTTTTAAAAATAAAATGTTACTTTAAAATTATCTTAAGATAAATATTGTGAGAAACAAAAACTAAATGCCAAAAAGTACAATAATGTCCGGTTTAAAGTCTTGTCTAAGAAATTTATTGAGTAGTATTCTTCGTTATTAAAAAAACAAGTAAAAATATAATTTTGCATTATACTATTCGTGTTTGTTAAATTGACAACCATATTCATTGTCCAATAAACAAAATATTTGGATGACACAGTCATCAAAAAATCTAAAAAAATATTTCAACGCCGTGGAGTTGCCTCTACTACAAAAGCGTAAGGAGTGGGAAATATTTGTCAAATGGTTAAATATCTGATCACGTGTGCCGTTTATAAATTTGTTACCCAAACATCAGAGTAAAAATAGACGTTTGGTATTTATAAATCGTCACAAAAGTATTTTTCTTTCGATATACTTACGACGATTGGCTTATAAGCATTCGGATATACAAGAACTGTATTTTAATCAATAAATTAATAAATAAATCTAAAGAAAAAAAGTTCTAGGAGACCTAGGATAGCAGAGACGTTCGCATAGTAGCCTAATAAAATAAAAAAAGTCAAAATGTAAATTCGTACAGGTTAAAACAAATTTTATATCAAATTTTAGGTGGGGCAAAAGATATTTTCAAGAAAGTATCCAAATCATACAAGGGGATCATTGTTGAAATAATTAAAAAGGGCTCAGTTTTGCAAAAAATATACTTTTTTAACTGCTGAGGTAATTCACTTATTAATGAAGGTCTATGAGATTTTTTTCTGCAAAGTTGAAGGGTAAATCTTTCACACAAGACTTACTAAATTAAATTCGACCCCCTATTTACTTAAATAATTGTATATAAAACTTTAAAAACAAATTTGCAAAAAAATATTTTTAGCGTTTTAGATAAGCACTATAAAATATCTTATTTTACGGTATAAGTTGCGCTATGTTACCAGTATTAATTAAAAATAAATTGGTCGACGAGTATTTAATATTTTTTGAGATATTGAATTTGTTTATTAAATGTTACTATATTTTCAATTGCAAAAACGTGGTTGTTGCCAAAGAAATATTCACCTGCTTAAGATCCCATTATTTTTATTTTTATGTATATTTTCGATAAATGTATTGATAAATTCAAATTTCAATTAAACTGCCCCCTAAAATGGCATTTGAAAACTATTCAAATTTGTTTATAATTTGTTTTTTTAATAACGTCGCGGGGATTGAGTATTTTGAAATGCCGTTTGGATAATTGGGTTCCTGGGAATTTTTTACTAATTAACAAAATTTTTTTGTCGTTTTTTCTTCTTCTTTTTTTTTTCTTGGAGTTATATTACTACGGGCCCTTTTAATGTAAAATTTTATTAAGAATGTCGAATCTCTGAGTTGTCGATTCTAGACCTAAAAATATTAAGATTTAACTAAAATCTCTTAAATAAAATGTGGCTACTTACTGAGTTACAGGGTGTTTTATTTAAAAATTTAAAAATTATTTTTACCAACTACTTTAAAACTATTTGATGTATCCTTATCATACTTGGCAGAAAGTGTGGCTATTATACACCCTACTAAATTGTGATTAATAAACGTTTCTAGCAAGTAACAGAGGCGTACGACAGGGGATAGTGAATTATTGACCCTTCCCAAATTCTACGCCACTGAGTGAATTACTATTTTAGCGTAATTTTTCGACTCTCCGATACTTTGTATGTAAATAGCTTTATTGGTATGGACAAAGTCATCAGTTTGAGAGATATTGGAAGTTTAAAATGAATGAATGAATGAATCAAAATAACTATGCTGTTTCATTTTTAACGTCCAATATCTCGAAAACTAATGACCTAATCGTTACCAGTAAAGAGTATATTATTTACATAGAAAGTATTAGAGAATCGAAAAATTTTGCTAAAATGGTAATCCCCTCAGTGGCGTAGAATTTGGGAAGGGTTAATCATTAACTATTCCCTGTCGTACGCCTCTGGTAGTAGCTAGAAACTTTTATTTATCACAATTTAGTAGACTGTATAGTACCCACACTTTCTGCCAAGTATGATAAGGATAAGTCAAATAGTTTGAAAGTACTTGGTAAAAATAATTGTTAAATTTTTAAATAAAACACCCTGTAACTCAGTAAGTAGCCACATTTTATTTAAGTGATTTTAGACCAATCTTAATATTTTTAGGTCTAGAATCTAAAACTTAGAGATTCGACATTCTTAATGAAACTTAACCCTAAAAGGGCCCGTAGTAATATAACTCCAAGAAAAAAAAAGAAGAGGAAAAAAGAAGAAAAAATTTTGATAATTATTGAAAAATTCCCAGGAACCGAGTTGTCGAAACGGCATGTCAAAATATTTATGCATTGCGACGGTATTAAAAAAACAAATTATAAACAAATTTGAATAATTTTCAAATGCCATTTTAGGGGTAAGGTTAATTAAAATTTGAATTTATCAATACATTTATAGAAAATATACATAAAAATAAAAATAATAAGATTTAATACGGGTGAATATTTCTTTGGCAACAACCGCGTTTTTGCATTTGAAAATAGAGTAACATTTAATAAACAAATTCAATATCTCAAAAAATATTAAATACTTTTCGACCAATTTTTTTTTTTTTTTTTTTATTTAATACTGATAACATAGAGCAAATTCTCTTGTAAAATAATATATTTTATAGTGCTTATTTAAAACGCTAAAAATAATTTTTTTCAAATTTGTTTTTAAAGTTTTATGTATAATTATTTAAATAAATAGGGGGTCAAATTTAATTTAGTAAATCTTATGTGAAAGATTTACCCTTCATCTTTGCAGAAAACAATCCTATAGATCTTCATTGGTAACTGAATAACCTCAGAAGTTAAAAAAGTAATTTTTTTGCAAAAATGACCCCTTTTTAATTATTTAAATAATGATCCCCTTATATGATTTGGATACTTTCTTGAAAATATCTTTTGTACCCACCTTAACTTTGATATAAAATTTGTTTCAAACTGTACGAATTTACATTTTGATTTACATGTAGTGTAATTTTATTTTACTAGACTATAGTTACAAATTTGTATTTCAATCAAACAACGTCAGTTTTAGTAGACGGTTTGGAATCACACTCTTAAAATTAAAAGAGGAGTACGACAGGAATGCTTCTTGTCTCCTCTAGTTTTCAACGTGTACTCCGAAAGCATTTTCAAACAGTTGATCAAATTGTTTACCTTGGATATTAGTTAAATTGTAACGCAGAGAGTTACGGTGCAATAGATCCAGAATTAAGCAGGCCAGAGTCGCTTTTAAAAGGATGTCCAAGGTATTATGTAACAGAGACCAAAAATTGGCATTGTGGATGAGTCTACTTCACTGCTATGTGTTCTCGGACTTACTTTATGGTCTTGGACTGTGAATGAAACTGATCTAAATCGCCGTGAGGCTTTCCAAAGGTGGTGTTATAGAAGATTTTTAACAGTTTCTTGTTTCTGAGATTAAAAATAGCATCAAGAAGAGAAAGTTAAAGTACTTGGTAACCAACCATGGTAACCAACATTCTGAAAGGACATGGTACATGAAGAAGAAATAATAAAAAAGATAAATACATAGCTTCGGTAGCATCTAAACAAAGCTCAAACAGTGCGATTATCACAGAATACATTGGGGAAAAATTAGATATGGTATACTATACTTTGTAAATCACATAAATGTAACTTTCACTCAAGGCCAAGTTAATGGTGAAAGCCTTCATGTAGACGGTAAAGGACACCGCACACATCTTATGGAAAATATAACGTCACTCAAATTCAATAAAATTTATACGAATAGATTCGTTTTAAATTAAATTAACGGTCAATTCTTATCATTGCGCCAACTCTTAATTATGATTAATTACGGCGCAAATTGCAATTAAAGTTTATCGAAATCACATTTTTGGAGTCAATAAATGTGTCAGTTACAATCACTATTGCTCTGGGTGCTATTCAAAACAGCTTAAACCCCGCTGGGCCTAAGCGGATTAGTGAAACTATTATAATAAGATGCTTAATAGCCCGAGAAGATTTATGAAGTACCGATAATTTGGTTATTTTAAAATATTTTTTCTCTTTCTAACTTATGTACGTACCCATTTTATTTCAGATTTATTTATATCAATTTCTGCTCTTATTAATGAAAATTCAGATTTGGCGCAATGATAAGAATTGACCGTTAATTTGAAACGAATCTATTCATATAAATTTTATTGAATTTGAGTGACATTATATTTTCCATAAGATATGTGCGGTGCACTTTAGATGAATTTTTTAATTTTACTTCTTTTGATTATCTCTTGAACCACTTCAAAATTGGAGAAGAAACACTTCAAAAAATGGTAATTAATATTAAAAACCGCGACTTACGAGCCAGTAAAAAATAGAAAAACTTACTTCTTTGTCTTTGGTTACAATTTCGTTTTCGAAGCTTTGCCTGTCCATGTTTGACGTGTCTTTGTTCTCGCAGTTGTTCGATGTATTTGTTCCGGATAATTGTTCTTTCAGTGTCGTTACTTCTTTTTCCGCCAAAGTCGCCCTCTGAAACAAAAAAAAAAGAAATTAGAGAAAAGTGCAATAAAAAACGGTAAAATTAATTAAATACTTATTGGAAAAATAAAAAAATAAAAAATAAACACAAAAAAATAAATAAATAAATAAACAAAAAATATACCGTCATATAACAATAATAATTAAAAAAAATTAATAAAAATTAATAAAAAAAAAGAAATAAAAAAATAAAAATAAATAAAAATAAAATAACAAATGTATCTTATTTCCTTAATCACTCTTATCTGAATTTTCGTTTAGCTTATTTTTATTGAATTTATTAATTTTTTTAATCTATATTTGCTTTTTGTTTGCGTTTATTTATGGTTTTTCTTGTCCTTTTCTTTGGTTACTTTTTGTAATTAAGAACGTCACGTACCGTTATTACTTTATTTTGGGCGTTTCTGGTAAAAAATTCCAACTTACTGATTGTTATTAAATGTATTCGTACATTTAATAACAAAATATTACCTATCGCTACAGACAAACCTCACCGCAATGAAAGGAAGTTGATAATTATTGATACTATTGTTGAACAATTAGAAATAATGTGGATAAAAATAATTTTAATCAGGTTTTAATAATTGAAATGACTACGTACTTGTCGCTGTTATCTGTGTATACCGAAATTTAAAACGGGAATATTTCCTGGCATGATATGTATGATAATATGTATGTTCTTCCAGTGGAGGAAATTAACGGGGTACCTACCAAAAAACGGGAAATGGTTTTTGGTCAGTATCATTACGAAAATGAAGTTTTGTGTAACTATTATTACATACATTACGAAATTGGTGATAATGGTCTAAATATCCATTGCGGACGTTGGCTATTTTATTAGCCACTTATCTAAAAAGTTCTATATTTATATCAGGTCCAACCACTTGCGCAAGTATTTGCAACCACGAATTTATTATTCTTCCCTCCTCTCTCACGGACTATTTAGGTTTTATATAGTCCTCTAAACTCGAAAGTACTCTAAACAGTCTAATCCAATTTATTTTTCATATAATTAATTTAAGCTCAAATTCTTCAGATCAAACTTTTTTTGTAGAAGCCTCTGCAGGTTCTAAAATTATGATAGTAGCGTCGTCTGTATATCTGATATTACTGATTGTTTCTTTATTGATTCTTAATATTTCTGAAGCATGCTGAAGTACTTTGTTAAACACAGCTTCTGAGTACAGATTAAGAAAAAAATACAAAAACAAAATATTGGAAACTAATGAATTCATAAAGAAGACCATCCGTATACTAATAACAGATGCGCGTAACATAGAAGAACTTCCAGGAGTTAAAGGAGACTAAAAAAAAGCAATTTTACCATTTGCCATCTTAGATCTTTGTATTAATTGTAATGACGTGAAAATACTTACTTTTAGAAGAAGACTAAGTTTTCGATCTAATAGCACATAAAATAACATCAAGAATATTACTCTACATCCCGCCAGATTGAAAATAATGGGAACCTTCTCTGGTTACACCTCCGAGGCTTCTAAAATTTGCAAGCCATAACGGATGCTGAGAGTAAAGAAGATGAGGAAATTTTACAATTTATAATTCACGTCCCATCTTACCACTTACTTTTAGGTTTAAGTGGGAGACAGAGACCATTCATCAAAACCAAATATCTGTTTCAAAGGGTATCAACAGAATATTCCCAATAGTTTGCAGCCATCATATCAATTAGTAAAGTCGTTCCAGGAACGCAACTCATAAATATTGGCGATATCATTTTAAAGTCTTCTACTTTAAAATGTATAATATACGTCTGAATTGCCAATATAAATGAGTCAGATTAAATAAATTATTTTTTTTACTTAGCAACAACATTTTTGTTTATTTTAATAGTATTTTGTATTTTGACAACGAAACCCGATTTGGGCTTCGAAACGTTAATAAATTCATTTTTTAGTAAAATTGTGGCTTATTTCCCATAGAAAATAATTAATTATAAAAATGCCACAAGGAAATAACTTCAGAACAACATCATATCAATTTGACGTAAATTTTAAGTTTTTACATACTCACTTCTACCACCGTACAACTCATTCATCTGTTGACTCAGTTCATTAACGATTTTTAGTTCAAAAGTCTCAGATCACTTATTTTAAATTGTATCTCAGAATTTATATGAATTGTATATTGTATAAAAACCTATTATTATATTATACCTACAATTGGCCAATAATGTTCTCATAAATGATATAGCTTATTATCAAATTTAAAATTAAATGTTTTTGTTTATTTTCCGTATTTTTTATTTATTTATTTCCATTTTTAGATTTTTTCTTTTTTGATTTTTTTTATACTCACCTTCTTTATATTTTTTGGCAATTCTTATCATTATTTTTTTATTTACTTTTGTTTCGTTTTTTCATTTTTAATATAATTAACTACTTTTAAATTGTTAGAAAACCATTCCGTTGCATCTTTAAACTTACAAATTATATTTATTTACAAAAAGGTAGAATTTACTATGTAGTGATTAATTAATCTCAATGATAGGACAGTCCATTGAAACATTAATCTTCTATTTCATTGGAAAAAATTCTTACGCTTATATTTTTTTCTAAATATTTTAGCAAATTTGTCATAACTGGCGAAGCTGTTACATATTTTAAATTATGTTTATACTTTCCTTTCCAAACAACTTCCCTCAAGAAGTTACTGCCTCTCGTCTTGTCAAGAGTATACAGGTAAGTCCCGAGAATAATCTGCATTGAAAAGATGGCGTTGAGCGTCGCCCACTGAGAAAAAATCATAAATAAAACGATTCTCCGGTTATTTACGGCTTCGAAAGACATCCGAATGTAAAAAGGCGCAATAATAAGGCAGCGTTATTCGACTGTTACGTACATTTCCATGGCCATCTCATTATTCGAGAAAGAAGAGGAGCGATGTTCAATTTTTCGCGCGCGCCGGCTTCACCCCAACGCCTTATTATGTGAAATATGTTCATAGCCACCTTTCTATACCGCATAGGGTAATATCTCAATGTTATTATAAAAACAATAGCGTTGGAGTTTCATCCACACCAGCCGAGCTGGTTTAAAGATTCCAATGGCGTAGAACACGGAAGTGATCCCAAGAATCCTATTTTAACACAAAATAAAATAAATTAATCGTACTTATGAAATATTTACTTATAAAAAAATATATGGTTGCTTATACTTAGGTTTTACATCATCACCATCATTCTCTTTGCCTTATCCCTATGCGGGGTCGGCTTCCCTAATTGCATTTCTCCACACAATTCTATCTTGGGTCATATTAATGTTAATCCCCTCTACCAACATGTCCTGCCTTATCGTCTCCCGTCAGGTCTTCTTTGGACTTCCTCGTCTACTCCTTCCAGGAATCTGCACTTCAGCTATTCTTCGTAGTGGGTGATTAACGGCTCGACGTTGAACATGATCAAACCATCTTAACCTATGCTCTCTCATTTTGGCATCAATTGGTGCCACACCTAGACTTCCCCTAATATACTCATTTCTAATTTTATCCTTCTTTGTCACTCCACTCATCCATCTAAGCATTCTCGTTTCCGCCACATGCATTCGTTGTTCCTCTTTCTTTTTCACTGCCCAACATTCAGTTCCGTACATCATAGCCGGTCTTATGGCTGTTTTATAGAATTTTCCCTTCAGCTTCACTGGAATTTTTCTGTCACACAACACACCACTCGCTTGTTTCCACTTCATCCATCCAGTGCTAATTCTACTGCATGCATCTCCATCTATTTCTCCATTACTTTGTAATACCGATCCTAGGTACTTAAAACTATTGCTTTTCACAATCATTTCACCATCCAGAGATACCATTTTATTTGTAGTAACTTCATCTTTAAATGAACATTCCAAATACTCTGGTTTTGTCCTACTAAGTTTTAAACTTTTTCCTCCAGAGCTTGTCTCCACTGTTCCAGTTTTTGTTCTTTCACTATTTCCTATTAACACTACATCACCAGCATGCATTAGACACCATGGAATGCTACCCTGTAGTTTCGCTGTTATCTGGTCCAAAAATAATGAGAATAAATACGGACTAAGCACCAAGCCTTGGTGCAATCCTACTTTCACATGACATTTATCAGTCTCTCCCACACCTGTCCTAACACTAGTCGTTACTCCCTCATACATATCTCTCACAATCTTTACATATTCGCCAGGGACTCCTTTCTTATTGATTACCCATTATACGTAGGTTTTACCTATGTTAAAACTTTTATATTATGTAGTGCAACATCTCCTCCTCATTCTTTGAGCCTTTGTTATGAAGCTCTTTCAGAATTAATAGGTCGGTTCTGTGTTCTGTCCGTGACACGTATAAAATTCTCCTGTAGACCCACATTCAGAAGTTTTAAATCTAACTTCTACTTATTTTTTGGAGAGAACATGTCTCTTAGAAAGCCGCATCTATACCAATCAGCTACCTGAGCTTTGTCTTTGTTGTAATACCTTCCGTTCTCATGACCTATCACTTATACTATATTACAGAAAGAGTCTGGACAAATATTTGGAAATCGGTATCCAGGAAGAAGAAGAACAACCTGGTTGAAGAATCTCAGAACCTGATTCAACACAACATCTGTGTAGCTTCTGCACGCTGCTGCAGATAAGATAAAGATTGCCATTATGATCACCAGATCGATTGCCATTATGATTGGTAAGTAGTCATCAACGTACATATTATAATATGTTGACTTCTTGATCAAATAAGTACTGTGTGTTGAAAAAGACTTCTGAAGCAAATATTTCAAAAATCGAGAGAATGTAACAGAAAAATTATCCTAATATTCATAGAATTCAAAAGCGCTTTTGACACAATCAATAGGACGAAAATGATGAAGGAGCTAGAGAATATTGGAATCCCAGAAAAATTAAGAGACAATAATATGATAACAGTGAGCCTAAAGAACACCACAGCAAAGATCAGTTTCAACGAAACAATTTCTAAGGAGATCAATGTCAACAAAGGCGTGAAGCAAGGTGGCTCTATCTCACCGACAGACCGACACTATATATTTAACCTGATATTAGAAATAATAATAAGGAGGACAAACTTTGCAAACAAAAATATTATTGCAGATAAACTTCAACTAGTAGCATATGCAGATAATCTAATCATCATAGCGAAGACGAAGATGACACTTATGAAAGCAATTGAAAAATTAGATAAGGAAGAGAACAGAATAGGGCTAGAGATAAACCAGCACAAACCAAAATACATGACGATAGGGAAGGACTACACAACAACTCAGATACATCTAATAACACAGAACCATAAATTTGAAACTGTATCCACCTTTAGCTACTTGGGAGTAGCAATATGGAAAACTGGAAAAGAGAGAACAGAGGAAAGAATTCTGGAAGGCAAAAAACATATGGAATAAATAGAAATCTGCTGAGAAGCAAGACTCTAAGAGAATAAAGATGAACCTATATAATGCCTTAATAAGACCTCTTGTTACATATGAGATGGAAACAACGACGACTATAACAAGAAAGAGGAAGATATGGAAGACCGAAACACGAGGAGAAAGTAGTCTACAACAAAAAATGTAAACACTGCGAATAATACTATGTACTAAGAAAAAAATATCAATAGTAAATGAAAATAAATAATTATTGTAACGTAGTCACTAGGTAATAAAATGTTCACGTTACTGTCTTTCGGCGAATTTAATTTCGTCTGCCTCTTGGTGGTGCCGCCTCTGAGGATGAGTTTATTATTAAACTGGAAGTAAGGGATATATGTTGGGGCAATATATTTTGATTTTTAATTCAAACTCAGACATTGTTTTACGGATCTGATACTCCGTAATAATAATGATCTTATATATTCGCGGCTGTGTCAGAACGGAATGGGGGAATAGGGGTAATCAGTTATTCAAATTTTCATGACTTTCCAACGACCCCTATACGTCTTTCATCCTATTTATTACGGTGTATCGTAAAAAATAATAACACTATTGGATATTAAAAAGTTTTTCGGTTATCTGCTCCCGGAAATGGGAACCGACGTATTAGGGAAGCAATTCCAGGAATGAAGTGTCGAACTTTTTCGCTGTTGTTGTGTGTAGTAGTAGAAACCGATGGAATTCATTAAATTTTATAGTTTCGTGGCACTTTTTTATACGAGGGTGAAAAATATTGACTAGATTGGAAAAATACGAACAGCCGCATCATAATTATACGATAATAATCTTGGAAGCGGTTACAAAGATACCATTTTTTTTTTCAGCTTTCTTTTCTTAAAAAAGAGTTGATACTAGTACTAGTACACTGTTACTATTTCGTCGAATTTCTATTCTTTTAAACGAATTTCAGAAAGGATTAATGACATGAATGACACTAAACCATGCCTCCTTATGGGATTGCTCATCCATCTGCTGACCCGAAGCATCAGCTCATTCTAATTTAAGTCTCAGAATAAAAACAAAAAAGCGAAAAAAAAACTAAGATGGAATTACTTCTTCTTCTTCAAATGCAAATTCACTAATGGATGTTAACGATCACATTATCCATTAACTCTCTGTTTCTTGCAATGTGTATCAGAGATTGAATGTCGTTAATCCCTGTCTATTACCTTATGTTTCGGAGCCAGGAAATTTTCTAGCGTCCTATTCCTCTCTTGCCTTCAATTTAACCCTAGATTATAAGTTGAAGGAATTGGTATTTTTCTTTTCGCAATTGGAATCACAAGACTAATAAAAGAAAAGATAGACAAGAGCTTGGAATCAGATATCAAAATTTCATTTTTTGGTCATAAAATATTCGATGTATTAATCAGGACTTTTAATTATTCACATTTCTGTTCTGTAGTTGTTATCTGCAGCGCGTGATTACTTGGATAAATTCTCCTCTACTTTGAGCTTTTTGTTTTGTGAATGATAATATCTATTTGGCCAGATCATTTGATCTGCCAGGACCACGTCTATGTTGTACCATCTCTTCCATTATGATTATTGAATTTGCACCAGCTATGAATTCTGGAACTATGTACCAGCTAACAGAAAACTAGGTACATATACCATATGTATTCCTACTTGCTTTTCACAGTATTTCGTGACGGATAGTGATTTTGGCAATCCTTAGTTCATCACCTCTTTAGCTGTCATGTATTTCTGATGACCTGATACTCATACTAGTGTGACACTGTTAAGCTCTGATGGTCTGTAGACGTCTTCTCGACAAGAGCTCACATAGCCCATCTAACTATCTGTGAATAATATATGAATCCGCTTAAGTTAAAAGTCTTCATGTTAATAATTTGTCTCGTACAATGCAATCTTGTATCAATTTGTGCATGGATTATAATAGTATATTCTGCTTGTACAATAGAAGTGCCTATATTTTTTCCATTACTCTTAAAAATCTACTGTACTCTATAAATATATCCTTACAGTTGTCTGGGTTGTGAATTTTCTCTGTCCTATCCCTCTCATGGGTGGCTATCCGTCCATCTACTTTAGGTCTGTATCTGTGTACCGTATGGCTCCTGTTGGTATGCCTCTAAAAGCTCATCAGCATCAACGTAGTTACCTTTTCATCGATCTTAAAACATCTTAATTTCTGACTTATTCAGTTCATATAATTTTGTAAATGTATCGAAACACAAACAAATAAAAAAAGTTCTCTGAACTGTTCTAGCGAGCTAATTATCAAGGTCCATTCTTCTATCTCCATAATAAGACTCTGTATACAATTTAATATTGAATATCGTAGAACCAGATCAACATTTCTAATTTTGTGTTATTCTGACAAGTATCGAAGAATTTTCAATTTATTTTTCATAAAAAAATCGGTAGACAACTTAGTAATTGATACTATGTGTATTAGGTCTGGATCCCGCGTATGAAAAAAAAGTTGATTAATAGCAAGCTGAAAATTTGTTAATAGCTTAAGGGTGTCTAGTCGGACAAATTTTGATATATGGGAACACTGAAACAGGGGAAGTTTTAATTGTGGAACAGGTTAAAAATTTGGAACGGTCAGGCCACGAAAACGGCACGTGTATTTTGTCCGACAGAACAGACTTAAACTCTCCGAACAGAGATTAAACTCTCATGCAAAAATCAGACTGCTATTTATCACCCAATGGGCGTTTTAATGAGTGGAACATGTAGAATATGTCAAATGACAGGAATTATGACAGGTGATAAATAGCAGTCTGATTTTTGCATGAGAGTTTAATCTCTGTTCGGAGAGTTTAAGTCTGTTCTGTCGGACAAAATAAATGTGCCGTTTTCGTGGTCTGACCGTTCCAAATTTTTAACCTGTTCCACAATTAAAATTGCCCCTGTTCCAGTGTTCCCATATATCAAAGTTTATCCGACTAGACACCCTTAAGCTATTAACAAATTTTCAGCTTGCTATTAATCAACTTTTTTTCATACGGATTTTTTTCAGACCTATGTGTACACCTGAAATTTACTTAGCCACCTCTTGAATGCGTACTGGTCAGTGCCATCATACCATAAAAACCTATAATATACGTTAAATTCTTCGATAGGATTTTTTCGCGACTATGTAATCATATTATCGACAAAATTAATCACCATTTACAATTTGGTATTCAGGCAAAATTATAAAATTATTTGAGAAATTCAAATGAAATACCCGTAGGTATAAACTGAGTTATTTTCCCTCATACGAACGATTAAGGTATATTAGCCCATAAAAATAAGTTTGTAAGAATTTACGATGTAAACGAAAGAAGTTCTTACATTGTAGCACATCCAAGATCAATATTTTTCTTTAAATCTAAACACAAACCAACTATTTGTGTCAATTCAGCATTTAATATCCTGAATGAAGAGTTTTAATATACAGAGAGAGTCTGTAATTTGGAATAAATTCAATATCTCAAATACTAATTGGTTTTTTGAAAAATGCTCAGACCCGTCGATTAGTATTTCAAATTTTCCTTTTTGACATACAATATTAATGTATACAGGGTGTCCCAATTTAAAGATTTGACGTCATCGTTGATTTTCTTAAATGGCAACACTGTCATTTTGATAGCTATTTTGATAGGGTGTGTAAAGTTATACACAACTGCAAAATATCAAATTTTTATTCTCTACCATTTACAAGATAATAGAAAATAACAAAGTTATGTCTGTAATTTGAAATAAATTCAATATCTCAAATACTAATTGTTTTTTTGAAAAATGCTCAGATCCGTCGATTAGTATTTCAAATTGTCATTTTTTACATACAATAATAATGTATACAGGGTGTCCCAATTTAAAGATTTGACGTCATCGTTGATTTTCTTAAATGGCAACACTGTCATTTTGATAGCTATTTTGATAGGGTGTGTAAAGTTATACACAACTGCAAAATATTAAATTTTTATTCTCTACCATTTACAAGATAATAAAAAATAACAAAGTTATGTCTGTAATTTGGAATAAATTCAATATCTCAAATACTAATTGTTTTTTTTTTAAATTCTCAGACCTGTCGATTAGTATTTCAAATTCTCCTTTTTGACATACAATAATAATGTATACAGGGTGTCCCAATTTAGAGATATGACGTCATCGTTGATTTTCTTAAATGGCAACACTGTCATTTTGATAGCTATTTTGATAGGCTGTGTAAAGTTATACACAACTGCAAAATTTCAAATTTTTATTCCCTACCATTTACAAGATAATGAAAAATAACAAAGTTATGAACAACAAGTAGGTAACCAAATAATAATTGAATTTAATTATTTCAATTAAGCACATGCTCATAACGTTGCCCACTGACAATAATTGAGGGCAACATTATGAGTATTTGCTTAATTGAAATAATTAAATTCAATTATTATTTGATTACTTGTTTTTCATAACTTTGTTATTTTTTATTATCTTGTAAATGGTACGGAATAAAAATTTTAAATTTTGCAGTTGTATATAACTTTACACACCCTATCAAAATAGCTATCAAAATGACAGTGTTGCCATTTAAGAAAATCAACGATGACGTCATATCTCTAAATTGGGACACCCTGTATACATTATTATTGTATGTAAAAAATGACAATTTGAAATACTAATCGACGGATCTGAGCATTTTTCAAAAAAACAATTAGTATTTGAGATATTGAATTTATTTCAAATTACAGACATAACTTTGTTATTTTCTATTATCTTGTAAATGGTAGAGAATAAAAATTTGATATTTTGCAGTTGTATATAACTTTACACACCCTATCAAAATAGCTATCAAAATGACAGTGTTGCCATTTAAGAAAATCAGCGATGACGTCAAATCTTTAAAGTGGGACACCCTGTATACATTATTATTGTATGTCGAAAAGGACAATTTAAAATACTAATTGACGGGTCTGAGCATTTTTCAAAAAAACAATGAATATTTGAGATATTGAATTTATTCCAAATTACAGACTCTCTCTGTATTTAGCAGCACGTTTAAACTGTTGCCAACTTCAAGATGTTGAACTCAGTCTCTTTAAATATTCAACGGAATTTGTCAAAACGGGTGTGTGTTCACGTGAAAATTGGACAATAAATAAGAAAACCAAAAACAAAATAAGAGTAACCGAGATGGAATTCTTAAGGAGAAGCTACAGAGTAACAAGAAGAAATAGAATAAATAACATAGAGATTAAGAGAAGAATGGGAGTGAACTTAGACGTACTAGATAGACTACATCGAACAGAAGAGATTAGCCTGGTACATACATGTCAGAAGAGCAGACAAAAATCGTTGGATAAACAGAATAACAGAGTAGAACCCGATAAGAAGAAGGAAGACAGGCAGACCCCAAGATCTTTCAGAGACGAAGTGGACGAAGCAATGCAAAGAAGAAATCTACAAGAAAGGGACTAGCAAAACAGAAAGAGCTGGAGAGAACAGTTGAGTGAAGGAATACAGTGAAACTGTGGAAATCGTAAGTATAGGTATATTTATATTTGTCTAAAAACTGTCAAAACTGCAATCAAACAGTAATTCAAGAATGAATTTAATTGAATAGGTACTGCTGCTCACCAGTTTTGTGATATTTGCTTTGTATTGAAATTATTTAATATTAAATATATTATATCCTAAGCAAAAGTTTAAAAACCTTAATATACAGGGTGTTTCATTAATAATTGTCCATATAACCACTGGAGAAACCTTAGCACAAAATACGAAGATTTAACCTAAAACACTTAAATAAAAAGTGGTTCCTTACTGAGTTACAGGGTGTTTTATTTAAAAATTTAAAAACTATTTTTACTCAGCATTTTAAAACTATTCGACGTATCCTTTTCGTACTTGGCAGGCAGTATAGGTACTGTACAAACTACTAAATTATGTTAAACAAACGTTTCTGGTTATTACCAGAGGCGTACGACGGGGGAAAGTGAATGGTTGACCCTTTCCAAATTCTACGCCACTGGCGAAATTGCTATTTTAGTTCAATTTTTGGATTCTCCAATACTTTCTATGAAAATAATATACTCTTCATTCGTAACGATAAAGGCATTAGTTTTCGAGATCTTTGAAGTTAAAAATGAAACGACACGGTAATTTTGATTAATGTTTTGTGTCGCTTCATTTTTAATTTCAAATATCTCGAAAACTAATCATTTTATCGTTACGAATGAAGAGTATGTTATTTACATAAAAAGTATTGTAAACTCAAAAAATTACACTAAAATAGCAATTTCGTCAGTGGCGTAGAATTTGGGAAGGTTCAACCAGCCACTATCCCCTGTCGTACGCCTCTGGTAGTAGCTAGAAACCTTTATTTATCTTAATTTAGTAGGGTGTACAGTACCTACACTTTCTGCCAAGTATGATAACGATACGCCAAATTGTTTTAAAGTACTGGGTACAAATAATTTTTAAATTTTAATCATATGAATCATATCATAAATTAATCAAAATAACTGTGTCGTTTCATATTTAACTTCAAATATCTCGAAAACTAATGACTTTATCGCTACCAATGGAGAGTATATTATTTACGTGGAAAGTATTGGAGAATCTAAAAATTAGTTATTCCTCCAGTGGCGTAGAATTTGAGAAGGGCCAGCCATTTACCATCCCCTGTCGTACACCTCTGGTAGTAGCTAGAAACGTTTGTTTATCATTATTTAGTAGGGTGTCTAGTAGTCGCACTTTCTGCCAAGTATGAAAAGGATACGTCGACTAGTTTTAAATGCTGAGCAAAAATAATTTTTAAATTTTTAGATAAAACATTCTGTAACTCAGTAAGGAACCACATTTTATTTAAGTGTTTTAGGTTAAATCTTCGTATTTTGTGTTAAGGTTTCTCCAGTTACTATATGGACAATTATTAATGAAACACCCTGTATAAATAATCTTTGTAAACTATAATTTTTATTCGAGTATTCGGTTTGTTTTACATCGAAATAAAAAATCTCCTGATTTATGAGACCTTTTAAAATATGTACATTTAAGCATTCCTGAAATTAGTTTTTAGACAAAATACTAGTAGATCTAACTATTTTTGTTAAGGTGTATTGGATATTTTCCAATAGCAATTAATTCTCAAGTTATCTGTCACCTATATCATTGAAACTATTCGAAACCTAATGGTCAATACTGACAGACAGACAGCAACTCAAAAATCTCAATTCTTTCTGACAAGTGTTAGAAACGGTCCAATAAACAATCAGTTACCTGACAAATCATTAAATCAAATACATTTAGTTGAATTGATCAAAATTATTAAAATATAAGTACGAAAAATATATGGAAAGGGTCATGAATGCATCTCTAGCAATAAAAGAAGCAAATACTGATTATTATTAAAAATATTAAAGATGTATTAAAAAGATGTGTTAGTGTTAGAGAATGCTTAAGACAACAATGACATAATTAAATCAACATTACAATCGCATTGGGAAAGTAAACTCTGGCCTTTCGACCAATTCCCTACCATGTTTTAACTTTGCCCTATTCCTTGCGATCGTTTCTGTTGCTCTCGCTTAAAAAGTTTAAAATTAAAACATCCGATAGGACATTCGCTCCTTCCTCTTCTTCTAATCCCGATTCCGTGAAAACTCACCATAAGCTTCACATCCGATGAGACATTTGTGCAAAGAACCAGACCATGCAAATCAAAAACAACTGAGGAACGAGGAGCCGTATTTCTCTTCTGACGAAACAGGACCGCACTCTCAAAATGTATATCTTTGAGAAGAAAAGTGATTGATGAGCTCAAGATGATTAAGAGTTTTTCTTTATATTTATGTTTTTCTTTAAAAAATTCCTGCATCTCACATCGGTTGCAAAGTTTCGAGTAATTCTAGAATAATGAAGTTTATTCATTCAAATCTTCAGTGTTCTTAATTCTCTATGCATCATTTTTGTTTGTTTTATTGTTTTCTATTGCTTTATTTATTTTCTGCCTTTTGATCACTACGACTAGTGCATAGCATGTTTAGCTTTTGTAATTTATTTATTACATTGGATGGATGTAAATTGACAAGCTATTAGGCTTATAAAATGTTTTATATTGCAACTTGAAAGATATTTTATATATAATCTACATATATATTTGCAGTTTTTGGATATAACTACATTTGAGAGCTCATGCTTTCCCAATGAAACTTTTTCTTCTTCTTCTTCTTCTTCTTCCTTCTTTTATGTAGGCTTTAAAGCTTCTTTTTCACTATTAGCCTCCTAAATAGTTTAAGTTATCGCACCATTTCTTCGTGGTCTGCCAATACTTCTTTGTCCATTTGGTGACATATCTCGTGCTATTCGTACTATCCTATCCTCTGCCATTCTACTAATGTGTTCGTTCCACTCCTGTTTCCGTTTCGTTACCCATCCATTTATGTCTTCTACATCGCATGATCTTCTTATGTTTTTGCTTCTCTTCCTATCCAACAGACTTTTCCTTGATATTCGTCGGAGTATTTTAATCTCTGTTGTTTCTAGTTGTCGTCTCGTTTTAGATGTGTCAGGTCTTGTCTCCGCCGTGTATGTCAATATAGGTCTAATTGCTGCTTTATAGATTCTTGCTTTTGTGTCTTGTCTTAGATGTTTGTTCTTCCAGATTGTGTCATTAAGAGATCCCGCCGCTTTACTTGCTTTTAAGCTTTGTTGTCGTACTTCCTCTTCAACATCTCCGTAACTGGTTATATCTATTCCCAGATATCTAAACCTTGCTTCCTGCTTTATTATTTTCCCATCAATTTCGATTTTACATCGTAGTGGGTATTTAGATGTTGTCATACATTTGGTTTTTTCTGCTGATATTATCATAATATTGTATTTCTTGGCTGTTGCATTGAAGATGTGTGTTAATCTTTGGAGATCGTCTTCTGTCTCGGCGATTAATGCGAATAATGAAACTTTTTCTTATTTTGCTTAATCTCGGTTTTGTTAACTACATTTCAGTAGTTCATTAGCTTTGGAAGATATCCTCCTTCTCTTCTATGTTTAGTTTCTTTTTTCCTTTGTGGTGTAGTATTATTCCATCAGATCTAGGACATAAAAGGTCACTCTCGTCACAGCCTCGGATGAAGACATAACGTTAATGACTTGGAATTAAGTCTTCTTTAGCTTCCACTCTTTATTTTGTATATGCAAGCCATTTGGCTTATTGCTGATCTTTTATTAATTGCTTCTAAACCTTAGAGAACCATTTATTTTTACTAGTATACCCAGGGATCTTGTATCACAATGACATGGAACCTTCTCTGTTGAGGCTGTACTGCTTGGGTTACCTTACTGCACTATTTGCCTTTGAGCAAATAGTGCAAATATTTATCCAAATTGGGATTGAGACTTATTTGGAGAAGAGTCAAAGTTGACCTCTCTGCTCGTTCCTTTTATAGCCTCTGATGAGGGTTTAGAATTAAGTGAGTCTTCTGTCATCCCTTTTTGTCTTCATTGTACCCGTTCACGAGTTGGGACAAATTGGCAGGGCAGTATTTGGAAAACTCATTTGGATACATACCTCAATACAAAGGTGCAAAGTGCCAGTTCATCTTTCCTATCGTGACATGTCGATGTCAAACCAAGACCTTAACCAAGGCAAATGGGAACAAACTAGCTACAACAGAAGGCAATGAAAAGGGCAATTTTAGGTATATGACTGTCAGATACAAAAAGAACGACATCGTAAGATTAAAAATAAAAGTCGAGTTTATTACAACAAAAATTGCCATTGTTTTTAGTTTTCGACAAATAATAATGTGCACATGATTGATATACTCAGTATTACTCAAAATTATTACACAGAAATTATATTTTGATATACTCAGTATGGAACAAATATTTAAAAAAAGGGGGTGATAAAAGAATGAGAAAGAACACTTATTGATTGACACGCTAGGGCATGAAAGAAGTTCTGAGTGCTGTACTCAAAAAATTTTTATAAATCAAGAGTTGGGATCTTTTCATCAATATAAGTGAGAGTCTCCCCTCGACTTTGAGTCCTGTCCTGTAAGAAGATTAATAAAATTAACAGATAGAGTAACTCCAGTCAGATGCCGTACGGGAATGTATGCGTACTTTTGGCGTTATCCTTTATCCTTTATCTGGCACTGCGAATCGGGACAAAGAAGAGAGACAGAGGACATAATTTTGTTATAGCTTTAAAGGAAAAGCCTGCCTAATAGAATGAATCGCTAAACTAAAACTTACAGTTTTGTCCCGAATATCCAATTTTCAATAGGGTTTTAACTATTAACTGCATTATCTCGAATTCAATTGTTTTAATGGACGTTTGCTATACGGTAATCGTGTTAAGCTGGGAAGGAGCACAAGGCACTCCCGAAAAACTAATGCGTTTCCGAATCAATGAACTCCTCGTGAGCTGTATCATCTAAATATATTTTTGAACCTGATAACGAGACAATCACATTAACTACACGACACTAGAAAAACGTAATTTTGGAAGTGACAATGTCATAATAATACTGTAATTTACATTAATCTAAAATTATTTTTGTGTGGCATCTTATTTTTTACAAATAAATTGCAAAATTTGCAAAAATAAATGGTCGCAAAACGCAATTGTTTATATTTCGTTTTTATTTCCAATCAATTTAATTTCCGTATTTTGGTAATAGGGCACTCAATGAGGGTATTTGGCTCCGAATTCCATCCTACTACATCGATTTACTTGATATTTTCACAGTAAGTAGGGAATAGCTCAAGAAACAAAGTCTACTCTATGGCGATGTGCGCTTTTATCTTGGGGGTGGTTTCCACCCCTTCTCGGCGGTGAAAAATGTTTTGGTTAAAATAGCCACGGAAGAGGCTAGAGAACCTAATTTTAAGCAAAAACTTTTCTATAATTATTTTTGGAAAACTCAATACTTTTTGAACTATTCGTGGTTGAAAATTGGCCATTTTCATTGAAAAATGACACCTTTTCGGACGGATTTTTGCGAATACCTTAGAAACTATGCATCTAACTAAAACGTATATAAAATATTTCTGTTAATTATAAAAAAAAAACAAAGAGATTCGTTCCTTCACAAATCTTCTAGTTAAAATACAAAGAGGGATATGGTAGGTAAGAAGAGTTTGTTTTTTTTTTTGCTGCATGCTCAAATCGGTACATTCAACTTAAAATAACAGAGAAACGGTCAATTTTAAGTGTATAATGATACTAATAACCTTTGTGGTTCTTGAAAAGGCCTTTAAAATGAGCAATACTAAATGTCGATTACATTCAAACTAAGCGAGATATTCTGCAAAAAAACTGATGATTAATGTATTTTAAGAAGAAATGAGAAGTATATTTAACCCCTCATCCATCAGAATTTAAATACATCGTTTTCCTTCTACAATACTTTTTATTATAGCGTTATTTCTATGTTCAAAAAGTTTGACTGATTTACTTGAATGGTTTTTGAAAAAAATAAGATGAAATTATAGAGCGCATTTTTAAATTTTTTTAAAAATCTTCCTTTTTCTCCATGTAATTCGAAAATGATAAGAGATACGAAAAAAGATACCACACAAAAATGTAGGATTTTTCAGATAAAAATTTACTTTTTATTTTTCATTACTCTATCTCTTATCATTTTCCAGTTACAACGAGAAAAGAAGATTTTTAAGAAAATTTAAAAATGCGCTTTATAATTTGATCTTTTTTTTTCAAAACCCATTCATTTTAAACCCGTCCACCTTTTTGAACATAGAAACAACACTATAATAAAAGGTATTGTAGAAGGAAAACGATGCATTTAAATTTTGGTGGATGGGGGTTAAAATTACTTCTCATTTTTTCTTAAAATGCATTAGTTATCAATTTTGTTTGCAGCATATCTCGTTAGTTTTAATGTAATTGGCCTTTAATATAGCTCATTTTAAAAGTCTTTTCAAGCACTACAAAAGTTATTAGTAGCATTGTACACCTAAAATTGACCGTTTCTCTGTTATTTCAAGTTGAATACACTATTTTGAGAATGTACCAAAAAACAAACTATTTTCACCTACCATATCTCTTTTTGTATTATAACTAGAAGATTTATGAAGGCAAGTGTCTATTTGTTTTTTATAACCTACAAAAATGTTTCTTATAGTTTTTTTTAGTTAGATGCATAGTTGTTAAAGTATTCGCAAAAAACCGTTTAAATGTTTCAATGAAAATGGCCAATTTTCAACCACGAATAACTCAAAAAGTATTGAGTTTTCAAAAAAAAATTATAGAACAGTTTTTGCTTAGAATTAGCTTATCTAGCGAATTCCGTGGTAATTTTAACCAAAAAATTTTCCACCCCTTAAAAGGGGTGGGAACCACCCCCAATATAAAAGCACACATCGGCATAGGGTAGACTTTGTATTATGAGATAAGTAGAGGCTAGGCGCAAAATTTCATTAAAATCCATGCAGTAGGATAGAATTCGGAGGTATTATCCTATTTTGGCTCCCATTGACTGGCGTATAATATATTTGTCTGTTTTTCTCTCCCAAAATTTAATACATTTGATGTACACAATTTGATAAAAAAACATTCAATTACATTGTAATTTTTGCGGCATTTTACTAATCAATTTTTTTCAGTCCCTTTAAGTCATTTCAAAAGTTTAATTCTTTTGTAATTAATTTTTTCAGCATCGATATTATATTTTCTTATGCATTTATAGAAGATGAGAAAACTTTCGATAAAGTTAAACATAACATTCTCTTGGAATGTCTAAAGCTAAAAATACACGACAAAAATGATATTGTTAACATAGTGTTTTCACTGTATTGGAACCAATAGACTGTGGTAACATTAGATGTAGGTAAATAGCACGGATGCGCAACAGATAAGTAGAGGACTGGGACAAGGTTGTGTACTTTCACCATTACTATTTAATATATACTTCGAAAACCGTACATTTGAAGCAATTGAAAACTGTACAGAAGAGATCAAGATAAAATGGTGAAAATATAAATAACATTCGTATGCCGACGATACAGTCATAACTGCTGAAAGTGAGAAAGACGTACAGACGTTACAAAACACTTTGCGATACTGGAGAAGAGTTTGGTTTAACAATAAACATAAAGAAAACAAAAACCATGATTACCAATAAGAGGAGTAAAGTCATAACAATGATCCAGATAACAAAATGAAGATATTGAACAAGTGGACAAAATGCAATACTTAGGAATCTGGATTACTGAAGATCTAAATCCGAAATCAAAAATTAGATCAAGAATAGAGCAATCAAGGGCAGCCTTTTTGAAGATGAGAAAATTTCTGAGTAACCAAAGTCTCAAGCACATCCGATATCGGATGGTAAGATGTTCCTTCTTTCTTCTTGTAGTGCCTATCCGTTTCGGATGTTGGCGACCATCATGGCAATCTGTACTTTGCACACTGCTGCTCTAGAAAGATTTGTGGTTGTTGTGTTGAACCACGTACGTAGATTTTTCAGCCAGGAAATCCTTCGCCTTCCTGGTCCTTGCTTTCCTTCATGGCAATCTGTACTTTGCACACTGCTGCTCTAAAAAGATTTGTGGTTGTTGTGTTGAACGACGTACGTAGACTTTTCAGCCAGAAAATCCTTCGCCTTCCTGGTCTTCGCTTTCCTTCCACTTTTCCTTGCAAGATTAGTTGCAGCAGTCCATATCTTTCACTGTTCCTCATGATGTGACCGAGGTATTCGATTTTGACTGTTTTTATTGTGATTAACAGCTCTTCTTCTTTTTGTATTCTCAGAGCAAAACACCCTGATTAGTAATGTGGTCGGTATAAAATATCTTCAGAAATCGATGATAAAGCCACATTTCAAACGCCTCAATTTTCTTGCAGGTGGCGTCTGTGGGAGTCCACGACTCAACTCCGTACAATAGTATAGGAAAGATATAACATCGCAGTAACCTGATTTTTATGGGTAACGACAAGTCATGACATTTGAATAACTTTGCCATTTTTTGAAATGCAGATCTTGCTTTCTCTATCCTACATTTGATTTCTATGGAATGGTCCCAAGAAATCATCCATGGTAAGATGTTATATCCACTCTATTATTCTTTATTATGGTACCAAAGCTTAGACTGTTAACGTTGACTTAATGAGAAAACTGGAATCTTTGGAGATGTGGATTTTTAGGAAAATTTTGAAAATACCATGGAGCGATTATATTAAAAATGCAATGATGCTGGGCAGAATGGGCAGAGACAGATAACTTTTGACCACCATTAAAAGGAGAAAGACAGCATAAATGGGGCACATACTTAGAAATGACAAGTACGAGCTGATGCAGCTGATTATGAAGGGTACAATCGAATAAGGGAGTCCTGGTAGACAATAAATATTCTGGCTCAAAAACATTCACGACTGGACTGAATTAAACATACAGACACTTTTAAGAAAATCAGAAGATTAGGACGAATTTGTAATGGTTATAGCCAACCTTCACCAGTGGAATCGGTATTAAAGAATAAGAAGATTGTGTAGTACCTTCTCCCGTCTGTCAAAAGCATTTCTTTCCTGGGAATTCTTGTTTTCTGCATCAGATAAAAAACGACGAAGAGGCAGGCCAGCAAGAAAATGGAACGCAGATATTGGAAAGGCTTTCGGAAAAGGAAATATTGGTTGGAGAAGGGCAGAGACGCTAGCTACTATTGGCCGAAAGGCATGGAGACGTCTGATTTCTCCACTTACCTAGACACCGTAAGGTATAAGAAGACGGCTTATGTAAGTAAGTACGTTGAAGAGGCAGAAGTCGCTCATTCACTAGATGGACAGACGAACTGTAGAAAGTCAGTGACAAAACATTCTCTGGGTCAACAAAAGTAGCCCATGATGGTAGTTTTGTATTACTTTAGGTGGATATTCCTCACGTTAATTAATTATTTACGTACATAAATTATATGCATTCCTTCCTGAACATAATAATTACTGGAAGAATTTTAGTACGCCCGTATACAATAAAATCATGCTAAAAATTTCATCTAATTTATCTACAAAATGAATATTAATATCTTTGACGACGCGACACAAAATCAAGATATCGACTTTTCCCAAAATAGCTACAATTTTTCATCCGCCAATGTCAAATTTCACCATTCAGAGATAAAGATTAATAATGAAGGGAATTTCTCTACTTTGAGATTTTCCTCATCGAAAATTTTGTCACACTTTGATTAGTAATTAGTCTTCTAGGGGTGGCTCTCCCTTATTTTACCAATTTCAACCCTTTAAAACAGTCCTTTCGGCTTCGCCGTCTCGACCCTTTCGTTTTATTTCGAATCAACTTCTCTACTACTCGTCTACCCTTGCTCTCGATGCGATGTGTATTCATATTAAAATGAACACAATTTGGTATTCGGAAATATTGTTTTCTTCTTCAACTTACAGTTCACAAATAAAAACTAAAAGGGTAGGTTTTAGACTTTATAAATCTACAAAACGCGTAGATATCATAAAATAATAAGAGCAGAATATAGAACAATATGATTAGACATATGGCTTTTTCTTTCAAAAACAAAACGCTTCTGTAATTGATATTTTGTATCACAATACATGTGACTACCCAAAAACTTATATCGGTCAAACTGGTAGAAACTTTAACACACGTACATCAGAACACAAAAGGGCTTTGATAAATGAAAAACAAATTCTACGTACACGTTTCATCTTCTGGATGATATAATCATTCTTTTAATGGCCAATTTCAAATTCTTTATATTTAAAATAAAGGAATTAATCTGTCTTATTATGAATTAACCTGTAATTATTTCGAATCAACTTCTCTACTACTCGTCTATCCTTGCTCTCGATGTGTATTCATATTAGAATGAACACAATTTGGTATTCGGAAATATTGGTTTCTTCCTCAACTTACAGTGCACAAATAAAAAGTAAAAGGGTAAGTTTTCGACTTTAAATCTACAAAACAATCATACTTGAGTTTACCGAAACACATTTTTATAGGTTATTAAATGTTTACTAAACTTTATTTTATTATTTTTATTTTTTTCAGAAGGCAGATACCTACAGGATGAGTAAACGTATGGGTTTGGGTTATTTTCAAAAAATATAACGGTTCAATATTTGATATTTTGTGTCGCAATCATATGCAGACTGCCCAAAAACTTACATTGGTCAAACTGGTAGAACCTTCAAGAAACGTATAGCCGAACACAAAAGTGTTTTCAATAAAAGATAAACATATTTTACGTACCTACGTACTTTACCTTCTAGATTCTAGATCATAATCATACTTTTAACAGCAAAGCATGCAATTGTAGTCTTTGAAGGCAATCTTTATTTTGGGCAGTCAATATTGCATCATCTGCGTAATAGAGACTTTTATTGTCGGTGTTCCCCATTCTGTATTTTCCTCCTTTATTGACGCTCTTTATGACTTCATCCAACAGCTTATGACTTCGTCAATCTCCCTCTCTTGTTTCACTTCCTATATCAAATCTATACATTCCATAAGCTGTCCATCTATTCTGAGCTGGCTTCCTCTTATTGTTTTGATAGACATTTTTATAATTCGAAAACGAAAATTTCACCACTTTGGGTGAAGGAACATCTGAATCAGAATAAAAAGAATTCAGTCTACTAACTTCAGGTAGGACTTCAGGTTTTCAGTTCCATGATAACTAAGTTTTTCCGGATTCTGCGCATGTTTTCATTTTTAGTTGCGTTTCTTTCACAGTGTGGTATTTATCATTATTTTCTAAGATTAAGATTATGAACGAAAAATTTGATTTAAGAAAAGGATTCCTGAAGTCCAAATTTTACACTAAAAGTAAAAAATACCACCTTCGAAGTCATTGTTGAATTTATTTAAATAAACAAACAATCACAGTGAAGAATTCAAACACGCAAATTCATTATTATATTCTCCCAGTAACATTTCAATGATCTATTGTTTAGTTTATATTATATCTGACTCTGCTTTAAATAAACACTATTTTCTTATAATTAAAACATCATTAATCATCGTCAACTGTAACTATAGACTCAGCTAATAGGTTGATTTGGTGTGAATAGCATTCTTTACCTTTAGAATCCGCAGGAAATCGAACAAAAGTCTTAGACCGGTCTTACAAAAATTCGCGCGGGGTTTTACACGGATCTGACAACCGAATAATTATTGAAAAGCAATCTGAATGAACTTTTGAATTAATCGTCGTTAAATAGTAGTAGGTTGTGGGAGTTCTTTTGTTTTTATGGTCGTTTATTGTCAATCGTTGGCGTGACATTTAATCCCTTTTTAGGGTAGGGTCATTTAGACGTTTTTTTTTTATTATTTCAAGAAGTAATTAGGCAAAATGCAAATAAATTGGTATAAAGCCGAGCGGATATCCTTTGTCATTATTTTAAATAGTGTCCCACAGGGTTCAGAAGCTGGGTTGGGAATCGATAAACTTAATTTGAATTTATATTCAGCTGTTATATAATAATAACAATAATAATAATGACTTTATTGCTTTTTTTCAAAAAAAATACAAACTAGACAAACAGTAATAATTATAATAGAGCAAAAGGCGACGTTCGCTCTTAGATGATGTTCCTAGAAACACCAGCTAAGAAGCGCTCTTCCACGTAACCGCAATACAAATAATTACTATTCTAGTGTAACCTAAAGACCTTATTTACATGCTAAAATAAATTTATCGTATATGATAATAACACTAATTATCTATTTTTATTGAATAAATTTTTATTGAATAAACTTTGCAATCATTTAAACGAATGTGGCCAAATTTACTTGTTTATAATCTAAATTTTAATTTTATGCTATTATTAAATAGAGACTTTTTGACGTTGGATTTAAATTGAGAGATGGGTAAAGTTTTGAAATTTTTTTGAAATTTTCAGGGATCATATTGTACAGATTAGCAATGTTGTAAGAGAAGCAAGATCGAAATAACGAGGTTTTATGTTTCGGTATATTAAGTTTATTTTTGAATCTGACATTAATATTATGTACTTCTGACCTTTTTTTAACTTTTTTATATAAATAATAGGGCTTTTTGGTTAGCATTATTTTATGAAATAATACTGATCCGTGAAGAATGCGCCTGTTACTAACATTTAACCATCCCAGATCTGCAAGATGCTTAGAAGTTGGATTTCGACGTCTGATACCACAAATGAAACGGACACACATATTTTGAATTCGTTGCAAACGATTCTGATCTAGTTGTGTTAATGCTGGTCCATATATTACATCACAGTAATTAAACTGTGAAAGCACTAAACTATTGCAGAGCATAATTTTAGTGGTTCTATTAAACATTTGTCTATGTGAGAATAAAAGTTTTAAATTACAAAATGCTTTCTGAATTATTGATGAAATATGATTAGAGAACGTTAGGGAGTCATCTAATATTAGAATGGTTTCTATATTAGAATGGTATTAGAATGGTTAATATTAGTAATATTAGAAATGGTTTGCTGAATACAAGAATCAAACAAAAAACAGAAGAATCGATTTCTGTTGTAGCGAAGGAAACTCTTTTTAATATCTACTCAATTTATATTTAGTGTTTAATTTGTATAAACAGATTCTAAAACCTTTATGGACATATGGCATCCAGCTATGGGACTGCGCTAGTAACAATAATTTAGACATCATCCAGCGATTCCAAAACAAAGTGCTAAGGAGTATTGTCAACGCTCCTTGGTACTATAGGAACAGTGACCCCCATAGGGACCTAGACATAGATACTGTTAACAAGACCATTGAAAATTTTGCCAAGAGTCACGAACAACGACTTCTTCAACACGTCAATGTTGAGGCCATCCAGCTCCTCGACAACATGGATCTAGCTAGAAGACTCAAGAGGAAGAAACCCTTTGAGTTCGTTAAGTGAAAAGTAGTGCACGGTGCAAGTGATGGTACAGGTTAACATTTGTGTAATAAATTAACAGAACCTAAGGGGTACCTACTATTGAGTTTGTCCTTAGTCTTAAGTTTTTAGTAGTAATTTAGGTTAGAAATAAGTTGTTCTGAAGCTATTTCCTTGTGGCATTTTTATGATTAATTATTTATATGGGAAATAAGCCACAATTAAAATGAAAAAAATAATTTTATTAACGTTTCGACGCCCAAATCGGGTGCCGTTGTCAAAATACAAAATATTACTAAAATAAACTAAAGTGTTGTTGCGAAGCAAAAAAATTCTTCTAATAATTTTTTAATCTCACTCATTTATATTGGCAATTCAGACATATATTATACATTTTAAAGTAGAAGACTTTAAAATGATATTGCCAATATTTATGAGTTGCGTTCCTGGGACGACTTACTGAAAGATAGTTCATTCGATTACATGAAATTAACCCCAATTCAAGAATATCCGTCATAAAAAATTATAGCATGTGATATGTCTTTAAAAAGACAACCAAATGCAACGAGAGTAAAATTCTCGCGTTAGAGACTTCATAGTAAATCACAAGGGAAAACCAGGAAAAACCCTGTGATACTATCCCGACATCGTAAGTATTTGGTCTTACATTAATTTACTCTCAAAAAATAATACCAAATTCTGACTTGTAACATGTTTAAATTATAAATAATATTAATAATACTAGATATATAAGTAATACTAAAATATAAAATATGTACTAGCTCGATATTATTGACTTACTAATCTTGGTATTTTCTTTCTATTGACTTCCTCTTTCAGTATGGGTAACCACATCCTACTGCATTCTACCGAGGAATTTGCGACACAATTGGTTTCATTTAGCATAATTAGAGCCGCTTCTTTGATTTTTCTCTTTTTACTATCTGATTCTTTCAGGACTATACTTGAATCTCTCCACTGAACTCTATGTTCATTATCCCATGCGTGTTGACATATTTGAGATCTCTCAAATTCTCTATTTTTAATATAAGATTGATGTTCACTTATTCTAACGTCTAATGGTCTTGATGTCTCACCTAAATAAAATTGTTCGCATTCACAAGGTATTTTATAAATGCAATTCTTTGTTCTTTCTTGATCATTGTTAGGTTTAGTTTTAGATAGAATAGATCTCAATGTGTTTGTTGTTTTGAATGTTGTTGAAATGTTGAATTTATTTCCTATTGTTTTAAGTTTCTCGGATAGTCCTTTTATATATGGTATTGATATTTTCCTCGTATTATTTCTGGTGAATGTTGTAGGATCCCGTTCTAAGTTGTTCTGTTCCATTCGATCCAATCTTGACAATTCCTTATTTATAAACGATAAAGGATAATCATTTTTTAATAAAACAGATGTTAACAATTGTTTTTCTGCTAAAAAGGAATTTTCGTTAGAACAAGTAATTTTGGCTCTATCATATAAGGATTTAATGATTCCCTTTTTAACGTTGATGTTGTGATTTGACTTGTAATTGAGATATCTGTTGGTGTGTGTTGGTTTTCTATACACTAGAGTCTCATATCCAATATCCTTCTTTGAGATCAAAACATCGAGGAAAGGTAGGCAGTTATTGTATTCCTTTTCCATTGTAAATTTTATTGTCTCTTCTTGATCGTTTATAATATTCAGGAACGTATCCAACAATTCTGATCTATGAGGCCATATTGAAAACACATCATCTACATATCTCCACCATACTGTGGGTTTTAAATTTTGTTTAGAAATAATATTAGTTTCGAAATCCTCCATAAATATATTAGCCAATAATGGAGATAAAGAAGAGCCCATTGCTAGACCAAAATTTTGTTTATAGAATTCATTGTTTAGTTGAAAATAGGTATTATGGGTACATAATGTCAATAACTCCATTATAGCTGATACATTTAGTCTTGTCCTAGTTGCCAATGTATTATCATTCTCTAATTTCGTTTTGATTATGTTTAAAGTTTTATCTAATGGTACATTTGTAAATAAACTGTTTATGTCAAAACTTACTAAAATATTATTTGGATTAAATTCAATAGTTGACAATTTGTTTAAAAAATGTTTTGTATTTTTTATAAAAGTGTCATCATTATTAGCAAATGGTTTTAGAATGTTTAATAAGAATTTTGATAGTTCACTACAAGGAGAATTGATGGTACTACAAATGGGTCTAAGTGGTATGTTCGCTTTATGAATTTTCGGCACTCCATAAAAATGTGGTGTCTTACTGTAGTGAGGTGTCATTAATTTTCTTTGATGGTATGTTAGATCATTTTTAAATTTGAATAAAGTTCTATATATTTTGTTTTCCAGTGTCTTCGTTGGATCCTTCGTTAATTTGCTATAAGGTCCATTTGTAATTAGATCTGTAATTTTGTCCTCATATTGTATTTTATTCATTATTACAGTTGCATTGCCTTTATCCGCTGGTAGGATTGTTATGGAGTCATCATTTCTTAAAGTTTTTAAAGCTTTCATTTCCTCTTTGCTGATGTTCTGTTCAATTTGATTAGACTTTTCCAATTCAAGTTTACATAGATATTGTTCTTTTTCATTAGTTGGTAGACACTGGGATATTTTCTCCACTGAGCTGATTATGTCTAATTTTGGAATAGATGGATGAGTAACAGCATAGTTTAAACCTTTTGACAATACCAAATTTTCCGTTGCATTTAAATGTCTATTTGATAGATTGACAACTGTCGCTAATATGTCATTATTTCTATTTAGGTTATCAAAAGTATGTAATGTGTGTAATCTATTTTGTTCTAAAAGATTATTAAATTTATTTAAATGTATATTTCTTTGTTTCTGATATGAATTTTCATAAATTATGTGTAAACTAAAAATAATTCGATCAAAATCAGAATTTGATATCATTCCGAAAAGCAAATCTTCAATACTTACGATGTCTTGTTCGATAAAAAATAAATTTGACCTGTGAAATTGCAACCTTTCCCGGATCATCGACAAACTGGCTCTATGTAGAATATTTTGGAGTCTTCTGCTTGAGTATGCTGGCCGTAACCTCAAGCCCTTTGGTATTATGTTGTTATTTCTACATCTTCTTAAAAATTTGATTGAATTTTGACAATGTGCCAGTTTCTCGTAGAAGGTTTCCAATTTCCTAAAATTTTGACACACGATAGGCCCATACCGGTTTCTTAATGTTGTTCTGAAGCTATTTCCTTGTGGCATTTTTATGATTAATTATTTATATGCGAAATAAGCCACAATTAAAATGAAAAAAATAATTTTATTAACGTTTCGACGCCCAAATCGGGTGCCGTTGTCAAAATACAAAATATTACTAAAATAAACTAAAGTGTTGTTGCTAAGCAAAAAAATTCTTCTAATAATTTTTTAATCTCACTCATTTATATTGGCAATTCAGACATATATTATACATTTTAAAGTAGAAGACTTTAAAATGATATTGCCAATATTTATGAGTTGCGTTCCTGGGACGACTTACTGAAAGATAGTTCATTCGATTACATGAAATTAACCCCAACTCAAGAATATCCGTCATAAAAAATTATAGCATGTGATATGTCTTTAAAAAGACAACCAAATGCAACGACAGTAAAATTCTCGCGTTAGAGACTTCATAGTAAATCACAAGGGAAAACCAGGAAAAACCCTGTGATACTATCCCGACATCGTAAGTATTTGGTCTTACATTAATTTACTCTCAAAAAATAATACCAAATTCTGACTTGTAACATGTTTAAATTATAAATAATATTAATAATACTAGATATGTAAGTAATACTAAAATATAAAATATGTACTAGCTCGATATTATTGACTTACTAATCTTGGTATTTTCTTTCTATTGACTTCCTCTTTCAGTATGGGTAACCACATCCTACTGCATTCTACCGAGGAATTTGCGACACAATTGGTTTCATTTAGCATAATTAGAGCCGCTTCTTTGATTTTTCTCTTTTTACTATCTGATTCTTTCAGGACTATACTTGAATCTCTCCACTGAACTCTATGTTCATTATCCCATGCGTGTTGACATATTTGAGATCTCTCAAATTCTCTATTTTTAATATAAGATTGATGTTAACTTATTCTAACGTCTAATGGTCTTGATGTCTCACCTAAATAAAATTGTTCGCATTCACAAGGTATTTTATAAATGCAATTCTTTGTTCTTTCTTGATCATTGTTAGGTTTAGTTTTAGATAGAATAGATCTCAATGTGTTTGTTGTTTTGAATGTTGTTGAAATGTTGAATTTATTTCCTATTGTTTTAAGTTTCTCGGATAGTCCTTTTATATATGGTATTGATATTTTCCTCGTATTATTTCTGGTGAATGTTGTAGGATCCCGTTCTAAGTTGTTCTGTTCCATTCGATCCAATCTTGACAATTCCTTATTTATAAACGATAAAGGATAATCATTTTTTAATAAAACAGATGTTAACAATTGTTTTTCTGCTAAAAAGGAATTTTCGTTAGAACAAGTAATTTTGGCTCTATCATATAAGGATTTAATGATTCCCTTTTTAACGTTGATGTTGTGATTTGACTTGTAATTGAGATATCTGTTGGTGTGTGTTGGTTTTCTATACACTAGAGTCTCATATCCAATATCCTTCTTTGAGATCAAAACATCGAGGAAAGGTAGGCTGTTATTGTATTCCTTTTCCATTGTAAATTTTATTGTCTCTTCTTGATCGTTTATAATATTCAGGAACGTATCCAACAATTCTGATCTATGAGGCCATATTGAAAACACATCATCTACATATCTCCACCATACTGTGGGTTTTAAATTTTGTTTAGAAATAATATTAGTTTCGAAATCCTCCATAAATATATTAGCCAATAATGGAGATAAAGAAGAGCCCATTGCTAGACCAAAATTTTGTTTATAGAATTCATTGTTTAGTTGAAAATAGGTATTATGGGTACATAATGTCAATAACTCCATTATAGCTGATACATTTAGTCTTGTCCTAGTTGCCAATGTATTATCATTCTCTAATTTCGTTTTGATTATGTTTAAAGTTTTATCTAATGGTACATTTGTAAATAAACTGTTTATGTCAAAACTTACTAAAATATTATTTGGATTAAATTCAATAGTTGACAATTTGTTTAAAAAATGTTTTGTATTTTTTATAAAAGTGTCATCATTATTAGCAAATGGTTTTAGAATGTTTAATAAGAATTTTGATAGTTCACTACAAGGAGAATTGATGGTACTACAAATGGGTCTAAGTGGTATGTTCGCTTTATGAATTTTCGGCACTCCATAAAAATGTGGTGTCTTACTGTAGTGAGGTGTCATTAATTTTCTTTGATGGTATGTTAGATCATTTTTAAATTTGAATAAAGTTCTATATATTTTGTTTTCCAGTGTCTTCGTTGGATCCTTCGTTAATTTGCTATAAGGTCCATTTGTAATTAGATCTGTAATTTTGTCCTCATATTGTATTTTATTCATTATTACAGTTGCATTGCCTTTATCCGCTGGTAGGATTGTTATGGAGTCATCATTTCTTAAAGTTTTTAAAGCTTTCATTTCCTCTTTGCTGATGTTCTGTTCAATTTGATTAGACTTTTCCAATTCAAGTTTACATAGATATTGTTCTTTTTCATTAGTTGGTAGACACTGGGATATTTTCTCCACTGAGCTGATTATGTCTAATTTTGGAATAGATGGATGAGTAACAGCATAGTTTAAACCTTTGACAATACCAAATTTTCCGTTGCATTTAAATGTCTATTTGATAGATTGACAACTGTCGCTAATATGTCATTATTTCTATTTAGGTTATCAAAAGTATGTAAACTATTTTGTTCTAAAAGATTATTAAATTTATTTAAATGTATATTTCTTTGTTTCTGATATGAATTTTCATAAATTATGTGTAAACTAAAAATAATTCGATCAAAATCAGAATTTGATATCATTCCGAAAAGCAAATCTTCAATACTTACGATGTCTTGTTCGATAAAAAATAAATTTGACCTGTGAAATTGCAACCTTTCCCGGATCATCGACAAACTGGCTCTATGTAGAATATTTTGGAGTCTTCTGCTTGAGTATGCTGGCCGTAACCTCAAGCCCTTTGGTATTATGTTGTTATTTCTACATCTTCTTAAAAATTTGATTGAATTTTGACAATGTGCCAGTTTCTCGTAGAAGGTTTCCAATTTCCTAAAATTTTATATTTTAGTATTACTTATATATCTAGTATTATTAATATTATTTATAATTTAAACATGTTACAAGTCAGAATTTGGTATTATTTTTTGAGAGTAAATTAATGTAAGACCAAATACTTACGATGTCGGGATAGTATCACAGGGTTTTTCCTGGTTTTCCCTTGTGATTTACTATGAAGTCTCTAACGCGAGAATTTTACTGTCGTTGCATTTGGTTGTCTTTTTAAAGACATATCACATGCTATAATTTTTTATGACGGATATTCTTGAGTTGGGGTTAATTTCATGTAATCGAATGAACTATCTTTCAGTAAGTCGTCCCAGGAACGCAACTCATAAATATTGGCAATATCATTTTAAAGTCTTCTACTTTAAAATGTATAATATATGTCTGAATTGCCAATATAAATGAGTGAGATTAAAAAATTATTAGAAGAATTTTTTTGCTTAGCAACAACACTTTAGTTTATTTTAGTAATATTTTGTATTTTGACAACGGCACCCGATTTGGGCGTCGAAACGTTAATAAAATTATTTTTTTCATTTTAATTGTGGCTTATTTCCCATATAAATAATTAATCAGAAATAAGTTGCTCATTGATCATATTATTTGATCAAATTGTAATGTTTTTAAGCATCTTATTGGTGTTTAATAAATAAAAAAGCTGTTATGTTAGAAATGGTTTGCTAAATACAAGAATCAAACAAAAAACAGAAGCATCTATTTCTGTTGTAGAGAAGGAAACACTTTTTAATATCTACTGAATTTATTTGTCTCCCTGTGATGTTTCAAGATTCAAATTGGTTTTTGGTAGAAATGGTCAAATGGATAAATTGATAAAGACAATCCTGGATAAAATTCTCTAATAAAATGTTCGTAACTGTCTTATCGTTCTCGTCACTAATATTCGATTTCTTGCTCTTTGATATAAATGATTAACTAACGATAAATCTAGCCTAGACCGCCCACCATATTCCAACGAAAACAAAAATAAAACTTCTAAAACGTTTTATGATCAATACTGTCCCAGTATTCGAAACATTCCTGGGTTGACATGAATAAAAACAGACTTGTTTTCGTGATGAAATTTATATGGATGGCATCTGATCAAATCAACCGTGGCAGCTGACGTTGGAAACAATTGACGAACACCTGTTCCTGAAACAAACGAATACTCGTTATCAATTGATATCTAAAGTCGATATCGCGCACTATCGAAATTTTTGTCGTTTTCAGCTGTTATGCCGAAAAATTTTAAAATCGGTTTAACGAATATGTTCGTTAATGACGGTCTAGTGCGAGAGCGGGAATGAAAAGCAATTAAAAAAACTATACTGGAGACGGTTATTAGTATTTTTTTTACAAAAAACTTGAATAATTATGAAGAACTAAGTTGCATACAAGAAAGACAGATGTTAACATTGTAAATATAGATACAAATCATGTCAAGTTTGTTAATAAACAATTATGGAAACCGAACTTATAATGGAATCATCTGATATTTCCTATTATATCAAGAAAATTAAAAAAACAACATATCAAGTCAAACGATATTTATTTTAAAGCAATTTAATCATCAATATCAATAAAAAAAGATGCAAAGATAAGTCCACTCGGGCTACTAATTTGTAGCAAGTTTTATGTTGTATCTTTTCGACAATGAATCTGTCAAAATATTTCCCAGCTGAGCGAAAGTAATATATTATAAAAAACTTCAGGAAGCCTAAGGTGCTGAGCTATGATTTCGTTATTTGGAGAAAAGTCAAACGAAGAAATATCAACGCTAATACAACGTTCCTGACCAAATTCCGAAACAATGGAAAGAAGCCATTGGAGTCCAATTAAAGTATATGTACAATTTAGGAAAAGGGCGATTTTACAGAATAGAAAAACTATACAGAGTAGAAGAAAATGAAGAATCAACATTGAAATATTGACTACAAAGCCTGTTGCGTTGATTTATACAGGGTGTCCAGAAACTCTACCGACAAACGAAGACAGGAAATTCCTCAGATAATTTTAAGACAATTTAACCTAATTCACCTAGTCCGAAAATGCTTCCTAAGGGAGCTAGAGCTCTTTGGAGATGGCGTCATGTAATTAGTTTTTCTTAAATACCTCCAGAACGCTTCTATTTAGAAAAACGAAAATTGGTATGCATATTTACTTTCCAGAAATAAATCGATTCCATCCATTGTGAATTTCTAGTACCAGCCATAGGCGTCCGTTTTGGGTAGGGTAACGGTTATTTTATCTCCTAACTTTTTTGTCTTTAACTGTTAAGCATTTTTGACACTGGATTATTAAATTGTGAGGTATTCTAGCACTAAAAGGTTCTCTTGCTTTAAGTCTGTAGGACAAACCGTTTTCTAGAAAAATCGATTTGAAAGTTTTTCATTTTGTGGAATTTGAAAAAAATTGAAAAAAATTTTCAAAAAAAAACGATGTATTTTACTAACTTAAAGCAAGAGTAACTTTTAGTACTTGAATGCCTCATAATCTTATAATCTAGTGTCAAAGATGTTTAAAAATTCAAGACAAAAAAGTTATGCTATAAAATAACTGTTGACCTACCCAAAACGGGCGCCTATGACCGGTACTAGAAATTCGCAATTAATGAAATCGATTCATCTCTGGAATATAAATAAATGTACCAGATTTCGTCTTTCTAAATAGATTTTTTTTGAAAATTTTTTTTGAAATTCAAAGAACGAAAAATTTTCAGATCGATTTTTCTCGAAAACGGTGTATCCTATCGACTTAAAGAAAGAGTACCTTTTAGTACTAGAATACCTCATAATTTAATAATCCAGAGTCAAAAATCCTTAAAAATTAAAGACAAAAAAAGGACTGCGATAAAATAACCGTTGCCCTACCCAAAACGGACGCCTATGATCGGTACTAAAAATTCGCAATAGATGGAATAGATTTATCTCTGGAAGGTAAATATGTGCACCAATTTTTGTTTTTCTAAATAGAAGCGTTCTGGAGATATTTAAGAAAAACTCATTACAAGACGCCATCTTCAAAGAGCTCTAGCTCCCTTAGGAAGCATTTTCGGACTAAGTGAATTGGGTTAAATTGTCTTAAAATTATCTGAAGAATCTTCTGTCTTCATTTGTCGGTAGAGTTTCTGGACACCCTGTATATCGAAAATTATCAGTATTAGGTAATATCACAAAATAGTGAGAATGAATTGAACATAATGCGACAGTTTTTTGAAAACGTGTTGCCTGGCAATATACAGGACAGCCCGCAGGGCTCGAGTTAGTACTGCCGAATGGCAACAAGTTTGAGAAACAAACTGGAGTATTATTTTCTTATTTATTCTTAATATCGTGTGATATTCGAAAGATTATTGTTTTAATACTCACATACAAAATTCAAGTCTTTGTAAATAAACTTTCAGTGACATTTATCACAATGCATTAATGCTTTACAACTTACCAAAGTGAACACCATGAGCAGGTTTAGCAAATAGTCAGACGAAGATATCAATAAAACATTAGTTAAAATATTTAAAATTACAGTTTTATTCACAAAGTAATCTTACTGAATTACATTCGAGCTCTTAAAATTACCAATTTTGTATTGCTCTCGTGACAATAATTTAACATTAGATACAGAACTAAAACATTTATTTTGGTTCATTTTCTTAAAGGTGACATATGTCAAAATTAGAAAACACGTTGTCATTAAACAGAATCAAAATACTAGAAGTAATTTACTGTAAGTGGATTTTTCCCATTATAATAGTAATCTGATTAACAGAATCAAACTCGTGATGAAAAATGTTACCAACTACGTATACGATTGGAAATTAAAATCATTAAAAAATAACTGATATTATTTTTGAAAAATTATCGAAACAAAAGAAATCGATATTTCATTGTTTAATAAAGTAAAATAATAATTAATATGGAAAAAATATTTAAACATTTTTTGAGAGCTCTTCCGAAAATAGTAAAATAGAAAGAATGTTTTCTTCAGAGAAATATTACCATGACCTCACTAAAAACGTTCTCGCAAGGAATACCTTGTCTATAAATTTTAATTTTAGCGAACTGATAAAACTATTCTTTAAATTTTTTGAAAAATCTAATTTTTTTCCTTTTTTTCTATTTCTCTTTTTACGTCGAAGCTAATTATATTAGATAATAATTGACAACAAAATTGTGCTACTGCAAATGACGACAATGTTACAAACAACAAATTAAACGACCTGGTTACAAGAAATCAAGCCAAATCACATTGAACACGGTCCAAAATTATTTTATTCATAGGTGAATGCATTTTATAAAAATGTAGTGGTTTCAGGAGCTACAACAAATCAAACTAAATAGCAGTAGCAGTATGTCGGAAATATGACCAATAACTCGACAGGAAAATATAAGTACACTGAGAAAAGGAATCTATGATAAATAACAGGCGTTTTGTTAATACATACTTCTCTTGTTGTGTAAACGTGACGTTTCTAAAAGTTTCTATTAGTTTGATTGCTAACAAGTAACTGTCTTGTTGCATATGTAGGATATACGGAAAACAGTGATAGCGTGGGAAGTAAATCATTAAAGTATCGTTTGGTTTATTACATTTTTGAAAGTGATCATGTTTCTAAAGGTGTTTCATCCTATGTTGTTCGTGATTTTGTTGATCTGTCGTATTGTGAAATATCCAATAGAATTATTAACGATTGTACGTCTAAATTATTTTAGAGATGAGACCATATGCAACATAGCAACGGGTATTATAATGTTGTCCAAAATTATGTAACGTTAGATTTATCAAAAATACATTACCACTTCTATTCTTCAAGTAGTGTAGAAATTATCATAATTTTTGTAAAAATGTTGTTAAACATAAAAGTAAATCATATATTTCTTTCTTAATGTTATTTGACTTGGAGCAGTTACAACTGGCCATACTAAACATAGAAAAGCCTACGACACACTTTTGGAAAAAATCCCTAATCTATAAAGTGAAAAGATCTAGACTGCTTCATTACTTAGTCAACATATGTGGTACATATGTGACTAATAGAACTTTTCAGGTTTTAGCTAACCAAAAGATGTCCAGGGTGCAAGCAGTTTAAAAAGGGATGCCACAGAGCAGCATTTTAACACTGATACTATATAATATTTTTTTTCAGATTTGGCCACTGATGTCATAACACAGTCCTATATACAGACGACAGCAATCTACACCGCAGCCAAAAACAACAGAAGGATTGTCAAGAGACTAGAAAACCATAACCAGAACCATAACAACCCTACATAAGTTGTTTTAGTAACTAGGTATATTATATATTCGGGGGTGTACATTTGTTTTAGTATGCGTTATGATTTAATCCACTTTACATTGTCGAACGCTTTCAAATAGTCGACGAAGCACAAAGAAGTTTCTAGATTAAACAAAATAGAGAAGAGAAAATTCTCTTTTAGAATGCAGAATCATTGGTAACAATCTATACGTAAGTTGAAAATCTGTTCTCGTGGACCTCTTTCAGGAACAGATCCACCTTGTTCTTGGGATTGCGTAGTAAAAATATTGATTTTAATCTCTCGGTAATTTTAGTAAGAATCTTTATTTTTTCTCTACTTCAGAAACTATTTTTATACTATGTATAACAACTATTTTTGGGTTCTATTATTTTTTCTTCTGCTTCAATTTCTAACCTTGAATATTATTGTTTAAACAAATTTAGAATTCAACAAACGACACTGGCAATTTATAAAATAAACATAGATTCTAAGAAAAAAGTACTGTGTGAGTGTTTTATTGCAGAAATATTGAATTATTGTTTTACGTATTCAGGTCACATCATATTAAAATGAGTACATGGCTTTGTGACGATTTTGTATTTTTCCTTGTTTGAATATAATACGATTGTTGTTAATAGCAATAAAGATATTAAAATATAACATTCTCGGAATAAAAGCAATTCAAAATTACTTTTTTGCTTGTTAAAAACAGAAGATTAACATTGCGTATGTATATTTTATGGTCATACTGATAAACCATCTATCTTTATATATTTTATTCTCTCCAGTTTTGTATATAGGTTAAGAATATAGCTCCAGCATGATTTTTATAATAGTCATGTAGAAGTTTAACCCTTAACCACTGACATGCGGTATGCCATACCGCGCCAAAAATATATTTTGTTGTAAAACGTATTTTATAAAAGATTCCTAGAACACCATCTGTGTATTGTACCTTCAAGTGGTGTGTAATAACAGGGCCCCCGTAAGGATAGCTGGCGCCTGTGTGCAAAAAAGGATTTTGGCGCCCCTTAAGGCATTTTGGATCATGTTTTCTAATTATTTTTTGAAGGTAGGTAGGTAGGTAGGTAGGTGCTTGAAATAAAGCAAAAAAACTGAACTTTAGAAGTCATATTTATAGTACAGTCACTCACGGTAAAATATTGAAAAACCTCCGAATTTTAAAGAATTGCTTGCATTGACATGGAATTTGGCATACAGCATACACATACCTAACATGTCAAATAAAAAAAGTGATATTGTGAGGATGTGTGCTTTTGCCCTGGATGTGAGTTTCACCCCTTCTCGGGGGTAAAAAAACAGAAACGATCAAAAAAGGAATTGGATAAAATGACTAATTTTAAGCAACTTTTGTTCTATAGAGTTTTTCAGTAAGTTCAGTAAGTATTTTACCGAACAAAATGTTTTTACCAAAAATAAAGCTTATAAAAAAGTGAAATTGAAACATTTTTTTTTTGTTTTTAAGTTTATAACTTCAAAAGTAAGTAAGTTACGCTAAAAATAATGATGGTCCTTTTTTGATAAAAAAAATTATGAAAATCACCCCCTATTAGCGTCCCAAATGAAATTAATCGTTACCGCTTCACTACAAGTTACTTATGTATTGTTTATGTTTATATGATCTGAAGTTTCATCGGTTCAAAGTGCTTTTTTTTGAAAAGTCTGTTCTACATAGTTAAAAGGGCTTGAACGAGTCGTTAATCACGGGTTTATAACAGCCATATTTTAACAAATTTTTGATTTACAGGAAAACAAAAAAATCCAAAATATTTAGAATAGAAATACCTACATTTTTTACTGCTTAAGATTTTTGGTATCACCAATAATTTTTTTAAAAAAAATTTCAAGATAAAAATAATTTGTCCAAAAGACTTCTTTTACCAAAAAAGGGACCAACTTTATTTTAAGCATAACTTGCTTACTTTTGATGCTAGAAACTTTTTTAAAGAACAAATATAAAGCTTGTTTTAAACATTTTAAAGAAGTTTTAATGAGTTTTCCCCGAAAAGTTTTTTTGGTTATTTCACGTTGAAATATTCGATTTGGAATTTGAAGAATAAGCACCTACTTTTCATTAGCTACAACTGTGCTTCTACTGGGTTTACAGACTTCATATGCCAGCCGTTTTTAAATTTTTTGTAAGATATTTTTTTGATAAGAGCATTTTTTTCGATAAAATATTTACTTTTTGAGTTATTTGGGAAAAACCGTCTAAAAACAAGCTTTTTGTTAAAAAATGAACATATTCACTCGCAAATAACTCGAAAAGTATTAACTTAGTTAAAAAATTCTATAGAAACAAAGTTCCTTAGAATTACTAAGTTTATCCAATTCCAGGCTTATTTTGAACGTATGTTTTTCACCCCCGAGAAGGGGTGGAACCTACCCCCAGTGCAAAAGCATACATCGGCACAATATCACTTTTTTTCTTTGACTTGTTAGCTATGTGTATTATGTGTATGCCAATGTGTATTTCATGTCAATGCAAGCGGTTCTTTAAAATCCACAGCAAAAACCGTAAGTACCTAAATGGACTATTATTTATAGACTAAAATATCAAAATGAAACAAACATAATAAAATCATAACAAAATAAATTAAAATGCCTAACTTCCGACATGGTCTTGCATATAGGAATCGGCAGTAACTGGATGATATAATACCTACTAATAAAATTGTGTGTGAATTTATTATACATTCGTCTTCTTTATCTAATATTTCACAAACATGAAAGTTAATTTCGACCAATACATTTTTTTCTCTCCACTTTTTTTTGTATTATAAGGCGAAGTACTTAGATGAAATTTAGGTCCTCTAATTATTATATGGCCGAAGTATACTTCTATTTATTTTCTTCTATTTATACGTTATATTTATTTAATTTCTTAACATTTATTTTAAAACTAATTTTTGTTTTTTTTGTTTGTTTCTTTTTCAAATTTTTTGCAATTTTTTACCCTGGGTTTTGGCGCCCCTAAAGGATGGTGTGCGTGTGCATTGCACACTTTGCACATATGGTAGCGGGGGCCCTGTGTAATAATTGTACCTGCTTCCAACTGGTGAACTGCTGCAATTTTAGTATGGTTTACGCTTGGTTCACACAATAAGAATTTTGACCGTGCAATGGTTAAAATCTACATAGTGGCTTGAGAAATCATATGGAATCTTTCTCCCTTCACCGCTTGAAACGTTCGGAGAAGGGAGAAAGATTCCATATATGATTGCTCGAGCCACTATGTAAATTTCAATTATCGTACGTTCAGAATTCTTATAGTGTGTCTCGACCGTTAGTCTTTAATCGACGTTGACGTAAAGTTTTCTTGCGGTATCACGTACCGCATGTCAGCGTTTGCGTTTCTATAGTTTTGTTAAAAGCAGTCCAGTGTATTCTTTCGCTTTTAGTATGGCAGCAAGTTCATCCAGTTGTTATACTTTCAAGTGCTTTTAACATCATTTTACTGTTTTCAGTTACCAATACTTAAGTTTTTTTATAATTCAATTTATAAAAGGTTTTGTAGGAACCTCCACCATTTTATAAATATGCATGCGATCATAGTAATTTTCCTGCAAAAATAAAGCTTATTTAATTTGGAGCAGTATTTTATTCTACAGCAATATGAAGAATCATTGCGTAGTTGATGTAAAAAACAAATACAGTGCCATAAGACAAATTCATATTGAAAATAATGGAGAATAGCGGTATTACCAAGCACTAGAAGACATATTCAACCAAGCACTAGAAGACATTTTCAAGAGATTACAATGGGAAGAATATGGAATCATCATTAACGGCCAATACTTAAATCAACTAAGATACGCTGACGATATTGTCCTTATCGCTACAGACAAGGAACAACTACACATAATGATACAACAACTAGACCAAGAAGCCAGTAAAGTTGGATTAAATATGAATTACAGCAAAAAAAAGTGATAACAAATCAAGAAGATGAGTTAAGAATCGTAGTTAAACAAAACCAAATATAGGAAGTGAATGAATACATATACTTGGGGCAAATAATAAAATTGAATAGAGACAACCAAACAGCAGAAATAAAGAGACGAACGAAGTTAGCGTGGGTCTCGTTTGGTAAGCTCAGCTTCATATTGAAGAATAAAAAATACCCTCAATATCTAAAAACGAAAACCTACGACCAATGTATTCTTCCAGTTCTTACATATGGATGTCAAATATGGACGTTCACAAAAGCGAATATGGACAGAATTGCGAAAACACAAAGAGCAATGGAAAGACAAATGATCAGCGTAAGACTGTCAGATAGAAAAAGGAATTCCTGGGTAAGAAATATCACAAAAGTTAAAGATGCTACTCGTCAAAGAGCTAAACTAAAATGAAAATTCGCCGGTCTTACGATTAGACAAAAAGACGAAAGATGGAATAAAATTATTACAGAGTGGAGACCATGGACATATAAACGAAAGAGAGGGAGACCACAGATGAGATGGGTAGATGACCTAAAATACCAAGCTGGCTCAAAATGGATGCAGATGGCCCAGGATAGAGAAATATGGAGGAGCGAAGGGGAGGCCTTTGTCCAATATTGGATGTCGCAAGGCTAAGAGATAGAGCGGTATGACATACCGCATGTCAGAGTCTACGTTCTGAAACATGCACGTCAGTAGTTAAGGGTTAAATTTACCACCTTATCCATGAGCCAATATTGCTTGTCTATTATGTTTTTTCTTATGTTTTTTTACCCCGTATGTTACTTTTCACATTTTCTTCTATTAATCATCCGTTAATTTTGTATTAGGGATAGGATTGTGTATTTTTCCGATAGGAATCTATTGCAAATGGCTAAATGACTAATGTCGATGTAATTAAGAAAATTTTACAAGTGAATTTACCAATGATTTTTTTGCATTGATCCCAGTCCCAATGAGAGTGGTATTATAACGACAAATAGAAGCAAACATATAATTAATTTATCGACAGTGTGTCAATCGGACGAAAATGATGGAGGAGCAAGAGAATCTTGGAATCCCAGAAAAATTAAGACATATTATGATAACAGTGAACCTAAAGAATGCCACAGCAAAGATCAGTTTCAACAGAACAACTTCTAAGGAGATCAATGTAAACAAAGGCGTAAAACAAGGTCACATCTCACCGATACTATTTAACCTGATATTGGAAGTAAAAATAAATAGGACAAATTTTGAAAACAAAAATATTACTACAGATCAACTTCAACGAGTAGCATATGCAGATGATCTAGTCTTCATAACGAAGACGAAGATGACACTTATGAAAGCAGTTGAAAAATTAGACAAGGAAGCGAAGGGATTATGGCTAGAGATAAACCAGCACAAAACAAAGTACATGACGATTGGGAAGGACGACACTCAAAAGAACTCAGAAGAACTCAAAAATATCTAATAATAAAGAACCATAAATTTAAAACTGTATCCACATTTAGCTACCTGGGAGTAACAATAGGGAAAACCGGAAAAGAGAGAACAGAGGAAAGAATTCTGAAAGGCAAAAAAAGATGTGGAATGTGGAATGAATAGAAATCTGCTGAGAAGCAAGACTCAAAGTAAGAAAACAAAGATGAACCTATTTAAGACCTTAATAAGACCTGTTGTTACATATGTGATGGAAACAACGACGATTAACACGAAAGAGGAAGATAGCCGTCTGAAATTTGAAAGAAAAATAACGAGGACAATACTGGGCCACAATATAACAAGAGAGAGAGAGAGAGAGATATAAGAATGAAAACAAATACTGAAATTGAAGAAGAATTAAAGAGAGAAAACATAGTCAGATACATAAAATCTCTTCACTTAGAATAGATAGAACATATTATAGACGCCAACAATCATCAGATATGTTGAGAAGGATAACCAACTGAACACCACTATGGCCCAGGTGTAGAGGAAGACCTAAAAGAAGATGGCTGAATGATGTAGAAGAAGACATGAGAGCAATAAAAGTGAAAGACTGGAAAGTTCAGTGCAAGGAAAGGAAGAAATGGAAAAGAGTCACAACAGCAGCACAGACACACAGAGCAGTAATTCACCTCACCCAAGAATAGTATTTTGAACGCCATGACGTTAGCTATAATCCCTAGGGATTGTAATTCTCCATAGATGAATGAATTAAAATATTGGTTAAACAAAAAGAACAAAAATGTTTTTGTTGTTTAGTAATTTAGGTTAATACGGTTTGGTTAATAGATTTACGAAAATACGGAATACCAGTTAATTGCTTACATCATTCCTATCATCCTCTCGGCCATTGTGACGCCACTGCAGAAAAAATACAGATGTTCGTAAAGTCTGAAGTAAGTGTATATTGGACTGACTCTCAGTCGTCAATATTATTATGAGCGTTTTTTGCGATGACACATCTGGAAATATGAAGTCTATAAAAGAGTTTCAGGCGCTTAACTTATTGGTAGACAGGAAATTGTATTTAAATCATTATAAACGACTGCCTGTGAGGGTTTTTTAATAGAAAGAACTACATGTGATTACTAAAACAGTTAGATCGAATTACTAGCAGTTGGATGGTTATTTTTGATATTTTCGAAAACTCTATCTAAACAGGCACTTAAATAATTCGAGTATAGCTTAAAATAGGATCCATTTGTGTAAATATATAAATACCTATTTCAGATTAAAATTTTGACAAAGAAAGTTATTGATTTTCCAAATCATACAAAAATATAATAAAACCTTTGTTCCCCTGATATGTACATATCAAAGAGTCTTCTTTTTTGTTCTGCCAACCTTCTGCTCCAGTCCTACTTACTTTGTGGGACCGCAGATTCTTTGGTCTTGGTTGTCCACTACTTCTTTGATTGGCTGTCTTCTGGAACCACCTGGCTAGACCCTGATTAATAGGTTAATCAATTTATGGGTTTTACGATGTATCTATCCTCTTTACTCTGGTTCTGGCGAGGATATCTCTGTTCTTAAGGGTTTATTTACATAGGTCTTGCGGGTAAAAAAAGTAACTTTTTAAAAAAATTATATCTCGACAACTAAAAATTATTTTTATTTATAATTGGAACATGTAAAAGTATAGTACTTAGGGTACTCTCAAAAAAATTTGCAGCCAAAAGTATTCATTTTTGTAGAGTTGACAGCAATTTCTCAACAACAGCCCTTTTTTGCGGTGAGCAGCATAAAAGTCCAGTCTCATCTGAAATCAAAAAATCAAAAAGTTTCTTGTAGTTTATACCTCTGGCTAGCGAATGAACGAAGGAATTTAAAAAAAATGAAATTTGAAGGATTTTACATAAGTTTAAACACCTTTTCGACCCCAATTTTTCTCATTTTTTCAAATATGGCCATTTTCAAAGTAGTTTTTTTTATAAAACAAAAACAACTTCACCTAATAAAAATTCCTTCGTTCATTCACTAGCCAGAGGTATAAACTACAAGAAACGTCTTGAGTTTTTGATTTAAGATGAGACTGGACTTAGTTATGCTGCCCACCGCAAAAAAGGGCTGTTGTCGAAAAATTGCAGTCAACTCTACAAAAATGAATATTTTTGGCTAAAAATTTGTTTGAGAGTACCTTAGGTACTATACTTTTACATGTTCCAATTATAAATAAAAATAATTTTTAGTTTTCGAGATATATTTTTTTAATCACTTTTTTTGCCCGCAAGACCTATGTAACCCCGTAAGGAGTCTACTTGTGGCCTGGTGAAAGAATTTTCTATTCCTCTTTACGGCCACCTTTCTCAGTGGTGTGTACTCAAGCTTTTCTTGGACGGTTGTTGTTGTATTATCTTCTTATAAGCCGTTTCTGTTCTTACAAGCTTCTTCCAATTAGTGTCCCCTATTGAATTCCATACTGGGACTGAATATTGAATATAACATCACCACTTTAACGTAGACCTGGTATAATAGTCCTTGGTAAAATTCTTGTCCTGCGATAGAGACTGATTCTGTAGAACTTCCGTTTAATATCATCATCTAACTCTGAAAAGTTCTATGGAACTACATTTAAACCAGTCCCTTAAAATTTGCAACCGCTACCCTTTCCTTTTTCGTATGCTCCTTCTACTCATATTTTTCGGTATATTTTATCAGTCTTAGCATTTCATATCGCTGCCCTCTCTTTACGTGTCCAAGATATTGTAACTTTCTTGTTGTTCTTTCTTTTCTGTTTTCTTCTCTTCGTTTCGTCGATGCTATTCTAAGCATCCTTCGGTAAGTTTTTGGTATTCAGCTTTGAAGTCCATATTGTAGTATCGAAAATACGTAGTATCTCAGAGCTCTTACTCAGTTCTAAACTAAGGTCTTTATTGCAGAGAATTTTTACAAACAGATTTCTTACTACATATTTCTATCCTGGCCTTTATTCCTGTTGTTTGATCATTATTTTCTGAAATCCAGGTTTCTCACAGGAGCTTGCCATAATCACGGTGAATCTGCATATCTTAATAAATGCATAATAAATGCAATAATTCTGGAGGGAGGAACCAATGAGAAGAATACGCAAAATTAATTTTTATCAATCTAGAAGAAAAGAGAGTGTGTGCACAAAATTTTTCGCAGTGAGTCAAGAATTGTAAACATTGTTCTGAAGAACTATTTATAAATATAAGTAAACTAAAGATCTGAAGGTGGATCTAAAGAAGTGGTGTAGAGACTGCTACTTAGCGTGACAATCCTTTATTACAATATACACAAAGTCTTTGCTCAGAAGAAGTATTAATATTGCTCTATAACTAGTTACAAGTATGTACTAAAATGTATATGTATGTATGAATATTACGAAGTCGGCTATTTCATAAGCATGCATTACGAATTTATGTTCTTCTTACCAATTATATCACAACTCATGCTTGAAACAACCAATAAACTTTCTTGCTCTTGGTTATCGCAGTTTAAATCAGATGGATATTGCCCACAATTTTCTAAAAATTTATTCTAACGCATAATATAATCTTTACTAACATCATAATTATAATAAAACATCCACATTCGTAGTCAAACCACGTCCCCGTTTCATTTCACAAACATCAAACATCTCGGTTCGTGGAATAATAATACCTTCTCCTAAAAATGTTTTATATTTTTGCAATATCTAGGTCAACGCTATAGTGCAGAGCGCCATAAATAATTTCAATTTTTTATAATAATCGGATATTTCGAACGTGCAGCGAAGATCAACAACGGTTCAGGTTATCGCAGTAATTCATCAAGAAATGTTTTATTGAAATGAGGAAGTGGCTGGACGACCACTTTGCAGCCTTCGATATTTTGTAACTTTCAAATTGTGGTTAGCGAGATACTATCTATTTATAGTAATTCATAAATATTTTAATTGATATTCTATAGATTGCAGAAATAGACGAGGAAGATCATCGCTTTCTTTGTCTTCTGTTTTTTTTTCTATAAAAAATATGTTTTTTCAAAAGTCTTTCTAGGTGCTCTTCTATCCTTTTACCAGAGATTCAACAACCAGGATTGTTTTTATGATGGGTAGTTCTATTGTAGAAATAAACCAGGAGAAGTAAGGTACATGGCACTAGGAAACACAGAGCAAAAAGAAGAGAGACAGTTTAAAAAATGAATAACCATTTTAAATTTCGTTGCAAAACGAAAATACAGCCGAACCATATTCTAGTCCATTTTTTTTTCACATTTACTCTGATTGGAGTACAAAGGGAACCATTCTCGTTGGAACTTTACCGCGCTGAACAGATGGGACGTGAATTGTAAATTGTAGAATTCCCTCATCTTCCTTAGTCTCAGCATCCGTATGGCTTGCAAATTGTAGAAGCCTCGGAGGTTTAACCAGAGAAGGTTCCCATTGTTTTCATTCTGGTGGGATGTAGTCTTTTTAGAGACAGTTTACTTTCATATCCATTGAATCAAGGGATCCTAACCTATTATATAACCTATTTATAATTTCGGGAGAGTGGTTCATTTTACGTATCTGGGGGTTATTATAGAAGAGAAAAGTGAGGAAGAATGGGAATTGAATGCCAGATTAGTAAAGGGAAATAAAAAGATGAGAAGTCTAAGACCACTGATGGAATCCAAATACCTATGTATCCAAAAAAACAAAGTTAAGGCTATATAAAACGGTAATAAGACCACGGTGGTATACGGTAACAAAGTATGGACCATGAAAAAAGCAAATACGGAGAAATTGGAAAAATGGGAAAGGAAAATTTTCAGAGCTAAATATGGAAGTAAAAGCACGGTTGCTAAAGGAACTGTATAACGGACCAAGCGTCAGTCGCTCTATAAAAACGCAGGGAGTGAGGTGGATGGGACAAGTGATGAGAATGGAAAAGAAGAGGATGCCAAATATGGTTCTAAAACGGGGAAACCAATCACGAAAATAAGGAAAGGACTACCCAGAAAAAGGTAATTAATTGTATCTCAGCCGTAGGCCTTCCAGGTTGTTCAGATTTGTAAACAAGTAAATACCTCTATTGCAGCGTGATCTATGAAAAGTTATATCTCCTCCAATATGGTTCACTTCATATTATATAATCAATTTTAAATTTATCATTTTTGATCACCCTTCTCTATTTTTCATTATTTTCTTGTTTTCTTTTGTTTATTTAGGAAAACTACAAAATTCTAATGTGTAAGAGCAAATATAACGAAGAAATTAATAAAGAAGTTGCGAAGAACGGAAGTGAAGAAACAATAGAACTAACTGCACAAAAAGGCGATGAAAAATAGCTAGAAAACTATTGAGGTATCAACTTGTGAAATACACAATACAAGAATGATTAATTCATATTGTTGTAATAGGTATTCGTCAGATTAGCGTTTCTCTGGCTTATCAACCTGAAGAAAGCATTCGACAGAGTTAGACTCAAACATGCAATTCATCTTTTTAAAATAGAGAAATTCCCTTGAATATTATCAAACCTACTGAAACCATTTACCAAAAAATAAGACGGAACTCAGCATTATATGAAACTATGGGTTACTTATGTAAACTATAGTCATAGATGATGCAATACGACAGGGAGACTCATTGAGCCCTATCCTCTTCAATTTAATCATGGATGAAATCATCAAAATCCTTAACAAAGAAAAAAAGATACAGAATGGGAACATGGAGGTCAAATAATCTTTTATTTAGACAACGCAATATTGATTGCTCAGGTTGAAGATAACCGACAACGAGTAGTGCAAAGGTTCAAAACAAGATCAAAAGAATTTAATAATGACGATCACAACTCAGAAAACCAATACGATAGTAATCAATAAAGAACCAACCAGACGTAATTTAGAAACCCATTGTCAAGTTATGAAGAGTTGAAAAAGAAGCGGAAGATTAAGTACTAATAGCAAAGACTGGCAGAATACCTAAATAATATTGACACAAAGACAATAGGCCGAGAGACTGAAAGAGGAATATATTAGAACAAAATATAATATGAGTAGATACTAAACGCAAAAAGGAATAAAATAATTACATAATTAGAACGAAATACACTAGAAAAGTCAAAATAACAAGAGATAAATCAGCAAACGGAAGATGTATAGGACGATCGCCCAAAAGATGAAAGGCAGAGTTGCTTACCGCGGGGAAGAAGAAATTGCCATAATAAGACTGACCACCATCAAATCTCGAAAGTTACAATACATCGGACATACTATGAGAAATGAATCCCGATATGTAATCCTATAACCTATAACCCATCCTGCGAGAAAAAATATGTTCCAGGAAGAGGAAGAACATCCTGGTTGAAGAACCTTAGAACTTGGTTTAACACAATCAAGAAGAAGAAGGCTGACTTTTGTATATGACAGCAATATTGAATTAAGAACTAAAACAAAATATAAAATAGAAACGAAAAGTACGAAAAAATATTCGGAAAATAAAACAACGGAAAATTAGGAAAGTTATTAGCTATATCCTAAAAATAATTACAAAACTTAATCCACTGACACAGAAACCAACATATATTTTTGTTGTTTCGTACATTCCTGAACCTTCATTCCTATAACCAGGAGCAACAACTTATTCCCATCTTCAATTACACGATTTCAACTGGCGCTTTTTATCTTTTCAACAAGTGCATGAGATCTATTGTTGTCTACTTTTCCCATTAAAAATATGGCTGACTAGGTAAGGTATCGAGTGTAAACCTTCGAGAACCAGATTAAAACGAAAATTCCTAGTAATTGCAAACATGCCAACCGAATCAGTAAATTATCAAGTAATATAAGAGTTGTTTGGGTATTTTCATTAATATATTCACGCGCTGGTATACTGCTTAAGGAAAATAATATACAAAATGCAGTTTGCAATTTTTAAGTGATAATGAAAATGCTGCTGTGACCGAACGTGATGATTTGTGTTATATTATTTAATATTTTATGTAAATATTAACGGAATTGTTAGATTTTTTGTTCTATTTTAATAACATTGATTTTGCCTTCATTGTCCAAATATCTAGGGTTACCATAATTTATTAAGGCCAAATCCGGACAGGGGTAGTCCAAGGGGTTGTAAAAAATGTAAAATGTTAATTTGACCGTGTTGCTACTTCGACATTGAACCTACATATATGCGAAATGCTTAGTTTGTACTGGGTCCAGGGATGGGATGTTCTTCTTTCGTACTTTTCAGAAGACATCATTTTTCCCAAAAGTGGCTTGTCATTTTTTATTTTGTCATGGAATTCGGAATATGACATTACAGAATTTGCTTTAATATTAAGAAGCTCCTTTACAACAGGCAGAGATAATCTTCCTCTTTCAGCTGTCCATATAAAATTCATCATAGAAAAGATACGATCAATAGGAACCGAAGTACCAGGCAGACAAAAAATGAATTCTCCTATTTTAAAAATATTCGTAAAGGAAACGTTGCTTTTAGAAAATGCTTCAAATATTTCTCGCCATTTGTCATAAGTGTTTGGGGTTCCTTCTTTAGGTAGTAAACTCCATTTAGGTTAGTCCATTTAGGTCTCAGCTTTTTTAGAACTTGGAGAAGTGACGAGCGCTCATCAAATAATTCAGCCACATCGACAGAATTCGGTACAACGCTGACTATAGTTAAAGCGCTCTCTTATATCTCCTTCCAGATAGGATCACCTTGTAACCTTTACCATTTGATTTAGCGTTTTCCATTTTTTTAGTAAAGAAAAAAATCCGGACATTTCTCATATCCGGACGCCAATCCGGACATGTCTTTCAAATCCGGACTGTCCGGACGAAATCCGGACGTATGGTAACCCTACAAATATCTCAATATCTATTATATCTCCCTACACACTGTTCGTGATGCAACACCAAGATATTTATAGCTATTAGTATTTTAGATTTATACAGAGGATCTAAATTATGGAATAAATTCATTTTCTCTAAAATAGACGACTTTGGAGAAAAATCCTGAAACAGGTCGATTTTTATTTTTAAATTACAATTGTTTGGCACATATTTCATACTAGTGACGTCATCCATCTGAGGGTGATGACGTAATCAATGATTTTTTTAAATAGGAATCGGGGTCGTGTGGCACCTCATTTGAAAGGGTGTTCAATTCTCTATTCAGTAATATAAACGATAATATCATTATTTATACAGGGTAACCAAAAAAATAAATTTTTTAATTAAATTAATTGACGCAAAAAGAAGAACGTATGTAATTTACTTAACTCAAAATACATTGTACGGCTGTCAGTAAATAGAAAAAAATATTTATTTCACAAATAAACATTTCTTTTCGCTTTAATTAAATCACAAACGGCCTCCCACCTACCTCTTTGCAGTTTGAACATATAATTTAAGCGAAAAGCAATGTTTATTTGCCAAATAAACATTATTTTTTTCTAAAATAAATAACCATTTTCAATTTCGTTGCAAAACGAAAACACAGCCGAACCATATTCTAGTCCAATCAGAGAGAGCTGCTCGCACCCTTACCGGTTTCGAAACTTATTAGTCTCTCATCAGGAGGCACATATGCTGCTCTCCCTGATCCAACCAAAACAAACCCCAGCGTGCAGTCCCGGATTGCAACGAACGAAATGACATAGATGCCCTAGCGGCAACTGCTAGCAAAAAGACTAAGTTTTCACTCTAATGGCATATAAAACAACATAATGCTATTCTACATCCCACCAGAATGAAAACAATGGGAACCTTCTCTGGTTACACCTCCGAGGCTTCTACAATTTGCAAGCCCATGGCATAGAATATGGTTCGGCTGTGTTTTCGTTTTGCAACGAAATTGAAAATGGTTATTCATTTTTTATTTACATTTACTCTGTGTGGAGTATGAAGGGAACCATTCTCGTTGGAACTTTACCGCGCTGAGCAGATGGGACGTGAATTGTAAATTGTAGAATTCTCTCATCTTCCTTAGTCTCAGCATCCGTATGGCTTGCAAATTGTAGAAGCCTCGGAGGTGTAACCAGAGAAGGTTCCCATTGTTTTCATTCTGGTGGGATGTAGAATAGCATTATGCTGTTTTATATGCCATTAGAGTGAAAACTTAGTATTTTTTTTTCTATTTTCTGACGGTGATAGAATGTATTTTGAGTTAAATAAATTGCACACGTTCTTCTTTTTTCGTCAATTAATTTAATTCAAAAATTATTATTTTGGCCACCCTTTATAAATAATGATATTAATGTTTATATTACTGTATAGAGAATTGAACACCCTTTCAACTGAGGTGCCACACGACCCCTATTGGAGCCGATATTAAAAGAAGAAGATATTTTCGTACAACTCCCTCCCCTCAACAACTCCCCTCAAATAAGATAAGCAATGATGCCATTAACAAATTAAAGATATTAAAAAAATATTTCAAGAATCCAAAAATATTATATGTTCCTTATATTTTCCATATCTCGGTAAAACAAGAAAACCTTCATAGAACATATTGCGACATTCTGTGCCTCATTACCGACCGTTTACTCAGTAATATCACTAGAAATTAAATATTCCCTATCTATAACTGTCGTTTCCACCAAATAGCCCGCCTGTCATCATTCTCTTCAAAAGTCACTTGTCTACCACATGGCTTGTCTTCGGAGACGCACATAAAGATGGGGTGGTTTTTTTCTTAATAAATAACCAATAAGTCTTTAGAACTTGTCGTCTGGTCCCGGTGAAGTGATCGGGGCCATATGGCGTGTATTAAGAAATGATATGTTTATTGCTTCTTTTTGTGTCTGTTTCGTTGTCTGTACCACCTATGGGGTAATTTTTTATTGGGATTTATTTTAGATTTACCTTCAAGGTCGGGTAAAGTCCGTAAATATATACAGAAGCTCTTGAGAAACTGGCGACACATTTGGATATTGCTATCTTAAAATCTGTGACATTTTTGGAAATGTCATAGATACAGAAATGAGATAAATTTTTGCACTTTACATATTATAATTTTTACTATATTATGTTCAAAAAATATGTAGGTAATTATCTGTCAGCGATAAAATTTGGAAGAAACTTAAGGTTAAGATATATCCTTTTTTTATTCTCATGGAAAATGAACAAGTTTTTTTTATCCTGTTAAAAGTATTTCTACACGAATTTAAACTCAAGGACCCACTGCTTCCGATAAAAATCGTTTATAATCAACCGACATCATAAGCGCACTCCATAAAGTTTCATGTTTTACATAAAATTCAAATTGATATCGATAAATTAAAGATAATTACCGAACCTGAAATCCGAAACCTAGCAAAGCAACCACATATTGACTAAAGGGTAGTCGTTTTATTATCGAATCTTATTATTATATCGAATTTTATTATCGCGGTGTGCAAGTACTTGGAAGGGAAACGAGAAACGACCGTGCGCGAGTCGCGGAGAAATATTGCAACTATCTTAAATAATTCATATTGTCAATTGAAATTGTCAAATTGACGTATATTTCATACCTTCTGTCATTGAAGCAGAAAAATCATATATTGCTCCACAATATTGATATGATATGCAATTATTATATAAAGGTAAATTTAATTAATTGTATTTTGCTTGCAGTACTGCATTTTAATAACTAATTTTATTTACTACATACAATTGTTTACGTTTGCATAACATAACCTGCATCTTATTTTTTCTTCTTATTATTTTTTTGGACTATGGCCTTGACAATTATCCAGCAACCAGGACTAATATAATTGGCCAATATAATTAAAAGTGCGAATAAAAGTACAGAGCGTAGAAATAGAGGTCGCTTTGCCGAACTTGCACGGTCCCAATCGAACAGGTATTTGTAGAGCATTTTTATTAGAAAAAATAGCCAACGGCACTAAAACCAAAACCTAAAACAACAACAAAATCTAGCCATAACAGTGTTTTGTTTTAATATTGATTATTTTAGCAAAACTATAATATTATACGATTGCAAGCATATCTTGTGAAATTCTCTAGCTAGAGGATAAACAATAGAAGCTACAATCAACGAAACATCAAATAAATACAAAGCCGTATTCAGTATAGTATAGAATAGTCAGTCTTTTGGTATATTTAATATAATGACAAAGTGATTAAAAAAAGGCTAACAATCACGACATTGAAAATAAATTACATTTTACATAATACGTACTCCATAAGATACAAGGCTGAAAACAACACAATACTACAAGCAACATCCACAAGAAGAGACAAAAGGATGACAACAATACCATAAATGTAAAGGGCTTATCAGAAAAATTAAAAAGGATAGGAAACACGTATTACATCACAATAACATGTAAAAAAACCAATACACTCAGATCTATCCTGTTCAAAACCGAACTCAACAACACACAGGAGAGGTCAAAGAACTGCATCTACAAAATACCCCGTGAATGCAACAATTTCTATGTGGAAGAAACTACAAGGCCAGTAAGGGTCAGAATTAACAATAAACGAGCATGAAGCCATGAAGTTTAAAATGCCAAAGAGAAGACTATATACCTGGAAGTCACCAGCAGATCAAGAAGGGAGAATTGTAAGAAACCAAATAGACTATGTATTGATTAGACAAAGATACAAGAACGCAATTATATCTTCAAAAACCTATCCAGGTGCCGACATAGGATCAGATCACAACCCAGTAGTGACCAAAATTAGGCTCAAAATGAAAATAATAAAACGCAGAACAACAGATGTAAAAATCGATACAAGTAAACTAAGAAACCCACTCATAAAACAACGCCTGACAGATGAAATTAATAACCGTTTAATGAATGTTAAAGAACAAATCCAGCAAAATACTGAAACAGAGACAAAATGGTTATTAATACAGACAGAAATAGATAAATGTCAAAAAGAAATTCTTACACCAACCAGATACAAAAAGAAACAATGGATGACGGAGGAAATCTTAGATTTAATGGAAGAAAGACGTCAGCATAAAAACAAAGATAATCAGATGTACAAAAATGTGGATAAACAAATAAAATCCAAAATTAAACAGGCTAAAGAACAGTGGTTAAAAGAACAATGCGCAGAAATAGAAGAACACCAGAAAAGACATGATAATTTTAACACACATAAAAAAATTAAGGAATTAACGCAGATCAACAGAAAAAGAAAACCGGGAATACTAAAAGATATAGATGGGAAACTTGTGTTGAGTACTAACGAAAAATTAAAGAGATGGACAGAATACATAAATGAATTGTTCAAAGACAATAGAACAGAGCAGATGGAAGTCGAAGTAGAAGATGATACGGTTTTGAAGATATTAAAAGAAGAAATTAAATCGGCATTAAAAAACAGCAAAAATGGTAAAGCAGTAGGTCCAGACCAAATCCCAGTAGAAAGCTTAAAATGTATAAATGATGAAACCTTAGACATTATCGTAGACTTGTGTAACACAGTGTACATAACAGGAAACATACCAAAACAATGGTTACTCTCAACCTTTTGTGCTATCCCTAAAAATACAAACGCTAAAGATTGCAGTGAATACAGAACAATATCATTAATAAGTCACATTCTCAAATTATTCTTGAAAATAATACATGGTCGTATAAACAAAAAACTAGAAGAAGGAATAGATGATAGTCAGTTTGGGTTCAGAAACGGACTAGGAACCAGAGAGGCGTTATTTGCTTTTAATGTGTTAGCTCAAAGATGCATGGACATGAATGTGGATGTGCATGTTTGTTACGTTGATTTTGAGAAGGCTTTTGACAAAGTAAGACATGAAAAATTAGTCCAAATTCTAAAGACAAAAAACATAGACAAAAGGGACTTACGAATAATAACAAACCTTTACTGGAATCAAAGAGCACAAATTGTAATAGATAACGAACCCAGTCCAGAAATTGAAATCAGGAGAGGAGTTCGGCAGGGATGTATTATGTCTCCATTACTCTTTAATGCATATAGTGAAGCCATTTTTGAAGAAGCATTGCTATCTCAAAGTGAAGGAATAATAATTAACGGAAGATCTATTAACAACATAAGATATGCAGATGACACCGTGATTATAGCAAGCTCTGCTGAACAACTCCAACTACTACTGAACAAAACAAACAATTTCTGTAAAGAATATGGACTAAAAATGAATATAAAAAAGACCAAATACATGAGAATAACTAAGAAAACAAACATACAAACAAGCATACATTTGGGAAATGTACCGATAGAAAGGGTTGATAAATACAAATACCTAGGAACCTGGATTTCAGAGAAAAATGATCAAACAGAAATAAGGACCAGGATAGAAATAGCAAGAAATGCGTTTGTAAAAATGAAAACAGTTCTCTGCAACAAAGACCTTAGCTTAGAACTGAGAGCAAGAGCTTTGAGATGCTACGTGTTCTCGATACTACAATATGGACTTGAAAGCTGGACATTAAAGCAAGAACACATAAATAAGCTACAGTCATTTGAAATGTGGTGTTACAGAAGAATGCTTAGAATAGCATGGACACAGAGGAAAACGAACACGGAAGTACTGCGAGAAATGGGTAAAGAATGCGAAATAATAAACACAATAAAAATAAGAAAGTTACAATATCTGGGACACGTAATGAGGGGACCGCGATATGAAATGCTAAGACTGATAATACAGGGAAAGATAAGAGGCGGAAGGAGTATAGGAAGAAGGAGAGTGTCATGGTTAAAGAATTTAAGGGACTGGTTTAGATGCAGTTCTATAGAACTCTTTAGAGCAGCGGTGGATAGAGTAAAGATAGTGATGATGATATCCAACCTCCGATTAGGAGACGGCACTTGAAGAAGAAGAAGAAGAAGAAGAAGAAGAAGAGCATGAAGCATAATCAAAAACAGGGATTTCGATAAATCACAGATATGCAAACATGCCTGGGACAATGAACATAGACCACAGTAGAAATTTGCATCAATAATCACGAAGGACAAAGATATGTAAAAGAAAAAATTAAAGATCCATCCCTCATTCTATTAAATGAAGAAAAATGTGTAGCAAACCCAACAGCAGAATGCAGCAGGGTTTTGTTGCCAATACTTTAAGAAGAAGTGAACAATAAGAATATACCAACAATAGCGGATGAGGAAATGTGAAAGGCACGCCCTCTATCATACACAATACATATACACACACAATACACAAGACAATACGAACATTCCTTACACAGAACCTTTCAAAGCACATAGAAGTAATACAGTTACACAAAATAATCAGAATTTGATGCATCATATGGCATAAAACAACTCTCTATATCACACAATTTTTCTTAATGATCTTCTTGAAAACGATTTTGGACTGGAAATCGAAACGTCAAATTTTTAGGTAAAAATGTCTTCTTCTTGTGCCACTCCTATCGGAGATTGAAAATCATCAAGGCTATCCTGACTTAGTTTACAGCTGACCTAAAGAGTTCATTAGTGGTGCAGGTAAAGATGTAATTGTCATTAAAAACAACTGTGGCTAATTCCATATAAACACAATATTTAAATTTTTTGCCTATTATATTCATCACGTAGCGCTACAACCCTGGGTGGGTCCTGGCCGACTGTACAACTTTCCTCCAATTTGTTCGGTCTTCCATCAAGCTAGGGTCAAAGGGAATGTTCATTTTTTGGAGATCTGATTGGATGTTATCTCTCCATCGCATTCTGGGACGTCCGGGTGGTCTCCTGCCTGTAGGAATCTCCTCCCATACCAGTATTACAAGTCTCTCGGTATGAAGTCTGTACACGTGGCCTGCCCATCTTAGTCATTGTAGAGTGCTTTTAATTCGATGTTGGTTCTGATCCTATACTGGTTTGTGTTAATGTCGTGGTGAGGTCCGAAAATTTTTCGTTAAAAGTATTTTTCGTTCAAAACTTCTGAGCTTTTCTTCGTTTGATTTGGTCATGGTCCACGTTTCGCATCCATATGTTAGTACAGGTCTGACGATGGATTTATAGATATTGATCTTGGAACTTCTCGTAAGATTTATGATTTTATAAGCTTATCCAGTGCGAATAGACAGCGATTTGCTAATTGGATTTTGTCTTCTATTTCTTCAGTAACATCGTTGTCACCTGTGATTACTGCCCCCAGATACTTGTGTCGTTCTATTTATAGGCACATATTTCGTCTTCTCTTCATTAATCCTCAGCCCTACTTCGCTTGTTGCTCCTTCCACCTTGTTGAAAATGGGCTTTGTGGATAGAATGGAGTCTCCAACGAGATCAATGTCATCTGCGTAAGCTAGTAATAACTTGGGATCTTGAACCGATAGCAGTTCTGTTTTTATTTCGGCCGACCTCATGGCTTTCTCTAATATAAGGTTACAAAGAAGTGGAGATAACGCATCACCCTGTTTGAGTCCACTGTTGATTTCAAAGCTGTTAGGCAGTTTATTATTTACACGTACTTTTGGTACTCCACCCTCCATACAGACTTAAGTCATCCGAATGAGTTTCTTTGGTATTGAGAACTCCGCCATGGCATTCCATATTTGGCTTCTTTCTACGCTATCATATGCCTGTCGAAAGTCTATGAGGAGATTGTGTATGGGTCTGTTGTACTCCCATGCCTTTTCTGTAAGCTGTCTCAGCGTGAATAGTTGATCTATTGTGGATCTGTTTGCCCTAAAACCGGCTTGATATTCTCCTAGGACATTTTCAGCGTAGGGGGTTAGTCTACTAAGAATGCTGTTTGAGAGGATTTTATATGCCGTGTTTATGAGTGAAATTCCTCTATAATTCGCGCATTTTGTTTTGTCCCCTTTTTTGTTGATGGGCACTATGATGTTTTCCTTCTATCTTGCTGGTATTCTTTCTTCTAACCATATTTGTGTTATTAAGTGGTGGATCTCCACCATATTTCAGAAGTTCTGCTGGTATCTCGTCCGTACCCGGGCTTCGTGATTTTTCAGCTTATTTATGGCCTTTTGGGTTTCTTCAAAAGAGGGATTTTCGACCGGCATGTCCACTGTGATATAGACCTCTTCTTTGTGCTGTTCTTCCTGTATGATGTTTAGACGGTCAATGAAATACCCTTTCCATTCTTCTGTTAGTTCTTTATCGTCGATTATTATATGATCTTGATTGTCTCTGAGTGTATGGATAGAACTGGTTCTATGTCCCCTTTTCTCAGTGGAAATGGCTTTATAGAATTCTCTGGAGCCTGGTTTGGGTCGATCTCTCTCCATTGCTTTATATTTTTGTTGTTCATAGTTTCTTTTCTTTGTGCTTATCATTTTTCTTCTTTCTATTACATTGATGAAGAAAAATAGACTAATGGAGGGATACTGATAGAAATGCGTTACCCTTTTAAGGTCGGACATTCACTGCAGTGGTTGAAATAAGCAAATCACCAGCACAATTTCAAATCAAATCGAAGTTATGGAAATTCCATAAAACCCTTTCAATTAATAACCGAAACCTCGCAATCGGATTAAAATGAAAATGTACACGTATTGAGCGCTCAGTCTTTGTCTTGAAGGCTGTCAAAGATTATTAATATCTCTATAAGTTTCGAAAGCAAAGCAAAGGCGTCTGAAGGGTCTAACTTCTCCCTTTTTGCCGCGCTCCTCGCGAAATATAAATATCGATTAGTAATTATCAAATGTCAATAAGTATTAAGGCAACCCTTTTTAGCAAAACATTTTTGCTTTTGACGAAGTATCCGCACTGACACTTTTAATACTTTCGCAGCTTAAATGGACTGTTTATGCATCTTGATCATCGCTCAACGGACTAACGGCCTTTTTGAAGACTTGTTTACGTAAAGAAGGGAAATACTAAATTAATTTTGGTAGTTTAGAAAATTGCCATTAAGGATTTAATATCACCAAGAGGGAATCAAACAAAATCTGGTTAAGAGGCTACATCAGCGATTCATCATTTTTTTTTTCGAAAGTTCTGCGAACTTTCAACAGTGTGGCAACAGTGCGTCGGCAGTAGGACAGTGACAGTGACACTATACACTATATTTATATCAAAAACGAAGGTACAATATTGTGAACAATAATTATTATACTCATAGGCTTAAATGTTGCCAAGTCAGTCAAGTTCGATTTCTTGTTATAGATAATCGATTTTTAGTAATTTCAATGTGACTCAAAATCTATACATACAATAAAAAAAGTTTCCGCGAGCTGATGTTACCTCTTAATTTTTTCACTAAAACTTAATACATATTAAAACGTCTTAATAATGTTTTGCCAACATATTTATCAATATTAATGTTTATCAGAATTTCTGTTATTAAACAAAACGAAATCCAAAAAGCCTGAAATCTAAAAGATGGAGGACAAATTCTGGTCACAGCCCAAAACCGAGCTTCCTATATGTACTTTCGAACCAAACGGACGATAAGTACCTGAATAGACATGGGGAATTTATAATTTGCACTCCACAACACATCAATAGTTTATCTATGCAAAAATCCAACGAATTTGATTCCTATTAATACACAATTTGTGAGTAAACGAAGGTAAAGAAAGACAGTTTAAGATTTTGTTTCGATACAGATAGACGGAGAGGCAGCTCTGAAAAATCTCTTTGAATTTACTAAAGCTAAATTTTTCACAGTTGATTACTGTGATTGTGAAGAGAAACATACTGCGGTCGGTCAAGCGAAACGTAGAACAGCGGTTACTGAGAGAGTATCAAAGTTGCGTTCCTACGAAAGTTATTATAGTCGGTCAGCTGTATGACGGGACAGAGCCGGTCGGTCGGCCCCAATGAATGTACAGGGTTATTCATTATATTTTGACCCCTTGTAAACTGCTTTATTTACAGAATTAGAAAAAAAATGTAAAATACGAAAGTTATTCGATTTTTTGACATATATATCGTACTACTGACGTCATCCATCTGGGCGTGATGACGTAATCGACTATTTTTTTAATAAGAATAGGGGTAGTGTGCTCGCTCATTTGAAAGGTTATTCAATTCTCTATACAGTACTAGAAACATTAAGATAATTATTTATACAGGGTGTCCAAAACATTTTTCGAGTTATTAATTAAGCAATTAATTTAATTAAAACAAATTTTTGGACACTCTGTATAATTAATCATGTTAATGTTTATATTACTGAATAGGGAATTGAACACCTTTCAAATGAGCTAGCACTCGACCCCTATTCTTGTTTAAAAAATAGTCGATTACGTCATCACGCCCAAATGGATGACGTCACTAGTACGATATATATATGTCAAAAAATCATAAAACTTTTGTATTTTACATTTTTTTCTAATTCTGTAAATAAAGCAGTTTACAAGGGGGTCAAAATATAGTGAATAACCCTGTACATTCACTGGGGCAGACCGATCGGCTCTGTCCCGTCATACAACTGACCGACTATAATAACTTTAATTACCTTCGTAGGAAAGCAACTTTGATACCCTCTCAGTAACCCCTGTTCTACGTTTCGCTTGGCCGACTGCAGTATGTTTCTCTCTACACAATCACAGTAATCAACTGTGAAAAATCTAGCTTTAGTAAATTCAAAGAAATTTTTCAGCGCTGCCTCTTGGACTAAGAGACCACCACTATTCGCTTATGCACATTTTATCCTCTTGGACTCTCTTTCTTTGTTTCTGTCAATGTTTGTTGTTTCACCCATTCTGTCATTTAATCTCACATGCGTCGGTGTTCCTATTGTTATTATTCGTGTCCTTATTTTTTTGTATTTTTATTCTAATCGCTGCCTTTACTGTTTGATATGTCATTTTTCTCTATTTAATCTCGATAGAATATAGAATTCATTCTTCTTCTACGTGCAGTGCCTATCCTCTAGAAGTGTAATTACGATCCACTATCTGCGATAGATTCATCTCCTGACTTCTTGTTGCTTCGTATAGAGGTCGGTGTTGCTCAAGTCCAGAGGTTATTTTACTTCAAATCAGGCCCGAGGCACTACGCAATTTTCGGGCCCCTAAATATAATTTAATAAAAATAATAACTTTTTGAAATGTATTAATTATTTAATATAAATATAGTTGCACAAGAAAATAAAATTTTTATAAACAATAAATAAAATTTATATTTAAACAATTAGACATTGTTTAAGGAGATAGGCGCAAACTTTCGGTTTTAATGCTATTTAAATGCATTCGTTTTTTTCGAAGCCTGGGAAAACTACGTTACTGCCACCGAGGGTCGGAAGTCCCTGAAATTTTCGATATTTTTTATTTTAATAAGTTACAGGGGTGAATAAAGAGAACATTGAGTGTGACTTTTAAATTTAAATACATATCTTATTCAAAAGAAACTTTTTATTTATTCTAAGGGATATTCGGCCCTCTGTAATAATGTAATTATTCATTCTGCGTCTAATTTTTTTTTAAATATTTATTAGTTTTTTGAGGACTCGAAAAAATGAATGCATTTAAAGAGCATTGAAGCCGAAACTTTGCGCGTATCCACTTAATTATAATTCTTATCATTGCCTATTCGTAAAATGAAAGAATTTTGAAAATTTGTTTTGTTATTGTAATAAACATGTTTTGTTTGGTGATCTTTCCGGGCCCCATTCAAATACGGGCCCGAGGTGCCTCATGGGCCTAGTGGTAAAATAGGCCCTTCCTCAGGTTTGTTTTATTAGTAAAATGGCCAAAATTAGATTAAATTTCATTTCAGTTTGAACTACCACAAGTGTTCCTGAAGAGAATTGAATAACTTAAAACACGTGTAGAGCAATAATGGTGGTGTTCGATTTGAAATGAAATGCAATCGGCTATTTTCTTATTACGATTATTTTGCAAACTAATGTTCCTAGCAGATACCATATTAGTTTTGTTATTTCAAATTCGAAAAAGTTCGTTTGATCTTTATAGATAATAGGTAGTATTTTGTAAGTATTTGTTTTTCCCCAATATTCTACAAAAAGCGACAAGATCTTTTATAAATACATTATTTATTTCAGTTTGTATATCATGTATGTTGGTTCCTATTTTCTGTGAGTTACATTTCACCAAAAGTAAAGAAACAATTTCTACCGTAAAGTCTGCATTTTTTTCCAAAATATCATTACTACGCCCTAGTGCATTGAGTTTTCCAGTTTTTAAATGAACCACGATTAACCTCAGATAATCATCGTCAGCTTCCAATCAACTGGCTAATCTTCTATTACATGTCATAGACACCCTTACAACCTCTGCCGTTTCTCAATTACTATCACAATGTCCCTCGTATCAAAAAACTGTTCGTCATCGAACACTGAATCACCCTTCATTCCCGGTCAATATGCAAAATAAGTACAGATATAGATCACCCATTATGACATGTATATATATAGAGAGAACACGGGGGTGCTTCTGCACCCCCACACATAACACACATACAATATCAAAGACAAAACAATGTTCTTGTAGAGCTTTTATTGTTTGAATTTTGATAGGAATTTATTACTTTGCTGTCGGGGATAAATCCTAGGAGTAATATTTTTAAATATTAGGTTCAGTTTGCGATGGTTTAGGGGTTGAAGCCCTGCATATTTTATGATGTCGCGAATATGAATATGCAGGATTGATGAACTGAAAGAGTCATTTTTTATTATGAAGAAATCCCTAAGGAACACACGCCAATAACAAAGAAAAATATAAATAATATTTTACGAATTGAATTGCATTACAGAACTGCGTAAAATTAAGTATAAACTGTTATAAAATTTAAAGAACAATAATAAGTATTTGTGGAATATTATATACACAACATACTTATTAATATTATGTAGATTATAGGGTAGTAATTTTAAAAACTAAATTATTAGGGTCTTTATTACGTTGTAAGGGTAAAACAACCTGACCCTTTTCTCTACTTTCAGAAAGATTGATTGAAAAATAATGGCTCAATTTTTTCCAAATTACATAAACAGGGAGCGGATATAAACATATAAAATGTGTTAATTGAGTCTTTGAGTATTCAGCATTTTCTTTTTTATGGCGAGTGTGCGTAAGATTGAAATAATTACTAAAGAGTATGTGTAATATACTTTTTGTATAATGGGTTGTATTATAAAAACTATATAGACTGTTAACTATTTGTATAAATGCAACAGAAACGCTTTTTGCCATTCCTCAACCTATGAGACCACTGTAAATATTCTGAGAAAATACGCAAAACGTGAAAGCAGTCAAGTATTAAAAACCTTATTTAGTATAAATCGGATTGATACAATATTATGCACTATGTAAAGAAAGCGAAATTTCAGTATATCTGCTCTTGTTTCAAGAAATCCAAGTGAACACGAGAATAACAATTTTTCCTGACCAACAGCCATTTTTCGAACTGTTTTCTTTCGATAAAATCTTATTATTTTACGTCCCAGTTGCCTTTATTGTGGTTCTCGATAAATCTTCACTTCTTCTTGATTAATCAAATATTTCTTCGATTTCATTAATTCAGCTCATCAGAGACTGTAATTTGAATCGTTTGTCACGACTATGAGAATTATTTTGAAGAGAACTCTCTAGTTTCTATGTTCCTGTGCTAGATGTAAAAGTGAATGGTATTGACCATTTGAGTCTCTATTCAGGAGTATAACATTGCAACCCTTTTTATAAAGTCCCCAAATATTGCAAAAACGTTTTTCCTTTATTGTCCGATTTCTTTCGTATACATTTCGCTTGGAACATTTCATCAATGGACCAACTTATGGTCTTCTTTACAAGATAAACATGGTACATTTGTTTTTATTGTCCCTATCTCTTTGATCGTTTTCCTTGTTTTCCATTTCCAAACTTAAATATTTGGAATATTCTTTGTAGGGTCATAATTGTTGATTTATATGTTGGAATATCCCTGCTTTCTTCAGTTGTACTTTCGTGTAATTTCCTGGTTCTATATACTAATTCAGCATGCTTTAACTTTACTTTACATTTATAACTTTACATTAATGGGATCTAGGATTGTATTAGTATTCCTAGTCCTTCTATTACTTCTGTTCCTTCACAAAATGGATCCGGTACTGTTTTTTGGATTGCTATCACTACAATTATCTCTAATGGTCAAATAGTTTCCCCTTCTTCCGTTTATTTTTTGATACTGTATCATTTTCACATTTAACAGTTTTCCACTCACGTATCTTTCCGAATAGGTCATGAAAAGTAGCCAATGTCTCGTAGTTTCCTTCAATACATATCGGTACTTGGGGTAGTGTTACTCATAGGCACCTATACTCATGGGCAGGGGAGGCAACGTGCCCCCTAGCTTTTCAAGTGCTTTAAATTATATATTGTTAAAGTATACAAAACGTAATGTACAACATCTTCACGTCTGCCCCTCCCCCCTAAAAATTTTATATGGGCGCCCATGGTGTTACTCCTTCTTTTCTAGAATTTTTTTCTGTTGGTGTATGAATTTTTAAAATGTAAAGTGTGATTTTTTTTTCATTTGCTGCTAAACTTTCCTCTCGGCATCTACGCTATATTTTTTGTGGAGTATGTTTATTAAAAAACATAGACAAATTCCACCTTTTTGGTAAATAGGCCTACCTGAGTTATTTCTAAATGAAGTTAAGGAAAAATTGTTAATAAAATTTGAACAATAATTGTTTTATACTTTAATTAATCTATTTTTTAAATAAATAAAAACATAATCAATTACTTTTAATGGGAAATAAGCCACAACTTTACCAAAAAATATTTATTAACGTTTCGAAGCCCAAATCGGGTTTCGTTGTCAAAATACAAAATACTACTAAAATAAACAAAAATGTTGTTGCTAAGTAAAAAGATTCTTCTAATAATTTATTTAATCTTACTCATTTATATTGGCAATTCAGACGTATATTATACATTTTAAAGTAGAAGACTTTAAAATGATATCGCCAATATTTATGAGTTGCGTTCCTGGGACGACTTTACTAAAAGATAGTTCATTCGATTACATGAAATCAATCCCAACTCAAGAATATCCGTCACAAAAAAATCATAGCATGTGATCTGTCTTTAAAAAGACAACCAAATGCAACGATGACAGTAAAATTCTGGCGTTAGAGATTCCATAGTAAATCACGAGGGAAAACCAGGAAAAAACCTCGTGATACTATCCCGACATCGTAAGTATTTGGTCTTGCATTTAATTTACTTTCAAAAAACTAGTACCAAATTCTGACTTTAATATGTTTAAATTATAAATAATATTAATAATACATAGATATGCAATGAGTAATACTAAAATATAAAATTTGTATTAACTCGATATGTTGTTGACGTACTAATCGTGGTATTTTCTTTCTATTGACTTCCTCTTTCAGTATGATAAATATATAAGATAGTATCACGAGGTTTTTTCCTGGTTTTCCCTCGTGATTTACTGTCATCGTTGCATTTGGTTGTCTTTTTAAAGACAGATCACATGCTATGATTTTTTTGTGACGGATATTCTTGAGTTGGGATTGATTTCATGTAATCGAATGAACTATCTTTTAGTAAAGTCGTCCCAGGAACGCAACTCATAAATATTAGCTATATCATTTTAAAGTCTTCTACTTTAAAATGTATAATATACGTCTGAATTGCCAATATAAATGAGTCAGATTAAATATATTATTAGAAGAATTTTTTTTACTTAGCAACAACATTTTTGTTTATTGTAGTAGTATTTTGTATTTTGACAACGAAACTCGATTTGGGCTTCGAAACGTTAATAAAATCATTTTTTTGGTAAAAATTGTGGCTTATTTCCCATTAAAAGTAATTGATTATAAAAATGCCACAAGAAAATAGCTTCAGAACAACATTAAATAAAAACATAGAAAGTCCAGTGCAAATTGTCTAATCTAGCCACTATGCCTTGAGTGATAGAAGGAAACTGACATATTTTTCTTATTTTATTCAACGCAGAAGTAACAATCAATAATTCACTGTGAATCGTCGAGAACAAAAAACATATAGGCCCATTATATGAATATAACTTGAGCACACAAAAGCGTACTTCAGCCTACATTTAAAAAAATGCCCACCAGACCCTACAAAAGACACGTTATTGTAGTCTGGTATTAATAAGTTCGAAAGATTTATCTACGACGTACGTGCCCGCGCGTCCGCATGCTCCGAAAAGAGACGGAGCACCGGCCGGGGGTTGATACGCAGACATGGTGTAGGTGTAGATGAATGAAATTATAGTATATATGAATCAGTGTCGAGGTGTGGTAGTACACAGAAAGTCATAAGTTTGATAGTTAATTCTTTTTAGAACATAACATTACGCTAGGTCATTAGTACCCATCAGGGGAAAAGGTAAATAGCGGCGAATGGGTCATTTATCACGCGGACAATATGCCATTGGTTTTAAAAGATACTTATCTGGAGTGCTTTACGTAAAAGGTGAAAAAATAGATGAGGGATCGGGAAGCTCGTTTGATGATAGATTCGAAACGGTGGTCTCCGGTTGACACATTAGACAAAGGAGTGTCTTTTATTATTTTTTAACTTTTTATACGAGTTAACCTAAATTTTATACTTCTTTTTTATTGAACTTTTGAAACTTTAAACTATTCTGTTTAGAGAACTATGTATATAAGGTTTCGATTTTGTTTTCTATGATATTGATCTACCCAAGCTATTAGCAGGGGCGGCTCGTGATAGTAGAAGGTGGTGAGGCACACTACACCTGAGGAATTTTATTATGATGGTTAGCTTCTCTTTAATGGCCGGAAGATCGATGTTGTGACGTCATAATGCTAGGACGAAGCTAGAACAAATAATCCCGGACAAAAAATCCCCACAAATTATCCCTGGACAAAAAATTCCCAGACAAATAATCCCCGGACAAAAAATCCCCGAACAAATAATCTCCGGACAAAAACCCACAAAAAATCCCGGGCAAATAATCTCCACAAATTATTTAGACAAAATATCCCCACAAAAAATTCCGGACCGAAAATCCTTAAGAAATATTTGCTGCCGATTAGTTCTCTAAAAGTTTTCCCGTGAATGCGATCGACTCAAATGCTTTCAACCTCAGTGTATAGAGTTATTTTGAATTCCCATTCCATATCGAAAACTTCAAATTTTACGTAACAAAAGAGTGTGAGTTTTTTCAAAAATCGTGGAAGATATGGGGAATGAGGTAAGGCTGTGAGAATCATGTTCCAATATTATTTGCTTAAATCTTTTGCTCACTCTGATTTGAATAACTATGTTCAAAACATTGCCATTGTCCAAAAAAATTTGTGAGGATTATTTGTCCGGGATTTTTTGTGGGGATTTGTTGTCCTAGGAATTTTTGTGGGGATTTTTTGTCCGGGATTTTTTGTCCGGGATTATTTGTCCGGGGATTATTTGCCAAACCCTCGCTAGGGCGTCTACAGGACGGCGCCGTATTTATTTTAATGCTTGCAAACGATATTAAAATATTAAATAACAATTTTATTCGCAAAAGAATAGCAACGAAAGCTCTAAGCCTCTAACAGGTTCACACTCATAGGAGCTGTTTTTTAGCTAAAAATAATTACTATAATACCACATATCAAACCAATATGATCAGATGTTTCGTCCTTCCTTGGTCTCATCAGCGTTGTACAGCCATATTAAGCAAACTTTACATTACATACCTACTACTATTACCTACACATGACAACAAAGGACAACTGATTCTGTTAATATTAATCAGTTGCCAAAATGAAATTATTGTACGCAAACAATATACCCACAATCACGTGATAACTTCATTTTAGAACCAATCTTATATTGTAAATGTATTGAATATAGGGAAATACAAACAAGCAAGTAAGCAAACTACTGTTATATTATAAGATTGATTTTTATGTTAAGTAAACTAAGGGTTAAACTTCGTTTTTTTGGTATTTTATTTTATGTTTTTTTATAAAAAGCGTGCTTATAAGAAAATAAATCAATATAAAAGAAAGCATGATTTCTAAATTTTTTATTTATTTATTTAATTTGCATTGATAAATGCCACACAGCCAGTATGACGTTGATAAAATCTTCTAAATATAATCTAAACTAATATAAAACTATATCTAAAGCTACTTTACAAAACTACAATACAAGCGTCCATAGCAAATAAGGGAAGCAAAGTCAAGTACTTAACTTCATAACAAAAAAAAACACATGTTGAGGCGTGCCTCAAGGATGGATGAATTTCGTTCCCAGAATTGGTGGCACATTTTTCAAATTTTGCGGCTTTCACTGTCCCATTTTAAGAAATGGTAGTATGCGAGAAAAGGAGGTTTGAAGCAAGAAGCCTAATCTGTAATGCTTTGAGAAAGTTGGAATGAGATGCATGATGCATATAATACTGCCACGTGAAAGACGGATACAAAGATAAAGAGTCAGAGCCGTACCGATTTTAATTTTTTTCATAAAAATAAAGTTATTTAGGAAATTTCAAAAAACTAAATTATATTTAAAAAACTGATTATGAAATAACTAAATAACGTAAATAGTCGATTGATATACTGGTGAGGCAACTACCTCACCTGCCTCATAGGACAAGCCGCCACTGACAATTAGAGATCTTCCTTTAGGATTCCTACTCTTCTAGAACGGAGAGTTTTTGTGTCCGGTCTATCGTATCTAGGGTCATATGTTCTAGGATTGTCGTGTTCTAATTGATACTTTACCTTCGTCAAATAATACTATTTAGCCTATTTTCGCTTGTTAGTATATGCCTCGTATCAGAATTATATTCAGAACAATGTAGCCTAGAGGCTGAGAGAAGGAGGAAATGGAACATAATCCACATTTTACATTTTAAAAATTGACACAACAAAAGATAATTTTTCTAATAAAGGAGGAGGAACATTACCACAAGTGAAGATATTATCGATATTTGGAGGAAAGTACGAAGTAAAGGAACAACAGAACGGTCTTTTTCTTCACGTAGTCCCGTAGGAAAACGGTAAGGTTCATTTTGCTCATTTTTGACTCTTTTGTGGTAAGAGTATAAAGGCTCGTCTGAGCGTGATACATGAGACCTCGTTGGAAACAGTTGGTAGCTCAACAAGTAAATATCAAGGGGTTAGGGATTTAAGAGTGGATAACCAAATGAGCCTTAGAGATGCAGCGCCCAAACGGCTTAATAAACGTGAGTGAAGGACGGATTGTTAAAAAACGTAGAAGGTGAGAAGTACAATGATATAAAAATATCTTTTAAACCTGTTCAAAACTGATCAGGATCTGTTCTAAACCTATTTAAAGCTGAAGCTTGAACTGAATAATTGAAGTGTCTTTTCATAAGTCAAGATTTACTACTTGGTACAAAAGTAGCTTCAAGCAAAAGTTAGGACAGTCATGCTGATCGCCAACATCCGGAAATGATAGGTACCTACTTTAAGAAGAAGAAGAAAATGCAACTGTCGCTGTAACTGAAAATGCTGATTTTCGAAAAAGATTTACTGACAGAAGTCCAGAAATTTACAAAACAATGAAAGTTTTTATACAAAATTTTGTTTTCTTAGTTAGAGGAATAATTTAATAATATTCTGATTTGCGTCTTATTCATAACATCAAATGACAAATTTGGAATCAAGAGGATACATCTACGAACAACCACCAACTAACACAGATTTAACAAATTTCTTGAAACGTCAAAAAGATTCGTGAGAAAATGTTCATGGGCAGGAAAGGCTTTAATGAAGTATTAAAGCTATCTGGTCGGACTATGATCATTAGGCTATTGATTATATTCAAAATAAGATAGCTAAAGAGAACTACAACGTTAACGGGGTTTTATTATTTCATATGGTCAATGGACATCTATATATGAAAAAACCGCGGAGTGCTACCATTTAAAGGGGTGCGTTTTTGAGAAATGGGTGAATTAGTCCCTGGGCACAGGTTACATTAGGGTGAGTTCTATGCACTTTTGGTACAAACATATCTACATCAAAATTGTTCCTGGTTAAATTTCCTTTTTAAATATCACTTTTTAAAGTCAATGATACTTTTTTTTACAAAAATATATTCAAAAGAAAAAGCACAAAGAAACCCAAAAGAAATAAATTTTGTTTTTTGTCCCATAACTTTTGTTCACGAGGATATAGGTATAGACATTGCTTTACAGAAAAAAAACCTACATATTTCTTCTTTAAAATATTGTTTAGTAGAGGTAAATAGAATTTATAGCTTTCGAAATATGATTTTTCAAAGTTCTCCACTCACAGCTATTTTGGGCAATTTTCCTTGTTATTTCGCAAATATTGTTCTGCAACTTTTTTCTACGTAACTTTAGGTATATACAATGGTACACGTAGTAGGAATAGAAATCAATTATTTAAAATGGTCTACTGTATAACGTTGTACGACTTTTTTTAAAGAGATTATGGTTTTTCAAGTTTTTATACTTTTAACGATTTTTTATAATATAATATAAAAATAAAATAATATTATTATATAATATATAATATAATATTATATTATATATACTATATACCTAATATATACCTTAATATATACTAATACCTAATATAAAAAAAAATATTATTTTTTACATTTTTTACGATTATTTTTTAAATTTATCATTAAACTTTTTTTTTCTTTTACATGAATATACTATATATTGCTCAATAAAAGAGGGCTTACTTTCTGCTCTTTAAAATGGTGTATCATCTATATTTTTAAATAATGGAAACCGAGTGATTCTTTGATATTTTTTTACCTGCATTATTTAAAATTATTTCTTTTACAAAAATTACATAAACATTAGTCTCAGAAAACATCACTTTAGTTAAAATTATTTAAACGTTCACATTTACAAAATTTTCAAAATCAAAGTCCATCTCTTCGTTAGCATTAGCTTCAATATCTTCCTCTGACACCTCAGTTATCTTAGAGTTCCCACAATTAGTACCCATGCACATGCACCCTTTGCAGAATATTGAACAACTAATTCCTATCTTCTTACAACCGCAGTTTTTTGTACATCCTTTGGTACATTTACATGCTATTTTTTCAAGCAAAGCTTGTGGTGCAGGAGCTTTGACAGTAAATATTGGAATTAATCCATATTTTGAAGTTTACCCGGCCGAGTCAAGTTGATCCAAAGTATTACCTATAAAAAGTAAAGTTCAATCATAACACGCAATCACATAAAAAAGTTATAATGAGAAATTTAAAAAATAATCCTAAAATCAAAAATCGTTGCAAGTACTTATTACATTTTGAAAAAGCATATTTTATTCAAACATAATCCTAGAATTTTTTATAATACACCATTTCAAAGTAAACAGAATAAGCTTTCTTTTTTATTATACATATAATATATACCTAAATGTAGAAAAAAAAAAGTTATAATGGGAAATTTAAAAAATATGTAATCGTATAAATATAAAAACTCGTTAAAAGTATAAAATCTTGCAAAAGATAACCTCTTTAAAAGAAGTCGTACAACATTATACAGTAGAACATTTTAAAGGTAGTTGATTTCTATTCCTCTTACATGTACCATTGCATATGCCTAAAGTTACGTAGAAAAAAGTTTCAGAACAATATTTGCGAAATAACAAGAAAAATTGCCCAAAATTGCTGTGAGTGGCGAACTTTGAAAAATCATATTTCGAAAAGTGTAAATCCTAATAACCTCTACCAAACATCATTTTAAAGAGAAAGTATGTATATTTTTTTTTATGTGAAGCAATGTCTATACCTATATCCCCGTGGACAAAAGTTATGGGGCAAAAAACAAAATTTCTTTCTTTTGGGTTTCTTTGTGCTTTTTCTTTTGAATATATTTTTGTAAAAAAAAGTATGTTTGACTTTAAAAAGTTATATTTAGATAGAAAATTTAACCAGGAACAATTTTTGTGTAGACGTGTTTGTACCAAAAGTGTATAGAACTCACCCTAATGTAACCTGTGCCCAGGGACTAATTCACCCATTTCTCAAAAACGCACCCCTATAAATGGTAGCACTCCGCGGTTTTTCCATATATAGAGATTCATTGACCATATGAAATAATAAAACCCCGTTAACGTTGTAGTTCCTTTCTATAGTACATAATCAATAGCCTACATATATATCGAAATACATAATATATGACGAAATTGTGGAATATATGAAACAGTTATATCTGCAAAGCAGAGACAAATGAAAATAAGAAATAAGTAAATGAAATGTAAAAAGTAAAATGTTGAAAAGAAATATTGATATGAAAGCTAAACTGCACAATCTTATCACGTGATTCGACAATAAGGCTATAAATAAAAAAGAAGAAATAATCTCGGAAAATGATAAATCTTTGATTTCTAATAAATAAATTAATTAAAAAGCAGTAAATTATACAAAGGATAGATATATATGGAATAATTTCTGCTAGAAATAAGGAATTTATATTGAAATATCCGACTCCATTAATTGCAACTTCAGACTGTAGTTTATTATTAGATTTCCCTGTTCCACGCCTCCTCCTGACGTTAATTTAATAAAATTAGCGATAATTCCACCGATTCCCAGATTCGGATGTGAAATTTTCTTCCGATACCTGCCTTCGTTTTAATTCATTTTATCTCCCGACTCGCTTCACTGTCGAATATTCTACATATCTTCCTTAATTGAGAATCTCCCGATGGATATTCTTCCGGAATTACTTATTGCTTTCTCTCCTCGAGTTCGAAACACTCTCCGGTACAAACAGCACGACTCAAAAGGTTTGTCAAGCTCGTGACTTTTATCAATTATTGATTTAAAAATTCCTCCAGGTAACAACAAGGCCTTCCGTAAACAAATTTTAATTCAAAGGGCCTATAAGGAATAAATTATTACAAGAATTTGAAAATATTACCTTGTTTATTGGCGAAGAATCAGCTTTGAAAAAAAAACGGTTTAGAAACAAGTCTAGAATAAGAATAACGAAGGCACAATTCGCCTTCAATGCGTTAAATAAAAACTGGCAAACAAGTGGTATGTATCAGAAGCAACAAAAATCAATGTATTCAATACTTGTGTAGAACACGTATTATTCTACGGAGCAGAAACTTGGAAGCACTTCGTCGAGCACAACAAAGAGGCTACAGACTTTTATAAATAGATCCTTAAGAAAGATTCTAAAAATTTACTGGATTAATAAATTTACGAATGAAGAACTATTGGAAAGAACAAAACAAACCAGTATTAACAACAATTAGGCAGGAGAAATGGAAATGGATCGGCCATACGTTAAGGAAAGATCCTAGGAACATCACAAGACAAGCACTCGAATATCAACCTGAGGGGACAAGAAAGAGGGAAAGACCAGATAATACCTGGAAGAAAACAGTAACCAGAGAACACAACAGAATCGGCTTACAATGGGGGAATTGAAAACAAAGCAAGACACAGAGCATGGAAGGAACTGGTACGCAGATTAATCAGATAATAAACACAAAGAAGATGAGCTGAGCTGGTTACTTACCAGCCGTCTTACACTACCGGCCAAGAAACGTAGATGCCCCCAATACTCCACTAGAAGTGTTGGTCCAAAAGAGAGAGAGAGAAACAAGTCAGCAAGCACAACACCTGATGAACTTTGTTCTATTCAAAATTAGAATCGAAACAAAGCTAAGGTTATTTCTTGTTTATTGGTGACAATGTAAAATAACACAAATTTATTTAACAAAATTACACTGAGCTGTAGATGCAGTATCAATCGAAGTGGAACAGTTCCTCTAATGTTCCTATTTTTTCTTGTTGTTGTCTTATCCCTCTTCCTAAATATAAGTATGTATTGTCTATAGGATTGAGGATAGGTCTATGTATATGCTGAGAAAATGACAAAAAACTAGTGATCAGTAGAATAGCCAAGTCCTTGAATCTATGTGCATTTATTGTTGATCTTATCAAAATAGGGTCCACTGTTAACGTCAAAACTTATATCCCAACTCAAACTTTGATTAAACCACTTTCGAATGTTACAGTGGGATCCATGTTTTCTTCTAAATATCGTTGAATGGGTCCTTTCCATACTGATTCATTTGAAAAACTAAATTGGAAATTGGACCTCCAGAATACCTTGGACATAATTTCTTTATACAGAACTAGCCCATTGTTTCTGGCTCTACGCCTCAAAGAACATGAATTCAGAATACAGGAAAACACAAGATGGCGCAAAAGTTTTATTCCTGTTGCATAAACCAACACAGTAAAAGTTTTTGTAAGAATATAGTCTTTTTACAAAAATAAAACAATGTTATTCTGAAAGATCTCAAAACATAAATAGAATATGTTGATGAAAGCATATAAAATTGCAGATTTTTTTTATCAAATTCGTTGTTGTGTATGCATTAATATGTAGGAATGTATGATGTATATTCTCACAAGCTTTTTGTTTCAATAATAGTTATTTATAAATAAAAATATATCTAAACAGTTACATAACTGTTGATATGAATGAAATTGTTCTAAATATCATGTACAATGACATTCCTTTAATTACACCAAGATGACAATTTTAACAATTTTGAGGATTTTGAAACTTGTATAAGATACGATTTTAAATTGTTAGCGATAACGATTCCATTGCAAAATAATGTTTAGATACACTTTAAATAATTGGAAAAAAACACAATATTTCAACTTGCAAAACAACGAATACATTAAGAAAAGCTGAGAAAACATTCTCTTAACCTAAATATGTGCCACTCAACAATATAATACCAAGACAAGAAATTAAGGAAGAAAAAGAACTTATTTAATGAAAAAATTTATAAGTTGGGTTTAAGCGTTTAAAACCAATAATAAGCTATTTAGGCCAGTTGAGAAGAAGATCAACATTGCCATATCAATCTTTAACTTCCAAGGAGAAGTAGAAGAAGAGGAATACATTAACATACTGTATCTACCACTAAACCCAGCAGTGAATACGAAAGAACAAAGGATTGTGTTCATAAAATAACTTGTGAATGCAAAAACCTTTACTTGGCATTACAATTGTACAGACATGTCTGAAACCGCGAATCTGAATCACTAGGTAGCAAATCAAGGAGAGGGGACAAGTCAAATTCAAGACTTTCCCTGAAAATTTCTCAAAAAGCTGAAAAAGTAAGATCGCTGGAAAGCATACTCTGAAAAACTATTAAAGGTCTAATAAATGAAACAAGAGAAGAATCATCATCATTCCTCATCTTAAAATTCCCTGTATCCTTGTCGTACAATTAGTAAATCGTTTTTATGATGTTTTGCACTAACCCTTGCTACGAAGAGGGATACAGAAATCGACATTGAGTAAAATTAAGTCTCAAGTGTGCTAGATACGTTAAAATTCGAAAATCAAATAATATAGTAGCATCTGAAGTTGCAATTAATGAAGTAACACAGACAGACAGAATATTTCAATATAAATTCCTTCCAATTATATGTACGGTTCAGATATTTATTAAGATCTTTGATTCCGCCAACCCTTTTCACTTGACAAATCGCTAAAAAATACGGTTAATCTCACGGTAGAGTTGGCAAAAGGATGATGGAGTTGAAGAGGAGGCGAATATCTCCATTCAATGGCTTTTCTTTATGCGTACACGATCTATATATGCGCTCCGATAAAAAATTCTATAGGTAAACGTTTGGATTCTGAACCAGACTCTTTGGAATATGAGAATATTTATTAAACGAACTCCTTTTAATCACCAGTTAAAACAGATATCTTCCGAATAGAAAGAAACAGTGATAAATGAGTAATTGTTGGATGAGACTTTTTTTTTTATATTTAATGTTGTAATATTTACAATCTGTCCTCAACTGAGAACAATAGGTAAATTATTTGACAAAAATTGAAAATTTTGACCTGTAGAGGGAGATCCAGTGATCACCCTCTTTACATAAATTAAATTAAAACAAATTAAAATAAGTTTAGTTATCACAGATTATTCGAATCTTCTTGCTAGATCCACTACTTGGAATCTCTTCAGGCGTCGTACATCATTGTGGTCATCAGTAAGGTTGCTGGCTAACTCATTTGGATGAGATTCTAGTCTCTTGGAATATTTTTTGTAATATTCCGTTATTACTGTTTTTATGGATGGCACATTGAGGTCTTGCTCTATCACATAGTTTGGCACGTACCAAGGGGCATTCAGCATTGTTCTAAGGACTTTGTTCTGGAATCTCTGCAATATTTCTAGGTTAGTTTGACTGGCTGTCCCCCAAAGTTGGATACCATAGGTCCACACTGGTTTTAATATAGTTTTATATATCAGCAGTTTGTTTTCAAGTGATAGTTGAGATTTACGACCGATGATCCAGTACATTTCTCGAAATTTTATTCCTAGTTGTTTTCGTTTTGTAAAAATGTGTTTTTGCCAAGTTAATCTCCTATCAAGATGGATTCCTAGGTACTTGACAGTATCGGTTTGTGGGAGTTGAGTTTCATTTAGTGTTACAGATGGACATGTTTGTCTTCTCATGGTGAAGGTTACATGGATGGATTTACTCTCATTCGCCTTTATCTTCCATTTTTTAAGCCATATTTGTATATTATTAAGGTCTTTCTGAAGGGTTCTGGATGCTGTATTTGGATCATGGTGAGAGGCTAGTACAGCAGTGTCATCAGCAAAAGTTGCACACGTTGTTTTGTTACTTGTGGGTAGGTCAGCAGTGTACAGCAAGTACAATATCGGTCCCAAGACACTTCCTTGTGTTACTCCGGCTTTTATTGGTCTTAGGCTTGTGTATTCATTATCCTGCTTGACTAGGAAATGTCGGTTGGAAATATAGCTTTTTAGGATTTGATAAAAAGGATGAGGAAGGTTTTTCTTTGGTTTAAAGAGCATACCAGCATGCCATACCTTGTCGAAGGCCTGACCAATGTCCAGGAATGCAGCAGAACAATACCTTTTATTTTCTAGATCACTTCTGATGTGTTTTACCAGTCTATGTACCTGTTCTATCGTTCCGTGTTGTGTTCTGAACCCAAATTGGTGTTGGGGAATTAGTTTCCTTTCTTCTATAACTGGGGATAATTGTTTAAGGAGAAGTTTTTCCAAAATTTTTGATAGAACAGGTAGCAGGCTTATTGGTCTGTATGAAGTCACCTGAGTTTTATTTTTCCCTGGCTTAGGTATGAGAATAATTTGAGCAACTTTCCATTGTTCTGGGTAGTAACCTAGCCTAAATATTGCATTAAATACTTGCGTTATCATTTTCAGACCTTTGCATGTCAATTGCTGCAGTACTTTCCCGTTGATCAGGTCATACCCTGGAGCTTTTTTTGGACTGATTTCATGCTGGATCATATTTCTAACTTCTTTAGTGGTGATTTTTTGTATAGGTAAATCCATCTGGTAGGGCGATTCCAGGAAGTCATTTATTTCTTCCTCTGTGTCACCATCTTCCATGGGATGTGGCTGGAATACATTAGTGAGGTGATTTGCAAATGCTTCGGCTTTTTCCTTATTATTTCTACACCAGTTTCCCTCTTGGTTTCGTATTGGTGGTATTTGTTGTTTCGGGTGTTTGATTTTTCTCGTGGCCTTCCAAAGGGTATATTCACTATCTGCGTTTGCTGATAAACCTGTAAGATATTCTTGTATTTTGTTATTTTTGATATTATGCAATTGTAGTTTAATTTCCTTGGTGATTTTATTTAATTTCGCCTTGTTCTCATGTGTTCTTTTTCTTCGCCACTCTTCCTTTATTTTTCTCTTTCTAGCAATCATTTCCTTTATTACAGTTGGGCAATTCTCTTTCAATTCTGTTTGGTAGCAGTCAGGGGTAGCATACCAAGCAGCTTCTTGTGGATGAGACTTAAAATTTGTTTAATATCAAGTATAACCAAAAAAAGGATACATTTAATAAACTTCACAAAGGGAATGAAGACGCTCAATAAGATTCACAATATTCACAAATGCAAAATCATAAGAAGTTCGACAAGGGTACGTTATTGCTCTCAAACACTTTTGTATACTGCTGTATTATTTGATTTGTCCGTGTCATTGCATTATATTCGTTAAATCCTATCATGAGACGCTGTACCTCACGATTGGACTAATATCTAAGAGCGAAGATACGTCACTAAAGCTCTTTTGACATATTGCTGTATTCATTCGATTGTTGTGTGTCATTGTATTGTATCCTTCATTACGTCATTGTTATTATGGTTTCGCTCACTCAGTCAATTCAGTCGTCCGTGGTAGAATAAATGGATTATGAGTCAGTTTTAAATCAATTATCTATTAATCTTCATCACTATTGGTATGGTTCTAAAGTTGGGTCTAGAGTTTCTTAATTCAATTCTTTGTCGCACTAATTTCCCTTGCATTCTTATCAACATCCCTCCTTCGAGTTTTTGTCAACCTCTACATCTACATAGTTCCTTCGAAAAATGACATAAAGATTCATCTGGAATAGTTGCTCTGTTTTGATCTACCTATAGATATCCGTCCATTGTTTTGCTATTTCTGTTAGAGATATGAGGTATTTTCTACCTTATATGTATTTGTATTTGTTCTAATTATAATTTCATAGTTGCACTTCTTTTTCCAGATAGCATTTTCACAAATACCACTAAATATCATTTTCATACTTTATCACCCCACATCCATCAGATCCGTATATCAGCATTGGTAAAATATAGGCCAGACCTATATTTTTAACTGCTATGTAACGTGTCATCCAAAATAGAAATTTAGAAGAATGGGAACTCTGAGGAAAGAAAGATCCTCAGAAGCATTCTTGGACCAAAAAAAGTCAAAGATTTTAGACGATTATTTAACAACGAGATAAATAACCGATCAATGGAGAAGATACAGTCAGACATAGAATGGCTAAAAGGTTGAAATTAATAAAGAAAATATTTAAAGGAAATCATGCAAGTAAAGAACCTAGAAGGAGATTGACGTGCAGATGGAAAGATCAAGTTAGAGAAGATATCAACATAATAAATATACCTAATTGGAGAACGAAAATAGAAAAGAATGAAGCTTAATCACCAATCGGAGGAAATCACATAACAACCTGATAAACCTAACAGATAAAATATAACCAAGCCTTTCCTGGTACCTCTATGTGAGGAAATTTTACTGCTCAGGACATCTATGAAACACACAAAAAAAAAGAAAACCGAGCATTCACAGAAACAAAGATAAAACATATTACAAGCCCAGAGGATAATATGAGTTATATACATTATTACAAGAACATGAAGAACTAAATGATGAATTTGAAAAAAATATATAACATATATTATGGTAAAATTAAGTTTTTCAAAAGAAGAGATATAAATGATCCATGAAACAACAAAATTGATAAAAAAATGATTGATAACAAAAATAATAAAAACACAGGTTTATATATTACGATTGGTTTATAACACAACATTTCGGAAAAAAGGAACAGACTAAGTATATGATATGTAATTACATAAAATATTTTCAAATAAATAAAACGTTTCATGCGCAGACTCTTCAGCTGTCTTCCTCTTCAATGAGGTAAGGATATCATAAAAAACAAATTGTTCTTAAGAGCCTAATAAATAACGACAATGTGGTAAGTTAGAGCCCCCTTCAGTCATTCCGCCTCAACTTAGAGATTTCCAATTCAAAATTAAGTTGATTAGTAAATTAAACCGATTTCTTTCGCTCTCTTTCGCGGTTTTTAAAAGTAATCTACTTTTAATTTCAATGATGGCGAAGTTAAGGGAAAATCCGCTGTCGATTTCCGAATACTTTCCTACTGGCTTCTCTTAATTACTACAGCCAACTTTATAAGGGAAAAGCCCATCCTTCTCATTCAGAGAAAAACCTATAACTTAATTAGATATCTTCTAATTAACTAAGTGCCCTGTATAGCTGGATGGCTTCGCCCCATCTCCCTCCTAAATATTGATGGATTACCGAAAGAGGTGACACTTGATCGCTACCTGATACAGACTAATTTCAACCCTTTTAACTGATACGATTCTTCCTTTAATAACTCAATATTAGATTTTGATAAAGAAGACAAAGTTGACTATACATTTGAGAACTACAATTATTTTTATAATAATTTACACAAATTTTCTTTCGATTGTATATTACAGAAAATCAATATCAGGTTAACTGTTATTAAAACTAATGATTGGGGTAATTTAGATGTTTTGGGGTTGGAAATTTAGCCAGTTTCATAGAAATATATTGCAACCTTGATGAATGAATTAAACGAAGTGTGGAAGTGCTGGAAATGTGGCCTACCGACGACGAAACTTCTTTTGTCTTCCCTTGGTCTCCATTAAAATAACTTTTTGTCCATCGCTCATCTGTCCTACCCATCGCATTCTAGCTATGTGTCCTACCCATCTCCACTTTAGTCTGGCGATTCTTTCGTATGGATCACTCCGTTTTTCTCTGTGTGACTAAGTAAATGGTAGGTATACCTACTTTAAAAATTTTTCATTAAATTTACTATTAATAATATACCTACTTTATAATCTGTATCATTTCTTATTTCTTATAACTGAATCAGACAAAGTAATACATTTTCAATACTCTTATCTCCATAACATCCGATATCTACTGATATCTACACCCGAACAAAACAAATCCAGCAGTTTCTGTATCAACAAACGCCTTATCAATTCCAACAAAAGCCGTATTCAAGCGAGCCTTTGATTAGTCATCAAAATATAAAATTATGCATTCCATATCGATTGTCGTAGGAGTTTTTTAGCCGTTGTCGATAATTTAACAATCATTTGCTCTACATTCGATCGTGACTAGCGAATCAGATCACGCAAACTAAGCTAACAATTAATCTGTGCATACACAATAAGTCTTTTATTATTTTTATCGTCAGCAGAATAATCAATAAGCTCAACAAGGCCGTTACACAAACATCACTATTGAAATGATCTGATGGGAATGGTTATAATATACTTTTTGATCGTTTGATTTCTTAGAAGTGTGTCTATCTTTCCACTTTCCAGGTCAGGATTCAAAAAAGAATCATAAATAAAGAGGACTTTTTGTTCTCTCTAAAAGTCTCACTATGTACTTGATCAGAATCAGAATCTTGACCTCACTACCAACCAGTGAATTTTACGCACACAATATGAAAGTATGTACATAATTGAATACAAAATATAGAGTACTTCAGGATATTCTTTACAAGAATATCCATTATGGTTTTACATGATTCATCACCAAAATATTTTATACTTGTACCAAGTTAAAATTCGATAACTTTTGCTTTTTTGTCTTTATTGTCGATTAATCAATCTATTGAAATTTGTGTATTAGTGATATGATTGGCCCGGTTTAGTTATAGTTTGTTTTGCTTTTTAATAATACCTACCAATTATTTTTTCTTTTTTATTCTTATTCAATGCACTAGTTTTTTTACATTTTTCAATTGATTTCTTGACTACCCTCATTTTTTATAATGTTTGCATTTTAATGAACTGTCTATTATGATATCCTCTTTCTGTGCTGTATATGTAGGTACATCAATGATGTCTAGTAAATTAAGGTTTGGCTTTAGAAATAATCTATAGATTATGACGATTTAAGACATCATTTATTAGAAGTTTTGGTGGATGTATCATTATTAGTATGGAGCAATAATAGCAAACTTACCATCAAAGCAAAGCCTTAAAGTTTTCTCCATTTTATTACCTGCAACAGAAAAGTTCATTAAATATTTTGAAATATAAACATACAGGTATAACAGAAAACAAAAAATAGGTAAGAAATAAAATAGAATGAATGAGGGACAGAACCGAATAAGGATGATATAAAATATCTATAGACACATCTATTTATCTATAGAATGAACAGATTATCTTTCTCATTTCTCATTCTTAGCTCCGCAACATGTATTCTTTGTTACGCTCTCTTTTTAACAGATATATTTAGAACATATAAGAACCGGTCTTAACAAATTTATAGAATTTTAAAATAAAATAAAAATGTATAGGGGAGACCGGGGTTTGTTGACTTATTTTTTCTATAATTAATTTTTACTTATTTATTTTTTGAATATTGTTAAATTGAAGTAGGTCAGCTCGTTCAATACTCATTCAGGTATTATATACACATTTTCAATTTATTAGAATTTTCCGTAGAAAAAAGTTTTAAGCAAATTTTGACTGCCTTGTCAAATAAGTCAACTAACCCCGGGTGCGGGGTTAGTTGACTAACAGGTTTTATTTTGAATATTACACTATTACAGACATTAAGATTACACCTAAATTCACAAATCATCATCATAATCACAATTAATGCATCTGAAAAAAGTGATATTATTTTTGTTCGTACATTTGATGTGGACCCATCTGCTGCAATGGGTGCACTACACCCAGTCATCCCCTCTAGTGCTATTTCGATAGGGTTCTTCACATACTAAGCACTCAGTTTCATCCTCAGATTCCGAAGATGTAAGGTCATGATGAGCTGCAGACGTAGATGGAATCGGACTTTCTCCCCGAAAAAGAAATTTTCGGCCGTCTCTAATTTTCGTGCTGTTGATGTCTTTCTTTTGGTTGCAGGTTTTTCTTTTATGTGGACCTTTCTTTCCTTTCGTATTCTGTTTTTCTTCTGCGAGAGCATGTTTTATCGAAGTATCGGTTAAAATAGCGGTCTGTCTCTTCTTCCGTAGTTTCCTCGAATTTTGTCGAGGACCTGCTTTTGGAAACGGCCTTACTTCTTCAGGGGAAAGCAAAATCGAACTTGCAGGTTCTATTTTTGTGGATGCGGCTGTGTTTGCAGACAAATTGTTGTTGGCATCTGGGAAATTTTCTAAAATTGTCGGTGGATTCTCCATGATTTCAACTTGTTCCACTGTTGAAATATTTATATTTTTTTCGGTAGCGTTTCCTTCTTCGTTTGCTGGTGTAGGCCTGTCTGTCGTATATGATGGCAAGAAGTCACTCTCTGTGAAGACATCCTCATTCAGAGGACATCTGCCTGTTTTACGGACATTACCAGACATTGTATTGGTTGGCGTAGCAGCTAGAGGCAGACTCAATTTTACAATTCCAGAAACATGATATATGGAAAATGTCTTACCTGGATTGTTCACCATCCAGTTATCCTTAGGTGAATTGCAGTATTTTTTAGGTGTCCGTAAACACTCCTCTCTAGAGGCTGCAATTTATGCGAGCAGTGCGGAGGGAAAGATAAAACTGTTACTCCGTGTTCCTTACAAATACCTAACGCCTCCACAGAAAGGTGGGATTCATGGTTGTTGAGTAGCAAAAGTATAGGGCGCTCCTTAGATCATCTTGTGTGAAACACAAAATGCTTGACAAATTTCACAAAATGTTGTTCTTTCATCCATCCTGATGGATTTGCATCTCCTAGGCTTCCGACAGGTGCATCTCTAATAAAGTGGTCCCTGTAGTTGACCCTCGGGAAAATGAAGAACGGAGGAACAGTATTACCACTTGCTGAAACTGCAACGGTAAGGGTTACAAGGGTTCCTCTTCTGTGGACGTGAGTTTGACTATTTGCTTGAAGCCACGTCGTGCCACTATTCTATCCGGCTTCTGAACAGTTGTGATATCCGTCTCGTCAACGTTCCAAATATCTGATTCTTGCAAATTCAGACGCTTATACACCGTTTTCAAATTGTTGAAAACATGTCTACATTTGATTTGTTGAATGAAGTGGCTCTTGACAAACTGGTGGCTTGTGGTGTCCTCAAGGATAATGTTTTATTTCTCTTGATATAAGATGTATACCAATCTGGACCTGCCAGTTTATTTTTTGTCCAGCTATCTGGAGCTCTGAGATGGTTTGCACTGGCATACTGGAAGGCGATTTTTTTGAGCTCCTTGGGGGTTAAACCATAATAAATATACGAAGCTTGTTTTAGGTAATTAACTAGAAGTGTCTGTTGCTCCTCAGAAAAAATATTTCGCGCATTGAAATAACCTACATGTTCTAGCTGTACATTCCCACCAGTTGATCTGGTTTTAACTACATAGCGATGAACTGTTTTTTGTAGTATTGAGAAGTCTTTTGCACACTTCTGCCATCATTTAAAACTGTTGAAACGGCCCTTTGCATGATATCTGGTGCTGTCTTGTCCTTATTACTTTTCCTCTTGTATGTTCTCATAGTTCTGCTGTAACAAAATAAAGACGATTAATGCTTCAGATAGATTTACATTTGGAGAAACATATGCAATTTAACTATGCATATATATGCATTTGTTTCCAAATGCCGATATCACTATCAATAATCCATTGTAAAATACCAGCTTAGTTCACAAATTATGAAATTTGAGTACATAACGGGGTTTGTCGACTAAGTCAACAGACCCCGGCATAGCTTAGTCAACAAGCCCCATGTGTCACCTTATCATTCCGAAGGCCGTATGATGGACATGCATTAACGTAGATATGAATAAATCTTGTCAAATCATAATAAATATATGTTAATTCTCAAAAATATTCAGTGAAATTGGTGTAGAACAATTGTATAGATAATAATACGAAAATATTAAGAACGAAATTAATTACTTACCAAGGATGATTCTAGATTTCTCGTTCTCACTGGCACAAAACACAAGCGACCGTAACAGTGATATTGTAAAATGAAGCCGCAAGAGTGGGCAGTTCAGATATCGTGTCTACAGGCGACATCTGTTACACATTAGAGGAACTAGAAGCAATTAGTCAACTAACCCCTTTAGTCAACTAGCCCCGGTCTCCCCTACCATTTTTAATTCAGTTGCAATGCGAGGCAAAACTGTCTTATTTTTCACTCAGAACATAGAGCGCAAACCAGCACTCTAAATCGACAATTTTCGACTCTAGTTGGAGTCATCATCAGAGAGGCGTAGGTTTGCTGCTCTTAGTTAAATAAGACAGTTTTGCCTTCGCATTGCAACTGAATAAAAATTTGTTTTACTTCTTTGAGTAACTAGGTCCATTTTCCATTGGAATTTACCAGCTGAACAGACGGGGTCGTGAATTGTAAGTTTTTGAATTCCCTCTTGTCTTCTTCGCTTCAGAATCCATCTAGATTGTAATTTTTAGAAGCCATGGAGGTGTACCAGGAAAATGGTCCAATAAGTTTTCAATCAAACATGTTTTAGGAATATTTTTAATATTTTTCAATATTTTTAATATTTCTATTAGGTTAAAAACTTTGACTTATAGAATTTTCTTTTCGGTTGGATAGGGACCTGTTGGTCATACAACACACCACGCGCTACTTTCTATTTTACCTATCTCACCCTAAGTCTACTGCATGCATGTCCATCTATTTCCACTTTACTGTGTAATACGATCCTAGGCACTTAAAACTATTACTTCAAGCAGATCACCATCAAATGTTATCATCTGATCTGTAGTAATATCATTATCTTTCAATTAACATTCCACATACTCTGCTTTTGTTTTACTGTGTTTAAAACCTTTTTTCAAGAGTTTATCACTACTCTTTCTTTTTTGATTCTGAATCTCTTTCAGTATTTACTATTAGCACTATATCATCAGACTGCAAGCACCAGGAAGGAAATGTTTTTCGGTACTGAGTTCTGATGCAATCGAACTTTCACATAAACTTTATCTGTAAACTGCTCCTCCTTCTCATTCCTTGGGCCCTTGGCCCTTGTCAGGGCGTGGTGACACTTCTATAACTGTCTTAATATTAGTTGTTGCTCCCTTATCTATACACGTATCTCACAATCATCACATACTCACCGGATACTCATTTCTTATTGAGCACCCAACACAGAACCATGTGATAAACTCTCTCATATGCTTTCTCAAGATCAATAAATACCGATCTTAAAAAAACACCGATAGATGAAATAAAGTGACACAGTATTTAAGTGTTTAGCTAGGTTTAAGGAAAGTAAAAGAGAAGAGGAAATAATACACAATGAATTCCGTGAGGTGGGTATATTTTCAGAAAATGTCTTGAACCTTTCATTTCATATATTTTTTGGTTAGGTTTTACAGTACACCGTTTTCATCCTTTTCTTACTTTTGTCATATTCTCATTTATCGAATTTTGTGAGAGACTGTAAACTTTATGACATTTAATCTCATGTGGAAGTTGCTTCTGGTAATTTTAAATCCTAAATTTTTATTAAGTAAAAACTAGGTCACCAAAGTATGATTATATAAGGTCATAAATCATGCATAAACTGCGAGTAATTTGTGAACAAAGGTTGTAATAAATAATATAAATTAGTCTATTTGTTGTAAATACGAGAGTGGAATCTTGAAATTGGAATTGTTTGTTCATTAACGTTGGGAGTGGACATCGAGAAAAACATTCAGATGGGAGTAGCAGATCGATAGGATCGCAAAAAGTTGATTGTTCCTACAAATACCTACATAATATAAAAAATATATAAAAGTAGCGGAGGCTGGCGGCTGGGGCAAGGCAAGAGCTGATCACGGAGGAGAGAAATAAAAGTATCTGGGAGGGGAGAAAGGAGGTGGGTCTCGATATCGGAACCTCCTCCTTCAATATTTTCAACTCTTTTTCTACCGTCGACACAGGACTCGAAACTGCCCCTCTCCCCGCGCTGCCTCCCGCGCGATTTCCAATTTTATTATAGTTTTGTCTCGTGCCGCTAGTCTGCGCAATTGTCCGGTCCGCCGTGACCGCCGCGCGACGTTGGAGACGGCATCGGCGGCGGCGGCACGATTGTCTTTTGTTTTTTATCATCCACATCCACAGAATTCGATGGATAATGCTTGATGTGGCGAGAGAGGAAAGACCGCCAAGATGATAGCCGCCGCGCTGCTGGCCGTTCGACATCAAGCTTGGCCTTGCAATGAAACGTTTACACACATCGCAACGTCGCACGGCATACTGCGATTATGAATCTTGTTCTCGTTATACGAGGGCGATAGTAAATACATCGGCACAAAACACATGACAAGAAAACTAATAATTTAAAAAAATATATTTTATTTATATACGTGTAGTATTTGAAACATCTGTCGTATCTCGTATCTAAAGGTAAAAATCTAGAACAGTGGAAAATACTGTATTTTTCAATTTTTTTGGACAAAAAAGTAAAAAGAGTTTTTTCATGAATTTTGTTACGGAAATTTAAAAAAAATACAATAAAACATTTAAAAAATGGAAAAAATTCGTGACAAAATCGGAAATTACAACTTAAAGTGTTATAAAAATATAAAACTGCTTACAAAATGTAATGAAATATATTTTAACAAATATAAAAACCAATGTGTATGCTGTTAAACCATGAAAAAATAAAAAATACATAATTTAGTCAAATTGTAAAAAGAACTATGTTCACAATGTTGCCACATTTATAATTACATATTGCTTTTTACCGAGTGAATATGTAAAAAAATATATTTGAAATATAGGTATAAAAATTTGAAATAATAATTTATAGTGATTTGAAACAATTCTCAAGTTCTCAACATTCCTTGGTGACTAAAAAATAACCTGACCAAATCTAACCCAACCTAAATGAAACTAATATAAACATAACTGATAAATGACAAAATAAAAACAAACTATTTATTTCTTTGCAAAATTATACTTTTTTTTATTTATATTTTTGCAAAATTTTGCAAGAAACAACAGTTTTGGAAAATATTGCAACACTGATAGAAAAGTGACATAACGTTAAAGAGAGCACAATCAAGATGGACGATGAAAATTGATGTCTACCAAGAAATTTTTAAATTATTATTAAATTTAGTCCGATCAGATTATTATTACAGCGATAATTTTCTACTTCGGTAAGATTATTTCATGAATAACAGTGTATTTATAAATAATTTTAATTAATATTTTAATAATATCTTCGTCTAAATATTCGCTAAACTGTGCTGTTCACTTTAGCAAGTTTTGCATGTGTGTCACGTTAAATGGGATCAATGTCACTGAATGCTTTTAAACAAAGACTTGAATTTTATATGTCAGTATTAAAAATAGCCTTACGAATATCACACGATAGTAAGAATAAATAAGCAAATAATGCTCCACTTTTTCTCACACTTGTTGTCATTGGGCAATAGCCACTCGAGCCCTGCGGGCTCTCGTGTCTATTGCAGACAATAAGTTTTCGAAAAATGGTCGCATTATTCTCAATTTATTCTCATTCTCTTGTGATAATAATGCCGAGAATTATAGAAAAAATATGCAGTGTAATACAGAATGCGTAGTTTTTATCCGTATTATAAAGTGAGTAGAAAGTCATTACATCCATAATAACTTTGTCTAATTTCACCTTACATTATTTAAGGTCGCCTTTCGGTGGAACAGTCAGAAAAGTTTTTGACCGAAGATAGAAAACCGAGACTTAAGTATCAGGACAATTTAGAGGAAAATATAACATCTATTGGAGTTAAAGCACGCAGAAGAGTTGCCCACAGATATGAATGGTGGATTGGTCTGAAGAAGGTTTTGGCTCACAACGAGCTATGATGCCACTGATGATGATGATGATGATGATGATGATTTGTAAATGCAAATGATAATGGTCTGCTCTAAATTTTTAAATTTTACACCACAAGTGTGGTGTAAACACTTACCTTGTAAGTTTTTTTAATGTATGGAATACGACCAACTAAACTACTGGGATCCTTCCCCTTTATAAGTTAATTTCCTTTTTACTCTTTTTTACTAGTTTTGGATTTCTTTTTTGTGTCGTTTTAAAAATATATCTTTTATATATTTGATCTGAAAATGTATATTTTCTGAAAATTGTTACCAAGAACAGAAAAAACAACGAAGAACTCATAAAACTATAATATTTGTTGAAAAAAAAATGAACTGACAATAGAAACAAGTATAAATTCGGAAAAAATCGATGGCCTTGAAGAGGCCAACTCATATCCAAAGCCATCGTGGTAGTAAATTAACCTTTGCTTTTGCATAACCCCCGTACTGCGTTACACTGTTTGTCAGTTGTTGCTGTTCCTCGCTTTTGCTACACATAAACTCACACAGCTGGCCGTAAAACGCGAAATGATGTTCATTTGTTTTTGTGTGCTCTCTCACGATCTTTTGTCTTCTGCTCGGCCCGCTCGATTCTCGCACTAGAGGTGGCCAACCAAACATAACTGTTCCACAACAATAATAATTATATTCATAATTGTTATCAATACTTGTTCATAGTTTTTTTCTGTATACAAATAATATAACGATTTTACAAAATATCCCCTTACTGCATTTAATGAAATTTTGAACTTATTGTTGTGTTGGTTATAACATATCTATAATATATGTATGAAAAATAAATTAGAAACACTTTGTTCGACCCTTCTTATTATCCAAAATAACCTAACTTCTTAAAAAAAGTCATTTATATTCGTTAAATCTAATTTTAAATCTTCGGGCCTACCTTCCATCAGATAATTTATTATCCTTGCGATATCGATCTTCTTTTTTTTTAGTTTAGGTATTTACACTCCTTAGCAATATAGCCCACTCCTCAACACAAATAGTATATATGCAGATGACATAGCTCTGTTGGGAAGAGACAAGGAGACTTAAAAGAAGCAGTAACAATCCTGGCAAATGAACACGACACGGAAAAGAGGTCTAGAAATTAACGAAGGAAAAACAAAATATCTACTCTGCTCTAGAAGAGAAGTTAAAACAGGATGAGAGAAATCAAGATAGAAAACTACACTTTTGAAAGAGTTCAAAAATTTAAATATTTGGGAGTAATTATTATGAATGGCAAAATAAGAAGTATTTTATATAATGGAATATTGGAGGAAAAAAATAGAATAGCCATATAATCAGAAAGACGTAGACACGGATAGCCAAAATAGTAAGAGATAAATCACCAATCGGTATAGGTATCGGCCGACCGTGTAAAAGATGGAGCGATAACCTTCCATAGAGGTATCAATCCGCCAATAAAGAAGCAGAATTGCTTATAGGTAAAGAGGAAGCAGAAGGATCAGCTACAAAATACTTCGGTCCAGAGCTGGCCGTGCTGACAAAAAACACTATACCTGGATAATACACCCGATAAGAGCCTGGATTAGAACACAATACAACTCTCAGTGCGAATATATAATACGGTTTCAAAGCGTCTACCCACGCTATCCGATTTCTCTTTGGGTCCTTCTAGACGCTTGTCTATTGGAGCAGATCTCCTCATCCAAGTTCCCCGCACTCACTGCCTTTTTAATGTTACTTCCTCAACTGGTGTTCATTCTTCCTCATTACCTTCTTTTTGCAGGTTGCCAATTCTATGCTGTCTTCGGTCTTTTCTTCTCCATTATCTCTCTCTTTCTCTCTCCCACTCGCCTGGATGTTCTACATGACCTTAGGCAAACATCTAATTTTGCAATATATTGGCCATAGTTTGGAGCACTAGATCCTAGGTGGAATTTTTTTTGGAGATTAGCAAGTAACTCTGTAAACATATGGCACCCACTAATTAGATCTGCAATACCAACTCGTATACCGTCCAGAATTTTGGATTAGCATCTAGAAGAACAATAAGCAGTGGACTTATTCACTATGATAGACAGCTTCCAGGAAAACAACTTACGAGGATCGCCCACCTCTAGCCACAGCTCTCGATTTCTTGCGAGGTGAGACGAGCTTCTTCCTCGAGTTCTGGAAGAATATCATCTGTTTAATTAACTTTAAATGGTATGTCTCGTCATCTAGAGAATTTTGAATTTTCTCTTTATGAATGTTATGGGCTATTGATTATGCTATTTAAATAAGTTTCAATGCTACAAGGCTTAAACTTATTCCAGACGAATTTCTTGTCTACATGCACTTAATTTAATAACTAAAATGTTTTTATAGTGGATCTCCTGATTAAAAAAATTCAATAAAGTTTGAATTTTGCGAATAAAATTATTTGGAACAAAAATTTTGGAACAAAACATTTTTCTATTTTATCTTTATATAGGTTTACCTTAATTCATGATGTCATGGCATTGTTCTTTGTTAATCTATCTACAAAAAACGTATAAATTCAACACTCAATATAACTTTGGGTCTTTGTATGTTTAGTTCAATTCATTCATTATTTCCTCCCTATTATCTTTTACTAACATATCTAAAGACCGAACATGGAAAACTAAGCTAGGTTCGGCAATACCTTTATTCTTCACATTGCTCCACATACCTACGCGCCTGAAAATGTAGTCTACAAAAATCGATAGAAGTAAGATTGAAGCCTTAGAAATGTGGGTCTGCAGAAGAATTCTAAGCTTGTCTTGGACAGAACCATCCTGTCAATATAAAAGACAGGCTAATAGCTATAAAAGTAAAAAGACGAATATCAAGAGGAAGATCTCCATCAGAAGATGGGCAGACCAAATGAAGACCCTGAATCCTGAAGATCATACATGAATTCATCTGGCACAAGATCGCATCCAATGGAGGCAGCAAGCTAACAATATTTAGAGTGTCACTATGCCCTGACAAGGGCTCAAGGTATGAGGATGAGGGAGAATCTTTTACTCGATTTTTGCTGAGATTTTGCAGTTAGTATGGGTCACTTGAGCCAGACAGACATGACGTCACAGAGGCCCACCCACCAAGATGGTCGCTTCTTCTTCTTTTCGGTCTATCATGTCCACTGTAAATTCTTCTTCTTTTCGATCTGTCAATTCTTCTTTTTATCCGCAGATATCGCTTCAATTGTCCAATCTTCTTTTCGGTCTGTTAATTATTCTTCCTTTTGGTCAGTCAATTCCTCTTCTTTTTCACAGTTCTTCTTTTCTTTGCCTGTCAACGTCAATTCGTTTTCTTTTAAGCTGTCACACTTCTTCTTCTTCTTCCTCTTTTCATTATCATTTTTTTGTTAAGTTTACTCCTTTACCTGCACATATGTTTCCGTTCATATTTTTTCTTTCAAATTTTATTTATATTCTTTAGGATTCCTTTTCTCTTTATTATTTTTTTTACACTTTTTGTACATTTCTTCATTGGATTTTAAACAACCTGTAACTTCCTAAGAATATTCTTCCGATCTCTTTCTTTTTGACGCCCACCGCAAACGAACAAGAGATATCAACGGAGCCTTTGTTGATTTATTTGCTATTAATGGAGGTGATATATATTTATAGAGAAGGATTTTTAATTTATGTTTAATGTGAGAAGTGAAAATGTTAATAGTTGTTCAGAAATTATAGCCCATAAACTTTTATTATATTCCTTTGATTTAAAATCTGATTAAATTCTGTGAAACTTGTCGATCATTCTTAAGAGACTGGGTTGAACACCAACCTTGAAATTGCAGTCTATATTATATTATAGTGTGTTGGTATAAATATAGAACATATATTATAATATGTATGTATATAGAACGTTGGTTTCAAAGATAGGAGAATATGGTTTTGTCAAAAATGGTTTCCCTTTTGTGGGAAAGGTTCATAGACGTTTAGAAGAAATATAATTTTTCATTTTATATAGTTACGCTGTTTGAGCTTAACGTTTCAATAGTTTTTAAAGAGTAAGGGAATTCTCAAACTTTAAAAAATCGTCAAAATTTTATACATGAAGTGGAAAAAATGCAAACAAAGAAAAAACCAAAACAAGAACAATTACTGATTTATCGGATGAAAATATAATACTTGGGTCATTTGTGGACTGGTGAAAGAAATCAATTAATTCAAATCATATTGGAGGGTAAAAACCAGGGCAAAAGATCAGTGGGAAGATGCCAGAACTCGTGGCTGAAAGACCTGGGGAGGTGGTTTGACCGCTCATCCTGAGAAGTCTTTCGTGCAGCAGTTTCCAAACCTGCAATTGCCATTTGGATCGCCAACCTTCGAGAGAAGAAGATTTATCAGAAAACCACACAAAAGTGAGAGGCAGTTTCCAAAAAGAAGCACCAAAGGAGTTGAGAGACGAATTGTATGGCGTTAATGTATTAGCACTCCAAGATATAGAACAAGAAAGGAAATTTCATAATATAGGTACATAGATACATTTGATACAACTGAACTTGTTAAATGGCTTAAATAAATTGTTGCATTCAGAAAATCATTTCAACTCACTACTAAAACTGGACATAAATAAACTTCCAATACAAATATAAAGATAATAAAATATAGCTCAATAAAGACATCCAGCAAACAAGAAAGTACCAATGATAGTGGTCAATAATCAATCAATAAAAAGAACTATTACTTAAAAGTATAAAGTTTGCACATAAAGATATCCATAAAGGTAGATGATTAGCATCCAATGACAAATATACAAATCAAATAGACCATGGGCTTATACAAAATAATAAGAAATTAAGTAACGATTTTCTGGTAATGATTGTTCTCTTATCTAAATACAGATACGATACGATATGGTAGGGGCGCAAAGTATGCTAAATGTGCAGTCACTCGAGCACTTTGGGGACCTATTGGGTTGTGAAGAGTAGGTCCTAAAACCAAAAAAAGTTAAGTAAAGTTTTCCATTTTAGTGGGAACTTGTCCATTTTTAATTTAATTTTCCATTTCCAACAATCGTTTTTTTGCATTATAGCGCCATCTATCCATAATTCTAAAAAATGTCTCGAATAAAAGTTACTTATTTTTACGTAAGGAATCCAAATCTGCAATAAAAAATAGGGGCTCCCATTTAAGATTTTAAAGTAACCCCCACCGCACCTTCGTGGGGGATCGTGTTTGGTGGCATTCGATAGATTTTTTAAACATATTGAATAAGTGTATTTTCAGTTTTTCGGTCTGATGTTCATTTCGCGAAATATCGCGGGATTCGTATTTAAAATAATAAATTTACCCCCCACCCCTCTCCAAGGGAAGTCGTGTTTGGTATCGTTCCATAGATTTTTGAAAAATATTCAGTACGTATTTTTTAGTTTTTCGATCTGTCATTCCTTTCGCGAAATATTCGCTTTTTTCTTGTGAAACTTTGGGACTCACCCATTTCCTTATATTTCCATTCATCAGATTTTTGAAATATAGGTACACTGTTTTGTATGTACTTAACTTACCTTATCTTAATCTGACGATTTCGAGTTTTTCTAAGGATATTTTTTCGGTCCTCCCTTAACATACTCCCCTGCATTAAGAGCCAATATATGGTAGATGTACATTTTCAGGGTACAAGGTTTCTCCCCATGTACCTAATAATCTGACGCGCTCGAGTAACTGTAAAAATCCCCGCTTCGGCTCCCCTACCAATAGAGGATAAAGGGAGAAAAACAGATATAGTAAAGAAACTAACGAAACGGACAAACATTACACTGGAACAAAGAAGAAAAAATATAAGTAAGCGTAAAGTCTCAAGGAAGTTCATTCCTGAATTTTAAATAAACAACAAATTCTGTAATAATTACTGATAAGGCGAGTTCTTTCCTATTTGTTTGTGTGTATAGACAGAATAGGATAGTCGAAACATTAAAAGATAAATACTACACGCTTTCTGATTTTCTATCTCAACAAATTCGACAAATCGTTACAGTTTTAAGCCATTATGTAGCTTATAAAGAAAATTATACACGGATCATTTGTCAACATCATTCTGGTCATTAAAATCTTCGAATAGATTTATGGGAATCGGTGAGGTGTGGGCGATATCAATATGTTTAGTTTAGCTATTATTTATTACTCACCCGGCATACAGTTTTAAGACAAGCGATTTCATGAGTCATGTTGCTTAAATTTAAGTGTTTACCGTTGTCATGGTTGTTCAGTTTTTGTGCCAAACACGATTCTACAATAACATTAAATTCGATTCGCTATTCTTGGATTGCCGTGATATCGAAATAGGTGTTTAATTTCATAATATCGGAGATGTTTGGAAAAATTGATTTGTTATTTTGGGTGTAAATTTTTTCCACGGATTTCCGAGGGTACAATACCTTGAGCTCTATACGCTTAACACTATTATGATGAGTATTCAAAGGTGTAGCCCTAGGCCTCCAAGGCCTGTAGAGCAGGTTAAATAAATAAATAAATTTAAAGGTGTTGCTGACAAATCAGCAAGTTTGAAGTTGTAACCCTCCCCCCTTAGGATCATCCTGGTTACGCCGTTTCTTAGGCGGACTATGAGAAAGCTTTCGACAAAGTTAAACATAACATTCTCATGGAATAGCGAAAATGACTCGACAAAAATGATATTAACATAGTGAAAAATCTCTATCAGAACCAACAAACGGATACAGCACGGATGCGCAACAGATATAAGTTGAGTAGTGAGACAGTGCTGCGCACTGTCCCCATTAGATTTAATATATACTCCGAAGCGTTATTTACACATGACGCACTTGAAAACTGAACAGAAGGAATCAATATAAATGGTGAAAATATAAATATCATTCGTTATGCTGAAGAAAACAAAACCATTTTTACCAGTAAGAGGGGTAAAGTCACAACATGGATCCAAATAAAAAATAATATGATCCAAGATATTGAACAAGTGGCCAAAATGGAATACTTAGGAGTCTGGATTACGGAAGGTCTAAAACCGAAATCAGAAATTTGATCAATAATAAAGCAATCAGGAGCATCCTTTTTGAAGATGAGGAAATTTCTGAGTAACCAAAGACTCAATCTGCAAATCCGATATCGGATGGTAAAATGTTTAAAAATGAGGATAAATGTCTATTCTCCTTTATGGTGCCGAAATTTGGTGGGCTGTTAATGTTGACATGTTAATGTAGACTGTTATTGAGAAGACTGGAAGATTTTGAGATATGGCTTTTTAGGAGGATTTGGAAAATAAAATGGTCGATTATATTACGAACGAAATGGTGTTGCACAGAATGGGAAGAGACAGAGAACTTTTGACCATCATTAAAAGAAGAAAGACAGCATATTTGGAGCACATATTTAGAAATGACAAGAACGAGTTGTTGCAGCTGATTATGAAGGGTCAAGTCGAAGGAGAAAGGGGTCCTGGTAGACGACAAATATCCAGGCTGAAAAACATTTGCCAGTGGATGGGGTTAAACATACAGACGCTTTTAAGAAAATCAGAAAATAGAGACCAATTTTCAATGATTATATTCAACCTTCATTATTGGAGTTGGCTTTAGAAAAAGAAAAAGTTATAAATTGCAGTAATGCAAATAATCTCAATGAAAAGAAAACAATAGAGTTCAAATGAACATCAATTCTGTGGTGCCAAGGCAAAACCCGATATGTCAAAAAACGTGATTTTGCAGCAGATGAGTTTAAAAGTTCGCGGCGTTGTAATAGTGAACATATCGCAAACTAATTTTATCATACTGGTTACATGGTTGCGTTTAGCCATGTAGGGTTTTGTCATCATATTATTTATCGCTCAATGTAGGTACATATTGGCATTAAAAACGAAAAATCGATAATTTTTGATTTATCGGGTTTTGCCTTAGTACCACAGACTTACATATAATTTGATAAAATTTTTGAAAATTATCAATAAATCGATAAATCAACTCCCCCATGTTATGTACAGCTGAGTATAAACGATATTTTGTCAGTAAACCAAGACGTCCTGCGACCCCTGTGGCCCACTAACTCATCTTCGGAGATTTTTCGTGTATGGAAGTTGTTTTGATAAATAAAAAGTATAATAACCGCTATTAAAAACACCTTGTTTATGCGGATTGTGGTCGTAAGTTTTCCTTGAAAGGCCAACTTGGTATGGGGTACGCGACAGGAGGTGCACGTGGAAGCGGTTTTTTATTCTTCGGGATCGAACGTTTAATTTATTTGCAGCGATCAGATTTTTCTCGCTTGTTTCAGATTCAATAAGTAGTAAAGAAAATAAAGCCATCTGTAAATTTCTAGACATATTATTTCTAATTGGTATGTACAGTTTTCCTTTAGCCCACCTGAGTTTGAAAGAAGAAGATATGGAAGAAGAATAGCTACTTAATGTTTTTTATGTAGATCAGTTTTGTTTTTTATACTGATTTTGTAAATTGCATTTTCCTAATATCTACATGTTTAATTAATACATTTAAATCAGTATAAAATTATTTCTACCATTGGAAACACAAAAAAGAGAACCACCCCAAGTCAGCCTACAGTCCAGCTCTAGCCCCAAGTTTATTCAAGGTATTTAAAAAAATAATGTGACTTTTAGATTAATATCCCTGTGCAAAATGATCATAATATAAAAAGCATCAAATACGTGAACATGAACTGTGAATAGTACTGCTGGCAGTATAAAGTAATATACATATATACTAAACGTCACTGCATAAGGTTTCCTCAGGAGGGACAAATAACGAATGTCCGTATTTGATATGTTAGGTTAAAGTTAAAATTAAAACTGCCATAACTTTGGCTTTTTCGACCACCTAAAGGCTTTCTTAAACGCTGAAACTTTAGGTTTTGATATCTATTTTAATAATTAGTTGTGTTCTTATATTGTAGAATCATCAAACAGATAAACAGATGAGAAAAATCATTAACGAGAACGTGTGTTGGCCTATTTATGAAGCAAAAAGCTCCATTTTTAGGCGATCAAAAAAAAACTGGTTAAAGGATAGGGCCAAGAAAAACAATAAGTAGAGACTGTTATATAGATACATATAGAACTACCTTCCTACACCTAAATTTTTATGCAATTTGAGATTATCAGGAAAAAGTAGGTACTACCAGTTTACAAATGATAAACAATACGATTTTCGAAAAACTGGATTTTTTAACAGCTGTATCGTCGAATATATTAGATGGATTGTAATTTATAAATGATTGTTTGAAAGGTACCTATTTTAAAAACCCTTTCTTTACATCTTTTTTTTTACATCTAGTTGAAAATTATAAAATTTTGTAAGTTTTCTTCTCGTTTTTCTCAACCTATAAAATAAAACGTATCTTTTGCGATTTTGCAAATTATTTCATGAAAAAGGTGACATTATAGCAAGACAAATGAAACCTTGAGCGCTAAAAGTGCTCCACTGGCTCAGATATGTAGCTCTTTATAAATATAGGGTAAAACGAACTATTTTTGTCCTTTTTGTGGGGCATACCTCAGACAAAGTAACAATATTGCTCACCTACATTTACTATACTAACCTCTTGTATATGTTGCAACACAGATAACGTTCAATTACAATTACTACATTTTATGATCGGTAAGTATATTTCAGTCATTAAAATGTCAGGAATGTTAATATAAGACGATAAATCAAGTGACAGTGCTTTGATTTTTATTCCATGTCAAGGTGATCACAAACGATCATTACTAAGTATAGACAAATCTTAATTACAGTTCATTAGACATTGATTCTGATTTAGAAACTCGAGCAATATCCAACACCCACGCGAGAATAAAAAATTGATAATAATTACTGGCCGTAAGATAATTCTTACTCACGTTTTTTATCGTCAAGGAACTTTTAGCCTTTCTTTTAGTAACTGACACCTTTGCGTAAATAAATATTTCGAATCCTTGCATTGAGATCTTTATCTGACCATGTATCAGTCGTACCTTATTGATTTTAATGTATTTACAGTCTCTGGTAATAACAACTCACGCCTTGTGTTGGGCGCCAAGAGTTGCTTATATGCTCTATTTTATTATAATTTAATCTATTATAGAAATCGGAAAAGAATGTTTCAGCTGAAAATTTAATAGAAGGCAATTTTATACTGGAAATCAAATATTCATTCTATATGTTAATTTTTCAACAAACAATTGTAGAAGTAGTAATAATTTTATCATATTTTATGTATGGTAGTGTAGTGTACCTTTCTAAACGAAATCCTTTGAAATATCTTAAAAAGTTAATGATTGTAAATTATTTTATTACTTGTTTTTTTATAATTAGCATTGAACTGCTTTTATTAACAATGTTTTCTGTCACATGGAAAGAAGTGATAGAACGTTTATAATATTTTTAATAAAAATAAGAGCACAAAAGGAAAAATGTTGGGGGGTATGGGGTATCGAAGTATAGCCGAGCATTTACTATGCCCTGCTCGAACATACTAGAAAATTCTACTGGTTTCTGGGAGCATTTCGAAGGCTGCGACGAAATATATATAAAGGTAAGGAGTCAGTCAAGTAAAATATAAATTTGTAAGGTGGAATAAATAAATGTTATAAATTGATCGTGTTTTTAGTTTTAGTGTTAGATTACTTTAAATCAATTAAAATAAACATTACAATAGTCACCCAACTGAAGAGGGAGACCACTTCAGAATTTAAAAGCACAAATGCTTCTGCAGGACTGATTGTAACTCTACTTATTTAGCCAGCCCCAAAAAATCTAAAGCAAGGAAATCTAATCACCTTACAACAATATACATAAGAAAAAAAGAATGCACATGAACTATATTCACGCAGAATTTCCCATTGCTGATAGTGGTTGTTGAAAATAAAATTTTTAATTTTGTCCATGCTTGTGTTGTGTGTTGCATATGTATTCGATGATTTGTTCTTCATTCCACTATTGTTGGTATGTTCTTGTTATTGGCTTCGTCTTTTAGTATTAGTAACCAGAGCCTGCTGCATTTTGCTGATGGGTTACACATCGTTCTTAGTTAAGCAGGACAAGGGGCTGCTTCTTTGACTTTTGTCTCTTTCATGTGTGTTTCTTTCAGGATGTATCTTTTATCTTTCCGTTATACTCCGTGCTCCTTATCCCAGGCATGTTTGCATGTCTTTGATTCCTTGAAGTCTCTGTTCTTGATGTATGTTTCATGCTCGTTAAACCTGACACTTAGTGGCTTTACTGTTTCTCCTACGTAGAAGTTGCATTCACAGGGTATTCGGTGGATGCAGTTTTTGGATCTTTCTTGTGTGTTGTTGGATTTGGTTGTGGACAGAATAGATCTCAGAAGGTTGGTTGTATTCAATGTTGTTGTGATGTTGTACTTGCTTCCTACCATTTTCAATTTTTCTGATAAGTGCTTTACATATGATATTGTCGTCATGTTTCAATCCCTTCTTGTGAATGTCACTGGAGTGCTTGTCGTGTTTTGATGTTTCTTTTCTTCAATCTTGTGGAATTCGTTGCTTATAAAAAACAACAGAAAACATTTTTTGTCAAAACCTTTGTTAGCAGTCAATTAATTATTAAATCAAGATATACAGAGGTCATTTGCTAGCATTGTTATATACAGTTATTGGTCTTTTTTATTTATTTTTAGATTCCAAGAAGGTTTTTAATGTCGCTTATTTTGGTGCAATTCCTCAAACTGCTTCTGTGTTTAATTAATTTTTATTGGGTTGTGATTCACCAAAATTGATGGTATCGTAAAATTGGATATATAAAGATCTTAGTCCTCTCGACTAAACCGATTCATGTAAAGCAATTTAGTCCGTCGCTTCACTTACATGTCTGCACAGCGCCAAGGATTATAACCGAACCGACTACAAGCACAAGCCGATTGCAGATCCTAGCTTTCTACGCCTACGCAGTACGAATGGATTACTAAGTTTATGGATATGTACTTAAAACATATAATTTCACCTATAATACATCAAAATTATAATAATTTTATATCATATAGGTATAGGTACATTAACTCCTTCAGTCATAATTTTCGCAGATCTTTAGATAATTATATGAAACTTCGTAAAAAGTCATGTTAATAGATGGAAATCTTTACAATAATTTATTAAAACAACTTATTATTTACATGAAAAATTGATTAATACTGGCAACTAACATTTATAAAAATATTCATTCATCCACTTTAGAGAAAAACTCTTAAATAAAAAGGTTTAGTAAATTAAAAAAGTAAATTTGAGCTATGGCAAGTTTAATTTCGTTAATTTGTTGTTGCAAACAGCCCGCGAAAGGTCCAAAATAGCCGTTTTTTGCAATTGCATTATTTATTGAAAAAATCTAGGTCTTCCTCTTTTAGCTGTCCTTTTGGTGCCCATCGTAGTACTTGCTGGGTAATCTGTCGTCTTCCATACGTTGTACGTTGTACGTGGCCAAACCATCTTAGCTGCTTTGTTTTTACATCGTCAATTATTGTATGCTTTACATCCATTATCTCCACTATTCTTATATTTCTGATTTTATCTATTCTTGATATACCAGCAGTTCTTCTCCAGAAGTCCATTTCAGTTGTTCTGAGCATATTTTCGGATTTTTCTTTAAGTGGCCAGAGTTTGCTGCTATATGTTATAATGCTCTTATTAACAATGCTGTTATAGATCTTATGTTTATTTTCTTTTGAGATACTTTGGTCCCATAGGATTTTGTTCAATAATGCGCTAGCTTCCCTTCCTTGTGTGCAACTTTCTTGGATATTCTTGTCCGATGATTCATCTTGTGTAATTTTAAGCCCCAAGTATTTATATTCCTGACAGTGATTAATAGTTATTATTTCATTTTCCAATCCTAGATCCTGCTGTATACCTCCAACGCACATATATTCCATTTTCTTGGTATTCACTTCTAAACCCCAGTCCCGGTACTGTACTCTTCTATGATTTTGCGGGTCATATATTATTCAATATCGTGATAATCCTGGGCCTTAAGAATCTGATCATCCGCAAAACATATAATGTATAGCATGTTATCATCATTTAGCGGTATACCCATATTCTTACATTTTCTTTTACAGGATTTCAAAACTTGCTCTAAATATATTTTAAATATCGTCGGCGATAGACAGCAGCCCTGTTTACGACCCTTATTCACTTCAAATCCTGACGAGATTTCCTTCTCTAGCTTAACTTTTGATATATTGTGGTGGTATAGATTTTTTACAGCTTTAATGAGGTTCAGACTGATGTTAATTTTTTTCGATGGCTTCCCAAAGTTTACTTTGTGCTACAGTATCGTATGCTTTTTTTAAGTCTATGTACACTAAATGAAGTTCTTGATTGTAGGCTATTTGTTTGTCTATTAATAATTGTGTTACACAATTTAGTTGGGTCAGTGGTGGATCTGCCAGCGCGGCAACTGGGGCTTTTCGGCCTTTAAGTCCTTGTATTCTTCTTCTATGTTTGTGTTATATGTTTTCAATACATATCCATAAACATATAATAATCCGTTCGTACCGCGTATGCGTAGAAAGCTAGGATCTGCAATTGGCTTGTGTCTTGTGTTTGTATATTATAGTCGCTTCGGTTATAATCCTTGGCGCTGTGAGGACATGTAAGTTGTCGCTTCAACGTATCAAACGAAGAACATGTGTTTTCAATATCTCAAATATAACCCCCTTTAAACACATGTTTAAGAAGCTATTAAATTATTTTTCAAGCCGGAGCTTTTTTACCCGGCGAAATTTATTATATATGACGTTCATTAAGCTTGTTCATTAATATTGACTATCTTTATTGGAGAATCTTCCCGAGAACAGATGTCATTTATATGTTTATAAGCTAAAAATACTCCTCACAAAGGAATTCGACTTACCAAACGGCCTCTCGCTAGATTTCATTTTTGAAATAGTTGTGGTTGCAATTAGTGACGGAGGAGACGTTACTGCTTCTTTTTTACTATCAACATATGGAGATTTTGATTGGAGATCTATATCATACCCGAAATACTTCTTGCGATCGGGTCATGCCGACATTCACAGTCGCTAAATTTACATTTATACCGGCGTACTCATTTGACAACGTAAAATATTAAATGAAAACTAATAAATATACAAGAAAAATATTGGTCTCAAAAACAACGATAACCAAAGATGACACGTTACTTAAAAAGAATCAAGCTGCACCTTTTCGACATTAAACATCATAAAATAAAATAAAACATCTTCACATTTTCATGTATTTTTCAAGTTTTAGCAGATACAGTGATACATACTAATAAAAATAATCAAGTTCTTCTTGATTAGAGGCACTCTTACAAAGGGCAATTGTAAGCTTTGGAATCTGCTATAGGAAAGATTTTTGCAGATGATCGATCAAAACATCTTCTTCAGTCTTTCAGCCACAAGTTCTGGCGTCTTTCTACTTATCTTTTGCCCAGTACTTTACCTTCCAATATGACCTTTTCACATATTGTGGTTTTCTAGCCCTGGATGGATTACATTCTCTAGCCTGACCTAAAAGGTCTATTAACTTCGAAGCTAAACCCGCCAAACTGACATAATATGCGCTCTGCCATTTCTTCGTCTAGGTGACAGAATCTGCGTAGGTCATCATTTGCCAATCCCACCAGTTTCAACTTCCTATCCAGCTTACAGTGTCCTGTTACCAGACCTACTATGGCTTTGACTGTTTTCCTGCCTTTGCTTATTAGGTCTGCTTATTATGTCTGTTTTTGTCCTGGTGAATTCCTCCTCTAGAGGAGAGATTTCTTGTAACATAGTTCAGTGTCCGATTCTGGTTCCGTGGACCATCTTTCTTCTTCTGTGGGTCCAACATACTTTTGGACAGTAGTCCTTACGAGTTTACGAGTAGGCTGGTTCCACCTGAAGAAGGTTATTCCTCTTCCTAAAGTTACATATGTAGAGAAGTTTCCACTGTTTCGATGAGGCGCGTTGCTACTGGCTTTTCCTTCAGTATTCTGTCTTTCATTCATTGGATCCGAAAGTTTCTAGAACTTGACTGGGTTTCCTATAACTTAACCCTATAATATCTACAAGTGCGAGGTGGCTAAATAAGGTGATTCCAACCCTCAGGCCTTGGGAGGTTGCATCTCTCAGGTCATTGGAGGGGAAAGATATACCCAAGCCACACTCATTAACTGTCTTCGTACAAGATGAATTTCAGGAACGTCTTGAGTCCAAGGATAAGTAACCAAGGGCTCAGAACACATACGTGGACAATTGGGGTAACCAACCTCAGACAATGGTTTTATGGTCCTTTCAAATGGATTCTGAATCTTGAGATATCTCCAAAAACTTCAAATGTCGCCCTTTTTCAGAGTAAGAAAGGTAACTTTCCGATCCAAGTTATACGAAGTCTTCGAAACTGTTTTCGTTACTAATATTCTTTGTAATTTGCCAGATCTTTTGATAAATAAACCACCGGAGGTTCAAATTATGTCCCAATTTACCATTGCTATAATATTTTGATACTAATTTGTAAATTAAAGTTATCTTCGTAAGTATCAATCGCTTTACACGCACCAACAGCCGTTTTTTGTGTAAACACCAACGTCATCCGTATTCTTATCTCGGAGTACATTAAAGAAATTATCCGTTGGGGCGTTAAATTAAAGGATTGTCGATTTGAGAGCATTAAATTTTATGATGGTGAGTTTGTCAGTTTTATTAGATTATACGAGATCATCACGGAGGTGCTAAATACTTTTGATAAGGTTTTTACATTAGACCTTCATAAAAGAGAAGCATTTTATGTGGGAAATCTTTAGCCCAAGTCATTCCACTGCAGTAAATAATCATCAATGGTGGGCTTGAATTATTTGAAACAATTTTTAAGGATATAATTGTGAAGAAAACATATTGGAATGTCCATTTATATTTTGAATGTCAAATTATATCTGAAGAGGTAGTTCCGTCCTTTAAACCAGAGTGAATGTTAAAGTACATAAAGATTCTAAGGAATTCAAGACAATAAAACTTCCTCAAAATGTCAGTCAAATGTAGAAATTTCATCAATCCTGTCTCTATAAGACATCAACTACCTAATGTTAAAGAGGGATTATATCAGTAAAACTTTTTAAAAACAAAAAAAAGAGAAAAAAAAACAATACAGACTGCTAGAAACGAACACCCAAACGTAAACATTCTGTACCTACTAAAACTGAGTTCACATAGGTATAGTCCATTCTTTCACGGTTTTTGCTCTAAATTTTAAAGAACCGCTTGGATTGACATGAAATTTGGCATACGCATAGCTTACATGTAAAAAAAAGTGATATTGTGCCGATGTGTGCTTTTGCCCTGGGGGTGACTTTCACCCCCTCTTGGAAGTGAATAAATGTATTTCCAAAATAAGTTCGGAAATGGATAAACTGACTAATTTTAATTAACTTTTGTTCTATAGAGCTTTTTCGCCAAGTCAACACTTTTCGAGTTATTTGCGAGTGAATAATACTTATATGTTAATTTTTCAACAAAATAACTACATTTTTAGACGGTTTTTCGCAAATAACTCAAAAAGTAAGTATTTTGTCGAAAAAAATGTTCTTAGAAAAAATATAGCCTGTAAAAAAGTAAAAAAAAATGGTGTACGCGTTAAGTCTCTGGACCTCGTAGAACCAGAGTTATAGCCAATGAAAAATAGATTCATATTCACCAACTTTCAAATAGAATATTTCGAAGTGAAATATCAAAAAAATTAAGCACTTTTTGGGGAAAACTGATTATAACTTTTTTGAAGTGTTTTAAAAAAGCTTTATTTCTGTTTTTATAAAAAGTTTCTAGAATTAAATCTAAGCAAGTTAGGCTCAAAATAAAGTTGGTCCCGGTCCCTTTTGTTTTGGAAAAAAAAAATCGGGAAGACCACCCCCTAATTATCAACTGAAATGAAATTAATCGTTACCGCTCCACAAATCATTTTACTTATGTTGTGTTTATAGGATCTGTAAGTTTCATCGATTCAAATTGCTTATTTTTAAAAAAGTTTGGTTTTAAAAAAAAATTTTGAAAAATTTTAATTTTGAAAAATATGATTTTTTCAAAATAACTTAAAAATTATTACAGGTACCAAAAATCACGAAGAACAAAAAAAGTCAGCATTGCTTTTCTGAATATCATGTATTTTTTTGTTTTTCTGTTAGACAAAAATTGATTAGATTTGGTGTTTCGAAATTTGCATACATTCGTGATCAGTGACTCGTTCAACCCCTTTTAAGTAAAGCCCTTTCAAAAATAAGGACTTTGAACCGATGAAACTTACAGATCACATAAACAATACATACACGGGTCAAGAAACTTGTGAAGTCGTAACGATTAAGTTCATTTGAGATACTAATTAGGGGGTGATTTTCCCGATTTTTTTTCCAAAAAAAAGGGACTATTTTTATTTTGAGCGTAACTTGTTTACTTTTGATGCTAAAATTTTTTGTATAAAACAAAAATGAAGTTTTTAAACATTTTAAATAAGTTGTAATGTGTTTTACCTGAAATGTGCTTCATTTTTGGTTATTTCACGGTGAAGTATTCCATTTGGAATTTGACGAATATGAACCTATTTTTAATTAGCTATAATTCTGCTTCTACTAGGTGTAGAGACGTGATATATACACCATTTATTAAAAATTTTTACAAGCTATATTTTTGCTAAGAATGTTTTTTCGACAAAATACTTACTACATATTTGTGTTATTTGCGAAAAACCGTCTAAAACCGTGGTTATTTTGTTGAAAAAATGAAGATATCCACTGGCAAATAACTCGAAAAGTATTGACTTAGTGAAAAAACTCTATAGAACAAAAGTTACTTAAAATTAATCAGTTTGTCCATTTCCGGACTTACTTTGGACAAATATTTTTTCACCCCCAAGAAGGGGTGAAAAGCACCCCCGGGGCAAAAGCACATATCGGCACAATATCACTTTTTTCTTTGACTTGTTTAGCTATGTGTATGCCAAATTCTATGTCAAGCCAAGCGGTTTTTTAAAATTTAGAGGTTTTGCAATATTTTACCGTTAAAGAACGTACTAATATTATTATAAAAATATAAAAACGTAGACAAGGAGTATTCCATAGAACTCTGACAATGCAACTATGAAAATAAACGTAGCAGAGGGTCAAACAACAAACAAAATAAATAGTGAATATACTCTTGCATTAGAAGTTGTAGGTATTCAAGCAGTTAACACGTTCGTTGCCCATCTTGAACAAGCTCCATTTGGCTGGTACCATGTACTTAAATCGTTCATTTAGTAACACAGTACTACTGACGACACTCGTGCGTCATGGGCACCGAAGGTGTTAAATTGGGAACAATGCGGAATTAAAATCGATGGCAGTTTTTTAAATCATCTAAGATTTGCCTATGACATAGTACTCATATGCAACAATACAGAGGAACTACTCTACATGCTAAAGAAGCCTAAACAAGAATCTGAACAAATCGGTTTAAGGGGGGTTTAAATAAAACAAAAGTGATGACAAATCAAAATATCACAACAGACTTAGATGAAAGTGGTATCGAAATTGTCGAAGAGTATATTACCTATACCTAGGCCACACGATCAAACTAGACAAACAGAATCAAACGACAGATATAACTAGAAGAATACTAATGAAAGATACCAAATACCAATACATCTAAAGAAAAGGATATTCAACAGTTGTATTCTACTAGATATGTCCTATGAAATGGATACCGTGATACTTACAGAGTTGACAGCCGATAGATTAAGAACAATACAAAGGGCCATCCAACGAATTATGTTAAAAGTTTCTCTCAAAGAATATTTAAACGAAATGAGGAGGTACAAAGTAAGACGAAGGTGGAAGATGTAATTGGACGAATGCCCAAATGGAATGGGGCTGGGCAGAGGCGGCTCTAGCCCATGTAGCGCCCGTGTGCAGTCGATGCCCTGGCGCCCTTTGGTAGACGCGCAGTCAAAATGGAATTGTCGAATAGGTACCTATCTAGTACTATGGTCTGTTGTTACACCAAGAGGAGTAATTCAAATTTACCGCGCCTACTGCTTGTTTGTAATTACTGGTCCAATCTCATTCAAGTTTACTCCACTGTTTGAAATTTTGACACTAATGACATTTATGAAATTTTGACACTACTGGCATTTCATAAGTTAATTAAGTTATATCGACGATAATTTGAGTTTTCTGCGTTATTCCTTAATTTTTAGATTTTTATTCTAGGTACTTTTATATAAAAAACAATTATTTTTAGAACTTTTTATTTTGTGTGAATCTGTCTTTTTAGTTTACTCCTCCTAGTTTAAAAACAAACCATAGTACATAGGGTATTAGAGGGTATTAGGTACGCTTATAATGTAAACAAAAATCCAGATGCAGATAGTGCAATATTAAATGATGTCGGGAGCCAATAGGTATTCACGGCATACAGTGGTTCCAAATGCGGAAAACGTGGTCATGAGGTAAAAGATAAAATCCCTATCTAGGGATGTTCATGTTTATAGTTGTTTTCTTATACTATCGTAGAGTCGTAATACGCAGGTATAAGGATCAGAAAGGATGTATTCTTATTCTTAGCTCAGGGACAAGTTAGCCATGTTTCCAAAGTGTATAAACAATATACCGCTTTTAAAGGTTCATGACCACGTTTTCAGCTTTTTGAACCACAGTGCGGCGTCAGAACAACCTACCCAAATCTGTTAAAAATATTTAATTAAAAATGAACTACCATCTATGAGATGGTTGAAAATTTTTTGAGGAAATTTGACAGGTTTGAGTACACAAGTAAATAGTAGTACATGTTAACTTAAATATAATACTTAATCCATTCCGTCAAAGCTTTTCTAAGGGGTAATTTACCCAAAATTACCCAGGGCAAAATTACCCCGCGACACGTGTACAAACGCCTTTGAAAATGCCCTGCAAGTCCCAAGCAGTTTGATCTTTATAGGTTCCACAACCGATTTCGGAATAATTGTCGGTACATCTTCAAACGAATCAAAAGGTTGCCGTTCGTTGGACGGACAGCCGGGCGGGCGGCAATCTATAAATCGCGCGTAAGTGACAATGTAATTTTTCATTAATCGTTTTAAAGCATATTTTCTGTTAAAACAAAGTAAAGGGCCGTTCTTTGGTGCTCGGCGCCCCCAACATCCCGGCGCCCGTGTGCACCGCACACTCTGCACAATAGGTAAAGCCGCCTCTGGGGCTGGGTAGGACAAGTGGCATGACAAGAAAACGAACCATAAAAGGGAAACATTGTACATTGGTTTTACATTGGACACCGTTGTAGTAGGGGAAGACTACAAACGACATCAAAGCAAACAGTGGGGAGAATCTGGCAACAAATAGCACAAACCAGAAAAGAGTGGAGAAGTCATGGAGAAACCTTTGTCCAGCAGTGGATGCAAATAAGCTAAAGAAGAAGAATAGACCAGAAGCAATGTGGAGTAATATCTTACGGAAAACATTATTTTATAACTGGAGAGGTCCTTAGGCATTTAATATTTTCATGAATAAAGTGCGCAAAAACCACAATGATTGATATTGTGCAATAATTCTCCTGGTCGATGTCCCTGACGTTATTCTGTTTACAAATATTCACATCTCGGTGAAAAATAACATAAAAACCCATTTTAATAGGTACATCAGTTCTTGTAAGTGGACTGAACTCTGAATGGAATAAAGAAAATCAAATAAAAATGATTGGCTTGATAAGTGATTCAATAGATAGATTAAATAATTCTATCAATGAATAGATAAAATTGTTAAGTCAATTTTCGGCCCACGGTCACAAAAACAAATTTAAATGGAATAAATCTTGTTAATAAGCAGGTTGGCCGGTTTCAGCATTCGCTACTGAACAAAAAGAAATATTGTGTGAGTGGTAAAATCAATTGGGAGTAGAGTTGGCTTATATCGTTCTTGTTAATGATTGAAACAAGATGAGTTTATTCGCGCAACCGATTTGTTTATTTCTTGAACTTGAAAAGTTCACTTTCTTCTTCTTTTTCCTATTTTTAAGCAATTCTGCTTGTTCATTGGCGGATTGATACCTCTATGGAACAATGGCGCACCTAGAATTTTCCTCTGGGTGGGGTTAGCTTAGGTACCAAATTTTTTTGTATTGTTTGTGAAAGACAAGTTACACTATCCTATAGGCAAGGAAATAGCTTCAGAACAACATTGGGAAATAAAGCATTACACTTTTTTAAAGTAAGACGGATCGTTAAAAAAACTTTTGGATTCAATTCGGGAGAGTGTTAACACTTGGCATGAGGGACAAATGAAAATTGCATTGTTGAAAGCGGAAAATGCATTTTCCAAAGTGCTTCTCAAAGTGTTTGAAAAATAAAAATTCACAACTGGGAATATACCTAATCATGGAAATAAGTGCAATTTTCATACACAGGAGTTTTGAGGTCGCTGAACAGGAATATGGGGTCGGCCAAGCTGTAAGAAGTACCTGGTGCCCGTTATCCCGGTAGGCACGTCGTCTCCTGGAGTTTTATGAAAATTCATTTTATGAAAATCGTTGAAACTTGTTTTTCCGGGGTTATTGAGGTCACTGAATACGAATATTGCTTCGACGAAGCTGTATTAGGTACCTGGTACCCGGTATCTATGTCACCTCCTGGAGTTTCATGAAAATTCGTTATGAAAATAGTTGAAATTTATTATCTCGCGGTTTTTGAGGTCGCTGAATACAAATATTGTATCGAAGATGCTGTTTTCGGTACTTAGTGCCCCCGTATCTTCGTCATCTCCTGGAGTGTTATAAAAATTCGTTATAAAAATATTTGAAATTTATTATCTCGAGATTTTCGAGGCCGCTGAACACGAATATTGCATGGAAGATGCTGAACGAGGTACCTGGTGCCCGGTATCTACGTCGTTTCTTGGAGTTTTATGGAAATTCGTTATGAAATTCAACAGTGAGTAACAATAACAGTAAGTTATTTTAATTCAGAGCGCAAATTATGAGAAAAGAAATAATTGAAATTTTTTTCAGCGTCAATAATAATTTTTTTAGATATAAAGATGCCAGAATCTTGAGTATATGATTAAAACTGACAGTTGCCTTAAAACCCCCGGAATAACAAATTTCAACAAATTTTATTACGAATTTTCATAACATTCCCGGAGACGACGTAGATACAGCGCACCCTTGTACCACGTACAGCATCTTCGTTGCACGATTCGTGTTCAGCGATATCAAATCCCCAGGATAATAAATTTCAACTATTTTATAACAAATTTCCATAAAGCTTCAGGAGATGACGTAGTTACCGGGTACCAGGTACCTCGTACAGCATCGTCGAAGTGTTCAGCGACCTCGACCAAAAACCTAGGGATAACAAGTTTCAACGATTTCCATAAAACTCCAGGAGTTGACATGCATACTGGGATACCAGGCACCAGGTACCTCTTACAGCTTCGCCGACCCCATATACCTGTTCAGCGACCTCAAAAACCCCCCGAATATGAAAATTGAACTCATTCCCATGATTACTTTCCGAGTTGTGAATTTTTATTTTGTGAACACTTTGAGATGCACTTTGGAAAATGCATTTTCCGCATACAAGAATGCAATTTGCCTTTGTCCCTCATGCCAAGTGTTCAAGAATTTTTCTAAAGCTGTGTCGAATCGAATGCAAAAGGTTTCATAACGGTCGGTCTTACTTTAAAAAAGTTAGATGTTTTAGAAGAAAAGTTAGGCGATTTTAGTGCTTTATTTCCTCGCCTACTACTATTTTTTATATGCTCTGGGAGGGGTTTTAACCCGCAAAACCCCCCTTGGGTGCGCCACTGCTATGGAAGGTTGTTACTCCATCTTTTGCACGGTCGGCCAATACTTCTTCTACCGATTGGTGATTTATCTCTTGCTATTTTGTCCACACGGGTCTCCCCTATTCTGCTTATGTAGTTATTCTATTCTTTTTTTTCTATTTAGTGTCTGTTTATACATTTTACGTTACTTTTTCTTCTAATTTCTTCGCTCCTCTCTTGATCTCTCAGCGTACTCTAATTCTACTCGTACTCGTACTGTAACTCCGCTTGCAGTTTTCTTGGGTGGATCGAGTAGCTCGACAGAACTGTTGCCGGTCTCAAGCACGGATAAAGGAGGAGGGTGTCTACCTAAAGCCAAGATAGCAGCCTACTGATTGACTTTAAAACCATAGTTCATAGAAACATGATTATGCCCCGAAACAGAAATGAAAGTTCAGTTTGTATTATAAAAATGTTTTATATCTTTACAAATTATCATCTAACAAACAGATTACTTGTCTTAGCAACCGTAAGTCAGTTCGTAAACTTATATGTAATGTTATCATTACCTGTTCTACAATTGATAATAAATATTTCTTTATACGGTCGCACAAAAAGTTAAAACTAAATTTTTGAATCACAGATTGAAATCAGTTGACGTTCCTTTTTAACGATTAACTCGGAAGTCCTCACCTCTATCCGCGAGCTGTGTAAACTGCGTGTACAATAGGGGATATTAATTTGTATCGAAGGGTTTAAAAATGTACGTGAAAGGGAAACGACGTGCTATAAACGCTGTTAACATAACACTAAACAACGTAGAAGTTATACATAAAGGGAGAAAAAAGTATGGAGGCATCGTCAATCAGAAAAAAGCTTCAGAAAAAAAATTAACTTGTTAAATGGTAAAATAAGTAACGACAGGTAAATTTTGTAGAAAGTAGTATTCATTTTGAATAAAAAATTGAACTTTGAATTTAGACGTCCATGTTAAAAATTCAATTAACATTTCGCTAAGAAGAAACACAAAACTACCATTATATTTTAAATACATAAATAAGAGATGAAAAACATAGTGCTCATCAAGTCAACATGGGACAGAATATTAAGGACTTGATAATAGAGGATAATAGCAAAAGAAAGTGTAGAAAAAATACGTAGATATATTCCTCGATTTTCTTTTCTATGCTTTTCTTTCAACGATTCAATTTCCTATTTTATTTCCAATACGTTTCCTTGTGCTTTTCACAATAAGCTTGACACAGAAGCATACTAAGCAAACTTTTCAAAAGCTTTATGGTCATAAGTTGGCGCTACAGCTAGCCCTTCGTGAGCCTTGGCCTTGCCTCAAAACTCCATCCTTCTCTGTCGAGTGTGTATCTTCTCCATTCTCTTACTAAAATCTCCCTCAAATCTTCCTGCACATCGTCCAGATATCTGAATTTAGGTCGTCCTCTTCTTCTTCTTCCGACTGGTCTATTTTCAATGTAGGTATAGTCATTTTAGCAGGATCACTTTGATTCTTCCGCATAACATGTTTTCACGATATCTGTTTCAAGAGCTTAATTGGTCTTAGTTACTATTGCCTATCTTTCTTTCATTGACTACCAGACTTTATTTTGCCATTTACAAATGACAATTGATCATCTTTCAATATCAAATTTTGTTCTGCTTTCCTCAATTTCTAAATCAAATTTTTATGCCCTGATGACTACTCGTTTGAGTTAATCAATTACAGTAAAAAATAAGTAATTTATACCACTGGTAATACATATATAATATGTAATTTTTATTCCTATTTCATTTATGAGTAAGCGATGGTTTTTATTTAGTATCCGGCTTAATCAATTACATCAACTCGGGGATTTCTTTCCGCTATTACAGCCACTTGCGATCTGTTTGACTGAACAAAATGTTACGTAGGTCTTGAAAGAGTCTAACTCCTAAGAAGTAATTCTACAATTCACACAAAAAATGTCTACAGCTTGGAGTAAAGTCTAACAAACTATCTAAGAGACTCATTAATAAAAAATACTAGATTCTTTTGTAAAAGGTATATTTAAAAGTCCCTAAATAAGGGGTTACATCACATAACACAACGTTTTCGGATTAGAAAATCCATCATCAGTGTTAAAAAAAGCCCTAAAATAAGTATAACCTAATTAATTAAGAAAAACGTGATTTAAAATGTTGACTATGGTCAAAAATGCAAGAGGTCATACTTACAATAGTGTGCATGCCTGAGTCACCAAAATGTTTTGGGTAAAACCCTTTAAATGTTGAAAAGTATTATAATTTAGTACATTTTGTTGATAAAATTTTGTGATGGTGCAAATATTCCTGGATATTACCGGCAACACAGGACTCTTTCCACGTGGTTGAAATGTAAGGAGGGTTGATACCTCACATATTGGAGTTGAAAGGCAACTCCAATGTGTAAGGTATCAATCCTCCTGCTGAGTGGGGTGCTATTGTTGGAGGAATGGTATGAAATTAAATAAACAAGGGATCATTTCATAAACAGGCAGATTTATCGAAATTCACACTTCGAACAAGAGCACGCGGCTCAGCTGAATATTAATGAGTCTCTTAGATAGCCTGTTAGATTATACATCAACAATTTACAGGAGAAAAATTGCTTATGTGCAAAACGATAATCCATAATTAAATATTTGTTATCTTGAATATCTGCTGTCTAAAAGTAAAGACAACGATAACTAAAACAAAACACATGGATAAAAAAATATAGGTAACCAAACTAAACTAATAAAGATATACCTAACTGGATTCTAGTCTGGTGGTGTCTAAATAGACCTAATGCCATTAGTAAAAGCAGATAATCTACATTTCAAGGTGATTATCAGAATTTGATGATAATCTTTCATTTACTCATGACAGACTTAATAAAGAAATACCAGACTTTCAAAATTTAAGTGAGAATCTTTAGTAAACCACACATTCTAAAATTGATGATTTTCAGCTAATACGAGGATGACAAACTAGAACTCATTCACTAGATAATTTAGGAAACGCGCCTTATAATAATACTATGGCATAAAGTAAACTACATTCTCCCTCCTATCGCGCTACAGTCCACGCCCTGATCTCCCCCAGCATCTGCCTCCAAACATCCCTTTCCTTGAATGCTCTCCTACAGTTATTCACACTCAATATCTCTTTAGCATCGGTTCCCACTTCGTCTATCCTCTTCTTCCTTGGTCTTCCTACTGCCCGACGTCCCACCGTAGTTCCAGTAACCGTTATACTAGGTGTTCTGTTATTATCCATCCATATAAGGTGAGCTGCCCCGAGCAATGTTTGTATTGCGCTGCATTGTCGCAGATTGGTCTCAATATCTCTCTTTTAAAAGTATTAATAAGGTTTATTGTCTTTTTTGTCTTGATCTATGCTTTTGCTCCATATGTTGCCATTGTCCATAATATGATGATTTTATATATTTTGAACATTACTTCCTATACATATCTATATATTTCCTCCTCCTCGCTGCTGTCCTCAGTTATCTGTACGCTCAGGTATGTGAGCTTTTTGACAAATTTTGGAGTAAACTATATTATCGATTATTTTTAAACTGTCATTTAAACATCTCTATATATCTAATCCGACCTAAGTATCCATCCTTGGAGATAGGCCTCCTCTTCCTTCTTCCATGCTCCTCTATCTTGAGCATATTGCGTCCATTTTGATCAGGCGTGTTTCTTCAGCTCATCTGACCTTCATATTTGTGGTTTTCCTCTTTTTGTTTGTGGTCCCACGGTCTCCAATGTCATCTTAGTCAATCTTTCAATATTATGCCTTCTGCCATAGGGTATGTCCGGCGAATTTCCATTTAAGCTTTGCTAATATAATTGATGGATTCGACCGTTACTTGATGGAAGTTCATTTTATCTAACAATAAAACACTGAAAACGTTAGTTTACTATACTTCCACAAAATTTATTACAACTAAGCGACTACAGCTGTTTCGGCAGAGTGCCTTTCTCAGAGTGCCTTTCTCAACTTGAGAAATGCACTCTGCCGAAACAGCTGTAGTCACTTAGTTGTAATAAATTTTGTGGAAGTATAGTAAACTAACGTTTTCAGTGTTTTTTTTCTTTGCTAATATGTTCGTTTCTTTTACTGTCTGTTAGTTTAATGCTCAGAATTTGTCTTTCCTTAGATCTTTCTGTCTTAGCTATTTTTTCCATATTGTCCATTGTAAACATCCAGATCTGAGAGCCATAATGAGGACAAATAGTATTTTCTGTTCTTTAGAATATAAGACCGTTTTCCGAATGATGCTCAATGCTCAAGCCAATCTTATTTTTCTCTCTATTTCTTCGGTCTGACTTTCTTTATTTAATTTAGTGATTTGATTTGTCCTAGATATACATACTATTTACTTGTTCTATTCTTGTTTGTACCATGTGCCACCGTAATTATTACAATGGCACATTTAAACATAATACCTACAAATAATAAGTTTACCTATCGGAAATGAGGTAGTTTTTGTTAAAACTTACAAAATCTGATACACTATTTTTGATGAGCTTCTTCTTGTAGATATTGATCATGGCCCTATTTAAAGCAAGTACGCTTACGTATTTTTTATCTCTTCCTGTTATAAGTTTGGAGTTTATTGCCTATTATGAAGACCAAAGCGATAAATTAAAGACAACAACATAATGTTGGTGTAAAGCATTTAGTAATAATATATAGAATAATAACCGAAATTGGGTGAAAGCCTGTTTTGTAAAGTAACACAATTTTAGATTTCTTGCGTGATTATTATCTGAAATGTAATTAATGTTGAAGATTGTCGACGAAACGGGGAGGAAAACGCCAACCGGCTCTCCCGTTCAGCCTCCTCCACCACCACACCTCCAAATAGTTGCACATTGAGTTATAATTTAATTTACTGTCGCAGAATGTAAGAATTCCACTTGAATTATTTTCACTTGTCATATTGTGCGCGTTCTATAACGTTTAACCGTTTTACCCTATTTTACCCCCTTCGCTATTACCAGCTTACTTATGCACTGATGGATCCTACAATACACCCAGATTTATTGTTGCCTAACTTAACGATCTTGCAGAACTCTTCCTATGCAGGACCGGGCCCAAAAGATTTCAAAAAATTTCTTAAACTCCTACAAAAAAAATTTGGATCACTTTCAGATATTTTCAGGTTATAGACACTTTCTTATATGAGTGAGTCCTTTACACCTCTTTTTTATGTATTTTTAATCATTATGACAGCTCCTTTATATACCTACCTACATTGGAAGCATCGTCTTCTATTTATAGCCGATTTTTACTGCTGGCTCATCAACCAATTTGGTCTCTTTTTCTCTTCCACAACTACTTCCTGCATACTATTCTGTCCAGTACTACTTTTGTCACCATTGATTCACGTCCATGCTTTACACGTTTTCTTCAGTATCACTTTATTGATTGCCTCCGGGCCTTCCTTCCTCAGATTTGAGGTTTATCAACTTCTCGGCTCTTAGATCTTTTCCTTTACTCAATTATCTTAGCTTATTCCATTATATACATAATATTACATATTTTTTACCAATCGGCAGAAGAAGTATCGGACGACCGCGCAAAAGATGGAGTAACAACCTTCAATACAGATATCCATCTGCCAATGAACAAAGAGAAATGGTTATAAAGAGGAAGAAGAAGATCTTAGGTTATTCAATATCACGAAATTAATAATAACGAGTGATTTATTATTATTATTATTGGTGAAATCTTCCTTAATGGAAGGCGATAATCAATGTGAATCAGTTCTCTTTATTTGCCCAGTATTCTCTTATACGTTCGGGAAAATATAGTCGAGACATTGAAGGATTGAAGTGTCGATTTTTTTGCAGTAAGACGGATTTTAAGGTGGATTGGTGCGTTGGATTCGTGAGAATGTCAGGAAATTTTGTGAACTAATGTAATGAATAAGAAATCTCAAATTGCATTTGCGCATAAGAAAAATGCATTTCAAAAGTGCATTTTGAAATAGGCACTTATTCTAAATTTGCAACTCGGTAAATAGTGGGAAAAATTGACTCAATTTTCTTACTCGGGGGGTTTTTAGGGTCGCTGAAAACGAATATGAGGTCGGTGAGAGTGTGCAAACTACCTGGTGCCTGCAGCGGGTGTAATAAACATCTTCCTCTGGAGTATTATGGTAATTTGTTAAATAATTGGCTCAAACTTGTAACTCGGGGGTTTTTGCGAGAGTGTGCAAAGTACCTGGTACCTGCAGCGGGTGCAATAAACGTCTTCCTCCGGAGTATTATGGTAATTTATCATATAATTAGTTTAAACTCGTTACTCGGGGGGTTTTGGGGTAATCTATTTTCTTCGATGTAACTATAGTGATCGAAAAGGGTGGTTTACACCCAAAAATATTTTTTACACTTCTTTATAATAAATTATTTAAATAGCAAGAAAACAAAATAAGAAAAAAACGTGTTCTGTTTTGCTTACAGTGTAACCGTTATATTAGTGTATACAAACGTGTTAGAGAGAAAGGCAATAAATCCTACATGAAATTAGTCAAGAATGTATCAATACTGCCAACATAATTTTAAGCTCCAAATTTAAAAAAAAATGGAGATTCTGAACAAAATAATCATCTTACTAAGGAAGTAAAACCTCACTTGTAGGTAAATGGTATATAAATTTATTAAAATTTTTATCTAAAATGATCCAAATTGGATTGAAGTGAGTACATCTATGGTACAAAAATCACACAAAGGTTTTCGGACCAATCAGTCCATCATCAGGTAAAAAACTTTAGATCCAAAGTAGTTGGAACTAGCTACATATTTAGGTCAAATGACCTTAAGATTACAATAATCAGGCCATTTCGGCTACAATAATGTCGACAATAAGTCGATGTTTGAAGAAATTATAATCATGTTTTTTTATAATATCCTATAAAATAAGAATTTAGTCGTTGCGATATTTATTTTCAGTGACCTCAAAGACCCCCCAAGTAACAAGTTTGGGCTAATTATTTAACAAATTACCATAGTAGTCCAGAGTAATACGTTTATTACACCTGCTGCAGGCAACAGGTAGTTTGCACACTCTCGCCGACCTCATATTCATTTTCAGTGACCCCAAAAACCCCCGAGTAATGAGTTTAAGCCAATTACATGATAAATTACCATAATACTCCAGAGGAAGACGTTTACTACACCGCTTCAGGCACCAGGTAGTTTGCACACTCTCACCGACCTCATATTCGTTTTCAACGACCCCAAAAACCCCCCGAGTGAGAAAATTGAGTTCATTTTTCCCACTATTTACCGAGTTGCAAATTTATAATAATTGCCTATTTCAAAATGCACTTTTGAAATGCATTTTTCTTTTGCACAAATGCAATTTCAGATTTCTTATTCATTATATTAGTTCACAAAATTTCCTGACATTCTCACGAATCCAACGCACCAAACTGCATTAAAATCCGTCTTACTGCGTCAAAAATCGACAGTAAGGCCTTTTTTGTGCTTCAACGCCTCGACTAATAATGTTTTCGTTCTTCTGACTATTGTGGTCTGTAGTCTGTATATCGCTTCTGCTTATAGACTAAGAGCCGCTATAGGTGAAATTTCTTAATCATTTTAGGCACGATGGGACCCTATAACTTAAATAGTAGAACCTAAAAGAAAACGTTTGAACACTGTGCCGTCACTTTTCAGTGGCACATGCGTCTACAGTGGCGCATCAAACTTTCCACTTATGGACGGGATACATAAATTAAAAAATACCCTCCCTAATTACCAGAATTTAATTTTTTTCATTTTTTTAAGTTTTATGTGATTAAGACTTAAGATTCATCGTAATTTTAACCCACCACCCCCTTCTCCCTGCCCCCACCATCAAAAACTTTATTTTTCGATTTTATTTTTTTTTTGGTGGTATGCAATCAATTTTAAAATTTAAAAAAATGTACACGCATAGTTAAGGGTTTTATAAAACACGTCTATTTTTTATAGACCTGTAGGTTGAGTGTACATAACCTCAAAAAAATTTAAAAATTTTTTTTTTGAAAAAAAGTATATAACTTTTTTTTGGGGATAGCTGCAGATCTAATTTTTTCTTAGTCTTGTGTATTTTATCAAACACTATATTTCTAATTTTTTTCAGATTTTTCTGTAACGTTGTTCACCTTCAAAAATCCAAAAAACTGTTTTTTAAGGGGGTTTTGGGGGGTTTGAACGTGTTTTTCTGATTTTTAAATATTCTAAAGAACTCAGTTACTTCAAGTTACATATAACCTATAAAAACAAAATTGATTTGATATATTATGAAGTCTATAAAATAGGGAAAATCCCCCAAAACCCCGCAAAAAACAGTTTTTCGGATTTTTGAAGGTGGGGAGACTTACGGAAAAATCTGAAAAAAATTTAAAATATAGTGTTTGATAAAACACACAAGATTAAGAAAAAATTAGACCGGCAGCTATTCCTCAAAAAAAGTTATACGCTTTTTTGAAAAAAAAATCTTTTAATTTGTTGAGGTTATGTACACTCTACCTATGGGTCTATAAAAAATAGGCATATTTTATAAAAGCCTCAACTATGCGTGTGAATTTTTTGAAATTTTAAAATTGATTGCATTCCACCAAAAAAAAAATAAAAACTAAAAATGAAGTTTTTGATGGTGGGGGCAGGGGGAAGGGGTGGTGGGTTAAAATCACCATGAATCCTATGTGTTAATCACATAGAACTTAAAAAAATAAAAAAAATTAATTCTGTTAGTAAGTTCTGTTAACTTTTAATTTATTTATCCCGTCCATAAGTGGAAAGTTTGATGCGCCACTGTCGACGCATGTGCCACTGAAAAGTGACGGCACAGTGTTCAAACGTTTTCTTTTAGGTTCTACTATTTAAGTTATAGGGTGCCTAAAATGATTAAGAAATTTCACCTATAGCGGCTCTTAGTCTATTAGTTTGCTCTAACGTCATTATTATTATTTAGTTTTTATTTTAGAGTGTAGCGTCCGCTGCTGAACATAGAACTTTCTGTTGTCTCTCCTACTCCCGATCTTGTGCCGTATAAATGAATATATTGTAACCCTTTTTATAATATTTATTAGTATATAAACTTACCATGAAATCTTAGCCTTAAAGTGTTCTCTATTTTTATTACCTGCAACAGAAATAAGTCATTAAATATTTTTAAATATAGACAAGTAAAACATAAAATAAAAATATTGCTAAGAAATAAAACAGAATGAATGAAGGACAAATGAATTAGGATGATTGGGAAGAGGAAGATGTATTTTATATGCATATATCATATTTCCAGAGTAAATAGATGGTATTATCTTCTATTTATCGTGTAGGAGGTCTTTCCTTCTTTCTCTTTAGGTGCCGCCTTCTTAGCGAAAGTTGGCGATGACTTTTGCAAAGTTTTCTCTTTTTGGGCTTAGTCCACCTAGCGTCATTCATTATCGTCGCGTATCCGGTTAAGTTCCAGCTCAGATGTGCTATCCTTTTCATCAAACCCCTGATCACTGGTCTGACTTTTACAATGACATTTGCAACTCTATATCTTAGTGTCATCCTAGCTATTAATTCCAATCTACCCAATACTCCTCCAGGCTTTGCTGAGGCACTGATTTTTTTCCACAGATTCTTTAGTAAGGGTTCCAATTTCTGCACTAGAAGACAACACTGAGAGCAGAAATTGTTCGAAAATTTTTTCTTTAGATATATCGGAAAATTGAATTTAATCCTGATTTTCTAACATCTCACCTGACAACACAATGTAGGGTGGACCTACGCAGAAATGGACGGCACCTTAAGAAGAAGAAGAAGAAGAAGAATAAGAAGAAGAAGAAGAAGAAGAAGAAGAAGAAGAAGAAGAAGAAGAAGCAGAAGAAGAAGAAGAAAAAAAAAGAAGAAGAAGAAGAAGAAGAACAAGGAGAAGAAGAAGAAGAAGAAGAAGAAGAAGAAAAAGAAGAAGAAGAAGAAGAAAAATTGGTTTTAAAAATCGAACTTCTTAATCTGGCGAAAGCCGCCTATGCTAATTTTATTCATATTCTAATTTTGCAGTTTTGGTTATCTTGACTGAGTCTAAATTCATGGCCTAAATATTTATAAGTAATGACTGCATGAGTGGCTTCTGTATCATTTATGTATAGTTATGCTGATGCTAGGGACTAAGTTTATCATATCCTGGGTCTTTTTACAGTTTATTTTTAAATCTAATTTCGTTGACGTATTAATTTTGTATTTTCACTTACAGTATATACTCGTAAAACCATTCAGAATTCTTCCTTTCTCATATGTTTTTTAGGATTTTAGACAGTTGCAGCCATAACATCTTCAACATTTCTTAGTTTGTTAGTGCAACTTCTTTATCTTTTGCTTTTTGCTTCTTACTATTTTTGACAAAACAAAACCAACAAAAATGATACTGCAGGTAGGAAAAAAAAGGATTTTTGTGCTTTTTTGATAACTTAACAGCTACATCTCTGTTTTCCATTCGACTATAATCAGAAATCGTATAAGAAACATAAACAGGATGCAGGTATTGCAGGCATTTCCAATACAATTTTGAGATGATTACATGCGAAAACAAACATTAAACCACGTTCTTATTTTCGATATACAATGTCAAGGATAATATGAAAATGAGTAGGTACTTCCACATTTTTTCCCTTCATATCAAGTCCATCTCACCATCTCATCTCGCCAAATATTTGGCGATTTTTATAAGCATTCTGATGAATCTGATAAATGTAACTAACCTCTTCTCAACCTTCTAACCTCAAGTCTCCAACGTGATTTAACAACTTTAGAACATTTTCTACATACTTCGTGTTTTTTAAGATACCATTTTACTATTTTGAAGACAGTGTACTTTAGTCGTTAGTTAGTACTTTTTCTAGTTATTGAAGATTTTCTGCTTCATTTTGTAACTTACAGAATCTTTTTTGTAACAAATCTCATATTTACCCATGTATATGTTAATTTATTCCTGAAAATTATGGATAAAATCCTAAAATATCCACAGGAAAATTGTTCCTCGTCCATTACATTCCGCCATTACAATTTTGTAAAATATCGCATACTTCATGTAATCTTGAACATATACCTAGATCCAGCAACACCAAATATTTTTTTTGAAAGGTGTCAAACTTTTTAAAATGCATTCTAGACCTGGATCCCGCGTACCAAAAAAAAGTTTATTAATAGCAAGTTGAAAATTTGTTAATAGCTTAACGGTGTCTAGTCGGACAAACTTTGATGTATGAGAACACTGGAACAGGGGAAGTTTTATTTGTGGAACAGGTTAAAAATTTGGAACGTGAGACTAGGAAAACTTTCCATACGTATTTTGTCGGACAGAACTTCCAATTGATTTGTTACAATTTCATTAAACTCTCATGCAAAAATCAGACTGGTGTTTATCACCAACTGGGCATTTTAATGAGTGGAACACCAAGAACATGAGTAAAATGACAGGAATCATGTTGGTTAGTAATAGCAGTCTGATTTTTGCATGAGAGTTTAATGAAACGGTAACAAATTAATTTTATTTTCTGTCCGACAAAATACATGGGACGTTTTCGTAATCTGACGTTCCAAATTTTTAAACTGTTTCACAATTATAACTTGCCCTGTTTCAGTGTTCCCGTACACCAAAGTTTGTCCGACTAGACACCGTTAAGCTATTTACAAATTTTCACCTTGCTATTAGTCACTTTTTTTTGGTACGCGGGATTCAGGCCTATTCATAAATATTCGATATAGTTAGTGATATACAGTGTTCTAATTTGAATTGTACATGGTTCACTAAGTTAGTTTTTAACGAAATATACCTTCATTTTAGGTGGTAGGTAGTTACTTTGTCAAACAGATGGTATTGTAATACCTGCTTATTCAGTTATCTCAAGCGAAAAAAAAAATTAAATATAGATGTTGAAATTGATTACCTTTCGTATAAGATCATTTAGAGATCACAAAAAATATGAAAGGTGACAAAAGTGTAATATTTTTCTACTCCTGCCCTGTACCGTTCTCTTTCTCCTTTCGCTTCGTTAAAAAAAGACAGTCTTAACAGCACGGGAGATAGAAGATCGGCGAATGTTACTCGAAACTACTGAGTTAGAACTAAAGTATACCAGATTTTAACTGAGGATTAATAAACAATACTCTCAGTTTCTTGCTCTATGGTGGATTCGAAGATTTTCGTATACTCTTCCTGCCAAATCAAATTACGTTAAGCCCCCGATTTAAGTCCTGAAAATTAATAGGGATAAAAGTTGCCAAACAATTATTATCGTTTACTGTGTATCCCCTTCGTCTAGAAATATGTGGCCATTACTGATAGATCTTGAACATAAATCTGTTTTGGCAAAGCTAGAAACTGAGGTTTTTGTTAGAAACAACTAACTGAGTATGTTGCCAAGAGATTGGAGTGTATAAAAAGTGGTTGCAGGATACATTGTGTCTTTCATTTGGAGATATTTTGAATGGGTAGCAAGATAAAAACTTAGTGCATTCATAATCCCAAGTTACTGACAACAGAAGTAATTACAGGCACAATATACATCTCGATCACGATCACATTACATTGTATATTGTAAAAAAAGTGTGAAAACTGGACAGGCATCTCTCTCTTTCTCTCTAATTCCATAACCCCTTGTGGAGTATTGGACGTTATGGCGTTTCTTGGCCAAAAGTGAAAGATTCTTGTTTATTCTCTGGATAAACTGTGTACTAGTTCCTTCCATTCTCTTCTATTTTTTGCTCTATTTTTGACTTCGCTCCATCTTAGTTCAATTTTTTCGTATTCTTATCTGGTCTTCTTATCTTTCTTTTCCCCTCTGGGGTCTATTCAAATGCTTGTCTCGCTATGTTACTTTAATCTTTCCTCTAAGTTTGGCCAATCCATTTCCACTTTGTTTCTTTGAACTTCTTTTTGTAGCTGGCATATGTAAATTTGTATTAAAAATTTTCTTAAAAAGATGTAAGTTGGACAAACAGTACATCACAACATTTTCGGTCTTAGCAGACCATCATCAGGTTAAACTCTAGATCGTTGTAGTTGAAACTAGCCACAGAAATTGGTCATATGACGTTTAGTCGATTCCGGCTTCCTCACAAAACTAGCTCGTGCACGGTGCTGCAATCTTGAGCAAAGATGAAGACTTACTTTTGAATTTTTAATCTTTTAACACTGACTTAAAGAGATTGGCTTAAGAGATCGACTGCGTAGCCAAGAACAGACAGATATGAAAAGATTTGGGGAAGGCCTATGTCCAAAGTTGGATAGAAACGGGCTAAAGAAGAACATCGACTTGTTGTCGCATTTAGTTAAGTCAATATGGCTTAAAATTTGTAAAGAGGTCATGTGGCAAATTGGTGTGGATAGTTTCAACTACAACGATCTAGTGTTTTACCTGATGATGTACTTTTTGTACAACTTCGATCATTTTTAAGAAAATTTTTAACGAAAATTTATACGCCTATAAACCAGCTATAAAAGGAAGTCTTTTTTATTTCATCATCATCAATGGTGCTACAGCCCTATGAAAGAGCCTCGACCTTCCTAAGTCTATTACGGAAGTCCTATCCACTGCCAAACGTTGCCAGTTTGCTGCGCCTATTTTTCTCCCATTATCATCTACACCATCCTTCCATCTAAGTTTTGGCCTACCCCTATTTCTACTTCCCACAGGTTGTGACAAGGATTCTAGGAGGGTTGTTATGCTGTGATCTTGCAAGATGTCCTGCCCATCTTAGTCTTCCTATTCTTATAAGAGATACTACGTCTTTACCACCAAATATATGTTTATATCTGTGGTATACTTCGTAGTTGTACCTCCTCCTCCAAATACCATTTTTACAGGTTCCACCGAATATTCCTCTCAGGACCCTTCGTTCAAATATCAGCAGAAGTAAAATTTAATAAAAAATGTTTTCCTGGTAAAAGGTATATTAGTTTAAAAATACCCTATAGGGCTACAAACATAGAAACAAAACGTTTTCGCTCTGTAACAAGAGCATCATCAGTGTTACAAGAACATGGTGAGCCACCCAAAAATACAAAGGTTGAAACCTTTTAAAAATAGACTAAAAGTCTCATATAAATATAAACATCATAAAATCCAAAGGATTGATAGAGTTCCTATGGATGTGGCTTTAGGGCAACATATGACTCCCACACGTAAGTGGGTTAATTAATTAGGTCATTGTGTTATAAGAGGTGACAGGCAACTCTGTTGCCCTAAAGCCACATCCATAGGAATTTTATCCATCCTTTGGATTTTATGATGTTTATATTTATATGAGACTTTTAGTCTATGTTTAAAAGGTTTCAACCTTTGTATTTTTGGGTGGCTCACCATGTTCTTGTAACACTCATGATGCTCTTGTTACAAAGCGAAAACGTTTTGTTTCTATGTTTGTAGCCCTAGAGGGGCTTTTTAAACTAATATACCTTTTACCAAGACAAAATTTTTTATTAAATTTTACTTGTAATTAATGGTACACAGCCAGCTACAGGAAATTCTTCCTAGTGGATAAGCAGAAGGATTTCATCGGCCTTGGAGATGGTCCAGGTCTCCGATCCATATGTCAACACTGGTTGTATAAGGGTTTTGTATATGTTTATTTTTGTTTTTTTGTTATTTTTAAGTTTCTGCTTCTATATGTCTACTCAGTCCAAAATAGCATTTGTTCGCTAGGATTATCCTTCGCTTGATTTTTTCCGTCATGACGTTCCCCTTGGTGATCAGGGAGCCTAAGTATGTGAATTTGTCCACCACTTCAAAGGTAGAGTTATCAACAACTGGTGACCGATGTTTCTGGCTCTATTGTTGGGTGTTGATGCCATCATCTTAGTTTTCTCCTCGTTTACTTTCAGGTCCATATTTTTTGAGGTATTTGAGAAGGTGGTATACATTTCTTCTAGTTTGCGTGTTGTGCGGGCAACGTCATCTGCATATGCCAAAATTTGGGATGATTCCTTATAAATATTTCCTCTGTTGTCTATTCGGACATCTCTGACCGCCTTTTCCAGAGCTATATTGAAGAGGAGACACGCCAGCGCATCTCCCTGTCGCAGCCCAACATTCGTTTCAAACGCCTGTGATTGTTCGCCCTGTATTTCGACTTTGCAAACGACTTTACGCATTGTAGCCTTAACCAATCTTATCAGTTTATCAGGGATGTGGAATTCATCCATTGCTTCATACAATTTATTTCTTAGGACACTATCATATGCCGATTTTTTACGTCGTCTTTTTTATTTATTTAATATAAAAAACAAAAAATTCAAAAATAACTGCACGAAAATGAGAAATTGGCGGCAAAATATCTTATTTCTAATTTGCGGGAGAAATCTTACAGGAATCTAATAAATTTATCATCGGTTTAAATATAAGTCAAACAATATTAAAGTATTTTCCTTATTTTTATTGAATACGGCGTAAAGTAAATAAAAACGTCTATCCAATAAAAAGAAATCGGGAACTTCACACCTGACTAACTTTTTCTCCCGACAAAAACGCAACAGCCGAAGATCCTTAACTTTTTTTACGTGCGTCTGTAACACTTCCGGTATCTTTCCAATAAAATTGGGGCGAAAGTGACTCGATTGAGATGTTCCCGAATTTCCGGGGTTGGGGAGGAGGGAAGTTTTTCACGTTCCTGCCATTCAGTATCGGTAAGTGATCGGTAGTGAATTGGGGTCGGAATTCCCTTTCAGAAAACCAGACAGAAAAATCTTTCTCTCTACGTCCTCAACCGTCTGCAAACTTGGAATTCCTTTAAGAGATTTTTTACTTGCCGATCGTTCACTTTAACCCACTTTTTTCGTGGGAAGTGTTTATCTCTACTCGATCTGGACTTATTTTGATTGGTTTTCTTTGTATGAACCACGACTTTATATCAATTATTTTAATAGCATTAGTTTGTAAAAATATAAATATTTTACTAATTATTGTATCAACCTTTTTATAGGCACATAGTTAACATAACATGTTTTCCTACGTCTAGTAGTCCAGGGTAATAAGGTTTTTTCCATGACACTTGAACAACCAGGGCACTGAAGAGTTTTTTCGACAAGTAATACCTATAAGAGCAAATTGTAACTATTTCCTGCGTAGGATCTGGCGGCCATTTTTATTTATAAACAATTAAGTGTCAAAAAATGGCATTTTTCACTTTTTTTTTTCAAATCAATGGAAAACAGGGAAACTTATGGTTTTTTTAGTACAAACAACTTCAAGATTACGGAAAAAGCATTAAAATGATGTATTACAAAGTTTGATATACCCATTTATTGTTAATATAATTGCGAAAAAAGGTCGAAATTGCAAAAAAAAAATTATTTTTGCATTAACTGTTGTAAAAATTAGTGGAAAGCTTTGAAATTTTTGTCAAATAAGGGTTCTTTGGTGCTTAATATGTGATAAAAATTTCAAAGAATTTCATTGAATTGTTTAAATTTTATTCAAATTGTTTATCCCAGAGAGCATTTTTTTGCAATATCATAAGTCAGAAGAAAATGATGTTAGAACCATTCCACAGGTGTCAAATGAAAGAGCATGAGCTATATTTATAACTTGGTTTAAAAAAAAGTGAATAAAAAATGCATTTATTAGTAATAAATAATTATGCAAAAGTATCGTAAATCTTTTCTTATAAACTTTTTATTTTGTTATATAAGAAATTATATATATTTATTACAATTTTTTATCAATTATGATATAGGTAACATTACTTGGTAGTTGTGCACTTAAAACAGGGTAAAAAAGTTAATTTTTTTGGAAAAAGTTATTCAAAAAGTTTATAAAGAAAAATTGACGATACTTTTGCATAATTATTTATTACTAATAAATGCATTTTTAATTCACTTTCTTAAACCATGTTGAAAATGTAGCTCATGATCTTTCAGTTGACATCTGTGGAATGGTTCTAGGCTCTAGGGTAATTTTTTTCTGACTAATGTTATTGCAAAAAATGCTCTCTGGGATAAACAATTTGAATAAAATTTAAACAATTGAATGAATCGCTTTGAAATTTTTATCATATATTAAGCACCAAAGAACCCCCATTTGACAAAAATTTCAAACCTGTATACTAATTTTTACAACAGTTATTGAGAAAATATTTTTTGCAATTCCGACCTTTTTTCGCAATTATATTAACAATAAATGAGTATATCAAACTTTGTAATACGTCATTTTAAAGAATTTTCCATAATCTCGAAGATATTTGTACTAAAAAAATCATAAGTTTCACTGTTTTCCGTTGATCTAAAAAAAGGGGAAAATACCATTTTTTGACAGTTAATTGTTTATAAATAAAAATGGCCGCCAGATCCTACGCAGGAAATAGTTATAATTTGTTCTTATAGATACTACCTGTCGAAAAAACGCTTCAGTACCCTGGCTGCTGAAGTGTCACGAACAGGGTATATTTTTGTCTTATTACCCTGGCCTATAGATATATAGCATTAAAAATGTTACTTAAAATAATGACAACTAAATCTGAGTTAAGAAGACCAGAAATCAATAGAAAAAGAACAAAATTCTTACTGGAAAACATCGGTTTTTTACAATAATTAAAAAAACATACAATAAGAACACATTATTAAAAGCAATATAAAAAAATACATGGAGTTACAAATGAACATCTCTTAATTGTATCGTTCGCGGTACCTGTTCCGTACTTGTCCAGGATTACTTCGCATGCGCACTTTAAAAATCGCATGCGCACTTTAATAAAAAGAACGCTCTTTTTTAAAGTGCGCATGCGAAGTAATCCTGGACAAGTACGGAACAGGTACCGCGAACGATACTAATATAATCGAAAACATTTTCGGTTGCATTCAGGAACTCCAGGAATCAAAAACTCCACGGAACCGCTTTGGGGGGCATTCTGCAACACTGTGACGGACGGTCTCTCGTTGCGCAACACAGTTACACTAGGAGTAGCTTTTCCCCATCTATGTCAGCTGTCAGCACATCTACCGCTGCTTGTTCTCATTATTTCGGGGCAGTTCAAAGCTTGGCGGTTTCTGATCGATACAGGCTATTTGGTCTGCTTCCTGTGGTGAGTCGCTCCCCCATTGTCTTCTCCAAGCGTTGGTGAGGTCGAAATGTTCCTGATGTAAGAAGGTGGCCCTTAACAATGAAGAATATCTGGAGCTCAGTCTGTTCATTTCAAGTTTATCAAGCTTATCATAGCGGATGGGTAGTTGATGGTTAGCCTGAATTTTTCGAAATTCTCTGAGAAAAAAATTACTTCTTCGTAGTTTGTGACTCAGAATGGGAGACCAATAACCAACAGCTGACAATTTACTCCCAGAAGTATTAATTTACCGCAGGTTTATCCGAATTTACCGCAGGTCAGTAATACCTAAAAAATGATTTTCTGTCCTTCGCAAGCAGTGATTCTTACAACCAGAAGGGTCTAAGAACATCTAGTCTTTGAAACAAATATCAACGAAGTGATGAAAAACACGATGAAGTAAACATACAAAAGAGGAATTAAAACAAGATGATCGTAAGAAAGATGGAATCTTCGATATCTTCTCTCCAGGATCGCCTTGGTCTACCTCGTTTTCTTTTAGTAGGTGGGGTCCATTTTTCTATTTTTTTTTGCCATCTATTTTCAGTCATCATCTGAAGGTGTCCATATTTCCATACCAGTTAAAGTCTTTTGGCTTTCCACTTGGAATATTCTAATAGGTACTCCAGAAGATAATGGTTTCTTCCTCTAATGCATTACCTAATCTCTTTGGTGATATACAAATATTGTTCTTACAGGTTGTAAAACCAACCTGTTAACAAATATATCAAATGCATGTATATTCTTAAATATTAAACAAATTAATTACTAGATTTTAACCTTTTTTATGCTTGTTTTCTGTTCAGAGCTAAATCTATTAACAAATTTTAATCTTTTGAAATATGGTCCCTGCGCAGACTGCCGAGAAAATTATAGATCGACAGAATATGAAATGAGTAAATATTAGTAGAGTTTACCTGAAATAAAATAAGACTGTATCTTTAGGTCATATCTTAGGAGGATAATGATACACCTTTCAGCATCAAATCCTGGACGGAAATATAGAGAATAACAGAGTCTGGGACATAAAAGGATATCATGGCTACATAACATTCGTCAAAGGACACGAATTCATAGTTTTAAAATACTTCACAATGCTGCTAAAAATAGAATAATTTTATCATTACTGCTTAACATCTGATCTGACAAGACAACGGGGAAGACCTATGCAGAAATACATGACATCTTAAGAAGAAGATCACTCTTAAGTGTGGTGTATTTGTATATTTATCTACCTTGTTGTAGGTACTATTAGTAATTTTTTTAATTAATCTGGAGCCTGTTGCTCCATGTTGTTAATGGTATAATTTCTTAAAATTTGCAATATTAGGACCCCCTCTCAACTTTCCCGCTTTTCTCACCTTAGTATTATTGTGTTTTCAATTTTATCAATCAAAGGCAAAATAAAAATTAAATTAAATTTTTTTTAAATAACGCGGGCACATAAATTTGATACACCCTGTATATTGAGCTGTAAATATTTATTAGAATTTAGTTTGGATGTAAGTGGATTTCTCTTTTTAATAAGCTTTCCGATGAACCATTAAAGACTTTTGTGAATAATTAAAGTGAAAAGGACGATGTATTTAGATTTAAAATGGAAATAGTTTGTTTATTACGAGAACTATAGAATCCACAGGTAGATGTAATTATCACTTTCTGGGAAAGTGGTTTAAAAAGAAAATTTGGAATTTTAATATTTGTTTCAACCCGAGTAAATGTTGTAGAGTTTCCCCGAAAGTAATTAAGGATGGTCGGAATAATTTTGAAAATGACTGTTTGTTTGTCGAATGGAAAAGTCGATGTTTCTGATTCTTGGCAATGTGGAAGGGGAAAAGTGGATTGGATGATTGAGAGAGTTTGAAAAAGAAGTCATTATGTTTTTGGCATCGCTGAGAAGCAGTTCGACGTTTTCGTGAATAGATAGTTAGCAAGTACCAGTGGTTTTTTGATAGTGGAGAATAGTGTTGAAAAGTGGAACGAGAGACAGATCAAATTAAGACGAAATACCTCTTTGATTCTGTATTATTGTGAGAAGGAGAGCAGAGAATTTTTGGAGTTTTGTTTGAATCGAGTACGTGTCAAAAGAGGCCCGGCTTGTTGGAGAATTGGTGCTGGTATGCTGATAGTTTTGAAGCTGGAGAACGGAGAGGGCTTTGATGAGTAGCCTTTGACATAGTCAACGAGGGAGAGCTGTTTTTGGGTCACGAGAAGACATCAGAGTGATTGAAGCAAAAGGTCAGTCAACTTACGTGAAAGATATTTTTATGTTCGGAAACTAAAATTTTGAGTAAAAGCATATGAGTTAAAATTCCAATATTTCTAAAAAGTAAATAGGAAGTATAGCTAATCTTGCGAATACATAAATTTGTTTTGTTTAGTTTGTTTTACCAAAGTCATCGGGAACAATCCGATAAATTGTTTTTTTAACTATAATAAATTTAAGTGGTAAAAATATCATTCGGACATCTGTGTCCACAGGTTTTTAGATTTGATAGATTTTAGAGTATTGATTTTGATAAATAAAAGACAATTCTGTATTTTTATTTTAATATTTTGCTTTATTTCTTTTCCCTATTTTATCCCGATTAGGATCAACTAAGAGATACTGAACCCACGAGAGAAGATAAGTATAACGTGAGATAATTTGGATTTTTTTTAATAGTATAAAAAGGCACCCTGAGATTTTTTATTCAATTTTTATGTATGATTTGCGGCAATTAAATAGTTAATCAAATAAATAATAATTAATATAAAATTAATAAGAAGCAGATCATAGCAGTATATTAGTGTGTTTTACTAATTTTTTGGGCTAAAATTACTATGACCAATCTAAACATATGTTCTAATTAAAATATGACTGAATAAAAACTTTTCGATAAACTTTTTCGCCGAATTTGTTAAGATTCACTCGAAGATGAACTCAATCAAACCCATAGTTCCTTTGTCTTGGCTGCACAGCCACGAAGCTCACGAAAATTACCCTTGATCACCGGATATGACGTGAAAAACAATTTACTAATCATCAATCATATATTTATGAATATATAAGTGAATAATTCGTTTATTGGACCAATTGATTCTCGTTCACTGCCATTGTATTGTGTTCTCTTTCTATTAAACATAATTATATCAAACGTATTCGCTGTGTATGTGTAGATATATGTTTGGGAGCACAGACTCGATTCAGAGCAGAGCAGGAAGCTACTTCTAAAGGGTAACATCAATATTGGTCATATCCTCATCGTTCAATAATCATTCTGGTTTATTAATTTTTATTTATTGTTGCTGCTGATGTTCGAGTTAGTCGTTCAAGTGCAGAGGCGTAGATTAAATGATTTGTCTGCCGATTACAATCAAATACACACACATATGTAGAACAGGGATGAGTGCCCTAATAACCGGCAAAATAACACAAAAGATGGAAAACATATTAACCTGTGAGATAGTACAAGATAGAGCTAGTTCCTATACGTGGCTAGTTATCTTCAGTCATTTTTTTTTGGCTTGGACTATAGTCATTCAGCCAGTCTCAATCAAAAGCAAATGTATTAAAGATACATATTGCCAATTAGTGAAACATGGTTATTATAATATTACAATTTTTTACTTCTTATTTTACCTACTTATTACAGCTAATGTACATACTATGTTAATAAATATTATAAATATATTATACTTAATGTTTATCAGGAACACATAGTGTATACATTTTACAAATAAAATTATTAATGTTAATATTTAAAATAAATGCATTCTTTTTGTATTTTTTTTTTGTTTTTTTGTTTTGTTTTTTTTTGCTTTGTTTTTTTGTTTTGTTTTTTTTTGCTTTGTTTTTTTGTTTTATTTTTTTTTGTCACTACGATAAGATATCAACCCAGTTCAACCCCTCGGAGGTTTAAATCCTCTTAGTGATTTTTTAAAAAAAAAATTTTTATATTTTTTTGTATTTTTTTAGTTACTAGATTATTTAAGACTTGTCATAATTGTATGTATAACGTCGAAAAACGTTTTATTAATGTCCAATGTCGGTTCGGCTGAGACAAATAAACGTCAAATTGAAATATAAACGTCAGATAAACTTAATTTCAAACTAAAATTGTGGCTTATTAAAGCAGATTGTGTAATGGTCGGCAGTTATCCCTGAGCGAGAAAAGTTATCTTTGTTGTATTTGTCCCATATCAACTCCAAATTGTAGGATTTTTCCTTTATTCTGAGACGACGAGCTGGCCAAATACCCCAGGTAGGTGAGACCAAAAAACCAAAGAAGAAGAAGAAGGCACACGTAACCTAATAAAAATGTAATAAAATTAGATTAGGAATAACGTCATATGTGCAATTATGACTTAAGTCAACTATCTCTTAAGTTAACGTCTAAAGGTTGAAACTCTCGATAGTGGTAACGTAATTTAAATTAAATTCTAGGATTCTACCGATGTCCACCTCTGCTTCTTTCATTTCATTTTATTTCCCAACGTGTTATGTTTTCCATCTTTTGTATTATTTTACTGGTTATTAGCGCGCTCGTCACTGTATAGGTCTATGAGCAATATTTTTTACTTTTCGACCACTTTTGTAGGGGGCTCCGCGGAATATCACCAAATTTTAGTATATTATTGTACCTTAAAAAAGGAGCCTACTAGGTGCCCCTGGGCCTGAGATATGCCCCTCCAAACAGTCAAAAATAGCCCTTTTTACCGTATATTTGAAGAGCCCGGTGAACCGATTTTAGCGCAAGCTCTCATTTTTCGTGCTATAATGTCAACTTTTTGATGAAATACTTTGCAAAACCACAAAAGATACGTTTTCGTCCAAGTTGAGAGGATCGAAAAGGAACAAATGTAAATTAAAATCCATCTGGTATATTCGAAAACACGGCCGTTTAAAAATCGCCAGTTTTTCGAAAATCGCAATCTTCTAAACTGATAGGACTTTTCCCTGACAATCTCAAATTGCATATAAATTTAGGTGCAGGTAGTGCTATTGGTAGTACAACAATCCCTACTTATTGGATTTCTTGGCCCAAGCCTTTAGTTATTTTTTTTGATCGCCTGAAAATTGAGCTTTTTGCTTCGTAATAAAGCCAACACGCGTTGTCGTTAATCATTTATCTCATCTGTTTGATTACTCTTCAATATGAGAACTCGATATAGATACAAAATACTAAATTTTAAGCATTTAAGGAAGCCTCTAGGTCCTAGGTGGTCAAGAACCAAAGTTGTGGCACTTTTAATTTTAATTTTTTATTTCAGAAAATATCTGAACTAAAATATCTCATTGTTATTATTCAATAATAAATTGTATGTCTAACTCTTGATAAAAAGTAATTTTTATAAACATACTAAATAAAAACCTTAATGATAATCTATTTCAAACATAAATATTCTCTACTTATAAAGAAGAAACTTCTCATTGTATAAACCGTTCCCTGCAAATTACCTCCTAGATTGATTATTATTATTATTGTGGGTATTAAAAAGACGTCATTTTATATCTAAATCATAATTATCTTAGTCACAAATAATCATTGCTTGCTATAACAATTTATTCAACAGTGAAAAAAGACGAAACAATGGAATTGTCGTTACTGGTATAGCCAAAACAATTTCAAGCAATTATAATCAAATATATTGTTTAAATGTTTATAAATGTACATAATTTTTAATTTATAGTTTTTCTTATACTTAGAAGAATTAGCTATATGATCAATTTCGATCAAGACATCAAGGTCACGGTACATTGGACAAATCCGTATCTTGTTAATTATAGAATTTGATACACATCACACATGATATTCATAATCTTTGTGTATTAGTTTTTTAATCGTTAGCAAGTGTTGAATTCTTATGGAAAAAGAGCTTGTTTGATACTTTTTGAAGTAGGTAACTTTAATAATAATAAGCAGTATGGATGGGCCATATTTTCAGAGTCTGATTTAAGTCACGTTTTTATCAGATAGATTCCAGTTGTCGGGGTTTGTTTTCTTCTATTGTTTCTTTGATTAGATTAAGACATGTATTGATAATGAATTTTCCTTTATTTTTGTGAGTTCTGCAATTATATCAGTTTCTCTGCTTCCCTTGTTATTTTCCATGTTTTCATGTTTTTTCTTATTTGACGATCACTAAGCTATGTTCTCCACCTTGCATCTCCGTCGCATAACTGTACTTCTAGCACTGTCCCATAGTATTACTTTTCACACATTTGGTACCCTTCTTAATTTTTTTACTATTTCACCCATGATCAGGTTAAACAACAGAAGACTCAGTGAATCTTATCAACCCCTGTCTTATCCCGTTGCAAGCTTCAATAGGAATAGTTGCTTTTCTTCTACGTTTACTTTTATTGTGTTTTTCTGGTAGATATTTTCGATCATTTTAATTATTCCTACAGGTACTTCTCTTGCGTACAATAAAATGTATAACGACCTTTGATTTGACATTTAACATTTAGGAGTTAAAACAATAAAAAAAGGAAAAGATGGTTTTGCTTGTTTTTGATTCAGAGGGATGCACAATCGCTGGACAGTGACGGTTTAAGGCATCATGGGGCCCTAGGCGGCCATAAGTAGTAGGTCCCTTTATATCGACCATTTACTTAAAACAAATTTACAGATATTTATGTTGTTTGGGAAGTAGTTACTCCAAAAATAACTTACGATAATGTAAAAAAGATCATGTTTCTTTTTTTTACATTTCGCAACAACTTCTCATTAATATTCCATAGCTAATATGCCAAAGAAAAAAAGGAATATATACTTTTTGATTTATTTGCGAGTGAATATGTTCATTTTTCAAGAAAAAAAAACACCTTTTTAGACGGTTTTCTCAAACAACTCCAAAATTAAGTATTTTATCGAAAAAATATTCTTAGAAAAGATATAGCGTATACAAAATTTAAAAAATGGTGTATGTATGAAGTATGTATAAGCAGAACTGGAGCTAATGAAAAGTAGATTCTTATTCGACAAATTCCAAATCAAATATTTCAACGTAAATTACCAAAAAATGAAGCACTTTTCGGTGAAAAATCATCACAACTTTCTTAAAGTGTTAAAACAGTCTTATTCCTGTTTTTTTTAACAAGTTTCAAGTATCAAAATTAAGCCAGTAAAACTTAAAATAATGTTAATTCCTTCTTTTGGCACAAAAATCTTGAAAATTTATGAATATCTTGAAAACACTTATAAGTAGGCATATTATTTATATGATCTGTAAGTTTCACCGGTTTACAGTGCTTATATTTCAAAACATTGGGATTTAAAGTAAAACAAATTTTTTGAAATTTTGAAAAAAAATGTCTTTTTTTTCAAAATAACTTAAAAATTATTAGTGGTACCAAAAATCTTAAAGAGTAAAAAATATAGGTTTTGATTTTCTGAATATTTCAGATTTTTGCTTTTTTGGAAGATAAAAATTGGTTAAGATATGACTGTTCAAAATTTGCATACCCTGGGTAGATAGTTTTTCATTTATTAAAAATTAATAAATGAAAATAGTTTATATCCTTGTGGAATCGGTACTCACCGGAGGGACCGCAGACGTTCGGATACAATTAGCGTCTCTTTGCAAAAACAATGACGACTTTGCTAAATAACAAGACATTTACTTAACACACACACTACCCACTACACTAGGTACCTGATTGGAAAAATCCACTGTACCATGCCAATGGCCATTAGTTGTCGAGGCATTAAGCTAAATAAAAAAAATTGCATACACTCGTGATTAGTGACTTGTTCAAGCCATTTCTACTACAGCCCTTTTATAAATAAGCACTTTATACCGATAAAACTTACAGAGCATATAAACAATACATAAGTAAAGTAGCTTGTGAAGCGGTAAGGATTCAGTTCATTTGGGATGCTAATTAGGGGGTATTTTCACCAGTTTTTTTTAACCAAAAAATGGGATCAGCTTTATTCTGAGCGTATCTTGCTCACTTTTTATGATAGAAATTTTTTTATAAAACAAGAATAATGCTTTTTTTAAAACATTTAAACAAGTTATGATGAGTTTTTCATAAAAAGTGTTTCATTTTTTGATTATTTCACGTTGAAATATTCGATTTGGAATTTGACGAATAAGAACCTACTTTTCATTAGCTACAACTCTGCTTCAACTGGGTCTACAGACTGTACCTGTAGACATACACCATTTTTTTTAAATTTTTTAAAAGCTATATTTTTGCTAAGAATATTTTTTCGACAAAATACTTACTTTTTGAGTTATTTGCGAAAAACCGTCTAAAAACGTGTTATTTTTTGTTGAAAAATGAAGATATTCACTTGCAAATAATTCGAAATGTATTGACTTGATGAAAAAACTCTACTGAACAAAAGTTGCTTACAATTAGTCAGTTTATCCACTTCCGGACGTATTTTGACGGTATATTTTTAACCTCCGAGAAGGGGTGGACTCAACCGTAGAGCAAAAACACACATTGGCACAATATTACTACTTTTTTATTTGATATGTTAGCTATGCTTATACCAAATTTCATGTCAATCCAAGCTCTTGTTTCAAATCCAAAGGTTCTTTTTGCAATATTTTACCGTGAGTGAATGGACTATTAACGCCAATCGGTGGGTAGAAATTGAAAAAAAAAACGTACCATACCAAAATAATTACCAGCTTTTATCAAAATTTGCTTGCAATAGTGATTACAAAATTGAGGAAATGATTAGAACATGGAATATAAAAATGCCTTTGAAGATAACTGCTTAATTTGTCTTGAAGTCGGTTGCATTTTTCTGATATTTGACAAAAGACAAAGCAAAAACTGAGTTTGATTGGAAATGATAAATTAACGATTTTCTTTTTTTCTTGTCTCAGTTAACCCTATTTGATGTTTTTAACATTTGAATTTTTTTAAATAACGGCTTAAATAATTAAATATTAATTAATGCATTTGTGTGGGATGCGGGCCCCATCAAGTGCCCGGGCCCTAGGCGGCCGCCTAGTCCGCCTAATGGTTAATCCGGCACTGTCGCTGGACAGCTGTTTCCACCATTTCAGGCTTCCTCAAGAGCGCTAGCGTGCAGTCCTTTGAATCGAAAACAGCTCGACCATCTATTTAAGGGGAATTTCAAAGATCATTGAAATTCATATTGGAACGCGATCCAGCGACATCTCTTAAACAAATTGAAAAGTCTCAGATGCAAAATTGACCACTATAATAAAATTAAAATGGTAAATAGTAATTTAAATCTGAGACTTTTCGTGTTGAAAGTTCTTTCTGGTACATCCTTAATCTTAATCTGCGACTTTTACAATTTATAAGACAGCAGACGACGAATATAGAAATCAAAAAGGACTCCACTATATGCAGTCACATTCCGTTTTCATTCGTCTAGGAAAAGGACAGAAAGAAACTTCCTAGTACTCAAATCTGAGTAAAGATAGAAAAGTAAAAGATGGTTTTGCTTGTTTTTGATTCAGAGGCTCCTTTTTGCTCCTTTTCCTAGTAGTCCATTCTTTCACGGTTTTTGCTCTACATTTTAAAGAACCGCTTGGATTGACATGAAATTTGGCATTCGTAGTGCTTACATGTTAAAGAAAAAAAGTGATATTGTGCCGATGTGTGCTTTTGCCCTGGGGGTGACTTTCACCCCCTGTTGGGGATGAAAAAGTATATGTCCAAAATAAGTCCGGAAATGGGTAAACTGACTAATTTGAAGTAACTTTTGTTCTATAGAGCTTTTTCGCCAAGTCAACACTTTTCGAGTTATTTGCGACTGAATATGTTCATTTTTCAACAAAATAACCACATTTTTACAAGGTTTTTCGCAGATAACTCAAAAAGTAAGTATTTTGTCGAAAAAACGTTCTTAGCAAAAATATATCTTATAAAAAAGTAAAAAAATGGTGTACGCGTTAGGTCTCTGGATCTCGCAGAACCAGAGTTATAGCCAATGAAAAATAGATTTATATTCACCAAATTTCAAATAGAATATTTCGACGTGGAATATCAAAAAAATTAAGCACTTTTTGGGGAAAACCCATTATAACCTTTTAAAGTGTTTTAAAAAATCTTTATTTGTTTTTACAAAAAGTTTCTAGCATTAAATTTAAGCAAGTTACGCTCAAAATAAAGTTGGTCCCTTTTGTTTTTGCAAAAAAAAATCGGAAAGACCAACCCCTAATTAGCAACTTAAATGAAATTAATCGTTACCGCTCCACAAATTATTTTACTTATGTTGTGTTTATATGATGTGTAAGTTTCATCGATTCAAAGTGCTTATTTTTAAAAAAATTTGGTTTCAAAGTTAAATTTTTAAAAATTTAAATTTTGAAAAATATGCTTTTTTTCAAAATAACTTAAAAATTGTTAGAGATACCAAAAATCCCGAAAACCAAAAAAAGTCAGAGTTGCTTTTCTGAATATCATGTATTTTTTTGTTTTTCTGTTAGACAAAAATTGATTAAGATTTGGTGTTTCTAAATTTGCATACATTCGTGATCAGTGACTCGTTCAACCCCTTTTAACTACTGCCCTTTCAATAATAAGGACTTTGAACCGATGAAACTTACAGATCATATAAACAATATATACACGAGTCAAGAAACTTGTGAAGTCGTAACGATTAAGTTCATTTAAGATACTAATTAGGGGATGATTTTCTCGATTTTTTTACCAAAACCAAAAAGGACTAACTTTATTTTGAGCGTAACTTGTTTAATTTTGATGCTAGAAATTTTTTTTGTAAAACAAAAATGAAGCTTTTTTTTTAAACACTTTAAATAAGTTCTAATGAGTTTTCCCCGAAATGTGCTTCATTTTTGGTTATTTCACGTTAAAATATTCCATTTGGAATTTGACGAATATGAACCTATTTTTCATTAGCTATAACTCTGCTTCTACTAGGTATAGAGACGTGATGTATTTTAAATTTTTTACAGGCTATATTTTTTCTAAGAATGTTTTTTCGACAAAATACTTACTATTTGAGTTATTTGCGAAAAACCGTCTAAAAGCGTGGTTATTTGGTTGAAAAAATGAACATATTCACTGCCAAAAACTCGAAAAGTATCGACTTAGTGAAAAAACTCTATAGAGTAAAAGATACTTAAAATTATCCAGTTTATCCATTTCCTGACTTTCTTTGGACGAATATTTTTTCACCCCCAAGAGGGGGTAAAAACCACCCCCAAGAGGGGGTGAAAACCACCCCCAGGGCAAAAGCACATTACGGCACAATATCACTTTTTTTCTTTGACTTGTTAGCTATGTGTATGCCAAATTTCATGTCAATCCAAGCGGTTCTTTAAAATTTAGAGGTTTTGCAATATTTTACCGTTAAAGAACGGACTATAGACGAATGAAAACGGAATGTGATTGCATATAGGAGAGTCCTTTTTCTTTTCTATATTCGTCGTCTTCTGTCTTAAAAATTGTAAAAGTCTCAGATTAAGGATATACCAGAAAGAACTTTCAACACGAAAAGTTTCAGATTTAAATAACTATTTACCATTTTAATTTTATTATAGTGGTGAATTCTGCATCTAGCATCTGAGACTTTTCAATTTGAATAAAAAAAGTGTTGTAATTTAGTGGATATAGTCATCTAGTTACGTAAAATTCGCAGTCGTTCAATTAAAATGGCTTTAATGAGTAATATCCAAGTTACAAATTACAGAAAGTGACTCGGAATAAATTACAACTATGATACACATTATACTATCTAAAAAAACCTGTTAATAACCAACAGAACGTTGATACACCGGATTGAAACGTTTACTTATTGATTTTTGAAGGTCGCGGTGATGGGTAATCATCAATCAACCGTAAGTGAATAGATTAGCGGATATTTTCTTGAATTACAGTGTGCTATACCTTCATTGACGAAGAAAATCGTCGATGATGTGTAATTTGCCCAGGAATTTTATGGGTATGAGATATGTTGTGAAAATACTATATTTTACGGAGCTGGAATTTATGGAACATTAAAAATTCTTTTAATAAAAGTGAAATTTGGGTTATACGAGTAAGTAGATAATTGTTGGAATACTTTGTTGTTTCATGTCTTGGCAATCTTTTAACAGAGTCAAAGAATTCAATGTCTTTTACCTGATTTACTCAAAGAAGGGAAAAGAGGAGGAAGCAGAGAACTGTCACTGTCAGATGTATGTATGTTTACGAAACTGACCTTAATTATAGACTGGGAGGAAGTCTCAAATTTTTACGGTGATTTTAGGACGGATTATATGAATTTATCTTGGTAGATAGTACTTATTTGATACCAAAAATGTCTGTCAGCTGCCGCGCCACCGGGGCTTTTAGGCAAGAAAAGATAAAATATGAAAGTAGATGGAAAAACCCTACAACTTATATGTCAAATATTTATCTCCGTGCCTTACATCCATATATGGCCTAGTGGTTAGAATACCTGGCTCCTGATTTTCACATAGGCGAGTCAGGTTCGATTCCCGGTGTCGGAAATCCTTTTTGTTTTAAAATTGACATTTCAATTTGAAAAATAAATGTTTTTATAATACCACGTTTTTATTATTTATAAACGTAAAACCAAAAGTCTAAAGACCAACCAAAAGTCTTAAACCAAAAGTCTAAAGAAAAATTGTTAAGATGGGAACGCAAGATTTTAAGAATACTCGGAGGAAAGAAAACAGAAGATGATATTTGGCGAACAAATAAAGAGATATATGAGATCTACACAGAACCAACTGTGGCGACACGCTTTAATTACTATTTTTGCTAATTTTATTTTTTAATAACTTTTCTCAAAACGAAATAATCTGGGTCATATAAAATTCACATTTAATATACAAACCAGATGCTAAGAAGGGCCCGTTAAGTTTTACGAAACGTAATGTATCCCTAACAATATGTTTTTGGTGTGTTCAGTTTAACAAACTGAATTCCCCATAACTTAATTACCTTATCAGAGCTTATGTCACAACGCACTTTGGAAATGCATTCGAAGACGTTTCTTAAAACTACAGAAAGGTTCTGAGCTTTTAAAACGCCAGATATAGTAATTTATTGCCTTTTCTAGCCATATTGTAAAACCGCAAAAATGATGATAATAGTGTTGTGGTCTCTGCAGTATCGTCACGGCAGGTAGGCAGTTCAGACGCACCCTCGCTGGCCTCAAACAATAAACAACCCTCTTACGAGATGAATAAGCACGCCTTTTAACCAAAAATAAAATAAATATTACTATTCGTTGTTTACACTTGTGTCTTCCAAGCTATTGACTTCGGTGTTCTCCCTTCTGGTATTCTTTCAATATGACCCAGCCACTGCAATCTTCTTCTTTTTATGATCATACCTATGGTTGATTCTGTGTAGATCTCATATATCTTTTTATTTGTTCGCCAAATATAACCATCTTCTGTTTTCTTTCCTCCGAGTATTCTTAAAATCTGGCTCCTGACTTTCACACAGGCGAGTCAGGTTCGATTCCTGGTGTCGAAAATCCTTTTTGTTTTTAAAATTGACATTTCGATTTGAAAAGTAAATGTTTTTATAATACCACGTTTTTATTATTTATAAACGTAAAACCAAAAGTCTAAAGACCAAAAGTCTTAAACCAAAAGTCTAAAGAAAAATTGTTAGGTTGGGAACGCAAGAGTTTAAGAATACTCGGAGGAAAGAAAACAGAAAATGGTTATCTTTGGCAAACAAATAAAGAGATATATGAGATCTACACAGAACCAACCATAGATATGATCATAAAAAGAAGAAGATTGCAGTAGCTGGGTCATATTGAAAGAATACCAGAAGGAAGAACACCGAAGTCAATAGCTTGGAAGACACCATGCTATAAGAAAAAGAAGGGGAGGTCTAGAAGACGATGGCGACAAGCGGTTATAGCGGATTTGGAAGAAAATAATGTCCGGAATCGGAGAACCATATCACTCAACAGAAAAAAATGGAAAGAAATAACCGAGCTATGAGCCTAAATGGCCTGTTTCAAAGCTCTCTATTGTATATACAAAGTATTATTATTTTCACACTAAATAGACATGTATACCTATGAATAGTAAAAACAAATAAGTACTCTATACTAATGTCCAATAATTAGTGCATTGCGGAGAATATTATCCTCTTGATATATTCTATAATTACTTCTGATAGCTATAAGCCAAACTTAATGTTCTCAAGTTATATTTCATCTGGCTGGATGTAAGGTATTAATGTTGATGATTCATTTAAAACATGGTTATGGGTATTCCGTGTATAAAAACGCAAATATTAACTATAAGGATATACTCTGATTAGTCTTAATTGGAAATAACTCCGGTAATAGTCGATCTAATCAACGAAAATGACAAAAAAATTACAAATGGGTAAATAATTATGGCTTGATTATAATTTAGATAGGTAGGTAGATAGCAGGTTTGTGCTAATAAGTGTAAAAGAGGATTCTGAGAAATATGGTAAGTAACATTCACGTGGTTACACGGTTGGATTTGTAATAGATACTTAACGTACATTTTTAGCCTTTAACTGAGTGATGAATTCAATATTATAAAAAATATAAATATTTTAGAATCTTATTCATTGTTTACTTCATACAGCATATCTCTATCATATCATTTTAACCTTCAAACGGGCGCGTTGTCGTAAATTTTACGACAAAGACATGTGATTAGATCTCTGCTCATATCACAAGGTCTAGTGCATCAAGTTTCTATGTTTGTGAGGTTCGGTATGTTTCTAAACTAAGAACTACAATTGATCTGACATTACAGAGTTATTCTAGATTAAAATAAAACCAAAGGTGGAGTAGACACTGTAAACAAGAATACTCTAGGACACGATAACAAATAGATGGTCATGTGTTTTCTACAATCTGATAAATATTGGCGGCATACATGCTCAAATCTTATAAACATTGGCCTGTCCAGCCGAGACTCCTAAATATGGAAGAGTTTTCCTGAAAAATTTGGTATTGAGCCTAATGAAAGAGCATGTGGCGACACGCTTTAATTACTATTTTTGCTAATTTTATTTTTTAATAACTTCACATTTTAAAAATTCACATTTAATATACAAACCAGATGCTAAGATGTTTTACGAAACGAAATGTATCCCTAACCATATGTTTTTGGTGTGTTCAGTTTCACAAACTGAATTCCCCATAGGTGTGTTCAGTTTAACAAACTGAATTCCCCTTAAATTAATTACCTTATCAGACCTTATGTCAACGCACTTTGGAAATGCATTCGAAGACGTTTCTTAAAACTACAAAAAGGTTTTGAGCTTGTAAAACGCAAGATGTAGTAATTTATTGCCTTTTCTAGTCATATTGTAAAACCGCAAACATGATGACCGTGTTGTGGTCTCTGCAGTATCGTCACAGCAGGCAGGCAGTTCAGACGCACCCTCGCTGCCCCAAAACAATAAACAACCCTCTTACGAGATGAATGAGCACGCTTTTTAATCAAAAATAAAATAAATATTACTGTTCGTTTTTTACACTTATTTTTAATTGATTCCGTTAACACCCACCATCGAAGCAAGCATATTATCTTCAGATCAACCCTCAGATATTATTCTCAAGGTGACTTATAGTCGAAGGTTGAACCTACCAAAGAAAAACAAAATGGAAACCCTCTAAAGAGAGATCTGTATCGGTAATGTATACCCGAGAAGAAGAGCTTCTGAGTTTCAATGAAATTATGTTGTTGTCAGTTATTTACATGCAAAAAACATTCTGTCATTGAGGTGGTTTTCAATTATTGTAAGAATGAGAATGTTGATTGTGACCAATGGTCAGATCCTTTTAAAATATATTTTTAAAGTTTTGTTTATTTTTTTGTAAACAAAAATAAAAAATATTAGTTTAGAATATCGTAAAATATCATTTCCTTATATACTTTTAACAATTTCCCAACATTTTTTCAAAGAAAACATTTATAAAAGACCTAAAATTTACGACACGCGCCCACCCATGTAAATTTAAGAGAAATCTAGGTTATATATACTCATATATCAGAGAGTAATAATTATCATTATTTGGTTAGTGGTTTAAGTTATCAATTCACAGTTACTCTACATAAAAATCAAGTAGCACCCTTCAACAAGCAACAATTAGTAAAAACGGTGTTGCATGTTTAGAAATCGATAAAACTGTATGTACGAGCATTTCAAGTGTTTTAATGAATTTCCCGATGACATGTTTACTTCCAATACTCAAGTGGATGACCATTAACCCGAATATCGAGATCTGAATTGACAATTAATCACTTTATGTCCAGATTAAGTGAAGTTAACAATTCAAATGTATCGATGAGCTAATAGCTTAATTGGTATGAGTCATCGATTAAAACAAGCGATAATTTGCAAAATTAACATTCACTAATCGAATAATGCATCCAGTGTAACACGCATTCCACAACAAAACCGTTTTATTTTTCACTACCATATTACACATCGTCCTATTTCCATATAAATAGATGCACGACACTTTACACAAAGAATTTTACCATTGTGGTAATTGATTCTCTTTAATGCACACTTTATGTCACAAATTAATTAGATACCAGTATACAAGGTACACAACTCCACATAAAATCCTTGATTTTACACTGAGTGTTGCTTATAGATCCTCATCCTCCTCATTCTTTGAGCCCTTTTCAGGGAGTTTCTCTCTATCTTGTCGTTGCCCCATTACTGATATTCCTAACAATTTTTCTCCATTGGTCTCTATCTCTCAGAATGAGTTTCCAGCTGAATTCTTAATTTGGTCGGACCATCTAGTTGGTGATCGTCCTCTTGATCTTTTCCCCGGAACGTGTCCAGAAACAATTAATCTCTCCAAACTATCGTCACTTCATCTGCGAACCACGTGACCAAAGAAATCTCCATTTGGTCTGCCCATCATGTTGGAGAGCTTTCCCTTGGTATTCTGCCTTTTACCTTTTCTTCTACTACCAATAGTCCCATGGTCTCCGTTCTTCTCGCAATGTGGCCGAAACCTATAGATCACGTGACATAAAATATATACATGACAAACCCAAATGGTACAACTAACTAATGCTTTGAGGTATGCCGATACTAGTAAGTCCTGACGTAAAAGAGTCAATAGGGAAGAAAACTCAGAAAGAAAAATCCTGTTAACAAGGATTTTAACAGAAAAATGACTATCCATTGTCATTTATAAACAAGAAATTCCACAAGATAGAAAAAAGAAAACAACAAAACACCACAAACAATCCAGAAACACACAGAAGAAGTGATTCAAAGATGACAACAATACCATATTTAAACGGCTTATTAGAAAAATTAAAAGGATAGGAAACAAGAATAACATCACAACAACATTCAAAACAAACAAGGCAATCAGATCTATCCTGTCCAAAACCAAACTTAACAACACACAAGAGAGATCAAAGAGCTGCATTTATAAAATACCCTGTGAATACAATAACTATGTGGGATAAACAGCAAGACCACTAAGTGTGAGTAGAGCTTCACGATACGATACAATATCGATACTTTTTAAGTGTTGTATTGGTTATGCCAATGAAGTATCGTATCGAGTATCGATATCGGCAATAATTTCTTATAAAAATATCGTATTGATATTGATTTCGATACGACATCCATACAATACTCGATAAAATATCGACATAAAAAGGATTATACATCTGAGCTGTGTAGACCCTTTATGCCCTCTTTTGCATTGGCAAATGGACATTATTCTAAAAATATTACGAATATTGCTTATAACTTCTTTCATTATAATATGTATATTTTTATAAAGATTGAATATGGCTGAATGCTTCTTTGAAAGTCGACAAATACTTACTAATTCTGTATTGTTTAAAAACTACTTTTGAAAATATAGGGAAATCCCCGAAGATTCGGAATAAATCGCAATTCAGTATTTGTTAAAAATTATTTTTGAGTCATCATCACTTACTTCCATAATATTGCCACAAATGCCACATGATATAAATAGTGTAATCATAACATACATTTACTCACTCTCAAGAATTTCAAGTTCATGCACTCAAGTGTAAAATATTATAACAGCTGATGCTTTGGTTGCAGATCACTTATACTTTTATGTAATAAATAATTATGATCTAAATACCTATTCCACAAAATATAATCAAACAACTGTGGCGTTTTATTTTTTTTTCTCAATACATATCGATATTTTCAATAATATCGAGGCAAGCGTATCGACAATACAAGAGTATTGAATTGATTTCAGATAATGAGTAACGCATCGACATTAATATTGCTAAGGTATGCATTGTATCGGTATCGTATTGGTTTTCGATACGATATCAATACAATATCGATATTTTTATCGAATATCGTGAAACTCTAAGTGTGAGGATAAAAGAACATGAAACATACACCAAAACAGGGACTTCAACATTTCACAGATGTTAGTTATCGCCGTAGTGTTTGGTGATTGCTAGTCTTCAATACTTGGCATTATAGTCCAGGGCGCATCTGTTTTGAGATGGACGTTGAGAGGTGACTCAAATTTTTTTGCAGAAATTGCTTGAAAATAACTCAAATAATAATATTTGAGTTATCCTCCCACTCAAAATGGTCCGGAATATTGTTTAAATAATCAAAATGTCAAAATATGAAGGAAAAATTAGATTTTTTTTTTGGTTTTTTGATTATAACTTTAAAACTGTTCATTTCTGAGAACAGTTGTACTGACATAAAAGTTGCGTAATTAAATTGCCTACAATATAGAATTGGTTAAAAATTTAAAAAATAGTCACCCTTGTTGCAAAATAGCAATAATTGCGAAAAATACCATACAAAAACCAGTATTCGCATTTTACGTTTTTCAACCATTTATGCTACACGCAGGACCTTCATGTTTTACCCACAAAAACTTAATGATATAGTAAAACAACACTGTTAATTTCATTAAGATCGGTTTAATAGATTTTGCAAAATAAATTTTGCAATCCAGCTTTCGGAAAAAAAATTCATTTTTTTTAAATGTTGCAGGACTGAAAATAAAGCAGATAGCAAGTTGAATTTTTTATTGCTTATAGAAGTGTACTTACTGTACCTTTCATTTGCAATTTGCAAAATTAAAATCGCTTAATTAAGACGGCGTGAGGAAATTTTTTAATAAACATTAATTTTTGGTGCTACGCGCAGGACAGTGGTGTTCGATTCACACAAGTTTATTTCCACCAAAATTTTTTCCAATCCTTATCTAATATATTATTTTCTTACTCTATATTTTGTTGTATTTTAATATTTTAATTCCACAAAAATCAAACTAATTTTATTATTGTTTGTGAAATATTGTTTAAACAATTGCATATGTTTAAAAATAATAAACTTTTATTCTCTAAGTTAAAATATACGAAAAAAGAAAGTTTTTGCTAAAAAAAGTGTTATTTCAAAGGATAGAGTATGTGTTTTTATTTTGCAATAAACAAATTTATTTATTTATATCGGAATGTAATAAAAAGTAAAATGTATCAATCATTATCAAAGGTCATTGGAATGCCCAATCAGAGCAAACTATCCGCTGTCCTGCGCGTAGCACCAATAATTAAAGTTTATTTAAAAAAATTCCTGACGCCATGGTAGTTAATCGATTTTAGTTTTGCAAATTGCAAATGAAAGGTACAGTACACTTCTATAAGCAAAAAAAATTCAACTTGCTATCTGCTTTATTTTCAGTCCTGTAACATTTTGAAAAAATGAATTTTTTTTTTGCGAAATCTGGATTGCAAAATATTTATTTTGCAAAATCTATTGAACCGATCTTAATGAAATTTATAGTATTATTTTACTGTATCATAAAGTTTTTCTGGGTGAAATATGAAGGTTCTAAGTGTAGCATAAATGGTTGAAAAACGTAAAATGCGAATACTTGTTTTTGTATGGTTTTTTTATCGCAATTATTGCTATTTTTCAAGAAGGGTGACTATTTTTTAAATTTTTAACCAATTCTATGTTGTAGGAAATTTAATTACGCAACTTTTATGTCAGCACAACTTTTCTCGGAAATTAATACTTTTAAAGTTATAATCAAAAAACGAAGAAAAAAATCGAATTTTTCCTTCATTTTTTGATATTTTGATTATTTAAACAATGTTCCGGACCTTTTTGAGAGGGAGGATAACTCAAATATTATTATTTGAGATATTTTCAAGCAATTTCTGCAAAAAAATTTGAGTCACCTCTCAACGTCCAAATGTACTAATATTTTTACAGATGCGCCCTGGTCTATTATGTCTGTAAATATTGAAGATCACCTTTGATTGAAACCACTAATCTTGTAAATGCGCTCAAACCATCCATTGTATTGTACGCATTTAAAGTATGTACCTTAAGAAAGTCTTACCATTATTTCATTTTAATAACTTTTTTTGTTCTCGCTCTTTCAACACACCAAGCACTCATAAAGTTGATTACATTAATTTTTTTAAAATAATAAGTAATATATCTGTTGTTTTAAACGTTTCCCCAAAATTACGGAAAAAATTTGAATAGCTATCACGTCTGCTTTTTTACCAAATCACTGAATCACTTTATTTTTAACCAATTTGTTAAATTTACTCCCAAATTAGCAGCATAATTGTCCCAATATTAATATTAATCGATCTGTAATATGCGTCATTGCAGGCTATTTTGGTTTTTTTACTTCTTGATAAGGCGAATCATAAAAAACAATACGAAAAAAAAATAAATAATGTAGAGTGTAGTCAACCAAGAGATAGTAATTTTAGGTAAAATACACACATACATATTCATATACGGGTTCTACCAAGTCGTAAAAATTGTCACGATAGCTTCGACTTCTCGCAAATACTTTCAATCTGTTATTTCGTTCTAGAGTTTGGTAGAAAGATATATTTGTTTATTTTGGTTCAATATATTCAGTAACCCATTGTGTCACCTCGGTTCTTAAGTGCAAAGACTCAATTCAACATATTCAACATTCAGGTTCAACAACGGATGCAACTGCATACCGTGCTCTGGTAATACAGTAGTCTTGTATAGGTGAAGTTTAATTTAGACAAGAGTTTAGATAGAAACAAGTGGGAATCAATAAATGAAACTTATGTGCTGGAGCAGATGAATATGGATTGAAAAAAAAAGAAAGTTATTCTAGATTTGCCTTGGTAAATTATACCTTGGTCTTGTTGGTGTATATTTAGTTGGTGTATGTGTCATTGTCAATTAATATGATATAGAGTCCTTTATGGTTGCTGCGCTGTAACTGAGATACTATATTAAATGAAAGCTGTAGAGAAAAACTTAACCTGTCGTTAAATTCGTTAGCTTCACGTTGTTGTTTATATGATTTTTGGCATTTATTTTTTTTAAACCTACTATGTACTACTATGGTGGTAGCTGGATATTTTCTATACTGGAATGGGGTTTGTTTAACAGGAAGGCACTATGTACTCATAACTTCTTTATTTGGTTAAACTAATACCGTATAAATGTATTCAGTTGATAGGTGACATTATTCTGCTCTAACGGCAGCAACCTCTCAAACCTAACTAACTAATTCGACTGCCCCACTAATGACTCTAATCTGATCGTGTTCCCATATTTATCAAATACTTCGTTTTGTAAATATGTTTGTATATATTCTCGTTAGTGTGTCAAAATGAATAATCACAACCTTGTTGAGTAAGCAAAACGTGGACTTTAACTAAGGTGTTCTACTTTGCAATTATTATAACAAATATGCGTAATATTTATTGTTTTATAAATAAATATCTAACGAATACTTTAGTTAATTTAAGGATTTCTAAAAGATCTAAATAATGAGATAAATCCCATTATATCATCCCCCTTAGAAAAGAAAATTTTCTGAGCCATGTACCGTGCTTCCTTTTTCCTCCCCGAAGAGAAGAAAATTTTCTTACTATCATCATCAACTGACTACGTTATATGTATAGATTTATACAAATTTTTACAACAAAAAAAATATACATAAACAAAATTTACAAATATATACAATTTATTTCACTAATTATCAAACATCGTCTATTCTTAGTTAATTCTTTTCTTGTGACTCGCGAAAATCTACACTTAGAAATTGTATTTTATACTTTACTTTGATTTCAGAGGTTTAAAAAAATTACAACTCCTACATTTGAACTTACTTCTTAATTCTACTTCTTTACTAGACTCTTACGACAAATCTTTTGATGTTCTCCAATTTTTAATATTCTTCTATTAGAAATTATCTCTTTTTTTTCTTCTTCTTCTTGTCTGGTACTTCACAATAATTACATATTTCTTCATTTTCTTTATACTTAGTACTTTCTTCATAGTGTACTATTAAACATAATTCTTCTTCTTTTTATTATTATTCATATTTCTTCATTACATCAATTACTTCATATTTCATATATCTTCCTTCATAATATATTCACATCATTTTTCATAATTCTTTATTTATATATCATTTACTTCATAAATTCTTCATTTTCTAACCCTTACCTACTCGATGGGTAGTTTTTCGCAACTGTATACCCTTGAATTTGCTTCTGGTCCTTTTGCACGTCCTTAGTCGTGAGAAGGTTTGTTCCAAAAAGACAAAATGGATAGTTGTGCGCTTGAAAAATCTTCTACATCTTGCATCCCTAAATTCCTGTCTGATCTGATATACTCAGTCTAGGTGAGATCCAGTTAGTTTCAAAACACGAAATGGGTATGCTAATATCTTCTAATTTTCATTTTGTACCTTTTCCTTGACAAGAGTTGGTTTTTATTGTCTAAATTGTCTTTAATTGTACTTTATTATAAAATATTTATACTAAAATTCGACCGATATTAAAAAACTGAAATAAAAAAGTCGGTATCAAAAAAAAATTCAGCATTCAATTATGAAAAAATCGAAAGAAAGTGTTAATAAAAATAGACCATATCTTGTTAGAAAAAATATCATGGAAATCTCCTAATAATGAAAATCTCCTGAAATATCATGAAAATCTCCTATAAACATAAAGAAAATTTCAGCTTGCAATTGCTGAGTAATTAATATTAAGTCTGGACGTCCATTAAAATATTTACATAAAAACTACTAATGAGAAAAACCTACAAGAGCTAAATAGTTAATCTAATTTTTTTTACTAGCTAAATAGAAGTTCAGTTTCTTCACGCGAATAGTCACTTTTACGTCACAAAAATAATCTCTATTTCTTTAATTGAAATACAGTCTTACATGACCTCATTCGAATTAAATAAGTATATTGTCTATATTATATAAATTTAAAGTTATTTTATATATTATACTAATAATTATGTTACTTGAAGCTATACAAAGTATTCTTCTTAAATAGTACTTTTTACTGTAGGTACTGTAACTTTTTGTACGGCAGGTACAAAATTCTCTTCAATTATTCTATTTTTCCAGATCTCCTGACATTAATCTTCTTCAAATTATCCTTAATACTTGTCTTTCTCCAGGGTAACTTTTTAAATCTTAATATTCAATCTTCTTTTGTCTTTTTCCTCAAATGGGATTTTCTTTTCCTTTATAAACTCCGTTACTTCAACATATTTTTATAACCTGTTTTGTCTTTATTTTTCTTCTTATATCAGTTCATCATCATTTCTTAACTGACTTTCTTTTCGTCACAAAATCATTGTATATAAATAATTCACTCTCTCACGAGGAAATTCGTCTACTCAACAAAAACTCCATATTATGCCATTATGGCAGTAGTTGTGAGCTCTCTCACGAGGACGAATCTTATTAGTCCTATGTACGTGGTACAATCACCTTGTATAAAAAATTATTTCTTTTCCGTAGTCATTTTTAATTTTTCCTTTTCAGGGTATGTTCCTTTGTCTTGTCATATTTATCATAAGTAAAAATCTTTGCATTTACGTGCATTTCTCAACAAAAATTTCCATTGATTGAGACATTTCCGTCTCTAATATAAGTCCCTTATGCTGGATTTTCCAATTTCTGTCCAACATCTTAAAATATTTTCTTTTATCTTTCCTTATAAACATAATATATTGATCGAATACTAATATGTTATATTTTTCAGGCTAATTTTATTTATCATAATAACTTTCTTCGTAAAAATTCGTCGCTTTAGCGAATTCATATGTAGTTCATTCGTTTCAATTTTCAATGTCAAACACGTCATATCATCATAATATTATACTCGAAATACTTAGTTAAAAATAGTAAATACTGGTATAAACAAAATAACTTCCTTATGCAAAAAGTGCAGAAAAAGCAGAAATACATCAATCAAAATAAACTTATTTACGTACTCGTATGGTTAAAAATAATTATATTATTTCTTACCATATAAAATATAAGAATTGTTATATTTCTATTAAAATAAAACTACCGATTAAGATTATCTATATATGATATGTAATTCTCAAAAAAAAATCTTCTAAAATAGTGAAATACATACTTTTAAACTTAATAATATACGAAAAAAAATTTACCTATTTTAATTATATTTAAGTGAAAATTAATAATTCTAGTTTTTCTTAAATGATTATATTTATATTATATTAATAAAAAAATTATTCATATCTGTGAGACTGTATATGCAACTTAAAAAAATAGCTAAAAGTTACTCACGATTAGGTACACATTTGTCCACTAGGCATTGTCCATTTCTTTCCATTTGTCCTCTTGACGTTTGGGCGTGGTCCCAAGTCTCCAAACCTTCGTCCATGTCGACGTCTACCATTTGGACTCCCTTATCGTTGGTCTCTCCAGCTCCATATAGTCTCCATTCCATCTAACGATACCAATTAGTATGGGGATTGGTACTTTACCCCAACTTTTCTTCGTTTCCTCCAGTTTTTTGCCATATTTGTTCCTGTTGTCTACTGCCTCAGAAGTCCAGTCCGTCTCTCAGGTCGCCATATAATAGAATACGTTGTCGTATTCTGGAGATGAACCTCGCTAGGGGTAGGAATACACTATGTACTCATAACTTCTTTATTTGGTTAAACTAATACCGTATAAATGTATTCAGTTGATAGGTGACATTATTCTGCTCTAACGGCAGCAACCTCTCAAACCTAACTAACTAATTCGACTGCCCCACTAATGACTCTAATCTGATCGTGTTCCCATATTTATCAAATACTTCGTTTTGTAAATATGTTTGTATATATTCTCGTTAGTGTGTCAAAATGAATAATCACAACCTTGTTGAGTAAGCAAAACGTGGACTTTAACTAAGGTGTTCTACTTTGCAATTATTATAACAAATATGCGTAATATTTATTGTTTTATAAATAAATATCTAACGAATACTTTAGTTAATTTAAGGATTTCTAAAAGATCTAAATAATGAGATAAATCCCATTATACTACCATTCATTCGCCAGCTCAAGGTTCAGTTTGGATTCATACTACGTGACCACTTCATCTCTTAATATTTCTTTTAATGTATCTTAATTTAACTTAACCCTTAATCACTAAAAGAAGGTATGCCATTAATACCATACCGCGCCAAAAATATATTTTATTGTAAAATCTGTTTTAGTATGGTTTAGTTTTTGAGCTTAAACTTTTCCTGCAGTATCACGTACCGTATGTCAGTGGTTACGTTTCTATAGTTAAAAGCACTACAGTGTATTTTTCGCTATTAGTATGGCAGCAAGTTCATCCAGGTTATACCAATATGTACTCAAATTTTTAGTAACTCAGTTTATAAAGCATTTTGTAAGAGCCTCCACCAATTTTTAAATAAGATGCATGGGTTCATATTGTTTGTTAATAAAGTTTATTTTATTTGGAGCAATATTTTATTCTTACAGCAGTGTGAAGAATCATTCCGTAGTTGATGTAAAAAAACAAACACAGTGGTATAAGGCAAATTCATATTGAAAACAAAAGAGAATAGAAAAGAATCCACGTTTGTGATTATTTATTAAGGATTAAAACACTTGGAGTTTTCTATTTATCGTATTTCGTATTTTTTACTTTTGTATTTCTGCCTTGAGCACCAAAATGGGCAAATTGAAAAGCTCAACTAGGTACCTACTTTCGTAATTAATTTGGTTTATCGCTATCTATTCCCAATTTAGCATTATATCGACAGCAGACATGCCAAGGGAAAAACTCACAAAAACATATGCTCCGTTTTTCTCACGCAAATTTTCTTTATTGCCAAATTACACTTTTTTAATGAAAGCCCTAACAATCAGCTAAAATAGGTTTGATCTAATTTTGGCGAAGGCTACCGATAAAATCACATTCTGCTGAAAGTTAGTGGCATTTACCCTAAACGAGGTCAACTAGACTGTGGTATACAAATGTGATTTCCAAGTTTTGATCGAATAAGAAAGAAACATTTTCTGTTCTTGTTTCGACGAAATAATCGAAAAAAGTTCAGAAAGGGACGAGGACTGAAAGTAATCCAATATCTGCAGATGGTTGTGTTGCATTATTGAATTTTATGGCTAAATCATTAAATTTTATAGGTTTATTATGTCTCTGCCTTTGGTCGGTGAGAGACGGATTTATAAATGAATTTTAAGCTTTTTGTCAGGGTTATTACTTTGTATAGACAGATTTTCCACGCAAGAACTTGGTCATTGGTAGGGATGGCAATACATCGATATATTATATATTTTAAAATTTTATCGATATTTTTATATCGATGTTCAACTTTCGATGTATCGAAACATATATTGTTATATTCCTATTTGACATAAGAAATAAAAGTCTATAGTTATATTTAAAATTCAAATAAAAATAAAGTGTTTTCGTTTGTCTCGACCGCGGGCATGTACATTTGGAACACCCTGTAAAAAACAAATTTTGTATAGGTAGTTTTTAAGAAAGTGTTTCGGAGAAGTGTTTACGAACCCCAGGAACAATACGACTCAAGTAAACAATTAGAGTGATGTTTAAAAAGAAAGTGTTCGTGGAAAGGTTTGTTCAATAACCACCGATAACTCATATTCTAGTAAATAAGATAATAGGTTATTAAATTTGTAAAGAGGATTAATGTGGAAAGTAAAATTGAAATGGGGAATATTATTTTTTCTTGAAATCCATTAAGATATTTAGAAAAAGGAAAGTTTGTGTTATGGTAAATGGTGTTGAAAGGTAAATACGGATAATTGAAAGTTGCTTTGGATTGGTTGATTTTTGAATGCTGGAAGGGTTATTTGGAAGGAGGAGAATGAATGAGCAATGAGAGTCAGTGTGTTTTGAGCGATCGAGAGGCGAAGTCCAGTTTTCGAGAAGAGTGTACAAAAAAGTGAAACGCCGGGTTGGTTAGTTTTGTTTTTGAAAAATAAAAAGTAAGATATCGTGGAACGAGTGATAGGCCGAGTCGAGATAGTATATAACTCCTTGAGTCAAGAGTATCCCGGTTTTGTTGAAGTGTTAAAAAAAGGTGGAACACGGCATCAGGAGAAGGCAGGAACGAGTGCTGTACGAGGCGTAGTTTTCAAAGGAGCCGAGGCATTACTGGAAGACTTGGACGAGTCGTTGGATCGCAACCCAAGCCAATAGGAAACGTGTTTTGTGTGAAGACATTGTCAAATCATCAGTATAGGTCAGTCTATTTTGTTATGACATGCATGTATGGTTTGTGTATTAAATACCACATTGAAAATTGAGCCACACAATCACTATTAAAAAAATTTCATCAAACCTAAATCAATTTGTTACTGATAAATCATAATAGTTCATTATAAATAAAATAAATTTGGAGATAAAAAGAAATTAGATTCCCATTTTTGTAACTGTTGTATTAAATAAAGATAGAAAGATAAGATATAAGAAATATTAAGCAGTTATTGCCATTTAGATAAAATAAACGATTTTTATAATTTCTAATTGAAATCCGTATGTGTGTATTATTTTACTCTCTTATCTATCCCGATTAGGAATCCACTGAGAAATACTTTGAAGCCACGAAAGTAAGTAATTGATATTATAATTTAGCCCTGAGATGGACACTATATTGGTATTTGATCTGTTTGATTAATGAGATAATTATTGATTAATTAATTAAGATAAATTACATCTGAGAACATCATTAGATTTCAAAAGTAAGCTCACAACAATATATCGACATTGGAAATTAATACAACGCTCGATGGTCGATGTTAAATGAAAACATCCAAACACCAGAAATCTTGAGTTTTAGTAAATACAATACAAATATTATAAAATTTCACAGAATGGTTGTTCCGTGAGAAATACCAAAATTGAAATTATTTTATTATGGTTGAGAAAGCTTGCCCTTTTGCAATACATTGTTAACAGATTATAATATTTACCTACCTGACATTTTGGAAAACATTTTCTGGTATAAATATTTTAATATATTATTCAAATTAGGTAAGAAGGTAAGACTGATCTGATTGAATTGAATATCGATATAAAAATATCGATAACATTTTAAAATATTTCGATATATTTAATGTATCGATACTTCGTTGACATCCCTAACGATATATTGATGTATATTTATTTGTTTTTGCCTTCCCTAGTCATTGGCAAGCCTGTTTTTGTGAATTTTAACATTTTAGAACTATGTAAATATCCGACGCCCTGAAGGGCACTAAGGATTATGAGGAAGAAGAAGAAGAAGAAGAACTATGTAAATAATTAAATTATTATTCTGTTTGAATTGCAATGAATCAAATACTACCTAAAAACTAAAGTTTTTTATAATAACTAGGTATGGTTCATTCCACCAACATATGTACGTCTGTTTTGGATTAACGCGATAACGAATATTTCAGTGTGCAACATAGGAAGTACGAAAGTACCTAAATGGCTCTAATAATTATTCCAATAAACAGTAATGTAATTTGCAATTTATTTTCGTTCTTCATATTTTGCACAATAAACTATTCGTTGTCGAAATACAAAACAGACGTATATTCGTGGAATAGGGTATACTACTTGATACTTCCGGTGCTAGTATAGTATGCGGTCTACCGTGGCGCCGTGCTAGAGCTAGAGGTCTACCGAGGAATACGGTGTATAACCTATATTATATTGCAGTACCGATAAAAAAAATTAATTCTTTGTCATCTCAATTTACTATTTTAGTTGGGAATAAGCCAATTTTGTGATTGACCACATATATGACAAAGTATTATTTGTAAAATTAAAATAATAATTCTTCTGATTTATGCGTTTTATTCACTTCGTTATTGAATTTTCTTTATTATGTGCCAATCCTTCTGAGAAAAAAATAGGTATTCAGTGCCAGCAAAAAAAATCTTAAAAAAGTAAATAAAACACATAAACCAGAAAAATTACATTATATTTTAATTTTACAAATTAATACTTTGTCATATCAATTTACTATTTAAGTGGGGAATGAGCCACAAAATTGGCTGATTCTGCACATTATAATAGATATTCACAAGTAGATAGCATCCTCGGAGTAGACCGCATACTATAGCAGCACCACACTTCCATCGTAAACAAAGTTTCTAATCTTGGAATATAAAAAGGTTATAAATAATTCATTTAAATTTTAACTGTAACTGCACAGAATTTGTGAAATTTGTGTATTTGATATTTTTGTTAGTTGCACAATAGACATGCTCAAAATCTTGAACTCTGTATCAGCGCTTAGTTCCAGCGGTTGTCTACACTTATTATTAATCTTTAATTATTTACAATGAATACCACGAATCCTTCTTCTACTTTTCTTCTTCATGTGTGGCACACCTGCAGATCGGTTTAATTGTAATGGTACAATTCCATAGCACACTTCGCATTCTTGCTTTTGTTTTTCAGAGGCGTCACAACAAACACAATAGGTTAATAAAAGGAAGGATCGAATCAGAAGGGATAACACAAAATATAATAAATCAGAAAGGACAACAACACGTCCAAAAACCGTTGCAGATGCAGATACTTACTGTTTTTTAAATGACTATAACATTGGAAAACATTATTAAAAAGAACATTAAAATCTCATACATAAGTAAAAACTTCAAGTATTATACTGGTATAAAATTGTTTATTAAAAAACTTCATAAAATGTCGTGCAAAACGTTTTCGTTCTAATTCAGAACATCTTCAGTGCCTAGAGCTAAATTATTTTAGTCCATCGAAAACAACATAAAGTTCAATTAGATTTTGCTGTCACATATTTTATTTTCCCTTTTCGTTATTAATTTCATTACATAATTTTATTCAATTTATTATTTAAAATTATTTCTTTAACATTAACGTTCACTTCCTGATCTGTATTCTTTTAGTTACTTTAAATTTTTACACAATTCCTCTCCCATTTTTAACAGACAGAATTAATCATTACAATAGTATGCAGCTGAATCTAAACATTTCCCATCATGTTAGGCAACCAACAGTACATTTCTCTAAAAACATTTAAAATTAGAATTTTTGCTTTATTTAGCTTCCAATTCTTTCACGTCAGGTCATTATTTGTTTACTATGTATGTAGTATATATCTCATTTTATTAAACTAAATTAAACTTTCACCTTATCATTTTACAATCGATGACGTCACACTTTTAACCATGAAACATACCCACCTTATATCCAACGATCCAAAAGTTTTTTCTGGAATACAGAGTTGCTAAGTTAGACTTCAAAATAGATTCTAATTTAAACAAATGAAAATAGAGAATGTGGAAAAATCCCCTTACGAATAACTCACACTTTGTATCTTTTGATCACTGAGTGTGTTCAAAGATTGACTTCTTTTTTTTTTTTGTTTTTTAGATTCTAATTTTTTAAACAATTTTAATTACATTTTCAGTTATTAACAACCATTACATTTTAATTAAATCCAAAATTAAACTACACTTTTTGTAGTTTAAGTTCTTAAACAAAAATTGACCTTATGTTGTCTTGTCATGTCACTCTTTGTCATATTGAAAATCCATTTCCTATTTTATCAGTTGGTCTGTGCCCATTGAACTGGAAAGTACCTAGTTTTTTTTTCGAGCAGGGAAGCATGTTGCCCTTTAAGCATGTACTTAATTTATTCTTGTAACATCGACTGGTAGTCACCATATTTTCAGAAAATTTAACATGTAAACCATATATTATGATGTTACCACTTTCAATAGTGTGCTAGTTACAATTACTTAGAATGTATGTATTCTCCACGTGTTTTTCTTATTAACAGTAACAAGTTTAACCTTTTTGTCTTAATCTAACGTGGAAATACTTCATTCTAGTCACTGAAGATGTTCTGAATTAGAACGAAAACGTTTTGCACATTTTATGAAGTTTTTAATAAACAATTTTATACAAGTATACAACTTGAAGTTTTTACTTCTGTATGAGTTTTTTAAACTGTGGTATACAGCCAACTATTGGGATTTTCTAATTGATTTTATTTTAAAATTAAAATCCTTCATAAAAGGTTATTTATATAGCTTAAAATCCCTTTCGAGCTACATCACAGAACGTTTTCGAACTAAAAAGTTCATCATCAGTGCTGCTAACAGGTTTTACATGCTTGAGCCACGAAAATATAGGAGTGTGATGTCTAAATTATTCCTAGATTTTACATCAAGCAACGTAAGACTAGGCACAACATGTGGGTTGCTAGTCCTGAAGGACAGAACCTCACATTACGGACTCTAAATAACAACTAGTAGTATTAGAGACTAAAGTAGAGAGGGATAAGAATACTGGCAGTTGCCTGTGCAAGCTGAATATCTCATTAATTTTGATATCTATCAAGGTAAAACTAATGTAGTATTTCATGAGACACTTGACAAACGGGAAATATTCGAACTGGGTCAGAAGTTTCAAAATGGTGAAAATTGTCTTTATTTTAACAATTTTTGTTACAGGCAAGCTTCAATAAACTTTGAAAAACCATCTATTCGTGACGCATTCAGAACAGCTAGAAAATAATTTAGCTGATGAGTGCTTCTGTGCTAGGGCAACATTTGAATTTACAAATGGAAGATCGTGGAACAAAATGCGTCACTGTGGTTATCAACGTGCACAACTTCAAAAAGAAAAGCAGGAAAGAAGCAGTGAAAAAGTAGGAGAGCGCTATTACAGAGTAGGCTATTGTAATAGTAAGTTCAAAGGGCAAGTTCAAAAGATCGTAGGAGAAAGTCGTTTGTTACTTCCTTCATGCATAAATAGTGAACAACTACATCCTGTACAAGCATTTTCATCATGAAAATCACACTCGCGAAGCAGATCTCACAGACATAGCATATCAAGATAGAGGCCTGGATCAAATACTGATCAAGTTGACAAGCCAAAAAGGTTAAGTCTTGTTTATGTGGGTTGTCATTTGCCAATCAAAGGCATTTGAATATTTACCACCCCATAAAAGAAAAATTTGAAGATCAGTTCGGATTTTTTCTATCAGGTAATTCATTTAAGAACTTCTACAGTCGGAAAAATGAAAGAATACTCATGAACGATCACATCAATCACTTATTATGTATTTGCTATCTTTTTCTATAACAAACGTTTGTTATTTATAGAAAAAGACAGCAAATACAAAATAAGTGATTGATGTGATCGTTCATGAGTATTCTTTTATTTTTCCGACTGTATTTTTATTTTCACAAATTTCAGAAATATTAGTCTTGAATGGAGAAAATTAGTTCAGTGCCTTCAAGGGTTTTAAAATAAAGCTTTTGATATAAAAGACATTACTCTCAAAGAGCGGTTGCTGCGCTCATGCTTTGTGTACGACATGCGACCAATGACCGTTATTAGCAAAGATTGGAGATAGCATTACCCGATTTTTTCTCGATATCGCAACGATTTTTGCGATGTGCACGTGTGTTCAGCCATCAGCGACAAAAAAATCAACAACTATCAACTCGAGTAGATTACATTCATTATCTGATGGCTTGAACCGACAACGCGGTGACATCTTTATAGGAAATATCTCAAAGGGTATCACGTACACGGCATCAAGACTTTTTAACACGTATGTGACAATGTTATTTACTAAACGGATGTTTTCGGTATCGGAGATGGTAAAGTTGCAGATTGTTTGCGGCGGTCTTGTTCTTGATTACTAATATAGGTGCCAACACAAGATGTTCATGAAGATAACTGACAAAATACAGAAATGCTGTAGCTATTACTTTACTTTAGCATTTTAATTGTATATTCTACAAGAATAAAAAACCGCTAAACGCCTTAAAAATGAGTGGCGCATACAATATCCCAGCTACAAAAGATCTGATATGAATATTACGTGGCGCGAAAATGTATTTTCATTTCATTTTGATGTAAAACAAAATTCTAGTTTTATTTTAAAAGATTTTTCCATAATATTTGCTAAATTTAAAGTAAACGCGCCACAAAAGTGTAACTTTGATACAGTTTGAATTTTGAAACTCTTTTGTGGCGCCTTTACTTCAAATTTAGCAAATATTATGGAAAAATCTTTTAAGATAAAACTAGAATTTTGTTTTACATCAAAATGAAAATACATTTTTGCGCCACCTAATAATCATATCAGATCCTTTGTAGCTGGAATATTGTATGCGCCACTCATTTTTAAGGCGTTTAGCGGTTGTTTATTCTTGTATCAGGAGTTTTTCAAAGATATTTATAAATTTAATATATGAAGTTGAATGCAATGTTCCTCTATTACCCGTTAAGCTTTATAAATGGTCACCTTATTATCTCCCAAATGATCTAGTGTCCATCGAATGTACACTAGATTTTTTTCTATTCGAAAGAGATTGAAAAAAATATTGAGATGACCGGTAAATGAAGTCGGATTGCCTGTTGCCAGATCAAATTTAGCGTCGTAATCACTACAACTACATAAACCATTTCGGGAATAATCGTTAATTGGATTATACTTTTGTAGCTTAATAACTTCTAAAAGGCTTAACCGATTTTGATCAGTAAACATGACTTTGAAACGTATTTATCAGTAGTATCTGATGGATCTAAGGTCAAGTATGATAACTGAAGCTATTACAGGAATTATTGAGCTTGAGAAACCGTTTTTCCCGTAGGAAATATATTTGATCATACTTATGAAGCCTATAACTTAAAAATTCGAACTTTACCGGATATGACGTATACACCTTTAGATTATTCTATAGTCCTTCTACAAACGCTCAGTTATTGGCGCAATTCATAGGTTGAAATTTTGAGTAATTGTCGAAAAACGAAAATTTTCAAAGTATAGTTTTTCAGTTCTTCGGCTATACTGAGCCGTGTGTATGTCTCATCCTGACGGCTTAGAAACCATTTGAAAGCTTAGCTCAACACTATTGATATGGTGTATTTGCGGTTCTCCTGTCTCTTCTTGATCCGAAGATATATACCCCCAAAAAATATGCCGCTGTGTACCTACCAAGCCCTCTAGCTGGCTTATGGGTAGTCAAAAGTCACAAACTACACCGGTTCTTAATCGGCCCTGACCCCTCTTCAAAAACACAGAAAAAAAATCAAATCGGTTTAACTTTTAAACACACATACATACATATCCACAACCATTTTCCCTTTTTTAAATAAAAATTGGGTCATATTTCTGAGCTCGCTAACTTATGAATGGTATAACCGATTTTCAAAATTAGACATGCGTTGGAAAGGTAATGATCAGTACTATTAGAAGCTGTAAAGGTCGGACTTAAATTTTTGAAGTTTTTGGGAGTTTTGGCTTTTGGGGACGAGAACGAAAAACAGACCCTAAATAGAAAGGGCCGTAAAATCCACACCCTTGGACCAAAATGGATGGTTGACATATGAATGGGTGAGTCTTTCCCTGAACTTTAAAATGGGACTTGGCCCATCTTTCAAATCAGTCAGATTTAGAAAATCGAAAATTTCGTGTATATGTAGTGTCGCGTGTAGGGGGTGTTGGTATGCCACTGGCGAGAACTGCCGTTCTCTGGTAATGTGCTTCTTCTATTCGATGAAGGGACAATAGAACGTATATTTCAATATAAATAAAGCATGGAGTTAAAAGTTTATCTGGGATTATAATCACAGATGACGACCACATAGAAAAAGAAGTCTCACCAAGGATATCTACGGGGTATAAAGCAATATACTTCCTTTCATCACCATCACTCTTAAAGATAAGGTTGATGATGATTTCTGCCTACTGTTCTCTATGTTGCGCTTGGTATAAACCTTCTACTAGATGTGTTACCTCTTACTTTTTCATGATCAAGTTTTCCATGCTATTTAATCTTCTATCCACGAGGTCAAAGGAGTCAATGTTATTTATAAATATGTAGCAGAATTTTATCACAAACATTATAATTGTGTGTGCATAGTTAGTGAATACTTACAAAAGAATTATTTAGCGATGAATGACAAGTAAAAAAATACATAATAAATTGTATCACAGGTCCCACAAGAATAATGGAAGAATTAGAAAACGCAAAAAGGCAGCCAAAAACAGAAAATCTGCAGGACAAGATGAAATACCAACAGAAATACTTAAAATATTTGAAAATGAAGAAAAAAAAACTTCTTAGCCTTTTTAATAAAGTATACGAAACAGGGGGATACTAACAGGCTGACATAACTCTCTATTTGCGATGCTTCCCAAAAAAAAGGAAATAATAAAAAGTCTCCGACTATATGACAAACAGTCTTATGCCAATAAACTCCGGGGTTCCACAAGGTAGCATTCTTGGATCAGTACTATACCTTTTGTATACATTTGACATTCGGGATAGAGAAAACATTCAAGTAGCCACATTTGTTGACAAATATCTCACAATTATCTTAAACAACAACATTATTCCATATAAGAAAAAAGCGAAATACGTGGGCTTAAATCTGGAAGTAACTCTCAAATGGAAGGAATACGTTGAAAAGAAAGAAAGAACTAAACAGTTGACGATATACGAGTAAAGTACAAAAATATGTATTGGTTGATTGGTACTCTCAATTTTCCATCCAGAACAAAGTACTGATTTACAAACAGATATTGAAATCAGTGTGGACATATGGTCTACAATTAGGGGCTGAAGCAAAAAAAAGCAATTTTAGAAACCTAGAAACGCTCCAGAAGCGAATCTTCTTCTTCTTCTTCAGCCTGTGTTCGTCCACTGCTGGACATAGGCCTCTTACATTTGCTTCCATCGATTTCTACTCTTGGCAATTCTCATCCACTGCTTGCCCGCGACTTGTTTGATATCATCTGCCCACCTCTTCTGCGGTCTGCCTGCTCCTCGCCTGTTCTCTCTTGGTCTCCAGTTTCTTAGTCGCTGTGTCCATTTTTCGGGATTATCTCGGGCAACATGTCCGACCCATTGCCACTTGAGCCTTGCTATACGTTCTGCGACATCAGTAATCTTTGTTCTTTCACGAATGTCGATATTTCGAATTCTGTCTCTCAAACTAATCCCTAGCATGGCCCTCTCCATCGCTCTTTGGGTTGTACTGGGCTGTTCTAAGATTTTCTTTGTAAAAGCCATGGTATCCAGTCCATATGTAGTTACAGGCAAGATATATTTGTCATAAACTCTACCTTTTAGACATATTGGTATATCTTTATTCTTCAAGATAAAGCTTAACTTGCCGAAAGCTACCCAAGACAATTGTATGCGTCTTTTTATTTCGGCTATTTGGTTTTCTTTGCCGATTTTAATGGTATATGTATGTATGTATCGGTTTTAGAACGTCTTTCGACGTTGTCCGATGCCTAACTTCCACGTCCATCTATCATCCCATTGGCCATCTCTAAGATCCCTTGTACTCATTGCTTTGGTTACCCCTTCTTTCCATGTCTTTTTGGGTCTTCCTCGTTTTTTGCGGTTTAGTGGTACCCACTCCAAGATCTTTTTGGGCAATCTTGTGTCTTCCATTCTTTGAACATGACCATACCAAATCAACTGTTTCCTCTCAATGTCTGTTGTTAAGTAACCATCTATTCCAATTCGTCGTCTTACTTCCTCATTTCGAATTCTTTCCCTACGGGATATATCTAACGATCTTCTCGGTTATTCTCCAAGTTTCTGCTCCGTAAAGTAGGCTGCTTTTAATAAGTGTTTCATAGATGTTGTATTTTCGCTGTATTCCTATTTCGGAGCTCCAAAGTATTCCATTTAGGCATCCAATTGTTCTTCTAGCTTGTGTTACCATTTTCTTTATTTCCTCATCGTCTTTTCCCGTTCTATCGAAGATTACTCCCAGGTACGTGTATTCACTACAGGATGTGATTTGTTCATTATCCTCTAGTTTAATGGTATATCTAGTTTTAATGGTATATCCAGACCCGAATACTAAGGAATATTGTAGGTACTACTTGGTATGTTAGGAATGGCGATTTACGTACAGACCTTAAAGTCAAATCTATTCCAAATGAAATTCAGAAAGTCGCCAGGAGACTTGAAGAGAGGCTCCATAAGCATCCCAACCATGAAGTACATCAGCTTCTTGTCAACCAACCCCAGATGCGAAGGCTCAAATAGGTTTAGTTAGTGTCGTGCATTATAGCTGCTACAAGGAAGTGAGCAATTGATGAAAAGCAGAGAGCAGAGTCAGTGCTGTGCTGTGTAGCCCCAACAAAGAAGCGGGCATTCCATGTCAAAAAAGCTAGGATGGACCAGGTGACCAGTGGCGGCTCGTGGTAATTTAAAAAGGGTGTTCAATTAAGGAATGTAATTATAGAAATGGTGAATAAGAGCCGCGGGCAATTGTGGCACAAACAAAAAATTTTTGAGGCCCTCGCCCGTTTTTGTCTAAATTTGATATTATTTATTACTGTTGTTCCTATATAAATAAAACATAAAAGAAATATGACATACGTTTTATTATCGTATGCAATACATTAATAAATCAAAGAGAATTAGAAACAAGATGTAAACTTTAAAAATAATATAAAAATGTCTGTAATTTTTGTATTCAATGTATTGAATTTATTCATTTTATTTATACAAAAAATTCATTCTTCGATTTTTGTGTTTTGCAAAAACATTGATAACACGAGCATTAAAGTATGAAGATAACACCAACAGAAAATATTGTAGCAAACTATGAACCCAAACGCTCCACTGCACTGGTCCCTGTGTGCACTGCACAAATCCTCACTGTTTTAAATAGGCGAAATGCTTTTTCACGGATTTTAAGATTTCTCTTTCTAACTACAGGGTTAGGTTAGTACTGGCTGGTTCAATTTGAGTTCTGCACCAGAGCATAAGTATCTGCACTTGCCACGTGCATCCAGCGGCGTAGAGCAAATAAATATGATTTATAAATAAAGTTATATTTTAATGATTCTATGAGATTTAAAAAATATATTTTAATGATACTATAGCATGTATGAGATTTAAAACTTTATTTTAATGAAATTTTATTGGGCGTTCACTGCACAAGTGCACCAATGGAGAAACCGCCCCTGCAGGTGACATCTAGATTACAAACAATTTTAGGAAAATTAGGTTAAAGAAAAAATGCTAAATAATTTTGTAGATTAGATTTTTTTTCGTTCTGATTCTGGCCTTGGTTTAGAACTAGAACCTTTAGCCACGTAATTGTATAACTTATCACTAACTCAGGTGCAATGTGTAGTGTGTGTGTTGAGTAAGTGTCTTGTTACTTTGCAAAGTCGACGTCATTGTCTTTGCAAAGAGACGCTAATTGTAACCGAACGTCTGCGGTCCGTATTATTATTGTTAGTATCATATACATATAGGACAAATAAACTTATTTTTAGTCCTGATTCATGTCTGTCGACGATTTTGAAAATTGAGACACATTGTTACAAAAGTTTGATTTATTTAAAAGTTTTATTCTTAAATCAATTGTTGATTTAATCGAACGTAAAAGGTTTTATTAGCTGATCGTGGTAAGAGCGTTCTCGAACACAACACACTAACATTTACTCATAGACACCCAATCCGTTTTGTAATTGATGACTGCTGCTTCCTACGATTCAAAATAAATAAATCTTTCGAGAATAGAAAACCATAAAACCATATAAGAATAGGATGTAAGTAAACTGATACGTCGCGTTCACACTGTATTGCATTATCGACCTGTTACGATTAATTATGGCAAAGAAAAACATGACAAGTTTCACATTTTTTGATGCAATAGATGTGTGAATAAGGAGTTCCGCTATTTGGACGATATGTATTGCTGATATCAAACAAGAAATGATCGGATGGCAGTGATAATTGCTTTTTAGTTGTGAACCATAACTTTCTTTTACTTCGAAATTGATATTACGAGCAATGCCACTTAGTGCATGCATGGATATTTCCTCATAGGACTATTGTTGACGTTTCATAAAATAGTAGTAATATTTTATCACTGTTTCTCGGATTAATCAATAATAAAATCCGATATCGATGGCTTAGTGTGAAAACCTCGTATCTCATTAAATTACAATTTTACAGTAGAGGCAAAAAACTGATTTTCTGCATAATATAACCTAAAAATAAAAATTACCGTTACATAATTTTAATTCGAGCACATTGAGACAAATATCTGATATTGGCCTAGAGCTAAAAGTGTTAAATGTTGCTATTAGATTGGAAATACAAATATTAACTATGAAAAACACGTAAATATCCTTGCAGTATATAGAGCCTTTGCCCAAGTAACTATGATAACCTCGTATATCTTGATATACGTGTTTTTCATCTTAAATGAGGTTGTGTTTATTATTATTTACGAGGTTTTCATTTTTCATAGCTTAATGCACACCTCCAAATACTAGGTTGATACAGTACAAATCTTTTGATTTAAGCTTCATAAAATGTTTCTGTATGCAGGACTACCTTTTACTGTTCACAAAAAACATTTCTCTAAGTCGAATCTCTGAAACAAATACTCCAAATTAAGTACCAAAGTCTTGGTTATAAATATACGTGGTATTCACACTAAATCAAGAGAGCAATTGATATACGTGGTTTCTTTTTTCGGCTGTAGAAAATAGTCTAGTGCAGGGGCTCTCAAACTTTTTGAGTCATGTACCACCTACAGTTCTTTTTATTATTTTGGGTACCACCTATATTTTTAGATTGTATTATTAAGACTTACTAAGCACTACTATTTTATTTTTTTTGTGTCTTGTGTACCACCGCAAATAATGAGATGTACCACCAGTGGTACATGTACCACAGATTGAGAACCGCTGGTCTAGTGTATTTGGATTTTTTCTAACAGTTGTAAATCGTGAGAGACAAGGTTTTCAAACTAAAACAACCAAAATGTCATTTTCGAAAAAAAATGAGATACGAGGTTTTCACACTAAGCCATCGATATACTGCTTTGAAAGCTACTTAGTCCAGGAACCGAAGCTTTCACCTCGCAATTTTTAGAGAATGGATCGATTTCCTTGAAAATTTGAGAATAAGTGGTGGATAGTGCAAGGATCAAAATCTATATGATGCCGAAAGGCGCTTTTACCATGGGGGTGGTTGCCACCCCATCTCGGGGGTGGATATTTTTTATTATATTTTGACCGTAAAAGTTGATAAAAACATTCATTCTAAGCAAATAATGTTCTATAAATTTTTTTGACAAAATTAATACTTTTCGATTTATTCGCTCTCGAAAGTGTTAGTTTTATATAAAAAAAAATCAATGTTTTTCGATATATACTCAATTACCATTCACTAAATTTTTCCCGTAGAAAAAAGTTTTTGAAACCAAGTTCTTGGGAATTAAATAACCTACTGTTTCATATTAAAACATTTTTTCGTATATCTTATGCTAATCTTTCTATTCTGAAGAAAATGGCATTTTTTATCAAACTACAAAAAGTCGTTATTCGCTTTTAACTCCAATTTTTTTAAAAACTAATCATTCTAAGCCAGTCAAACTTCTAAAATATATTAATAATACATACAGAAAGAAGAACAAATAAGGCCAATGACTAAAAACACCGATAACTTACATTATTATGCTTCCAATTTGATTTCTCCTCTTTTTTTTTCAAAAAAATATATTGATTTTTTAAGAGTAACCTTTTTAATTTTTATCTTAGAAAGTTTGTTGAAAAAGAATTTTGAACGTTTTTACAAGGTATATAAGGCTATTAATATTAAATCCTTTTAAAATTCTCAGTCGTAAAAAGTGGTGACTTTGAAAAGATTGGTAAAGGTGGTTTTTGCCTGTTATTACCAGTTTTAATTGTCAATAGCTCACTCAATTTTTACAGCAGAAAAAATATTTGTAACACAAGTTCTTTGGAATTAAATAAGCTACAATTTCATATTTAAACATTTTTTCGTATCTCTAATGCTAATCTTTCTATTCTGAAGAAAACGGAATTTTTTACCAAACTCCAAAAATTCGTTATTCGTTTTTGACTTGATTTTTTTAAAAACTAATTATTTTAAGCCGGTTAAACTTCTAGAACCTATTAATAATACATAAATAAAGAAGACCAAATAAGGTCAGTGACTAATTTTAATTAGGGTGGTGATTAGGGGTTTGCGTCCGATCACTTTTTCGCTGAAAAAAATAGGGACTGACTTTCTTTTCATTACAAGTCACTTAATTTTTGAGCTAGAGACTTGTTTTTTATTTCTGAAGATAGATATTTTTAAATACTTTAAATTAGTTTTATCATTTTTTCCTCGAAAAATGCATAGTTTTCCCGTCTTTTGACTTTGATACTACAATATTTAGCATTGGACGAAGAAGAGCTAACATATAATAAAGTACTGCTCGATTACTATTGGCCTTAAAGAAAATTAAAAAAAAACGCTTTTGTTGATTTTTTCACAAGGTACATTTTTGTTAAGCAAAGTTGTTTTAATAAATCGAAAACTTTTTGAGTTATTTGCAGAAAACTAAAAACATTTATTTTTTCGATATAAAACTAACATTTTCGATAGCGAATAAATCGAAAACTATTAATTTTATAAAAAAAATGTATAGAACATTTTTTGCTTAGAATGAATGTTTTTACTTGCGGTCAAAATATAATTCAAAAAAATCATCCCCGACATGGGGTGGCAACCACCCCCATGGTAAAAGCGGCTTTCAGCATCATATAGATTTTGATCTTTGGACTATTCACTACTTAATCTTAAATTTTCAAGCAAATCGACCCATTCTGTAAAAATTGAACTGCAGAAATATGTGCTTTGGATTTTGCTTTAGTAAAAGAACTTTTTCTTTGGATTTCGTAGTGCAATTTTTTTCCTGTATTTTGCTTACTTATTAGACGTGTTGTGTTTGTGTTTTGTGTTTTTTATGGAGTACTATTACAATATGGAGTACTTTTTCAACAATATTCTTTAGTTCTTAACGGCCTCCGCTTTTTACACCAAAATTAACGTGCACTTACACTATTCCACTCTGCTCTGTTTTTTAGGTCATATCACTGAACAAACTCATATGGTTTGGTCCGCTTGAGTCGTTGGGTTTGGTTCGTGTTGTGAATTAGCTGGAATACCTCAACATTCACGTGTGATGGAGCCTATTTTCATGGTGCTAAATTTGCAGATGGTCTGTCGAACTGTATCAATCCTAGGTCCTTGTGCTTGTTACTGTTACTAATGTACCAGAGGGCATCTACGATTCCTTGAAAATATCTTCTTAGCCGCAATTGTTGGTGTAATTAAAAAAGATTTTTGGTTCGTTACAGTACCTGGGTATAAAATATATTCGATAGTATTGGCTCCAACACGTATCTTTGTGGTACTTCCACCTATACAGCTTTACCACTTGAGGGGTTTGATGAATGATAACTGGAAATATTATATAGATTATAGTATCTTTTTTACCACGTTTACAAGTTATTAAATATTACCCTACAATGAAGCACAAATTTTATTTACATTTTTAGCTAAGCATGGGAAAAATTTTCACATAAAATTTTATTTTATCCCCTCTTCAAAATTTATGCTGCGTCAGTGATAAATTTTGAACAAAATACAATAACAACGTATTGGAGAGCAAGCGGTCTTATGAAGCCGAAGTGTATTAACATTGGAGTTTTGGGGAAAATTAAATTACCGAGTGATTAATTTTGGAGAGAACGTCTAAAAGTTTAGAAATTAAAATCTATCGACTCCCGATGCTCTCCAATGAGATATCGAATTATAAATATCTGCTAAATATGTTTTGGAAGCCTTATGATATATTTCATTAATTTCGGTTTGGGTATTATCGATTTCTGTCTCTCTCTCTGCTCGAATAACTTCGCCAGCCAATTAGAGCAGTCAATTTTACTTATTTATTATTTATCGCTGGTTTTGACAGAGAAGTTTAGAAAAAAAAACTAGAAGCAAATATATACCAAGTCATAAATTATAGACCAATGAAAATTCATTAAATTTTAGACTTAAATTTAAGAAATGAACAAGGCAGACTAATATAAAGGCAGTGATTTGATATTTAAGTCTAAATATAGTAGAACCCTGCAAATCCGAACCCCGCTAATCCAAACCAACGGAAAGTGAAAAAAATTTAAAAATTCAAGCCAAAAACCTAAAAACATGTTGTTTATACAGAGTATGACCAGAAAATTGAACAATGTAGGATAAGTAGGTCTTTTTCATTTAAAATTTCTTAAAAATAAATACGTACTTTATATGTAGTGCTTATAAAGGTTGAACATAAACTTACTTCGGTTTTCTCGTAGTCAACTTGAGTCCAAAAATATTGTCCGCACTCTCTCCAGAACGTTTTGTGACTCAAAATCAACGACAATGAAAGCTTTTAATTACTAGTTAGGCTAACTTTCGGATAATCCGAACTTTTCGGAATCCGAACAGGCTGTCCCCCCAATTAGTTCGGATTTTCGGGGTTCTACTGTACAAACCAATTTTTCTCCGCCACACAGCAAAAATGTATTACTCAACATTTGCCTGGTTTTTTGCTTTCTTTATTTTTCTACTACATATTGCTTAATCCTTTCAGACAACGAATTGATAAATTTAATCTTTGACATTACGGCCACGCAATAAAATCGCATATTTTTGTACCTGCTTACTATTCTATCATCAAAAAGTTCTCTAATATACAGAGATGTGCAGGCGCGGATACAGGGGGGGGGTCAACGGATCCGTGGACCCCCCTATTGTATTTGGTCTATAAGTATTTTTTTATTATTTTAATTTTTTTCTATTAACTCTAAACTTTGAGCCATTAGTACAACACTAAATTACACGACAACCGCTTCCAAAGAATTGAAAGAAGCCATAAAATCTAATAAAATACCCTTATCTGAAAAATAATCTGCAGGCGCATTTGTTTGGGTACCGATGGAACCATAAACAACGGAAATATTTTTCTCAATTCAAAGAATAACAAAAATGATATTTTAAAATGCAAATACATTACACTGGGTATAAACCTTATCTCATGAAAAGTCACGTTTCAAATTTGCGATACAATAAAGATATAAAAATTTGTATTTTACTAGATAATCCATGCGTACCTACCAATTGATGGTAGAAAGGTTAATCTTTATGGTAAAGAACGACCAGTGAGATTAATAGTCGTGAATTGTCTATCAATCCTTTTGATACCGTAGGTATCGGGGATTATATAGTGTATGTTATCCTTAGAGTAAGTGTGAGTCGTATGGCTGAATCTGGAAAATATAATATTTGAGTATTTGAGGTAAGTCTGCCCCCCCCCCCTATTATGAATTTCTAGATCCGCGCCTGGAGGTGGGCATATGTCAGCTGGCGTCGCCCACCGTTCTCTCCCGCGTTCAGTGTGCATTATCCATCAACACGACCGGCTGGGCATAAGTCAGTATGCTGTAGACTCTAAGGTCACCAGATATTACTCCTATGGATTTCTCAATCTGGAGCATGCTTAAGAACACTTATTGTAAATACATACTTAATTATTTTAGCGAATTTGCCAAACTTTAAAAGAAGAGAGAGGATGAAAGAATTACGGCAGACAAAACAAACGAAACAGATGAGAGGAGGGAAAAGCACCAACGCTTCTTCTTATTAAAGAGATAGTTAGTTAAAAGGTAGCCCAAAATATATTTGGGCAATCAAAGACCTAGGAACAATAAATCAGTTGGTAATTTTAGCAACTGGCCAGAGTAAAAGAGCAACAAGAATTCTGGCTATTTTCCCATGTAAAATTCCATAAGAAATCGCTAAGGTTCATTCTGGTCATTTTTGACGCTTTTTGTGTTGGAGGCGCGACGGCTTGTCAGGTGTTGAACAGGTATTGAACAGGTCTGAACAGGTTTTGCGCGCGCGCGGCTTGTTTAAGACCTGTTCAGACCTTTTTAGACCTGTTCAAGACCTGCTCAGACCTGTTTAGACCTGTTCAAGACCTGTTCGACACCTGACTAGTCGTCGCGCCTTTAACACAAAAAGCGTCAAAAATTACCAGAATGAACTTTAGCGATTTCTTATGGGATTTTACATGGGAAAATAGCCAGAACTCTTGTTGCTCTTTTACTGCCAAGAGTTGAATAGTAGGTCCTATAAGGATTGTAAAGCGCCCATTGAATTCACACTGAACCTAACCTAACCTATGAAAACTTCAACTTCTTGTCAACTTCATGTGCCAGAGAGACATCGGATAAATGAGAAGAGGAAGACCCATAACAAGGTTATGGATCTTTTTGGAACTGGATCTGGAGGAATGCGACGGATAAGAAACACTGCGGGAAAATTATTGAAGAGGTTAGGAAACAATGAGTTTTAAAGTTTTAGAATGATGTGATGGCGTTCATATTTTGTATAGGCTCCCTTTTGTTTAGTCCCAGCATTGTGCATTATCTTGAATTATGTGTATTATCGTGTTCTTTACTTTTTCTCCACGATTTTCTGTCTTTTAGTTTCTTTTCCATGTCTTCATATCTGTATATTTTACTCCTTCAGATATATTTCTGTTTACGTGGATTTTTTGTTTTTGAAGTTATACTTCTTTATATACTTCTTTAGGCGACATTGGGAAAATGTTGAGAGTGAATTTTTATAAAACCTCACGCGCATGCGCTCACAGACAGTATTGAGTTAGTTGCTAAATCTTTCAAATTATGTAAGTATCAGTGCAAATAAGGTGTGAAAAGGATATATTAGTGTTTTTAGTTAATATATTTATTATAATTTTTGTGTCTTTGGATTTGTCTTTCTCGGGTCTAATAAATATTATTAAAACATTTTTATATAATTCACTTGGTCTATTTGTCATGACAAATCCTGAAATCGAGTATAAACATAGAGAAAATATATCAGTGGTAGAGCATTCGACTGCAGATCGAGAGGTCCTCGGTTCAAATCCTCGTGTTTTCTATTTTTTTAATTTTTGGAATTGTTTTAATAAAAATTTTTGGAAAGTAGTAAGTATTAAAATTAGTTTAATATTTAAATAATTAAAAATAAACCGTTTAAAGTATATTTATTTTGTTGAAATCATATAATAGAAGTATAACTTCTTACGTGCATACAAAGTACACACACATTTTTTTTTGTTTTTCAAGGTACGCCGATGGAGACTGTTTCTGCATGTACATAAGAAGATGTTCCATATCTTACCATTATTATTCTATTTATAGTTTCCCACGCTTTAGAGTCTAGTCAAAAATTAGCACCAGGTACCAGGAACTTGCTGTCTTGATTGATAGAAATTGTATAATTAATTGACTGAGTCTAAACAATAATATATAACATATATGGAGAAACCTAACAAAATGTTAATCAATTCTTTTTGATATTATTTATTTGTTGAGATGAGTACATTATCAAAAGCCGAACTACAAAAAAATAAATATTCACCGTGCTTAATGAAGCAATTAACACGTTGAAACATAATCATCTATTAGCAAATTTCTAAAAATCCTAATATTTCATGCCTTATAATAAAATACCTCATAAATAAGCCCCACCTTTACTTAATCCGCTTCTTAATAAACAGATGTCTTCTGTCTACGTGACAACAATGGGATGGTGTAGATCAGATTCATTCACCTTGTCTAGAATTTATTTAGTAATGACAAAAACTATATATTTGTAACTTGATAGTTTATAATTAATTATCTAGCAATCGGTAGCTTAATTTGAATGGTGAAACTGGTTTTCGTTCTTTTGAAGTTCAAGTCATTTGAAATGTGGTGTTACAGTAGGATACTTAAAATAGCATGGTCGCAGAAAGAAAAGAACATGGAAGTATTGCAAGAAATGGGCAAAGAATACTATGTAATAAACACAATAAAAATAAGAAACGAAATAAAAATATACCTACGGTTTCGTTTAGATTAAATTCGAGTCTTTTACGTGTTTCTACGTTTACCCGTTGTTCCGTCTCCTTATAGTTTAGTTAATTTTAGTTTTTTTGATTTTATTTTACGATGTAAATTCATATCAGACCATTCTTAAAGTTTGGGTAAATTATTTTCCAGAAATCTCTTAAAAGATTAAAATACATTCATTCTTACCCATATTTCTGGGTAAAATTTATCATAATCATCTTTAGAAAGTAGGTATTTGGAAAGTTATGCGAGTGAAGCAATATGATAAGGACAGTGATGACGATTAGTTAATTACGTTTTTTCCAAAGTGAAATTTTGTAGGACAGATATAGACTTTTTTGTTTTCCCCACCACCAGGGGATTTCTGGTCAAGTGCCGTTTTGTAATTTTAGTACTTAGTATTCAGTAGCGAGCGAAAATTAGATCTGTAAACACATATAGCAATCAATAAAGAGTTCTATCGAAAAGTATTGTCGCATATTATTTTAATTTGCTAAAGTAATATTTATATTATATAGTATAAAAATCGTGGGTCAAACACCCGCCATCAAAGACACAAAGCCTCTTTGATGGCGGGTGTTTGACCCACCATCATTTGGTGGGTCCACCATCACGGATGAGGAAAATATTTTACATCAAAGTCTTTCTATTTTTCTTTGATATATGATTATTTCCCTGATCATAATCAGTTATCTATAATTTACAGATCACAAATAATTTGAGATGTTAAAAAATTTGCCTGGATTGAATCCGGTCCTGTAAACGCTGTTCCCCGTCGCCTTTATACGAACTCGCGACCTCTTTGTCTTGCTTTCATCCAAATTTTATACACTTGAAGTACATTTTTTAGATATATGTAGGAATTAGTAATTTCACCCTTTCGCTTTTTTCGGAGGGAAGTTTTTAAGGGTGCTCCGGCGATTTATTGAACTTCGAGGGAGTGATATCAAATTTTATGTTCGTATAGGTGCACATTAGACCCTTATGAATCTGTTTTTTTGCCTCTTCTGGACGTTTTGGCCGAACATAATTGGGAAGTTGCTTTATGAGCCAGCTCTTATATTCGTTCGGTTTGTATTTACGGTCTAAAATTTTTTGGAGATGCTCAATAAAACGGAAAATAAGTTTTTTATTCGGCGATTTTTTATGTTTATGGATAAATATATAACTGGGTTTTTAAATTTTTTAATGGGGTCTGCACTCCACAACTGCAGGATGAGTTTACCTAATAAAAAAACATCATTTATTTCGCTTTTGAGCCGAAGGGAGAAAGAAAGGCCTTCAGAGTAAATTTATGCATACATCATTTACTAAGCAAACGAACGTTTATTGCTCTATAATCTACTTTTTTTGATTTCACAGTCATTTTCGGTATTTTTTTGGAATCATCAAAAAAATTTAATCTACTTTTTTATTATTCTTAACGAAACTTTTACCTTTTTAAATAAAAAAAAAATTTATTTTTTTTTGTAAAGACATTGCTTAATATCATAGATAGAAATACTGTCATACAATTTTATCAAGAAATTCGATATAGAAACGAAGTTATAGCTGTATTTAGAACGGCACCTATCTCAGCTAAAACTAGTTTGTATAAAAAACGCGCGCGACGCCTGACCTGTGCAGCTGCAACTAGACAGTTGGGTTCTAAAACTTATAAAGCAAGCATGTGTTTTATATTATTGAAATTTATCGAAAATTATTGTTTTGAAAATCGGAAAAACTACCTGGATCTGGTGGTCATTTAAAAGGTAGTCGAAGTAAGGAGACGCATCTAAATAAGCATAAAATTGGAGAAATAACAACGAGTTGGTCAAAAAATATTGACGAAGCTCGTATGGCTCAAGACAATAGAAGGAGTAGCAAGTTATCAAAAGGGGACCAAATTATAAAAAAAAACGCTTTGACCGACCATTTATAACTTTTACTGGACAGTGAAGTCATTAAATATGCATCAGAAATCGCTAAATAAAGGAAAAACAGAAATATGACCATTTTATTCGATAAAATTAGAGTAAAATTACTTTAAACGGGTTTTTCTCGAAATCAAATTTTTCAAAACAGCGGCGTTTTCCTCAAAATCTACGACACCAATTTTAGTAAACCAAATTTATTTTGATACTTCATATACTTTGATATACTTTTTTTTTAAACTATACTTTTTTTTGATACTTTGTATACGGCTACTAAATAAACCCATAAGAAGTAAAAAAATCCCACCTTTTTAGGACAAATGCAAATTTACCCCCAAAAAAAACTTTTCTTTAAATTTCTTACAAAATCGCGTGTAAAGGAAATAAATATATAAAATATACCTACTTTAAGAGCGCAGGCGCAAAATTTCGGGCCAATTCTCTTTAAATGCATTCATTTTTTTTAATCCTAAGAAAACTAATAAGAATTTTTGGAAAATTTAAACGCAGAATGTAATATTACATTATTACTGAGGGCCGAAAGTCAATGAAAAACTTCTAAATATAATGTTTATTTTAATAGGTTTCAGGGGTGAAAAAGAAGAGAAAATTTAGTGTGATTTTTAAATTTAAATGTCTCATTCAAAAGAAACTTTTTGTTTATTCTAATAGACCGGTCTAGTTAGACTCAAAAATAGGAGTGAGGTTACAATAATTACCATCAAGCTGAAAATTGGCAGGATTGTGCAAAATACTATCATAAATGAAATCTAAAAAGTCCTCATAAATCCGACCCAAGTTAAAAAATTTACGCGGGGTCAAAGGTCACCAAATATGGTTTTTAACGATTTTCAGCGAAACGGTAAGTTTTATCATAAAATTAGTTTTAACAAAAAATGTAGATTAGATAATTATCTATAAAAAATATCTTAATACTTTTTTTCGTAAGAGCCACCGTTTTTGAGATACAACGATTCAAAGAGTTGAAAGAGTTCAATCGTCATATTTATGTATGTATTAGTACACCACGTTTAAACATCACTGAAGCTGTAATACAAGTAAAAATAATATTCTATCGGTCAACTTAACTTATATTACACATAATAATATAAGATATTATAAGGATAATGTTTCTACTATACAACTTGCGGTCTACCGAGGGATGCAATGTATAAGCTGTATTATATTACAGTGCCAACAAAAAATCTTTACAAAGTGAATATAACGCGAAAATAATAAGAATTATTATTTCAATTTTACGGCTTATTCCCAACAAAATAGTAAATTGATATGACAAAGTATTAACCTATAATAATTCTTCTTACTGACGCGTCTTATTCAATTTGTAAAGATGGGTTTTGTTTTGTCGGAATAAACACGTTCGTCTGCTAATCTAATCACCCTACCTATTTTTTTTTTTCAGAAGGGTTTGAACATAATAATGAAAGCCAACTTTATAGGCAAATTGTTTATTGCTAAGTACTAAAAAGCATTTAAATATACAATAAACTTTAGGCAAATTTAGTTTGTTTACTATTATGCAAATTACACCGTTATCTTCCTGGAAATCCTTCAGGTAGATGACAGCCTCGAGGTATTAATTAGTCTTAAGTACTACTCCGGAGTGAATATACGTGTTAAACCTAATTTTACTTAAATATGCTGAAGTTTTTAAAAAACTAATTCAGCTCCACAAGAAGTTATTTCCAACGGAATTAGCTTTCTTCTCCATGTATGGAGCGCCTAAAAAACTACGTGCTTAGATAAGTTTCGATATGCATGTTTCTTTAAAAATAATCGAAATAAAAAACAAGTGCAAATATCTTGTCTTCCTCCAACCTCAGCGGCTGCTCATCAACATCTTTTTCGAGTATATTACCAAGTTCAAGTGTGGCTTGGTTATTAGCTAGATCCAAAAGACTGGGGATGGAAATTAGTCGACAGCTCATTAGAACCAATTAAAAACTTTACTCCCACCTGCGCCGGAAAAACTCCTGAGCATAATTTTTTGCAACTGTAAAAAGGGATGTAGCGCTAAATGTGGTTACAAAAAAGTTGGACTGTTTGTGTGTTGACAAAACCAGTCGTGCTCCAATGTTGAATCCCCAACAATTGAGGATTCATTTGATTCTATCGAGGTGCCATGCGATGTGTCATTATTGGGGCAATTTACTTGCACCCAGGATGAACAAGAAGAAGAAGAACAAGAAGAATAAGAAGAAGAAGAAAAACTAGAAGGTGAAGAAGAAGAAGAAGAAGAAGAAGCAGAAGAATTAGAAAATTATGAACCAGTCGGATGAATTTCCCTTTTTTTTTAATTTATACCGCTTTTTATAAATTTTATCATTTTTAACCCTGGCCAATATCAATTATTCAATAGCTTCAAATTAAACAGAGTCATAACAGATCCGTGCTGGTAATTTTCGTGCTTTTTTCGTGCTGGTAATCGCCTTGCAGCGAAACCAAAAACAAAAAAGAAGAAGATAACAGATCCGTGGAATACGCCTACTGGGGTAACCACGTTAATAAACGTGCTAAGTGCACTACCTCAAAGGTCGTGCGGAAACGTGTGCGCATATTATGACGATTACAACTTTTTGAATCGTTGTATCTCAAAAACGGTGGCTCTTAGGAAAAAAAGTAATAAGATATTTTTTATAGATAATTATATAATCTACATTTTTTGTTAGAACTAGTTTTATGATAAAACTTACCGTTTCGCTGAAAATTGCTAAAAACTATATTTGGTGACCTTTGACCCCGCGTAAATTTTTTAGCTCAGGTCGGATTTATGAGGACTTTTTAGATTTCATTTATGATGGTATTTTGAACAATCCTACCAATTTTCAGCTTGATGGTAATTTTTGTACCCTCGGATGTGTAAGTTGACCGGAGTATAAGGGACTTTCGGCCCTCTGTAATAATGTAATGTTTCATTCTGCGTTTAAATTTTTCAAAATTATTTATTAGTTTTCTCAGGATTTAAAAAAAAAATTAATGCATTTAAAAAGCATTGGTCCGAAATTTTGCGCCTACGCTCTTAATGTTTATGTATTTAATAGGTTTAAGTCTCAAAAAAATGTTCCATGGGGACAGAAAAGTGTCTCCCAAATTAAAATGCATATTTTGGAAGGCAACCTCTGCAGCGGTGAAAAACAACTAAAATTGCCAAAAAAAATTTTTTTTAGACCTCGAAACCTTTTGAACATTATTTAAAAAATAATTGTAATCATAAATATAATAGTTTTTCCTTAAAAATACTTTAAAATTGTCTTTTTTCAATTTAAAAAGTAAAAGTGCCCTTAATAGATAACAATTTTCTTGTTGCAATGTTCCTGTTTTCTGGTGAGCTCCTTTATCTTAAAAAGTATCATCACCTGCACAACTGCCCGTTCCGTCCGTCCTCTCAATCAGAACACATCATAAACCGCGTCTCTGTGTGGTGGCGCCCTCAGCCGCGAGGGTGGCCACTCCACGAAACTTCAGTGCGGCTCCGAACACGAAGGGGAACAGAATGCCGCCGTTTTGGGGTTCTTTCGTGAGGATGCAGGTATCCGAAATCTGAAATTTCCGCCAGCAGGTCAGTGGACTTACCGAAATGTTTTGGTGACATTCTTGAAATAGATTTTAATGATGATGAGGATGTAAACACTGGTTCAGGTTGTTCGACATGATTTTTCGGTTTTGATAAGACGGTATTTGAGGTTTTTTAACGTTTACGTTGGAATTCCGATAGGGATGATAATAAAATGAGAGTTTTACGTGATGATAGGTTGATAGGTATCAAGCTGGGTATCTTGAACGTTTTTTAATATCCATACAATATTTTTAAAGTAGGTTTGGAAAGTCAACTTGTTTCAGAGATCATATGGCATAATTATTATTAAAGAGATTATTATTGTACAGAGATTACATTATAGGGCAGATAATATGTCCTTGAATTTTACGAAAAAAATGAGATAAAACTAAAGCCACCACTGTTTAGCATAACAAACTACCTACTACAGCTATCAAACACAAAAATTTGTCACTAATTAGGTACATTAGTTCTTATCAAAAAATCAAAAGATGGTAGATGCAATATTTTATGATCGTATCACATAAAAATTAGCAATATTCATTGACCTTGTAATTAACGAGCAAAATGATTTCATATAGGCAAGCATATACCTATTAAAATCAATACATATAGTGCCATAGAATGATTCAGGATTAGTTTTTAAAGAAACAAAAATAATAAGTTATGAAAAGTGGATCAATTCGACCATTTTATTTATTACCTCTGACAGACAAGCTGTACTAAATACATAGTATAATATCTACAACTTGTGTCTATAACAGCTTGAAACTTCAAATAGCCATTTAAATGACTGCTGAAGCACAACAATCTATCTTTGCAATAAGTGCTTAAAGGCCTAAAGGAAATGCAGCTAATAGTCAGGGCCGTAACTACCATTGGGGCAACCGGGGCAGTGCCCCGGGGGCCCCGACCAAGGGGGGCCCCGTGCATAGATTTGAACTAGGAAAATAAAAATGTGTATTTGGAAAGCAGATCCCAACGAAATATTTTCAAATGACACAATTTTAAAAAGACCGCAAAATAGTTTTAATTTTTCACTGGGGAAATTAGTCTTTTAGACTAAAATGCAATTGGAACAGAACAGGGCCCCTGAGGCCTGAGCTAAGCTGGGGCCCCCGAGACCTTAACTTAAAAATTTAAATTATTACTTAAGAAATTAGTTATTTCGGCGTAATAAAACCTGAAATGCCAGTGGAAGAGGGGGGCCCGGGCTAAGCTGGGGCCCCCGAGACCTTTCGTAAACTTTGGCGAAATAAAAACTAAAATGCAAGCGGAATAGGGATCCCAGGTCCCAGCTACTTTGTCTTAATCAATTTACCCCATACCACATCTTGGTACGTGAAAGGAACCACATATTGAAAAGAAAGGTACCTATAGATAAGATAAAATGAGCACATTAGTATCAGTCCCACCAGTACACTGACCAGCTTCACTGAGTGTGCTTGGCTCACACTGCAGTAGCTTGGCACCTTAAGGTGCTTTTAAATCAAAGTGAACACGAACGAAGGAACGAATTCGTAGGTGTTCGCTTGGTTATTCGTTCGGTACAAAGTAAAACCATTTACATTGTATCGAACGAACGCATTCGTTGATAATCCGTCCGCAATGTCAAATACATATGAAGTTGTAATCATTAGCCCTGCTAATTTTATAGTTATTGCAAGACATGCTGAAAAAAAGAAAGAAGTGAGTGTGGTGTTCACATAGGAGGGAAAATGCGCTTTCAAGGGGTTAAATATCAAACATTTTTCCGGCCCCCCTTTGCGCTGGGGGTAAATTCCCCAAACCTCCCGGTAGGTGGCCCCCGGATCACATTTGCCCCGGGGCCCCCAACATCGTAGTTACGGCCCTGCTAATAGTTTTGATAAAGAAAATCGTACTCTTTTTCTCGGACCAGAACTAATCTAAGGCATCCCAAAAGCCGCATCGTGGACGTTGGCCAAATATAGGTAGGCTACTGGTAAAATATTTCACACCAATTCACATAAAAAACGAATAAAAAGGTTTTTGGACTAATCTATGGATGCCTGAGATGTATACAATTTTTTTCTTATTTTTCTATATTTTTATTGTCCTTGTATTTCCTCAGTTATATCTAGAGAGAAGAAAACTCGAGTATTTGGGTCACCTGATGAGAGGTCATAAATACGCATTACTTCAAAATATAATGCAAGGAAAAATAGAAGGAAATCGGAATCCAGGCCGTAGAAGAATGTCGTGGATGCGGAATTTGAGAGAGTGGTTTGGCTGCACCACTAATGAACTTTTTAGGTCAGCTGTAAACAAAGTCAGGGTAGCCTTGATGATTTCCAATCTCCGATAGGAGTGGCACGAGAAGAAGAAGATCTAGAGATACCTACTTACATTTGTTAGATATTTAGTTTTTGCTAGATTTATTTTTAGTCCTACATATTTCTTTTGATTTTGTATTTATATTGCGTGTATGTTTGTATGTATATATTTTATAGCTAAAAGCTTATAAAGACTTAAAAACTTCGACTACATTTCAGAACGCAGTAGAGCAACCTCTTATTGGTCAAATTGATGATTTGTTATCACTTTTTTTTTCTATTATTCGCTTAAATCTTTTTAAAGAAAGTGTTTCAAATAATTATGGCTTCACCAGTTGTAGGCAACATTGTAAAATACATATAAATCCGTCGATGGCCATTATGCTTTAAAAGAAGAGAGATAAAGAAAGAGTTACGGTAGACAAAACAAACGAAACATAAGAGGAGGGAAAAACACCAACGATTCTTTATTATTAACTTCAAATTGATGATTTGGTATCACTTTTTTTTTCTATTATTCGTTTAAATCTTTTTAAAGAAAATGTTTCAAGTAATTATGGCTTCACCAGTTGTAGCCATATTGGTCTATAGTAGGATAATACTTAATTCGAAGATTTTCCTGGTTGTGATATCATAATATTTATCTTCTTCAATAGTAACTTTCTAGAGTCTTAAAACAAATCTTAGCCTTAATACAGCATTTCTTAAATTTAACGTCTTAACTGTGGGTTGACATGGAAGGTTTTTTAATATTTCCTATTGCTACTTTTCTGTGACGTTGAAATGATTCCTTCTTCTGTTTAACAGAGCAGCATGTATACTTCATCCGGCTTCAAAGCTTAGCTCGAAGCCACCGTGATCGACGTCGCAGCTTGTCATTGGTTAGAAATGAATTTCTAACCGATCACAATCTGCAATGGTGTGACACACCCACCGGTAACGGTAACCTCGAGCTTAGCTTGAAGTCGGATGAAGTATAGAGACAATTTTTTGATACATTTTCAGAAGTGTTAAATATTGTTCAAAAGCGTAATATCCGCCTCTATAGCGTTAAATAAACATTTTCTGTCTGTAGAATCAACATTTTTTTAGCTTCCATAAACATTTTAAATTACATATAAATCCGTCGATGGCCATTATGCTTGCGCCTAAATTTATCGTCACTTAAACCATTCAAAAAAGAAATTAAAACTATCATAAAAGAAAACTCATCAATGCGATCTTTTATTACTAATTTTATATCAAACCCTATAAAAGTAAAGTACGAATTGATGTTCGAAAGTTTTTAATGTCTCGGTATTAAGTATTAGGTGAAATACATAAATAAAGGGATGTTAACGATCTCTCGAAAGTCATATTTTATTTAAGAATGTTCTAAGTTCGTTCATTAACTCTATTTAAATGATTTGAATTCAAAGAAATACAATTAATTTCTGGGATGAAATCTGTTTCTTCTACTTACTTAAATACTTATGTACTTAGTGTTCGAATAAGTACTCGATCATACAAAACTATTAAAAATATTTTTAATTTTTCAATAGATATATAACTCCACTTTTGACAACACTGCCAACATTGTTAATATAAAAGACAATAGTTTTAGTGTTCATGTGCGCCTAATTCATGTTTTCAAAAAGAAGACTTTCCAAATACCAGGGCACCCGCCTTCACCTTCAGAGCAAATTAAAAGATGCTGACCATGCAACATCTCTGTTAGTAGAAGCCCTCAAAAAATCCGTTAAGGATTTGACTTCACATAGTCTCTTAACTGCTTAAACCCAAGGTTGCCATACCTCTACAGCCAGAATTTGCGTGACAATAACTATTGATAGACAATAGTGTACATAGACATTTGAATATTTAAAAGACTAGTAAGCCATATTGTATAGTTATAGTATTTTGTTTCTGTTTCCCTTTAGGATCACATTTGTTGGGTTTCTTTGTTTATATTGTTTGGTTTTCTCTTTATTTCCTATTTGCTTTGCTCTACTTGTGTATTTCTCTCTCTTCAATAAATTGTTAGTACCTTTGGATAGCTTTTGAACCACTAGTGTTGAAGATGTCAACTTATTTTAAAGTAATATTGTAGCGTATTCCCAATATAAATAGTAAATTGGTATCACTGAAGAAACATAAAGCAGAACAAAGGCTGCAAACCGATCTATGTATGCACTGAATAAAATTATAAAATAGAAAAGCTTATGATAAGTCGATTAAACATCAAAATCTACAAATCCATTGTCAGACCTACAATAACACATGAATGTGAAATATGGACGATGTCCAAAACTAATAAAGAAAAACATTTTTCGACCTTATCACGATGTATCCACAAACCAATATAGAATGAGGACAAACAGAAATAAAACAACTTTTCCAATAACAGTTCCCTAAGATTTATCCCACTTCTGTCACTAATGTTATACTTGTTGCTAAACCTTTTATTGAAATACCATTTTCATCAAGAGAGTTTTTCTATGTGGGGTAAATCTTAGGAAACTGTCGTCATAATATTATCCAAGGGATTAAATCTCAGAGGCTAAAATGGACAGGACACTTACATCTAGGGGAACAAGGGGCTTGTTGTAACAGGGGTAAGTAGCAACATGGCTTTTTCATAGGTTATTTGACCGTTGTTAACTAATTTAGCTGGCTCAATCTTATTCTCTTATCGCCCTGCAAATGACACCGTCTAGCCAGTCATCCTCCCATACTTGCAAATAGTAGTTTTGTGCACGAGCTTCAATTGGATGAGTTAATATAAAATTTGACACTCATAAAATTTTGGTTATCGCTATTGTTTTAAATGGAAATGAAACTTTTGGTGTTCATTTCTTTTCTAAATTTAGTTATTCTTTAATGTTGCTTAACAATTCTACGATTAGGAAGATATTTTTACAGTTATTTTAATAAATATACAAAATTGTGCTACGGGGTATGTTGTAACAAAACGTTGGGGCTTGTTGTAACATGTTGTAATATGGCTTCGTATATTCTGAAGTGTGCTGAAATATATTTTGGAATAATTCCCATGAAGATGCGAAAACTGTCTTACCAATGTGCCGTAAAACTCAGTGCTAAGCAACTTTTTTCTTATTGGTATCAAAATTATAGAGTTGGTCCAGATTGGGTTCAAAATGTTATGCGTAGAAATTTACATTTATATTTAAGAACACCGGAAGCCACGCTATTAAGTCGAGCAACATCTTTGAAAAGGAGCAACGTTCTTATTTTCTTCGAAATGTACCAAAAAATTCAAATTATCGTACTGGTACAACCTGCCCCCATAGATGCTACAACTAGCCCCAAGCGTGGGGTAAGTTGTAACAATTCACTTTTTTTCGTAAAATGCTAGTTGATTAAACAATACCAGTCTTTTTAACTTTTTTTCAGTTCAATTCGATTCAGAAAGAGTTAAACTAGCGTTAAGTGTTTAATTAGTGATAATTGGGAAAATAGCTGTCAAGATATATTTAATTTTATGAAAATTGTTACAACTAGCCCCCTCCTCCCCTACTTGGTGATAAAATCTTGGAAACTGGTTTCGAGGAGGTCCCTACAGGAGAAAGACCAACTGGACATCCCAGAATGCAGTGCATATGCATCCACTCAAATCTCCAAAACATGAATATTCCACTAGGTATCAGATTGATGGGAAACCGAGCCTTTTGGGAAAAAGTTGTAAAGTCATCCAATACCCACCCAGGGTTGTAGCGCTACATGATGATGATGATGAAGTTGGTACAATAGAAACCCTAGAATGCACCCATATTGAAGGAATTGCATAAATGCACAAAGTATTTACTCGTTTCTTCTCTAGAACTTTATTTTTCGTCCTCGATAAGTTTATTATGAAATCCTTACAGAAACTATTCTAATTCATTACTATTACTATCAAAATATATACGTTTATCCTGCTGCTAATCCTCAATATATTAAATATCTCAAACGACGTGTTACTTTCAATATTATCGACTGTTGCCGTATTATTTACATAATAAATAGTGGTATAATACGCAAGAACTGCTCGGTTTTCTAATACCAAAGAAGCGCGTGGGATTGGAAATTACCATCAGATGAAAATAAACCAACAAATAAGGATAATAAAAATAAATAATATATAGAAATAATCGAGGTATAAATTTCAGTGAGATATTAATATTATAGACTGAGAATTTCTTCTCGATAGAGATTGCAATGTTAATAGGAATTTATTGTTCACTATAATTACAATGCAATGATTACGTGATTATTAATAGGCAGATTAAAAAAATAATATGGTGATTAAGTAAGAAAAAATATATGTGCAGATTTCTATGTACCAACAAAAAAGTAGTTGTTGGGTTTTTAAAAAGGTATGAATAGGTACCATTTAGTACAATATGCTACTTACTATTTAGAATAATAATTATCAAAAGAGTATTGTCGTGATGTTATAACCAAAGGCCGGATGGAATGAGAAGAAGAGGCAGGCCCAGAGCACGAATTAAGGACCTGGTGGACGACGACTTACGAGCATTAAGAGAAATTGGAAAACCAAGGCGAGGAATAATAAGGAATGGAAGCTGATTCTGGAACAGGCCAAGACCCAACATAGGTTGTAGAACCAATGATGATAATGATTTTCGTGATGTTCCGTACAATTTGCTGTAGTGTGTCAAATTTTCTGTTTTTATTTGAATACACTTCTTGCTCAGTCTTAGTTTAAGCCAAATACAACATTATATTTTTTAAGTTTATAAAAAATACCTCCTTTTGGTGATATTGAATCTATTGTTTCTTTCCATGATAAGCAAAACGTTGGTATATTCATGTGGTTCTTTGTGATTCGTATACATACAAAGAACTACTAGATTGGTTAGTCAGAATAGTGAACTTAACATGATTATAAATAACATGAATTATTAATGATAGCATTTTTATGACACAGCTAATAATCTCCAAATGTCATAAGTCAGTGACGATTCAAAAATACTTGACATACTCTTATTCTAAATGTTGCAGTGGTTTCACTGATAATGTTTATAATTATTAAATATTAGCATTTGTTGTAACCCAGAAGGACATTTTGTCAGAAAAGTTTGCTAAGATAAATATGTTACAAACTTTCGTCAGGAGATTACTGAAGGCTTGTCTAACGGATTAAAATCAACTGGTGAAGGTTATAGTTCGATTATCATATTGAAGGAGATAAAGGATTTGTTCATCAGGTTTGATACAGTTTGTTTCACATTCTACGAAAGACTAGCATGAACAAATTAAGTTCTGGTGTATTCGAATATTATCTTGCTCAAATGAAACGTTTGCTATGCTGTCGCAGTTATGGACGATGCCAGTATCATTCAAGATTAAAGTAAACATTATATACTTAATAGGAAGTAGGTACAGTCATGTAAACAACATTCACCAACATTTAGAAGTACCTATGTTTAAAGTAGATATGAGAATAGAAGAAATAATAGAACAAAACAAATTAATGATGTATCAAATGAGTATCAAAACCGAAGATGCCGAAATATTTACTTAGCTATTTAATAAATGTACCCATATTCTCTTAACAGCTTAACAGAGATTCTCTTCTTTGCAAAGACTGTTGTAATCTTCTGTAATAAAAACTTTGATTTCATGCATTTTCAAATCCAGGATAACTTGTATATAATTTTAAAGTTTACAATTACCTACAGTGTTTCTCGAAATAGCATAAAACACATTATTTAATATGAAAAACATTTTCTGCTGTAGAAAACTGTCTATCAGAAAACACGTTTTGCCTTTAAATACTAGTACAACAATAACTCGCCTACAAAAAGGTTTGTGTACCTACATTTGGTAGATTTGTAAATAGTTGTTAATCGAGTTACTTAGATAATAATAGAAATAGATAAGAAATAAATAGTTAATTATTAGATAATAATATAGATCGAGTTAGTTAGAGTCTAATAGAAATATAAAACTGTATAGTCTTAGATGAAAATGATTCGCGAATTATACAAAAACTACTGGAAACTGGATTATAGATTTATAGTGAACCTGGTATTACTAGGTCTACCAAAATAAACAGGCTGAGGTGACTAGGCCACATAGAGAGGATGAATTAGATATAGCCGCCGAAACAAATTTATAACCAAATAACGAATGGAGTGAGAAGGGGAGACAGGCATGGAGCAAGATTTAGGGATGACGTGGAAGAATAAGTGTTAAGAGTACGTCGTTGGAATACCAAGGACTGGCATAAGAATGGAAGCTGATCCTGGAATAGGCCAATACCAGCCATGGGTTTTAGAGCCAATGATGATGATATGAATATTAAACAATGTCCTGGTTTGGACATACACCAAGATCTGAAAATATCTGTTGATAAAAAAATATTTACTTGAGAACTTCAATAGAAGACGACACGGGAAAAATATAGGTATATTTTCCTCCAGAATGCACCATTTTAAACATTTGAAATTTTGAATAAATTGAATACATCATAGACCCAACAAAAGAAAATAAGGAAATATAAAGAAATTGGTGAGAACCGACCTTAAGAAGATTCATTTTACATATTATAAATATTTTATCGTAAAAACAGTTGTTGTGATAAGCTGAAGTAAAATTACTTAGGTTTAAAATTAGATACTTAACTTAGAATACTTAACTTAGATTTGATAATAACCAATATTATTAATTAGTCCTGTCGCCAGGGGGGGTACAACGGCCTCCTGTATTCAGATGGACTTACCCAAGTTTTTTTTATGTATTTTGACTTGTAGAACACGAATTTTTTGGGTAACAGTTGATCCGGATGTCGATAAGATTGTTATAAACCAAGAAGTTGAGGAATCACATAACAGCGATTTCTCGCAAAACAAAACATTTTTTTGTATTTTTTTGGCCATTCTAACCAAAAAATGTTCCTACAATTTTTTTCGTAGGATGCATAGTTTTCGAGATAAACGGGGTTGAACTTTCAAAAAATCGAAAAATTGCAATTTTTGAACCCGAATAACTTTTGATTAAAAAATAAAATAGCAATTCTGCTTACAGCATTTGAAAGCTCAAGTCAAATTATATCGGTTTTAATTATTTGTATTGCTAAAAATTTATTATTTTATTGTTAAAACAAAGCTACAAACACCTAGTGCTTGAGTGATGTTTTCAATGATTTCTCATTTAAAATCAAACGAGTAGGTAGAGGAGATAAGAGTGCAAGCGGGGCTATTTCTACGTAGCATGCATGTAAACGCATGTATTAGGCACGGGAAACACTATGTGTTTATAGCTTTTTTTAACAATCAAAAAATAAATTTGTAGCAATGCAAATATTCAAAACAGATATAATTTGACTCAAACTTTTAAAGCTGGTAAGCAGAATTGCTATTTTATTTTTTATTCAAAGGTTATTCGGGTTCAAAAATTGCAATTTTTCGATTTTTTGAAAGTTCAGCCGCGTTTATCTCGAAAACTATGCATCCTACGAAAAAACTTGTAGGAACATTTTTTGGTTAGAATGACCCAAAAAATACAAAAAAATGTTTTGTTTTGCGAGAAATTGCTGTCATGTAATTCCTCAACTTCTTTGTTTATAACAATCTTATCGACATCCGGATCAACTGTTACCCAAAAAATTCGTATTCTACGGGCCAAAATACATAAAAAAAACTTGGGTAAGTCCATCTGAATTAAGAAGGCCGTTGTACCCCCCCTGGCGACAGGACTAAATTATTGTAAATATTTTCTAACGATTTTGAAGTGGGAAAATTACAAAGGTTGCAATATTTTGGGACAGCAATAGTGATTGACCTAATCGAAGTTTTCAGCAAAAATTGCATAGTAAAACCAAACATTTCATAGTTTTCATATATAACTGACAATAAGGACCTTGTTCTCTTATCACTTTCATTTTTACTCGTTTATATACAATCAATTTCACATTTTTATCTGTTTTAAATTCAGTTTACTAGGTAATGAAAGCAACAAAAACAAAGCTATGACAACAAAAGGAACCTTAAGTCTGGAGCCCATGTGGTCAAGAACAATGTTCTTTTATTTTTTTATATAGCTACTGCATCTAAACAATATTATTTTGAAGATTACTGTATCATATTGCACATTCCGTCACTACTAAAATAAACGATCTAATTCATTTGAATATTACAAAATTGGCAGTATCTGTTTTATTTATAACTAACTCATTTGTTTATTTACATTATGAATTACACTTATTAATGTGTTTATTAATTGAACATATATACAAAGTTGAATATGAGTAGTATTTATTTCAATAATTCGTGAAATAGTATTTACTGTTGTTAGTTCTCACATTACTAGTGTTACATGTGTTTATGTAGTAATATTTTTTTATCACATCGTTCGGCAGTTGGATTGATTTTTATAAACATTGGAATGATGGTGTTTATTTATATACATACATATTGACGATTTGATCGTATTTAACCATGACGTGATTATCAATGTTTTATTTGATTAAGCATTTAGATTGCTAGCAATTTTTATTCTTTTTACCAAAATTTGGTTTACCATTTAATACTCATTTATACTGATTTTGAGAGTAAAAATGATAAAAGTACCCAGAAATTAAAGATATAGTCGGTTCGCTAAACTCAGACACAATTGGCTAGTGATTTTAGTAAGTAATTTTGCCAATTTGGTAAATTTGACAAAATTGGCCAAAAACAAAAAAAAATACCTACTACAATTACTGGCCAGTTGTGCTGAGTTTAACGAACGGACTATAATTACGATCTGCCTATATTCTCTATCATAATAAGCTCAGTTATATGTTTAGTTTATGTTCAATGTACGACTTATTGGAATAAAGTTTTAGTAAAGTTCACTACAATGATTTACTTGTTTGATTATTCATCAGTGTTGTAGTTAAGTTTTAAAATTAATGCCAATAAAGTTATCCAATATAAACAAACATAAAAAACAATATAAAATTAAAGACTACATTTTATTCCAACATACATATTATGATACTAGAAATATAAGTAGTTAGGTAAAAGATATGAGCGTAGACCTGACTATTAGCAATATCAATATCATTCAATATTCAATCTGCACTTAGTTAGAATGAGACCAACTACAGCAAAAAATATTGAGATAATTGGTAAATAATAATAACATGTATATTTATTATTTTGATCACGAACATCACTAAAAAATCTTTAGAATATCGCAACAATAGAATTAGATCATAATATGACAGAACAAACATCTTGAATATTAGAAGGAACGAAAATATTGGACTTTGCTTGTTTTGAATCAATTTAAGATTTTTTTATTGAACTTAATGAAAATAATGTAGGTGTAGAGACCGCGTTTAAAATAAAAACTTTAAATACGTTGATATGTAAATTTTTTTCGAAGTGTTTTTTAATTTTTATTTCAAAATACTATGTTTATTCAATTAGGTATCTATTGAAATTGATATTTATCATTAAAAAAGCTTTTCAATACTGTCAAAAAACGCAAAGATGGAAATATATGATAATATGACAGGACGATGATCTTGAATATTGGAAGGAATGAATTGTCCTTGGACTAGCTGTTTTGAAACATTATTCTGTTCGACGTGGTCTTTTCCTTATTTTTTTCCGAAATTCACTACATACTTTTATTCAGATATCTATTGAAATTAAGCTTTGTCATTAAAAAAGCCTTAGAATTTTGTTAAAAAACTAAAATATGGAACTAGATCCATAATACGACATAACGATGATCTTGAATATTGGAAGGAAAAAATTGTCCTCGGACTAAAATTTTTTTAATCATTTTAAGATTTTTTAATGAAACAATAGAAAACAATTCACGTGTACAGACGACGTAAAAAAATTAAAATAAGTTCGTACCTATGCATAGGTATATGTATTTTTATGTGGTTTTTTCGTTATCTCTTTGCGAAATTCCCTATGTTTATTCAAACTTCTATTGAAAATTAACTACGAATTTAAAATGTTTTTTAAATCAGTTCTTAAAATAAACAATGCTAATTTTTTAGGTTGGAACAAAAGGGAAATATTAACTTATGGCTTTAACTGTTTCTATTTAAATAAGGCAATTTAAATAAGTTCCTATATTTATGGATTTTAAAATATAATATTAAAATCCAGTGAATATCTATTCAACACTTTGAGTACTGCAATGTTTAATTTGACATTTCTTAAGACATCGCAAATACCCACTTATTTAATTATTTCTCTATTTTTACTGATTTATCAAAAAAAAAAAACAACGGGAAATACGTTTTCAATTTAATTTCAAAATGACCTTTTTTGTTCGTAAACATACTAGTGTTGTGGATTTTTTTTTATTTTAATGAATTGTTTTTCTTTCTAAAAAGGGTGTTGCGTTTGGCCTCTATTTGTAAAATTAAAATTTTAACACACCTTTAGTATGATATAAAGGTAAACACAATATAATTTGCTTTTTAAAATAAAATTAATGGTAAAAATTTTATCTATGAGGTGAACGTATTTTTAATTGAATATTAATATTGAATTTTGTTACATATTATACTTACAGTAAATAGGTATCTTAAAGATATAACTACATAGGTTACATACCATGTATATTTGAAACTCATTAAAAAGTGCTATTTTAAAAATATTTAAATTTTATTTTATTCACTCTTGAAAAAATTCCTTGATTTTTTTATTCTTGTTTACAGGAAAATACGAACTATAACTTCATTTTTATAACTTTAAAAAATTTCTGAACAACATTACATTAAATTTTGACAGCATTGTCATTATGGAACATTATTTTTTCACGCATTATTTTATTCACTCTTCGTTATTGAGAATCATACATCCTTTTTTTTTAACAAAAAATCCTTGATTTTTTAATTCTTGTGTACAGGAAAATACGAACTATAACTTCATTTTTATAACTTTCAAAAATTTCTGAACAGCATTACATTAAATTTTGACAGCATTGCACATACATCCTTTTTATTTTTAAACTAAAAATCCTTGATTTTTTAATTCTTGCGTACAGGAAAATACGAACTATAACTTCATTTTTATAACTTTCAAAAATTTCTGAACACCATTACATTAAATTTTGACAGCATTGTCATTATTGCACATGTTCTCAACCAATATGTATACCTATCCTCCCAAAATTTAACACTTCAATATTCTTCAAGATACTGAACGAATTCTAAAATTTTTACAAAATTTGATCAATTATTTTTAATGTCGTGTAATAGTTATAAAATGTTTCATTTATTCCTAATAATTTATTTGGTAATAATAATTACATTCTTGTAGAAAAATTTGTTCTGTGTTGTGGTAATTAATGAGTAGGTACCTATATATTATATAATTAGTTTATACTTTTTACTCTATTGTATACATAGGAATATTAAGTCATTTACTTGAACAACATTATATTAATTTTCCAAGTTGTCTATCATTTTTTCTACCATCTTGATGATCTTTGTACAACGTGCTTTGATTTTTCCTCAAGTCCCAAAACATTGGTGAATATTAAATCGCAAAATTTAATTCACATTATTTTTTATTGGAATTTGAAGGACTCTTGTGATTTCACCTAGTTTTAGCAGTATTTGCCATATAGTCGGTTCGCTAAACTCAGACACAACTGGCTAGTTATTTTAGTAAGTAATTTTGGTAATTTAGTAAAATTGGCAAAAAGATAATTATTAAATAGTTAATAATTACTAAATAGCTAGTAATTTTGCCAATGTTGGCAAAATTGGCCAAAAACAAAAAAATACTTACTAAAATCACTAGCCAGTTGTGTCGTTTAGCGAACCGACTATAGCAAGCAGACGAATAACGTTAGTGTTTTCTGTCAGATACAAGTCGCAAAATTACTGATAAGAGTAGGTAATCAACTATTGTTAGTAAACATTGCCTCTTAACTTGACAATTGTATTTTCAGAAAGAAGAATTTATACACCATAACAATTTCTTCAAAAATAGTTGTACAGCATTTGTAATCTTATTCTTCAGTATGCCATTAAGTAATGATTGAAAATTAATTACTAATTAAAAATTGGAAATATTTTGTTTTGACGTTTCGGTCTCCAAATCAAAAACCGCATTGAGAATGATGTGGATGGGAATCGAAACGTCAAAATAAAATATTTCCAATTTTACAAATTGTAGGTTATTTAATTTTCAATCCTACAATAATTATTGACAAGATAAATCGTCAGAAAAATATTAATTCTTCCAAGTTTGGAAGATGTCATAAAATCAATGGAATTTCAAAAAGAATTTAAAAATTCATTAAATTGGTATAACCCCCTTTTTTCAACTTTACAATAATTTTTCTAAATGACTTACGAAGTAGATAATATAATAACAAAAATTAGAGAATCATAAATCCTATTTTTTTTTAACAAAAAAATACTTGATTTTTTAATTCTTGCGTACAGGAAAATACGAACTAGGTATAACTTCATTTTTATAACTTTCAAAAATTTCTGAACAGCATTACATTAAATTTTGACAGCATTTTGAACGAATTCTAAAATTGCAAAATTTAATAAATTATTTTTAATGTCGTGTAAGTAATAGTTATAAAATGTTTCATTTATTCCTTTTTATAATTTATTTATAATTTCCTATTTATAATTTATTTGGTAATGATTACATTCTTGTAGAAAAATTTGTTCTGTGCTGTGGTAATTAATGAGTAAGTAGTATATTATATAATTAGTTTATACTTTTTACTCTATTGTATATATAGGAAAATGTAGTCATTTGCTTGAACATTATATTAATTTTCCAAGTTGTCTATCATTTTTTCTACCAAGAAAGATCATCAAGAATCTTTGTACAACGTGCGTATTTGATTTTTCCTCAAGTCACAAAACATTTGTGAATATTAAATCGCAAAATTTAATTCACATTATTTTTTATTGGAATTATAAGGACTCTCGCACCTAGTTTTAGCAGTATTTGCCATAGCAGACGAATAACGTTAGTGTTTTCTGTCAGATACAAGTCGCAAAATTACTGATGATAAGAGTAGATAATCAACTATTGTTAGTAAACATTGCCCCTTAACTTGACACTTGTATTTTCAGAAAGAAGAATTTATACACCATAACAATTTCTTCAAATATATTTGTGCAGTATTTGTAATCTTATTCTTCAGTTTGTCATTAAGATGATTGGAAATTAATTGATAATTAAAAATTGGAAATATTTTGTTTTGACGTTTCGGTCTCCAAATCAAAAACCGCATTGAGAATGATGTGGATGGGAATCGAAACGTCAAAATAAAATACTTCCAATTTTACAAATTGTAGGTTATTTAATTTTCAATCCTACAATTGACAAGATAAATCGTCAGAAAAATATTAATTCTTCAAAGTTTGGAAGATGTCATAAAATTAATGGAATTTCAAAAATAATTTAAAAATTCATTAAATTAGTATAACCCCCTTTTCAAACTTTACAATAATTTTTCTAAATGACTTACGAAGTAATAATAACAAAAATTAGAGGTGACCACTTTTCAAAAATTAACACATAGGTAAATACATAATTCTTTAATTTTGAAACAGCTTATTAGGAAGTACTAATTAAGATAATATGTTAATGTATGTTTTGTTGTCTTGTTCTTTGTTTTTGTTGCTCTTTGGTTTGTTGTTATGATCCGTATGTATAGCGTATAGGTAAACAAAGTGGTGCCTACCTGTTGCCAAAATTGTGCCAAGAGATAGATCCTTTCCTTTTTGAACAGCCAATCCATTGACTGCATAGTCTGCATGTCCATATCTCCACCAGGGGGTGGTAAACTGGCGGCCGCTGTCGGCTGCATATGTTCCAACTCCGCCAGTGTTGCGAAAGAAATGTCACTGTCGGATAAGAAACACAACTGTTTCACCTTTCAAAAATAGTAAAAATCAACCCGACACAGCTTGACATTGTCCGGATCACTAATCTGTAGCACTGTCATCACCAGCAATGTTATTTTGTTCTTTCAAAGATAAAAAGGAAAAATCCGTATGAGGCACAGTTTACAAATACACAATCTTTGATTTAATCGAAACCGGAAGCGCAATCGGAAGTTTACAAAACTTGTCACACGGGGTTTTGAAGATCAGTTCGTAAATCGCATAGAGCGCTGAGCACGTGTTTTCGTCAGGATAACTACCCCAAGACTGACGACTGACTTGGTCTTGCATGGTGCATTCGGCCCGTACTCCTTCCCTCTCGCTCGCGCGTCTTCTGTTTTCCTATCGCTCCGCCCCTAGTGTTGGAAGGAGTCGCCCTCTGGTGGCGATTCTCGCACTCCAATCCTACGCCTCTCTCGCTCGCGCAAACATCACGGGCTGCATCTATTCTTTTTCAGCGTACGGAGTGGTCGCGGCCAATACAAGCGCTGTAAAGTAAAGGCTGATATTTTCTTTTTACCAAAATCGAAAGATATCTATGTGCGCATTTCGCTACCCCCTTCCTTTACGTATATTATAAGGTTTTTTTTCGTGATGGATGAGAGTTAAGGGGTGATTTTGGGGCGCATGTGCTGGCTTGTAGTGTGTTGTGTGTTTTTCGTGAGGAGCGTGTGTGTATGGGCATTTTTGAGGTTTCTTATTAATTTTTTTGGGGTTTTGGGGCAGTCTTAAGTTTTTGTTGCCTTGAACATGTGTTACGTCTTTTTTTCTAATGCAAATCAGTCTGTAACAAGTTGTTTACAGTGCCTACTAACCTTTTAGCTTTTTAGTTCTTTTCAAGAGGAAAACATCTTGCATCTTGAGTGATGTTTTCCTCATGAATGAATCTACCTAATTCTACTTATACTTATTAACTTTTCGCAATTTAACAACGGCTATAATGTACTTATTTGTATTTTCAAATAAATCTTCTTTACTTGATCTATTCTTAAATTCGATTCTGTGAGTAGGATTTCTTCAGTTTGTTCCTGTTGTTTATTTACTTCTTCTTCTATTTTTATGATTAAATGTTGCTCTATAATTTTCTCACTTCTCGCATTATTTAGATATCTATTATTTGTAATTTTAATATTATTGTCTATGTTTGCTTTTTCTCCTTGTTTGTTTACCTATAGGCTCGCTTGCAAGAGCCTGCTTTATTGTTGATTTCTTGAAGAAATAGTGTTAGTAAACTGCATTTTCATCATACATGAGTTTTGAAACTAGTGTGTCATTTGGAAAATTTCATAGATGAAAATTTAATGTCAAATAAAACGTATTTTTACTTAAAATTGAGTTTTATTCGCATTAAACAAGGGCGGATCCAGGACCGATTTTCGGGAGGGGCCATGAACTTTTTTTGAGGAGGTTGACAAAAAAAATTACGGGGGTAATTTTTAAAAATTAGGGTTACAATGTAATGGTGAGTTTTAAGGCACTTTTCACACACTTTTACCGTGTGTGAGAAGTGCCTTAAAACTCACCATTCTTGCCGTAGTACCGATTCCTACACCTTTCTTCATATTCAAGTTCTTTCAACAAGTTTAATACTATTTTTCCCAAAGCTTCTCCTGTCAGGCCTTGCTCTTTCCCCCTTTCTTGATTTTCACTAATTATTTTTAGGTTCTCGTAAGCGTCAATGAACTTGACAAAGTCTTCACGAATGTTGTTATTGTGTATGTATCTCAAATTTAGAGAAAGCTGTTCCACGTGGGATACGTCGATCGTTTCGTCAAATATGACAGAGTAACAATTTGCACTTTAAACCTGATTCATTATTTGTTCAATTATTTCTTCACCACAACATGTTAATTGATTTTAACTATTGCTACTAATGTATGTTGCTTAGGAAGATGCTGTAGATAGATGTTTAAGAGTCTTATCTCCTGATGTGATTTTAAACCTTAATAATTCCCCTCATTGCTAGGTCCAGCATCTTCGTCCATAAGCAGAAGGCCATTGTTAAGGCAATACGTAAAGTATCCTTAACAATAGTAACCTATACTTATTGTACGGTTATAGAGTATATTCCCATAGGTAAGCTGGTTAAGAGTAGATAACGATTTTTCATATGTAATTTAAAGTATTATCTGCATAAATGGCACAAAGAATATTTGCTACGAGAGGTATATGGTTCAAAATGCATACAGTATCACGACTAATAAGTTATGTTCACATACATGTAGAGTACTTACAGTTTTATTCCTTGATGACGTGTCACATCAGAGCTCTGATTGAATTCCATAATCCATTTGGTTCATTTGTAAGGCACTCACTAATACGCTAAATAAATCATCGTCGATAATACTGAGCAGATTGAATTATCTGAGCGGTATAAAACGATAGCAAAAAAAAGCCGGTAAAATGCGGCCTTTTTACGAATAGCGGGAGCGTCGATAGATTAGAGATGATTCTCGTTAGGAAGCTTTTGACGATCTGCCCCGGCGAGGGGTTCAAATGCGAGTCTCAACAATAACCTGGAGTTTCCAGAAAGGTTACATAAATACTACTTGAATTTTAAGTAATCAGTAGTACAGGGGCGTAACTAATTATTTTAGTGAGCCGTGTATAATATATTTATTGTACATATTGCCGGGGGCGACAGGCGAGAGAGATGGCCTATATCACCTCGAAGAGAGGGGATTGGCAAAGATGTGCACAACGATAAGAAATGTTTGAAGAAATTAGAGTTTATATACACAAGGGGTAACAACGATAAAATGGAGGAAAACGATAAGTTTTCCCCCTAGGGATAGATTTTAATCTTCCAGGGGAATCACAGCGATTTTCGTAATACCACGAAGAAAATCACCGTGAGTAGTGTGAATCTTGACAGTACGAACTAGACCATCCTTACCAGGCAATACATCTATTACCCTGGCAGTTGGCCATAAGAGTGGAGGAGTACCATCCTCCTTCAACAGAACCAAATCCCCGATCTTGACAGGGTCAGTAGGGTCGGTCCATTTATTTCTTTGCTGCAGGAGGCAAAGATAGTCTTTTTTCCACAATTTCCAAAATTGCTGTTGAATTTTACTAATACGCTGAAAAAGATTCAACCTATTTTCAGGTATCTCTGAAACACTTGGTTCAGGGGGCGCGGTTAAACTTCTTTGAACTAAGAAGTGAGCTGGAGATAGGAAAGCGAAGTCATTGGCGTCAGACGACATCCTAGTGATGGGTCTCGAATTTAGAATAGCCTCGATTTGGCATAATACTGTGTTAAACACTTCAAAGGTGAAGTGGGAATTTCCTATAATTCGATAGAGGTGATACTTCACACTCTTTATTCCTACCTCATGGAGGCCGAATTGATGGGGGTTGCGGGGAACACCCATCTTGAAAGTTATGGAGTTTTGAGTACAGAATTCCTTAATCTGTTCCGAATTATTTTGATTTAAGAAAAAATCATAGAATTCGCGCATTTCATTTTTTGCCCCATGGAAATTTGTGGCATTGTCGCTCCAAATAATACTGGGCGTGGATCTTCTGGCAATAAACCTTTTCAGAGTAAGAATATAGGCTTCTGCGCTTAATCCTGTGACGAGTTCGATATGAACACATTTAGTGCTCATGCAAATGAAATAGGCTACGTATGCTTTGTAAAGCGGTGCCTTCCTCAAATGTGAGGACTTAATTAAGAAGAACCCCCCATAGTCCACTGAGACGACTTGGAAGGGTCTAGTGGGGAGTACACGATCGGGATGCATATCTGCCATCTGTTGAACAGAATTGGGTGTCATGAATCGGAAACAGTTTACACACTTACGAATTAAGCGTTTAATCTGTCTTAATCCGTCAATTGGCCAGTACTTCATTTTGACATACGAAAGTACTGTTTGCGCGCCTGAATGTAATAACTTATGATGAGCTTGAGTCAAGATTAGTTCTACAACTCGACATTTAGAAGGAAGTAGAATGGGGTGTTTTTGATTATACGATATGGGGGCGTGTCGGAGACGTCCTCCCACACGAATCAGCCCATCATTATGTTGTAGGAAGGGGTTGAGTTTACGAATGGCTTTATTGGTCACGAGTTTAGCATTTTTCAATTCAAGAATCTCTTTTTTAAAGTAGATACTTTGGATATACCTGATGATCGCGTGATCAGCGATCTCCATTTCGGGTGGCGTCAATATATCCGTATCTCGTGGAGAGTTATTTATTTTCTTTTTAATATTACTGATGAATCTAAAAAGATAAGCGACAATTCTTTGAATTTTACGAAAAGAAGAAGATTTAGCGAATAGATTTTCAAAGGTGTCGTTGAGTTCGTGATTTGTTGCTATGTTTGAGACAACTAACTTCCTTAATTCAGGAAGATCATCCTGAAAATGAGGAATTTGATGAAGAGAAAAATCGATGGGATTGTCTCTAATAAAGCTAGGTCCGCATAACCAGTCTTCGGTGGTCTGGGGATTATCAAAGACATTTATCCCTCTGGAAGCGGGGTCAGCGATGTTTTCGTGACTTCTGACGAAATGGAAATCACAAGGAAAAGTTTCCAACAAGGAATTGACCTTTTGAATTCTGTTTTGTACAAAAATGTTCCAAATGTGTTTTTTAGAAAGTATCCAAGACAAGGCAATTGTAGAGTCAGCAAAGAGATGAGATGAAGATATACTCAAATTTTTCTTGAAGATGTGAAAAAGTCTATGAGCCAGAGTGACTCCCAACACTATTCCACAAAGTTCCAATTTGGGGATGGTGAGTTTATTTTTTAGCGGAGAAATTTTGTTTTTAGAAGCGATAAGCCGCGACGATACAGAAAAGTCTGAGTATGTCGCTTTGAGATACACACAAGTGCTGTATATTTTTTCCGATGCGTCGGTGAAAATAATTAATTGAACATCAACAACTTTCTTTTGTAAAAGTAAGCATCGAGGTACCTTGACCTCTTCTATAGTTTTGAATGTCGATAAGAGGTTTTGCCAATTTTTCATAATGATGGGTGAGTCAATGGGTTGATCCCAGTCCAATTTCTGGGACCATATTTCCTGTATCAAGAGCTTAGCGTTCACAAGGACAGGGGATAACCATCCTAGCGGGTCATACAAAGTAGCAATGTAGGAGAGAATAGTACGTTTAGTAACAACATTAGCCAATTTGAAGATAGGAGTTTTAAACGAAAAGTGGTCGCGTTCTGAATCCCAGAATATGCCTAAGACTTTATCAGATCCCGTGAAGTTAAGACTGACTTCAGAGATGGGATTTAAATTGTGTTGAGACAGAAATTCTGAAGAACTGCAGTTCCACTTGTGGAGGAGGAAACCATGGGTTTCTAGCAAAGAAGTTAATTGTTCGAAAAGACAACTTAATTCATGAAGACTGTCAGCACCGCTGATCAGGTCATCCATATAGATAGATTCTTGCAGAACACTAGTAGCAAGTTCGTGGGTATGTTTGTTGTTGTCAGCGATGTGCTTGATAACTCTTTGAGCGATAAATGGGCTACTTGGGAGCCCGAAGGGTAATCTTTGAAATTGATAGCACCGTAAAGGCTGCTGAACATTGTCCCTAAAGAGAAAATTTAACAGAAATGTTTCAGTGGGACAAATGGCGATTTGTAGGAACATAGCCTTGATGTCGCCTACTAGTGCGAATTTAAACTGACGAAACTTAGCGAGAATGTCAAAAAGTTCATGTTGGACGACATAACCTTTGTCTATGACGTCACTGAGGGAGATTCCCGTAGACGATTTATTGTTTGGATCGAAAACTATACGAGTGGAAGTAGTAGAGTTGGATTTGAAAACGGGAAAGTGAGGGAGAAAGTAATTAGGTTTACCTGAGTCATTTAGCATTTTTAACGGCACTTGAATTATTTGTCCGTTATTGAGATATTCCGATATAATGTCCTGATACTTTTCCAATAAATCAGGGTTGAGTTGAAAACGTTTCTCGAGACTTAGAAAACGTCTTTTTGCCGAGAGAAACGAATTTCCCATGTCTATATCTTCGATAGGGAGTTTGAGATTGAGTGTGGACTCATATCGTCCATTGGGGAGAACATTAACATGTTTTACAAAATTAATTTCAGCGGGGTGATCATTAATGAGATCGGTGTTCTGAGGAGCGGCTTCTTCCAGCTCCCAGAATTTTTGTAAATGATCGGATAGTTCCTCGTTGGACACTACCGGCTCATTTACGGCGGAAGGAGTGTTATGAGAACAACAAGTAACGAGAGAGTTTGAATAAAATTCCAAAGCCTTTTTAGTATTTTTCGACTTAAGAGCAAAGTCTGGAACTGACCCTGATATCGTGTACCCGAGTAGAGTGCGTTGAAGAACGGGAAGACCTTTTCCCAAACGAATTATTTCAGGTTGAATGATATCGTTATACAGGTCTGCACCGAGCAGGATACCAATTGGGGATGTTACATGGAACATCGGATCACCTAATGGTATCTCTGAGGGTATGTTTAGTTTGCTCGCCGAAATAGAAATTTGAGGAAGCGGATTTGTTATCTTTGGGAGTACAGAGCACGAGATGTCAAAAGGAACGTCGTTAGCGACAGCGAAAATTGTTGTATCTACAATAGATTGAGACGAGGATGAGGTGGAGTTAATTCCATTGATCCGTAATTTTCCATCTCTAGTGGTGAGTGACAGTTCCTTTACGAGGTCAGCACTAATAAATGAAACCTGTGAGGCCGAGTCTAAAAGTGCCTTTGCGAAGACCCTCTTGCCGCTAGGAGCGACAAGATAGACCTGGAGTGTGCTTAATAACACCAAATGATTATCAAGCGAGGCTGCAGATAGAGCCATTGAATGTGGAGTCGAATTTTGAAGATTAACTTCCGTTTCAGGAGCTCTAACATGTGAGGGCCCCTGTTGTGAATTACCCTGTGTATGGGAGTTATTTGAGATAGCGGTTTTATTATGATTATTTGAGTTGTGTTGGCCAACAGCCGCGGAAGGGTTACTATGACCCGTTTTGTCGAAATGGAGCAACGTGTGATGACGAGATTTACAAACTATGCAAGAGAATTTGGATTTACACTGATCGAGCATGTGAGACCCAAGACAATTAATACAAAATTTATTTTGTTTGACAAAACTAAAACGTTCTTTAGAATTCAACTGCTTGAACTGAGGACAAGAGTAGATCGAGTGAGAGTCGTTGCAATAGGAACATTTCTTAGGACCTAAGCGAGGCGAAAGGTTACTGGTAGAAGTGTCTGAGGCTAGGTGTAAAGAGTGTCTGGAAGTAGTAGTCGATTTTGGTTTTGATTGAGATTGAATATTCTCAAGATGAACAACGCGTGTCTCGATTTCCCCTAGAAAATGGACAAAATCAGGGGTAGCTTGGCTACCACCGGATTGGAACTCAAGAGCCCTAATGGTAGGTGCGTCGAGTTTCTGAGTAGCGATATGTATGAGAAGTAAATGCAAGAGATCTGAAGGGGGCCTATTCAAGTTCAATAGGGCCTTGAAATTATTTGACATGACCGTATGAAAATTTCTTAATTGTGAGTGATTTGCGTTTCCAGAAATAGGAGGCGCATCAAGAATTTGAGAGATGAGAGTTTTGATAAGCGATTTAGAGTTGGCGTACCTTTGTGTCAGGTTATCCCGGGCTATTTTGTAATTGTCACCTGTGAGTGGGATATGCTCGAGAAGCGTCAAAGGCTCGGAAGTTAGAAAACTTTTGAGGTAAATGAGTTTTTCCAGATCACTTAATGTAGTATCAGATCCTATTATTGTATCAAAGGTCTCAATGAATGAATTGTATTCAGTAACTAAGCCACTAAATGGTTTTAACTGAATACGAGGGAGGTTTACTGTTCGTTGCCTAGCCATAGACTGTGAGGTTAGAGAAGAATTAGGGTCAAATTGGAGGGAGGGGGTAGCAGTCACATTAGAACTTTCAATGACCTCTAACCTTTCTTCCAATAGAGAAATTGTATCCAAATATTTATCAAAAACCACAGAGGAATCAGTAGAGGGGGTAGGTTCCTCGGGGATCGTCTCCAGCACATTTTGAGCATCGCGGAAAAGTCCGTAAGAATGTTTGAGTTGTGAAATTATTTCACGAATTTTATATTTGTTTAGAGAATTAAGAGTTGTGGGAACCGAATCAGCCAACTTGGTTATATCAAGTTTTGCGGTGAGCCTCTGTCGGTTATATTTTGATCGGTCAGCCATGTTGCGAGAATGTGAGATTAGATAGATTATTTGCAAATGTCTAAACCTATAAATCGATGCGAAAATGAGAGAATATGTACAATATATTATATATTACACGTTTAATAGTGTGAGATTGGCTTAATAGTATCACCCTGTATGAGCGCAGATTAGTATATGAAATGCAAAACTATAAAATTTCAAAATATATGCAATTTTCCAAAATGGGTATTTTTCAGCAAGTGTGAGACACCCTTAACAAGTATTTAAATTAATTAAATTGAAGGAAAAAACAATTATTTATTTTCTATAGTTTTCTAGAAGTGTAAAATGAGCTTAAGCGAAGCTAAATGTAGCAAAAACTTACAATTTATGCAAGAAAACAAAATTATTTTTAATAATTTTTGTAACCTGTGAACCAGGCTTAATCGGATTCAAAATTATAAATTTAATTTAAATCAAAAGGTTGAACAAACAATGTTAAAATTATAACACCCGTACTATCAGCCAAGAAATGAGTACACTTTTTGTATACTATAAACAGAAAAATATATTTACGAAAATAAAATAATGTAATATATGCAAATATTTTTTCATACAAACAAAACGACTCCTTTATTTGAACAAAGCAAGTAGTTTCTGAAATTGCACGTGTAGACCGGGCTTAACAACCTACCAGCTATTGTAGAGACGTGCTGGGTTAAATACTGAGAATTTGAGTGCAGAAAGAGAGGAATATTTTCAAATGCAACAGAAAGACACTATAAATGAAAAACCGTTATTCTCAGAATAGAGATTATCAAAATATGCAAATACGAAGGACCTTGAGGATTTAATTAATAAATAATTAATATGATACGGCTCGATGGAACAGAAATGTTAAGGCAATACGTAAAGTATCCTTAACAATAGTAACCTATACTTATTGTACGGTTATAGAGTATATTCCCATAGGTAAGCTGGTTAAGAGTAGATAACGATTTTTCATATGTAATTTAAAGTATTATCTGCATAAATGGCACAAAGAATATTTGCTACGAGAGGTATATGGTTCAAAATGCATACAGTATCACGACTAATAAGTTATGTTCACATACATGTAGAGTACTTACAGTTTTATTCCTTGATGACGTGTCACATCAGAGCTCTGATTGAATTCCATAATCCATTTGGTTCATTTGTAAGGCACTCACTAATACGCTAAATAAATCATCGTCGATAATACTGAGCAGATTGAATTATCTGAGCGGTATAAAACGATAGCAAAAAAAAGCCGGTAAAATGCGGCCTTTTTACGAATAGCGGGAGCGTCGATAGATTAGAGATGATTCTCGTTAGGAAGCTTTTGACGATCTGCCCCGGCGAGGGGTTCAAATGCGAGTCTCAACAATAACCTGGAGTTTCCAGAAAGGTTACATAAATACTACTTGAATTTTAAGTAATCAGTAGTACAGGGGCGTAACTAATTATTTTAGTGAGCCGTGTATAATATATTTATTGTACAGCCATCATCACGATGGTCTCTTAGAGGAATATTTTGTCGACATGAGAACACTATAGACCCTACTATTGGTCGTAGTCTTTCTTTATTTTTTTGTATCTGTTTAGACCTCTGAGAATCTATCTGGCTATAATGACTGACTTTTGAGGGTTACGATAACTTTGTAGAAAATCCAGCTCAACCTGAACGCACTCCTTGGGGTATGATTTTTTTATGGGTTTGTATGACTTCGTCTTTGCTCATGAGTTTGGAGAAAGATATTAAAGGTTTCGTGACAAGGCTTTGGGCTGTCATCCCTTTATTGTGACCATATTTTTCATTAGAAAAATGAAATGCAATACATACTTGTCAAACAATTCCTTTTGACTGTGCGAAAATACCAATCAACTCCTTTGTTCCAAGTCCTGGTGATTCAAGTAACGCTTTATTTCTTTTTTATTCTTTGTGTGTATAGAATATGAAAATTGAGATGATTTTGATGGCTGTCAAGGTCGTTTTAACAATTGGCACTTTGTAAAATTATCAACATTTTGATTTATAAAACATCCTATGTCATTCTTGAAGCGTCCAGAAAACACATTTATCCGCTATTTTGTACATATACATGTGTTTGACCTTAAAAGCATATATTAACTGCAAATATTTAAATTTATATTTTTTTGAATTCTCGGAGGGGGCCATGGCCCCCTTAGCCCCCTCCCTGAATCCGCCCTTGGCATTAAATATAGTGAATAATTCTCACATGAGGATTATTGTTAAGAATTTTGTCTCAACGGTTTTTCTGGTTTTGTTCAAAATACGAACAGTTGTGAGAGGAACTGCCTAAAAAATATATTGATGCATTTATTAGGAAAATTATCCATTAATATTTTCTATAAAAAGTGTAATAGGAAGGCTCTATATAGTTTGACTAAAGAAATTATCGACGCATTTAGTAGGAAAATTTTCCATTGACTTTCTATGAAAAGTGTGTCCTGAATGCTCTATAGGTATGTACAGTGATGAGCGCGGTAATAACCGGCTAAATAGCGCAAAAGATGGAAACATATTAAATTGTGAGATGAAAAGAAATAAAACTTTAGAGGTGTTAAAATTAGCGATAATAACATAATATACATTGACATTATATTGTTAGTCCAAGTAATGAAGCTTAAAATAGGACAAAACCTCGCAATTTTTACAGAATGGATCGATTTGCTTCAAAATTTGAGAATAAGTAGTGGATAGTCCAAGGATCAAAATCTATATCATGCCAAAAGGCGCTTTTACCGTGGGGGTGGTAGCCACCCCATCACGGGGGTGGAAATTTTTATTATATTTTGACCGCAAGAGTTGGTAAAAACATTCATTATAAGCAAAAAACGTTCTATACATTTTTTTGATAAAATTAATTATTTTCGATTTATTCGCTATCGAAAGTGTTAGTTTCATATCGCAAAAATCAATGTTTTTAATCAGTTTTCTGCTAATAACTCAAAAGTTTTCGTTTTATCAAAACAACTTTACTTAACAAAAATGTACCTTTTGAAAAAATAATCAAAACCGTTTTTTTTTTGTTTAGACCAATAGTAATCGAGCTATAGGTACTTTATTATGTTGGCTCTTCTTCGTCAAATGCTAAATATTGTAGTTTCAAAGTCAAAGGACGGGAAAACTATGCACTTTTTGAGGATAACTTGTTGAAACTAATTTAAAGTATTTAAAAATGTGTATCTCCAGAAATAGAAAAAATCTCTAGCTAAATAAATTAAGTGAAATAATGACAAGAATGTCAGTCCCTATTTTTTATTCAGCAAAAAAGTGATCGTAAACAACCCCCTAATCACCACCCTAATTAAAATTTGTCATTGAATAAATGTCTTGTTACTTTGTAAAGTCAAAACGCATATATAGATGTTTGTTTTCAAAATTGAGGTTTTTTGATGAACATTGATAATTGAGCTCATATTTTAAAAACTTTGAAGTATTAACCTCTTCGTTTACATATACCTATTATAAGGTTTTTTTTGTGATGGATGAAAGTTAAGGGGTGATTTTGGGGCGCATGTGCTGGCTTGTAGTGTGTTGTGTGTTTTTCGTGAGGAGCGTGTGTGTATGGGCATTTTTGAGGTTTCTTATTAATTTTTTTGGGGTTTTGGGGCAGTCTTAAGTTTTTGTTGCCTTGAACATGTGTTACGTCTTTCTTCTAATGCTAATAAGTCTGTAACAAGTAGTTGTTCACTGTGTTTAACCTTTCAGCTTTTTAGTTCTTTTCAAGAGGAAAATATCTTGAGTGATAATAAATAACCAGTCTACCTAATTCGACTTAACTTTTCGCAATTTAACAACGGATTTATATTTTCAAACAAATAGGTATTATCTATATATATGTTAATTTAATTTGTGTTATTTATTTTCTTCTTCTTCTGTTTTTATCTATAAATGTTATACTTTTATAGTTTTCACTACTCGCAGTACCTATTTATTATTTCTCACTTTAGATAATATTAGGTTCTGGTTATGTTTGCTTTTTCTCGTACACTATTTGTTTTGATCTATTTTTTTCTCGATTTCTTAAGACATTTGTTCTAAGTTCCAATAAACTGAATATTTTTCCTACATGAATTTTTAAACTATGTACATATTATGGCACTTGTGAAATTTCGTAGGTGAAAATCTAAACGTCAAATCAAAGGCATTTTCAATGAAAATAGAGTCTCATTTACATTAAATAAATATAGTAAATAATTCTCACGGTTTATTATCACGAATTTTGTCTCAATTGTTTTTCTGTTTTTGCCCAAAATGTGAACAAGGGGTGAGAGGAATTGAGTGGTAGGTAAACGAATTATTATCGATGCATTCAGTAGGCAAATTCTGCAATAACTTTCTTTGAAAATTGTGACCTGAATGGCACTGAATGCTCAAAACATAGTTTGCAAAAGTTATTCCTACTTGATTAACAGAGATTTTTGACAGATGTCGCAAGTCGCAAGCATACAACATAAAAGTGACTACTATTCATTATTACTACCTAACTAAAATAGGTATATCTACCTTCTCTTGCATACTTTTTATTCAAAACAAGAAGAATAATCATAAATAATGGAACCATACGCGTCATTATCAATTGACAATTGACTTATAGTGAACATCTGTATCCGCTGTCGCAATCAGATTATACTGTAATGTTTAGTAAGTGGGTGTGTTGAGTAAATACCTTGTTACTTAGTAAAGTCAAAAGTCATATATCTATAGTTATTTGTTTTCAAAATTGAGGTTTTTTGATAAAAATTGATCATATTGAGCTCATATTTTAAAAACTTCAATGTATGAGCCCCTTCCACGTATATTATAAGGTTTTTTTTCGTGATGGATGAGAGTTAAGGTGTGATTTTGGGGCGCATGTGCTGGCTTGTGTGTTTTTCGTGAGGAGCGTGTATGTATGGGCATTTTTGAGGTTTCTTATTAATTTTTTTTGGGGTTTTGGGGCAGTCTTGACTTTTTGTTGCCTTGAACATGTGTTACGTCTTTCTATTCTTAAATTCGATTCGGTGAGTAGGATTTCTTCAGTTTGTTCCTGTTGTTTATTTTCTTCTTCTTTTATCTGTAAAGGTTGCTCTATAATTTTCTCACTTCTCGCATTATTTAGATATTATTTCTAATTTTAATATTATTGTCTATGCTTGCTTTTTCTCCTTGTTTGTTTACCTATAGTCTCGCTTGCAGGAGCTTGCTTTATTGTTGATTTCTTGAAAAAATCGTTTTAGTAAACTGCATTTTCATCATACATGAGTTTTGAAACTAGTGTGTCATTTGGGAAATTTCACAGATGAAAATAAAATGTCAAATAAAACGTATTTTTACTTAAAATTGAGTTTTATTCGCATTAAATATAGTGAATAATTCTCACATGAGGTTTATTGTTAAGAATTTTGTCTCAACGGTTTTTCTGGTTTTGTTCAAAATATGAACAGGGGTGAGAGGAACTGCCTAAAAAAATATTGATGCATTTATTAGGAAAATTATCCATTAATATTTTCTATAGAAAGTGTGACAGGAAGGCTCTATATAGTTTGACTAAAGAAATTATCGACGCATTTAGTAGGAAAATTTGCCATTGACTTTCTATGAAAAGTGTGTCCTGAATGCTCTATATGTACAGTGATGAGCGCGGTAATAACCGGCTAAATAGCGCAAAAGATGGAAAACATATTAAATTGTGAGATGAAAAGAAATAAAACTTTATAGGTGTTAAAATTAGCGATAGTAACATATTATACATTGACATTATATTGATTGTTTCCCACCTTTACACGCATCAGAGGAGTAAGTCAATTAAAACTGTCACTGTGACACTGGCATTTCTCAAACTCGTCCGATACGTCTAAAGGTGGGAAACAATCAATATACTGTTATATTTCTATTTGATATGAAAATTAAAATTTGATAATTATAGACAAAATTCAATTTAATATAAAATATTTTCAATTTTCTCAACCACGGGCATATAAATTTGGAACAACCTGTATACAACAAATTGTTATATTTAATTTTAAGAAGTGATTAAATAAGACTCAAGTGAAATCGTTAATAGGTCATTATCGTTGTTCGCGGAAGGATCGGTCATTAGCCGATGCTAATTAAGACTAAGTGGAAATAGAGAATAGGTCATTAAAATTTGTATATAGTAGAAAGTAATTTTAGAATGGGAATTAACTATTTTCTTTGAAATCCATTAAGCATATTTAGAAAGTTTAAAAATTGGTTTTGAGGAATACTGCAAATGAGAGTTGGTGGTGGAATTTTAATTTGTGAATCTGGAAGGGATATTTAGAAAGTAGGGGAATGAATGACAAATAGAGATCAGAATGTTTTGAGCTGTCGAGAAGTGAAGTCGAGTAGTAGACGGTAGTGTACGGAGAGGGAGAAAGCCGGTAGTTCCGTGAGTGTGGAGTATCTATCGTGGAACGATAAGTAGGCCAGGTTGAGAGTAAAAGAACCTCCTTGAGCCAAGAGTGTCCCGGTAGCTGATAGCAGTTTCGAAAAAGGTAGAACACAGCATCACGACCGAAGCAGGAACGAGAGCTATTCGAGCTAGTTTTTCAAAGGAGTACATTACTGGAAGCCAGGACGAGGTTTGATCGCAGCCAAGGATAGCAGGAACGGGTTTTGTGTGAGGACATTTTCAGTTCACCAGGAAAAGGTCAGTCTCATTTGTTTGGACATGAATGTATGGGTTTTTCGTATTAAATTCCACATAAAAATTGAATAACATAATCAATAATATCAGAAAAGCTTCATCAAACTTAAATAGAGTTGTTGCTAATAACTCCTAATAGTTAAATGTTAATAAAAACTTTCAATTGAAAACCAAAAGGAAATAAGATTCCCATTTGTAAATGTTATGTTTAAGAATAATAAGAAATAGCAAATATTAAGCAGTGATTGTTTTTTTAAATAAAATAAAAAATATTTTGATTATAATTGTAACCCATATGTGTATTTTTTTTCTCTTTTTTTTCTATCCCGATTAGGAACCATTAAGAAATATTTAGAATCCACGAAAGTAAGTAATTAATTTATAATTCGCCCTGAGATTGAAAACATATTGATATGTGATCTGGTTAATTAATTAGACTAGTATTAATACATTGATTAAATTAAGTGACATATAAGAATATTATCTCATATCAATAATCAAGATCACAACAACTGTCGTCCAACGTGGAAAGCATTGTAAAGTATTTCTAGTGGCAAATTTGAAGGATAGAAAGAGTAAAGCCGGTATTTGAAAATTTATATGCCTGTGGTAAAAAGTGAGATACTTACATTTGACAACATAAAATTTTAGATCTCTTTAGGTACAAATTTTACATAACTGATTTAATATTTTATTTTTACGATATTTACATTTGATATATTTATTGACAATTTATAATATTTGGGTGAGAAAAAGTCGTCTTGGTAACATACTAGTAAAATTTCATATTTGGCGGGGATAGTACTTTTTGAAAACAAATGTCTGTGACAAGAAGCCAAAGCAAAGACAACAAAAAACAAAAGGAACATTCAGACCAAGAAGAGATTTTAGACACGACAATCATGGCATCAGAACAGCAAGAATTATCAGGAATAGATAAACTATTACAACTGATGCAACTCCAGTCACAAAAACTGGATGACAATCAACGAAAAGTGGATCGAAAAATGGATGAAACACAACAAAAATTGGATCAAAAAATGGATGAAACACAACAAAAAATGGATGAAACACAACAAAAAGTGGATCAAAAAATGGATGAAACACAACAAAAATTGGATCAAAAAATGGATGAAACACAACAAAAGATGAAACAAGCAATAGAAGAGAACAACAAGAAAATGGAGGAACGCATAGGAAAGTATGAAAAGGAAGTAAAAGGATGTTTGACAATGATCAAGAACGATATGGGACAACAAGAGACAGAGATTAAAGAAATCAAAAGCAAAATAAAGGAAATAACGAATTGCCAGAAAAAGGAAATAGAAAATTTGGAAAATAAGTTGGAAAATGCTATTCAAGTAGACAGAGAAGAAGTGGAAAAAAGAATCACAGAAATAGAAAAACAAGTCACCGAAAACCGGACGCAACAAAATGTAGGAGAAAGAAGAGAAATGGTTATACATAGCACAGATGACGTGAAGATAAGGTTTGGCGGGGATGTAAGAAGATTACACCCAGTGCCGTTCATAAATAGCCTGAAAAAGAAAATACAGCACATCGGAAATTTCGAAACAGCAAAAGAAACTATCAGAAACCATCTAAAATATGAAGCAAGCCTATGGTTCGATTGCAAAGAAGAAGAATTTGACAGTTGGCAACAATTTGAACAAAAATTTTTGAATTATTTCTGGGGAAAAGTCCAACAATTGGAAATTAACAAGGAATTGCAAAATGGGAAATACAATGATAGGATGGGTATATCAGAAAGGACATATGCATTACAAATTTACTATAACGCAAAACATCTACAATATAATTACTCATCGGAACAATTAGTCGAACTGATTGCAAGACATTTCGAAGAAACGCTGGAAGACCATATCACATTGCAAAATTACAAAGACATAGATAGTTTATGCCAATTCCTACAAATAAGAGAATCACGTCTAAGAGAAAGAAAATCAAGAAAGTCGCGAGAAGATTACAGGCCCCGAGAAACACAAGATTACAGAGATAGAAATCAAAATAGGAGGGACTATACAAGACGAGATTTTAATCCCAGAAGGGAAAACGAAAATAGAGACAACGGAAGAGGAAATTATGAACAAAGAAATAGGCAATGGAATGAGGACAGAAATCGAGAATACCAGAATAGAAACACCACACGCTCAAATCAAGAAAACAGAAATAATGGTAGACAAAATGAACAGGGATATCGAGAAAACCGAAACAGATCCGACAGACCAAGAGAAAATAGAAGAGAGGTAAATAATACCCAGACAGAAGAATATGACGGAGAGAGAAATTATGACGAAAATATAAACAACAATGAGCAACCGGCGTCTTCACGACGGCGCTCACTAAAAACAAAAAAACAAACAGGAATCTTTTGTCACCCCAAGGAGTTTATTAAATTGGCAGGAAACAACGAAAAGAAAAATGGAATTAATTTAAAATTTGTGGATGGATTTATCAACGAGACACCAATTAAAATTATGATAGATACTGGATCGGAAATAACATTGGTCAACAGAAAACTAATAGAAGAAGTTAACTTAACAAATTTAATTTACAAAATACCTAGGGTAAATTTAGTGGGCGCAAACAAACGGACATTGGCAACTATAAATGAAGGCATACGAGTAATGGTACGACTGGGTAAGAATATGTATGCACTACAATGTGTAATAATGCCAAATATGTCACATGACATGATAGTAGGAGTTGACGAATTGGCAGAAAAACATGTAGTGATAGATTTTAAAAATAATACGATGAAACTAACAGAAGAAAAAGAAAAGGAACAGAACAAGGAACAGGAGAAACAAAATACGGACGAATCAGGTAAAGAACAAACAGTGGAAATGAATTTGGCAACGAAGCAAGGACAAAGACGAAAAGGGAGAAAAAGTCAGAAAAGGATAAAAGAAAATGAAACCTGTGGCTCCTCAAAAGAAGAGTTGAGCCCAGAAGAAGAAAATTTGAGAGTATCAGAAACAAAGGAAACCTGGGATTCCTCAAAAGAAGAGACGAGCTCAGGAGAAGAAGAAATAAAGCTAAAAAATGAAAGTGAAAAGAATATGATTGAAACAGTAGTATTTGAAGAGGAGGTATATGCAAACGAGGATGCAGAATGCACGGTAAACATGTGTGAAGAATCTGAAAAAAAAGACAGAAAATTGATATGTGGAGAAGGGAAAGAAAAAGAATTGCGGTTGATGTTAAGAAACTACGAAAATTTGATCAATGAGGAAAACAGAGTGGCGAAAAAGTACGAACATTCATTTGAGGTGAAAAACTTGGGAAATTTTCGATCAAAGACTTACCCGATTCCATACAAGTATCGACAAGAGGTGAAAGAAGAAATAAATAAAATGTTGGAAGATCAAATCATCGAAAGATGTGATTCACCGTATGTTAACCTGATTGTGATAGTAAAGAAAAGCAATGGAGAATTGAGATTATGTTTAGATGCCAGGAATATCAACCAGCACACTGTATCACAATATGAATCACCTCTAAACATCGAGGCCATTTTTGGAAGAATCACCGGGTCACACATATTTTCGAAAATTGACTTAAAACACAGTTTTTGGTTGATACCGTTAGCTGAAAAGTGTAGAAACTACACCGCTTTTTCTATTGATGGTATTGTCTACCGGTTTAAGGTAGTGCCATTTGGATTGCAGAGTGCTTGTGCTGCACTCGTCCGAGCTCTACATACCATTTTGAATCGCCATGAAGATTTCATAGTTCATTATATCGATGATTTATTAATTTTTTCACAAGATACTCAGAGTCATCTGGAACACATAGAAATAATTCTGAAAGAATTGGACACAGCGGGATTGAAATTAAACATTGAAAAATGTCAATTTTTTCAAAAAGAAGTCATTTATTTGGGTTTTCAATTGGACACCAAAACAGTAAGATTAGCCGAAGACAGAGTCAAGCTCATAGATGAATACCCAAGACCAACGAATTTGAAAACATTGAGAGGTTTTCTTGGCACGATAAATTATTTTAAAAAGCTGATTCCCGATTTGAGCCAAAAGGAAATCCCTCTGATAAAATTGCTTAAAAAAGGAATAAAATGGAATTGGAAAGAAGAACAGGAGGAAGCTTTCGAAACATTAAAACGAGAATTCGCAAAAGGAACGAAAATATACCACCCCATTTACAATTTACCTTTTATACTCCGAACTGATGCGTCCATACAAAAATTTGCAGGAGTTCTGTCTCAAATACAAAACGACCAAGAAGTGCCGATATGTTTTATATCTCGAGTGACTAAAACACATGAGAGAAAATATAGTGTTACAGAATTGGAGTTTGCCAGTGTACTATATTGCGTAAACAAATTGAGGTTTTACTTATTGGGAGCAAAATTCACAATCGAAACAGACCATGCAGCTTTAGTACATATCATGAAGAATAGATTAGTAAATAATAGAATACATAGAGGCATTCTATTATTACAGGAGTATGATTTTGAGTTCCGATATATAAAAGGGAAAGACAACATAATAGCCGACGCTCTAACACGGGATGAGGACACCGGAAAAAAGGAAACAATTACTCTACAGGTGGGACTAAATAGATTAATACAAGAAGAAGGGATATATTCGTTAAATGAGATAAGGACAAACCAGGAAGACCTAGAGGAAAGAGAAAAAAGAAGAGCGGAAGTAGAAAATAACATATATTTTAAGAGAATAGACGGAAAGGAACTATATTTAGTGACACAGACATTGGCCGAAAAGATAATAAAGAAATTACATGAGGACAATGGGCATATCGGTAGCAGAAAAGTTTGGCTCGTTTTTAGGGAAAATTACATAAGCCGACAGGATTACCGCATTGCAAAGGAAATTACCCAGAAGTGCGATGTATGTCAAAAATATAAGAGTCGGAATTTCAAAAACGAAAATGTTGCCAAAAATATTGAAGCCCGAAACAAACTAGACATTGTAGCAATAGATATGTTAAGCGATCTAATTATGACCACTAAAAGGAACAAACATATTCTGGTAATGGTGGATGTGTTTTCAAAATACGTAAAATTATATAGTTGCCGCACCACAAAGGGGGAAGAAATATTAAGAAAAATAGACAATTTTATAGCCATAGTAGGAACACCAAAAAAGATTCTACTGGACAATGCAACGTATTTCCGAAATGATCGTTTCAAGGGACAACTTCGAGAACGAGCAATAGAGACAAATTTTGTCAGCATCAGGCATCCACAGAGTAATCCTTCGGAACGATTCATACAGGAAGTGACGAAATTTCTTCGCATTGCAACAGATGGTCAACATCGCCACTGGGACAGGAAAATGGCGGAAATAGAAAGGTATCTAAATACAATTCCGAGCACAGTAACAAAAGAGACCCCAGAATACATCATGAAGGGTGTACTGCCGATAAGGCCATGGGAAGACCAAGAGCCAAAAGAATATCAACAGGTGATTGAAACCGTACAGAGAAGATTACGGCGAAGCAACGAAAAATATATCCAAAGACAGGAACAAAATAGAAAAAGAAGACCAGTGACTTTCCAAAAGGGTGAAAAAGTACTCGTGAGGGCATTACGAGTATCAAATCTTCCTGTGGGCATTTGCGCAAAGTTGATGCCTGTTTTCGAAGGCCCGTATATCGTGAATAATGAAAATGGGATAAATAGTTATGAGTTGAGGCACAGGAACTCGGAAAAGATCCGAGGAATTTATAATATTCACGATGTATACAAATATCACGAATAAAAGACAGAATTACATGAAGTAGATAGTAAGTTAGGATATAAGACGTAGATTAAAGTAAGGAAATATACAGGGAGTTGGTTTTGCCTCGAGAAAATTTATTTAAAAATGCAGATAAATTTTATCGAATACAAGGCGGGGATTTGTTATATTTCTATTTGATATGAAAATTAAAATTTGATAATTATAGACAAAATTCAATTTAATATAAAATATTTTCAATTTTCTCAACCACGGGCATATAAATTTGGAACAACCTGTATACAACAAATTGTTATATTTAATTTTAAGAAGTGATTAAATAAGACTCAAGTGAAATCGTTAATAGGTCATTATCGTTGTTCGCGGAAGGATCGGTCATTAGCCGATGCTAATTAAGACTAAGTGGAAATAGAGAATAGGTCATTAAAATTTGTATATAGTAGAAAGTAATTTTAGAATGGGAATTAACTATTTTCTTTGAAATCCATTAAGCATATTTAGAAAGTTTAAAAATTGGTTTTGAGGAATACTGCAAATGAGAGTTGGTGGTGGAATTTTAATTTGTGAATCTGGAAGGGATATTTAGAAAGTAGGGGAATGAATGACAAATAGAGATCAGAATGTTTTGAGCTGTCGAGAAGTGAAGTCGAGTAGTAGACGGTAGTGTACGGAGAGGGAGAAAGCCGGTAGTTCCGTGAGTGTGGAGTATCTATCGTGGAACGATAAGTAGGCCAGGTTGAGAGTAAAAGAACCTCCTTGAGCCAAGAGTGTCCCGGTAGCTGATAGCAGTTTCGAAAAAGGTAGAACACAGCATCACGACCGAAGCAGGAACGAGAGCTATTCGAGCTAGTTTTTCAAAGGAGTACATTACTGGAAGCCAGGACGAGGTTTGATCGCAGCCAAGGATAGCAGGAACGGGTTTTGTGTGAGGACATTTTCAGTTCACCAGGAAAAGGTCAGTCTCATTTGTTTGGACATGAATGTATGGGTTTTTTCGTATTAAATTCCACATAAAAATTGAATAACATAATCAATAATATCAGAAAAGCTTCATCAAACTTAAATAGAGTTGTTGCTAATAACTCCTAATAGTTAAATGTTAATAAAAACTTTCAATTGAAAACCAAAAGGAAATAAGATTCCCATTTGTAAATGTTATGTTTAAGAATAATAAGAAATAGCAAATATTAAGCAGTGATTGTTTTTTTAAATAAAATAAAAAATATTTTGATTATAATTGTAACCCATATGTGTATTTTTTTTCTCTTTTTTTTCTATCCCGATTAGGAACCATTAAGAAATATTTAGAATCCACGAAAGTAAGTAATTAATTTATAATTCGCCCTGAGATTGAAAACATATTGATATGTGATCTGGTTAATTAATTAGACTAGTATTAATACATTGATTAAATTAAGTGACATATAAGAATATTATCTCATATCAATAATCAAGATCACAACAATACTTAATGTCAATTCTTAAGTTACTATATCGCTAAATTTACCACGTCTTCTAGGTTCATTCCTTTTTATTTCACAACTTAATACTATGTTTTCCATCTTTTTTGCGTTATTTGGCCGGTTATCATTGTAAGTATAGTTTGCAAAAGTTATTGTAGTCAATTAACTGAGCTTGGGACATTAAGAGAAGCAATGTCGCAATCATACAACATATAAGTTACTACTATTCATTACCACTAACTAAAAACCTTTTATTGTATACTTTTTATTCAAAACAAGAAGAATAATCATGAATAATGGAACTATTTTAGGTGTCATTATGAACTGATTTATAGTATCGTAGGTAAATATCTGTATCCAGTTGCAATCAGATTGAGGTAGAATAAATGTCTTGTTACTTTGTAAAGTCAAAAGACATATATAGTTGTTTGTTCAAAATTGAGGTTTTTTGATGAACATTTATAATTGAGCTCATAAGTATTTTAAAAACTTTGAAGTATGAGCCTCTTAGTTTACGTATACCTATTATAAGGTTTTTTTTTGATGGATGAGAGTTAGGTAAGCAGAGTTTCAGGATATTCGATAAAAATATCGATATTGTATTGATATCGTATCGAAAACCAGTATGATACCGATACAATACATACCTACCTTAGCAATATTAATGTCGATACGATACTCATTATCTGAAATCAATACAAAACTCTTGTATTGTCGATACGCTTGCCTTGATATTATTGAAAATATCGATATCGAGAAAAAAAAAATAAATAAAACGCCACAGTTGTTTGATTATATTTTGTGGAACAGGTATTTAGATCATAATTATATTTATTACATAAAAGTATAAGTGATCTGCAACCCAAGCATCAGCTGTTATAATATTTTACACTTGAGTGCATGAACTTGAAATTCTTGAGAGTGAGTAAACGTTTGTTATGATTACACTGTTTATATCATGTGGCATTTGTGGCAATATTATGGAAGTAAGTGATGATGACTCAAAAATAATTTTTAACAAATACTGAATTGCGATTTATTCCGAATCTCCGGGGATTTCCCTATATTTTAAAAAGTAGTTTTTAAACAATACAGAATTAGTAAGTATTTGTCGACTTTCAAAGAAGCATTCAGCCATATTCAATCTTTATAAGAATAAGAATATACATAAAAGTTATAAGCAATATTCGTAATATTTTTAGAATAATTTCCATTTGCCAAGCATGCAAAAGTGGGCATAAAGGGCCTACACAGCTCAGATGTATAATCCTTTTTATGTCGATATTTTATCGAGTATTGTATCGATATCGTATCGAAATCAATATCAATACGATATTTTTATAAGAAAGTATTGCCGATATCGATACTCGATACGATACTTCACCAATACAATACTCAATATTTAAAAAGTATCGATATTGTATCGTATCGTGAAGCTCTAGAGTTAAGGGGTGATTTTGGGGTGCATGTGCTGGCTTGTAGTGTGTTGTGTGTTTTTCGTGAGGAGCGTGTGTGCATGGGCATTTTTGAGGTTTCTTATTAATTTTTTTGGGGTTTTGGAGCAGCCTTAAGTTTTTGTTGCCTTGAACATGTGTTACGTCTTTTTTTTAATGCTAATCAGTTTGTAACAAGTTGTTTACAGTGCCTTCTATAACCTTTCAGTGTTTTAGTTCTTTTCGAGAGGAAAACATCTTGAGTGATGTTTTCCTATTGAATGAATCTACCTAATCCTACTTAAACTTATTAACTTTTCGCAATTTAACAACATGTATGTGTATTTTCAAATAAATCTTCTTTACTTCATCTATTCTTAAATTCGATTCTGTGAGTAGGATTTCTTCAGTTTGTTGCTGTTGTTTATTTTCTTCTTCTATTTTTATCTGTAAAGGTTGCTGCAGGTATAATTTTCTCACTTCTCGCATTATTAAGATATTATTTCTAATTTTAATATTATTGTCTATGTTTGTTTTTCTCCTTGTTTGTTTACCTATAGCCTCGCTTGCAGGAGCCTGCTTTATTGTTGATTTCTTGAAGAAATAGTGTTAGTAAACTGCATTTTCATCATACATGAGTTTTGAAACTAGTGTGTCATTTGGGAAATTTCATAGATAAAAATAAAATGTCAAATAAAACGTATTTTCAATTAAAATTGAGTTTTATTCACATTAAATATAGTGAATAATAATCTCACAGTAGGTTTATTGTTAAGAATTTTGTCTCAACGGTTTTTTTGGTTTTGTTCAAAATATGAACAGGGGTGAGAGGAACTGCCTAAAAAAATATTGATGCATTTATTAGGAAAATTATCCATTAATATTTCCTATAAAAAGTGTGACAGGAAGGCTCTATATAGTTTGACTAAAGAAATTATCGACGGATTTAGTAGGAAAATTTTCCATTGACTTTCTATGAAAAGTGTGTCATGAATGCTCTACTATACAGTGATGAGCGCGCCAATAACCGGCTAAATAGCGCAAAAGATAGAAAACATATTAAATTGTAAGATGAAAAGAAATAAAACTAGTAGAGGTGTTAAAATTAGCGATAGAAACATATACATTGACATTATATTGATTGTTTCCCACCTTTACACGTATCAGAGGAGTAAGTCAATTAAAATTGTCACTGTAACAGTGGCATTTCTCAAACTCTTCCGATACGTCTAAAGGGGAAACAATCAATATAATGTCAATTTTTAAGTTACTATCGCTAAATTTACCTTATCTACGTTCATCCCTTTTTATCTTACAACTTAATATGTTTTCCATCTTTTGCGTTATTTTGCCGGTTATTAAAGCGCTCATTACTGTATAGTTTGCAAAAGTTATTGTAGTCAATTAACTGAGTTTGGGACATTAAGAGAAGCAGTAGCAACATATAAGTTACTACCTACTACTTATTCATTACCATTAACTAAAATATACCTTCTGTTCATACTTTTTATTCAAAACAAGAATAATCATGAATAATGGAACTATTTTAGGCGTCATTATGAATTGATTTATAGTAGATAAACATCTGTATCCAGTTGCAATCAGATTGAGGTTGAATAAATGTCTTGTTACTTTGTAAAGTCAAAAGGCATATAGTTGTTTGTTTTCAAAATTTAGGTTTTTTGATGACCATTGATAATTAAGCTCATATTTTAAAAACTTTAAAGTATGAGCCTCTTTGTTTACGTATACCTATTATAAGGTTTTTTTTTGTGGTGGATGAGAGTTAACGGGTGATTTTGGGGCGCATGTGCTGGCTTGTAGTGCGTTGTGTGATTTTCGTGAGGAGCGTGTGTGTATGGGCATTTTTGAGGTTTCTTATTAATTTTTTTTGTGGTTTTGGGGCAGTCTTAAGTTTTTGTTGCCTTGAACACGTGTTACGTCTTTTTTTCTAATGCTAATCAGTCTGTAACAAGTTGATTACAGTGCCTTCTAACCTTTCAGTGTTTTAATTCTTTTCGAGAGGAAAACATCTTGAGTGATGTTTTTCTCTTGCATGAATCTACCAAATTCTACTTATATCAACTTTTCGCAGTTTAACAACTGCTATAATGTATTTTCAAATAAATCTTCTTTACTTGATCTATTGTTAGATTTGATTTTGTGAGTACCTATATTTCTGCAGTTTTTTTGTTGTTTATATTCTTCTATTTTTATCTATAAAGGTTGCTCTATAATTTTCTCACTTCTGGCAATATGTATTATTTCTAACTTTAATACAATTAAAATTGAATTTTATTCGCATTAAATATAGTAAATACTCACAAGAGGTTTATTGTTAAGTATTTTTTTCTAAATTGTTCTTCTGTTTTTATTCAACGTGTGAATAGGGGATGAGAAGAACTGATGAAAGAAAATATTGATGCATTGAGTAGATAGGAAAATTTTCCATTAACTTTCTATGAAAAGTGTGCCATGAATGCTCTATCTCTATATAGGTATATCAGAGGCGTGCGGTCCATGGAAGCGGGGGAAGCACCGCTTCCCTATTTATACTTACGTCGATATAAGAAATTATATTATTAATTAATATTTAATAATCAAAAATTTTTCCCTAATCCATGTAATCTACATATTACATAGAAAAATATTAAAAATTAATCGCGTACGAACGAACTCAATATGCACACAATTCAACTATTCGGTCCACTCCTGACAGAAGCGCATCTCAAAATCGCCGCTTGTCATGCAGTTGTCCCGTTCGCGGTCCCGTTTAAAAATTGGTCAGGGTTCAATGACCGCACCCACTAGACGCGCGAATTTTGGTACCCTGGAAGCGATCGTCCTATCGCCTTTCCGAAAGTGAGATGCTCTTACCGTTAACTGCTGCAAAGGGGTGCTTAGGTTTTATTACATACATTCGCTTAAAGAATATTTCGATTTAAATTTTTTGCAGAGATTTTTGCTTTTACTGTTCTTTTATTTGACATTTTACAGAAATCAAATGGTATTGCATTTTGTATAAGACAAATTGATGACTTTATTAATACGATAATTAAAAAAACGAGAGCAGTTTAAAAATATTTGGGATAAAACTGAACATATGGGGTTTGCCATATGGGACTAGCTGTCAAAATTTTAACGATTTAAAATTTGTAGAATTATATATTATAATCTTAATATTTCTAAAAAACTCTAACAAGAAGTAAAACCACTTCTATGTAAATTGGTATATTTATTAAAACTTAAAAATCCCAATGGATTGAATAAAAATGTCCAATTCAGAACGTTTTCAGACCTATCGGTCCATCATCAGTGAATCTACAATAAAATAAGTAATCCCACTATTAGAATTGAAAGATGGTTGAAATTTTTAAAAGCTAAAAATGTGGTTAGATTACTTACGTGCATACTTGCTAAATAGCCCCAGAACCAAACAATGGTTGAATTTAAAATTCAATTTACATTATTTAAAAATAATATTAAACAGGCTAAACGCCGATGTTACAGGATATTGCCTATGGGAACATGGTGAAACCCTACCAAAACCTCAATCAACCATCTTAGGCCAACTTTGACTATAAAGTGACACTAATGTCTAAGGAACTGTTTGAAGTGACATTGACAGTAGAGAAAAAGGTAGTCGATTTTCAATGTTAATTAACCAAAAGGTCATGACCCACAACAAATGATAAAGATTTTAATATCTGAAAATGTCTAACATTTTAAATCTATTGGTTATTGAAAAGAAATTGTGATATACAAAATTAATTTAGAATATAAGATTATTTATATTGACTGTATACCATAACATTAGATTGATCAAATTGATAGATTGATAGATGATTGATCTATCAATTTGATCAATCTAATGTTATGGTATACAGTCAATATAAATAATCTTATATTCTAAATTAATTTTGTATATCACAATTTCTTTTCAATAACCAATAGATTTAAAATGTTAGACATTTTCAGATATTAAAATCTTTATCATTTGTTGTGGGTCATGACCTTTTGGTTAATTAACATTGAAAATCGACTACCTTTTTCTCTACTGTCAATGTCACTTCAAACAGTTCCTTAGACATTAGTGTCACTTTATAGTCAAAGTTGGCCTAAGATGGTTGATTGAGGTTTTGGTAGGGTTTCACCATGTTCCCATAGGCAATATCCTGTAACATCGGCGTTTAGCCTGTTTAATATTATTTTTAAATAATGTAAATTGAATTTTAAATTCAACCATTGTTTGGTTCTGGGGCTATTTAGCAAGTATGCACGGAAGTAATCTAACCACATTTTTAGCTTTTAAAAATTTCAACCATCTTTCAATTCTAATAGTGGGATTACTTATTTTATTGTAGATTCACTGATGATGGACCGATAGGTCTGAAAACGTTCTGAATTGGACATTTTTATTCAATCCATTGGGATTTTTAAGTTTTAATAAATATACCAATTTACATAGAAGTGGTTTTACTTCTTGTTAGAGTTTTTTAACTATATGGTATACAGCCAACCTAGGGAACCTCCCTTTTAGTTTAATATTTCTAATTATAATTCATCAAAATTTCCCACAGAGGAATTTATTTCACTACGATTAAATAATGAAAATTTTTTGATATCCCAGCTTTGCATTCTCAGTTAAGTGTCATTTATGAAACAACTGACATTAATGATAAAGAAATACCCAGAAATCTGGGATTTCTTTATAACTACTGGTTTAAACAAGTCACTGTGTGAAGTGGTCAAGTTGTATGAATTAGTACTACTAACTGTCCCAACCACAAGTGCATCAGTTGAACAAAATTTTTGCAGTGTTAAGATGCATTAAAAGTTTCAAATTTAGAGTTTAAAAGAAATTCAACAAGCGAAGACAGACTTTGAAAGTTAGCCCTATTATCCATTGAAAAATACTGCATTCAACAATTATCAGAAGTTGATAGGAGAATAGACCTCGAGTATAAATAAGTGTCATTTTAGTGAAAGTTGTATGTTGTGGAAAATGCCTCGGAGTATAAATTTTTTTAAATAGGATTCTTCTTTAGAAAACCAAGCCCGGTGCGAGGACTCAAGGCCCGAGCTAGCAATACATATCAATGATAGGTCACTAGTCACTAGAAATAGCGGGAATAGAGTGCCTCACGCATTCACGCGTCACGGATTTAGTGTGTGAGTCCTTGTATCCAGGACGTCTCACATAATTAAGTACTTTGCTGATAGAGAGCCCTTGCGCATCAGAGTTTTATCAGGTGGGAAGTGGCTCGACCCTCGACCCTTAAGAAAATATTTTAATATCCTTATTGAATCGCTTCCCCTTTCGAAAAAGTCACCGCACGCCACTGGGTATATAGTTTGCAAAAGTTATTATAGTCGATTAATTGAGCTTGGGACATTTTTGACAGAATCAATGTTGAAAGCATATTAAAAATTACTACTATTCGTTATTACTAACTAAAATACATATAAAATATTATACCTTCTGTTGCATACTTTTTATTCAAAACAAGAAGAATAATCATGAATAATGGAACTATAAATTTACGCGTCATTATGAATTGACTTATACCTAGTGGTCCACTTGCAATCAGATTCAAGTTGAGTAAATGTCTTGTTACTTAGTAAAGTGAAAAGTCATATATTTGTTTTCAAAATTGAGGTTTTTTTATCAAATTAATATATGTATAATTGATCTCATATTAAAAACTTGAAAGTAGGTATGAGTCCGTTCCTTTACGTACCTATATTATAAGGTTTTTTTCGTGATGGATGAGAGTAGGGGGTGATTTTGGAGCACATGTGCTGTTTGTAGTGTGTTGTGTGTTTTTTGTGAGGGGCGTGTGTGTGTATGGACATATTTGAGGTTTCTTTTGGTGTTTTGGGTCAATCTTTTCTAAAGTTTTAAAAATAGAAGAGATTACCAATAGACAGAAGACCGTACATTATTGAAATAATCAATATCGCTTCAAACTGAATTTGACAACCCTTTCTGTGAATGTGTCCTAATAGAGAACCTACATCATAATGTTTTTTGAATGCCCCATGCGGATCATTCCGTGCTTTGAGCTATACACAAAATTATTCATTTATATGAATCATAATTCACCAATTACTATTTCCATTTTAAATAAACTAACTGAAGAATCGGTCAGCATCTTGACAAAATTCCTCTCAATTAATAAATTAAATTTATAATTGACAATGCTGAATCCTTTTTGTTTTATTTAGTAATACATTATGTAGATATAATGTCTCATTAGCGGATTTTCAAAAAATATTTGACACAAGTAAGTAGCCTCGAGTTGGTTTGGAACCAGACTTCTTTGTGGACACCACCAAATTGAGCTGGCGTATGACCACGGAGAAGCCATAAAAACAAAAAGAAGAAGAAACATTTTTAAATTCAGTAGGTATTCCTACAGATCGTATTTCATAAAACCAGGTTAAACCCACCGTGTAACAATCTTAACTTGAAAAAATAATTAACGTGTACCTTAATTTAAATGAATACTTATAAAAAGTAAAAAATGAATAACCACTTTCCAGTCTCGTTGGAACTTTACCGCGCTGAGCAGATGGGACGTGAATTGTAAATTGTAGAATTCCCTCATCTTCCTTAGTCTCAGCATCCGTATGGCTTGCAAATTGTAGAAGCCTCGGAGGTGTAACCAGAGAAGGTTCCCATTGTTTTCATTCTGGTGGGATATGCTATATGCCATTAGAGTGAAAACTTAGTCTTCTACTTATAAAAAGTATTCTAAAACTTGTTTGAATATTATATAGTATTTATTATAGTAAAAGTAAAACTTACATTTTATTACTTTTTGAGATTTTTGGTATTCCTAATTGTTTTAAGTTAATTCCATAAACAATTACGATTTTTTTCAACATATTTTTTTAAACCCATTTTTTTTTCAAAACTGAGCACTTTGAACCAATGAAACTTATAGATAATATAAACAATACATAAGAAAAGTAACTTGTAAAGCGGTAACGATTAATTTTATTTGAGAAGCTAATTAAGGGGTGATTTTCGCCATTTTTTTTACCAAAAAATAAAAGGGACCAACCATATTTTGAGCGTAACTCACTTAGTTTTAATGTTGGAAGTTTTTTTAAGAAACACAAATAAACCTTTTTTCAAGCACTTTAAAAAAGTTGTAATGAATTTTCCCCGAAAAGTGCTCCGTTTTTTGGTTATTTCACATTGAAATATTCGATTTGGAATTTGACGAAGAAACTACATTTCATTAGCTGCAACTCTACCTTTACTGGGTCTGCAGACCTCACGCATACACCATATTTTTCAATTTTTTATAAGCTATATTTTTACTAAGTATATTTTTTTCACTAAAATACTTACTTTTTGAGTTATCTCCGAAAAACCGTCCAAAAACATTTTTTTTTGGTTAAAAATGAACACATTCACTCGCAAATAACTCGAAAAGTATTGACTTCGTAAAAAAACTCTATAGAACAAAAGTTACTTAGAATTAGTCATTTTATCCAATTCCGGACTTATTTTGAACGTATATTTTTTCATCCCCGAGAAAATATTTTTCACCCCGTATTTCTCAATTTTTGTAAAATGGAGGGGATGTAGAATTGTAAACTTTTTCTTATATAATAATAGACAATTTCAACTACCTATTCCCAAATTTTCATCCTTCCTTTATTTTTTTGGAAGTTTTCGTAAAATTTTGCGTTCCCTGATCGGGCTATTAGGCGAGCACTCGCGAGTGAGAGTTTCTGTCGCCCTAGGACCCCTTCAAAGTTTTGTTTAGTGTAACAGTTTTCTTTTTTTTATTATAAATGAAACTAAAGAACTGGTAATAATAAAGGATTTATTCTATAATGTAAGTTAGAAAAAGATTTATTTGAATAATATGTACATTACTTATATGTAAACATAAAAAATTTTACCATGTTGTGAACAACATGGTCTACCCCAGAACATGTTGAGCATGTGAAGGTGGTATGCTCTGTGCAAATAGCAACGTTGCAGCTAACACATCGTTTTTTTTACTTTCTTTTTTTCCTCCTTGGACAAAGTACACCAAGTTCTGGAGACGCTTCTCTATTTTGTGCAATCCGGGGCATATTTAAATATTCCCTGAATATGCTTTGTATACCTCTTACTTGTCAAAGATCTGATCCAGTGGCGTAGCGATAGATCAGCGGGCCCTGGTTACGGTTGGGATGCGGGCCCGCCAGCCGAATAAAAACACACATTGTATGTATATTCAAAATTTTTAATAAACATTAAATATAAATCATTATCATAAAATGTATCATATACATATTTATAAAACCATTTCATCATGTATATTAGAACCGCTCAAATTAAGATGAAAATTGGCATACCTACACATAGCTAACATGTCAAACAAAAAAAAAGTGATACCTACCTACTTATTGTACCGATGTGTGCTTTTGCCCTGGGAGTGAGTTTCACCCCTTCTCCGGGGTGAAAAACATACGTTCAAGGTAAGTCCGGAATTGGATAAACTGATTACCCAGTTCTAAGTAACTTAGTTCTATAGAGTTTTTTACTAAACTACTTTTCGAGTTATTTTACGGCGTATACAAAAGTGAAAAAAAGTGTATATGAAGTCTGTAGACCCAGGAGGAGCAGAGTTGTAGGTAATAAAAGGTAGGTTCTTATTCGTCAAATTCCAAATCGAATATTTCAACGTGGAATATCCAAAAAATAAAAAAAAAAACTGATTACAAACTAGGTTTTTAAAAAAGCTTTAATTTTTTTTTTAATTTTAGCATCAATATTAAGTATGTAACGCTAAAAATAAAGTTGGACCTTTTTTTTTGTAAAAAATCGTAAAAATCGCCCCCTAATTAGCATCCCAAATGAAAATAATCGTTACCGCTTCACAAGTTACTTCACTTCTGTATTGTTTATATAATCTGTAAGGTTTATGGTTCAATGTGCTCATTTTTGAAAAAAAAATTGTTTTAAATTAAAAAAAAAATTATATTGAATTTTTTTTTTAAATAACTTAAAAATTATTGGTGATACCAAAAATCTGAACTAGGAAAAAAATATAGGTTTTATAACCCGGTCTATGTAGACATTTCAAATAACAAAAATTGCCGGAGAGCCAAATTTTGGTGGAGAGCTACGGTATACCATAACAAATAAAGTTTAAAAAGTCCCCATCGATCCCATGTGTGCGTCAAAAGTTATTCGGGGTCAAAGGTCAAAATTTGAGATTTTTTGGATTTTTTTCGAAGACGGTAAGTTTTATCAAAAAAAACCTTAAATCAAAGTTGTAGATCTTAAAATTCTCTACAAAAACAGTCCTTACTATTTTTTTCCTAAGAGTTGCCATTCCTGAGATATCGCGATTCAAAGAGTCACATTATACATGATATGCACACGTTTCCACACCACCTGTGAGGTAGTGTACTCGACACGTTTTTTTACCGTGGTTTCCCCTGTAGGCCTACTCCACTAACTGTTTTGACAATTTTAGGATAATTTAAGGAAACAATACCGGTCAAGTTCTAGATATTACCTTATTATTGATATTGATTACTGATATTGCTATTGATTATTAGGTTAACTATTGTTTTGATTTCTTTGGATATTTTAAACAGATTCATATTCTTGAAAGTCTACTTCAACAGTCAAGTCTTCTTCGATTTCATCTTCTTCCTCTTCCTCTTGCTGGATGTTCAAAAATTGTTCAAATGTGATTGAGTCATTGGTCTCTTCATTAAAATCACAGGAGTCTTCCTCTATTATACTAAACTGGACATTTGAGCAAGACTGACCTTGGCAGTTGGTACACACTAGAGAACACAGCAACCCGACTTTTTACATCCACATTTGGCACTACAACCTTTTTTGCAATTGCAAAAAATAGTGTTAAGGAGTTTTTCTGGAGCAGGTGGGAGTAAGGTTTTAATCAGTTCCAGAGTATTATCTATTAATTTCCAACCCCAGTCTTCTGGATTCAGTTCATTGCCTAGCCATGTTTGAACTTGATAATATACTCCATACAAATGTTGAAAAGCGATGCTGATGTTGGAGGAAGACTTGATAGTTGTACTTGTTTCTTGTTTCGCGTATTTTTTACAAAAGTTAAGTATCGGTATTTATCAAGAAAAATAATTTTTTTTGGAGCTCCATAAACCGCAAGAAGAAAGCGAATTCCTTCCGAAATTATTGTTTGCGGTGTAGAATCAAGTTCTGTAAAAACTTTACAGCAGTCAGTCAAATCTTTTTTTTCGAATAATTTAAGTACTGACGTTTTGCCCCTTCTGTACATTGCGGACGTAGTGTCGCAGCCGGTTATCGCATGTAAAAATAAAATGTAATTTTGGCATTTGGGATAAGCCGATAAACTATTCGAAGAATATATCTCTGTTCGCTGTTGAGCCCTTCCAGGTTTCAGAAAATAAATAACTTTATCTACTGGAGTCCTTGCAGTAATCAGTACCAACAAATCAACATCTTCACCAACTACAATTATTATTGTGTTTGTTGCCTTAAATTTTTCAATTGCTGTCTCAATTATAAGGACATCTGCGTCATTTTTAGCTTGTTTCACTTCAACATTCGCAGCTGTTAATTTGTCAGTTAACATGGAAATGAAACGAGATTTATTATTAATGTTTTACACATATTGCCTGTGTCATTGTGCTTTCTTTATCTCAGATTCTTCATTGGCTTCATTGCCACAAAATAAACAATATTTTTTTAAACAAAAATGTGAGTTACTTACTCGCGTTCTAGTATGGGGTGGACTTACTTTTGAAGTACTAGCCTGTTCCTCCTCACGTTGTCTTTTCACTGCAGCGATTGAAGTTTTCCGAATGTATGATTTTCTGCAATTCACGTCTATTGTAACGGATTTTTGAGTTCTTAAATACTCAATAAACTCATCACCTCTCTCGACACTAGCCTCGATTAAATTTGGCATTCCACGATCAACCACAACTGTTTTAGTTTCACTAAAAGTTTATTGCAAATAAAGCAAAACTGAGACATGTTTAAAACTATAAAATTGTACAAATAACGGTAACGGTACATTAATGGTAGACGCTTGTAATAAGTACTTATATTCACTTGAACTGAACCTTTAGCACTAAAAGAAACAGATAATATTATGAACGAGACCTACGGACAATACTGTAGCCATTGCCTATAATAGACAATCTGTTCTTTTTTAAACAATGGTATAGCCAAATGTTTTTCAAGGCCACGTGGATAGAGGAAATTCAGTTTGGGACTGATTACCTTTTGAAGAAATATTTTCAGAATAGTATAATATACTATATAAAAGAGACACAAATAGGCATTTATACTTGTCTTAAGGGCCACATGTATATACGTGGCTTATACAGTGCGTAAATCGTTCAGCTGGACATAGGGAACATATATTGTATATATTTAGATACATAAATACATACATTTTATTATTTTAAGATAATTGTGGCAACTTCACTGTCTCAATGACAATATAGTTGTTAGCATTAAGGGGCATTATAAACGTCAAATCATGACATTGTAGTAGAACTATTTTTAACCTAATGGGAAAACTGTGTCTGTTTAATTTGGAAATTAATTTTTAAATAAAGATATTTTAAAAATTAAAGTAAAATTATTAATTCATCAGTCATAATCTTTGTTTTTGCTTTATTTATGGACTGCCTTGCATTCAAAATCGCTCATTCTATTCGTTCTAACAGCTCTATTGCACCAGAAACTCGTACTCGAACAGAAGTTTCAACTAACACAGGTTAGCGCAGTTGCCACAATGATCTCTATGTATATTCACTATGTCCAGCAGAACGATTTACGTACTGTATGTGCATATAATGTAAAAAGTAACTTTTAAAATCGCGATATCTCAGGAATGGTAACTCTTAGGAAAAAAATTGTAAGGACAATTTTTGTAGAGAATGTTAAGATCTACAACTTTGGTTTGAGGTTTTTTTTTGATAAAAATTACCGTTTTCGAAAAAAATCCAAAAAATCTCAAATTTTGACCTTTGACCCCGAATAACTTTTGACGCACACATGGGATCGATGGGGACTTTTTAAACTTTATTTGTTATGGTATACCCTAGCTCTCCACCGAAATTTGGCTCTCCGGCAATTTTTGTTATTTGCCAAGCATTTGATGTCTAAGTTGACCGGATTATTACTATTGTGAATATTTCGGACTATTTTTTTTCTTGAAGACAAAAATTGGTTATATAAGATATGGCTCTTCAAAATTTGCATATACTAGTGATTAGTGACTCGTTTAAGTACATTTAAGTACACCCTTTTCAAAAATAAGCACTTAGAACCAACGAATCTTACACATATTATAAACAATACATAAGTAATGTAATTTGTGAAACGGTAACATTAATTTTATTTCGGATTAATTAGCAGCAACGTCCAAAACCGGAAAAAATTTTTTAAGTGGCCAGCAGCAACAAAATCTGGAAAGAGACAACGTTGATTTTAATTCGTCAACCACATCGACTCCTTCCTATATAAATCATTTTCTCTGGAATATAAAAAAACTTCATCATCATTATCACCAGTATTGCCTCTACAACCCCTGGTGGGTCATGGCCTGTTCTAGAATCAGCTTAAATTCCTTCCTATCCTTCGACTTTTCACTTCATATATTCTTCCTATATTTCGACTTCATATAAAGTCCTTTTCATGAGCATTTTTCAGTGCGTCACAAATGATAAAAAAGAACAGTCCGTGATAATACACATTTATAACATTTATTCTAACATGACATTTTAGTTAAATCTGACAGTTGTCACATTTTATTTTCAATTTGGCATAAAAACAAATCAATTGTGTTTATTGCATTTATAAAATGGTATTTTTCTTTGATTTGTATAGTCTTATAAATTGTACAGATTATATTCGTAGATATATTATATAATCCGTAAATAATTTTTTCGATTATAGCGCTATCTATCGACAACTAGAATAAATGTTATAAATGTCTCTAATCACAGACGTGCCTTCTTTTCTGTCACATACAATTTAATGCGTTAGAAAGAAATCGAAAAACTGTGACGCACTGAAAGATGCTCAGGAGAAAAAGAATACTTACATAGTTTTACTTGTATTAATTTGTAGCCCCATTCTTTTTACAGCTGTTTTCACACCGAGAGAAAAAAAATCTTGACATAAAGAAACTTTATTAATATTTAAGAAAGATCGACTTGGCATATTGCCTAAGAAATATATCTTTGTATGTAAGATATAATTTTCTAAAATATTTCAAATAAATTCTACTATAGCCAAAGAAATATATCTTAAACATGATTGAACTATCGCTTTCTGGCAAACTTCAAACCCATTTATCAGAAAGAAATTACACTTTATGTTAATTAATTTTATTAGTCATAAAAATATATTTTCTACACATTAACAAACTATTCTTTCTGAGCAATAATATTTCTTAGTAAGGAATATTATTATTTTACTATTAATAATTAATTTATTTAATGTTAAGAAATATATTTCGCAGGGATAAACGTATATTTAGAGTTAAGTTAATATTTCTTGAAAATAAAGTGATATTACATACTGCGAAATAAATCATTGTGTTAAGGTAAAATCATTATTTATTAATAAAACAAGATATAAAACGTTATTATTACATACAAATATTTTCTCCACTCTTAAACCATTGGCTTCTACACAACAATAAAAGGATGGAGAGGCAAATCCAACTTCCTCAAATTTTCTTTCTTTTGTTAATAGCACTTTGTATATCAGCAATTCACTAAAACAAATTCGTTATGTAGAAAGAGTAAACTTACTTTAATAATATTTTTTTTATACACATATAGATATTTATTTTGACAAATTTAGGAAATACAAAAAAAAACAAATACACGGCCCCACATAAGAACTACTAATACTAATAATCAATCATATTTAGTTCAAACATGGCATTATTTAACCTACACGTCTTTGTTTATTTTTTCTTTTTATTAATGAAATATTAATTATTTATCTGTATAATATTAAGTCACACAATAAACATTGTTTAGCTAAAACAAGAGGGAAAATACAACCAATGTAAAACGTTGAAGCAGACATAATAATATGTAATTTTCTTAAATTTTATAATCTAAAAGAGACAGCATACCTAATCATTAAGAAATTTTATTACGGGAAAGTATTATTAGTTTACATCTAAGTCATGTAATACATATTAACTAATTCACGGTTTTCGGCAATAACATTTCTTAGCCATAAACATATATTTCTTTTAGACTAACTGATTTCTTTATCTCAAATAAATTAATAGAAAAAATCCTCAGCGTTGCACCCGCCATGTTTGATATAGCGTTGTATTGTATATTTTTATAGAAGACGATACATTAAAGAAACCTATTATAGTTGATACATAAGTATACACATTTTTAAAAAGGTACTTACATGTATGATGTTCTACCATTTCTGGAAGGCCCCGCAGATGGTTAATAACTCCTTTCTTAATATTGTTCTGAAGCTATTGTATGAAGCTATGTATATATTATATCATTCTGTCCCAGCTTTAAATTGTGGCATATTTCCCAGTTAGAATAATAAGCTCCTTTATTTCAGAGTCGTCCATCATTATACCTAAAAGCATATAAATATACTATTATGTTTCTTTTTTAACCATTCGGATACGCAAAAATATTATTATTACATCTTAAATTACTCAATTTACTTTTATTTAATACCTATATATGTACGTACCTTCAAAATATCCGTTAATTTTTAAAGTACACCAATAAATCCAGCTTCCATCTATATGAACATGAACATATCACGCCATCTTGACAAACACTGACGACTAAATCATAAATAGTTAATATGCGCAGTTCGTTTGTGGAAGAAAATCTCTTTGCAAGTAACATTTCGGCATTAATGACAAAGTTTTTATTTTATAACCACAGTTACTACAGAGGGTATTTCTGAAGAATTATTTCTTGTGGTTTAAAATATTTATTTGATTGCAAGAAAATTTCTTGTTCACAAATATAAATATGGATTAACTTAACATTATATTTTTTATACTGCAAAATATTTGTAGTTTTCAATTTAAGAAATAAAAACTTTAGGATAAGAAAATTAAATGTAACCATTAATGCATTTCTTAGTATTGAAGAAATTATCTGTAAGAAATTATTGAGTTGTGTTTAAAAAACTCGTTTCTTTATATGTGAACCGGTATGTTTAAGTTAATAGGATATGTTAACATTTAAGAAATATTGCTCAAAGAAATCGGTGTTTTAGGAGAAAAGAAATTGTTCTCTCGGTGCAGTGACGCGAACTATTGGACCAAGTCCGCCTTTATTTACCGCCTTACTATTAATAATGGTTCCTTTTGTTGTTATTCCAGATTCTCTACTTAATAGCTCTTTCTAGGCTAGGGCAATGTTGAATAGTAGGCATGATAGTGAAATAGGCATCTCCCTGTGAAAGTCCTATTTGTGTCTGGAAAGTTCTTGATACTCCGTTTTGCACCCTAACGTAACACTCAACAGTTGAGAGGATTTCTTTCACCAATTTCACTAATTTTATGGATAGGCATAAACTTAGATTCGCACCACGAATCAAGTTATTCAACTTTGATCACGCAATGTTGTACATATCAAGTATTACACCTTTGCCAAGCTTGCCCATTACTTTTAGAGTTACCGCTTGTTTTGTTCCATACCATTCCTGTTTTGTTTTGATTCTTGGTTTTTTAAGAACCTTCTACACTTCTGCTTCTTTAATTTAATCAAATACTATTTCTACAAAAACTGCTAAATTTTTCTTGAAATATGCTAGCTTTTAACAGAAGGATCTTATCTTAATAAAAAAAAAAGAAATTGGTCGGTCATTTCTTGATGGTGGGAGCATTATATGTATATGTTACAGTTCAAGTTGATTCTCAGTTAGAGTTGACTATTCCTAGTTCGAGTCAACTCCAACTAAAACGAGCAGTAAAAGTTGATTTTAAAAATTTAATTCAACTTTTACTAGTTTGAGTTGACTATTCGTGGATCCATTCAGTAAAAAATGTTGATTATACGAGCATGACCTCACGTGCTTTTTTGGTGACAGTGCGTCTCTTTGTTTTGGCCGTTTCAACTACTTATCATGATTTGAACATATAGGCCAGGAAATGAAGCTACAAAAATGACAAAACCTTGCAATTTTTTCGTCCAGCATCGATTTGTACAAAAAAGAGATTAGGCTCATTTTACCCTCTAGTTAATTTTCTATATTGAGCCGTTGTACGCTTTTGGTTTTTTAAGGGTGATAACTACCCCTAGTTATTGTAAAAAATTATAAAATAACATTTTAAACTTTAATATGGTCAACATTTCGTTTTTATTAGTTAAATAATGATTATTTTATGCTTTAGGATATAATATCATAATAGTTTTTTTTTGGCATGGGCTGTCGCCACTCAGCCAGTCACAACAAGTATATTTCAAAATCTACATACATTTCAAAAATATAAAACAAAACAAAAATAAGAAAGATAAGGAAACGTTACCGTAAAGGTGGTTGTTAATATTACAATTATTATATTCAGGAGTTAAGGTAGGAATAAGACAGGGTCACTTGCTTCTTCTCGTCTAGGGACCCTTCAAGACATTTCGTTTAGACATAACTAGACTAGGTCGCGGATAGGAGGTAAATACATATGGGATAAAACAAAGGTAAATAATCATTTGTGGATAATGCTTAAAGGTTGATTTTACTTTTACAAATAAATTCCATTAAACAGTCATATATTGTTTTCCTATTTAGAGAAAGTAGGTAACATAAATTATAAGGTGGAAATATATTATATTTTAATAAATTTTCAATTAGTTTATTAGTTTGTTGAGTATACTTTGAGCACTCAAAAAATATATGATTTAAGTCTCCCTCTTTTTGACAGTCTAAACATAGATTTGAAGATAAAATGTTAATTTTCACCAAATGAAAAGGATAACAGGCGTGCCCAAATTTTATTCTAATAATGGAAGTAATATATCTGCGGGGAACGGAATAATTTTTAAACCAGTACTCAGTAGGCACTTTAGGTTGAATCATCGCGTATTGAGAGGAACTATGTTTGCTAGATTCGTTCCATGTACGTCTCCATTGTTGGTTAACTTCATTTTTAACAATTGCACATATATCTGGATTAGAAGGTTTATGTCCGGTTAACGATCCATGTGTGATGGCTTTTTTTGCTAATAAATCAACATGTTCATTACAGGTGATACCTATGTGTGCTTTAACCCATAGGAAATGCACTTCTCTTCGTTTTTTTATAGATTTCATAAAGTATTTTTTTAATTTGGAAGATATAGTTGTTTAAATTATGACTTGGAAATATTGTTGTCTGAATAGCTGTCAGTACGGAAAGTGAGTCAGAAACAATTACTGTAGACTTATTTTCTGTATTCATAAAATATAATAAAGCTTCATAAATTGCAATTGCTTCAGCGCTGAATATTGAGAAAGCATTATTTATTTTATACATTTTTTCTGTATTGTTTGATGGGATATAAAAGGTACATCCAGTGCCAAACGTTAACTTCGACGCATCTGTGTAGATAATTATAGACTCCGAAAAAACGTCCAAGATACTTCTTAAGATGTTATGACTGATAGCTGCATTTTCATGATAACTTGGCTTAATTACTTTTACCAAATGTAATAATGAAGAAAAATCTTCAAAGTCTAAGATTTCGTCTGGATTTGAAGTAACATCAAAGTTTGACATACTGCGAAAAGCTTCACAAAGTGGAGGTGAATTCTTGTGTTTCCAATATTTATTCGTCAGATCAGCTTCATTCAATTTGCTTATTTTTAAATGAAGGGAAGGATCTTTATGTTGTAATTTCATAATAAATTTTTTACTTAGATATTCTCTTCTATATTTCAGTGGCATCTCTAAAGCTTCGACATGTAACGCATTAATTGGAGTTGATTTCATAGCACCTAAACAAATCCTCAGAACTGTATTTTGTGTTACGTCGATTCTGCTTAGGGCCCGATCAGATGCAGAGCCATAGAGTACACAACCATAATCTATGATTGATCGTATATAAGCTTTGTAGAAAAGTAATGATGTTTCAACATCTGCTCCCCACCACGTTTTTGAAATTGCTTTTAAAAAATTTATTCCTTGATTACATTTGTTTAGCATAAACTCAATATGTGATTTCCATGTTAGTTTTCGGTCAAGTATCATCCCCAAATATTTGATAGAAGTTTGGAAACTATACTCATGATTGCTTAATTGTAATTTATCAATATTTGGTAAGTTGTGTCGTGTGAAAATGCAAACACTAGATTTGTTTGTGGAAATTTCAAATCCATTTTGTTGGAACCAATTGTTTGACAAGTTGTGCATTTTATCTAATGTTTGTATACAATTATCATATTTTTTTGAAAACGAGTATACAAGAAAATCGTCAGCATATTGTATAATCTTCAAAGTGCAGTTTTCAATTTGGCTCTTATGTAGATCAGCAGTGTACAAATTAAACAACAAAGGGCTCAATACTGATCCTTGGGGCAGCCCCAAGTTATTGTATCGTGGACCTATCAGACTACTGTTATGTGCTCTGAGATATATCTTTCTACATGAATAAAAATTATATATTGTTCCTGCTAGTTGGGCTGGTATTTGGAAATTTTTGACTAATTTTTCAACTAAAATATCTAGACAGACTCTATCATATGCACCCTCTATGTCCATACATATTGCAGGTAAATAATTGTTGTCTGTAAATATGTTTTGTATATCTACCACTAATGTTGAAAGGGCGTCTAAAGTACTTCTTCCTTTTCTGTACCCAAATTGAAGGTTGGGAAGTAATTTCTTTTTTTCTAACCACCATTCCAATCTCTGTTTTATCATTCGTTCGACTGTTTTAAGAAGGCATGACATAAGAGATATAGGTCTATATGATTGTGCCACGTTGAGATTTTTACCTGGTTTCAGTATTGGTATTATAATGACATCTTGAAATTGAGGAACTAAACTCCCATTTTTGACCATCTCATTGAATATTTCCAACAGCAAGAGTTTAGCTATTTTATATATTTTTGGAAGGTGTTGTATCATGGGATATTTAATATTATCAAAACCTGGACTTGTGTTATTCCGATTTTTAAGAGCATATTCTAATTCTGTAATGTTCAACGGTTCTAGCAAAAAATGGTTTTGTTCATTTGAAGCATAGCTGTAGCTTTTTAGTAATTGGACTGATGGAGGAGCAACTTGATCAAAAATTTCGTCGACTAATGTATCATTAAGACATGTTCGATTAGTAATTGGTTTTCTATTGATTTTTCTAGCTTGATTCCATAATGCTGAGGAAGGAGTGTTTTTGTTTAAGTTTGAGACAAAGTTTTTCCAACTTTCTTTAGCTATTTCCTTTAATTTTTTTTTACTTTTAGCCATGCTCTCTTGACATTTTAAGTAATTTTCAAAGTTACGGTTTTGCTTATAATTTGAAAGTGCTTCTTTCCTTGATAATGTTATCACAATTTGTATTCCACCACGGCGGAGAATTTCTGATTTTTTTTTATAAGCTTTATATTGTGCAATTGATAGTTGAGCTGCATAATTTATACAATCAATTAAAAAATTATATTTGTCCGACGTATTTTTCATTTGGTAATAGTTATTGAAAAATTGCTCTGCTGAAATTTCGTACATGGACCAATTAGCCTTTCTTGTATTCCATTTACTTTTAGGAATAATTTCTTCAGGTAAATGAATGTCGGTAATTTCCATATAGATCATAAAATGATTCGATCCCAAGGTGTCTGTATGTATAGACCAATTAATTTTATTGACTAGATCAGCTGTAACGAAAGTAACATCAATAGCTGATTTATTTTGATCTGGTTTAGTTAAAATGGTAGGTTCTCCATTATTAATTACTGTAAAATTTAAGTCATCTGCAGTTTTAATAAGTTGTATTCCAGTTGCATCATTATAATTAGATCCCCAAATCGTATTATGCGCATTGAAATCTCCACCTATAACTACTGAACCAGTGACCTGTGAAAATATATTTGCCCAATCACATACTGTACTTTTACATTTAGGAGGTTTGTATATAGATAATATATTGAGTTCAATATTTTTAAATTTTGTTTTGATGCCACAAACTTCAATATCAGAATTAAAGTTATAATTTAGTTTTAGTTCACTGAAGGTTACTGTGTTACGGATAAGAATCGCAACGCCACCAAACCGGTCTTCCTTCCTATCTCTTCTTATTAGGTTATAACCATTAAAACTGTAATGAGAATCTTTTTTAAACCATGTTTCGCTAATTAGTAAAATATCAATTTGTTTATTGTTTACGTATTGCATTAAACTGTTTTTGTTTGACATAATAGATCTAGCATTCCATTGACCAATTTTTAAAATATCTTGTACAGCCATTAGAAGCTATTATTGTTTACAGTATTTAAAACCTGTTCTAATTCATTAATTATAGTCTTATCGTCTAACGTTTTTATATCTTCAATTGAACGAATATGTTCCAAGAGGTTCATTATAAAATTTGTTATAGTTTTTGTCAACTGATTTTTATTTTCAACTTTGTTATAATTGGGTTTATGTGGATTAGCCGGTAAAGGCTGGGCAGGTCCAAATGTAAAGGGAAAGATAGGTTTATGAATAGGAGATTGTATGATAGGAGAGTTTGGTTTCCTTTTCTTTCCTACAGATGCATGTGAATTATTGTTCAATTGAGAAGATATTAGAGGGCGCGCTTTATTGGTCTGTGGGCCTAGCTGAGTGGAGACAGAATTTTTATTAATTTTTGGAAGCGAAGGAAATTCTTGTTCATTATTTTCAAGCAAAGAAAAGTAATTTTGACTCATAACACCAGAAAATGATTGTTTACACAAATGTTTTGCCTCTAAAAAAGTAGTCCTTTGTTCGATCATTATACTTTTAATCTTTTTTTGTTTTTCATAAAAGGGACACTCTTTTGATATTGTGACAGGCTCATTACTTTTACAATGTATACAATACATAGCTTTATCGCAAGTATGATCAGTAGTCTTAGTTTGCCCACATTGAATACAACATTCCTGGGAACTTTTACATTGCTTTGACACATGACCAAATTTCAAACATCGATAGCATTGAACGACCCTACCAATAAATTGTTCTACCGGAAAATAAACTCTATTAAAACCTATATAGTTGGGTAGAATATTACCCTCAAAGGTGACAACTATAGTTTTTTTTATCTACGTATTCAATTGTTTCCTCTTTTTGGATTCTACGCTTTGTTCTATAAATATTTAAGACTTTGGAAGTAGATTCAATGTTTTTCATGAGATAATTAATGTCAAATTGGGTGTCTACATCCCTTATAAGCCCTTTAACTTCCAACAAGTGATTTGGAATGTAAGCTCTTAAATTTTGAGCGTCTAATAATTTATTTTTGACAAGATTATTAGCTTCTAAACGCGATGACAGCAAAACTTTTATACGATTACGGCCAATGCTTTTTATCTCTTTAATATGTGTAAGTTTCAGGGTCTTAAATAGTAGGTGACCTATCGCCATAGGGTGCAATCTAGAAAGACCAGTTTCATTCCCAATTTTTTCAATATAAACCCAAATATTATCTAAATTGTACTTATCTGAGATCAAGTTGAAATATTTAATATCCTTTTGTTTTTCTATCGGCAAAGTAGCACTAGGTTCAAAACTATTATTTTCCATTAAACTATCTTCACTATTCACTATGTCTTTCGTCTGAGAGGACGTCCCTAATGAACTTTGTTCCCCCATAATGGGGGAACCAATTTAATTTGTTTATTTAAAAATTCACTGGACTATAAAATTATATCTTTATCGAGTATTAAATTTTTAACGAGTTTTTAATAATTCAACAAAAATTGATGAATCCGGTTCTCTTTGTAAACGATAGCCTGCGATCGATTCGAAGGTACGAATAAGACTGATCATAATAGTTAAACTCCTAGAACCACCCTTGTTGGAGCTATATAAATAAAAAATTATTTATCCTAAAAGAATGATTTCGGCTTGCATCGATTTGCATAAAAATTTGGGATTAGTATCATCTCACCCTATTCTTCATATTCTATATCATGCTCAAGGGTGTTGATTACTTTTAGGGGCGTAAACTACCACTTATTGTTAAAAATTATACAAAAACATTGTAAACCTTAATATGAGTAAACTTTGGTATTGATTTGTTAAATAATGATTGTTTTATGCTTTAGGAGTGTTTTATGCTTTAGGATATAATATCATATAATTTAAAAAGTAGGTACCGACCTTATTTTGATCATAATTCGCTAAATTCTTATGCTAGAAACTTTTTTTGAAAGGTCTAATTGTATACTTCAAAAAATATTTTTTTTTCGAGCGTGTAAAAATGTCTATTTTCGCGCACGCATTTTAGTTTAGAAAGTTTTACTTTTCCGCACGCGTGTTACTTTTCCGCACGCATTTTACTTTTTCGCACGCGTTTTACTTTTCCGCACGCGTGTTAATTTAGATGTGTTAATATGGCCTTAAAGTAATTATAATACATGCAATAAACTAATATTTAGATATTATTTACTAATTTATTTCAAATATATCTTATGTTATGTCATATTATGTTCATGTTTTAATGAAATTAACGCGAGAATTCGATGAAATAAAATAATTTTGACATAATATTCGAAAGTCTAATCAGTAGACAATATCAGTGGTTTTGAATCGTCGTCATGGAAACCAAGATCGTCGTCATGCTAACCAATTATGCTGAAACTTTGGTTTTGACAACCTTGTCAAAGAATTAATTTGTGTATGTATTTTCATATTAATTAAATTAACTGATTAAGATTTGGTCATTTTTTAAAGACTCGTAGAAAAAATATTGAACCTAACGCTTGCAGAAAGTCTCTTTTCCGCACTCGACTGCTTGCCGAAATCCCGCTTCGCGTCGTTCGGCAAACTGCAGTCGCGTGCGGAAAAGTATGACTTTCTGCACTTGTTAGGAAATAGTATATTGTGCAAAAAGTGCAGAAAGGTACTAATTTCTCACGAGTTTGAAAAGTTGCGGTACGAGCGCAAGCGAGTGCCGCAATTCAAACGAGTGAGAAATTACCTTTCTGCACGTGTTTCACACTATACTTTTTCTACAAGCACAGTTTTTCCTAAAAATAAAAATCACAACTTCCAAACGACGATTAATTATAATAGGTACCTATGTGATAAATTTTAAACTGTATTTAATTAATACCTACTAATCAATTTAAATTCCTTATACCTAAATAAATTGCACCGAAATCAGTTAAAAAATTAATGCACTGCCTTAATTTGTTTAAATTTAAACAATTATAGGTCTGTTCGTACAGGAATCACTGACTATCAGCAACTGCACGACGCATGCGTGTTTCAATATTAGCGTTCGCACAATTGAAACACGCATGCGTCGTGCAGTTGCTGATAGTCAGTGATTCCTGTACGAACAGACCTTATTACACATTATTGACATTATATTTATGCAGTCACGGATTTACACAAAACCTACTTGCACAGGTTGCTAAATCCTTATTGGTTATTTGATAATTATAAAATGTTTAATAAGAATAAAATTGTAAAATAAAACAGTTGTAACATCCATAATTTAGTTTCTGTGCTATAGTTAAATATAATAATTGTCTTATAGGTTATATATATTTGTCTAAAGTTTAACCACGGATGTAAACAGAATATAACGTTACTCAGAATGAGGTAGTCAACTGTGCAGAAAAGAACTTTGCGGCACAGAAACGTCACTTTTCTGCACACTAATGTCAAATATCTTATACTGTGAGAAAATATCAAGTTTGCTAACATAAAACCGTGCAGAAAAGTGCACTTTGAATAGTGGTTGTAGAAAAATAACTATTGTAAGTTTTCCTCTAAAAATAAAGTTTTTTCGTTATTTGGCTTTGAATATTTCAAATTATGCATATGACGAAAAACGCTATCCTATAACATGCCGTATCTCAGTTTGTATTGGTTGTAGAAAAATTATAAAAAAAGGATTTTGCTTGTGTTTCTAAAAGATACAATTTTTAAAGCTACAGTTTTTTTATAAACTGTATATTTTTTAAGTTATTCTCAAAAATCCCTCCAAAAAAGTCGATTTTTTCGTCGAAAAACTGTTACTTTCAACCGCGAATACCTCGAAAAATATTAGTTCTACGAAGAAAACGCAAAGAACATTTTTTTTAGAATAGCATTTTCCATCGATTTCCCTGGTTAAAATGTAATGAAAAATTCCCGCCCCCGAGATGGGGTGGCAACCACCTCTAAGGTTTTAGCGTACAGCGGCATGATATAGAAAATTATCATTGGGCTATTCCCTACCTTTTGTGAAAATTTTAAGTAAATCCATGATAAACGAAAAAATTGCGAGCCAAAATGCTTCATTTCTTGGCCTAATATCCAGTAACATTTAATTTCTAGAATTGGTTGTTTGTGTGAATACTTTACTTTACTTAATCAGTAGACCCATTAGTACCTTTCGGTGTAGGGCCATTTATAATACAATTCATTAAATTACAATTCAATAAATTACAATATTTTACAATCTTCTGGATTGTCCTAGCTCTTAACGAACTTTCTCCATTCCTTCCTATTGGATGCCATCTGTGTTGCTTCCTGCCAAGTCTTACCCTTACTCTGCAGTATCTGCGAAATGTCACTGTTCCATTCTTTGAAGGGCCTTCCTCTTCTATTCTTACCTATTGGTTTGGCTTCCCACACTCTTTTCACTTGTCTATCATTGTCCATCCGGGTTAGATGTCCGAACCATGCCAATTTTTTCTTCTTGATTGAGTCGAGTATCGGCTTGATTTTGAGTCTTTCTCTTATTTCTTCATTTCTGATTCTATCTGTTCTTTTTACTCCTATCGTTCTTCTGAGGTATTTCATCTCTGCTGCCTGTATTCTGCTCTGGTGTCTTTTGTTTAATATCCAATTTTCTGCTCCATATGTCACCGTAGGTCTATATATTGTTTTGTATATTGTCATCTTGGTCTTTGTTGATATTTCTTTGTTATTAAGGAATCCTCTATTTAGTGCTTGGAATAGTTTTCCTGTGTTTTCCATTCTGTTGTTAAGATCGTCCTCTATGTCTCCTTTGTTGTTGATTACTGTTCCTAAGTATTTGTATGAATTTGTCTGTATTAATTGATGTTGGTCTATCATTATTTCTATTTGATCTTCCGTCCCTTGTTTCCTTGATATTTTCATTATCTGAGTCTTCTCTTTGTTTACGTTTAAGTTGTATTTGCTTGCTTCTAGGTTCCATTTCTCTAAGTTGTATTTCAGTTTTTCTGCTGTTTCCGCAATTAATACTATGTCGTCTGCAAATATACACATCTCAGCGTTTATCATTTGCATTCTGTTCCAACCGATGCAGTATTTCTTGAAAGTTTTCTTACATTCTTTCACTATCTCATCTATTACATTTATGAATAGCACTGGGCTGAGACTTCCCCCTTGTCTAACTCCTTGAGTTGTTTCAAATGGTTCTGACTGTATATTTAACATTCTTACTGTATTTGTTGTTTTCATGTATATACTCTTTGTTGCTTCTATCAGTTCTTCGCTTACTTCCTTCTTCTTTAGGCTTTCCCATATATCTTTTCTTTTGACTGAGTCGAAGGCTTTTTCCATGTCTATAAAGCTCAGGTATATTTCTCTATTTTTCTTTAATGCTTTTTCTATTACTTGTTGCATGGTAAATATATGGTCTTGTGTGTTGTGTCCTTTCCTGAATCCACTTTGTACGTCCTCTAATTTATGTTCTATTTCTTTTCTGATTTTCCTTTCTATTATGGTTTCGTATACTTTTGCTGCTACACATAGTAGTGATATACCTCTATAGTTCTTACAGTCTCTTGTGTTTCCTTTTTTGTATATAGGTATAATTACTGCATTTGTCCATTCTCTGGGTATTACTTTTCTCTTCCATATTAGGTTATATATGTATAACAATTTTTCTTTTGCTTTTATTCCTATATATTTCATCATTTCTGGTGCTACTTCATCGCTTCCTGGTGCTTTTCCAATCTTTATCTTTCTTATTGCTTCTTCTAGTTCTTCTTTTTCTATAGTTTCTGGATTTTCCGTGTTTCTTATGGATACTCTCTTTATGTGGCTTTCCTTCTCCATTGTGTTCACTTGATTTCCATTCAGTAACAGCTGGAAATGTTCCCTCCATCTTTCCATTATTGTTTTATCGTCATTTATTATTATTCCTTCCTTGTTCATTATTTGTTTCAGTTTCGTTTCTTTGTTGCTTCTTAGGTTTTTCAGTGTTCTATAAAATAATTTTACGTTTTCTGTGCTGTTTTCTTCCATTTTTTCTCCGAATTTTTCCCAACTTTTCTTTTTCTCTTTCCTAACTATCTCTTTAACTTTTGTTCTTTTTCTCTTATAATTTTCATATTCTTGTTGTGTTTTGTCTTGTATGTATTCTTTCCATAATTTCTTCTTTTCTTTTATTTCTTTTTTCACTTCATCGTTCCACCAAGACGTTCGTTTCCCTCTGTTGTTATTTCTTGTGGTTCCACATATTGATTTAGCTGTTTTTATCATCGCATTTTTAAATTTTCCCCATTCTTCTTCTATTGTTTCTGTTATTATATGTTCATTGTCTATTTCTTTCTCTAGCCCTTCTGTGTATCTTATTTTCGTTGTTTCTTCCCTTAGTTTATAAATTTTTATTATTTCTTTGTGTTCTCTGTTTATGTTCTCATTTCTTTTTATTTCTTTTCTTTTGCTTTTGAATGTGGTTTCTAGTAGATAGTGGTCACTACCAATTTCATAACTCCTTTTCACCCTTACGTCTCTTATCCAGTTCTTCTCTGTTTTTTGCACTATAGTATAGTCTATAATTGATTGTTCGTCTCTTGATTTGACTTCTCTTGTGATCTTGTGTATCCTTTTATGTTGGAAGTGTGTGTTCATAATCACCAGGTTATTGTCTAGACAGAATTCAAGTAGTAATTTTCCATTTTCGTTTATTTTTTCCTCCCCATACCATTCACATTGTGTGAATAACTTTTACTAAATGGCATTGGGAATGGGAAGAGTATACTTTAACTAGTTGGAGTCTACTTTTACTAGTAAATGTTGAATAAAAATCTTCATTTTATAGTTATAATCAACTTTTGCTGAAACCAGCCGTTTGAGTTGACTCGAACTAGGAACAGTCAACTCCAACTGGATAATCAACTTGAACTGTAACATATAATTCTATGATTTATCTTTAAATTAGGTCCTTAACATTTTTAATTACATGCGTCTTAGATTTTTTTGTTTGTTTTTGTTTCTATATCTTCCTTTACAAATTTCTGATATTTCAATGTTGAAATATTGCTAATGGAAGAATTCTCACGTATTTTTGGTTACTTGCGTTACTTATTTGTTTCCCACATGGCATATAATTATATTTAATTTGAAATATATTTTAAATAAATCTGACATGTGAATAAAATGTATTTGTATATTTGTCTGTATATTTATGATCGGATATACACGATCTTGCACTTTAACTCCTCGAGAAGCCTTGTAAATTGTTTTCGAATATGCTCAAATATTCTCACAGAGGCTAGTATTAATATTTCTTATAAATCATTTCCTCCGGAATATAAAAAACCCCTAGACATTTAAATTATATGTTGACGCAATTAATACAAGTTTTTGTTTTCCATTTTTATTGTGTTATTTATTTTATAAGTAACGATATTTCTGATGTAACCTTCACCGGTTGTCACTTTTTATATATTTTTCTAAAGAATTACTTTACTCTATTATTGCCCATTATTGTATAATGATCAATTTAATGATAATAAACAGAGTGATAATAAGGAAAAAAAGTGGGACAGCAGGCGGTACTGTAAACCAGTGTGAAGCATTATTCTATGTTATCTGTATTTTTTAAATATAAATAATATTTTTAAAATTAAATAAAGTAATTATATCATTTATCTATTATTATTTCTGTGCCTGATTGACTTAAAGAAAGTATTTGTATACTCCATCTTCTGTAAAATAGAGAAAAGTATATAACCCATCTTCTGTATAATAGAGAAATTCTCCTAAATATTATAAAAACTGTTAAAAACATCTACAAAAAATGACAAAATAGCAGTCAGAATAGATGGGCAACTTACAGAACCTATAGACATAGGCAGAAGAATAAGGACTCATTGAGCCCTATTGTTTTGAATTTTATCATGGATATCAAAAGCGTCAACAAAGGAAGAAGATACAGAAAGGGAATCAAAGTACAAGTAGTACAAAGTAGTAAAAATACTCTGTTATGCAGACGATGCAATATTGATAGCCCCAGAGGAAAATAGTTCGCAAAGACTTGTCCACAGATTTAACATAAGATCAAAAGAATTTAATATGAAAATCTCATCTCAGAAAATCAAAACAATGGTAATCAGCAAAGAACCAATTAGATGTAAAATAGAAATTAATGCCATCGGTGTTGAACACGCAATGGAAATAAAATACCAAAAATACATTGTTTATTTTAAAACCCATTGTTAAACTTACTTCTTCAACCCGTTGTAGCAGGTGAATTAGTTCAACCTCGAAACTAGAGAGGATGGATGTAACATATGCATATCTCAAGTTGCAAATCTTCTTCTAGCCGATAGTGACGCCATTGTTACAGTCCTCAGTAGCTTTCTGCCATATACATTCACCATACAAGGCTAGTATACAGCCTTGCCTCAGCCTCAAGCCCATAGTTCTCGGTTTCCTCTAATTCTGGCATCATTGAGGCGCTCAGAGCAACAGTGGACTAAGCCACAAATTGAGCATTTTTAGATTAATATATCAATAAAAGCAGTAACAATAATTCTTCTGATTAACAAGGGTCTACACAACCTACCTCTATAGTTGGTTAAATGGCGCTATATGATTTGTAGCGCCATCCCATACGTAATGGACATACGAATGCAAAGAATGCATTTAAGTAGGGAGCATCCATAAACTACGTCGTAAAAAATTTGAACTTTTTAATACCCCCCCCCCTTCGTCGTAAGTCGACATCTAGAGACGACCCCCCCATGTCGACGTCGTCATTGCAGCTCACGACCCCCTTTTCATTGATTAAAAAAAAACAATATTATTTCTGTTTTGTTAATCAAATATGAGGGGGTAGGCGTAAAATCTTGGTCCAATGCTATTTAAATTAATTAATTTTTTTCAAATCCTGAGAAAACTAATATATATTTGAAAAATTTAAAAGCAGAATAAAAGATTACATTATTACCGAGGGTTGAAAGTCCCTTAGAATAAACAAAAGGTTTCTTTTGAATGAAATATTTGAAATAAAAAATCAGACAAAATTTTCTCTTTTTTTCACCCCTGGAACTTATTAAAATAAACATTATAGTAATTTTCAGGAATTTTTGGCCCTCGGCAATAATGCAGTCTTTCAATCTGCGTTTAAATTTTTCAAAAATCTTTATTAGTTTTCTTAGTATTCGAAAAAAATGAATGCATTTAAATAGCAATGGACCAAGATTTTGCGGGGTATGCTTTCTTAACTGCATCATATAAATCTTTATATTAATTTTGTTTTGATTTCGATGCCATTTCTTCTAAAGTATAAATACGACTTACTAACTAAATATAAAACAATATTTTATTTCTATTCGTTCTTTCAGAATGTTGTTTCACACACAATAAAGGACTCAAGGAATCCCCCTGCCTTATCCCATTGCCGGCTTCAATTGGGTTAGTTAGTTCATCTTCTATTCTATCGTTGATTGAAATATTGATATGGGAAGATCTCTCATGCTTCACTAAAAATTGAGGCATTCTATCACCGACATTCACCGAGTATCTCTATCCTTCTTTCAAAAACGCGAATACGATCTTCTGTCTCTTACAAACTGGAAAATTATTGAAAAATAGATTCTTCGGTAGGTACTGCCCCAGTGGATTCATCGCAAACTATACTGTTAGCCTGTAGTTTCCTGTTTTATTTCGTTTACCGTTACACCTTAGACAAGGAAAGAGACTCAGCCAGCCTTTTTACACACCAGCTCTGTTGCCACATCTAAGAAATTTCTAGTTAGTCATAAAATTTAAATGATTCTTTCTTTGTAAATATTTATAGGTCTGAAATATAATATTTCAATGAACGGTGGTATTTACGTTGTTTGAAACAACTTTTTTGTAGTTTGATATAATGTAACTACTGTCATTTGATTTTTTTCAATACCTATGTATTGTATTACATGAATTGATCGGATTCCAACTTTGTGTTTATCGTTTTATTCAAGAGTATATTCATTTAAATCCTTGATTGAATTAGAATACATATTGTATAAATAAATATTTCTTGTAATTCTTAACGAATTTCGAAACATAATATGCCCACAATAATTATTATTAGTTGCTTTGCATTACACTTATAGAAGGCTTTTCTTGTTATATGTCGTCATATCTACCTTTATTTAAGGGCATATTTTATATAAGGCTTTGACAATAAAGACGGTTGGGACACCGTTTCTAATTAACATATTATGTATCTGTTAATTAATTTAGTTCAGTTTTTCAATTTTTAGTTAACGTTATTTTTAAGAAGGGCAAGGTTAAATTAACAATAGAAACAAAATACGCATAAAAAAACATGAACGTTGGACAAACACCTGTTTCCGATACATTCACAGTTAGGTCTGGATCCCGCGTATGAAAAAAAAGATTATTAATAGCAAGCTGAAAATTTGTTAAAAGCTTAAGGGTGTCTAGTCGGATAATCTTTGATATATGGAAACACTGTAACAGGGGCAGTTTTAATTGTGGAACAGGTTACAAATTTGGAACGGTCAGACCACGAAAACGGCACATATATTTTGTCCGACAGAACAGACTTAAACTCTCCGAACAGAGATTAAACTCTCATGCAAAAATCAGACTGCTATTTATCACCTGTCATAATTCCTCTCATTTGACATATTCTATATGTTCTACTCATTAAAACGCCCATATTGGTGATAAATAGCAGTCTGATTTTTGCATGAGAGTTTAATCTCTGTTCGGAGAGTTTAAGTCTGTTCTCTCGGACAAAATACATGTGCCGTTTTCGTGGTATGACTGTTCCAAATTTTTAACCTGTTTCACAATTAAAACTTCCTCTGTTCCAGTGTTCCCATATATCAAAGTTTGTCCGACTAGACACTCTTAAGCTATTAACAAATTTTCAGCTTGCTATTAATCAACTTTTTTTTCATACGCGGGATCCAGACCTAAGTGATATTATTGTAAAGCTTTTAGAAGAATATATTAAACTTTATTGCCATTAAACTTTAGTCCAATTTACTGTACCTGGATAATTAGCGTGTATTTTAAATAAAATGTTTTTAGGTGCCATCCTTGATTGAAATATAATATTATACAAAGGAGTTTAAAAGGAGTAAAAAATAAAAGTACTGTACGTGGTTTACATTTAATAAATTTATACCTACGTATTGGATATTGACGTTGATTGAAATAACAACGGCATTTAGTCTAGTCGCAACATAGGGGGTCCCGTGGCACTTTTAGTTCGCCGCGATTTGCCAAGTTGAAAATTGCCAATTTTTAACGGTCTCGGCAAAACCCACTTTTTACATTCCAAAACTTTAGTTTTTATTAGAATATTGTCATTTGGTAAATTTCTCCTAGTTTTCTGTAAAAATAATAAATGTTAGTTCATAATATGAATATGGTATATCTCTTCTCATAGCTTCCATGAATCCATTCCATCCGAAAATACCGAGAATATCTCTGCTTTTCCCTTACCTTAGAGCCCAGAAGATCAGGCACAGATGGAGTCACAGTTTCAGTTGGTGTCGAAATTCACTTCGGATCTTGATTTCTGATAAAGCTTGAGGTTTTGTCCTTTCAAAATTTATTAGTTGAACAGCTCTCTGACTTTCATAAATCTCAGGTGCACAGAAAACTACAGTGTACTAACCACTACTGTACCAACTACTTTGTACAGAAAACTAGGAGAAATTTATCAAATGGCAGCATTCTAATAAAAAATAAAGTTTTGGAATGTAAAAAGTGGGTTTTGCCGAGACCGTTAAAAATTGGCAATTTTCAACTTATACTTTAGACCGAACAGTTCGTCTAAAAAAAAAGTAATTAGTGATGTTTGTAGATAATTTTAAGTACTTTAATTTCTGTTAACAGACCATTTACTAAGTTAATAGTTTTCGAGATTTGAGCAAAAAAGCGGAAAAAGCTGAAATTTTTCGCATTTTTCGCGATTTTTTCAATGTTCCTGCCAGAAATTTTGTCCGCAAACCTCATATTCGGATTCAGCAGCCCAAAAGCCATATATAATGAAATAAATCAGAACTTTCCCAGTCAAAACACAATTTTATTGAATCATATACGCTAAATCGCTTGTCATTAGTCGTGATAGCTTAAACCAGGTTCCGACTTTGTTATTAATAAATTATTGCAAAAATAACGGTTTATAGTACGTTTACTCACGGTTTTTGCTCTACTAGGAGTCATCTAAAAAACCACTTGGAATGACATGAAATTTGGCATGCACGTAGCTAACATGTCAAACAAAACAAATGATATTGTGCCGATGTGTGCTTTTACGCTGGGGGTGTGTTTCGTCCCGTTTCGGGGGTGAAAGAAGACACCTTTAAAATAGTCCGGAATTGGATAAACTGATAAATTCTAAGCAACGTTTGTTCTATACAGTTTTTTCACTAATTCAATACTTTTCGAGTTATTTGTGAGTGAATATGTTCATTTTTCAACAAAAAAACAAATAACTCCAAAAGTATTGACTTGGTCAAAAAACTGTATGGAACAAAAGTTGCTTAAAATTAATCAGTTTAACCACTTCCGGACTTATTTAAAAGGTTTCTTTTTTCACCCCCGAAAAGGCGTGACACTCACCCCCAGGGTAAAAGCAGACATCGACACAAAATCGCTTGTTTTATCTGACATGTTAGCCTAGTGTATGCCAAATTTCATGTCAATCCAAGTGGTTTTTTAAAATTTATAGCAAAAACCGTGAGTGAACGTATTATAAACCGTTATTTTTGCAATAATTTATTAATAACAAAGTCGAAACGTGGTTTAAGCTATCACGACTAGCGGCAATTGATTTAGCGTATAAAAATACTATGAAGAAGACTACAAACTTGCTGTAGATAGCGCATTTCGAGCTTTTCGGCGAATAAACTATTATTTTGTTATTAACAAAATAAGAACATATTTTGAGTACCTAATCGCGACTAGTCACATTCGATTCAGCGACCAAAAGTACACCAGAGAAGACCTTAACACTATCAGTTTATTTACAGGACTTCTAATAATTCCTGAAAAACACCTAATTTTACCATAATTTGTTAATAACAATTAAAATCACCACATTTGGGCTTCCAAATTGCTTATCTACTAAAATAAGAATACTATAAATTAGATATTGAATGGCCATATTTTTACCTGTACCGATTTAAACGAAGAAACTGCCATTTTTGACCCTTATTTGTTAATAACTAAAATTCTCGTCCGAACGGTGACGGGCATTTTTGTATTTATTATGTATTAGGTATATGCAGTGCCGCGCCAGCATGTGGTAGCGCCTGTGTGCAAGACATTTAATGGCGCCTAAAATGAACAATTATTTATTGTAACCAAAAAAAACTAAAAATTCTTACACATGCAACAAGAAAATAAAGTAAGTTAAAATAATTAAATAAAAATAAATCTTTGGCGTAACAGCCTAAAAAACTAAAGATATAGGTAGGTAAACATGAAATATTTAGCATTTTATAAAAAATTTAATTTTCGCATCTTCAGTTCGAAAAATCTTTTTATAATATGGTGAATATCAATTTGATTTAATACTGACGACTCTATAGGGATGATAGATCAATTTGTCAACCGTTCTTGACTGATGGTCAATCTTAAATAATTTTTTCAGTTTAGAAAAAATCGTTCAGTAGTGGCATCAGATATGGGCAGAGTGAGCAGAATTGCGAAGAGCTATTGTTAAATTTGGGTAACCTGCAATAAATTCGTTTAAAAATATAAATTTTAAAATTTTACAAACATCATTCTTTAATTCTTTTAACAAAGGCTGAAGCTGTATAATTTCTTCAAACAAATCCACTCCCCCTATATCTATGAATAGAATCTCATTTTTTTTTACAAATTTCTACACAACAGTTTTAATTGTGAGTTTTCTGTAATGTCGTTTAAATTATATAGAAAATTGAAAGAATCAACATGATTCTCCAATATGGAAAATCTTTCATTTGCTGAAATTAATGCTTGGTCGAGAACACAATAAAAGAAATGAACTTTGTATGACATTTTAGGATCCAACATCTGTTCGTCTGTTTTTACGTTCGTAAGCGAACAGCCTGCTTTTATTCCGACTCCGTAACTGTGTGGCTGGTTGAAAACTGGGCTCCGCATCATGGTACAATAAAGCTTCAATTAAGCTTGGGAAAGTTATTGTACCATGGCTCCGCATCCAGTTTCTCTACAGTTTCATTGGCTGTAGTAATAACATCATTAAATTTGCTATCTATTCGAAACTAGAGCGAGAATTGTTTTAAGGGCGTAGACGTAAAATTTCGCATCAATGTGTTTTAAATGAATTAACAATTTTTTTCGAATCCTGAGAAAACTAATAAGTATTCTTGAAAAATTTAAACGCTGAGTGAAAGATTACATTATTACCGAGGGCCGAAAGTCCATTAGAATAACCGAAATGTTTCATTTGAATGAGATATTTAAAACTAAAAATCACTTCTATGACGTTTATTAAAATAAACAAATAAACATCATATAAGTTTTTAGGGACTTTCGGCCCTTGGTAATAATGCAATCTTTCATTCTGGGTTTAAATTTTTCAAAAATACCTATTAGTTTTCTCAGGATTTGAAAAAAATTAATGAATTTAAAACACATTGGAGCGAAATTTTACCTACGCCCTTAACTCTTCTAAAGCATTTAGCATATTCATTGTTTTGCTGACGAAGTTAACTTTCATCAGAACTTCATACCATAAATGTGGACTGAGCATATAAATGTAAATGTTGGTATTTTATCTCCTAAACATCTAGCTTGATATTTTGAATCAAGATCAAAATCCGAATGTGTTATATCACATAAAGCATCATTATTTCTGTCAAATTGTTGTACAATGGCTTTAAAGCATAAATTCTGCTGGACCGGTGGCTGCATGTCTTTACAGGATTTTTCTTAATGTTGTTCTGAAACTATTTTCTTGTGGCATTTTTGTAATTAACTATTTTTGATGGTAAATAAGCCAAAATTTTACTAAAAAAATAATAAAATAAAATATTAATAAAATATATTTTTTAGTAAAATTGTGGCTTATTTCCCATAAAAAATAGTTAATAATTAGGATTTTTCTTGTTTATGCAGATTGTATACATCAATACGTAATGTAGGCAAACTTCAAAGGCCTACTTTCCTTTGAAGTTGAGATATACGGAGTGGCAAGGTCGGTAAATGGGTAAGTGTTGTTGTGACCTGCGTAAAATTTTTGTACCAACTCTAGTGGCGCCCCTTAATTGCTGGCGCCTGTGTGCGCCGCACACATTGCACACGTGGACGGCGCGGCCCTGGGTATATGTATAGTATATAGTACCCAAAAAAACCATTTGTAACCTGGCTGCTCAAGTGTTCCGAACATGGCATATTTTTGCCTTATTTCCCTGGCGTATAAGTAAAAGATTTGGACTACAAGAAAATATATCAAAAACTAAATTTATGGTCATCAGCAAAAATAAAATTAGAGGCGCCCAACTGGTTATCAAGAATACACCAGGGGACTGAGTTAATATACCAGTATACAGTATAGTATACATATCTTGGAACAATAGTAAACGAACAATGGGACCACTCACAAGAAATAAAATGTAAAATAGAGAAGGCTCGGAATGCATTAAATAACATGGCAAAACTCTTTAAAATCCACAACCTTAAACTGGAGATAAAAGTAAGGCTCCTACGATGTTATATCTTTTTAATATTATACTACTGAGTTGAATCCTGGACACTCACTAAAGCGATGGAGAAAAAACTTGAAACCTTCGAGATGTGACTAACAGACGAATCATAAGGATATCATGTACGGACAAGATAACCAACGAGACCGTATTACGAAGAATGGGAAAAGAAAGAGAGGTGATGTACACCATTAAAAGGAGAAAGTTAGTATATATCGTTAAAAAGTTCGAAAGTTAGTATAACACATAATGAGAAACGGCACCAAATACAGATTACTGACGGTAATACTTCAAGGCAAAGTATTCGGAAACGAGAAATTGGAAGAAGAAGAATATCATGGTTAAAGAACCTGAGGAAATGGTTCTCCACAACAACTAATCTATTTAAAGCATCAGTTAATAAAATCATTAGAGCCAGAATGATCGTCAATATTCTAAACGAATAGGCACAAAAAGAAGAAGATTCGTTTCTATAATCTAAGTTTAATCCATTATTGTGAAAATATAGTACATATTGTATAGGTAAATATTTCCAAAGCAAAGTCTTTCGCACATCTGGTTTTATTTTAATTCTAAAGCGAACCTCAGCCCGGCAATAAATCACCAGCCAGGACCACTACTCTTCATTGTTTGCTAGGACATAGTCGAGTTTGTATTGTCGCCCCCGTTAGGTAAATTATTCCAATTCGAAATTTTTGCACAAACTTACTCAAAAAGAGGTCCTTATAACAAATCCACAGGGTGAGAGACGGTACCATAATCGAAAAATTGTTTAAACAATAATTTTTGTTAAACAAATTCACAAAAATAATTTTTTAGATCATTTGGGCCATTCTGAGCAAAAAAGGTATAGTTTTGGATCCCGCGTACCAAAAAAAAGTTGATTAATAGCAAGCTGAAATTTGATCATAGCTTAAGAGTGTCTAGTCGGACAAACTTTGATGCATGGGAACACTGGAACAGGGGAAGTTTTAATCGTGGAACAGGTTAAAAATTTGGAGCGTTAGACTACGAAAACATCCCATCTATTTTGTCGGACAGAACTTCCAATTGATTTGTTACCCTTTTATTAAACTCTCATGCAAATATCAGACTGCTATTTATCACCAACTGGGCATTTTAAGTCCGACACGTAGAATATGTCAAATAACAGGAATTACGTTGGTGATAAATAGCAGTCTGATTTTTGCATTAGAGTTCAATGAAAACGTAACAAATCAATTGAAAGTTCTATCCGACAAAATACAGTTTTCGTAGCCTGACGGTCCAAATCTTTAACCTGAACCACTATTAAAACTTCTCCTGTTCCAATGTTCCCATACGTCAAAGTTTGTCCGTCTAGACACCGTTAAGCTATTCACACATTTTCAGCTTGCTATTAATCAACTTTTTTGGTCCGCGGGATCCAGACCTAGTAACTTGTGATTTTTCTCTAAAATTGATTGTTGTCGAGTTATCCGCGATTTAAAATTTGAAAAATGCGAAAATGGCCATTTTCAATGTTTAATAACTCGGTTAAATATAATTATTAGAGAGCGGAATATATGTAACACAACATTACCAAAATATGCGCATATATATGCATTACTTTAACTACAAATATGCAGGTATTTTTTCTAAATTTGTCTAAATATGCAAATGCATATTAAAAATACTCAAAAATAAAACAATATATTAAATACAAACATTTATGTTTAAAAAATTCAACCTACATCTATGTTTAATACATATTTATTTTTCACATAAAAACAAATGAAATGACACAAAAACTGATATTATAATTAAATTAAGAATCTAAATTATAGTATGAATTTATAATCAAATATTTTTCAAAATTTTCAACTAGCAACTTTTGCCTTCTATCACTAAAAACGTGTTTGGACACAGAAAAAGTTCGTTCTACATCTACTGATGTTATAGGACAATATTTAAAAAATGAAATGTGAAAATGAATGTAACTTACGATTTTGGAACAGGCCTTGCAAAATACTTTGTCTCCACTTAACTTTAACTCGGGAAAACACTTTATCCAAGCGCTTTTTTGAATGGTAGACATATTTAAATTTAATATATACCAATCACTTCAAAAACACTAAATACGATACAACGTTTACTTTAAACAAATGTTGGCCGGAAACTGACAAAATAAATATTAGACCCTTAAAAGCAGGTAGGTACCTACGACTTGCTACGCTAATAAAATAATATTTTTCTGGGAACACCCATAATTGTTAAATTCAGGTAGTAATGGGAAAGTCCAGATAGATAATAATGAGCCATAGATAGATAAATAACGAGCTCGTTCATATCGAAGTTATAAAATTCCAACTAAGAGAGGAAAATTTTAAACTTTTATATAATTTATTTTTAAAATATGCAAAATAAATCGTGTTTAGCTTAAATATGCAATGTTGTGTTTGTTGTCTGAAAATAGCATCTATATGCACTTTGCATATATTCCGCTCTCTAATAATTATTATGAAAGTCGGAAAGTGACCTAATCAAAGTTTAAAACCCCCTCTACAAGATCATAAAGAAATTTTTGTCATTATGTTATTACTAAGCTGTCATTTTTAATTATTAACAATGGGCGCTAAGCGAATATTAGGCGGCCTTCAATGGTGATTGCGAAAGAGATGCACCATTCCAGCCGTCCAATGGAGCATCTCACTCGCACTCACATTGACGGCCGCGCCGCCTCAATACACGCTTAAAGCTCATTGTTGATAATTAAAAATAACATCTTAGTAATGAAATAATGACAAACATTTCTTCAGGATCTTGTAGAGGGGACTTTAATCTTTGGGTAATTTGGTCAGTTTCTGACTTTCATAATGATTACTTTTAACCGAGTTATTAACCCTTGAAAATGGTTATTTTAGCTTTTTCAAATTTTAAATCGCGTATAACTCAACAACAATCAATTTTAGAGAAAAATAACAAGAGACCTTTTTTGCTGAGAATGACCCAAAGAATCTAAAAAAAAATTGTTCGAAGTGAAAAAAAATATTTTTGTGAATTTGTTTAAAAAAAATTTTTAAACAATTTTCCGACCGCGGTACCGCCCGGTACCCTGTGGATTTGTTATAAGGATCTCTTTTTGAGTAAATTTGTGCAAAATAATCGAAAAGGAATAATTTACATAACGGAGGTGACTATACAGCTTGGACTAATAAAATATTTTCGATACCGAATATTACCAAAACATTTAGAAATGGCAACGCTGTCGATTGTAGCGTTTTGTGGTCAAATCCAAAAATAATACAAGTAGAATTTTATACAAATTTCTTTGTCGTTCTAAGGGTTAGAGATTCACATATCTGCTCACTAGATGGCTTTTGGCCTGCCATCTATGAGGCGAATATATCAGAGGTTTCGTTTTCTTTCGTAACATGAGATATCTTCTCCAATACCTCAATCAACGATTCTATTTTTACTTTTATTTTGTTGTTCTCGTAGATGTTTTCGATCGTTTTAATTATTCCTAGAGGTAACTCTCTTGAGTATAACAAATGGATAACGTCCTTTAATTTGACCCTGTCAAATGCTTTCTTAAGGTCCACGGAACATAAATATGCCGGTTTGTTGTATTCCAACGATTTTTCTTGAACTTGCCTTATTATAAATAGCACCAGTGCATGATCTTCCCGACCTAAAACCTTGCTGTTCTTCTGCTAACGTAATAATTTCATTCAGTTTGTTTGACATCACTTTGGTTGTTAATTTCAATGTTGTGTTTAATAAGTTAATTCTTCTGTAATTCTCTTGGTCCCATTTGTCTCCTTTTTTGAAGAGAGGTATTAGGATGCTTGATCTCCATTCTTGTGGTATTCTGTTTTGTTCTATTATTTTTTGTATTAGTTTTAATAGTTGTTTAGTTAGATCTTGTCCTCCGTACTTTAGGAGTTCTTTCGATATTCTGTCATCTCCTGGAGATTTTTTTTATTTTTAAACGCTTTTATTATTTGGTTCAATCGTTTGCGTCAAATCTTTAGAAGTTAATTTGACTGCCTTTTCTTCAATGGAAATGAATGAAATTTTGCAGACATGGATGCGCGGGAACGATACACGAATAATCGATCAATTTTTTTTTATGTTTATGATTTGTTTAAATAAAAAAAAAAACGATTTTAATGGAAAATGCTAAATTCTCTTGTTTTTTAAAATGTAGAAACTTGAAACTTTTACAGATTGTAACTAATTATATGAACTATACATAATTCCACTTTTTACGTTATTTGTTTCCGTTATGCTTCATATATAAACAATAAAGTTTCAAATTTATCCAGTTTCTGTCCGATTTCTATCCAGTTTATTGCCCTTTTATAAATAAGCACTTTATACCGATAAAACTTACAGAGCATATAAACAATACATAAGTAAAGTAGCTTGTGAAGCGGTAAGGAATAATTTAATTTGGGATGCTAATTAGAGGGTTATTTTCACCAGTTTTTTTTACCCAAAAAATGGGATCAACTTTATTCTGAGCGTATCTTGCTTACTTTTTATGATAGAAATTTTTTTAAAAAACAAGAATATTGTTTTTTTAAAACATTTAAACAAGTCATGATGAGTTTTCCATGAAAAGTGCTTCATTTTTTTATGATTTCACGTCGAAATATTCGATTTGGAATTTGACGAATAAAAACCTACTTTTCATTAGCTACAACTCTGCTTCTACTGGGTCTACAGACTGCACACATACACCATTTTTTCAATTTTTGAAAAGCTATATTTTTGATAAGAATATTTTTTCGATAAAATACTTACTTTTTGAGTTATTTGCGAAAAACCGTCTAAAAACGTGTTATTTTTTGTTGAAAAATGAATATATTCACTTGCCGAACTCAAAATGTATTGACTTGATGAAAAAACTCTATTGAACAAAAGTTGCTTAGAATTAGTCAACATTATCCACTTCCGGACGTATTTTGACGGTATATTTTTTCACCCCCGAGAAGGGGTGGACTCAACCGTAGAGCAAAAACACACATTGGCACAATATCACTTTTTTATTTGACATGTTAGCTATGCTTATACCAAATTTCATGTTAATCCAATCTCTTGTTTCAAATCCAAAGGTTCTTTAAAATCCGGAGGTTTTGCAATATTTTACCGTGAGTGAATGGACTATAAGGCCCATCGGTGGGTAGAAATTGAAAAAAAAACGTAACATACCAAAATAATTACCAGCTTTTATCAAAATTTGTTTGCAAAATTGATTACCAAATTGAGGGAATGATTAGAACATGGAATATAAAAATGCCTTTGAAGATAACTGCTTAATTTGTCTTGAAGTCGGTTGTATTTTTCTGATATTTGACAAAAGACAAAGCAAAAACTGAGTTTGATTGGAAATCATAAATTAACCAATTTCTTTTTTTTTGTCTCAGTTAGCCCTATTTGATTTTTTTTAACATTTAATTTTTTTTTAAATAACTGCTTAATTAATTAAACATTAATTAATGCATTTGTGTGGGATGCGGGCCCCATCAAGTGCCCGGGCCCTAGGCGGCCGCCTAGTCCGCCTAATGGTTAATCCGGCACTGTACAGTATGCGCTCCCTTACATACAAACCGCAAACCGGTTGAAACGAAGAGTGTACGCGCCAAGCGGCGATCACCAACGTATCCATTATGTGGAGCTACTACACCGAGCGAGGTTTACCCTTGTATGGATACGTACCTTTAGACGGTTTGCGCATCGAAGAACTGCATTGCGAGAAATTAACAGCGTCTACACCGTGCAATAGTAAAGTATTACAAGAGATGAAAATACTGCGAAAACTGTAATAGTCGTAAATAATGATTTTGATTTAAGAAATGTATGAAGAAATTACAGAAAATGTACAATGTATGTATCAAAAGCTAAAATAAATGCAAAAAAGGTATCTGTCATATACCTACATCCTTTTTTTAAACATGACGATATATTTTAATGTTTGAAAAGTGTAAGACTAAAAAGTAACAAATAAAACAATATGAAAATAATTTTTTTAAGAGACGCTGTTATTTATTTATGAGTGACTAAAAGTTAAAATATAAAAAATCAAATAAAAAGCAAAAATAAAAAAATCAAACTCGACGAATTATTCGAAAAAAACGTTCTTTAAAAAGATGAAAAAATCTAACACATTCGTTAAAGAAAAGCGTGGGGCGAAAACCGTTTATTCGATGAAGACGCCCCACGCTTTTCTTTAACGAATGTGTTAGATTTTTTTAACGAACGTTTTTTTCGAATAATCCGTCGAGTTTGATTTTTTTGATTTTTTGATTTTTAGTTGATTTTTTTATATTTTAACTTTTAGTCACTCATAACTAAATAAAAGCGTTTCTTAAAAAATTTTTTTTCAATTGTTTTATTTAATTTTATTAATGCTTCCTTTACCTCTCCTTTCTCGATGTTTATTTCTTCGTTTGTCGTCACTTCAGGTCTTAGTGGTTCATTTTCGTCGGCTTTAGCAGATAGAGATCGGAAGCTACCTTTTTATGTATAGGGATATTCCATTGATTTTTTCAAATTTTCGGACGATTTACCTGTCTCCCATTCTCTTTGACAAATTTGACGTATTATATCCACTCAAACGTCATAAAGTGTCCAAATCATTTTAATAGGTATGTTATCTGGACCAGCAGCTTTATGACTTTTTTGCATCATAACTGCTACTTCAAATTCACTTTTGAATTGTCAGGTTCCGTTCCAAAACTGGTAAATTCTTGTTGTGGGCCTCTGTGCTCTCCTCAATCATCAATCGTTCACAATATTCTTTCCACCTGTGTAATAGCTATTTGTATAACAAGGGAGGAAAGTGCTACTTTTCCTCCCGAGAATGAAGTTTACTTTTAATGTTTTAATCATTCAAGGGAGGAAAAGGCCCTTTACTCCCATGTTATAAATATGGTTTTTCCACCTTCCTCAAATAACAAGTCATTTTTTCATTTTTACTTAATTTATTTATGTAACTAACCAACAAAATTTATTAGAACTAAAACTAACAAGTAGATACAATATAACTGTCAGCTGTCAAATATAAGCCAAATTATTAATGTAAACATTGTTAAATCAAAATAACAATTTACAGTTTTTACCATTCTGTAAAATACAGGGTGTTTTATAAATAAACGTTAAAATGTATAGATACTTACTTAATAGAAAATAGATATTGTACAGGGCGTCAATAAGTTATAGTTCATGAATGAAATACCATGACGTCACTTTTACTTTCCCTCCCTAGGGAGGAAAAGTACAACTTTGCTCCCTACAATCAGGTCCGGAAAAGTATACTTTCGGTAGAGGTAGGTGGAAATAGTTATTTATATACCAAGTCAGTAAAGTTACTCTTTATCGAACGAGTCTGATATTATGAGCCGAGCGAGCCAAGTGAGCAAAGCGAATACGTAGTGCACACAAAATTGTATCGCCAATAATTTGATATTGGTTAACAATTTAAAATTTACGAATTTTTTAAATTTTAGACATATAAAAATTTTATGACAGTAATCTCGATTAATCGCGGCAGGTAAAGTAAAATTCTTCTTTCAGTACAATAAAGTGTTACTTTACTGCCGCAAATGAGGGCAAATGAGTACAATAATGAATGACTTTAGTGACGGTTGGCGATAAGATATCTTTTTTAGAAGTAAGTTGAGTTCTGTTATCATCATTGATAGCAAAGTGATTGGTGTAAAGGAACATGTTATCTGCTCTATTTTTTTAAACATGTCTATGGTCTCAGGTTTGGTTTTATGCCATTAAAGACAAATTAAGAGGTTGGACAGAATACATGCAATGTTTATCTAAAGATACGGGAAGCAGAGTAACTGAAATAGGGAAGCCCTAAGGAGAAATACCAAAGGAAGATGTTGAATGGGTTGCAAATGTGAGTTCATAGTAAATGAATAAAAAAGAAAGACGTACTCACAAGCATTCATTATAATACTCCGACGACCGGTTTCGCTGTCTAAAATTTGCACAGCATCGTCAGGTCCCGGTTACAGTAAATTTAAATAATGCCGATACATGGAATGAAGTCTTCAATATCATACCTTCTTGCTTAATATCTGCTAAAAGGGAACTGATGGAAAAGACGGAAAGAGTTATATTGGTTAGCAGGTGCTTGGGCAAGTTTTTGAGGGGTGGGAAACTGGCGTAACATTTTTCCATCACTTCCCTTTTAGCAAATATTGAGCAAGAAGGTATTAAAGAATTTACAAATCATTCCTTGTATCGGCATCATTTACTTTTACTGTAACCCGGACCAGAAGATGCTTTTCAAATTTTACACAGCGAAACCGGTCGTTGAAGTATTATAATAAATGATTATGAGTAGGTCTGGCTTTTTTATTCATATATCCAAGGAATTGTTTAAAATGGCCCTTAACTTGTTTTAACTTAAAACTATATTTACTTAACTTCGGCAGTAATTTTGGATTTAAAACACTAACGTATTTTTTCTATATATTGAAATCTACATCATAATCTAGCAATTAATCTCCTTAACAGTCATACATCACTTCAAATGCCTAAGTAACAGTTAAAGCGCCCATTTATCAGTTTCAAAATTTTAATAATTACCGAAATTTATTATGATTTTATTGTTAATTAATTTTTTTCTCATCATTTCATTACACAAATGGTTTAGCTAACGATGAACCAAACAAGCCAACCAAAACTACAGAGGATTAAAACGAAATACATTATATTTAGGAGGAAAAAAACTAATTATTTTCGACTGAATTGAATATATTTATATTCGTATGGAATTAGTTTTTAGAACAATCCTAATGAATGTGAAACTATTTTTGTTAATTCGATGTGTGAGTTTATATTAACGATTTCCTTTCAGACATCGTAAATATCATGATTTTATAAGCAGCTATAAATATTATTTTCTAAATATTTTTTTAGGTAAAGAAGATAAGTGCCCCCGCAATCGGTCGTGCAACGCGTGAGACGCACGCGGGCGCCACCCCAAGAGGGCGCTAATAATTATTAACCAATAGAACAGCCAAGATTCCGATACGGAATGAATGACCATCTACAAAGTGTAAAAACCATAAGAGAGAAAGTAGTGGAATACAATAAACCAACGGTGCTAATATTTATTGATTTTCACAAAGCCTTTGATACAGTTGAGCTAAGCAAAATACTATAGGGTCTTAAAGAATGCAGGCTAGATTATAGATATAAAAACCCGTGTTGAGCTGCCCCCCACCACTTGCAAAAATTAAAAAACAAATAGCCCTGATTTATGAGCCATTTATGAGCTCTCATATTCCGCAAATTAAAAATTTTGAGCTCGTTACACTGAGCAGGAATTTAATATTTTATTGGGGGGCGCCCCTTAGCCCCCCACTGCTTAAAAATAGGAATATTAAATCGATTTTTGAGGCAGAATTACGAGTTATTTATGAGATCTTGAAATGATATAGTTTCGATTTTTGAGCTCATCCCTTTCACCCCCAAACAACCCTTTAATTGATTTTACTTAAGAAAAACATGCTGAAAAAAATTAAAATATATCGTATCGCTGATATAATTTCTATAGCTTATATATTCTAAGAATAAACTCTTAAATCATGCGCATTTCGATTATTGAGCTACAACCCCTCCGCAAGAAAACCACCCCACTATCCAGGCTTAAGAGAGAATTGTACTTAAAATGCATTAAATGAATTATTTGGTGACTAAATATCGTTTAATAATTTAATAGCTCCCAAAATACGCGCCATTAGGTTATTAAATTGCAATTTTTTCTGTATAGTGCAGTCACTGAAGCTAAAAATTTACTATTACGTTCAATTTCGGTGAACCTTCATCGATTTTCACGAAAATTGGTGAGTGGTTAGAGGATACCCCAAGAAACAAAGGTGACATGGTGCCACCTTGCACTTTTATCCTCAGGGTGGATACCACCCCTTCTCGGGGTTGAAAATTATTTTATTAAAAATAACCCCACAGATCGATAGAAGAACAAATTATAAGCAGAATTTGTTGTATAAAGCTTTTAAAATAAATCAATACTTTTTGACTTATTAAAGATCAAAGATTTTAATTATTCGTGAAAAAAATGCATATTTTAAAGCGGTTTTTCGCAAATCACTGAAAAACTTTAAGTTTTTACAAAAAAGTTAATAGAAGTTTAATTCGTATAGATTATATTCTAAAAATAAACTCTTAAATTTTATTTTTATTTAAACACGCGCAATTTTATTATTGAGTAACAACCCCTTCGCAAGAAAATCACCCTATCTTCCCGGCTTAAGAGAGAATTTTACTTAAAATGAATTAAATTAATTATTTGGCGACTACATATCGTTTAATAATTGATGAGCTCGCAAAATGCACGTATTTTAGTTATTGAATTGCAATTTTCTTTCAATAGTGCAGTCACTGAAGGTAAAAATCAACTATGTCCTTCGATTTCGGTGAACCTCCATTAATTTTCACGAAACTTGGTGGGTGGATAGAGGATACCTTAACAAACAAAAGTAACGTAACATGGTACCAACTTGCGGTTTTAGCCTAGGGTAGAGGTCACCCCTTCCCGGGGGTGAAAATTACTTTAATAAAAATAACCCCACAAATCGATAGAGGGACAAATTTTAAGCAACATTTGTTATATAATGTTATTAAAATAAATCAATACTTTTTGAGTTATTAAAGATCAAATATTTTAATTTTTGTGAAAAAAAATGCATGCTTTAAAGCGATTTTTCGTAAATAACTCAAAAACTGTAAGTTTTTACAAAAAAGTTTTTATCACTAAAATTGAAGCTAATAAAAAATATAATAAATTTCTTACTTGAAAAACCATTTAATGTTAATTTAAAGTAAGTTATAGGTAATTGAATGTATTGTTATATTTCTATTTGATATGAACTTTAATATAAAATATTTTTAATTTTCTCAACCTCGGGCATATAAATTTAGAACAACCTGTATACAACAAATTGTTATATTTAATTTTAAGAAGTGATTAGAATAAGCGTACGAAACTCGGAACAATGTGCTTAGATAAACAAAGTGAATGACGCGTACCATTATCGTTCTTCTCGGAAGGTCGATCATTAGCCTATGCTAAATAAAACTCAGTGAAATAGATGATAGTTCATTATCGTTTTTCGCGGAAGGTTTCGATCATTAGCCTATGCTAAATAAGACTCATTTGAAAGAGAGAATAGGTCATTAAAATTTGTAAATAGTTAGAAAGTATTTTAGAATGGGAATTAAATATTTTCTTTTGAAATCCATTAAGCATATTTAGAAAGATTAAAAATTGGTTTTGAGGAATATTACGAATGAGAGTTGGTGGTGGAAGATTGATTTGTGAATCTGGAAGGGATATTTAGAAAGTAGGGGAATGGATGAGAAAGTGAGATCAGAATGTTTTGAGCTGTCGAGAAGTCAAGTCGAGTAGTAGACGGTAGTGTTCGAGGAGTGAGAAAGCCGGTGTAGTTCCGTGAGTGTGGAGTATCTATCGTGGAACGAGAAGTAGGCCAGGTCGAGAGTAAAAGAACCTCCTTGAGCCCAGAGTGTCCCGGTAGCTGATAGCAGTTTCGAAAAGGGTAGAACACAGCATCACGACAAAAGCAGGAACGAGAGCTATTCGAGCTAGTTTTTCAAAGGAGAACATCACTGGAAGCCAGGACGAGGTTTGATCGCAGCCAAGGATAGCAGGAAAGGGTCTTGTGTGAGGACATTTTCAGTTCACCAGGAAAAGGTCAGTCTCATTTGTTTGGACATGAATGTATGGGTTTTTCGTATTAAATTCCACATAAAAAATTGAATAACATAATCAATAATATCAGAAAAGCTTTATCAAACTTAAATAGAGTTGTTCCTAATAACTCCTAATAGTTAAATGTTAATAAAAACTTTCAATTGAAAACCAAAAGGAAATAAGATACCCATTTGTAAATGTTATGTTTAAGAATAATAAGAAATAGCAAATATTAAGCATTGATTGCCTTTTTAAATAAAATAAAAAATATTTTGATTATAATTGTGACCCATATGTGTATTTTTTTTACTCTTTTCTTTTCTATCCCGATTAGGAACCATTAAGAAATATTTAGAAGCCACGGAAGTAAGTAATTAATTTATAATTCGCCCTGAGATTGAAAACATATTGATATGTGATCTGGTTAATTAATTGGATTAGTATTAATACATTGATTAAATTAAGTAACATATAAGAATATTATCTCATATCAATAATCAAGATCACATCAGTATGTATATTATTTTCCTGCGAGTATTCAAATCTAAGGGTCCAAGCTTAAATAACGGTAAAGCGCTGTATTTTATAACACTAAATACTTGTCAAAGTACTTAGAAATACCTATCAAATTAGTTCCAGAAGAAGTTGACAGCATCAAAATTTATACTCCAAAAATTTTTCCACAAAAATGATATTGTTTTTTTTTTGGAATAACTGTTTTGCAATGTTTATGACATCAGGCACATTCAACTATTTGAAAGGTAATTTCAAGAGCTATAAAACTGTATTACATTTTTAATCTTTCAAATACTTTATTTTTTAGGATAATAGGTTAAAGGGCTCCAGTTACATTGTTCTAGCAGTAAAATTTAGGCTTAAACCAACGAATATATACTTTAATAAAAAGATACGGCTCTGTAACGTTTTAGCATAGGATTTTGCGCTCCAACTGAGCAGGTGCCATGGAGGTGTATAGACCTGACAACGACTACGGAGCTTGCAAGATCTCACCACCGCCCGCATTGCGGCCGCAAGATCCCTCGTCCACAAGCCTGCCTATAAATGTGACCATCTGTTTCATATAAAAGCTTCTTCTAGGAGCTATATATTCTTTGCTTAAACGTTTCTATCTTGGTTATTTTGATTCATACAGAAATCAAAAGACAAGTAAAATCGTTGCTAATAAAAAAACTCAAATTTCGTTATCTATCATTTTTTACGTGTATCGAGTATTTTTGGAGTTATTATCAAAAGAAAATAATTTACGAAAAGTTGAAAAATTTTGATTTTTTTTTAAATCATACATAAGTATATATATATATTTTTTAAAAATATGCGTTCGAAATCGGTCAAAATGTTTAAGGTCATTATTTATGCTAAAGTAAAGAAAGTCTTATAGGGGTTACTAAAGATTTTAATTTTTGTGTGGAAATGGCATTAGTTTAATTTTTCACTTTTTACTAGAAATTTGAAAGGGTCCTATTAGTTTCATGTTCACTTGCTTAATTTTGATGATATTAACTTCTGTCGGTGCTCATTTAATAGGTATTTCTGAGTACTTTGACAAATATGTATATATTAAGTATATTTTATAAAGCGCATCGTTTTCCTGTTAATTAGGCTACAATAATTAGATTTGAATAGGTACTCGCCGAAAAAAAAATACATTTAATTACCTATCTTTAACTCACTTTGAATTAATAATAGGTCTGTTCGTACAGGAATCAGAAACTATCACTGACTATCAGCAACTGCACGAAGCATGCGTGTTTCAATATTAGCGTTCGCACAATTGAAACACGCATGCGTCATGCAGTTGCTGATAGTCAGTGATTCCTGTACGAACAGACCTAATAAAAGGTTTTTCAAAGCTTTAATTTTGGTAATGATAACTTTTATATAGAAATTTACAATTTTTAAGTGATTTACGAAAAACCTCTTTAAAGCATGATTTTTCACGAAAAATTAAAATCTTTGATCTTTAATAACTTAAAAGGTATTGATTTATTTTAATAACTTTATATAAGAAATTCTGCTTATAATTTGTAGTTCTATCGATTTGTGAAGTTATTTTTAATAAAATAATTTTCACCCCCGAGAAGGGGTGGTATCCACCCTCAGGGTGAAGGAGCAAGGTGGTACCAAGTCACCTTTGTTTCCTGGGGTATCCTGTAACCACTCACCAATTTTCGTGAAAATCGATGAAGGTTCACCGAAATTGAAGGTAATAGTTAATTTTTACCTTCAGTGACTGCACTGTACAAAAGAAATTGCAATTTAATGACCTAATGGCGCGTATTTTGGGAGCTAATAAATTATTAAACGATATTTAGTCGCCAAATAATTAATTTAATGCATTTTAAGTACAACTCTCTCTTAAGCCTGGAAGATGGGGTGGTTTTCTTTCGAAGGGGTTGTAGCTCAATAATTGAAATGCGCATGATTTAAGGGTTTATTCTTAGAATAATAAAGCCATAGGAATTATATCCGCGATACGATAATATATTTTAATTTTTTTCAGCATGTTTCTCTTAAGTAAAATCAATTAAAGGGGTTGTTTGGGGGTGAAGGGGATGAGCTCAAAAATCGAAACTATATCATTTCAAGAGTCCCCCCCACTAAAATATTAAATCCCTGCTCAGTGTAACGAGCTCAAAATTTTTAATTTGCGGAATATGAGAGGTCATAAGTAGCTGATAAATCAGCGGTATTTTTTTTAAGTTTTGCAAGTGGGGGGGGGGGGCTCAACAGGGGTGATATACAAAATTATTATACAATATATACCTACAGACAATAACCATTGTCAGATTACATATTCCCATACAGGGAATAAAATTAGATGAAGAATATCTAAACAACTTACGTTTCGCTGATGATATACCTAATAATAGCTGATGATCTAGGAATGGTAAGAAAGATGGCACAGGAACTCGTTGTGACTACAGAAAATGTAGGTTTAAATATAAACATCTCGAAAACAAAAATAATGACAAATTTGGTACCCAACTAGAACATCAGTATTGGTGGGAAAAAAATAGAACTCGTAGATAGCTATAAATACCTGGGATATGAAATTATGATTGGCAGAGATAATCAGACCCATGAACCAGAGAAGAATAGGTCTTGGGTGGGCAGCATATAGAAAACTAAGAGAAACTTTTAAAAGTGAGCTGTCCACATTTCCAAAGAGACTGTATTTGTTCAGTACGTCCTCTCAGTCTTGACATACGGAGCAGAAACACTTACCTTACTTAAAGCCTCGGCTACCAAACTGAGAGTCACACAGAGAAGAATGGACCGGTCCATGTTCATCAATATCGAAGAGATCAAGAGAAGAACCAAGGTGAATGACGTCATTGAAAGGATAGCCAGGGTAACGATTTAAGAAAGATAAATAAAAACTGGATGAGAGCGTCATAAGATAGACGGGGTTGTAAACACGAGGAAGAGGCATATGTTCAGCAGTGGACTTTTGTGCTCTGAGCAGTGCTCAGAGACTGGATGATGATGATAACACAAGGCAAATATTAGAGAAGAGAAATCTTTTTCTTCTTCTTTAAGTGCCGTCTTCCAATCGGAGATTGGATATCATCATCACTATCTTTACTTTATCTGACGCTGTTCTAAAAAGTTCTACTGACACTTTTCTTCTTCTCACACTTCCTCCTATTATTTTCCCCTTACTCGGGGCTAATTAGCAAAATACAAGGAAAAGTTATTTACCAGCAAATTTATTGCTGGAATCGAATCTTATGATTGTATATATTAATAATATAGGTATGCGAAGTCCGCAGATAGTGTGCTACTTTTTTATAAAGAGAATGGCGCCCGAAAATCGTTTTTTTTTCAATTTTTGCTCTATAACTCCAAAGATTTTAACTTTACACCAAAAATACTCAAATAAAAATTCACCGTAATTAAATTCTGCATAGAGACGTGCTTTTCCCGATTTAATTCGACGAAAATTTTCCCCGAAAAATGCGGGTTTTTCCAACAAAATCTTTAATTTTCAACTAAAATTTTAGATAAGTAATTGTTTATCAATAATTAAATAACTTTGTAGTATAAAAGCTCTTTTCGTATAGATTATAATTCCAGAAGCCGATTTTAGCAACAATTGAATTGTTACTTACAAATTTACGGTCGCTATAATATCCACAATAATTATGATACGTAAGAATACTATGATTTTTGTATAAAAGACACTGTAACTCTTTAATGTACTTTACAGAATTGAAATTGGACTATTTAAGCGGCCTCAGAAATATTTTAAAATTATAAACAATTTTTTGGCTTATAAACAAATAAAATATCTCGGGAAATATTAAATTAAATTAAATCATGAAAACGGTTTAGAAAAAAGCGACAGGACGCTTATCTTAAAAGAAAAAACGTTTAATTGTGATGAATCGTTCCTGAGATACAACCGGTTAAAGTTGACCGGCATTTACGGCAAAGATATAAACGATAGGATCATAATTTTCGAACCATCACCTTTTTATTTTTATCCCCTTTATTCGTACCAATTTTCATGTCTTTAAAATAATCATAACATATATTATTATAATAAAAACTATCGATATTACGACTGAAAATTGCCAAAAATAGCAAAATTTCAATCAAAAATCAGGTTGGAGAAAATGTAATCTCAAGTTCAAAATCGGTATACGTTAAAAAAAATGCATTTTCTCGGCTTCCCATGGAGCAATTTTCTTCATTCTTTTTTTGTTCCCCAGTAACTCGAGTAGAGCCATCTAACTGGCGCGTTATTAAAATTTCAAAGTTAAATGTTAAAGCTTATGTTTTATTATAATAGATTAATTTATTTATAAGAAAAGAAAACTATATTTTTTACAGTTGTAGACTTTTTTAAATAAACTTACTACACGTGTACCTTTTAACGTTAAAAACACAAATATTCTCATTTGAAAACGGTATAATTATTTAAACAATCTTTATTTAAACAATTTAAAAATTTTGTTATAATAAATAAATTAATTTATTATAACAAAACAAAAGCAACTTTGACATTTAATAATGCGTTGGTAAGATGGCTCTACTCGAGTTACTTGGGAACAAAAAAAGAATGAAGACAATTGCTCCATAAGAAGCCGAGAAATTGCATTTTTTTTAACGTATAGTCCAAGTAATGAAGCTTAAAATAGGACAAAACCTTGCAATTTTTACAGAATGGATCGATTTGCTTGAAAATTTGAGAATAAGTAGTGGATAGTCCAATGATCAAAATCTATATTATGCCGAAAGGCGCTTTTACCATGTGGGTGGTTGCCACCCCATCTCGAGGGTGGAAATTTTTATTATCTTTTGATCGCAAGAGTTGGCAAAAACATGTATTCTAAGCAAAAAACGTTCTATACATTTTTTTGATAAAATTGATAGTTTTCGATTTATTCGCTATCGAAAGTGTTAGTTTTATATCGAAAAAATCAATGTTTTTAATCAGTTTTCTACTAATAACTCAAAAAGTTTTCGTTTTATCAAAACAACTTTGCTTAACAAAAATGTACCTTTTGAAAAAATAAACAAAACCGATTTTTTTTTCTTTAAGACTAATAGTAATCGAGCTATACTTTATTATATCTTGCTCTTCTTCGTCAAATGCTAAACATTGTAGCTTTAAAGTCAAAAGACGGGAAAACTATGCATTTTTCCAGAATAACTTGTTAAAACTAATTTAAATTATTTAAAAATATCTATCTCCAGAGGTAAAAAAAAGTTACTAGCTCAAATATTAAGTGACATAACGAAAAGAATGTCAGTCCCTATTTTTTTCATCGAAAAAGTGATCGGAAACAGCCCCCTAATCATCACCGTAACTAAAATTAGTTATTGGTCTTGTTAGATATTCTTTAATGTATTATTAATAGATTCTAGAAATTTGACCAGCTTGGCTTAGAATGATTAGTTTTAAAAAAATGTAGTTAAAAGCGAATAACGAATTTTTGTAGTTTGGTAAAAAATGCTTTTTTCTTCAGAATAGATAAATTAGCATCAGAGATACGAAAAAATGTTTAAATATGAAATTGTAGCTTATCTATTTCTCAAGAAAATAGTTTACAAAAATTTTTTCTACGGCAAAATTTGAGCGAGCTATTGACAATTAAATCTTGTATGTAATAATATGAAAAAGCCACCTTTACCAACCCTTTCAAAGTCACCTCTTTTTGCGACTGAGGGTTTTAAAAGGATATAATATTAATAGCCTTATAGATCTTGTAAAAACTTATAAAATTCTTTTTTACGAAACTTTCTAAGAAAAAAAATAAAAATTTACGGTTAAGAAATCAATGTATTTTTTTGAAAAAAAAAAATGAGAAATCCAATTGAAAGCATAATAATGTAAGTTAGCGGTGTTTTTAGTCATTGGCCTTATTTATGCTTCTTTATTTATGTATTATTAATAGATTCTAGAAGTTTTATTGGCTTAAAATAATTAGTATTTAAAAAACTGGAGTTAAAAGCGAATAAGGAATTTTGGTAATTTGGTAAAGAAAGCCATTTTCTTCAGAATAGACAGATTAGCATCAGAGATACGAAAAAATGTTTAAAAATGAAATTGTAGGTTATTTAATTCCCAAGAACGTGATTTGAAAAAAATTTTTCTACGGTAAAAATTGAGTGAATCGTAAATGATTGAATTAAAAAAACATTGATTTTTTCGATATAAAACTAACACTTTCGATAGCGAATAAATCGAAAACTATTAATTTTGTCAAAAAAATATATACAACATTTTTTGCTTAGAATGAACGATTTTATCAACTTTTGCGGTCAAAATATGATAAAAAAAATTTCCACCCCCGAGATGGGCTGGTAATCACCCTCATGGTAAAAGCGCCTTTCGGCATCATATAGATTTTGATCCTTGGACTATCCACTACTTACTCTCAAATTTTCAAGCAAATCGATCCATTCTGTAAAAATTGCGAGGTGAAAAGTTTCGGTTCCTGGACTAGTATACCGATTTTGAACTTTGAGATTACATTTTCTCCAACCTAATTTTTTATTTGGAATTTTGCTATCTTTGGCAATTTTCACTCGCACTATCGATAGTTTTTATTATAATAATATATGTTATGATTATTTTAAAGATATGAAAATTGGTGCGAAGAAAGAGGATAAAAATAAAAAGGTGATGGTTAAAAAATTATGATCCTATTGTTTATATCTTTGCCGTAAATGCCGGTCAACTTTGACTGGTTGTATCTCAGGAACTACTCATTACAATTAAACGTTTTTTCTTTTAAAAGAAGCGTCCTGTCCCTTTTTTTCCAATACCGTTCTCGTGATTTAATTTAATTTAATATTTACCGAGATATTCTATTTGTTTATTAGCCAAAAAATTGTTTATAATTTTAAAATATTCCTGAGGCCGCTTAAATAGTACAATTTAAATTATGTAAACTACATTAGATAGGTAATACAGTGTCTTTTTATACAAAAATCATAGTTATTCTTATGTGTCATAATCATTGTGGTTAATATAGCGACCGTAAATTTTTAATTAACAACTCAATTGTTGCTAAAGTGTTCATTCAATTTCCATCGGCTTCTGGAATTATAATTTATACGAAAAGAACCTTCAAGCTACCAAGTTATTTAATTATTGATAAACAATTACTTATCTAAAATTTTTAATTGAAAATTAAAGATTTTGTTGGAAAAACCGGCATTTTCCGAGGAAAATTTTCGTCGAAGTAAATTGGGAAAAACACGCCTCTATGCAGAATTTAATTACGGTGAATTTTTATTTGAGTGTTTTTGGTGTAAAGTTAAAATCTTTGGAGTTGTAGAGCAATAATGGAAAAATACACGATTTTCGGGCGCCATTTTGTTTATAAATAAAGTAGCACACTATCTGCGGACTTTGCATACCTATATTATTAATATATTATAGAATCATAAGATTCGATCCCAGCAATAAAACTTTTCCCAAAAAGGCCTGTTCTCCGATAATCTGACCAGACTACCTGTAATATCAGTTTGAGCATTTTATATCGCTGTCCCCTCATTACGTGTCCCAGATATTGTAACTTTGTTATTTTTATTTGTGTTTATTATTTCGTATTCTTTGCCCATTTCTTCTGTGTAGATGCTATTCTAAACATCCTTCTGTAACACCATATTTTAAATGACTATCTTATTTATGTGTTCTTGGCTATTTAACTTTCAAGCCCGTTTTGCAGTATCAAAAACAGGTAACATCTTACTCTCGGGTTCTAATCTAAGGTTTTTATGGCAGATAATTGTTTCCATTTTTACAAACGCATAATCTTGCTATTTTTATGAGGGCCCTAATATCTGCTGTTTTATCATTATTTCCTAAAATCCAGGTTCCCAGGTATTTGTATTTATCAACCCTTTCTATCGGTATATCTCCCAAATATAGGTCTGTCTATATATTTTTTTGTCTTTGTTATTATCATATATTTAGCCGTGTTTATATTCATTTTTAGTCCATATTTTTTACAGAAACTTCTTGTCTTGTTTAGTAGTAGTTGGAGTTGTTTAGTAGAGCTTGCTATAATCACGGTGTCATCTGCATATCTTATATTGTTAATAGTTGTTAATAGTTCTTCCGTTAATTATTATTCCTTCACCTTCAGATAGTAATGTTTCTTCAAATATCGACTGACTATATACATTGAATAGTAACGGAGACGTAATACATCCCTGTCTAACTCCTCTCCTGATTTCAATTTCTAAACTGGGTTCGTTATCTATTACAATCTGTGCTTTATTATTCCTTCGTTATCATTCTTAAGATACTTTTCTTTATGTTTTTGTATTTAGAATTTGGACTAATGGCTCCTATCTTACTTAGTCAAATGCTTTATCAAAACGTACGGTTTTTACGTAGTTTTGTAAACAGAAAATTTTGAAGATTTTGAAAGAAAATTTTATGATTCTCTACAGTTTTTTGCATTTTTGGCATCAATTTTAATATATCTAAGACCCACTCTGCCCTTTAACCCAAATTAAAGAAATTCTGGTGACTATACTATAATAATTGTATGTAGTACCTACTGACAGAACCACACATAATTACCACTGTTATACATATATCAAGCCAATAGTGCCTTATATTTAAAGTTATTTTCTCACTGAATCGATAATAACCTTCACTAGAAAATAGTCTGCATAATTAGGGTTTATCACTGCGAGAAATTTCTCTAAGATTTATTATCTGATTGATTTTAATTCAATGATTTCAACCCCAGCTAATTGAGTTTGACAAATTTGCATTTTCTCAGACCTTCCGCAACATCTGCTTCGGCTGTCATCCGTCATAAGAACCGATCGCGTACTTTAAACACAAGAAATTAAAAGGGTAAATCCTTCGTCAGCCGCACCATCTGTTCAAGAAACGAATATCAATCACGGCAACCTTCGAAGGACCAACCACCACCGTTCGAACAATAGACAAATTTTCAAAATTAACTATGCATGTTATTTATTTTACTTGTATAAGGTCCGTACCTAAGAACAAGTTCGATTTGCATACTTGCATAAATTAATCAATTGGCGCAGTCGATATACAATAGGTAGGATACCCCCGGATAATAAGAAGGGTTGGTGGGAAGGAATTTCACGTCGCCGGTAACTCGATCGTAATATCTAAACGAAAATTATTTAAAGTAGGCCATGTGTTTTGTGCAGGAAGATCGCGCGAATGGTTTTAATAAGGGTGGAATATATTTTAAGGTTTAATTATTTGGCGAAGCGAATGTGCATCTGTATATTGATTTCTTATTTAGGAACAGGTTTCATGGGAACAGGGCGTTCAGTGGAAACTTCAGGAATACAAGAGCATTATAACGATAACAATATTCGGGGAATTACTTGAAACATATATCATTAGAAAATTACTATTTTACTTGGCAAACAATATCACTTGACTATTATTTTTGTTATTACTCCATCTGTTTATGGTTCTGAAAATATTTTCTTCTTCTTGTTGGAAACAGGCCACAAATTGTAAAATAAACTCTTTAATTAACTTTAAACTTGCCATTTAAAAGGCGAAATATTAAATAAAGAATCAAAAAAGTTCTGAAACTATATAGGCCTGGATCCCACGTACCAAAAAAAGTTAATAAGTCTGTTAATAGCTTAACGGTGTCTAGTTGGACAAATTTTTAAGTACGGGAACAATGGAACAGGGGAAGTTTTAATTGTGGAATAGTTTAAAAATTTGGAACGTCAGATACAAAAACGCCACATGTATTTTGTCGTACAGAACTTCCAATTGATTTGTTACCGTTTCATTAATAGGTCTGGATCCCGCGTATGAAAAAAAAGTTGATTAATAACAAGCTGGAAATCTGTTAATAGCTTAAGGGTGCCTAGTCGGACAAACTTTGATATATGGGAACACTGGAACAGGGGAAGTTTTAATTGTGAAACAAGTTAAAAATTTGGAACGGTCAGACCACGAAAACGTCACATGTATTTTGTCCGACAAAACTTCCAATTTATTTGTTACCCTTTCATTAAACTCTCATGCAAAAATCAGACTGCTATTTATCGCCTGTCATAATTCCTGTCATTTGACATATTCTACATGTTCCACTCATTATAATTCCCATTTGGTGATAAATAGCAGCCTGATTTTTACATGAGAGTTTAATGAGAGGGTAACAAATCAATTGGAATTTCTGTCGGACAAAATACATGTGACGTTTTCGTGGTCTGACCGTTTCAAATTTTTAAACTGTTCCACAATTAAAACTTCCCCTGTTCCAGTGTTCCCATATATCAAAGTTTGTCCGACTAGACACCCTTAAGCTATTAACAAATTTTCAGCTTGCTATTAATCAATTTCTTTTTCATACGCGGGATCCAGACCTATAAACTCTCATGCCAAAATCAGACTGCTATTTATCACTAATATAGAGAGAACATGTCATTTGACATGTTCTTCGTGTTCCACTCATTAAAGAATGCAGTTGGTGATAAACACCAGTCTAATCTTTGCATGAGAGTTTAATGAAATGGCATCAAATCAATTGGAAGTTTTGTCCGACAAAATACATGAAACGTTTTCGTAGTCTGACGTTCCCAATTTTTAACCTGTTCCACAATTAAAACTTTCCCTGTTCCAGTGTTCCCATACATCAAAGTTTGTCCGACGAGACAGCGTTAAGTTATTAACAAATTTTCAGCTTGCTATTAATTAACTTTTTTTTGGTACGCGGGATCCAGGTCTAATATGTTCTTACGGTATGTTTAACATAGATATTTTTATATGGGATTAAATCACAAATAGACCAGGGCGGATCTGTTTTGAGGTGGATGTGAGAGATGGCATTCGGATATTTGCAGATAAAATTAGGTGATAACTTCAGTAATTATCATTGACTTATGCTCCTTTTCAAATATGCCCGGAACATAAAAAAAAATTAAAATATTTAAAAATTTCGAAAACCATCGATTTTTTTCTATTTTCATTGCTTATAACTTTAAAACGATTCATTTTGGAACAAAGTTATAGGGAAATAAAATAAAGATAATTGAATTTTTTATGATATACGACTGGTTTAAATGTCTTAAATTATTTTTCTTTCTGCAAAATAGCAATAAATACAAAATAAGGGAGCAAAATAAGCCTGTGATTATTCAATGTTTTTCAATAACTTTGGTTGCACTTAAACCTTCGTAATTCGCCTAGAAAATTCTTACAACATACTTAATCCGTTTACCAAATTTCATTAACATCGAAATAATAGATTTTGCATAATAATTTTGCAATCTAAATTTTTTTAAAAAAGTTCAAATTTTTCAAAAATTTTCTGAACAAAAGTAGACCATTTGGAACTTTGCTAATTTTTTTACATATCAAAAGGCAAATACTAGAGAAGTATTTGCCTTTTGATATGTATTTCGAGGACCTATCTAATACACTTTACAGAATTAAAATCGGATTATTTAAGCGGTCTCAGCACTGTTTTAAAGTTACACATTTTTTGGCTTAAAAAACAAATATAGTGAGGACCTTTGATACGATTTTTATATTTAAATTATAATTTTTTGGCATATATATCATAATAGTGACGTCATCCATCTGGGTGTGATGACGTAATCGATGATTTTCTAAATAAGAATAGGGGTCGTGTGCTAGCTTATTCGAAAGGTTATTTAATTCTCTATTCACTAATATGGACATTAACATAATTATTTATACAGGGTGCCCAAATTTTTTTTTAATTGAGGCACATTCGAAATACATTTTACTGTTGTCGTAAAACAGAAAAAATGTTTATTTGATAAATAACTGATAAATGAATTTATTCCAAATCAAACGTCCTCACTGTATTTGTTTATAAGCCAAAAAATTGTTTATAAGTTTATAACAGTGCTGAGGCCTCTTAAATAATCCAATTTTAGTTCTGTAAAGTAGATAAGGTAGAGCGCCTCTCTGTATGTAAAAAAATTAGCAAATTTCCAAATGGTCTACTTTTTGTTCAGAAAGTTTTTAAAAAATTTAAACTTTAAAAAAAAATTAGATTGCCAAATTATTATGCAAAATTTATTAAGTCGATTTTAATGAAATTTGGTAGACGATTTAAGTATGTTGTAAAAATTTTCTAAGCAAATTACGAAGGTTCTAAGTGCAACCAAAGTGGTTGAAAAACATTGAATAAAAACAGGCTTATTTTGCCCCCTTATTTTGTATGTATTACTATTTTGCAGAAAGGTTAATATATTAAGACATGTTTAACCTGACGTATATGATACAAAATTCAAATATCTTTATTTTATTTCCCCTCGACTTTTTTTCAAAATGAATCGTTTTAAAGTTATAAGCAAAGAAAGTAGAAAAAAATCGATGTTTTTCGAAATTTTTACATATTTTAAATTTTTTATTAATGTTCCGGGCATATTTGAGAAGGAGCATAAGTCAATTATTATTATTGAAGCTGTCACCTAACTTAATCTGCAAAAATCCGAATGCCACCTGCACATCCTATACGTTTTTTCACAGATCCGCCCTGGTCTAAAATAAATTTTCTATTTTGTTCTGATGTTTTAATTGCCATTGCGGAAATAGTTTTCAAAAAATTCTAAAATAAAATCGATGAAACATTTTTAACCCATAAAATTTTACATACCTTTACTCGCTAGTCACGTAGACAACAACGTCCGTGAAGAGATTAAAAGCAGGTGCTTCGTGCTTCGTCTTCTAGTTTCATGACCATTATGGGTCGTTGGATATCATGTTGGCTACCATTCTACCATATTCGCTATCGTGACTTTATCACTGACTTTCATACTGATCATAGGTTTGTTTTGTTTTATTCATTAGATTTTAAAGGCCTTCTTCACAATCAGTCAGCACTAACGTATCGTCGGCATATATGATTTTATTTTATTTTCCTGAGCTATAACGGACCTTGTTAAAAGGCTTTTCAAAATCGATTGCACAGATGTATGTATTTTGATTTTTATCTCTGCATTTCTAGATCAGTAGATACTTGAAATTTAAACAAGGCTTCTCTCATGCTCAAGCCACTCGTAAATCCGAATTAAGTATGTATTGCTAATTCTAATACGACGAAGAAAAACATTGCACAAATCGATACAAGTAAATTAAGGAACCCACTCATAAGACAACGCCTTACAAATGAAATCAATAATCGATTAATGGCTTTTAAATAACAAATTTAGAGAAATAGAGAAAACTTACGGGGAATGGCGTAAAATGTCGTCTGTCAAAATTTTCAATGTGTTTTAAATGTATTAATTTGTTTCGAATACTGAGAAAACTAATAAGTATTTTTGAAAAATTTAAACGCAGAATGAAAGATTAAGTTATTACCAAAGGTAGAAAGTCCCTTAGAATAAATAAAAAGTTTCTTTTGACTGAAATATTTGCAATTAAAACCCACATTAAATTTTCTCTTTTAATTTCTCTAAATTTTAATTTTCTATAAATTCAAATAAACATTATAGAAGTTTTCGGGGACTTTCGGTTCTGAGCAACAATGTAATCTTTCATTCTGCGTTTAAATTTTTCAAAAACATTTATTAGTTTTTTCAGGATTCGAAAAACAAAATGAATATAAAACACATTGAACATTTTAACAAGCGACATTTTGCACCTGTGCCCTTAAAAAGAAATTCTGACACTAATCAAATACAAAAAGAATCAATGAATGACGGAGGAAATTTTAGATTTATTGGAAGAAAGACGTCAATCTTCCTGCTTGGCTGCACACTAATGAAGACCAATAAGGTATAAATACATATTTACGATTGCTGTCCATACTTTCACACATTTTTCGTCTATTTTTGTGCGAGCATTGCCACTATTCTTATACTTTATTAAATATAATATAATATATAATTTACATCATCTTTTCATCAAGTTACACAATTAACTTAATACACAAGAAATTTCTTGATAGCTGTGCACCTGCTGGCAGATCAGTTTCCTCAAACTATCTTGACAGAAGTTCTGGGATGTCATGGTGTAATAGTTATAAATAATTTTTAGCTGGAACACATTTTCTTCACGTTTTAATCTAGCTTTATCTTCTACAAACTCGCCTACCAAAGCAAAAATGCATCTTGTATTATATTCACTACGAACTAATTAGAATTTTGCAACATAGTTGTTGTTATAATGATCCAAGAAAATTAACATAAACTACACTCAAAAAAGAATTACTTACAAATAAATAAGGCATAAATATAAATTTCGCTACTACTACTACTACTATATGTACTACTATCGGTTTACAGTTTACAGCGTTCTCCGGTGCATTGCGACTCCTAATCGATATTCTTCTCTGTTTAACCATAGACCTGGAGGGATTTCTCTTTCCTCTAGTTCTTTTTCAATTCCGTCCCTCCAGCTTCTTCTCGGCCTTGCTCTTTTTCTTCTCCCTTGTGGTGTCCACGCCAAAATCTGTTTAGGGATCCTGTCATCTGTCATTCTCTGTACATGGCCGTACCATACTAGTTGTTTTGTTTTTATGTCATCAATTATTGTATGTGTGACTCCCATCATTTCTCGTATTCTCTCATTTAGTATCCGATTTCTTCTTGATTTGCCTGCTGTTCTTCAGTAGTCCATTTCTGTTACTAAAACAGGTAACAGAAATTCAGCCGAAGATAGAAGGTTCGCTTTTTAAGTAAGCTAGGACAAACAATTCCCGGACAAATATTCCCGGACAAAAAATCCCCACAAATTATCCCCAGACAAAAAATCCCCGGACAAAAAATCCCTGGACAAATAATTCCCGGACAAAAATACCCCAAAAATCCCGGACAAATAATCCCCACAAATTTTTTGGACAAAATATCCTCATAAAAAATAATATTTGCTGCAGAATAGTTCTCTAAAAGTTTTCCTGAAATTTCGAATTCCACTTCCATGCTGAAAACTTAAAATTTTACATGACAAAAGAGTGAGTTTTTTCAAAAATCGTGGAAGATATGACGAATGAGCTAAGGCCCCGTTCTCATGACAGGCGCTTAACGCGCGTTTTGATAACGCGCGATTACAACTACATACATTTTACTTAAGACCGTTCACATGCCAACGCGCGTTTTAATGACCTAAAACGCGCGTTGGCATGTGAACGGTCTTAAGTAAAATGTATGTAGTTATAATCGAGCGTTATCAAGCGCCTCTCAAGAAAACGGGGCCTTAGCTCATTCCCCATATCTTCCACGATTTTTGAAAAAACTCACTCTTTTGTCATGTAAATTTTGAAGTTTTCAGCATGGAATTGGAATTCGATAGGTAAAATTTCGGGAAAATTTTTTTTCGAACTATTCGGCAGCAAATATTTCTTGGGGATTTTTTGTCCGGGATTTTTTGTGCGATATTTTATCCAAAAAATTTGTGGGGATTATTTGTCGGGGATTTTTGTCCAGAGATAATTTGTGGGGATTTTTTCCGGGATTATTTGTCCGGACCCCCTTTTTAAGACATTTATTTTAGAATCAAAACATTACAAATGATGAGATAATTAGCCTCAATTACTATTCGTTAATTTCGTTAATAAAATATATTTATAACCTACGTATCGAACATTAGGTTCGGGTTGATGTGACCATATTATCTGGTATATGAATGAATACTACCGACGATCGCGTGGATCAGGAATTACATTTATTAATATGAAATGGACATATAAGAAGAGGAAAGCTCGCTCAGCTCGCCAGCGGAAAAGACATGTAGGGAAATACGATCAACGCTCGTAAAAGGATAGGTAAAAGGAAAACCGTCGGATTTGTTCAACACACCAAAACGACGGCGGAAAATAGTCGGGATAACTCACCTCTTATAGCTCGTTGTTGTCTATTATTTTTCGATCAGCGCTGCAGGAATAATAATCAACTAGGCTTTTCGTGCCGACTTTTATATCGTCCGAGACGGTACAAAAACACGTTTTACTTTATTCATTGGCGTACTCTAGACGATAAAATTATATTATCGTCACAGCTTCCGCGTCATGTAACTCAAGTCGTCATGATCCTGAGCAATCAGACTTTGGTCATCAGCGAAATATACAGTGTATAGTGTTGTCTCGTCATATGCCATTACATTTTCTTTTCCACAGGTTGAGTGCTTGTTCCAGATAAATATTGAAAAGGGTAGGCGAAATACAGCAACCCTGGTCAAGCCTTTCGTGACCTTAAATCCCTCAGACATCTTTGATCCAGTTTTAATTATTGCAGTTGTTCCATTATACAGACTTTGGACTGCTTTGATAACATCATGTTTAATGTTGGTGTGCTGTAAGGTTGACCATAGTTTGCTGATGGGCACACTGTCATATGCTTCTTGTAAGTTTACGTACACCAGGTGAACTTCTTTATTGACGACTGTTTTTTTCTCGATAACTTGCGTAATAAAGTCAGTGGCGGATCTAGACATTTGACTTGGGAGGGGAAATTTGCCCCTTGGGAGGGGGGAACTTCCTCTGAAACAAAAATCGAAAGACATAAAAAGATAAACCCAAACTATACAAAATTTAGGTTCACTGATGATGGACTGATAAGTCCGAAAACGTTTTGAACGTAATCCTTTTGGATTTTAAAAATTTTTAAATTTTTTTTAAAATATGCCAACTACACCAGGGAGTGTTTTACTTCACGTTAAATTTTATTTATACATATAAAATACATAAAAATAACATATTTATATGCATTACGTTCCCTTAATTTTCTTAACTAGCGTGTTTATTGCCTGTACTATAATATTTAATTGTTTGTCATGTCGATCCTAAAAAAAATGTGCTGCGATGATGGTTGAAGTGCGCTAGATACCATTTCGATGATTCGAAATTTCAATTGTTTTCTGTTAATGAAAGATAGAAGAGATAAAAAGTAAACAGTATTGCTCAAATCCAACACAATTGAATGTATGTGTGTATAATGTGGTAATTTTAATTTTTTTTAGCTTGCTTATTATCCACTTTTAATTCTTTTAATAATGGAGTATGTCATGAGTATGTAGGTATTGGATAATGTTTTACAGTGAAGGAGCTGCGTTTTATTCACATTTAGACTATAAGTGAAATTCTTGTAAACTATTATTTGACGATTAACTTTTTTTAAGAAAAGATCAAATAACTAATAGCATTTGAACTGTAGAAAGGAAAATATAATATCGATATGCTTATCAAAATTATATAAGCACTTCTTCTTTTTCGTCTTAGTCTTCGTTTTGGTCTTCTTCTTCTTTTTCTTCTTTTTCTTCATCTTCATCTTCTTCTTCTTCTTCTTCTTCTTCTTCTTCTTCTTCTTCTTCTTCTTCTTATTCTTGTATGACATGGTCGTATCTATTCTAACATCCCACCTCTTATGATGTTAATGTCCAGCTGTCAAAAGACCTCTTCGGGGGTCTTCCTGGTGGTACTTTTGTATTTTCAATTTATTCTATCATTCCAGTTCTTGTGATGTTGATGTCCAGCTATAATGTCGTATATCATATATTGGTCTTACAACTTACAAATGGTCTTTTTAGATTGGATTTATGTGGTTTTGTCTCATTTTCCGATTCTTCCTGGGAAAATTCTACCGATATGATCTCTCCATTTGCGACGTTGTGCTTGTGTCCATCTTATCACCTCCTGGACTTTAGTGATATGCTTTCTATTATCTTGCCCATGTTCAGGTTAAAGAGGTTCGGACTCAGGATATGCCCTGCATGATTCCTGTCGGCACATTGTTTTCATCGATTAGTCCATGTTCCGTTTTTATTCTTGATTTATTTTTACTGTTCCCTGATTATTGTTACGTGTTTCTCATTGGCGTTGCTTTTATTCATGATTTGGCTTATGTCTTTCAGTTAGACTCTGTCGAATGCTTTTGTGTGATCCACGAAGTACGAAAAAAAGCGTTTGTTGAACTCCATGGACTCCTCTACTAGTTGCCTTAATATGAAGATAGTGTCGTTACTCAATCCTTGTTGTTCTTCTGATATGCCTACGGCGTTAATTAACTTCTGAGACATGATCTTGCTTACAATTTTGATGTAGACTGGAGCAGCTTTATTCCTGTGTAATTATGTGGGTCGGTTTTTAGTCCTGTTTGTATATTGGTATTATTATACTTTTTATTGTGCCTATAGAAATACCTTTAGATACTTGTGAAAAGATCTGGTTCTTTACACTCGCCCCAAGGACCAAGGATCAAATTTTCGAAATAATTACCACCCGGGTCTTTTAATTTGTGTCAGCCTGAAAATTTGGTAATTAATTATGTACTAGTGTTGCCCAAATGCAAGACCAAAACGAGACTTAGAGAGTCTTGGTCTTGGTCTTGCGACAGTACACCTGGTCTTGGTCTTGGTCTTGGTATTGCGCTCCAGGTCTTGGTCTTGGTCTTGGTCTTGCAGCAAGAGTATTTCAGGTCTCGCAGTTGCCCATTAGCCTATTACATATCTTAGAACAACGTAACAGAGTAGGTAAATTTTAAGCTTTAATATCATCGCCATAGTAAAGACCAACCAAATTAATAAATATCTAAACAACTGATACCGGGTGGGGTTTGAACCTACGATCTAAGCGATCCGTGTCTATATTCCAACTAACCAAAGTTTATTAGGAACTTACGTATTCTTTCGAGTATTTGCCATTGACAATGTGTGATTTGAAAAGAATTCAATTCAGTGACAGATGTGCACAATATGAAGGGTCAGAGGGAAAAAGGATGAATGTCAATTTTTGGTCATTTTGAGATTGTTGTGCAATCTGTTAGCTTAGAAAGAGTACTATCAATCTGTGAATGGACAAGGGGAAATAAATATGATAATCGTCTTAAAATCACGTCACAAGATTGGACGCAAGGTGTAAAAACAATGAATATGTAACTTTGTTTCTCATTTTACCGAAAATGCTTGCAGATAGACATTCATCGTTCTTTCCCCTGGCCCTTCATCATATGTTAACGCCAGTTCTCATTTTGGTACCGAATACCAAACCGAGAATTATACACTTCTCCAAGAAATTAAGGCAGCTCCTTAAAAACGGGTCATTTTTGATGTCTCGAATTTCCTAAACCTGTTGTCTGATTTAAGTGATTTTTTAATATTATATAGCCTTATTCGTTAACAATATCGCTGTAATAATATTGTTGCTAGAAGTTAAATTGTCGTTGTATAGGTACCCGATAACTTATCGGTACTAATGAGTGTACCAATCAAACTGTGCTTTTTTCTCAAAGTTAGCTTCATCCTGTGGAATATTCTAGCATTTATAAAATACTGAAATTAAAACCCAACTACAGTCTGATATTTTTTTAACATTTTGTTTTTTCATTCGCTTATGTTGGATAACAGTAAAGTTGGGTATTTTAACAACTAGCCATGTTTTTCATCAATACAGGGTGTTTTTAAATAAGTATGGCAAATTTTAAGGGGTAATTCTAAACAAACGGGTCATGTTACCCGTATGCGCGCCAATGGTGAATATTAAATTCTTAATTGTATGTCAAAAATGCGTAATAACTACCTCTTAAAACCACCAAATTTCATTTGCATATCTCAACCGGTTTTACAGCAATAAATAAATCGTCAGTTTGTAAGAAAAATTTTAACACCCCCTATTTCGGAAACGAAGCATTTGCGAACATACACTTATAAAGCAAACTGTCAAATTATTTTTCGTGCAGAATTACCCCTTAAAGTTTTCCATACTTATTTAAAAACATTCTGTATTGATGAAAAACATGGCTAGTTAAAAAAGTACATGGCCGTTTTCATGGTCTGACCGTTCCGAATTTTTAACCTGTTCCACCATTAAAACTTCCCCTGTTCCAGTGTTCCCATATATCAAAGTTTGTCCCACTAGACACCCTTAAGCTATTAACAAATTTTCAGCTTGCTATTAATTAACTTTTTTTCATACGCGGGATCTAGACCTATTAATTTATGAATGGAGGGCGGCTATTCTCAAAATCTGGACAATTAATTTCAGAGCGAAGAATGTTTGTATATTTGTTTATGATATTGTTCGTAAGGCGCATGAGTACAATTTTACAAATTTGTTTGCTTCTCATAGAATACCTACCTAAGAATATGCCCGAACTAATATACTTCATAAAACGACCCTCAGTTCTAATTGCAAGACGCAAGAGTCTTGCAGGCTTAGTCTTGTTCTTGCTCAAATCTTGTACGGTAAGTCTTGGTTAAATTAGGCGGTCTTGGTCTTGGTCTTGCGAAAACGCAAGAACAAGACCAAGACTGCAAGACCAAGACTGATTTTGGGCAACACTATTATGTACAATATTTCATTTCTTTGGCAAAAGATTGTACACCTAGAGGTCACTTGCAGATACCAAAGATCATATTCCTACCATATATAAAAATTCGATTAAAAGGGTAAAGGCAAACCTCAGAGTAGACCAGAACCCGCTGATAGCAATAATGCAAGTAAAATTGAACCAAATAAAAAACACGAAGAAGTTTCTTCTTAGTCTTCTCTTATAGCCCGTTTTTGGACATAGGTTGGACTCCCAACCCCTTCCTTCGATCTCTATCCTGAGGAACATACTTCCAAATTGTTCCGGCTATTTCTTTGAGGTCATCTATTTATCTCATTTGTGGTCTTCCTATTGGTCTTCTGCCTTTGCAAGGTCTCCAATGTGAAAATTTCGTAATGCTTTCACTTATTCCGTGTCCGATTTGTTTTAGACCAGGGCGGATTTGTGAAAAAACGTCTATCTTTGGATGTGAGAGGTGGCATTCGAATTTTTTTAGATAAAGTTAGGTGACAACTTCAATAATAATTATTGACTTATGCTCCTTCTCAAATATGCCCGGAACATTAATAAAAAAATTTAAATATTTAAAAATTTAGAAAATCATCGATTTTTTTCTATTTTCTTTGCTCATAACTTTAAAACGATTCATTTTGGAACAAAGTCGTAGGAAAATAAAATAAAGATAATTAAATTTTGTATGATAAACGACTGGTTAAAAATGTCTTAAATTATTACCCTTTCTGCAAAATAGCAATAAATACAAAATAAGGGGGCAAAATAAGCCTGATTTATTCAATGTTTTTCAACCACTTTGGTTGCACTTACAACTTTCGTAATTCGATGTCTATTAAGCTAGAAAGACCATTTCATAAGGGAGCCATGAGACATACCCCATATTTTTTTGCTATTTTATTGCTAATTTATTACGCAAATTAAAAATTTATTGCTTCATCCCCTTCAGAGAAACAGGTGGCCATTCCAGCTTAATATTAAGCTAGAAAGGCCAACATTCATATATCCGAAACGAAAGTAGATAGAGAGTTGCTTCCGGTGGTCTATTTTATTGCTAATTAATTGCTAATTTATTACGCAAAACAAAAATTTATTGCTTCATCCCCTTCAGAGGTGGCCATTCCAGCTTAATATTAAGCTAGAAAGGCCAACATTCATATATCCGGAACGAAAGTTGATAGAGTGTTGCTTCGGGTGGCCTATTTCATTGCTAATTAATTGCTAATTTATTACGCAAAACAAAAATTTATTGCTTCATCCCCTTCAGAGAAACAGGTGGCCATTTCAGCTTAATATTAAGCTAGAATAGCCAACATTCATATTTCCGGAACGAAAGTAGATATAGGGTAGCTTCCGGCGGCATATTTTATTGCTAATTAATTGCTGAAAGATTGAGTTTACAAGAATTTACAAACTCACCCCCTTCAACCCCTACCGTTATCATCATTCCCCGGAATCCACAAAAAGTGAAAATAACCAGTTTAAAGAGCTAAAACCAAGTACGAATTTTTTGCTCATTAATTACTACATGTCTAAGCCAAAAATGCATGTTTTGCTTCCTCCCCTAACGAGCCACAATGGCTGCAGCGGTTTAATACTTAAGGTTGCAATACTCAACACTAGTGTTGCCCAAAATCGGTCTTGGTCTTGCAGTCTTGGTCTTGTTCTTGCATTTTCGCAAGACCAAGACCAAGACCAAGATCGCCTAATTTTAGCAAGACCAAGACCAAGACTGACCGTGCAAGATTTGAGCAAGAACAAGACTGACCCTGCGAGACTCTTGCGTCTTGCAGTTAGGACCGAATATCGTTTTAGGAAGTATAGTAGTTCGGGTATATGCTTAGATGTATAGAGGCTCTATGAGACGCAAAAAAATATGTAACAAAAATTTGGAAAATTGGACTTACGCGCATTACGAACAATACCATAAGCATACATAGCCAATCAAAATATCCATTAACCCTCCTAAGGCGATGCGGGGTGCGGCTGCACCCCAGACCTCGCTTTTCTCACCTATCTTTTTTAATAAATTTTTTTGATTTTTGTCCATTTTATTATTCGTATTAAATTCAATTCTAAACGTATTCCACCCATTACAGCATTTAAAAGTTTTTGCGTTTACGTGCTTTTTTGAAAAAATTACTTTTGGGTGCAAATGATGAAAATTTCGTATCCTGAATTGGACGTTTCTGATGTTCCACCTGGAGATAACAGAGCTACGGGACAAGGTCGGTGTTACTTATGTCAGAGAAAAAAGACCGAAAGTCCTGGCATAACTGTATTGTGTGTAAAAACTTTGTGTTGCTCATTCTGTGAAAAATTTCATGTGTTTGTCTTGCGACGATAATAACTTTTTTTTAGGAAGAAATGAGTACTTTTTTTGTAAAATTATGTTTCGTACTATAATAAATAAGTCCTAATTATCTTTCAAATTAATTTCCCCAACGTTCACATATAAAAAAAATGGATATACAGATGGGGTGCAAATGCACCCCGCACCGTTGTTTACGTAAGAATCTAAGCACCGCCTTACGAGGATTAAAAGAAAACTTGGCACATTTGATACGTACTGAGAGGACATAAAACTACAATGTAAAAATAAAACATTTTAAACATGATTTAACAGCAGACGATTTTTTCGCTCTGAAATCAATTGTCCAGATTTTGATAATAGGCGCCCCAATAGGGCTTTTCATTCACAGTCATTTGTTTCGAGCTTCTGTCATGTGTCACATAATATTACTATATCTACGTCATACGTTATTGGTATATACCAATGATACAAACCAAAGACGTACGACGTAGATATATTAAAATTATGTGACATATGACAGAAGCTCGAAAAAAATGACAATCGATGAAAAGCCCTATAGCCGCCGTCTAATCGTTTAAAAATATAATATGTCATCTTAGCTTAGCTGATAAAAAAATATAATAATAGGTATAATAAATCTTGTCGGCCCAAATTATTAAGACTAAACATTGTTTGTGCTGAGTGTGCGATAACGGTTAAACAAACCATTTGCTGAAAAAGCGCGGCTAACTATCAATTATTAACAGTATATTTCTATATAATGAACAATAAGTTTCTTTGACATTGTTTATGACACGGACACATAGGTAATATTATGTCGCGTTGTTAATCACGGAACAGATTATGTTACCTTTTCGATAATAATGTATATCTTTGATAAAGAACTTTAAACTCATCATTCCACACACACAACAATATCCTACTTAGGGTATTCGATAGTAAGGAGTATAAAAGAATCTTTGTATTAATTCTTGGTCAAAAAATTAATATAAAGATAAAGTAAAGTCAAAGCAATTGCGCACTGTTCTGTAATTTAATTTGTATTGTATTTTACTTTTTATTTAAATAAATGGCAAATTGTTTAACTCTTTTATTCCATTACATATAAGGTGAGGGTCGATCAATCCTTTTCTAGACAGATAATGTTCTTTGAAATACAGTCAACTTTATGTCATTGTCATTAATTTGGTTTTTTGTATTTTAACCATGTTTTAGCACATGTAAGCTTATTAAATGCAAACGTTTATTAAGAAACAGACTGTCTCCCGTGGGCCATGGTATATAGTTGTTACTTAGAGAGTATAGGCGCGGATCGCTTAGATCGTAAGTTCATACCTTACCCAATGTCAGTTTAGACAATTTATTAATTTTGTTGGTCATTACCATGGCTATGATAATTGAAGATTAAAATGTACCTACTCTGTTACAATTTACATAATATTCTAAAGGTGCCGGTGGGGGATGGCGTCTACGCGCATTATTATAGTCGGTGTAAAGAGAAAACGTATTCGAAAGAATGAAATAACAAATAATATAAAATTTGTTACTTCATGATTTTGAATATTTTCTCTCTCATAGACCGACTATAATACTGCGAATAGACGACGTCACCCACCGGCACCTTTAGAATATGTGCACTGTACCTACGTTGTTCTAAGATCTGAAGTAACGCTTAAAGAATAGCAATAGGCTAATATGTAACTGCAAGACTTGCAAGACTCTTGCTGCAAGACCAAGACCAAGACCAAGACCGAGAGCGCAATACCAAGACCAAGACCAAGACCAGGTGTATTGGAGCAAGACCAAGACCAAGACTGTCTAAGTTTCGTCTTAGTCTTGCATTTGGGCAACACTACTCAACACTCCTATTTCAGGAAAGAAAGCAGATAGAGGGTCGCTTCTGGCGGCATATTTAATTTTTAATTAATTGCTGAAAGATGGGTTATACCAGTATTTACAAACTCACCCCCTCTAACCCCTACCGTTATCATCGTTCCACGGATTTCACAAAGCGTGAAAATAATCAGTTTAAAAACTTAAAACCAAGTGGGTATTTTTTTCTAATTGACGGCTGCAGGTCTACGCCAAAAACCAATTTTTTGCTTCATCCCCTAACGAGAAACAATGGCTACTGCGGTTTAATTCTTAAGCTACAATACCCAACACTCCTATTTCAAGAACGAAAGCAGATAGAGCTACCCTCTATCTGCTTTCGTTACTGAAATAGGAGAATTGAGTGTTGTAGCTTAAGTATTCAACCGCAGTAGCCATTTTTACTGGTTAGGGGATGAAGCGATAAAATCAAATTTGGCGTAGACCTGCAGCAGTTGCTTAGGAAAAAAATACCCACTTGGTCTTAGATTTTTAAACTGGTAATTTTCACTTTCTGTGAAATCCGTTGAGCGATGATAATGGTAGGGGTTGGACGGGATGAGTTTGTAAATTCTGGTATATCCAATCTTTCAGCAATTAATTAGCAATAAAATATACCGCCGAAAGCTACTCTCTATCTACTTTCTTTCCAGAAATATGAATGTTGGCTCTTCTAACTTAATATTAAGCTAGAATTGCCACCTGTTTCTCTGAAGGGGTTGAAGCTATAAATTTGTAATTTGCGTAATAAATAAGCAATTAATTAATAATAAAATAGGCCGCCAGAAGCGACGCTCTATCTGTTTTCGTTACTGAAACAGGAGAATTGAGTGTTGTAGTATTCAACCGCATTAGCCATTGTTGCTCGTTAGGGGATGAAGCAATAAAATCGTTTTTGGTGTAGACCTGCAGCAGTTGCTTAGGAAAAAAATACCCACTTGGTCATAGGTTTTTAAACTAGTAATTTTGACTTTCTGTGAAATCCGGGGAATGAGAACAACGGTGGGGGTTGGAGGGGGTGTGTTTGCAAATTGTTGTATACCATATCTTTCAGCAATTAATTAGCAATAAAATATGCCGCTGGAAACGACCCTCTATCTGTTTTCGTTCCTGAAATAGGAGTGTTGGGTATTGTAGCATAAGGATCAAACTGCAGTAGCCATTGTTTCTCGTTAGGGGATGAAGCAAAAAATTGGTTTTTGGCGTAGACCTGCAGCTGTTAATTAGAAAAAAATACCCACTTGGTTTTAAGTTTTTAAACTGATTATTTTCACTCTTTGTGAAATCCGTGGAACGATGATAACGGTAGGGGTTGGAGGGGGTGAGTTTGTAAATTCTGGTATACCCCATCTTTCAGCAATTAATTAAAAATTAAATATGCCGCCAGAAACGACCCTCTATCTGCTTTCTTTCCTGAAATAGGAGTGTTGAGTATTGTAGCCTTAAGTATTAAACCGCAGTAGCCATTGTGGCTCGTTAGGGGAGGAAGCAAAAAATTCATTTTTGGCTTAGACCTGTAGCAATGAATAAGCAAAAAATACGTACTTGGTTTTAGCTCTTTAAACTGGTTATTTTCACTTTTTGTGGATTCCGGGGAATGATGATATCGGTAGGGGTTGAAGGGGGTGAGTTTGTAAATTGTTGTAAACTCAATCTTTCAGCAATTAATTAGCAATAAAATAGGCCACTGGAAGCAACTCTCTATCTACTTTCGTTCCGGATATATGTATGTTGGCCTTTCTAGCTTAATATTAAGCTGGAATGGCCACCTGTTTCTCTGAAGGGGATGAAGCAATAAATTTTTGTTTTGCGTAATAAATTAGCAATTAATTAGCAATAAAATAGGCCACCGGAAGCAACTCTCTATCTACTTTCGTTCCGGATATATGAATGTTGGCCTTTCTAGCTTAATATTAAGCTGGAATGGCCACCTGTTTCTCTGAAGGGGATGAAGCAATAAATTTTTAATTTGCGTAATAAATTAGCAATAAAATAGCAAAAAAATATGGGGTGTGTTTCATGGCTCCCTTATGAAATGGTCTTTCTAGCTTAATAGACATCGTAATTCGCTTAAAAAATTCTTACAACATACTTAAATCGTTCACCAAATTTCATTAAAATCGACCTGATAGATTTTGCAGAATAATTTTGCAATCTAAATTTTTTTAAAAAAGGTCAAATTTTTTAAAAACTTTCTGAAGAAAAAGTAGACCATTTAGAAGTTTGCTAATTTTTTTACATATAAAGAGGTTCTCTACCTAGCTAATAAACTTTACAGAATTAAAATCGGATTATTTAAGCGGTCTCAGCACTGTTTTAAAGTTATAAACAATTTCTTGGCTTATAAACAAATACAGTGAAGACGTTTGAGTTGGCATAAATTCATTTTCTCGAGAATTGGCGTCTCTGGAGATAAATCCCGAATCAGTTCGATTTTTATTTTTAAATTCTAATTTTTTGGTGTATATATATCATACTAGTGACATCATCCATCTGGGCGTGATGACGTACTCGATGATTTTTTTAAATGAGAATAGGTGAAGGGTGATAGCTCAATCGAAAGGCTATTCAATTTTGTATTCACTAATATAAACATTAACAATTATTTATACAGTGTTTGAATTAAAAAGAATTTTGGATTAAATTAATTCCAATATTTAGATTACGTCATCACACCCAGATGGATGACGTCACTAGTATGATGTTTATGTCAAAAAAATTATAATTTAAGAGTAAAAATCGTTCTGTTTCGGGATTTATTCCCAGAGTCACCCATTCTCAAGAAAATGAATTTATTCCAACTCAAACGTCCTCACTGTATTTGTTTATAAGGCAAAACATTGTTTATAACTTTAAAACAGTGCTGAGGCCGCTTAGATAATCCGATTTTAATTCTGTAAAGTGTATTAGATAGGTAGAGTGCCTCTTTATATTTAAAAATTTAGCAAACTTTTAAATTGTCTACTTTTTGTTCAAAAATTTTTTAAAAAATTTGAACTTTTTAAAAAAAATTTAGATTGCAAAATTATTATGCAAAATATATTAGGTCGATTTTAATGAAATTTGGTGGACGGTTTAAGTATGTTGTAAGAATTTTCTAAGCGAATTATGAAGGTTCTAAGTGCAACCAAAGTGGTTGAAAAACGTTGAATAAGAACAGTTTTTTTGGCCCCTTATTTTCTATTTATTGCTATTTTGCAGAAAGGGTAATAATTTAAGACATTTTAAACAAGTCGTATATTATACAAAAGTCAATTATCTTTATTTTCTTTTCATACGACTTTGTTCCAAAATGAATCGTTTTAAAGTTATGTACAAGCAATGAAAATCGAAAAAAATCGATATTTTTCGAAATTTTTAAATATTTAAATTTTTTTATTAATGTTCCGGGCATATTTAAGAAGGAGCATAAGTCAATTATAATTATTGAAGTTGTCACCTAACTTTATCTGCAAAAATCCGAATGCCATCTCTCACCTCTACCTGAAAACAGATCCGTCCTAGTCTAGTTTGCTTCATATAAATTCATTTCATAATAATGTCAATGGCCAATTTTATTTATATATTTATTTTTATATTATATATTTTATTACACCTACTTATATAAATTATCAAATCTTATTTTTAATATAAAATCGATGTTCACTTATTCTAACGTTTAATGGTCTTGATGATTCGTACAAATCAAAATGTTCACATTCACAAGGTATTTTATAGATACAATGCTTTGTTCTCTCTTTTTCAGTGTTGAACTTTGTTTTAGATAAAATAGATCTCAATTTTGCCGGTATGTCGGTTGTTTCAGATGCATTTTTTCTGTGTTCAACTGTTACTTCTTTATGGTAGGGGAACAAAGTATGCTAAATGTGCAGTCACTCGAGCGCTTTGGGGACCTATAGGGTTGTGAAGAGGAGGTCCTAAAACCAAAAAAAGTTAGGTAAAGTTTTCCATTTTAGTGGTGACTTGTTCATTTTTAATTTAATTTTCCATTTCCAACAACCGTTTTTTAGATTATAGCGCCATCTACCCATAATTCGAAAAAATGTCTCGAATAAAAATTACTTATTTTTACGTAGAGAATCCAAATCTGCAATAAAAAATGGGAGCTCCCATTTAAGATTTTAAAGTAATCCCCCACCCCACCTACGTGGGATAGATTTTTAAAAAATATTGAATAAGTGTATTTTTCAGTTTTACGATGGTTCATTTCGCGAAATATCGCAGGATTCATATTTAAAATATTAAATTTACCACCCACACCTCTCCGTGGGAAGTCGTGTTTGGTATCATTCGACAGATTTTTGAAAAATATTGAGTACATATTTTTTAGTTTTTCGATCTCTCATTCATTTCGCGAAATATTTGATTTTTTATTACCCATTTCTTTACGTCCCGCTCAAATCGTCAGATTTTTGAAATATACACTGTTTTGCATGTACAGGGTTATTCACTATATTTTGATCCCCTGTAAACTGCTTTATTTACAGAATGAGAAAAAAATGTAAAATACAAAATTATTCGATTTTTAATTATGATTTTTTGACATATATTTCGTACTAATGACGTCATCCATTTGGGCTTGATGACGTAATCGACTATTTTTTTTTAAATGAGAATAGGGGTCGAGTGCTAGCTCATTTGAAAGGTTATTCAATTTCCTATTCAGTAATATAAACATTAACGTGATTAATTATACAGGGTGTCCAAAAAAAATTTTTTGAATTAAATTAATTGACACAAAAAGAATGTAATTTATTTAATTTAAAATACATTTTACTGCTGTTAGAAAACAGAACTAAAAGTTTATCGCACAAATAAACATTAATTTTTGCTTAAATTCTAATGTTCAAACTGCCAAGAGGCAGATGGGTGGCAGCTTGAACATTGAATTTAAGTGAAAAGTAATGTTTATTTGTTCAATAAACATTTATTTCTGTTTTCAGACAGCAGTAGAATTTATTTTGAATTAAATAAAATACATACATGCTTCTTTTTGTGTCAATTAATTTAATTTAAAAAAAAATGTTGACACCCTGTATAATTAATAATGTTAATGCTTATATTACTGAATAGGGAATTGAATAACCTTTCAAATGAGCTAGCACTCGACCCCTATTCCCATTTAAAAAAATAGTCGATTACGTCATCACGCCCAAATGGATGACGTCACTAGTACGATATATATGTCAAAAAAACATAATTTAAAAATCGAATAACTTTTGTATTTTACATTTTTTTCTAATTCTGTAAATAAAGCAGTTTACAGGGGGGTCAAAATATAGTGAATAACACTGTACTTACCTTATCTTAATCTGACGATTTCGAGTTTTTCTAGATAGATTTTTTTTTCGGCCCCCCTTAAACGAACTTCCCTGCATTAAGAGCCAATATATGGTAGAGGTACATTTTCAGTGTAAAAGGTTTTCCCCATGTAATAATCTGACGCGCTCGAGTAACTGCAAAAATCCCCGCTTGGGCTCCCCTACCATATTTTTTTCACCTTGTCCGAGTACCTAACCTATTTACCCCTAATTTTTCTAATTTTCATTCCACATAATCCCATTTTCTGTTTTATTAAGAGTTGCTTCATTAACCAAATTAACTTCTTTCGGAAATATTTCTCAGTAATCTCTTGAATTTAATTTATTTAAACAAAAGTACTGTTTATGATTCCACAATCAATTTCATAGAATATCCAACACGGTTCGATTCAAAACATCGAGATGGCAGAATCTCTGACAGCATCTAAGAAAGGTTTCAAAACAATTTTTAAAGTCAGCGTTTATTCTAACTTGCACAACAATAAATAATCTCATGAGTGTTGTTTAATTATGTGCGGTTGTCGAAACAATAAACAATTAAAACATTGCACAAAATAAGTGTCTTACTAGCAGAAAAATTGATATTAGGGTATTTGGAAATAGATGAATTAAAACAAATCTGACGAAGATTTATTTGTCTTTGAATATTGTTGGTTGCAATTGTTTATAGCTTGAGAAATATTTGTCGTTTATGTATTTTTTTAGTGGAATCCGCCGATTGTTTAGTTATGTTTTTAAATAGAGTTTTGTTTTATTACCTTATACTCTGGGCTAATTAGCAAAATACAAGGAAAAGTTATTTACCAGCAATTTTATTTCTGGAATCGAATCTTATTATTGTATGTATTAATAATATAGGTATGCAAAGTCCGCAGATAGTGTGCTATTTTTTTTATAAATAAAATGGCGCCCGAAAATCGTGTTTTTTTCAATTTTTGCTGTATAACTCCAAAGATTCTAAATTTACACCAAAAACACTCAAATAAAAATTCACCACAATTAAATTCTGCATAGAAACGTGTTTTTCCCGATTCACTTCGATGAAAACTTTCCCCGGAATAAGCGGGTTTTTCCAACAAAATCTTTAATTTTCAACTAAAATTTTAGATAAGTAATTGTTAATCAATAACCAAATAACTTGGTAATATGAAAGCCCTTTTCATATAGATTATAGTTTCAGAAGCCGATGGAAATTGAATTAACAGTTTAGCAACAATTGAATTGTTAATTAAAAATTTACGGTCGCTATAATAACGACAATAATTATGATGCATAAGAAAAACTATGATTTTTTCATAAAAAGATACTATACCTATCTAATGTACTTTACAGTATTGAAATTGAACTATTTAAGCGGCCTCAGGAATATTTTAAAATTATAAACAATGTTTTGGCTTATAAACAAATAGAATATCTCGGGAAATATTAAACTAAATTAAATTATAAAAACGGTATTCGAAAAACAGCGAAAGGACGCTTCTTTTAAAAGGAAAAACGTTTAATTATGATGAGTGGTTCCTGAGACACGACCGGTCAAAGTTGACCGGAATTTACGGCAAAGATATAAACAATAGGATCATAATTTTCGAATAATCACCTTTTTGTTTTTGTTGTCATTCTCCACACCAATTTTCATACCTTTAAAATACTCACAACATACATTATTATAATAAAAACTATCGATAATACGTGTGGAAATTGCCAAAAATAGCAAAATTCCAATCAAAAATTAGGTTGGAGAAAATGTAACCCCCGAAGTTCAAAATCGGTATACGTTAAAAAAATGCATTTTCTCGGCTTCCCATGGAGCAATTTCCTTCATTCCCTAATAACTCGAGTAGAGCCATCGAACTAACGCATTATTAAATGTCAGACTTGCTTTTGTTTTGTTATAATAGATTAATTTATTTAAAAGAACAGAAAACTACATATTTTTTCCAGTTGTAGGCTTTTTTTTAGATAAACTTACTACAAGTGTACCTTTTAAAGTTAAAAACATAAATATTCTCATTTGAAAGCTGTATAATTATTTAAACAATTTTTATTTAAACAAATTAAAATTTTGTGTTATAATAAATAAATTAATTTATTATAACAAAACAAAAGCAAGTTTGACATTTAATAATGCATTAGTTCGATGGCTCTACTCGAGTTACTTGGGAACAAAAAAAGAATGAAAGAAATTGCTCCATGGGAAGCCGAGAAAATGCATTTTTTAACGTATACCGATTTTGAACTTTGAGGGATACATTTTCTCCAACCTAATTTTTGATTGGAATTTTGCTATTTTTGGCAATTTTCACACGTATTATCGATAGTTTTTATTATAATAATATATGTTATGAGTATTTTAAGGATATGAAAATTGGTGTGGAGAGAGAGGACAAAAATAAATAGGTGATGGTTTAAAAACTATGATCCTATTGTTTACATCTTTGCCGTAAATTCCGGTCAAATTTGACCGGTTGTATCTCAGGAACTACTCATGATAATTAAACGTTTTTTCTTTTAAAAGAAGTATCCTGCCGCTGTTTTTCGAATTACGTTTTTACCATTTAATTCTGTTTAATATTTCCCGAGATATTCTATTTGTTTATAAGCCAAAAAATTCTTTATAATTTTAAAATATTCCTGAGGCCGCTTAAATAGTCCAATTTCAATTCTGTAAAGTACATTAGATAGGTATAGTGTCTTTTTATGAAAAAATCATAGTTATTCTTATGCATCATAATAATTGTCGTTATTATAGCGACCGTAAATTTTTAATTACCAATTCAATTGTTGCTAAACTGTTCATTCAGTTTCCATCAGCTTCTGGAATTATAATCTATACGAAGAGTGCTTTCACCTTACCAAGTTATTTAATTATTGATTAACAATTACTTATCTAAAATTTTAGTTGAAAATTAAATATTTTGTTGGAAAAACCCGCTTTTTCCGGGGAAAGTTTTCATTGAAGTGAATCGGTAAAAACACGTCTCTATGCAGAATTTAATTGCGGTGAATTTTTATTTGAGTGTTTTTGGTGTAAAGTTAAAATCTTTGGAGTTATACACAAAAATTGAAAAAAAACACGATTTTCGGGCGCCATTTTGTTTATAAAAAAAGTAGCACACTATCTGCGGACTTTGCATACCTATATTATTAATACATACAATAATAAGACTCGATTCCAGCAATAAAATTGCTGGTAAATAACTTTTCCCAAAAATGGCCTATTCTCCGATAATCAGCCCAGACTATTAATAACTAGGAGTATACCAGGGTGGCTTTAGAAAACAAGGGAGTAGTAGGTACCTAATATGGACAAAATGTTTACTTAACTAATAGTGTTGTTCTGAAACTATTTCCTTGTGGTATTCTTTTAATCAACTATTCTTAATGGGAAATAAGCCACAATTTAACTAAAAAATGATTTTATTAACGTTTCGACGTCCAATTAAACAAAAATGGCAATACCATTTTAAAGTAGAAGACTTTAAATAAGTATATGTCTGAATTGCCGATATAAATGAGTCAGATTAAATAAATTATTAGAAGAATTTTTTAATAAACAACAACATTTTTGTTTAATTTATTAATTTTGTATATTGACAACGACACCTGATTTGGACGTCGAAACGTTAATAAAATCATTTTTTTAGTTAAATTGTGGCTTATTTCCCATTTAGAATAGTTGATTAACTAATAATATTAAAAAAAGTCTTCGATATGCAAAATGGCCAGAACATCGAGGCCATGGGTGAAAACGATATGTATAAATATCTTGGAGTAAAGCAAGTACGGAAAATTGACCATAAACAAATGAAAACAAAGATAACTACAGAGTTTATACGAAGGGTAAAACAGCTGCTTCGCTCACTCCTTAACAGTAGAAATTTGTTTAAGGCACTAAATACCTACGCATGTTCCGCGCTTAGCTATTCATTTGGTATTGTTAAGTCTACAAAAACGGAGATAGAAAATCTTCAGCGAAAAGTTCACAAAGGCACAAAAACACCATACTAAAAGTGCAGTAGAAAGAACGACATTACCACGGAATTTAGGAGGAAGAGGACTTATGGATATAGGTGAGCAATTAGATAAACAAATTGCTAATTTAAGAACCTATTTTCAGATGCAGGCTGAGACACCTACTCTATATCGCGCTATGACACAACACCGATCAAACTGAGGGAACCAGAAATGCACATAAACCACCTTACTAAGGATGAAAAAATGCGTACCTAGATGGGTAAACCTCTGCACGGGCGACATCCCAATGAGGTCAGCTAAGATTACGTCGACAATACAGCGTCGAACTACTGGTTGGCATCAGGAAAGATGTTCCCCGAAAGAGAAGGTTCAATACTAGCCATTCAGGATCAGGCTATACCAACCAGAAAATACCTGAAATATATCATCAAAGACCCTCAGGTTCAAAACGACAGATGACGATATGGATGTCAAGCCCAAGAAACCATCCAACATATTACCGGGGGCTGCCAGGCATTTGCTGCAACTGAATACAAGGAACGGCATGACTCAGTTGGAAAAACTCTTCATCAAGAGAAAGCTATCAAACTGGGACTTCTACAAGCGGACCACCTCCCATATTATCAATACGTCCCTGAGAGTATGCTTGAGAATGACAACTATAAGCTATACTGGGACCGCACTGTGCTCACAGACCAAACAGTGGCACATAATAGACCAGATCTCGTATTAGTCAATAAATTAACGAGACAAACAACACTCATTGATGTGGCGATTCCTAACAACAATAATCTACGTACTAAATTTACTGAGAAGATCGCTAAGTACAGAGATCTGGAAATTCAAATACGGAGACAATGGAGAATGCAAAGTATCCAGACAATACCGGTTATTATGTCTACTACTGCATATACTATGAGATACACCTGCATACCAAGTCACCTAATAGGGCTCGATAACATGGAAAGAGTCCCACCAGAGCTCAGTCCTTTGCACCGTAGGTATCTGGGATATGGAAAAAGGTGCCCTGCAATATATAGATGAGAGAAGACTGAAATGGTACGGCCACGTACGCAGAGCAGAAAACACTTGGATAAACAAGGTTGCAGAATGGAGCTCAAGAGGAACCAGAAGAAGAGGACGACCGAGAAGATCTTGGAAAAATGAAGTCGACGAAGCCATGTCTAAGAAAGGATTGGAGGACGGAGACTGGGAAGATCGAAAAAACTGGAAGTCCTGGCTGACGAAAGGGAAACGGCATTAGCTGTAGACAACCCTTTATATATATAGGTATCTGGGATGACTCAATTTTCCCCTTAGAGGGAGTGTGAGCCGTATGGCTAAATTTAAAAAGTCCAAGAAATATGTACAAGTTAAGAGTCATGAATATAATCAACTTACAATGGCACTCTTCATACAGTTTGAGCAAGCTTTTGATAGAATAAAAAGAAACATAATATACAGTGATGAGCGAGCTAATTTCCGGCAAAATAGCACAACAGATGGAAAACGTATTAAGTTGTGAGATAAAAAGAAATGAAACTAACCCAGTTACGAAATTTAGCGACATTAACGTATAAATTTAAATTATATTGATTGTTTCCCACCTTTAGACGTATCGCAAGAGTGTGACAACTACCACTGTCATAGTGACAGTTTTAGTTGACATGCTCCTCTGATATGGGTAAAGGTGGGAAACAATAAATATAATGTAAATTAATTGGTTAATATCGCTAAATTTCCCAACTCGATTAGTTTTATTTTTTTTTATCTCACAACTTAATACACGTTTTCTATCTTTTGTGCTATTCTGCCGGTTATTAGCGCGCTCATCACTGTATAAAACATTATACAGTGATGGTTTTTCTCCGTTCTCTCAGGTTTTTAAGCCATGACGTTCTTCTTCGACCTGGCCCTCTTCTTCCGTCTACCTTGCCTTGTATTATTAAATGGAGTATATTATATCTCTCTGGGTGTCGCATAACATGGCCAAAATATTCAAGTTTTCGATTTTTAACTGTTCTGATGACTTCCGTGACTTTTCCCTTCCGGTTTAAAACAACTTCATTACGAACTCTATCCACCCAACTTATTCGAAGGATTCTCCGATATACCCAGATTTCAAAGGCTTCCAATTTCTTGAGAGGTGTATCTGTTAATAAGTCCAACCTTCGACATCGTACAAAAGAGTAGAGAACACAGCATCTCACTAATCTAATTTTCAGATTCAAAGTAATGTTGTTTCTACATAAAAGATTCTTTATCTTAAAGGGCATTTATTATTATATGGGCATTACATAATATGTATTGATGTGATCTTGATTATTGATATGAGATAATATTCTTATATGTCATTTAATTTAATCAATGCATTAATCATAATCTAATTAATTTACCAGATCACATATCAATATGTTTTCAATCTCAGGGCGAATTATAAAATTAATTACTTACTCTCGTGGCTTCTAAGTATTTCTCAATGGTTCCTAATCGGGATAGGAAAGAAAAGAGTAAAATAATACACACATATGGGTTACAATTATAATCAAAATATTGTTTATTTTATTTAAATGGCAATCACTGCTTAATATTTGCTAGATCTTATTATTCTTAAACATAACATTTACAAATGGGAATCTTATTTCCTTTTGGTTTCCAATCGAAAGTTTTTATTAACATTTAACTATTAGGATTTATTAGCAACAATTCTATTTAAGTTTGATGAAGCTTTTCTGATATTATTTATTATGTTCTTCAATTTATAATGTGGTATTTAATACGAAAAACCCATACATTCATGTCCAAACAAATGAGACTGACCTTTTTCTGGTGAACTGAGAATGTCTTCACACAAGACCCGTTTCCTGCTATCCTTGGCTGCGATCAAAACCTCGTCCTGGCTTTCAGTAATGTTCTCCTTTGAAAACTAGCTCGTATAGCTCTCGTTCCTGCTTCTGTCGTGATGCTGTATTCTACCTTTTTCGAAACTGCAATCAGCTACCGGGACACTCTTGGCTCAAGGAGGTTCTTTTACTCTCAACCTGGCCTACCTCTCGTTCCACGATAGATACTCCACACTCACGGAACTACACCGGCTTTCTCACTCTCCGTACACTACCGTCTACTACTGGACTTCACTTCTCGACAGCTCAAAACATTCTGATCTATATTTGTCATTCATTCCCCTACTTTCTAAATATCCCTTCCAGATTCACAAATGAACCTTCCACCACCAACTCTCATTCGCAGTATTCCTCAAAACCAATTTTTAAACTTTCTAAATATGCTTAATGGATTTCAAAAAAAAATAGTTAATTCCCATTCTAAAATTACTTTCTACTATTTACAAAATTTAATGACCTATTATCTACTTCAACTGAGTCTTATTTAGCATAGGCTAATGATCGAACCTTCCGCGAACAACGATAATGACCTATTGTCTATTTCAACTGAGTCTTATTTAGCATAGGCTAATGCTCGAACCTTCCGCGAACAACGATAATGGTACGCGCCATTCACTTTGTTTATTCTCGGCGCATTGTCCCGAGTTTCGTAAGCTTCTTCTAATCACTTCTTAAAATTAAATATAACAATTTGTTGTATACAGGTTGTTCTAAATTTATATGCCCGTGGTTGAGAAAATTGAAAATATTTTATATTAAATTGAATTCTGTTTATAATTATCAAAATTTAATTTTCATATCAAATAGAAATATAACAAATCCCCGCCTTGTATTCGATAAAATTTATCTGCATTTTTAAATAAATTTTCTCGAGGCAAAATCAACTCCCTGTATATTTCCTTACTTTAATCTACGTCTTATATCCTAACTTACTATCTACTTCATGTAATTCTGTCTTTTATTCGTGATATTTGTATACATCGTGAATATTATAAATTCCTCGGATCTTTTCCGAGTTCCTGTGCCTCAACTCATAACTATTTATCCCATTTTCATTATTCACGATGTACGGGCCTTCGAAAACAGGCATCAACTTTGCGCAAATGCCCCCAGGAAGATTTGATACTCGTAATGCCCTCACGAGTACTTTTTCACCCTTTTGGAAAGTCACTGGTCTTCTTTTTCTATTTTGTTCCTGTCTTTGGATATATTTTTCGTTGCTTCGCCGTAATCTTCTCTGTACGGTTTCAATCACCTGTTGATATTCTTTTGGCTCTTGGTCTTCCCATGGCCTTATCGACAGTACACCCTTCATGATGTATTCTGGGGTCTCTTTTGTTACTGTGCTCGGAATTGTATTTAGATACCTTTCTATTTCCGCCATTTTCCTGTCCCAGTGGCGATGTTGACCATCTGTTGCAATGCGAAGAAATTTCGTCACTTCCTGTATGAATCGTTCCGAAGGATTACTCTGTGGATGCCTGATGCTGACAAAATTTGTCTCTATTCCTCGTTCTCGAAGTTGTCCCTTGAAACGATCATTTCGGAAATACGTTGCATTGTCCAGTAGAATCTTTTTTGGTGTTCCTACTATGGCTATAAAATTGTCGATTTTTCTTAATATTTCTTCCCACTTTGTGGTGCGGCAACTATATAATTTTACGTATTTTGAAAACACATCCACCATTACCAGAATATGTTTGTTCCTTTTAGTGGTCATAATTAGATCGCTTAACATATCTATTGCTACAATGTCTAGTTTGTTTCGGGCTTCAATATTTTTGGCAACATTTTCGTTTTTGAAATTCCGACTCTTATATTTTTGACATACATCGCACTTCTGGGTAATTTCCTTTGCAATGCGGTAATCCTGTCGGCTGATGTAATTTTCCCTAAAAACGAGCCAAACTTTTCTGCTACCGATATGCCCATTGTCCTCATGTAATTTCTTTATTATCTTTTCGGCCAATGTCTGTGTCACTAAATATAGTTGCTTTCCGTCTATTCTCTTAAAATATATGTTATTTTCTACTTCCGCTCTTCTTTTCTCTCTTTCCTCTAGGTCTTCCTGGTTTGTCCTTATCTCATTTAACGAATATATCCCTTCTTCTTGTATTAATCTATTTAGTCCCACCTGTAGAGTAATTGTTTCCTTTTTTCCGGTGTCCTCATCCCGTGTTAGAGCGTCGGCTATTATGTTGTCTTTTCCTTTTATATATCGGAACTCAAAATCATACTCCTGTAATAATAGAATGCCTCTATGTATTCTATTATTTACTAATCTATTCTTCATGATATGTACTAAAGCTGCATGGTCTGTTTCGATTGTAAATTTTGCTCCCAATAAGTAAAACCTCAATTTGTTTACGCAATATAGTACACTGGCAAACTCCAATTCTGTAACACTATATTTTCTCTCATGTGTTTTAGTCACTCGAGATATAAAACATATCGGCACTTCTTGGTCGTTTTGTATTTGAGACAGAACTCCTGCAAATTTTTGTATGGACGCATCAGTTTGGAGTATAAAAGGTAAATTGTAAATGGGGTGGTATATTTTCGTTCCTTTTGCGAATTCTCGTTTTAATGTTTCGAAAGCTTCCTCCTGTTCTTCTTTCCAATTCCATTTTATTCCTTTTTTTAGCAATTTTATCAGAGGGATTTCCTTTTGGCTCAAATCGGGAATCAGCTTTTTAAAATAATTTATCGTGCCAAGAAAACCTCTCAATGTTTTCAAATTCGTTGGTCTTGGGTATTCATCTATGAGCTTGACTCTGTCTTCGGCTAATCTTACTGTTTTGGTGTCCAATTGAAAACCCAAATAAATGACTTCTTTTTGAAAAAATTGACATTTTTCAATGTTTAATTTCAATCCCGCTGTGTCCAATTCTTCCAGAATTATTTCTATGTGTTCCAGATGACTCTGAGTATCTTGTGAAAAAATTAATAAATCATCGATATAATGAACTATGAAATCTTCATGGCGATTCAAAATGGTATGTAGAGCTCGGACGAGTGCAGCACAAGCACTCTGCAATCCAAATGGCACTACCTTAAACCGGTAGACAATACCATCAATAGAAAAAGCGGTGTAGTTTCTACACTTTTCAGCTAACGGTATCAACCAAAAACTGTGTTTTAAGTCAATTTTCGAAAATATGTGTGACCCGGTGATTCTTCCAAAAATGGCCTCGATGTTTAGAGGTGATTCATATTGTGATACAGTGTGCTGGTTGATATTCCTGGCATCTAAACATAATCTCAATTCTCCATTGCTTTTCTTTACTATCACAATCGGGTTAACATACGGTGAATCACATCTTTCGATGATTTGATCTTCCAACATTTTATTTATTTCTTCTTTCACCTCTTGTCGATACTTGTATGGAATCGGGTAAGTCTTTGATCGAAAATTTCCCAAGTTTTTCACCTCAAATGAATGTTCGTACTTTTTAGCCACTCTGTTTTCCTCATTGATCAAATTTTCGTAGTTTCTTAACATCAACCGCAATTCTTTTTCTTTCCCTTCTCCACATATTAATTTTCTGTCTTCTTTCTCAGATTCTTCACACATGTTTACCGTGCATTCTGCATCCTCGTTTGCATATACCTCCTCTTCAAATACCACTGTTTCAATCATATTCTTTTCACTTTCATTTTTTAGCTTTATTTCTTCTTCTCCTGAGCTCGTCTCTTCTTTTGAGGAATCCCAGGTTTCCTTTGTTTCTGATACTCTCAAATTTTCTTCTTCTGGGCTCAACTCTTCTTTTGAGGAGCCACAGGTTTCATTTTCTTTTATCTTTCTCTGACCTTTTCTCCTTTTTTTTCTTTGTCCTTGCTTCGCTGCCAAATTCATTTCCACTGTTTGTTCCGTACCTGATTCGTCCGTATTTTGTTTCTCATGTTCCTTGTCCTGTTCTTTTTCTTTTTCTTCTGTTAGTTTCATCGTATTATTTTTAAAATCTATCACTACATGTTTTTCTGCCAATTCGTCAACTCCTACTATCATGTCATGTGACATGTTTGGCATTATTACACATTGTAGTGCATACATATTCTTACCCAGTCGTACCATTACTCGTATGCCTTCATTTATAGTTGCCAATGTCCGTTTGTTTGCGCCCACTAAATTTATTGTTTATTCTCGGCGCATTGTCCCGAGTTTCGTAAGCTTCTTCTAATCACTTCTTAAAATTAAATATAACAATTTGTTGTATACAGGTTGTTCTAAATTTATATGCCCGTGGTTGAGAAAGTTGAAAATATTTTATATTAAATTGAATTCTGTTTATAATTATCAAAATTTAATTTTCATATCAAATAGAAATATAACAGTATTGATATTATCAACTACATACGCGTCTATTTATATATTTTTATAGACGACAATATCTCTCTCTCCTGTCGTTTCCCCATTACTGAGGATCGTGATTTCTTCCAATATTCCTAACAATGTTTCTCCATTGGTCTCTATCTTCAGCTGCTCTAAGAGCTTCGCAGAATGAGTTTCCAGCTGAATGCTTTATTTGGTCAGACCATCTAGTTGGTGATCGTCCTCTTGATCTTCTCCCCGGAACGTTTCCAGAAACAATTAATCTCTCCAAACTGTCGTCACCTCTGCGAACCACGTGACCAAAGAATTGCAGAATTCGTTGCAGACATATTGTGGACAGCCTTTTTTTAATATTGAGTTCAATGCCTTGACTGAGCCTGTCCAATGTATGCACAGCATTCTTCTCCAGCACCACATCTCAAAGGCATCAATTTTTTGGCGCTCGCATGCGCGAAGAGTCCAAGTCTCTGCTCCGTATAGAAATATTGAGAATACAAGGGCATCCACCAGTCTCATCTTGATATTTTGATTTGAGAGATAGATCTGTCTTTCCAAACTTTAGTTAGGCGACTCATCGCATTTTTTGCCATACCAATACGTCTCCGAACTTCTGATTCACAGTTACCATCGTTAGTTATACAGAGAAAGGTGTTTACTATCTGGTATTCCTGTAATATGTTAGTCAGTTGAATAGTGTCAAATCTGTCGACCACCATTATTTTTGACTTAGCTTTATTGATTTTCAGACCAACTTTATTGCTTTCGTACTCAACTCTTCGCAGAAGATCAAACATTTCTTGAGGACAATATAGGAATACTGATTGTTGTATTACCTACATTAACAGTTGAAGTAAAGCATTCAGATGATTTACGATTTAAAAAAACATATCTTCGAAAATTAGCATAGCAGACAATGAATATTCACCGGTTGTCGTCGATATATATTTTTATCAGTTTTTTGACCGAAGGAAGTAAGTACCTACCAATAAGTCTGATAATGATTTCAAAAAGGTTTATTCAAATGAATGTTTGGTGATAGCTTATCAGTTGGGAAGTATGAATCCGACAAAGGCGTCATAACAAACTATGATTTATTTTTAAGTGATAATAGTTCAATCCATCTCTCTTTCTTATCAGTCATAGTCTAAGAGCTAGTGAACGCTTCGACTAACGGTCGTCCTGTAAGGCTAGAAATTTGTCTAGTGATAATTCATAGCACACCATAGGCTAAAAACCATAACCTGGAAGGCATCAACGGTGCACGTGTATCTACCAGGTGAATCGAAAAGTGCAAATTTAGGGGGTAAAATAAACTTTCTCCGGTAAGGTTTAAATTTAAGTATGTGTTTGAGTAAGCCATTTAGAAGAAATGTGTACAATGACAGGCGATTCTGAAGAGCGTAAGACCTTGCCAGGCGAGGGGAAAGATTAGGGGTTTTTCCTACAATTATTTTTTTTGCATCGAACAATTTTTTTTAGGTTTTTTGAATCATTCCAAACAGAAAAGGTCTTTAGTGATTTTTCTCTTAAGTTAATAGTTTTTGTTATATAAGCGATTGAAAATTTTGAAAATTTTGAAAATTGCGAAATCGGCCATTTTTAACCCTAAATCGGACATTTATCTAAAAATTTCAAAGTTGACAAGGTAGGTAGATATTCTTTAAATATTGATTGATGAAATCCCAAAGAGTTTTTTGCAATACAATATCGGAAACCCGTTTGTTTTTTAATTGCTAATCAAGCGGGCGCGACACTGTGGTATAAGTGAGGACGTTTGAGTTGGCATAAATTCATTATCTCGAGAATCGCCAAATTCCAAGAGAAATCCTCAGACAGGTCGATTTTCATTTTTAAATTAGGACTTTTTGGCATATATATATAATACTAGTGACGTCATCCATCTGAGCGTGATGACGTAATCAAAGATTTTTTTAAGTAAGAGTAGGGGTTGCGTGAAAGCTCATTTAAAAGGTTATTTAATTCTCTATTCAATAATATAAACATTAACATAATTATTTATACAGGGTGTACAAAATTTTTTTATTAAATTAACTTTGATTAAATTTGACAAATAGAAGAAAACATTTTTTTGTACACCCTGTATAAATAATTATGTTATTGTTTATATTACTGAATAGAGAATTAAATAATTTTTCAAATGAGCTGTCACACAACCGCTACTCTCATTTAAAAAATCATCGATTACGTCATCACGCTCAGACGGATGACGTCACTAGTAGTATATAATGCCAAAAAGTCCTAATTTAAAAATAAAAATCGACCTGTCTGAGGATTTCTCTTGAAATTTGCCCATTCCCGAGATAATGAATTTATGCCAACTCAAACGTCCTCACTTGTACTACAGTGTCGCGCCCGCTTGATTAACAATTAAAAAACAAAGGGGTTTCCGATATTGTATTGCAAAAAACTCTTTGGGATTTTATCAATCAATGTTTAAAGAATATCTACCTACCTTGGCAACTTTGAAATTTTTAGATAAATGTCCGATTAGGGTTAAAAATGGCCGATTTCGCAATTTTCTAAATTTTCAATCGCTTATATAACAAAAACTATTAACTTAAGAGAAAAATCACTTTAAAACCTTTTCTGTTTGGAATCATTCAAAAAACCTAAAAAAAATTTGTTCGATGCAAAAAAAATAATTTTAGAAAAACCCCTAATCTTTCCCTTCGCCTGTCAAGGTCTTATGCTCTTCAGAATCGCCTATCATTGTACACATTTCTTCTAAATGACTTACTCAAGCACATACTTAAATTTAAGCCTTACAGGAGAAAGTTTATTTTTCCCTAAACTATGCACTTTTCGATTCACCTGGTAGATACACGTGCACCGCTGATGCCTGCCAGGTTATGGTTTTTAGCTTTGGTGTGCTATGAATTATCACTAGACAAATTTCTAGCCTTACAGGACGACCTTTAGTCGGAGGGTTCACTAGCTCTTAGACTATCAAGATTAGTTTTGAACTAAATAGTCTGCTGCAAATTCTAACTAAGTAGACAAATCATGCCCAAATGAATAATTGGAAAAAGAAAACTATTTTCGAAAGAAATTAAATTCGTAGCTAAGGGCTTTCGCCTTACAAAACCATCTTCAGAGCTATGGCCAAAAGTTTAAAGTACCACTATAAAGAGGGATCCCAATTAAAAATTTTAAAATTAAAAAAAAACTTCTTATAAAGGTTCCTGCTTGAAAGTTGAAAAAAATATTAGGTAAAATTTAAAAAAAAAACATCTACATAGAACGGCACATTGGGATGCGCCGATGATTAAACTGGTACTACACTTTTTGTGAATTTATTATACTCTAACTAAACTACAGATACAGCCTATCAAGGTGTACAATATGGGAGTATTATACGTGTTATCTACAAGATGGGAGGATCCATCTTGTAAATATTTAAGTACATAATATGTGAGTATATAAGTATGTGCTCCTGTAATTGCTGCTGATACTTCGTATTGGCCCGAAACGCGTCCAATATTTTAATGTTTAATTGTTTTTGATACAATTTTTGTGGTTGGTCTTAGAGTGACTTAATTACTTCTAGACCATATTTGTGAAAAAATGGATATTTTCTTTCAATATTTTGTGATGGAATAACCTAAATCCTGGATACAACTCAGCATACAATCGTGGAGTTTGTCGACAATCTCTATTAAAAAAAAAACGATAAAATCCTTTATAAAAGGTATATTTGTTAAAATCCCTATAAAGGGCTACATCACAGAACAGAACTAGTTTTCGATCGGATTACCGATCATCATCAGTGTGGCAAGTGGCTTGCCACCATACAGTCATGATGTGAATAAGTCAGATTCGAGCTCAATGGTACCTAGACCATGAAACATTGGATATTTTAAACATCCATGTTTAATTTCACATTTTACTTCTATGTTCCTATGACGGATTAATTGTAAAGGGTTTTTACCCACATATGTTTTACTTTGGTGGTTAGCATGTTAGATTCACGTAAACACTGTTTTTTGTAATACATTGTATACAGCCAACTACAGGAAAACTTTTTCCTCGTGAATCTCCATTACTTAAAAAAATTATCAATTTTAAGCGTTACCTTTGGGACACAGTGTATATAGTATATTATAGCACATAATGTAGTGTCAACTAGAAGCTTTGAAATAGATTGACAGTTTGCCGTTAATTCATATAATTACACAGTAATTAAAGAAAGGTTGTAGAAAATATCAGATAACCCATTTTGGGTAAAAGACAACTGATAACGACATTACAGTCAGCAATGAATTACAAAGTCAAATAATGGGATGTTTTTAACTTATTTAAAATTTATATGTTTACGAACATGAGGCAATATTCGACAAATTAATGATCATTAAAATTTTTAAATTTTAACAAATCACATGATAAAATGCATAACATGATTCTATAAAGAACATACAGACAAACATTCATTTTTATTATTTATACAGTGATGAGTCCGCTACGAACCGGCAAAATAACGCCAAAGATGGAAAACATAATACGTTGTGAAATAAAAAGAGATGAAACTAATTTACATAATTTCCCACCTTTAGACATATCGGAGGAGTATGATCACTGTCACACTTTAAACGTCACAGACGTCTAACGGTTTAACGGCTAACCTAAAGTTATAGGTACCAATCGATAATTTTACACTTCTACTAGTTTTATCTCTTTTTATTGCACAATGTATTATGTTTTCCATCTTTTGCGTCATTTTGCCGGGTATTAGCGCGCTCATCACTGTATATAGGGTGTAACAAAAATGCAGGTCCTAAATTAAATCACATACACTGGAGACAAAACTAGTTTGATTGAACCTAGCTTAGCTTAGTACAAATGTGCACATAAAAAAAGTTACAGCCCTTTGAAATTATAAAATGAATAAATTTTTTCCAATATATTGAAAACTATTAGAGATTTTTTATTGAAAATGAACATGTGGCATACTTATGGCAGGAATATCTTAAAAAAAAATAAAGTGAAATTTGTGCAACCCATAAGAAATTTATGAGAGTTTTGTTCCTTTAAACCCCCCCCCCCCCTTGTGTACGTTCCAATTAAATTATTATTGTTGTATCGTTAGTTAAATACATTGCTTTTAAAACTTTTTTGCCTCTCAGTATTTTTTCGATAAGCCATTTTTTATCGAGATACGGCTTCTTTTTTAATATGTTTACATAAAATTTTTATGGGAGTTTTGTTGCTTTAAACCCCCCAAATGTTTGTGTGCATTTCAATTAAACTGTTATTGCGGTACTATTAGTTAAAAACAGTGTTTTTAAAACTTTTTTGTCTCTTAGTATTTTTCGATAAGGCACATTCTATTGTGACTTCTTTTTTAATATGGTTATATTAAATACCTAAAAATTATTACCAGGTTACCATATTATTACCAGGTCTTGATATACGTTTTTAACCATTTACAAAATATGTGGTGGATTTGACAAATATTCAAAATATCTCAATAAAAACTGGCTTTTCGAAAAAGTACAGAGAGGCAAGAAAGTTTCAAAAACATTGTGTTTAACTAATGGTTTGAGGGGGGGAGGGTTTAAGGGAACGAAACCACCATAATTTTTTTAAGGGGTGCACAAATTTTACTATAATTTATTTTTAAGATGTTCCTGCCATAAGAATGCCACATGTCTATTTTCAATAAAAAGTATCTAATAGTTTTCGATATATTGGAAAAAATCCATTTTTATTTTATAACTTCAAAGGGCTGTAACTTTTTTTATGTGCACATTTGAACTAATACTAAGGTAGGTTAGGTTCAATCGAACTATTTTTGGTCGGAGAATATGTTGTATATATTTTTAATGCCACGTCATATGCATAATATGTAATTAAAATAAAAAATTTTGTCAAAAAAAAAAATTAAAAAAATGTCAGGGGGCAACCCTCCTTATCACTTAGGTTAGTCGTACCAACTTAGAAACCTTCGTGGACTCAGGTACAACTGTGCTAAAAATCATCACATGATAAAATGTATAGTTTACGATTCTATAAAAGACAACAGACAAACATTCATTTTTATTGACATATATGTGATATTACAACTAAATTGATTGTCAAAGAGAATAGTTAATTCAGAACAAATACCTACTCATTGCGTAAGCGAAACCTACTCTCTAAATAAAGACTTTTCATTTTACAACACTTTTATTGGTCACACATCAGTGACAACAGAAAAGGTCATGAAATGGAAATGCGCGATATAAATTAATTCATCAGTTGGTTTTTTTCAGTCCATTAATCGTCTATCTCTGTCTCTCTAGCTACTGTACCATGAACTTATGACTGCACCGGTCATATCCTGCAACACTTCAATGCCTCTGTGGAATATTTAATGATGGCTTCTTCGGCCCTTGGGTTCACTGAAGGGTGATGTACTACTAGTAACATGTGGAATTATAATCGTTGATGTTGATTTATATGTCGAATCCTTTTTTATTATTTTGCAATATATACCCCAACCCTTACTACCAGGATCATACATTGGCTTACAAACTTCTTCTTAGAGTACTGACTCAATAACTGAAAATAGGTTAATTTTTTCTGTTTTTAACGTATTTAGTTCTTCTGTAGTACCAGATTTCGAAAGATTTAAGTTTTCCAAAACTTCATTATAAAAATTAAAAACAAATAATACGAAGATGTTAGTACCTAAAACTGTATTTGATCTTGATGCCTATGTTTTAAAGTACTTCTATGCCATCGTGAATATAATGGACAGTTGCAATGCAAAGAAATAATGCTGGCTAAAAATTCATTTTTTTAAGTAGGTATCCTGGTACATACAGAAAAATTTAACTGGAAGCGGGTAAATACTTATTATACTTTGGCTGCATTTGTCTGTTGTAATTGGCGACAAAAGATACTGAAGTCTTAAGTACCAGTACTTATTTAAGGTGGAACTAAGTATACATAAGTACCAGTACCAAGAATAAATTAGTACTTAAGTATTTCGGTTAAGTAGTACTTAAAAACAGTACAGTTTGTGTACTTACGTACCTATATAAAATATTTGGTGAGTTCAAGTAATTACAAGTACTGACACATTTGTTCTAAGTATTTGTTAAAAGTGAAGAAACTCATATGTAACAGCAACATTTCATTGAAATTAAGGATTAGAACACTTAATATTAGATATTTGCAGTACTGTTGTATGGAATGGAGGGCTGGATGTTTAAAACAGGAACATATAAATAAATTACAACAATCTTGTCAGAAGAAAAATAAATGAAGATACTCAGAGTACCGGGAATATTTTATTATAATAATATTTATTTGTCGAATACGGGAAACCTGGCTGACGAATTCTAAAGAACGAAACAACAATTTGTCGAAACATGATTACACATACCACACTAAATCGAAAACATTGAAGAATATTTTCAGTAATACGTAATACTTAAGGACTTTTCGTAAAGGGTTTAAGTACATTTGGAGTACTTAAGTACATTTCTAGTACTTTAGACGTTTAAGTACTTTTATAGTACTTAAATATTTTTTATTTTTTAAATTGCCAATAAAAATATACTTACTTAAAACAAATTTAAGTATTAAGTACAAGTATTTTTCAGAATGCTTAAAGGTTCAAGTACCAGTACACGTATTTTGGGAGTACTTAGAGTAAAGTACGTAAGTACTTAAAAGTACTTAAATACATTTTGAAGTACTGTCGGTAATCAGTACCGAAGCTCTAAGTAGTATGATGGCAGCAACATGCGGTACGAGAGACTAATGAGAGACAAGGTAATAAAATATTAAGTGGCAAGTAAATATTTACAGATCAAAAAGACATATTCCAGAACAAAACCGATTGTTCTAAAATAATGTATTCTACTGTAAGTAGTAAAATGTTACAAATGCTGTATTTCCAAATGTGGGTGGTGGGAAGTTGTGGTGGTATCAAAATTTAGAAAAATCAAGATAAACTGATGATGAAATAATTGGTGAGGTGAGTCTATGTTTTCTACATATTGGCAAAAACAGAAACAGGTACTCACAATCCAAATTAATAATTTAGTGATTCTTGGTTCCTAAAGGACTAAGGCAATTGTTGTGTAGCACCAGTATTATTCAATATATTTATATTGATGAAGCCCTGAGACAATGGAGGAAGTGCATTGGAATGGGATTATGGATAGGAGTTACGATACTTTACATGCTACACTATGCAGATGGCCAAATCGTAATTGCACAAGATAAGGAAGATCTTGAATACATGGCAAGGAAAATAATAGAGAAATATAGAGATAAATACCAAATAACATAATATCTATGCATAGGAAGAGAAGGAATGGAAAACCTAAACCTAGAACAGGAGACAATTGCAAGCTCTAACGAATGTGTATATCTGGGAATAAAACTAATGAGTAGGTACTAACGAAAAAATATTAAAGATAGTAAAGGGAAGAGAAAATAAAAAATAAATTAAAAAAACCAGTATTAACCTATGGATGCTGAAGTCTGGCAATTAACCAAGAAGTACAACTCTAAATTACTAGACACTGAGATGCATTTTTGGAGGTCAGCCAGGAGATCTAGAAGAGAATACATAAGAAACGAGAAATTGGGTAACAAATGGAAATATAAAGAAAAGAACAATCGTAGATGACATGGAAAGACAAAAGCTAGTAGTGAGGGCACGTAAGACGAATAAAGGAAAGAATAACTGCCAAAAAACTTTTAAAATGGATTCGAACAGAAAAACGAAAACTAGGTAGATGAAGGGCACCTCCAAGATGATGTCGGAAAGAAATTAATAGATGAAGACTGCCACAATAGCAGTGAGTGGCGATCAGAAACGGAAATAAGGCAGGTAACTCACTCAAACCAATTTATCACCTTTACACAGCAACATAATTCACCAGTAGTAAAACTGACGATGATCAGAAGATTCAGTCAAGTACCTAGGAGTCTGGCTCGATAGAAGAATAAACTTCTCGAAAAACACCCAAGAAATAAAGAAAAAGCGAATTTGACTAAACTGATTTTCAGGATCAGTCCTCTAACTAAGGCCAAGAAGATTCAATTATACCAGGCCTATGTTAGATTGTTGTGTGCAGTCCCAGTTTGAAGCTCCACAGCAGAAACTAACTGGAAAATCCTGACAAGAACAGAAACAGCATGTTTCTAATTACTTGACGGGTAGATATGGGATGAGAGTATGAGAGGATATCAAATGCAACTTTTGAGATAGGTACTAAGAACAAGATAAGATACTTCTTCCATCAAGCCACAAGAAGACACCCAAAGACCAAAAACATCCTCAATGGAAATCGAAACCAGAGAATGGACAGAGAAAAACATATACTAATAAACCACCTAATCCAGATGGTTGCCGAAGACAGCCAATCAGGGAAGTAGGTACAGTGCCCAATATAGTACCGACAGAAAAAGATGTCCAGGAGTCTGGACATCTTGCTTGGAGTCTTGCTAAGCAAGTGGTGAAGAAGTACGTCTGAAAGAAGAAGGAAGGTTAAAATATTGTAATATATTATTTTATACTATTAGGACAATATACATTATTTTATTTTGTTTTTTATTATTTTTATTTTTTAATTTTGTTAGTACAGTCAGTTCCCAGACCCATACTCGTACGTTCTACATTTCCCAACTTAATAAAAAAGCTTAGCAGCGCGCTCTTTCAAGTGCAAGCATCTTTATATTTCGCTAATGTTGTAAAAGAAGGAAGCAAGCACAACAAGAAAAGGGCAAACCGTTTAAACAACACCTTTGCGCACAAAGCGTAGTTATTCAAGTATAAAAAAACTGCACGGGGATCGACTATCTGCCGACATTTCCTTTTTAATTACATTTGAATTGATTCCACGTACATGTCAGTTGTTTAAGTCGTATAATTAATGTTTAATTTATTAATTTATTCTGATATTGTTTCAGTCCGAGCGTAAAAATTGCCGATAACGGCCGAAGATAATCGTAAAAGAGAATTTCTATAATTACTTACACTCTTTGTATTTTTTATATTATTCATATCAGTACGTACGTGTGTGTGTTGGGCCTGCAGAGCAACAAAATTCAACTATCCGAAACGTCAGGTTTACTATTATATTGGTAGTGTATGCGTTACCGACCGACGGGAGAGTAAACACGGTGTCTATGAGTGTATTTATGTTGTTATGGCGCACACACAAACATTTTATTAAGTGTTAAGTGTACGCTATTCATAATTTTGCAAATAATTATGGTAGGGGAGTCCAAGCGGGGATTTTTGCAGTAACTCGAGCGCGTCATATTATCATATGGGGAGAACCCTGGTACCCTGTAGATGTACTTCTACCAAATATTGGCTCTAAACACAGGGGAGTTCGTTAAGGTGAGGCCGAAAAAAATCGATCCTTAGAAAAACTCGAAATCGTCAGATTAAGATAAGATAAGTTAAGTACATGCAAAACAGTGTATATTTCAAAAATCTGACGATTTGAGTAAGGAAATGGGTGAGTTATAAAATTTCACAAGAAAAAAAAACAAATATTTCGCGAAATAAACGACAGATCGAAAAAGTAAAAAATAGTGCACAATATTTTTTAAAAATCTGTCGAATGATATCCAACACCACTCCAAACGGAGAGGGGTGGGGGGTAAATTTAAGATTTTAAATACGAATGAACATCAGATCGAAAAACTGCAAAATACACTTATTCAATATTTTTGAAAAATCTATAGAATGTCACTAAACACGACCCCCCACGTTGGTGGGGTGGGGGTTACTATAAAATCTTAAATAGGAGCCACCATTTTTTTTATTACAGATTTGGATTCCTTACGTAAAAATAAGTATTTTTTATTTGAGACAATTTTTCGAATTATGGATAGATGGAAATGGATCGAAAAAAAAACGATTGTTGGAAATGGAAAATTAAATTTAATAATGGAAAATCCTCACTAAATGAAAAACTTTACTTAACCTTTTTTGGTTTTAGGACCTACTCTTCACAACCCAACAGGTACCCATAACGCTCGAGGGACTGCACATTTAGCATACCTTCCTCCCCTACTATAAACAGAATAAAAAAAAACGTTGTCCCTATCAGAACAAATAAAATCAGGTGAGGTAAAATCGACGAACGCGACTCACTACGCGAATGTGGTGAAGTTCTAAACATGGAACACTTACTGAAGTGCAGACTATGTACTGGTAGATGCACCCTCAAAGAATTGTTGCCTGTTACTGGGTGGAGACATTTTTAAACCTTTGGATCCGGATACAAAAGGATCCAATCTAAGGATCCATTCTAAGTTTCAAATGTTCTTGGTTGATTAGATAGATAGACATCGGATATTAGAAACACAAAGCTGAGAATACTAAAATGCATTAATGATATGACATTAGAAACTTTAGAAATATCCTTTTCACAAAATTCGCACAGCTGTATTCATAGTCACTTCTAGCTAGTAACTAAATACACAGTATTCACACAAAAAATTGCTAGAATTGTTCATTAGGAATGCTTTTAGATGAGGAACTCGATACGAGAAATTAATGCTCATTCAACGGTTAGTTTATTTTAAAAAAGTATTGAAGTGCAAGAGATGAAACGACGCACTTGAGAAAAAAGTTTTATAATCAGTTCAAAGGAATTATTATTTGATTTTAGAAATACCTAATATAATAGGATATTATTAAATATCTCATATTACATTGTTTCATTTACAGCTTCTTTGAATTAAAGCAATGTCAACGCCAGTCAACGGTTTGTGAAAAAATTGTTAATACATATATGTTCGTTGATTCTTTGCGAATGCGTTATTATACAATTTAGATGAATTAAATTAAAACTTTAACTACGTATATTTTTAATGTACCAATAAATGGCTGAACCATATTTTCAAATCATCTGACATACCAATATGTCTTAAAAGAAAAATCTTTAATCAGTGTGTTTTGCCAGAATTGACTTACAGAGTGGAAACGCTGACCATGACAAGGAGAACAGAGTAAAGGATCCGTGTGTCTCGAAGGACGATGGAGTGCGCTATGTCGGGCGTTTCACTGCGAGTCAAGATCCCAAACCGACAGCTACGACAAAAATCAGGAGTAGTTGATGCAGTACTACAGAGAATAGCAACACTGAAATGGAACTGAGCCGGTCACGTGGCTCGAATCACAGATAACAAATGGACAAAACGAATACTGGAATGTAGACTGGAAAGAGATGACGCCTACCGAAGCAAAAGTGGTCCACCAATACGTTCGACTGATGATCTAGAACGTAGTCATAGGAATTGGATGCAAGAGGCACAAGATCGAAACAAATGGAAAAGTATGAGTGATATCTATGTCCAGCAGTTGACAAGCGAAGATTGAATGATGAAGTATCATTTTGGCTAATTGGTGGGTTCTATATACAAACGGAATATTGATTCAAGAAATTGTCGAGGGAGGTTTCGATTTATTTCAAAATTTTTATCAGGGTCCTTTTGTTTCCTAACGATACACTGCTAGATATCATCTCTTTTATATCCAAGGACCAATTACAAACAAGTTGAAGGATACTAACAAACCATTTTATAAAAAAATAAAAACTAAACATATTTCTTTTGCAATACATCAACAATATTCACCTCAAAAATATGTTTATCAGGGAGCGGAAGAAGAACCAACACGTTCTATTTTTAAATGTGTTAGGCCGCACCTACATTGGATCCGTTTTTCTCCGATCAGATCAGATGCGACGTCGGAATAAAAAATAAACCCATAGTATTAAATGGGGGTGTCTACATTGGATCCGTTTTTCTCCGATCAGATCCGATATCGGCCGACGTCGGGAGTAGCTTCTCCTATTCTCATCGAGAAGTGTTTGGTTTCATTCCGGTTTTTGCATATAAAGTAATTGAATTTTTTGTTTTAACTATTTCATGAAATAAATCAACAATAAATAGCATCCAAATCTTAATATTTAATTTTGTAATATGCACATATCTCTACAAGGTAGATATTTTATAATGTTGTCTTGAATATAATGGTTACAAAATCTCTTTATTTACACAGGTAGAAAATGTAATACCTCTAGCACATAATAGGAAACAATTATTGTTCCCTATTCTGTGCCTCTAGGTAAATAGTTTTATTGGGATGGTCAATTTCACTTTGATTATAAAATTGTAACGGGTACTATGTATAATGTGTCTTTGAAATTGCCGAAAATAATCTTAGATAAAACCGGAAGTATAATTATACTACCTATTATGTGTTACTATATCTTTTTATATCAGAATATTTTTTAATACGTGCCAACACAAGGCTACATAGTTTGTAATAAATCAATGTATTTTTTTCTTTTCTCATGAATTATTTTACATTCTTGTGACGAAAAAATAGGAAATAGGATCTTAAATTTATCAAGATAGTAACGTAGATTTTTGTTTATATTAAATTCTCCTGAAGATCTGTCTTTAATAAATTTATGCATCCATCTACGTTTTTTTCTACGTCTTTTAAGAACGTTGTTTTCCAACAACAGCCAACACATTACACCTCTTCATCATTGTCGGTGGTCGGAAGTTAACGAAACCAATGTAGGCACCCTCGCCGGAAAATCGGTCTATATCGGAACTGATCTGATCGGAGAAATACGGATCCAATGTAGGTGCCGCCTATCGGATCTGATCTGATCGGATCGGAGAAAAACGGATCCAATGTAGACACCCCCATTTAATACTATGGGTTTATTTTTTATTCCGACGTCGCATCTGATCTGATCGGAGAAAAACGGATCCAATGTAGGTGCCGCCTATCGGATCGGATCGGAGAAAAACGGATCCAATGTAGGTGCGGCCTTAGGCTGCATTTCTCCGATCCGATCCGATCCGACGTCGGTTTGAAAACAAACTCATGGTATTAAATGGCGGCACCTACATTAGATCCGTAAATCGCCCGATATCGGGCGATTGATAGGAGAAGCTACAGCAGAGAAACAGTTCGACGTCGCGCGTCGATCGATATCGGATCGGATCGGATCGGAGAAAAACGGATCCAATGTAGGCACCGCCATTTAATACTATGGGTTTATTTTTTATTCCGACGTCGGATCGGAGAAATACGGATCCAATGTAGGCGCTGCCTTAGCTGTCTGAGCTGCCGAATAGATATTAAATAGTTTCAATGCCAAGGTTATTTTCACCCTACCTATATTTGGTGTGCACCCTAAAATATTTTTATCTATTAACACTAAAACCACTACCTATATATTGATTCAGGGCTACACTGTGACATTCCAGATATCCAATTTTAATTAACACTATCATAAAAGCCGTTCTTAGTTAGAAACAGGTAGAGAGGTAATACATTAGAACAATGAAACGTCACTTTTTAATTGACTTTTAAAATACTTGTCATTTTGAAAAACAAAATTAATAATATTTGTATAGATATACAGTATGATGCAAAAGTATGGAATATATTCATTATTTCAGAAACAGACGACTTTAAAAAAATCTCAAAACACTTCCATTTTAATTTCTAAATGGCCATCGACTATATCTTCCCTACAATTTTTGTTGTTTTATTTCGAATATTTTTGGGTGTTTTTCTTTTTCTTTTTTTTTATGAAAGTGACTTTTTTATAAAACGTTTTATGTAAAGTTACGTAAAGGTAAAGTGCCTTTTTGGTATGTATATGTATATTGGTTTTTTTGCGCCAAAGAAAAGTGTTTTATTAACAAACAATGATTTGTAATGAGGCCAGATCAGAGCAAGCTGTTGCTCTTCATAATGATGGGCGTTCCATTCGATATATAGAAGATTTACTTGGCGTTCCGCGAAATACAATATCCGATGCATTTCAACGATATCGACAAAACGGTTCTTACTGAAGAACACCTGTAAAGAGACGACCAAGGCAAGGCACACCAAGGTCAACGAACGCCGTGGAAATCCCGGTTCTTAGACTTCAAGTACTTCGTGAGCTGATAGTTACTGCTACAGCTATGACTAGGGGACTAGTGGATGATCATATTGATCATGGCACCCTTATGGATGATCATAGTTTCACCTGTCGTGCATATACAGATTAGGAAGGAGATATGGAAGATTGGAAAAACGTTCCGTTTGCAAACTTAGGGTTACCATAATTTATTAAGGCCAAATCCGAACAGGGGTAGTACAAGGAGTTGTAGAAAATGTAAAATGTGAATTTGACCGTGAGTGTTGCTACCTCTGCATTGTACATATATACTAAATGCTTAGTCTGTACTGGGCCCAGGGATAGGATGTTCTTCATCTGTTCTTCTTTCGTACTTTTGAGAAGACATAATTTTTCTCAAAAGTGGCTTGTCATTTTTTATTTTCCCATGGAATTCGGAACATGACATTACAGAATTTGCTTTAATATTGAGAAGCTCCTTTACAACAGGCAGAGATAATCTTCCTCTTTCAGCCGTCCATATAAAATTCATCATCGAAAAAATACGTTCAGCAGGAGCCGAAGTACCAGACAGACAAAAGATGAATTCTACTGTTTTAAAAATATTCGTTCAAGGAAACGTTGCTTTTAGAAAACGCTTCAAATATTTCTTGCCATTTGTAATGAGTGTTTTTTGGTTTCTTCTTTAGGTAGTAAAGTCCATTTTGGTTTCAGCTTTTTTAGAACCTCGAGAAGTAACGAGGGCTCAGGGAGCGTTCAAGTATTACGTAACGCAGTTTGGGGGGAGGGGGGTCTTGTAAAACGTTACGGCGCGTTACATGGGGGGAGGGGGGTTCGAACAGCGCGTTACGTAACATTCTTTTTTAAGGTAAATATATACCTTTTATAAAGGATTTACTATTTTTTGTATTACATGGTATACAGCCAACTACAGGAAAACTTTTTCCTTGTGGATTCTTTTTTAACTTAAATGAAAAAAAACTACGGAATTTCATTTATGTTTTACATAGACCCCTGAATTGTTTTATGTTGCACTCTCACGCTCCGTTCATGTTCCGACAAGAGGACAATACATAATAGTACGTTTTCAAGTGAAAAAATCTTAAAATTTGTAACACAGATGAAGCACAGTAACATTTGTTTCCAATAATTAGATGTACCTGTCTCCACAACAAAAGATTAAAAGATACAGATGTTATTTAAGAGGTTGCAGAAGGGAACTACATGTTAATAAATCTTGTATGTTTTCTGAAATCGTTTTCTGCAGTAGGTATTCATAAATGTTTTAAATACCCAAATTTTCAAATTATTTAAAAATGTCTTTAAATAAAAACATTAAATACAAAACCCACTATATTGATGCTTAGTTTAGAAAATTGATAGATATTTAAAAAAATAGTACCCTTATTTAAAATGTGATTTCAAAATTTCAAAAATTTCAAGTGAATTTCAAAATTTCACCTTGCATTATTCATAATAGACCCTACATAATACACATTTTTGAGATGAGGTTGTTAAGCAGCTTCTAAAAACAAAAATATACAGAGTGTTTAATTAAAATTAAAGATAATGGACTATGCTAGACTTGAGTGAATCAACCCGTATATTCAAATTTATGTTTAAATAGTCCATAGTTGAATTTAAAAGTTGACGTATCCTAGCGTTTTTATAATTTTCTAAAATAATGACACATGACAAAAACAATTTTATTCCATAAGTGGTTTCCATACATTATAATTTTAAATGATCACCCTGTATTATTCATAAAGACCATAAATTCAGATTGTTAAGCAGCTTGTAAACATATAAAAATATACAGGCTGTTAAAAAATAAAGCTTATGGACTACGGTAGTCTTGCATAAATCACCCTGTACATTTAAATTTATGTTTAAAAAGCACACATTTTTATATATTAAAATCTACGGGTCTTAGCGTTTTTTAAAATTGATTAAAACATGGACAGAAATAATTTTATTCCATAAGTGTCTTCTTACATATACAGAGTGTTTCAGAAAAAGGTAACACGATCTCTAAGATAGGTGAAAAACTGAAAAATTATTGGGGTTTGCTTAGTATAAAATTTTTGTAACGGCATTTTTGTAAAATTTTTGAAGAACAAAAATTTTACACATTTTTTTCACTATTTTTCCGAAACTACTGGCAACATCGTATATTATTTGTTATACAAAAATTTTTACTAAGCAAAATAAAATATTGAAATAATAAATATGTTATTTTATTTTAAGTTTTTATTAAAGAAGATCAAATAGAAGAATGCATGAGAAGAACAATAAAGGATGAAGCCAAAAATGTATGTAAGGATGGGGCCAAGCAGGGAAAATGTAAATGTAAATGTAAAATTAGTAATAAAAGATTATTATTCTAGTTTTGGACATATTTCATGTCATGGGACATGAAATTACGATTGGCAGGGATAATCAGACACATGAACTAAAAAGAAGAATCGTTCTTGGGTGGGCAGCATTTGGAAAACTGAGAGAAACTTTTAAGAGTGAGTTGCTCATATGCCTAAAGAGAAAGGTATTTGATCAGTGCGTCCTCCCAGTCTTGACGTACGGATCAGAAACACTTACCTTACCTAAAGCCTCGGCTACCAAACTAAGAGTAACGCAGAGAAGAATGGAGCGGTCAATGTTAGGAATAACTCTGCGAGACAAAATCAGAAACGAAGAAATCAGGAGAAGACAAAGGTGACTGACGTCATCAAAAGGATAGCTAACTTGAAGTGGAGATGGGCAGGACACATAGCGATAATGACACATGGGCGATGGACAAAAAGGTTATTGGAATGGAGGCCAAGAGAAGACAAGAGAAGCGCCGGTTGACCGCCTACAAGATGGACAGACGACGTAAGAAAGCTAAATAAAAGCTGGATGAGAGCGGCGCAGGATAGACGTGGTTGGAAATGAGGGGAGGAGGCCTATGTTCAGCAGTGGACTTTTGAGGCTGGATGATGATTGTAAGTTTTTATTATTACCTCAAATGCGATTAAAATAATAATTCCGGTACTTTTTGCAACCTAGTTTTCCATTTAGGTTCAAATGGTGACTTGGGTGTTACGTAACGTTTAGGTAGGGGGAGGGGGGGTACATAAAAACGTTACGGTGCGTTACCTGGGGGGGAGGGGGGTCAAAAATCTTCAAAAACTGCGTTACGTAATACTTGAACGCTCCCTCATCAAATAATTCGTCCACATTGACAGAATTCGGTACAACGCTGACTATAGTTAAAGCGCTCTCTTCCATCTCTTTCCAAGTAGCCTTGTAGCCTTAACCATTTGATTTAGCGCAGAATGAAATTTCCCACCGTGGGTTTCCCACCGTTGGGCCAAGTATTTTCCATTTTTGTAGTAAAGACAAAAATCCGGACATTTCTCATATCCGGACGCCAATCCGGACATGTCTTTTAAATCCGGACTGTCCGGACGAAATCCGGACGTATGGTAACCCTATATTTACCTGATGTCCGCCAAGGAGTGAGGAGAAGGTCTGTAGAACGATATGCCCAATGAAAAATCCACAAGGAAAAAGTTTTCCTGTAGTTGGCTGTATACCATGTGATACAAAAAACAATAAAATCCTGTATAAAAGGTATATTTAAAAAACCCTCAAAAGGGCCACATCAAATTCACATAATTAGTTTTCGACTGGTTTACCAGTCATCATCAGTGCTTACGTGCGATGTACATGCTAACCACCAAGATAGTATTATACAAAAATATGTGGGTCCAAGCCCAGTAAAAGTAGTCCGTCAAGGAAACATACAGGGTGGGGCATTAGTGTGACAAAGTCCAATTACTCGTTTGTCGTAAGAGATACGAAAAAAAGTTATTTAGGTAAAAGTTGGGGCACAGATAGTATCATATTTTAAAAATATTTTCAAATATACAGTGGATACCCATATTGACAGGGTGACACAAACTTATGTTTTTTTAAATGGAACACCCTGTATATTTTTACATTTTTGAATTCTCCTCGATGTTTCCTTTCTTAAAATATATGGTTTTGTAATATTATACGAGGTAGTTTAAAGGTTAATTAAGTTTTTTTGTTAATTTCGTAGCAAAATCTACACCCTCTAGAATTGTAGTGATTTGACATCAAATTTTCTATTTACATTCAAACGATTTTTAGTATAGTCTACTACTGTTAATCATTAATAGTATAGCGAAATGTTTAATTTTAGTATACAGGGTGGGTCGAAACTCGGAATGAGTATTTTCTGAGTTTTCTTAAATGGAACACCCTGTATTTTAGTATTGTAATGAAATTACATTTTATGGTACTTTTTTATTTCTTAAGCATTCCCTATACCTAAGTGCTTTAATTTGTAAGTTATTCGTCATTCTTTAAGCAAACATTAATTGCAACAAAAATTACGTAAAATTTCATTAGGTAGCCGTGAAAATATCCAATCAAAAGTAATTTTTCGAAAAAAAATACATAATAATCTAGCCTGATCCTTAATTTATTAATATTGGATGAGATATCTAAATAGATTCGTAGTTAAGGTTGTTGGTGCTTAAAATATTAATCAAACATACAAAATTCTGCCTAGTTGGCTATGACACAAAATTTGCTTAAACCATTTGATACCATTACTAATATTAATTTTTCTAATGAGGAACGGATTAAAATGGCTTTGTGCTAGGAGAGTATAACAAAAATGAGCTACTTGCAATAAAAATTTATCATCAGCAATTCCCTGATAGACGACAATCAAAAAGAGAAACTTTTGAAAGTATACTAAAACGGTTTCAACAGACTTAGATTGTAAGAACGATTGTACTAATATGCAGATCCTTAGTGACACTAAGGATTACATTTAATTGCTGTTTTCTTCACTTACAATAGTTTTTATTCGAGCAGATTTATCATAATCTAAATGATCAGTCCGTTGAAACCGTTCTAGTATATTTTTAAACGTTTCTCTTCTTAGTTGTCGTCTATCAGGGAATTTCTGATGAAAAATTCTTATTGCTAGTAGCACATTTTTGTTATATTCCACTAGCACCAAAATCTTATTAATCAGTTTCTCATAAGAAAAATACATATTAGTAATGGTAACAAAGCAACTGGATCTATAAAAATAGTATAATGTCAAATTTTTAAGGAAATTTAGTATCATAGCCGACTAGGTAGAATATTGTATGTTTTTATTAATATTTTGCGCACCAACAACCGTAACTACAAATTTATTTGGATATTTCATCCAATAGTACTAAATTAAGGATCAGACTAGATTATGATGTATTTTCTTTTCCAAAAATTATTTTTGATTAAATATTTTCACAGCCACCTAATAAAATTTCACGTAATTTTTCTTACAATTAATGTTTGGCTTAAAGAATCACGAATAACTTACAAATTAAAGCACTTAGGTATAGGGAATGCTTAAGAAATAAAAAAGTATCATAAAATATCATTTCATTACAATACTTAAATATAGGGTATTCCATTTAAGAAAACTCAGAAAATACTCATTCCGAGTTTCGACCCACCCTGTATACTAAAATTAAACATTTCGCTATACTGTTAATGTTTAACAATAGTAGACTATATTAAAAATCGTTTGAACATAAAACAACAATTTGCTGTCAAATCACTAAAATTCTACAGGGTGTAGATTTTGCTAAGAAATTAACAAAAAAACGTAATTAACTTTTAAAGTACCTCATATAATATTACAAAAGCATATATTTTAAGAAAGGAAACATCAAGGAGAATCCAAAAATGTAAAAATATACAGGGTGTTCCATTAAAAAAAACATAAGTTTGTGTCACCCTGTCAATACGGACGACCCTGTATATTTAAAAATATTTTTAAATTATGGTACTATGTGTGCCCCAACTTTTACCTAAATAACTCTTTTTCGTATCTCTTACGACAAATGAGTAATTGGACTTTGTCACGCTAATGCCCCACCCTGTAGGTATAAAATGCTACCTTAAGCCTGTATGTTTAAAATATTATCTAATTTGCCCTAGGTAACATCTGAGATCTAGATATGACTTGTTCACATGTTGTAGAACATGTCTCATGATATCTTCAGGATTCTTCTATACACCCACAGTTAAAATGCTTTCAACTTTTTAGTAGTCGACGCGTTAAGTGTCCATGCTTCTATCCCGTAAAGCAGAGTCGAAGAAAATATAACACCTTGCCAGCCTAACTCTCAAGTCTAATTTCAGTTCTCTTGCACAAAGTACCTTTCTCATTTTATTGAAGCTTTTTCTTGCTTTCTCTATTCGAACTTTGATTTCTTTGGAGTAATCGTTTGTGTGATTAATTATTGTGCCAAGATAGTTGTAGTTTCCAACTTGCTTTAAAGTTTTACCTTTAATTATCAGGCTTTCATCAGGCTCGACTATTCCTAGTTCGAGTCAACCCAAACGGCTGGTTTTAGTAAAAGTTGATTTTAAATATAAAATGAAGATTCGTATTCAACATTTCCTAGTAAAAGTAGACTCCAACTAGAAAAAGTTTGGGAAAAAGACCCTTTTCTCAATGTCATTTAGTAAGAGTTTATTCTTTCCACAACATAAACACAAGCAACCGATTCTAAGTAGTTAAAACAGTCAAAACAAAGAGATGCGCACTCATCAAAAAACCACGTGAGATCTAAATTTACTGAATCGATCCAGAAATAGTCAACTCAAACTAGTAAAGAGTTGATTCTCTTTTTCCCGCGATCTACTTTCACTAACAGGAGTTAGGAAGAGACTACTTCAACTAGTAAAAGTTGAGTTAAATTTTTCAAATCAACTCTTACTGCTCGTTTTAGTTTGAGTTGACTCTAACTAGGAACAGTCAACTCTAACTGAGAATCAACTTGAACTGTAACATCCACATTAACATAAGTAAGATCACTGTGCTAAGGGTATCTTCTTTTATTAGTGGCTAAATTTTAGTCTTTTATTTAGGTAGGGTAGGTAATAAGTCTACTACTCACAATCCTGTTTGATTTTATTTATTTAAGTGTAGAAGTATGGGCGACCGGTTTCGATGTTTAAAATATACATCATCATCAGACGACGTCTTAAGAAGATATCAGTACATAACATAACATCATCAAATTAGTCCCCTCCCTCTAGACATTTTTTATATTAAAGAATTTTTGAATTTTTGTGAGACCAACGAGACAACTCGTTGCTAATTTTCTAAAGCTATGTACTGATATCTTCTTAAGCGCCTGGGCCTAATGATGTATATTTTAAACATCGAAACCGGTCGCCCAAATTTTACTTGTACACTTAGGCCCGGTCTTTTCACCTCCGAATAAATATGTATTAGGAAGTTTATCCAACAGATTACATGTAAATCTGTCAAATAAACCTCCGAATAACTTTTATTCGGAGGTGAAAAGACCGGGCCTTAAATAAATAAAATCGAACAAGATTGTGAGTAGTAGACAGTAGACTTATTACCTACTACCTGCCCTACATAAATAATATTATTATGTGCTCACATTAGCAACCATTTCAATATTTTAATCTTTTACTTTCGGTTTTACGACGACAAAATCGGTAAACACACTGATTTTTAGTAAAGACATTTAAAACCTATTAGAATGTCTGTCTCTGTAGCTGTAGAGGAAAAGGGGTTTCTAATAATAACACACTGAGTAGAGAACGGAAACGCACCCGTGGTAGCTTCCTATCGGGACCTATAATCAATAAATGCATCGAACAGTTGAGGCATCACGAACAGTTGAGTAGAAGAAGCATCAGTTGAAGAAATTAAACAGTCTTTTAACCGAAAAACGCGCCGATTCCCCGCCGAACCGGAAATGTCAGTAGTCATCAATACAAGTTTACAAACAGGTGCGTCTTAAGAGGGATGGACGGTGTTCCCGATGCAGGTCCGTATTCGTATTGCACTTTATTGATTACTTTCAATAATAATTTTATTAAGAAAAACAAATGTTTTATCTTTATTATGAAAAATAAATACATGATTTATATATTATTATTTGCATATTATTCAAGCTTACAATTAAGTAAAAAACTTCTAATCAGGACCAAGACAGGCGACATGCAAGGCGTCATTACAGAACATTTGTCAAAATTTACGGCAGACCTTTAATAAGCACAGAAAGAAAAATAGTCAAAGCCACAGTAGTTCTGCTAACAGGCCACTGTAAGCTGAATATGCACTTAAACATAATGGAACTGTCAAATGGTAACATGTGTAGATTCTATCACCTGGAAGAAGAAACAGCAAAGCACATTCTATGTCAAACCATCTAGGCCTAGAGGACCACTAAAGATCTGAAAAGGTCGCAGTGGAATTAGCCAAAAGACCCCCTCATTGAATACATCTATCTAGGCACATATGATTTTCACATATTCGGTGTATTTACCTTTAACTCCGAACTACTACTACTATCGGTTTACAGCGTTCTCCGACGCCTTCCGACTCCTAACCACCATTTTTCTTTGTTTAACCATAAACCTGGAGGGATTTCTCTTTCCACTCGTTCTTTTTCAATGCCCTCCCTCCAGCTTCTTCTCGGCCTTTCACTTTTCCTTCTCCCTGGTGGTGTCACGCCAAAAGCTGTTTAGGCATCCTGTTATCTGGCATTCTCTGTATATGGCCGTACCATATTAGTTGATTTGTTTTTATGTTATCAATTGTTGTATGCGACTCCCATCATTTCTTGTATTCTCTCATCTGGTATCCGATCTGTTCTTGATTTGCCTGCTACTCAACTTAACTCAACTCTGAGCTTTGCGGTCTAATTCCAGTAAAGGTTTCTAATTATTTTTGATCTTGGTTTTTATTTATTGCTTTTTTAGTATTTGCTCCAAGAGACACTGAGGTACACCACCAACAAGATCAATGGACAACTTACGAAAAACAGCAGGAAATTAAAAGCAGAAAGCATAGGATAGAGAACAGCGTAAGAGCAGGCCTATGTCGAAAATGGATACAAGAGGTTGACAATTGATGATGATTTTTTAATTTGACAAATTTTGTTATTGTGGTACAATAGTGAATAAGGACCGTTAATCCTCGGTCATTCTTCCCTAAGGGAATAATATATGGTAGGCATTATACTGAAAACTAATAAGTATCTAAAAAATCACAATATACAGGGTGTTTCATTAGTAATTGGAAATATTTTAACCATAGAATACTGGGCTCAAAATACTAAGATTTAACTCAAATCATCTAGTCCGAAAATGCTTCCTAAGGAAGCTAGTAGCTATGACTACTGTCGCTAAAAACCGCAAAGTAAGCCATCTTGAGGAGGCCTAATTTTTCGCAACGTTGTATCTTTTCTTGCAATTATAGGGCCTAATAGACATAGTAATTTTTCAAAGCTTTCTGCAGACGTTCCAGTGAAATTTTTAAAATGAAAACAGTCCATATCTCCAACAGACTTGTTTTGTTACAACTTAAAAACAACATTAAAAAAAATTTAGTTCGTAATATTGATTAACGGTGATTATTGAATAGTATTTTGTTGTAACAACAATTTAATTTGTTGTGTCAACGAACTTTTAGACATTGACGAATGTATTTGGTTATTGTCACAATGATTGAATAATAATTGTGAAAATAATCAGAGTACATTAATCAATAACACTCAATTTATTCAGCCAATAACTTAGTTTCGTATATTTAATAAATAATGCTAATTGTGGCAGCAACTCACTTTCTTGATTTAGTACTTGACAAGCAATTACCTTGATTTATCGTGACAACGTACAGATTTCATTAAAACAATGTACCAATGGTGTTAATATAGAGTAATATGTATATGATTATTGTATAGATGTAAACTGATTGTTGTGACAACAAATGCATTAATCAATCTACTACTGCGTTTAATAAGCACAATCAATGCGTTCATTGTGACAATAATCATAGTTGTTGGGACAATAAATGTTTTGATTGACCATTTGAAATGTAACGGCTTTTCCGTATCGTGATACCCCTAGCTTCTCTGTGTTTAAAAAAGATTAAAAAATAATTCTTTGTTAACCTTCGGATGACCAAGCGGGGGAAATTGTGACCCCAGCGTATGTTTTTCTTTAATAAATTCAAAAGTATTTTCAATTTTTAACTCATTATATTTTTATTTGACTTCATTCTAAATATCCTCATATTTTGAAATAAAAAAAAATTCCCTATATTTTTACAAATAAAAATATATTCTGAAGTTATATATATATTCTGAAAATACCGTCTATTATGTGTAATTCCAAGTAGTTTTACGCTAATGACGTCGACTTTGCAAAGTAACAAGACACTTACTCAACATACACACTACACATGCACTAATACTCATGTTGTGACTGGCTGAATGACATAAAGTCCATGCCATAAAAAAAACTTCATTTTTTTGTTAATTGTCATTTTTGACATTTTTGACCTGGGGTCATTTTCCCCCCACTTGGTCATCCGTGTAACAAAAAAAGGTTGGTCATCGGAAGGTTAAACAATGCTGTTACCTCTACCGAAGTGCCGAATAATAATTTCATTTCGTTTCCTACAAGTGTAGTCCGTAGTAGAAGAAAGTTGTCGTGTGTTTCTTAACGTGAAATATTTTGAAAATTTAAACGCAGAATAAAATATTACAGTATTATCAAGGGTCTGAAGTCCCTGAGAACTTCTATAATGATTATTTTAATAAATCACAGGGGTGAAAAAGAGAAAATTTAGTATGATTTTTAATTTCAAATATACCATTCAAAAGAAACTTTTTCTTTATTCTAAGGGACTTTCTGCCCTGAGTAATAATGTAGACTTTTATTCTGCGTTTAAATTTTTCAAAAATATTTAATAGTTTTCTTAGGATTCCAAAAACAAATGAATGCGTTTAAAAAGAATTCGATCGAAATTTTGCACCTGCGCTCTCAAAAAGGATTAAAGTGTTATACATTTTTGGAATCACTATTTCAAACGCTTTTAAATAAGCTGTCACATGACGTACTTTCCCATTTAAAAAATCAAAGTTACGCCTGTCACCTGAAGAGGGATCGTGTAAAGTTCGAAACATTGATGTTATAGTATACTTTGATTATTTTAAAAATCGACCTGTCCGAGCGTTTTGCTTATGTGCTAAAAATAAATAAGTTAATAAGGGTGGGAGGGGGGAGTGTAACACATTAATTCCAGTGCACTCTATAAGTGAAATCACATGAGAAATCACACAGTGTAAAGTCCATTAGGTTAAGGACAAAAAAGGGGGATTTAAAAATTATTATTAATCAATTAATATCATACATTGGGCTAATGCATTCAGTAATTAATTATTAATATAAAATACGTTCATAGTAGGAATGAACGAAACTGATTGTAAGAATGAATAGAATTGCTTGTAAGAAAAACCGTATTTATTGTGGGAATGAACGGAATTAATTGTAACAATAAACGGAAATAATTGTAGAAATAAACGAAATACGTTAGGAGAACACTGTAATTGACACAACGAATAGTTTTCGTCGGTCAATTAACGACGTTGTTGTTTCAATAAATAGTGTTCGTTGACTCAGTGAACAGAGTTCGTAATACCAATAAAGTGATATTATGGTATACATAATGAATGTTCATCTATTCAATAAACGTAATACATTGGCTCAACTAACGAAAATAGTGAATTGATGAACATCGCTTTGTTGTTCCAATAAAACCAAGAATTGGACAAATTTTAAGTATTGCGTTTGTTGTCTGAATTAACATTTTTATTGATATTACGTACCTTTCTCGTTGAGTGAACTACCCCATCCAATGTCTTTTTTTTAAATTTCTCTCTACTTGTAATAAATTTAATAAGAAAAAAAGCTACAGCAGGTATAACCAGATTCTTTGCTTCGATGGTAGAACACTTAAATTAAAATAAGCAGGGTAACATGGACGCTGTATTTGGACGCATTTTAGTTGTTACTATTCTATTTATTTTTATTATTTGCGGCAAAATTGTTGAAACTTCTGGTGTTTCAACAAAAAAATTGTAATATACACGAGGCAAAATTCAAAGCTTTCCCCTGTAACTTTCATGCATCGCGCTAAAATCTGCTGTTTTTGCCCTTTATAATAATAAATAACTATATTTTACCTCCATTTGAAACTGAATACGTTCCTGGATATTGATAGCAGTCGTTACTATTTGATCTTTTTTAAAGAATTCATTTGGGGTACAGCCTTTTAATTGACTTATAAATTATATGAACGGAATCGGAAGGAATTGAAAGACTTATGATTGTCATTTGAATGGGAACGGTGGTATTGTGTTATAGGAGGATAATAATTAATGAGTAGACAAGTGCAACGGTTAGTTGACATTATAAAGTAGTGGATTTCTTCATAAAACACCGGATGGTTTAATTCTATAGAAGATTATTTGATATTTATTTTCTCATGTGTATTTGTAATAAAAGTGACACAGTCCATTGTTTCTGTAATTATTGAGACATATTGTCGGCGGTGAAGAAAATGAAAATGCTTTATTTGGTTTTATAATAATTGTACGAGTTTACGATATAATAAATAATAAATTAAATGAATATCTATTTTAGTTCTGAAACTGTTTTCTTGTGGCATGTCTGATCCATGAACATTTAATACTAGGCGAAGCAACGAAGCACCAAAAAGCCCAAAACCTAGGTTATTTTGTGCAGTAAGATGAATCGTCATGCAACTTTTTGCATTCGATTCAGGAGAATGCCAGTAAAGTTTGTGACCTAAATTGATCTCCGGCAAAAAATTTTGTGCATGAGAAAATGCATTTTCAAAGTGCAACTCGAAGAGATGGAAAATGAAAAATTTAGAGCTCACAAAATATTGACGGAAATGACTCTAAAACTCTAGAGTTGTCACCTTACTCTGCCATGTAAAGTTCTACCTACAATTTCCCAACCAATATGGTTAATGTCATGTGATGCCAGGGGTTAATCTAAAAATATTTTTAACAACCTTTAAAATCGGATAATATAATGTAACCCTAACTATTTAAAATCAATTTAAGGGTTTTTACCCGTACATTTTGGTGGCTTAAAGCATGTAAACCTGTGATAACGCTGATGGTGGAATATTGATTCCGAAAACGTTTTGTTCTGATACAGCCCTTTTTAGGGATTTTAAATGTACCTTTTACAAGATAAGGTTTTTATTTTTTATTAAAAGGTATGTTATTAAGAGGAAACAGTAGCGATCAACAGGTAGCGAAAACGCGTTCCAAGATTGCGGCTGTAATTTTGAATATTTTTTCGAGATATTTGGCACACGTATTCGTAATATAATAAAGAATGGCGGTACAGAGCCCAATTTGAAAAATATATTAATATGTGGAAATTACTCTGTAATTAAATACAATATTAAAAAAACGAGCCTGTACCGCCATTAAGAAGAACAAAAAAATACACTTTCTTCAAATAAACTTTTTTATCCGATGCCTAGATTTTGTGTCATTTTGGAACAACTAAAATTTTTTATTTCATTAGTAGTTCCAAAATGACACAAAATCTAGGCATCGGATAAAAAAGTTTATTTGAAGAAAGTGTATTTGTTTGTTCTTCTTAATGGCGGTACAGGTTCGTTTTTTTAATATTCTATTTAATTACAGAGTAATTTCCACATATTAATATATTTTTCAAATTGGGCTCTGTACGGCCATTCTTTATTATATTACAAATACGTGTGCCAAATATCTCAAAAAAATATTCAAAATTACAGCCGCAATCTCGGAACGCGTTTTGGCTACCTGTTGATCGCTACTGTATCACCTTAAGATGATTTTACAATGATGATTGTAGTTCAATATAATATATTTTCATATAAACTTGCGTGCATAAAAAAATCCGCCCACTTAAAAATTTGGTCATTTTTGATGTCTTATATTTCCTAAACCTGTTGGCCGATTTAAGTGATTTTTTAATATGTCATAGCCTTATACCGCTGTAATAATATTGTTGCAAACCATGTAAATTTTCATTATGTACCGGGCATTTATAAAATACTGAAATTAAAACCCAACTATAGCCTCAGGTTTTCTTAACATCCTGTTTTTTTGATTAATTCGCTTATGTTGGATAATAAAAAAAGTTAGCTACTTTAACAACTAAATATGTTCTTCATCAATACAGGGTGTTTCTAAATAAGTGCGACAAACTTTTCAATGTATTTTAAATGTAATAATTTTTTCGAATCCTGAGAAAACTAATAATTATTTTTGAAAAATTTAAACGCAGAATGAAAGATTACTTTATTACCGAGGGCGAAAGTCTCTTAGAATGAATAAAAAGTTTCTTTTGAATGACATATTTGAAACTAAAAATCACACTAAATTTTTTCTTCGCTTTTCACCCCTGTAAATAAACATTATGGAAGTTTTCAGGGATTTTTGGCCCTCGGTAATAACTTAATCTTTCATTCTGCGTTTAAATTTTTCAAAAATACTTACTAGTTTTCTCAGGATTCGAAAAAAATAAATCCCATTTAAATAGCATTGAAGCCGAAAGTTCGTACCCATCCCCTTAAGGGACAATTCTGCATGAAAAAATAATGACAGTTTGCTTTATAAACGTATGTCCGCAAATATTTCGTTTCCGAGATACGGGATGTTGAATTTTTTCTTACAAACTGAATATTTATTTATTGTTCTAAAACCAATTGAGATATGCAAATGAAATTTGGTAGGTTTTATTGTTGTTATTGTAATTGTTGTTATAGTTATTTCTAGCGATATTTTGTATATAATTTAAAATAAGATATTATTTATTTAAAATAAAGTATTTTACACATATTTTTGTTTTGTTTTTGTATAATAAACGTTACTTACCTTACTTTAAATTTTATTTTGTACAAACTTCTAATTAATATATTTTCCTGTTCGACTCAAAAAATACTATAACTTTTACCAGAATCTATACTTTAAAATTTTGTTTGGCGGTAGTCCGAGAGTCGGACTACCGACGTCATCAATTGCGACGTTGCCTTTTTCTCTTCATGGCTTGCAAAGTAAAGGTGGCTGGCTATGACTGGATGCACTTGACGTCGTCCGATCATCTTATTGGAGGACTTCCACGATTACGATAAGCATCGTGTGTGGATCTCATTTCTAAAAAAAGATTGACCTCTTCATTCTTCCCGGTGCCACTTGTACTTTATTGATTACTTTTCTGGTAAGGGTCAATGTTTCTGCTCCATATGTTAGAACTGGAAGTACACATTGATCAAAGACCTTCCTTTTCAAGCACATGGAAATTTCTGATCTAAAGGGTTTCCTCAGTTTTCGGTAAGTTACCTATGTGCCATGTTACTCCTATTCTCCTTGACATTAATTGCTGGGGAAATATTGATGAGAGGCAGAATACCAAATAACGAAACAAGAGATCTCTGCAAAATGGTACCCCGTCAAAATAGCCCCGTCAAAAAAGCTCCGACAAAATAGCCCCGACATAATATCCCGCACACAAAATAGCTCCGACAAAATAGCCTGAAGACAAAATAGCCGCGGAATAATAGCCCGCCGACAAAATAGCCCCGACAAAATAGCCCCGAAAAAAAAAGCACCCTTCAGAATTCATCATGAAATAATTCCTTAAAAAAATTTTTTTCGGAAATGGTAATTATCCTATATTCAGATGTTTATCTTAACCACATTAAATAAAAATTGTCTTTTCGGAGAACTTGAGTCCTGTCTTTCCTGCCTCTTGGAAGTTTGAACATTTAAGTTAAGCGAAAATCAATGTTAATTTATGATATAAACATTTTTTTCTGTTTTCGGGTAAAAGTAAAATGCATTTTAAATTAAATAAATTAAATACATTCTTCCTTTTTGTCAAATAATTTAAATTAAAAAAAGTTTTTGGACACCTTGTATAAATAATTATGTAATTGTTTATAAGAGGCTGTTTTAGCCGGGGCTGTTTTAGCCGGGGCTATTTTAGCCGGGGCTGTTTTGACCAGGGCTATTTTGTGTGCGATCTATTTTGTCGGGGCTATTTTGTTTGCGGGCTATTTTGTCGAGGCTATTTTGTGTTGGGGCTATTTTGACGGGGCTTTTTTGACGGGGCTGTTTTGACCGGGCTATTTTGACGGGTCACGCTGCAAAATATATGGTACGATGGGGAAGATAGAAAAGACTCGACAGGAACCAGCCTATTACATGAATGGGTAATGAGAGACTAGCCAGAATAGCAGAAGAGATTTAAACCAATAGGCTCCAGACCACCTGAAAGACCATTTCAAAGATGGGGTATAGCACAAATAAGTCTTAAGATTGAAAAGGAATATGCTTAAAGCCTAAAATAAAAATAAGAAGAAAATGACAAAGAAAAGAAAAGTCCGGAACATTAAACCAAAAATTTATGAACTGATGTACTGATGATTGATGTACTTCTACAAAATCTCACCAAGTTGAGCAAAATAAGTACCTACCTACAAATCAGAGTAATAATGTTATTATTGCAATAATTATCATTACTACTAATGGCTATTTCAAGCAGTTACTAGTAGAAAATAGAGAAGATTTTATTAAAAACGAAGATCACGAAAGTTTCAATGTAATTGTCAGTGGCTCACCGATTCGGTTAAGACTGGAAGAAGTACGAAATGCATGCAAATCCCTAAAAAATAGAAAAGCGTCAGGGCCTGGCGACATAGCACCAGAACTGCTCAAATACGGTAGCAACACCCTGTATGAATACCTAAGAGATCTATTTAATAGATGTATGAATGGCGAAGTCATACCAAAAGAATGGCAATTGTCTGTAATTTCTACAATACACAAGAAAGGCAGTAAAAATATATGCGATAATTACCGGGGAATATCTGTCACAAGCACCATCAGCAGAGTTTACGGAAAAATTATCAAAAATAAAATAGAAGAAGAATACAAGGACTTAGAGGCCGAAGAGCAAGCCGGTTTCCGCGCTGGCAGATCCACCACTGACCACCTATATTGTGTAACACAGTTAATAGACAAACAAATAGCCTACAATCAAGAACTGCATGTAGTGTACATAGACTTAAAAAAAGCATACGATACTGTACCACAAAGTAAACTTTGGGAAGCCCTCGAAAAAACTAACATCAGTCTGAACCTCATTAAAGCTGTAAAAAATCTATACCAACATAATATAGCAAAAGTTAAGCTAGGCAAGGAAATCTCGTCAGGATTTGAAGTGAATAAGGGTCTTAAACAGGGCTGCTGTCTATCGCCGACACTATTTAAAATATATTTAGAGCAAGTTTTGAAATCCTGGAAAAGGAAATGTAAGAATATGGGTATACCGCTAAATGATGATAACATGCTATACACTCTATGTTTTGCGGATGATCAGATTCTTATGGCCCAGGATTATCACGATATTGAATATATGACCCGAAAAATCATAGAAGAGTACCGGAACTGGGGTTTAGAAGTGAATACCAAGAAAACGGAATATATGTGCGTTGGAGGTATACAGCAGGATCTAGCGTTGGAAAATGAAATAACTATTAATCACTGTCAGGAATATAAATACTTGGGTCTTACAATTACACAAGATGGAACGTTGGACAAGAATATCCAAGAAAGGTGCACACAAGGAAGGAAAGCTATCGCATTATTGAACAAAATCCTATGGGACCAAAGTATCTCCAAAGAAAATAAACGTAACATCTATAACAGCATTGTTAAGAGCATTATAACATACAGCAGCGAAGTTTGGCCACTTAAAGAAAAATCCGAAAATATGCTCAGAACAACTGAAATGGACTTCTGGAGAAGATCTGCTGGTATATCAAGAATACAAAAAATCAGAAATACAAGAATATTGGAGATAATGGATGTAAAGCATACAATAATGGACGATATAAAAACAAAGCAACTAAGATGGTTTGGCCACGTACAACGTATGGAAGAAGACAGATTACCCAAGCAAGTGCTACGATGGGCACCAAAAGGACGGCGGAAGAGAGGAAGACCTAGGAAAAGCTGGATAGAAGGAATCCATAGGGAAATCGGAGAAAGAGGCTTGAACGAAGACATGTGCTACGATCGAGAGCAATGGCGATTGGGAATCGGAAGACGTCGTAGAACGTTATAAACCGATTATATATATATATATATATATATATATATATATATATATATTATCATTACTGATTCGGGGACTCAGATCATTTTATTTTACTTTTATTTAACTTTTTTAACTGTATTCATTAAAACAAATATTAATATAGGTAACATGAAAAATATTATTATTATTATAATAAAATTATAAATGAGTGTTATGTATTTGTATAAAAAATCTGTTGACATTATTTGTGTTTGGTAGCGCTCCTTGTGTTATTACAAAAATTTTCAGGTTCACCTAATACCCTCAAAATACCTAACTCGTTATTGTTTACACAAAGATTACTACAGTTTTTACCCTTTGACTATCCAAACAAACCTTTTTCTCGATATACACCTTTAACAAAGCCAAATCGGTTCTACCTGCGACGTGTATTTGGGTTAAAAGCACCCATTAGCGTTTTCTTTGCATTGCCTCGAAAGATGTATTGGTATATTTTTTGACATAATGATCCATCCGTTATCGAGCTGTCGAAGTCTAATAGCGCTTTATCAATGGGAATCGAGGTTGTATGTAGGTCACAAGCATATATTAGAGAAAGGGCAAACAATTCTCTTTTCTTCTTAATAAAGTAAGAAGTTTGTAAAAGTTAAAAATATGTAGTCATTCAAAATAGATTAACAGAAAAAACTAGACTTCCTTATTTTTCTTCTTCTTCTTCTTCTTCCTGCTTCCTATCTATCTGTACATCTACGGACAGAATCAAAGGCCAAGATTTATAGGACAGTAGTTAGGCCAATTATTATGATTTACACTGCGGAAACAAGACCTAAAACCACAAGGACAAAAAGACTGATGAAAACGTGTGAAATGAAAATAGTCAGAGATATCATAGGAAAATCATTAAGGGACAGACAATGTAGCACAGACCTCAGGCAAAGCTGTAGTATAGAGAACATAAATGACTGGACACTGAAAAGAAACAAAGAATGGTATAGTGATAGCCATATTATAAGCAGAATGTAGAGCTTCACGATACGATACAATATCGATACTTTTTAAGTACCTATTAAGTATTGTATTATTGGTTATGCCAATGAAGTATCGTATCGAGTACCGATATCGGCAATACTTTCTTATAAAAATATCGTATTGATATTGATTTCGATACGATATCGATACAATACTCGATAAAATATCGACATAAAAAGGATTATACATCTGGGCTGTGTATAATCCCTTTGTGTATTAGATTGTAGCTTGATACTTGTGTGGTTCATCAAGTGGTTTAGGTATCGCACCAAGAAGAGGGTTTCAAATATAGAACAAAAACTAAATTATGTCAGCATAAAGTTTACATATTGCCTTGCCATGATGTTTTACAAAATAAAAAATTAGCCTTTGGCAAAAACAGTCGAATGAATATAATTATTACAAATATGTATACATGAATTTGTATATATGAAAGTTGAAAAAAGTAGTTAGGTTAGGTTAAATAAATTTTATAAGCAAGACACTGAATATTGGTAAAATATTAACAACTTGATTAATTACTCACTCCAAGATTCGATTGAAAACTATAAATGCGTTTATGAACTAAAACACCACTTTAAACAGACAAAAGATGAAGACACAAACATTTGCACTACATTATTTTGAAAGAAAATTGACATAGCAGATCGAAAGTCAGAGTTGGCTACAGAAAAATATCTTATATGACTAATGCCCGGTTGCACCAACACATCTTAAGCTTAAGTCGAGAATATCATAACAATTAACTTAATATAATTATAATATATTACAATAAGAATACATAATATAATAATAGATATAATTGATAATAAGGTAAGAATCTAAAATTATGGTGCAACGTAAGTGATACTCAAGGAGGCCCTATTTATAAGTAGAGCTTAGCTAATCTGGAACTTAAGATCTGTTGGTGCAACCTGGCATAAGTGAAATTAGCCGAAATATAATATGCGGGGAATGAATACGGGGTATATACAAATAATACACGAGAACTAAGGAGTTTTGAAACCTTCGGTTTTGAAACTTTCGGCGCTTATTGCGCTCTCTAAACGAACTGAAATATAAGACGGCTTTGGATTCGTGTTGCAACGAATTGAAAATGGTTATTCAATTTTATTTCTATTAGTATTACTCCTAATCCTCATGCCTCATGGTTGAAGAACTTGCGAGATTGGTATGGTGTTGATACAAGCATGCTATTTAGGGTGGCAGTGAATAAAATTAAGATAGCTATGATGGTAACCAACGTTCTGAAAGGACATGGTACATGAAGTAGAAGATTACTCCTGTCTGAGTGTGTAGGGTTCCATTTTCGTTGGAATTTTTCCGCGCTGGACAGAGGGGATGTCAATTGCAAATTATAGAATTCCCTCATCTTCCTTGCTCCAGCATCCGCTTGTCTTGAATTTTTAGAAGCCACGGAGGTGTAACCAGAAAATGGTCAGAATAAAGTTTTTAATTTAATATTATTTCATATTATATTAAGTTGAAAACTTTGACTTGTAATAGAATATATGTAATTAAATTAAAACAATTCATTCATGCACGACAAGGATAACTTTATTAAGCTCTTTATAACATTATTTTAAACCTCTGTCTGAGCTACCAATTGCAAACAACCAGGGCCGCGCCGTCCATAAGGGCGGAGAGGGGCGGTGCCCCCCGGCCCCGAACCAAAAAGGCGCCGGCAGGTGCCGAAAAAAAAATTGACAATACCGAAATTACCAGAAATATTAGTAATATTTTATTATCTTGTAAAATTGAAAATTCACCAATCGTAGGTAGATATAAAAATAGCAGTTATTATTACTTTGATCCTCTAAGTGTACGAACCGTTATTTCTCTCATTAAACTGAACTATTAGTCCATTTACTCACGGTAAAATATTCCAAAACCTCTGAGTTTTAAAGAACAGCTTGAATTAACATGAAATTTGGCATACACACAGCTATAATGTCAAAGAAGAAAATGTTATTGTGTCGACGTGTGCTTTTGCCCTAGGGGAGTATCACCCCTTCACGGGGGTGAAAAAATATACATTCAAAATAAGTCCGGAAGTGGATAAACGGCCGAATTGTAAGTAACTATAAGTTAAGTTGTTCTATAAAGTTTTTATACTACATAAGTCAACATCTAACTTTTCGAGTTATTTGCGAGTGAATATGTTCATTTTTCAACAAAGAAAAAAACACCTTTTTGACGGTTTTTCGCAAATAACTCAAAGAATAAGTAAGTATTTTATCGAAAATATATTCTTAGGAAAAATTTTGAAAAAAAGGCATTTTCTTCAAAATTTCAAATTATTATTTTTTATTTAAAACCAATTTTTTTTTTAAACAAGCACTTTGAAATGGTGAAAGTTCCAGATCATATAAATCATAAGTGATGTAAATTGTAAATCTGTAACGATTATTTTAATTTGTGATGCTAATTAAGCGGAAATTTTTACGATATTTTTTACCAAAAACAAAAGGACCAACTTTATTTTCAGCGTTACTGGTTTACTTTTGCTGCTAGAAACTGTTTTAAAAAACAAAAATAAAGCTTTTTCTAAAGACTTTAAAAAAGTCATAACGAGTTTTGCCCGAAAAGTGCTTCATTTTTGGTTACTTCACGTTGAAATGTTCGATTTGGAATTTGACAAATAATAACCCACTTTTCTAGAGCTACAACTCTTCCTCTACTAGATCTACCGCCTTCATGCGTGCATAAGTTTTTTTAATTCTTTTATAAGCATTATATTTTTGCTAAAAAACATTTTTTTTTTCAATAAAATACACACTTTTTGTGTTATTTGCGAAGAACCGTCTAAAACCGTGATTTTTATGTTGAAAAATGAACATATTCACTCGCAAATACTCGTAACTCGAAAATTATTGACTTGAAATAGTGAAAAAACTGTATATGGAACAAAAGTTGCTTAGAATTAGTCAGTTTATCCACTTCCTTAACTTAATTTTAACGTATATTTTTCATCCCCTACGACACAATATCAATTTTTTTCTTTGTTATAAATTAGCTATGAGCTATGCGTATGCCAAATTTCATGTCAATCCAAGCGGTTCTTTAAAATACGGAGCAAAAACCGTGAGCAAATGGACTATAATAATAATTATATATTTATATGTTCTCTGATAATGTAATCGTTGTTTTTTGTAAATATTTATAGGATTCATAATAATGATAGCAAAATCAGTATATTACTTTCCTGCTGCTGAAAATCTACGAGCAGAAAATAAGGGTTACCCAGAAGGCCATGGGCCATGCTAAGAACCACAAGGAGACATAATACCAAATAATATCAGGCAAAGAACAAAAATCAAAGACATAGTAGAACATGTAGCAAAAAAGTAATGGAGATGTGCAGGTCATGTGGCAAGAACAAGAACACCGAACAGCAGCTAGACTAGAAGATTATTGGAATAGCGACCGCGGGCGGACAATCGGATAAACGAAGCAGAGATTGACCACCAACGCGCTGGAGTGACGATGTAAAGAGAACTGCTGGGAACTGGATAGCTGGAACCTCAAGATAGGGAGTCATGGAGAAACTTAGAGGAGGCCTATGTTCAGCAGTGGACGATAACGGTTAGATTATAATGATGATGATACTTTCCTAACACATAAAAAATTGTTTGTAGGTATACCGTATAACGAATCACTAAGCTACAAAAAACTACTTACAAAGGAAGGAGCAAAGGGGAAAGGGGCGCCTAAAATTACTTGCCCCGGGGCGCTTGAAAGCTTTGGCGCGGCCCTGCAAACAACTACTATGCAAAACAGCTATACAATGAAATGAGTAATTTAACTTTTAACTTCGATTTTTATGGTTTCTTAATGGTTTTTGTTTTGACTATTGATTTTTACGACTTATTCTTTTGTAACAAAAGAAATGTTTAATGAATGAATCCGAATAAGAAAAATTGTGTAGTGGTGATATTGCCATATTTCTCCACGCAAGTCTTTGTTCTAATAGCCTCTGATGACTAATTCAAATTCAGCTGCAAGTAGACGACAATAATTCATAAATAACCCCCCGTAACATAGAAATAAATACAAAATTTTGGCATATTTCGGCGAATAAATCAAGCCTACCACCCAAGAAAAACTCGTACATAATGTGTAATCTCAATCTTCTAAAGTGACAATAAATATTGTCAAAGGAATCGTATCAAAAATACAGCGCTAATACTGGGGGCTTCCCTGTTCCCCATCGCGGATGAGCGAAAGCTTTTCATAATTTTTCACGAGTAGAATCCTCGTGAAAACTTGGTGGGAAATGTCTCCTTCGTACAGTTGTATAGGTAAAAGTAGTCGCGAAAACTTTCGATGACAAGTGCATAATGGGGGAAACAGGACTTTTACAGTGTGTCCCCATACAGCTAAACTTATGCCAAATTGATTATTGCTGTATATTCTATTTCTTGCGTTGTTTATTATAGGTAAGATGCTGGCTTTAATTTTGATTTACATTTTTATTTTAACTGACTATAAAGTATTCTGCTTCGTTGTTGTGAAAGTTAAAATTAATTTTTGTAGTTTATTATGTACCTAACTGTTATAAGGATGTCTTTTTATGCCAATTTGACGTAAATCGTCATTTCCGAAACTGCTCTAAACTCGGTATAATTCAAGCACCGTCAGAACCTTTTCAATTTTTGTGTGGGTTTTGTTAGTTTTGAAAAAGCTTGATTTTTTTAGGGTTTAAATGTGTTTCGCCCAATTTCTGAATGTCTCCTGGAGGTCTCATTTATTTTAAATTATATTATAAACAGAAGAATAGAATGGAATGACCACACAAGCCGAATGACAACAAATAGAGTACTCAGAGTAGTAAGGACAGCGAGAGACGGTTTCCCAATGGGAAGACGATCTGTGGGAAGACCACGAAAACAATGGAACGAAAACTTAGTAGAGGCACATTGAAAAAACAGACAGTCATGTCTATACAAAAAGAATAAGAAATTATATTATAACCTATCAAAATACCTTTATGCTGGAGGACTCATTTAGGTACCTACTACAAATTATATATGACCTATAAAAATACCTTGACATTAGTTATTTTGAAGTATATAAAATAAGAAAAATAATTCCTAAAAAAAACCCTAAAAAGTTTTTTGGGTTTTATAGGTGGCGCACAGAAAAATCTGAAAAAAATCAAAAATATATTTTTGGATAAAATATATAAAATAAAAAAATAAACCTGCAGCCATCTCCAAAAAAAGTTATGCAGCTTAAAAAAATGCATTGTAAGGTTATTTACACACAACCTACTTGTCTATAAAAATAGACAAGTTTTGTAAATGCCGCAACTATGCGTGTTAACTGTTGCAAATTTTAAAATTGCCTGCGACTCACCGAAAAAAAAAACAAAAATAAAAGTATAAAACGAAAAAATGACGTTTATGATGGGAGTGGCGGGGGAGGGGGTGGTGTGCTAAAATTGAATTCTGTGAGTGATTCTTATGTCTATCTTAACGGGGGTACCCTTTACTTCTCATTGTGAAAGATGACTACGAAAAATAAACAAAATAATATTATTAACGTCAAAGTTATTTTATGACATCCTAACATCCTTAAGACTACAAACCATATCTGCTAACTCCTTTATTTTTGATGTAAGATTGATGTTTACTTATGCCATTTTAAAGACTTGAAGTTTCACCTATGTAAAAGATTCTTCGCATTCACATGATGTTTTATAAATACAATTGTTTTTGAAGTTATACTTCTTTACCGGCGATAGAGGGTGATTTTTTTATATGTTAAAACCTATCAGCCCGGCGCATGCGCATTATAACTTTGTTCTGATTGGATGTTCAAATGACATGTCAAAAATTATCCGATATGGCAGCTGTGGTTTGGAGGTAAAGGTAAAGGTAAACAAATGTATAATATATTAGTTTTATTGTTGTGAGGACACAAACAAAAAAGTTTATAATATTGTAGTGATTTTTAAATAGTTTTTAAAAGCAACAGGTACGTAATAATTGTTATGTATCATGGGTATAAACCTACCTATCTGATCTGCCAAAATACATATTATGTAATACTTTTATTTATATAGGTAATTTGATTACCATCAAAATTTCTATCAATATTCACCTAATATATTGTTTTTTTACTCTATGTTTTGTTGTATTTTTTCAATTCTAAATCATTTCAATTCAAAATTAAAATAATTTGATCAATTTTCAAAATATCAAAATATCACAAGTTTAATCCGTTTAGTAAGTCGATCTTCGTAAATAATGACACATAGTGTCCGTGGCTTAGCGGAGAAGGCCAATGAATTCCAATACCAACCGCTCTTATCAGCGCTGGTTCGAGTTCCAACAGAAACTTTCTTTTTTGTTTTTTTAATACATTTTATGATTGTAAGTATATTTATTATATAATTGTATTTTCAGAAAATACGTATTTAGTTAAAAAAATTTTCGACAATTAATGTTCAGACATCATTTGTGGCTTGTTTAATGTGTTTGTGTGTGTTTTATTCTTTTATTATTTTAATTTTTGGCACTGTTCTAATAAAAATGTTTGAGAAGTAGTAAGTATAAATTAGTTTAATATTTAAACAAAATATAAATAAAAAGTATATTAATTTCGTTTAAATCATATAATAGAAGTATAACTTCTTACGTGCGTACAAAGTACACACACATTCTTTTTTTGTTTGTTATTAGGTTTACTTTTAAATAAAATATACCTCAACGTGTGGGTTATTTAAAATGTTGTTGAAATTTTGAATGTATTTTCTACTCTATCTATTAAGTCTTTTGATTATGAGTTACATATATTATTTTTCTTGATTCATGTATCAGAATCAAATCGTATATAGCAACAAAATAACTTTTTTCTATATCTCTCCCCCTCTCTCTTTCTCTTTCGCTCTTCTCTCTCTCTCTCTCTCTCTCTTTCTCTCTCGTTCTCTCTGTCACATTATTTCTAGGAATTTTGTAGAGCATAGTATTTGAGGGTTCCCTTACAACTTGGTAGACTGATTACACTGTTACTATTTAGCAAAATCTATTTTGTCTCTTACTTAGATACGAAAACAAAGAACGACATCGGTCTAACAGAGGAAGCAAAAAAAAAGTAGAAAATTTGAAAAGAAACATCGCCCTTGCATAAAATGATCTCAGAAGTTGCAGTTTAATTTTTTTTATTTGAAGCTTTTTTATAATTTGTATTTTTAGGTACCGAACAACATTATAATATTTTTACTCCAAAAAAATTAAATATTCTGTTAAATATTAAAGTGAAATATATTGTTTACCTTTTCATCTGTCGTCTAGGTAGGAAGGTAAGTGTCTCAGAGCGATTCTCAAAAACCCTTTTACTTTTTATACGATCAGATGACATACTTTTTTTATCGATTTCGTATTAGAAAGGGAGAATATATGCATCTGTTAGAAATAAAAAGATCACATCTGCATGTTGTTGAGAACAATATGATAGAAAGGTAAATCAATACAAAAAAGGTTAAATATTTAGTGAAGAAGCATTCATAGGATATTGAGAATTGCAAAGATAATTTACTTATCCCAAGTTTGTCAATGTTTTCCTAGAATCTGTGTATTTAAATAAATTATAGGCATAAATAATTCATTACAGCATGCGTAGAACCATTTATTCCTCTAGAAATATTGGACTATCTCCGTAATTTAATGACATTGATACTGTCATCACAGAAGACCAATTCCTAATAAGAAGAGGTATTCAAAGTAGATTCTGTAAAATGTACTATGTCATAGCGTTGATTGATAAATATAGATATGTACTAGTATATTATCAATAACATAGTATGTATATACTATGTGTACAGACATATTAAAAAATCAATATCTTCTCCCTTCTTCTTCAGCCTGTTTGCATCTACTCCTGGACAAAGGCCTCCCCATGGGTTTTCTCTGTTTTGTGCTTTTTGTCTTGGTCTTGGTCTTGCTAAAACGCAGAACAAGACCAAGACTGCAAGACCAAGACCGATTTAGGGCAACACTACTACTCACTGGTTACTGCACTACTGCTGTCTGGAACGGCAGACGATCCATTTATACCGTCGTTGATGACGTGGTTCACTTACGTGTCGTTTGGGTGGAAGTTGGCTCTGACATTCTTAACAACTTGACTGATCCGATCCGTCTGATCGGATAGACTGATCAGACAAAGTTTTCTTTGGAAGAAGTTTCCATGTCAAAAGCACCGGGGTACCTCCATCTCTTTTATTGAAACAATGCGGACATATTTCGTTCTCTACGGCTTGTCGGATAATTCTTGGATTATAAAAACGGACGCAGGATGTGGTTCTAGAGTTTTTAAAATCAATTTTATAGCTTAGAAATGATTTAGAGCTGAAATTGGATCGGAATTGTGAATAGTGATAGTATTTCAGTGGTATCCACCACAACTATATTAACTGTTTTAGAGCACAAGTGTGGAATGTCAATTAACAATGACATTCCTTACTTTCAACTTTGATCGGATTTTAGTATGGACTTTAGTATTCGTCATCCGATTTCGGCTGAAATTTTTTATTACTACCCCAGGCTGTGGGTGAAAAAACGTGATATAATTCAGGAATTTTTGAAACCTATCAGGTGTTGTAAAGGACGATGCCAGGAGTAACTTATACTAAAATGTAACCAAAAATTTTGTGCGGTTTTTTATTTATGACGATTTTCATTTGTTAAATTTACAATTTTTAAAGATTTTTAATTTTGCAGCTTAGGATATTCATTTTGGAGAAAAACTTTTAAATAGAAAATTGTAGTAAATTAAAAAACCTACAATTTGAGCTATGGCAAGTTTAATTTCGTTAATAAGTTATTGCAAAACAGCCTGCGAAAGGTCCAAAATGGCCGTTTTTTGCAATTACCTTATTTATTGTAAAAATAACTTTTATGTATTTTTTAAGGCTTTAAAATGAAGATCTTTCAATAATAAACATAAAAAAAATTGTAGTGCCCGATTGGTGAACTTGTTGTTTAGATATAATAATTTGTTTATCCCAAGAGGACAAATGTCCAAGGCTATAACTTTTTGAAAAAAAAATCATACAGAGTTAATCCAAGATCCACTCTCCTTCTAAAGACTTATATTTTCAAATTCTGATGTAAATATATGCGTATAACATTTTTCAACCTATTATTTCGGGTTGGAAAATAAGGGGCCAAATTTCGTTATAAACATTTAGAACTGAAGCCGCCCCTGTACATCCTATGAGTTTTTAACTTGCAGGTTATTGTTGCTGAAGACAAAATAAAGATTCAAAAATTTTCTACGACCAACTGAAGTCGAGATAATTGTTTTTGTTTTCTTAAATCGTAGTGACTTTATTTATAACAATTAAGAAATTATTTCACAGTCATTGACTAAAGAAAGACTTATATTATCTTAAAATAAAAATTATTTTAACGGAAAATTACATTTAATTATTAAAAATGATTTTTAAAATGTAATGGAGATTTATTTTTCGTTACGACTATGATTTATTGTGTCGGTTGCCCTTAGCAACGGCTAGCAACTTATAATACATTGTATCACGGTTTTTGCTTTAAATTTTAAAGCACCGCTTGGATTGACATGAAATTTGGCAAGCACATAGATAACATGTTAAAGAATAAAAATGATATTGGGCCTCTGTGTGTGCTTTTGTCCTGGGGGCGAGTTTCACCCCTTATGAGGGGTGAAAAAATAAATGTTCAAGATAAGTTGGGAAATGGATAAAACGTCTAATTCTAAGCACTTTTCGTTCTATAGCATTTTTTCACCAAGTTAATACCTTTCGAGTTATTTTCGAGTAAATACCTTAATTTTTCAACAACAAAAAACACGTTTTTAGGCGGTTTTTGACAAATAACTCAAAAAATAAGTGTTGAAAAAATGGGTTTTAACAAAAATGTATAAAATTAAAAATTGAAAAAATGATGTAATGCATGAAATCTCTAGACCCAGTATAAACAAAGTTCTAGCTAATTAAAAATAGGTTCATATCCGTCAAATTTCAAAGTGAATTATTTCAACGTGGAATAATCAAGAAATCATGCACTTTTTGGAGAAAAATAATTTTTTAAAGTATTTAAAAAACTATGTATATCTGTTTTTAAAAAATGTTTATAGCATCAAAAGTAAGCAAATTACTCTGAAAATAAAGTTGATCTCTTTTTTTTTTTGGTCAAAAAACTCGAAAGTCAACCCCCAATTAGCATCCTAAATCAAATTAATCATTACCGCTTCACAAGTTACTTTGCTCATGTATTATTTATATGATCTGTAAGTATCACTGGTTCAAAGGGCTTATTTAAAAAAAAATGTTTTAAAATAAATTTGTTTTAATTTTTAATTTAAAAAAAAATGTTTTTTCTAAATAACTTAAAATTTATTAATGTGACCAAAAATCACAAAGAGTAAAAAAAATAGTTTTTGCTGTTACGAATATTTTGGATTTTTTGCTTTTTTTTGGAAGGCAAAAAATTGTTAAGATATGGCTGTTCTAAATTTGCATACACTCGTGATTATTGACTAGTTCAAGTCCTTTTAACTACTGCCCCTTAAAAAATAAGCACTTTGAACCCATGAAACTTACAGACATAAACGACACATACACGAGTAACACAACATTGAAGTAAAATTGATTAATTTCATTTTTGATGCTAATTAAGGGGTGACTTTCCCAAATTTTTTGACCAAAAAAAAAGAGATCAACTTTATTTTCAGCGAAACTTGCTTACTTTTGATGCTATAAACTTTTTTTTTAAAACAGATATACATATTTCTTTAAACACTTTAAAAAAGTTGTAATGATTTTTCTCCAAAAAGTGCATGATTTTTCGGTTATTTTACGTTGATATAATTCACTTTAAAATTTGACGGATATGAACCTCTTTTTCATTAGCTAGGACTTTGTTTTTACTGGGTCTAGAGATTTCACGCGTACACCGTTTTTTTTTCAATTTTTAATTTGCTATATTTTCGTTAAAACTCTTTTTTTCAATAAAATACTTACTTTTTGAGTTATTTGTCAAAAACCGCCTAAAAACGTGTCGTTTTTGTTGTTGAAAAATGAAGGTATTTACTCGAAAATAACTAGAAAGGTATTAACTTGGTGAAAAAATGCTATAGAACAAAAAGTGCTTAGAATTAGACGTTTTATCCATTTCCGAACTTATTTTGAACATATATTTTTTCACCCCTTATAAGTGAAACTCACCCCTAGGACAAAAGCACACAGAGGCCCAATATCATTTTTATTCTTTAACGTATTATCTATGTGTTTGCCAAATTCCATGTCAATCCAAGCGGTGCTTTAAAATTTAAAGCGAAAACCGTGATTCAATGTATTATAAGTTTCTAGCCGTTGCTAAGGGCAACCGACACAATAAATCACAGTCGAAACGAAAAATAAATCTCCGCTACATTTTAAAAATCATTTTTAATAAGTAAATGTAACTTTAGGTCAAAATAATTTTTATTTTAAGATAATATCAGTCTTTCTTTAGTCAATGACTGTGAAATAATTTCTTAATTGTTATAAATAAAGTCACTAAGAATTAAGAAAACAAAAACAATGATCTCGGCTTCAGTTGGTCGTAGAATATTTTTATTTGATTTTGAATCTTTATTTTGGCTTCAGCAATAATAATCTGCAAGTTAGAAACTCATAGTATGTACAGGGGCGGCTTCAGTTCTAAATGTTTATAACGAAATTTGCCCCCTTACTTTCAAACCCGAAATAAGAGGTTGAAAAATGTTATACGCATTTATTTACATCAGAATATGAAAATATAAGTCTTTAGAAGGAGAGTGGATCTTGGATTAACTCTGTACGATTTTTTTCAAAAAGTTATAGCCTTGGACATTTGACCTCTTGGGATAAACAAATTATAATATTTAAGCAACAAGTTCACAAATCGGGCACTACAAATTTTTTTTATGTTTAGTATTGAAAGATCTTCATTTTAAAGCCTTAAAAAATGTATAAAAAATATTTTTACAATAAATAACGCAATTGCAACAAACGGCCATTTTGGACATATCTCAAGCTATTTTGCAATAACGTATTAACGAAATTAAACTTGCAATAGCTCAAATTGTAGGTTTTTTAATTTACTACAATTTTCTATTTAATACTTTTTCTCTAAAATGAATATCCTAAGCTGCAAAATTAAAAATCTTTAAAAATTGCAAATTTAACAAATGAAAATCGTCATAAATAAAAAACCGCACAAAATTTGTGGTTACATTTTAGTATAAGTTATTCCTGGTATCGTCCTTTACAACACCTGATAGGTTTCAAAAATTCCTGAATTATATCCTGAAATCGACCTATTTTTCACCCACAGCTTGGACTATACTCAGTTATAACTTAGTGCAGTGCACAAATATACAGTATGGTGCAAATGTCTAGAATAAATTCGATATTTCGTAAATCGACGACTTTAAGGAAAAATCCTGAAACAGATTGATTTTATTTTTAAATTCCCATATTTTGGCATATTATATTTCATACGAGTGACGTCATCCATATGGACGTGATGACGTAATCGATGATTTTTTAATGAGATTAGGGGTCGTGTGATAGCTTATTTGAAAGGGTATTGAATTCTATATTCAGCAGTATAAATACTAACATAATTGCTTATACACAGTGTCCAAAAAAAATTTATTAAATTAATTGACAAAAAAAGAAGAATATATGTAATTTATTGAATTCAAAATATATTTTACTGCTGTCAGAAAACAGAAAAAAAATGTTTATTTGACAAATCAGCATTGCTTTTCGCTTAAATTAAATGTTTAAACTTCCAAGGTGCATGTCGTTCGTGGCAGCTGGTTTGAACATTGAATTTAAGCGAAAAACAATGAATATTTGTCAAATAAACATTTTTTTCTGTTTTCTGACAATAGTAAAATGTATTTTAAATTAAATAAATTACATACATTCTTCTTTTTGGCAATTAATTTAATTTACAAAAATTTTTTTTGGACACTGTACATAAACAATTATTATGTTAATATTTATATTACTGAATACATAATTAAATACCCTTTCAAATGAGGGAGCGTTCAAGTATTATGTAACGCAATTTTTGAAAATTTTTGACCCCCCTCATCCCATGTAACGCATCGTAACGTTTTTATGTAACCCCCTCCCCCTGCCTAAACGTTACGTAACACCCAAGTGACCATTTGTACCTAAATGAAAAACTAGGTTGCAAAAAGTACCGGAAGCCCGGTAAAAGAACTTTGTTATTATTTTAATCGCATTTGAGGTAATAATAAAAACTTACAATCATCATCCAGCCTCAAAAGTCCACTGCGGAACATAGGCCTCCTCCCCTCGTTTCCAACCACGTCTATCCTGTGCCGCTGTCATCCAGTTTTTATTTAGCTTTCTTACGTCGTCTGTCCATCTTGTAGGCGGTCAACCGACGCTTCTCTTGTCTTCTCTTGACCTCCATTCCAATAACCTTTTTGTCCATCGGCCGTCTGTCATTCTGGCTATGTGTCCTGCCCATCTCCACTTCAACCTGGCTATCCTTTTGATGACGTCAGTCACCTTTGTTCTTCTCCTGATTTCTTCGTTTTTGATTTTGTCTCGCAGAGTTATTCCTAGCATTGACCGCACCATTCTTCTCTGCGTTACTCTTAGTTTTGTAGCCGAGGCTTTAGGTAAGGTAACTGTTTCTGATGTGTACGTCAAGACTGGGAGGACGCACTGATCAAATACCTTTCTCTTTAGGCATGTGGGCAACTCACTTTTAAAAGTTTCTCTCAGTTTTCCAAATGCTGCCCACCCAAGAACGATTCTTCTTTTTAGTTCATGTGTCTGGTTATCCCTGCCAATCGTAATTTCATATCCCATGACATAATATGTCCAAAACTTAGAATAATAATATTTTATTACTAATTTTACATTTACATTTTCCCTGCTTGGCCCCATCCTTACATACATTTTTGGCTTCATCCTTTATTGTTTTTCTCATGCATTCTTCTATTTTATCTTTTTTAATAAAAACTTAAAATAAAATAACATATTTGTTACTTCAATATTTTATTTTGCTTAGTAAAAATTTTTGTATAACAAATAATATACGATGTTGCCAGTAGTTTCGGAAAAATTGTGTAAAACTTTTTGTTTTTCAACGCCCTGTATCGTGAAAACACATGACGTTACAAAAATTTTATACTAAGCAAACCTCAATTATTTTTCAGCTTTTCACCTATCTTAGAGATCGTGTTACCTTTTTCTGAAACACCCTGTATATATAAGAAGGCACTTATGGAATAAAATTATTTCTGTCCTTGTTTTAATCAATTTCAAAAAAAACGCTGAGACCCGTAGATTTTCATATATAAAAATGTGTGCTTTTTAAACATAAATTTAAATGTACAGTGTGATTCATGCAAGCCTACCGTAGTCCATAAGCTTTATTTGTTAACACCCTGTATATTTTTATATTTTTAAAAGCTGCGTAACAATCTAATTTCATGGTCTTTATTAATAATACAGGGTGAGCATTTAAAATTATAATGCATGGAAACCACTTATGGAATAAAATTGTTGTCATGTGTCACTATTTTAGAAAATTATAAAAACGCTAGGATACCTCAACTTTTAAATTCAACTATGGACTATTTAAATATAAATTTGAATATACAGGGTGATTCACTCAAGTCTAGCATAGTCCATTATATTTAATTTTAATTAAACACCCTATATATTTTCAAAATGTGTATTATGTAGGGTCTATTATGAATCTAGAGTGCTAGGATCCGAAACAAGAGGATATCAAAAATAAAAGATACACAACAATTTAAAAGCCAATGTAATGAAAGATTCGAAAATATTTTACCAATTATCGCCACTCATGATTCCGAAAAGATTTGGTTATCTTTTAAAAATACCTTGATACAGACCTTGGCTGACTGCGAGGCACAGTCTAATGCCGTCTCAACCGGACCAAAAAAAGTGTGGATGTCTGCAGATACTTTTGACCTCGTTGAAGAACGTAGAAAACTTAAAATTGCTGGAATCGAGAACCCTCTCAGGAATTCCCAGTACCGACAGCTATCTAGAGCTATTCAGGCTGCTTGTAGACGAGACAAAAACAAGCATATAGAGAAAATCTGCAGAGAAATTCAACTACATGCCGACACAAATAACACCAAAGAACTCTTTGATAAAGTCAGACTACTCACACGTAAATTCAAACAGAAATCTTGGTCTATCAAAGATGATGAAGGTAATGTACAGACGGATTTGGACAAGGTTATTGATGTTTGGAGGGCGTATTGTAAGTCTTTATACGCCAATACGGACCAGATGCCAGCGGACACCCCGTTTGTACCTGACTGCCAGACCTCCACTTTCCATTCTCCTTCAACAGAGACACACCACACTAGTTTTGAATCTGAACCTGACATACTTTTTTCCGAGGTGGAATTCGCTTTAAAAAGACTTAAGTTAAACAAAGCAGCAGGATATGATCTCATTACTGCAGACGTCTTGAAGCATCTTCCGGAATGTGGAGTGAAAATATTACATCGATTGTGTAATGAAATATGGCACACAGGCGTTTGGCCTGAGGATTGGAGAAAGACCATAATCATACCTCTTCATAAGAAAGGTTCAACAAATAATTGTAACAACTACAGGCTATTAGCTCTAATATCACACGCCAGTAAGGTGATCCTCTACATACTGCAACGGCGTCTAGAAAACTTCATAAGTTGGCAAATAGCACCTGAGCAGGCTGGATTTGTAAAGGGCAGAGGTACTAGAGAACAAATCCTTAATGTAAGAAACATCATAGAAAAAGCCAGAGAATACCAGATCCCGATATTTATATGTTTCGTCGATTATACAAAGGCCTTTGATAATGTTAGATGGGACAAACTATGGAACATATTGACGACAATGGGTGTACCTAAACACTTGACTCACCTTATTAGCAAACTGTACCAAGATAACCTGGCATATATTCGAATGGACGGATACCTGTCTGACAAATGCACTTTAGAGAAGGGAGTACGCAAGGATGCGTTTTATCTCCCTTATTATTTAACATCTATTCGGAGTTCATAATGCGCAGAGTCTTGGATGGTTGGGAGGGAGGAGTAAACCTAGGTGGTGTTAAGATATCTAACTTGCGTTTCGCAGACGACACTACACTTCTAGCCTCTACTCCAGAAGAAATTATTGAATTATTAAAGAAACTCGAGGAAGAAAGTGCTAAATTTGGACTCATGGTTAACTACAACAAAACCAAAATCATGGTTATTGATCGCCAACAACAGTTTCCTGAAACCCAAACTATTGCGGGATGCGAGGTAGTCTCATCTATGATATATCTTGGAGCTCTAGTTAACAACACAGGCAGTTGTGAACCCGAAATTAGAAGACGCATTCAACTAGCAAGAGCAGCAATGAGTGAACTAAACGGGGTCTGGCGTGATCGTCACATTACTATGACAAACAAAAAGAGACTCGTTTCAACTCTGGTCTTTTCCATATTTTACTATGCATGCGAGACATGGACAGTCAAAGAATCAGATAGACGACGTATAGACGCCTTTGAAATGTGGACATGGAGACGCCTGCTTCGAATTCCATGGACGGCTCGCCGTACAAATGTCTCGGTTCTGGATGAAATTAAACCGGATCAGCGTCTCTCCAGTACCGTTTACTCTAGAATTTTAAAGTTCTTTGGTCATATCCATCGGAGTGATCACAAAATGGAGCGGTTGGTGGTCCAAGGAAGGCCTCAGACTCAACGCCAACGCGGAAGATCTCCACAGCGATGGGCGGACATTACTAAAAAGCTTCTCAACAAACAGTATACTGAGGCAATACATGTAACTGATGACCGCGACCAGTGGAGAAATATTATCAATCAAACTGTCCGAGCTGCTGAAGCCCATTTATGAACCACAACACATCTACTAAGATGTTAATGACTATGATGATGATTATGAATAATGCAAGGTGAAATTTTGAAATTATGTATAATTTTCGTCAAGATATCAATCACATAAAACTTTGAAATTAATAATTCAGGAATCACACTTTAAATAAGGGTATTATTATTTTTTAAATATCTATCAATTTTCTAAACTAAGGATCAATATAGTGGGTTTTGTATTTAATGCTTTCTATTTAAAGACGTTTTGAAATAATTTGAAAATTTGCGTATTTAAAACATTAATGAATACCTACTGCAGAAAACGATTTCAGAAAACATACATGATTTAGGAACATGTAGTTCCTTCTGCAACCTCTTAAATAACATCTGTATCTTTTAATCTTTTGTTGTGGAGAGAAGTCCATCTTTATTGCAAACACATGTTGTTACTGTGCTCCATCTGTGTTACAAATTTTAAGATTTTTTCACTTGAATAGGTACTATTTATTGTCCTGTTGTCGGAACATGAGCGGAGCGTGAGGGTGCAACATAATACAATTCAGGGGTCTATGTAAAACATAAAAGAAATTCCGTAGTTTTTTTTTCATTTAAGTTAAAAAAGAATGTTACGTAACGCGCTGTTCGAACCCTCCTCCCCCCATGTAACGCGCCGTAACGTTTTACAAGACCCCCAAGCCCCCCAAACTGCGTTACGTAATACTTGAACGCTCCCTGAGCTACCACACGAGCTCTAGTCTCATTTACAAAAATCATCGTTTATGTCATCACGTCCATATGTCGCCATCTTAAAGTCGCCAACTTACGAAATGTCGAATTTATTCCAGACATTTGCATCATACTGTATAAAGTAGAACATGCCAGTACATTCATCGGTAAATAGATGCAGTTGATTTCTGTAAATAAATATGTAGCGAGAAGATTCGGAGACATTAAAGCAAATAGTGTATTTTTATTCTTTACGTCGTGGTGAAATGCAGATTAGAGGCAGAACAGTGAGCTGAATAATTGGGAATCTAAAATGCGTCGCCTTTCTTGTCCGAGGCGTGTACCGGGTAGGTAATTCTTCCAGAGTTTGTGAAATGTTAATTTCTGCACTCGAGCACTGTCCGTAATTAGTGACGTCCAATCTAATGAGTGGCCAAGAGAGGGAGCCACAGAGCTAAGCAATTTACGGACCCAAAAAGGCGCACACACGCCGCATTCTTGTGCCTCTGTTTGTTTAATTCCTATTTTAAAATCCACTAATGAATTTCAGCTAGACGTTATTATATTTTCATGACGGAGAAACATTATGTAATTATTTAATTACTTTAGTAAATTCCACAAGAAAATCTGGCCGAGGAAATGAATGTACGAATGTGATGGAATTATGGAGAAATTTTAAAGGAATTTTTCAGCTTGGTTTGCATTATTATAATGAAAGTTGTACTTTGGTTTGCTATTTTCTACATGGAGATTAGGTATAAGCTAATGCAAAAACACAAAGATAAAAAATTACCTACAACACAATCTTCCTACTATTTGTTCCCTTTTTATTTTTATTTAATTTATTAATGGATATATTAAAAGACACAGCGCTTTAGGATTGGGACAGTAAATAAATAGTAAAAATGGTACGTTGCAGATCCAGGAAAAGCAGCAGGAGCAGATAAAATTAACAATAAATGAATAAATAATGGGCGAGAAGAACTGAAGCACCGGATTGTCCGGACTCACAAAAATGATGAGTAATAATAAATATTAATATAATAAAAAATAATAAAATGTATATGGAACTCCACAAAAATGTGCAAATGGATTGGAGAAAAGGTCATATACCTAATAACGGTATATTGCTATGCCCACTTTATGTGGGAGCTTTTTTAAAAGGAGTGTTCAAGACATATAGCCTGTGTTCAACAAGAAATTTTAGCAGACAAATTAAAGTGGCACATTCTGCACTCCTTTTAACTTACGGAGTTTTCTCTCCAGATTTAGGGTATAGTTTTTACATATCTTTTGTCTCTTAACAACCCTGTGATGTAATCATTAATTAATAAATCAAGATGTATTCATGTGTTTCATAGATTATAACAAGGCCTTTGATAAAGTGCGGCATGATCATCTAATCAGACTCCTGGCAGAAAAGAATTTAGATAAACGAGACATCCGACTAATAGCAAATATGTACTACAATCAGAAAGCAGTAGTGAGAGTAGATAATAATACCACTGAAGAAATTGAAATAAAGCGAGGTATGAGACAAGTGTGTATACTGTCACCAACCCTGTTTAATCTCTATTCCCAAGACGTAATGAATAGAACACACTCTGAGCAATCTATAGGTATTAAAATAAATGGTGTTAAATTAAACAATCTGTTAAACAATCTATTAAACAATAAAGAAAAGGAAGTCATATTTAAGAGGCGAAAGATATGAACTGTTTCGAATAATTATGCAGGGGAAGATAGCAGGAAAAAGGTCCATAGGAAGAAGACTAAACTCCTGGTAAAGAATCTACGGGAATGGTATAGCTGTAGCAACAACGAATTGCTTCGGTCAGCAGTTTCGAAAATACGTATAGCCCTGATGATCGCCAACCTACGGAACGAAGATGGCACTTGAAGAAGAAGAAGAAGAAGAAGATGTAATCATCCATTTAGTTTTTCCTTCGTCTTCATATCGTCTAGAGGTGCCACAGTATGGTTTTTTTGTTGTAATTCTGTCATTTTCTTAAACATCTAATAAACAAACACAAATACAAAATGATGTAATGTAAAGCATTCGAGTACAATATTGCAAGATACACTATTACATTATATGTACCTGTTTTCTTGGATTGGTGCAATAAAATTATAAAGTGACCAAAGCGTCGCATCATCCAGCAGAAGAGAGGTCGGTTATTCGTCGGCTATAAATAAACCGCGCGCTGGCGATAAATCCACAAGTGACGGCTCCCTCGGAGTCGGAGTCACTCCGGTCGGTCACAAAACTAAATTCCAACGGGCAATAGTTCATTCGACCGCCACCGGGCCAGCATTGCACCGTACACCCGACCTATTACCGCTCTAATTGAGAATCGCATTTGGGACGATAAATTTTCGGAAGTCGCCACTTCACTCTATTGTGTTACAGTCCTGTCGTTGATAGTCGTGCGTGCCTTTCGAAGCTTTTTTTTCCTTTTAAATTGATACACAGAGCTTTTTCTACTTTTTATCACGATTTATTCAAGCAAGGGTTAGGAAATTTATCTACTTTTTATTTAATTTTCGTCTTGATTCTCAAAAAGTGTGGTCGTCAGTTTGACTTCCAAATGCTAGTCATAGGAAAATTCCTGCTGGTTTCTAAGCATTGTATTGGCATGACTAACATCAGTAACTCTCAAGTCTATAAAGTAGATATCTCAGACGGTGATGCAACTGTGTCATGACGAAATCCTATCCGAAGCGGTTAGGCACTACAAAAAGAAGATTCTCTGGAACACTGCTGTCTCCTTACAAATTTCTGTCCCATCATTACATTACAGTTACTTACCGCCTTAGCTTTTTATATTACTGCCTACTCGCTCTACCCACTTTGGGAGCGTTCAAGTAACGCACTGTAATGGCAACGCAATTTTTGAAGATTTTTGACCCCCCCCCCCCCCCAACATGCGTTACGTAATACTTGAACGGTCCCTTCTTGTAACACAGTTCTCTGTCTGGTCTGGTTTCATGGACTTTCCATCTTTTTTTGTGGCCAACACACTTTTGTACAGTGGTTTTTACGAATGGACCGGTTTCACCTGAAGAAGGTTGTTCCTCTTCCTGAACCTACATATGTAGGGAAATTTCCCCTGTTTCACTGGAACAAGTTGCTATAGACTGACTTTTTCTCCAGTGTTTTTGCCTTTCCTTCCTTGGATCGGAAAGGTAACTTTCCCACTCTGAAAAAGGGGAGTTGAAGTTTCTAGAGCTCTTCTTGAGATTCGGAATCCATTGCGAAGGTCCCTAAAACCTGGTTGTCTGAAGGTTTGCTACCCCAAAGTGTCCATAGATGTGCACCCGACCTATTATCGCTCTAATTAAGAATCGCATTTGGGACGATACATTTTCGGAAGTCGCCACTTCACTCTATTGTGTTACAGTCCTGTCGTTGATAGTCGTGCGTGCCTTTCGAAGCGCTTTTTCCTTTTAAATTGATACACAGAGCTTTTTCTACTTTTTATCACGATTTATTCACGCAAGAGTTTGAAAATTTATCTAATTTTCATTCAATTTTCATCTTGACTCTTCAATAGTGTGGTACCTACGTGGATCACCATGTACAATTAAATTTATGTTTAAAAAGCACTTTTAATATAAAAATCCATGTATACGTGAGAGAAATAATTTAGTTTAATGAGGGTATTTGGATCCGAATTCCATCCTACTACATCGATTTACTTGATATATTCACAGTAAGTAGGGAATAGCTCAAGAAACAAAGTCTACCCTAGACCAATGTGCGCTTTTATCTTGGGGGTGGTTCTCATCCCTTCTCGGGGGTGAAAAACGTTTTGGTTAAAATAGTCACGGAAGAGGCTAGAGAACCTAATTCTAAGCAACAACTGTTCTATAATTATTTTTTGAAAACTCAATACTTTTTGAGATATTCGTGGTTGAAAATCGGCAATTTTCATTGAAAAATGACACCTTTTCTGACGGATTTTTGCGAATAACTTAAAAACTATGCATCTAACAAAACAGCTATACAAAATATTTTTGTAGTTTATAAAAAAACAAAGAGATTCGTTCCTTCATAAATCTTCTAGTTCTAATACAAAAAGGGATATGGTAGGTGAGAAGAGTTGGTTTTGTGGTGCATGCTCAAATCGGTGTATTCAACTTGAAATAACAGAGAAACGGTCGATTTTGGGTGTATAATGATACTAATAAATTTTGTATTGCTTGAAAGGACCTTTAAAATGAGGAATATTAAATGTCGATTACATGCAAACACGAGAGATATGCTGCAAAAAATTTGATGACTAATGTATTTTAAGAAGAAATGAGAAGTGTATTTAACCCCTCATCCATCAGAATTTAAATACATCGTTTTCCTTTTACAATACGTTTTATTATATTGTTATTTCTATGTTCAAAAAGTTGGATTGGTTTAAAATGAAGGGTTTTTGAAAAAAGTAATATTAAATTATAGAGCTAATTTTTAAATTTCTTTCAAAATCTTCCTTTTTCTCCATGTAACTCGAAAATGATAAGAGATACGAAAAAAAGATACAACACAAAAATGTAGAGTTTTTAGATACAAATTGCGTTTTTATTTTTCATTACTGTATCTCTTACCATTTTCAAGTTATGTACATGAAGAAAAAGGAAGAGTTTTAAGAAAATTTAATAATGCGCTCTATAATTTCATCTTATTCTTTTTTTTCAAAAACCATTCTCTTTAAACTCGTCCAACTTTTTGAACATATAAATAACACTAAAATAAAAGGTGCTTTAAAAGAAAAACGATGCATTTACATTTTGGTGGATGGAGGTTAAAATTACTTCTCATTTTTTTTTAAAATACATTGGTTATCAATTTGTTTGCAAGATATCTCGCTTAGTTTTAATGTAATGGACCTTTACTATTGCTCGTTTGAAAGGTCTTTTCAAGCACTACAAAAGGTATTGGTAGCATTATATACCTAAAATCGACCGTTTCTCTGTTATTTCAAGTTTAATACACCAATTGAGCATGTACTCTTTTCACCTACCATAAGTATATCTTTTTGTATTACCTATAACTAGAAGATTTATGAAGGCAAGTATCTCTTTGTTCTTTTATAACCTACAAAAATGTTTTGTATAGTTTTTTTAGTTAGATGCATAGTTTTTAAGGTATTGAAAAAAGAATGTGTGTGTACTTTGTACGCACGTAAGAAGTTATACTTCTATTATATCATTTCTTAAAAATAAATATACTTTAAACAGTTTGTTTTAATTTTTTTAAACACCAAACTAATTATGTGCTTACCGCTTTCAAAATTTTTTTAAAAAAGTATAGGATTGCTCCGAACTCGAACTCAAGACCTCTCGATCTCTGGCCGAATGCTATACCAAATACGCTACGAGGACTGTGTCTGTATCGGTTCGAACGTACCTAATGACAATTCACGATAACAAACAGACTGGAAGGTGAAGTATAATAAATATACAATAAAATGTTTTAATAATACTTATCTTACTCCTGAGGAAGACAAATCCGAAGACACAAAAATTATAATATACTTACTAAAAACACTAATATATTCTTTTCACACCTTTTCTTGCACTGATATATTAATTTATACATAACTTGAAAGATTCAGCAACTAAACGCCATACTGTCTGTGTGCGCATGCGCGCAGTATTATGAAATTTTACTCTCGATCGCGCCTAAAGAAGTATAACTTCAAAAAAAAAACGGTTCGAAAAGGTGTTATGTTTCAATGAAAATGGCCAATTTTCAACCACGAATAACTCAAAAAGTATTGAGTTTTCAAAAAAAAATTATGAAATAATTTTTGCTTAGAATTAGGTTCTCTAGCGAATTCCGTGGATATTATAACAAAAAATTGTCCACATCTCAGAAGGGATGGGAACCACCCCCAAGATAAAAGCACACATCGGCATAAGGTAGAGTTTAAATTAGGAGATAAGTGGAGACTATTCCTAAAATTTCATTAAAATCCATGCAGTAGGATAGAATTTGGAGGTAATATCCTATTCTTGCTCCCATTGACTGGCGTAATTATGTAACATATCAATATTTTCTTCAATGTTATGTTTCGTATATTTTCTCCTTAATTTGGGAGCCAAAAATTTACTAAGATAGTGGTAATGATCAACACATTGAATAAAGATCATTAAATTACAATACTGGTATCATTTTATATTAATGCCATTTTGTTTATTGATTTCTGTATTAACTGTAATACGTAAAAAAGCCTACTTTACTTTTAAATATTGCACATATAAATCTAAAGCATATTTTCCGCCTTCTGAACTCATATCGACGTCATATTTCTTGTGTAATTAAAAATTCCGAAGTAAACATCAAAGGAAATTTAGTCATAAGTGATTCTTGCCGAAAAGGTCGAATTTTGCCATATCCTAGAAATTACATAAGCCCTTAGAAAACAACCCAAAGCAAACGGCTTTTAATTGCGTTTTTTTAATTTACTCAGCAATTAAGGTTTAATGAAACTACAAGCCATAATCCTACAAAGGCAATAACTTTAGAAAAGTGCTCGAATCCTTTATCCGGCCTAAGGCGTTTTAATCACAAATATGATTTTTCTAATGTCGATGTGATATACACTCACAAATGCAAACCTTAAAACTTTTTATTAGATTCTTAGATCTCTTGTTCTGTTCAATTTTTATTGCAGAATTTGTATATAGCAATTCTAATATTACAAATCCACAAGGAAAAAGGTTTTCCTCTAGTTGGCTGTATACCATATATTACAAAAAATAAGTAAAATCCTTTATAAAAGGTATATTTATTAAAATTCCCTAAAAAGGGCTACATAACAAAAGCAGAACTAGTTTTCGAACGGATTACAGATCATCATCAGTGTTGACAAGATGCTGACATACTGACATGAGTTGACAACGATAGTTCAACATGTGAACAACTCAATTGTGGATCAGATGATACCCAGAGCCTAATTCATGTAATATCTAATATATCCATGTTTATTTTAATAATAATTATAGTCAATGTTTCCATGACTGATTAAGTTTAAAGGATTTTTACCCAAACATTTTCATTTTGGTGGTTAGCATGTCAGCATCTTGTCAGCACTGATAATGATCTGTAATCAGATCGAAAACTAGTTTTGCTATTGTGATGTATATAATAATAAATTTGTTCAATAACTGACATGAAATGTCGCAATTTGCAACTTCTTGGCAGTTGTTGAAACGTTACATTTTATCCCATTGGCTAAAATTACTTACTTACTTAAGCCGTCCTCTTGTACCTTACGGTGTCGAGGTAAGTGGAGAAATCAGACGTCTCCATGCCTTTCGGTCAGTAGCTAGTCGTTCTGCTTCTCTCCACCCAATATTCCTTTTTACGCAAGCCTTTCCAATATCTGCGTTCCACGTTCTTGCTGGCCTGCCTCTTCTTCGTTTGTTGTCGGATGCCGCTTTCCATACCCTCTTTACAGTTCTACCTTCACCCATTCTCGTCATATGTCCGAACCACGATAACTGTTTCGTTTCAAGTCTGTCTAAGGTCCTTCCAATACCGCACCTTTCACGTATGTCTTCATTTCTTATACGATCACGTCTGGTCACTCCGGATACCGCACGTAAATATTGCATTTCGCATGCTTGAATTTTACTACGGATGTTGTTATTCATTGTCCACGTTTCACTACCGTAGAGTAGCACCGGCTCGTATACAGTTTGGAACACATTCATTTTTGTTTTCAGGCTTACTTCTTTCTTCCTAATAAAACTTTTATTTAGCGCACAGTACAATTTTGTTGCACTCATTACCCTGCTGTTTAAATTTCTGCTTCTATATTTCCTTGTCCATTCATTGTTGATCCTAAATACTTGAAGTCCTCTACTTGTGTAATGGTCTCATTATTCAGCTTTACATTTATATTTTCTTGAGTTTTCGATAATTGCCCATTGGCTAAAATATATTTCTATAAATCCCACTTTCGCACGTAAAAAATTTATGTGATATATATTATCATAGTTGATCACTCCTCATCATCATCATTCTCTTTGTCTTATCCTTATGCGGGGTCGGCTTCCCTAATTGCATTTTTCCATAAAATTCAATCTTGGTCATATCAATATTAATCCCCTTTACCAACATGTCCTGCCTAAGCGTTTTCCCCCAGGTCTTTTTGTCTTCCTCTCTTACTCTTTCCAGGAATCTGCACTTCAGCGATTCTTCGTATTGAGTGATTAACGTCTCAGCGTTGAATATGACCACACCATCTTAACCTATGATCTCTCATTTGGCATCAATTGGTGCCACACCTAGACTTCCTGTAATATAGGCACTCATTTTTAATTTTATCCCTTTTTGTCACTACACTCATCCATTTAAGTATTCTCATTTCCGTAACCTGCATTCGCTGTTCCTCTTTCTTTTTAACTGCCCAACATTCAGTTCCGTACATTGTAGCCGGTCATTATGGCTGCTTTATAGAATTTTCCCTTCAGCTTCATTGTAATTTTTCTGTTACACAACATACAACTCGCTTCCTTCCACTTCATCCATCCAGCCCTAATTCTACTGCATGCATCTCCATTTATTTCTCCATAAATCTGTAATACAGATCCTAGTTACTTAAAATTATTGCTTTTTATAATCATTTCACCATCCAAAGATGTCATTTTATTTGTAGTAACTTCATCTTTAAATAAACATTCCAAATACTCTATTTTTGTCCTACTTAGTTTTAAATCTTATTCCTCCAGAGCTTTCCTTCAAATCTCTTTCACTATTTCCTACTAACACTATATTATCCAGCATACATTAAGCACCATGGGATGTTACCGTGAAGTTTCCCTGTTGCCTGGTCCAAAACTAATGAAATGAGAATAAATAATGACTATGCACTGAGCCTTGGTGCAATTCTACTTTCACATGAAATGTATCAGTCTCTCCCACACCTGTCCTAACATTAGTCGTTACTCCCTCATACATATATCTCACAATCTTTGCATATTGGGACTCCTTTTTGAGTGCCAAGCACAGAATTTCTCAAGGAACTCTATCATACGCTTTCCCCAGATCAATGAATACCGTGTGAGCGTTTTTTCTTTATTACTGTATTGTTGCATCAATTGCCTTATAACGAAAATTGCATCTGTTGTTGATCTGCTCTGCACAAAGCCGAATTGATTATCGGTTATTTTCGATTCTTCAGTATCCTTCTATTAATTATTCTCTCCCATACTTTCATATGTCAGGCCATGATGTCGGGAATGTGTGGGCTCCAAAATTATATGGGAGTGCATGTATTTCGTTACATCATGCTATGGTACGCTGGAAAAGCCATACAGTCTGTAGTCAACAACCCGATGTATGAGCGGGAACAAAAGGTGAAAAATACTCATACTCTCATGAGTCGCATCTGGCGAGTCATGAGGGCCTTCACATTTTACTCTCTTTCAACTTGTCTTGAGTAAAATTTCTTTAATCTTTCCTATCGGCCTCACTTGGCCAGTTCTTACTTTTTCCGACCCCGAATGGCTATTAGGTTTCCGACGGCAGACGGGTCACTATTTTTTTTTTACTTCTATCACTCTATCAATACTTCTCACCGAATGATTGCCGGATGAATGAGTTGGTGAGTGGTAGGGCACTCTGTTGTCCTGAGACCGAGAAATCGGTCTCAAAGGCGGAGGAACCAGAAAATGGTCAACGGCATCAGGATGTAGAAGGCCAGGAGAAACCACTACATTAAAGATCCTTGTGGATATCTCTAGTACAGCTTCCCATGACAGATAAGGAAACTATACATACATTTAATGATCATGGACTTCGGAATCCAAGATCCGGTAGGGGAGGAAGATCACAACCAGACCACGGGGCCTCTCAGGTCGTCAACACACGAAAACCCCGTGTCGTGGAAATCCACAAGATAGCTACGTGGAACGTAACAACTATGTTTGAACGTGCAAAATTACAAAATATTCAGCTAGAAATGGCCAGATTAGACATTCCTATCCTAGGTATATGCGAGACGAAATGGCTAGGGTCAAACATATTTGAAAGTAATGGATACATTGTATACCACTCGGGAAAGGCAGAAGGACCCAGACGTAACGGAGTCGCAATCATTGTTAAAGAAGAGATTCGTAACTGTATCCGAAATTTCGTCCCCTTCGATGATCGTATCATGATGATTCGGCTGCAAAATAAACTGCTGAATATTAATTTAATACAAGTCTATGCACCAACAGCTGACAAACCAGATGAAGAAATTGAGCAATTCTACAGAGAAATTAAACAAATTCTCCGGAGCACAAAAAAACATGAAGCTACAATTATTATGGGAGACTTCAACTCAAAAGTTGGTGCCGAAATCACACAGGATATAACCGGAAAGTATGGACTTGGAGAAAGGAACGAAAGAGGGCAAAGACTAATACAGTTCTGCCAAGAAGAGAAATGCATTATAGCAAATACTTTGTTTCAGCAACCTAAAAGACGACTATATACCTGGAAATCTCCAGCTGATCAAGAGGGAAAGATAGTCAGAAATCAAATTGACTATATTATCATTAATAGAAGGTTTAGAAACAGTATTACATCTGCAAAAACATACCCAAGTGCAGACGCAGCAACTAACCATAATCTGCTCTGTGCTGGATTCAAACTAAAACTAAAAAGAATAAAAGCCCCCACAACGCAGAAGAAACCTAATACTCGACTCCTAAGAAATGCCGTAATAGCAGATGAGTTCGGAAATAAGATAAATCGTGAGATTAAAAAACAGTTAGAAAGATCTGAACAAGAAAATATCGGTCAAAATCTAGATATCATGAATTCCGCCATGGTCACCATAGCAAACGAAGTTTTGAAACCAGAAAAAGACCCAATAAAGAAAAAGGATTGGATGACCGATAAAATACTAGACCTTATTCAACAAAGAAGAAATTGGAAAAACAAAGACGAGATTCGGTATAGAGAGATATATCGACAAATAAGATACGAGGTTAAGCGAGCAAAAGAGGACTGGATGGAACAAAGATGTCGTGAAATGGAAGAACTACAAAGAAAACATGACGAGTTTAATATACATAAAAAGCTTAAAGAAATTACCTACACTCAGAGAAAAAGAACTCCTCACTTTATGAGAAACTCCAAAGGTAACATAATTCTCGACTTGGATGAAAAAAAGGAAGAATGGACTAACTATATAAAAGAGCTCTTCCTGGATACGAGGCCACCACTTAACACCACAAAGTATACGAATACTGGTCCTAGTATTTTAAAAGCGGAAGTAGAGAAAGCCATCAAACAGAGCAAAAATGGGAAATCTCCAGGCCCTGACCAAATACCATCAGACTGGCTCAAACTTCTGGATGACGACAATGTCTCACAATTAACAAACATTTATAACCATATATACGAGACTGCAATTATGCCACAGATATGGTTGGAGTCTACATTTATTCCACTCCCAAAAAAACCTAATACATCATCATGTAAAGACTTTAGAATAATTAGTCTCATGAGCCACTCTCTCAAGCTACTTCTTAAGATAATTCTTAATAGAATCAAGCAGAAATGTGAAGAGACAATGGGAAACAAACAATTCGGTTTCAGAGAAGGATTGGGAACAAGGGAAGCTTTGTTCTCAATGTTAACATTACTTCAACGATCATGGGAAGTACAGAAACCAATTTACGTCTGCTTTATAGATTTTGAGAAGGCGTTTGATAGAGTTCAACATGATAGGTTGTTTGAATATCTAGAAATGATTGGAATAGATGATGAGGATCTGAGACTTTTACAACATCTATATTGGAATCAAGAAGCTTCTATTCTGGTAGACGGCAAAGAAACAGACAAAATTTGCATTCAAAGAGGTGTCAGACAGGGTTGTGTGTTATCCCCAACTTTGTTTAACGTATACTCAGAAATAATTTTTAATGAAGCCTTGGAAGGACAACGTGGAGTTCGAATCGGGGGAGAAACTATTAACAACATCAGATATGCAGACGACACCGCGATCATGGCTGAAAATATCGAAGATCTTCAATTCCTTATTGATCGAGTCACTAGAGAATGCTCCAATAACGGACTTAACATAAATGCAACAAAGACAAAATTACTTGTGGTTAGTAAACAAGACGTCGGCCCTATGCAACTAATTGTCAGTGATGAATAAATAACAAAAGTTAACCATTTTAAATACCTAGGATGTTGGATAAACGAGACACTAAATCCAGATGAAGAAATTGAAACTCGTATAGAAATTGCAAGAGGAGCATTTATGAAACTTAGATCTATTCTGAGCAACTCTCAGCTGAACTTACAACTAAGAATCAAGTTCCTAAAATGTTATGTGTATCCTGTATTACTATATGGATGTGAAACCTGGATCATGAAGGTTAACATGATGAACAAATTAAAAGCCTTTGAGATGTGGTCGTATCGTAGAATGCTCAGAATATCTTGGGTTCAACGCATTTCAAACAGAGAAGTCTTAAACAGAGTAGGTCAAGGCGAAGGTGACTTAATGAAGATGATAAAAAAGAGAAAACTTGAATATCTGGGGCATATAATGAGAGGTAGCAGATACAGGATGCTGCAGTTAATACTCAATGGAAAGATCGACGGAAAAAGAGGAATTGGTCGAAAGAAATATTCATGGCTCCGAAACCTTCGTCAATGGACTGGCTTATCAGCAGATCAATTGTTACATGCCGCACAAGATCTAGAACGATATCGGCAAATTGTTATGGAAGCTACCCACGCCTAAAAATTTGGGCACGGTACTTAAAGAAGAAGAAGAAGATACTTTCATAGCTGATGGCTCCTATTTTTTATTAATTGAGGCTGCAGGAAACAATTCATACCAGGTCTATCTTATGTCCACAAAAAGACATTAAAAAGGTATGAAAGACTATTTAGTGAGATATAACAAAGACCCATTTAGCGAGAAAACAATAGAATGTAACGATGCGCTTATGACAGCACTGAGCGAAGCTAGACAGAAGAATTGTATAGGAACCCACGAGCTTATGGACATGTCTCATAGCAGCAAAATTGCTTGAAACCTACTAAGAGAACTAAACGGGAACTAAAAGGTGAGTAAAGCGCTTTCGAATGTTCCTCTCTAGCAGATAGCCCACCAACTACTTCTAAACGGCAAACATAACAACACCCGCAAATAAATAGGTATCAAACGCTCGCCAAGAACCGAAAAAAGATAACAATAAAACACTGAAAAGGTTTGTTTTCTATACTTCCACAAAATTTATTACAACTAAGTGACTACAGCTGTTTCGGCAGAGTGCCTTTCTCAAGTGATATAGTTTACAATGTGTTTGCCTTTTTAAGTCTTTAACTGAAGAGGTTGAGGAGTGGGGAGCTGTTTGTCCCGACTTGATCATTCAGAATTATATCTATATTTTTCAATTTATTAATTTCCATAGATTCTAAACAAGATAGCTTAAGGCCTTTATTTTGAATATGCAGAATTTGAAACTCTTCATTGAAAGAATGATTATGATCTAGAAGGTGAAGTGCGTATGTAGAAGTGCCTGTTTTTCTATTGTTGAAAGCGCTTTTGTGTTCTGCTATCCGTTTGTCAAAGGTTCTGCCAGTTTGACCGATGTAAGTTTCCGGACAGTCACCACAAGTTAGTGTGTACACACCACTCTGTAGTTGCTTTCTCTTTCGGCTTTTATTGTTCTTAATATGTTTGCTTAAGTTGTTGTTAGTTCTGAAAGCTGGTGTTATTCCTTTCTTTTTTATGTATCTGCCTATTTTTGTTGTTGTTATCTTGCCAGTATATGTGAGAGAGCAGAAGGTACTGGGTTCTTTCTGTGGTGGTGGATACACTAATTTCTGTTTTTTCGTTATAGCCATTGTTTACTGCTATTTGTTTAATGATGTTTAGTTCTATCTCGAAGTTATTTTTTGTCATGGGAATTTCTGTCAGTCTATGTATCATGCTATGGTAGGCTGCTAATTTGTGTTGTGTAGGATGGGATGATGAATTGTGTATGGTTGTATCAGTATGGGTAGGCCACTCCTCAACATCTTCAGTTAAAGACTTAAAAAGGCAAACACATTGTAAACTATATCACTTGAGAAAGGCACTCTGTCAAAACAGCTGTAGTCACTTAGTTGTAATAAATTTTATGGAAGTATAGAAAACAAACCTTTTCAGTGTTTTATTGTTAGATAAAATGAACTTCCATCAAGTAACGGTCGAATTTATCAATTACGAAAAAATATACTTTGACACATCTTCCACCATAAAAGAAGTAGATAAAGAACTACATTCACTCAAAAATGGGATGGCCGCTGGGGTCGGTGATATATGCATGAAACAAATTGAACATTTTAGCACCGTGGCAAAAAGCTGGACTCTATGCTTATTCAATACCTGTCAAACGACATTTAACATTTCACATCTCACGTTTCACATACTTACCAAAACTGTGGAGGTAAGCAAAAGTCATAGCTGGGAAAGACCCAGACAAATTGGAACCTGCCCTAAATTGCAGGTCCAATTATTATGAGGAAAATTCTCTAAGACCAGATCCATCTAAAACTCAAGTCTAGCACACCGAAAGGCAAAGGCCGATATACCTAGAAGTCACACTAGCACTAGACCGTTCTTTAACATACAGCTTCCACCGTGAAAAAACCCGAAAGAAAGTTGATGCCCGCAACAACCTTGTAACATTGTTAAGCTTGTCACATCTTTGTTAATTTATTTTCAAGTAATTATTTTATTCTAACTTCTTTATTACTTTTTTCATTAAAAATTAGTTGTCGCCCTCTCTATTTTATTTCTGTAAGCAAAATTCTCTCTCTATTTGTAATAAAATATTTGATTTTATCATAAGACATTTATGTTCTATGCTCCATGTTCTACGTTCCATGTCAATGTCAAATTAACTGCCCCCCCCCCCGATTCTGTCAAAGTAAGTGTTTCTCAACATGGCATAATATTATGGTTTTTAATTAATTTCTGGCTACAAAACCCATGGATGCAGGATAATATTTCACTCTATGTTCCAACGACGTTCATTTTGGGTGTTTGGGAGATAATATAACAAATAATCTTTCTCTTTTCGGGAACCCGAAGCCTCCTCCATCGCCGGTGATGCCACCACGATGCATCTAATGAATCCCATGGTCAACAACATCTACGAACTGTAGTAGACCTGGTGGCCACATAAGAGTCCAAGTCAAAGACCCAACAGTCACCAACATCAGGAAGCCACAGTTAAAAACAATGCCATAATTATAATCTAAATTGTTAGCTTTCGGCAAGATCTTGAATATCTCTCATTAAATTTAATACACCATTTTGTTATATTTGTAACGAAAAATAAAATGGTTAGTTAACTTATTGTTATATTTGCTCAGATCTAGTTCTTAATGGTTCATAGTAAATAGTAAATTTAATTTAATAATTTTCTGCGGTGGTTCATCATGGCACAATGGCGCCCAACAAGGGGTCTCTCAAGTTGTGAGTACGTATTGTCCTAATAAAATATGAACAATGAAAATCTAGATTGGAGCAAATAAAACAATAACTTAACTAGCCATTTATCTTTCATTAAAAATATAACAAAAATGATGTATTAAATTCAATGAGAGATATTCAAGATCTTGCCCAAAGCTAACAGTTTAGATTATACTTATGGCAATGTTTTTGACTGTGGCTTCTTGATCTTAGATGGTACAGCTGTTGTTGGTAGGCTGTTGATTCTTAGACCCTTCAAAAGGGTCAAAGGGGACAAAAATAGGTATTTGTTCCTTCAAAATTTGAATAAGGAGGTAGTCGAAGCCCTAACAATAAAATTGGCATCCTAAGTGTCATTTTATAGTAGTTAGGTAGGTACTAAGGAATTGTTGTAATGTAACAACTGGCACTCAGTGTTGTAGGTAATTGCTTTATTGTTACAACCATAGTAATTTTATTGAACTCGTAGCGTTTTCGTCAATTAAAGGCTAGTTTATACTATGGTTTGACCTATTTCAAGGTATTTTTCTAATCTATAAATTGTTATACTTATGTACTGTTGTGGTTTGCTCAAAATGTATGTTTATAATATTTATTTTAACTTTTTTTTACTTGGATTTATCTATTTTTTTTAACAAATTAATATGACATATCAGTGCTCTTTTACTAATTAAATCAAAACGTTGCTTCAAAGTATTTTTTGCTAGTTGCTTTTGAGGAAAGGGATAGACAATAGGAAAATAAATTTAAAGCACAATTGTGAACTTACAAAGCAAATGTTATATTTTAAAAAACCAATCAAATATCAAAAGTAAAAAAATTGAATAAAAATATGCCATATGCAACGATCAGAATAATAAAAATTTCAAACATCCTTCAAATCACACATTCGAAATTATTCATACAAATTAATTAAACTTATATCCAAATCAAAGATTTCTTAATTTTAGTGATTCACGATAAATTTTTATTTATTTTAATTCTCAATAACACCAAGAAAACGAATAACTCTAATTTAAATAGGTGGTCGTGCTTGATAGTTTCTGTTTACTAAAATATCTAAACTAACCTCTTGTCCCCAAAATTAATGACTTCACCTCTCTCTCCTTTGATTGTGCCTTGTCCACTTTGCTCGTTTCTCAAAATACTCCTACTAACCCCTCTGCTCCAGATCTTAACAACATGAATAAACCCCTTCTCTCCAGACACAAGGATATCTCAACTAATCAACTTGGTCCAGTATAAAACTATACATCTGTTTATTACTTACAGCATGTCAGTTATTTCTTCTCTCTGCTACCACAGTTGAAACTCTTTCCACCAAACACAAATACAACTTTTCACAACATATACTTTTTCAAAACTTGGCTTATTATTTATTTAGCGTATGGCAATTTGATACACAACATTATCACACATATGTTATAGTCTAACATCTAATGTATTAATATATTCAATCGACGCTGGTGTTGCAGAGGCGAAGTCCAGAGGATCTCCATCATACTTTCTCCGAGGGCATTCGGCAATCATATGCTGGATGGTCTGTTTCTAGGCGCCGCAGTCGCACTCAGCAGAGGTTCTCATTTTCCATTTATAAAGGGAATCTGCGCAGACTCCATGACCCGTTCTTATCCTGTTAAGAGTTGACCATGATTTTCGGGGGAGGTCAAAACCTGGTGGAGTTTCTGTGATGCATGGTGTGTTTCTCATTATTAGGTTCGGTCTGTCGCTCTGCATGTTCTTCCAATGGGAGTTCATTTGGAAATTGTTGGAACTCAAGTTTATTGCATCTCTAGTCGGAGGTTTTCTGGAGCGCAATCGATGTGAGTTAGCGTCGGCGACATATGCGTGTATAGGTAACTGCGGGTTGTTAAGCAGCTTTTGGAATTCTCTAAGCAGAGCATGCTGACGACGAAGGTTAGGTGGAGGTATGTGGCTCAGTAGTGGAAGCCACTCCACAGGTGTGGACTTGATCGTTCCAGATATGAGACGCATGGCGACATTGAGCTGAGTATCTATAATTTTTGTGTGAACGCTGTTCAGCCAAACAGGGGAGCAGTATTCAGCTGCGGAGTATACGAATCCAAGGGCTGAACACCGAAAACTTGGCTAATTAGCAACGTCTTTTCCGCAGAAACTGTAGTGTTCTCGCGCGGTATTCAATTCACAATGCCAGGGCCGCCGCTAAGGTGTTGGCCGCCCGTGTGCAACTTAATATATGCCGCCCTCTTCCAATTTCAACACTTTAGAAAAATGTACCTTACTGGTATTTAAAGAAATGTGCAGAAGTAATGTCTTATTACTTTGAAAAGTCGACTTCATTGTCTTTCCAAAGAGACGCTAATTATATCTGAACGTATGCTGTCCTTCCGGTGAGTACTGATTCCACAAGGATAGAAACTATTTTCACCTATTATTTTTAATAAATGAAATGTCTGTCTGTCTGTTCTCTTGCCCCCTTTTTCTCTTCCTGTTCTCTTTCTTTCTTCCTCTCTCTTGGTTACTGTTTCTCTCTTCCTTCCCTCTTTTCCCTCTTATCTTCTCTGTCTTTTCCATTGCTTTTGATTACACTGGTTCTAGATCCGATTTCTTCCTTTTTTTTCCACTTCTCGCCTCCAGCTTTTCTCCCCTTCAGTTTCGTCCCTTCCTTTTTCCCTTCATCTTTTGTTTTCTCTTTCGCCCCCACTGTTCTCTCTTCCGTCTTTGTTTTCTTTTTTTGTTCCATTTTTCTTCCCACGAGTTGGGTTGTGCTGATGGGTTCAGTGGGACAGTGCGCCCTTACCCCTCCAAGGCTATTTTCCACTCGGGTTCGTTATCTCCCTTAGGCATTGCTTGTAACCCACTATGTTACCCTTGGGCCACCACCCCTTCGGCATGATGGTGTTACACCTTGAGATTGGGGTGGCGGTATATTAGGATGATACATAGCCGTCATCTCTGTGCATATCCGTTTGTTTTCAGTGGTTTCCTCCACTGGTTTCAGAGGTTTTCTCCTCGAGTATAGGTTTGGGTATCGGGACGTGTACTTATGATGGGTAGGGGTGGGTATCGTATGATAGTTGGGAGTATTAACTATCACACAGGGACAGGTTAGGAGATTGGCTAGAGGAGAGCGGACAGCTGCTCAGCAGCAGGAGAAGCTGTGGAGATATTCTACTTGAGCGGCCCGCATGCACACGGGGACGAGAAAAATATCTAAAAGTCTGAAAGCCTTTTGCTTTGAATGAAAAAGTGTTCCCGGAACTCCTTTATGGCGATACTTGCAAAAGGGCAGTGCATACAATAAATAATATTTTCTGATATTTTTGTTTAGATTAGGATGAAAAAAAGAACTATAAATGAAACTCATTTTAGTAATACTAGGTAATAATAATAATAGTTTACAGAGTTATCTGAATCATTACTATTTGATTATTTGAATTTATTTTCGTTTTAAAAAAAGTATTATCATCAGTGGCCTGCTTTTGGCCGCCCCTATTGTTGGCCGCCCGTGTGCGATGCACACTTAGCACACATGGTAGCGGCGGCCCTGCACAATGCCCTCTCCTCTCATGGCAAAACTCCATCCAAGTCATTAAATCTCCCACTTCGTTCTTTCCACCAATCAGGACCTATCTCTATCCAAACAAATTTTACTGTCTTCTCAAAAAAACCAACTTTCTACTATCCAATAATCCGTAAGTCATTCTTAGTAAATACAAATTAACATTTTCAATTTCTACGGAAAAAAGATAATTACTTATCCTCAATGACTATTTACTAAACCTACTCTTTTGTATAATTCTTTTCATTGTTTCGTGGTATATCCATACAATAGAAAGTTCCGCAATAAATGTTTACAAATGTCTATCTAAATAAACGGTAGAAAACCAATATATTGTCTTCTTAGTTTCTAAGAATGTTTTTTTAACCGAATACGATTCACTAATTCCGAAAAACACTTTCTCCATCTAAGCCTTAATAGTACAATATACAGGGTGTTACGATTTGTGTTGGTCGGTGATTTGATTTTTGTCTTAATATTTTCTGTTTTATTTTTGAAAAATATGGAAACCTTAATAGTACATACAAACTTCAAATAGAACAATGAATTACCACTACGGGCAAACTTGTAAGTGGAACTAATCTTGGAGTATAAAGATTGCGATTTCTTGAGCCACATAATTCTCACACGAAACTGATATTCAGTGTAAACAGTACCTACAGCATTCATATTTCAGAATATACATTGTAAGAATATTCATTAAAAATACAAGATACAACTTAATTATTCCACAACCATTTGCATGAGTGTATGCAGAAATAAAATTAGAAAAGTGTAATAAAAATGTATTTCTGAATCTGTTATTAAAACACAAATAAACAAAAATAATGGCTTGGAAAGTCAAAAGAGGTAGCCTAACAAGAGAATTAATAATACGTACATACACACACAGCTGGTCAGACAATGCAATTTTAGTTATTTTCATATTAAAATAGAATTTTTCTTCGAACAGAGCTGAATACATGGATATAAAGAAAATCGGATACGGCTGAAAATAAAAACCGAGTAGGTACATAGATTTCTGTGGCTTGTAGAATATTTATATCAACTTTAGATAGTATGAAGATAGAGGAAAGAATTTTGTGTAAATATGTGGTCGCAGAAGTAGCGAATGGGCTTTTATATTGATTTACACCGAGAGAAAAAAATTCTTGACATAAAGAAACTTTATTAATATTTAAGAAAGATCGACTTGGCATATTGCCTAAGAAATATATCTTTGTATGTAAGATATAATTTTCTAAAATATTTCAAATAAATTCTACTATAGCCAAAGAAATATATCTTAAACATGATTGAACTATCGCTTTCTGCCAAACTTCAAACCCATTTATCAGAAAGAAATTACACTTGATGTTAATTAATTTTATTAGTCATAAAAATATATTTTCTACACATTAACAAACTATTCTTTCTGAGCAATAATATTTCTTAGTAAGGAATATTATTATTTTACTATTAATAATTAATTTATTTAATGTTAAGAAATATATTTCGCAGAGATAAACGTATATTTAGAGTTAAGTTAATATTTCTTGAAAATAAAGTGATATTACATACGGCGAAATAAATCATTGTGTTAAGGTAAAATCATTATTTATTAATAAAACAAGATATAAAACGTTATTATTACATACAAATATTTTCTCCACTCTTAAACCACTGGCTTCTACACAACAATAAAAGGATGGAGAGGCAAATCCAACTTCCTCAAATTTTCTTTCTTTTGTTAATAGCACTTTGTATATCAGCAATTCACTAAAACAAAATCGTTATGTAGAAAGAGTAAACTTACTTTAATAATATTTTTTTATACACATGTAGATATTTATTTTGACAAATTTAGGAAATACAAAAAAAAAAACAAATACACGGCCCGACATAAGAACTACTAATACTAATAATAATCAATCATATTTAGTTCAAACATGGCATTATTTAACCTACACATCTTTGTTTATTTTTTCTTTTTGTTAATGAAATATTAATTATTTATATGTATAATATTAAGTCACACAATAAACATTGTTTAGCTAAAACAAGAGGGAAAATACAACCAATGTAAAACATTGAAGCAGACATAATAATATGTAATTTTCTTAAATTTTATAATCTAAAAGAGACAGCATACCTAATCATTAAGAAATTTTATTACGGGAAAGTATTATTAGTTTACATCTAAGTCATTTAATACATATTAACTAATTCACGGTTTTCGGCAATAACATTTCTTAACCATAAACATATATTTCTTTTAGACTAACTGATTTCTTTATCTCAAATAAATTAATAGAAAAAATCCTCAGCGTTGCACCCGCCATGTTTGATATAGCGTTGTATTGTATATTTTTATAGAAGATGATACATTCAAGAAACCTATTATAGTTGATACATAAGTATACACATTTTTAAAAAGGTACTTACATGTATGAAGTTCTACCATTTCTGGAAGGCCCCGCAGTTGGTTAATAACTCCTTTTTTAATATTGTTTTGAAGCTATTGTATGAAGCTATGTATATATTATATCATTCTGTCCCTGCTTTAAATTGTGGCATATTTCCCAGTTAGAATAATAAGCTCCTTTATTTCAGAGTCGTCCATCATTATACCTAAAAGCATATAAATATACTATTATGTTTCTTTTTTAACCATTCGGATACGCAACAATATTATTATTACATCTTAAATTACTCAATTTACTTTTATTTAATACCTATATATGTACGTACCTTCAAAATATCCGTTAATTTTTAAAGTACACCAATAAATCCAACATCCATCTATATGAACATGAACATATCACGCCATCTTGAAAAATACTGACGACTAAATCATAAATAGTTAATCTGCGCAATTCTTTTGTGGAAGAAAATCTCTTTGCAAGTAACATTTCGGCATTAATGACAAAGTTTTTATTTTATAACCACAGTTACTACAGAGGGTATTTCTGAAGAATTATTTCTTGTGGTTTAAAATATTTATTTGATTGCAAGAAAATTTCTTGTTCACAAATATAAATATGGATTAACTTAACATTATATTTTTTATACTGCATAATATTTGTAGTTTTCAATTTAAGAAATAAAAACTTTAGGATAAGAAAATTAAATGTAACCATTAATGCATTTCTTAGTATTGAAGAAATTATCTGTAAGAAATTATTGAGTTGTGTTTAAAAAACTCGTTTCTTTATATGTGAACCGATATGTTTAAGTTAATAGGATATGTTAACATTTAAGAAATATTGCTCAAAGAAATCGGTGTTTTAGGAAAAAAGAAATTGTTCTCTCGGTGTAGAAGGATTTTTTGTCTTTTTTGAGACAATTGGGATATTTATATTTCAGTTGTTTCCTAGTAGATTCGTGGGTTGGTTTTGAGCAGAAGTAGAGAATTAGTGTAAATTTAATTTTTGAATTCTTAAATTTTCTTCTTCTAGTGCCGACTCCAGTAATAAATATTGGCTATAGCTATTTCAGATTCGTCTCTATTTTCTGCTTTTCTTAAAAGCGTATGTGTGTTTAACCCGGTCCTGTCACAAATATTCTTATATGCTTCAGTACTTATATATTTTCTACAGTGGCGTAACAAACTCCGTCGGGGCCCCCCCGCAGGATTGGAAATGGGCCCCCTTTAAAAAATATACTAAATGTGACTTGTGTAACAAAAACTTATAACCATGTGTTATAGAGCAGTAAATGAACGTGAAATACGGCGATACCGTGTAATTTTCAGTATCACCACCAAAGTGGTCAAGTCAATACTTTTCCAGTTATCTGCGAGTGAAAATCTTTATTATTCAACAAAAAAAAAACACGTTTTCAGGCAGTTCTTCGCAAATAACTCAAACAGTAACTATTTGACCGAAAAAAATATTCTTAGCAAAAATGTAGCAATAAAAAAATTAAGTCTATCGACCCAGTAAAAGCAAAGTTGTAGCTCATTTGGTAAAAAAAATTGTAAAAATCTCCCCCTATTTAGCACTCCAAATGAAACTAATCATTGCGCTTTACAAATTAATTAACTTTTATTTTAAGTGCTCATTTTTGAAAGGATTCTAGTTGAAAGCGCGTGAACGAGTCACTAATCACGAATGTATGTAAATTTTTAAAAGCTGTATCTGAACCAACTTTTTTCTTACAAAAAAAAACAAAATAAAACCAAAATATTAGATAGTAAAAGCAAAACCTACATTTCTTTACTCTTTGAGATTTTTCATATCACTAATACCTACTCTTTAAGTTATTTTGAAAAAAGGACATTTTTTGAAAATAAAAAATTTTTTACTATAAAACCAAATTTTTTCAAAAATAAATTTTAACCGGTCACACTTACAGATCATACCTATAAACAGTACATACATATACAGGGTGTTTGGTAGGTCGATGGAAATTTTTAAGGGATAATAGGGGACGCCATTTGCAACATTTTTTGCTAATAATGTATCGCTCAAACTGTTAAGGTTTCCGAAATAAAGTTAAATTTGTCAATATTCGGCAACCGTATATTTCACGTTTAAAAATTATCTAGGCGTACTACCTCCCTGTTTTACGAATGGAATAAAAATGTAAACCTACAACACTGACTCTTCGCATACAATTTCCATCAGCTATCGTCATTCTCCGAACGCATAACAAACAAAAAACAATCTACCTGCTATGAAGTGGTTTATTTTGGTTTATAATCATGGTTATTGTATGCGTATGAAAGGTGCGTAAGTATCTCGCTTAGATAATTATTTTTAAAAATAAAATAGACGAGCAGCCTTATTTTCGTATATTGACCAATTTAACTTTATTTCGGAAACCTTAAGAGTTTGAGCAATATATTATCAGCAAAAAATGTTGCAAATGGCGTCCCCTATTATCCCTTAAAAAATTTTCATCGACCTATCAAACACCCTGTATAAAGTAAATGATAAATCAGTCTATAACGAATAATTTTATTTGGCATGCTAAATAGGGGAGATTTTCACTATTTTTTTACAAAAAAAAGTTTTGATGCTAGAAACTTTTATGAAAAATAAAAATAAAGCTGTTTTTAAACATTTAAAAAAAGTTTTAATGAGTTTTCTCCGAAAAGTGCTTCATTTTTTGGTTATTGAAATATTCGATTTGGAATTGGAAGAAGAACAATTTTTTAGTAACTTTTACCGTGTCGATAAACTTCATAAATATACCATTTTTTTTTGATTTTTTATAAGCTACAGTTTTAAAAATATTTTTTCGACGATTTCTTGATAATATGTAATTCGATAAAATACTGAGTTATTTTTTGAGTTATTTGGGGAAAAACCGCCTGAAAACGTGTTTCTTTTTGTTGAAAAATTAACAAATTTCACTCGCAAATAACTCGAAAAGTATTGACTTAGATAAAGAAACCCTATTGGACAAAAGTTGCTTATAATTGGTCAATTTATTTATTTCCGGACTTATTTTAAACATATTTATGTTTTTTCCTTCCCAAGTAAAAACAAACATATTATGTACAATACAACTTTGAAGTGGAGGGTAAGTAGAACCTAAATCCAAATTGTCAAGAAAATCCGTCGTGACGCTCATAATTACACTCCAAAATGGTCATTTACTGGGCTATACTACATTAAAACCTGTCAATAACGGTCACTAAAAATGACAGAACTATTGGCCGATATAAAAAGGTGGCCGGTAATACCAGATTTTGTAGTTCACAAATTTTGGTTTGGGGAACTTTGAAACTGGCCGGCTAGTTCAGGTTTCCGGTTTTGACAGGTGGCCGTTAACACAGGTTTTACTGTATTAGTGTATTCATGCACTGTTATGACAACTTACATTTTTCATCTTTATTGTTATAGAATAAAATAGAGCAAAAATTAATTTTTGTTCGTAATATGATCGGTCCAAGGTATTTTCAAAATTCTCCTAAAAAGCCACATCTGAAAAGTTTCCAGCTTTTTCATTAAGTCAACGTTTACAGTCTAAGCTTCGGCACCATAATGAAGAATAAAGTTGAGATAACATTTTAAAAACAAAACAAACAAATCACACAACCACTATAAACCAGTGGCGGCTGGTCAGGGCTGGTCGGCAGTGCCGACCCACACATTTATGGACACATTATATATTTTTTAAATATATAAGTTAATCAGAGTTGACGATGATATTCGTTTCTGTGAAATAAAAAAAATATCTGTGAGATAATACAGACTAAATTTTATTCATTGTTTTTAAAAGAATTCGATCGATCCGATATGTTAAGTGATCCCTGTGCGCTGTGCGTAACAGACTTTTCAAATTAATGATCCTAGCCAGTCATTCACCCGACTGCGATTGTGTGAATTCAAGGCCCGCTTCAGCAAGCCGTACTCAGATTGACCATTTGCTTGTAATAAGACGCTATGGAATATTAGTCGATAGGCAACCAATTATACATTCCCCGTATTTATTTGAAAGACAAGTACGGCAGAAAAACAATCTGCCGAGCGCAGCGGTGATCTGAAAACGGCAACCAGACACGTACTTCTAGACCAGGGCGCATCTGTAAAAATATTAGTAACATTAATTTGGACGTTGAGAGGTGACTCATATTTGTTTGCAGAAATTGCTTTAAAATAACTCATATAATAATATTTGAGTTATCGTCCCAATCAAAAAGGTCCGGAACATTGTTTAAATAATCAAAATGTCAAACAATAAACGAAAAATTCGATTTTTTTCTTAATTTTTTGATTATAACTTTAAAAGTATTTACTTTCGAGAAAAGTTGCATTGACATAAAAGTTGCGTAATTAAATTTCCTACAATATAGGTTTATAGTTCTTAGGCCCCCATATAAAATTATTATTTATGACCACACCGTTGAAACTTTTTGTACTTGTTATTTGGGTGGAGTCGGACAAATTTCGAGCTTAGCGCATCATGGCAGTGGGGCGTTTGTCTGTCAAGCGGTCACGAAGTTGTCAATTTTATGCAAGAAAAAAATTTATAACCACATTGGTCATTTTATTTTAATCAATGGTTTTTATCGTATAAACAGCGAAAATAATTTTGTCGGACAAAAATATTGGGGCATACGACGCGTCGGACACGCTAAATATGTCAAATTTATGAAAATAAAAAATTTATTACCACATTGCTAATTTTATCAGAATATACCATAAAACATTTTTACAATAATGTGGTAACCTTGTCGGACAATTTTCACGGGGCATATGCACAGTCGGACGCGCCGAAGATGTCAATTTCCTGAAAATTTTTTATTTATTACCACAGATGTCATTTTTATTTTGTGCTGTTCTTTTACATGTGTAATGCATATTGGATCACTTGTCGGACAAAAATAATGGGGCGTTTTGGAGATACAGGGTGTCAAAGTTAAACTTTTTTTTTTATTTATTATCGAATATTTCCTGACAGGTATGAGATAACAACATGAAATTTGGTATGTGGGGGTTTCTTGGGTCGAGGAAACTAAATTCCCTACCAAAAATTATGCATTGCCCAGAGGGCGCCACATACGCCTTTCAGCACTCATTTATTACGTTCAATTTTTTTATCCCTCACTCTGTATAATTTTGACATTAAAATTTTTATTGTCCTATTAGTTTTACTTAAAAAAGGTATACTTCTTTCATCTCCCTAAACTCAACCGTTTTCGAGATAAACGCATTTTAAATCTGCGATACACCATCATTTTTAGCATAATATCATTGTAGTTACACCCGAAAAATAACTTAAAACCATAAAATTATCCAAAAATGTATCGCAAATTTCTTCAAATGGAATTTGCGATGCAATGACATAAATTTGAGAACTGCTATATATTATGCTAATATTATGCTAAAAATGATGGTGTATCGCAGATTTAAAATGCGTTTATCTCGAAAACGGTTGAGTTTAGGGAGATCAAAGAAGTATACCTTTTTTAAGTAAAAATAATAGGAAAATAAAAATTTTAATGTCAAAATTATACAGAGTGAGGTATAAAAAAAATTGAACGTAATAAATGAGTGCTGAAAGGCGTATGTGGCGCCCTCTGGGCAATACATAATTTTTGGTATAGTATTTTTACTACAAAAACGTTATTACGTAGGCCAAAATTTTTGACGTAAGAGAACTGTCAAAACATTAGAATGTGACTTTTCATTATTGCTATGTTTATTATAAACACGGCAATAATGAAAAGTCACATTCTAATGTTTTGACAGTTCTCTTACGTCAAAAATTTTGACCTACGTAATAACGTTTTTGTAGTAAAAATACTATAGGAAATTTAGTTTTCTCGATCCAAAAACCCCCACATACCAAATTTCATGTTGTTATCTCATACCTGTCAGGAAATATTCAATAATATATAAAAAAAATTTTAACTTTGATATCCTGTATCTCGGTTATTATAAAATTTGTACTAAGATAAGTTTAAATCTAAGCTAACTAACTAAGCTTAAATCGGTCTATTTTTACCTCAGGAACCTGACGTTAAGCTATGGCCCATTATTTACGAAATTTTACCTGTATATAAATTAAATGAAATTGAATGTATTGTTTCTCGATTCCACGTTAAAATATATATGGTCGCCTTCTATGATTATCTCTCAAATGATCTAGTGTCCATCGAATATACACTAGAGTTTTTTTTCTATTCTAAATAGAATAAAAAATTATTTTAATGGCCGGTAAATGAACTCGTATTGCTCTATTTTTATATAAATCTATCTAAATTTAGCGTCGCAACCACTACAACTACATAAACCATTTCGGCGATAATGATCAAATGGATTATACTTTTGGAACTAGATACCTTCTAATCGGTATTACCGAATTTGATCACTAAATATGAGTTTGAAACGTATTGAGAAGTAGTGTCTGATGCATCCAAGGTCAAGTAGGATAACCGAAGGTATTATAGGACTATTGAGCTTGAAAAACCGGTTTTCCTATAGGAAATAGATTTGATCACACTTATGAAGGCTATAACTTAAAAATTCGAATTTTTCCAGATAGAGGTATACACCGATAGACGCATCTGGAGTCCTCCTTATTTGTTGGCGCAATTTGTAGGTTGAAATTTTGAGTAATTGTCTAAAAACCAAAATTTTCAAAGTTTAGTTTTTCGGTTTTTCAGCTGTACTGAGCCGTGTGTATCTCTGATCTTAACCACTTAAGCACTATTTGAAAGCTTAACTCAACGCTATTAATTTGGTGTACTTTTGGTTTTCCTGTCTCTTCTTAAACCTAAGATTTATACCCCCAAAAAATATGCCGTTTTGTACCTACCAAGTCTTATAGCTGGCTTATGGGTGGTCGAAAGTCACAAGCTATACCGGTTCTGAATCGGCCCTGACCCCCTCTTAAAACATAGAAAAGAAATTCAGATCGGTATAACTTTTCCACAAACATACACACAAACATACAAAACATTTTCCCCTTTTTAAATAGAAATTGAGTAAAATTTCTGAGATCGGTAACTTTTGAATGATATATACAATTTTCAAAATGGCAATGGGATAAGACAGAGAGATTCCCTGAGTCCCCTGTTGTTCAACCTGATCATGGACGAAATAATAAAAAAAGTATTAAAAAAGTATATTATTAAAAGTATTATAAAATAACAAAAAAAGGATACCAAGTGGGAGAAAAACCACTTAAAATAATCTGCTATGCAGACGACGCAATACTAATCTCTCAAAGTGAAGATGATTTACAACGTATGCTGCACGAATTTAATATAACCGCTAGAAAATTTAACATTTTAATTTCCCCAAAAAAGACTAAATGCATGGTTACAACAGTAGATCTAATAAGGTGTAAATTAGAGCTGGAGGGTCAAATAATAGAACAAGTCATGGAGTTTAAATATCTAGGCATCAAACTATGCAACTACGGAAAGCTCGAAACAAAAGTGGAAGATCAGATGAATAAAGCAAACAGAGCCGCAGGTTGCCTGAATGAAACAATATGGAGAAATAAAAACATCAGAAAAGAAGTGAAAGGCAGAATTTACAAAAGAGTCATCAAACCAATAATGACATACGCGGCAGAAACACAACCTGATACAGAAAGGACAAAAAAAGCTATAGAAACAGCAGAGATGAAAACATTGCGAAAAATCAATGGTAAGACGCTGTGGGATATAGCTAGAAATGTAGATATATGAAGGGGATGCAAGGTGGACAACATTAATAACTGGATGAAAAGCAGAAGGGTAGAATGGAACGACCACATAAGCCGAATGACAACAAATAGAGTAGTAAGAACGGACAGAGACGGTTCCCCAATAGGAAGACGATCAGGGGGAAGACCACGAAAAAGATGGAATGACAACTTACTGGAGGCACATTGAAAAACAGACAGAGTAATGTCTATATAAAAAGAAGAAGAAGAAGAGAAGAATTTTCAAAATTAAACATGCGTTGAAAATCGGACTTAAATTTTCGAAATTTTTGGGAGATTTGGGGACGAGAACGAAAAACAGACCCTAAATGGGAATGGCCGTAACATCCACACCCTTGTACCAAAATGGATGGTTGACATATTTCTCTCTTCCTATATTTTAAGATTGGATTTGGCCCAATTTTTTCAATTCAGTCACATTTAGAAAATCGAAAATTTCTTGTATAATATAGTGTCGCATGTACGGGAACAGCCGTTCTCTGGGATATAAAATAATAATAAGCATCAAGGAGACCAAAGCGAACTATAAACTATTTTTCTCGGTTAGATCTACATAGATCAAACTGAAAATTTGTAGAAATACTCCTTATAATGTTTATAAGGACGTAACGTAGAGAACATTCCAAAATTTTAGAAAAATTTTCCGAAATTTTCCCTCTTGTCGGAAAATCTTTTTGGAAAATTTTGGGTAAAACTCACCGTCATGCCCTTTTAAGTGTTGTACATAGCGTATGTACCAATTTATAGCTAAATCGATTCAAAAGAAACCGAGAAACACTGTTTTAAATTTTTTTTTGATAATACCTCCTCCTCGATAGCCTAAAAGACTTAAGCTTTCTGTTCGTTTGTCCCAACATTTTTGTCAGACAATTAGATTTTTTGTTCAAGAATATAATTACTTGTAACTTACTGCCTTTGTCGGAAAATTGGTTTTAAAGATAAGGGATGCACGAACCCAGCAGAGTTTAAAAGTATAATTTATTAATAAAAATTAAATTTTTTTGTCCGACTTTGGATTTGACCCAATATTTTTGTCCGACACTTAGATTTTTTTATTTAGAATATGTGGGTACAGCTCTACGTCATACCCTTTTAAATGTTTTACTTAGTGTGTGTACCAATTTTCAGCTATATCGATTTAAAAATAACCGAGAAAAACTTAAATTTTTTTTTTGATAATACCTCCTCGTCGATAGCATAAAAGAATTCAGTTTTCTGTTCGTTTGCCCCAACATTTTTGTCAGACAATTACATTTTTTGTTAAGGAATATAATTAATTGTAACTTACTACCTTTGTCGGAAAAATGGTCGTAAAGATAAGGGATACACGAACCCAGCATAGTTTAAAAGTATAGTTTATCAATAAAAATTAAATTTTTTGTCCGACTTTGGATTTGCCCCAATATTTTTGTCGGGCACTTAGATTTTTTGATTTGGAATATAACTACTTATGAGTCGGAATTTTTTTTTAATTCGAGAAAAATAACTACAGAACGATGTTTGTCGTTGTTCAAGGAATATGTAAGCAAATATCAGATCACAATTTTTCTAAAATTTTCCCTCTTGTCGGAAAATTTTTTAAGAAAATTTTGGATACTGCTCTACGTCATACCCTTTTAAATATTTTACTTATTGTGTGTACCAATTTTGAGCTAAATCGATTTAAAAATAACCGAGAAAACTCTTTTAAAATTTTTTGATATTACTTTCTCGTCGATAGCCTAAAACAATTAAGTTTTCTGTTCGTTTGCCCCAAGATTTTTGTCAAACAATTACATTTTTTGTTTAAGAATATAATTACTTGTAACTTACTACCTTTGTCGGAAAAATGGTTGTAAAGATAAGGGATACACGAACCCAGCATAATTTAAAAGTATAGTTTATCAATAAAAATTAAATTTTTTGTCTGACTTTGGATTTGCCCCAATATTTTTGTCGGACACTTAGATTTTTTGATTTGGAATATAACTACTTATAACCTGATACATGTGCTGAAATTTTTTTTTAATTCGAGAAAAAAATACAGAACGATGTTTGTCGTTGTTCAAGGAGTATGTACACAAATTATCAGATCAAAATTTTTCTAAAATTTTCCCTCTTGTCGGAAAATTTTTTAAGAAAATTTTGGGTTCCGATCTACGTCATACCCTTTTAAACGCTTTACTTAGCGTGTATACCAATTTTCAGCTAAATCGATTCAAAAGTAACCGAGAAACACTGTTTTAAATTTTTTTTTTGATAATACCTCCTCGTCGATAGCCTAAAAGAATTAAGTTTTCTGTTCGTTTGCAACAACATTTTTGTCAGACAATTACATTGGTTGTTTAAGAATATAATTACTTGTAACCTACTACTTTTGTCGGAAAAATGGTTGTAAAGATAAGGGATGCACGAACCCAGAATAATTTAAAAGTATACTTTACTAATAAAAATTAAATTTTTTGTCCGACTGTCGAGTTGCCCCAATATTTTTGTCCGACACTTTGATTTTTTGATTAAGAATATAATTACTTATAACCTACTAATGTTGTCGGAAAAATGGTTTTAAAGGTAAGGGTTGCACGAACCCAGAATTGTTTAAAAGACAGTTTATTAATAAAAATTAAATTTTTTGTCCGACTTTGGATTTGACCCAATATTTTTGTCGGACACTTAGATTTTTTGATTTGGAATATATCTACTTATAACCTGATACATGTGCTGAAAATTTTCTTATTTCGAGAAAAAAATACAGAACGATGTTTGTCGTTGTTCAAGGAGTATGTACACAAATTATCAGATCACAATTTTTCTAAAATTTTCTCTCTTGTCGGAAAATTTTTTAAGAAAATTTTGGGTTCCGATCTACGTCATACCCTTTTAAATGCTTTACTTAGCGTGTGTACCAATTTTCAGCTAAATCGATTCAAAAGTAACCGAGAAACACTGTTTTAAATTTTTTTTTGATAATACCTCCTCGTCGATAGCCTAAAAGAATTAAGTTTTCTGTTCGTTTGCCCCAACATTTTTGTCAGACAATTACATTTTTTGTTTAAGAATATAATTACTTGTAACCTACTACTTTTGTCGGAAAAATGGTTGTAAAGATAAGGGATGCACGAACCCAGCATAATTTGAAAGTATACTTTACTAATAAAAATTAAATTTTTTGTCCGACTGTCGAGTTGCCCCAATATTTTTGTCCGACACTTTGATTTTTTGATTAAGAATATAATTACTTATAACCTACTAATGTTGGCGGAAAAATGGTTTTAAAGGTAAGGGTTGCACGAACCCCGTATTGTTTACAAGACAGTTTATTAATAAAAATTAAATTTTTTGTCCGAATTTGGATTTGACCCAATATTTTTGTCGTACACTTAGATTTTTTGATTTAGAATATAACTACTTATAACCTGATACTTGTGTCGGAAATTTTTTTTAATTGGAAAAAAAAACTACAGAACGATGTTTGTCGTTGTTCAAGGAGTATGTACGCAAATATCAGATCACAATTTTTCTAAAATTTTCCCTCTGGTCGGAAAATTTTTTGGGACAATTTTGGGAACAGCTCTACGTCATACCCTTTTAAATGTTTTACTTAGTGTGTGTACCAATTTTCAGCTATATCGATTTAAAAATAACCGAGAAAAACTGTTTAAAATTTTTTTTTTTTTTGGTAATACCTCCTCGTCGATAGCCTAAAAGAGTTAAGATTTCTGTTCGTTTGCCCCAACATTTTTGTCAGACAATTAGATTTTTTGTTTAAGAATATAATTACTTGTAACTCACTACCTTTGTCGGAAAAATGGTTGTAAAAATAAGGGCTGCACGAACCCAGCATATTTTAAAAGTATAGTTTATCAATAAAAATTAAATTTTTTGTCCGACTTTGGATTTGCCCCAATATTTTTGTCGGACACTTAGATTTTTTGATTTGGAATATAACTAGATACTTATAACCTGATATATGTGCTGGACATTTTTTTTAATTCGAGAAAAAAAACTACAGAACGATGTTTGTCGTTGTTCAAGGAGTATGTACACAAATTATCAGATCAAAATTTTTCTAAAATTTTCCCTCTTGTCGGAAAATTTTTTAAGAAAATTTGGGGTACAACTCTAAGTCATACCCTTTTAAATTTTTTACTTAAGGTGTGTAACAATTTTCAGCTAAATCGTTTTAAAAATAACCGAGAAAAACTGTTTTAAAATTTTTTTTGATAATACCTCCTCGTCGATAGCCTAAAATAATGAAGTTATCTGTTCGTTTGCCCCAACATTTTTGTCAGACAACTACATGTTTTGTTTAAGAATATAATTAGTTGTAACTTACTACTTTGTCGGAAAAATGGTTGTAAATATAAGGGATGCATGAAGCCAGCATGATTTAAAAGTATAGTTTATTAATAAACATTAAATTTTTTATTCGACTTTGGATTTGCCCCAATATTTTTGTCGGACACTTAGATTTTTTGATTTGGAATATAACTACTTATAACCTGATATATGTGTCGGAAATTTTTTTTTTCAAGAAAAAAAACTACAGAACGATGTTTGTCGTTTTTCAAGGAGTATGTAAGCAAATATCAGATCACAATTTTTCTAAAATTTTCCCTCTTGTCGGAAAATTTTTTAAGAAAATTTTGGGTACAGCTCTACGTCATACCCTTTTAAATGTTTTACTTAATGTGTGTACCAATTTTGAGCTAAATCGATTCAAAAATAACCGAGAAAACTCTTTTAAAATTTTTTGATATTACTTTCGCGTCGATAACCTAAAAGAATTAAGCTTTCTGTTCGTTTGCTCCAAGATTTTTGTCAAACAATTACATTTTTTGTTTAAGAATATAATTACTTGTAACTTACTACCTTTGTCGGAAAAATGGTTGTAAATATAAGGGATACACGAACCCAGCAAAATTTAAAAGTATAGTTTATCAATAAAAATTAAATTTTTTGTCCGATTTTGGATTTGCCCCAATATTTTTGTCGGACACTTAGATTTTTTGATTTGGAATATAACTACTTATAACCTGATATTTGTGTCGGAAATTTTTTTTTATTTCGAGAAAAAAACTACAGAACGATATTTGTCGTTGTTCAAGGAGTATGTACGCAAATATCAGATCACAATTTTTCTAAAATTTTCCCTCTTGTCCGAAATTTTTTTGGGAAAATTTTGGGTACAGCTCTACGTCATACCCTTTTAAATGTTTTACTTAGTGTGTGTACCAATTTTCAGCTAAATCGATTCAAAACTAACCGAGAAAAACTGTTTTAAAATATTTTTGGATAATACCTCCTCGTCCATAGCCTAAAAGAATTAAGTTTCCTGTTCGTTTGCCCCAACATTTTTGTCAGACAATTAAATTTTTTGTTTAAGAGTATAATTACTTGTATCCTACTACTTTTGTCGGAAGAATGGTTGTAAAGATAAGGGATGCACGAACCCAGAATAGTTTAAAAGTATAGTTTATTAATAAAAATTAAATTTTTTGTCCGACTTTGGATGTGCCCCACTATTTAGGTCGGGCCCTTACATTTTTTGATTTGGAATATAACTACTTATAACCTGATACATGTGCTGAAATTTTTTTTTTAATTCGAGAAAAAAATACAGAACGATGTTTGTCGTTGTTCAAGGAGTATGTACAAAAATTATCAGATCACAATTTTTCTAAAATTTTCCTTCTTGTCGGAAAATTATTGAAGAAAATTTTGGGTTCCGATCTACGTCATACCCTTTTAAATGCTTTACTTAGCGTGTGTACCAATTTTCAGCTAAATCGATTCAAAAGTAACCGAGAAACACTGTTTTAAATTTTTTTTTGATAATACCTCCTCGTCGATGGCCTAAAAGAATTAAGTTTTCTGTTCGTTTGCCCCAACATTTTTGTCAGACAATTACATTTTTTGTTTAAGAATATAATTGCTTGTAACCTACTACTTTTGTCGGAAAAATGGTTGTAAAGATAAGGGATGCACGAGCCCAGCATAATTTGAAAGTATACTTTACTAATAAAAATTAAATTTTTTGTCCGACTGTTGAGTTGCCCCAATATTTTTTCCGACACTTTGATTTTTTGATTTAGAATATAACTACTTATAACCTGATACTTGTGTCGGAAATTTTTTTTAATTGAAAAAAAAACTACAGAACGATGTTTGTCGTTGTTCAAGGAGTATGTAAACAAATATCAGATCACAATTTTTCTAAAATTTTCCCTCGTGTCGGAAAATTTTTTAAAAAAGTTTTGGGTACAGCTCTACGTCATACCCTTTTAAACGTTTTACTTAGTGTGTGTGTACCAATTTTGAGCTAAATCGATTCAAAAATAACCGAGAAAACTCTTTTAAAATTTTTTGATATTACTTTCTCGTCGATAGCCTAAAAGAATTAAGCTTTCTGTTCGTTTGCCCCAAGATTTTTGTCAAAAAATTACATTTTTTGTTTAAGAATATAATTACTTGTAACTTACTACCTTTTTCGGAAAAATGGTTGTAAAGATAAGGGATACACGAATCCAGCATAATTTAAAAGTATAGTTTATCAATAAAAATTAAATTTTTTGTCCGACTTTGGATTTGCCCCAATATTTTTGTCCGACACTTAGATTTTTTGATTTGGAACATAACTATTTACTTATAACCTGATACTTGTGTCGGAAATTTTTTTTTATTTCGAGAAAAAAAACTACAGAACGATATTTGTCGTTGTTCAAGGAGTATGTACGCAAATATCAGATCACAATTTTTCTAAAATTTTCCCTCTTGTCCGAAATTTTTTTGGGAAAATTTTGGGTACAGCTCTACGTCATACCCTTTTAAATGTTTTACTTAGTGTGTGTACCAATTTTTAGCTAAATCGATTCAAAAATAACCGAGAAAAACTGTTTTAAAATATTTTTGGATAATACCTCCTCGTCCATAGCCTAAAAGAATTAAGTTTCGTGTTCGTTTGCCCCAACATTTTTGTCAGACAATTAAATTTTTTGTTTAAGAATATAATTACTTGTATCCTGCTACTTTTGTCGGATAAATGTTTGTAAAGATAAGGGATGCACGAACCCAGAATAATTTAAAAGTATAGTTTATTAATAAAAATTAAATTTTTTGTCCGACTTTGGATGTGCCCCACTATTTATGTCGGGCACTTAGATTTTTTGATTTGGAATATAACTACTCATAACCTGATACATGTGCTGAAATTTTTTTTTAATTCGAGAAAAAAATACAGAACGATGTTTGTCGTTGTTCAAGGAGTATGTACACAAATTATCAGATCACAATTTTTCTAAAATTTTCCCTCTTGTCGGAAAATTTTTTAAGAAAATTTTGGGTTCCGATCTACGTCATACCCTTTTAAATGCTTTACTTAGCGTGTGTACTAATTTTCAGCTAAATCGATTCAAAAGTAACCGAGAAACACTGTTATAATTTTTTTTTGATAATACCTCCTCGTCGATAGCCTAAAAGAATCAAGTTTTCTGTTCGTTTGCCCCAACATTTTTGTCAGACAATTACATTTTTTGATTAAGAATATAATGACTTGTAACCTACTACTTTTGTCGGAAAAATGGTTGTAAAGATAAGGGATGCACGAACCCAGCATAATTTGAAAGTATACTTTACTAATAAAAATTAAATTTTTTGTCCGACTCTCGAGTTGCCCCAATATTTTTGTCCGACACTTTGATTTTTTGATTAAAAATATAATTACTTATAACCTACTAATGTTGTCGGAAAAATGGTTTTAAAGGTAAGGGTTGCACGAACCCAGTATTGTTTAAAAGACAGTTTATTAATAAAAATTAAATTTTTTGTCCGACTTTGGATTTGACCCAATGTTTTTGTCGGACACTTAGATTTTTTGATTTAGAATATAACTACTTATAACCTGATACTTGTGTCGGAAATTTTTTTTAATTGGAAAAGAAACTACAGAACGATGTTTGTCGTTGTTCAAGGAGTATGTAAGCAAATATCAGATCAAAATTTTTCTAAAATTTTCCCTCTTGTCGGAAAATTTTTTTAAAAAATTTTTGGTACAGCTCTACGTCATACCCTTTTAAATATTTTTCTTAGTGTGTGTACCAATTTTGAGCTAAATCGATTCAAAAATAACCGAGAAAACTCTTTTAAAATCTTTTGATATTACTTTCTCGTCGATAGCCTAAAAGAATTAAGTTTTCTGTTCGTTTGCCCCAAGATTTTTGTCAAACAATTACATTTTTTGTTTAAGAATATAATTACTTGTAACTTACTACCTTTGTCGGAAAAATGGTTGTAAAGATAAGGGATACACGAACCCAGCATACTTTAAAAGTATAGTTTATCAATAAAAATTAAATTTTTTGTCTGACTTTGGATTTGCCCCAATATTTTTGTCGGACACTTAGATTTTTTGATTTGGAATATAACTACTTATAACCTGATACATGTGCTGAAAATTTTTTTATTTCGAGAAAAAAATACAGAACGATGTTTGTCGTTGTTCAAGGAGTATGTACACAAATTATCAGATCACAATTTTTCTAAAATTTTCTCTCTTGTCGGAAAATTTTTTAAGAAAATTTTGGGTTCCGATCTACGTCATACCCTTTTAAATGCTTTACTTAGCGTGTGTACCAATTTTCAGCTAAATCGATTCAAAAGTAACCGAGAAACACTGTTTTAAATTTTTTTTTGATAATACCTCCTCGTCGATAGCCTAAAAGAATTAAGTTTTCTGTTCGTTTGCCCCAACATTTTTGTCAGACAATTACATTTTTTGTTTAATAATATAATTACTTGTAACCTACTACTGTTGTCGGAAAAATGGTTGTAAAGATAAGGGATGCACGAACCCAGCATAATTTAAAAGTATACTTTACTAATAAAAATTAAATTTTTTGTCCGACTGTCGAGTTGCCCCAATATTTTTGTCCGACACTTTGATTTTTTGATTAAGAATATAATTACTTATAACCTACTAATGTTGTCCGAAAAATGGTTTTAAAGGTAAGGGTTGCACGAACCCCGTATTTTTTAAAAGACAGTTTATTAATAAAAATTAAATTTTTTGTCCGACTTTGGATTTGACCCAATATTTTTGTCGGACACTTAGATTTTTTGATTTAGAATATAACTACTTATAACCTGATACTTGTGTCGGAAATTTTTTTTAATTGGAAAAAAAAACTACAGAACGATGTTTGTCGTTGTTCAAGGAGTATGTACGCAAATATCAGATCACAATTTTTCTAAAATTTTCCCTCTTGTCCGAAATTTTTTTGGGAAAATTTTGGGTACAGCTCTACGTCATACGCTTTTAAATGTTTTACTTAGTGTGTGTACCAATATTCAGCTAAATCGATTCAAAAATAACCGAGAAAATCTGTTTTAAAATATTTTTGGATAGTACCTCCTCGTCCATAGCCTAAAAGAATTAAGTTTCCTGTTCGTTTGCCCCAACATTTTTGTCAGACAATTACATTTTTTGTTTAAGAGTATAATTACTTGTATCCTACTACTTTTGTCGGAAAAATGGTGGTAAAGATAAGGGATGCACGAACCCAGAATTGTTTAAAAGTATAGTTAATTAATAAAAATTAAATTTTTTGTCCGACTTTGGATGTGCCCCACTATTTATGTCGGGCACTTAGATTTTTTGATTTGGAATATAACTACTTATAACCTGATACATGTGCTGAAAATTTTTTTTTTTAATTCAAGAAAAAATACAGAACGACGTTTGTCGTTGTTCAAGGAGTATGTACACAAATTATCAGATCACAATTTTTCTAAAATTTTCCCTCTTGTCGGAAAATTTTTTAAGAAAATTTTGGGTTCCGATCTACGTCATACCCTTTTAAATGCTTTACTTAGTGTGTGTACCAATTTTCAGCTAATTCGATTCAAAAGTAACCGAGAAACACTGTTTTAAAATTTTTTTTGATAATACCTCCTCGTCGATAGCCTAAAAGAATTAAGTTTTCTGTTCGTTTGCCCCAACATTTTTGTCAGACAATTACATTTTTTGTTTAAGAATATAATTACTTGTAACCTACTACTTTTGTCGGAAAAATGGTTGTAAAGATAAGGGATGCACGAACCCAGCATAATTTAAAAGTATACTTTACTAATAAAAATTAAATTTTTTGTCCGACTGTCGAGTTGCCCCAATATTTTTGTCCGACACTTTGATTTTTTGATTAAGAATATAATTACTCATAACCTACTAATGTTGTCGGAAAAATGGTTGTAAATAAAAAAAATTCAGGAAATTGACATCTTCGGCGCGTCCGACTGCGCATATGCCCCGTGAAAATTGTCCGACAAGGTTACCACATTATTGTAAAAATGTTTTATGGTAGATACCGTTAAAATTATCCATGTGGTAATAAATTTATTATTTTCATAAATTTGACATATTTAGCGTGTCCGACGCGTCATATGCCCCAATATTTTTGTCCGACAAAATTGTTTTCGTTGTTTATATGATAAAATCCAGTGATTAAAATAGAATGACCAATGTGGTAATAAATTTTTTTCTTGCATAAAATTGACAACTTCGTCACCGCTTGACAGACAAACGCCCCACTACCATAATGCGCCAAGCTCAAAATTTGTCCGACTCCACAAAAATAACAAGTACAAAAAGTTTCAACGGTGTGGTCATAAATAATAATTGTATATGCGGGCCCAAGGCCTTTTAAAAATTGTCACCCTTGTTGCAAAATAGCAATAACTGCGAAAAAATCATAAAAAACAAGTATTCGCATTTTACGTTTTTCAACCGTTTATGCTACACTTAGGACCTTCATAATTTTACCCAGAAAAACTATATCATATAATAAAACAATACTGTGAATTTCATTAAGATCGGTTCAATAGATTTTGCAAGAAACCAGCTTTCGCAAAAAAAATTCATTTTTTCAAAATGTTGCAGAACTGAAAATAAAGCAGACAGTAAGTTGAATTTATTTTTACGTATAGAAGAATACTGTACCTTTCTTCTATATGTAAAAAAAATTCAACTTGCTATCTGCTTTATTGTCAGTACTCCAACATTTTGAAAAAATTAATTTTTTTTGCAAAAGCTGGATTGCAAAATTTATTTTGCAAAATGTATTGAATCGATCTTAATGAAATTTACAGTATTGTTTTACTATATCATAAAGGTTTTCTGGTTAGAATATGAAGGTCGTAAGTGTAGCATAAATGGTTGAAAAACGTAAAATGCGAATACTTATTTTTTATGTTTTTTTCGCAATTATTGCTGTTTTGCAACAAGGATGACACTTTTTAAAATTTTTAACCAATCCTATATTGTAGGAAATTTAATTACCCAACTTTTATGTCAGTGTAACTTTTCTCAGAAGTAAATACTTTGAAAGTTAAAATCAAAAAACGAAGAAAAAAATCGAAGTTTTTCTTAATTTTTTGACATTTTGATTATTTAAACAATGTTCCGGACCGTTTAGAGTGGAAGGATAACTCAATTATTATTTCCAAATGATTTTCAAAATATCTATTAGACAAGTTCATTAAAAATTATCCATCATTATTTAATCAAATAAAATAAGGAAATGGATTAACAGTTTTATATGCTGACCTAAATATTTTCGGAAGGTGGGATAAGTTATAAGTTACAAAATATGTTTAATTTTATATACTGCAATTCATTAGGTATAACAAACTGTTCACGAATTTAATAAATTATTTTGCTCAAATGTGGGCAAAGTCTGCCTCAAATGAACGGAATTTCTCTTGTCTCAAAAGAGTCAAAACGTATTGTCGAAACACCATGAAACAAGAGAGAATATCAAACTTGTCTCAAATGTCAATTGAAAAAAACTTTTAAAACCTCTCCAAAACAATAATAAATTTTACAATGACGTTATAACCCATTTTGCTACTTCGAAACAACATAGACTAGAGTTAATTTATAAACAGGTTTACAAAAAAAAAACAAAAAAAAAATAAAAAAAATAAAAAAAACAAAAATTAAAAATATTCTATGAAATTGAAGCCTTTTAATTAGATGGCATACCTATCTGAGGGTATGCGAGAGTTACACCCGTCTCCTCACCCTAGAGTGAGAGAGTTACACCCGTCTCTAATCTTGGATGTAAGAGCACTAACATCAGCAGAAATAGGAAGCGATCATAAATTGGTATTGTGCAAAATCAGAATGAAAACACATCTATGTGATAACAAAACAGCAGAATACACCACCAAGATTAAAGTCGAAAGCTTACAGGACGACTCCACCAGATACCTATTCCAAAAAAGACTAACGGAAAAAAGCAGCAACATGTATATCACAGAAAGTGACGGAGTCGAAGAAAGCTGGGCAAAAATTAAGTCTAATATCTTAGCCTCAGCCAAGGAAGTTCTTGGTGAAAGAAACATTAATAAAAATAAATCGCTTCCAAGACGAAGAACTCCATGGTTTTGTACAGAAGTGAAGGAAAAATGTAAGAGAAGAAAAAAGCCTACCTAAAATACATGTCAACTAAAACTAATGGAGGTAAAGGAACTAATAGAACCAAAACACATAGAAAAGGATACATGGATTGACTATCTAAAAAAGCTTTATGCAGAGGAAGAACAAATAATGCTAGAACCGGAAACACCAGAAATTACCACAGATGAAGATGTTAATATAAGTGCACAGGAAGTACGAAAAACACTCGAAAAGCTGAAGAACAGAAAAGCTGCAGGTAAGGATGGAATACCAAACGAACTACTGAAATATTGTGGAGCAGCAATGACAGAACAATTAACAACATTAATTAACAAAATCATAAAACACGGTAAAATACCGGAAGAATGGAGAACGAGCGAACTAATCCTACTATTCAAAAAAGGAGATAAAAAGCAGCCAGAGAACTACAGAGGTATCAACTTGTTAAATACTACCCTAAAACTTACAACTAAAATCTTACAAGACGTAATGAATCAGAGGATAAGTTTAGCAGATGAACAACAGGGTTTTCGTACTGGAAGATCGTGTACAGATGCAATATTCGTCATAAAGCAAATTACTGAGAAATCACTAGAGTATAATAGACCAGCATTTCTATGTCTGATTGACTTAAAGAAAGCATTTGACAGAGTAAGACTCAGGGATGTAATCCACCTTCTGTATAATAGAGAAATCCCTCTAGATATCATAAAAACTATTGAGAACATCTACCAAAATAACAAGATGGAAGTCAGAATAGATGGACAACTTACAGAACCTGTAGATATAGGCAGCGGAATAAGACAGGGAGACTCATTGAGTCCTCTGCTTTTCAATTTAATCATGGATGAAATCATCAAAAACGTCAACAAAGGAAGAGGATATAGAATGGGAAACAAAGAAGTAAAAATACTCTGCTACGCAGACGACGCAATATTGATAGCCCAAGATGAAGATAGTCTGCAAAGATTAGTCCACAGATTTAACATAAGAGCAAAAGAATTCAATATGACAATTTCATCTCAAAAAACTAAAACTTTAGTAATCAGTAAAGAACCAATCAGATGCAAAATAGAAATTGATGGTATCAGTATTGAACAAGTAATGGAAGTAAAATACCTTGGAATTACATTGTCAAGTTACGGAGACCTAGACAAAGAAGTGAGAAATCAAGTACAAAAAGCAAATAGATTGGCAGGATGCCTTAATAACACTATATGGCGAAACCGACATATTAACACTGAGATGAAGTCAAGAATTTATAAAGCCAGTGTAAGACCAATAATGACATATGCATCAGAAACAAGACCCGATACAGCCACAACACAAAGACTACTGGAAACGGCAGAGATGAGAGTACTGAGAAGAATTACAGGAAATACACTGAGAGATCGAAAGAGGAACGAAAATATTAGAAGACAATGTAACGTACAGTGTATAAACGAATGGACACTAAATAGAAAAAAAGAATGGAACAACCATATAACCAGAATGGGGGAGACACGTGTGGTCAAAATAGCACGAGATAAATCACCAATCGGCAGAAGAAGTATCGGCCGACCGCGCAAAAGATGGAGCGACAACCTTCCATAGAGGTATCAATCCGCCAATGAACAAGCAGAATTGCTTATAAAGAGGAAGAAGAAGAAGAAGAAGAAGAAGAAGACCTATCTGAGGAGACGAACCCTTGCCGACCCTGTCCCTAAAGCCACGAGCCGCCACTGCTATAAACGAATCCTAAATGAAACGAATATTAGTCAGACAAATAAAAGGGAACACTAGAAGAGCTTCTAAAAACAAGTGAAACACGACTTCTATGAAACACAAAGGGAAATATTAAGAATGATCAGACGATAAACATAAGAAATGAACGAACTAATAAAAACGGGACATATTCAGAAGGAAACATGGGCAGACTAGTTTCGATTTCTATTTGCTAAAAGTAACGATATTGAATCACCAACTCCAGAAGTGACGAAAAACAAAGAACTAAACATTATGGAGGGAGAGGCAAAAGAAGTATTAACCAAATTAAAAAATAGAAAATCGCCAAAAGAAGAAACTGAATGAAATTATAACACTAGGAGAAGAATCCGCTCACTCAGAAGTGCAGTAGGTATGTTCAAATGTATTTTCTTAGAATTCTTATATTTTGCATTAAAAACGTTTTTTTTTCGTTAATTGTTTTGAGGATATTATCTTCTTACGTTCATTGTTCTTTATGTTCTCCTCTTCTTCTTTTTGTGTAGACAGGGTTCTGTCTGTTTTTTCAATGTACCTCAAGTAAGTTGTTCCATTGTATTCGTGGTCTTCAAACTGATCGTCTTAATATTGGGGAACCGTCTCTTGTCGTCATTACTACTCTATTTTGTTATTTGGCTTATGTGGTCATTCCATTTCAATTCTATTCTTCTGCTTCTTACCCAGTTAATAGTGTTTTCTACCTTGCATCTCCGTCGTAAATCTCTACTTCTAGCTTTGTCTCATCGATTTTTCGAAGGGTGTTCATCTCTGTTGTTTCTATTATTCTTTTATCCAGTCTGTATTAGGTCGTGTTACTGCTGCGTATGTCATTATTGGTCTGATGACTGATTTGTTAATTCTGCCTGTCACTTCTTTTCCGATATTTTTATTTCTGCATATTGTTATTTTGGCAAACTGCGGCTCTATTTGCTCTATTCAATTAATCTTCCAGTTATGTTTAGAGTTTTCCGTAGCAAGATAGTGTGATGCTTAGATATTTAAACTCTATATCACTCGTTCTATTAGATGACTCTGACTCTTCAGCTTTAATTTACAAATTAGTACTTAGTCCTTCTTTATGTTCTTTATAAATAAATTTATATTAAAAATATCTTTTAAATATTAAAAATCAAAGCTACCATTATAAAAGAATACCATTCACACATATAAAAACAAAATCCAAGTATTCCTTAAGCCTTATGTGTGGTCTGTAGCTATAAAGTTGCGATCGTAATGAATCACTTAGCCGAAGAAGAGACAAGATGGGATCGACGGGCGTCCCTAGGCGTCGGGACGCATCGAAAGTTGGATATTTATAAACCGATCGGCACGTCTGGTTCAAGACCTTGAGGTCAGGCCTCGTAAAATCCGAGCATTAATCAGTTGAAATAAACCGATAATAGAGGTACTCTTCATTATATTGGAATCTGGGATGGATGCATGGTGGTTTATACAATAATATTAGTTAGTTCATAATAAGAAAATTTGGAAGAGAAGTAAAAATATTATACTGGAAATATATGAATTAAAGAGAAGCAAACTTACTATAATGGCATTCTCTCCGTTTTTTTTAAAGGACACTAGATAGCGCGACTGATTTTTTCATAAATTATATAAAAACCACTGTCGTGTAAACATAATTTGCAACTTTCTAGTATAAACAAAAATATAAAACAATGCGTAAAGAATAGACGAACAACAGGAATATTTATTTCTTATCTACCTGTCACTGTATTAGGTACACGTATTTCAGCATTTTGACATCATCAGCTACACCTTGCCCTGAGACTAGATGAGAAACATCCACGTACCTATATTGCTGGTTAATACTCAACCTTCAGTCAGTAAAATAGTGTACTGTGAATTAAAGAAAAGGGACAGAGAATGTCATTGTATTAGGTTTGGTTCTATTTAATTCGAGAGTAGCATGGTTAGGTCAAAAATAAAACAGATACATAGTAACGAGCAATTCAAAAAACAATACAGAAAATTCTGTAGAGATACGAGACAATTAACAAAAGACTTTAAACCTAGAGAAAGTTTTTGGAAGGATAAAGAAGTTGATGAAGTGAAGCACTGATGATGAAAGTATTCTAAGCAATTGGAACGAATATTTCCATGAGTCAAGAGATAAAATTATGCCATATGGAAACGGATACATAGTTTAATCACCCAAATATGTGATGATAAATAACCCCTTAAGAATGGAAATGGGACTTTTATGTTCAATTCACAAAAAAGGGAATAAACAAGAATGATATACATGTCTTTGGAGGAATTATATTATTAAACATATCATACAAAGCGTTTTCTTCTCTCCTGCATAAAAAATTAACGTTCTTTGCAGAAGGATTTATTGGTGACTGCAAGAGATTATACCTGGGAACCTGGATTTCCGAAAATAATGATCAAAGAACAGAAATAGGTCCAGGACAGAAATAACAAGGAATGAGTTAGTAAAAATGAAAAGAATTAAAAAATACAGAATCCTTTGTAAAAGGTATATTAAGTCATACCGGTTAGGCGACTACCCTAATAAGGGCTACATCACAAAACAAAACGTTTTCGGATTAACAAGTAATCCATCATCAGAAAAGAATTCTCTTCAATAATGACCTCAGATTAGAACTCAGAGTAAGAGCTCTGAGATCTTACGTATTATCTGTATTACAATATGGACTTAAATGATGGACAGTGAACAAGAACACATAAATAAGCTACAGTTTTTTGAAATATGGTATTACAGAAGGATGCTTAGAATAGCATGGACATAGAAGAAAACGAATACGTAAATACTGCGAGAAATGGGCAAAGACTACGAAATAATAAACACAATAATAATAAAAAAGTAAATAAGGTCAGCCAAGACTGTCGACAATACAGCGTCGAACTATTGGTTGACATCAGGAAAGATGTTCCCTGAAACGGAGGGTTCATTACTGGCCATTCAGGATGAGGTTATATCAACCAAAAATTACCTGAAATATATCGTCAAAGACCCTCAGGTCCAAAGATGTCAAACCCAAGAAACCATCCAACACCTTACAGGGGGCTGCCAGGCATTTGCTGCAACTGAATACAAGAAACGGCATGACGCAGTGGAAAAAATCCTCCATCAAGAGATAGCTATCAAGCTGGGACTTCTCCAAACGGACCATCTATCATATTATCAATACGTCCCTGAGAGTATGCTTGAGAATGGCAACTACAAGCTATACTGGGACCGTACTGTGCTCACAGGCCAAACAGTGGCAAATAATAGACCAGATCTCGTACTAGTTATTATATTAACAAGATAAACAACACTAATTGATGTGGCGATACCAAACAACAATAATCTACGTAGTAAATTTACTGAAAAGATCGCCAAGTACAGAGATCTGGAAATTCAGATACAAAGACAATGGAGAATGCAAAGTACCAAGTACGAGTGTGAGACGATGATATCCAACCTATTCGGAGACGTCATTTAAAGAATAAATAAGACTCTGTATACTGTGTATTTACACTTTCTTCCAATATTTCCTTCGTTATTCCTCTCACCGTTTTTTTTTTCAAATCATTTCACCTAAACATCGATACTTAATTTAATAGACTCACACCTACACAACAATTAGGCCTGGATCACGCGTACCAAAAAAAAGTTGATTAATAGAAAGCTGAAAATTTGTTAGTAGCTTAACGGTGTCTCGTCGAACAAACTTTTATGTACGGGGACACTGGAACAGAGGAAGTTTTAATTGTGGAACAGGTTAAAAATTTGGAACGTCAGACTACGAAAACGTGCCATGTATTTTGTCGTCGGACAGACCATCCAATTGATTTGTTACCCTTTCATTAAACTCTCATGCAAAAATCAGACTGGTATTTATCACCAACTGGGCATTTTAATAAGTCCGACACGTAGAACATGTCAAATGACAGGAATTATGACAGGTGATAAATAGCAGTCTGATTTTTGCATAATTGTTTAATGAAATGATAACAAATCAATTGGAAGTTCTGTCCGACAAAATACTTAGAACGTTTTCGTTGTCTAACGTTCCAAATTTTTAACCGCTTCCACAATTAAAACTTCCCCTGTTCCAGTGTTCCCGTACATCAAAGTTTGTCCGACTAGACACCATTAAGCTATGGTGTATTCCACGAATATACGACTGTTTTGGATTATCGCGACAACGAATATTTTAGTGTGCGAACATAAGAAGTGCGAAAGTAATTTGCTATATAATAATTACTCCAATAAACAACAATATAATTTGCAATTTACTTTCGTTTTTCATATTTTGCACAGTAAAATATTCGTTGTGGCAATAATCCAACAGGGTCGTATATTCGTGGAATGGGGTATACATATTAACAAATCTTATTTGCCGACAGAGAGCCTTCGAGTTTTATTCTTGCTGTTTAGTTTTGGCAAGATTTGGAGTAGCTTCTTGTTCTTAACATTGTCAAAGGCCTCAAATACTTAAATACCGGTTTGGTATAAATTGTTTAAAATTCAATATTTATTGAGCAAACCAGAATTAGAATGCAGCTTTATTAGAACAAAATCTGTCTCAATATTATCTTTGTCTTTTTCTTTAAATTCACCAATACTACAATATCCAAGTCTAAGTTTCTCATGATGTATTTACATTTTCCAACATTTCTTCGTTATTCTACCGTTGTGTTTCACACCGTTCTCGCTTAAAAATCGATGCCTATTTTAATACTTAGAGTTATTGACTCATACACAACAATGTACTACTTAGATGTGTGCTAGCATTATTTGAACATTAATTATATATTGTACCACACTGATAGTGTCCCATTCCGCAACAAACTCTGCGTGCCTGTCTATGAACAAGCCGCGGAGAAATGTTTGTTCGAACACCCACTTTATTTGTGTCCTCTCCTTATTATATGCACCGTCGTACCGATTACTACGTACACCACAACCGCAGCCGACGACGACGGAAACGACGACCAGATATCAGGCGAAATTCTTGGCAATCGTCTCCGAGATGCTATTATCGAAGACAATAACACACGCACGCACCTCCTCCAACATTAATAACCAGTCGAATAACTGAGAAACTGAGAATGCACCTAAAAGTCCACATTTCAAAAGTCCATCTTTTCAAGAAATTCTTTATTTATTGTCTAGCTTTCCACACCGTATATTAGTACTTCTTCTTGAAGTACCCTCTCCGATTATCGATTAGGTACTTTGTTATGAATTGCGGATGTCTGTCGATACCACGGCCTGGGCCACTTCTTCCGACGCTCTTGGCCTTTATTATGAGGTTTAGCAGGGTTACATGGCCGAAATATTGTAGCTTTCGAATTTTTATTGTCTGCTATTTCTATGCTTTTTTTCATTCGGTGTAAAACTATTTCAATTCTTGCTCGATCGGTCCAACTTATTCATAATATTCGTCGTTAGATCCACATCTCAAAGGCCTCCAATTTTTTCATTAGTGTCTCTGTAAGGGTCCAGCTCTCCATGCCGTGGAGAAATGTAGATACTATGTAGCAGGTATTAATCTGATTTTAAGATTTAATGTAAATATGGCTCTGGCTTTTTCGATGCATATTCTTATGTCTTTTTTTATATCCTAGATATTGTTAACGTTGGCGCTCAAATAGATGATATTGTGAACTATTTCCACAATATTATCCACAATATTACTTAAACAATTTAGGAGGATAACTTAAAAAATTTAGGAGGCTAACATTGAAGAAGAAACAGGCTTTAAAGCCTACTTACAAGAAGGAAGAAGAAGAAGAAGAAGTGGACTATTTCTAACTTTATTCCATATTAGGAAGTATGAAGCTTTAAACCATACCTAACACATGTTTCTGCCATATAGGAGTAGGGAAAAGACATAGCGTTTAACTATTCTAATTTTTAGAGTCACAGAAAGATACAGAACTGTCAACAGTTTTTTCATTTTGACGAACGCAGCTAATATTTGAAACGCGAAGCCCGCTCAATAACCTGTCATTTAAAACTAATATTGTCAAAAGTTGTTGTTAATATTTTTTAAACTAATAACATCATCTAATACTTTATCAAAGGGTCTCTGCAGGTCGCCCAAATTGTTGACTATTATAGCTGTATCGTCGACATGTTGTTGACAAGATAAATTGAATAGAATTGTCGAGAGAATACATCCCTGTTGTAAACTTCAGATTACTTATTTGCCGATAGAGAGCCTTCGAGTTTTTTTCTTGCTGTTTAGTTTTGGCAAGATTTGAAGTAGCTTCTCGTTCTTAACATTGTCAAAGGCCTCAAAGACTTAAATAACGGTTTGGTATAATTTTATTTAAAATTCATTATTTATCGAGCAAACCAGAATTTGAATGCAGCTTTATTATAACAAAATCTGTCTCAATATGATCTTTATGTCTTTTTCTTTAAATTCACCAATACTACAATATCCAAGTGTAAGTTTCTCATGATATATTTACATTTTCTGCCAACATTTCTTCTGTTATTCCACCGTTTCACACCGTTCTCGTCTAAAAATTGATGCCTATGTTAATAGACTCATTGACTCATACACGACAATGTACTCAGATGTGTGCTAGCATTATTTGAACATTAATTATACATTGTACGACACTGATAGTGTCCCATTCCGCAACAAACTCTGCGTGCCTGTCTATGAACAAGCCGCGGAGAAATGTTTGTTCGAACACCCACTTTATTTGTGTCCTCTCCTTATTATATGCACCGTCGTCGTACCGATTACTACGTACACCACAACCGCAGCCGACGACGACGGAGACGACGACCAGATATCAGGCGAAATTCTTGGCAATCGTCTCCGAGATGCTATTATCGAAGACAATAACACACGCATGCACCTCCACCAACATTAATAACCAGTCGCAGGGTATTTTTAGACACATCAAAACATTGTTAATTACTTCGACTTTGGGCGGTCTGTACTATTTACACCGTACTTACTCTAAGTGAGTAGATTTTAATGAGTCACTGTATTGCAAACTCCCAAGTGAAACGTTGCTAACATAATTATCAGGCTTAAGTAATTTTGTATCATTATAAGATTTCGTGAATCAAAACAGAATTGAAAAAGAAGTCATGAATTGTAACGGAAGTTAAAATCACAACTTTGCCGACAATACAGCAACTATGATAGCCAATATGACACAATGATAAAGAAATATGCTTTATTGCCACTGAAAATTTTTACAATTTTATGGACAAAGCTTACATACAGTCAAAAGAAAAACATAATATAAATAACAAATAACAACTACAATTTACTAAAATTAGATAAATCGTCAATAATGTACAGCAGTGGTGCTCAGACTTACACTGCGTGGGCTCTACCACATAAACTGCAAGCGTCCAGCGATCGACTACTAATAAAAAAAATTGAAAATAAAAAACTTTATTTCACATTTCTATCTGATAAAACGTTGTAACTACAGAGAGTTGTAATTAAAGATGTTTTTCATCTTAATTTTACTTGTATGTTAATGCACTTCATGAAGTGCATGGCACTTCATATCATCCACAAGTGAAAGCAGTCTCCACCTTTTCCATATGTATTTTTTCCGTGAATCGCGATCGACTACAAAAACTTTGGCGATCGACCGGTCGATCGCGATCGACCGTTTGAGCACCGCTGATGTACAGTATAAAATATAAAAGCCAAGACAAAAACAATTTATTGCAAAATTTATATAAATTGAAAATTGAACATACAACAAATAAAATAAAATAGGTACAACATACGGAACTGACAAATTTATGCTACTGCGTATGAAACCCAATTTTCTTAGTTATTCATTGAGAAATTCTTCTATTGAATAATATGGTCTTTTGGATAGATAGGCTTTTGTCATTTTACGGAACTTAGGGAAAGATGTTGCAGATTTAAGTTGTAACGAAAGATGATTGTACAGTTTCTTTGCGGAATATAATATAGATTTCTTTACTAACTCAGTGGATGGAATCGGTAAATAAATATCAAAGATTGAATTTCTGGTGGAGTAAAGATGATTGGGCCTTGATGGAAAGACATGAAGGTGTTTACGAATTAAACAAACCGTTTCTAGAATATATAAAGATGGAAGTGTTAAAATTTCGTGATCTCTGAAGTAACTTCTGCAATGTGTAGATCTTCTGAGGCCAAACAGATATATCTTATTGCCCTTTTTTGCAATCTAAAAATTACATCAAATTGAGCTGCTGTACTGAACCCCAAAGAGGAAGACCATATCGAAGATGAGACTCGAATAACGAAAAATATGTTATTTTAGAAGATGCTAAATTGAGTTCTCTTGAGACAGATCTTATTGCATAGCAAGCTGAGGCGAGTTTCTTACTTAACGAATCGATATGAAGGGACCATTTGAGGTTGCTGTCTAAAAAAATACCAAGAAATTTTACAGAATCAACGGTACTGATCTGGCAGTTATTAAGAGGCAAAGGTTGAAGAGCTCCTTTATAGGATATTGCTACTGTTTTATTTACGTTAAAAGAGAGTAAATTAGAGTCAGACCAGGTCTTTACCGTCAGTAGATCCGAAGTTATAGTTTCATGAAGAGATGCAATAGTTGAGTTGCTCCAAGTGATACTGGTATCATCAGCGAAAAGAAAACCATTGATTTTTAAATTAGTAATGTCATTTATAAAGATAAGGAACAGTAGAGGACCTAATACTGAACCTGGTGGTACTCCACATACAATGTTTTTGAGACTAGAGTCAGTATCATTTGCTCTAACTAGTTGTTTCCTATTATTCAAGTAGGATTGGAACTAATTCAAAGAAATACCACGAATTCCATAGAAATTTAGTTTTGTAATCAAGATGTCGTGATTTACACAATCAAAAGCTTTGGCATAGTCGCAGAAAACAGTGGCAGTATAAAGATTATTGTTTAGTGCTTGGTAAACCTCATGTAGTACAGAAAACATGGCATCAGTGGTACATTTATTTGTTAAAAAGCCGAACTGATTTTGTGATAAAATGTTGTTATCAACGATAAAGGACATAAGTCGAGTTTTAATGAGTCTCTCAATAATTTTGGAGAGCACCGGTAGTAAGGCAATAGGTCTATAATTGCAGGCATCAGATTTTTCGCCACCCTTATGAAGAGGAATAATAATGGCTGTCTTTAGGCACTCTGGAAATTTACCTTTTTCGAAGGAATAATTAATTAGTGAGAGGAGGATTTCCAACACATTTTCTGTGAGATTAGAGAAAATTTTTATAGATAGTCCATCAGTACTACAGGATGATTTGCTTTTGATACTATTGATTGTTTGGATCAGTTCAGAGTTATCGACTAGTCGTAAAAAGAATGAATTCGAGACCTTTCCTGAATTAGGAAGATAGGAAATGGGATCTTGTTGCGGCAAAATTGTTGATGTTATGTTTTTACTCACATTAACGAAGTAGTCGTTTAGACTTTCAGGATTTGGAGGGGAAAATGATTGAGCTGTGTGAGTTTTATTTCGAAGATCGTTTATTATAGACCAAGTCTCTTTTGCAACACTTTTAGAGCTTCCCAGACGATTTTGATAATAGGCTTTTTTAGATGACCTGACAAGTTTTAGATATGTTGTCCTGTACTTCAAGATATATTCAGTGACAGCAACATTGGTAGTAAATTTCTTGATGTATAGTAGTGAACGCATATTCTTAGCTGATATGCGAATACCTTTCGTAAAGACAGGTTAACATACAAAACATCTGAAAAGAGCAAGCAACGGTAATTATTACTGAACATACAGAAGAATTCTGAAAATGTCGTGGACATAACATGTCACAAACAAAGGGGTTCTGAGAATAATAAATAAAGAACTGGAAATTTTCGTCTTCTACAAGAAATAAATTGTATGAAGCCATGGATGAATTCCACATCCCCGATAAACTGATAAGATTGGCTACCATGCGTAAAGTTGTTTGCAAAGTCGAAATACAGGACGAACAATCAGAGGTTTTTTGAAAAACATATTGGGCTGCGACAGGGAGATGCACTGGCGTGTCTCCTTTTCAACATAGCTCTGGAAAAGGCGGTCAGAGATGCCCAAATAGACAACAGAGGAAATATTTTTAATAAATCATCCCAAATTTTGGCATATTCAGAATATGTGGACCTAGTTGCCCGTACAACACGCAAGCTAGTATACCACCTTCCCAAATGCCTCAAAAAATATGGGCGTGCAAGTAAATGAGAAGAAAACTAAGAGAATGACATCAACACCCAACAATAGAGCCAGAAACATCGGTCAGCAATTCACAATTATTGATACCTTTAAAGTGGTGGACAAATTCATATAGGTAGGCTCCCTGATCACCAAGGATTCATATAGGTAGGCTCCCTGATCACCAAGGAGAACAACCCTCTTAGAATACATGTCCAACTAAATGTCCATACAGACAGAAAAAGTATGGAATATGCTTAGAAATCATAAGGAACCAGTCGAAGAATATGTATGTAGTATAATAGTCTAACAAGTAACCTCCTTCGCCGATTAGGGCAAATCTGAAAAAAAATATTAGTTCTGAGAAGTACAACTTTTTTTTAGCAATACATGTAAAATTGTAGATTAATGAGGCCATTAGTATTTTTTAAAAGCTGCATAAAAATGATCTTGGATCTTTCATTGAACATCGAGAAATAAAACGACAAAGGAACCAAAAGAATAGCTGGATAACTCCTTCAGACTACACTGTCAAATTTTGGTTCCGTGAATATTTGAATTTTTCAATGGCCCTATATTTGCATTGATTGAACCACTTATTAGGCCTGGATCCCGTGTACCAAAAAAGTTTATTAATAGCAAGCTAGTCGAACAAACTTTAATGTATGGGAACACTGGAAAAAAGTAAGTTTTAATTGTATAATGTGATTTTAACTGTGGAACGTGTCATCCTGACAAATTTATGATTGTGAAAACTAGCAGGATGTTTTTAAGTTTAATCAATAGCAAACTTAATATAATATATGAAAAAATGTTTGTCCGACAAATATGTTGGGCATTTTAATAAGTCCGACACGTAGAACATTTCAAATAACAGATGACAGGACTTATGTTGGTTGTAAACAGCCGTCTTATTTTTGCATGAGAAGTTTAATGGAAGGGTAACAAATCAATTAGAAGTTCTGTCCGACAAAATACATGGGACGTTTCCGTAGTCTGACGTTCTAAATCTGTAATTTGTTCTTGTTCCACAATTAAAACTTCCCCTATTCCAGTGTTCCTGTACATCAAAGTTTGTCCGACTAGACACCGTTAAGCTATTAACAAATTTTCAGCTTGTTTATTAATGAACTTTTATTTGGTACGCTGGATCCAGGCCTATATTAGACGACCCACCGATGCAGTTACACCGGAACTTCTGAAAAAAGTCCACAAAATGGTTCTAGCTCATGAAAAAGTGAAGGTAAAGTGAAGGTGCATGAATTGGCAGTTTAACAGGGACGTCTAGTGATAGTAGAAGGTGGTGAGGCACACTACACCTGAGGAATTTTATTATTATGGTTAGCTTCTCTTTAATGGCCGGAAGGTCGATTTTGTGACGTCATAACGCTAGGACTAATCTAGAACCAATAATCCCGTACAAAAAATCCTCAAAAATTATCCCTGGACAAGAAATCCCCAGACAAATAATCCCCGGACAAATAATCCCCGGACAAAAAATCCCCACAAAAAATCCCGGATAAATAATCTACAAAAAAATTTTATTCAAAATATCCCCACGAAGAATTCCGGACTAAAACCCCTCAAGAAATATTTGCTGTCGATTAGTTCTCTAAAACTTTTCCAGTGAATGCGATCGACTCAAATGCTTTCATCCTCAGTGCATAGAGTTATTTTGAATTCCAATTCCATATCGAAAACTTCAAATTTTACATAACAAAAGAGTGTGCGTTTTTTCAAAAATCGTGGAAGATATGGGGAATGAGCTAAGGCTGTGGGAATCATGTTGCAATATTATTCGCTTAAATCTTTTGCTTACTCTGATTTGAATAACTATGTTCAAAAAAATTTTACAAAAAAGACACAACCACAACATACAACATTCTTAAAACACTTAAAAACTGCTTTTGTATATAAATGTAACAAATAAATAAAAAAATAATTTATTAGTTATATTATATTTTACAAAAAAAAAACACAAACACAAAATACAACATTTTTGAAACACTTAAAAACTTTTTTAAACACGTTAATAAAATCATTTTTTAAGTTAAATTGTGGCTTATTTCCCATTTAGAATAATAAATTACATAAATGCCACAAAGAAATAGCTTTAGAACAATATATTAGGCGATAATGAACAATGATTTAAAATGAACATGTTTTAAATACATATCCATAAACTTCTAAAATATACCATTCGTATATACCGCTTATGCATAGAAAATAGAAAGCTATGATCTGCAATCGACTTGGTGCTTGTAGTCGGTTCAGTTCGGCTATTCCTATTCCGTTCCGCAGAGCCTGAGGCCGTTCGGTTATTCCTATTCCGTTCCGCGGAGCCTGAGGCCGTTCGGCTATTCCTATTCCATTCCGCGGAGCCTGAGGCCAGCCTCAAGGATGGATGAATTTTGTTCCTAGAATCGGTGGAATATTTTTCTAATTTTGCCGGTTTTACTGTTGGCGTTGTCCCATACTGTTGCAGATGGTGTGAGGCTAGCTTCAACTGTAATGACTTGAGAAAGTTGGAATGAGATGCATGATGCATAGATGCATAATATAATACTGGCACGCGGAAGACTGATAAAAAGATAAAGAGTCAGGGCCGTACCGATTTTAATTTTTTTCATAAAAATAAAGGTATTTAGGAAATTTCTAAAAGCTAATTTTTTATTTAAAAAACTGATTATAAAACAACGAAATAACGTAAATAGTCGATTGATATACTGATGAGGCACTGCCTCACCTGCCTCATAGGACAAGCCGCCACTGCAGTTTAAAGTCACTTATGGATCTGGACAGTGCGAATTCATATCAATCTTTAATAATATCTTAATGCCTAAATATCTATAGATAATTTTTAGCAATACTCACTTCCATCAAATATTAATATTTAGAACATATTTTCCATAACAGACAAATTTGGAAAATATGCTTTTTTTCTCAGTATATGTTGCAAAGAGAGCAAAGAACGTCTGTTCCCAATAATTCTATTTCTGTTGGGTTGTACGACAATCTGGAATCTAACAGAAATTGGCAATGTGCTTTAAAACAATTAAAACTGAGTCGAAATATCGAGGGTGGAAGAAAGGGTTGCATCGAAAAAATAGCATGATTTGTAGAAATAGGGGAAGCACTTGGCGGATGCTCGCAAAGCAGGCGTTCTTAAGCCAAGAGTCGATTTTATATATCTGGTGCGATATTTGAACATTGAACATCCGCGTTCTGCTGAAATTTATCTAAAATCGATGGATCCTTAATTAATTAAATTAAAATTGCTGCGAATTTATGAACCAGCGAAATGGGAATGAACAGTTGTCGGTTACTACGATTTAAAACTTGTTTTATAGTCCTTACAAATATTTACTGTTATATGGCAATTATTCCTTATATACAGGGTGTCTAGAAACTCTACCGACAAACGAAGACAGGAGATCCCTCAGATAATTGTAAGATAATTGAACCCAATTCACCTAATCCGAAAATGCTTTCTAAGGGAGCTAGAGCTCTTTGAAGATGGCGTCATGTACTTAGTTTGTCTTAAATATCTCCAGAATTCTCCTATTTAGAAAAACAAAAATTGGTATACATATTTACTTTCCAGAAATGAATCGATTCCTTCCATTGCGAATTTCTACTACCGGTCATAGGCGTCCGTTTTGGGTAGGGCAACGAATATTTTATCGCATAACTTTTTTGCCTTTAACTTTTAAGCATTTTTGATAATGGATTATTAAATTGTGATATATTTTAGTACTAAAAGGTACTCTTTCTTTAAGTCGGTAGGACACACCGTTTTCCAGAAAAATCAATTTGAAAGTTTTTTCTTCTTGGAATTTGAAAAAAAAAAATTAAAAAAATTGAAAAAAAAACTATGTATTTTATCAACTTAAAGCAAGAGTAACTTTTAGTACTCGAATGCCTCATAATTTAATAAACTAGTGTCAAAAATGCTTAAAAATTAAAGACAAAAAGTTATGCTATAAAATAACTGTTGACCTACCCAAAACGGACGCCTATGACCGATACTGGAAAGTTGCAATTAATGAAATCAATTCATCTCTGGAATATAAATAAATGTACCAGATTTCGTCTTTCTAAATAGTTTTTTTTGAAATTTTTTTTTAAATTCAAGAAACGAAAAACTTTCAAATCGATTTTTCTAGAAAACGGTGTATACTATCGACTTAAAGCAAGAGTACCTTTTAGTACTAGAATACCTCACAATTTAATAATTCAGAGTCAAAAATGCTTAAAAATTAAAGACAAGTTAGGCGATAAAATAGCCGTTGCCCTACCCAAAACGGACGCCTATGATCGGTACCAGAAATTCGCAATGGATGGAATAGAGTTATCTCTGAAAGATAAATACGCTCACCTATGTTTGTTTTTCTAAATGGAATCGTTCTGGAGTTATTTAAGAAAAACTATACAAGACGCCATCTTCAAAGAGCCCTAGCTCCCTTAGGAAGCATTTTCGGACTAAGCGAATTGGGTTAATATGTCTTAAAATTATCTGAAGAATATTCTGTCTTCGTTTGTCGGTAGAGTTTCTGGACACCCTGTATATTTAAATTTATGTTATACTCATGAATACAAGCAAACATATTGATATCATATAGATGTTATAGTCAAAGCCCGAATTTCAGGCACTCCTAGGTTTGACTAGGTAATCTTCAGGTCTGACTGACGCTCTTAGTCAAAGCCCGAAATAAATTACAGATTCGGCCTTTGACTAGTAAAACATAGGAGAGACTAAGTTGGCCAGGGAAAGGTCGAAATTTAATTCTATAAAATCGGGGTTTGACTAGTCAAACCCCGATCAGCTATTAAAATGTCGTAATTTGTTAGATTAGGTTTAATAAAACGTCATTTTTTAATTTTAATGTTTATTATTTTTATATTGTCGTATTTAAAATAAAAAATTATTGTGTTTATTCTCACATGTTGAGGCATTATGGCATTTAGAGTTACACAATACGTTAGACCTTTTACACTTACATAATTTTGAAGAGCATTTCTTATTGCAGTAGCATTTTATAAAGCCTTGTCGTCCAAATTTAGAAATTTTTTGTATTGATTTCTCTTAGAGACAGAGACAGCTTTCTGGAACAACTTCGAAATTAGGAAATTTCGCTTTGCATTCTTTTATTTGATTTCTTGAAAAAGTGTGTTTATTGTTCCGTATTTCGTACCAATTCTATATAAACCATCAATTGTTTTATCTTCTATGCTACTTAATATATTTCGAGCATCCTCTTTGGCTCTATCAAAGCTGGGGATAGGTATTGTTACAGTTTTTCCGATCGAAATTGGAGGACATTTTTTTTCACTTAATTGTTTCATAGCATTAGCCTAAGCATGAAGACCTTCAATCGCATTTCTTTATTTATTTTAATCTTTTCTGTATGTGCACAACGCATGCTCGAACGCGTGCCAAGGAGATGCTCGAAATATTTTGGATATCATACAAGATAAAACAATAATTATTATTGACGGTTTATATGGAGTTGGTATGGAAAACGGAACAATAAACACACTTTTTCAAGAAATCAAATAAGAGAATGCAAAGAGAATTTTCCTAATTTCGAAGATGTTCCAGACGTTAAGCTGTTTCTAAGAGAAATTAGTACAAAAGATTCTAAATTTGGAGGACAAAGATTTATAAAACACCACTGCAATAAGAAGTGCTCTTCAAAACCATGCAAGTGTAAAAGGTCTAACGTATTGTGCAACTCTGAATGCCATATTGCCTCAACATGCGAGAATAAAAACTAATTTTTTGATTTTAATTACGACAATATAAAAATAATAAACAATACAATTGACAAATGACGTTCTATTTAGCATAATCTAACCAATTACGACATGTTAATAGCTGATCGGGGTTTGACTAGTCAAACCCCGATTTCATAAAATTTAATTTCGACCTTTGCCTGACCAACGTAGTCTCTCCTAGGTTTGACTAGTCAAAGGCCGAAACTGTAATTTATTTCGGGCTTTGACTAAGACCGTCAGTCAGACCTGAGTTTTGCCTGGTCAAACCTAGGAGTGTCTGAAATTCGGGCTTTGACTGTAACATAGATATTGTAATAGGTATCTCAGAATTGTTTATTTCGAGCTTTTCTCGTCGTTGTATGGCAGTATGGGATTTTGGTGGAGAATAGTACTTTACCATTAACCAGTAGTTGGTGTGATATTTGATTGGCTGTGGCTTGTGACTTAGCTTTTTCATCAGGTTACATGCATTGATACTGCTTCTGTCCAGCACAGTGGCGGCCGGTCAGGGTCGGCAGGGTCGGCAGTGCCGACCCACACATTTATAGATATAGATTTTTTAAATATTTGTATCTGTGAAATAAAAAAAAATCTATCAGATAATACAGACTAAATGTTATTCATGGTTTTTAAAAGAATTTGATCAATCCGAGCGTTAAGTGATCCCTGCACATAACAGACTTCTCAAAAAATGAATGATCCGAGCCATTTATCTGACTTTTCGGCTAGCCGTCCCTAACATCCGTAGCTTGACAATTTACACGTAAAACTCAACGACATAACAAGTCGATGAGCAAGCGAACATTACTTCTCTCTTCTCTCCGTGGGCAATAGCAGATACGGCATGGCAGGTTAAGCGCCAAGTACGGCACATTTCGGTCTGCCGGTCGGTGTTTCATTTGGAAGCATGCATCGGTAGAAATTGTCAAAAATAATCACGCCGTTTTACGTCGTTTAATTGATATTGTAATTTTTTTAAGTTGTCAGGAATTATCATTTAGTGGACATGATGGATCGAAGCATTTGTTAAAAATCAAAGTAATTATAGAGAATTAATAAAATTGTTTTAGAAATACCTATTTACTTTCTGATTCGAAGTGTATTCGTAATAGAGAATGAACTAAAATATAATCAAATAGTTAAATTTTGAATAACGTTGTTGAATCTGAGATTTAGAAAACCATTTGCTTTTCACTGAAAGTAGATGAAACTTCTGATTATCATGTCATTCACAATTATCAATTATTTTGTTCGATACGCGTTACGTGGTAATATTTATGAGAGGTTTTTATGTTTTAGAGATGTGAGTAAAAGCAATAGGGCAGAATATATTTTTGGTGTTTTAAAGAACAGATTCAAATTTTTTGATACCAAAAATAAATTGGTAGGGCAAACTGGGGCAATCTTATGACGGCGTTGCTGTGATGAGTGGTGAATTGAATAGTCTCCAGGCAAAAGTTAAAACTATTGCATCACAAGCTTTATTTACTCACTATTATGCGCATATAATGAATTTAGTTTTGCATGATACGTGTAAAAAAATAAAGAATATCGTCTTTTCTTGCCAGTTTAGCTCACCTAAACGGATTACTGCTTTAGAACAAATTTGTTTCGAAAAAAAGCGAACAGTTTGTCAGACGCTATCAAATTTTAAATCTCGGTTAGTTTTATCTAAGCAGATTATCTCTTATAGTTTTAGTATCTGTAGCAGATTTTCGTGAACAGCTTTTGGAAGTTTTTGATTTTATTATCGAAGGCGATGATTTTGAAAGTGGCGATACCTCGATCCGTGAAGCATCGGTTTGAGAACTTTATTAAATACTAATGACTCTTTCAATATTTTTTTAAATATTTTTATGACAGAGTTTGCCCAAGATATTCCTTGTTGTTCAAAATCAGTCAACTGACATTATTTATTCTAAAAATAGAAGACGAAAGCTGGTGCAAAATCTCAGAGATTTTCGTAATGATAGTAGTTTCCAATATATACGCAGTGACGTTTCGGATTCGCTTGATATTTCCGAACCACCCCAAAAAAGACAACGACATGATACATATCTCGAAAAACGAGTAAGTATATCTTGAAATTTTGGATACCTACTATTATATGCAAATAGATACTCGTTTTTCGAATTTTGAAGATTTGCAGATTTTTGACCTCTTTGACGATTTAAAATTTAAAAGTTACGTACGCCAAAGAATTTCCAAGATATTTATTATTACAAGTTAGCTACTTAAAAATTATGCTGGTTCAAATATTTTCAGAAAGTGGGATAAGTTGCACAATATGTATGTATAATTCTATGTAGTAAGTACTGCAATTCATTACAACAAACTGTTTATCAATTTTCTTATTACCACCAATTTCTGCCTAAAAAAACGGGATTTACCTTGTCTCAAAAGAATCAACACGTATTGTCGAAACACCACGAAACAAGAGAGAATGTCAAGTACATCAAATAAAAAAAAAGCAAAAAACAACAAAATCTCCTATGATGAATTAAGCCTTTTAGTTTGATGGTATACCTATACTTAGGAGACAAAAAACCTTGCCGACCCTGTCTCCAAGGCCACGAGCCGCCACTGGTCCAGCACATTACACATTATCTTTGCCGAATGCGTCTGCTTGGAAGAGTGACATATAATTTTTTAGCTGTAGTTGGTCCTTGTAGGAGTTGTAGGAAGTCAGTTCTGCAAACTTTGGCAATGGAAAGTCGAGAGGATCATTTAATAGCATTGTTAAACTTATCATAGTTTTCTGCTGGCGGGGGTATGTTTGCTACTTGATAATCAACAGAATTGCTGAATCTACGCCAACCAATTGCTGCCTTGACATTGCACATAATGACATGCTGTTAGCTATTGTGGCATTGTAGTGAAATATGTTCAATAAAGAAAATTCAGTCTAAATTATCCCCACGTTGCCATCTACCATTGTTGAATGAGACCGGAAGCTTGCTGTCGTGGATCAAGTTCAGTTTACGTGATTCAGCCCATTTTAAGAGCTTCTAAATTGTCGTTGTCTTCTATTTTTCTGTTTATCCTGGCATCTTCAAAGGTAAATGGTACCTATATTTGAGTGTTGCATCCCTATTGTGATTATTTCAATGTTTTCCCTGTCGCCAAATTCGGTAGAGAGGATCTTGATATGGACCGTAATCTGGATCGCTGATTCTGGATCGTCGCCTGTTTGCATATCTGTTCCTTAGATGCACATCAGTATATCACAGTTTTCTGTTTTGCATATTTCTTGAAGGATTTGTTCTTTAACTGCAGATATTTCTTTTATACTTATCGAAATAATTGTCAGTTTTGACCCTAATGAGTGCCAGTTTACTTTCGATGACACATGAAGTGCCATATTTCGCGATGGTTGATGGTTTTTAATATAAAGGCACCCTCAAACGTACCAGCTATATTGACAGTAATAAAAAATATTGTCAATATTATTGATAGTGTGAGGGTATATACTGATGTACTATCAGTAATACTGATCCACTTTTGGCAACTCAAAAGAATTTCCTTAATATTATGGCAGTGATCAGCATACTGATGAAATCTTGATAGTATGCGATGCAATATATCTTATCAGTATAAAGCACGGAGAAACAGATGAAATACCTGAAATATCCATTTCTACGGAATAGAATTTTTAGAATGATGTTGAAAAAACGCAAAAAGAATTAATGATTGAATTGAAACATACATATCGCGAATTACCAGTGATATCGAATAATCATTGAAAAAATATAGCGACCGTGATAAGAAAGTGGCTGTTTATGTTGAGTTGTGCAAAGTGTGCAAAAATAAATCATCAGAGATTAAAAAAAGAAAAAATACTATGAAGAGCAATTTTAGAAAGGAATTGAAAAAAGTTAAAAGGTTCCATCACATCGGGTGCTGATGCTGAAGTTGTGTATGTGCTGAATTCATGGCTGTATGAGGAATTAAAATTTATATGTGGTTGTGAGACCCCGGATCGCAGAAGTACAGTCGTTGTGCAAGACAACAAGGGAGGTAAATAAAATCAAAAATTTATTACAATCTGTTTATAATAATTATTAATTACTATAACATAGAAAACGTATTTAACAATTGCTTTGGTAATAAATAAATAAAACGAAAAATTTACATTTTCTCTGTTTGTTCTTCTATTTTTGTGGTTGCATTTCCCTTCTTCGGTTGTTAAAAAACTCTAATATAGAAAAATACTTGTCATGAAAATAATGCTGATAATTATCAAACAGAACTTAAACATTCATGAGCTGGTATTATGTCACTGGTCTATTAATTTATTAACTTCAGTCGTTTCCTATAATCCATGTACTTTCCGTTTCGATGAAAAGATAACAAAATGTTCTATAAATAATTTCTGGCTAGTTCATAACGCTTCGACTAGATATAAAAATTATCGGTATAATGAGAGGATGTCATCAATTATGTAGAATGTGTCAAGGTGTGGGGAATAATTGATTTTGTTAAAAATAAATTCGTATTATTAAAGCCATTAGATCGTTTGAGGCGTGTGAAATGTGCGAACAATTGGTGAAGTTGAGAAAATTTATGGGATAATCTTTTAAAAATATTATGTTGCAAAGTATTGCAGATTAATAAATTACTTTTGAATAACTGGGTTTACGTAATTTTCTAATTGATTTTATTTAGAAATGTGTTTCTTCTTCTCTAGTATAAAAAACGAAAAAAAAAAATGATTTATTTAAATTATAATCTATTCTCAGTACGTAGGTACACTATTTAATGTCGAGATAGTATTATGAGGTTTTTTCCTTTTTTTGTTCTCCTGATTTACTATGTAATTTTATCCGTGATTTTATCAACGTCACATGTTTATTCTTGTATATTTAAATATTTATTTTATTCCAATTTCGATTGATCTTATTTATTTCTTAACTTTCTATTTTGTTTCACTATTGTTCTTCTAAAATTAGTTTTATCTTCTATCCTTATTTTTTCCCTGCATTGAAACGCAATATCTAATATCAAAACAAAATTTCGATGGTTCTATACTACACTACATTTGTCAGTTGGCAACTGTTGACTACTCTTCCCTTCTGTCATGTCAGTCTCTCCTAAATGGTGGAAGTGGCAATAATGTCTTGAGTCTACTTAAGATAGTCGTTCTCTACAAAATTCATTTACACCTTATAATATTTCTTAGGGTAAATACTGGTCTATTACTTTTAAGTTGATTTAATCCATAATTCACCAATATTCATAATTGTTTTTAAATACTACCTATTTTTTGAACTTTACTTTTTATATATAACCTTCTCCAACCCAGCAGTGCCGGATTAAGAATCTTGAGGCCCCTAGGCAACCAAAGCTATGAGGCCCCTTAAGAAAAAGTTACTTTTTTTATGGTTTGAGATTTTTGGTATCTCTAATAATTTTTAAGTTATTTTCAAAAAATAGGCCAGGGTAATAAGACAAAAGTATACCCTGTTCGTAATACTTCAACAGCCAAGGTACTAAAGCGTTTTTTCGACAGGTAATACCTATAAGAACAAATTGTAACTATTTCCTGCGTGGGGTCTGGCGGCCATTTTTATTTATAAACAATTTAGTGTCAAGAAACGGCCTTTTTTTCTTTTTTTCAAATCAATGGAAAACAGTGAAACTTATGGTTTTTCTAATATAAACATCTTCGAGAGCATGGAAAAAGCTTTAAAATGGCGTATAAAAAAGTTTGATATTCTCATTTATTGTTAATATAATTGCAAAAAAAAGTCGAAATTGGAAAAAAATTAATTTCACAATAACTATTATAAAAATGAGTGTACAGCTTTAAAATTTTTGTCAAATGAGGGTTCTTTGGTGCTTAATATGTGGTAACAATTTTACAGGTGTCAAATGAAAGAGCATGAGCTAGGCTTTCCAATTTGTTTAAAAATAGTAAATAAAGAAAGCATTTATTAGTAATAAATAATTATGCAAAAGTATCGTCAATTTTTCCTTATAAACTTTTTGAATAACTTTTTCAAAAAAATCTATTTTTTACTCTGTTTTAGATGCACAACTACTAAATAATATTATTTATATAATGATAGATAAAAAATTGTAATAAATATATTGTTATACTTCTATTTGATAGGAGAATTAAAATTTATAATTATAAGCAAAATTCAAATTAATATAAAAGATCTTCAATTTTCTCAGCCACGGGCATGTAAATTTAGAACAACCTGTATACAACAAATTATTATATTTAGTTTTTAAGAAAGTGATTCGAAGAAGTGTACGAAACTCGGTAACAATGCGCCTAAGATAAACAAGTTGAGTGACGCGGACCATTATAGTGTTTCGCGGAAGATTCGATCATTAGCCTACGCTAAATAAGACTCAGTGAAATAGATAATAGGTCATTAAGTTTTGTAAAAAGTAGAAAGTAAGTTTAAATTGGGAAATGATTATTTTTTCTTGAAATCCATTAAACATGTTTAGAAAGATTAAAAGTTGGTATTGAGGAATACGGCGAATTAAAATTTGTGGTGGAATGTTGATTTTTGAATCTGGAAGGGATATTGAGAAAGTAGGGGATTGAATGAGGATGAGAGATCAGAATGTTTTGAGCGGTCGAGAAGTGAAGTCCAGTGGGAGACGGTAGTGTACGAAGAGTGAAAAAGCCGGTGTAGTTCCGTGAGTGGAGTACCCAAGGGGAACGAGAAGTAGGCCGAGTCGAGAGAAAAGAATCTCCTTGAGCAAAGAGTATCCGGGTAGCTGATTGAAGTGGTTCGAAAAAGGTAGAACACGGCATCACGAGAAAAGCAGGAACGAGAGCTGTACGAGGTAGTTTTCAAAGGAGAACATTACTGGAGGCCAGGACGAGTTTTTCATCGCAACCAAGGGTAGCAGGAAACGGGTTTAGTGTGAGGACATTCGCAGTTCACCAGATAAAGGTCAGTCTCATTTGTCAGGACATGAATGTATACCTCGTCCAATTTACTTACCGTTGCACGTCATCCGCGCCATAGCCTGTGACACGATACCAACACGAAATATTTAGGTGGTAGGTGTGTTCCCCTTTAGAATCATTTTGATTCTAAAATAGAACACACCCACCGCCTAAATATTTCGTGTTGGTATCGTGTCACAGGCTATGGCGCGGATGACGTGCAACGGTAAGTAAATTGGACGAGGTATATGGGTTTTTGTATTAAATACCACATTAAAAATTGAAGAACATAATCGCTAATATCAGAAGATTTTCATCAAACTTAAATCAATTTGTTGCTAATAAATCCTAATAGTTTCATTATTAATTAAAAGTTTTAAATTGGAAACCAAAAGGAAATAAGATTCCCATTTTTAAATGTTTATATTAAATAAATAAAAGATATAACAAATATTAAGCAGTAATTGCCATTTATATAAAATAAACAAAATATTGATTTATAATTGTAATCCATATGTGTGTAGTATTTTATTTTTTTCCTATCCCGATTAGGAACCACTGAGAAATACTTAGAAGTCACGAAAGTAAGTAAGTAATTTATAATTCGCCCTGAGATTGAAAACATATTGGTATGTGATCTGGTTGATTAATTAGATTATCATTAATGCATTAATTAAATTAAATTACATATAAGAATATCATCACATATAAATAAATAAGATCACAACAATATATATAATTTATTCTATAAAAAAATGAAAAGTTTATAAGGAAAGATTGATGATACATTTGCAAAATTATTTATTACTAATAACTGCATTTTTTATTTATTTTTTTAAACCAAGTTAAAAATATGGCTCATGCTATTTCATTGTGGATTGGTTCTAACATCATTTTTTTTTTCTGACATGTTATTGCAAAAACTGCTCACTGGGATAAACAATTTGAATAACATTTAAACAATTAAATGAATCGCTTTGAAATTTTGTCACATATTGAGCACCAATGAATCCTCATTTGACAAAAATTTCAAAGCTGTACATTCATTTTTACAATAGTTATGCGAAATTAATTTTTTTGTAATTATGACCTTTTTTCGCAATTATATTAACCTTTGTAATAATCCATTAGTATATCAAACTTTGAGTATCAATTGAGTATATCAAACTTTGTAATAATCCATTTTAATGCTTTTCCATATTCTCGAAGATGTTTGTAGCTACTAAAAAACCCATAAGTTTCACTGTTTTCCATTGATTTGAAAAAAAAGGAAAAATGCCGTTCTTTGACGCTAAATTGTTTATAAATAAAAATGGCCGGCAGATCCTACGCAGGAAATAGTTACAATTTGCTCTTATAGGCACTACCTGTCGAAAAAACGCTTTAGTGTCCTTGCTCTTGAAGTGTCATGGAAAAAACCTTAAGTATTACCCTGGAATATATACATTTTATTGAAAATAACTTACCTGGTTTAAATATTGTAGAGATCAAAACAAATGCTTAAATTCCAATATTATACCAAGCACAACAGATAAATACACAAGTCAAAAATTAAGGTGTCTGGCGATCACTTAAAAGTGCCCTGGCACTGCTTTTAAATGAAAAGTTATTACAATAAAATATTAATCAATGTGATGTGCAAATTTATAAAATCTCAACTATTGCACCTAACTACACGATCACAATGATTATTCTCTTCCAAAGAACAAAACCAAACTAAGAAAAGATGACTTCGATATAAATATTAGATTGAAAGAACCATCGATGTTTAAATAAAACTACCAAACGCCAATAATATTAAGTTTTAGTATACAGATATGTAATGTACAATAGAATTACAAAACTTCATAAAATATACTAGGTACGTGACAAATGTCAAATGTCCAATTTCAAATAAATTTATAATGGTTGATATAACCTTACCCCATTGTAGGTACTTATATTGCTAAAACCTTGTATTTACTACTTTACCTGAAATGTTTTTCAACAGTTTAGGTATGAAAATATTTTAGTAGGTATTACTCAAAACAGATACAACTCGTAAAAACATATTGTTTAGATTATATTATCAGTTGGGTAAAGGTAAAAATTTGGCAAATTTTGATATTTGAACAATTTTATAGTTTTCGTTTTGGAACTGCGAGGGCTGCGAGGCCCCCTTTGGGGTCGAGGCCCCTAGGCAACTGCCTACTTTGCCTAATGGTTAATCCGGCACTGCCAACCCACGTGTCTCTTTAACTTTGTTAAACCTTTATATAGTATATTTTAATGTAATTAAATTATTTATGTTAATAATTATTATATTCACTTGATCCTTGCCAATTTACTATTTTAATGAATACTATTCTTATAACTGTCTACTATCTTGGAAACAATGACAAGGGAATATCTCAAAAACTTTTTATTTCTCCAATATACCATTTGTTATACTGGTTTTAATTGTTTTTGAAAGCATGTTTCTATATAGTTAGTCAGTGCTAAATCTTGGTCTGTGCAGCTGTGGTTTGGTTGGACATCCTGCTTGTGTAGGAGTAGGTAGTATTCTATTATACTCGTTTTGTAGACCATATTTAGAAGTGCCATAGGATGGTAATCTTTTGGAAAATAGTTAGGTTTATTAGTTTTAAAATGGCGGCAATTTATGCTCTTTTTAGTTCATGAGGAAGATTTTCCGTCTGAAGAATATCTGCGAAGAACTTTTCACGGCATTGCCAAGTAAATTTGCCACTGTGCTTCAAAAACTCAGCATGAATGCCTCCAGTGGCTTTTTCCGTTTTTATTTCTTTAAGAGCTTCTGTGATTTCTTTACAGGTGAAAGGGTTTGAATACTCTGTTTTAAGTGGACATGTAAATTTTAAATTCTTAAGATCTTTTTTTGTGTGTAAGGGTTTTTGAGGAAAATAGTTTAAGGATACAACGTTTTAATATATAGAGATCTCTTCGAAATATTTGCTTTTTATTCAATTTTAAGTTTATGTTACGTGTCTAAACTTTTCAACAGCTGACATAAAAACGGTTGAAAATAAACGTAAAAATGAACTTTTTAATATTTCGTACATCGTTCTAGCATATACTTGTGACAAAAAAGAACTGTATAGTAAACTTTGGAAATTCAAACAACAAATTTCCACGAAATATCAAAGCGAAGTAAAACAAATGCGGGCGGGGTGGGCTCCATAAATAATTTAGTCCCTTTCCAACTAAACTACCTTCATCTACGAGCAGAAATTGGCCGATGGTCATTGCGGAACAATGTACATTTTGAGAAATTGAACAATACATTCAGTCAACACTGGTACAATTCATAAATAAATTTTTAATATATGCTCAACTTCTTCGAGTGTACATTTCGTTAATTAATATAAGGGTTATTATTGACATAGGACCCTGACTCGCGATGTTATACACAGCTTTTCTTGGCCTTTGAATTAATAATCGTAATCAAAACAAATATTCTTATTAAACAACGGCGGATAAATAAAAAATATTAATAGTTTCAGATAAACAAAGAAAGACTATTAGGTACATCTTCTGTTTTCTGAAAACGTTTTTAATGGTAATAAAGTACGCTAACTATAAAAAATTTATGTGAAAATCAAACGACGAATTTGATAGATTTTCATATACTATGCATATTTTTGATTAGAAAAACAATATAGGCTATTGATTATATTAGAGATAAGAGGAACTACAACGTTAACGGGACTTTATTGTCTCATATAGTCAATGGACCTCTAATTTTGAAAAAACCGCGGAGTGCTACCATTTAAGTGGGTGCGTTTTTGAGAAAGGGGTGAATAAGTCCCTAGGCACAGGGTGAATTAGGGTGAGTTCTATGCACTTTTGGTACAAAGACGTCTACAGGAAAATTGTTCCAGGTTAAATTTAATATCGAATTTTAATTTCAAAGTCATTTTAAAGTCAAAAATATTTTTATTTACAAAAATATATTCGAAAGAAAAGCAAAAAACAACACGAAAGAAAGCAATTTTGTTTTTTGCCCCATAACTTTTTTCCACTGGGATATAGGTATAAACATGACTTCATCAAAAAATAACTTACACCCTTTCTCTTTAAAATGACGTTTAGTAGAAGTCTCTAGGATTTATATTTTTCGAAATAGAATTTTTCAAAATTCGCTGCTCACATCATTTTTGGGCCATTTTCCCCATTATTTCGCATATTCATAGAACATTGTTCTGTAACTTTTTTTACGCATTTCTAGGTATGTATATGCAATGGTACATTTAGTAGAAAGAGAAGTCAATTATCTTTAAAATGGTGTATTGCTGCAGTTCTCAACCTTTTTGAGTGATGTACCACCTACAGTTATTTTTATTATTTTTGGTACCACCTATATTTTTAAATTGTATTATCAATACTTACTAAGTACTACTATTTTAATTTTTTCTGTGTTTTGTGTACCACCGCCAATAATGATATGTACCACCAGTGGTACATGTACCACAGATTGAGAACCTCTGGCTATTGTATAAGGTTGCTTGACTATTTTGAAGCAAGTTATGATTTTTCAAGGTTTTATACTTTTAATGATTTTTGATATTTTTTATGATTATTTTTTAAATTTCTCATTATGACTTTTTTTCTTGTACATTTAGGTATATACATTGTATAATAGAAAATAGCATATTTTCTTTACTTTAAAATGGTGTATTCCAAAAAATCTAGGACTATTTTTTAACAAGATATCCGTAGGATATCCAAGAGTATCCGTAATTGGCAAAAAATTTAAAATTTTTTATTTTTTTTTCAATTAGAAGAATTTAACATAATTATAAAATAATTTTTAATTCCAAATAATTTTTCTCAATGACTCTTTTCGATATTGTGAAATATAAAGGTACTTTACTTCTGAGCGAAATTCATATTTTTTAACATACATCGTATACTATTGATAAAATTTATATCTGATGATTGCATTTTAGGTTTCAGACTAGGCAGAGCATTCAGCATTTTATAAAGATTAACTTTTTTTCATAAAATCAATACTAAAAAAGTTTTCCATATGGTTCCAACTTAGTGAGAATTATTGCATGTGTATATGTCACATTTCGAAAAAGCATATCATGTTTAAAAATTTTAAGTTTCGCTATGTTATACGCCAACGTCAAGGGGACTTGATAGGGCACGTTAAGAAGAGGAAGTTTAAAAATAGTCCTAGAATTTTTTACAATACGCCACTTTAAAGTAAAGAAAATGAGCTTTCGTTTTTTTAAACAATGTATATACCCAAATATACAATAAAAAAGTTATAATAAGAAATTTAAAAATATTCGTAAAATATATCAAAAATCATTAAAAGTATAAAATTTTGAAAAACCATATCTTGCTTAAATATAGCCATACATCCTTCTACAATAGAACATTTTAAAGGTAATTGACTGCTCTTTCTACTGAATTTCTACAGGTCTCTACTTTTCAGTGTTTTCAGGGCCATCTGTGGTGTATCTTGAAGCGAACTAATCCTAGCTGTCCTAATAGTCAAAATAATAAAATATATGCGTACGGACGCGTTAGCTAGCGACATCTATCTAGAGAAAAGATAGAGAAAAGATTTTTTCTAGATTGATGTGGCTAACGCGTCCGTACGCAAATAATATTTTATTATATTATTTTGCCCATAATATATAAGGCTTAGCGTTATAGTGCCTTATAATGAATATTGTAGATTCTCCCATTGTCCGCTATTTAGTAGTACGTTCTTTAAAGGTAAAATATTGCAAAACCTCTAAATTGTAAAGAACCGCTTGGATTGACATGAAATTTGCCATACACATATCTAACAAGTCAAAGAAAAAAAGTGATATTGTGCCGATGTGTGCTTTGCCCTAGGGGTGAGTTTCACCCCCTTTTAAAGGTAAAAAATATATGTTCGAAATAAGTCCTGAAATATATAAAATGACTAATTCTAAGCAACTTTTGTTCTATAAAGTTTTTTCACCAAGTTAATACTTTTCGAGTTATTTGCGAGTGAATATGTTAATTTTTCTACAAAATAACCACGTTTTCAGACGGTTTTTCGCAAATAACCCAAAAAGTAAGTGGGGAAAACCATTTTAACTTTTTTAAAGTGTTTAAAAAAAATGCTTATTTGTGTTTTTTAAAAAAAATTTTTAGCATCAAAAGTAAACAAGTTACGCTCAAAATAAAGTTAATCCCTTTTTTTGGTAAGAAATTGGGAAAATCACCCCCTAATTAGCATTTCAAATGAATTTAATTATTACCACTTCACAAGTTTTTTACTCGCATATGTATTGATCATATGATCTGTAAGTTTCATCGGTTCAAAGTCCTTATTTTTGAATGAGCTGTAGTTAAAATTGCTTGAACGAGTCACTTATCACGAGTGTATGCAAATTTAAAAACACCAAATCTTAACCAATTTTTGTCTTACAGAAAAACAAAAAAACACAAAATATTCAGAAAAGTAAAGCCGACTTTTTTTATTGTTTTAAGATTTTTGGTATCTCTAACAATTTTTAAAATATTTCTTTCAAAATTAAAATTTTTAAAAATTTTACTTTAAAACCAAATTTTTTCAAAAATAAGCACTTTGAATCGATGAATCTTACAGATCATATAAACACAACATAAGTAAAGTAACTTGTGAAACGGTAACGAATAATTTCTTTTAAGTTGCTAATTGGGGGGTGATCTTCCTGATTTTTTTGCCAAAATAAAAGTGACCAACTTTATTTTGAGCGTAACTTGCTTACATTTGATGCTAGAATTTTTTTTATAAAAACAGAAATAAACCTTTTTTTAAACACTTTAAAAAAGTTGTAATGTGTTTTCCCCAAGAATGCTTCATTATTTGGATATTTCACAATGAATCATTCTATTTGGAATTTTTCGAATATGCACCTATTTTTCATTAGCTATAACTCTGCTGGCTGCTTTTGCTAGGTATAGAGACCTAATATATACACCGTTTTTTTTTCACTTTTTAAAGGCTATAGCTTTGCAGAGAAAATTTTTTTTCAACAAAATGCTCACGTTTTGAGTTATTTGCGAAAAACCGTCTAAAAATGTGGTTATTTTGTAGAAAAATTAACATATTCACTTGCAAATAACTCAAAAATATTGATTTGGTGAAAAAACTTTATAGAACAAAAGTTGCTTAAAATTAGCCAGTTGATCCATTTCGGGACTTATCTTGGACATATATTTTTTTCGCCCCCGAGATGAGGCGAAACTTACCCCGAGGGCAAAAGCACATATCGGCACCATATCAATGTTTTTCATTGACATGTTAGCTATGCCTTCACCAAATTTCATGTCAATCTAAGCGGTTCTTTAAAATTTACAGCAAAAACCGTGAAAGAATGTACTACATATCGGACTGTATGCTTTATAAATTGTAAGAAGCTCAAGAAATATAAAGGGTGTAACAAAAATACAGGTCATAAATTAAATTACCTATTCTATTAGAGATTTTTTATTGAAAATGGACATGTGGCATTTTTATGGGAGGAATATCTTAAAGAAAAATTATAGTGAAATTTGTGCACCCCATAAAAATGTTATGGATGTTTTGTTCCCTTAAACCCACCCAAACTTTTTTGTACGTTCCAATTAAATTATTATTGTAATACTATTAGTTAAATTCAATGTTTTTAAAACTTTTTTGGTTCTTAGTATTTTTTCGACAAGGCAGTTTTTATCGAGTTGCGGCTTCTTTTCTAATAGGTTTACATATATATTTTATGGGGGTTTTGTTCTTTTAAACCTCCCAAATGGTTGTGTACGTTCCAATTAAACTATTACTGCGATACCATTAGTTAAACACAGTGTTTTTAAAACTTTTTGCTTCTTTGTATTTTTTCGATAAGGCACCTTTTATCGAGATGTGGCTTCTTTTTTAATATGGTTCAAAATATACCTAAAAATGTAAATCATAAATAAATTTTCCTATTATTATCAAGTCTCCATAATCGTACTTAGCCATATACAAATATGTGGTGGATTTGAAAAATATGCAAAATATCTCGATAAATACTGACTTTTCGAAAAAGTACTAAGAGGCAAAGAAGTTTTTAAAGCATTGTGTTTAACTAATGGTACTACAATAATAATTAAATTGGAACGTACACAAACGTTTGAGGGGGTTGAAAGGAACAAAACCCCCATAAAATTTTTATGGGGTGTCTAAATTTCACTATAATTTTTTTAAGATACTACTGCCATAAGAATGCCACATGTTCTTTTTCAATAAAAAATCTCCAATAGTTTTCGATTTATTGGAAAAAATCGATTTTCATTTTGTAACTTCAAAGGGCTGTAACTTTTTTTATGTGCACATTTGTACTAAGGTAAGTTAGGTTCAATGGAACTATTTTTGGTCCCAGAATATGTTATTAAATTTATGATCTGTAGTTTTGTTACACCCTGTAGATAGTCACCAAGGTTTCTGCATTCCGACCTATAGAGAATTTTCTCTTTCTCAACAAAATAATAATTGAAAGTACAGAGAAATAAATAGATGGCAAGAAGTATATAAAAAAGCCATTTGAAAATGACTAAAGAATGGAGACATAAGAACCAAGATGTAGAATTGTACCTAAAATTACCAAAGGGAAATTGAAAAGCGTTAAAACGTAGAGAAAATAATAAAGCCGTGGGACCGGATGTTTTGAGACTACTCATAGAGAACCACATTGATATACTAGCACAGTAAATGAACGGGAAATACGGCGATAGCGTGTAATTTTCGGGGTCAACTCCGAATTGCATGAAAATTTGGATTTAGGTTCTACTTACCCTCCACTTCAAAGTTGAACTTATGCATGCCTTTGGTTGCTTTTACTTGGGGGGAGACAGTGACCCATTCTCGGGGGTGAAAAAAAGGGCGCTTAAAATAAATCCGGAAATGGACTAATTGACTAACGCAACTTTCGTTCTACAGAGTTTTTTTATGTAAGTCAATACTTTTCGAGTTATTTGCGATTGAAAAAGTTTATTTTTCGAAAAAACGAAAACAGTTGTGTATTCGTAAAAGCAAAGTTATAGCTCACGAAAAATACGTTTTTATTCGTCAAATTCCAAATCGCATATTTCAACGTGAAATAACCAAAAATGAAGCATTTTTCGGGAAAAACTCATGTAAACTTTTTTAAAATATTTATAAAAAACCATTATTTTATTGTTTTATAAAAGTTTCTATTCTAGCATGAAAACTTAGCGAGTTACGCCCAAATTAAAATTATATCTCTTTTTTTCAAAAAAAAAATATCGTGAAAATCTCCTCATATTTAGCACCTTAAATGAAATTAATTGTTACCACTTTACAAACAGTTCACTTTACCTATCTATTTTTTATATGATTTGTAAGTTTTACCGGTTTAATGTGCTTATTTTTGAACGGGTTTTAGTTGAAAGGGCTTTAACGGATCACTAATCACGAGCAAACTTTGATCAGCCAAATCTTAACAAATTTTTGTTTTAGAGAAAAATAAAATGAAACTAGCATATTTATAAAAGGAAAACCTACATTTTTTTACTGTATAAGATTTTTCGTCTCACTAATACTTTTTAAATTATTTTGAAAAAAGGGCATTTTTCCAAAACTTTTAAAATTATTTTACTATAAAACCAAATGTTTTCAAAAATAAGCACTTTGAATCGGTCAAAATTAAAGATCATAATATAAACAATACATACATATAAAGTAAATGGTAAAGCGGTAACGATTAATTTTATTTAGGGTACTAAATAGGGGGAGATTTTCACGATTATTTTACCAAAAAAAAGGGGCCAACTTTATTTTGAGCGTAACTCGTTTATTTTTGATGCTAGAAACTTTTATAACAACATAAAATAAAGCTTTTTTAAACACTTTAAAATTTTTTAAGTTTTTCCCGAAAATCGCTTAATTTATTCGGTGATTTCACGCTGAAATATTCGATTTGGAATTTGACGAATAAGAACGAATTTTTCATGAGCTACAACTTTGTTTTTACTCGGTTTATAGAGTTTATTAATACATTTTTTTCGTTTTTTTATAAGCTATATTTTTGTTAGAAATTTTTTTTGATAAAATACTTACTTTTTGAGTTATTTGCGAAAAACCGTTTAAAACGTGATTTTTGTCTAAAACTAAACATTTTCAGTCGCAAATAACTCAAAAAGTATTGACTTACTGAGAACTGAGAACGAAAGTTACTTAGAATTAGTCAATTTATCCATTTTAGGACTTATTTTAAACGCGTGTTTTTCACCCCTCAGGAGGGGTGACTGTCATCCTTCAAGTAAAAGCAACAAGCAACAAGGCACAAGTTCAACTTTGAAGTGGAGGGTAAGTAGAACCTAAATCCAAATTTTCATGCAATTCGGAATGATTCGGAGTGACCCTGAAAATTACACTCCAAAACAGTCATTTACTGGGCTGTACTATTGCTATTGGGACTGTGCAAGTTCGGCAAAGCGACACGTGGTTTCTACGCTCAGCAACATTTTTCGCACTTTTAATTACTTTCGCCCTGGTTACTGGATAATTGTCAAGGCTATAGTCCAAAAAATAATAAGACGAAAAAATAAGATTCAGGTTATGTTATTAAAAAGTCAACAATTGTATGCAGTAAATAAAATTAGTTATTAAAATGCAGTACTGCAAGCAAAATACAATTATTTAAATTTACCTTTATATAACAATTGCATATCATATCAATATTGTAAAGCAATATATAATTTTTCTTCTTCAATGAGAGTAGGTATGAAATATACGTAAATTTGACAATTTCAATTGACAATATGAATTATTTAAGAAAGTTGCAATATTTATCCGCTATTCGCGCACGATCGTTCCTCGTATCCCCTCCAAGTACTTGCACACCACGAATACCGGCCAAATTCCAAAAAAAAAAATGGCTATCTGAGTTCAACCCAATGCTCAAAAGACTCAACGCAATCAAAAACTTCATTTTTTTGTTTCTTTCTCTGAGGCTTTTAAAAAAAATGTCTATTTTTTACTGATTCGTAGGTTAAGTGTACATAACTTCAAACAATTTTTTTAAAAGCGTATCACTTTTTTTTGGAGATGGCTGTAGGTCCAGTTTTTTTCTATTTTGTGTATTTTATCAAACACTATATTTTTAATTTTTTCAGATTTTTCCGTAAGGTTCTTCACCTTAAAAAATCCAAAAAACAGTTTTTTTAGGGACTTTTGGGGATTTTCCCTAGTTTATAGACTTGAACATAGATCAAATCAATGTTTTTTTTAATAGGCTATATGTAAAGTGAAGTAACTGAGTCCTTTAGAACATTTAAAAATGGAGAAACACGTTCAAACCCCCCAAAAGCCCCCAAAAAAAATCAGTTTTTTTGATTTTTGAACGTGCGGACCTTTGAACGTGGCGGAGAGAAATCTAAAAAAAATTTAAAATACCGGGTGTCCACTTATATTTTCCCCCATTTTAACTACCTATAACTTCTAAACGGCTCAAGATAGAAATGTGCGGTTTTCGCTGGAATGTTTTATTTTAGTAAAAGTTTTGTCTAAATGGATTGAATTTTTTATATCGCTTTCAAATACGAAAAGAAAAATGGCGGATTTTTGAAAAAAACGTAGTTGACTTTTTTTTAATGGAACACCCAGTATATTTTTTTTGTAAATTGAAAGAAAGGTCATTCACCTATCCAGCGATATAAAGTTTTTCAAAATCGGTTGTCAAATCACTGAGTAATTAATTTTTAAAATGAGAGGTGCAACTCTATAACTAAGCAAATTGATATTATGTTATGTGTTTCCACATTGCATCTCTCATTTTAAAAATTAATTGCTCAGTCATTTGACAACCGATTTTGAAAATTTTTATATCGTTAGATAGGCAAATGACCGTTTTTTCAAGTTTTTAGGTAAATAGCCATTTTTCATATCGCTTTTAAATAAAAAATGGCGGATTTTTGAAAAAAAAAAACCTTGTTGACTTTTTTTATTAAAACACCCAGTATATTTTTTTTAACTTGAAAAAATGGTCATTTACCTATCCAGCGATATAATTTTTTTAAAGTCGGTTGTCAAATAACTGAGCAATTAATTTTTAAAATGAGAGATGCAATGTGGAAACACATAACATAATATCAATTTGCTTAGCTATGTTATTTAGGTATGTGATATCCACGTTGCACCTCTCATTTTAAAAATTAATTACTCAGTGATTTGACAACCGATTTTAAAAAACTTTATATCGCTGGATAGGTGAATGATCGTTCTTTCAATTTACAGAAAAATATACTGAGTGTTCCATTAAAAAAAAGTCAACAAAGTTTTTTTCAAAAATCCGCCATTTTTATTTTCGTAATTGAAAGCGATATAAAAAACTCAATTAATTCATACAAAACTTTTACTAAAATAAAACATTTCAGCGAAAACCTCATGTTTCTATCTTGAGCCGTTTAGAAGTTATAGGTAGTTAAAATGGGGGAAAATATAAGTGGACACCCGGTATAGTGTTTGATAAAATGGGAAAAAAAATTTGTGGTTGTGTATGATCTATAAAAAATAGAAATATTTTGTAAAATCCTCAACTATGCCAGTGAATTTTTTTAAATCTTAAAATTGTTTGCATTCCACCTAAAGAATAAAAACTAAAAATGAAGTTTTTGATGGTGGAGGAAGGGGGTGGTGGGTTAAAATTACGCTGAGTCTTATTTGTTGATAATATAAAACTTAAAAAATGAAAAAAATTGAATTCTGGAAGTGAGGGCGGGTACCTTTTAATTTATTTATTCCGATCATAAGTAGAACGGTTGATGCGCCACTGTCGATGCTTGTCCCACTAAAAAGTGACGAAACAGTGTTCATACGTTTTCTTTTAGGTTCTACTATTTAAGTTATAGGCTCTTATTGTGCCTATACATGTACTATAAAATTCTAATTGCCATAATAAAATATGGGACCAGAAAAACGATATTAAATGATGTCTTTATCATTTTCCTACTAATTAAAACAAAGTGGAATCTATTTCCCTCGCATCTTAATAATAATGAGATGACGTATATATTAAATACTAAATTATTTCTTTTAAGAGCCCTTATCATTAAAGCCAAACAAAGTACCAAATTTAACGAGTATCGGATATGCTGTGACCAAGAGAGGAAATTACTTTTATACTTACACTACCCGCATCGATACACCTGTTTTCCAAACGAGGATAGATATTAAGCGAAGGGATGTTTGTGTATTTTTAATTATTGATCATATTATTTGTCTTATTTTTCTATAATAATAACGTGAAACGTAACCCTAACCCTTAACCTTATTTGCTAATTAGACAAGGGCAGTGACCTCTGAATAAAAATTTCGTGGAAAATGGTGGAAATGCGTAATTTACAGTGTACAAAATGCATTTTAAATTTCATGCAATTTTTGGGACCATATCGAATTTTATGAAAACATGTCTAAATTAGTATAAGTGGTAAGGTCCAGCTTTTGTTACTCGGGGGGTTTTTGTGGTCGCCGACTCTCGGAGCATCGGGTCTACCCCAAAATGCCGACAGCCAAAATTCCGACAGCCAAAATCCCGACACCATGTTGGAGTGTACAGAATAATTTCAGAATTTCAAAAAGAACAACAACAAACCGATTATCAAGTGGAATATGTACTTCGTGGAGAACCTGCACCAAAACGTAGAAAAAAAAATTGAAAGAGAAAACAGAATAATGACTGTTTTTAATAATCGTCCAAGTAGAACAGTCTTATATTTTCTTCGAGGGATTGCTCATAACATATCATTATAAATAATTTTATTTTTTGTTACTAAACAAAAGTATTCACCATTTATTACGAACTAATTTTGTAAGTAAAATTTCTAACATGAATTAAATTATTTTTCTTTTTTGACCATATAATATAGTTCAATATATAAATCTATAATTCAAGATTACTTTCATATACATATGTAATAATAGATATTATTAAGTCACTATAAACGTCCATTTCAGTAAGTATAGCTTTTACATTATAAAATGAAGTTTTTTTCTTTTAAAGTACATAATAATTAGTACCCGTACTTATTGGTAAGTAATTAATTTTTCAATTTCAATACTCTACATTTTAGGGCAGTCAATGAGAGCAAGAACAGGTTATTACCTCCGAATTATATCCTACTGCATGGATTTTAATGAAATTTTAGGAATAGCCTGAAAATATCTCCTTATTCAAAGTCTACCCTATGCCGATGTGTGCTTTTGTCTTGGTGGCGGTTCCCACCCCTTCTCGGGGGTGGAAATTTTTTTGGTTAAACAACTACGGAATTTGCTAGAGAACCTAGTTCTAAGCAAAACTGTTCTATAATTTTTTTTCGAAAACTCAATACTTTTTTAGTTATTCGTGGTTAAAAATTGGCCATTTTCATTGAAATATAACACCTTTTCAAACGGATTTTTACGAATACCTTAAAAGCAATGCATCTAACTAAAAAAATTATATAAAACATTTTTGTAGCTCATAAAAAATCAAAGAGATTTGTTGCTTTTTCAATCTTCTAGTTATAACACAAAAAGAGATATGGTAGGTAAAAAGAGTTTGTTTTTTTGGTGCATGCTCAAATCAGTGTATTCAACTTGAAATAAAAAAAAACGGTCGATTTTAGTTGTATAATGCTACCAATACCTTTTATAGTGCTTGAAAAGTCCTTTCGAATATGCAATATTAAATGTCGATTACATTCAAACTAAGCGAGATATGCTGCAAAAAATTGATGACTAACGAATTTTAAGAAAAAAATTGAGAAGTATATTTAACCGCTCATCCACAAGAATTTAAATGCATCGTTTTTCTTCTACAATACATTTTACTACAGTGTTATTTTTATGTTCAAAAAGTTGAGCGGGTTTAAAATGAATGGTTTTTGAAAGAAATAATATCAAATTATAGAGCGCATATTTAAATTTTCTTAAAAATCTTCCTTTTTCTCCATGTAACTTGAAAATGATGAGATACTGCTATTAAAAATAAAATCAAAATATTTATCTAGAAGAAACCTTTATTTTTGTATGGCATCTTTTTTTGGCATCTCTTATCATTTTCGAGTTGCATGGAGAAATAGGAAGATTTCTAAGAAAATTTAAAAATGCGCTCACTAATTTGATTTTATTTTTTTCAAAAACCATTTATTTTAAACCCGCCCAACTTTTTGAACATAAAAAGAACACTATAGTAAAATGTATTGTAGAAGGAAAACGATGCATTTAAATTCTTGTGGATGAGGGGTTAAATATACTTCTCATTTTTTTTTCTTAAAATACGTTAGTCATCAAATTTTTTACAGTTTATCTCGCATAGTTTGAATGTAATCGACATTTAATATTGCTTAATTTATAGGTCTTTTCAAGCACAACAAAAGTTATTGGTAGCATTATACACCTAAAATCGACCGTTTCTCTGTTATTTCAAGTTAAATACACTCATTTGAGCATGCACCAAGAAAACAAGTTTTTTTCACTTACCATATCTCTTTTTGTGTTATAACTAGAAGATTCATAAAGGAAAGAATCTCTATTTTATAAGCTACAAAAATGTTTGAAAATGTGTTATGCTTCAATGAAAATGGCCAATTTTCAACCAGGTATAACTAATAAAAAGTATTGAGTTTTCGAAAAAAAAATTATAGAACAGTTTTTGCTTAGTATTAGGATCTCTAGCAACTTCCGTAGTTATTTAAACAAAAAATTTTCCACTGCCGAGAAGGGGTGGGAACCGCCCCCAAGATAAAAGCACACATCGGCATAGGGTAGACTTTGTTTCTTGGGCTATTCCCTACTTAATGTGAAATTAACACGTAAATCCATATAGTAGGATGGAATTCGGAGCCACATACCCTCATTGACTGCCCTATTTATATGATTTGGTGCTGCATTTGAAGAGGAAACAATAAATTTTCAAAATGTGGTGGTCGGCATTTTTAATTATGCGAGGATTGTGGGACGTCGGGATTCTAGCATGTCGGGATTCAGGCATGTCGAGCTTTTGGTATGTCGGGATTTTGGCGTGTCGGGATTCTGGCCTGCCGGGATTCTGGCGTGTCGGTATTTTGACCGTCGGGATTTTGCCTGTCGGCATTTTGGCTGTCGGGATTTTGGCTGTCGGGATTTTGGGTGCCACCGCGGAGCACCTGGTGCCCAGGTTTACTGCTAAGGCACGTCAACTTCTGGATTTTTGAGGGTTTTCGTCACTCAATTGATACAAATAGGTTTTTGGGGTTGCTGAACACGATTATGACATCAGAACCGACACTCGGGGCACTTAGAGCCTATCGTTAGCGATAGGCACGTCATCTTCTGGAATTTCGAGGCTTTCCCACAATAAATTGATACAAATAGAATACTCGGGGTTTTTAAGGTTGCTGAAGACGAATATGATGCAGATGAAAGCCTCTGAAGTATCTGGTATCCAAGATGGCGAATAACAACGTTAATGTAAATATGATAAATAATGTGATAAATCATAAATTTGCCAATGAATTGTAAATGTAAAATATCCTTCAACATGTTCAAATTGTTTTTAAGAACAAACGATATTAATTATTATATTCTTTTTTATTTATATCCGCCCTGAACACTAGAAATTCCAGAGGCCTTCCCTGCTTCGACAGTCGGTTCTGATGGCATATTCGTATTCAGCGACTCCACAAAATCCCGGGTAATCGGTTTCCTTCAATTTAGTTTTTATAAAATTCTATATAATGCGAATATGAATATGCGAATGAAATTTGGTGAGTTTTAAGAGATAGTTATTGCGGATTTTTTGACATGAAATTGAGAATTTTATATTCATCATTAGCGTGCATACGGGTAATATGATCGGTCCTATTACACGTATGCGCGCTAATGGTGAATATTAAATTCTTAATTGTATTTCAAAACATGTGCAATAACTACGTCTTAAAACCCACCAAATTTAATTTGCATATCTCAACTGGTTTTAGAGCAATAAATAAATCGTCAGTTTGTAAGAAAAAATTCAACATCCCGTATCTCGTAAACGAAACATTTGCGGACATACGTTTATGATGCAAACGGTCATTATTTTTTATGCAGAATTACCCCTTAAAGTTTGTCGCACTTATTTAGAAACGCCGTGTACTGATGAAGAACATGTCTAGTTGTTAAAGTACCTAACTTTTTTATTATCCAAGATAAACGAATGAATCAAAAAACAGAATGTTAAGAAAACCTGAGGCTATAGTTGGGTTTTAATTTTAGTATTTTATAAATGCTAGAATATTCCACAGGGTGATGCGAACTTTGAGACAAAAACACTGTTTGATTGGTACACCCGGTATACAATGAAAATTTACCTCTTTAGCAACAATATTATTACAGTGGTATTGATAAAGAATCAGGCTATAACATGTTCAAAAAATCACTCAAATCGGCCAACAGGTTTAGGAAATATTAGACATAAAAAATGACCAAATTTTTAAGTGGGCCGGTTTCTATACCCGTAAGTTTATTACTAATAAAAATTTTGTTTCGCAATTTATAGGACATTTTTCAGAGGAGATAATTTAAAAAAACTGAGATGCTGCAGGCACCTTTCCGCTGTCGAACAATAATACATTAACGAATAAATGTTTGCACGGGTTTAGCAAATAAAATCGGCATATAACAGAGTATCCATCATATATCATCTCTGTAAATTTATATTTCGAATCTGCGATCTCAGCGCAAAAATCCCACAAGGATTAGATATTCCAAACAGACCCATTAATAAATCAAAAATCAATACCCCTTTTGATAACACCCTTTCCTTTTAACCATCTTTACATACATTTAAATATCTAGAGTAAACAAATTAGGAATAAAAATATGCACTAGTAAAAAAATGTTTCAGGGTCCCACACTACGATATGCAAAATACCAGAAGTGGGATTAGACGGATATAACCATCAATGGTACCGATGATATATTAAACCTTAGAATGAATGGATAATGTCCTTCGGGCTATAAAAAGAGGATTTTGGTTTTGAATTGACCCCGTATAAAGGATTTTACGGCCTTTTTCGATTGCTCCTTAAAATGATAGGGAATCCGATAGGGGTTAGGGACACAGGTAGACAGAGCATTGTTTGGGTTTTTTGGCGGGTGAGATGTACAATGCATTTGCATATGCAGTGATATTTGAAGAAGTGACAACTTTGAAAAAATACTTGAAAAGGAAGTGGACCAGTTGGATATTGAGAGGATGGTTGCAAAAAACGAGGTTGCCTGTAAACTGTCTATGAGATTTAATAGGGATATTAAGATAACTACTATAACTACTACATTCCTACACATGTCCTAAATTAATTTAATGTGTGTATATTGGTAGGGGAGCCCAAGCGGGGATTTTTGCAGTTACTCGAGCGAATCAGATTATCATATTGAGAGAAACCTGGTACCCTGCAGATGTACCTCTACGATATATTGGCTATCAACTCATGAGTTGACACTCAATTTTCAATATGTAAGGTTCATTCCTTGCAAATCATATCCACGTGGGTTAGAGTCCTGTGTTGCCCTGGGTTATATCCAGGAATATTTGCAACATCGATCATCATTATCAATAATATGTAGTATCATTTAACATCTTACAACTTTCAAAGGGTTTTCACCCATAACTTTTTGGTGGCTCACGCATGCATGCTATTGGCTTAACACTGATGATGGATTACTTATTAATCCGAAAACATTTTGTTTTGTGATGTAACCCTTATTGGGGTATTTTAAATATACCTTTTACAAAGGATCTTGTATTTTTAATTTATTTATTGCTCTAAAACCGGTTGAGATATGCAAATGAAATTTTGTGTGTTTTGAGAGGTAGTTTTAACTTTAGTTAGTTAGAACATAGTGTCAGTGGTTTAGGTATTTATTAATTAAGCTATACTTTACTATGACTATGATATTCAAACTTAAAATGCACCTCTCTGTTACGTTGTTCTAAGATATGCAATAAGCTAATGGGCAACTGCGAGACTTGCAAGACTCTTGCTGCAAGACCAAGACCAAGACCAGGTGTACTGGCGCAAGACCAAGAGCAAGACTGTCTTGGTCTTGCATTTGGGTAACACTAATGAGGTGCCTTTTCATATTGTTAAATGCTGCTCTAGCTCGTTCTATCCCCGCCTTAATTGTAGTGCCCTGTTCCCATTTTAAATTTACGTTGGTGAGAAGGTATACATAAGATTCTACATGGTCAATTAGTATGTGGTTTATTCGTAACTGTCGAGCACGTTGTTGCTTTTGCTTCCATTTTGTCTTCTTGAAGTTGAGACTCAGGCCGTATTCATCACTAACTGAACTAACCCTTTCCATTGCCTGTTGTAATTCATCTACGCTACTGGCAAAGATCAACGTGTTATCGGCATATTGTTAATTAACGCATCTTTTATTTTTATACCCTTATTTGCATTTTCCATACATTTTTTAAATATTTCCTCGAAATAAATATTGAATGGGAGTGGGGATATATATACTCCTGACGGAAACCTCTTTTGATTTCTACTCGTTCAATAAGTTCGTAACCCCCAGCAGGCGCGGATCTAGAAATTCAAAATAGGGGGATTCAAATATTATATTTTCAAGATTTAGCCATACGATTCATACTTACTCTAAGGATAAATAACTATATAATCCCAGATACCTACGGTATCAAAATGATTGATAGACAATTCACGACTATTAATCTCACTGGTCGTTCTTTGCCATAAAGATTAACCTTTCTACCATCAATACGCATAGATTATCTAGTAAAATACAAATTTTTATATCTTTATTGTATCGCAAATTTGATACGTGACTTTTCATGAGATAAGGTTTATATCCAGTGTAATGTATTTGCATTTTAAAATATCATTTTTGTTATTCTTTGAATTCAGAAAAATATTTCAGTTGTTTATGGTTCCACCGGTACCCAAACAAATGCGCCTGCAGATTATTTTTCTGAGGTGTTTTATTAGATTTTATGGCTCCTTTCAATTCTTTGGAAGCGGTTGCCGTGTAATTTAGTGTTGTACTGATGGCTTAAAGTTTAGAGTTAACAGAAAAAAAAATAAATAAAAAAAAATACGTATAGACTAAATACAATAGGGGGTCCATGGACCCGTTGACCCCCCCTGTATCCGCGCCTGACCCCCAGCGTGATTATTGCTTGGTTTACCGTTTATAACACAAGTATGCATAAGTCTGGGTATTAAAATTGTGAACCTGGTATAACAAAAAACATTAAATAAACACTTGCTCTGCAAATAATTTGATTATGCCTCCGAAATACCGTCAGGACACCGTCCAACTTATTTATATAAAATATATTGATATCAATATACGAGTATTTTTTATGAATTTACTAATGCAGGAAACTAATGTTTGAACTAATTTACCTGTCGACTATTAATAGCTTCTATAAATATTATTTCGAGTTTGAAACAAGCCATTGTCTAGGTATTAAGTTGGCTCAAATCGTGAAGAGTATTCTGCTTGTATTTATTATGCAGTCATTTTTCACAGCAGCTACATCAGCTGCAGAGTATTTCATAAAAAAGAGAAATATCTCAACGTCGGGACGCTGCCAACAAAATTGTAATCGCCAACTTTGAAAAAAGACTACCAAGATTTTGAACTTGAACTTTTCAAAAAAGATCTTTTGAATATGCTATATTATGTCAATAAATTATTATTATTTCAAAAAACCATGAAATCTTTTATAAAAGGTATATTTGTTAAAATCCCTATACAGGGCTACATGATAAAACAAACAGAACTAGTTTTCAATCGGTTGACCGATCATCCTCAGTGTTTCTTGAATCATATATGCTAACCCCCAAAGTAAAAATATTAGGGTAAAAACCCTTTAAAATTAATCCGTCATAGGAACATATAAAATTGATGTGACTTTACATATGGATGTACAAAATATCCAATGTTTCACGCTCTAGGTACCATTGAGCTAAATATGACTTGTTCACATCATGGCTGTGTAGAAGCAAGTGTTCACTTGCTTGGAGCCTTATGATTTGTGAACATTTTGTTTTTGAATGTCCCTGGTATCTTTAGAAACAAAGAAAATAGACTTTTTTGTAGTTTAACATGTGTTTTAACCAAAACAAAAGTATTGTATATTGTATTATAGTCTCATATTTACGAATATTCTATTTTTTTAATTTCTCTGATATCTTTAATAACAAAGAAACTAATAGACGGTTTTATTCTTTGGTATGTGTTTTAACTGACGACATGCGACACGTGAAGAGGCCATGTCTTATCATGCCACTAAGATGAAATTATTATTTTTTACATATAGTGCGAAAGGAACAGAGTGCTTAAAGAAAAAAATTCTGTGTAATGTACCTCTCGCTATTTAAAGATCCTCCACGTAGACACCAAATCAGTACTTATTCTCAAGGAAATTCCACCCCAAAATATCACAGGGTCTCCATTAAACAATCTCGTCTTTCTTATATTACGCTGTGCATACTGCTTACCTGATCGACAAATAACTCATAGATGTCGACAAGAATTGTTTATTTTATGTGCGTTTCTGTTTTTAATGTTTTAACGTTTTAATATTTTTATGTTTAATTTATGTTTAATTAATGTTTTAATGTTTTTAATGTTAAAACACCTGTTAAAGAGTAAAACAACCTATCTTCTTTGTTTCTAAAGATATCAAGGACATTCAAAAAAGAAAATGTTCACAAAACATAAGACTACAATACGATTCCGAAGTATACTAACATTTTTACCTCGTCCAGGGTGGCACAAACTTAACATAAGAAAACCATTTCCTTTCTTCCACCTGGTATAAGGACATAAAAGAAGTTTGAGTAAACCTCTGTACAACTGTGTAGATACTAAAGAAAAATCTAAAATAATAAAAAAATAGCGGAATCCATATACCTAACTTTTGACGAGCAGTTTATATTTATTATTTAATAGGAATTTAAATATATTATTTATTAAATAATATATAGTATCTCTTTGGAGGTGTACCTACTGCCAATTATTCGTTCTCTATTGGCTGGCTGACATCCGAATGATCAGATGTCAGATGTTACGTTGTTATTGTCTAGATGTATGGTTGTGAAAGTTGGACAATGGATCGAAAACAGAAAAAGGAATATATGTCTTATAGATGTATTTATATACCTATATATACGGATGCTGAGAATTTCATGGATATAAAAAGTTACTTTTTGAAAAGAACTTTTGGGCCATAACATGTAGACAGAAGAAAGTTTTCTTTCATTCATTTTCGATATTTTTTGCTGTGTCAGTGTACTTAAGGTGCTAAGGCTGCAACTACCTACATATTAGTCATACTTATATTAATCATCTTTTTCGTTCCTTATTGTAACTATTTGAAAGATTTACTGGTTTTCCCAACACAAACCTACAAAAAATAGTGAAAATTATGTGTATTCTATACGTTGATCATATTTTTATCGGTTGCTTGTTTATCATTTGTTATGTATATTCGCTGTGCATCACAGATAAATTGAAGTAGTATTGCCTTTATTACCATTAACATCGTATACTGTTTTCCCCCGCATGTTTTGGGTGGGCAACAAGGCGCAAAACGAGGTCAGAAACCAATTCGAATATTAAACAACTCCAGCCCTTATCGCCAACAAATATCGAAGTGTTAATGTCCGCCAGTTGTTCTTTCCAAATAATTTTTACCATTTTTAGATCTCTCAGCAGATAATCTAACGGTCATCTACCCAACCAATATGCTTTACTTTTAGTAGGGGTTATTGTGAAATTAATTACTGGCATTGAATATGCATAGTCCCGTGACAATTTTTTACTACAGCTAGGGGTAATAAAAGGTAATTCATGGCACTTATACAAGCAACAGCGAAGTAATCATTTATGCTTAGACACGGTTTATTGAAAACTGGTTTTATCTGTTTTCTCAAATGCAATTTTTAAATGGTATGTTTTTTTTTGCAATCTTCAGTTTGTCCAACAGAACAATTTATCACATTCTTACGTTGTTTACTATGATGGCTATTTTTTTATTTCGATTCTTTGAGATTTTATTGTTTTATTTATAATTTCTGTCGATCAACCACTAATGCATATTAGTAGCGATATAACGATTTTTAATTTACAATTTGTGAAAAATATGTTTGAAAAATATGTGAAAAATTTCGTTTTCAACAATTTTACAAATGATTCAGATTGAGAATTAAGGTATTATATTTATTACATATCGATCGATTTTTTCTATCCAATAATTATGAGTAGATATGTTATTCTTGTATGATTGAAGTTCTAATTTATTTTTAGTTCGATCGAAAAAGAGATGAAACTAGTAGCGGTGGAAATTATTGATATAAACGTATAAAATTAACATTACATTACATAGTTTCCCACTTTTAGACGTATTGGAGAAATATGACAACTGTCGTTGTGACAGGATAATTTTATAAAATACTCCTGTCACAGAAGTCTAAAAATGGGTAACTACATATGTAATGTAATGGTAATTTAATATTTATATCGATAATTTCCACCTCTACTAGTTTTATCTCTTTTTATTTCACAATGTATTATATTTTCCATCTTTTGCGTTATTTTGCCGGTCATTAGCGCGTTCATTACTATAACTAATGTTTTAGCATCACTAGCACTAGCTACAACTTCATTCACTGTCGTTGACTGTTCATTGTTTTCTGCATCTCTGGCACACGAATAATCGGTTTTTGTTGGATTTAATTAAGGTTAATTGGATAATTACTGTATCTGATGGAACTATTTTTCTTGAGAATATTTTACATTGATTTCTTTTTACCCTACCTCCTCTCTACAAAAAAAATGTAATGCACTAATTGTATTCCTGGCTCCTTTAAAGGTAATTGATAACAACACTAAGAATGTTATGCATTGCCCAAGATCCATAAATCAATTCACTCACTACATCCAGTAGTAGCTTCAATTCGAACCTATGCTGAACACATCTCAACTTTTGTTACAGACATCAATAATAAAGCTTATAGTTTTGAGAATAGGTATTATTATCCCAAAGATTAATTTCAAATGTTTGATATTTGTAATCTTTGTTTGTATCTTTATTATATTTGGTTGATATTTGGTTGTATCTTTATTTAGTAATGTTTATTTAAGCATAAGCATAAGTCAAATTTCTGTTTAATAACACTTACTTTTCATCTAGTAATAAAATTTAAAAACAAAACTTCGTTACTCATATGTGACCAAAGATATATCCTATTATGTGTTAAACATTGGCATTCCTGAGTAATCCTGAATTATCTTTTAATATGTCCCTTCATCAAAAAATATGTTAATTACATCTTCTTGGCTGTGTCATTTGACAAAACTGATACATTATTGTTGAACACCTTGAACAGTTTTATCATTGAAATCTAATTTACTTTAGAGCAGCGGTTCTTCAATCTGTGGTACACGTACCACTGGTCAGGCGCAGATACGGGGGGGGGGGTCAACGCGTCCCCCCTATTGTATTTAATCTATAAGTATTTTTTTATTATTTATTATTTTACAACATCAGTACAACACTAAATTACACGACAACCGTTTCCAAAGAATTGAAAGAAGCCATAAAATCTAATAAAATACCCTTCTCTGAAAAATAATTTGCAGGCGCATCATTATCTCATAAAAAGTCACGTTTCAAATTTGCGATACAATAAAGATATAAAAAGTCCTTAGTCTCAGCATCCGTTATGGCTTGCAAATTGTAGAAGTCTCGGAGGTGTTACCAGAGAAGGTTCCCATTGTTTTCAGTCTGGTAGGATGTGTAACAACATTTTTTTGGTGTTGTTTAATGTGCTATTAGATTGAAGACTTAGTCTTTTGCTAGCAGTTGCCGCTAGGGCATCCCTGCCATTTCGTTCGTTGCAATCCGTGACTGCACGCCGGGATTTGTCCTAGTTTTGTCAGAGAGAGCAGCATATGTGCCTCCTGATGAGAGACTAATAAGTTTCGAAACCGGTAGAGGTGCTTGCTGCACTCTCTGATTGAACTGGAATAATGATGCGGCTGTAGTTGTGAAAATGTTATTTATTTTTGATATAAAAATTTGTATTTTACTAGATGCGTACCTACCCATTGATGGTAGAAAGGTTAATCTTTATGATAAAGAACGACCAGTGAGACTAATAATCGTGAATTGTCTATCAATCCTTTTGATACCGTAGGTATCTGGGATTGTATAGTCTATTTTATCCTTAGAGTAAGTGTGAGTCGTATGGCTAAATCTGGAAAATATAATATTTGACTATTTGAGGTAAGTCTGCCCCCCCCCCCCTATTATGAATTTCTAGATCCGCGCCTGCCGCTGGTGGTACATATCACTATTTGGTACACAAAACACACAAAAAATTAAAATACAGTGGAACCTCGATAACTCGGATTAATCGGGACCGCAACCGATCCGGGTTATCGAAAATCCGGGTTAGCCGGAGAATATGGTAAAAATTAATAAAATACGGTATACTTACAGATAAACTCCGTTAGAATTGAAATAACATGAAATATATATAAAATATGCACAGTACCTACACATCTTAATTACTAAAAACACGCAAACACAAATCTAAGCAAAGCAAACCGAAGCGAACAATACCACAATACTGTATTCATACAGTCACAATCCGAAGGATGTTTAGTTATTATGTATTAAGAACAGTGAAAACTAAGACCATTGATTAAAAAAGAATTTTTTAAATAGTCTTTCTTAAACAATGCTAACACAGTTTGAAATAAAAAATAAAGGAATAATACAGACAGGTGCCTGTTGTTTCTGCCGGCTTGTGCCCATGAGTCATTTTTACTATCTATGTATAGTTCAAATTACACAAATACACATTATCTCTCAAATATTATATTACATACATACATTTTTATTGTTGAAATGTTTATCTGATAGTTAACTATCTTGATGGGAAATAAGCCACAATTAAATTGAAAAAATAATTTTATTAACATTTTGACGCCCAGAACGGGTGTCATTGTCAAAATACAAAATATATACTGAAAATCAAAGTGTTTTTCTGATGAAAATCGGTCCGGGTTAGCCGGACTTCCGGGTTATCGGGGGCCGACCTATCGGGGTTCCACTGTAGTAGTACTTAGTAAGTCTTGGTAATACAATCTAAACATATAGGTTGTACCAAAAATAATAAAAGAACTGTAGGTGGTACGTGACTCAAAAAGTTTGAGAACCGCTGCTTTAGAGAAAGAGGATACTAACTTCTCAGTATACTTTCTAGATATTAAGATAATAAGGGATGCAAACAATATTATTAATATTATATATTATATCCACAGAGAACGGCAGTTCTCACCAGTGGCGCACAACACCCCTACATGCGACACTATCCACAGAGAACGGCAGTTCTCACCAGTGGCGCACAACACCCCTACATGCGACACTATATATACACGAAATTTTCGATTTTCTAAACCTGACTGAATTTAAACTTGGGCCAAACCCCATCTTAAAGTTTAGGAAAAGACTCGTCCATTCATATATCAACCATCAATTTTGGTCCAAGGGTGTGGATTTTACGGCCCTTCCCATTTAATGCCTGTTTTTCGTTCTCGTCCCCAAAACTCCCAAAAATTTCAAAAATTTAAGCCCGACCTTTGCGGCTTCTGATAGCACAGATAATTACCTTTCCAACGCATGTTAAATTTTGAAAATCGGTTATACCATTCAAAAGTTATCGAGCTCAGAAATATGACTCAATTTTTATTTAAAAAATGGAAAATGTTTGTGGATATGTATGTCTGTATGTATGTATGTATGTATGTATGTATGTATGTGTGTGGAAAAGTTACACCGATCTGAATAATTTTTTCTGTGTTTCAAGAATGTGTGAGGGCCGATTCAGAACCGGTCTAATTTTTGACTTCTGACTACCCTTAAGCCAGCTAGAGGGCTAGGTAGATACAAAATAGCATATTTTTTGGGCGTATATATCTTAGGTTTAACAAAAGACAGGAAAACCGCAAATACACCAAATCAATAGGGTTGAGTTAAGCTTTTAAATGGCGCATAAGCTATCAAGCTGAGACATACACACTGCTCACCATAGCCAAAAAACTGAAAAATTAAACTTTGAAAATTTTGGTTTTTCGACAATTACTCAAAATTTCAACCTACGAATTGCGCCAAGAACTGAGCGTTTGTAGAAGGATTCAGGACGCGTCTAACGGTGTATACCTCATATCTGGGAAAATTCGAATTTTTAAGTTATAGGCTTCATAAGTATGATCAAATCAAAATCATAAGTATGATCAAAGAAAAATCAATACATTCCTGTTAACTTAAATAATACACAGATACCATATGCCGACACCGCAAAGTATTTGGGTATTACACTAGACGCTAGGCTACGCTGGAAGGCCCATGTTAAAAAGAAACGAGAACAGCTTAACATGAAGTATAAAAAAATGTATTGGCTATTGGGAAGACAATCCACTCTCTCAATCTACAATAAAATACTTTTGTATAAACAGATTATAAAACCTATATGGACATATGGCATCCAACTATGGGGCTGCGCTAGTAATACAAATTTAATTATCATTCAACGATTCCAAAACAAAGTGCTAAGGAGCATTGTCAACGCTCCATGGTACTATAGGAACAGTGATCTCCATAGGGACCTAGACATGGATACTGTTAACAAGACCATAGAAAAATTTGCCAAGAGTCACGAACAACGACTTCTTCAACACGTCAATGTTGAGGCCATCCAGCTCCTCGACAACACGGATCTAGCTAGAAGACTCAAGAGGAAGAAACCCTTCGAGTTAGTTAAGTGAAAAATAGTGCACGGTGCAAGTGATGGTACAAGTTAAAATTTGTGCAATATATTAACAGAACCTAGGGGGTACTATCGAGTTTGTCCTTAGTCTTAAGTTTTTTAGTAGTAATTTAGGTTAGAAATAAGTTGCTCATTGATCACATTATTTGATCAGATTGTAATGTTCTTAAGCATCTTATTGGTGTTTAATAAATAAAAAAAAAAAAAAAAAAAAAGAATGTGTGAGGGCCGATTCAGAACCGGTCTAATTTTTGACTTCTGACTACCCTTAAGCCAGCTAGAGGGCTAGGTAGATACAAAATAGCATATTTTTTGGGCGTATATATCTTAGGTTTAACAAAAGACAGGAAAACCGCAAATACACCAAATCAATAGGGTTGAGTTAAGCTTTTAAATGGCGCATAAGCTATCAAGCTGAGACATACACACTGCTCACCATAGCCAAAAAACTGAAAAATTAAACTTTGAAAATTTTGGTTTTTCGACAATTACTCAAAATTTCAACCTACGAATTGCGCCAAGAACTGAGCGTTTGTAGAAGGATTCAGGACGCGTCTAACGGTGTATACCTCATATCTGGGAAAATTCGAATTTTTAAGTTATAGGCTTCATAAGTATGATCAAATCTATTTCTTATGGGAAAAAACGGGTTTTCAAGCTCAATAATTCCTGTAATACGTTCAGTTATCACACTCGATCTTGGATGCATCAGATACTACTTGTCAATACGTTTCAAATTCATGTTTGGTGATCAACATCAGGTAAGCCGTTCAGAAGTTATAGAGCTCCAAATGTATAATTAGTCCAGGAACTGTAATTTTTCACTTAGCAATTTTTACAGAATGGATAGATTTGTTTGAAAATTTGACAATAAGTAGTGGATAGTCCAAGGATCAAAATCTATATGATGCAGAAATACGCTTTTACCATGGGGTGTGACAACCAACCTCATCTCGAGGGTGGCAATTTTTTATTATATTTTGACCGCAAATGCTGGTAAAAATATTAATTATAAGCAAAAAATGTTCATTATAAATTTTTTTCATAAAATTAATAGTTTTCGATTTAGTGGTTATCGAAGCTGTTAGTTTTATATCGAATAAATTACCAGAGACCGGCAGTTCCCGCCAGTGGCTCAGAAATACACCCCCCTACACGCGACACTATTATTTGCACGAAATTTTCAATTTTCTAAATCTGACTGAATTGAAAATTGTGCCAACTCCCATCTTCAAGTTAAGAAAAAGACTCAACCATTCATATGTCAACCATCCATTTTATTCCAAGGGTGTCGATTTTACGGCCCTTCCTATTTAGGGTCTGTTTTTCGTTCTGGTCCCCAAAACTCCCAAAAACTTCGAAAATTTAAGTCCGACCTTTGCGGCTTCTAACAATACTGATCATTACCTTTCCAACTCATGTCTAATTTTGAACATTACCAGAGAACGGCAGTTCTCGCCAGTGGCGCACACCCACACCCCCCTACACGCGACACTATATTATACACGAAATTTTCGATTTTCTAAATCTGACTGAATTGAAAATTGGGCCAACTCCCTTCTTAAAGTTCAGAAAAAGACTCACCGATTTATATGTCAATCATCGATTTTGGTCCAAGGGTGTAGATTTTACGGCCCTTCCTATTTAGGGTCTGTTTTTCGTTCTCGTCCCCAAAATTCTCAAAATTTTTAAAAATTAAGTCCAACCTTTGCGGCTTCTAATAGAACTGATCATTACCTTTCCAACGCATGTCTAATTTTGAAAATCGGTTATACCATTCAAAAGTTATAGAGCTTAGAAATGTGACTCAATTTTTATTTAAAAAAGAGAAAATGTTTGTGGATATGTATGTATGTGTGTTTAAAAGTTAAACCCATTTGATATTTTTTCTCTGTGTTTGAAGAGGGGGTCAGGGCCGATTTAGAACCGGTGTAGTTTGTGACTTTTGACCACCCATAAGCCAGCTATAGGACTTGGTAGGTACAAAACAGCATATTTTTTTGGGGTATATATCTTCGGTTCAAGAAGAGACAGGAAAACCGCAAATACACCAAATCCATAGAGTTGAGTTAAGATTTTAAATGGTGTTTAAGCTGTCAGGATCAGACATACGCACGGCTCAGTATCGCCGAAAAACTGAAACACTAAACTTTGAAAATTTTGGTTTTTCGACAATTACTCAACATTTCAACCTACGAATTGCGCCAATAACTTAGCGTTTGTAGAAGGACTCAAGACGAATCTAACGGTGTATACCTTATATCCGGGAAAGTTCGAATTTTTAGGTTATAGTCTTCATAAGTATGATAAAATCTATTTCCTGTGGGAAAAACGGTTTCTTAAGATCAATAATTCCTGTAATAGCTTCAGTTATCATACTTGACCTTAGATCCATCAGATACTACTGGTCAATACGTTTCAAACTCATGTTTACTGATCAAAATCGGTTAAGCCGTTTAGAAGTTATTAAGCTATAAAAGTATAATCCAATTAACGATTATTCCCGAAATGGTTTATGTAGTTGTAGTGGTTACGACGCTAAATTTGATCTGGCAACGGGCAATCCGATTTCATTTACCGGCCATCTCAATATTTTTGTTTCAATCTATTTCGAATAGAAAAAAATCTAGTGTACATTCGATAGATACTAGATTATTTGGGATATAATGCAACAAAGGTGACCGACCATTTATAAAGCTTGACGTGTAATAGGTAGTGTGACCAACTCCAATTCAGTCGAACTCGGGACAAAGCTGAAAAAAATACTTAAAATCCGGGACTTTTCAATGAAAATCGGGCCATGTTTTTCAAATATAGAACTTTAATATCATCATTTTATTGATAATTTAACATTTTTATGTTGACAATGATATTTTTGTTGGGATTAAGCAACAATTGATTGTAATTATAACTACATTTTTCTTAGTTTTTGACGTTTCGACTCCCAATCCGGAAATCGTTCTTAAAAAAGGAAATTTTTTATGTTGTACTAGTATTACAAAGAGCACTGAACGCTAGAATGCTGGAAAAAAGACCGGTTGGAAAGCCAAGAAAGGGCTGGGAAGACACAGTAAACAGCGACGCACAAGCACTTTTAGGAGTCCGTGTATGGAGAAGAGCAGCCACATACAAACAACAAGGGTGGAGGCAAAAAATAAAGGAGGCCAAGGCTCAATATGGGCTGTAGCGTCGTAGAAGAAAAAAAATTAGTACATATTACATTCCAGACATTGTCGACTTTTTTGCGTCCCACCAATTCAATTTAATGTGAATTCTTAAAAGAATAACGTATTCAAAATTTCAAAATAAAATTTTACCAAAACGTTGAAAATTCGGATGGCCCAGAAGCCTTGTCCGGGACAGCGGGACACGACTTCGTAATTCAACACTAGTAATAGGGGAACATTGCATTCAACTTCATACATTTAATTTATAAATAACTTTGAAAAACTCCTGATACAAGAATAAAAAACCGCTAAACGCCGTAAAAATGAGTGGCGCATAAAATATTCCAGCTACAAAAGATCTGATATGAATATTACGTGGCGCGAAAATGGATTTTCATTTGATGCAAAACAAAATTCTAGTTTTATTTTAAAAGATTTTTCCATAATATTTGCTAAATTTGAAGTAAACGCGCCACAAAAGAGTTTTAAAATGCAAACTGTATCAAAGTTACTCTTTTGTGGCGCGTTTACTTCAAATTTAGCAAATATTATGGAAAAATCTTTTAAAATAAAACTAGAATTTTGTTTTGCATCAAATGAAAATCCATTTTCGCGCCACGTAATATTCATATCAGATCTTTTGTAGCTGGAATATTTTATGCGCCACTCATTTTTACGGCGTTTAGCGGTTTTTTATTCTTGTATTATTATATTACATAAGTACATTTTTATTGTTGAAATGTTTGTCTGATGAAAATCGGTCCGGGTTAGCCGGACTTCCGGGTTATCGGGGGCCGACTTATCGGGGTTCCACTATAAATAATAAAGATTTAACAACTTCCTACGCGACTAACACTGTTGGTTTTGATGGCTAGAGTAATGAGAAGGTTTGTAATACTCCATTTTTAAATATATATTCCTCAATTAAAGATGTTACTCCGGAGTTGACTTGGATATTTAATAATTTAGAAAATGATAACAGTAGCAAGAATAATTGTTTTAAAAACAATGCGGCGGATAGGTCAGTTAACAATAATTAACAACCTTTTTTCAAAAACTAAGGAAAAAACCAGATAACTTTATTGCGATTATCTACAACATCCCCAAATTACAGATACGACCACTATAAAAGCTGCTATAAAATTTTCTTTTGGACAAGACGATTTATGTCAAATACGCATAAATTTAGTTTCATACCTTGCAATTTTCTTTTCAGAAGAGTATTTGAGGTCACACTGAATGTCTACTTGCATTTATTATTAAAAATGCACGCCATCTGATATACCGAACTCTTTTGGGAATATCAGAAACCACATCTGTCAAGTAATAAATCACAATTATTAAATTAACCTTTGTTAAATCATCCAAACATCTTATATGCAAACGGCAAAACGTGATCTTGAACTTGTAGAATTGAAATTTGCATAAAATGTATCACAGGTATATCTAATATATACATATATCGAACACCTGGTGGCTTCACATGCTCCCTTCGCTCGCTATCGTATGAGCTACAAAGTATTACAACTGCATATTTTAATCAACCTTAAAATTTGAGTTTAAATTTTGTGTTCGAGAAATTTTTATGTTTATTGGGAGTATCTACAAAAGCTGAAATACCTGTACCAATAATTCTTAATAATTAGCACAATCTAGTACAGGGGTGGCCAAGCTCCTTGATAGTCCGAGCCATTTTTTAAATTTGAAATTTTTCGCGAGCCGCAATTAAACAATTATATAAAAGTTTAAAAAAGGTATTAAATTTTTCTCTCGCTGTTTGGATTTCACGATTTTTAAAGTGAAATAAAATGGTTCACATCGTTGTTTCAAATATGCAAATAATTCTACAAGCAGCCCTTACTAATTCAGGATAAGAATAGTTCCATTCTTTATCATCCTTCCATTTTTTTCTGGGACGGCCTACTGATCTTCTATCGTCTCTCAAAAACACTGTCTTTAACACTCTGTCTTCCTCTGATCTACCACATCACCTGCCCATCTTATCTTAGCGTTTATATATGTCTGACGATGTTTTTAGTACCTAACACAGTCAGTGATACAATTCAGCTTTGCGGCGTCTTCTCCACTCTTCTGTCAATTCATCTCTTTGAAGGCCAAATATCATTCTGAGAACTTCGCTTTCAAACACCGGCAGCTTATCTATTTCCCGCTGATGTAGAGTCCATGTAGGGCGAATAATTGTCTGTACAGTCGTAATTTAGATTATCTTTTTAACAGCTTAGGTCTTAATAATGATGATAGGGAATATAATGCTCTATTCCACGCAGCTATTCTTGCTGAGACTTTTTTTATATGTGCTTGTCATCTGTTATTACAGATGATAACGTCCCCTAGATATTTAAACTCTTTTACTACTTCGAAGTTGTGGTCATTAATAGGTATGTTCTGCCTAACTCTTGGTCTTGGATTTTTGGTTACTAGCATGTATTTCGTCTTCTCTTCATTTATTCGAAAGTTCAGACTCAGACTACCTCTTTCTTCCTCGAGTTGTGAAAACACCCTCACGTCTCTTGTAGAACGAGCCACTGCACCTATATCTTCAGCAAAGGCCAACAATTGTTTTTATCCTGAATTCGCAAATCCTTCTGTCAGCTCAGATGATATTTTAGTTATTACATATTCTAAGGCCAAAATGAATAGCAACAATCATAAGGGTTCTCCTTGTCCAAGTCCTGATCTTACACTTAGTGTTTTATATTTGTTGTCAGTAATTTAAGACATTTTGTAACAAAAAAAAATTAAAAGTAAATCAGGTGCATTTATTGCGAGCCACAAATAATCCTTCAAAGAGCCACATGTGGCTCGCGAGCCACAATTTGGCCAGCCCTGATCTAGTAGATCAAGAAACCAAAATAGTTTAAGTAATGAAGCTTAAAATAGGACAAAACCTCGCAATTTTTACAGAATGGATCGATTTGCTTGAAAATTTGAAAATAAGTAGTGAATAGTCAAAGGATCAAAATCTATATAATGCCGATAGCCCCTTTTACCATAGGGGTGGTTGCCACCCCATCTCGAGGGGTAGAAATATTTTAATATATTTTGACCGCAAAAGTTGGTAAAAACATTCATTCTAAGTAAAAAATGCTCTATACATTTTTTTGATAAAATTAATAGTTTTCGATTTATTCGCTATCGAAAGTGTTAGTTTTATATCGAAAAAATCAATGTTTTTAATCAGTTTTCTGCTAATAACTCAAAAGGTTTTCGTTTTATCAAAACAGCTTTACTTAACAAAAATGTACCTTTTGAAAAAAAGAATAGTTGTTTCTAATTTTCTTTAAGACCAATAGTAATCGAGCTATACTTTATTATATGGTAGCTCTTCTTCGTCAAATGCTAAATATAGTACATAGAAAGTCAAAAGACGAGAAAACTATGCATTTTTCGAGGATACCTTGTTTAAACTAATCATTTAAAGTATTTAAAAATATCATCTCCAGAAATAAAAAAAAATCTCTTTTAGTCATTAGCCTTATTTATTCTTATTTATTTATGTATTAATAATAGATTATGAAAGTTGGACTGACTTAGAATGATTATTTTTTTTAAAACTGGAGTTAAAAACAAATAACGAATTTTTGTAGTTTGGCAAAACATGTCATTTTCTTCAGAATAGAAAGATTAGCATCAGAGATACGAAAATATGTTGAAATATGAAATTGTAGGTTAATTAATTCCAAGAATTTGGTTCGAAAAAATCTTTTCTACGGCAAAAATTGAATGAATCGTAAATAAGTATAATATCGAAAAACATTGATTTTTTTGGATATAAAACTAACACTTTCGACAGCGAATAAATCGGAAACTGTTGATTTTATCAAAAAAATGTATACATTTTTTGCTTAGAATGAACCTTTTTATCAACTTTTGCGGTCAAAATATAATAAAAAATTTCCACCCCCGAGATGGGGTGGCAACCACCCACCACCCCCATGGTAAAAGCGCCATTCGGCATCATATAGATTTTGATACTTAGACTATCCAGTACTTTTTCTCAAAATTTCAAGCAAATCGATTTATTCTGTAAAAATTGCGAGGTGAAAAGCTTCGGTTCCTGTTAGTGATGTAACGAATGTCATTTTTTTAACATTCGCGAATACGAATGCGAATGCGAATATCTGCTACTGACATTCGCGAATGCGGATGCGAATGCGAATGTCCAGTTTTTTTAATTTGTTTCTATTTTTGTAATGTTTCCTAAATTTTTAATGAAAAGTTAATTGATATTTAGTGTAAATCAATCTGAATCTTAAGCTTTATTACATAATACCAAATAATAAAAAAAAGTGAAGGCTGATAATGTGATTATACAAGGTTAAGTTATATCTATCTATTGCCCTAATTTGTCCAAAGTTGAACGTAGGCCTCCCCCTTACTTTTCCACTCTTCTCGGTTCAGTGCTAATGCTGTCGATCTGGTCGCTGCATATCTCTTTAGGTCATTCGACCATCTCGTCTGTGGTCTGACCCTTCCTCTTTTGTAGTCCCAAGGTCTCCAGTGAGTTATCGCTTCATTCCATCTTCCGTCTCTTTGTCTGCTGTTCTGTCTTGCATGCATATTTCCATTTGAGAGTAGCTGCATGTTTGAGGTTAAGTTACCTTTTCTTAATAAAAAAAGATGAGAAGTAAATAGATTTTGATTTTATTAACCTAATATTATCTTAAAATTATTTTTTTTGTGGTTTTCATATTCGCAAAACATTCGCACAAATTTCGCGAATGCGGATGCGAATGCGAATATGCAAAAACATGCGAATATTCGCGAATGCGAATGCGAATACGAATATTCGTTACATCACTAGTTCCTGTACTAAAAGTAGATTGAGCAAAAGATAGAAAAAATAGAAAGCGAGTTATACAGAAAGAAAAGAATTTTTTCCAAGAAGTTCGAAATTGGAGAAGGAGCTCTTTTTATACTCAGAAAAAATGGATAATTATTATAGCAGATAAAGAAATTATTGCAAACGGTCCAACCGTCAAAAGAAATATTCTTGAGGAAGTAGGTACTAGTGATGTAACGAATGTTCGTATTCGCATTCGCATTCGCGAATATTCGCATATTTTTGAATATTCGCATTCGCATTCGTATTCGCAAAATTTGTGCGAATGTTTTGCGAATATGAATATCAGAAAAAAAAATAATTTGAAGATATATTAGGTTAATAAAATTAAAAATATCCACTTCTCATATTTTTTTTTTTTATTAAGGAAAGGTAACTTAACTTCGTATACCTAATCACATTATCACCCTTTACTTTATTTTATTATTTGGTCTTTTTATCAAGCCTTAATATTCCTTAAGAATCAGATTTATTTACACTAGATGTCAATTAACTTCTCATTATAAATTTAGAAAACATTACAAAAATAGAAACAAATTAAAAAAAACTGAATATTCGCATTCGCATCCGCATTCGCGAATGTCGGTAGCAGATATTCGCATTCGTATTCGCGAATGTTCAAAAAATGACATTCGTTACATCACTAGTAGGTACTAAATGTACTTACTATGTAAACATGTGATTTGTATAATGTTACAGGGCAAAAGAAGAAGGACCAGAAGAACAGCAAAACTTAATAGAGCAGTTAATAAAACAGTTATTTAAAACTGCAGCAAACCAAACAAATTGCATCGCGAGCTATTGCTTTCAAAAATAAATCAAGTAGGTTAATAATATTTGAAGTCGGTAAATAAATTAAGACGAGCAAATCGCTAATATATCCGATCTTTAAATAGTCCACAATAGCAAATTAGTGACGTTGCATAAGAGTTAGTGAACGGGACGTTGGGCAGAGGTGTTAATTATGCTAAATCGCTTGGGAAAAATTTTGGCAGGCACCGGTGTGTTTTCAATAAGAATCCATTACTTAGATGAATAATATTTTCAAGTGGTATTCGGGTCGCTTTTCAAACAAAAATCGGCTTTGTATAAAAATCATTTGGCTGGTATTGAGCAATCCGTTCGTATACTTTGTATCGCTTTATTAATAATTTAAAATATCTAAGGTATGCTAATTACCGGATCATTTCTAACCTGTCAGGTCTTATAGAAAATATAATGCGTAATATGTGCCAGGTGATACAATTTTGCTTTAAAGTGAAGACGTGTATAATATTAACATTACAAGAGACTTACACCTTTAGAATATATTTCATTGTTACTGATCAAGCTATTAGCAAGATCTATCGCGATAATTAATCAAAAACGATATCCATGCAGTAGATCATAAATAAAGAAGGAAGAATAAGATAAGGTCATAAAATCAAGTGTTAAAGTTAACTAAGGAAACCATTATACATTGATAAACGCAAGGCAGATATAATAAGATTTTTTGTTAACGATGAAATTTCAATCAGATAAGTAAGCAATAGTGTTTAACCCAGCCCTTAAGACAACACCCCTTAAGAAAGACAATCATCATCATCATCATTTGGCTCTACAACTCTATGTGAGTCTTGGTTGCGTTTACTATTTCCCTCCAATGTTGTCGGTCCTGAGCAACTATTTCCCATTGCTGTACTCCCATTTTGCGTAGATCACTGGCTACTACGTCCTTCCATCTCTTTCTTGGGCGACCAACTGACCTTTTTCCATCGGGCCTTTCCCAGAATGTGGCGTTTAGAAGTCTTTCGTCACTTGATTTTAGCACGTGACCCGCCCATCGTATTCTGTTTGCTTTAATGTAGCGTAATATGTTTTCATCTCCATATATTGTCTGGAGTTCATCATTGTGTCTTCTTCTCCATTCTCTTGTTGTCTCTTCTCTGCAAGGCCCATAGATAGTCCGCAGTATCTTTCTTTCAAGTACCAATAATTTTGTTGTTTCCCGCTGATTCAGAGTCCATGTTTCGCTTCCATACGTTATTGTGGGACGAATTATTTTCTTATATACTCTCTTATTTTTGCTGGCCTTGAGAGTATGTTTGATTTAAGTAGGGTCCTTAATGAGTAATATGCCCTGTTTCCTGCAATGATCCTGGCTGCCACGTCGTTTTCATATTTATTTTCAGATGTTATGATCGCTCCCAGGTACTTAAATTCTTTAACGACTTCAAAATTGTATTTATTAATAATTGTTACGTTTTGTCTAACCCTTGGTCTTGGGTTCTTCGTAACCACCATGTACTTGGTCTTGTCCTCGTTGATTTAAGACCAACTTCCTTGGCTCCGTTCTCGAATAGGGTGAAAACTTCTTTTGCATTTCTGGTGGATTGTGCAATTGTGTCCACGTCATCCGCAGAGGCTAATAGTATTTTTGATCCTTGGGCGGCAAATCCGTTTGTAAGTTGTGGCTGAGCTTTCCTTACTGCATGTTCCAGTGCGAAGTTAAACAGCAGGGGGCGAGAGGATCTCCTTGTCTAAGTCCGGTGTCAATGAGGAGAAGAAAGACAATCAGGTGATACAATTTATTGGTGCGAGGAGAATTACCTTGGATAACTAGGAATTAATCCGCCCCGCCCCAATGCTGCAAACTAACCACTTCTCATCGATAGCACTCTGATTCGCTCTGGGGGCTCTCTATCAACAAAATGCCTATCATGTCCAATCATGGAATCATAGGTACCAGGCTCCCAACACAAAATTCTTTCCTGAACAATGCAGGCCAGCTTCAAGTGCTCTATTTCCGCTATTTCTAGTGATTTGCTCATTGATCTGTATTGCTTGCTTGGACCTCAGGTCTACGATCTGAGCTACATCCAGTTCGGTGATTCGGCTCTCGAGAATATAAATATGTCTCGTGCCCATTTCTTGAGTTTTGTTACTTTTTTTATGGATTGCGCCTTTTGTTAGTGTTTTATTAATTTTTTTTTGGTGCCGAAGCTGTTTTTTCTATTTTTATTATTTTTTTTAACGGGTGTCTGAAATATATAAAATCAACATTACTAAATACACTGTGATGCCAAATGTAAGCTCGTTGTCTTCTTTAGATAGAGCTACGATTATCTAGAATTTATTATATATTTGCTGTTTGGATTTTCTGTGCTTTCATCTTTGGTACAGATCATACCATAATTTCTCTCGCAGGATCCTCTAATTTTCCTTCTGATTTTTCCTCTATTAAATCCAGTACAGTGTGTCAAATGTACTGGAATTGGTGTGGTTAAGAGTTTGAAAATCTCAAAATCGCCATAACGCCACATGGCGATTGTAAGATTCTCAAACTCTTTCCTACGTTGGACAAACTGCACCTTTATTTTAATTTGTTTTAGGTATCTAAATAGGAACCGTTCAGCAACATATCTAAGTACGTTTGCATCTTCTCTAAGGCAGTTGATGTGTATTGCTCGAATTGTCTTTGTGTCCCCATGCAAGAGGTGCATATGTAATAATTGGTAGTACGATGATATTTATCATTCTTAATTTTGTTTTCAGAGCTAATTTGCTTCTTCTTATTGTGAGCCTTTTTATTGAGGCTCTGGCCATTGTTGTTTTGTGGACTTTTGCGTTAACATGTGGTGTGTTGAATACAGCTGTTATGTATTCTGTAAAGCCTCGGTTTCCTCGAAAGCGGCACCGACAAACTGTGAGCGTAACACTGCGATGAATGACGTCATAAAAACTGTACCACGCAAAATAATAGCGGTGGTTTCCAAGGATGCGTTGGAAGCCACCGCTTGCTGAGATTGCACATTCCATTGCCGCAGTGAAGAACCTTGAATTTTTCACCGTAATCTGACGTCATTCATCGCAGTGTTACGCTCGCAGTTTGTCGGTGCCGCTTTCAAGGAAACCCAGGCTTAAGTCTGAGTACTTGTAGTTTGCTGGAATGTTGAGCTCTGAATCCGAATTGTGCTTCTGGGATTAATCATAACCTGTCTGTCTCCTATTGGAGTCTGGTTTTGATGACTTCTTCTTCTTAAAGTGCCTATCCGTTCTGGATGTTGATGATCATTATGGCTATCTTGACTTTGTTTAGTTCAGTGGTAGTCGTGTTATACCACTTTCGTAAATTTTGAAGCCAGGAAATGCGTCTTCTTCCCGGTCCTCTTTTACCATTTACCTTCGCTTCTAGAAACAGTTAGAGAAGGCCGTAGCGTTCTTGATTTCTCATTACATGTTGTAGGTATTCTAATATTTTAGTTTTGATGGTAATGATAATTTCACACTCTTATGAATATACGTAAGATCCGCCCATAACACCACATTTAGAAAGCTTCGAGCCGATTCATAGATGCAACAGTTAGAGTCCACGCTTCCAATCCGTAGAGCAGAACTGTGAATATATAGCATATCAACAGATGGTATTTTATTTTTACTGATATGTCTCTACTCTTTAAAATGGGTCTCATTCTAACGAATGCTGCTTTCGCTTTTATTATTCGCTGTTTAATTTCTGTTGAGTGGTCCCATTGGCTATTTAAATTGGTGCTCATATATGTATATTGCTGACTTGCTCCACCATTTTACTGACTTCTGGAAGTAAGCTAATCAGCCTGTACTTTTGCGGAATCATGTGGTTCTGTCCTGGATTTGTGTCCGTGATTGCATGAGCTTCCTTCCATCGGTTGGTGAAAGCTTGTATCTTAGTATTGTGTTTTTATTTTTGTTAAATATACAATTGAGTTTTCAAAGAAGATACTCCAGAGCTCTGTTAGTGATTTCGTCTGGACAAAAGGCATTCTTTGGTGAACTTTTTCTGATCAGTTTACTTATTTTTCTTGGTGATGTGGGATTGACAGCATAAGCGTTGCGAAGGATGACTATTGTATGTATTAATTTACCCACCATGTTACAATTGAATATCTATCACTTAAATATTAAATCAACGATGGTGTAGGCGAACTCTATCAGGTCTCTATCATATTTCTTTTTTAAAGGACAGATGCTTACTGTAGGCTCCCTTAATGAAATAATATGGGCTTCATCTTCGTAACTGTATTTATTGAACATAAACGTTTCTTACACATAAAAAATAAAAATGAATCTTAACGTAAAACTTCAAACCGCCATAATCGCAATCAAACATAAAAGTCATAAAAGTGAGGTTATACTCCTCTTCTTTTTCACACTTCTAATTTGAGTGACAAGTGACAATCAGCAATCAATTCTGTTAAGAGTAGATCCCAAAATTTGGAAGTCAAATATGGTGGAGTTTCTGTGATGTAATATATTTGGTATATTTTGGTATATTTTGCTGTATTTTGCTCATTATTCGGTTGACCTCTCTGCATGTATTCCACTGGGTGTGCAGTTGGAATTTGTTGAACCTCAATTGCATCTATATTTATTTTATAGTTGTGGTTTTCTGGAGCGCAAGGGATATATGAGTTAGTGTCATGATCTCTGTGTGTATTGGTAATTGCAGGTTGTTAAAATCCTTTTTGGAACTCTCTTAGTAAAACATGTGGCAACAAGGTGGCAACGTTGCGCTGAGTGTGTAAATATTAATTGTATTTTGCTCCTGCATTAAACCCGTTTTTCGCGAAATGCAGAGTAAATCAATTACAGCAAACGCTAAAGTGTGAAGTTAAGTGAGTAATCTTCGCGCTGAACGAAAAATAATAAATTAAATATTGAAATTGTGCTCCAAATTGGCAAAAATCAAAGGTAAGCGTAACACATAAACAAATAAAACGTCATCGATATTACGATATTCGAAGTGGATTCTTGTTTGATTGGAACGCGGTGTTGCCAAGTCTACAGGGAAGTCCTGTAAGTAGAGAGGAGCGAAATAGTATATACTGCTCAATATAATTTTATCAAAAAAAAAAAAAAAAAGTAAGACGCTACACTGAGAAAGGTTAAGTTTCCGCGGAGATAGTCCGAACGAGACCTTTATCGCAGTAAAACGAACCAGTTGAAATGAGCAGAGAAGATAAAAAATACGAAGAGCTATTATTTCGAACAGAAAGTGACGGTACCACGACAGACGAAAACGACAAGAAGAGAAAAGAGGAAGAATTGGAACGGGCTTTTAACAAAAGTCGAAAAATAAGCAGATCTCCCTCCTACAGAAAGGAGAAAATGGAGGAGAATATACAAAAAATTATGGAAATGATGGCAGGAGTAAGTCTAAAAATCGAGGAACAATCAAGAGAACTTAGCGAGATGCGTAGAATAGAGATGCGAGCAGAAAGAATATAGACATGAAATAAGAGAGCTACGCCAGGAGAATGTAACATTAAGAGAAGAAAACACGAAACTAAAACAGGCAGTTTATCAAATAGAAGAACGGCTTGAAAGTTTAGAAAATCAAAAAAGGCGGAAAAATATAATTATACAGGGATTGAACATAGATACAAATGGGCCAGATATCCTAAAACATGAAATGAAAAATTTTATGCAGACAGAATTAAAAGTAGATGTACAAATAGAGAAGGCTCTGAAGTTAGGAGAAAAAGTTTGTCTGGTTGAGCTTGAAAAGGAAGAAGATAAAAGAAAAATCATGCGAAACAAAACCAAATTGAGAAATCGAGAAGAAGGTCTAGTTTATATCAACGATGACCTATCAAAGAACGACAGAATTGTTCAGAAACATGTCAGACAAAAAGCGCAAGAACTAGAAAGGAAGGGAGAAAAGTGAAAGTAGGGTATAAGAAAATATATGCCGATCATGAAATATGGCGCTGGGATGGAATGAACCAAACGTTGGTGGTAGAGACCAAAGCAAAAAACTAAGCAATGAAAGGAAACAAATGACGACGAAAAATGCAAAGAATAGGATTACGAACTATGGAAATAAAACAAATCAAGACAGCAATAAAAAAGAAAAGCCGAAAAATGACAAGATACAGTTTGCAACAGGGATAAATAAGAAGGAAACGACGCAGGCAATGGACAAGGCAATAAGTAAAGATAACAAAAAGAAAACTAAAGTCAACTTGGGTACATGGAATGTAAGAGGCACATACGAAACAGGAAAACTCAAAGAATTAATTAGAGAAATTAAAAGATATAATGTAGAAATAATAGCTTTACAAGAGACAAAACAATTGGAAACAGAAATAGTAGAAATAGAAGACGTGGTATTTTTTAAAAGCGGGGGAGAAACCAGAAGGTTAGGAACAGGTTTTATAATACAGCGAAAATGGAAGGAAAGAGTAATGGCATTCCAACCAATATCAGATAGACTATGCACAATAAGATTAAAAGGGGACAAACGAAACATAAGTATAATAAATGTACACGCACCGATTGAAGATGCCACAGAAGAAGAAAAAGATGAATTCTACGAGCAATTGGAAAGAGAATATGATAAATTACCAGGGTTTGACATCAAAATAATAATGGGAGACTGCAACGCCAAAGTAGGAAGAGAGAATATATACGAACACATAATAGGGAAATATAGTAAGCATGAGGTGTCGAACGATAATGGCCAAAGAATAATAGGCTTTGCAACAGAAAGGCAAATGGTGATACGAAGCACACAATTACGCCGAAAAGATATATATAAAGGAACGTGGATTTCCCCTGATAAGAAGACAGTAAATCAGATAGACCATATTTTAATAGAGAAGAAGCATGCAAACAATGTAATAAATGTAAAGAGCATGAGAGGAGCGGACTGTAACTCTGACCACTACCTGGTGAGAGCAGAATATAAAATCGAGCATAACATAAAGCGAAACAATAAAACAACAGAAAAAATTGGAAAACAATTTAACATAGGACTACTAAAAGATAACAATACACAGAAGAAGTATGAACAGGGAATAACCAACAGACTAATCAGGGAACAAGAAACGTCAAGCCCAGACAAACAATGGCAAAATATCAAAGAAGCAATCTTGGACACAAGTAAAGCAATCCTAGCGAAAACCAAAAGAAAACACAAAACAAAAGATTGGTATGATGAAGAATGTCAAGAAATAGCAGAAGCAATAAGAAAAGTAAGACTCAAAAATCTCACAAATGACGAAGAAAGCACTAGAGAAGAATACAGAGAATTGAGAAAAATCATGAAAAGAAAATGTAGAAGCAAAAAGAGAAAATACAACGAGAACAAACTGAAAGAAATAGAAGAAAAATTAAAAAAAAAAGAAATAAGATCATTCTACCAGGAAGCAAAAAAAATGGAAAGAGGATATCAAAAAAACAACCCATATATGAGAGATGATAAAGGGATGTTGCTAAATGAGCCTGAAAAAATAATGGAAAACTGGCAAAACTATTTCACAGAACTGCTAAATAAGAGCGAAGTACAAAAGGAAACAAACCATGAAATTGAAGATGATCAGATAGCAATAGAAATACCCACAGAACAAGAAATAAAGAACGAAATAAAGAGCTTGAAAAATAACAAAAGCCCAGGAATAACAGAAATATCGGCCGAAATGATAAAATCAGGAGGGAAAAGACTACAGAAAGAGATATATGATCTGATAAAAAGAATATGGGAAGTAGAAAAAATGCCAGAAGAGTGGACCATAGCAAGAATATGCCCTATACATAAAAAAGGTGATAGAATGCTATGCGAAAACTACAGAGGCATCGCACTATTAGAAATAATTTACAAAATCTTGGCACAAAGTATAAGTAAAAGGCTAAGTCATTATTCGGAAAAAATACTGGGGGAATACCAGGCAGGTTTTAGAAACAACAGATCAACGACTGACCAAATATTTGCCTTAAAAGAAATACAGACTACCTGTTACGAACATAAAACAGTACTATATGCTTTGTTCATAGACTTTAAGCAGGCTTACGACACAGTAAATAGACAGCAGATGTACGAACTGATGAAAGAATTGGGGATACCAAGTAAAATTGTCAGGATGATAAAGATGACGATGGAAAACACAACAAACGAAATAGCTTGGAAAGGGTATACATCCAAAAAGTTTGAAACCAAGGAAGGATTACGACAAGGAGACCCACTATCAACAATGGCGTTCAATCCAACATTGGAAGGAATAATCAGGAAAAGCAGAATAAACATGCAAGAAACGATATTTAAAAACGGCCACCAATGCATAGCATTTGCAGATGATCTGACGCTATTAGCAACAAGCAAAAAAGAACTACAAAAGTTAATGAAAAACATAATAACAGAAGCCAAAAAATTCGGACTTAAAATAAATGAAGAAAAGACAAAGTATATGATAATGGGAGAGATCCAAAAAGAAAAAGAGAATAACATCATAGTACAAATAGATGGAGAAAAAACATACTCGTTTAAAAGAGCCAAAGAAATTATTTACCTGGGAGCCAAAATAGATGAAAATGGTCATGAAGAAGGGGAGATAAAGGCAAGAATAGCTAAAGGAAATAAAAAATATGGAGCATTACGCACATTATTGAAATCCAAATACGTATCAAGAAAAACAAAAATAAGAATTTATAAGACTGTTATCAGACCTACAGTAACATACGCAAGCGAAACATGGGTGCTCAAAAAGTCAGAAACAGACCTGTTAGAAAGATGGGAGAGAAAAATGCAAAGAGCAATATATGGAGGTGTGAAAATAGAAGGTCAGTGGAGAAGAAGAACCAATAAAGAATTGGAAGAACTATATCAAGAGCCAACGATTACGACGACGATCAAAGCACAGAGAATACGATACTTGGGGCACATAGAGAGAATGGGAAGTAAACGAATGCCAAAAATGGTACTTTCACGAAGACCAATACAAAAGAGGAGGAAAGGCAGGCCAAGGAAAAGATGGAAGGACAGTGTATATGAAGATTTGAAGAAAAGTAACATTGAGAGATGGAAAGAACTAGCATTGGACAGAAGGAGATGGAGAGAGGTTGTAAAGGAGTGTATAAAAAGATTGAAGTGTATTTAAATAAAATTTATAAGTTATGTAAGTTATATTAAGTTATTTACTATATTATTTATGTAATCAGAAATGTAAACATTTTAGCCCTAGGCCTACAAGGCCTGTTGTGCTTAATTAATATAATACTTAGTAAAACATGTTGACGACGAAAATCCGGTTAGGATGAGTGTCTTGACACACATCCGTTTTGCTTTGCCTGTTTGCTTTGCTTACCTCAATGAGATCATATTCAAGAGACGCTAATCCGCTAATCAGAAAAAGATCAGTGACTAATTAGATATCCTTTTTGTTTATTTATAGGAGGCCCTTAAACCAATAAAAATATTGCAAGTTAGCAATAGCTCAAAGGCTTGCGTTAGCTATTATACTGTTCCAAACTTGCACATTAATAGTCAACGTCACAATATTTTTAAAATTTACCTGCATTTCAATTACCTTGACAAAATATTACAAAAGGCTCTTGCCATTCGTACCGAATGATTTCTTCACGAATTCTAGTCATGCTCACAATTTATGCATCAATTGACATAATCTCATAATTTTCCTGTGTATTTTCCGTAAATTTTCCAGCTCAGTATCAAAAAAAGTTAGGAAATTTCCGAGGAAAGATTAGCCAGTCACAAATCGGGAAACGCGAACAAGTCAATTTCCGGCTTTACGAAAAAGAGAGGGAACCAGCAGAGACGGATTGAGTGATTGCCGGTTGCAATAAAAGAAATAATAATGAATTTGGTGTTATGTTTTTAAAGGGGTGGCTTTGGGGCTTTAAAAAAGTTTTGCATGAAAGTTTTACCATTTAAAGTTTTACGAAATACTAACATTATAAGTGTTATGTATTGGTGATAATTATTGCCTTACTACCGGTATTCTCCAAAATTATCGAGAGACTTATAAAAGTCCCACTTATGTCTTTTCTCGTTGAAAACGACATTTTATCACAAAATCAGTGGGGTTTTTTAAGTAATAATAAATAATAAATTTGGAGCAAAAAACGTGATTCAATGTATAACTAGTGTATCACTGATGCAGGGCTGCGCCGTCCACGTGTGTAATGTGTGCGGCGCACACAGGCGTAAGCATTTAAGGGGCGCCGCGCCACTAGAGTTGTTACAAAAAAATTTTACGCCGGTCAAAACAACATTTACCGACCTTGTCACCTTGTATAACTAAGCTTTAGGCATATTACGTATTGATTCATAAAATCTGCATAAACAAAAAAATCCTGCACAGACATGCAGTCATCAAGCCAGTGGTCCAGCAGTATTTATTTTTTAAAGCCACTGTACAAAATTTTGGCAGAAATATATGATGCTTTATGTGATATAATACATTCGGATAAATTTGATCTTGATTCAAAACATCAAGCTAGATGTTTAGGAGATAAAATATCAACATTTACATTCATATGCTCAGTCCTCATATATGATATGGTACGAAGTTCTGATGAAAGTTAACTTCGTTAGCAAAATTTTACAATCAAAAACAATAAATATGCAGCCTGAGTTAAGAGTTAAAACGATTCTTGCTCGGGTTTCGGACAGATAATAAATTTAATTTTGTTATTACCAAAGCAAACGAAACTGCAGATAAACTGGATGTGGAGCTCAGCTTTCAACCAGCCACAGCTACGGCCTCGGAATAAAAGCAGACAGTTCGATTACGAACATAAAGGCGAACTGATTTTGGATCCGAAAATGACCTATTGGGCTGTGAATGAAGGTCCTAAAACCAAAAAAAATAAGTTAAGTTTTCCATAAAATGGGGGACTTACCATTCTTTAATTTAATTTTCCATTTTCAACAATCGGTTTTTCCGATTATAGCGCCATGTATCCATAAAACATGTCTCGAATAAAAGTTACTTATTTTCACATAAATAATCCAAATCTGCAATAAAAAATGGGGCTTCTATTTAAGATTTTAAAGTAACCCCCACATCATCACCGTGTGGGGTCGTGTTTAGTGCCATTCGATAGATTTTTCAAATTGAACACGTGTATTTTGCAGTTTTTCGATCTGATGTTCATTTCGCGAAATATTGGGGGGTTTGTATTTAAAATTTTAAATTTTATCTCCCACCCCTCTCAGTGGGGGGTCGTGTTTTATATCATTCGATAAACTTTTGAAAAATGGAGCACGTATTTTTTAGTTTTTCGATCTGACGTTAATTTTGCGAAATATTCGCTTTTTTTGTGAAACTTTGTGACTTGCCCATTTCCTTACACCCCGCTCAAATCGTCAGTTTAATCGTTTCATCTGACGATTTCGAGCATTTCTAATTTCTAAGGATAGATTTTTTTTCGGACCCCCCTTAACGAACTCTCCTGTATTAAGAGCCACTATATATAGAGTACGCCACTATATATAGAGCCACTATATAGAGAGATTTACAGGTTACAACATTTCTCCCCATGTAATAATCTGAGCAGCTCGAGTAACTGCAAAAATCCCCGCTTAGGCTCCCCTACCATAAAATAAATGAGATTTAATGATCGTCTAGATATAGCGAAAGACGATTTGTTTGAAGGAATTATACAGCTTCGGCCTTTGTCAAAAAAAATTAAATAATGGCGTTTGTTAAATTTTAAAATTTATATGTTTAAACTTTAACAATTTAACAATACTTCTTCGCATTCTGCTCGCTCTGCCCATTATTTGATGCCACTGCCGAACGATCTTTTTCTAAATTGAAACTTATGGGTTAAAAAAGTTTTTATAAAAAATTTATAAATTTTTATAAAAAATTTATCTATTATTTCTATAGAGTTTCTATATACAAGTTTTATTTTCTTACTATTCTTAATATATTTTCCATAGGTCATAGGCTGTAAAATAGGCCTGAAAATCAACTTTTGTACAACTAAATTTATGACTAATCTGATTCCTAGCAGACAGCACATTTACTTGGATCATGAAATTAGAATCGGCAGAGATAACAAAACATGCAAAATAAAAAGAAGACAAGTGTTTGATCAAGGTGTGCTACCGGTAATAACATATGGAGCAAACACCAACTGCTGCAATGGAGTTGCTCATTGCACCGAGAGAACAATTTCTTTTCTCCTAAAACACCGATTTCTTTGAGCAATATTTCTTAAAAGTTAACATATCCTATTAACTTAAACATGCCGGTTCACATATAAAGAAACGAGTTTGTTAAACACAACTCAATAATTTCTTACAGATAATTTCTTCAATACTAAGAAATGCATTAATGGTTACATTTAATTTTCTTATCCTAAAGTTTTTATTTCTTAAATTGAAAACTACAAATATTTTGCAGTATAAGAAATATAATGTTAAGTTAATCCATATTTAGATTTGTGAACAAGAAATTTTCTTGCAATCAAATAAATATTTTAAACCACAAGAAATAATTCTTCAGAAATACCCTCTGTAGTAACTGTGGTTGTGGTTATAAAATAAAAACTTTGTCATTAATGCCGAAATGTTACTTGCAAAGAGAATTTCTTTCACAAAAGAATTGCGCAGATTAACTATTTATGATTTAGTCGTCAGTGTTTGTCAAGATGGCGTGATATGTTCATGTTCATATAGATGGATGTTGGATTTATTGGTGAACATTAAAAATTAACGGATATTTTGAAGGTACGTACATATATAGGTATTAAATAAAAGTAAATTGAGTAATTTAAGATGTAATAATAATATTGTTGCGTATCCGAATGGTTAAAAAAGAAACATAATAGTATCTTTATATGCTTTTTAGGTATAATGATGGACGACTCTGAAATAAAGGAGCTTATTATTCTAACTGGGAAATATGCCACAATTTAAAGCTGGGACAGAATGATATAATATATAGCTTCAGAACAATATTAAGAAAGGAGTTATTAACCAACTGCGGGGCCTTCCAGAAATGGTAGAACTTCATACATGTAAGTACCTTTTTAAAAATGTGTATACTTATTTATCAACTATAATAGGTTTCTTGAATGTATCGTCTTCTATAAAAATATACAATACAACGCTATATCAAACATGGCGGGTTCAACGCTGAGGATTTCTTCTGTTAATTTATTTGAGATAAAATAATCAGTTAGTCTTAAAGAAATATTTGTTTATGGTTAAGAAATGTTATTGCCGGAAACTGTGAAATAGTTAATATGTATTAAATGACTTAAATGTAAACTAATAATACTTTCCCGTAATAAAATTTCTTAATGATTAGGTATGCTGTTTCTTTTAGATTATAAAAATTAAGAAAATTACATATTATTATGTCTGCTTCAATGTTTTACATTGGTTGTATTTTCCCTCTTGTTTTAGCTAAACAATGTTTATTGTGTGACTTAATATTATACAGACAAATAATTAATATTTCATTAACAAAAAGAAAAATTTAAACAAAGATGTGTAGGTTAAATAATGCCATGTTTGAACTAAATATGATTGATTATTATTAGTATTAAGAGTTCTTATGTGGGGCCGTGTATTTGTTTTTTTTTTTGTATTTCCTAAATTTGTGAAAATAAATATCTATATCTTTATAAAAATTTTTTTATTAAAGTAAGTTTACTCTTTCTACATAACGATTTTGTTTTAGTGAATTGCTGTTATACAAAGTGCTATTAACAAAAGAAGGAAAATTTGAGGAAGTTGGATTTGCTTCTCCATCCTTTTATTGTTGTGTAGAAGCCAGTGGTTTAAGAGTGGAGAAAATATTTGTATGTAATAATAACGTTTTATATCTTGTTTTATTAATAAATAATAATTTTACCTTAACACAATGATTTATTTCGCCGTATGTAATATCACTTTATTTTCAAGAAATATTAACTTAACTTTAAATATACGTTTATCTCTGCGAAATATATTTCTTAATATTAAATAAATTAATTGTTAATAGTAAAATAATAATATTCCTTACTAAGAAATATTATTGCTCAGAAAGAATAGTTTTCTAATGTGTAGAAAATATATTTTTATGACTGATAAAATTAATTAACATCAAGTGTAATTTCTTTCTGATAAATGGGTTTGAAGTTTGCCAGAAAGTGATAGTTCAATCATATTTAAGATATATTTCTTTGGCTATAGTATAATTTATTTGAAATATTTTAGAAAATTATATCTTACATACAAAGATATATTTCTTAAGCAATATGCAAAGTCGATCTTTCTTAAATATTAATAAAGTTTCTTTATGTCAAGAATTTTTTTCTCTCGGTGTGGCATGCACCCTTTAGACATATATGTCAGAGAGGTGGCGCTGATGACGATGATGAGGTTACGCTCAGCGGGTGCAAACCTTGATGTAGGAATGGGACAATTGAGATGTCGTTTCTGGCGGGGTGAGCTGGAGGCACTGCCCCAGCTGCATGCGGGCCATGGATGCGACTCAATTAAACCTACGTTTATCTTCGACAAACCCTACAAAATCGAAACAAGACAACATAGGGAGTCAAACGTGGCAAATGCATATTGCATCTACACCGATGGCTCCAAAACGAAAGAAGGCTCAGGATGTGGAATATACTCCAGATCATTGAACCTTAGTATAAAATGGGGCATGGGCAAAAATGCCAGCGTAGTTCAGACTGAACTGGCTGGTATCTCCATAGCCGCAAAAGAGATAATCGGGAAAGGTATAGCCGGCAAAACTGTAATAATCTGCACAGACAGCAGACAAGCGCTACTAACCCTGAACAGACCACGCGTCATATCAGGGCTAGTAATGGAGTGTCATGAATCACTAGCCCAAGCTTCGGATGGTAACAACATCATCCTGAGGTGGGTTAAAGGACACAACAGAAATAAAGGCAACCGCATTGCTGACCAGCTGGCTAGAAGGGCAGCAGGCCTAAGACTCTTAGGACCTTGTGATCTTTTTGGCTTGTCGACTACAACAATCGCGGAAACTGTCAAATGTCACTCCCACACGCAAACCGTAAGAAGATGGGAAGAAGGGCCAGGATGTAGACTTGCCAGGGTAACACTAAGGAACCTTGGGAAGTCAGCATCAGAAAAGTACTTGAGAATGACCAGGAAAAAACTACGCTTGACCGTTGGTTTTTTAACTGGCCATTGTCAACTAAGAAAACACCTCCACACACTGGGGCTAGTAGACACATCTCTATATGCAGGAGGTGTGAACGAGATGACGAAACTGTCGAGCATGTCCTATGTGAATGTCCGGAGTTATCGTCAATACGAGAGTATGCGTTCGGCGAGCCTTGGCCTACACCTGCCGATATAGGGGAGATGTCACCAGGTGATTTGTCCACCTTCCTGGAAATGGCAGGATGGATAATGAACTAAGGACGACAACCCCCTGGGAGGATGTACAATGGGTCAATTGTGGCCTAAGTGCTGTGGGACTTGACTCACACTCCCTACTCTACAGATACAGAACATATGGAGCAGAGACACTGACTTTAACCAAGGCATTAGCGTCGAAAATGCGGGTTGCTTAAAGGCGTATGGAAAGATCCATGCTGGGTGTAACCCTACGGGATAAAATAAGAAATGAAGATCTCAGACAAAGAACCGGTATCACAGATGTTATAGAACGTATCACCAAGCTCAAATGGAACTGGGCAGGACAAGTCGCCAGGCTGAAAGATTCAAGATGGACACGAAAGCTGATGGAATGTAGACTAAGAGAAAATAAACGCAGTAGAGGAAGGCCGCCTACACGATGGACAGATGCTATCAGGCGGATTAGTAAAAGCTGGCAACAATCAGCACAAAACCGTGAAGTGTGGAAACAATTGGGGGAGACCTATGCAAAGTAGTGGATGTAACTTGTTTGGATGATGATGATGATGATGGAGGAGGTTTTAACCCTAAAACCCCCCTGGGTGCGTTACTGGTTACAACAAATAATTGTTAATTTTGGGCACTATTAAGTGTATTGCACACAGGCGCTACCACGTGCTAGCGCGGCACTGCACTGATGCCATGTTTTCTGTACTACACAGTGGCGTGACAAACTCCGTCCCCCCCCCGCAGAATTAAAAATGGGGCCCCATTTAAAAAGTTACTAAATGAGACTTGTGTAACAAAAACGTATACATAATATAGTGTATTTGTGCACTATTTATAACAGCTTTATTTGTATAGAACTATCATTTACAACAACTTTATTGGTATAGAATAAAATAGAACAAGAATTAAGAGCGTAGTCGCAAAATTTCGTGCCAATGCTTTTTAAATGCAGAGACTTTTTCGTGCCAATGCTTTTTTCGATTCCTGAGAAAACTGGTAAGTATTTTTGAAAAATTAAAACGCACAATGAAAGATTACATTATTACCGAGAGCCAGAAGCCCCTGAAAACTTCTATAATGTTTATTTCAGTAAGTTACAGGGGTGAAAAAAGAGAAAATTTAGTATGATTTTTAATTTCAAATATTCCATTCAAAAGAAACTTTTTGTTTATTCTAAGAGACTTTCAGCCCTCGGTAATAATGTAATCTTTTATTCTGCGTATAAAGTTTTCAAAAATATTTATTAGTTTTCTCAGAATTCGAACTAAATGAATGCATTTAAAAATCATTAGTCCGAAATGTTTCGCCTACACTTTTTAAATTATTACAATATTACATAGTATTATTCTATGAGATGAACAACTTTCTTCGTGGACTACTAACAACGAATATATCTAATTATTTTATTAATATCTATCTGATGGGCAACTTCGTTTTCAATAGTTAGCGCTAGAGAACTTGTACTGACATTGTACTACGAAGATATGGTTTTATTAATTTAAGCTCAGAAAAATATCTGTCTCAACTAGTGGTCGTGACGGGTAAAGTTGAAAACAAAATGTACGCATGACACACTTCTGGTATGAAAGATGCAATCACTAGTGCAATGCAAATCTATAACAATAATTTTGGCTTCATCATAAATAATAGAGTTCGCCGATTCCAACTGTGTTCTCAATGATTTTCTAACAAATTGCAGTTGCTCGAAAAACTCATTACTTAAATCTGACGGGTACGCAGCAACTATTTTACTGACTCCTGCGAAAACTTATGGATCCGATTTGAAAAGATATCCACTTCTAGGATGTGAGACTTTAATATCGTTGTTCACTTTGTACATACCTATAAATCCAGCTTCAATTTGTTAAATGACTACATCGAGATTTTCGAAAAACATGCCTAAATCCAAAATGCTTCTTAACTCTATCAAACCTTTTGATTTTAAAAGTACAGGGAAAGTCACAATTAGTAGCAAAATATTTGGATTCTTGTAAAAATGACATATAGTTTTGTCTAAAGATTTGAGCCCTAAAGCCCTAAAGAAGCCCTAATAAAACCCGCTCAGAATATCCTTAGCAGAGGAAATACGACAAAAAGACAAGAATGGATGATAGAGAAAATTTTAAGTCTCATGGAGGAACGAAGACAGTTTAAGGGAAAATGCAAACAAAAATACAACGAGATACATAAGCAAATTAGAGATGAAATAAGGTCAGCGAAAGAAAACTTTTACAAAAGAAAATGTGAAGAAATTGAAGAACTGCAATTAAAACATGATACGTTTAACCTACATAAAAAGGTAAAAGAATTGGCAGGTATACAAAAAAGGAAGCATCCCAATGTGCTATACAACGCAAATGGACAAATAATAACTGACCTACAAGAAAAGCTTACGACCTGGAAGAATTATATAGAAGAACTCTTTGCCGATGAAAGAGAGGATCATGATATTGGTAACATACAAGGTGAGGAAGGACCAAAAATCTCTAAAGAAGAAATACTATATGCTATAAAAACAATGAAAAATGGCAAATCACCGGGTCCAGATGGACTTCCATCGGAACTTCTTAAGCTTGTGGAAGATGAAACAGTAAATGTTTTGGTTGACCTCTTTAACTGCATTTATAAAACGGGAGAAATACCTAAGGAATGGCTTCTGTCAACTTTTGTGACTATTCCAAAGAAACCATCGCACAATAAGCTTAATGGGACACACACTAAAAGTATTTCTTAAAGTGATACATACAAGAATTCAAAAAAAACTAGACGCTGACATCAGTGATACTCAGTTCGGGTTTCGAAACGGGCTTGGAACAAGGGAAGCACTATTTGCACTTAATATCATGTGCCAAAGATGCCTGGATGTTAACCAGGATATATATGTGCTTTATTGACTACAACAAGGCGTTCGATAAAGTTCGTCACGAACACCTGATGAGACTGTTGGTAGAGAAAAACTTGGATAAAAGGGACCTCAGAATTATTTTCAATATTTACTATAACCAGAAGGCGAATATTAGAGTAGAACGGGAAACAACCGAGGAACTCGAGATCAAAAAAGGCGTAAGGCAGGGATGAATACTTTCACCAACCTTGTTTAACTTATATTCAGAAGATATTATAAACAGAGCCCTTGCTGACCAAGATATAGGAGTTAAAATAAATGGCACTTTAATAAACAATTTGAGATACGCTGATGACACAGTATTAATAGCAGAAACCCCGGAAGATCTCCAAACACTGATAAACAGAATAGTAGAGTGCAGCGAAAAGTTCGGTTTATCACTTAACATCAAAAAAACAAAAATAATGATGGTGTCGAAATCTCCACAAAATTTTTCTGACATAACCGTACATGATCAAAGAATTGAGCGTGTTAGAAAATATAATTACCTGGGAACTGTTATTAATGAAAACAACGACAACTCTGAAGAAATCAAGATCAGAATAGAAAAAGCTAGAGCTACTTTTACCAAAATGAAAACAGTTTTATGCGGAAGAGAGCTAAGTTCAAATCTTAAAATTCGCCTGATGAGATGTTACGTGCTGTCAGTTCTTTTCTATGGAATGGAAGCTTGGACACTGAAAAAGATCGATACAAGGAAAATAGAAGCATTCGAGATGTGGATGTACCGCAGGATACTGAGAATATCGTGGACAGAGAGAGTGACAAACATGGAAGTGTTGCGAAGGATGCAGAAAGAAAAAGAACTTGCGCTTACTATTAAAAAGCGCAAACTGCAATACTTGGGACATATAATGAGGGGACAAAAGTACCAGCTACTACAATTAATTATTCAGGGAAAAATAATAGGTAAAAGATCCATTGGCAGAAGAAAACATTCATGGTTGAAGAATTTAAGAGATTGGTACAAGTGCAGCAGCTGCCAATTATTTAGTTCTACGGTATCAAAAATACGCATAGCATTGATGATAGCCAAACTTCGGAGCGAGGACGGCACCTGAAGAAGAAGAAGAAAGATTTGAGAAATTTCCAGGCACTGCTGAAAAACGTTGCGTGTGCATGCTTAAAAAATTTATCAATGATATATTTTTACATAGACGACAAGATGGGGCCCCTGATGCGGGGGCCTCTGTTACGCCCCTGGTACTACATGAGGTTTACCAAGCACTACACAATAATCTTTACACTTCCACTGTTTTTTGTGACTATGCAGTGACGGTTTAAGGCATCATGGGGCCCTAGGCGGCCATAAGAAGTAGGCCCCTTTATTCGCGATGAAAAACAAAGTAGCTGACCTCTGGTGGAATAAATTTAAACTACTATAAGTGGTATAAACAAACCAGAAAATTGTTGATTTGAACGGAATTTGGTCACTATTAAGAAATTTTTAGTAAATTTCAGCATTATGAGTACATTAAAATATTTTAAATCAAATCGGTATTGTTCTATTCCTCAATTGAATGTTTGTTTATACCATTTATATCGGCCATTTTCTTGCATTCGACCTGCCCTCTATATTCCGTTTCAATCGCGAATAGCGACCATTTACTTAAAACAAATTTACAGATATTTATGTTGTTTTGGGAAGTAGTTACTTTAAAAATAAATTACGACAATGTAAAAAAGAAAATTCCACACCTGTAATTTTGAACCAATCAAAATACGTTATTTTGACAGATCACCATGGCAACGGAGGTATTTTATCGGAAATTTTTTGCTCGTGGGGTACCCAACAGCGAATTATAGTGGAAATTTTTTGACGTTTACAATAACAGAACATTTTTGACAGACTGGTTTTTATTTGTTTACATAATTTAGTTTTGATTCATTTTAGTTACAAAGCTAAGATGTTTTCTATATTCTTCGGACACCTCCTCTCTTCTTAATGGCGAAAATGCAGGACTTTGAATGTTTTCAATTAAGTTTCTATGTCTAATAAAATATATATAATATTTAGACACTAATTTATTTACCTTTTTCCCATTCAGTACTTTCAATTTTGCGTAGTTTAGTTTTAAAAACGCCAAAAAATAATTTTCTATCACTTGTAGTTACTCAAAACTTATGTAAAATTGAAGAATATACTATTTTCTATCTTGAAATGGTATTCCCATGCAACTACAATGAGTAGAAACTACGAATTTGAAAGCCTAAATAATTGCTGACAAAGCTATGGCGCGCTATTAATCTGTTCATGCAGCTTTGGATTTTCAAATGCAAATTTGGTGTGGAATTTTCTTACCGAATACCACGCGAAGTCAAATTAATATCCGGAAATTTTTTTTTGATCATGAATATTTTTAGAAAATTTCCGGAAATAATTTGACCTCTAGTGGTATTACTAGTGATAATTTTTCTTTTTTTTTACATTTCGAAACAACTTTTCATTAATGGTCGATGGCTAATATTCCAAAGAAAAAAAGGGATATTGTGTCGATATGTGATTTTGCCTTTTGTATGAGTGCCACCTCTTCGGGGGAGAAAAAACATACATTCAAAATAAGTGCGGAAATGGATAAACTGATTAATGATAAGGAACTTTTGTTCAATCGAGTTTTTTCACTAAATCAATACTTTTGAGTTATTTGCGAGTGAATATGTTCATTTTTCAACAAAAAAAACACGGTTTTAGACGGTTTTCGCAAATAACTCCAAAATTAAGTATCTTATCGAAAAAATATTCTTAGAAAAAATATAGCGTATACAAAATTTAAAAAAATGGTGTATGTATGAAGTATAATATAAGTATAATACATATATAGACCTAGTATAAGCAGAACTGAAGCTAATGAAAAGTAGATTCTTATTCGACAAATTCCAAATCTAATATTTCAACGTAAATAACCAAAAAATGAAGCACTTTTCATTGAAAAATCCTCGCAACTTTTTTAAAGTGTTAAAAAAGTTTTATTTTTGTTTTTTTTTTAAACAAGTTTAAAGAAAGTTTTTTGGGTAAAGCTTAAAATAATGTTGATTCCTTTTTTGGCAAAAAATCTTGAAAATTTATAAAAATGTTGAAAAATCTTGAAAGTATATTGTTTATATGATCTGTAAGTTTCACTGGTTCACAGTGCTTATATTTTAAAACATTGGGATTTAAAGTAAAACAAATTTTTTGATAACTTAAAAATTATTGGTGGTACCAAAAATCTTAAAGAATAAAAAAATGTCGCTTCTGCTTTTCTGAATATGTATTTCAGATTTTTGCTTTTTTGGAAGATAAAAATTGGTTAAGATATGACTGGTCAAAATTTGCATACCATGGTTAGAGAATTTTTCATTTATTAAAAATTAATAAATGAAAATAGTTTCTATCCTTGTGGGATCGGTATTCACCGGAGGGACCGCAGACGTTCGCATACAATTAGCGTCTATTTGCAAAAACAATGACGACTTTGCTAAGTAACAAGACATTTACTCAACACACACACACTACCCATAACACTAGGTACCTGATTGGAACAATCAACTGTACCATGCCAATGGCCATTAGTTGTCGAGGCATTTAGCCAAATAAAAAAAATTGCATACACTCGTGATTAGTAACTTGTTCAAGCCCTTTCTACTACAACCCTTTTATAAATAAGCACTTTATACCCAAAAGACTCACAGAGCATATAAACAATACATAAAAGTACAATAGCTTGTGAAGCGGTAAGGATTAATTTTAATTTCATTTGGAATGCTAATTAGGGGGTTATTTTCACCAGTTTTTTTACCCAAAAAATGGGATCAACTTTATTCTGAGCGTATGTTGCTTACTTTTTATGTTAGAAATTAAAAAAAAAATAATGCTTTTTTAAACATTTAAACAAGTTATGATAAATTTTCCATGAAAAGTGCTTAATTTTTTGATTATTTCACGTAGAAATATTCGATTTATAATTCGACGAATAAGAACCTACTTTTCATTAGCTACAACTCTGCTTCTACTGGGTCTACAGACTGCACACATAGACCATTTTTTCCATTTTTTAAAGCTATATTTTTGTTAAGAATATTTTTCGATAAAATACTTACTTTTTGAGTTATTTGCAAAAAACCGTCTAAAAACGTGTTATTCTTTGTTGAAAAATGAAGATAATCACTTGCAATGAACAAAAGTTGCTTAGAATTAGTCAGTTTATCCACTTCCGTATTTTGACGGTAAATTTTTTCACCCCCGAGAAGGGGTGGACTCAACCGTAGAGCAAAAACACACATTTGCACAATATCACTTTTTTCTTTGATATGTTAGCTATGCTTATACCAAATTTCATGTCAATCCAAGCTCTTGTTTCAAATCCAAAGGTTGTTTAAAATCCGGAGGTTTTGCAATATTTTACCGTGAGTGAATGGACTATAAGGCCCATCGGTGGGTAGAAATTGAAAAAAAAAACGTACCATACCAAAATAATTACCAGCTTCTAAGCAAAATTTGCTTGCAAAATTGATTACCAAATTGAGGGAATGATTAGAACATGGAATATAAAAATGCCTTTGAAGATAACTGCTTAATTTGTCTTGAAGTCGGTTGTATTTTCCTGATATTTGACAGAAGACAAAGCAAAAAACTGAGTTTGGAAATCATAAATTAACCATTTTCTTTTTTTTTTGTCTCAGTTAGCCCTATTCGATTTTTTAAACAATTTATTTTTTTTTAAATAACTGCTTAAATAATTAAATGTTAATTAATGCATTTGTGTGGGATGCGGGCCCCATCAAGTGCCCGGGCCCTAGACGGCCGCCTAGTCCGCCTAATGGTTAATCCGACACTGTGACTATGTTAACGACATTTTGATAAAGAAACTAAATTTCTACAAAATTCTTCTTTGAAATTGCTCCAATCCTACTTGGAGAATGGGAAACAACTAGTTGAAGTATAATGATACTGATTCTAGTCTCTACTCAAAAACATTGTATGTGGGGTACCACAAGGTGCAGTATTGGGTCCTCTATTTTTCATTTTCTTTATAAATGACATCGACAATTTTTATTTTTGCTGATGATTCCAGTATCACTTTTGGAGTAACTCTAATATTGCAACTCTTTATGCAACTATAACTTCTGATCCACTCTACTTACAACAAAAACCAGGTCAGACTTTAATTTATTGCCTCTTAACGTGGATAAGACAGTAGTATTATCCTACAAAGAAGCTCCTCAACCCTTGATTCTTAATAACAGCCAGATTCCAGATCAGTAACGTTGATTTTGTAAAATTTCTGGGTATTTTTATAGACAGCAACCTTAATTGGTCCCTTCAGATCGAGGGTAGTAAGAAACGGTAACTTTATGGTATTTTTTGTCATTAACGTTATGTTGACGCTATTTTGTCGACGGCTTTATTAAAGTAGTTATTTAGGTACCAAGTCAGTAAAGTGACTCTTTATCGAACGAGTCTGAACGAGAAGAGCGAGAGTAGCTAGTGAGGCGAGTAACAGACGAGTTCGATAAGGAGTCTTTACTGACGTGGTGCATACAAAATTTTTTCGCCAACATATATTTTTTAAATTTAATGTTGTCCGAACCACTGGGGTTATAAACGACAACAATGGAAAATACATATTTAAAATAAAAAGAGATTGTAATATTAGGTAAATACATATGTACTAACAAAAAGTATACCTGAAAAATTTGTGATACAATGAAATGTCTTTTATTCCTTTTTCCGTTAAAAACTGTATGATATTGTTGATATTTGTATTGTCTCTTAGAAGCTCAGATATGTCCCTGGGAAGGTTGAGTTTACTTCTGGTTTGCTGGTATATTTGACAATCGGTTAAGATATGTTTTATTGATATAAAATAATATTTGCCAACATAATTTGATATTGGTTTTAACACTTACATTTCTTTGTACTTGCAATTTAGTAATTTCATGACAGTGATGACATATAACTTGCAAGATGGCCGCTTTCGATTTTTAATCAGTAGTTATCAATATTGAATAATTACTAAATCGGTAAAGTTTTAATTAGTGGAGTCACTGAAGGTGGATATGAGCTATTACCTCCGATTTCGTTCAACCTCCATCGATTTGCATGAAAATTGGTGAGTGGTTAGAGGATATCTCAAGAAACAAAGGTGAACTTGCGCTTTTACCCTGGGGGTGGATGCCACCCCTTCTCAAGGTGTAAATTATTTTATTACAAATAACCTCATAATTAGATAGGGGGACAAATTTTAAGCAACATTTGTTATATAAAGTTATTAAAATAAATCAAAACTTTTTGAGTTATTAAAAATCAAAAATTTTAATTTTCCGTAAGAAAAATGCATGTTTTTAACCGATTTTTCATAGATAACTCAAAAACTATAAGTTTATACACAAAAGTTATTATTACCAAAATTGAAGCTAATAAAAAACTAAATAATCTTCTTACTAAAAAAACCTCTTAATATTAACTAAAAGTGAGTTATAGGTAATTGAATGCATATTTTTTTTCGGCCAGTACCCAAATCTAACTATTCAAGCTTAAATTACGGGAAAATGATGCATTTTATAACATAAACTTATTAAATACTTGTGAAAGTACTTAAAAATATCTATCAAATGAGATACCGAACAAGTTAATAGCATTAAAATTTATGCTCCAAAAATTTTTCAAACTTTATCTTTTAAAAATTTTTCCCAAAAATGTTATCGTTTTTTTTTAATAACTCCGTTAATTTTTAAGATATCAGGTTCACCTAAAAACGGTTTGTATGGTAATTCCAAAGGTTATTAAAGCGCGTTAAATTTAATCTTTTAACCCACTTACTTTTTTAAAAATCAAAGATTAATTGGCAACGGTTACATGGTTCTCGAAGCAAAATTTAAGCTTTAAACGTTTCTATTTCGGTTATTTTGCACCCTACAGAAATGGTAAAAAAGGTATAATATTATTTATAGAAAAAACTAAAATTTGGTTATTTACCATTTTTTACGTATATTGAGTATTTTTATAGTTATTATCAAAAGAGGATGAAAATTACGATAATTTTAAAGATTCTGATTTTTTTAAATTGTATCTTTTTTTCAAAAATATGCATTCTAAACTTGTGAAAACTGTTAACATCATTACTTATGCTAACACAAAGAAATTTTTGTAAGGATTACTATAAATTTTAGTTTTTGTGGAAATGGCGTATGTTTTATTTTTAACATTTTCCTAAAAAATCGAAAGGGTTCTCTTAGTTTCATCATAACTTGCTTTATTTTGATGCTATTAACTTCTTCTAAAGCTCATTTGTTAGGTATTCTGAAGTACTTTGATAAGTGTTTAGCAGAATATTTTATAAAATGCATCGGTTTCCCGTTATTTAAGTGTGAATACTTAGATTTGAGTACTCATCGAAAAAAATACACATTCAATTACCCATAACTCCCTTTGAATTAACATTACTTTAGTATTTTGTGTAAATAGTGTACTCAATTTTTTGTTGTCTTCAATTTTTTATTGTCTTCAATTTTGGTAAGAATAACTTTTTTGTAAAAGCTAATAGTTTTTGAGTTATACGTGAAAAACAGTTTTAAAACATGCATTTTTTTACGAAAAAATAAAATCTTTGATCTTTAATAACTCAAATAGTATTGATTTATGTTAATAACTTAATATAACAAATTTTGCTTAGAATTTATTCCTCTATCGATTTATGGTGTTATTTTTAATAAAATAATTTTCAACCCAGAAAAGGGGTGGTATCCACCCCCAGGCGCAAAAAGCGCGAGTTGGTATCAGGTCACCTTTGTTCCTTGAGGTATCCTCTAACTGCTCACCAATTTTCATCAAAATCGATGTAGGTTCAACGAAATCGGAGGTGAAAACCTTCAGTGACTGCACTAAATTTATTTTATATGAATATAATTACAAAGTACTACAGAATTTCACTATTTGACATAAATTTAATTGATAATATCACAAATTGCGTACAATATTTTTAATAATTAAAGTAAATAAATTGTAAGTCCACTCAAATACTCGCCATTCGATTACTGCCATCGACCACTTACATTCAATCTTGGTTAATTTGATTAATCGCGACAGGTAAACTAAAATTCTTCTTTCAGTACAATAAAGTGTTACTTTACTGCCGCAAATGACGGCAAATGAGTACAATAATGAATGACTTTAATGACGGTTGGGGATAAACAATATTAAGCTCCACCCAGAATGTCCGTCGAAAAGTCCTGTCCTGATAGGGAGTTAGAGAGAGCAAATTCGAACTCTAAAAATGAACGAAAAAAATCGTTGGCAATTTTGAAACGAATCTAATTTGAGTCGACGAATACCGGAAAAACTCCAATTATATTTCGTTTCAAATTTGTCGCTGGTGGCCTTCTCGATTATTTATGTGTTTAGATTGAGATTTAAGTAATGTATGATAATGGAATATTGCGACTGGAAATGAAACGACGACTTGGAAATATCTCATCGTATGCTGGTACAAAATTTTTGATTAAATTGCTTTAAAATTTATGGCCTAGATTCCTCTGATTGCGTCCAACGTAAAAATCTCTTTGGCGAATCGACGGTGGTATGGGGGGCGGCGAGAGGAACGGCTACAAGGAAACGGAACGCGTTCGAGGATTAGTTTATTAAATTAGATTTCGTTCGGAATCACTACGGTCTTGAGTATACATAGTTCAATCTTCACTAACTCCAAAGACATAAAGGAACTTTTTAAATAACGAGATGGAGCGCTGACGACGCGAACTTATTTTATAGCCACTCTAATCATGTTTTCGGTTTTATTTTTCTGTGTATCGTAATGCAATATCTTAAGAATTTCATTTTGAAATCGGCATCTTTTAAGCTATCATTGCAAGTTCTTTTTTGCAAAATACATTAAAACAAGTAGTGAGTGAAAAGTGAATTTGGTAAAAGGGACGGAAAACAATATAGTCTGCCATATTGGTTGAACCAAGGAATAAACACAAGAAAAAAAATGCACAGAAACTAGGGGTCGACAAGACAAGAATTCTTGTCTTGATAACAACTTCTTGTCTTGTCTTGAGAAAAAATCAAGAAATTTGAAAAAATCTTGTCTTGACGTTTTCTTGGCATCTTATATGTTGTCTTGATTCAAGAAATTTTCAAAATCTTGAAATTTCCTGATTACCCGGCCCGGTGATTCCCCGGCGATAACTTATAATATTGGAAGCACGAAAGCAAAAAATACTTAGCCTAGGTCAGAAGATTCTGAGAATGTGGAGGAGAAGACACGAAAATGTCAACCCGTCATTATCGAAAATGGCTAAGGATTCTCTCGGACTGCCAGCAACATCAATACTTGCGAAAAGTCTATTTTCAAGAACAGCTTTAACAAAAACAAAGCAAAGAAATCGGCTAGGCGTTGACTTCATGGCTAAGAAGTGTTACCTGTCTTAATTCATGGCTTATCAATTTCGATTTAAAAATGTGCTAGATTTGTTATTTAAAATAAAATCTATGTAGTTTGCAAATTTACTTTCAATAAGATTAGGTAAGTATCATTAATTATTATTTTTAACTGAATGAAAGAGAGAGAAGAGTACTTTCGAAGTGTGTAAAAAATTTAAATCCTAGTTGAGCGCTTTCGGCTTATATGTAAAGCCATCTTCAGAGCTATGGTCAATAATTTCAAAATACCACTATGAAGAGAGAGGGATCCCATGTAAGATTGAAAAAAGTTTAACTTATGCAGTTTTTTTATTGATTGAAAAAACCTTGTTCAACGTTTGGTCGAAACCTTTCTCTTCATAGTGGTATTTTGAATTGGTTGGTATTTTGGTTTGGTTGATCCCTCTCTCTTCATAGGGGTATTTTTAAATTATTGAGTCGAAGTTATCGAGTTGAAGATGGCTTGATAAGTCGAAAGCGCTCAGCTAGGCTTTAAATTTTTTACACAGTTCAAAAGTAGAAGTTGACCTACTCTTCTCTCCCTGTCATTAAGTAGCCATAAGTGTCTACAAAACCATTTCAGTCTGTACAATTTCAATAAATGAATATATGTTAAGTATGTTATATTAAAATACTGTTATCTTTTTCACAAATAAATACATTTTAGAGTTTTCATTATTACTAAAAAAATAGTCAAGATATTTCAAGATTTCTTGTTTTCTTGACAAGAAATCTTGGTATTGACATACAATTTCTTGTCTTGTCTTGAAATCTAAAATTACTTCTTGTCTTAATCTTGTCTTGAAATCAAGACAAGATCAAGACAAGTTCTTGAAATTTTCAAGAACTTGGCGACCCCTAATAGAAACGAGGAGGAAGGCACAAAGATATCAAAGTCAAGAAGCAAAAAATGAAAAATTCTAAAAAAGGAGATAAACAAGACGAAAAAAAAAATCCTGGAAAACTGGCGAAACACTAGAACAAAATATCTAGGGCGCCGCTTACAAAACAGTCGTAAAAACAATAAAGGCGGAAATGCCTTAAGATCTGTACACATATGCGAGTCGAACTGTTTGCGAACGCTATATTCGTAGGTATAATTTGTACGGACGAACGAACAACTTGCGAACTGTTCGTTCGTCGCTCGCCACGAACCACTGCCTGTTTTTGGGACGAACACAAAGGATATTCGCAGTTCAATTTGGACGGCGTACGCAGCGAAATTGTCTGTACGTGTCGTCGTATTGAGATGGTGTGAATGACCTGTTCCTTCCTGACTTGAAAGAGATGACAAACGTAAAAAACTCTAACATGAAGAAAAACCACTTCTATGTAAAAGGTATATTTACTAAAATTTTTAAAAAATACCAATGAATTGAATAAAATATGTCCAATTCAGAACGTTTTCGGACCTATCAGTCCATCATCAGTGAATTCAGATACTTGCTAAATAGCCCCAGAACCAAACAATGGTTGTAATTATAATTCAATCTACATTATGTTGATGTAATATTGAAAAGGCTAAACGCCGATGTTAATAGATATAACCTCCGGGAACATAGTGAAACTCTAATCGAGAAACTTAATCAACCATCTTAGGCCAACGTTGACTACCAAAGTAAGTCACTTGGTAGTCAACGTTGGCCTAAGATGGTTGATTAAGTTTCTCGATTAAAGTTTCACCCTGTTCCCGGAGGTTATATCTATTAATATCGGCGTTTAGCCTTTTCAATATTACATCAACATAATGTACTTAGATTGAATTATAATTATAACCATTGTTTTTTTCTGGGGCTATTTAGCAAGTATTTGAATTCACTGATGATGGACTGATAGGTCCGAAAAGGTTCTGAATTGGACATATTTTATTCAATCCATTGGGGTCGTTTAAAATTTTTAGTAAATTCATATACCTTTTACATAGAAGTGGTTTTTACTACATGTTAGAGTTTTTTAACTATATGGTATACAGCCAACCTAGGGAGCTACCCCTTTTTAGTTTAAACGTAAAAACTCAATCTAATTAATAACGAAATTACAAATTAAATGAATCATTTATACAGGGTGTTCAGAAACTCTACTGACAAACGAAGACAGGAGATTCTTCAGATAATTTTAAGACAATTTAGCTCAATTCACCTAGTCCGAAAATGCTTCCCATAACACCCATAACAGCAAGGTCATCCGTCAGTATTGTTTCTGTAACATTCATGTTATTATGTCTTGCTGCAATGGCCCAATCGTCAGCGTAGCCAAATTTCTGCGAAGTTGTCCTAGGTAGGTCCGCGATGTATAAATTAAAGAGTAAGGGTGCCAAAACAGATCCCTGTGGCAGTCCATTGCTGAGCTTCATTTGGACACTTCTTAAGTTGCCCATTGTGACATGAAAAGGTCTGTCGGTGAGCATGCTATCAATGAGTTTGGTTACCTTTTGGCATGAGATGGCACGGATCAGTTTGCAGATTAGTCCTTGTCTCCAGACGGTATCGTATGCAGCTGATAGGTCAATGAAAGCAACTCCGGGTGGTAAAGCCAGTCATGAAGAAGAATAAATTATATTCATTTCGTATTTAATTCATAATTTAGCGCCAGAACTAATGAGTAACGAAGCAAATGAAAATAAACTGTTATGAATGGCATAACACTTCCTTATTATTAAGAATCTTTACAGACAACAATATCTTCTCTGTGTGTTGTTCAAAATTTGCCTCATTTTTGGATAACGCTAATGTCTTAAGAGACGAACCGACAGTCCTTTGCTCGCCGACCAAAACGAACAACACGCACCAGACCATCAGCCTCCTATTTATAAACCGAATTATGAATAGAGGTTTTAATAGAGCGTCAGCGCCGTCAGTAACATTTTCATTGTGACTTACAGGCAATTTACTCAAAAATCTATTCGGGACGCATATTACAGAAGCACACCTGCCAAACACTGTATCATCTGCAACGATATATAACCCGATCTATGTCCCCTCCAATCATCTTGCGTCTAATCAAAGATTTCTATATTTAATCGCATCCGTGTGTATGTGTCGATTAGAGATGTAAGTGGATCGGGAAAATAGGAAAACTGAGGAACGGTTCCTGTTTGGTATTCCATATCTGGTCTAGAAACTCATTTAATTATTGATCTCTATATTAGGGATTACCACTAGGGGTCCTCCTAAATACCACCTACAGAATGCTTGCAAACATCCTGCTAGCAAAAACCAAAATAACACTATTGACCAGATATTCAAAATAAAACAGATAATGGAAATATTCTGGGAGTTTGATCGTGAGTTTCATCAGTTGTTGTTTAAACAGGCATTTGATAGAGTATGCAGAGTTCGACTGTGGACAGCGATGCAGGAACATGGCTTTCCCAAAGAACAAAGAACTAGTCAAGTTGATGCGAATATGTATGAAACGGGTATGATGTACGGTGCGAGTTGGACAACAATACTCGGAGACATTTGAAATAAACAATGGAGTAAAACAGGGAGATGCACTTCTACGAAAACTCTTCAAATTAGCTCTGGAACACATAATCAGAAATGCAAGAATCGAAAAACCGACTAAAGTATTTCATCCGAATGAGACCAAAAAAAATTCATAAAGCCGAACTAACCAAAATAGGTAACCCAAAAATAAGTTACTTATTTCTGTATTAATAATATATCTGGTAGGATGATGTAACTTGATAGTTGCTTGCGAAGACTTTCAAAAATGTTTTACCCGAATTGACTTTCTTCTTCTTGTTTTTTGTGTAGACATCACTCTGTCAGTTTTTTCCTCTTCCTATTGGGGAACCGTCTCTCGCCGTCTTTACTATTACTTTATTTGTTATCATTTGGCTTGTGTGGTCATCCCATTTTACTCTTCTGTTTTTTACCCACTTATTAATGTTGTCCACCTTGCATCTCCGTAGTCTATCTGTCCTTCTAGCTTGTCCCATAGTGTCTTACCATCTATTTTTTAAAGGGTTTTCATCTCTGCTGTTTCACTGCCATTCACTTCTTTTCCAATATTTTTATTCCTCCATATTCATTCATTCCAGGAACCTGCTGCTCAGTTTGATTTATTCACTTGATCTACCACTTCTGTTTCGAGCTTTCCATAGCTAGATAATGTGATGCCTAGATATTTAAACTCTATGACTTGTTTTATTGTTTTACCCTCCCGCTGTAATTTACATCTCAGTTGATTTGCTGTTATAACCATGCATACGGTCTTTTTTGGAGAGATTAGCATGCTAAATTTTCTAGCGACTATGTTAAATTGATGCGGCATACGTTGTAAATCATCTTCGCTTTGAGAAATTAGTATTGCATCGTTTACATAGCAGATAATTTTAAGTTGTTATCTCATTTGGCATTTTTATTATTTCTTAATTTTTCATTTATTTCATCCATGATCAGGGTGAACCATAAAGGATTTGTTACTTTTATTGTTTTGTTCTGTTAGATATTTTGGATCCTTTTAATTATTACCAGAGGTACCTCCCTTGCGTACAATAAATGGATAACGTACTTTAATTTGGCCATGTCAAATGCCTTCTTAAGGTACGCGAAACATAAATATGCTGGTTTGTTGTATTCTAATGACTTATTGTTGTTCTTCTGCTAATGTTCTAACTTATTCAGTGTGTTTGTTATAACTTTGGTTGTTAATTTTAATGTTCTGCTTAATAAATTAATTCCTCTGTAATTCTCCGGATCCTATTTGTCTCCCCTTTTGAAGAGAGGCATGAGGATGCTTGATCTCCATCCTTGTAGGATGTTGTTTAGTTCTATTATTTTTTGGCTTAGTTTTAATAGTTGTCTGGTCAGATCTTGTCCTCCGTACAAGTTCATTCGTTATTCTGTCCTCTCCTGGTGATTTTCCAGCTTATCTTTAAGTATCAGTATACGCACAAGAATTCTCAGATTTTACGTCTTTAGTGTCCTCCTCCACGGTGTAGAAATCTGGAGCCCTACAGAAGATGTCATAAAATGATAAGAGGCATTTGAGATGTGATGCTACCGACGACGTATGTTAAGGGTCCCAAACATATGTTACAGTTCAAGTTGATTATCCAGTTGGAGTTGACTTTTCCTAGTTCGAGTCGACTCAAACGGCTGGTTTTAGTAAAAGTTAATTATAAATATAAAATGAAGATTTTTATTCAACATTTACTAGTAAAAGTAGACTCCAACTAGTTAAAGTATACTCTTCACAATGCCATTTAGTAAAAGTTGATTCACACAAACAACCGAGTCTATAAATGAAATGTTACTGTATATTATGTTCAAATCGTAATATTTATAGTCCAGCCTGTAACGTCGCCCCCGTTAGGTAAATTATTCCAGTTCGATTCATTTGCACAAACTTACTCAAAAAGAGGTCCTTATAACGAATCCACAGGGTGTCAGGTGGTACCGTAATCGAAAAATTGTTTAAACAATTTTTTTTTAAATAAATTGACAAAAAAAATTCACTTCGGACATTTTTTTACATCATTTTGGTCATTCGGAGCAAAAGAGGTCTTTTGTGATTTTTCTGTAAAATTTATTGTTCTCGAGTTATACTCGATTTAAAATTTGGAAAATGCGAAAATGACCATTTTCAAGGCTTAATAACTCAGTTAAAAATTATTATTATGAAAGGCAGAAAGTCACCAAAGCAAATTTTAACGACCCACCTACAAGGTACTGAAGAAAAATTTGTCAATATTGTATTACTAAGCTGTTATTTTTAATTATTAACAATGAGCGCTAGGAGCGTATTGAGGCGGCTGTCAATGTGAGTGCAACTGAGATGCACCATTGGACGGTCGGAATGGAGGATCTTACTGGCACTCACATTGACGGCCGCCTCAATACGCTTGTAGCGCTCATTGTTGATAATTAAAAATAACAGCTTAGTAATAAAATAATGACAAAAATTTCTTCAGGATCTTGTAGGGGGGCCTTTAAACTTTGATTAGGTGACTTTCTGACTTTCATAATAATAGTTTTTAATCGAGTTATTAAGCCTTACAAATGGTCATTTCGCATTTTTCAAATTTTAAATAGCGTATTTTCGCTCCGAATGACCAAAATAATCTAAAAAAATTTGTCCGGAGTGAAATACTTAGTTATTTATAAAACAGTTCGTGAAGTATGCTTTTTGCGCACGCACGCGATGTTTAGAGCACGAGCGGGCCGAGTGCTATACATCGCTTAAGTGCGCAAAAAGTACTTCACGCACAGTTTCATACAATATTTTACCTACCAAAAAACAAATAAAAAAACTGCAACTCTTCGTCACTGGAATACATTCCTATTTTACATTTTTTTAGAACTTTGACATTTAAAAATTCAAACTTCTGCCAAACCAGAAAACTGTCAAAACTTTTTTTGTAATTTATTGCTCACATGTCATCACCATGACAAGGCGAAAGTTAAGGATATTTGATTATATAAAAGTGTGCTAAAAACAGTGCGAAAAAGTAAATCCCATTTAAAATACATTATTACTTCAGGCACACTTTAAACCCTTCATGTACTGCTATCTATATTTACAATTTGCACACAATAAAAACTTATACATAATATGAGGTAGAGTACATAAGAATTATTTTTGTGAATTTGGTTAACAAAAATTGGTTAAACAATTTTTCGACCGCGGTAGCGCCTGACACTGTGTATTTGTTATAACGATGTATTTGTTTGAGTAAGTTTGTGCAAAAAAATAGAATCAGAATAATTTACCTAACGGGGGCGACGTTACAGCCTCAACTAATAAGTAGTTGAAACGGTCAAAACAAAGAGACGCACACTCATCAAAAATGCACGTGAGATTATATTCGTATAAATTGTATAATCTACTTTTATTAACAAGGGTTAGGAAGAGTCAACTTCAACTAGTAAAAGTTGATTTAAATTTTTCAAATCAACTTTTACTGCTCCTTTCAGTTGGAGTTGACTCGAACTAGGAATAGTCAACTCTAACTGAGAATCAACTTGAACTGTAACATATACACGGCACAACTAACATAACTATTCTCCAGATGCCAAAAAAAAAACAAACACTCTTTAGTCTTTTTAATTTAGTATCTTAGTTTGAAATCATTGTTTTTATCTCTCTTTTTTTGAGATAACATATCAAACATACTGTATGTAATAAAAACTAGAGCTAATAAAATAATTTTCTTGTCATATTTGTTTTTGTCAACCTAAAATTAGTTAGATTTTGCTCATTAAAATAAAAGATATATTGTTTTTGTAGAGCAGTGTTATAAAACCACACAAAACAGTTACACATTACGTATTTCCCTTTCTCTAGCTAACAACTCTATGTAGATGTGTAACGACGTACGATGTGAGCAGGTGACAATATATCTTATTTTCCAAAGTTTCATCGGTTATGGGAGCATTTGAGCCGTAACACGAATACCTTCTGATGTTGAAGATATCAATTATGTTCTTGCTCTTTGCACAATGTTTATTCTGCGATTCATAATTATTTTAACGTCCTTCTTGTATGACGTTTATTGCCGCTGGTAATATATTTCAAACTAAGTATTTGCATTTCCTAGAGAATGACTTAAAACTACTAAATTCTAGATAACAATTTGTAGATAGACTAACACAGATACTATTTTAATTGGGAATAAGCCACAATATTATTTTAAAGTTAAATTTATTTGAGACTTCGAGTTCCATTTTGGAAATTTTTATCAAAATAAAAAACATTATTAAATTAAATAAATTACTTGGTAAAAAATTCTTCTAATAATTTAATTTTGCCTGACTTCTTCATATGATTCAGAAATATATTATGCATTTTAAAGTAGATGACTTTAAAATGACATTGCCAATAATTTTTAAAATATATAATATTTTAATTTATATTATTTATAAAATTATTATAAAAATATTATTTATATAAAATAATATTTAAAAAGAAAACCACATGCAATGATCACAGTAACATTCTCGTGTTAGTGATTCCGTAGTAAATCACGAAGAAAAAATCAGGAAATTAGGAAACCTCATAATACTATCTCAGTATGGTAAGTATTTTGCCTTTTAGTTTACTCTCGAAATTAACACCACATTTTATATGTATCTTATTTTAGAAAATAAATGATGTATCCTCGATATGATATTGACAGAAATAAAATACTCGTGGTATTTTATTTCTGTTGATTTCCTCTTTCAATATTGGTAACCGCATCCTACTGCATTCTGCCGAGGAATTTGCAACACAATTGGTTTCATTAGAGCCGATAATTAGAGCCCCTTATTTTTAAATAAAGAATAGAAATGTTCGCATTCACAAGGTATTTTATAAATACAATTCTTTGTACTTTCTTGTTTCAACATTTCAACAACATTCAATACAACAATCACATTGACATCTATTCTACCTAAAAGTAAACCTAACAATGAACTAGAAAGCACAAAGAAAGAAAAAAGAGAAAAATCAAAGAAGTAGCTCTGATTATGTTAAATGAAACCAATTGTGTCGCAAATTCCTCAGCAGAATGTAGTAGGATGTCGTTACCAATATTAAAAGTGGGAGTAGAGAACTGAAATAAGTGTTGTGCTGGCTTACCTTCTATTTAATATTGTCCTTGAAAAAATTATATTTACTTAACTATTCACTTATTTAAATTTGATACTGGCAATGTTTTGCGACTTGGATGGTCCTATAATTATCTTCCACTATGTTAAGGTGGGTGCGTGACTGGGTCAAGTCGGTGCAAACCAATATATGTTTGGGATTTTGAGGGTGACCACCAAGATCTCTAGATTTGACTCCGTTAGACTTTTTTATGGGGATACTTTAAGAGCATTAAAGTAGATCGAGAAATGTAGAAGGGTTGAAGGAGCGCTTCAGAAAGGAAATTGCACAAACAACACCCAAAATAATCGAAACCGTTAGGATAAAATTTACTGCCCGTCATTCTCTTTGCATCATTGCCGAAGGTCGTCAATTTCAATGATGAACTATAGTTTCAGCTATACAAATAAATATTTTTTAGAAACATACTTGTTAAAGTACAAATAAACGAAAACAGATCGCCAATTATAAACCTAATGAGAGGAATAAAACAAGGGGACAGTCTCAGCAAAGTTTTGTTTATATTAGTAATGGATAGAGTAATAAAGAGCGCTAAAAGAAGGTCGAGGCAATTACAGTCAACAATGGGGTACAGGAATTTAGTACCAGTAAGAATGGATGGATTACTATATGCAGATGACCTAGTAATAATAACAGACAATAAAGAGAAAATGCAAAAATTAATCGATATCTGGGTGGAAGAAATAGAAAATTTGAAAATGGAGGTAAATGTAAAGAAAACGAAGACCATGATAGTAGCCCAAAAGAAAAGGGAAGAAATAGACCAAACGATATTTAGGTGCAAAAACGAAATAATAGAATCAGTCTCGACGTTTGAATCCCTGGGAGTAATAATATCAGAGGATGGAAAGCTAGATCAAGAAGTCTCATACAGAGCGAAAAAAGCAAATAAGATCTACTATGCTCTAAATAAAACAATATTTGGAACGGAAGAAATAGATAAAGAAATAAAACTGAAGGTATACACTGCAATATCTGTACCAACTTTAATATATGCAAGTGAGACATGGGTAAACAATGCAAAAATAGACAGTACAATAAACGCAGCGGAGATGAAGCAGCTGAGAAAAATAGCAGGAAAAACGAAATTGGACAGAATAAGAAATGAAGATATTAGACAAAGACTAAAACAGGAATCGATAATAACCAAGATCCAAAGAAAAAAATTAAAATGGTATTGACACATTAACAGAATGGACCAAAAAAGACTACCAAAGCAGGTGATGGAATCAAAAAGATATGGTAAAAGAAGGAAAGGGAGGCCAAGGAAGAAATGGATCTATCAGATTATAGAAATTGGACAGGAAAAAGGAAAACACATCAACAAATGAAAGAGTTAGCAAAGGACCGCAAGAAATGGAAGATATGGATAGAGGATGAATAAAACCTCCGACGCCCCTGAGGGGCATAAGGAGTTTCGAGAAAAAAGAAGAAGAAGAAATGAATATTTAAATAATTGCATACTTGCAAAGGCGATTAGAAGTCCTTTCAAATGAGGTGTCCCGTATTTTGCTTTAAAAAAATCGTCGATCACGGCATTACGCCAACACTGATGACGGAATGGCCAACACATAGACAGATTCATGGCCATACAAAAATTAGAATTGACATGTTTTAATGCATTTTTAAAGTCGTCTGTTTCTGAAATTATAAATTGATTCTACAGATATGCATTACAGTGTACTTAAAATATTAAAATAATAAAAGGTCATATTGTGACGTTGATCATTTCAATAAAGTTACACCTTTTGTCTTTATATTTATTTGATGTACGAGCCTTTTGCTATAATATAATACACACCCTCAGGAGATTTCCGTGGTGGAAAACCGACAAAAACTAATACACAATCGCAAGTTTCTCCAATCCTCGCTTTTCCAAATCCATAGAAATATTTCAGAGAGTATTGTCTGCCAAGGGATTGTAAAAACTAGAAGGTATCTATCGTTTCTCTCCGACCAATTATCGTTTATCATGGCGGGAGCAAAGTAAGAAAAAGACTAAAAACACCAGTAATAAGTATGGATTATAGGAGAGAAAAGTGAACATAAGGTCCCGTCTGTAATTCCCCGCCAACGCTAAAACGTAGAATTCTTTGTCTTTGTCTCTCCTTCGCTTTAACAAAGCATAAAATCGGTAAAAGCCGAAGAGGAAAAACAGATCGTATCGCGGCGTATTTAAAAAACCAAAAGCGAAATGGAACATAAGGCAATTTCCTATAAAATGTATAAATGAAATCTACACTGAAAAAAGTTATTTCTTAATAAAACTATTCCAGTGATATACGAATACGATACATCAGAGATGCTATACATACCCAGTGGCGTAACAAACTCCGTCGGCCCCCCGTCAGAATTGGAAATAGAGAAATATACCTATATTATGTGTTACAGCCCAGTAAATGAACGTAAAATATGGCGATACCGTGTAATTTTCAGTGTCAACACCGACGTGGTCGACTCAAGATTTTCGAGCTATTTATGAGTAAAAATGTTTAGTCTATCGACTGAGTAAAAAGAAAGTTGTAGATCATAAAAAGTTTTTCTAATTCATCAAATTCCAAATCGAATATTTCAATGTGAAATAACCAAACAATGAAATACTTTTCGGGGAAAACACAGTTAATCCCATTTTTTGGTAAAAAAATTATGAAAATCTCCCCCTATTTAGCACCCTAAATGCAACTAATTATCGCTTTACAAATTACATACTTAACTTTTTTATATGACTTGTAAGTTTCACCGGTCCAAAGTTCTTATTTTTTAAAGGGTTCTAGTTGAAAGGGCTTGAACTAGTCACTAGTCATAAGTACCTATATGCTAATTTTAAACAATCAGATCTTAACCAATTTTTGTCTTACAGAAAAACAAAATAAAGGCAAAATATTTATAAAAGCAAAACCTACATTTCTTTACTCTGAGATTTTTCGTAGCACTAATACTTTTTAAGTTATTTTAAAAAGAAAGGCATTTTCCAAAAAAAAAACTTTTTTTTACTATGAAACCAATTTTTTTCAAAAATAAGAACTTCGAACCGGTCAAACTTACAGATCATAAATATAATCAATAAATATTTAAAGTAAATGGTAAAGCGCTAACGATAAATTTTATTTTGGGTACAAAATAGGGGGAGATTTTCACGTTTTTTTTACCAAAAAAGAGGCCAACTTTATTTTGAACGTAACTCGTATAGTTTTGGTGCTAGTAACTTTTATAAAAATTAAAAATAAAGCTTTTTTGAAACATTTAAAAAAGTTTTAATGAGTTTTCCCTAAAAGTGCTTTATTTTTTAGTTATTTCAGGTTGAAATATTCGATTTGGAATTAGACGAATAAGAATAATTTTTCATGAGCTTCAATTGTGCTTTTACTGTGTCATAGACTTCATGAATAAGTAGGTACACCATTTTTTTGTATCTTATAAGCTACATTTTTGCTACAAATATTTTTTCGATATCAAATATTTAATTCGATAAAATACTTATTTTTGAGTTATTTGAGAAAAAACCCATCTGAAAACGTGGTTTCTTTGTTGAAAAATGAAAATATTTACTCGCAAAGGACTTGAAAAGTATTAACATAGATAAAGAAATATAATTAGTCAATTTATACATTGCCGGACTTATTTTAAACTTATTTTTTCACCCAATGAAGGGGTGTCACCCCCCGAAGTAAAAGCAACCAACGGCATAAGTCCAACTTTGAAGTAGGGTGTAACTTGAACCTAAATCCAAATTGTCAAGCAAATACGTCCGTCGTGATGCTGATAATTTAATTCCAAAACTGTCATTTACTGAGCATTATTTATGACAAAATAATACAAACATGGTGTATTCATGCATTTTTTATGACGACTTACATTTTTCATCTTTATTTTCATCAATTCTCAAAAATCTTCCAATAGTCACGTACAAAGCATTATAGTTTATTGTCGTCACCGTAAAAGTTTGGGAGACAAGAAAGGATTAAGTTTCTAGATATGAGATGATTCCCTTGACGAATACGTCTATTTAAAAATTTACGTTTTTAAATTTAAGCACACAACGTAAAATAATATAACAATAACAGATTTTTACATAATAGCAGACGACAAGATGGGGCCCATGATAGATTGGGGCCCCCCGCAAGCTTCATGCTGCGGGGCCTCTGTTACGCCCCTGTACATACCTACACAAAATACGAAAAAACAGGCGAATATTGTATGAAATTGTTTTCCAAAAAGCCATGTGACATCCATGATTAAAAACAAATTTTTAGATAATGTTCTTCATATGAAAAATTATCTACTTTAACTTTGTACGCCTGCTACTTTTCAGCGATGGACTACATTCCGACAGTCAACTAGTGATAGCAATTGCCACTATTCTTCCTTTCTCTAATCTGTAAATGTGTCTTGCAACTACTTTCGTTATTTTTTGGTATAGGAATGTCTTGTCATTTCTATCTACGAATTACCTTCATGCAAGTTATTTCCAGTAGTCTTTTGGTTTTTAACAGCTCTTTCTTTTTTTTTTGCGTTACATGAAAACATAGATTTTATAGCTGGCAATAGAACTGGTAAATCAGGAGAAAACCAAAACTTATATACCTATTATATTACAGGCTAGCTTAGGACTGAGGTACATATCAAAAGCATGGAGGTTCATAAGGATAGCCTTTAGGTATACCCAATCCTGACAAAATCGGACAGGATAAGTCTGAGAAAATACCTGAGACCAATAAGTTTGATGTCATTCACATTGAAACGCTTAAACAGAAAAACTGCTGGATAGGCACATATGAAAAAATGTATTGGTTTAAAGTCCGATACGGGGACAGTATGCGTATTGAGTAGGACTCTTTACGGACATGTCACTGCAAAATATCGTACATGGTCTATATAGTGTACAATCACCACGACGATTCTTCTAAAAACAATAGACAAAACAAGTTGCAGATGCATAAACTGCATGCTGAGGATTCGTGTGATATAAGCAACATTATTGGGGATACAGTGTCAGCACAAGTAGCAAGAGGTTTTCCGCAGCGTGGGATTTTTACAGACTTTGATACTGAATGAACTTAAGCCCTCAGAAATCCAAAATCCTTGAATTTACCAGAAGAAAAAACTTAGAGGTATTTGCACCTCTCACCCTAAATGGAACTTTTATAAGCCCTAATGTGAAATCTAGTTTAGTGTGGGAATAGCGAGAGGACCTCGAAACTTAACAGAATATATCAGAATGTATGTAGATGCACAGTAAGTCAACTGGTTGCAGAACGATCGGTTTGTAATAGATGGCTAATAAAAAATTACAGAGCATTTTTATCATATACAGTATTTCTCATGATCATCTTTCAGTGCGTCACAGTTTTTCGATTTCTTTCTAACGCATTAAATTGTATGTGACAGAAAGAAAGGCACGTCGGTGATTACATTTCGTCAGTGATATTTTTATAACATTTATTCTAGTTATTCTAGTTGTCGATAGATGGCGCCATAATAAAAAAATATTTTTTTTAATTAGATAATAATATTACAAATATAATCTGTATAATTTATAAGACTATAAAAATCAAAGAAAATACCATTTTATAAATGCAAGAAACACATTTGATTTGTTTTTATTCCAAATTGAAAATAAAATGTGACAACTGTCAGATTTAACTAAAATGTCATGTTGAATAAATGTCATAAATGTGTATTATCACGGACTTACCCTTTTTCCTATCATTTGTTATGCACTGAAAAATGATCATGAAAAGGACAATACCTATTCAAATTTATGATTTGTAAAATGACTTAATTGCCAACCAGTGTCACTTTTTAATTTCACAACCTACTCTATTTTTTCCTTAATGGCTGGATATTGTAATACGGAAATTTTTTGCTGGATTTTTAAACTAATGAAAAAAGTAGGTAAATAGCCCTGTTTCATAAAGATTTATCCTTTGTACCCTGAAACAATTTTTTGGTGATGTTTTCTTTCTTCTTAGGTCTTTTTAGTGTTGACGTTTATTTCTTTTATGTGCTAACTTTAGTTATATTATTTCCTTCAGTTCCTTTGTCATTTTAAAGAATATTTAACACGTCTATACAAGTTTTCCAATATTCGATGTCCACTTTTCTTAGAATGTAGCCTAGTATCACTAATAATAATAGGTACTATAGTAAAACCTTACAGAATTGTAAATAAACTGCTCGTCAAAAGTTAGGGATATAGAAAATTATGCTGATTTTCATATTTGACTTTTTCGCGAACAGACGGATTCCGCTATTTTTTTTATTTTAGCCTTTTCTTTAGTATTTACACAGTTGTGCAAAGGTTAACTCAAACTTAATTTTTGTACTTATACCGGGGGGAAGAAAAAAATATGTTTTTCTTGTGTTAAGTTTGAGACACCCTGTAGGGAGAACGAAGTACAAATGTGAGTATACATCAGAATAATACTGTAGTCTTATATTTTGTGAACATGCTGTTGTCTGAATGTCCCTGATATCTTTAGAAACAAAAAAAATAGACGGTTTTGTAATTTAACACGTTTTTTAACCGAAACAAAAGTTTGAGACACCTTGTAGGGAGAAAAAGGCACAAAGGTGAGTATACCCCAATATTATGTTGTAGTCTCAAATTTTTTGAATATTTTATTTTTTTAATTTCTCTGATATCTTTAATAACAAAGAAACTAGACGGTATTATTCTTTAATATGTTTTTCTATGATTCATATGTGTGATGTGACGCATGTCGTCAGTTAAAACACATATTAAAGAATGTTGAATGGGTTGCATGTGAGAGTTCATTTTAAATGAAGTAAAAGAGTAATAGTGTCTAGTTTCTTTGTTATTAAAGATATCAGAGAAATTAAAAAATAAATTATTCACAAAATATGAGACTACAACAAAATATCGAGGTATACTCACCTTTGTGCCTTTTTCTCCCTACAAGGTGTCTCAAACTTTTTTTTCGGTTAAGACACATGGTAAATTACAAAACCGTCTATTTTTTTTATTTCTAAAGATATCAGGGACATTCAAAAAACAAAATGTTCACAAAACATAAGACTATAATACGATTTCGATTAATACTCCCATTTGTACCTCGTCCTCCCTACAGGGCGTCTCAAACTTAACATAAGAAAAACATTTCTTTTCTTCCACCCGGTTTAAGTACAAAAAAAAGTTTGAGTAAACCTTTGCATAACTGTGTAAATACTAAAGAACAGTCTAAAATAATAAAAAAATAAGCGGAATCCGTTAATCTGTTCACGAAAAATCTACTATAAAAATTCAGCAGAATTTTCTATATCCCTAACTTTTGACAAGCAGTTAATTAAATGTTTGTGTTTATCATAGTAGATCCTAACATTTCTAGAGTAAATAATATTGGTACTAGTAACTTACCAGTACCTACCTAAAACGTAGAATAGCACTGACTAAACCAAGTTTATGAAAATGAAGTAACGTCTTTGCAATAATCATCTCAGTTTAGAAATAAGATAAACAATGGTTAAGTGCTATGTTTGGTCTGTAGTCTGTAGTCTTGTATGGTGCAGTGGGTGGACGGTAAAAGTATCGATTATGAACAGAGTTGAAGCATTGGACGTGTGGACTCATAGATGGATGCTGAAGATACCTTGGACAGCAAGAAAAACTAATGAGGAGGTACTAAGGATTGTCAACAAAAATAGAAAACTGCTAAAGATCATTGCACACCGAAGGATGCCTTGTCTGGGACATGTCTTCTTCTTCTTCTTCAGCCTTCAGTAATCCAACTTTGGACATAGGCCTCCCCCAATTCAATCCAGTGTTGTCTATTTTGTGCCACCTGTTTCCAGTTGTGTCCTCCAAACTTCTTTATGTCATCGGCCCATCTCATTTGTGGCCTTCCTTTACTTCTTCTTCCTAACCACGGTCTCCATTGTTGTATTTCGTGATTCCATCTTTTATCCTTCAGTCGGGCATTGTGTCCTGCGAAGTTCCATTTTAATTTGGCATGTTCTCCTGCGTCTTTGACTTTGGTTTTGCTTCTAATCCACGATCAATGTATTTGTTTTTTTGTCCATGAGCCTCACCCCGAGCATTGATCTTTCCATCGCTCTCTGTACCTTTACTATTTTATCCATATTGGCCTTGGTGAGTGTCCACGTCTGTTAACCATACGTAAGTATAGGGAGGATACACTGATCGTAAACTCTGGTTCTCAAATATTGTTCTATTGTAGTGTTTTTCAAGATCCAACTCAGTTTTCCAAATCCTGCCCACGCCAACCTTATTCTTCTAGTAATTTCGTCAGTTTGATTTTCTTTGTTAACTTTCATTATCTGTCCCAGGTAGATGTATTCGCTTACTGTTTCTAAATTTATGTCATTCAACGTTATTTTTGTAATGTTCGGTGTATTCGTCATTACTTTTTGCTTTTTCCAAGTTCATCTTAAAACCTACTTTTTCCGAAGCTTGAAATAGTTGCGTCATCATGGTCTGTAATTTTTCGAAACTTGTAGCGAATATTACAATGTCGTCAGCATATCTCAAATGAGTCAGTTTTCTTCCATTAACATTTATTCCTTTATCTACCCAGTTAATGTCTTTGAACACATCTTCAAGTCCCAGTGTGAACAGCTTGGGTGAAACAATGTCTCCCTGGCGAACTCCTCTGTTGATTGGTATAGCTTTGGTTTTCTCATCTATTTGTATTTTCATTGTAGCTTTCTTATAAATATTATGTATGAGCATTCTGTATCGAGAATCTCTCCTGCAGTAGTTGTTCATAGCTCTCTCTATTGCCCAAAGTTCTATAGAGTCGAATGCCTTTTCATAATCAACGAAGCATATGTATAAGTTCAAGTGATATTCATTGGCTTTCTCTATTAGCGTTCTGACTGTAAGAAGATGATCCGCTGTACTGTAACTCTTTCGGAATCCTTTCTGCTCTACCGGTTGATAGCTATCAAGCTTCGACGATAGCCTATTAGTTATTACTCTCATAAACAGTTTGTACATTTGGGACAACAGGGAAATTGGCCTATAGTTCTTCAGATCTCCCCTGTCTCCTTTTTTGAAGAAAATTATTGTCAAGCTTTCTTTCCAATCATCTGGGACTTCTCCTTTGTGAAGGCATTCGTTGAAAGGGACTTCTTGTAGTGAGGGGAAATCGATATAGAATATTACAACTGGTCCTTAAAGGCAAGGAAGAGGGCTGTAGAGGTGTGGTAAGAAAACAAGTTACTTGGTTGATATTTTTTTTTAGCGTATGGCTTAAGTATATCACAGAATATATTTAGATTTATGCATTATACAATGCATCACAAACAGATGTCCAATTTTTTTATATATTCGATTGACCCTTCGGTTGCCATTACAAAGTCTATAGGGTCGCCTGTGTATGCTCTGCGTGGGCAGTCCTGAACAATGTGACTAATCGTCTGTCTTGCAGCGCCGCAGTCACAAGAAGGCGAGGGGAGTTTACCCCATCTGTGGAGGGAGTCGGCGCATCTTCCACAGTTTGTTCGAATTCGATTAAGGGCTGCCCAAATCTTACGGGGACGTTCAAATTCGCCAGGTTTCCCTATGATGTCCGGTAGACTATGGTAATGCGGATCTGTCCTACTTTCCCAATCTTCTCTCCATCGGGTATTTAAGTCAAAGTTGGATTGCTGCAGCGCTTGAGCAGATTGTAGAGGGGGTAACCTGGATCGGAGACGGTTTCCAAGAATATCGGGGATGTCGTTGTGGACTAGAAGCTGGCGACTGTCCATTATTTTGTTATATTCTTTAACCAATGAATGTTCGCGGCGTAGGTTGGTTGGTGCTATATTACTAAGGGTAGGTAGCCACATTGTAGGGGTGGGCTTAATTGTGCCTGTTATCATACGCATAGTACGGTTTAGTTGGGTATCGACCAGGTGGGTATGCCTGCTATTTAGCCACACTGGAGCACAGTATTCTGCCACCGGATATATCAGGCCAAGAGCAGAGGATCTTAATGTTGATGCTGTGGACCCCCATGTAGTGCCGCAGAGTTTCTGTATTATATTGTTGCGTGTTTTCAATTTTGCTGCTGTTTTCGTCAGGTGTTCTCTGAATGTGAGCGTTCTGTCTAGAGTAACCCCAAGGTATTTCGGGTATTTATTGTGTTTTAACAGCTTGTTATTAAAATACACTCGCAATTCTCTGTTTGCCAACTTGTTGTTTAGATGAAAAGCTGATACTTCAGTTTTTGTAGTACTTGGCTGTAGTCTCCATTTCTTAAGGTATTCGCTGAGGATGGATAAGTCATTCGTGAGAGTGATTTCTGTAGTTTCCAAAGATTGGTGGCTTGTTGCAAGGGTCCAGTCGTCAGCATATCCAAACTTCCGAGATTCGGTTTCAGGCATGTCAGCAATATAGAGGCTGAAAAGTAAAGGGGCAAGGACAGAACCCTGTGGAAGACCATTGTTAAGTTTCATCTGTCTACTCGTCTCCTTTCCCATTATAACCTGGAAGGCTCTGTTGGTCAGCATGTTGTCAATGAGGTTAATTATCTTTCTGCAGGGGATAATGCGGGCCAGTTTATATATTAATCCCTGTCTCCAAACAATATCATATGCTGCTGTTAGATCTATAAATACTGTTGCTGTCTTTTGTTTCTTTTGAAAACTAGCTTCTATAAAAGTTGTTAATGACAGCACTTGGTCCGTACAGCTTCGATGAGGGCGGAAGCTAGCTTGTTCAATGGGGACATTTTCTAGTATCCTGTGACTAATTCTGTTGAGGATAAGCTTTTCTAATAGTTTATATACCATGCTGAGTAGAGCTATGGGGCGGTAGTTTTCTGGCTTATCGTTTGATTTGCCCGGTTTCGGAATTGCAATTATCTTTGTTCGCTTAAGTGAGAAAGGAATGTTACCTGACTGAAGTATATCATTAAAGAACATTGCAAGCCACTGTTTCGTGTATGCACCACTGTGTATCAAGAACTCTGGATGGATACCATCAAAGCCAGGTGCTTTACCTGATTTCATTTCTTTCAGCGCATGTGTGATTTCAGAAATAAGTATTCTTGCTGAATATTCGGAGTTCGTTCTGTTCATTTGTTTTAATGCCCTTAAGTCTCTTTTCACGTTGGTAGTATGTGTTCGATCTCGTGGAGCTCTGGATAGAGATACTATATGGGAGGCAACCTTGTTAGGAGACATTTTGGTTGATAAACATTCGCGAATGGACTCACGGATATCAAATGCAGGACAATTATTCAATATAGCAGAAGATAGAGAATTCTTCGCAATGGTGATCGCCAACGTCGGATAATTCTGATATGGCACGTGAAGAAGAAGAGAACCGACAAAGTTTATTGTATACCTTAACGAAAAAATATTTCTGCACCAATTCTCTTCGTTTCTCCTACAATCCGATATAAGCTCAGATTAAAAGGAAGTAGTTTTGGTACTTTTTCTTAGTGTAAGGCAATTTCCTATAAAATATAAAGGATATATACGGCTGCAACTTTTCTCCTATCTGCTCATTTTTTAAATACATTTCTTAATTACTGGAGGGAACGTTTTTACTGGCACTGCGGCCGTTACTTAAAGGAAAATAATGTTTTCTTGTGGAATATTTATAGGTTTGTGATTTTATCGTGTGTTTCTGAACGCAGACAAACAAAAACAGCGGTAATGGATTTTTGTTAGGGGGTGGAAACATCGGGATCAAATGGCGAAATGAAAAGGTTTTTAATGGGCTCGTTTTCTAAAGTTAAATCCTGATATTTGCGGTTTTGCTGAAACGCGTTAAGAGAGACATCGAAGTTTAAAAAGGATGAAACGATGAGAAATCTATTTACATTTAGAATCGTTTAAAATTGGCGGTCCTCTGCTACTAATTATTTTTATTATAAAAAATATAATGGAAGTTCAAGAGATACTGAGAATATGGTAATTATGAATTTTACACATTGAAGACAAAATAGAAAATTTTTAAGAAGTTGAGTATGTATAAGTTTCACTCCTGATAAATATTTTGAAGTGCGAAAAGAGGTGTCTTCTTACTGAAAAAGATAATTTAATAATGTGTTGAGGATCCACGATTTCTTATATACTCATTGACACGCCTGGGCATTGTTCTGATAAGATAGTCGAACTTTTTCCAGAGCGTTTTTACATCCAGCCTTTTATTGCTCTCGGAGCGAGTGCATCGAGTGCACTGGATTAGTTTACGAGCTGATTGTGAAAAAGCAGTTTTGTAAACTCGCTCCGCGTACTTCAGACTTTACTGTTTATTAACCAAATACTATCTAATTAGCCCTAGGCATTTATTCTTGGACATGGGTATCCTCTTCCTTCTTCCATGCCTCTCTATCGTGGGCATCTTGCATCCATTTTCACAACATCTGACCATCGCATTTGAGGCCTTCCTCTTTCTCGTTTGTGGTTCCACGGTCTCTATTTATAATTGTCTTAGTTCATCTTTCATCCTTCTGCCCTAGGGTGTGCCTGGCGAACTTCCATTTAAGATTTGCTACTGTGGTTAAGACATCCTTCACTTTTGTTTTGTTACGGATCCATTCGTATATTTTCCTGTCTGATAATTTAATGTTCAGCAATTTTCTCTTCATGGATCTTTTTGTCTTTGCTATTTTTTCCATACTTTCCTTAGTAAACGTCCATGTCTGAGAGTCATATATGAGGATAGGCATTGATTGAATACTCTTGTTTTTAGGTATTGCGGGTTTTCTGTTCTTTAGAATACGACAGTTTTCTGAATGATGCCCAATGCCAAACTATCCTTCAAGTATGAAAAACAAGAAAAAACTTACGATGAGTTAAAAAGCTGAAATTGGGACTTAATATCTTAATTGGGACTTATATCTTATTGGGACTTAAGGTATCTTTTGTAAGACATGAAATGAATAAATGTATCAACTCTGGACACGAAATCTGAATATATTAAGTTCTACATTGGGTAACGGCACTTTTCTAAATTGCCTAATTCTATGAATTTTGTATGCTTTAAAATTTTAGCAAGGCCAAATTGATTTTTGGGAAGATGCTGAAGACCAGAGTGGCTTTGTACTGGTCGTTTTTGTACAGACAATATATCCTTTCTAAAATAAACAATAGAAAAGCACTTGGAATACAATATAAAGACACACATATTATAATAGTTTGCAATTAACCAAGATGTGGCAGGTACTATAAGACAGGAATATTTCATCTACTTATTATACCATACTTCACCTATGCCCTTTACTGCTGATTTGAAGGAGGTTTTAAATATCTGAAAAAGAAAATGTGAACCTATTGGTATCTACTGCAATTGGAGATCATAAACTCTGTACATATTGTTTTTTCCAGACAACCAAAAAATAATTGCAAAATATCAATATTATATCCATAGGCGTAACCAAGAAGGGATTTGGGGGTTATAGCCCTCCCCCCTCCATTGGGGTGTACTTGAGCTTTATACGCTTAACACCATTAAGATTCTTCAAAGATGTTGCTGACAAATCAAGCCAGTTTGAAGTTGTAACCCCTCCCCCCCTAGGATCATCCTGGTTACGCCGTTGATTATATCCACTACATGCATCGAAAAACAGATGAAGAATATACCAACTGTAGTTTATCAATAAATCCATCAAAAACAGAATATGTAGTGATGATAGGTGAATGAAGACATAAATAAAAGGCACATACATAAAAATCTTGATCTTGTTTCAAATACAGTTTTTGATCTATCCACGAACTAATTTGTATGAAGTTTTTTTAATATTTGATTCATATTTACCCCCACTAATTTGCAGTAAACTAAGCAGTCCTCTATATCTCTATAGACTGTAACAGTCTTCGTAACTAGTTCCATCTAATAGCTTCTAGCAAAATATCTACTCTGTATTAGAAGACAAGAAACTAGAGAAATCAAGATAGAAAACTACACTTTTGAAATAGTTCAACAATTTATATATTTGGGAGTAATTGTGAATGGCAAAAATAAGAGAAGTGAAGAAGTAACGGAGCGAATACTAGCAGACAACAAAACATACTAGAGATATCATAGGCTAATAAAAGATAATCAGAAATAAAAAACTGACAATATACAGAGTTGCAATCAGACTAGTGTTGCCCAAATGCAAGACCAAGACGAGACTTAGACAGTCTTGGTCTTGGTCTTGCAACAGTATACCTGGTCTTGGTCTTGGTCTTGGTATTGCAACTGTACACCTGGTCTTGGTATTGCGCTCCAGGTCTTGGTCTTGGTCTTGGTCTTGCAGCAAGAGTCTTGCAAGTCTCGCAGTTGCCCATTAGCCCATTACATATCTTAGAACAACGTAACAGAGTAGGTAAATTTTAAGCTTGAAATATTTATTCGTTAACAATATCGATGTAATAATATTGTTGCTAGGAGGTAAATTGTCGTTGTACCTATAGGTACCGGATACCGTACCGGTACCAATGAGTGTACCAATCAAACTGTGTTTTTTCTCAAATTTCGCATCATCCTGTGGAATATTCTAGCCTTTATAAAATACTGAAATTAATCCCTATTACAGTCTGATATTTTCTTAACAGTCTGTTTCTTTATTCATTTCCTTGGATAAAAATAAAGTTAGGTGTTTAATAACTAGCCATGTTTTTCATCAATACAGGCAAATTTTAAGGGGTAATTCTAAACAAACCGGTTACACGTATGCGCGCCATTGGTGAATATTAAAATCTTAATTGTATGTCAAAAATGCGTAATAACTACCTCTTAAAACCTACTAAATTTCATTCGCATATCTCAACCGGTTTTAGAGCAATAATTAAATCGCCAGTTTGTAAGAACAATTTTAACACCCTCTATTTCGGAAACGAAGCATTTGCGAACATACGTTTAAAAGCAAACTGTCATTACTTTTTGTGCCGAGTAATTACCTCTTAAAGTTTGCCATACTTATTTAAAAACACCCTGTATTGATGAAAAATATGACTAGCTAAAAAAAGTACGTAACTTTTTATTCTCCAACATAAGCGAATGAATCAAAAAACAAAATGTTAAGAAAATATGAGGCTGTAGTTGAGTTTTAATTTTAATATTTTATAAGCAAGAATATTCCATACGATGATGCGAACTTTGAAAAAAAAGCACAGTTTGGTTGGTACACCCGGTATACAATGACAATTTACCTGCCTAGCAATAGTATTATTACAGCGATATTGTTAAAGAATAAGGCTATAACATATTAAAAAAATCACTTCAATCGGACAACAGGTTTAGGAAATTCAAGACATAAAAAATGAAAAATGACCCGTTGTTAAGGTGGTGCGTTAATTTCTTGGAGTAGTGTAGTGTATATTATCACCAAACACAAAGAGTAACAAAAGAACAGTCGATTGATAAAACAAATGACCAGTTTAATTTAACTACAGAAAAAACTGCTACAGATGTGCTTTTGTCTTGCATACATTTCACTGTAATATTTCTTTGTTCAATACCTCGGTAGACAGTATATCGTTATTAAATATTTCGTTATTTTGTTAACACGGTATGTATAGCCAGCATTATTTGCATTAATGTGTCTGGTTATTAATACTTTTAAGTATTAGCCGCATTCTTTCAGTAAATTTTGTCTAACTGAATGAGGTCATTGCACAATCAACAGAAAAAATATACATAATAGTCCTACTATTCTATATACCGATAAGATATAATAGGTATATTTTTTATCAACTACAGATTTTTAACGACAATAGAGAGATATCGAAACCCTAAATTAAAAGTTCCTTTATTACAGGATCTTTTAATAAAGGACAAATATAGGATTTGTCTAATGAGAGTTATCGGAAATGCAGTTTTAAGGAATCTCTTATTTTGACAAATTACACATTAAATATTTTTGTAAATATAAAAATAACCTATAAAAATCTATTTGTTGACAAAAACATAAATATAAGTGAAGTTAGACGCCTTTCTTTTATCGTTTCTTCACATAATTTGACAAATTTGTCACATTTTTACACGTTACGTCAAAATAAAGGATCCTTTATTAAAATACTTTTGTCCTCTATTTGTCCTTAAATACGGGCGGCCTGTGTTTTATTACAGGACAAAAATAAAGGACGTGATACTGCGCTTGCGTATATGTCAAAATAAAGGATCTTTTACTAAAGGACGTTGTTAAATAGGGTTTCGATATCTCTCTATTATTGTCGGCATCGCAAAGTCGCAACGCAAGAATATTAATTTATGAATAAAGGCCGGCTATTCTCAAAACCTCTACAATTAATTTCAGAGCGAAGATGTCGTCTGCTGGGGAAGATTGTAAAAATATTTCATTTTTGCATTGTAATAATGATCTCTGAGTACGAGTCAAATGTGTCAAGTGTTATTTTAATAGATATTTTGATTCGCTATGTATGTTTGTGGTATTGTTCGTAATGAGCATAAGTCAAATTTTCCAAATTTTTGTTAAAAATTTTTTGCCTTTCATAGTGTATCTAAAAGAATATACCCGAAATAATATACTCTCTAAAACGACCCTCAGTTCTAACTGCAAGACGCAAGAGTCTTGCAGGCTTAGTCTTGTTCTTGCTCAAATCTTGCAGGGTAAGTCTTGGTCTTGCAAGACCAAGACTGCAAGACCAAGACCGAGTTTTTAGCAACACTAAATCAGACCAATACTTACATACGCAGCAGAGACAATGTGCCTCACACACAAAGATTATTAAGAAATTAGAAAAAACAATTAAGAATATTCGAAAGGAAAAATCCTTAGACGGATAATGGGCCCAATAAGAGTGGAAAACGGAGAAATGAGAAGAAGAATGAACCATGAACTAAGAGACATGATGAAGGGAAAATATACAGTTAGATTTATTAAAGCTCAGAGAATGAGATGGCTGAGACACATAGAGAGAAGGAAAAACGACCTGCTGATTAAGAAGATCACCAGATGGAAGCAAGAAACTCAAAGACCAAGGGAAAGGGCCAGAGAGAGATGGGAGGACCAGGTCATGAGAGATATCAAAAGCCTGAATAAGAGAAACGGGAGGGAACTATACACACATCGAAATGAGTGGAGGAAAATTGTAACAATTGTAACGAAAGCCAAATCATACAACAAAATTTGACAACACACAAGAAGAATGCAGAGTGATTCACCACGATAAGCGAATCAGAGAGCTCTAAGTAAGAGCAGCAAACATTCCATCCGCAATGAAAGGTCTTGATAATGATAATAAATCATTATATAGATGTTAATTTTATCTTAAACTATTTCTTCCAATTAATCGTCATATTATGTTCACATATATGCCTTTAGTCCTATAATTAGAATCCACTCTATTATATTAAAAATATTGCGTCATTTCCGCCAAAACGTGATTCAACTATAGCTTCGACCCAATATATCACCTCCAATCATTCTATGTGCTATAATAACTGATTTACGTTTAATTATGTAAAATTTATAATCACTTAACTACGCTCTAAATCAATCCACCAACTTCAACAGAATTAACGGTTTGGCAATAAAACACGAATATACGACATCTTGAAATCACAAACATATTTATAATGTCTCGAAATGCGTAATGCATTAGTGGGTAAGTGTATTGGTTCAATAATATCTGCACTGCTGCATTACGGATAATAAAAGTGAAGGAAATAGGAACGTGCAGGCAATTAGAGGCAGACGACAAAAAAGCGAAGATTAATAGTAGCGTTGACTGAAATGTTATCTGCGTTTTTCGATGTAGTGAGAATCTATGGACCTGTGGAAATCAGTGAATAAATCTCTGGACTCTAACGTATAGGTGTTATAAATATAGACATACGACATTTTCATAATTTCAAAGTAGAATTATGAAGCACACAGAAAAAAAAAACGATTTAATACACATGTCTTGTATTATCTATTTAAGAATCGTCCTCTGATGATATCTTCTTAGACTTACTATCAACATAACGATATTGTTCAATTTTTCACATGTAAAAAATATTTTTTTTTCGCTCTATGACTTCAATCATTTTCATCCCCAATTTAAAACTATTCCTTACTACTAAAATTAACCCTTACTAATATTCTCCTACTCCCTTCACCTCACTCCCTATCTATGTACAGACATTATGCATAAACATTGAAACAGAACTCTCTTCCTCTATCTAGTGTCGACCAGCGTTGGCGACAGTTCTTTTCACTGCTTTCTTCGCTTGAAGGCAAAATAAGCGCATCTTCCCCTCCAGCTTCAATCTCGGTACGAAAACCAACTCTCTGGTACTACCCAACCAAGGGTAAAGATCGCTCTGGTGTTAGCTTTCGTTGACAACACATCTCTTCAACTTTTCTCTGGGCCCCATTATCGCTGAACATACGCTTTTCCGCTCTCTGTAATAATACACTAAGCATCAAAATTAACGCACCACCTTAAAAATGGGACATATTTGATGTCTCGTATTTCCTAAACCTGTTGTCCGATTTTAGTGATTTTTTTAATATGGTATAGCTTTATTATTCAAGAATATCGATGTAACAATATTGTTCCTAAACAGATAAGTCTCATTGTATACCGGGTGTAAAAATTATAGTGTATTTTTTCCTCCAAAGTTTGGAACACCCTGTGGAATATTCTAGCGAATTCCACTATTTCCTTAGGCTTTATTAACATTTTGCATTTTCATTCATTCGCTTATGTTGGATAATAAAAAAGTTAGGTACTTTAACAAATAATAACGTTCTTCATCAATACAGGGTGTTTCTAAATAAGTGCGACAAACTTAAAGGGGTAATTCTGCATGAAGAAATAATGGCCGTTTGTGTTATAATATAAACATATGTCCGCAAATGCTTCATTTCTCCGAGATACGGGATGTTGAATTTTTTCTTACAAACTGACGATTTATTTATTGCTCTAAAACCGGTTGAGGTATGCAAATGAAATTTAGTACGTTTTAAGAGGTAGTTATTCCGCATTCTTTGACATACAATTAAGAATTTTATATTTACCATTGGCGTGCATACGGGTCATATTACCAGCTCATATTACCCGTATGCACGCCAATGGTGAATACAAAATGTTTAACTGTATGCAAACATATGCGCCATAACTACTTCTTAACACCTACCAAATTTCATTTGCATATCTCAACCTGTTTTAGAGCAATAAATAAATCGTCAGTTTGTAAGAAAAAACTCAGCAGCCCGTATCTCCGAAACGAAGCATTTGCGGACATATGTTTATAACACAAACGGCCATTATTTTTCATGCAGAATTACCCCTTAAAATTTGTAGCACTTATTTAGAAACACCCTGTATTGATGAAGAACGTTGTTGGATGTTAAAATACCTAACTCTTTTATTATTAAACATAAGCGAATGAATAAAAATGAAAAATATTAATAAAGCCTAAGGCTACAGTTTAGTTTTAATTTCAATATTTTATATACGCTAAAATATTCCACAGGGCGTTCCAAACTTTAAGGAAAAAACACACTAGCCTTGTTACACCCGGTATACAATGACAATTATCTGTTTAGCAACAGTATTATTACATCGATATTCTTGAAGAATGAAGCTAAAACATATTAAAAAATTATTAAAATCCGACAACAGGTTTGGGAATTACGAGACATCAAAAATATCCCATTTTTAAGGTGGTGCGGTAATTTTGATGCGTAGTGTATCAGACGAAAATCGGATATGTATATACAAACCATAAATCCGCTAAAAACAGTTAACCGACGTGTGAAACCGGCATATGTATTTGAAAACAAAATTTTTTTGTTGAACAACGTGTTTTTGTCGTAACTATCACCACAAAATTTGTTAAAATATACAGCAAAAAACGAAATACGTAAATACAGTAAAAGAAAAAACGAAGTGACTTTTTTTTCAAATTTTTCATTGTGTTTCAAAACTTTTAGAAATATTAACAATTTTTCTAATATTTATACTCTTTTATGACCCTTATAATATAATTTACAACTGAAATTCCGCTGTGTTTTGTTAAATTAGAGAAGGGATTCGTCCAACCTTTGACTAAATTCGCTCTGATCCCTTGCCGAGTTCCAGGAATACATTCGAGCGCTTCCCTCTAGATAATTTGGCATCAGCAGGAACGGTCCTGGGCATCAAAACTAAACGTAAATGGCGACAATACCAAACACTAAACACTAAACAGGAACAAAAACTAATGTGCGTGGAACATTTACGAAATTTAATTTTCCAGTCCAGCAAGTTTTATTGCAAAAATGTTGTTCGCTGGTCACTGTCTGAATAAATGACGATATAAGGTCCTTTTTACTGCTTTTGATCAACACTATTAACGGTGTATGGCCGGCAATTAGAGGGAACTAATTTTGTCGAACGAATCATATATTTACGAAACGCAACGTGCATTGGTTATTTCATATAGTTCGGCTTTGACTTTCCAAAACCGAAAATTTTTGTACATGCCGATGTTTCCAGTAGCAAAGTTACCTATGTGTAAATTCAAAGGTAAAAAGCTCAAACTTTGACAATATTCACATTTTATTTATTAAAATCTCAATAATATATTGTAAATAATATATCGATTTAGTAAAATGGGATTCCCTTTTAGACTGGGAGATATTATACATAAGTTCAGCCACGATTTTCTAAGTCCTGCCTTTTGCAATACTGGAAGGGTAGACGATGTACTTACAATCTGTGGAAACATCCACAAATTTCCTGTGACATTTTCCTGTAAAAATGAGATTTTCCCAAAAAATAAAAATAGGGTTTTGAGATGAATTTCTAAGTCCTGCCATATCCGTAGATGGACAGGATACTATCGATTTTATGAAGAAAATTTTTTGGGCAGGAGGGTTGCAAACGGGGTAACGGAGTATATATGTATACAAACATGTAAGAAAAATAATGAAATTTTCATGATTTTCTAGGTCCTGCCAACTAAATAAACTAAACATATTTATTTCAAAATGCTCAAAAAAAATATTGGCATGACGTCTCCTAATGTTTAAGTATACTTGTCCCTTGGAAAATTCTGCGGAAAATTTTCACCCTGATTCCGTGATTTTCTTAGTCCTGCCCTTAAAAAGTTATAATACTTAAATACAATCAATACCTTTTCGGTACTCGGCAGGAAGGTTAAATGGTTCTTGTAAGACGGCAGGAGTCCCAGATTTGTAAGAAAATTCGTGAAAAAGTCAACGATTTGCTGAGTCATGCCATTTTGCACATGTTTCAAGAATCTTAATATAAGTCTATTTACAAAGAGGCAGGATGGTTTTATGGTTATTTTGTATACAGGGTGGGGCATTAGTGTGACAAAGTCCAATTACTCGTTTGTCGTAAGATATACGAAAAAAGTTATTTAGGTAAAACATGGGCCACAGATTGGACTATGATTTAACAGTATTTTCTAATACACAGGGCTACCCGTTTTGACAGGGTGACACAAATTTATGTTTTTTTAAATGGAATACCCTGTATATTTTTACATTTTTGGATTCTACTCGATGTTCTCTTTAATAAAATATAGTGTTTTGAAATATTGCACGAGGTAGTTTAAAATACAATTACGTTTTTTTGTTAATTTTGTAGGAACATTCACACCCTATACATATTGTTAGTGATTTGATATCCAAACTTCTATTAATTTATGTTTAAACGATTTTTAATATAGTCTACTATTGTCAGTTATTAATAGTATACCAAAATGTTTAATTTTAGTATACGGGGTTGGTTGAAACCCGGAATGAGCATTTTCTGAGTTTTCTTAAATATAATGTATTTTAGTGTTATAATAAAATGATATTTTATGGTACCTTTTTATTTGTTAAGCATTTTCTATACCATATTTATATACTAATTTCGGCAGTAAATTGATACAGACAGATTACTCAGGTGGTTTTTGGGGTTTCTGAACAAGAATGTCACATTAGAACAGATCTTTACCTAGTGCTCGGGGTGACTGATATACACGCCATATTCTTAAATTTCGAGGCTTTCAGACACTAAAGTGATGCAAGTATATTACTCGAGGAGTTTTATGGTTGCTGAAGATGAATACGCCATCAGAATCGACCTCCAAAAACCCTCTAAATTCGAGATCAGTCACCCTGGGCACCATGTGCTCCGAGGGTCGGTTGTAATGTCATATTCGTGTTTGGCCATCCCAAAAACCCTCGAATAATCTGTTTGCTTTAATTTATTGCCGATATCCCACGAAACTCCAGATGACGTGCCTTAGCAGCAACTCTGGGCACTAGGTGATTCGGAGGTCGGTTCTGCTTGCGTATTCGTAACTCCATAAACCTCCCAAATAACAAAATGTTGCCCTTAATACACTGATTTTGACAGGTTTATGCACTTTTGGATGCATGTTATGCACTAAAATGCAATTTCCACCCATTTTTATATTGTACACCTTTTCCTGATGTTATCCTGAACACAATGCAAAAAGTTGCAAGTAGATAGGTGCTGTATTTAAAAATCGATTTATTCTGGTGTTGTTCGTGTTAGGACATTTTGCTATTAAATATAGGAAACAATATCAGGACAATATCTACAATCTTACAATATCAGGAAAACCAGTTGAGTGCGGCAACTTAGCGCCTGTTACATGCGTGTGTATATTGTGGGAAGTAAGAAGGCGGGATAAAATTGCTATGCAACAAAAATATATTGATAAAAAAAACAACGTTTCATGAAAATAAAACACGGCTTAACAAATGTTAAAGTCCGCCTACCAATGAAACGAGTGTGATTCATGCTCATAAAACATTTTTATTTTCGGAGAGTCGCATAAATGGCCGGACGTCTATTTGTTTAGCAGTGTTTTATTTCCATGAAACGTGATTTACGTTTCATGTTTCTTTGATGTGCGGCCTGCCTAAGGGAGCTAAAGCTCTTTACAGATGGCGCGTTGTAATTAGTTTTTTATATATCCAGAACGCTTCCATTTCGAAAGACAAAAACTGGTTCGCCTTTTTTCTTCCAGAGATAAATCGATTCCATCAATTGCGAATCTCTAGTACCAGTCATAAGAATCTGTTTTGTCTTTACCTTTTAGGTATTTTTGACACTAGATTATTAAATTGTGAGGTATTCTAGTACTAAAAGGTACTCCTGCTTTAAGTCAGTAGGATGCACGATTTTCTGGAAAAATCCATTTTAAAATTTTTCGTTTGTTGAATTTGAAAAAAATTTTAAAAAAATTAAAAAAAACGGTGTATTTGCCGACTCAAAGTAAGGGTAAATTTTAGTACTAGAATACCTCATAATTTAATACTCTACTCTCAAAAATGTCTAAAAATTTAAAGACCAATAAGTTATGAGATAAAATATCCCTTGATCTACCCAAGACGGATGCCTATGTCCAGTACTAGAAATTCACAATTGATAAAATCAATTCATCTCTGGAAGAGAAATAAACGTAGCAGTTTTCGTTTTCCTAAATAGAATTTTTCTAAATTCTTTTAAACTCAAAAAACCAAAAAACGAAAAATTTTTCAAATCGATTTTTCTAGAAAACTGCGTATTCTTCTGAGTTAAAGCAAAAATACCTTTTAGTACAAAACTATCCCAGAATTTAATAATACAGTGTCAGAAATGCTTAAAAGTTAGACAGAAAAGTATTCGATAAAATATCCGTTTCCGTACCCAAAACGGACCCCTTTGACCGGTACTAAAAATTGACAATTGATAATTGACATTTGACAATTGACCTCTGGAAGATCAATAAGTGTACCTGTTTTCGTTTTTCCAAATAAAAGCATTCTGGAGCTATTTTAAAGAAACTAATTACAAGACTTCGATATGCTTCTTCCAGACGTAGCATATCGAAGTAGAGGTCGTCCGCCGACCAGATGGTCTGATGACATCAAACGGATCGACAGGAACTTGATGCAGACAGCACAGGACAGAAATACATGGAGAAGACTGAGGGAGACCTATATCCAGCAGTGGATAGATCCGGGTTGAATTATGGCGATGATGAATTACAAGACGCCATCTTTAAAGCTTTCCACGGAAGCATTTTTGAACTAGGTGAATTGAATTAAATTTTCTTAAAATTATCTGAGGAATCTCCGGTTTTCGTTTGTTATGAGAGTTTCTGGACACCCTGTATAATATAATGGGTAGGTAAATTCCCTACTATAACCAAAAAGTTGTAAAAATTGTTTATTTACTTTTATTGCGTTTACTTAGATAAAAATATGATCTAATCACTTAAAATAAATGTTACAGTTTGCTATTAGATTTGAAAAGTGTGTAAAAATTCCGAGACATTATTCAGGAAAATAATATTTAATAGGATACGATTGCTTTAATGATATACAAATTAATTTTTTGTATTATTCATTTTTGCGGTTATCCTGCCAAGTTTTAAACGGTTTTAGATTAGTGTTTTTTAAGCATACTCGACATGGCATGACTCAGAAAATTGTGGTGATATGAATATGTTTGTATAACACCCTGAAATAATTTTACAGACACACAATTTAATTTTTTTTATACGAAATAACTATACAACCATCCTGCCTCTTTGAAAATAGATTTATATTAACCTTCTTGAGATATGTGCGAAATGGCATGACTTAGAAAATCGTGTAATTTTCCAAGAATTTTCTTACACATTTTTTAACTCTATATAGTAAAAAAGGTGTAACTAAACATCCTGCCATTTTGAATAATGTCTACTGAAATTATTTATTTTATAACAAAATTTATTTTATGACTTAGAAAATCACGGAACCAGAGTGAAAATTTTATACAGAATTTTCCAAGAAACAAGTGAAGTTAAACATTAGGTGACGTCATGCCAACATTTTTTTTTGGTCATTTTGAAATAAATATGATTAATTTATTAAGTTGGCAGGACTTAGAAAATTATGAAAATTTCATTATTTTCATTACATGTTTGTATATCTGTATACTCCCTTAGTCCTTTTGCAACCGTCCTGCCCAAAAAATTGTCTTCATAAAATATATAGTATCCTGTTATTCTATGGATATGGCAGGACTTAAAAATTCATCGCAACTCCCAATTTTTTTTCGTGGAAAATCTAATTATCACAGGAGAATGTCACAGGAAACCAGTGGATTTTTTCACAAATCGTAAGTACCTTCTCTAACCTTCCTTTATTGCAAAGGGCAGGACTTAGAAAATCGTGGTTGAACTTCTGTTAATATCTCCCGGTTTATTTGGAATATGATGGAAAATGTGGGAGTACCTAACCAATTATTGAACTTAATATTAAATATACAGAGTGCCCAGAAACTCTCCTAACACACGAATACTATAGATTCCTCAGATAATTTTAATTTAGCCCAATTCACCTAGTTAGAAAATGCTTCCTAATGGAGCGTTAGAGCTCTTTAAAGATGGCATCTTGTAGTTATTTTTTTTTAATACCTACAGAACACAGAACGCTTCTATTTAGAAAAACTAAAACTGGTACCGGTACGCCTATTTATCTTTCAGAAATAAATCGATTCCATCAATTGCGAATTTCTAATACCGGTATAGCGATCCGTTTTGGGTAGGGCAACGGATATTTTATCACATAACTTTTTTGTCTGTAACTTTTAAGCATTTTTGACACTGGATTATTATTGTGTGGTATTGTGAGGTATTATACTACTAAAAGGTACTCTTGCTTTAAGTCTAAATTTATTCAAAAATTTTTCATCTTCGAATTAAAAAAAAACTACATATTTAGAAAAACGAAAACTGGTACGTTTATTTATCTCGATTACACATTAATCGTTAAAAATGGTCGCCTTTGTCGCATTATCGCCCAAATGGTCTAGTGCTGGTGGTTACGACACGAAACTTGTAACAGAGCAATCCGAGTTCATATTCAGCCATCCCAATATTTTTTTTTCAATATAATTCTTTATAATCAATTACTTTTGGAAATAAGCCACAATTTTACCAAAAAATGATTTTATTAACGTTTCGAAGCCCAAATCGGGTTTCATTGTCAAAATACAAAATACTACTAAAATAAACAAACATGTTGCTGCTAAGTAAATAAATTCTTCTAATAATTTATTTGATCTGACTCATTTATATTGGCAATTCAGACGTATATTATACATTTTAAAGTAGAAGACTTTAAAATGATATCGCCAATATTTATGAGTTGCATTCCTGGGACGACTTTACTAAAAAATAGTTCATTCGATTACATGAAGTCAATCCCAACTCAAGAATATCCGTCACAAAAAATCATAGCATGTGATCTGTCTTTAAAAAGACAACCAAATGCAACGATGACAGTAAAATTCTCGCGTTAGAGATTCCATAGTAAATCACGAGGGAAAACTAGGAAAAAAACCTCGTGATACTATCCCGATATACCAAACTAATACCGAACTAATACCAAATTCTGACTTTAATATGTTTAAATTATAAATAATATTAATAATTCATAGATATAAGTACAATAAGTAATACTAAAATATAAAATTTGTACTAACTCGATATGTTATTGACTTACTAATCTTAAAGAGGAAGTCAATAGAAAGAAAATACCATGATTAGTAGGTCAATAACATATCGAGTTATTTAACAAATTTTATATTTTAGTATTACTTATTGTATGTCTATGTATTATTAATATTATTTATAATTTAAACATATTAAAGTCAGAATTTGGTATTAGTTTTTTGAAAGTAAATTAAATGTAAAACCAAATACTTACGATGTCGGGATAGTATCACGAGGTTTTTCCTGGTTTTCCCTCGTGATTTACTATGGAATCCCTAACGCGAGAATTTTACTATCATCGTTGCATTTGGTTGTCTTTTTAAAGACAGATCACATGCTATGATTTTTTTGTGACGGACATTCTTGAGTTGAAATTGATCTCATGTAATCGAATGAACTATCTTTTTGGTAAAGTCGTCCCAGGAATGCAACTCATAAATATTGGCGATATCATTTTAAAGTCTTCTGCCTTTATATCATTGCCAATATAAATGAGTCAGATTAAATAAATTATTAAAAGAATTTATTTACTTAGCAACAACATCTTTGTTTATTTTAGTAGTATTTTGTATTTTGACAACGAAACCCGATTTGGGCTTTGAAACGTTAATAATATCATTTTTTTGGTAAAATTGTGGCTTATTTCCCATTAAAAGTAATTGATTATAAAATTGCCACAAGAAAATAGCTTCAGAATAACAGTAATTCTTTATGTTCATCGAATGTACACTAGATTTTTTTCATACTATAGTTTATTTTTTAACCAGGAGGAGTAAACTAAAAAGACAGATTCACACCAAAGAAAGTCACTAGAATAATAACCAAATACATCTTCTTTTTTGGTTGATCAAGTCGGCCCTCAACGGTAATCCATAAATATTATATTAAATTAATACGTCGCTAAAGAGTTCCAAAGCCAACTGCTTTTTATATAAAAGCAGACTAACAATCTAAAAATTAAAGGAATAACACAGAAAACACACAAATTGCCGATATAATTTAATTAACGTATGAAATGTCACTAGTGTCAAAATTTGATAACTGTCATTACTGTCAAAATTTTATAACAGTGGAGTAAACTTGCCTGCGGTTGGACCAATTACAAACAAGCAATACAGCGCGGTAAATTTGAATCACTCCTCTTGGTTAAAAAACAAACCATAGACCATTTCGGCGATAACGGTTAAATGAATTATACTTTGGTGGTCGACAACTTCTAAAGGTATTGACAAGTAGTAGACTTGAAAGGTATTGACAAGTAGTGTCTGATGAAGTCAAGGTCAAATATAATATTTGAAGGTATTAGGTATAGGATTTATTGAGCTTGAAATATCGTTTTTCCCATAGAAAACTGATTTGAACATAATTATGATGCCTATGACTTGAGCGACCTGATCTATGAACTATGAACCTGATCCAGATATGAGGTATACACAGACGAGTCTGGAGTCCTCCTACAACCGGTTAGGTTGGTTACTGGTGTAATTCTTAGGTAGAAATTTTCAGTAATTGTCGAAAAACCAAAACTTTCAAAACTTAAAGCAAAGTTCAATATTTAAATTTTTCGGCTATACTGAGCCGTGTGTATATCTGATCGTAACCATTCAGGCACCATTTAAAAGCTGAACCTGAGATACATTTACCCAAAAAATATGCCGTGTTGTACCTACCCAGTTCTATAGCTGGCTTATAGGTGGTCAAAAGTCTCAAACTAAACGGTTCAGAATCTGCTCGACTCCCTCTGGAAACATAAGAAAAAAATTCAGACCGGTGTAAATTTGCACACATTTCCCCTTTTTAAATAGAAATTGAGCCAAATTTCTGAGCTCGGTAACTTTTGAATGGTATCACCGATTTTCAAAATTAGACATGGGTTGGAAAGGAAATGATCAATGCTTTCAGAAGCCGCCGAGGTTGGACTTACATTTTCGAAATTTTTTTAGGGTTTTGGGAAAGGGAATGAAAAACAGACCCCAAATGGGAAGGGCCGTAAAATCCATACTCTTGGACCAAAATGGATAGTTGATATACGGATTGGTGGGTCTTTTCCAGTGGCGTACTGATAGATCAGCGGGCCCTGGTTCTAGTTGAGATGCGGGCCCGTCCGCCCAATTAAAACACACATTGTATATATCAAAAGTTTTTAATAAACATTAAATATAAATCATCATATATTGTGTCATAGATTTATAAAAACTCAAGCTAATTTTAAACAGTAAATTAATAATAATCCTTTCCTTTTTCATACTGACATGACTCATTTTACTTCATTTTACTTTAGCAGTTTTTATAAATAATCAAACTTAAAAATTTTCTATATCTAAATTTCCAGTCGTAATTAAAAACTTTAATATCGGAAAACTAAAATAGCTTTTAAAAATGGACATTGGAATGATATTTTTATATGAACAAAATAGATTCTTAAATTGTATACGATAATTAAAAAATAAGTTAAATAATTACATACCAACCTCTAGGGATATTCAACGCTTAAATAAAAAAATATCAAAAGTAAAACCTTGGATAACGGTGGGGTTGATATCTTTAATCAAACGACGAGATCTTCTTAAAAAGAAATTAATAAAGCAATTTTCGCTAACACTTAAAATGTTGGTTATAAAAACTATAGAAATAGGCTTAATAGTTTGTTAAAAAAAACGACTTTTATCAAAATAAAAAATTCATGAAGCTGAAATAAAAATGTGGAATAAACATCTAAAAATATTGAACACATAGATACCTATATCAATGATCAGAGTAAAGTTTAAATAAATATTTTTTACTGAATCATTTAAAACTAAATTTAGACTTTAATAATATGAAGCGCTGTGCACATGAGGAGCGTTTTGATATTAGACCTGGATTCCGCGTAAGAAAGAAAAGTTGATTAATAGCAAGCTGAAAATTTGTTAATAGCTTAACGGTGTCTAGTCGGACAAACTTTGATGCACGGGAACACTGAAACAGGGGAAGTTTTAACTGTGGAGCATGATAAACGTGTCGTCCTGACAAGTTTATGATTGTGAAAAATAGCAAGTTGTTTTTAAGTTTATTCGATAGCCAACGTTATGTAATATAAGCGAAAATGTTTGTCCGACAAAAATGTTGGGCATTTTAACGAGTCCGACACGTAGAACATGTCACATCACAGGAATTATGTTGGTGATGAATAGCAGTCTGATTTTTACATGAGAGTTTGATGAAAGCTTAAAAAAGCAATTGGAAGTTCTGTCCGACAAAATTAATGGGAAGTTTTCGTAGCAGGACATTCTAAACAGGTAAGATATAGACAAAAATGCTGGTGATAAATAGCTTTCCGACAAAGACGAAATTTAATTAAGTAAATTATTCCTTACCAAGAATGACTGTTGTCGGAAAAAAATAAGGGGTAGATTTTGTAGTCGGACAATTTAAAAAAATAATTTTTGTTATTTCAATAAGGGGTGATTATTCTATGTCAAAAGTACCTGCAATCAATTACAATCGATATCTTTCGATTTATGTCAACATCATTTAGATACCTCACTGTAATATATTTATAGTAGATCAGGCAAATTATATTATGGATTGAGTGGTCTAGCTATCTTTGTCTGCCACATGCGCGGGATCGCTTGGTTAAAAGAGATAGATAGACCACCTATCGACTTTTTGCACTGTATTCCCTGTCTATCCTTATGTCTATGAATACATTTCCATTTAAGAAAAACTGTCACTTTTGACAATAATTCATAATAAATTGCAATCGTAACTTCAAATTTAAACTAATCGATTTATTTTGGCAGAAAATTATTTCTTGCCATGTGACATATTAATTACATTATTATTTCATTTGTAGAAAGTTGAGAAAAATTACGTTATACAATTTTAGTAATAATTTATTTAGGTACTCTTTTTCAATCAAGCAAAGCATTATAGCACGAAGAATGATATTCAATAGAACTTTCACAATTATCTGGCAACTGAACCTCATTGAATTGATGACCAAATATTTTACTAACTTTGTAAAATGTTCGAAAATTACTCAAAAATGTTCCGTTGAATGGTTTCACTTTTGATTTGGCGACTTAAAATTTAAACTGTTACACTCAAAAATAGACACAAAAACACTCCATAGTTAATATAAATTTTAATTTCCAACACACGTGCAAACAGAAACTCAGAGACCATGTATTTTCAAATACTACTTTGTATAGCACAAAGTGTCACACTGACAAATGCAGCCTTCTAATACATACTTCTAAGCATAATGTGTCATATTTACGTCTATTCTTATAAGCACCGAAGTTTTAGACTCTTCACATTTTTCAATGTCGTTTACAGGGTTAAGATTTGAGTATGGAAAAAAATGTATACAACGTTTTTTGTAGGAAATTTTCCGTACTTTCTGATGCGCGTAATTAGAAAACCCTAAGAGATTGCTTTCACATGTTCTTTGACATTTTTTATTGTCATTTTGAGAATATCTAGAACAAACTCCACCCAAAAAAATAATTGTTTTGCAATATATACATGCATTGATACTTACCTCACTGTTTTTGGAGTGTGCATGTATATATATGCACATGCAAATATGTGAATATAAATAATAATATACAACTAAAATAGCTTTATCAATATGTGACTAAGTCATTCTGAAAAAATGTTATTTATTTATTTCCTTCGATTTGCCCAAACTTTTTGTCCGACATATAACTTTTTGCGTTACAAAATATAATTTGTACATAAACAAATCAAAATTAGCTTGCTATTTATCACCAACATTTTTGTCTATATCTTACATGTTTAGAATGTCCGACTAGGAAAATTTCCCATTAATTTTGTCCGACAGAACTTCCAATTGCTTTTTTAACCTTTCATTAAACTCTCATGCAAAAATCAGACTGCTATTCATCACCAACATCGTTCATGTGATGTGACATGTTCTACGTGTCGGACTCGTTAAAATGCCCAACCTTTTTGTCGGACAAACATTTTTTCATATATTATATAAAGTTGGCTATTGAATAAACTTAAAAACAACTTGTTATTTTTCACCATCATAAACTTGTCAGGACGACACGTTTATCATGCTCCACCGTTAAAACTTCCCCTGTTTCAGTGTTCCCGTGCATCAATGTTTGTCCGACTAGACACCGTTAAGCTATTAACAAATTTTCAGCTTGCTATTAATCAACTTTTTTTTCTTACGCGGGATCCAGGTCTATATATTTTCGAAATTTTGGCTTGAACGCCATTATAAACGCCACTGATGTTTGCTGCGCCATCACATCCCTGACCCCGCAGTTTGTCCAAGCATATATTTAATTTAGTTTATAACTTAGCCAAAATTGTATTGCTAAATCTACACGCATTCAATTGAAAAACGAAAACTAAAAAAAAAAACTAAAACTAATTGACTGGCACCTAAGAGAAGACAAACGTAGCAGAGGACGGACAACAACACGCTGGATGGACATTAAACGAATATCCAAGAAATGGCAACAAGACGCACAGAACCGTCTATCTATAGTGGCGAAAAATGGGAGAGACCTATGTCCAGAAGTGCACAGAAGAGGTTGCATGATAATGTACACGCATTTGTCTTAGGCGCGGCGCAAATTGAACCTAAGCCAGTCACAACCTGCGCCGGTGGGACGGGTGACCTGTGCAGTTATTAGAGAGATATTGCAAATTTAACACAGCCTACGTTGCGCTATTTACACCGCGCTATTTTGACAGAATTGACATTTCTCAGACGTTTCATAAATGCAGATATTGCTCAACATTTTGGTTGCGGTATTTTACGGCTCAATTAAGATTAGTTGTTTATCTAATTTGTCCTCAAAATCCAGAATTTAATTTAGATGGAAGAAAGGTTTGTATTTTCTTCCAGATATCGAGTAAGAGAAACAAATGATCCTTGAATGTTCTCATAAATAAAAGATTTTCCTGTTGCACTCTTCATGTTTTCCTGAACTAACGTCAAATTTTCTGGAGAAGTCAATCGATTTTGACATAAAACTTGTTTTAATAAACACAAATCGTCATCAGACGTAAATCTAATTCGTTTGCTACTGTCTGAGGTACCCATTTTAGCAAATTATTACGAATAAATTTGGTTTAAATGAAAGATAAACAACAAACATAACCTGAAAACAAAATAGCGCAACGAATACCGCACAGCGTAACGACTCCTGTAATAACGGCAGGCCGTATTTCCAATAACGCAGCGTAAGCCAGATATCACATCTGCGCATGCTCTACTGTCAAAATAACGCGTGCTGTAATACAGCAAGTGCAAAAAAGACTCAGCAATAGAGAGATATTGCAAATTTAACACAGCCTACGTTGCGCTATTTACACCGCGCTATTTTGACAGAATTGACATTTCTCAGACGTTTCATAAATGCAGATATTGCTCAACATTTTGGTTGCGGTATTTTACGGCTCAATTAAGATTAGTTGTTTATCTAATTTGTCCTCAAAATCCAGAATTTAATTTAGATGGAAGAAAGGTTTGTATTTTCTTCCAAATATCGAGTAAGAGAAACAAATGATCCTTGAATGTTCTCATAAATAAAAGATTTTCCTGTTGCACTCTTCATGTTTTCCTGAACTAACGTCAAATTTTCTGGAGAAGTCAATCGATTTTGACATAAAACTTGTTTTAATAAACACAAATCGTCATCAGACGTAAATCTAATTCGTTTGCTACTGTCTGAGGTACCCATTTTAGCAAATTATTACGAATAAATTTGGTTTAAATGAAAGATAAACAACAAACATAACCTGAAAACAAAATAGCGCAACGAATACCGCACAGCGTAACGACTCCTGTAATAACGGCAGGCCGTATTTCCAATACGCAGCGTAAGCCAGATATCACATCTGCGCATGCTCTACTGTCAAAATAACGCGTGCTGTAATACAGCAAGTGCAAAAAAGACTCAGCAATATCTCTCTATTTTTCTAGCGTGCCGCTTATTGAACACAAGCTAACCCGACTATCGGCTGTCGCCGTAACGAATAGAGACGGGCAAAATAAGTGCAAATGTGTAACGGTTACTATTGATACCGGTTCTCAGTGGTACTGAGTACAAATACTGATTACAAAATACTGATGTATCTGATCCTTGTACTGAATTGAGTAGGCAACTAAAAGACGGTAGTTCCGTACATGTAACTAGTAACGTTTTAAAAATATCTTACATGTCCCTAGTAGTCGTAGCGGTATGACTTTCGAAAATATCGAATTTGATCATAAGCGGGTGCATAAAAAGATATCTTACACTGAGTATTCTATTTCTACATACCTTTATAATAACAAGCATAAGTTAAACACTGCATTGATTGTGATTGCAAAAACGGTTCGCATGTTTTAAATAAGATTTTTGCTGATTATGTTTTTGATAAAATATTAAATCACACAAAAAATACAATTCCCAACTATCATTTAATTTTTAACGATAAACAAAAGTCTAATAAATATATGATGACAAGTTTAAAATTGAGCGACTTTGTCGATAACAGTGTCATTAATAAATATTTTTTACCATGAATCATTTTCCAATGATTGTGTGGATTTAGAAATACATACTAAACAATTTTTTGATCTGTATAAAGGAGATTATAATTATGACACATTATGGTACTCCTTATTTTTCAAATAATATGCTCTTGTAAACGCATAACTTTGATTTATTGGCTAAAGCTACACTAACTAGATACTTCACAAGAAATTAAAAATACTTAACATGTAAAAAATTCACTGTTTTAATCAGATATATTATATTCCCTACTATTGCGCCTACTATATTATATAATAAAATACATATTAAAACAAATAAACGAAAACTTGTAGAGTAGTGCTGATTGATACAACAGAGCAATAAAATGTTATTCATTCAAGATAGTGTAAAATATATCGCCACTTATTCATTTCAGATATTTCCATCTCGCAAAACAAAAACACGTAAAAATTAACATCTGGCGCTGAGTCACCCGTCCCAAGCCCAAGAAAACTGTACGTCGATGACAAACCTTCCCAAGCTCGACCTACGAACGCATGAACTGATAGTAGGATGCGCAGAACGATCTACGCAACTCGCCGGTGCCAGGTTGTGTCTGCTTAGGATCAATTTGCGCCGGTACTATCGAAAAAAAAAAAAAAAAAATGGAGATGCACCAATATTATGAAGTAGTTCACTTTTAATTGAGTTTCCAAGCAAATCTATCACTTTATTTTGAATTTTAGGGCTAATATAAGTGACCGATTTTTTTCTTCGATATTTTTTTTTCTTCGAAGCAAAGAGCGCGTTAAGGCGGGCCCTGGTTCCGCGGAACCCAGTACGCCACTTGTCTTTTCCTAAATTTATGGGATTGGGCTCATTTTTCAATTCAGTCAGGTTGACAGAATCGAAAACTTCGAGTATATAATAGCGTTGCATATAGGGGGTGTGCGTCACTGGTGAAAACTACCGTTCTCTGAGATACCTTAAAAACAAAGAAAGGAATCAGACAGGGCTGCATACTATCACCACTAGTGTACAACATATTATTTTATCTACACACTTTGCCAAGCAGTAGAATATAAAAGTCTATAAATGGCTAAATTCGCATTGTACATTTAGACAAGCCGAAAACGGTGGGTTCGCTGGGAAAATATTCCCATGAGATTTTTTTTGCATAATCACATTTGTGAGACACCCCAGAATAAGGTTCAAGAAGAGGTTCAAGGTTCGCACGCGAAAAGTGGTCCAAATTTTTTTTAACAATTTTTTTAATCAAATTGCAAAAATCAATATTTTTGGCCCGGACAAATTTTTTTCCGGTTTTTGGACCATTCTGGACAAAAAAGGTCTGTTATATTTTTATAGCATTATAAGCAATTTAAAATTTGAAAAACGCGGCCATTATGAAAGTCAGAAAGTTACTAAATCAAAGTTTAAAGCCCCCGCTACATGATCCTGAAGAAATCTGTGTCATTAATTTATTACTTAGCTGTTATTTTTAATTAATAACAATGAACGGTTAGATCGTATTGACGCGGCTGTAAATGTGAGTGCGAGTAAGATTCACAAGTGGACTGTCGGAATGGCATCTCTCTCGCACTCAGCATTTACGGCCGTCTAACACGTGCATGGCGCTGATTATTATTACTTAAAAATAACAGCTTAGTAATAAAATAATTACAAAAATTTCTTCAGGATCTTGTAGGGGGGGCTTTAAACTTTGAATTAGTCACTTTCTGACTTTCATAATAATAACTTTTAACCGAGTTATTAAGCCTTGCAAATGGCCATTTTCGCGTTTTTTAAATTTTAAATTGCTTATAATTCGATAATGATCAACTTTAGAGAAAAAATATAATTGACCTTTTTTGTCCAGAATGGTCCAAAAAACCTAAAAAAAATTTGTTTGGGCCAAAACTATTGATTTTTGCAATTTGATTAAAAAAATTGTTAAAAAAAATTTGGACCACTCTTCACGTGGGCGACTTCTTGAACCTTATTCTGGGATGTCTCACGAATGTGATTATGCAAAAAAATCTCATGGGAATATTTTTCCCAACGAACCCGCCGTTTTCGCCTTGTCTAATTCGTTTATTCGGCCTTGAGTTCCACGTAAAATACACTTTTTGCATTAAACTAAAACCAAGCTACGCATTCGTATTCCATTAAACCCGCAATAAAATAATTATTCATTAAGCCACAGCAGCTTTAACGATAGCTCTTTATTAAAAATATACCAGTATGCAATGAAGTATGAGGGAAAGATAATAAAAAGTAATCAGTCATCAAGTTCATATAAGGAACCGTCATTAGCAACACGGACTGGTATAAGTACCAATCAAAAGCAAATTTTGATGAATCGAATTTTTTGACGTGCCACTTGCAGGTGTTTTCATCGAGTGATGCCCAGATGCCCATCGCTGGTAATTATGACGATTTGTGCTTTTTATCGGTCAACTGTTTTTGCGCGGCTGTCAAGAATTTTAATTGTTCGGTATGTATGCGTATGCTATGAAATGTCTTTATCACAATATGAAGCTTTAAAAAGACGTATCTTACAATATATATGTTACCGTAAAACCCGATTTCAGTTAAAACCCGAATTTACTAGGAAAAACTAGTTTTAACTATGAGCTTTAGACAATTCTAGTTTTAACTAGTGAAAACTAGAACTATCAAATATTTTCAGTTAATGGGAACTTGCACTAAAAAATTTTTTTGCATAAAATTGTTAATTTATGTTTAAAAATGTTATATTCAAAATATTACGTCTTAACAATGAATAGTGTACGTACAACAACTGATAATAGTTCCGCCCAAAATTTCCGTTTCAAACAACTTCAAAAGCGCGAGCTGGTGTCTGACGTCACAGACCACTCATATCGTTCGCTCGTTCGGTGGGCTATTGCATTGAATGCAGTTTTCAATTGCCAGTTGTGCGTGTCGAATAACTGTGACATTTGCTCGGTATTTATGTTATTGTATTTAGTGTAGTTTAGTGTATTTAGTGTGTAATATACTTCATCAAAATGGAAAACAAATCTGCGCAATATAAGTACTGTATAGTGCCGGGATGCAAAATCACAACTGTCAGAACATCCAATAAGCATTTTTGCTCCTTTGTAGTCGAAATGGTTATTGCTAAGTACTAATTAACATTACAATAAAATATAATAAACTTTATAAAAATTTAGTTTCTTTATTATTATGCAAATTACACCGTAATCTTTTCCAGAACATACGAAATCCTTAGATTAGGGGTAGGTAGATCAAACCCACGGGGTAAATCGTATACTATAATATAATGGTACCAAACTATTGTTATAAACGGCTTAAACATGCTTATTAATAATACTTACTTATTTGCCTTAAGAGGATCGGTACGTATTGTCGGCTGCAATGCTATTCAAATGGGGATTTATTTTTTTCGAATCCTGAGAAAACTAATAAGTATTTTTGAAAAATTTAAACGCAGAATGAAAGATTACGTTATTAGCGAGGGCCGAAAGTCCCTGAGAACTTCTATAATGTTTATGTTAATAAGTTACAGGGGTGAAAAACTAAGAGAAAATTTAGTGTGATTTTTAATTTCAAATATATCATTCAAAATAAACTTTTTATTTATTCTAAGGGACTTTCGGCCCTCGGTAATAATTTAGTCTTTCATTCTGCGTTTAAATTTTTCAAAAATGTTTATTGGTTTTTTCAGGATTCGAAAAAAAATGAACACAATGCCGTGGTAATATTTTCCAAATCTATCTTTGTCTTACAACGCACTCAGCTGAATATAATATTGTCAGCATATATTGTCAGTCAGACACTGACAATCAGTGACAATTTTAAATATTTGACATTGTATCGGGAATATGTTGAGTTATTGATTAAATATTATTGATATATAGTGTATTTGATAAATAATTGATTTAAGACCTGAACTTAATAAAAAGTTATTTATTGTGGAAGATCCTAGCAGAGAATACATCAGGATAATATATTCTGTGATCCAAGTATTTTGTTGTTAAAGATGTTCAAAATTGTAAGCGTTCCATAACAATATATTATTAAAAAATCACTTTAACACTTTTCCTCTTTTCTCGATTGAGTATTAGTCTTTGTTGTACAAATACATTATTACAATTGCTGAATACATAGTTAGTGAAAAAATTATCACATTTATTAACTGAATTAATAATTTGCAATTATAAAAATAACAGTTACCGAAGAACATTCAAAACACATCTCTTTAAATTAATGATGACATTTTCAAGTAGAATGACATTCTAATAATGTTTACATATCCATACCAGTGTGAATTTTACTACACGTAATTTGTCGTGTAAAGACAGAAAAAGTAGGGATACACGTAAAATATTTGCGAATTATGTACCCATAGCCTTAACACCTCGCATTTCTCCAATAGAATAGCTTTTACTACTTTTTATAAAATTTGCCACCATGAAGATATCAACGGTAGGTAAGTTGTCAGATTCACCTTTTGAAAACCCCTCATCCGTCATAATATGCGTTTTAAACTCTTTACAAATTAGCACTCAACTTTATCAATTTCAATTTGAAACTAAGCTGATTGGGGAACTACTTACAATATACAGTGAGCACGTAAAGGTTGAAATAAATTCATTTTCTCGAGAATGGACGATTTTGGAAAAAAATCCCAAAACCGGTCAATTCTTATTTTTAAATTACAACTTTTTGGTATATATATCATACTAGTGACGTTACCCATCTGCGCGTGATGACGTCATCGATGATTTTTTTAAATGAGAATAGGGGTCGTGTGATAGCTCATTTGAAAGGTAATTCAATTATTTCTTCAGTAATTTAAACATTAACATAAATATTTTTACAGGGTGTCCAAAAAAATTTTTTTTGAATTAAATTTATTGACATAAAAAGAAGAAGGTATGTAATTTATTTAATTCAAAATACATTTTGGTGCTCTCAGAAAACAGAAAAAAATGTTTATTTGAAACTTTTTCGCTTTTCACTTGAATTAAATGTTTAAACTGTCACGAGGCTGGTGGGTGGCTGCTTTAATATTGAATTTAAGCAATAAACAATATTTATCTGCCAAATAAACATTTTTTCCTGTTTTCTGATAGCAGTAAAATGAATTTTGAATTAAATAAATTACACACATTCTTCTTTTTATTTTAATAAATTAAATTCAAAAATTTTTTTGGACGCCCTGTATAAATAATTATGTTAATGTTTATACTGCTGAATAGAGAATTGAATTACCTTTTAAATGAGCTATCACACGATCCCTATTTTCATTTAAAAAAATCATCAATGACGTCATCACGTCCAGATGGATGACGTCACTAGTATAATATATATGTCAAAAAGTCGTAATTTAAAAATAAAAATTGACCTGTTTCAGGATTTTTTTCCAAAATCGTCCGTTCTCGAGAAAATGAATTTATTCCAACCTTTACGTGCTCGCTGTATAAGATGAAAATAAATAATACCTAGGAATTTTCAATTAAAGACGATTAAAATGCACTATACAATCCCCAGAATAATAGGTCTTGATTAAAAAAGTTGATTAATAGCAAGCTGAAAATTTGTTAATAGCTTAAGGGTGTCTAGTCGGACAAACTTTGATATATGGGAACAATGGAACAGGGGAAGTTTTAATTGTGGAACAGTTTAAAAATTTGGAACGGTCAGACCACGAAAACGTCACATGTGTTTTGTCCGACAGAACTTCCATTGATTTGTTACCCTTTCATTAAACTCTCATGCAAAAATCAGACTGCTATTTATCATCTGTCATAATTCCTGTCATTTGACGTATTCTACGTGTTCAACTCATTATAATTCCCATTTGGTGATAAATAGCAGCCTGATTTTTGCATAAGAGTTTAATGAAAGACAAATCAATTGGAAGTTCTGTCGGACAAAATACATGCGACGTTTTCGTAAATTTTTAACCTGTTCCACAATTAAAACTTCCCCTGTTCCAATGTTCCTATATAACAAAGTTTGTCCGACTAGACACCCTTAAACTATTAACAAATTTTCAGCTTGCTATTAATCAACTTTTTTTTCATACGCGGGATCCAGACCTACAACCTAATCGCTTTCTTTTGAAAAACTCTCGTGAGAAATAGTACTTATACGTTATAAAAACATTAGTAATTTCTAAAGATTTATAAATTTCACTTTGAAATTAAATAAACTGATTGTAGAACTATGCAAGAATACAAATAGTAACTGATCATTTCCATTTAAATACGATTAAAATGTAATACACAATACCCGTAATACCTACCCTAATCGCGTTGTTTCCGACTGCTAGCCCGGTTGACCGTGGTCGGTGACGTCAGACCAATAGAAGGACGTTCAAAGGTGTTCTAAGATATTTGAATTTTACAGCATTTTCAAAGCGTCGTAATTAGCGTATGGGTTAAAAATGTTTTTTCGCATGCAAGCGTTTTAAGATCATGTTACTTTATGTTTTTTAATATTATTTTAATATTTAAAAATTTATGCAAGTTCCCTATTCTAGTTGAGACTAAACATATTTTAGTCAAAACTAGTTTTCACTAAACTTTTTAGACATTTCTAGATTCAACTGAAACTCGGTAAATAATTTGCTGCTCTGGTTGTTTGTAAATAATTTCTCTAAAACGTAAAATACTGGACAAGATCGTTAACCTAAAAAAAGAAAGTCCTTTGACCGCTTGTTGTTATTGTCTTGAATCCAGACTGCTAACATTTTCTCGATGTCTTGGTTAGCTCGCTCTACTGAACCTTGACTCTGGTTGTGCCTTGGTTTTCCATGAACTAATTTCGCCTTCGGCCAGTATGACATTACCGCATTTATAACTGCATTACCGAACTCTCGGCCATTATCGGAAAGTAAAATGCATGAATGTAAAATGTCAAGAATATATCCGTTAATTATTGTAAGCAGGTTTGTCCACCCTCTTACTTTGTAATGGTCTCAACAAAACAAATTTTGTTAAATGATCTTGATAAACCATAATAAACTTGTAGCCGTGATCCTCTTTTGATTGCATATCGATCAAATATACCTAACTATTCATTTCTGAATGCAATATAGGTTTCGACACAAGACCGACCCCTCTTCGCTTTACTCTTCTTCCGTTGGCAGGTCTCACAAATTGATATAAAATTATTGAACATACCAATTGTTGTATTTGCGTATTTTCTGGCGGTTTCAGTCTTCAACCTATCCCAACTTCCATGACCAATAGCAACGTGGGCTACTTCAATTATGTCAAAAATATCTTCAGCAAGTACATAATATTTGATGGGTTCAATGCTAGAAGCCAACTTCAACAATTCTAAATCGTTTTATTGTTTTCTGGGCAGACAGTTCCGCATCTTGTACTTCGGGCATTAATTTATTATACATGCTTTGGTCACAACATTGTAGTGACTTTCTTTTTTCTCGGTCTGTTTGTTTTGTAAGATCAAATTTAGCGCCTACCTTTGAAACGAAAGGTCGGGAGTTCAAATCCTACCAGGGGCAGAAATTTTTCATTTATTATAAATTAATAAATGAAAAATAGTTTCTGTCCTTTTGGGATCGGTACTCACCGGAGGGACCGCAGACGTTCGGAAACAATTAGCCTCTCTTTGCAAATACAATGACGTCGACTTTGCAAAGTAACAAGACACTTACTCAACACACACACTACACATTACTCCCCTGACTTAGTAATAAGTTATACAATTACGTGGCTAAAGGTTCTAGTTCTAAACCAAAGCCAGAATCAGAGAAAAAAAAGATCAAATTTGACATAAGTCAAATCCATAAATATACAATTTTTGAAATTTGAATTGACATACATGATTTTTATAAAAACAAGTAATTGGACTTCGTAAGTCCTAAGTGTTTAACCTAAATGATATAAGGTAGAACCGGAAGTCGATATTTGAACTCTTCGGTAACTTTGCGTCGATTGATATATGTACGATCTCACTAATTTTAAGTCATTTTTACTAAACTTTTGGTCATAACTGTTTAAACGGAAATTACTTCAAAACCGGAACTAAAGATTCAAGCTCGAACTTTTTAAACGCAAATGATATAAAAACCAAAAGTATACATTTGTTCTCATCTTGCTAAGGCAGGTCGAATGTTACCGTAAAAACCCGATTTCAGTAAAAATCCGAATTTACTATTAATAACTAGTTTTAACTATGCGCTTTAGACAATTCTAGTTTTACCTAGTGAAAACTAGAACTATTAGGTATTATCAGCTAATTCTAGTTCAGACTAAAAACATATTTCAGTCATAACTAGATTTTACTAAACTTTTCAGTAATTTTCAGAATCAATATGTTCTGTTTGTATTGTAAACTCAATATTACAGTGAAGTGAATTAATGTATGATAGAACAGACAACTTTAGATAACATAAACTTTCTAGATGTAACGATAAACTTTCTAGATAGATTTTCTAGATTTCCCATAAACTTTCTAGATGTAACGATTACCAGACTACACAACAAACATGAGTTCTGCGTATATCATAAACCTACAAATACTGACACAACCATACATAATTCATCATCCCATCCTACACAACACAAATTAGCAGCCTACCATAGCATGATACATAGACTGACAGAAATTCCCATGACAAAAAATAATTTCGAGATAGAACTACACATCATTAAACAAATAGCAGTAAACAATGGCTATAACGAACAAACAGTTAACAAAATTTTAAACCAAAAACTCCATAAGAAAGCCCTGAAATTAGTGTATCCACCACCACAGAAAGAACCCAGTACCTTCTGCTCTCTCACATATACTGGCAAGATAACAACAAAAATAGCCAGATACATAAAAAAGAAAGGAATAACACCAGCTTTCAGAACTAACAACAACTTAAGCAAATAAGAACAATAAAAGCCGAAAGAGAAAGCAACTACAGAGTGGTGTGTACAAACTAACTTGTGGTGACTGTCCGAAAACTTACATCGACCTTTGACAAACGGATAGCAGAACACAAAAGGGCTTTCAACCATAGAAAAACAGACACTTCTACATACGCACTTCACCAGTACCGGCGCTAGGGTATGAGGCGCCCGCCTGCAAAACTAACATAGGCGCCCTTCGGTTTCTTTTAAATTAATATTTTATATCGCAGCAGCGGAAAAATCTCATTTTGGCGCCCCCAAACAGGGGCTCCCGCCTGCAGTGCATCCCTTTCAGGCCCGTTATCGCCGGCCCTGCACTTCACCTTCTAGATCATAATCATTCTTTCAATGAAGAGTTTCAAATTCTGCATATTCAAAATAAAGGCCTTAAGCTATCTTTTTTAGAATCTATGGAAATTAATAAATTGAAAAATACAGATATAATTCTGAATGACCAACTCGAGATAAACAGCTCCCCAATCCTCAACCTCTTCAGTTAAAGACTTAAAAAGGCAAATACATTGTAAACTATATCATTCTCGATCCGGTCGTCGAAGAGTAAGGTCACTGCTAGCACACCCCACTCTTACCGACGAACAGCGAGAAGCCTGAGAGCACCAAGTGCTGAAGAAGCGGCGCACGGTTAGCCCTAAGCGATTAGTTTGGACTCAGTGTAAAAAACCAACGACGCTTGGCCGTGTAAACCAAAAAGGTAGACGGATTGCGGGGTTTCAGAGGAATACTCTGGCCCTGGGCTCGAGCGAGTTTGCTCGCCCCGAACTCTACCTAGTGTTCACATACGGCTCCAAGAACAAGTGCGAGTAAGGGGGCCAAACTAACCGCGAAAAAGGCTTACAACGAGGGACCCACCAGCAGCAGGGTAAACTGCACCCATCAGGTAGATATAGTCACTGTCTAACGCCGGAAAAGCACGGAGGGGTGGACAAGCCACCTTTATCCCTGGGGTTTACCCCCCAGAACACCTTGAGGCTGAGGTGCCCTCCGATCGCTAGACTTGCATCCTCCCAATTGTCATGCCTTCATCAGTAAGGTCTGTCAGTTCCACCCGGTCGCTTCGTCCTCGGACGACGACCTCGACAAACGTTGCCACTACTACTACCACCACTACAGCCACCAATACAGCCACCACTACAGCCAACCAGTTCGCTTCCTTGCAACAGGAAGGCACTGTACCACCACCCAGAGGCTACAACCGTGTCACGGCGGAGCTGGACCTCGAGACGCTTAGCGCGGAGATGCAAATCGTCCGCGATAAGTACCGCGAGGCCTACCTCCGCATCGAGCGGGACGACGCCTCCAACCCCCTTCTGCAGCGATATGCACACGATTTTCCGCCTTTAACACCAGCACAGGCTGGTCCTCAGCGTCAGAGCACTCGGAATGGGCAGGGTGCTATACCAAAAATTCCAATCCAACCGTCTAAACAAGCACCCCAACAATCTCAACAACAACCCACGCAACAGCAACCCTCTCAACAACAAGCATCCATCAGCGCTTCCAACAATCCTGAACCCAACGATTTCGTCTTCCAAAGAAGACAACTAAGACAAATGTCTTATGCCAATGTCGCAGCCAATCCACGCCCCAAAACTCAAGCCAGAAACCAAAATGTCATAAACGCCATAAACGATCCTACACTGTCCGAATATCTTATCAAAGATCTCCCAAAAGATCTGTGTAACAAACGCACCTTCTTTCGGCAAATAAATGCCACCACTCTCTTAGCCAACAAAATCCATTCTTGTAAAGTACTCTCTCATGGCATTGCACACCTTCGACTTTTCAATCCGATAAATGCAGGGGAGATAGAAAAAGCTATCCACACAGCAACTGGCCAAACCATGGTTACGGTTCACAGCCGTAGCAGAAATGCAAATACTTCCACTAAAGAGCCCACATACCTCCTCTGCATTACTGGTATCGATGTGGATTATTCTGAGCAGGAGGTCACCGACTTGCTCACCGAACAACAATTCCCAGTCGAAAGACTGTGGAGAGTCAAAGCCTACAAAACAGGCAAAGACTCTAAGGTGATCAAGGTGGTGACCAAATCCTTGGAGAAATTCACATCTGCTTTGAGCCGAGGCATAACACTCGACGGCGAAATCTACAATGCCGAACTTCCACATGGCTCCGACCCTACAATCCCCACCCCAAAATACTGCAGCAAATGCTGCATTAACGGACACTCTATCGACGAATGCCCTCAAAAAGCATTCGTCTGCCCCCACTGCGGCGGCAACCACAAATCCAGCGCCTGCACCAAACAGCAGGAACCCAAATGCCCGAATTGCGGCGGCAACCACCCCGCATACTCCAACAAGTGTCCACAAAGACACACTATCCCCTCCGCCCAACACGAAATACAGCCACTAACGATCGAAAGATCATTCCCTCCATTCGAACTCCCAACGGAAACGAAAAACATCCTGTCAATTCAGACTGCTCTGCTACTGAACCTGTTGCCCGAACTTCGCGAACATATCGCTGCAATCACGGCTAATCTAATTAGCCAAGTCTACGACCACTCGACAGTGGTCCACGGGTACGGGAGCAATGTCACGGTGACATTCCGCTCCAACCACTAAAACCCTCCCTTTATGGATTTCACCCTAGGCACAGTCAACTGTCAGGGTCTCTCCAAAAAGAGACCCCTCATCAAGAATATCCTGTCGAAGCACAACATCCAGATCCTCGCACTCACAGATACTCTGTCGAAAAGCGATCCACACTTCGCAGGATATTCGATCATCCATCGAAGCCGCTGTCAGGTTTCACGTGGGAATGGTATTCTCGTGAAACACGGAATACCGCACACCACACACACATTCCCACAAAATTTTCGTCCACCTGATGTGGACTTCCTGGCAATTGACGTGCATATCCCCAATAACGAAACCCTCACGATCACGTGGGAATGGTATTCTCGTGAAACACGGAATACCGCACACCACACACACATTCCCACAAAATTTTCGTCCACCTGATGTGGACTTCCTGGCAATTGACGTGCATATCCCCAATAACGAAACCCTCACGATAGTCTCTTACTACAAACACCCGGGTCAGCCACTCAGCAGGCACTTGCTTGAGTATTTTTCAACGCTTAGTAAGGCCGTGCTGATGGGTGACCTAAATTGTAGACACACTCAGTTTAGTGATCACCGTTTAAACCCAGAAGGCATCCGCCTCACGGATTATCTACTAGACCTTCCCATTTCAAGAATCACCAACACTGAATTCACGTTTTTGAACGCCAATGGGGCCTCTATTGTCGACCACATCCTAGTTACTAGTAACATTCTGGATCGGTTCGGGGATAGATGCCACATAGGCGATTCAATAACGTCAGACCACTTACCTCTTCTTGTCGACACCGACATACTAATTCCAAAACATCCAAACCCTCCAAGATCTATAAGAGACTATCGTCACGCTAACTGGACTGAATTCCAAAACTTCATCACACAAAATCTCCCTATGTTAGGCGAACTCGACACTAACGATAGTATCGACACCAGTGCAACCGAAATCGAGAACCTCATCACTGAGGCGATCACGCACGCAATTCCATTCAAACAAATAACCTATACATCACCGGCACTTCCACAATACATCATTGCCAAAATCCAACAAAAACGACGTCTTCTACGTCAATACAAGGCCAACAGAAACTCACTAATCAAAACAGAGTACAACCGGATCTGTGCCAGGATAAAGAGGGAGATATCTGTCCTAACGGCTCGCCGGTGGGAAGATACTACCTCAAAACTGGACTACAGAGACGGAGGTAAATTCTGGCAAAAATTCAAAGTCCTAACAAAACAAAAACTATCTCAACCATCCCATCTGTTGGTCAACAATCACATAGTCAATTCCCCAGAAGGGAAAGCCGAAGCATTCAGAAATTCGCTTCAAAACAATTTTCAAACTCCAGATAACCCGAACTTTGATCGCATATTTAAATTCAACACAGAATACATTGTAAATGTTACTCTCAACCACTACATTCCAGTCTATGATCCTATCATGGACCCCCTCACAAACAGGGAAACGGAGAGCTTTTGCCAAATCGGCAAAAACAGCGCTCCCGGACCTGATGGCATCAACCGAGGTGCCTCAAAAAACTTCCAGAGAGTATCATTCCTCTTCTAACTAAAATATTCAATGCATGTCTCAAAAATAGCCACTTTCCTACTCCTTGGAAGGTGGCCAACACCATCATGCTTTTGAAAAAAGGCAAACCCCCAACCGACGTGGAATCCTATAGACCAATTTCATTAATCAATACTCTGAGTAAAGTTCTTGAGCTAATCCTAAAAGAGAGGCTCAATGACTTTCTCGAAAACCACAATATCATACCAAAATTCCAATACGGATTCCAGTCAGGTAAATCTACTAAACATGCATTAATAGATTTCACTATCAAAGTTACTCAAACCATCAACGATGGTTCATTCGCCATAGCCACATTTCTGGATGTGCAGAAGGCTTTCGACCAGGTCTGGCACGACGGGCTTGTTCGGAAACTTCTGGACATCGGGCTACCATTGCAATTTACCAAAATTGTACACTCCTACCTCCACAACCGTACTGTCAGAGTTAAAATAGGCGATCAAAAGTCCACCCCCTTCACTCCACAAGCTGGAGTTCCCCAGAGTTCAGTCCTAGCACCGCTGTTGTACATCATCTACAACAGCGACATCACTAACCAAAATATCCCAGGTACTCGGCTGTTTCTCTATGCAGACGACACGACTCTGCTCTCAACAACCTCTCGATACAACCCAAGACTCCTCTTCAGAAGAGCCCAGGCTCTGTTGGACGGCGTCGGCGAATGGTGTTGTAAGTGGAGAGTCACGCTGAACGCGAACAAAACAACAACAATTGTGTTTCGCGCCCCTTCTGTGTCAAATAGAATCATAGCCAATGAAGACGACCAATACCCACTGAGACTGTTGGGAGAAAGGCTTGTTGTTAGCCCGACTGCGAACTATTTGGGAGTACTGTTCACCAGGACTCTCAACTGGGACGCAGATCTAAAGGCAACTTTAGATAGGGTAAGGAACAGGGCCAGACTTCTCAACGCTCTCTCGGGAAAAATTGGCAAGACACACAAGAAGACTCTCATTCACACTTACAAGACCTTTATTCGACCCGTCATGGAGTACAAATCATGTATCTACTCTCTTTATTCAAGACAAAAACAAGAGAGGTTGTTGAGGACAGAACGTAGAATCTTGCGTAGATGCAACTATGAGCACTGGCGATATCCCTCAAACGAAATCCATAACATCTTGAACACCCCCAAAATCACCGAGAGAATAAACTCTCTGAACAGGAACTTCACAATCAAAGTAATCAACGGCCCCCCTTCCGACACACAAGAATCTCTCAAATGTTTCTGTTCATCTTCCGGCCACGTACTCCACCGAAAGCCCAAACGCAAAAAGATTCATGTACCGTCCGCTCTAATGCAAACATGCATTGACGAACTCCCGGTGGAGTACGAAAACATCCTTGAGGCTACCCCGTTAGCCTACCGTACCCACCTCTAACATTTCCTCTTCCCTACCCCGAACAGGGAGAAGTTGGTTTTTTGCGGTTTCCCAACTTCATTGCACAATTATACCTGTTCGTCCCAAGAAAATAGCCGCAACTATTTTCTCCACTCGAACGCACACTGTCCACGCTGCGCTCAAAGCCACCTAATGACCGCCGACGAGGGACGCAGGTTCGCCTGTCGTTGTACAATGGTTTCTAGGGAGACTGGTCGAGAGCAAAGCACGGACAGTACACGTAAATGTCTATGGAACCAACAACAATCCATCAAACTTTCTTCTCTGTTGACTTCTTAGCCTTCTGGACACCACCGTCCGGCATAACCCAGGATCCAAAAACACCAGGACACGGCGCTTGCCCCAGTGTGCTTTTCGGACTGTTTGCTTTTGCTGCCAACACTACACATTCACTACAAACCCTGAAGAGGACAAAATCCTAAACGGGGACAATCATTGATCGCATTTCCACATAGCATTTTATCTATACACGCAAATCAAACAATGATAGTAGTAGTAGTAAACTATATCACTTGAGAAAGGCACTCTGCCGAAACAGCTGTAGTCACTTCGTTGTAATAAATTTTGTGGAAGTATAGAAAACAAACGTTTTCAGTGTTTTATTGTTAGATAATTTTTTAAAGACGTATGTAAAATTCATTGTTCACCTCGAACGTGAAATACACTGTTTCCAAAGATCTACGAAGGCCAAAACAAACTGCCTCGTCTCTAATTAACTTTAGTCTTCATCAATCACGTTATCTCTCTTTAAACTTAAGGTTAAGAAGGTCTTGTATAGAGTTCCACCTTCGATATATCTACTACTACGCCATCCGTGGCTTGATTGCCTATAAGTCACTTTACTAATTACCTTATAAATCTATGGGACAATACAAGTTCCGATGTAGGACCCTTTGGCAATACTGGATTCAGGACCGGATTATTTAAGAGCGTGTATGCTTAAAATGCCATTTCATCTTACAAAAATATTTTGATTTTTTTTTTTGTTATTTTCCCATCTTCCAAAAAAAACTTATTTATTGCTAATAATACAATATTAAAATGTAATATTGATTAGTATGAATAAGATCATAAAAATTTGAAATTAAAAATTTTACCAAATAATTTCTATTTATCTATAAGCGAGGTTCCTACAGCCTCTGCCGCTTCTCGCATTTCGATCGCCATCTCGTTTTCTGTCTGTTTTGTATCTGTTTTATCGATTTTGCCTACTTCTTTCTGGATCCATAAGTTAAGAACTACCTCGTATATTTTTTTATATTTCGTACACATATAATATGTCCTGTTCAGAACCCAAACCACCCAACTACTAATCACAAGAAAAATGCAGGTCCGGATTAACGAAAAATATAAATTCATTGTGACTTTGAAACCCTGTATTGAAATTTGCAAAATCCGTTTGCGTATTTGAAAAGGGCACAAAATATTGAGTTTATAGATAATAAAGATTTACTTCAATTTTTTGGGCAGAAAATTTAATGACTTTAATTTTGAAATTAATTAGGTATATTGACATTTTTAAGAACTCTGATATTAAAAAAGGTATCATTAACTTTTAATAATAAATTATTAAAGTTAATTAATAACTCATTTTAAAAATAATCAAACTACATTGGAACGTCCTACTTACTAATCGCAAGAAAAATCGAGGTAAGGATTGACATAAAAAAATTTAAGTAATTGTGACCTTGAAACAACACCCTGTATATTAAAATTTTCAAAATCCGTTTGCACATTTGAAAACAGTACAGAAAACCGAATTTCCAGATTCGCTTCAATTTTTTGCGCAGGCAATTCAGTGACTTTAATTTTGAAATTATATCGAAATTTTTGTTAGTTCTCAGAGTTCTTAAAAATTTCGACATAATTTCAAAATGAAGTCATTAAATTGTCTTCACAAAAAATGGAAGCGAACCTTTAAACTTAGTTTTTTGTGCTCTTTTCATATGTGCAAAGGTATTTTGAAAAAATTCAATATACAGGGTGTTGTGTCAAAGTCACAATTACTTTATATTTTTTGTTAATCCAGACCTGGATTTTTTTTGTGATTATTAAGCGGGTCCTTTCAATGTAGTAAGTATTTAAAATGAGTATTTATTCTTTAACTTTAATAATTTATTATTAAAAGTTAATAACACCTGCTTTCTAATAGCAGAGTTGAAAAATTGCAATATAATTAATTTCAAAATTAATGTTATTAAATTTTCTGTGCAAAAAATTGAAGTGAACCTATAAACTTAGTTTTTTGTGCTCTTTTGAAATGTGCAAACAGATTTTGAATATTGCTATATACAGGGTGTAGTTTCAAGGTCATTGGGATTCGCTTCAATTTTTTGCGCAGGCAATTCAGTGACTTTAATTTTGAAATTATATCGAAATTTTTGTTAGTTCTCAGAGTTCTTAGAAATTTCGACATCATTTTAAAATGAAGTCATTAAATTGTCTGCAAAAAAGGAAACGAACCATTAAACTTAGTTTCTTGTGCTCTTTTGAACGTATTTTGAAAAAATTCATTCAATATACGGGGTGTTGTGTCAAAGTCGCAATTACTTTACATTTTTTTGTTAATCCAGACCTGGATTTTTCTTGTGATAATTAAGCGGGTCCTTTCAATGTAGTAAGTGAGTATTTAAAATGGGTATTTTTTCAATAACTTTAATAATTTATTATTAAAAGTTAATAACACCTGCTTTCTAATATCAGAGTTAAAAAATTGCAATAGAATTAATTTCAAAACTAATGTTATTAAATTTTCTGTGCAAAAAATTGAAGTGAACCTATAAACTTAGTTTTTTGTAATCTTTACAAATGTGCAAACAGATTTTGAATATTTCTATATACAGGGTGTAGTTTCAAGGTCATTGGGATTCGCTTAAATTTTTTGCGCAGGCAATTCAGTGACTTAAATTTTGAAATTATATCGAAATTTTTGTTAGTTTTCAGAGTTCTTAAAAATTTCGACATAATTTCAAAATGAAGTCATCAAATTGTCTGCGCAAAAAAGGAAACGAACCATTAAACTTAGTTTTTGTGCTCTTTTCATATGTGCAAACTTATTTTGAAAAAAATTAAATATACAGGTTGTTGTGTCAAAGTCACAATTACTTTACATTTTTTTGTTAATCCAGACCTGGATTTTTCTTGTGATAATTAAGCGGGTCCTTCCAATGTAGTAAGTGAGTATTTAAAATGAGTATTTATTCAATAACTTTAAATATTTATTATCAAAAGTTAATAACACCTGCTTTCTAATATCAGAGTTGAAAAATTGCAATATAATTAATTTCAAAATTAATGTTATTAAATTTTCTGTGCAAAAAATTGCAGTGAACCTATAAACTTAGTTTTTTGTGCTTTTTTGAAATGTGCAAACAGATTTTGAATATTTCTATATACAGGGTGTAGTTTCAAGGTCACAAAAGAAATATAAAAAAAAAGTTTACAAGGTGGTTCTAAAGTTATATATCCAGAAAGAACTGGGTAAAATCGATAAAACACCCTGTAATTCGGTTATAAAAATCGGTGGGGCAATAAATGTAGTATATCTAGAACCGCCTAAGATCTTTAGAGAGACATCTATTCACCATTCAATATTTTCGTTTTCCAATGAAATGCCCTGTATAATCTCTTAAACGTTTTAGTCCCCAAAATAAATATTTCGTACCAAACTGTGAAAGTCCGGTACAGTAAGTTTAAAATTATTAAACGTTATTACTAAAAACTAATTAATATATTTTTTAACATAAATACTTTCTGAAAAGACTACACCTCAAAATTAGTTATCAGCATCTTCCTGTTAAAATCCCATGGTGCCACTCAACTGTCAGTAGTATCCTACCCCTTGTATCTACCAACTACCCAACATCAAGAATCAATTCATCTTTTGACAAAGTATGGCTCTCATCTTTTTCAGATTGACGTAGTCATCCATCCACCGTTTCCAATTTTCCATTTTCCGTTCGAGTGTTTGTCGTTACAAGTGTTTTCCAAGTCGAAAACAAATCAGCCGTTGGGAGAGAATGGATGGATGGATAGATGGATAATCCAGTGATGCAGCAGTGGGATTTTTGATTATGAGGATTTTTAATTTAAGTATTTTATTATTAAATATTTTATTCAATATTTATTTATCTACATTACTATACAAGCGCGCTAATATCCAGCAAAATAACGCATAAGATGGAAAATATAATACATTGTGAAATGAAAAGAGATCAAACTAGTAGATGTCGAAATATCGATATAAGCGTATAAATTAACATTACCTTACATAGTTCCCCACCTTTAGACGTGTATGACAGGAGTATTTTATAAAATTCTCCTGTCACAGTGACACTTTTCATACTCCTCCAATACGTCTAGAGCTGGGAAACTATGTAATGTAAGGGAAATTTATACGTTTATATCGATAATTTCCACCTCTACTAGTTTCATCCCTTTTTACTTGACAGTGTACTATGTTTCCATATTTTGCGTTATTTTGCCGGTTATTAGCGCGCTCATCACTGTATACCTACTGATTTACCTACTGTTCAAAACGAGCTAAGATATAAAATGTAATGGATAAAAAGATAAATCATCATTGTATAAAAGTATTCAATAATAAACAGTCATTAAAATAATGAAAAATCCGCAGACCACATACAGGGTGATTGATTAGTAGGGTAAAGCTCAATAGCTCCGCTATAGTAATAGATAGCAATAAAAGTTAAAAACAAAAATTTTAGCCACCTTTGAGCTTCATATTACAAAATTAGTTAGAATGTTACAGGGTGTTCGATAACACAGTGGCAGACCTAACTTATGTTTTTTTAAATGGAACACCCTATATTTTATTTTAAATTCAAAATTCTGTTAACTTATCAATCACAAAAATATAAAGGTTTGTTATGTTATACAGGGTATTTACAAAGTTATAACCAATTTTATATGAAAATCGTAACAAGTTCAACTCCCTGTATAAATAAAAATAAGCAAAACAACAACGGTTTATTACTGCCATATTTTTTAACGTATTGTCAAAATTTTCAAGAATGGTGGATATTGCTAATTTTCTTTATATCAAATACAGGGTGAGTCAAAACGCAAGTACATTATTTTCTCGGTAATTTTAAATGGAATAGCCTGTATTTTATATCACTATTGAAAAGTACCATTGCAGTACTTTAATTTTTAGATAACATTCCCTATGTCTAAATTTATTAGTTTTCGAGATATTTTCATTTTTCAATGGACCAGTAGCCTGGCCACCCAAATCACCAGAATTTAATAAACTGGACTGATTTTTTTGGGGTTACGTTAATAATGAAGTTTATGAAATACCATTAACAGCAAGGGATGAGATGAAAAATAGAATAAAAATTTCGATGTGTTAATTTACAAATGCTCCGTAGAGTAAGTAGCTCATTCAATGATCGTTTTTAGGCGTACATAAATGTGTTAGGAGATAATTTTGAACACCTTATGTAATTAAATATTAAAAATATTTTATTAAAATTAGCTTCCAATTTTTTCAAACATGTTTTTTTGCAAAATGTATTACTGATAAATTATGTTTCGTTCTTTATTTGTTACATTGTTACATTTACATACAAAAGTAGTGTTTAATTGTCTTCACAAAATATTGTATTTTGTGTTTGTGTGTTTTTTTGTAAAATTTATTACTAATTTTCTTTGTTTATTTGGTGCATTTACATAGAAAGATAGTTTTTAATTGTTTCAAAAATGTTGCATGTAGTGGTTGTGTTTTTGTTTGTAAAATGTATTACTAATAAATTATTTTTATTTTTTTATTTGCTACAGTGTTACATTTATTACCGGATTGATAATCGGTAATCTTCAATTGTCAATTCAGTCATGACTTACTTAAAATTTAGATAAATTTAAACACCTAAAATAATTTGCTCTGAAAAATGAAAATATCTCGAAAACTAATAAATTTGGGCATAGGGAATGTTATATAAAAATTAAAGTACGTTAATGTTACTTTTCAATAATGATATAAACTACAGGGTGTTCTATTTAACATTACTGAGAAAATAATGTACTTGCGTTTTGACTCACCCTGTATTTGATATTAAGAAAATTAGCAATATTAATAATTCTTAAAAATTTTGACAATAAATAAAAAAATATGGCATTAATAAACCATTGCTGTTGTGCTTATTTTTATGTATACAGGGAGTTAAACTTGTTACGATTTTCATACAAAATTGGTTATAACTTTGTAAATACCCTGTATAACATTACAAACCTTTATATTTTTGTGATGGAAAAGTTAACACGATTTCGAATGTAAAATAAAATATAGAGTGTTGCATTTAAAAAAACATAAGTTTGGTCTGCTACTATGTTATCGAACACCCTGTATAATTCTAATTAATTTCGTGATGTGAAGCTCAAAGTTATCTAAAATTTTTGTTATAAACTTTTATTGTTATCTATTACTATAGCGGAGCTATTGAGCTTTACCATACTAATAAATCACCCTGTATTCAAAATCTAACGATACCATTTAAGAAAATAAAATTATAATAATAAGAATTATGGTGTGAGGGTCAAGAAGTAGTAAGTAAAGAAGAGGCAAATAGTCATCATTCTCTTTGCTTTTATTCCTATGAGGGGCCTTCCCTTATTAGATTTTTTTCATAAGCTATCTTGAGTCATATCAATATCAATCCCCTTACTGACCTGTCCTGCCTAAGCGCATCTTCCAGGTCTTCTTTGGTTCCGTGCATCATAGATGATCTTATGGCTGTTTTATAGAATTTTCCCTTCAATTCCATTGCAATTTTTCTGTCACACATCTAATAAATTTTCCTACAACTCTAGATCTACGGTTCTAACTTAAAATGATATTGTTAATGTCCAATTGAGGTTGTGGACAATACAATCATTCTTCAAGAATTGTTGTTGTTAATACAATCTCAACAGCATTGAGTTTCGGGATTGTGCTGCCCATGGCAATAAATTAATACCATCGTTGGATCCAGAATCCAAATCTGGATTTATCGGTAAATAAAACTGCAGACCAACCTTTTTTGCAGCGCGATTACGTCTGAAAAGCTGTGAAAATCTAAAGGATTTTGGAAAAGTGCAGGAGGGTAGGAGAGGAAACAGTCGCCCCCATTGGTGGGCGGGGAGGATTGAAGAGATAAATAGAAGCTACATCGAGTTAAAAAGAAAAATCACGAGAGACAGAATCAGGCACTTGGAGATGGAAGAGGTGGTAGGAAGATTAAAAGCTATAAGGAAAGAGCAGGTACGAGAAATAAATGGCGAAAAATAAAATTTTTGGAAGTACTATTTTTGCGAAAATCTGCAAGGAATATCTTGGTAGACGCATACTGAATAATTGTCAAGAATTTTAAAGGGTCAGAAGGCTTCTTTAAGATCGAGGATAGCCGGAGGAAAAAAATGGCTAAAGCTCTTTTTCCACAGAGGTGAGAAGTAGGTTTTACGCCAATCCAGGTGGAGATACTCGTGGTTAAATTCACAATTGCCACACAAAGAAAAGCTCCTGGACCTGATAGCACTCTAGATAATAAGAATGATAATAAGAATCATCATTGTGGAGCAAGACAATCTCATACTTATCCCGAAACCGGGAAAAATTTAGAAGAGTCTAAGGCGTACATACCTACCTATATGTCTGTTAAAATCTTAGGCAAAATCTTTGAGACTCTTTTAAATACAAGGCTGGAGAGGTAGATAATGGAAAAAAATGGCATATCCGACCTCTAATATGGGTTCAGAAAATCTGTGGCACGTGCTAAAATCAGGATCAAGGAGGTATTCTTATGTAAGAGGAGATATGCTTTTAATAGTGCTACCATCAGACTACTGAACTACTTGGGGTTATCTCCCCATCTGCAGTTCACTTGTTCAGGGACGTACTTTACAGATAGATACATCAACATTGCAACATATCTTCTTCTTCTTCTGGTAGTGCCTATTAGTTTCGGATGTTGGCGATTATCATGGTAATCTGCACTTTGCAAAAAATAATTCGCAAAAGATAACTCTATGTAAACTACAATGGGGGTGCCGAAGTGGTTCATCCTTGGGCCATTGCTTTGGAATGTTCTGTGCAATGAAATTTTGGAGACCGACCTAGGTATTGGTGTACAGACAATCGCATATGTGGATGGCCTGATGATGCTGGTGAAGCTCAACGAGAACTCATTAATCATGCTTAGAGGTAATTGAGCCCTCAATCAAGTAAAGATCTGGAAATCAAGCAGAGAGCTCACTTCGGCTGCCAAGAAAACTAAAGCAATAACCCCCTAGGGTCCGAGTAATGACCATATAGTTTTTGTCCGAGAGAGAGAACTATCTTATCAGGAGGTGAACTTTAGTTGGTAGGCAGAGAACTGTGGGTGTATCTGTGAGCAAGCCTGCTCTGGGGGACTGCGTACATACGAGTCCTTCCACTCTAGATTCCAACACATATCAGCTCATTCCTAACGACACAGAGTCTAGTACGGTCTTTAGAAGATTTACCACCCCCCTTTTATAAAAATAAGGTTGTTTTTAGCGGTTAAAACTGAAGATCAATCTTTAGCTGAAATTGTAAAACATCTCCGTCCTGGATATTGTTCAGCTAGATTTTTAGTATCTCGAATACATGCCATAATCGACTTTAAGAGACTCTCATATTACTCAGCTACGTGATGTTGCTGCTACGGCTTTAGCCCAGCTTTATTTATTTCGTCAACAGTTAAACGACGTCTTTTAACTTTTTCTCTGTCTTGTAAATAAATTGAGTTTCTCTGTCTTTTAACTTTTATTATCAGTGCTGCGTTTGTTTATTCCTACAAAAATATACAAATTGATCATTAGTTTATTCATTCAAGAATAAACTATAGTTTATTCATTCAAATTAGAAATAAATCAATCTTGATTTCCTTGTTACTAATTTTGGGCAATATGTTATTACGCTGTCGATGAAATTTCTCGTTACCGATGCAATTCGCGTGTTTTTTATCACATTGACGCCACTGATAGGGAGAACGCTTCTCGATGGTCGTAATGATATTGTTTTTATTGTGATTACGAGAAGGTCGTCTGAACTGTGTGTTCGCAGTAGGCTGGCCTGAAGCGTTGCTCATTAGAACGCACTTCATCCGGCTCGGCCGAGAACTCTTCAATTGTCTGAACACTATGAGCGACTCGACTTTCAAGGGTTTTGCGCTCTCTCCTCATCATGCCGTGCCATGGCCCTCTTCGTTTTTCTCTTATACTTCTTCTGTTTGTTGTTTGATGTGAGATGCGATATGTAGCTGTCACACATGCTGATCATCTCGGCTTTTTATCTGAAAATGTAGGAGGTGTTTTACTTTATTCGAAAACTCATAAAATAAACTTCATATTTATGTATTGTTGTGGAATTGTTTTTTTTAAGGAAATTCAAAAAAATTTAATTTATATCAACGACCATGAAATGATAGTTTTTCATCACCCTGTATATGGCCAAATTTGTTTAGAATTTAATTTTACTAGTAAACAAGTGTTTCGGAAAAATTAAAACGATTAGTGATAATTATTCGACGAAATGGACGGGGCATTAACAAAACATTTCGGTGATTAGAAAGTGGAGAGAGCGTTGACGGGACAATAACGTTTTTCAGATCCTTCCGGGAAGGTATTTTAATGTGGTATACAAACTGTATTATTTTTAGTTGTAAAAGTAGAGAGTAGAAAATAACTAATTATGATTTTCCTTGAAATTTGACAGTCAATTTGAAGTCAGTGTGTAATGAACATCGAGAGAAGGCAGCCGAGTTTTTTTAAAGTGTAGAATCAGTGTAGAGTTGGTGTGATCAGCATTTGCGAGCAGAATCAAGTTGAAACCAAATCGTCGACCGGTTGAAGATCTAATTTTCCTGGTCCGAGGGAGATTCCTTTGTTTTGTCTAGAACGAGTGGCTGATTATTATCCGTTTTATGCACAATATATTCGAGCAAGTTCTGTGTGTTTTTCTTGGAAGCAGTTTTGACGAGGGGGACATTTTCGCAACAACCGGAGAGTACGTGTTGAGAGAATCAAGGACAGCGCAATCCAGAAAACGAGGGAGTGAAGAATAAAAGGTTAGTCAAACCATTTGTCTGAATGGAGAAAAGTTATTTATATCAAGACCATATTTGTTTACTTTTTTATTGAACAATATTTTTGTAACACAGTTAGTCATTTCGAGAAAGCAATTCAAAAGAAGAAAAGTAAAATTCATTCAATTTAGTATGAGTAAATAAGAAATTAATTAATAAATAATTTTGTCAAAACAAGGAGATATCAGAGTTAGAGTTTTAATTTATTAAGTTAGAGATTGTTGCAACAAAGTTAAATTTTAATATTTTTGAATTATATGTACACGGCATTTAATAAAAACAATAGATTACATTTATATGAATTTGAGTGCTGTCAATTTCTCTGTTTCTACCCTGGAAGAAGTAAGCAACTAGAAATACTAGAAGCCACAGATTACAGGTATTGTATCAAATACAAAATTAGTCCTGATAATAAAATTGATTGGAAAATTTAATTGGAATTTAGTTATGTCTTTACATAGGCAATAAATAAAATAATTGGATAATCAATCAAATTAAGAATTTGCTAATTAATCTAAATAAATAGAAAAGGTAGAGCATAACAATATCTATTACGGGCAATGACGTAATTTCGGCCAATAACGTTAATAACCGGTCAATATCGGCAATGTCCTGTTGAATTAATCATTGTCGACAATGGCCGGATATTAACGTTATTGTCCATAGAAACTGGACATTGATGATAATTTTAAATTCTTGATAACATTTCCATAATTGTCCGGTCAATGTCAACAATGCCCGTTATTAATCGGTCAATGTTAAAATTTAGACTAAAAGATCTTCTTCTTCTTCTTAAGGTGCCGAGACCGCTTGTCGATCGTTGGCTCTCATGTGCTCAGCATATTAACAATCACTGTCTTATTTACAGCCGCACGAATTAGTTCAGTGCTAGTTTTCCTAAACCATTGGCGTAGGTTTTTAAGCCAAGAAGTTGGCCAACGGATAACACTTCTTTTTCCCATTATTTTACCTTGCATGACAAGGTGAAGTATGTCATATTTTCTGGGTGACGTATTATATGACCAAAGTATTCCAATTTGCGCCTTTTTACCGTGTTCACTACTTCGCAACTTTTATTTAAACGTTGCAAAACCCTTTCGTTTGTGACTCTTTCTACCCAACTGATCTTCAGAATGCGGCGGTAGACCCACATCTCAAATGCTTCTAGGTTTTTTAAAAGCGATTCTCTCAGGGTCCATGCTTCAACCCCGTAAAGTAGTACTGGGAATATATAACACCGAACCATGCTTATGCGAAGTTCCAAATTTAGATCATGACTGCACAGGATTTTCTTAAATTTCATAAAACTTGTTCTTGCTTTGGCAATTCTACTTTTTATTTCTTTACTAGGGTTCCAGCTTTCATTAGTATGACTAAAAGATAGGTTATGTTTATTATTTGCTTCATTTCTGTGGTCGTGCTGAAATTACTAGTAGTAAATTTTTGTAAAAAGTGTTACAAAATGCCATGGTTGACTATCTTGTCAAAATAAAAATGATTAGCCTTCAAAAGCTATCTTATATAAAAAAAATATTAGGACATCATACCTAATGTTATTCATTTATCAACATTGGCCATTTGCTTTTGGTTACTGTCGTTATTGACTGGTTATTGATGAAAACTCTAATTTTAGGCTATTTTTTACATTTTCCAATAGCTATAGACCAGGACGCATCTGTAAAAATATTAGTTAGTACATTTGGACGTTGAAAGGTGACTCAAATTTTTTTGCAGAAATTGCTTGAGAATATCTCAAATAATAATATTTTAGTTATCCTCCCACTCAAAAAGGTCCGGAACATTGTTTAAATAATCAAAATATCAAAAAATGAAGGAAAAATTCGATTTTTTCTTAGTTTTTTGATTATAACTTTAAAAGTATTAATTTACGAGGAAAGTTGTACTGACATAAAAGTTGGATAATTAAATTTTATATAATATAGATTTGGTTAAAAACTTTAAAAATAGTCACCCTTGTTGCAAAATAGCAATAATTGCGAAAGTACCATAAAAAAACAAGTATTCGCATTTTACGTTTTTCAACCATTTGTGCTACACTTAGAACCTTCATATTTCACCCAGAAAAACTTTATAATATATTAAAACAATACTGTAAATTTCATTAAGATCGGTTTAATACATTTTGCAAAATAAATTTTGAAATCCAGCTTTCGGAAAAAAAATTAATTTTTCCAAATGTTGCAGGACTGAAAATAAAGCAGACAGCAATTTTATTTGCATATAGAACAGTACTGTACCTTTAATTTGCAGTTTACAAAATTAAAATCGATTTACTAGCACGGCGTCAGGAATTTTTTTAAATAAACATTAATTATTGGTGCTACGCGCAGGACAGCGGATAGTTTGCTCTGATTGGACATTCCAATAACCCTTGATAATGATTGATACACTTTAATTTTTAGTACATTTCTATATAAATAAATAAATTTGTTTCTTGCAAAATAAAAACACATACTCTGTCCTTTGAAATAGCACTTTTTTAGCAAAAAATTTCTTTGTTCATATATTTTAACTAAGAGAATAAAAGTTTATTATTTTTAAACATATGCAATTGTTTAAACAATATTTCACAAACAATAATAAAATTAGTAATAAAATTAATAATGAATTAAATTATTAAAATAAAACAAAATATAGAGTAAGAAAATAACATAAATATTAGATAAACTTTGGAAGAAATTTTGGTGGAAATCAACTTTGTGAATCGAACACCGCTCTCCTGCGCGTAGCACCAAAAATTAATGTTTATTTAAAAAAATTCCTGACGCCGTGGTAGTTAATCGATTTTAATTTTGCAAATTGCAAATGAAAGGTACAGTACTCTTCTATATGCAAAAAAAATTTCAACTTGCTATCTGCTTTATTTTCAGTCCTGCAACATTTTGAAAAAATTAATTTTTTTGCGAACGCTGGATTGAAAAATGTATTTTGCAAAATCTATTGAACCGATCTTAATGAAATTTACAGTGTTGTTTTATTATATCATAAGATTTTTCTGGCTAAAATATGAAGGTCCTACGTTAGGCTATTGATTATATTCAAAATAAGATAGCTAAAAGGAACTACAACGTTAACGGGGTTTTATTATTTGATATGGTCAATGGACATCTATATATGAAAAAACCGCGAAGTGCTACCATTTAAAGGGGTGCGTTTTTGAGAAATGGGTGAATTAGTCCCTGGGCACAGGTTACATTAGGGTGAGTTCTATGCACTTTTGATACAAATACGTCTACATAAAAATTGTTCCTGGTTAAATTTCCTATCTAAATATAACTTTTTAAAGTCAAAGATACTTTTTTTTAGAAAAATATATTCAAAAGAAAAAGCACAAAGAAACCCAAAAGAAAGAAATTTTGTTTTTTGTCCCATAACTTTTGTCCACGGAGATATAGGTATAGACATTGCTTCACAGAAAAAAAACTTACATATTTTCTCTCTAAAATGATGTTTGGTAGAGGTCATTAGGATTTACAGTTTTCGAAATATGATTTTTCAAAGTTCGCCACTCACAGCAATTCTGGGCAATTTTCCTTGTTATTGCGCAAATATTGTTCTGTAACTTTTTTCTACATAACTTTAGGTATATACAATGGTACACGTAATAGGAATAGAAATCAATTACCTTTAAAATGGTCTACTGTATAAGGTTGTACGACTTTTTTAAAGAGATTATGTTTTTTCAAGTTTTTATACTTTTAACGATTTTTTTATAATATAATATAAAAATAAAATAAAATTATTATATAATATATTATATATTATATAATACCTAATATAAAAAAAATATTATTTTTTACATTTTTTTACGATTATTTTTGAAATTTCTCATTATAACTTTTTTTTCTTGTACATGAATATACTATCTATATGTATATTGCGCAACAAAGAGAGCTTACTTTCTGTTCTTTAAAATGGTGTATTATCTATATTTAAATACATAATGGAAACCGAGTGATTGTTTGATATTTTTTTACCTGTATTATTTAAAATTATTTCTTTTCCAAAAATTTCATAAACATTAGTCTTAAAAAACATCACTTTAGTTAAAATTATTTAAACGTTGACATTTAAAAAATTTTCAAAATCAAAGTCCATCTCTTCGTTAGCATTAGGTTCAATATCTTCCTCTGACACCTCAGTTATCTTAGAGTTCCACAATTAGTACCCATGCACATGCACCCTTTGCAGAATATTGAACAACTTATTCATATCTTCCTACAACCGCAGTTTTTTGTACATCCTTTGGTACATTTACATGCTATTTTTTCAAGCAAAGCTTGTGGTGCAGGAGCTTTGACAGTAAATATTGGAATTAATCCATATTTTGAAGTTTGCCCCGCCGAGTCAAGTGGATCCAAAGTATTATCTATAAAAAAATAAGATTCAATCATAACACACAATCACATAAAAAAGTTATAATGAGGAATTTAAAAAATAATCCTAAAATCAAAAATAAAGCATATCTTATTCAAAAATAACCCTAGAATTTTTTATAATACACCATTTTAAAGTAAACAGAATGAGCTTTCTTTTTATTATATAATATATACCATATAGAAAAAAAAGTTATAATGTTAAATTTAAAAAATAATCGTAAAAAATATAAAAACTCATTAAAAGTATAAAGTCTTGAAAAAGATAACCTCTTTAAAAGAAGTCGTACAACATTATACAGTAGACCATTTTAAAGGTAATTTATTTATATTCCTCTTACATTTAACATTGCATATACCTAAAGTTACGTAGAAAAAAGTTACAGAACAATATTTGCGAAATAACAAGGAAAATTGCCCAAAATTGCTGTGAGTGGCGAACTTTGAAAAATCATATTTCAAAAACTGTAAATCCTAATGACCTCTACCAAACATCATTTTAAAGAGAAAATATATAAGTTTTTTTTTCTGTGAAGCAATGTCTATACCTATATCCCTGTGAACAAAAGTTATGGGAGAAAAAACAAAATTTCTTTCTTTTGGGTTTCTTTGTGCTTTTTCTTTTGAATATATTTTTGTAAAAAAAAGTATCTTTGATTTTAAAAAGTTATATTTAGATAGGAAATTTAACCGGGAACAATTTTTATGTAGACGTGTTTGTACCAGAAGTGCATAGGACTCACCCTAATGTAACCTGTGCCCAGGGACTAATTCACCCATTTCTCAAAAACGCACCACTTTAAATGGTAGCACTCCGCGGTTTTTTCATATATAGAGATTCAGTGACCATATGAAATAATAAAACCCCGTTAACGTTGTAGTTCCTTTCTATAGTACATAATCAATAGCCTACATGACGCATAAATGGTTTAAAAATGAAAAATTCAAATACAGTGGAACCCCGATAAGTCGGCCCCCGATAACCCGGAAGTCCGGCTAACCCGGACCAATTTTCATCAGACAAAAGAAACATTTTGTCACTTTGACTGAGATTTTACCACGAAATAAATAATACGGTAACAACTGTACAAAATTTAGATATACTGTGCATAGGTATTTCATGTTTTTGCAATTATGTATAATGTGTATTTGTTTATTATTTATATGTATTTTACTAATTTTTAACGTATTTTCCGGCTAACCCGGATTTTCGATAACCCGGATCGGCCGTGGTCCAGATTAATCCGACTTATCGAGGTTCCACTGTACTTGTTTTTTATAGTTTTTTCGAAATTATTGCTATTTTGCAACGAAGGGTGGCAATTTATAAAATTTTTAACTAATCCAATATTGTAGAAAACTCAATTACGCAACTTTTATGTCAGTACAACTTTTCTCGGAAGTGAATACTTTTAAAGTTATAATCAAAAAAACGAAGAAAAAAATCGAATTTTTTCTTCATATTTTGACATTTTGATTATTTAAACAATGTTCCGGACCTTTTTGAGTGGGAGGATAACTCAAATATTATTATTTGAGTTATTTTCAAGCAATTTCTGCAAAAAAAATTGAGTCACCTCTCAACGTCCATCTCAAAACAGATGCGCCCTGGACTACTAAGGTTATTGTCGTTAATGGCCGGGCATTGTCGCTAATAACCAGGGAAAATGGACATTCACGACAATGCCCGGTCTTTAACGTCAATGGCCAATTTACGTCATTGTCCGTAACATATACATTATCTTACTTATTTTTGTTAAACAATCTATCTTTAGTCAGTAACGACTGGCGACAGGAATAATTGGACGACAGATCAACACTTCATTTCCATTACAGGAATTTTAGTCTTTTGCAAAACAGTCTTACACAGTTGCGTAATATGTCCTGCTGTTTCTTTTGCGTGGTCAAATAAACAGCAGTTCTCACTATCTCATTTGTCCATTTTTTGAGATGATAAGTATTTCAGTCGGGAGTGACTAGTGAGAAGGCCAGTGACGATTTTGATATTTTTTTTACTCATTCCGAGGATCCACTTCTGGATCAGTTTCTAGCTTTCGCTTTCTTGATAAGTTATTGCAGCTTTCATGTTGAACGGATTGTTGTAGTTCTTTTCTTTGCATCTCTTTTTCCACTCTTCTTGCCTTAGTAGTCAGCTTTAAGGTTTTCTTTATATCGATATTTCCAATAAGCATTTTTCTAGGTCCTCTTTGATCTAGTAAAAACTCCCGTTTATTCTAGATACCTTTTTCCCTTGTCGCAAGAACATTGTTCAAAAATTTCGCATTTGCAAGCGCTGATATCAAACAGACGAGTAGAGATTGCAATTGCTGGATCCAGCATCCAGCAATCCAGCTGCATCCAGCACTAGCTTTTACCTTCTGGATCCAGCAAACCGTGCTGAATCCAGCAGCTCGGATCCGCAAACGTGTCAAATACGAAATACATAAGTTACTTAATGTATTCATAAGCTTCCTTATTCAAAGCCGTGAGTCGGAAACTTGCCATTTAAACGCGCTACCAATAGCTCAGTATGCTAGAAAGTTTCTACAGCCTAAAAGTTTGCATCCATAAAGCGTTGGCGTTGATAGACATTGATTCTGCTACAAAATTCTCTGCTGGCGAGTGGTCAATAAACGGAATGGGACGTTTCATCGCCGCCGGTTCATCGCCGCCGTTTCGATGCCGCCGGTTCATCGCCAGTTAGTCAGTTGATTTTGTATTATGGGAGATGACACGACACGACGTTAAATTCAGTTCAAAACTTATGACAAATAAGAAGATAAAAAATATTATTATATTAATTTACTGTTCTATTTCTACTTCCCCTAAATTCGATACTAAATAATATTAAATTTGTAGTGTTAAATTATATTTTATATTATAAAAGTTTAAAAGTCTATTAAAAGATTAGGTATGGCAACGGGAATGGTCATATCTCGCATTTCCTAGAATTCCTAATTAATACTAAAAATAAATAATAAATGTAACTATAGAAAATTGGTAGAAAATTCGGAAATATATTAGTTAACGATTAACTGACTGGCGATGAACCGGCCGGCGATGGATCGGCCGGCGATGAATCGGCCGGCGATGAATCGGCCGGCGATGAACTGGCGGCATCGAAACGGATGCGATGAACAGGCGGCGATGAAACGTCCTTGACCCGTCAATAAACAATGAGTTGATACCACTCTTTGACCGGTAAAACTGGCTGTAGAAGCTCTTTGCAGAAGAGACTACACTTTGATAACGGCCGACACAACCTGAAATTTGTCTTAAGGCTGTATGACACTATGCATTTTCTTGTATCATTTCTAATATCGTTTCTGATATGTCAAAAAAATGTATAGTGCCATACACAGATACAAGAAACGATATCAGAAACGATACAAAAATTTGTGTCAGGCACAGATTCTTGTACAATAACTGCGCCAATTTCTGCGCAGAGAGCAAAAACGTAAAACCTCTGGTAAAACTTCTAAATGTCATAATGGCGGCTGAAAATGAGATCATATGATTTATGTCTTGATGAATTTATTTGTGTTTTGTAGGTATTATTTATAAATATTTTATTGATACTTAATATACCGTTTGGTATGGACTACTGTTCTACTAATAACCATTTATTTAGAATAACTGGGTTTCATATTGCATAATTTTTTAATAGAGGAAAATACAATAGTTCCAATTTGGATCAAACTGAAGATAATTATAATGCAAATATTTTAGCACAAATATCAAAACAAAATAAAAAACACAAATAATCAACAGTCAACGTAAAAATTCTAGTTATTATAACATTAAAATATTTGTTTTTAAAAGTCTATAAATTTTATAAAATCCTTAAAATCAGCTATAGACGCAGTACTACCATACCAATGTAACGTGACAGGGTGACAAACAAAATTTCGACCAATCACGTGCCGAATTTCATACAGTTTTCGATACAAGAACTTGCATAGTGTCATACAGGGCACAAATGTACGTACAAGAAATGATACAAGAAAATGTATACAAGAAACGATATCAGAAACGATATTAGAAATGATACAAGAAAATGCATAGTGTCATACAGCCTTTAGACAAACTAAATGGGCAGGTCTCTAGCCTTAGTGCCAATCTATCGCGGAACGGCACATCTCTAAAGTTACAGGTACATTACTGTCCTTACAAAATCCAAAAAAGTATGACGAAGGACTAAACAATGCAATGCGACAAGAGATGAAAAGTTTGTTGAGTCGTATAAAAAATAAACAAGTGATTGTGGAACCAGTGCAAGAGGACATAATGGAAGGAGATGGGCCAACTAATCCGGAGCCGGTGAATTTTACTTTAGAATAAGAGCTTGAGATTGAATTAAAACGAGAAAGAGAAAACTTTTATAACAAAAAAAAACTGGTTATCAAAAAGATTATGAAAAGATTTTGGAAAAGGAAATGAACGATTGTGACACCGAAGAAGTGAAAGACGATAATTTGTTCATGGTCTATGGCTATTTGATGACCTTAAAACCAACCAGCATAGAGGCCGAAAGGGCTTTCTCCGCAACAGGTTAGACGATAAGACGATATAGTTATATTTAACTTTTTGGTTTTGGTCTAACTCCCAAAAAACAAAATTATTCATGTTTCTGTTGTTTAGAAATTTAGAATATAGACAAAAAAACAGTAAAATCGTGTTTTTTATGTTGATTCCACATTTTGCTGGATTCGCGCTGGATTCGGGCCAATCTTGCAAAAATCCAGCGGGACTGAAAATGCTGCTGGATTGCAATCCCTACAGACGAGTGTTCTCAGTTTGAAATTCCTGTATTGTCCTTTTCATGAGCATTTTTCAGTGCGTAACAAATGATAGGAAAAAGAGTAAGTCCGTGATAATACACATTTATGACGTTTATTCTAATATGACATTTTAGTTAAGTCTGACAGTTGTCACATTTTATTTTCAATTTGGAATAAAAACAAATCAAATATGTTTCTTGCATTTATAAAATGGTATTTTCTTTGATTTGTATAGTCTTAAAAATTATACAGATTATATTTGTAATATTATTATCTAATTTAAAAAAAAAATATTTTTTTTATTATGGCGCCATCTATCGACAACTAGAATAATCACCGAACTAGAATAATTACCAAAGTAATCACCGACGTGCCTTTTTTTCTGTCATATACAATTTAATGCGTTAGAAAGAAATCGAAAAACTGTGACGCACTGAAAGATGATCATGAGAAAAAGAATACAAGTATTGTGTAACTACCATTTTTCTTAACTTCCGGCAGTGACGGTTTAAGGCATCATGGGGCCCTAGGCGGCCATAAGAAGTAGGCCCCTTTATAACGACCATTTACTTAAAACTAATTTACAGATATTTATGTTGTTTTGGGAAGTATTTACTCCAAAAATAAATTACGACAATGTAAAAATCTTTTTTTTTTTACATTTCGCAACAACTTCTCTTTAATAGTCCATAGCTAATATGCCAAAGAAAAAAAGAGATATTGTGGCGATATGTGATTTTGCCCTGGTTGTGAGTGCCACCCTTCGGGGGTGAAAAAACATACGTTCAAAATAAGTGCGGAAATGGATAAACTGATTAATTCTAAGTATCTTTTGTTCTATCGAGTTTTTTCACTAAATCAATACTTTTTGGGTTATTTGCGAGTGAATATGTTCATTTTTCAACAAAAAAAAAACACGTTTTTAGACGGTTCTTCGCAAATAACTCCAAAATTAAGTATTTTATCGAAAAAATATTCTTAGAAAAAATATAGCGTATACAAAATTTAAAAAAATGGTGTATTTAGTATGTATGAAGTATGTAGACTCAGTTTAAGCAGAACTGGAGCTAATAAAAAGTAAATTCTTATTCGACAAATTCCAAATCAAATATTTCAACGTAAATAACCAAAAAATGAAGCACTTTTCGGTGAAAAATCATCAGAACTTTTTTAAAGTGTTAAAAAATTTTATTTTTGTTTTTTTTAACAAGTTTTAAGTATCAAAATTAAGCAAGTAAAGCTTAAAATCACGTTGATTCCTTTTTTTTTGGCAAAAAAATCTTGAAAATTTATGAAAATCTTGAAAAAAGTATAATATTTATATGATCTGTAAGTTTTACCGGTTCACCGTGCTTATATTTCAAAATCTTAAAGAGTAAAAAAATGTAGGTTTTGCTTTTCTGCATATTTCAGATTTTTGCTTTTTTGGAAGATAAAAATTGGTTAAGATATGACTGTTTTGCATACCCTGGGTAGAGAATTTTTCATTTATTAAAAATTTATAAATGAAAATAGTTTATATCCTTGTGGGATCGGTACTCACCGAAGGGACCGCAGACTTTCGGATACAATTAGCGTCTCTTTTCAAAAACAATGACGACTTTGCTAAATAACAAGACATTTACTCAACACACACACACACACACTACCCATTACACTATGTACCTGATTGGAAAAATCCACTGAACCATGCTAATGGCCATTAGTGGTCGAGGCATTAAGCCAAATAAAAAAAATTGTATACACTCGTAATTAGTGACCTGTTCAAGCCCTTTCTACTACAGCCCTTTTTTATAAATAAGCACTTTATACCGATAAAACTTACAGAGCATATAAACAATACATAATACATAAGTAGCTTGTGAAGCGGTAAGGATTAATTTCATTTGAGATGCTAATTAGGGGGTTATTTTCACCAGTTTTTTTTTACCCAAAAAATGGGATCAACTTTATTCTGAGCGTATCTTGATTACTTTTTATGTTAGAAATTTTTTTAAAAAACAAGAATAATGCTTTTTTAAACATTTAAACAAGTTATGACGAGTTTTCCATGAAAATTATAATATTTTTTGGTTATTTCATGTTGAAATATTCTTTTTGAAATTTGACGAATAAGAACCTACTTTTCATTAGCTACAACTCTGCTTCTACTGGGTCTACAGACTGCACACATATACCATTTTTAAAATTTTTTAAAAGCTATATTTTTGCTATGAATATTTTTTCGATAAAATACTTACTTTTTGAGTTATTTGCGAAAAACCGTCTAAAAACGTGTTGTTTTTTGTTGAAAAATGAAGATATTCACTTGCAAATAACTCGAAATGTATAGACTTGATGAAAAAACTCTATTGAACAACATTTGCTTAGAATTAGTCAGTTTATCCACTTCCTGCCGTATTTTGACGGTATATTTTTTCATCCCCGAGAAGGGGTGGACTCAACCGTAGAGCAAAAACACACATTGGCACAATATCACTTTTTTCTTTGACATGTTAGCTATGCTTATCCAAATTTTATGTCAATCCAAGCTCTTGTTTCAAATCCAAAGATTCTTTAAAATCCGGAGGTTTTGCAATATTTTACCGTGAGTGAATGAGACCCATCGGTGGGTAGAAATTAAAAAAAAACGTACCATACCTAACGAACTGTCAATACTGATGGAATAATCATGAAGGAAATTAATGCTGCCAACATACAAGAGAGAGGTCCTAGAGAGACAGAGAATTTTTCAGGTAAAATTTGACAGGCCACATCAACTTAAATCGGGAAAATAGACCTCATATTTTTTATCTTCATTAACTTAACTTTATTTTTAAATACTGCCTATCAGCCCTGATACCAAGTTAAAAAAATATGAGGTCCATTTCCCCGATTTAAGTTGTTATATTATACGGCCTGTCAAATTTTACCTGATTCTTTTCTGTCTCTCTCAGGACCTCTCTCTTGTATGTTGGCGTCAATGTTGCTTCATTATTTGAATGGGACGGGGCCATTCCATTTGTATTGACAGTTCATTGACCATACCAAAATAATTACCAGCTTCTAAGCAAACTTGATTACCAAATTGAGGGAATGATTAGAACATGGAATATAAAAATGCCTTTGAAGATAACTGCTTAAATTATCTTGAAGCCGGTTGTATTTTCCTGATATTTTACAGAAGACAAAGCAAAAACTGAGTTTGATTGGAAATAATAAATTAACTATCCCCTTTTTTGTCTCAGTTAGCCCTATTTAATTTTTTTACATTTTAATTTTTTTTAATTACTGCTTAAATAATTCAATATTAATTAATGCATTTGTGTGGGATGCGGGCCCCATCAAGTCCCCGGGCTCTAGGCGGCCGCCTAGTCACTGACGGCACTGACTTCCGGATATCTCAAAAGTTTTGACGAGTTTTTGTTGTGATGAATACTGATGATGTCGGAGTACTTGTCGTGATGAGTTTTTATTAATTGTAAAACACGCTTTCTTGTTATGGTAGGAATTAAAGCTTTCTGCAGCACACTTAAAATTTTGGCAGACAGTATGTTAGATATCTCTTTTTTCGAAGGAAGTACGTTACCTTTAAAATCTGCAGGAACACCATCTAACGGACACTTAATGTATTGCCTAGTATAACGTATCTTTGAAGAACTCATATTTTATACACGATCGCCGAAAACCACAAAACTGTTCAGTTTTCACGACTAATTGCAAACTAATGTACATGCGCCACTTACAAACATTACTAAAAGTCCAAAGTCACAGCATCCCCGCACCCCGAAGTTGGGACTAATAGTCTAAACAAACCAGGGCCGCGAGGACCGGGCTTCTGTTTAATGCCAAAAATTTTTTTTCGTTTTTCAAAAGCCTGTAGAGGGCAGAAGATGTAAATTTATCCAAAAGTCGTAATAATACTTTCTTATTGTCGTTACTAAAAGTAAATTTTGGTGAGTATTTAAATTCAATTTGTCAATTTTTTTTATTTTGTGATTATTAATCCAACATTTTTTTTTTCGTTTTTCAAAGGCCGGTAGAGGGCAGAAGATATAATTCTATCTAAAAGTTGTAATAACACTTTTTTATTGTCGTTACTAAAGGTAACTTTTGGTAGGTAGGCTGCAATGCTACGGTTTCTCTGTTCGTTTTTATGGGTGTTGAATCGTCGATCTTGAACGTAGATAAGCAGAAAACTGGAAGCATTTGAGATATGGTTATATGGAGAATACATAAACTTCCATGGACTGACGGGTTCACAAATGAGAAGGTCTTCAGAAGAATGAAGAAGAACCTAGAGGTACTGACCACCATCAAATCTCGAAGTTAGAATACTTCAAACACATTATGCGAAATGAATCCAGATATGAATCCTACAAGCCATCCTACAAAAACAAATATTTGGAAAACGAGGTATAAGAACAAGAAGAACCTCTAAGTCCTAAGTTAAAGAACTTCAAAAACTTAGTTTAACACAAGATCTGCGCAGCTTTTTCGCGCTGCTGCAGATAAGATAGATATTTCCATGATAATGGTAATCTTGGTCCAATGTCCAACATTTGTCACGGAAAGGCACATCAAAAAGAAGAAGGGTTCCAAGGAACATGTTCAGTTTGTAAAATATTCTGTAATATAGATAGAATTAGAGTTGCATAAGTTTGACTTGCATGTTTGAACTTGAATTGAGTTTGACTTAATTTCAAGTCAAACTCAAGTCAATCCTTCTGACAAATAATATAAGTCAAGTCGAACTGGTCAATCGTACAGGTTTGAAAATTTAAACCGTTTGTCAAACTAGTTTCAAAGAGTTTGAAAAATAATTTATTTAGTAGATATACTTTTTTATCGATATTGACATGTTAGTTGCCAATTAAGAAAAGAAAATTTATAATACAATGAGTGCCACCTAAAAGTATCTTGATACAGGAAGCGATTATAATCAAATAGGGTAAATTTTTTGAAAATAATTCCTGTATGCTTAGAATTGCTTGCTGGCAAGTTTCGTTTTATCGATATAACTGTTTTATATTTGAGTGTTACTAGTTTAAAACAAAGAATTCGTTGGATAGTTTTTTTATCATACCAAGTGTAACTTAATCTACTTAGGAAGCTTTCAAGTATTACGTAACGCAAGTTGGGGGAGAGGGCCATATAAAACGTTACGGCGCGTTATACGGGGTGGGGGGTTCGAACAGCGCGTTCCGTAACATTGTTTTTTAACTTAAATAAAAAACTACGGAGTCACAATCTCCCAACTTTTCAACTTTCGTTTATATTTTACATAGAACCCCTGGATTCTATTATATTGCCCTCTCACGCTCCGCACATGTTATAATAGGACAATACTATTCAAGTAAAAAAATCATAAAATTTGTATTAACCAGATCAAGCACAGTAACAAGTGTTTGCAATAAATAGCTGAACCTTTCTTCACAACAAAAGATGAAATTATACAGATGGGATAAAGAGGTTGTAAGAGCTTCAAAAATTGCGTTTCGTAATACTTGAACGGCCCCTTTAACAAAAATTTATGAAGGAACAACAAAATATTATATTTTTGATAGAGTAAGTTTAATAAATTTTTTGCGACTTTGCACTGTCGTCTTAAAGAATTAGTTCACTATTTGTCATTTTATAACGCTGTTCTTTATTTTTACATAATACAAGCATGCAGATTTTTTTCTCTTAATTTTTGCACTGGGAATACCTTCAAAATCAGACCCAATTTATTCCGAGCCTAGCCCTACTTATTCTGAGCCGAAAAATATTCAGGTTCAGATATTATTTCACTTCAAAACGAACGTATTAAACGAGCCAAGCATATACTTCTTAATAATATGAACTACAAACTAATTTGCGGAGTAGCAGATTCAGACCTATCCAAATAAGTCAAAACAAAAGTCGGTACGCTCTCAATTAGAATTGGAAATAAACACGTTGCGCAATATGATATTCAAACTTCAAACTGTTTGAAGAAGTTTGATTTCAAGTCAAACCTAAAGATATCGAAATCAAGTCAAGTCAAACTTTTTTACAAAAAAAGTTTGGTTTTCAAGTCAAGTAAAGTTTTTTGAATAAAATCAAACTAGTTTGACTTGATGCATCTCTAGATAGAATATAATAGAATATTATTCTATTACAATCCAAATGTGACATTTATTTAGAAACCCCAATTGAATATTAATGTAGTTGTGGAGGATATTTACGTAGATACGTAATTTTAATAAAATCGGGTCGATTCTCGTCGTGTATAACAGATGTCTCTTCTAATTGAAATTTAATGTAGCAGTTTGTTGGAATAAATATCGACATCGACGGCGACTAGTGACTGTGAATATTCATGTTATTTTCAAAATGGTAGTTACTGATGGGAAAATACTGTACCAGAGTCGTATTCGGATTTATTTTTTTTATTACATATTATCATTCTATTGTTTTTACAAAAAAATATGTTTTGTAGGCTCATCATTATTCATGTCTTCTAATTTTGTTCCAAGTTCTAAGTTCTCTAATAATAATAAAAAACTGCATTTTAAATTAAAATATCAGTAAAATTAGGGAATACGACTTTGGAATTTTAAACAACACTGATCCAACATCACTATGTCCTGATAATATAGTCACCCTACGTTCATGAGTCATTTATCAGTCTTAACTGCCTTATCTATATCAAAATTTCAGTGGTTGTTGATATGATGTGACTTGCATAAACGCACTTTTATTAAACTCAAACATCGAGTGTTTTAAAGAAATCCTGGGAAAACGTCAGGAAATAAGTTTTGAGGATAAAGAGACTTGGTGGTGATCAAATGAAGTACAAGGAAAAATAAAAGAGAAGAGAAAATTATATAAAAAGTGGCAAGAAACCAGATCGGACATAGATCTTCAAAACTATATGGTCGCTAAAAAGGAAGCGAAAGAAGCAGTAGCAAAAGCTAAAGCAGAAGCGTATTCAAACCTATACGATCAACTTGATACCAGGAAAGGCGAAGCAAAGATATATAAAATAGCCAAAGAGAGAGCAAAGAAAGCAAGCGATTTTAATCAAATTAGATGTATCGGAGATGAAAATAATAAAATACTAATTCACGAAAAGGATGTCAAAAAGAGATAAAGAAAGTATTTTGACAGTTTATTAAATGAAGAATTTGACAGACAGCCTGTGGAGTTAACGGAGACAGTAACAGCAATAGTTACCAGAATAACAAACGAGGAAGTGGCTCAAGCGCTTCAAAAAATAAAGAAAGGAAAAGCAGTCGGACCAGATGATATTCCTGGGGAAGTATGGAGAGCATTGGGAGAGACAGGAATAAGTTGGCTAGCAGGTATGTTTAATAGAATTATGGAAGTTGGCAAATGCCAGACGAATGGAGAAGCAGTATATTAGTACCTGTCTACAAAAACAAGGGAGACATACAACAATGCACAAACTACAGGGCTATAAAACTACTTAGCCACACCATGAAAATATGGGAGAGAGTAATTGATAGACGGATACGTGAAGAAACCGAAATATCCGATAATCATTTTGGCTTTATGCAGGGCAGATCAACAACAGATGCAATTTTCATTGTAAGGCAACTGATGGAAAAATACAGGAATAAAGAGACCAACGCTCATATGGTATTCATTGATCTTGAGAAAGCATATGATAGAGTTCCTCGAGAGATTCTGTGGTGGGCACTCAATAAGAAAGGAGTTCCTGGCGAATATGTAAAGACTGTGAGAGATATGTATGAGGGAGTAACGACTAGTGTTAGAACAGGTGTGGGAGAGACTGGTAAATTTCAGATGAGAGTAGGATTGCACCAAGGCTCGGTGCTTAGTCCTTATTTATTCTCATTAGTTTTGGACCAGATAACAGCGAAACTACAGGGTAGTATTCCATGGTGCCTAATGTATGCTGATGATGTAGTGTTAATAGGAAATAGTGAAAGAGACTTAAAACAAAAACTGGAACAGTGGAGACAAGCTCTGGAGGCAAAAGGTTTAAAACTTCTTATGTAAGCTCCTAAAATAGGTACGATGTGCAACTATAATAAATAACTTTTCCTGAATAATTCAAAGTAAGTTTTTACGGGAAACTACACCAAAATTTCAAATACCAAAATATAAAGTAAACTAGAATATATGTATAAGATAAAAATAATAACACAGATAATACACAAACATACAGAATAATATAGATTCGAATATCAAAGATCATTGCAGCAACAAATTTAAAAATGGGCTTCTGTACTCTACTGACGTACGTCAAACATTTAAGTCTCCCCACCACAGTCGGAGTAGGCAACCGTAGTAAATGTCTAGGAACCGTGGGTGCCGCCAGCAAAAAAGTTTGAGAAGCGCTGTACTGTATTAGTAAACGCTTGTTGTTTGTATTTTTATGTGTACAGTGGAACCTCGATAAGTCGGATTAATCGGGACCGGGACCGATCCGGCTTATCGAAAATCCGGGTTAGCCGTAGAATATGGTAAAAATTAATAAAATACATTTAACAATAAACAAATGCACATTATAATTGCAAAAACATGAAATACATAATCACAATACATCTAAATTACGTACAGTTGTATACAGTATTGTGTATTTCTTGGTAAAAAACTCAGTCAAAGTGACAACATCTTTGTTTTGTCTGATGAAAATCGGTCCGGGTTAGCCGGACTTCCGGGCTTCCGGGTTATGGACGTCCGACTTGTCGGGGTTCCACTGTATTTCTTTTTTATCTGTCTGAATATTGCTATATGATAAATAAAATAAAATGCCTTCGCGGGACTTTTGGAAAATAATATGTATGAGTTAATTCCACATCGCGAAATTTACATTTAGACAATGTAGAGAATATATTGTCAATTAACATCAAACACATGCATAACATTATTTAAATAATCCACAATGTGCTATTTGCTCATTCGAAATGCGTATTTTAATACATTTACCTGCAATGTGTCTTTTCATAGATTCAACTCGAAATTTTATAAATAGACCTAACGCCAACTGCAACAGATAGAATATAATGTCATTTATAAATTTGCTGACAAATCCAATTGAAAACATACCAATTACCTAGTCTGATTATTTTCCTGGATATTTGTGGGTTCGTTCAAAATTAACGCGTTCGTTTTTATGCGATTTAAATTAAACACTAAACAATTTCAGATGTTGTGGCTAGTTTACAGAATAAATCATTCTAAAAAAGTTATTTTCATTGCTTTGGTTTAGCTCGAGACAAATATATAGATAATAACTAACTGGTAATTGAATCAACATCCATAACATTACCAAAACACCCAATTCCTCGCAATGCGATGACTAGTATTAAATATTAAGCTTGATGCCTCATGTCCCTAAAACTTTTCTCAGCATCATTTATACACGAATTTACAATATAAAGAGTGATTATATTTATAAAGATTTTCTTTTAAAATTGATCGGTCCGAAGAAATTCCATATTTATTTTAAATATCTAATTTCTTCGAATGCTGTCTGAGCTTACTTGTCTGGGGAGTTCAGATGTTCCTGCCTCAATGTGGGTGGTGAATGATAGCACCTGGTCAGCACAGTTTCTTTTGGGTTCTCTTGATTGCCATTATCGCGGAACAAACGCCTTTTCTCTGCCCAAATACATAGTATATGATGCTAATTAGATATATACAATTAAAACTCGTGCACAAAAGAGTTGATCCCGCCTGTGAAGCCGGCATATGTGTTATCAAAACAAGGGCGAACAGTGACCGAATAGGACTTTGGGTAAAATTTTTTATAAATTTATAATAATGTCTGTATTATCATAATCCCTCTCTAAAGGACCCCGCAGAAACCTTATGGGAAATGACTCTCTGTCAAATGCTCTGAAACTTTGGGTTCTGGTAGTCCTTGATGTGTAATAAATGGAAAGAATCAATGGGCGCGTAGCTCCAAAAATCATGGTTTTAAGATATAAGCCTCTGAAGTTATAGGTACAGTGAGGACGTTTGAGTTGAATTAAATTCATTTTCTAGAGAATGGGCGACTCTGGAGATAAATTACAAATCTGGTCGATTTTTGTTGTTAAATTATAATTTTTTGGCATATATAATATACTAGTGACGTCATCCATCTGGGCGTGATGACGCAATCGATAATTTTTTAAATAAGAATAGGGGTCGTGTGATAGCTCATTTAAAAGGCTATTCAATTCTCTGTTCACTAATATAAACATTAAAATATTTATTTATACAGGGTGCCCAATTTTTTTAATTAAATTAATTGAAACAAAAAGAAGAATGTATATAAATTATGTAATTTGAAATACATTTTAATGTTATCAGAAAACAGAAAAAATGTTAATTTGAAACATAAGCATTGCTTTCCGCTTAAATTAAATGTTCAAATTGCTAAGAGGCAGGTGGGTAGAAGCTTTAATATTGAATTTAAGCGAAAAACAATATTTATTTATTAAATAAACATTTTTCCTGTTTTCGGACAACAGTAAAATGTATTTCGAATTAAATAAATTACATGCATTCTTCTTTTTTTCTCAATTAATTTAATTCGAAAAAAAAAATTGGGCTCCCTGTATAAATAATTGTGTTAATGTTTATATTATTGAATAGAGAATTGAATAAACTTTCAAATGAGCTACCACACGACCCCTATTCTTATTTAAAAAAATCATCATTTTTTTTTTTCAAAAATTATATGGTTTCTAAACTGGTCAAAATGTTTGAGGTTATTACTCATGCTAAAGTAAAGGAAGTGCTATATTGTCTTATAAATTTTAATTTTTATGGATATAGCATATGTTTTATTTTTCACTTTTTTCTTAAATTCGAAAGGGTTCTCTTATTTCCATCATAACTTGCTTAGATTTGATGATATCAACTTCATCTGGAGTTCACTTGATAGGTATTTTTGAGTACTTTGACAAGTGTTATTTAAGCTGGAATATTTCATTTGAGTACTAGCCGAAAAAAATATATATTCAATCAACTATAACTCACTTTTAATTAGATCTAAAAGGTTCTTCAAGTACGAAATATATTCAATTTTTTATTATCTTCAATTTTGGTAATTACAGCTACTTTGATAAGAATAAGACTTATAGTTTTTAAATTAGTTATGAAAAACCACTTTACACCATGCATTTTTTCACGAAAAATTCAAATTTTTGATTTTTAGTAACTCAAATAGTATTCATTTATTTTAATAACTAGATATCTCTATCAAGTTGTGGGGTCATTTTTGATAAATTAGTTTTCACTCCCGAGAAGGGAGTGGCATCCATCCCGAGAGTAAAAGCGCAAGTTGGCACCATATCACTTTTGTTTCTTGAGGTATGCTCTAACTAGTCACCAATTTTCATGCAAATCGATGGAGCTTAAACAAAATCAGAGGCCAAAACCTTTAGTGACTGCACTAATTTTTCACTTTCACCCCTTATTGCTACTTCCTGTATCCACTGAGGTGTCAGCCTGAAAGAGATCATAATTATCAATATACACTGGACGCATTTCTCAGGACAAATTCCATATTACTTATGACGATGATTTTTCGGCTCTAGCTCTTTGGCTATCAGATTCAGATAACTATCTTGTGAGGACAAAATTGCCAAAGAATATCGCGACAGTCGCAAAAAGGGACAAATGGTCTAATTAAACATTGGAATGTTGAGGGATTCAAAAACCCATCAAAGAAACAAGAATATCAAAATGCACTTTAAATAAAACTTAACGGAACCAGAGAGGAAAACACTGCAGAGGAGAAATGTAGACAATTATAAACAGTAATACCTAACCCAATCTGCAGAGAAAACTGTCCTAAAGCCAAAGACAAATAAATGCGGAACGGTATGATAAATGAATAATAAATGCAGTACTGCACTAGAAAAAAGCAAGCTAGACTTAAACAACTTCAGAAAAACACAAGAAATAGCAGAAAAATTTATAACGAAAAGAGAGTACAAGCGACTAGAATATACAGAAGAAAAAAAGAGAGGGTTTGAAAAAACAAGTACAAGAAATCCTACAGCATGAAATAACAGACACGAAAGCAGAAAAGTCTATTAAAGGATAACAGAAAACACATAGTCATTTACACCAAAATTGACAATATGCAAAGACAAGGGCGGAAAACTACTAACAAAGAAGCATAAAATTAAGTATAAGGAGATGAAAACGGTACTCCGAAGAAAACTTAAACGCATAGAATGAACATCAGCAATACGAGACATGAATATATCATACGGCGGAGCAGCACATTGAAAATCCGAGTTATGAAGAAGTAGTTCAAATAATAAAAAAGAATCTAAAAAATATTTTCGGCAAAATATAAAACATTAAGCATCGGAACTCTGAGGAAGAATTTGTTTTCTAATAATATTAATATGGACCAAGGAGCAAATATCGGAGGAATGGACAATTATTGGCCTTCTACAGACAATATAATAATAAGAAAGGGGGTAAAAGGGAATGCAAGAATTATAAGCCACTTACGTTGATACATGTATAGGGTACAAAATTCTTTCTGGTATTATCTACTACATACAATAGATTGTTAGAATAGGTAGGTACTACAAGAACATAATTAGTGATTATCAAAATGTGTTCAGACCAAATAGAACCACCACGTACAATATGTATATTCCTACTAATAGCGATTCAAGGAAACGCTTATGAATACGACATAGAATTATACAGGGTGTCCAGAAACTCTACCGACAAACGAAGACAGGAGATTCCTCAGATATATTTAAAACATTTTAACCCAATTCTTTTAGTCCGAAAATGCTTCCTAAGGGAGCTAGAGCTCTTTGAAGATGGCGTCTTGTAATTAGTTTTTCTTAAATAACTCCAGAAAGATTTTATTTAGAAAAATGAAAATTGGTACGCTTATTTATCTTCCAGAGTTAAATCGATCACTTTTATTGTGAACTTCTAGTACCGGTCATAGGCGTCGCTTTTGGGTAGAGCAATGGTTATTTTATTGCATAACTTTTATGTCCTTAACTTTTAAGCATTTTTGAAACTGAATTATTAAATTATGAGGTATAATTGTACTAAAAGGTACTCTTGATTTAAGCCGGTAAAACTCATCGTTTTCTAGAAAAATCGATTTAAAAATTTTTCGTTATTGAATTTCCAAAAAAAAAAATTTTCAAAAAAAAATTTAGAAAAGCGAAAACTGGTACGTTTATTTATATTTCAGAGATGAATCGATTTCATTAATTGCAAATTTCTAGTACCGGTCATAGTCCGTTTTGGGTAGGTCAAGGGTTATTTTGTCGCATAACTTTGTTGTCTTTAATTTTTAAGAATATTTGACTTTAGATTATTAAATTATGAGGTATTCTAGTACTAAAAGTTACTCTTGGTATAAATTGGTAAAATACACCGTTTTTTTAAATTTTTTTTCAATTTTTTTTCAAATTCAAAAAACGAAAAATTTTCAAATCGATTTTTCTAGAAAACGGTGTGTCCTACCGACTTAAATTAAGAGTACCTTTTAGTACTAGAATATCTCACAATATAATAATCCAGTATCAAAAATGCTTAAAAGATAAAGACAAAAAAGTTATGCGATAAAATAACCGTTGCCCTTCCCAAAACGGACGCCTATGACCGGTGCCAGAAGTTCACAATAAATGTAATCGATTTATCTCTGGAAGATAAATATTCGCACCAATTTTAATTTTTCTAAATAGAAGCGTTCTGGAGGTATTTAAGAAAAGCTAATTACAAGACGCCTTCTTCAAAGAGCTCTAGCTCCCTTAGGAAGATTTTCACACTAGATGAAATGGGTTAAAATGAATTAAAAATACATGAGGAATCTCCTATCTTCGTTTGTCGGTAGAGTTTCTGGACACCCTGTATAATATATGTATGTGTATTTTAAACAAGCTCTCGTAGCAGTTAGAGTAGATGGAGTAAATGACATCAATGTGGGTAACAACTAAGAAGTGTTTTAATCGAAGCTGATAAGATGACGAAAAAAAGGACACAAAATGAGATGGTTGGATGACGTGGAAGACTACCTGAAAACTATGAATGTAAGACAATGGACAAGAAGTGCGCAAGAGAGGTCTGAATGGAAGGACATAGCCAGATAGGCAAAGAATCATACAGGGATATGCTGCCAAAAGAAGAAGAAGAAGTATATGGAAAACAAACTAGATTAGAAATTCATAATGTATGTGGATTCAAATACGAAACTTTATTTCATAAATTGATGTAGTACTAACCTCCATTAGAGGATATTAGCACTGAGTCAGGAATAATCTTCGATAATAAACAAGTATATACTGATTATAAGTTTCTTTTTTGAAAATTTTCTTGTTCATTTACACATTTTTTTCAACACAACGAGTTTTCTTAAATTATGGTAAATAGTTAGTAATTATTTAGTAGGAACTTTCATTCAAATTCCAACAGTACATTTTCCGTAGGTAAATAGCGATTCAAACGAACAAAAATAGAACCATTTCACAGTTCTAAAATAATAAGAGTGTTTCCGCATATTTAAGGTTATTCCCCAAACTCAACAGCCACTAAATTACCATTAGTTATTCGCGTATTAGAAAGACATGCAATATTTTTCCTCGCGCCTCGCGTCTACTTGTACACGCCAGCCACTGCCACTTCTCACCCCCGAAAATGTTCAAACCCTGAAATATGAATTATGCGCGTACTTAAGGTGATGGCTTTCCTTAAAAATCGTCGCTCGCCCAACCTGCCTAAATAAATTATGAGTATTTTTATTTTCGTGTATATGTGTAAATTTATCTATCTGTGCACACTCGAAAAATGCCGTCGTCGTACACCCAGCAAGGATTTATTGTTCTCAGGAAATAACCGGGATTTTTTGTAGCTCTGACAGCCGATGCAACGTGGGATCTCACAAGGATTTTCTTCCTTCACGATTACTGTTGCTATCTTATGGAATATGCTCCGTAAATATAAAGGTATTCCGGAGCCGACTATTAACTGGATAATTATCTATTAAACAAACTGGAACATGAAGTAAAACCACTTCTATGTAAAAGGTATATTTTCTATATATAAAGGAATTTGAAATACTTGCAAAATAGCCCCAGAACAAAACAATGGTTGTGATTATAAATCAATCTCCATTTTGTTATAATAATATTGTAAAGGCTAAACACCGATGTTCATGGATATAACTTCTGGGAACATGGTGATGCTCTACCCGAGGACCCAATCAACCATCTTGGGTCCCGTAGGTTGATTGGGTTCTCGGGTAGAGCATCACCATGTTCCCAAAGGTTATATACATGAACATCGGCGTTTAGCCTTTACAATATTATTATAACAAAATATAGATTGATTTATAATCACAACCATTGTTTGGTTCTGGGGCTATTTTGCAAGTATTTCAAATTCACTGATGATGGACCGATAGGTTCGAAAACGTTGTGATGAACACATTTTATTCAATCCATTGGGATTTTAAAAAAAATTTAGTAAATATACCTTTTACATAGAAGTGGTTTTACTTCATGTTCCAGTTTGTTTAACTATAAGGTATACATCCAACCCAGGAAACTACCCCTTTTAGTAAATTATCTATTAATTGTCTCCATAATCATAGAAGATATTTGCAAAATAAATGCATTATCTTTGATCATTCTTTCATACCTTATTGGTATGGTTCTTAGAGTGGAATGGGAATAGTGTAAAGGTGCGTACTGGATTGAGCATTTTTTTCGAACAAACTGAACAAGCAGAGCGAACGGTAACAACAAAACAAGTTGCTCTAGTCAGTAAGTGTTCGCGAGAAAAGTTCTGCCGAACAGAACGAGCGAGCCGATCATTTTTGGATCAAGAATAGCTGCTATGGGAACATCTATAAACTACGTCGTAAAAATTTTGGAGTTTTTAATACCCTCCCTCACTTCCGTCGTAAAGCGTCGTTTACAGTTGACACCCCCTCATACCGACGTCGCAATTGCAACTCATGACCCCCCTTTTTAGAGATTTTTTTTTAAATTCAATGTTATTTCTGGATTTTTTAAAGTTTTCTCCAAGTTTATTTACGAATGTATCTAAATCAGTATTACTATGTAGCTCATTAATATCCGCGTACTTTTTTCTCTCAATTCACTGTACAACCAATAATTAGCTTTATTGGGACAAAAGACAACATTTTTATCGGAGTTATGCTTTCTTAACTGCATCATATAAATCTTAATATTTATTTGGTTTTGATTCCAATGCCATTTCTTTTATTACGTATAAATAGATACAACGTACTAACTAAATAGAATATAATATTTTATTTCTATTCATTTTTGTAGAATGGTTTCACACAGAGTATTCAGTAAATAAGTGAACAGTTTAATATTTATTGCTTCCAGACGTTGTTCTGAAAAGAAGCGTGTGTTTAAAGACATAGAACAATCTTTTATTGCTTGGCTGTCTGTATAAAACTGCTAGCAATATTATTAAGGCTGTGAATGATAAAAACAAAATGAAAAGTATGCGATAAAAATAATATACTATTTTTTTTTAAATTCGAAAATAGGATAATATATTTTTTATATTCGTGAACTTCAAACGACGTCGGATGTGCACTCATGGCCCCTCCCCCCTGTTGTATACCGTCGTAATAAGCGAAGTCCCCCTCCCCCTTTTTAACGACGTAGTTTATGGATGTTCTCTATGATGTACGTAACTGAATGTTGTGCCGTTAATAAGAAAGACGAATGAGTGGAGTGACAAAAAAGGATAAAATTAAGAAAGCGTATACATATTAGAGAAAGTCTAGAGGTGGCACCAATTGATGCCAAAATGGATTGGTCATGTTCAAAGTCAAGGCGTTAAACACCCAATACGAAGAAATGCTAATCTGCGGGAAAGGAGTAGGAGAGGAAGACCAAAGATCACCTGGGGTTACGATTAAGCAAGACCTGTCGGTAAAGGTGGTTGATGTTGATATGACAAAAGATAAAAACATGAAGAAATTAGGGAGGCCGACCCCACTTCGGGATAAAGACAAAGAGAGTGATGATGAGACGCTTTATTTGACGTTTGAAATCTCATCCCGGATAATAGATAGTAGATGTTAGTAGATTACTGGTCTAATAAATAAGTCTGCTTTACCGACTAGATCGTTGTGAATTAAAAATCATTAGTTTTAGACAGTTTAATCTTTTCTAGGAATAAAAGTAAATGACTTTAGAGCCTTTAACGCCGCTTGGCTGTCTGATAAAATAAATACTTTTGTCCTACGAGTATCTCGGTTGAGACATTCTTTGGCACTAATATATGTATATATAGCACTTACTTCTTCTTAAAAGATACTAAAGGGGTTTTCAAGATATTTGGATAGCCTGAAATTATGCCCAGTTACTCCCACTCCTGCCTTTTCATCTATCTTAGATCTTAGACCCTTCCGTATACCATACAAGTAAACCCGCTTCCAGTTTCGGTCCAACTTTTTAACCCATTTGGTGGTTTTTTATGACCAAATCAAATAGTGTTTCGAAGTAGAATTTAACTGGCATGGCATTAGTGTTGCCTAAATGCAAGACCAAGACGAGACTTAGACAGTCTTGGTCTTGGTCTTGCGTCAGTACACCTGGTCTTGGTCTTGGTCTTGGTATTGCGCTCCCGGTCTTGGTCTTGGTCTTGCAGCAAGATTCTTGCAAGTCTCGCAGTTACCCATTAGCCTATTGCATATCTTAAAACAAGAGTAACAGAGAGGTACATTTTAAACAAGTGATCCGTGCCTATGTTCTAACTAAATAAACTTTCAAATAATGAATGTGTTGCATGTGTGAGTCCATACTAGTGTAGTAAAGAAAAGAGAGACGTTCTCACAAACAATTTATTTTACTACTGACGACCGGTTTCGCTGTTTACAATTTATACAGCATCATCAGGTCCGGTTAAAGTAAAATCAAATGCTACAAAACAAAAAACCAGAGTTAGTTAGGTGGCCTGGTTTGAATAAATTTTTAATGATACAGCCAATATCAAAGTACATCTGTCAAAGCATGCACATGAATACCCACATGTATGCGCGCATGGTGTACAATCCTCATACTCACAAACATGCACGCATCCATGTGCAGCGGCAAACTATAGTATGTCAAGTATAAGATATATACTTACTTTCCGGTATAAGGGAAAAAAGTAGTAGTATTCAATATCATACTTTTCATGCACCTTGCTAGAGGGATGGTTGGTGAAGGGAAAGATTTCAATGTAATATATTAACTAAACATCGATGGGGTCTTGAAGGGTTTAGTAGGAAAATACGACATTAAACCGATAATCCAATTTGTTAGTTATATATAGTAATGTTATTTTAATTATATCTATGGTGATGTTATCTTATTTATAAATGTAGCTTTTATTATTTGATAGTTAGATGTTGTGTTGAGTGTGCGACTTTAAGAAAAATTGTTCGTTTGTGTAATAAATATGATCTGTTTGTGAATATTTATTTTCTCTGTTTAAAAAATTGTAGTTGAATATAAAATTGAACAGTAGTAATTTGTTAAAACTTTTTTATATTTAAAAAATATTAAAATTTTCAAAATTAGTCAAAATTTAAAATCATTCATAACTGACTCAGAGTTGAAGCTGTGTTAAGGTAATGCAGTAAGTAAATTAAATTAAATTAAACCAATTGTAATGTGAAGTTATAATTATCTATAGTATAATGAAAAACTATGGAATATCACTAAGAAGTTTAAAAAAGTGAAAATGTAGAAAAAATTTTAATAATAAATGAATGATGAAAAAAGCTATGTAAAAACTTTTTTCCTATTGTATAGAAATATTTGTTTAGTTTAATGAATAGTTGTGTAGATCAAAATTTACTTTAATTTAAAAAATTTATGGTGAAACATTACCTTTATTGTTGCATTGATGGTTTCTTTATTGGTAAAAAAGGTTTCTTTTTTTTTTTAACTTTGATAAACAACACATAACAAAACTTTTGAACAAACACATAGGATAGACAAACAGGAGTTTGAAATTTTGAAAAGGAAAGTGATTGTTAAGCACTACATCTTATTATATTTTTTTTTATTTTAAATTATCAAAAAATTCCTTTTTATGAGTTCTTTATGAGGTGCCACTGTCACTGCATGTCACTGTCATTGAGAGTGACTTTAAGTCAATGTCATAATTCTACTTCTCCTAAGATGTAGTGAGAGTTGCCTGCTTAGCTATTATAAAATGAAGTGATTTTCGAAAATATTTCTATGAAATATGGAAATATAAAAATATTGATAATATGATATTGGCCGGATCTAATACAATTTTGTACTACAATGATGAACTACAATTCAAATCTTATTAAAAATTTTTTACATTAACGAAACTTAACTACGATTAAGGCAGAAATTACAAATGTTTAGCAGTAATGAGGTTGATATTCAAATGAGGAACAAGTTGTGGAAATAATGTTATGGTTGAAATATTCAAAAAATCAGATTGGTTTATTTGAATATGAAGTGCTAATGTATAACTAAAAACTAAAAGTTACTCGAAATAAATTTAAATTTCTTCCGGAAACTCCAACACACAACTGTGGTTGGTATCCTATATCTGTCAAATTATTTTATGTTATATGATAAAGTTGGCAAAATTTGTAACACCTGTATTGAAGCGGAAATGAAGGGGGGGGGGCAATAGTGGGGAACAAAAGTTATTTAAAAATCGGTTTCAAAAGGGGGGTTGTTCCTCATTTGATAAACCCTGGCAATTGAGTTCATATTACAAGCAAAATGGTAAGTTGAAATATTAGCAGTATTTAAATTAGCAAAATTGTAGTAGATTTTAGAAAATTTTTGAATTTTGATTAAACACGTGTTTAGCGATTAAGTTATAAATTGTGTTCATACAGCCTGAATGAGGGTATTTTATGCTTAAAAAGAAATTCCCGTAACCTATTTGGTTTCTTTCAATCATGTATTATTTATTTTTCGAGTATAGTATTTGCCATTCACTATATGTGATTTGAAAAGTATTCAATTCGGTGACAGATGTGCACAATACGTTAATGTCAGTTCTCATTTTTAAACCAAATCCAATCATATTATCATGTGTGGAATTCCATCTCGTTGGGTTGGATAGTCTAGTATGGGATTCAGATTTGATGGCAGTATTTTATAAATGCTAGAATAGTGATGCTAACTCTGAGAAAAAAAACACAGTTTGATTGGTACACCCGGTATACAATGACAATAATTGACCTGTCTAACAACAATATTATTACAGCGATATTTATAAAGAATAAGGCAACATATTAAAAAAATCTTTTAAATCGGCAACATGTTTAGGTATGAAATTCGAAAAATAACCCATTTTTAAGGTGGTGCGTTAATTTCTTGGAGAAGTGTATCTTCTTCTTCACGTGCCATATCAGAATTATCCGACGTTGGCAATCACCATTGCGAAGGCTTCTCGATCTTCTGCAATATGGAATAATTGTCCTGCATTTGATATCTGAGTCCATTCACGAAAGTTTTTTAACCAAGAAACTTGTTTTCTTCCTACACCTCTACGACCCTTTATTTTGCCTTTAAGGATCAGTTGTAATATTTTATATCGACTTCCCCTCACTATATATCCCAGATAAGACATTTTTCGATGTTTAACAGTCTTTAGCAGTTCTCTATCTTTGTTGACCTTCATTAGTACTTCTTCATTAGTTTTTCTTGCTTCTCACTGGAGAAGTGTATATCGTTATTAAATAATATTTCGGTATTTTGTTTACACGGTAGCCGGATTATCTGGTATTTTGTCTCGAATACTTTTAAATATTAGCCGCGCTATTTCGGCAAATTTTGTTTAACACAGTGATCTCATTGCACACTGTTTTAACAATCTCATTTGTCAGCAGAAACAATATACATAATAGTTTTACTATAATATACCGATAAGATTTGTGATATTTAGATTCCTAGAAAATTAATAAAGAAAAAATGAATTACTTATTAGGTATATTTTATCAGCTGTGACATATTTTTAAAAAGTTTCGATACGATATTACTGTTTGCTACGCTTACGCAACTCAAGAATGTTATTTTATTATTAGAAGGCGACTATTCTCAAAACCTGGACAATTAATTTCAGAGCAAAGAAGTTGTCTGCTGGAAACGAATGTACAAAATATTTTATTTTTACATTGTAATAATGACCTCTAAGTACGTGTCAAGTGTTCTTTTGGATATTTTGATTCGCTATGTATGTTTATGATGTTGTTCGCAATGCGCATAAGTCCAATTTTCCAAATTTTTGTTACAAATTTTTTTGTTTCTCATAGAGTCTCTAAGAATATAGCCGAACTAATATACTCCTTAAAATGACCTTCAGTTCTAACTGCAAGACGCAAGAGTCTCGCCGGCTTAGTCTTGTTCTTGCTCAAGCCTTGCACGGTCAGTCTTGGTCTTGGTCTTGCTAAAATTAGGCGGTCTTGGTCTTGCGAAAACGTAAGAACAAAACCAAGACTGCAAGATTAAGACCGATTTTGGGCAACACTACCTGGCATCTGTCTGCATGTAGTTAGAATCCAATGGAATTTCTTCTTGAAAAAATGGAAGATTTTTAGGTGATCAGCTAGATCTCCTGGTTTCATTATTTGTGTCTGGCTCAGTTTAAGGGGGTGGTTGCAGTGGCTTGTAAATAAAAAAATAGCTCTAAAAAAGAGATATTTGACAAACCTAACGTCTCTGGCAGAAATTTGGCAAAGAAGTTGGAAAAACGCTGAAATCGATCTAAAATCTCTGTTTTGAGTTAAAATGAGACTATATCGAGTTAATTAAAAGCATTTTCTGAAAAAAAAAACATGGGTTTTATTTTAAATTACTTATTAAACGACCTAAACACATCACGAAAGTGACAGTGAAGTCAACAAGGAGCAATCTTACCTATCAAATTTACTATGCTTTACACAGGGTGGATTTTAATGGTGTTATAATTGATTACGTACCTATTTTAGCGAATAAAAAACAAAAACACATATTCTTGCGGGTGGTATTGCAAATTAAAGATAAAAGGCCTATTTATATGTTTATTTATTGCGCAAGACATGAAAACGTATATCTCAGAACCGCTAAAACAAATTAAATCACCATAAATTGTGAAAACATTTATACGTGCTTTTCTGTTTTAGATACAGGGAATGCAGCTAGCATTTACTATAAAATTATTTTTGCCAGTAAAGATATGTGTTTCTAATTAAGCTCACAAGATCACAGAATCGCCAATATCTGCATCATGTGCAGATACTCATCCTCGAAATTTACGATAACGATTTTGACAACGTCGTTCGCATATATTACGTATGTCTTCTTTGAGGGACAAAATATATACGCTACCATTCTATTTTTGTTGTGTTTGTGTTGACTAGACAGCCATCTATTGTCGATAATGTGGTGACATTCTTCCTGGAGCTTGAATAATATCCAAAGAATTTCTATGACGTACTTTTGGATTGTTTTTAGTAATAAATTATGAACTTTTCGTTTTTTCGATTTATAACGAGATGTTTGAATTATATAGTGAGAAAAATAAATGTCGTCATTAGTTGGATGACACTTAGGAGTTTATTTGAATTTATATTTGCTTGAAAAATTGTCTCTCTCTTCTGAAAGTCTCGAAATGTCACAACATCGAAACAGTGTTTGATGTTTATTAGAATTTTCACGCCCTAAATATTTCTATAAAGGAGAATAAAGAACACAACTAATGTAAAGATCTGTTTTATCTAAATTCAGCTGTGTAGATCACGTCAAGAGAAACCAATTAAATAGAAATAAAATAAACATTTCGCTAAAGCTTGTTTTGCTATATAGTTGACATATAAAGAAATACATAAATACACATAAATCTTACTCATGAACATCTAGAGGCAGTGATTATTCATTTAAATATTAACAAATAGTATATTAAGTATGGAGAACGGTAAGGGTTTTATACCGATCGAAGACAATTGTTTGGAGGAGGAGCGGAGCGACCACTCCAATTATTGTCTGAGATCGGTTACCCTTAACGTTCGACATACTTATAACGTTTTTTTTATGATTGATACCATTATAAATAGTGTTGCCCAAATGCAAGACCAAGACGAGACTTGGACAGTCTTGGTCTTGGTCTTGCACCAGTACACCTGGTCTTGGTCTTGGTCTTGGTATTGCACTCCCAGTCTTGGTCTTGGTCTTGGTCTTGCAGCAAGAGTCTTGCAAGTCTCGCAGTTACCCACTAGCATATTGCTATTTATTAATAAACAACTCACATTAGGTGGGTTTGAACCCACGATCTAAATTATCCCTGCCTATACTCTAACTAACTGGGCTATCTACCATGTCCCACGAGAGTCAGTCTGTTTCTTAATAAACGTTTGCATTTAATAACCTGACATGTGCTAAAACATGGTGAAAACACAAAAAAACAAACAAATGACATAAACTTGACTGTATTTTAAAGAACATTATCTGTCTAGAAAGGGATTGATGGACTCTCACATTAGGTATATGAAATGAAATTGAATAAAAGAGTTCTACAATTTACTATTTATTCAAATAAAAAATAAAAAAATACAAATTAAATTACAGCATAGTACGCAATAGCTTTGACACTATTATTAGTTGATAATTTTTGTTTGCTATTAGTTGAAAATTTTAAGATTGACTTTTTTTTAACAAGAAGTAATACAAAGTAATACACGCAGTTTAATTAAATAACATTTATACAGAGTGAGTTTTATGTATGGAATGCCTCAAATATCTCGGAAACGACTTGAACGATTTTTATAGAATTTAGTGGGTAAAGGACTTCTAATGCGGCCGATATTATAGTGGTAATTACAGATTGTTGCCAGATCTTGCGTTTTTTTGAAAATATAATGAACTTTCGTATTTTGAATAGAACACCCTGTACATTTTTGCATTTTGAACCATAATAACTACTAATTAATTTTCATGTAATATTTCCTATACCTAAATGCCGTAATTTCTGAGTTATTTCTATATTTATTTAAAAAAAAATTAAACAAATTATAAAAATCAATTGTTTCAGCCCCGGCAGACTTATTTTAGGTTCTTTGAATCATATGGAACAAAAAAGGTATTTTGTAGTTTTGTCTAAAGTTATTCGTTTCCGAGTTATAAACAATTTAAAACTGAAAAAAATCGAAAAATGACGATTTTCAAGGCTCAAAAATACAAGTAAAAAATATTATTTTCGACATTTCGAAGTGCCTAAACTGAAGTTTAAACTTTATTTATCAGTTATCGATAAGTAATTTATTTATTTCATTTTAAAAAACATTGTTTTTTAGTTTTTAATGCAGCCCGATCGCCCATCCTCTCATAAGTTCTTCATTAACAATAAAAAAAAAATGACAAAATCACACATCGGCCAATATCTCTTTTTATATAATAATAAATATCTCTTTTATTTGAAATTTGAAGGATTTGTAACATTTTACCGTGCGCGAATGGACTATACAGGGTAGCCAGGCATTATCTTATCTAGTGCTTTTTCAGCAAAAAATTTTGTTTGGCCGATTGATCTAATATCTAATTGCACACCCTGCAAACAGTTTATAAGTAGGACGTTTAGTCTTTACGATATGGATAAGGAAAAACAATTGAGTGGTTGTCCGTAACAGTGCATATGGTATTCGTATTATATTTTTATCACCTTATAGGCGACATACTTCTTTAAAAGTTTCAATGCGATATTATTATACTGTCGTGTCGTGTCACACAACACAAGAAGATTATTTTATGAAAGGTTGCTATTCTCAAAATCTAGACAATTACTCAATTGTAATTAATTTTGGAGCGAAGGCGTCGTCTGATATTAGGAAAGAATGAAATATTTTATTTTTACATTGTGTAATAATTTATTATGACCTCTGAGTACGTATCCAATAAATAAGTGTTCATATTTTTAATTCGGTATGTATATTCATCGTATTGTCCATAATGCGGATAAATCCAATTTTCCAAATTTTTGTTACATATTTTTTGTATCTCATAGTCTCTAAGCATATACCCGGACTAATATACAGGGTGTAACAAAAATACAGGTCATAAATTAAATCACCTATTCTAGGACCAAAAATAGTTCGAATGAACCTAACTTACCTTAGTACAAATATGCACATAAAAAAGTTACAGCCGTTTGAAGTTACAAAATGAAAATCGATTTTTCCAATATCTATATCGAAAACTATTCGAGATTTTTTATTGAAAATGGACATGTGGCATTTTTATGGCAGGAATAGCTTAAAGAAAAATTATAGTGAAATTTGTGCACCCCACAAAAATGATATGGGGGTTTTATTCTTTATGGTGCGAAGGCAAGAATTTAAAAATCGAAGAAAAGACCCTATTGGCATATTTCGTTCAAAGACATATGCAGTTGAAAGCTCCTGGAAGCCTCTGGGTAGAATATTCAATGATTAAATCCACCGTTTTTCTTTATGATGGCATTGATATTTCCAAGTTTTCAACTTTGATCGCGTATTTGAAGAGAAAAAATGTTGGATACTACTAATGTATGCGATTCTGCAGGAGTTTCTGTTAGAAGTGAAACCACAGCCTAAACAAGTGGGATTTCATTAAATAATTTAACAAATTGTACCACAAGTTTCAATATTAATAAATAATTCGTTAGTTTTCTTTATTCTTTCAAAAAATAAATTGAAATTAAGAGATTTTTTAACTCGACGGTAAGTGAATTACTTACCGTCGAGTTGGAGTACTTACCGTCGAGTTGAATTACTTACCGTCGAGTTGCTAGTAAATGTCACCTACTGACGTAAAATCTGTCACGGTAAACAGTCAAAAATGATCAATCGTGCAAAAATGAATTTATGAACTTCGACCCGCACTTACGTCCCCCAATATTCCCCTGGTTACTTGGTAAACCAAGGCAACATTTTTAGGTTTTCATTTCAGTGTTGCAGCATTGCTTAGAGTTTAGAGCAAGACGAGCTGCAATATAATCAAATGTACTGACAGATGCACAAGTATGCAAGCCAAGAAAGAGAGTAAGAAGAAGAAGTAAATACAGATAGGGAAAATTTTATGGTGTTTACAGTTTGCGTGTCTTCTTCTTCTTGTGCCACTCCTATCGGCGATTGGAAATCATCAAGGCTATCCTGACCTTGTTTACAGCTGACATGTTTATGTCCTCTCATCAGGTGACCCAGATATTCGAGTTTTCTTCGTTTTATCGTTAAGAAAATTTCTGGGTCTTTTCCTATCCTTCGTAATACTTCAAGGTTTGTGACTCTTTCAACCCAACTTATCTTCAGCATTCGACAGTAGCACCACATCTCAAAACTTTCAATATTTTTATGTTGTTCTGTTTGAGAGTCCAGACCTCTACACCGTATAATAGCGTGTTAATTACACTCAAAAAAATTTAGTTCGTAATATTGATTAACAGTGATTACGGAATAGTATTTCGTTGTCACAACAATTTAATTTGTTGTTTCAACGAACTTTTAAACCTTGACGAATGTATTTGGTTATTGTCATTATGATTGAATAATAATTGTGCGAATAACTAGAGTACATTAATCAATAACACTCAATTTATTCAGCCAATAACTTAGTTTCGTATATTTAATAAATACTGTTAATTCTGGCAGCAACTCACGTTCTTGATTTCGTAGATGGCAAGCAATTACCTTGGTTTATCGTGACAACGTACAGATTCATTAAAACAATGTACAAATGTTGTTAATATAGAGTAATATATGATTATTGAATATATGTAAATTGATTGTTGTGACAACGAATGCATTAATCAATCTACTACTGCATTTAATACCCACAATCAATGCGGCCATTGTGACAATAATCGTAGTTGTTGAGACAATAAATGTTTTGCTTGACCATTTGAAAGTTAACGGCTTTTCCTTATCGTGATACCCCTAGCTTTTCTGTGTTACCGAAGTGCCGAATAATAATTTCATTTCGTTTTCAAGTGTAGTCCGTAGTAGAAGGAAGTTTATGTGTGTCGTGAAATTTCGGTCGAATTCTTTTTAAATGTATTAATTTTTTTTCGAATCCTGAGAAAGCTAATTATTATTTTTGAAAATTTAAATGCAAAATAAAATATTACAGTATTGTCGAGGGTCTGAAGTCCCTGAGAACCTCTATAATGATTATTTTAATAAGTCACAGGGGTGAAAAAGAGAAAATTTAGTATGCTTTTTAATTTCAAATAGGCATACCATTCAACAAAAACTTTTTGTTTATTCTAAGGGACTTTCTGCCCTCGGTAATAATGTAATATTTTATTCTGCGTTTAAATTTTTCAAAAATAATTATTAGTTTTCTCAGAAATAAAAAAAAATGAATGCGTTTAAAAAGAAATCGATCGAAATTTTGCACCTGCGCTCTCAAAAAGGCTTAAAGTGTTATACATTTTTGGAATCACTACTTCAAACGCTTTTAAATAAGCTGTCAGATAACGTACTTTCCCATTAAAAAAAATCAAAGTTACGCCGCGCCTGTCATCTGACGAGGAATCGTGTAAAGTTCGAAACATTGATGTTATAATATACTTTGATTATTTTAAAAATCGACCTGTCCGAACGTTTTGCTTATGTGCTAAAAATAAATAAGTTAATAAGGGGTGGGGGGAGTGTAACACTTATTCCAGTACACTGTATAAGTGAAATCATATGAAAAATCACACAGTGTAAAGTCCTTTATAGGTCTGGATCCCGCGTATGAAAAAAAAGTTGATTAATAGCAAGCTGAAAATTTGTTAATAGCTTAAGGGTGTCTAGTCGGATAAACTTTGATATATGGGAACACTGGAACAGGGGCAGTTTTAATTATGGAACAAGTTAAAAATTTGGAACGGTCAGACCACGAAAACGCCATATTTATTTTGTCCGACAGAATAGACTTAAACTCTCCAAACAGAGATTAAACTCTCATGCAAAAATCAGACTGCTATTTATCACCTGTCATAATTCCTGTCATTTGACATATTCTACATGTTCCACTCATTAAAACGCCCATTTGGTGATAAATTGCAGTCTGATTTTTGCATGAGAGTTTAATCTCTGTTCGGAGAGTTTAAGTCTGTTCTGTCGGACAAAATACATGTGCCGTTTTCGTGGTCTGACCGTTCCAAATTTTTAACCTGTTCCACAATTAAAACTTCCCCTGTTCCAGTGTTCCCATATATCAAAGTTTGTCCGACTAGACACCCTTAAGCTATTAACAAATTTTCAGCTTGCTATTAATCAACTTTTTTTTCATACGCGGGATCCAGACCTATTAGGTTAAGGACAAAAAAGGGGGATTTAAAACATTATTATTAATCAATTAATATCATACATTGGGCTATTGCATTCAGTAATTATTAATATAAAATTCGTTCATAGTAGGAATGAATGAAACTGATTGTAAGAATGAATAGAATTGCTTGTAAGAAAAACCGTATTTATTGTGGGAATGAACGAAATTAATTGTAACAATAAACGGAAATAATTGTAGAAATAAACGAAATACGTTAGGAGAAATAACACTGTTATTGACACAACGAATAGTCTTCGTCGTTCAATTAACGACGTTGTTGTTTCAATATAGTGTTCGTTGACTCAGTGAACAGAGTTCGTAATATCAATAAATAGTGTTCGTTGACTCAGTGAACAGAGTTCGTAATACCAAAAAAGTGATATTATGGTATACATAATGAATGTTCATCCATTCAATAAACGTAATACATTGGTTCAACGAACGAAAATAATGAATTGATGAACATCGTTTTGTTGTCCCAATAAAACCAAGAATTGGACAAATTTTAAGTATTGCGTTTGTTGTCTGAATTAACATTTTTATTGATATTACGTACCTTTTTCGTTGAGTGTAGCCTTTTAGCATTCTTAATCGTGGAGGGATGCTGATATCTCTGTTGCAGAAGAATTTTCTCATCTTTACGAAGGTGGTCCTGGCAATTTCGATACATCTTTTTATTTCATTGTTTTGGTCTGCAGTTTCGTTTATTAAAGTTCCCAAGTATTTGTAACTTGAGACTTTTTAAACGAGAATGCCGTTTATACTAATATGTGCTGGTTGTGTCATGTTTTTACTGAAGACCAGTTTGTGAAGTTTGCGTGTGCACGCTTCTAATTAAATTATCAATATTTTGTTGTCGTAGGTTGCTCCATTCTTCAAGAGCAACTTGTACTAGCCGTGCAGTGTTTGGGGATTATCCCGGCGAGCTCTAGTTTTTCTTTTAAGCATATCCCACTAGTACTCTATAGAATTAAGCTCGGGTGAGTAAGCAGGCCACTCCAAACAAGGGATACCTTCTGCTTCAATGATATCTCTAGTCACCCTAATGGTATGTGGAGGTCCATTATCGTGCATGCAAATTAAATTCTCTCCTGTTGCACCTCTCTAGAGCCTAACTACATGTTATCAACATATCTGTGAGCAGTTAAATTTGATTGGATGAAAATTGGAGGAGTTTTTTTACGGATAACAATTCCTCTCCAGAGCATTACACTTCCCCTTTTATATTTGTGAACAGATCTGACAGTTTTCCTTCTTGCTTGTCTTCCTCGACCTCTAAGTACACGATTTCGTGGGTCATCTGATTTTACACAAATCCTGACTTTTTCTAAAACTGGCACATTTTGTCAATTCCCAATGTTTCAATTTTGGTGGTGAAGACACCAATTTAGGCGATCAATCTTGTACTGCGTGAATAAATCGGGAACCCATAACTGTCTCCTGCTGTATATTTCTTGCCACGAACTTCCTCTTATCGTTTTAACTGAAACAGTTATACCTGTAGCTTCCAAAAGCTGCCTTTGGAGCTGAAGGTGAGAAAAGGTTGGGTCTCTTCCAGCTAATTGGACAATTAAACGATCGTGACGAGCCGTTATTACTTTTTGGCGACTTTCCCTTGCTTTATTTTTGAACTTTCCTAGTTCCTGTTACCTAGTATAGGTTTTGGACAGAACGCCCTGTGTTACGTCTAGCTCTGCAGCTATGTCGCTCTGAGAACATTACTTGCTCTACAAGACCAATAAATCTTCCCCGTTATAAGTTCTATAACCTCACATGAGGCATATTTTCGTTTTTGGACGCAAAAGTTAGTTTATTTATTTTCGTTCAATTTGCAATTCAAGCAAATAACCTATACCGAAATGAGCTGTACTATCTGATTGTCTTATCGATTTGTTTATTTTCAATAAAATCCTTTATCATTCGCAACAATAACAATTTTTTTCAAAAGAAATAAATATTGCTTTGAAATACATGGTGATTCCATATAAGTTTGGTTGTGGGTACTTAGAAATGATAAGTATGAGTTGTTGCAGCTGATTATGAAGGGTAAAATCGAAGGAAATGGGGATCCTGTAGACGACAAATATCCTGGCTCAGAAACATTCGCGACTGGACCCGGTTAAAGATACAGGCGCTTTTAAAAAAAGCAGAAGATAGATGTGAATTTTCAATGGTTCCAGCCAACCTTTGTTAGTGGAGTCGACACTAGAAGAAGAAGAAGATACATATAATTCCTGTAGAATTGCCTTGTAGCGTATTTATTTATTATTGTTAACGGACAGTAAAATATGATACTATGCATTATTATTCTTAAACTTACTCAAAATAATTACTTTAATAACCGCTCCAACCTACGTTTTACCTTCACTGGCTCCCAGCCAAAAAATTGTCCAACGTACAAGTTGTATACGGAAATTTTTCTATTGCCATTGTAGAGAACACAAAAGAGATTTATGTTGTTTTGAAAACGTTCGTAATTGAATGATGCCTTCTAGATGGCAGCCATGAAGATGTATCATTAATTTTATTAAGGATATTTTAATCGTGGGCGTTATTTTTTACACTTTGACAAATGAAATATTTTATGGCCACTGAAATTAGTTTATTGCCGGACAATCTATAATATTTTTAACACAATGTGAAATGTGCCGGATTAAAATAAGACAAAGAAATATTGATTCTGAAAGATCGTAATAAATGGGTTAGTGTATGAATTTCTGTGTATCTATCGTTATATTTAACAGCTATAAATCGTGACAAACGAAATATTAAATCTTAAATATAAATCCCAATCAAGATAAATGATCCAAAATACCTTCGTTGCATAAACACAATAAAAACGATTATCTCAGGACGAATATTATAGGCCAGGGCGCATCTGTAAAAATATTAGTACATTTGGACGTTGAGAGGTGACTCAAATTTTTTTGCAGAAATTGCTTGAAAATAACTCAAATAATAATATTTCAGTTATCCTCCCTCTCAAAAAGGTCCGGAACATTGTTTAAATAATCAAAATGTCAAGAAATTAAGGAAAAATTCGATATTTTCTTCGTTTTTTGATTAACTTTAAAAGTATTCATTTTCGAGAAAAGTTGTACTGACATAAATGTTGCGTAATTAAATTTCCTACACTATACGATTCGTTAAAACTTTTAAAAATTGCCACCCTTGTTGCAAAATAGCAATATGTAATTGCGAAAAAACGATAAAAAAACAAGTATTCGTATTTTACATTTTTCAACCATTTATGCTAGACCTAGGACCTTCATATTTTACCCAGAAAAACTATATGATATAAGAAAACAATACTGTGAATTTCATTAAGATCGGTTCAATAAATTTTGTAAAATAAATTTTGAAATCCAGCTTTCGCAAAAAAATTCATTTTTTCAAAATGTTTCAGGACTGAAAATAAAGCAGACAGCAAGTTGAATTGTTTTTTACATATAGAAGAATCCTGTACCTTTCATTTGCAATTTGCAAACTTTAAGTCGGTTAACCACTACGGCGTCAGGAATTTTTTTAAATAAACATTATTTGTTGGTGCTACGCGCAGGACAGCGGATAGCTTGCTCTGATTGGGCATTCCAATGACCTTTGATAATGATTGATAAATTTTAATTTTTAGTACATTTCAATATTAATAAATAAATTTGTTTATTGCAAAATAAAAACACATACTATGTTCTTTGAAATAACACTTTTTTTGGAAAACACTTTCTTTGTTCATATATTTTAAGTTAGAGAATAAAAGTTTATTATTTTTAAGCATATGCAATTGTTTAAACAATATTTCACAAACAATAATCAAATTAGTTTGATTTTTGTGGAATTAAAATATTAAAATACAACAAAATATAAAGTAAGAAAATAATATATTAGATAATAGGCTATTGATTATATTCAAAATAAGATAGCTAAAAGGAACTACAACGTTAACGGGGTTTTATTATTTCATATGGTCAATGGACATCTATATATGCAAAAACCGCGGAGTGCTACCATTTAAAGGGGTGCGTTTTTGAGAAATGGGTGAATTAGTCCCTGGGCGCAGGTTACATTAGGGTGAGTTCTATACACTTTTGGTACAAACATATCTACATAAAAATTGTTCCAGGTTAAATTTCCTATCTAAATATTGCTTTTTAAAGTTAATGATACTTTTTTTTACAAAAATATATTCAAAAGAAAAAGCACAAAGAAACCCAAAAGAAAGAAATTTTGTTTTTCGTTTCATAACGTTTGTCCACGAGGATATAGGTATAGACATTGCTTTATAGAAAAAAAACCTACATATTTTTTCTTTAAAATGTTGTTTAGTAGAGGTAATTAGGATTTACAGTTTTCAAAATATAATTTTTCAAAGTTCGCCACTCACAGCAATTTTGGGCAATTTTCCTTGTTATTTCGCAAATATTGTTCTGTAACTTTTTTCTACGTAACTTTAGGTATATGCAATGGTACACGCAATAGGAATAGAAATCAATTACCTTTAAAATGGTCTACTGTATAACATTGTACGACTTTTTTTTAAAGAGATTATGGTTTCTCAAGGTTTTATACTTTTAACGATTTTTTATGATATAATATAAAAATAAAATAATATTATTATATAATATATTATATAATATTATATTATATATAGTATATATAATACTATATTACATATTATATAATACCTAATATAAAAAAAATTATATTTTTTACGATTATTTTTGAAATTTCTCATTATAACTTTTCTTTCGTGTACATGAATATACTAAATGTTGCTCAATAAAGAGGGCTTACTTTCTGTTCTTTAAAATGGTGTATCATCTATATTTAAATATGTAATGGAAACCGAGTGATTCTTTGATATTTTTTTACCTGTATTATTTAAAATTATTTCTTTTACAAAAATTACATAAACATTAGTCTTAGAAAACATCACTTTAGTTATAATTATTTAAACGGTTATGTTTAAAAAAATTTCAAAATCAAAGTCCATCTCTTCGTTAGCATTAGCTTCAATATCTTTCTCTGACACTTTAGAGTTCCCACAGTTAGTACCCATGCACATGCACTCTTTGCAGAATATTGAACAACTAATTCCTATCTTCCTACAACCGCAGTTTTTTGTACATCATTTGGTACATTTACATGCTATTTTTTCAAGCTTGTGGTGCAGGAGCTTTGACAGTAAATATTGGAATTAATCCATATTTTGAAGTTTGCCCGGCCGAGTCAAGTGGATCCAAAGTATTGCCTATAAAAAATAAAATTCAATCATAACACACAATCACATAAAAAAGGTATAAAGAGAAATTTAAAAAATAATCCTAAAATCAAAAATCGTTGCAAGTACTTATTACATTTTGAAAAAGTATATCTTATTCAAAAATAATCCTAGAATTTTTTATAATACACCATTTTAAAGTAAACAGAATAAGTTTTCTTCTTTATTATATAATATATACCTAAATGTAGAAAAAAAAGTTATAATGGGAAATTTAAAAAATGATCGTAAAAAATATAAAACCTCGTTAAAAGTATAAAGTCTTGAAAAAGATAACCTCTTTAAAAGAAGTCGTACAACATTATACAGTAGACCATTTTAAAGGTAATTGATTTCTATTCCTCTTACATGTACCATTGCATATGCCTAAAGTTACGTAGAAAAAAGTTACAGAACAATATTTGCGAAATAACAAGGAAAACTGCCCAAAATTGCTGTGAGTGGCGAACTTTGAAAAATCATATTTCGAAAACTGTAAATCCTAACGACCTTTACCAAACATCATTTTAAAGATAAAATATGTAAGTTTTTTTTCTGTGAAGCAATGTCTATACCTATATCCCCGTGGACAAAAGTTATGAGACAAAAAACAAAATTTCTTTCTTTTGGGTTTCTTTGTGCTTTTTCTTTTGAATATATTTTTGTAAAAAAAGTATCTTTGACTTTAAAAAGTTATATTTATATAGGAAATTTCACCAGGAACAGTTTTTATGTAGACGTGTTTGTACCAAAAGTGCATAGAACTCACCCTAATGTAACCTGTGCCCAGGGACTAATTCACCCATTTCTCAAAAACGCACCCCTTTAAATGGTAGCACTCCACGGTTTTTTCATATATAGAGAGTCATTGACCATATGAGATAATAAAACCCCGTTAACGTTGTAGTTCCTTTCTACAGTACATAATCAATAGCCTATAAGGATTGGAGAAAATTTTGGTGGAAATCAACTTGTGTGAATCGAACACCGCTGTGCTGCGCGTAGCACCAAAAATTAATGTTTATTTAACAAAATTCCTGACGCCGTGGATGTTAATGGATTTTAATTTTGCAAATTGAGATTGAAAGGTACAGTATTCTTCTATATGAAAAAAAAATTTCAACTTGCTATCTGCTTTATTTTCAGTACTACGACATTTTGAAAAAATGAATTTTTTTGCCAAAACTGGATTGCAAAATTTATTTTGCAAAATCTATTGAACCGATCTTAATCAAATTTACTGTGTTCTTTTATTATGTCATAAAGTTTTTCTGGGTAAAATATGAAGGTCCTAAATGTGGCATAAATGGTTGAAAAACGTAAAATGCAAATACTTGTTTTTTATGTTTTTTTCGTAATTATTGCTACTTTGCAACAAGGGTGACAATTGTTAAAATTTGTAACTAATCCTATATTATAGAAAATTTAATTACGCAACTCTTATGTCCGTACAACTTTTCTCGGAAGTGAATACTTTGAAAGTTGTAATAAAAAAACTAAGAAAATAATCGAATTTTTCCTTCATTTTTTGACATTTTGATTATTTAAACAATGTTCCGGACATTTTTGAGTGGGAGGATAACTCAATTATTATTGTGGGAATTAATTCCAAGCAATTTCTGCAAAAAAATATGAGTCACCTCTCAACGTCCATTTTAAAAGAGATGCGCCCTGGACTATTATTAGAATGAACTAAATGGAAAACAAGCATTAGACATAAAAGAGTTTTGTACTGTGTGGAGCCTGGTAAATTTCGTTCAGGGTGGCTGACTCGAGAATACAAAAAAATAAGTAGGTATGCAGTGGAACCCCGATAAGTCGGTCCCCAATAACCCGGAAGTCCGGCTAACCCGGACCGATTTTCATCAGACAAACATTTCAACAATAAAAATGTACCTATGTAATATAATATTTGAGGGATAATGTGTATCTATGTAATTTGTACTATACGATAGTAAAAATGACTCATGGCACACGGTGGCAGAGCGACGTTCATTGACTCGGATTATCGGAAACAACAGGCACCTGTTGTATTTCGATTTCGATTCTGCATTTCGATCTATAGAGAGTTTTCTCTGTCTCTAAATAGGTACGTACCAAAATCCTACTAATAAAAATAATACTTAGAGCCTCAAAAATAAAATCAGACAGTATACCAAATAACTAAATGAGATATCTGTAAAATACAGGAGATTGTACAATGGAGAAGATAGAGAAGATTTGAATGGGCCAGCATGTCACACGAATGATTAGTGATAAATTAACTAACAAGAGATTTACATAACCCAGACTAGATTTACACACCAGATCACGAAGAAGATGCTTTAAAATATGGAGAGATGGCTGGCTGAAAATCACACTGAAATGGTTGTTAAATAGTTTCAAGTACCTAGGATCGGTGTTACAGGGTAATGGGGAAATAGATGCGGAGACACATGCGACAGAATTAGGGTTGGATGGTTGTGGCTGAAATGAAAGGAAGTGAGTAGTGTGTTGTGTCACAGAAAAATTTCAATCAAGCTGATAGGAACATTCTATAAAACAGTCATAAGACCGGCTATGATGTACAGAGCTGAATGTTGGGCAGAAGAGGAAAAAGGAAAACATATGGCAGAAGTAAGGATGCTTAGATGGATGAGTGGAGTAACAAAAAATGATAAAATTAGAAGTGAGTATATTAAAGGAAATCTAGGGGTGACACCAATAATTGATGTCAAAATGGGGAAGCATAGGTTGAGATGGTTTCGAGACGTTAATCACCCAATAGGAAGAATTGCTGAACTGCGGATTCCTCGAAGAAGTAGGAGAGACGCTTAGGCAGGACACATGAATAAAGGGGATTGATGTTGATATCACCCAAGATAGAAACTTATGGAGAAATACAATAAGGAAAGCCAACTCCGTATAGGGATAATGTCAAAGAGAATCATGATGATGATAAGAGTAGGCAGTCAACGTTAAAGATTTGACTGCACCATTCAGATTGTACAAGAAGAGGCTTAAGGCCTATTACAGGGAAAAGCAGTCACTCTTTTCATTTCTTATTATTTTCCTGGCGTTAATGGACAATCAATCAGGGCTTACCCTCTTCGATTAATACAAATTTAGTGAAATTACTTTAAATTTCTTCTTATTTTCTTTAATTGTCTTTAAAGCTGAGATACATAAAATAAGGAAATAATACTCAAGTCAACAACATTCTTTATAGAACTAACACACAACACACATGACCATTTTTAGTACCTAATAGTTCCTGAAATGTTTTCCTAAAAAATTTCTTTCTTTTTCCATACGAATATGCGGTAGATAACCGTAACACAATCTTAGTCTGTTGGCAACCTAAAAAGAATCTTTTAAGAAAAAATAAAGTTAGTGGAAAAGAAAACGCCACTCCTTCAGCCCCGTCCCATTCCAATCACCTCTCTCCAATCGGTCCGCCCTAATTTCCTTGTCATCGAAATATTGGAAAGAGCAGAATCAATATCGTACGGGGAGGTGTCTCTAAACCTAATATATTATTATGGAAAGACAGTTTTTCTCTACGATCTAAATTATGCAACCACTGATTTTCTGGTGTGTTATTTTTAGGTTTACCTTTTATTCCATACAAGATGTGCCCTACACAGGATGTTTTCTTTCGTTCTCAATGGAATTGTGAATATAGATTAAACTTAAAAAATTGTCATATATTTTTTGTATAAATATAACTATTTAAAAAAGACCTATTATCTAAAAAACAAAAGTTTATTATGACCACATTTGCTGCCACAAGGCAGTGTCTTGGGGACAGTGTTAACAGCGGTTATTGTATAATACACAGCGGACTTACCAACAAACTTTCAAACCAGGACTGCTACATACGGGTAGCGAAAAAGTATGGAAACACGGTGATTTCTCGGAAACCGGTTGAACGATTTTTATAAATTTTGGTGGGTAGGGGTGTCCTAATGCGGCCGATATTATAGTGGTAATTACATTGTTGTCAAATCTTCCGTTTTTCTGAAAATCTAATTAACTTTCTTATTTTAAAAGGGACACCCGGTATATTTTTTTTGTTTTCAGGTTCTTAAGAAATACTGATTATTTTTCATGTTATCTTCCCTATACCTAAATGCCATAATTTTGGAGTTATTACTACATTTATTAAAAAAAATTACAATTTATAAAAATCAATTTTTTCGACCCAGGTAGACATTATTTTAGGTTCTATGATTCATTGGAAACAAAAAAAGACTTTTATAATTTTCCTCAGAAGTTAATCGTTTCCGAGTTATAAATAATTTAAAACTGAAAGGAATCGAAAAATGACGATTTTCAAGGTTCAAAAACAAAAGTAAAAAATCATTTTTAAAATTACGAAGTACCTAAATTCAAGCTCAAACCTTTTTCTATCATATCCCTATAAGAATTTTTGGCATATTTTATTTTAAAGCATTTTTTTTAATTGTTAATAAAGCTCATATTATGAGAGGACGGGTTATCGGGCTGAATTGACAACTAAAAAATAATGTTTTAGAATGAAATAAGGCCAAATCACTTATCGGCTCTGATGAAATAAGGTTTGAGCTTGAATTTAGGCACTTCATAGTTTCAAAAATAATATTTTTTACTTATGTTTTTGAACCCAGAAGATCGTCATTTTTCGATTTTTTTCAGTTTTAAATTGTTTATAACTCGGAAACGATTAACTTTACTTTTGAGGAAAATTACAAAAGACCTTTTTTGTTCCCAATGACCCAAAGAACCTAAAATAATATCTACCCGGTCCAAACAAATAAATTTGTATAATTTAAATTTTTTTTTTAATAAATGTAGCAATAACTCCGGAATTATGACATTTAGGTATAGGGAACATAACATGAAAAACAATCAGTATTTCCTAAGGACTTCAAAACGCAAAAATATACAGGGTGTTTCATTTAAAATAAGAAAGTGCATTAGATTTCCAGAAAAACGGAAGATTTTACAACAGTTTAATTACCACTGTAAAATCGGCCGTATTAGAATACCCTTACCCACCAAAATTTATAACAATCGTTCAAGCTGTTTCCGAGAAATTACCGTGTTTCCATACTTTCTCGCTACCCTGTATAAGATAACACAGCAGTGATGTCAATACATCAGGACCCACGGACAGCTTCTTAACTTCTGCAAACTCGCCTCTACAAAATGCAAACTTGGCTAAATCAGTGGCGTTTTCAAACAAATGAAACAAAGTTTGTTCATATTACCTTTGCAAACGACAAAGGTCACTGCCCGCCTATATATGAGTGGTCGTTTGCCAAAAGCTGATATTATGTCCATTTTTGCTACTTTTCAGGAGAGCAAATTCAAATTTCTACGACGTCCATAAAATCAGAGTTTTAGAAATATCATATTTGGTTTTGAGTTTATTTTCTTACAGCTATCCATAGGACTTTACATATAACCTAGATACAAATTTCATGAAAATTTTCTCTTAATTTTGCAAAATGCAAATCATTTACGGATCTAAGTGCACATTTTTTAAATAAACTACTGGCAACATTGTAATAAAATTTGGTGGGTTTTAAGAGGTAGATATTGCGCATTTTTTGACATTCAACTAAAAAATTTCTATTCACCACTGGCGCGCATACGGGTAATGGTCTAAATTTTTTTTAAAGAAAAAATAGTACGCCACTAAGACATTTGAAATTAAAGATTAATAAATTGCTGAATTCCTCGTTTAATTTATGATAAAAAACCTCTCCTGTCTTATTTTCATATGGTGCACCATTTTTATGTAAAAAAATAAATATCTTAACGCGTATTTTTCGTATACATTATTAAGAATTATCTAATAAAATAATGCTAAACTAGAAAAATAATAGAAAATAACACTAACTAGATTTAAACTAGGCTCAAAGCTACAACAAGTGTTTAAAATGACCTCTTTCAGAGGTGACAGTAGAATTTTATATTGGCGCGCGTACGGGTAATAATCTGAATGTTTTAAATAAAAATAAAAGTACATCTCTGGGATATTAGAAATTAAAAATCATTTTTGAATTCCTCATTCAAGTTACGATAAAAAATCTATCTTGTCTTTTTTTCATACGATGTGCCGTTTTATGCAGAAAAATAAAACATCTTAACCTTTACAAAGTACAGTAAAACCTCGATATAACGGACTAATTGGGGGGACGGGATGTCCGTTAAAGCCGAAAGTCCGTTGTATAAAAATAGGTTTAAAATCAATCAAAAAATATTTTTTTTAAATTATGTAGGTACTGTATTTAGATAGAGTGTACAAATCTGTAAGGTAAAAAAGGAATAAAGTTTTGTTCGCTACTTTTTACTTTTCTACTTCATTTAAAAACTTTCTGCAATATACTCATTTGGTTGACAAAATTATTCACTGATAAATGGGTTGAATATCAATGTATTTTTTGGCAAAACATACAATTTAAGTTTCCCTCTTCTGAATTTAGAATACTTTCAGGAGAATTAGCAGAAGCTTTGTCTAAAATCAATAAACATTTCACCTCTTTAGGCGATATTACCAGTTTCTTCTCTTGAAATTTTCTCACTGCAGGTTTAAATCCTTTAAAAACTAATTTTTGAAAATATCTCTGGTGAACCATGCCCTATTAGAGCTCTAATATGAAACCGGCTGATGATGGCAATACTAGGTTTACGAGATTTAACAACAATTATAGTAGTCAATCCATGCGATCCATCGGCGTTAGCACAAAGCTGTGATGAGATCCTGTCCTTTTTGTTTTTCCTTCTAGAATTCGATTTTTCATATTTTTTTGCATTCAAATTTTTTTTACATTCGATCTGATTTTTTGTCCGTATATCCGAAGTCTGATAAATAGAGGTCCGTTTTATCGAGGTTTTACTGTATTTGAAATAAGTTTCTATACATGGAAACTACCTCGAATACTTTGTAAGCGTTAAAGATGTATTATTTTTTCGTATAAAAACGGCGCCTCGTATGAAAAAAAGGCAAGATATACTTTTTGTCACAAATTATACGAGCAATTCAAAAATGATTTTTAATTTGACATATCTCAGCGGCATACTATTTTTTTCTTAAAAAGAAATTTAGACCAATACCCATGATGAATATAAAATAATGAATATAAAATTCTTCTGCCACCAGTGAAGAAGGTCATTTTGAACATATGTTCTAGCTTTATGCCTAGTTAAAATCTTATTAGTGTTATTTTTTGTATTTTTCTAGTTTAGTATTATTGTATTAGTTAGATAGTTCTTGGTAATTTATTAATGAAATGAAAAATACGCGCTAAAACCTTTATTTTTTTGCACATGCATGATATAAAAATAAGGCAAGAGATGTTTTTTTATCATAAATTAACCATGGAATTCAAAAATAATTTTTAATTTTGAATATCTCAGTGGCGTACAATGTTTCTATCTAAAAAAAATTTAGACCATTACCCGTAATAAAATTCTTATTTGTATGTCATGAAATGCGAAATAAACACTGTTTAAAACTTACCAAATTTCATTGTCATAACTCAACCAGTGTTAGAGTAATAAATAAATGGGCAGCTTGAAAAAAAATTTTTAACACCCCGTATCTCGGAAACGAAGCCTTTGCGGACATATGTTTATCCAGCACACTGTACTTTTTTTATGTAGAATTACCCCTTACAGTTTGTCATACTTATTTAGAAACACCCTGTATATTATAATGTAAGCTTCATAAATAAAAAATATATTGGCAACATAATACAGTTCAATATTTTTAAACCAAAATATTTATACAAAATAAAAAAATACTGCTCCTAAAGAAACAAGATAAGTTCAAGAAATATAGAAAAAAAATATCTGCCAAAATATAATAAATCCAGTTCAAGTATACATATCTGCTTTTGGCATGCGCTATATTTTATGATTTATCACTGACAAGGGTACATATCAGCTTTTGGCAAACGTTGATTTGGTCATGTGGACATTGGACATATCCAAAATTTAAACATGGAGGGTAAACTACATTTTTCTGTACACTGGACATATCTACTTTGGGCAGATGGAGCATAAAATCACACATTATCAACTGGCATAAAAAAGTCCAAATCACAAAAAGTGGACATATAAGCTTTTGGCAAACGACCACAGATATGTATATATATATATACATATATATATATATATATATATATATATATATATATATATATATATATATATATATATATATATATATATATATATATATATATATATATATATATATTGTTGTGATCTTGATTATTGATATGAGATAATATTTTTATATGTCATTTAATTTAATCAATGCATTAATAATAATCTAATTAATTTACCAGATCACACATCAATATGTTTTCAATCTCAGGGCTTTTTTATACAATTAATTACTTACATACGTGGCTTCTAAGTATTTCTTAATGGTTCCTAATCGGGATAGGAAAGAAAAGAGTAAAATAATAACACATATGGGTTACAATTGTAATCAAAATATTGTTTATTTTATTTAAATGGCAATCACTGCTTAATATTTGCTATATCTTATTATTCTTAAACATAACATTTACACATGGGAATCTTATTTCCTTTTGATTTCCAATTGAAAGTTTTTATTAACATTTAACTATTATGATTTATTAGCAACAATTCTATTTAAGTTTGATGAAGCTTTTCTGATATTATTGATTATGTTTCTTCAATTTTAAATGTGGTATTTACTACGAAAAACCCATACATTCATGTCCAAACAAATGAGACTGACCTTTTTCTGGTGAACTGAGAATGTCTTCACACAAGACCCGTTTCCTGCTATCCTTGGCTGCACTCAAAACCTCGTCCTGGCTTCCAGTAATGTTCTCCTCTGAAACTAGCTCGTATAGCTCTCGTTTCCTGCTTCTGTCGTGATGCTGTGTTCTACCTTTTTCGAAACTGCAATCAGCTACCGGGAACTCTTGGCTCAAGGAGGTTCTTTTACTCTCAACCTGGCCTACCTCTCGTTCTACGATAGATACTCCACACTCACGGAACTACACCGGCTTTCTCACTCTCCGTACACTACCGTCTACCACTGGACTTCACTTCTCGACAGCTCAAAACATTCTGCTCTCTATTTGTCATTCATTCCCCTACTTTCTAAATATCCCTTCCAGATTCACAAATCAAACTTCCACCACCAACTCTCATTCGCAGTATTCCTAAAAACCAATTTTTAAACTTTCTAAATATGCTTAATGGATTTCAAAGAAAATAGTTAATTCCCATTCTAAAATTACTTTCTACTATATACAAATTTTAATGACCTATTCTCTATTTCCACTTAGTCTTATTTAGCATCGGCTAATGACCGATCCTTCCGCGAAGAAACGATAATGACCTATTAACGATTTCACTTGAGTCTTATTTAATCACTTCTTAAAATTAAATATAACAATTTGTTGTATACAGGTTGTTCTAAATTTATATGCCCGTGGTTGAGAAAATTGAAAATATTTTATATTAAATTGAATTCTGTTTATAATTATCAAAATTTAATTTTCATATCAAATAGAAATATAACAAATCCCCGCCTTGTATTCGATAAAATTTATCTGCATTTTTAAATAAATTTTCTCGAGGCAAAACCAACTCCCTGTATATTTCCTTACTTTAATCTACGTCTTATACCCCTTCTTCTTGTATTACTCTAATTAGTCCCACCTGTAGCGTAATTGTTTCCTTATTTTCAGTGTCCTCATCCTGTGTTAGAGTGTCGGCTATTATGTTGTCTTTCCCTTTTTCCCATATCAATCTTCTGTCTTTTTCTTCAGATTTTTCACATACTTTTACCGTGTATTCTGCATCCTCGTTTTCATATGCCTCCTCTTCAAATGCCACTGTTTCGATCATATCTTTTTCGCTTTCATTTGTTAGCTTTATTTCTTCTTCTCCTGAGCTCATCTCTTCTTTTGAGGAATCCCAGTTTTCTTTTGCTTTTGATACTCTCAATTTTTCTTCTTCTGGGCTCAACTCTTCTTTTGAGGAGCCACAGGTTTCATTTTCTTTTGTCTTTTTCTGACTTTTTCTCCTTTTTCTTCTTTGTCCTTGCTTCGTTGCCAAATTCATTTCCACTGTTTGTTCTTTACCTGATTCGTCCGTATTTTGTTTCTCCTGTTCCTTGTCCTGTTCTTCTTCTTTTTCTTCTGTTAGATTCATCGTATTATTTTTAAAATCTATCACTACATGTTTTTCTGCCAATTCGTCAACTCCTACTATCATGTCATGTGACATGTTTGGCATTATTACACATTGTAGTGCATACATCTTCTTACCCAGTCGTACCATTACTCGTATGCCTTCATTTATAGTTGCCAATGTCCGTTTGTTTGCGCCCACTAAATTTACCCTAGGTATTTTGTAAATTAAATTTGTTAAGTTAACTTCTTCTATTAGTTTTCTGTTGACCAATGTTATTTCTGATCCAGTGTCTATCATAATTTTAATTGGTTTCTCGTTGATAAATCCATCCACAAATTTTAAATCAACTCCATTTTTCTTTTCGTTGTTTCTTGCCAATTTAATAAACTCCTTGGGGTTACAAAAGATTCCTGTTTGATTTTTGGTTATTAGTGAGCGCCGTCGTGAAAAAACGCCGGTTGCTCATCGTAGTTTATATTTTCGTCATAATGTCTCTCTCCGTCATATTCATCTGTCTGGGTATTATTTACTTCTCTTCTATTTTCTCTTGGTCTGTCGGATCTGTTTCGGTTTTCTCGATATCCCTGTTCATTTTGTCTACCATTATTTCTGTTTTCTTGATTTGAGCGTGTGGTGTTTCTATTCTGGTATTCTCGATTTCTGTCCTCATTCCATTGCCTATTTCTTTGTTCATAATTTCCTCTTCCGTTGTCTCTATTTTCGTTTTCCCTTCTGGGATTAAATTCTCGTCTTGTATAGTCCCTCCTATTTTGATTTCTATCTCTGTAATCCTGTGTTTCTCGGAGCCTGTAATCTTCTCGCGACCTTCTTGATTTTCTTTCTCTTAAACGTGATTCTCTTATTTGTAGGAATTGGCATAAACTATCTATGTCTTTGTAGTTTTGCAATGTGATATGGTCTTCCAGCGTTTCTTCGAAATGTCTTGCAATCAGTTCGACTAATTGTTCCGATGAGTAATTATATTGTAGATGTTTTGCGTTATAGTAAATTTGTAATGCATATGTCCTTTCTGATATACCCATCCTATCATTGTATTTCCCATTTTGCAATTCCTTGTTAATTTCCAATTGTTGGACTTTTCCCCAGAAATAATTCAAAAATTTTTGTTCAAATTGTTGCCAACTGCCAAATTCTTCTTCTTTGCAATCGAACCATAGGCTTGCTTCATATTTTAGATGGTTTCTGATAGTTTCTTTTGCTGTTTCGAAATTTCCGATGTGCTGTATTTTCTTTTTCAGGCTATTTATGAACGGCACTGGGTGTAATCTTCTTACATCCCCGCCAAACCTTATCTTCACGTCATCTGTGCTATGTATAACCATTTCTCTTCTTTCTCCTACATTTTGTTGCGTCCGGTTTTCGGTGACTTGTTTTTCTATTTCTGTGATTCTTTTTTCCACTTCTTCTCTGTCTACTTGAATAGCATTTTCCAACTTGTTTTCCAAACTTTCCATTTCTTTTTTCTGGCAATTCGTTAACTCCTTCATTTTTATTTCTTGTTCTTGCATGTGATCTTTAATTTTCATTTCATACTTTTCTATGCGTTCCTCCATTTTCTTGTTGTTCTCTTCTATTGCTTGTTTCATTTTTTGTTGTGTTTCATCCATTTTTTGATCCAATTTTTGTTGTGTTTCATCCATTTTTTGTTCCACTTTATCCATTTTCTTTGATGTTTCATCCATTTTTTTATCCAATTTTTGTTGTGTTTCATCCATTTTTTGATCCACTTTATCCATTTTCTTTGATGTTTCTTCCTGATTTTTATCCATTGTCCTTTTTGCTTCATCCATTTTTTGTGACTGGAGTTGCATCAGTTGTAATAGTTTATCTATTCCTGATAATTCTTGCTGTTCTGATGCCATGATTGTCGTGTCTAAAATATCTTCTTGGTCTGAATGTTCTTTTTGTTTTTTGTTGTCTTTGCTTTGGCTTCTTGTCACAGACATTTGTTTTCAAGAATACTGTCCCCGCCAAATATGAAATTTTACTAGTATGTTACCAAGACGACTTTTTCTCACCCAAATATTATAAATTGTCAATAAATATATCAAATGTAAATATCGTAAAAATAAAATATTAAATCAGTCATGTAAAATTTGTACCTAAAGAGATCTAAAATTTTATGTTATCAAATGTAAGTATCTCACTTTTTACCACAGGCATATAAATTTTCAAATACCGGCTTTACTCTTTCTATCCTTCAAATTTGCCACTAGAAATACTTTCAAAATGCTTTCCACGTTGGACGACAGTTGTTGTGATCTTGATTATTGATATGAGATAATATTTTTATATGTCATTTAATTTAATCAATGCATTAATAATAATCTAATTAATTTACCAGATCACACATCAATGTGTTTTCAATCTCAGGGCTTTTTTATACAATTAATTACTTACATACGTGGCTTCTAAGTATTTCTTAATGGTTCCTGATCGGGATAGGAAAGAAAAGAGTAAAATAATAACACATATGGGTTACAATTGTAATCAAAATATTGTTTATTTTATTTAAATGGCAATCACTGCTTAATATTTGCTATATCTTATTATTCTTAAACATAACATTTACACATGGGAATCTTATTTCCTTTTGATTTCCAATTGAAAGTTTTTATTAACATTTAACTATTATGATTTATTAGCAACAATTCTATTTAAGTTTGATGAAGCTTTTCTGATATTATTGATTATGTTTCTTCAATTTTAAATGTGGTATTTACTACGAAAAACCCATACATTCATGTCCAAACAAATGAGACTGACCTTTTTCTGGTGAACTGAGAATGTCTTCACACAAGACCCGTTTCCTGCTATCCTTGGCTGCACTCAAAACCTCGTCCTGGCTTCCAGTAATGTTCTCCTCTGAAACTAGCTCGTATAGCTCTCGTTTCCTGCTTCTGTCGTGATGCTGTGTTCTACCTTTTTCGAAACTGCAATCAGCTACCGGGAACTCTTGGCTCAAGGAGGTTCTTTTACTCTCAACCTGGCCTACCTCTCGTTCTACGATAGATACTCCACACTCACGGAACTACACCGGCTTTCTCACTCTCCGTACACTACCGTCTACCACTGGACTTCACTTCTCGACAGCTCAAAACATTCTGCTCTCTATTTGTCATTCATTCCCCTACTTTCTAAATATCCCTTCCAGATTCACAAATCAAACTTCCACCACCAACTCTCATTCGCAGTATTCCTAAAAACCAATTTTTAAACTTTCTAAATATGCTTAATGGATTTCAAAGAAAATAGTTAATTCCCATTCTAAAATTACTTTCTACTATATACAAATTTTAATGACCTATTCTCTATTTCCACTTAGTCTTATTTAGCATCGGCTAATGACCGATCCTTCCGCGAACAAACGATAATGACCTATTAACGATTTCACTTGAGTCTTATTTAATCACTTCTTAAAATTAAATATAACAATTTGTTGTATACAGGTTGTTCTAAATTTATATGCCCGTGGCTGAGAAAATTGAAAATATTTTATATTAAATTGAATTCTGTTTATAATTATCAAAATTTAATTTTCATATCAAATAGAAATATAACAATATATATATATATATATATATATATATATATATATATATATATATATATATATATATATATATATATATATATATATATATATATTGTTATGATCTGCTTTCTATTACTTTTATATTAATTATTATTTACTTGATCAATTATTTAATTAACGCATATCATACATAAAAATTAAGAAAGAATCTCAGGGTGCCTTTTTATAATATAAAAAAATGTCTAAATTATCTTATGTTATACTTATCTTCTCTCGTGGTTTCAGTATGTCTTAGTTGATCCTTATCGGGATAAAATAGGAAAAGGAAATAAATAGAAAAATCATAAATAAAAACATACAATTACCTTTATTATCAAAAGCAATGTTCTGTAAATTTATCAATTAAATTCTGTGGGCATAACTGTCGAGAAGAAACTTTTACCATATAAATTAATCTAATTCAAACAAATATTTATCGCTTTGTTCTTGATACCATTAATAAACCCAGCTAAACAAACAAATTTGGTATTCGCAAAATTACTTATACTTCCTATTAAATTTTTGAAATGTTGGAATCTTAAATTCATATGCTTTTACGAAAAAAAAATTAACTTCTGATTATAAAAAAATCTATCACATAGGTTATTGACTGACCTTTTTGATTCACACACAATGATGTCTCCTCTTGACCCAAACAGCTCCTCCTTGTTGATTATGTTAGGCTACCAATCAAAGCTCTCTCCGTTCTCAGCAAACAATCCAGCAGGATACCAGCAACTATTTCTCCAAAACACAAGCCAGGCTTCCTTTGACCATTACTCGTTCAATAAACTCCAAATCTCTCTCCTCTCTTTCTCTCAACAATAATCTCCTGAGACCCAAGTATCTTTTTTACTTGGTGTCAAAAATAATTTTAATAACGATAATTCTTGTAACTTACTCTCTTGGACTTTACAGAATCAAAGAGGTATTTCTTCTCGATTTGATTTGTCTCTCGTTCCACTTTTCAGCTACTCTCACTTATCAAACACAACCACTAGTACTTGCTTCTGAACTACTCACGAAAACTTTTGACTGCTCCTCTCAGCTGCCGGTAACACAATAATCCCTCTTTCCAAAACTATCTGAAAATTCAACCTTCTCTTCTTCCCATTCCAAATTGCCAAACCAATCAGAGACATTTCTTCTTCCCCCTTCTTTTTTTCATTCGAAACACCCACTCATACTTTCAAAAATATTCCTACCATCATACTAATTACTTTCGGGAAATTCTACAAAATTTACTCGGGGTTAAACAAAAAGTTTAAAATTCCAAACTTTCTTTACCTTAATTTTCTAAGAACTAATTACCTATGGCTTCTATATTTCCCGTAATAAACAATCGGTTTAAAATACTAATCCTAAATAACTTTCACTTCACTTTTATTTACAAAAATGTTTTTAATATTCTTCATGTAAAAATTCATTAAGAAGAAACCACTTTGCGTTGAAAGCTAACTTCTAATAAATATTTACAAATCAATATACAGGGTGTATCAAATTTATGTGCCCGCGTTATATTAAAAAAATTAAAATGTTTATTCTATCTTTGATTGATAAATTGAAACACAATAATATATATCAAAAACCACCAACTAAAACAACAAGTAACAGTCAAATTCGTTGGAATGCACCATGCACCTTGATACAAAATTACACTCGAAATTATACCTGTACTGGCGGATTGGTCACAAATTATCACATCGATCGATCACAATTAAAAATAAAAAAATTGAAATCTATGCGTGAGGGGGGCACCTACACTTCAATCTATTTATCTCTTCCATAAGTGGAGGCGCCACTGTCGACGCAAGTGCCACTGAAAAGTGATGGCATAGTGCTCACGTGCTTTCTTTTAGGTTCTAGATACTATTTAAGTTATATACCCTTACGGTACCTGAAATGATTATCAAATTTTACCTATCCTGGCTATTAGCCTCTTAGTTTATTTTATAAAATCACTGACTCTATAAGTTTATTTTTGTGTATTTCCTTAAGAAATCATTTTTTAACCTTTCTAATAAACGTTCCGTTGAGACCATCCACCTACATGCTTTCACTAACTTGCCGTTGGCTTTTATTGGCAAGTATTCGAAGCTTCAATGAAAATATCAAAGTACCGCTTTATTATCCGAAAATGTCGTCTTACCATTTTATTCGAACTAACGTCCAAAAAACAAGGTTTTATTCAAAAGAAAACATCAAGTAACGGTACTTTTATCTATTTAAACATTCTTCTATAAAAAGGCTTACCTTTCCAATTCCATTTTATTTTCTGCTATGGATCGAGATGTAGAGATATTCGAGTTACATTCCGAGACCCCTCTCAGATTCAGAGTAAGATCTTTTCCATACATATTGTTTTTATATTTAGACCTTTTGCTTCTTTGCCTGTTTGACTTATTTAACTATGGCCTCATTTGAGAGTCCACACTTCAACTGTACATCTGGGAAAGGCCAGATGCAAGAAGGTCTGTAGGGCGGCCTAGAAAAAGGTGGAAAGATGCAGTCAAAGAAGATCTAGAGAAAATGGAAGTGCGACAATGGGAAGTGGCACAGGACCGACAAACATGGAAGGCAATAGTAAACGCGGCAAAGACTCACGACGAGTTGTAGCGCCATTGATGATGACTTCGACTCTACAAAGTAGTACTGTAAAGATATAAAAAAAACTGTCATTCTAATTCAAAGGTCAATATTAAGATCGTATAATCGTAGTAAGATCGGTCAATTTAAAAACGTTGCTGCGGCTCGTTATATTCAACTTTGTCCAGTACTGCCCCTCCTTTATGTAAGAAAGTACCGTCTAAGACAAAATAATAAAAATTAATTGCAAAAAAATATGTATGTATCGTACATATGCAAATCACCTTCAAACCATTTATTCCTTGTTTCTTATTAGCGCTCATTTGCGTGTACCATTATTTGAATTTACAACTATAAAATGACATGTGCACGTCAAATAAAACCCGGATTTGTCTCAGTTTGTCAGTTCGTAAAGTATGCTGAACATCGCACCAAAAATTACGAGCAGCACATTCCGATGAAATTGAAATAGCCAAAACAAATACTACCGAACCGCTAAAAATACACGTTTTCCAATAAGAATGCAAGAGGCGACATGCAAAGATGCCAGGTGCGGCTTGAGTAGGTGGAGGCTACCTGAAGATTTGATCAGATATACGTAATTATGAATACATATTGTTGTAGAATTGTTTTTTTTTTAATTAAAAAAAAATTATAGTTCATCATTTAAAAAGAAAATTAAATTTATACCAAAGACCATTAGATCATAGATTCTCATCCCAATCTAATTTAGCTATTAGACAGTGTTTCGGGAAAGTAAAAACGATTAGTGATAATGATTCGACGAAATGAATTGCTACACTAACAAACAATTCGTGATTAGAAAGTGGACATATCGTTTGGCGAGAACAATAATGTTTTTAAAATGTTTCCGGGAAGATTTAATGATGGTAAACATGTTGTTTTAGTTTTTAGAAGTAAAATTAGTATGTAGGAAAAATCTAATCATGATATTTCTTAAAATTTGACAAATTGGAAAGTTATATAGAAAAATATTTGGTTCTTCAGAAATGTGGTATGAAAGGTTTTGAGAGAGGCTTGTTTTTGTTTGGGTGGAAAAGATCGGTAGAAGGGATAAGAAAGTTGGAGTCTGAATTTGCGAGCGAAGAGAGGGTCAGTGGATAATGGATATCTGAGGAGAGCAGTCGAGTTTCCAAAAGTGAGAGATCAGTGTATAGTGTTGTGGTCGGCCTTTGCGAGCAGAATCAAGTTGAAACCGAATTGTCGACCGGTTGAAAAGTTAGTTTTCCTGGTCCGAGGGAGATTCCTTTGTTTTGTCTAGAACGAGTAGCTGATTGATATCTATTTCCACAAGATATCGAGCAATGAGAAAATTGAGTAAGAGAATTCGAGCAAGTCCTGTGTGTTGTTTTTGGAAGCAGTTTGGACGAGAGGGACCTTTTCGCAACATCCAGAGAGTACGTTGGGAGCATCGAGGACCACGCAATCCGGAAAAAGAGGAAGGGAAGAAACAAAAAGGTTAGTCAAATCATTTGTCGGAAGGGAGAGAATTTGTTCATATCAGAACCATATTTGCTTATTTGTTTATTGAACATTACTATAATGCAGTTAGTCATTTCAAATTTAAGAATTAAATTCAAATGAATAAAAGTAAAATTTATTAAATTTAGTATGAGAAAATAATAATTTATTTAAATAATTTTTTTTTGTTAAAACAAAGAGATATCAGAATTAAAGTTTGATTTATTAAATAAGAAATTGTTGCAACAAAGTTAAATTTAGTATTTTTAAATCATATGTACAAGGTTTATTTGGTAAATAAATAATATATATTACATTTATATGATATTGAATGTTTTTAATTTCCCTGTTCCATCCTGGAAGAAGTAAGCAACTAGAAGTACTAGAAGCCACAAATCATAGGTATTGTATCAAATACAGAATTAGCCCTGAGAATAAAATTTATTGGAATATTTAATTTGAATTTGGTTTTTGTTTTACATAGGCAGTGATTAAAGTAATTGATTAATTAATTAAAATAAGAATTTGCTAATTAATCTAAATAAAGAGATAAATTAGAGCATAAAAATATATCTCTATTTTTAAGTTAAACCGCGTGATGTTCAACTAAAAATCATTATAATTGTTGTAGGAGTCTTCCCAAGTAGCACAATAAAAACATTTTAGTTTTATTTAGGGTTTATTAAGGTTGTATTGTGGTAAATAAGAAGATAATGGTTTTAAAGTTACCTTGTAGATATACTGCCAGAACTTTAAAACTGTTAAGCATTTGTCACTAGTTTTAAAGTATCTAATAGAGTATCAAATAAGACTAATTAATCTTAATTGATAATTTGTCTTATTGTATGTAGTTTTAAAATGGTTTATTCTCAGTTCACTTTAAAACTAATCAGTTTTATGAAAAACTGCCGGAATATTTGGTTTTATTAGATTCTAGTTTGTGGTCTTTTAGTTTTATTGCCGTTTTAAAGATTCTCCTAATATGAATAATAAAACCTATTATTAAAACTACTTGATCTCAAGACTATTATGTCAGTAAATCATATGCCTTAAAACTATTTTTTTAGTTTTCTTGTAAGTTGCTTTCTTAGAAGCAATTAATAGGCTATATTAAAACCAAACGCTCTTAACTGAATCAATTTGGTTATCGTAAAGACTAAACTATGATTCTTGTTAAAAACAAAAAAACTAAACTCATCCCCTCTACTTTCATGTCCAAAATGGTCGGCCATTTGTTTTAAAGCGAAACAGTGGTGTAGTGAGTTGTAAAAAGTGGAAGTACAGTTAGTATGGAAGAATTAAGTCGCAAGTACTTAAATATAAACGAACTGGTCATTACGGCTTATTTTCCAAAGAATACAACACACACACAACACTACGACGCCTCGATTTTAAGGTTAGATTCACATTAAAACCGAGTGGCATTATTGACAGCAGCATTAAAACTAAATGGTTTTAATTTCAAGGCAACCTTGCTTTTATGTAGGATATATGCTCTTGCAAAGTTATAAAATAAAACCATTTAATTTTAACAATTCTCTGTCGATAGACTAAATAGTTTTATTTGGTTTTCGGCCATATGGCTTTCTGGAGATGCTGAAAGCCATGGTAGATTACAATGTAACTCATACATAAAAATTATAAATAAGCGACTTAAAGACATACATCCGATTTATTTTAACATTAAAACATTGAAATTGTAGATACAATTATTTTTCTTTCAAATTAATATTTTTCGGATTTAAATTGTTTTATTATTATTTCTTAATCGCCAAAAGTCAGAAATCTTAGGGTGCGTGAGTAATTTAGACCTATTTTTGTTAACATTATCAATAAAGTTGGGTGCGCGAGTGTTTTTCTACCTTGACAGTCCGAAATAACTAAGTACTTTTTATTATTTTATGTTTACAAGTACGTATCTACCTATCATAACACATGTAAAAATTTGTTGGCTTATAAACCTTTTTAAGTTTGCTATAAAACTGCCTGCACTTAGTGTCTTTTAACATGGTATTAAAAGTACCTTCAAAGCAGCTTTAAAACCAGTTCCTTAAGAAACAAAGTTTTAAAATGGTTTTTATTTTTGGTTTTATTGACCTCTTTCAGTGTGGGCCCGTTTATGCTGAAAGCGGTTTTATTGCAACCTTAAGGTTTACTTAAAAGCCAATTGGTTTTAATTTTAGTTTTATTCTATAGTTTTAAAGCATCCTTAAAAGACTTAATAAACCCGTTCGGTGCTACTTGGGTTATTCTAAGGAGGAATTGAATTGATTGCAGAATAAAGTAGTTTTAATTACCTTTTATAAGAAGCAAGATCACAATCTACAAAGAAGAAGAAGAAAATTTACCACAGGGAAGATCTCAAATAAAGTTACGCATATACAAAGCATAAAAGGGCATTAAATAATATTTAATTATTTATTCCCCAAATGAGAAACATTTCCTCAATTAGTAAATATAAACCAAATAATAAACCCATTAAAATGTAGAAAATACAAGGAAATAAATTTGTTACATTCTATTGTAATATTATAAACCTCATAATGATTGTTATTTTCTTTAAATAATTATTTTATTTCAATTTTTTCTGTTTTGTTTTGCACCTTTTTTCTAAAAATAGTTGGCGCTCAACTTATATATGAACTAACTATTAGGTGGAACCATTATTCTTTAATTTCAATTCTATTGCCACTTATTCTTTGTATACCCCTTGTATTCAACCCCGTATCTACTTTCAAGTCACTACAAAGCTGTTTCTATGCTGGTAGTCCGATATGCGATTTCTATCACGTCACGTTTCACTTCAAAGTAATAGAAGCAGGAAAGCTTTTTTCTATATCTTTTAAAAGTGAAATTTTGGTTCATCAAACCAATTCTGTTGTTTAATCTAATCTTGGGTGTTTTTTCAATGTCTAATCACATTTTGTTGGTAAACCCCAGTTAAGCATATGATGTGCACCATAGATGTAGCAAGCCACAGTACCATAGCTGCTACTACAATCAACCAACATCCCCATTGAAGCTAACAGCTCCATCTGAGAAAATATTCAGCCTCTCCACATCTTAACAATGATATTATTCAGCTCTCATACAGAATTACCTCACAAAAAATATATGTTCTAATAATTGATTTAAGTGTATTTTAATTGATTTAAGTGTATATTATTTAAGTGGGAAAACGTCAGGAAAAAAGTTTGAGGATAAAGAGACTTGGTGGTGGTCAAACGAAGTACAAGAGTACAAGGAAAAATAAAAGAGAAGAGAAAATTATACAAAAAGTGGCAAGAAACCAGATCCGACACAGATCTTTAAAAATATATGGTGGCGAAAAAGGAAGCGAAAGTAGCAGTAGCAAAAGCCAAAGCAGAAGCGTATTCAAACCTATACGATCAACTTGATACCAGGGAAGGCGAAACGAAGATATATAAAATAGCCAAACAGAGAGCAAAGAAAGCAAAAGATTTTAATCAGATTAGATGTATCCGAGATGAAAATAATAAAATACTAGTTCACGAAAGGGATGTCAAAAAGAGATGGAGAAAGTACTTTGACAGCTTATTAAATGAATAACAGACAGACAGCCTGTAGAGTCAACGGAGACAGTAGCAGCAATGGTCACCAAAATAACCAACGAGGAAGTGGCTCAAGCGCTTCAAAAAATAAAGAAAGGAAAAGCGGTAGGACCAGATGATATTCCTGGGGAAGTCTGGAGAGCATTGGGAGAGACAGGAACAAGGTGGCTAGCAGGTCTATTTAATAGAATTATGGAAGTCGGACAAATGCCAGACGAATGGAGAAGCAGTATACTGGTACCTGTTTACAAAAACAAGGGAGATATACAACAATGTACAAACTACAGGGCTATAAAACTGCTTAGCCACACCATGAAAATATGGGAAAGAGTAATTAATAGACGGATACGTGAAGAGACCGAAATATCCGAGAATCAATTTGGCTTTATGCAGGGTAGATCAACAACAGATGCAATTTTCATTATAAGGCAGTTGATGGAAAAATACAGGAGTAAAAAAACAAACGCTCATATGGTATTCATTGATCTTGAGAAAGCATATGATAGAGTTCCTCGAGAGATTCTGTGGCGGACACTCAATAAGAAAGGAGTCCCTGGTGAATATGTAAAGATTGTGAGGGATATGTATGAGGGATTAACGACTAGTGTTAGGACAGGTGTGGGAGAGACTGATAAATTTCATGTGGAAGTAGGATTGCACCAAGGCTCTGTGCTTAGTCCGTATTTATTCTCATTAGTTTTGGAACAGATAACAGCGAAACTACAGGGTAACATTCCATGGTGCTTAATGTATGCTGATGATGTCGTGTTAGTAGGAAATAGTGAAAGAGACTTAGAACAAAAACTGGAACAGTGGAGACAAGCTCTGGAGGAAAAAGGTTTAAAACTTAGTAGGACAAAAACAGAGTATTTGGAATGTTCATTTAAAGATGGAGCTACTACAAATTAAATGGTATCTTTGGATGGTGAAATGATTGTGAAAATCAATAGTTTTAAGTACCTAGGATCGGTATTACAGAGTAATGGAGAAATAGATGGAGATGCATGCAGTAGAATTAGGGCTAGATGGATGAAGTGGAAAGAAGCGAGTGGTGTGTTGTGTGACAAAAAAATTCCAATGAAGCTGAAGGGAAAATTCTATAAAACAGCCATAAGACCGGCTATGATGTACGGAACTGAATATTGGGCAGTGAAAAAAAAAGAGGAACAACGAATGCATGTGGCGGAAATGAGAATGTTTAGATGGATGAGTGCAGTGACAAAGAAGGATAAAATTAGAAATGAGTATATTAGGGTAAGTCTAGGTGTGGCACCAATTGATGCCAAAATGAGAGAGCATAGGTTAAGATGGTTTGGTCATGTTCAACGTCGAGACGTTAATCACCCAATACGAATAATAGCTGAAGTGCAGATTCCTGGAAGGAGTAGGAGAGGAAGACCAAAGCAGACCTGGGGGAGACGATAAGGCAGGACATGTTGGTAAAGGGGATTAACATTGATATGACCCAAGATAGAATTGTGTGGAGAAATGCAATTAGGGAAGCCGACCCCGCATAGGGATAAGACAAAGAGAATGATGATGAATTGATTTAAGTGTATTTTTACATTTTTTTTTTACTATACAGCTTTAGAGAAGATTGTTGTTTATTAATAAAAAATTCTACCTATTTATATTTAATAAATATGATTAGTTAATATAATCTTTTATTTGTCCCTGCAAAATTTTTCATTTTTCAGGTTTGCTTTTAAGGTCAGACGTATCTGCACCTGAAACAAAGTTAATCAAAGCCTTTAAATATTGTAAATTCATATTAGATTCGTGGAGGAATCCTGGAAGGCCTTGAAAATAACTATTAATTAAGAGCATACGGTAGCGCGCCATCAATATAACTTCGGGAGATAGTATCATATCCTTTTTCGAAAGTTCTGCGAAATTTTGGCAACAGTGGCGATGTTTGACAATTAATCTAAGATCAATATTTTGACATAATACTCATGAGCTCGCTAAATGGAAGCAATAGAATACAATTTTATTACCTATTAGTAAATAAATATTTATAAAAATAAACCAAAATGGGTGAAAATTTTATGTTACCATAGGTATTTGCACGAAATAATAATAAAACGCTAAAAACCTTCCATGGTTGATGCGGCTTTATGTAAATAAAGAAATAATAATAATAATAAATATACGTTTCGTTGTGAAGAGAAACAAGAGCCGTCTTATTTTATTTAGTGCATAGGGCGCCAAAAGCACTCTAACTAGTTTCAACAATTTTTTTTAAATAGAATTTTAAATGAACTTTTCCCATTTTTTTAAACTATTGATAATATTTTTAGAATAAAAAATCCTCCTAAAACCTTATATACTCGCAATAGAATTCGAAATATTTTCACGTAAATATACTTACCTATAAGTAAAACTCACAATAAACAATAATCTATTTTTTCAAATAGTCCAACAACTCAGGTCTATTAAACAAAAATATAATAAATTAATTATAAAATCAACACTACTTACGTATGTGACAGTATGTGTGTGTTTGTGAGTGTGAGTTCACAAAGAGGGGATGGTATCTACTTCCCTATTAGGTCTGGATCCCGCGTATGAAAAAAAAGTTGATTAATAGCAAGCTGAAAATTTATTATTAACTTAAGGGTGTCTAGTCGGACAAACATTAATATATGGGAACATTGGAACAGAGGAAGTTTTAACTGTGGAACAGGTTAAAAATTTGGAACGGTCAGACCACGAAAACGGCACATTTATTTTGTCCGACAGAACAGACTTAAACTCTCCGAACAGAGATTAAAGTCTCATGCAAAAATCAGACTGCTATTTATCACCAAATTGGCGTTTTAATGAGTGGAACATGTAGAATATGTCAAATGACAGGAATTATGACAGGTGATAAATAGCAGTCTGATTTTTACATGAGAGTTTAATCTCTGTTCGGAGAGTTTATGTCTGTTCTGTCGGACAAAATAAATGTGCCATTTTCGTCTTCTGACCGTTCAAAATTTTTAACCTGTTCCACAATTAAAACTGCCCCTGTTACAGTGTTCCCATATATCAAAGTTTATCCGAATAGACACCCTTAAGCTATTAACAAATTTTCAGCTTGCTATTAATCAACTTTTTTTTCATACGCGGGATCCAGACCTATATATAAAGCAACACTAACGAATTCTTAAAATAATACACTACTCCACTGAACAGATATCGATACAGATAACAGAACATAAATCTGACGCAGGTTTGTCAAAATGACAGTGACACTTTCTCTACGTTGACTAATCAGTTATTTAGTTATGATATGTTCGATTTCTTATTAGAGATAAAAAATATTAGTAGTTCCAACATGACACAAAATCTAGGCATTGGATAAAAAAGTTTATCGCCAACCGTTACTAAAGCCATTCATTATTGTACTCATTTGCTCTTATTTGCGGCAGTAAAGTAACACTTTATTGTACTGAAAGAAGAATTTTACTTTACCTGCCGCGATTAATCGAGATTGAATGTAAGTGGTCGATGGCAGTAATCGATTATTTATTTGACTTAACTTACAATTTATTTACTTTAATTATTAAAAATATTGTACAAAATTTACATTGTTAATTAAATTTATGTCAAAAATCAAAAAGTAAAATCCTGTAGTATTTTGTAATTATATTCATATAAAATAAATCAAAACTTTACCGATTCAGCAATTATTCAATATTGATAACTATCGATTAAAAATCAAAAGCGGCCTTCATGCCAAAGTCATCTGTCATCACTGTCATGCAATTTTTACTACGTCATAATTACGTCTAAAATTTAATTTTCAACTAATAAATAACATTAAACACACACTGGATGAAGGAAAAACAGATCAAAAATTATTTAAATTTACCGGATACTACATCTTGGCAAGAAAAATGTAAGAATCTTTAGGAAACTCTTTACTATATTACGAATATGTTGCCAAATATCTGGACAAAATATTAAAAATTAAAGTTGCAATCTTGGACCGCGTTTTTCGTTTTGACGACGCGCTACTGTAGCCTCTTAATAGCCGTTATTGCCTCGAAATCCGGCGAAGCGTTCTGCAGTGCATAGGACATGTAGCCTGGGCCCAAAAATCAAACTTAATAAAAAGAATATCAGCAGTAGTAGTTAAGAATGTTGGTTCGTATAGAATTTTAATAAAAACACACATAACAATATTTTACCTAGTTTGATATGACTGACATTCTTTCTTAATTTCTTCTGCATTTCTTCTTTCAAGACATTTGCTACTCTACCATTTTTCTTTTGCATTCCAGAATTTCGTTTTGATTTATTTATTGATTTTGTTGTATTCTTCAGTATTTTTATTTTTCTGTTTTCGTCTTCTTTTTATTAGTCTCAATATTTCATCAGTCATCCATTTGTGTTTGTTATTAATAGTTTTATACTTTTTGGTTGTGCCTTCTCCATGGCAGTACGGCAGTACCATAACCATTTAAACTTCTTCAGTCATTCGTGTGAGCATCATCTCCTCTGTGCCTCAAGCTGGTATTGATGATAACTGCTGCTCTTCATCTGGGAGGGATAGGAAAAGCGTAATTAGTTTTTAGAAGGTTAAAGGGATGGGACATATTCCATACAACTCCATAATGTAATATGGAATAAGAACATCAAGGAAAAAAATGATATACCAAACAATAGTACGAAGCATCATGACATATCCCGCAGAAATTTGGGCCATAAACAAAAAAAAACCCAAAAGAGCATTCTGGCAACCGAAATGGAATACTGGCGAAGATGCTGTGGTTTCACCAGAAGCGACAGAATGACAAATGATTAGATAAGGAGAAGAATGTAAGTGGAAAAAGATGCCCTGCAATATATAGACGAGAGAAGACTAAAATGGTACGGCCACGTACGCAGAGCAGAAAACACATGGAGAAACAAGGTTGCAGAATATAGCCCAAGAGGAACAAGAAGAACAGGACAACCGAGAAGATCTAGGAAAAATGAAGTCGACGAAGTCATGTCTAAGAAAGGAGTGGAAGACGCAGACTTGGAAGATCGAAAGGAATGGAAGTCCTAGTTGACAGAAGGGAAACGGCATTAGCTGTAGACAACCCTTTTATATATACATATTTTCTGTTAATAAGGAGTTGAGAGTAAAACATGACTTGCCTGTGCAGGCCCTGAAGCAGACCTATTCTCTACCGAGTTCGTAAAAAAGTATCTACCCTTTCTATGTACCTGCTCTATTGCCCAATCCACTGCCATTTTCTCTTTTTTCCCACTGCCATATATTTTTCAATAAACCTTTTTATCAGATTTTATAAGTTTCATGTTAATTTTGCCTTTGCCATTTTTGCAACTTCCTGCAATTTCTCTGATGTTGGCTTTTTTGAGACTCCGATGTCTTTTTTGTCTGTTTATTCTTCGTCTACCGTTTTACTCTTATTCATTCTTTTTTTCTCCGGTAAGTATATTCCTCTGTCAATAGTCCTCTGTAGTCATCTGCCCATACTGGCTTATGCTCATTGTCCTCTATTATACCTAACTTTTTCCTCTTTGTTTTTTATTCCGTCGTTTTTCAGCCCTGATTTGGTACCAACTTCTATTATCTATTATCGTACCTGAGTACGATATGTGCCTCAATTGTAGGGTACGGTGCAAGTGTATGGGCACACACTTGCACCGGGACTAGTGTATGGGACTAACAAATAATAAAAATATTGAAAAACTAAATAAATCACAAAAAGGTTTCCTTGTTAGAATGACAGGAGCCTTCAGTGCTACAGCAACAACAGCTTTAACAGTCTTGACTGGTGTAATGCCCATGCACTTGGAAGCACAAAAACGTGCATGTAGATATTGGCAAAGAAAAGAAAATTATGAAAAAATAATACAATTAATGGGAATAGAAATAAGAACAAAAAGAGAATTAGAAGAAATATTATATAGAAAATGGCCAAACGAATGGAATAAATAATTCCCCTAAAACAAGACGTCTCTATCATTTTATTCCAAATTTAAATAATATACCAAATTATTTTAACCCAAAAAAAGGATTAATACATTTCCTTACAGGGCATGGTCCGTACCCTACATACCTGCATAGATTTAATTTAAAAGATGATGAATATGTGAATGTGGAGAAATAGGCACACCAGAACTTAATTGCGAAAGCCAAGCAAAGACACAAGAATTACAAAGAATGAGAAGAGACCTTGTTGGCATAAATATAGAAAATATAATACAAAATTAAGAATTATATAAGTAATACACTAAGGGCCGGTTGTTCGAACGCTAATCAAGAAGTTGATTATAATCAATCATTTATTGTAATCAATTTTCTTGATGGGAATCAAATCGCGACATGAAAATACATGTAAAACACTAATCAGTTATTGATTGTAGGTAAAACAGTAATTAAAATATAGCCGCAGCTCTTAAATTATTAAAAATTGCTTATTATTATTATTGATTTGTAAGTAAAAACAAGAAATTAACATCAGAAAGAGTTTAATTGTGTTTTATTTTAAATTAAAACCAAAATAATATAATAAATCAGTCAACATAACCTCAAAATGCGACATCTGTCAGAAGTACGCTTAATCAAATATAATTGTAATTAAATATTTGATAATGATCAGTTTTGATTAGCGTTCGAACAACCGGCCCTAAATAATTTAGCGGACGTAATATCAAAGAAACAATTATAATTAAATAATATCAGACGAAGAAGAAATCAAGTAAATATCCAAACTATATAAATTTAAATAACAAATTATAAAATAAAAAATGAAAATTATGAAAGGTACATATAAAAATATGAAATAAAATAATAGTATAACTAAATAAATATTTATATAATAAAAAATTAAAAATTAATATTAAATATAATATAAAATAAAATAAATAAAAGATAAAAAATTATTAATCAAACAAAAAAAAAAGATATATGTAGCTAAAAACTTGAAATTTTAAAACTCACTGGATATTTTCGGCTAAGGGTCTGAGGCTCACCGAAATACCATTGGGGATATTATACATATTATATAAGTCAAATAGACCTACACTTACAATTATTTCTAACTATTTTTAGATTAATAGTTCTGGCATTTCTCATCTGAGAATGAGAACTGGAAGCACTATAAAAATTATATTTTCACAAAAAAAATAAAATTTAAGATAAAAAAAAATTAAAACTACATTTTGTTTATTAAAATTGTTTAGAATTGTTTATTAAAATTGTTTATTATAATTATTTATTAGAATTATTTGTAATTTATAATTTTCAGAATTAGTAATATATTAGGGTCATTATTAATTAGTTAAATTAAATTAGAAAATTGTTAAAATAAAAATTATGTGTATCAACTACTGTAATCCCATCAGGAAACGACCTGGATTAGTCTCAAGAGGCCAGGTCATTTGTATTTACTATAAATAAATAAATAAAATTATTATTATCGTATTACATCTGATTTTTGATACGCTGATACGCACTCCCCTCGTGTATCCTCAGAAAACCTTCAAGGACATCATACATGTGTAAGATCCGTTCCTGAAAAAACTAAATATACTCTTCTGCTATATTTATCATTGTCCATTTATCTTTTGCCTCTAAGTCGTTGTTGATGATTCGGAAAAATCGCCGTCGCTGTCGAAGGAATTCAATAAAAAAATAAAAAAAGATTAAAGGTAGAGCCGGTCGTAAATCAACGACAGGGATATATCGGTTTTAGTTTTGAGATGTATTTTTATTTGTGCGTCAGTGTTGTCGCATTTTTTACATTTTCTTTTATGAAAAATGTTTCGGGAGGTATTTTTGTCTCGGCGAGATGCACCAAAAGAAATAAGGAAATGATGCGATTATTACAGAAACGGCGATTATGACCTGTCATCAAGGTTTTCTTTGAAGCGAAAGTTTTCATCGCTGTAATGCAAAATTACACTAAGAAACAACATCTTCTGTTTGACAAGAACATAATGTTTTTGACACAATTTTAATGTAGATTTTTAAACTTCGTAATTAGTGATCTTATTAGACGATAATTTCTTAAGGCGCTTTTGTCACCTTTTTTAGAGTGTTTTTGTTCAGCGTTACTTCTTCGTTCCAGTTGTCTGGGATCGTAATACTTTATTTAGAACTGGTTGAGGTGTATTGCTATCAGCCTCTCCTCCATTTTTTAACATTTCTGAAGTTACTCCATATTTTCCTGGCGATTTTCCTGGGATATTTTCCTGGTGTGTGTGTTTGAAGAGTTGGCTTGGAAGCTAGTCCTTTAGCCACAGAATTGTAATATAAGATATTGGTTTTTAATAGTATATTATTCAACGAGCATGTAATGATGGCTATTACTCACGATGATGAAATTTGCGACACGAGCCGTTGGCGAGTGTCGTAATTCATCAGAGTGAGTAATAGCCATTACATGCAAGTAGAATATTATACTTTTTCTACGACCTTTTTTATTTAGATTAGTAGAAAAATGTAATTATCAACTACTAACATTATTTAAAACGAAAATTTTATTTTTCATAAGAAAATATATTTTATATAACTATGGTAACACTGTAAGAATTACACTCGGTGAGCTAGAAACAATCAAACAGTTGTCATTATGTTATGGAATGACGGCGGCTTTTAAAAATAAGACATATTTTAAGGCAATTACATGAAAAAGAACGTGTACTCTCAATTAAAATCTATTGTATAATGAACAGTACGTAAAACAGAATTCATTGATATGAATTTCATATCCGTAAGTCCTTTTACGAAATTAATACCGATTGTTTATTGTTTACCTTTTAATAACGTCAATCTAAAAATGTCAAAGGTTGAAATTTAAACGTAAAAAATATACTAACCCATTTTTAAAGTTAAAAATCCTTTAAACATTTTTCAAATTTAATTGTTCATATAAATTACAATGATTATTTTATTAATTAAACAAGTTTAAGTAATTTTATTTGCTAATAGGTATATTAAAAGTGCCATGCACCACTTGAATCTAACTTCAACCCGTGAGTAATGACCCGCGAGCAACTTCAGCCCGTGAGTAATGAATTATTACTCACGGGTAAAGAAATGGGTGTTATTATCTATTCAAAAATAGCGAATAATGAGTATATTATTAAACGGTCGTAGAAAAATAATATTGTCATCGTCATCAATAGCTCGACAACCCTTTTTGCGTCCAGCAGAGGGATCACGAAACTCGATTATCGACTTCAGTCGATCGAGTTAACTCGATAATCGGGAACTTTGTTTCACGACATTCGATAAATCGACTCGACTCTACCAAAATTTCTCGACAACCCTAAAGGAGTCGAGTTAACCAGTTTTGAAGGTTACGCTAGTATTATTAGTGTGTTTTGGACTAAATTAAAAAAATATATAAAAATTCTAATATTTGTAATTATTTTCTATAAAAATTTATTCGTATATAAAATCACAAGTGCTTTGTTCCAAATTTGTTAATTTCTTAATAAAAATTACAAGTATGCTGCCAATTGTTCGAGAACATTTACTGCAAATTCAAAGAAGGCAAGAAAATCTTGCATTGGTTCGTAAACGTGAACAACTCAGACGAAATCAGGAACCATTTGAACTGCCTGAAAAAAGATTTATATAGTTATTTAGACTCTCTAAGGACTTAGCATCAATACTCATCCAATTTGTAGGCCATCATGTAGCAAAAAGAAAAGTAGCTAGAGGAATAACTGTAGAAAGTATAGTCCTTTGTAGTTTACGATTTTACGCAACAGGGTCATATCAAAGGTGTTTTGTAGAAGAGTTTAATTTTGGTATAGCCCAGAGCACTGTTCATAAGTATGTCCATCTAATAACTGATATTTTAAATGAACATTTTATGCCTCAGAAAATAGCATTTCCTACAAGTGAAGAAGAACGGGAGGTTTTAAAAAATTATTTTTTAAGGAAATGGGGATTTCCTGGCTGCATTGTGGCACCCATATAGCTATCTTAAAACCAAGTATTGAAGAACACAATTGTTATTTCAATGTAAATCAACCGTAACAATATCGACAATTAGCTCTAAACAACGAAAAAAAAAACTTTTGAACATGTCTTTGGTTGCCTACATAAACTGAACAGAAGTTAGATACAATCCAGAAACTCGATTTTCTAGTCAATCGAGGTTCGTGAACAACTCAATAGACTCGATAACGAGTTAAGTCGATTTATTCGAGTCGACTTTCGTGATCGTCTGCTGGCTTGTTCTATGATTTTCCGCTATTCTGTTCTGTTCCTTGTTCTTCCAGTGGGTAACCTCAAGTGTTTTCAAATATTGTTCCACTTGTTCCATGTATCTAAGTTTGCGTCTTCCCTTTGACCTTCTCCCTACTGGTGTTTGCCTCATTATATGTTTTGGTGTTTCGGTCTTCAACATCCGTTCAACATGGCCCATCCAGCGCAGACTTCCAATCTTTATGGATGTTATGACGTCGGGTTCGTTGTATGCTGCGTATAGTTCAAAATTATATCTTCTGCGATATACGTCATTTTCTTTCACCCCCTTATATATGTGTCTGAGGATTTTTCGTTCAAACGTACCTATTAAGTTCTCATCGCTTTTCGACAGTGTCCATGTCTCTGATCCATATATAAGGATCGGCTTTATCAGGGTTTTGTATATTTTGCATTTGGTTTTTCTCGTGATGTTGTTAGATCTTAGATGTTTAATTAGTCCATTATATGTTTTATTAGCAATATGTATTCTTCTCTTAACTTCTTCTCTGACATTATTATCTGCGGTTACTAGTGAACCTAGATATGTAAAACATTTTACGATTTCGATGTTATAGTCTCCTATTGTCAGATTCTATAGGTTTCTTTGGCCTGTCGATTTGCTGGCCTTTATGTATTTTTTGTTTATTTCATTAATATATAGGGTGTCCCAAAAACTGAAAAATACGTGTTCAATCATTTTCAAAAATCTACCCAATGACACCAAACACCAACCCCCACTACATCCCCTGGAAGTGGGGTGGGGGTAACTTTAAAATCTCAAATGGAAACCCCTAGTTTTTCTTGCAGATTTGGATTCGTTACGTAAAAGTAAGCAACATTTATTCAAGACATTTTTTCGAACTGTGGATAGATGGCGCTATAATTGGGAAAAACGATTTATTCTGATACCATAGGTAAATTATAGAAACGGTCTAATATCTCGAGCAATACACTTCCAAATGAGAAACCAAAAAACAGGTTTTTAATATTTTTCAAAAACCTATCGATAAACACCAAAAATGACCCTCCAACCCACCCCCTGGAGACGGGGTGGGGGGTAAATTTAAAATCCTAAATAGCACTCCACTTTTTATTACAGATTCGAATTCGTCATGAAAAATGAAGCAACATTTATTCGAAACATTTTTTAAAATTGCTGATAGATGGCGCTAATAAATCGTATTTTTCCAATTAAAGCGCCATCTATCAACAATTCTAAAAAATGTTTCAAATAAATGTTGCTTAATTTTTCATGACGAATCCGAATCTGTAATAAAAAGTGGGGGTTGGTATTAAGGATTTTAAAGTTACCCCCACCCCACCTCCAGTGGGTGGGTTGGGGGGTCATGTTTAGTGTTATTCGATAGGTTTTCGAAAAGTATTAAAAACCTTTTTTTTGGTTTCTCATTTGGAAGTGTATTTCTCGAGATATTAGACCATTTCTATAATTTACCTATGGTATCAGGATAAATGGTTTTTCTCAATTATAGCGCCACCTATCCACAGTTCGAAAAAATGTCTTGAATAAAAGGTGCTTACTTTTACGTAACGAATCCAAATCTGCAAGAAAGACTAGGGGTTTCCATTTGAGATTTTAAAGTTACCCTCCACCCCACCTGCAGGGGGTGTAGTGGGGGTTGGTGTTTGGTGTCATTGGATAGATTTTTTAAAATGATTGAACATGTATTTTTCAGTTTTTCGATCCGATGTTTAGTTCGCGAAATATTCGACCGTTCCACTACTTTTGGGACACCCTGTATATAATATAATACTGATTATTTGAGTTCACTGCAATGTTTTTCCAGCATTCTGAGCAAGCTGGTCAACCAGAACATTTTCCTTGATGCCAGTATGACTTTTTACCCAAATAACTGTAATATCTTTATTATATATTTTATTTTTAATTGCAAAAATAATACTATTTCCTTTATGTTGAGTCATATTTGAGTTTAATCCTTTGATGACCGATAATGAATATGATAATATAACTACTTTATTTATCTTGTTTAAATTTAACCAATCTAACGCTTTTTCATTTTTTTTTCATTTGCTTTTCTTATTTTTGTTTTACTAACTTCTGTCTAGGGCGCTTAGTTTACAATTTTACTAAATTTATAATCTACAATATAACAGTTATTTATGTACCAAGTCAGTAAAGTTACTCTGTATCGAACAAGTCTGATATTATGAGCAGAGCGAGCCATAACCCATTCTCATTCTTATTTTTTTTTTAATCAATAAGTTGAATAATATAGAGGACATTTTGCATAATTTACAATTATTTGACATATTTATAATTTATCACATTGAGTTTTATCTTCAAGAAATTCCTTTTGGTCTGCGATAGTTCCACTGTCATCAGCGTTTAGAACGATGAAGTTGAAGAAATTGTAGACTAATCAATTTTTACATGCTACTATACATGATAGTCCGTGTCGCCGGCATCCGAACATCTTGCCACAAGCTCTAGTACCTACAGTTAAAAAATACTACTCTCATGATGTTATAGGGACCTGCGTCCCCTGTAATCCGTATCACTGTTTGTATCAATTTAGTCTTGGAAAGCCTCGAACTTCCAGAAGATGGCATGCATAGAAGTCACCCTGGGCACTAGGTGCTTCAAGAGTCGGTTCTGATGTCATATTCATATTCAGCAACCCAAAAAACGCCGGAATAATCTGTTTGCGTCAATTTAGTGCCTAAAATCGTCGAAATTCAAGTAGTGCCTTAGTAGTAGCACTGGGCAACAAGTGATCCAGAGGTCTGTTTGTATCAATTTAGTGACGAAAATTCTCGAAATTCCAGATGACGTGCCTTAGCAGTTACCCTGGGCACCAGGTGTTTTGGTGGTCGGTTCTAATGGCGTATGTGTGTTCAGCCACCTCAAAGCCGCAGAGTAATCTCTTTCCCCGCTCTAAACCCCTCAAAACTCCAGGAGATGATAGCAGTAACCCTGAGCAGCAGGTGCTCTGTGGGTCGGTTTTGAGGACGTAGGGGAGACCGGGGCTAGTTGTCACAGGAGTAAGTTGTCACAGGAGTAAGTTGTCACAATGCCGATTTTTACCTTATTTGTAAAGTTAACACGCTGTGCTATCTACACTCGAAAGGTCTTACTCATCACCAATTCCACACAAAATATTGCAGAGATCGGCCAGTAATTATTTCTCTTATTTGGGTAAATGTGTTTTGAGGCTTCTCATGTAAAATTTTTAATATTCAATCATTCGTTCTGTGAGTGAATTTGTGAAACCAAGGTAAGAAAAATGTATTTTAAAGGGTACCTACTGTCAATCCTGTAGACTACATATATGTAGGCATATTAATATATTTATTCATTTGAATATTTGAAGCTTATGTGGGGCTGGTTGTCACAAATTACACGGGGCAAGATGTCACAACTATGTCACTGTGACAACTTGCCCCGCAGCATTTAAATTTGTTGAAATTATTTTAGAATGTATTAAAATCAAGTTAGATTGGTGCAGAATACAGGGTATCATTTATGAATTTTTCAAAAGTAAACGTGGATATTAAATTTGTGAAAAAGCGATTTAATACATACAGGATTAAAATTATTGTTTTACAGGTACCTACTTGCTTACACAACGATAGTGTTGCCGTTCTGAGACTATAATCCGTGTTACAAATAACATATCTATTGCTCAGCCTGTGCTTTTGTTAGCGGCTTGGTAAAACTTAATATTACACAAATAATGTCATAAACAATTTTTATTGGTTTTGATACCTAATTACTTTCAGATGGTTAGAACATACAAGCGAAAAACCCATCGAGTTATTCCACCTTTGGATGATTTCTTGAGAGCAGCAGAAGCTGTAAGAACTTCTTACAGCTTCTTACTAAGAAGTGAGGAATATAATATAATATCTATTAGGAAATAAAATAAAAGCTGCAACGAGATTTTGGTATAGTCGGTTCGCTAAACTCAGACGCATCTAGCTCGTGGTTTTAGTAAGTACTTAATTTTACCAATTTGCTAAAATTGGCAAAAAAAATTACTAAGTAGTTAATAATTACTAAATAGTTAGTAATTTTGCTAAGTTTGGCAAAATTGGCAAAAAACAGAAACATTGTTGACTAAAATCACTGGCCAGTTGTGTCGTTTAGCGAACCGACACATTATCGGAGTTTAGCAAGATTTATCAAAAGAAAGTCAGAGACCAATAGAACTGTCTAAATGGGATACAAAAAATCTCGACTCGCTTTCTGTGAGAGGGAAGAAATCGAACTAGAAAAATATTTAAAAAAAGCTTTTGATATGTACTTTGGTTTAACATCTATTGAAGTAAGAAATTCTTCTTACTTCTTAAGTTTATAGTGCTTCTATTGAAAGTTAGCATGAAAACAATGGGCGCCTACTGTCAATCCTGTAGACTACATACAGTGAGCACGTAAAGGTTGGAATAAATTCATTTTCTCGAGAATGGACGATTTTGAAAAAAAATCCCGAAACAGGTCAATTTTTATTTTTAAATTACGACTTTTTGGCATATATATCATACTAGTGACGTCACCCATTTGGGCGTGATGACGTCAACGATGATTTTTTAAATGAGAATAGGGATCGTATGATAGCTCATTTGAAAGGTACTTCAATTCTCTATTCAGTAATATAAACATTAACATAATTATTTATACAGTGCGTCGAAAAAATTTTTTTTGAAATAAATTTATTGACATAAAAAGAAGAATATGTGTAATTTATTTAATTCAAAATACATTTTATTGCTCTCAGAAAACAGAAAAATTTGTTTATTTGAAAAAGAATCATTGCTTTTCGCAAATTAAATGCTCAAACTGTCAAGAGGCAGGTGGGTGGCTGCTTTAATATTGAATTTAAGCAAAAAACAATATTTATTTGTCAAATAAACATTTTTGCCTGTTTTCTAATAGCAGTAAAATGTATTTTGAATTAAATAAATTACACAGATTCTTCTTTTTATGTTAATAAATTTAATTAAAAATTTTTTTACATACTGTATACATAATTATGTTAACGCTTATATTACTGAATATAGAATTAAATTGCCTTTCTAATGAGCTATGACACGACCACTATTCTCATTTAAATTAATCATCGATGACGTCATCACGCCCAAATGAGTGACGTCAATAGTATGATATATATGCCAAAAAGTCGTAATTTAAAAATAAAAATTGACCTGTTTCGAGATTTTTTCCAAAATCGTCCATTCTCGAGAAAATAAATTTATTCCAACCTTTACGTGCTCACTGTATATGTAGGCATATTAATATATTTATTCATTTGAATATTTGAAGCTTTTGTGAGGCTGGTTGTCACAAATTACACGGGGCAAGATGTCACAACTATGTCACTGTGACAACTTGCCCCGCAGCATTTAAATCTGTTGAAATTATTTTAGAATGTATTAAAATCAAGTTAGATTGGTGCAGAATACAGGGTATCATTTATGAATTTTTCAAAAGTAAACGTGGATATTAAATTTGTGAAAAAGCGATTTAATACATACAGGATTAAAATTATTGTTTTACAGGTACCTACTTGCTTACACAACGATAGTGTTGCCGTTCTGAGACTATAATCCGTGTTACAAATAACATAATTATTGCTCAGACTCTGCTTTTGTTAGCGGCTTGGTAAAACTTAATATTATCTACACAAATAATGTCATAAACAATTTTTATTGGTTTTGATACCTAATTACTTTCAGATGGTTAGAACATACAAGCGAAAAACCCATTGAGTTATTCCACCTTTGGATGATTTCTTGAGAGCAGCAGAAGCTGTAAGAACTTCTTACAGCTTCTTACTAAGAAGTGAGGAATATAATATAATATCTATTAGGAAATAAAATAAAAGCTGCAACGAGATTTTGGTATAGTCGGTTCGCTAAACTCAGACGCATCTAGCTCGTGGTTTTAGTAAGTACTTAATTTTACCAATTTGCTAAAATTGGCAAAAAAAATACTAAGTAGTTAATAATTACTAAATGGTTAGTAATTTTGCTAAGTTTGGCAAAATTGGCAAAAAACAGAAACATTGTTGACTAAAATCACTGGCCAGTTGTGTCGTTTAGCGAACCGACACATTATCGGAGTTTAGCAAGATTTATCAAAAGAAAGTCAGAGACCAATAGAACTGTCTAAATGGGATACAAAAAATCTCGACTCGCTTTCTGTGAGAGGGAAGAAATCGAACTAGAAAAATATTTAAAAAAAGCTTTTGATATGTACTTTGGTTTAACATCTATTGAAGTAAGAAATTCTTCTTACTTCTTAAGTTTATAGTGCTTCTATTGAAAGTTAGCATGAAAACAATGGGCGCCTACTGTCAATCCTGTAGACTACATACAGTGAGCACGTAAAGGTTGGAATAAATTCATTTTCTCGAGAATGGACGATTTTGAAAAAAAATCCCGAAACAGGTCAATTTTTATTTTTAAATTACGACTTTTTGGCATATATATCATACTTGTGACGTCACCCATTTGGGCGTGATGACGTCAACGATGATTTTTTAAATGAGAATAGGGATCGTATGATAGCTCATTTGAAAGGTACTTCAATTCTCTATTCAGTAATATAAACATTAACATAATTATTTATACAGTGCGTCGAAAAAATTTTTTTTGAAATAAATTTATTGACATAAAAAGAAGAATATGTGTAATTTATTTAATTCAAAATACATTTTATTGCTCTCAGAAAACAGAAAAATTTGTTTATTTGAAAAAGAATCATTGCTTTTCGCAAATTAAATGCTCAAACTGTCAAGAGGCAGGTGGGTGGCTGCTTTAATATTGAATTTAAGCAAAAAACAATATTTATTTGTCAAATAAACATTTTTGCCTGTTTTCTAATAGCAGTAAAATGTATTTTGAATTAAATAAATTACACAGATTCTTCTTTTTATGTTAATAAATTTAATTAAAATTTTTTTTACATACTGTATACATAATTATGTTAACGCTTATATTACTGAATATAGAATTAAATTGCCTTTCTAATGAGCTATGACACGACCACTATTCTCATTTAAATTAATCATCGATGACGTCATCACGCCCAAATGAGTGACGTCAATAGTATGATATATATGCCAAAAAGTCGTAATTTAAAAATAAAAATTGACCTGTTTCGAGATTTTTTCCAAAATCGTCCATTCTCGAGAAAATAAATTTATTCCAACCTTTACGTGCTCACTGTATATGTAGGCATATTAATATATTTATTCATTTGAATATTTGAAGCTTTTGTGAGGCTGGTTGTCACAAATTACACGGGGCAAGATGTCACAACTATGTCACTGTGACAACTTGCCCCGCAGCATTTAAATCTGTTGAAATTATTTTAGAATGTATTAAAATCAAGTTAGATTGGTGCAGAATACAGGGTATCATTTATGAATTTTTCAAAAGTAAACGTGGATATTAAATTTGTGAAAAAGCGATTTAATACATACAGGATTAAAATTATTGTTTTACAGGTACCTACTTGCTTACACAACGATAGTGTTGCCGTTCTGAGACTATAATCCGTGTTACAAATAACATAATTATTGCTCAGACTCTGCTTTTGTTAGCGGCTTGGTAAAACTTAATATTATCTACACAAATAATGTCATAAACAATTTTTATTGGTTTTGATACCTAATTACTTTCAGATGGTTAGAACATACAAGCGAAAAACCCATCGAGTTATTCCACCTTTGGATGATTTCTTGAGAGCAGCAGAAGCTGTAAGAACTTCTTACAGCTTCTTACTAAGAAGTGAGGAATATAATATAATATCTATTAGGAAATAAAATAAAAGCTGCAACGAGATTTTGGTATAGTCGGTTCGCTAAACTCAGACGCATCTAGCTCGTGGTTTTAGTAAGTACTTAATTTTACCAATTTGCTAAAATTGGCAAAAAAAAATACTAAGTAGTTAATAATTACTAAATGGTTAGTAATTTTGCTAAGTTTGGCAAAATTGGCAAAAAACAGAAACATTGTTGACTAAAATCACTGGCCAGTTGTGTCGTTTAGCGAACCGACACATTATCGGAGTTTAGCAAGATTTATCAAAAGAACGTCAGAGACCAATAGAACTGTCTAAATGGGATACAAAAAATCTCGACTCGCTTTCTGCGAGAGGGAAGAAATCGAACTAGAAAAATATTTAAAAAAAGCTTTTGATATGTACTTTGGTTTAACATCTATTGAAGTAAGAAATTCTTCTTACTTCTTAAGTTTATAGTGCTTCTATTGAAAGTTAGCATGAAAACAATGGGCGCCTACTGTCAATCCTGTAGACTACATACAGTGAGCACGTAAAGGTTGGAATAAATTCATTTTCTCGAGAATGGACGATTTTGAAAAAAATCCCGAAACAGGTCAATTTTTATTTTTAAATTACGACTTTTTGGCATATATATCATACTAGTGACGTCACCCATTTGGGCGTGATGACGTCAACGATGATTTTTTAAATGAGAATAGGGATCGTATGATAGCTCATTTGAAAGGTACTTCAATTCTCTATTCAGTAATATAAACATTAACATAATTATTTATACAGGGCGTCGAAAAAAATTTTTTTTGAAATAAATTTATTGATATAAAAAGAAGAATATGTGTAATTTATTTAATTCAAAATACATTTTATTGCTCTCAGAAAACAGAAAAATTTGTTTATTTGAAAAAGAATCATTGCTTTTCGCAAATTAAATGCTCAAACTGTCACGAGGCAGGTGGGTGGCTGCTTTAATATTGAATTTAAGCAAAAAACAATAGTTATTTGTCAAATAAACATTTTTGTCTGTTTTCTAATAGCAGTAAAATGTATTTTGAATTAAATAAATTACACAGATTCTTCTTTTTATGTTAATAAATTTAATTAATTTTTTTTTACACACTGTATACATAATTATGTTAACGCTTATATTACTGAATATAGAATTAAATTGCCTTTCTAATGAGCTATGACACGACCACTATTCTCATTTAAATTAATCATCGATGACGTCATCACGCCCAAATGGGTGACGTCACTAGTATGATATATATGCCAAAAAGTCGTAATTTAAAAATAAAAATTGACCTGTTTCGAGATTTTTTCCAAAATCGTCCATTCTCGAGAAAATAAATTTATTCCAACCTTTACGTGCTCACTGTATATGTAGGCATATTAATATATTTATTCATTTGAATATTTGAAGCTTATGTGGGGCTGGTTGTCACAAATTACACGGGGCAAGATGTCACAACTATGTCACTGTGACAACTTGCCCCGCAGCATTTAAATCTGTTGAAATTATTTTAGAATGTATTAAAATCAAGTTAGATTGGTGCAGAATACAGGGTATCATTTATGGATTTTTTAAAAGTAAACGTGGCTATTCAATTTGTGAAAAAGCGATTTAATACATACAGGATTAAAATTATTGTTTTACAGGTACCTACTTGCTTACACAACGATAGTGTTGCCGTTCTGAGACTATAATCCGTGTTACAAATAACATATCTATTGCTCAGACTGTGCTTTTGTTAGCGGCTTGGTAAAACTTAATATTACACAAATAATGTCATAAACAATTTTTATTGGTTTTGATACCTAATTTGGATGATTTCTTGAGAGCAGCAGAAGCTGTAAGAAGTGAGGAATATAATATAATATCTATTAGGAAATAAAATAAAAGCTGCAACGAGATTTTGGTATAGTCGGTTCGCTAAGGTCAGACGCAACTAGCTCGGGATTTTAGTAAGTACTTAATTTTACCAATTTGCTAAAATTGGCAAAAAAAATTACTAAGTACATAGTTAATAATTACTAAATGGTTAGTAATTTTGCTAAGTTTGGCAAAATTGGCAAAAAACAGAAACATTGTTGACTAAAATCACTGGCCAGTTGTGTCGTTTAGCGAACCGACACATTATCTGAGTTTAGCAAGATTTATCAAAAGAACGTCAGAGACCAATAGAACTGTCTAAATGGGATACAAAAAATCTCGACTCGCTTTCATACAGACTGCACCAATGGAAACCAATTTTATGTGTGCCACAATTGTGACTCGGAGGACGATATGTAGTTCTTTCTAAGTTTGTGAGTTCTTCTTTGAACAAAAACGTTTTATTTTTTATTTACTTTATTTTTGTAATACTGTGACAATTTGCTCCAGGTACTGTGACAACATGCGCCATCTAGGGGCATGTTGTCGCACAAATCCTGTCAAAGGTTAAACTATCTTACAATTTTAACTGCTGGTACCTACAATTTAAAAAAAATATGAACGGGTAGCTTACATACCAACTCATTGTTTGGAGAAAGTTTCGTTTAAAAAAGATAAAGTATGTCGGAGTTAGAGAGCCAGAACCAAAAACTGTGACAACTAGCCCCGGTCTCCCCTATTCTTATTTAGCGACCCCAAAAACCACCGAATAAAAAAATATATAAATGAAATTTTGTTTGTAGAATTTTTCCTTAACATCATCCTCAACATAATGCAAAAAGTTGGAAGTCGATAGGTGCTGAATTTAAAAATCGATTTATTCCGGTATTTTTAGTTCTAAATGCCCTGGTATAAACTAAATTTTGTTTCCAATAGCTCTTTATAGTTTCAATGATATTTTACCAGTCGACAATCTCAAATTTTTGTCGTACCGCATTTTTCAAACTAGATATAAAAATGATTAAAGCACGTTACGGAAAATATCCCAAATAATTCATTCTCGACTAAAAGCTATCGAACAGGATAAAAATAACGTCTAACATCCCGTAGGTTTATTTAAAAACTAGTTTCTTTTAAGTAAATTCAATTTTTTGATTGGCCGATTGATTGGAAACCAATCGAAGGCGATCGGATCGTGACGGCGGCATCGACAGGGTCGTTCGAAGGGCCTTCTCAGGGCGTCTCCCGCCGCCGTCATCGTCGCCCGTGCCTCCGTCGTCGTTGAGGCCACGTCGGGATGCTCCACGGCGTCGGCGTCTACAAAAATCGAACATCTATACTAGAATGCGCAAGAAGTGAGGTCGAGAGGTCAGAGGTCGGTAGGAGGAGGAGGGAGCATCGGTCCACCGATCCGATGGACTTTTTTACGATACTCGTATATAACTATATATATAGCATCCGAGCCTGGTGTTCGATATTGGATCTGCTGGCTTTTCTGCGACGCTTCCAACGCGCGCTCGGGACTATGTATATATAGATGATTCGGTACATAAGGTGTGTATATAGAGCCCGATTGGTTCGATCGGTTTTCGATATTGCGAGGAAAAAGGGTATCGGGGCGGGCCGATTTTACTAGGAGATTCGATTGATGGGTTGGAGGTGATTGGGATGGTTTGGAGGAGGAAGGAGTGGCTCTCCTTTACTCCCAACGATTTTTTTGTCCTTGATATCCCATCAAATATGCTATCTATTAAAATTTTATAGCCAATTTACTTCTAGACGAGGTTTTTATACCTTAACATTTTATGGAGTAAAAAAGAAATTTTTCGTAAGAATAGTCCTTCGCATACGTCTTTATACAGAATGTTTGTACAAATTAATGTCATGTAGCAGGTTCGTATTCGTCTTATTGATATCTCATTGGATATGACCCGTCGATGTCCTTACTTATGTCCTTATCTCTTTCATCCTATTTATATCGTAAAGGCAATTGAAAGAGATATAATATAGTAAAGCAGGGGTAAAAAATAATTTTCTACGCTTTCTAAATTTTCAGTAGACATTTGCCAAATACATGGCAAACTCATAAAGCAAACATTACTTTGAAAGCCAAAAAGAAATAAGAATTATTGCTAACTTGTACTCTGGCCTACAGATTATAGCGTGAAGTATCGAAAGCACTGAATGTAAGAGGGCGGTGAAAAAAAAAACATTTGATCTCAGTTTACCTTTACCGTTGGAGTAAAAAAATCAATAGTGTTTGTTTAAATACATAAAGAACTAATTACAGTGGCTAGTAGATCAATTAGTGACCACAATACATAAAAGATAAATCATCATGAAAACTAGGTAAGTATATCTATAGACCAAATTCTCGATGAGGGCGTAAAACTTAGGAATGATAGACTTCAAAAAATTGGCAACAAATTGGTTTTACTTGGACTGCGCGAGTTCTAATAATTATTATACCCAGTCCCCTTTATACTACTAGCGCAGCTTTGGGAATATAGCTCGATAATCTGCTATCTCTTGAGCTTACGGTATACAACAAGGAAGGTAACAGGATCACTTGGTTGAAGGCTCATTTGATTGGATTGAAAGATAATGAATATGAAGACTATTTAGCTAGATCAGTGTTCGTCAGGATCTTTCTTTCACTGGCCTGGTTATGTCAGACATAAAAATGAAACAGCCAACGTGACACTGACATCTTCACCCTGTATTTGAGGATGATGAAAAAGAGCTTTACCAGTAAGGGTGTCTCAACGTAGCAACAATGTGAATGTGGTGTTAATGCTAGATGCTTCAGGATGGTTCTCAGTTTTGCAGAAATTTTTTTTATCGTGGAGTACTATTTTTGGTCATACGAAAAAGGTCGCGAAGAAGGTCCATGCTTAAAACTAATATTACATTCTTATGATGACTAAAATTTAAACCATTCCAAATGAGTTTTAAGGAAAAAGAATCCTAACATAAATATGAGGATATTCAACTAAACAGATATAGGTACAGGGATAGTTAAACAGCTACTGCTACTATGTGGAAATGTTTTTAAGAGGCCGCAGATAAGATCAATTCGTCACACCTAATGACCTAATACAATGCTTAGCACCATCCCTAAAGCTACTATCGATACGACGGACGCATCCGTTTATCCGTTTATCAAATACTGAATATTAGATATACTTAAAGATTATGGTGTAGCAGTACCAACGGTAAGGCATAAAGACTGTGGCTTGGTGATACTCCTCCATAGATCCCCACCGGAAGGGCAAGACGCAGTAGAAGTATTTCAGTATATTGCAACGTTAAACCTTAAATCGTTTGCAAGAAAACAACGTGAATCTGCTCCCACCGCACTCTCGTTGCTCAGTCTTATCACAAATCCAATATGTGTATATGATCGGCAATTGGTATAACCAATTATCCCAAGAAGTAAGGCCATCGGATAGTATCTTCGACTGGAAGACATGTAGGACATTAAACCATATTTCATATTACAACTGTCGTAGGCCCAGTAAAGACCAACAAAATAAAGTGGAAGCTGCAAACTGCTACTGGCTATCTGTGCGAATAGAATACTTTGCTGTGAAAAACAAGAAAATATGGAACATCTGTCATGCCCAAGATGTCTAGAAATTATTATTCTTCTTCTTATTCAGCCTGTTTGCATTCACTCCTGGATAAAGGCCTCTCCATGAGTTCTCCATTCTTCTCTATTTTGTGCTATTTGGTGCCAGTTTCTCCCCATTTTTGCTTTGATGTCGTCTTGCTTTTTTGTGCTCTTCCTCCACTACGACTCTGCTCGCGTGGTCTCCAATGTACAATGTTTCTCGTACACCTTTCGATGTTTTGTCGTGCCACGTGTCCTACAAAGTTCCATTTCATTTGCGCAATTCTTTCAAATACATCTTTCACCTTCGTCCTGTTTCGCACTTATCCTCATTTCGTATAGGTTTCCTCAGAAATACTCCTAACATAACCCGTGCTAACATAGTTCCTACATAATCGCCCTCTGTATCGTTCTCAATCTATATGCTGATACCGCTGTAAGTGTCATGAAGCTGAAGAACACCATCGGTAATGAAGATGCGGCGTGGTATGTGAGGGGCTGCAGTTGCCGCCATTACTGCGCCCTTTGGTCGTTTTTTTGTAAAACTGCAGGGTAGTCTACATTTCTTTGCTTGTGCTCCAAATCTTCGATGGTAGTAACACTGCTCGTCAGATGATGACTTGGTACTCTTGACCATTTGAATCTGTTGCCGTTCTTCAGCTACAGTTGATCTGTTGGATAAAGCGCTCACTTGGTCATCCAATGCAGCCACTGCTTTGTCTAAGGTAGGGCTTTCGGTAACAGCCATGACTGGAAAACTAGAACATCGGAGGTACTTATCGGCTTTCTTAGCAAGCTTTTCTAGATCTCCATCAAGAACAGATATAACACTTCGAACCGAAGGTGGTAGGCGGTCCAACCAAAAAAATTTTAGAACTTGTGTACTAATGTTATCCATGGCCAGAGCTTGCATTCGGTGGAGAAGTTGAGTGGGTTTTAGGTTACCCAGAGTGAGCTCCATTAATCTGTGGATCCTTTCATCTGAGCTAATGCTATACCTTTTGAGAAGGCGAGCTTTCAGTTGTGTGTAGGCATTGCCAGCAGTTTGATTCTTTACAATATCCGCCACTTCTATTAGTATGTCACTGTTTAAACTAGCAACAGTAAGGTCGAACTTGCAGTTGTCAGATGTGATTTTGGCTTGTCGGAACTGCGCCTCCAGCCGAAGAAATCATAGTTCTGGTTCATTGCGCCAAAACTCTGGAGCTTTTATGCCTACCCGTGCAATTATTGGGTGATCATTGCCTTCATATGGTGTAGCATTATCGTTTGGCATTGCTTGGTCGTTATCTGTCATAATGTCGAATTTAAATCGTTGTACTTACAGTTTTTTTTTTTCTCGGGATCACCAATGTGGCCGGTTTGCGGGATGCAAAGTAGTCGGGGCACACTTTAAACTATTTTATTGGTTTATTTACAACAAACTACATACTAAAACAAGTAAGAAAACTATGACAGTTCTTTACGGAGTTTCTGAATGTGTTCTGACAGACGTCCGTTAATTCGTCTCCTCTTCTTTCCCCAGCCGGTCAACATATATTAGGTGGTCGTAGGTTAACTGCCAATCTGCCACAGTCTCCATTCCACAGGTCATAACTGGTAGAATAAAACTGTTGAATACCCTTTTCTTTAGATTTACTGGTATCTTTTTGTTTTTCAAGGCATCACTGAGTCTTCTTACTGCTGCCGAAATTATTAGAAATTTACAAAAAACGTGGGCCGGTTTACTTTTGTTATTTCTTAATATGTATTTCAAATTTAATTTAAACGAATATTGCATTTAAGTCTCATTAAAATTGACCAACTCTTAGGTACTGTTCGGAGTTTTCAGATTCAGGGAAAGTCAGTGAAGGTATGTAACAGTGGCGGCTCGTGACCTCAGTATGCGGGTAGGCTACACATATACTTCGGGTAGGCGACAAAAAATATCCTACAATTTGTAATACATTTTGAGCCGTCTTGCAATACTAAATGTAATCTATGAGCGCAAGAATGTGTAAAAATTGCTTTTGGAGCATCTACTTTAATTTTTGATTGTAATCCGTTTAAAGAGCCAGCCATTACACTTGCACTATCGTAAAATTGAGCAATTAATTTATTTTTGTAATCATATGGCTCAAGCACGTTTGAAATTAAACTATATAGAGCGTCTGCAGATCTACTCTCGCTAACATCAAAAAACCCTAAAAATCTTTCTGTTACCTGACCAACTTTGTTAACAAAACGGATTGTTAAAGTACACTGTGATTTTTCGGTTATATCAGTAGTATCGTCCGCTAGTATAGAAAAAAATTGACTTTCATTAATTTCTGTTGAAATTTCATTTTTTACGTAATCGGCAAGGCAATCTATTAAATCATTTTGTATTGTTTTTGACAAACCCGTGAACACCCCTTCTATTTTTTAACATGATCCTGGATTTCCTGATCGCGTTTAACTATGTACTAAATTAAAAATTTCTTTAAAATTACCCATGTTTGAAGAATTATGGCTCTCATCACGACCGCGAAATGCAAGTTCTTGTTTTACTAACAGAATTGTAACATCAATTTCTTCAACTTCTTCAATCTTTTTCAACTTCTTCATTATATATCTTATTAGATAGAGAAATTTGTCCAGCTAAAGCACTGTCAATAGTTTGTTTATTTTTTTCTAACCGTTTTAAACCTAAGCAATTGTTTAAATGTTCTTTCGAAGATTCATGTTTTTTTACACTTGCTGATAAATTTTTCAAATCTGAATATCCCTGACTCACCCAAACATTTTGCTTCAAATTTGAGAGCAACAGACAAGGCCAACAGAAAAGTGAATTTTTAAAATAACTTCCGCTTAGCCATTTATGATTTTCATACCATATTGTTTTAAACGATCTCGAAAATGGTCGATTGTCTTTTGTCTTATCTGTGGATAAAATTGTTAAATTTGGTAAAGGCCGGCTCATTGAAATAATTTCTGATCTTTCTTGATTTTTGCGCCTTGAAAAAGGCGTCTCGATCAAACTGCATATTACAACGTTTAAAATATTCACATTCGATGACTAAATAAAGTTTTTCCACCAATAAAACTAACACACCTACGTTTCAACAACGTCAAATATTACTTATTTTATGTATGTATCAAATAATAATTTACTCTTCGAATAAATTGATAAGTTAACAATTAATCTGGCTTTAAATTTTTAATTATCTATATAATCTAATAACACAATTCGTCAGTTTAACTTTAAATTATCCAAATTGTATTGAAACACAATAAAAATATAATGGACGACTGACAAATAACTATTCACAGATTTATTTGTCGTTAGTGAATTATTACTAAATTAATATAAAATTAAAATGCCCTTCAATAGACCGATCTCAAATTTACCTCTTTATTATTCAGTTTTCATAAACAAATTTAAATTGTCCTACCTAGTTTTATTCAATACTTAACCTACTAATAACAGCCAAAATCAAAAAACAATTATTTAAAACAGTTTCAAAAGACACAAGAGAAGCAACTGATAAAATTTTGTAGGTCCGGCTATAAGACTCTGTGCCTATCCGCCCTTTCAAAATCGTAGAATACGGTCGCTACCAGCAGACCTGCAGCAGGCCTGCTCGCGTAAACAGAGAGAGATCGCACGTCAATTCGGTGTTGGCGTCGTTCTATTTCAGGCTACGTTTTCAAGTGCCTGACCAAGGAAGAATATAGAATCTTATACAGTACTACTGATACTACAAGGAGCGTACAATAATTATAACTACGGAGAAACTTTTTTGGATATTTTTAAAAATAATTTGGATAAGTTTTGCTATTTTATTGTAGGTATTGTGTCAAAATTGATAAATTACAATTTTGAAATAAGTAATTTATATTAATAATTACATTTGTACTACATTTGAAGAGGGTAGGCGGCGCCTACCTTGCCTACCCCGACGGGCCGTCCCTGGTATGTAAAGCAATGAGCAAAAGCTATATTCTATGGCTTGATACCATCCTGCGTCTATCCCGTTCATTCGAAGTTCGATGTAATTTGCAGAACGGGATTAATAAAACTAGAAAAGCGCAGTAGAGACATGATGTATAAAATCGATATCCTCCAGTCACAGCGGTGGGTCCTTTTATATATATAAAAAGCGAAACTACAGATGACATCCAGGCTCAAAACGACGACGGATGATCCTCCGCTCCTCTCGCGCCTTTGCTTTCCGTTCCCTTTTCTAAGTTTTCCTTTTCTGATGCCGATCTGATACTCTCGACCCGAGCGGAGTTCGATACTCTTCCTGAGAGACGTTCGGTTTGGACAGCTGAGCAGTTAAACCGTGTTTGCATCGCTCGGCACAATAATTATTGTTTTGGCTCAGGTCAGGTTCTTATTAAAATTAATATTACTTACACTGTTAAAATAATATCAGCCTGAGTATAAAAGGAATCGCTGAAAATATAATTAGATAAAATAATTTTGCACTGTCTCAATTTAATTTAATTAAATACTATTGTTTCCAATTTTTCTTTTTTATTTTGTAAGTGCCTCCAAGAACAGTAACATGACTTTTAACTTGTTCGCAGTGGACCTAAATACTGCCGCTGACTCCATACCCCTGGCAGAGGTTTTTGAGTCAGGGTCGACATGTGGGCAAAAGTACACCAAGTTTGATCTTTTTTGGTTCATTTGTCACTCTGTCTATTTACGATATCCTCAAGATTTGACGATATATCCAGATATCGAAAGATCTTTCAATTGTTTTAGACACTGTTTCGGTGAAAGGCCATGTTCTACTCTATATAGCAGAATGCTAAAGATATAACAATATAATAACCGCATTTTTAAGAAAATTCTTAGTGTATTGTTGGTGCAATCTTACAACCTTTTGCAATCTTCTTACATGATGTTCTAGTTTCCTCTATTCTGCTTTTCATTTCCTCAGTTAAGTCCCACTTTCCATCCAGACAACAGCCCAAATATAATGTGTATGACTCTACTCTCTCAACTATTTCCCCATCTATCCTGATAGAATTTAGATTTTTAGCTACCTATAGAAGTATTTATTTTGCTGATGGCTATTCATTTATCTAGTTATCTCTGTGAAAACTTTTAAACCCATTTGTTTACTATGGTCTTTTACTGCTGATAAAAGTAATAATGTGTAAATCATATTTTAAAGTTACTAGGAAAACTATCAGCATATTTTAAGTTTTTGATGACTAGTCCGTCGGAAATTATATCTTCTGTTCTGTCTTCTACATCTTCTCCAAAAACCTTTTCTGCATATAAATTAAACAAAAGCGAAGAGATCACACATCCCTGTCGATATTTTTTAATAAAAGGAACTTCTTCGGACGTCTGTTCTTTAATTCTATGTCATCTTTGATTCCTGTTCAAACTGGCTATTATATTATATAAATATCTCTTTCTAGACCTATGTCAGACATGCTTTCTCGTAGTCAAAGAATCGGACATAAACATCAACATGTACATCTCGACATGTCTGTATGAGATTCTGAATGCCAAATAAAGCCTCCCTTCTACCGAAATCACACTTGAAACCAAACTGAAATTTGCCAATGTTTTCTTTACATCTGGTATATACAGGGTGTCCCGGAAAATAGTGCGTTCCTTAAAGGTATAGGTAGAAGGCACCATGTAGAACAAAAAACTCTTATAACATTTTTTTTCTAAATGCAACCGTTTGACCAAAAAATTAAAATGTATTTTGGTAGGCAAATTTAAATCTGACAACTATGTGCGGTACGCAAATTTAAGCATAGACAGTCCCATGTAAATAAATAGATAGAAGATAGATAGTAAACAGATAGTTTTAAAGAATCCTGTTTAGTGTCAATGCCGAAAATGTTTTCGAATAGTGAGTGTATTACCTATTATGTTATTACCTATGAATGGTGTTTGTGAAAGGTTACTTGAAACATCTATTCGCTATAATAATTATTTTCAAGTAAGTACAACTTAATTATTTCAGTTCACAAGTAAACAAATTACTGAGACATTATCTGGTGTATTTAAGTTCAACTGTAAACTATTAAAACTATGTAATTCAGTTAAAGCCCTCAGCAATACTCAGCATTCAACCCATTTAAACCTTACTAAATACATAATACTAGTTCAGTTAAAAGATGTGTTTTTATGTTAAAAGATGTGTAATTCGTTTAAAATTATGCAATAGGTATTTCAATACATTTCAAAAGAAAATAATTTTAGTAAACAAATAGTAAATACATAAGTATTACCTACTATTAGGTTGGATTATTTTAAATACTGTTAATCACAATCACAAACGAGTTCTTATTATGTTATTATTCCGTAGTGCGTACGATGTTGCCAGTTTATTAAAATTTCCAAACATTAAAATACAGGTATATTTATGGAAAACAATGTTAACTTTTTTTTTTGGAAACGGTTAACTTTAGAAAAAAATGGTATAGGACTTTTTTGTTCCAAATTGTGTATTCTCTCCATACCTTAAAGGAACGCACTATTTTCCGGGACACTCTGTATTCTAGGGTGAACGATTTTCAAAACCAACTTTAGTTCATGGCTCATTAAACTAATTGTTCTGTATTCTTTGAAATACTTGCTCCTAGGGTTCTCAGGTATCGCCACGACTACTGATTTAAGCTACGTTTAATGGTGTCGTTGCAGATGCGGTCGTAGCATTTGCGATCACGGCTATTATCGTTGCATTTGCGGTCATACAAAAATATGTTGATTTTATCGTTGCATGTGCGGTCATTGCCTAATAAACAAATAATATTTTTACCTTTTTCTACCACTATCACATGAATAATTCTATAACCATATTTTTGTATGATTTAAATAATATTTATCATAGACGTTGATAAGAGGAGAAAATGCTTACTAATAATTTTATTACGGTAAAAAGTATTTTGATATAAAAAAACTTGCTTCTTTTGAGAGTTTAGTGAGATTATCTGCACTAATTAAAAAAAATGAAGATAGTTGATTTACTAAACCTTAGTGTCACATAAATAAAATATTAGTGAATCGTTGATTATTTCTATATAAATTGGCTTCCTTACTGTTTGTGTCAAATGTTAAAAAGTATTAAAAATTTAAAAGTGGATATCCAGCGTGAAGAGCAGAAGGTTTTCCCTTGGTGGTTTCAATCACTTCAAAATTTTCAGTTATTAAAAGTTGTTACTTACTGCAATAAACAATCTCTCAAACTAACAATATACAAATAATATGCATTTGTTTTTATATTTAGATTTTGGTAATTCTCCCCCAACCTTTATAATTAGGCAAATACAAACTTTCCAAAAATCCGTAATGAGGGGATTATTGTGGTTTATTCATTACTGTTTTCATTACCTATTGTTCGAAATATAGATAAGCGGATTAAAATATTTCAATAGGGTCGACCTGGCCTGCTAATAACTCGGGTGGTTACTAATTTACGACCTTCTTAAATTTCTAGCTTTTAAGTAAAATGTCTGATCGCAAGTGCAACGTTACCTGCCAAAATATTTTGGATTGACCGCTTTTGAAACGAAAATTACCTTGACCGCATATGCAACGACCGCATCTGGACCTATTTCACGTTTAATAGGAGTGAGATAGTTCCGCTTTCTCCAAGCGTTTTCAAAACCTGTTCTACTTGATCCTAGCACCTTTTCATCTTTCATTCCTACTACTGGGCGTTTCTCATTACTTGACCAAAATATATCAGCTTTCTATGTTTAATGGTGTTAATGATCTATCAAAATTTCTAGCGTCTATTTTAGATAAGAGTAAGACTACAGATTGCTGGTAGTCCCAGTCCCAATCCTCACAGTCATATGGATCAAAACCATGTACTTTAACCAAATTCGATGCAGAGTTCGATATTCTTCCTGAGAGACGTTCGGTTTGGACAGCTGAGCAGTTAAACTGTGATTGCATAATAATTATTGTTTTGGCTCAGGTCAGGCCCTTATTAAAATTAATATTACTTACACTGTAAAAATAAGATCGGTCTGAGTATAAAAAGAATCGCTAAATATATAATTAGATAAAATAATTGCAATGTAGCAACTTAATTTAATGTAGGTACACAAAGTTCCTCTAGATATTCTCAAAAACAACGTAACTCATAATAAACAAGAAATTGTGACTAAATACATTTATACAGTGTGTTTCATTGGGAAACGGAAATACTTGAATGATGAATAGAGGTCACTGAGGCAGCTCTAGATATAGGTACTACATTAATTTATTGCCCCACCGATTTTTATAACCGAGCTACAGGGGGTTATATTGGTTTTGACCATTTCTTTCTAGATCCACAACTTTGTTGTTGTTTGTTTGGGTTTATATGACTGCGGACACTAAATCCATTCGCCAATCCACAACTTTAGAACCACCTAGCAGTGGCGGCCCGTGAGGTAGTGCCATAGAGCCATGGCACTACCTTGCTAACTATCCATAAACATATTTTTTATCTTCAAAACTTTTTAATTCCTATTAATTTTTTTGTGTGTATTTCTTTTGATCTTCATAAATTATATAAAATATGGCAACTATGGGCGCAATACAATCCCTGCCGACAGCGGAGAGTATTCGACAGGATCTCCTTCGCGCCGAAGTCAGTACTGGCACGAGTAAAGAGAGAAAGATTTTACGAGCATTATATGTAAGTGACAGAGAAAGAGCTATATTGGACTATTAGTATACCTTAACATTAGAATCTCTGTGCCAGGCACGAGGGTATGAAGCCAGGTCTATTTATTTTGAGTTTCTTTACGTGCTGGTTTGTCGCTTTTATTATGTATATTTTCTGTTAAAAAGTTTTTGTATTTATAATTAAACTTTTAGTGCATCATGATCGTGGGTATTTTGATAATATTTTGATTATTTCTTATGTTAAATTTATTAATTGACAATAAAGATTAGAATTTAAAAAATGTTTTTTGGTGGTTTTTCTCTAGAAAAAAAACTACAAATGTTATAAGGTGTTGTGGAGCTTTCGAGTTAGCTTTAAGAGGTCACGACGAAAAAGAAAATTCAGAAATAGAGGCATATTTAAGGAGCTGGTCAATTTTAGCGCCGAATTAGACAACGACTTAAAGGTTCATATTATTCAAAGTGCCAGATCTTTCAAAGGTCTACCTTCTCCGGACATTTAGTTGTTTCTAATTTATTTATGTCGGAGAAGTTTTCTGCTTATAAGCATCAGTTCTCCGAATCATTTCTTAATGAACCATGGAGACAATTTTATTTTTTAAGCAAAACTCGGTTTAAAACTGAATTAGAAGTAGGTACTGTATTAGCGAGACGAATTAAGTACTATAGGTCTGGATCCCGCGTATGAAAAAAAAAGTTGATTAATAGCAAGCTGAAAATTTGTTAATAGCTTAAGGGTGTCTAGTCGGATAAACTTTGATATATGGGAACACTGGAACAGGGGTAGTTTTAATTGTGGAACAGGTTAAAAATTTGGAACGGTCACAGCACGAAAACGGCACATTTATTTTGTCCGACAGAACAGACTTAAACTCTTCGAACAGAGATTAAACTCTCATGCAAAAATCAGACTGTTATTTATCACCAAATGGGCGTTTTAATGAGTGGAACATGTAGAATATGTCAAATGACAGGAATTATGACAGGTAATAAATAGCAGTCTGATTTTTTCATGAGAGTTTAATCTCTGTTCGGGGAGTTTAAGTCTATTCTGTCGGACAAAATAAATGTGCCGTTTTCGTGCTGTGACCGTTCCAAATTTTTAACCTGTTCCACAATTAAAACTGCCCCTGTTTCAGTGTTCCCATATATCAAAGTTTATTCGACTAGACACCCTTAAGCTATTAACAAATTTTCAGCTTGCTATTAATCAACTTTTTTTTTCATACGCGGGATCCAGACCTACTACCTCTGGGGCTGTTTCGCTATCGGTTTTATTGTAGAGGGAAGGTTTAAAAAGCACATTTGAAGAAACTGTTAAACTTTTAAGTATTTTAGTTACCATTCCTATATCAACATCTGAAGCAGAACGCTGTTTTCCGATGTTTACATCGAAACCTAGTGCTTTAGGTATGCTATCTGCAGAAAAGCATTTTGTAAATTGTATTGATAATTTTAATTATAAATTCATTGAAAACTTTGGTACCAAAAAAATAGAAGAATGAACTTCATATGTCGTAAATTTTAAAAGTGACATTACAAAAATTTGTGCATGTGTGTGAATAATGAAATAGTATTATTTTTATAAATTGGTAAATAGAGACTAAATCGTAATAACAATTTTCAAGCACTATCAGCAGTAAATGCTGGTGGTAGGTTAAGAGGTTTTTATTATTAATTAATTTACGGAACTGTTTTGATCAATGTTGGACAATTGCTCGGCACCTCAGATCAATAAACTTAGATATGTACATAAGATAAAAGTATCCGCGCATATTTTTTTTAGTTTTTGTTGTCAGTATACCTTTTTTTGACAATATCGTGAATCCGTCACTAAAAATTTTGGCGGCTGCCCGAGTGCTGGCACTACCTTCTTAAAGTGGTACGAGCCGCCACTGCCACCTAGTATATTTTTTTTGATATTTGGTACACATTTAGAACCCAAACCATTCAACTACTAATCACAAGAAAAATCCAGGTCCGGCTTAAGAATAATATAAATTCATTGCGACCTTGTAACAACACCCTGTATATTTAAGTTTTCAAAATCCGTTTGGATATTTGAAAAGAGCAAAAACACTAATTTTAATGGTTCGCTCTAATTTCTTGAGCAGGTAATGAGTATTTATTCATTAAATTCAAGTTCTTAAAAATTTCAATGTATGTAATTTCAAAATTAAAGTCATTAAGATAAAGGCAGTTTTTCTTTACATTCGATTCAGAGTTGGACCACCATCTCCATATAGCTATTTCAGCATCCTCATGCCTCCTCAGTGAAGCTATGCAGTCACAACTCTGAAAGGAATATAACCAATCTGCCTATTTAAGGGAAACCATAGATTCCACCTTTTGAGACGCAATCTAGCGACATCTCTCGTATTACGAGGAAAACAACGAAAAGCCCTAGATACAAAGGTTACTACTTTTTAAACAATTAGAGTAATTGAAATAAAAATATAATAATAGTACATTGTTTACCGGGTAGGAAAAGCTTAACATTCCTGGACGACTGTGAAGATTGCTAAGTCGAGGCGCAAGCCGAGACTTAGCAACACAGAGTCCAGGAATGTGGCTTTTCCTACGAGGTAAACATACTATTTTTCCGCAAATCGTTTAAAATTCGACAGATATTGATTGATTAAAAAAAAACGCGATAATTTTATTCCCAAATAAATGGTGCTTTGAAATTCCTAATAAAATTACTTGGGTTACTATGGAAACGTATTGAAGTTGAATTGTCAAACTTGACGCTTATAAATTTAATTGCTGGTGTTCTCGAAAGTAAAATGATAAGTGATGATGAAATTTCCATTCCTGGGACTCCTTCAGAGCTGGTTGAGGCAGTGAATACTGCTTCATTAGAATTATTGCCAAAGAAATCAAGAGAAAAGTACGAAAATGCATACAGACGTTTTATCGATTATCGCATGAGTAAAAATACGAGTTCTTTCTCAGAAAATGTTGTAATGGCATACTTCCTAGACCTTTGTTTAAAGATGAAATCTTCAACATTATGGGCCAATTATTCAATGCTGAAGTCAACCCTTGCACTTAAACACAATGTAGATATATCTACATACTCAAAATTTTGTTATTTATTGAACCGGCAAGCTCAAGGTTATAGGGCAAAGAAATCTAAGATTTTAACGAAGGAAGAAATTGAAAAATTTATCCAGGAAGCTCCAGATAAAGAAAATTTAATGATTAAGGTAATTTACAAGGTTTTAATAGCAATGTGTTTTCTATCATTTATGTAGAACACTAACAACTGTACGGAAATATCATTTCCTTACAGTAAGGAAATGACATTTCCTTACAGTAAGGAAGTCCTGACTTTTTCTTCAAGAAATTTTGACAGGAATGTCAAAATTTCCTGGCGATTTGCGGAAAACAATATTTTAAATCTAAGACTTTTCGTTAATAAACTGCTTTCTGGCTGCATCCCGTATCTCCGGATTTTACAATATATAATCACAGAGACGACGAAAATAGGAGAAAGCAAATAGAGGACACTTAGGCCACGCATTTACCTTCTCTTGGTCTAGGGAAAGGACCGAAAGACAGTTTCTAAATACTCAAAACTGAGTAAAAATGGAAAAGATAAAGACAGTTTTTGTTTACATTCGATTCAGAGTTGGAGTCATTAAATTCATTAAATTGTCTGCGCAAAAAAATGAGGAGAACTATTTGAAAATTTTGAAACCAATTTTGAAAATTTCTATATAGTAGGGGAGGAAAGTACCTATGCTAAAGTTACTCGAGCGTTATGGGGACCTATTGGGTTGTGAAAATTGGGTCCTAAAACGAAAAAAAGTTAAGTAAAGTTTTCCATTTAAGTAGGGACTTTCCATTTTTTTAATTTAATTTTCCATTTCGAGCAATCGTTTTTTCCGTTTATAGCGCCATCTATCCATAATTCGAAAAAATCTCTCGAATAAAAGTTACTTATTTTTAAGCAAGGAATCCTAATCTGTAATAAAAAATGGGGGCTTCCAATTTAATATTTTAAAGCAACTCCCCACCCCTCCTCCGTGGGAGGTCGTCTTTGGTGTCATTCAATAGATTTTTCAATAATATTTAATACGTGTATTTAGCAGTTTTTTGATGTGATTGATGTTTATTTCGCGAAATATCGCGGGGTTCCTATTTAAAATTTTGAATTTACCCCCATCCCTCGCGGTGGTGGGTCTTGTTGGCATCATTCGATAGATTTTGAAAAAATATTAACGCGTATTTTTTAGTTTTTCGATCAGTCGTTTATTTCTCGAAATATTCGCTTTTTTCTTGTGAAACTTTGGGGCTTACCGATTTCCTTACGCTCCGCTCCGATTTTTGAAATATACACTGTTCTGCATGTACTTTAACTTACCTTATCTTAATCTGACAATTTCGAGTTTTTCTAAGGATAGATTTTTTTTTTCGGGCCCCCCTTAACGAACTTTACTGTATTCAGATCCAATATATGATAGGGGTACATTTACAGGATACAAGGTTTCTTTCCATGTCATATTCTGACGCGCTCGAGTAACTGCAAAAATCCCTGCTTGGGCTCCCCTGTCCCCTACCAATAGGTACACAGGGTGTTTTTCAAGGTCACAATGAATTTATATTTTTTGTTAATCCGGACCTGGATTTTTCTTGTGATTAGTAGTTGGGTGGTTTGGGTTCTAAATGAAAAATTATATATGTGTAACCAAATATCAAAAAATATATACAAGGTTGTTCTAAAGTTGTGGATCTAGAAAGAAATGGTCAAAATCGATATAACCCCTTGTAACTAGAAGATGTAATGTAATATATCTAGAACCGCGTTCTTCTTCTTCTTCTGGTTCCTATCCGTTTCGGATATTGGAAATCATATTGGCAATCATAACCTTTCTCACTGCGGCTCCAAACAGTTTTGTTGATGTTTTCTTAAACCATGTTCTCAAATTCCGCAGTCATGGTATTCTACTTTTACCGGGTCCTGGCTTACCTTTGACTTAACCTTGCAATATGGACTGCAGCAGGGAGTAACGGTGCTGATTTCTCATAACGTGTCCCATATACTGCGTTTATGCGTTTGGTGGTAAACACATTCTCCGGTTCCTTCTTCATTCTTCCTAGGACTTCCATGTTCGTTATCCTTGCTGTCCATGATGTAGAACCGCGGTAATGACCCCTATTCAGCATTAAAGTATTTCTGCTTTCCAATTGAAATACCATACATATACCTATAGGTCAAAAATAACAAAAGAAAAAAAAGGAAAGAGATCGTAAGAGACAGAAGGGTAGTGGGCAGCCTTTAATAAATAGAAATACATCCTCACAAAAATGTGGCTGCACAGACGTACACTAAAAATACCATGGACGTCTATGCTGATAAATGTTGCAGTCCTTAATAGAGCAAATGCTGCTCGCGAGCTGCTTTTTAACATCAAATATAGAAAGACGGCCTATTTTGGATATGTAGTAAGGGGAGTCCGATATAATATTCTTCAAGTTATTATGATGGGTGAAATCGAAAGACGCAGAGGAATTGGTAGAAAGCAGGCCTCTTGGTTGAAGAATATCAGGGAGTGGACAGGAATAAGCAAAGCAGAACAACTATTTAGAATAGCTCGAGACAGAAACAGTTTCGCCATGTTAATCGCCAACGTCAAGGGGACTTAATAAGGCACGTTAAGAAGAAGAAGGCCTGTAATTATTAATACAAAGTCTATGCACACTTTTACCTAAGTTGATAATATAAAAACCAATTACATCTGTTAACTTCTATCGTGTCTTCGCGTCTCATAAAAAAACAGTCTCTACGTCTCGATCTAACTTAATAACATCATATTTCCATTATTCGTTTCCTCCCCCTCTTCCACCGCCCGAGATTCCTTGCTAAAAACTCGTAGAACAACTTTACATAAATCTCTAAGAAAACAAAAGAAGACACGGTGAAAGACGAACGGTCGGCAATTGCCCGACAACCTAAAAACTCATCCACAAATAGCGAATACAAAAACAAAAGAATATCAAGAAACAAGTGAAAATACTACGTATTTCAATTGTTCACACTTGCTATGATTCAGAACACTTGACTCTATTTTCAGTCTAAGGAAACTACTCGAGCAAGTACGATGCGAGTTTGTTTGGTTTGGCGTTTGTCGTATAGTCACACGCAGGTACGGACTAGACGATTGTGTTAAAAAAAGAACATAAGGCTATACACAGGGTATCTAATAATTACGAAATTTCTTGACCTAACCTAACCTTAAAAATGGGACATGTTTGATGTCTCGTATTTCATAAACCAGTGATCCGATTTGAGTGATTCTTTTAGTATGTTATAGCCTTATTATTTAAGAATATCGTTGTAATAATATTGTTGCTAAACAGGTAAATGTCATTTTATATCGGGTGTAACAAGCATACTGTGTTTTTTTCTTAAAATTCGGAACACCCTGTGGAATATTCCAGCATATATAAAATATTAAAATTAAAACTCGATTGTAGAATTATGCTTTCTTAACATTTTCTTTTTTGATTTATCTGCTTATGTTGGAAAATAAAAAAGTTATGTGATTTAACAACTAACCATGTTTTTTATCAATAAATCCTCATAGTAGGGGAGAAAAGTATGCTAAATTTGCAATTACTCGAGCGTTCTTGGGACCTGGAGTGGATTGTGAAGAGTGGGTGCTACAACCAAAAAAAGTTAAGTTAAGTTTTCCATAAAGTGTGAGACTCTCCATTTTTCAATTTAATTTTCCATTTCCACCAATCGTTTTTTCCGATTATAGCGCCATTTATCTATAATAGGAAAAAATGTTGCGAATAAAAGTTGCTTATTTTTACGTCAAGGATCCAAATCTGCAATAAAAATTGGGAGCTCCTATTTAATATTTTAATGTAACCCCCCACCCCACCTCCGTGGGGGGTCGTGTTTGGTACCATTCGGTAGATTTTTGAAAAATATTGAATGGTGAATTTTGCAGTTTTACGATCTGATGTTCATTTCGCAAAATATCGCAGCGTTCGTATTTATAATTTTTAATTTACCCCCCACCTCTCTCCGTGGGGTGTCACAAGCCCCCACGGAGGTGGGGTGGGGGATTTAATTTAAAATCTTAAATAGGAGCCCCCTATTTTTATTGCAGATTCGGATTCTTTACGTAAAAATAAGCAACTTTTATTCGACATATTTTTTCGAATTATGGATAGATAGCGCTATAATCGGAGAAAAATGATTGTTTCAAATGGAAAATTAAATTAAAAAATGAAAAGTCTCCCACTTTATGGAAAACGTAACTTAACCTTTTTCTGATTTTAGCACATACTCTTCACAATCCAATAGGTCCCCATAACGCTCGAGTAACTGCAAATTTAGTATACTTTCCTCCCCTACTATGAGGATTTATTGATGAAAAACATGGATAGTTGTTAACGCACATAACTTTTTTATTATCTCACATAAGTAAATGAATCGAAAATAAAAATGTTAAGCAAGCCTAAGTCTACAATCGAGCATTAATTCTAATATTTTACATATGCTATAATATTCCACAGGGTGTTCCAAACTTTAAGAAAAAACACAGTATGATTGGTACACCCGGTATAAAATGGTATTTACCTGTTTCGCAACAATATTATTACAACGATATTCTTAAATAATAAGGCTATAACATACTAAAAGAATCACTTAAATCGGACAACTGGTTTATGAAATACGAGACATCAAACATGTCCCATTTTTAACGTGTTCGGCTAATTTTGCCGGTGTGTGTATCTATTTACGGGCTTACGGGTGTACAATAATTATTCAATTGTTACCTCTCTGTCCAAGGCATCGTCTTCTTGTAAATTGCGGTCATATCGATTTTCTGATGTATATGATTTTCTTCTGATGGTTTCAACAGATAATCAATTCTTCTTTTGTTTTTTTCTTTTAGTGTTCTTTCACATTCCTCGTCGAACCATTTTTACTTTTTTGTTTTTTTCGTTTTTCCGATAGATTTCTCTGCTGCTTCTGTAATAGTTCTTTAGATGGCGGAGCACCAATTAATGCGAAAATCACAGAGCACAGGTTAAGATGGTTTGGTCATGTTCATCGTTTAGGGACCGTTCAAGTATTACGTAACGCAAGTTGGGGGGGGGGTCAAAAATTTTCAAAAATTGCGTTACGTAATAGTTAAACTTCCATTACAGTGCGTTACGTAGGGGGGAGTGGGGTCAAAAATCTTCCAAAATCGCGTTACCTAATACTTGAACGCTCCCTTATCGCCCAGTACGAAGAATTGTTGATCTGCCGGTTCCTGGGAGTAGTAGGAGAAGAGGACCAAGATAGGCATGTAGTCTTAGGCAGGCCCTGTCGGCAAAGGTGATGATATTGCTATAACCCAAGATAGAAGCTTATGAAGATATATAATTTATGTAATTAGGAAAACCGGTTTCGCATAGAGATAAAGCCAAAGAAAATGATGATAAAATAGCTATTTGTATAACAAGGGAGAAAAGTGCTACTTTTTCTCCAGAGAATGAAGTTTACTGCCCGACGCGTAGCCGGAGGGCAGTAATCATTCAAAGTAGGAAAAGGCACTTTACTCCCATGTTCCTACATATGGTTTTTCCACCTTCTCTGACCAACAAAATTTATTAGAACTAAAACTAACAAGTAGGTACAATATAACTGTCAACTGTCAAATATATCTAAGTCAATTTATTAATGTAAACATTGTTAAATCAAAATAACAATTTACTGTTTTTTACTATTCTGCAAAATACAGGGTGTTTTATAAATAAACGTTAACAGGTATAGATACGTAATAGAAAATAGATATTGTACAGGGCGTCAATAAGTTATATTTCATTAATGAAATACCATGACGTCACTTTTACTTTCCCTCCCTAGGGAGGAAAAGTACAACTTTGCTACCTACAATCAGGTCCGGAAAAGTATACTTTCGGTAGAGGTAAGTGGAAGAAAAGGTTTATTATCGTTGTTATTTTTTAATACAATTGCCAAAAAGTTGCTTTTTTACTTTCCTCTTTTTATTTTTTTTGCAATATTTACTAATTTGATAGAACTTTATAATAATTTGTTGTAGATGTTGGCGGATGCTGAAGATACATTGGACAGCAAGAAAAGCTAATAAAGAAGTACTAAGGATGGTCAACAAACATAGAGAACTGCTAAAGACTGTTAAACACCGGAAAATGCCATATCTGGGACATAGTGATGGGAAATCGATATAAAATATTACAACAGTTAAAGGCAAAATAGAGGGCCGTACAGATGTAGGAAAAAAAACTAGTTTCTTGGTTAAAAAAGAATCATGAATGGACGGATAATTCTGATATGGCACAAGAAGAAGACATGAAACAAAATTTTTATATTTGTTTATATTTGTTATTTCTGCAAATAAAAGTTGTATTATATTTTTTTCTATAATTTTTTTAGTATGTGAGACCCCACATAATCCGTTACAGACGAAATGGTAAAAAGAGCTATTTAAACTAAAAAGTTAACTACATGTCATAGTTGAGGTCATCAAGAATTAAGAACCTTTCTTTTATTTTTTTATTGGTTTTGGCACTGCCTAATCCAACCATGTTCCTTTCTTTCTTGTCCCATATTCTCTGTCGCTCCTCTTGCAGCTGCCGTCGGCAAAGAGCACCTTCGGGACTATACTATAACATTGTATATTCCGTTTGACATCAGCACTTGTTGTCCAATTAAAAAAATATCCTCATTAGTTGAGAAATGTTATTGTGTCGAAAAGATGCAATTGCAGGGAAATAAGTGCGAAGGGAAACGTCAGATTTGATGGTGTAGCGCATACCGAGGTTGCTGCAAAAATTAATATATTTATTTTCCAATGAAGAAATACTAATAAATATTTCAAGAAATCACTTAGACAAAATTCCAAGTGGTTGACTGTATACACCCTAATTTCAAAAATTCTTTCTTTGTTTCCTATTTGGTATATAGGAATTCAATGTTAAAATTATCCAAAAGGATTCGTTTTTGGTCTGAAAACTGAAAGTCAGTAGGTACCTATTTCGATTTGATTTAATAAAAATCGTTCAAGAGCCGCAAGCGGATTTTGCTCGTGATAAGTAATATGGACAAACATTACGGGGGACGGGGGTATTGGCAGCACCAAGTCGGAGGAATTCATCATTGATACCGGGCTTAGAAAAGGATTTAACTTCGCACTGGAACATGCAGTAAGGAAAGCTCAGCCGCAACTGACAAACGGATTTGCCGCCCAAAGACCAAAAATACTATTAGCTTTTGCGGATGACGTGGACACAATGTCACAATTCACCAGAGATGCAAAAGAAGCTTTCACCCTATTCGAGAACGGAGCCAAGGAAGTTGGTCTTAAAGTCAACGAGGACAAGACCAAGTACATGGTGGTTACGAAGAACCCAAGACCAAGGGTTAGACAAAACGTAACAATTAATGAATACAATTTTGAAGTCGTCAAAGAAATTAAGTACCTGGGATCATAACATCTGAAAATAAATATGAAAAGGACGTGGCAGCCAGGATCATTGCAGGAAACGGGACATATTACTCATTAAGGACCCTAATTAAATCAAAAATACTCTCAAGACCAGCAAAAATAAGAGTATATAAGACAATAATTCGTCCCACAATAACGTATGGAAGCGAAACATGGACTCTGAATCAGCGGGAAACGACAAAATTACTGGTACTTGAAAGAAAGATACTGCGGACTATCTATGGGCCTTGCAGGGAAGAGATAACAGGAAAATGGAGAAGACACAATGATGAACTCCAGACAATATATGGAGATGAAAACATAGTACGCTACATTAAAGCAAACAGAACACGATGGGCGGGTCACGTGCTATGATCAAGTGACGAAAGACTTCTGAACGCCACATTCTGGGAAAGGCCCGATGGAAAAAGGTCAGTTAGTCGCCCAAGAAAGAAATGGAAGGACGCAGTAGCCAGCGATCTATGCAAAATGGGAGTGCAGCAATGGGAAATAGCTGCTCAGGACCGACAATAATGGAGGGAAATAGTAAACGCGGCCAAGACCCACATAGAGATGTAGAGCCAAATGATGATGATGATACGGAGGTATGTTGAATTAGTTGTGTACCTACCTACATGACTTCTCCGCATATACGGGCGGACACCAAAGCCTGTAACGATGGTAGTTATAAGGTGTCAAAGTCGCGGTTTTATTTATTTTTTTGACGCTCATGATTGAGATACTGCGAAGCAAAATCTCCAGGGCCGGACAGCTCGGTGGGGGACAAAGGGGTGGCGAGCATGGGTGAATTTAAAAATTATAAGAGGTTTTTTGTGACGTTCGTGATCGAGATAGTGCACAAGAATTTGGGAATAAGTAGATCATGACGTAACCAAGCAAAATCTCCAGGGGCGAAACACTGCGTGGGGCACAAAGGGTTGGTGGGCAGTGGGCAGTGTCAACCTCTATAGAGAACTTGACAATTTTTTTATTTATTTATTGTATTTGTCTACATATAGAAATAACACTTACCAAATATCAAACCTGAAATCGCAATATTTAATTTACAATGAACATTCAAAGTTGTGTAAACACATAATATGATAAGGGAAAAACAGTATAACATTATTCTATTAATTATAATGGATAAAATCGAAGGAGGCAGAGGAATTGGCAGAAAACAAGCTTCGTGGTATAAGAATGTCACAGAATTATCCGAGATATGAAGAGTCGAAGAACTGTTCAGAATAGCTCAAGACAAAGATAATCTTGCCGTGCTAATCGTCAACGTCGAGGCGACTTGATAAGGTGCTTAAAGAAGAAGGGCATGAAAGATATAACTATGTCGTTATGGGTCTTGTTTCCTACTTGGCTTATATAGTGTTATTCTTATTTAATTATTTAAAGATAAAAATAAAGGTAAAAATCACAATAGAAATAGCATGAAAAGGATTTATAAAACACAAGTGATTGTTTACAAATAAGAAATTGAGTTTGGCCATTAGATTGAGGTTCGTCGAATGTTATGTTTGGTCGCAACTACTATATGGGGTAGAAGCTTGGACTCTAAAAGCAAAATCCGTAAAAAAATTGGAGACATTCGAAATGTGGCTATAATAGGCGTGTTCTGAAAATTCCTTGGACTGCAAAAGTCTCCAACGAAGGTGTTAAGACGAATTGGACATGTCAGAAAGTTGATGAACACAATAAAAATAAGAAAAACATCGTACCGAGGCCACATACTTCGTAACAATAAATACTCTCTGCTACACGTCATCATGCAAGGAAGAGTAGAGGGAGAGGGGAAAAAAGGCTTGGGAAGAAAGAAGAAATCTAGGCTGAGGAATATCAGAGATTGGACCAACCTTATTGTTAAACAGATATTTCACGTTGCAAAAGATAGAGAAGCGTTTAAAGAAGTGATCCCAACCTTCATTAGAAGGCGGCACAAGAAAAAGAAGATTTAATTGTTTATTCATATTTTAACAATGTTCTTTTTGAAATTAACCAAACTCCTGGAGTCATATATCCCTAAAAATGCATTTGTTTTTTTATTTTTTTTACTAAGTTAATGGCACTGGCATAGCCAAAAGACCAGTCATGTTTTCTTAGTTTTATCAACCATTGCTTACTTACATTTATATATGTGGTACATTGAGTAACAATAATTTGTATACAATACAATAATAGTGTGTTAGTAAATGCCTAAGGATTTTGTTTACGTATTTTTATTTTTTTTGTGTATTTTTTTTTTCTTTTTTATTAATTTTTTTATTTCTATTCGTTTTATTAGGATTTATGTATATTTTTTTATTGTTTTGTTTGTTTTCTTTTTTATTATTATTATCAGATTTAGCCATACGGCTCACACTCCCTCTAAGGGGAAAATTGACTCATCCCAGATACCTACGGTATCAAAAGGATTGAGCTCTGGTGGGACTCTTTCCGTGTTATCGAGCCCTAGGTGACTTGGAATGCAGGTGTATCTCCCAGAAATTTTCGTACGCATCTGGCCGTCGCGAGTAGTACAGCTTTCTGCATGGTCTTATAAAGATGTTCATTCAGACCCAGCTTTTTTATGCTTTCGAGGAGGGTCTTCGGAATGACTCCAGTAGTAGAAATAATAATCGGTATCGTCTGGGTACTTTGCATTCTCCATTGCCTTCGTATTTGAATTTCTAGATCTCTGTATTTGGCGATCTTTTCAGTAAATTTACTACGTAGATTATTGTTGTTAGGTATCGCCACATCAATTAGTGTTGTTTGTCTTGTTAATTTATTAACTAGTACGAGATCTGGTCTATTATGTGCCACTGTTTGGTCTGTGAGCACAGTGCGGTCCCAGTATAGCTTGTAGTTGCCATCCTCAAGCATACTCTCAGGGACGTATTGATAATACGGGAGATGGTCTGTTTGGAGAAGTCCCAGCTTGATAGCTATCTCTTGATGAAGGATTTTTGCTACTGCATCATGCCGTTCCTTGTATTCAGTTGCAGCAAATGCCTGGCAACCCCCTGTAAGATGTTGGATGGTTTCTTGGGCTTGACATCCATATCGGCATCTGTCGTTTTGAACCTGAGGGTCTTTGATGATATATTTCAGGTAATTTCTGGTTGGTATAACCTGATCCTGAATGGCCAGTAATGAACCCTCCGTTTCAGGGAACATCTTTCCTAATGTCAACCAGTAGTTCGACGCTATATTGTCGACATAGTCTTGGCTGACCTCATTGGGATGTCGCCCGTGCAGAGGTTTACCCATCCAGGTACGCAGTTTTTCGTCCTTAGTAAGGTGGTTTATGCGCATTTCTGGTTCCCTCAGTTTGATCGGTGTTGTGTCATCTACTGCGCAAATTGCGCGGTGTAGAGTAGATGTCTCAGCCTGCATCTGAAAATAAGTTCTTAAATTAGCAATTTGTTTATCTAATTGCTCACCTATATCCATAAGTCCTCTTCCTCCTAAATACCGGGGTAATGTTGTTCGTTCTACTGCACTTTTAGGGTGGTGTTTTTGTGCCTTTGTGAGGTGTGTTCGTACTTTTCGCTGAAGATTTTCTATATCCGTTTTTGTCCACTTAACAATACCAAATGAATAGCTAAGCGCGGAACAAGCGTAGGTGTTTAGTGCCTTAAACAAATTTTTACTGTTAAGCTGTGAACGAAGCAGCTGTTTTACCCTTATTATAAACTCAGTAGTTATCTCAGTTTTCATTTGCTTATGGTCAATTTTCCGCGCCTGTTTTACTCCAAGATATTTATACATATCGTTGTCGCCCATGGCCTCGATGTTCTGGCCATTTTGCATATCGAATCCACCGGGCTGTACCTTTCCTCTGACTATATTCAAAACACGGCACTTGTCTAGACCGAACTGCATACTAATATCATTAGAGAATGTTTCTACAGTTTTTAGCATCTCTTCTAGGTGTTCTCGAGTGGAAGCCATTAATTTCAAATCATCCATATACAACAGGTGATTGAGCTTCGCTACCACAGTATTATTGCTTTTAATGCTAAAACCTGAGTCAGTGGAGTTTAATAGCTGGGAAAGGGGGTTCAAAGCTAAACAGAACCAGAGTGGACTCAACGAGTCTCCTTGAAACAGGCCCCGGTTGATTGCGATATTTTCGGTTTCAATATTTTTTTCACCAGGTATTTGGAGGTGAATTTTAGTCTTCCAATCTCTCATTATATGCCTTAAAAAGGTCACTATGTTATCATCGACTTTGTATATTTTCAAAATATCTATTAGCCATTCATGCGGTACTGAATCAAAGGCCTTTTTATAGTCAATAAAAGCAGTAAAAAGGTTCCTTTTTTTAGTGAATGCCTGGTTAGAAATGACTGAATCGATGATAAGCTGTTCTTTGCAACCCATGGAACCCTTAGCGCATCCTTTCTGTTGAGGCTCTATGATATCGTTTAGAGCACAGTGTTGGTAGATACGCCGGGTTACACAGGATGTGACCAATTTATACAAAGTTGGAAGACAAGTAATTGGGCGGTACTTGGATGGATCTTGGGTGTTATTTTGATCCTTGGGTATTAAATAAGTAGTTCCCTGAGTTAGAAATGATGGTAATTCCTGCGGATTAGAAATAACATGATTAATTAATGTTGATAAGCACTCATGAATACTCCAAAACTTTTTAAGCCAGAAGTTCTGAACCCCGTCTGGTCCAGGAGATTTCCAGTTATGAAGCTCTTTGATGACATTTGAGACTTCTTCAGTCGTGAATGGTTCGTAGTTAGCAGTGACGTAGTGGTGACAGTTGTGCGTCGTATCTTCTATCCAACCAGCATTGTTGTTAAAAGCAGCTGGCGTGGAAAGTTGATTTCCCCAAAACTCATGAATTTCTTCTTGGCTTGGGTAAGACTTGTCGACACTTTCTACGGTGGAATTGAGTTTTCGGTAAAACGCCTTCTCAGAGTTCTCAAAAAGTGCATTGTCACATTTTCGGTTGTTACTAACTTTATACCTTCTTAATCGTCCTGAATAGACGGAGAGTTTTTGTTTTAATGTATCCAGACACTGTTGGGCTGTGTTATTTTCTGGATCGTATCTCGAGTGTCTTGAAGTGCTCCGCATTATTTCTTCAGCTCTCTTAATGACTTTTCTACTTGTTACACCTCTTATATATTCTGTGACTTGACCAATAGCCCTACGCAGTAATTCAATTTTTCCGAGAAGTCTTTTTTCCCATGGTGCAATTCTGTTACCAGTCTTTCCGTTATTAGTACCCCGTCGTGTTCTGATCTTAACGCCCATTACATTGGCAATTGCTGTTGCTGCACAGTAGATTAGCATATGCAGATATTCCAATGTGTGGGCTTCTACGACATAATTGGGTAGGACTTCAGTGTTCACAATTTGTAACAGCGCACCTAGTTTCTTACAAGAGTTTATTCGTGGTAGCGGTGGTCTGCTAAGTGGATTTGTTCCATTAAACTCTTGTACGGCACGAGCCATTTCGTTTTCTAGACTATGGCGCAACTCGTTGTTTTCCTGCTGTGTATTGTCAGGTTGAGTTTCTGGTATGGGAATCTCAGGAATCTGCTCCTCAAGGATTTCATTAGGGACTTGATCTAAAACTAGCTCTTGGTTATTAATCTCCCGTTCGACTTCGCTTTTGATGGCATCGCGTCTAGTCTCTGGGATAAGATTATTTCTTATGATTACCCGGTATTGATCTGATACTCTTTGCTCCGATACTTGAATATCTGGGTACTCCCTGCAAAATTCGGCATACAGCAGTAGATAACCAAAGCTTTTACGACTACAGAGATAGGGAAATCAATGTGTTAGAGAGAGAAGTACCTTCCCAATGAGTAAGAGTGAGATAGATGCTGACGTCACAAGTAATCTTCCATAATGGAATCTACCATAGTTATTTTCCGCTAGATGACACCAATCCGCCATTTTTATTCCATTTCAGTATTTTTAGATGGCGGCATAGCCAAAACGGCACTAAAGCATATCTCCGTTGTTATTGGTCCGATCGTGACATGTGAGGTATCATAGGAAAGGGGAGGAGGTAACGAATACGTTAACACAAAAAAAAACAAAGATGCAGCATAGCCAAAATGGCACTAAAGCATATCTCCGTTGTTATTGGTCCGACGTGTGAGGTATTGGAAAGAGGTGCGTTGGATCGTGACGTACCAAGGGATCGTTGGAACGCGGCATGTTACATATACTATATTTTATCTACGACCATAACACAATATGTTATTTAAAACAATCACGTGCATAAATCTAAGCTTTACGAGTTGCATACTATATTTTATATACAACCGTAACATAACTTGTGTTTAAGCGATGGTGACATCTCGTTAGCATTGGTCTGATTGGAGATTGTGATACGTTAAAGGTGTGGGGTGTATCGAATATCATAAACTAACTCTTACGAGCTGCATACTATATTTTATCTACGACCATAATGTAATCCTAACCGTAGAGAAACGTATGAGGAATCATGTGATATAATTGAGTAATATAGAAAAATTAATCATGTCATAAAGACATTATGTATCTTTACTAATACAAATTTGTTAGTAGCGTCATGTCTTTGAGTGAGTACAGACATAAAGTTGAACAGTTTCAAGACAAACTTGTCGAGTTACAGAAAGATATTAAAGTATATCAGGATTTAAGAAAAATTATCAAACAATTAGAGAAGCTACATATTAGTGATAGAACATATCCACTAGGACATATTCAACCATGGACGATAACACCACCAGCGGGAACATGAAAAGTGAATTTAATAATATATTCGCATTGACGTGTTTAATTTTAATGCCTGTATTTATCTTAATTTTAAAAATTATTTTAAAAAATTGTAAATAGAGGATTTGTCATGTAATATAAAAATTGATGAGTAAATAAGGAGTTTTAATTAAAAGTCAATAGTTTTTTTATATATTTTTATTATAAAACATAATTATACAGGTAATATCGTATTACAAAACCATTGGCGTAGGCGATCCACATTTCTTTCGGTGCATAAAAACAGACCATTGGCGTGACAGGGGTTTGCATCAGGTGCAAATTTACAAACGCTAGGTGTATAATCAAATTTGCAAACATCAATAATCGCAGGAAAAACTCCAATCATATTACATGTCTGTCGTAAAAAATCTGCTTTTTGTTCTCCTCGAACGTAAATGTAATCGGCAGCATACAATAACTTGGATTCTAGTATTTGATTTATTTTGAAATATTCAACATCACCATTGGAATACCGAATGCCATGCAAGTTTTTTTCCAAGAAGAATACTGTCTTCTTATCTTGATTAGTTAATGAAGTAAACGGTTGCGGCGACGTAAATATGTAATGACATCGTTTAAAACCAATTTCAATGCTGAGTTCCTTGGGTACAAACCATCCATCTACCATAAATCCTTGTATGTCGACTAAAGCAATCCTCATGATTGAGCGTGATGATTGATACTGAATGACATATTCTTTGAATCTACTTAAATAATATTTTTGATAACTTCTGTTAGAGGAAAGTATTCGAGTAGGCTGTCGTGAACAATTAAACAGTAGGCTCGAGTGCCTGCCGGAAAACCTGAATCTGCTTCGATTTCCAGTTTAACATCAACGGTTCCTGATCTGAATGACGTATCATCCTGCTTGGAACAGTCAAACACAAATAAGGCATATTTCTTGAATGCAACATAATCTAAGATGGGATGTTTTGTTGAGGAAAGAGTATAACTAGGAAAGAATTCCGTATAGTTATAGTGAGCTATAGCATAGTCATTTTTTGCAAAATCCAATTGCATTCTCTCGTTAGGCCAGTATTCTCCATTAATAACCAATCGCACGCTGGACATTCTAATGTGATCAAATAACGTTGGATTAGCGTGTATGTCATCTCGTTTAGAGGTTTGAAAAGCCACAATGACATAGCGTGGACGTTCAACAGATGAAGTTGTCTTTACACTCCATATCTCGCGTCGAGATCCTGATGTAAGTGAAGGAAGTTCATTGAGCTCCCATTTACGGAAAGGTATAGTTATCGGCACATTATTCTTAATCGGAGTCATTAATTCAATTTTCATATCATCATTGGGAAAGACATGCTTGACCTTGAGTTCCATGCTGGTAACAGTTAACGATACTGTTGTTGTTGTTGTAGCATTAGGTTCTTTCATTAGAATACAGTCTCTATCATTGCGTGCTCGAACAAATCTAAACACTTGACGGCCATAGGTTAATTTATTGTAATCGTTGAAAATGTTGAAAATATGTTTTATCGGAATCAGTAAACTAAAGTTGTCTCCCGATATATGTGGATTATTCGGATAGTTCCATCCTGCAGTACTGAGAAACTTGGAATCTTCAGGAGTATAACATAGCAAACTGCGAATAGTGCTAACTACACCTGGGTCTCTAACTATTTCCATATCATGTGAACTTTGGATATATGTACATGTATCAAACAAGAAGGCTCCAGCATTCGGTGCAAGAGAAACCACTCCATCACCTACTTTCTCTATACTTCCTTTAATTTCCAACAGCGTTTCGTGTATCGCAAAAAATGCATCTGATTGATTTATAATAAATTCCACAACGTCACTATTATTAAATGATTTGATGTATGGCGTATATGTACGAAATTCTTCTTTTCTAATAGTATTGTCGAACAGGGGTTTTTGGTAAAGATCAAAAATATGAGGTTGAGGTTCCTGCTGTTGAACCCCCCGTCGAATGTATTGACGTTTTGACATCTTTCAGCTTTAATCCAATGGCAACAAGAAAGGCTTTATTGGCGGCAGACACGTCACGTCGCATGCAGGATCTACGTGAGACTAATGGATATTGACTTGTAGAGTTTTGTTTTATAATTAAACCCATCTATATCGTTTCCTTAAAATCCAAATGGAGCGTACTTTTCTCTCCTCTAAAGTTGACAGGTCTTAATTCCTGATCGACTATACTAACAGTAATTTTGGTAATTTCACGTATACTGATGCTTATTGGTATGTATATAGGGTTATGAGGACGTTCATCAATAGAAAAACCTGGATCAACATTTATCGGAAAATGCAGAATGGTATGTACAGGTCTGTCTTCGTAGAAGGCTCCTTCAGTAATGTTGCATTCAAAGAGTAGACTTGATACTTTTATAATGTTCACAGGTTGGTCTGAAGAATGCATTTTTCCTGATGTTAACACTCTATTTGATGAGAAACCCAATAATTTACCAAGACTATCACCTTTCTCGAAAGTAATGGTATGATCTTGACAGAAAATTTCGCATTTAAGCGTATTGTTGTTCGGTTTTAAAGTGAACTCCTGAACCGAATTGTATATACCCATTAATTCATTTCGAATGTATGCTTCGATATCGGTAATTTCATAAGATCCAGATGGAATTTCAATATGACGCAACTTTGTACGATCATTTTGCTCATAGAAATAAAACTTTTCACCATCAATGTTTGGAATTGAATTAAATGTATGAAATCCCAACACTGCTACATAATACTGCCGTAGCGGATCAAGCAAAAGAGGCACTTGAGGAGTAAACGAAAACTCGTTTGTAGTACTTGTTAGGGTCAATAATCGAGACATGACTGATAGGAGGTAAAAGGTGCAGTAAGTTAAATACCAAAATATGTTAAACATTTCTTTATTTTTCTTAGAATAACGTTACATGTTTTTCTTGTTTTATTTATATTTTGCTCATAATATGGTATTCTACAAAATACACATACACTTTCCATCAACCCACAAACATCACTCCATACGTGTTTCTTATAGTCTTTCTTACAGGGTAAATAATATTCTAGTGCATGACGAATATCTTGTGGTAATTCATACCAGACATCAGCGGTTATATTTTCCATTATACAGAAACTTTAAGCACAAATGTCCACAGTTTATTTGGTTATAACTTTGATATTGATCGTTATTATAGGCAATTCTTCCACCATTCAAATAGGAAACTAGTTCTTGAGGTGGCTTCAAGCAACCATATGAATCAAAATACTCTATGTCTTTGTTTATCTTTCTGTAAGCTACCCAATGTGTACCAGGGTTTGTTGAAATGTCGAGATTAATTATAGCACATTCACGTTTACGAGGGTTACGAGGTAAATTATCTCTCATAAACACGCCTCGAAAATTTGGAATTTTAAGTAGTTTAACAAATTTATTCAAGTCAACATTGGTTAAAGGTCTATTAGGTAGCTTTAGCGGTAGTTTTTTGACTTTTTTAAGTACAATCCAAAGCCTCCTTTACCGTTTTTTCGAAGGTATAATCCTTTGCCTAGATGTTCCATAGCTTTATTGTGACGTTTGTCCTCTTCCAGTTTCTTTTTAGCATTCTTTGAATCAATTACAGTCTTTGCGATGGCACTTGCACCACCAGCCAAACTACCAAGAGCTGATAAGCCTGCAAAGATGGGGATTAAAGGTAAAATACCGCCAGATTTTGATTCGAATGGAATGATTCTTGGAACTCGTACATTTCTTTTCCCACCTATATTCTTCACGGCTGTTCTAGCGGCTGCAAGTGCAACTAGAGCTGATTTACGCAAATTTGGTGATGGTGGAGTTCGTTTCATCGTTCTGATAATTGGTTGCAGCACGTGGCGCTTAAATGAACCAACACTTTTACCACGTTTCATACCCATACCTAGTTTTCGTTTAGCTTTCATTGCTGTAGTAGTCAACCAGGCAGTGGCTTTTTCACCCAAAGATGCGCCGTTTGCTGTAACTCGTTCCCACGCTTTGTTTTCCAATACCCAATCTGCTTTATGTCTATCTTTCAATGAATTACTTTGGGAATATGCAATATCATGATCTCTCGCAGCTCGATCTAATGGATTTATCCCTGGATCTCCACGAGCTAGACGTTTCTGTAATTTAGTTCCAGGTCCTAGATACTGGTAACCAGGGACATGCAATTCAAACGGTATATTGTTGATTAGAGAATTCAACACTCCTTCGCCTTGAACGACTAACATTGAAATGAATGGCTTCTTGAAAAATTTCTTTATATAACCGAGCGTATAAAATACATCTTAATCACAAGATGAAGGTCATTCAACAAGATAAGACACTAGCGGTCGAGAACTTGGATTTTGTTGATAACGTGGCAAGAACCAGTAAACATGGCGCATTGCTACCACATTCTTTTCGTGCTATCGTATGTGGTCCAAGCGGATGCGGAAAAACGAATGCTATGCTGGCATTACTGTTTGATCTAAATGGCGCTAAATTCAAAAATGTTTACGTATATTCAAAGTCGTTGTTTCAACCCAAGTATCAGTTTTTGAAGGAAGTGTTGGAATCTGTGAAAGAGGTTGGCTATTTTCCATTTAAAGACAATGATGCCGTAATAAGTCCTGGCGAAGCTAAACCAAACTCAGTATTCATATTTGATGACGTATCTACGGATCCACAACAAACAATACGTGAATATTACTGTATGGGAAGACATAAAGATATCGATTGTGCATACATATGTCAATCATACAGTAGAGCAGGCAAACAACTCCTGCGTGATAATGCCAACCTTATTGTATTGTTTAAACAGGATGAGCTCAATTTAAAACACGTCTTTGATGATCACGTCTCACCTGACATGACATTTGCCCAATTTAAAAAAATTTGTTCTGAATGTTGGCAGGATAGATATGGCACGTTCGTAATTGTTAAGGATTTCGATATTTCTAACGGACGATATCGTTTAGGCTTTGACAAGTTTATAAAATTGTAGTTATGATCGAAACACACGCATTCCATAACAACATGTTAGACAAAGAGGTAGCTGCACGCAAGCGTAAAGTTGCTGAGTTAGCTCGAGTCATTCGCAAAAAGTATTTGGCACTAAAGCTAGGTAGGACAGAACAAGACGAGACCCTAAACAAGCTCTTTGAACCCTTAGCTAAACCTCTAAAAGATATTGCACAATCCTCAAAAACGTCCCATCATGCTCCTAATAACAAGCTTAGACATGTCAAAAAGGAAGAGGTGAAAACAGAAGAGGCGAAAAAAGAAGACAGCGATGATGATGTATTTTCCGATGCAATATCAACGTATCAAGATCATGAAAATGAAGATTTAAAACAATATAAAGAATTAAATAATACTGAAGTTCATCACAATTCCATAGGTAATCTTAAAGGTGCAACTGCAGAAAAATATCTTAATATTGTCAAACCGTTGTTTAAACCTAAAAAAGCAAAGAAGCAATCACAAAAAATTAAGTCTACTACATTAAAGAAACTGTCTTTCGAAGGTCTAGCGACTCGTTCACCACCGAAAACTCGGTCTACTACATTAAAGAAACCGCCTTTAGAACTAGAAAAAGCAACTCGTTCATCATCGTCAGCATCTACCTCCAAAGGATCAGGGCTCGTCGATGCTTCTCATTTGATTTACAACGATAATCCTATTGAATATGTATATTGGGATGATCCAAATGAACTCTGCGACAGACTCGAATTGTTGATTGCTTCCCAAGAAGCAGGAAACACATCTCATAGTAACGAAATTGTTGCCATTATCAACGAATTACGTGAAGCAGATATTATATATTAATGTTAGATCAGATTAGGCATCATTTCCAATATGAGTGTCGATAAGTTTGGTCGTCATCATTATCGTTCTAATGAACAAGCTATTCAAAAGCTGCGTGAAGGCTTCAAACAATCCATTTTAGATTTACAAAACCAGATACATGCAGTAAATAAGGATATTAAACGAGATCCTCCTGTAGCTGGTATACATCTTTCCAACAAGAAATATGTAGATGATCACATTGTGAATATAAAAAATTTTTTGCGAAAAGAGATTAACTTGATGCGTAAAGAATATAGTTCAAAAGATACTCAACTTGAACAAAAAATTTCTGACTTTCAAAATTCCATCGGTAAGATTGAAAGCAATTTTAATAAAAAAAATAATGAGTTATCTGATGCGAATAAACTGGTTGCCTTGAAAATATCTGATTTAACAAAAGAAATTAATGATTTACAAAGATCAGTAAGTATCCAGAATGTAATAAAACAAGAAGACTTTGAATCTGTTACCAAAAAAGTTGCAGAAAATATCATGCCAGTAAATAGGATTAACGAGAGAATAAATCATATGGAACCTACATTACAGGGCGTAGTAGATAACATTAGTTCACATTTCACCTGATTTATCAAAAGAAATAACAAAATCAATAAAACAAGAGCATTAAATCTACAGAAAATATGACAGTAAATAAGATTAACAAGAGAATAAATCAAATGTAACCTACATTACAGAACGCAGTAGATAACATTACTTCATGGGACAATCGTCTTAAGTTGAAATTCGCAATGTCTAAAGAAAAACAACAATTGGTCAACGAATTGCATAAACCAGCACGAAAAAATTATCCTCGTCGACGAACCATCATTAAAGGACTAGATGATTTATGGCAAATGGATATTGCTGAGATGCGATCCTATGCCAATCAAAATAAATCCTACAAGCTCATTCTTGTTGTAATTGACTGTTTTTCAAAGTTTGTGTGGACTCGGCCATTAAAGACAAAAACAGGAGAGGAAATAACAAAGACGTTTGCAGATATTTTAAGTCAAATTCGACGAGTTCCGAAAAATTTACAAACAGACCAAGGTACAGAATTTTTCAATTCCAAGTTTCAAAACCTCATAAGAAATCATGGTATTAATCACTATAATACCTTTAGTGTTAAAAAAGCAGCCATATGTGAACGAATTATTCGAACATTGAAGGAAAAACTTTACAAGTATTTCAGTCTTAATGGCACTTACAAATGGATAGATATATTACCTCAAATTACAAAAGACTACAATAATACGAAACACAGCAAAATTCGACTTAGACCTATTGATGTTAATAAATCTAACGAAAAAGAAATCTTACGAAAATATTACACTCACTTGAAAATTTCAGGTCCAAGAAAACTGAAAGTTGGTGATATGGTTCGTATTAGTAAAAATAAACACATTTTTGATAAGGGATACAAACCAAATTGGTCAACAGAACTATTTAAAATTATTGAAATTAAAATAACAAATCCCACAACATATTTGATTGAAGATATGACTGGGGCGCCTATTAGAGGAGGATTCTACGAAGAAGAATTACAGAAAACAAAAAATACAGACATTTACTTAATTGAAAAAGTATTGCACAGACGCGGAAATAAGATGTATGTTCAATGGCTGGGTCTCGATAGTAAACATAATAGTTGGATTAATAATAAAGATATCGTTTAGTATTTAATACATACGAATGCAACCTTGAAGAGGGGGGACGCAATATAAAAGACCACTCAGCAACATCGCTCTCAGTTAGTTCACCTCACTCTTCAACATGAGTTCTCAAGACAGTGGTTATAGTTCATCAAGTTCTGTGGTATTCGATGACTCATCAAGTGAAATCAATTATGATGCTGAACTAGACCAAGTTTTAGCAAACTTCGAAGAAGCTGCGAAGAATGAACCATACTACTTGTTAGAAGCCTCCTTTCCACTAGATAATTACATAATTAAAGTTGGTCTATCACCAGCTAGACAGTTTACGACATCCGTAATTTTATGTCAACATGCCATAAAAGAAGAATTATTCGACGGTCGAAGAATTAGTATAGATAAATTTGAGTGGAGTGACATAATTAACCTGTTTTCACAAAAGGTGAATGATTTTTTCTATGCAGACGAGTTTGATCCTGTCGAGTTTCAGTGTGGTGACTACTGCAAGATACGACACCTGGTGCTGGATTCAATCAAGTTCCTTGTTATTGAAAAACATGGTGTGGAATACTATTTAGATGAAAATGATGTTACGCAAATTCTACAAGTACACCGCAGTATAGTGACTCATCGCATATTGTTGTTGGAAAATTTAAACTTTCATGCATATTATACAAATGTTGTATATTTTTTGCAACAGAATTTTTGTACAGATACTAGTTTATATGGCCCGTTTGAAGCTATGACTGCGTTTTGTGAAATTTCTCCAGCAGATACTTTGTTAAGCCATGCTATGAGAGAATATGTATATTATTATAAAATTAAAGTTGTAAATGACTTAAATAACTTTATTTGTTAATAAATATTATTTATGTAACACTTGTGTTTTATTTTCATAATATATTTACAAAAGGGTAAAGAAAAAATAAAATTGTACAATGGTCATTTTATTAAAAATTACCAAGGAAAAGTGATTGTGTCTTTTCAACAGCCATACATATTTTTAATATCCAAGTAAATGCCCTCAGCGTCTTAAAGCGATTATATTTTTGCTAGAAAATTATGGTATGTCGCAATGCCCCCATGGAAGTGTTTTAAAGGATTCTGGTATTAAATATCGTTTATCATCATAAGGACTTAGGGCCGTTTTTGTTTGCTCTATGCTGAATACTGAATGTTGATATGACCGAATACACCTTTGGTTTGTGCTTTTAATCTTGTATTCTTTTAAACAATTTTCAAAATCTTCAAATGTGATTATATTTTTGACTACATTATATTTTACACCTTTTGCTTTTTTGGTTATACCTAAATTTTGAATGCCACAATCAATTTGTTCCTTATTTAGTTTCAGTTTTAAACGTTCTCTCTCTTTTTCTCTCTCTTCCTCAGTTGTTTGTAATTTAAATGTGTACATTTTTGATCTTAGACCAATAAAATGCGTAATAATTTTTCCATTAGCTTCATCCTTCATTAGACCAGGGATTTTTTTATTTAACCGTTCTATCATGTACGGGTTATGTTCCGAATAGTCAGATGTATCGAATTTAGAGTTGTGTGCCTTTAAAACCTCCTTGTATGCATCTAAACACTGTAATTCATATATAAAGCTATCTGTATCCATATACAATAACACACAATTTTCTTCTCCCATCGTTGGAAGCATGAAGGAGTAATGAAAATCATACATACATAATTTTGATATGTCTAGGATTGCTGCACCTATATACAGAGGTTTATTAAAGCACACTACTGATTTGGTTAGTTCGATGGCCACCAAGTTTTCGCTAAAGATAGTACGACTGTGAAACCGAATACTTGCAATCAAGTTTTTGGCTCCGTACCTTCCATTCCAATTTTTACATATTTTTACAGTTCTATGCCTCCTTATATTCTCCATGGTCTTACCAAACACAGCATTGTTCATCATTTTATAGAGATTTTTCTCAAAACTGCTTTTAGATGCAGCCCGTAAGTTAGTATTTAATTCAATATAGGGCCGCAGCCATGCAGATTGATTAAATTTCAAAACTTTATGTATTTTTGTTAAAATTAATCCGTTGGATAAAGTCTGCTTTAAATTTCTATAATGAATAATATATTTTGACTTATTAAAAAGAGTTGGCAATAATTTTGGTAGTTTTGAACCGGGAGGAATGCGGTGTTCGGCAGCAAATGGAAAATCTTTATGTTTGTTATGTAATTCAAGTGGATACTCTAAGTCAACTTGAAAGAAATAGCCCTCCTTCGCAGCATTCGGAATTGACATAATATCAATATGACCCTTGGGAAGTTTAGTGGATTTAGATGCAACACCAAATTTGGTTACATCTTCAATCCACTTAAATCCTCCAAAAGGTAAATATTCACTCATAGCCCAACCATAGAGGTTATTTACATCTAAATACATGATGTATTTAGAGGGCTGTGTGGGGTCATATGTCGACATGTACTTATTGTTAGCTTCCGAAAATCGGTTACTACATACAGATATTCCGCCTCTTATGCCTTTTTCAATAAACAAAATCATATCCACATCTTTTAATAACTCTAATCTACATTTTGTATACCTTAGCATACAGTCCCATGTATAACCTGGTATGGTATAATACCACGCAGGATCTAAATGGTACGTATCCCTACATTTTTGTCTAAATTGTTCAAATACATCAGCCAGAAGCAAAATATCTGTTTTTAAGTACAAATCGCTATACTCTCCCAAATTTTTACATTCAAATGTAGACCAAACTTTCTGCGCATGGGCATACTTCTGTTCGCTAATATGTTCATCACATAATTTATTATAAAAATGACTAATTGTAGGTAAAGAAGTTTCCTCTAATTTTTCCAAACTGTCGACATAATCATAGCAAAATACTCCTTTGCAAGTTAATAAATTAAATGCATCATCATCTAAACTACAAAATTCTTGTTTTAAAATCTTCTTCTCTGAAGTATCTAAAAGTGATGCTAATTCATCGAGTGAAGCTCCCATAAATCTCATAGTATCGATAAATCTTAATCTAATTTTATGCTCATCTGAATGTAGAGTAAAAGAAATATATTTTTCTTTATTAATAGGAAGTAAGCTCAGGCGCCCATGTTTGCATAAATCGATAATCATGAAATGTGAGTCATATCCACTAAAATTATGGAAGGCTACTGGCACAATAAACACCTTTCTGAAGTTTAAATTGCATGCTTGGTGTGCAAATCCTCTTACCTCTCCGGTAAAATGATCATGATCTACCACAATTATATCTGTAGCTAAAAAGCGTTTCTCACAAATATGACAGGCAGTTGCCTTACTTGTACTAGGCTTTTTAACCATAGGTACAATTGATTTTATTTTAGAATTAACAAATTTGGATATTTCAGCCATTTCTTTTGCAAACCACTCCATGCAATTTTCACCTCTGTAGCTTCGAAAATATGATAAGCTGTCATCGTAAGCACATTTAAAGTAATAGCCTGCACTATAAGGTACATGCTTTTGGTATTTTGCTGTTTTGCTCAGTTTTACATTAGAATCTGTAAAATTATGTAACTGACATTCAAAATCAGCATATATGATAAAGGGAGTGGTTTGTTTGTATGTGAAATTTCTAAAAGCAACATGATCGTATTTGGGAACAGTCATTTTACATTTGTTTATGTCTCTGCAGAACTCTTCGTGCTCCGCAAGTTTATTCACGCTGGAAAAATAATTCATGCAGCGATCACAAATATATTTTTTATTTGAGTTCTTACTTAACTGAGAACTTACCAACCTAGACATATCTTTAATCCAGCAATAATGATATTTTATTTCAATATTTTCATCGTCACTAGGAGGAGCATCGTAATCATTTAACTTTGGAAAATATTTATTCTGAATTAGAAGCAAATTTACATGTCTATCAAGCTTGTTTTGTGTAAGTCTAGCCGGTACTACTTCGTAAAATTGTTTTTCCTTAACTTGATTTAATTCCAAAGCATAAACATTCACTGATATACTATTTATTTTTTCAAATTTTGTGATATGACTTAAAGACATTGGAGCTTCCAAGTCCTCCGTTTTCAAAACAGTACTGTAATATGGATATGATGATGTAAGTTCTTTATGTATTTTAGCTGGATAAAGAGAGCTAATAGTCGCCCAATAAAAGCAATTTTGATCGTAATTTTTGATATTTATACATGCTTGACGCTTTTGAATTTGTTCGGGGAGTTTAATGTACGATGAACCGTTCCCAATTTCGACTTTATTGATGTTAACTTCTAATGAGATTACTTTAGAGAGAGCGGCACCTGAATCTTTTTCTGCAAATTCAGACATTTTTTTGAAAATTTTATCTTTAACATTTTCGCTAAACCAAATGTGTAAATCGGTTGAATAACTATCTATAATGACATTTTTAGTGTTAAAATGCATCAAATCTAAACTCTCACTGTCACCTGTCTTTTTAATAAATTCCCCCCAGAAAGTAGTGTTGACTTTAAGTACTCTATTAGATTTCAAAACCGGTTTAACTTTTTGTTTAAATACGGTAAAAGCATCATCCAAAAATGATCCTACATCCTTATGATATAAATTTATTATAACCCCTGTCTTAATCCGGCTTGCAAAACTTGAAGCAACATTTTCCCATTTTACTCTGTTCCGTAATTTTGAAGTAAGTCCTAGACCAACATGTCTATTAAAATTTAAAATTATTCTTCGAAAATGTTTAAAATGCCCTATGTTTGATTGTAATTTTCTAGCAGTTCCAATGGGTAATTTTTTAGCTTTAATTAAATTATTACATTTGTAAATATGTGCATTTAATCGCTTTAACCACACTTTAGCATCAATTTGAGTGAATTTATCAAAAATTATTTTGCGAAGTCTTTTAATAGTTAATAATAGATTATCCGACTGTTTAACTATTTCCTTAATCATTTCAATATATGTATGGCTTATAAAACAAAATCACTTACCCTCTTTTTTAATTCTAAGTTTCAACGATTTTGAATTTGGTTGCTGGATGTTCGTTTCCACTGCAATGGATGAAACCTTGCTTATTTCTTGCTAAATCCACCTAAAACAATAAAAACTTGCTATACTAAAATTCACTCTCTTCGAAAAAATTTAAAAAATGTAATTCTAGTGCGATTTTCGAACCTGCTGCAGAAAACATAAAAAAGACAAAAAACATATCTAATAGGAGTCTCTCTAATTGAAATATGTTGTAAAATTTCGATGCAAAATTCGGAGCAAAACTCCCAATCAAAAATTTGCTATACTAAAATTCACTCTCTTTGAAAATAGAACGAAAAAAAAAATCGAGAAAGAGAAAAAAATGCATCGCTATTGAGATTTTCGAATCCCGCTGCTTACGTATTTCACTATATTTTAGGTTTACAAAAAACAACATCACTCACCCTCTTTTTTAATTCTAAGATTCAACAATTTCGAATTTGGCTGCTGGATGTATGTTTCCTATATCTTGTAGTCCCCGGAATACTAGTGAATATCTTTTAGTCGAAAATTCTTGTAGGTATGGCACGTAGTCTTTCGTTACTCGATGTGGCAGGAATACCACATTCTCCTCTAACTCTAGTATTACTGCTTCTCCATATTTTGCCTTCACCACCTTAGCAGCATTAATTTTAAATGGCGTGTCGCGTGTCAGATCCTTTAATTTAATTACTGGCTTCTTATCTGCAATGGATGAAGCCTTGTTTATTTTTGTTAAATCCATCTAAAACAATAACAACTTGCTATACACAACTTCACTCTCTTCGAAAAAATCGAGAAAAATGTATCTCTTGTGCTTGATCCACTACGAGACTCTGAATAGAACGGGAACAAAAATATATCTAAAAGGAGGGTCTCTAATAGAAGAAAGATGCAAAATTTCAAAGTAAAGGTTTGATTAGAGTAATTCGACTGAGAAAATTATACATATGAATAAAATCGGAAATACTAAAAAATTGAGGTTCTAACCTGCTGCAACACTACGAGACGCATGAGAAATAATAAAAAAATCTAAGAGAAAAGGTTACAAACGAGACTATGGATAGAACAGAGACAAAAAAATATATCTAAAAGGAGAGTCTCTAATAGAAAAATGTTGCAAAATTTCAAAAGTTTGATTTGAGTAATTCGACTGAGAAAATTACATATACACAAGTTACGACTATAGCAAAGATAGATCTATGTATGAATAAAAAAATTTGGAGCCTGTCACAATACTACGAGAAACATGAGAAATAATGAATAAAAAAATCTAAGAAAAAAAGTCAGAAACGAGCCTATGGATAGACAAAAACACAAAAGATACCTAAAATGAAGGGCTCTAATAGAAAAAAGTTACAAAATTTTACTTTAAGTTTAATTAGAGTAATTCCATTGAGAAAATTATAACCTGCTGCAACGCTATGAGACACTGAAGAAATAAAAAATATATAAGAAAAAAGGTTACAAACGAGACTATGTATAGAACAGAGACAAAAAAAGATACCTAAAAAGTTTGGACATAATGAAAGAACGCCTGTGTACGAAAGATTTAGATGTTTCTCAGTAGAAACGAAAAAAAGTCCTTTTGACATGCTTTGATTTTTTATGTCATTTATTTTATTGGTTAAATTTGATTTGATACACTGACATTTTGCACCTAGGGAGAGATAATGTAAATATTGAGAGTTTACTAAAATAAGACGTTTACTAGTTTGGATATAATGAAAGAACGCATACGTGTATAATAGTATACGAAAGATTTGGATGTTTCTCTACAGAATCCCTTTTGACATGCTTTGATTTTTATGCCATTGTATTCTATTGGTTGAGGTACTTTAAGTCATGATATTTAAGGTCCTTTTGACATGTTGATCTAAAGTAATTCGACTGAGAAAATTATAAGTATACACAAGTTACGACTATAAATAAAGATAGAACTAATTGGCTTCAGGAACAAAGAAGCAAACTCTCATATATAAGAAGCAAAAAATATTGAGAAATACTAGAAAAATAAAACCGAAAAAATATATATCTAAGAGACGAATACAAAAGTATTTTAGTTTAATTTTATTAAAAAATGGCATATAACAAGGTATGAATATAAATTAAAAATCAGAATAAAGTAAAAATAGTACTCACCTTACTGCTATGTTCACTGCACTATACCAAATGTACTTAACTGCCTCGAAAACTCGAATACAATATATTTCACTGCTTTTCTCGTTTTTATAGCAAAGTCCAATAATTATATCGATGAGTCTTTAATTACTGTATTTTCTCCATCAATTAGTGTGACGTATTTTTTAAATTACCTTCTAATTGCTTTGCTATTAAGCAAAGTTTATAATATTTTTCCGTATATCATTTAGCTATTAAATAAAAATTAAATAAAGTTTCTAATATAATTTTTTCTATATTAGCAGTGGCGTATCGACGAGGAAGGGAAATTTCATTTTTCTATGTCATTTTATTCTGTTAAATAATCATGTGGACCAATAGGACTGAAAATACTAAAGCCTTTTTACATGCTGTTGTATTTGATTTTTTATTGGGCCAATGGGAGTTCGATTTTTTACTTGTGTATATATAATTTTCACAATATAAAACAGGAAAAAGATATATATTTAAGAGAAAAATACGTCACACTAATTGATGGAGAAAATACAGTAATTAAAGACTCATCGATATAATTACTGGACTTTGCTATAAAAACGAGAAAATCACTGAAAATATTATTGCATTAGAGTTTTCGAGGCAGTTAAGTACATTTGGTATATTGCAGTAAATATAGAAGTAAGTACTATTTTTACTTTATTCTGATATTTTATTTATATTCGCGCCTTGTTATATATCATTTTTTCGATAAAATTAAACTAAAATACTGGTGTGACCTTTTTTTCTCTTAAATATATATCTTTTTCCTGTTTTATTTTCTAGTAGTTCTCGATATTTTTTCGCTTCGTGACTATGTAGTTTTATTGCTCTTTGTACATTATTGTCTCTTTTTTTGTAAATACACTGCTTGTCCATCACCACTGGTGGAGGGCTCCACCACAAAACGAGAAAAAAAAATGAGCAGAATGGACCTTAAATTTTTTTTAATTTCCCCAGCATCTGGGGAAAAATTGATTTTCTATCTAACTCTAATACACAGGCTCTTATGGGAGGCGCTGTTGCTAGATGTTACGAAATGCCCAGTTTGTCAGTAGATCTAGAGAAATTTTTTTGTGCGCCCATGCCGGTGGACACTACATACGTACAACTTTTATTGTCTATACCTCTCTACGTTACGCCATTTAGGCATACCTACAACCTTTATTGTCCATGTCTCTCCTTACGTCTATGCCTCTCTACGTTAAGCCGTTTAGGCACTACAACTTAATTACACATCATTGAGTTAATTTGTAAATGCAATAAGTAACTCATAGGTATTATGCTTTCAAAAAAACGCTACCAACCAATCTCCTTCATATTGGCGAGTTTCAAATGTATTTCTACAATTACACCATTATTTGCCAAAATAGTAAAATTTTTCAAATACTTTTATTATTTAAAGGTACCGTATTTTTTTGGTAATTATTAATGTTTCACATGCTCTAAGAACATTCGATACACCCCACACCTTTAACGTATCACAATCTCCAATCAGACCAATGCTAACGAGATGTTACCATCGCTTAAACACAAGTTATGTTACGGTCATAGATAAAATATAGTATGCAACTCGTAATGCTTAGATTTATGCACGTAATTGGTTTAAATAACATTATACTATATTTTATCTACGACCATAACATAATATGTTATTACCATAACGTTTATAGTATAGAACAAACAAAAATTGTGCTAAGTCCTTATGATGATAAAAGATATTACAGTATTTTTAGAATAGATTTTTATTGCAGAAGAACGTTGAAATGTCTCACAGATGTGTTACACCAGACCTATGGACTCCCGCTAATCTGCAACAAATAGCAGCCAATAAAATTTATTGGGATGTAGTTGATGCTAATACAAAGACATTTACGCTTCCAAGTGGAGAGCAACATCCTCTCCCTCAAGATGTGATTGGTATTGAACGATGGTACAGTAAGCAAGGATGTACCGCGAATTTTAAGATTCCCAAGCAAATACGATCCAGTTTAAACGTAAATTGTATAAGAGAATTAAAACTACAAATTGTGAAGAACTGTGAAAAAGTGATGTCATGCGGGTGTCGAAGATGCGGGGCTCCCTATGGATTCCCCCCAATTTACAAAAATAGCGAATACAATCCTAAGTAAATTGTCTAAGAGAATTAAACTACAAATTGCAAATATATATAAAAATTGATTTTTTGAGACGAATTATGTTCATAAGCTACTATCTCTCTTTTGTACTAAACGCATAACAATATCCACGTGCTATCTCTCTCTTTCTTGTATATATATATTGTAAAATAGTTTGTAATATATATATATATATATATATATATATATATATATATATATATTATGGTAAATTAAAAAACTCTAAATTGGTATTTTTTTATTTATTCAAATCATTAATTACCCTAATTTTATAAAAATAAATGAACTCCCTAAGAGCATTGTTTGTCATATCATCTGGCATTATAGAACAAAAAGCATACAATATTTGCAAGAGGTTTAAACTATCTGCAGCATTTTTACAAAAATCTAAAACATTATAATAATATATAAAGGAATACCATTCGTATGAGCTGAGTGATATTCTGGTTGGTTTATATTGCATACAAATATACAAGGAATTACATAAAGGTAAAGACCAATTTTTAATTAGGAGGGTAGTTAGGGGGTTATTTTCACTGATTTTTTCATAGAGAAAAGCAGGTGCCGACCTTTTCCAATACCTCACACGTCGGACCAATAACACCGGAGATATGCTTTAGTGCCGTTTTGGCTATGCCGCCATCTTTGTTTTTTGTGTTAACGTATTCGTTACCTCCTCCCCTTTCCGATGATACCTCACACGTCACGATCGGACCAATAACAACGGAGATATGCTTTAGTGCCATTTTGGCTATGCTGCATCTTTGTTTTTTTTGTGTTAACGTATTCGTTACCTCCTCCCCTTTCCTATGATACCTCACATGTCACGATCGGACCAATAACAACGGAGATATGCTTTAGTGCCGTTTTGGCTATGCCGCCATCTAAAAATACTGAAATGGAATAAAAATGGCGGATTGGTGTCATCTAGCGGAAAATAACTATGGTAGATTCCATTATGGAAGATTACTTGTGACGTCAGCATCTATCTCACTCTTACTCATTGGGAAGGTACTTCTCTCTCTAACACATTGATTTCCCTATCTCTGTAGTCGTAAAAGCTTTGGTTATCTACTTACAGCTGTTGTCTGTAGCCGATCGTTTCTTGACCGAGGTTTGTCACCTTATAATAGAAGCGCAAAATGCTTTCGTTGATGGACACAGTCCATTTCATGCGCTGCCTCGGTCGTCCCGCTTGAGTGAGCGCCGGCTGATGATCCAGCGCAGCACCTTCGGCAGGTGCAGCTCTTGTTGTTATTTGGCTCGCTTGTGGTTGTGGTTGGGCTGTAGCTGATTGTATGACAGGGGCCCGCCTCCTCAACACCCTGCCACCGACGTCCCGCATGCTGTCACGTCCAGCGCCGGCTCCAGACGTGCCCTGGCGATCCCCAGGCAGCGATCCTAAACACAAATTATTATTCTCCATTCTCATGGGTGTGCATTTTATACCTACTGCCAGGTGTCAGTTTTTGTTCCACGGCAAGTATTCCTGCTACTCTCTGGGTATTGGCGCTACGAATACCCAGAAAGCATCCCCCATTCGCAGGGGGCCGCGCCTGATAGAAGAACTGACAAAAAACTCCCACAGGTTAGGTTATTATTATTATTATTATTATTTAATTTTTTAGTACATATTTTTTTGTTGTTGTTTGCTTGTTTTTTATTTATTTTTTTTAATTATTTTTTCGTTTTAGGCTTACAATAAAAATTTTTTGTCTGCCGCAGTACTGCTTAGAAAGTAATGTTAGTAGATTTTACATAGTGATATATAATATTATAAATACTATTATCCTCAAATGTCAATAGATTTGAAACATTTATTGGAAATTTCATGTTGTAAGATATTAAATTTTGATAAAGCTTATCAATTTCTAATTTTTTTAAAGGACATTCTAAAAGAATATGTTGTAAATCGGCAATTTCATCACACAGACATTTATTATTATCTAACAAACCTATTTTACATTTATACACTGGAAATAAGGCATGGTTACAGCGCATTCGACTTATAATCCGACTAATGGAACGATTACATATATTCTCAAACCATGGTTTGTCCCTTATTTTTGGTTGTATATTCTTAAAAAACTGTCCCTTCTCTCCTAATTCATATTTTAGCTGCCAATTTTCCTTTAGTTCCTTTCGAAAAATTGGAATTAAGTCAGACTCTGGTATTTTTGATCCGAGTATTCTTCCATTTTTCGCACCATTTTTTGCTAAAGAATTCACTTCTTCATTTTCATCTATACCTGAATGGGCTTTGATCCATGAAATATAAATTTGTTTTCCCCTACTTAATACATTGTGATACGATTCCAAAATATCAAGCAGTATATAATTTAAATTAGGATTTAAACAAAGGTTTTTAAGTTTTTCTACAGAACTTTTAGAGTCTGTGAATATAACAAATTTATCATCTTCTTGTTCTAAACACATACTAATTGCTAGTTTTATGGCAATAAGCTCTGCACTGAAAATTGACAACATTTCTGGTAGTGTGTATACTAACTTAATATTTTTAGAAGGGTAATAAACGGCACAACCAACTCCATGTTCCGATTTCGATCCATCAGTATAAATTTTTTCATATTCCTTCCACTTAACTGTACAATCCCGATAATATTCTTTTTGTATAATATCACTGTTTTGACACAAGTATCTAACATTAATATGAGTCTTTACTGGATATAGAAACATTTCATAGGAATAATTCCATAAAGGGATACCATTGGATTGATAAATTTGTTCATATCTGTGTACATTGGTAATAAAACTTTCAACTAATAACGGTGTTTTTTTCTTCTCCCAATATTTAGATGTCAAAAGCATACTGGCTAAACTGGATATTTTAGCTAATACCTTAGATTTCTGACAACTTAACTTTAACACGAATTTGTCAGATAAAAATCTTCTACGCAGGTTCAGTGGTGGTTCACATGTTTCAGCTTCCATGACGTCTATAGGCGTACTTCCCAAGTATCCAATACTGAGTCGAAGACATTTGTTTTTTATTTGATCTATTTTTATAAGATTTGATTCCGCTGCTGAATGGTAAAATAAAGAACCATAATCTAAAATAGATCTAACGAGTGTTTTATAAAACAGTAACATTATTTTTGGATCCCCTCCCCAACAGGAATGACTGAAATTTTTTAATAAATTTACACTATTTTCTGTTCTTTTGATTACATAAATTATGTGTTCTTTCCAATTTAATTTACAATCTAAAATTAATCCTAAAAATTTAGTGGAAGATTTGTAAGGAAATACATATTTTGATAACTTTATTTGAGAAGGACAACGAAATATTTTTCTTGTAAAAGTAACTAATACTGATTTTTCTTCGGAAATTGATAAGCCGTTATTGAAAGTCAAATTGTCTAAATTTTTTACTGCATAGTTAAGTTGCTTATGGCCTATCTCAATGGAATTGTGACGAGTTTAAATAACAATATAAATTTATAAATTTTAAAATTAATTAGTGTTGTTTAAGACAATCAAAATTGAACCCTCACGCACAAGTTGTACGTACAACTTCAGTGAGGAACTGAGTTTATTATATGTATAATTTATTTGCTACGAATAAACTCCATTATTATTATTATTATTATTATATCATCGGCATATTGCAAAATAGATACATTTTGTGGGATGTCAATAATTAAATCACTTGAGTAAATTAAATATAGTATAGGACTTAATATACCACCTTGTGGCAGCCCCATAGATGTTTGTCTGCATTCAGAGAATGAGTGATTTTCTCTGAAAAATAGATTTCTGTTGTTGTATATAATAATATATACGTGTTTAGCTAGACTGTGAGGAATTTCCATTTGACACATTTTTAAATATAATATATCTAAATTTACGTTGTCATATGCCCCTTTTATGTCTAAAAATAAAGCTGATGCTGACTGGTCATTGGAACTAAAAATGCATTAAACATTTATTAAAATCGTTGGAGTTCCTATTGAAACTTTTTGCGCATCCTTGGTATCATGCATTCTGTCAGGAATGTGCAACCTGCAAATGCAAGTGAATGCAGCTCAACGACTGTTTTGGTTCCGTCGTCATATTTCGAGATAATTGATATTATTACGAATTAACACGTCCTCATTAAATCTTTTTAGAATTTCAAATGTGTGAAAAACTGCGAATGTGGCTTCGTTGGATAGTTGAGTGACGATTAATGTTTTTTATCTGTCTATTGTTCTACAATTGTAGAAAAGCGAGCGTGGTAGGACAGTTGAAAAATAATATTCGTGCGGTAAATAGCTAAATGTAAGTGGATGTTTTGGACTAGAGTATCCAGGATAAGTCATACCATAAAACAATTTTTTTAAAAACTTATTTTGTGATACCTATGTTCTATCGTATCTACAACTATAATTCTTTGTAAATGAAGTCAATTGTAGGTTATGCGTTCAGCATTGAAATACGTACTTTTACCTTATAGGGGAGTGCATATAGATTTTCACTTCGGAAAAAATCAAACAAGATAGAACTTTTTGTAATTTCATTAAGAAATGTTTAATAAACCACATATCAAAAAGTTCTACTCGAGAAGAACTGAAAAGTTCTACTGCTTCATTTTTTATTAAACAAATGAACTACGAAGTTTGATGTTTTTTTAAATAACTCCGAAAATATAAATTTTAGAACAAAACTGACTTGACCATTGAAAAATTCAGAAAATTTTACAAAAAAAAACATACATAAAGAATTTTCTAAAATTAAATCTGTATCTTCTATAATTTTTTATTTATAACGCTAAAGTCACCCTTCTCACAAACATTGGCGCACTGTAAACTAGCTTACGGCGAAGTGCACGGTTGAGTTATTTTAATGTAATTCTTTAACTAATGGATCAATTGAAATTTTACAAATTGAACCTAAAAGAAGAATAATTAAGCTATCTTATAAAAAGAAATAAAATGTATGGGCATAAGTACGGTGGGGGTGGAAAGTGAGCCTTACATGAATTTTGTTTAAAAATGATTTAAAAATGTGTAACTAATACAATTTTTCTTATAAAACCCTCAATTTTGCACAACTTACCTTTCAAGTATCGTACTAAATGATGTTTCATTCAAAAAAAAATCTCAAAAATTTAATTTAAATGATATGACGTCTTAAAAAATGTAATTTTTGAAATCTTCGTAGTTTTATAGAATTACCACCACTTTAAGACGGTATTACTCAAGTTTGAACAGATATTACAGTTTTGTAAGTGCATTTTTAAAGCTTAGGATGTAATCTTTAAAATGCACTAAATTATTTTACTTTAGAAATGAAGTAGACTATTTCTTTTTGAGGAAATTAAGGAAGATAACAAAAATGTAATACAAAAACCGAAAATTACCAGCTAAAAAAAAATGTTTATATATAGTGATCAAAACTTTTTTCTGTAAAACTTACCTAAAATACATTTAATAATAAACTTCAACAATAATAAATGTACAACAAAAAAACTTTTTTTAGCTCTTATACAGTATGTCTGCGTAACTTGGAACCTATTGATAACTTTTTTATTATCAGTTTTAGGAAAAAAAGGTATTCTTTATAAAATACTCTGCATCGTATATTATCTAAGATGCAATCATCAAATATCAAATTTATTGAAATTTATACGAGGTATGTCAAAAAATATGTACTCAAGAGTAACGTATCGTTAAATTTCACAATATCGAAAATTGTTATTAAGAAAAGTTATTTGGAATTAAAAAATTTGTTTTAGTGTTCAATCACATCCTTCTAATTAAAATATCGTGAATAATAAAGGCACTTAACTCTTAAGAAATATTCATATTTGTTACATACCTCGTATAAAATTAAAAAAGTTTAATATCTGATGGTTGTATCTCAGATTTTAGACCAGGGAGAGCATTTTATGAAGAATAACTTTTTTTCGTAAAAGTGATAATAAAATAGTTTTAATAATTTTAATAAAATGATGATGAGTATCCTTAATTTGAGAAAAAATTGAAAAAAATGTTTCGAGTAGAATAATGTAATTGTATATTTAAACATAGTTTTTAATTTCAAACAACTTTTCATTATAGCATTTTTTGATATTCTGAAATGTAAAGGTACTTTACTCTTTACCGAAATTTATATTTTTGACATAACTCGTATAAAATTGATAAAATTTGATATCTGATGGTTGAGTTTTAGATTTTTGACTATTCAGAGCATTTTATGAAGTATAACTTTTTTTCGTGAAATTGATAATAAAAAAGTTTTCCATGTGGTTCCTAGCTACGCAGACATACTGTATAAGAGCTTCTGTATAAGACTTTTCAAATTGCAATGCCATGTTCGGATTCAGTATAATCAAAAACAAAATAGAAATATATTTAATCAAAGTAAAATGATGAATTTAACGATATTTTTAAAATTATTAATACAAAACAATTGTTATTGTTTAAACAATTAATAAACAATTAGCGGCCAAATCCGCGAGTAGAACTTTTTACTTTAACATGCATATAAACTAACAAAAAAAGTTTTAGAAAAATATAAGCTTGTTTGAATTTTTCCGAAACAATGCATATTTTCGTTCTAATTGCACTCCCCTATTAGCAGACTTAGCTTACTCTGCGCTAGAAAGAAAACCAGCAGGCAAGCGTCCACCGGGGAGACCACCAAAAAAATGGAGAGATAGCTGGCAGTCTACCTCTCAAGAAATACTTCAACGTCGGAATTAACAGATCGACAAACCTACAACTAGTATAAGAAGAAGAAGAAATAAACATTACGAACGAAAAAATAAGCCAAAAATGACGTAATTTTGTAATTGTATCTTCATTTAAGTATAAATTAAAGCATGGAAAATACATAAATATACGCTTTTTTTAATTCAAGTGACCCCGATTAAAAAAAAATGGTTAACATTGGTCCACTAGAAGCTGAGATAATTGAAATTTTTAAGCGCGTCATTTTTTCGACTTTTGATTTCCTTTTTGAGACAACTGAAATTTCTATTACCTATTTGTTTAATAAACAGACCTCAATCCTTCGTACCATTGTTAGATTTGCATACCGGTCAACTTTGTTCGATCATAACTTCGGAACTAATTGACCAATATTACCTTTTCTTGTAAGCCTCCATACCTGAACTTTCAATTTATTTCAATGATTAGAATTTCATTTAAAAGCTTGAATTCCCTTTTATATGTGAAATTTTCAATTAACCTACTTAAAACTTGGCTGGCTCTGTATAATTTTGAAAATTAATAACTATTGAGCTATTAATAACTATATATTTCAAAAACTTACGCTTCAAAATTATTTTGCGAAAACTACTTGATCTACTCTGCTGAAATTTTGTGTAGTGTTTTTTTGTAGATATTGAAAAGATTTCCTGGATAAATTTTAATTACCTACCTACCGAAAAAAAAATTATTGAAAAACATTGATTTTTAAACATTTTTAGTGGTTTTCGCTAAATATGCAATAATAATCATTATTTTCAACGAAAACTTTTCGTTTATAAATTCGGAAAGTCTGTGTGTTATTGCGTTGCCGTTCCTGCAATACTTAGAGCAGATTTATCGATGGATTCGTAGGTAGTTTTGTCTTCTGAATTCAAATCTGAAAACGGCATTTCGATATCTCTAACCGTCTTCGAGATACTCGACCTCAAAGTATAAAATGTGACGTCACAATCCTTTTATTTTCTGCCGACACACTAAACGTCAGCTGAAATTGTTGCTAGTAAGTAGGCTAATAGTTTTTTAATCTGAATTTGTTAAGCAAAGAATATGTTATTTATATTATTTGAGTTTGACACTTCGTGAATGTCAAACTAAATTTTAAATAAAGTATTAAGAGCAAACAGTAGCGATCAACAGGTAGCAACAAACGCGGTCCAAGATTGCGAAAGTTCTGCGAACTTTCAAAAGTGAGGCACGCAGTGCGTCGGTAATTCGACACTGACAGTGACGTTTATACTAGATATCAAAAACAATAATTTTTATACACATAGGCGCGAAATGTTGCCAAGTCAGTGACGTTCGATTTCTTGTTAGGTATATAAAAAAATCGATTTTTAGTAGTTCCAATGTGACACAAAATCTAGGCACGGGATAAAAAAGTTTATTCGAAGAAAGTTTATTTTTTTGTCTTTCTTAATGGCGGTACAGGCTCCTTTTTGCAATATTTTATTTAGTTATAGAGTCATTTCCACATACTAACATATTTCTGAAATTGGGCTCTGTACCGCCATTCTTTATTATATTACGAATATGTGTGCCAAATATCTCGACAAAATATTCAAAATTACAGCCGCAATATTGGAACGCGTTTGTTGCTACCTGTTGATCGCTACTGTGTGCTCTTAATAAAATATCAATGACATTTGATAGTGAATTTAATTATTATATAAAATAAACACCATGTTCAAAAATACAATTTGAGTATATTTAGTCCTGTCGCCAGGGGGGGTACAACGGCCTCCTTAATTCAGATGAACTTACCCAAGTTTTTTTTATATATTTTGACCCCTAGAATACGAATTTTTTGGGTAACAGTTGATCCGGATGTCGATAAGATTGTTATAGACAAAGAACTTGAGGAATTACATAACAGCGATTTCTCGCAAAACAAAACATATTTTTGTATTTTTTGGGTCATTTTAAGCAAAAAATATTCCTACAAGTTTTTTCGTAGAATGCATAGTTTTCGAGATAACCGCGGTTGAACTTTCAAAAAATCGAAAAATTGCAATTTTTGAACCCGAGTAACTTTTGATTAAAAAATAAAGTAGCAATTCTGCTTACCGCATTTGAAAGCTTAAGTCAAATTATATCGGTTTCGATTATTTGCATTGCTAAAAATTAATTTTTTTACTGCTGAACAAAGCTATAAACACATAGTGTTTCCCGTGCCTAATACATGCGTTTTAACGCATGCTACGTAGAAATTGCCTTGCTTGCACTTGTAGCTACTCTACCTACTCGTTAGATTTTAAATGAGAAATCATTGAAAACATCACTCACGCACTAGGTGTTTATAGCTTTGTTTACCAATAAAATAATAAATTTTTAGCAATGCAAATAATCAAAACCGATATAATTTGACTTAAACTTTCAAATGCGGTAAGCAGAATTGCTACTTTATTTTTAATCAAAAGTTATTCGTGTTCAAAAATTGCAATTTTTCGATTTTTTGAAAGTTCAACCGCGGTTATCTCGAAAACTATGCATCCTACGAAAAAACTTGTCAGAGTATTTTTTGCCTAGAATGACCCAAAAAATACAAAAAGATGTTTTGTTTTGCGAGAAATCACTGTTATGTAATTCCTCAAGTTCTTTGTCTATAACAATCTTATCGACATCCGGATCAACTGTTACCCAAAAATTCGTATTCTACGGGTCAAAATATATAAAAAAAACTTGGGTAAGTCCATCTGAATTAAGGAGGCCGTTGTACCCCCCCTGGCGACAGGACTAATTTTGAAAGCAATACTTTATTAACAATTTTAAAAAGGTTTACGGCCTCCCCTTTAATGGGACTACCTAATGATAAATGGACTGTTCCATTTGTTTTGAAATGAAAATCAAAACAATGAAATAAAAAAACGTATCGAAATTGTCAGGGCCACCTTCATAAAGATGAGAAAATTCTTCTGCAACAGAGATATAAGCATCCCTCTACGATTAAGAATGCTAAGAAGCTACGTATTTAACACGCTATTATACGGTGTAGAGGCCTGGACTCTCAAAAAGAACAACATAAATAATATTTAAAGTTTCGAGATGTGGTGCTACCGTCGAATGCTGAAGATGAGTTGGGTTGGAAGAATCACACATTTTGAAGTAATACGAAGGATAGGAAGAGACCCAGAAATTTTGTTAACGATAAATCAAGAAGAAAACTCGAGTATTTGGGTCACCTGATGAGAGGTCATAAATACGCATTAGGTACTTCAAAATATAATGCAAGGAAAAATAGAAGGAAAACGGAATCCAGGCCGTAGAAGAATGTCATGGTTGCGGAATTTGAGCTTGTTTCAATCTGCAATCGATTCTGTAGGAAAAATTGCAACAAAACTTTTGCTGTTTTCACAAAATGTTTCTAAAATGCATAGCGGCCGAGATAGCAATGAAAAAGAACAAAATTAAATTTTTCACTTTTTTCACAAATTGTGTATCAAAAAAATTTAGTCTACTTTTTGAAATGTCCGCGTAGTGAAGCTATCATAGCTTTTCTAAAAATATTTCAAAGTCATTTAAGCAAAAAAGTAGGACTATTTACCATTTACCGAAATGAGTTTGAACAGATACATAAATTTTTTTATGTTTCAGATTTTATGAATAATAAAAAAATGTACACTCACCGACACAAAAAACGGGCACCCCAAAAAATGGCTCATTTTTAATGTCTTGGATTTCCTAAACCTGATGTCCGATTTAAGTAATTTTTTAAATATGTTATAGCCTTATTCTTTAACAATATCGCTGTAATAATATTGTTGCTAGACAGGTAGGTACATTGTCATTGTATACAGGGTGTACGAATCAAATTGTGTATTTTTCTCAAACTTTGGAACACCCTGTGGAATGTTCTAGCTTTTATAAAATACTGAAATTAAAACCCAACCATAGCCTCAGGTTTTCTTAACCTTCTGTTTTTTGATTCATTCGCTTATGTTGGATAATGAAAAAGTTAGGCACTTTAACAACTACCCCTGTTTTTCGTCAATACAGGGATATATCTAAATTGTTTATACCCGTATGCATGCCAATGGTGAATATAAAATTCTTAATTGTATGCCAAAAAATGCGCAATAACTACCTTTTAAAATCTACCAAATTTCATTTGCATATCACAAACCGTTTTAGAGCAATAAATAAATCGTCAGTTTGTAAGAACAATTTAAACACTCCCTATCTCGGAAACGAAGCATTTGCGGGCATACGTTTATAAAACAGACTGTCATTATTTTATCATAGCTACAGAATTACCCCTTACTTTTGCCGTACTTATTTAAAAACATCCTGTATTGACGAAAAACAGGGGCAGTTGTTAAAGTGACTAACTCTTTTATTATCCAACATAAGCGAATGAATCAAAAAAACAGAATGTTAAGAAAACGTGAGTCTATAGTTGGGTTTTAATTTCAGTATTTTATAAAAGCTAGAACATTCCACAGGGTATTCCAAAGTTTGAGAAAAAAACACAGTTCGACTCTTACATCCTGTATACAATGACAATGTACCTGTCTAGCAACAATATTATTACAGCGATATTGTTAAAGAATAAGGCTATAACATATTAAAAAATTACTTAAATCGGACATCAGGTTTAGGAAATACAAGACATTAAAAATGACCCATTTTTTGGGGTGCCCGTTTTTTGTGCCGGTGAATGTAGATAGTATCTAGTTAAAAAAGTTTAGTTAGCCAAAAAAAGTTTATAGTGTTAATCATTTCTAATCATATTGAAGACTTACATATTTATAATGTCTACAAATGGACATATTTTTGTGAAAACAAACCTCTCGATCCAAACTGCGGATGGATCTCACTCTGCCCGTGCCAGACGGCCGCCGAGCTACAAGCATCGCATCGGCATCGGCCCGCACATATAAGAGAGAAATCAATCGCTCACACACCCATATCATCCGTCTCTCTCTATCCCATCTCTCAATAAGCGCCGGAGATTCATCGGCTGCGGCCTATAACCCGATATCTCCGATCACTACCTCCCACTCCCCGGACGGCTATTGGCCGACGCAACGCGCAGAATCGATACATAGCTATTCTATTGCTATAGATGACTACCTATCGAACCAATCGAGAAGTATATAGGGCATGTTGAACTGGCCTTATGTACCTGCGATGACGATTTTCACGTAATGGGTATCCGATTGGTCGATCCCCACTCCAATCGATAGTGATAACGCGTTATCTTTTGATAGTTTTCGACCGAAGAGGTGCATTAAAGATCGGAACTACGTAATTATTAGAAACTCTGAAGTGCAAGAAGGAACGGGCAAATTTTTACGAGGCGAATGCGGAAACTTCTTAGGGCAGCAGAAAATGCACAGATAATGCAACATTGCATAGAAATACTAACAAAAATTATTGATATATTTTTTAAAAGAATACAAAGGTTCCATATTATGGAAGTTCCAAAGATTCTTCGAACAAAGTTCGAGACAATTATTTCTATACATTTTTAAATATTATTTATTAGTTTATTTTTATACTTATTTTAAATCAGAGAAAGGTTAATATGGATACCTACTTATAACATTTGTAAACTTTTTAGAAACATAACTTTAATATAAAACCAAACTCAAAAGCTTACCAAACAGATAAAATCAACAGTTTGTGGATGTTATCGCTCTTTCAACTCTGTGGAACCTCATTAACCCGGGAGCAATCACACCGTTAGAAAAAATCTAACATTTTATCCTTTTCCGTGATAACTTGATGAAAAATTTTGCAACATAACTTTCCACTCGTAAGTGCCTTGTAATAATGCTTGAGAATTAAAAAAAAAATTTCTTTATTTTTTTTTTGAATTTATGGCTTTGATGAGCGCGACTGCTCCCGGGTTAAGAGGACAGGGCTGAATGAGGAGCTCTGGCTGCCACTCTGTGGCAAAGGCGTGCACAACAGATCTGTAAAAGTCACAGTGTTTCAGACCAAAAGTCGCCCAAGTTTCTAATCTAAGATCAGTTAGATGAATATAAGAATGATTTCAGAACTATATTGACGCCAAACGGCTACAATTAAAATGAAGCACACAACATCCAAAATCCAAAGATGTACGAAGCAAAAAAGCAGTGCGACAGGGTTGCGTCTTATCACCACTATGATTTAATATGTATTCGAAGAATATATTCAGAGAAATATTAGAGGAGGTCCAAGGTTGAATTAAGATTAACGGAACCAGTGGCGGCCCGTGAGATAGTGCCATAGAGCCATGGCACTACCTTGCTAACTATGCAGAAACATATTTTTTATCTTTAAAACTTTTTAATTCCTGTTAATTTTTTTGTGTGTATTTCTTTGATCTTCATAAATTATATAAAATATGGCAACTATGGGCGTAATACAATCCCTGCCGACAGCGGAGAGTATTCGACACATCCTTCGTGCCGAAGTCAGTATACTGGCACGACTAAAGAGAGAAAGATTTTACGAGCATTCTATGTAAGTGACAGAGAAAGAGCTATATTGGACTATTAGTATACCTTAAAATTAGAATCTCTGTGCCAGGCACGAGGGTATGATGCCAGGTCTATTTATTTTGAGTTTCTTTACGTGCTGGTTTGTCGCTTTTTTTATGTATATTTTCTGTTAAAAAGTTTTTGTATTTATAATTAAACTTTTAGTGCATCATGATCGTGGGTATTTTGATAATATTTTGATTATTTCTCAAATTTAATTTATTAATTGACAATAAAGATTAGTATCTTAAAAATTTTTTTTGGTGTTTTTTCGCTAGAAAAAAAAACTACAAATGTTATAAGGTGTTGTGGAGCTTTCGAGTTAGCTTTAAGAGGTCACGACGAAAAAGAAAATTCAGAAAATAGAGGCATATTTAAGGAGTTGGTCAATTTTAGCGCCGAATTAGACAACGACTTAAAGGTTCATATTAGCTATTCAAAGTACCAGATCTTTCAAAGGTCTACCTTCTCCGGACATTTAGTTGCTTCTAATTTATTTATGTCGAAGTTTTCTGCGTATAAGCATCAGTTTTTCGGATCATTTCTTAATGAAACATGGAGACAATTTTAATTTTTAAGCAAAACTTGGTTTAAAACTGAATTAGAAGTAGGTACTGTATTAGCGAGACGAATTAAGTACTACCTCTGGGGCTGTTTCGCTATCGGTTTTATTGTAGAGGGAAGGTTTAAAAAGCACATTTGAAGAAACTATTAAAAGTATTTTAATTACCATTCCTATATCAACATCTGAAGCAGAACGCTGTTTTTCGATGTTAAAACATAGTGCTATTAGGTATGCTATCTACAGAAAAGCATTTTGTAAATTGTATTGATAATTTTAAATTATAAAGTCAAAGTTGAAAACTTTGCAACCAAAAAATATAAGAATGAACTTCATATATCGTAAACTTTAAAAGTGACATTACAAAAATTTGTGCATGTGTGTGAATAATGAAATAGTATTATTTTTATAAATTGGTAAATAGAGACAAAATCGTAATAACAATTTTCTAGCACTATCACTATCAGCAGTAAATGCTGGTGGTACGTTAAGAGGTTTTTATTATTAATTAATTTACGGAACTGTTTTGATCAATGTTGGACAATTGCTTGGCACCTCAGATCAATAAACTTAAGATACATAAGATAAAAGTATCCGCGCATATTTTTTTTTAGTTTTTGTTGTCAGTATACCTTTTTTTGACAATATCGTGAATCCGTCACTAAAAATTTTGGCGGCTGCCTGAGTTCTGGCACTACCTTCTTAAAGTGGTACGAGCCGCCACTGAACGGAACCAGCATAGACAATATTAGGAGGCTGATGATAAATTCCTAAAAGAAATTAACTCACAGGAGCTACAAAATATTTAATTGCCATTGTATGCCAAGGGACAAATAATGCAGCAGGCAACTTCCATAAAATATTTGGGAGCCAATATCAATAGCCAGTGTAAAGTGTAACCCAAAAAAAAATTAATCCTGACAAGAATCGAACAAGCGAGGAAAACACTCATGAACATAAAAACATTTTTTAGAAGATCAAATTAGTCTGGAGCTATGAATTCATAGTTATGTTTTTTTATCTTGCTGTAGATATAGTTATGAAAGGCACTACTCAATGGACTTTGAAACAGAAAAAAGAATTGATGCATTTGAAATGTACCTACAATACCTACATGTACCTACAGACGGATGCTGAGAATTCCATGGGTAGGTACAAAAAGTTACTAATGGCGATGAGGTACTTTGGCGCATGAGTAAACAAAAAGAATTACCTACTAAGATAATCAAAGAGAGGAAAATACGATACTTGGGTCCAGCGGCGGCTCGTGGGTCAATCTTCAGGGGGGTCATTTTGGTTTGAAAACTTCAAACTGTTGATTTTTTAAAGTATTTAAAAGATCTTTTAGCATTTATATTTTAGATAAAAAATACAGACTTAGATAAAACTCAATACTATTTACCCTAGTTTTCCGAAAATTAAATTTGTCTTTTTTTAGAGTAAATCTTTTAAAAAATATAGGAAAAATGGTATGAACAGGTTATTGACTGATATATAGATAGGAATATTTATAGTATAATAAATTGTAAATTTATTAAAACGAAACTTACTTTAAATATTTTTATATTTTAAGTCAATTCTTCTATCCTTTAGTTCTGCAAAATAGTCTATGACCTTCTCATTGAAATTTGGAATGCTCTTGACAAGCGTTTTCTCGATGCTCAGCATAGACAAGGCACTAAGTCTAGGTTGTCCCATCGTATTACGCAGGAATGTTTTTACTCTTTTTAAAGTAGAAAAACATCTCTCACTTTCCACGGTTGTCATAGGGAGTGTGCACAAAATATTTAATAACTTCACTGCTTCAGAAAATGTTTCAGACAAATTCATGTTAATAAAAAGCTGAAGTATGGCTACTGCACCAGCACTATTGCGAAAATCCTCACGACAATATAAGACTTCAAGTTCCGATTTTAGTTTGGAAATATTCACTGTGGGATAATTAGCCGTCACCATTTTTAAAATATTTTGCGGAAAGTTGGTAGTGTATGCTTCAAATTTCTCTATGTAGAATAACTGTGAAATCATGAGATGATCATTGAAACTAAACCTGTGATTTATTTCAGATATAATAATATCACAAATTTCAAGTGCAGTTCGTCGCTTTGGATCCTCTGCAGTAGTTTTTCTTTTTTTTGCTGTTGATGTGCTTGGTACTTCTGATTCCAAAATAGTATTTCTAATTATTTGGATATTGTTGTTAAAAGACAGGATACAATTTTTGACAGATATAACATCAATGTCTCGCATTTGCAATTGTTTAAACAATATATCAACATGGGGCATTATTTTATGGAAAAAATTTAACCAAAATAAAAAATGCTCATCTTCCAAATGTCTTTTTAAACCAGTTGCTTGATTTATATTGTTACCATCTTGCTCCTCATCAATAATTTCCTCTAAGCAAGATTTTAAATCATCTTTATAAGTGTATACAATTTCAACACATTTTGTATTGAAAGCCCATCGAGTAGGCGCAGCTTTAGGTAGCCTTACTTTAACCACTCTATCCAGAACCATCGTACGTTTTGGAGATCGGCCGAAAAAGGACGAAAATCCGTGTAAATTTGCAAAAAATATTTTTATCGGTTTGTGTTGACTCGCCGCTTTTTGGAGGATAAGATTAAATTGATGGGCATAGCAGTGAATGAAGTGTGCATTTGGGTATATTTCTTTAATTTTTGTTTGTACTCCTCCCAGTTTACCGCTCATGACTGATGCACCATCGTAACTTTGGGCAATCAATTTTTCAGGTGCTTCATTAATTTTTAATAATTGAAGTTCTTCCAATATTACATTAGTTAAATGTTGTGCTGTAGTACCTAGGGGGTTAACAAATTTCCAAAATCTTTCATGTACAATACCAGTTAATACATATCGCAATATGATAATCATCTGCGTTTTATTGGAGCTGTCTGTGGTCTCATCTACTTGAATGGCCACAAAATTTGTCTGGCCAATCTCCTTCATGATATGAGTATGCACAATGGCTAACATTGATTCTAAAATATCGTTCTGAATTGTTTTCGATGTTCCTTTAAATACTGTACTTTTTTCAATGTGTTCTTTAAACATTAAATCCAGTTCAGAAACAAAATCGATAAGGCCCAGAAAAATTCCACGATTATTGGAGCTGTCACTTTCGTCATGACCGCGCAATGCAATTTCGAAAACTCCACAAAATTTTACACAGTCGATTAGTTTGTTTAAAATATACCTATTTTTAGATACCAATTCATTAAAGTCATGCACAGATTTACGATATACACTATCAAGTTGCTGTCTTATGTTAACACGTCCTAAACTTGCGTAACTCATTGATGAATTTATATGAGTAGTTGAAGAGGCATGTTTTGTAATTTTCACTTTTAAATGCTTAATGTCAGTTACTCCATTTTTCGCCCATACAGCGTCATTCGAAAACAGTAAACACGGATAGCAAAAAAATGCATTTCTCATACTGCAGCCACAAATCCAATCAGCAGACGGTAACTAACTAAACGTGAGGCCGTCGACTCTACTAGAGGTATACGACGGAAAGGTCACTCCCACTCTCGCCCACGAAATTGCTATCTGCCGTCTCTTTTCTATTTTACATGCATTTGTCCATAAGCCATAAGAACTGTATATAGACAATTTAAAATACGGCCCAGCCACGGGCTTGTGTATAGCGCGAGGCGCGACGTTATTATATCTATTATATTTGTTTTGCCAATGCAGATTGCTGAGAGAGAATTTTATATTTCAGAGTGAAGTTTTAGATAAAAGATATTTTTAATAAAATTGGTATTTTTATGAGATTATTTTAGGGGGGTCATTGACCAATTGACCCTAAGGAGGAGCCGCGCTTGCTTGGGTCATGTGTTAAGGTGTGAAAGAGATGAATTACTCCAAATCATATTGTAGGATAAAGTATATAGGTACAGAGTAAAACATCAGTAGAAATATGCCAAAACTCTTGGCTGAAAGACCTGAGGAGATTGTTTGACGGATCATCCGTAAAAATCTTTCATACAACATTTTCCAAAGTTACAATTGCCATTTAGATCACCAACCTTCGAAAGGGTACAGTGCAATAAGAAGAAGAACCTAAAGTATTCTTCTGCCTGACCATCGTCTGCGATCTAATTTTCCTAGATTATCAATTGAAGTAGAAAGTAAGGTATTGTGTCTCAATATGTAGATTCTGTGGATTACCTCTATGCTGCAAAGAACCAATCAGATGTAAAATAGAAATCGATGTCATCAGTACCAAATAAGTAATGGAAATAAAATAATTTGGAATTACACTGTCCAGCTATGGAGAGCTGGACTAAGAAGTGAGAGATCAAGTATCAAAAGCAAATAGACTGGCAGGATGCCTTAAAATAACACTATAAGGCAAAAGCGACATAGTAACCCTAAGATGAAGTTAAGAATTTATAAAGCCAGTTTAAGACCAATAATGACATACGTATGCATCAGAAACAAGACCCGACACAGCCACAACACAAAGACTACTGGAAATGGCAGAGATGAGAGAAAGATAAGAATAATTACGTTGGGAAATACGTTGAGAGATTAAAAGAGGGGTGAACACAGAATAAAACATTGACGTAATTTACATACAGTGTATAAACCAATGGACACTAAACAGACAAAAATGGAATAACCACATAAGCAGAATAGAAGAGACTCGTGTAATCAAAGTAGTAAGAGATAAATTACCAATCGGTAGAAGAAGTATCGAACGACCGCTCAAAAAATGGAGTGACATCCTTTCATAGAGGTAGGCCTATCAATCCGCCATTGAACAAGCATGAATAATTGCTTATACACAGCAAGAGAAAGAAGAAGTAGCTTTCCCTACTTTCCCCAACCACTGAGAATTTTCCCGTAGTGATTTTTCATCTGTATTAATGATGTACATTATATGATGTAAGGTGATGTTTAGAACGGAGCCCTGAAGTATGTACCTACAAAATTATGCGTGCGTTCTTGATACTTTTTCATTTGCTAATGCTCTGAAAATAAATTTGTTAATTTTTCTTCCTTTCCTACGCAGCAGCTATTCGTTTGAGGTATGCGATGTCAAGCAGGAGAGTCAACCAGACGTAGCATTTTGGTAAAAGTTAATTGAGAATAAAAAAACAGTAAAATCCTTTATAAAAGGTATATATTTAAAATCCCTAAAAAGGGCTACATCACGATCACAAACTAGTTTTCCATTGGTTTACCAATCATCATCAGTGCTTACGTGAAATTTACATGCTAACCACCAAGATATAATTTTATAAAAATATGTGGGTCAAAGCCCTGTACAAGTAATCCGCCAAGGAAACATCGGTTGAAAATGCTAACTTAAGCATGTATATTTAAAGTATTTTACTAATATGCCCCAGGTAACATCTAAGCTGTGGTTTGACTTGGACTTGTGACTCACATGGGGAAAGTATGGCAGCAAGTGACTGACAGGTCATTTGCTGCCATACTTTCACTATGTGAACAAGTCAAACCACAGCTCAGCTGTTACCTGGAGCATATCAGTAAAATACTTTAAACATCCATGCTTAAGTTAGCATTTTCAACCGATGTGTCCTTGACGCATTACTTGTACAGGGCTTTGACCCACATATTTTTATAAAATTAGATCTTGGTGGTTAGCATGCAAATTTCACGTAAGCACTGATGATGATTGGCAAACCAATCGAAAGCTAGTTATGTGATCGTGATGTAGCCCTTTTTAGGGATTTTAAATACCTTTTATAAAGGATTTTACTGTTTTTTGTATTGCATGGTATACAGCCAACTACGGGAAAACTTTTTCCTTGTGGATTTTTATTTGAGAATCTACCGCGTAAATAATATTTTGTTAACTTTCTGAGAGTTAGAGTTCTTTCAGCAGTGTGAATGTTATAATTATCTATGCTATTACCTTTACCTACTTCCCTTGAAGTTTTTGAAATGTGGTGCCTGAGCCGAATTCTTAGAATATCATGGATGGACAGAGCCAGAAAGGTGGAAGTACTAAAAGAAGAGCGGGTTTACAGGATAGGGAACTTTTTGATTATGTATAAGTAAGAAGACTACATACTTAGGGTAGGTACGTATTACCTACGAAGAGAACGGTACACGTTTCAGCAACTAGCACTCGAAGAAAAGATAGAGGATAAGAGAGGTCTATAACCTAAAAAGATGTTGTGACTGCGTAATGTTCGTTAATGGACATAAATCCACAGCTATGAAATGCTTAACAATGCCGCTAAAAATAGATTAAAAACAATGCACGGTGGAAGCCTACGTAAAACTGCGCAGCACCTTAAGAAGAAGAAGATTGGAAAGTACATAAGCGATTTGAGTCTGAATAATTAACAGGTTTTCCATTCACACGATAGTGTTCTATTTTCAGATAGTGTACACGAGAGAGAAATGTGTGTAAGTATATAATTTTAGAAGATTTCAAAATGACATCCTTTTGAATAGCACCTAGACAATTTTCTAAATCAATAAAAAATATAAATAGGTACCTACTCTCAGGCGCGGATACAGAGGGAGGTCAACGGGGCCACGGACCCCCTATTGTATTTAGTCTATAAGTATTTTTTATTATGTATTATTTTTTTCTGTCAATTCTTAACTTCAAGCGATCACTAGAACACTAAATATACACGACAGCCTCTTCCAAAGAATTGAAAGAAGTCATAAAATCCAGTAAAAGCAGCCTTCTCTGAAAAATAAACTGCAGGCGCATTTGTTTGGGTACCGATGGAACTAATTTTTCTCAGTTCAAAGAATAACAAAATGATATTTTAAAATGTAAATAGGTACGTTAAACTGGGTATAAACCTTATCTCATGAAAAGTCAAGTCTCAAATTTGGGATACAATAAAGATATAAAAATTTGAATTTTACTAAATAATCCAGGCGTACCCATTGACAGCATAAAGGTTAATCTTAACACCTACAGTTAAAATATCTTGTCCTAACTGATCCTTGGGTTTCTGAAACTGAATACAGATTTCCAAAGGTATTAGAAACGTGACAATTACAGCTTATGTGGTTAAATAAATTCCCGTGGCCAGGCGCGGATACAGAGGGGGGTCAACGGGGCTTTAAACCCCCCTATTGTACTTAGTCTCTAAATATTATTTTTTTACAGTTTTACAATTGTCCCGACGTAAGCAAAGGAACATTACTGCTATAAATTATCATTTTGTGTAACTGTTTTTCGCAGAATGTATAATTTGAATTATTAATTTATGCAACAATATGTTTTCCACATTTTAAACAATGAATAGCATGTCCGAATGCATTCACACAACAGTCGAGCCTATGTGGCAACATTGGAACATCCAATACAGTTGATTCACTGTTATAATTCGGTTTGGGTGTAGCAAAACTAGCGGTATTTAAAGACAATCAGATCCAAAACGACAATTTCTGATATGGATGTCAATCCCAAGAAACCATCCAATAACTTACCGGGGGATGCCAGGCGTTTGCTGCAACTGAATAAGGAACGGCATGACTCAGTGAGAAAGATCCTTCATTGAGAGATCAGGTATATCAAATCAGATATATGAGGTATAGGCATAGGTATATCAGATAAGGTATCAAAGTGAGACTTCTCCAAACCAACCATCTCCCATATTATAATGTTGTTCTGAAGCTATTTTCTTGTCGCATTTTTGCAATTAACTAGTTTTGATGGGAAATAAGCCAAAATTTAACAAAAATAATGATTTTATTAATGTTTCCACGCCCAAATCGGGTGTCGTCAAAATACAAAAAATATTAATAAAACTATTTTCTTGTGACATTTTTGCAATTAACTACTTTTGATGGGAAATAAGCCACAGTTTTACTAAAAAAATGATTTTATTAACGTTTCGACGCCCAAATCGAGTGTCGTTGTCAAAATACAAAAAACATTAATCTTTTTTTATTTTGACAACGACACCCGATTTGGGCGTCGAAACGTTAATAAAATAATTTTTTTAGTAAAATTGTGGCTTATTTCCCATATTATAAATACGTCCATGAGAGTATGCTTGAGAATTACAATTACTGGGACAGCAGACTAAACAGTGGCATATAATAGAACAGATCTTATTTGTTAATAAATTCATGATACAAAACACTAATTAATGTGGCGATAGCTAACAACAATAATCTGCGTGTCAAGTATAATGAAAAGGAAGCCAAGTACGGAGATTTGGAAGTACCGAAACAATACCTACCTATTATTCTCTCTACTACGAGTCATTCCGAAGAACCTTCTAGAAAACATAAAATAGTTGGGTCTGAATGAACATCTGTATAGATCATGCTGAAAGCTGTACCACTTTCATCTACCAGATATACACGAAAATTTTATTTTTGGGAGATACTCCAGCATACTAAGTCACCTAGGGCTCAGTAGCACGGAAAGAGATAGGGTAGATAGAGATAGGATAGAGATAGTAGCACCAGAACTCAATCCATTGAGTGCAGTAGTGAGACCAACATAACCGCGGTATCCAGGAGGAAGAGGACTTATGTGTATAGGCAAGCAAATAGAAAAGCTGGTTGCTAATTTAAAAACCTATTTTCAGACGCAAACCGAGATATCTACTTTAAATCGCGCAATTTGGGCATTAGATGAAACAACGCGGCATAAACTGAGGGAAAAAGCAATGAGCATAAACCACTTTTCTAAGCAAAAAAATGCAAACCTGGATGAGTCGAACTACTGGTTGATATCAGGAAGGATATTTGCCGAAGCAGAGGAAAGATTATTCACCAGGAATTTACCAGTAAAGTGGGACTTCTCCAAACCGACCATCTCCCTTGTTATCAATACATCCCTGACCAAATGCTTCAAAACGACAACTACAAGCTATACTGGGACCGCAACTCAGGGCCTTAGGGGGAGCGCGAGCCGTATGGCTAAATCTGGATGATAATAATAAAAACATTTTCGGGAAGTCCAGCCCTCCTTATTATGAATTTCTAGATCCGCGCCTGCCCGTGGCTATCTTACAGAAAGAAAGATGAAAGTACTTAGGGACCGTTCAAGTATAAGAGCGTTTAACTATTACGTAACGCAATTTTTGAAGATTTTTGACCCCCCCCCCCCAACCTGCGTTACGTAATACTTGAACTGTCCCTATTACGTAACGCAGGTTGGGGGGGGGGGTCAAAAATCTTCAAAAATTGCTAAACTCCTATAAGAGTGCGTTACGTAAAGGGGGGAGGGGTTAAAAATCTTCAAAAATCGCGTTACGTAATACTTGAACGCTCCCTTACTGCCGTGTGTGTGTGTGTGTGTGTGTGTGTGTGTGTGTTTTATTCGGGTCTAAAGAGGGGGTCAAAGCAAAATCGCGTTACAAAACTTAGTTACTAAGCCCCTTAGGCCTTAAGCGTGTGAAATATTAAGGAGCCATTCTGATAAAAACTATCATAAAACGGCTCAATTAAAATGCAGCAACTTTAAAAAAGTGTCTGTAGGTAAGACAGAAAACGTTATCTTTCAATTGAATAAAGAAGTTGCAAAAACAGTAAACGAAAATCGAATGAAACTTGTTCCGATTGTAAAAACAATTATTTTGTGCGGTCGAGAAAACATGCCATGATAGTGCTATTGATTTAGAAATGGAATCGTCTGAATCAATCAATAATTAAAACGAAGGGGACCTTAGATAACTTCTTAAATATAGAGTTGATGCAGGTGATCAAATTCTGGAACACTATCTCAAAAATGCTTCCAAGAATTCAACGCTTGTAAGTAAAATAACGCAAAGTGACATATAATGTTGTGGCACTGTTGTTGAGAAAAAAATTGTTGAAGCTGTTAACGAAGAGAACATTTTTCTATTTTGGTAGATGAATCAACTGGCACCAGCTCCAATGAACCATTCACATAATATGTGCAATATGTGGACCATGAGAAGTACTGTTTAAAATAAGATTTTTTAAGATTAGTAGTGGGATTTAACTGGAGAGACATTGTCAAGCGTCATAATATGAGAACTCAGAACTTCGTGGGCTTCGGCGGAGCTAATTTATCAGGAAAGTTACGTGGTGTGCAAGCGCGAATTTTGAAACAACAGCGAGTAGCATTACATATGCACGGAGTCTCAGTATTGTATATCTGCGATGAATGAACTTTCCCCTTTGAGGGAGTGTGAGCAGTATCGCTAACTCTGGAGTAATAAAGATGTGCTACTCTCAATATTCAGATGCGGAAGAAATTTATTGGAAGCTACTCCCACCAGAGGCTAAGTCCCACCAGTTCTCAATCTTCCTGATACCGTAGGTAACTGGCATGAGTGAATTTTATCTTTAGAGTAAGTGTGAGTCGCCGGGCTAAATCAGGATGATATAATATATGCGGTAAGTCTGGCTCCCCTATTATGAATTTCTAGATCCGCGCCTGCCTGTACTCTTAACCAGTTTTTTTAATTCAAGATGCAATGAATTTATAGAAAATTTTGGCCTCGTATACGAATAAGTACAACACTGATTAGAAAAAATATAAAACTACTTCCTTGTATTTATCGATTTTAAAAGGGAAACTACCCTACAAACAGCACACAGTAATAACCGAAGATTCTTAATAGCATCATCTATATACATAAAATCTGTGTATTAACTATGATTATGCACCTAGTCCCTCGATTCGCCTCCTAGTGAGCATTACGCGGACTAAGTTTGTGGTCATCCAGTAGTGCTAACTTCCTTAGTGTTTAATCAAGTTCACACAAGAGATAATTACTAATAATAAACATAAACGTTCGCTGGCCGGGAACTACCCTATAAAGCGATTATTGATTCAGAGATCTTCGTTACAGGTGTAATTTGGAGGCGACCCCACGTCGCTTTAAGGTCACTCGACGTAGATGACGGGTCGTTGTTGGTTTTGTGTTAAGGCTATTATCGGTTTTATTGAATCCCTCGGGATGTAGCGGCGAAGGAGTTATGACAAATGTTTGTATTTAGATTTGGAAACTGCTTTTATGACACACAATGGAAAGAAAATACAATTACATATCTACTTATTGGTATTTTCAGATAAAGAAGATACTTTTCCAAAATCGAAGTTGGGAGAAGCCTTGAAAGACCAGAAAATACCAAACAAATAAAAAATTGACAATCATCCAATTTATTCATGTTATTTGTGAAGGGATTGTAACATGATTGGGGCATCTCCACTCCTATAAATAAGTATCCATAAAAAATATTATTTCTTTTACTCAATTTTGCAAACTATCAAGTTGTGTTACCTAGCCTATTGATATATATATATATATATATATATATATATATATATATATATATATATATATATATATATATATATATATATATATATATATATATAAGACTCATGTAATTTAGAGTTCATGATGAAAGAGCTATATTATGAATATAAAACAAGGGGATTACGATAAGTTCGAAGAAAACAGATATATAAGTTCATTCTGGAGGAATAAAAATATCTCAAATTAAAATAAGGAAAGAGTGGAAAGAACCGTAGTAGAATCAGTTTTGAGCTATACCTGGGACAAAAGTTTAGACACTTCTAAACTTCTAGCAAATTTAAAAAGAAGGCCCTTGCCGGTAGAAATAAAGTATGTAAGGAAAAGCAGAAAACACAATGGCGGGAGGAATAGAAAAAGGGAATATCTGGATTAATTTCGTATAATGTGTCCGAAGTACTATAGCTTACGAGATTTGATCCTGGTCAGTACCTGTAGATTCTTCTTCAGTATTCTAAGGACCTCCTCATTAGAGCGTATCCTCCCTTTTACTAATTCGGTCTGTACACCTGAGACAGTCTGATTCCAGAACTTTGTTATTAATTCCTGCTTCTTTTAGAATTCGCTTCATCTTGGTGGGTACACGACAATTAGACCGAAATCGTTAGACCGAAATGGTACATAAATTAAAACAGATTGCAGTAAATTATGCTACGATTTTGTATATCTGTCTTTTTATTTATTGTATTATTAAAAACAAAAAAATAAACAAAAAACAAAGCAACAAAAACAACCTCTAATCTATTTTTAGTATTTAATTTTTAGTATTATATTTAATTTTTAAAAAATACAAGATTTGTTGTAAAATGTATATTTTGAAGATACCCTAAATAAGGGTCACATTAAAACAAAACGTTTTCGGATTAAGAAATCCATCATCAGTGTTTCTAAAAGCCAAAAAATAGCATGCGTGAGCCACAAAAATGTTTTGGGTAAAAACCCATGTTATGTTACATGAACACTATTGTTCACATTTAACCCGGAACCTGCCACGTGGGGTGCTACCAGCACCCCATAACACATTTTTATCAAATATTTGGTATTTCAAGTTTGGTAACGGTGCTGTGCGTCATAGTAGCTTTCTATAATATTATATAGCATAGATGTGTTAGTGTTTGAAGTGGTTATTTAGTGTCATTCTGAACTTATAGCTCTAAAATCGAATTGGGATGTCCATCATCTGGCACTTTAAGTTTTAAATTTTTTTTGTATCTTTGATAAACAAGTCAAATTTACATTTTTTATTGAAATAACTGAATAATATAGACTCTATACTCACTAAATCTTAAAATTTTTTTAGATATTTTACTGGACTTCATTTATTATGGCTTGGTACTTGCTAATTTGCTTATAACACCTTTTTCATTTTATTTTTTAACTTTTATAACGTATTAGTGGCTAATAAGTTAATAAAACATGTTTTTTATACACCGAGAGAACAATTTCTTTTCTCCTAAAACACCGATTTCTTTGAGCAACATTTCTTAAAAGTTAACATATCCTAATAACTTAAACATACCGGTTCACATATAAATAAACGAGTTTTTTAAACACAACTCAATAATTTCTTACAGATAATTTCTTCAATACTAAGAAATGCATTAATGGTTACATTTAATTTTCTTATCCTAAAGTTTTTATTTCTTAAATTGAAAACTACAAATATTTTGCAGTATAAGAAATATAATGTTAAGTTAATGCATATTTATATTTGTGAACAAGAAATTTTCTTGCAATTAAATAAATATTTTAAACCACAAGAAATAATTCTTCAGAAATACCCTCTGTAGTAACTGTGGTTATAAAATAAAAACTTTGTCATTAATGCCGAAATGTTACTTGCAAAGAGATTTTCTTCCACAAAAGAATTGCGCAGATTAACTATTTATGATTTAGTCGTCAGTGTTTGTCAAGATGGCGTGATATGTTCATGTTCATATAGATGGATGTTGGATTTATTGGTGTACTTTAAAAATTAACGGATATTTTGAAGGTACGTACATATATAGGTATTAAATAAAAGTAAATTGAGTAATTTAAGATGTAATAATAATATTGTTGCGTATCCGAATGGTTAAAAAAGAAATATAATAGTACCTTTATATGCTTTTTAGGTATAATGATGGACGACTCTGAAATAAAGGAGCTTATTATTCTAACTGGGAAATATGCCACAATTTAAAGCTGGGACAGAATGATATAATATATAGCTTCAGAACAATATTAAGAAAGGAGTTATTAACCAACTGCGGGACCTTCCAGAACTTCATACATGTAAGTACCTTTTTAAAAATGTGTATAGGTACTTATGTATCAACTATAATAGGTTTCTTGAATGTATCATCTTTATAAAAATTTACAATATAACGCTATATCAAACATGGCGGGTGCAACGCTGAGGATTTTTTCTGTTAATTTATTTGAGATAAAGAAATCAGTTAGTCTAAAAGAAATATATGTTTATGGTTAAGAAATGTTATTGCCGACAACCGTGAATTAGTTAGTATGTATTAAATGACTTAGATGTAAACTAATAATACTTTCCCGTAATAAAATTTCTTAATGGTTAGGTATGCTGTCTCTTTTAGATTATAAAAATTAAGAAAATTACATATTATTATGTCTGCTTCAATGTTTTACATTGGTTGTATTTTCCCTCTTGTTTTAGCTAAACAATGTTTATTGTGTGACTTAATATTATACAGATAAATAATTAATATTTCATTAACAAAAAGAAAAAAATAAACAACGATGTATAGGTTAAATAATGCCATGTTTGAACTAAATATGATTGATTATTATTAGTATTAATAGTTCTTACGTGGGGCCGTGTATTTTTTTTGTATTTCCTAAATTTGTCAAAATAAATATCTATATCTTTATAAAAAAAAAAATTTATTAAAGTAAGTTTACTCTTTCTACATAACGATTTTGTTTTAGTGAATTGCTGATATACAAAGTGCTATTAACAAAAGAAGGAAAATTTGAGGAAGTTGGATTTGCCTCTCCTTCCTTTTATTGTTGTGTAGAAGCCAGTGGTTTAAGAGTGGAGAAAATATTTGTATGTAATAATAACGTTTTATATCTTGTTTTATTAATAAATAATGATTTTACCTTAACACAATGATTTATTTCGCGGTATGTAATATCACTTTATTTTAAAGAAATATTAATTTAACTCTAAATATACGTTTATCTCTGCGAAATATATTTCTTAACATCAAATAAATTAATTATTAATAGTAAAATAATAATATTCCTTACTAAGAAATATTATTGCTCAAAAAGAATAGTTTTCTAATGTGTAGAAAATATATTTTTATGACTAATAAAATTAATTAACATCAAGTGTAATTTCTTTCTGATAAATGGGTTTGAAGTTTGCCAGAAAGTGATAGTTCAATCATGTTTAAGATATATTTCTTTGGCTATAGTAGAATTTATTTGAAATATTTTAGAAAATTATATCTTACATACAAAGATATATTTCTTAGGCAATATGCCAAGTCGATCTTTCTTAAATATTAATAAAGTTTCTTTATGTCAAGAATTTTTTTCTCTCGGTGTATTCTTGTGTTACTCAACACATTATTTTGTTTTTTAAACAAGTAGATCACAGGAAATTTTTAAGGGGTGCTGTGAGCACCCCACGTGGCAGTCGGCGCAAAACATTTTTGTGGCTCACGCTTGCTATTTTTTGGCTTTTAGAAACACTGATGATGGATTTCTGAATCCGAAAACGTTTTGTTTTAATGTGACCCTTATTTAGGGTATTTTAAAATATACTTTTTACAACAAATCTAGTAGTATTTCTGTGATTTATGGTATACAGCCGGCTACAGGAAGTTTATTTTCCTCTTGGATTTAATTTTCAGTATTGTACATAATAAATAAAAAATAAACCAAAAACAAATAAAAATAAAAAAATAAACAAAAAGCAAAGCAAAAAAAACAACCCAGTAATTGTGCTGCCAGTCCTAAGGCTGAATAAAGGGTGAAGGGAGGCTGATGTTACCTTTGCTCAGATTGCAATCTTGTTTGAGCACCCTGTAAGATGTGCCTAATGCTTTTCGGTCTCCTACTATTCGGTCTAATGAGGTTTCGGTAAAATGCTTTTCGGTCTAATTAGTTCGGTCTACTGCTTTCGGTCTAATGATTTCGGCCTCTTTACAGTAAACATCTTGGTGTGCTCTACTTGATCAAACTTTTTCTCGAGATCAACTAGACATGCGCATACTTCACAACTGACGTCTCTGCATCTTTGGAATAAGACCAAAGAGAAAAAAGCCTCGCAGGTACCAATAGCATTTATGAACCCGAACTGGTTGGGGAACATTTGACTTTTAAATCGCTTGTGAACTCGATTTTTATGTATGATTCCAACAACTGCGGAGCAAAATTTCTTCCTTGATGTGGGTCCGATTATTGATTGAGAGGTCTTCGTTACAGGTGTAATTTGGAGGCGGCCCCACGTCGCTTCAATAAAGGTCACTCGACGTAGATGACGGGTCGTTGTTGGTTTTGTGTTAAGGCTATTATGGGTTTTATTGAATCCTTCGGGATTGTATCCTCGGGAATCCTAGATGTAGCGGCGTAAGAGTTATGACACACATTTTTGTATTTAGTTTTGGAAATAGTTATTGGAAAGGAGTTATATATTTGGAATATATAGAAATTAGAAATTAAAAGATAATTATTCCGAGATCAAAGTTGTGAGCTTTAGAAGACGAGAAAACACCGTACTAATTAAAAAAAAACTGATAATATTGCAATATACAGTATGCGGCAAAATAAACAGTAGGTACGGAAATTAATATTCAAATGTTTACAATTATTTATATATCTAGTATACATGATGTAGCCTTGCAAACATTATTCACGACGACACACGTTCCCAATAAAACAGATGTTAAAGATGCCCTCTGGTCAGTGACGGATCTACTTTACTACTACTTTACTCCTCTTGATTCCATTTTGAACATAGGGCCTCTACAGTCCCCCTCCATTCATCTCTGTTTCTGGCCAGGGCTTTCACCTCTTTCCATGTTAACCCATTGTCTTCTAGCTCTCTGGTAATATTTCTTTTCCAGGATGTCATTGGCCTGCCTTGTTTTCTTTTTCCAGTTGGTTGGTAATTCAGGCCTTGTTTGGTTATATTATCTTCGTTTTTCCTTAATGTGTGTCCAATAAACTTCCATTTGCGTCTATTTATCGTTTTAGCTATCGGCTCTTGATTAGTTTGTCTCCAAAGTTCCTTGTTACTTATCCGATTTGGCCAATATATTTGCAATATTCGTCTAAGGCATCTATTTACAAATGTTTGAACCTTTTGTATAATCTTTTTCTCTATTTTCCAAGTTTCTGCTGCATATAGCAAAATGCTCTTTACATTTGTATTAAATATCCTTATTTTGGTTTTGGTTTTTAATTTATTGGACTTCCATGTTTTCTTCAGCATATAGAACGCATTTTTGCGGAATGGGACGTTTCGATGCCGCCGGTTCATCGCCGGCCGTTTCGATGCCGCGTTCATCGCCAGTCCATTTCATCGCCGTCATATCTCGCATTTCCTAGAATTCCTAATTAATACTAAAAATAACTAATAATTGTAACTGTCGAAAATTCGGAAATATATCAGATAGCGATTAATTGACTGGCGATGAATCGGCCGGCATCGGCATCGAACTGGCGGCATCGAAACGACGGCGATGAAACGTCCTAGACCCCATTTTTGGCTTTAGTTATCCTTCCATTAATTTCCTCCTCTAGTCCACCGCTAGCGTCAATTATGCATCCCAGACAGCAAAACTTCTGTACATTTTCTACTTCTTCTCCTTCAATGAATATACCCATTTCTCTTTCCGTATTTATCTTCATAAGTTTGGTTTTTCTTGTGTTAATCTCTAACCCTATTTTTCTTGCTTCTTTTGTAACCTTTTCTGTTTTTTTCTGCATATGTTGTCTTTTTTCGGACACCAGACATATACCATCCGCAAAGTCTAGATCTTCAAGCTGACCGAAAGCATTCCATCTAATTCCTGTTTTATTTTTCGTTGCCTTCTTCATGACCCAGTCGATTAAGATCAAAAATATGGTTGGAGATAGAATACACCCCTGTCTGACTCCACTGTCTATGTTGATGGGTTCTGTGAGTTTCCCATTGTGCATGATTTGTGCAGTATAGTTTTCATAGAACATTTTGATAATTCTTATGTATTTTAATGGAATTCCATATCTCTTTAATATTTCCCACATTTTTTCTCTGTTAATCCGGTCAAAGGCCACATCAAAGATCTTTTTCGCCACATTTTCCCTAATATATAACCGTTTTGTCGTGTTCCATTCTTGTTTTTCCACATCCTTACCATCTAATTTCAGATAATCCTAATATACTAACGTTATTTTTATCCATTTCTTTTGCCACTTGATGTGTTTTACTTATTTCAAACATTGTTCGGACATTCCAGCATCCTATGTTTTATTGTTAGATAAAATGAACTTCATCAAGTAACGGTCGAATCCATCAATTACTTATTTATGTCTTTATATCTCATGTGGCAATGTTTTTATTGCTAAATAATGGCATCAATTATTGTAATTTAAAAACACAATGACTTGGTTTAAACATATTCGAAAATATGTTACATCTCACTCTGTTACATCTCATAGGTACATAAGTTTATAGAGCGGAGTGGCATCTCCCTTCGGAAGCAAATATATCGCGTATTTGTTCATTAGTAATAGGTACACGTAAGCGAACATTGTTTATTGCCCCTGTAAGGTTTGATGTTTGATGCATACTCGCGACTCCGAATAAGAAGCGCGTGCACTTTTCCACAGCCACTGCGATCCGGTGGAGCTTGTCACCCATCACAGCCTCCTTCCTCCTCGTCCTCCCGCTGCCACCGTCGTCCCACCTCCCACCGACTCCATCGGCGGATCGCGGCAGGCGATGGACAGCAGAGACGACGAACGGCCCGGTCTGATCAAACACTAGTTGTAGCTCTCTTCGATCAATAAAAGCGGAGAAAACCTAAACAACACACACCACACCACAAGCGGTCGACGTCCTCTCCAAAAAAGGAGGCGGGAGGGGGAAGATACCCCCTGGTTCGGGAACGTCACCCCTGGATTGAAAGATTGGGAATTGAGACGTGTGTGGCACACTGTTTATGCCACTTTCTTTGGTGGCAATACTGGGAATAAAAAAAAAGTGACATTAGGAATCAAAATGTTTACTAAGTTCTTATTCTTGTTTGTCAAAAAAACTCATTTTCTTTAATATTAATTTAATGTAGACATAAAATTGTAATAATAAATTAACTTATAGTCAGTCCATCACGCTACTTAAGAATTTTTATACACAAATTATGCATTTACTTGAATAATATTAGCTTTACTATTACAAATTATTTACTTTTTTTACACTAACGCATCAACGTCGCAGGGTCACTAGCATGTAAATAGGTTAGATTAGATAATTTGTCTAACGTAACAAAAAAATTTTAAAATTATTTTTTTACACCTTCTTCTTTCTTCTTTACGTGCTATCTCCTCGACGAAGGTTGGCAATCATCATTACTATTCTCACTTTTGACACTACAGCCCGAAAGAGTTCAGTTGAGCTGCATCCAAACCATTCTCTGAGATTTCTCATCCAGGACATTTTTCTCCTACCTATGCTGCGCCTTCCTTGAATCTTTCCCTGCATAATTAATTTTAGGAGTTCATATCTGTCACGCACGTGTTGTATTACACAAGTATTGAAGTTTTCTTATTTTTATGGATTCCATATCTCCTTGCTGTTCTGTATTCTCCTTAGTACTTCCTCATTGGTTATTCTGTCTGTCCAAGAGATTCTCAGCATTCTTTGATACGTCCACATCTTAAATGCTTCCAATATATTGAGGCATTGTTTATTAAAAGTCCATGTCTCCACACCATACAAAAGAACAGAAAATACATAACATTTTAGTACTCGCTTTCTAAGATTTAGGCTGAGGTCTCTACTACATAATATTTGTTTCATATTAGTGAATGCACTTCTAGCCTTTTCGGGTAGCCCTAATTCGGGTTTCTTTGGTATAATCGTTTGTTTCACTGATCTTTGTCCCAAATAGTTATAATTCTGAACTCGTTCTATTGTCTTATTATTTACGTGTAGATTGATGTTTCTAATATTTTTTGTGATATATGAATTTTGTTTTCTTTATGTTTAGTGACAGAGCAAATTCTTCACTCGTTGCAACAACCTTATCTAAAATTATTTGTAGATCTGTAATAGTTTTTGCTATTAGTATTGTGTCATAATGTCATTATTTTAATATTATATATAGTGTAAGAAATAAGTCCGGTTTTATTTTTTTTCTGGTATATCAAGGGGAGCTTATTATGAGACTAACTTTTTCTTAAAAGATTTCGTCCAAGAACCCTCTTTTCATCCCTTTAAAGGGGGTAATTTGTGGTTTTCGCAAAACGTAGCCCTTGCTGCACGTTTTGCAATAACTTTCTTTAATTAAATATGAAGAGGACGATATTTCCTACTATTTATTTCCCGACAACATATGTCTATCATCCACCGTTAAGCGGGGGTGGCGCCTTGACAAGTTTTCGAAAAAGATGTTTAAAAAAATATTTTTCCCTGTAACTGTAATGGAAATCAAGAAGAAACCCTGCGGCGCAGTGGCGTAACTATCGCCAATGCAACCAATGCGGCGCACTGGGGCGTAGGCCTTAGGGGGGCGCAAAAACTGATATTCTGGAAAATGAGTCTACGAATATGGGCGCACAGGGAATACTTGCATTGGGGCGCAGTCATACTAGTTACGCTACTGCTGCGGCGATTAATTACAAATAAGTGGCTGATTTTTTGGTATAGATTTCATTTAAGGGCAAAGGGTGTTATTTAAAAATTTGTATAATGCACCCACATTTTTCCCCGGAACTCCCAAAAAAAAAAGAATTTATAAAGAAAGAGATTTTCTTGGAATCCTTCACACACTATGGCCTTTATTAAAATACTTCATAAGTATATCATTTTGTCCACGTTCTTATTACCCATGCATGGACATAAAAACGATTTCTTGGTACAACCCCTGTAGCCAAAAAAATAAAATAAAATGGGGGGTTGAATTTTTATTTTGATTTTTGACCCATATGGCTCCATCAATACGGTTTTTCATAAATATGGTTATCGCAACATCCCTGTGGAAACTACCCCTATCCCGAAAGTAAACTACGGAAACTACCCCTATCTCTTGGCGAGCATGTTTTTACGATTTTCTCATTACCTATGCATTTTTTTGAAACAAAACTTATATAGAATTACAGACCACTATGTTCTCTACAAATAAGGTCATATGTATTTTTTCGCATAAGCAACTGTTACAGCACAGTGGCGTCGTAAACCTCGGAAATGCTTTGGAGGGTTCCAGTTTTTTTTCTAGTCACCTATTCATTTTATTGATAACGTTTATGGAAAATAAAAGAACACATTGTCTGCTACACATTATGACCTATGCGTATTTTACTTTTTTTGCACCCTAAAACCACAGTGGTGACTCAAAATCAATTTTTGATTATTTTCTTTATTAATTCTCCATTTTTGGGGTGGTTCCGGGAAAACTATGGGTCTGCAATGTACAAATTTGTGAATAATTTATACGTTGGTAATCGTTGAAAGCTTTTTTACTCTAACATAGGCGGTTCAGATGGTATAAAAAGGTTTTTTTTAATGTAACACCCTGTAATTAAAAAATCAGCCACTTATTTGTGATTCCCATCTTCTTGATTCCCATTAGAGTTAGGGATAAATTATTTTAAACATCTTTTTTAAAAACTTGTCAAATTTGGGAAAAAAATTCTTTCATGCTTTCGGTGTAATTATCAGGAGTAACTGCACAAGAGCTCTAAAATTATTGAATTTTATCCGAGTTGACAGTTGACCCGGGTTGATACTTTGACAGTTTTAATTTCACGAGCCGAAGGTGAGTGAAATTATGTTAGTGTCACGAGGGCAAAAATTCTAAGTATATTAATTTTAGAGATCGAGCGCAATTTGTTGCGATTAGTTCATGAATAAAACTCATGTAAGTACAAATTAGTACAATTAAACACACAGTTGTTATAAAGATTTGACGGTTGAAAGTAATCACTTTTATAATTTTTAAAACACTAATTGTCATTAATGTCACCGAATGTATTTTTTCATAGCAACGAAGGGCATCTGACGTAATATACTTGACGACGGGAAATTATCAAAAATTATCAGTTTAATTTTTATTTCTGTAGCTTTTTATTGGTCAGAATCTCCGATGAATGAAATAATTAAAGTAATTACCAAAGATGCTACTAGCATCACTTACGAAATAAAAGTCAAATAAGTTCGGCAATAAAATTAAGTCAGGATTTGATTTCAGATCAGTACCTCTACCCAGGTGCTCCGATGAGGAAACGGTTATTCCTAAATACGTATAAACACATAGCAGAGGCTCTGTACTGTAATCAAATCTGAACCATCTTTTCTTTTAGTTTACTATTAGATCGTTTGCAAGAAGTTGGTTTAGATGGGAAGAATATTAAGCTGCTGAAAAACTTGCACTGGAATCAAAACGCCAAAACTACGATAGAAGATTCCACATCCGCAGATGCAGGAATTAGAAGAAGAGTTAGACAGGTATGCGTTTTATCACCCTTGGTCTTTGTGTATATGATTGTGTTGCTTTTGTATGATTGCTTTCGGCAGAACCTCAAGCATAGGCAAAAAACAAGTCACGTATTTACAAGTTTTTACCATTCCGACCAATGAACCGACCAAGTTTGCCGACACCGACAACTATATTCTATATATTTTGTATACGTCATTTAGTCATCTAGTTACTGTACAAAGACCTCTATTTTACGCCAAATTAACTCGGATTTCATTAAAATGATATAAATATATTTAATATCTATATTAATTGAAAGTTCTTTAATTATAAGAGCAGAACGAATAAATTTCTAAATATTTACTGTATATTTCAATTTCTTTGATATCAATCCATATTTCGTTAATTAAAGTAATGTACAATTGATGTTAATTATACGTTGTTAGTTACTCTACGATGCTTTAAAAATGGGTCCAAAAATACTACGAAACTCTGAAAGCATGTGTGTAACTAAGTAATACGAAGCGATTACACTTTATTAAAAAGTTTAGGAAAAGTATTTAATAATAATAATAAGTCACAAACATTTCAGATTATTATTCAATATAATCTGCTGCAGATTCATAATCTGCACACATAATCTGCACACACATTCTTCTTCTTCATGTACCATGTCCTTTCAGAACGTTAGTTACCATCATAGCTATCTTAGTTTTATTCACCGCCACACTAAACAGCATGCTTGTATCAACCCCATACCAATCTCGCAAGTTCTTCAACAATGAGATTTTTCTTCGTCAAGCTTTCAATATCCAAGCTTTGTCCATACAATAAGCATCAAAAACAAATCAAAAACGCTACGATTGAACAAAATATATCATTTTTTGAAGCAAAGCAATACTGTGAAGGTTCATATTCGAACGTTATTACTAAAAATTCCTTTCCTATACTTGCTGATCCTAATATTAACTTTCCACCACTTCCCAATCATAGTCAAAATACTGGAGTAACAGGTTTTTCTTTCAACTTTTTACACGGATCTTCGTCCTGGAATGCGTTTGCCCGCTGTTTTCCTTTGCATAATATTTTTAAGCAACCCATATTTGGGACCTCTCATTACATGTCTGAAATACTCCAGCTTTCTCTTCTTGATGCTTTTTATATTTTCAGTAGTCTTGCTGAGACGTTCTAGTATTGTGGAGTTTCAAATCTTCTTCTTATAAGAAACTTTTAAAATTTTTCTATAGCACCACATTTCGGAAGCCTTAAGGCGATTTAGATCTATTTTATTCACAGTCCGCAGGACTCGACACCATAAAGTAAGACCGAGAACACGTAGGCAAATGTAAATATGATTATTTTCCTATATAAAATACACATTGTACACAATATTTTACGCAAAATCTTTTAGACCGAGGCTTAGAAATGTTGGATTAAAAAAGTTGCATCAGTTATTAGACAAAACAAATCAAAGATTACAAAATGAATCAAAATACTGGCGTTAAACGGAATAACTTTATTGTACATTTTGCTTTAATAACCTGTGTTTCTCTCACTAATTACAACAACAGTCATTCGTCTCCTCATCCTTATGATAAGATGGTTTCTCTCATTCCTCCATCAAAGCAATTCTTACTTCCTCTCTGTTTTGAATAACTTGAATTCATGTCCTAAGTCTTCTGTCAGCATGTATCACAGATGCTATAATGGGTTAAGTTTTGGGGAACACGCTGACCAATTCATTTTTATTATATGCAGTGCCGCGCCAGCACGTGGTAGCGCCTGTGTGCAAAACATTTAATGGAGCTTAAAATTAACAATTATTTATTGTAACCAGTGGCGCACCCAGGGGGTATTGGTTACAACCCCCTCCAGGGCATAGGTAAAATATATAAAGAATAGTAGGAAAATGTAACTTGTCTTTCACAAACAATACAAAAAAATTTCGGTGCCCAAGGCAACACACTCCAGAGGAAAATACTAGGTGCGCTACTGATTATAATGATTATAACCAAACAAAAATAACTAAAAATTCTCACACATTCAACAGGAAAATAAAGTAAGATTGGCGTAAACAGCATAAAAAAACTAAAAATATATGTAAACATGAAATAGCTATTTTATAAAAAAATAACTTTTCGCGTCTTCACTTCAGAAAATCTTTTTATAATATGGTGAATATCAATTTTCATTTAACACTGACTCTATAGAGATGATAGATAAATTTGTCAACCGCTCTTTACTGATGGTCGATCTTAAATAATTTTTTATAAGTTTTAATTTAGAAAAATATCGTTCAGCAGTGGCATCAAAGTGAGCAAAATGCGAAGAAAATTGTTGTTAAATTTGGTCAAACTGCAGTAAATTCGTTTAAAAATATTAATTTTAAAAATTTTACAAACATCATTATTTAATTCTTTTAACAAAGGCCCAAGCGTATAATTTCTTCAAACAAATCGTCTCCCGCTATGTCTAGCTGATCAGTAAATATCATTTTTACAAATTTCTACAAAAAAGGTTTAATTGTGTGTGGTTTGTAATGTTGTTCAAAATATATAAAAATTTGAAAGAATCAACATGATTTTCCAATATGGAAAATACTTCATTTAGTCAAATAATTAATGATTGGTCGAGAACACAATAAAAGAAATGAACTTTGTATGGTATTTTAGGATCCAAAATCAGTTGGTCTTTATGTTCGTAATTGAACTGTCTGCTTTTATTCCGATGCAGTAGCTGTGGCTGGTTGAAAATTGAGCTCCACATCCAGTTTCTCTGCAGTTTCATTTGCTGTGATAATAACATCATTAAATTCGCTATCTGTCCGAAACCCGAGCAAGAACTGTGTTAACTTTATAAAGCATTTAAGGCCAACATATCATATGGAGCATATGAATGTAAATGTTGATATTTTATCTTCTTAAGACCTGGCTTGATATTTTGAATGAAGATTGGATAAATGAATATGCTACCTTTGAAGTTGAGTTATACAGGGTGACAATATACTCTAATGGCGCCCCTTAATTGCTGGCGCCTGTGTGCGCCGCACACATTGCACACATGGACGGCGCGGCCCTGATTATATGGGCCATTCCACGAACATACGCCTGTTTTGGATTACTTCGACAACGAATATTTTACTGTGCAACATAAGAAGTACGAAAGTAAATGGCGCTAATAATTATTCCAATAAACAACAATGTAATTTATAATTTACTTTCGTTCTTCTTATTTTGCACAGTAAAATATTCGTTGTCGCATTAATCCAAAACAGGCGTATGTTCGTGGAATAGGGTATACATACCATCTTATAATAAGGGGCTCGCAAAATCCTGTGAGTTGTATATGGTTCTTGCAGGGATATTGTGACAAATAAATGAAGGAGCAGATACAGCAATGACTTAGAGACTCTTCGGCAGTGAAACATCGTGAGATACATATAGCTAATATACTAAGATGGCCAGGCTACGTGGTACGGAGTGAGGACGACAGACTGATTAGCAATGTGTTTTTGGAAAGACTAGACGGTAGAGGACCCGCAGGACGGTCTAGAAAAAGGTGGAAAGATGCAGTCAGAGAAGACCTGGAGAAGATGAAAGTGACACCTTGGGAAATAGTAGCACAAGATCGGAACCGATGGAAGACAATAGTAAACGCTGCAAAGACTCACGAAGATACGCTGTAAAAGCCAAAGATAATGATGATGATCTTATAATAAAAAGTTTCTTAGACAATGGACTAGTGGATCATTGAATATTCGGCAGAATATCAAATATTTCAAAAAGTAACCGAATTAGCCGAATACCTAATAGTACTCAGATATTCGTGGCATCACTAAAAGACATCACCCACTTAAAATCATTTAACAATAATGGATGTAATAGGTACTATGAGAATGTGGGGCATTACTGTAACACTTGAATAGAAGATGAATTAGGAGAGCAAACTTCATATTGTGGAATTGACCATAGAACAGTGCAGCCTCTTATGGAAGTGATCAGAACATTAACGAATAATTTCGAAAACATTGAATTGACCACATAACAGTGTATAACAGTCTTATGACACTGATCAGAACATCAACGAATAATTTCGAAAAGCTTTGCCGATTATTTTTGTGATGACCATCATCATCTTCATGCAGCCTTCGGCGTCCAAAGTTGATCATAGGACACCCCTAATTTCTTTTAGTTCTGTTGGTCTTGATATTCCTGCAGTCAATTCTGAGCGATTATTTTAACGTCGTATCTCCATCTTATAGGTGGTGGATTCTATCTACTCGTGGTCTCCAAATTGTAATTTTTTGGTCCACGCACTCCATTCATTTTGGCCATATAGTCCGCCTCATTCTACTTCAGAATGCGCTCTATGACATCTGTGACGCCTGTTCTTCTTATCTCCTCGTTTCTAATCCTGTCTCTGAGAGTCAGTCCAAGTAACAACAGTTCCAGTCTTCTATGGGCCACTCTGGGTTTGGTTGCAATATATTGGTCAAAGATCTTCTTTTTCAAATAATTTGGCATGTTGCTATTGAAGATGTCTTATGCAGGGTGTCCTAGAAAATAGTGCGTTCCTATAAGGTATGGATATAATACACAATTTAGAACAAACAAGCTAAAATGCGAGCATTATCATAACGAAAACTTTGCTTATTTGCGTATTTTAATTCATAACATGGAAAATTGCTATTATGAAAAGTAGTTTAGAATTAATAATTATGTTTTAATGTGCAATAATATCATTCTAATTAAAATGTTATGAACTATAATAGTTATTTATGATATAAGTGTTAAAAGTACACGTTTAAGGCACGCATGTGAAAGTTTGCAGAATGAGCGATAGCGAGTTCTGCAATTCACATGAGTGCCTTAAAAATGTACTGTTTAACACGCATATCACACAATATTTTTTCTACAAACGTAATTACAGGACAATATCTACAAAAACTTTTACTTGAACTTGACTGGCATTCCATTTTTATATTTTTTTGACATTACATCAAAATTGTCTATACGGTCAATACGAATTGCAGTGCCATAAAAATTTTAAAGCACTAGTACCTTAAAGTAGCATTTTTAACGCTCGTATGGAGTGATATAAATTGCATTTTTAACACGGTTGTAGAAAAAGGTAGTTTAGTCTTGACCGAAATTCATATTTTTTATATACCTCGTATAAAATCAATAAAATTTTATATATGATGGTTGCATCATAAATCTTAGAACATGAAGAGCTTTTTATGAAGAATAACTTTTCTTCGTCAAATTAAAAATAAAAGAGTTATAAATGAAAATGTTGGTATCCATAATTTGAGAAAAATCTTCAAATATTTTTTTCCATTAGAAGGATGTAGTTGCACATATCAGACCATAATTTTTTATACCAAACAATATTATTTCATATACGGCTCCCGCTAAAGTGATTCTTCACCATAAAAATCTAATATTCGGCATAAATCAACGGTTAGTTTATCCCTTAAATTTGCAAATTAACGTTGCTATCCCTTAAAGATGAAAAAGTATTTTAAAAAGAAGTAGGTGCATCAATAAATTCTTCCATTAAATTAACTGTCATTTTACTCTACTCTAGAAAGACACACATTATGTTTACTTACTTTCGTATCTCGTATACTATTTACCCTGAAATAAAACAGTTTTACTATCTACATAAATTAATATCAGCCTAACGCATAACGGCATGGAGATGAAAAAAAAAATGACGAGTAAACAGAGGAAAATATTTTATTTAAAGATAAATGTCTCCTTCGTCGTGCGTGGCGCGATATACAACATTAACATTTATTAAACAAAACATATATAAAATCCATCCAAATATAATTATCGTTACTTTTACAGTTATCTGTCTACACCAGACCATGACTTTCTCCTTTATCTTATTTGATATATTCCATAGGCGTAGGAGATGATATTCCTAGTTAAAATTTGAGACATAAATATTTACATTTATTGCTTTTGTAGATATCAATAAATTAGTATTTACAAAATCCGATAACCCATCTAATTTTAGGCATCAAGGGTATCCTAGGTAACTACAAGATCTTTTGTTTTTTTTGTCTTGAAAGTTTGGCCCTTGTAAACCCAGGGCTCTTGCATCAAAGATATATCGAACCTACTACTACTATACTATCGGTTTACAGCGTTCTCCGACTCCTTCCGACTACTAACCGCCATTCTTCTCTGTTTAGCCATAGACCTGGTGGGATTTCTCTTTCCTCTAGTTCTTTTTTCAATTCCCTTCCTCCAGCTTCTTCTCGGTGTTCCTCCTTTCCTTATCCCTTGTGGTATCCACGTCATGTTTAGGGTTATTTGGCATTCTCTGTACATGGCCGTACCATATTAGTGATTTTGTTTTTATGTCATAAATGATTGTATGTGTGACTCCCATCATGCCTCGTATTTGGTGTCCGATCTCTCTACTCTGTGATTTTCCATTGCTTTCCACTGGTTGTTGACTGGGGCAATATCATAGGCCTTTCGGATGTTCACGAATACAATCTGCAATTCAGCGTTGTTGTTTTTTCTATGAGCTCTTTTATAGAAAAAACATTATTATCAGTTCATGAGTGTCCGGGACGAAAACCACTCTATTGTTATGAAGTTAGCAGCTGTTCCTCCATCATTTCTTTAATAATTTTCCCACACAACCTACCACAGAAAGTGTCACGCATATCGTTTTTGTTTCCCTTTGTATCTATGCAGCTTAAGGAACCCATTTTCCATTACTTTGATATTCTCCTATCAAATAAGTATTTGTTAAATATACACTGGGGTGCAAAATTAACCGGACACATTAAAAATGGGTCTATTTTGATGTCTCGAATTTCCTAAACCTGTTGTCCGGTTTAAGTGATTTTTTTAATATATTATAGCCTTATTCTTTAGCAATATTGCTGTTATAGTATTGTTGCTAAACAGTTAAATTTTCATTATATACCGGGTGTACCAATCAAACTGTATTTTTTTCTCAAAGTTCGCATCACGCTGTGGAATATTCTAGCAGTTATAAAATACTGAAATTACAATCCAACTATAGACTCAGGTTTTTTCAACATTTTGTTTTTTGATGCATTCGCTTACGTTAGACCATAAAAAAGTTAGGTACTTTAACAACTAGCCACGTTTTTCATCAATACAGGGTGTTTTTAAATAAGTATGGCAAACTTTAAGGGGTAATTCTGCACGAAAAAAATAATTAAAGTTTGCTTTTTAAGCGGTATGTCCGCAAATGCTTCGTTTCCGAAATAGAGGGTGAGGAAATTTTTCTTACAAACTGACGATTTATTTATTGCTTTAGAACCGGTTAAGATATGCAAATGAAATTTGGTGGGTTTTAAGAAGTAGTTATTGCACATTTTTTGACATACGACTAAGAATTTAATATTCACCATTGGCGCGCATACGAGTAATATGAAAACTCTTATTACCCGTATGCGCGCCAATGGTGAATATTAAATTCTTAGTTGTATGTCAAAAAATCTATAATAACTACGTCTTTAAAACCACCAAACTTAATTTGCATATCTCAACCGGTTTTAAAGCAATAAATAAATCTTGAGTTTGTAAGAAAAACTTCAACACCCTCTATCTCAGAAACGAAGCATTTGCGGACCTAGGAGCAAACTCTCATTATTATTTCACTTCGAATTACCCCTTGAAGTTTGCCATACTTATTTAAAAACACCCTGTATTGATGAAAAACATGGCTAATTGTTAAAGTACCTATCTTTTTTATGGTCCAACATAAGCGAATGAAGCAAAAATCAGAATGTTGAGAAAACATGAGGCTATAGTTGGGTTTTAATTTGAGTAATTTAGAAATGCTAGAATATTTCACAGGGTGATGCGAAATTTGAGAAAAAACACAGTTTCATTGGTACACCCGGGATACAATGAAAATTTACCTGTTTAGCAACAATATTATTACAGCGATATTGTTAAGGAACAAGACTATAACATATTAAAAAATCACTTACATCTGACAACAAGTTTAAGAAATTCGAGACATCAAAAATGACTCATTTTTAAGGTGTCCTGTTAATTTTGCACCCCCCCCAGTGTATATCGCTTAATTATTGTGTTAAGGTCGAAGGGTCGTATTTTAGTAGTTCTGCAATGCCTGCTTTTGAAATAATTTTTCTAATAGTGATCTAATAGCTCTCTGGTCATTTTATTGGGATTTTGGTGTATGACTTTGTTAGGTGACTTTTTCAAATCAAGGAAGCGTATAGATATGACGTAATTATTATAGATACGTATTATTTAAAAATGTAGATAACCAGTACTGACTAACATTTTTCAACAAATGTGTAACTGTTCAATGTTATTTTGGTAACTTTTTCTGACGCCGCCAATGCCATAATTCCTAAGCAAACATAATCTAAATTAAAATCACCATTGCGTGAAAAATGTAAAGAAAATGAACGTTCAGGTATGTTATTTTTTCAGTTCTATCGTTTGGGGCAATTAAAACTTTATCATCACGTTTTTGTTCTTCCTTCTGTGACAAAACCGAACAAGGAAGTCGGAATATTATTGTCATTTTCTGTTCTATGATTACCAACACGAGATGGTAATTGTTCTATTCATGAACTCCCGTTAGGAGGGGCCCCGAAGTTCCAGAGGTCCACAGTCTTTATCTTCGCGTAATCTCTTAAAGTGTTCTTATTTATTTTCAATTTAAACCAGCTGGACAATTTATTGTGTACATTGACTTTCTAAGAACGTAAACTCGATATATTGGTCACAGAAAACAGATTTTATGAAAAGAGTACACCAATTATAATATGTTCTTGCATGCAAAAACAATCGATGGTATTCAATAGTTAAAATGGACATCATACTTCACCATATTTGTTTTTTCTATTCTATTATCTTTTCTATTACAGATAATATTGTTGGAACCGGCGTAATTTATCTAACTGCCCCACGAACTACGTGGGCCCGTTAATCCCAAGTACCTGCTGCCCCATCGCCGAGAAAGTTGGGGATTAAGTATTAATGACCTGATATTCCAAATTTGATTATAGTTGAAAGTAAGAATATAAATATTTTCAGTTATTCACTTCAGTTGCAGGTATTACGGTATAGTGTCCGGTTTTGTCCGTTAGTGTTTAACTTTTAAATGGCGAATCCAACGACTATGTTTAGTCAAAGGGGAGAACTTTTATTAATAAATAACGAATATAAATATTCAAAGGCCCATGTGTCCAAAGATGGAAAAGTTAGATGGCGATGCATCAAAAAGGGTGCCAACAAAAAGTGTGCACAAAGAAGATGATGAAAATTACGTTATTCTTAAAAAAGCATCGGTGGAGCATAATCATGTTCCAGATATCCACGTTGACCGGCAAATTTTTAGTAATTCTACAAAGAGGAAAGCTGTAGAAGATATATGTGAAAGACCTATAAAAATTGTCCACAAGGAATTGAGGAAGGAAAATTTCAGCAATTTACCGCTGACGACGGAAGACATTTCTTGCGTTCGAAGAAATATCTATGCTGCAAGACGAAAATCCACACCATCATTGCCCAAGTCCAGGAAGAAATTAGAACTACACATAGATTCGAAAAAAACTTGACAAAACGGCAAAAAGAAAAGTTGATTTTACTGAAAATAGGCTAAATAAATATTACGTTAATAAAAACATTACTAAATTAGACTTGATTAAGTCAGTTTGCAATTATTATGCAGCTAACTTTTAAAATCTAAAATATAGTGTTCACTCTTACTTATTTTAATCAATGAATCAGACATTAGAATTAAGCATTGTTATTGTTTAACTGTAGTTTTTGTTATTGTATATAAGTTAATGTAGATTTATAAATAAACTTTATTCGATTATATTGTTATAGTTTCATTATTTAATCATTTAAAATATTCGCTCATGCTTTGGGTTCGTTTTTGAATACAATAAAGTAAAATAAAAACTATATTTATGTTCACAAAATATTATCTAAGTACCTAGGTAGCGTGGGGAAGTTCGTAGACGCTTTTAATACTATTATAAAACTGAACCAATTAAAATCTAGGTAGCGTGTGGGAGTTCGTAGTCGCCCGTTGGAACTTAGTAGAACATAACTTAATAAAATTATATGCAGATATCCAAAATAAGAACAAAGAAAATAGTACTAATAATAATTAAGATGCATATTTTACCTGTGAACACTTCCAAAGCTAAAATTAGTAGCCTTTACTAATAAGAGGAAGCGTACTGGACTGAGCGAGCTGAGCTTATTTGAGGGGGAATAAGAACGAACCAATAACGTCAAGTATCTATGGACAACCCTGGATTCGAACCTCAATTTGAGCACTCATATTAACAATATAAACAAGAGGGCTAAGCGACTCTTCTGTAACTGCAGACTAATTGTAGGTATCACCTGGGGTTTAAACCAAAGGTAATCCGTTGGTTATCCGTCTATCCGAAACTGACAACTGCTCATGGTAGGTACTGAATCAGAAGTCTTTGATTCAGTTCCAGTCTGAAGTACATGTTTTGGTTGGTGTCCTGAATTGATGAAACCATGGATGGAAACCCCAAAGTACAGATAATCAACTTTTATATAGATAACCAAGCGGCTATTCTAAGGGTAAGAACAGAACAAGTGGGTCGCGATGGAGCTGGAGGTCGCGGTCGATGCCGATATCCATGTAAAACAAACACATTGTGGTTAATGGCACAGAACAGAGCAAGTAAGTCGCGGTGGAGGTTTAGCGCGATGCCAGCTAGGAGGTTTACATCGATGCTTTTGAAAATAAAAAGAGTTTGTTTTACATGGATGTCTACTGCGCGGCCTACAAGGATGCTTCCCTGTGATTGGTCCGTTCGAAGCCAAGTTGTCATTACCTGCGCTATCTGAGTTGATACTTTTTATATAATCCCTTTTTTGTATTCAGTTTATTTTTGAATTTCCAAAGTAATTAAATTTAGTAAATTTTTTAAATATGAAGAAGGATCTGATTATTTACAGCTGACATTTCATCACTATCATCACTTGACTGACACAACATCGTAAAAGCACAGTCTTTTTGTCATTCAAATTTCATTAAACTACTTCACTAGTAAGAATTGGAAAGGTCTCCTCAACAACCTGGCAAAAGATAATCAATTGTCTATAATATGGGTGTAGGGTAATGAAGGGATGCATGGTGTATGGGAATGAATCAGCAGCTTTGTTGGTAAAACAAGGCTCAAGAGAAATCTTGGTATGCCCAGAACCATTCTGTGGCATCACAAAATATGCTACAAAGCGTGAGATGAAGAAGCGGCTGATAGGGAATTATCAAAGAAATTGAAAGCCCTGTGAAGTTGGCACCTCTAAATACGATTTTTTTAAAAAATTTTCTTTTTTTTAATTGTCCATCAAATGTCCACTCTTGTCCAGTAAAAAATTTTTTTTGTCCAGCTTTTGTTTACGAGATACTAAAAAAACGTGAAATAAGGCCCAACATCCCAAGTCAAAAAAACGTCGTAAAAACTGATACGTTTGATTGTCCAACTCTTGTCCACACTTGTCCAGGCATTTTTTTTAATTGTCCACCTTTTATTTATTTAAATTAGCAATAATCATCGTTTGTTAAGTAGTAAAAATGCCAAAAAATGAGAATTTTTGGAAATTTTTTTTCACGTTTGATTGTCCATCGAATGTCCACCCTTGTCCAGCAAAAAGTTTTTTTTGTCAACCTTTTATTTACGAGATACTAAAAAAACGTGAAATAAGGCCCAACACCCCGAAGTCAAAAAAACGTCGTAAAAACTGATACGTTTGATTGTCCAACTGTTGTCCACACTTGTCCAGGCATTTTTTTTAATTGTCCACCTTTTATTTATTTAAATTAGCAATAATCATCGTTTGTTAAGTAGTAAAAATGCCAAAAAAATGAGAATTTTTTGAATTCTTTTTCACGTTTGATTGTCCATCGAATGTCCACCCTTGTTCAGCAAAATTTTTTTTTGTCCACCTTTTGTTTACGAGATACTAAAAAAACGTGAAATAAGGCCCAACACCCCGAAGTCAAAAAAACGTCGTAAAAACTGATACGTTTGATTGTCCAACTGTTGTCCACACTTGTCCAGGCATTTTTTTTAATTGTCCACCTTTTATTTATTTAAATTAGCAATAATCATCGTTTGTTAAGTAGTAAAAATGCCAAAAAATGAGAATTTTTTGAATTTTTTTTCACGTTTGATTGTCCATCGAATGTCCACCCTTGTCCAGCAAAATTTTTTTTTGTCCACCTTTTGTTTACGAGATACTAAAAAAACGTGAAATAAGGCCCAACACCCCGAAGTCAAAAAAACGCCGTAAAAACTGATACGTTTGACTGTCCAACTGTTGTCCACACTTGTCCAGGCTTTTTTTAATTGTCCACCTTTTGTTTATTTAAATTAGCAATAATTATTGTTTGTTAGTAAAAATGCCAAAAATTGAGAATTTTTGGAAATTTTTTTCACGTTTGATTGTCCGTCGAATGTCCACCTTTGTCCAACAAAAAGATTTTTTGTCCACCTTTTTTGAAAAAAATAGTTGAAACAAATTTTTTCGACAGGGAAGGAGTACAAGTTTCCAAATTCGAGAAAAAGTTGTCAGGACTAACAGCTTTGGATTGTCCAAAAGTTGTCCATTCGTGTTCAGACATTTTCATTACTTGTGAAACATTGGTTGTTTCTCAGCAATATTTTTTAATTTGGTAGCAACAATGGATCATGAATGCGAATTCCAAAAAATGATATTTTTATTCAATGCAAAGGGCACCTTTAATCCGGTCTGCGCGGGGTATCCCCATGTTTCGTTCGCTAATGAACTCGTCCAGGAATACCTCGGGTCGAAGAGGGGGTGGTTTTAGTTGGTAGGTGACCTGGCAGGGATGTCCGAAGGGGGCCCTCTGTCACTTAGTTTTGACACCGTGCCGTCGGCGTATGTCTCTGGTTTGGTTGAATCCAACAGTACTAGGGACACCTTCCCTAGTCGATTTACGAATCTTTCCACCTCATTCCAAAAAAAAAGGTTAGAATATACTGGTCTGAGAATATACTTAATTGGTGGAGAAGACACAAAAATATCTACCCGTCATTATCGAAAATAGCCAAGGATTTCTTGGAACGCGAGCAACATCAGGCCCAGGATTCCGTGCACTGTAGATATCTACAGTCGCCTTCTATCGATGTCAATTGTCATGAAAATATTTGAATTTTTAGCTTTAATTGAATTATTTTCTAGTTTTGCTAGGTTATACTCTAATTGATGCTGAAGTGACACTTAGTAAAACAAGAAAATATTTGAATTAAAACTAAAAATTCAAATATTTTCATGACAATTGCCATCGACAGAAAGCGACTGTAGATATCTACAGTGCACGGAATCTAGGCCCTGTACCTCCGGAAATGCTATTTTCAAGAGCAGCTTTAACAATAACAAAGCCAAGAAATCTGCCAGGCGTTGACTCCATGAGAAGTGTTATCTGCCTTAATTCATGGTTTATCAATTCCGATTTAAAAGTGTGCTAATTAAAATAAAATCTAGTTTGCAATTTTATTTTCAACATGATTAGGTAAGTATCATTAATTATTATTTTTAATTTACATTTTTGTAAATCGTTTTAGTAAAAAATTGTCCAATAAATTAAAATATGTTATGTTATGTTAAAATAATGTTTCTCACATCTCTAATCTTTTTCACAAATAAATACGTTTTAGATCATTATTAGTCAAGATATTTCAAGATTTCTTGTTTTCTTGACAAGAAATCTTGGTATTGATATAAAATTTCTTGTCTTGTCTTGAAATCTAAAATTACTTCTTGTCTTGATCTTGTCTTGAAATCAAGACAAGATCAAGACAAGATCTTGAAATTTTCAAGAAGTTGGCGACCCCTAGATGAACGGGAACATTGGATCAGGGGAAGTTTTAATTGTGGAACAGGTTAAAAATTTGGAACATCAGACTACGAAAACGTCCCATGTATTTTGTTGGACAGAACTTCCAATTGATTTGTTACCCTTTCATTAAACTCTCATGCGAAAATCAGACTGCTATTTATCACCAACATAATTCCTGTCATTTGACATGTTCTACGTGTCGGAGTTATTAAAATGCCCAGTTGGTGATAAAATACCAGTCTGATTTTTGCATGAGAGTTTAATGAAAGGGTAACAAATCAATTGAAAGTTCTGTCCGACAAAATACATGGGACGTTTTCGTAGTCTGACGTTCCAAATTTTTAACCTGTTCCACAAAGAAAACTTCACCTGTTCCAGTTTTCCCGTACATCAAAGTTTGTCCGACTAGACACCGTTAAGCTATTAACAAATTTTCAGCTTGCTATTATTCAACTTTTTTTTATACGCGTGACCCAGGCCAGGCCTATAACTGGCTCCAATGCAAAATACATAATACCGTATGATTAGACTACATTGTAAGTGTACAAGGTTTCTCCCCATGTAATAATCTAACGCCCTCGAGTAACTGCAAAAATCCCCGCATGGGTTTCCCTACCATGCAATGTCAACTAAATCCAATATAGTTTATACCAGTATGAGCTCAAGTTAAAGGTGAAGTGGCCTGGCCAGACAAAACGCAACTTTTAAATTGAAGGATGTCAAATAACTTATTAAATTCCATAAAAAACGCACCGAGAGACAACTGGACCAACGCAACGCCGTAAACCACGTAAAAAAGAGGAGGAAACATTGGTAATATCATTGAAGAACTTTATCAATCTATAATCATTCCGATCTGGCCGGACAACGAATCTGACACAGACGAAGGGGAAGAGATGGAAATCCATGTCATAAGTAGTCCAAGTAATGAAGCTTAAAATAGGATAAAACCTCGCAATTTTTATAGAATGGATCGGTTTGCTTGAAAATTTGAGAATAAGTAGTGGATAGTCCAAGGATCAAAATCTATATCATGCCAAAAGGCGCTTTTACCATGGGGGTGGTTTACCATGGTTGATCGCAAGAGTTGGTAAAAACATTCTTTATAAGCAAAAAACGTTCTATACATTTTTTTGATAAAATTAATAGTTTTTGATTTATTCGCTATCGAAAGTGTTAGTTTTATATCGAAAAAATCAATGTTTTTAATCAGTTTTCTGCTAATAACTCAAAAAGTTTTCGTTTTATCAAAACAACTTTATTTAACAAAAATGTACCTTTTGAAAATATAAACAAAACCCATTTTTTATTTTCTTTAAAATCAATAGTAATCAAGCTATACTTTATTATACGTTGTCTCTTCTTCGTCAAATGCTAAATATTGTAGTTTCAAAGTCAAAGCACGGGAAAACTATGATGCATTTTTCAAGGATAACTTGTTGAAACTAATTTAAAGTATTTAAAAATATGTATCTCCAGAAATAAAAAAAAATCTCTAGCTAAAAACTTTAAGTGATTTATAATGAAAAGAATGTCAGTCCCAATTTTTTTCAGCAAAAAAGTGATCGTAAGCAACCCCCTAATCACCACCCTAATTAAAATTTTTCATTGACCTGATTTAGTTTTCTTGATTTATGTATTGTTAATAGGTTCTAGAAGTTTGATGGGCTTAGAATGATTAATTTTTAAAAAAATGGAGGTAAAAGCGAATAGCGAGTTTTTGTAGTTGGGTAAAAAATGCTTTTTTCTTCAAAATGCAAAGATTAGCATCAGATATTTAAAAAATATTTAAATACGAAATTGTAGCTTATTAAATTCCCAAGAACTTGGTTTGAAAAAAAAATTTACGGCAAAAATTGAGTGAGCTGTTGACAATTAAAACTTGTAATATCATGCAAAAACCACCTTTACCAACCCTTTCAATGCCACTTCTTTTTATGACTGAGAATTTTAAAAGGATTTAATACTAATAGCCTTATAGATCTTGTAAAAGCCTACAAAATTCTTTTGTATCGATCTTTTTTATAAGATAAAAAATAAAAAAGTTACGGTTAAAAAATCAATATATTTCTTTTTGAAAAAAGAGAACAAATCCAATTTGAAGCATAATAATGTAAGTTAGCGGTGTTTTTAGTCATTGGCCTTATTTATTCTTCTTCATTTATGTATTATTAATAGTTTCTAGAAGTTTGACTGGCTTAGAATGATTAGTTTTTAAAAAACTGAAGTTTAAAGCGAATAACGAATGTTTGCAATTTGGTAAAAAATGTCATTTCCTTCAGAATAGAAAGATTAGTATCAGAGACACGAAAAAATGTTTAAATAATTGTAGGTAATTTAATTCCCAAGAACTTGGTTTGGTAAAATTTGTTCTACCGCAAAAATTAAGTGAATCGCAAATGAGTAATACCATCGAAAAACATTGATTTTTTAGATATAAAACTAACACCAGCGAATAAATAAAAAACTATTAATTTTATCAAAAAAATGTAAAGAACATTTTTTGCTTAGAATTAATGTTTTTATTAACTTTTGCTGTCAAAATATAATACGAAATTTCCACCCCCAAGATGGGGTGGCAACCACCCCAAGGTAAAAGCGCCTGTCGGCATCATATATATTTTGATCCATGGACTATCCACTACTTATTCTCAAATTTTTCAAGCAAATTGATCCATTCTGTAAAAATTGCGAGGTGAAAAGGTTTGGTTCCTGGACTAAAGTAAATTAGTAAGTTTCTAATTAATGCAAATTACTTATGGTAGGGGAGACCAAGCGGGGATTTTTGCAGTTACTCGAGCGCATCAGATTATCATATGGGGAGAAACCTGGTACCCTGCAGATGTACCTCTACCATATATTGGCTCTTAACACAGGGGAGTTCGTTAAGGGGGGCCCGAAAAAAAATCTATCCTTAAAAAAACTCGAAATTGTCAGATTAAGATAAGGTAAGTTAAGTACATGCAAAAGAGTGTATATTTAAAAAATCTGACGATTTGAGCCGGGCATAAGAAAATGCGTGGGTCCCAAAATTTCACAAGAAAAAAGCGAATATTTCGCGAAAAGAATGATAGATCGAAAAACTAAAAAATATGTGCTTAATATTTTTTAAAAATCTATCGAATGATACCAAACACGACTTCCCACGGAGAAGGGTGGGGTTAAATTTAATATTTTAAATAGGAATCCCGCGATGTTTCGCGAAATGAACATCAAATCGAAAAACTGTAAAATACACTTTATTCAATATTTTTGAAAAATCTATCGAATGGCATCAAACACGACCCCCTACGGAGGTGGGGTGGGGGGTTACCTTAAAAACTTAAATATGAGCCCTCATTTTTTATTGCAGATTTGGATTCCTTGCGAAAAAATAAGTAACTTTTATTCGAAACATTTTTTCGAATTATGGATAGATGGAGTTATAATCGGAAAGAACGATTGTTGGAAGTGGAAAATTAAATTAAAAAATGGCAAGCGCCCGCTAAAATGGAAAACTATATTTAACTTTTTTTGATTTTAGAACCTACTCTTCACATCCCAATAGGTTCCCAAAGCACTCGAGTGATTGCACATTTAGCATACTTTGCTCCCCTACCATTAAATATTAGATATCAATACAAAGTCTCCGGTTTAACATTATTTTATTTAACATATAAATCGGCCCCTTTTTGATTCTCCAACACCGACCCACGATCTTCATTTTTTCTGTTAAGTATATGAGGTTATGAGAGCCAGAGTGGTCTAACTGATTTTAACATTACTTTACATAATCAAAGAAATTAATCAGAAGCTATCAATGTCCGATTGTTTTAGTAATTGTATGTTGACCAATAATGATTATTGGTCAACATACCATTACTAAAACAATCGGACATTGTTAGCTTCGGATTATTTTCTTTGATTAGGGAAAGTAATGTAAAAGTCAGTTAGTCCACTCTGGCTCCATGGCCTCATATAGGTAATCCATGGATTTGTGTTGTTATTTTTATATGACCAAAGTGGACCCTTTGAAAAACAATATCTAAAACTACATTTTAATAGGAGATAATATTTATTTTATTTTTCACACTTTTACACTTTACTTGCTGTTTGCAGATTAGTGAAGATTTGAATTTATGGTGAGCTGCCAGTTACAAACAAGTAAAGAACTACTAGTACTACATGTCGGTTTATAACGTTCTCTGCTTTTTTTTCGACTTCCAATCGCCATTTCGCCCGGTTGTTCCATATATCCTCGTCTATGGCCCTTTCTCTCAGCTCTTTATTTTTATTCCTTTGCTCCAACTTATGCTCGGTCTACCTCGTTTTCTCTTTCCTTCTGGTTGACATTTTAATATTTCTTTTGGTATTCGTTGTTCATTCATTCTTTGTATATGTCCGAAACAGATAAGTTGTTTTGTTGTTAGGTCATCCGTGATTGTTCGTTTGTTTCCCATTATTTTTCTAATGCGTTCGTTGGCAATTCTTTCTCTTCTAGATCTTCCTGCGGCTCTTCTCCAAAAATCCATTTCCGTTGCTCTCAGCGTTGCCAGTATTCTTGTTTTCAGTGGCCATACCTCACAGCTGTGATACTTTTTACTATAGTCTCATATACAAGGTGTCCAGAAACTCTACCGACAAACGAATACAGGAGATTCCTCAGATGATCTTAAGACAATTTAACCCAATTCACTTAGTCCGAAAACCCTTCCTAAGGGAGCTAGAGCTATTTGAAGATGGCGTCTGGTAATTAATTTTTCTTAAATACATCCGGAACGCTTCTATTTGGAAAAACAAAAATTGGTATGCATATTTACCTTCCAGAGATAAATCGATTCCATCCATTTCAAATTCCTAGTACCAGTCATAGTCGTCCGTTTTGGGTAGGGCAACGGTTACTTTATGGCATAACTTTTTTGTCTTTAACTTTTAAGCATTTTTGACTCTGGATTATTAAATTGTGAGGTATTCTTGTACTCTTGTTTTAAGTCGATAGGATACACCGTTTTCTATAAAAATCAATTTGAAAATTTTAGATTTTTTAAATTTCAAAAAAAGATTTAAAAAAAACTATTTCTAAAAACGAAAACTTGTACGTTTAACTATATTCCAGAGATGAATCGATTTCATTAATTGCGGATTTCTAGTATCGGTCATATGCGTCGGTTTTGGGTAAGTCAAAGGTTATTTTATCGCAAAAATTTTTGTCTTTAATTTTTAAACATTTTTGACACTAGATTATTAAATTATGAGGTATTCTAGTAGTAAAAGTTACTCTTGCTTTAAGTTGGTAAAATACACCGTTTTTTTTTTAATTTTTTCATTTCTTTTTCAAATTCAAGAGACGAACAATTTTCAAATCGATTTTTCTATAAAACGGTGTGTTCTACCGACTTAAATTAAGATTACCTATTAGTACTATGTGACGTTCCGCCCCTTATAGAATCGATTATTGATGGGAAGATATTATTTAACTATCCAAAATATTATTTAATTATTTTCAGAATTATTTTCTTTCAATGTTTATTCAAATAGAACTTAAACCCATCTCAGAATTTTTAAATGCTTGATGACGTCACATTTAAAACGTGGCAACATTGGTTTCCCCACTTTGACAGCCAATGCTTAGTAGAGGGGTACGAAGGATTCAGCTGTGAACGTGAGCCTTGGATTGCCATTGTTTCTCGAGTGTTCGGTCTGAATCGTAGTGTGCGGGGTCATTAGACTCAATTATTCACCTCTAATTCTCAGTTCCAAATTGATTAAATATTACAATAAAAGTATAGTGAAGTTATCCAGCAGCAGTGGATTTGAAGAATTTTAGAGCATACTATATCCAATGAGTTCTACCCCGGTAAATACACATTTTATTAAGTATTTTATTCAGCCATTTTGGAAGTCCTTGACATTTGCTAACTAAGTTTCACATAGTCTATTTTCATGGTTTTTATGTTTTATTTTCATGGATCAAACTCATCTAGAGATAATTCAATATTCGTTGTTAATTTGTGCTTCCAGTTGGAAAATAGAGCTAATTTAAACTCCATTTTTTATATTCCTTTCAAGTCTACAGAACTCCTATCTTTTGAACGATGATCAAATAAGTATCCATCGCTTAGTCTTACTATATTTCATCCTTGTATAATATATCTATATACCGGTGTATATATTATAATAAAATATTCTTTCACAGTAATTATATTTTGTATTTCAATTGGAAATTACTTGTGTTATTTGACCAAGGTCATCTGATAGCAACCTGATAAAAGGTCAAGCTGTCTAGTCATTCAAGTTTTTGGACTTAATGACCTATTTCTTCTTATTCCCATAGGAATAAAAACACCTCCTCGTATCTCTTGCTTCTTTTTTTTGACATTGGTAGATTGGTAGTAACACCACACTGTGTTTTTTTTAGCACCTACCATGAAATCTTAAAGCCACCCTACAACAACACCAAGGCCAGACCACACAGAGAGAAACAATCAATAGGCGACCAGCCTGGATTATTTCCACATTTTCTTTTTTTTGAGTACCTCCAGCTGCTTTCCAACAGTTTTGAGTACCTTCAGCTGCTTTCTACCAGTCTTCCTCTCCTGTACCTCCAGCAGGACAGCTGCTAGCGAGAGTTAGCACCCTTGGGTGCTCATTACATCAACTTCAAGATTAGGAAAGAGTGGTTTGTTTGGGAACATTTACTGTGCTCTTATTAAAGACAGACTGGTTTTGTGATATTTAGTACATTTTTTTTTATAGTTCAATTGCACACACATTTTTCCTGCTTTATATTTTTTATAGGTTTTTTTTTTCTTTACAACATAATATTTAATTGATAGCGTTCCCCAACACTCTGCAATCTATAAAGGTATAAATTTCTGAGCTCAGATATTTTCCCTGATAATAGTAGTCGGTACTCTTATCTTGATTATTTTTAGGCTGTGTTCCACTTTTGTATAATTATTTAAACTCATTCCATTATTTTAGTATATGTTTAATTAAATTTTTAAAAATTAACTTCACATATTAGTCAAAATTGTAATTATTAACTTTATTTAACTTGAACTTATTAACTTTACTTAACTTTAACTTATTAACTTTATTTAACTTTAACTTTAATTTATTAAATTCATATGAACTTCTGGATTCTAATCCCTCAGATTAGTTTTTGGTTTCACTTGTTATTATTACTATTATAAACCACGAGTTAGGAAAAGGATCTGTGTATCCACTCGTAGGTTTATTTATTCAATAAGGCTTGTGCCTGTCCCACTCACAGTGAGGTATTTATATGTTATATATAGTATCAGGTAGTATTTAATTAAGGTGTACGTATTATAAACGTACAATTATTATTTGGTGAGGGTTCTACTAACCTAGTTGTAAGTTGTACTTCCTGTATTAGAGGTACCCGTAGTCAGTTTTTCTAACCTTATAAAGAGTATTCTTAGATCATAGTTGTATGATGATTTTGTAATTGACTTTCACTAGTATCACTTTTTCCTGTCATGTTAGAGTTACACACTAGTTACTTGTCCTAACTCAGAGATTGTTAAAAAGATCTAGTAGTTACATTCAATAAATATACATTTATTGTGATTTTTTTTTTCTTATTACTCCTTTATTTTTAGTAGTATATTTTATAATTTAATAATCTTTAATAACTTTTCACATACTTGTACTACAAATTTAACATACTCTATAGCAGCGTAGAATACCTGGAAGAGCGTTAACCTAGTTATCCTTCTTCTGGCGCCCAAAAATTCATTCTATTTTCAGTATATTATTATATTTACTCTATCTATTTTCTGAACATTATCTTCATATCTTCTTTTCGAGCCATCATTGTCACTTCCTTTAATCTATTGTCTGGCCAAAAATAGCCGTGCAAATTGGCCGAATCCTTCCTTGAGTGTCAAGTGGCCCTTCTCATACATATTTAGCTAGCCATTCAAGTTATATCTATCTATTAATGATTTCTCATCTCTAGTCCTGTATCAATTCGATATTCTTTGTCTTGGCATCCTTCCATACAAATACTACTACAAAGTTGTATTTTAGTTACTCCAGCTTCTTCAACGGAGAAGCCACACATTTTTGTCCTTTGGCTACATTAAGTAGATCTTCTTCTTTTTACTACTTCTGTTGGAGTTTACCACTCCCTTTTCATTCACTCCAACAGAAAATCATCAGCCAGTTGTTACATCGGCTTTCCAACGTGGTGGCTTTATTTTTGGTCTGAGACAGTATTCATTTAGGTCAATTCTTCTCTTTTATCTGAAATCTCTTTGTTATTTCCGTTTGGTATCCTATACACATATTGTTACTTATTTATTTTATTTTTAATTTCTGATACATATCAGGTATTCTTAAACGCTGTTTTGATTTTTGTTTATATTTTGGGACCTCATTATAGTATATGTTTGTGCAGCTTACATTCTGGGTTAGATTTTGAATTTTTATTGGGAACTTATATTTAATATTGCTATTAATAATATAATTCATATAACAATTTTATTTCTTCAGTCAATAGTGGTATAGTTGGAGGTACAACTAAGTGTTGATTATTATTATTATTATTATAGATATATATTTTTTCTAGAGTGGTGGTAAGTTACATATAAATAAAAAAATTTACTTCCAGTATTTAGGTAGTAGGTTTACTTGAGTATACAATATTTATTGGATTATTTATCCATTTATTTGATCTTATATATTTATTTGATCTTATTTATTAGATTATATACTGCATTATATATATATTTTTTTTTTTGCTGGCTATTTTGATTTTGTTGGTGTGTTGCTGATATTTTCTCGGTTTATATTATATATATTTTGCGTGCAAACTTTCATATTTTCATATTTTTCATATTTCTGTTCTTTGGACTATTTGTCAATAACTTTGCTCTCATCATGTGTGCTTTTAAAGCTGAACATCTTCTGGTGGATGAATTGGATTATGAATTAAAGATTCGGGACATAATGCCAGAGGAGTCGACAACTGTCGATAAAAAACGCAATCTTTTGAGAGGTGCTTTGAAACAAGAAGCTGGCAATAGAAGTTTTCTCCAAATTTCAGCTGTATCCCTTCCTTTTGAGGAACAACAAAAAGGAATCACTGAAACATTGGACAGCTTGTCTAAAAAAATCGAAAAGTTTAGGGGAACTGTAAAGGATACAGAGTATGCGCGATTAACATCTCGTCTAGGCCATATTTCTGCCCGTGTACACTTGCTACACTGTCCTTCTGAAGAACAGGAACCGTTCAAGAGGTCTGTTTCTCTTAAAATATTAACACTAGAGGGTGAACTTGATTCTAGAGTTAACCCCATTGCTACCTCTACTCCTAATGCTTCAGTCAATGTACCTAGCTTTACGTACTCCAAACCTGTTCAAGTACACAAATGGGGTATTTCATTTTCAGGTGAAAAACAGCACACTGATGTGATGTCATTTTTAGAAAGGGTTGAATGTCTTCGAATATCTAGAGGTGTTTCTGAAGAGGATTTGTTTGCTGCTTCTGCTGAGTTGTTCACCGGGACCGCTTTTACATGGTTTATGAATAACAGGGGTAATTTTTCTTGTTGGTCTGATCTGATTAAAAAGTTGAAGTCGGATTTTCTTCCGTATTCATTCCAGGATGATTTATTAGATCAAATTAAGAATCATAAGCAGAAACCTGGGGAATCTGTTACTATGTTTATTAATACTATATTAGGTATGTGTAGTCGTTTAGACACTCCTTTGTCAGATTTAGCTAAAATTAAAATCATCCTTAAATGTCTATTGCCCTTTTATCATCAACAATTAGCTCTTATGGACATTCAGAACATCGATGACCTTACTATAAAATGCAAACGTTTGGAGGAAACGTTATCCTGGTCTTCTCAACCTCCATCCACATCTCGATCCTCTTCTAACTCTTCTTCTCAGCCAACTTCCTTTAGGCAACGTTCTTGGCTAAATAAGGGTCATGAACATAATGTTTCGGTTGTTAGTTCTCTTGTCTGCTGGAATTGTGATCAGCCTGGTCACCCATTTTACAATTGTGGGATTCCTCAAAATCGTATTTTCTGCCATGGTTGTGGCCGAGAGAACACCCTTAAAAGAAACTGTTCTAAGTGTTCGGGAAACGACACGTCGGAGGTCCGTCCCCTGAACGTTTCTCCGTCCAACATCCAATCAGGGAATCAAACCCCATCGTCAAACGAAACTACAGGACCAAGCACATCCAGCAACCCAAACCCATCTTCACGAAAAGGGAAAGGGGTGTCGTTCAAGAAAGCAGCACACACCACAAAACAAAATTAAACCAGAAATTTATTTCTATAGATAATACGTTAGATTCGCTTGATTCAAATGATCACAGATGGTCATTTACAAACGCTTCTTTGATTGGTAGTGTTCAACGTAACAATAATAATTGTGATAGTAATGTGGTTCCATTATCTATATTAGATTCTAGTTTTGTTAATGATGATGATACGTCTGGGTTAGTTCCATATAACGGTTGTAGACAACCAAATACTTTAGATCTAGATATTAATTCGTTATTAGTTAGGAAACAAAATGATAATAGGCCATATCTTCCTATTCAAATTTTAGGACAATCGTGTTTAGCTTTGTTAGATAGTGGCTCTAATATTTCATTGATAGGGGCACATTCGTTAAATTTATTGAAAAATTCTAGTATTCCCATTATGCCCATTTCATCTTTGCAAGTATCTACTGCAGATGGTACAGTTCAGTCCATTACGGGCAAACTCCAAATTAAAATCACAGTGGCAGATTTATGTAGGGAAATTACATTTTATGTTATTCCTTCCGTGCAGAATTCTATAATTTTAGGTATGGACTTTTTCAATGCTTTCAATAGTACCTTAAGTTGTTCTGATTTTTCTTTTTCCATATCTGAATTTAATTTATCTACCCTTAGTGCTATTCACGATTTTGCTAGTTTATCAAGCTCTGAACAAAGGCAATTAGAGAGTATGATCTCTAAATTTACTACTCTTTCTTCAAAAGACAAACTAGGTCGTACGTCGTTAATCTCTCACACTATCGAAGTGGGAAATCCCACTCCTTTCAGATTATATCAGTACCCCATACCTCAAGCCTGGCAGGCAGATTTAGAAAAGGAAGTAGATTCGATGCTTGCTTTAAATATCATAGAACCTTCAACATCGTCCTACTGTTCTCCGCTCTGGTTAACGAAGAAGAAGGATGGATCCTTCAGGATCTGCTTTGACGGTCGAAAACTAAACAGTATCACAACTAACAGGGATGCTTATCCTATCCCCAGAATAGATGTGATTTTGAGCAAACTTCAGAATGCCAAATACATCTCTTCTATTGATTTGTCTAAGGCCTTCCTACAGATCCCACTGAGTGAAGAGAGCAAGAAGTATACTGCTTTTGCTGTCAGTGGTAAAGGATTATTCCAGTTTGTCACCATGCCTTTCGGTCTTGTTTCTGCTCCTCAGACAATGTGTCGTCTGATGGATTTAGTCATTGGTCCACCGTTAGAGCCCTATGTTTTCTATTATTTAGACGATATTTTGGTTGTCACTCCTGATTTTTCCCTTCATATGGAAATTTTAGATAAGTTATTTTTACGTCTTAAGGAAGCTAATCTAACGGTCAATCTGGATAAATGTCAGTTTTGTCGCCCTAGTCTTAAGTTCTTGGGTTATGTTGTGGATAACCAGGGGCTGAGGACTGATCCTGAGAAAATAGTTGCTATCAAAAATTTTCCTATACCAAAGACCACCACCCAAGTCCGTAGGATATTGGGAATGTGTGGCTATTATCGGCGATTTGTACCGTCCTACTCTACTTTGTTGTCACCTCTTACTGATCTTTTGAAGAACAGGAAAAAGGGACAGACCATTACTTGGACTCCTGAGGCTGACGAAGCTTTTAGGCGCGTTAAAGATGCTTTAACGAGCGCTCCGGTTATGATGTCACCTAATTTTGATGAGCATTTTTATCTAATGACAGATTGCTCTAATACAGCTTCTGGAGGCGTATTATTTCAGTTGAAAGATGGCTCCGAACACCCCATAGCGTACACTAGTAAGAAGTTGAACAAGGCCCAGAAAAACTATTCAACTACGGAGAAAGAACTCTTAGCTATCATCCATGGGTTAGAAGCTTTTCGTTATTATCTGGAAGGTCGTAATTTCACTATAATTACTGATCATAGTTCCTTAGTATGGCTTCATAGTATGAAAAACCCTTCACAGAGGCTTTCTCGATGGATATGCAAACTGGCTGCCTATTCATATAAGATTGTCCATAGAAAGGCAAACGGGGTAGTGGTCGCAGATGCTCTTTCACGTGTCCATGATATTAATGTCCTAGATCTGTCCTCTTTAAGTCCTGATATGTGGTATCAGAATATGATTGATAGGGTCACTCAAGACCCACAAAAATATCCTGATTTTAAGGTAGAGAATAATATTCTGTACAAACACATCTTAAGTCCGATAGAGTCCTTATCCAATATGTCGGAGTGGAAAATAGTTGTACCTACGCCAAATAGGGAAAATATTCTGCATATGTTTCATGATGAAGTTACGGCGGGTCATTTTGGTTTTTATAAGACTTATCACCGTATTGCCGAATTATATTATTGGCCTGGTATGCGGAAGTCTATAAAAAGGTACATTTCTAAATGCATGGTTTGTGCTACTTGTAAACCAAGTAACCTACCACAGGCTGGACTTATGGGTTCCTTCAGGAACATAAATTTTCCTTGGCAGATGATCTCAATGGATCTCATTGGACCTTATCCTCGGAGTTACAAGGGTAATACCTATTGCCTGGTAGTTGTGGATTATTTCACTAAATTTCCTTTAGTTTGTCCCCTTCGCCAGGCCACAACTCCAGCAATTTTAAAATATTTGGAGGAACAAGTCTTTTTGGTGTATGGTGTTCCTCAAATTGTGTCATGTGACAACGGTCCTCAGTTTGTATCGAAGGCCTTTAAAGATCTTCTAGCTAAATATAAGGTTCAAAAGACCTTTTATAATGCTGCCTACCATCCACAAGCAAATCATACTGAGAGAGTAAATCGCAGTATTGTCACAGCTCTAAGGTCCTATACTTACCCTGATCACAGAGCTTGGGATCAATATATTCATTCCATAGCTCAAGCCATAAGGACTTCTGTCCATGAAGTTACCCAGTGCTCTCCAGCATATTTGAATTTTGGTAGGAATGTGGCTTTATCAGGTGATTATTTTGGTGTAATTTCAGACAATTCCGAAAATCTTCCTCAAATATCTGAGAAACTTCATCGCTTAGATGATCTCCAGACGTTACCTCATATTTTCGCAGACATTAGGAAGAAGTTAAAAACTTCTTACCTAAGGAACCAGCAGCACTATAATTTGAGGAAACGAGATCTGCGATTCTTTGTTGGTGATCGAGTCTTAAAGCGCAATTTTGTCAAATCCAATAAGGGTGATGCCATTTCTGCAAAGTTTTGCCAGAAATATGTCCCATGTACTGTCTCAAGGGTAATATCTCCTTTGATTTATGAATTAAAGGACAATTCGACTAATAAGCGAATTGGTCAATTTCATGTAAAGGATTTACTGCCTGACAACACCATGGACGATGTGGATTCTTCAACTTCATCGGAAGAAGATTAGCTTAACAGGGTTGTTTAAGCTAATATCTTCCTGTGTTTGCCTTTAATTAGTTTTATTATGGTATAGTATTTTAGTTTAAATTGTTAATCACCAGATAATGCCTGACCATAGCAATTTTTATCCTTCGGCATGGCTTGATGATTTCTCACGTATTAGTTATTAGGTACCGAATTCTTGTGTAATACCGCTTGTATGAGTTTATTATTATTTTTTTGTATTATAGATTGCATTTGAGTCATTATCGACAAATATTCTCAAATACTAATCCAGCCAGTAGTATTACCAAGTTAATAACCTCCACTTGTACTCTTAGTTTTGTACTCAACCTCTCAGAATAAAAGGGCTGTTGATTATTATATATTAAGATATTTGGATGTGTGGGCTCATACAAGTATTCTTGCTTAATATAGATGGAGCTATGTTACACTACCATATCTTAGATTATGTGTTATATCTTGGATATTTGATTACATACCTATTATTTTTTTTTATTGTTTTTATATCATGTCATTGGATTTGCCATATTGGAAAGAAGTTGTGGTTGTTAATTTGTTATTGGGTTACTTTATTGATATTTGTCACAGGTACCTTAAATACTTTATATTCATTCGGATTCTTACTTCCTCCACAGGATGATTCTGGAATGAATTTGGAATTTTGATTTATAAATGAATTCTTGAGTCCTTCATATTTCTTCTTATGAACTAGTCTGTTAATGCTCAAAGTTGGTGAATACGTGGGTTCGAAGTTCAGCAACTGATCACTGCTATCCGATTTCGTAATCCATGTCTTTCTTGTCAGAGTAGGCAGATGTTTATCCATGATAATATTTCTGGTTGGGAAATGGTGTACAACACTTCCTAACCATTCTTGTGCAATTGTTCCAAATATTCCAGGCACATTTTCACACGATAATAGGGAAGTCTAGTTTGCTTATTTTATGTCTCTTAGTTCATAGTATATAGATGCTTGACTTTCCATAGACGTAGAGTCGTAATGTTAGTGATTAACCCACTGGGACAAATTATTGATTTTCTTTTTAGTAGATTCCCTCTTCTTTCCTTAGGCATTAATTGTTGCTTAGATTCAGGAATATCTCCTGGATAATCCTATGTATGTTCACATGAATATACAGTCTTATGAAAGATTGGGAGCTCGTTCCCGTCATATTTTGTATTTACCATGGAGTCATAGAACTTATAAGTTCATCCTTTATTTTTACTATTTAGTTTCGATAGGCTCATATTACCGGATGAGGGTAGATCTAGAGCTAATTTAGTTAGTTATTTAGTATTAGTGAGAATTGGTCCATAAATCTTCCTGATCGTTCTTCTTTGGATATGCTCCTATAAATCTGGTGTCCATTGCTAGTCCGATTTTGGATTAAGTGTCCGATTCTTCACTTATTTTGTTTATTTGGTTGTATAGGTTCGTATTACCGGATGTGGGTGTACGTAGACCTAATTTATTTATATGATTTAGTATGGATGTGAATTGGTCCATAAATCTTCCTGGTCGTTCTTCATTGGATATGCTTTTGTGAATCTGTTGTCCATTGATAGTCTGACTTTGGATTGAGTGTCTGATTCCACATTTATTTTGGTTAATGTGTTTGCATTCCTTTGGTATGTTCACTATTTATATTAGTTGGTATTGGTGAAAATTATTCTATAAATATTCCTAGTTGTTCTTCTCTGGATATGCTATTACGAATCTGGTGTCCATTGCTAGTCCAATTTAGGATTGAGTGTTTGATTCTTCACTTATTATAGTTATTGATTTCATTGGTGACTTTAGTATATGTACTTGCGTTATGGTATGAATTGGCTCTCACCTTTGCCTGGTTGTTCGTCCTTGGATATACTCCTTATAAATCTGATGTCCATGGATAGTTCAACTTTGGATTTACTGCCAATTCGACACTTATTTGTCATTATAAATTATGTCTCATCTTTAGCACTTTTACTAGGACTTCGGGTCATATTTTGCAATTTCCGGTATTTGCTGCAGTGACCATCCTACTTTCCCTTGATTATTAGTGGTGATTATTTGTAATCTTGCGAATCAACGGGGAATGATACACTAAGCACTACTACTCTAGTTTAATATTTTGAAAAAAAAAAAAAAAAAAAAAATTTTTTTAAATAAAATTTTTTTTCTGGTGGTTGAAAGGGAATGTGACGTTCCGCCCCTTATAGAATCGATTATTGATGGGAAGATATTATTTAACTATCCAAAATATTATTTAATTATTTTCAGAATTATTTTCTTTCAATGTTTATTCAAATAGAACTTAAACCCATCTCAGAATTTTTAAATGCTTGATGACGTCACATTTAAAACGTGGCAACATTGGTTTCCCCACTTTGACAGCCAATGCTTAGTAGAGGGGTACGAAGGATTCAGCTGTGAACGTGAGCCTTGGATTGCCATTGTTTCTCGAGTGTTCGGTCTGAATCGTAGTGTGCGGGGTCATTAGACTCAATTATTCACCTCTAATTCTCAGTTCCAAATTGATTAAATATTACAATAAAAGTATAGTGAAGTTATCCAGCAGCAGTGGATTTGAAGAATTTTAGAGCATACTATATCCAATGAGTTCTACCCCGGTAAATACACATTTTATTAAGTATTTTATTCAGCCATTTTGGAAGTCCTTGACATTTGCTAACTAAGTTTCACATAGTCTATTTTCATGGTTTTTATGTTTTATTTTCATGGATCAAACTCATCTAGAGATAATTCAATATTCGTTGTTAATTTGTGCTTCCAGTTGGAAAATAGAGCTAATTTAAACTCCATTTTTTATATTCCTTTCAAGTCTACAGAACTCCTATCTTTTGAACGATGATCAAATAAGTATCCATCGCTTAGTCTTACTATATTTCATCCTTGTATAATATATCTATATACCGGTGTATATATTATAATAAAATATTCTTTCACAGTAATTATATTTTGTATTTCAATTGGAAATTACTTGTGTTATTTGACCAAGGTCATCTGATAGCAACCTGATAAAAGGTCAAGCTGTCTAGTCATTCAAGTTTTTGGACTTAATGACCTATTTCTTCTTATTCCCATAGGAATAAAAACACCTCCTCGTATCTCTTGCTTCTTTTTTTTGACATTGGTAGATTGGTAGTAACACCACACTGTGTTTTTTTTAGCACCTACCATGAAATCTTAAAGCCACCCTACAACAACACCAAGGCCAGACCACACAGAGAGAAACAATCAATAGGCGACCAGCCTGGATTATTTCCACATTTTCTTTTTTTTGAGTACCTCCAGCTGCTTTCCAACAGTTTTGAGTACCTTCAGCTGCTTTCTACCAGTCTTCCTCTCCTGTACCTCCAGCAGGACAGCTGCTAGCGAGAGTTAGCACCCTTGGGTGCTCATTACATCAACTTCAAGATTAGGAAAGAGTGGTTTGTTTGGGAACATTTACTGTGCTCTTATTAAAGACAGACTGGTTTTGTGATATTTAGTACATTTTTTTTTATAGTTCAATTGCACACACATTTTTCCTGCTTTATATTTTTTATAGGTTTTTTTTTTCTTTACAACATAATATTTAATTGATAGCGTTCCCCAACACTCTGCAATCTATAAAGGTATAAATTTCTGAGCTCAGATATTTTCCCTGATAATAGTAGTCGGTACTCTTATCTTGATTATTTTTAGGCTGTGTTCCACTTTTGTATAATTATTTAAACTCATTCCATTATTTTAGTATATGTTTAATTAAATTTTTAAAAATTAACTTCACATATTAGTCAAAATTGTAATTATTAACTTTATTTAACTTGAACTTATTAACTTTACTTAACTTTAACTTATTAACTTTATTTAACTTTAACTTTAATTTATTAAATTCATATGAACTTCTGGATTCTAATCCCTCAGATTAGTTTTTGGTTTCACTTGTTATTATTACTATTATAAACCACGAGTTAGGAAAAGGATCTGTGTATCCACTCGTAGGTTTATTTATTCAATAAGGCTTGTGCCTGTCCCACTCACAGTGAGGTATTTATATGTTATATATAGTATCAGGTAGTATTTAATTAAGGTGTACGTATTATAAACGTACAATTATTATTTGGTGAGGGTTCTACTAACCTAGTTGTAAGTTGTACTTCCTGTATTAGAGGTACCCGTAGTCAGTTTTTCTAACCTTATAAAGAGTATTCTTAGATCATAGTTGTATGATGATTTTGTAATTGACTTTCACTAGTATCACTTTTTCCTGTCATGTTAGAGTTACACACTAGTTACTTGTCCTAACTCAGAGATTGTTAAAAAGATCTAGTAGTTACATTCAATAAATATACATTTATTGTGATTTTTTTTTTCTTATTACTCCTTTATTTTTAGTAGTATATTTTATAATTTAATAATCTTTAATAACTTTTCACATACTTGTACTACAAATTTAACATACTCTATAGCAGCGTAGAATACCTGGAAGAGCGTTAACCTAGTTATCCTTCTTCTGGCGCCCAAAAATTCATTCTATTTTCAGTATATTATTATATTTACTCTATCTATTTTCTGAACATTATCTTCATATCTTCTTTTCGAGCCATCATTGTCACTTCCTTTAATCTATTGTCTGGCCAAAAATAGCCGTGCAAATTGGCCGAATCCTTCCTTGAGTGTCAAGTGGCCCTTCTCATACATATTTAGCTAGCCATTCAAGTTATATCTATCTATTAATGATTTCTCATCTCTAGTCCTGTATCAATTCGATATTCTTTGTCTTGGCATCCTTCCATACAAATACTACTACAAAGTTGTATTTTAGTTACTCCAGCTTCTTCAACGGAGAAGCCACACATTTTTGTCCTTTGGCTACATTAAGTAGATCTTCTTCTTTTTACTACTTCTGTTGGAGTTTACCACTCCCTTTTCATTCACTCCAACAGAAAATCATCAGCTAGTTGTTACAACTAGCATACCTCACAATTTAATAATCCAAACTGAAAAATGCTTAAAATTTAAAGACAAAAAAGAAATGCGATAAAATAACCGTTACCCTACCCAAAACGGACGCATATGACCGGTAATATAAATTCGCAATGGATGGAATCGATTTATATCTAGAAGATAAATATGCGTGCCATTTTTTGTTTTTCTAACTAGAAGCGTTCTGGAGGTATTTAAGAAAAACTTATTACAAGACGCCATTTGCAAAGAGCTCTAGCTCCCTTAGGAAGCATTTTCGGACTACATAGGTGAATTTGGTTAAGTTGTCTTAAAATTACCTGTGGAATCTCCTGTCTTCGTTTGTCGATAGAGTTTCTGGACACCTTGTATATCCTCTTTTCATTTTCTTTGTGTGCTTTTCTCCCTGACGTATTTCTCTCTCTTGTGGCTTTGTGTAATGTTCCATCGTGCGAAATAGTGATACAGATACATGTAGTCACGAAGCTAGGATAAATAATCTTGGACAAAAAATCCCCACAAATTATCCCTGGACAAAAAATCCCCGGACAAAAATCCCCACAAAAAATCCCGGACAAATAATCCCCACAAATTTTTTTGGACAAGATATCCCGACAAAAAATCCCGGACAAAAAATCCCCAAACAATATTTGCTACCGAATAGTTTTCTAAAAATGTTCCCGAAATTTTAACAAATTTCGAATTCCAATTCCATGCTGAAAACTTGCCAACGTCCGTTTTAATTACCTAAAATACACGTTAGCATGTGAACGGTCTTCAGTAAAATGTATGCAGGGCCGTGCGGTACATATTGTCAATATGATGCAAGTCTTCTAAATCCCGCCCCTTAAATATTATTGAAATTTAACTTTTATTTTTATTAAATTAAACTACATAGTCCTGTCGCCAGGGGGGTACAACGGCCTCCTTAATGCAAATGGACTTACCTAAGTTTGTTTGTGTATTTTGGCCCGTAGAACACCAATTTTTTGGGTAACAGTTGATCCGGATGTCGATAAGATTGTTATAAACAAAGAACTTGAGGAATTACATAATAGCGATTTTTCGCAAAACAAAACATTTTTTTGTATTTTTTGTGTGATTCTAAGCAAAAAATGTTCCTACAAGTTTTTTCGTAGCATGCATAGTTTTCGAGATAAACGCGGATGAACTTTCAAAAAATCGAAAAAGTGCAATTTTTGAACCCGAATAACTTTTGATTAAAAAATAAAATAGCAATTCTGCTTACTGCATTTGAAAGTTTAAGTCAAATTCTCTCGGTTTTGATTATCTTCATTACTAAAAATTAATTTTTTTATTGTTAAACAAAGCTATAATCACATAGTGTTTCCCGTGTCCAATGCATGCTTTTTAATGTACGTAATCTACGTAGAAATTGTCTGTATGAAATGCATTGAAAACATCATTCAAACACTATGTCTTTATAGCTTTGTTTAACAATAAAAAAAATAGAATGTGTGTGTACTTTGTACGCACAAAAGAAGATATTCTTCTATTATAGGTAATTTAAACGAAGTAAATATACTTAAAAGGTTATTTGTACTTATTTTATTTAAAAATCAAACTAACTTTCTTATCTACCACTTTCAAAAAAGAGGAATATCTTCAAAAATTATATAATAATATAGTACTTACAATCATAAAATCTATAAAAAAAAATAAAAAAATAATAACTTGCTTGGGGCTCGAACTCACTTCACTTCTACCGCGCTGTACGAAAGCTGACGGCATGCCGCGGCATTTCAAACTAGACCACATCCGCGTGTACGTCATATGGGAATATACACAAACTAAACGTTTACACCATAAATTTATATGAATTTAATAAAATCATTAGTTTGATTTTTGTCGAAATAAAATATAACAAAGTATAGTGTAAGAAAACAATATATGAGATGAAGATTTTTAGAAAGTTTGTTCGTAATCAGATTATGTAAATTAAAGCATTGCCTACTAATAGGTAACTACATTATTTTGTTTACATTTTCCTAATAGATAGGTATTGAAACTATTAGGTATTTCCAACTGAAACATTTAAAATTACGTACCTGCGGCTTTTCAAAACTATTTAAAAACTCACTATAATTATAAATTTTATTTTATTTCTGTCCACACATCAATAAAAACTAATATTATACAATATTTTTGTTTACCATAATCTCCATATTGAACAATTATTGACAGATCATTTCAAAATTTCAACACCCAATCAGAGCCCGTATAACCACTAATACCATACTGTCGGTGTGCGCATGCGCGTGGTAAATCAAATTTTACCCTCAATAGATTCGTCGCTAAAGAAGAATATCTTCAAAAATTAATTTTTAGCAATGCAAATAATCAAAACCGATAGCATTTGACTCTAACTTTCAAATACGGTAAGCAGAATTGCTAATTTATTTTTCAATCAAAAGTTATTCGGGTTCAAAAATTGCAATTTTTCGATTTTTTGAAAGTTCAACCACGTTTATGTCGAAAACTATGCATCCTACGAAAAAACTTTTAGAAACATTTTTTGCTTAGAATGACCCAAAAAATACAAAAAAATGTTTTGTTTTGCGAAAAATCGCTGTTATGTGATTCCTCAAGTTCTTTGTTTATAACAATCTTATCGACATCCGGATCAACTGTTACCCAAAAAATTCGTGTTCTACGTGTCAAAATACATAAACAAAAACTTGGGTAAGTCCATCTGAATTAAGGAGGCCGTTGTATCCCCCCTCCCCCCTGACGACAGGACTAGCACAAAATGAACGAAAACTTTTATGTTAAAAACAAAACATACTTTAAATTAAATGAAGTATGTAGATATTAACATTAAATAATATTTACAAAAATTACAATTTTACCCTTTTGACTTTAATTTTGGAAAAGGTTTCATGGAATATGGTATCATTTGGGATAGGTATTGATGTGATCTTGATTATTGATATGAGATAATATTTTTATATGTCATTTAATTTAATCAATGCATTAATAATAATCTAATTAATTTACCAGATCACATATCAATATGTTTTCAATCTCAGGGCTTTTTATAAAATTAATTACTTACATACGTGGCTTCTAAGTATTTCTCAATGGTTCCTAATCGGGATAGGAAAGAAAAGAGTAAAATAATAACACATATGGGTTACAATTGTAATCAAAATATTGTTTATTTTATTTAAATGGCAATCACTGCTTAATATTTGCTATATCTTATTATTCTTAAACATAACATTTACACATGGGAATCTTATTTCCTTTTGGTTTCCAATTGAAAGTTTTTATTAACATTTAACTATTATGATTTATTAGCAACAATTCTATTTAAGTTTGATGAAGCTTTTCTGATATTATTGATTATGTTTCTTCAATTTTAAATGTGGTATTTAATACGAAAAACCCATACATTCATGTCCAAACAAATGAGACTGACCTTTTTCTGGTGAACTGAGAATGTCTTCACACAAGACCCGTTTCCTGCTATCCTTGGCTGCAATCAAAACCTCGTCCTGGCTTCCAGTAATGTTCTCCTCTGAAACTAGCTCGTATAGCTCTCGTTTCCTGCTTCTGTCGTGATGCTGTGTTCTACCTTTTTCGAAACTGCAATCAGCTACCGGGAACTCTTGGCTCAAGGAGGTTCTTTTACTCTCAACCTGGCCTACCTCTCGTTCCACGATATATACTCCACACTCACGGAACTACACCGGCTTTCTCACTCTCCGTACACTACCGTCTACTACTGGACTTCACTTCTCGACAGCTCAAAACATTCCGCTCTCTATTTGTCATTCATTCCCCTACTTTCTAAATATCCCTTCCAGATTCACAAATCAAACTTCCACCACCAACTCTCATTCGCAGTATTCCTCAAAACCAATTTTTAATCTTTCTAAATATGCTTAATGGATTTCAAAAGAAAAATAGTTAATTCCTATTCTAAAATTACTTTCTACTAATTACAAAATTTAATGATCTATTATCTACTTCCACTAAGTCTTATTTAGCATCGGCTAATGATCGAACCTTCCGCGAACAACGATAATGACCTATTATCGATTTCACTTAAGTTTTATTTTAAGCGCATTGTCCCGAGTTTCGTTTAATCACTTCTTAAAATTAAATATAACAATTTGTTGTATACAGGTTGTTCTAAATTTATATGCCCGTGGTTGAGAAAATTGAAAATATTTTATATTAAATTGAATTTTGTCTATAATTATTAAAATTTAATTTTCATATCAAATAGAAATATAACAGTATATCACGCAATTCTTCTAGAACATGAGATTATTTGCCTCTATATCCGATTCTTTTTCTATTGAAAGTATTCAATGAACATTCATACACCTTCATTTCTACACCTTCCTTTATTAATAGGAAAATAAAATTCTTTAATTTGATATGGACCCCTCTCAACTAATATTTGACGTGTTTCGGAAGACATACTGCGAAAATATTCCATAAAGAAGCATCAGAAGGAATTTCTTAAATATCTGTTGGCAGCCACTGCTACTACTTCCGGGCTCTTGAGGAACTACTGATAATTTCTTGTTTTTCTTCCTCTCCAGAAAGAGGAGATGAATCTAAATTTTTATTTGTCAAATTGACGAAATGACGTAGACGGCTCGTCTAAACAAGACCTTTGTAACAAAAATTATTTCATAACATTGCTTAATTTTCTTTCTTGTTCATCTTTCTGCATGCGTTTTTTATATTGACTTCGAGACAATTTTTTTTGTTCCATACCATTTACAGACTTTAGACAGACTTTCAATTAAATAAAAATGCAATCAGGACTGGAAGAGACGATTATTGCAAATAATAAAATAGGATGATATACGATTACAGTATTTGAATAAAGTAAATAAAACAACAAAATTTGCTTGAAACCGAACATAATAAATAGCTACTATAAATAGCCTATTGAGTTTTTTAATATGTGCCTTTCTTTAACTCGTTATTGAAATGAATTTAGTAAAAAATAAAGTAATAACAAAGCGAAAGTAGTTAAATATAAATATTTCCAAAATAATTTTCTTTGACAAAATGCAAATAAATTTCACTTACCTGATTTTTTTAAACACAAAACTGAATTTGAATAAATGCGAACACAGCACAGTCGATTGCAACTACTGGAGAGCAATTAATACTAAATATTCAAATATTTTCAGTGAAAAATATCCACAATCACCGCCCTTATAATACAAAAATAATGGAGTTACGCTGTCAGGTTATAATTCCTTTGATGAGCGCTCAAATAAATCCATAAATCAATTACCTCAATGTCGGAATAACAAAGAAATTATAGAAATAGATAAGCATTGTATATATAATATTTATACTTTCGGCTGACACTTGGTCCTATATAAATATTTTTAATTATTGAATGGTTTAATTTGTATTTTGATTTTATTGATTTTGCCGCCCCCTTGTGATGCCGCCTGATGCGACTGCCTCACCGCATCATAGCACCGCACGGCCCTGAATGTATGTACATAATTGTAATCGCGCGTTATCAAAACGCGTGTTAAGCGCCTGTCATGAGAACGGGGTTTTGGCTCATTCCCTATATCTTCCACGATTTTGGAAAAAACTTACACTCTTTTGTCATGTAAAATTTGAAGTTTTCAGCATACAGGGTGGGGCATTAGTGTGACAAAGTCCAATTACTCGTTTGTCGTAAGAGACACGAAAAAAAGTTATTTACATAAAAGTTGGAGCACATATAGGACCATAATTTAAAAATATTTTCAGATATACAGGGTCACCCGTATTGACAGGGTGATACAAACTTATGTTTTTTAAAATGGAACACCCTGTATATTTTTACATTTTTGGATTTTCCTCGATGTCTTCTTTCACAAAATATAGGTTTTGTAATATTATACTAGGTAGTTTAAAAAATAATTACGTTTTATTGTTAATTTCGTAGCAATATTCACACCCTGTAGAATTGTAGTGATTTGACATTAAAGTTTCTATTTATGGTCAAACGATTTTTAATATAGTTAAACATTAATAATATAACAAAAAGTTTGATACTAATATACAGGGTTGGTCAAAACTCGGAATGAGTATTTTCTGAGTTTTCTTAAATGGAACACTCTGTATTTTAGTATTCTAATGAAATGATATTTTATGGTATTATACTTTTTTATTTCTTAAGCATTCCCTATACCTAACTGCTTTAATTTTTGAGTTATTCGTGATTCTTTAATCTAAACATTAATTGCAACAAAAATTACGTGAAATTTTATTAGGTGGCTGTACAAATATTCAATCAAAAATAATTTTTCGGAAAGAAGTAGATATTAATCTAGACTAATCCTTAATTTATTATACTAGGGGAGCCCAAGCAGGGATTTTTGCAGTTACTCGAGCGCGTCAGATTATCATATGGGGAGAAACTTGGTACCCAGCATATGTACCTCTACCATATATTGGGTCTTAACACAGGGGAGTTCGTTAAGGGGGGCCCGAAAAAGAAAATCTATCCTTAAAAAAACTCGAAATTGTCAGATTAAGATAACGTAAGTTAAGTACATGCAAAATAGTGTATATTTCAAAAATCTGACGATTTGAGCCGGGCGTAAGGAAATGGGTGAGTTCCAAAGTTTTACAAGAAAAAAGCGAATATTTCGCGAAATGAATGACACATCGAAAAACTAAAAAATATGTGCGCAATATTTTTTAAAAATCTACCGAATGATACCAAACACGACTTACCACGGAGAGGGGTGGGGGGTAAATTTAATATTTTAAATACGAATTACGCGATATTTCGCGAATGAAACATCAGATCGAAAAACTGTAAAATACACTTATTTAATATTTTTAAAAAATCTATCGAATAGTACCAAACACGACCCCCCACGGAGGTGGGGTGGGGGGTTACTTTAAAATCCTAAATAGGAGCCCCCATTTTTTATTGCAGATTTGGATTCCTTACGAAAAAATAAGTAACTTTTATTCGAAACATATTTTCGAATTATGCATAGATGGCATTATAATCGGAAAAAAGGATTGTTGGAAAGGGAAAATTAAATTAAAAAATGGCAAGCGCCCACTAAAATGGAAAATGTTACTTAACTTTTTTTGGTTTTAGGACCTACCCTTCACAACCCAATAGGTCTCCAAAGCGCTCGAGTGACTGCACATTTAGCATACTTTGCTCCCCTACCATTAATTGTGGATGAGATATCCAAATTCCTACGTAGTTAAGATTGTTGGTGCGTAAAATATGAATAAAAACATACAAGATTCTACCTAGTTGGCTATGACCATAAATTTGGTAAAACATTTGACATTATACTATTTTTATATTACCATTACTAATATTAATTTTTTTAATGAATAACTGATGAGTAACTGATCAAAATGGTTTCTATGCTAGGAGAGTATAACAAAAATGTGCTACTAGTAATAAGAATTTTTCATCAGCAATTTCCTGATAGACGAAAACCAAGAAGAGAAACTTTTTAAAGTACACTAAAACGATTTCAACAGTTTAGGTCTAGATAGTTATATTATAAGAACGTTCTTCCTAATATGCAGATCCTCAGTTACACTAAGGATTACATTTAATTCATTTTATTCATTTACAATAGTTTTATTCGATCAGGTTTCTCGTAATTTAAGTATCCTGTACATTGAAACCGTTTTAGTATACTTTCAAAAGTTTCTCTTCTTGGTTTTCGTCTATCAGGGAATTGCTGATGAAAAATTCTTATTGCTAGTAGCACATTTTTGTTATACTCTCCTAGCATAGAAACCATTTTGATCAGTTACTCATCAGTTATTCATTAAAAAAAATAATATTAGTAATGGTAACAAAGCAACTGGAACTATAAAAATAGTATAATGTCAAATGTTTTAGCAAATTTATTGTCATAGCCAACTACTAGGTAGAATCTTGTATGTTTTTATTTATATTTTACGCACCAACAACCTTGACTACGTAGGTATTTGGATATCTCATCCAAAATTAATAAATTAAGGATAAGTCTAGATTAATATCTACTTTTTTTCGAAAAAATATTTTTGATTGAATATTTGCACAGCTACTTAATAAAATTTTACGTAATTTTTGTTTCAATTAATGTTTGGATTAAAGAATCACGAATAACTCAAAAATTAAAGCAACTAGGATAGGGAATGCTTAAGAAATAAAAAAGTACCATAAAATATCATTCCATTAGAATACTAAAATACAGGGTGTTCCATTTAAGAAAACTCAGAAAATACTCATTCCGAGTTTTGACCAACCCTGTATATTAATATTAAACTTTTCTCTATATTATTAATGTTTAACAATAATAGACTATATTAAAAATCGTTTGACCATAAATAGAAACTTTGATCTCAAGTTACTACAATTCTACAGGGTGTGAATATTGCTACGAAATTAACAATAAAACGTAATTATCTTTTAAACTACCTCGAATAATATTACAAAACCATATATTTTGAGAAAGAGGACATCGAGGAGAATCCAAAAATGTAAAAATATACAGGGTATTCTATTTAACAAAACATAAGTTTGTGTCACCCTGTCAATACGGGTGACCCTGTATATCTGAAAATATTTTTAAATTATAGTCCTATCCGTGTCCCAACTTTTATGTCATTAACTTTTTTTCGTATCTCTTACGACAAACGAGTAATTCTACTTTGTCAGACTAATGCCCCACCCTGTAGAATTGGAATTCCAAATTTGGTAAAATTTCGGGAAAACTCTTAGAAAACTATTCGCCAGAAAATATTTATTGGGGATTATTTGTCCGGTATTTTTTGTGGGGATATTTTGTCCAAAAAAATTGTGGGGATTATTTGTGGGGATTTTTTGTCCGGAGAATTTTTGTCTAGGGATAAGGGACCGTTTAAGTATTACGTAACGCAGGTTGCCGGGGGGGGGGGGGTCAAAAATCGTCAAAAATTGCGTTGCGCAATAGTTAAACTCCCATAAGAGTGCGTTACGTAGAGGGGGAGGGCGTTAAAAATCTTCATAAATCGCGTTACGTAATACTTGAACTCTCCCTAATTTGTGGGGATTTTTTGTCCGGGATTATTTGTCCGGACCCCGTAGTCACAGCATTGCTTTATCGTGGTTTTATCGTCTAATATGAGATCTTTTTGTTCTCCAATGCACAAGTATTCGATTTTCTTTTTATTTATTTCTAGACCCCCTAACAAATAAAGTATAATTTACTAATATTTTGTACTTTGAGACCGATTGTTGGAAATCGAAACGTCAAATAAACTTAATTTTAAAGTAAAATAATTGTGGCCTAAACAGTGTAGTATTATTTCTGGAAATATTTTTTCCGCGGTTGCTTTCTTTTTCTGTATTTAAACACTGCGTCAATTGTCTAATTATCATCCGCATTATCGGCTACATACCGAACTCTTCGAAACTACATATTTGTTTTCACGTGAACCAGTAGCACTGCACATCAATTAAGCTGCAAGCAAGTAGGCGAGGGGTGCGAAAGGGAGACTTACACTTGACCTAGAATGGGGGTTCGTGTTGGAGAAAAATGTGGGTCACAGACCTGCTGTTGCTCCACTCTCGATGGCTAATGCCGACAACGCAACGGCGGGGTGCACGGAATATGTGTGTCGAGAGCTCGGTGGGGTTTTTTCATGTGCATTACAGAGGTTGTTGAACTTACATTATGAAGATAGGGGTTGGAAGTTTACGTGGATTGTCCTTGAAATTGCTGTCCCTAACAAATACTTTTTCCCGTTATTAAATCTAATCATTACATACAAGACTAAACATACTCATTCTGAAGCTATGTTACGTCATTTTACATTTTAATTTATACAGTTTTGGAAATACATATTAAAGATACAAATTCTCTATTATTTACTATTAAGGGGATAGGCGCAAATAATGCTATTTAAATGGGATTCATTTTTTTCGAATCCTGAGAAAACTAATAAGTATTTTTGAAAAATTTAAACGCAGAATGAAAGATTACGTTATTACCGAGGACCAAAAGTCCCTGAAAACTTTTATAATGTTTATTTTAATAAGTTGCAGGGGTGAAAAACTAAGAGAAAATTTAGTGTGATTTTTAGTTTCAAATATCTCATTCAAAAGAAACTTTTTATTTATTCTAAGGGATTTTCGGCCTGGGTAATAATTTAGTCTTTGTTTCTGCGTTTATATTTTTCAAAAATATTTATTAGTTTTTTCAGAATTCGAAAAAAAAAGAATGTGTGTGTACTTTGTACGCGCGTAAGAAGTTATACTTCTATTATATTTTATAATTTCAACGTAATAAATATACTTAACAGTTACAACACCAAAAATTAACAATAATTACCAAAAATTAACCAAAACCTAACAATATAAAAAAAATGAATATGAATATAAATCATCCGGGATTCGAACCCGCGATCTCTCGATCTCTGGTCCAATGCTATACCAACCGAGCTATGAAGCCCCGTGCTATTGACGTGTCGGATATAAATACACATCACAGGGACAAATAGATCAAAGTGAAGTATAAAAATAGATATTTTATTATCTTACGCCCGAGGAAGACAAATCTAAAGACACAAAAATTATAATAAATAATACATTTACTAAGAACACTATACTAAGAACATTTACTAAGAATCTATAAAGCAGCAATTAGACCTATATTGGCATACACAACCGATATGAAAATACTCCGACGAATATCAGGGAAAAGTCTGTTGGATAGGGAGAGAAACGAAAACATAAAAAGATCATGCAATGTAGAAGACATAAATGGATGGGTGACAAAACGGAAACAGGAGTGGAACGAACACATTAGTAGAATGGCAGAGGATAGGATATTACGAATAGCACAAGATAAGTCACCAAATGGACGAAGAAGTATTGGCAGACCAAGAAAAAGATGGTGCGATAACTTAAACAATTTAGGAGACTAATATTGAAGAAAAAACAGGCTTTAAAGCCTACATAAAAGAGGAAAGAAGAAGAAGAAGATTAATAACACTAATATATTCTTTTAATGACTTATTTGCGCTAATACATACATAATTTGAAAGATTAACAACGCGTCTGTCCCTGTTCCTGACCCTGTGTGTCTGCGCATGCGCCAGGGAATTATAAAATTTCACCCCCGATCGTAAAGAAGTATAACTTCAAAAAATAAAAAAAATAAAAGTTTTCATTGGGGTTCTGAATTTAACCAAATTATTTTGATTTTGAATTGAAATTATTTAGAATTGAAAGAAATATTAGAATACCTACAACAAAACATAGAGTAAGAAAACAATATATTAGGTGAATACTGATAGAAATTTTGATGGTAATCAAATTATGTAAATCAAAGCATTACATAGATACTATTTTAGTAGGTTCTTTTTAAATTTTCCAAATAGGTAGGTCCTACCTATGAAATTTTTTATTAGGATACTGAAACATTTACAATTATTACGTAAGTACCTGCCGCTTTTAAAAACTATTTAAAAAGTCACTACAATATTATAAACTTGCATTTTCCTCTGCCATCACAACAATAAAAACTAATATACACAACATTAATTTGTTTATCCAAAACCTCCATATTGAACAATTATTGACAGATGATTTTAACACCCAATCAGATTCCGTATAACGTTTATACCATACTTTCTGTGTGCGCATGCGCGCAGAATTATGAAATTTTACTCTCAATCGCGCCTAAAGAAGTATAACTTCAAAAATGAACACCATGTCCATGGCAATATTTTCCAAATCGAACATTCGCTATCTTTGTCATACAATGCACTCTATCGAACAGAATGTGTTGACAAAAGAGTGATAATTTTAGATATTTGACACGGGTTCAGGAATATTTTGAGTTGTTTCTTAAATAATATTGACAGTGTATTTGATAAATAATTGATTTAAGACGTGAAATTAATAAAAAGTTATTAATAATTGTTTATTATTCATGAAAGATCCCAAGCAGAGAATACACCAGGATATATTCTGTGATCCAAGTATTTTGTTGTTAAAGATGTTCAAAATTTATCTATGCGTTCCATAGTAACAATATAATATGATTAAAGTAATCACTTTATCACTTTTCCCCTTTTCTCCATTAAGTTTTAGTTTTTATTGCATAGTGTATAAATTATTATAATCACTGAGGAGAAATGATATTCAGTGAAAAAATTATCATATTAATTAACTGAATATCCATACCGGTGAGAATTTAACTACACGTAATTTGTCGTGTAAAGAAAGAAATTATAGAAAAAAACATGGGAAATTATAGAAAAAAAGTCAAAAAAATTGGTAGTTGTGATTTAAATGATTATAAAACCTTGTACAGCGAAATTTAAAATTTAACGAGGATGTCGCAAGGGTAAAGACGAACATCTGCCAATAAATAAAAATTCACGTAGATCTAAATAAAACAAGAGATTCTTTCAGAAAGTGAAGTTGTTTCACGACTTACCTACTGTACACCATGCAAGTGAAAACTGAATAATTCTGGAAAATCATGAGAGCAGTATAAATGCAATGGAGATGACACACCTAAAAAGGAAAGACAAAATGGGATAAATTATGCAACGAGACTATTAGGAGAATGGCCAACCAAGAACCAATAATGAATAAAATAGCAAATGAACTGGTATGGGCATTTGATGAGGATGCAACCCAACAAAATTACAAGAAAAGTCCTCGAAGTCGATCGTCGTAAAAAGAAAAAAAGGCAGACCAAGAAAAAAATGGATACAGCAAGTACTAGAGGCAGGAAAAGCTAAACAAAAATCACTTGAGAAATTAAAATAATGGCAGGAAATAGAAAAGAATAGAGAAATGGGAGAATGGAAAGTAAAATAACTAGCCCAAATCCGACACTCCGATAGGGCAAAAGGAAAAGGAAAAAGAAATATTATCTGGAAACTTTTGACAAATACAACGTGAATTAGATAATTCAGTGAAAGATGTTCACTAATAAATTGACATATGTCAACATATACATAGATACTAACAATTATTACTGTTAAGGAGAAAGGTGCAAAATGTCGCCTGCCAAAATTTTCAATGTGTTTTAAATGTATTCATTTTTTTCGAATCCTGAGAAAACTAATAACTATTTTTGAATAATTTAAACGAAGAATGAAAGATTATGTTATTACCGAAGGCTGAAAGTCCCTTAGAATAAATGAAAAGTTTCTTTTGAATGAAATATTTGCAATTAAAAATCACAATAAATTTTCTCTTTTATTTTCACCTAGGTAACTTGTTAAAATAAACATAGAAGTTTCCAGGTACTTTCAACCCTCAGTAATAATGTAATATTTCATTCGACGTTTGAATTTTTCAAAAATATTTATTAGTTTTCTCAGGATTTGAAAAAAATGAATGCATTTAAAATACATTGAAAATTTTGACAGGCGACATTTTGTGCCTTTCCCCTTAATGCAAATAGCATCCTCACAACAAAATATCTTTACTAGCTATTATTTTATTAACATGTCAAACTTTACAACACCGATGTCAGATTTGTTTTTTCTTTGAATTAAAACTATGTAGTGGCTCCCATAGTGTAAGCGACACCAATTATTTACAAACAACAATTACATAAATCATAAAAACAGCAATCAAGAATAACAAAATTTGTACCAAAAATACCGATAGGACAGTTCTCACGATAGTTCCCATGTCATGACAACTCTTCTTGACCTCTTGATAGCTGCTACGTGTCCTGTCCTGTACCCTCTCCGTCTACCAACAGTACAAAACTAAAAAACACAATAATTTCAACAATTTTAAAGACACAGCTGGTTTTAATATTTATCAGAACTTGATAATATTCCGATTCTTCGAATTTGGACTTCAAATAAAGATGTTCGTACGAGATAAGACAGAAAAACTTGTTCTTGGGACACTTAATTTTTATCATTTTCGTCAGAGATGGTTGCTTGGAGCTTCTGGTTATTTTTAATTTAATTTATAATTGTGTGAGTCATCCCACTGTGAGATCTATGATTTTGGTTGATTTTATTTGAATTTTAATAAGCGGCGTACTTTGATTTAAAAGATTTGCCGAAATATACAGGACAGTATTAATTTATTTTTTAATTTTTTTTTATACTTTTAGTATCTTAGTACCTGGACAATTGTTAAAGTACGGAACGAACACATTGTACGAATATCTTCGGCATCTATTTCAAGAATCCGAAATGCGAACAAGCGAAATCCCTATGGAATGAAAAACATCAAATCTCAGAACTACCTATACATAAAAAGGGTGATAAAAACAATTATTGTGATTATTTCATTCACAGGAGATTCTGACCAATAGAAAGCTACAGTACAGAAATCTGAATTAAATCGATAATTTTTGATAATCTCCCGTCGTTAAGTATATTACGTCAGATGCCCTTCGTTGCTACGAAAAAATACATTCAGTGACATTAATGACAATTAATGTTTTAAAAATTATAAAAGTGATGACTTTCAATCGTCAAATATTTATAAAAACTGTGTGTTTAATGGTACTTACATAAATAAATTACAATAAAATTTTGGTTTTGAACAGTTTTATTCATGAAATAATCTCAACAAATTGCACTCGACCTCTGAAATTAATATAGAATTTTTGCTCTCGTGACACTTTGACATAATTTCACTCGCCTTCGGCTCGTGAAATTAAAACTGTCAAAGTGTCACTCGGGAAAAAGTCAATAATTTCAGAGTTCTTGTGCAATTACTACTGACAATTTGGATTTAGGTTCTAGTTACACTCCACTACAAAATTGGATTTATGCCGTTGGTTACTTTTACTTCGGAGGGTGACACCCCCCTTGGGGTGAAAAACATACGTTTAAAATAAGTCCAGAAATGTATACATTGACTAATTTTAAGCAACGTTTGTTCTTCTATAGAGTTTCTTTTTCTATGCTAATACTTTTTAAGTAATTTGCGAGTGAAAATGTTTATTTTTGTGTTATCGAAAAAATATTTGTAGCAAAAATGTAGCTTATAAGATACAGAAAATGGTGTACTTATTCATGAAGTATTAAACACAGTAAAAGCACAGTTATTATGAAAAGCTCTTCTTGAAAAATTATTCTCATGAAAAATTATTCTTATTTGTCCAATTCCAAATCGAATATTTCTCTAAAAACTGTCAAAGTGTCACTCGGTAAAAATTCAATAATTTCAGAGCTCTTGTGCAATTACTACTGAAAATTACTAAGAAATAGCTGTAACCGGATTTATGAGCACAATATATTAGAAGGTTTTGAAAAATCGAATAAAGAAAGAATATTTAGATTCTGAAGCAAAAAATAAACAGGATTGCGTACGGGTCCATCCACTATTACCCAAATTTTCTCCTTAACCCAGATAATTGAAAAAAGCATGGCACTGAATCAAGAAATCCATTCGTCGAAAGAGGGTGTGGCAATCAATGAAAGCATGAATATTAATATAGAATTGATAAAAGCCATCAAAGTTCTATACAAATCAACCCATAAAAATAAAAACAGGGATACAAATAACAGGAGTTGTAACATCAAAAGGATTAAAGCATGGATGTTTCCTATCCTTCATTTTATTTAAAATATACCTCGAAAGTGCTTCAAAAAGATGGAAACAAAAATGAAATGTAGAACAATAGTGATACCATTTAATAGTACTGTGGTATACATGTTACATTCAAACTCCGAATTCGCACAATGTCCGAAATTTTTACTCACTTCGCGATGTGGACAACGTGAATTACCCACGTCTCGGAGTGAGCATTTTATTCGGACATTGGCCGAAGCGAATTACCCAGAACGAGTTGTGGGTAAGCGAAAGTACTCAATTGACGAAATAAACACGTTCACTGGATATTGAGCAAAACCCTAATACCCATAACCCGACGTGGGTAATCTATTTTACCCACGTCGGGTTGTGGATATTTGTAATTTGCGCAAGCTCCGAAAAGTCTCCAAACACAACCATACCCTACACTAATTCCATAATAAAAAGTAAAACAAAATCAAAATTTCGTTGAAATTATGAAATTCCATTTATTTCAATTAAAAAATAAAAAAATATCAAAAAGAAATTTTAAGAAACGCTCTTCTTTAGTTACAAGTGACTAAAATTAAAAATATTATAAAACATCAACCAAAAAGCAAAAAATAAAAAAGTTCAAACTCAAACGATTATTCGAAAAAAATTGTTAGGCAGATTAAATATACATAAATCTCACACATTCGTTAAAAAATTAAAAAATCTAACACATTCTTTAAAGAAAAGCGTGGGGTACGAAAAGTAAAAAAGTAGATACCTAATACCTATCACCAAACCGTTTATTGGATGAAGACGCGCCCCACCCTTTTCTTTAACGAATGTGTAAGATTTTTTAAATTTTTTAATGAATCTGTGAGATTTTTGTATATTTAATCTGTCTAACAGTTTTTTTCGAATAATCCTTTGAGTCTGAGTTTTTTTATTTTTTGCTTTTTAGTTGATTTTTTTCTAATATTTTTAATGTTAGTCACTTGTAACTAAAGAAATGCGTTTCTTAAAAAAAATTTTTTCATATTTTTTATTTTTTACTTTTTAGTCTTACACTTTTCAAACATTAAAATATATCGTCATGTTAAAAAAAAGGACGTATATGATAGACACATTTTTTGCATTTATTTTAACATTTGATATACAGGGGGTCCCGAAAAGATTGGTCATAAATTACACCACACATTCTGGGGTCAAAAATAGTTCGATTGAGCCTAACTTATCTTAGTACAAATGTGCTCATAAAAAAGTTACAGCCCTTTGAATTTACAAAATGAAAATCGATTTTTTTCAATATATCGAAAACTATTGAAGATTTTTTATTGAAAATGGACATGTATCATTCTTATGGCAGGAACATCTTAAAACAAAATTAAAGTGAAATTTGTGCACCCCATAAAAATTTTATGGGGGTTTTGTTCCCTTCAACCCCCCAAACTTTTGTGTACGTTCCAAGTAATTCATTATTATGGTACCATTAGTTAAACACAACGTTTTTAAACCTTTTTTGCCTCTTAGTATTTTTTCGATAAGCCAGTTTTTATTGAGATGGGGTTTCTTTTTTAATATTTTTACATAAAAATGTTATGGGGATTTTGTTCCTTTAAACCCCCCAAATGATTGTGTACGTTCCAATTAAACTATTATTGTGGTACCATTAGTTAAACACAGTGTTTTTAAAACTTTTTTGCCTCTTAGTCTTTTTTTGATAAGTCCCTTTTATCGAGATGCGGCTTCTTTTTCAAAATATACCTAAAAATGTAAATTATAAATAAATTTTCAGATTATTAACAGGTTTATAATCGTACTTAACCGTAACAAACCGATAAATTGTTTTTTTAACTAGAATAAATTTAAGTGGTAAAAATTTCATTCGGACAGCTGTGTCCACAGGTTTTAAATTTGATCGATTTTTATTGATTTTGATAATAAAATTCTGTATGCTTATTTTATATTTCTATTTAATTCCTTTTCCTAATATTTTTTCCCGATTAGAACCAACTAAGAGATACTGAAACCACGAGAGAAGATAAGTATAACATAAAATAATTTAGATATCTTTTTTGTATTATAAAAAGGCACCCTGAGATTTTTTCTTAAATTTTTTGTATGATTTGCGACAATTGGATAATTGATTAAATAATTAATTGGAGTAATCAAATAAAGATTAATTGATATTAAAGTAATAAAAAGTAGATCATAACAATACATTGTACATTATCTATAATTTCTTCATACATTTCTTAAATCAAAATCATTATTTACACCTTTTACAGTTTTCGCCGTCTTTCCATCTCTTCTAATGCTTTACTACTGCACGGTGTAGACCCTGTTAATTTCCACTCCATCCATTAAGGGTTCGTAAAAAACTTTGAATTAATACTCCAAAACGAATTCTAATGTTAATTATAGCACGAAATGTCTCTACCGGTGGCTTTTCTAAGACTACGTTAAAAACACGAATTTTGTTAATTCGAGTTTTGGTTGAAGTTTTGTTTCGTATCGTATTGAAATTTGACACGAATAAGCGCCGATGTTTATATTATAAACAAAGATATGAGCCTTCAAAATCGTCGCTGCTTAGGGTTATTATAAACATGATGTACACACGTGAAAAGTAATGGGAATCGGCAAAAAATTTGAAACTTTATTGTTTATTTATGAAGCATAACGTAAACAATTAACGTAAAAAGTGATGTACAGTTCATGTAATTAGCTACAATCTGTAAAAGTTTCTGCATTGTAAAAAATAAGGGAATTTAGACGTTTTCCATTAAAATCGTTTTTTTTTTAATGTAAAGACTGAAATAGTTTTGTACACACTTATGACTACAGGTAAACAAAGAGAAGTGTACTTTTGAAGTGTGTAAAATAAATAATTCCTAGCTGAGCGCTTTCAGCTTATAAAGCCATCTTCAGAGCTATGGTCAAAAAGTTCAAAATACCAACTATCTTCTCCATCATCTTCAAAATACCACTATGAAGGGAGATGGATCCCATGTACGATATAAAAATACTTCTATTTCTTATGCAGTTTTTTTAATGATGGAAAAAACGTTGTCTGTCTGTTAAAAAAATTGCTCAATTTTTCTGTTGGTTTTTGTAGCCGGAAAAGTTAAAAACATCAAATAAGAGCACAAAGGACTTTCACACAAAAAATTACATTACATATAACGAATATTTGATCATGGTAAGGTCAAGAAACCCTACCATCTGAAGTGTACGGGGTCAGCATGCAGAATTCTGTATTTTCCGAATTCGGAGTTTGAGCGTAACATATACGCTCAATTTTGTAGACGATCAAGTAATAATAGCTTAAGATAATTATGTAGGTATGTAATCTAGAAGTGAATAAAAAGAAAACCGAATACTTATGCATTAGAGGAGAACAAAAACATCTCAGATTAGACGACATGACCACGATAAAGCACTGCTGTGACTACAAATAGGTATCATTATTTCGTACGATGGAACATTAGACAAAGCCATAAGAGAAACAGGCCAAAGAATCCTGGCTCGAGAATTCACGTAAAGAAATATACGACCTCCAAAAAAGCATGACAGTTTCAACCTCCACAAGAAACTTAAATATATCTCCGGAATTAGAAAACAGAAAAATGCTCACGTACTTAAAACGGCAGGCGGAAATATTTGTGATCACGAACAACAGTTCAAAGAATAGGAGAGACACATCAGTGACCTTTTTGATGATGCTTCTCGAGAGAATGCTCCAAATACTACCTCTGACAACCAATTAGACAGAGGGCCCAGTATACTGAAGTCAGATGTCATAAAACCAATACAACAAGCCAAAAACAATAAAGCACCTGGACCAGATCAAATCCCTGTTTAGTTCAGAGAACTAAGGAAAAAAATATCGTGTTGGTGACACATCCCCCTCCAGGCTGAAACCAAATTTTTCGAGTAATATGGTCATCTATAATAATAACCTATATGTTTCCTGCAGCCGATTTTGATGATATACATATTTATAAACAAATGAAGATCAAAAAACGGTAAATTTTCGCTTTTTTCGTCTCTTACTAAAAAATTGGGCATTTTAAACAAATTTGAGAGTAATAAACTCATAAACCGTATAAAAAACTTCAATATGGCGTTCGCTGGATATGTCTATCCTTATTGGTTACTTAGAAAATTGCCAAATAAATCATAAATTTTGAGTTTTTATAAATATTTATAACTTATATAAAAATTAACTTAGAACCTTCTTATTACATGGAATGCTGAGACTTATGGTGCTTAAATTACACCCTAAATTCCAAAGCAATTGGTCAAATAGTTTAAAAGTTATTTAATTTGTTTATCCAAAATTATTTTTTTTTGCAACACTGTAAGTCAGAAAATGATATAGTTACAGTAATATTTTGGATATTTTATGAAAGAAGAAAATCTACAGTATTAATTTAATTTAAAAAAAATGACAAAAAATAATTATAGATATTGCAAAATAATTTTGCAAAAACATGTGAATTAAAAAAATGGGGGGGCTAACTTTGTCCCTAAATGTCCTAGAACAGTTGTTTTTCTTTCTAAATGTGTATAAAAATTCAGTCTTTCTAAATATGAAAAAATAATTTTTCTACGGGTAACGGTTAAAAAGTTATTCTAATTGTTTATAAGTAAGCAAAAAATGGACATGTCTTTGCAAAATAATTTTACACTGTTTAAAATTATTTTTTGTCATTTATTTTTAATTAAGGTAATAGTATAAATGTTCTTCTTTCATAAACTGTCCGAAGTATTATTGTAACCTCATAATTTTCTGACTTATAGTGTTGCAAAAAAAATGAATTTGGGAAAAATAAATTAAATAACTTTTAAACTATTTGACCAATTGCTTTGAAATTTAAAATATAATTTAAGTACAAGAAGTCTCGGTATGCCGCGTAATAAGAAGATTCTAAGTTAATTTTTACCTAAGTTACGAATATTTATAAAAACTCAATAATTATGATTTATTTTGCAATTTTCTAAGCAACCAATAAGGTTGGACATATTCAGCGAATGCCATATTGAAGTTTTTTATACGATTTATGAGTTTCTTACTCTCAAATTTGTTTAAAGTGCTTAACTTTTTGGTAATAGACGAAAAAAGCGATAATTTACCGTTTTTCGATCTTCATTTGTTTATAACTATGTATATCATCAAAATCGGCTGCAGGAAACATATAGGTTAATAATATAGATATCCATACTACTTAAAAAATTTGGTTTCGGCCTGGAGGGGGATGTGTCACGAGAAAACCTTATTTCTCTGGACTAGTTGAGCTACTTAAACTTTTAGATGAGGAAAACATTACCTACTTGACTACATACTTTCTTTAACAAAATTTACAACGAAGGGAAAATACCAGATGATTGGTTGGAGTCACTGTTTATAACATTACCAAAGACAAGCAGGCCCACCAAATGCAGCCATTTTAGACTAATCAGTTTGATGAGTCACACACTTAAGATACTTTTGCGTATTATCATGGGTAATAAGCAATTTGGATTTAGAAATGGTCTAGGAACTAGAGAAGCACTATTTTGTATGCGCGTTCTATAACAAAAAAGTTGTGAATTCCGAAAGAACGTTTATGATTGTTTCATCGACTTCGAGAAGGCATTCGACCGAGTTCAACATGATACACTTTTCGATTGCCTGTAGGCAGCAGAACTTGACCACTACGATATAAGACTGCTGAAATACTTATATTACAATCAAGTAGCTTCTATCCAAATTGGAGACAGTCGTACTGAAAAACTGCCGATAATACGTGGAGTACGACAAGGTTCTGTTTTATGACCCACCCTTTTTAATCTGTACTCTGAAGAAATCTTTAAGGAGGCTTTGGATGACAGACAAGAGGAAGTAAGGCTAGGCGGAGAAGTAATCAACAATATTAGATACGCTGACGATACAGCCATTCTTGCTGAAAATTTACAAGATCTTAAGACACTACTAAATCTAGTCAGTGAAGCAAGTTATCGGAGAGGCCTTAAAATCAACATTTCAAAGTGGATGGCAGTTGGAAAGATTAATATAGATCAAGGTCAGCTTTCTCTTGATGGAGAGGAGTTAGAACGGGTAAATCATTTCAAGTATCTTGGCAGCTAGTTAAATGTAAATTGTGACTCTGATGAAGAGATAATAACTAGGATCGAAATATCACGGAAGGCTTTTATGACCTGGAAACCAGTTTTATGTAACAGAAACCTGTCGATGAATATTCGAAAGAAGGTGCTGAAATGTTATGTGTGGTCTATCCTATTGTAAGGTTGTGAGACATGGACCACAACGCTAAACAAAATAGAAGCACTCGAATTGTGGTGCTATCGACGAATCCTAAAGATATCGTGGGTTTCGCACAATTCCAATGAAGATGTTCTTCAAATGCTGAATTCAGAACGTCTGCTCATAAGCATCATAAAGAGGAGAAAAACAGAATACTTCGGCCATATAATTAGAGGACCTAAATACCACCTGCTTTGCCTTATAATACAAGGAAAAGTGGAGGGAAAGAGATGGATTGGTCGAAAGACACTTTCATGGCTGCATAATATTAGACAATGGTGTGGCTGCACAGTGGAAGAATTATTTCGCGCAGTAGTCGATAGAGAGAGATGTCAGGAAATTGTAAACATGATGACGGCCAACGTCTGAATACAGACACGGCACCTAAAGAAAAAGATAAGAGAAAGAAAGTCGTCAGGTATAAAAGCCATCACAATGTTAAACAGCGTTTTATGGGACCAATCCATCAGAAAAGAAAATAAAAAGAGGATATGTGAGACTATAGTGAAAATTATCACTCTATACAGCTGTGAGGTATGGCAACTGAAAAAAAAAACACGAAAACAACGAAAATGAATTTTTGGGAAGAGCTACAGGAAGACATAGAAGAGAAAGTATTGCCAACGAACGCATTATAGAAATAATGGGAATCAAACTCTCAATCACGGACAAAACAACTTATCAAAGAATGGATAAACAACGAATACCAAAGAAAAAACTAAAATGGCAACCAGAAGCAAAGAGGAAACGAGGTTGGCCAAGAAAAAGTTAAAGCGAAGGACTATACAAAAGACTGAGTTTTCGTTTCAATTTTCGTTTCTTCAATGCCCTGTATCTTGAAAACGGATGGCGTTACAAAAATTTTTTACTAAGCAAACACCAATTATTTTTCAGTTTATTACCTATCCTAGAGATGCTCTTACCTTTTTTGAAACACCCTGTATAACCTAAAAATCAGGTTATAAAATCTTTCTAGAATTTTTTCAGATTAATTTTCTTTGAATTTTTTGTTTGGCGCTGACTTTTTTTTTAAAGGTAGATTAAGTCCGACCCTGATCAGGCTAATTATTAGTCATCTTACGTGAGTTTTAGGATCTTCACTAGTTTTATTAGAATTTTTGGTAATTATTACGTCGAAAATGTTGAAAAAAGTGTTTCAACGAATTGTCACAGGTGTTCGCGCCAAAGATTTATTTCAGTTGTGGGTTTTCAAATGTAGCGCGTTTTTATTTACGTTTTTATTGCTAATAAAATCTTGTTACCGATGATTTATTCGGTTATAGGGGATTATATAAATAATAGATAATTGAGCAGGCGTTGTCAGATTTATGGAAATTTAATGTAAAAAATGTGCTACTGTTGTTTCCCTAGACGTGGCCTACAAACAGATTCAGTCATTATAATAAATATATTTTTATTATATACCTACGTACTGTATTAGTATAACACAGTACATAGGTGACACAACCTGATACAGAAAAAAACAAAAAGAATGCTTAAAACAGCAGAGATGAAAATCCTTCGAAAAATGGATAGTAAGGAACTATGGGATAGAGCTAGAAGTGCAAATGTACGACGGAATTGCAAGATGAACAACAATAACTAGGTAAAAAATAAACGGCGGTACGCCCCGCCCGGCATACCGTGCGGGGCGTACCGAGTTGCAGCTGGGTCTGGGGTCTCCTCTAGGAGAGCCTCACGATCTTATGCATAAAGCTATCAGTAGCAAGAGTGACTTCGACCTGGTCATTGCCTTTGTTACAAAAACAATGAAGCACAAAGAGGAAAAAGAGAGGCGACTGCAAGCAGGATGACCCTTATTATTTATTTTATTTATTTTTTAACGTGTTTGTGTTGTAGAGGGCAGCCAGGGTGGGAGGACTTTTACATCCAACCTACGCTGACTGCTTTATCATGTTATTTTACTTTATTTTATTTATTTGTTTATTTAATTTTATATATATAATAAGCGAGTCTTCTAAGCTGTCGCCGCTTCTCGCATCCTAATCTCCAGCGATTTCTGTCGAAGCAATCTTCAGTTTTTAAGTCTCTGGCGGTCATTGCATCTTCGACATCTTCTCTCCAGGATCGTCTTGGTCTACCTCGTTTTCTTCTTGTGGGTGGAGTCCATTTTTCTATTTTTTTCGGCCATCTATTTTCAGGCAATCTCTGAAGGTGTCCATACCAGTTAAGTCTTTTGGCTTCGATTGTGTCTATTATATCTAGATCGATTTCCATTTGTCTCCTAATATCTTCGTTTCTCACCCTATCAAGTCTAGTGAGTCGGCAACATCGTCTGCAATAGTTCATTTCCATCGCCTTGATTTTTGACTTGTTTCTTTGGTTGATTTCCCAGAGTTCAGCGCCGTACAACCCAATACTTTCTATTATTGTTTTATACATTCTTCTTTTATTTTCTTTTGTTACTTTATTACTCCACAATAGTCCGTGTAGCTGTCTGGTGGCTGATCTTGCTTGGCCAATCCTGGAATGTATTTCGTCGTTACTCCCTGCTTTTGAAGATATTTGGACTCCTAAGTATTTGAAGACTTCTGTTGGATTTATAGTTCCCATTTCAATTTGTAGGCGTTCTGGTGTTTCTCCTACAACTAAGTACTCGGTTTTTTGTATATTAATTGTAAGGCCCCACTTAGTGTACTCCTCTTCCAGTTTTCTGAGCATATAGTCTATATCACTCTCGTCTTCAGCTAGAATGGCTTGGTCGTCAGCGAAGTGTATTGTGTACAATCTATCGTCATCGATTGGGATGCCCATATTGCAGCACTTTCTTCTTCACAGTGAGAGTGCCTCATTTATTTATACAAATATTTTATAGATTTTACCTTTTAATTTTATTTATTTTATTTAATATCGTACCATAATTTTATCCATACAAAATTTTTTATAATCGTTTTTCATCATTTCTCATGGGGAAGTCTATTTACCTAATAATGTATAAGGTATGAGCGTGAGAGTGAGTGTGAGTGAATGAAAACATGAATGCATGGAGTTACTCGTAATTGCCGACTGGTTTCTTCTTGCTAGTTTCATGCTGGATGGGGGGCACCCCGGTTGCCTCACCCACACATGGGTTGCAGGGACAGTCGTCTTCACTGACCGGTCTTTTGCGAGGTGTGTGTGGGGTGGGGCAACTAGGGGGTCACTTAGTCTGCGGAACGCACGCGAAAAGTGCCAGGGGGGAGTTAAGAGTAAGGTCGACGGGTCAGTGTATATACTCCCTAAGAGTGGTCCCGGACCCCTCCGCTGGAGAAAGAGGAGGTGAGTTTAGTTGGTAGGCGATCCGGCACGGTGAAGCGTGGCGGATTGAATCCAACACATCTGGGACACCTTCCCAGACGGTCTTTAGAAGATTCTCACCTCCCAAAAAAAAGGTAAAAATAAAAGAGCAGAATGGAACGACCACATACGCCGAATGACAACAAATAGAGTAGTAAGGAGGACGGCGAGAGACGGTTTCTCAATAGGAAGACGGTTAGTGGGAAGACCACGAAAATACGAAAACGATGTAATGACAACTTACTGAAGGCACATTGAAAAACATACAGAGCAGTGGCGGCTCGTGACCTCAGTATGTGGGTAGGCGACATGTATCCACAAATTCTATTTTTTCTAACTTCAACATTATATAACTTATTAGATAAAGAAATATGTCCAGCTAAAGCACTGTCAATAGTTTGATTATTTAAACTGTTTACAGTTTATTTAAAACAATAACTGTTATTTAAAACAATAACTGTTTTAAACGTAAGCAATTATTTAAATGTTCTTTCGAAAATTCATGTTTTTTGACAGCAGCTGATCATTTTTTCAAATCTGAATATCCCTGACTCATCCAAACATTATTTTGCTTCAAATTTGAGAGCAACAGACAAGGCCAACAAAAAGTGAATTTTTAAAATAACTTCCGTTTAACCATTTATGGTTTTCATACCATATTGTTTTAAACGATCTCGAAAATTGTCGATTGTCTTTCTTCTTATCTGTTGATACAATTTTTAAATTTGGTAAAGGCCGACCCATTGAAATTATTTCTAATCTATCTTGATTATGGCGCCTTGACACACCTACGTTTCACCAACGTCAAATATGACTTATTTTATTTATCTCAAATAAAGAGTTACTCTTCGAATAAATTGACAAGTTAACCTCGCTTTAAATTTTAAATATCTATACAGGGTGTTTGTAAAGAATGGGCCATAGCTTAATCTCAGGTTCCTGAGGTTAAAATAGGCCGATCTAAGCTAACTTACCTTAGTACAAAGTTTATAATAACCGAGATACAGGGTATCAAAGTTAAACTTTTTTTATTTATTATTGAATATTTCCTGACAGGTATGAGATAACAACATGAAATTTGGTATGTGGGGGTTTTTTGGATTGAGAAAACTAAATTTCCTACCAAAAATTATGTATTGCTCAGAGGGCGCCACATACGCCTTTCAGCACTCATTTCTTACATTCAATTTTTTTTATCCCTCACTCTGTATAATTTTGACATTAAAATTTTTATTCTCCTATTAGTTCTACTTAAAAAAGGTATACTTCTTTCATCTCTCTAAACTCAACCATTTTCGAGATAAACGCATTTTAAATCTGCGATACACCATCATTTTTAGCATAATGTCATTGTAGTTACACTCGAAAAATAACTTAAAACCCTAAAATTATCCAAAAATGTATCGCAAATTTCTTCAAATAGAATTTGCGATGCAATGACATACATTTGAGAACTGGCACAATTATTATGGTTTGCAAAAATGTGCGAAAGTTTGCAAAATGAGCGAAGCGAATTATGCAATTCACATGAGTGCCTTAAAAATGTACTTTTTAACACCTATATCATACAATATTTTTTCTACAAACGTCTTATATATCAACAATTATAATTTATTCATTCTCAATTACAGGACAATACCTACAAAAATTTTTACTTGAACTTGACTGACATTCCATTTTTATATTTTTCTTGACATTACATCAGAACTGCCTATACTGTCAATACGTAAATCATAACAACTATAGAATAACATCTACTTTTATTGTTGTATATTCTAACAAATTTTAATAGTTTTTTTCTTCAAACGTGTAGTGTTAAAAATGCAATAATACAGTTTAAATTAAATTTTAAAAAACCTTTTAAACCACCTTTTTCAAATTGCGCAAGTTGTACTATTAATATTAATGTTAATAAATGAAATATAAATATTTTGACGTTTAAATACTTAACCTACTAACAGCCCAAATCAAAAAACAATTAAAAATAGTTTCACAACAGACAAGAGAATCAACTGAGATGTGAGCGATTTTGTTATGCTGAAGGCCTGCAGGCTACAAAATCTGGTGCCTAACTACCTAAAAAAATCGTGGAAATTATGGCCCAGTACCGCCAGAACTTAAGGACTTTAGCTGGCGTAAAAAGCGATATGGCACAACAATTCTGTTGCACATCAATACACGCTTTTCTCAACAAAAAAAAATGAATTTTTTGCTTATGTACACTCATTCGACGGGTATATAAAAATGTATAGGTTTTATAAAATTCTCAAATATGTGTGTGAATTTTTTTGAAATTTTTAAATTGATTGCATTGATAGAAACGAAAAAATTACATTTTTGGTGGTAGGGCTAAAATCAGTGCCGGTTTAACCTAACTTCGGGCCCTGGGCGCTAGAGATTTAGGGGCCCCCTTCATTGCTATTCGTTGTCAATTTTTTTAACAAAAAACACATGCATTAACCTGCATTAACTATTAACGTTTATTGTAAAACCCATACATTTTTAAAACAAACGAGAAAAATAGCAAACGTAAAAAATATTCCGAAAAATAAATTAAAAATTATTAAAAAAAAAAAAACAGAAAGTTCTACAGAACAACACATGACAAACAAAAAAACATATTCTAAAAAATATATATGACAAAAATTAGCTTATTTTTTTCTTGACTAGGCATTAGCAAACTGCCATATTAATATTATCAAAATTCAGTTGCTCCACTTCTTCATTTATTATAATGCGATAGTGATAATGCGTCTAGGTTTTCTTGACCCTTCGACCTTCAATATAAATATGTATCTTTATTCTGTTTAAAGCCAAAAAAGACTGCTCGCCTGAAGCATTAGAAATTGGTATCGTCAAATAAACTTGCAGTTAAGTTAAAAATTGGCAAAAGTTGCCTTTACATCCTGGATAACATCAAATTTTCAAATGTTTATTCAAATTTTGGCATAACGTTATAAAATGGATACTTTCATTATGCAAGTTCTCTTTGGTTTCATCAAAACCTTTTTTATATTCCTCGCATAACATATTAATTAACTTTTTGACTTCTTCTCTATTTAGCGTAAAAAACATCTAACAGCTGATCTGAACATCTTTGTAGATTATTATATTCTCTTTAAAAGATCTTGAAAAATATTGTGGCATATAACATTAAATAGGTACCTATTTCAATTCTGAATATCTCTTGCCCCTTTAAAATTGTTTCACTTTCAACTGCTTCATCGAAAAATGTTTTTTTCTTTGTTTTTTGAAGGCCAATTATATAAAATATGTTTGAGATTATTGCCTTCACAAAAAATTATTTTAGGCTTCTAGTTCAATTTCGCTGAATTTATTTCTTATGTCTCCAACGAAGCTCAAATGTCATTAATTCTACTCCAATTGATACGTTTAAGTCCACAGTTTCTAACGTTTTCCTTGTTGCATTCACTCGTTTTAAAGTCCGTGCCCAAATCAGTGTCAATAGAGTATTCAAGTTAACCTGTCTCAAAGATATCCATTTTATTATGCAGTGCCTTGGCTTCACTTCTAACTGCTGATTTTTTGTCTCTATTATTGCTTAACTGGAAAAATATGTTTGATGGATCCGTAGTTTTTAAGTAAAGCATTTACAGCGTCAAAAGTTTCTACATGTTTGGTTTTCATCGCTTCCAGGAATTCATTGCAAGTTTGGTCAGATAGATAGCTAACTGGACCTTTTTCTTTATTCGCATTCCGCCGTAAATTCTAAGATAATAAGTTGTCAAAAGCAAAGTATACAAGACAACTTAAGTAATTTCCCTTATGACGACTCGTTCAATTGTCATGGGATCAACGAAAAGCTAGTCCTTAAGAAGCAAGTAATTTAATGGTGACAACAACTCTTCTTAGGACCTTTACTCAATAGTCAGCTTCGCGTTTTACTTGCTCTTTCAAGCCAGCGTCTATAACTCCAATTTAACTGATGATCTATCTAACTCCAACTGATGATCTTGTTTTTAATAACATAGAGTTCCTAACCATAGAGTTCAGATGAAATTTACTTTCTTCGTGAGATTTGGGTAAACTATTCAAATATTTCCAGTGGGTAAAATATATCTAAAATCAGTTAAACTATTTTTTTCAATTGAAAATAATTTGCACGGGTAACAATAAACATCTTTAACACTTCTCTTTGCATTGGGTTTTACTCTATAAGAGTTGCTAATCTTCTATAATAAGCTTTGTCTCCAGCTTCATACATTTTTTTACAATTTTCTAAGGAATTGCTCTTTGGTTTAAAAGTTGTCACAGTTCTTATTTATCAGTCTTAAAATCAGACCATATTGAAATCGCAGGTATTTCGTAGTCTTTTTCTTTATTTACAAAAATATGGACCTCGATTATTTAGCGGACTTTAATTTGTTATTAATAAAAGAAAGGGTCCCTACGGGCCCCTCCGGGGCCCTGGCCCCTGGGCGCCCGCTCCAAGCGCCCAATGGATAAAACGGCACTGGCTAAAATTGCACTTATTCTTTTTTAATCACAGAACGTAAAAGAATAAAAAAAAATGAAGGGGGAATTCTTTTGTAATATATCCTGACATATATTTTATATACATCAGTGAAATGATGTCGTGCGAAGCATTTCTATTCGCGTCTGGTTTAACAAACATTTCAACGGTAATAAGAAAATAATGAGTGTGCGTTCACCCGCACATTACTTACCGAACTTTTTGTGAACGAAAACAATAATTCTCGATATCATATAAACGACAGGTAATTAACTAGAATGATTTCCCACGGAACAAACTGTTAGACAAAAAACACGAGATAATAATCTTCGAACTGTAGAACAGAGAGACGACTTCCTTTTCAAGGAAATGAATTAGAAGAATGACATAAATATTGTGCTTATATGGGATTAGCTACATTTGATTGTAATGAGAATTAGGTACATATAGTTTTCAAAAGTCTAATAAGTCAGGAAATAAAATTCGAAATTGTTTATCCTCTGAGCTTTTTAAGTTGGAAAAATAAAGCATAACAGAGTGGCGAAATACTCGACAAGGGAAACCTAAATTGCATTTCACGTCCTGTCATTCACCGTGATAATAATTTTAGTGAACTATTTCCTTTAATATCCACCAAAGGTGAATAAAGTATAAACTAAAAGAAAAGATGGTTCAGATTTGATTACAGTACAGAGCATCTACTATGTGCTTATACGTATTTCGGAATAACCGTTTCCTCATCGGAGCACCTGAGTAGAGGCACTGAACTGCAATCAAATCCTTTCATCCTTTCGGGGTAATTATCAAAATAATTACCAAAGATGATCCTAGCACAATCTATGAATCGAAAGTCAAATAAGTCAGGAAATAAAATTAGAAATTATTTATCCTCTCAGCTTGTTAAGTTGGAAAAATAAAGAATAACAGAGTGGCGAAATTCTAAATCGACAAGGGAAATCTAAAATTGCATTTCACGTCCTGTCATTCACGGTGATAATAATTTTAGCGAATTATTTCCTTTATTATCCACAAAAATGAATAAAGTATAAACTAAAAGAAAAGAAAAGTTGGTTCAGATTTGATTACAGTCTTCTTCTTCTTGTGCCACTCCTATCGGAGATTGGAAATCATCAAGGCTACCCTGACTTTGTTTACAGCTGACCTAAAAAGTTCATTAGTGGTGCAGCCAAACCACTCTCTCAAATTCCGCATCCACGGCATTCTTCTACGGCCTGGATTCCGTTTTCCTTCTATTTTTCCTTGCATTATATTTTGAAGTAATGCGTATTTATGACCTCTCATCAGGTGACCCAAATACTCGAGTTTTCTTCGTTTTATCGTTAATAAAATTTCTGGGTCTCTTCCTATCCTTCGTATTACTTCAAGATTTGTGATTCTTTCAACCCAACTTATCTTCAGCATTCGACGGTAGCACCACATCTCGAAACTTTCAATATTTTTTATGTTGTTCTGTTTGAGAGTCCAGGCCTCTACACCGTATAATAGCGTGTTAAATACGTAGCCACTTAGCATTCTTAATCGTAGAGGGATGCTTATATCTCTGTTGAAGAAGAATTTTCTCATCTTTATGAAGGTGGCCCTGGCAATTTCGATACGTCTTTTTATTTCATTGTTTTGGTCTTCAGTTTCGTTTATTAAAGTTCCCAAGTATTTATAACTTTTTCAATTTGAATGCCGTTTATACTAATATGTGCTGGTTGTGTCATGATTTTACTGAAGACCATATACTTGGTTTTTTGATATTAATGTTTATGCCATAATTGTTGCAAGCAATATTTATGTTTGTAAGTAATCGTTGTAATTCTTCTACTGTTCTTGCAACTAGTACAGTGTCGTCTGCGTATCGAATATTATTTACAACCTCTCCATTGATTACAATTCCTTCATTTGCTTGCAATAGGGCTTCCTGACAGATGCTTTCACTATATACATTAAATAGCAGTGGTGACAAAATGCATCCCTGTCTTACTCCTCTACGTATTTCTATTGCTTTTGATATCTCGTTTTCTATTTTGATGTTAGCTTTCTGATTCCAATATAAGTTGAGAATTATTCGCAGATCTTTATTATCTATGTCTTTTCTTTCAAGAATGTCTCTTAGCCTATCGTGGCGTACTCTGTCAAACGCTTTTTCAAAATCGATAAAACATGCATGTACTTCTTGATTAACGTCTAGGCATCTTTGTGTAAGAACATTCAAACCGAAGACAGCTTCTCGAGTACCTAGTCCTTTTCTGAACCCCACCTGTGTATTACTAATATCTGACTCCAACTTTTGATAAACTCGGTTGTGGATGATTTTTAGAAATATCTTTAGTAGATGGCTCATTAAAGATATTGTTCGATGTTCTGAACATTCTTTTGCATTGGATTTCTTTGGCAGTGTAACGAATGTAGACAGCAGCCACTCTTGAGGTACAATACCAGTATTGTATACTGTGTTAAATAAGTGCAATATTATACCTATTGATTCATCATTCAAGAGCTTTAGTAATTCAGTAGGAACCTCATCGGGTCCATTTGCCTTTCCAGTTTTGGAATTTCTAAGTGCCATTTCTACTTCACATTTTAGGATTTCAGGTCCCGTTTCACCATTTACCTTGTCAATGTTATTTCTGTTGTCCTCAAACAATTCTCTTATGTATTCACTCCATCTATTAATTTTTTCTGTTAAGTCTACAATAATATTTCCGTCTTTGTCCTTAAGCAAACTTATTTGATGTCTTCTTTGGGTTCCTGTAAGTTCTTTTACTTTTTTATGTATATTGAATGTGTCATACCTTCTTTCATAGTCTTCCATTTCTACACATTGTTCTTTAATCCATGATTCTTTGGCCTTCTTTATTATTTGCTTTATGTTCTTATCAACAGAGTACAGTTGATTACAGTACAGAGCTTCTACTATGTGCTTATACGTATTTCGGAATAACCGTTTCCTCATCTTTTCTTCTCTTTTAGTTTATACTTTATTCACTTTTGTAGATACTAAAGGAAATAATTCGCTAAAATTATTATCACGGTGAATGACTGGACGTGAAATGCAATTTTAGATTTCCCTTGAACTTAAAAATCTCAGAGGGTAAATTATTTCGAATTTTATTTCCTGACTTATTTGACTTTCGATTCATAGATGGTGCTAGTATCATCTTTATGAATTATTTTGATAGCCGAAAGCATGAACGGATTTGATTTTAGTTCAGTGACTCTACCCAGGTGCTCAGATGAGGAAACGGTTATTCCGAAATACGTATAAGCACATAGTAGAAGCTCTGTACTGTAATCAAATCTGAACCATCTTTTGTTTTCTTTTAGTTTATACTTTATTCACTTTTGTGGATATTAAAGGAAATAATTCGCTAAAATTATTATCACGGTGAATGACAGGACGTGAAATGCAATTTTAGATTTCCCTTGTCGAGTATTTCGCCACTCTGTTATGCTTTATTTTTCCAACTTAAAAAGCTCAAAGGATAAATACTTTCGAATTTTATTTCCTGACTTATTTGACTTTCGATTCGTAGATGGTGCTAGTAGCATCTTTGGTAATAGTCTAATGCCCAGAGCCGTGCGGTACATCTTTTCAATATGATGCAAGTCTTCGAAATGCCGCCCCCTAAATATTATTGAAACTTAATACTAGTACTTATTTTTATTAAATGAAAATACACAAAATGAATGAAAACTTTTATTTTAAAAACAAAACATTCTTAAAATTAAATGAAATATGTATTAACATTAAATAACATTTATGAATATTCCTTTTGATTCCTTTTGATTTTAATTTTGGCAAACTCGTCAATCAGATTGGCGTAGTCTAAAGTAGCAGCTAGTGACTCTATTGAAATAAGTGCTAATTTGTGTAGTTTTGTTTGTCTTATGGAGCTTCGTAAATAGTTTTTAATCATTTTAAAAACTTCTTTCCCCAAGCTACCGAGACAGAGAGTGTTCATAGGCGTAACCAGGATGATCCTAAGGGAGGGGGGGGGTTACAAGTACTGGAAGGTCTCTGAAGGGTATGGTGTTAAGCGTATAGAGCTCAAAGTACATCCCAATGGGGGGGGGGGGGTTATAACCCCCAAAACCCCCCCCTGGGTACGCCTATGAGAGTGTTAATAAAATTCTTAGAGCAGGTACTTTCTGCACCTCGCATGACAAAATTCCTCTAACCGGGGTTTAATCGGGACAGATAATACCGGCCCTTAGTGATACAACTATATTTGGGTATAAAGAAATTATGTTATTTTGGCACAAATAGTTCAAAACCTCTAAAGGTTTCATGGAGTATGGAAACATTTGGGATAAAGCATGCAATAATTCTTCTAGAAAATCATTTGCCTCTATATCCGATTCTTTTTCTATGAAAAGTATTGAATGAAAATTTTCTAGTATCTTATCATCTTTCCCATTTCCCTTTTCTTATATTTCCCTCAATTTAAAAATATCATATACAAATTTAAAATTTTTATTATGAGTTTCTAAAAGCGAAAATCGATCAATCAAAGAATTAAAGGCAATGTCTAAAATATATGCTTTTTCTCATGAGGATCTTTCAGTGCGTCACCGTTTTTCGAATTCTTTCTAACGCGTTAAATTGCATGTGACAGAAAAAAACGCACGTCGGTGATTACATTTCGTCGGTGACATTTATAACATTTATTCTAGTTGTCAATAGATGGCGCTATAATCGAAATAAAAATTATTTTCGAATTATATAATATATCTACGAATATAATCTGTACAATTTATAAGACTATACAAATCAACGAAAATACCATTTTATAAATGCAATAAACAGAATTGATTTGGTTTTATGCCAAATGGCAAATAAAATTTGACAACTGTCAGATTTAACTAAAATATCATGTCACTAAAATGTATATTATCACGGACTTACCTTTTTTTCTATCATTTGTGACGCACTGAAAAATGCTCATGAAAAGAAGCATAGATGAAAAAATTTACTTTAAATAATTGATCTTCCTCTGTTGAGAGCTTATCCACAGATCAAATTGACGCATTTTTCTGTTGCCTCAATATTCATTTTCAGCAGGAAATTCGGAACTTATTTACAAGATTTTCTGCAATTTCATTATCAGTAATTTTCATTTGGTCATAGGCAAATTGTCAGTAAATTTTCATTTTTTCCATAGTTTCTGACGACATTTTCGAGACTGAATTTATATGAAATAAAATATTATGCCAAAGAACTGCACGGCATATAAATTTATAATTTTTAATATTTTTTACTAATCCTCGTGCTTTGACTTTAGTTTCTGAATCATTGTTGACGTCTTCTACTATTTCGAATAAGGCATTATATATTTCACAAAATTGAAATCTTAGAGGTTTCATCCATGCATCTATTCGACTTAACCATCTAATAGTACTTAACGGTTTTAGTGTTAGTTGTGTAACATGTTTTTTTTTCAGAACTTCCCAACGCTTTGTAAAACCAGAAAAAAATTGTACAGTTCTTGTATAATACAAAAAAGGTTGTTGTTTCTGTAGACGAAGACGCTGCGTCATTTATGACTAAGGTCGCATGCACAGGGCACGTAAAACGCCCTCGAATATTTTTCAAATATTCTGTTTTGCACACCCTTTCTTATTCCTTTCATATTAACCCCGTTATCATAGCCTTGCCCTCTGAGCCACTTTAAATCAAGAACTAATTTTTCCAAATTTGTCAAAATAAGTTCTGTACCTTCACCGGTTAAATATTTTCGGCTGACACTTGGTCCTATTATTTTTTATTATTGAATTGTTCAATTATTTGTATTTTGATTTTACTGATTATGCCGCCCCTCTTGTGATGCCGCCTGATGCGGCTGCCTCACCGCATCATAGCACCGCACGGCTCTGCATTGTAATGCCCGTATTTATAGTCGAGTCTTAAGACCTCGTCGAGTCTCGAGGTCGACCTTGAATAAAATTTAGGTTTAGTTTACAAACAAATTTTATTCAAGGTCGGTCTTGAGACTCGAGGTGGTCTTGATACTCGACTATAAATACGGGCATAAGAGCTGGGAGCGGATTTTGCTTGTGATAGGTAATATGGACAAACTATACGGGGCGCATCTAAACATTCCGTATATGTATTTGGAACCTAGGATTTTTCTATTGGTTCGTTGCAGCATGCGGTCATATTTTAACCAATAGGCGGCGAGGTCCCAAACGCATATACGGAATGTTATTCGATTCCAAATTCATATACGGAATGTTAAATATTCGTACACCGAAAAAGATAAATTTTTATTAGAGTCTGTTAAAAGGAGATTAATTTTAAAATACTTGTTACTGTATTATTAAATAAAAATAAAACAATTATAGTATTTGGAATGTTATTTGGTGCGAAATTCATATACGGTATGCTAAATATTCGTAGAACAAAAAGACGATTTTTATTAAAGCCAATTAAAATGAGACTGGTTTTTAATAAATAGTACCTATATTATGCAACGAGCTTTAATGATGGTCATTATGAAGCGAGTATAAGAGCCGCCTAGCGGCGAGTTTCATATAGAGTACGAGCTTCATAATGATAATTAAATGCAAGTTGTTTACACGATTTTTTCTATGACCATTCACAAAAAATATATTCACATTTATTAATTTTGTAACGCAAACAAATTAAGTAGTTTGTCAGTCTGACAGTTTGTTTACATATTGAGAACTGTCAAATAGTATGTATTTGATTCGTTATTGGTTATTGCGCGTGTGCCACCTTTATCGCGAATGTCATATCGCGATTCTATTGGTTAAAAATCTGTATCCTAATGAAAATATGTATCATAATGAAGTTCATTATGATACAGGTAGTGACATCATAAATGATATATTATAGTATGAGAATAGAAAAATTATTGTTAATGTACCTATTATTTTAAAGATCCACAAGGAAAAAGGTTTTCCTGTAGTTGGCTGTATACCATATAATACAAAAAAACGAATAAATTCCTTTATAAAAAGTCTATATTTAAAATCCCTAAAAAGGGCTACATCACAGAACTAGTTTTAGTTTGATTGACCAATCATCATCAGTGCTTTCCTAAAATGAATATAACCTGATAAAATGATGCAAAGGTTTTAAAATTTTGACTACGTTTAAAAAAAGTTGTAGGTTATACTCACGTGACCTTACCATGCTAACCATCAAAATATAATATTACAAATTTTATTTACATATATTACATAATTACAAATATTTTGGTGGTTAGCATGTAAGATCACCTGAGTATAACGTACAACTTTTTTTAACCGTAGTCAAAATTTTAAAACCTTTGCACCATTTTATAAGGTTATATTCATTTTAGGAAAGCACTGATGATGATTGGTCAACCAATCGAAAACTAGTTCTGTGATGTAGCCCTTTTTAGGGATTTTAAATATAGACCTTTTATAAAGGACTTTATTCGTTTTTTTGTATTATATGGTATACAGCCAACATTAACAATAATTTTTCTATTCTCATACTATCATATATCAATTATGATGTCACTACCTGTATCATAATGAACTTCATTATAATACAGATTTTCAATATGATACAGATTTTTAACCAATAGGATCGCGATATGACTTTCGCGATAAAGGTGGAACACGCGCAGTAACCAATGGCGAGTCAAATATATACGCTTTGACAGTTTCCAATATGTAAACAAACTGTCAGACTGACAAACTACTTAATTTGTTTGCGTTACAAAATTAATAAAGTTGAATATATTTTTCTTGTGAACGATCATAGAAAAAATCGTGTATACAACTTGCATTTAATTATCATTATTAAGCCGCGGCTCGTTTCGTATCCCTTATACTCGCTTCATAATGACTATCATTAAATGCTCGTTGTATAATATACTATTAAAAACCCGTCTCATTTTAACTGGCTTTAATAAAAATCGTCTTTTTGTTCTACGAATATTTAACATACCGTATATGAATTTCTCACCAAATAACATCCCAAATACTATAATTGTTTTTTTTTGTTTCATTAAACAGTAACAAGTATTTTAAAATCAATCTCCTTTTAAGGTACTCTACTAAAAACTTATCTTTTTCGGTGTGCGAATATTTAACATTCCGTATATGAATTTGGAACCGAATAACATTCCGTATATGCGTTTGGAACCTCGCCGCCTATTGGTTAAAATATGACCGCGTGCTGCAACGAACCAATAGAAAACTCCTAGGTTCCAAATACATATACGGAATGTTTAGATGCATAAGGGGCACAGGGATATGTTGACTTAGTTGTGTACATGACTTTACCCAACGGGCGGAAACCAGAGTGGGGACCCGGGCTACATGTTCTACTCACTGCCGACGGTTTCGCTTGATTAGAGTTTTAATATACACACACCCAAACTTATATGGAATCATCTGGTATTTCTTACTATTTCGTGCGAATTTAAAAAAACAAACACGAAGTCAAACAATATTTATTTTAAAACAATTTAATAGCAAATACATAACAATTAAATAAAACAATAAAGTATTTAACAAACAAATTGAAAGTAGTTGTTTTAAAGTCAATAGCATACAAAATTTCAATGTAAAACGAATAATGTTTAAATTGTTTTTATTTATTTTTTTTTGTATTTTGTGGTAGTCACTGTAATAATCTCTAGTCCTTATGCAAGCTTCAGTTTGCGTGGGCACGCTCCTAATCAAATTATCAACATTTTCTTGTGGTAGGTTGCTCCATCCTTTAAGGGCAGCTTGTACTAGCCGTGCGGTGTTTTGTGGATTATCCCGGCGAGCTTTAATTTTTCTTTTAAGCATATCCCACAAATACTCTATAGGATTAAGCCCGGGTGAGCAAGCAGGCCACTCCAAACAAAGGATACCTTCTGCTTCAATGATGTCTGTAGTCACTCTAATGGTATGTAGAGGTCCATTATCATGCAATAAAATTAAATTTTCTCCTGTTGTACATCTCCAGAGCCTGACTACAAGCATTGATTATAAATATTTCTCTAGATAGCTCACCTCTTGGTAACCGAAAGACGTATCAACAACTAGATGGCGCTACTCGAAAACCGTATCGAGATTTCTCATTCCCTCTCTGACTTGCGAGGAGGTAGGAGTAGTTAGGTCTCTGGATCTCGTAGAACCGTCAGGTATCTCGTCAGGTATTAATGACGCACGGGTAAATAATAGTGGACTCAACTGAATGTTAAACTACACTATTAGCTTTAGTTTATATATACAGTAGATATTAACAAGTATTTTATAATATCAGGAAAACAATATCAGTATGTCTTAAAACATTGGAATCATATGGAAACTTTTTTATTCAGTTTAGGGTAAAATAAAAACTTGCACGTCCTAAAACTCAAAATGAAAGAATCAGATGTCAAATATTATGAGTCGTATACCAAGTTTGTTAAAAAATATTAATTCTTCTCAAGAGTAATATACCTTCATTTTTAAAGTACTTTCATATAAACATGAACGTGGTTTTTAATTGTTCTCGACTTTTATTAATAAAATGTTTCGATATTGTCAATAATGAAAGTACTTCTTGAGAACAAGAAATAATAAATATCTTTTTTTCCTAAAATTTTAATTTGACTATCTTAGTTTGAAAAGAATTAACATTCAAATATACTTATTTACTTTGTTTTGAAATATGATCTAACTAGTGATGTTTTAAACTTTCTAATCCTGTCCGTTTATCAGCTTTTACCTATTGTTCCTAGGCAGATAACCCTCAACTATTTATATGTTGAAAATTCCCTGTCATTTTATCAGTATATATGTATACCAAATTTCATGCCAATCCAATGGATTCTTTAAAATTCGGAGGTTTTGCAATATTTTACCTGTAGTGAATGGGTTAGATCTGGAAAGAAATTCTGTATATCAACTTCAAACAGTTTATTTCGCATTAGTTCTGAAAATATCATTCTTTTACAAATTGCAAAAAATAATTTACATGTGAACACTGCTAATTTTATTATGTATTTTCTATTTTGTTGTTTTTTTGTAGTGTATTAATAATTAAATAATTTTTAAGAAACCTCTTCACTATTTTTATTAATCAATTTTTAGCGTTTTATCTGAAGTAAAATCGGAATTCCAAAATAGAGATTACAATCGCGTTAAAATTATTTGTTAAAATGCTGAATACTACCCTTATATCGTTGTCTATTACGCCAGCCAAGCGACTCAAATTTATTTTTCAATCTTGGCAAAAATTTCAATAAATGTCGCCACCGTCCAGCCAGTTAGTACTTAGACTTGAGGCGCAAAGAGGTGTAAGTGGGCGGAGTTTAACACTGAATTCGGTTTTACCTAAAGGTGAGGTATCTATGTACTTATTAATCAATGCTACAAGTTATCAACATACCTGTGTTCAGTTAAAGTTGATTGGATGAAAATTAAAGGAGTTTTTTTACGGATCACAATTCCTCTCCAGAACATTACACTTCCCCTTGTATATTTGTGAACAGATCTGACAGTTTTCGTTCTTGCTTGTCTTCCTCGACCTCTAAGTACACGATTTCATGGGGTCATCTGATTTTACACAAATCCTGACTTTTTTTGAAAATTGAACATTTTGTTAATTCCCAATGTTCCAGTTTTGGTGGTGAAGACACCAATTTAGGCGATCAATTTTGTGCTGTCTGGATAACTGGGGACCCATAACTGTCTCCTGCTGTATACTTCTTGGTACGAACTCTTCTTCTTATCGTTTCAACTGAAACAGTTACACCTGTAGCTTTCAAAAGCTGCCTTTGGAGCTGCAGGTGAGAAATGGTTGGGTGTCTTCCAGCTGATTGGACAATTAAACGATCTTGGAGAGCCGTTATTACTTTTGGCGACTTTCCCTTGCTTTCTTTTTGAGCTTTCCTAGTTCCTGTTACCTAGCATTGGTTTTGGACAGAACGCCCTGTATTACGCCTAGATCTACAGCTATGTCCCTCTGAGAACATTACTTTCTCCACAAGACCAATAATATTTCCTCCTTGTAAGTTCTATAACCCCACATCAAGCATATTTTCGTTTTTGGACGCAAAAGTTAGTTTATTTATTTTCGTTCAATTTGCAACTCAAGCAAATAACCTATACCGTACCGAGCTGTACTATCCGATTGTCTTATATATTTGTTTATTTCGATAAAAACCTTTATTCTTCGTAACAATAACAAGTTTTTTCAAAAGAAATAAATATTACTTTGAAATACATGGTGATTCCATATAAGTTTGGGTGTGTGTATTTCCCACCAAACTTATGTTGGTAGATATTCTGTAGTTCAAAGTTATATGTACGCATCCACATTCCATTTTCACAGACTGCTTCGCATATTTTGCGTAGTACTTTGTTTCATGATATGATTATTAAATTTAATCCTTTATTTGACCCTTCCAAATTTCTCATTGTACAGTTTAAATTAAGATAAGACTTGCTTACAAATGAGATAGAGCTGGTCGAAGTCCTAATAATAAAATTAGATATTTTATTATTAAACAATTGGCACCCAGTGATCTAGGTGGTTGCTATATTGTTACTAGTTTAAAACACAATAGGTTAACATAAAAGTTAACATAAAAATAAATGTTTTTATTTTCGTGTTACCTAATAGTCAATTGGTATCTACTAATCATATTATTGGTATTCACTTAGTAATATACATTTACACTTTTAATACGACGTAAAGATTTGTGAATTTTTAATATTTTTCTAATAAATCAAACTTCAAATGATCAAAGAACCAAAAAAACTTCCAAACATCCAAACTTTGCCGTAACTGCTTCCAACCCCAAGGAACTGGAGTAACGTTCGATAGAAGACACAAGAACATCTTAACGTCACCCATAACTTACTTCGCACCACCAGAAACCGCTATATATGTTTTGGTTAGTGTTGCTATTTAAAAAAACACCCGAGATATATTGTTACAACTGGAAATCGCACGTTCTCTCCTTGTCTCTCTCCTTCCACTCAAATTTGCTTTTCTTACTTCCACATCTACCACCTAGTCAATGATTTACAGTGTAGTGAAGTCGGTAGTTCTTAAGCAGGACAGGACTTTGTAAAGTTTTGCTTTGAGTCTCAATAGAATACATAGAAGTAGACGGGATACTTTTTCACCAGAACATTTAAAGGAAAAACTTGCTATTGTCCTTTAAAAGAAGAATATTTTCCATCTGAATATTTTTTTAGAAGAATAATATTTTTAATTGAGAATTTTTTACTGTATTAACAGTACCGTAATTCGGGGTAACTTGAGACGATGGGGTTACTTGAGACAATTTGGAGACACTATTATTTTTCGTCGATTTGGCATCCCGGTTAACATTGTTAGTGTTGTTTTGATAGCAAAAGGTAGCAAACGTGTGCTTGTTGACCGTTAGTAATTCAATTCTTTTGTCTTATCTAAGGTAAGTTGATAATTTTTTAATAAACGTCAACTTTAAAACTGCTAAATTTCATATAGTACATAACTTATATAATAATTCTATGACTAATATTCGAAAACAAGCAATTGCTATAGAAAACGTAACCTCTAATATTAATATTGGTGTGCCGTAAATTTCATTGCGACGTTGCGAAGTTTATGGCTGCTATAAAATATTAATTCTCAGCCTGACCTTGGTTGGTCAACTTGAGACAACTGTCTCAAGTTACCCCACCACAAATTAGATACTGTAAAAACTAGTTTCTAACCTACCTACTTACCTACCTACCTACTTACCTATCTACTTACCATTTTTTCATTATTGTTTCAGGCTCAGGTATGGTTCGAACCCAAAAAAGAATTTTGGGATCTAGAAAATACCGAAATTTCTCGGAGGAGCAACTTCATAAAGCAGTGGAAGCTGTTAGGTCCGGGATTTCTTTGAGGAAAGCCGAAGAAAAATTTGGAATACCACGATGTTCTATAAATAGAGCAATAAATGGAAAGAACACAGGAAAGGTCGGTAGACCATTTGTTTTAAATGAAGTTGACCAAAATGCTTTAGTAATGTGTCTATGTTCAGCTGGGGATTGGGGCTTTCCTCTCACACTATACGATATTAGACTCATTGTCAAAGCATTTCTCGACCGTTCTGGAAGAAATGAACATAGATTTAAAAACAACATGCCAGGTAGAGATTTTGTCATGTCTTTCTTGAAGCGTCACCAGAACACTTTGAGTAATAAAATGTGCCAAAACATAAAGAGATCTCGAGCCAAAGTCGACCATAACGCCATAAATATTTACTTTGATAAGTTAAATCAGTCAATGGAGGGAGTTCTTTCTCATTCTGTCATTAATTATGATGAAACAAATATGACAGACGATCCTGGTCGTAAAAAAGTTGTTGTTAGAAGAGGGTGTCGACATCCTGAAAGGATTATTGATTTTTCTAAGTCAAGTACGTCTGTAATGTTTGCCGCTGCCGGAGACGGGACACTTCTCCCTCCATATGTAACATACAAAGCTGAGAATCTTTATAATACCTGGACCGAACATGGCCCTAAGGGGACAGTTTATAATAGAAGTAAGAGTGGGTGGTTCACTTTGGAGATATTCGAAGATTGGTTTCGAAAAATTGCCTTGCCTTATTTCTCGAAGCAAGATAAAGAAGAGAAAAAAGTAATGATTGGGGATAATTTGGCGAGCCATATATCCCCATATATAAGAGAGGAATGTAAAAAAAAAACAACATAATCTTCATCCTACTTCCCCCAAATAGCACTGGACTTACTCAGCCGTTAGATGTCGCATTTTTCCGCCCACTTAAAATTAAGTGACGTGAAACTTTAGATTCTTGGAAAACAAAGAATCGCGAAACTGTGCCAAAAGATACATTTCCTCGTTTATTAAAAAAATGTCTGGAGGTAATGGGAGAGAAAAATCTTTCACAAAACGTAATAAGTGGATTTAAAGGAGCAAGATTAATTCCACTAAATCGAGGAGACATCTTGAAGAGGCTTCCAAGTAAACAGGCAGTAGAGGATGGCAAAGAAAGTGAGAATACCGTTGCCTGGGTAACTACATTTCAAGAATGTTTAGAAGAATGTAGAAGGAAAGAGACAGATGGTTTAAGAAAACAAAAGACAAAGAAATTGAATGTTCCTGCTGGTAGAGGAATCTGTGAAGAGGATATAGTAATTTTGGAAGACAAACCAAAGCCAGAAAAAAAGAAAAGAAGCCAATTAATGGAAAAAAATAAAGAAAAACCATCATCCAGTAAGAAAAGGCAAAGGACAAGTAAAGTAATTATGTCTAGTGAAAGTGACGAAGACAGTTGCAATGAGGTTGTATTTGACGACAGTTCAGATGATGACTGGGATTCATTTCAAGCAAAACAGATTGACATTATTGAAGACAATATTACTGAAGAGACTAATGACCAGGATAATATTTACTCTCATCAAGAAAAACATCCTCTGCAGCCAATAACGGCCATAACTAAACAAGTTGGATGCTTTGTCATAGTTAGTTACGACTCAAATTTTTATCCTGGGGTAATTGAAAAGATTGACAGTAAAGGCGCAGTAATAAGTGCAATGACAAAGACTTCACGGGAAAACTGGAAATGGCCCAAACTTAAGGATGAACTGTATTATTGCTGGCAGGACATTGTAGGTGGTATTAAACCGCCTAAAGCCCTAAATAATAGAGGTATTTTTTCAGTACCCGAGCTAAAATTGCGGTAATTAATTGTTTTTAGATAAAAGTTTTGAGCTCTGTCTTTTTATTAACCCAAAAAAATATTCTGAATGTCTCAATTTAACATAACACTTTATAATTATATTTTCCGTGTCCCAAGTTACTCTATCAAGGCGTAATTTGAGTCACTTGTTGAATTTATACGGCTGTCTCAAGTTACCCCATTCTAGTGTGTAACTTGAGACAGACATAAAAAAAATTGAAAAAACTACTTACGACAAAATAAACAGAAATATTCTATAAACATATCATAGTTACCTATGCCACTAATGTTTTCAAATAGTTTTTGAACATTAATTTTTTCTCGGTATGTAATAAACTTCAGGTTTAAGTTAAAAAGTGTCTCAAGTTTACCCGAAATTACGGTATGTATATTATAGCTTTACCTTTTTTTTATTTTTTCAATTTTTCCCTTCTAACTATAATCCGTATGTATTATTGCCACGTTATATTTCTTCTTTTTGTTCAGAATTTTATTTGCTTTGAATTCAAGACTTAGAACAATAAATCAACTTGGTCTTGGGACTTGGTCAATAAATCCTTGTCATTCATTCTTACCACATAACCCGCCCAATTCCACTTCAGCTATGCTACATGCTGTAGGACATCTGTGACGCATGTCTTTTTTATTTCCTCGTTCCTAACTCTGTCGCTGAGACTCAGCCCAAAGAACCACCGTTCCATTCTACTTTGGGCCACTCTGAGTTTGGTTGCTGTGGCCTGGGTTAATGAAAGTGTTTCGGGGCAGTAAATCATGACTGGAAGCACGAATTGATCGAACGTCTTCTTTTTCAAATAGCGTACAGCTATTACAGAAAACGTAGTAGGTAGTTCAATTATAAGGAAAACGTCTCGTGATATTGATTGTCAGAGCTATTTGTTTACCTCCTAGACACAATATCCTAGTTAAAGAATACGATAGCTTTTTCTAAACCCTTGGCTTGCCTTTCCTTGTAGCAGTCGCTTTGAATGCTACAACGAAATAAAACAATCTGCTTCAATCATCACAGTACAACAATGCATACTTTCTCTTCCTCTTTTTCTTCTTCTTAGTTCAGGCAAAACACTTTAATCTCAGGCACCTAGTCATAAGACTTTTGTACCAAATCCTGTTTTTACATTACGATCCAATAAGTAATGTGGCCCTAACGAAGGCCATCAGGTTCCTCATTGGTAGCGTAAGGATATCTTCTGATTCAAGCCTCAGTTGACAAATTCCTGCCTCATATCACCCAGCACATTACAATTGCATAGGATGTGTAGGTCAGTTTCTTCTACCAATTCGCATATCCTGCACTATGGTTCATTTAGCTTACCTACTTTGTATATGTGCTCTTTAACAAAGTCTAGTCACCATTTTGGTAACCGTTTTATTCTCCTGTTTATTGAGGTTTATCAAATTGTCCAAGAGTTTTTTATCTTTGTTCTTTGATCTAGTCTGGATTTGATCTTGAGCGGTTTTTCATCTCTTTTAATGATTCCGTATCAGCCAATTTTAAACTTTATACCCGTTTATTCCCATACACTCCTTCATGAACCTGCACCCATATTAAAGACATTTTATTGTCTTTTGTCAGGTTGTTGAGTAATCTTTGCAGTCTTTCACCAGTTTTGTTTTGTAAGTGGGTTCTTTACGGCCAGAATATCTGCTTAGCTATCTCCATACATGTTGATTTCCATGGCTTTGGAGTCTCCATTAAGGTTTTCATCAATGCAGGCCACCAAAGCAAAAAATTTAGCTTGATATGCATATGTATGTTGACCTAGGCTGTAAGATTTCTTATAATTATACGTTTGCCAAGGATTTCTGCTTCAGTATTATGGACAGTTTTCGATAATTACATACTTCTTATCCACAGGACAACCAAGACACAAGTCCGCGCAGATAAGAACAAAATTCGTGATCTTTTACCTAATGCACATTAAAAAATAGAGTCTAGTGTTTTTTGTTTAAAAAACCGCCATTAAGACTCTGGTAAAAATACCAATTGGGAACAATTAAAAAATATTATTAACCAGAATATACTGGATACTTTAGAGGGTGTTTGGAACTATCTAGATATATGGGTAAGAAGTCGTGAAAGACCACTAACTAACAAAAATACATTTTTCCACCTACCTCTACCGAAAGTATACTTTTCCGAGCCTGATTGTAGGGAGCAAAGTTGTACTTTTCCTCCCTAGGGAGGAAAAGTAAAAGTGACGTTATAGTATTTCATTCATGAAATATAACTTTTTGACGCTCTGTACAATATCTATTTTCTATTACGTAAGTGTCTATACATTTTAACGTTTATTTAAAAACACTCTGTATTTTGCAGAATGGTGAAAAACAGTAAATTGTTATTCTGATTTAACAATGTTTACATTAATAATTTGACTTATATTTGACAGTTGACAGTTATATTGCTTGCTTGCTTGCTTGGTTATTGGCCTTGCTTTATGCAATTTGGCCAGCTCGATCAGGTTGGCGGTCACGACGTTGACTGGCTCATGACCATGTCGGGCCCACCGAATATGTCTACTTCTTGATCTCTTTTGAAGTAAATTGGCTATGGTGATAACTTTGACTAAATATTTACTTTTTGTACAAAGTACAATAACAAACATAATCTATTAGTAATAAGCATGAATTATAAATAAATTGTAGCTAGTTGAGCATTATAATTTTATTCTGTTTATGCTAAGAAACCTCATAATTGCTCTGATTGATTCTTCATCTGCGTTATGTAAAATTATATATATTGTTATCGGGGTGGGAAGTCCTTTATTGGCGAAAAAATTGTAGATATACCAGTTTGGAATGGAGTTAATAGGGCATTCAAAAAATATGTGATTAAGATTTTCTATTTTCCCACATTCGCAATAGGGATTGTCTGTCAGGTTCATCCTATGCAAGTTTTCTTTTGTTAGACAGTGCCCTGTACGTAACCTAATAATTGTAGTGATGTGTCTTCGATCTATGAATGGAAGAATAGCAAACCATTTTTTTTTAGGAAACGTAGGTTGTACTTTTCGGTATTGATGATCTTTGATTCTGATTAGGTTGTTCCATTTAGTTCTGAAATCATCATACACTTTAGATTTAATATCAGTATATATGTCTTGGACATCGAGGGGCATGACCATTGGTATGTTCAAATTTCTTCCTATATTAGCTAGGGTGTCAGCTTCTTCGTTACCCGGGATATTTGAATGTCCTGGTATCCATGCTAATCTGATGTCAAAGCCATTTTCAGTTGCATGAACTATAAGTCTTTTTGTTTCAATAGGCCAAAACTCTGATATATTTTTGACTGAACAACTGCTGATTTTTTCAATTGCACTGCTGGAATCCGAAAAAATGATTATTCTGAATAAGTTTTTTCTAAGTGCTAATTTAATTGCCTCATAAATTCCTATAATCTCCGCCTTACATATGGAGAGGTGATTTGGTAACTTTGAGCTGTATTTGATGTTGATATCTGGTATACTGATTCCAATCCCTGTTGTAAGATCTTTCTTCGATGCGTCAGTGAATATAAAGGTATGGGTTGCTTTATATTTTTCTGTGTTTATTAAAAATTGTTCTTTGATCATGGGATCATTTTTTTTAGACTCAATGGGACTGTCTTCACTATACTACACAGTGTATTATAAGGGACTTCATAACAAGGGAAGTTGTTTGACTTATAAATGTCCTTGAGATATGGCATGAATTCAGCCAAACCTGCTATCAAATAGGGCGTATTGTCATCTCCCCAAAAGGCTGGTCTATTTATTAATATTCTTCTGGTATTTGAGATTAATTTGGTTAGAGGGTGGTTTATAATACATATAATTTTCTTCAAGAACCCTATGGTTAATAGTTTCCTTCTTTGTTCTGGTTCTAGTAAGTTTGCCTCTGCTAATAGTGCTGCGTGTGGAGTTGACTTCATACAACCAAGAGCTATTCTAAAACCTTCAAAAAAGATTGAATCCAGTTTATTTAGGATTGATTTATTGGCTGGTTTTATAAAGAGTCCACCGAAGTCTAAGTGGGATCTCACAAGTCCCTGAAATGCCATCGAAAGGGTGCACGGGTCAGCTCCCCACCATAGTCTGCTTATAGCTCTTAGTACATTGAGAGATTTTTTTGCTTTTATGATATTATTTGTTATGTGTGTATCCCATTTGAGGTGTTGCTGGAATGTTATCCCAAGGTATTTCACTTGTGGTTTTACTCCCAAGGTATTATTTGTGGAGTGTTTTGGATAAAATAATTAATGTTCCAGCTAGACGGTATAACAAACCGTTGACGGTCAATGTTGACGTTTTGTGGAGTCTCTTAATGTGCTGTCTTTTTAATGTTTTTTTTTTGGAAACGTTCAAAACTTTTTAAATTTCGTAAAAATATTTTGTTCCACTTTTTGAATAATGAGATCCCTCTTTCGTAGTAGAACTTTTTGAATTTTGACGTAAGTTAAATATTGTTAAAGTTAAATAGTTACTTATGTTATGTTATTCCATTGTATCATAGCTCTGATTTTGAAGATGGCTTTGAAAATTGAAAGAGCTCAGATTAAAATAAAATACTTTAAACACTTTTAGAGTACTGTTATTTTCAATTCCAAAACTTTAGTTATATCGTTACATTGTCTCCTAACATTTTTCTTTTATTACTAAATACGTCCCTGAACTTTCAAGGAAGCCTCAAAGATGGATTTGACTCGCAAGTTTAACCCTGTGTGGTCTTGCCAAATCCATAAGAAAAGCGCTACGAAGGCTTTCCTTCTTTGTCTTGCTCGTTTCCTCATTTCGAACAGATTTTCATTGAGACTGTCTGTTTTACTGAGAAATTTAAGTGGAAAGTGTAAATCTTGAGTTATATATCTTTGATTTAAGAATGCGGCTTTTTGGTATCAGGAGCTGCTAACTTAAGAAATATGCGTGAAGGTAAAAGAATAATAGTTGAATTGCTAAAGGAAAAATGTTAAAAAGAAAATGTTCAATTGAAATAAAGATAGATTCGGTAGTTTAGCCTTCCATATTTTCTTGAAATTCGACTTATTAAATTTCGTGAAAAATGATTTTCGATTTAAAAGTCGACAATAATAAAACATCAACTAAAGACAAAGGGATTAATATGAGTTTAAATATAACATTTTTTTTGTTTATCAATTAAATCTTACAAGACCGATAAGCACAATATGATTTAGATACATACTGGTGCGAAGAGAAATATTTTAATAAATGGTTCTAAAGTCGTATTAAAATACTTTCATACTAATTATTTTGGAATATTTTCATGACTTCTAGGTAGGAGTTTGAAGGAGTATCCCGCAATCATATTCCATAAGTTCAAAACGGTTTCAGTAGGTATGACATTCTAAGTGTTTTTTCAGTATCGATAACTGGACATTCTTCCGAGTAATCAATAATATTTTCTAATCCTGACAGGACAAAAGAAGGTGAGAAAAAGAAGAAGAGGAAGAAAAAGAAAAAGTATGCGGTGTCCCGATGTTTTCTCTTTTTCAACGTGGGTTTTCCAAGTATGCCTTTTGTATTTATGTAGGCCTAGAACTTTGCAGTAGCTTCCATTGAATGGGCCGCACCGTTCAGTAAAATTTGATGTGAATGGCTATGAAATTTTCAAAAAATAACACTAGCGGTATGGACTTTATTATTAGTAGGTAAATCGGCAGTAAACGGTAGTTAAAGGATCGGGCCAGGAACGATGGCTTGAAGACTGACTGATTTTGTGAGATGTTATTTGATCTTCTGTTTTTTATTTTGGTTGAAAACATCTTTCGTTAAGGTTATTATCATCAGTGACATCACAGCTTATGGTTACGTTTGTAAAGTAGTTTAAGATATAGGTATGCATTCTCCCAGTAACGTAAGTGTAGGTATATTGCTTTATTTTTCTGCTTCTCAGAAAACTGCTTCTGCTTTTTCCTTAGATACTTGTTTTATCCCAACCTTTCCCTAAGTAGAAGTATGCTTATCTTTTGTGTTAAATTTTTTATTTAGGTAATTTTAAAAATTCTCGTTTTTAATGTTAGTTAGGTATTCTTTTAAACCTTTTTATCCGATTGTTGGATCATCAATCTTCTTCCTTACACTTGGAAAAGCTTCTGTTTTGTGTACTGACCAATGATGTTGTTGAAAGGTTGTTGGTAGGTTGATAGACCAATGAAGGCATACCACGTCTTTAAATTTTTGTACTTAATGTCACAAATGTCACAGAATAATTCTAACTTGAAGACCATACCAACACAAAAGACCCAGAGGCAGACCCTCCTATGAGATGGACAGATGATCTGAAACGGACTGGCGGGACAAATTGGCTACAAGTAGCGTACAACAAAAAACAATGGAAAGGAAGACTTGAAGAGGCCTATGTTCAGATGTGGACGTGAATGGCTAGACAAATAAGAATAAGAAGAAGAATGTCACTTTTGTTATAGTTTAAGAATATATTTAGATATACTTCGCTCTCTATTATTTCTCTAAATAAATTCCGGCTGGTAGAATGATCATGTAGAATGATCATAGTCTTGATTTTTCTTGGATGCTTTTGATGTTTCTTGGATAATTGTTTGGCAATAAAGAAATATATTATGTAATCTCTATACATCTGGATGAGCTGTGTTGTATACGTTACCCTTTCAGATTCTAAAGATTTTTGTTGATGTCAGGTCTGCTTTAAAAACTAACCAACCTGTCAATTTTGTAGGTTATTAAAAATACTTCTCCTTTGTATTTGCGTATAAGCATAATAATCGTACATACCCGTACATACCCATACCCGTACATACCCGTACATACCCATACATAGCGTACATACCCATGTGTCTAGTACGATGAATCTTACTGTATATTGGCTCTTAATGCAGGGGAGTTCGTTAAGGGGGGGGGGGGCCGAAAAAAAAAATCTATCCTTAGAAAAACCGAAATCGAAATCGAAATCGTCAGATTAAGATCGAAAGTTTAGACCTCAGTTTCACAAGAAAAATCGAAAAACTAAAAAATACGTGCTCAATATTTTTCAAAAATATATCGAATGATACCAAACACGACTTCCCAGGGAGAGGGGTGGGGGGTAAATTTAATATTTTAAATACAAACCCCGAGATATTTCTCAAAATGAACATCAGTTCGAAAAACTGCAAAATACACTTCTTTCAAAATGTTTCTGAAAAATCTATCAAATGGTACCAAATACGACCCCCCATGGTGGTGGGGTGGGGGGTTACTTTAAAATCTTAAATGAGACCCCCAAACTTTTTTGCAGATTTGGATACTTTACGTAAAAATAAGCAACATTTATTCTAGATATTTTTTCGAATTATGGATAGATAGCGCTTTAATCGGAAAAAACGATTGTTGGAAATGGAAAATTAAATTAAAAAATGGAAAGTCCCCACTAAAATGGAAAATTTTATTTAACTTTTTTGGTTTTAGGACCTAATAATCACAACCCAATAGTGCTCGAGTGACTGACAAATTTAGCATAATTTGGTCCCCTACCATTATATATTTAAGAATTCATATCAAAATACATTTAAAAAATTTTCGTTTACAATACCACTACAGTTTGAAACAACGAAACTAATAGTAATAATTATTAATTATTGTTTAGCGGAAACTGGTAATTCTTTCCAATTCGACCAATTCATGCTACGAATTCGAGCTCTATGAAATACTGGACAATAAATAGTTTAATGATAGCAATACGTGACTCATCCTTGTTTCAATTTGTGAAATTAGAATAATTCGAAATTGGAAGATTAATAGTAACTAGGATATTAAATCATCCAACGTTTGGCATTCCCACTAGTTCGCGAAGTTTTACGGAACAATTTTTCATTCTGACAATTTTTATCTTGTAATTACTGGCTTCGGGTAATATAGGACTGTGAGGTTATGTAACTGCCTTCGCCAACATTAGGATATGTAATAATTTTTCTAGTTAAGTCATTCGGCGGGTTTCCAGACTACGGAAGACATGATTCAGTTATCTCACATAATCTAATATAATTAGGTGTTTTCGAATTAAAAACAAGATGATCCTTCAGACAAGCTAAAGTATTATTAAAACTAAAGTGTTCTGCGGCTTTATACCTTATTTTAGCATATTTAGGACATTACACTGGTAAACACACAGTTTGCTGCCGGAAATTTTTTTACTGTTTCTAGGTAATTTGGGTCTGCTGAATCCAAAAATGCCACCAGATTTGTTCCATCAGATCGTTTTCAGAAAATACGACAACAGATCACATTTCTAGCATATAGGGTAATTTAACGCAGCACCACCTACATATGTAGTGCTGCTACCCATGAAATAAACCAAATACGAATAAAAAGTAAGATATTAATTGTACTATAATGTACTTGCAAAAATCATCACACATATCTGTCAAAAAAACTTAACTTTTCATCTAACCTAACCGGCAGCGTCGCAACAAAAATGTGTTATTCGGCGTCTACTAAAAACTTCCTTTTATATGATTTTATTGCAAAGGGTTTAAAAGGACGGTCCCTTTGAAGACTCTAGCAGTAATCCGCCATCATGTGACAGCCCCATCTTCCTGATACCCCTCTTTCATCGTTTTGATATCTTGGTGGAGATTTTCTGGGAAACGGTCTAAGTGGCTGTGGAAGTAATGAATTTTAATACTCATATGACAACCGTGTTTGTTAAAATTGTTGAGCATTTATTCCACTTTAATGCTCAATTGGTATACTTCCATATTTGTTGCCATTATGTAGAAGGACACACTTTAAACTTCGTTTGGAACTGTCGATAAAAAGATGTCAGTGATCTGGTGTATACTCCGATACACCCATTTTTTCTAACAGTCCTTTAAAAAACCGTATCATCTTGCTGAGAAAAAAAGGCAAAAGATCTTTTATCTTTATTACCGTAGTATGTAATTTTGGTGTCTGAGTGACGAACATTTTTTCTTTTAGTCTGGAGGTAAGCAACTCGGAAGAATCCTTGGGAAGGTTCAAATTTCTGATAAGATCACTTAGCTCTTCCTGAGTAAAGCGCTCAGGACGTGTTGAATCCCTTTCAAAATCACTGTCGTCTTCCTCAAATCTATTAGTCTGCAGTTCGTTAAATAATGTTTCGCCATTATCCTCTGGTAACATAGGTAGGCTGCTAAATATTGAAATGGGTATCTGCTCAAGCTGATGTGGAATTGGTTTTGATGCTGAATACAGGTTAGGATATGTTCACGTATATCGATTGTGACGATTAATGCCCTTTATATTCACAAGACAGAAATACCAATCGTCAAAATGATTTTTGGTTCCCTCCATACCATTGGAAAACCAAATTTAAACATTTTCGTTGTCCTTTCGTCCATTCACTGTCGCAAGTTTTCAATACAAGTTTTGCACACTACATGTGGAGCTCAGGATCTATCTTGATCTCCTAAATTACCACCAAAATAGGCTTTTGGAATCAGCACAGATGAATTAACTAAAATCAGTTGATTTTTTTTCGGCAGCAAGACAAAATGTTTTTCTCTACTACAACTATACAAACTCCATTCTTAGTTATACTTTTATTAATTATTGTTTTTATTGATTTTTCTTATTTTCTTTATTTTTGACTTGCCGGTTGGTCTTCGTCAAAAATCCATTTCCATGAGTAGCAGCCTGTTAGACTTGCATCTCTAAAGTGACATTCGGGTACACAATTCACGGTGTCGGAAAGTTAGTCAAGAACACTTCGTCGACAGAAAATTAGTCGAAAACATTTGGTCGACAAACAGTTGGTCGAATGCACAATTCATTGAATGTACAATTCGTCGACGAAGATTTGATCGAATGGATTTTTCGTCGACAAAGACCCAAAGGGAATAATACATGGCGGAAACACGCCAATATATAAAGTTAGTTTCTTTGTACCATATCAAAAAAAATTATAGATTGTCAGTCCTAAGCCTTGGATAAAGTGTGAAGGGAAGTTTATTCTCACGATTTCTTTACTTTTTTATTGATATTGACTAATTACTGGAGTCTAAAACATTGTACGGAAATGCGTCGATTCCCTAACAATTTATTTACCTCAGCATCTCGCATATTTCGTCTTGTCCGCAAGTGCCTCCAAATTTGACTTGTCTGAAAATGCTCCGTTCGCAAGTGCACAGACACCAAAAAGAAGAATGGTACAACATCACTAATTAAAATATCGGTTTATATTTGCTGTCTACTCTTCCACCGCAGCCAATTTTTTCATTAAATTTAAAAATAATTAAGTTTTAGAAAAAAGAAATTAACAAAACCCAAAAAAAATAAAATCAGATATGTATAATACAATATTCCAGTTAACAAAATAAAAACCAATAATCCGTTGTTTGTCACCATTAATCCCTTTATCCCAAGGATAAATAACAGTTTGTCGACGAAAAATCCATTCGAACACATGTTTGTCGACGAATTGTACATTCGATGAATTGTGCATTCGACCAACTCTTTGTCGACCAAATGTTGTCGACTAATTTTCCGCCGACGAAGTGTTCTCGAGCAACTTTCCTAGACACGACAATTCATTGTGGTAAGCAGGGCCGTAACGTAAGTACGATATTGGGGGCCCCGGACCAAACGTGATCTGGGGGCATCTACCGGGAGGTCTCGGGGGTTTACCCCCCAGCGGGATCCCCAATCCCTCATGTCTAATCATCTGAAAAAGTTTTACGAAGTTGATTGCTTCGTTTTGAAGGTCTTGGTCGTTTGCATTCAAAATAAAATCAGATTGAAACAATTCGGTACGTATCTAACACTGCTCTCATTCCTCGAAAGCGAGTGTTTAGCTGATGGCATAATGTGTCGAAAACACGGTTAACTCTAAAGCATGAATTGGGATCTTGAAGTCTTTCATCTTCGCACAGTTCATCGAAATGTTTTTTCGTCTTCTGCATTCTTTTTGGAGCGAATCCTAGTGTTATTCCCCAACGTTGACACATATTTGAAGCCTCTCCAAAGAAGGTTTCAAATTGTCCTCTCATTTCATCAGCTCTAATGAGAGCAGAATCCAATTTGGCGGGGATCCAACATATTCAGAACTTCGAAGACTGCAAATAAATTATAAGAAGCCATCTAAAAGATCTTTGTGGTATGAAAGCAAAGAAAATGAGGTGACATCATGGAGATATTTTGAGACAAAATTCTTTTATAATGGTGCAGGTGAAACAGGTTAAAATCGATCATTGAAGTTGTTAGAATTAATATGCCGTGTACCTATTACAATCGGACAACTCGAAGAAGAACTTGACTGAAAGTATTTTAAAAAGTTTATTTGACCTCGTTACAATCTATGGATGGCCAACCAAACGGGGACCCTCTTGGCCGGGGGCCCCGGGGCACTGCCCCGGTTGCCCCAATCAGGGCCGCGCCGTCCACGTGTGCAATGTGTGCGGCGCACACAGGCGCCAGCAATTAAGGGGCGTCACTAGAGGCCACTGTTAGAAAAATTTTACGCGGGTAAAAACAATACAGTTTTTCCCATTTACCGACCTTGTCACTCTGTATATCTCAACCTTAAGAGCACACAGTAGCGATCAACAGGTAGCAACAAACGCGGTCCAAGATTGCGAACTTTCAAAAGTGAGGCAACATTGCGTCGGTAATTCGACACTGACAGTGAAGTTTATACTATCAAAAACAATAATTTTTATACACATAGGCGCGAAATGTTGCCAAGTCAGTGACGTTCGATTTGAGATTTTTAGTAGTTCCAATTCGAATGTGACACAAAATCTAGGCACGGGTTAAAAAAGTTTATTTGAAGAAAGTGTATTTTTTGTCTTTCTTAATGGCGGTACAGGCTCCTTTTTTCAATATTTTATTTAGTTATAGAGTAAATTCCACAACTTATTTCTGAAATTGGGCTCTGTACCGCCATTCTTTATTATATTAGGAATATGTGTGCCAAATACCTCGATAAAATATTCAAAATTAGAGCCGCAATCTTGGAACGCGTTTGTTGCTACCTGTTGATCGCTACTGTTTGCTCTTAAAGTTAGGCACATTACGTATTGATTTAAATCTACATAATCAAGAAAAATCTTGTACAGACATGCAGTCAAAAAAATGTTTAGGATATGAAATATATCAACATTTATATTCATACACTCAGTCCACATATTATGGTATGAAGTTCTGATGAAAGTTAACTTTGTTAGCAAAATTTTGTTCGAGTTTCGGACAGAAAGCAAATTTAATGATGTTATTACTACAGCAAATGAAGCTGCAGAGAAACTGGATGTGGAGCCCAGTTTTCAACCCGCCGCAGCCACACAGTTACGGCGTCGGAATAGCAGACAGTTCGATTACGAACATAAAGAGGAACCAATTTTGGGTCCTAAAATGTCATACAAAGCTAATTTCTTTTATTGTTTTCTCGACCACGCATTAATTTCAGTAAATGAAATGAAAATTTGAAATCTTTCAAGTTTGTATATAATTTGAACGACAGTACAGAAAACTCAAAATTAATAAAACTTTTCTGTAGTAATTTGAAAACAAAATGAGATTTGACCATCTAGATCTAGATTATAGAGAGAGATGATTTGTTTGAAGAAATTATAAAGCCTTTGTTAAAAGAATTAACCTTCGGATTACGGAGATTATTTGACTTACTTAGATTACGAAGATGGGTCAAGCGTGACCCATTCTCATTTTCTTTATAAGGATGTTTTAAATAGTCAGTATTAATAAACAGTAACTTTAATTCAACAAAAAACAAACAAACATAACCATTATAATCCTAAATTATTGTATTTAAATTTTTTAAGATGGTTTCCCATGGGTATACACTAGTTCGCTCCGGCGGCCAGATTTTAATACCTTACAGAAAACGGGCATAGGTAAATTCGCTCCGGCCATATATTTGAATACGTATACCCACAAACAAAGACAGCTGCGATTTACGTGTACCTACAAACATATTAAAAATATTTTTCGAAATCCGAAGACCGGGTCAGGACTGACCCGGCATCATAGATGTTACGTAGAGGAAAAACTGTAATTTGCATGTTCACGAATTATATACGAAAAAATAGACTTAAACAAATAAGGAGAACTTACGATCAATCGGATTTGTAAAAAAATTATTTCCTAAAATATTAAGAAATAAGTGAATTTCGGGTCACGCTTGACCCAGTCTTCGTACTCCGAAGGTTAAATGATGATGTTTGTAAAATTTTAAAATTTATATTTTTAAACGAATTAACTGCAGTTGCCCAAATTAAACAAAAGCTCTTCGCATTCTGCTCACTCTGCCCATATAGGTTGCACTGCTGAATGATACTGTTCTAAACTGAAACTTAGAAAAAATTATTTAAGATAGACCACCAGTTCAGAGCAGTTGACAAAATCTATCATTTCTATAGAGTCTATTAGATGAAATTGATATTCACCATAGTAAATAGTACTTATAAAAAGATTTTCCAAACTGAAAGCGCGAAAAGTCAATTTTTTATAAAATAGCTTTTCATCGAGTACTTAATTTATTAAATCTTGCTCAAGTACTTATACTTTCGTTTCTAAAGCATCATCAGGGGCGTTTCGTCAAATTAGGAAGGTATCTTTGTACCTCCATCTTCGATATACAGTGCTAGTCAAAAGTCCGTACCCCCCCTCTTATCTTTTGAACAGTTATACGTACAAAAGTGAAATTTGGAGGGAGGAAATAAACGGACATAAGCTCCTTAACTAGTCATGACAGGTGACGTAATAGTGACAGATGACGTTACAGAGCCACTGTGACCGATAATTTTAAATAGGACCTTATGGCAAGTGATACCTCGTTTGAAAGGTATTTAAAATACCTATTCAGCCATACTAATTTTTTTGGGTGTAGGTGGATTTTTATTTTGGTGAATAAATTAAATAAATATAATATTGTAGTTTCTCATTTAATTAAGAAAAATTCAAATGTCCGCCTATGGTTTCTTTGTCAAAAAATTTGACGTTTTTCAATTTTCTAGTAGTTTTTACGTAAACTTCAACCCTTTTGACAAGTAATCATAGGCAGAATTTTGAATTTTTATTAATTAAATGCGAAACTACAATTTTATATTTATTTCATTTTTTCATCAAAATTAGCTTAAACTCAAACAAAATTAGTATAAATGAATAGGTATTTTCAATACCTTTCAAACGAGGTATCACTTGCCATAAGGTCCCATTTAAAATTATCTGTCACAGTGGCGCTGTAAAGTCATCTGTCACTATTACGTCATCTGTCATGACTAGTTAAGAAGCTTACGTCCGTTTATTTCCTCCCTCCAAATTTCACTATTATAGGTATAACCGTTCAAAAGATACGAGGGGGGGTACGGACTTTTGACTAGCACTGTATGTATACCTAATGAAGTACCTGCATTTGATTTTAATCTGTTTTTCTACGAGCGTGCAAAAATGTCTGCTTTCGCGCACGCATTTTAGTTTAGAAAGTTTCACTTTTCCGCACGCGTGTTACTTTTCCGAACGCGGTTTTTACTTTTCCGCACGCGTGTTAATTTAGATATGTTAATATGGCCTTAAAGTAATTATAATTCATGCAATAAACTAATATTTAGATATTATTTACTAATTTATTTCAAATATATCTTATTGTGTTCCTGTTTTAATGAAATTAACGCAACAATTCGATGAAATAAAATTATTTTGACATAATATTCGAAAGTCAAATCGGTAGACAATAACAGTCGTTTTGAATCATCGTCATGGAAACCAAGATCGTCGTCATGCTAACTAATTATATTAAAATTTCGGTTTTGACAACCTTTGACAACCCAAGATTTGGTAATTTTTTAAAGACTCTTAGAAAAAATATTGTTCCTAACTTTTGCAGAAATTTTCTTTTCCGCACTCGACTGCTTGCCGAACTCCCGCTTCGCGTCGTTCGGCAAACTGCAGTCGCGTGCGGAAAAGAATGACTTTCTGCACTTGTTGGGAAATAGTATATTGTGCAACAAGTGCAGAAAGGTACTAATTTCTCACGAGTTTGAAAAGTTGCGGTACGAGCGCAAGCGAGTGCCGCAATTCAAACGAGTGAGAAATTACCTTTCTGCACGTGTTTCACACTATACTTTTTCTACAAGCACAGTTTTTCCTAAAAATAAAAATCACAATTTCCAAACGACGATTAATTATAATAGGTACCTATGTGATAAATTTTAAACTGTATTTAATTAATACCTACTAATCAATTTAAATTCCTTATACCTAAATAAATTGCACAGAAATCAGTTATATTTATGCAGTCACGGATTTACACAAAACCTACTTCATTCGACGTCTCTTACACAGGTTGCTAAATCCTTATTGGTTATTTGATAATTATAAAATGTTTAATAAGAATAAAATTGTAAAATAAAACAGTTGTAACATCCATAATTTAGTTTCTATGCTATAGTTAAATATAATAATTGTCTTATAGGTTATATATTTGTCTAAAGTTTAACCACGGATGTAACAGAATATAACGTTACTCAGAATGCGGTAGTCCACGGATGTAAACAGAATATAACGTTACTCAGAATGAGGTAGTCAACTGTGCAGAAAAGAACTTTGCGGCACAGAAACGTCACTTTGCGGCACAGAAACGTCACTTTTCTGCACACTAATGTCAAATATCTTATACTGTGAGAAAATATCAAGTTTGCTAACATAAAACCGTGCAGAAAAGTGCACTTTGAATAGTGGTTGTAGAAAAATAACTATTGTCCCTTTTCTAGTGTGAGCTATATATTAATTTCTGCCATTATTTAATTTAAACAAATATTACGACATTCAAGGATACCTTCCAATTTGATGAAACGCCCCTTCTAGGAGCGAAAGTATACCTGGGCAAGATTTAATAAATTCAGTGCTCGATATCTGCCTTTTATTTCCATAATACATACTACATGTTTACCTACATCTTTACTTTTTTATGTCGTGACGCCAAAGCTTTTATTTTTATTTAATTATTTTAACTTTTTTTATTTTCCTATTGCATGTGTGTGAATTTTTAATTTTTTTGTTTGGTTACAATAAATAATAATTGTTTATGTTTATTCACATTGTTTTATTTGACGAAACGACTTTTAAAAAATTACCTATTCTTGGGCGCCATTAAATGTTTTGCACACAGGCGCTACCACGTGCTGGCGCGGCACTGGCCCCAATGGTAGTTAAGGCCCTGGTGGTAAGGAGGAATGATCCGTAAAAATCATAGACCGATCCACCTGGCTTCAATGCTCCAGACCATCCTCTGCCGCTCCCCACCCATAGCACGCTGATGCTCTTTGAATAGTTCGATCATAAAAATTCTTACCATGTGGGAGTCCTTTCATGAGTTTGAAAAGGATTTGGAAATCCATTTCTCTATTTTATTTCTTATGTTTTTTAAATATACAATTGAATTCGAACGAAGATACTTCGGAACCTTGTAAGTGATTTATTTCATCTAGACCAAGTACTTTCCTTGGAGAACTTTTTTTGATCAGTTCACTTAGTTCTCTGGGTGGTGTGTTATTTATTTTATCTCTTTTTTCTTCGGGATTTCATAGTTCTGTTTTTTCATCTATGTCTTCGTTTTGGTGATAATTCAGTGTATACTCTCCCTCAAAAGTCCTTCTTATCAAACAGAGTACACGATTCTATTTTCTCTTTGTAGCAAGGGAATATTTTTTCTGTTGTTTCTTAAAGTTATTTGAAACCTCCATATTTCTTACACGTTTTGGCTTCCTTACTCCACCTTTTACGCAATTGCTCATTTTTGGCTTCTATGTTATATGCTCAGTTCTTTGTACCTGTTTGACTTGTTGATTCAATCGGTTTGTCTTTTTTTGTATTTCTGAGTTTTTGTTCTTTTGGCTCTGCTTAGCTCTGTTCTTTTCCCATATCATCTTTTTAATTTGCTAATTAATGTCTCTAGATCTGCTCTGATGAATTTCATATTATTCTGCAGTAGTGCTATTTTTACGTGCTTCTTTTATGAGTTTTTCGAGGTCTATGATTTTTCTCTATTTCTTATCGATTGTAGGAACCTTTCCAATTCCTATGGTCAGTAGTCGTTTGCAGTTTGGCCACTGTCTTTCTTTTTGTTATAATTTTGTTATCTTCTTCCCTTCACGGTTTTGTTAATATGTTTAACTTTGTTAAGATTCTCACCCCTACAATATTATATTTGTTGTCCCCTTTAAAAAAATCTAAAGGGTGCCGGACGGAATTTTTGGGCAGAAATTGAAATTTTTTTTTTTTAAAATACATAAGATCACCTTTAATTGCTACACAAAATATATTTTTATGATTTTTGGGCCATTCTAAACAAGAAAGACATCTCGTGATTTTTCTCAAAAATTGACAGTTTTCGAGTTATAGGCGATTTAAAATCTAAAAAATGCGAAAATACGCATTTTCGAGGCTTAAAAACTCACATTTCAATTAGTATTTTTAAGGATGCCAATAACTTGGATTAAAGTTTAAAGTTTAAAAAAACAATTTCTGCCCAAAAATTCCATCCGGCACCCTTCAGATTTGTTTAAAAGGGACATTTTTGAATATGAATCCGCAGAAAAACCGAATTAGAAATGTTTTTCAGACGGGAGCGGTCTCACCACATGGACTATTCCGCATGGAAAAAACGGCAACTCTATGAATTTGCATTCAAAAAGTAATATTGTACGGGTGAGAATCTTAACATAGTTAAACATATTAACAAAACCGTGAAGGGAAAAAGATAACAAAATTACAATAAAAAGAAAGAAAGTGACCAAACTGCAAACGACTAGTGACCATAGGAATTTTAAACGTTCCTACAATCGACTAGAAATAGAGAGAAATCATAGAGCTCGAAAAAACTCATAAAAGCAGCACTTAAAAATAGCACTACTGCAGAATAATATGAAATTCATCTGAGCAGATCTAGAGACATTAATCAGCAAATTAAAAAGATGATAAGGGAAAATAATAGAGCCAAGAACAGAGCCAGAAGAACAAAAACTCAGAAATACAAACAGATTTGTTTAAAGGGGACATTTTTGACTATGAATCCGCAGAGAAGCCGAATTAGAAATGTTTTTCAAACGAGAGCGGTCTAACCACATGGACTAGTATGACCATGACATATCGATACATCAGTATCAGACTGCACCAACTCAAAATTTTTCAATATTGAGATAAGTATAAGGAAATGGTTAAAATATGTTTATATATCAGTTTCAAATTACACCATCTCAAAATTCCAACACCATCGTAAAAATTTTGACTTGTCAACATGCAGAATCGAATATATTGTTTGGAACGTCGTAGTTTCATACCGCATCACTTGGAGTTAGTGCATAATGAAACTTGATCGGTAGAACTATTGTCAGCTACTAACTCAAAATGGTCTATGAAAGCTGCTTGCACTGACCGTTGCTAAATTAAATAACTACTGTGGTCTAAGGGCCGGTTGTTCGAACGCTAATCAAAACTGATCATTATCAAATATTTAATTACAATTATATTTGATTAAGCGTACTTCTGACAGATGTCGCATTTTGAGGTTATGTTGACTGATTTATTTTATTATTTTGGTTTTAATTTAAAATAAAACACAATTAAACTCTTTCTGATGTTAATTTCTTGTTTTTACTTACAAATCAATAATAATAATAAGCAATTTTTAATAATTTAAGAGCTGCGGCTATATTTTAATTACTGTTTTACCTACAATCAATAACTGATTAGTGCTTTACATGTATTTTTCATGTCGCGATTTGATTTCCATCAAGAAAATTGATTACAATAAATGATTGATTATAATCAACTTCTTGATTAGCGTTCGAACAACCGGCCCTTAGTGATGTAAATAGGCAGCGAGATTTTATAATTAACAATGTAATGCCAGTTAAGCCAAAATATCAATATAGTCGGTTCGCTAAACTCAGACACAACTAGGTAGTGATTTAAATAGGTATTTTTTTTTGTTTTTGGCCAATTTTGCCAAAATTGACAAAATTACTAACTATTTAGTAATTATTATTAACTATTTAGTAATTATTTTTTTTGCCAATATTACCAAATTGGCAAAATTACTTACTAAAGTTACTAGCCAGTTGTGTCTGAGTTTAGCGAACCGACTATATAAGAAAGAAGGGAGTCTTACAAGCGAAAATAGAGCTTATTACTTTGAGATAAGAAATGAAAAAATTAGAGTATGTAAAGTTTTCTTTATGAACACTTTGAACATTTCGAATAGGATAATAATGAAAAAGCATGCACAGCAATAAAAAAAACAGAGCTAGGGTTTGCACAGAATGACAATCGCGGAGGAGAAAAATGCTTGGCGACCAATGGTGCTAGATGATGAAAAAGAATTCGTGCGGTCCCACATCAAATCTTTTCCAGTAATTGACTCTCATTATTGCGGAGCAAGAAAAAGCAAATCTGTAAACTTAGCCACCATGTACAGACTCTACCAAGAAAAATGTAGAGGAGAACTGAAAATTCCCGTAAAACTCCATTATTACAAGAAGATTTTCAACAGGGAATTTAATATTGCCTTTTTTCAGCCAAAAAAGACCAGTGTTGTAAAAAGTATTACAACAACTTAAGTATGATGCACATATCAGAGAAAAAAATCGGATTCGGTTAGAAAAGGAGTTGGATATCACGGATTCAAAGGAATATGACAGTACTGTAGTTTGTTGCTTTCATCTTCAAGTTGTATTATCACTACCAAATGGAGATCTGAGTGATTTTCTTTTTACATGAGACGCCTATCATGTTACAACTTCACTATATTTGATATTTGTCCCAAACATGGCTATAGTTTTTTGTGGCACGAACGTATCGCAAGCAGAGGTTTTAATGAAATAAATATGTGTCTTTGACAGTATCTAAAGAACCGTGGACCTCAGTATGAGCACATAGTTTACTCCGATAATTGCCTGGGCGAAAACAAAAACAAATTCATTGCTTGCTTGTTTTTATATTAGTGTCAAAACTTAGCAATAAAAAGCATAGCCCACAAATGCTTAGTAGTTGGACATACTCAAAATGAGGGTGATGCGATGCACCCCATCACAGAAAAAGAAAAAAAAAGATACCTAAAAGGAAACCCGCTCTATATTTTATCGCAAATGCTACTATTATTATGCAATAATAATTAGCCTGGCTAAAACACCTCCCGATAAAAATATCGGAAAAGAAATGAAAGGCAGAATTTACAAAACAGTCATCAGACCAATAATGATATACGCGGCAGAAACACGACCCGACACAGAGAGGACAAAAATGTTGCTCGAAACAGCGGAGATGAAAACCCTTCGAAAAATCGATAGTAAGACTCTATGCGACAAGCTAGAAGTACAGATATACGACAGAGATGCAAGGTGGATAACATTCAATAACTAGGTAAGAAACCTAGGAATAGAATGGAATGACCACATAAGCCGAATGACAACAAAGATAGTAGTCAGGATAGCGAGAGACGGTTCTTCAATAGGAAAACGATCAGTGGGAAGACCACGAAAATGATGGAACGACAACTTACTAGAGGCACATTGTAAAAACAGACAGTCATGTCTATACAAAAAGAATAAGAAGAGAAGAAGAAAACTGGACGGCCTGGTACGCTACAGAAGAAATTGCCGAAGTGTATGAAATTTTCAATATAAATGAAGCCGGAGACAAAATAAAATGGAGCGAAATACAAATTCTAAGAGTTGAGAAAGACCAGACACACAAAATAAGATAGTTATAATAATAAGACAATTCAAAATTATTTTGATTTTATTATATTTTTTCATAACAAGGAAACAATAATGATTTTATAAGAAAAAAAAAATTTAATTGAATTCCATACAAATACCCTATACAAAATGCACTAACTGTTAAAAAAATCATGTGTCGACAGTTTCATAGTGCACCAACTCAAAAAAAAATCTGAATTCTTTAAAAAAAAATTAAACAAAAATTATTATCTAAAAGAACCATAAAATAAACATCTAATTCCAAAATTTTGTTCTATTTGAAAAACAAATGGACCATTTACAACAGATTAAAAATATTTGCTCCCAGAGAAAATAAGTTAAAGTTAATTTGTGAAGAACTATGTTTTTTGAGTTGGTGCACTCTGATACTGATGTATCGATATAATTATGTAAAATAGGAGTAGGTTGAATGCTCGAATGTATGGAATTTATAGAAATAAAAAGCAGATATCGAACACTTAGTTTATTAAATCTGTATACTTTCGCCCCTAGAACATCGTCAGGGGCATTTTGTCAAATCAGGAAGGTATCCTGGCAAAATATCATAACATTGAGAGAGAAAATTGGCAAATCAACACTATTTATAAAACACACACTGGACAAACGGCAAAACAGATTAAATAAATGCCGGTACGTACTACATCATTAGTTAGCAAATCGAATCAATCAAGTGAGTTACTACTCACCGTGTTTAAGTAAAGACATACTTTCAGAGGCGTAACAGAGGCCCCCGTAGCATGAAGCTTGCAGGGGGGGGGGCAATATGTCAGGGGATCCATCTTGTCGTCTAATTATGTAAAAAAGGGCTATAACGTTTTTTAAGTAACGCAGTATTGAAAATGTAGTTGCCCATCCAATATTAATACTCTGGGCTAATTAGCAAAATTCATGGAAAAGTTATTTACCAGCAATTTTATTGCTGGAATCGAATTATAAGATCCTATATATTAATAATATAGGTATGCAAAGTCCGCAGATAGTGTGCTACTTTTTTTATAAACAAAATGGCGCCGACAAATCGTATTTTTTTCAATTATTGCTCTATAATTCCGAAGATTTTAAATTTACAACAAAAACACCCAAATAAAAATTCACCGCAATTAAATTCTGCATAGAGATATGTTTTTCGCGATTTGCTCCGACGAAAATTTTCCTCGGAAAATGCGGGTTTTCCTAACAAAAACTATAATTTTCAAATAAAGTTTTAGGTCAGTAATTATTAATCAATAATTAAATAACTTAGTGACATCAAAGATTTCTTGGTATAGATTGTAATTCCAGAAGCCGGTGAAAATTAAACGAATATTTTAGCAACAATTCAATTGTTAATTAACAATTTACGATCGCCATAATAACCAAAATAATCGCGATACATTGATCAAACTTATAAAGAATATAAAGATAAGATGCTTGTTTAATATTTTATCGACAAAATTAAATTTTTCTTTTTTTTTGCATAATCTTTAAATTAAAAAAAAAATAGTTATAATACGTTGGTCTAATTAGTAAAGTACAAAGAAAGGTTATTTACCAGCAATTTTATTGCTTTATTCGAATTATAAGATCCTATATATTATTAATATAGGTATGCAAAGTTCACAGATAGTGTGCTACTTTTTTTATAAACAAAATGGCGCCGAAAAATCGTATTTTTTTCAATTATTGCTCTATAACTCCGAAGATTTTAACGTTACACCAAAAATACTCAAATAAAAATTCACCCCAATTTAATTCCCTGTTTTTTTTCCCAACAAAATCTCGAATTTTCAAATAAATTTTTTGGGCCAGTAATTATTTATCAATAATTATATAGCTTGGTGAAATAAAAGCTTTCTTGGTATAGATTATAAATTCAGAAGCCGGTTAAAATGAAACGAATATTTTAGCAACAATTCAATTGTTAATTAACAATTTACAGTCGCAATAACAACCAAAATAATCATGAGACATTGATCAAACTTAGAAAGATTATAAAGGTGTGATGCCTATTTAATATTTTGTCGACAAAATATAAATTTTTAATATTTTTGCATAATCTTTAAACGTTTAAAAAAATTGTTATAAACAAATTAACATTTCTTAGAAATTGTTTATTATATTCAAATTTTAAAAAATACTTAAAATGCGTATTTCATAGGTCTTGAAAATGAATGCTTTAAAAATTTTTTCCAACCATTTGCAAAAAAGTTAGGAAACAGCAAAATAAATATACGATATCTCCATTGTTTTTAATTTGTTTTAATTGTTTCAAAGCTTAAAAGTGAGTCTATGGTACAATCTAATTACTCACAAAGGATGTCAAAAATTAGTGCAATGGTTATATTCTAATCAAAGATTAAAAATACTTTTTTTGTAATTTTTAGCGCGAAAGTAGGCTTGATACAGAGCCGGAGATAAAATGTTCACTCGAAGCGACTGACACGCTTAAACTCGCGCGAGTTGTGTATGTGGGCGGGTAGCTACGGTACTGTATTATTCTACTTTCGCGCGTGTGAATTACAAAAAAATATATTTATAATCTTTAATTAAAATATAACCATTAAGCTGATAATCGATATTGTTTTATAAATAATTAGCTCGTACTTTAAACTCACTTCTAGGCTTTGAAATAATTAAAAAAAATATTAACACCGTAGTATCGTATGTTTATTTTGCTGTTTCATAACTTTTTTGCAAATGGTTGCAAAAAAGTTTTAAAGCATTCATTTTCAAGATATTTAAAATGCGCATTTTAGCTATTTTTTAAAATTATAATATAATAAAAACTTTCTGAGAAACGTTAATTTGTCTATAACTATTTTTTTTAAACATTTAAAGATTATGCAAAAAAATAAAAAATTTATATTTTGTCGACAAAATGTTAAATAGGCATCTCATCTTTATAAGATTTCAAAGTTTGATCAGTGTATCATAATTATTTTGGTTATTATTGCGACCGTAAATTATTAATTAACATTTGAATTGTTGCTAAAATACTCGTTTAATTTTCGTCACCTTCTGGAACTATAATCTAAACCAAGAAGGCTTTTAAGTGACCAAATTATTTAATTATTGGTAAATAATTACTTATCTAAAACTTTATTTGAAAATTAAAGATTTTGTTGGGAAAACCCGCATTTTCCGAGGAAAATTTTCGTCGGAGCAGATCGGGAAAAACACGTCTCTATGCAGAATTTAATCGCGGTGAATTTTTATTTGAGTGTTTTTGTTGTAAAGTTAAAATCTTCGGAGTTCTAGAGCAATAATTGAAAAAAACACGATTTTCGGGCGCCATTTTGTTTATAAAAAAAGTAGCACATTATCTGAGGACTTTGCATACCTATATTATTAATATATAGGATCTTCTAATTCGACTCCAGCAATAAAATTGCTGGTAAATAACTTTTCCCAAAAATGGCCTATTCTCCGATCAGTACCGGCGCTAAGGTATAAGGCGCCCGCCTGCAAAAGAAGCATAGGCGCCCTTCGGTGTCTTTTAAATTAGTATTTTGTATAGCACCGACAGAAAAAGGTCATTTTGGCGCCCACAAACAGGGGCGCCCGCCTTCAGTGCATCCCTTGCAGGCCCGTTATCGCCGGCCCTGTCTCCGATAATTAGCCCAGACTATAATAAAATTGTAGATATATTCGCTGCACGAAGAAAGTTGTTCATCTCATAGATTAATACTTTGTGATAAAGTAATCATTTATAAATTTTTTTTCTTTTTTATTCGATACCAATAAAAATGAAAAATGTAAATTGTCATAAACAGTGCATGAATACACTAATAGCCCAGTAAATGACCGTTTTGGAGTGTAATTATCAACGTCACGAAGCGACGTATTTGCTTGACAATTTGGATTTAGGTTCTACTTGTCCTCCACTTCAAAGTTGGACTTGTGTAGTTGGTTGTTTTACTTGGGGGGTGAAAGACACCTTTTCTCGGAGGTGAAAACCATACGTTTAAAATAAGTCCGGAAATGGATAAATTGACTAATTATAAGCAACTTTTGTTCTATAGAGTTTCTTTATCTAAGTCAATACTTTTTAAGTTATTTGTGAAAATGTTTATTTTTCAACAAAAAAACCACGTTTTCAGGCGTTTTTTGCAAATAACTCAAAAAATAAGTATTTTATCGAATTAAATATTATCCAAAAATGATCGAAAAAATAATTTTTAGGAAAAATATAGCTTTAAAAAAATGAAGTTCATGAAGTTTATCGACACAGTAAAAGCAAAGTTGTGGCTCATGAAAAATTGTTCTTATTTGTCCAATTCCAAATCGAATATTTCAACGTGAAATAACCAAAAATAAAGCACTTTGTTTAAAAGCATGTCTAAAAAAAGTTGCCCCCTTATTCGCTAAAAAAATGAAAATCTCCCCCTATTAGCGCTAGAGTCAGCGCTTTACCATTTATTTTAGATATGTATTGCTTATAGTTTATATGATCTGTAAGTTTGACCGCTTCGAAGACTTTATTTTTGAAAAAATTTATTGTGGCTTATTTCCCATTTGAATATACTTGATTATAAAAATGCCACAAGAAAATAGCTTCAGAACAACATGAAAAAATTTAGTTTTAAAATAATTTTTTTTTATTTTGGCATAATGCCCTCTTTTCAAAATAACTTAGTATTAGCAAGGGTGGACCCAGAGGCGGAGCCACGGGGACCATGACCCCCCCCCCCGGGGGTTACAAAGTTTTAATGAGTTTTCCCCGAAAAGTGTTTCAGTTTTTGGTTATTTCACGGTGAAATATTCGATTTGTAATTTGACGCATAAGAACAATTTCTCATGAGCCACAGCTTTGCTTTTACTGGGTCGACAGTTTTTTTTTCATTTTTTTTATAAGCTACATTTTTATGAAGAATATTTTTTTGATCAAATACTTACTTTTTGAGTTATTTAGGAAAAACCGCCTGAAAACGTGTTTTTCTTGTTGAATACTAAACATTTTTAATCGCAAATAACTCGAATAGTATGGACTTGACCACTTTGGTGGTGACACTGAAAATTACACGGTATCGCCGTATTTCACGTTCATTTACTGGGCTATAACACATAATATAAGTTGGCCATTGAAATCCAATATCTGAGGCTTTCTCCAAAAAAAGAGTCCTGTGTTGCCCTCGGTAACATCCAGGCATATCTTTAACATCAGATGATCTTTATATAAATATGTAAAATAACCATATCATTTACATTTAAAGGGTTTTTACTCAATACATTTTGGTGGCTCAGGCATGCAATTTTTTTCCTTTTAAACTCTGATGATGGATTCCTTAATCCGAAAACGTTTTGTATTGTGACCCTTATTTAGGGTATTTTAATATATACCTTTTACAAAAAAAAACTTGGTATTTTTGTGATTTATGGTATACAGCCAGCTACAGGAAGTTTATTTTCCTCGTGGATTTTATAAGTGTTTGTTACACATGTCGCATTTAGTAATTTTTTAAAGGGGGCCCATTTCCAATTCTGCGCCCCCCCACAAGCAACTCACGTGGCTTGTGGGGAGTCATAGGATGCCAAAGGCTTATATCCCTACGGATTTTTATCCCACTTGGATTTTTTCGTAACAATGTAATTTTAACATATTTTGTTAACATTTAAAGTGTTTTTATCCATGTATTTTTGGTGGTTCAGCATGTAATTTTCCTGTAAAGCACTGATGATGATCTTTGTAGATCTAAAACGTTCTGTGATATAGATGTGGCCCTTTTGAGGTGTTTTTAAAAAATATACTTTTCATAAAGGATTTTTTCAATAAAATTAATACAAGTCTTCAGAGATGTCAGCTCTTGTTGGCGACCATGTATAGTAAGATAAATTAACAGATGAAAGTATGTCGATCTTAACCGGATAGTAATATTCCAAAGCAATTAAGAAATCAATTTTCTACAATACGTATCGAATTTTACATAAACTATTAATTTCAAAATTCTTTGATGTGATGCCGCGTCAAATGCCATTTAATTTATTCTGAAATAAGTTATTTTTTAATATAATGGCCAATAAAATCTTCTCGGTCGACCATAAAGTCGAAAGCCGTTGTTACTTTTCAATTACGCTTGAAAGTTAGGAACGCACAATAAATAATTAATATAAACTTTTGTACACTTGAACATGTATGAAATAGACAAGAATTTTCTTTCAACTAACAGACGGAATAATATTATGATCAAAATAAATTAGTTTCTCGAGGTAATTACAGAAAGAACAACTGCAAATAACGGAAATTTCTATAGTTCCTTTCTACTATATTGACCAAAGGCTATAATTTATTTCTTAGTACCCTTTCAGACTAAGATACTGGTGTCTGACACCGGCCAAGTAGCACCGAACGGGTTTATTAAGTCTTTTAAGGATGCTTTAAAACTGTAGAATAAAACTAAAATTAAAACCAATTGGTTTTTAAGTAAACCTTAAGGTTGCAACAAAACCGGTTTCAGCATAAAAGGGCCCACACTGAAAGAGGTCCATAAAATCAAAAATAAAAACCTTAAATGTTTTCTTAAGCAACTGGTTTTAAAACTGCTGTGAGTCTACTTTTAAAACCATGTTAAAAGCCACTTTAAGTGCAGGCAGTTTTATAGCAACCTTAAAACGGTTACTTAAATGGTGACTTTTAAAGAGAATTTACCATATTAAATGATTCTTTAAACCCATATACCCCATACTGCCAACAAATTTTTACTTGTGTTATGATAGGTAGATACGTATTTGTAACCATAAAATAATAAAAAGTACTTGGTTATTTCGGACTGTCAAGTTAGAAAAAACACTTTCGCATCCAACTTTATTGATAACGTTAACAAAAATATGTCTAAATAACTCACGCGCCATAACATTTCTGACTTTTAGTGATTAAAAAAAAAATAATAAAACAATTTTAATCCGAAAAATATTAATTTGAAAGAAACATAATTTTATCTACAATTTTAATGTTTGAATGTTAAAATAAATCGAATTTATGTCTTTAAATCGATTATTTATAATTTTTATGTATTTTCCCATTGATTTTGTTTTTATGTAAGCCTTATATTGTAATCTATCATGGCTTTCAGCATCTCCAGAAAGCAATATGGCCTAAAACCAAATAAAACTATTTAGTATATAGACAGAGAATTGTTAAGATCAAATGGTTTTATTTTATACCTTTCCAAGAGCATATATCCTACATAAAAGCAAGGTTGCTTTGGAATTAATACCGTTTAGTTTTAATGCTGCTGTCAATAATACCACTCGGCTTTAATGTAAATCTAACCTTTAAATCGAGGCGTCGTAGTGCTGTGTGTGTGTTGTATTCTTTGAAAAATAAGCCGTAATGACCAGTTCGTTTATATTTTAAGTACTTGCGTTGCGACTTATTTCTTCCATACTAACTGTACTTCCACTTTGTATAACACACTACACCACTGCTTCGCTCTAAAACAAATGGCCGACCATTTTGGACATGAAAGAAGAGGGGATGAGTTTAGTTTTATTGTTTCTAACAAGAAGCATAGTTTAGTCTTTACGATAACCAAATTGATTCAGTTAAGATCGTTTCGTTTTAAGATAGCCTAATAATTGCTTTTAAGAAAGCAACTTTAAAGAAAACTAAAAAAATAATTTTAAGGCATATGTTTTACTGACATAATATTCTTGAGATCAAGTAGTTTTAATAATAGGTTTTATTAGTCATATTAGGAGAATCTTTAAAACTGCAATAAAACTAAAAGGTCACAAACTAGAATCTAATAAAACCAAATAGTCACGAAGTTCTTCATAAAACTGATTAGTTTTAAAGTGAACTGAGAATAATTCATTTTAAAACTACAATAAGACAAATTATCTATTGAGATTAATTAGTCTTATTTGATACTCTTATTAGATACTTTAAAACTAGTGACAAATGCTTAACAGTTTTAAAGTTCTGGCAGTATATCTATAAGGTAACTTTAAAACCATTATCCTCTTATTTACCACAATAAAACCTTTATAAACCTTAAATAAAACTAAAATGTCTCTATTGTGCTACTTGGGCGGTATCCGCCTTCGGTGTTCAATCTCAGCAAAGCATTGTTGAGCCACTAAAAGTGGCTCTCAAACACTTAAAGTGGCTCGTCTGTAGTCGTTCATTTAAAATAATGCGTTGCTGCAATTGAACACCAAGTGTCTTAGTCTGAAAGGTACTTGGTGTACTTATCACACCTAACTAAAAGATCAAAAATGCTAATGAAGTAGTTGCTTAAATTCAGATTACGAATATTGTATGTAATTTATGGTATAACACCTTAATGATACTAATCCACAAAAAAGGAAATACCGCTGATTTGAAAAACTACCGACCAATTAGTTGACTGGGCCATTTCTACAAACTTTTCACAAGAATAATCACCACTAGACTGGAAAACAAATTGGACTTTTACCAACCAATAGAACAAGGCGGTTTTCGTAGCGGATTTAGAACAAATGACTATCTTCAAAATGTTAAGACGGTAATTGAAAAATCGATTAAGTACCATAGGCCACTTGTCCTTGCCTTTGGCCTTCCGTGGACTTCCATAAGACCTTTGATACCGTTGAGTTGGACGCAGTCTTGAGTGCTTTACATGTTAGTCCTGTCGCCAGGGGGGGTACAACGGCCTCGTTAATTCAGATGGGCTTACCCAAGTTTTTTTTATGTATTTTGACCCGTAGAACACGAATTTTTTGGGTAACAGTTGATCTGGATGTCGATAAGATTGTTATAGACCAAGAACTTGAGGAATCAAATAACAGCGATTTTTGGCAAAACAAAACAATATTTTGTATTTTTTGGGTCATTTTAAGCAAAAAATATTTCTACAAGTTTTTTAGTAGGATGCACAGTTTTCGAGATAAACGCGGTTGAACTTTCAAAAAATCGAAAAACTGCAATTTTTAAACCCGAATAACTTTTGATTAAAAAATAAAATAGCAATTCTGCTTAGCGCCTTTGAAAGTTCAAGTCAAATTATGTCGGTTTTGATTATTTGCATTGCTAAAAATTTATTGTGTTATTGTTAAACAAAGCTACAAACAACTAGTGCGTGAGTGATGTTTCTATGATTTCTCATTTAAAATCGAACGAGTAGGTAGAATAGGTACTAGTGCAATCAAGACTATTTCTACGTTACATGCGTTAAAACGCATGTAAAAGCACGGGAAACCCTACGTGTTTATAGCTTTGTTAAACAATAAAAAAATAAATTTTTACCAATGCAAATAATCAAAACCGATATAATTTGACTTAAACTTTCAAATGCGGTAAGCAGACTTGCTATTTTATTTTTTAATCAAAAGTTATTCGGGTTCAAAAATTGCAATTTTTCGATTTTTTTAAAGTTCAACCGCGTTTATCTCGAAAACTGTGCATCCTACGAAAAAACTTGTAGAAATATTTTTTACTTAAAATGGCCCAAAAAATACAAAATATTGTTTTGTTTTGCCAAAAATCGCTGTTATTTGATTCCTCAAGTTCTTGGTCTATAACAATCTTATCGACATCCGGATCAACTGTTACCCAAAAAATTCTTGTTCTACGGGTCAAAATACATAAAAAAAACTTGAGTAAGTCCATCTGAATTAACGAGGCCGTTGTACCCCCCCTGGCGACAGGACTATGTATTCCGTATCGATTATCGATATATTAAGCTAATATACAACCTACATAAAAACGCCACAATGGTATTGAAGCTACACGATGAATACCAATCCCATTCAAATTGTCAGAGAAGTACTGCAGGGCGATGATATATCACCTACTAAGCTGTTTATCACCATTTTGTTTTGGAATACGCCTTTAAAATGCTTGATTGGAGGGAGAAAGGTTTAAATATAAATTGGGCAAAATCTAATAAACTTGCGTTTCGCAGACCATGTAATTCTACTGGCAGACTGTTTAAAGGATATTAGGATAATGTTGCAAGACCTTCAAGAAATGTGCTCTTAGGTTGGGTTAAACATTAACATACTTATCTAAGACAAAGCTAATGAAAAACCTGGTCCCCAGTGAAAACATTGTCATTAACGACTGCGAAAAGGATTTTGGGAAAAAGTAGGTACTTACACATATCTTGCTCATGAAATACGAATCACGAGAGAGACAACCAAATACGCAAATTGAAACGAAATATGGTAAACTCAGAGACGTATTCAAAAGTGATCTTCCAATCTGATTGAAACGGAAAGTCTTTAGCCAATGCGTTTTGCCGGTTGTGACCTATGGTGCTGAAACTCTAACATTAACAACCGACGATTAGTGTCATTGCGGGACCATATAACAAACGAAGAACTATGATTGAAAACAAGAGTCACAAATGTTGTATGTCAGGTGGCTACACTTAAATGGAACTGGGCCGGTCATGTGGCCCGTCTGACAGATGGGAGATGGACAAAGAGGTTGTTTGAGTGGAGGCCAAGAGACGATAAAAGAAGAAGAAGAAGATTACCCACGCGATGGACGGACGATATAAAAAGAATGACTACAAATTGGGTTCAAAGCGCCCAGAACAGAAGTAGAGTTGCACTAGTTTGACTTGAATGTTTGAACTTGACTTGAGTTTGACTTAATTTCAAGTCAAACTCAAGTCAATCCTTCTGACAAATAATTCAAGTCAAGTCAAACTGGTCAATCGTATAGGTTTGAAAATTCAAACTGTTTGTCAAACTAGTTTGAAAGAGTTTGAAAAAAAATTATTTAGTAGATATACTTTTTTGTCGGGATAGATATGTTAGTTGCCAATTAAGATAAGAAAATTAATAATACAATGAGTGCCATATAAAAATAACTTGATACAAGAAGCGATTATAGTCATAATGGGGTCGTAAATTTCTTGCAAATTATTCCTGTACACTTAGAATTGCTTGCGAATAAGTGTCATTTTATCGATATCACTTTTTTATATTTTTATTTGAGTATTACTAGCAGAGAACAACGACCACAGAGACACAGAGAAGCGACACGAACATACTAAAACGTGTAACTTTTTTATAGACGCATGAGCTAATCTGGTTGGTTTAGTGTCACCAACTCATGCTAATTTTGTCCCTCTGGTTGTTTTACGGTAGTCCGTAGGCGTGTATGGTAAATAAAAAAAACGACCAAAATCCTTTATAAAAGGTATATTTGTTAAAATCCCTAAAAAGGACTACATCACAGAACTAGTTTTCGATCGGATCACTGATCATCACCAGTGCTTACGTGATCTAACATGCTAACCACCAAAATACAAAAATATATGAGCTAAAACCCTTTAAAATTGATCCGTCATGGAAACATAGATATGAATATGTGAAATTAAACATGGATGTATTTACAAATTTATGCACACATGTTTCCATGAAGGATCAATTTTAAGGGGTTTTTACCCAAATATTTTTGTATTTTGGTGGTTAGCATGTTAGATCACGTAAGCGCTGATGACAAGGGCGGATCCAGGACCGATTTTCAGGAGGGACCATGAACTTTTTTTGAAGAGGGGTACCGATGGGACTGGGGATAATTTTTAAAAATTTGGGTTACAATTGTGAGTTTTAAGGCACTTTTCACACACTTTTGAGTGACATAAAGACATTCAAAATTTATCAGTTACTAAAATCAATAAATATTCCTACACATTTTTTTCCAAGGCCAGTTCTTTCAACAAGTTTAATGCTACTTTTCCCAATTCTTCTCCTGCCAAGCCTTATTCTCCCCCTCTTTCTGATTTTCACTAATTATTTTTATGTTCTCATAAGCGTCAATGATCTTGACAAAGTCTTCACGAATGTTGTTATTGTGTATGTATCTCAGATTTAGAGAAAGCTGTTTCACGTGGGATACGTCGGTCATTTCGTCAAATATGACAGAGTAATAATTTGCACTGTGAACCTGATTCATTATTTTTTCAATTATTTCCTTGCCACATGTTATCAATTGATTTTGGCTGGTGCTGCTAATATATGTTGCTCTGGAGGATGCTGTGAATGGGTGTTGTTTAAGAGTATTATTTCCTGAGGCGATTTTAAAACTTAATAATTCCCTTCGAATAAGCCAAGGAAGAAAAGCTATAAAACAGCTAAATGGCATTTGGTGGAGTACAGGACTGCAAAATCAGACAAAGAAAAAAATCTACCAAACTATCGTGGAAGGAATTGTCCTGTACAACTCGGAAGTGTGGGAAGTAAAAGACCGACAAAATAAAAGACTTCAAGCTTTAGAAATGGACGCGCTTAGAAGAAGCTGCAGAATATCTAAACTGCAGCATATCCCAAACGAAGAAATAAAAGAAAGAATGGAAGTAGAAAAGGATATTATAGACAGAATAGAACAAAAAAGATTAATATGGTACGGGCATGTCCAGAGAATGGGACCAACAAGATGGCCCAAGAAAATGATCCAGTATGTACCACCCGAGAGAAGAAAAAGAGGCAGACCGAAGAGAACATGGATACAAGATGTAGAGAAAGCAATGAACAGTAGACAACTCAACGAGGAAGATATTCGTGACCGAAAAGCATGGCGAATAGGATGCGGGAAACGGCGAATGCTGTAGAACACCCGATATATATAATAATTCCCTTCATTGTTAGATCCAGCATCTAGGTCCAGAAGCAGAAGGCTATCATCACGATGGATTCTTAGAGGAATATTTGTCGACTTAAGAACACTATAGACTCTACTATTAGTCGTAGTCTTTCTCGATTTTCTTGTACCTATTTAGACCTCTGTAGAGTAAATCTGGTTAATGACTGACTTTTGCGGGTTGCGATGCGATAACTTTGTCGAAAATCCAGCCCAACCTGAAAGCACTCCTTGTGGTATGTTCTTTTTCATGGGTTTGTATGGCTCCGTCTTTGACCATAAGTTTGACGAAAAATGTTAAAGGTTTCGTGACAAAACTCTGGGCTATCATCCCTTTATTGTGACCATATTTTTCGTTAGAAAAATAGAACGCAATGCTTGATAAACAAGCCCTTTTGACTGTGCGACAGTACCAACCAACACATTTGTTCTAAGTGCTGGTGACCCAAATAATGCTTCATTTCTTTTCTATTCTTTGTGTGTACAGAATATGGAAATTGATACGATTTTGATGGCTGCCAAGGTCGTTCTAATTGGCACTTTTTAAAATTATTAACATTTTGATTTGCAAAACATCCTATGTCCTTCTTGAAGCTTTCGTTACTGCTTTTGTTCAATTAGAGTCCAGACAACACATTTATCTCCTGTTTTGTACATATACTGTGTTTGAAAGTAAAAACATTTGAACTGCAAATATTTAAATTTAATTATTTTTTAAATTCTCTGTTTTAAAATTATTTATTTTTAAAATATACCTTTTATAAAGGACTTCGTCGTTTTTTGTAATATGTAGTATACAGCCAACTACAGGAAAACTTTTTCCCCTTGGATATGGTAAATACTCAACTTAAAAAGTTTATTTAAGCATTTATATTTTTATACAGGGTGTTTGGTAAAGAATGGACCATAGCTTAGCCTCAGGTTCCTGAGGTTAAAATAGGCCGATTTAAGCTAACTTACCTTAGTACAAAGTTTATAATAACCGAGATACAGGGTGTCAAAATTAAACTTTTTTTTTATTTATTATTGAATATTTCCGGACAGGCATGAGATATCAACACGAAATTTGGTATTTGAGGGTTTTTGGGACGAGAAAACTAAATTCTCCACCAAAAATTATGTGTTACCCAGAGGGCGCCACATACGCCTTTCAGCACTCATTTAATACGTTCAATTTTTTTTATTCGCCACTCCGTATAATTTCGACATTAAAATTTTTATTCCCCTATTAGTTTACTTAGAAAAGGTATAATTCTTTCATCTCCTTAAACTCAACCGTTTTCGAGATAAACGCATTTTAAATCTGCGGTGCAACATAATTTTTAGCATAATATCATTATAGTTACACCAGAAAAGTAACTTAAAACCATAAAATTATCCAAAAATGTATCGCAAATTTCTTCAAATGGAATTTGCGATGCAATGACATAATGTAAATTTGAGAATTGGCACAATTATTATGGTTTTAAGTTATTTTTCGGGTGTAACTACAATGATATTATGCTAAAAATGATGGTGTATCGCAGATTTAAAATACGTTTATCTCGAAAACAGTTGAGTTTAGGGAGATAAAAGAAGTATACCTTTTTTAAGTAAAACTAATAGGAGAATAAAAATTTTAATGTCAAAATTATACAGAATGAGGGATAAAAAAATTGAACGTGTTAAAATAGTGCTGAAAGGCGTATGTGGCACCCTCTGGGCAACACATAATTTTCGGTAGGGAATTTAGTTTTCTCGTCTTAAAAAACCCCCACATACCAAATTTCGTGTTGATATATCATGCCTGTCCGGAAATATTCAATAATAAATATAAAGAAAGTTTAACTTTGACAGCCTGTATCTCGGTTATTGTCAACTTTTGTACTAAGGTAAGTTAGCTTAAATCGGCCTATTTTAACCTCAGGAACCTGAGGTTAAGCTATGGCCCATTCTTTAATAAACACCCTATGTAATTATATAGTAGCATTATATTATGGATGATTATGGTTAAAATTTCTGGTTACTACTGTGTGTTTCATCTGCATGTTCATCTGCGACAGGAAGAGGAATAAGTTTATTTAGATTTCCTAAGAATAATAACAGGTAAAATTCTTATTGCTTTGTATTACCTATTAGGTATATAATAGTCTTAATTTGACTTGATTTCTTGATTATTGACTTGATTAATATTATTGATAATAAATCATGATGAAAGTGATTCATTTCCTTGTATACATTATTACCCCTACATAATGCATAAAAAACTAAACTTCGCTCTACCAACCAAGGGATATTTCATTCAAAATAAAAATATTAAATTTGGTGTTAGTGTTAGTTATTTCATTTGGCAACTCTCGGAAGGGCCAAAGGCAGGTCAAAAAATCAACAGATGTTCTCATCCGGATGTCATCGCACTCAAAGATATCCTATTTTTACGAGATAAAAATATATGTAGGTACATAAAGAGTTCTATACACGAGAATTTCTGATAAAGGACACAAACAAAATACAATATGGTTGCAATATTTCTTGGTATTTCATGGAGTCGGTGCAATATTTTATATTTAATGAAAGTCAACATAAATGCTTAATTTTATTTCTGGTTACTAGATTAACAAAGAATTCGTTGGAATTTTTTTATCATACCAATTGTAATTTAATCTACTTTAACGAAAATTTATGAAGGAACAACAAAATATTATATTTTTGATAGAGTAGGGTTAATGAATTTTTTGCGACTTTGCAATGTCGTTTTAAAGAATTAGTTAACTATTTGCCATTTTATAACGCTGTTCTTTATTTTTACATAATACATACAAGTATACACTTTCCAATTTTAAACGTGATAAATACCAGGGAAGGCGAAGCAAAGATATATAAAATAGCCAAACAGAGAGCAAAGAAAGCAAGAGATTTTAATCAGATTAGATGTATCCGAGATGAAAATAATAAAATACTAATCCACGAAAAGGATGTCAAAAAGAGATGGAGAAAGTATTTGGACAGTTTATTAAATTAAGAATTTGACAGACAGCCTGTGAAGTTAACGGAGACAGTAACAGCAATTATTACCAGAATAACAAACGAAGAAGTGGCTCAAGCGCTTCAAAAGATAAAGAAAGGAAAAGCAGTTGGGCCAGATGATATTCCTGGGGAAGTATGGAGGGCATTGAGAGATACAGGAATAAGTTGGCTAGCAGGTCTATTTAATAGAATTATGGAAGTTGGACAAATGCCAGACGAATGGAGAAGCAGTATATTAGTACCTGTCTACAAAAACAAGGGAGACATACAACAATGTACAAACTGCAGGGCTATAAAACTACTTAGCCACACCATAAAAATTTGTGAGAGAGTAATTGATAGACGGATACGTGTAGAAGCCGAAATATCCGATAATCAATTTGGCTTTATGCAGGGCAGATCAAAAACAGATGCAATTTTCATTGTAAGGCAACTGGTGGAAAAATACGGGAATAAAGAGACCAACGCTCATATGGTATTCATTGATCTTGAGAAAGCATATGATAAAGTTCCTCGAGAGATTCTGTGGTGGGCACTCAATAAGAAAGGAGTCACTGACGAATATGTAAAGATTGTGAGAGATATGTATGAGGGAGTAACGACTAAATGTTAGGACAGGTGTCGGAGAGACTGATAAATTTCATGTGAAAGTAGAATTGCACCAAGGCTCGGTGCTGAGTCCTTATCTATTCTCATTAGTTTTGGACCAGATAACAACGAAACTACAGGGTAGCATTCCATGGTGCCTAATGTATGCTGATAATGTAGTGTTAATAGAAGCTAGTGAAAGAGACTAAGAACAAAAACTGGAACAGTGGAGACAAGCGCTGGAGGAAAAAGGTTTAAAACTTAGTAGGACAAAAACAGAGTATTTGGAATGCTCATTTAAAGATAGAGTTACTACAAATAAAATGGTATCTTTGGATGGGGAAATGATTGTGAAAAGCAATAGTTTTAAGTACCTAGGATCGGTATTACAGAGTAATGGAGAAATAGATGGAGATGCATGCAGTAGAATTAGGGCTGGATGGATGAAGTGGAAAGAAGCTAGTGGGGTGTTGTGTGACAGAAAAATTCCAATGAAGCTGAAGGGAAAATTCTATAAAACAGCCATAAGACCGGCTATGATGTACGGAACAGAATGTTGAGCAGTGAAAAAGAAAGAGGAACAACGAATTCATGTGGCGGAAATGAGAATGCTTAGATGGATGAGTGGAGTGAAAAAGAAGGATAAAATTAGAAATGAGTATATTAGGGGAAGACTAGGTGTGGCACCAATTGATGCCAAAATGAGAGAGCAAGGTTCAGATGGTTTGGTTATGTTCAACGTCGAGACGTTAATCACCCAATACGAAGAATAGCAGAAGTGCAAATTCCTGGAAGGAGTAGGAGAGGAAGACCAAAGAAGACCTGAGGGGAGACGATAAGGCAGGACATGTTGTTAAAGGGGATTAACATTGACATGACCCAAGATAGAATTGTGTGGAGAAATGCAATTAGGGAAGCTGACCCCGCATAGGGATAAGGCAAAGAGAATGATGATGATGACACTTTGCAATTTTAATTATTTTGAAATCACCTGCCGCAACGTCAAATAAATCAGTATATTTACTTTTCTTAATTAATTCTGCTTCGACTACAGATTTTTTCTCTTGCCGAATACAGATTAGCAGAGTACACATTCCGACCTATCCAAATAAGACAAAACAAAAGTCGGCAATTAGAAATAAACACGTTGCGTAATATGATATTCAAACTTCAAACTGTTTGAAGAAGTTTGCTTTCAAGTCAAACCTAAAGATGTTGAAATCAAGTCAAGTCAAACTTTTTTTTAAAAAAAGTTTGGTTTTCAAGTCAAGTCAAGTTTGTTGAATAAAATCAAACTAGTTTGACTTGATGCATCTCTAAACAGAAGACAGTAGACGAAAATAGGGGAGGCCTATATTCAGCAGTGGATGCAAAAGGCTGATTGATGATGATGATGATGATGACTTAATTTATATATATATTTATATTCAAGCTACACACCATTAAAGAAATGAAAACTGGGAAGCTGTAGGACCGGACGAAATACCGACAGAACCTCTCGTAGACAAGTCGAAACCGGCGGGTTCGTTGGAAAAAATATTTCCATGAGATTTTTTTACATAATCACATTTGCAATACACCCCAGAATAAGGTTCAAGAAGTCGTCCACGAGAAAAGTGGTCCAAATTTTTTTTAACAATTTTTTTTATCAAATCGCAAAAATTATTATTTTTGGTCTGGACAATTTTATTGGTTATTTTTTTTTGATTTTTTAGACCATTCTGGACAAAAAAGGTCACTTGTAATTTTTCTCTAAAGTTGTTGGTTTTCGAGTTATAAGCAATTTAAAATTTGAAAAACGCAAAAATGGCCGTTTTTTGAGACTTAATAACTCGGTTAAAAATTATTATTATGAAAGTCAGAAAGTGACTAAATCAAAGTTTAAACCCCCCTACATGATCCTGAAGAAATTTGTGTCATTTATTTATTACTAAGCTGTTATTTTTAATTATTAACAATAAGCCGTAAGAACGTATTGACGCGGCTGTAAATGTGAGTGCGAGTAAGATGCCCCATTGGACTGCCGGAATGGCATCTCTCTCGCACTCACCATAGACGGCCGCCTAATACGTGCTGGCGCTCATTATTATTACTTAAAAATAACAGCTTAGTAATAAAAATATGAAAAAAATTTCTTGGGATCTGTGATACTGTGTAACTTTTTAATCAATGCTATGGAGGAGAATGGAAGACTCTGACACAGGAAATGATTGATCGAACTTGTTAACAATATTAGAGCTTGAATCCAGGCTTGTATTGATGCCCATGTTTTACATAAAATACATTTTGTAATTGATAACACATTTATATAGAAATAAATTTTTTAGTTTTAAATTTTTTTTTTATTAAAAAAATATCTCTCAACGTTATATTTTTTTATAAATGATCTTTAACATTAGTTTCTGAAAATAGTTAATAATAGCGAAAATTTTGGGTGACGCATAACTTTTGAAACTATGTGTATTTGAGTCTTTCGTCTAGCAGTATATGTACAGTTTTGAATTTCCTTTCTTTTAGAAACCGATTTTTTCACTAGGTATGTACTTGTATTTGCGTTCTATACAAAAGAGAACACGTCTATTGTGAGGAGTAAATGATATAAAAATGTAGTAGCAAGTCGATTTCTTTTTTTGCTGATGGGAGGCAAAAATACATACATGAGCCATTTCTGCAAATACAAAAGCAATTTTTCCCTTTTCAATTTTCAAAGTAGCTTCTACACAAACGATTTACTCATATGAATAGCGGCATTATTAGACGAGCTACCTACCGAGAAATTTTATTTTTCAAACTAATTACGCCTGATAATTGTCTCTTCGGGAATGTTTGCTTTTTGTTAGTTTGTTTTTGTTTTATGAGTTGTTTCGACTGATGCACGTAATAAATTGTTGGGGTCTTGTCGCTCTTTTGTGTTCAGAAAGACGCGGTTTTGTGTATTCCAAATTATGTTACCACGTCTACAAAATCGTTGACTCGAAATTTACAATCATATTTTAATTTATACATATTTTACATACAATTATTATTATATACAGTGTGGGCTAAAGAAAACAGTCCACCTCGATATTTGGCAGTATTTATTAGATTTTAACTCGCGAGTAGTCGCGCCGTTAGATAGAATCTCACATTTTATCCTTTTTCGCGATAACTTGATGAAAAATTTTGCAATTTTAAAAAATTTCGTAAGTGCCTCGAAGAAGGGTGTAGTAATGCGTAGGAATTTTTTTCTTTTTCTTCTTTTTGTGAAATTTATGGCTTTGGGGAGAGCCAATTAGCTTTAATAATTGTTAGAAAAAATATTTCTAACATATTAACTATAAAATAAAAATTTGTTGTAAATTCGTATTTAAATTCGTATTTTGAGATAATATAATCTAACACGCGACTATTCACGTTACAGAAGGGAGCGCGACTACTCCCGGGTTAAGGAAATGACGGAACAAGTCGATTTTTGATCTAAGGAGACACATTTTTACAGTACATACATCTGTCATTTGTCAATCCCCTCCCTTACACTTCACCCACCTCTTATTTTTAAATAGGGAATAGGGGTCGTGCGCTAGCTCATTTGAAAGGTTATTTAATTCTATATTCAGTAATATTAACATTGACATAATTATTTATACAGGGCGTGCAAGAAAAATTATTTTGAATTAAACTAATTGACAGAAAAAGAAGAATGTATATAATTTATTTAACTCAAAATACATTCTACTGCTGACTATGGATAGTAGGGATGGCGGTTGTTGACTAAACACCGGTTTTCGGTTATACCGGATTTTTTACCTACGGTTTAACCTGCCGGTTATAACCGGTCAAAAAAACCGGTTGTTCCAAAAACCGGTGTTCGGTTTTTTTAGTCACAGCCAATACCCAATAGGTTACATTTACATTGCGCTTCAGTTTGCGATAATCCATTCGAATGGATATCAGTCCATATCAGTATAGCAATCAGTCATCAGTGTTGAATCGGTGAAATCGGTTTCAGTCAGCTTAAAATTTCTCATTTTCGCGTGGTGGGCGAACAATTTTCACATTTTTTCTCTGAATTCAGTATATTTTCCACTTACCTGGTCTTTCACCGGTTATTACTTTAAAAAGGAAAAACTGGTTATAACCGTGACAAAAAAACAACCGGAAAAACTTATTATTGCAGAAGAAAAAAACCGGTTTTAGGTTATAACCGGTAGGTTTTTCCCATCCCTACTGCTGACAGAAAACAGAAAAAATGTTTATTAGATAAAAAAAGAATGTGTGTGTACTTTGTACGCACGTAAGAAGATATTCTTCTATTATATAATAGGTAATTTAAACGAAGTAAATATACTTAAAAGGTTATTTGTATTTTATTTAAAAATCAAACTAACTGTCTTATCTACCACTTTCAAATTTTTTTTATTAAAATAGCCAAAAATAAAAAAAAAATATGAATCGCCCAGGAATTGAACCCGCAACCTTCCAATCTCAGTGCTAACGCATTTCCCACTACTCCATCGAGGCCCTAGAAATAGACATGTAAGTTTCGGATATAATTACACAACACGGCGACATATAGTGTAAATATGTTATGCTGACATAATATTTTATTATTTTACTACAGGGAAACACAAATCCAAAAACACAAGAATTATAATAAATAATACATTTCCTAAAACCTCTAATATATTCTTTTAATGACTTATTTGCACGGTTACAGATACATACATACCTACCTTGAAAGATTAGCAATGAACTACATACTGTCAGAACTACATACTGTCAGTGTGCGCAGGCGCGCGGATCATGTACAATTTTACCCTCAATCGATTCGCCGCTAAAGAAGAATATCTTCAATACATATTGTTTGTTGCTTAAATGTAATATTCAACTTACCAAGAGTCAGATGGGTGGCAGCTTGAACATTGAAATTAAACGAAAAGCAATGTTTATTTATCAAAAAATATTTTTTTCTGTTTTGTGACAGCAGTAGAATGTATTTTGAATTAAATAAACTACATACATTCTTCTTTTTGTGTCAATTAATTTAATTCAAATTCATTTTTCTTGGACACCCTGTATAAATAATTACGTCAATGTTAATATTACTGAATAGAGAATTGAATAACCTTTCAAATGAGTTAGCACACGACTCCTATTCCCTATTTTTAATTTCCCTAAAGTTTCAGTGTTCTTCATAAAATAGTTACAATTTGTTCTTATAGGTCGAAAAAACGCTTCAGTACCCTGGCTGTTGAAGTGTCATGAAAAAAACCTTACCTTGGGCCATAGCGTTTTTGATCTGATTCAGATCATCCTTAGTGGTGACATCAAAATATATGGTTTACATATTACATTTGTAGTAAATAATGTGACTTTTGGTAAATGAAAATGAATTCAATTTTAAAACTCAAAGAGCAACATGGTTCCTTGCTCGACTGAAACACGTGGTTCTTGCCAGTTCAAAAAACACAGACGAACTGAGATGAATGAGGAAGTGATCACGTAGCTCACATTTTATAGTTTATAGAATTTATAAATTTTAGCTTCTCTACTCTAATTATTGTGAAATATCTTTGTTGATACAACTGAAGTGACGCAATATTACTTCTCACATACACAGCAACGCCATGTATGTGGTGATAAGTTGCCCCCATAAGAGTAGAACTATATTTTTTCCTAGTTTGAGGAGGTTTTATTCATTAGCGGTCTGAGTTTTCCGGATCGCAATGATACTGACTTCATTGTCAAGGAGCTAAGCAGTTTACATAATATGTATTCAGATTCACTCATTGTTTTAGATGTATATTTACAACATTTAATTGACAAATCTTGGTAATGTTTTTAAGGTTTCTGATCATCTGGTTCTTCTAAAAGTGTTTAGCATAATCACAGTAGTTGTTTTCGCCTTCATTTTTCTTATACTTACCTATAGATTAGTCAGGACAAAGATCTATGGACTGGCTTGCCAAAACTCTACTCCAGATCTACTGTAGTCGGATTTTATTAGTTACGAATGCTACTATGCTATATTTTTTCTTTTCGCAAATCTTGTATTAAAAAAGCCAGTTGCTGTTTTTAATGACTGTGAAGTTGTCTATTAAAATGTGATATTAACATATTGAGAAAGTCTATTGAAACTAACAGGCTTTTAATATTTACTTCGAACAGTTATTCACTCAAAACAATTAAAATCTGTTCAGAAGGGATCAAGTGGAGAAAATATAATTAACATTCGTTATGCCCACGATACAGTCATGATCGCTAAAAGTGAGACGCAGACGCTGCTAAATACAGTTTGTGATACTGGGGAACAGTTTGGTTTAACACCAAACATACAGAAAACCAAAACCATGGTTATTCATAAGCGGGGTAAAGTCATAACAAGGATCCAGATAAAAAATGAAGATATTGAACAAGTGAACAAAATTTAATCATCGCCACCAAATAAGTGAAAAAATATCGAATATTTTTGATACTACTTATAAAACATAGAATTTCCGGGACCCCTCTTTCACGCCAAGAAGAGTTATAAACCCTTTATTCCTTACTTCCTTTTATTAGTTGCTAATAACCACCGTCCCTCAATTTAACACCTCTCCCTTAGTCTATGAAATTCCCCAGCGTTTCTCAAATAACAATATTCAGTACCAAAAAATCACCCTTTTAGGTAAGTCAACTGCCACATGTATTAGGATATATCCATCTCAAGGGTAGTTTTATACTTTAATGTGTCTCTTCAAACATTACAGTTAAAACAAAAGCGAAAGGGGTTGGAAATGCCCGCATCTTCAATACTTTGCCAGGAGAGGACTCAGCTCCTCGCCAATAAACTCATATTGATCTATAAAAACTATTACTTTTTGAATTATTCTACTAGTATATCTGATACATCTTTGTTAATTAATACAAATACCTAATAGTAACCTGGATTTCATAGAAAAATGATCAAACAACAAAAATAAAGGCCAGGATAGAAATAGCAAGAAATGCGTTTGTAAAAATGAAAACAATTCTCTGCAACAAAGACCTAAGATAGTATATATAGTATAGTATGTTGATTTGTATAGTCTTTTAAATTGTTCAGATTATATTCGTAGATATATTATATAATTCGCAAATTATTTTATTTTCGATTATGGCGCCATCTCTTGACAATTAGAATAAATGTTATAAATGTTACCGACAAAATGTAATCGCCGACGTGCGTGTTTTTCTGTCACATACAATTTAATGCGTTAGAAAGAAATCGAAAAACTGTGACGCACTGAAAGATCCTCATGAGAAAAAGCATATCAAACTTTGTAATAGGTCATTTTAAAGCTTTTTCCATAATCTCGAAGATATTTGTACTAAAAGCACCATAAGTTTCCCTGTTTTCCATTGATTTGAAGAAAAAATGAAAAATGCCATTTTTTGACACCTAATTGTTTACAAATAAAAATGGCCGCCAGATCCTAAGCAGGAAATAGTTACAATTTGCTCTTATAGGTATTACCTGTCAAAAAAACGCTTCAGTACCCTGGCTGTTCAAGTGTCATGGAAAAAACCTTATTACCCTGGACTATATGTATTGTTTGTCCTTCTGTGTAAGAGACCACGTTTCTGCTACATATCTTAAGTTGACGGCCAGTTTAATTTTTCTGTGTAGTTTTGAGGCCATCTGTTTTGCCAAGACGTAGTCATTTTTCTCTTAATTTCTTCTTCTAATATCCTTCTTTTAACTTCTTCTTCTTCTTCTTCTTCTTCTTCTTCTTCTTCTAATATTCTCCTCCTAATTTGTTGCCATCTTTAGTCAACAGCGAACCTAGATATGCGAAGGTGTTCACACCTTCCAGTTCTAATTCGTCAACTATTATTCTTCTAGGTGTCTGGTTGCTTGACACAGTACAACATATTATTATATATTTGGTCTCTTGGTATTTATATTTAAGCCCATTCTTTGTGCAGAAGCCCTTAATGACTAAATGCATCGGTTAGAGACTCTCTGGACCCTCACCTTCAACCTTTCTCCTTTTTCACATAGCTTCGGACCAGCCATGATTCGCAATGGGCTAGTCTATCCACTTATCAACCATCTCCTTATCAACTATCCACTTATCAAGTGCAGTTCTATTTTTTCTTTTAAAAGAATAAGGATGTACTGTAGAGCAGTGGTATCAAATTAGTGCATTATTCTCGAGAGCTAATTCTTATTTTCTGCTACAATGATTTTCTCGTTAAGTTCTTAGGTTGTACAAATTTTTACCTTCCATCCTTTTAAACAGTATTTTATCCAAGGCAGACCATTGCTTATTGATTAGTTTTGTAGACTAATTTTAAACATCACTAATAGAACACTTTGAACAGTTTAAGTAAAGTATAAAGTAATATATAAGTTTTTAGACTTTCTCACTACTATTACCAAACGTATTGGGATATCTAGGTGTTCTATAATTTGCCACATAGTTTTTATCCACCATGAAAAATGAAAGTAAATATATTTGTAGAACAGCATAACTATTTTTTTATTACATAAGTTTCAAAAATATTCATTCCAAACACATATCTTAGAATTTTGGTTTGGTTCTTAAACGTTGCCTCCTGAATCCGTTCTATTACTTTCCTCTCCACAGCGACAGGCACGACAAACGCGATCTGTCCTTTGTTTTAAGGACTAATTCCGATAAAATAGAAGAAGATAACAGTAGAAGGGCGAAGAGCGAGGAACGGGGTTCATTAAGGGATGATTTCTTTACAGAGACACATGTGCTGTAAGGGCTAAAAAAGGGTTTAAGCGTCAATGATCTAGGGAATTATTTAAGGGCTGGCATAAGGGTGGTGATATCGGTAAATTCAGATAAAGGGTTGGAATTGTAACTGTTGAAAAAGGGGCGAAATTTATAGACGACGCTTTTCCGACTCTAATTAGCAAAGTAATGACTTATTAGGAAAAACAGGAATGGGTTTTCCATGACAGACCGCAACCGGAGAGGAAAGATAAAACGATGGTTATTTTCTGCGAGTGTTGTTTTTCAATTTGCTAATATTTCAGTAAACGATTGTTATATTTAGTTTGAAATTCAACAAATACAATATATACAGGAGGATATAAGTTTTTCCCGAATTATATCCTATGTTTAAGCACTTTGTAATATTTGTGGATGTATGCCTTTCATCCATTTCCCGTCTGCATTTCATTGATTCATAGACTGGCATCGTACACAATACATACATGCAGATTCCTATAGAAGAAAGTTAGAAGAATTAAAATGAAAAGTAATAGTACACTAGGAGTTAAAAAAATTTAAAGTATTATGGCGTAAGTACCTACTCACATACCGAAAAAATGCTTTTATGATTCTACTCCCAAAAAAGTTGACAATATTGATCCTATAATTCTTATATTATATAACTTGAATTCGATGCTAAGCAAGTTTGCTGAAAACAAAATAACTCTTGAATTCTTCATTCATGGTTCTTCTATAGGTTCCTGTGGGCTCAAGTTATTCTATCAACAGTTTCATTCAACTAACTAGCTAATTCTCAAATTAATTCCTTGTCTAAAGAGTTGTGTAGCCAATTAGGACTCACGAAAGGATCTACAACAATGTTGGTAAGTTCAAAGTGGTATGTTGAACAGCAGGCAGCTTATACAAATTTCGCTCTGCCACTTTCTTGCTTTTTACCAAAAAAATATGCAACTTTCTGCTTTTCCCATTGATAGTAATAGTCTTGCGATAGTAACAGTCTTGGAGACCGTGGAACCATAAACAAAATAGAGGAAGGCCACAAATGCGATTGTCAGATGACCGGAAGAAACAGCGCCGGGTCGAAATGGATGCAAATTGCCCAGGATAGGGAGGCATGGAAGAAGGAAGAGGATGCATATATCCAAGGATGGATGTTTAGGACTAATTAGATAGATAGATAGTAACAGTCTTTACATTCCTTAAAATATATGTTTAGCCGACCCATAATTTTGCAAACCTACAAAGATTAAGATTTTTATCGGATCAGGTGCATTTTGGGATCTTCTTCTAGTCTAGTAGAAAAAATAATACGATTGGGTAAATGAGTGGCAATTCTTCAAAAGAGAGTGTATAGTTGGATTATTTGTCGTGCACTCCCCGCGTATTCTTTAAATCGCTATACAGAGTGAGTTTTATGTATGGAAACGCTCAATTTTATCGGACAGGGCCTGCACGATTTTTATAAATTTTGGTAGTTAGGGGTTTTCTAATGCGGCCAATATTATAGTGATAATTACATTGTTGTCAGATCTTCCGTTTTTCTGAAAATCTAATTAACTTTCTTATCTCAAATGGAACGCCCTGTATATTTTTTGCGTGTTGAAGTCCTTATGAAATACTTATTATTTTTCATGTTATATTTCCTAATGGCCATAATATCGAAGTTATTGCTACATTTATTAAAAAAAAATTAACAAATTATAAAAATCAATATTTTTCGGCCCGGGTAGACATTATTTTACGTTCTTTGGACCATTGGGAACAAAAAAGTTACTTTGTAATTTTTCTCTTAAGTTAATCGTTTTCGAGTGATAAACAATTTAAAACTGAAAAAAAAACGAATAATGACGATTTGCAAGGTTCAAAAACACAAATAAAAAATATTATTTTTAAAACTGCGAAGTACGCGAATTCAAGTTCAAGCCTTATTTTATCAGTCACCAATAAGTAATTTGAGCTTGTTTCATTCTAAAATATTGTTTTTTAGTTGTTAATGCAGCCCGATCGCCCGTCCTCTCAATGCGCTTCATTAACAATTATTAAAAAGCAATATTTTAGAATAAAACGTGCCAAAATTTTTTAAAGCAAACCCCTATAAGAAGGGTTTAGTTTGAATTTGAGTATACAGCAGCTTCAAAAATAATATTTCTTATTTGTGTTTTTAAACCTTGAAAATCGTCATTATTCGATTTTTTTCAGTTTTAAATTGGTTATAACTCGAAAACAATTAATTTTAGAGAAAAATTACAAAAGACCTTTTTTGTTCCCAATGATCCAAAGAATGTAAAATAAGATCTAAACGGGCCAAAAAAACTGATTTTTATAATTTGTTTAATTTTTTTTTAAATAAATGTAGCAATAACCCCGAAACTATGGCATTTAGGTATAGTATAGGGAATATAACAGAAAAAATTATCAGTATTTCTTAAGGACTTCAAAACGCAAAAATATACAGGGTGTTCGATTTGAAATAAGAAAGTTCATTAGATTTCCAGAATAATGGAAGATCTGACAACAATGTAATTATCACTAGAATATCGGGCGCATTAGAAAACCCCTACCCACCAAAATTTATAAAAATCGTGCAAGCCGTTTCCGAGATAATTGAGCGTTTTCATACATAAAACTCACTCTGTATAATAATAATTACAGATAATAACAATATTAAAACCCATAGCTTAAATTAAAACACATCTTTTGTCAAATATAAATGATATTTATGGTTGATATAATTCATTTTCCAATTTTTTTCTGTACCACAAATTGGCTGATAACTGCAAAATCCTAAATATGAGAATAGCCTTCAACACCAGACCCATTGAGGTGACGAACAGAGCAATCCATGGTATAGGTGTAGCATGTTTAATGGGTTTTAAAGTTGAAGTCATCCTTACTAAACTTTTATAATGATTGTAATACAAACCATATGTAGCTGCAATTACCCATGGAAATATCAATGCAACGTTTCTGGTCGCCAATCCTTTATTCAACATCCAGGCTGTGAGGATTATTAACAGGACATCTTGGAGATTGAAACCAATGGATACGCCTGCCATATTGGAAGAAAAATCTAATTTTGCAGCCGAATACATCGAGGAAACTAGCCATAACGTGGAGGACAACAATTTTGAATTTTTTGCTGGCATAGTAAGGAACTCTGGGCTTACATAGGAACCTTCATGTAGAATTTCATTGGAACTCATATTTAAATTTTGAAATACTAACTGCGTTGACGTTGACTGTCACTGTCACAAAATACAATAAAAAATATGACAAACGTTCATTTAGCATTTTACCCATGATCATTGGTGGTTGCTGTTTTTGTTTTTTTGACAATCAAAACTTCAAATAAAATATCCGTTAAACTAGTAACTCCATAATGAGACACTGATAACGGATAGGCTAGTTCAAATGATGGAAAAACTTGTATGTCATTAAACCTACCCAATTATAAAAAAGAATATGAAACTTATCATGAAGAATTAGAACAATTTAAGAGGAATGTAGTATTTTGTAACCTCACATATTCTTATGCGACAACAACAAGTTTCAACAGCTTATTGCCTACTTGAACACTTTTAAAATTGTGTACAATCTTGCACACTGCTCTGATTTTTGAACTCACTTCACAGATTAATCATACATATTGATTCTCGTGAATCTTCTAATGTGATTTTTGTGTTATCAAGGAGCTGGTGTTTAGGAGCTGCTCGCATATTTAGGAATGGTCTGTCGAGCAGTGTCAATTTCTTAATATTTTTCTATATCCCCGTTTTCAATATGCCAAGGAGTATTTATAATTTTCCATAGCAGTTTGTTAGGAATTGTTATCTCTATCTTCAATGACACTACAGCCCAAATCGAGCGTTGGGCTCCTCCAAACTATGCCTCCAAGTTTGCCGATCTCGCATAGATCTTCTTCGCATTTATGGCATAATTTGCGCATCCGCTGCCACTTCTTAATCCCATCTTTTCCATGGTATTCTTTTTGGTCTTGCACTTTTCACTATCTAAGGCTTTTTTTGTTAATCTTTTGACCTCCAATAATCTTTTGACCTACATGACCAGACCATAGAAATCACTGAAGTTTATCAAATTCTGAGAGCGGTACCTCTTTGAACAGTTGGTAGAGCTAGTTACCGGTTGTACCTGGTTACCTCCATACTTGGTTTTCGTTAACAGGTCCAAATATCTTCCTTATGCCTTTTCTTTACTAATTTAATTTCTGAGTTGGACTAAATTATCGATTTAGTTAAAGAATGCCATTCACAGCGGTTCGTGGCGGAAAAAGTGGGTGTTTCTCAGAGTGATGTCTCAATAAGAGTTCTTCAGCTACAAACTGATGGGTCACCTGATGAGAGGACATAAATACACATTAGTTCAAAACATAATGCAGGGAAAAATAGACGGAAAACGGAATCCAGACCGTAGAATAATGTCGTGGTTGCGGAATTTGGGAGAGTGATTTGGCTGCACCACTAATGAACTCTTTCTGTCAGATGTAAAGAAGGTTAGGTTAGCCTTGATGATTTACAATTTCCGATAGGAGTGGCACAAGAAGAAGAAGCTACAAAGTAGACATATTTTGCACTACCTCCAGTGGGTTCAAGAACACATGCAGCTCCCTCAAGAGGTTTTAAATTTTGTGCTTTTGTAGACGAGACCAGAATCTGTTTAAGTAGTGATAGCAGGTGAATTCGTGTTAGGCAAGAGCCAAAAAAAAAATTGTTTCTGTTTTTTTTCCGGCTTCTTTGCTTTAATCTCGAAAACTGTAAACTTTTAGTAAATGGTCTGTTAACAGAAATTAAAGTAGTTAAAATTCTCTAAAAATATCACTATTTACTTTTTTTTTCAGACGAACCGTTCGTTCTAAAGTGTAAGTTGAAAATTGCCAATTTTTAATGGTCTCTGCAAGACCCACTTTTTACATTCCAAAACTTTATTTTTTATTAGAATGCTGTCATTTGATAAATTTACATCCTCCATTCTGTGGAGGATGCTGATATTCTAATTATTACGACAGCTCTTGAGATGACACCGTCAAGTGGACATGTGACAGTGGTTAGGGGGAAGATATCGACCTTCTGGTCATTTTGATTGGCCTGTGTAGTCCTAACACAAAAAATACATTTTTTCTGAAACCAGGAAAAGGAAAGGTTTCGCAAAGCTTCTACAACCCTCATCTGGCTGCTGAAAAAATCCTAATGGACCATATCTTATTCCTACAATGTAGGATCGCATGTCATGCGATGAGTGGTTGTGATACTACTTCCGCATTGTTTAATCAGGGGAAACTGAAATTACTTAAAGTCCTGCAGAAGAACACCGACTTGCAACTAACCATGGAGGCTTTTAAAGACCCTAATGCACATCAGGATGCGGTTGCTACAGCAGGAAACATGTTTCTCATATGGCATAGCTCTATGTGGAAGAAAAAAGAGACCAGTCTGAACGATTTTCTAGCGAATCTGCTTCAATTAGAGTTTACGATCAGGTGCAGCAATGGTTATCTTTATATCAAGCAACACTTGACGAGCAACAAAAAGATCCAAGTGAGTGGGGTTGCCAAAAAACTACTAGTGGTCTCGTGCCAGCAGGGCCCCCGCAAGGCTGATTGGCGCCCGCGTGCGGGACATATTTTAGCGCCATTTAAATCTACTATACATATAAAACTATAAATATTTTTGAAACATTTCAACCCAGAATGAAATACTATATTATTACTTAGGCCGAATTTCCCTGAAAACTTCTATAATGTTTATTTTAATAAGTTAGGCGGGTGAAAATAAAAGAGAAAATTTAGTGTGATTTTTATTAATTGCAAATATTTAATTCAAAAGAAACTTTTAATTTTTAATGGACTGTCGGTCCTCGGCAATAACGTTATCTTTCATTCTGCGTTTAAATTTTTTAAAATACTTATTAGTTTTCTCAAGATTCGCAAAAAATTAATACATTTAAAACACATTGAAAATTTTGACAGGCGACAGTTTGCGCCTTTCCACTTAGATTTTTGGCAACATTAATGAAACACCCTGCATATTAAATTAAAAATATACATTTAAGTAAATAAACAATAATATTTTGTCATTTTAAAATTTTCAAACAAATTTTATACAGGGTGTCTACATAACTAGGAACCATATTTATGGGAAACTGTTTTATTATTAATTTTACCAGAAAAAGTTATACTTCATAAAATGTTCTGCATCGTCTATAACTCGCAGAATGCAACCATCAAATATCAAATTTTATTAATCTTATACGAGGTATGTCAAAAAATATGAATTTCGGTCAAGAGCAAAGTAGTTTTCACAACATTGAAAAGTTATTATGAAAAGTTGTTTGACTATGAATTAAAATTTGGTAAAGTGAACCATAGATTTAAAAAAGTTAACTTTTATTACAAAAATTAATTTTTTTTAAACAAATATTTAATTTGTGTTACCACCCAATCAACTGATTTATTTAAACTAGAAAAAAATCAGGCCCGGATTAAAAAATTATTTCGTTTTGGTCTTACAAAAAATTTCACCCTGTATACGCTTTTTGAAAACTCTAATATGAATTTTACAAATAAGACAAATAGGCAAATAAAATGGCATATTTATTTTTTTCCCCACATGATTACTTAATTTTTTATAAAAAAATTAACTTTGACTATGAATTAAAAGTTTGGTAAAGTGAACCATAGATTAAAAAAATTTACTTTTATTACAAAAATTAATTTTTTTTGAACAAATATATAATTTATGTTACCACCCAATCAACTGATTTATTCAGACTAGAAAAAAATCAGGCCCGGATTTAAAAAATTATTTCGTTTGGGTCTTAGAAAAAATTTCACCCTGTATACGCTTTTTGAAAACTCTAATATGAATTTTACAAATTAGACAAATAGGCAATTAAAATGGCATATTTATTTTTTTCCCCAGACGATTACTTAATTTTTTATTAAAAAATCAAATTTGTCAAAATCGGAATTTTAACCTAAAAATGAAAAAAAAAAAAGATGAAATCACGGTTTAACTCGCTACAAGGTTCCATTTTAAATTTTTTGTGAACTTTTACCATTGTGAAGACTTATGACAATTATTGTTGTATACTTTCAGTCTTCTTCTCGTAAAAGTTATGAATTTTTAAAAATAAAAGGTGCAGCTTCGTGAATTGCAAAGTTAAATCGCAAAAATTAAGTGAAAAAATTTAAAATTTATCTATTTGATCACGTCTATGTTAAACTATAGAGTCCAAAGAGGAGTTTTAGATCTAGACGTGTTATAGAAAAAAAAAATGGTGAAACGTTTAATTTTAAGAAAAACGTTGTTTAATTTTTTTTATCTTTATTGTAAAATTGCGATTTTGACAAATTTGATTTTTTAAAAAAAATTAAGTAAAAAAGTGTGGGGAAAAAATAGATATGCCATTTTAATTGCCTATTTGTCTAATTTGTCAAATTCATATTAGAGCTTTCAAAAAGCGTATACAGGGTGAAATCTTTAAGACCAAAACGAACAAATTTTTTAAAGCCGGACCTGATTTTTTTCTAGTTTGAATAAATCAGTTGATTGGGTGGTAACATAATTCAAATATTTGTTTAAAAAAATTAATTTTTGTAATAAAAGTTAATTTTTTCTAAATCTATGGTTCACTTTACCAAATTTTTAATTCATAGTCAAATTTTATTTTTTTATAAAAAATTAAGTAATCGTGTTGGGGAAAAAATAAATATGTCATTTTAATTGCCTATTTGTCTAATTTGTAAAATTAATATTAGAGTTTACAAAAAGCGTATACAGGGTGAAATTTTTTCTAAGACTTAAACGAACTAATTTTTTAAAGCCGGACCTGATTTTTTTCTAGTTTGAATAAATCGGTTGATTAGGGGGTAATGGTGTAACGATTGACCAAAATAAGAGACACATCGATCTGACCGTTCAAAAATTATGACGAATATAAATTTCTGTCAAAATTCGAAACTCACCCTGTATATTATTAAACAATGGGAGCAGACACTTTTTAATGTGTATTTGTTATTCCCCATAGGGGCCTCTATACGAGGTAGGAGTATGTACAGTTCCTCATGACTCACCCTGTATATCTCATATAAAATTGAAAAAATTTAATAGGGTTTGATGGTTACATCTTAGATTTTAGACCATGCAAAGCTTTTTAGAAAGAACTTTTTATCGTACGTTATTTGTACTTTTCAACTACGCCCTCTTCATTTATTAAAATAATGTGGTAGGTCTTTTATTATTAATAATTAGCCCTTTTCAATTATTACAAATAATGTGATAACTCTTTTATTATTATTTATTAATTAATCAATAAAAATAAAAGAGTTTTTTTGAAAGAAAAAGATTTCAATTAAAAGGATGTAACTGCATATTAAAACATATTGTTTTAATTAATTCCAAAGGTACTCTTGATCGAAATTCATATTTTGATACTCATAAGATTGACACATTTTAGTTTTTAGACTATGCGAAGCATTTTATGAAGAATAAATGTTTTCCGTAAAATTAATAATAAAAAAGTTTCTCATATGGTTCCAAGTTACGTAGACACAATGTCTTAATTATTTTCTTTTTTTTTTTCAAAATAATTGTAAATTATTGTGGATTTTATTAGAGGAAAGCCGATTATAATCGACTATTTAAAATGAATCATTATTATTAATCTATGCAATGATTATGATACTTACCATTTTCAAAATTAATTTACTTTCCACACCACTTAAAATAACAACAAATAAAAAAGATTGTAAAATATTTTTTACACGAAAACAAAAGTTTAAAATCAGGGCAGAACAAACCCAACGGATATTGCAATAATAGTCGTAGTGGTAGGTAATTATTAACACCAATATAAAATAAAATTTTAAACCTTTCACTGCAGGAAACCACCCGTTCACCAGAAACAGTAAATAATGTTTGGGTCTAATAAACGCATAGACAGAAGGGAAAAGATACTCAAGTCAAATACATAATCATAATTCATAGAGTATTTGTTTACTTAAGGCTAATTATCATAAATTCGAGTAAAATATTCACTTTATATGAGTAAAACTGCTTGATCCAGCAATCTGTGTTTTTGTTGTAGTAAAACTGCTAAGTTGCGTTTTATGGGTGTTAATTTATATTTATACTCGTCAAGGGGTGTGATTTGATGTTTATTTGACTGTTATGAGTGTCGCTTTAATTTACAACATAAATCGATTGGATGGTATGCCAAGCGTAATTCAGTCTACTTCAAAGAAAAAAATTAGGAAGGAACAACAAAATATTTTTGACACAATATTTAAGTTCAACATTTCAGGACGGGAATAATTATTTTTTCAGTAATAACACAATATTTGATTTTTGAGATTTCTCTAGCTGTTCATGAAATAATTAAAATTATTATTATTATTATTATTATTAACATTCAATAAGAATAGAGGATTAGAATCCTATTATACTCTAAAAGCTAAACAAATTTTGGTACTTAGCTGTTTTACACTTAAATACGCTGATTTACATATAATTAAATTAAAAATACAATCAATTATTATCGAGTCTATTCTTAAAACTATTTGTACTAGGAGCCATAGCGACATAAGCCGGTAATGAATTCCAAGCATAAACAACCCTATTTGATAAAAAGTTTAACCTGATGTTGGTTCTGCAGAGTTCTCTTCTTAGCTTTCTGGGATGGCCTCTTAACCGCTCATCTGTATTTATTGTAAAGAAATTTCTGAGTGAAGAAGTTTCGTAATGAAATGAATTGAATGTTGTAATTAAGTCGCCTCTAAGTCTTCGGGCGGATAATGGAACTAAATCCATGATCCTTAAACGATCTTCATATGAGGGACGCACCAATGAATACGGGATCCGTGTTACTCGTCGCTGTACATTTTCCAGCATATTTACATCACGCTGAAGAACCGGACACCACACTGAATTAGCAAATTCTAATATAGGTCTCACATAAGTTTTATACAATTTTGCTAAGGTTCGACTGTCACAGGACGAAAAAACTTTACTAATAAGATATACCATGCGATTGGCTTTATTACACTGTTGCAACGTTTGAGGAGTCCAGGACAATTGTGAGTCTATTAACACGCCGAGATCAGAGTGACAATCGGTCTTTTTTAAAACGGTGCCGTTAATAAAATAATTTAACCGAGGGTTATTCTTGCCGAGATGAAGAACGACACATTTTTCTATATTAAGCGGTAGCAACCAGTCAGTACACCATCGAGAAATGCTGTCCAAGTCTTTTTGCAAACACTGAGAGTTTATTTTAGGATTGTTGTACAGCTTTGTGTCATCCGCATAAACCGAAAACTTTGATGAAATGATGTATTTTAGCTCCGATGTAAATATATTAAACAGTAGTGGCCCTAAAACAGATCCTTGGGGGACTCCACTTATCACGTCATATAGGGGGCTACTTGAAGACTGTATTCTTACTGAAAATTTTCTTTCACTTAAGAAGGCTGAAATCCAGTTTAACAGTTGCCCGCGAATTCCAATCCTGTTTAATTTTTTCAAAAGCCTTTCCCTTGGAACTTTATCGAAAGCCTTGCTAAAATCTAAGTAGATAATATCAATATCCTGTCCCATATCTACTTCGGCAGTCCAGTCATTTAGGCAACATAACAAGTTGGTAACAACCGATCTTCCACTGGTAAAGCCATGTTGTTCGTTCGGGATTATTTGATGCTGGTTCAAAAATATGTGTAAATTATCCACAATAATTGATTCCATAACTTTGGATATAACTGGAGTGAGACTAACAGGCCTATAATTTTTGGGGTCGAGTTTATCTCCTTTCTTAAAGATTGGTTTCACCCGTGCTTCTTTCCAAATAAGTGGCAGAGTAGCAGAGTGGAATGATTGTTCCATAAGCAAATGGAGTGGATATTTAAGAGCATTTGCACATGATTTCAAGAAAGTAGGAGAAAGATTATCTGGTCCTGGAGATTTGTTGGTGTCAAGTTCTTTAAGTTTTTTAAAAATATCATCAGGAGAAAATTCTACTGAGGTAATAGAACTATGATTTACGGGTTCATAATGTAAGTCTGGGAGCGGGCCATCAGGTTCTAAAGTAAAAGATCCGTAAAAGCTCCTAGCAAAAGTTGTAGCCACTTTCAAATCATCATTTGTAATATCACCTGAGTCTGTTTTTAATTGAGGAACAGAAACTTTTGTGTTTATGGAAGTTCTAATATACTTATAAAACTTCTTTGGATTATTGCTGTCTATAATATTTTTTTCATAGTTTCTCCTAGCATTGCAAATTTTTGTTTTCAATAGATTGGCAACTTTCCTATGCGTAACAAAATCATTCTCCAAACGTGATCTTTGATACTTTTGCCAAAGAGCTTTCTTTCTCTTAATCAGTCTTTGAATATCCCAATTAATCCAGGGTTTAGAAGGAAATGTAGTTATAAGTCTTGAGCTTGTATTCTTTTTTATGATGTTGCTACATTGTTCATGAAAAATATTCCAGTTTTCCTGTACATTTGGTAACGACAGGGCGGAAGCCCAGTCAACCAGTGACACATCATGATTAATACCTCTATAATCAATAAAATATCTTGATGAGTATAGTTTTTTTGGATCAGTAACAAGAATTAACTGCATTTGGAACTGAAGAATTGCATGATCGGATTTAGCAAAAGGGGGATAGTATTCTAGATTGTTTATTAAATCATTATCAGAAGTAATAATTAAATCCAAGATGGAGGGTTGCTGCCCAGAACGGAAACGAGTTGGTTCAGTAACGATTTGTTGGAGATGTGAATCTTGTACAAAATCAAGAAGAAGTCTAGATGAAGCATTTTGAGGTACAGGATGTGGCCATTTTAAATCTCTATGATTGAAGTCACCGGCAATAATTAGGTTTTTGTAAGTTGAAGCTAGAACGGATAAAAAATTAATAAGTTGAACATAATTATTATAAGCAGTATCAGGCGGTCTGTAAACACAGCAAATCGTAAAAGATAAGTGTTTATTATGAAAGAGAAGACATATTGCCTCGAAGCCAGGAATATTGGAAGGTAAAACAGTTACTGTAAATTGAGAAAAAACAGAATCTAACACATAAATGCATACTCCACCTCCAGTCGAAAGCCGGTCGTTGCGGAATATAGTATAACCTTGTACATCTATGATAGAATTAGGTATATGTGGTTTAAGCCAGGATTCTGTTATAAGCATAATAGCAGGCTTCTCTAAATCCATATAAGGAACAAATTCATTGAGTTTTGCCATTAAAGAATCAATATTAGTATAAGATATAGAGAAATTAAGAAAATTTGACTGTTTCAGTTTTTTGATGGTACAATAGAGGGGGTTCCTCTGATGAACTTTATAGTAATATCAGTCTCGCCTTTAGCCTTTCGATCATTTAGCTCCTTTCTCAACTGATCCAAATACTCCATTTGCTTAGGTGTTTTATCATCTCTAATAATAAATTTATCAAAACGGGTTCCCGTTAATGAGTTCTTGCGTTTAAGAATATCCTTTGCAATTGATGCATTGTTAAATGAAAGTTTCATTAATTTTGGTCTATTGGGTGAAGGTTTGCCAATTCTGGTTATGCTAACAGGAATATGTGGGGTTGAATTCCCACACACTACCCCCAAAATATCGGATGCTAATTCTTCATCATGCTTTTTACGTTGATCGATACTGCCTGTACTTTCTGGAGCACCAACAATAATTATATTCTGAGCTCGCACCATCCTCTCAGTTGCCTCCGAAACAACTTCTTCAAAAGTTTGTGGTGACATCTTTTGGTTTGTAATTTGTGTGCTTAGATCATCAAACTTTTTATTTAATTCTGACATTTTAGTTTCAAACTCATTTTTAAAGCCTTCAAAAAAAGATTTTAATTGATCAAGATTACCAATATTTCCTGAACAATTATTACAAAGAATCTTAACGCTTCGTGATTTATTTCTAGTCATTCTAACATCTTCGGCGGATTGCATTCCAACACACTTCAAATGAACAGTAGATCGACATCCGTCACACATTGTTGTTGGCGTAGACCCTAAAGCTGATCGACAATTCTGGCAATCACTCATATTTAAAGCTGTTTGACCTTGGTAACGATAAACAATTATTGACTAACCTGTTTTATACGGCAGAACAGCTTCCAGATATCTTCTAATTACTCGCTTAATTTATGTTGCACAGTTTTTAATTTTTCACTAATATTACCACTATAATTAGACGATTAAATTGATGCCAATTAAACAATACAAAAATAACTATTTCCTTGCAAAAATAGCAAATAACTACGAGCGATTTTAAAAACGTTCTACACAGTACCGTGTTTGGTTATAATGTATATAAAAAATGATTATCTCATTTAAAATAAATATTTCTTATTTACCAAATCTTCAGTTTAGCGCCCCTTTGCGGTTACGCCCGCGTGCGCTGCACGCGTTGCACGCCCGGTTACGGGGGCCCTGCGTGCCAGTACCAACCAGTTTGGACCCTGAACAAAACTCACTACTATGCTATATTTCTTGTAAATGTAAAAAGGGCGGCCTCCATTGTTTTCCAATTTGCACATCATGCGAAGGACTATGTGACAACATTGAGCTCCCTGAAAATACATATCTTTGATGTAGACGTAGAAGAGACTGAAGAAAGAGACAGAGGTATGTAGAATCTCATAAGTTATTTCGTAATCATTCATCTCTCCTTGATATATTATGATCAGAAGTCAGTATCTCACTACCTCTTTTGTTTTCCAGGAGAACGACCCCTGAAGCTGACGATGGAGCAATCACACTCTGAGCCAGGACACGATGCCATCGAAGTGATTGTGAAGTTTTGTGATACTGACTTTGTACAATTTCGACCTTTTGTTTTTCTTTTTAATTACTTGTGCAGAAAACTAGAAAAAAATTTATCAAATGACAGCATTCTAATAAAAAATAAAGTTTTGAAATGTAAAAAGTGGGTTTTACAGAGACCGTTAAAAATTGTCAATTTTCAACTTGCACTTTAGACCGAACGGTTGGTCTAAAAAAAAAGTAGATAGTGATGTTGGTAGAAAATTTTAAGTACTTAAATTTTTGTTAACAGTCCATTTACTAAAAGTTAATAAATTTCGAGATTTACGCAAAAAAGCGGGAAAAAGCAGAAATTTTCCGTTTTTTTCGCGATTTACTTAATGTTCCGTCACGAAATTTTGTCCGCAAACCTCATATTCGGACTCAGCAGACCAAAATACATATATAATGAAAGAAATCAGAACTACCCCAAAACTTTCCCACTAGGGGGCTCGTAGAGTACAAATTGACTGAATTATGTATCTTTTTTATGTGCACATTTGTATTAAGGTAAGTTAGGTTTAATCAAACTACACTGCGCGTCATAGAAAACCGGCACCCTAAAAAATGGGTCATTTTTAATGTCGCGTATCCCCTTAACCTGTTATCCGATTTAAGTGATTTTTTTAATATGTTATAGCCTTATTCTTTGTCAATATTCCTGTAATAATATTATTGCTAAACAGGTAAATTTTCATTGTATACAGGGTGTACGAATCAAACTGTGTTTTTTTCTCAAAGTTCGCAACACCCTGTGGAATATTATAGCCTTCATAAAATACTAAAATTAAATCCCGATTATAGCCTCAGGTTATCTGAACATTCTGTTTTTTTATTCATTCTCTTATGTTGGATAGTACAAAAGTTATGTACTTTAACAACTAGTCACGTTCTTCATCACTATAGGTTGCTTGTAAATAAGTGCGACAAACTTTAAGGTGCAATTTCGCATGAAAAAATAACGACCGTTTGCTTTATAAACTTATGTCCGCAAATGCTTCGTTTACGAGATACGGGATGTTAAATTATTTTTACAAACTGACGATTTATTTTATTGCCCTAAAATTGGTTGAGACATGCAAGTGAAATTTGGTAGGTTCTTCTTCTTCAGGTGCCGTCCTCGTTCCGAAGTTTGGCTATCATCAAGGCTATGCGTATTTTTGATACCGTAGATCTCTGGTAGGTTCTAAGAGATAGTTATTACGAATTTTTTGACTTGCAATCAAGAATTGTATATTCACTATTGGCGTGCATACGGGTAATATGACCGATCATATTACCCGTATGCACGCCGATGGTGAATATAAAATTCTTAATTGTATGTCAAAAAATGTGCAATAACTACGTCTTAAAACCCACCAAATTTCATTTGCATATCTCAACTGGTTTTAAAGCAATAAATAAATCGTCAGTTTGTAAGAAAAAATTCAACATCCCGTATCTCGCAAACGAAGAATTTGCGGACATACGATTATAAAGCAAACTGTCATTATTTTTTAATGGAGAATTACCCCTTAAAGTTTGTCGCACTTGTTTAAAAACACCCTGTACTGAAAAAGAACATGGCTAATTGTTAAAGTACCTAACTTTTGTATTATCCAACGTAAGCGAATGAATCAAAAAACAAAATGTTGAAAATAACTAAGGCTATAGTTGGGTTTTAATTTCAGTATTTTATAAATGCTAGGATATTTCACAGGGTGTTGCGAACTTTGAGAAAAAAACACAGTTTGATTCGTACACCCGGTATACAATGAAAATTTACCTGTTTAGCAAAAATATTATTACAGGGATATTGACAAAGCCTACGGCTATAAGATATTCAAAAAATTACTTAAATCAGACAACACCACTTTTAGGGTGCCCGTTTCCTATGACTCGCAGTTTATTTTTAGTCCCAGAATATCTTATTTATTTATAACCTACGTTTTTGTTACACTCTGATAATAAACTGAAATCAATCAATTTGATGACAAATATTTTTTATTGTTCATAGATTTTCATCCTTTAATTGATAAAGTAACTCCGGTATTTAAGTGTCTACTTTCTTTAATTATAAATAAAATTAATTGGTTCAAAACCTCTAGCAAAGCATCCACATGGATATCCTTTCTCATTGCAGAATATCTCAAAATCCATCAAGGGCATATACGAGATTTCAACATTCCACATGTAATGACCAGACATTCTTACGTACTTTACTATCCCTTTCAAATTATCCATTATCCAGCGTTGCGATTCCTTTTCATTTTAATTTGAGTACATAGAGAAAATTAACGATCCGTTACATGGGAATGTCACCAGCATCTCTTTTGGAACTTTGAGGTTAATCATTTTTGTCTACCTAAAAAGACTCATTATATAATAGGTACACATAGACCGGGCAGTATCGTCGCCCCCGCTAGCGAAATTATTCCGATTCGATTTTTTTGCACAAACTTACTCAAAAAGAGGTCCTTAGAACATATCCACAGGGTGCCGGGCGGTGCCGTGGTCGAAAAATTGTTTAAATTTTTTTTTGAACAAATTCACAAAAATAATTTTTTCATTTTGAACAAAATTTTTTTAGATAAATTGGCTTACTCTGAGCAAAAAAGGTTTATGTCATTTTTTTATAAAATTGATTTTTGTCGAGTTATATGCGATTAAATATTTGAAAAATGCGAAAATATCCATTTTCAAGGCTTAATAACTCGATTAAACATTATTATTATGAAATTCAAAAAGTCACCAAATCAAGTATCAAATCCCTTCTTCAAGGTTCTGAAGAGATTTTTGTCATTATTTTATTAGAAAGCTGCTATTTTTAATTATTAACAATTAGCGCTATAGTCCAGGATGTATCGTCGCCCCCGTTAGTGAAATTATTCCGATTCCATTTTTTTGCAGAAATTTACTCAAAACGAGGTCCTTATCACATATCCACAGGGTGCCGGGCGGTGACGTGGTCGAAAAATTGTTTAAACAATTTTTTTTAAACAAATTCACAAAAATAATTTTTTCACTTCGAACAAATTTTTTTTTAGATAATTTGGGACATTCTGAGCAAAAAATATCTCTTGTGATTTTTTTCTAAAATTGATTGTTGTCGAATTATACGCGATTTATAATTTGAAAAATGCGAAAATGGCCATATAACTCGACAACAATCAATTTTAGAGAAAAATCACAAGAGACCTTTTTTGCTCAGAATAACCCAAATTATCTAAAAAAAATTGTTCGCAATAAAAAAATATTTTTGTGAATTCGTTTAAAAAAAATTGTTTAAACAATTATTCGACTACGGCACCGCCCGGCACCCTGTGGATATGTTATAAGGACCTTGTTTTGAGTAAGTTTCTGCAAAAAAATGGAATCGGAATAATTTCACTAACGGGGGCGACGCCGACGGATACATCCTGGAATATAGCGCTAATTGTTAATAATTAAAAATAACAGCTTTGTAATAAAATAATGACAAAGATCTCTTCAGGACCTTGAAGAAGGGGTTTGAAAATTTATTTTTTCACTTTTTGAATTTCATAATAATAATAATTACTCGAGTTATTAAGCCTTGAAAATGGCCATTTTCGCATTTTTCAAATTTTTAATTGCATATAACTCGACAACAATCAATTTTAGAAAAAAAAATGACAAGAGACCTTTTTTGCTTAGAATAAGCCAATTTATCTAAAAAAAAGTTGTTCGAAATGAAAAAATTATTTTTGTGAATTTGTTTAAAAAAAAATTGTTTAAACAATTTTTCGACCACGGCACCGCCCGGAACCCTGTGGATATGTTATCAGGATCTCTTTTTGAGTAAGTTTGTGCAAAAAAATCGAATCGGAATAATTTCGCTAGCGTGGGCGACGATACTGTCCGGTCTAACAGAAATATACACTCGCCGACACAAAATTCCTGCAACCAAAATTTTTGATTAAGTTTGACAATAATTGTCAAACTTAATTAAAAATTATTAAATTATTATATAAATTATTTATAACTTTATTATTTGTACTCAGATTTTTCAGATTCTTGCATCAGTTTGTAGGTATAGTCAGTTCCCTAAACTCAGACACAACTGGCTAATGATTTTAGTAAGTAATTTTGTCAATTAGGTAAAATTGGCAAAAAAAAATAATTACTAAATAGTTAGTAATTTTACAGTTAGTAAATTAACCAAAACCAAAAAAAAATTATACTAAAATCACTAACCAGTTGTGTCTGAGTTTAGCGAACCAACTATATAGGGTGAATCAGATAAAGGGCCTATTAGATATATCTCGAGAACTAAAGGTAAGAGAATCATGAAAATTGGAATACAGGGGTTTTGAGGTATGAACTATTTAATGAAAATATTTTGGTCCGTTTGCTACTTCCGGTTATACTGGAAGTTGATTGTAACTTCGATTTTTTAAATGGGATACCCTGTATGTTTTTACATTTTTGGATTCTGCGTCTTATTTCTTAAAATATAAGGTTTTGTCATATTATACAAGCTAGTTTAAAAGATAATTACGTTTTTTTATAAATTTTGTAGCAAACTTCATATCCTGTAGAATTGTACTGATTTGATATTAAAAACTCCATTTATGTTCAAGTGATTTTTAGTATAGTCTACTATTATTAAAATTTATTATTGTAGCTAAATGTTTAATTTTAGTATACGGGTGATTCGCCAAAATAGAGGTATTTCGGCCAATATCGAGGTAGAGAAATTTAATTTAAAACATGGTTTAGAATTAGTTCATTTTTAAATATTTTTTATAAAATGAGCTATTCAACTTACCCATGATACCAGCAGAGATCATTCTTAAATATTTTCCGAAAAACAGAAATGTGACTTCGGAGTTCACTAAGTGTCCACGGTGTTGACGTAATTCTCTTTTAATTGAAATTTATGATCGTAACAATTAAATAAAAATTGGTATGTAATAAAACTACAAAACACTTCCATTTTGATATAAACTACTACAGAAAAACATGAAAAATAGGTAAAATATCAATTGCGTCGGAGTTGATTTAGACCGGCCTTCGTGTTGACAAAACTTTCCAATATGTAGCCGTGTCTTCTCCATTAAACTTTAAAAATCTAATCTGCTTCTGAACACAATCTTGGCATTTTCTTTCTATACATTCTTCTGTCTTTTCTGCGCAACATAATGATTTGTTAGCCGCTTCCACACATGAGCTCCATGTTTTCACATAATGTGCATACATAGACAGATGTCTCTTTTATCAATATTAGAGAAGACTACCCAAAATGGTATATTCTTACAGAAATAAGCATAGCTGCATAAAATATTACTATCTTTTATAAAATCTTTATTTAACGATTTTGGGGGTTTTCGCCTTCATTTTTCTGTCGTACTCCAGTGTATAAGAGCCATTTTCTATAAAAAGAAGATAATATTACCAAACCGACCGAAACATCTTGAGAGCTTACCCATTAACCCTTTTCCTATATCAGACTAAATTTAAATTGTATTTTTTTAGTTTAAGAATGACCACTCACACACTTTCAACAACTCCGAGGCACGTTCGTCAACTCCGAGGCACGACTGGGCTGGAGTTGATGGCTTCGGTGTTGATGATTTCATACATTTTTAATTCTACTTTCTACAAATATTAAAAATAATTCTGCTTTATTCATAGGGTGTCAAAAAACTTTATAGCGCATACTTAAAAGAAAAACATATTAAAAAAATTAGCAAAATTAAGTTTTTACGATGGCTTCGGTGTTGACTGTATAAAAACATACGCTTAGCTTAAGACAACTTGAAAAATTTTCTATCGCTTAACGATATCATGTTCGTCCACTTTCTTTCACAATTTGGGTTAGACTGAAGCGTTCCTCTGTTGTCAAGCTGCCTGCCATACAGTATAGTGCAGTTTGGCCTAAATTTTCATATATTTTCATGAAGCCTCGGTGTTGATGCAGAAAGTTGGTTACAGTTTTTAGTAGTAGATTTTTATGGTTTAATTTTAAAAATGAAAGTTATTAATTTGACAGTTTTAAATTACATTTGGTTTTTAATTAATTATTGATAAAATAATCTGCACTTTTGTAACTTTTCAATGTGTAATACTATAAAACAGATCAAAAAACCAGGTGGGTTACAGCCTCGGAGTTGATATTTTGACATTAAAATTGCATAAAATGGTTGTAAAAATACTTTTTTTTTTAATTAATGTTAAGTGGCTTACATTTATCTATTGTATAACTTAACTTTGGCAACATAATTTGAAACAGTATGTAAAGGACTTAAGAAAAAAGCGAGTTACACAATATGCCGCTTATTTTGGCGAACCACCCATACAGGGTTGGTCGAAACTAGGAATGAGTATTATCTGAGTTTTCTTAAATAGAAGACCCTGTATTTTAGTATTGTAATGAAATAATATTTTATAGTACTTTTTTATTTCTTAAGCATTCCCTATACCTAACTGCTTTAATTTGTAAGTTATTCGTAGTTCTTTAAGCCAAACATAAATTGCAACAAAAATTACGTGAAATTTTATTAGGTTTGCCGTGAAAATATTCAATCATAAATAATTTTTTGAAAATAAATACATGTTAATCTAGAATGATCCTTAATTTATTAATATTGGATGAGATACCAAAATGCCTACGTTGTTAATATTGTTGATGCATAAAATATTAATCAACTATTTTCAATGGGAAATAAGCCACAATTTTACCAAAAAATAAATGATTTTATTAACGTTTCGACGCCCAAGTCGGGTGTCAAAATACAAAATAATAATACATAATACAGTATTATATCTCGCGCATCTTCAGGCGGTGGTTTACCAATATGATATCACATGATATTACATGATATTACATGATAGTAGATTTATCTTGCGATAGAAATAGAAATATGTTTTATTGTCGTTGAAAATTGTACAATTTTATAGACAAAGCTTTTAAAAAGTCAAAAACAAATATAGCGTCATCGAACGGTGAGGCTAGCTACTTATCGAATCACTTGCGTATGCCAGATATCAAAAAAATGCATTTTGCATATATTTCGGTGTCTAATTATAATAAAAACGCCCTTACGACAATATAATCTGCGTAAAGTAATAACTGTGTTGGTAGCGTTTATGGGAATATCCTCCATATAAGTCAAGTATGGAGAAAAAATTGGAGATATATTATTTGAAAACACACAGTCACAATGTCATTTTTACTTATGATTCACCCTGTATACTCTACTGTTTCTAGGGAGAAAAATGTATTACAATGAACCACAAAGAAATTTACCGGTAGCACGATTAGATTATTGTTTCAGAGAATATCATCTATTAATATATAAAACAAAGCTAATATGACAATTTCATTGTGTCATTACAAACTCAATTGTTATAAATTGAGGAAGTATAATTTAAATATTAATCATCCACTGAATACACAATGCTCCCATATGCTGCGTACGAGCACACGAGACGCACTCAATCAACCAAGGTTCGTTAATTACCAATTAAAACTTTCGATTGTTTTCACACTGTCTCTTGGTTAAAATTGTTAATTAAGTCTGTGGCTAGATGTCCCCGTCCTAATTGATGAAGTCATCAATATTCCAGTTACTGTATTTTAATTCTAATTTAATCTACGGAATTCGAATATATGGGATAATAATTTCGAAGCAAAAATTGTGAGCGCATAATAAAATATAATCTTGTGTGGCATTTAACAATTACACATGTACTCGTACCCCTTATTATTATTATTAGTAAAATTGACTACATATCTGTGATCTGTAATAATCTTGGACAACAATTGTATATTGTTGCAAATGGGTCTACCCCAAAATCCCGACAGCCAAAATCCCGAAAGCCACAATCTCGACGGCCAAAATCCCGACACGACAGAATCCCGACAGGCCAAAATCCCGACAGGCCAGAATCCCGACAGGCTTGATAAATTTCTTTTAACATATAATTATATTTATTTCTTGTTTTTTGTTTATGGCCATTTGTTTTTTATTTTTTGTTACTAAACAAAAGTATTTACCATTTAATATGAACTAATTTTCTAGTTCACAAGTTTACTTTCATATAATAGATATTATTATGTCACTTACAACCTTCCATTTCAGTAAGTATAGCTTTTATATTATAAAATGAAGTGTTTAAATAATTTTTACTTTTAACATACATAATAATTAGTACCCGTACTTATTAGTAAGTAATAATTTTTCAATTGCAACACTCTATCATATGATTTGGTATTGCATTTGAAAAGGAAACAATAAATATTCAAAATGTAGTGGTCGGAATTTTTACTTATGCGAGGATTGTTGCATGTCGGGATTTTGGCCTATCGGCATTCTGGCTGTCGGGATTTTGGGCGCCACCGGTTGCAAATTATAACGTTGGTACAACAAACACTTTGGTACAAAATATATGTATAAAATGTCGAGAATCATAAGGAGATCAAACAATTTTATAAAAACAAAAAAGATTCTTAATCCACCACTGACTGAAAACAACAGAAATTTAGCAACTGCGTACCTTCAGACGTATTTCGACTCTCCAAGGAAATGGTACAGGTAACGGCAAAGGAAAAGATTTACTACTGCCTATTGGACACTGTAAAAGGATCTGACAACAAGAACTGGCAAAAGTAACTACAATTCCAACAATATGGCCCCAAGCTGAACTACCTATCTATATTATCACCGACACTTGAACGTATGTGTCCCCTTTTTCTCTTCAGGATTCTCTGTCCTGGGCTATACCCATCCATTTCGAACCAGCATGTTTTTCATGTCGTCGATTCATCTCATTTGAGGTCTTCCTATTTCTCTTCAGTAATCCCAGGCTCTCCAGTGCAGTATTTGGTTATTCCATCTGCCATCGTTTTACCTTGCACGGCAAATTTCCATTTCAGTTCTGCTATTTTTAATCTTACACATGAATTTAACGAATCGGTATCAGGATAAACATTTTAAGGCATTTCATATTTTGTGTTTCAGAATATAATAAAAGTATTTAAACACGCAATTAAAAATTATTTAAATAAAATGTTTACTTAGAAAGTTAGGAATGTCTAAGGACGGTTGTCGGCTTAAAGATTTCACGAATTACTTCATTATTCCTTTGTCTAAGTAGGTATATTATGCAAATTTAAGGAACAATAAGAGGGATAAACTTTTAAAAATATTTTTAAAAGTTTGTATGTACATATTTAAATATTTAAAGTTTGTATGTGTTTAAAGACTTTTAACATATTCTGAAACACTACATAAATATAAAATGTGTTAAACATGTTTATCCAGGTACCTACTATTTCGTTAAATTGATAAACATAATTTCAATTGTAACTGTAACAACAGTTAGTTTCGTCGTTAACAAAAATAAACAGAATAATTCAATGTGGACGTTACGAATTGTCCGTTACGAATTTGTATAGATACGAAGTGTCGCCGTTATGAAGTTCGCCGTACGAACTGTTTCTGTTACGAGTTGTCCGTTACCAATTGTCCGGTTACGAACTGTCGCGTTACGAGATGTCTGGTCACGTGATTTTTCATATCCACCCAAGCTGAACACCATACAAAAAACTGAAAAATAGAGATAAGGATATAACCCAAAAAATTAGATCAGAAGCTTTCATACCATACATTATGAATCAAACCAATAAATCTACAATTATTGACATATGTATCTTGTATTCTCAGTGGATTTAGAGGTGATTCCGTGACATATCTGACCTCCACTTTTGCCTATTGGCAGGCACCGTGTCAGACATGATAACTATTCCACCCAGTCTGTTATGCAAAAATTCCTACTCAATTTAGAGCTTCCTTCTTTAGCATAGTCTCAAACCACCATGGTATAGCAGTTAAAGGTCTCATCACAAGATCCATACAACTCAGTGGTAACTCCAATAGACAAGACTAGAGAATGGACAAAACATGTACACAAAAGACGAGAACCAACCACGTACACGTCTTAACAAATAAACTTTCCACTAAAAATTTAGAAGTTCCTATAGAACACATCCTGTGGAACTTCTGGTATACTGATATTTCTTGCATCCTCATCCATATCATCCTCTCATCGTTTTGTTGGTCTTCAAATAGGCGCTTCCCCTGCATTCTTGCATTTAATAGTTTTTTGGCAACCTATTTTTTTCCATCCCAAATACATGGACCATCCATTGAAGACGCTGTAGTCGTACAAACTCAGATAAAGGTGGTTCCTTAGGCCAGAATAGATAAATCCAAACCAGGTCTGAGAAATAGGCAAATTTCTCTCCGTTAATTACATTTCCGTAAGTTTCTCTCCTGAGTCGTACCAATTGCATTTTTTTTACATGACCTGCCTAAGCGTGTCCCCCAGGTCTTCTTTGATCTTCCTCTCCTACTCCTTCCAGGAACTTGCAAGCCAGTAATTCTGCGTATTAAGTGATTAACGTCTCGACGTTGTAGATACCTGAACCATCTTTTCCTGTGATCTCTCATGTTAGCATCAATCGGTGCCACCTCTAGACCTCAAATAGGAAGAGCCTAAGGAAGTTTCTAAATCAGCTTTATCTTTTCTGTCTAGAGGGTACATGAATTTTAAACCCAGATGATGATAAATCTTGTGGCCAGTGAAAATATATGCCTAGGAACAGGATCCATAGATCAGGTATTGGCCTATAAATACCTAGGTCACCAGATTTACATAGGAAAATATAATTAGGCTCAAACATTTGAGCTTATCTTTCGTATAAGTCTGACTTGCACAGGCTTCAGAAAGTTAAATTTTCAAATAAGTCATATTTTTAAATCTTCCGTCTTCCTTTGTAACATGTCTTAAAAGATACACCTTTATCAAATATGCGTTGCCTTTTTCCTGATGACAAGGAAAACAATGCTAAAGATCGATGTAGCTTAAGATGGCTATGGTGGGCGAGACAAGATCCCAAACCGCCAGTTACAACGAAGATCAGGAATGTCTAATGCTACAGCGAGAATAGAACATTGAGATGGAACTAGGCAGATCACGGAACTCGAATGACAAATAGGAGATGGACTTAGCAGATACTGGACTGATGATCAAAAACTGAATACAGGAAGCACAAAATCGAAACAGATGGAAATTATGAGGGAGATCTATTTATATCTACCAGTGGACAAGGGTAGATTGACTAATGATTATATCTAAATCAAATTAATGCAAAATAAAAACGTTTTGCATAAAAGGGTAATACATCTCTGTATGTTGAAAATATGGTAACTTGATTCTTATTTGTACAGTACTTCAGACGAACGTCAATAACGCTGAAATATACTATAAGATATTAGATATATACAATTGGATATATTTTAGGTAACACTGGGTCACACTACGTCTAGCCTTTCTGCTGATTGAAATACCGTCTCTTTCATTCATTGATGAAAAGTACCATGACTCACTTGAATTCAGGTATCATTAGATTACTATAATTATACAGTATGAAACGTAGTTTCTCACAGGAACATCCTTTGTGACATAGTTCGAAAGGAAATCAGACATCACCATCACGGGCGATTTTATATTTAAAGTTTCACTTTTTATATAATCTCTTTTTGATGAGTCATAATGAGTTGCCTTTTGATAACTAGACGAAGCATCCGATAGACGAATACAGGAGTAAAGATTTAAACGATGTGAAGATTTTTTGCAGATTATACTATGTAATAACAGTGTCTAATACGAAGACCGTCTTGTTAATTATAGTGAAGATGAAAGTTGGTTACAAATTAAAATGAGTAACATAAATTCTGAAAGATCAAATTCAAGGTAAATATAGGTAATATTTACATGCAATTTAGCTCTCCAGGTCTAGAAAGCTCATGGCTTGGTTTATTACGTTTCTATTCTTTTCTGTTTGCTGCTTAATTTTTCCGATTTGGAATTTTAAACTCTTCTATATCTTTTTTACTTACTCATTTTTCGTTTAATCCCATTTTACGTAGTACTTTGTAAATTTCTTTTTGTTTTACTCTGCCAAGAACTTGTTTAAAGTCGATGACTATGATGGCCACTGTAGGTTACCCATATTAGTGACTTTCTGCTTGAATTTTGCTTGATGCTCTTCAGAATTTACATTAATATTTTCTAAGTTCATGATCTATTTGTCAAAATAGCTTATAGTATGGTATACCTAGACCCAAAACCAGATATCCAAAATGAAAGTTATCCTCCAACATCAAATTGTTCTATATGGTCCACATAATGTTCAGAAAAAAGTCACACCATTTTGAGCGTTGGGTTTAAGGGGGGGGGGGGAGAGGTGGAGAAATCGGTAACTTCATAGTTTTTTACTATGCGGTTTATTTCTAAATATATATTTCTATTCAATATGTCTAAAACTATGCGGTGTAGCATGAACAACCTTCTATACAAAAATGTTCTACATTAAATTTGAAATAAAAAAGGTTCTATGTATAATCCTTCTAAACTCAACGGTTCCAAAGTTACGGAGGTAGCTATAATTGGTCCAAAAAAGGCCTAATCCAAACATCCAAAGTAAAAGTTTTTTCCAACGCCAAATTGTTCTATATGATCCACATATTGTTCAGTAAGAAGCTACACCATTTTGAGCGTCAGGTTTGGGGGGGAGATGGGGGAGAAGCGGAGAAGTCGGTAAATTAGTAGTTTTTTTTACGTTTTTCGTCAATATTTCTAAAACTGTGCTTTAGCGTAAACAATGTTCTATACAAAAATTTTCAACATAAAATTTAAAACAAAAAATAATACGTATACATAATTGTTATAAAATCAATGGTTCCAGAGTTACCGAGGTTGAAATTTGGAGGTTTTCGATACTTTTTATATTCTTTGGGCAATTTTCTTTAACAGGATTGTGTTTTGTAAATAAAATTTGCTATTTCAGTGGTCGATGGTCTGTTAGTGATAAGCCCTTGAAAAAACGTCAACCTCATTACCCAAAATTATCATCAATTGCCCAAAAAATATAAAAAGTATCGAAAACCTCAACTTTTCACCCTCCGTAACTTTGGAGCCGTTGATTTTATAATAATTGTGTATAGTACTTTTTTGTTTTAAATTAGAAATATTAACGAAAAACGTAAAAAAACTACTAATTTACCGACTTCTCCCCCTATCTTCCCCCCAAACCGGACGCTCAAAATGGAGACCTTTTACTGGACAATATGTGGACCATATAGAACAATTTGGTATTGGAGGAAAACTTTTACTTTGCATGTCTGGGTTAGGCCTTTTTTTGGACCAATTATACTATACTACCTCCGTAACTTTGGAACCGTTCATTTTAGAAGGATTATGCATAGGGCCTTTTTTATTTTTAATTTAATGTAGAACATTTTTGTATAGAAGGTTGTTCATGCTAAACCGCATAGTTTTAGAAATATTTACGAAAAACGTAAAAAACTACGAATTTACCGATTTCTCCCCCTCTCCCCCCAAACCCGACACTCAAAATGGTGTGACTTTTTTCTAAACATTATGTGGACCATATAGAATAATTCGGTGTTGTAGGATAACTTTCAATTTGGATGTCTGGGTTATGCCATATTATTCTTTATACATATTGTAAGTATTTTATAAATGCTATTGACCTGTAGTTGTAGCATAAACTTTTGTCGTTTTTTATGTGAATACGGCACAGTGTCGCTTCGGTCCATTCTTTCGCTATAGGTATATTCTTGTTATCATATTATTTCTTTTAAGAAATTGTCTTAGAATTGTAAGAAAATGAATTATTGGCGTAGATGTTGCCAAATCACTACAAGATATTATATAGCAAGGAATACTGAAATCAGAGAGCATATGGGCATAGACATTGACATCCTGGAAATTGCAAGGATATTGAGTGCAAGCATCGACGCTAAAGAAACAGATCGGCGATAGATTAGAGACTTTCGAAATTTGGGCCCAAAGAAGCATGCTTACACTGAAAAAAAAATTAGTTCGTAATATTGATTAACAGTGATTATTGAATAGTATTTCGTTGTATCAACAATTTAATTTTTTGTTTCAACGAACTTTTAGACATTGATCAATGTATTTTGTTATTGTCACAATGATTAAATAATAATTGTGAAAATAACTAGAGTACATTAATCAATAACACTCAATTTATTCAGACAATAAGTTAGTTTCGTATATTTAATAAATAATGGTAATTCTGACAGAAAAGCACTTTGTTGATTTCGTAGATGATAAGCAATTACCTTGGTTTATCGTCACAACGTACAGATTTCATTAAAACAATGTACACATGTTGTTAATATAGAGTAATACTTAATTATTCCATACATGTAAACTGATTGTTGTGACAACGAATGCATTATTCAATCTACTACTGCGTTTAATAACCACAATCAATGCGTTCATGGTAACAATAAACGAAGTTGTTGAAACAATAATGTTTTGCTTGACCATTTGAAATGTAACGGCTTTTCCTTATCGTTCTTTGTTAAAAAATGTTGTTACCTCTGCCGAAATGCCGAATAATTTCATTTCGTTTTGAAGTGTAGTCCTTACTAGAAGTAAGTTTTCGTGTGTCTAATATCGTATTCATTTTTTTCGAATCCTGAGAAAACTAATTAGTACTTTTGAAAAATTTAAACGCAGAATAAAATACTACAGTATTATCGAGGGTCTGAAGTTCCTGAGAACTTCTGTATTGATTATTTTAATAAGTCACAGGGGTGAAAAAGAGAAAATTTAGTATGATTTTTAATTTCAAATATACCATTCAAAAGAAACTTTTTGTTTATTATAAGGGACTTTCAGCCCTCGGTAATAATTCAATTTTTTTTCTGCGTTTAAATTTTTCAAAAATACTTATTAGTTTTCTCAGGATTCCAAAAAAAAATGAATGCGTTAAAAAAGAATTCGATCGAAAGTTTGCACCTGCGCTCTCCAAAAGGATTAAAGGGTTATACAATTTTGGAATCACTATTTCAAACTCTTTTAAATGAGCTGTCACATGATGTACTTTCAATTTAAAAAAAAACCAAAGTTGTGGCTGTCACCTGAAGAGGGATCGCGTAAAGTTCAAAACATTGATGTTATAATATGCTTTGATTATTTTAAAAATCGACCTATCCGAGCGTTTTGCTTATGTGCTAAAAATTAATAAGTTAATAAGGGGGCAACACTTTTTCCAGCGCACTGTGTAAGTGAAATCATATTGAGAAATCACACAGTGTAAAGTCCATTAGGTTTACGACAAAAAAGCGGGATTTGCAAAATTATTATTAATCAACTAATATCACACATTAAGCTAATGCATTCAGTAATTATCAATATAAAATACGTTCATAGTAGGAATGAACGAAACTGATTGTAGGGATGAATAGAATTGCTTGTAAGAATAACCGTATTTATTGTGGGAATGAACGGAATTAATTGTAAGAATAAACGGAAATAATTGTAGAAATAAACGAAATACGTTAGTAGAAATAACACTGTTATTGACACAACGAATAGTCTTCGTCGGTCAATTAACGACGTTGTTGTTTCAATGAATAGTGTTCGTTTGCTCAGTGAACAGTGTTCGTAATACTAATAAATGGATCTTCATCCATTCAATAAACGTAATACATTGGATCAACTAACGAAAATAATGAATTAATGAACATTACTTTGTTGTTCCAATAAAACCAAGAATTGGACAAATTTTAAGTATTGCTTTTGTTGTCTGAATAACATTTTTATTAATATTACGTACCTTTTTCGTCGAGTGTATAATAAGCTGGGTGAAGAGATTTACAAACAACGTACTATTGAGAAGAATAAGAAAATAAGAACAAGTCCTAAAAGCTGCCAAAATTAGAAAGTTGCAATATTTGGGCCACGCTATGAGAGGTTAGCGTTACAAACTGGTGCAGGTGAGCATGCAAGGGTGAAGAATCCGAGGTAGAAGATACGTTTCCTGACTAAATTTAAGAACGTGTTACAACAGTAGTCCCACTGAACTGCTCAAAGCAGCGGTACCGAAGATAATAAGAACTTCTTCTTTAAGTGCCAGCTCCGCGAGGGAGGTCGGCAATCATCACAGCTATTCGGATTTTAGAGACGGCTGCTCTGAAAAGTTCATTTAATGTACATCCCTACAATTCTCTCAGGTTGCGCAGCCACGATATTCTGTGTCTTCCTATGCTTCTTTTTCCTTGAATCCTTCCCTGAATAATCAATTGGAGCAAGTTGTATCTCTCTCCACGTGTAATATGTCCGAGATATTCCAATTTTCTTGTTTTGATGGTATTCCAATCGATTTCCAAAAGATTTCCATTTCTTTATTCATCTTTCTCAGAACCTCTTTGTTTGTGACGTGATCTGTCCACGATATTTTTAGAATTCTTCTGTACACCCACAGCTCGATGGATTCTAGTTTTTTCATTGATGCAGCATTCAAGGTCCAAGCTTCCATTCCATAAAACAAAGTCGAGAAAACGTAGCACCTAGCCAACCTAACTCTTAGCTCCAACTTCAAATCTCTTGTGCAGAGCACTTTTCTCATTTTGTTAAAACTCTAGACTTTTCTATTCTGATTTTGATTTGCTGTAGTAAGTAATCTCCTGTGGAGTTGATCATTGTTCCAAGGTATGCATATTGGTCCGCTCGTTCGATATCGGATCCGTTTATGAAGAGATTCTCGTTATTTCTTTGAGTTGTTGATATTCTCATAAGCTTTGTCTTCTTGACGTTCATTGTTAGACCGTATTCTTTTCCAAACTCCGCTATTCTGGTAATAAGAACTTATTAATAAAATTACCCATATAGTAACTGCAGATGGCAAATAGATTAGGATACAAATGCAAATAAACAGTTTTTAAATAATAGTTTTCAACAAAATATCTTTTTATCTACGCCTCTGAAATTATTTGTTTCCTAATATGAGAAAACCATAGCACAAACACGTTTAAGTTAAAACCATTTAACGTGTTGACAAGTCCTACGAAATAAAATTAATAAAAAGACACATAGATAGAGATCCCATTCTGGGAAATTACTTATGAACATTTATATTATATATTAAATTACTGTTATAGAGTATAATATACTAACTACCGTGTTAGGTTTGGGTGCTTGACCCTGGGAAAATGCTTAATTTTAAAAAGATATTTGTATAGTTAGTGTTTATATACGAGGTCTGGTCTGTAACTTCTTTGTGACAGTTGTTTTTTAAAGAAAAATAGGTTTAAAAAACTCTAGCATCGAAGTACAAAACTCGATATAGTGCAGCCGATATGTGAAACAATTGTGCATTTAATGATAGAAACATATAATTTGGACCACATATACTACACAAATAAAGGTTCAAATTTAGATACGAGGCCATCTCAGATTTTGCCTTTCACAAAAATGGTGGGCAGTCAAAATGGCAACTATACATATGTGACTAATAGCACGATAACTTCTGAACGAAAAGTCCGATTTTAACCAAATTTGGTACATAGGTTCATTTTTTGATTTATAAGATCGAGGTCTTGAACCGGAAGAATCGGTTTACTAAAAGTTGTGTTTTTCCTGTTTTTTATGTAAAATATGTTGTTTTTTTCTCAATTCTTTCACCCTGTATATATTTATTCTTCAAAAAGTTAATAACGCCATTGAAAAGGGCGTAAAAATATATTTTTTAGGAAATATTTTGAACTTTTTAATAATTACCATTTAATAAATGCATAACGTATCTTCACATGTACCTATGTGCGGCAGACTCGTGCAAATATTATAAAAATTATTGTGCATTTAATGGTAGAAGCATATAATTTGGACCACATATACTACACATATAAAGGTTCAAATTTAGATATAAGGCCATCTCAGAGTTTTGCCTTTTACAAAAATGGCGGGCATTCAAAATGGCGACTATACATATGTGACTAATAGCACGATAACTTTTGAACGAAAAGTCCAATTTCAGCCAAATTTGGCATGAAGGTTCCTTTTTTGATGGATAAGATCGAGGTCTTGAACCGGAAGAATCGGTTTACCAGAAGTTGTGTTTTTACTGTTTTTTATGTAAAAGTACGTTGTTTTTTTTCAATTTTTTCACCCTGTATATATTAATTTTTCAAAAAGGTAATACCGCCATTGAAAAGGGAGTAAAAATGTTTTTTAGGGAATATTTTGAATTTTCAGTTATGTAAATTACCATTTAATAAATGCATAACGTATCTTCACATGTACCTATGTGCGGCAGATTCATTTTGAATGCCCGCCATTTGTGTAAAAGGCAAGATCTGAGATGGCCTCATATCTAAATTTGAATCTTTGTATGTGTAGACTGTGTGGTCCAAATTATATGCTTCTACCGTTAAATGCACAATATTTCTTATATTATTTGCACGAATCTGCCGCACATAGGTTCATAGGTACATGAGTAGATAAGATATGCATTTATTAATTGGTAATTAACATAACTAAAGAGTATAAAATATTTCCCAAATAAAATTTATAAGCTCTTTTCAACGCCGGTATTACCTTTTTGAAAAATTAATATATACAGGGTGAAAGAATTGAAAAAATAAACAACATATTTTTACATAAAAAATCTGGAAAAACACAACTTCTGGTAAACCGATTCTTCCGGTTCAAGACCTTGATCTTTTACGTTAAAAAATAATCTATGTACCAAATTTGGTTGAAATCGGACTTTTCGTTCAAAAGTTATCGTGCTATTAGTCACATACGTATAGTCGCCGTTTTGAATGCCCGCCACTTTTGTAAAAGCCAAAATCTGAGATGGCCTCATATCTAAATTTGAACCTTTGTATGTGTAGTATATGCGGTCCAAATTATATGCTTCTACCATTAAATGCACAATAATTCTTATAATATTTGTACGAATCTGCCGCACATAGGTACATGTAAAGATAAGTTATGCATTTATTAAATGGTAATTAATATAACTACAAAGTTCAAAATATTTACTAAAAAATATTTTTACGCTCTTATTAATGCCGGTATTACGTTTTTGAAAAATTAATATATACAGGGTGAAAGAATTAAAAAAACAACATCTTTTTACATAATAAATCAGGAAAAACACAACTTCTGGTAAACCGATTCTTCCGGTTTAAGAGCTCAATCGTACACACCAAAAAAAGAGTCCATATACCAAATTTGGTTGAAGTCGGACTTTTAGTTCAAAAGTTATCGTGCTATTAGCCACATATGTATCGTCGCCAGTTTGAATGTACGCCATTTTTGTAAAAGGTAAAATCTGAGATGACCTCTTATCTAAATTTGAACCTTTGTATGTGTAGTATATGTGGTCCAAATTATATGTTTCTATCATTAAATGCACAATTCTTATAATATTTGCACGAATCTGCCGCACTATTAGTAGTAGGTACATATAACTTAATAAAAAATCTTTAAAATCCAAATGGTTTACATAAATTTGCTCAGAAGAACGTTTTCTGACTTATCAGTCCATCATCAGTGAACTCATGCACTTGCAAAATAGCCCCCAAACCAAACAGTGGTTATATGGCGAATTCAATTTACATTCTTCAATCGTAAAATTTTAAATGCTTGTAGCCGCTGTTAGCGGATACTTTCTTGGCAGACTTCAGTTGACCAAGATGGTTGTTTGAGATTTCAGGTAGGGTCTTGTAATGTTCCCCGAAAGTATCCGCTAACATCGGCTTCAAGCTTTTATAATTTTACGATTTAAGAATGTAAATTGAATTCGCCATATAACCAGTGTTTGGTTTTGGGGCTATTTTGCAAGTGCATGAGTTCACTGATGATGGACTGATAAGTCCAAAAACGTTCGTTCTAAACAAATGTATGCAATCCATTTGGATTTTTAAGATTTTTAATTAAATTATGTATATAATTATAGAGCAATATGTTTATAGTTTATCATCGGTATGTTTTAAAATATACACGAAAATAGTAGAGAAGAGACTAAGACGAGAGGTAGAAAAAGAACTGGGAGAAGAACAAGCAGCATTTAGACCAGAAAGACAGACAAACGATAACATTTACATCATTAGAAATATAATAGAAAGAAGTATTGACTCGGGGGGAAAGCTCATTCTAGCATTCATAGATCTAAGGGCATCATTCGACTCTATAGAAAGAAAAAATTATATGGAAATGCTTGTACAGATAGCAGGAGAAAGATCTGAAGAATTCAATTGGGAAAGAAGTATCAAACAAGGAGACAGTCTTAGTCCGCTACTGTTCATAATAGTCATGAATGAATTGACTAGAAATACTGGAGAAAGAACGAACCAAATACAGACAACAATAGGATACCAAAGATTACAGCCAATAAAAATAGAAGCCTTATTGTATGCGGACGACATAGTCCTTACAGCAGATTCCGTGACAAAAATGCAAAAACTTATAAACATATCATCATCATCATCAACTAGCCTATATTCGTCCACTGCTGAACGTAGGCCTCCCGTAAAAATTTCCACCTATTTCTATCTTGAGTTTCTTGCATCCAATTTGTGGCGATGCGCTTGATATCATCCGTCCATCTAGTCGGTGGTCGTCCTCTGCTTCGATATGCCTCCTGCCTTGCTCGCCATTCCAGAATCTTTTTGGTCCATCTGTCATCCGTCAGTCTGGCAACATGTCCTGCCCAAGCCCATTTAGCCATGGCTATTCTTTCAACTGCCTCCGTGACTCCTGTTCTTCTGTATAAACATATGGACAGAAGAAATAGAGAAATTAAAAATGGAAATAAACACCGAGAAAAGTAAAATAATGGTCATCTGCGAAAAGAAAGAAAATGAAGTACTTAAATATAAAATGCAAAAATACTCAACTGGAAATAGTTACCGCATATAATTATCTTGGAAGTATAATTACCAATGATGGGAAAATAGACCTCGAAATAACAAACAGAACTAAAAAATCAAACAAACTGTACTACGCACTAGCGCCAGTTCTGAGGAAAAAAGAATTGTCCCACGAAACAAAAATTAAAATATATAATACGATTATGATACCGACGATACTGTATATGAGCGAAAATTGGACTTTACAGAAAAAGCATGGTAGTAGGATAAATGCAATCGAGATGAGACATCTACGAGCTATAGCCGGAAAGAACAAATGGGATAGAATAAGAAATGAGGTAATAAGAGGGATAACTAAACAAGAACCAATAATGAATAAAATAATAAAGAAACAATTAAACTGGTATGGACATCTGATGAGAATGAAACCTAGTAGAATAACAAGGAAAATTCACGAAACGAGGAATATTACAAAAAAGAAAAAAGGCAGACTGAGGAAAACATGGATACAGCAAATAGTAGAAGCAGGAAAAATTAAACAGAAAACGCTAGAAGAAATGAAAATAATAGCACAATACAGAAAAGAATGGAAGAGATGGGTGAATATGTAGCTAAACTTAACCCAAATCCGACACCTGAAAGGGTATAAGGAAGGGGAGAAAGAAAGAAAGAATTAAATTATACCTACTACTAAGGAGCTTTTTCCTCCCATGTTAGAGTTTTTTAACTACATGGTTTACAGGCAAGTCCCGGGAACTTTCCGTTTTAGTAAAAATAGGTTTGTTTAAAGAGTTACACAACACGCTATGGATAGATCAATATTAGGTATAAGAAGCAGAATAGGAGTCACGGATGCAGTTGAAAAAATAGCCATGGCTCTATGGGCTTGGGCCGGACATGTTGCCAGATTGACGGATGATAAATGGACCAGAAAGGTTTTGGAATGGCGAATAAGACAAGAGGCATATCGAAACAGAGGACGACCACCAACTAGATGGACATATGATACAAAGCGCATCACCACAAATTGGATGCAACAAGCTCAATATACAGATACGTGGAAAATTTTAGGGGAGGTCTACGTTCAGCACTGGAAAAATATAGGCTAATTGATGATAAGGTTGGTGGCTTGCTTGGTCGGTGCAGTTCTTTTTTTAATTTCTTCACTGTATCTCCATCGGTCTGCTATTAAAGAGCGGGATAAGTGAAAGTGATAATCGTTTTGATGTTATACATTTTCTTTATATTTGAATTTTTCAAACTTTTTTCGTCAACTCGCTATATTAGCTATTGTGATTATGCTTTAGATCCAGCGATGAAAATGGAATCACCAGCTTACCGACGATTATTAATTTTGGTGACACTGATGGTGATTCCTGTGATTCCTACTTGGGTTAAAACCTGTTCTCTAGTGCATCTGTCAGGTAAAAACCTGCTTATGGTGAATAGCATTTCTGAATTTTCGCATATGTCTTCTGGACCTTTTTGAGTTGATTTAGTCCTCAGGCCAGGTTCCATCGCTCTAGATTAGGTGGCATATTTTATGAAGAATATCAGTGCCTACGTCTAGAATATCAGTTTTCACCTTTATTAGTGTAGCAGCCCTTTCTTCTTCCAATATTGATGGTTTGAGTTCAGAACATTTAATTCGCAAATAATTTCCCGGTGTAATTTCGCAAATAAACTGTGTTTGTTGTCTGTTAAGTTTTCAGAGTATACTTTTGAACGAGTTTTGATTTGTATTATATTTATTAACAGAGTGTCTCATCTCATTCTGTTTGCCTTATCCCTATGCGGGGTCGGCTTCCCTAATTGCATTTCTCCACACAATTCTATCTTGGGTCATATCAATGGTAATCCTCTTTACCAATATACCCTACCTTATCGTCTCCCCCCAGGTCTCCTCTCCTACTCCTTTCAGGAATCTGCACTACAGTTATTCTTCGTATTGGGTGATTAACGTCTCGACGTTGTACATGACCAAACCATCTTAACCTATGCTCTCTCATTTTGGCATCAATTGGTGCCACACCTATACTTCCCCCAATATACTCATTTCTAATTTTATCGTTCTTTGTCACTCCACTCATCCACCTAAGCATTCTCATTTCCGCCACATGCATTCGTTGTTCCTCTTTTTTTTTACTACCCAACATTCAGTTCCGTACATCATAGCCGGTCTTATGGCTGTTTTATACAATTTTCCCTTCAGCTTCATTGGAATTTTTCTGTCACACAACACACCACTCGCTCTTTCCACTTCATCCATCCAACCCTAATTCTACTACATGCATCTCCAGCTATATATCCATTACTCTGTAATACCGATCCTAGGTACTTAATACTATTGCTTTTCACAATCATTTCGCCATCAAAAGATACCATTTTATTTGTAGTAACTTCATCTTTAAATGAACATTCCAAATACTCTGTTTTTGTCCTACTAAGTTTTAAACCTTTTTCCTCCAGAGCTTGTCTCCACTGTTCCAGTTTTTGTTCTAAGTCTCTTTCACTATTTCCTATTAACACTACATCATCAGCATACATTAGGCATCATGGAATGCTACCTTGTAGTTTCGCTGTTATCTGGTCCAAAACTAATGAGAGTAAATAAGGACTAAGCACCAGTCCTTGGTGCAATCCTACTTTCACCTGAAATTTATCAGTCTCTCACACCTGTCCTAACACTAGTCGTTACTCCCTCATACATATCTCTCACAATCTTTACATATTCGCCAGGGACTCCTTTCTTATTGAGTGCCCACCACAGAATCTCTCGAGGAACTCTATCATATGCTTTCTGAAGTACAATGAATACCATATGAGAGCTGGAATCTTTATTCCTGTATTTTTCCATCAGTTGCCTTACAAGGAAAATTGCATCTGTTGTTGATCTGCCCTGCATAAAGCCAAATTGATTATCGGATATTTCGGTTTTTTCACGTATCGGTCTATCAATTACTCTCTCCCATATTTTCACGGTGTGGCCAAGTAGTTTTATAGCCCTGTAGTTTGTACATTGTTGTATGTCTCCCTTGTTTTTGTAGACAGGTACTAATATACTGCTTGTCCATTCGTCTGGCATTTGTCCAACTTCCGTAATTCTATTAAATAGACCTGCTGGCCAACTTATTCCTGTCTCTTCCAATGCTCTCCATACTTCCGCAGGAATATCATCTGGTCCGACTGCTTTTCCTTTCTTTATTTTTTGAAGCGCTTGAGCCACTTCCTCGTTTGTTATTCTGGTAAATATTGCTGTTACTGTCTTCGTTAACTCCACAGGCTGTCCGTCAATTTCTTCATTTAATAAACTGTCAAAATACTTTCTAAATCTCTTTTTGGCATCCTTTTCGTGAATAAGTATTTTATTATTTTCATCTCGGATACACCTAATCTGATTAAAATCTATTGCTTTCTTTGCTCTGTTTGGCTATTTTATATATATATTTGCTTCGCCTTCCCTGGTATTAAGTTGATCGTATAGGTCTGAATACGCTTCTGCTTTAGCTTTTGCTACTGCTACTTTCGCTTCCTTTTTGGCGACCATATAGTTTTGAAGATCTGTGTCCGATCTGGTTTCTTGCCACTTTTTATATAATTTTCGCTTCTCTTTTATTTTTCCTTGTACTTCATTTGACCACCACCAAGTCAAATTAAGTATCCTCAAACTTCTTTCCTGACCTTTCCCAGGTATTTCAATAGCCGTCTCTCTAATAATATTGGCCATTTCTCTGCAATTTGTGTTAGGGCTTCCTTTCATATTCCAACATATTTTTTCTACTATTCTTTCCCTGAATAGACCTTCTTTCTCATCTTTTAGCATCCACCACTTGATTTTTTGTGGTCCTCTCCGATATTTTTGTTTAGTTTCGCTTTTTACTTCGATGTCCAGAGCAAGCAGCTTATGTTGTTGGCTTACTGTCTCACTAACTACTTCCTTGCAGTCCTTGCATTCACGTATGTCTTCCATCCTTATCATGAAGTAGTCTATTTGGGATTGTTGTTGTCCACTTTTGTAGGTAATAAGTTGAGTTTCTCTTTTTTTAAAAGAATGTGTTAACAATCGCCATATTTAATGCTGTTGCTAATTCAAGCATGTCATCTCCAGCTTCATTTCTAGTTCCAAAGCCTAATCCCCCATGTATTGTTTCATATCCTGTCTTGGCTTGGCCCACATGAGCATTGAAATCACCTCCTATTATAACTTTCTCCTCTGCTGGAATATCACTCAGTACGTCTCCTAATTGGTCATAGCAAGCTCTTCTTTCATTCTCACCCAGACCTGTAATTTATTAATAGGGTGTATCCCTCCTATTTTTTGTTTTAAACATACTTTTTTACGTATATTCTTCGACTTCGTTGCATAGATAGGTTTTAGTATGCTGAACGTGATTTGAGTGTTTTGAGCCCTTAGGATTTAAGATTTTTGAAGTTATACTTCTTTACGCGCGATATGAGGGCGAATTTTTATATGTTAAAACCTACGATCCCGGCGCATGCGCATTATAACTTTGTTCTGATTGGATGTTCAAATGACATGTCAAAAATTATTCAATATGTCGGCTGTGGCAAAGCTGTGGTTTGATTATTTATGGTTGTTGCGTTTTGAAATTTGTGTGAAAAGAAACAACAAACAATAGTCAGTTAATAGTTATACTGCCTTTTTAAATAGTTTTCTTATATATTTTTGGACTTTTGGACTATTTTGGACAAAGACTTATTCTAATTTGGTAAGTAGTTTTTATTATAATCATATTGTAATTATACATTTGGATTAGGTTGGAATAAATTTATTTTCTCAAGAATGGGGATTTTAGAGAGAAATCCGAAATTAGGTCCGATTTTTATTTTTAAATTATGATTTTTTGGCGTAGATTTATTTATCTAGTAGGTATGTAATGCTTTGATTTACATGCTTAATTTGATTACCAACAAAAGTTCTACCAATCTTCATCTAATATATTGTCTTCTTACTGTTTTGTTATACATGACAAATAATGAGTAATTGGATGAGTGAGTCTAGGCTTCGATTACGAATCAAAGCGTCCCCAAATTCGCGGATTCGAATCCCGATGCAAGTTTTTATTTTTTTATTTTTTTATGCATTTTATGATTGTAAGTATATTTATTATATAATTTTTTTTTTTAGATAATGCGTATTCAAAATTTTTGCCAACAATTATTATCGTTCAAAAATTATTTTTTCTTTGTGGTATTTTTCAATGTGTTTGTGTGCGTTTTATTCTTTTATTTTTTTAAATTTTTGGTATTGTCTTAATAAAAATTTTTGGAAAGTAGTAAGTATTAAAATTAGTTTAATATTTAAATAAAATATAAATAAACTGTTTAAAGTACATTATATCAATTTCGTTAAAATCACATAATATGTAATAGAAGTATAACTTCTTACGTGCGTACAAATTACACACATTCTTTTTTTCGGATTTAATTTATTGCCATGTGTTTTTGGAGATCCAACATTTATTAAGCGCCCTCCTAGTGATTATTTGTTGTGTTGCTATATCTGTTATGCTGGGGCCACATTAGCGTCTAATGCCGTTAATTATTGCATTATTTGTCATCTATGTAATGAAAATAATGCGATATTTATTTTAACGGCATTAGATGCTAGTGTGGCCCCAGCAATATAGCACATCTTGTCTTCATCCATAGAAAGTCAACCGTCTCATTTCATTGTTCTTATTTAAGTTTTTTAATCTTTAACGTAGATGTTATTTTAAAACTCTCGTTATGATTAAGTTACTATAGGTTGATAACTGGTTTAGATTTCTTGGGTTTGCCAACTTTGTTGAAACCAATTACTGGAGCGTAAAAAGTTGTTTTATGTGGCAAACTGCATGATATGTTCTTCTGTATTATTTGTGTTTCCAATATTGTATTTTTCTATTATAATTTGCCAATTCTCACCGTCGCGTCGTTCTTTTTCTTCAATTTGGCGTTGAAATCTTCCATTATAAGGGTGATCAAAATCGGCTCTAAATGGAGATAGCATGTTTTTATATCTTCATGACCATGACGATTCTGTCATTAATTATTCTATGGTCTTGGATGGGATGGGAAATTTTTTTATTTATTACGATTGCTACCTCGTCTTAAAAGGTGTCATATTATGTCCCTGAGTATATTATACTACTTATCGATATGAAGTGCCCTGTTCCTTGTCAAAGCTTTCACGATAGAACTAGGTAAGTCCATATTTTTTTTTCAAATATGGCAAGCTTACGCGTTGCTTAGAGCTGAGTAGCTGAATTTCCACATGATATTTGGTTTCCTGCATTCTGTTATCGGAGAGGCCTAAAAATCAATATTTCAAAGACAAAGTGGATGGCAGTTGGAAAGATAAATGTAGATCAAGGCGTACTTTCTCTTGATGGAGAGGAGATAGAATGAGTAAACCATTTTAAATACCTTGGCAGTTGGTTAAATATAACTTGCGATTGTAATGAAGAGACTTTTTTTCTTTTTTTTTTATTTAAACTATATAAATACATCTAATCTACAAGATTAATCAGTATTTTTTCTTTAAGCTAATTTCCCTAAAAATGTTTGTAAACTAGATGGCACCTGGTCCATCCTAGCTTCTTTTACATAAAATGCCCACTTCTTTGTTGTGGCTACACAGCACAGCACTGACTCTGCTTTTCACTAATTGCTCACGTCTTTGTTGTGGCTACATTGGAAGGGGACAAAATTTGTTCAGCAGTATTCCTGGATATCGCAAAAGCATTTGACAAAGTGTGGCACGACGGTCTGTTAATGAAGCTAAAAAAAATATTTCCTATGCAACTCGTTGAAATATTGCAGTCATACCTACACCAGCGAACATTTAGAGTTAAAATGGAAAACGAGTATTCTGAGTTAAAGCAAATAAAGGCAGGGGTTAACAGTTAAAAATTTTGTTGTAATATACATAGGCTTACCAAAATTACGCAGAGCCAAACCGGGATGCAGAAGAGGAAGAGGCTCATTTTCGTTTTGCTATTCGCTTAATTTGTGTTTTTCATATTTGAAATGCAATCAAAATGATTAAGAATTGAACTCATAAATTAATAAATGTGAATATATGTTTATTAAAAGAAAAGGGATACAGTACAACTAATACAAACAACACTAAAAATTTGCCCAGTTTTATTATTCGCTCACGCTTGCTTAATATTTTTCACTAGAGTGCCCTTTCTTCAGAATATTTTAGTCGTGCGTAATTTTGTCATCAAATTCACTACATGACATGTTCAAATTGAATTTGCATGTAAGCAAGGCTTCACACCACACATCCTTCCATCCTCCCACGATCGTCAGACCACGTTTTTTCATTTGTGAAAAATTATTTCTACTGGCGCTGAAGTAATAGCAAACTCCACATTTTTCCTTAAATTCGGTACCTCAAAACGCTGCTTTTAAAATGAGTGAATAGCTCGGCCCATTTCTAGGACTAACCAGCTTCTTTAGAATTTTGGAAAAAGCCTTTTCAATAGCACCTCATCAAATAGCTCATCAATAATTATTTGGGTTTTCGGTTGAGGTTTTTGCCTGTTATTTATAGTTTCTGCTGCTTTTTCGATTTCAATCCAGTTAAGCTCATTTTTCAAGCAGATTTACTCAAAATCTTCGGCTACGTCGAAGCTCTTTTTCCACAATTCTGAATACCAAATTCAGCGCTCATAAAAGGCGTGCTTGTCACTCATAAAGTTTTCGATATTTATAAAATCTTTCAATTTATTTAAGAATTGTTTAGCAGCTGTGGAAGAAATTTGTATTCCAGCCTTGTGTTTCCAGCACTATAGATGATCCTTGATCAATGGCCGGGATGTCGGTGTTGTTCCAGGTTGACCGGGACGTTAATGCAAACCGACCGGGACGCCGGGACAGGGACCTCAAACCGGGACTGTCACGGTAAAACCGGGACGTAAGGTAAGCCTAAGTATACATATATGTTACCGGCCAAACCCGATTTCAGGATAAACTAGTTTGTCCTGAACGCGATAGGATAAACTAGTTTGTCCTAGTATGAATATCATAATATACCTTCAAAGCAAAAAAATAAAATCCTGAATAAAACACCCTGTAATTGGAAAATAATCATTTTTATTAAAACGATAATGATTCGTCGTTAAAACTAATGGACAATTAGTAACAAATCATATTATGAAAAATAATTTGTTTTTTTTAAATAAATAATTATACCTTAATTATAAAAATTATGATTCATTTTTTACATGGAGAGTGATACCGAATTGCGGAGTATCACTGCCTTCTTGCACTTGCATCTGTTTTTGGAACAGTTTTTGTTGCAGCTGCATTTGACAAAATCTTGTCCTGATCCAACTGAATCTCTCGTAGCTGCAACCCTTAACGATATAATATTAGAGCCTTAGTTTATATGTACGTATCTGCTTTCTCTCAAAAGGTTGATGGCAAATATCTGATTCTGATCTGAAAAAAAAATTATCAAATGCAGCTGCAACAAAAAGTGTTCCACAAACAGGTGCAAGTGCAAGAAGACAATGATATTCCGCAAAGTATCGCCAAAGCACTCCATGTAAACATAAATAATAATTTTTATAAATTAAGTATAATAATTATTGCTTTTATAAAAAAAAACACTTATTATTTTTTATAATATGATTGTTCGTATTACCAATTGTCCATTAATGAATTATTACAGTTTTAATAAAAATGGTTATTTTCCAATTAGAGATTATTTTGTTCAGTTTAAATATCTATTTATTTATGCTTTGAAGGTATACTATAATATTTAAACTAGGTCGTAACAGTTTCTCCTGTAGTGTCCGTATTAATATCAGGATAAACTACTGTGGTTTAGACTAAACTAGTTTATCCTATCGCGTTTAGGACAACGTAGTTAGGCCTAGGTAAAACTAGTTTATCCTACCGCGTCTAAGACCAACCAGTTTGGCCTAGTCCAAACTAGTTTATCCTGAAATATATACCGGGTTTGGCCGGTAACATATATATGACACTAAGTATGTACAATTTTTTTTAATTTTTGGAACTGGGCTCGTATAACCGAGATTCTTCTATTCTGTGGTTTACCTGCTACACTAAAATAATGACTGTCATGATATACGGCTCGGGAATGGATGATGTCTTTTTTAATATTCCTTATTTATGAGTGTTAAAAATAAATTCATTGCCAAGTTAAACTTAATTATTCAGAAACAGTCTTGAAATGATTTATTGACATATGTATTTGACAATTTTTGGCACTATAATGTGTAATTTTACGAATCATATAATAAATAATACATACATACATGTATACATGTTTATTTCCACGTGCGAAGTATAAGAAATTGTTGGAAACAGTTCTAAAATTGTTCGTGAATTTTCTGTGTTTCATTAGATCTTCATTTTTCTACTCTCCTGCATGTAGTTCATTTTTCACTTCCGTTTTTTCCCCATATTTTCTTGGAAAGCTAAAAGGTTTAGGTCTATGAAGATTTTAATTTTTTTACATACTGTTTTTTTGTCTGTTATCTCTACTTGGAATAATGGGTTTATTAATTGTTTTCCTCATTTTAGATAATGAAAATTTTATTGTATCAATATAAGGTCAACTATTCTTGTATAAATCGCTCCCCGACTTCGTTAGTGCCATAACCCCGAAATCGCAAACTTTTCAGGAGAGTAAAAACAAGATTTTATGTGAACTTTTCATTTTTTCTCTCTGGAACTACAGAATCTAAGTTAACCAAATTCTGCACGCATGTTGACTATATATATAGCTATTTAATGTTAGTATTTATTTTTAGTTAAAAATGATAAGGCGCTATTGCTGGGCAGGGGCGGCTCGTGGTAGAACAAGATGGTGAGGCACACTACACTTGAGGAATATTACAGTAGACTCTCTCTATAACGAACACGGGTATTACGAAGTTTCGCTTATAACGAGGTATGTCCCAACATCTGTATGCTTACCGAGGCCAGTGCTGTAATAAATTCCACCGCCTGTAACTTCCTTCCTATTTATCTGTCGATCGATATTGAATATCGTAGGAAATTTACAATTTGCGATGGCCAAGTTTCATTGTTGAAGTCGATGATCAACACCTAATAAACTATGTAGGAGGCTTCAAAACATTTCAGTAGTGGTGATATGCACTGTTTTAAGTTCCTTTCGTCATGTAAATCAAATATTAAACAGTATTGTTCATACAAATCTTTATTAGCAATCAAGAAGCTACAACTTACAAGTTACATGACGCTATCCGGAATGGCGTTACGTCGCTGACATCTGTCTGTCGTTGGTCTTCTTCTTTTACATCCTAAACATAATATATTACACAATATTGTTGTCTGATATAACGAGATCCGCTTATAACGAGGTAATTAGTACGCCATTTCAGTTCTCGTTATAGAGGGAGTTTACTGTATTATTATGGTTAGCTTTTGTTTAATAGCCGGAGGGTCGATTTTGTGGCGTCATAACGTCACAAAACGGCACCGTATTTATTTTAAGGCTTGCAAACGATATTAAATAACAATTATTTTATTCGCAAAAGAAAGTCGAAAGTTCTAAGTCTATAACATCATTCATACTCTTATTAGCTGTTTTTTTAGCTAAAAATAATTAATATGATACCACATATCAAAACAGTGTGTCAGATGTTTCGTCATTTCTTGGTCTCATCAGCGTTGTACAGTCATATTAAACAAAATTTACATTATATACTACATGACAAGAACGGACAACTGATTTCAGTGGCGTAACCAGGGGTTTTTTAGGGGTTATAAGCGCCCCATACCCTTAACATCCTCCTTAATTCCATACCCCCAGAGACCCATACCCCCTTAGGATCATCCTGGTTACGCTGTTGACTGATTCTTTTATTAATCACTTGCCAAAATGAAATTATTGTGTTCATTTGGAACCAATCTTATATTAGCAAATTACTGTTATATTATAAGATTGATTTTTTATGTTAAATAAACTAAGGGTTAAATTTTATTTTTTTGGCTTTTTATATTTTTTATTAAACAGCGTGCTTAAAAGTAAAATTATTAGGAAAGAAATCATAATTTCAAATTTTTTTATTAATTTACTTATTTAATTGACATTTGCAAAATGGCATACAGCTAGCAACAGCATGATAACATATTCTAAACATCTAATTATACTAAATAGTAAGTAACCAGAGTGTAAGAAGGCCAAGTACACGTAACCAGAACAAACTACCTAACTAAAACTGCCTAGAGGCATATTTTTGCCAGCCTCTGAAAGGACATTTAATCCCGGCTCCAAAAATTATTCTCAGTTTAAATTTTATTGAGGCCGACCGATCACCGCCGGCTTCGTAATATGCTAGACAAGGACCCATCTGAGGCAGTGCTTCTGCTATAATTTGAGAAAGTGAGAATGAGACGCATATATACTCCCACGTAGGGTAGGTACCTACCGATGTATAGTATTTTTACTACAAAAGCGATATTACGCAGGTCAAAATTTTTGACGTAAGAGAACTGTCAAAACATTAGAATGTGACTTTTCATTATTGCCATGTTTATAATAAATTTATAATAAACATGGCAATAATGAAAAGTCACATTCCAACGTTTTGACAGTTCTCTTACGTCAAAAATTTTAACCTACGTAATATCGCTTTTGTAGTAAAAATACTATATTTATGAAGAACGCTTAACTACAAAGATACGGGGTCAGGGCCATACCTACCTATTTTATTTTTTATCATAAAAATAAAGTTATTAAGTTTTATAATAAAAATTAAGTTATTTAGCAGGTTTCAAAAAGTTAAATTGTATTTAAATAATTGATGATGAAATAACGAAAATAAAGTTATTTAGCAAATTTCAAACAGTTAAATTGTATTTAAAGAATTGATGATGCAATAACGAAATAACGTAAAGAGTCGATTGATATACCGGTGAGGCACTGCCTCACCTGCCTCATAGGACTAGCCGCCACTGTTGCTGGGGCGCCCATATTTAGTCTGGGCAGATTATCGGAGAATAAGCCATTTTAGACCAGGACTAATCTGTAAAAAAACGTGTATTTTTGGATGTGAGAGGTGGCATTCGGATTTTTGCAGATAAAGTTAGGTGACACCTTCAGTAATAATAATTGACTTATGTTCCTTCTCAAATATGTCCGGAACATTAATAAAAAAATTAAAATATTTAAAAATTTCTAAAAACATCGATTTCTTTCTGATTTCTTTGCTTATAACTTTAAAACGGTTCGTTTTGGAACAAAGTCGCAGAGAAATAAAATAAATAAAATTGAATTTTGTAAGATATACGACTGGTCGAAAATGTCTTAATGTATTAGCTTTTCTGCAATATAGCAATAAATACAAAATAAGGGCGCAAAATACGCCTGTTGTTATTCGATGTTTCTTAACCACTTTGGTGGCAGTTAGAACCTTAGTAATTCGCGTAGAAAATTCTTATAACCTACTTAAATGGTTTACAAAATTTCATTAAAATCGACCTAATAGATTTTGCATATTAAATTTAAACTTCGTAAATTTTTTAAAAAAGTTCAATTTTTTAAAAATCTTTCTGAACAAAAAGTAGACCATTTAGAAGTTGGCTAATTTTTTTACATATAAAGAGATGATCTACCTATCTAAGACACTTTACAGAATTAAAATCGAATTATTTAAGGGGCCTCAGCAATGTTTTAAAGTTATAAACAATTTTTGGCTTATAAACAAATAACTTTGTTTAATAATAAAAAAATTAATTTTTACCAATGCAAATAATTAAAACAGGTATAATTTGACTTAAACTTTTAAATGCTGTCAGCAGAATTGCTATTTTATTTTATAATCAAAATTTATTTTTCGATTTTTTGAATGTTCCACCGCGTTTATGTCGAAAACTATGCATCCTACGAAAAACCTTGTAAGAACATTTTTTGCTTAGAATTACCCAAGAAATACAAAAAAATGTTTTATTTTGCGAAAAATCGATGTTATGAAAGGAGCCCGTAGCACCCCCTCCAGGACACAGCACTAATGTGTTTTTAAGCCAAAAAATTGTTTATAAATTTAAAACATTGCTGAGGCTGCTTAAATAATCCGATTTCAATTCTGTAAAGTGCATTAGATAGGTGGAGTTCTTCGTTATATGTAAAAAAAATTGACAAATCTTTGTATGCTCTAGTTTTTGTTGTGCAAAATTTTAAAAAATTTTAATTTCTTAAAAAAAGTATAGATTGCAAAATTATTGTGCAAAATGTAGTAAGTAAGTCTAGTAAGTCAATTTTAATGAAATTTGGTGGACGGTTTTAGCACATTACAAAAATTTTCTAAGCGAATTAGGAAGGTTCCAAGTGTAACCTAAGTGATGGAAAAACATTAAATATGGACAGGCTTGTTTTGCCCCCTTATTTTATATTTATTGCTATTTTGCAGCAAATGTCTTAAATTAAAACATTTTTAACCAATCGTATCTGATAGAAAATTTAATTATTTTTGTTTTATTCCTATACGACTTTGTCCCAAAATGAATCGTTTTAAAGTTATAAGCAAAGAAAGTAGAAAAAAAAACGAAATTTTTTGAAATTTTAAAATATTTTTTCTACAACCGTGTTAAAAATGTAATTTTTAGCACTCCATACGAGCGTTAAAAATGCTACTTTAAGGCACTAGTGCTTTAAAATTTTTAAGGCACTGCAGTTCGTATTGACCGTATAGGCAATTTTGATGTAATGTCAAAAAAATATAAAAATGGAATGTCAGTCAAGTTCAAGTAAAAGTTTTTGTAGATATTGTCCTGTAATTACGTTTGTAGAAAAATATTGTATGATATGCGTGTTAAAAATTCCCATGGACAAATTTTCTTCATTCTTTTTTCGTTCCAAAGTAATTCGAGTAGAGTCATCTACCTAACGCATTATTAAATGTCAAATTTGCTTTCTTTTTGTTATAATAAATTAATTTATTTTTGTAACAAAAATTTTTAGCTGAACAGCTGAAGTAGACAAACCCGATAGCTTTAGTGCGTGCAAGGGTATGCGAAGAAGAAGAAAATAAATATTTTGAATTGAACTTCAGATCCGTATATAACACAGTCAATGATTTTAATTAATTTCAATTTTAATACCCGTTAAAACGAATCAACCTTAGTCTGCATCTCTTTATCCAAAACAGTAAAAATTTTATACAAATTAACTAAGAGTTAAGTGGTAATATATACCCACACATATGTGTACTCGTCCGGAAGCTCCCAATTATTTATATGGAGACATCACTTAACACTACGTAAATGAATATGGTAGATAATTAGTTCATCTTATTACCATTACGGCAATCTACGAGCAATTGTCTACAGAGACGAACTAGACAATGCAATATAAATACTGACCAACTATGTATGTACTATTAAATGAATAAGTAATCTGTTATTAATACCATATAGAATATAATAGGCCAAACAATGGTCACTCAATTTTTCCTAGCAAATACAGAGTTAATCCAGACGATGTCAAGTACATGTAATAGCAATTTGTATAACAAGGGAGACAGTGCTACTTTTCCTCCCGAGAATGAAGTTTACTGCCCGACGCGTAGCGGAGGGCAGTAATCATTCAAAGGAGGAAAAGACACTTTACTCCCATCTTCTACATATGGTTTTCCCACCTTCCTCAAATTAATAACAAGTCATTTTTCATTTTTACTTAATTTATTTATGTAACTAACCAACAAAATTTATTAAAACTAAAACTAACAAGTAGGTACAATATAACTGTCAACTGTCAAATATGAGTCAAATTATTAATGTAAACATTGTTAAATCAAAATAACAATTTAATGTTTTTTACCATTCTGCAAAATACAGGGTGTTTTATAAATAAACGTTAAAATGTATAGATACTTACGTAATAGAAAATAAATATTGTACAGGGTGTCAATAAGTTATATTTCATGAATGAAATACCATGACGTCACCACTTTTACTTTTCCTCCGTAGGGAGGAAAACTATTTTTCTCCCCAGGGAGGAACAGTACAACTTTGCTCCCTATAATCAGGTCCGGAAAAGTATACTTTCGGTAGAGGTAGGTGAAAATAGCTATTTGTATAACAAGGGAGGAAAGTGCTACTTTTCCTCCCGAGAATGAAGTTTACTGTCCGACGCGTAGCGGAGGGCAGTAATCATTCAAGGGAAGAAAAGGCACTTTACCCCCATGCTATACATATGGTTTTCCACCTTACTCAAATAAGTCATTTTTTCATTTTTACTTAATTTATTTATGTAACCAACCAACAAAATTTATTAGAACTAAAACTAACAATATAACAAGTAAGTACAATATAACTGTCAACTGTCAAATATAAGTCAAATTATTAATGTAAACATTGTTACATCAAAATAACAATTTACTGATTTTTACCATTCTGCAAAATACAGGGTGTTTTATAAATAAACGTTAAAATGTATAGATACTTAAGTAATAGAAAATAGATATTGTACAGGGCGTCAATAAGTTATATTTCATGAATAAACTACCATGACGTCACTTTTACTTTTCCTCCCTAGGGAGGAAAAGTACAACTTTGCTCCCTACAATCAGCTTCGGAAAAGTATACTTTCGGTAGAGGTAGGTGGAAAAATATTGTTTTCACCCAATTTTGAAAAAATGTGAAAACGTTGAATTATCCACGTCCGTCTGTCTGTCCGTAAACTCAACTCCTCCGTCATTAAAAAAAATCTATATTAAGAGAAATTAGAGATGAAACACAAATATTGACCAACAAAATAAACAACGAAGTAAAAAATCTTGAAGAAAAACATATTAAAGTACTAAATAGATGTATACAGTTAGACAGACAGATTAGAAAAAATAATATATTGATATATGGAATAGAAAAAACTGAAAACGGAGATATAATTGCAGAAATACTTAACTTGTTTAATGAGGTGCTTAAAGTTGAAGTGTCAATTTATGAAATAAACAATATTTATCAAACAACAATTGAGGACCTTGCTGCAAGAAGGGGGCAGCTCCATTTATAATAACTTTTGGGAAAATAGAAAAAATGTTTTATAAAAATTTACTCATGTATTAATTAAAATAAAGCAGTTAAGTTAAAAGATAATCATATTGGTACACCTGCCAACTTTTTCCTTTATTTATATAAGCTTCTTTTTTGCTGAAAAAATGCAAAAAAATTTGGAGCTGCCCCTCTCTTGCACCAAAATTACAAAAAAATAGTATCCATTGTAGTTATTATTGGAAAATAAAAAATAATTTACTGCAAAATCTGTTTATTATTATTAAAAACTGACAAAAAAAACGTTTTTTCTTTTATATTCAAACAGAAAATCAGTCTATTCGTCTACTTGGTCGTCGTCATCCGTGCCTGAAATCTGGGAAGCATGGTTGTCATTACCAACGTCATCACATTTAAGGGATTGGTAAAACTCCATTTCGTTGGCTGGAACGTAGTTGGTAGCTAACTGCATTACGTCTTTGTACTTGGCCTTTTTTATGGGTATTGATGACTCGTACACCATTGAGTTTGTTTCAACTGAAAGATTATCTTTATTGTCCCTCAAAATGTAGTACGATTCAAAGATAGGAATACCAGTTCTAACAGACACATTAACTGTATCCATGTGGTCCTTGCTGTATTCAAAAATCCGGTATTGAGAAATCTTAAACCTCTGTTTCTGAGAATTCATTATAACTTTTTTAAAATGGTTCTCAAAATGACTGCTAAAGTTGAAGATCATATCTTGATGAACCATAATGGGTATGAAATATTTGGATGTCTGTTGAATAAACTGACAGTATTGTGTAGGAGAGAAAATATAATCTTTTTTTCGTAAAAACTTTTCTATAACACCAAAACAACGGTCACACGGTAGGAAACTGTGCCCTGGTTCAGGAAAACGATGTTGAATATTCTTCAAAGACGTGGTTCTTACAAGAAGATGCAGAAACTGTAGTATCGTTGAATTTTTATTTTGAGCTGCACTGCAGCATTATCAGAAAGAGGTACAGTTGTTTGACATTTTTTGGAAGGATATTTTTTATGTAGTGATAAAGAAAAGAAACAACTTCATTCGGTGATTTTCTAGTGGTTGTTTCATCGTAAATATAAAAATGAGCTTTGCCGGTTTTGCCCGAATGTATGCAAAAATTGTAGACCCATAGTTGACGTTTGTAGAAGGCTTCGCCGGCCGGAATTTTCGGAAGAGGAAGATTCTGCTGAAAATCAAACGTTAAAATTTCTATGTCGTTATTTTGTTGGCTCAGTTTTGTCTTTTCTTTTAAATCTGTAAAAAAACGACTTGCTTTAACCTCATGTACTTTCTTTTCAAGTCGTAGATTTTCCTTTTCAGTATCATCAAGAGCTGGATCTTGAAGGCTATTGTGTAATATGTCACATCTTTTACAGGTGTCTGAACGAGGCGCCCCAAAACTATAATTAAAATTTGCTTTAAAATACCTAAAATAAAAATCGTAGGTTACTTTAGGTTTATAGTTTTTATCAACAACATTTCCCGGTTCATTCACTTGCAAATAAAGTTCATGCATCTTTTTAACATCGAGATCAGGAGACAAATAAAAACGGGACGTTTTCACTCGGCTGTAGTGTGACTCACGTCGTGGAAAACTTTTAATGTGATTATCTACCTTCTGCAGTAAATCTTTTGAAATGCGGTTTTTTCTATTTTTATGTTTACCTTGTTCGCTGTTCGGTGGTGTAATGTTGTTACTGCGAAAAGTTTTAGCAATATTATCCACTCGTTTTTTGGATATCCCGTATATTGCTCCAAATGCACTCCTACAAACTCGTATTTTTTCCATACCCAGCTTAATATGGTACTTGTGAGCACAACTACGCCTCTCTCTCTCACCAGTTTTAGCTCGAGTTCTGGCAACATTGCTTGTTGTTATTAAACCACCCAAGTAGATAGTTTGAATCTGTTTGTCTCCTATTTCATTAAAGTTTAATAAAACTGCTTGCCTCTGTTCTTCGTTCACCTTTTCAAAACATTTAAACTTACATTCACAGTTACGTCCAGTTTGCCTAGGTCCCACACTACTACCTTTCCAGTTAACATAACTTTTTCCTTCTGCAATACACTTTTTCTTAATGTTCCGTTTCCACTTAGCTGGATCAACACTTTTTCTGTTCTTCGCAAACGAAACACTCTGAACCTCGTTTTGAACTGTATTGACTGGAAGCTTGTGTTTTTTACACGCCTTCTTTTCACTGAAGGCCCTGCTTCATCAGGATCAGAGCTTTTTTCCGATTCGGATGGATTATACAGATCAGACGAACCTGTACTAAACAGACTAACATCATCAAAATCAGATTCTGTACAACTCATGATACAAATAAATAATAAAAAACACTTAAAAAATAAATAAACAGTTGTATAGAAACACACGTGGTCAACTTTCGTAAAATGCACTGCGAGAATACGTTAGACCGTTATAGCAATGGACTTCAATCGACTGAATCATAGACTGAATACTAAACTTAAACTTCCGTTAATTTCGTTCGAGGCCAAGCTAACGGTTACAGCCGAAGCGTCTCGATGTTTGGCGAAAGAAGGGGGCAGCTCCGGAGCTGCATCTTTCTTGCAGCAAACAATTTCGGAGGCAGGTACATAAACAGTTATAGGTTTGCCATTTATAAATGGATCTGCTTCTTTCTTGTACCAATCGATTCAGCTAATTTTTTTACATAATATGCATCTTTAACCCAAATTTGACCAAAAATGGAGCTGCCCCCTTCTTGCGGCAAGGTCCTCAATTGGGACTAAAAATGCAGTAAAAGTTGAATTTCTATCTTATCTCAAGAAAAATATAATATTAAAAAACTGAGGTAAATTACGCAATACCAATATTTATATAAATCACGACCTATGCTACGAGGATAGACAAGATCAAAAAATTCTTAATACACATCTTAAACTAGCAAGAGAAAAGAAAATTTATGCTAAAATTAGTGGTAAACATTTAATCATAAATAATGAAAAATATTCGGCAAAAGACTTGAAAAATATAGAAAAGAATGAAAATAAAGATGATATTGGATCAGAAAAACCTAAACAAAATGCAACAGAAACACCAACAATAATCAATTCTATAAAAAATTTCGAAGACAACCTCTCACAATTTGCCATAACTACAACCAAAAATTCATCACAAAAGAAAATAACTGAAAATCTAACAAAAGAATCAGATATTAATAAAGGTAAATCAAAAAATAAAAAATCAGAAAAGAAAAAACATAACGAATTACTAAGACTGGAAAAGAACAAAAACGAAGATAAACACGAGGAAGGAACAAAGCCAAAATCAAGACTAAACTCTTTTTCAGGTACCAAAGAAAGAGTTAATACTAGGAAACAAAATAATAAATTCTAAAATTTTGTAAGACAAATATTATTTTTCAGGTTTTCACTATAAATTTTTTTTTTTTTTTTTTTTAGTTTTTGTTATAGTATGGATCCATACATTCGTGATGTAAACTATATTCCCATAATTACTCATAAACCTAAACATATTGAAGATTTTAATAAATTAACTACAGATTTTTATAAAGATAAATATAATGAAAATTTTACCATTTTACATCAAAATATTAGAAGCCTTAATAAAAATCTAGATGAGCTACGATTAAATATACAACAGATGACACTCGATTTTGACTGTATATGTCTAACAGAAACTTGGATTATTCCTGATATATCTTTATTTCAAATAGATAATTATAATATTTTATATAATCAAGGAAATATAAATCAAAATGATGGTGTCGTTGTATATTTAAAAAAGAATTTAAAATTTACGTGGAAAATTGTAAACATTAGTGTATGTAAAGTATTAGAGATAACTATATTAGGTAAAAATAATAAAAATACAATAATAACAGTGATTTACAGACCACCATCAACAGGTGAAGAGCATTTTTGTAGTGATTTAGATAAATATTTAGAGATTACTAAAAAATCAGTTTGTAATTATCATATTTTATTGGGCGATATTAATATTAATATCAAAAACCTGACACCAGAATCTTCTGAGTATTTAAGCATATTGAGTGAACATAATTTTCTATCTATAATAAATAAAAATACTAGAGTACAGGGGAATTATCGTAGTTGTATAGACCACATTTTTATAAAAAGTAAGTTTTGTATCAACCATAATGCTTTATCAGCTGTTCTGGATCTCTCTGTGACTGATCATAAAGCAACATTTGTAAGTTTTTCTTTTGAAAAAAATAAAATTGAATACAAAACTAAATTTAGGAAAATAATTAATTATGATGATTTAAAAAAAGATCTTAGTTTTCAAAATTGGGATTACTTTTCTAATACTAATAACCCTAATGATTTCTTAAATAATTTTACAGATACACTCATTTCTTTAATCAATAAAAATACAAAAGAAATAAAGAAAAAAAGATGTGAGATTAAGAGGAATATCTGGATGACTGATGGTTTAATAAAATCAGTTAATAAAAAAAATGAACTATACAGAAAATTTATGAACAAGCCAGATGACCTAAGATTAAAAAAAGAATATACAATTTACAAAAATAAATTAAATAAACTGATTATTGAGGCAAAAAAGAATTACTTTCATTCAGAAATCACAAAATATAAAAACAGTTCTAAAGGTCTGTGGAACACTATTAAAAAATTAGATAATAATCAAACAAAAAATGAAATTAATTCCATTTTAAATCAAAATAATGAGGTAATCACTGATAGTCAAAATATTTGCAATATTTTTAATGATTATTTTTCTAATGTAGGGTCTGAGCTTGCTAAAAATATTAAAATACCATCTTCACCTAATCCTCCAAAAACTACATGTAATAGTACGTTTTTTCTAAAACCCGTAACAAAATCAGAAGTTCAGTGTATTATTCATTCTTTAAAACCAAAAAAATCTCCTGGCATAGATAACATTTCTGCTGATCTGTTAAAGATAATTTCCCATTATGTTGTTGATCCAATAACTAATTTAATAAATATAATATTTGAACAAGGTACATGTCCTGACAATTTTAAAAAAGCTGTAATTATACCTATATTTAAAAAGGGTGATAAAAAATTAGTACAAAATTATCGTCCAATATCACTTATTACCAGCCTTGCAAAAATCTTTGAAAAGGCATTAGCCGAACGAGTTAATCAATATCTTAAAAAGTTTAACCTGCTTTCTACAAACCAATTTGGTTTTAAAAAAGGATATTCCACTTCAGATGCTATAACATCTGCTACTGATTATTTATATAAGATGCTGGACAGTGGTTCTCCTACTTTAGCAATATTTTTAGATTTAGCGAAAGCATTTGATACTGTTAGTCATCAACAGTTATTAAGTGCTTTGAGCGATCTTGGAATAAGAGGAATACCATATTTACTATTTCAAAGTTATTTAAAAAATAGATTACAAATTGTCAAAATTAATAACAAACTTAGTACTGAAAGAACCATTGAGTATGGTGTGCCTCAAGGTACTGTTTTAGGCCCTTTATTGTTTTCAATATATATAAATGATCTAGCGGGAATGAAAATAAATGGAAAGATTATTTGTTTTGCTGACGACACAGTTATACTTTACACTAGTAATTCTTGGAATGAACTTAAAACTTTGGCAGAAACAGAAACTGTAAAGGTTCTAGATTGGCTAAGTAGGAAACTACTGACAGTTAATACAGATAAAACTTACTTTATACCATTTTCAATATATAAAAATAATTTACCCGAATTCATGGAATTAAATCTAAACTATAATAAGGCGTACATTAAAATAAATAGGAAAGAATACATAAAATATTTAGGCGTTTATATAGATTGTCACTTGAAATGGGATATACATATTGATATGGTATGTAAAACTCTAAGAATGATACTATACAGATTTAGATATCTCAGCAACATTCTTGATTTATCTTTCTTAAAGATGGTATACTATTCCTTAATAGAATCACGTCTTAGATATGCCATTATAGCATGGGGTGGAACATATTCCTCACATTTGATTAAACTCGAAATACTTCAAAGGAGATTTTTAAAAATAATGTTAAAAAAAACTCGCTTATATTCATCAGAACTTCTTTATCAGCAAGCTGGTGTTTTTAAAATTAGACAATTATATTTATTAAACATAATTTTGCATACATACAAAAATAAACAAATATTGAAATCAATAGATCATAATTACGACACTAGAAGAAAACTTCATGACTATGTAAAAATTATTAGTAATTTTAAATCAATTGGTAAACATAATTTCACATACTATATTCCTAAAATATTTAATTATTTACCCGAAATTTATAAAATATATTTGAGAAAAATAAACTCATTCAACATGATTAAATCCATTTTTAAAAAATTTATTAAGAACACTGGAACTGAATTTTTGAATGCGATCTTTAATTAAATTTATAATATAACTACTAATATATAATATATTTGTTATGCATTATGAGTTGTTATGAGTTATGTATTGTTAATTTTTAATATTTGTTATGCGTTTTTGTATTGTTAATGTTTAATATTTGAATAATGTAATCCCTGAGCACAACCTCTGGTTCTTCAGGGAATTTCTTCTTTTGGTTTATTTACTATTTATTTATATGTGAAAATATTTAACTTAAAATTAATTTGTAATTATGTTAGTATTGAATTATTCTATTATAATATTGTTATATATGAGAGCATAATGAGAAGTAAATAAACATTATTATTATTATTATTATTATTATACCAGGTAGAATGACAAATGAGGTGTCGAATGAAAGCTTATAATCCAAGGATGGTACTAAACGTGAGAAAGGCCTAAAACTTCCGGTTTTAGAAATGCGTTTCTTTAAGAGTCTGAATGAAAATATAAAACTGGGCGGTAACAGTCATATCGATGGACTCATTAAATTGCAAAAATGTATATAGATTCAATAATACCACTTGTCAGTTGGGATTCCAGATCTTTGCTCCTGATCTCGATTCATATGGGTAACAGTTAGACGAGATAACTGGACCTCTTTAATAGCATGGAGATATAATCTGTTTTATTTTTAAAGTCATCAAATCATACATTAGTCTTTGGGAGCGTTCAAGTATTACGTAACGCAGTTTGGGGGAGGGGGTTTTGTAAAACGTTACGGCGCGTTACGGAACTGTTCCCTCGGAGTTATTTATGGGTTTATCTGATGAATAGGTAGGTAGGTACTTTATATTTTGGTAAAAAATTAAATGGGTAATTTAAGTCCATAACATGCAGTATCGTTTTCAGCAGTAGGTAGGTATTCATTAATGTTTTAAATATGTACGCAAATTTTCAAATTATTTAAAAATGTCTTTAAATAAAAAGCATTAAATACAAAACCCACTATATTGATACTTAGTTTAGAAAAGTGAAAGATATTTTAAAAAATAATACCCTTATTTAAAGTGTGATTCCTGAATTATTAATTTCAAAGTTTTATGTGATTAACATCTTGACGAAAATTATACATAATTTCAAAATTTCACCTTGCATTATTCATAATAGACCCTACATAATCCACATTTTTGAGATGAGGTTGTTAAGCAGCTTCTAAAAACAAAAATATACAGGGTGTTTAATTAAAATTAAAGATAATGGACTACGCTAGGCTTGCATGAATCACCCTGTAGGTATATTTAAATTTATGTTTAAAAAGCACACATTTTTATATATGAAAATCTACGGGTCCCAGCGTTTTTTAAAATTATTTAAAACAAGGACAGAAATAATTTTATTCCATAAGTGCCTTCTTATATATATACAAGGTGTTTCAGAAAAAGATAACACGATCTCTAGGAAAGGTGAAAAATTAAAAAATAATTGGGGTTTGCTTACTAAATAATTTTGGTAACGGCATGCGTTTTCACGATACAGGGCGTAGAAGAACAAAAAGTTTTACACATTTTTTTCACTATTTTTCCGAAACTACTGGTAACATCGTATATTATTCGTTATACAAAAATTTTTACCAAGCAAAATAAAATGTTGAAATTATAAAATATGTTATTTTATTTTAAGCTTTTATTAAAAAAGATAAAATAGAAGAATTCATGAGAAGAACAATAAAGAATGAAACCAAAAATGTATGTAAGGATGGGGCTAAGTAGGGAAAATGTAAATGTAAATATAAAATTAACAATAAAAGATTATTATTGTAAGTTTTGAACATATTTCATGTCATGGGACATGAAATTACGAGTGGCAGGGATAACCAGACACATGAACTGAATAGAAGAATCGTTCTTGGGTGGGCAGCATTTGGAAAACTGAGAGAAACTTTTAAAAGTGAGTTCTCCCAGTCTTGACGTACGGATCAGAAACACTTACCTTAACTAAAGCCTCGGCTACCAAACTAAGAGTAACGCAGAGAAGAATGGAGCGCTCAATGTTAGGAATAACTCTGCAAGACAAAATAAAAACGAAGAAATCAGGAGAAGAACAAAGGTGACTGACGTCATCGAAAGGCTAGCCAGGTTGAAGTGGAGATGGGCAGGACACATTGCCAGAATGACAGATGGGAGATGGACAAAAAGGTTATTGGAATGGAGGTCAAGCGAAGACAAGAGAAACGTCGGTCGACCGCCTACAAGATGGACTGACGACTTAAGAAAGCTAAATAAAAACTGGATGAGAGCGGCGCAGGATAGACGTGGTTGGAAACGAGGGAAGGAGGCCTATGTTCAGCAGTGGACATTTAAGGCTGAATGATGATTGTAAGTTTTTATTATTACCTCAAATACCATTAAAATAATAATAAAGTCCTTTTACCGAGTTTCCGGTACTTTTCGCAACCTCGTTTTCCATTTAGGTTCAAATGGCCACTTGGGTATTACGTAACGTTTAGGTAGGGGGAGGGGGGTACAGAAAAACGTTACGGTGCGTTACATGGGGGGAGGGGGGTCAAAAATCCTCAAAAATTGAGTTACGTAATACTTGAACGCTCCCTTTTTAATAATTCACTAAGATTTCATATTCAAAAATTTTTTCTAGTATGTTGTGCCAGTATGTAGGAAATTATAAAAAAACCGAGTGTTGCAGCTACTGATTGATTGGCTGTGCTGGACTAGAGAAGATGGATGGTTCTTCCTTTTAAAATAATTTTCAAATATTGTAATTTTTGTTTTCTTAACTCACTCTTGGGCAAAAAATCATACTTATTCATTTTCGCGTTTGGGCAGTGCTACTAAAGATCGATAAATAAAGCAAGCACACTTATGCTTGAACATAACAAACAAAAATTTCTCCTTTCAAACACATAATACATAAACACATCATACACAAAACACACAAAACAATCAAAATTAGATATCATCATGAGGGTAAAAATATCACCATCAGAATTTTCAACTAAAAGCATTGGTATTTGTCTACAAGATCGAGGCCAAATAAGTCACCCGTTAATTTGGAAAACAATACTTACCAAACAACTATTGATTTGAATAACAGCTCACTATTTTAAATCTTTTTTGAAAATGATTTCCAGAGTGGCAATCGAAACGCCAAACAACAGTTAAAAATAATCTCATAAAAACATAATATTTGAAAATATTTGTTTTTTGAAAATTAAAGAATCGGAAATTTTACAACAATGATAATATGTAGATTTTTGTGCTTTAACTATAAATCTGTAAAGTTATACATTCTGAAAAGTATTGTAGTATTACCTCTAATTATTATTATAGCTATAATAGAACTTATGTAAATGTGAACAGATTTAGGCCAGTCCGGTCATGTACATTGAATAAACATTACAGTCACAAAGGGTCAAAATAAAGAGTAATAAAATTTTGAAAACATGAAAATAACTGGAGATGTCATCAATTAAACATAAAAACGTTAAAACATTGGAAATGATATTTACATTTCTAATTAAGGTCACTGATTCCAATAAACAATAAGACTATTAACCAATATTTTAGTTGGTATATGTATATTATTACAAAATGTAATAAGTATTACAAAAAATGGTCACTTTGCCGACATGGTACATAAATAACTATTTATAAAAAATAATATAAAAAAACAAAATAAAACTGAAAAATCTACAGGGACAAATAATAAAATGGTATATTATAGAATCAGATTTAACAAGAAAGGAAAGGGAAATACAAGCAAATGTTAGGAAAATGACGAAAAACGAAAGAGATAAAGGTAATACGACGAAGATAGGGTATATGATACTGGAAATTAATGGGAAGGAGCGGAAAGGACCATAATAATGAGAAAATTATACAAACTCACGAAAATTTCGGAGAAAGGACACCAAAAAAGTAATAAAAAATAATGAGACCGTACCCTCAACAATGACGACCCAGCCGAAACAAACATGAAAGGAAAAGTTCTTAAGAAAATACACAAAGGATATGGATTGCTTTGGGTAGGAGCGGATACAAAAGAGGGAGCAAAAGAAGGAGTCGGGATAATAATTACACCGAATAGACTAAAACACCTTATAGAAGAAACATATATATTATGTTAACCACAGAATATTATCGGTGAAAATGAAACTCATGGATGAGGAAATATAGACAATAATAAATGGCTACGGGGTAAATGAAAAAGTAGCTTCAAATGCAAATTGATAATGGGGAAGAATACATAGTTGTAATGGAAGATCTAAATGGTAGAGTCGGAAACAACAGGGGAATAAAGGAGTGCATGTGAAAAGAAAGTAAAGAAATACTAAACAGAAATGGTGAAAGAATAATAGAAATATATATTATGGAGAACAAACTAGTTATAACAAAGACAAAATTTAAACAAAAAGAAGTACACAAAAACGAAATAGGTCCAGATGCGGTCGTTGCATATGCGGTCAAGGTAATTTTCGTTGCAAAAGCGGTCAATCCAAAATATTTTGGCAGGTAACGTTGCACTTGCGATCAGACATTTTACTTAAAAGCTAGAAATGTAAGAAGGTCGTAAATTAGTCACCACCCGAGTTAATTAGCAGGCCCGGTCGATCCTATTGAAATATTTTAATCCGCTTATCTATATTTCGAACAATAGGTAATGAAAACAGTAATTACTAAACCACAATAATCCCCTCATTACGGATTTTTGGAAAGTTTGTATTTGCTTAATTATAAAGGTTGGGGGGAGAATTGCCAAAATCTAAATATAAAAACAAATGCATATTATTTGTATATTATTGGTTTGAGAGATTGTTTAGTACAGTACGTAACAACTTTTAATAATGGAAAATTTTGAAGTGATTGAAACCACCAAGGGAAAACCTTCTGCTCTTCACGCTGGATATGAGTATCGAAAATATAGGAAGAATAAGGAAGATGTTGTAACTTGGGTATGTGTAATAGAACGTCATGTCACCACAACTGTAAAGGGAGGATGAAGACAAAACTGACGAAATTACTCGAAGTCAACCAACACACTTGTGTCCCCGATGTAGCTCTCTTAGAAGTAAAAAAGGCTACGTACATTTCAAAAAAGAGAGCTCGAGAAGAAGATACTCCAACCCCAGACATTTACAGGGAAGAGTTCGAAAAACTATTTACAAAAGGACTCGATTTTGTAAGTGAAATTCATTTGTATGGGACATTCCACGAACATACGCCTGTTTTGGATTACTTCGACAACGAATATTTTACTGTGCAACATAAGAAGTACGAAAGTAAATGGCGCTAATAATTATTCCAATAAACAACAATATAATTTGCAATTTACTTTCGTTCTTCTTATTTTTCACAGTAAAATATTCGTTGTCAAAGTAATCCAAAACAGGCGTATGTTCGTGGAATAGGGTATATGCCTCACGTAAGTCTACACTTTGTCGTTCAAGACATTTACAAACTGGTGTCGGACCAGAAGCAGCGTCGTCTATTGAAATAGATATCCCACTGGAAATGTTGACATTAGAAGATGGTCAGAGTTTTTTGTGTTTTGACGGCACTGAAGAAGGAGAAAGAATTTTATGTTTTTCAACTTCGAATGCAAAGGAAACGTTAGCAACAAAAACAGATTTTTTGTCGACGGTACATTTAAGAGCTCCTCCAAACAGTTTACACAAATATATATCATGCATGTTGATATCGGCCGCACTAACGACGAAACGAATTGTTCCTGTGTTGTATGCGCTTCTACCAAACAAAAAAATGAAAACGTATAGAAGGCTGTTTACAATACTGACAAAAAACTAGGTGGATGGAAACCAACAACAGTGACGCTTGATTTTGAAGATGCTGTTATTCAAGCTCTCAAAACTGTTTTCCCAGATGTTAGACTGCATGATGCAACTACCATTTTAATCAGTCGCTTTGGAGGAACATTCAGTCGATCGGACTGACAACACAATACATTAACGACGATAACGTTAGACTTTATTTAAGAATGTGTTCTGCATTGGCATACTTACCTTTGGAGCAAATAGAAGACGAATAGAGGAAATAAAAAATTTAGTATATCAAAGTGTGTAAATAATTTATTTCTTTAGCTGAGCGCTTTCGACATAAACTTCATCATCGGAGCTAATGGTCAATTGTTAAAAAAGTACCGCTACAAAATTGAGGTGTTAACATTTGCATCTTGTGAAAATAAATTTTGGTTGGATATGCTATGTCCTTCGTACAACCCCAAATAGTAAAAACAGAAAAACGGCCACATTACACGTTACACAAACACAAAAAAAAACTTTTTTCATGGTATAGGTATCACCCATCCATTGTTGGCCTAGTAGAAACAGCTGACTGACTTTATACTAGGCCAACAATGGATGGGTGATACCTATACCATGAAAAAAGTTTTTTTTTGTGTTTGTGTAACGTGTAATGTGGCCGTTTTTCTGTTTTTACTGTTTGGGGTTGTACGGAGGACATAGCATATCCAACCAAAATTTATTTTCACAAGATGCAAATGTTAACACCTAAATTTTGTAGCGGTACTTTTTTAACAATTGACCATTAGCTCCGATGATGACGTTTATGTCGAAAGCGCTCAGCTAAAGAAATAAATTATTTACACACTTTGATATACTACATTTTTTATTTCCTCTATTTATTCAAGTGTGTACAAATTTATCAGTCTTTCAACTACCAAATAGAAGACGGGTGGCTAATTATTCAATCTGATTCTCCGGAAGATGAAAATTTGACAAAATTTTATGATTACTTCGTTAACGAATGGCTAAAAAATCCAGTGATTAGCATGAATATGTGGAACTGCCATGGCCTCCGTCATCGAACAAATAATGCCGTGGAAAGATGGAACAACCGGTTAAACAGAATGTTAAAGAAACTTCATTCAAACATATAGATTCTCATAAAAAATTTAAGTAAAGAAGCAGAATATTTCGATTTCATATTAAATAGAATGGACTTAAACCTAGAAAATAATAAACGAAAGAAAATGTATATTCAACTGGATCATAGGATAAAGAGTGCAACAGAACTATTGCAGCGCTCTTGTGTTTCATTGAGAAAGTAACATACGTTAACTGTAGAAAGAGGACACTTAAGCAGTCTCAAAAATACCATACTAAATGGTCTTATTCCATTCATAACAAAGATACTGGCTGTTTAATCTATTTTGCCATTTTCTTAATTGGTTCATAACTTTTTAACCACAGTGTATATTTATTTTATATTTGGCACGCAAATATCATTTAAGGTGTACAAAAAATTAATTTATTTACAATTGTAAAAAATCCAGGTCCGGATTAAAAATTATTGGAAAAATATTCCGACCCAAAAACAACAACCTGAACATTGAATTTTTTTAAAATGGATTTTTCAGTTGAAAAGAGGATAGAAAACTAAATTTAGTAGTATACTTTAAATTTTCGGCAAAATGATTTTTCTGGTCAAATTTTGAATTTGGTTTCTGAAATTATGTGAATTGCGAGAGCTCCGAGTAAAAAAAATAGAAATCCAGCTTACAACTTATCAGCCGCACTGTATATTGACTTTATATTTAACACACGAATATTCTTTTAGGTGGCAAATCAATTAGTTTATTTACAATTATAAAAAATCTAGGTCCGGATTAAAAAATATTGTATAAATTTTAACTATTTATAATGGGAAATAAGCCACAATATTATTAAAAAATGATTTTTATTAACGTTTCGACGCGACGCCCAAATCGGGTGCCGTTGTCAAAATACAAAATACTACTAACATAAACAAAAATGTTGTTGCTTAGTAAAAAAATTCTTCTAATAATTTATTTAATTTGACTCATTTATATCGGCAATTCAGTGATATAATCTGAATTGCCAATATATCGGCAATTCAGTGACATATGATACATTTTAAAGTGAAAGACTAAAATGATATTGCCAATATTTATGAGTTGCGTTCCTGGGACGACTTTACTGAAAGATAGTTCATTCGATTACATGAAATCAACTCCAACTCAAGAATATCCGTCATATATATAAGAATATCTTTCAGTAAAGTCGTCCCAGGAACGCAAATCATAAATATTGGCAATATCATTTTAAAGTCTTCTACTTTAAAATGTATCATATGTATCTGAATTGCCGATATAAATGAGTCAAATTAAATAAATTATTAGAAGAATTTTTTTACTAAGCAACAACATTTTTGTTTATGTTAGTAGTATTTTGTATTTTGACTACGGCACCCGATTTGGGCGTCGAAACGTTAATAAAAATCATTTTTTAATAATATTGTGGCTTATTTCCCATTATAAATAGTTAAAATTGTAAAAATGCCACAAGAAAATAGCTTTAGAAGAACATTGTATAAATGTTCCGACCCAAAAAACAACCTGTATATTAAATTTTTTAAAATGGATTTTGCATTTGAAAACAGGATGAAAAACTAAATTATACTTTATTACTTATTATATACTTTAAATTTTCGGCAAAATGATTTTTCTGGTCAAATTTTGAATTTGATTTCTGAAATTATGTGAATTGCGAGAGCTCCGAGTAAAAAAAATTGAAATCCAGCTTACAACTTATCAACCGCACTGTATATTGACTTTATATTATTTAACACGCGAATATTCTTTTAGGTGGCCAATCAATTAGTTTATTTACAATTATAAAAAATCTAGGTCCGGATTAAAAAATATTGTATAAATTTTCCGACCCAAAAAACAACCTGTATATTAAATTTTTTTAAATTGATTTTGCACTTGAAAACAGGATGAAAAACTAAATTTAGTGGTATACTTTGAATTTTCTGCAAAATTATTCTTCTGGTAAAATTTTGAATTTGAATTCTGAAATTATGTGAAATGCGAAGCTCAAAGTAAAATAAATTAAAGTGCGAATTAATTTTAATTAATACCTTCATTTAATCTAAATTGGTAAAATATTAACATTTGCTCATTTGCACACATAACAATAATTTTTGAAGGTGATAATTTTGAATAAGTACTTTAGTCTTGAATAGTTATTATGCTGCAAATTTTTGCTGTTTTGTTATAATTTTTAGATTTGATTAAAGGAATGTATTCTTTATTGACTCTTTATTATTTATTCATTACTTAAAGATGAATATTCGCCATAAACTATTTATCACACATAATCAAAAAACAGTGAAATGTTAACATTTTACCAATTTAGATTAAATAATGTAAATTAAGTGGCATTTTAATTTTTTCTACTTAGAGTTCTCGCAATTGACATAATTTCAGAATTCAAATTTAAAATTTTACCAGAAAAATCATTTTGCCGAAAATTCAAAGTATACCACTAAATTTAGTTTTTCGTCCTCTTTTCAAATGCAAAATCAATTTTAAAAAAATTGATTATACAGGGTGTTTATTTGGGTCGGGACCTTTATACAATATTTTTTAATCCGGACCTGGATTTTTTATAATTGTAAAAAAAAAATAATTGATTGGCCACCTAAAAGAATATTCGCGTGTTAAATATAAAATCAATATACAGTGCGGTTGATAAGTTGTAAGCTGGATTTCAATTTTTTCTACTTAGAGCTCTCGCAATTCATATAATTTCAGAATTCAAATTCAAAATTTGACTAGAAAAATCATTTTGCCGAAAATTTAAAGTACAGTAAAGCCTCGATATAACGGACCTCTATTTAACGAACTTCGGATATAACGGACAAAAAATCCGGTCAAATGAAAAAAAAAATTAAAAACGTTCTGTAAATATTATACCTGCTTAAACGATCACATCCCCAATATATATTGAATATCAACGGGGTCCCTGTGGACCCCAAACGCTACACCTAGGTACCTACAAACTTTAGTTTTATGTTTTTGCCAAAAATTACATCGCTTATTCAACCCATGGATCAGGGAATAATTTTAGGTTTTGTATTTTTTATTTACATCTAAATACAGTGTACATATTTTAAAAAAAGTTTTTTTATTTAGGTATTTTAAATCTATTTTTATATAACGGACTTTCGGCTTTAACGGACACCCTGTCCCCTCAATTAGTCCGTTATATCGGGGTTTTACTGTATACCACTAAATTTAGTTTTTCATCATCTTTTCAACTGAAAAATCCATTTTAAAAAAATTCAGTGTACAGGGTGTTGTTTTTGGGTCGGAATATTTTTCGAATATTTTTTAATCCGGTCCTGGATTTTTTACAATTGTAAATAAATTAGTTTATTGTACACCTTAAATGATATTTGCGTGCCACATATAAAATAAATATACAGTGTGGTTAAAAAGTTAGGAACCAATTTAAAAAGTGGCAAAATACATAAAACACCCAATATCTTTGTTATTAATGGAGTAAGACCCATTAAGTATGGTATTTTTGAGACCACCTAAGTGTCCTTTTTCAACAGTTAACGTATGTTACTTTCCCAATGAAACACCCTGTATAAAATCAATTTTGGTGTCCGTGGCAAATATTTATAAATTTCACTAAAAAAATATTAAAATAAAAAAATTACAAAAAAAAACAAAGATAAAAACGTAGATAAAAAAGTTAAAAAAAGATAAAAAAAAAACAAAAAAAATAAACATGCCTATGATTTATCATAGTTAGCCCTACCCATTTTTAAATTTATAATACTTTTTAACATTTGACACAAACAGTAAGGTAGCTAATTTATATAGAAATAATCAGTTAATATTTTATTTATGTGACACTAAGGTTTATTAAATCAACTATCTTCACTTTTTTAATTAGTTCACATAATATCACTAGACTCCCAAAAGAAGCAAGTTTTTTTATATCAAAATACTTTTTGCCGTAATAAAATTATTAGTAAGCATTTTCTCCTCTTATCAACGTCTATGGTAAATATTATTTAAATATTACAAAAAATTTGGTTATAGAATTATTCATGTGATAGTGGTAGAAAAAGGTAAAAATATTATTTGTTTATTAGGCAATGACCGCACATGCAACGATAAAATCAACATATTTTTGTATGACCGCAAATGCAACGATAATAGCCGTGATTGAAAATGCTACGACCGCATCTGCAACGACACCCACAAAAACACGAGAGTACAAGACAGCAGAAACGAAAAATCAATCATTACTTTTTGTACGCAGCAACAAATGGAAAATAGTACAAGATACAGGGGCGTCATTTGACAGGATCAGGGGGCATTTTCCCTCCCCCTGACCCTGAAAATGACTCAAATTTACGAAAAATACATCATTTTATTACCTACTATAGTATTGTATATATATAATGCTTGCCCCCCCCCCAATCAAAATTTCAAATGACGCCCCTGACAAGATACGAAAGTGAAAAGAGGCTCAGAGATTGGAAGTGACCACTATCTAGTAATAATAAGAATGAGAACAACAGAGCAAAAAGAATAATAGAGAAGAAAGATAGTTAACGAAAAAATAAAAAGTTATAAATTAAAAGAGGAAAGATATAAGATGAAATTCGAAGAAGAATTAGATAGTATTTTAAAAAGGTAGGGCAAAAAATACACATATAGAAGAAAAATGGGAATATCTAAAAACCAGCGAAATCAAAGCAACTGAGGAAACTTGCGGAAAGGCAAAAATAGCAAATACTAACTTAAAGAGAACGGAATGGTGGACGGACGAAATACGAGAGAAAATAATAAAGAACAAAACAGACAAATGGAAGAGATATTTAAGGATAAAGCACCCGGAAGACTACGAGGCATATAAATAAAAAAGGAAAGAGGTTAAAATAGCGATGAAAGCAGGAAAGGAAAGGTCATGAGAGAGGTTTGGCGTATAGGGAAAACCAAAAGCTCAAAGGTTCCTGAGGAAAATAGAAAACAGAAAGAGGACAGGCAAAATACGAAACGAAACAATCAGACTAACAAAACGAGTGTTTGAAACGAGAGTGCAGAAGAAAAACAAAAGAGAAAGACCACGAGTTTTGTGGGTAGATCAAATTAGAAAAGAAGTCAAGAAGAAAGGATTGGCATTAGAAACTGCAATAAACATAACACAAGATTGGAAAGTATGGAGACTACAATGCCAAACTCAACTCCACGAGCCTTACACCTAAAGGTAGAAAGGCTTAGGACCAAGTAAAGTAAGTAATTTATAAAAATTCTGATGTATTCTATTATTAAGATATAATTGTTTCCCTTCGCTGTTTTCCAGTTCGCTTAAGTAAAAAGCCCTCCCTATATAATAAACATTATGACCACCTACTTGATCATGAATCATCGTTCAATTTTTTATAGGGAACGGAAATCGTCACTTGTGGGATGAAATAGAAAAAAATGTGGGTTTTCTTTAATTGTTAAAATGATTTAGTTGAATAATAAGCTTTTAACTAAAGTTAAATTTATTGATGTCGCTGTCTTAGTATCACCGATGACAAATTTCTATTCGGTATTGTTATTGGATGACAAATGAGGCATTATGTGTTTTTTAGATGAATAACTATGTTGGTGTCGCTATAAAGTAGGTATCTGTGATTAATAATTCACGCGAGATTGTTCTAAGAGCGCGATAAAAAAGCCATCAAATGTGACTTAGACGTAATCTTGTGATGCCCACTATTTTCCAAACCATTTGTTCTACGCCTGTCAACGAAACAACAAAGTATGTATTTTAATATAATCGAATCACCGTTATCCGTTATTTAAAGTAAAAAAATCAGTAGAAATAAAATGAATTACAATTTTTTTAATCGGTATGTAGATGTTATTCTTCTCGTAGCACTATAACCCGGGGTGGGTCTTAGCTAGGGATGGCGGTTGTTGACAAAACACCGGTTTTCGGTTATACCAGTTTTTTTACCTACGGTTTAACCTGGCGGTTATAACCGGTCAAAAAAACCGGTTATTCCAAAAACCGGTTTTCGGTTTTTTTAGCCAATAGCCAATACCCAGTAGGTTACAATTACATTGCTCTTTACTTTGCGATACTCCATTCGAATTGATATCAGTCATCAGTGTTGTCAAATTGGTTTCAGTCAGCTTAAACTTGACCGGTCGCGTGCGGGCAGCGAAAAATTTTCTATTTTTTCTCTGAATTCATTATTTTTTTCACTTATCGGGTTTTTCTCCGGTTATTACTTTAAAATGAAAAAACCGGTTATAACCGGGACAAAAATACAACCGAAAAAACTGATTATTGCGGAGTAAAAAAAAACGGTTTTAGGTTATAACCGGTAGGTTTTTCCCATCCCTAGTCTTGGCTGACTGTACAACTTCCTTAGTCTAAGTAATAAAGCTTAAAACCTCGCAATTTTTACAGAATGGATCGATTTGCATGAAAATTTGAGAATAAGTAGTGGATAGTCCATGGATCAAAATCTATATGATGCTGAAAGGCGCTTTTGCCATGGGGGTGGTTGCCACCCCATCTCAGAGGTGGAAATTTTTGATAATATTTTGACCACAAAAGTTGGTAAAAACATTAATTTTAAGCAAAAAAGCGTTCTATACATTTTTTTTTTCGATAAAATGAATAGTTTTCATTTTTTTTATTTAGCTAATGCCTCGACAACTAATGGCCATTGGCATGGTAGGTACGGTAATTTTGAACAGTTAGGTACCTAGTGTCATGTGTAGTGTGTGTGTTGAGTAAGTGTCTTGTTACTTTGCAAAGTCGACGTCATTGTCTTTACAAAGAGACGCTAATTGTATCCGAACGTCTGCGGTCCCTCCGGTGAGTACCGATCCCACAAGGACAGAAACTATATTCATTTATTAATTTATAATAAATGAAAAATTTCTGACCCTGGTGAGATTCGAACCCCCAACCTTTCGGATTTTTTCGATCCAAAGGCAGGCGCTCTTACCACTGAGCCAGAGAGGGGGTAGTTTTCGATTTATTCACTATCGAAAGTGTTAGTTTTATATCAAAAAAATCAATGTTTTTAATAAGTTTTCTGCAAATAACTCAAAATATTTTCGTTTTATCAAAACAACTTTACTTAACAAAAATGTACCTGTTGAAAAAGTAAACAACACCATTTTTTTAATTTTCTCTAAGACTAATACTGATCGAGCTATACTTTAATATATGTTAGCTCTTCTTCGTCAAATGCTAAATATTGTAGTTTCAAAGTCAAACGACGGGAAAACTATGCATTTTTCGACGATAACTTATTCAAACTAATTTAAAGTATCTCACAATAAAACACTGAAAAACGTTTGTTTTTCTATACTTCCACAAAATTTATTACAACTATGTTATTACTACAGCTGTTTCAGCAAAGCTGTTTCGACTTGGAATTAGTGTGTCCACCACCACAGAAAGAACCCAGTACCTTCTGCTCTCTCACATATACTGGCAAAATAACAACAAAAATAGCCAGATACATAAAAAAGAAAGGAATAACACCAGCTTTCAGAACTAACAACAACTTAAGCAAACATATTAAAAACAATAAAAGCCAAAAGAGAAAGCAACTACAGAGTGGTGTGTACAAACTAACTTGTGGTGACTGTCCGAAAACTTACATCGGTCAAACTGGCAGAACTTTTGAAAAACAGATAGCAGAACACAAAAGGGCTTTCAACAATAGAAAAACAGACACTTCTACATACGCACTTCACCTTCTAGATCATAATCATTCTTTCAATGAAGAGTTTCAGATTCTACATATTCAAAATAAAGGCCTTAAGCTATCACTTTTAGAATCAATGGAAATTAATAAATTGAAAAATACAGATATAATTCTGAATGACCAACTCGAGACAAACAGCTCCCCACTCCTCAACCTCTTCAGTTAAAGACTTAGAAAGGCAAACACATTGTAAAATATATCACTTGAGAAAGGCACTTTGCCGAAACAGCTGTAGTAATAACATAGTTGTAATAAATTTTGTGGAAGTATAGAAAAACAAACGTTTTTCAGTGTTTTATTGTGAGATAAAATGAACTTCCATTAAGTAACGGTCGAATCCATCAATAATTTAAAGTATTTAAAAATATCGATCACCAGAAATAAAAAAGAGTCTCTAGCTCAAAAATTAATTGACTTATAATGAAAAGAATGTCAGTTCCTATTTTTTTCAGCGAAAAAGTGATCAGAAAAAACCCTCTAATCACCACCCCAATTAAAATTAGTCATTTAACTTATGTGGCCTTTTTCATTTATTAATAAGTTCTAGTAGTTTGATCGGCTTAGAATGATTAGTTTAAAAAAATGGAGTTAAAAGCGAATAACGAATTTTTGTAGTTTGGTAAAAATGAAATTTTCTTCGGAATAGAAGGATTAGCATCAGAGAAACAAAAAAATATTTCAATATGAAATTGTAGCTTGTTTAATTACTAAAAAATTGGTTTGCAAAAATGTTTTCTACGGCAAAAATTTAGTAAGTTATTGACAATTAAAACTTGTAATAACATGCAAAAACCACATTTACCAACCCTTTTAAAGTCACCTCTTTTTGCAACTGAGGATTTTAAAAGGATTTAATATTAATAGTCTTATAGATCTTATAAAAACCTATACAATTCTTTTTTACCAAACTTCCTAAGATAAAAAATAAAAAAGTTACGGTTAAAAAACCAATATATTTTTTTGAAAAAAAAAGGAGAAATCCAATAGGAAGCATAATAATGTAAGTTAGCGGTGTTTTAGTCATTGTCCTTACTCAGAATTATTTATGTATTATCAATAGATTTTAGAAGAATAACTTGCTTAGAATGATTATTTTTTTAAAAACTGGAGTTATGTAAAAGCGAATAACGAATTTTTGTTGTTTGGTAAAAAATGCCATTTTCTTCAGAATAGAAAGATTACCATCAGAGATACGAAAAACTGTTTAAATATGAAATTGTAGGTTATTTAATTCCCAAGAATTCTGTTTGAAAATATTTTTTCTACGGCAAAAATTGAGTAAATCGTAAATGAGTATAGCTATCATCGAAAAACATTGATTTTTTTGATATAAAACTAAAACTTTCGATAGCGAATAAATCGAAAAGTATTAATTTTATGAAAAAAACTTATAGAAAATTTTTCGTTTAGATTGAACGTTTTCATCAACTTTTGCGGTCAAAGTATAATAAAATTTTGATCCTTGGACTATCCACTACTTATTCTCAAATTTGCAAGCAAATCGATTCATTCTGTAAAAATTTCGAGGTGAAAAGCTTCAGTTCCTGGAGTAGCTTCCATTTCGAACGGTCGTCCATGATAGTTGGGTCAGTGGGTAGCCCCATTGTTCTTTTAAATCTGACCATATATTATGACCATATATTATCTTCTCATTGCATTCGTGGCCATCCTAAGGGCTTTCTTCTAGCCGGACTTCCTCCAAGATTAACTTGGCAAGGCGATTATTAGGAGATTTTAGGTCTCTTGGACTATGTTGCTGGAACTATATAATTTGTTTGACCTCTACATTTGTTCTTATTCGGTATTGGTTACTATTCGGGTCGTGATAAGGTCCAAAGATTCTTCTTAGGATTATTTTCGCAAAACAAGGAAGTTTTCTTAAGTCCATATATAGTATGCAAAGATTAGTCCACAGATTTAACATAAGAGCAAAAGAATTCAATATGACAATTTCATCTCAGAAAACCAAAACAATAGTAATCAGTAAAGAACCAATCAGATGTAAAATAGAAATTAATGGTATCAGTATTGAACAAGTAATGGAAATAAATTACCTTGGAATTACATTGTCAAGTTACGGAGACCTGGACAAAGAACTGAGAAATCAAGTAGAAAGAGCAAATAGACTGGCAGCATGCTTTAATAACACTATTTGGCGAAACCGACATATTAACACTGAGATGAAGTCAAGAATTTATAAAGCCAGTGCAAGATCAATAATGACATATGCATCAGAAAAAAGACCCGATACAGCCACAACACAAAGACTACTGGAAACGGCAGAGATGAGAGTAGTGAGAAGAATTACAGGAAATACACTGCGAGATCGGAAGAGGAGTGAAGATATCAGAAGACAATGTAACGTACAGTGTATAAACGAATGGACACTAAATAGAAAAGGAGAATGGAACTGTTCCGTGGTGTGGTTGAGTTGCGTGTGTGATAACCTTATTGTCCATGGAAACAATTAAAATAATATTAAGTAAAACGACGGTCAATAATATATTTATTTATTTTTGGAAAAAAGGCGTGCTTTGTTTATATCTCGTAAGGGCTTGTTATTCTAGCGAGGGTGTGACCGCACAGGGTGCCCGCTGTGACTCTACTGAACTAGACCACAAACACTAATCTCTCATTATGTGGTTCTACCATATGGCCAGACAGGCGAAAATTTATTAGATCTGGTATAAAACTGCAAAAGCATTTTATCTGAAATAGGGATATATTTAACTTAACAGGCCTTTCTATGCATAATATGGTTTGTATATTAGGAACGAAACACATGTGAATTTTAAATGACCCATATTATTTCGTTTAGAAAGGAAAGTTAATATTTAAAATTAGCAATTAGAAAAATTGCAAAATAGTAATTGAAGCGTGTCGCCACAGGACAACCACATGGCGAGACAGGTGTGGTCAAAATGGCAAAAGATAAATCACCAATAGGTAGAAGAAGTATCGGCCGACCGCGCAAAAGATGGAGTGACAACCTTCCATAGAGGTATTAATCCGTTAATGAACAAGCAGAATTGCTTATAAAGGGGAAGAAGAAGAAGAAGAAGAAGAAGAAGAAGAAGAAGAAGGAAGTTTTCTTTCAATTCTCTCTCTGCTCTCTGATTCGCTTATTGTCGTGAATCACTCCGCATTCTTCTTGTGTGTTGACAAAGTTTGTTGTATGACTTGCATTCATTACAATTTTCTTCTACTTATTTCAGTATGTTCATAGATTTCTTCAGTTTCTCACTTTCAGGATTTCGATGCCTCTCATAAGCTGATTCTCCCATCCCTATCGACGTTTTCTCCTTGCTCTTTTAGTTTCTGGCTTTTATCTGGTGACCTTCTTCCACCAGTAGGTCATTTTTCCTTCTCTCTGTATGTCCTAGCCATCTCAGTCTGTTCGTTTTATTAAATATAACTATATCTTCTCCCTTCATTATGTCTCCTTTTCCTTTTAGTTCACAGTTAATTCTTCTCTTCATATCTCCGTTTTCCATTCTTAATGGATCCATAATTATTCAGAGGATTTTCCTTTAGAATATTCTTAATTTTTATTCATCTCTATCTATGTGGCACATTGTCTCAGCTACGTACGTAACTACTGGTATGATTACAACTCTGTATATTTTCAGTTTTTTTTATAAAAAAAAAAAGAAAATAAAATCGACTGTATAAGAATGGTGATCCCCAAAACCTCACTGCTTTTTTACTTGACGTTTTATTCTTTCAAAATGCAATTGATAAAGTAACATATTATACATTATACATTAAATTCTAGATTATGTTTAACATATTATAGAAATAAAGCATTTTCTTATTTACTCGTGTTTAACTAGTATTGTAACAAAATACAAGCGATGATCTTAAAAAAATGGTTTTGTCAAAAATGATAACAAAAACTTACCGCATATTGGTTAAAGGCTCATTTTGCAAAAGAAAAAGAAAAAAAAATAGAAACGTGCACAGCTACCAATTAGAAAACAAGAAAGTGTAGGCTTTTCAGGCGAAATGGTATACTGTTAATGTATGACAGAATAAATTCTTTTTTCAATGATATTTCTATGCATATTCTTTTCGAAGCGTAAAAACAGTAACACAATTTGCCATAACCGATGAGCAAAGGCATTAAAATTCACATCAAAGGTAAAGAAAACCCTTTTTATGATATTATATCTATCTCGCTCTATCTTTTCGACAGAGACGCTTCCAGCCCTTATCTAGAAGATATTTCAAGTAAAAAAATAAAGATGTTTGATCTAAAATATTACTTGTTTTTGAATTTTGTGTTCTGTATAATTCTATTATTTATGGATCATCATAATCAATATTATTATTGCTATACTTTTATATGTAACCAGAGAAGGTTCCCATTGTTTTCATTCTGGTGGGATGTAGAATAGCATTATGTTGTTTTATATGCCATTAGAGTGAAAACTTAGACTTTTTGCTAGCAGTTTCCGCTAGGGCATCTATGCCATTTCGTTCGTTGCAATCCGGGACTGCACGCTGGGGTTTGTTTTGGTTGGATCAGGGAGAGCAGCATATGTGCCTCCTGATGAGAGATTAATAAGTTTCGAAACCGGTAGAGGTGCTTGATGCACTCTCTGATTGGACTAGAATATGGTTCGGCTGTACGGCTGGTTATTCATTTTTTACTTTTATATTACTTTATTAACTTTTTTAATAGGGAATATTGTTCTTGTTTAGTGTGCGGAGCTACTGCTATCATTTGAAACGAACCTCAAGTTATTTTTCAAGTAGTAGACGGAGAGGCAGCGCCGAAAAATCTCTCTGAATTTACTAAAGCTCGTTTTTTCACCGTTGATTACCGTGATTGTGTAGAGAAACATACTGCGATCGGTCAAGCAAAACGTAGAACATGTGGTACTGACAGATTGTCAAAGTTGCTTACCTGCGGAGGTAATTAAATCCATTTACTAAGGCTGAAAATCGGTACACACATTCTAAATTTAATATAAATAAAAGTTATTATAGTCGGTCAGCTGTATGACGGGACAGAGTCGGTCGGTCGCCGGTCGGCCCCAATGAATGTACAGGGTTATTCACTATATTTTGACCCCTGGTAAACTGCTTTATTTACAGAATTAGAAAAAAAAAATGTAAAATATAAAAGTTATTCGATTTTTTAATTATGATTTCTTGACATATAATATATCGTACTAGTGATGTCATCCATCTGGGCGTGATGACGTAATCGACTACTTTTTTAAATGAGAATAGGGGACGTGTGCTAGCTGATTCATTTGAAAGGTTATTCAATTCTCTATGCAGTAATATAAACATTAAGATCATTATTTTACAGGGTGTCCAAAATTTTTTTTGAAGTTATACTTCTTTAGGCGCGATTGTATGGCGTTTAGTTGCTAAATCTTTCAAGTTATGTATAAATATATCAGTGCAAGAAAAGGTGTGAAAAGAATATATTAGTAAAATAATAAAATAAGAAAATCTACGGTTTCGTTTTGATTAAAAATTCATTTCATTTCGAATATATTAGTGTTTTTATTAAATACACCTATTTATTATAATTTCTGTGTCTTTGGATTTGTCTTCCTCAGGAGTAAGATGAGTATTATTAAAACATTTTATTGTATATTTATTATACTTCACTTTGTCTGTTTGTTACCGTGAATTGTCATTAGGTACGTCCGAACCGATACAGACACAGCCCTCGTAGCGTATTTGGTAAAGCATTCGACTAGAGATCGAGAGGTCTTGAGTTCGAATCCGGAGCAATCCTATACTTTTTTTTTAAATTTTTTTTTAAAGCGGTAAGCACAAAATTAGTTTGGTGTTTAAAAAAAAAGTAAAACAAACTGTTTAAAGTATATTTATTTTTAAGAAATCATATAATAGAAGTATAACTTCTTACGTGCGTACAAAGTACACACACAGTCTTTTTGAATTATTAATTAAACAATTAATTTAATTTAAAAAAAATTTTTGGACACCCTGTATAAACAACCATGTTAATGTTTATATTACTGAACAGGGAATTAAATAAACTTTCAACTGTGCTAGCACACGACCCCTAGTCTCATTTAAAAAAATAGCCAATTATGCCATCACGGCCAGATGGATGACGTCGCTAGTACAATATATATGTCAAACAATCATAATTTAAAAATTGAATAAGTTTTGTATTTTACATTTTTTTCTAATTCTGTAAATAAAGCAGTTTAGAGGGGGTCAAAATAAAGTGAATAACCCTGTACATTCATTGGGGTCGACCGACCGGCTCTGTCCCGTCATACAGCTGACCGACTATAATAACTTTTATTTATATTCAATTTAGAATGTGTGTACTGATTTTCAGCCTTAGTAAATGGATTTAATTAGCTTCGTAGGAAAGCAACTTTGATACCCTCTCAGTAACCCCTGTTCTACGTTTCGCTTGACCGACCGCAGTATGTTTCTCTACACAATCACAGTAATCAACTGTGAAATAACTAGCTTTAGTAAATTCAGAAAAAATTTTCAGCGCTGCCTCTTGGACTATAGAGTTCCGATTTCTTTAACACTTTATTTAAATAAGGTTGACATTTTAAGATTTTGTTTTTTGTCCTTTCCAAAATAGTATGGCAGAGAAAAATATAATCACTAAATAGCAATAACATTAACCAGATTTTACTTACATACATACACAAATGAAGCCCATAGACGCTAATGGAAAATTAATCATGAACATCTAAGACCGCACCTACATTGGATCCGTATTTCTCCGATCTGATCCGATCCGATCCGATCCGATCCGATCCGACGTCGGTTTGAAAATAAACTTATAGTATTAGTAAATGGCGGCGCCTACATTGGATCCGTAAATTGCCCGATATCGGGCGATTGATAGAAAAAGCTACATCAGAGAAGCAGTTCGACGTCGGTCGATATCGGATTGGGTCGGATCGGAGAAAAACGGATCCAATGTAGGTGTCGCTTAAGAGATGAAAGACAAATGGAGAATATATTTGGAGACACTTTTTTAAGATCAAAGAACGGATTACAGGCATCCATTTTCAGAGAGGATGACGGGCCCGGCCATACTTAAATTCCAGGTAGAAGAAGCAATGAAACGGATATAAAACAGAAAAGCTGTAGAGCCTGATAATATCGACGCTGAATTTTTAAAACTCTTGGAGAAAGAATAAATAAACTGAATCACGGCTGTCTTCAATAACACTGGTAAACACACAGTTTGCTGCCGGAAATTTTTTACTGTTTCTAGGTAATTTTGATCGGCTGAATCCAAAAATGCCACCAGATTTGTTCCATCAGATCGTTTTCAGAAAATACGGCAACAGATCACATTTCTAATGCAGCACTACCTACATATATGTAGTGCTGCTACCCATGAAATAAACCAAATACGAATAAAAAGTAAGATATTTATTGTACAATATTGTACTTATAAAAATCATCACACAGATCTGCCAAAAAACTTAACTTTTCATCTAACCTAACCGCAGCGTCGCAACAAAAAAGTATTATTCGGCGTCACCTAAAAACTTCCTTTTATATGATTTTCTTGCAAAGGCTTTAAAAGGACATCCAGCAGTAATCCGCCATCATGTGATAGCCCCATCTCCCTGATACCCCTCTTCCATCTTTTTGATATCTTGGTGAAGATTTTCTGGGAAACGGTCTAAGTGGCTGTGGAGGTAATGGATTTTAATACTCATATGACAACTGTGTTTGTTAAAATTGTTGAGCATTTATGCCACTCTAATGCCCAATTGGTATACCTACATACTTCCATATTTGTTGCCATTATGTAGAAGGACACACTTTAAACTTCGTTTGGAACTGTCGATAAAAAGACGCCAGTGACTGGTGTATACTCCGATACACCCATTTTTTCTGACAGTCCTTTAAAAAACCATATCATCTTGCTGAGAAAAAAAGGCAAGAGGTCTTTTATCTCTATTACGGTAGTAGGTATGTAATTTTGGTGTCTGGGTGAAGAACATTATTTTCTTTTAGTCTGGAGGTAAGCAACTCGGAAGAATCCTTTGGAAGGTTCAAATTTCTGATAAGATCGCTTAGCTCTTGAGTAAAGCGCTCAGGACGTGTTGAATCCCCTTCAAAATCACTGTCGTCTTTCTCAAATCTATTAGCTCAAGCTGATGTGAAGTTGGTCTTATTGCTGAATCCAGGTTAGAATATGTTCACGTATGTCGATTGTTACGATTAATAAGTTTCCGATACACCCATTTTTTCTGACAATCCTTTAAAAAACCATATCATCTTGCTGAGAAAAAAAGGCAAAATGTCTTTTATCTCTATTACGGTAGTATGTAATTTTGGTGTCTGAGTGAAGAACATTCTTTTCTTTTAGTCTGGAGGTAAGCAACTCGGAAGAATCCTTTGGAAGGTTCAAATTTCTGATAAGATCGCTTAGCTCTTCCTGAGTAAAGCGCTCAGGACGTGTTGAATCCCTTCAAAATCACTGTCGTCTTCCTCAAATCTATTAGTCTGCAGTTCGTCAAATAATGTTTCGGCATTATCCTCTGGTAACATAGGTAGACTGCTAAATATTGGAATGGGTATTTGCTCAAGTTGATGTGGAATTAGTCTTATTGCTGAATCCAGGTTAGGATATGTTCACGTATGTCGATTGTTACGATTACTGCCCTTTATATTCACAAGACAGAAATAGCAATCGTCAAAATGATTTTTTGGTTCCCTCGATATTATTGGAAAACCAAATTTAAGCATTTTCGTTGTCCTTTCGTCCACTGTTGTAAGTTTTCAATACAAGTTTTGCACACTACATGTGGAGCTCAGGATTTACCTTGATCTCCTAAATGAACACCAAAATAGGCCCTTTTGCTCATTTGCCCATTTGTCTTAGAATTTGTTAAGTTTGTTTATAAACATATTGCAATTATAGTGGTGGAATATACAGAAATGTAAGAATATTTAAGTATTTGATAAGTATGTTATATCTCGAAAACTAGAGCTGATACAAAGAAAAGGTTTGTATTTTTGGAATCAGCACACATGAGTTAACTAAACTCAGTTAATTTTTTTTTCGGCAGTAAGACAAATTTTTTTTTTGTTGGGCTGTGTAATATATACAATACAGGAAACATCCCTGATAAATGGCTAGAATCAGAATCCGTAGCGATACCTAAAAAACAGGGGGCTAAAAATGCGAAGAATATCGAGCAATCAGGTGAATTAGCCATATGTTGAAACTGTTTCTTAGAGTCATCCATGGAAAACGAGGAACAAATATCGGACAGACAGTTCGGGTTCATTAATGCTGTGGGTATGTACCATAGAGACACTTTTCGGAGTACAGGTCCTGATTCAAAGATGCAGAGACGTTAACTCCGACATATACGCGTGCTTGATCGACTATGAAAAGGCATTTGACAGAGTTAACACCAAAATTTTTAAAAGAAGCAGACTGGGATGACAAAGACCTCAGAATAATTTCAGAACTCTACTGTAATCAGACCGCATATATAAATATTAACGGAGAAGAAACAAATTTACATAAAAATACTACGTGAAGTTAGACAGGGATGTATACTATCGCCGTTAATATTTAATATGTACTCAGAGAGAATTTTTAACGAGGCTGTATACGAAATGGATAAAGGTATCCTTCTAAATGGAGAAAGAGTAAACAATATTAGATATGCCAACGACACCTTGGTGATAGCTTAGAGGGACCTCAGAGGCTAATGGACAGAATCAACGAGTACAGTCAACAGTACGGACTAAACATTAATACTTAAAAAACGAAACAAATGATTATCAGAGAGGAGAATATAAACGGGGTTCATCTATCTATATATATTAATTTAACGCAGATAGAGCGCGTAAAACAGTATTGCTACCTGGGAACTATTATAAATGAGCAGTGGAGAAATGTACAGAAAATAAAGTGCCACATAGGAAAGGCAAGAACGGTCTTTAACAAAATGAGCTCCATTTTCAAAAGCCACAACATATCCCTAGATACAAAAATGAGGCATTTGAGATATTATGTTTTCTCTGCATTGTTGTACGAAGCGGAGGCATGGACGCTTACAGACACCACTATTAAAAATCTTGAAGCATTTGAGATGTGGCTTTATAGAAGAATGCTGAGAATATCTTAGACAGCAAGGATTATAAGGGACCGGAGATTGTGTTTATCAAACGCATAGAATTGCAGTATTTAGGACATTTTTTGAGAAATCAGCACCGTTACTCCCTGCTGCAGTCCATATTGCAAGGTAAAGTCAAAGGTAAGCGAGGAGCCGCTAGAAGGAGAATATCATGCCTGCGGTATTTAAGAACATGGTTTAAGAAAACCTCAACGGAACTGTTTCGAGCCGCAACGAGCAAAGTTATGATTGCCAATATGATTTCCAACATCCGAAACGGATAGGGACCAGAAGAAGAAGAAGAAGAAGAAGAAGATTTTACTTGCCACATGCAAGTAGATCTTATGTGGCATTTGATTTAAACCGCTTCGGTTTTCACTACAACGAGCTTCTCAACCTCACTTAAAGGACTCTAAATAGCAACTCAGTGAGATTCTCGTTTATTCGATTCTTGGTAGGATTCATTTTTTTGGGTTACACTGGCTATTGACATTTGCATTTTATGGACGTTGCCTACTCTATTATTTGTCCCTTGGCATACAAATGTACGTTTATTGGTGTCTTTGACAACCAAACACTTCGCTATGGCGAACTACCGCATTTATTATATTTTCTAGTTCTTGTGCGTTACCTATTAGGACGGCGTCATCGGCGTACCTGACGTTGTCCATGCTGGCTCCGTTAATCTTGGTCCCACCTTGGACCTCGTCTAATGCTATTCTGAATATATACTCCCAATACAGATTAAATAATAGCGGTGAGAAAACGCAACCCTGTCGCACTCCTCGCCGAATTTGTATATCTTCGTATGTTGTGTGCTCTATTTCAATTGTTGCTGTTTGGTGCCAATATAGTTCTGAGATAATTCGCAGGTCTTGCTCGTCAATTCCAGTTGTTCTTAGAATTTCGGTCATCTTTTGATGGTTAACGCAGTCAAATGCTTTTTGATAATCAATAAAACATGCATATACATCTACATTCATGTCTCTGCATCGTTGTGTTAAAACATTTATGGCAAAAAGAGCTTCTCGTGTTCCCAATCCGTTATCTTGGTAACGAGGGTTGTTACCTCCCGATGATGGGGTTGATTAAGTTGAAACACTATTTACCGGAATATATTTATTTAGAACACTAAATACGACGGTAACTAGTTGGTGGACACCATATCTGATCTAACCACGTCGATGTCTGAATAATGAATAATCTCTTCTTTGCTTTCTCCGTATCTATAAATAAATCGTAATTGTTTTGTTATGATTGACTACACCTGAATGTGACCATGAAAGTACTAATAGTAACATAATTGCTGACTTCGCATATTTTAAAACGAGTGGCCTACATTGCAAAAGCAATGTCACCCATTTACGTAATGTAAACAATACATGTAAATAATATTTGTTTAAGACTTTAAAAATTAAATCGATATGGATTACTCTTATTTTTTGGATGCTAATATAAATCGTGTACACCGTTTCGAAATCCGAACTGAGTATCATTCATCTGGAACTCACATTTCTTCTAAATTGGTGTAGAATTAGGAAGGAATTCGTGTAGATTTATAGAAAACCTGCTAGACAATAAATATTGTTTCTATTTTGACTTAGTAGCCGGTCCTGGATTATATTTTAGCTGCCGCAAAACTCTAGGGACGTTATATAAAACAAAAGGACTGCGCTGGATATTTTTCGCTTGTATCATATAGAAATATTGTCCAGGATATGTGCTTTGAATATCATTTTCGAAACACTACGGTCTTTCAATATATTTCTTGTTTGTTTTGGTAACGAATTTAAAATTAGATATTAGTTGGAGTTGGAAAACGAAATAGTGTCATTATGTTTTATAATTTTCTGGATAATGCTGAATAAGGGAGATTATTCCCTTTCTCTAATATAGTAGTGTGGATATTAGGAATATCGATAGTCACTACGATAGCATCTTTCTGATTTAGACACAGGCAAAATTTGTTCATGACATCGGTATTTCTTTTGTTTTTGTGGAAAGAAGTATTGATAAAAGAAAAAGAAATAAATACTTATTAATGACAAAATACAATAAAAAAGCTCCATTAGGTAAGAAGATGGCATTGGATTGAAAGACCATGATAAGAGATAAGACATGATGCTAATTTAGGTTGCTTTTGATTTTTTTCTTTTCTTATCAATATGCAATACCTTACAATACAATACAATACAATACAATATAATACAATTCAATACAATGCAATACAATACAATATAGTACAATACAATACAATACAATACAATACAATACAATACAATACAATACAATACAATTCAATACAATACAATACAATACAATTCAATACAATACAATTCAATACAATACAATACAATACAACACAATACAATACAATACAATACAATACAATACAATACAATACAATACAATACAATATAATATAATACTTCTTCTTTCTCATAATCCTTAGTGCCCTTATAATATAATACAAGACAATATTATCTTTTCTTAACACATACAAGTAGGGACTTGTTTCTGTTTAGTTGCTCATAAAACCGTGGTGTTAAACTCTGCCGTTTCAGTAATCTCCATTAAGAATTCCTATACTCAGGGGTGTAACAGAGGCCCCCGCAGCATGAGGTTTGCGGTGGGGCCCCAGTATGTCAGGAGCCCTACCTTGTCATCTAATATACATATGTAAAAATGTGTTATTGTTATATTATTTTGTGCATACATACACAATGTTTTTTAAGCATGCAGTATTGAAAATGAAGTTGTCCATCAGATAGATACAATGTATCGTATGTATGTATTGTATGTATTAACAAAATTGTAGATATATTCGCTGATAATAGTGCACGGAGAACGTTCTTCATCTCAGAATAGTACTATGTAATAATGTAATCGTTTATTAATTTTTGTTATATTTTATTCTATACCAATACAGATTAAAAATGTAAGTTGTCATGAACAGTGCATGAATACACTAATAGCCCAGTAAATGATCGTTTTGGAATGTAATTATCAGCGCCACGACGTATTTGCTTGGCAATTTGGATTTAGATTCTACTTGTCCTCCACTTGTGGAGGTGCTGGAAAGTTGGAGGTGTACCGTTGGTTGCTTTTACTTGGGGGGTGAAAGTCACCCCTTCACCAGGGGGAAAAATATACGTTTAAATTAAGTCCAGAAATGGATAAATTGACTAATTATCAGCAACTTTTGTTCTATAGAGCTTCCTTATCAAAGTCAATACTTTTCAAGTGACTTGCGAGTGAAAACGTTTAGGTATTTTTCAACAAAAAAAACACGTATTTAAGCGGTTTTTCGCAAATAAGCCAAAAAGTAAGTAAGCAGCAAAAATGTAGCTTATACAAAAATGAAGTGTATATGAATATTTTTAGCAAAAATGTAGCTTATAAAAAACCTATTCATAAAATCTATCGACACTGTAAAAGAAAAGTTGTATCTCATGAAAAACTGTTCTTATTCGTTCAATTTCAAATCGAATATTTCATCGTGAAATATTCAACAAACGAAGCACTCTTCGGGGAAAACTCAATAAAATTTTCTTTAATGTTTAAAAAAGAGCTTTACTTTTATTTTTATTTTTTATAGCACTTTCTAGCAAGCTTCTAGCATCAAAACTAAGCGAGTTACGCTCAAAATATCTAAAGTTGGCTCTCTTTTTTGCTAAAAAAATAACGTGAAAATCTCCCCCAAGTTGGATCTTACTAATTTTTTATTTTATAAAGATTATAAAAAGGGCAAAAAACGCCCTTTTTTAAAAATAACTTAAAAAGTATTAGCAAGGGCAAATCCAGAAAGCCCCTCTCGAGAATTTAAAATAAGATAAATTTAAATATTCGCAGTTCAAATGTTTTTAGTTTCAAACACATATCCCGCTTGCTACGAGAAAAATGTTTTTAGCTTTGTGGTGAACGAGGTAAAGTGTGAGGTGACCTCAGCTATGCACGTATCATAAAAAAAGTTCATGGCTTCCCTCCTAAAATCGGTCTTGGATCCGTCTTTGAGTATTAGCGATACGAAAAATCTCAAAGAGTAAAAAATTGGTTAAGATATGGCTGTTCAAAATTTGCATACACTCGTAATTAGTGTGACTCACTAGAGCCCTTCAAATAAAACTCATTCAAAAATAGGCTCTTATTGAACCGGTGAAATTTACAGGTCATACAAAACAAAGTTAAGTAATTTGTAAAGCGGTAATGATTAGTTTCATTTGGGGTGTTAAATGGAGGAACATTTTCACAATTTTTTTTACCAAAAAAAAACTTTAACTGTATTTTGACCGTAACTCGGTCAAAAATCGCTTCAATTTTTACATCAGAACTCGCTTAGTTTTGATGTAAAAATTTTTGTAAAGAGTAAAAATACCTAAAACTTTTTTTAAACACTTTAAAAGAAGTTTTAATGAGTTTTCCCCAAAAAGTGCTTTGTTATTTGTTTTTTTTTCTCGTTGAAATATTCGATTTGGAATTTGACGAATAAGAACAATTTTTTATGAGCTACAAATTTGCATTTACTTGGTCGATACACTTCATTTTTGTATAAGCTACATTTTTGCTACTTACTTACGAATATCTCACAATAAAACACTGAAAAACGTTTGTTTTCTATACTTCCACAAAATTTATTACAACTATGTTATTACTACAGCTGTTTCGGCAAAGTGCCTTTCTCAAGTGATATATTTTACAATGTGTTTGCCTTTTTAAGTCTTTAACTAAGAGGTTGAGGAGTGGGGAGCTGTTTGTCTCGAGTTGGTCATTCAGAATTATATCTGTATTTTTCAATTTATTAATTTCCATTGATTCTAAAAGTGATAGCTTAAGGCCTTTATTTTGAATATGTAGAATTTGAAAATCTTCATTGAAAGAATGATTATGATCTAGAAGGTGAAGTGCGTATGTAGAAGTGTCTGTTTTGATAATCATTCTTTCAATGAAGAGTTTCAAATTCTACATATTCAAAATAAAGGCCTTAAGCTATCACTTTTAGAATCAATGGAAATTAATAAATTGAAAAATACAGATATAATTCTGAATGACCAACTCGAGACAAACAGCTCCCCACTCCTCAACCTCTTCAGTTGAAGACTTAAAAAGGCAAACACATTGTAAACTATATCACTTGAGAAAGGCACTTTGCCGAAAAAGCTGTAGTAATAACATAGTTGTAATAAATTTTGTGGAAGTATAGAAAACAAACGTTTTTCAGTGTTTTATTGTGAGATAAAATGAACTTCCATCAAGTAACGGTCGAATCCATCAATTACTTACGAATACTTACTTTTTGAGTTATTTGCGAAAAACCGCCTGAGAACGTGGTTTTTTTGTTGAACAATGTTAAATATTTTCACTGGTAAATAATTCGAAAAGTATTGACTGGACCACTTCGGTGGTGACATTGAAAATTACACGCTATCGCCGTATTTCACGTTCATTTACTGGGCTCTAACACATATAAGTTTTTGTTACACATGTAGCATTAAGTAATTTTAGTAAATAATTGATGGATTCGACCGTTACTTGATGGAAGTTCATTTTATCTAACAATAAAAAACTGAAAACGTTTGTTTTCTATACTTCCACAAAATTTATTATATCTAAGTGACTACAGCTGTTTCGGCGGAGTATCTTGTAAATATCCAATTTACAAGAAAGGTGCAACTACAAAATGTGAGACTGTGAGACTACTTGAGAAAGGCACTCCGCCGAAACAGCTGTAGTCACTTAGATATAATAAATTTTGTGGAAGTATAGAAAACAAACGTTTTCAGTTTTTTATTGTTAGATAATTTTAGTAAGTTTCAAAAAGACAATAAATCCAGTGTTAAGTGGGACAATCGATATTCCCAATGAAGATATTGATACTTTCTGGAATTATTAGATACAGGTGATTAATGTCGTCAATCCGAAAAAGCATTAGTCGTAAATCATGGAACAATAACCAACCTAAAATGGCAAACAACAAACAGAGAGCAACTTAAAATTGGTAGTCATGATTTAAATTTAAATGATTATAAAACACTGTCAACACAAATTCACTGAAGATGCCGCAAAGATAAAGGTGAATTTGTTTTGAACTTATCAAGCAATAAAATTTCACGTATATTGAAATTAACCCAGAGATCCCTTTCAGAAAGTTAATCTGCTTTCTCGGGAATTTAATCTCAGAAACTAAGCTATAGAAGATGATGCAGGTTATAAGGTAAGTGATTGATATGGACGCAGTTCTGAAGACTTAAAATACACATAACTCTATAAATGGGAAACAGCTAACATTAATAATATCACAGCAATATAAACCAAGCCAATTTAAAACCAGATAGCCTAAGGTATGAAGGTGACCAAGCCATAAAATACCTAATAAAAAATAAATTACTTGTTGCGAATAAATCACAGCCAAGTTTTTACAGAACATGAGTGAACTTGGTTTTCAATAATTAATGTGGAAACTCTGTAGTCAGATATGGAGAAACGGCAAGTGGCTCAGAGATTGGTGTATTGCGGTACAGTCAAACCCGCTTAATGGAATAGCCTTTGTGCCAAGCAAAAGTATTCCTATAACGGGGATATTCTAATAACCGATCATTGGTGGCTAGTAGAAACATTTCGGAACCTCAGAATTGTATTCCTTAAACCGGGATTTTCCTATAGGTAAGCGGTATTCTAATAAGCGGGTTCGACTGTATTTACTCCAATTTACAAGAAAGGTGCAACTACAAAATGTAGTATTTACTGAACCATCTGATTAATTTCACATCCAAGTAAAATTCTATTGAGGATTAGGGGAGGAGCAGATTCTACAACTGAAAACCATAAAGGGCGGATGTGACAATAAGCTCCAACCAAACAAACCTCTAGGCTGAGTAGAAGAAAGATCCAGATCTAAAGATAGTCTGCGAGTGGCAGGACAACGGAGCTGGGCTACAGTGGCAAAGGACTACCAAAGAGCAAGTAACGAAGGGCTATTGATTTCAGTGGGACTTCTTGCGGAGTTCAGATGGAACATGGAACAAGAAGAGAGCTCAAAGTTTTTCTCCCAAGGACATTTGTAAGAATGTCTGGAAATGGAGCTTTCTATCGACCTCCCTCCTACATGTCTACCTACCAGACGGAAAGGCAAACCAAGACACATTTTTACAACTTGTATACACAAGACTACAGAAAACTATTGTCAATAAAATATCCCTTAAAATATCAAACACAGTATGGTAACTACCACTGCCTTTGTTAAAAATTATTTATTACAAACCAAATCGAGCTGTCGGAAGTACACCTGTCAGTACAACGAGCTCGTTCGAAATTAAACTGAAGCCCTACCGACGGCTAATCTACACTCATTATCTGTATTGTTATTATCGTATATTAAATTGTCGCGCTATCTGGAAGAATCGCGAAATGCCGTCGAACCGAGACAAATGACTAGAGGAAACAATTCAACATCAACTTAGTGTCGTTAGATATTATGGGAGATACATCGTGGAAGTCTTTGACTGATCGCTAAAGACGTGATGCGTGGAGAGGAAAAAAGCCGACGAAAGACAAAGACAATACACAGCTACCATTTTAATTGACGTCGTAGGAATCAAATGTAAATGTTGAGGTTTTATATCAAAGCACTTCAGAAAATACAAAACTTTGTTATAAAAATGATTATAAATATTCTAGTGACAATTACATTTCTAAAGATTTTAAGTTTCGATTTCCACTCTGGAAATCGTTTTCTAAAAGATTATTGTGTTTAAAGTGTGTATAACCGCCAAGGTTTAAGAAAGTGGTGTATTATCAATTGAAGTTGACATACTTGGCCATGGTGTTGCAGTCAACAGTCATGCTTTGATTAAAAAGATATGAGGGTAGATGTTTTATTCCCTATGGACAGGGCCGGTTCTAGGGTTTTGAGCGCCCCAGGCAAAATTAAATTTGGCGCCCTTTCATACAAGAATATACCTACAAATTTACGGCAAATATAAAAATACCCATACATGAAACATAAAAAAACAGTCTCCATAGATAGAGGTGTGAGGCAAGGATGCATCCTGTCCCCGGTGCTGTTTAATATATACTCTGAATGTATCTTCGAGCAAGCGCTGGGAGAACTACAGGAAGGCGTATTAGTCAACGGAGTGCGTCTGAACAACATTAGATATGCCGACGACGCTGTGGTTTTTGCAGACAGTCTAGATGGTTTGCAAAGAATAATGTCGCGCATATCAGATACATATAAGTAGAGAATACGGACTTGATCTCAATACGAAAAAAACAAAGTACATGGTAGTCAGTAAGTGCGAAATATTAAATACACAGCTTTTGGTTAACCAACAACTACACATACCTTGGTACCAACATAAACAGCCAGTGGGACCACTGAATTGAAATAAAACAACGCATAGGAAAAGCGAGATCAGCGTTCATAATGATGAAGTCTCTTTTCAGAAGCCACGATTTACCTCTTGCTACCAAAATCTCTATCATCAGATGCTATGTATTTTCTACGTTATTATACGGAGTAGAGACCTGGACACTTTACGAGGCTTCTTTGAGAAAACTTGAGGCGTTCGAGATGTGGTGCTACAGGCGCATTTTGAGAATTTCGTGGGTGGATCGTGTGACTAATGTTGAGGTTCTACGTAGAATAGGCAAGAAATGCGAGATTATTAACAAAATCAAAGAGCGCAAACTAGAATATCTTGGCCATGTTATGAGGAATGAACAGAGATATGGCTTGTTGCAACTCATTCTTCATGGCAAGGTATTTGGAAAGAGAGGACCAGGGAGAAGAAGAATATCTTGGCTTCAAAACCTGAGAAAGTGGTTTAATACATCGACAACCGGACTATTTAGAATAGCAGCAAGCAAAGTTAGGATAGCTATGCTGATCGCCAACATCCGGAATGGATAGGCACCTTAAGAAGAAGAAGAACATACAATTAATTAACATGTTCTTTTTATCATCCGTAACTTCACGCATGTCCTCTTAAACAGACAAATCTTTTATATTTTATAACTCAAAAAGTATTGATTTATTTTAATAACATGATATAAGAAATTTTACTTATAATTTGTCCCTCTATCGACTTGTGGGGTTATTTTTAATAAAATCGTTTTCACCCCCGAGAAGGGGTGGTATCCACACCCAGGGTAAAAGTGCAAGTTGTCACCAAATAATTTTTATTTTCTGAGGTATGTTCTAACTAGTCACCAATTTTCATGCAAATTGATGGAGGTTTAACAAAATAGGAGGGCTTTCCCCTTTCATCCCTTATTGCTACCTCCTGTATCCACTGAGGTGTCAGCCTGAAAGGGGTCATAATTATCAATATACAATAGACACATTTCACATGCCAAACTCCATATTACTTATGACGATGATTTTTCGGCTCTATCTCTTAGACTATTTAACCAGTTTAGCTGAATATCGTAAATACGCTGAACTCGTACACTACAGAACAATACTAAAATAAATTCCCGCCATTAGGTAAGTGTAATAAATAACCAAAGTTAGACCCTCGTCCTCGTCCAGTCTCCCATCATCCAGCATTTGTCAAAGATCAAGAATTGGATCAAAACAAAAGCGTAATACTTACAAATGACAGCTCTTCGGTCTCTCCCTCGGACATGTGCGCTATTTAAGACAAAAAACAGAAATCCATCATTAGCATAGGAATGAGGACCCTTTGTGTTTGATTGTCCACCCACTTACGCGGCGACGTTTTAATTCATTCGCCTTTCCAATGGACAAAACATCAAAATCCTTTATTTCTCGAACTGCCATTGGTAAATACAGGGTTGGGCTATTTTCATTAACGGAGCTTTTCGCACATATCTAATAAAAACTAATAGGGGAGTGCATATAGATTTTCACTTCGGAAAAAATCAAACAAGATAGAACTTTTTGTAATTTCAGTAAGAAATGTTTAGTAAACAACATATCAAAAAGTTCTACTCGAGAAGTGGGTGCTTCATTTTTACAAAAAAAAACCTTATATAAAGAATTTTCTAAAATTAAATCTGTATCTTTTATAATTTTTTATTTATAACGCTGAACTCACCCTTCTCGCATACATTGGCGCACTGTAAACTAACGCACGGCGAAGTGCACGGTTAAGTTATTTTAATGTAGTTCTTTAACTAATTGATCAAATAAAATTTTGCAAATTGAACATGAAAGAAGAATAAGTAAGCTATCTTACGGTTATAATAGAAAGAAATAAAATGTATGGGCATATGTACGGTGTGGGCGGAAAATGAGCCTTACATGAATTTTGTTTAAAAATGATTTAAAAATGTGTAACTAATACAATTTTCTTATAAAACTGTCAATTTTGCACAACTTAACTTTTAAGCATCTTACTAAATGATGTTTCATTCAAAAAAATCTCAAAAATTTAATTCAAATGATATGACGTCTCAAAAATTGTAATTTTTGAAATCTTCGTAGTTTTATAGAATTACCACCACTTTAAGACGGTATTAGGTACTCAAGTTTAAACAGATCTATTACAGTTTTATAAGTGCTTTTTTAAAGCTTAGGACGTAATCTTTAAAATGCACTGAATTATTTTACTTTAGAAATGAAATAAACTATTTCTTTTTAAGAAAATTAAGAAAGATAACTAAAATGTAATAAAAAACCGAAAATTACCAGCTAAAAAATGTTTATACAAAGTGGTCAAAACTTTTTTCTGTAAAACTTACCTAAAATACATTTAATAATAAGCTTCAACAATAATAAATGTTCAGCAAAAAAACTTTTTTTGAACTCTTATACAGTATGTCTGTGTAACTTGGAACCTATTGATTAACTTTTTTATTATCAGTTTTACGAAAAAAATTTATTCTTTATTAAGTACTCTGCATTGTATATAATCTAAGATGAAATCATCAAATATCAAATTTAATTAATGTTATACGGCGTATATCAAAAAATATGAATTTCACTCAAGAGTAAAGTACCTTTACATTTCACAATATCGAAAATTGTTATTAAGAAAAGTTGTTTGGAATTAAAAAACTTGTTTTAGAGTTCAATACATCCTTCTCATTGAAATATTGTGAATAATAAAGGCACTTTTAAGAGAAATTCATATTTTTTACATACCTCGTATAAAATGAAAAAAGTTTGATATCTGATGATTGTATCTTAGATTTTAGACCAGAGAGACCATTTTATGAAGAATAACTTTTTTTCGTAAAGGTGATAATAAAATAGTTATCATAACTGTAATAAAATAATGATGGGTATGGGTATCCGTAATTTGAGAAAAAATTGAATTTTTTTAGATTAGAATGATGTAATTGTATATTTAGACATAGTTTCTAATTTCAAACAACTTTTCATAATAGCATTTTTTGATATTCTAGAATATAAAGGTACTTTACTCTTTAACTAAATTCATATTTTTGACATAACTCGTATAAAATTGATAAAATTTGATATCTGATGGTTGAGTTTTAGATTTTTGACTATCCAGAGCATTTTATTAAGAATAACTTTTTTTCGTAAAATTGATAATAAATAAGTTTTCCATGTGGTTCCTAGCTACGCAGACACACTGTATGAAAGCTTCTGTATAAGAATTTTCAAATTACAATGCCATATTCGGATTCAGCATAATCAAAAACAAAATAGAAACATATTTGATCAAAGTAAAATAATGAAATTTATCGATATTTTTAAAATTTTTTATACAAAACAATTGTTATTGTTTAAACAATTAATAAACAATTAGCGGCCAAATCTGCGAGTAGAACTTTTTACTTTGACATGTATATAAACTAACAAAAAAACTTTTAGAAAAATATTAGCTTGTTTGAATGTTTTCGAAACAATGCATATTTTCAGTAGTAATTGCACAAGAGCTCTAAAATTATTGAATTTTTCCCGAGTGTCACTTTGGCAGTTTTAATTTCACGAGCCGAAGGCGAGTGAAATTATGTCAAAGTGTCACGAGGGCAAAAATTCTATATTAATTTTAGAGTTCGAGTGCAATTTGTTGCGATTATTTCATGAATAAAACTGTTCAAAACCAAAATTTTATTGTAATTTATATATGTAAGTACCAATTAGTGAAATTAAACACACAATTGTTATAAATATGTATTTGACGGTTGAAAGTCATCACTTTTATAATTTTTAAAACATTTGTCATTAATGTCACTGAATGTATTTTTTCGTAGCAACGAAGGGCATCTGACGTAATATGCTTATCGACGGGAGATTATCAAAAATTATCACCTTAATTTGCATGTCTGTAGCTTTCTATTGGTCAGAATCTCCTATGAATAAAATAATCGTTCTAATTGCATTCCCCTATAAGTAAAAACATGTATTTTAAATAAGCACGGTATGCGGCAAAATAAACAGTAAATACTGAAATTCGTATGCCTCAAATTTGTATGTGTCAGGCGCCGAAACATACTGAGTGGTTACCGAACGTCGTTATAACGTATGTGAATGTCGTGATCTTAGGTGCTTCAGAATGGTTCTCAGTTTTGCAGAAAAAAATTTGATGGTGGAGTACTATTTTCGGTCTTATGGAAAAGGTCACGAAAATGGTCCAAGCTTAAAATCAACAATGGTTCCAGCAGGACTGGACAACCTCTCACACTGCCAGGGAGACTCACCAGATCATTTTGGGAGTTGCCACTCACCAGAACTAACGCCACCAGATACGTACATATGGGAATGCTGAAGGAGTCAGACAGATCCACTGTCTGCTATTTCGGAATTGCGGACTAGAATTAAAGATTTTTTCGTGCCAGAGGCAGTGTCGGGTCTAGAAATTTGCCTTGGGAGGGGAAATTTGCCTTAGAGGGAACTTCCAATGAAAAACCAACTATATAAGACATAAAAAAGATAACACAGATTACATAAAAGACATAAATAATAACTTATAGGTAAAGTCCGGATTATAAGCATTTTGCTTTTTTTTTTTGCTTTTTTTGCTTTTTTTGCTATAATTAGGATTTTTAGTAAAAATGCTTGTTTTAAAGATATGTTGCTTATCTGTGTTTATTTTACTTCTTATTATGATAAACTACAGTGAAATTTCATGTTACTTCCTATCTTAAGCAAAATACTATGAAGTATACAGAGCTATAAAACTATAATTATTCAATAAACCATAAGAATTTTAATCCCTTAGGCTTAGGAGATATACCGGAAAACCCATCGTTATATCTGTCATGTAATAAACTAATATTTGTCTGCAGACAGCCCAAATTTATTAAATTGTTGTAAAATAGTACCGGTACATTTGTATAAATTTAAATACGTACCAATCACATCTGCAAATGTTGGAAGAACTTTTTCTACGTATAAGTATAATATTATATATACAGATAGAAGACATAGCTTTTTACAAGAAAATTTTGAAAAACATATTATTGTTAATTATTGTTTTTATGCTAATGGCCATGAATATAAAATATATTATTATTTTTAGATTATTATTATTATTATTATTAGATTTAGATTATTAAGATTATTTTTAGATTTTTTTTATTAAAATAATACAATAATTAAAAATAAATGTAATTTAATGTTAATGTCCTTTATTTATATTTATATCATTATATCCATGTTTACTTACACGTTTTTTTCTTGAACCTTGCTTATTTCATAAAAAGTTTGCTTATTTTTGCTACATTTTTTGCTCATATAAGTGCTTATTTTGACGTTTCTGTCATGCTTATAATCCGGCATCCTTTTACTTATAGGCATTAAGTTTCCTTAATTTTGTTCCCTTTTCTGTGGTTTCGGATTTATGTCAGCTAATATATTTTTATGTTTAAACACTTTTTTCTTTATTTTGGACCTTGTTAGGGGTAAAATTTCCTTATTTTCCCTTCCCGTAGATCCTCCATTAGTCAGAGGGCATCTTTAACATCTGTTTTATCGGGAACGTGCGTCGTCCTGAATAATGTTTGCAAGGTTATATCATGTATACTAGATATATAAATAATCATAAACATTTAAATATTCCTTTTAGTACTGTTTATTTTGCCGCATACTATACTTCAACTAACTTAAAAAAATTTATTATTTTTTGGGGCAAAATTTCTTTCGATGTAAGTAACATCTATCTTTGATTTCACTTTAATTTAAAAAGTAAGATAAGGCTACATATAGCCGGATTAAAAAAATGGGTTTAAATTTTACGGATTTTTTTTAGTTTAACATTTTTAGTTGATTGTGTTTGTTAGAGAAGAAAAAAGCCTTCGGTATGTTAAAAAAAAATGTATTGCTAGTCAACTATGCTATATAACAAATATTTTAATATACTTATAGTAGGAAAAATGAAAGAATACCCATGAACGAACATATAAAACACGCTGTATTTTCCTGTCACCGTGTCACACAAAAAATTGGCCAGCGCAAGTACATGTAATAATTATGTACTTGCGCTGGGCAATTTTCTTTGTGACACAGTGACAGGAAAATACAGCTTGTTTTATATGTTCTTCATAGGTATTCTTTCATTTTTCCGACTGTACCTATTATATAATATAAATATCTATAAAATACTACAACGTACAACAGTAAAACTACATAAACTAATAATTCCTTTTTCTAATTCTTATTACACAAACCTACTCAGAACCGTTTAAAGTCGATAAAGGCCTTCGACAAGGTTGCTGCCTGTTACCCATCTTATTTCAATTTTATACACTAAAAAAGGGAACAAGAAATATAGACAGACGAATTGACAACTTTGACGACATTACGACAATAAAAATTGACGACAACTGTGTCCAGAACCGTTGTTTGCCGATGATCTAAGAACTTTAGCAGAAGTCAAACACGATATCGTCTACATGATAAAATAATGGATGAAGAATTAATTATGATAAAACGCAATACATGGTCGTTGGAAACACCGAAAGGACCTGGAGCCAAATAACAATTCAATAAATCAAACAAATGAATATAAAGATTCTGATTACTTTAAAAAACACAGGATCTGATGATCCAGATATAAAAAATAAAATAAAGAAAAGAAAGACCGTAATTCGACAATTCCATTCGATTATAAGGTGCGACGATATTACAAGCAAAACTAAATACCAAATATTTAGGATAATAATGAAAACCTGCTTATATGGCTCCGAGACGTGGATGATAAGAATGGAAGACAAAATAAATATGAATTCAGAACAGCAAAATAAATAAAATGGAAGAGATGGAAGAAATGGAAGAAATGAAAATTATCTTTTGGAGAAGAAGTTGCAGATTATCAATAATGGCTAAAGTGAGAAAGAATTACAGAACTATGAATAATGAATGCGAAGTAAACATTAAATGGTGAAAATAGAAAAACGAAAATTACTCTGACATGTACAGGGTATTCACTATATTTTGAATCCCCTGAAAACTGCTTTATTTACAGAATTACAAAAAAAGGATAATGAAAAAGTTATTTGATTTTTAAATTATGATTTTTTAACATACTAGTAACGTCATCCATCTGGGCGTGATGACGTAATCGACTATTTTTTTAAATGAGAATAGGGGTCGTGCGCTAGCTCATTTGAAAGGTAATTCAATTCTCTATTCATTAATATAAACATTAAGATAATTATTTATGCAGGGTGTCCAAAAAAATTTTTAAATTAAATTAATTGATACAAATAGAAGAATGTGCGTAATTTATTTAATTTAAAATACATTTTACTGCTGTTAGAAAACAGAAATAAAAGTTTATTGCACGAATAAACATTGACTGTTGCTTAAATTCAATGTTCAAACTGCCAAGAGGCAGATGGGTGGCAACTTGAAAATTGAATTTAAGTTAAAAGTAATGTTTATTTGTTCAATAAACATTTATTTCTGTTTTCTGACAGCAGTAGAATGTATTGTTAATTAAATAAATTACATACATTCTTCTTTTTGTGTCAATTAATTTAATTTAAAAAAAATTTTTTGGACACCCTGTATAAGTAATCATGTTATTGTTTAAATTACTGAATAGGGAATTGAATAACCTTTCAAATGAGATAGCAGTCGACCCCTATTCCCATTAAAAAAATAGTCGATTACGTCATCACGCCCAAATGGATGACGTCACAAGTGCGATATATATATGTCAAAAAATCATAATTGGAAAATCGAATAACATTTGTATTTTACAGTTTTTTCTAATTCTGTAAATCGTTGCATTGAAATAACAAATATTCTAACTACCTACGGTGCCATTATTAGGTACGAATGTTTAAAGTTTCTATGTTATGTATTTATTTTAATATTGTCGCCACTTGTATGTATTTACAATCTAAATTTTTAAAAAAATTAATATATTTATATTAACAGAAAAAGGTTACTTCAATAGTTAATACAAAGCGGTTCTGATTTGTGAAATGAATTAAACTTATTTAATCAAGTTCTATCTTCCACATATACCCTTGTTTAACAATAAGTATAATAAAACAACTTCAAGTTATTTAATAAAGTCTTATTGTCAACTTATAAACACTTTTAGTTCTTATAGATAGGACCTTGTGAACTTAGTTGACTGTTTTTTATTTCAGTTAGAACCTTGTTAACTTATCAACATTTAAAATTCTTAGATGGAACCCTGTAACTTACGTATTTCAGCCACCTGTTAATATATGTCGGTGCTAGTATCATATAGGTGAAGAACATAAAATAAAATCAAGTTACACAAAAATCTCAGTTTAGACAAAAATTGCAGATAGAACCTTGTTATTCTGACGCAATAGTTTACAGGGGGTCAAAATATAGTAAATAACCCTGTACATACGTAAAAAATAAACAGGACAAGAATACCGTTAAGAACTTGAAAATGAAAACCAAATAAAATGAGAAAAAGAGGATGTCCTAAATAACAGTGGAATGGACAAATAAAACAACAATGGAAAAAAGAGACAAATGCGAAAACCGCTGTGAACTTCGATGTCTTTTCGATTATTTTTAACTTCTTTTCTTTAAAATTCAATCATACAGCCTCCCTATAAATCTGGTTACTGTAATACATCTATAAATGTCCACAAAGAAGAATTTCCTGTAGCTGGCTGAATACCATTAATTACAAGTACATTTAACGAAAAATTTTTCTTGGTAAAAAAAAATTAATTTATTTAAAAACTCAAAAGGACCACATATACCAAAACAAAACGTTTTCACTCTGTAAAATGAGCATCATCAGTGTTACAAGTCTAACATGCTGAGCCACCCAAAAATAACCTTTAGGGTATAACCTCATAGGTTTTAAGCTTTTAGGCTTTGTATTTTTGGTCGGCTCAGCATTTTAGACTTGTAACCCTGATGATGCTTCTCTTACAAAGCGAAAACGTTTTGTTGTGATATTTGTGGCCCTTTTCTTTTAAGGGTTTTTAAATAAATATACCTTTTACCAAGAAAAAATTTTCATTAAATTTACTTTTAATTTTAAAAAACTTTTTATTTAAATCATGTTGGAATTTAATTTGCGACTTTCACAAACACTTATGGACACGCAAAAAAAGTGCGTTGTGACACTTTCTGATCAATGCATTTTGACCGAGATTTATAGCAGGACAATTTCAATAATTAATCTTCTACTGTCAACTTAAAATTGTTTTATAAAAAATGAAGTCCATTAAGTATAAAAACTAATTCTTGAAATTCATTCTCAACTCTGTATATCAACCCTCTACGGGGTCCACTCCGGCCAGAAATCAATAATTTGATAATTTATAACTCTCTAATCACAATACCACTCGAAAAGGGTCTTTTTCCCCATCCTCCTACTCAATTCCTCCCCCAAACACATACACATCTCGACACTCTATTGTTTCAAAATCCACATCTCGTGTCCAGCTCTAACAGCGGCGTCTCTGACATCTAAGGAGGGAGTAGGTATGTGTGTTTCCGTTCTCAATTTTTAATCATGTTTAGTTCGTGAAAAGCATATTAAAATATGCTCAATTAGCATCAATAGCTTAGCAAAAATTTAGTTGCTTTTTTCCTACAGAACTAGTCTCGTAATTTGATTAAGTTCATGGAAATATTCGATTCTTGCCTCCATTCTTCCTTATTCTTTTATTAAATTCCTTTCTAGTTAAGAATACTAAATAATTAGCAATTGCTAAATGTCTTTTATAAGAAGACATTTAAAAAAATATTTCCAAAAAAGCACCGGTTTTTGATTTCATGTAGCACCCCATTTGAATTATAATCCTGAAGTAAGTGTTGTCACGTCTCCTAATATTATTTGTTGACAATATTTAACCATACCCATCTCACCAAATTAAAATATATTGGTATTTCTAATGTCCTCCAATTAATAGAGTCATTAATAGAGTATTAATAGAATAATTTTTTAAAATCGACAAATAACATAGGTAGGTATATGTTTCTAAGGGGTCTACCCCAAAATCCCGACAGCCAAAATCCCGACGGCTAAAATCCCGACACGCCAGAATCCCGACACGCCAGAATCCCGACACGCCAGAATCCCGACACGCCAGAATCCCGACAGGCCAAAATCCCGACAGGTTTGATAAGTCTCTTTTTAACATATAATTACATTTATTTCTTGTTTTTTGTTTATGGCCATCTGTTTTTTATTTTTTGTTACTATACAACAGTATTTACCACTTAATATGAACTAATTTTCTAAATAAAATTTCTAACACGGGTATATGAATTAAATTATTTTTTTTGCCAATATATAGTCCAATAATATATATGTATAATCAAATCCTGAATTCAAGTTTACTTTCATATAACAGATATTATCATGTCACTTACAACCTTCCATTTCAGTAAGTATAGCTTTTATATTATAAAATGAAGTGTTTAACTAAATTTTTCTTTTAAAATACATAATAGTTAGTACCCGTACTTATTAGTAAGTAATAATTTTTCAATTTGAATACTCTATACTCTATAATATGATTTGGTATTGCATTTGAAAAGGAAACAATAAATATTCAAAATGTAGTGGTCGGAATTTTTACTTATGCGAGGATTGTTGCATGTCGGGGTTTTGGCCTGTCGGCATTCTGGCGTGTCGGGATTCTGGCGTGTCGGTGTTTTGGCCGTCGGGATTTTGGCTGTCGGGACTCTGTCTGTCGGGATTTTGGGCGCCACCGGATTCTAAGTATTAATGTTTGTGTATAATAAGTCTAGCCTAGTGCGTAGTTATTATTTTTTATTAATTTTAACGTTCTTGTTTAATCATTAATTGTTCTCCCCAATCTAAACCATTTCCGGTGTTCTTCGATAACTTTGTTTTCATAGTTTAATAATATCTTCCTAATAATTTTTGTAAGAATTTTATAGATCACTTCTAATAGTGGCAAGTGTACTTGTGTGATATCTTTTATTCCACTCTGTTGGTCGCCTTTTTTGTAGATCGGGAAAAATAAGTGCGCTAATAAATCATTTCGTCATTTCCTTGTAATGTTACAAACGTCTCATGTTTGATATTTTATTTTTAAATAATTATTTTATTCTATTTTCTTTAATATTTCATTAATAATTATCTTCCATTCGTTTTTTGCTAATCTAACTTGCTTTTTCGTTAAAAACTTGTTTGGCGCCCTCTTTTATTATACTCTTTCATCCCTTTTTATTGAAATCATCAAGTCATCATACTGAACGTACCCCATATATCCTTACTCTCTAAATATCTGTCTTAAGAGCGCCTAACCTTTGGATCGAAAGTTCCGAGTGGTAATGAGTTCGAATCCCACCAGGGTCAGAAATTTTTTCATTTATTATAAATTAATAAATGAAAATAGTTTCTGTCCTTGTGGGATCGGTACTCACCGGAGGGACCGCAGACGTTCGGATACAATTAGCGTCTCTTTGCAAAGACAATGACGTCGACTTTGCAAAGTAACAAGACACTTACTCAACACACACACTACACATTTCACCGAGTTAGTGATAAGTTACCTATACAATTACGTGGCTAAAGGTTCTATTTCTAAGCCAAGGCCAGAATCAGAGAAAAAAAATATCTGTCCTTCAATACGGAACATGCCTGCTACTTCATACGTACTTGGTCGTCATTTCAAATGTTGTTTTCAATGACAGTGACACTTCATCCCTACCCGCTGACAAACTAAAAATGGAAGGGAAGAATTATTCCTTAAATAGGCATGTAATGCGAATATTAGATTTATTTTCCATCAACAATTAATCTTCTCTTGGGGTGAGTTTTTCATACAGCTTTTTATAAAAATTTCTTCTAATATTTTTTATATCTAACCTAACCTCCCATCTAAAAGCATGTGTTCTGATATTTTAGTTTTAAATAACTATATCTTTTTAATTTACATTTAATTTTTATGCACGTTTATTAATCAAATTTTAACTAAGTAATTAATATTCAATCTTAATTCCATTTAATTTATTCTTGCGATCTGCTAGTCTTTTTGATTATTTCTTAAAATAATGGCAGACGTGGCAAATTTTGGTTTATCTTCTTGATGATTGATATGTGTTTTACTCTTCTAGTTTTTTTGATAAGATCTACTTTTATCCTTTCGGGAGAATGAAGCCCATCGCCGGCGATGCACCACTACAACAAGGCTGACAACTGCAACCAAATCGTCTAGACTACAGCACCCAACATCTTCAGCTGCAGGGATCTGAGGTCAAACATCTGCCCAGGTCTATAAGAAGGCTACAGCAGTACCATTCGACATCAAGAAGTTATCATCGAAACAACACCACGAGCCATGCATAAGTATAATCCAGAATTATTAATTTTTGGCAAGAATTTCAGTATATATGTTAATGCAATTAATAAGTCACATTTTTATTATATATTTTTTGAACAATAAACGTGATTGGTTAAAAATACTGTTTTGTTTGTTCCATTCCGAATTTTCATAGTTCATTTCTAAGATTAGGACAAGACGAACATACACCTTGAGAGACTGAGCTAAGCTAAGGCTGTAGCGATGGCTATCTTGGATGATTGAGGTAATATTTTAGAATATTAGTTCAATTAGCTGGGGTAGTCCATCGCCTTTTCCATTTCATCCTTATTTTGTTAAACTGGTAATGTTAAGCAGAAGGTTCCCTCTTGCAGTCTCAGCTGGGATACCACTTTCTCCTAGCCTCTTTTATTACATTTTTAACTTCATCAGAATTGGGTTCACGTATCATCTTCTTTTTAATTCTCATTTCCCTTCAAGGTATGCTTGTTGGTCCTTAAGACCAAACGGTAGAAGACCGACAGGACGGTCTAGAAAAAGGTGGAAATATGCAGTCAGAAAAAACCTGGAGTAGATGGAAGTGGGACCATGGGAAATAGTAGTACAGCATCGGAACCAATGGAAGACAATAGTAAAAGCTTAAATAGTAAAATAGTAAAGATGATGATGATATGCTTGTTGGTGAGTATTTAACAGATCCGCCCCATCGAAGATGGGGCCCATCTGTTTCGATCTTCGAAGTAGTCCGCCCATCTTTTTATATTTTTTTTGTAGTTTCTCATAGAAGTAAAGTTTCCTTGTCTCTGTAATATAGTATTTTTACTACAAAAACGTTATTACGTAGGTCAAAATTTTTGACGTAAGAGAACTGTCAAAACATTAGAATGTGACTTTTCATTATTGCCATGTTTATAATAAACATGGCAATAATGAAAAGTCACATTCTAATGTTTTGACAGTTCTCTTACGTCAAAAATTTTGACCTACGTAATAAGGTTTTTGTAGTAAAAATACTATACCTTGCATTATTATTTTTAGTTTCTCTGGATTTTTAAAAAAATTGAAAGATACTTTAGTAATACAGGGTGTCCAGAAACTCTCCCGACAAACGAAAACTGGAGATTCTTGAGATAATTTTAAGACAATTTAGCCCAATTCACTTAGTTCGAAAATGTTTCCTAAGGGAGATAGAGCTCTTTCAAGATGGCGTCTTGGAATTAGTTTTTCTTAAATATCTCCAGAACGCTTGTATTTAGAAAAACGAAAACTGGTACACTTATTTATCTTTCAGAGATAAAGAATTTCTAGTACCGGTCATAGGGGCCCGTTCTGGGAAGGGCAACAGTTATTTTATAGGATAACTTTTTATCTTTAACTTCCAAGCATTTTTTATACTGAATTATTAAATTGCAAGGTAGTCTAGTACTAAAAGGTACTTTTGCTTTAAGCCGGTAGGATGCACCGTTTTCTAGAAAAATCGATTTGAAAATTTTTCGTCTGTTGATTTAAAAAAAAATAAAAAAAGAATGTGTGTGTACTTTGTACGCACGTAACAAGTAATACAACTATTATATGATTTCAACGAAATAAATATACTTTCAACAAGTTATTTGTATTTTATTTAAAGATTAAACTAATTTTTACTTACTAGGTACTTTCCAAAATTTTTTATTAAAACAATATCTACCAAATATAAAAAAAAGTTAGATGACATACGGATTTGAACCGGGGACCTCTCGATCTCCGAACGAACGCTCTACCACTGAGCTATACTCCCTTTGATTTGATAGGTTACAAGATTTCTCATACATACTGTCAAATTTAATAGACCCAGTGAAGTATAAAAATACTTTTAAAATTTAAAGTAAATATACTTACTATTATTATAAAATATTGTATTCCCGAGGAAGACAAATCCAAAGACACAAAAATTATAATAAATAATACATTTAGGTACTAAAAACACTAATATATTCTTTTAGTGACTGATTTGCGCTGATACATACATAATTTGAAAGATTAGCAACGAACTACATACTGTCTGTCTCCGTATACGCCAGGGAATTATAAAATTTCACTCTCGATCGTAAAGAAATATAACTTCAAAAAACCATTTAGAAAAACGAAAACTGGTACGTTTATTTATCTTCCAGGGATAAATCGATTTCCTTAGTTGTTCCGAATTCTAGTATCGGTCATATGCGTCCGTTTTAGGTAGGTCAACGGTTATTTTATCGCATAACGTTTTTGTCTTTAATTTTTAAGCATTTTTGACACTTGATGATTAAATTATGAGGTATTCTACTACTAAAAATTACTCTTGCTTTAAGTCGGTAAAATACACCGTCTTTTTTTGAAAAAAATTTTCAAAATTTTTTCAAATTCAATAAACGAAAAATTTTCAAATCGATTTTTCTAGAAAACGGTGCATTCTACTGCCTTAAAGTAACAGTACCTTTTAGTACTAGAATACCTCACAATTTAATAATCCAGTCTCAAGAATGCTCGAAGTTAAAGACAAAAGTTATGCGATAAAATACCAGTTGCCCTACCCCAAACGGGCGCCTACGACCGGTACTAGAAATTCGTAATTAATGGAATCGATTTATCTCTGGAAGATAAATAAGGGTACCAGTTTTCGTTTTTCTAAATAGAAGCGTTCTGGAGGTACTTAAGAAAAACTAATTACCAGACGCCATCTTCAAATAGCTCTAACTCCCTTAGGAAGCATTTTCAGACTAGGTGAATTGGGTTAAACTGTCTTAAAATTAGGTAGCAAAAAATAGGTAGGAGAAAAATGTCCTGGCTGAGAAATCTCAGCGAATGGTTTGGATGCAGCTCAACTGAACTCTTTCGGGCTGTAGTGTCGAAAGTGAGAATAGCAATTATGATTGCCAACCTTCGTCGCGGAGATGGCACGTAAAGAAGAAGAAGAAGTCTTAAAATTATCTGAGGAACCTTTTCTGTCTTCGTTTGTCGGGAGAGTTTCTGGACACCCTGTGTATATTTTTAAATTTACTGTTTAACTTTTTACTAGTTACTTACAGTTTTGTTGTCAACCAAGAAACAATTTTCCGAGTTCTATAACTAATTACATATTATTGTGATTTTTTTACTTTTACATAATTACAGCAGCTCAAGAGACTTAGTCCTCTTAGGCTTTTATTTTCACGAGGCTATGCAAGAGTTTGGTTTATCTCTTGCTACATCTTTTACGATAGTCGAACCCGCTTATTGAAATAGCCTTCGTACCAAGCAAAAGTATTCCTATAACTAGAATAATCAGATCCAATCATAACCGATCATTGGTGGCTAGTAGAAAGGTTTTGAGACCTCAAATTTATATTTCTTAAACCGGGATATTTTTATAACCGGTATTCTAATAAGCGGGTTGTACTTTATTATTTTGAATAATTCCAATTATTTTAATAATAGGTTTTGTACCCACTTTTATACGAGCTTGGGATATGCTTCAACGATTTGCTAAAAACAAAGAAAAAACTATTCCATTAGTTGCCTTTTCCACAACTGATAGTTGACCATCACTATGAAAAATTTATTTGTATCACCTGCCCAATTTTTAAACTTTTTTACAAAACATTTTCTTCTTCCCAAGACCCTCTTTTCTTAAATTTTTTGCATTCATTATAAAACAGGAAGTAGTAGGTACCTACTAGACAACCTATTCCTATTTTACTTATTGTAAGCATATAAGTATTGTCTTTTTGTGAGCAGTTTTCACTCCACTGGAATATTCACTCACAGTCCTCTCATAGTCATTTACTCGTAGATTCCATGTAGTCACTTCACATCCTCATAATCATCAGAATGTACACGTTCACTGTATGACATAGGTCTATTTCAGGTCTTTCCATCTCTTTCTGTCTTTGGCAGCTTGTATTCAGTTACTGCTATCATGCATCAAGGGCGCCCTCTGCTCCGTCGTACGTCTTGTCCTGGCCTCCAGTCGACAATATGTTTTGCTATCGATTATCTGATAGTCTAGCGACATGTCTTGCCCAATTTCATTTCATTTTATTTAGTCATATGGAATAGATATAAGCTTCTGCCAACAAATATTGAAGATTTAGTTATTTTAAGTTTATTCATATGCAATTCTATTTTTTCCGTACTTTGTCATACTTGGTGATATTTTTTTAGAGAAATGTGGATATTTATAAGATATCGGTTACAATAAAAAATTCGATTGGTCCTTATTAAGATTAGTTGGTTTTTTATAATTTTAAATTCTGGTGTAGGTATCCGCCACTGGCATTACGTTAATCCTCGATTCCATATACGTACATATCCAGAGCACTCTTGACGTTCCTTCAAAGACTGTTCGTTCACGGTGATTAGTCAGGACTGGATGTCACGTGACACCTCGGCTCTCGCTGGTGATATATGAATCGAATCATATATCAAACAATATCAGGCTAATTCGAATCGCCGCTGAGGAATTTGCGATACGATGGGCTTTCGACTCTCTATCTTCGGCATGTTGATTACCGTTTCCCTGTATGGACTATGGTGTATTCAAGAGGGCCTTGTCTAAGTCTCAAACAACAACTTAAGATTTAACAGCAGATAAATTACCTTAAGGGGAGATATAGCATTCATATCAGAAATAGATATGACATATATTTCAGTAATTCAGTAATATAACAAAACATCTAAAATTGAATTTGCTGTTCATATGTTCAAATAAAAATAGAGATGGATCCACGAACTTACACAAAAGTTGCAACCTTATAGCAATGATAATGTTAAATTGTTAAAATATGTAAAATCTCAAAATAACAAAAAACCAATAGTTAAGATGTATACCAAAACATGTGAGAAACTACAAAGAGCTATTAGTGCAGCCGATATGTGAAACAATAGGGAACTTGCAAAAATTTTTAAATATTAAAATGATATTAAAAAACATAAGGTAACATGATCTTAAAACGCTTGCATGCGAAAAAAACAAATATTTTTAACCCGTACGCTAATTACGACGTTTTGAAAATGCTATAAAATTCAAATATCTTAGGAGGCTCTTGAACGTCCTTCTATTGGTTCGACGTCACCGGCTACGGTGAACCGGCGGAAACAACGCGATTAAGGTAGGTATCACGGGTATATTACATTTTAATCGTCTTTAATGAAAAATTCCTAGGTATTATTTATGTTCATCTTATATATTGTAATAAGTAGTTCCCCAATTAGCTTAGTTTTAAACTGAAATTGATAAAGTTGAGTGCTACCTTGTAAAGAGTTTAAAACGCATAATATGACGGACGGGGGTTTTTCAAAAGGTCAATCTGACTAACTTACCTACCGTTGATGTCTTCATCGTGGCAACTTTTATAAAAAGTAGTTAAAGCTATTCTATTGGAGAAATGCGAGGTGTCAAGGCAAATAAGTAAGAGTTATTAATAAGCATGTTTAAACCGTTTATAACAATAGTTTGGTACCATTATATTATAGTACAATAGTACTTATACGGTTTACCCCGTGGGTTTGATCTACCTACCTCTAATCGAAGGATTTCGTATATCCTGGAAAAGATTACGGTGTAATTTGCGTTATAATAAAGATTATATTTTATTTTAATGTTTATTAGTACCTACTGGAGCCTTTCATTATTGTGTTAAAAGCCTTCTGAGAAAAGATTATGGTGATTAGCAGCAACAAAATCCTTCTTTACAAAGTTAATAATACGCATAAATAAGAAGAATCATTATTGTAATTTTACAAGTTAATATCTTTATCATCTCAGCTTAGACTTACACCGCATCCCTCGGTAGACCGCAAGCTATAGTAGAAACCCGACTGTAGACCGCATACTATAGTAGCACCAATAGTTTTTAGTTACTCTTACTTTTATTACTAAAAGTTTTGTTTATTTTTAAGTTACTTGTTTCTTCTTTGTTCTTCAACACAAGAAACGAACAAAGAAAGAACTTTCATAAAAAAGAACTTTTTGATACAAATGTCAACAAAGATAAAATGTTAATATTTTGCCTGTCACAGAAAAAATCATTTTTGCCACAGAGTAAAACAAGATATTTCAACTATATTATTTATCTAGGGGCAAACTGCATTAAATGCAATGGCCCACCCCGAACGGACAAACGATACGAGTGGCCTGTGACGTCAGACCACAGGTCTCGCTTTTGAAGTTGTTTAAAACGGAAATTTTAGGCGCGGAACTTTGATTAGATGTTGTACGTACACTATTCATTGTTAAGACGTAATATTTTGAATATAACATTTTAAAACATAAATTAACAATTTTATGCAAAAAAAAATTTTAGTGCAAGTTCCCTATTGTGCATTTAATGATAGAAGTATATAATTTGGACCACATATACTACACATGCAAAAGTTCAAATTTATATATGAGGCCATCTCAGATTTTGCCTTTTACAAAAATGGCGGGGATTCAAAATGGCGACTATACAAATGTGACTATTAGCACGATAACTTTTAAACGAGACGTCAGATTTCAACCAAATTTGGTATACAGGTTTATTTTTTGATGTGTAAGATCGAAGTCTTGAACCGAAAGAAACTGTTTACCAGAAGTTGTGTTTTTCCTGGTTTTTCTGTAAAAATATGTTGATTTTTTCAATTTTTCACCCTGTATGTATTAATTTTCAAAATTTAATACCGCTATTGAAAAGAGCGTAAAATATTTTTTAGGAAATATTTTTAACTTTTTAGTCATGTTAATTACCATTTAATAAATGTAAAACGTATCTTCACATGCACCTATGTGCCTCAGATTCGTTCAAATATTATAATAATTATTATGCATTTATAGGCCATCTCATTTTTTGTTCTTTTTACAAAAATAGCGGTCATTCAAAATGGCGACTATACAAGTGTGACTAATAGCACGATAACTTTTGAACGAGATGTCAGATTTCAACCAGATTTGGTATATAGGTTCTTTTTTTGATGAATCATATCAAGTTCTTGAACCAGAAGAATCAGTTTACCAGAATTTGTGTTATTACTGTTTTTCATGTAAAAATATATTGTTCCTTTTTCAATTCTTTCACCCTGTATATATAAATTTTTCAAAAAGGTAATAGCGGCATTGAAAAGAGTGTAAAAATATTTTTAGTAAATATTTTAGACTTTTCAGTTGTGTTAATTACCATTTAATAAATGCATAACGTATGTTCACATGTACCTATGGGCGGCAGATTCATTTTGAATGCCCGCCATTTTTGTAAAAGACTAAATCTGAGATGGCCTCATATCTAAATTTGAATCTTTGTATGTGGAGTATGTGTGGTCCAAGTTATATGCTTCTACCATTAAATGCACAATAATTCTTATATTATTATTTGCACGAATTTGCCGCACCTACATGTGAAGATACGTTATGCATTTATTAAATGGTAATTAATATAAGTAAAGAGTTCAAAATATTTCCTAAAAAATATTTTTACGCTCTTTTCAACGCCGGTATTACCTTGTTGAAAAATTAATATATACCGTCTGAAAGAATTGACAAAATATACAACATATTTTTACAAAAAAATCAGGAAAAACACAACTTGTGGTAAACCAATTCTTCCGGTTTAAGAGCTCGATCTTATACATAAAAAAAAAGAACCTATGTAACAAATTTAGTTAAAATCGGACTTTTCCTTCAAAAGTTATCTTATTAGTCACATATGTATAGTCGCCATTTTGAATGCCCGCCTTTTTTGTAAAAGGCAAAATCTGAGATTGCCTCATATCTAAATTTGAACCTTTTTATGTGTAGTATATGTGGCCCAATATATATGCTTCTACCACTAAATTTACAATAATTCTTATATTTGCACGAATCTGCCGCACATAGGTACATGTGAAGATAAGTTATGCATTTATTACATGGTAATTAACATAACTAGTAAGTTCAAAATATTTCCTAAAAAATAGTTTTACGATCTTTTCAATGCCGGTATTACCTTTTTAAAAAGTTAATATATACGGTGTGAAAGAATTGAAAAAAAAACAACATATTTTTACATAAAATATCAGGAAAAACGCAACTTGTGATAAACCGATTCTTCCGGTTTAGAGCTCGATCTTATACATCAAAAAGAGAACCTATGTAGCAAAGGTTGAAATCGGACTTTTCCTTCAAAAGTTATCGTGCTATTAGTCACATATGTATAGTCGCCATTTTGAATGCCCGCCTTTTATGTAAAAGGCAAAATCTGAGATGGCCTCATATCTAATTTTGAACCTTAGTATGTGTAGTATATGAGGTCCAAATTATATGCTTCTATCGTTAAATGCACAATTCTTATAATATTTGCACGAATCTGCCGCACTATATTTAAAGCTACAGGTGACTGTAATCTTAGTCCAAGGAAAATTTAATGGCACAGTCATGATATAATGTAACGAGCTCTTAGTGTATTGTTTTGACTATCTTCTTCTAACTCTTAGTGTAGTTACAGAATGGAATTTAAATGTAGGATTTAACATAATATTATGAAATTCCCCATGAGTCCAAAATTGTGAAATTTACCGAAAGGAAAAATTTATACGGATTTGGATTTGGTCGTCTAAGCTTAAATGGTGCAAATTTAAAGCTCGTGACTGAAGTAAAGTATCTTGGGATTATGCTAGTTAATGGTAGCCAGACGCACTCATGGAAAAATGTAGAATTGAAAACTTTTAAAAAGACATGTGATACTGGATTTATAAGATGCTGGTACCATTAACAATTACATATGCATGAGTAGTACGGTTCCCAAAGATGTAGCAAAATAATTTAATCGCCAAAGTAAGCAACGTGCAAAGATTTCTTCTTCTTAGGGTGCCTGTCCTTTCCGAACGTTGGCGATCATTCTGACTATAATGATTTCGTTGGTTGCTATACGGAATAGTCGTGTTGTGAACGGCCGTAGCGCAGCGGCATGATACTGGCCTCGTAAGCTAGAGCACACGGATTGGAGCCCCGGCAAGAACAATCCATTTTCCAGATATTATTATTATAGTCGTGTTGAGGTCTTTCTATACCATGCTCTCGGGTTATCAAGCCAGGTTATTCTTCTTCGTTCTGGGGCTCTTTTTCCTTCAATTTTATCTTGCAGAACGCATTGGAGTAGCACACGTATCTACCTTGATTTGAAAAGTCTTGCTAGCCTCAAATTCACAGGGGCATATCAAGGGTAGTGGTGGTGGAGGCTCTACACGTAATTATAGGGAAGAAACGAGAATTGAACATTAGTGACTGCTAGAAAACCTGAGCAGCGTAACGGTTAGATCAAAACATGACAGCGACAGCATTTGAAATGGAATCACAGATACCCAGATAAAAGCCCAAAGTACCTTTACACGTGGATATATGCAAGCTGAAGAGTTATATTATTTGGTATATAGATGAGTATAAATCTCATCAAAGGTGCAGGAATATTCAGCAGTGCTAGTAATTTAACCATTTTATTTCTACTACGAGAATAAGTCTCTGTATTTCGGGCATCATCATCATCATGCAACCTCTTCTGTCCACTGCTGGACATAGGTCTCTCCCATACTTCGTCACTCTTCACGGTTCTGTGCTTCTTGTTGCCATTTCTTGGATATTCGGTTAATGTCGTCCATCCAGCGTGTTGGTGGTCGTCCTCTGCTGCGTTTGTCTTCTCTTGGGCGCCAGTCAATTAGTTTTTTGGTCCATCTTGAGTCTTTAAGTCGCGCTATGTGACCTGCCCAATTCCATTTCAGCTTGGCTATACGTTCAACAACATCAGTGATACCTGTTCTTTTCCTTAAGTCTTGGTTCCTTATTTTATCTTTTTTTGTCACGGCGAGAACCGATCTTTCCATGCGCCTTTGTGCCACTCGCATTTTTAGTGCTGTTGTCTTTGTGAGCGTGAGAGTTTCTGCTCCGTATGCCATAATAAGAAGAACGCATTGGTCAAATGTCTTCCGTTTCATAGCTGTCGGGATGTTGCTCTTAAAGATGTCTCTTAGTGAACCATACGCCGCCCAAGCAAGTGTTATTCGTCGTTGAAATTCGCAAGTCTGATTGTCCTTGCCTATTCTGATTTCATGACCGAGATATATGTACTTTTCTGCCAATTCTACCACTTGATTTTGGATGGTTAGGTGTTCGCTGAGAACTAAATTTGTCATAAATTTGGTCTTACTGATGTTCATTTTTAGACCTATTGTTGAAGATACGTTTTCTAATTCTAGTAGCATTTGTTGTGCTTCACCCAGATTTTCGGTAATAAGTACTATATCGTCGGCAAAACACAGATGATTGAGCATTTCTTCGTCTATTTTATTCCCTTATTTTCCCACTTTAGCATTTTAAAGGCGTATTCGATGACCGCTATAAATATTTTAGGTGAGAGAGTGTCGCCCTGTCTCACACCTCGCTTGATATGAATTTCTCTGGTAGTATCATGTAGTTTTACACGCATTGTGGCGTTTTGGTATAATTTTTGCACTAACTTTGTAAACCTGTAATCTATTCTACTATTGTTCAGAGCAGTTATAATGCTGTCTAATTCCACAATGTCGAAGGTTTTGTGAAAGTCTACGAAGATAAGTACCAGCGGTCTGTTATATTCTATCGACTTTTCTCTTAAGGTTTTTACTGTTTGTAGGTGATCGTTTGTTCCGAATTTTGAGCGGAATCCAGCTTGTTCTCGGGGTTGGTAGAAATCTAACTTTTTTTCTAGTCTTGTCGTAATTATTCGGGTAAACATTTTATAGATGTGGTTCAATAAGCTGATTGGTCTATTGGAACCGTGCAAGTTCGGCAAAGCGACCTCTATTTCTACGCTCTGTACTTATTTCGCACTTTTAATTATATTGGCCAATTATATTAGTCCTGGTTGCTGGATAATTGTCAAGGTCATAGTCCAAAAAAATAATAAGAAGAAAAAATAAGATGCAGGTTATGTTATGCAAACGTAAACAATTGTATGTAGTAAATAAAATTAGTTATTAAAATGCAGTACTGCAAGCAAAATACAATTAATTAAATTTACCTTTATATAATAATTGCATATCATATCAATATTGTGGAGCAATATATAATTTTTCTGCTTCAATGACAGAAGGTATGAAATATACGTCAACTTGACAATTTCAATTGACAATATGAATTATTTAAGATAGTTGCAATATTTCTGCGCGACTCGCGCACGGTCGTTTCTCGTTTCCCTTCCAAGTACTTGCACACCGCGAATAGTTTTGCAGTTGCGCCTTGTCTCCTTTCTTGTGTAGTAAAATTGTTACTGCATTGTTCCATGTTTCCGGTATGCAACAATCTGTTAGACAAAGGTTAAACAAAATTTTTATTTGGTTAAGAAGGACACGTCCACCCATCTTTATAGTTTCTATTACGATTCCATCTTCTCCTGGCGCTTTGTTGTTTTTGATCTTTTTCGGGCATAAATCTTTGAAATATTGCATTTATTCTAATATTAAGATTGCTTTTTAATCTTCTTTTCATCATATGTGAATACTTATTATCTTATTCCCGAGGAAGACAAATCCAAAGACAAAAATTATAATAAATATATTGACTAGAAACACCAATATATTTTATTCACACTTTATTTTTGCACTGACTGATACATACGTAACTTGAAAGATAACTTGAAACTAACTTCATACTGTCTGTATACGCGTAGGTCATACTGTCGTTTTTATAAAAATTCACTCTCAACATTTTTCCCAATTGGGCCTAAAGAAGTATAGCTTAAAAAAACAAAAGTCATTGCTGATCGGATATTCTTTAATGCTTTATACTTTTTCTTTCATGTACTTTGAGACAACATTTCATAAACATGTAAAATAGTTATTAAAGTATTTACCCTGGCCGGTAATCGCATTTTCCACAGTACGAAATAAGTCGTGGAGAGCACTTATCAGATCGAAATTTAGTAGAGGAAATTCCTAATAAATCTGCTAACATGAACGGTCGATTCCAGCGATAAAATCAAAATTTATAATAGAGACGGAGAATTACCATAAAATATTTTCGTTTTTCGTATTTATATACCCAACGTATTAATGATTTTGTTTAAAATCTCCCCTTCGCTAATTTATACTTTGTGCCTGACTTTAACCGATACCAACTTAACGAATTAAAACTATAAACGCGATAACTATAACTCAACATCTATAGTAGATATAAATTATTTTACTTCAACATTTTGGCTGGTTCTAGATCTTGGTGGGAGTCATTAAGGCCTTGGCAGGTATTTATTTCGGATCTTGTTCGAGACACGAAACTTACTTTGACATTAATATTTTTACTAGAAATGGTATTGGAAACACCGCGTTACAACGTATTCGCTAATATGAAAATTTGAAGGAAAATGCCCAAAGAAGTATAGATGTTTCACAAGAAAAATTAGATTTTACCTCATATCTACACTGAGCCTCAAAATTAACCGGACACTAAGTTTATTTTTACAGGGTGTAACAAAAATACAGGTCATAAATTAAACCACCTATTCTGGGACCAAGAATAGTTCGATTGAACACAACTTACCTTAGTACAAATGTGCACATAAAAATAGTTACAGTCCTTTGAATTTACAAAATGAAAATCGATTTTTCCAATATATTGAAAACTGTTAGAGATTTCTTTATTGAAAATGGACACGTGGCAATGGCAAGAAAATCTTAAAAATTATATTGAAATTTGTATACCCATAAAAATTGTATGGAGATTTTGTTTCCCTAATCCCCTCCAACCTTTTGTGTACGTTTTAGGGCTACATTTGGATAGTTAATTAAAGTGGCAAGAATATATCCGGAATGAAACCGAAGAAACTGAAATATAAGAAGTTATATTGGTCATTAGGTAGAAGCTCACAACATACAATGCAAAAAAGTAATAGTATAAGTTTACAAACAAATGCTCAAAAATATAGGCTGTACCTACTAATGATACTAACTAGGCTTCCTTTCAAAGAGTCCAATACCGAATACTAAGGAACATAGCCAACGCTCCATAGTATATCCGCAACAAAGACCTACATCGGGTACTCAGTATAATAATTAAAGAAGAAATAAAGAAGATTTTCATGTGTCACAAAAACTGACTCCATAACTATACAAACATGAAAGTATTAAAACTTTTAGATAACCAAGCTGGTCCACAAACACAAACGGACTAAACCTATCGAACTTTGTGATAGTGATAAAGTATCCATGTCAGTTTAAATTTGGGCAGGTAAACTAAATTTAAAATTTCACAATAATCAATCATTAAAAAGACTATCCTCTGATATTTGTCTTTTAATATTCTTCTTCTATTTTGAACATTTTTTTTAACCTTTTGGTCTGTAGTCTAGCTCGAATAGGCGGTGATCAGGTCCTGATTTTAGTTTTTGTAATCCTGTCAAAACTAGTCTATAAAATATAAGGAAAACAGACGTGGATTAAAATACTTAATAAAAATAGTAGAGAATAAATATTTAAAAGAAGTGCAACAAACTGTGGAGGGTAATATAAATTATTTTTGGAACTATATCAAAAACAAAAAATCAATTGTACTCATGCTGGAAATTTTGTTTACTTAGGTCAGAATATTGATGGTGAAAATACAGCCGAAATATTTGCTAAGTTTTTTGCATCTACATACACCTCAGATAGAACGACTTATAATTTAGATTGTGGTAATAGTTCTTACTCACATAATGATTTTTTCGCAATTGAATCAATAGAATACAATGATTTCAAAGAAGCTGTAAAAAAATTAAAGCCAAAAAAGCGGCGGGTACTGACGGTATTCCACCTTATACCGGGTGGTGAATTGGAACACGGGCCATAGGAAACTCAATGTAAAAATTTTGAAAAATAGAATACATTTGCCATACCTAAGTAAGTGCGTAAAAGTAAGGCCACACGTTACTATTTCTGACAGTACGCAAACTACTGACTGAATAAAACATCTTTATTACTACTACTTTCCCTTCCACTGAGGACATCTTTTCGACTTTATTGTTTTTTAAACTAATAAAAACGATAAATTAAAAATATTGACAGTTTAAAATATTGTTAATATAATAATTTAATTGTGACCGAAGGCAACCTTATACACATTCTTGCACTTTGTGTGGCTTAAACTTGACAAATACTTTGATAAAATTTATTATATTTTACAAAATTTTGGATTTAATTCGTAGAACAATTTTAACAATTGTTTTCAATAAATATTTCAATCCTCTACAAATAGTTTCTCATGTCTTTTGATGTAGAATAATTAGGGAAGCAGGAATTCAACAGTTTAGAATTTTACATTGAGTTTCCTATGGCACGTTTTCCAATTCACCACCCTGTATGTTAAAAAGTTGTAGTGAGTGGTTGATAGAACCGATGGTACATATTTTTAATAGCATAATTAATTCTAAAGTCTTTCCTACAATTTCGAAAACTGCAGTTACTACACCAATACATAAATCTGGAACATTACTTAACATTGAAAACTACAGACCTATAGCAATAATGTGTGCTCCCGCCAAACTTTTTGAACAGATTATACATAAGTTATATTCATATATGAAAAGTACATAATGTCTCAACAGGACGGTTTTGTGCTAAACAAGTCAGTAAGTACAAATTTATTTATTTTTACAGACCAGGTTGCTGACACATTAAGCACTAAATTGCAACTTGATACGGTATATACGGATTTTAGAAAAGCTTTTGACTGCGTTAATAATGATGTGTTACTAAAAAAGTTAAGTACATATGGCTTGTCTAATCATTTTATTGAACTCATCAAAAGTTATCTGGAAAACAGACGTTTTGTAGTTCGACACAAAGATAATGTATCAGGAAAGTTTTACGCCAATTCCTGAGTTCCTCAGGGTTCAAATTTAGGACCTCTTCTCTTTTATATATTGATTAACGACCTTCCTTCTATTTGTAAATATACTGAGTGTCTTTTATTTGCAGATGATTTAAAAATGTACAAAATTATCCAGTCAGTACGTGATTGTATTAAGTTACAGAGAGACATTGATAGTACAGTAGAGCGTCGATTATCCGAACGTCGATCAACCGAACGACCGGTTATCCGAACTCCCGTCTTCCGCGCCCCGCACTCGAGTACTGAGCAAACGTTAGTAATTAACGCTTAAAATATTTTCAATTTTCTTCTATTGTGTATCCAAAAATATGTTGTTGCAAAGACTACATTTTTTTGTTTAATTGCTATTTGTCATTTTCAAGGTATAAACAAATATACAGCTATACAAATATGGTTTTCAGTCACTTGTGGATAAATATGTATGACAATCTCAATGTAGTTCGATTATCCGAACAAATCGATTTTCCGAACACCCATGTCCCCCAATTAGTTCGGATAATCGACGCTCTACTGTATTTACGAATGGAGTATAGTTAATAAGTCAGAGTTTAATATTAATAAATGTAAAGTTACGACGATTATCTTATTCATGGGAGATTCTGACCAATAGAAAGCTACAGAAATAAAAATTAGACTGATTATTTTTTAATAATTTTAACTTCCAATCGTATAGTAAGATATTTGATCACGTGTTTAATTCTGTCCAATCAGATTAAAATTTAACTGAGAATTATCTACTGTAGAAAATTACCGATAGAATTTTTTTAAGTAGATTGCTTCTGGTTAATGGCAACCAGTTTCCTAGTTTTGAAAACTGTCACATTTAAGAAAATATCCATAATATATACGTATTAAAAAATAATCTTACGAATATCACACGACAGTAAGAATAAATAAGAAAATAATGCTTCATTTTTACTCAAATTTGTTGTCATTGGGCAATAGCCACTCGAGCCCTGCGGCTCTTGTGTCTATTGCCAGCCAACAAATTTTCGAAAAACTGTCGCATTATTTTCAATTTATTCTCACTCTCTTGTGATATTATACCCGATAATTTTCGATAATTTCCCGTCGTCAAGTATATTACGTCAGATGCCCTTCGTTGCTATGAAAAAATATATCGAGTGACATTAATGACAATTAATGTTTTAAAAATTATAAAAGTGATGACTTTCAACCGTCAAATATTTATAACAACTGTGTGTTTAATTGTACTAATTTGTACTTACATAAATAAATTACAATAAAATTTTGGTTTTGAACAGTTTTATTCATGAAATAATCGCAACAAATTGAACTCGATCTCTAAAATTATTATAGAATTTTTGCCCCCTTGACATTTTGACATAATTTCACTCGCCTTCCTCTCATGAAATCAAAACTGTCAAAGTGTCACTCGGGAAAAATTCAATAATTTTAGAGCTCTTGTGCAATTACTACTGATTATTTCATTCATAGGAGATTCTGACCAATAGAAAGCTACAGAAATAAAAATGAAACTGATTATTTTTTGATGATTTTAACTTCCAATCGTATAGTAAGATATTTGATTACGTGTTTAATTCTGTCCAATCAGATTAAAATTATACTGAGAATTATCTACTGTAGAAAATTACCGATAGAATTTTTTTAAGTAGATTTTTTCTGTTTAATGGCAACCAGTTTCCTAGTTTTGACAACTGTCACATTTAAGAAAATATCCATATTATACGTATTAAAAAATAATGTTACGAATATCACATGACAGTAAAAATAAATAAGAAAATAATGCTTCATTTTTACTCAAATTTGTTGTCATTGGGCAATAGCCACTCGAGCCCTGCGGGCTCTCGTGTCTATTGCCAGACAACAAATTTTCGAATAACTGTCGCATTATTTTCAATTTATTCTCACTCTCTTGTGATATTATATCCGATAATTTTGGATAATATCCCGTCGTCAAGTATATTACGTCAGATGCTCTTCGTTGCTACGAAAAAATACATTCGGTGACATTAATGACAATTAATGTTTTAAAAATTATAAATGTGATGACTTTCAACCGTCAAATATTTATAACAACTGTGTGTTTAATTGTACTAATTTGTACTTACATAAAAAAATTACAATAAAATTTTGGTTTTGAACAGTTTTATTCATGAAATAATCGCAACAAATTGCACTCGATCTCTAAAATTAATATAGAATTTTTGCCCTCGTGACACTTTGACGTAATTTCACTCCCCTTCGGGTCGTGAAATTGTCAAAACTGTCAAAGTGTCACTCGGGAAAAATTCGATAATTTTAGAGCTCTTGTGCAATTACTACTGATAACTCGGTTACAGGAACCAGTTATTTTTGATTATGAGATGGGAGGTGAGAGATTGGCTAGGGTTACTGAAGTAAAAGACTTGGGTGTAACATACAATCAAGTTTTTTCGTTTGGGAAACATATAAATCAGTCGATCTCAGCGGCAAACAAATTGTTTGGATTTATTAGAAGAGAGACAATGGCATTTACAAACATTAATACAATAAAATTTCTCTATTCTACTTTAGTGCGACCTAAATTGGAATTTGCAAGCGTAATATGGTTTTGTGAGTATATATCAACACTTAAAGAATTAGAAAAGGTGCAAAATAAAGTTCTTCGGTATTTGTATGTTAAAACACACAAATAATGGCCTGATTATAATAATTCTGTTAGTTCAGCCCACTTAAGAAACGAGTTTAAAATATTGTCTCTAGGACAAAGAAGGGACTTAGTTGTAATTCTGTTTATATACAATATAATTAACAATAAGATTAACAGCCCATATATATTTTCACTCACTCAATTCAGTATTGCTCCTCGTCGGACACGATCTTCATTAATGTTCAATATACCTCACAATATTGTTACAACAAGATCTCCCCTTGCCAATGCACTTAAGTTATTAAACAGTTTCAACACCGGTGCACCAACAACACAGATGCAATCAAAATCAAAACGGTCTTTATCAAGGCCATTTTTGATGACGACCTCAATTAATATTGAAGGACTATCAGCAGATAAAGAAGACCTATTGTCTAATATGTGCAGAGAACATGGTGTCGATGTTCTACTGGTTCAAGAAACCCATAGAGGTACTGCAAGCCGCAGACCAAGGATTCGGGGTATGAAGCTCATACTGGAGAGACCACACGACCAATATGGTAGCGCAGTCTTCGTCAGACCAGATATCGACGTAGCATCCACATCTCTAACAGATCAAAATGACATCGAGATCCTCACAGTGGAGATAAACTCCTGTACAGTAACGTCAATGTACAAACCACCAAACGCTGACTTTGCTTTTGAGGAACCGAATAACTTTCAATCACAGCAAATCAAATTCGTACTGGGTGACTTCAACTGTCACAGTGTCGCGTGGGGTTACAACGAAACAGATTCCAATGGCGAAGAACTAGAAAAATGGGCTGAAAGCATGAACCTAAAACTTATTCACGATCCAAAGCAGCCTGCGTCGTTCAACAGCGGAAGATGGCGCAGAGGTTACAACCCAGACAATATATTTGTCAGCGACAGAATTGGAGACCAGGTGACAAAAATCGTTGGAAGCGCTCTCCCAAAGACACAGCACAGACCAATAATTTGTCTTTCCAACGCGGCAATCAGATACGAAATTGTTCCTTTCAAGAGAAGGTTCAACTTTACTAAAGCAAAATGGGAAAAATTCTCTGAAACATTGGATCAAGAAGTTTCCCAGCTAGAACCTTGCCCTGATTCATACGATAAATTTGTAGAAATCGTAAAGCAAGTATCACGGAAATTTATCCCTAGAGGTTGTCGAACTGAGTACATAGCGGGGCTCAATGAAGAATCTAAACCCCTACTTAAAAGATACGAACAGCTATATGAAGAAGACCCTTTCTCGGAAGCGACAATACAGGCTGGGGAGGAAATGTTACATGCGATATCCGCCAACAGAACGGAAAGGTGGTGCAAGCTGGTCACGAGTCTGGACATGAAACAAAACAGCAGACGTGCCTGGAAGCTGATTCGGAATCTTGGCAACGATCCCGCTGCTCCGGCAGTCAACATGACAGAAGTCACACCCGATCAGATAGCCCATCATCTTCTAATGAACGGTAAGACGACATCAAGAAAGAACAAGGTGAGAGCTCAACGGAATATCGACGAAGAAAGAGATGTTCTAGGTACCTCTTTTTGTCTAGAGGAGATGAGAGGCGCGATCCATCAAATGAAAGATAATAAAGCGGCTGGCCTGGACGACATACGAACAGAGCAAATAAAGAACTTTGGACTAAAAACCGTAGAGTGGCTCGTAAAAATGATGAATTGCTGCATCCGTACATTACAAATCCCCAAAATCTGGAGAAAAGCTAGAGTGGTAGCCCTCTTAAAACCAGGGAAGGATCCGGCGGATACAAAGAGTTTTAGACCTGTATCTCTCTTGTGCCACCTTTTCAAGGCCTTTGAAAGAATGATACTGAACCGGATCGCAGAATATGTGGAGACTAAAATTATTCCAGAACAAGCAGGATTCAGACCCGGAAAGTGCTGCTGCAGTCAAATTCTTAATCTCACCCAACATATTGAAGATGGTTTTGAACGGAAGGAAATAACAGGAGTAGCGTTCATAGACCTAACTGCCGCCTATGATACAGTTAACCATCAACGGCTACTCGCAAAACTCTACGAAACTACAAAGGACTTCCGACTAACAAGGTTAGTGAAATGTCTCCTCCAGAATAGACGCTTCTACGTAACGCTCCAGTCCAAGAACAGTCGGTGGAGGGACCAAAAAAATGGGCTACCACAGGGAAGTGTCCTCGCGCCGTTTCTATACAACATATACACCAACGACCAACCCATACACCAACAAACAAGGCAATTTATTTACGCTGATGATACAGCGGTGGCAGCTCAGGGAAGAACCTTCAATGAAGTCGAAGTGAAGCTGACAGATGCCCTGGGAGACTTAGCTCTATACTATGATAAAAACCATCTGAAACCCAATCCCACAAAAACCCAGGTATGTGCTTTCCACCTGAGAAACAAGCATGCCCGAAGGTCGCTGGAGGTGGAATGGCGTGGTCAGATGCTGGAACACAACAAGACGCCAAAATACCTTGGCGTCCGTCTGGATAGAACTCTGTCTTACCGATACCACTGTCAAGATGTTAAGAAGAAAGTAAGTGCCAGAAATAATATCATCCGCAAGCTAACTAATACAAAATGGGGAGCACAACCACACACTCTCCGCACTTCTGCCTTGGCATTATGTTTTTCGGCCGCGGAGTTTGGAGCACCAGTATGGGCAAACTCTGCTCACGCAAAGAACGTCGACGTGGCTCTAAATGAAACGGTCCGTATAATATCGGGTTGCCTGAAACCGACACCTATCGAAGAGGTATACCCCATTGCTGGAATTGCTCCACCACCAATCAGGAGAAAGGTCACGTCAGAGGTAGAACGGAAAAAGCAGGAGACGGACCGAAGACACCCCTTATATGACCACCAAACTCAGCCAAGCAGACTAAGATCTCGGAAAAGCTTCCTGAAAACATCAAGATCCATCCCCGAAGCGCCAGAGACGCGCCGAATACACCTATGGCAAGCGTCAACTACTGCGACACATTTTCCTCCCTCGGAGGAAATGGCTGCTGGACACAATTTACCGTATCCGACTTGGAAAGCGCTAAACAGACTAAGAACCGGCGTTTCACGTTGTGCTAGTAACCTGAAAAAATGGGGATACCAGGAGGACGATACCTGCGACTGTGGCGCGGTTCAGACCAGCCGGCATCTACTATCATGCACAGAGATGAGAGAGACCTGCACAGAACAAGACTTAATTATAGCAAATGACAGGGCCATCTATGTGGCCAACCATTGGAAATACAGAATTTAAAGTTGTTGGTGTTCCGGACACGGAAAGTAAAGTAAGTATTAAACAGTTTAAACAGTTTAATCGATGTAGATTGGTCCTTGTATCGGACAAAGTTTTATAAAATGATACTAAGTCAAATTTTAAACACCTCTGTGTAAAAAAATGTTCAAGCCTCTACAATTCTGGAAATGACAATGAGATAATTTGTATAATTTGTATATAACTCAGAAAGTCATCTATTTAACAATATAGAATTGTAAATGTATATTTTTTTAGCCATGTAATGAGACATTTAGTCTTTATGGTTAATAAATAAATAAATAGATAACTTTTTGTTTTGCATTTATTGTTTTTGTAGAAGAAAATATTGCATTTTTGTTATGTTTCAAAAACTTCAATAAAACATATAAGGCTATAACTAGTGTGACCAACTAGCCCGAAAAATCCGGGACATGGCCCGAATTACGAAGTTGTGTCCCGGCGTCCCGGACAGGGCTTCTGGGCCATCCGAATTTTCAACTTTTTGGTAAAAGTCTATATTTTCGTTTTTATTCTAAGAATTTACATCAAATTAAATTGTTGAGACGAAAAAAAAATTTTTATCGTGGTATAAATTTTAATAGTTCTATGAAAGAAAACGAAAACTGTGGAATTTTTTTTTATTTGTGTGTTTTAATTTTTCGGTTTTGTCAACCACTTTAAGTAGATAAACCTCTTGAGTTCGTTCGCGAAATATGATTAATTTCCAAACCGTTGCATGCTTTGAGCCAAATTCAAATCTGCTGCGTTGTAATATGATTTTTTTATCTAAACATGTATTTTATTGTCAGTACAGTAATCAGTTTGAATCCGAAAATCGATTAGTGACCATCTCGGAATTATTGTTTTTGACCTGACTTTTTCATTCCAATATATTATCATTGTTAATATGAATATGGAACGAACACAAGAAAGTAAAAACAGAAAACGATATTGCACTTTCAATAAAATATTGGAAGAAGAATTTCCATTTTTGAAAAAAAAACAGTAACAGTGACGTGAAGTGTGATACTTGTGGATCGAAATTTCGATTCATTGCATGAATATACAAGGTGTAACAAAAATGCAGGTCATAAATTAAATCACATATTAGTTAAACACAGTGTTTTTAAAATTTTTTTACCTCTAAGTCTTTTTTCGATAAGCGATCTTTTATCGAGATGTGGCTTCTTTTTTAATATGTTTCAAAATACACCTCAAAATTTTAATTGTAAATAAATTTTGAAATTATTAACAGGTCTCTACAGGGTGTAACAAAAATACAGGTCATAAATTAAACCACATATTCTGGGACTACAAATAGTTCGAATGAACCTAATTTACCTTAGTACAAATATGCACACAAAAGAAGTTACAGTCCTTTGAAGTTACAAAATGAAAATCGATTTTTTTGAATATATCGAAAACCATTAGAGATTTTTATTGAAAATGGACATGTGGCAATCTTATGGAAAGAACATGTTAAAGAAAAATTATAGTGAAATTTGTGCACCCCATAAAAATTTTATGGGGGTTTTGTTCCCTTAAACCTCCCCAAACTTTTGTGTCCGTTCCAAATAAATTATTATTGTGGTGCCATTAGTTAAATTCAATATTTTTAAAACTTTTTTGCCTCTTAGTATTTTTTAGATAAGGCAGTTTTTATCGAGTTGCAGCTTCTTTTTTAATATGTTTACATAAAAATTTTATGAGGGTGTTGTTCCTTTAAACCCCCCAAATGTTTGTGTCTGTTCCAATTAAACTATTACTGCGGTACCATTAGTTAAACACAGTGTTTTTAAAACTTTTTTGCCTCTTTGTATTTTTTTTATAAAGCATCTTTTATCGAGATGTGGCTTCTTTTTTAATATGGTTCAAAATATACTTAAAAATGTAAATCATAAATAAATTTTCATATTATTACCAAGTCTCCATAATCGTACTTTACCATATACAAAATATGTGGTGGATTTGACAAATATTCAAATATCTCGATAAAAACTAACTTTTGGAAAAAGTACTAAGAGACAAAAAACTTTTTAAAAACTTGTGTTTAACTAATGGTGCTACAATAATAATTAAATTCGAACGTACACAAAAGTTTGGGGGAGTTTAAAGGAACCAAACCCCCATAAAATTTTTATGGGGTGTCCAAATTTCACTATCATTTTTTCTTAAAATACTACTGCCATAAGAATACCACTTGTCCATTTTCAATATAAAATCTCTAATAGTTTTCGATATATTGAAAAATATCGATTTTCATTTTGTAATTTCAAAGGGCTGTAACTTTTTTTCCGTGCACATTTGTACTAAGGTAAGTTAGGTTCAATCGAACTAATTTTGGTCCCAGAATATGTGATTAAATTTATGACCTGTATTTTTGTTACACCCTGTATAATCGGACTTAACCATATACAAATATGTGATGGATTTCACAAATATTCAAAATATCTCGATAAAAACTGGCTTTTCAAGAAAGTACTAAGTGGCAAAAAAGTTTTAAAAACATTTTGTTTAACGAGTGGTACTACAATAATAATTTAAATGGAACGTGCACAATAGTTTGGGGGAAGGGGGGTTAAGGGAACAAAACCCCCATAAAATTTTGATGGGGTGCATAAATTTCACTATAATTTTTTTAAGATGTTCCTGCCCTAAGAATGCCAAAGGTCCATTTTCAATAAAAAAATCTATAATAGTTTTCGGTATCTTGGAAAAAATCGAGTTTCATTTTTTAACTTCAAAGGGCTATAACTTTTTTTGTGCATATTTATACTAAGGTACGTTAGGTTCAATGGAACTATTTTTGGTTATAGAATATGTGATTTAATTTATGAGTTTATGACCCGCATTTTTGTTACACTCTGTATAGCATTAGGACGAATATTTGATACTAAAGTGAATTGCAATTGTTTTTTTTTCTTTTCTATAGGCTACGATTTTCAATCGGACAGTCTTGAGAATTGAAGGCAGGGCCCCCGTAAGGGGTACTGGCACCTGTGTGCAAAAAAGGATTTTGGCGTCCCTTAAGGCATTTTGGATCATGTTTTTTATTTATTTTTTGAAGGTAGGTAGGTGCTTGAAATAAACCAGAAAACTGAATTTTAGAATGTGAGCTTCACCCCTTCTCGGAGGTGAAAAACATACGTTCAAAAAAGTCCGGAATTGGATAAAATGACCAATTTTAAATAACTTTTCTTCTATAAAGATTTTTCTCTGACAATATTTTCAATAGTTTTCAAGTTATTTGCGAGTAAATTTATGTTCATTTTTCAACAAAAAAAAACAAGTTTTTAGACGGATTTTCGCAAATAACTCAAAAAGTATTTTATAAAAAAAATTTAGCTTATAAAAAAGTGAAAAAAAAATGGTGTAAGTACCTATATATGAAGGCTGCAAACCCAGTAGAAGCAGAGTTGTAGCTGATAAAAAGGAGGTTCTTATTCGTCAAATTACAAATCAAATATTTCAACGTAAAATAACCAAAAAATCAAGCACTTATCAGGGAAAACTCACTATACCTTTTTTAAGGTGTTTAAAAGAAGCTACAGTAGGAGAAATGAAAGAATACCCATGAATGAACACATAAAAACGCTGTATTTTCCTGTCACCGTGTCACACAAAAAATGGACCAGCGCAAATACATGTAATAATTATTATTACATAAACTTGCGCTAGTCAATTTTCTTTGTGACACGGTGACAGGAAAATACAGCGTTTTTTATATGTTCGTTCATGGGCATTCTTTCATTTTTCCGACTGTATATGTTTTTAACGTCAAAAGTAAGTAAGTTAAAAATAATGTTGGTCCCTTTTTTTGTTAAAAAAATCATAAAAACCACCCCCTAATTAGCATCCCAAATAAAATTAATCGTTACCGCTTCACCACAAGTTACTTTACTGATGTATTATTTATATGATTTGAAGTTTCATCGGTTATTAAAGTGCTTATTTTTGAAAAGGCTGTAGTTAAAAGGGCGAAAGGGCTGAACGAGTCACTAATCATGAGTTAATGCAAAATTTGAACAGTCATATCTTCCAATTTTTGTCTTACAGGAAAACAAAACATCCAAATTATCCAAAAAAGCAAAACCTACATTTTTTTACTGCTTGAGATTTTTGGTATCACTAATTAATTATAAAGTTATTTGGAAAAAGAAATTTTTTCAAGATTAAAAAAAAATTACTTTAAAACCAATTTTTTTCAAAAATAAGCAACATACCCACTCGCAAATAACTCAAAAAGAATTGACTTGTGAAAATCTCTATACAACGAAAGTTGCTTAGAATTAGTCAGTTTATCCAATTCCGTACTTATTTTGAACGAATGTTTTCTCACCCCCGAGAATACCCCCAGGTATTTTCGGGCGTATTCCCCTGAGAATACCCCTTTTACCCCAGAGTAAAAGGTCATATCGGCACATTAGGCATTATGTATCGCTTCTTTTCTTGTTAGCTATGTGTATGACAAATTTTATGTCAATATAAGCGGTTTTTTTTAAATTTACAACAAAAACCGTGAGTAAATGGACTATTATTAGTAGGTTAAAATATCAAAATGAAACACAAAGAATAAAAGCATAACAAAATAAATTAAAATGCCTGACTTCTGACATGTTCTCCCAAATGGGAATCGGCAGTAGCTGGATAATATACTAATAAATTTTCGTGTGTGTTTAAACTGAATCCTTTTTAATTTCTCAACTTTTATTTTAAAATTTATTTTTGTTTCTTTGCTTTTTTTGCAATTTTTGGCCCCGGGTTTTGGCGCCCCTGAAGGATGGCGCCCGTGTGCATTGAACACTTTGCACATATGGTAGCGGGGGCCCTGATTGAAGGTGAAGAAGTAGCTGCGATTGAAATGACACAGGCTTTGGACGATTTCCTGCAGTCATTGAAAACAAGAGTGGATTCACAGTTCCTGTCGTCAGCTGTATTAACTGAAGTAAACAAAGCGGAAGCTGACCTCGGTGTCGATAAACAAACCGTGTTGCAAAAAGCCGTTCCATTTTATCAAACTTGCATCGATTATCTCGAGCAGTGGAAATCACAGTTTGAAGATGTAATCATATTTGGATGGGCTACACTCGCTACCGAGCTGAATTGGAATGACGTCGAGGCAACGAATAACTTCATGGCAGAGAATAATTGGATTGGCGCAGAAGAAAACAATGTGGAATTATTTGACGAGTTCGGATACGTAAAGAAATTTGTGACCATTGATAAAATTACAGCTTGGAACGAAAACCACACCAAACCACATCAACGCTGGGTCGAATGCTTCCAACACTTCGAGAATAATCACGTTCCATACAAACGCTTCGCACAACTTATTGAATTCATCTTTTGTTTACCAGCTACTTCTGCAAACGTCGAGCGCGTTTTTTCATTGATTACGAAAATATGGACAGCCGAAAAATCGCAACTTGGTATTGAAACCTTAAAAAATATTTTGTTTGTAAAATTTAATTCGAAATATGGATGTGTTGATTTTTAAAAGTTCTTAAAGAAGTCGTCGTCATTGTTATAGCAAATTTCATCGCAAGACAAATATGATTTTAAAAATTAAGCAATGTAAAGAATTAATATTTTTTTGTACGTTGAGGCCAATTTAAAATATGACTGGGTTGATTTTTAAATGTTTTGAAAACTGTTTTTGCGGCATGTTTGACAATTACATTTTTGATGGAATTGTGCCACAATTGGTTGTGATGATAATTACATTCTTAAATTAAGATAAGGCGAAAATCCAACATCAGTTGATTTTCTATTTTTTCTCCTTTTTTGAGAATGGTTTCTGGATTGGAATCGAAACGTCAAAAACTAACAAAAATATAATCAGGGCCCCCATAAGGGTTACTGGCGCCTGTGTGCAAAAAGGATTTTGGCGCCCCTTAAGGCATTTTGGGTTATGTTTTTTATTTATTTTTTAAAGGTAGGTAGGTGCTTGAAATAAACCAAAAAACTGAACTTTAGAAATCATATTTATAGTCCATTCACTCAAGGTAAAATATTGTAAAACCTCCGAGTTTTTAAGGACCGGTTGGATTGACATGACATTTAGCATACACATATCTTAGCTAACGTGTCAAGGAAAAAAGTGATATTTTTTATCTTCACCCTTCTCGGATGTGAAAAAAGATACGTCCAAAAAAGTCCGGAATTGGATAAAATGACTAATTTTGAACAACTTTTCACTCTTTTTCTACTTATAAAGTTTTTTCACTAAGTCAATAATAATTTTCTAGTTATTTGTGAGTATGTTGAAAGTGAAAAAAACTGGTGTAAGTACAAAGTAATACAAAAATGGTTTACCTACAGTCGGAAGAATGAAAAATACCCATGAACGATCACATCAATCAGTTATTTTGTATCTGCTGTCTTTTTCCATAACAAACGTTTGTTATTTATAGAAAAAGACAGCAAATACAAAATAAATTATTGATGTGATCGTTCATGGGTATTCTTTCATTTTTCCGACTGTATATTAATGAAGTCTGCAGACCCAGTAGAAGCAGAGTTAGTTGAAGCTAATGAAAAGGTGGTTCTTATTCGTCAAATTACAAATCGAATATTCCAATGTGAAATAAGTTTTTAAAAGAAGCTATATTTTTGATTTTTTTTTGGTTTTTTTAATTTCAAACGTCAGTAGGTTACGCTCAAAATAATGTTGGTCCCTTTTTTTGGTAAGTAAATCGTGAAAATTACCACCTAATTAGCATCCAAATGAAGCATTGTTACCGCTTCGCCACAAGTTACTTTACTTATGTATTGTTTATATGATCTGAAGTTTCATTGATTTAAAAGCGCTTATTTTTGAAAAGGCTGCAGTTAAAAGGGCTTGAACTAGTCACTAATCACGAGTGGATGCAAATTTTGAAAAGCCATAATCAATTTTTGTCCTACAGCAAAACAAAATATCCAAAATATTCAGAAAAGCAAAACCTTACTTTTTACTACTTGAAAATTTTTACTACTTGAGATTTTTGGTATCGCTAATAATTTTTAAGTTATTTGGAAAAAAAGAAATTTATTCAAGATTAAGATCAAGATTAATAACTCGAAAAGTATTGAATTAGTGAAAATGTGTATAGAACAAAAGTTGCTTATAATTAGTCAATTTATCCAATTTCGGATTTATTTTGAACGTATGTTTTTTTACTTCCGAGAATCAGTGGCAGATCTAAACTTTTGCCTTGGGCGGGGAAATTTTCCTTAGGGGTGAACTTTCAATTAAACACCAATCGAAAGACATAAAAAAGATGTAAACTCAAACTACTAAAAGACATAAATAATAACTTAATGCATTAAGTTCCCTTAATTTTCCTAATTAGCATGTTTATTGGGTTGAATATGTCTGTCTGTGGTTTAACTTTCATGTTGGATAACATATTTTTATGTTTCAAATTTTTTTTTAATTTTGGACCTTGTTAGGGTGGGAATTTCCTCATTTTCCCTCTCCGTATGTTCTTTAAAATTCACAGCAAAAACTAAGACTAATATACTAAAATAAAAATATCAAAATGAAACAAGCAGAATAAAATCATAACAAAATAAATTAAAATGCCTGACTTCTGATATGTTCTCGCAAATGGGAATCGGCAGTAACTGGTTGATATACTAGATAATAAAATTTCGTGTGTGTTTATCTTTAATCCTATTAAATTTATCCTATTTCCTATTTTATTTTATTATAATCCTATTTTAAAATTAATTTTTGTCTTTTGTTTGTTTTTTTTGCAATTTTTGACCCCGGTTTTGGCGCCCCTAAAGGATGGCGCCCGTGTGCATTGCACACTTTGCACATATGGTAGCGGGGGCCCTGAATATAATTATTATTATATCCAATTGTGGCTTAATCCCATCAAAAATATCATTGTCAAAATAAAAATGATAAATAACCAATAAAATGATGATATTAGAGTCCTATATTTAAAAAAATAACAAATAGCCCGATTTTCATTCAAAAGTCCCGGATTTTAGGTATTTTTTTCAGCATTGTCCCGGATTCGACTGAATTGGAGTTTCATCAAATATCTCGCTTGAAATATCCAAATCAAATTGTACTTCAATTACAAAACATCCAAAGAGCAAACGGCAAACGATTCGCAAAAGTGGAATCATCAATTTTTCATCAATAGCTTACCTACATTCCGATGTTTACCCTCTTTCCATTGAATAAAAATAAAACAAAAGCCGAACCGAAGACCAACAACCATCAATGGCTCCTGCATACAAATTGAAACAAATGAAGCGCGAAATAAAACAAGGACATCAAAATTCATATCAATCAAACAAAACAAAACACCGTGTTCGCTGTTCAAAATGTTTCAATCGCGGCTCACTACACATTTAACAAAACGAAATAAATCAAACGAAGGCATACCATTCATTTTGAGCTTCAATCAATCCTAACTCGCCATTGAAATCTAGAACTCATTGACGCTAACAAAACAGTAAAAACAAACGAGCAACAACGTTCGCCCAATAGCCGTTAACAATACTCGATTAATCTTGAAACAAATGAATGACAAGTGACAGTAGAGCATCGTCGAAACCTGAAACGGTTCGAATTTGTTTGGAAATCAACGCTGTCTCCGATTCTCTTTTCCGATTCCCTCGTTAGTTCTGGAAATGATGATCAATTTGCATAAAATACAGAACTTTTATCGTCCGCTTAAAATACATAAGTATGTATTGTTGTAATGTTACTTTTGAAATCTAATGATGTTCTCTGATGTAATTTATCTTAATTAATTAATCAATAATTATCTCATTAATCAAACAGATCAAATACCAATATAGTGTCCGTCTCAGCGCTAACTTATAATATCAATTACTTACTTTCGTGGCTTCAAAGTATTTCTCAGTGGATTCCTAATCGGGATATATAAAAGAGAGTAAAATAATACACACATACGGATTTCAATTAGAAATTATAAAAATCGTTTATTTTATCTAAATGGCAATAACTGTTTAATATTTCTTATATCTTATCTTTCTATCTTTATTTAATACAACAGTTACAAAAATGGGAATCTTATTTCTTTTTGTCTCCAAATTTATTTTATTTATAATGAACTATTATGATTTATTAGTAACAAATTGATTTAGGTTTGATGAAATTTTTTTTAATAGTGATTGTGTGGCTCAATTTTCAATGTGGTATTTAATACACAAACCATAGATTCAAGTCATAACAAAATAGACTGACCTTTACTGATGATTTGACAATGTCTTCACACAAAACACGTTTCCTATTGGCTTGGGTTGCTATCCAACGACTCGTCCAAGTATTCCAGTAATGCCTCTGCTCCTTTGAAAACTACGCCTCGTACAGCACTCGTTCCTGCCTTCTCCTGATGCCGTGTTCCACCTTTTTTTAACACTTCAACAAAACCGGGATACTCTAGACTCAAGGAGTTATATACTATCTCGACTCAGCCTATCACTCGTTCCACGATATCTTACTTTTTATTTTTCAAAACAAAACTAACCAACCCGGCGTTTCACTTTTTTTTGTACACTCTTCTCGAAAATTGGACTTCACCTCTCGATCGCTCAAAACACACTGACTCTCATTGCTCATTCATTCTCCTCCTTCCAAATACCCCTTCCAGCATTCAAAAATCAACCAATCCAAAGCAACTTTCAATTATCCGTATTTACCAACACAAACTTTCCTTTTTCTAAATATCTTAATGGGTTTCAAGAAAAATAATATTCCCCATTTCAATTTTACTTTCCACATTAATCCTCTTTACAAATTTAATAACCTATTATCTTATTTACTAGAATATGAGTTATCGGTGGTTATTGACAACCTTTCCACGAACACTTTCTTTTTAAACATCACTCTAATTGTTTACTTGAGTCGTATTGTTCCTGTGGTTCGTAAACACTTCTCCGAAACACTTTCTTAAAAACTACCTATACATAATTTGTTTTATACAGGGTGTTCCAAATTTACATGCCCGCGGTCGAGAAAAACGAGAACCTTTAGTTTTATTTGACTTTTAAATATAACTATAGACTTTTATTTCTTATGTCAAAAGGAATATAACAGTATATAAATACTAAAAGAAACCATCTTCACCGGAAGAGTTTGCCACTACACTAGTTCCAGGATATAATATCAATAGGTATAATATATTCGGGATTAAACTCTTTAAAATGTTATGACTGTTTAAACCATATCATATAGTCTTCTTCTTCTTCCTCAGCTTTTCTCTTTTTAAGGGTTGCTGTTTCTTACTCTTCTTCGCCATTTATTTCTGTCCACCGTGCCTTCATCATTTAAACCTGTTCCTGTCAAGTATTTTGCCTAGGGATGGGAAAAACCAACCGGTTATGACCGAAAACCGGTTTATTTACTCAACAATAATCGGTTTTTCCGGTTGTTTTTTTGTTGCGGTTATAACCGGTTTTTTCTTTTTACAGTAATAACCGGTGAAAAACCGGATAAGGTACTACTTCTGGAAAAAATATTTTGAATTCGGAGAAAGAATCGGGAAATTTTTCGCCCCAAGAGCGCGACGAAGAAATTTTAAGCTAACTAAAATCAAAACTGATTTGACAACGTTGATGACTGATTTCTATTTTTGATATTTCGATCCCAATTAGGTACAATCGGAACACCGTTTATACAGTATGTCCCTGTAAGTTGTATCCATATGGAAAACTTTTTTATTATCAATTTTACGAAAAAAAGTTATTCTTTATAAAAAGCTCTGCATGGTCCAAAACCTAAGATTTAACCATCAAATATCAAATTTTTTGAGTATTATACGAGGTATGTCAAAAAGTTTGAATTTCACTCAAGAGTAAAGTAGCTTTATTTTTCGTAATATTGGAAATTGCTATTATGAAAAGTTGTTTGGAATTAAAATCTATATTCTAATATGCAATTACATCCTTCTAGTTGAAAAAATTTTTTTTGGGAAATTATGGATAACTATCATTATTTTTTCAGTAATTTCAATTCTGATAACTCTTTTATTATTAATTTTACGAAAAAAAGTGATTCTTAATAAAAAGTTCTGGATGGTCTAAAACTTAAAATACAACCATATCATATCAAATATTATCAATTTTATACGAGGTATGTCAAAAAAGATAAATTTAGATCAAAAGTAAAGTACCTTTATAGTTAAGAATATTTCAATTAGAAGGATGTAATTACATACTGAAACATAGTTTTTAATTCTAAATAACTTTTCATAATAACAATTTTCGATTTTGTGAAAAATAAACCTATTTTACTCTTGAGCGAAATTCATATTTTTTGACATACCTCGTATAAAATTGATAAAATTTGACAAAAGATGGTTGTATTTTAAATTTTAGACCATGAATAACTTTTTATTAAGAATCACTTTTTCGTAAAATTAATAATAAAAGAGTTATCTGAATTAAAATAACTGAAAATAATGTTAGTTATCCATAATTTTTCAAATAAAATAATTTTTCAATTAGAAGGATGTAATTGCATATTAGAATATAGTTTTTAATTCCAAACAACTTTTCAGAATAGCAATTTCCAATATTACGAAAAATAAAGCTACTTTACTCTTGAGTGAAATTCAAATTTTTTGACATACCTCGTATAATATTCAAAAAATTTGATATTTGATGGTTAAATCTTAGGTTTTGGACCATGCAGAGCTTTTTATAAAGAATAACTTTTTTTCGTAAAATTAATAATAAAAAAGTTTTCCATATGGATACAACTTACAGGGACATACTGTATATCGATTTATTACATTGGTATCTATAATATGCATTTGATAGTATCGATATGATTAATATTTATATCGATTTGAATGGAGTATCGCAAACTAAAGTATGTCACATTGTAGAATAATGAGTATTGGTTGGCTATTGATTTAAAAAACCGAAATCCGGTTTTTGGAACAACCGGTTTTTTGGACGGTTATAGCCGCCAGGTTAAACCGTAGATATAAAAAACTGCATGAGAAATATAAGTCTTTTTATATCGTACATGGGATCCATCTCTCTTCATAGTAGTATTTTGAACTTTTTGACCATAGCTCTGAAGATGGCTTTATAAGCCGAAAGCGCTCAGCTAGGAATTATATATTTTACACACTTCAAAAGTACACTTCTCCCTGTTTATCTGCTTTTACTTTCTGCTGTCCTGCTTACTTTCCTTTCTGCCTCACCTTTATCTCCATATCCACTATCACCGATCGGTGTTGACTATACTGCGTTCCACGGTCACCTTTCAGTACAGACTCTTATGAAGAACAGTGTTGTCAAGACATATTAATATTTATATTAAATAAATTTTAAAGTATTTTTATACCTACTAGGTCTATTAAATTTGTCAGTATGCATGAGAAATCTTGTAAGCTGTCAACGCAAAGGGAGTTTAGCTCGGTAGTAGCGCGTTATACCGGAGATCGAGAGGTCCCTGGTTCGAATCCGTGTGTTATCTAACTTTTTTTATTTTTAGTATTGTTTTAATAAACATTTTTGGAAAGTAGTAAGTAAAAATTAGTTTAATATTTAAATACAAATAAACTGTTGAAAGTATATTTATTTCGTTGAAATCATATAATAGAAGTATAACTTCTTACGTGCGTACAAATTACACGTGTTAAAAAGTACATTTTTAAGGCACTCATGTGAATTGCAGAATTCGCTTCGCTCATTCTGCGAACTTTCACATGCGTGTCAAAATTGTACTTTTAACACTTATATCATAAATAACTATTAAATATAATAATAATCACAGGCTAATTATAATTAATATTCAAATGATATATCTTTAATATCGTATAAATATCTTTCATAGTACCTATCTATAGTACCTATAATATCTTTCATAGTACCTATCTATGAATTATTTAAAAATAATAAAACCCACAGATTTTCAAATCAAGATGTTTTGGACTTCTGGAATATTCTATTTAGACGGACTTCCTCAAAGTTCGTCTGCTTAAAACCGGCAACATTGAGCTGCAAGGTTCCATAATATATTGGGATATGCTGCCCACACTGCAAAGTGACTGCGGAATGCAGATTAGCTATAAACTCACCCTTTATAAAGATAAAAAATATCAAGGCAGGTTTTGTTTATATTTGATTCAGAGTTGGACCACCATCTCCATATAGCTATTTCAGCATCCTTATGCATCATCAGTGAAGTTTATGCAGTCACAACTCTTTATAACTTTACAGTTGGTTACCTTTTTTAGCTGACTTATTCTACACATAAAAAAATCTATCTGTCTTTCACTTCTCCCGCTGCTATAGGTAACATACTGGTCTTCAGTCATCATAAAGAAGGTATTAACCAGAGACAAATCCCATGCAACTGCAAAGTGAATCACACTATTTCCTTTATCATTTTTTATTCCTATCTAAAAACATCCATGAACTTTTTCCATTCCCGCTTTGCCAATATGTCCATTCAATCCCGGCAACCTTGTATACTAGACGGAGAGGCAGCGCTGAAAAATTTCTTTAAATTTACTAAAGCTAAATTTTTCACAATTGATTACTGTGATTGTGTAGAGAAACATACTGCGGTCGGTCAAGCGAAACGTAGAACAGGGGTTACTGAGAGGGTATCAAAGTTGTTTTCCTACGAAGGTAATTAAATCCATTTACTAAGGCTGAAAATCAGTACACAGATTCTTAATTGAATATAAATAAAAGTTATTATAGTCGGTCAGCTGTATGACGGGACAGAGCCGGTCGGTCGGCCCCAATGAATGTACAGGGTTATTCACTATATTTTGACCCCCTTGTAAGCTGGTTTATTTACAGAATTAGAAAAAATGTAAAATACAAAAGTTATTTCATTTTTTAATTATGATTTTTTGACATATATATCGTACTAGTGACGTCATCCACCTGGGCGTGATGACGTAATCGACTATTTTTTTAATATGAATAGGGGTCGTGTGCTAGCTCATTTGAAAGGTTATTCAATTCTCTATGCAACACTATAAACATTAAGGTCATTTTTTATACAGGGTGTCCAAAAAATTTTTTTGAAGTACTAATTAAACAATTAATTTAATTAAAAAAATATTTTTTTGGACACGCTGTATAATTAATGATGTTAATATTTATATTACTGAATAGGGAATTGAATTACCTTTCAAATGAGCTAGCACTCGACCCCTATTCTCATTAAAAAAAATAGTGGATTACGTCATCACTCCCAAATGGATGACGTCACTAGTACGATATATATGTCAAAAAATCACAATTTAAAAATCGAATACCTTTTGTATTCTACATTTTTTTCTAATTCTGTAAATAAAGCACTTTACAAGGGGGTCAAAATATAGTGAATAATCCTGTACATTCACTGGGGCCGACCGACCGGCTCTGTCCCGTCATACAACTGACCGACTATAATAACTTATTTATATTTAATTTAGAATGTGTGTACTGATTTTCAGCCTTAGTAAATGGATTTAATTACGTTGGTAGGAAAGCAACTTTGATACCCTCTCAGTAACCCCTGTTCTACGTTTTACTTGACCGACCGCAGTATGTTTCTCTACACAATCATAGTGATCAACTGTCAAAAATCTAGCTTTAGTAAATTCAAAGAGATTTTTCAGCGCTGCCTCTTGGACTATGCGCCTCTACAATGAGTAGTACATACCTTAAATTAATCTAAAACAACACAATTTGGAAATTTACAAAATTCTCTTCATCTGTTCATCTAATTTTATTCCTTTCATTTTTGTATCCAGTATTATTATTATTATTATTATTATTAACATTCAATAAGAATAGAGGATTAGAATCCTATTATACTCTAAAAGCTAAACAAATTTTGGTACTTAGCTGTTTTACACTTATGCTGATTTACATATAATTAAATTAAAAATACAATCAATTATTATCGAGTCTATTCTTAAAACTATTTGTACTAGGAGCCATAGCGACATAAGCCGGTAATGAATTCCAAGCATAAACAACCCTATTTGATAAAAAGTTTAACCTGATGTTGGTTCTGCAGAGTTCTCTTCTTAGCTTTCTGGGATGGCCTCTTAACCGCTCATCTGTATTTATTGTAAAGAAATTTCTGAGTGAAGAAGTTTCGTAATGAAATGAATTGAATGTTGTAATTAAGTCGCCTCTAAGTCTGCGGGCGGATAATGGAACTAAATCCATGATCCTTAAACGATCTTCATATGAGGGACGCACCAATGAATACGGGATCCGTGTTACTCGTCGCTGTACATTTTCCAGCATATTTACATCACGCTGAAGAACCGGACACCACACTGAATTAGCAAATTCTAATATAGGTCTCACATAAGTTTTATACAATTTTGCTAAGGTTCGACTGTCACAGGACGAAAAAACTTTACTAATAAGATATACCATGCGATTGGCTTTATTACACTGTTGCAACGTTTGAGGAGTCCAGGACAATTGTGAGTCTATTAACACGCCGAGATCAGAGTGACAATCGGTCTTTTTTAAAACGGTGCCGTTAATAAAATAATTTAACCGAGGGTTATTCTTGCCGAGATGAAGAACGACACATTTTTCTATATTAAGCGGTAGCAACCAGTCAGTACACCATCGAGAAATGCTGTCCAAGTCTTTTTGCAAACACTGAGAGTTTATTTTAGGATTGTTGTACAGCTTTGTGTCATCCGCATAAACCGAAAACTTTGATGAAATGATGTATTTTAGCTCCGATGTAAATATATTAAACAGTAGTGGCCCTAAAACAGATCCTTGGGGGACTCCACTTATCACGTCATATAGGGGGCTACTTGAAGACTGTATTCTTACTGAAAATTTTCTTTCACTTAAGAAGGCTGAAATCCAGTTTAACAGTTGCCCGCGAATTCCAATCCTGTTTAATTTTTTCAAAAGCCTTTCCCTTGGAACTTTATCGAAAGCCTTGCTAAAATCTAAGTAGATAATATCAATATCCTGTCCCATATCTACTTCGGCAGTCCAGTCATTTAGGCAACATAACAAGTTGGTAACAACCGATCTTCCACTGGTAAAGCCATGTTGTTCGTTCGGGATTATTTGATGCTGGTTCAAAAATATGTGTAAATTATCCACAATAATTGATTCCATAACTTTGGATATAACTGGAGTGAGACTAACAGGCCTATAATTTTTGGGGTCGAGTTTATCTCCTTTCTTAAAGATTGGTTTCACCCGTGCTTCTTTCCAAATAAGTGGCAGAGTAGCAGAGTGGAATGATTGTTCCATAAGCAAATGGAGTGGATATTTAAGAGCATTTGCACATGATTTCAAGAAAGTAGGAGAAAGATTATCTGGTCCTGGAGATTTGTTGGTGTCAAGTTCTTTAAGTTTTTTAAAAATATCATCAGGAGAAAATTCTACTGAGGTAATAGAACTATGATTTACGGGTTCATAATGTAAGTCTGGGAGCGGGCCATCAGGTTCTAAAGTAAAAGATCCGTAAAAGCTCCTAGCAAAAGTTGTAGCCACTTTCAAATCATCATTTGTAATATCACCTGAGTCTGTTTTTAATTGAGGAACAGAAACTTTTGTGTTTATGGAAGTTCTAATATACTTATAAAACTTCTTTGGATTATTGCTGTCTATAATATTTTTTTCATAGTTTCTCCTAGCATTGCAAATTTTTGTTTTCAATAGATTGGCAACTTTCCTATGCGTAACAAAATCATTCTCCAAACGTGATCTTTGATACTTTTGCCAAAGAGCTTTCTTTCTCTTAATCAGTCTTTGAATATCCCAATTAATCCAGGGTTTAGAAGGAAATGTAGTTATAAGTCTTGAGCTTGTATTCTTTTTTATGATGTTGCTACATTGTTCATGAAAAATATTCCAGTTTTCCTGTACATTTGGTAACGACAGGGCGGAAGCCCAGTCAACCAGTGACACATCATGATTAATACCTCTATAATCAATAAAATATCTTGATGAGTATAGTTTTTTTGGATCAGTAACAAGAATTAACTGCATTTGGAACTGAAGAATTGCATGATCGGATTTAGCAAAAGGGGGATAGTATTCTAGATTGTTTATTAAATCATTATCAGAAGTAATAATTAAATCCAAGATGGAGGGTTGCTGCCCAGAACGGAAACGAGTTGGTTCAGTAACGATTTGTTGGAGATGTGAATCTTGTACAAAATCAAGAAGAAGTCTAGATGAAGCATTTTGAGGTACAGGATGTGGCCATTTTAAATCTCTATGATTGAAGTCACCGGCAATAATTAGGTTTTTGTAAGTTGAAGCTAGAACGGATAAAAAATTAATAAGTTGAACATAATTATTATAAGCAGTATCAGGCGGTCTGTAAACACAGCAAATCGTAAAAGATAAGTGTTTATTATGAAAGAGAAGACATATTGCCTCGAAGCCAGGAATATTGGAAGGTAAAACAGTTACTGTAAATTGAGAAAAAACAGAATCTAACACATAAATGCATACTCCACCTCCAGTCGAAAGCCGGTCGTTGCGGAATATAGTATAACCTTGTACATCTATGATAGAATTAGGTATATGTGGTTTAAGCCAGGATTCTGTTATAAGCATAATAGCAGGCTTCTCTAAATCCATATAAGGAACAAATTCATTGAGTTTTGCCATTAAAGAATCAATATTAGTATAAGATATAGAGAAATTAAGAAAATTTGACTGTTTCAGTTTTTTGATGGTACAATAGAGGGGGTTCCTCTGATGAACTTTATAGTAATATCAGTCTCGCCTTTAGCCTTTCGATCATTTAGCTCCTTTCTCAACTGATCCAAATACTCCATTTGCTTAGGTGTTTTATCATCTCTAATAATAAATTTATCAAAACGGGTTCCCGTTAATGAGTTCTTGCGTTTAAGAATATCCTTTGCAATTGATGCATTGTTAAATGAAAGTTTCATTAATTTTGGTCTATTGGGTGAAGGTTTGCCAATTCTGGTTATGCTAACAGGAATATGTGGGGTTGAATTCCCACACACTACCCCCAAAATATCGGATGCTAATTCTTCATCATGCTTTTTACGTTGATTGATACTGCCTGTACTTTCTGGAGCACCAACAATAATTATATTCTGAGCTCGCACCATCCTCTCAGTTGCCTCCGAAACAACTTCTTCAAAAGTTTGTGGTGACATCTTTTGGTTTGTAATTTGTGTGCTTAGATCATCAAACTTTTTATTTAATTCTGACATTTTAGTTTCAAACTCATTTTTAAAGCCTTCAAAAAAAGATTTTAATTGATCAAGATTACCAATATTTCCTGAACAATTATTACAAAGAATCTTAACGCTTCGTGATTTATTTCTAGTCATTCTAACATCTTCGGCGGATTGCATTCCAACACACTTCAAATGAACAGTAGATCGACATCCGTCACACATTGTTGTTGGCGTAGACCCTAAAGCTGATCGACAATTCTGGCAATCACTCATATTTAAAGCTGTTTGACCTTGGTAACGATAAACAATTATTGACTAACCTGTTTATACGGCAGAACAGCTTCCAGATATCTTCTAATTACTCGCTTAATTTATGTTGCACAGTTTTTAATTTTTCACTAATATTACCACTATAATTAGACGATTAAATTGATGCCAATTAAACAATACAAAAATAACTATTTCCTTGCAAAAATAGCAAATAACTACCTATCCAACCAATTCATGTCACTCCTTATCTCTGTTCTTTCTAACCTCATTCTATACCAACTTTCATCTCTATTCTAATCATATTATTTCTTATAAATTGGTAAATGATCTGACAGTTGATGTACCTATGCTGTATTTATAAACTTTTTTCTTTCGTTGTCAATTATACAAAAAACGTTTTCCATAAAAACGAAACCAGAATCTGTCAATGTTTTGTCTTGATGTCCTGGTCTATTTCACCTCCACATCGACACGATAAAATGACATCGGAACAAGCTTTTTAAGCCGGATCCTGCCATAAAATACCCCATTTTCCAATAAACAGATATCAATACCTACCTGTTGATTCCGAGGGGGTGAAAAAATGCGATAAAAAAGGGAGTCGCTTTGGTATAGATAGGCACCACGGTGGCACGCGGGCCGGGGATGAGTATGCAAATGGGCCGACACGAAAATCTGGGAAAGTTGCTATAAATGCCACTGGAGAAATCAGAAGTGATTGGGAAATTGAATTTGGGAAGATTGTGATTGATTGTGGATGTTACATGAATTGAAATGAAGTTGAGGCATATTAATATTGATGAATTGTGCCGCAAAAATATTGGATCAATTTAGAAAATTTGTTAGATTAGGTGTTACATGTTTTTACGTGTTTATGAAAATTGAAATCCGAGAGATTAGGTGTGGAAAATTAGATAGTGTGACAGCAGTACATAAAGCCAAAAACAAAAGCAAAGACAACAACATTAACACAAATAATAAAGAAAAATATAAAAATATATAAAAAACACATAAATTATCGTTTTTCTTGTAATTTAATAGTTATTTATGTATTAAGAGCGAAAAGTGATACATTATTGCTTGTGATAGTACTCGAAAGCAATAATGTCACTTTTTGCTTGTAGTACATACACCATTTTTTCTACAATCACTTAATAAAATGAAACTATTTTTAAATCATTAACTTTGAGTTTAAATATTCAATTTGTTTGTATTGTATGGATCTATGGTTGCTACGGACTACGAGCGTTCATGAGTATGAATCTTCAATTTGTTTGTATTGTATGGTGGTATAGTTGCTACGGACGACGCGCGTTTTTCAAACTTTAACGCGCTAGAGCGATAAAGGCGTTAAAGTGACGGTACTCAGTAAACGTCAAGATTTCGTTGCCATTGACAAGCGAAAAACTCTTCTTTATCAAGTGATTATAGAAACGGAAATTAATATGTCTCCACTTTTTTTATTAGACCTCTTATCTAGTCTGTTTATATTGAGGAGCAGTCTCTAGATATCTTTTAAAACATAATCTATTAATTTTTTTTAAATTGCTTCAACCATAAAGGGTTATTAGGAATGATCGATTAAATTATACAGATATCAAAAATATGACAATCAGAGAATATAATTTCTCCTGAGGAAACCAAAAAAAGTATGGCACAATTATGGTCAATTTGTTCACTAAGAATGTCTTTTATTTTTGTTCATGTTGTTTTTCCAATGCGTACAACGACACTCCAATAATAAGTGATGCACTGTCAGGTCAGATCATTATCACATGCGTAACACAAAGATTTGGGTTGCTTCTGCAGTAGGAAATCATAATATGTGATCTTCTTGTGTCCTATTCGTAGTCTGGAGATGATAACTTGATCTCTTGTTTTAATAGGTATATAGTATATTTATGTATAATACGACAGTTTAGTTAACGAAATCAAAGTGATTGGGAAATTGAATTTGGGAAGATATGTTACATGAATTGAAATGAAGTTGAGGCATATTAAAATTGATGAATTGTGTTGCGGCAAATTTTAAATCAAGTTACTTACTTACTTAGTCCTAAGCCTTTCTACCTTTAGGTGTAAGGCTGGTGGAGTTGAGTTTGGCATTGTAGTCTCCATGCTTTCCGATCTTGCGCTAGGTTTCTTGCACTTTCCAATGTCAATCCCTTCTTCTCGACTTCTTTCCTGATTTCATCTATCCACATAACTCTTGGTCTCCCTCTTTTGTTTTTCCCCTGCACTCTCGTTTCGAACACTCGTTTTGTTAGCCTCTCGTTCGACATTCTACACACGTGCCCGAACCATCTAAGTTGTCCTTCTACTATTTTTTCATTGATTGGTTCTAGTTTTAGGTTTTGTCTAATTGTTTCGTTTCGTATTTTGTCTGTCCTTTTTCTGTTTGCTATTTTCCTCAGGAACCTCATTTCCATAGCATTGACTCTGGATTTTTGTCTCCCCGTCAATGTCCATGTCTCGCTGCTATACATGATTGTTGGTCTAACTACTGATTTAACGACTGCCGTTTTTACTTTTTCCGGTATCCCTTTTTTCCCAAAAAATGTTGTTTTCATAGTGTTAAATAAGCTTCCTGTTCGTCCCATTCTCTCGTTTATTTCCATGTCTTGTTTACCATTTGATTCGATTATTACTCCTAGGTATTTAAAATATTCCACTTGCTCTAGTTGTTTCCCGTCTAATTCTATTGCGTGTGTCTTCCTCGTATTTGAAATTATCATTGTTTTTGTTTTCTCTGTATTAATTTTCATATTTATGTTTGATAGTTCTTCTTCTAGGATTTCAAGATTGTTCTGTAAGTCTTCTCTGTTTTCTGCTATCAATACCATGTCGTCTGCAAATAGTAGCTCCGATAGTTGAGTCTGTTTCATTTGCCAGTATCCTAATGTTAGTTTTCTCATTCTTCTCTTGGCTTTCTTTATCGCTTCATCCAGTACCACTGAGAATAGCAGTGGACTCAGCACGCATCCCTGTTTGACGCCTTGACTTGTAGAAAATTCTCTGGATTCCTCGTTATTGGTTCTTACTGTATTTGTATTATTTTTGTACATATCCTTTATTACTTCTATTATGTGTCTGTCGACTCCCCTTTCTGTTAGTGTCTTCCAAACGTCCTTTCTTCGGATTCTGTCAAACGCCTTTTCCAGGTCAATGAAGCACATATGTATCTCTCTATTTTTCTTGATTACCTTCTCACTTACTTGTCTTAATGTGAATATTAGGTCTTGCGTGCTTCTGTCCTTCCTGAATCCACACTGTGTGTCTTCCATAGTTGTTTCTATTTGTGTTTTTATTCTTGTCTCTAGTATTCTTGCTAATACCTTCCCAGGGATACTTGATATGGTGATACCTCGGTAATTATTACAGTTTCTCTTGTCTCCCTTTTTGTGTATTGGTAATATAATGTCTTTCTTCCAGTCCTTTGGTAATTCTGCTCTATTTATGATATCATTCATTAGTTCTTTCATGCTATCCATTCCCTCTGTCCCCATGAATTTTATCATTTCCGGGGTGATATGATCCTTGCCTGGTGCTTTGCCCAGTTTTACTCTTTCTATTGCTTTCTCTAATTCCTCTCTTGTTATGGATTCCACTTGTTGTTCTTCATTCCTTTCTTGTATCTCCCCTATGTTGTCCTTGTCTACATGAGTTAGCTCTTTGAAATGTTCTCTCCATCTTTCCATTATTTGTTTTTCTTCTGTTAGTACGTTTCCATTCTTGTCTTTTATATTCGGCATCGTGTGCTCTTTCTTTTGTCTGAGTTGTTTTAATGCGCCGTAGAAGAGTTTTTGGTTTTCCCTATAATTTTTTGTCATTTTTTGTCCAAATATCTCCCATGACCTTTCCTTTCCTGCTTTCACCGCTATTTTAACCTCTTTCCTTTTTTCTTTATATGCTTCGTAATCTTCCGGGTGTTTTGTGCTTAGGTATCTTTTCCATTTGTCTTTTTTGTTCTTTATTTTCTCTCGTATTTCTTCCGTCCACCATTCTGTTCTCCTCATGTTAGTGTTTGCTATTTTTGCTTTCCCGCAAGTTTCCTCAGCTGCTTTGATTATGCTGGTTTTTAGATATTCCCATTTTTTTTCTATATTTGTATTTTTTGCCCTACCTTTCAAAGTATTATCTAATTTTTCTTGGAATTTCTTCTTATATATTTCCTCTTTTAATTTGTAACTTTTTATTTTTTCATTTACTACCTTTCTTCTCTTTTCTTCTTTTTCCTCTGTTGTTCTCATTCTCATTATTACTAGATGGTGGTCACTGCCAATCTCCGAGCCTCTTTTCACTTTCGTATCCTGTACTCTTTTCCATTTGTTGCTGCTTACCAAAAAGTAATCTATGATTGATTTTTCGTTTCTGCTGTCTTGTACTCTCGTGTATTTGTGTACTTCTTTATGTTTAAATTTTGTATTTGTTATAACTAGTTTATTCTCCATACATATTTCTATTATTCTTTCACCATTTCTGTTTAGCATTTCTTCTCCTTCTTTTCCCATGCACTCCTCTATTCCGCTGTTGTTGTTTCCGACTCTACCGTTTAGATCTCCCATTACAATTATGTTTTCTTCCCCATTATCAATTTGCATTTGGAGCTCCTCGAAAAATTTATCTTTCTCTTCCTTTCTTGCATCTTCATTTACTCCGTAGGCTGTTATTATTGTCCATATTTCTTCGTCCATCAGTTTAATTTTCACCGATAATATTCTCTGGTTAACATATGTTTCTTCTATAACGTGTTGTAGTCTATTCGGTGCAATTATTATCCCGACTCCTTCTTTTGCTCTCTCTTTTGTATCCGCTCCTACCCAAAGTAACCAATATCCTTTGTGTATTTTCTTAAGACCTTTTCCTTTCATCTTCGTTTCTGTTATTCCTAGTATTTCTATTTTTTGTCTTATCATATCTTCTACCAGTTCTTCCTCTTTTCCATTGATGCTTCTCACATTCCATGTTCCCATTTTTATCTCTCCTTTTTTCTGCAATCTAGCTTTCCCCTTTTTCCTATTTTCATCCTTGTTTACCTTTGCATCATCTTTTTCCCTATCGCTTTTCCCATTCATTGCCTTGGTTGTCATTGTTGTGGGTCCGGTCTCATTATTTTCTTTTAGTTTTTTGAAGTCCCTTCCCCGATATTTCTGTGAGTTAGTATAAGTTTCTCTTTATTATGGTCCCATTTCCACTCCTTTCCATTAATCTCCAGTTTCATATATCCTATCTTCGTAGTATTACCTTTGTCTTTTTCTTCTTTTGCCATTTTCCTAATTTTTGCTTGTATTTCCCTTTCCTTTCTTGTTAAATCTGATTCTATATACACCTTTTGTCCCTGTAGATTTTTCAGTTTTCCTTTGTTTTTTAGTACACTCATCTTATCCGTTACGTTTTCCATTTCTGCTACAAAGATTTGGTCGCCGATCTTCACCGCTCCTCTCAGTCTGACCTCTAATTTCAGATTTCTTCCTATGAAGTGTTCTACTGACTCCTTTACAGGCTTTCCGTCGGTAGCATCTAGTGTTAGGCCTTTTAATACTATATTATTTCTCCGTCTATCTTTTTCCAATTGTTCTATTCTATTGTTTGCCATTTTTAAACCTTCTTCCAATTTTTCGTTTTTTTCTTTCAGCTCCTTAATATATTCCATCGTTTCTTTTTGGTCTTTCCGTATGGTTCTTATTTCTGCCATCATTTCATCATTTTTCCACATAACTTCCCGCATCATTTTTATCATCTCTTCATTTGTGTCGTTGCTTTTATTCGGTGTTCGTCTCGTCAGGTTACTCTTTTCAAAATATAATTTATCTTCTTTATATTTTTTCTTCTTAGATTCTTCGTCGCCACTATCAGATAGTTCTTCATTCTTTCTATAGGTTTCCTTTCGGATTGTTCCTGTTCCGCCACTGGCCATTTTAAATTAAATGTTAACCTCAGCACTAATATAAATATTATTATTATACACTTAGAAGTTTATTTTTATTTCGCACAAGAACGCTTTTTAAGTTTAACGATTATCGATAACGATAGGTCTTTTAAAAAACCGGTGTTTTTATTGTGATAGGTTTCGAATTCGAAATTACCTTATCGCCAATACACCTGCCACACGACCTCTCGCCTCGCTTGCCAAACTAAATCAAGTTAATACATTTATTAGATTAGGTGTTAGGTACATGTTTTTACTTTTTCATAAAAATGGAAAACTGAAAGGGAAGGTGTTGAAAATTAGATAGTGTGATATTAAAAACAGCAATGACAGAAACAAAAGCAAGGACAATAAACTTAACGCAAACAATGGAGGAAAATGTAAAATTATATAAAAAATATATAAATTGTCGATTTTCTTCTAATTTAAAGAAATAGGTATGTTTTTTTATTATTAGATCTAGTATCAAGTCTGTTTATATTTTTTAGTATGTGTCTAGATATATGTTAAAACATAATCTGTTAAGTGTGCAAAGAGAATTTTTCTGCGACAAAAAAGCACTGCCAACTCATTTCATTTTTGGTTATCAATTTATTGAAATTTAATTTGAGAGCAAAATATTCATTAAAATTATTATTATTGACAATAGAAATTATGCATAGCCATCTTTCTAATCTCATACGCCTACGTAGTCCAAAAGAAGAAATATTATTCTCTTTCATCTAGGCACATAGTCCACTTATTTTTTAATGTGACCCAATATTAATTTCACCAATTCCACTGTTTTTGTCATCATTCGCCTGATCACCTTACTACTAGTGAGAGATGTCTCGTTATTTTTGCTAAACTATCCTTGGTTATTCTGTATAATATGGGAGTTCGGTATATAATAGTTCCACTCCATTTTTATGTTTTACATAGGTACTTAGGGCGCTTCTCTTAATAGAGCATAGGAAAATGCTTTCCAGATATCAGTGAAATAAAATAACCAAAGCAATAATGTATGGAACAGAGGTTGAAACTCGCAAAATGGACACAAGTCCGGTTTTATTTTTTTCTGATATATCAAGGGGTGCTCATTATGAGACTAACTTCTTCTTAAAAAATTTCGGCCCGGAAGCCCCTTTTCATCCATTTAAAGGGGGTAATTTGTGGTTTTTGCGAAACGTAGCCCTTCCTGTACGTTTTGCAAAAAAATTATTTAATAGTAAAATGAAGGGGAATATATTTCCTACTATTTATTTTCCGACAGCACATGTCTATCACCCACCGTTTAGCGGGGGTGGCGCCCCAAAATTGACACATTTTTAAAAAAGACGTTTTAAAAAAAAAATATTTTTCCCTAACTGTAATTAAAATTAAGAAGAAACCCTGCGGCAATTAAACACAAATAAGTGGCTGATTTTTTGGTATAGGTTTCATTTAAGGGCAATTTCAAATTTTTTAATTACAGGGTGTTACATTTTAAAAAACCCCTTTTTATACCATCTGAACCGCCTATGCTAGAGTAAAAAATTTTCAGCGATTATCCATGTACTGGTTTTATTTACAAATTTGTATATTGCACCGCCATATTTTCCCCGGAACCACCCCAAAAAAGAGGAGAATTAATAAAGAAAATAATCAAAAATTGATTTTGGGCCACCACTGTGGCTTAGGGTGCAAAGAAAATAAAATATGCATGGGTTATAATGTGTAGTAGACAGTATGTTCTTTTATTTTCCATAAGTATGTTATCAATAAAATGAATAGGTGACGAAAAAAAAAATAAAAACTGGAGCCCGCCAAAGCATTTCTGAGGTTTACGGCGCCACTGTGCCGTAACGGTTGCTTATACGAAAAAAATGCATCAGAACTCATTTGTAGAGAAAATAATGGTCTTTAATTCTGTATAAGTTTTGTTTTAAAAAAATGCATAGGTAATGAGAAAATCGTAAAAACATGCTCTCCAAGGGATAGGGGTAGTTTCCGCAGGGATGTTGCAAAAATTATATATTGTTATGATCTGCTTCTTATTAATTTTATATTAATTATTATTTATTTGATTAATTATTTAATTGTCGCAAATCATACATAAAAAATGAATAAAAAATCTCAGGGTGTCTTTTATACTAATAAAAAAAATCTAAATTATCTCACGTTATACTTATCTTCTCTCGTGGGTTCAGTATCTTTAGTTGATCCTAATCGGGATAAAATAGGGAAAAGAAATAAAGCCAAATATTAAAATAAACATACAGAATTGTCTTTTATTTATCAAAATTATTACTCTAAAATCTATCGAATCTAAAACCTGTGGACACAGATATCCGAATGAAATTTTTACCACTTAAATTTATTATAGTTTAAAAAAAAACAATTTATCGGTTTGTTCCCGATGACTTTGGTAAAACAAACTAAACAAAACAAATTTATGTATTCGCAAGATTAGCTATACTTTTAGAAATATTGGAATTTTAATTCATATGCCTTTTACTCAAAATTTTAGTTTCCGAACATAAAAATATCTTTCACATAAGTTGACTGACCTTTTTCTTCACTCACTCTGATGTCTTCTCGTGACCCAAATAACAGCTCTCCTTCGTTGACTATGTTAAAGGCTACTCATCAAAGCCCTCTCCGTTCTCCAGCTTCAAAACTATCAGCATACCAGCACCAATTCTCCAACAAGCCGGGCCTCTTTTGACACGTACTCGATTCAAACAAAACTCCAAAAATTCTCTGCTCTCCTTCTCACAATAATACAGAATCAAAGAGGTATTTCGTCTCAATTTGATCTGTCTCTCGTTCCACTTTTCAACACTATTCTCCACTATCGAACAGCCACTGGTACTTGCTAACTAGCTATCCACGAAAACGTCGAACTGCTCTTCAGCGATGCCAAAAACATAATGACTTCTTTTTCAAACTCTCTCAATCATTCAAACTACTTTTCCCCTTTCAAGTTGCCAAGAATCAGAAACATCGACTTTTCCATTCGACAAACAAACAGTCATTTTCAAAATTATTCCGACCATCCTAATTACTTTCGGAGAACTATACAACATTTACTCGTGTTGAAACAAAGATATTAAACTTCCAAATTTTCTTTTACACCACTTTCCCAGAAAGTAATAATTACATCTACCTGTGGATTCTATAGTTCCCGTAGTAACAATCTTTTTCCATTTTAAACCTAAATACATCGTCCTTTTCACTTTAATTATTCACAAAAGTCTTTAATGGTTCATCGGAAAACTCATTAAAAAATAAATCCACTTACATCCAAACTAAATTCTAATAAATATTTACAGCTCAATATACAGGGTGTATCAACTATATGTGCCAGCGTTATTTAAAAAAAATTTAATTTAATTTTCATTTTGCCTTTGATTGATAAAATTGAAAACACAATAATATATTTATGAAAAACCCAATTGATAAAGCATATGTCTTTATGAGTCAAAAAGCAAAAAAAAATATTTTTTTCAACCTCCCTTTATTTATTTTTTTCTTATCTACAGGGGTTGTAACAAGAAATCGCTTTTGTTGTCCATGCATGGGTAATAAAAACGTGCACAAAATGACATATGAAGCATTTTAATAAAGGGAATGGTGTGTGAAGGATTCCAAGAAAATCAGTTTCTTTATAAATTCTCCCATTTTTTGGGGTGGTTCCGGAAAAAAAATGGGGTGCATTATATAAATTTGTAAATTACACCAGTACGTGGATAAACGCTGAAAGTTTTTTTACTCTAGCGTAGGCGGTTCAGATGGTATAAAAAGGGGTTTTTTAAAATGTAACACCCTGTAATTAAAAAATTTGCAGTTGCCCTTAAATGAAACCTATACCAAAAAATGAGCCACTTATTTTGTGATTAATTTCCGCAGGGTTTCTTCTTAATTTTCATTACAGTTAGGGAAATTATATTTTTTAAAACATCTTTTTTAAAAATTTGTTTAAAACTTTGGGGTGCCACCCCCGCTAAACTGTGGGTGATAGAAGACATATGCTGTCGGGAAATAAATAGTAAGAAATATAGTCCTATTCATTTTACTATTAAATAAATTTTTTGCAAAACGTACAGGAAGGGCTACGTTTCGCAAAAACCACAAATTACCCCCTTTAAATCGATGAAAAGGGGGGTTCCGGGCGAAATTTTTTAAGAAAAAGTTAGTCTCATAATAAGCACCCCTTGATATAGCAGAAAAAAATGAAACCGGACGTGTGTCCATTTTGCGAGGTTCAACCTCTGTTTCCTACACTACAAACCAAAACTAGCATTTTGTAGAGCAACGGAGATTAGGTTTAAACTAAATAATACTCTTAGACGGGTCGCCTCCAAAATGGCTACTGTCATTAACACGTCTAACTTCAAGCGTAACTTTGATATGAGAATTATAAATAAAATATGCATTGAAATCCAGATCCCGTAATTTTTTAGCATTATAAAGTGAATACAAAGACATACATATTTTTTTTTGTAATTTCATCTTCAAATACCCTGCACTTCTCGTAGACGATTATCGATAAGGAGTTGTTACTATTTTGGGTCGCGCCCCTCTCAGACAAGGTTAGCAGTAAGACATACGCAAGTAAGCATATTGTAATAACAAAAATGTTGTTTTACTGCTCATTTGCGTATTTAGCTTTCTATCGTCCATAACATATTTCCAATTTTTTCTACTATTTTTTTGATGTCATCTACACCTACACATCTCATCTGTGATCTTACTCCTGGTTATCTGCTTTTGCAAGGTCTCCAATGTTGTGTTGGGGCATTCTAACGTTGATCTTTTTTCTAGCAATGTGGTCAACGAAGCTTCATTTAAAGTTGGTAATTTTTATCATTACATATATCCTCAAATTTTGTTTTAGGTCTTACCCAGTAGTTCTTCTTTTTATCTAACAGTCGTATACCTAAGATTGCTCTTTCCATTGCTCTTTCTGTTGTGGCTAGTTTGCGTATATTTGCCTTGGTTAAGGTCCAGGTTTGCCAAGTCCATAATGCTTCCAATTTGAGGTTCAAAAAGTCAATATAATAACAAAATTTTTTTCAGAATTTTCTTGGTACTTTTTAAAAGACTTCAAAGACCTGAGATGCTACACATAAACAGTTTTTTATTCATTTATATTTTTATTACGGTGTTTATCATATTTTATGACACAAGATGTTACATTTGTTATAACTATAACAGTAACATTTCGAATTGGTTAGATACAGTCTACAATTCCGTAAAAATCCCTGAGTCTAAATATCATTTTCTTGTCTTTTTTAATTGGAAAACTTAAAGGAAATTTGGTTTCGATACACGCTCGGCAGATATCTCTCTTCTCTCGTTGTTTCTTAATAGCAGTGATCGTCTGTTGTTTTCTGGAGTGCTGGGCTGAAGTGGTGCTGCGGTCCCAGCACTCCCCCGATATTTCCCATTAGTAGAAACGGCGACGTTCGTTCGTTCGTTCGTTCGGCTGCTTGATTTATTTTATTGCTTTCAGTAGCGCTAATGTTTATTTCTGTAAATTACAAGAAAGGGGTTTGCATATATTCCAACGCCACCGCATCGCTATACTATGCCAAGTGTGTATATATATCGTATGTATATACACGGGAGACAATCGACTGAACGGTGACTCTTTTTGCGACAACAAAACTTTATAATGTACACTGAAAAACATATATCATGATTAATTAATAAGCATTTGAGAAGTGCTTAACTATTTTAGATTTCTAATGAACTCCTGGACAATGGGTCACTATTTTTTTACCCTTAACCTTCCGATGACCAACCTTTTTTTCTTACACGGATGACCAACGGGGGTAAAAAATGACCCCAGGTCAAAAATAATCTGGAATGAATGTTTTCAGCATTTAAATCTTCATCTAACAATACATCCTCGTTTTCTGATACTATTTCATCTTCTATAATTCTATATCATCATAAAAATCGCTAGCAGTAACAATTTCCTGTAACTCAGCCTCAGTAAGATATTTGCGGGCCATATCTTATATGTACACAAAATACTAAGAAACTATAATAATATACGCCAGGAAATAATAATAATGACTAACTACAGCAGAAGGATGTCATGATTCGTACATAACAGGCACCACAGTCTAACAATAGATTTTGATAACGCGCAGTGTAAAACTACATGGGATTCCACATAATAGACCGTATTTTACTAAACATAAACTTCAGAATATATTTTTTATTCGTAAAGGATCATCTTGAATGATATTAAAGTCAAATAAAAAAAATTGAAGGCACTCGTGAGAGTTCCGACAGAAGTGAAAACTTATAGTAAATAAATTACGAGCTCAATGCTTTTTCCCCATCCAAAAAGAAGTGCTATACCTATGCGTATGCCCTATGCTATTGCATATGTACATGTATACATCCATACACATAATTTATATACGTACAAAATTTACGTATTTCAGCGAAGTGATGAAGGTCGCAGATTCAATAATTTTCCCCATCCAAAAAGTGCAGAAGGTCCCTCAAGAAGTTTTCACTTCAAATATTAATTTCGTCAAAGCGATGAGGGTCGAGATGACGGTCACTAATTTAATACTTTTTCTCATCCAAAAAGTGCACAACGTCCCTAAAGAAGTTTTCACTTCAAAAATGTATTTCGTCGAAGCGATGATGGTCGCGATGACGATGACGGTCCCTAATTCAATACTTTTCCCCCATCCAAAAAGTGCACAACATCCCTAAAGAAATTTTCACTTAAAATATTTATTTCGTCGAAGCGATGAAGATCGCTAATTTAATATTTTTTCCCATCCAAAAAGTGTACAACGTCCCTCAAGAACTTTTCACTTCAAATATTTATTTCGTCGAAGCGATGACAATCGCGATGACGGTCGCTAACTTAATACTTTTTCCCATCCAAAAAGTGCACAACGTCCCTTAAGAAGTTTAGACTTCAAAAATTCATTTCATCAAAGCGATGACGGCCGCTGATTTAATACTTTTTTCCATCGAAAAGGTGCACAATGTCAATAAAAAAAGTTTCACTTCAAATATTTATTTCGTCGAAGCGATGACGGTCGCTAATTTATTACTTTTTCCCAGCCAAAAAGTGCACAACGTCCCTAAAGAAGTTTTCACTTCCAAAATTTATTTCATCAAAGCGATGACGGTAGCTAATTTAATACTTTTTTAAATCCAAAAGGAGCACAACGTCCCTAAAGAAGTTTTCAGTTCAAATGTTTATTTCGTCGAAGCGATGACGGTCGATAATTTAATAACTTTTCCCCATCCAAAAAGTACACAACGTCCCTCAAGAAGTTTTCACTTTAGGAATTTATTTCATCGAACCGATGACGGTCGCGATGACGGTCGCTAATTTAATACTTTTCTCTATCCAAAAAGAGCACAACGTCCCTAAAGAAGTTTTCACTTCAAAAATTTATTTCTTCGAAGCGATGGCAGTCGCAATGACAGTCGCCAATTTAATACTATATCCCATCCAAAAAGTGCACAACGTCACTAAAGAAGTTTTCACTTCAATACATATACGTACAAAATTTATTTCGCCGAAGATATGACGGTCGCGAAAAAAATCTTTTTTCCCCATGCAAAAATAGGTTTTACATTTATTTTAAATTTAAATTCTTCTATACAATTTATATATACATACAAATAATATATAGCATAAGAGAAGACGGTCGCAATGACGGTCGCGATGACGGTCGCGAATTCCATGCTTTTTCCTTAGGAGAAATTACAGGGATTACAGGATTTACAGAATTGCTCCAAATTTTGGAGTAAAACTAAAATAATAGTAGTAGTATGATACACTTGATCGAAATAATGGCATAACCCAGACATCCAAAGTGAAAGTTATCCTCCAACACCAAATTGTTGTATATGTTCCCCATAGTGTTCAGAAAAAAGTCACACCATTTTGAGCGTCGGGTTTGGGGGGAAAGGGGGGAGAAATTGGTAAATTCGTAGTTTTTTAGGTTTTTCGTCAATATTTCTAAAACTATGCGGTTTAGCATGAACAACCTTCCATACAAAAATGTTCTACATTAAATGTTAAATAAAAAAGGCCGTATGTATAATCCTTCTAAACATCCTTATATAATCCTTATAGTATAATTGGTCCAAATAAAGGCCTAACCCAGACATCCACAGTAAAGGTTTTCCTGTAACACCAAATTGTTCTTTATGGTCCACGTATTGTTCAGTAAAAAGTTACACCATTTTGAACGTCCGGTTTGGGAGGGAGATGGGGGAGAAGTCGGTAAATGATTAGTTTTTTTACGTTTTTCGTCAATATTTCTAAACTATGCTATAGCGTAAACAATGTTCTATAAAAAAATTTTCTACATAAAATTTAAAACAAAAAAGAACCTATACATAATTGTTATAAAATCAACGGTTCCAGAGTTACGGAGGCTGAAAGTGGAGGTTTTCGATACTTTTTATATTATTTGGGCAATTGTTGATGATTTTGGGTGGTGAAGTTGACGTTTCTTCAAGGGCTTATCACTAACATACCATTGGCTACTGAACTAACAAATTTTATTTACAAAACACAATCCTGTTAAAGAAGAAAATTTCTTATATCAGTAATAATTAAATTGCCCAAAAAATATAAAAAGAATGTGTATACAACATTGTTTACGCTAAAGCATAGTTTTTAGAAATATTGACGAAAAACGTAAAAAAACTACTAATTTACCGACTTCTCCTCCATCTCCCCCCCAAACCGCACGATCAAAATGTGTAACTTTTTACTAAACAATATGTGAACCATATAGAACAATTTGTTGTTGGAGGAACTTTTAATTTGGATGTCTGGGTTAGGCCTTTTTTGGACCAATTATTATATGTACTACATATATTACCTCAGTAACTTTGGAACCGTTCATTTTAGAAGGATTATGCATAGGGCGTTTTTATTTCAAATTTGATGTAGAACATTTTTGTATAGAAGGTTTTCTCATGCTAAACCGCATAGTTTTAGAGATATTGACGAAAACCGTAAAAAACTAGGGATTTACCGATTTCTCCCCCCTATCCCCCTCAAACCCGACGCTCAAAATGGTGTGACTTTTTTCTGAACATTATGTGCACCATATAGAACAATTTGGTGTTGGAGGATAACTTTCACTTTGGATGTCTGGATTTGAGTCTAGTTATACCATACTATAGAGCTTTTAAAGCCCGGTAAAGCCACATCTCGTTTAAAAGCTACCGACCAATCTCTCTTATTTTTCTTTATTTTTTAGGAAATCATACAGAAGTGAAAATAGAAACGTCAAAATAAACATGTTAAAATAAAATAAACAAAAATTGTTATTAATTCTTAGTAAAATTAGTAAATTATATTTCCTAAGTACTGGTAGTCAGTTTTTCCAGTGTAAAACTATTATTTGTGCCAAAAGTGAGGCTGGTTTCATGAGAATCGACTGGATGTTGTAGAAGCAGAAGGAACTAATACATAATGCCACCAAATATGCAAATAAATTTCCTAATACTTACACCAAGTGTTCTGCTAAAACCCTGAATCCGATAAAATTTCCAGTATCGACATGAACAGTCGGGAAGTGAAGGAGAAAACAAAATTTTGATACAGTGACGGGTTTACTATAATTATGCATTTTTTAAAGAAAAATACTTTTTTAAAATTTCCCGTTTTGTAATTATAGTCTAAGAGCTAGTGAACCTTTTGACTAACGGTCGTCCTGTAAGGCTAGAAATTTGTAGAGTGATAATTCATAGCACACCAAAGCTAAAAACCATGACCTGGCAGGCCTCAGCGGTGCACGTGTATCTACCAGGTGAATCGAAAAGTGCAAATTTAGGGGGTAAAATAAACTTTCTCCTGTAAGGTTTAAATTTAAGTATGTGTTTGAGTAAGTCATTTAAAAGAAATGTGTAAAATGACAGGCGATTCTGAAGAGCATAAGACCTTGCCAGGCGAGGGGAAAGATTAGGGGTTTTTCCTAAATTTATTTTTTTTGCATCGAACAAATTTTTTTTAAGTTTTTTGAATCATTCCAAACAGAAAAGGTCTTTGGTGATTTTTATCTTAAGTTAATAGTTTTTGTTATATAAGCGATTGAAAATTTTGAAAATTGCGAAATCGACCATTTTTAACCCCAAATCGGATATTTATCTAAAAATCTCAAAGTTGCTAAGGTAGGTAGATATTCTTTAAACATTGATTGATGAAATCCCAAAGAGTTTTTTGCAATACAATATCGGAAACCCCTTTGTTTTTTAATTGCTAATCAAGCGGACGCTTCACTGTAGTATAAGTGAGGACGTTTGAGTTGGCATAAATTCATTATCTCGAGAATTGGCAAATTTCAAGAGCAATCTTCAGACAGGTCGATTTTTATTTTTAAATTAGGACTTTTTGGCATATATATAATACTAGTGACGTCATCCATCTGAGCGTGATGACGTAATCGATGATTTTTTTAAATGAGAGTAGGGGTTGTGTGATAGCTCATTTGAAAGGTTATTTAATTCTCTATTCACTAATATAAACAATAACATAATTATTTATACAGGGTGTACAAAAAATTTTTTTTTATTAAATTAACTTTGATTAAATTTGACAAATAGAAGAAAAAATTTTTTTTGTACACCCTGTATAAATAATTATGTTAATGTTTATATTACTGAATAGAGAATTAAATAACCTTTCAAATGAGCTATCACACAACACCTACTCTTATTTAAAAAAATAATCGATTACGTCATCACGCCCAGATGGATGACGTCACTAGTATTATATATATACCAAAAAGTCCTAATTCAAAAATAAAAATCGACCTGTCTGAGGATTTCTCTTCAAATTTGCCCATTCTCGAGATAATGAATTTATGCAAGCTCAAACGTCCTCAATTATACTACAGTGTAGCGCCCGCTTGATTAGCAATTAAAAAAACAAAGCGGTTTTCGTTATTTTATTGCAAAAAACTCTTCGGGATTTCATCAATCAATGTTTAAGGAATATCTGCGTACCTTGCCAATATTGAAATTTTTAGATAAATGTCCGATTTGGGTTAAAAATGGCCGATTTCGCAATTTTCAAAATTTTCAATCGCTTATATAACAAAAACTATTAACTTAAGAGAAAAATAACTAAGGACCTTTTCTGTTTGGAATGATTCAAAAAGCCTAAAAAAAATTTGTTCGATGCAAAAAGAATAATTTTAATAAAAACCCCTAATCTTTCCCCTCGCCTGGCAAGGTCTTATGCTCTTTTGAATCGCCTGTCATTGTACACATTTCTTCTAAATGACTTACTCAAACACATACTTAAATTTAAACCTTACAGGAGAAAGTTTATTTTACCCCCTAAATTTGCACTTTTCGATTCACCTGGTAGATACACGTGCACCGCTGAGGCCTGCCAGGTCATGGTTTTTAGCTTTGGTGTGCTATGAATTATCACTCTACAAATTTTTAGCCTTACAGGACGACCGTTAGTCAAAAGGTTCACTAGCTCTTAGACTATAAAATAGGTGTTTGAAAATATCACATTTGAAATTTTTGTCGACCGAGATACCGATTAAAAAAAAAAGTCAAAATCGGATGATAGGAAGCCGAGAAAAAGCAATTTTTGGAGAGAGTTGTGATTTTGAACTGGACGATTCACTTTTTGCTAGGCCTGCAGAGGAGCTAGCCCAGCCCTGTAAATTTAAAAAAAATCCTTATTCTCTCCTAGTTGACCAATTTCAATTTTCAAAAGTGCGTTTGAGAGCGTGAGCCTTTCTTTATTCGTAAAAAACATTTCGAATGTTTGAAGTGCTTATTTTGGGCCCAGCATATTTTTAAAAATTTGTAATTTTTGGCGGAATCTGGATTACAAAGTTGTTATGAAAAAACTGTTTCGAACTTAACGCGATCCCTCTTCAGGTGACAGACACAACTTTGATTTTTTTAAATGGGAAAGTACATCATATGACACCTCATTTAAAAGCTTTTGAAATACTGATTACAAAATGTATAATACTTTATTAATTCTTCTTAAGGGCGTGGGCGCAAAATTTCGTTCGAATTATTTTGAAACGTATTTATTTTTTTTCGAATCCTGAGAAAACTAATAAATATTTTTGAAAAATTTAAATGCAGAATGAAAGACTACATTATTACCGAGAAAACAAACAAAAAGTTTTTTTGAATGCTATATTTGAAATTAAAAATCAGACTAAATTTTCTCTTTTTTCACCTCTGTGACTTATTAAAATAATCACTATAGAAGTTCTCAGGGACTTTCGACCCTCGATAACACGGTAATATTTCATTCTGAGTTTAAATTTTTCAAAAATATTGATTAGTTTTCTCAGGATTCGAAAAAAATAAATGCGTTTAAAAATAATTCGAACGAAATTTTGCGAATACGCTCTTAAAAAGGATTAAAGAATTATACATTTTTGTAATCAGTACTTCAAAAGCTATTAAATGAGGTGTCATATGATGTACTTTCCCGTTTAAAAAAAATCAAAGTTGTGCCTGTTACCTGGGGATCGGGTAAAGTTCGAAACATTGATGCTATAATATACTAAGATTATTTTAAAAGTCGACCTGTCGGAGCATTTTGCTTATGTGCTAAAAATAAATAAGTTAATAAGGGGGGGGGTAACACTTATTCCAGCGCACTGTATAAAGGACAACAAAAATTTAAAGGAGAAACTACATTTGTTGCACTTACTCTTGAATTATTGCTATTTTTTAAACAATTTCAATGTAGTCAAATTTAATGTAAAATTGCCGTGAATGTACACTTCGCGTAAAAAAAACTGGTACAACTCTTATAACCGAAACTCGTGTTTTTCAAGTTGTGTAAGTTGATCTTGTCACAAGTGTCATTCTAATTTATAGGGCAACGTTGCCAGTTCAACGAAAATATTATATCAAACTAGGTAAAAACGGGGCTGTGCGAGAGACCGCATTTTTTAATATACTAAAAACTAAAACAATTGTAATTTTCGTCATCTCAATTAAGTATTCATACATTGATTCGTGTTTTATTATAATTTATGAAAATATTTCAGTTCAAAAATAATGATAGATAATAAATCTTGACATAACTTTAAATTATTATGTTTAATGTCAAATCGAGAGGTGTGATTGGTTTCTCGTAAATTGTAGGACAAAAATGTATAAGGTGATACAGTAGCGATCAACAGGTAGCCAAAACGCGTTCCATGATTGCGGCTGTAATTTTGAATATTTTTTCGAAATGTTTGGCACACGTATTCGTAATATAATAAAGAATGGCGGTACAGAGCCCAATTTGAAAAATATATTAATATGTGGACATTACTCCGTAATTAAATACAATATTAAAAAAACGAGCCTGTACCGCCATTAAGAAGAACAAAAAAATACAGTTTCCTCAAATAAACCTTTTTATCCGATGCCTAGATTTTGTGTCATTTTGGAACTACTAATGGAATAAAACAATTTAGTAGTTCCAAAATGACACAAATTCTAGGCATCGGATAAAAAAGTTTATTTGAAGAAAGTGTATTTTTTTGTTCTTCTTAATGGCGGTACAGGCTCGTTTTTTTTTCGCTACCTGTTGATCGCTACTGTTTCCTCTTAAGTAGAATAAATAAAACACTGGAAAAATTAAAAATTTAATTTGAAATTAATACAAAATGATTAACTTTTACAGTAAACAAGTGTGGAATTTAAATATATGTATTACAATTCGAAATATACATTTTAAACGTTATTTTTTTGTATTTAGATTTAGTGCAATTCCCTTGTCTGTGATGGCAACAACGAAGTGATTCACGAACAATAATTGTCAGTCTGAACACAGGTTTACATTGGGGAAAAAAGTGTACCAGTTTTATATGACGCGAAGTGTACATACCTTCTATAATTATTTTTGGAGCAACATCCTCGAATTTTAGGCGAAAATATGGGAGCAGAAGGAAAAAATTTTAACAAAATAAGTTATCAATCGAAGTAGCACAGAAAACGACAATAAATATCGTTTCTATACCACCAGATTGACAACAGGTGGAACACTTTCTTTAGTTACAACCTCCCGAGATTTTCAAAAATTATAAATCATACAGGATGCCGAAGAAATTAAGATTAGAGAATTTTAAATAATTCACAACTCATCTGCTCAGCGTGGTAAAAGTTCCAACAAGAAAGATTCCTTAGTACTCAAAAAAAGAGTAAATGAATTAAAATGTATAAACATTTTCAATTTCTTTGTAACACTGCATAATATTCTGGTTAAATCGGAGAGTGCAGGAAGTGTCTATACCAGTTTCGGAGGTTTTTCCTCCTTATCAGTAGTCCCATATCCTCATCTCCCCGATTTCCCCAGGTATCATACTTTAGGCTTTTCTGAATTGCAAAGAACGAAATGTCGCGGATGAACTAGAGCCATCTACCTAAAAACAAAATAAGTTATCAATCGAAGTAGCACAGAAAACGACAATAAATATCGTTCCCATACCACCAGATTGACAACAGGTGGAATACTTTCTTTGGTTACAACCTCCCGAATTTTCAAAAATTATAAATCATACAGGATGCCGAGGAAATTAAGATAAGAGAATTTTAAATAATTCACAACCCATCTGCTCAGCGTGGTAAAAGTTCCAACAGGAAAGATTCCTTATACTCTGGGCTAATTAGCAAAATTCTTGGAAAAGTTATTTACCCTCAATTTTATTGCTGGAATGGAATTATAAGATCCTATGTATTAATAATATAGGTATGCAAAGTCCGCAGATAGTGTGCTACTTTTTTTATAAACAAAATGGCGCCGACAAATAGTATTTTTTTCAATTATTGCTCTATAATTCCGAAGATTTTAACTTTACAACAAAAATACCCAAATAAAAATTCACCGCAATTAAATTTTGCATAGAGATCTGTTTTTCACGATTTGTTTCGATGAAAATTTTCCTCGGAAAATGCGGGTTTTCCTAACAAAAACTCTAATTTTCAAATAAAGTTTTAGGTAAGTAATTATTAATCAATAATTAAATAACTTAGTGACATCAAAGCTTTCTTGGTGTAGATTGTAATTCCAGAAACCGGTGAAAATTAAACAAATATTTTAGCAACAATTCAATTGTTAATTAACAATTTACGATCGCAATAATAACCAAAATAATAATGATACATTGATCAAACTTATAAACATTATAAAGATCAGATGCTTATTTAATATTTTATTGACAAAATATAAATTTTTCTTTTTTTTTGCATAATCTTTAAATTTTGAAAAATAAATAGTTATAATACGCTGGTCTAATTAGTAAAGTACAAAGAAAGGTACCAGCAATTTTGTTGCTGGAATCGAGTTATAAGATCATATATATTATTAATATAGGTATGCAAAGTCCGCAGATAGTGTGCTACTTTTTTTATAAACAAAATGGCGCCGACAAATCGTATTTTTTTCAAATATAACTCCGATTATTATTGCTCTATAATTATTGCTCTATAACTCCGAAGATTTTAGCTTTACACCAAAAACACTCAAATGAAAATTCACCCCAATTTAATTCTACATAGTGGCATGTTTTTCCCGATTTGCTCCGACGAAAATTGTCCTCGAAAAATGTGGGTTTTCCCAACAAAATTTCGAATTTTCAAATAAATTTTTTGGGCCAGTAATCTTGGTATAGATTATAAATTCAGAAGCCGGTGAAAATGAAACGAATGTTTTAGCAACAATTCAATTGTTAATTAACAATTTACAGTCGCAATAACAACCAAAATAATCATGAGACATTGATCTAACTTAGAAAGATTATAAAGGTGTGATGCCTATTTAATATTTTGTCGACAAAATATAAATTTTTTCATTTTTTTGCATAATCTTTAAATGTTTAAAAAAATTGTTATAAACAAATTAACATTTCTCATAAATTGTTTATTATATTCTAATTTTAAAAAATACTTAAAATGCGTATTTCATAGGTCTTAAAAATGAATGCTTTAAAAAAAATTTACAACCATTTGCAAAAAAGTTATGAAACAGCAAAATAAATATACGATATCTCCGTTGTTTATAATTTATTTTAATTGTTTCAAAGCTGACATGTGAGTCTATTGTACAAACTAATTACTCACAAGGAATGTCAAAAATTAGTGCAATGGTTATATTTTAATCCAAGATTAAAATACTTTTTTTTGTAATTTTTAGCGCAAAAGTAGGCCTGATACCTGATACAGAGTCAGAGCTAAAATGTTCACTCGAAGCGACTGACACGCAGCATACATTATTTATTAAAAGTGTACGTTGCGCGGCCGGTCGTCGCTCCGAGTGAAAATTTTAGCTACAGTACTGTATTAGTCTATTTTCACGCGTGTAAATTACAAAAATTATATTTATAATTTTTAATTAAAATATAACCATTAAACTGATAATCGATATTTTTTTGCAAATAATTAGCTTGTACTGTAAACTCACTTTTACTCTTTGAAATAATTTTAAAAAATTATAAACACCGTAGTAATCGTATGTTTATTTTGCTGTTTCATAACTTTTTTGCAAATGGTTGCAAAAAAGTTTTAAAGTATTCATTTTCAAGATATTTAAAATACAAATTTTAGCTATTTTTTAAAATTATAATATAATAAAAACTTTCCGAGAAACGTTAATTTGTTTATAACTATTTTTTTAAACATTTAAAGATTTTGTAAAAAAATAAAAAAATTATATTTTGTCTACAAAATGTTAAATAGGCATCTCATTTTTATAAGATTTCAAAGTTTGATCAGTGTATCATAATTATTTTGGTTATTATTGCGACCGTAAATTATTAATTTACAATTGAATTGTTGCTAAAATATTCGTTTAATTTTCACCAGCTTCTGGAACTATAATCTAAACCAAGAAGGCTTTTAAGTCACCAAATTATTTAATTACTGGTAGATAATTACTTATCTAAAACTTTATTTGAAAATTAAAGATTTTGTTGGGAAAATCCGCATTTTCCGAGGAAAATTTTCGTCGGAGCAGATCGGGACAAACGTCTCTATGCAGAATTTAATCACGGTGAATTTTTATTTGGGTGTTTTTGTTGTAAAGTTAAAATCTTCGGAGTTATAGAGCAATAATTGAAAAATACACGATTTTCGGGCGCCATTTTGTTTATAAAAAAAGTAGCACACTATCTGAGGGCTTTATTATTATATAGGACTTATATTATTAATATATAGGATCTTATAATTCGGTTCCAGCAATAAAATTGCTGGTTAATATCTTTTCCCAAAAATGGCCTATTCTCCGATAATCAGCCCAGACTATTAGATTTGGGCGTCGAAACGTTAATAAAAATCATTTTTTAATAATATTGTGGCTTATTCCCATTATAAATAGTTAGGATTCCTTTGTACTTAACAAAACAGTAAATGAATTAAAATGTATAAACATTTTCAATTTCTTCTCAACACGAAAATGGAGCAGCTGCATAATACTCTGGTTAAATCGGAGAGTGCAGGAAGATTCTATACCGGTTTCGGAGGTTTTTTCCTCTTCATCCGTATTCCCATATCCTCTTTTCTCCGATTTCCGCAGGTATCATACTTTGGGCCTTTCCGAACTATATTTATTGTCGTTTTCTGTGCTACTTCGATTGATAACTTATTTTGTTTTTCGGTAGATGGCTCTAGTTCATCCGCGACATTTCGTTCTTTGCAATTCGAAAAGGCTCAAAGTATGATACCTGCTGAAATCGGAGAGAAGGAGATATGGGACTACTGATGAGGAGGAAAAAACCTCCGAAACCGGTATAGACTCTTCCTGCACTCTCCGATTTAACCAAAGTATTATGTGTTGCAAAGAAATTGAAAATGAAATTTTTTTTAGTTTTTTCCAGATTTTGCTAAATAAAAAATTTAGCACAAGGTTTGCTACTGGCGAATATCATGATTATTTTTACAACATAATAATTAGAGAGCGGAATATATGCAAAGTGCATATAGATGCATATATTGCATATTTTCAACAAACACAACATTGCATATTTAAGCTAAACACGATTTATTTTGCATATTTTAAAAATAAATTATATAAAATTTTAAAATTTTCCTCTCTTAGTTGGAATTTTATAACTTCGATATGAACGAGCTCGTTATTTATCTATCTATCGCTCATCTGGACTTTCCCATTACTACCTGAATTTAACAATTATAGGTGTTTCCAGAAAAATATTATTTTATTAGCGTAGCAAGTCGTAGGTACCTACCTGCTTTTACGGGTCTAATAATTATTTTGTCAGTTTCCGGCCAACATTTGTTTAAAGTAAACGTTGTATCGTGTTTAGTGTTTTTGAAGTGATTGGTATATATTAAATTTAAATATGTCTACTATTCAAAAAAGTGCTTGGATAAAGTGTTTTCCTGAGTTAAAGCTAAGTGGAGACAAATTATTTTGCAAGGCCTGTTCCAAAATCGTAAGTTACATTCATTTTCACATTTAATTTTTTAAATGAGGAACTGACAAACAAAAGCATCATGTTCCACAAAAGAAATTTTTCTGGAAAGAGTGTTTTTATTCGAAAAATTCGCTTTTACTTCTATAAAGACGGACATAGAGAGAAGCATCAAAATACAAAAATCCATCAAATTGTAGACAATTCCGCTTTTGTTCTTCAGCTTAAGTAACGTACTTTGTTCTTTAAGTAACGTACAAATTGCTAAAGAACTTATGTTCATAAAAGTTAATTTTAGTTTTTTTACCAGATCTAATAAAGTCATTAGAACAAAGGAATTTACAATTAAGTGATTCGGTTAATCTTGTTAACACTTTTTCTGCTCATTGTCAAAAAATTCCCGGAAATACAGGGATTGCAATTAGAAATAAATTTAAAAATGTTTTAGAAAAAAATGAGGGCTTCGATTGTTTGAGGAAGGTTGTACGTATTTTTGAAGGCAACTTTTCTGAAGATCTTACGACTTAATATATTGTTTTATTTTTGAGTATTTTTAATATGCATTTGCATATTTAGACAAATTTAGAAAAATACCTGCATATTTGTAGTAAAAGTAATGCATATATATGCGCATATTTTGGTAATGTTGTGTTGCATATATTCTGCTCTCTAATAATAATGATCCTGAATTGATTCCAGCAAAAAATAGACCCCTATGGAAATTGACCAATCCAAAGCAGTTTTCTCCTGGACTATTAATGTTTAACTGATTTTACATACTTAAATTTTTCTTAGTTCTAGTTGCCATCAGAATTGCTCTACCCAGGTATGAAAAAATGTTGATTACCTTTCCCTTTACCATTCACTGTTAATTCCCGCATTAAATATTTCTTTACGCAATATAAAATACCGCAAAGTTGGCTTTATACATTTTCCAAACAAAAGCACTTGCTTCACCTACAGCCGCCCCTCGCGCTGTTTCTTTCCCAACAACCGCCAACGACCGGAACACCCGAAAAACCCCATCCACCTCGCCAACATTTACTTAAAATCTAGTTAGCGGTCTAATCTAATATGAATTTTGCCAAATAAACGAGGAAATAGAGAAACAAACGAACGTCTACTGCGTCCGCCGCCTCCGCTGTACGGCGGCGGCAGCCAGCCCTCTCTAATAATTCATAAATTGAATGTTACAATCCCTAATTCTACATCAACATCATTCACACGGCGACGGCCAGGGGGGGACTGTGCACTGGCCCATTGCGAAAAAGAAAATATAAAACTTTCTCCAAGAATAGCATACCCACTAAAGTTTACAGAATGTTCATATTTCATGGCATTGTATCTCCTTCTTCTTCCTGACCTTCTTCTATGTCTATCCGTGACAGTGGCGTACTGAGCATGGTTCCGCGGGTTCCGCGGAACCTGGGCCCGGGCCCTGCACGGGCCCGCTCTAAAGAACTTTTTGCTTCTTTTGTTTCTAATTTGATGGGGGCATTTTGAACTACACAAGTACACACTACGAAATGTAACTGCTTAATATATTATAATTTTTGTGTCGGTACTTATTAATAAAAACGAAGAATAACTAAGGTTTCTTGCTCGTTTTACCTGCCTGCAGAAGTCCTTGTTTAAAGACTAACCGCCGGTGCCTGCCTACACGTGCTAACTCAAACCCTTGTATTTTTTATATTAGCACGATCCATGAAAAAGTTGTAGGTAAATAATTACAAGATTGCAGAAATTCGGAAACTGAGATATTCAATTCAAGTTTTATACGGTGGGTCACAAAAATAATCCCAATACAATAGACTAGATGCTCGATACTCGTGTTATACAATGTGAGTATTTATTATGCGGGTGGGCCCTCATCCCAACTGGAACCAGGGCCTACTGATCTATCGGTACGCCACTGATCCGTGACGAATGTTGGCGATTATCTCGGCAATATTTGCATCTGCACATATTATGCTGTGTTGATCCAGGTTTTGAGTGTTTCATTAAGCAGGACATTCTCCTTCTTCTTCCTGTACCTTGCTCTCCAAGTAACTTTCCTTGCAGGATAGCTTGTAGCCGGTCAGATCTGGAATCATTTCGCATAATGTGCCTGAAGTACCTACTGTAGCTTTCGAAATTTGGTGTTAATCAGTATCTCTCGGTTCTTCTTGATTCTTCTGAGGACCTATTCAATTATGACTTAGTCAGGCTACGGGATCTTAAATTTTCTCCAATATAGCCTCTCAAGATCAAGAGACATCTCAAATATTTCCTATCTTAGGCCAGGATAATAAGACAAAAATATACCCTGTTCGTGACACTTCAACAGCCAGGGTACTGAAGCGTTTTTTCGACAGGTAATACCTATATGAACAAATTGTAACTATTTCCTGCGTAGGATCTATCGGCCATTTTTATTTATAAACGATTTAGTGTCAAAAAACCGGACTTTCCTTTTTTTTTCAAATTAATTAAAAACAGTGAAACTTATGGTTTTTTAGTACAGACATCTTCGAGAGTATGAAAAAAGCTTTAAAATGGCGTATTACAAAGTTTGATATACTCATTTATTGTTAATATAATTGCAAAAAAAGTTCGAAATTGCAAAAAAATTAATTTCGCAACAACTATTGTGAAAAGTAGGCTGCAACTTTGAAATTGTTGTCAAATGAGGGTTATTTGGTGCTTAATATGTGGTACTTTCAAAGCGATCCACTCATTTGTTTAACTTTTATTCAAATTGTTTATCCCAGAGAGCTTGATTTTGCAATAAAATAAGCCAGAAAAAAATTATTTTAAAACCATTCTACAGGTGTCAAATGAAAGACCATGAGCTAAACTGTGAAATTGGTTTAAAAAAGTAAATAAAAAATACATATATTAGTAACAAATAATTATGCATAAGCATCGTCAATTTTTCCTTATAAACTTTTTGAATAACTTTTTCCAAAAAAATCTATTTTTTACCCTGTTTTAGGTGCACAACTATCCAAGTAATGTTATTTATATAATAATTGATAAAAAATTGTAATAAATATATTTATTATAAAAGAAAATAAAAAGTTTATAAGGAAAGATTGACGATAGTTTTGCATAATTATTTATTACTAATAAATGCATTTTTTTTACTTTTTTTAAACCAAGTTAAAAATATAGCTGATGCTCTTTCATTTCTGTGTTTCCCTATTCCCACACGACCGCTATTCCCTATTTAAAAATAAGGGGTGGGGGAAGTGGAAAGGAGGGGGTCGACAAATGATAAATGCATGTACCGTAAAAATGTATCTCCCTTAGATCGAAAATACCTGTTTCGTCATTTCCTTAAAATCTAATAAATACTGCCATATAATATCGAGGTGGACTGTTTTCTTTGGCCCACTCTGTATTTTAAATATGTATTACTATTCATACTACTTTCTAAAGTAGATTTTAAAAACATTCCTGTTGATCTCGATCCGTTCCTGCTAGAACAGAAGAGGCCGAGAGGCGGCAGAAACCTCCTGTTTCTTAACTGAAAGAGCAAAATGCCCATTCGTGGCAGTAATTAACTTTGTTTTCTATTATGTTGTATAGGTACCGGTTGACCAAAGGCATAAATAATTCAATTTGGCGGCGGTAGGTATGAGCGGGAGGCGGCATAGAGGGCAGCTGTAGGTACATTCAGTAGCGTAGAAATACTAAAATCAACATAAGAATATGTAAGTTCAAGCTTGTTTTAATATTTATAGCGGAAAATATGGATCCTCTCATATGTTGCTAATTGTTTACATTAAACGACAATAAGCTTCTGGACAAAAGTTTTTCTGGTATGGAATTTTTATACTAAATGAAAAGGAATTTTCATGTCCGATACAACTTGTTTTAGTTAAAAATATACATAATTGCCTTAAACTCAACTGTAGCCAACAACATATAGACAGGATATTTAACTTACAAGACTGCTCTAATATAGTACTGTTCATCGCATAAGAAAGAAAGCAACTTTTACCTTCATCAAAAAGTCAGAAAAAAATATTAAAAAAGATTAAATATGTGATAAGACCTCTAGCAAATGTGTTTTCCTGCCAGAAAAGTCAAAATTATCTAAATCGAAGAAGTAATCAAAAACCTAAATACAAAAAAATCACCTGTATACGACCTCATAATAGGACTAGTACTTAAAGAACTACCTGAAGAAGCGGTAAAGCTGCTAATGTACATATTCAGTGCAGTGCTGTCCTACGATTGTGCTACTTCCCCTCAAGGTAACTCAAATCATTATAATCCATAAACCTAATAAAGAGTCAACCCTACTTTCATCTTATCGCCATAATTACCCTTCAAAATGTATGAAAGGCTTCTCTTGAAAAGAATAGACATTGTTACTACAGAAACAAAGCAAGTACCACATTAACAATTCGGTTTTCGACAACGTTTTATCCAAAACCAGAAATATAACAGAGCAGCCTTCCTTGATGCCTCCCAAGCCTTCGGTAAAATCTGGCATAAAGGTCTCATATCATGCTCCTACAATCATATATGACGGTAGATCGTTCCAGATCAAACTTGGAGAGGCCCTTACTACTCTAAATTCCATCCACTCTGGCGTACCTACCCCAAGGAAGTGTCCCTGGACCCACACTGTACCTCCTGTTTATAGCAGATATACCAACTTCAGATTGTACAACAATTGCAACATATGCTGATGGCTGATGGCACTATTATAATGGCCTCCCACGAAAATCCGACTCTAGGTTCTCAGATATAACAAACTCACCTAAATAGACCTAAATTATTTTTCAAACTATGGAAAGTTAAGTTAACAAACATTACTTTCACACTAAGGAAGTGGACCGATCCAGCTCGAACCTTTAACAACACTCCACTGGTAATAAAAAAGAATGTGTGTGTACTTTGTACGCACGTAAGAAGTTATACTTCTACTATAGATTTCAACGAAATTAATATGTACTTTAAACAGTTTATTTATATTTTATTTAAATACTAAACTAATTTTAATACTTACCAAAAATTTTTATTAAAACAATACTAAAAATTAAAAAAATAAAAGAATAAAACACACACAAACACATTGAAAAGTGCCACAAAGAAATGATTTCTGAACAATAATTGTGTGCAAAAATTTTAACTAAATACGCATTTTCTGAAAAAATTATATAACAAATATACTTCATATAACAATATAACAATCATAAAATATATAAAAAAATAAAAAAAATAAAAACTTGCATTGGGATTTGAACCCTCGTTTTTTCGGGTGCTTAGGATTTGAAGTCAAGCCTCTACTCATTTTGCCACCTACACGTACCTGTCATGTGCGAAGATAGGTCAACTGAACGTTTTACTGTTTGACAGTTCTAAATTTAATCAAATTAGTTTGATTTTTGTGGAATTAAAATATTAATTATAATACAACAAAACATAGAGGAAGAAAACAATATATTAGATGAAGATTGGTAGAAATTATGTTGGTAATCAATTTATGTAAATCAATGCATTACCTACTAGATAGGTAGGTACATACATTTTCCAAATAGGTAAGTATGGTTCAAGTGGAAATCGGTGGGACTGTGCATTTTATCAATGAAATAAGATATGTCCCCGACATTCCAGAAGCCGCTAATGATAAAATGTTTTAACATCGCAGTAATCATTGTAAATTACTCGACGGATATTAGTACAGTGAAAATAATAAGACGAGCACAGGACGATAATGATTATAAAAAATAAATTTTAAAGTTTTTTCTACTTTAATGAAAAAAAAAACAAGCTCATTAGCAGAAACCAATTCAAAATTATTTTTCACATCATATGTGAAACATTATTTGGTTGAAAAATCTCATTTTTGTTTGCACAAAAATATATTAATTTGTCTGGACTAAATTACAGTTCTGTTTATCTTGTTACTATCAACATTCACACAGTGTTGATAAACTGAATTTTATTATTTTGGGTGTAAATTTTTTCCACGGATCTCCGAGGGTAAAATACCTATGTAATTTTTTATTACAATACTGAAACATTTACAACAATTACGTACCTGTTGCTTTTAAAAACTATTTAAAAAGTCACTACAATTATAAACTTGCTTTTTTCTCTGTCCTCACAACAATAAAAACTAATACACAACATTTGTTTACCCATAACCGACATATTGAACAGTTGTTGACAGGTTATTGTAATTACCCAATCAGAGCCCGTATAACGTTTGAGCTGCGCTCAGGACCAAGACTTTTGATGAATTCGCGCACATATAAATTTACTCCCAACACGCCTAAAGAAGTATAACTTCAAAAAGCGAAGTCAAATACTTGGGGATTTACTTAGACAGCCGACTAATATGGCATAATCATATTTGGAACAAACGATTGCAATTGGGACTCATACAGTGAGGATGTTTGAGTTGAAATAAATTAATTTTCTCGAGGATGGGCAAACCTGAAGAAAGATCCCGAAATAGGTCGATTTTTATTTGTAAATTATAATTTTTTGACATATATATCATACTATTGACATCATCCATCTGGACGTGATGACGTAATCGATGATTTTCTAAATGAAAATAGGGGTCGTGTGATAGCTCATCCGAAAGGTTATTTAATGCTCTATTCACTAATATAAACATTAACATAATTATTTGTACATGGTATCCAAAAAAAATTTTTTTTAATAAGATTGATTGAGACAAAAAGTAGAATGTATATGATTTATTTAATTCAAAATAGATTTTACTGTTATCCGGAAAAAGGAAAAAATGTTTATTTGATAAATAAATATTGTTTTTCGATTAAATTCAATATTAAAGCTGCCACCCACTTGTCTATTAGCAGCAGTTTGAACATTTAATATAAGCGAAAAGCAATGTTTATTTTTCAAATTAACATTTTTTTCTATTTTCTGACAGGAGTAAAATGTATTTTGCATTAAAAAAATTACATACATTCTTCTTTTTGTCTCAATTAATTTAATTAAAAAAATTTTTTTTGGGTACCCTGTATAAATAATTATGTTAATGTTTATATTACTGAATATAGAATTTAATAACCTTTCGACTGAGCTATCATACGACCCTTATTCTAATTTAAAAATATCATCGATTACGTCATCACGCCCAGATGGATGACGTCACTAGTATGATATACATGCCAAAAAATTATAATCTAAAAATAAAAATCGACTTGTTTATCGGCATTTATCTCAAGAGTCGCCCATTCTCGAGAAAATGAATTTATTCCAACTCAAACGTCCTCACTGTATCCAGAAAGATGTACTATACTGGTTCGTGAATCAAGAATCACGCCCAAGTCTAACAATAAACTGCTTATCTACAAATCTGTACGTATTGCATCCAACTGACAATTCTGGAGTTCTGCCAGCGAAACAAACCTACACAAGATTCAGCGCTTTCAATCAAGAATTCTAAGGCAACTCTGCAAAGTTCCTTGGTACATTTACAACATTACTCTATATAGGGATCTCCATCCAAGTCCAAACCGTCAAAGAATAAACTAGTTTTCTGTGCTCTAAGTACCTCAATAGATGGCAGGATCACCCAAACATATTGGTTAACAAACTCCTGACACCTCTACAGAACAGAAGACTAAAGGGAGCAGACACTCTTGACCTTAACAGTAGAAAATAAACTTAAATACAAAATTAATACAATTATTAATATTATTGTACTCTTAGGTCCGTCCGCTACAACTTTTCCCATGCGGTACGATTAATTTTCAATCAAATTAAGTCAAAACATAAATTGAAACGAACGTCGATGTGATACATTTTGTATACTGTATACTATACAGGGTGTTTTATTAATAATTGTCCATATAGTAACTGGAGAAACCTTAGTACAAAATACGAAGATTTAACCTAAAACACTTAAACAAAATGTGGTTCCTAATAATTGAGTTATAGGGTGTTTTATCTAAAAATTTAAAAACTATTTTTGCACAGCATTTTAAAACTATTCGACATATTATCCCTTTCATACTTGGCAGAAAGTGCGACTACTATACACCCTACTAAATTATGATAAAAAAACGTTTTTACCTACTACTACCAGAGGCGTACGACAGGGGATAATGAATGGTTGACCCTTCTCAAATTCTACGCCACTGGAGCAATTATTATTTTAGTGCCATTTTTAGATTTCCCAATACTTTCTACGTAAATAATATACTCTTCATTAGTAACGATAAAGTCATTAGTTTTCGAGATAGTTGAAGTTAAATATGAAACGGCACAGTTATTTTGATTAATTTATATGATTCATATGATTAAAATTTAAAAATTATTTGTAGGTACACAATACTTTAGAACTATTTGGCGTATCCTTATCATACTTGGTAGAAAGTGTAGGTACTATACACCCTACTAAATTAAGATAAATAAACTTTTCTAGCTACTACCAGAGGCGTACGACAGGGGATAGTGTCTGGTTGACCCTTCCCAAATTCTACGCCACTGACGAAATTGCTATTTTATGGTAATTTTGTAATTTTCCAATACTTTTTATGTAAATAACATACTCTTCATTCGTAATGATAAAATTATTAGTTTTCGAGATATTTGAAATTAAAAATGAAGCGACACAATACATTAATCAAAATAACCGTGTCGTTTCATTTTTAACTGCAAAGATCTCGAAAACTAATGACTTTATCGTTACGAATGAAGAGTATAATATTTTCATAGAAAGTATTGGAGAATCCAAAAATTGAACTAAAATAGAAATTCCGCCAGTGGCGTAGAATTTGGAAAGGGTCAACCATTCACTTTCCCCCGTCGTACGCCTCTGGTAATAGCCAGAAACGTTTGTTTAACATAATTTAGTAGTTTGTACAGTACCTATACTTCCTATATAAGTATGAAAAGGATATGTCGAATAGTTTTAAAATGCTGAGCAATAATAATTTATAAATTTTTAGAGGTAACCACAGAGGTACCCTGTAACTCAGTAAGGAACCACATTTTATTTAAGTGTTTTAGGTTAAATCTTTGTATTTTGTGCTAAGGTTTCTCCAATTAGTATATGGATAATTATTAATGAAACACCCTGTATACTACACACATCGGCGTACGTTTCACTTTCTGTTTTGACTTAATTTGATTGAAAATGAATCGTACCGCATGGGAAAAGTTATAGCGGACGGAATGTATGTATTGTACTCTTTTCACTGTGGTACTCACTCTCTTAAGGGGGTAGGCGCAAAATATTTGAGATATTTGAAAATGTCACTAAATTTTTTTTTTTTTTGGTTTTTTTATCACCCCTGTAGCTTATCAAAATAAACATTTTAGAAGTTTTCAGAGACTTTCGGCCCCGGTAACAATGTAATATTTCATTCTGCGTTTAAATTTTTCAAAAATACTTATTAGTTTTCTGTTCTTCTTTGTGTTCCGTGCTTGTTTGAAAGCTTATATCACAACAACATTAACAAGCTGATAAAATGTTTCTCGGTCGGGAGCTATGAAACAATTCCTCAACGGTTCGACCTGTCCATTATCTAATGTTGTTTTCTTCCAATCCAACGTTCTCCTTCGATTTTACCCTGAATGGGCGATACCGGAGTAAGCGATATTTAGGTCCTCTCATTATATGACAGAAGTATTGAACCTTTCTCATTTTTATGACGTTGATCTATTCTCGTTCTTTTAGACCAAGACGCAGCGCTGAAAAATCTATTTGAATTTACTAAAGCTAGATTTTTCACAGTTGATTACTGTGAGTGTGTAGAGAAACATACTGCGGTCGGTCAAGCGAAACGTAGAACAGGGGTTACTAAGAGGGTATCAAAGTTGCTTTCCTACGAAGGTAATTATTTCCATTTACTAAGGCGGAAAATCAGTACACACATTCTAAATTAAATATAAATAAAAGTTATTCTAGTCGGTCAGCTGTATGACGGGACAGAGCTGGTCGGTAGGCCTCAATAGTCGATTGAGGAAATAAAGCATTTTGGCTCGCAATTTTTTCGTCCAGCATGGATTTACTTGAAATTTTCACAGAAGGTAGGGAATAGTCCAAGGATCATTTTCTATATCATGCCGCTATTATACGCTAAAACCTTGGGGGTGGTTGCCACCCCATCTCGGGGATGGGAATTTTTTATTACATCTTAACCGTATAATTCGATGGAAAAAATGATTCTAAGAAAAAAATGTTTTTTACATTTTCTTCGTAAAACTAATATTTTTCGAGTTATTCGCGCTTGAAAATAAGAATTTTTCGACGGAAAAATCGACTTTTTTAGAGGGTTTTTTGAGAATATCTCAAAAAATATGCATTTAATAAAAAAACGGTAGATATCAAAATTGTATCTTTTAGTAACACAAACCTTTTCCAATAATATCTTTAAGACCAATACAAACCGAGATACGGCATGTTAAAGGTTAGCGTTTGTCATCAAATGCATAATTTGGAAATATTCAAAGCCAAATAATGGGAAAAATTTGCATGTTTCGAGGATAACTTAAATAATCTTTTTTTAAGTATACAATTAGACCTTTCAAAAAAATAATAATAAAAAGTTTCTAGCATGAAAATTAAGCGACTTACAAAAAAATGTCGGTACCTGCTTTCTCGAGGTATTCTCAAAAAACCCTCTAAAAAAGTCGATTTTTTCGTCGAAAAACTGTTATTATCAAGCGCGAATATCTCAAAAAATGTTAGTTTTACAAAGAAACTGTAAAAAACATTTTTTTTTAAATCACTTTTTCCATCGAATTACATAATTAAAATGTAATAAAAAATTCTTACTCCCGAGATGGGGTAGCAACCACCCCCAACGTTTTAGCGTATGATAGCGGCATGATATAGAAAATTATCCTTGGACTATTTTCTACCTTTTGTGAAAATTTCAAGTAAATCCATGCTGGACGAAAAAATTGCGAGCCAAAATGCTTCATTTCCTCAATCGACTATTGGGGCCGACCGACCGGCTCTGTCCCGTCATACAGCTGACCGACTATAATAACTTTTATTTATAGTTAATTTAGAATGTTTGTACTGAATTTCAGCCTTAGTAAATGGATTTAATTACCTTCGTAGGAAAGCGACTTTGATACCCTCTCAGTAACCCCTGTTCTACGTTTCGCTTGACCGACCGCAGTATGTTTCTCTACACACTCACAGTAATCAACTGTGAAAAATCTAGCTTTAGTAAATTCAAATAGATTTTTCAGCGCTGCCTCTCCGTCTATTTGTGCATGGTCTCCAGCATACGTTCGTTATGATATGTGTGCTGTCCACGAGATTCTGAGCATGCGACGGTATCACCACAACTCGAACACTTCTGATTTTCTGATTTTAGTTTTCTCAGGATTATAAAAAATTAATGCATTTAAATAGCATTGAACCAAGATTTTGCGCCTACCCACTTAACACTCACATGTGACCAGGGCGTATCTGTAAAAATATTAGTACATTTGGAAGTTGAGAAGTGACTCAAATTTTTTTGCAGAAATTACTTGAAAATAACTGAAATAATAATATTTGAGTTATCTTTCTTCTCAAAAAGGTCCGGAACATTGTTTAAATAATCAAAATGTCAAAAAATTAAGGAAAAATTCGATTTTTTTCTTGGTTTTTTGATTATAACTTTAAAAGGATTCATTTCCGAGAAAAGTTGTACTAACATAAAAGTTGTGTAATTAAATTTCCTACAATATAGAATTGGTTAAAAATTTAAAAACTAGTCACCCTTGTTGCAAAATAGCAATAATTTCGAAAAAACCATACAAAAACAAGTATTCGCATTTTAAGTTTTTGAACCATTTATGCTACACTTAGGACCTTCATATTTCACCCAGAAAAACTTTATGATACAGTAAAACAATACTGTAAATTTCACTAAGATCGGTTCAATAAATTTTGCAAAATAAATTTTGCAATCCAGCTTTCGCAAAAAATTCATTTTTTCAAAATGTTACATGACTGAAAATAAAGCAGATAGCAAGTTTAAATTTTTTTTGCTTATAGAAGTGTACTGTACCTTTCATTGTCAATTTGCAAAACTAAAATCGATTAACTAACACGGCGTCAGGATTTTTTTTAAATAAACATCATTTATTGGTGCTACGCGCAGGACAGCGGATAGTTTGCTCTGATTGGGCATTCCAATGACCTTTGATCATGATCGATACATTTTAATTTTTATTACATTTCGATATAAATAAATAAATTTGTTTATTGGAAAATAAAAACACATACTCTATCCTTTGGAATAACACTTTTTTTAGCAAAAACTTTCTTTGTTCAAATATTTTAACTTAGAGAATAAAAGTTTATTATTTTTAAACATATGCAATTGTTTAAACAATATTTCACAAACAATAATAAAACTAGTTTGATTTTTGTATAATGAAAATATTAAAATACAACAAAATATAGAGTAAGAAAATAATATATTAGATAAAGATTGGAAGAAATGGTGGAAATCAACTTTTGTGAATCGAACACCGCTGTCCTGTGCGTAGCACCAAAAATTAATGTTTATTTAAAAAATTTCCTGACGCCGTGGTAATTAATCGATTTTAAGTTTGCAAATTGCAAATGAAAGGTACAGTACACTTCTATAAGCAAAAAAAATCAACTTTTTATCTGCTTTATTTTCAGTCCTGCAACATTTAAAAAAAATGAATTTTTTTTTGCGAAATCTGGATTGCAAAGTTTATTTTGCAAAATCTATTTAACCGATCTTAATGAAATTTGCAGTGTTTTTTTACTATTTCATAAAGTTTTCTGGGTAAAATACAGGGCCGGATTTAAGGGGGGCAGGCTGGGCAGCTGCCCGGGGCCCCCACATTTCGGGGGCCCCCACAAAGCCCCAAACATAAGAGGTTCATTTTAACAGATATTGGCAGGAGATACAGGAACAATGTATGACAAGTATAAAATGAAGGAGCGTAGGAGTGATAATATAATTGTTCATGGTTATGTTTTTCACCTTCCACCGGGTGAGTGTATTGCTTCGTTTCTAAATTCTTATCTACTGTCGTACACATTTTAGTCACAGAGGATTTTGTGATTGGAAACATGCAGATAGTAGGCTTATGGATCACGAAATGTCTAAAGCACACGAAAGAATTGGGCGTATTGATACTGAAATAGCAAAACAGGTCGAAGAAATAAAGAGTTATTGGAAAATGGTAACTCAAAGACTATTTTTAGTATTAGAAAGTTAATTTGTGAACGAGATTTATCATTTCGCAGCGAAAATCAGTTGTCGAGTTCTTCATAAAATGAAAATTAATTGGGAATACTCCAGTTATTAGCTGAATATGATCAATTTTTGAAGCACCATATGTTAATGCGTCAATTATCAGTGTAAAATACAATGGTGTTCAGGCTGAAATTATATAACAAAAAGTTACATATCCATACAAGGGTGCTCCATGTTCGGTGTAGCTGCTCAAATGGATACGGCATGCGCTCCCCTACATATAAACCTCAAACCGGTTGAATCAAAGAGGGTGAGTGCCGTGTGGCGAGCACCAACGTATTCACTATGTGGAGCTGCTACACCGAGCACAGAGCACCCACGTATGGATACGTACCTTAATATCTTGGAGTTGTGGATTCCCCGTGTCGCCCACTCTCTAAATTTAGTTTCAAAAGCTGCAACTGAGTGTTATCATGCAATAGCAAAGCACAGCATTCTTTAATTTCTTAGCTATATGTATTTTTCAGTTCCTATACAACTTAACCTGTATATACAACTTATTAAATTTATAAGTTGTATATACAACTTAACAGAATGTTTAAAAGCTGCGTCTTTAAGCGACAGTAACGCAGACCATGGCAGAAATATTATTGTTCCAAAAGGGCAAATACTACTAGATGATCATAGAGGTAATGCCGCAAAAGAACTAGTTAAAGTCATAATCAGATTAAAGGAGCAATGCCCAAAATTTTGGAAGACTATAAGCAACAATTTAAAGCTCGTAGCATTGCAAATGGTTTGTACCTATCATCGAATGTGTTTACTGGAAACAGAGAGGATATTAGGGAGGACAAACAGCACAAGTCGTATTCTTCAAGATCCAAAAATTGACCTTAATTCAGGAGTGGAAGCCCTTAGATCACTTAAATAAATTATACAGTCAATACGTGACAATTTCGAAAGATATGCAAACATCAGAGAAGTTTATAACTCAAAATTTATTACATCTTTAAGTCAGAGGCTTCCTGCATATATCCAGTCATTAAAATTTTGGGTTTTTAAATCATTTTGGAAAATTGGAAAATTTAACTCAATTAAATTGAAGCTCACTCACTAAAGCTTACCAATATTTATAGCAATGATTTAGATTTAGATGAAAACTTGTGTGTCCATCTGGTACAGTTTGTAAGATTCTTCAATTCATTTAAAGAGGAAATCGGCTCAACAAATATAAGCCAAGAACTTCAAATGTACCAATTGCTAAAAGAAAAGAATATGAATGATGCTTTTTCAAATGTTGAAGTGACACTTTGTTTAGATATATTTAGTTCTGATGCGAACTAACTGCAATGGTTAGAGATCATTCTCAAAATTTAAGTTAATTAAAAATCAACTTCGGTCTATGATGGGCCAAGAGTGTTTGAATCATCTCTCTACAATGAGCATTGGTCACGATGTCTTAATGCAACTAGATATGCCCCACATAATCAAGAAATTTGTAATTAAATTACCTCGAAAAGTTCCCGGACTTTAACCATACATCTTACTATTATTTTAAATATTTTACTGTAACAAGTTACAGCTCTTGTACTTTTTATTATTTAAAATTATATTTATAAAATTAGAACATTTTGTTAATGGTAGGAGGTAGGGCCCCCACACCAATTCTGCCCAGGGGCCCCCACTGCCTTAAATCCGGCTCTGGTAAAATATGAAGGTCCTAAATTTAGTATAAATGGTTGAAAAACGTAAAATGCGAATACTTGTTTTTGTATGGTTTTTTTTCGCAATTATTGCTATTTTGCAACAAGGGTGACTATTTTTTAAATTTTTAATCAATTCTATATGGTAGAAAATTTAATTACGCAACTTTTATGTTGGTACAACTTTTCTCAAAAATGAATAGTTTTAAAGTTATAATCAAAAAACCAATAAAAAATCGAATTTTTCCTTCATATTTTGACATTTTGATTATTTAAACAATGTTCCGGACCATTTTGAGTGGGAGGATAACTCAAATATTATTGTTTGAGTTATTTTCAAGCAATTTCTGCAAAAAAATTTGAGTCACCTCTCAAAACAGATGCGCCCTGGATGTTATTATGAGAAGTTTTAACGTGATAATGTAAATTTGCATATAAATAATTTTAAAAAAATTTATGGTTCAGAATCCACACAATATTCATGTAGCATTTCGCCCAGTAGTTCATTGGGAAAGACGGAAACATTATTAGAGGTAGATACTCTTCTTTAATTTGTAAATATTTTGATAAATATTATAAGGGAGCGTTCAAGTATTACGTAACGCGATTTTTGAAGATTTTTGACCCCCCCCCCTTCCACCTGCATTACGTAATACTTGAACGGTCCCTAAAGCCGGTCCCCGTTTACCAACTTATAAAAAAAAACTCCAAAAAATCATTACCGTAATTAAACAAGGAGAAAAAGAAAAGTGAAGTGAATTAAAGACGAACTTTTTTGTAGAAATCGGTATAAATATACAATTTGCAATAACAATACATGTTCAACCATTGACAATAAAATGGTAGTTGACTCTCCATAAACCATAGGTATGCATCACCGAAAGTGTAACGTACTGTAATTCTTCGGGTGTTATTTTTTTCACGGACGATGCTTCCGCTGAACTTGAACAATAATAAATTGAAAAATAATGACAGTGCGAGGTGGCCACCCATGAAACCATCGCAGTCGGGATTGCTGCTCAGGATTTTTTAAATTTTTTTACGCGATACTTATATTCACATTTCGTGAAAGGTGCTCTCTCCCAATTTTTTATTTGGCTTATGTATATTTTATCAGGAAGTATCGCTAATGTCGGATTTCTGGTTTATGAAGACACCTGGATTACATAATCAGTCTGTTCAGTGATTTTATCAGTGCGATTACCAAATTTTTTCCTTTGTTCAACTTTTTTTTAATGGCTTTGGTAGGTATATTTTATATTTAGAAAGACATGTGACTTACTGAGAATATAATTTGCTGTATGAGACAGTAACAATCATTAAAGCATATCCTCAAAAACTATGTGAGATGAAGAATAGAGCTGCTAGGAGTTGGTGGAAGGAAAGGTGAAGAAAAACAGCGGAGAAGACGGAAGGAGTTTATGTAAGAGGACTTGAGACGAAGTGGCGAAGTAGAGTAGAGAACAGCGATCCCTGAAAAGGAAAAAACTGAGGAAGGAGAAGAGAATTACTGCGGTATGTGTTACCTACTGATTATAACAATTATAACAAATAAAAATGATAAAAATAATGTTCTTATTTTATAAATATAAATCAAAATACCAAGAATACGCTAGTACGCTAGTAAAAATTACAAAGGATATGCAACCAAAGTTTACAAAAAAAACTAACCTACACCAACAGATATTTAAATTACCACTGACACCACAACGTAAACAATAATGGTGTATTATTCAACGAGCATGTAATGATGGCTATTACTCACGATGATGAAGTTTGCGACACGAGCCGTAGGCGAGTGTCGTAATTCATCAGAGTGAGTAATAGCCAGTACATGCGAGTAGAATACTATACTTTTTCTACGATTTTTTTTATTTTAATTAGTAAAAAATATAATCATCAACTACTCGAAATTTAAATTATAATAATATACAAAAATAACTAAATGTTGCTTACCCCTAGTACAAGGCTGAATAATTGATTCACTACTATTACCAAATTCTTATGTATTGTAAAAATACAACAAGAAATAATCAATGTTTCTTTCCGAAAAATTATAAGCATTAATTTGTACCTACTGTCAATGAATCTAATAAATAGGACTTTAATCGATTGTCATTTGTTTTGAGCTTCTGTCATATGTTGTATAATCTGTGTATAATATTAATATACACGGATTATACGACATTTGACAGAAGCTCGAAACAAATGACTGTGATTGAAAAGCCCTATAGGAAATAGCTACTATCGGTGGACGTATTTCATAAAATTATAATGAACATTTACATTTAACTATATTATAATATAAAAAAAAATAACTACACCTATATAATATGTTATAACATACATATTTAATACAATATAACATAAAAAATAAACACAATATTAGTTAAAATTCCAATAATTAACACAAACAAAATGCGCTAATGTCACTGTCAGTAAAATAAATGATAAACGTCAAAATTTTTAGTAAACAAAATTTACCTTAACGTAAAAAATATACTGACACTGTTACAGTTAAAATTCCTTTAAACATTTTCAAAGTTACTTATTGATATAAATTACAATATTTATTGTATTAAATAAACAAGTCTAAGTAATTTTATTTGCAGTTTATATACGATTAATATTAAAGGTGGCAAGTGGCCACTTAAATCTAACTTCAGCCCGTGAGTAATGACCCGTGAGTAACTTCAGCCCGTGAGTAATGAACTATTACTCACGGGTAAAGTGATGGCTATTATCTATTAAACAATAGCGAATAATGAGCATGTTATTAAACGGTCGTAGAAAAAAGGAATTATCAAATGATTATTATATGATACAGCCCGAAACACCTGCTCCAATAAATATCTATGCATTTCGGGAAGAAAAAGCCTGCTAATAAAGGTTTTGACAAAAAATAACTACCTATTGCTATTATATATGTATATACTGAAGAAAGGAAATACCAAAACAGCACAAATAATCCAGAAATACTACAAGAAATACTATCAGAAAAATTGAAGCAGGTAGGCAATAAGTACAACATCACAACAATATTAAAAGAACCAACTTTGAACCAACAAATACACTGTGAATGCAACAATTTCAATGTGAGAGAAACCGAAAGACCACCAAGTGTCAAAATAAACGAGTATGACACATACGTCAAGACCAGAGACTTACACAAATCCCAGATATGCAACCATGCTTGGGATAACGAGCACAGGGTACAATGGAAATATTCGTCAATAATCATGAAAGGTAAAGACATGAAAAAGGGAAAAGTCAAAGAAATAGCTCTCATCCTACTTAGGTAATGAAGAAAAATGTGTAGCAAACCCATTAACAGAGTTTAGGCTTTGATTGCGAATACTAAACGAAGAAGTCATCAACAATTATACACAATATATATGCAACACACAATCATCATCATTCAATCTTCGCTTGTCCACTGCTGGACATAAATATCCCTCATAATTTTCTATCTATTTCGATCTTGGGTCCCTTGCATCCAATTCCTGTACAAACACACAATACACAAACGTAATCTACGTAACTACTACGTAACTAAAAGAAGGCACAAAACAGACCGAATTTGATATATATCACTCTCAGATTTTTTTCTATCAAAAGTAGGTTATTGCCTACAATATCGAGGCCAAGTAAATTATTTAAATTTTTATTTTTATAATTAGCAGAACTATAAGCAAGAATATTTTAAAATAATCAATTTCACTGCCATTTATACCTATATATTTTTTCAGTTTACATTAGTGTATTCACTAATTATACTAGATACTCTAGGCTAATTAGCAAAATACAAGGAACAGTTATTTACCAACAATTTTATTGCTGGAATCGAATCTTATGATTCTATATATTAATAATATAGGTGTGTAAAGTCCGCAGACAGTGTGCTACTTTTTTTATAAACAAAATGGCGCCCGAAAATCGTGCTTCCTTCAATTTTTGCTCTATAACTCCAAAGATTTTACCTTTACACCAAAAACACCCAAATAAAAATTCGTCGTAATTAAATTCTGTATAGAGACGGCTTTTCCCGATTTATTTCGACGAAAATTTTCCCCGGAAAATGCTGGTTTTTCCAACAAAATCTTTAATTTGCAACTAAAATTTTAGATAAATAATTGTTTATCAATAATTCAATAACTTGGTAGTATAAAAGATCTTTTCGTGTAGATTATAATTCCAAAAGCCGATGAAAATTGAATGAACAGTTTAGCAACAACTGAATTATTAATTGAAAATTTACGGTCGCTATAACCACAATAATTATGATACATAAGAATAACTATGATTTTTGTATAAAAAGACACTGTACCTATCTAATTTACTTTACAGAATTGAAATTGGACTATTTAAGCGGCCTCAGGAATATTTTAAAATTATAAACAATTTTTTGGCTTATAAACAAATAGAATATCTAGGAAAATATTAAATTAAATTAAATCATGAAAGCGGTATTGGAAAAAAAGCGGTAGGATGCTTCTTTTAAAAGAAAAAACCTTTAATTGTGATGAGTGGTTCCTGAGATACAACCGGTTAAATTTGACCGGCATTTACGGCAAAGATATAAACAATAGGATCATAATTTCTAAACCATCACCTTCTTATTTTTATCCTCTTTCTTTGCACCAATTTTCATATCTTTAAAATAATCATAACATGTATTATTATAATAAAAACTATCGATATTACGAGTGAAAATTGCCAAAAATAGCAAAATTCCAATCAAAAATCAGCTCGGAGAAAATGTAATCTCAAAGTACAAAATCGGTATACGTTAAAAAAATGCATTTTCTCGGCTTCCCATGGAGCAATTTTCTTCATTCTTTTTTTGTTCCCAAGTAACTCGAGTAGTGTTATGTATCATAATTATTGTGGTTATTATAGCGACCGTAAATTTTTAATTAACAATTCAATTGTTGCTAAACTGTTTATTCAATTTCCATCGGCTTCTGGAATTATAATCTATACAAAAAGAGCTTTTATGCTACCAAGTTATTTAATTATTGATAAACAATTACCCACTTATCTAAAATTTTAGTTGAAAATTAAAGATTTTGTTGGAAAAACCCGCATTTTCCGGGGAAAATTTTCGTCGAAGTAAATTGGGAAAAAGCCGTCTCTATGTACAATTTAATTACGGTGAATTTTTATTTGGGTGTTTTTGGTGTAAAGGTAAAATCTTTGGAGTTATAGAGCAAAAATTAAAGAAACACGATTTTCGGGCGCCATTTTGTTTATAAAAAAATACCACACTACCTGCGGACTTGCATACCTATATTATTAATATATACAATCATAAGATTTAATTCCAGCAATAAAATTGCTGGTAAATATCTTTTCCCAAAAATTGCTAATTTTCCGATAATCTGCCCAGACTGTAGAGTATTTTCAAAAGAAACATCAGTAGTTAATAAAAATTAACACCAATTCTCATTACTTATCCAAAACACCCGTGTTGAGCTGGCCCCCCCCACTTGCAAAAATTAAAAAACAAATAGCCCTGATTTATGAGCTATTTATGAGCTCTCATATTCCGCAAACTAAAAATTTTGAGCTCGTTCCACTGAGCAGGAATTTAATACCCTAGTGGGGGGGGCTGAGTCAGCCCCCCCCACTACTTAAAAATAGGAATATTGAATCGGTTTTTGCGGCAGAATTACGAGCTATTTATGAGCTCTTGAAATTATATAGTTTCGATTTTTGAGCTCATCCCCTTCACCCCCAAACAACCCTTTAATTGATTTAACTTAAGAGAAAGATGCTGAGAAAACTTAATATATCGTATTGCGAATATAATTCCTATAGCTTATATACTCTAAGAATAAACTATTAAATCAAGAGCATTTCGATTATTGAGCTACAACCCCTTCGCCAGAAAACCACCCTATCTTCCCGGCTTAAGAGAAAGTTGTATTTAAAATGCGTTAAACTAATTATTTGGCGACTACATATCATTTAATAATTTATAAGCTTCCAAATTACGCGCATTTAGATCAGTAAATTGCAATTTATTTTGTATAGTGCAGTCACTGAAGGTAAAAATCAACGATTACCTTCAATTTCGGTGAACCTTCATCGATTTTCACGAAAATTAGTCAGTGGTTAGAGGATACGTCAAGAAACAAAGGTGAGATGGTACCACCTTGCGCCTTTACCCTGAGGGTGGATACCGCCCCTTCTCGGGGGTGAAAATTATTTTATAAAAAATAAATGCACAAATCAATAAAAGAACAAATTCAAAGCAAAATTTATTATATAAAGTTAATAAAATAAGTCAATACTTTTTAAGTTATTAAAGATCAAAGATTTTAATTATTTGTGAAAAAAATGCATGTTTTGAAAAGGTTTTTTGTAAATCACTGAAAAACTTTAAGTTTTTACAAAAAAGTTAATAGTAGTTTAATTCGTATAGCTTATATTCTAAGAATAAACTCTTAAATCACGCGTCTTTCGATTATAGAGCTACAACCCCTTTGCAAGAAAACGACCCCATATTCCCGGCTTAAGAGTTGTTCTTAAAATAATTTAAATTAATTATTTGGCGACTACATATCGTTTAATAATTTATGAGCTTGCAAAATATACGCATCTCAATTATTCAATTGCCATTTTCTTTCTATAGTGCAGTCACTGAAGGTAAAAATCAACTAGTAACTTCGATTTCGGTAAATCTCCATTCATTTTCACGAAAATTGGTGAGCGGATTTTGATACTATCAACTTTGTCTGCATCTTATTTTTCATAGGTATTTCTAAGTACTTTGATAAGTATTTAGTACCTAAGTGTTATAAAATGCATCTCTTTCCCGTTATTTAAGCTTGAACCCTTAGATTTTAACAGTCGCGGAAAAAAATATATATTTAATTACCAATAACTTACTTTAAATTAACATTAAAGGGTTTTTCAAGTAAGCAATTTATTATATTTTTTATTAGCTTCAATTTTAGTGATGAAAACTTTTTTGTAAAAACTTACAGTTTTTGAGTCATTTATGAAAAATAGCTCTAAAGCATGCATTTTCTTTCCAAAAATTAAAATATTTGATCTTTAATAACTCAAAAAGTATTGATTTATTTTAATCACATTATATAACAAATTTTGCTTACAATTTGTCCCTCTCTCGATTTGTGGGGTTATTTTTAATAAAGTAATTTTCACTCCCGAGAAGGGGTGACATATACCCCAGGCTAAAACCCCAAGTTGTTATTGTCAATTCGTGAAAATAAATGGAGATTTACCGAAATCGAAGGTACTAGTTGATTTTTACCTTCAGTGACTGCACTATAGAAAGAAAATGGCAATTCAATAATTGAGATGCGTATATTTTGCAAGCTCATAAATTAGTAAACGATATGTAGTCGCCAAATAATTAATTTAAATTATTTTAAGAACAACTCTCTCTTAAGCCGGGAATATGGGGTCGTTTTCTTGCGAAGGGGTTGTAGCTCTATAATCGAAAGACGCGTGATTTAAGAGTTTATTCTTAGAATATAAGTTATACGAATTAAACTACTATTAACTTTTTTGTAAAAACTTAAAGTTTTTCAGTGATTTACAAAAAACCTTTTCAAAACATGCATTTTTTTCACAAATAATTAAAATCTTTGATCTTTAATATGTAACTTAAAAAGTATTGACTTATTTTATTAACTTTATATAATAAATTTTGCTTTTAATTTGTTCTTTTATTGATTTGTGCATTTATTTTTTATAAAATAATTTTCACCCCCGAGAAGGGGCGGTATCCACCCTCAGGGTAAAGGCGCAAGGTGGTACCATGTCACCTTTGTTTCTTGACGTATCCTCTAACTACTGACCAATTTTCGTGAAAATCGATGAAGGTTCACCGAAATTGAAGGTAATCGTTGATTTTTACCTTCAGTGACTGCACTATACAAAATAAATTGCAATCTACTGATCTAAATGCGCGTAATTTGGAAGCTTATAAATTATTAAATGATATGTAGTCGCCAAATAATTAGTTTAATGCATTTTAAGTACAACTTTCTCTTAAGCCGGGAAGATAGGGTGGTTTTCTTGCGAAGGGGTTGTAGCTCAATAATCGAAATGCTCTTGATTTAATAGTTTATTCTTAGAGTATATAAGCTATATGAATTATATCCGCAATACGATATATTTTAAGTTTTCTCAGCATCTTTCTCTTAAGTTAAATCAATTAAAGGGTTGTTTGGGGGTGAAGGGGATGAGCTCAAAAATCGAAACTATATAATTTTAAGAGCTCATAAATAGCTCGTAATTCTGCCGCAAAAACCGATTCAATATTCCTATTTTTAAGTAGTGGGGGGGGCTGACTCAGCCCCCCCCATTAGGGTATTAAATTCCTGCTAAGTAGAACGAGCTCAAAATTTTTAGTTTGCGGAATATGAGAGCTCATAAATAGCTCATAAATCAGGGCTATTTGTTTTTTAATTTTTGCAAGTGGGGGGGGGCCAGCTCAACACGGGTATCCAAAACACGCATTCCACCCAACACTAAACCCATAAAAATAAAACAAACCGTTGAACCGGCTCGAAAATTCTTACAATTTACACTATTACATGGGATTATATTTCAAAATATCTGAGTCATTTTGTTCGTGTGAATAAACTTACTTTATTAGGATATCATTATTAAAACTGTTAATTAGTCCTCCACTCACCATCGGATTTACTCCACGTCCGTCCTCTATCTCACTTTCCTCCAAACATCGTCGTAGTTCAAGAGCGAGACGGAAGACGCAGCACGTGGAACAGAAGTTATCTCAATTAAAAACAAATGACTACTGCCCGCATCTTGGTGCTTAATTACTGCTTACTTCAGATTAAACTAACTGGGAGTTTGTTAAGTGCCGTAATGAATATTTAATATTTTTTCACTAAATTTTATTGTCCAGTCGATGCGCGATGGTTCCGATGCGACGAGATGGGTATAAGGGCCTATAAACTTTGCTTTACGATTCTTTTCTCTAGACTTGCAAGTGGCATATTGTCACTTACCTACTTAGTGTGTTGCATACTGTTTTGTGAGTAGATAAATGTAGAAATCCGTACAGTGGGTCTCAAGATAGTACGAAGAGAAAACTCAGGAAATATTTCTGATCATAGCCACTGAAATTGTAGTAATAATTAAAGCTCGGATTTATAGTCAACAAAAATTGAAGAAAAAGGTACCTATATAGGCAAAGGCAAAATTTTTATTAAAAAAGGCAGGAATATTAACATTTAGGCAAAATATAGGCAATAAAGGAATATAACTTATTATTTATTGTACAAAGTGAATTAACGTAATATTAATTTAAGGCAGGTATATTTACACATCTTAATCATAACATTAGTAAAATAAACTAGTAACTAAATAACTGTTAATTAATAATTAAACATTGTAACCACTTAAAATTTTATCATTAATAGAAACAACTAAATGTTTTTCAATATTTTCGGTCTTAAAACTATGTCGACATCGACAGATGTAATTGGAGCATATTCCAGAGCGGATAATAAATCTGGCATAATTTGTAATTCCTCGGAAAATGTCCCATTCAAAACTTTAGCAACATTAGATAAAAACGAAAAACCTTCATTCTTGTCGAAAACATATTTCATTTTTTTTTTTAATTAATTGACCGTTACTTCCAGGAGCCGATTTAATTTTCGTCTTTAAATTATCTATTAATTTTACTGACTCACATAAATTTATCTCTTGTTTTTCTAATAAGGTAATTGTGGTAACTATTAATGTATAATTGTCATTAATATAAGCGAGTTCCTGTTTCAATTTGGGATTTTTTAATATTTTTTTGCTTCTCGAATGGCTTCGGAAATATCATCATCAAATTCTGACATAACAAATTCTATTTCATTGCAGTGTTCAAAGTAAAAAAAACTGCTTCGAGCCAGGTTCCCCACCTTGTAATTACTGGTTTAGGTGGCAAATGGACACCGGGAGGGTCTTTCTCTATATATTTGCACCCTCAACGGAGCCTTTACAAAAACTTTTTTCATAAAATTTATAAAATTATTTACCAACGGAAACAGATTTCTTATTTCTTCAGCAATTCTATTTACCCCGTGGGCTACACAAGTGCAATGAATTAAATTAGGGTAAAAAATCTTTAAATTAACAGCAGCTTTTAACATATATGCCGCAGCATCTGAAAGCATTAAAACTATTTTATTCACTGGTTTAGGGTTGGGTAAAAAGAGGTTTGTTAAACTCTCTTGTATAAATCGACTTATTGTTAAATTGTTTGTTTTTTCCAATTCTTTAACAGCAACTAAATAAGGTTTTCTCGCAAAGTTTTCGTTTCATCCACGATAATATGCAAAAAATTGCCCTCTAACTCCCGCTTAATTTTTGAAATACATTCCACATAACATTTTTCCACAGTATGTTTTCTCAATGTACTCTTGTCCGGTAAGGATTTATTAAGATATTTTTCGAAAAAGCATTTAAAACTAGGGTTATTAACTTTATATAGAGGAATGTTGGATGCAATCATCATCTGGCATAAATCAAATTTAAATGCGTCTTCCTCCTTTTTTTTTGAACTGCTTAAACTATCCCGCAGAAATATTTGGGCTAACTTACAGGAATTTAATTTTTCCAAATTACGTTTATGAAGTGGGGTTCCACAATGCCGGTCAATAAAGTACTTTTTTCTACTTGAAATCTGAGAATTAAAAAAAAAATAATTAGAATTTTAAAACCGCTTTAGAATTTAATTATTTTGTGGGACGAGAAAAATAGAGAAAAAATAAAACTTACCGATTTGCCGCATGGTTTACAAAATGCTCCATCTCCTTCTAGAGAAAGTTCCGAATAAGGTGCGTTCCATAGCCTTAATTTAGATGTCATCTTTTCACACAAATGTCTAAAACGTTTTAAAACGTGTTCTTTGCTTTTCGGTATACGCAACAAAACTAAACTAGGATATAGCAATTTGTGACTAAACTCTGATCAGTAACCGACTGTACAACTGATAATAAACTAATAAAGCTTAAGGATTTCCAAATAGTTAACCCTAAGTCTCGATCAGGTATATTTTTTTACTTCACAGATACAAATATTAAAAAAAATTATATCTATAAATGTGTGGGTCGGCACTGCCGACCCTGGCGACCCTGACCGACGGCCACTGCGAAAAACAACAAGCACTTTCACTATTATACAACGTGTAAATTCCATATTATCACTTAAATATCCATACGCACGGAGCATTAGCATTAGAACTAGGGATGGCGGTTTTTGACAAAACACCGGTTTTCGGTTATACCGTTTTTTTTTTGCTTACGGTTTAACCTGGCGGTTATAACAGACCCAAAAAACCGGTTTTTGGAAAAACCGGTTTTCGGTTTTTTAATCCAATAGGTTACAAAGTTACATTTACAATACACTTTAGTTTGCGATACTCCATTCGACTCGATATCAATATGATCAAAATTAGTACTATCGAAAGAACATGTCGTATTACTTTTAACACGTTTGTATATTTGTAAAATTGGTACATTTTATCTCATTTAATACTTCCTGTATGAGTGTATCGTTTTGAAAACGTAGCGAAATTCTTGGAGATTCGTATTCGTAATCAGTAATTCGATATTCTCATAGTCAGAGCATTATTTTTGATAATAAGAAAAAGTCATTCACCCACTTTCAATGTCAAGAGTTAAGTGTGAAAAATAGATGATATTTGCGTCTAATTCAACCAGATCATTTCTTATGTAAATATTATGATTACAATTACCTTTTCAAGGAAATATTATAATAAATATTATAATTGTTTCTGGCTAATGTGAGATTGCACTTTCAGTTTGCTTCTGTATTTTATAAAATAAAATAAAATTTGAATTATGGTTTTGTTTGGAATAATTACTTGAGAATAATAATTATGATTGGGGTCCAAAATAATACCCCACCTAATCCATCACCGTAAAAACCTAATAACCGGTTTTTACTTTAAAAAGAAAAAACCGGTTATAACCGGGACAAAAAAACAACCGGTAAAACCGGTTATTGCGAAGTAAAAAACCGGTTTTAGGTTTAAACCGGTAGGTTTTTCCCATCCCTAATTAGAACGCATGATTGCGTATCAGTTTTTTTATTATTATTGGACCCTGGGTTATCCCAAGATGGATGAACGTAGCCGAGAACCCGTTCCGAGATCCCGTGCCATCACACGCTGCCCGGAGATTTACCAACGGAGGCTAACTAGCTTCTCGGCTTCCTTGCCGTTGCGTGCATCTCGGGACAACAAATTTTAGGGTCCGGACTAAAAATAATGAAAAAACTAAAACTGCGAATTTTGTTATGAAATTATGAAGTGTTATTTGGGGTTTGAATAATATTTGGAACAACTTGTTCAAATAACTTTTTCCGATATTTGTAACACAAAGCAAAATATCGGTAATTTATCATGTTTTTGGATTCGCAGTAGGCCGCGTTTAGAATTAAAAAAATTCAGTTGAGTATCTTAAAAAATGTGAACCTTCAACCTGTATGGACTGCAAAACTACAAATCTGTGTTTATTTTGATATGCATATCTACTTACAAAGATGGAATTGTTAACAAATAAACGACACAAACTTTGGCATTAAACTTTTACAATTAGACTAATTATTTTTAAAATGATTGGTATTATGAAATTATGATGATATTATGAAATGTAAATAAAAAATGGTCAAAAAATGGGGCCTTATATTACATTTTTTGGCGCATTTTTTGCTAGTGCAAATTTGTCTAGATATTTTAGAGTTAGGTATAGCCTCCCCTATTGTAAAAACCACGAGCCGCCACTGCAATGCATCACACTTTTTCTTGGATCTAAAGTTCACATATGATATTGAAGATAATATTCGACCTTTACCATACCATTAAGGGGAAATTGATGAACCTAGTACAGAAGGAAGAGAGCAAGATAAAGAAGAAGTACAGTAATAACAGAAAAGTTTTTGAAAACTAAAAACGAATGTAAATGTTAATGAATGCTAAATGTTTAATGCAGTTTTTGTTTGTTAATTGTTTGTTTAATTATATTTTTTCAAATCAGAATAGATTTACTACAGCCCCTATATGTTTCTACATTAATAAAAGTGGATTGGCTTCTTCTTAATTAAGGACTAACTCCTGTTAACTTTTGCAACCAAGTCTTGGGACTTCAAAGACCAGCTGTCTTACCATCGTTTTGGAGCTAAAATATCTCAGGTAGTCTCGATGTATTGGGTTTTTCTACTTGCAACTTCTGCAACCTTTACATTGTTCATTTCTGTCCACCATATCATATCTTCTTTACATAACTCTACATTTGACGTAGTAGATATTGGTCTATAATTCTTTAGTCAGATTTGTCTCCTTTTTCCATACTATGGAGATATATGTTAAATAGATCTGTTAGTATGGGGACCGTTATTTTCTTGCTTATTTTCAAAATCTCGCCAAGTATACCGTCATATCCTGGGGATTTATAATTTTTCAGCTCTTCTAAATCTCGTTCTATTTCGAATTCCTCTATATTTGGTAGTACCTCTGATCAGACGTTTTTCTTCTTGACGTTCTCTTTTGTTGGTTCATTATGTTGGCTTTGCGAGTTGTACAAATAATTGTATTACTAAGTCAATATTATATTGTACATTTCACATTTTTACTACATATTTACTTTTTATATTCCTTGGAATAATGTCCTGAATTCTTATTAGTTATAGTCTGAGTGGCAATTAAAACTGCGCTTCAAACGTTACATTATGTTATGGATAGTTTTAGCCAAGATTCAACGAAATAGGTCCAGATGCGGTCGTTGCATATGCGGTCAAGGTAATTTTCGTTGCAAAAGCGGTCAATCCAAAATATTTTGGCAGGTAACGTTGCACTTGCGATCAGACATTTTACTTAAAAGCTAGAAATTTAAGAAGGTCGTAAATTAGTAACCACCCGAGTTATTAGCAGGCCAGGTCGACCCTATTGAAATATTTTAATCCGCTTATCTATATTTCGAACAATAGGTAATGAAAACAGTCATGACTACAAGCGTCCACAGACCCGCATCGTACGCATCGGACGCATCGTACGCAACGGATTTTAGTTTGCCTTGTACAGAAACTTATGTAACCGCGTCCACTGATCCGCATCGTACGGATCGCATTATCGATTGTCAAACTAAAATCCGTTGCGTACGATGCGTACGATGCGGGTCTGTGGACGCTTGACTTAAACCACAATAATCCCCTCATTACGGATTTTTGGAAAGTTTGTATTTGCCTAATTATAAAGGTTGGGGGGAGAATTACCAAAATCTAAATATAAAAACAAATGCATATTATTTGTATATTGTTAGTTTAAGAGATTGTTTATTGCAGTAAGTAACAACTTTTAATAATTGAAAATTTTGAAGTGATTGAAACCACCAAGGGAAAACCTTCTGCTCTTCACGCTGGATATCCATTTTTAAATTTTTAATACTTTTTAACATTTGACACAAACAGTAAGGAAGCCAATTTATATAGAAATAATCAACAATTCGCTAATATTTTATTTATGTGACACTAAGGTTTAGTAAATCAACTATCTTCATTTTTTTTAATTAGTGCAGATAATCTCACTAAACTCTCAAAAGAAGCAAGTTTTTTTATATCAAAATACTTTTTGCCGTAATAAAATTATTAGTAAGCATTTTCTCCTCTTATCAACGTCTATGATAAATATTATTTAAATCATACAAAAATTTGGTTATAGAATTATTCATGTGATAGTGGTAGAAAAAGGTAAAGATATTATTTGTTTATTAGGCAATGACCGCATATGCAACGATAAAAACAACATATTTTTGTATGACCGCAAATGCAACGATAATAGCCGTGATCGCAAATGCTACGACCGCATCTGCAACGACACCAGATTCAACAGTTTTAGTTCAAATCATCATTTCAGTTTACTTAAACTTTTTCTAGCGACTGGCTCCTTTTCATTATAATTTTCAAGAAACATAAATGAACGAATTGGAATATTTCATTAATATTCCAATAATCGAGTTAAAGGGAACTTAAAATACAATTCCCACAAAAACTATACCGCCCTTTAGAAATCGCAATGTTCTATACCCAAACGAAATGGAATACTTTCCTTTTGATTAAACATCGACGAAATATTTGAGTAAAACGGCTACCGATGTTAGATTTTCTTTTGATCTTCCCATCGGTGCTGCTGCTACAACCGCTCGGTTCGTCTCAGTCTCTTTTACTCGAAATTACAGACAGACAGACAACGTTCGAAATATTTTCCACAAAAGCTTTCAGATGAAAATCATAAAGCGATATTTTTACCTAAGCGAAAGGAAATCATTAGCGAAATAATCGCAATTATATGAGAGATATTTCGAATTTCGAACGATGGAAGTTTTGCGTTTGAACTGGATCAGAATTCGACAGAGAAAGTTTGTTAGACGGTTACAATTCAAAGCAATTATTGCTTTGAATTTTAACATTAAATGGTTAATTTTTAAACCTTAAATTGTTAGTTTTTAATTACAGTTTTCACACATTTTGACAAAATGTGAAAACTGTGAATTATCCATGTCTGTCTTGACACGGATAATTCAAGACTTTGCAAACACAACTCCTCCGTTTTTAGACCAAATATAATATGACAAATGAGGTATCGAATGAGAGCTTATAACCCAAGGATGGTGCTAGAGGGATATAACTTTTATTCTGTATAAAATGAGGTATGTTCGTTGGAGAATTAAGTAACGAAACTACTGAAGGAAATGCACAAATTTATTGAGCTGTTAACAGTTAACGATACAAAACGATACTGAATTCCAAATTAATGAATACAAAATTTCTTAAAACCTCTCACAGTCCTGGCACATATCATTTACACCTCGAAATCATCAGCGTGGGTGTTTCTAATCTCCGCTGTAGTCTAGATATGGGAATAAAACCGCACACAGTGGCATGCTCGCCATAACACCTTCCTTCTGAAGACCGAAGCTGGGGTGTCCAAGAAGGGCTTCTTTTGCAGCTTCGAAGTTTTGGCTTGTAGTGTAGAGCCTCTCTGGACATGCTCCGCACAGGGCAGGTAGGGCCACATGAAACATAGGAACCAACCGGCAATAACTCATTTTACTTTTGTTGTTGTGATGAAGCCGTAGATGAAGTGCACCACAGGGTAATCGAATTATATATTGCAGTTATTACTGATTAAATTCCTTTATAATATGGATAATGATAGTTCATATCTACTACTTGCCGTGTTACACTTTAACTTCGTTTAGTTAGTCGCATCATAAAATGGTTTTACATTAAAATGAAATTTACGAATAACCTCGTCATCCAACTCAAATGTTAGACTTTTATTGGTTTCATTGACTTCAAGAATGAATAACATACGGTCGTGTATTTAATACCGATTTGTTGTATGTATTTAGAATTTTACCAGGTAAACTAAAGCTTGCGCAAATTTCGTTGGATTAACTGTGACAGTGAGCATTTTTTTTGTTTATCAAAAAAGAAAAGGTATTAACATTTTCCAGGCAGTGAGTGGTGTTGTTTAATTTTAACTATTTTTCAAAATCTGAGTCACCAATACCAGAAGAACTATCATTTATACTCGTAATTTCAAAACAATTTCTTGTTATTATCATTATAAAGATACAAAATATTTCTAGTATTAATGTCTTGTTGTAATTATTAATGTATTAATGTAATTAAAGACTTGTTCGTTAAAATATAAAAAATTATTTAAAACCAAGTTAGCTTTAACCTTCAGAAATTGGGCAAATTCCTTTTAGAGAGATATGCCATATAGTTTATGGAGGCACTTGACAGAGCGTCTACCTGTTTGTTTGTTTTAACCGAAGGCGAAATATGCTGAATATCCTTTAATTTTGTTTGTAATATTTTATCCAGATGGTCTAATTTTAGTTTATGAGATTCAATTTTTTCAGTGAACTTGATAATATTACTTGGGACTTGATTGTCGTGTATATCATTTGGACTAAATATATTATGTTCTCTATCAGATAAAAATAATGTGATTTCCTTTAATCTGCTTTTTAAAATGAAAGGAGACCTGTTATGACTTTCAGCTGATTCCTGCTTGTTTTCAGCAGTAATGTAATGTAGCCCCACTATCACATGTTCGTCCGATTTACATCTTGCTATGCATTTGACCGGTTATACCCTCCCAGTGTGAGTTATGTCGGCTTTGGATCCAGGCATTTTTCCGTTCGTGGACGATGGTTTTTGGCACCCCACGATCAGCTCTAGACTCAAGTATTTTGTAGCTAATGCTCTCCTGGCAAATGCATTAACTCTTTCGTTGCCGTATTTGCCCCGATGACCTGGAACCCATGCCTGTTACATTGCACAAATCTGTCGAGTTCGTGTAGAAATAGAAATTATGAGAGCCCCAATGGCAGCTTGGCTAGCTGTGTATAGGTATGTTAATAGGCTTTAGTTCGAAACCCCTTAAATTGTTTTCCCTTCCACTATGCAAGATTCCAAAAATCTCTGCCTGAGATACAGAGGTATATTCTCCTAGTGAAATAGAAAAGTTAAAAATTTCCACCACTACCGACTATTCCTGGGTCCGTCCCTTCTGCAGTTCTCGACCCGTCCGTATACCAGGTGTAACCCTGCAGTCTGGGCTGAGAGTTTCCTCTATCCCATCCCTCTTGTGGGCCAATATCCACTTGAACAGGTACTTCTGGCTTGTCATATGGTCAGAAATCATCATCCATTCGACATCGCACGTTTCACTAATTAAACTACTATATCCTGATTCAACCGGTATATTGCTCAGATTTTCTCACAGTCTATAATATACCATCCTCTCCACCGGTATATTGCTCAGATTTTCTCACAGTCTATAATATCCCATCCTCTTCTCACTTATGTGGCACAAAATTCATACTGCTAATGATAGGTGGTAGTGTTTTGCTTGAGTCAGTTTAGTTTTTCACATCGAGTACGTGGATTACAGTTTATGGATTTCAGTATTTTGGGTTTTCAGAAAAATATGTAGGTATATTACGAACTAGATTTACCGAATAGTATTTTATTAGGTGTTACACCATATTGTGCAGAAATTATATTGTTTCTCAATTAATTCTTACGATTGTTCCGACAACCAATGTAAACCTTCATTTTGTGGTCTTTTTATCTTCGAATATAATTCGAAGTACTTATCACTATTTTATAATGTTCTTTCAAATATTATGTAATTCGATAAAATGAGCAAAATTAAATTTTTATAGGTAGGTATCTAATGTGTCCAGTGTATTTTCTTTTATTTTTTTCTTATTTCTTTGACGGGTATTATATTATAATTTTTTCTTTAATTAGTCTTTATAATCATTATAGCCCATCAATTTAATATACACAGATGTTCATAACGGTATAACAATGCATCGAAAACTTATTTACCAAATATGCACAAAAAACGAGTTCCCATGAAATAAAACGATCAGTCCCTGCGATAAAACACTGAGAAACCATTCAAAACCGAATTCCTCCTATTTTTTCCTCTATCAACAAGCTTCCTATTATTTTACAGTGTTTATAGTCGATTACCAATTCAAGGGATACCGTTTCAATCACATAAAATGACATAAAAACGTCAAAGAAACAAAAGGTCCCAGCCAAAAGGCCCTACCCATCGGTGCCTTCGTCATTCGACTGCTTTTTTATGAATATTATTGAATCTCCGCGGGAGCCCAACCCCTATACGTCAAATTTGGAAGGATCGACGCAACAAGATTCTGTAATTTTCCCATTGTTCCTCAAGAAATTTGTCATTTAGATATAGAGATAAAAAAATTATTTGATTAAATTTTATTTTTATTTTCAAATTGTGATGGATTATGTTTAATAACTAAGGGAATGCCAATGAAGATATTAAGACGGGGAGATAAATAGGGGATACAATATCCCCAAAATTGATTAAATATCCAGAACGAGTTCAATGGGTAACGTAACTCAGAGGTTGTCAAAAATCTACGTAGTTATATTTAATAAATATTTATTTGTTTTTGTATATCAATTATTTTTTTCCATCATTTTTGAATTTGTTGATTTAATATATTGAATATTTTACAGCAGTGTAAAATACCTGGGGGATTGGTCAACTCCGATGTTCTGGCGCCGCGCCGGCAACTTAGTCTATTTTATTTATCCCCTATATTCTTCTATTTTTATTATATTATTATATTTATTCTATATATTTTCTAAGCATCTATTTTTATCTTCATATTTCCCTTTCTAGTCATCATCCCTATCTATTTTGATCTACTGTCTTCGACAGGCATGAAAATTGGCCGTATCCATCCTTGAGTGTCAAGTTGTCGTTCACTTGCATATCTAGCTAGCCTAACTCCATTCAGTGCGCATCTGTCTATTCATATTTTTATTATCAATTCATCCTACTTACTCCTTTCATCTTATCATTTTCTTTCTACAAATACTACTGCAAAGTAGTATTTTTGTTACAAAATCAATTGGATATTCTGTCCGACAAATTACATGGGACGTTTTCGTAATCTGACGTTCCAAATTTTTAAACTGTTTCACAATTAAAACTTCCCCTGTTCCAGTGTTCCCGTACATCAAAGTTTGTCCGTCTACACAAGGTTAAGCTACTAACAAATTTTCACTTGCTATTAATCAACTTTTTTTGGTACGCGGGATCCAGGCCTATTAAAAGGGCCTTCAAAAGTTCAGAATTAATTCGATGCTGAATTGCTTAATTGCAATTCTAACTTCAAATTATGTTATTTCAGGGCTTTTTGTGGTTTAAGCGATGTTTTCTAAAACAACTCTTCTATTTACCTATTTCATCTATCTCTCGTTTAAATAAATATCACAAATATAATCCATTTTTGCTTAAATTCAAACATATTGCACAAATTATATTAACAAGGACAATAAGTGCATTAAAACAGTATTCGCAGCACGAATAAAACGAGGAAGAAAGAGACAGACAGCGTGATCCGAGACCCAACTCATTTTCATGAGCATAATCTGACGTTTGCAGTCAATTTGTTGTTTGAATTACGGCCCATAACAATATTTATGACACGAACTAATGTTGAACATCGGGGAATATCCACTGACCAGCGAGATTGCGAAGTAAGTGTTAGGTCGTGTAACGACTAATAGAGGCGGTCGAGTAGTATTTGCTGGCCGATTTTAGACTAGCTGGCAGGCTTAATTCCTTCTTAATAGGCCTAATTGATCTGTCTAGGAAATCCGAGCACGGGAAAAGTTGTTTACATATTGATACAGGTCGTTTAATGGCAGACAGTTTTGTTTTCAGTCGGAACTAAGCAGATTGTGGTTATTTCAGGATAGCAGTATGTCGTATTTTAAATTATGAATTTTAAGCTTTAATAGAAAACAAGTGTGAAGCGATAAAACTAAAACTTTGGGTGTATATTACAGTAACAAGAATTTATTTGTTAACAAGCCCTTAAAACATTTGAACTATCTGCATAATTTACTTCCTTCCTAAATCTTACTTACTTATTTCTCTTCACTCCATGCGGAGCATAGGGCGTCAACTGTCTGCCTCCATTCTAGAGATGCATCAAGTCAAACTAGTTTGATTTTATTCAACAAACTTGACTTGACTTGAAAATCAAACTTTTTTTGTAAAAAAGTTTGACTTGACTTGATTTCGATATCTTTAGGTTTGACTTGAAATCAAATTTCTTCAAACAGTTTGAAGTTTGTATATCATATTGGCAACGTGTTTATTTCCAATTCTAATTGAGAGCGTACGGATTTTGTTGTGACTTATTTGGATAGGTCTGAATCTGTACTCTGTTACTCCGCAAATTAGTTTGTAGTTCAAATTTAGACGTCCATGTTTGGCTTTTTTATTACGTTCCTTTTGAAGTGTGTGGTTTTGGAAGATAATATCTGAATTTGGATATTTTTCGGTTTAGAATAAGTACCAGAACAATTTAGTCTGATATTGAACGTATTCCCACTGCAAAAATTAAGAGAAACAATCTGTAGTCGAAGCAGTATTAACTAAGAAAAATAAATATACTGATTTATTTGATGTTGAGGCAGGTGATTTCAAAACAATGAAAATTGCAAAGTGCATACATATAGTCCGTCCGCTATTACTTTTCCCATGCGGTACGATTCATTTTCAATCAAATTAAGTCAAAACAGAAAGTGAAACGTATGCCGATGTGTGTAGTATATAGTATACAATTTACAAAATGTATATACACATCGACGTTCGTTTCAATTTATGTTTTGACTTAATTTAATTGAAAATTAATCGTACCGCATGGGAAAAGTTATAGCGGACGGACTATACTTCTATTATCTAAAAATAAAAAACAGCGTTAAAAAATCGCAAACAGTGAACTAATTCTTTAAAAGGACGGCGTTATGCATACTCGACCAAGCGCCATTTCTTTAAAATCGAGATAACAGCGAATTCTGGTGACGCATAGCTAAAACTATCTTGGAAAAATCCCTGTTATTGTCACGTTAACGGTTACTAAGAAAAACAAAAATAAACCAAGCGACATTTTGTCTATTAAGGGTTTTTAGTTTTGCATAACAAGACTATATTCATAACTGCCATTCTTAACTGCCATTCATAACTGCCAATCATAACAGTTTCGCAATTGTAGACTAAGCGCCGACTAACCGTCTTTGACTTTGACTAACGGTCAAAAAATTATGGAATTTTTTTAAAGTGAAAATGTTGTGTTTATATATAATTAATGTTGTTCTGAAGCTACTTTCTTGTGCAGTGCCGGTTTAACCTAACTTCGGGCCCTGGGCGCTGGAGGTTTAGGGGCCCCCTTCATTGCTATTCGTTGTCAGTTTTTTAACAAGAAAACACATGCATTAACTATAAAGGTTTATTGTAAAATCCATAAAATATGTTTTTAAACTAGCAAGAAGAATAGCAAACGTAAAAGATAATCCAAAAAATACATTTAAAAACATAAATAAAAAACAGAAAGTTCCACAAAACAACACATGACAAGCAAAAAAATATATTCTACAAAATACATAAAGACAAAAATTATATCACTTTTTATCTTGACTTGGCATTGGCAAACTGCCATATAATATTATCACAATTCAGTTTCTCCAGTTCTTCATTCTGTATATACAATAGTATTATTATAGTATTATATATTATAATAGTATTATAATAGTATTATTATAATAATGCGTCTAGGTTTTCTTGACCCAAATTTGACCTTAAATATGTTTTTATTCTTTTTAAAGCCGAAAAAGACCGCTCGCCTGACGCATTAGAAATTGGTATCGTCAAATAAATTTGCAGTAAAGTTAAAATATTGGGAAAAGTTGCTTTTACATCCTGGAAGAATCAAATTTTTCATAAATTATATGATGTTTATTCAAATTTTGGCACAACGTTACAAAATGGGTAATTTCATTATGCAAGTTCTCTTTGGTTTCATTAACATCGTTTTTATGTTTCTCGCATAAAGTATTAATTGACGTCTTGACTTCTTCTTTATCTCTAGATTAAAAAAACATCTGAAAGCGGATGTTACATACTTGTAGCATTCAATTCGGGATTCTGAAAACAGCGACTAATTTTCTAGACTCTAGATTTTCTGCGACAGCGATTTTTTTGTCGCTGCGACTACAAATCGCACGTGGAGTGCTAGCCTTAGAGGACACTGTATAATGCAAAGTTGCAATTTTTGTAATCGCTTTACTTTTGAATGTTTGAAAGAGTGTGTACCTATTGTTTGGGTATTGGCATTTTCGAGAATAATCTATTCTTTATCTATAAATTAGATTTATGTGGGTCTAGGCCTACAGCACTGTGTATAAGCGTGAAGAGAAGTAACAATAAAACAAAGGCGTTTACAGTGTATTGGCCTATCTGCTTATGAGATTTTTTTCGGAGAATATGTAAATTATTTAGCGACTTTATTTTTTATAATTAAAAGAAACGGGCCCCTTCGGGCCCCTGGGCGCCCGCCCCAAGCGCCCAGTGGATAAACCGGCACTGTTCTTGTGGCATTTTTATAATAAATTACTTTTAATGAGAAAAAAACCACAATTTTACCAAAAAAATGATTTTATTAACGTTTCGAAGCCCAAATCGGGTTTCGTTGTCAAAATACAAAATACTACTTTAATAAAATCATTTTTTTTTGTAAAATTGTGGCTTATTTCCCATTAAAAGTAATTTATTATATATAATTAAATTGGAAAATAAAAATAATCTATATAAAATCTCTATATTATTATATCTAGCGTGCTATGTACTAAGAGTATAGTATAAGCCATAAAATGGACCTTTCGGGATTCTTCTATATTTTGAATTTTGAATGTTTATTAATTATTTCTGTACTACGAGTATAAGTCAATAGCCTGTTTTTCATGTATAAATATTGATTTTATTCCAACAGTACAACTTTTAATTTTAAAAGTCTGCTTTGTATTAAGAGTACAAGTCAACGTATACTGTTAGTACCTTCCGCTTCACTTTACGCAGCTTGACTGTACTTCACACCACATGTTATGAGATTCTGGGGCGTTTGTATTGAAAAAATGTAGATAATCCAAATTTGACCATAAAATTTCTAGGAATTAACATGCTTAAAAAGGGGTTGGTACGAAAACAGATTTTTGAGGTTCTTTGTTTTCTTCCTTTTGAACTTCTAAACTTTTTTTTATGACTTTAGTTCTGTCGTTGAAGACGGTGCCGTGTTTATTGCTATCGGTAATAAAAGCAAAAAATTATAAAAATAGCTAGGTCCCATTTAAACCAAAAACTGTTGATTTAGTATTTTTTTATTTAATTTTGTTGTGCGTGCTTAATAGCTATTTGTATAACAAGGGAGGAAAGTGCCACTTTTTCTCCCGAGAATGAAGTTTACTGCACGACGCGTAGCGGAGGCAGTAATCATTCAAGGAGGAAAAGGTACTTTACTCCCATGTTATACATATGGTTTTTCCACCTTCCTCAAATTAATAACAAGTCATTTTTCATTTTTACTTAATTTATTTATGTAACTAACCAACAAAATTTATTAAAACTAAAACTAACAAGTAGGTAAAATATAACTGTCAACTGTCAAATATAAGTCAAATTATGAATGTAAACATTGTTAAATCAAAATAACAATTTACTGTTTTTCACCATTCTGCAAAATACAGAGTGTTTTATAAATAAACTTTAAAATGTATAGATACTTACGTAATGGAAAATAGATATTGTACAGGGCGTCAATAGGTTATATTTCATGAATGAAATACCATGATGTCACTTTTACTTTTCCTCCCTAGGGAGGAAAAGTACAACTTTGCTCCCTACAATCAGGTCCGGAAAAGTATACTTTCGATAGAGGTAGGTGGAAAAATGGTTTACTGTGAAAGTGTCAGTGTTCTATTGTACATAATTTTTAAAAATGAGTAGAGGGAAACAAATACTAAAATTATTGGAACTAAAGGATGATTTATATGGCACTCAATGTATTATTAAATGTCTTATCTTAATTGGCAACTGACATGTCTATCTCAACAAAAAAATATATCTACGAAATAAATTATTTTTCAAACTCTTTCAAACTAGTTTGACAAACAGTTTGAATTTTCAAACCTGTACGATTGACCAGTTTGACTTGACTTGAATTATTTGTTAGAGGGAGTGACTTGAGTTTGACTTGAAATTAAGTCAAACTGAAGTCAAGTTCAAACATTCAATTCAAACTTGTGCAACTCTACTCCATTCTGTCCTATCCTTTGCACTAATCTTGATTTCTGTCCAGGTTTTCCCAATAGCATTAATTTCTTTCTCAACACTTCTTTTCCACGATTCTACGGGTCTACCTGGTCTTCTCTTGCCAATGGTGTGTATTCTAGGGCTTGCCTCGCTATGTCTGTATCAGGTCTCCTTAGTGTGTGCCCCATCCGACTCCATTTCATTTTACATAAATATATTGTCTTAGATATTCCTGGTTAGTTCTTGTCCATAACTCTTGGTTTGAAATTCGGTTTGACCAGTAAATGTTAAGAATCTTCCTTATAGGCATTTATTTATGAACAACTACATAATATGTCCGATACATTTTCTGGAAACTTTCCAAGTTTCTGCTCCGTATAGTAGCACAGTCTTCACGTTGCTGTTGAATAATCGTATGTTGGTTTTACTTGTCATCTGACATTGTTTTGAAGCTATTTCTTTGGCATTTTTGTAATTAACTATTCTAATTGGGAAATAAGCCACAATTTAACTTGAAAAAAATAATTTTATGAACGTTTCGACTTCCACATCGGACGTCGTTGTCAAAATACAAAATATTATTAAATTAAATAAAAATATTGTGGCTTAAAAAAATCTTTTAATAATTTAATTTAGTCTGACTTATTTTTGTCGGCAATTCGCAGACATATATTATACATTTTAAATTAGAATACTTTAAAATGATATTGCCAATATTTATGAGTTGCATTCCTGGGACTACTTTATTGAAAGATAGTTGATTCGATTACATGATAACAACTTTAACTTAAGAATTACCATCACAAAAAAAAAATCACAGCATGTTTACTGTCTTTAAAAAGGCAACCACAAACGGTGACAGTAAAATTCTCGTGTTAGTGATTCCATATTCCATAGTAAATCACGAGGAAAACCATTAATATATTGTTCTAACGAAAATTAAGTTTTAGAAAAAAAACAATATCGTTAATATCTGTTTTATTAAAAAATAATTATCCTTTATCGTTTATAAATAAAGTATTGTCAAGATTGGATCGAAGGGAACAGAACAACTTAGAAGGAAATCCTATAACATTTACAAGAAATAATAAGAGGAAAATATGAATACCGTATTTATATAAAAGGACTATCCGAGAAACTTAAAACAATAGGAAATAAATTCAACATTTCAACAACATGCAGAACAACAAACACATTGCGATATATTTGATCTAAAACTAAACCTAACAATGAACAAGGAAGAATAAAGAATTGTATTTATAAAATACCTTGTGAATGCGAACAATTTTATTTAGGTGAAACATCAATATTATTATTAATTATTTATATGGGAAATAAGCCACAATTAAAATGAAAAAAATTATTTTATTAACGTTTCGACGCCCAAATCGGGTGCCGTTGTTAAAAAATATATAAAAATAGCTTCAGAACAACATCAATATTATTAAACGTTAGAATAAGTGAACATCAGTCTTATATTAAAAATAGAGAATTTTCATAGATTTCAAATATGTCAACACATATGAGACAATGAACATAGAGCTCAGTGGAGAGATAGTAGATAGACCCATCTATTGTATTTAGTCTATAAGTATTGTTTTTATTTTTTTCGCTGTCAACTATAAACTCTAAACGATCAGTAGAACACTAAATATACACGACAACTGCTTCCAAAGAATTGAAAGAGGCCATAAAATCCAATAGAAGCAGCCATCTCTGAAAAATAAACTGCATACTAATGCTCATAAATTGTTGTGGCACTGTCATTAAGGTGAATTTTGCCCTTAGAGGGAGTGAGAGCCGTGTGGCTCATTAGGGTAACAATAACAACAACATTAATAATAAAGTCATCCCGAAGAGTCTTTTAGAGAACATAAAACAGCCAGGTCCTAATAAACATTTCTATAAGATCACGCAGAAAGACCACGCAGAAATCCTACTCTCAACATCCAGATGCGTAAGAAATTTTTGTGAGATACTCCGACGTACCAAGTCACCTCCATCCATCCCATGGCACTACAGCTCAAATCGAGCCTTGGCCTTCTTCAACAAGCTTCTCCAATCATTTCGATTTACCGCTGTTCTTTTCCATGAACGCGTTGCCAGGAAGTTCCTGGCATCCTCATCGACTTCGTCTTCCTATCTCTTTTTAGGTTTTCCAACAGGTCTTTTTCTCTGCATTCTTGCATTTAGCAATTTTTGGGGATTCTATTATCATGCATGCGGACCACGTGCCCTGCCCACCGTAATCTCTGCAATTTAGTGTATTGTGCTAGAGTTGGTTCGCTATATCGCTCGTATATTTCTCTATTATACCTAATTCGCCAGTTGTTATTTTCACTTATTGGGCCCAGTATCCTACGTAATATTTTTCTTTCAAACACATCTAATGCATTGGCCGATTTCTGTGTCACCACCCATGTTTCACAGCCATAACTTACTATGGGCCTGATTATTGTTTTATATACCCGGAGTTTTGTTTTCCGGTGTACGTCTCGCGATTTGAATATGTGGCCTATCGCGAAATAGGCTTTATTTGCCAGCACAAGCCTTCTATTTATTTCCGGTTCTTCTTCATTGCTTGCGACCAGATCCATTCCTAGGTAAGTGAATCTACTCACATGTTCTATATCGTCAATAAAGTGTTGTTGCGCCGGTCTATTTGATCTGGTTTGTATGAGTAGTTTTGTTTTATTTGTATTTATTGCTAGCCCTGCTGCTTCTGCGCTCTGTTTCATCTCAACGTAGGTTTCTTCCGCTGTACCAAGTCACCTAGGGTTCGATAATACGAAAAGAGTTCCACCGGAGCCCAATCCTTTTGATACCGAAGGTATCTGGGATGAATGAACCTCTTTGATGGAGTATGAGCCGTATCGCTAAATCTGGAATAATAAAGCTGTGCTACTCTTAATATTCAGATGTTTAAGACATTTTTTGGGAGATATTCCTACGCAGTAAGTCACCTACGGCTTGATAACACAGAAAGAGTCCCACCAGAGCTCAATCCTTTTGATACCGTCGGTATCTGGTATGAGTGAATTTTATCCTTAGAGTAAGTGTGAGTCGTATAGCCTAATCTGGATAATCTAATATTTGCGGTAAGTCTGCCCCCTCCCTATTATGAATTTCTAGATCTACGCCTGTGTATATAGGGTGAGGCAGATAACTGGCCTATTAGAAATATCTCGGGAACTAAAGGCAACAGAATCATGAAAATTGGAATAAAGGGGTTTTGAAGGATGATCTATTAAATGAAAATATTTTCATCTCTTTTCAACTTCCGGTTATACCGGAAGTTGCTTATAACTTCGTTTTTTTAAATGGGACACTCTGTATATTTTTACATTTTTGGATTCTCTTCGATGTCTTCTTTCTTAAAATATGAGGTTTTGTACTATTATACAGGGTATTTTAAAAGATAATTACGTTTTTTATTAATTTCGTAGCAACATTCACACCCTGTAGAATTGTAGTAGTTTGACATCTAAGACTCTACTTACGTTCAAATGATTTTTAATATACTCTACTATTGTTAAGAATCATTAGTATAGCTAAATTTTTAATTTTAGTATACAGGGTTGGTCGAAACTCGGAATGAGTATTTTCTGAGTTTTCTTAAATGGAACACCCTGTATTTTTGTATTGTAGTGAAATGATATGTTATAGTACTTTTTTATTGCTTAAGCATTCCCTATACCTAACATCTTTCATTTGTGAGTTATTGGTGAATCAAGCTAAACATTAATTGCAAAAAAAAATACGTAAAATTTTATTAGGTTGGCCTTGAAAATACTCAATCCCAAATAATATTTCAGAAATAAATACATATTAATCCAGACTGGTCCCTAAAATTACCAATAATGGTTTAGCTATCAAAATACCTACGTAGTTAAGATTATTGGTGCGATAAACAATTAAGCACAAATTAAAGCAGTTAGGTATAGGGAATGCTTAAGAAATAAAAAAGTACCATAAAATATCATTTCATTACAATACTAAAATAAAGGGTGTTCCATTTAAGAAAACTCAGAAAATACTTAACAATAGTAGAGTATATTAAAAATCATTTGAACGTAAGTAGAGTTTTAGATGTCAAACTACTACAATTCTACAGGGTGTGAATTTTGCTACGAAATTAATAAAAAAACGTAATTATCTTTTAAAATACCCTGTATAATAGTACAAAACCTCATATTTTAAGAAAGAAGACATCGAAGAGAATCCAGAAATGTAAAAATATACAGGGTGTCCCATTAAAAAAACGAAGTTATAAGCAACTTCCGGTATAACCGGAAGTTGCAAAGAGATGAAAATATTTTCATTTAATAGATCATCCTTCAAAACCCCTTTATTCCAATTTTCATGATTCTGTTGCCTTTAGTTCTCGAGATATCTCTAATAGGCCCTTTATTTGCCTCACCCTGTATATGTATGTATATTACGTATACCGCACGGTTACTGCACGCGGCTCGATTTTTCAAATTTTTCCTAAATAGGATTTCGGGCCCATGCAAAAATCTCATACCGAGCGATAAGAATTATTTATTTTAATAATGTTATTGTGTGTTTTATACTTATACATTTCTTTCTTTTGCTTTTGAATAACCATGTATCAACAAGAACCAAACAGTCGACAAAGAAGTTGAATTTAAACTTGCGATTTTAACAGGACCATTTGGTAATAACAGATATAAATCATGCATTGTACACAATCCCATCGCTGTTCTTGGAGATAATTTTCATAAATCGATAAACCTACCCTTTTCTTTGCATATCCTCCCTTATTGAAACAGTTAACTTTGAAAAACAGCGAAAATGAACTCCTCGACAGGCTGTAATCGATAGCAGAACCAATAAATTTCAATTCTCGATAAAGACTCTTAAGCATCCATGAGCTTTTTGCTCCTCATCGTCTTGCCTCCGCGGAAAGCCAAAGGGGTAGGGCTGGAAGGGTGAAGATATATATTTCTTAAGGGAAAATTAACAGGGTCATAGATCTCTCTCAGACAAAAACATCTGAACGGTGAATCAATGCTGAAATAAACTTCGGAATTCTAGGGGATTAATGAGAAAATCGTTGTTTGGTATATTATACACGTTCTACGTCCCTTGGGACTACAAGAACTGTAATTGTTTAATGTGGCATATAATTTTCCAATTTCTTAATTAAATAAAAAATATTTCTATTGATTAAATATTTACTAGATATTCTTTCTATAAATTACATTTAACTACCCTAGAAATACCAAACAACAATATATAGTCGGTTCGCTAAACTCAGACACAACTGGCTAATGATTTTAGTCCGTAAATTTTTTGCTTTTGGCCAATTTTGCCAAAATTGGCAAAATTACTAACTATTTAGTAATTATTAACTATTTCGTAATTATTTTTTGGCAATTTTAACAAATTGGCAAAATTACTTGCTAAAATCACTAGCCAGTTGTGTCTGAGTTTAGCGAACCGACTATACCATCTAACTGTTTAGTTTTGACATTTTATAATGTAGCGCTCGTTCTAAGATTTTCTGGTGGTAGTTCATTCCAGGAAAAACTTTGTGAAAGTCATGGAAAATTAAATATTTCGGAAGAAGTCATAAACTAATACTATAATCATACTGCCAGGATCTAGATAAAGACGACCACCTGGAATATAATACACCGGAAGTAAAAAGAAATGAAAGAAGAAACGGATATACTAGAAGGCGGATTCAGAATCACATTGAATTAAACTCCAGTTCCAGATATCACAACAACAGAAATGTTGAAGGAAACAAATAGAAATCGCAATAAAATTGCTTTACCTACCTTATCACAACAATGTAAAAAAAACAGCTTTCGTAAGTGGAACAATTATGGAACTATGTGTCTATCTAGACTAGAACTATCTCACATACCAGCAAAGTAGTGATACGTCATATCACCAATGAGAGGCTGAAAAACTTTCCTCTGAAATACCGGAAGACCAATCCGAGTTTACCAAAGGAACAATTATTAACATATTGGACATGCCATATTTAGATATGCCATAAGGTCAGCCATGGACAATATGGAGAGACTCATCATTCAAGAAAAGGTAGTAGGTCAAAGAGGATTATAAAGGTAGGATGAGGAACAAACAGCCTTTGAACATACATATGTGAAAAACAAAATTATTGATCGACAAATTTTTTTTTTTTTATTAAACACAAGCTGTGTTTAGACTACTGAAATCTGGTCATCAGTTGACCAATTATCAGTTCTTCTGTAACGTATATTACTACATGATACATAATCTAAGATCTTAACCCTAGGGTGTCCTCTTATTTTTTTTAACAAGTATGAAATTTTAAAACTAAAACTAACACACAATACAACACTATGCTCTGCTTTTACACTAACACTTTACACTAACTCAAATGGTTTTCTTCGTTTGAGTCTTCTTTCTAACCCAGTACTATCGAGGAGCTGGATGGCCTCGATGTTTACATGACTATGGAGCCGTTGTTCGTGACTACCTGCCATCTTCTTGATAACTTTGTCTACATCTTCCATCTCAAGATCCTTGTGAAGGTCGACATTTCGGATATACCAAGGAGCATCAACGATGTTCCGTAATACTTTATTCTGGAATCTCTGGATAATCTGAATATTACTTGAATTGGCACAGCCCCAGAGTTGGCAACCATACATCCATACTGGTCTAAGTATTTGTTTGTATAAAAGTATTTTGTTATATGTGGACAATGCAGAGTTTCTTCCCATCAGCCAATACATTTTTTTTGTAACGGATACCTAATTCTTCCCCTTTCTTTTTAATGTGGACTTTCCAGCGAAGCCTTGCATCAAGTGTGATACCTAAATATTTTGCAGAAGATGCATATGGTATTTGGGCATCATTTATTCTAATTGGAATGTTTTCGATTTTTTTATTTGTAAAATTGACATGAATAGATTTAGATTCATTTAATTTGATTTTCCATTTTTTAGTCCAGTTGTGTATTTTATTGATTGCCAACTGTAATTTTTCTGCTGCTTCTTCGCTGGTATCACCTACTGCTAAGATAGCGGTGTCATCTGCAAATGTGGCTATAGTATCATTTTCCATTTCAGGTATATCGTATGTGTATAACCGGTAGAGAACAGGACCTAATACGCTTCCTTGAGGGACTCCTGCTCTGATTTCTTTTAGATCAGTGTACACGTCTTCTTGCTTAATTCTGAAATAACTGTCAGATATATATGATTGTAAAATATCTGAATATTGTTTAGCCATAAGAATTTTGAGTTTGTAGACTAAACCTTCACGCCAAACTTTGTCGAAGGCCTTAGCTACGTCTAAAAAGATTGTAGAACAGACTTTCTTTTCTTCTAATGATTCCTCAATTATCTTAGTCATTCTGTGTACCTGATCAATCGTAGAATTTTTTCCTCTTCTATTATTGGTTTTATTCTTTTTAGCAGAAGTTTCTCAAAAAGCTTCGACATCACTGGTAAAAGTGATAATGGTCTATATGAAGACACTTCATTTGGTGATTTTCCTGGTTTTGGTATCATTATAACCTCAGCTATTTTCCATAAATTTGGAACATATCTCAATCTAAATGCAGCATTGATGATGTTGGTCAATTTGACTATGGCTTTACGAGGCAGGTTTTTTAGTAATTCTCCAGTAATTAGATCATATCCTGGTGCCTTCTTAGGATTTATATTGTCTTTTATTTCATCAGCTACTTCCTTCGGGGATGTTGGTCTGATTCTCTCCTCTGTCTGATTAGGCTCTATCGATATTTGATCATTATTTTGGTCATCATGCGGTTTAAATGTATTTTCTAAATATGTGGCAAATCTCTCTGCCTTTTGCTCATTACTTCTAGCCCAGCTACCATCTTCTAGTTTAATGGGTGGAGAATGGGTTGCTGGTCTTTTTAGCCTTTTTGTAGCTTTCCATAGAGAGTACTCTGTGCTACTATTATCCGTCAACTCTCTCAGGTAATAACTGATTGACTCATTTTTTATATTTTGAATCTCTCTTTTAAGTTTTTGACTAGCATTGTTTAAATTTGTTTTATCTTGGGGTGCTCTGGCTTGTTGCCACTTCCTTCTAAGTTTTCTTTTCTCTTTAATTAACTTTTTAATTTCTTTCGGATAGTTGTTTCCTTTGACGTTTGATCTTATAGTAGGAGTACTTTCCCATGCTGATTTTTGTATATTTTGTACAAGCAACTCAACTTCCTCATCTAGTTGTTCAGGTTTTTTTAATGGTACTGCTAGTTCAATTCTATCTTCAAGGATTGATCTAAAACTTTCCCAGTCTGTTAGTTTATTTGTTAGTATTGGGTTGCAATCCTTTCTGATAATCGTGTCACTCACAGTGAGTATTATGGGTGAATGATCTGAATTCATATCCCAACCTTCATTAATATCTACATAGTTGGATGAAATATTTTTAATAACAAAGAAATAAATTAAGTCCGGTATTTTGTTTGTATCTGTTGGCCAATAAGTCGGTCTACCTGTTGATATTACAGTGGAACCTCGATAAGTCGGCCCCCGATAACCCGGAAGTCCGGCTAACCCGGACCGATTTTCATCGGACAAACATTTCAACAATAAAAATGTATGTATTATGTTAAAACAATTTATCTGCAACCGCTTCTGGAATGTCTTAAAAATATCGAATTTCATTGATAAAACTTCCCTTCAATCATAATATAATATTTGAGAGATAATGGGTATCTGTGTAATTTGAACTATATGATAGTAAAAATGACTCATGCACACGGCGACGGCAGAGCGACATTCATTATCGCAAACAACAGGCACCTGTTATTCCTTTATTTATTTTCAACTGTCTTTTAAAAAATTGTTTTTTAAACAATGGTCTTTTAAACAATGAAAGAGTCACTGTTCTTAAATTACATAAGCAGACCAGACTAAATTATTGACACAACCAAACTGACTGAGTTTTTTTACCTAGAAATTAATAATACTCTATATTGTCTATATACTAAACATAATTGTCTATATACAACCATTCATAGGTAACTGTGCATATATATTTCATATTATTTTGCTTATAAGGGACTTTATCTATAAGTATACCGTATTTTATTAATTTTTACCATGCTCTCCGGCTAACCCGGATTTTCGATAACCCGGATCGGCCGCGGTCCCGATTAATCCGAGTTATCGAGGTTCCACTGTACTTCACATTTCTGTTCTTTTATGGATGCCAGTAACTCTTTTCCTTTAGTTGTTGTTAATCTTGATCCCCATTGGGTATGCTTTGCATTAAAGTCACCTCCAATGATATATCTTTTTCTCAAACTTTTCAAGTATTCTACATACTGTTCTTTTTTAAAGAAATGCCTAGGGGGGCTATAAATTGAGCTTACATTAACTTCGCAATTAGTTTTGAGTTTGACACATACCGTAGTTGCTTGTATGTGTTCTGTTTCATATTTTAGCTCCTCATAATGTTCAGTGTTATCTTTTATTATTAGTGCGCTGCCTCCTTTGGCTGCATTGTCAGGATGTATAGTGTGGTATACCCTGTATCCTCTAAGCTTTATAAAAGATTGTTTCGTGAAATGTGTTTCAGCTATGAGACATAAATCAACTTCTTCTGTATCTAGGATAGTTTGCAGTTCATTTTTATGTTGTAGAAGCCCATTGGCATTCCATTCCATGATTCGTAGTTGCTTAGCCATTTCGAATTTTCGGTATAGCTCCTTTAGCGCTATGTTCCAATCTAGTAACGCGTATATCTATTTGTGTTATTTTGTCATCTATCTTGATGAGTTTTTCTAATATTATTTTCAATGTATTCTCGGTTTCCAATTCTTGGTCCGTTTGTTTTACATTATTAACTACATCACTGTATTTTCTATTTGCAGTGACGTTTTGTGCTTTTGGCTTTTCCTTCTCATTGACCCTTTGTGGTGGTTTTGGTAGACTGGCCTTATTTGTGATCGACAAAATTACTGCTAAAAATGGTTAAAAAAAAAATACAAACTATATAGAATTTATAGAATTATTGGTAGCAAACTACACCATTGCAAGCACATCAGAGAGAAGAGTTTTCTATCTATTACATTCTTAATTCATGTAATATTCTAAAATTAAATCTGAATAAAATTCAAACAGCTACGAAAGTAAATTGCTGAAGTATAAAACACAAGTCACATAAAGTTACAAATTGCAACATATTTTCTTTTAAATTTCACCCCCCTTTTGATTTACCAAGCTGTGGAAATCGGAGACAAATTTCCTCTTTTTACACAATTTAACCTGTTATCGAGTGCATTTTATTTCGGGGATGTGCCACATATCCCGAGGGCGGTTTCTCGGATACAGTGACTTGTTATCATCGGTGACGGTGGCTTCAATAGACCCTCGAATGCACTGACCAATTCCGGGGGTTGTTTTATAGTGATTTTATACCGGAACACAGATAAAAAGATCAATTTAAAAAGCCTCCAATGTAATAGAAGGCTATTTTGTTTGGAAAACAGTTTTTTTAGGGACTGAAGAGTATTATTTGAGGATTCAATTAGTGGCCAAAGGGTTTTGTTCGCTAATCGGAATTTTCACGAGGATTTTTGCGGGTTTTTACTTTGTGTCAAGGATTTGATAGCTTAACTACACAAACATTGACGATTTAGATTTCGTTTGGAGAAAAAAAATTCTACAATATTGTCTATTTTTTTAGGTAAAATATAACACTGCAATTTAAAAAACATAACACGAAATATAATTATTTTAAAATCAATAGACATGTTCTAAAAAAATGGCTTAGAATGAATGAAATAGTAGTTTTGATTCAGTGAATTTGTACTCTACAAGCTCCCTAGTGGGAAAGTTTTGGGGTAGTTCTGATTTCTTTCATTATATATGGATTTTGGGCTGCTGAATCCGAATATGAGGTTTGCGGACAAAATTTCTTGCCGGAACATTGAAAAAATCGCGAGAAAATCGAAAAATTTCAGATTTTTTCCGCTTTTTTGCTCAAATCTCGAAAACTATTAACTTTTAGTAAATGGTCTGTTAACAGAAATTAAAGTTCTTAAAATTATCTACAAATATCACTATTTACTTTTTTTTCAGACGAACCGTTCGGTCTAAAGTGCAAGTTGAAAATTGCCAATTTTTAACAGTCTCGGCAAAACCCACTTTTTACATTCCAAAACTTTAGTTTTTATTAGAATGCTGCCATTTGATAAATTTCTCCTAGTTTTCTGTACAGATAATAAATGTTAGTTCATAATATGAATATGGTATGTCTCTTCTTACAGCTTCCATGAATCCATTCCATCCTAATATACCGAGAATGTCTCTGCTTTTCCCTTAGAGCCACAGAAGATCAGGCACAGATATGAAGTCACAGTTTCAGTTGGTGTTAAAATTCCCTTGGGATCTTGATTTCTGATAAACCTTGAGGTTTTGTCCTTTGAAAATGTATTAGTTGTACAGCTCTCTGACTTCCATAAACCTCAGGTGCGGGTTTAGTTTTTAGCCGAGGAATGGATTAGTTAGGAGCTATTGCATGTTTTGGTACAATACAAAAAATGCTACCCATGACGTAAAAAGTGTGGTATCCGTCGATTGTATGTACGTTAACCCTTTTTGTCCCAACGCTGCATATTATATATGTTTTTGAAAAAGTGGGTCTGTATTCCCAGCCGCCTTATATATACGTTCAAGGTGTTATGGTCTCAATTTACCAAAGCCGAAAATATGCGTTGCTTATAAAATTTTAGACTCATTGGTGTCCCAATGCCGCAGAAATATGTCCGAAAATGTTAGATTATTGTTCCCAAAGCCTCAAAATGTTGGCACCTAAGACAGGTCATGCGGACCCATTGTCGTATATATTTGTTCACATATTTTAGATATATGCTATATTGTAGCACTGGTGGCAACGCTTATAGGTAGCTGCTAGAAGGTGAAGCGTTTGTAGCCACAGAAAAGACCAGAAAAAAAGAAGCGAATCGAGATACATGTGTTCAAGATGCGAAGTTGGCCTTATCGTAGTGTCATGTTTTGAGGAGTTTTCGTACACCTGTTGTGTAAAGCACGGCTGGTCAATTTTCTGCGGATCGCCTGCGATTGCTGACACTTCCAGATAAACAACGCGCTTGCTCAAAGTCTTGAGGCGGCAGTAAGGCCCAAATAGTTGGTCTCACAGTTCTTTGAAGGGCTAGCCGTTTTCTCTACAAAAAGTACGGCTCAAGAAAATAGGTTGATGTAGTTTCCTCTTTGGGGTTTTGTTTATCCTATATGGGAACTGTTCGCCTGGAAGTGTCAGCATTCGCAGGCGATCCGCAGAAAATTGACCTGCCGTGCTTTACACAGCAGGTGTACGATAAACGCTGATTTTAACGTACATATAATCGACGTAGCTTCTAAGTAATCCATTCCTCGGATAAAAAGAAACCCGCGCCTGAGGTTTATGGAAGTCAGGGAGCTGTTCAACTAATTCATTTTAAAAGGACAAAACCTCAAGGTTTATCAGAAATCAAGATAACAGATCCGAAGGAAATGTTCACACCAACTAAAACTGTGACTCCATCTGTGCCTGATCTTCTGTGGCTCTAAGGGAAAAGCAGAGACATTCCCGACCTCTTAGGACGGAATGGACTCATGGAAGCTGTCACAAGAGAGATACCATACCTATGAACTAACATTTATTATTTGTACAGAAAACTACGAGAAATTTATCAAATGACAGCATTCTAATAAAGAATAAAGTTTTGGAATGTAAAAAGTGGGTTTTGCCGAGACCGTAAAAAATTGGCAATTTTCAACTTGTACTTTAGACCGAACGGTTCGTCTGAAAAAAAAAAGTAAATAGTGATATTTGTAGATAATTTTAAGTAATTTATTTTCTGTTCACAAACCATTTACTAAAAGTAAATAGTTTTCAAGATTTGAGCAAAAAAGCGGAAAAAAGCTGAAATTTTTCGCTTTTTTCGCGATTTTTTCAATGTTTCGACAAGAAATTTTGTCCGCAAACCTCATATTCGGATTCAGCGGCCCAAAATCCATATATAATGAAAGAAATCAGAACTACCCCAAAACTTTCCTAGTAAAAACACAATTTTATTGAATTATTTGAGAATAGTAAAATATAGAGACATTAAAAATTAAGAATTTCTAAAAAAAATATTAGAAGAAGCAGAATTAAAAAAAGAATAAAATGGCATTAAATTTCTGCTCCATTAACCTAAATGCTTTTTTTCACTAAGAATCAAATCTTAGTTTTGTTTTGTTGCTGTGGTGGTGTTATTATTGTGAGGTTGCGATGTTGCAAAAGAAACCAGTCAGTCAATTGAACTCAGAATAGGTGGACTTATGGAACCTATAGATAGAGGAAATGGAATAAGACAGGGGGATTCACCACGCCCAATGCTATTCAATCTATTTATAAGAACAATTAAATTAAAATTACCTGTTACGCAGACGATGCAATATGAAGATTCAATATGAAACCCAAAATGAAAATAGCCTTTAACACTAGAAGCACCAGAGCGGTCATTTTGACTGCTTTCTATTTTTGACACTTTGTTTTACTCATTCATAGTTATTTTAGAAACTTGATAATTTATGACTTTTCCTAGATCTATTTAAATCTATTTAAAGATTGTAATTTCTCTTTTACAGCTACTTAGCGGAATTACTTTTTAAGCTATGTTAATGTCTACCTAGAAGTACCAGAGCAGTCATTTTGACTGCTTTCGCTTTTTGACCCTCTCTATTACTCATTCATATTTATTTTACAAAATTTATAATTTAGGACTTTAATATTTATTTGAGAATTATAATTTCTCTTTTACAGGTACTTTTACAGTATAATTACATTTTTAATATAGTTAATGTCTACCTAGAAAAATTGGGTAGTAATGACAAGGTATTCTACATTTTGTTCTATTTTTCTGGGAAATTTTTACTTATTTTATGTATAAAATGCATCGAAAACATTTGTTATTAGGTAATTTGAGTATACTCTTTGCAAGTGCGTGCTCAATATATATTTTGATTTTTCATTGTGATCTTTCTCTTCTCTGCTGTTATCACGTCTCGTCGATATTTGACTGAGCAATAACTATTGGAGTGGTTACAAAATTTGTCAGATAATGAATATGCAGTAGAGTTATGTGATGAAAATGTATCCAATAATGAAGAAGACGAGTATGTGCCTGATAAAGTTGATCAAGGACATTCATCGGGTAGCGATTCTGAAGATGAAGTTGAGATTGAGGATATGCTCAGTACTTCTGCTTCAACTTAGAATGCTGACTCCAATACCTCTTTAGGAATTATTACCAACCGGGTAAGAGGAATTCGCGGAAGCAGTTTAGAGAATTCCTCCATCGACACTATAGGATGGGAGTTACTTTGCAATAGCGCTAGTACACCAGGTTAGCAACTATATTATATTAGTAGCTTCACTAGCTTATATTTATGTATTCACTTAGGCATATAATATTTTTGGGCATATTATTTTTTTCATCTGCCTATCCGTGATGAATGTTGGCGACCATCATGGAAATTTTTACCTTATCCGCAGAATGTTCTTCTTCCTGGGCCCCGTTTTCCAAATATTTTTTCTTGCAGGATGGCTTCTAGAAGGGTATACAGTCGACTCTCGTTAATTCGAAACTCTAGGGACTCTTAAAATATTACGAATTATTGAGTGTTTGAAATATCAAATGGTTCGAAATTGGTGAGAGAAAATAAATAAAATTTCGAATTATTAAGTGTTGATTATTTACTAACAGCTACAGTCCATCTAGAGGTCCATTTAGAGGAGAAGTTTAGAGGTCCATTTCGTGTACATACATACATATATGTATTCCTAATGTGAATTAATCAATCTTTGGAAAGGATTGTATTATACTGGTTTGCTTCAAAGCACATTGCAGCTGCTCAGACTGCTCAATAATTTTGTTTAAGAGAAAAGGTGCCTGAAATGCTTTTTCATCACTTTCATTTTGTAGACAGAAGGTTTGTAAGGTATCGAATGAGGATATTGCTTCCTTAACTGACACCTCTGCCAAAGGTTCTGATGTATCGTACTCATCTTCATCGTTACTTTTTTCATTCGTATCTGTCGCAGATAAAATTTCGCGATCGGTTAGTGAACCTGAGACAGCAACATCTTCATCCACTTGAACAATGTCAGAAAAACTCAAACCGCTGATGTCAACTAATGGTTCTATTGCTGGTTCTTCATCATCCATAAGTAGTGGAAGATCTTCCTGATCTTCTTTTAAGAAACCGGATTTTTTTAAGCAGTTGAGAATAGTTATGAGTGTTACACCTCTTCATGCTTTGTCAATCAGTAAAATAGCTGTCAGGACCGTGATATTTGCAGTTAGCTGCTAACATTTTTCGTTCGAATTACCAAGTGTATAAAAATTTATTAATTTAGTTCGAAATATAAAGAGATTTTTTAGGGAAATCGTGATAACTTTGAATTATAGAGAGACACGAATTATCGCAGGTTTGAATTAACGCGAGTCGACTGTATCTGGATTCATTTCGCATAATGTGTCAAAAGTATTCGAACTTTCGAGATTTGATGGTGGTACCTCTCGGTTCTTCTACATTCTTTTGAGGACCTCCTCATTTGTGACTCTCCGATTTTTTGTGGCTATTCTCCAATATAGCCACATTTGGAACGCTTCCAATTTTCTGCACATATTCTTTGTTCAAGGTCCACGACTCAACACCACAAAAAACTGCAGAGAAGACGTAGCAGGTGAAAGTGAAAAACATGTGAAATTTGTCATATACATAAATGTAAATAAAATTTGTGTGGGTCTTGTACAAGCAAAATTGAAAAATTTTGATACTGCATAAATCGTGCTTAATACCCCAGGCTGTGGGTGAAAAATAGGTCGATTTCAGGATATAATTCAGGAATTTTTGAAACCTATCAGGTGTTGTAAAAGACGATGCCAGGAATAACTTCTACTAAAATGTAACCAAAAATATTGTGCGCTTTTTTTTCTATTGCGATTTTCATTTGTTAAATTTGCAATTTTTAATGATTTTTAATTTTGCAGCTTAGGCTATTGATTTTAGAGAAAAACTTTAATAGAAAGTTGTAGTAAATTAAAAAACCTACAATTTGAGCTATGGTAAGTTAAATTTCGTTAATTGGTTATTGCAAAACAGCCTGCGGAAGGTTCAAAATGGCCGTTGTTTACAATTGCATTATTTATTGTACGAATAATTTTTTTTTATTTTTCAAAGCTTTAAAATGAAGATCTTTCAATTCCAAACATAAAAAAAATTGTAAAGCCAGATTAACGAATTTGTTGCTTAGATATTATAAATTGTTTATCCCAAGAGGTCAAATGTCGAAGGCTATAACTTTTTGAAAAAAAAAATCGTAGAGAGTTGGTGAAACATCTAATCTCCTTCTATAAAGAGTTATATTTTCATACTCTAATGTAAATAAATGCCTAAACATTTTTAAACCTCTAATTTTTTTGTTTGAAATAAGGGGGCAAATTTCGTTATAAACATTTAGAGCTGAAGCGGCCCTGTACATCCTATGAGTTTTTAACTTACAGATTATTGTTGCTGAAGATGAAACGAAGATTTATAACAAAAAAATAAAAAATTTCTACGACCAACTGAAGCCGAGATAATTTTTGGGTTTGAAAATAAGGGGGCAAATTTCGTTAAAAATATTTAGAGCTCAAACGGCTCTGTACATCCTATGAGTTTCTAACTTACAGATTATTATTGCTGAATACAAAACGAAGATTTATGAAAAAATTAAAATTTTCTACTACCAACTGAAGCCGAGATAATTGTTTTTTTTTTCTTAAGTCGTAGTGCCTTTATTTATAACAATTAAGAAATTATTTTACAGTCATTGACTAAAGAAAGACTTATATTGTCTTAAAATAAAAATTATTATAAAATATAATTACATTTAATTATTAAAAATTTAGGGCACCGATTTAAAAAATAATTTTTAATAATTAAATGTAATTATATTTTATAATAATTTTTATTGTAAGATAGTATAAGTCTTTCTTTAGTCAATGACTGTAAAATAATTTCTTAATTGTTATAAATAAAGGCACTACGATTTAAGAAAAAAAAAAAACAATTATCTCGGCTTCAGTTAGTTGTAGAAAATTTTTATTTTTTTATAAATCTTCGTTTCGTCTTCAGCAACAATAATCTGTAAGTTAGAAACTCATAGGATGTACAGGGCCGCTTCAGCTCTAAATGTTTATAACGAAATTTGCCCCCTTATTTTCAAACCCAAAAATTATCTCTGCTTCAGTTGGTCGTAGAAATTTTTTATTTTTTTATGAATCTTTGTTTCATCTTCAGCAACAATAATCTGTAAGTTAAAAACTCATAGGATGTACAGGGCCGCTTTAGCTCTAAATGTTTTTAACGAAATATGCCCCCTTATTTTCAAACCCAAAAATTAGAGGTTTAAAAATGTTTACGCATTTATTTACATCAGAATATGAAAATATAACTCTTTAGAAGGAGACTGGATGTTTCACCAACTCTCTACGATTTTTTTTCAAAAAGTTATAGCCTTCGACATTTGACCTCTTGGGATAAACAATTTATAATATCTAAGCAACAAATTCGTTAATCTGGCTTTACAATTTTTTTTTATATTTGGAATTGAAAGATCTTCATTTTAAAGCTTTAAAAAATAAAAAAAATTATTCGTACAATAAATAATGCAATTGTAAAAAACGGCCATTTTGGACATTTTCCAGGCTGTTTTGCAATAACCAATAAACGAAATTAAACTTACCATAGCTCAAATTGTAGGTTTTTTAATTTACTACAACATTCTATTAAAAAGTTTTTCTCTAGAATCAATATCCTAAGCTGCAAAATTAAAAATCATTAAGAATTGCAAATTTAACAAATGAAAATCGCAATAGAAAAAAAAAGCGCAACAATATTTTTGGTTACATTTTAGTAGAAGTTATTCCTGGCATCGTCCTCTACAACACCTGATATGTTTCAAAAATTCCTGAATTATATCACGTTTTTTCACCCACAGCCTGGGGTATAAATAATTAAATGATTCATTTATAGTTATTTATGATATAAGTGTTAAAAGTACACGTTTAAGGCACGCATGTGAAAGTTTGCAAAATGAGCGAAGCGAGTTCTGCAATTCACATGAGTGCCTTAAAAATGTACTTTTTAACACGCATATCATACAATATTTTTTCTACAAACGTAATTACAGGACAATATCTACAAAAAATTTTACTTGAACTTGACTGATGTTCCATTTTTATATTTTTTTGACATTACATCAAAATTGCCTATACGGTCAATACGAACTGCAGTGCCATAAAAATTTTAAAGCACTAGTGCCTTAAAGTAGCATTTTTAACGCTCGTATGGAGTGCTAAAAATTGCATTTTGAACACGCTTGTAGAAAAAATTAATTGAATATGTCTTTTTCCGCAAATCGCCAGGAAATTTTGACATTCCTGTCAAAATTTCTTGAAGAAAAAGTCAGGACTTCCTTACTGTAAGGAAATGTCATTTTCTTACTGTAAGGAAATGATATTTCCGTACAGTTGTTAGTGTTCTACATAAATGATAGAAAATTATTAATAATCCATAAAACGTCTGTATGCATTTTCGTACTTTTCTCTTGATTTCTTTGGCAATAATTCTAATGAAGCAGTATTTACTGCCTCAACCAGCTCTGGAGGAGTCCCAGGAATGGAAATTTCATCATCACTTATCATTTTACTTTCGAGAAGCAATTAAATTTATAAACGTCAAGTTTGACAATTCAACCTCAATACGTTTCCATAGTAACCCAAGTAATTTTATTAGGAATTTCAAAGCACCATTTATTTGGGAATAAAATTATCGCGTTTTTTTTTAAATCAATCACTATCTGTCGAATTTTAAACGATTTGCTGAAAAATAGTATGTTTACCTCGTAGGAAAAGCCACATTCCTGGACTCTGTGTTGCTAAGTCTCGGCTTGCGCCTCGACTTAGCAATCTTCACAGTCGTCCAGGAATGTTAAGCTTTTCCTACCCGGTAAACAATGTACTATTATTATTAGTTATTAACTCAATATAGGTTTTTATCAAGTAAAAAAGAATTCAAAAACGGCTGACAATAGAAATTCTAATACCCGTCATTTTTACCGCTGCGGTGCTTCTAGGTATGCAGAAATGTTGGTGCTTCCAATGTTAAAGACTATTTCACAGATTTAATACAAGACCAAAAAGATTTAATACGAAGATTTTAACTCAGAAAACTAGAAGAGTAGTAATCAGTAAAAAACCAATAAGATAACTGAAATTCGATGAAGATTATTGAACAAGTAATGTAAATAAAGTATCTAGGGATTACACACTCCAGCTATGAAGACGTTGAAAAATAAATAAACGATCAAGTAAAAGAGCAAATAGAATAGCAGGATGCGTTTAATACGACACGCCAAAATACCGACATACCAAAATCTCGGACATCTTGGATATTAGTGCACCCTATGTAAAGCACAGGGGTCAATCCATGCCAAGTGGTCCAATATAAATTAAGTTGGTTGCTTGACTATTTTTAATATTTTTTATTTTTCTACCTCTTAAACTTCAGGCTATAGAGACTACAGAATTCCATTTATTTTATTTTAAAAAAATTTAGTTTGCCGATGACGGCCATTTTTGTTAAAGCGTATCGATCATTTTCACGGAAAACATGACTTCGCTCTTTAGCCAATATTTTCACCGAGGTTTGTCCTAGAACAATAAATCAAAAACCAAAATTTTTAGAAAAGTATGCTCTAAAAAAATGGTTTATAGCATTATTTAATTTAAAACTACCGTTAAGGCCTTAAATGAACCTCAAAATTTGAAAAGATAAACTGATAAAATTCCATTTTCAGCATTTTTTTAACAGCATAAAGCAAGCCGATAATGGTTTGTAATTTTTTTCTGCAAAAGACATACGTCCATACTTTAAGTAAAAAAAGTTTTAGCTTTGAGACTTAAGTAAATTTTTTCAAAAAAAATCTCAAAAATGTAATTTTCTGAAAAATCTCAAAATTTGACCCCTTATATCTCTGATGGGCACGGATGAAAAAATTTGAAATTTGGCTGAATGTTAGCCCCTAGCAAGTAGAATAAGGAGTAAAAATTTGGAGTTGCAGACTTACCTCCTCACCTTATAGGAGTTACAGGCCTGAAAATTGGTCAAAAATCAAAATGGTCAAAATTTGAGCGTTTGCGGGCAGGGCAATTAAAATTCAAATAAACTATCTAATGAAATAAAATTTAATCGATTTTCACAAGATTTCACAATGAATACAAATTTATACAGGGTGGGCCAAAGAAAAGAGTTCACCATGATATTTGGCAGTTATTATATTTTAAAGGAATGCCGAAACAGGTCGATTTTTATTTTTAAATTACAGTTTTTCTATATATATTCCATACGTCTCCATGACGTGTCATCGTCAGTGACGTGACGTCATCCACCTGGGCGTGATGACGCAAATGACATTTTAATGGCATTATTTGTCAAATAAACATTGCTTTTCGCTTAAATTAAATGTTCAAACTGTCAAGAGACAGGTGGGAGGCTGTCTGTGATTTAATTTAAGCGAAAAGAAATGTTTATTTGTGAAATAGACATTTTTTTTATTGCAGTACAATGTACCTATTTTTAGTTGCCACAATACCCCTATTCCCATTTAAAAAAATCATCGATTACGTCATCACGCTCTGATGGATGGCGTCACGTAGTATGAGATATATCCCAAAAAGTTGCAATATAATAAAAATTAAAAATGGACCTATTTCATCATTTCCTTTAAATCTAATAGGTAACTATTGCCAAATATCGAGGTGGACTCTTTTCTTTGGCCCACCCTGTATAAATTTGTATTGATTGTGAAATCTGGTGAAAATAGATTAATTTTTATTTCATTAGACAGTTTATTCGAATTTTAATTACCCTGCCTGCAAACGCTCAAATTTTGACCATTTTGATTTTTGACCATTTTTTCAGGCCTGTAACTCCTATATGAGGTAAGTCTGCAACTCCAAATTTTTAGGCCTTATTTTACTTGCTAGGGGCTAACATTCAGCCAAATTTCAAATTTTTTCATCCGTGCCCATCAGAGATATAAGGGGTCAAACATTGAGATTTTTCAAAAAATTACATTTTTGAAATTTTTTTTTAAAAATTTACTCAAGTCTCAAAGCTCTAACTTTTTTTACTTAAAGTATGGACGGATGTATTTTGCAGAAAAAAATTACAAACCATTATCGGCTTGCCTTATGCTGTTAAAAAAAATGCTGAAAATGGAATTTTATCAGTTTATCTTTTCAAAATTTGAGGTTCATTTAAGGCCTTAACGGTAGTTTAAAATTAAATAATGCTACAAGCCGTTTTCTAGAGCACACTTTTCTAAAAAGTTTGGTTTTTAATTTATTGTTCTAGGACAAACCTCAATAAAAATATTGGCTAAAGAGTGAAGCCATGTTTTCCGTGAAAATGATCGAAACGCTTTAACAAAAATGGCCGTCATCGGCAAACTAAATTTTTTAAAAATAAAATGAATGCAATTTTGTACTCTCTATAGACTGAAGTTTAAAAGGTAGAAAAATCAAAAATATTAAAAATAGTCAAGCAACCACCTTTGGACCACTTGGCTTGGATTGACCCACAGCTGAATCTTATGTTTGTGCGTCACAGTGTTGCCATGCCATTTCTTTCATAATTTCAATCAATGTTAAATGTAACTACAAGAATAATAGAATAAGAACGTTTACTTCTCCGTCATTATACTAGGTAGAATATCAAATGAGGAGTCAAATGAAATCCTATAATCCAAGGATAGTATTAAAGGTGAGAAATTAAACCTAGATTGTCTGTCCCTCAAAAAATAAGCGTTATATTGGGGATTTCTAATGTCGACAATAAAAGTTGCACTATTTTTTTTTCTATAAAACATTTTGATCTAAAACTTACCAGAAAACTTCTTTGTACTCTCTACTTTCAAATAAATGTGATTAAGAAGCTAAATTTTAAACTTCGTCACACAACTTTTGCGATTAAACTTTGCAATGCACAAATCCGCACCTTTTTCTTTGAAAAATTCATAACCTTTATCATGATAAGAATAAAAACTTAAAGCAGGTACCCTTGTCTTCAGAAATGTTAGAGCTATATACTGTAAAAATTTCAGAAAAAAAATATTAAAATGGAACAGAGTTGTAGCGAGGTAAACGCAAAAAACGTGATTTCATTTTTTTTTATTTTTAGGTTAAAATTGCGATTTTGACAATGTTCCCCCACATAAAATTCAAAATAAACCTCATTTTCGTTCTCTGACCCTTGAAAATATAAAGTATGAATAAAATTAGCCGTTCACCACTCCGTGGTCAGTATCTCGAAAAGTAAGCGCTTTTTTAAAGGGTGTCCCGCTCGTGTATAATATCACAAAAAATTGTAACGTGATAGTATGAAAAAATAGAGGATACGGCAACGGTGTTACAAGTGATGGTCGGATCCAATCAATGCCAAAATCTACACAGACATATTAGGGTGCACTAATATCCAAGATGTCCAAAATCTCTACATGCCAAAATCCCGACATGCCACAATCCTCGCATAAGTAAAAGTCCCGACCACTACATTTTGAATATTTATTGTTTCCTGTTCAAATCCAGTACCAAATCTTACCTAAAATTAATTACTTACCTACTAATAAGTAATAATAATAATAGTCTCCCGTTTTATACCGCTCACGTGGCTTTGGGAGTATAGCAGGGTAGTGTGCTATATTTGGGGCCTACGGTACACAAGGCAGGTAACAGGGCCAGTGCTACGCTTCAACTGCCTGTTACTACCCCTGGTTTTACCCAAGGTACTCATTTTATTCACGCTGTTATTCACGCTGAGTCGACCTGGGGCCTATAAACATTTTAAAAATGTCTAGTTGTTCTTGCCGGCGCGGCGGTAGGATTTGAACTCCGGACCACCGGCACGCGAACCAAGCACACTACCGCTTAGCTACGCCGGACCTAATTATTATGTATTTTAAAAGGCACAATATGAAATTAACAATAAGTAATAAAAATATTCGTACTATTCATTTTTATTAAGACAAGAACGATACAATTAGTGACCCAATATAATAAGTAAAACAAGCTATTCATTTAAAATTGGATTATTTTTAAAAAATATCTAATGCAAAAATTTTTCGCGAATTAGTCAGTTTTAATTTATTTCCAAGTAGGTGATGAAAATTATGTTTGAAATAATACTGTGACGTAACAAAAATAGAAAGGATACTATGTATTAGGTACAGTTTTGAAAATCTGGCAGGATTTTTGATTTGTCGGGATTTTGGCCTGTCAGAATTCTGGCATCTCGGGATTTTGGCCTGTCGAGATTCTGGCATGTCGGGATTTTGGCGTGTAGAGATTTTGGCGTGTCGGGATTCTGGCGTGTCGTAATTTTGGCCGCCAGGATTTTGGCTGTCAATGGAGTGACTAAATTTCACAAAGGAAGAAAAAGATATTGACTATATGCATATTACGGTCTTTTAATATTTTTTAGTGTAAAAGACAATCGATTTAGTGAAAGTTCGACAATCTCTCAGAGAGACGACTATATAATTCAAATTAGGGACTTGGTAAACAGAGAAATAAAGACTTAATCCAAATACTACTAATCTACTCAAATTTTGAAAAAATAAATGAAAACAGAACAAAACAGAAACAATATAATATAATATATTGTTTCTGTTTTGTTTTGTTTTCATTTATTTTGTATGTAATAAAGAGAATATTTGAAATATAAATAACTAAATAAAGTACTACAATATTGTAACTCGAAAGAAATATGAAGTGTGTAACGTCTATTGAAAATATGGAGTAATATTAGATGCAGAAATATGCAACAAAAGCCTAAATAATACTTAAGTAAAAAAAGCATTATAGGTTGGTACGGTTGTATGATGAGAACCAAATGCATGACCTTAATTTTTTCTGCTGCCACGAAAACAATGACCACGTTTTAACTTCCATTGACGCATATTTTGAGCCTTGTGGCCCTTCTTCTACCTTGAGCACGTTTGCCTATAATTTTAATCAGGGCCGCACCAAGGCTTTCAAGCGCCCCGGGGCAAGAAAATTTAGGCGCTCCTTTCCTCCTCCATTTGTAAGTAGTTTTTTGCAACTTATTGAATCGGTTTACCATATTCGTTGCGTGACTATGGTGGCGTTGACATTGAAACAATGCCAACGTGAGTACTGGCGAAATATGACAACATTGGAGCTATCTTTGTAATGTCATTAGTCATTGTTTGTATCAAAATATAAAAATGTCAGTTGAGGGCGCTAGGTGATGTCGCGTCAGTCAGCACAAAGCGAAAACCTACAAACTATTTGTTTCATCATCATTCTCTTTGCCTTTATCTCTATACGGGGTCAGCTCCCCTATTTGCATTTCTCAATAAGTTTCTGTCTTGGATCATATCGATATTAATCCGCTTTACCGACATGTCCTGCTTAAGCCTCTCCCCCCAGGTCTTCTTTTGTGTTCCTCTCTTACTCCTTCCAGGAACCTGCAGTTCAAGAATTCTTCGTATTCGGTGACTAACGTCTCGACGTTGAACATGACCAAACCATCTTAACCTATGCTCTCTCATTTTGGCACCTATTGGTGTCAACCCTAGACTTCCCCTAATATACTCATTCCCAATCCCATCCTTCTTTGTCACTCCATTCATCCATTTAAGCATTCTCGTTTCTGCCACATGCATTGGTTATTCTTCTTTCTTTTTAACTGTCCAACATTCACTTCCGTACATCATAGCTGGCCTTATAGCTGTCTTATAGAATTTCCCTTCAGTTTCACTGGAATTTTTCTATCACGCAACAAACCACTCGCTTCATTCCACTGCATCCATCATCCATCCAACTCTAATTCCACTACATGCATCTCCATCTATTTCCCCATTACTCTGTAATACCGATCGTAGGTAGTTAAAAGTAAAAGTATTACTTTTCAAAAAGTTTTAAACCCTTTTCCTCAAGAGCTTGTCTCCACTGTTCCAGTTTTTTTTCTAAGTCGCTTTTACTATTTCATACTAACACTACACCAACAGCATACATTAAGAATCAGGGAATGTTACCCTATAGCTCCAAATACCTAGTATTTGGGTCACCTGATGAGAGGTCATAAATACGCATTACTTCAAAATATAGTGCAAGGCAAAATAGAAGGAAAACAGAATCAAGGCCGTAGAAGAATATCGTTGATGCGGAATTTGAGAGAGTGGTTTGGCTGCACCACTAATGAACTTTTTAGGTCAGCTGTAAACAAAGTCAGGGTAGCCTTGATGATTTCCAATCTCCGATAGGAGTGGCACAAGAAGAAGAAGACCCTGTAGCTTCGCTGTTATCTGATCCAAAACTAATAAGAATAAATAAAGACTAAGCACTGAGTCTTGGTACACGTGCAATCCTATTTTCACATGAAATTTATCAGTCTCTTCCACACCTGCCCTAACACTAATTGTTGCTCCCTCATACATATCCCTCACAATGTTTACACATTCATCCGGAACTCCTTTGTTATTGTGTGCCCACCACAGAATCTTTCGAGGAATTTCGAGAAATTCTACAGATATACATCATATTATAATACATCATATTATAAGCGTTTGTTTCTTTATTCCTGTATTTTTCCATCAGCTGCCTGATAATGAAAATTGCATCTGTTGTTGATCTGTCCTGCACAAACCCAAATTGATTATCACATATTTCAATCATTATCAATTACTCTCCCCCATATTTTCATGGTGTGACTAAGTAGTTTTATGGCTCTGTAGTTTGTACATTGTTGTATCTCCCATGTTTTTGTAAACAGGTACTAATATACTAATTTTCAATTCGTCTGGCATTTGTCCAAAGTCCATAGTCATATTAAATAAACTTGTTAGCCACCTTGTTCCTGTCTCTCGTAAAGCTCTCCACACTTCCTCAGAAATATCATCTTTTCCAACTGCTTGTCCTTTCATTATTCTTGAAATGCTAGACTCCACTTCTTCGTTATTTACAAACAACAACGATTACACTATCACAGAACAAACATATAGTTAAACATATAGTTCAGACAGTACAGTTCAGATATATAGTTCTAACAAATAGTTCAGTTGAGATAAATATGGTTTCGTACACTTATGGGATCGAAGTAATAATATAGCTGCTATTTTTATTTACCTACGATTGGTAAATTTTCAATTTTACAAAAAAATATTGCTAATATTTCTGGTTTGAATTTACCAGTGGGTAAAATCCTTCTTGTTCTTAGTCAATGTCATTACTTTTATGTTTAATGTTTCTGGTAATAAAAAAAATTTCTGGTAATTTCGGTATTGTCAAAAAAATTTTTTCGGCACCTACCGGCGCGGCCCTGATTTTAATGCAACTTAATTCTCTGAATTTGAACAATTTGATTATTTAAGAAACTAGAATTTTTGTGGGTTTTGTAATGAACCACACGTAATGAAGTTAAGTGGAAATATCCAAATGCAATATTTAAAGCTGCGATTCTCAATTTTCTTAGCTAGAATAAGGTAAAAATTCCCACATTTCACCTGTCGGTTTATTATATGTCCTACCTTTCACAAAACTGAAAAGAATATATCGAATCTATATCACATTCTCAAATATTAACTATCCAATCTTCGAGACATCTCAAATATCATAAAACCGTTCATACGATTCCCTACTATAATAAACATACATAAATAAGCAGGTGTGAAGTCCTCAAGAATCGTATTGTTAAACATACCAGTCGGTAAGGCATTAGTTCACGTCTGAATTGACCGTTTCACCTGTTTCCTGAAGAAAAATCATTAATAGTCAATAACGACTTAATAATTACTGACTAGGGGGTTGAAGCACCGATAATTGGAGATAAATTATGAAGATTATCGGAAAAAGCGTTAGGTTTTAACATTCTTTAGTTACAGACTAAACTAAGTCTACACCTTGATACTGTTAAAACATATATTCCCTCTTCACATTCCTTGAGCTAATAGTTATACTTTTACAGTAATTTCGAATCTAAGTTTACGTACAAAATAATAAACGTAAATAAGTTTTAAAAGCAGAAACATATTAACAGTTTTTTAATTTAACAAATATTAAGTATATTTTATTTTTAGAGTTCCTAATATAGTCACGACAAAGAAAAGGAAAAGGGAGTCAAAAGACTAATAATCCAGAAACCAAAGCTTATCACCTCGCAATTTTTACAGAATGGATCAATTTGCTTGAAAATTTAAGATAGTCGAAGAATCAAAATATGTATGATGCCGAAAGGCGCTTTTACTATGGGGGTGGTTGCCACCCTACCTCGGGGGTGGAAATTTTTTATTATATTTTGACTGCAAAAGTTAATAAAACATTAATTTTAAGCAAAAAATGTTGTATACATTTGTTTGATAAAATTAATAGTTTTTGATTTATTTCCTATCGAAAGTGTTGGTTTTATATCGAAAAAATCAATGTTTTTCCATGGTATACTCATTTACGATTCACTCAATTTTTGCCGTAGAACAAATTTTATCAAATTAAGTTCTTGGAAATTAAATTACCTACAATTTCATATTTAAATATTTTTTCGTAACTCTGATGCTAATCTTTCTATTCTGAAGGAAATGGCATTTTTTACCAAACTGCAAACATTCGTTATTCGCTTTAAACTTCAGTTTTTTTTTTAAACTAATCATTCTAAGCCAGTCAAACTTCTAGAATCTATTATTAATACATAAATAAAGAAGAATAACTAAGTCGAATGACTAAAAACACCGCTAACTTACATTATTATGCTTCCAATTGGATTTCCCCTTAAAAAAATATATTGAATTTTTAACCGTAACTTTTTTATTTTTTATCTTAAAAATTTCGTTAAAAAAGTGTTTTGTAGGTTTTTACAAGATCTATAAGGTTGTTAATATTAAATAATTTTAAAGTTCTCAGTCACAAAATGAGATGGCATTGAAAGTGTTGGTAAAGGTGGTTTTTGCATGATATTAAAGGTTTTAATTGTCAATAGCTCACTCAATTTTTGCCGTAAAAAATTTTTGCAAACCAAGTTCTTGGGAATTAAATAACTACAATTTCATATTTAAACATTTTTGAAGTTATACTTCTTTACGGGTGTAATGACGGTGAATTTTTATATGGTAAAACCTAGCGACCGGGCGCATGCGCATTATAACTTTGTTCTGATTGGATGTTCAAATGACATGACAAAAATTATCCAATATGGCAGCTGTGGGACTGTGGTTTGGTTATAATGTATGGTTGTTGCGTTTTAAAATTTGTAGGAAGAGAAACAACAAACAAAAATTAGTTAATGGTTATACTGCCTTTTTAAATAGTTTTCATATTATATTTTTGGACTTATTAACATAGAAGAGATGATTGTTGCATGCCAATGTGAAAGCCCATCAAACTGTGACTAGTATGAGTGCCGCAGATCTCGCTTATTCAAAGCTAAAGAATCTTACACTGGTAAGTGTTTTATAAATAGTTGATCAAATTGTGTTATGATATTTGAACATAGCCACTTAGCACGATGCAAGTGATTGCGAAATTTATTAGTCGTTATACGGGCTCCGATACCTACCTATTTGAACCTACCAAAATACATAAGTAGTATGTAATACTTTTATTTACATAATCTGATTACCATCAAAATTTCTATCAATATTCACCTAATATATTGTTTTCTTACTCTATGTTTTGTTGTATTTTTTCAATTCTAAATCATTTCAATTCAAAATCAAAATAATTTGATTTACAAGTTAAAAATGTCAAAAGTTTAATCCGTTTAGTTAGTCGATCTTCGCACATAATGACAAACTGTCTCTGTGGCGAAGCTTTTAATGCGAGTGAACCACAATACAACGCAAATACCAGCCGCGTGGTAAGTTGGTTCGAATCCCAATAGAAACTTTTATTTTTTTATTTTTTTTATACATTTTATGATTGTAAGTATTAGTGATGTAACGAATGTCATTTTTTGAACATTCGCGAATACGAATGCGAATGCGAATATCTGCTACCGACATTCGCGAATGCGGATGCGAATGCGAATATTCAGTTTTTTTAAGTTGTTTCTATTTTTGTAATGTTTCCTAAATTTGTAATAAAAATTTAATTGATATTTAGTGTAAATCAATCTAAATCTTAAGCTTTATTACATAATACCAAATAATAAAAAAAAGTTGAGGCTGATAATGTGAGTATACAAGGTTAAGTTCTATCTATCTATTGCCCTTCATTTGTCCAAAGTTGAACGTAAGCCTCCCCCTTATTTTTTCAATCTTCTCCTTCTCAGTTCAGTGCTAATGCTGTCGATCTGGTCCCTGCGTATCTTTTTAGGTCATCCGACCATCTCGTTTGTGGTCTGCCCCTTAATCCTTTGTAGTCCCAAGCTCTCCAGTGAGTTATCGCTTCATTCCATCTTCCGTCTCTTTCTCTGCTGTTGTGTCCTGCATATTTCCATTTGAGAGTAGCTGCATGTTTGGGATTAAGTTACCTTTTCTTAATAAAAAAAGATGAGAAGTGAATATATTTTTATTTTATTAACCTAATATCTTAAAAAATTTGTTTCTGGTTTTCATATTCGCAAAACATTCGCACAAATTTCGCGAATGCGGATGCGAATGCGAATATGCAAAAACATGCGAATATTCGCGAATGCGAATGCGAATACGAATATTCGTTACAACACTAGTAAGTATATTTATTATATAATTTTATTTTCAGAAAATACGTATTTAGTTAAAAATTTTTCCGACAATTAATGTTCAGAAATCATTTGTGGCATTTTTAATGTGTTTGTGTGTGTTTTATTCTCTTATTATTTTAATTTTTGGCACTGTTTTAATAAAAATGTTTGAGAAGTAGTAAGTATAAATTAGTTTAATATTAAAAAAAAATTTAAATAAAAAGTATATTAATTTCGTTTATAATCATATAATCATATAATAGAAGTATAACTTCTTACGTGCGTACAAAGTACACACACATTCTTGTTTTGTATATCTGATGCTTATCTTTCTATTCTGAAGAAAAGGGCATTTTTTACCAAACTACAAAAACTCGTTATTCGCTTTTAACTCCATTTTTTATAAAAACTAATTATTCTAAGCCAATTAAACTTCTAGAACCTATTAACAATACATAAATCAAGAATACCAAATCAGGTTAATGACAAATTTTATTTAGGGTGGTGATTAGGGGTTGTTTACAATCACTTTTTTGCTGAAAAAAATAGGGACTGACATTCTATTCATTATGTCACTTAATTTTTTTAGCTAGTGATTTTATTTTATTTTTGGAGATACATAGTTTTAAATACTTTAAATTAGTACTTATCAACAAATTATCCTCGAAAAATGCATAATTTTCCCGTCCTTTGACTTTGAATCTACAATATTTAGCATTTGACGAAGAAGAGCCAACATATAATAAAGTATAGCTCGATTACTATTGGTCTTAAAAAAAAATAAAAAAACGGTTTTTTTTATTTTTTCAAAAGGTACATTTTTGTTAAGTAAAGTTGTTTTGATAAAACGAAAACTTTTTGAGTTATCAGCTGAAAACTGATTAAAAACATTTGATTTATTCGATATAAAACTAACACTTTCGATAGCGAATAAATCTAAAACTACTAATTTTATAAAAAAGATGTATAGAACCTTTTTTGCTTATAATGAATTTTTTTACCAACTCTTGCGGTCAAAATATAATAACAATTTCCACCCTAAGATGGGGTGGCAACCACCCCCATGGTAAAAGCGCCTTTTGGTATGATATAGATTTTGATCCTTGGACTATCCACTACTTATTCTCAAATTTTCAAGCAAATCGATCCATTCTGTAAAAATTGCGAGGTTTTGTCCTATTTTAAGCTTCATTACTTGGACTGTAAACTATAATATATTATATAGTTCCTAATAAAAGTTTCATTTTTCTAATATAATAATTAGAGCTTACTAAATTGTTACAAAGATCTTTTTCGTTTATCCAAGTAGTAACTAACTGTTTATACAACTACAAATTTTTTATATTCTCAAAGTTTATGGGCAATTCATACAAAAACTCTATAGTGGAATTTTGGTAGCAGTCTACGTATTTTTCTCATGATATTTTTCATTTGTAGATCTCATTTAAGGAGCTTGTCATTAATTTCCCAAATAGTTCAAATATTTTATATAATTACTTTGATTTATTTATGTGTTCCATGTTGTTTATAAACTAAAAGTTAGCAGATAAATAAATAATAATATATATTGCAAGAGGTAAATATTTAGTTTTTTTTTATGATTGAATATAAGTTTGTTTACTTGCAACCATGTTTTTACAAAGGACCTAAGACGGTCCCTTGGGGTAGGAATTTATTCTAGGATCATTTTTGACATCATCAGTTCTATAAATTGTTCTCTGCCAGTTAAACAACGCTTTAGTATTCTTAAAACACGTCCTCTAAAGCCATACTGCTCAAGTTATTCCAACAAAATCTTGTGCGATATCATGTCAAACGTCTTAGATAGATCGACGGAAATGCATAGACACCCTATGTATATTAGACTCAAAAGCTCCTTTTGTATCGACTTTCTTTGTTTAAAGTCGTCTTTGCAATCCAGTTCTACACTAAATCCATTCAAAAAACCTACTAATCTATTTTTAAAATTTTTTTTTTAAATATTTTGGAGAAGACAGATAACAGATACTGGTAATTAATCACCAGTGGCGACGCGTGAATTTTTCTAAAGTGTTAACAAAACCAGATGTAAAAAAATCTTATTTAAAAAAAATTATTTTGAACCTCCCAAATATAATTTTTTGTTTTCAATCCTGTGGGATAAAATTAAACAAATCACTATTCGCAAATAATATGTATGTAATTATGTATATGTAATAGTAGTCTAGTAAAATAAAATTACACTACATGTAAATCAAAATGTAAATTCGTACAGATTGAAACAAATTTTATATCAAAGTTTAGGTGGGTACAAAAGATATTTTCAAGAAAGTATCCAAATCATACAAGGGGATCATTGTTTAAATAATTAAAAAGGGGTCATTTTTGCATAAAAATTACTTTTTTAACTGCTGAGGTCATCCAATTCCTAATGAAGGTCTATAGGATTATTTTATTTAAAGTTGAAGGGTAAATCTTTCACATAAGACTTACTAAATTAAATTTGGCCCCCTATTTATTTAAATAATTATACATAAAACTTAAAAACAAATTTACAAAAAATTATTTTTAGCGTTTTAAATAAGCACTATAAAATATCTTGTTTTACAAGATAAGTTGCGCTATGTTATCAGTATTAATCAAAAAAAAAATTGGTGCAAAAATATTTAATATTTTTTGAGATATTGAATTTGTTTATTAAATATTACTCTATTTTCAATTGCAAAAACGCGGTTGTTGCCAAAGAAATATTAACCTGTATTAAATCTCATCATTTTTATTTTTATGTATGTTTTCGATAAATGTATTGATAAATTAAAATTTCAAATAAACTTCCTCCTAAAAGGGCATTTGAAAATTATTCAAATTTGTTTATAATTTGTTTTTTTAATAGCGTCGCGGGGATTAAATATTTTGAAATGCCGTTTCGATAATTGGGTTCCTGGGAATTTTTCACTAATTCACAAATTTTTTTGTCTTTTTTCCTCTTCTTTTTTTTTTCTTGGAATTATATTACTACGGGCCCTTTTTGGGTTAAGTTTCATTAAGAATTTCGAATCTCTAAGTTATAGATTCTAGACATAAAAATATTAAGATTGGTCTAAAATCACTTAAATAAAATGTGAATACTTACTGAGTTACAGGGTGTTTTATTTAAAAATTTAAAAATTATTTTTACCAAGTACTTTTAAACTATTTGACGTATCCTTATCATACTTGACAGAAAGTGTGAGTACTATACAGTAGGGTGGGCCGAAAAAATTATTTGTTTAGTTTTAATACACAATACCCCCAAAAAGATGCCTTTTGGTAAGTATAATCACTGTATTTTTTTTAGGATTTTTAAAAAAACATCTTCAGCCCTCTACCACCCCTAAAGTGAACCCTAAATCAAAATTATTTAATTTAATTAGCAATACCTGTAAAAAGTTTCAATTATATGCAAAGAGTTCATGTTATTTTTTTTATACATTTAGAATAAGATATTCTACCCTCTACCAACAGATAATGATCTTGAATCAAAAATAAAAATAATAAATTCACAATTATTTCTGAAAAATTGTGTGTAAATATGGGAAACTACTGCACATTTTATAGGGTGTTGGGAAATAAAACAAAATTTGAACTGAACTAAAAGTTTATTGGAAACCGAAAACAAACAAAAATATAAATATCCTATTTTTAAACACACTAAAATGCGAAATAAAAATCAATAGAAAAATGCGTTCATTCAATTTTAAATTGTGCTTTGTTATCGTAAGTTACAAGAAAGTCTTTTGATTTTATTTTAGATCGAATAAATCCGTCTCTGCGTTCTGGCCCTGTAACTAGCAAAGATGATTCCGAAACCAATTTCACACATCTCTCCACAGCTTGCGTGTGGCATGGATATTTTGGAAAGTCAAAGTCTGCAATTATAGAGCTATCAATTAACTGTTTCAGCTCATCATCTGGTATGTCAGCTAACATTGGTGGGGCCGTTACTTCACATTCACTCCAGTTTATTAACTCAAAATACTCCGCAGCATTAAAGTTTATTTCTGGTATTTTAAACTGCCTTATTCCGACTTTTTTCTCTTTTCTGGCTTTAATAATTCTCCGTAAAGCTAATTCTCGTACCCATTGACGATTATCTGTTAACATACATAAGAGAAGATTCTCCGGATGAATATAATAGGAGTTTCGTTGGATAACTGCATCTATAATATTTTTAAGATCATCTCTTAAATATCTTGATAGTGTAATGGATTTGAAAACATGCAAACTGGCTTGTGTGCAACTTGGATTAAGCTTTATAAAAAACCACATTGGTGCATAGACTTTAATTATAAATTGAACAAGATCTTTCAATCTTGATGTAGGATGTTCGGTTCCAACGTAGAGGCGGAGAACTCTATTTGCCATTGTCAGCCATCTGGAATGAGCTAACTTTCCAGGGCTACGATTTGCTAAATTTTCATAGACGTTGCCATTTGATATTGCTTGGCATATGTCGTACAGATATGACTGGTCTGAGCTTAATTCTTTAGATGGTATTGTTAGTTCTGGGAGATCACTTTCAATTATTTCAAAATCTACGATTGGAAGGTGTTCGCATTTTTCCAATAATTTCCCGATCACTCCAGAGAATTGACGAGGTCCAGTAGTAGCTCCATCCAAACGTTGAAATAAATGTCTCAATGGCAACTCATTAGCATGTAAGGCACACACAAACCATTGCAAAGGTCGCTTAAGTTCATTTTCGATATATGTTATAACTCCATTTTTATGTCCAGTATTCACTATGGTTCCGTCACAACCAATCGCCACTAAATTATCCAAACAGAAGTTATTTGAAATGAGAAAGTCTATTATTGCCTTTCCAATTGACTTGGCTGAGCCTGCAGATGGGGTAACGTGCCCCAAATAAACAGAATTCGGTTCTTCTATCAATGACACATGTTCTTCTGCAATAGTTCTTTTATGATATCTCTCACCTTTCTTTTCCTGCACTAAGGTTTTGTCCTTCCTGCCATCAAAGTAAATACTCTTAATGGGTTTATTTGTAGACTGAAACTCATTACTAAGGATATTTCTGTTCTTTTGACGAGCTCTTCTAACTTTATTTTTATCGATTACTTTTGAGGTATCACTATCGCAAATAATTCCCACATCTTTTAATACAGCTGTGGCAACAGCAGCTGCTGACCTGTCAGAAATTCCATATTTGTCACATATGGTACCTAATGTGGGCAACTTTATCCTCATTTGACTACAGGATGGTTTCGACGGTAAATCAATATTTGCAACACTAGGTGAGGCTTCAGATGAAGAAGAATTGTCAGAGTCTGTTGATAACCTAGTGACCTCAGTAGAACAGCTGGGCATAGAAATATTGTGAAATTCAGATTTGAATTTTTGTACTCGTTCTGTTTCTTTTGTTTGTCTCTCCGTCCTTACATTCAACTTTTTAGTTGTTTCACGATCAACAGTTCCTATAGCCATATCTCTAGTGGACCGTTGATCCAAAAGAAATTCCTGTTCCTGCTTTGGTACTTTTCTTGATTTATCACACTTGCATGCAGAAAAATCACACTTACAGGCAGCAATGTCGAACAACTTATCCCTTGTTTCCTCTTTGAAGCTGGTAATCTTTAACTCATATTGAACATTTCTTTTGCTTTTTGGATATCTGATAAGGTTTAAATATTTATTATGATATTTACGTAATAATTGCATGATGCGGTCCTTTGACACGGTTGGAATTGACGCTGATTCCCATATACTTTTGATTTTTGGCACAAGCACTTCACAAACTTCATTAAAACTTGGTTCCTTTCCAAAATATTTAGTAAACTTCAGTTCATAACGAATAAACAAATAACATCGAAGCACATGTTCTATCGTTGGTAAAACATGACAGTTTAAGTCGACTGGGTTACCGAAAATTGGACATTCTACTTTACTTCTTGTAATATTTAATTTTAAAGCAGCCATATTTATGGTCGTGCTAGGTATTCACGCAAATACAACAAACACAATCTATTCGTCTTGGCTTTCAACAAATAAACAATAAACATGCGTTTCACCCGAAAGCTTATTTCGCACTAAGAAGATAAGCATAGATAAATAATATATAGTATTACCAGATAGATAGGCAACTCACTGTAAACATTTGGTTCCTTACGCCATTTGCGAGCGATGTGTTAACTAATCACCATTTGGCGGGAAATTCAAATGGACAAGCATTAATTTTATCCGTTTAGCGCCTCTTGCGGGCAATTTGGTTACTAATTAAAATATCTTGTTATTTTACAAGAAATAATCTCACCTATATTATTAAAATAAAATACCAAAACTTACTAAGCTTGTTAAAGTATTTTATTTGAATAATATCTAAGTAATACTCATAAATTATTCGGAATTCTCAAGTTGCAAAATATGTTATTTTTGCTGTCAAATTTAGTAAGGAAAAGGGATATAAAAAAGTTAGACAATTTTTTTCTAAATATAGGTACGTGTATTTATTTGTTGTTTCAGATAAAACAGTTATAAACTAATTACTATTTACCTATGCATTTTCTAACTTTTCTATGATTTGTACACAACAATAATAAACCATGTTTATTTTTTTTATTAACACAATACCAAAGTTCTTTCGCAACTAAAACAAAACTACACACTACACTTTATAAACGAAGGATGGAACCAACTGAAATTGAAATTACTAAGAATAAATCGTTACAGATAATACAATAAAAACTGTAAACTAATAGAAAATTATTTGTATTTGCACTACTCTCTAACTTCTAACTGTCATTACTTTTACTTTTGACAATAATTGACATCGTCGAGTTAAGCCTCGTTTGATTATTTTATTTGTGACATTCAGGTATGGTGTAATGGTGTTTTAACATAAATGATTGGTTAAAGTCTTCGTGAGCGAGAAAGGCTGTCGTTTCTCTTTATTTAGCTGAGCGGTGTGGAAGTGGTGTGGGAAATTCCCCAATTTTTCCATATGAGATTCCGGGGCATGGAAGATAAGCGACGACAAGTACCATAACTCTCGACGATCCATCTCAGCCGGGACTGTTCGATTGTATCCGAGGCTTCACGACCAAGACCATCAGTATTAAATACTTTTATATTATATTATTATACTTTTTATGCTTTAAAGTTATACGGAGTTAATTTTACATTTTGTGTTTGGAAAAAGTTGGAAAATTGAGATTTTATTTTAGTTAGAGGGTGGTAGAGGGCTGATAAAATCATTTTAAAATAATAAGAAAAAAACAAAAGATTTATACACGGTAAAAGACAAACTTTGAGCGGTATTGTGTTCCTAATTTATTTATTTATTTTTCAAGGTCACTTAAGGGCTGGTAGAGGGCTGAAGACATTTTTTCAAAATAAAACAAAAAATCACAAGTATTTTTTACACATATACGCATCTTTTTACGGGTATTGCGTTCCTGTTTGATTCGTTTTTTTTCTGAAGTCCAGTTTCGGCCCACCCTACTATACAGTCTACTAAATTGTGATAAATAAAAGTTTCTAGCTACCGCCAGAGGCGTACGACAGGGGACAGTTAATGGTTGACCTTTCCCAAATTCTACGCCACTGAGGGAATTACTATTTTAGCGAAATTTTTAGATTCTCCAATACTTTCTATGTAAATAATATACTACTTACTGGTAACGATTAAGTCATTAGTTTTCGAGATATTGGACGTTAAATATGAAACGGTATAGTTATTTTGATTCATTCATTCATTCATTTTAAACTTACAATATCTCTCAAACTGATGACTTTATAGATACCAATAAAGTTATTTACATACAAAGTATTGGATCATCGAAAAATTTCGCTACAATAGTAATTCACTCAGTGGCGTAGAACTTGGAAAGGGTCAATCATTCACTATCCCCTGTCGCACGCCTCTGGCACTAGCTAGAAACGTTTATTAATCACAATTTAGTAGGGTGTATAATAGCCACACTTTCTGCCAAGTATGATAAGGATACGTTCCAATAGTTTTAAAGTACTTGGTAACAATAATTTTTAAATTTTTACATAAAACACCCTGTAACTAAGTAAGTAGCCACATTTTATTTAAGAGATTTTAGTTAAATCTTAATATTTTTAGGTCTAGAATCTACAACTCAGAGATTCGACATTCTTAATAAAATTTAACCCTAAAAGGGCCCGTAGTAATATAACTCCCAGAAAAAAAAAAGACCAAGAAAAAACGACAAAAAATTTTTGTTAATTAGTAAAAAATTCCCAGGAACCCAATTATCGAAACGGCATTTCAAAATACTTAATCCTTGCGACGTTATTAAAAAAAAATTTATAAACAAATTTGAATAATATTCAAATGCCATTTTAGGGGGGAGTTTAATTGAAATTTGAATTTATCAATACATTTATCAAAAATGTACATAAAAATAAAAATAATGAGATCTTAATCAGGTGAATATTTCTTTGGCAACAACCGCGTTTTTGCAATTGAAAATATAGTAACATTTAATAAACAAATTCAATATCTCAAAAAATATTAAATATTTTTTGACCAGTTTTTTTTTGCTTAATACTGGTAACATATCGCAACTTAGTCTGTAAAATAAGATATTTTATAGTGCTTATTTAAAACGCTAAAAATAATTTTTTGCAAATTTGTTTTTAAAGTTTTATATACAATTATTTAAATAAAGAGGGGGGTCAAATTTAATTTAGTAAGTCTTATGTGAAAGATTTACCCGTCAACTTCACAGAAAAAAATCCCATAGACCTTCATTAATAAGTGAATTACCTCAGCAGTTAAAAAAGTATTTTTTTTGCAAAAATGATCCCTTTTTAATTATTTAAACAAAGATCCCCTTGTATGATTTGGATACTTTCTCGAAAATATCTTTTGTACCCACCTAAACTTTGATATAAAATTTGTTTTAACCTGTACGAATTTACATTTTGACTTTTTTTTATTTTATTAGGCTATAGGTATAACTATAAATAATAAACAAACTAAACAGATTATTATACCATAAAATTAACATAAAAATGAACAAGTAGGGAAAAGAACATATTTTGAAAACTATTGTTTATATTTGAAGTCTTCCAAATAATCTCATTTTTTTTTCTTCAAAATTAGGTATATATAAAAAAAATATACAAGGAGAATGACTTTTCAAGTAGTTGAACGATTACGCAATACGCAGCAGCACTCTACCATGTTTAAGTGCACGCACACTGTAATTTGTAATAGGTACTAAACTAACGTTACCAAACCAAAAAATGGTAACAATACTGCTATACACAGCGTGCCCACGTGCCGTCTCTAGAGCCGTCGCTCCTTCAAAATTTTCAGAAACGAGCTAGTCCCTAGCGATAGCGAGGATCCTCCTGCGTTACCACAACCAAAAGTGGTAACAACGTATAATAACATGCAACGGATTCACATAATCTCGCCAGTATTTTCGTGGATCTAGTTGGCTATTTACTGAATTAGGTACTACATATTAACAAATATTTCTGTTGGTAAAAAATATAAATTGAATTATTTCATAGTAGTCATAAAATATTTATTTGCAAGATTTTTAACTGTTACTAATGGTAACAGTGGTTACATGGACGCTTCGCCAGCGTTAATCACCTCTTATTTATTACCTATTTTGGACAAAAGTTTGATCATGCCTATTTTAGGACATTATAGAAAGCAACCGTTCTGGAAACATGCAATATAATTAGAGAAGTTAAGGGAATAGTAAGTTTTTCCTTATTTTTCTTAAAGAACCTAAGAATAAAAGAAATAATCCTATTGAATTTTCTAGATATATATCTTTTTTATCATTTTCTTATGCTAAAGGCTTGAAACTTTGTCCATGGGTTTCTCTTAGTCCATAGGTCCATGCTCTCTTAGTACATAGGACAAACTCTATTTAATAATCTACTTTGCAAGTCTGTCTTCTTGTTTATTGTGTATAAAGCTCACGTGTCATCATCATTAACATTTTCAACAACAATGTTTCCATCAACAGCTATTCCATGCATCGGATGTAAGTCTACTTTAGGTGTGTCTATTTAATTCTGTTCGTTGTCTTTACATGAATTCGTCTATCTGGTTTGAGTTCTTTTAAAAATTAACTTCCTGCTTTAATTCAGGATAAAAATCATAAAGTCCTTTATTTTAAGTCCATTAAATCAAAGTGGGTTTCACTTTTCATTGCAGCCTTTTCGAATGTTATTTTTATCAGAAACAAATTATTATGATTTTTTATTTAAATTAAAGTGTCTCGGCAGCTATTGGCCATTGACACTGGTACAAAATCTTTACAATATTATGTTTACATGCAATAATTACAATTTGTTTGTACACAAGTTAGGATACAAGTTACATCTTAATATAATTACACTAAATAGTAAAGGTGAGAGTCTTTTAAGAAACAAATTATGACACTATACATGTTTGTAGAACCGACTAAGTCACTTAAATTGTTTTGGAAGTTGTAGTAGTCTCTTTGAACTCTGTAGTGAACACATTTTAGTAATATGTGCTGGACTGTTAATGAGGCATCACAATGTTCACAGCGAGGACGGTTTTCAGACGACATTAGGTATCCATGAATAAGACGATTGTGACCTATTCTGAGCCTTCTGATAATACTGTCTTTTCTGCTCATTTGGGGCATGGTGATGGAGGTAACAGTTGGTTGGATTGTGCGTAGTTTTGTATTTTGCATGTTCCAGTGTGTTTGTTAAGTGCTTAATACTTTGTTATTGATACTAGCCTTTAGATCTTGGTGAAGTTGGATGTTTTCCAGATTTTCTAGGGAGCATTTGCTGCTTTTTCTGTACCAAGAGAGTTCTGGGCGTTTCTTCTTTTTTGTATCGAGATTTAAGTTGGTAACAACAGTAGGTAGCTTTTTGGTCCAGGGAGGAATACTGGATGTAGTAACAGGAGTGGTGAGTGTTAGATCTGTATTTTTTAGCAGAGTTGTGATCGAGGTGTGACAGAACAATGTGATCGAGGGTGACTATTATATGAAACAGGGTGGGGAGTATTAATCAGTTTAATTATTGCATTTTTCGGATAAGCAGAGACTCTAGAGAAGTAAGATAGTAGTAAACATTGCCGTCTTATAAAAAGTGGGGGCGTGGGGGTTCTGAAGATTCGTTATAGAGATTTTCAGAAGGACTTGATTTAAATGCTCCAAGGCTAATGCGTAAGGAAATATTGTGAATTTTATTCAGGCTTTGAAACAAATTATTAAGTGTGGATTTTATCGCGTAAAAGCTTTGTCAACAAGTTTACTAGCAAAGTTTCATTACCCCACTCGACAAGAATCTTTGACTTATAAGAAGGAATTGTTTATTACAGTTTTATTCCAATATATATTTTTTAAGTGCAGGTAGTTCTCGGAAACCCCGCCAACTCATATGTTTTTGAAACCTACATTAAAAACGATCGAAAAAAGACTTAATAATCCTACGGATAAATTTCATATCATATATTTTCCGATACACAAGGAATGCAAATTGGAAACACAAATATCATATTTAATTACATCCCAGTATTAAGTAAAGTTCAGTATAGACCGGCTCTTTCTTATGTTATGAAGATTATGTTTCTTAGCTATGGCCAAAGCAATACTAACCAATCATCTGTATCGCATAAACAATCATAAAAACTGACATTATATCCATAAAATACCATCATTCTTGAATTAATAACCATCTGGTTGGTCATTATCATATCCTCGTCCGGTACACTGTTAAAATTAATATAACATTATTATTTTAACTATTTATAATGGGAAATAAGCCACAATATTATTAAAAAATGATTTTTATTAACGTTTCGACGCCCAAATCGGGTGCCGTTGTCAAAATACAAAATACTACTAACAGAAACAAAAATGTTGTTGCTTAGTAAAATAAAATATTCTAATAATTTATTTAATTTGACTTATTTATATCGGCAATTCAGATACATATGATACATTGTAAATTAGAAGGTTTTAAAATGATATTGCCAATATTTATGAGTTGCGTTCCTGGGACGACTTTACTGAAAGATAGTTCATTCGATTACATGAAATCAACCCCAACTCAAGAATATCCGTCACAAAAAAATCATAGCATGTGATCTGTCTTTAAAAAGACAACCACATGCAACGGTGACATTAAAATTCTCGATTTAGAGATCTCATAGTAAATCACGAGGGAAAACCAGGAAAAACCTCGTGATACTATCCCGACATCGTAAGTATTTGGTCTTACGTTTAAATTACTCTCAAAATTAATACCAAATTCTGACTTTACTATAATTTTGTTTAAATTATAAATAATATCAATAATACATGGATATATAAGTAATACTGAAATATAAAATATGTACTAACTCGACTATTGACTTACTAATTGTGGTATTTTCTTTCTATTGACTTCCTCTTTCAGTATGGGTATCCACATCCTACTGCATTCCACCGAGGAATTTGCGACACAATTGGTTTCGTTTAGCATAATTAGAGCCGCTTCTTTGATTTTTCTCTTTTTACTATCTGTTTCTTTCAGGACTATACTTGAATCTCTCCACTGAACTCTATGTTCATTATCCCATGCGTGTTGACATATTTGAGATCTATCAAACTCTCTATTTTTAATATAAGATTGATGTTCACTTACTCTAACGTTTAATGGTCTTGATGTTTCACCTATATAAAACTGTTCGTATTCACAAGGTATTTTATAAATACAATTCTTTGTCCTTTCTTGTTCATTGTTAGGTTTAGATTTAGATAGAATAGATCTCAATGTGTTGTTTGTTTTGAATGTTGTTGAAATGTTGAATTTATTTCCTATTGTTTTAAGTTTCTCGGATAGTCCTTTTATGTATGGTATTGATATTTTCCTCGTATTCTTTGTGAATGTTGTAGGATCCCGTTCTATGTTGTTCTGTTCCATTCGATCCAATCTTGACAATTCCTTATTTATAAACGATAAAGGATAATCATTTTTTAATAAAACAGATGTTAAGAATTGTTTTTCTTCTAAAAATGAATTTTCGTTAGAACAAGTAATTTTGGCTCTATCATATAAGGATTTTATGATTCCCTTTTTAACGTTGATGTTGTGATTTGATTTGTAATTGAGATATCTGTTGGTATGTGTTGGTTTTCTATACACTTGTCTCATATCCAGTATCATTCTTTGAGACTAAAACATCGAGGAAAGGCAGGGTGTTAATATATTTTTTTTCCATTGTAAATTTTATTGTCTCTTCTTGATCGTTTATAATATTCAGGAATGTATCCAACAATTCTGATCTATGGGGCCATATTGAAAACACATCATCTACATATCTCCACCATATAGTGGGGTTTAAATTTTGTTTAGAAATGATATTAGTTTCGAAATCCTCCATAAATATATTAGCTAATAATGGAGATAAAGTGAGCCCATTGCTAGATCAAAATTTTGTTTATAAAATTCATTATTTAGTTGAAAATAGGTATTATTAGTACATAATGTCAATAACTCCATTATAGCTCATACATTTAGTTTTGTCCTATTTGTCAATGTATCATCATTCTCTAATTTCGTTTTGATTATGTTTAAAGTTTTATCTAATGGCACATTTGTAAATAAACTGTTTATGTCAAAACTTACTAAAATATTATTTGGATTAAACTCAATAGTTGATAATTTGTTTAAAAAATGTTTTGTATTTTTTATAAATGTGTCATCATTATTAGCAAATGGTTTTATAATGTTTAATAAAAATTTTGATAGTTCACTACAAGGAGAACTGATGGTACTACAAATGGGTCTTAGTGGTATGTTCACTTTATGAATTTTCGGCACTCCATAAAAATGTGGTGACTTACTGTAATGAGGTGTCATTAATTTTCTTTGATAGTATGTTAGATCATTTTTAAATTTGAATAAAGTTCTATAGATTTTGTTTTCCAGTGTTTCCGTTGGATCCTTCGTTAATTTGGTATGAGGTCCATTTGTAATTAGATCTGTAATTTTGTCCTCATATTGTATTTTATCCATTATTACAGTTGCATTTCCTTTATCCGCTGGTAGGATCGTTATGGAGTCATCATTTTTTAAAGTTTTTAAAGCTTTCATTTCCTCTTTACGGATGTTCTGTTCAATTTTGTTTGTCTTTTCCAATTCAAGTTTACATAGTACATTATTATTATTAATATACCAGCGCGTATTATTTTAAGAAAAATCATCAGAAGAATTTTTGGATCTTATCATGAGTCTAATGTCTAATAGCAACCAATTACGTATGATAACAAATGCTGAGGTCAAGCAGATGTATAGGGCGAGCGACGTAGTCCAAGAAATTAAGCCCCGTATTTATAGTCAGTACTTAAGACTGATCTCGAGACCGGTCTCAGCCAAGACGATCTTACGGCAACGTCGAGCTCAAGACCACGTTCTGTTTTATAAACGAGTCTTCGGCTGATCTCGGCCAAGATTGATCTCGAGGCTGGAAAATTATGGATTTTAAGCAAGTTTGACATAGAACACCAACTAAAAACTGTCAATCGTCAAGTTAAATATCTTTGAAAGTTTTTTAATTATTTTTGTTTTTTGAAAATGGATTATTAAAATGTTTTCAGTTAAATAAAGTTTATTTTATTAGTGGATGACCTCTCATTTCTTTCCATTATGAGGTAAAGGATTTCTTTTCTTTGTGGTAAAGGATTGCATATTAAAGGAAAGTATAAATATATTCTTTGATATTACCCCAGTATATAACAGAATACTGTGATATTACTTTATTCTTCGTTGGAGATATCCTTTATTTCTTCTGAGAGAAAGCAAATAAAACTATGGTACTTCCTAGTATTACCTGCCTTTTTATTAATGGTGTAAGCTTTCTTGTATGTTTATATTCTTCATCTGACTTAAAACAAAGAAGAAACCATGACAGGTGGAACTTATATAAAATGCAATTACTATTTTCATGGGAATAAGCTGCAATTTAAGTTTGAAATTAAATTTATTTAATGTTTAAATTCTTAAAGACAGGTCACATGCTATAAATTTTGTGACGGATATTATTGAGTTAAAGTTGATTTTATGTAATCGAATTAACTATATTTTAATAAAATCGTCCCAGGAACGCAACTCATAAATATTGGCTATATTGCTTTAAAGTCATCTACTCTAAAATGTATAAATATATGTCTGAATTGTCAATATGAATGAGTCAGATAAAATTAAATTATTAGAAGAATTTTTATCAAGCAACAACAATATTGATATAAAATATTAACAATCTTACCCAAATAACAGCACAAAAGTAAATATAGCCTATCCATTTCTACTGGACATTAACGCTCCTCCTCCAATTCTACACTTCTATATCATCCAAATCTCCTTACTGCTTCTAACAACTCTTTTCATGGTCTTTCTCTTTTTTTTTCCTCCAAAAATAATCTGTTACATGTCGCTCTTACATTCAAGTAATGTTGACCTAGCCACCTGACTTTCCATATCTATTATTTTTTGCCAGTCCTAACTCAGAACTGCCAGCCCCTACCAGTACTATGTCTATTTTCATTTCATCTTTCTTATTAATTGTTTCAAGTGCCACAAGCATACAATGCCACTTAAATAACTGCTTCATAATACATTTTTGCATTATAGTTGTCCTACATACGTTTTTGACTTCAATCATATACCATCGATCTGCTTACTAGCTTACTCTTAGTAGTATCTTTTCTATTTCTTTTTCTTCTTCCCATTTATCAATTATTGCCACTCCTAAATACTTGAATTGGTTGATATTTTCAATTTTGTATGCCTTTGTTCCTGTTTTTAGTGTGAAAAATTTATTCTACTTCATCTCTCCATACATTTCAATACACTTAATATTTTATTTTTGTTTCATTTATAGACATGCAATTTTCTTGCTTCACCTCTCAAGTTTCTAAACAACTTCAGCTTTTTTTCTTGTTAAGAGGACTATGTCATCTGCATAAATAATGGTATACAGTGATGAGCATGCTATTAACTGGCAAAATGACACAAAAGATGGAAACATATAGTACGTTGTGAAATAAAAGGAGATGAAACTAGTAGAGGTGTACAATTATCAACCTACAAATTTACATTACATTACATAATTTCCCACCTTTAGACCTCTGCGACAGTTGTCATACTCCTCCCACACATCTAAAGGTGACAAACTATGTCATGTAAATTTATAGGTTTCTATAGATAATTTTACATCTCTTTTTATTTCACAACATATGTTTTCCATTTTTTGCGCTATTTTGCTGGTTATTAGAGTGCTGTTTACACGCCTGGACCTCGGAGGTAATCTACACTATGTCGACATGGTGTTTTTTTATTAGTTGGATTATACACATTGGTTATATATTATCATTAAAATATAGTCATATTGTCTTTTAACTAATTATGGGATATATCAGATTTTTATTAACATCCTAAGTGCTCTAAACTTTGTTGCAAACAAACGCTAAACACAGTTGCTCGAAATGACATAGTGTAGTTTACCTCTGAGGTCCAGATGTGTAATTAATTTTATATTTGGTAAGGAAAGGTTTGTCAAATAAATACTTATTTAAGAAGAGGGAAACTCATACTCATTTATTTTAAAATAAAATATAAAAAATACATATTAAGAAATAAAATAAAAAATAATATATCTAACATAATACAGATTCAATAATGTATTCTCAGAATAAATAAACAAATTCCAGTTGAACAAGAGAAAGACAGAAGGTATATTTATATTCCAAAAATATATGGTGAAAGTACAATAGTAGAGTAGCAGTAGACAGGTAGGTAAAATAAATGATGATAAATTGATAAAGCACTGGAAACAACGATAAAGCACTAGAATCAGGCTAAATAGCATCTAAAATATGAAGACCAGAGAAGATATAATTTTGAACTATACAGGGCATACCACGATTCATATACATTCATCAAAATAGGACCACGTTCTAAGAGGAAAGATGGAAGCATATGAAATATAATTTTGAACTATACAGGGCATACCACGATCCATATACATTCATCAAAATAGGACCACGTTCTAAGAGGAAGGATAGAAGCATATGAAATATAATTTTGAACTATACAGGGCATACCACGATCCATATGCATTCATCAAAATAGGACCACGTTCTAAGAGGAAGGATGGAAGCATATGAAATACTTTCCAAAATAAACACACAAATGTCAGCTGGACATATAACGAGAGAAAGACTATAGATTAGATATAAGGAACAAACAGAATAAGACATTGATATTTTAAAAATAAAAAATTGCAAGAACAAATCCTGAAATAGATTGGAATGGAGCTGTATTCCTCAAGAGACCAAAACTCAAACAAAAAGGGCTGTCGAACAATGATCATGATATTTTGAGAAATAATAGACAAAAAAATTAAACACAATAAGAGTAGGTATTCAATAATGTATTCTCATGCAAAATATTGTTGAAAAAAATGTCACCAAAAATTTAGAAATTGTTCCACATCATTAACATGTCTATTTACCACCAGATCATTATTTACCTAGATTGTAAGGTACTGCTGTAGCACATATTATTGCAAGACATGTATATAATTTGGTTTGTAGACCTTGTTGAAGACAAGGAAACTCTTTTCCAGGTTCCAAATAGCTTTTCTACATTTCTTGTTCTCACATGAGTACTATGGTAAAAATCTTATTTTCTTGATCATTACCTAAAAAGATATTTATGTATATTAAATAACCTACTATTTATTTAGCAATTATCAATAAATACCTGGGTGTAATACTGGGGTAAGTAGATAGTGTCTGCATGCATACCCACTACTGTCATCTATTCCTATTAATAATCCTGGAATTTCACTTCTTTCCATTTCACAATTTCACTCTTAATGCTCTTAGATCAAATATTGAATGACTTGATAACCTTGTTGTTGAACAATAATACACATAATTTCTCTTCTAGTACCTACAAATTCATTTACATAAGAGCCTGAATAACATAATATATTGTATGTCTTTACAGTACCTGTACATTTTTGGAAAGCGGGGTCCTCATAAAAACTGGTTATATTCCTATAAGTAGCATAAAACCTTTATTGTTTAAGTTAATGCGCTGATTCGCTGATGAACTTCAATATTGTAATACTCCATTGTATTTTAGATTATATTTTTATCTTGAATATATCGCTTTTGTATACTTCCCGAGCGATTTTCTTCTCCAATATTATCAATAAACTCTAAAAATGCTTTTACTTCTTCATACATTTTTGTTGTAATTAGAAAAACAAAAAATATATGTTGGAACTGAATTTAAAATATTCAAAATTCAAACAATAACAAACAAAGTTAGGTTAGAATCGCGGTCTTGAGGAAGGTCGATCGATAACTTGAGATTCGCCTGTCATTTTACACTTCCCAAGACAACGTCGTGTCTCGAGATCGGTTTATAAAACACAAAGTTGGTTCAAGGTCGATCTTGAGCATCGACGCTGTCTTGAGACTCGACTATAAATACGGGCCTCAATCTCAAGGTCTAATATGGACTGGCCTTGTCCACAGATTCCCTCATAAACGCCTTGTCAAGTTAATCTGGGAGGAAGCCCCACAGGAAGAAGGCCCTTAGGATCGTATGCGTTATATTGTCTCTCCGCACTCGGAGAGACAATATATGTTCATATTTAAGAACAATGGGGCTACTCACTGACCCAACTATCATGGACAACCGTTCGAGATGGAAGCGAATTGTGCAGCCAGCAAAGACTTTTTAGCTTTTTTTTTTCAAAAAAATATGTTGATTTTTTAACCGTTACTTTTTTATTTCTTCTCTTAGAAAGTTCGTTAAAAAAGAATTTTGTAGATTTTTACAAGATCTATAAGGCTATTAATACTACATCCTTTAATTATTCTCAGTCACAAAAAGAGGTGGCATTGAAAGGGTTGGTAAAGGTGGTTTTTGCCTGATATTATAAGTTTTAATTGTCAATAGGTCACTCAATTTTTGCCGTAAAAGAAGTTTTGTAAACCATGTTCATAGAAACTAAATAAGCTACAATTTAATATTTAAATATTTTTTTTGTATCTCTGACGCTAATCTTTCTATTCTAAAAAAAGGCATTTTTTGCCAAACTACAAAAACTCGTTATTCGCTTTTAACTCCATTTTATTAAAAACTAATTACTCTAAGTCGATTAAACTTCTAGAACCTATTAACAAAACATAAATCAAGAAAACCAAATCAGGTCAATGACAAATTTTAATTAGGGTAGTGATTAGGGGGTTGTTTACGATCACTTTTTTGCTGAAAAAAATAGGGACTGACATTCTTTTCATTATAAGTCACTTAATTTTTTTAGCTAGAGATTTTTTTTATTTCTGGAGATACACATTTTTAAATATTTTAAATTAGTTTTAACAAGATATCCTCGGAACATAGTTTTCCTGTCCTTTGACTTTGAAACTACAATATTTAGCATTTGACGAAGAAGAGCAAACATATAATAAAGTATAGCTCGATTACGATTGGTCTTAAAAAAACGGTTTTGTTTATTTTTTCAAATGCTACATTTTTGTTAGGTAAAGTTGTTTTGAAAAACCGAAAACTTTTTGAGTTATTAGCAGAAAACTGATTAAAAACATTGATTTTTTCGATATAAAACTAACACTTTCGATAGCGAATAAATCGAAAACTATTAATTTCATCAAAAAATGTATAGAACGTTTTTTGCTTATAATGAATGTTTTTACCAACTCTTGCGGTCAAAATAATACAAATTTCTACCCCGAGATGGGGTGGCAACCACCCCCATGATAAAAGCGCCTTTTGGCATGATATATATTTTGATTCTTGGACTATCCACTACTTATTCTCAAAATTTCAAGCAAATCGATCCATTCTGTAAAAATTGTGAGGTTTTGTCCTATTTTAAGCTTCATTACTTGGAATAATAGGACAATATGACAAAAATAGGGACTTCATTAAATTGGATGGTCCGAGAAGTTAGCCACATTAGATTTTCACAGAACGTTGAATTGAAGTTTGACAGTGTTGCCATGTGATTATAATGTATATAATGTATAATATGTTGCACGCTTCAAATATAGAGAGAAAGCTTTGAAAACTATCTTTTTTACATTATTTTGTGGATTTTGCTATTTTTTAATGTATGTAAAATACGAACGAATAAATATTTCTTGTTTGTTTTGATATTAATTGCAGTTAATTATTAGAAATTGTTTTGTGGCAATTGTCCTGATAGGTTACTGAGTAGATTTGGCAATAGAGTGAGAACGTTTAAATTTGCGTTTGCCAGATTGCACAGATGTTCCGCAGATATACATTTTATGACTTTCTTTTTATTATATTATATTTCTTTTTATTATTTGAAATGAATGTACCTGAAATGCTTTTAGTTACTGAAAAGTGTTTACTTCGTCAGTACGTTATTTTTGTGTTCATTTGGTATTTTTTAAAATATTAAAATGCCTACAACTATTGTAGCACGTGAAAGACTTTTGAACATAGCGTAAATGCGGGAAGAGCGATTCACTTTAGATTCACATATATTTCTTTTAATTAATTATTAATGTTCTGACAGTTTTATGTAAATTATTTATACTTATTACAAATAGCAATTTTTTTTAATTTCTGCGTTTGTCGGTTTGATAAATAAAACACATTATTATCGCGATATTTGTCATTTCAAATAAGTACTTTAATTAATAATAATAAACATTACATTATAATACACAACACTAATTTACATTTGTTACCAGGTTGACGTTTTGGTATGGAATTATAATACATATTATATATTTATACAAAAAAATATATACCTACCCTTTACCTATATAAATAGTTACCACTTCCATTTTAGACAAATTATATATTTTTCCTATAATAGTACTGTGGACTTGTATGTTGTATATCTGTATTTTTAGTTGCATATATTCTGGAGCCTGTATCACAGCTTTATTATTTCGGTGGACTTGTATATCTGTATTTTCATTGCATATATTCTGGAGTCTCTTATTATCACAGCTTTTTATTTGTCTTTAATCAATAGGGCTTTTCATCGATTGTCATTTGTTTCGAGCTTCTGTCATGTGTCACATAATATTAATATATCTGCGTCATACGTCTTTGGTTTGTATCATTGGCAATACCAATAACGTATGACGTAGATATATTAATATTATGTGACACATGACAGAAGCTCTAAACAAATGAAGGTGAATGAAAAGCCCTATGTTAGAGTGTTTTCGATTGCTATAAGTTCAACTGAAAAGATGCTATGTAATAATATTACTAGATAATCTGTAATTATTGTATTGGCGACTTTATTATTTACACAAATCTTATTTTTATATAGATAATAAATAAAGTATATAGTAAAATCCTAAAACAGCAGAATTTTACTTACTTTGCACTTTATTTTACAAATTTCATTTTCATATAGATTATAATAAACAAAAAATATATAGTAAAATCTTAAAGCAGCAGAATTTTACTTATTTTACACTTTTTAACTTTATTATTGATACTAAAATCTTGGTATTTCGAGATAATTAGAGAACATTAAAAATTTAAAAAATTTTGTCGTTATTTTATCTACATAGTTAATGTTTTACATTTATTGTCAATAAATAAATTAATAAAAATATATCACATGCTCTTTCCCGATTTATTCTAAGAACACATGGCAACACTGTTAGGCCTTCATTTCCTTGTATCTGTAGCTAACTTCTCGGACCCCGCAATTTAATGAAGTCCAAAAATAGAAATAGTAAATGACTTCATAATTTTTAGATTATATCAAACTAACAAGCTATCAAATAAAACCAAGATTTTTGTATAATCTAAAAGAATAACAGTGTAGGCAATATCATATAGTATAAACAAAAGCAGGTAGGTAGATGGGACCAAATTCAAAAAATATCAGAAAGATGTCATAAATACATAAAAAGTGTGTTCGGTTTCTGTAGATTTTCTTATTGTTATTGGATGGTTAAGATCAGTAGCGTAGACAAATACAACGTAGAACGTAGCCAACATACATTTAAATCTTATATTTTGCTTTGAGGTTGCACTACCTACTGATCGCTAGTACTTACTGATTTGAAGATTTTTGTTCAGTGATAAAACTACTACGAAAAACAGTTAGATTTAATTTCAGTACAGAGCACCACTATTCGCTTATATTTATATACGTGTTTCATCCTTATGGAAGCATCAAAGCGAACTGTAAACTCTCTGAAAGATACGTAAGAAACAAAAGAAATCTTCGGATATCGTTTGTTTATAAAACTACTAGTTTTCAGTGAGTAATGCTAGTTCTAGCTAGAGTTTAGATAAAATACTGTACAACCTGCCATATCCGGACCTGTCATATCCGGACCTGTCATATCCGGACCTCACCATATCCGGACGGTTCTGCGCCGTCCGGGTCTACCGAAATCTACTGAGAAAGGCAGTCCTGCTGTTGGACAACGCACTAAAAGAGGAACTAAAAGATGGCGAAATAATGTATTATAGAATCTATAAAACGTGTCTATCGACGACAGTTATTGACCGCGTTGATTACTGGAATGTATGAAGGAGAAAAAGTTTCAGAGACTATAAAAGAAGTAGTGGTCTTGATATCTGGATTTTTTCATATCCGGATCGGTCTGTCGCCACATTGATCCGGATATGGCAGGTTTGACTGTATGTATACATATATTTATGTGGTCTCGACTTTATCTCACATTATCGACTTGATCAACTTTATTTAAAAATAACATTCTTACATCTAAAATCAGAGTTTGGTGTAAGTTTTGAGAGTAAATGCAATGCAACAAGAGAATTTTACTATCACCATTGTATGTGGTTGTCTTTTTAAAGACAAATCACAGGCTATGATTTTTTTGTGGCGGATATTCTTGAGCTAAAGTTGATTTTGTACTTATATCGGCTTCGGACTAAAGCAAACTCGAAAATATATTTGACGTCAGAAAATAAGCTGACAAAATTATTGTAAACCCACGTCCCTGGCTAAAAAGGACGGTCAGCCGACGAGACATTTATTACAATTTAGTACTATAGTGTAAATTCCAATACCTACTTCGACCATCAACAGTTCAATATGATCCTTTTCTTCCTTTTCTTAGATATTTCTTCTTGGATATCGGAGCTATTATGTTTTTTATATAAAACTCACATATAATCTCTTGGTTCTAAAACCAATAACTACACAAGATATATGGTAATGAGGGAATCTGATGGTCTGCATTTTTGATTTCTACGAGAGAAATAACTTACTTCAACTTTAATATAGTGTGAAGCACCATTGTACGATGTGTAAAAGAATTAACATAATTTTTTATGTTGATTGCTGGTGGTTTTATAGAACAGAGTCTAATGAAGGGTTTTTCGAACAAATTAAGATATGTGATATTTTATATCTTAAGATAAATTATATAAATAAAATCTAAATAATAAAAAATATACCAAGTGCACCATTATTACAAAATATCGTATACATAATAGTCCAGGAACCGAAGCTTTTCATCTCGCAATTTTTACAGAATGGATCGATTTGCTTAAAAATTTGGGAATAAGTCTAAGGATCAAAATCTATATAATGCCGAAAGGCGCTTTTACCATGGGGGTGGTTGCCACCCCATCTCGGGGGTGGAAATTTTTTATTATATTTTGACTACAAAAGTTGATAAAAACATTCATTCTAAGCAAAAAACGTTTTATACATTTTTTTGATGAAATTAATAGTTTTCGATTTACTCGCTATCGAAAGTTGTAGTTTTATATCTAAAAAATCAATGTTTTTCGATGGTACACTCATTTACGATTCACTCAATTTTTGCCGTAGAAAAAAATTTTTCAAACCAATTTCTTGGAAATTAAATAACCTACAATTTCATATTGAAACATTTTTTCGTATTTCTGATGCTAATCTTTCTATTCTGAAGAGAATTGCATTTTTTACCAAATTACAAAAATTCGTTATTCGCTTTAAACTCCAATTTTTTAAAAACTAATCATTCTAAGTCTGTCAAACTTCTATAATCTATTAATAATACATAAATAAAGAAGAATGATTAAGGCCAGTAACTAAAAACACCGCTAACTTACAATATTATGCTTCCAATTGGATTTCTCCTTTTTTTTTTTCAAAAAAATATATTGATTTTTTAACCGTAATTTTTTATTTTTTATCTTAGAAAGTTTGGTAAAAAAAGAATTTTTTAGGCTTTTACAAGGTATATAAGGCTATTAATATTTTAGATACTTTAAGATACTTCCAAGGAATGGATGATAGCAGCATGAATACCAAAAATATTATACCTACCGCATAAAAAAGAGAGAACATTGGAGAGGAGTAAATAAGAATAAAAGAGCGAGGGAAATAGATGAGTACCTTTAGAATGACCAAGACCGAGGCAGTGTCTTATCAGTGTTGTATTGTAACAGAGGACTTGCCATAAAAGCTCATGTGAAAGATACTCGTCTATTTATCTCGCTCTTTTATTCTTATCGCCTCCTATACTTATCTTATCGTCTACAAAACAGAAAAACTTATTCAACAGCCTATGTAGGTATACTAATATCTACATGCATAAATTATCTAGTGCACTGGAATAAGTGTTACAACTCCCTATTAATTTATTTATTTTTAGCACATAAGCAAAACAGGTCGATTTTTAAAATAATCAAAGTATATTATAGCATAAATGTTTCGAAATTTACGCGATCTCTCTTCAGATGACAGGCTCATTTAAAAGCTTTTGAAAAACTGATTACAAAAATGTATAATACCTTAATTCTTTTTAAGAACATAGGCGCAAAATTTTGGTCGAATTTTTTTAAATGTATTCATTTTTTCGAATCCTTAAAAAACGAATAAGTATTTTTGAAAATGTTAAACGCAGAATGAAAAATTACAGTATTATCGAGGGTCGAAAGTCCCCAAGAACTTCTATAATGTTTATTTTAATAAGTTACAGGTGTGAAAAAAAGAGAAAATTGAGTGTGATTTTAATTTTAAATATATCATTCAAAACAAACTCTTTGGATATTCTAAGAGACTGTCAGCCCTCGGTAATAATGTATTACTTATTTCATTCTGCGTTTAAATGTTTCAAAAATACGTATTAGTTTTCTCAGAACGCAAAACAAAATTAATGCATTAAAAAAGAATTCGATTGAAATTTTGCGCCTGCGTTCTCAAAAAGAATTAAAGTACGTACTATACATTTTTGTAATCAGTATTTCAAAAGCTTTTAAATGAGGTGTCACATGATGTACTTTCCCATTTAAAAAATCAAAGTTGTGCCTGTCACCTGAAGAGGGATCGCGTAAAGTTCGAAACATTGATGCTACAATATAATATATTACATATATTACAAGTACATATTATGTACTTTGATTATTTTGAAAATCGAACTGTCCAAGCGTTTTGCTTATGTGCTAAAAATAAATACGTTAATAGGGGGGGGGGAGTGGTAAGACTTATTCCAGCGCACTGTATATCACTCATTTGTGGTTAAACGGTAAAATAATTAAATACCAACTTAGCACAATTGGTCGAGTTAAATTTATCTTAACATACATTTTTCCTAAGACACGAAGCTATACATCTTCCAAATACGTAAATTGTAAAAAATATTGTGTCAAATTATAAAAATTAAAGAATATAATGGGACGAATAATTTTAGAACAAAAAAAAACATATTTTCCACCCCTTTGATTAACAGAAATTATTGGTTTGATTAAATTTACATTTTTATAGAAGCACAATATACAGGGTGTAACAAAAAGGCAGGTCATAAATTACATCACATATTCTGGGAAAAAATAGTCCGATTAAATCTAATTTATCTCAGTACAAATGTGCACATAAAAAGAGTTATAGTATAAGTTACAAAATGAAAATCGATTTTTCCCAACATATCGAAAACTATTAGAGATTGCTTACTGAGATGGACATGTGGCAGAAACATTAAAAAAAATAAATAAACATAGAATTTGTGCACTCCATAAAAATTTTATGGAGCTTTGGTTCTCTTAAACCCCCCAAATATTTACGTTCCAATTAAATAATTACTGTGGTACCACTAGTTAAACACAATTTTTATAAAACATTTTGCTTCTTAGTACTTTTTCGATAAGCCATTATTTATCGAGATATTTTGAATATTTATAAAATCCAACACATATTTTTAAATAGTTAAGTAAGATTATAGAATATTATTTTCTTAATATTGTTAGCAGGTCTGTATAATTTTACTTAACCATGTAAAAATATGTGATGGATTTTACAAATGTTCAAAATATCTTGATAAAAACTAGCTTATCGAAAGAGTACTAAGAGACAAAAAACTAACTTTTGTTTAACTAATGGTACCATAATAATAATTTAATGGGAACGTACACAAATATTTGGAGGGGTTTAAGGGAACCAAAGTTTATAAGATTATGAGAAGTTTATGAAAGTTTATGAGAATACCGAAAACTCAAAGAAATACCGAGAATCTTTTCATAAACGGATCCAAAGTCGACCAATATGCATATCTTGGAACAAGGATTAACTCCACAGGTGATTACTTCCAGGAAATCAAAATAAGAATAGAAAAGGCTAGAGTAAATTTTAACAAAATGAGAAAAGTGCTATGCACAAGAGATTTGAAGTTGGAGCTAAGAGTTAGGTTAGCTAGGTGCTACGTTTTCTCGACTTTATTTTATGGGGTGGAAGCTTGGACCTTGAATGCCGCATCAATGAAAAAACTAGAATCATTCGAACTGTAGGTGTACAGAAAAATTCTGAAAATATCGTGGACAGAACACATCAGAAACAAAGAGGTTCTGAAAAAGATGAATAAAGAAATGGAAATCTTAAATACCATCAAAAGAAGAAAATTAGAATATCTCGGACATATTACACGTGGAGAGAGATACAACTTGTTCTAATTGATAATACTGGGAAAGTTTCAAGGAAAAGTAAGCATAAGGTGACGCAGAATATCGTGGCTGCGCAACCTGAGAGAATGGTACGGAGTACGGATGTACATCAAATGAACTTTTCAGAGCAGCCGTCCCTAAAATCCGAGTAGCTATGATGATTGCCGACCTCCATCGCGGAGATGGCACTTAGAGAAGAGAAGAAGGGAACCAAACCCCCATAAAATTGTTATGGGGTACACAAATTTCACTTTTATTATTTTTAAGATAATATTATCACATGTACACTTTCAATAAAAAATCTCTAATAGTTTTCGATACATTGGAAAAAATCGATTTTCAGTTTTTTACTTCAAAGGGTTTTAACTTTTTTATGTGCACATTTGTACTAAGGTAAATTAGGTTCAATAGAACTATTTTTGGTCCCAGGATATGTGATTTAATTTATTACCTGCATTTTTGTTACACCCTGTATATTGATTATTATCTAAGGATTAATCTGAAATTCTTATCAAATCTCAGCAATTTCTCTAAGTATTATCTTTGATCCAGTTCGCAGAATGCCATTCCAACGAATTCCCGAAGCAGAAATCTGTCCACCCCGTAAGCCAGGAAGCTGATATTGCCAATTCCCTTCGGCCAGAAAGGCAGGACGCATTCATTTTCGGTTATCAATCACTCGCTAACCCTTTTCTCTATTCCGGGGACATTTCTTACCCCCTTTACCCCCGCCTCCCACCTCCCGCGCTCTTCCGTTATACACGTCAAGGCATATTCTAGATGATGTCCATATCTCATTCCTTTATATGGACGTACCCAATATTCATAGCTCATGCATACATTAAGTGACAGAGGGTGACCTCCTGAAAGAAAATTTTATGTATATATGTAGTTTAGGATGACGACGGAATACACATGTGGATGCTGCTTTTAATTTAAGATTAATATGCTAAGGGTTAATCAATTTGCTTATAAATCGACTTTAACTTGTACAAGCATGTTCCAAAAATAAAGATTACCCCGAAAGCAATGATTTTATCAAATAAAATACATTTAGAAAATTGGAGGGATCTTTACAGTCAGTAAATTTAGCTGTATTTTTGCAAATTTTTACTGTACTTATTCGCTCTGTGCATGACTGACGCGACACCTCCGCTCAAACAGTGTCATAAGTCCAAAAAGCATCGACGTTTAAAATTTGTGCTAGAACTTTTCCGGGTTTAATTAAAAACTATTAAAATTAGTATAATATCTATTTTAGTCAGTTACAAAGGCTTTTGAGGCTCTACAAAATAGTGTATTAATTCGGCTAAAAATGCTAAAAAAATTTTTTTTTTGAGTTGTGATACTATACAGATAAAATAACGAAAAATTTACGAAATATTATTTATCAAAAGTGGCTCTTGGAGTACAGAATATAATACCATTATTATTGTCTGGTTAACAGACTTATACTATTTAATGATGCAACTTTAAATTACCAGAGAACGGCAGTTCTCGCCAATGGCGCACAACCCCTGTCCAATATCAAATATTCAGAATTCATATTCGATATTGAACAGTATATTTTTATCACCCCGTATATCACACGAGCCAATTTGTTATGGTATAATACATGTACGGGTTTCTAATTTAGTTCTCGAATTGTAAATTGTAAACAATAATTCGGACAATTGCATTATTTAATTTGATGATCAAATATATTTCTTTGTTCTCAATATTTGTAAATATACTCAGCGCGTGGCTTGACACCAATACTAAGTGCCACCGCTGAGAAAGTATACACATTTAGAATCATTCTCAAGAATCATTTCAACCAGGCCAGAGGTGCCTTTAACTTCAGTCAATATGTAGCATCATAGAGTCTTCAACTGAAACGCGAATACGTCATAAGTCATTACTCAAAGTTCTCCCGGGGTGTAGGTCTCATTAAAAAATTCTCGCACTACTATTTGGTGTTTCCATCCGCTCTGAAGAACAGTCTCCACTGAGCCCCACGAAATTTATACAACCTCCCTACACGCGACACTACATATATTATACACGAAATTTTCGATTTTCTAAATCTGACTGAATTGAAAATTGGGCCAACTCCCATCTTAAAGTTCAGGAAAAGACTCACCTATTCATATGTCAACCATCCATTTTGGTCCAAGGGTGTGGATTTTACGGCACTTCCTATTTAAGGTATGTTTTTCGTTCTCGTCCCCAAAATTCCCAAAAATTTCAAAAATTTAAGTCCGACCTTTGCAACTTCTGATAGTACTGATCATTACCTTACCAACGCATGTCTAATTTTGAAAATCGGTTATACCATTCAAAAGTTACCGAGCTCACAAGTATGACTCAATTTTTATTTAAAAAGAGAAAATGTTTCTGGATATGTATGTATGTATGCATGTATGTATGTGTGTGGAAAAGTTACACCGATTTGAATTTTTTTTCTGTGTTTGAAGAGGGGGTGAGGGCCGATTCAGAACTGGTGTAGTTTGTGACTTTTGACCACCCATAAGCCAGCTATAGGACTTGGTAGGTACAAAACGGCATATTTTTTGGAGGTATATATCTTCGGTTCAAGAAGAGTCAGGAGAACTGAAAATACACCAGATCAATAGTGTTGAGCTAAGCTTTCAAATGGTGTTTAAGCCATCAGAATCAGACATACACACGGTGCAGTATAGCCGAAAAACTAAAAAACTTAACTTTGAAAATTTTGGTTTTTCGACAATTACTCAAAATTTCAACCTACGAATTGCGCCAATAACTGAGCGTTTGTAGAAGGACTTTAGACGAACCTAACAGTGTATACCTCATATCCTGGAAAATTCGAATTTTTAAGTTATAGGCTTTATAAATATGATCAAATCTATTTCCTATGGGAGAACACGGTTTTTCAAGCTCAATAATTCCTGTAATAGCTTCAGTTATCATACTTGACCTTAGATGCATCAGATCCTACTTATCAATACGTTTCAAACTCATGTTTAGTGATCAAATCTGTTAAGCCGTTTAGAAGTTATTAAGCTACAAAAGTATAATCCAATTAACGATTATTACCGAAATGGTTTATGTAGTTGTAGTGATTATGACGCTAAATTTGATCTATCAACGGGCAATCCGAGTTCATTTACCTGCCATCCCAATCTTTTTTTCAATATATTTCAGAAAAAAAATCTAGTGTACATTCGATGGACACTAGATTATTTGGGAGATAATGCGACAAAGGCGATTATTTATAAAGCTTAACGTGTAATCAAGAAACATTGCATTTAACTTCATACATTTAATTTATAAATAACTTTGAAAAACTCCTGATACAAGAATAAAAAAACCGCTAAACGCCGTAAAAATGAGTGGCGCATACAATATTCCAGCTACAAAAGATCTGATATGAACATTACGTGTATTTTCATTTTGATGGAAAACAAAATTCTAGTTTTATTTTAAAATATTTTTCCATAATATTTGCTAAATTTCACTGTATAAACTGTAAAACATTATTTTGTTTATAAACAAGTAGCTCACAGAAAATTTTTAAGGGGTGCTGTGATTGCCCCTCGTGGCAGTTTATGCCTTGCAAAGCCACGTGGCAGGTGCCGGGTTAAATAAACGTTGCCCTTGACAAAACGGACGCCTATGACCGGTACTAGAAATTCGCAATTGATGGAATCAATTTCTATCTGAATAGAAGAGGAGGTATTTAAAAAAAACTAATTACAAAACGCCATTTTCAAAGAGCTCTAGCTCCCCTACATTTTCAGATTAGGTCATTTGGGTTAAATTTATTTAAAATTATATGTATTAGAAATCTACAGTATTCGTTTTATAAAAAGTCAAATAATAAAATTAGACAATTAATTTCAGACCATTATATTGGGGTTTTCGAAATAAAAGTGCTTCCAACCTTATACCCTCCTCTAAAACATCAAACAACAGAACTTACCCAAAAAGCAGCCACTAATGGCCCATCGTTATTTCCTATCTGTTCGAGAACGATGGCCGTGAAAGAAAATAAAAGGAAATACGTTAATAACCGTATATCCACATTACGTCATATCACCAATAATCTTAACGATATACTTCGAGAGATGAAGGAAAATGCGGAAAAACAGGAAAGAAAACTCGCGACATGCCATATTAATAAATTTATTACGATAATGGACATTGAAACAGTTTTGGTATCATTCTATCAGGATATATAACAAGGCAGATGTTTTTGGAACTTTCAGGAATGATGATGGTTAGCCGAAAATTTCGGATCTGGTTTATGTTTGCTCTTTGCAGTGTTTTTTCGTTAACGAAAATCATAAAATGTAAGTAGGTACAAAATAAACACGTTATTTTATATACTCGTATTTGTATATTTGTAATCAAATTTTTGATAAGTTTTAATAAAGACCACGCAACACTCCTTATGGAAAAGTGGTCCCGGTCAAATTTGATGAAAGTTTGGTCAATGATACTTCTCGATGGGTAGATTAAAAAACTCCAGGGGACCTGGGTCTGAATAACTACTATTCTTGAGTTATAGCCCTCTGAAGTTATTGGATTCGAGTGCTCAGTTTACGTTAAATGCACTAATTTACGGTCAAGTGAACGAAAATATTTATTATTAGAAGAAGAGAAACTCATGTTCTTCATACATACTTGCGTGTTGTATATGAATTCGTGGTCAAAAATAGTTGGATCGTATTTTAGTCTTCAGAAAACCTCCGAAAAGTCCTCAGAAAACTAAAGAAGTGCGGTATAAAATGTGCTCCTAAATTGATATAAGCTTTATCATGTTTACATGAATGCTTCTCAGTTATGGAATACCAGCAAAACTGCAGTTCCGCGTTAACTTTAGAAAACTACTGAACAGTGGCGGATCTAGGGGGGATGGGGGTAATTCCACTCGTAACAAGTTCCAGAATAATTAAATAAAAAAAAAAAACTGTTGAAACATAAAAAAATACATTAGCTGACATGAAACTTGTCCCGCATATCAGATATAAGACAGATAGAGAACATGGACTTGATTTCAATACACAAAAAAAAACAAAGTACCTGGTAGTCTGTAAATGCTAAATATTAATCACAATTGTCTATGGAAACATCGGGTTTAAATCATTTTCGACTATTTGTACATTAACATTTTGCTGATTTCGGTTAGATGCATCATACCATACGTCGTGTTAACTAACGACCTATCAGGATACTTAACATTAGGTTGATGTCTTGCAAAGCCTAACAACTCATCATCATTGGCTATAGAACCCATGGTGGACCTCGGCGTTTTCGAGAATCAGCTTTAATTCCTTTCTATCCTCCGCCTTGGTTTTCCAATTTCGTACTCTTAACACCCGTAACTTATCTTCTCTGGTCGTTTGGGCGCCCATACCCATGGGCATGGGGAGGCGTGGCCCCCTGGCTTTTCAGGTGCTTTGAAATATATATGGTTATTCAAAGTATACAAAATATAATGTGCAACATCTTCACGTTTGGTCCCCCCCTAAAAATTTTTATATGAGCGCCCGTGCTCTGGGCCTACGTCTTTTCGTCACACTATCCGCTCTTTGGTTATAAGTGTGTTTTGATGACTCCATCTCGTTCATTTTCGTTAAATAAATTTTTTTTATTAATTCTGGAACATGTTACCGGTGGAATTACCCCTATCCCCCCTAGATCCGCCACTGTTCGGTAGTTTTCTAAAGAGATAAGAGTAATTATTCAAACCCAGGTGCCATGGACTTTTTTAATCTACACATCAAGAAGTATCATTGACCAAACTTTCATCAAATTTGACCGGGACCACTTTTCCATAAGGAGTGTTGCGTGGTCCTTTTTATTATTTGAGTTGAAGTAAATTTAATGCAAGAGCCAGGTGATCCGAATAAACTACGAACTAGATTAGACACCATAATTCTGAAAAGGTGCAAACATATAGGTAAGACACCAGACAAGGCAAAACAAAAATGCTTTGCAAAAAATTAAGGAAAAAAGAGTACCTACCAACTAAACATAACTGCAGGAAACAGAAATGTTTAGAAACATACCTACAGAAGAAAATGACCAAATAAGATACAATGTTATTAGACAAAATAAATGTCAAAAATATTTAAATTCGAAAATTTCAAAATAATGCATCTATTATTACCCCGCTTATTGGAATAGCCTTCGTGCCAATCAAAAGTATTCCTATAACCGGGATATTCTAATAACCGATCATTGGTCGCTAGTAGAAACGTTTCGGGACCTCAAATTTTTATTCCTTAAACCGGGATATTCCTTTAAGAGGTATTCTAATAAGCGGGTTTGACTGTATCAGAAATAAAAAAGCACTGAAAAATAAGACAACCGGAAATGCATCTGATTTTATAAAAATTTATTGAAAGTTCAGCAGAGCAGCTACAGGTTATTAGTAAATAAAGTGTAACTAACTTCAGTACTTAGGCGATTCTGCGTGAAAAAGAAATAATCACAGTGTACTACCTATATATCCGGGAATGCTGAGTTTTATGAGATACGGTGTGTTGAAACTTTCTTAGTACCTAACGATTTCTTTATTGCTCTGGAACCGGTTAAGATATGCCAAAGGAATTTGGTGAGTTTTAAGAAAGTTATTGCGCAGTGTACTCATGCAAATGGACTATTGTAATTCCAGAATGAGCTACAGGCAGTCCTAGATATTGGAAAAATTGAGTCCTAACCCAAAAATACATTTCATAAAACAATCTCCTATTATTGGATGGTATAAAATATCACACTTTAGACCTAGATACCTAGATTGCGACTATAATTAAAAAAAAAATCTAGAATTATAAAAGTTTAAAATATTTAACCAATATATTATTTCTTTGAGTATAGAGAAACCTTGCGATTATAATTTATTTATGGTGGACGGATCAATCCTCTCCAAACCGGAATATTTATGTTTCGTGGACCTTAAGAAGAAGGCGTTTGGCAGGGTCAAATTAAAGGACGTTATCCATTTGTTGTAATCAAGAGGGGCAACTCTAGGAATAATTAAAACGATAAAAGTAGAAGATGAACTAACCGACCGAACTGAATCTGGCAATGGCCTAAGACAGGAGGATTCCCTAAGTCCTTTATTGTTCAACCTAATCATGGAAGAAATTAAAAAAATGTAAGAACTAAAATGAATACCAAATGGGAGAAACATAAAATAAAATAATCTGCTATAGTTTTCAGACGATGCAATACTAATCTCTCAAAGTCTCAAAGTAAAGATTATTTATGATGTGTGCTGCATTACTTTAATATAACAGCCAGAACAATTTCCCCAAAAAAGAAAAAATGCATGGTTATAACATGCAAATTGGAGATAGAGGGTCAGATAATACAACAATTAATGAAGTTTAAATATCTTGGCACCACATTTTGTAGCTACGGAAATCTCGAAACAAAAAGTGGAAGATCAAGTTAATAGTGCAAATACAGCCGCAGGTAGCCTGAATGAAACAATATGGAGAAATAAAAATACCAGAAAAAAATGACCGGCAGAATTTAGAAAAAGTCATCAGACCAATAATGACATACGCGGCAAAAACACAACCTGACACAAAGAGGACAAACAGATTGCTAGAAACAGCAGAGATGAAAAACCTTCGAAAAATTGATAGTAAGACACTATGGGACAGAGCTTGAAGTACAGATATACAATGAAGATGCAAGTTGGACAACATTAATAACTGGACAAGAAACAGAAGAGTAGAATGGAATGACCACATAAGCCGAATGACAACAAATATAGCAGTAAGGACGGTGAGAGACGGTTCCCCAACGGAAAACGATCAGTGGGAAGACCACAAAAACAATGAAACTACTTGCTGTGACTTCATTGAAAAAACAGAGTCATGTCTATACAAAAAGAAGAAGAAGATCAATCCTCCAATAATCCCGACATGTCTCATGACGATATTGCACTATTACGTTATGCACAGCAAGGATTTTTTGGTACAACAGGACGATCTTCACAAAATCTATCCCGCGACAGATGAATATTAAGGCGGGTTTACATACTAGTGAATAACGAACGTGGCTCACGTCTACGTGCTTGGCTCTTGCTACACGACTAATGTAAACAGATGTTCGTGCTACACGATTGTCACACGAATGGTCTATGCCACGCCACGATAGACATACATGTTAAATATTTCACGCTTAAAGACAGTCGTAGAGAGTTTGTATTTGATTAAGCATGTGCTTTTACCCTCAAATATGGTCTGTACATCTGAATGAATGGAGACTGTTAGATTTGTAGAATTGTACGAAAATGATCCTGTACTTTGGAATGATTTTGACGGAAGGGATAAAAAATGACGCACGAAATGCAGCAGTAGAAAGAGTTATTGACCAGCTAAAAATTTAAAATTTTACAGAAATATGTAGGTACTAGGGAAATAATAGCTATTATTTCGCAGGTTGTAATAGTAGTCTCTATAGTGGAGTCAATGAAGGTGAATATGAGCTATTACCTCCGATTTCGTTGAACCTACATCGATTTGAATGAAAATTGGTGGGTGGTTAGAGGATATCTCAAAGAACAAAGGTGACATGGTGCCAACTTGCGCTTTTACCATGGGGGTGGATGCCACCCCTTCTCGGGGGTGAAAATTATTTTATTGAAAATAACCCCATAATTCGATAGAGGAACAAATTCTAAGCAAAATTTATTATATAAAGTTATTAAAATAAATCAAAACTTTTTAGTTATTAAAGATCAAAAATTTTAATTTTTCTTGAGAAAAATTCATGTTTTTAACCGATTTTTCATCAATAACTCAAAAATTATAAGTTTTTACAAAAAAGTTATTATTATCAAAATTGAAGCTAATAAAAAATTAAATAAACTCCTTGCTAGAAAAACCTTTTAATTTTAACTAAAAGTGAGTTATAGGTAATTAAATGTATATTTTTTTCCGCGAGTAAAAAAATCTACGTATTCAAGCTGAAATAATGGGAAAATGATGCATTTTATAACATAAACTTATTAAACATTTGTCAAAGTACTTAAAAATATCTATCAAATGAGTCCCCGAACATAATCATATCATTAAAATTTATGCTCAAATTTTTTTTCAAAATTTATCTTTTAAAATTGTTTCCAAAAAATGTTACTTTTTTTTAATAACTCCGTTCATCTTTACGATGTCAGGTTCATCTAAAAACCATTTGAAAGTTAATTTCAAGTACTTTTTCACCACGTTGAGCTTAATCTTTTAAACCCCTTATTTTTTTAAATAAAAGGTTAAATGGCCCCGGTTGCATGGTTTTCACAGCAAAATTTAAGATTTAAACGTTTCTATCTCGGTTATTTTTTACCCTATAGAAATAGTAGAACAGGTAAAGTATTTGTCACAGAAAAAACTAAAATTTGGTTATACATCATTTTTACGTGTATTAAGTAGTTGTGGAGTTTTTATCAAAAGAATATGAAAATTACAATAATTTTAAAAATTATGATTTTTTAAAATCATATCTTTTTTTCAAAAATATGCATTTTAAACCGGTCAAAAATTATTGAAATCATTACTTATGCTAATATAAAGAAGTTCTTGTAAGGATTATTATAAATTTTATTTTTTGTGGAAATCGCGTATGTTTGATTTTTCACTTTTTCCTAAAAAATTCCAAAGGGTTCTCTTATTTTCATCATAACTTGCTTAATTTTGATGCCATTAACTTGTTCTTAAGCTCATTTGATAGGTATTCCGAAGTACTTTAACAAATGCTTAGCAGGTATATTTTATATATTGCATCGTTTTCCCATTATTTAAGCTTGAATACTTAGATTTGAGTACTCGTCGAAAAATATTCGCATTCAATTGCCGATAACTCACTTTGAACTAACGTTAGTTTAGTTCTTTAAGTGAGAAATGTATTAAATTTTTTATTATGTTCAATTTCAGTAATAATAACTTTTTCCAAAAGCTTATAGTTTTTGAGTTATACGTGAAAAACCGATTTAAAACATGCATTTTTTTACGAAAAAATAAAATTTTTGGTTTTTAATAACTCAATAAGTATTGAGTTATATTAATAACTTTATATAACAAATTTTGCTTATAATTTGTCCCTCTGTCGATTTATGGTATTATTTTTAATAAAATAATTTTCACCCCCGAGAAGGGGTGGCATCCACCCCCAGGGTAAAAGCGCAAGTTAGCGTCATGTCACCTTTGTTCCTTGAGGTATTCTCTAATTACTCACCAATTTTCATGAAAATCGATGGAGGTTCTACGAAATCGGAGGTGAAAACCTTCAGTGACTGCACTACTAATACAAATGATGACGCCATGTTCACTACTAACTTATAAAAGTCTCGTGCCCAGTGTAAACACAATAACGTTTCTCACGAAACGTATTGCACAGAAGCGTAGATAACGTTTGTTTTTTAGTGTGAACCAGGTTCGCTATTCACTAGTAATGGTAGGGGAGCCCAAGGGGGGATTTTTGCAGTTACTCGAGCGCGTCAGATTATCATATGGGGAGAAACCTGGTACATTGCAGATGTACCTCTACCATATATTGGCTCTTAACACAGGGGAGTTCGTTAAGGGGGGCCCGAAAAAAAAATCTATCCTTAAAAAAACTCGAAATTGTCAGATTAAGATAAGGTAAGTTAAGTACATGCAGAAGAGTGTATATTTCAAAAATTTCGTGCGTAAGGAAATGGCTGAGCCCCAAAGTTTAACAAGAAAAAAGCGAATATTTCGCGAAATTAATGACAGATCGAAAAACTAAAAAATACGTGCTTAATATTTTTTAAAAATCTATCGGATGATACCAAACACGACTTCCCACGGAGAGGGGTGGGGGGTAAATTTAATATTTTAAATACAAATCCCGCGATATTTCGCGAAATGAACATCAGATCGAAAAACTGTAAAATTCACTTATACAATATTTTTGAAAAATCTATCGGATGGTACCAAACACAACCCCCACGGAAGTGGGGTGGGGGTTACTTTAAAATATTAAATAGGAGCCCCCATTTTTTATTGCAGATTTGGATTCCTTACGTAAAAATAAGTAACTTTTATTCAAAACATTTTTTCGAATTATGGATCGATGGCGTTATAATCGGAAAAAACGATTGTTGGAAATGAAAAATTAAATTAAAAAATGGCAAGCGCCCACTAAAATGAAAAACTTTACTTAACTTTTTTTGGTTTTAGGACCTACTCTTCACAACCCAATAGGTCCCCAAAGCGCTCGAGTGACTGCACATTTAGCATACTTTGCTCCCCTACCATAATGTAAACGCGCCTTTACGATTACTTTCGTGAAAGTAGTAAAACAGATTGGTCGTGAATGTTAGGTTAAACAGCTGACTGCAGATTTGAGGTTTCTACAGACATAGGTCAAATTTTAATTTTATTTTATCTGCATGTCTTAGGCAGATAAGTGAATATGTAGAACATTTGTTTAAATACAAAGAGTTTGAAGAAATAAAATAATAAAGACATTCTGAATTATTCGCACAAACAATCAAATTAAAAAAATATTACCGACGAATTGTAATAGAATGGACGAATAGTAAGAATTTACTAAAAACTTAAAATAAAATTAGAATAAATTAAACAAATTATGGAAATTATTGTAGACTATTTAGGATATTTCTTCACTCATAGTGTTATTATTGCATTAATTAAAAAACATTCTTATCTACCTAAAAATTCCAGTAAAAATTCGAACATATTAAATCTATAGGAAAAGAAAAATTTAACCCACAAAAAATCCGATTAAAAATCCTATCCCATAGTTCATAGCGCCCATAAATATATATTAAAGTCAATTCAGTTCCATTCTTCAAAATTCCACTGATTTTTCACCTTCAACAATGAATAATCGGCTTCCTATCATCGCTGTGAATTATATACACCAACAAAACGTTCCGATATAAAAAGGAATAAAAAACGTCACTATCAGATGTTAAAACATACCAGTGGAGGGTATGTGGGTGTCGTATGTAGCTAATGAACATCGAAAAATTTGTATAAGTTTTTTATAACAAAATAAATAATATTTTAACTTATTAAAGATCATTTTTTAAGAACATAGCATAATAACTAGAAAACATTAATCTGTATCTACACACGTATTTACTATTTTAAGAAAATTTTTCAAGCAGAAGAAACCAAGTAAGGCTTAACCGCCTGAGAATTTCGTTAAAGAAATACAATCAAATATAATTATTCTGACCTAAAGTACTCAAGAGCTTTAAATATTTGGAAAATATAGACTGTTACATTCAAAGAGGCGTCACACAGGAAAGCATCCTCTCCCCGCTATGAATGTTAATGAATTTTTCCTCGTACATAATTTTCAAGCTGGCTTTGTAAGATAAAGACTTAGGAATAAATATCAATGGTAAACTGATTAATAATATACCTAGGCTAAGGACATTGTTAATTTCTGCGATTGTCTCCAGCGCCTTCGAGAGTTATTGGGTTGCGTAGAGACGATAATAGGAGTATAAGAGGAGAAATGGATCTATAAATCGAAAGTTGAGTCAGGAAATAAAATTCGAAATTATTTATCCTCTGAGCTTTTTAAGTTGGAAAAAATAAAGCATAACAGAGTGGCGAAAAACTCGACAAGGGAAATCTAAAAATACATTTCACGTCCTGTCATTCACCGTGATAATAATTTTAGCGAATTATTTCCCTTTATATCCACAAAAGTGAATAAACTAAAAGAAAAGAAAGGATGGTTTAGATTTGATTACAGTACAGCACCTCTACTATGTTCTTATACGTATTTAGGAATAGCCGTTTCCTCATCGGAGCACCTGGGTAGAGGCATTGAACTGAAATCAAATCCTTTCATCCTTTCCGGGTAATTATCAAAATAATTACCAAAGATGCTACTAGCACCATCTATGAATCGAAAGTTGAGTCAGGAAATAAACTGATTCAATATGATTCAATAGTCAGGATCTATAAATGATTGATTTTAAAACAAAATTTATGATATAAGTCACCAGCCTCAAGATACTACTTCCCGGCAGAGAGATCAGCAAAACATTGAGAGTTATTCACTTTATATACCTGGGACGTTATATTACAGACCAACTAGACCCAAATAAAGATGTCAAATGCAAAAATGGATACCTAGAATATGTTCTAGAGCTAGAGTCAGACAAGGTGACTCGTTAAGCCGACTGATCTTTAATATAATAATGGACGAAATAATAAAAGCAGTACGTAAAGGTCATGGTTACAGAATGGAAAACAAAGAAATCCAAACAATATGTTATGCAGACGACGCCGCATTAATCGCCGAGAGACTGAAGACGATTTCCAAAGTTTAACACACATCTTCAATACAACAGCCAAGAAATACAATATGATAATATCAGCAGAAAATGCCAAATGTATGACAACATCTAAATACCCACTACGATGTAAAATCGAAATTAATGGGAAAAAAATAAAGCAGGAAGCAACGTTTAGATATCTGGGAATAGATAGAACCAGTTACGGAGATATTGCAGAGGAAGTACGACAACAAAGCTTTTATCAAGCTTTGCAACAAAGCTAAAATCAAGTAAAACGGCGAGATCCCTTAATGACACAATCTGGAAAAACAAACACCTAAGACAATACACAAATGCAAGAATTTTTAAAGCACCAATTAGACCTATATTGACATACACGGCGGAGACAAGACCTGACACATCTAAAACGAGACGACTACTAGAAACAACACAGATGAAAATACTCCGACGAATATCAGGGAAAAGTCTGTTGAATAGGGAGAGAGGTGAAAACATATGAAGATCATGCAATGTAGAAGACATAAATAGATGGGTGACAAAACGGAAACAGGAGTGAAACGGACACATTAAGAGAATGGCAGAGGATAGGGTAGTACGAATAGCTCGAGATAAGTCACCAAATGGACGAAGAGGTATTGGAAGACCAAGAAAAAGGTGATGCGATAATTTAAACAATTTAGGAGGTTAACATTGAAGAAGAAACAGGCTTTAAAGACTACATACAAGAAGAAAGAAGAAGAAGAAGAATATGTTCTTAAAGGAGACCGGTACAAAATCCTTCGACTTATCATGAAAGTTAAAATCGAGGGCCACATAGGAATTGGAAGGAAGCAGATGTCATGGGTTAAGAGCAGTTAACAGCAGGGTAATTTTAAGGGGTCAAAGTCGCAGTGTTTTATTTTTTTTGTGACCTGGCACAACATTTGTCCCCCACGCAGCGTTCCGCCCCTGGAGATTTTACTTAGTAATGTCATGTTCTACATATTCCCAAATTTTGGTCCATTATCTCGATCACGAACGGCAAAAAAACCCCATATATTTTTATACTCACCCCTGCCTACCACCCGTTTGTACCCCAAGCAGCGTTTCGCCCCTGAAGATTTTACTTAGTTACGTCATAACCTACTTACTCCCAAATTTTGGTGCACTATCTCCATCATGAGCGCCACAAAAAAAATAATAAGGACCGCGTCTTTTACCCCTTATAACTACCCTCATGCCCATCTCTGGTTTCCGCCTCTGGGGATATTACTTACTTAAGTCATAGTCTACTTATTTCCAAATTTTGGTGCATTATCTCAATCAAGAACGTCGCAAAAAACCCCTTACATTTTTTTATATTCACCCCTGCCCCACCCCTTTGTCGGCCACGCAGCGTTCCACTCCTGGAGATTTTACTTAGTTACGTCATGACCTACTTATTCCCAAATTTTGGCGCGCTATCTCGATCATGAGCGTCACAAAAAAAATAATAAAAACGGAATTTTGACCCCTTATAACTAACTACCTTCCTTCCCCACTCTGGTTTGCGGCTCTGGGGATTTTAATTATTTATGTCATGGTCTACTTATACCCAAATTTTGGTGCACTATCTCAATCAAGAACGTCGCAAAAAACCCCTTATATTTTTTTATATTCTCCCCTGCCCCCACCCCTTTGTCGGCCACGCAACGTTGAGCCCCTAGAGATTTTACTTAGGTACGTCATGACCTACTTATTCCCAAATTTTGGTGCACTATATCGAACATGAGCATCATAAAAAAAATAATAAAATCCGCGACTTTGACCCCTTATACCTACCCTCAACCCCAACTCTGGTTTCCGGCCGTTGGTGAAAGTCATGTACACAACTAATTCAACATATCCCCGGATAGTTTTTCCATATTACTTATCACGCACAAAATCCGCTCCCAGCTCTTAGACTATTAGTTTTTAGTACACCTACATGAATTTATATGTGGTATTTAAATATATTGAATAAATTTTATTTAATAGTGAGTTCTATAGTTTTTATTATTGTTTCTGTTGTTTTTAAACCTGTGCAAGATTTATTTAAATCTGACCACATGGAAAATATTTTCGTTTCTTTTTGGTATTTATATCTGTCCTTCCATTTCGTCTTTCTTTTTGTATCATGAGAATCCCATTTCTGTTTTTTTTTTGTTCAAAATAAATAGAATTTTTGTGAGCAATTATCATTTCCTCTTATTTTTTCATTTTTTGTGCATATCTTTTGCGTGTTACTTACTTCCCTAAACGACCCCATTCACCTTCCCAACTGAGTAACGATTCCTTCGACTTCTTCCTAAAAGTGTATCAGTGTCCTGAACCTGCTTCCTACTAGTTAGGTTCACTATGTATGGTACAGGCTTATGGTAAATGTTTAGTAGCATGTTTAAGTAGTTACATATATGACGATATTGGGGGATTATATCACAAAATGAGATGCTACTTACCAAAACAATATTCTGAACTCATAGAATCATATAGATCCGACAGATACTTTCGAGTTAAAAATGAGGAAGCATTTTGTGAGCAATTAAGAATTAAGAGAAGTTAAAGCTGGAGTTCCACAAGGAAGTGTCCTAGGGCCAGTGCTATATTTGCTCTATACCAGCTATATCCGATCATTAGAACCAAACACAATTGCGACATTTACAGACGACACATGCATTCTAGCAGTCGGACAAAACAACGAGGAAGCAACAACTATGCCACAAAACTATGTTGAACAAATTAACATCTGGACCAGGCGGATGGCGTATCAAATTAAATGAAACAAAATCTGTTCATGTCAATTTTACTAACAAAAGAGACCAACATATCCCAGTCAGTATAAATAGAAACCAAATACCTTAATAAAAGTAGTACTATTATGTACTACAGCCTAAGAATTATTGCTAAATATGACCTTAGATATGTTTTTTGTAATATTTTATATTTTATAGTTAGAACTAACTTGCTTATTGATCATTGATTGATCAGAGAGTAATAATCATAAGATTCCTGTTGGAGTTTTATTAAATAAATAAAAATTAGAAAACTCATTGTATAGCCGAAACTGATTATTCTTCAATCCAATACTCATATCCAATACACACCGCTGGTCTTCCCAAGCGGCTCTTAATTGTTATTCTATTCCGCTGCCGTTGACAAAAAGAAATCGGGCATCTCCCTGTTCTGAGATCCGGACCAACAAAAGCTCGAACTGAATCGAAGTGGTTAAAATTAATAATTAATGTTCCACAAACGGCCTTAAATTACAAAATGACGTCCGACATATTTTATTAGTTGTTGAATTCACTGGTCTCAACGTGAAGTCCGGCAACCGAATGATTTGTTGTAGTTTAATACGTCGTATTTCATGTTCAGAAATTTGTACTCATCGGTTTTACTTTTTTTATCTGGTAAATACTTGGGGTAAATACACATACTTAAATTTTACCGATTGTTACAAACTACAAAAACTAAAAATAAAAATAATATGTAGGTACTATACATATTATCGCACACCTAGTTCAATTGTGCCACAACTGCAAAAAATTCGAATTTTGGGTTAAGGCTGTAAAATATTGCCTATATAATGGCCCATCTAATGCAATACAGCCTGAACTAAAATATTGTTTTGGATAAGTATAAAGTAAGTTACTTCGGTATTTCACTGTAGGGTTTTTGGAGGTTTTGAAAATGCAATATGGCCATAACTGGGAAATGTGGCGATAATATACACTGCCACAATACAACCGATGTAATTCAATACGTTCAATACGGCCACAACTGCAAAAATCAAGAGAGATGTGGCGATAATATACACTGCCACAATACAACCGAGATAATTCAATACGGCCACAACTGCAAAAATCAATTGATTTTTTCATTATATTGCCGCCGTATCTCCTAGGTATCGTTTTATAAATGACTTTCTTCACAATGCAATATCGCCATAACTATCAAAATAATAATAACGTTTTATTTTTAATAAATTGTAATAATATCCAGCCAATAAGTGTGTAATTTGCTACCTAAATTGTAATTTTGAAGCCAGTCATTCTCAAAATAAATTATTTACAGGGCAAAACGCGTTTACTACAGAACGTTTTGCTCATTTCTCGAGAATATTGTGTTTTGCACTTGTGGCACTATTGAACTAGGTGTGCGATATACTAAACATTTTAATTTTTTTTATATAATCAAAATACAAAGCAATCTGCCTAATATTAACGTTTCCATTTCAAGGTCGAAGGCATTTACTTTTTGAATCAACGAATCGTATTTCTAAAATAGAAATAGGGAGAGCAAAGAAAATTTATTAAAATAGAAATTAAAAGAAATATTATTAAAAAGAAAAGCATATTTTATGCAAGTGTTACCTACTCCTCTTTGACCTCTCTTTGTGTGTTGTTGGGTTTCATTGAATAGCAAAGACGTACAACATCACAACATTTAAAAAAATCAGCACGCTCAGAACTATCCTATTCCAAAACCAAACCCAACAACACACAAGAGATATTAAAGAACAAGATGTCAATCTACAAAATACACTGTCAATGCAAAAATTTCTATGTAGGAGAAACTGCAAGATCATTGAGAATCAGGATAAACGAGCATGAAACATAGGTAGGGGAGACCGGGGCTAGTTGCACAGTTTTTGGTTCTGGCTCTGTAACTCAGATACATTTTATTTTTTTTAAACCAAACTTTATCCACACAATGAGTTGCTATGTAGGCTACCCATTCATATTTGTTTAAAATTCTAGGTACCAGGAGTTAAAATGGTAAGATGGTTTAACCTTCGACAGGATTTGTGTGACAACATTCCCCTAGATGAGGCATGTTGTCACAGTACCTGGGGCAAATTGTCACAGTGTTACAAAAATAAAGTAAACAAGAAATAAAACGTTTTTATTCAGAGAAGCAATCACAACTTAGAAAGAACTAGTTATCGTCCCTAGAGTCACAATAATTGTGGCACACATAAATTTTTTTTCCATTGGTGCAGTGTATTTGTGTCCATTGTTTTGCATGCTGTATATTGGAGCTAACTTTCAATAGAAGCACTATAAACTTACGAAGTAAGAATAATTTCTTACTTCAATATGTGTTAAACCAAAGTACATATTAGAAGCTTTTTTTAATAATTTTTCTAGTTCGATTTCTTCCCTCTCACAGAACACGAGTCGAGATTTTTTATAACCCATTTGGACAGTTCTATTGATCTCTGGCATTCTTTTGATAAATTTTACTAAACTCCGATAATATGTACCAAAATCTCGTGCAGCTTATATGTTCCTCATTTCTTACAGCTTCTGCTGCTCTCAAGAAAACATCCAAAGGTGAAGTAACTCGATGGGTCTTTCGCTTGTATGTTCTAACCACCTGAAAGTAATTAAGTATCAAAAGCAATAAAAATTGTTTATTGCATTATAAGTAAATTATTAAGTTTTACCGAGCTGCTAACAAAAGAAGAGTCTAAGCAATAATGATGTTATTTATAACACGGATTATAGTCTCAGAACGGCAACACTATAACAATCATTTTAATCCTGTGGGTATTAAATCTCTTTTTCACAAATACGTTTACTTTTTACAAATCCGCAAATGATTTACCCTGTATTCTGCATCAATCTAACTTGATTTTAATACGTTCTAAAATCATTTTAACAGATTTAAATCTTGCCCCGTATAATTTGTGACAACTAGCCCCACATAAGCTTCCGTAACTGAATGGCAAATCAAAAATATTTAAACGAATAAATATATTAAAATATGCCTACATTGTAGTCTACAAGATTGACAGTACCCTTTAAAACATATTTTTTTTACCTTGATTTCATAAAGGGTACCCCCCGTTAAGATAGGCAAAATGCCCTCACTCTTAGAATTCAATTTTTTTAATTTTTTTACGTTCTGTGCAATTAAAAAATGAGATAACGCGGATTTTTAGCTCGCCACCCCCTTACCCCTCCCCCCACCGCCAAAAACGTAGATTTTTAGATTTATTTTTTTTTAGTTGGGTTGCAATTGATCTAAAAATTTCAAAAAATTCACACGTGTAGCTGAGGCTTTTACAAAGCAAGTCCATTTTTTATGGACCCTTAGGTCGAGTGTACATAACCTCAATTTTTTTTTAACTTTCTTAAAACCTATAACTTTTTTTTGGAGGGGGCTGCAGATCCAATTTTTTTTGCATTTCGTGTATTTTATCAAAAGCTATCTCTCTGATTTTTTTCAGATTTTTCCGTCAGGTGCGCCATCTTGAAAAATCCCGAAAACTGTTTTTTTAGGGGGTTTTTAGGGATTTTCTCCATTTTATAGACTGCAACATAGATCAATTCAAGGTTTTTTTAATAGATTATGTATAATTTGAAATAAATGAGAATTTAAGGATTATCAAAAATTGGGCATAACACCTTTAAACCCCCCAAAACCATGTTTTTTAAGTTATGTAAGGGTTTTTGCGGGCCTAATGATATTTTTTGAGATCGATATAGCCTGAATATTTTTTTTTCATTTTTTTACGTTATATGGGATTAAAAAATAAGACTAATCACATTTTTAGCCCACCACCCCCTCCCCCTGTCCCCACAAAAAACGTCAATTTTTCTATTTTTTTTTTTGTCTTAAGTTGCAATTAATTTAAAATTTTTATGAGGCTTCTACAAAACATATCTATTTTTTATAGACGCGTGTGGGTCGAGTGTACAATACATATAACCTCAAAATTCCTTTTTTATTTTTTTAAAACGTATTTTTGACTTCCAATCGATATTTTTTAAAACGTCCAATGAATATAGTACATCTCTCTCTCGCGGACGGCCGCTTTAATACATGCTTAGCGCTCATTTTTAATTATTAAAAATAATAGTTATTAATAAAATAATGACAAAAATTTCTTTAGGCTATTGCAGGGGGGGCTTTAAACTTTGAGCTGGTCACTTTGTGACTTTCATAATAATAATTTTTAATCGAGTTATTAAGCCTTGAAAATAGCCATTTTCGCGTTTTTCAAATTTAAAATTGCATGTAACTCGACAACAGTCAATTTTATAGAAAATCACAAGATACCTTTTTTGCTCAGCTTGATCCAGAGAATCTAAAACAAATTTGTCCGAAGTGAAAAAATTGATTTTTTGAATTCGTTTAAAAAAATGTTTAAAAAATTTTCTTACCGCGGTACTGCCTGGCACCTTGTGGATTTGTTATGAGGACCTGTTTTTGAGTAAGTTTGTGCAAAAAAGTTAATCGGAATAATTTACCTAACGGGACAAGCATAGAGCGGGGACTATTTGCATTATGAGCCAAACGTAGATAGTTTGTAAAATACACAAAACACAAAAAAAATTAGCAGCCATCGCCAAAAAAAGTTATGCGTACCTATTAAAAAACAAAAAAATGAGGTCTATAAAAATAGATGTTTTCTAAAAGCCTCAGCTGTGCGTGTGAATTTTTTATAATTTATAATTTAATAATTACTAACAATTCTAAATGCGAAATAAGCCACAATTTAACTAAAAAATGATTTTATTAACGTTTCGATGTCCGCCACGGACATCGTTGTCAAAATACAAAATATTAATAAATTAAACAAAAATGTTGCTTGGTAAAAAAATCTTCTAATAATTTAATTTAATCTGACTTATTTATATAGATCGTCCCAAACCATTTTTTCAGTGCGTCACAGATTATCGAATTCTCTCTATCGCGTTACAGATTGAAAATAAAATCATTTTTTAGTTAAATTGTGGCTTATTTCCCATTTAGAATAGTTAATTACAAAATTTCCACAAAGAAATAACTTCAGAACAACACTTATAATTTAATTGCAAACCAACTTAAAAAAAAATAAAATCGAAAAATTGACGTTTTTGGCTGTGGGGGATGGGGAGGGGGAATAGGGGAAGTGGGCTAAAATTGCGTTGAGTCCTAATTTTTTAAAATCATATAGCACGTAAAAAAATAAAAAAAAAATATTCAGGCTGTATCGACCTCAAAAAAAAAATTAGACCCTCAAAAATCCTTACAAAACTTTAAACAAACATGGTTTTTGGGGGTTTAAAAGTATTTCGCACAATTTTTGAATATCCTAATATACTCAGTTATTTCAAATTATACATAATCTATTAACGAAACCTTGAGTTAATCTATGTTGCAGTCTATAAAATGGAGAAAATCCCAAAAAACCCCCTAAAAAACAGTTTTCCGGATTTTTCAAGATGGCGCACCTGACGGAAAAATCTTAAAAAAATTAGGGAGATAGCTTTTGATAAAATACACAAAACTCAAAAAAAATTGGACCTGCAGCCCCCTTCAAAAAAAAGTTATGGGTTTTAAAAAAGTTAAAAAAAAATTTGAGGTAATGTACACTCGACCTAAGGGTCCATAAAAAATGGACATGTTTTGTAAAAGCCTCAGCTACACGTGTGAATTTTTTGAAAGTTTTAAATCAATTGGAACTCAACTAAAAAAAATTAAATCTAAAAATCTACGTTTTTGGCTCTGGGGGGAGGAGTAGGGGGGTGGCGAGCTAAAAATCCACGTTATTTCATTTTTTTAATTGCACAGAACGTAAAACAACTAAAAAAATTGAATTCTGAGAGTGAGGGCATTTTGCCTATCTTAACGGGGGGTACCCTTTACCCACAGAACGAGATGATTGAATATTAAAAATTTTACATGAGAAGCGCCAAAACACATTTACACAAATAAGAGAAATAATTACTGGCCGAACTCTAAAATATTTTGTGTGGAATTGGTGATGAATAAGACCTTTCGAGTGTAGTTGGCACAGCGTGTTAACTTCCCAAATAAGGTAAAAATCGGCATTGTGACAATTTACCCCTGTGACAACTAGCCCCGGTCTCCTCTACACTAAAAACAGGAACTTCGACAAATCACAGATATGCAAACATGTCTAAGTACAATGAAAATATGCATCAATACCTAATTATGATGGAAAAGACATGAAAAAGAAAAAATCAAAGAAGCAGCCTTCATCCTACTGATACAAAACTGACTTTTCTATGATCTTTTAGGCACTAATGTTTAGTTTTAGTTGACTTTATTTATTTTTAATAACTTACTTCTAAACAAATGGAAAACACTGAATTTATATCCTTTATTTTGCAAACTACGATATCTTATTTATTTATTACACCAAATCTACTAATTTATCTAATTACAAAGTCAAAAATTATACCGCGCCCGTTACATATCAAAGTACACCGACGGTTTCAAATTCACAACTAACTGCTAATTACAAAATCCCTCTTATTTATACAATGCTTAATCATCTCGAATACAAAAGAAGTATCCAGAATAAACGAGTACATACATAATAACTTAAATCACGTAAAATCGAATTTACTAGTACAATAACAAAAGAACAATTAAATTAGGGTCCCTCATAAATCATAGTATAAAAAAGGTTACTTGGTAAACATCTTCGGCGTCTGTTAGGCCAGGAGCTGAAAAGAGTCGGGTGACATAATTATGTCACACTACTAAACGAAGAAAAATGTGTAGCAAACCCATCAACACAATGTAGCAGGCACATACATAAAAAGGAAGTTAACAACAAGAATATGCCAACAATAGAGCATGAGAAAACGTGAAACGCACGTCTTTAATTATACACAATACATATGCATTACACAATACATATGCGACACCGTTATTTTTGCAGACAGTTTGAACAGTTTATAGCAACTAATAAACAAAGTAAATAAAGTAAGTGAAAGATTTGGACTACAAGTAAATAGATCAAAAACTAAATGTATGATCATCAGCAAAAATAAAATTAGAGACGCCCAACTGCTTATCAAGAATATACTAGTGGACCGAATAAAACAGTATACCTATCTTGGAACAATAGTAAATGAACAATGGAACCACTCACAAGAAAAAAAATGTAGAATAGAGACGGCTAGTTCTAGAGAAGTTCTTCTGGTGAAGACGCCAATTTAATAGTGTTATAACATAACATAATGTAAAAGCATAACGTAGGTTTATGATTTTATAGTTGCTCCACCATGCTGTTCCTCAAAAACATGACGCAAAATGAGTTCACTGTACAGGGTGTAACAAGAATTTAGGTAATAAATAAATTCACATATTCTGGGACCAAAAATAGTTAGATTGAACCTAACTTACCTTAGTACAAAAATATGCACACAAAAATGTTACAGCCCTTTGAAGTTACAAAATGAAAATCGATTTTTTCCGATATATCGAAATTATTAGAGAATTTTTAATGAAAATGGACATGTGACATTCTTATGGAAGGAACATCTTTTTTTTTTTTATTTAATGTTGTAATATTTACAATCTGTCCTCATGTGAGAACAATAGGTAAATTATTTGACAAAAATTGAAAATTTTGACCTGTAGAGGGAGATCCAGTGATCACCCTCTTTACATAAATTAAATTAAAACAAATTAAAATAAGTTTAGTTATCACAGATTATTCGAATCTTCTTGCTAGATCCACTACTTTGAATCTCTTCAGGCGTCGTACATCATTGTGGTCATCAGTAAGGTTGCTGGCTAACTCATTTGGATGAGATTCTAGTCTCTTGGAATATTTTTTGTAATATTCCGTTATTACTGTTTTTATGGATGGCACATTGAGGTCTTGCTCTATCACATAGTTTGGCACGTACCAAGGGGCATTCAGCATTGTTCTAAGGACTTTGTTCTGGAATCTCTGCAATATTTCTAGGTTAGTTTGACTGGCTGTCCCCCAAAGTTGGATACCATAAGTCCACACTGGTTTTAATATAGTTTTATATATCAGCAGTTTGTTTTCAAGTGATAGTTGAGATTTACGACCGATGATCCAGTACATTTCTCGAAATTTTATTCCTAGTTGTTTTCTTTTTGTAAAAATGTGTTTTTGCCAAGTTAATCTCCTATCAAGATGGATTCCTAGGTACTTGACAGTATCGGTTTGTGGGAGTTGAGTTTCATTTAGTGTTACAGATGGACATGTTTGTCTTCTCATGGTGAAGGTTACATGGATGGATTTACTCTCATTCGCCTTTATCTTCCATTTTTTAAGCCATATTTGTATATTATTAAGGTCTTTCTGAAGGGTTCTGGATGCTGTATTTGGATCATGGTGAGAGGCTAGTACAGCAGTGTCATCAGCAAAAGTTGCACACGTTGTTTTGTTACTTGTGGGTAGGTCAGCAGTGTAGAGCAAGTACAATATCGGTCCCAAGACACTTCCTTGTGGTACTCCGGCTTTTATTGGTCTTAGGCTTGTGTATTCATTATCCTGCTTGACTAGGAAATGTCGGTTGGAAATATAGCTTTTTAGGATTTGATAAAAAGGATGAGGAAGGTTTTTCTTTAGTTTAAAGAGCATACCAGCATGCCATACCTTGTCGAAGGCCTGACCAATGTCCAGGAATGCAGCAGAACAATACCTTTTATTTTCTAGATCACTTCTGATGTGTTTTACCAGTCTATGTACCTGTTCTATCGTTCCGTGTTGTGTTCTGAACCCAAATTGGTGTTGGGGAATTAGTTTCCTTTCTTCTATAACTGGGGATAATTGTTTAAGGAGAAGTTTTTAGGACAGGAACATCTTAAAAAGAAATTATACTGAAATTCGTGCACACCATAAAAATTTTATGGGGGTTTTGTTTCCTTAAACCCCTAAACTTTTATGTACATTCCAATTAAATTATTATTGTGACACCATTAGTTAAACACAATGCTTCTAAAACTTCCACTACACATTCCACTACAAACATTCCAATTAAATTATTATTGTGACACCATTAGTTAAACACAATGCTTCTAAAACTTTTTTGCCTCTTAGGATTTTTTCGATAAACCAGTTTTAATCGAGATGCAGCTTCTTTTTAATATGTTTACATAAAAATTTTATGGGGGTTTTGTGCTTTTAAACCGCCCAAATATTTGTGTAAGTTCCATTAAATCTATTATTGCGGCATCATTACACACAGTGTTTTTAAAACTTTTTTGTCTCTTAGTATTTTTCCGATAAGGCACCTTTTATCGAGATGTGGCTTCTTTTTTAATATGGGCAAAATATACCTATAAAATATACCTCAACCTGTAATTTATGAATAAATTTTCATATTATTACCAGGTCTCTCTCACAATCATATACAAATATTGAAATATGTGGTGGATTTGAAAAGTACTAAGGGGCAAGAAAGTTTTAAAAACATTGTGTTTAACTAATGGTGCCACAATGATAATTTAATTAGAACGTACACAAAAGTTTGCAGGAAAACCCCCATACAATTTTTATGGGGGTGCACAAATTTCACTATATATTTTTTAAGGTGTTCCTGCATTAAGAATTTCACATGCCCATTTTCAATAAGAAACCTCAAATAGTTTATATATTGGAACAAATCAATTTTTATTTTGTAACTTCAAAGAGCTGTAACTTTTTTATGTGCACATTAGTTGTACTAAGGTAAGTTAGGTTCAATTCAAGTATTTTTGGTCCCAGATATATGTGATTTAATGTATGACCTCTATTTTTGTTATACCCTGTATATTGAATAGAAACTATAATGGGGGATATTAATTAGAAGTTTTTGATAAAACATAATGTACTGATTTCTTAATTGGTATCAATAATCATATCGTTGCTTACGTATAATGACTTCTAAAAGGTAGTTTTGCAATAGGAAATAACCTAGCCTTAAGAATGTAGTTCGTTAATTGTGTATGCTCATTGTCATCTACAAATTTGGCATATTTATTTCGATTGCATCTATGAATGCTCTAATCAAATCTTCTTGTTTTCGATTTAATAGATGACGTCTCAGACTGTATTTAAATCATATAAAGATATTTGTAATATTTATTAATACCTATATACCAATGTGGTAAAAATTTCACACAAGGCGAAAATACCCAAAATAGTTGTTTTTCAGATTCCTACCAGTGTATTAGCTACGTTAGCAATACTTCGCCTTAAGTTAAAAAAAAAGTGTACATTACAAAGTGTAAACGTATTGAGTGGTTAAATACCTCGATTACCGATTCTTTGAGCTTACTAATTTAATCGAAAATAGATTCCTTCAAATTGTATACAATGTCACGGAGAAAACAAGAGCAAACAGCCGAAGCGACTGAGAATCTGTGCAAAACCAGTTCCCTACGAGTATAAATCGCCAACAAATTTACGTTTATTATCACTAATTATTCGCCAATTTAATCCAACCACTTCAAAAAATAAATCAGATCTTGTTATATGGGAAACGTCAATAGTTTCAATCACTTAAATGCGCTAAATATTTATATAAAAAGACGTTTGAAGTTTGCCGCTCAGCGAAAGAGCATACCATCGGAAATATGCAGTCGAGTCACATAGCACAAGCTCACTTTTCCCACCCTTGAACTTGAAATGGTTACTTATTTCGTTCGCTGCCGATCAGCGAATATTATTGGGAACTTACCAAAAATTTGCTAATTGGGGGGCTACGACCCGACCCGACATAGCCACTTTGATCTGGCATTGATTGTTCGACTCAGGAGTCAGTTATTCTTGCCGCATCAGATGTTCATTTTAAATTAAATTATCTTGAATATCCCAACAATTTTGTAGTATGTAAATTTTTTTACCATAACAAAAATGATGCATTAAGAATAATTATAGTTGTTGCTTAGTGATTGATGGTTTTGCCTTTATATCTTCATGGGATTAAATCACAAAATCAATTTATTTGTTTCGACTTCTGTCAGAAGTAGAGTTAATTTTTTTTGGGCAATATTGAAGAAAAAAGAAATGTGTAATAATAGTAGATTATACCACGAGTCAATAATGATGGCTATTATTCCCGAGGAATATTTACGAACCGAGCCGCGTTAGCGGCGAGGGAGTAACATTCCGAGGGAATGAGAGCCATTATTGCGAGTAGTATACTCTACTTTATCTACGACAAATTAATTAATTTAAGATTTTTAATGAACAACTTTATTTGTTAAAAACATTAAAATTAGTAATAGTACAATTAATAAACTGAATTGGTTGAGAATCATCATTAACTTTAGTAGAGTTTTTAATTATATTATATTATACGTTTTATTATATTATATTATACATAGAAAACGAAGTCCACCAAAAGAATCCCATCAGTAATTTTTCGGAATCCTTTCTTCAATTTTATGAGTTTCGTAGATCCCATACACAAAATTTAACAGTAAATGAATTAGTAAGAAGAGCAGCCCAAATTTGAAGACAGATGAGCGAAAATATTTGATTCCTTTTTGTAAACTTGAAGATAAATTAATGTAGTTTAATATAATCAAAATTTAACCCTCACGCACAAGTTGTAGTCAATGTGACAAACAACTTCAGTGAGGAACTGGGTTTATTTATAATGTTATTATTTGCTACAAATAAACTCTATTATTATTATTATTATTATTATTATTATTATTATAAATGGATTTCGATGTTTCAGGTATTAAGGTAGATGCTGTTGCTGTAGCTAGTTCTGCAATTTCTGGTGGTGTACAATTAAAAGATTCTTCATTTTCGTCCATCTCAACACAAACTGTCAAATATACTATTCGTTTGACAGTGACACTTTTTGAGGTTGATTATTTTGTTTCCGTGGTGAATTTTGTGATTGTTGTGCCAGAGGGATTAATAGCTATTAATCCCGCATTATTAATCCCTAAGGGATTATTATATGGCATTATATTGCAAACACGACAAGTATAATACATATATTATGTATCAGTCGTAGATAAAATAATAAGAACTATGAAGGACAGGTATATAAAAAAGAATCGCAATCATGGAATCCTTCAGACAAGATAATTAGACTTTTCTTAGACAAGACAAAGGGGAAGTCTAAGCTCAACATTGTACGTAATATAATGTGGATGGGACAATAAAGGAATGTATGTACATTAAAAACAATAATTCATTTACGATACAGAAACTTAAGAAGAGTTGACATTATTTCGAAAGGAGCCTTTTCAGACCATATATCCATTCTACCAGAAAAGGGGAACTAATTACAGAAAAAATTGTATTATTTGGAATGAGATTTTAAACGAATATACTAGGAGATAAACAGAAGACGTTAGATATAAAAATCGAAAGAGAACAAAATACGAAACATTATGTAGGATAAGGTAAGAACTACCGATCTAATCGACACTTAGTTCAGGGCGCATCTGTAAAAATATGAGTACATTTGGATGTTGAGAGCTGACTCATATTTTTTTGCAGAAATTGCTTGGAAATAACTCATATAATAATAATTGAGTTATCCTCTCACTCAAAAAGGTCCGGAACATTGTTTAAATAATCAAAATGTCAAAATTTTAAGAAAAAATTCTATTTTTTTCTTCGTTTTTGGATATAACTTTAAAAGTATTCATTTTCAAGAAAAGTTGCACTGACGTAAAAGTTGAGTAATTAAATTTACTATAAGATAGAAGTAGTCAAAAATTTTAGAAATTGTCACCCTTGTTGCAAAATAGCAATAATTGCGAAAAAAGTTATAAAAAACAAGTATTCGCATTTTACTATTTTCAACCATTTATGCTACACTTAGGACCTTCATGTTTCACCCAGAAAAACTTTATGATATAGTTAAACAATACTGTAAATTTCATTAAGATCGGTTCAATAGATTTTGTAAAATAATTTTGCAATCCAACTTTCGTAAGAAAATGCAATTTTTCAACATTTTGCAGGACTGAAAATAAAGCAGATAGCAAGTTGATTTTTTTGCATATAGAAAAACACTGTACCTTTTATTTGCAATTTTCAAAATTAAATTCAGTTAATTAACACGACCTCACGATTTTTTTTAATAAACATTCATTTTTGAGGCCTTCCAATGACTTATCAAAAATTATCGGATATTGCGGCTGTGGACAAACAAATGTGTTGTTGTTGTTAATAATTGTTAAGTTGACGTTTTAGTTATTATTGTTGTAAGAACAAAGACAAAAGTAAGTTTATACTTGTAGTGACAATTTTAAATACTTTTTAAAAGCAACAGGTACTTAAGTGTAAATATTTTAGTATTGTAATGGAAAATTATAATATATTCTATTTGGAAAATGTAAAATGTTTGATTTACACAATTTTATTTCCAACAAAATTTCTACCAATCGTTATCTGATATATTATTTTTTTACTCTATAGTTTTTCATACTTTCATATATTATTTTATTTTTACATATTTTTACATTTTCCAAATAGAATATATAATTTTTTGTGACAATGCTAAAATATTTACACTTAGTACCTGTTGCTTTTAAAAACTATTTAAAAAGTTACTACAAGTATAAACTTACCTTTATCTCTGTTCTCACAACAATAAAAACTAAAACACCAACTTAACAATTATTAACAACAACTACACATTTGTTTGTCCACAGCCGCAATATTCGATAATTTTTGACAGGTCATTGGAATGCCCTCAGAGCAAACATATCCGCTGTCCTGCACGTAGCACCAAAAATTATTATGTTTAAAAAAAATCCTGACGCCGCGCTACTTAACCAATTTTAATTTTGCAAATTGCAATTGAAAGGTAGAGTGTTCTTATATAGGTAAAAAAATTCTAAATTGAAAAAGGCTGTATGACTTGTACACACTTCTAAGTAGGCCAAACCGGCAAACAGGTGTATGTTCTCAAAAAAATTGATAGGGTCAAATTGTTTTTATTAATCAGCTAAGTACTTTCAACATATTACGTGCCATCATCAGAGCTTCGTCCTATTATAAATCCTTCATAGAAGAGCAATTGCCAAACAACACATTAAAAAACATAGATACTGGGCAAAGCCACAGATCTCGGGTATGAAAACCCCTTAAAATTAATAAATCCACATCTAAATTCTTTCTAGTTAAAAAAAAACGGTTTGACCTTTTCAATTTAAAAAAAAAATCAAGTTGATATCTGCTTTATTTTCAGTCCTGCAAAATTTTTAAGAATTGCATTTTTTTTTGCGAAAGTTGGATTGCAAAATTATTTTGCAAAATCTATTGAACCGTTCTTAATGGAAGTTTACAGTATTACAATTTACAATATTTACAGTTTACAATTATACTTATAATATACTTATAATATACTTATATCATAAGGTTTTTTTCCGTGAAATATGAAGGTCCTAAGTGTAGCAGAAATGGTTGAAAAACGTAAAATGCGAATACTTGTTTTTTATGGTATTTCGCAATTATTGCTATTTTTCAACAAGGGTGATAATTTTTAAAATTTTGAAAGATATATTTAATTACGCAACTTTTATGTCAGTACAACTTTTCTCGGAAATGAATACTTTTAAAGTTATGATTAAAAAAACGAAGAAAAAAATCGAATTTTTTCTTAAAATTTCGACATTTTGATTATTTAAACAATGTTCCGGACCTTTTTGAGTGGGAGGATAACTCAATTATTATTATATGAGTTATTTCCAAGCAATATCTGCAAGAAAGTATGAGTCTCAACATCTATCTCAAAACATATGCGCCCTGGATTAACTAGAATTTTTTGAAAAATTACAATTAAATTAGTCATGTTTTTAGTAGCAAAGAATATAAGATACAAGACCAGTGAAAGAAATATGCCAAAAATCAAAAAGAGGACTTTAGCTTCTTAGTTTGGTATTTGTTTTTTCTTCCAGATATTTCGACCTTTTAAAAGAAAAACGAACAACGAAGAGTAGTAGTTGCGAAATAGAAAATTGGTTCAGTTCCAACAAACACCCGCCCTTCTATAATTATATACCTATTAGTCTTGTCGCTCAAGATACAATAAACAAGACATCCATTGACTAATTCGTAATATACGAGGGATATTTAGTTTTTAGGGCAGTATGGTAATTTCTTCGTAATATAGATATTTCCTCGAAACGCATTTCGGAAAATGCATTTTCCTTGTTCAATAATGCAATTTTCATTTCGTCATCATCACTTTAGTTCACAAAGTTTCCTAAGGCTTTTACGAACAGAATGAAACAAGTTTCAACGAGATGAATGCTAACAAAACTAAAATTATTGTAAACTTTCCAGAGTTTTGGCCACTAGTGTATACAAAACATATCAAAATTTTGCAATTATTTATAAAAAGTAAATTTTCGATATATAAAATATTGCAGATGATGGAAGAGCGAAGGAAATTAAAAGGTAGAAATGACAATGAATACAAAAAGTTGCATAAGAGTATACTAAGAGAAATAAAAGGGGCAAAAGAAGCATGGTTGATGGAGAAATGTACAGAAATTGAAACACTACAACGCAAACATAACGATTTCCATATGCACAAAAATATTAAAGAAGTACAGAACATCAGAAAACAACGCAATATAGGCATAGTCGTAGACGTCGAAGGTCAAATTTTGACTACAATTGAAGATAAATTAAGAAGATGGAAAGAATATATGCAAGAATTATTCGAAGATGCTGCACGAAGTCGGTATGAAATAGACAATCCCTATGGCCCAGAAATAACAAACGAAGAAGTAACTATGGCCATTAAGCGGATTAAAGATGGGAAATCACCAGGACCTGATGAGGTGCATGGTGAAATTTTAAAGCTATTAGCGGCACAATAAATTACAGCTCTTACGAAGTTATTTAACAACATATACGAGACTGGTTACTTACCAAAAGACTGGCTACTATCAATATTCATTCCACTTCCCAAAAAAGCCAACGCTAGAAAATGTGAAGAACATAGATTAATTAGTTTGATGAGCCATGTACTTAAAGTACTCCTTACTATCATTCACTCGCGCATATACACCAAATCAGAAGAACAGCTGAGTGAAGTTCAATTTGGATTCAGATCAGGACTCGGAACGAGGGAAGCACTTTTCAGCTTGCAAGTTCTAATACAGAGAGCCAGGGATGTCAATTGCGATGTGTATGCATGTTTAATAGATTTCGAGAAGGCATTTGATAAAGTCCCACATGGAAAACTAATCGATATCCTAAAAACATCAGGACTCGATGGTAAGGATATAAGACTCGTTTCAAACTAATATTTCCAACAAAAAGCAACAGTTCGATTCGAAAATGAACTGTCCGAAATCTTCACGGTTGAAAAAGGAGTCAGACAGGGTTGCATACTGTCACCAACATTATTTAACATATACTCTGAAAACATCTTTAGAGAGGCCTTGGACGAATCAGAAGATGGTATTGCAGTAAATGGACAACTTATAAATAATATTAGATATAGACGATACAGTATTGCTGGCAGATAGTGCGCAGGGGCTCCAAAGGATCATGGATAATGTTGTAGAAGCATGTAACAAATACGGCCTAAAACTAAACTGTAAGAAGACAAATATAATGATCATTAGTAAAAACACCAACATAAACGCCCAAATTACAGTAAACAATACACCCCTAGAGAGAGTACAGAAAATATGCTACCTGGGCTGCAACATTAAGGATACTTGGGATCATTGCTACGAAATAAAAACTCGTATTGAAAAAGCCAGAAGCTCTTTTAACAGTCTTAAGAAAATTCTCTGCAACTTGTCTTTAAGTATCAATATACGCATAAGAATTCTTATATGTTACGTCTTTAGTGTCCTCCTATACGGAGTTGAAAGCTGGAGCCTGACAGAGGATGCCATAAAACGGTTAGAGGCGTTTGAAATGTGGTGCTACCGACGTATGTTGAAGGTCTCATATATACACCACACAACTAATATAACTATTCTCCAGAGGCTAGGAAAAGACAAAGAAATAATTAACACCGTAAAGAACAGAAAATTGGCTTACTTCGGCCACATTATGCGTAATGAAAAATACCGACTGCTGCAGTTGATTCTACAAGGCAAGATTGAGGGCAGGAGAGGCTCTGGACGTAGACGTATATCCTGGCTGGCCAATCTTGGGAAGTGGACTGGTCTAACTTCAACTGATCTATTTCGAGCTGCAGTAAATAGAATAAGATGGGTCAATGTGGTCGCCAACATCTCCAGAAGATAGGCACTTTTAGAAGAAAATTTTCGATTTATAGAAAACACATTAACAAAAGCTTCCTTTTCGGCCACAAAAAATGACAAACTTAAAATAGGGATGGATAAAGGTAATTTTTTGGTAATAATATTTTTAATTATTGTGTCCTGAAAACTTGCACGTGTCCCGTTACTTTTGCGGGGCAGTGTGTATAGGTACAGAGAACTTTAATTACATGGTATTTTAAATAAATGCAATAAAAATAAAAATGAATAACCATTTTCAATTTCGCTACGAAACGAAAATACAGCTGCATCATATTCTAGCCCAATCAGAGAGTGCAGCAAGCACCTCTACCGGTTGTGAAACTTATTAGTCTCTCATCAGGAGGCACATATGCTGCTCTCTCTGATCCAACCAAAACAAACCCCGGCGTGCAGTCACGAATTGCAATGAACGAGATGGCATAGATGCCCTAGCGGCAACTGCTAGCAAAAGACTAAATTTCAATCCAATGGCATATAAAACAACATAATGTTATTCTACATCCAACCAGACTGAAAACAATGGGAACTTTCTCTGGTTACACCTCCGAGGCTTCTACAATTTGCAAGCCATAACGGATGCTGAGACTAAGGAAGATGAGGGAATTTTGCAATAAAAATAAGTTATTCTTCTTCTTGTAGTATCGTGTCCTGAAAACTTGCACGTGTCCAGCTACTTTTGGGGGGGAGTGTATATACAGAGAACTGTAATTATATGGTATTTTAAATAAATGCAATAAAAGTAAGTTCTTCTTCTTCTTGTAGTACCTATACGGTTCGCATTTGGCGACCAGCATTGAAATCTGTAATTTGCACACTGCTGCTGTGATAACATGTATGTGTTGAACCACATACGTAGATTTTTCAGCTAGAAAATCCTTCGTCTTCCTTGTCCACGTTTTTCTTTTACTTTTCCCTGTAAAATTAGTCGCAGAAGTCCATATTATCTCTTGCTGTTCCTCATTATGTGTCCGAGGTATTCCAGTTTACCTGTTTTTTTTTTGTGGTTAACAGCTTTTTTCTTTTTGTATTCTTTAAAGGACCCTGATTATAGTCACGTGGTAGCTCTCAGAAACCTTCAGGATTAGACGATTAAGTCACATTTCGAAAGCCTCAATTTTCTTGCAGGTGGCGTCTGTAAGAGTCCACTACTGAACTCCGTATAACAGTATAGGAATATATGTGGCGACACGTTTCAATTACTACTTTTTAAATGCTAATTTTAATAATAATTAATAACTTTTTCAAAATGAAATAATACGTCCCATTTAAAATTCACATTTAATATACAAACCATATGCATAGAAGGGCCTATTAAGTTTTAAGAAACGAAATATATCCCTATTCAGGTAAAATGGCTTTGCAGTTTTTAAAACACCAGATCTAATAAATTGTCGCCTGTCTGGCCATGTGGTAGAACCACATAATGACAGATTAGTGTTTTTGGTCTAGTTCAGTAGAGGCACAGCGGGCACTGTGGTCACACCCTCGCGACATACAAACAAACCCTCTTTCGAGACATTTTCCCGTTTGTTTTACCGATTGAAATAAATATATTATTGATAGACAGTTTGTTTGTTTTTACATTTATTTTAATTTCATTTAATTGCTTCCGTGGACAATAAGGTTATTACACGCAACTCAACCAACCCCACGGATCATATATAATAATCATCGTAGTAACCGATTGTTATGGGTATTGATTAATCATGACATTTGAATAGCTCAGTCATTTTTTGAAATATAGTTCTTGCTTGCAGAGGCCTTCGAAATGTGGGCTTACCGACGTATATCACGTATATTCTGGACCGAGCATGTGACCAACGAGGACGTAAGGAGAGGGAGCTAATAATAACTGTACAGAAAATAAACTTGGAATACTTGGGTCACGTTATGAGACGCAGTAAATATAGAGTACTTCTTGCTTTCTCTATCCTACAATTTTATTTCTAGGTAATGGTCCCAAACAGGCGCGGATCTAGAAATTCATAATAGGGGCCAGACTTACCTTAAATACTCAAATATTATATTTTCCAGATTTAGCCATACGACTCACACTCGGCGTTATCGAAATGCCTCCCACTTTTCAGGTAAATATTTTCATACATGAAATGCCTCCCAGGTACAATCGAGATGCCTCCGTTTCGGTAATCATTTAGGCTGATATGTTGTCTATTTAATCTCTGTATAATGAGACAATGTTGCCAAATCATAATTTAAATAGGTACTATCTATCTATTTTGATTAAAAAATGAACATTATATTCCTCTTGTGTTTTGTTTACTTCAAGATAAAAAGTCATCTTCATATTATCTCGCTTTTATAACATTCAAGAATGTTTTAAAATTAATTGTCCTGTATACCCTAAAGTCTAAAGTAATATCTTCACTTTGAAATTTCAATTGATAATACATAGTATCCGTATGGAAGCAGATCTTCATGGATGTCGTTTTCATTTGGGTCAGGCATGGTATAGAAAGGTTCAACATTGGGCCTACCTCCAGAACACCAAAAAAAAAATGTGTTGACTTAACTGAAATTACGAATTTTTTTATTTATATTTTTTGTCTTTCATTCTTACATCCTGAAGATTTGAGCGATTTTTTTGCTATAGATTTGACAGAAATTAAACCAGTCGATGAAAGAATTTTGTGATTATCTTGTTGATAATTACATATCTGATAATTCGACATTTCCTCCTCATCTTTGGGCTGAGCACTCTTCATCCTTACAAAGAACCACAAACACATGCGAAAGTTTTCATTCCAAGTATAATTCTTCTTTCTACTGCCCTCATCCTAACAGTAATAATTTTATTGATATAATTTTACAATTTCAAATAAATGCCTACGTTAAAATGAATTCTGTTACGACACCAAAAAAAATTGTTGCGGAAAGTACAGCAAAAATAAATTTTCTAAATGAAAAAATTTTAGAATCAAGAGAATATAAAATAAATAGATTAAAATTTGTCAAAGTAGTACCTATCGTATAAATTTAGGAAAAATATTTTGTAACTTTCTATACTCATTTTGAAATATTTTCCAAATAAGTTTTTTGTGATGTTATTTTTAATAAATCTATAAAATACTTTTCATTTTTTTGTATTTTTTTGTCAAATTATTAATAACAAAAAATAATGGTTATTATATTATAATGGTTATAAAACTAATTATATGTGTATAAGTTAGTTGAAATTTATAAATACTGCCTAGTGTCAATAATGTTTAATACATAAAGTTTGAAAATAAAATAAATTAAATAACAAAATAACAATTTTACCAAAAATTTACAAAGGGACGAAGATGTGGCAACGTCTCACCTTCACATAAAGATTAGAAGCATGTAATTTATTTAAACCTTGGGAGGCAATTCGTATGTGAACATTTTAGCGACAGGTAAGAAACCCTTCTTCGGGAGGCATTTCATATGCGCCTCTCACACTTACTCTAAGGATAAAATACACTGTATAATCCCAGATACCTGCGGTATCAAAAGGATTGATAGACAATTCACGACTATTAATCTCACTGGTCGTTCTTTACCATAAAGATTAACCTTTATACCATCAATAGGTAGGTACGCATAGATTTTCTAGTAAAATACAAATTTTTATATCTTTATTGTATCGCAAATTTGAAACGTACGTGACTTGTCATGAGATAAGGTTTATACCCAGTGTAATGTATTTGCATTTTAAAATATCATTTTTGTTATTCTTTGAATTGAGAAAAATATTTCCGTTGTTTACGGTTCCACCGGTAACCAAACAAATGCGCCTGCAGATTATTTTTCAGAGAAGGGTGTTTTATTAGATTTTATGACTTCTTTTGGAGCGGTTGTCGTGTAATTTAGTGTTGTACTGGTTGCTTAAAGTTTAGAGTTAACAGAAAATATAATAAATAATAAAAAAATAATTATAGACTAAATACAATAGGAGGGTCCTTGGACCTGTTGACCCCCCCTGTATCCGCACCTGGTCCCAAAATAAGTTAAATTTAAAAATCAATTTATCTTATCTTTTTTCTAGGAGTTTTATATGGTGATGAGCGGCCGTGTTGCGTAACGGTCTAACAGCTCTTTAACAAAGCAACGAATAGTTATGAAAACATTACAATTTATTGTTGATGACTGGTAACAATAATTGGATGTCCCCTCGTATCCTAATCATTAAGAAACAATAAACAAACGTCCAATTGACAAATTCGTATTATATTTGGCCGTAGTCGAATGGCAGCGATTTTTTCTTTTCTAAGAGAATGGATCTTAGTGGCCGGTGACAAAGATTTGTATAGGCGTTAAACCCACGGCGACTCTGATAGATTACTTAATCTCACATGCGCTGTGTCAGTGTCGTTGTTCTATTGTTAGACAATTGATGAGCTCGGCCGCCTCGGATTTTAATGCGCCCCGCTTTTTCTTCGATGGATTAATGATTAATTTTTGGAAGGACCATCAAACGCTACAAGGTCGTCTGTGAGTTGCTTGGACAAGGGATTTTTTAACTGATGAATAAATCCTTTTAGGTATTACTGATTAGTAGAGTATCTTACTTCAACAAACTTCTACATTTTAACTAAACTGCAGAGAAATAAGCAAAAAAATAATCCAGGATCTGATAATTTCTTGCTATATTTGTTTCCTGCCAAGATTTCGAAGCCATTTTTAATTATTAACAATTTAATACAAAAAAACGCGATTTTTTCGGTGTTTTGCGACCCATTAAAATGTTAAATAGTTGATATAAAATTAAAAAAATTTGATTTTTTTAGAACACTGAAACAGAATCAAAATGTCGATTTTTGAAAATTAAAAAGTCAATTTGTTACTTCACAAACTGCGAAATAAAGCAAAATTGTTATTTGTTGATAACTATACTAAATTTACGTTCAAGATGCAGTAGAAATAAACAAACCAAGACATAAATGCTACTAGGAGCACTCCCGAATCATATTTTACAATGTATAAACTTTGGAAATTATGATTTAGGATATACAATGTATATATTGATGTGATCTTGATTATTGATATGAGATAATATTCTTATATGTCATTTAATTTAATCAATGCATTAATAATAATCTAATTAATTTACCAGATCACATATCAATATGTTTTCAATCTCAGGGCGAATTATAAAATTAATTACTTACTTACGTGGCTTCTAAGTATTTCTCAATGGTTCCTAATCGGGATAGGAAAGAAAAGAGTAAAATAATACACACATATGGGTTACAATTATAATCAAAATATTGTTTATTTTATTTAAATGGCAATCACTGCTTAATATTTGCTAGATCTTATTATTCTTAAACATAACATTTACGAATGGGAATCTTATTTCCTTTTGGTTTCCAATTGAAAGTTTTTATTAACATTTAACTATTAGGATTTATTAGCAACAATTCTATTTAAGTTTGATGAAGTTTTTTTTTATATTATTTATGTTCTTCAATTTATAATGTGGTATTTAATACGAAAAACCCATACATTCATGTCCAAACAAATGAGACTGACCTTTTTCTGGTGAACTGAGAATGTCTTCACACAAGACCCGTTTCCTGCTATCCTTGGCTGCGATCAAAACCTCGTCCTGGCTTTCAGTAATGTTCTCCTTTGAAAACTAGCTCGTATAGCTCTCGTTCCTGCTTCTGTCTTGATGCTGTATTCTACCTTTTTCGAAACTGCAATCAGCTACCGGGACACTCTTGGCTCAAGGAGGTTCTTTTACTCTCAACCTGGCCTACCTCTCGTTCCACGATAGATACTCCACACTCACGGAACTACACCGGCTTTCTCACTCCCCGTACACTACCGTCTACTACTGGACTTCACTTCTCGACAGCTCAAAACATTCTGATCTATATTTTCCATTCATTCCCCTACTTTCTAAATATCCCTTCCAGATTCACAAATCAACCTTCCACCACCAACTCTCATTCGCAGTATTCCTCAAAACCAATTTTTAATCTTTCTAAATATGCTTAATGGATTTCCAAAAAAAATAGTTAATTCCCATTCTAAAATTACTTTCTACTATTTACAAAATTTAATGACCTATTCTCTATTTCCACTAAGTCTTATTTAGCATCGGCTAATGATCGAACCTTCCGCGAACAACGATAATGACCTATTATCGATTTCACTTGAGTCTTATTTAGCATAGGCTAATGATCGAACCTTCCGCGAACAACGACAATGGTACGCGCCATTCACTTTGTTCATTCTAAGCGCATTGTCCCGAGTTTCTTTTAATCACTTCTTAAAATTAAATATAACAATTTGTTGTATACAGGTTGTTCTAAATTTATATGCCCGTGGTTGAGAAAATTGAAAATATTTTATATTAAATTGAATTTTGTTTATAATTATCAAAATTTAATTTTCATATCAAATAGAAATATAACAATATATTGTTGTATAATTCTTTTTGGGAGAAATTTAGAAAATAAATTTATATCAGAGACCACGAGATCATAGATTTTCATCGCCCTGTATATGACCAAAAATTGTAAATATTATAATTTAGTTAGTAAACAGTTTTCGCGGAAAGTGAAATCGTTAAATCATTTGTTAATGGGTCTCGGAACGGACTCAAAAAATGGTGCGAGAAGATTAGAAAGTACATTTTATTTCGCGTTGGAATCGACAATAGGACATTTGTAAATGATTAGGAGAAGGAGAGACAATAAACAAATTTATTGAGTTTAGAATATAAGGCTTTTTTGTTTAGCATTTAGAAACAACGAATGTAATTTGTTGTCTCCTGGAATTTAACAAAATGGAAAAGTTGTATACAGAATAAATTGGTTCTTAAGAAATGAAAATATGGATGTGGTGGGTAGAGAGGATGTTTGTGATTGGTAAAGAAAGATAGATGGTGGGGATGAGAGTGTTGAGTCTGATTTTGAGGAGAGAAAAAATGGTCACTGTGTAATTAATATCTGGAGAGGACAGTCCAGTTTTTAAAAATCGAGAAGTCGGTGTAAAGTGGTGAAATTGGCCTTTGCGAGCAGATCGTGGTGAAACGAAATCATTGATCGAGTTGAGAAGTTAATTTTCCTTGTGTCCGAGGAGATTCCTGTGTTCTGTCTAGAACGAGTAGCCGGTGGGTATCAATTTGCACAAGATATAGAGCAGAGAGAAAACTGAATAGAGATTTCGAGCGAGTTCCGTTGTTTGTTTGTTGGTGAAGTAGTTTGGACGAGAAGGACCTTTCGCTACGTCCTAGGAGCACGTGTGAGAGAATCAAAGGCTGCGCAATCCAGGAAGAAGAAGTAAAGAAGAAACAAAAAGGTTAGTCAGAATTTTTGTGCAACGGAGAGAGTTTGTTTTATATCCACACCATATTTGTTTATTTTTGTACTGAACATTTATATAGCATAATTTAGTCATTCCAAAATTTAAAGAAGAGATAAGTCATCAATTTAAAAGGAGAAAAGTAAATTTTAGTATTTTTGTAAGAATAGTCTAACGAATTATTTAAATAAAATTTTTTTTTAAAACAAAGGAGATATCAGAATTAAAGCTTAATTTATTAGATGAGAAAATGTTGCAACAGAATTAAACTTTAATATAATTTTTAAATCTTGTATTTGCTCATTTTCAACTGCTTTTAGGCGCAATTAGTGCTCTAAAAAAAGTAGGTATTGGACCATTTTGATATCAAAACATACAAAATTTACAAGAAAAAGAAGTATATTACTGTTCATAAAACTATGGACATAGCAGGATTTGATTCTACGTTAACATTTCAGTGGTATTTTGAAGAGGATTTAGAAGGTTTTAAGTCGAAACTTGATGCCTGTAGATTAATAGATACTGGAAATTTGAAACTGTGTAAAAAAAAAGGAAAACGAAAAATTTAGGATTTAGCAAGTTTTGATTCTGATGGGCTCAGCTAGCTCATCTTCTACTGCTACATGGAAAATATATTCAGAGTATAAGTTGAATAGAATTGGTGGGAAATACATCTCTGTCGTACACCCTTCATAAATACTGTTTACAGGGAGCCTTCAAGTTTTATTCGTGCTGTTAGCTTGATAATCAATGTTAGTTTTTGCAAGATTTCTTGGTTGACATCTGTGCATCTGATCAAAGGCAAACAGAGTTTCTCTGATTTTTTTACCATTGAGAAATCCGAATTGCGTATGAAATTTTTTACTTTCACTTTGGTTGTAAAATTGTCTTCTTTAAAATTGAGACAAAGTGAAGTGAACTAACCTTTTGGAATTATTCCAGTCTCATATATACAAACGAATAAGTCCACCAAAATATACCTACATATATAGTAGTGATATTGATTATGGTTACTTTCGAGTATTCGTTGCAAATCGTTACTTTTGTATAAAGTAATCATTTACAGTATTCGTTACTTTGATTACTATGATTACTTTTGTTACTTTTGTATTTGAGTACCGGTAATCATATCGAGAATCGTATTTCTCAGTAGGTAGGTATTCCGATATAACAACGATCTTCACCGATCTGTTTAAGGGATAAAAATGATTTGATTACTATGATTACTTTTGTACTTGAGTACCGGTAATCATATCGAGAATCGTATTTCTCAGTAGGTAGGTATTTGGTATAGATATTCTGATATACCAACGACTTTCACCGATCTGTTTAATGGATAAAAATGATTTGATTACTATGATTACTTTTGTATTTGAGTACCGGCAATCATATCGAGAATCGCATTTCTCAGTAGGTAGGTATTTTGTATAGTTATTTCCATATAACAACGACCTTCACCGATCTGTTTAATGGATTAAAATGATTTGATTAATTTTGTCACTTTTGTATTTGAGTGCCGGTAATCATATCGAGAATCGTATTTCTCAGTAGGTAGGTATTTTGTATAGGTATTCCGATGTAACAACGGCCTTCACCGATCTAGATGAAAATATAGAGTTCTCGCATTTGATCTTTGTTAATGACATACATTACATATTTTACGTATACCATTATATTTCCTTCTGTTTCATCTTCTATCTTTTCCTCACCCTCGTACCCTTAAAACGCTTCATACCGATAACAATATTCGATAACACTCGTAAAATACTAGTCCCGTCCGTTACTCGCTGGGATACGATTTATTAGAAAGTAATCAAGTGTACTGGTTGTAGATACAATAGTCGTTACTCGCTTTGATACGATTGGTACGAACTAACGAAGTAATCAGAGTAAGCAAAGTAACGATTTGCTTTTCTGTATAGCAATCTTTACTTTTGGTATTCGTAAGTAACGAGTACATTGTAACGAATAGATACTTTTTCAACATCACTACTATATAGATTTGTCCAGTATTCTTAAGAGTTCACAATAAATCTCATCTGCCCCTACTAGACTAAGAGCCGCTATAGGTGAAATTTGCTAATCATTTTAGACACGATAAGACCCTATAACTTAAATAGTAGAACCTAAAAGAAAACGTGTGAACAATGTGCCGTCACTTTTTAGTGGCACATGTGCCGACAGAGGCGTGTCAAACTTTCGACCTATGGACGGGATAAATAAATTAAAAGGTACCCTCCCGCACTCCCAGAATTCAATTTTTTTATTTTTTTTAAGTTCTATGTGAATAAATAATAAGACTCAGCGTAATTTTAACTCACCACCGTCTTCCTTTTTCCCCCACCATCGAAAACTTCATTTTTCGTTTTAATATTTTTTAGGGGGGATGTAATCAATTTTAAAATTTCAAAAAATTCATGAGCATAGTTAAGGCCTTTACAAAACATGTCTATTTTTATAGATCTGTAGGTTGACTCTACACAACCTCAAAATTTTTTAATTATTTTTTTGGAAAAAAGTGTATAATTTTTTTTTGAGGTGTTTGTAGGTCTACTTTTTTTTTCTATTTTATGTATTTTGTCAAACACTATGTTTCCATTTTTTCAGATTTTTTCGTAAGGTTCGCCACTCTCAAAAATCCAAAAAACTGTTTTTTTATGGGGTTTTTGGAGGGTTTTCACGTGTTTCTCCCATTTTTAAATGTTACAAAAGACTCAGTTACTTAAATTTACATATAACCTATAAAAAACATTGATTTTATCTATTTTGAAGTCTATAAACTAGGGAAAAATGCCCAAAAACCACAAAAAACAGTTTTTTTGGATTATTGAAGGTGGTGAACATTACGGCAAAATTTTAAAAAATTATGAACATAGTGTTTGATAAAATCCACAAAATAGAAAAAAATTAGACCTTCAGATACCTCCAAAAAAAAGGTATACGCTTTTTTCCAAAAGAATATTTTTTTTGAGGTTGTGTACACTTCATATACGCATCTATAAAAAATATACATGTTTTGTAAAAGCCTCAACTATGCCTATGAATTTTTTGAAATTATAAAATTGATTGCATCCCATCTAAAAAAAAAATAAAAACGAAAAATGAAGTTTTTGATGGTGGGTACAGGGGAAGAGGGTGGTGGGTTAAAATTGCGCTGAGTCTTATTATTTTACCACAGAAATCTTAAAAAAAATGAAATAAATTGAATTCTGGGGGTAAGGAAGGGTACCTTTTAATTTATTTATCCCGTCCATAAGTGAAAAGTTTGATGCTCCATTGTCGACGCATATGCCACTAAAAAGTGACGGCACAGTGTTCATGCGTTTTTTTAGGTTCTACTAATTAAGTAATGGGGTCTTATCGTGCCTAAAATGATTACAAATTTCACCTATACCGGCTCCTAATAGTCTTATTTCGTCAGGTGTTATTGGAGGTGAGTCTTCAGATAGTATTAAGACACAATTCCTTATCTATTTTATTATTGGAGAGCTTAGATATGCAATTATTCCAATATATAATTTTTTCTTATATGTTCATGATTATTGTACCGTTCTCATATCTTAACCAGTTTGTTTCTTTTTTAAATCCAAGGCTGATAAATTCCTTAACCCGTTAACGTCCAAATTCTTTTTTTTTTTGCATTTTTAACGTAATTGTTTGTTTCGTAATATATTTTTAGGTACAAAATTATGTCCTATCAAAGTTTTTGTTTTTTGTTTTCAAATTTTTGAAAAAACAACTGTCCTCATTTGAGGACGCTGGGCTCAATTACTAGATATAACATTAAAGACAAAATTTAATTTCGCAAAATAAGTTTATTTAGTATTTTTTCAATTTATATTCATATTATATAAACTAAATGTAAACCCAAATACTTACGATGTCGGGATAGTGTCACGAGGTTTTTCCTGGTTTTCCCTCGTGATTTACTATGGAATCTCTAACGCGAGAATTTCAGTGCCACCGTTGCATTTGGTTGTCTTTTTAAAGACAGACCACATGCTATGATTTCTTGTGGCGGATATTCTTGAGTTGGGATTGATTTCATGTAATCGAATGAACTATCTTTTAGTAAAGTCGTCCCAGGAACGCAACTCATCAATATTGGCAATATCATTTTAAAGTCGTCTACTTTAAAATGTATATACGTGTCTGAATTGCCGATATAAATGAGTCAGATTAAATAAATTATTAGAAGAATTTTTTACTAAGCAACAACATTGTACAATAAATATATTATACACGGCTCACTAAAATAATTAGTTACGCCCCTGTACTACTGATTACTTAAAATTCAAGTAGTATTTATGTAACCTTTCTGGAAACTCCAGGTTATTGTTGAGACTCGCATTTGAACCCCTCGCCGGGGCAGATCGTCAAAAGCTTCCTAACGAGAATCATCTCTAATCTATCGACGCTCCCGCTATTCGTAAAAAGGCCGCATTTTACCGGCTTTTTTTGCTATCGTTTTATACCGCTCAGATAATTCAATCTGCTCAGTATTATCGACGATGATTTATTTAGCGTATTAGTGAGTGCCTTACAAATGAACCAAATGGATTATGGAATTCAATCAGAGCTCTGATGTGACACGTCATCAAGGAATAAAACTGTAAGTACTCTACATGTATGTGAACATAACTTATTAGTCGTGATACTGTATGCATTTTGAACCATATACCTCTCGTAGCAAATATTCTTTGTGCCATTTATGCAGATAATACTTTAAATTACATATGAAAAATCGTTATCTACTCTTAACCAGCTTACCTATGGGAATATACTCTATAACCGTACAATAAGTATAGGTTACTATTGTTAAGGATACTTTACGTATTGCCTAAACATTTCTGTTCCATCGAGCCGTATCATATTAATTATTTATTAATTAAATCCTCAAGGTCCTTCGTATTTGCATATTTTGATAATCTCTATTCTGAGAATAACGGTTTTTCATTTATAGTGTCTTTCTGTTGCATTTGGAAATTTCCAAGCCACGCCGCCCCGGCACAAAAATAAAATATTCCTCTCTTTCTGCACTCAAATTCTCAGTATTTAACCCAGCACGTCTCTACAATAGCTGGTAGGTTGTTAAGCCCGGTCTACACGTGCAATTTCAGAAACTACTTGCTTTGTTCAAATAAAGGAGTCGTTTTGTTTGTATGAAAAAATATTTGCATATATTACATTATTTTATTTTCGTAAATATATTTTTCTGTTTATAGTATACAAAAAGTGTACTCATTTCTTGGCTGATAGTACGGGTGTTATAATTTTAACATTGTTTGTTCAACCTTTTGATTTAAATTAAATTTATAATTTTGAATCCGATTAAGCCTGGTTCACAGGTTACAAAAATTATTAAAAATAATTTTGTTTTCTTGCATAAATTGTAAGTTTTTGCTACATTTAGCTTCGCTTAAGCTCATTTTACACTTCTAGAAAACTATAGAAAATAAATAATTGTTTTTTCCTTCAATTTAATTAATTTAAATACTTGTTAAGGGTGTCTCACACTTGCTGAAAAATACCCATTTTGGAAAATTGCATATATTTTGAAATTTTATAGTTTTGCATTTCATATACTAATCTGCGCTCATACAGGGTGATACTATTAAGCCAATCTCACACTATTAAACGTGTAATATATAATATATTGTACATATTCTCTCATTTTCGCATCGATTTATAGGTTTAGACATTTGCAAATAATCTATCTAATCTCACATTCTCGCAACATGGCTGACCGATCAAAATATAACCGACAGAGGCTCACCGCAAAACTTGATATAACCAAGTTGGCTGATTCGGTTCCCACAACTCTTAATTCTCTAAACAAATATAAAATTCGTGAAATAATTTCACAACTCAAACATTCTTACGGACTTTTCCGCGATGCTCAAAATGTGCTGGAGACGATCCCCGAGGAACCTACCCCCTCTACTGATTCCTCTGTGGTTTTTGATAAATATTTGGATACAATTTCTCTATTGGAAGAAAGGTTAGAGGTCATTGAAAGTTCTAATGTGACTGCTACCCCCTCCCTCCAATTTGACCCTAATTCTTCTCTAACCTCACAGTCTATGGCTAGGCAACGAACAGTAAACCTCCCTCGTATTCAGTTAAAACCATTTAGTGGCTTAGTTACTGAATACAATTCATTCATTGAGACCTTTGATACAATAATAGGATCTGATACTACATTAAGTGATCTGGAAAAACTCATTTACCTCAAAAGTTTTCTAACTTCCGAGCCTTTGACGCTTCTCGAGCATATCCCACTCACAGGTGACAATTACAAAATAGCCCGGGATAACCTGACACAAAGGTACGCCAACTCTAAATCGCTTATCAAAACTCTCATCTCTCAAATTCTTGATGCGCCTCCTATTTCTGGAAACGCAAATCACTCACAATTAAGAAATTTTCATACGGTCATGTCAAATAATTTCAAGGCCCTATTGAACTTGAATAGGCCCCCTTCAGATCTCTTGCATTTACTTCTCATACATATCGCTACTCAGAAACTCGACGCACCTACCATTAGGGCTCTTGAGTTCCAATCCGGTGGTAGCCAAGCTACCCCTGATTTTGTCCATTTTCTAGGGGAAATCGAGACACGCGTTGTTCATCTTGAGAATATTCAATCTCAATCAAAACCAAAATCGACTACTACTTCCAGACACTCTTTACACCTAGCCTCAGACACTTCTACCAGTAACCTTTCGCCTCGCTTAGGTCCTAAGAAATGTTCCTATTGCAACGACTCTCACTCGATCTACTCTTGTCCTCAGTTCAAGCAGTTGAATTCTAAAGAACGTTTTAGTTTTGTCAAACAAAATAAATTTTGTATTAATTGTCTTGGGTCTCACATGCTCGATCAGTGTAAATCCAAATTCTCTTGCATAGTTTGTAAATCTCGTCATCACACGTTGCTCCATTTCGACAAAACGGGTCATAGTAACCCTTCCGCGGCTGTTGGCCAACACAACTCAAATAATCATAATAAAACCGCTATCTCAAATAACTCCCATACACAGGGTAATTCACAACAGGGGCCCTCACATGTTAGAGCTCCTGAAACGGAAGTTAATCTTCAAAATTCGACTCCACATTCAATGGCTCTATCTGCAGCCTCGCTTGATAATCATTTGGTGTTATTAAGCACACTCCAGGTCTATCTTGTCGCTCCTAGCGGCAAGAGGGTCTTCGCAAAGGCACTTTTAGACTCGGCCTCACAGGTTTCATTTATTAGTGCTGACCTCGTAAAGGAACTGTCACTCACCACTAGAGATGGAAAATTACGGATCAATGGAATTAACTCCACCTCATCCTCGTCTCAATCTATTGTAGATACAACAATTTTCGCTGTCGCTAACGACGTTCCTTTTGACATCTCGTGCTCTGTACTCCCAAAGATAACAAATCCGCTTCCTCAAATTTCTATTTCGGCGAGCAAACTAAACATACCCTCAGAGATACCATTAGGTGATCCGATGTTCCATGTAACATCCCCAATTGGTATCCTGCTCGGTGCAGACCTGTATAACGATATCATTCAACCTGAAATAATTCGTTTGGGAAAAGGTCTTCCCGTTCTTCAACGCACTCTACTCGGGTACACGATATCAGGGTCAGTTCCAGACTTTGCTCTTAAGTCGAAAAATACTAAAAAGGCTTTGGAATTTTATTCAAACTCTCTCGTTACTTGTTGTTCTCATAACACTCCTTCCGCCGTAAATGAGCCGGTAGTGTCCAACGAGGAACTATCCGATCATTTACAAAAATTCTGGGAGCTGGAAGAAGCCGCTCCTCAGAACACCGATCTCATTAATGATCACCCCGCTGAAATTAATTTTGTAAAACATGTTAATGTTCTCCCCAATGGACGATATGAGTCCACACTCAATCTCAAACTCCCTATCGAAGATATAGACATGGGAAATTCGTTTCTCTCGGCAAAAAGACGTTTTCTCAGTCTCGAGAAACGTTTTCAACTCAACCCTGATTTATTGGAAAAATATCAGGACATTATATCGGAATATCTCAATAACGGACAAATAATTCAAGTGCCGTTAAAAATGCTAAATGACTCAGGTAAACCTAATTACTTTCTCCCTCACTTTCCCGTTTTCAAATCCAACTCTACTACTTCCACTCGTATAGTTTTCGATCCAAACAATAAATCGTCTACGGGAATCTCCCTCAGTGACGTCATAGACAAAGGTTATGTCGTCCAACATGAACTTTTTGACATTCTCGCTAAGTTTCGTCAGTTTAAATTCGCACTAGTAGGCGACATCAAGGCTATGTTCCTACAAATCGCCATTTGTCCCACTGAAACATTTCTGTTAAATTTTCTCTTTAGGGACAATATTCAGCAGCCTTTACGGTGCTATCAATTTCAAAGATTACCCTTCGGGCTCCCAAGTAGCCCATTTATCGCTCAAAGAGTTATCAAGCACATCGCTGACAACAACAAACATACCCACGAACTTGCTACTAGTGTTCTGCAAGAATCTATCTATATGGATGACCTGATCAGCGGTGCTGACAGTCTTCATGAATTAAGTTGTCTTTTCGAACAATTAACTTCTTTGCTAGAAACCCATGGTTTCCTCCTCCACAAGTGGAACTGCAGTTCTTCAGAATTTCTGTCTCAACACAATTTAAATCCCGTCTCTGAAGTCAGTCTTAACTTCACGGGATCTGATAAAGTCTTAGGCATATTCTGGGATTCAGAACGCGACCACTTTTCGTTTAAAACTCCTATCTTCAAATTGGCTAATGTTGTTACTAAACGTACTATTCTCTCCTACATTGCTACTTTGTATGACCCGCTAGGATGGTTATCCCCTGTTCTTGTGAACGCTAAGCTCTTGATACAGGAAATATGGTCCCAGAAACTGGACTGGGATCAACCCATTGACTCACCCATCATTATGAAAAATTGGCAAAACCTCTTATCGACATTCAAAACTATAGAAGAGGTCAAGGTACCTCGATGCTTACTTTTACAAAAGAAAGTTGTTGATGTTCAATTAATTATTTTCACCGACGCATCGGAAAAAATATACAGCACTTGTGTGTATCTCAAAGCGACATACTCAGACTTTTCTGTATCGTCGCGGCTTATCGCTTCTAAAAACAAAATTTCTCCGCTAAAAAATAAACTCACCATCCCCAAATTGGAACTTTGTGGAATAGTGTTGGGAGTCACTCTGGCTCATAGACTTTTTCACATCTTCAAGAAAAATTTGAGTATATCTTCATCTCATCTCTTTGCTGACTCTACAATTGCCTTGTCTTGGATACTTTCTAAAAAACACATTTGGAACATTTTTGTACAAAACAGAATTCAAAAGGTCAATTCCTTGTTGGAAACCTTTCCTTGTGATTTCCATTTCGTCAGAAGTCACGAAAACATCGCTGACCCCGCTTCCAGAGGGATAAATGTCTTTGATAATCCCCAGACCACCGAAGACTGGTTATGCGGACCTAGCTTTATTAGAGACAATCCCATCGATTTTTCTCTTCATCAAATTCCTCATTTTCAGGATGATCTTCCTGAATTAAGGAAGTTAGTTGTCTCAAACATAGCAACAAATCACGAACTCAACGACACCTTTGAAAATCTATTCGCTAAATCTTCTTCTTTTCGTAAAATTCAAAGAATTGTCGCTTATCTTTTTAGATTCATCAGTAATATTAAAAAGAAAATAAATAACTCTCCACGAGATACGGATATATTGACGCCACCCGAAATGGAGATCGCTGATCACGCGATCATCAGGTATATCCAAAGTATCTACTTTAAAAAAGAGATTCTTGAATTGAAAAATGCTAAACTCGTGACCAATAAAGCCATTCGTAAACTCAACCCCTTCCTACAACATAATGATGGGCTGATTCGTGTGGGAGGACGTCTCCGACACGCCCCCATATCGTATAATCAAAAACACCCCATTCTACTTCCTTCTAAATGTCGAGTTGTAGAACTAATCTTGACTCAAGCTCATCATAAGTTATTACATTCAGGCGCGCAAACAGTACTTTCGTATGTCAAAATGAAGTACTGGCCAATTGACGGATTAAGACAGATTAAACGCTTAATTCGTAAGTGTGTAAACTGTTTCCGATTCATGACACCCAATTCTGTTCAACAGATGGCAGATATGCATCCCGATCGTGTACTCCCCACTAGACCCTTCCAAGTCGTCTCAGTGGACTATGGGGGGTTCTTCTTAATTAAGTCCTCACATTTGAGGAAGGCACCGCTTTACAAAGCATACGTAGCCTATTTCATTTGCATGAGCACTAAATGTGTTCATATCGAACTCGTCACAGGATTAAGCGCAGAAGCCTATATTCTTACTCTGAAAAGGTTTATTGCCAGAAGATCCACGCCCAGTATTATTTGGAGCGACAATGCCACAAATTTCCATGGGGCAAAAAATGAAATGCGCGAATTCTATGATTTTTTCTTAAATCAAAATAATTCGGAACAGATTAAGGAATTCTGTACTCAAAACTCCATAACTTTCAAGATGGGTGTTCCCCGCAACCCCCATCAATTCGGCCTCCATGAGGTAGGAATAAAGAGTGTGAAGTATCACCTCTATCGAATTATAGGAAATTCCCACTTCACCTTTGAAGTGTTTAACACAGTATTATGCCAAATCGAGGCTATTCTAAATTCGAGACCCATCACTAGGATGTCGTCTGACGCCAATGACTTCGCTTTCCTATCTCCAGCTCACTTCTTAGTTCAAAGAAGTTTAACCGCGCCCCCTGAACCAAGTGTTTCAGAGATACCTGAAAATAGGTTGAATCTTTTTCAGCGTATTAGTAAAATTCAACAGCAATTTTGGAAATTGTGGAAAAAAGACTATCTTTGCCTCCTGCAGCAAAGAAATAAATGGACCGACCCTACTGACCCTGTCAAGATCGGGGATTTGGTTCTGTTGAAGGAGGATGGTACTCCTCCACTCTTATGGCCAACTGCCAGGGTAATAGATGTATTGCCTGGTAAGGATGGTCTAGTTCGTACTGTCAAGATTCACACTACTCACGGTGATTTTCTTCGTGGTATTACGAAAATCGCTGTGATTCCCCTGGAAGATTAAAATCTATCCCTAGGGGGAAAACTTATCGTTTTCCTCCATTTTATCGTTGTTACCCCTTGTGTATATAAACTCTAATTTCTTCAAACATTTCTTATCGTTGTGCACATCTTTGCCAATCCCCTCTCTTCGAGGTGATATAGACCATCTCTCTCGCCTGTCGCCCCCGGCAATATGTACAATAAATATATTATACACGGCTCACTAAAATAATTAGTTACGCCCCTGTACTACTGATTACTTAAAATTCAAGTAGTATTTATGTAACCTTTCTGGAAACTCCAGGTTATTGTTGAGACTCGCATTTGAACCCCTCGCCGGGGCAGATCGTCAAAAGCTTCCTAACGAGAATCATCTCTAATCTATCGACGCTCCCGCTATTCGTAAAAAGGCCGCATTTTACCGGCTTTTTTTGCTATCGTTTTATACCGCTCAGATAATTCAATCTGCTCAGTATTATCGACGATGATTTATTTAGCGTATTAGTGAGTGCCTTACAAATGAACCAAATGGATTATGGAATTCAATCAGAGCTCTGATGTGACACGTCATCAAGGAATAAAACTGTAAGTACTCTACATGTATGTGAACATAACTTATTAGTCGTGATACTGTATGCATTTTGAACCATATACCTCTCGTAGCAAATATTCTTTGTGCCATTTATGCAGATAATACTTTAAATTACATATGAAAAATCGTTATCTACTCTTAACCAGCTTACCTATGGGAATATACTCTATAACCGTACAATAAGTATAGGTTACTATTGTTAAGGATACTTTACGTATTGCCTAAACAAACATTTTTGTTTATTTAGTATTATTTTGTATTTTGACAACGACACCCGACTTAAGCGTCGAAACGTTAATAAAATCATTTTTAGGTAAAATTGTGGCTTATTTCCCATTTGAATATACTTGATTATATACTATGGAGTTAAAAAATGTTTATATAAATCCTTTTTGTTTAAAACAAATTGATACGCAAAGCTTTACATTACATTTCTGGCAATATGTTCGCGGTTTTGACGTTTCGCGGTTTTGACGTACAATTTCGATTTTGACATCTTCGTTGTTTTTCTCGTTTTGCTACAATGTGGTTTTTACTATCATATCTAATATCTTCAGATGTATTGCTTCTTGACGTACTTGGAAGACTAAATGGACTACCTTTGCTTATTCTTACGTCAGGTCGATTTTTTAGATATGAATAAGCTACTTGTGGCCTAAATTCTTTGATGGATATATTTTTCTCTTTATGTATCATGTTGTATAGCACGCACCAATTTACAATAGCTATATCTACCATTCATGTAATAAGACACCAATACCATTTTTTTCCTCTTACAGATATATTCTGGTGTTTTTCTTACAACCAGTCATGGTGATGCACGCCACTCATATATTTGAAACAGCGGATAGTTGGGAAACGTGTACTTTCTTTTTTCCTTTTTACTCCATTGTTGAATAGGGTGGAGCGAAAAAATCAACTTTTAAAATTTAAAATGCCTGTATGCGGAAAAGTGGTCTGCATATTTGTTGTAATACCCTGCAAAATTTCAAATCGATCGGACTTCGTTTAGCGGTGCCCCCACTACTTCGAAATTTGAGGCTATTGGCCTCCCACTAAAGTAATGCGCCGATGCGCCCGCCTTCGTTAATACTTACTTGGTTAATTTTGGTAGTAGTTCGATTCGAGAGCAAACTGCGTTTCTTGTATTAGTATCAATTTAGATGCAATACAGTGAACCGTTGTTTTATTCTGTGTTGTTAAACTGTGTCCGTGAGATCCGTAAAAAAAGAAAACATGCCTAAAACACGAACAGACGTCGCTTGTTGTGTTTTTGGAGCACCAAGGAAGTTTAAAGACAATATGTTACCGACCTGTGCTGATGTTATCAGAAACTTTTTGTGTATTCGCCAGTTTATGAAAGAAGCTGCAGCAAATAATGCTGAACCAACTGTTAGTGACATTAATGAAATTCTTCTTGTTGAATTAAAATTGCTGTGGGTTAAAGCATCCATTCCGATAATATCCGATCAACAAATTAAATCTAAATTAAAGGAATTACATCAAAAATACAGAAATATTAAAAAACCTATGAAAAGTAGAAACTCAGCCAATATGCAAAGAAAGGTTAAAGATTTTAGAGATTTATTGGAAAAGAAATTGTTTGATATTGCATCATGCAAATGTTCTGACTATTTATTATGCAAATGCAAAAATAAAATACCGGCTCGAGAGCATGACTTCATTAAAGATCAGAGGCATGATAGAAAAATGGTAATTGGTTCGGTGGATAAAGTAATTACCAAAAAACTAGAACGCTCTATTTACCGGAAAATTGTGGAAACACAATCTCCAATAGCTACATCTTCTTCATCAAGATCCGAAACACATCTTCCAGTAGAACAAATTATAAGTGAGTCTTCAGATGAAAGTGCCACAAGTGTCTACGAGAAAAATACAAAAACCGGAACAAAAGACGATTTACCGAATACAAAAAAAACAAAACAAATGCGAATTAGTTTGCCAAACTTAGCTCAAGCATGCGATCGTACAGGAGTATCTGATAGAGTAGCATCCATAATAACAAACTCGGTGTTGCAAGATCTAAGTTTCATCTCGGTAGAAAGTCATGACAAAATCATAGATCGGAGTAAAATTAGGCGGGAGAGAAAAAAAAGGCGCAACCAGATTAAAATTGATGATACAAAAATTTTTAAATTTCTTCATGGAATCTATTTTGATGGTAGAAAAGATAGAACTCTACAAAATGAAATGAAGGATAATAAATACTACAAAACTACCATATCTGAAGAACATATTGTCTTAGTCTCTGAGCCCAAGTCAAAATATATAGGACATATTAGTGTATCGTCGGGTAGTGCAGAAGAAATCAGCAAGACAATGTTGGACTTTCTAAATAAAAATGTAGACCTTGATAATTTGGTAGCTGTTGGATGCGACGGAACTGCTGTCAATACAGGTATTCACAATGGTGTTATCCGTAAAGTAGAACTTGCAATTGGTCGATCAATGCAATGGTTTATTTGCATATTACATACCAATGAACTACCTCTGCGCCATCTAATAAAGCACTTGGATGGAGAAACTACCGGACCACGTGAGTTTTCAGGACAAATTGGAAAAGGACTACAAAACTGCGAGCATCTTCCTGTAGTTAAATTTGAGCAAATTCGATCAGTTTTACCCAAATATGATGCAAAGGAAATCGAGAAGCTTAGCACGGATCAGAAATATTTATTTGAAATTAGTAATTCAGTATCTAACGGTAAAATCTCGAGTGACTTAGCAAGAAGACAACCGGGAAAAATTTCACATGCTAGATGGCTAACAACTGCAAGCAGAATTCTTCGTCTTTACGTAGCAACAGATCCTCCTTCGGAAAACCTAAAATCTTTGGTATGCTATATACAAAACGTATATGCCCCACTGTGGTTCGAGATTAAAGCAAGACCATTTTGTTTTGATGGACCAGTACATTTATTTAATTTAGTAAAAAGGACGAGGTATTTGTCACCTGAACTGCAAAAAATAGTGGACAGGATAATACAAATTAATGGTTATTTTGCACATCCTGAAAATGTGTTGATAGCAATGCTTTGTGATGAACGGCAGCATATCAGAGAGTTAGGTTTGCGGCGAATCTTAAAATCCAGAAACTCCCATGAAATAAGAAAATTTAAAGTCCCAGAAATTAACTTTAACGCAAATGACTACATTGAAATGATTGACTGGCAACAATTAGTGATAAGCGAACCTCCAATGACAAAAAAAATTTCAACAGAAGATCTAAAACAGATGATTAAAGATGTTCCTGAAGAAATGGAGATACTACGTTTTCCCTGTCACTCCCAAGCTATAGAACGCTGCGTTAAGTTGGTAACAGAGGCATCCTTAAAAGTATGTGGGCCTGAAGCAAGAGATGGCTTCATAAGGTCCCAAATAGTTTCCCGACAAGCATTACCTAAATTTAACACAAAAGTTGAGTTTTTAGCTAATCTCAAGCATTAAATCATAAACGTTTTAAAGGTGGGTGGGTGGGTGGAACTCGAATTGCAGCCACCTCCTCGTGGTGAGTTCTGGGTTGTTTTCACGGAAAACAAGCGAAGAGCTGCAAAAAAAATCACTTTATTTTAATTTTTAGGTGGCTCGGGGCACCGGAAAAAATTATCGCATCAAATTCATTTTTTGCAAGCTACTTACACTACACGTGAGACCACTTTTCCACATACAGGCGAAAAAATTTGAGAAAAAAAAATTTTTGTTTTATTTTCACGTTATCTTAATTTTTAGGTGGCTTGGGGCACCGGAAAAAATTATCCCATCAAATTCATTTTTTGCAAGCTACTTACACTACACGTGAGACCACTTTTCCGCATACAGGCGAAAAAATTTGAGAAAAAAAAAAATTTTGTTTTATTTTCACTCCACCCTATTGTTGAACTTGATTGGTGAGAAAAACCGTATCATAATTGGTTTCAAACACATTTACTGTATTTTTGTCAAAGGCACCTCAAGGCTTCTATTCTGTTATTTTAGGTCTTTTTATTGTTTGGTATGATACTTTGCAGTTCGGTTTACTCTAATAATTTTCTCTAATAAACATTTTTTTCTCATCCCAGAATCGAAGAAAACAATTAGTTACTAAAAATGCCAATGTAGACTTTTTACACAAAATATGTGAATTTGCCCAGCGTCGTCATTTGTGGACGCATAATACTCTTATATTTAAAAAAAATATATTTTTTTACTGAGTTTTTTAATGATACTGATTTTTTAATTTTTTGTGCTATGGCTGAAGTGATGGATCTAACCTAAAGAAAAAAACAAATTTTTAGAACTCACCTTTGTATATAAAAAACTTAAGCACACCGATGTAAGTATAGTTCAGTAAACTTAAAAATCATACTTTTCGCCTTGGGCTAGTATTTCTTCAAATAAAAATAAAGCACCAATACATACACTATACACTTCTGCCTACGGTAGTGCTTCTACTAAACGACTGAGGTAGGCAATCACAAAATATTCACGCAGAAATTGTTTTATATCAACCTGATCAAACCGTCCTCAAACGAGGACGCTGGGCGCTAATGGGTTAATTTTCTTGTAAACGTTAAATTGTCGTATTTACTATCTAATATTAATATATTAATATAATAGGACAGGTAAAAAGGTATCGATTAAAAAAATTCTCAGATGTTATAAACATCTGATATTTCGCAGTATTACAATTATTGTTTCGTGTGAGCCTCCTTTATTTATACACTCATTTTTGTTTCGAAGGGTGGAAAACCAATAGAGGTGTTTCATTATCTAACGGCGTTGAAGCCTTTGTGGCATGCAATAATCCACCTCTTTGGCTCGCCTTGGATTGCATGTTACACAATTATATTTTGGCAGCGAAGAAATTGAGAAAATATTATTTATTTCGAATATATTTGCAGTGGTTTCAATTATAAATATGTCCAAATGGACGTTTCAATTAGTCGGCATTGCGTGATTATATCAAATATATGCCGCCTGTAATCCCTTTTTTTCCTTCCCTTGGTTTGCCTGCCACAAATTTTTCTATTTGATGTTACAGGTTTTTTCTATCTATTACTGAAAAGTTTTCAGAGAATATTTAAAAATGCACGGCTAAAATTATTTGGATAGTAGATTTGTCACTTCTATTGTTTTTTAATAAAGCGAAAACATTCATATATTATTACCTACTCGGAATATGAAATAAAATATAGGCGTAAGTTAGGGATATAGAAAATTATGCTTATATTCATAGTTGATTTTTTCGTTAAGAGGATGGGTACGTAGTTTCAGCTCCAATGCTATTTAAATGGGGTTCATTTTTTTTAATCCTGAGAAAACTGATAAGTATTTTTGAAAAATATAAACGCAGAAAGAAAGATTACGTTCTTACCGAGGGCCGAATGTCCCTGAAAACTTCTGTAATGTTTATTTTAATAAGTTACACGGGTGAAAATCTAAGAGAAAATTTAGTGTGAATTTTAATTTCAAATATCTCCTTAAAAAAACGTTTTATTTATTCTAAGAGACTTTCGGCCCTCTATAATAATTTAGTCTTTCATTCTGCGTTTAAATTTTTTAAAAATATTTATTAGTTCTTCAGGATTTAAAAAAAATGGACACTATGTCCCTGGTGATATTTTCCAAATCGAACATTCGCTATCTTTGTCATACAACGCACTAAGTCAAATAGAATATGATGACAAGACAGTGACAATTTTAAATATTTGACATGGCATTGGGAATATTTTAAGTTGTTGATTAAATAATATTGATCGCGTATTTAATAAATAATTGATTTAAGACGTGAACTTAATAAAAAGTTAATTGTTTGATATTTATGGACGATCAAAGGAGAGAATTGACCAGGATATATTCTGTGATTCAAGTATTTTGTTGCTAAAGATGTTCAAAATTATTGTAAGCGTTCCATAGTAACAATATATTATTAAAAAATCACTTTAACACTTTTCCCCTCTTCTCGATTGAGTATTAGTTTTTGTTGTACAGCATATAAATTATTACAATCACTGAATACATAATTAGTGAAAAAATTATCAGTAGTAATTGCACAAGAGCTCTAAAATTCTATATTAATTTTAGAGGTCGAGTGGAATTTGTTGCGATTATTTCATGAATAAAACTGTTCAAAACCAAAATTTTATTGTAATTTATTTATGTAAGTACAAATTAGTACAATTAAACACACAGTTGTTATAAAAATTTGACGGTTGAAAGTCATTACTTTTATAATTTTTAAAACATTAATTGTCATTAATGTCACTGAATGTATTTTTTCATAGGAACGAAGGGCTTCTGACTTAATATACTTGACGACGGGAAATTATCAAAAATTATCGGGTATAATATCACAAGAGAGTGAGAATAAATTGAAAATAATGCGACAGTTTTTCGAACATTTTTTGTCTGGCAATAGACACAAGAGCCCGCAGGACTCGAGTGGCTATTGCCCAAGGACGACAAATTTGAGTAAAAATGAAGCATTATTTTCTTTTTTATTCTTACTGTCGTGTGATATTCGTAAGATTATTTTTTAATACGTATATTATGGATATTTTCTTAAATGTGACAGTTGTCAAAACTAGGAAACTGGTTGCCATTAAACAGAAACAATCTACTTAAAAAAATTATATCGGTAATTTTCTACAGTAGATAATTCTCAGTATAATTTTAATCTGATTGGACAGAATTAAACACATGATCAAATATCTTACTATACGATTGGAAGTTAAAAGCATCAAAAAATAATCAGTTTAATTTTTATTTCTGTAGCTTTTTATTGGTCAGAATCTCCTATGAATGAAATAATCATATTTATTAACTGAATTAATAATTTGCAATTATACAAGTAACAGTTATCCAAGAACATTCAAAAGCCATCTCTTTAAAGTTAATGAGGACATTGTCAAGTAGTAATGTTTACATATCTATACCAGTGAGAATTTTACTACACGTAATTTACTGTGTAAAGAAAGTAAAAGTAGGGATAGCCGTAAAAAATTTGCGAATTATGTACCGATGGCCTTAACATATTAATGTATTCCGCTATTTTGTTTTTATTAGTTTAGATTAAGTTAGATTTTTCTTCATTATTTACACAGTTGTGCCAAGTTTAACTCTAACTTATTTTTTATTCTTATCCCTGATGAAGAAAATGAATGTTTTTCTTAGGTTAAGTTTGAGATAACCTGCAGGGAGGACGAAGTACAAATGTAAGTATACATTGGAATTAGATTGAATCGCTTATTTCAGAAACAACCTAAGTCACATTTTATCGACTTTGAGTTTATTACACAAACATGTTTTTCTGTGGGACTAAGGTTGTTTCAGGAATATATATGAATATCTATTAAATCGTTGTAAAATGATATGTGCTTACGGGACTTAGGTGTATTCTGCATTATATTGTGTGTAACCCACAGAAATATATATATTATTTTCAATAAACTCAAAATCGCCAAAATGTGACTTAGGTTGTTTCTGAAATAAGTGATTCGATTGTAGTCTTTTCTTTTTGAAACGTTATGTTTTTTGAATGTGTCTGATATCTTTAGAAATAGGTGGTTTAACTCTTTAACATTATGTTTTAACTGCAACAAAAGACGAAAACTTGAGTACTTAGGACATGTGATGAGAGGGCAAAAGCACTCATTATTACAGCTTATAATGCAAGGCAAAATCAGAGGAAAGCAAAATATGGGAAGACGAGGAATATCCTGGCATAAGGACTTAAGGGAATAGTTCGAATGCAGTAGTGCAGAACTATTTAGAGCAGCAGTCAACAAGGTCCGCTTATCCATGAGGATTTCCAACCTTTGATAGAAGATGGAACTTGAAGGTAACTAAGTGACGAGGAAGAGTAAGGAACAGTTACCACTGAAGAGGAAGAAGAAGAATAAGAAGAGGAAGAACAATTTGATACGCAAATCCTTGTAAAATATTGCACTTTTTCATTATATCATACTTACCCAATCATATCCTTGTATTAGTGGTAATAAAGTTGTTGATAGGTTAGTAAAATAAAAAAATATGAAAAAAATCAACTAAAAAGCAAAAAATAAAAAAAATTCAAACTCGAAGGATTATTCGTTAAAAAATTGAAAAAATCTAACACATTCGTTAAAGAAAAGCGCGGGGCGCGTCTTTATCGAATAAACGGTTTTTGAACCAAGTTTTTCTTTAACGAATGTGTTAGATTTTTTCAATTTTTTAACGAATAATCCTTCGAGTTTGAATTTTTCTTATTTTTTGCTTTTTAGTTGATATTTTTATAATATTCTTAATTTTAGTCACTCGTAACTATAGAAAAGCGTTTCTTAAAAAAGTTTTTCTACAACCGTGTTAAAAATGCAATTTATCTACTCTATGTCATATTATGTATAAGTTTTTAGTTTGTGAAAACTGTCATTATATATAGCAGTGCGTGAAGGGTTTAAAGTGTGCGTGAAGTAACAGTGTATTTTAAATGGGATTTACTTTTTCGCACACGTTCAATGGGTTTTTGGCACACTTTCATATAATCAAATATCCTTAACTTGTGCGTTGTCATGGTGATGACAATATGAGCAATGACTTACAATAAAAACTTTGACAGTTTTGTGGTTTGAAAGTAGTTAGGATTTTTAAATGTCAAAGTTCTAAAAATTGTAGAATAGAAATGAATTCCAGTGACGAATAGTTATAGTTTTTTATTTGTTTATCGTAGATAAAATATTGTATGAAACTGTGCGTGAAATACTTTTTGCGAATATACGCGATGTATAGCACTCGCTCCGTTGTCGCTCGTGCTCTAAAAATCGCGTGCGTTCGCAAAAAGCATACTTCACGAACTGTTTCATAAATAACTATTTTAGCACTCCATAGGAGCGTTAAAAATGCTACTTTAAAGCACTAGTGCTTTAAAAATTTTAAGGCACTGCAGTTAAAAGTGAATTGTCAAATTGTGAAACGTCAAAATATTTATATTTTATTAATTAACATTAATATTAATAGTACAACTTGCGCAATTTGAAAAAGGTGGTTTAAAAGGTTTTTTAAAATTTAATTTAAACTGTATTATTGCATTTTTAACACGTTTGTAGAAAAAAACTATTAAAATTTGTTAGAATATACAACAATAAAAGTAAGATGTTATTCTATAGTTGTTATGATTTACGTATTGACAGTATACGTAGTTTTGATGTAATGTCAAGAAAAATATAAAAATGGAATGTCAGTCAAGTTCAAGTAAAGTTTTTGTAGATATTGTCCTGTTGTAATTGAGAATGAAGAAATTATAATTGTTGATATATAGGGTGTCCCAAAAGTAGCGGAACGGTCGAATATTTCGCGAACTAAACATCGGATCAAAAAACTGAAAAATACTTGTTCAGTCATTTTCAAAAATCTATCCAATGACAACAAATACCAATCCTCACTACACCCCCTGGAGGTGGGGTGGGGGGTAACTTTAAAATCTCAAGTAGAAACCCCCAGTTTTTCTTGCAAATTTGGATTCTTTACGTAAAAGTAAGCAACTTTTATTCAAGACATTTTTTTGAACTGTGGATAGATGGCGCTATAATTGGGAAAAACGATTTATCTTGATACCATAGGTAAATTATAGAAACGGTCTAATATCTCACAAAATACACTTCCAAATGAAAAACTACACTTCCAAATGAAAAACCAAAAAAGAGATTTTTAATCTTTTTCGAAAACCTATCGAATAACACCAAAAATGACCCTCCAACCCACCCCCTGGAGGTGGGGTGGGGGGTAACTTTAAAATCTTAAATAGCAACCCCCACTTTTTATTGCAGATTCCGATTCGCCATAAAAATTAAACAACATTTATTCGAAACTGTTTTAAAAGTTTTAAAAGTTTCTGATAGATGGCGCTAATAAATCGTATTTTTCCAATTAAAGCGCCATCTATTAACAATTCTAAAAAATGTTTCGAATAAATGTTGCTTAATTTTTCGTGACGGATCCGAATCTGTAATAAAAAGTGGATGTTGCTATTTAAGATTTTAAAGTTACCCCCCACCCCATACCCAGGGGGTTGGTTGGAGGGTCACGTTTAGTGTTATTCGAAAGGTTTTTGAAAAAGATTAAAAATCTGTTTTTTAGTTTCTCATTTGGAAGTGTATTTCGTGAGATAGATCGTTTCTATAATTTACCTATGGTATCAGGACAAATCGCTTTTCCCAATTATAGCGCCATCTATCCACAGATCGAAAAAATGTCTTGAATAAAAGTTGCTTACTTTTACGTAAACTGGGGGTTTCCATTTAAGATTTTAAAGTTACCCCCACCCCACTTCCAGGGGGTGGAGTGGGGGTTGGTGTTTGGTGTCATTGGATAGATTTTTGAAAATGATTGAACACGTATTTTTCAGTTTTTCGATACGATGTTTAGTTCGCGAAATATTCGACCGTTCCACTACTTTTGGGACACCTTGTATAAGACGTTTGTAGAAAAAATATTGTATGGTATACGTGTTAAAAAGTACATTTTTAAGGCACCATGTGAATTGCAGAATTCGCTTCGCTCATTCTGCAAACTTTCACATGCGTGCCTTAAACGTGTACTTTTAACACTTATAAATATCATAAAAAACTGATTTTGAATTATTTTAGATCTGTGAATTCATAGAAAGAATGTGTGTATTTTATTCTAATTATTAATACTTAAAAATATCTTTTACTTACAATTTCTTCTTTAAAATTTCGACGTAATAAGAAAAAGTGAGGTCTTCATGAAAACATTTATTTTTGTGTCAATTTTACAATCCTGTCAGGTTTAGGGATGCATCTTGTCAACTTTTGTGACAAGAAATTGGGAAACTGGCGGCGTTGGCGCATAATATTTTGATGGACGGCCGAAGAGGGTGAGTTCAACAGGGAAAATGGAAAGGGTTAAAGGGGGTAGATTTGTCAGCCGTCTTAACTTGACCGGTCTCGGATGAAAGTCGGAAATTGGAGAATTTGTGAATGATGAAATAAGCCGTTAGATAAATACTCTGGGAGTTAATAAGTTCAATTTAGTTATTATAGGACGGATATTCTTCCATTCTATTTCAAAATTTACCTTTCGGTGAAATATTTCAATCCTTTTTTACAGAAAGTGTGGGATTAAAAAGATATCAGAGGAATAAAATGAGAACTTTATTTAGTGTCTGTTTGGAAAATACCGCAGAAAGATAAAAACAGACTCTATACTGGATTTAGAATATTGGGGATAAAATATTAGAATATGGATTTGGACAAATACCTTTTGGTAGGGGAGCCCAAGCGGGGATTTTTGTAGTTACTCGAGCCCGTCAGATTATTACATGGGGAGAAACCTTGTACCCTGAAAATGTACCTCTACCATATATTGGCTCTTAATGCAGGGGAGTTCGTTAACCCGGGAACAGTCGCGCTCTTTTCTGTCACGTAATCGGTCGCGCGTTTTATCCAGCACTACCATTTTAAATACGAATTTACAACAAATTTTTATTTTATAGTATTTTTACTTACTTGTTATGTTAGAGATATTTCTAACAATTATTAAAGCTAATTGGTTCTCACTAGAGCCATAAATTCCACAAAAGAAAAAGAAGAAGACGAAGAAGAAGAACAAGAAAGAAACAAAAAGAAAAAATAAACCTACACATTACTAAACCCTTCCTCGAGGCACTTATCAGTGGAAAGTTATGTTGCACAATTTTTCATCAAGTTATCACGGAAAAAGATATAATGTTAGATTTCGAACGGCGCGAATGTTCTCAGGTTAAGGGGGGCCGAAAAAAAATGTATCTATTAAAATAAGGTTAGTTAAGTATGTACATGCAAAAGAGTATATATATTCAAAAATCTGACGATTTGAGCGGGGCCGTAAGGAAATGGGTGAGTCCCAAAATTTCACAAGAAAAAAGCGAATATTTAGCGAAATAAATGACAGATCGAAAAACTAAAAAAAATTCGTACTCAATATTTTTTAAAAATATATCGAATGATACCAAACACGACTTCCCACGGAGAGGGGTGGGGGGTAAATTTAATATTTTAAATACTATATTTCGCGAAATGAACATCAAATCGAAAAACTGAAAAATACACTTATTCAATATTTAAAAAAAAAAACCTGTCGAATGGCACCAAACACGACCCATAACAGAGGTGGAGTGCCAATGGGAGCCCCCATTTTTTATTGCAGATTTGGATTCCTTACGTAAAAATAAGTAACTTTTATTCGAGACTTTTTTCAAATTACGGAAAGATGGCGCTATAATCTAAAAAAACGATTGTTGGAAATAGAAAATTAAATTAAAAATGGACTAGTCCCCACTAAAATGGAAAACTTTACTTAACTTTTTTTGGTTTTAGGAGCTACTCTTTACAACACAATATGTCCCCAAAGCGCTCGAGTGATTGCACATTTAGCATACTTTGCTACCCTACCATTGGTGGCTGTCGATATATGATGAGGAACTAACGAAGGATCCATTAATTGTTCTTAAACAGAAAAAAGAGAAAATGAAGATGCTAAAATTATTTAATGCCTTCAAAGTTTAGGTATCTTTTCATCTTTTTCTTTAATCTTGCTGTATATACTTCGTTCAGTTTCTAGTTTGTATTTTACTTAGTTAAAAGTTAAAAAAGGAAAAAAATTGGCATTATAACACACTAAAAGTTTTCGATATATTGGAAAAAATCAATTTCCACTTTTTAACTTAAAAGGAGAGTAAATTGTATTGTTTTGATAAAAAATTTTGGAAAGTAGTAAGTTTTAAAATTAGTTTAATACTTAAATTAAATACCAATAAACTGTTTATAGTATATTTATTTCTTTAAAATCATATTTATAATAGAAGTATAACTTCTCAAGTGCGTATAAAGTACACACACATTATTTTTTTATGTGGACATTTGCACCAAGGTAAGTTAGGTTCAATCGATCTATTTTTGGTTCCAGAATATGTGACTTAATTTATGGACTGCATTTTTGTTACACCCTGTACATTACATATATTATAAAGTTTCTCTATGCGGAATATAAAGGCTGCAAATTAGGTCCAAGGGGTAGAAAAAAAGGAAAATCTTCATTTTTGCATTTTTCTCAATTAGTGCTATTCTTTAAGTTTAAACAATAAACATTAAGTTTTCAAATTATATCTGCTCTATTGTTATGTAAAATTGAAATACGAAACATTATCCTTATAATATATTTTTTTGTAGGAGCAATACTTCTCGAGTTATGGGCGAAAATATTGGCACAAAAAGCAAAAAATTTTAGACTCTTTTCAGATTTCGGTAAATAACAAATTGACCAAAAGGTTTGCGACTGGCACATATCTTGATATTGATACAAGGTACATCCTGAAGTGATTTCATCAAAAAAAGTAGACTATTATGGAAAACGTCCATCCCAACACTCTGTGTTAATAAATACGAAATCAATGGAGAGGAAGCAACATCATTAGGGAGCGCTAGCCAATGGTCATTAGAAAAAGTCAGGAAACTGTAGGGAAAAGTAGCTTTATTTATCAAAGTGGTACAACAAATCGAACGCAGAGACGAGGCGTTCTACTGGACTAACGACCTATTCAGTCATTAATGGAAATGTCCACTCAAGGAAACAGGATTGTAAGCACCCTAAGGGGAGGAGACGACAGGCTACGTTTAAACCCATGCTTGAAAGGAATATTTAGAAACAAATATATGGATTAATAGCGTAGGCGCAAAATTGTGGGCCAATGCTTTTTAAATACATTAATTTTTTTCGATTCCTGAGAAAGCTAATAAGTATTTTTTAAAAATTTAAACGCAGAATGAAAGACTACATTATTACCGAGAGCCGAAAGACCCTGCAAATTTCTGTAATGTTTATTTTAATAAGTTACAGGGGTGAAAATAAAAAGAAAATTTAGTCTCTTTCTTCATCTTCTTATACTTGTAAATCTGTCGATCTGTTAATTACTACGTTGAAGTATTTCTTGAAAGGTAGACTGCCAGCTATCTATCCATCTTTTTGGTGGTCTGCCCGGTTGTCAGCTGGTTTTCCTTCTAGCTTAATTCTTGGTAGTCTGTGCTCCTCCATTCTTTTTACATAACTGAACCATCCTCTTCGTCTTTGCCTACCCCCTCTTACTACATCTTGCACGCCACATTGTTGCCTGATGATGTTTTGTATTCTATCCCGTCTTGTCTTCCCTGCTATTATGTACTCTTAGTGTTTTCATTTCGACTGTTCGTAGCATGCTTTTAGTTTTATTGGTGTCTTCTCTTGATTCAATACCATAGGTCATAACAGGTCTAATGCAAGTTTTTTAAATTCTAACTTTGCCGTACATTTTCATATATATGTTATTCCAATTCCAGACCACATCTCTCAAACATCCGGATATGACTGCAGCCTTGTTTATTTGTCCTCTTAAGTCTCTGGCTGGGTCATGATAGCTTGTTAAATCTACACCTAGATATTTGAACTAGTTTAGCTGTTCAAATTAGAAAATTTAGTGTGATTTTTAATTTCAAATAACTCATTTAAAAGAAACTTTTTTTTTGTAGTAAAGAAAAAAGAGACGTTCTCACAAACAATTTATTTTACAACTGACGACCGGTTTCGCTGTCTACAATATTCACAGCATCTTCAGGTCACGGTAAAAGGGTAAAAGGGTCTTACTAATCCCCTCAAGATCCTGCCAATTATTTTGTTTTGTTTGTACATTACAATCAAATCTGTCCCTCTACCATCTCTCCCTTTAGCATAATTTGGAGAAAAAGTATGATATTGAATACTACTATATTCTTCCCTTATACCGGAAAATAAGTGTACATTTTATACTTATACTTGACATACTTTAGTTGCCACTACATTTGAATGCTTGCAAGTATGTGAGTGTGAGGGTTGTTAAACCATATTTACGTACATTTTAGTATTTATATTTATGCATAAATGTATATACTTTAATATTGGCTTGATCTTTACCCTTTGATTTCAACCAGACCACTTAACTAACTCTGGTTTTTTGTTATTTGTAGCATTTAATTTTAATTTTACCGTAACCTGAAGATGCTGTGAATATTGTAGACAGCGAAACCGGTCGTCAGTTGTAAAATAAATTGTTTGTGAGAACGTCTCTTTTTTCTTTACTACAATAGTATGGACTCACACATGCAACCCATTCATTATTTAAACTTTTTTTTATTTTTAGGGACTTTCGGTCCTCGGCAATACTGTAATCTTTCATTCTGCGTTTAAATTTTTCAAAGATAATTTATTAGTTTTCTCAGGATTCGAAAACAATGAATGCATTTCAAAATCATTGGTCCGCAATTTTGCGCCTACCCTCTTAACTAAATATTATTTTATTACGTTATGTACTTTTTGATCAAAAATTGTTTATTTTAAAAAATACTGAAATCCTTCAATTTTTAAATATAATTATGCGCTTTTTAAACATAACTTTAAATGTACAGGATGAGCCACGTAAGTCTATGATAGTTCATAATCTTTATTTTTAATGAAACACCCTTTAACGACCTGATCTCAACGACCTATAACATGTAGGGTCTATTATGAATAGAACAGAGTGAAAATTTGAAATTATGTAGTGCTGAAATCACTTATGGAATAAAATAATTGTTTTGGTCCTTACATTAGAAAATTTTGAAAAACGCTGGTAACCGTCAAATTTTAGATTTGAATGTGCGCTTTTTAAATAAATAATAATGTACAGGGTGATTCACGCAAGTTTAACCTAGTTCGTCATGATATACCTACACATAACTAATAACATCATAGATAAATTGTTATAAACGGTATAACCTGCACAAAGCCGCAGAGATTGTTACGTTTTGTATAATTTTTGTTCGTGTTATTTAATTTTATAACACTCAATATTGTTTGAAAATATTCAAACTAATCCCTTCAAATAAACTGCATAAACCCTTAAAGATTTTACCGAAAAATATTCCGTTAGGTCAAGCAAAATGCTGTTTATTTCTACCACTTGTAGCCTAGGTATCGTTACTACGTTACGTAAATATGTTTCTCTAAAAATGTACAGATGGAAAAGACAGTTCTACATATGTTTAGCAGCTCTTTCAAGCTATTTTTGATATATATATATTCTACTCTTCCGTATATTCTATTTTATATTTCCACATCTAATAAGGGTTCTAATTGGGAGTCCAAGTGTACCTTAATCTGGACAATCTTTATCCTTCCAGTTATAACTTGTTAACCAGAAATGACATGCATGACATGAAACCCAAAGTAAATATTTGTTCTCGGCCTTCTAAGGCGCGTCGAATAATATATAGCTTGTACTATTTCGGCGAATTTAAAACAGTTTTTCCGGTTTCAATTTTGGAACCGGAAGTCGAGGTCAAATTTCTCACCTATAACACCATCTTTGGGTTAAAAGCTTTCATTGACACCTCATTTGTCGTTCCATCTGTCCTAAAACGGAGGGGTTGTGTTTACGGATGGACAGAAAGACATGGATAATTCAAGCTTTTTTATAGCAATGATAAAACAATATTATGAAAACAATGTTTGTTAGTTATAGAGTTTTGATGTGTCTGGATATACCTGAGTATCAAATCAATCAAGTATTTCTCAAAAATTAAATTTAATGGGACATACGATTTAAATTTTTGAATTAGGAAACGTTCTATTATTTTAATATCTTATATTTGTTTTTTGCGTTTCGTTTTGGATTGTGTGATAAATCTTTAAAAATAAAGAAGAGACAACAAAGGACCTCTCGAGTACTGCAAATCGCAGAAAACATCGCAAAGCTGTTCATACATAAAAATTATATATGGCGATCATCATGGCAATCTTCACTTTACCTGCAGCAACGCGGAAAAGCTGCACAGATGTTGTGTTGAACCAGGTTCTGAGGTTCTTTAACCAGGATGTTCTTCTTCTTCCTGGACCTCGCTTTCCAAATATTTTTCCTTTCAGGATGACTTGTAGGAAGGCATATCTGGATTCATTTAGAATAATGTGTCCAAAGTATTCCAATTTTCGAGATTTGATGGTGGTTAGCACCTCTCGGTTCTTCCCCATTCTTCTAAGGACCTCTTCATTTGTGACCCGATCAGTCCATGGGATTTGAAGAATTCTGCGATATAGCCACATCTAAAATGCCTCCAATTTCCGGCACATACCTTTGTTCAAGGGCCATGATTCAGCACCATAAAAAAGGACAGAGAAGACTTAGCATCTCAGCGTTCTTACTTTTATACCAAGAGAAAGGTAATGGGTCTTGAAAAAGGCCCCCATACGGTTGAAGGTTGATCTAGCTTTTCCGATGCGCGCTCTTATCTCTTGGTTGTTGGTCCATTCTTCAGTTACTATGGTGCCGAGGTAGTTGTAGTGCCTCATTTTTTCTACAGGGGTTTGGATGATGAGGGGTTGACCTTCTGATATCTTTTTTTTGCTAACGATCATAAGCTTTGTCTTCTTTACGCATTTACTGCATACTATCACCAAACAACACTACTGCCAAAGATATTTTAGATCTCAAAAAAAAATCGCCAGTAGCAGCGGAAAATCTGTGCTGCTATACAGTGCGGATCGATAAAATTTCCTATTAATCTGATTCGAGAATGAAATTCAAAAAATTCCTTTCCGCGGTTTAATTCACACAACCTTGACTTTCAGACCGCACCGCCCTCATTCACCAACAAGTGAATGTTTATTATCTTCTTCTTCTTAAAGTGCCTATCCGTTCTGGATGTTGGCGATCATTATGGCTATCTTGACTTTGTTTACCGCAGCGCAGAATAGTTCAGTGGTAGTCGTGCTATACCACTTTCGTAACTTTTGAAGACAGGAAATGCGTCTTCTTCCCGGCCCACTTTGCCATTTACCTTACCTTGGAGAATCAATTGGAGAAGGCCGTAACGTTCTTGATTTCTCATTACATGTCCTAGATATTCCAATTTTTTAGTTTTGATAGTCACGAGAATTCCACACTCTTTCCCCATTCTACGCAGGAGTTCCACATTAGTAATTCGGTCAACCCAGAATATACGTAAGATGCGCCTATAACAGCTAACACCACATTTCGAAAGCTTCGAGCCGATTCATAGATGCAACAGTTAGTGTCCACGCTTCCATTCCGTAGAGCAGCACTGTGAATATGTAGCATTTCAACAGATGGTATTTTGTTTTTAATAATATGTCTTGACTGTTGAAAATGGGTGTCATTCTAACGTATGTTGCTTTTGCTTTTATTATTCGCTGTTTAAGTTCTGTTGAGTGGTCCCATTGGCTATTTAAATTGGTGCCCAGATGTGTATATCGCTCGGCTCATTCAAAATTATAATCCAAGAGATCTAAAGTGTTATTCGGATTAGGAGATTATTTTAAACTCAAATTCTAACCTTATGCAAAGTCGCATAAAATTTTAAGAAGAATTAAAAATAAAATTGAAAGATTTTTTGATCATTACAATATACCTATTTATATTTTTTAATCAGAAAATGTTCTAGTATTTTAATACACTATTTAATATATTTATAATATTTTTCTTGCGTTTTGAATTGTCTGATAAATCTTTAAATAAAGAAGAGACAACAAAGGACCTCTCGAGTACTGCAAATCGCAGAAAACATCGCAAAGCTCTTCATGCATAAAAATTCTATAATTAATTTTTACCGAAAAGCAATCCACTTAGTAGCTCCGGGCCAAAGGTTAGGAATTCATCAACTATTCGGTATTCCCGATACCTGGGGCCCCGTATTTCCACGGTCGCTCCAATGCCACCGCGCGTATGAAATTCAGGGATCAAAGCCAACGTAGGCCCTTCAAAGGAGAGCACGCCAGTTCAAACTATGCGAAAAATTAATATTTAACCCACGATTATTGTTATTAACTGCCAAAATTACGGATTAAACACTTACGTGGAACGCTTTGATGTCCTCTCCTATCGACTCTTTGTATAGGGTACACTCCTCCCCTAGTGCCACTACGAAACAAAAGAAAATTGATTCAAGTCGACAGAGAACCAAATCGTTGGACGCTTGAATGATATCTACTAAATGGTATTGCTATTTCATTATTAAATCGTCATACACTGAAAGATAATTGCATTTTTTACTTCTCTAAATGAATATTATATATTATATTTGACATCAATTTAGCTATGTTCTTTTATTTAGAACTCAATATATTCATACATGAGTATGGAATTTTAAAGTACTTCTGAAATGATCAGTATATCAGAAATGACAAACGACATATTTTGTACCGTTAATACCATCTTCGCCGATACCACTAATAGTCCAGGGCGCATCTGTTTTGAGATGGACGTTGAGAGGTGACTCATATTTTTTTTGCAGAAATTACTTGGAATTAACTCATATAATAATGATTGATATAATATAATACTCATATAATAAACTCCCACTCAAAAAGGTCCGGAACATTGTTTAAATAATTAATCAGTATGTCAAAAAATTCAAGGAAAAATTGGATTTTTTCTTCGTTTTCTGATTATAGTTTCGAAAAAAGTTGCATTGACAAAAAAGTTGCATAATTTAATTTCCTACAATATAGCATTAGCTAAAAATTTTAAAAATTGTCACCCTTGCTGCAAAATAGCAATAATTGCGAAAAAAATATAAAAAAACAAGTATTCGCATTTTACGTTTTTCAAACATTTATGCAACACTTAGGACCTTCATATTTTACCCAGAAAAACTTTATGATATAATAAAATAATACTGTAAATTTCAATTAGATAAGTTTAACAGACTTCGCAAAATAAATTTTGCAATCCAGCTTTCGCAAAAAAAATGCATTTTTTCAAAGTGTTGCAGGACTAAAAATAAAGCAGTTAGCAAGTTAAGATTTTTTTTACATATAGAAGAGTACTGTAACTTTCATTTCCAATTTGCAAAATTAAAATCGGTTCACTACCACGGCGTCAGGATTTTTTTTAAATAAACATTAATTTTTGGTGCTACGCTCAGGACAGCGGTGTTCGATTCACACAAGTTGATTTCCACCAAAATTTCTTCCAATCTTTGTCTAATATATTATTTTTTTGCTCTATAAAGATATTTTTATCATCGTTAGATAGTGCTGATATACAATTTGTTTTTAAACATAATATAAAATATATACAGGGTGATGCATATTAATGTAAAAACCAAATGGGTATTTCGTCAATAGTCTGTTATTAACAATATTTTAAAATTATTTTTAACGGGCTGATTCCGACATTATCAAGACAAATTAAGATCAGTAGAGCAACTTTTTTTCTTTTATGACCTTTGGGAACTCTGCCCATTTAGCCAGATAGAGCAACTTAAGCTATCACAGAAATAGAAATAGTACCTATCAAAGAAACCAATCAAAAAGCGTGTCCCTTATCTCACTATACGAACACATTACTGGAACAGTTCAAGTTAAAGTGAAACACACTCTTAAAAGAATTCCATCCAGGACAAGATGTTGGACAAAGATATAACTGTCTCCAAAATTATTTAAACCCTTCTGTGGGTAGATTATTTAAACAATTTACAAATATCAAAATATGCCGATATTTCTGCTTGTTTTGCCAGTTATTTATTTAGCCCACCTTATTTTGTTTTTCCTTATATTCCTTTTAACTGCATTACTATTTAATAATAAACAGTATTATTATTATTTTCTAAATAGAAAAATTATATTAAATTTTCTGTAAATACCAATACATTTTAAGAAGACATTTTAAGAATTTATCCAAAATGGTACTCGAACATCCTCCATTGTTTCCTGACTTTTATTTATTATCATCAAAAAATAAACTAATACTTATCCATTTCGAGGTTTATCGAAATAGTTTGATATCAAATGTCATATTAAACATTCCTATTACGAACAAATACACCTCCGAGAACTGTGTGTATAAATACCTATTCAAATCTCATATTACTCAAAAGCTCCATTTCTCGCGAACCCAGACTCTCATCCAATGACAATTCGATACATAAAATCTCAATAAAAACCAAACTGATACCCGACATTAAGTATATGGAAGGTTCTTGAACACCTAAGCGGAGGATATAGCTTCAGTGAAAAAGCGTCATGGAGTTCCATTTTGCGCAATGGTCTTCATCTCATTCTAAGACTTTCCTTGGCCTCTTATGTCGTCCATGATTGATCTTCTCCAAGTTTATGTTCGGCAACTTATTTTTCTTTTTCCTTAAGGATTCCTCTCTATGGCAGTCCTTGCAATACTGGAGCTATTTCTTCGAAATGATACAACCCAACTTTCTGGTTTTCTACCTTTTTTGTTCAGTCAGGTGTATCACATAATCACATCTTCGTTTATGATAATTTTAGGTGAGAAAATACGAACAATTATTCTTCGTAGACATTTGTTAACAAAGACCTCCAGTTTGTCTGTAAGGGTTTTTGTTACTTTCCAGGTTTCACATCCGTAGAATAGAACAGACTTATTATTTGACTGGAATATTTGAATCTTTTTCTTATTTTGTAGTATACTAGCCACAATTCCAAATATAACTAACTGCTGAGCGATTGTTGAGCTTTTCGTATCCTTATACTAATATAATCTTCTGGACCTCCGGTTTGTGTTATGGGAGTTTCGATATACGTAAAATGTTCCACATTTTTAATCTTCATGTGGTTAATAGTTAATAGTATGTTGTTTTTTGCATGTATTGTCATAAATTTGGTTCTATTGTTATGGATTTAAAACCTATTTTATTAGCTTCAGTGGAAAGAGTATCCAATTGGTCAGCCACATCTTCAAAGCTATGTTCTATGAGACAGATATCATCAGTATTCTAGATCGCTTAGGTGTGTGTGGTTAACGTTCATTGTATACCTCTTGCCTAGTAGTCTAGTTTGAAGAGAATATAGTCTACAGATATGCTAAAAAATAACGAAGAAAGTACGCATCCCTGTCTGACTCCAGTCATCCTAATTCTCTTTGCCTTATCCCTATGCGGGGTCGGCTTCCCTTATTGCATTTCTCCACACAATTCTATTTTGGGTCATATCAATGTTAATCCCCTTTACCAACATGTCCTGCCTTATCGTCTCCCCCAGGTCTTCTTTGGTCTTCCTCTCCTACTCCTTCCAGGAATCTGCACTTTAGCTATTCTTCATATTGGGAGATTAACGTCTCGACGTTGAACATGACCAACCCATCTTAACCTAGTCTCTCTCATTTTGGCATCAATTGGTGACACACCTAGACTTCCCCTAATATACTCATTTCTAATTTTATCCTTCTTTGTCACTCCACTTATCCATCTAAGCATTCTCATTTCCGCCACATGCATTCGTTGTTCCTCTTTCTTTTTCACTGCCCAACATTCAGATCCGTACATCATAGCTGGTCTTATGGCTGTTTTATAGAATTTTCCCTTCAGCTTCATTGAAATTTTTCTGTCACACAACACACCACTCGCTTCTTTCCACTTCATCCATCCAGCCGTAATTCTACTGCATGTATCTCCATCTATTTCTCCATTACTCTGTAATACCGATCCTAGGTACTTAAAACTATTACTTTTCACAATCATTTCACCATCCAAAAATACCATTTTATTTGTAGTAACTCCATCTTTAAGTGAACATTCCAAATACTCTGTTTTTTTCCTACTAAGTTTTAAACCTTTTCCCTCCACTGCTTGTCTCCACTGTTCCAGTTTTTGTTCTAAGTCTCTTTCACTATTTCCTACTAACACGACATCATCAGCATACATTAAGCACCATGGAATGTTACCCTGTAGTTTCGCTGTTATCTGGTCCAAAATTAATGAGAATAAATACGGACTAAACACAGAGTCTTCGTGCAATCATACTTTCACATGAAATTTATCAGTCTCTCCCACACCTGTCCTAACACTAGTCGTTACTCCCTCACAGTCTTTACATATTCACCAGGGACTCCTTTCTTATTGAGTGCCCACCACAGAATCTCTCGAGGAACTCTATCATATGCTTTCTCAAGATCAAGAATACCGTTTGTTTCTTTACTCCTGTATTTTTCCAATAACTGCCTTATAATGAAAATTGCATCTGTTGTTGATCTACCCTGCATAAAGCCAAATTGATCTACCCTGTCTGACTCCAGTAAATATGTTAAATTGATCACTGGTGATCCCAATATATGTCACGCTGCATTTCGCCTCAGTGAACAGTGACTTTAAAATGGAATTTATTTTTTGCGGGATGTTTTTTATGTTTTCGATTCCCGAGGACTTCTTAGAGCTTTAATGGCTATTATTATTTCCGTTTTGGAAGGAGCCTCCTAAGATTACAAATCTATATTCTGCGAGTTTTCGATAATTTCATATGTGTTATTTCTGGGAGCACACAGAGAATGCAGTTTTCATCTCTCTACTTGGTCATATGTTGTAGTAAGTAAATCACCTATCATAGATATTACAATGTTAGAACTTTTGAACTGATTTTTGTTAGTCATCTATTAATTTGGTACAGCTCTCTAGTTATGTTATGTTGTGCAGCTGTTTTTGCTTGTTTTGCCAGTTCTTCAGCGCACCTTCGTTTGTGTCTTCTTGCATTGCTTTTAACTGCATTATTTATTGTGTCATATTCTTGTCTTTTTGTTCTTTCTTCAACAGTTCTTGCTTGCAAGGTATCTTTTTCTCGCTGTTTTTTTTTTTGATAATATTCCGAGTTTCATCTGTGTATTTTTATTAATTATTATGCATTCTGATATATTTTTTGTCTCAATAACGTTTTATACTTGATTAATAATTGTATTAAGTTTTCTATATATACCAATAGCTTTTAGTAATCCAACACCATTTCCTTTAAGAATTTATCCAAAATGGTACTCGAACATCCTCCATTGTTTCCTGACTTGTATTTATCATCATCAAAAAATAAGCTAATACCCATTCATTTTGAGGTTTATCGAAATAATTTGATATCAAATGCCCATATTAAACATTCCTATTACGAACAAATACACCTCCGAGAACTGTGTGTATAAATACCTATTCAAATCTCATGTTACTCAAAAGCTCCCGTTCTCGCGAGCCCAGACTATCATCCAAAGACAATTCGATAGATAAAATCTCAATAAAAAACAAAAGTAATGCCCGGCATTAAGTATAATGTAGCTTTTTTATAACATTCTTCCACGCCTCGTCTTTGAAAAATGGTTGTATTTTAAGTTATACGCTATCAAATGAGAGAGGCGCCGAATGACAGCTGTACGACTAATGCTTTTAATTTGTTTATTAATATTGGAATTGCTAGAAGGGCATTGGTTTTAATTTTTTAATTAATAATCTACAGCCGTTAAGAACGACAACATTTTTCTTTTATTAGAAATGTTGTCTTTAATTTTTTTTCCTGCTACGTAAATGGCTACAAAATTTTTCCAAAAACTTATGACATGAATACATAAACATAAGCTATTATTAACAAGAACATTGTGAAAATAGGACAATGGCAAAAAAAGATTATAAAATCAGTTAGTAATACATCATCGAGTTCAGAATGAATATCCATTGGTCTAATTGAGTATTGTAAACAGAAAGATCCAGAAATATGGAAAACCTACATGTCCGAATGTTTTGCTGATTATTTCATTCATAGGAGATTCTGACTAATAGAAAGCTTCCAATTCTGTATTAAGATTTTTCATCACGTGTTTAATTCAGTCCAATCAGATTATTATTAGAGTGGTAATTTTCTACTGTAGAAAATTACAGTGGACATTTTTTTAAGTAGATTGCTTCTGTTTAATTGCAACCAGTTTACTAATTTTAATAACTGTCATATTTAAGAAAATATCCATAAAAAACTTTTAGTTCTGCATCTAATGTCAAATTGTCACGAGGAGAACACAAATAGGCAAATTTAAAGCTCGAGTTTACTTCGGTAAGATTCTTTCATGAATAAAACTGTATTTATATATCATTTTAACTAATATTTTATTATTATCTTCGTCTAAATATTTGCTAAACGCTGTTTACTTTGACAAGTTGAAAAATGTGTGTCACATTAATTGGAATCCATGTCACTGAATGTTGTTATACAAAGACTTGAATTTTAAATGTAAGAATTAAAAAATAACCTTACGAATATCACACGACAATAAGAATTAATCAGAAAATAATGCTTCACTTTTTCTCAAACTTTTTGTCATTGGGTAATAGCCACATAGTCTATTGCCAAACAACAAGTTTTCAAAAAAATGTCGCATTGTTGTCAATATATTCTCACTCTCTTGTGATATTAATGTTGATAATTTTTGATTATTTCATTCATAGGAGATTCTGACCAAGAATACAGAAATAAAAATTAAAGTGATAATTTTTTAATGATTTTAACTTCCAATCGTATAGTAAGATATTTGATCACGTGTTTAATTCTGTACAATCAAATTAAAATTATACTGAGAATTATCTACTGTAGAAAATTACCGATAGAATTTTTTTAAGTAGATTGTTTCTGTTTAATGGCAACCAGTTCTCTAGTTTTGACAACTGTCACATTTAAGAAAATATCCATAATATACGTATTAAAAAATAATCTTACGAATATCACACGACAGTAAGAATAAATAAGAAAGTAAGGCTTCATTTTTACTCAAATTTGTTGTCATTGGGCAATAGCCACTCGAGCCCTGCGGGCTCTCGTGTCTATTGCCAGACAACAATTTTTCGAAAAACTGTCGCATTATTTTCAATTTATTCTCACTCTCTTGTGATATTATATCCGATAATTTTTGATAATATCCCGCCGTCAAGTATATTACGTCAGATGCCCTTCATTGCTACGAAAGAATACACTCAGTGACATCAATGACAATTAATATTTTAAAAATTATAAAAGTGATGACTTTCAACCGTCAAATATTTATAACAACTGTGTGTTTAGTTGTACTAATTTGTACTTACATAAATAAATTACAATAAAATTTTGGTTTTGAACAGTTGTATTCCTGAAAAAATCGCAGCATATTTTTGCCCTCGTGACACTTTGACATAATTAAAACTGTCAAAGTGTCACTCGGGAAAAATTCAATAATTTTAGAGCTCTTGTGCAGTTATTACTGATTATTTCATTCATAAAAGATTCTGACCAATTGAAAGCTACAGAAATGAAAATTAAGGTGATAATTTTTAATAATATCCCGTCGTCAAGTAGATTACGTCAGACGCATTTCGTTGCTACGAAAAAATACATTCAGTGACATTAATGACAATTAATATTTTAAAAATTATAAAAGTGATGACTTTCAACCGTCAAATATTTATAACAACTGTGCGTTTAGTTGTACTAATTTGTACTTACATAAATAATAAATTACAATAAAATTTTGGTTTTGAACAGTTTTATTCATGAAATATTCGCAGCAAATTGCACTCGATCTCTAAAATTATTATCGAATTTTTGCCCTCGTGACACTTTGACATAATTAAAACTGTCAAAGTGTCACTCGGGAAAAATTCAATAACTTTAGAGCTCTTGTGCAGTTATTACTGATTATTTCATTCATAAAAGATTCTGACCAATAGAAAGCTACAGAAATGAAAATTAAGGTGATAATTTTTAATAATATCCCGTCGTCAAGTAGACTACATCAGATGCCCTTCGTTGCTACGAAAAAATACATTCAGTGACATTAATGACAATTAATGTTTTAAAAGTTATAAAAGTAATGACTTTTAACCGTCAAATATTTATAACAACTGTGTGTTTAATTGTACTAATTTGTACTTACATAAATAAATTACAATAAAATTTTTGTTTTGAACAGTTTTATTCATGAAATAATCGCAATAAATTGCACTCGATCTCTAAAATTATTATCGAATTTTTGCATTATTCTATTTTGCATTTTCGAATTATTATTCGAAAAATTCGATAATTTTAGAGCTCTTGTGTAATTACTACTGATAATATCCCGTCGTCAAGCATTACGTCAGATGCCCTTCCTTACTACACAAAAATGAACATTCAGTGACATTCTTCTTCTTCTTCTTCTTCTTCTTCTTCTTCTTCTTCTTCTTCTTATATTAGGCCTCCTGGCCTGTTCTTAACCGATTTTAAGCTTGTATTCGTAGCTATGATGTTGACTGCCAGCTATCTTGCCACCTTTTGGAGGGCCTTCCCATTGGTTTTTGCCTGTTGGCTTCGAATCCCTGGCTATACGGGCTATTCTCTCGCTGTCCATTCTCGTCACATGCTGATTCCACTCTCGTCGTCTCTGTCTTCCTCGCCGTACTATATCTTGTATGTTACAGAGATCTCAGAGAAGAGAGATCAGTGACATTAATGACAATTAATGTTTTACAACTTGTCACAGAGAACACCAAGAAGATGTATCATGGCAGCATCCATACTTTTATACCAAGAGAGGGATTGTGATCCTTGAAGAAGGCCACCACGGTGTTGAAGGTGATTCTAACTTTTCGGATGCGCGCTCTTATCTCTTGGTTGCTGGTAGGTAGTTGTAGTACGTCACTCTTTCCACACGAGTTTCGTTGATGTAGAGTTGAACTTCTGTTATCTTTTTCTTGCTGAGGATCATAAGCTTTGTCTTCCATACATTTATGTTGAGTCCATATTATTTTATTTCGGTAGTTTTATTTCTATTTTGGGTCTCATTTTCTTATACCCTACAGTGCCCTTTGGCGTCCAATTTTGGCGTTAAAATCGTCCGTGATAAGAGTTTGTTCATGTTTTGTGCCAGAAGATTCAGATGTCGGATCTATAGCGAAAAAGAAGAAAGAAATAATAAGAACAGACAAAAATTCATCATCGGCCATCAGTTTTTCGATCTGTCATTTATTTCGCGAGATATTCTTTTTTCTTCTGAAACTTTGGGACTCGCCCATTTCCTTACGCCCCGCTCAATTCGCCCCGCTGAAATACAGGGTGAGTCACCACTAACGGGACGGAAGATTACAGCGAAATGGTAAAAGATTTGAGAAAAATTTAAATTGAATAGTTTGTAAGTTGATTATAGCTACATTTTAAAATTATTTTGAAATATACAGGGTGTGTCAATAAATGGCTACGTATCAAAGTTTTATTTTTTCTTATGGAACACCCTGTATTTTATTGCATTTTTTAATTATCCGCAAAAAATAAGGTATAGTTTCATAAGGCTTCCCTATACCTATGTACAGAGTGTTCTGAGTTATGTTGACTTTTCTTAAAATGTAAAGTTTTAAAAGAAGGCTTATTCTCAAGTTATTTAAGAAATTACCAAAACAATACTTTTACATCTAAATAGTTGGATATTGGTTGAATGTATTCCATGATTAATTATTACACATTTGTCTACAGAGTGTTCAAAATTTACAGTTTCATTATTGGCCTTTTCAATGTGTGATATGATGCTTATTTTAAATAGAACACCATGTATATTAATACATAATTATACTAAACAAATTTACCTCTTTTGAATGATATATGGATGTCCTATAGCTAGGTTTCATAGTTTTTGCATAATTTACAATTATTTAAATTCTTAATCTGTAAATCGATTTTAAAACAAAAGATGTAGTTAATTAATGTCATTGTATGACATTGTCAGTTTATGACAGTACGGTCTGGTAATTATTAAAACTATAAACATCCCTGTATGAAATTCAATTTTTTTTTTACTTAAAAATGACTTTGGCAGAGCCAATTACATTCAAATTTAATTGTTCCTAAAAATGAATAATCATGCTATCTATGAAAGAGTAGACATGCTACTTTGCATTGGGGAATATTTTTAAAATTGTCTCAGCCTCCAAAGTTTACGCTTAAAAGTATCCTGATAGAAGACACCCAAAAAGGACGTTTTTGAGAGATTTCTCGATAGATTCTGTGCTACTGGTAATGTTGCATAGGTACGAAAAGTTAAATAAAAATAAATCATTTATTTTTGATGACGTCAACGAACTTGATGTCCTGCTTTCTGTTACGGAAAACCCAAATACTAGTACGAGAAAAATTTCGGGTCGATTGGAAATCAGTCAAACAAGTGTATGTAGAATACATAAGAAAAACCACTATCATCAGTATTAAACTCAACTACAACAGCATTAGACAGAACAGGAACGTTTAACTTTTCATTTATAGGCTTTAGAATTTGGAGAAGATCCTAGTTATTTTAGAATGTGTACAGACGAATTTACCTACTTTTCATAATAATCGTCTAGTTAATAGACATAGCTTTCACTTTATTATGATACAGGAAACAAACATTTTACTACTGTTCGCCAACACCGATGAAGTGTTAATGTTTGGGGCAATATTCTGAGCGAGTACGTTATCGACCCATATTTTGTTGACGAAAATCTGAATGGAGCAACTTTTTGAAATTTCTTAAAACAAGTTTTTTGGATCCTTCTTAATACCTTCCACTTAGCGGGCGAACAAACATGTGGCTCCAATTGGACGGAGCTCCTGCTTATTTTTGACGTGATGTTAAGAACAACCTCAACATAAAATTTAGAAATAAATGAATAGATAGATTCGGTCCATATATTTGGCCACCTAGGTCACCAGGATTGACCAAGATAAATTTTTTTAAATGGGGTTATATTAAAAATATTGTAAATGCTACACTTCCTACCCTACTACTTCAGATGGGATTTTTATGAAATTAAGAATTTCGGACGCTTTTACGTCTATAAATAACACCAGCTATGTTAAATAATGTAAACAAATCATCTAAAATCGCTTGTTGTATAAACATTTTGAACATGTATTACATAAGTGGTTAATATCCATGGTGTTCTGTAACTGTAAATTTTGAACACCCTGTAAATAAATGTGTAATAATCAATCACGGGATGCATTAATTATAAGATAATTACCAGACCGTATTGTCATAAAATGAAAATGTCATACAATGACATTAATTAACTTCATCTTTTGTTTTAAAATCGATTTACAGATTAAAAATTTAAATAATTGTAAATTACGCAAAAACTATGACACCTAGGTATAGGACATCCATATACCATTCGAAAGAGGTAAATTTTTTTAGTATAATTATTAATTAATGTACATGGTGTTCCATTTAAAATAAGCATCATATGACACATTGAATACTTCAATAACGAGACTGTAAATTTTGAACACCCTGTAGACAAATGTGTAATAATTAATCATGGAATACATTCAACCAATATCCAGCTATTTAGATGTAAAAGTAATATTTTTATAATTTCTTAAATAACTTGAGAATAAGCCTTCTTTTAAAACTTTACATTTTAAGAAAAGTCAGCCTAACTCAAAACACTCTGTACATAGGTATAGGGAAGCCTTATGGAACTATACCTTATTTTTTGCGGACAATTAAAAAATGCAATAAAATACAGGGTGTTCCATAAGAAAAAATATAACTTTGGTACGCCGCCATTTATTGGGACACCCTGTATATTTCAATATAATTTTAAAATGTAGCTTTTATCAACTTACAAACTACTAATTTAAAATTGTTTTCAAATCTTTTACCATTTCGCTGTAATCTTCCGTCCCGTTGGTGGTGACTCACCATGTATACTAGGGTGGGCCGAAAAAAATTTTTATTTTTTTTTTAAGTTGTAATACCGCGGAAAACTTGCGAATTATAATTAGAAACAAAATAAATTTTTTTTTTCAAAATCGGTTAATATCTTCCGGTCCCGCATTAGCCTTAAAGTTTACTATTTTTTAAAAAAACTTCATTTTTCTTATTTTGTCAAATTTTTTTTTATATTTATTTTTTAACGTAATAGTTATTTATGCGTTGAGATAGGCCCTAAGAACATTGTGTTTTAATTTGATTGTGATTACTGGATATCTTCCGGTCCCGCATAAGCTCCAAAATATGCCAAAATATTGGAAATTTACAGTTTTTACGATTTTTTTTTTCTTATGTTTAATTAGTTTTAAATCGTTTCAGTTACGATATTTTTTTAAAAAACATTTCTGGTTGCTAAATAAGCCTAATTATACAAGCAGAATTTTTTTAGTTATGACTGAGTGACATAATAGGAATTATAAATAACAACGAGCATAGAACCTTTCAACTTATATCTGTATTATTATAAAAAAAGTACAATATACAATTATTAGTTAATTGTCTGCATTATTGCCTCTATTTTGTAGCTGAAGAAGGTACTTTGAAATCTGATTTACTGGCGAAGTCTGGCATGGCTGATCGCGACAGTAGAGTACTTCTGATAAATCCCTCTCTAGCTTCAGCGCCACAAACTCTGCCCGAAGCTTCCGTCACTAGTTTCACACAACGCTCAACTGCCTGTGTGTGAACTGGGAATTTTTTGTAATTAATGTTCCAGTTAAGGATGGAGTCACTGTTGATGTACGATTTTATCTCTTCATCACTGACCTTGGCCAACAGTGGGGGAGAAGATAAGTCGCAGTTCATCCAGTTGACAATATCTGAGTACTCTTGAGCATCAAAGTTGATTTTCGGCGGTGTGAATGTCCTTACTTTCTTCCTTTTTGAATCTATTTGCATTGCCTTTAGAATTCGACGAAGTCCGAGCTGTCTTATCAGTTTATTGTCGTCCTCAATCATTGCAAACATCAAATTTTCGGGGTGGGAAAAATAACCATTTCGCTCAATCACTCGGTTTATAACAGCAAGCAAAGGCTCGGGCAAATATCTCGTTGATTCAATTGCTTGGTAAACAAGCTTTGGACCATCTGTAAAGTTTTTGCTTTTTTTGATAGCAAACCACATTGGCATATACGATTTCAAGATAAACAAAACTAGCTCTTGAAGTTCAGGTGAGGGGTTTTCGTCACTTATGTAAAGTCGCAAAGTTCTATTTGCTTTGGTCAACCACCTCGAGTGTGATAAGTGTCCGGGATCTCGTACAGACAAATCCCCTTTACATGTCCCAGATTTTATCGCAGTGGGGATATCAAGTAGGTACTGTTGATCCTTGCTGAGAACCTTTATGTCTACCTCCGGTATCTGACAATCTATAGACTGGAAGTTAATTACCGGCAGTTTTTGACAGGCAACAAGTTTTTCACCGACTGGTCCTCTTGAAGTACTAGGCCCGGTTGTTTTGCCATCTAGATGTTCGAAGAGGTGCCGGAACGGCAGCTCATTAAAGTGGAGCCGGCAAATTGCCCATTGGACGGGCCTCCTTAAATATAATTCAATTGTTCGAATTGTCCCAGTTTTCAACCCCTAAATTCCCTACAATAGGTTTGTGTGAATATAAACGATTACTAGGACTTTTAAAAAACAATTAATTATCAAATTCCAAAAATACGAAAAAATGTTGAAATTTTAATATTTCGGCATATTTTAGAGCTTATGCGGGACCGGAAGATATCCAGTAATCACAATCAAATTAAAACACAATGTTCTTAAGGGTCTATCTCAACGCATAAATAACTATTACGTTAAAAAATAAATATAAAAAATTTTTTTCACAAAATAAGAAAAATGAAGTTTTTTTAAAAAATAGTCAAACTTTAAGACTAATGCGGGACCGGAAGATATTAACCGATTTTGAAAATTTTTTTTTATTTTGTTTCTAATTATAATTCGCAAGTTTTCCGCGGTATTACAACTTAAAAAAAATAAAAATTTTTTTCGGCCCACCCTACTGTATACACTGTTCTTATGTACTTAACCCGCCATTACACGCGCTATGAGGGAATCCCTCACCATATTTGTTTATAACCAATGAAATTGTGTAAACTAATACGATAACCTTAAGCACCCAGGAATGCCTTTAGCATGGTTCATGAGAGGGTCAGAAAACGTTATAGAATATTTCAGGCGGTCAGTGTGCTGTGTGATAGTTGAAAGAAGAGACATCCCTCTTCAAGTGAGGGAATTCCTCACTGCGCGTGCAATCACGGTGAAATCACGTTTCTGTTATCTCAAATAAACTTTTAGGTTTTTATTTAATATTTAGGTAGGTTTAATTAAAATATTATTGTTTGGATTAGGTTAGGAACAATATAGCACACCGAGGGGGGGGGGGGTTGGTGATTAAAATCCCACCCAGAGCATATAGAAATATAATACTTAAAAAAAAGTATGAAAATGTAACTTGTCTTTCACAAATAATACAAAAAACTTTCGGTGCCCAAGCAAACCCCCCTCCCCCCGAGGAAAATTCTAGGTGCGCCACTGGTTAAGAACCCATTTTGAAATTTACCTATTCTAATTGGGAAATAAGCGACAATTTAACTTGAAAAATTGATTTTATTGACGTTTCGAATTCCACCTCGGACGTCGTTATCAAAATACAAAATATTAGTAGTTAATTACATAAATGCTACAAAGAAATAGCTTCAGAACAGTTGCTAATTTTAATTTGTATTTTTAGTAAAATGAATTCGCGTAAAGAACGTTAATTTCTTCAGTGGCTTGCTGAAATTGAAAATTAAGAAAACTTGCTTTTGATCTATATTATTTTTACTTTTGTTTTGTTAAATTAATAAAAAAAATTGGTTTACGGGACTTTCTATAATATGTGATTACAACCCATTTTATATTTATACATGTTGACATTCATTCTTCCTCGAAATAAGTCGAATTTATGTAGGTGAGGGCGACGCTCATACGCGTGCAACCACGTCACAATAGAAGACGCGTGTAACGGCGGGTTAACTTAGCTTATCTTAATCTGACGATTTCGAGTTTTTTTAAGGATAGATTTTTTTCGGCCCCCTTAACGAACTTCCCTGCATTAAGAGCCAATATATGGTAAAGATACATTTTCAGGGTACAAGGTTTCTCCCCATGTAATAATCTGACTCGCTCAAGTAACTGCAAAAATCCCCGCTTGGGCTCCCTACAATCTCTTACGATTTGAATGTTTCAACAAACTTTAAAAAATTGTTAATTTATTAACTGTATTAGGCTTGTGTAGTTTATGAGCGAACTAGTTCTAAGATCCGGCTCCGATACGTGAACTAAATGAACTAGTTCGTCAGAGCTGGCCTAAGCCGCTCAGTCGCTCAGTGAATCATTTATTTCTCAAAACCCGGAGCTACGCGTTTCGTTCCTTTATCAGTCAGGAGCGGTCGAGCGGTTCAATCTTCCTTCAGAGTCGAGTCGAGACGTGACGATCGAAGTATCTGAGCTGCGGAGCTGAGCGGATAGGAAGGAAGAGCGTGAACTAAAGAAAAGAACTATGAACTAATATTGACTGGTGAACGATGAGTTGACGTGGGTGAGCATCGAGCATTTTTTAAATAAATACAATTTAATTTGTCCTTTTTTTCTTATTAATGAATTTTGATCATATCCTTAAAAAAAAGAATAATAAATTTTGTAATAAAATATTTTTAATGTTAATATAAATTATAATCGGCCTTATCAAAAATAAACTTATGAACAAACGATAAATCAGTTTTACGTTTTGCTCATCTGTTTTCATGTAACTCTTTGTGATAATGAACTAGTGAACTAAAAGAGCGAACTAGTTCACTTCTTACATTTAAACTAAACTGAGCGCTCTTGATAATGAACTATTATGCCCAAGCCTAAACTGTATGCACTGGTACGTTTAATTCAATTAAAACTTTATTATTTTTCTTATATAATCCTTAAGAAAAACTGTCAGGTACGTTTTACCATCAGGCGAAATCATGCCCATGCGATTCAAAAGATGCTCGTCCAACGGAAAGATACAACATCGAGATATTTTCATAGATTTATACGTTTGTTATACAGTACGAAAGGTAATTAAGTAGTAGGAAGCGTTGAATCAACGACATATTTATTGTTTCCTTGAATATGTTACAGATTATTTTCAAGAATTAAGCGGATTAACGTTGTTTGATACACTTTTTCGCATCGCGAGATGTTTGAAAGCAATGGAAGTGTTCATTGCATCGCATGATGGCTGAGTCTGATCCGATTCTAATTGGAGAACTAATTTCATTACAAATTGTAATAATGAAGATATATTAATCAGGAGAAGGGGTATGACCTTTCTATTACTTGGTTATGAGAATAGTAATTACGGGTTTGAGAGCTCTAAATAAGAATAGTGAAAATTATGAAAAATACCACTAATTTTTTTATTTCGTAATAGACTGGAGGGTGAAAAGAAGTTAGAAATAAATATCTAACTCACCTGATGCCAATTCTGCCAAAGAAGGTGGGGATAATACATTTGCTTAAGTCGCGTTTACACGATGGCAATTGGCGAGACAATTGTCAGAAGACAACTGACTGGCATGAAATTATTGTCTTCGTGTAAACACTTCAGGCCAATTGCGTTGCCAACTGCCCTCACAATTGGCCCGAAATTCAGTTGTCTCCGGGAGTAGACTGAGGACAATGATCTGCGCCCAGTGAGCCCCCCACCACTCGAAATCTCAATTGTCGCGACAATTGGCGCCGTGTGAACGGTGTAGGCCAGTAGTGCTGTCTTGTTTTTTGCCAGTTCCCTCTAGATGACGAGCAGTCGGCCTTGTTTTAGCTGTCTACTGCCATGGCAATAGTTGGCCCCGTGTAAACATCTTCTCTTTCAACTGGACTGGCCTCCGACAATCCGCAACCACGTGATGACAATTGTCCAATGACAATTGTCTCGCCAATTGCCATCATGTAAACGCGACTTTACCATTAGATATGAAATGTATTTTTAAACAAAACAAAATCAGAAAAGTTTCTCCCCCCAGAGCTCCTGGTGGTACGCCTAAATCTTTGAAAACCCTGTATACAGTTGCTAGAACGTTGAGAAACTCTTCTTTAGATAAATACTTAGAACCTTTTTTCTCACAATGTCAAAGAAAATGCACATCCAATCACTAAGAATATAAATAAATAATTTTCTGATAAATTGATAATCTACATAGCATTAAATCTTCACAGATTTATCTAAAGTACCCAGGGGCGGCCCGTCGGGGTAGGCAAGGTAGGCGCCGCCTACCCTCTTCAAATGTAGTACAATAATATAAATTATTAATATAAATTACTTATTTCAAAACTGTAATTTATAAATTTTGACACAATATCTACAATAAAATAGCAAAAATTATCCAAATTATTTTTAAAAATATCCAAAAAATTTTCTCCGTAGTTATAATTATTGTACGCTCCTTGTAGTATCAGTAGTAGTCCTGTCGCCAGGGGAGGTACAACGGCCTCCTTAATTCAGATGGACTTACCCAAGTTTTTTTTATGTATTTTGACCCGTAGAACACGAATTTTTTGGGTAACAGTTGATCCGGATGTCGATAAGATTGTTATAAACAAAGAACTTGAGGAATTACATAGCAGCGATTTTTCGCAAAACAAAATATTTTTTGTATTTTTTGGGTGATTCTCAGCAAAAAATGTTCTTACAAGTTTTTTCGTAGGACGCGTAGTTTTCGAGATAAATGCGGTTAAACTTTCAAAAAATCGAAAAAGTGCAATTTTTGAACCGGAGTAACTTTTGATTAAAAAATAAAATAACAATTCTGATTACTGCATTTGAAAGTCCAAGTCAAATTCTATCGGTTTTGATTGTTTGCATTGCTAAAAATAAGTTTTTATTTGTTAAATAAAGGTATAAACAGATAGTGTTTCCCGGGCCCAATGCATGCGTTTTAATGGACGTAATGTACGTAGAAATTCTGTATGCGCGCCTACTCGTTCGATTACAAATTAGAAATGCATTGAAAACATCATTCAATCACTATGTGTTGATAGCTTTGTTTAACAATAAAAAAATTAATTTCTAGCAATGAAAATAATCAAAACCGATAGAATTTTACTTGGACTTTCAAATGCGCTAAGCAGAATTGCTATTTTATTTTTCAATCAAAAGTTATTCGGGTTCAAAAATTGCAATTTTTCGATTTTTTGAAAGTTCAACCCCGTTTATGCCGAAAACTATGCATCCTACCAAAAAACTTTTAAAATAATTTTTTGCTTAGAATGACCCAAAGAATACAAAAACATATTTTGTTTTGCGAAAAATCGCTGTTATGTGATTCCTCAAGTTCTTTGTTTATAACAATCTTATCGACATCCGGATCGACTGTTACCCAAAAAATTCGTGTTCTACGGGTAAAAATACATACAGAAAACTTGGGTAAGTCCATCTGAATTAAGGAGGCCGTTGTACCCCTACTGGCGACAGGACTATAGTACTGTATAGATTCTATATTCTCCTTGGTCAGGCACTCGGGAACATAGCCTGAAATAGAACGACGCCAATACCGAATTGACGTGCGATCTCTCTCTGTTTACGCGAGCAGGCCTGCTGCAGGCCGGCGGATTTTGAACGGGCGGATAGGCACAGAGTCTTATAGCCGGACCTACAAAATTTTATCAGCTGCTTCTCTTGTGTCTTGTGAAACTGTTTTAAAATAATTGTTTTTTGATTTTGGCTGTTATTAGTAGGTTAAGTATTGAATAAAACTAGGTAGGACAATTTAAATTTGTTTATGAAAACCGAATAATGTGTTATTAGATTATATAGATAATTAAAAATTTAAAGCGAGGTTAATTGTTAACTTATCAATTTATTCGAATAGTAAATTATTATTTGATACATAAATAAAATAAGTAATATTTGACGTTGTTGAAACGTAGGTGTGTTAGTTTTATTGGTGGAAAAACTTTAGTCATCGAATATGAATATTTTAAACGATGTAATATGCAGTTTGATCGAGACACCTTTTTCAAGGCGCCAAAATCAAGAAAGATTAGTAATTATTTCAATGGGCCGGCCTTTACAAAATTTAACAATTTTATCCACAAATAAGACAAAAGACAATCAACCATTTTCGAGATCGTTTAAAACAATATGGTATGAAAATCATAAATGGCTAAGCGGAAGTTATTTTAAAAATTCACTTTTCTGTTGGCCTTGTCTGTTGCTCTCAAATTTGAAGCAAAATGTTTGGGTGAGTCAGGGATATTCAGATTTGAAAAATTTATCAGCTAGTGTAAAAAACATGAATCTTCGAAAGAACATTTAAACAATTGCTTAGATTTAAAACGGTTAGAAAAAAAATAAACAAACTACTGACAGTGCTTTCGCTGGACATATTTCTCTATCTAATAAGATATATAATGAAGAAGTTGAAAAAGATTGAAGAAGTTGAAAAAATTGATGTTACAATTCTTTTAGCAAAACAAGAACTTACATTTCGCGGTCGTGATGAGAGCCATAATTCTTCAAACATGGGTAATTTTAAAGAAATTTTTAATTTAGTAGTTAAACGCGATCAGGAAATCCAGGATCATGTTAAAAAATAGAAGGGGTGTTCACGGGTTTGTCAAAAACAATACAAAATGATTTAATAGATTGTCTTGCCGATTACGTAAAAAATGAAATTTCAACAGAAATTAATGAAAGTCAATTTTTTTCTATACTAGCTGACGATAGTACTGATATAACCGAAAAATCACAGTGTACTTTAACAATCCGTTTTGTTAACAAAGTTGGTCAGGTAACAGAAAGATTTTTAGGGTTTTTTGATGTTAGCGATAATAGATCGGCAGACGCTCTATATAGTTTAATTTCAAACGTGCTTGAGCCATATGATTACAAAAATAAATTAATTGCTCAATTTTACGATGGTGCAAGTGTAATGGCTGGCTCTTTAAACGGATTACAATCAAAAATTAAAGTAGATGCTCCAAAAGCAATTTTTACATATTGTTGCGCTCATAGATTACATTTAGTATTGCAAGACGGCTCAAAATGTATTACAAACTGTAGGATATTTTTTGTCGCCTACCCGAAGTATATGTGTAGCCTACCCGCATACTGAGGTCACGAGCCGCCACTGAAAGTACCTTCTGAAGTTGGATCCTAAAATAAAAGAAATTTAAATTATGAGACTATAAAGGACTTACAGCAGAGATCTTCTACATCACAGATGCTGTTCAAGATACTTCTAGACCAAAATATAAAGCAATAGAAAAAGTGTGAAGGTGAGAGGTGAGGCGTACCAATACGAGACACTTCTTTAGACTGTCGGATTTCTATACGAAGTTCACACCACGATTTTATCCCTTATACTTTTTCTTGTACTGAAAAAATCATATGCAAAAAAGGTAAGTAAAATAAAGGAAATTTAGAGTTGAAATGGGGAGCGTTTTTCCGAAAATCGAGTTTTCCTTATTTTCTGCAACTTTTTCATGGTAAAACATTTCGTATTCACGCCCTGCCGTTTGCCATACTTTTCAGGTTCTTTATCGTGAAAACTAAAGTTTCAAGTGGCAAGAAATACAAAGTCACGGACACTGACGTATTAAACATTACATGTTTAGGTCATAATTAATATCCTTAAGGCACCAGTAGCCCCTATCGGGGCTACTTCTCTATCGATCCCTAAATGGCACAAGGGTGAAAATCCTAAAAACTTCCTTGCAAAAGAAAATTCAATTTTCAGGAAGATTTCCCTAGGAAACCCAACCGCTATCACATATTTTACTCTCCTTGATTTCATCTCTCAGTACTCTCAAGGGTACAAGGGATAAAACCGTGGTTGAACCTTGTCGGAAATACGACAATCTAATTATCACACAGGTTCTGCAAATAAGCAAGATGTAGCAATTCTTGATGTTGAAGAAAAGCTATCCTATATGTTACGAAAACTAGAAGAAGAATACCAAAAAATGGACTGGAAATCATAAAATGAATTGTGAGCGAATATAGGGAAATTAATAGTAATTAGAAATTCAAATGACTGACTGAGTAAGAGATAACCAGCAGATTAACACATCCAAGATCAGAAACAACAGGTCTTAAATCAGCAACAGAAATGAAGTTCACGAAAAGAAACTGTTGAGTACCAAGACTTGATCGTATCAGAAATAAAAAAATAAAAATGGCCAAATCATAAGCTACATTGAAGAAAAACGTTTTTGGTTTGAAATAACCAAAAACGTTTTCATTGAAAAACATTTGATATGAACACGTGAGAACAGCAGATTGTACAAGATGAATATCAAAAATTTTGGATTCAAGCCTATAGGAAAGAGAAAAAGAGGTATACTCTGAAGATTATGGAGGGATGAAGTGGACGGACTGGGACGTTTCGCCGTCGCCGTTTCGCCGTCGCCATTTCGCCGTCGCCGTTTCGCCGTCGAGCCACTTCGCCGTCGGCCGTTTCGCCGTCGAGCCAGTTCGCCGTCGGCCGTTTCGCCATCGCCATCCCGGCATTGGTTAAGTTTACAAGAACGTGACAACATACTATCTTTTTTTATACTAAATGTCGCAAGAAGGTGATAACATACTAACTTTTTTTATACTAAATGTCAGTGTAAATAAAATGTAAAACCAAGTTATATTTTCGTATTCAACTTTACATTGTTTTCTTCTGAAAAATAAAATATTTTCAGGGAATTCAATTTCAATTGTTTTTACTGTATCAAAAATAAAAAACTTCATTATGCAAAAGTGATAGTATATAATCGTTCGAAAACCGTTCAAAACTTATACAGTGCTAGTCAAAAGTCCGTACCCCCCCTCGTATCTTTTGAACGGTTATACTTATAATATTGAAATTTTAAGGAATAAAATGAACTGACGTAGGCTTCTTAACTAGTCATGACATGTGACGTAAAAGTGACAGATGACTTTACAGCGCCACTGTGACAGATAATTTTAAATGGTACCCTATGGTAAGCGATACCTCGTTTGATAGGTATTGAAAATACCCATTCAGCTATAATAATTTTGGTTGAGTTTAAGCTCATTTGGATGAATAAATAAAATAATATAAAATTGTAGTTTCGCATTTAATTAATAAAAATTCAAACCTCCGCCTATGGTTACTTGTCAAAAAGGTTGACGTTGACGTAAAAACTACTAGAGAGCTGAAAAATGTCAACTTTTTTGACAAAATAACCATGGGCGGACATTTGAATTTTTAATAATTAAATGCGAAACTACAAAGTTATATTTATTTCATTTATTCACAAAAATCAAAATCAGCTTAAACCCAAAAAAATTAGTATGACTGAATAGGTATTTTCAATACCTTTCAAATGAAGTATCACTTGCCATAAGGTCCCATTTAAAATTATCTGTCACAGTGGCGCTGTAAAGTCATATGTCACTATTACGTCACCTGTCATGACTAGTTAAGAACCGTACGTCCGTTTATTTCCTCCCTCCAAATTTCACTATTATATGTATAACCGTTCAAAAGATACGAGGGGGGTACGGACTTTTGACTAGCACTGTATACAAATAACAATCATCCCGAAATTATAAGTACGAATGCTAACAACGAAATGGCGACGGCGAAATGGCTCGACGGCGAAACGGCGACGGCGAAATGGCTCGACGGCGAAACGGCGACGGCGAAATGGCGACGGCGAAATATCGACGGCGAAACGGCGACGGCGAAACGGCGACGGCGAAATGTCCTAGACCCTGAAGTGGACGAGGCCATGTGCAGATGAGACCTTAGAGATGAAGAATAGCAGGATCGGAGACGTTGAATGAAAGAAGGAAGGAGGCGATAGCCATAGAAATTAATTTGCAAAAACTACCCAATATAACAATCACTACATTTGACTACATCCCTACATGAGCAGAAGATTATAGATCGCTATAAATATTTGTAGATCTAAGATAATTTGTTATTTCCAAGTAATATTGATAAGGTTTGGACTTGGTCATAGCAAATTAACACATAAACATCTAATCGTGAAAAAATCTCAACTTCAATGTGAAATATTTGTATTGATGCCATTAAAACATAAGTTTTAGACATATTCTATAAGAATGCTCAAATAGAACATTATCAAAATTAAATGAAATCTTTCAGAACTGTACCAATGACTTAATTACTTTTTATATGACACAAGGTTACTGTACCTTACCAACCAAGGTTGTACCTTTACAACCCTCTGTTCCTCACTAGCCTCCTCAAAAATTTCTCTCCAGTCATCATTCATCGCCTTCCTCCGCCAAGCAAGTATTCCCATATTCCTCATGCCTTCGTCGATGTTATCCAGGAACCTTGTTCTGAAATATTATATTATTGTAATGTATTGTTCCACCACTACTAGCATTCATTGGTGCCGCCTTTTTATCTATATATTTTTAAAATTCATATTATTTCTGTTTTCTTGAATTATTATTATTCTTGTCATCTTAAAAAAATTACAAGCTCTTTATGGCATATGTACGACAATGGCTAAACCAGATCCCAATATTTCCCATGACAAACCACGACATCAAACTCGAGCAATTATTTTATCGTTATGGATGCATAGATGAATCACGATTTTTTTTAATTACTTTTGATATCAAATAAGATGCGGTGGGCTGATTCTTGCCTCTGATGGTTCTGATGATGATCTAACAGTAATTACCATACGATCTAGACTTATGAGCAGAGTAACAATCAGTCAATTTTACAGAAACAATGAGATATTAAATAGAAAAACTTGAATGATGATGATGATCCGTGTTTTGGTGTTTCCATTATTTATAAATACAATACTGTAAACTATGGTTAATTAATTTTAAAATATGAAATACAGTAAAACCTCGATATAACGGACTAATTGGAGGGACGGGATGTCCGTTAAAGCCGAAAGTCCGTTGTATAAAACTTTGTATAGGTTTAAAATAAATCAAATTTTTTTTTGAAATTATGTAGGTAGGTACTGTATTTAGATACAGTGTACAAATCTTAAGTTAAAAAAGGAATACAGTTTCGTTTGCTACTTTTTACTTTTCTACTTCATCTAAAAACTTTCTGCAATATACTCATTTGATTGACAAAATTATTCACTGGTTCATGGGTTGAATAAGCGGTGTATTTTTGGCAAAACATACAATAATTAAATTTGCCATCTTCTGAATTTAGAATATTTTCAACGGGATTAGCAAGAGCTTTGTCCAAAATCAATAAACATTTCACCTCTCTAGGCGGTATTACCAGTTTCTTTTCTTGAAATTTTCTCCTTTAAAAACCAATTTTTAAAAATATCTCTGGTGAACTATGCCCTGGTAGAGCTATAATATGAAACGGGCAGATGATGTCTTTTGATGATTATATCTTTGACAACACTAGGTTTACGAGATTTACCAACAATTATAGTAGTCAATCCATGCGATTCATCGGCGTTGGCATAAAGCAGTGCCGAGATCCTGTCCTTGTTGTTTTTCCTTCTAGAATTCGATTTTTACATTTGATCTCATTTTTTGTCCGTTATATGTGAAGTCCGTTAAATAGAAGTCCGTTTCGAGGTTTTAATGTATTTCGTTAATTGTTGGTCTTATTCTCTATTTTTTTTAGTTTATCTTAGAAAAATTTTATCTTTAGTTTTTAGTATAAAATAAGAATTTTTTAAATTGGAAATTTTGACATTTGACGTCATTATTGGGTCTGCTACATTTTTAATGACAAATGACATGATATCATTTGTTTACAGGTATTTTTAAGTTAAAGTTAATTTGAAGTAATCATAAGAACTATCCTCCATTTAAATCGTCCCATGAATGCATATTAAAAATGTTAACCCTGCAAGAAAAATAAGCATCTCCCAGCATCTTGTACACCTACTAAAACAACTATATATCAACATGAATATTCAACCATGAATATATCAACATGAGTCAACCAATTTCAGATTTCTCAAAGAGGAATGAAAAAATAGGACGTGATTCTACAAGCAGCACTTCTCATCTGAAATACTTATTCAAACAACTTAAGACAAGGAAAACCTGTTTTTGTAAAGAAATTGGGTCCAGTGTCAAGGGAATTCAATTATATGGAGTGATGAATTTAAGTTTGGGAAGCCACGAAAGCGCTGGGAAGACACAGTAAACAGCGACGCACAAGCCCTTTTAGGAGTCCGTGTATGGAGAAGAGCAGCCACAGACAGGCAAGGGTGGAGGCAAAAAATAAAGGAGGCCAAGGCTCAATTTGGGCTGTAGTGCCGTAGAAGAAGAAGAAGAATTTAAGTTTATGGTCTGTGTTAGTCATACACCTCGTAGAGTTGTTCGAATGCGGGGGCAAGGATATCACAAATCGTCTGGGCTTGTACGTCCTCAAGGAGTTGGACATCTTCTCTTCATGAATGGAACTGCAAGTGCTGCAACCTACAAAAGTATTTTACAAGAAGAATTATTACCTTCCGTTAATGAAATTTAAATTCCAGATAGGGAAAGGTCCTCAAATATGAGCCCTTATCTTTATGAAAGATATAGCTTTTAATTTGATTTTAAACAGAGCAGAACAAAGAACTTTGGTGGCTCTAATAGAAGTAAATAGAAATAAATAATGTTTTTTTGGCAATAAAAAAGCTGACAACTATCGCGAAATTATTAAAAAACTTATTGCTGCATATGAAGCTCCGGGATCAGTATCAATATCATCCAAAATTCATTTTATAGATTCGCACCTAGATTTTTTCCTGAAAATATTGGTGCCGTATGAGATGAGCATGGTAAAAGTTTTACGAGCATATTATGTATGTTGTATATTGAAAAGAGCTACAATGGAAAATGGTCAGTGACAATGTTTGTCAATTTCTGTTGGTCGATTGACTCACCTTTTTCTTCTAAAATCAGGCAAGACTAGTTAGTCTCTGGCACTTGATCATAAGACTTTTGTGCTACACCTTGTGTTTTTTCCTTTAACTATTATAAGTCCTGTGGCCTCAACGAAGGCCAACAGTTTTCTTATTGGTAGTTTTAGGATCTCTTCTAGTTCAAACAGGATTCTGGTTAATTTTTTTCCTCCATTTCGCATTTTCTGCACCATGGTTTATTCACCTTACCTAGTTTGTATATTGTACAGGTGGAACTCAATTTACCCATAAACTTCAATGGAAGCAATAAAAAGAAAGACAACTACAAAATAACTTGGATTGTATCCTACTAAAAGATAGATTGAATGAAACTTTTATGACTTGATCTTTTTTTTATTAATTAACATTATATGAAAGGTCAATGTTTTATTTTCTATTCACATGGTAAATTTCGCATTTAGAGCACCAAAAATAACTATTATGCATGAAAATAAAAGGGAGAAAATATTTTTGCAAACCACTGTTGTTGAAGGATAAGATTAATTTTGAAAATTATTCTTAATTTTCAATTTGTACCTTAATCTAATAAGTGTCATCTTTAGAATATGTGCCCTTTTTTTAAACGCTTTTATTTAGTTCAATAGATTGCGTCAAATTTTTGGATGTTAATTTGACTACCTTTTCTTCCATGTAAATGAATGAAAATTTGCAGCCATATGCATTCGCGGGAACAATACACGAATAGACAACAAAAAATTTTTGTTTATGTTTATTAATTGTTTAAATAGAAAAAAATGATTTTAATGGAAAAAGGCCTAAATTCTCTTGTTTTTACAATGTAGAAACTTGAAACTTTTACGGATTGTAGCTAATGATATAACCTATACATAATTTCACTTTTTACGTTAATTGTTTACGTTATGCGTCATAAATAAACAATAAAGTTTTAAATTTTGAACATTCATATATTTGTTTATACAGTACGATGCAAATGAAAGGAATAAATTCTTTATTTCGTAAAAAGGCGACTTTAAGGAAAAATCCCGAAAGAGGCCGATTTTTATTTTTAAATTACGATATTTTGGCATATATGTCATACTAGTGACGTCATCCATCTGGGCGCGATGACGTAATCGATGATTTTTTTAAATGAGAATAGGGGACACGCGATAGCTCATTTGAAAGGTCATTCAATTCTTTATTCAAAAATATAAAAATTTATATAATTATTTGTACAGGGTGTCCAAAAATAATTTTTTAATTAAATTATTTGACAAAAAAGAAGAATGTATGTAATTTATTTAACTCAGAATACATTTTACAGTTGCCGGTAAACAGAAAAAAATGTGTATTTCAGAAATATACATTGCTTTTCGATTAAATTAAATTTTCAAGCCAGCTTCCGCCAGCCACCTGCCTCTTGGAAGTTTTAACATTCAATTTAAGCAAAAGGCGATGATTATTTGTGATATAAACATTTTTGTCTTGTTTCTGACAGCAGTAAAATGTATTTTAATTTAAATTTAATAAGTTACACACATTCTTCTTGTTTTAAACGCTTTTCTTTAGTTCAATAGTTTGCGTCAAATCTTTAGAGGTCTTTTAGGCCTGCCTTTTATTCAATGCAAATGAATGAAAATTTGCAGACATATGTAATCGCGGGAACAATACACGAATAGTCAATAAAAAAATTTGTTTATGTTTAATAATTGTTTAAATAAAAAAAGACAATTTTAATGGAAAGTGCTTAAATTCTCTTGTTTTTTACAATGTAGAAATTTGAAATTTTTACGGATTGTAGCTAATGATATGAACTATACATACAGTATTTCTCATGATCATCTTTCAGTGCGTCACAGTTTTTCGATTTCTTTCTAACGCATTAAATTGTATGTGACAGAAAAAAAGACACGTCGGTGATTACATTTCGTCGGTGACATTTTTATAACATTTATTTTAGTAATTCTAGTTGTCGATAGATGGCGCCATAATAAAAAAATATTTTTTTAATTAGATAATAATATTACAAATATAATCTGTTTAATTTATAAGACTATACAAATCAAAGAAAATATCATTTTATAAATGCAAGAAACACTTTTGATTTGTTTTTATTCCAAATTGAAAATAAAATGTGACAACTGTCAGATTTAAGTAAAATGGCATGTTAGAATAAATGTCATAAATGTGTATTATCACGGACTTCCCCTTTTTCCTATCATTTCGTTAGGCTAGAATGACAGGGTTCCAACTAACCACAACCTAGTTTTGAGAAAACAGTCCCCAAAGTTTAACCTTGACACCACACAAGTGTTTTTGATATATTGTTTGATTTTTGTGTACACACTTCTTAGTTATATACATAAAAAGGTTTGGCTGGTAAAAAAGAAAAAAATGCTCCTTAGTAAGAAATTTACAATTTTTTTTGTTTACAGTTGGAACCTTGTCACTTTTTAAACTTGACATTTTATGTGTGACAAGGTTCTATATGATAGGTGGAACCTTCTCATACCAAAGTAAATGATTTATTTAGTCTGATCCATAGGTATAGTTAGTAGGATTCTGAAATAATTACACTGGTATAAATTTCAATTACTATGACTTTATTTTAAAGAAAGGTACAGTAAGTGTTTTTGACCTATGTCAACATTTTCACAGTTTTAATAATGTGGTGTAGAACGCTTTGTCTTGCAAGGGCATAAACTTTAACATTGACTTGATATCCTTTATTTTTTCCGCTGAGAGTGTTGCCTTGGAGTTCACTAGGTGTTTGGGTTTTATCAATTTCCAGATTGGTGCGTTTTCTTCGGCTTCTCTTTGCTTGCTTTTTTGTGTCACTCTTCCTTTCTTGGACGCCGATACAGCAAACCTCAAGAATACGGTCACTGCATTCTCCTCCAAAAAAGAGGTTTTGAAATAGATCAAATGCAGGGATTGTGTGAATTCTAAAACTGAAACTTGGAAGAAAGGGACCAACTGAAAGTTTAATACTTAAGAGGATGAAATACGTCGATACATACTTAGCTTAACAGGCACAACATTTTCCTACCTACACTTTTCTGTGTTATGTTTGTACATTTTAGCTAAATTGAGGTTTGAATCCAGATACTTTCTTTGTGTTGTGGCCCTACAGTAATAAGACTCAACATTGGGAAAAATTTTTATGTGATTTCTCACAGTTTCTTTTATTTCTTCATTGAGGCGTCTTGAACTTTGGGAACTTTTGCCCCTACCATCCGGCTTGGGTGTATTGGTGACCTCATCTTTGTTATTATGAACCGTATAGACAGGTTTTTGTGAGATGCTTAGTGTTCCTAAGTAAAATTTTTGCAGACTTGTACCTTTTGGTTACCAACATTAAAGAAGTACCTAAAAGTGAATTTTTTATGATTCTCTGTTCCTATCTTTAGGTCTTTCTGTCTGATGTTTTGTGGTTGTACCCAAGATATATCGGATGTTTTCCATTTTGATTCATGCCATAAAACGCCTTAAACAAAGCTTGTCTTTCATTTTCACTAATAGATACCCCACATTTAAATTTACAGTCATTTAAACAGTCCTTCAAACTTTTAACTTCTTTAGCGGGCACTACAACTCCTCTACGACTCACATAAGATTCCCCTTTTTGATGGCTGATATAACGTTTCTGGCTTTTCCAAGAAGAAACATCCCTTTTTCTTCTCTTAACAGGAGGAGGTTTAGTGTTTGTTACCTGATCAATAATAACTTCTTCCCCAACCGGATTTATAGGCAAATGGACCTCATCATTTGAAGTAGTTTGGTGAGCGCCAGCGGTTGAAGTTGATGGGAGATCAATGGGCATCAACGCTGGTTTTGATTTGGTTGCCGTTGTTGAAATATCTGCAGGAACACGCTTCTTGGCTTTATTTCTGGGTCGCCTGCAAAATACCACTAGAATTAGCTGCTAAAATAGTATGACTATGACTATATACTAGTTTAAAAACCACAAATGAATCATTTGAAATACCATAAGTCTATTTACTCTCCAAATGGAAGTTTAAAAATTGATTATGTGCAATAGAACTTTTGAAAAGTAGGCTATTTAAAAAAACTAAACTAAAGCGATAAAACTTTAATGTTTTGAAACATGTGGATTTAAATAATAAATTATGGAATTTTTAACTTTATTTGTAATTTGATTTCATAAAAATGACTAGATTCCACGAAGTAAAGGTTTCAACGATAAAAAAATATAGGTTAGCTTACCTGTCAGTAATTTCTTCATTTTCATCGCTTAAACTTTCTGATGATGGGGAGTAAGAATCACCAGAGTCCTCTAATTCTTCATCCTCACTTAATAACTCAGTAATAAGTCGTCCCAACTCATTTAGTTCTGTCATTGTTATAAACAACAATAAAAACATAACCTCAATACTAGACAGTGAACATGAACAGCTGTTGCAGTTGGAACATTGTCAAACGAATACATGCAAATCTTAATTATTGGTTGAGTGACAAGGTTTCATGTGTCACCTGAAACCATGTCATTCTAGTTTTGTTTTATTTATGTTCACAGATGGAACCTTGGCATTGTAATAAGTCAGAATTAAGTTGTTAGACAGCGCTGTTGTCAGATCAAAAGATAAACAAGATCAGTTGGAACCTTTTCACACTAATAACTCCAAATATGCGATTTTCTTAGTTGGAACCCTGTCATTCTAATCTAACGATTTGTTACGCACTGAAAAATGATCATGAGAAATACTGTAAGTTCACTTTTTACGTTAATTGTTTACGTTATGCTTCACAAATAAACAATGAAATTTCAAATTTTTGGCCGATTCCGACTACTTTTAATGTTTGTACATTATGTTTTATATACATATTTTAATAAACATGACGATATATTTTAATGTTTGAAAAGTGTAAGACTAAAAAGTAAAAAAAAATATGAAAAAAAATTTTTAGGAAACGCTTTTCTTTAGTTCCGAGTGACTAAAATTAAAAATATTAAAAAATCAACTAAAAAGCAAAAAATAAAAATAAAAATGAAAAAATCCAACACATTCGTTAAAGAAAAGCGTGGGGCGAAAACCGTTTATTCGATGAAGACGCGCCACGCTTTTCTTTAACGAATGTGTTGGATTTTTTCAATTTCTTTTTTGTTTTTTGCTTTTTAGTTGATTTTTTAATATTTTTAATTTTAGTCACTCGGAACTAAAGAAAAGCGTTTCCTAAAAATTTTTTTTCATATTTTTTTATTTAAAATTGTTTCTCGAAAAAGTTACATGCCTATTATTTAGAATGTTACCCTGTTATTTTCAACTCTCATTAGCTTTGTCACTTCCAAATACGGTTTCAGATTTTTAAAAATTTCAGTTGTGTCAAACCCTTAAAACTTCACATAAATGTATAATTTGTCAATTCTTACAAAGCCTCGTTCCACTTAAGTTATTATTAATAACAGCCGATGGAATCAAAGCAACAATATTCCGGATGAGCACGGTTACCAGCCCCCTGTTACCCTTTCCGGCCGCACTTCTTCTTTTCCCAGGCCGGACTCGGATGACCGAGTGACCCCTAATGATCGTGTAATTAATAAGAGTACAATAGTCCCCGAGTGAGGTCCGTGTTACGTTTATTTCATACGACTACAACCCGACCGGAAGTCATATTCCCTGGTTAAGAGCATTTTTTATGTTTAGAAGAAATCACTACGTTATGGTCGGTCAATCTGTTTAATAGAGACAAGTCTAGCCTTGTATTGTTCAGATTGTATACCGGGGTGATTCCAAATTAAATCATTTTCAATTTGATGAGAAAAATTATTTTATTTTGTTCTAATTTTATTTAGTTAATGAATTATTTTTATTCATTCATCCACATTAACCATGCGATATTACTAACGGAACACCAGTAGTACGGGAACATCCATAAACTACGTCGTAAAAATTTTGGAGTTTTCAATACCCTCCCCCCCTTCCGTCGTAAAGCGTCCCTCATGCCGACGTCGCATTTGCAACTCATGACCTCCCCTTTAGTGATTTTTTTAAAAATTCACTCTTATATTAATTCAGTTTAATTAAATTAAGTTTAATATTATTGCTTTCAGAGGTTGTTCCGTATAGAAGTGTTTGTTTAAACACAAAGAACAATGTTTTCCACCTACCTCTACCGAAAGTATACTTTTCCGGACCTGATTGTAGGAAGTAAAGTTGTACTTTTCCTCCCTAGGGAGGAAAAGTAAAAGTGACGTCATGGTATTTAATTCATGAAATATAACTTATTGACGCCCTGTACAATATCTATTTTCTATTACGTAAGTATCTATACATTTTAACGTTTATTTAAAAACTCTCTGTATTTTGCAGAATGGCAAAAAACAGTAAATTGTTATTCTGATTTAACAATGTTTACATTAATAATTTGACTTATATTTGACAGTTGACAGTTATATTGTACCTACTTGTTAGTTCTAGTTCTAATAAATTTTGTTGGTTAGTTACATAAATAAATTAAGTAAAAATGAAAAAATGACTGGTTATTTAAGGAAGGTGGAAAAACCATATGTATAACATGGGAGTAAAGTGCCTTTTCCTCCCTTGAATGATTACTGCCCTCCGCTACGCGTCGGGCAGTAAACTTCATTCTCGGGAGGAAAAGTAGCACTTTCCTCCCTTGTTATACAAATAGCTATTTACTCTTTGTTATTTTGTACAAAATACTAGCAATATTATTTCAAGCTGTTACTGATAAAAACGAAATATGAAACGAAGTGAAAAGTGTGCGATAAAAGTGATATAATTCATTTTAATTCTAAAATGGGGTATATTTTTTATATCTGTGAACTTTTTGTTTTCAGTTATTTTAAATTTCATTTATATTAGCATATTATACAGGGTGTCCCCGAAAATAGTGCGTTCCTTAAAGGTAGAGGTAGAACGCACAATGTAGAACAAAAAAGTCTTATACATTTTTTTCTAAATTGATCCGTTTGATTAAAAAACGAAAATACATTTTGATATGCAAATTGAAGTCTGGCAACAACGCACTTAAAAATCTAAAGATTAAAAAAGTAGGTTTGTGGGTCAGTTGCATCTGGTAGGTAAAATAATGTAAATATCAACCAAATCCATATCCATTATTTTGCAGGTAGGTACCTACCATGTCAACAAGCCCCAAAATCGCACTTCAAAGTAAATAAACAAGGGGTTATTAAATTAAATTTCCACAGTCGCAGCAAGTTCTTCTAGGCTACGTTGCCATGTCATTCAAATTCATGAAAATAAAAATTCACGCATATGGAAAACAATGTAATTTTTTCTTGGAAACGGTTAACTTTAGAAAAAAATGTTAAAGGACTTTTTTGTTCTAAATTGTGTATTATATCCATACCTTAAAGGAACGCACTATTTTCAGGCACACCCTGTATAATGTACAGTCGGAAAAATGAAATAATACCCATGAACAATCACATCAACCACTTATTTTGAATTTTCTGTCTTTTTCTATAAATAACAAACGTTTGTTATAGAAAAAGATAGCAAATACTAAATAAGTGATTGATGTGATCGTTCATGGGTATTCTTTCATTTTTCTGACTGAAGGTAATTAATATTACATAGCTAGTATTGAAGTTTTACGTTTTTACATGATAACCTTTCTGATACTTTCAATAATGCTGTCTTTTAGTAGAAGCTAGTAAAAAATTATATTTATAGAGACAATAGCGACACATTTAAATATATAAAACGATGTCGGATGTGCACTCATGGCCTCCTCCCCCTGTCGTATACCGCCGGAATAAGCAAAGCCCCGTCACTCCTTTCAACGACGTAGTTTACGGATGTTTCCTAGTATAATAGGTTTGTTCGTAGAACGATCAGCAACCGTTGCCAACCATCAGACGCATGCGCTTTCGTAGTCTACGAACTCTAACTGTTAACTGCGCAGCGCTAACTGTTAACTGCGCATGCGTCTGATGGTTGGCAACGGTTGCTGCTCGATTGGATCGTACTACGAACAGACCTATTATCATCATTATTGTTATGCAGGGTCGGCTTCTCTAATTACATTTTTCCATGAGCTTCTATCTTGAGTAATACCAATATCAATCTCATTTACCGATATGTCCTGTCTAAGTGTCTTCCTCCAGGTATTCTTCGATCTTCCCCTCCTACTCCTTCCCGTGCTTCCAGGAACCCGCAGATCAGTATTTCTTTGTATTGGATAAACGTCTCGACGTTGCGCATGACCAAACCATCTCACCCTAGGCTCTATTATTTTGTCAACAAATGGCGCCACCCCTAGACTTCCTACAATATACTCATTCCTAGTTTTATCCTTTTTATTACTCCACGTATCCATTTGAGAATTCTCATTTCCGCCACATCTATTAGTTGTCCCCTTTCTTTTAACTGCCAAACTTTCAGTTCTTTACATCATAGCTGGCCTTATGGTTGTTTTATAGGATTTTCCCTTCAGTTTTATTGAAGTATTCCTATCGCACAGCACACCACTTCCTTTCACTTCATACATGCAACCCTAATTCTACTACTTATACAGGGTGTCCCGAAAAGAATGGTCATAAATTATACCACAGATTCTGGGGTCAAAAATATGTTGATTCAACCTCACTTACCTATATACAATAGTGCACACAAAAAAAGTTACAGCCCTTTGAAGTTACAAAATGAAAATCGATTTTTTTTCATATATTGAAAACCCTTCGAGATTTTTCATTGAAAATGAACGTGTGGCATTATTATGGCAGCAACATCTTAAAAAAAATTAAAGTGAAATTTGTGCACCCCATACAAATTTTAAGGGGGTTTTGTTCCTTTAAACCCCCCAAACTTTTGTGTACGTTCCAATTAAATTATTATTGTGACACCATTAGTTAAACAAAATGTTTTTAAAACTGTTTTGCCCCTTAGTACTTTTTTGATAAGCCAGTGTTTATCGACCTATTGTGAATATGTGTCCAATCCACCATATATTTGTATATGGTTAAGTACGATTATAGAGACCTGTTAATAATCTGAAAATGTATTTATAATTTACATTTTCAGGTATATGTATTTTGAAAAAGAAGCCATATCTCGATAAAAGGTGATTTGTCAAAAAAAGACTAAGAGGCAATAAAGTTTTAAAAACACTCTGTTTAACTAATGTTACCACAATAATAGTGTAATTGGAACGTACACAAACATTTGGAGGGTTTAAAGAACAAAGCCCCCATAAAATTTTTATGTAAATATATTAAAAAAGAAGCCGCTTCTCGATAAAAACTGGCTTATTAAAAAAATACTAAGAGTCAAAAAAGTTTTAAAAACGTTGTGTTTAACTAATGATACCACAATAATGAATTTATTAGAACGTATACAAAAGTATGGGGGGATTACGGGAACAAAACCCCCATAAAATGTTTATGAGGTGGACAAACTTCACTATAATCATTGATTAATAAGTACATAGATACCTCACCTTTAGGTAAAACCAAATTCAGTGTTAAACTCCGCCCACTTACACCTCTTTGCCCCTCAAGTCTAAGTACTAACTGGCTGGACGGTGGCGACATTTATTGAAATTTTTGCCAAGATTGAAAAATAAATTTGAGTCGCTTGGCTGGCGTAATAGACAACGATATAAGGGTAGTATTCAGCATTTTAACAAATAATTTTAACGCGATTGTAATCTCTATTTTGGAATTCCGATTTTACTTCAGATAAAACGCTAAAAATTGATTAATAAAAATAGTGAAGAGGTTTCTTAAAAATTATTTAATTATTAATACACTACAAAAAAACAACAAAATAGAAAATACATAATAAAATTAGCAGTGATAATTCACATGTAAATTATTTTTTGCAATTTGTAAAAGAATGATATTTTCAGAACTTATGCGAAATAAACTATTTGAAGTTGATATACAGAATTTCTTTCCAGAGCTTACCCATTCACCCCAGGTAAAATATTGCAAAACCTCCGAATTTTAAAGAATCCATTAGATTGGCATGAAATTTGGTATACATATATCTTGATAAAATGTCAGGGAATTTCCAACATATAAATAGTTGAGGGCCATCTGCCTAGGAACAATAGGTAAAAGCTGATAAACGGACAGAATTAGAAAGTTTAAAACATCACTAATTAGATCATATTTCAAAACAAAGCAAATAAGTATATTTGAATGTTAATTCTTTTCAAACTAAGATACATAGTAAAATTAAAATTTTATGAAAAAAAAAAGATATTTATTATTTCTTGTTCTCAAGAAGTACTTTCATTATTGACAATATCGAAACATTTTATTATTAAAACTCGAGAACAATTAAAAACCACGTTCATGTTTATATGAAAGTACTTTAAAAATGAAGGTATATTACTCTTGAGAAGAATTAATATTTTTTAACAAACTTGGTATACGACTCATAATATTTGACATCTGATTCTTTCATTTTGAGTTGTAGGACGTGCAAGTTTTTATCAATAATACATTTTTCCCTAAACTAAATAAAAACGTTTCCATATGATTCCAAGGTTTTAAGACATACTGACATTGTTTTCCTGATATTATAAAATACTTGTTAATATCTACTGTATATATAAACTAAAGCTAATAGTATAGTTTAACATTCAGTTGAGTCCACGATTATTTACCCGTGCGTCATTAATACCTGACGAGATAAAACACATACTTTTGATCTAGCATCATTCTCTTCCACGCATGAAACTAAAGACAAACCAGCAACCGCCTGTTATTAAGTAAAAACACATGTTTTTTTATGAACGCACTAGACTAACTCTATTGCGCACAATAGAGAAAAAATTTCTAGAGGATTTTGGTTCAGAAAAGATGTTAAAAGATATGACACATTATATTATTTTTTAAGTTCCTCCCACAAACATAAAACTGACAAAATGGTCCACTGAAAGCCGTGTAGACAGTGAATATTATTTCTCTCTTTTTGATTTTCAAAAACTTTAATTTTTTTAAAATATTCTAAACTTGCTTTTAAGTTTTCAGTTGACTTGCTTAAAGTTGACATTGGCTTTCTGTTTGGATTACTATCACTACAATATTAGCTGTTAAGACCATCAAAAATATTATTTATAATTTTCAAAAATTCGGCAGTAAGAGAAGCCGTTTTGGTGTGTAACTGCCCTACAGATATTGCTGTTGATATTGCTGAGGCAATTGAGTTGGAAAAAATTTGTGCTGCTAATTTTACACGCATTTTTTGAAAATTATTAGGGTTTATATGAACGCTTGTCATTTTCACCATGCATTGTGCTCTCACACTGGTTCTATCGATGTTGTATGTGTATTCAATATCTTGCCACGATATTTGTTTAGAATCGGCAAAAAACGTCAACTTTTTGTTAAGAAAATTATTTCTTAGACTTTTTAATAAGTGGGGTGTATCGAACATAGTGAAAATCCTCTGATTTCCTATTTCTATTTCAGGCTGATCCTTACATGCGCCTAACAGCTTAAATAAAGCTCTATTATTAGATGCTTGATCACACAACACTTTTGGTATATACCCAATATTTTGTAATTTTGAAACAACTTCAACTACAATGTTTTTTAAGTTGTCGCTATGTATTGGACCACCTGTAGCAAGCCGCGTAGCCTTATGTAGCAAGCTGCGCATCATGAAAACCAGACCTGTGTTGGCAAGTTTGTTTGTTCTGTTCTTCCTAAAGCACCTAAATCTTGAAACCCTTCTATAATGTCATCTAATTTATTGTACTCCAATTGTTTTTTCAAAGAAATTTCATCAAACATTAACACACAAATTTTTTCCCACTCAACCATTGTCTCTACTTTTTTCTTCAACTTGTCAATTAAGGAAATGTTTAAACCAGTTCTTAATTTTATGACACGCAACCAAGTTTGAATTGTTTTTAGTGAAGGTAAGATTAAGTTAAGAGATCTAATTACAAATTTTTAACAACTAGGAGACTTATAATAAATGGCCAGAGCTAAATCCTTTTCATTGTGACTCCATTGTGAACGAGTTTTGTGTGAAAACTGCATATTAACAAAAGTGTGCACGTATATGCTTTTATTTTCTAACAGTACCTCTATCATGAATTTGGTTGCCGATTTTCTGTTTTTTGTTGTTCTTCTACAACGCTGACTGTTCTTCTGACGGCACTTCTTCTTTAAAACATTTACTTGATACTCCAATTTTTTTACCTTCTCCGTCAATTCAATTTCAAGTTTTGTGGGCAAATTAATATCAAAACTGGAAATATCACTGAGACTACTACTTGATCTCTTAGGCGATGGAGTTGACCTAACCATACAATCGCCACTTGTAGATTTTTTACGTTGCGTACCGCAATAAACGTATGTCGAGCATAATACTGGTGGGGTATCACCTAAAATAGGTAATGATTGAAATGTATGTGTAATAATTTTAATTAAAGCAAAACAAGCATCTTCGTTATTTCTGGAGTGATACTAACAACGCATTCATATTGAAAAAAAATCTCTTTTGATTTAATTGTATAAAAAATATATAAATCACTCAATATCAACTGATTTTATAAAAAATATATTTTAATAGTATTATTCTCATTGACAAAGCGCATTAGGCAAACATAAAAATATTTCCAAAGTTGAGTACTCACCTAAATCAGTTGTTAACTGTGCAAATTTTAGAGGAACAGCATTTTTCCTTAATAACTTTGTTTGGCCACTTTGGTAAATATGTTCCACTGCATAATGATGCTGGCAAATTACCCTCTGTTTCAGGTCACTGATATCCATCAATATACTATCAATATTTATCAATATTCTATTTTTTTGCCAAATTTTTGTGCGCTCTACTAGTCCGTTCTTTAACGGTAAAATATTGCAAAACCTCTAAATTTTAAAGAACCGCTTGCATTGACATGAAATTTGGCATACACATAGCTAACAAGTCAAAGAAAAAAAGTGATATTGTGCCGATATGTGCTTTTGCCCTGGGGGTGGTTTTCACCCCCTCTTATGGGTGAAAAAATATTCGTCCAAAGAAAGTCAGGAAATGGATAAACTGGCTAATTTTAAGTAACTTTTGTTCTATAGAGTTTTTTCACTAAGTCAATACTTTTCGAGTTATTTGGCAGTGACTATGTTCATTTTTTCAACAAAATAATCGCACGCTTTTAGACGGTTTTTCGCAAATAACTCAAATAGTAAGTATTTTGTCAAAAAAACATTCTTAGCAAAAATATAGCCTGTAAATAATTAAAAAAAAATGGTGTATATATCAGGTCTCTACACCTAGTAGAAGCAGAGTTATAGCTAATGAAAAATAGGTTCATATTCGTCAAATTCCAAATGGAATATTTTAACGTGAAATAACCAAAAATAAAGCATATTTCGGGGAAAACTCATTACAACTTATTTAAAGTGTTTAAAAATCTTCATTTTTGCTTTATAAAAAAAAATTCTAGCATCAAAATTAAACAAGTTACGCTCAAAATAAAGTTAGTCCCTTTTGGTTTTGGGAAAAATATCGAGAAAATCACCGCCTAATTAGCATCTTAAATGAACTTAATCGTTACGACTTCACAAGTTTCTTGACCTGTGTATATATTGTTTATATGATCTGTAAGTTTCATCGGTTCAAAGTCCTTATTATTGAAAGGGCTGTAGTTAAAAGGGGTTGAACGAGTCACTGATCACGAATGTATGCAAATTTAGAAACACCAAATCTTAATCAATTTTTGTCTAACAGTAAAACAAAAAAATACATGATATTCAGAAAAGCAAATCTGACTATTTTTGTTTTTCGAGATTTTTGGTATCTCTAACAATTTTTAAGTTATTTTGAAAAAAAGCATATTTTTCAAAATTTAAATTTTTAAAAATTTTACTTTACAGATCATATAAACACAACATAAGTAAAATAATTTTTGGAGCGGTGACGATTAATTTCATTTAAGTTGCTAATTAGGGGGTGGTCTTCCCGATTTTTTTTTTGCAAAAACACAAGGGACCAACTTTATTTTGAGCGTAACTTGCTGAAATTTAATGTTAAAAACTTTTTGTAAAAACAAAAATAAAGCTTTTTTTTAAACACTTTGAAAAAGTTATAATGGGTTTTCCCCAAAAAGTGCTTAATTTTTTGGATATTTCTCGTCGAAATATTCTATTTGAAATTTGGTGAATATGAATCTATTTTTCATTGGCTATAACTCTAGTTCTACGAGATCCAGAGACCTAACGCGTACAACATTTTTTTTTACTTTTTTATAGGCTATATTTTTGCTAAGAACGTTTTTTTCGACAAAATACTTATAGGTCTGGATCCCGCGTATGAAAAAAAAGTTGATTAATAGCAAGCTGAAAATTTGTTAATAGCTTAAGGGTGTCTAGTCGGACAAACTTTGATATATGGGAACACTGGAACAGGGGCAGTTTTAATTGTGGAACAGCTTAAAAATTTGGAACGGTCAGACCACGAAAACGGCACATTTATTTTGTCCGACAGAACAGACTTAAACTCTCCGAACAGAGATTAAACTCTCATGCAAAAATCAGACTGCTATTTATCACCTGTCATAATTCTCTAATCGAACTAATAGAATAATAAAGCTCTATAGAACAAAAGTTACTTAAAATTAGTCAGTTTACCCATTTCCGGACTTATTTTGGACATATATCCTTTCACCCAAAAGAGGGGGTGAAAATCACCCCCAGGGAAAAAGCACACATCGGCACACTATCACTTTTTCTCTTTGACATGTAAGCTATACGTATGCGAAATTTCATGTCAATCCAAGCGGTTCTTTAAAATTTAGACCAAAAACCGTGAAAGAATGATACGTCTTTCAGGGGAAATTTAAAGAAAGATATATTATTATTTGTTCCATCGTTTCTTTCAAAACATCCCGCGTAAACACACTTATGCGTTACAGAAGCCATTTTATCTAAAATGTGAGTCCTTTTTTTAAATTTTGCTATAACTTGTCACAACACTTGTCACAGATAATACACCTATAGGGTAAGTTCGGCCCTGACACTACTCCTACCTCCTCGCAAGTCAGAGAGGGAATGAGAAATCTCGATACGGTTTTCGAGTAGCGCCATCTAGTTGTTGATACGTCTTTCGGTTACCAAGAGGTGAGCTATCTAGAGGAATATTTATAATCAATGCTATAATTTTGTTTTAAGATGTTACTGCCATAAGAATGATACATGTCAATTTTCAATAAAAAATCTCTAATAGTTTTCGATATATTGAAAAAAATCGATTTTCATTTTGTAACTTCAAAGGGCTGTAACTTTTTTTATGAGCACATTTGTACTAAGGTAAGTTAGGTTCAATCGAACTATTTTTGACCGCAGAATGTGTGGTGTAATTTATGACCAATTTTTTCGGGACACCCTGTATATTCATGTAAAGGCTTGACAGGGCAGTCATTTCTTTGGGTTTACTTTTTCATCCAGATCCTTTTTTCTCCTAAAATAGACTTTGCAGATCCAGACAAGAACGAAGAGGTAGATGGTCTCTTGATTGATCCTAAAGCTTCTTTTCCGTCTGTTTGTACCACTGACTGAGTAGCAACGATATCTTTTAATTATTTTTTTTGAAAACGCTGCAAATTTGTCCACATTTATTTTGTCGCAATATATTTCTTGATAGCATGACCAGAATAACCACCTCTTCCTTTAAGATCAATTATAGCAGTATTGACCATTTTAGACTTTGGCGGATGGGAAATTGTTGCCTGTATCTAGTTCTTTTGCGTTTTTCATTTTTTGTATGATGATAATAAACGACTAATGATTCGTTTTTTGTTATTCAGGATCTAAAGAATTTTAAATTAATATGCGGACTGTAGTGATTCACTGAGTGACAAGTGAAATAGCAGTTAAGATGGGTATTTTGGATTCGCTCTTACATTTGCCGCCTATTGTAATCTCAAAAACTATCTGCTAGTATCAAATGGGGATTCATCAGATTTAACGTATAAGCTTTGCACTGAATTTGTTCAATATGCTCTAAGAGCTAACAGCAAAACAGAATTTGGGTAATATCTAGTTGTAATACAGAATTCTTGGCAGAGGAATACACTAATGAGGTATAGTTTATTTTTAATCCTTAAAATGCACTATATATTTTTAAAAGTTGATTATGTAAGGAAAAATACATTTTGTGTTCACGGGTTTCAAAGTTCTGGCATATTCCTTACCCACAGTCAAGCGTCTTGAATTTACAATGACACCAAGAAATTTTATTTCGTTAACGTGAATAAGTTAGTTGAGGAGAAAGTTTAAAAATTTTGGCTTAATAGTTTGAAGAGAAGAATACCACTTCCTTAAGATCTTTGCAGCATTGTTGACTATTTCAGAGGTTGACGGATGGGAAGGATTTTCCCGTGGATTTTTTGTTTTCTTGTCCTTTTTGAATGCTGAAGATTTTTGTAGCGTTACAGATCCGAACGTAGTCAAAGGAGCTGATGATTGGTTTTCTGTATATCCCATCTCGTTGGGGTCCTAAATAAAAGTTGATATGGGATATTTAGCCATTCACTAAGGACATAAACTGTTCTGGTAGATTGAGATTGAGTTTTTTGGATTCATTTATACATACCCCGCATACGGCAACCATTATCATAATAATATTGAACATATGTGTTGCCCAAAATATGTTGGAACAATAATTTTAAAATACTATTTCAATAATAAAAAATTTTCTTCTTGGTAAAAGGTATATTAGTTTAAAAAGCCCTAAAGGGCTACAAACATATGAACAAAACGTTTTCGTTCTGTAACAAGAGCACCATCAGTGTTATAAGAACATGGTGAGCCAACCAAAAAATACAAAGGTCAAAGTCTTTCAAAAAATAGACAAAAGTCTTATATAAAAGATAACATCGTAAAATCCAAAGGATGGATAAAATTCCTAAGGATATAAGGCAGGCAACTTGCCTGCCACCTCTTACAACAGAATGACCTAGTTACCTTTTGACCCACTTACAACGTGTGGGAGTCATATGTTGCCATAGGGCTATATCCTTAGGAATTTTATCCATCCTTTGGATTTTGCGATGTTATCTTTTATATAAGACTTTTGTCTGTTTTTTGAAAGGCTTTGACCTTTTTATTTTTTGGTTGGCTCACCATGTTCTTGTAACACTGATAATGCTCTTGTTACAGAGCGAAAACGTTTTGTTCATATGTTTGTAGCCCTTTAGGGCTTTTAAAACTAATATACCTTTTACAAAGAAGAATATTTTTTATTAAATTTCACTTGTAATTAATGGTATACAGCCAACTACAGGAAGTTTTTCCTTGTGGATGTTTCAATAATATTACAGTGAAATCTACAAGAAATAAGTTCATCCCAGTAACTTAGTAACAAATTAGGAAGATTATGAGAAAAGTAAAGAGAAATTCTAAAAAAATTCAACAGGATTGTTCTCAAATAGTTACCTCAGTAGTTACCATAGTTTGCTGTTTACATTTTATTTTTTATTCGTTTTGCTTTTGTCGATTCGTTTTTTTTTTATTCTCTGGCTACTTTGAATGCTATAGCGTTTCGTTTATAGTCATTTGTTTTATTCTTAGTTAAAAAAATGTACAAAACTTTATTTGTAGTCATTGATAATCTAGTTAAAAATGTGTTGATCCCAAAATGTGCCATTATTTTATCCTCCTCCTCTATCTTTTCTCCTTCGTAAGGATGTAGTGGCGTCATGTAAGTCATTTGACTATTTCTGTCCAATTCTCTCTCACCTGCGCGTGTTGTTTTGCTTCGGAGAATGAGTAACCAGTCATGTCCTTTATTTGGTCCGACCATCGTAATGAAGATCTTCCTCTGGATCTTCTGCCCTCTACGTTGCCTTCAACTATCATTCGTTACATGCTTACTATTCTTCTAGATATATCGAGGGTGTACGAGCAGAATGCACTAAGTCAAAAATCACTGTTTTGAGAAAATCAAGTTTTAGTAAAATTTTTAAATATAAATCAAAATTACACAAAAAGTATTACTTTTAGTTTAATTCTTTTACTTGTATAGAAATAGTAATGGTATTTTAAAGAATGTGGTATATTACAACAACAGTTATTGTGTTTGGTTAATTAGTAATTATTTTTTTAATAAATAATGAACTGAGTTAGTGCATTCTGCTTGTTCATAATGTTACTATTTTACACAAGTAGACACACAACTAATCCCATTTTAATGTTAATTTTAGTTGTATCAATTTTACCATTATAATTTTTTATCCTATAATCTTAGACAACTAGAATTTCGGCATTAAAAAAATCCTGTTGAAAAATAAAAATAAAAAGGAACAATGGAAATTTTCAGAAATTTAATTATTAGATAAAAAAAAACACAAAAACCAAATAGATGATTAGTCTTCTTTATCTAGACCAGGGCATTTAGGATTTTTAAATACTGCACATAGAAACTTATAACTTTTTTAATTGTGTTTAAGATGATGTCAGAAAAAAAAATTTACAATAGAAAAATAGATGGAAATGCATACTTGTATCCAAAGGTGCATAAGCATATCCAAATAACTGTACTGACGGCCAAATTTTGTCACTCGATGGTTTTTTGGTCGATGACGCCATCAGAACCGACCACCGGAGCACATGGTGCCCAGGTTCACTGCTAAGGCACATGATCTGGAGTTTCGTGGTTTCTCGGCAAATTGATGCAAACAGATTACACGAGCGGGACCGCTGAATAAGAATACGACATCAGAACCGACCCCCGATGCACAAACACCTTCCAAACTCTATAAGGTAACATGCCTTAGCAGTGACCTTGGGCACCAGGTGGTCCGGGTTCGTTTCTGATGACGTATTCGTACTAAGTGACCCCAAAAACCGGGTAGTAATCTATTTGCATGCATTAAGTGCCGAAATCCCTCGAAACTTCGAAGATGGCGTGACCTTAGACGCCAGGTGTCCGTTCTGAAGGTGTATTCGTCTTCAGCACACCCAAGGACTCCCTGGGTAATCTGTTTGCATCAATTTAATGCCGAAAACCCTCTAAACTCCAGAAGGTGATGTGCCTTAGCACTGACACTGTGCCCTAGGTCCCCCAGGGGCGGTGCTGATGACGAATTCGTATGATGACCCCAAAAGCCCCGAGTGACAAAATCTAGCCCTTAATTATCTTGACATGTCTATGCACTTTTGGATACATTTTATGCAGTTTAAAATGCAATTATACATTTCCACCCATTTTTCTATTGTAGACTTTTTCCCGACATCATCCTGAACACAAAAAGTTGCAAGTCTCTAGATGCTGTATTTAAAATCTATTTACTCAGGTGATCTTAGTGCTAAATGATCTAATATGAATCATAGACATCAGGTTCCGGCAGAACATTGATATAATTTTTTCATCAAACGACTAATCTTCTTACTACCTGTGAAATGCTTCTGGCTTGTGGTATTACTTTCTTCTCGCATAACTGCATTAACTCATTCTTGTTGGCACAACTAATTTTAATCGGCGTAGAGTACAATTTTGGAAAATGTTCAATACTCAAAAATAGTTTATTAGCATGGCTTGATCTATGAGTTGTCACATTTATGGCCCTTTAGTTAGGTAAAAGGTTTCTTTTTTTCGTACATTAACATTTTAATTTAAACCTAACGATAGGTATACAGATTGTACAACCAGAATGTTCTAAGTCAAAGTTAATGTAGTGTTGTATGTTCGGTTTTCGTAAAAATAGTACAAGCAGACTGCATTAAGAGTGCTTAATGCATTCTGCTAGTAAATGAAACAGTTAAACTGACTTAGTATTACATTTTTATCTGTTATTTTCATAAGTACGACTTAGTGTGTTTTTGCAGTAAATAGAGCATACCTTTTTATATACGACTGCATTAATAGTTGAATAACTAAAAAAAAATTGACTTAGTGCGTTCTGCTGGTATACCCTCGATATGTACAAAATATCTCAGTATATTTTGGTTGATAGTTGTGGTGAGTCTAGTTTTTATGTTAAGTTCGGCTAATATTGAATTATTTGTGCGATGTGCAGTCCATGGTATGCGCAACATTCTCCGGTAGACCCACATTTCAAATGCCATTATACGTTTTGAATCTGCTTTTTTGATGGTCCAAGTCTCTGAAGCGTAGATGGCGATAGGAAATCTTAACGCTCGAACAAGGCGTAATTTTGTGTTTTTTGTAATGTCAGTATTCTTCCATATTTTTGTGAGTTTGGCTGTTGCTGATCTGGCCATTACGATGCGTCTACGGATCTCGTCTTCGGATCCTCCGCTGTTAGTAATAACGGAGCCTAAGTAATTAAATTGTCTGACCACTTCGTAACTCGATGGTCATTACTTTGGTTTCCTGTATATTTATTTTCAAATCTTATTACGTACTCACCGTTCCTACCCTATTCTTAATTTCTTCCAGTTCTTCTGGTGAAGACGCCAATGTAACAGTATCATCAGCATAACGTAGGTTTTCAATTTTTCCTCCTCCTATAGTTGCTCCATCTTGCCATTCCTCAAAAACTTGACGCATAATGTGTTCACTATATATACATATGTTGAATTGAATGGGGGATATTATACATCCCTGTCGCACTCCAAATTTTAATTTGAAGTTTTTTGAAACCACATTATTAACTCTTACATTAGCGGTGTTATTTACATAAAGTAGTAGTAGTAAATAGATTAGATGTTCTGGCGTACCCATTTCTCTAAATATGATGTCACATTTTATCCCATTTTACGTTATCGAAGGCCTTGGAGTAGTCAACAAAGCAGAAATATGTTTCTATGTTAAACTCTCGAGATTTTTCGATAATCTGACGACTATTAAGAATGTGTTCTCTTGTTTCTCTACCTGGGACGAATCTGCATTGTTCTTGGGGAATTTGCGGTAAGAAAATTGATTTTAATCTCTCATTGATGATTGTTAGAAGTACTTTTCTCGCTTGAGATATCAATGCTACTGCACGGTAATTATTGCAATCTGTTGGATAGAGCCTTTTTTATATATGGGAATAAACGTGAGTTTACCCCAGTCATTTGGCCACTTTCCAATATTCCAGATCTCATTGCAACTTCTAAGCATTACTTCCGTCCCCAATTCAGTATTTCAGCTATTATTCCATCTTCTCCTTGTGCTTTTCTATATTTTAGCTTTTTATTGCCATGCCGACTCAATTTCTGATTTCAATATTTGTGTTTATTTTTTATAACTTCTTTTCTCTGTATTATGGTCTGGGTCGTTGTTATTGAATATTATTTAACAATATTGTTTCCACATCTCTGCGATAACGTCTGGGTTTCATATGGTATTTCCACTATTATTTTCGATGATCTGTGTCTGTGGTTTGAATTCTCTCGCTAGATATTTGACTTTTGAGGAAAGTTTCTCTAGATTCTGGGCGATCAGCATGTTTCCTCTAGTTGTTCACATATGTTTTCTATATAATTATTTTTGTCCCTTCTGCACAAGTGTTTTATAGTTGTATTTATGGTGCTCATCTCTATTTCTTTTTGGATTGAATTTGATGTGCCGTTTCTAAGTTTTCGTCTTTCTTCTACAAGATTGAGAGTTTCTTCAGTCATCCAATGTTTTTTCCGATCTATTTTTTCTTTGGGGTTTGTGTTGTTGATGGCTTTAGTGATCAACTTCTTTGTGTATTCCCACGTTTTGTCAGGGTCTCCGGTAGTCACTGGCAGGTCAGCTTTTGCTAGTGCTTCTCTAAACTTTTCCGGGTGTTTTTGAAACCAATTTTTGTCTTTTATTTGCAATTGTTTTACTATGCAACTTAATGCGAAATTCAGCTTGTAGCATTTTATGGTCCGAACCAGAGTCTGTAGCTGGTTTTGTCTTCAGATTGGTTACAGAGCTCCTCCATCGTTTAGTGAAAAGAACTAAGAATATAACCTATTTGGTTCTTGTATTGTCCTCCAGGCGAAGACCATGTTGATAATCTTCGCGGATGATGTTTAAACATTCAGTCTTTTATACTTAGCCTTAAACTGTAGCCTTAAACTGTCTTATTTCGTTTACTCATAACAAAATTATCAACATATGTATGAATATGTGCAAAAAAATTTTGGTTGAAACAAACTTCTCACAATTCCCTCGTATGTGTAATATGACAAGAAGAGACAAACAAACGAAAAACTACACGCACATATGCACTCGTTATGTCATTATTTCTATTATATTTTTATTCTTGGACACACACAAATCCACTTGTTAGGCCGGTCATTGTATTGTCGTGCTACACCGATTCATTCGTCGTCTGTTTCGTTCAGTGCTTCAACTGAATGGACTTCCAAGTTTCGTGTAATCTGTCGGCAATAAATATTTTTTTAACTGTAACGACGTTCTTAATGATTTCAGACAACGTGAAAACTACGAATTTATGAGTAATTTTTTATTTCGTTAGTCTTTATTACAGCAATAACATGAGATTTAAAGTACTAACACTTGATGATTCTATCAAATAACACTACAGTTTTTTTAACTACACTTTATCGGACTCTATATTAATAATATCAAGCATTTTAGTGGAGTCAATGAAGGTGGATATGAGTTATTACCTCAGATTTCGTTGAACCTCCATCGATTTTCATAAAAATTGGTGAGTGATTAAAGGATACCTCAAGGAACAAAGGTGACATAGTGCCAACTTGCGCTTTTTGTATTTTAGGGGTGAAATACACCCCTTTTTTAAAAATTATTTTTTAGATTTCTGAAAGTGCAGTCACTGTAAGTTTTCACTTCCTATTTCGTTGAACCTTCATCGATTTTCATGAAAATCTGTAAATAGTTAGAGGATACCTCAAGCAATAAAAGTCATATAGCATCAACTTGCACTTTTGCATTTTAGGGGTGCAATACACCCCTACTTTTTAAATTGTAAAAAATGCAGATTTCCGCATTATGGCGCAAGTAATCTTTAATTAAGAAAAATAAGTATTTGTTTTATAATTATGTGCATGAATTACATTTTTTTTTAATTTTTCAAACCTTATAGTAACCAAAAATCCGAAAATTAACAAATCGAAAATCACGAAAACCTTATTCTTTTATATTTCTGAAAGTGTAGTCACTGAATGTTTTCACCCACGATTTCTTTGAACCTTCATCGATTTTCAGGAAAATTGCTGATTAGTTAGAGGATACCTCAAAAAACAAAAGTGATATGGCACCAAGTTGCGCTTTCTGCATTTTAGGGGTGAAATCCACCTTTTTTTTAATGATAAAAATGCCGATTTCAGCATTCTGGCTCAAGCAATCTCGTTTAATTAAGTAAAATAAATATTTTTTTACATTTATGTGCATGATTTATAATTTTTATTAATTTTTCAAACCTTATAGCAACCAAAAATCAGAAAATTAGCAAATCGAAAATCACGAAAACAATTATTCTTTTACATTTCCAAAAAGGCAGTCACTGAAGCTTTTCACCCCTGATTTCGTTGAACCTCCATCAATTTTCATGAAAATTGGTAAGTAGTTAGAGGATACCTCAAGAAACAAAAATGATGTGGTACCAACTTGCGCTTTTATCCTGGGGGTGGATGTTACCCCTTCTCATGGGTGAACACTATTTTATTAAAAATAATCCCATAAGTAGATAGAGGAGTAAATTCTAAGCAAACTTTCTTTTATCAAGTTTATAAATTTTTTATTTAAATAATATTTCATAATTTAATAAAATATTATTGGTACAGTAAAACCTGCCAATAACGGCCACTAAAAATAGAAAACAATTGGCCGTTATAGAAATGTGGCCGCTAACACTAGGTTTCCTTTTCCACAAATACATAAAATATAATTGAAAATTCCACACCTGTAATTTTGAACCAATCAAAATACGTTATTTTGACAGATCACCATGGCAACGGAGGTATTTTATCGGACATTTTTTGCTCGTGGGGTACCCAACAGCGAATTATAGTGGGAATTTTTTGACGTTTACAATAACAGAACATTTTTGACAGACTGGTTTTTATTTGTTTACATAATTTAGTTTTGATTCATTTTCTATCACTTGTAGTTACTCAAAACTTATGTAAAATTGAAGAATATACTATTTTCTATCTTGAAATGGTATTCCCATGCAACTACAATGAGTAGAAATTACGAATTTGAAAGCCTAAATAATTGCTGACAAAGCTATGGCGCGCTATTCATCTGTTCATGCAGATTTGGATTTTCAAATGCAAATTTGGTGTGGAATTTTCTTACCGAATACCACGCGAAGTCAAATTAATATCCGGAAATGTTTTTTTGATCATGAATATTTTTAGAAAATTTCCTTCGTCTGCGACTCGGGAAATTTTCAAAATATTCATGATCTCAAAAAAATTTCCGGAAATAATTTGACCTCTAGTGGTATTACTAGTGAAAATTTATTTATTTTAGTAATTAAAGCAAATCTAATTAAATATAATTCTACAAACAAACGGAACATACTAAAACTAAATTCAATTTACTACAATATAAAACAATACCTATCTATACGAAAAAAAACTACAAGAAAAACAGAATTTTTGTTTGTTTTACATTTTTTTAGATAAACGAAACATACTAAAACTAATTTAATATAGGTAATACATATAGAACAACATACTAGAGCTACTACGAAAAATACGCTTATCACTAAAGTATCGTCGTGCTTTCATGCTATATTCAACAAAACCAACTTGGTACGGCCTTTAATTAGATATCACAAATCACTTTGGCTGATTTTGTCTGCATATAATATTATATTTGAAGAATCCCTTTTTTTTGAGACTGGATATAGGACATTTCTCAAGTATGAATTCACATTCATGGTATATCGTTGCTATACAGGGATAATAATCTGTGCAATGTTATGGTACAGGCTACGTTAAATATGAAGTAAATGTGGAAGATATACACTGGTTATTCATTTCAATTTAATTTGATTGTTTTTTAATCGTTTACAATATTTAAAATAATTAAAGACATAAAGTTAGGGGTTTCAAAAATAAATTCAGTTCTCACTGACAGCTGACAGGGTGGGAAATAATAAAGTGCCATACAATAGCATTTCATTATAATGCTCATTACAGGCATTACAGGCTGCTCCGTTTGAGAAAACTCATACTCTCAAACTTTGAGAAAACACTCATTCAGTTTCGACCAACCCTGTATTAGCTAAAATTAAACGTTTTGTTAGATTAATAATTTTTAACAATAATAGACTATATTAAAAATCACTTGAACATAAATTGATTTTCTGATGTCAAATCACTACAATTATACAGGGGGTGAATATTGCTATGAAATTTGAAAAAAAAAACGTAATTATCTTTTAAACTACTTCGTATAACATCACAAAACCTGATATTTTAAGAAATAAAACATAGAGGAGAATCCAAAAATATAAAAATATACAGGGTGTTCTATTAAACAAAAGATAATTTTGTTTCACCCTGTCAATATGGATGGCCCTGTACATTTGGAAATGTATTTAAATTCTGATATTATCTATGCCCCAATCTCACCTAAATAAACTTTTTTCGTATCTCCTACAACAAACGACTAATTGGACTTCCCACAACCTGTATACATACAAAATCTCCGCTATAAAATTTTTTCAAAGAAAATGATATTGGTTTTTTTAAAATAACTCAGTTAATTTTTAAAATATGAGATTTATCTAAAAACCATTACAGAGCTAAGTAAACAATCTATAACACTGTATTAAACATAATTTTCTAAATCCTTTATTTTTTTTTAATACAAGGTGAAATGGCCCCGGTTACATGGTTCTCGCAGTAAAATTTAGGTTTTAAATGTTGCTGTCTCGGTTATTTTTTGTCATAAAAAAATATTAAAAAATAAAAAGCTTAAATAAAGTTAAAACTAAAATTTTGTTCTTCACCATTTTTTAAGTATATCGAGTATTTTTTGAGTTATTCTCAAAAGAAAATGAAATTCACGAAAATTTGAAAAATTTTAATTTTTTTAATCGTATTTTTTTTTCAAAAATATGCATTCTAAACCGGTCAAAATTGTTGAAGTTATTACTCATGTTAAAATAAATAAAGTTTTGAATGGGTTACTATAAATTTTAATTTTTGTGGAAATGACGTATGTTTCATTTTTCATTCTTCCCTAAAAAATCTGAAAGGGTCCTCTTATTTCCATCATAACTTGCTTAATTTTGATGCTATCGACTTCTTATATAGCTTTTTGATAGTTACCTTTAAGCACTTTATTAAAATGTTTAGTACCTATATTTAACAAAGTGCATCGTTTTCCTGTTATTTAAGCTTGAATACTAAGATTTGAGTAATCGCGGAAAAAAATATACATTCAATTGCATATAACTCACTTTGTATATGTAATAAAGGATTTTTCGAATAAGGAGCTTATTTATTTTTATATTTTGGTGATAACAACTTTTTTAAAGAAACTTATGGTTTTTGATTTATTTATGAAAAACTTCTTTAAAACGGATTTTTTTCAGGAAAAATCAAATCTTTTGATCTTTAATAACTCAAAAACTATTGATTTATTGGAATAACTTTATATAACAAATTTTACTTATAATTTGTCCCTCTATCGATTAGTGGTATTATTTTTAATAAAATAATTTCCACCCCCGAGAAGGGGTGGCATCCCCCCCAGGGTAAAAGCTCAAGTTGGCACCATGTCACCTTTGATTCTTGAGGTACCCTCTACATACTTACCAATTTTCATGAAAATCGATGGAGGTTCAACGAAATCGGAGGTGAAAACCTTCATTAACTCCACTATTTGTATATACAGTATATCCCTGTAAGTTGTATCCATACGGAAAACTTTTTTATTATTAATTTTACGAAAAAAAAAGATATTCTACATAAAAAGCTCTGCATGGTCCAAAAGCTAAGATTCAATCATCAGATATTAAATTTTATAAATATTATACGAGATATGTCAAAAAGTTTGAATTTCACTCAAGAGTAAAGTAGCTTTATTTTTCACAATATTGAAAATTGCTATTATGAAAAGTTGTTTGGAATGAAAAACTATATTTAAATATGCAATTAGAAAAAATTTTTTTTGAAAAATTATAGATAACATTTCTTTATTATACACAACACTATAATACACAACTTTAATTTCTGTTATTTCAATTCTGATAACTCTTTTATTATTAATTTTACGAAAAAAAGTGATTCTTAATAAAAAGTTCTGCATGGTCTGAAACCTAAAATACAACCATCTTATATAAAATTTTATCAATTTTATACGAGGTATGTCAAAAAAGATAAATTTAGATCAAAAGTAAAGTACCTTTATAGTTCAGAATATTTCAATTAGAAGAATATAATAACATACTGAAACATAGTTTCTAAATAACTTTTCATAATAACAATTTTCGATATTGTGAAAAATATAGGTATTTTACTCTTGTGCGAAATTAATATTTTTTGACATACCTCGTATAAAATTGATAGAATTTGACATAAGATGGTTGTATTTTAGATTTTAGAGCATGCAAAACTTTTTATTAAGAAGCACTTTTTATCGTATAATTAATAATAAAATAGTTATCAGAATTGAAATAACTGAAAATAATGTTAGTTTTCCATAATTTTTCAAAACAAAATTTAATTAGAAGGATGTATTGCATATTATAATATAGTTTTTAATTAGAATAGAAATATGCTTTATTGTCACTGAAAATTATATAATTTTATGGACAAAGCTTAACATAGAGTCACGAAAAAGGTATACATATCAATAACAAATACAATTTTATAAAATTAGATAAATCGTCAATAAAAAAAAAATATAAACAAGTTAAAAAAGTGAGGTAAAAAAACAAAAACCAATATATTGTAAATTACTCTAAATTGCAAAATTGAACATACAACATAATATAATAAAACACAAACAAAGGAACTAATAAGTTTAAGCTGCTGTATGTGACACCCAAATATAGATAAATACACTTTAGTTACTTGTACATTACTGTGATTTCTTAGTTAGTCATTAAGAGACTCTTCTACTGAATAATATTGTCTTTTAGATAAATGAGCTTTTGTCATTTTACGGAACTTAAGAAAGGATGTTGCAGATTTGAGTTGTAAAGGGAGATGGTTGTATAGTTTTTTTGCGGAATATAGTATAGATTTCTTTACTAACTCAGAAGACGGGATCGGTAAATAGACATCAAAAGTTGAATTTCTGGTGGAGTAGTCATGATGAGGCCTTGTTGGAAAGACATGCATGTGTTTACGAATTAAGTAAACAGTTTCTAATATATACAAAGATGGAAGGGTTAAAATTTCGTGATCTTAAAAGTAACTTCTGCAATGGGTTGTTCTTCTGAGGCCAAACAGATATGTTATTGCTCTTTTTTGTAATTTGAAAATAACATCAAATTGGGCAGCTGTACTAGACCCCAAAAACGAAGACCATATCGAAGATGAGACTCGAATAAAGAAAAATATGTTATTTTAGAAGATGCTAAATTGAGTTCCTTCGTAACAGATCTTATGGCATAGCAGGCTGAGGCGAGTTTCTTACTTAACAAATCGATATGAAGGGACCATTTGAGGTTGTTGTCTAAAAGAATACCAAGAAATTTTACAGAATCAACGGTAGAGATCTGGATGCTATTCACAAGCAGGGGTTGAAGAGCACCTTTATATGATAATGCTACCGTTTTATCCACGTTAAAGGAGAGTAAATTAGAGTCAGACCAGGTTTTTATCGTAAGAAGATCAGAAGTTATAGTTACATGAAGAGTTGCAATAGTTGAGTTGCTCCAAGTGATACTGGTATCATCAGCAAAAAGAAAAATTTTTCCATCGATTTTTAAATTAGTGATGTCATTTATAAAGATAAGGAAAAGTAGAGGACCCAATTCCAAACAACTTTTCATAATAGCAATTTTCAATATTGTGAAAAATAAAGCTACTTTACTCTTGAGTGAAATTCAAACTTTTTGACACACCTCGTATAATATTCATAAAATTTGATATTTGATGGTTGAGTTTTAGGTTTTGGACCATGCAGTGCTTTTTATGAAGAATAACTTTTTTTCGTAAAATTAATAATCAAAAAGTTTTACATATGGACACAACTTACAGGGACATACTGTATAACTAGTGATTTTACCCCTCGCCATGCAACGGGAGAAACAATAAATTGCCGTTTACAGTCACCCCACTCATTTTTTTTCAAAATTCCATTATTAACCAACTTTCAAAAGAATTAAAATTTAATTTTTTAAAATAATAAATGTCTTGAAAAAGAAACCAACATTTTTTCAATTTTGTGAAAATTTAATTTCTGATATAGTATAGTAATGGTAGGGGAGCAAAGTATGCTAAATGTGCAGTAACTCGAGCGCTTTGGGGATCTATTGGCTTGTGAAGAGTCGGTCCTAAAGCCAAAAAAAGTTAACTAAAGTTTTCCATTTTAGTGGGCGCTTGCCGTTTTTTAATTTAATTTTCCATTTCCAATAATCGTTTTTTCCGATTATAACGCCATCTATCCATAATTCGAAAAAATATTTCGAATAAAAGTTACTTATTTTTACGTAAGGAATCCAAATCTGCAATAAAAAATGAGGGTTCCCATTTAAGATTTTAAAGTAACCCCCCCTACCCCACCTCCGTGGGGGTCGTGTTTGGTGCCATTCGATAGATTTTTCGAAAATATTGAATAAGTGTATTTTACAGTTTTTCGATCTGATGTTCATTTCGCGAAATATCGTGGGATTCGTATTTAAAATATTAAATTTACCCCCCACCTCTCTCCGTGGGAAGTCGTGTTTGGTACCATTCGATAGATTTTTAAAAAATATTGAGCATATGTTTTTTAGTTTTTCGATCTGTCATTCATTTTGCGAAATATTCGCTTTTTTCTTGTGAAACTTTGGGACTCACCCATTTCCTTACGCCCGGCTCAAATCGTCAGATTTTTGAAATATACACTCTTTTGCATATACTTAACTTACCTTATCTTAATCTGACAATTTCGAGTTTTTTTAAGGATAGATTTTTTTTCGGCCGCCCTTAACGAACTCCCCTGTGTTAAGAGCCAATATATGGTAGAGGTACATCTACAGGGTATCAGGTTTCTCCCCATATGATAATCTGACGCGCTCGAGTAACTGCAAAAATCCCCGCTTGGGCTCCCCTACCATAAATATGCCCAGTGAGGATATTTGAATCCTCAACGCAAAACGACTTATTATGTCTATGAAAACGACACGTAAAATAGATGAATTAGTCAATTTACTATTTAAAGGAGAGGCCGTTAATGTAAACATAACCTTTTTAACAATAGTTGTTAATAAGCTCCTCCTAAAAAAACTGAATTGAAGTTTAACTAATCTTGAAGTCGTATCAATCGTTAAATGATCATTCTTAATGGCTTACCTACAGGGCTGGTGATAACGGGCTAGCAAGCGATGCACAGGCGGTCGCCCCTATTTGGGGGCCTCGAAAATGAGCTTTTTTTTTCTGCTGGTGATACAAATTTCGAATTTAAAAAACGTAAGGGAGCCAGTGCTAGTTTTGCAGGCATTAGACACTGAACCTCTAGACCTTATACTCTGGCGTCGCGTCGGGACTACTTACCTACGTCGTAATACTTTATTATACTCCGTCTACTTTACTTACAGTTGCACGTCATCCGCGTCATAGTCCGTGACGTCACATGATACCAACGCGAAATATTTAGGCGGTAGGTGTGTTCTTTTTTAGAATCATTTTGCCGAGTAAACTGGCATTACAGCCACTAGACATATTTTATTATGTAAGCGTACAAATAATAAGGATTTCTATTAATGTTAACTTAAAGAAATACACAATAATATTTTTCATTTAATTTGTATAAATGGATTAAAAGCGTTTTTATGAAGCACATTTGTTCGGAACACACTGTAACTGTAATCGAACGAAGGTGATATTTTGGCGTAAATTGGTAACATTTATTTGACAGTTGCGGTGATGACACTTCATATTTGTTTTTATTCTTTACTATAAGTATTCGTTTCTTTGTTTTTATTATGTACTTTAACGTAAGAACTTAGTTCTTGTTTTCTATTTTTAAAGTTTTTATTTATTTACATTGAATATTAATTTGTTTTGCTGTATAATCCACTTCCGCAAAAATTATGTGATGTATTTTATTTAAAATGAATTCAAAAATTTTTTGTAATTGGGCAACAATGTAAACTTAGATCTCTAATGTAAATAATGACGTGCAACGGTAAGTAAATTAAACGGACTGTAAGTAGTCCAGGGCGGATCTGTTTTTTTGCAGAAATTGCTTGGAATTAACTCATACAATAATAATTGAGTTATCCTCCCACTCAAAAAGGTCCAGAACATTGTTTAAATAATCAAAATATCAAAAAATTAAAAAAAATTTGATTTTCTTCTTCGTTTTTTGATTATCACTTTAAAAGAATTCACTTCAGAGAAAAGTTGCATTGACATAAAATTTGCGTAATTAAATTTTCTACAATATAGGATTGGTTAAGAATATTAAAAGTTGTCACCCTTATTGCAAAATAGCAATAATTGCGAAAAAAAACCATAAAAAAAAGTATTCGCATTTTACGGCTTCCAACCATTTATGCTACACTTAGGACCTTCATATTTTACCCAAAAAAACTTTATGACATAGTAAAACAATCCAGGTTTCGCAAAAAAAATCATTTTTTCAAAATGTTGCAGGACTGAAAATAAAGCAGATAGCAAGTTGCATTTTTTTTACATTTTACATTATTTAGAAACTTTCATTTGCACCTTTGAAACTTAGTACCTTTCATTTGCAATTTGTAAAATTAAAATGGGTTAACTACCACGGCGCCAGGAATTTTCTTAAATAAATTGTTTGTGAAATATTGTTTAAACAATTGCATAGGTTTAAAAATAATAAACTTTTATTCATTAAGTTAAAATATATGAACAAAGAAAGTTTTTGCTAAAAAAAGTGTAATTTCAAAGGAGAAAGTATGTTTTTTTTATTTTGCAATAAACAAATTCATTTATTTATATCGAAATGTACTAAAAATTAAAATTTATCAATCATTGTCAAAGGTCATTGGAATGCCCAATCAGAGCACACGTATCCGCGGTCCTGCGCGTTGTACCAGAAATTAATGTTTATTTTAGTTAACCGATTTTAATTTTGAAAATTGCAAATGAAAGGTACAGTATTATTCTATATGTAAAAAAATTTCAACTTGCTGTCTGCTTTAATTTCAGTCCTGCAACATTTTGAACAAATGCATATTTTTTGCGAAAGCTGGATTGCAAAATTTATTTTGCGAAATCTGTTAAACTGGTCTTAATGAAATTTACAGTGTTGTTTTATCATATCATAAAGTTTTTCTGGGTAAAATATAAAGGTCTTAAGTTTAGCACAAATGGTTGAAAAACGTAAAATGCGAATAGGTACTTGTTTTTATGTTTTTTTCGAAATTATTGCTATTTTGCCACAAGGGTGACAGTTTTTAAAATGTTTAACTAATCCTACATTGTAGTAAATTTCATTACGTAATCTTTTATGTCAGTACAGCTTTTCTCGGAAATGAATACTTTTAAAGTTATAATCAAAAAACCAAAAAAAAAAATCGAATTTTTCCTTTATTTTTTGATATTTTGATTATTTAAAGAATGTTCTGGACCTTTTTGAGTGGGAGGATAACTCAAATATTATTATATGAGTTCTTTCCAAGCATTTTCTGCAAAAAAGTATGAGTCACCTCTCAACATCCAAATGTACTAATATTTTTACAGATGCGCCCTGTTCTAAAGTACCTGGGTATAGTAAATATATAATAAAAATAAGTTCACAAGTCCTTAGTCGTTATTAGATTTATGTCTCTCGCAATATTATTACTTTTTATTTTATACCAGAAAAAATTAGTATCGAAAATGATATCGAATGTTTTCTGTAACCCTTTTCATATCGGTCCTTTTTTCTAGGCCAATCAATAGTTTTGTTCATATTTTTCATATCCTTGCCGAAATATTACGTACTTAGTCTGGCAAACCAAAAAGGCAACCAAACAGTTTCGCAGAAATATTTTTGGTCGAGTAAATTTACTAACGAACATGATTTGCGAATAAAAACAGACCAAAACGTCGAAGAGCCTGAAATGGGCAAACACTGTCGCCACTTGATGAAATAAAGTACGTTACAAAGACCGACAACAAATATTTATTTAATAATTTATTATGAAATGAAAATAGTTTGTCATGAATTACAAAGTAGACTCTATACGCCGGATTGTCGTTTAATAAAGTATTAAAGTATAGGGTGATACCATCACGCGTTACTTATCGCGTCAACGAAATAGAAACCTGTAAATTTTGAATTGGCATTCATTATCCCTAGATTTTCACAAAGTCATTGATTAAAAATATACCTTTGTCAAAGGTATATTTATTAAAAATAACCTTTCGGGCTACATGACAGAACGTTTTCTGAATGACAATTCCATCTTCAGAATAAGTAGTATAACCACTTTAATTAAAGCAAACGCAAAAGTTAAATTTTGACTAAGGTTAAAGCAAATGTGGTTTAATAGTACAAGGTACATGTATATGGTTAAAACCACTAAAAATAAATATGTGGGTGAAAACCCTTTAAATGCACCTAACACCTAACCAGGGGCCCAATCGAGCAGGGGCCCCATATTGTCGTCTGATGTTATGTAAAAATCTGTTATATGGTATATATAAATTTGTAAATAGGCGTATTCGGCAAGTGAATCATCTCATATCTAGAAACTTAATCCTTTCCGGTCTCACGAACTTTTATGGGTGGCGACAATAAACTATAATGCTTTGTACGTGACTATTGAAAGATTTGAGAATTGCAATTTGCCGAATTTGAGAATCATATTTCTAAATCTAAAAATGGGTTTTCTCTTTAATCTTTACCTGCGTTTAGTATTTCGATACAATTATCCAGAGGCGTAACAGAGGCCCCTTGCAGCATGAAGCTTACGGGGGGCCCCAATATGTCAAGTGCCCCATCTTGTTGTCTATATGTAAACATGTGTTGTTATATTATTTGCATACATACGTTTTTTAAGCAGTTCAGTATTGGAAATGAAGTTGTTCATCCGCATTAATAAAATTGTAGATAAATTCGCTGATAGTAGGTAGTGCACGAAGAAAGTTGTTCATCTCATACAATAATACTAATGTAATCCTTTAGTAAATTTTGTTCTATTTTATTCTATACCAATAAAGATAAAAAATGTAAGTCGTCATAAGCAATGCATGAGTACACCAATAGCTCAGTAAATAACAGTTTTGGAGAGAAATTATCAGCGTCAATTTGGACGCTGGTCCAAATTGCTTGACAATTTGGATTTAGATTCTAGTTACACTCCACTTCAAAGTTGGATTTATGCCGTTGGTTGCTTCTATTTAGGGAGGTGACACCTCTTCTCGGAGTGAAAAACATACGTTGAAAATAAGTCCGGAAATGTATAAATTGACTAATTATAAGCAACTTTTGTTCTACAGAGTTTCTTTATCTATGTTAATATTTTTCACGTCATTTGCGAGTGAAAATGTTTATTTTTCAACAAAGAAAACATTTCAGACGGGTTTTTTGCAACTAACTCAAAAATAAGTATTCATCGAATTAAATATTAGATTAATTAAATATTAGATAGGTATCGAAAAAATATGTGTAGCAAAAATGTAGCTTATAAGATACAAAAAAATGGTGTACTTATTCATGAAGTCTATTGACATAGTAAAAGCACAGTTGAAGCTCCTGAAAAATTATTATTATTCGTCCAATTCCAAATCGAATATTTCAACCTAAAATACCAAAAAATGAAGCAATTTTCGGGAAAAACTCATTAAAACTTTTTTTAAATGTTAAAAAAAAAAAATTATTTTTTATAAAAGTTTCTAGCACCAAAACTATACGATTTACGCTCAAAATAAAATTGGCCCCTTTTTTTGGTAAAAAAAAATCGTGAAAATCTGCCACTATTTCGCACCCTAAATAAAATTTCTAATTAGCGCTTTACCGTTTACTTTAAATATTTATTGTTTATGTGATCTGTTGTAAGTTTGACCGGTTCGAAGCTCTTATTTTTGAAAAAATTTGGTTTCATAGTAAAAAAAGTTTTTTTATTTTGGAAAAATCCTTTTTTTTTCAAAATAACTTAAAAAGTATTAGTAATACGAAAAATCTCAAAGAGTAAAGAAATGTAGGTCTTGCTATAATAAATATTTTGATTTTATTTTATTTTTCTGTAAGACAAAAATTGGTTGAGATATGGCTGTCTAAAATTTGCATATACTCGTGATTAGTGACTCGTTCAAGCCCTTTAACTAGAACCATTTTAAAAATACGCACTTTGAACCGGTGAGACTTACAGGTCATATAAAAAAGTTAGGTAATTAATTTGTAAGGCGATAATGATTAGTTTCATTTGGGGTGCTAAATAGGGGGAGATTTTCACAACTTTTTTACCAAAAAATGGGATTAACTGTATTTTGAGCGTAACTGGCTTAGTTTTCATGCTAGAAACTTTTGTAAAAGATAAAGCTTCTTTTAAACAATTAAAAAAGTTCTAATGAATTCGGGGGGGGGGGCGACGGAGTTTGTTACGCCACTGTCGCAAGTAGTCCATTAAATGGAATACAGTGGTAGAAAAAATACAGTAGAAATTTTCTACTGTATTGATTCGTTTTCTGGACTCTGCTGTTAACGTCTATACCTCTCTCCCATACATCAGAACTGACTCCACGAAGGCCTTACCTATTTGAATTTTTGTTTCTTTTGTGATATTTTTATCCCACCAAATGGAATTTAAGCATCCTATTACTTTCCTGCTTTGCTATATTCTTCTTCGAATTTATGTTTTTCCCAGACCTTCTCTAGTTACTATAGCACCCAGGTATTTAAACTCATTCACCTGCTTTACAGCAGTACCGTATTTTATCAAGATTTCAAAGTTAGGTTCGGAGTTCACGACCAGATATTCTGTTTTTGTGGCATTAACATACCCCATTTATTGCATGCTTCATATAGGCGAATTAACTTGAAATCAATTTGAAAGAGTCTTGAGCGAGTATAACCTGATCATCGGCGAAATGAATATTAACGAGACAGTAGTAATCTTTCCAATGTAAATGCCCATACGTCCACAGCTTCTCTTCCATTCCTTTAGAACGATATCAAGTTAAATAGTGGGGAGAGGCAGCATCCTTGCCTTAACCCCGTAATCATGTGAATTACATCCGACAGATTGTTGTTCACTTTTCTCTTATATTAACGATTGACGGATATATAATATTTATTTCGGATAGGGCATCCCCTAGTTTAATTTTGGGTACAGAGTCGTATGCTTATTCCAAAGGCTATGTGGGGCTCTTCATTCTGGCTGGTTCTTTTCTCCGTAAGCTGCTGAATTACAAACAGATTGTCAATGCATGATCGTCCTACACTGAATCCACTCTGGTCTTCACTCATTTTTCCTCTTTTTTTTTATCTCCAGTTTGTTTGTTTGCTTCCTCTATAGTCCTCTATAGTTTGATGGATCACTGCGTTTGCCCCTTTTGTGTATGGAATATAGCTATGTATAATGTTTTCCATTCTTTAGGTATGCATTTAAATTTTATGCAGTTGTTCATACAATTTCTCAAGCGTTGGATAAGTGTTTCTCCGCCGTATTTCAGCATTTCCGTCTTTATTCCTCCAGGACCTGGAGCTTTTCCATTTTTCATTAACTTCAGAACTTAAGTTAATTCCTCTTCAGTAATTTCGGTATCTTCTACCCCAACATTTAAGTTTTGTTTCTTTGTCTGGTAATGTTGTTTCCAATCTGATATTTGACTTGTGTTGTGATTTATCTCCCTTTTGTTTGTTTTCATCATTTTCAAGCATCTCTAAGTTTCGGAGGATTGTTTTCCACCCAAAGTACACTCTATTTCAGTGCATTTTCGTCTCCACATTTCATTTTTAAAACGATTTTATATACTTGGCTTGGTCTTTGTAACTATGTCACTATATCCGCAAATGTTTTAATCCGTTTTAAAAATATTTCTAGGCTATCTAGGCACCTGAAATTTTCAGAATAGTTCAGAACTAGCAAACAATGCAATATTTAAGATAGATAGATAGATAGATAGATACATTTATTTCCTTTTAAAATTTTACAATTTTATGGAAAGGGTGAGAACAAATATTTCGTTCCTTTTTTTCATCCCAAGAAACACACAATATGTTTATTTTAGGGATAAACAAAAGAAAGAAATAAATAAAAAAAAAAAAAACAACGAGTTATATAAGAATTAATTAAAGATACAAAGTATAATTTACGTATTTAACTATTCATTTATGATGAAAGACCTAAGTTTTAGAACATTCCAGATATAGCCAGCTATTATTTTAGCTGAATATACTGTAATGTTATTTAAGGTATGAGTTACAGTATCAATATCGGCTATATAATTAATGGATGATTGTTTCATACAAGAATATATTGGACAATCAAAAAGTATATGTTCAATTGTTTCTAACTCCTTATTGTTACAAATAGTACAGATTTCATTAGGATTAATTTTATATGTAGAATCCTTATAAGTGAACGTTAAGCAGAATGAATTACATAATCGAAGCTGTGCAATAGTTCTTGTAATCTGGATGGGCATTTTTAGGCATAAGTATTTTTGACTTAATTCGGAAAGAGCTAGGTGTTTATATAAGGGGAGAAAATTGGATTGCTGACAAAGAGAAATATCTAATTCTGAGAGCTTATTTTTAAATTTGATTAACAAGGCTTTTCTATTCAGTTGTAGGGAATGAAGGGAGAGATTATTCCAAATAGGTTCAGCATCAATAAAAGTAAAAAGTGATTTTACCTGCGCTGCCCAGTTATACCTGCTATCGGTCTCCATCAGTTGTAGTTGACGAAAAAAGCACATTTTGGGGTAACGGGAATCGTCCATCATATAAATTTTCTTTAACCAGTTTAGTGTCCACTTGAATATATTATACAAGAGTTTGACTCTGCCGCATTCTACTCTGACTATGTAACCGGGTGTGGATATGGGAAGCATAAGAATTCGTTTTAGGAATTGTACTTGAACTTGTTCGAGAACATCTACATAACGGAGTGCCCATACAGAAATACAATTGGAGATTGTACTTGTTACTAATGCATCAAAAAGTTGTAGCCTCGTTTGCATGCAGTCAATTTTAAGTTTAGCTAGAACAGGTATAAGTGCTCCAGTTGCTTGTTTAGCTTTCGCATTACTCACATCTGCCATTTCACGGAATAGAGACGAAGAGGCAAAAGTCACTCCAAGGTAATTATAGGTGTTAGTTAATAGAATGGGATATTGATTGAAAGTGAATTTAATATTATTTTTTAAGTTATAAGGACCCCTAGAGAAACACATAATTTTAGTTTTAGCAGTATTGACAGTAAGTTTGTTTTGTTTGCAGTAATCCTCCAACATTTTTAATTTTTTTGATATATCGATCTCCGAGTGACCTAATATTACCAAATCGTCAGCGTATAAAAGCATAAGAATTTCATTTACGTTATTAACATTGATGCCTTCTGCTCCGCGGCTTTTAAAAAAATCTTCGATGTCTGCAAGAAATAACGCAAATAACAAGGGACTGAGGACTTCTCCCTGTAACACGCCCTCACAAATGTTAAACGATTTAGTATATTGCTCGTCAGCATTAACCCTAAAGGTAGCATTAGAATAGAAAGATTTAAGTAGAAGTACAATTTTAGAGCTAATACCTAAAGCAAAAAGTTTAGACCAGAGCAACGCGTGGTTAATGCAATCAAAAGCCCGCTTAAAGTCAACAAACAATACAAATAGCTTGCGCTTTTTAAATCGGAGACGAAATTGAATGATGGATGTAAGAGTATAGACATTATCGTAACAACCACGTTCTTTACGAAAACCAGATTGGGATTCGGGAAGTATATTAAACGATTCTACCCAATTGACTAAACGGTTCAAAATAATTTGCATGAATACTTTAGTAATGCAGTTTACTAAAGCAATTCCCCTGTAATTGGAAGGATCGTTAGAGGGACCTTTTTTGTGGAGCATTTTTAGAGTAATTTTCGACCAACTATTAGGAAAAGTGGAAGTGTTGAAGATAGTATTGAAAAATGAGTTAAGGTATAAGATCCAGTTATTTGGTAAGTATTTGTAAAACTCATAGGGAATATTATCAGATCCTGGAGCTTTGTTGTTTTGACAGGAATTTAAAGCTAAGTAAATTTCATTGGTGGTAATAGGATTATCAAAATACGGATTCCTCGCATCGAAATAGAGGGTTGTGTCCACTATCCCGGCTCCCATAATTTCAGAGTAGAATGTTTCCCATGTTGCAGCAGGTAAAGATATGTAACTATTTGAAATATTTCGAGCTCTTTTAATATGAAACCAAAAAGTTTTTGAATCAGTAGAGTTGGAAATATTACCAATAATATTTTGTTGAAATTCAGTTTTTTTTACTTTTAATAATTTTTTATACTCTGCTTTAATAATTAAGTATTCGTTTTTAGTTTGATTTGAGAAATTGTTTTGTTGACAAATTTTGAGTTTACTTTTAACTGATTTCTTTAGATCTCTACATTGACAATCATACCACGGTTTGTGTTTATTAGGTCTGTTAGGAGCGATTATACTTTTTGACAGCCCAAGATTATCAGCTGTTTTATAAATATTATCCAACAGGTTTTTGTTTGCCATTTCGACATCATGAATTATGTGCACCCCCGCCGAATTTTGCATGTTTAGTTTATAAGACAAAACTAAAGATTCATTTAACTTAAGAATAGTTTTATTTTTTATTATAGTTTCTTTCATAGGTGAAAGATACGTTTGAGTTATAAAGCATGAAACAGGAAAGTGGTCTGATAAAGTACACGTTGTATTTACGTAAACATCATTAACAAAGTGCAAATGTGAGTTATTTACCCAGACTAAATCTATTGTACTCTTGCCCATAGGGCCGACGAAAGTAAATTTTGCAGGCCGATCAGAAATACACCTACCATTTAACAGACAGAACCCGTTAAAATTCATGAAATCAAGAAGGCATCTACCTTTTGCATTAATTACAGTATCTAAACTTTGTCTCTCGTCAAAAAAATTTGTGTTTTCAAATATTTCAGGAGGGGATACGTCATTGTCTGAAACACGGGAGTTAAAGTCTCCTCCAATAATTATAGGTGTATCATTAAATTTCTCTAAAATATTAGATAACACCTCCTGAAATAGTGACAATAAATATTCAATACTTAGACTAGGTTTAAAATAAACGTTACAGACTACAAATTTATAATTATTGCTAGATATTAAACAAAAGATCCACCAAGGTGATTTATCAATACAAACAGAAGAAAGGTTGGGATTACAAAAAATTGATAGACCACCGCTAGCCCTACCCAAGGATTTTTCTTTTATGGCAACTGAACTGGCACATGAGTAAGTAGATAAATAATTTGAAAATTTTATATTTTCGGTAATAACCCATGTTTCCGATAAACAAAGAATGGGTATATCATTGAAATCACTTAAAAAGTAAATGCAATATTTAACTGCTATTATATGGATAAATTGATTTTTTTCTATTTCAAACTATTTTAAAAATGTGACTAATGCAATGACATTTAGAATCAATTTTAAATTACGTCAACAAATCGATATCAACAAATTGATAGCGGCTCAGTGGTAGAGCATTAGACTGCAGATCGAGAGGTCCCGAGTTCGAAACCGGCTGTACGAATCGTTTTTTAATATTTTTAATAAATAATTAAAAGTTAATATACTAAAAATTCATATTTTATAAATTAATTATTATACATAAATATTATACAGGGTGTCCTAGACTAATTTAGCCACGCTATATCTCTTAAACGAATAGAGATTTTCGAATGGGACAAAAAGTGGTATATTCTACTTGTAATACACTTTAATATGGCGTAGAAAAAAATCATCCCCTAAATATTTATCCCTTAGTTACAACCCCTAACTTTAATTTTTTTAATAGTACCCCGTATATTTTTTTATAGTTTTAGATGTGGTCTTCTATCGTCTATTCAACACATTTTTTGAAAATAAAATTGTTTGGTAAATAACCAAGAAAATATCAGTTTAGTTTTGTGAATTATGTGTCCCAGACTAATTTATCCATGCTATATTTCTTAAACGAATGGAGATTTTCGAATGGGACAAAAACAACTGATCTATTACATTTGTAATACGCTTTAATATGGCTTAGAAAAAAAATTATCTCCTAAATATTCATCCCTTAGTTACAATCCCTAACTTAATTTTTTTTTAAATAGCACCCTGTAAGTTAGGGATGAATATTTAGGGGATGAGTTTTTCCTTCGCCATATGAAAGTGTATTACAAATGGAATAGATCAGTTTTTGTCCCATTCGAAAATCTCTATTCGGTTAAGAAATATAGCCTGGATAAATTAGTCTGGGACACACAATTAACAAAAATAAACTGATAGTTTCTTGGTTATTTACGAACCAATTTTATTTTCAAAAAATGTGTTGAATAGACGATAAAATACCACATCCAAAACTGTAAAAAATATACAGGGTGCTATTAAAAATATTAAAGTTAGGGTTTGTAACTAAGGGATGAATATTTAGGGGATGATTTTTTTGTACGCCATATTAAAGTGTATTACAAGTAGAATATATCACTTTTTGTCCCATTCGAAAATCTCTATTCGTTTAAGAGATATAGCGTGGCTAAATTTGTCTGGGACACCCTGTATATACCATTTTAAATATTTTCTTTGATTTATACGAGTTAATAATTTTATATTGGGTCCTAGAGTTCCGTCACTGGCTACATATCAGAAGACACGTATAATTAGGTCGATCGTCTAAATAAGTAATAAACTGAAGAAGGCAACTAACGTGTACTACTCTTTAAATAATACCACTTTTGGAAAGTCAGAAATAAACAACAAAAATAAACTCAGAGTATATTATAACAGCATAGTAAATCCGGTAATGACATATGGGGCGGAAACATGGATTGTGCAAAAGAAACATGAATCAATGATAAACGCGACCGAGATGAAATACATAAGAAGAATAGCTGTAGTTACGAAGTTTAATAGATTCAGAAATGAAGATATAAGAAGAGAGCTGGAACAAGAACCGATAATGAAGAAGATCGAAAACAAACAACTAAGCTGGTTTGGACACATACAACGAATGGAGCAAAAGAGACTTACAAAGAAGGTACATGAAGGCAAAATGGGAAACAAAAGAAAAAAGGGAAGGCCGAGGAAGACATGGATGGACCAGATCCAGGATATAGGTGAATGGAGACACATGAGTATAAGGAATACGAAGAAACTGGCCACCAATAGAAGCGCTTGGAAGAAATGGATAAAAGGCGGAACCCGACATCCGACGCCCTGAAGGGCACTAAAGATTATGAGAAAGAAGATATTGGGTCCTATAAATAATAATGAAAACGTTTTGTTATAAACAGTTCTTTTTTATAAAAGTGTAGGTAATTATTGTTTTCTTTAATCTCACCTCTCACTTGTTTTTGTGCCACCTTATAACTATTCCGATTTTCTTGTTTACTGTCTCCTAGCCATATATTATACAGAATATTTTTTTCTTTAATTTTATATTGTAATTCCGGAGTCATCCATAATAGGTCAGCTTTCTTTATCTCTCTTGCTCCAAATGGTTCTTTAGCTGCCTGGTGTGAAGCGCTTACGTTCCTCTTCTATGTTTCCAGAGGCTTAACGAGCATTTAACTGTTGCTGTAGTCTAACTTCTCAGAGTCTTCTAACGCTTTCATGATTTGCAAGGTGTAAATTGTATTTGGCAATTTTGGAAATAATTACGTTTTCCTGGTCCCTATGCGCATTTAAATTGACTGGTGAAGGAGAAGATCATTTCCGCAAGTACCAACAAATGATCTGAACTAGATTAGATTAGAATTCTGAATTAGATTTCTAACGAATTAAAATATCGGCAAAGTGAATCGCCATGTATACGTTACATCGCTGGCCAGTAGTAGCTTCGAAATAACATCTCTATATTTATCTAGGTGGCCAGGAAATTTTAATTAATATTGTTAATTGGAAACGTCTAGAATGGACAAAATAATAACTAACTATTCGCCAGGGAATTCTGAAATATGCGTATGTGGCTCCTGGAAATATTCATGTATTTTTTTTTTTTTTTTTTTTTTATTTAATGTTGTAATATTTACAATCTGTCCTCAACTGAGAACAATAGGTAAATTATTTGACAAAAATTGAAAATTTTGACCTGTAGAGGGAGATCCAGTGATCACCCTCTTTACATAAATTAAATTAAAACAAATTAAAAAATAAGTTTAGTTATCACAGATTATTCGAATCTTCTTGCTAGATCCACTACTTTGAATCTCTTCAGGCGTCGTACATCATTGTGGTCATCAGTAAGGTTGCTGGCTAACTCATTTGGATGAGATTCTAGTCTCTTGGAATATTTTTTGTAATATTCCGTTATTACTGTTTTTATGGATGGCACATTGAGGTCTTGCTCTATCACATAGTTTGGCACGTACCAAGGGGCATTCAGCATTGTTCTAAGGACTTTGTTCTGGAATCTCTGCAATATTTCTAGGTTAGTTTGACTGGCTGTCCCCCAAAGTTGGATACCATAGGTCCACACTGGTTTTAATATAGTTTTATATATCAGCAGTTTGTTTTCAAGTGATAGTTGAGATTTACGACCGATGATCCAGTACATTTCTCGAAATTTTATTCCTAGTTGTTTTCTTTTTGTAAAAATGTGTTTTTGCCAAGTTAATCTCCTATCAAGATGGATTCCTAGGTACTTGACAGTATCGGTTTGTGGGAGTTGAGTTTCATTTAGTGTTACAGATGGACATGTTTGTCTTCTCATGGTGAAGGTTACATGGATGGATTTACTCTCATTCGCCTTTATCTTCCATTTTTTAAGCCATATTTGTATATTATTAAGGTCTTTCTGAAGGGTTCTGGATGCTGTATTTGGATCATGGTGAGAGGCTAGTACAGCAGTGTCATCAGCAAAAGTTGCACACGTTGTTTTGTTACTTGTGGGTAGGTCAGCAGTGTAGAGCAAGTACAATATCGGTCCCAAGACACTTCCTTGTGGTACTCCGGCTTTTATTGGTCTTAGGCTTGTGTATTCATTATCCTGCTTGACTAGGAAATGTCGGTTGGAAATATAGCTTTTTAGGATTTGATAAAAAGGATGAGGAAGGTTTTTCTTTAGTTTAAAGAGCATACCAGCATGCCATACCTTGTCGAAGGCCTGACCAATGTCCAGGAATGCAGCAGAACAATACCTTTTATTTTCTAGATCACTTCTGATGTGTTTTACCAGTCTATGTACTTGTTCTATCGTTCCGTGTTGTGTTCTGAACCCAAATTGGTGTTGGGGAATTAGTTTCCTTTCTTCTATAACTGGGGATAATTGTTTAAGGAGAAGTTTTTCCAAAATTTTTGATAGAACAGGTAGCAGGCTTATTGGTCTGTATGAAGTCACCTGAGTTTTATTTTTCCCTGGCTTAGGTATGAGAATAATTTGAGCAACTTTCCATTGTTCTGGGTAGTAACCTAGCCTAAATATTGCATTAAATACTTGCGTTATCATTTTCAGACCTTTGCATGTCAATTGCTGCAGTACTTTCCCGTTGATCAGGTCATACCCTGGAGCTTTTTTTGGACTGATTTCATGCTGGATCATATTTCTAACTTCTTTAGTGGTGATTTTTTGTATAGGTAAATCCGTCTGGTAGGGCGATTCCAGGAAGTCATTTATTTCTTCCTCTGTGTCACCATCTTCCATGGGATGTGGCTGGAATACATTAGTGAGGTGATTTGCAAATGCTTCGGCTTTTTCCTTATTATTTCTACACCAGTTTCCCTCTTGGTTTCGTATTGGTGGTATTTGTTGTTTCGGGTGTTTCATTTTTCTCGTGGCCTTCCAAAGGGTATATTCACTATCTGCGTTTGCTGATAAACCTGTAAGATATTCTTGTATTTTGTTATTTTTGATATTATGCAATTGTAGTTTAATTTCCTTGGTGATTTTATTTAATTTCGCCTTGTTCTCATGTGTTCTTTTTCTTCGCCACTCTTCCTTTATTTTTCTCTTTCTAGCAATCATTTCCTTTATTACAGTTGGGCAATTCTCTTTCAATTCTGTTTGGTAGCAGTCAGGGGTAGCATACCAAGCAGCTTCTTGTATAGATTTCTGAAGATTTTCTACTGCTGCGTAGATGTCACTTTCTGTTTTCAATGGGATGTTTATGTCAATTAGTTCATCTAGTTTAGTCTTGAAAATGCTCCAGTCTGTTTTGTTACTGTATAGTGATGGTTGTTTAGTACTGTTTGTTATTTGTGCATACCATGTCGCGATTACGCTAGAGTGGTCAGAGGGTAGATCGTAACAAGATTCTACTTTTGCCAATTTAACATTAATTCCTTTAACAATATAAAAGTCGAGTAGATCAGGTATTTTTGCATTGTCGGTAGGCCAGTAAGTTGGTTCCCTTGTGGTGAGGTAATTTGCATTGGTCGCATTTATAGCTTTAAGAAGTTCTCTGCCTTTTGTGGTAATAATTCTGGATCCCCAGGTAGTATGCTTAGAATTAAAATCTCCTCCTGCTATAAATCTATTTCCTAATGTTTTAAAGAAATTTTCAAACTGTTCCGTTTTGTTATTGTGCTTTGGCGGACAGTATATAGCTGATACTGTTAGTGGGCCTAGTTGATCTTCCACAACAATGCTGGTGGCCTGTAGATAGTCGCATTCATGTTTTTGTATTTCGTAGTGCTTTAGTTTATTACTAACTATTATTGCAGTGCCTCCATGTGCTTTTTCGTTGGGATGTTGCGTATGATAAGTTGTAAATCGTGGAATATTGATGTGGTTTTTGGATGTAAAATGAGTTTCTGTAATCAGCATTATGTCAATTTTTTGTGTGTTAATAAATAGTTTTAATTCTTATGTTCCGCTTCTATGTTTCCAGAGGCTTAACGAGCATTTAACTGTTGCTGTAGTCTAACTTCTCAGAGTCTTCTAACGCTTTCATGATTTGCAAGGTGTAAATTGTATTTGGCAATGTTGGAAATAATTACGTTTTCCTGGTCCCTATGAGCATTTAAATTGACTGGTGAAGGAGAATACTATTTCGGCAAGTACCAAAAAATGATCCGAACTAGATTAGATTAGAAATCTGAATTATATTTCTCACGAATTAAAATATCGGCAAAGTGAATCGCCATGTATACGTTACATCGCTGGCCAGTAGTAGCTTCGAAATAACATCTCTATATTTATCTAGGTGGCCAGGAAATTTTAATTAATATTGTTAATTGGAAACGTCTAGAATGGACAAAATAATAACTAACTATTCGCCAGGGAATTCTGAAATATGCGTATGTGGCTCCTGGAAATATTCATGTATGTACGAAGTTTTCTGGAAAATAAGAGCAACGTGTAATTTTGTACAGAGACTATTGTATCAATTTGTAAAGTGTGTGTGTTTATTAACTTTGTTTGATTATAATCTCGTCCATCTTGAATATTATTAATTGAAAATGAACTAATTAATTTTAGAGTTTTCTGTTTAATGTTAAACTTTGTTACCTACGCCACGTGAATCAATTTTTGAGGTCACGAGAACTCATTAACCAAGAAGGTATTATTTATATTGGAATTGACAATTGCCTTAAAATAATTTTGAGAGAGCTTGTTTGTATCATCATCATTCTCTTTGCCTTATCCCTATGCGGGGTCGGCTTCCCTAATTGCATTTCTCCACACAATTCTATCTTGGGCCATATCAATGTTAATCCCCTTTACCAACATGTCCTGCCTTATCGTCTCCCCCCAGGTCTTCTTTGGTCTTCCTCTCCTACTCCTTCCAGGAATCTGCACTTCAGCTATTCTTCGTATTGGGTGGTTAACGTCTCGACGTTGAACATGACCAAACCATCTTAACCTATGCTCTCTCATTTTGGCATCAATTGGTGCCACACCTAGACTTCCCCTAATATACTCATTTCTAATTTTATCCTTCTTTGTCACTCCACTCATCCATCTAAGCATTCTCATTTCCGCCACATGCATTCGCTGTTCCTCTTTCTTTTTCACTGCCCAACATTCAGTTCCGTACATCATAGCTGGTCTTATGGCTGTTTTATAGAATTTTCCCTTCAGCTTCATTGGAATTTTTCTGTCACACAACACACCACTCGCTTCTTTCCACTTCATCCATCCAGCCCTAATTCTACTGCATGCATCTCCATCTATTTCTCCATTACTCTGTAATACCGATCCTAGGTACTTAAAACTATTGCTTTTTACAATCATTTCACCATCCAAAGATACCATTTTATTTGTAGTAGCTCCATCTTTAAATGAACATTCCAAATACTCTGTTTTTGTCCTACTAAGTTTTAAACCTTTTTCCTCCAGAGCTTGTCTCCACTGTTCCAGTTTTTGTTCTAAGTCTCTTTCACTATTTCCTACTAACACGACATCATCAGCATACATTAAGCACCATGGAATGTTACCCTGTATTTTCGCTGTTATCTGGTCCAAAACTAATGAGAATAAATACGGACTAAGCACAGAACCTTGATGCAATCCTACTTTCACATGAACTTTATCAGTCTCTCCCACACCTGTCCTAACACTAGTCGTTACTCCCTCATACATATCCCTCACAATCTTTACATATTCACCAGGGACTCCTTTCTTATTGAGTGCCCACCACAGAATCTCTCGAGGAACTCTATCATATGCTTTCTCAAGATCAATGAATACCATATGAGCGTTTGTTTCTTTACTCCTGTATTTTTCCATCAACTGCCTTATAGTGAAAATTGCATCTGTTGTTGATCTACCCTGCATAAAGCCAAATTGATTCTCGGATATTTCGGTCTCTTCACGTATCCGTCTATCAATTACTCTTTCCCATATTTTCATGGTGTGGCTAAGCAGTTTTATAGCCCTGTAGTTTGTACATTGTTGTATATCTCCCTTGTTTTTGTAAACAGGTACCAGTATACTGCTTCTCCATTCGTCTGGCATTTGTCCAACTTCCATAATTCTATTAAATAGACCTGCTAGCCACCTTGTTCCTGTCTCTCCCAATGCTCTCCATACTTCCCCAGGAATATCATCTGGTCCTACCGCTTTTCCTTTCTTTATTTTTTGAAGCGCTTGAGCCACTTCCTCATTGGTTATTTTGGTGACCATTGCTGCTACTGTCTCCGTTGACTCTACAGGCTGTCTGTCAAATTCTTCATTTAATAAGCTGTCAAAGTACTTTCTCCATCTCTTTTTGACATCCCTTTCGTGAACTAGTATTTTATTATTTTCATCTCGGATACATCTAATCTGATTAAAATCTTTTGCTTTCTTTGCTCTCTGTTTTGCTCTCTGAGAGCTTGTTTGTATATTTTATATTAATCTGCCTACAGGGAGCACAGGGTTCGAAGTCCTAGTCTAGTGATCGACATTTTCTTTTAAGATAACAAAAAAACACATCTCTGAATTCAAAGTCAGAATGTTTCAAGCTATCACAAACTTGCAGGGCCTATTTTACCACTAGGCCCATGAGGCCCCTGCCTGGGCCCGCATTTTAATGGGGCCCGAAAAGATCACCAAAAGAATATTTTTATTGAAAAAACGATATAGTTATATTCATAAACCATAAACTATTCTTGTCATAAAACTGCAATAAGATTAGTTAGACTGCCTTGTTGGCATTTTAAAAATAAGCAAAAGTTAAACACCCCTCCGAAGGATTAACAAGAGGTACGATTTACAAGAGGTATAGTCTATTTGTCATACTATTTATTCAAAATGCACTTTTAAATTTAATATGTAGTTTGATGTTTGATGCCGTTTTTTGCAAAGATAAAGTATTGCTTGCTTGTATTAGTTTTCAGTCCTGTTCTTTTTTAAGTTAGCTCATCTAATCTATTCATTAATCAGTACCTAGTCGTTTTATTAAATTTCTTTGAACACTTATTTTTCTTAACTAAGTAATCGTTTCGTTATTATCATGAGTTACAAACATTTAAGTGGAAGTGAAAAACGAAAAAAACCAAAAATCAAGAGAACAGGAAAGGCAGGCACAAAAAGATGCAATATTGTCATATTTTACAACCCACAACAATGTGGAAAAAGGAAGTTCGTCCTTCCATTATGTTCTTCTTCTTCTACGGCACTACAGCCCAAATTGAGCCTTGGCCTCCTTTATATTTCGCTTCCAGCCTTGTTTATCTGTCGCTGCTCCTAATAAAAATGCTTGTGCATCGCTGCTTACTGTGTCTTCCCAGCGCTTTCTTTGCTTTCCAACCCGTCTATTTCCCTGCATCCAAGCGTTCAGTGCTTTTTTTGGTAGCCTAACCTCTCCCACTCTTATCACATATCAGGCCCATTGCAGTCTTTGTATTCTGATGAAGTTTGACAGGGGGTGTTTTCTTATATATAAAGTTGATAAAGCTGGTTGTTGAATCGAATTTACAGTTCCTAGTTTTCTCCTCAGTAATTTACCTTTGAATGTGTTGAGTTTGTTTTTGAATGTTTCTTTCAAGACCCATGCTTCACTGCCATAGCATGCTATTGGTCGAATTAAGGTTTTATAGATTCTCATCCTTGTATTTCGGTGGACACTTTTAAACCGAAATATACGGGAAAGGCAAAATAAGCTCTGTTTGCCCGTGTTGTTCTCCTCCGTATTTCTCTATCTTCTAATCCATTGGCATATATTTCTACTACCACGTATGTAAACTTTCCAACCGTTTCAATGTCATCTTCATGTATAATGTTTTGTGGGACTATATTTCTTCTCGTCTGTATCATTATTTTTGATTTTTTCTGTGTTAATTACCAAACCTAGCCTTTTCGTTTGCGTTGTTAATTCTGCGTATGTTTCATGTGCTTCTGTTGATGTTCTACTCATAATATTAATATTATCGGCATAAGCGGCCAGTTGAACCGTTCTGTTGGTCAGTAGGTTTTCTCGTCGAGTCTGCATTTGCCTAACCGCATACTCCAGTGTCAGGTTAAACAATGTTGGAGCCAGCCCATCTCCTTGCTTCAATCGCTGCGAGATTTTGAAAAAGTCTGTCGGGTGGTTTTGTGCTCATACACATGCCTGAGTTTCATACATTGTGTCTTTAATGAGCCTAATTAGCTTGTACGGTATTGCGAATTCAGCCAAAGTATACTCTCTTCCTTTCGACTAAGTCGTATGCCTATTTGAAGTCTACAAACACGTTGTGAACATCAATGTCGTGTTCACATGATTTCCTAAAGACCTGCTTGACTGTAAATATTTGGTCCATTGTCGATCTTCCCCGTCTGAAGCCTGTCTGACATTCTCTCCAATAATATTTTCTGCTAGTGGTTCGAGCCGCTGGTTTATAATATACTTACGTGAGGACTTTATATGCTGTACATAGTATAGAGAAACACCACGGTAGTTTTTGCACTTCAAACAATGTTTAATTATTGAAATATAAATTTTATTTCTTACAATATTAACTATTAAGGCCATGGGTACATAATTCGCAAATATTTTACGGCTATCCCTACCTTTTCTGTCTTTACATGGCAAATTACGTGTAGTAAAATTCACACTGGTATTGATATGTAAATATTACTAGAATGTCATTCTACTTGACAATGTCATAACTAACTTAAAGAGATGGCTTTTGAATGTTCTTGGATAACTGTTATTTTTTGTATAATTGCAAATTATTAATTCAGTTAATAAATGTGATAGTTTTTTCACTAACTATGTATTCAGTGATTGTAATAATTTATATGTACCTACTACAAAAACTAATAATCAATCGAGAAAAGAGGAAATGTGTTAATGTGATTTTTTAATAATATATTGTTACTATGGAACGCTTACAATTTTGAACATCTTTAACAACAAAATACTTGGATCACAGAATATATCTTGATGTATTCTCTGCTTCTACCTTCCATAAATAATATACAATAAATAACTTTTTATAAAGTTCACGTCTTAAATCAATTATTTATCAAATACACTATATATCAATATTATTTAATCAACAACTCAAGATATTCCCGATTCATGTCAAATATTTAAAATTGTCACTGATTGTCAGTGTCTAAATGACAATAGGCTGACAATATTTTATTCGACTGAGTGCGTTGTATGACAAAGATAGATTTGGAATATATTACCACGGACATTATGTTCATTTTTTTCGAATCCTGAAAAAACCAATACATATTTTTGAAAAATCTAAACGCAGAATGAAAGACTAAATTATTACCGAGGGCCGAAAGTCCCTTAGAATAAATAAAACGTTTATTTTGAATGAGATATTTGAAATTAAAAATAACACTAAATTTTCTCTTAGTTTTTCACCCCTGTAACTTATTAAAATAAACATTATAGAAGTTCTCAGGGACTTTCGGCCCTCACTAATAACGTAATCTTTCATTCTGCGTTTAAATTTTTCAAAAATACTTGTTAGTTTTCTCAGGATTCGAAAAAAATGAATCCTCATTTGAATAGCATTGCAGCCGAAAATACGTACCGATCCTCTCAAAATTTTTATTAATTAAAAACTGCAATCTTAAAAATTAAAATTTTTGGTGCAACTATATTACTATTAAATAATTAATACCTTTAAAAAACGTATTATAATTACTATTTATATAAATTTTTGTTAGGGGCCCGAAAATTAGGTAGTGCCTCGGGCCTGATTTAAAGTAAAATAGGCTCTGCAAACTTGGCTAATTTTCCAGAGCTAATTTGAGTTTTTCAACGTACTTACTTAACTGTTATTTTCTGGTATGCATATCATACACATAAAAAATTTTCATACACATACACATATTGACGAATCCTTAAAGTTCCCTGCACCTGGACCGCACGAATAACAAATGAAGAAATACTGTGAAGAATTGGTACAGAACGACAACTGCTAAGCACAATTAAACAGAGAAAACCGGCATACCTACCTGGGGCACGTAATTGGAAACAAAAGATACCAATTTTTGCAAATCTTAATTGAAGGAAAGATCGAAGGAAGAAGAGGAGATGGCAGGAAGAAAATGTCATGGCTCGTAATGTCAAACAATCGACAGGGCTAATAAACATAGGAGACCTAAGACACTGCAAGGGATAGAGAAAACTGGTCAAAGATGATCGCAAACATCCATTAGTGGATTGATAAAAAGAATAATGAACTTTGTTACCAGAATTACTTCCTATTTGTCAAAATTGGTGTTACGTTTTCACAAATATGAATCATTCTTATAGTGTTATACAATTAAAATTTTTTCCCATTCAGGTTTTCGGACACGCAAGTAACAGAATTTGGGTCTCAAGATAATTGTTCTGAGAAGTAACGTAAAAAAAACATAAATAGCAAAAAATTTCATTCATGAGAAGATGGTCATTTGCAGTCCAATTAAAAAATGTATTTAAAAAAATAATTTGAACGGTTAGAATAATTAGGTGCTAAATTTCTTGTCAAAATTTTAGTAATTGTAGTGTTTATATTAACAGTAGAAAAAATGTGGATAAAAAAATATTTGGAAAATAAATTGTATTTTTAATGTTACAGAAAAATAAACAATTTGACGTCTCTATTCGAGACCCCATCTTCTCTTCTGCTATTAAGTATATGTTCCACGGTATTTACGATTGTTTTATTTAAGATTATTTTATAAATGTTATTCTTCTTCTTTAAGTTCCATCTTCTATCGAAGGTTGGAAATCATTATGGCAATGCGGACCCTGTTGACTGCCGCTCTAAATAGCGCTGCATTACTGCATTCGAACTATTCCCGTAAGTTCTTAAGCCAGGATGTTCTTCGTCTTCCCACATTTCGCTTTCCACGGATTTTGCCTTGCATAATAAGTTATAATAATGTGTATGTTTGCCCTCTCATCACATGTCCCAAGTACTCAAGTTTTCGTCTTTTGATAGTTAGTATTATTTCCGGTTGATTTTCTATCCTTCTAGTTACTTCCACGTTCGACATTCTTTGAATCCATGATATTCGTAGGATTCTTCTGTAACACCAAAATTCAAGGGCGGCCAACTTATTCAAATGGACTTGTTTCAACGTCCACGCTTCCAAGCCATAAAGAAGAGTAGAGAACACGTAACATCGAAGCATCCTTAGGCGTAGCTCTAACCTTCTATCCCGACAACAAAGAAACTTTTTAAGTTTAATGAATGATGCACATGCTATCTCAATACGCGTCTTAATTTCTTTGGTTTGGTCTACATTTGATGTTATCCATGTTCCTAAGTATTTGTAGTTATCCACACTCTCAATGACAATATCTTCAATAGTTAATTGGATGTTTACGTGTGCTGATTTAGTTATGATCATGCATTTAGTTTTCTTTAAATTCATCTTCACACCCTAATGACAGCGTTCATTAAGGCGTTGCATTACGTTCTGTAAATCATTGTTGTTATCTGTTATTATTACAGTATCGTCTGCAAAACGTAAGTTGTTCAAAACTTCTCCATTAATAGATATACCTTCTATTGAATCTGAGAGCGCTTCTTAAAACACCGCTTCACTGTAGACATTGAAAAGTAGTGGAGACAGCACGCAACCCTGACGGACTCCTCTCTGTAGCCTTTATAGCTACATAAATATGACTTTATAAATGTTATGTATAGCCTTTATTAGAAATGATCCTTAGTATTCAGTCGCCTTCCTTAAATATCTTCTTTTTCTCTTTAGCACCACAACCCGGGAACCTGGGGTGGGGTGGGGGGTGCAACGGTCCATCATTAGTTTCGTCTGGAACCTAGTACTGCAACCATGGGATTGGTCTATCTAGTGGTCGCTTTCCTTTTGGGTTCACTTCCAAGACAAGCTTTACAACACGTCGATTTTGTCTATTGATAAAATTAAGTTCATCTTAATGTTTCGTACATTATTATTGAACTTATGACTGAATTAAAAATTTTTATTTTCGCACTGCGGTATACTTTTTCGATTCCATTATTTTTTTTTATCAGCAGTTATTTTTTCGGTACTCCTCTATGATCATTATTGTCATAGATTCGAAAAATATACTCATAATCTTGTGCTGTTACAAGTTAGTGCATGTGAGAATGTGTATAGTGTATTTTTTTTTAGTCGGTAGTCTCATGATTTTGCATTTCCGTTTTCAAAGTTTTAAGGTTTGCTCCAAATATATTTTAAATAGCATTGGTGATGGATTACAACCTTGCTTTATGCCTATTATCAGCATCATCAACTAGCCATTTGCGTCCACTGCTGGACATAGGCCTCCCTCATTTTTGTCCATTTTGTCCATTTGTATGCCTATACTGCGTGGAATTTTTTTGATAGATAATGTTCAGTCTTTACCTTTACCTATTTTTTCTTTAATATATAGTTGTTTCTTTGCGTTTATTAAACTCGTGCCCATGGTAGTTTCCTTCCAAGTTTCTCATAGCTTATTTTGAAGTATGATACCATAAATTTTACTAACGTCTACATGTACCTAATAAATGTATTGTGACAGATGCCATGCATAAAATATTGAAATCCTTTTGAATGTGGGCAGACAAAAGAGTGCTCAAAACTCCCTGGACTGTCAGAAAAATGAATGAGTATCTAAAAATCCACACGGGAAAAGTTTTTCCACCTACCTCTACCGAAAGTATACTTTTCCGGACCTGATTGTAGGGAGCAAAGTTGTACTTTTCCTCCCTAGGGAGGGGGAATCGAATCAACCTTCTACTTTGACTGGGATTAGACGACCTGGGCCCAGTTTAAAAAGGAAATCTAATCATGATATCATAATAATCCAACCTTCTGCATACAAAGTTAAACATAGGCATCCCCTAATTTCTTCCAGTTCTATAGGTCTTGAGATTCCTGAAGCCCTGTCCGTCTTGACTACAGGAAGCTACAGGAATGATGATATATCAGCTGAGAGATTTATCTACTGTACGTGATCATTTCATACCACCACAACCACAAATCGACTGTTGCAAGCTATTGGGATGAACACCTATGAAAATAAGGGGCAATAAAATATCTTTGTCTAAAAGTTTTTCCGATTTTTTTAATCCTTCTTTACTGAGTGTAATGTATTAGGTACATTCCATGTCAAATCACTCAGGCAAAAAATTTTGGATCTCCGATTTGTCTGAAAATTGGTATATAGCTTCTGCGGGACGTAAAAATAAGATATTTAAGGTCAAAAAATCTTCTTCTTCTTTTTTCTCAAAATATTATTTTATGCGATTTTACAGTGATTTGTTGTTTATTTAAACAAATTTGCATTTTCTGTCGTAAAGTATCAATGAAAAACATAATATTTTAATAGAAAGGACTCAAAAATATCATTATATGGCATTATAACAAGTTATTTTGAATCAAAACAAGTTTTTGATCAAATTTTATAGTGTAAAACACGTTAAAATACCGTTTTTTTACATTTCCCTCCATTCCCAAAATACATCATCATCGATTTGCCTGAAAATTTTCCCACATATAGCCAAAAGATAGGACTTTAAGTGGTTAGAAGGATTTGAATTATATTACAATACCAAAAAAGTTACATGCACTAATATCAGACTCAAAAGTATATATTAGTCCAGTCGGGATAGCATTTGACCTTGAATGCCGAGTTGCCCAAAATTTTATTTTTCTGATCTTTATGGGAGTCAATAGTAGCCTAAATTTAAAATCACGAATGAATTCCTCCGTTACGTTAGCCGCCATCTTGATTTTAAAGGAGAACCTGTTTTGCTCAATATCTAAGCCATTTTTAACTTTTAGACAAAAATGGTAGGAACTGAAATTGTTCCAAATAAATCGTATTTACAATTATTATAATTTCTTTTTAACCGTTTTTGTCGTGAGGTCGATATTTTCGAGTTAATTGTACTTACAGTAGACGCCTATATTTTTGACTATAATATTGCATGTAACTTTTTTGGTATTGTAATATAATTCAAATCCTTCTCACCACTTAAAGTCCTATGTTTTGTCTATCTGTGGGCAAAATTTCAGCCAAATCGATTATGATGGATTTTGGGAATGGAGAAAAATATAAAAATGTATTTTAACGTTTTCTACACAATAAAATTTGATCAAAAGCTTGTTTTGAATCAAAGTAACTTGTTATAATGCCATATAATGACATTTTTGAGTCCCTTCTATTAAAATATTATGTTTTCCATTAATACTTTACGATAGAAAATGCAAATTTGTATAAATAAACACCAAATCACTGTAAAATCGCATAAAATACCATTTTGAGAAAAAAAGAAGAAGAAGATTTTTTGACCTTAAATATCTTATTTTTACGTCCCGCAGAAGCTATATACCAATTTTCAGACAAATCGTAGGTCCAAATTTTTTTTTGCTCCAAAATTGAGCGATTTGAAATGGAATGACCCATTATAATAAACAAAAAATTGAATATTATTTATGGTATATGTTTACTAATTTTATGCAGATGTATGGTGTACATTATTTACTGTTTAACGTTATGATTTAAAAACATAGATTTATCATAGTCCTCTTGTATTATGTGAAAATTATATATCGGAAGTCTCAGATTATAGCACGATCAAAGAACAATCTGACCCCAAAAAAATAAAGGAAGGATGAAAATTTGGGAATATGTAGTTGAAATTGTCCATTATTATATAAGAAAAAGTTTACAATTCTACATCCCCTCCATTTTACAAAAATGAAGGGGAATACCCCCCTCTCGAAGATGAAAAAAATACATTCAAAATAAGACCGGAATTGGATAAAATGACTAATTCTAAACAGCTTTTCTTTTATAGAGTTTTTTCACTAAGTCAATACTGTTCGAGCCATTTAAGAGTGAATATGTCCATGTTTAACAAAATAAAACATGTTTCTGGACGGTTTTTCTGATATAACTGAAAAAGTAAGTATTTTAGCGAAAAAAATATTCTTAGCAAAAATATAGCCCATAAAAATTTAATAAAATGGTGTATACATGAAGTCAGTAGACCCAGTAGAAACAGAGTTGCAGCTAATGAAAAGTAGGTTCTTCTTCGTCAAATTCCAAATCGAATATTTCAATGTGAAATAACCCAAAAACGGAGCACTTTTAGGTAAAAATTCATATTAACTTTTTTAAAGTGTTTAAAAACGATTTATTTTTGTTCTTTATAAAAACTTGTAGTTTTAAAAGTAAGTGAATTACGCTCAAAATAGTGTTGATCCCTTTTATTTTTTGGTAAAAAAATCGCGAAAATCACTCCCTAATTAGCATCACATATACATTTTAACATTACCACTTCACAAGTTACTTTGTCTATGTATTATTTATATGATCTGTCAGTTTCATCGGTTCAAAGTGCTTCGTTTTGAAAAAGCTGTAGTTGAAATGGCTTGAACGAGTAACTAATCACGAGCTTAGGCAAATTTTGAACAGCCATAGCATAACCAATTTTTGTCTAACAAGAAAACAAAAAATCAAAAATATTCAGAAAAGCAAAACGTACATTTTATTACTCTTTAAGATTTTTGGTATTCCTAATTGTTTTTAAGTTAATTCCGTAAACAATTACGATTTTTTTCAAAATTAAAAAAATATTTTATTTTATACTCAATTTTTTTCAAAACTGAGCACTTTGAACCAATAAAACTTATAGATAATATAAACAATACATAAGTAAAGTAACTTGTAAAGCGGTTACGATTAATTTTATTTGAGAAGCTAATTAAGGGGTGATTTTCGCCATTTTTTTACCAAAAGATAAAAGGGACCAACAATATTTTGAGCATAACTCACTTACTTTTAATGTTAGAAGTTTTTTAAAAAAACAAAAATAAACATTTTTTAAACACTTTCGAAGAGTTGTAATGAGTTTTCCCCGAAAAATGCTCCGTTTTTTGATTATTTCACATTGAAATATTCGATTTGGAATTTGACGAAGAAGATCCTACATTTCATTAGCTGCAACTCTGCTTCTACTGGGTCTGCAGACCTCACGGATACACCATTTTTTTTTCAATTTTTTTATAGGCTATATTTTTACTTGGAATATTTTTTTCGCTAAACTTCTTACTTTTCGAATTATCTCCGAAAAACCGTCCAAAAACATTTTTTTTACTCTAGTACTTTAGTAAAAAAACTCTATAGAACAAAAGTTACTTAGAATTAGTCATTATTTCAATTCCGGACTTATTTTGAACGTATATTTTTTTATACGTTCGAAAAAATTTTTCACCCCGTATTTTCCCAATTTTTGTAAAATGGAGGGGATGTAGAATTGTAAATTTTTTCTTATATAATAATAGAGAATTTCAACTACCTATTCCCAAATTTTCATCCTTCCTTTATTTTTTTGGAGGTTTTCGTAAAATTTTGCGTTCCCTGATCGGGCTGTTAGTATTAACGTTTCACATTTTTTTACTAAAACGGAAAAGTACCCGGGCTGTATATCATGTAGTTACAAAACTCTAACATCGAAGTAGAAAACTCCTTACGATTAGTTAAATTTGTTCAGAACGAACGTTTTCGGACTTATCAGTCCATCATCAGTGCATTAATGAACTTGAAAAATAGTTCCAAAACCAAACAATGGTTATAGTAATATGTATAATTCAATTTACATTATTAAATCGTAAAATTATAAAGGTTTGAAGCCGGATGTTAGCGAATACGTTTCGGGAACATTACGAGAACCTGCTCGAAATTTCAAATAACCATCTTGGACAACTGATGTCTGCCAAGGGTTTTGGGGCTATTTTGCAAGTTTTTGAGTTCACTGATGATGGATTGTTGTGCCCAAAAACGTTCGTTCTGAACATTATGTAATCCCTTTGGATTTTTAAGGTTTTTAATTAAATTATACCTACTACTAAGGAGTTTTTTACTTCGACGTTAGAATTTTTCATATTATTTTATTTTATTCAACTCTAAAATCAAACATCGGACATAATAAAATATTATGATTTAATAAGTACATAATCATCGGAGAAGCACATTAACAAAATCCTCACTCAATATAATTTTTTCGCTTCTCCACTGACTCAATTCGAATGATTAACCGACTAGATCACAGTTTTTCTTTTTACGGCTGCTGCCATTATTATCTTTCATAATATAAGTCTTCGGAGATCAGCTTTTGATGAGGTTTCTGCAAGTAGGAACGTCTGGAAGTTATCAAGCTGTTGGCCATTGATTGATTATGGCCTATTATCGAAACGGCCGATGCTTGGCTCGACCCCTGACTCGATTTATCTTAAAAGTATTGGCTGCTTTGAAGGATTATAGAGCGAAACGTTCGGATGGTGTCTGTTCAAGGACGGATGGATGAATTTAGTGCAGGAATTCGTCAATACTTTTTTAATTATTCGAAAATTATAAAATTCATATCAAAGAAAAAAATTTACCAGTTGAAAACCAAGCCAGAAATGATAAAAGGAATTTGGTAAATGATACGTTGAAAATTTCAGAAAAAGCTGGGCAGGAAAACGACCTGAGAGCACAATACATCTGAAATTTGGCACTAAAACGTGATAAATAAATCAAAGATAAACAAAGGATGAAACAATACAAAGATGGAAAGAACATTTCGAAGAAATATACTTCAAACACGAGGCAATACCAGATATAGACGAAGCAAATGTAATACAGGAATCAAACATTAGCACAGATGAAATTACAAATAAAGAAATACAAAACACACTGAAACAAGTAAAAAATGGCAAAGCCGCTGGAAGTAATAACATACCGATATATTTAATAAAGACTGACGCAAACAAATCAGTAAAAATGTTACAAAAACTCTTTAACAAGCTATGGGCCGGCGAGGAGCTCCTAAAGGAATATAACGATGGTGTTATAACTAAGACACAGAAAAGGGCGATTTAAATAAATGCAAGAATTGGCGAGCAATATCACTGCTACATAAGTGCCACACCCAAAATAATGTCCAAGATGATATTAAATATACTGAAGCCAGAGCTATACAGGAAACTAAGAAGAAATCAAGCAGGCTATCTCGCTAAAGGCTCCACTACCGACCACATTTTTGTACCCTAAGAATTATCTTGAATGAAGCTAGTGAGTAGCAAAAAAATATAAATATAAAGTTTATTGACTTTAAAAACGGCCAAAAAAAAGAGCACCCAATACTCTATAAGGAGGGAAGGCAATAGAGAACAAGAGAGAGAGAGAGAGAGGGAGAGAGAGAGAGAGAGCGAGAGAGAGGGGATTAGTATAGTTGCGTATCATACTTTGTGTCTAACTTTTGATTCTCTACAAATTATCTCTTTTTAATAAAAAACAGAAAAATTGAATTCTACGGAGGCACTCCATGGCTTCTCCATTCTTGATCTCAAGAGTGGATTCTGGCAAATTTCGCTGGACGAGGAATCAAAACCGAAGACTGCCTTCAGTCTACCAGATGGTTCCCAGTGCAGTATGAGTTCACGGTGATGCCCTTTGGTTTGAAGAATGGTCCTGCCGCCTTCCAGAAGCTGGTTACCACCGTATTCGCTAGCTATGTTGACGAGTTCGTGAAGGTGTATATGGATGATATCATCATCTATTCCAACAACTGGAAAGAACACCAGAAACACCTTCACCTGGTCCTGGAGAGGCTGAGGACTCACGGCCTGTGGGTGTCCCTCAAGAAGTGCCGATTCGCCGCCAAGGAGCTGGAGTACTTGGGCCACAAGATCACGTCTGCCAACACCCAGCCAATGGACCGACATAGAGAGAATATCCAAGGCTTCTCAACCCCTAGAACCTTGAAGCAGGTGAGGGGGTTCATAGTCACCACAAACTGCCTCAGTGACTTCATTCCGAACTTCGCTGAGATAATCACTCCATTGACTGACCTCATAGCTGGAAAAAGGAAGTTCAAATGGAATGAAGAGGCCGAGACGTTCAACCAGGTCAAGAACGCCATATCTGGTAGATTGGAGCTGAAACGACCGGATGCCAGCCTGCCGTTCAACCTGCAGACGGATGCCTCAGATATTGGTATGGGTGCACTACTGTTCCAAGGCGAACCTGATGATAGACAGATAGTGGCCTACATCTCAACTAAATTCAAAGCAGCAGAGAGAAAGTACCACATCAATGAGAAGGAGTCCCTTGCCGTCATCTGGGCCCTGAAAAAATTCAAACTACCTGCAGGACCAGAAGTTCATCCTCTTCACAGATAGCCGAGCCCTGTTATGGTTAGACAGGTATAAAGCTGATAAAGCCAAGCTGTCCAGATGGGCTCTTCTTCTGCAGGAGTTCAATTTCGATGTGGTACACATACCTGGCCGAGAGATCGAGCTGCCTGACCACCTCTCTCGCAGCCCTAAGATGGAGGAAGCAGAAGATGTCCACGATCCTGATGCAGAGGTCGAGCGGCTGGCCTGGCCGCAACAACCAAGAGAAGAGGACGACAACTTCCCCCTACTGTGTCACCTGGATGACAATGAAGCTGGTGCTGACCATCCAATATTGGATGACCTCAATGATATGCCCCTGCAGACTAGAATCAAAAGAAGTCACCAGACAGACTTCGGCATGCATAGATTCACCGATCTGCTGAATCGAATTCAAGAACGAGGACCACAAACCGACATCGAGAGAGGCCTCCTGGAAGAATATTCTATAACACACTGTGTATAAGAGTAGTTTATTTAAAAGAATAGCATAGAAATATCTAGGAGACAATTCAACGCCGATGCGTTATTTGCCGCCGCTATTTATTGTCGAGCACATGCAGACAATTCGGTCTGCAAATACACATTAGTCGAACATTTTTAGCGACGAATACAAAAGATTTATGTGCCTTTATTGGATCGAAAACTAAAATTACACTCTAATAAACACATTTTCCGAAGTATAAATTGGAAAGCTGGTTACAATAATTCACGCTAATGGGTTCCTTCACTTAACTCTATTCCCGATATTTATTATATTTAACACGCACTTATCCCATCCGCTGCTGTCGGGGGATATAGGCCAAGCAAGGGGATATATTTTTCAGTCATTAGTTATTGTTTTGCAGATTATACTACTAAAATTCTATTTGTCTGCATGTAAATAATTTATGTATTTCACCCCAAAACTCTTGTTTTTTTTTTGTTTTTGGAGTCTTTGATTTTTAAATATCATCTGGTTCCAATACAGTGGTTCGCCGGTTTTTTCACAACTCGAGGAATATATAATATGGATTACTTACTTTCTCTAAACAAATGAAGAAAAGACGAAATACATTAGGTATCATCATCATCATCATCATCAACATCGTCAACAGCTATTCTATCCATCTTCGGATATAAGCCTCCTTTAGGTGTTTCCATTGGTTCGTTGTTTTTTGTATCCATTCGTCGCCAGATGCATAATAGTAACCAAAAATCGAAGGCAAGTACTTAGTCAGAATATAACTAAATACCTATTACGGGGGTAGGCGCAAAATCTTAGTCCAATCCTATTTAAATATTTTTTTTTTTGAATTCTGAGAAAACTAATAAATATTTTTGAAAAATTTCAACGCCGATTGAATGATTACATTAATACCGAGGGCCGAAGGTCCCTTAGAATAAATAAAAACATTCTTTTGAATGAAATATGTGAAATTAAAAATGCCACTCATTGGGGAGGTTGTACGGTCGATTGATAAAAGAACGAATCGGAAACCAATATGAGGAAATAGAAGATCAAAGTGGATTCCGTGCTGGCAGATCTTGTGTTGATAATATATTTGTACTTCAACAAATTATAGAGAAACGAACAGCCAGAAATTTACCGACTCATTTAGTGTTCGTTAACTTAGAGAAGGCCTATGATACAGTACCCTTAAAAAGATTATTTGAAGTATTGACGAAGGCAGACCTAAGTAAGGCATACATGAACGCCATAGCGAACATGTACATAAATGCAAAAAGTGCCGTTAAAATGGAAAATAAAATTTCAGACCCGTTTCCTGTAACAAAAGGCTTAAGACAAGGATGTTCTTTGTCCCCAACCCTATTTAAAATCTATATTCAGGAAGCATTAAACAACTGGAGGAGAAAATGCACAGGAATGGGAATAGAACTTGGAAACAAGTACCTAACAAATCTTTTCTTCACAGACGATCAAGTGATTATGGCAAATGATGAGGAAGACATGGATTATATAATTAGAAAGTTAACCTCAGAATACGAAAATTGGGGACTCACAATCAATATAAACAAAACAGAATACCTTAGAATTAAAGACGAAGAAAGAGACCCAGAACTCTCGGTTAAAAATATAAAACAATGGAAAAATTTAAATACTTAGGGACAGTCATAGCGAAGGAAGGAACATCGAAACGGGACATCCAGCAGAAAATACAACAGTGTCGAAATGTGGTACAAACATTAAACTCGTTACTTTGGTCTCCTAAAATTAGTTTACAAACCAAAATGACAATCTACAAGTCGGTTGTAGAACCAATTTTGACGTACGGATCTGAATGTTGGCAAATGACAATGAAGGAAAAGAAAAAACTGGAAGTAGTAGAAATGGACTATCTGAGAAGAGCGTGTCGGATATCTAGACTTGATCACATCCCAAATGAAGAAATAAGAAGAAGGACAAGAAAAATCTACAATACCGTAGATACAATAGAATCCAAACAACTTTTATGGTACGGGCATGTAATGCGAATGGATGATGAACGATGGCCAAAACAGGCTTTAAACTATGTCCAATGGAATAGAAGAAGAAGAGGAAGACCAGCACTGGAATGGAGAGAAGAAATTAGAGAAATAATGAGAGATAGAGCCATAAATGAGGAAGAATGGACCGACCGAAAAAGGTGGAGATGGAAATGCGGGATGCGGCAGAGGCTGTAGGACCCCCGTAGGTATATATATAAAAATGCCACTAAATTTTCTCTTTTTTTGCACTCGGCTAACTTATTAAAATAAACATTAGGTATAGAAGTTTTCAGGGACTTTCGGCCCTCGGTAATAATGTAGTCTTTCATTCTGCGTTTCAATTTTTTAAATATACTATTAGTTTTCTCAGGATTCGAACAAATGAATGAATTTAAATAGCATTGGGCCAATATTTTCCGCTTAAGGGGCTACATAAGCGCGTTATCAATATTATTTTTCGAAAGTTCTGCGAACTTTCAACAGTGCGGCAACAGTGTGGCGGCAGTACGACAGTGACAATGGCATTATATGTACTATCAAAAACGAAGGCACACTATTGTGATAACAATAATTATTATACTCAGAGGCGCGCTAAATGTTGATAAGTCAGTCAATTTCGATTTGTTGTTATAGATAATCGATTTTTAATATCCAATGTGACACAAAATCTAAGCATGGGATAGAAAAGTTTATTTGAAGAAAGTATATTTTTTTGTTCTAATGGCGCTACGGACTTGTTTTTTAATATTTCATTTAATTATAGAGTAATTTCCATATACGTTTCTCAAATTGGGCTCTGTACCGCCATTGTTTACTATATTACGAATATCTGTTCCCAATCACTGCGCGTGTACCACCTTTATCGCGAATGCCATATCGCGATTCTATTGGTCAAAAATATGTATCTTAATGAAAATCTGTATCATAATGATGTTCATTATGAAACAGGTAGTTATTGATAGTGAGTAAAATGATAATTGATACATTGATAGATATATTATAGTATGAGAATAGAAAAATAAATTTAATGAGTAACAAATTGTGTCCAGATTCATTCAATACTAAAGCTACTAATCAAATATTTCCTGGTCTACGGCTGGTTAATATTTCCATAATTACAAGCTGAAACTTTCAACGCTTTAATACGCAAGATAAATGTCGGACATCATATTTCTTTAATTGAAATTTTCACTTTTGAAATGGTTCCAAATACTTTGTCAATGTACTTAATATTTATTTATTTTGTCGTAACTAATTAAAATGATAAAGTTATGGAACTTGGCAGTAATAATCGTTATGCGATTGTTCAAGAATTAGACAATACTTCTGTCGCAAACACTTCGATTTTTTCAATTGTTAAAATAGTTGAACTGAAATTAGATTTAATAACCAGGAGATACTAGTGTTTTGCTCTTTACTTATTTTATATCTCTATACAATTTAACTACCATTGATTTACTCAATAAATTTACAATAGTAACAATTAGGTATACAACTCAGATCCAAAAAAGGAAAAAACACCCATGATCATACATTTACAATCAAACAAATAATAGAAAAATATCAACAACAGAAAAAAGAGATATATATGGCGTACATAGACCTTGAAAAGACTTTTCAAGGTCTATGTACGCAAAAATTCTGGTAAATATTAGAGAAGAGAGGTATTAGTAACAAAATGATAAGGGTAATTAAGAACAATTTCAACGACAATGTGAATTACATCATCAACACCGTTTACTACAAAAGAGGGTCTGAGACAAGCAGGAGAATTAAGTATGTCTGTAAACCTGTATTGTCCCAGTTCCCAATATATTTTTTCACAAATGTAGCAGTTAGTGCTAGGTTTCCTCTAGTTTGTTCTATACTTTTGAAGTTTGTTCTAAAAAAATGAAAGAATTATTGAAAAAAAAAACATGCGGCATTTTAACTTCACATAAACTTGTACGGCCCACTCGAAAACAAATACTTTCCAGAATCTTCAAATAGATAGCCACTTAGTGCTAAGTTTGTTCTACTTCCAAGCGAAAGCGAGTAATTAGTTTCCCATAAACAAAAAAAAATTATTCCACATACAATGTGGCGCTCCAATTTTACGTCAAGCTGTACTGCCCCATATAGAATCCAAACGATTAGAGAAAATCTGAATAAATCACAAGTTAATGCTAGGTCTGTTCTCCATTTTTCCACAGGGTGTAATTTGTTCTGCATAAACAAAAAAGATATACAAGATATAATGTGCCGCTCCAAGTTTACGTAAAGCTGTACTGCCCCATATAGAATTCAAACGATTGGAGATAATCTGGCAAAAATAAGAACAAACGTAGCACTAACTTGTAGTTTATTCAGATTTTCTCTAATCGTTTGGATTCTATATAGTCCTGTCGCCAGGGGGGGTACAACGGCCTCGTTAATTCAGATGGACTTACTCAAGTTTTTTTTATGTATTTTGACCCGTAGAACACGAATTTTTTGGGTAACAGTTGATCCGGATGTCGATAAGATTGTTATATACCAAGAACTTGAGGAATCAAATAACAGCGATTTTTGGCAAAACAAAACAATATTTTGTATTTTTTGGGCCATTTTAAGTAAAAAATATTTCTACAAGTTTTTTCGTAGGATGCACAGTTTTCGAGATAAACGCGGTTGAACTTTAAAAAAATCGAAAAATTGCAATTTCTGAACCCGAATAACTTTTGATTAAAAAATAAAATAGCAAGTCTGCTTACCGCATTTGAAAGTTTAAGTCAAATTATATCGGTTTTGATTATTTGCATTGGTAAAAATTTATTTTTTTATTGTTTAACAAAGCTATAAACACGTAGGGTTTCCCGTGCTTTTACATGCGTTTTACCGCATGTAACGTAGAAATAGTCTTGATTGCACTAGTACCTATTCTACCTACTCGTTCGATTTTAAATGAGAAATCATAGAAACATCACTCACGCACTAGTTGTTTGTAGCTTTGTTTAACAATAACACAATAAATTTTTAGCAATGCAAATAATCAAAACCGACATAATTTGACTTGAACTTTCAAAGGCGCTAAGCAGAATTGCTATTTTATTTTTTAATCAAAAGTTATTCGGGTTTAAAAATTGCAGTTTTTCGATTTTTTGAAAGTTCAACCGCGTTTATCTCGAAAACTGTGCATCCTACTAAAAAACTTGTAGAAATATTTTTTGCTTAAAATGACCCAAAAAATACAAAATATTGTTTTGTTTTGCCAAAAATCGCTGTTATTTGATTCCTCAAGTTCTTGGTCTATAACAATCTTATCGACATCCGGATCAACTGTTACCCAAAAAATTCGTGTTCTACGGGTCAAAATACATAAAAAAAACTTGGGTAAGTCCATCTGAATTAACGAGGCCGTTGTACCCCCCCTGGCGACAGGACTAATATGGGACAGTACAGCTTTACGTAAAGTTGGAGCACCACATTGTATGTTGAATAACTTTTGTATTTATGGGAAACTAATTACTCGCTTGCGCCTGGAGGTAGAACAAACTTAGCACTAAGTGGCTATCTGTTTGAATATTCCGGAAACTTTTTATTTTCGAGTGGACCGTACAAGTTTATGTAAACTTAAAATGCCACATATTTTTTTCCATAATTCTTTTATTTTTTTAGAACAAACTCCGAAATTACAGAACCAACAAGAACAAACCTAGCACTATCTGCGACATTTGTTCAAAAATATATTGGGAACCGGAGTAATACAGGTTTACTGACATGGATTAAGTCTAACACTACGTATAATTTACATGGATGAAATAATAATTAAAGAATGTAACGTAAAAGTAAAAAAAAATGCATGTGGGCTAATGAAATTTAAGAAGAGTAAATATTTCAGAAGCATTCGGCCAAAAATGAGAAACAGCTACAAACAAGTAAAGAAAGAAATGAAATACTAAAAAAATATGGAATGAGAATTAATAAAAATTAATAAAAGTTATGGCCATGGAAGAAAATCAAGAAGAAGAAAAGATAAACATAAAAATAGAAGAAGTAAATATAGAACAAGCACAAACCATCCAATACTTAGGAGTTGAATTAGAAGACAACGGAAGACAGGAAACAGATATTAATAATAAAATTCAAAAAACAATGAACATATTATTAAATTCATAAATAATAAAAAAGAAATAACAAGAAAAACAAAAATTAATGTGTTCAAGTCAATATAGTCTTGTATTAACCTTTGGTTGCGAGTGGTGGGTTCTAACACAACGACAAGAGAGTAAAATACAGGCAGTAGAAATGGAATGCTTTAGACGAGTTCGAGGAGTTGCCAAAAGAGATATAACTACTACAAATAAGAGAATACAGAATAATATTTTATTTGAGAACACTTAAATAACTGAATATTTGGAAATAGAATCAACCTTAGAATTTATAGAAAGAAGGCAACTCAGTTGGTGGGGTCATCTTCAAAGGATGGAATATACAAGACCGGTAAAAGAAATTTGGCAGGCAAAAACGCAAAAAAGAAAGAAAAAAGGTAGACCACGAAAAAAATGGGATAGAACCCTAGGAAAAATATTCAAAAAAAGTAGAACCGCATGGACAGAAGCAAGGATGCTGGCCAGGCATAAGGATGCTGGCCATAAATACTAAGAAATGGGTCAAATTTGTACATAAAATATAAATAAGTTAAGTTAGTTAATAAACTAGTTAATAAATTAAGTTTAAGATTAAGTTGGATATAAGTACCTATTGAGTTGCTTTTGTATTGTATAGCCGACTTCATGGCATGTATGGCCCTACACCACTATTAGTAGGTGAGGAAAGTATGCTAAATATGCAATCACTCGGGCGCTTTGGGGACCTATTGGGTTGTAAAGAGTGGGTTCTAAAACTAAAAAAAGTTAAGTAAAGTTTTCCATTTTAGTGGGGACTTTCCATTTTTAATTTAATTTTCCATTTCCAACAATTGTTTTTCCGATTATAGCGCAATTTATCCGTAATTCGAAAAAATGTTTCAAATAATAGTTACTTATTTTTACGTAAGGAATCCGAATCTGTAATAAACAATGGGGGCTCCTATTTAAAATTTTAAAGTAACCCCTACCTAACCTCCATGGGGGTCGTGTATGGTGCGATTCGATAGATTTTTCAAACATACTGAATGAGTGTGCTTTTCAGTTTTTCGATCTGGTGTTTATTTCGCCAAATATCGCGGGATTCGTATTTAAAATTTTAAATTTACCCCGCACCTCTCACCGTGGCGAATCGTGTTTGCTATCATTCTATAGATTTTTGAAAAATATTGAGCACGTATTTTTTAGTTTTTACATCTATCGTACATTTCGCGAAAAATTCGCTTTTTTCTTGTGAATCTTTGTAACTCACCCATTTCCTTACGCCCCGCCCAAATCGTCAGATTTTTTAAATATACACTGTTTTGCATGTACTTAACTTACCTTATCTTAATCTGACGATTTCGAGTTTTTCTAAGGATAGATTTTTTTTCGGCTCCCCCTTAACGAACTCCCCTGTGTTTAGAGCCAATCTATGTTAGAGGTACATCTACAGGGTACCAGGTTTTTCTCATATGATAATCTGACGCGCTCGAGTTACTGCAAAAATCTCCGCAAAAAAATGTTAATTGGAAAAATAAACATTGCTTTTCGCTTAAATTAAATGTTCAAATGGCTAAGAGGCAAGTGGGTGGCAGCTTTAACATTGAATTTGAGTGAAAAACAATATTTATTTATCAAATATACATTTTTTCCTGTATTCAGCCAACAGTAAAATATTTTTCGAGTTAATAATAATATAATATTCAGGTCAGACGGCCCCTATACGCATTTAAAAAAATCCTTGATTACGTCATCACGCCCAGATGGATGACGTCACTAGTATGATATATATGCCAAAAGATTATATATATAACAGCCCTACAGGCCTTAGAGGCCCTTGGCTTCGATAGTCCTGACTAATTTCTTCCACTTTTTTCGGTCCTTACTTGCCAAAGTACAAAAAGGTTATACCTTTCGGTCCAAAAGAATATAATATAAAAATAAAAATCGATCTGTTACGGTATTTATCTCCAAAGTCGGACATTCTCGAGAAAATGAATTTATTCCTACTCAAACGTCCTCACTGTATATATGGCAATTTTAGAATACTAATTGTGGAAGCATTAATGATACATTTCAGTAAGCCTATTGAATATCGTTTAAATACCCAACTACTCCAGGGAAATAAGGTTTTTGTCGGGACACTTGAGCAGCCAGGTTGCAAATGGGTTTTTTGGCTACTATATAGGTACCTAATACATTATACATACAAAAATGCCTGTCACAGTTCGGACGAGAATTTTAGTTATTAACAAATAAGGGTCAAAAATGGCAGTTTTTTCGTTTGAATCGCTAGAGGTAAAAATAGGATAATTAAATATCTTATTTATAGTATTCTTCCTTTAGTAGATGAGCCAATGTTTAAAACGGCAGTTTTTTAATTTTGGTGTGATCATTTGTTGCTTCGAAAATTGCAAAATAAAACTAAAATTTCGAAAATAAAAAATTTGCTATAACTTTGGCGAAAGTGACCTTACGACTTTTATATTTCACAAAAAGTTGAGTCAAAGAGTCCATATACTGCACAAAAAAATTTTAAGACGATTCGTCAATTAGTTTAAATTTTATTCAATTTGTTTATCTCAATTCTTTTTTGTAATGTTATTGTTCAGAAAATAATAATTATATAGAAATTCTGTGAAAACCTTATGAAAGAACAATAGTCTTGTTTTCAAATTATTGAAGAAAATCATTAAAAAGTAATTTTTGTCACTACGAAAAGTAGTCACTACTTATTACTAAAGTAGAGTCATTTTTGGCTTGAAAACAATTTGAATAGCTTTGTTAATATTGACTGTAGAGTAAATTTACCTTGGAATTTCAAAAGCTGGTATTTTTACACAAATTAAAAAAAACTTTTCGCCTATGTTAATTACGGTCAAAGTTAGCCACTTTTATTATTTAATTCACAGTTACTTCAATATACATTAAATTCTCCTGTAACAGTGTTAGTTACCATACTACTCCGAAACGGCTTGGCCGATTTTTATGAAATTTTACAAGTATATCCTATGTGACTGAGAATAGGTTTTAATCTATTTTTCATACCCATAAGTTATAAGGGGGTTGCCCCCTGACATTTTTTAAAATTTTTTTGGACAAAATTGTCTATCTTAATTTTATATGATGTAGGCTTAAAAAATACATACAACCCTTAATTTACACTTTTCTATCACAACCCCTATTTGTTAATACCCATCTATATATTTACATCTATAAAATTCTCCTGTCACAGTGTTAGTAGTCATACTCCTCCGAGACCGCTTGACCCATTTTTATGAAATTATATATGTATATTTGGTAGGTCTAAGAATCGGTAGTAATCTATTTTTCATATCCCTGAGTGATAAGGGGAACTCCCCCTAACATTTTGAAATGTTAGGTGGGAATTTACGTACATAACGTACTCTACAAGACTACGAGTACATACAATTTAAAAAAATTATGATCATAATCCATCAACAAGCTCTGGAGATATTAATCGCAGCGTTTGAAGGATCAGTTTCATTTTTTGAGTGCACGGATTTTAATATTCATTTCCACCGACCACAAATCGATTTCATTAGAACGTTATTTTTAAAGCTTTATTAACAACTCTGTTGAAGTTTAAAGTTTACTCAAACTTTTACACATAAACTATATACCTTCAGCTTTGAAATGGCGCAAGTTGGGTTGCTTAATTGGTATAAACAAAGTAGCTGTCAATTAAATAAAAAAAGTGGCTAACTTTGACTGTAATTAACCTAAGCAAAAAGTGTTTTTTTAAGAATTCGTACAAAAATACTAGCTTTTCAAATCCCAAAGTAGTTTTAATCTGCAGTCAATATTAACAAAGTTATTCAAATTGTTTATGAACTAAAAATAACCCTACTTTAGTAAAATGTTTTCGGAATGATAAAAATGACTTTTTAATGATTTTTTTTAAAATACTTTGAAAACATGACTTTCTTCTTTCATATAGTTTTCACAGAATTGCTATTAAATTACTATTTTCTGAACAAAAATATTGCGAAGAAAAAGGTCACTGGGATAAACAAATTGAATAAAATTTAAATTAATTGACGAATCGTCTTAAAATTTTTTGTGCATTATACGAACTGTTTGTCTCAACTTTTTGTGCAATATGAAAGTATTAAGGTCATTTTCACAAAAGTTATAGCAATTTTTCTATTTTTGAAATTTTAGTTCTATTTTTCAATTTCTGAAGCAACAAATGATCGAACCGAAATTCAAAAACTGCTATTTTAAACCTTGGCTCATCTACTAAAAGAATAATAGTATAAATAAGATATTTAATTACCCTATTTTTACCAGTAGCGATTTAAACGAAAAAACTGCCATTTTTGACACTTATTTGTTAATAACTAAATTTCTCGTCCGAACTGTGACGGGCATTTTTGTATGTATAATGTATTAGGTATATAGTACCCAAAAAACCCATTTGCAACCTGGCTGCTCAAGTGTCCCGAACATGGTATATTTTTGCCTTATTTCCCTGGAGTAAACGAATATCCACTCTTATTAATGTTGCAGATCATTTTACTCATTAATTAGTACAATTTAAATATAATTTCTATTTTTTTTTCTTCGCCTAAGATCATAAAATGAGCATAATCACTGTCCATATAACCAAATAAATAATGAATCGTTAAATTCAAGTTATGAGTCATAATGTAAGTTCAAGTATATCTCCTTAGCCGATCCGAATACCAATTTTCTGAATAATTTTACAATTCCAATCCACATCATACTTCAAGATCGGTAATAGTATTAAAATCACGACATCCTATAAAATCAAGAAACACTTGTACACAAGAGAAAACTGTTTGATTCGACGCCGACATACTGATCACACTTCGATAAAAGCTGGTTCAAAAAACGAACAAACGAGATTGGTGGTATTTATTTTATGTATGAGGTCAAATCAGTATTTACCAGGTAAATTAGAACACTATTATTTTTAGAAAAATACCTACACAGTAAAGTTGACACCATCTATCTATCGCCAGTCGGCAAATTCAAACAAAAATATAACTCCAGACCATATTTTACCACCTTTAGTCCAGACAATATATATGTATTTAATATATTTATAGTTATAATTATTATAATTATTATATTATAATTATTAGTATATGTATTTAATATATTTTTACCACCAAAAATGAGATGTTTTAATCAAATATTGCTTCAAATATAATCTGCAGAATAATTTTGAATCACAAAATTGGAAAGAAATCCTTTGTAAAAGGTATAAAATTTTTTTATTAAAAATCCCTTAAAAGGGCTAGGTACATCACAACAAAACGTTTTCGATTTTTTATAAAAAATCATCATCAGTGTTCGATAAACTGGATGCTAGCTGAGCCACAAAAGAAAAATATCGGGGTAAAAACCCTTTACATATAATATAGATGCCTTAAAAGTGCATACTTCGATAAAAAGGCCTGTGATGGTCACATGGCAAACAGGATAATGCCCTACTTCGATACGTTACACCATAAGTGCATACTTCGATAAAAAGGCCTGTAATGGCCACATGGCAAACAGGGATTGAGTTGATCACATTTCAATTGAAATTGAGTTGATCACATTTCAATTGAAATGTGATCAACTCAATTTTGATCCCACGTGTTGGGAAACCTGTATACCTTACCTTAGGGCATTATCCTGTTTGCCATGTGACCATCACAGGCCTTTTTATCGATGTATGCACTTTCAAGGCATCTATATTATATGTAAAGGGTTTTTACCCAGATATTTTTCTTTTGTGGCTCAGCTAGCATCCAGTTTATCGAACACTGATGATGATTTTTTATAAAAATCGAAAACGTTTTGTTGTGATGTAGCCCTTTTAAGGGATTTTTAATAAAAAAATTTTATACCTTTTACAAAGGATTTCTTTCCAATTTTGTGATTGATGGTATACAGCCAACTACAGGAAAACCTTTTCTTTTCCTTGTGAATTTTGAATCACGTTCCGCTAATGAACTTGCTTTTTTGTCCTTAAAAGTAGAAAAAAGTTTCAATTCTATTGCTTAATATTTCATCTAAATATAATCGTCTAACAATTTTAACTGTAATAATGCCCAAGTATACATTTTCAAGTGTTAAACTGATTGATTTACAATGAGTAACCCGGTTGTAAAAATACCGGCGTGTGCCTTATCACAAAGGGACATCGGTTACTCGAATTTCATAACAATACAAATGTTATTTGTTTGAATTTGCCGACGGGCGAAATATCTATGGACCCGACTTTACACAGTTGGAAAAGGAGATATACAGGGTTGCATACTGTCACCAGCATTCGTTAACATATACTTTGAAAATATCTTTAGAGGGGCCTGGGACGAATCAGAAGATGGTATTGCAGTAAAGTAAATGACCAACTTATAAACAATATTACATATGCAGACGATACAAGACCAAGGCTTACCGTGAAAGATTTGAGCAAGAATAAGACTAAGCCTGCAAGACTCTTGCGTCTTGCAGTAAGAACTGAGGGTCGTTTTAGAGAGTATATTATTTCGGGTATATTCTTAGACACTCTATGAGAGGCAAAAAAATGATTAACAAAAATTTGGAAAATTTGACTTATGCGCATTACGAACAATACCACAAACATACATAGCGAATCAAAATATCTATTAAAATAACACTTGACACATGTGACAGGTACTCAGAGATCATTATTACAATGCGAAAATAAAATATTTTACATGTTTTCCCAGCAGACGACATCTTCGCTCTGAAATTAATTGTCCAAGTTTTGAGAATAGCCGGCCTTTATTCATAAATTAATATTCTTGCGTAGCGACCTTGCGATGCCGACAAAAATATCGTTAAAAATCTGTAGGTGATAAAAAATATACCTATTACATCTTATCGTTATATAGAATAGTAAGACTATTATGTATATTTTTTCTGTTGATATTGTGCAATGACCTCATTCGGTTAGACAAAATTTGCTGAAAGAATGCGGCTAATACTGAAAAGTATTAATAACGAGACATATTAATGCAGATAATGCCGGCTATACATACCGTGTAAACAAAATAACGAAATATTTAATAACGATATACTGTCTACCGAAGCATAAGAATGCCTCGGAAGAATATGAACAAAGAAATATTACAGTGAAATGTAGGCAAGACAAAATCAATCGACTGTTCTTTTGTTACTCTTTATGTTTGGTGATATACACTACTCCAAGAAATTAACGCACCACCTTAAAAACGGGTCATTTTTATGTCTTCAATTTTCTAAACCTGTTGTCCGATAGAAGTGATTTTTTTAATATGTTATAGCCTTATTCTTTAACAATATCGCTGTAATAATACTATTGCTAGGCAGGTAAATTGTCATTGTATACCGGGTGTACCAATCAAACTGTGTTTTTTTTCTCAAAGTTCGCATCACCCTATGGAATATTCTAGCTTATAAAATATTGAAATTAAAACCCAACTATAGCCTCTTATATTTTCTTAACATTTTGTTTTTTGAATTATTCGCTTATGTTGGAGAATAAAAAGTTACGTACTTTTTTTAGCTAGCCACGTTTTTCATCAATACAGGGTGTTTTAAATAATTATGGCAAACTTTAAGGGGTAATTACTCTGCACGAAAAAGAAATGACAGTTTGCTTTTAAACGTATGTTCGCAAATGCTTCGTTTCCGAAATATTGGATGTTAAAATTGTTCTTACAAACTGGCGATTTATGTATTGCTCTAAAACCGGTTGAGATATGCGAATGAAATTTGGTAGATTTTAAGAGGTAGTTATTACGCATTTTTGACATACAATTATGATTTTAATATTCACTAATGGCGCGCATACCTACGTGTTACCGGTTTGTTTAGAATTACCCCTTAACATTTGCCATACTTATTTCACTGTATTGATGAAAAACATGGCTAGTTATTAAAATACCTAAATAATGAATGGGTTGCATGTGTGAGTCCATACTATTGTAGTAAAGAAAAGAGAGACGTTCTCACAAACAATTTATTTTACAACTGACGACCGGTTTCGCTGTCTACAATATTCACAGCATCTTCAGGTCACGGTAACAGTAAAATTAAATGCTACAAATATCAAAAAACCAGAGTTAGTTAAGTGGTCTGGTTGAAATCAAAAGGGTAATGATCAAGCCAATATTTAATATTTGATATTTAATATTTAATATTTATTATTTGATTTAATATTTAATATTGGCTTGATCATTACCCTTTTGATTTCAACCAGACCACTTAACTAACTCTGGTTTTTTGTTATTTGTAGCATTTAATTTTACTTTTACCGTGACCTGAAGATGCTGTGAATATTGTAGACAGCGAAACCGGTCGTCAGTTGTAAAATAAATTGTTTGTGAGAACGTCTCTCTTTTCTTTACTACAATAAAATACCTAACTTTGTTGTTATCCAAGCGAATGAATAAAAAAACAGAATGTTAAGAAAATATCAGACTTTTCAGTATTTTATAAAGGCTAGAATATTTCACAGGATGATGCGAACTTTGAGAAAAAAACACAGTTTGATCGGTACACTCATTGGTGCCGGTACGGTATCCGGTACCTATAGGTACAACGACAATTTAACTTTTAGCAACAATATTATTACAGCGATGTTGTTAACGAATAAATAATTCAAGCTTAAAAGTTACCTAATCTGTTAAGTTATTCTAAGATATGTAATAGGCTAATGGGAAACTGCGAGACTTGCAAGACTCTTGCTGCAAGACCAAGACCAAGACCAAGACCAAGACCAAGACCTGGAGCGCAATACCAAGACCAAGACCAGGTGTACTGTTGCAAGACCAAGACCAATACTGTCTAAGTCTCGTCTTGGTCTTGCATTTGGGCAACACTAGTAAGAACACTGACACAAGCGTCCAAATTACAATGAGCGATACACCGTTAGAAAGAATGGAAAAAATATGCTATTTGCACTGCGATATTAAGGATACTTGGGATCATAGCTAGGAAATAAAACTTGATAAAGCCAGAAGCTCTTTTAACTACCTTAGGAAGATTCTCTGCAACTTATTTATAATAATATAAAATATACGCATAAGAATTCTTAACTGTTACGTCTTGAGTGTCCTCCTCTACTGAGTAGAAAACTGGAGTCATAGTAGATGCCATAAAACGATTAGAGGCATTTGAAATGTGGCGCTATCAACGTGTATTAAGGGTCTTATATATACACCAGACAACTAACATAACTATTCTCCAGAGGCTAAGAAAAGACACAAAAATTATTAACACCGTCAAAAATCAGGGATCCTAAGTGAGTGGCAAAAACCGATGGCAATTTTTAGTGTCCAATCTTCGAAATATTGAACCGAACATTAAACCTTGGAGATGTGGAGATGTTTCCCCACCAAAAGAAGAGATCAAGTAACAATAACCCATCTTAGATTAGGTCATACGAATGCAACACGCAAGTTTTGAATCACAAAAGAACCCGAACCAAATTGTGTGCAGTGTAACGTAAAGCTCTCGGTGAAACTAATTAACAAACTGTCCAGTTTTCTCTGTAGCGAGAAGAAATTACGGTATCCCAACAAACCTCGAGGAAGTACTTGGTGAAAATTGTTCTTTCGCCGATATTTTAAATTACTTAAAGTCTATTAATTGTATAAATATCTAATATTTAATATTCTAAACTTGCTTCTCGCTAATAACCTTCGGGTTGATGCGAATTTGTCAATAAAAAAAGCGAAAATTGGCTTAATTCATGGCTTACCTATGTGTATGCTGCACATAACACCCATATAGCAGGGGTGGCCAAACTGTGGCTCGCGAGCCACATGTGGCTCTTTGAAGGATTATGTGTGGCTCTCAATAAATATCTAAATCACTTTTAATTTTTTTCTTTCAAAATGTCTTAAATAAGTTAAGTAAGTAATTATTACTGACAACAAAAAATATAAAAGACTAAGTGTAACATCAGGACTTTGACAAGGAGATCCCTTATCACCGTCACTATTCAATTTGGCCTTAGAGTATGTAATAAGTAAAATATCATCTGAGATGTCAGACAAATTTGCGAATTGATTATCAAAACTATTGTTGGCCTTTGCTGGGGATTTAGGTGCAGTTGCTTATTCTACAGGAGACGTGAGAGAGGTGTTTTCACAACTCGAAGAAGAAACAGGTAGTCTGGGCCTTCGAATAAATGAAGAAAAGACGAAATACATGCTATTAACCAAAAATCCAAGACCAAGAGTTAGGCAGTACATAACTATTAATGACTACAACTTCGAAGTAGTAAAAGAGTTTAAATATCTGGGGCGGTGATCATAGCCACATATAAAAAGAGGTCTCGGCAAGGATAGCTGCGGTGAATAGAGCATCTTACTCCCTATCATCATTGTTAAGATCCAAGTTGCTAAAAAGGCATTCTAAATTAATGCTGTACATAGTGTACATGCCAATTATTCGCCCAATGGTTACATATGGAAGTGAAACGTGGACTCTACATCAGCGGAAAATAAATATGCTGATGGTATTAAAAGGAAAGTTCTCAGAATGATATTTGGCCCCCAAAGAGTTGAATTGACAGGAGAACTGAACTGATGACTGTATGGTAATAAAAACATCGTAAGACATATTTATAAAAGCTAAGATAAGATAGGCAGGTCATGTGGTAAGATCAGAGGAAGACAGAGTGTTAAAGTTTTTTTTTGCGAGAAGGTAGAAGATCAGTAGGCCGTCCCAGAAAAAGATGGAAGGATGATGAAGAATCTAAATATACTTAAATAGTAAAGGCTGCTTGTAGAATTATTTCCATATTTGAAACAACGTTGTGAACCATTTTATTTCACTTTAAAAATCGTGAAATCCAAACATTGAGAGAAAAATTGTATACCTTTTTTACACTTTCTAAATTTAAATAATTGTTTAATTGCGGCTCGCGAAAAATTTCAAATTTTGAAAAATGGCTCGGATTATCAAGGAGCTTGGCCACCCCTGCCATATAGCAAAAAGTACGAATACGATAAAAGGAAAACTTCATAGTTCCCATACACAAAAACAAAATGTATTAATTACATATAACTGTGATATTCTTCTTATTAAATCATTCCTTTTAAACCAGTAGCAATAGTTAAACAATACATCAACTATTCATACTGAGGCAGATTCTAGAGGAAGGACGACAATCTAACAGACCTATACATAACCTCTGTATAAGCTTCAAAGATGATAGCGTAGAGAGAGAAGTCGAGTATACGATATCGGATCTCTTAATGCCCAAGAATTTCATTAAGATGATACAAAGTCTATAATATAATATATGTATGTAAAAAAATTTATAATTTCATTTAGCAAATATTCTTAATATAAACCAACTATCAACAGTATTGTAGAACATCGTAATTTTACTATTGCACTACGTTGCCAGAGTTGCCAGAGTAAATGTAAAATGCTTGGTTTGAAAATGTCTTGCACCGGTTTCTTGATGAAAAACAGGTTGATTATTCAACTGAAGTGCTGTAGTGGTTTTATTGTCTTCCCTTGCTAATTAGCACTAGAAATAGTCTGAGTTCTCGAGTAATTCTGAAACACTACAGTAAAACTCTACTTTAAAAATGGGTTCCAATTTATGCTTATAGGTTATATATGCCTATATAACCTATGCCAATATACCAAACCTATTTTCTACAGTTGTCGTCCTCGAGATAGTCTATAGTTGAAAACCGTGTGTTAATAATTATTGGCAAATCTGTCTTTAGAATTTGGGCGTACCAAATGAGGTATTAACCTGGTTAATGCAAGCAGGGCGGGTCCAATATGCGTTGTGCTAATTATAAAAGTGTGAAACGCATCAAGCAAGAATAACTAATGTTCTTGGCATGTTCTGGGACTGAGCTGAAGTGGTGGAGTATCTAAAGTAAAAGTGTATGTTAGCAATAAACTAAACACCACTATGAAATAAACATGACAGCAAAAAATAACGATTTCTCACCACTACGTTTCATATATTTTTATAAGATATTTTTTAGTAGTTACACAAACTGTATTTTTGTAAACCAATCAAGAATTAAAATATTAGCAAGTTACGTTACATTTTGTATCCACTATAATTTCAGACGCCAAGAAATGTTGTAATAGTATTGTTGGAAAAATTATATCACGGTTCTTTAGAGGTAAGACAAGACAAGACTTTAGACAAGACTAACATGAACAAGATGCAGATTATCACTAATCTGGTGCTAAATCGTAATATTGCTGTAGATGGAAGGGATATTGAGCAGACTGCATCCTATAAGTACCTACTTAGGATATGAAATTCGGTCGGACAGAGATAATGAGACATGTGAACTCACACGTCGCGTAGGATTAGCATAGGCAGTGCTAAGTAAATTAAACTATGTACTTATATCGGAATTACCCATATGGCTCAAACAGAAAAACTGTGACCAGTGATTATTACCTGTAGGTACTCTCTTATGGAGCGGAAACATTATCTCTCACAAAAAAAATAATGAACAAGATTCGCGTGACCCAGAGGGATATGGAGAGCCAGATGTTGGGTGTCTCTCTGAGAAACCAGATTCCCCACGAGATACTTCGTAGAATAAAAACAACACTATCGAACTAATCCCGTCGCTAAAGTGGAATTGGACAGGACACGTCGCCAGATCATCAGACAACCGATAGACAAAATGTAGTGTCGAGTAGAGGCCACGACAAGAAGCACTACGGAGCAGAGAACGCCTAACAATAGATGGACTGACGACCTGAAGTGTGTTATCATCAGTAGACTTAGACAAATATGCAAATTAAAAAGTATGAAATATGCGCATAAATATGCAGTATTTTATGCAAAAATATGCAGTATTTTATGCAAAATATGCATATTTATCTAGAAAATATGCATGTAATAAAAAATATTACAATATTTTTTATTTACAAAAATACTTACAATATTATAAATACATAACATAAACAATTATTTTAACATATAAATATTATTTTGAATTGTGGTAAGAATAGATTATCAAATGATGTTCAAAATTTTCTAACAAAAACTTATGGCATCTATCTGAATACATATAATTGTAAATAGAAAAACTTCTTTCGACATCAACTGATGTAACTGGGGCATTTTTCAAGTTTACTATTATAATAGATGGTTCTACATTAAGTGGTTCGGAAAATGTTCCAGCTAGTACTTGAACCACTTCAAAAAGAACCTGGTAACCACTATTTTTTCCATGGTTACTTTAAATTTTTGAAAAAATTTCCTTTCCAATAGTAGGTACCTTTAACGTTTTGACACAATGACTCAAATTATTCTTTTATTAAAACTGTACTCTCTAACAATGATAATTTGGAGGATTCTAATTGATTTATAGTTTTCTGGACAAAACTATAATTTGATTTTATGAATGACAGTTGCTGTTGGAGGATGTTATTTCGGAAGGCTTGCTTAGCTTCCAATAAAGATTGGCAACTATCATCCGTTAAAAGGTTAATTGTCATTTTTTAAATCAACAAAATGATCAGCATAGAAATTAGCTGCTTCCAACCATGTTCCCCAACGTGTTAAAATGAGTTGCGGTGGCAGTGGAACAGCAGGAAGCATATCTATGTAACATTGTATTCTTACAGGTGATTTCAGGAATACCTTTTTGACGCTCGCTATCAAACTGTTAACTAGTGGAAATTTTTTTCTTACTTCCTCAGCAACTCTGTTTATTCCATGCGCTAAACAAGTGACATGTATTAAGTTTCGATAAAATATTTGTAAATTTTGTCCTGCTTTCACCATATATGGTGCGGCATCAGATAAAATAAGCAATATTTTATCATTAGGCACAGCAACAGGAAGAAAAAAGTTTGCTAGTGCTTATTATTATTGTAGAAACCGTGATATTGTTAGAGCGTTGGTTTTTTCCACTTGCTTACAGGAAATTAAACACGATTTTGGAAAGGTTTCATCGCTAAGTACACCAATCAATAAGGGCACAATGTATCTTCCTGACGAGTCAGTGGTCTCGTCCACACATATGTAAACGTAATTATTACCTATTTCGGCTTTTATGTTGTGGATAACTGAAAAAAAAAAAAATTGACATTATTTCTCTTTACAGTTCGTTCACTGGGAATGTTTTATTTACGATATTTTTTTAAAAAAGAACTAAAGTTTTCATTAGATAATTTTGAAAGCGGTATATTAGAAGATAATAATGCACTACACAAGTCTTCGTTAAAAGTTTCTTGTTCGGTTTGTTTTTTGGAACTTGACTGAAAGCACTTGGGCACTGAAGGTTGATATTTTTCACCGGATGTGGTTTTTACTTTTTTAGCTAAATGTTTCGCGGTTTTGACATGCTGATCTATTTGAAATACTTTTTCAGATGGAATTTAAAAAAGAATATAAATATTCTATAGTTGTTCCCATTTTTAAAATCTAAGATTGTAGAAATAAAATAAAAATGAACCGTTTTTGCATAACAATTAAAATATCTAAATTAAATCAAATAAAAATCAGTGTAGTAATCTTGAAAATGTCAAGAAATGACTGTGCAAGAAGGAAGAACCCCCAAATATTTACAAGAGGCTCTTGGTCTTTTGTGTTTACATTTCAAGAAAAAATACTGTGCGCATAAATTAAAAGCACTTAATTAATGAAGTCCAATATATGATATGTTTTTGTTTTTAGTAAAATTAAAGCAAACTATGCTATTGTTAGAAAAAAAAAATGTTAGCGACCTTTCAGTAGACTATTGAATGATTTGAATTTTAAATAGGTATCCTATTTTTTATCGCAAGGAGTTTAAAAAAATGCTTGAAAAAAGAAAAAATACAACGGTTTATTGCGAACTAGCCTTGTGTCGGTACTTTTCTTAAACATAATCTCTAATTTTGAATTCTTTGTACCACCGTGTAAATTTTTAAAATAAAATAGAAAATAATACGTATTAAACCGTAAAATAATTACGGTTTTGCCACAACATGAGCAATAAACTTTATCCATATCCATAGATAGCTCTTTGTAAGGTTTTATCCACGTTGAAACATTGCTTATTTTCGGAATTTTTAAAGCACAATAATTATTCACAATTAGAAATACACGTTGTTTACGCCTCCAATTTTACAACAAAAGTAAAACCAAGTGAAACTGACCGCCAAATAAAAATTTTAACCTAGAGACATAAACTGACAAACACAAACCCTTAATTCCAGGACAAAACGTGACAAAACTATAAGCCGCTGTCTTTTATTAGTTACTATACCAAGAATTTGAATACCAAGTGATTATAAAACAAAATTTAATATTGGCATTTTCATGCTATCTGTAAGTTTGAATATAAAAATATATAGTTAACACCAAATTTTCAAATTATATTCACTTTATCCTCACTTTTATAAAAATATGCTAAATTTGAAATGTTTGCATTTTTTATGCATTATATGCAAAATATGCAATTTGCATATTTGTTTAAGTCTAGTCACGTCTAGTTATCAGTAACAAGACGCCAGCGGCACAAGACAGGGACAGATGGAAAAACTGAGGGAAACCAGATGTCCAGCAGTGGACGCACGAACGCGGACGTAGAGGAGTACAGATTGATAGTGATGGAGAACTTTTGAAATCTGTCATGAGAGAACTGTATGGATTTACTTGAAGAACTGATTTTGAACGCGATTCAAATGAAAATAACTTTTTAATACATACAATGAATAACGTCGGGTACACTGTCTGTAGTGATAATATCTACAATCTACAACCTAGTTCGAATAAACCAATCTCTCGAAATACTATGTACTCCTCGTAGATCGAGAACTCGGTAATAATGTATCGTACCTATTTGTTTCACAGTCGTTTTAACAAAGTTGATAAGCCTCGGCATTGGCATCGGAGTTAAAATTTCGTGTCGGTTTTCCAAAGGCTACTAATTAAAATCGTTCAGTTGTTGAGAATTCATATTTTGTGGAAAAATATATCTGTAATTATCTTACGGTTTTATGTACAATTCTAAATTTCTGTATACAGTTTACCCACCAGACATCTCAATTTTTCTGTTTATTGGTTTCATATTGCATTAGGCAGGCATTTTGCACATCAAAGAAACATGAAACGTAAAACATGAAACATAAAACGTGAAACACGTTTCATGAAAATAAAACAATGCTAAACAAATAGAAGTCCGCACGCCAATGAAACGAGTGTGATTCATGCGTGTGAAACATTTTTATCTTCCGAAGGCGCACACCAAAGAAACATGAAACGTGAAACACGTTTCATGGAAATAAAACACTGCTAAACAAATAGACGTCCACATATCTATGGAACGAGTGTGATTCATGCCCATGAAACATTGTTATCTTCTTAAAACGTGTTTCATGAAAGAGGACGTGTTATATTTTTCGATATCAGTTTCATTGTTTTGAATAATTAATTACGTGCGTAAAATAAATGACGACCAAGAATTTAATATTGCATTGGTTTTTGTGGTGGAGCAGAACAAAGAGTTATACAATTATAACCTGGAGTGGTACTCGAATAGACAATAACAAGAAAATATCGTTTTTTTAAACCAGGACCCACAACCAAATATTATGTACTATGGTTATGATTTTTGGACAGTAATAGGAGTTTCCACAATAGCAACGACCTCGTCATCATCACTTTTTATTATTTACTATAAAATTTTTATTTTTGTTTCTTTGATTAGTATATTATTGTAGGCAACAGAGGTTGAACTTCGCAAACTCGACAGAAGTGCGGTTTTACTTTTTTTCCTGGTATATCAAGGGGTGCTTATTATGAGACTAACATTTTCATAAAAGATTTGGCCCGGAACACCCATTTTTATTCCTTTAAAGGGGGTAGAGAAATATCCTACTCCATCAGTAGAGTTTTTTATAAATATATATTATGGTTATGGCAACATTCCTGAGTAAACTACCCTTATCCCTGAAAATAAGTTTGGCGAGCATGTTTTTACGATTTTTTCATTATCTATATATTTTTTTGAAACAACGCTTATACAGAATTAATGACCACTATTTGCTCTACAAATAAGGTTCTATGCATTTTTTTCGTATAGGCAACCGCTACGGCACAGTGGCGCCGCAAACCTCAGAAATGCTTTGGCGGGCTCCAGTTTTTGTTTTTTTTTTTTTTCGTCACCTATTCATTTTATTAATAACATACTTATGACAAATAAAAGAACACACTGTCTGCTACATATTATGACCTATATATATTTTACTTTTTTGCACCCTAAAACCACAGTGGTGACCCAGAGTCAATTTTTGTATATTTTCTTTATTCATTTTCCTTTTTTTTGGGTGGTTTCGGGAAAAATATGGGGGTGAATTATACAAATTTGTAAATAACACTTGTACATGGGTAATCGCTGAAAGTTTTTTTACACTAGCATAAGCGGTTCAGTGGGTATAAAAAAGACAATGCCCTTAAGAAATGGGCAATGCCTTTGAATGAAACCTATACCAAAAAATCAGACATTTATTTGTGATTAATTGCCGCTGGGTTGCTTCTTGATTCCCATTATGGCTAGGGAATAGCTATTTGTATAACAAGGGAGGAAAGTGCTACTTTTTCTCCCGAGAATGAAGTTTACTGCCCGACGCGTAGCGGAGGGCAGTAGTCATTCAAGGGAGGATAAGGCACTTTACTCCCATGTTATACATATGGTTTTTCCACCTTCCTCACATCAATAACAAGTCATTTTTCATTTTTACTTAATTTATTTATGTAACTAACAAAATTTATTAAAACTTAAACTAACAAGTAGGTACAATATAACTGTCAACTGTCAAATATAAGTCAAATTATTAATGTAAACATTGTTAAATCAAAATAACAATTTACTGTTTTTTACCATTCTGCAAAATACAGGGTGTTTTATAAATAAACGTTAAAATGTATAGATACTTACGTAATAGAAAATAGATATTGTATAAGGCGTCAATAAGTTATATTTCATGAATGAAATACCATGACGTCACTTTTACTTTTCCTCCCTAGGGAGAAAAAGTACAATTTTGCTTCCTACAATCAGGTCCGGAAAAGTATACTTTCGGTAGAGGTTGGTGGAAAAATAATTTTTTTAAAACATCTTTTTTAAAAACTTTGGGGCGCCACCTCCGCTAAACGGTGTGTGATAGATATATGCTGTCGCTGAATAAATTGTAGGAAATATAGTCCTCTTCATATTTATATTAAGGAATTTTTTGCAATAACGTACAGGAAGGGCTCTATTTCGCAAAAACCACAAACTACCCCCTTTAAAGGGATGAAAATGGGTGTTCCGGGGCGAAATCTTTTAAGAAAAGTTAGTCTCTTTAAAAGCACCCCTTGATATACTAGAAAAAAATAATAATAAAACCGGATTTGTGTCGAGTTTGCGAAGTTCAACCTCTGTTTCCTACACTATATAACATGAAACGGTTTCGTTCTTCACAATTTATTTGTTTCATGTTTCACGTTTTATGTTTCAAGTTTCTTTAATATTAAAAAGCAATTAAAGAGCGGCGCCGACAGCAACGACCACGTCACTATCCATTGCCGACTATACAAATTTTATTTTTGTTTGATCGATTTGCATATCACATGAAACGGTTACTTTTTTACAATCTATTTGTTTCATGTTTCACGTTTAAAGTTTCACGTTTCATGTTTATTTGATGTGCTTTTCCTATTTCTATTTCTCTTGTTACAATGGCGTTCTTTTGGCTTATTTCAGATGCCCCTGATGATGCTCTAGAAGCGAAAGTATACTTGGGCAAGATTTATTAAGACTCAGGGCTTAATGTCTGCCTTTAATTTTCATAAATTCTTTGTTTGTCGTTATCCTATAGTGTCCTGTTGCTTCATCAAGCACGGGCCCAAAGATCTTTCTCAGGAATTTTCTCTCCTAAACACGTAGTCTCTCTTCGTTTGCATTTGTTATCGTCCACTTTTCGCTTCCATAGTTCTGATGAGTACTTTTGAAAAGAAAACGTTTAAGTTGGTTAAAAAAACTCATTAAAAATCATGTTTTGGTCATTTATTTGTTTATTTATATGCGACGTATATATAAGGACTCTAAGCATGAAAAAACCTTTGGGATTGAGGGACAAACATGCAAATTCAGGCCTGGCATAGAAAGGGTTAAAATCAGCTTTTCGTACACGTGTTGTGTAAAGCACGGCTGTTTACTTTTCTGCGGATCGCCTGCGATTGCTGACACTTCCAGATAAGCAACGCGCTTGCTTAAAGTCTTGTAGCGGCAGTAAGGCCCAGATAGTTAGTCTCACCATTCATTGCAGGGTTGGCCGTTTTCTCTACAAAAAGTACGGCTCAAGAAAATAGGTTGATGTAGTTTCCTCTTTGGGGTTTTGTCATCTTATACAGAAGCTGTTCGCCTGGAAGTATCAGCATTCGCAGGCGGTACGCAGAAAATTGACCTGCCGTGCTTTACACAGCAGGTGTACGATAACACTGATTTTAACGTACATACAATCGACGAATACCACGCTTTTCACGTCATATGTGGCATTTCTGGTATTGTACCAAAACAAGCAGTAGCTCCTAAACAATCCATTCCTCGGATAAAAAAGAAACCCGTGCCTGAGGTTTATGGAAGTCAGGGAGCTGTTCAACTAATTCATTTTAAAAGGACAAAACCTCAAGGTTTATCAGAAATCAAGATAACAGATCCGAAGGAAATATTCACACCAACTGAAACTGTGACTCCATCTGTGCCTGATCTTCTGTGGCTCTAAGGGAAAAGCAGATACATTCGCGGCCTCTTAGGAGGGAATGAACTCATGGAAGCTGTCACAAGAGACATACCATAACTTTGAGCTAACATTTTATTATCTGTACAGAAAACTAGAAGAAATTTATCAAATGACAGCATTCTAATAAAAAATAAAGTTTTGGAATGTAAAAAGTGGGTTTTGCCGAGACCGTTAAAAATTGGCAATTTTCAACTTGTACTTTAAAACGAACGGTTCGTCTGAAAACAAAAGTAAATAGTGGTATTTGTAGATAATTTTAAGTACTTTAATTTCTGTTAAGAGATCATTTACTAAAAGTTAATAGTTTTCGAGATTTGATCAAAGAAGCAGAAAAAAGCTGAATTTTTTCGTTTTTTTTTTCGAGTTTTTCAATGTTTCGGCAAGAAATTTTGTTTGCAAACCTCATATTCGGATTCAGCAGCCCAAAATCCATATAATCAAAGAAATCAGAACTACTCCAAAACTTTCCTAGTCAAAACACAATTTTATTGAATTATGTAGCTCACTTTTTTTGTGCTTCTATAACTACGGTTTTTTATTTCTACTGGTACAAAACGCGGCAAAATAAACAGTACTGAAATGCGCATGCCTCCAATGTTAGGTGGTTCAGGATGGTTCTCAGTTTTCCAGAAAAAATTTTCAGTCATACGGAAAAAGCCGCGAAAACGGTCCAAGCTTAAAACAATGGTTCAACAATGGTTCCAGCAGGACGGGGCAACCTGATATATGGCCAGGGAGTCTCTTCGAATACTTCGCGATCATTTTAGGAGATCACCAGACCTAACGCCACCTGATACGTACATATGAGGAATGATGAAAGAGGCAGACCGATCCATCATCTGAGATTCCGGAATTGCTGACATTGAGCAATGCTGAGTTGAATTGCTGAGCTTCTAATTTGAGAAGAAACATCTTGTGGACAGTCCACAATATGGTTCCTCCCAATATAGAAGGTCTACACAAGTTTTGCAGTCAAATTACTACTAAAATGCTAAAAATACCTTGAAAACTTAAAAAACCTAATAATGAAGTTTGTTGAGCTATAGTATAATGTAAACTAGTGGATTCTTCCTCCTTCCTGGTCTGGTCAGTCCTTTATTTTTGTTTCTGTATTTTAAGCTGATGATGGCTTGTGATGAGCCGAAACGCGTTCTTGTATGGCCTTTTAATATAAAAAATTTTTGTGGTACTTCTTCCAATTTTTTGTACTTCGTTTGATTATTGTGATTGTTTGAACAATTGACAATACTAAATATTTACTTGTTCCCAAATTCCCGATATTGATTTTACAATCATTTTTTAAGCACTCTTTACATGTCCAAATAAATTCTCATCCTGTAAACTTCTGTGTTAACTCCTAAAAGTGAAATGTAGACATACAAAGTTTTTAACTTTACAAACCTCGTGAATAAACAAATATACATTCTGGTGAATCAGTCCAATGCCCAAGGGCATCAATATAGTGTTGAATAAATAACGACTCTAGTCCGATTCTGTATGAGCCAAAGGCCGTCACCTCTTGCTGCCAGTGTCAGTGTTTACTGCTTTCAGAACACCGCAGTAAATTACCTGTGGCCGCAATTGTTCCAAATTACACATAGACATCCCCGAAATTGTTCTAGCATCGTTTCTCGATATACAATCCGCAAAATCAAAGGCGAACACCGTTCAACGTATTTCTTGACAATGGCGGAGAAAAGGGATCATTGAAAACTACTCGAGTTGCTTGGGAACAAAAAAGAATGAAGAAAATTGCTCCATGGGAAGCCGAGAAAATGCATTTTTTTAACGTATACCGATTTTGAACTTTAAGATTACATTTTCTCCAACCAAATTTTTGATTGGAATTTTGCTATTTTTGGCAATTTTCACTCGTAATATCGATAGTTTTTATTATAATAATATATGTTATGAGTATTTTAAAGATACCAACATTGGTGTGGAGAAAGAGGACAAAAATAAAAAGGTGATTGTTCAAAAATTATGATCCTATTATTTATATCTTTGCCGTAAATGCCGGTCAATTCTGACCGGTTGTATCTCAGGAACCACTCATCACAATTAAACGTTTTTCTTTTAAAAGAAGCTTCCTGCCGCTTCTTTTCCAATACCGTTTTCATGATTTAATTTAATTTAATATTTCCCGAGATATTTTATTTGATTATAAGTCAAAAAATTGTTTATAATTTTAAAATATTCCTGAGGCCGCTTTAATAGTCCAATTTTAATTCTGTAAAGTACATTTGATAGGTACAGTGCCTTTTTAGACAAAAATCATAGTTATTCTTATGTATCATAATTATTGTGGTTATTATAGCGAACGTAAATTTTTAATTAACAATTCAATTGTTGCTAAACTGTTCATTTAAGTTCCATCGGCTTCTGCAATTATAATCTATACGAAAAGAGCCTTTATATTACCAAGTTATTTAATAATCGATAAACAATTACTTATATAAAATTTTAGTTGAAAATTAAAGATTTTGTTGGAGAAACCCGAATTTTCCGGAAAAAATTTTCGTCAAAGTAAATCGGGAAAAACACGTCTCTATGCAGAATTTAATTACGGTGAATTTTTATTTGGGTGTTTTTGGTGTAAAGTTAAAATCTTTGGAGTTATAGAGCAAAAATTTAAAAAATACACGATTTTCGTGTTTTGTAGTAGCACACTATCTGCGGACACTATCTGCGGAATTTGCATACCTATATTATTAATATGGGCCATTCCACGAACATACGCCTGTTTTGGATTACTTCGACAATGAATATATTACTGTGCAACATAAGAAGTACGAAAGTAAATGGCGCTAATAATTATTCCAATAAACAACAATGTAATTTGCAATTTACTTTCGTTCTTCTTATTTTGCACAGTAAAATATTCGTTGTCGAAGTAATCCAAAACAGGCGTATGTTCGTGGAATAGGGATATAATACAATCATTAGATTCGATTCCAGCAATAAAATTGATGGTAAATAACTTTTCCCTGTATTTTGCTAATTAGCCCAGAGTAACGTTATTAAAAACTAAATATGTAGAGATAAACACCTACGATAAAGTTGTTTTTTATATTTCTTTCTTAAAAAAAAAGACCTTAGTTTATGATATAGCGATTTTATTGAACCTATTTGATTGGAAGTGGTTTTGACTGCGCTACTGTTCCGTTGAGTGAATTTAGCAACAGGCCGAACTCTCTCCCAAGGAGAGAGGGAGTAAATGAATACGCTCTAGGCTGCGGCATAGCCGTACCCGTACCTTTGACCCTTCTGTCAAATTTCCTGGTCTTTGGTCGAGGGCCACTGTTTCCTTTGTGTTGCAATCCACGGTTCGGCCCTTCGGCACATTATCGCCTTCTGATTTCGCAGGACTAATTATTGCCCTTTATAGTTTCAACAGAGAGAGAGTCCTCCGAATGGTGTTCTGTACTCACTCGACCGTACAAATTATTTTTTAGTTTATTTTTAAGACGATTATGTTCTGTAGCCGAGCGTGGTAATGGCAGGTAGTGAAGTTTGAATTTAATTAGGCTTTAAGGGAAATTAGTAAAACACAGGAATTCAATCTTGGGATTCACTGATTTAAATATCTGTATTTATCTATACGCAACCAGTTTTTGATCCCTGATGTATAAAAAATTGATTTCTAAGTATTTAGCATCAATAGTTATTTATGATATAGTCGAGGAAATGAAGCATTTTGGCTCGCAATTTTTTCGTCTAGCATGGATTTACTTGAAATTTTCACAGAAGGTAGGGAATGTTCCAAGGATCATTTTCTATATCATGCCGCTGTACGTTAAAACCTTGGGGGTGGTTGCCACCCCATCTTGGGGGCGGGAATTTTTTATTACATTTTAACTATGTAATTCGATGTAAAAAGTAATTATAAGAAAAAAATGTTTTTTACATTTTCTACGTAAAACTACTATTATTCGAGTTATTCGCGCTTGAAAGTAACAGTTTTTCGATGAAAAAATTGACTTTTTGGAGGGTTTTTTGAGAATACTTCGAAAAATATGCATTTAATCAAAAAAATTGTAGATATCAAAATTGTATCTTTTAGTAACACAAACCAAAATATATTTACTAAAAAGGGGTAGTTCCCTGGATTGGCTGTATACCTTATAGTTAAACAAACTGGAACATGAAGTAAAAACCACTTCTATGTAAAAGGTATATTTACTAAAAATTTTTAGAATCCCAATGGATTCAATAAAATGAGTTCATCAGAACGTTTTCAAACCTATCGGTCCATCATCAGTGAATTTGAATACTTGCAAAATAGCCCCAGAACCAAACAATGGTTGTGATTATAAATAAATCTACATTATGTTGAAATAAATTTAAAATGGCTAAACGCCGATGTTCAGGGATTAAACCTCTGGGAACATGGTGAAACTCTACTGTAGTCATCGTTGACCGAAGATGGTTGATTGGGTCCTCGGGTAGAGTTTCACCATGTTCCCAGAGGTTTAATCCCTGAACATCGGCGTTTAGCCATTTTAAATTTATTTCAACATAATGTAGATATATTTATAATCACAACCATTGTTTGGTTCTGGGGCTATTTTGCAAGTATTCAAATTCACTGATGATGGACCGATAGGTTTGAAAACGTTCTGATGAACTCATTTTATTGAATCCATTGGGATTCTAAAAATTTTTAGTAAATATACCTTTTACATTGAAAATATATTTCTGTAATATCGCTAAGACCAATACAAACCGACATACGGCATGTTAAAAGTTAGTTTTTTTCGTCAAATGCATATTGAAATATCCAAAGTAAAATAACGGGAAAACTTTGCATTTTTCGAGGAAAACTTAAATAATTTTTTTTTAAATATACAGTTAGGCCTTTCAAAAAAAAAAATAAATAAATAAAAAGTTTCTAGTCTGAAAATAAGCGACTTATGATCAAAAAAAGGTCGGTACCTGCTTTTCTCTATGAAAAAATCAGTGAACACAACCCACTAACTACACTCCTAATTAAAAATTGGTCTTCACCTTTCTGTAATTCCTTTTATATTTGTATTATCAATACCCCCATGAAGTTTGACCTATTTAAAAGGCCTCAGTTTAGAAAAATTGGAGTTTAAAGAAAAATTAATTTTTTGGAATTTCCCATTTTTCACCATTTTATTCAAAATATCTCCGAAAATACTGAAGATACGAAAAAAATGATAGATTACTAAATTGTAGCTTCTTTAATAAATAAAATTCCCTTGTGCATAGATTTTCATTACAGTGAACAGTTAGCGAGATATAGCTGTTTAAAACCTTTATTTACGAGCAAACACCCCCTTATTCGAGCCCTTTAAACTCACCCTAATTAAAAACTGAGGAATTTTACAGAATTTAGTTTACACAGTCTTATAACTCTTCAAAAATCCTACCAAGTCATTTTTGAAAAAACTTTTTACCGCCAAAAATAAAGGAGCTATGTTTTTAAAACGAATTTTTTTTTTCGAAAAATTCGGATAGTCCCCTTATGGATAATTTTCAATGTATGTATAATACCACAGAACCGGTTCGTATACTGGAAGATGACTAAAAAACTATTCGTATTTGTATTTGTATATATTTGTAAATTCGTATTTTTGTGGAAATAAATGTTTTTGTAATTCATTAATTCTCTTTTTTTTCTGTATAGACCTATTAAGATATCTACTTATAAAAACTGTAATGCTATTAAGGGTGGTTTTTAAGGATTGAGATATTATGATATTATATCCTAAAGCATAAAACAATCATTATTTAACCAATCAAAACCAAATTTTACCTATATTAAAGTTTACAATGTTTTTATATCATTTTTGACAATAAGGGGTAGTTTACACCCCTAAAAATAATCAGCGCCCTTAAGGATGATATAGAATATTAAGTACAGGGTGAGATGATCCTAATCCCAAATTTTTGTGTAAATCGATGCAAGCCGAAATTATTCTTTTATGATAACTACATTTTTTATATATAGCTCCAACAAGGGTGGTTTTAAGGTTTGAAATATTATGATAGTATATATTAAAGTATAAAACATTCATTATGTAACTAATAAGAACCAAATGTTGACAATATTAAAGTTTAAAATGTTATTTTATAATTTTTTACAACTAACGGTAGTTTTAACCCTTACAAAACCAAAAGCGTACAACGGCTCAATATAAAAAATGAACTAGAGGGTGTAATGAGCCTAATCCCAAATTTTTGTACAAATCGATGCTGGACGAAAAAATTGCGAGGTTTTGCCATTTTTTCAGCTTCATTTCCTCGACTAATATAATATAAGTGTTAAAAGCACAATTTTAAGGCACGCATGTGAAAGTTTGTAGAATGAGCCAAGAGAATTCTGAAATTCACATGAGTGCCTTAAAAATGTACTTTTTAACACGTATATCATACAATATTATTTCTACAAATGTCTTACATATCAACAATTATAATTTATTCATTCTCAATTACAGGACAATATCTACAAAAACATTTACTTGAACTTGACTGACATTCCATTTTTATATTTTTCTTGATATTACATCAAAACTGCCTATACGGTCAATACGTAAATCATAACAACTATAGAATACCATCTACTTTTATTGTTGTATATTCTAACAACTTTTAATAGTTTTTTTTTCTACAAACGTGTTGAAAATGCAATTATACAGTTTAAATTAAATTTTTAAAACCTTTTAAACCACCTTTTTCAAATGGCGCAAGTTGTACTATGTATTAATAATAATGTTAATAAGAAATATAAATATTTTGACGTTTCACAATTTGACAATTCACTTTTAACTGCAGTGCCTTAAAATTTTTAAAGCACTAGTGCTTTAAAGTAGCATTTGTAACGCTCCTATGGAGTGCTAAAAATTGCATTTTTAACACGGTTGTAGAAAAATAACCGACGAATTATTGTTCTACATCCGACCATTATGGCATTTTTTAAATTTGGTAAGGATGTACTATTTACGTAACTATAATTATTTGCTAATTGCATTTCGCCTGAAACTGTGACAGACAGATCATAGATAGGTGTCGTCTTCCTAATTGGCGCTGATTGCTAACTGAGAAAGATAGATATAAGATTTTTGAAATATTTTCTGAGAAGCATATCAATCTGTGAACTTCCACTTCATCCATCATATGCTAGGCTATACTGCATTCATCTCTATCTATTGTGACTCTGTAATGCCCATCATAGGTTGTAATGTTATAACCATCACTTATTTGATATTTTTCTTTAAATATTTATGTTATTCCAATTTCTTTTGATTTTATTACTTTATTCTAAAAACTAAATACTCTGATAAATGATAAATCTTCAATTTAAATTTTGATATATTTTATTATTACAGTTCTACTCCCATTTACTCTTTGTATATCCCCTGTATTCACACCCCGGATACTTATTTCTGCTACCTACATATTATAGTGATAAAATATTAGTTTGTTGGCAAATCTGATTTCCAATTTCTGTCAAGAATTCCATATATTTTGTCTATTTAAAGTTGAATTGCTTAATAAATCTATTTCTACAGTTCAATCTCTTTTGGAGCAATATTACAGATATTAAGTTGTTATTATTTGCAGTTGATAATTGTTTATAATCACTTTGGAATTGTTTTTCTATTATACTTAACCTCTATAAGTCACATTTAGATTATATTTAGGCAATATTTAATCTGTCTGCTCCACAAGATCTCTTGATGCAGTTTTTTATGTATTGGACATCGTCCTTCTTTTGTCGAGACAATTCAACTACCCACATGCTCAGAGTTGATTGTTGAGAAGATATGTAGCGAGCTTAAAGCTGTTTTTAGCTGATACCATCATCTCCAGTGAAAGTTACAATCCACATAGAAGACTTACTCTTACTACTCTTCAACCACATTAGAAGACTACACTTATCCTCTAGAACTGACATACATATAATTGCCATAAGTATCATTTAACATTTTAATTTTTTTGACTGTTAAGCTTAGGCAAGGTTTGTTTTTAATTTACATTAAATTGTGTTTATGTTTAATAAAATAATATGGGTGTTAGTAAATAAGTATGAAAAATTTTAAGGGCTAATTCTACATGAAAAATTAATACCAGTTTGCTCTATAAACATAATGTCCGCAAATGCTTAGTTTCGGAGATACAAGGTGTTGAAATTTTTATTTCAAACTGCCAAATTATTTATTGCTCTAAGACCAGTTTAGCTATGAAAATGAAATTTGGTGAGTTTCAGGAGGTAGTTATTACGAATTTTTTGACATACAATTTAGAATTTTGTATTCATCATTGGCGCTACGGGCAATGGTCTGAATTTTTTTAAAGAAAAAAATAGTACGCCACTGAGATATTTCGAATTAAAAATTATTTTTAAATTCCACGTCTAATTTATGATAAACTTTTCGTGTCTTTTTTTCATATGATGCACCGTTTTTATGCAGAAAAATAAAACATCTTGGCGCGTATTTTTAATTTCTTAATACATCATCAAGAACTCTCCAATATAATAATAATAAACTAGAACAATAACAGAAAATATTACTAATAAGATTTCAAGTAGGTGCAAAGCTGCAAGAAATGTTTAAAATGATCTCCTTTACAGATAACAGAAGAATTTTATATTCATCATTGGCGCGCGTCCGGGTAATGGTCTGAATTTTTTTAAGAAAAAAATAGTACGCCACTGAGATATGTCAAACTAAAAATCATTTTTGAACTCCTCGTTCAATATACGACAAAAAATCTTTCTTTCCTTTTTTTTTCATACGAGGCGCCGTTTTTATACAAAAAAATAAAACATCTTAACGCTTACCAAGTATTTAAGGTAGTTTCCATATGCATAGAAACTTAGTTCAAATTCTTTTTAAACGTTAAGATGTTTAATTTTTTTGCATAAAAACGGCGCCGCATATGAAAACAAGGCGAGAAAGATTTTTTGTCGTCAATTGAACGAGGAATTCAAAAATGATTTTTATTTTGACATATCTCAGTGGCGTACTATTTTTTCATCATTGGCGCGCGTACGGTACTCGTACGCGCGCCAATGATGAATATAAAATTCTTCTGTTACCTGTAAAGGAGATCATTTTAAACATTTCTTGCAGCTTTGCACCTAATTGAAATGGTTTTAGTAATATTTTCTGTTATTGTTCTAGTTTAGTATTATTATATTGGATAATTCTTGATGATGTATTAAGAAATGAAAAATATGCGCCAAGATGTTTTATTTTTCTGCATAAAAACGGTGCATCATATGAAAAAAAGGCAAGAAAGATTTTTTATCATAAATTAGACGTGGAATTTAAAAATAATTTCTAATTCGAAATATCTCAGTGGCGTACTATTTTTTTTTTAATAATTCAGACCATTGCCCGTAGGCGCGCCAGTGATGAATACAAAATTCTTAATTGTATGTCATAAAATTTGAAATAACTACCTCCTAAAACTCACCAAATTTCATTTTCATAGCTCGACTAGTCTTAGAGCAATAAATAAATTGGCAGTTTGAAATAAAAATTTCAACACCCCGTATCTCCGAAACTAAGCATTTGCGGACATATGTTTATAGAACAAACTGGCATTAATTTTTCATGTAGAATTAGCCCTTAAAATTTTTCATACTTATTTACTAACACCCTGTATGATAGTCAGTATATTTCATTTGTCCCTGTCAAAGTTCTCATTGTATAGCTTGCATTATGATAAGATATACCTACACCAGAGATAGAGCTAGTATAGCCTAGGCAATAAAATTGGTACCTCAAGTCCTGTTTTTGTTCTAATAAGTTTTAAACCTTTTTCCGCAAGAGATTGGTCCCTACTGTTCCTATAGTAGGGAGATCTTTCAATATTTACTACTACGACTACATCATCTGTCCTAACACTAGTTGTTACTTCCTAATGCATGCCTCATACAATCTTCACACACTCATTGAGAGCCCTTTCTTCTTTATTTTTTAGCACCCACCACAAAACCTCTAGAAGAACTGTTATATATGCATTCCCTCTCTGTTGGTGCAGAAAATTGCATCTGTTGCTGAGCAGTCTTGCATAAAACCAAACTGATTATCGGATATTTAGGTTTCTTTGCGTATCCGTCCATTAATTAAACTCTTATATTATTTTCTTATTATTAATAAGTACCTAGTTTAATGGCCTCATACCATTTTGTCTATTGTTGTATATTATGTAAGTATGTCTTCCTTGCTTTTGCAAACCGGTACTAATAATATTATATTGCTTGTCCTCCAGAAAGTTCTCCACCTTCCATAATTCTATTAAAAGAATCTATTAGCCAACTTGTTCCTGTTTATCCTAAACCTAAATACAATTTTCACCCACATTGCAAATAACTCATCAAGGACTTTATGACAAACGTTAACGCTTCTCCCGTATAGACCACTTGCTCTCGCAACTCAAACTCATCAATACCAATTACAGTAATTACAGGCTATCCAAACCGATATCCGATATCTGTCCATTCGTCTAATTGATTTTTTATTAACTACCCGCATATTCACCTCGTAAACCATCCATCCTCGGGAGTGACTACGCGAAGGTTTTCAGTTATAACGGATCGAATTATCAGACTAATACATTTAAAAAAAATAAAGCAGATAACAAAAGAAAAATTTAAAAACTAAAACACTTATAAGACATATTTACAAAAAAAAGTAGCCGTTTCTAAGGTAACTACTGACTTGTCATACACTTAACATCAATCATATATTTTGCTACTTGCAAATGGTTCATTTTAAGGTCCCTAAACTCATTGCCACTTTGTAATATCTTCTTCTTCTTGTAGTGCCTATCTGTTTCGGATGTTGGAGACCATCATGGCAATCTGTACTTTGCACACTGCTGCTCTGAAAAGATTTGTAGTGGTTGTGTTGAACCACGTACGTAGATTTTTAAGCCATGAAATCCTTCGCCTTCCTGGTCCTCGCTTTCCCTCTACTTTTCCCTGTAAGACCAGTTGCAGCAGTCCATATCTTTCACTGTTCCTCATGATGTGACCGAGATATTCGATTTTGGCTGTTTTTATTTTGATTAACAGCTCCTTTTCTTTTTGCATTCTCAGCAAAACACCCTCATTAGTAATGTGGTCGGTATAAGATATCTTCAGGATTCGACGATAAAGCCACATCTCAAAAGCCTCAATTTTCTTGCAGGTGGCATCTGTGAGAGCCCACGACTCAACTCCGTACAACAGTATAGGGAAGATATAACATCGTAGTAATCTGACTTTTATGGGTATCGACAAATCATGACATTTGAACAACTTTGCCATTTTTTGAAATGCAGATCTTGCTTTCTCTATCCTACATTTGATTTCTATAGAATGGTCCCAATTTTCATTGACGTTCGTACCAAGGTAGGTATATGTCTTTACTCTTTCTATTTGTTGACCATTTACACTGATTCGTCCAAATTGCTGTTTGTTCTTAGAGATAATCATACATTTTGTTTTCTTAGTGTTTAGTGAAAGTCCGCATCTCTGACTGACCTCCGCGATTCTGTTCATTAACTCCTGTAGGGCTTAAGAACTGTCAGCGAATACCACAGTGTCGTCTGCGTATCTTATGTTATTGATACATTCTCCGTTAATTCGAATTCCGGCTTCAACATCATCCACTGCTTCTTGAAAGATTTCCTCAGAGTAGATGTTAAACAGCAGGGGGGATAGTATACATCCCTGACGGACCCCACGTTTGATTTTGATATCGTCGGATTCTCCTGCCTCTGTCCGGATATAGGATGTTTGATTCCAGTACAGATTGCTGATAATCCTTCAATCACAGGTGTTAATTCCAATATTGGTTAATATCTCCATCAGCTTGTCGTGCTTTACTGTATCGAACGCTTTATGGTAATCAATGAAACATGCATAAATATCGCAATTTACGTCTCTACATCGTTGAAATAGCACTTGTATACTAAATAGAGCCTCTCTTGTACCCACTGCATTTCGAAAACCAAACTGTGTTCGGCTGATTTTTTCTTCGCACAGTCTATATATTCTTTGGTGTATAATTTTGAGAAATAGTTTTAAAATATGGCTCATTAAGCTGATGGTTCGGAAATCACTGCAGGATACGGACTTTGTTTTCTTTGGTAAAGCAACAAACGTCTCTTTGGTAAAGCCACAAACGTCGACTTCAACAATGTTTTTGGTATTACTCCGCTTAAATATATGTCGTTAAATATTTTGGTTAGGTGTTGAGTACCGTCGGTGTTAAATAGTTTTATGAGTTATGAGTTTGTAATATACTGGGCTACAAAAATATTGAAACCTACCTACTTTGGTACCTCAGATCATGACATAAACCTAATACGGTATAGTTAGACCCAAACCCGGACATCCAAAGTAAAAGTTATCCTCCAACACTTAATAATAATTGTTCTATATGGTCCACAGACACTGACGACGTTTGAATTGGAATAAATTCATTTTCTCGAGAATGGGCGAATCTGAAGATAAATCTCGAAACAGGTCGATTTTTATTATTTTTAAATTATAATTTTTTGGCATATATGTCATACTAGTGACGTCATCCATATGGGTGTGATGACGTTATCGATGATTTTTTTAAATGGGAATAGGGGTCGTGTGATAGCTCATTCGAAAGGCTATTCAATATTATATTCAATAATATTAACATTAACATAATTATTTATACAAGGTGTTCAAAAAAAATTTTTTTAAATTAAATTAATTGAGACAAAAAGAAGATTGTAAGTAATTTATTTAATTCTAAATACATTTTACTGCTGTCAGAAACCAGAAAAAAAATTTATTTGAAAAATAAATAATTTATTTTCGCTTAAACGAAATGTTCAAACTGCCAAGAGACAGGTGGGTGGCAGCTTTAACATTGAATTTAAGCGAAAAACAATATTTTTTTGTCAAATAAACATTTTTTCCTGTTTTCTAACTAGAGTTGCACAAGTTTGACTTGAATGTTTGAACTTGACTTGAGTTTGACTTAATTTCAAGTCAAACTCAAGTCAATCCTTCCGACAAATAATTCAAGTCAAATCAAACTGGTCAATCGTACAGGTTTGAAAATTCAAACTGTTTGTCAAACTAGTTTGAAAAAGTTTGAAAAATAATTTATTTCGTAGAGATATACTTTTTTGTTGAGATAGACATGTTAGTTGCCAATTTAGATAAGAAATTTAATAATACAATGAGTTCCATATAAAAGTAACTTGATATAGGAAGCGATTATAGTCAAAACAGGGTAATAAATTTCTTAAAAATGATTACATTAGAACATTACAATTGCTTGCAAGTTTCGTTTTATCGATATCACTGTTTTATATTTTTATTTGAGTGTTATTACTAGAATAAAACAAAGAATTCGTTGAATGATTTTTTAATCATAACAAGTGTAATTTAATCTACTTTAACAAAAATTTATGAAGGAACAACAAAATATAATTTTTTAATAGGGTAGCTTTAATGCATTTGTTGCTACTTTTAAATTTCGTTTTAAAGAATAAGTTCACTATTTGTCATTTGATAACGCTGTTCTTTATTTTTATATATTATGCACTTTGCAATTTTCATTGTTTTGAAATCACCTGCCGCAACATCAAATAAATCAGTATATTTATTATTCTTAATTATTAATACTGCTTCGACTACAGATTGTTTCTCTTAATTTTTGCAGTGGGAATACCTTCAAAATCAGACTCAATTTGTTCTGGTACTTATTCTGAGCCGAAAAATATCCAGGTTCAGATATTATCTCACAAAGCACACACTTCAAAACGAACGTAATAACCATGCCAAACATAGACGTCTATTTAAATATGAACTACAAACAAAAAACTAATAAATATTTTTGAAAAATTTAAACGCAGCATGAAAGATTACATTATTTCTGAGGGCCGAAAATCCCTGAAAACTTCTATAGTGTTTATTTTAATAAGTTACAGAGTGAAAATAAAAGGAAAATTTAGTGTGATTTTTAATTTAAATATTTCATTCAACAGAAACTTAGATATTATTTATTCTAAGGGACTTTTCGGTCCTCGGTAATAACGTAATCTTTCATTCTGCGTTTAAATTTTTCAAAAATACAGGATTCGAAACAAATGAATATCTACATTTAAAAGAAATTGAAAATTTTGACAGGCGACATTTTGCACCTTTCCCCTTAACGAGAACTCGGAGTAACAAAGTGCTTTATTCCTGTTCGAAAGTCAAACTATCCGTGTAGATTAATTTCATCATATTACAAGTTATAAGACTTCCGTTTAGTAATTCCTAAGTTCTTTATATCTTGAATGTACTAATCTGGTTACTGGTTAGTTTTTTTAAGTGAAACTTTTTATTAAATATAATATATTAGATTATAAACCTGGTACATTCCAGGTCAAATCACTCAAGACAAAAACTTTTAGATATCAGATTTGTCTGAAACTTAGTGTATAGCTTCTGCTTAATTCTTCTTTTTTTCTCTCTCAAAATACCATTTTAAGCAATTTTACAGTGATTTGCTATTATTTTTAAACAAATTTGCATTTTTTTCGTAAAATATCAATAGAAAAAATAATGTTTTAATAGTAGGGACTCATTATAACACATTATAACAAGTTATTTTAATTAAAAACAAGTTCTTGATCCAATTTTTGACGGCACAAAAAAATTATAATCAAATAAATTATAGGAAATCATATTTTCAACTATTTCAGTTCTTACTCTATTTGTCGAAAAGTTAAAAATTGCGGAGATATTGAGCAAAACGGTTCTCCTTTAAAATCAAGATGGCGGCTAACTTAACGGCGGAATTCATTCGCGATTTTAAATTTAAACAACTATAGACCCCCTAAAGATTAGAAAAATAGAATCTTGCTTGGGTAGCTCGGCATGCAAGATCAAATGCTAACCCGACTGGACTATATATAATTTTGACTCTGATATTATTACATGTAACTTTTCTTGTATTGTAAAACTATATAAATTCTTCGAAACACTTAAAGTCCTGTATTTTGGCTATGTGTGGGCAAATTTTCAGCCAAATCGAAGAACATATACATATTTTGGGAATGGAGGAACATGTAAAAAACAGTATTTTAAGGTTTTCTACACTAAAATTTAATCAAAGACTTGTTTTAAATAAAAAAACTTGTTGTAATGCCTAATATTCACATTTTTGAGTCCCTTCTATTAAAACATTGTTTTGTTTAGATAGAAAAATGCAAATATGTTTAAATAAACACTACCAAATCACTGAAAAATCGCTTAAAATGATAGTTTGAGAAAAAAAGAAGAAGAAGAAAACGGTTCGACCATCAATGTCTTATTTTTACCCCCGCCCTTCAAGGCAAATTTCTAGATCCGCCATAGGCGGAGTAGCAGGGAGAATTGGAAATAAACACGTTACCCAATATGATATTCAAACTTCAAACTGTTTAAAGAAGTTTGATTTCAAGTCAAACCTAAAGATATCGAAATCAAGTCAAGTCAAACTTTTTTACAAAAAAAGTTTGGTTTTCAAGTCAAGTCAAGTTTGCTGAATAAAATCAAACTAGTTTGACTTGATGCATCTCTATTTCTAACAACAATAAAACGTTGAATTAAATAAATTAGCTGTTAAAACTTTTAATAAGTCAGCATTAGCAGAAACTGGATGAACTATGCAACCAAATTTTTTCAAGTGAACTGTCACAAATTAACTAAAGCCCGTTTTTTTGTTAGCGTTCGCTGAAAATTCACTTTTATATTTGGTTTATATTTACATGGATTGAGTATTCAACTTTTAATACAATGCTAAAACATGCCCTGCGTAGGTGTGTTTCATCTTTTGTATTCCCTTGCTGGTATCCATCAAATACAACCAGTGGCGTAACAAACTCCGTCGCCCCCCCCCCCCCGCAGAATTGGAAATTGGGCCCTCTTTAAAAAATTACTAATTGCGACATGTGTAACAAATATAGTCGGTTCGCTATAGTCGGTTCGCTAAATGAAACAAAAATGAAGTCTATCGACTCAGTAAAAGAAAACTTGTAGCTCATGAAAAGTTTTTCTTATTCGTCAAATTACAAATCGAATATTTCAACGTGAAATAACCAAAAAATGAAATACTGTTCGGGGAAACTCATTAGGAAAATAGCTTTATTTTTTACAAAAGTTTCTAACATCAAAACTAGGCCAGTTACGCTCAAAATCCCATTTTTTGCTAAAACATTGTGAAAATCTCCCACTATTTAGCACCCCAAATGAAACTAATCATTATCGCCTTACAAATTACCAAACTTTTTAATACGACCTGTAAGTTTCACCGGTTCAAAGTGCTTATTTTTAAATGGGTTCTAGTTGAAGGGCTTCAACGAGTCACTAATCACGAGTATATGAAAACTTTAAACAGCCATGTCTTAAGAGGATCGGTACGTATTTTCGGCTGCAATGCTATTCAAATGGGGATTAATTTTTTTCGAATCCTGAGAAAACTAATAAGTATTTTTTAAAAATTTAAACGCAGAATGAAAGATTACGTTATTAGCGAGGGCCAAAAGTCCCTGAGAACTTCTATAATGTTTATTTTAATAAGGTACAGGGGTGAAAAACTAAGAAAAAATGTAGTGTGATTTTTAATTTCAAATATCTCATTCGAAAGAAACTTCTTATATATTCTAAGGGACTTTCGGCCCTCGATAATAATTTAGTCTTTCATTTTGTGTTTAAAATTTTTAAAAATATTTATTAGTTTTTTCAGGATTCGAAAAAAATAGACACCATGTCCGTGGAAATCGAACATTCGCTATCTTTGTCATACAACGCACTCATTCGAATATAATGTTATGACAAGATTCAAGACAGTGACAAGTAGAGATGTGTCCGACCCGCTATTTTGATATAGCAGTTCATTCTGCTACTGCTTTTTAACGCTTTTACGATGATAATAAAATCAATCAAAGAGTTGTTTATTAAATAGTATTGATAGTGTATTTGAAAAATAATAATTAATTTAAGGCGTACAATTAATAAAAAGTTATTTATTGTTTACATATTATTTATGGAAAATCCATTTATTTCAGGTCATAAAGTTCAAATAAAAGTATTATTTTATAAGAGTTTGTTCCGATAACCGTAAATAGGTACGAGTTTAGCTATAAAGTAAAGTGCCCATGGTGGCATAAAATGTAGTAAATGCTAATGCTTCAAGTACGTACTACATTTTTGAAGATTTCACTACACTTAAAAAGCATTTGCTTTTCTCCGCAGTAGTTGCTACTATTTACCAGCCTACATGGAAGAATGTATTACGATTTTGAAGTATATGCTTGTTTAGTAGTATTTTGCTTCAGTTCAAGTGAGTTGGTGGGTGGACGTCTTCGGCGTAGGTATTTTTTTGTTACATTATGGCAGCATTTAAGAATGTGTGTCATAGAAAAATTTACAAACTAAGAAGAAGATTCTTAATTTTTGGGGTCACTCTTTTATCAAATAAAATTTAATAATTGTGAAGAAGATTAACAAATAACAATTGTTCATTTTTATCCTCGCGTAACTCTTTTGTCGCTTCGGATCTGAGTCACTCATTTTTACTCATGTACAATTCTAATAATTTGGTAGGTAAAAATGTGAATTCACAAATTACAAGCACATGGAAAACTAATTCCATCACGATTGGTGTAATGCAGACACGGCTGGCGTAACGCTTTGTAGTAGATACTTCTGGTCAGTAGTAGGTACTTCTGTTGTGTAGTAATAAATAGTTTACTCCTTTAAACGAGGATAAAATTTAATGCGAAAATTATTGGTTTACCGATAGATTTTATAGATCATATTTTCACTATATATTTAAAATTAATTTGAAAAATACAAAAGTAATTAATTTGATTTATGTAAAAAAGTACTTACTTCAATTGAGCTAACCGTCTATTTCTTCGCTTTTCAGCAACACATTTCTTATAACAACGTCCCATATTTTAATTTGCTTAAGTAAAGAAATAAATAAAGTCTTTATAAATTAATTGAGTAATACTACATTTATACAACGCAGTTCTTCACATGTTCAAACCTTATCTAAGCTTTCCATGCTAACAGGACATTATTAAAATAACTTTACAACTTTTTTTCTTTTTCGACTATTTGTATAGTATATAAATAATGCTAACCACTGAATACATAATTAGTGAAAAAATAATCCTATCATTTATACAAGTAAAGGTTATCCAAGAACATTCAAAAACTGAACGAAACCGAAATAGTTATCTCTACTTTTCTAATAACAATGTCACTGTCAACCTAATGTTTACATCTACAGTTTCCATACCAGTGAGAATTTTACTACACGTAATTTGCCGTGTAAAGACAGAAAAAGTAGGGATAGCCGTAAAATATTTGCGAATTATGTACCCATAGCCTTAACCAATTTTTGTCTTACAGAAAAACAAAATAAAGCCAAAATATTTATAAAAGCAAGACCTACCTACATTTCTTTACTCTTTGAGATTTTTCGTATCACTAATATATTTTAAGTTATTTTGAAAAAAGGCATTTTTCCAAATAAAAAAACTTTTAAATTTTTTCAAAATTAAGAACTTCGAACCGGTCAAACTTACAGATCATATAAACAATAAATTTAAAGTAAATGGTAAAGCGCTAATGATAAATTTTATTTGGGGTGCGAAATAGGGTCAGATTTTCACGATTTTTTTTACCAAAAAAGGGGCCTACTTTATTTTGAGCGTAACTCGTATAGTTTTGGTGCTAGAAATTTTTATAAAAAATAAAAATAAAACTTTTCTTTTGAAACATTTAAAAAAAGTTTTAAGAGTTTTTCCAGAAAATTGCTTAATTTTTTGGTTATTTCAGGTTGAAATATTCGATTTAGAATTGGACAAATAAGAATAATTTTTCATGAGTTTCAACTGTGCTTTTACTGTGTCGATATACTTCATGAATAAGTATACCATTTTCTGTATCTTATGAGCTACATTTTTGCTACAAATATTTTTTCGGTATCTAATATTTAATTTAATTTAATAAATACTTATTTTTGAGTTATTTGCGAAAACCCCGTCTGAAACCGTTGTTTTTTTGAAAAATAAACATTTTCACTCGCAAATGACTTGAAAAGTATTAGCATAGATAAAGGAACTCTATAGAATCGAAGAACAAAAGTTGCTTATAATTAGTCAATTTATACATTTCCGGACTTATTTTAAACGTATGTTATTCACCCAAGGGGTGTCACCCCCTGAAGTAAAAGCAACCAACGGCATAAATCCAACTTTGAAGTGGAGTGTTCCCCAATAGGTAGACGATCAGTGGGAAGACCACGAAAAAGATGGAATGACAACTTACTGGAGGCACATTGAAAAACAGACAGAGTAATGTCTATATAAAAAGAAGAAGAAGAAGAAAAAGAAGAAGAAGAAGAAGAAGTGGAGTGTAACTAGAACCTAAATCTAAATTGTCAAGCAAATACGTCCGTCGTGACCACGGTTATTAGACTTTATTACGGTTGTCTTGTCCGACGGTGGTGGGGAGACTTATATTTTTGACTTTACGTCACAAGAGTTTATATTCCCATATTTTTAAATTATTTTCGATCATTGAATGCGTCTTATTTTGTATATATGTGTATTATTTGTGTTATTATGAAATAATAAGACAAATAGTACACATTTTATCTTATACCGGGTGGTGAATCGTAAAAAGGGCCATAGGAAACTCAATGTAAAATTCTGAATTGTTGAATTCCTGCTTCCCTAATTATTCTACATCAGAAGTCATGAGAGAATACTTGTAAAGAATTAAAATCTGTATTAAAATCAAAAGTTAAAATTGTTTTACGGTTTAAATGCATTCCAAAATTTTGAAAAATATGATACATTTGCCACAACAGGTATGCATGTAAAAGTAAGGCCACACGTTACTATTTAACTGACAGTGCTCACACCATTGACTGAATAAAAAAATCTTTATTATTAATCCTTTCTCCGCAACTGAGGGTATCTTATCAACTGTATTATTTTTAAACAATAGATGATAAAATAAAAATATTGACAGTTCAAAAATTTGAACATTATTGCATTGTGTGTGGCCTAAGTTTGGGCTGAAAACTTGACGCATGTCAAAATTTTCAATGTGTTTTAATTGTATTAATTTTTTTCGAATCCTGAGAAAAGTAATAAATATTTTTTAAAAATTTAAACTCAGAATGAAAGACTACATTATTACCGAGGGCTGAAAGACCCTGAAAACTTCTATAATGTTTATTTTAATAAGTTACAGGGCTGAAAATAAAAGAGAAGTGTAATATTTAATTTCAAATATTTTATTCAATAGGATCTGCTTGTTTATTCAAGGGGCTTTTCGCCCTCGGTAATAATGTAATCTTGCATCCTGCGTTTAAATTTTTCTAAAATACTTGATTTTCTCAGGATTCGAAAAAAATCATATTACGATTCAAATGACAGTAAACTCTCGTGACGTAATCTCACCCTTAATGTTCATTGGTTAGTCGATTTAGGCGTGGATTTAGGCAACCGTAGTAATGTCTAAGAACCGTGCGTCGTGACGCTGATAATTTCACTCCAAAACTGTCATTTACTGAGCTATTGGTGTATTCATGCATTGTTTATGACGACTTATATTTTTCATCTTTATTGGTATAAAATAAAATAGAACAAAAATTACTAAATGATTACATTAGTATTATTCTATGAGATGAACAACTTTCTTCGTGCACTATCTACTATCAGCGAATATATCTACAATTTTATTAATTCGGATGGACAACTTAATTTTCAATACTGCACTGCTTAAAAAACGTATGTATGCAAATAATATAACACATTTTTACATATATTAGACAACAAGATGGGGCCCTTGACATATTGGGGCGCCCCGTAAGCTTTATGCTGCGGGGGCCTCTGTTACGCCACTTACGCCACTGGATAATTGTATAGAAATACTAAACGTAGGTAAAGATTTAAGAGAAAACCCATTTCTAGATTTAAAAATATTGTCCTAAAATTCGGCAAATTACAATTCTCAAATCTTTCAATAGTCACGTACAAAGTATTATAGTTTATTGTCTTTACCATAAAATTTCGGTAGGCCGGAAGGGATTAAGTTTCTAGATATTATGAGATGATTCACTTGGCAAATACGTCTATTTAGAAATTTACGTTTTTAATTTTAAACACACAACGTAAAATAATATAACAATAACAGATTTTTACATAATCTCAGATGACAATATGGGGCCCCTAAGCGATTGGGGCCCCCCGCAAGCTTTAGGCTGCGGGGTCCTCTGTTACGCCCCTGAATACAACAGACGCTGTTCCATAATGGGTAATGCCGTAATAACTCTATTGCTCTCAAATCTTTTTGAAGGTACCTGGGCGTCGCTAGACCCCAGCACTTCCATAAAACAACGATAATATTCCGTTACTCCGTTAGCTCAGTCACCCCCAATAACTATAGATTATACATATGTGGCTGGTCATGACAGTATATTGAACTGATTAATAGACTCCAACCGAAATTTAATTATTGGATTCGTTTTTAATTGTCATTTCTCATTAGTCACTGTTTTCGTTTCATCACGTTAATCAAGGGACTGATAGCGATTGATGGCGGGTCTCAGTCGATTTGACGATGATTATTTTTTAAAAGCTGGGCTATATTTATGGTCTGTGTGTAATGAAAAATAAATGGAAGTGGCCGATTAACGGGTGGTTTTATTCCTTGCATTTATAGCTTGGTCCAGGTTTGTTAATAAAAAATCTGTAAATCCTGTTATGTTTTTCTTTCGAGTTACAAAGACGTTTTTTTTTAATTGATACAAAGAGAAAACCATGTATTAGTTGTTACTTCCATCCCTTACATGTTATCCATTTTGACTCTGTCATTTTGGCACAACGGTATCTTATTGCCGGTATAGTTTAAAATTATTGGAGTAGGTGCCTAATGAATATACATATAACTGTGAAATGTTTATAAATATAGGAAAGTAGACTTATGGGCCTGTAATTTCTGAGGTCGGTAGCATCACCTTTTTTATGAAGTATGATAATTTCTATGTCATGCCCAGAGGTATAACCAGGATGATCCTAAGGGGGGGTTACATCTACTTGAAGGTCTCTGGGGGGTATGGAATAATAATGGTGTTAAGCATATAGGGCTCAAAGTACATCCAAAAGGGGGCGGTTATAACCCCCAAAACCACCCCCTGGTTACGCCTATGGTTATGCCACTGAGTTGGTGTTATTGCTTCCTGCCAACATCCAGTGAATAGTTTGGCAAGAACCTGCTATAATCTTTTCCAGCCTCTTTCAAGGCATCTGCCACTATTTCATCGCGCCTCTGGGGGATTTTCTAACGCATCTGGATGTTGGCAGTATAGCTTTCTATAGGATAGTATAAGGGTATCTCTCAGACCAAGCTGTTTTAAGTTTCAACAAAGTACCTAGTAGTGGGAATAATACATACTATGTGCGTCCTTTTCAGTCTCCATTTTGTTCTTATTTATATTGCCAAATCTCTATACTTGGTTATCTTTTCTTTGAATTAAACATACAGCTTAATATTGCTAGATATTTTCACATTACTTATTATTATTACAGAACTTAAACACCAAATATCGTATCCTATCTCTATACAATTTGCAATTAAATAATTAAAAATAGCGTGACTAAAAGCAAAACCTATGGATTTGTCAAAATAAAATTGGCAGCATACCACCAAACAAGAAAATAGAGAAAGCCGATTCACTTTATTAACGTGAATTTAATGTTATTGCCAGAGTTAAACCGAGAATCAATTACGGCATTTCTACTTTGCCAAACCGTTCACATGTGTCCACATAAACAATGATTTGCGTGGCTTACATCCTTTTTTAGAACAACTTAAATACTATAGGTTGTTAAAATTAGTATAATCTTATGTATTGCGGATATAAAATAGCAGGAAAAGTGCTAAAAACAGAAGTTTCGTGTAATTTTTCTTATTTTGTATATAAACTGCTGAAATTATATTGTTTTTTTTTCTTGAATGGTCTTTAGATCTATAAATTTATCAGCTGGTTATCTTGAGATTCACTGCTTTAATAAATCCACAGAGTGATTAATAAAGAATGGGTAGTGTTTTGCCTGCAGATTTCTGTAGCAGGAACTATTAATACATACTCTGTTAAATATGTATGTGTTACCGGCCAAACCGAATTTCAGGACAAACTAGTTTGGCCTAGGCCAAACTAGTTTGTCCTAACCGCCTTAGGATAAACTAGTATGGCCTAGACCAAACTAGTTTATCCTATCGCGCGTAGGTCAAACTAGTTTATCCTAGGCCAAACTAGTTTATCCTGATATAAATAAACACACTTCAGGCCAAACTAGTTTATCCTGATATAAAGACGCACACTTCAGGCCAAACTAGCTTATCCTGATATAATAAAGATTCACACTTCAGTATAAACTAGTACGGCCTTATTTATCTTCTTTTTGTAGTGCCTATCCGTTTCGGATGTTGGCGACCATCATGGCAATCTCTACTTTTCACACTGCTGCTCTGAAAAGACTTGTAGTGGTTGTGTTGAACCACGTACGCAGATTTTTCTAGGTCTTTTTTAGATGCGTCTGTAAATACGATATGATGATTTTTAAAATAATTTTCTATGTCTTAATTATCTCGAATAAAACGCGCGAAACGCGCGCTTAATGCTCGCACAACGCGCGCGTCAGGCGCACCTTATGCGCGCGTTTTGCGCGCCTTATGCGAACGTTATGCGACCGTTTTGCGAGCCCTATGCGCGCGTTTTGCGCGCAAGAAATATGATGTTTAATTTAGACACAGAAAATTATTTTACAAATCATCATATCGTATTTACAGACGCATCTAAAAAAGACCTAGAAAAATCTAAGTACGTGGTTCAACACAACCACTACAAGTCTTTTCAGAGCAGCAGTGTGAAAAGTAGAGATTGCTATGATGGTCGCCAACATCCGAAACGGATAGGCACTACAAGAAGAAGAAGAAAAAGGCCGTACTAGTTTATCCTGAAGTGTGAATCTTTATTATATCAGGATAAACTAGTTTGGCCTGAAGTATGTTTCTTTATATCAGGATAAACTAGTTTGGCCCAGGCCAAACTAGTTTGGCCTGAAGTTTTGGCCTGTTAGTGTTTATTTATATCAGGATAAACTAGTTTGGCCTAGGATAAACTAGTTTGGCCTACGTGCGATAGAATAAACTAGTTTGGCCTAGGCCAAACTAGTTTGTCCTGAAATCGGGTTTGGCCGGTAATATTTGCATTGATTTGTGATCAGAGATAGTTGAGCAGTGAGTATATTTCAGGTCAAAAATCTTAAGGTAATAAATCTTAAAATTTTCAGGTTAAAATGTGGCGCTACAGAAAGATGCTTAGAATAGCATGGACACAGAAGAAATCGAACACGAAAGTATGGGAGAAATATGCAAAGACTACGAAATAATAAACACTAAAAATAAGAAAGTACAATATCTGGGACACGTAATGAGTGGAAAGCAATATGAGAGCTAAGACTGATACTATAGGGAAATATAAGAGGAGAAAGGAGTATAAAAAAGGAGAGTGTCGTGGTTGAAGAATTTAAGGGACTGGTTTAAATGCAGTTCTGTAGAACTCTTTAGAGCAGCGGTAGATAGAGTAAAGATAGTGAAGATGAAATCTAACCTCCGATTGGGAGACGACGAGAAGAAGATGCGAAGTAAATGATGATGAATTTATCGAGAACAAATATGTCTTCTTTGACCAGTTAAATGAAGAAATAGGAAGAATTGGTACGGCAAGCAAAATCATATTTTTATGTGAAAACTTCAATTCAAGAATAGGTTAAAAAAGAAATGACACCATGGTTGGAAATTTGTAGCAGATACCTTAAACGACAATGGCCAAATATTGATTAATATTATGTAAACAGAACCCACTTGTAGACTTTATATAATAACTAAAAAAATGCTTGTATCCAATTCCAAGGCATAAGAGTACGTAAAGGTACATAATGCAGAAATAAACAAGATTTCCTAAATGCAAAATACAGAAGTAACTTAAAAAGAATAAAATACCGAAGAGCTAAGAGAAAATAGAGAGAATGTAAAAAAGCTTAGAATAAAAAAGCATACATCAAGAAAGCATAAATCAAGATTGGCTAGGGCTAGATGATAAATTAAATGTAAAAAAGAGATGTTGGAAGTATAAAAGAACAATACAACGCAAATGAGAATTATAGAAACTGAAAGATTACTCTACTATGAAATGTATCAAGACGTTTCTAAAGCAGAAAACCCATGACGAGGTTGAAGCGCGTGTTGATGCGAGCTTCAAGTGTTTAAAAATTTAGACGTCGGCAAAGAGAGATATAATATATTATAATAGTGAAAAAGAAAGAGAACGGCAGTAACCACCTTATAAGGTCTCTTTTTTTCTTTGATGCGTGTCACTTTACCGATACTTTGTGGCAAAATACGAGACGAACCACAGGACAGTAAATTTTAGCATTTGGTATTATCTTAAGGGTCATAAATACCAAATTTTGACAGAAATTTCTCTATTTCACGTTGCGTTTAATCTATTTCACGTTGGGTTGAATCCCGTCTTCACTTTTTATCTTTTTCTGTTACATTTTTCTATTTCACTCAGAATGTAGTGCCACGTTCTGTGAGTTTTTCCCTTAAGGAATACTATGTCTGAATAAAAGATGCCGGAGATTGCCATGTTGCCATCAAAAAAACTTTAGTTGGAAATGTTCTGATTTTTTATTAAAAGGTAGTTTCATTTTAACATAAGATTTTGGATGGAAGTACCTATATATTTTTTTGTATTCTCTAATCACCGCCGTCGTGAATAAAATTATCACCAGCCGCCACTGTTTATTTATAAAAATAAAATGTAAATCTCACGTATTTTTTAACAATGTTGGCTACTGAGTTTGTTTATATTAACGAAAAAAATCGCTATTTAAGATCTTATTATTTTATTTGAATACTGTTTAGATTACTACAGTAGACTCCCTCTATAACGATAACTGAAATGGCGGACTAATTACCTCGTTATAAGCGGATCTCTTTATATCAGACAACAATAATAATTGTTCATACCAACACTACTGAAATGTTTTGATGCCTCTTAAATAGTTTATTAGGTGGCGATGGTCGACTTTAACAATGGCCAGCGTAAATTGTAAAATTCAATATCGGTAGATAGATAAATAGACAGGAAGAAGTTTATTACAGGTGGTGAAATTTATTACAGCACTGGCCTCGGTAAGCACACAGATCTTGGGTATTGCTGTATACAGGCAGTTGGGGTATTTATTTATAGCCATCACCACGCCAAAAACAGGTAAATAAATAAAAACAGGTTATAACCAAATATGCATCTGTATAGAAGTTATAATAGGAATTTCATGGGACACCTAGTGTACCTCGTTATAAGCGAAACCTCGTAATACCCGTGTTCTTTATAGAGAGAGCGTACTGTATTTGAAGGGCTGTAAAATCAATCTTATACAGCTCAATATTATGTTCTTTTCTTTCAAATCGTCTTATATCCTTTCCAACGGAGCAACACATCGTACATTAATTTTCATTACTATCTACCATAACTATTTAATATCTAAACGATTCATTGTTTATCAACCTTTCGACATTTCGCAGAAATATCGCCTTCACGTCCGACTATCCAATCCCCTAATAAATCATCGCACTTAATACCCACAAACAAATAAGCAAACAGAATAAATTAATAATATATATAGGCCTGGATCCCGCGTACCAAAAAAAAAGTTGACTAATAGCAAGCTGAAAATTTGGTAATAGCTTAACTGTGTCTAGTCGGACAAACTTTGATGTACGGGAACAATGGAACAGGGGAAGATTAATTGTGGAACAGTTTAAAAATTTGGAACGTCAGATTACGAAAACGCCCCATGTATTTTGTCTGACAGAACTTCCAATTTATTTTTACCGTTTCATTAAATTCTCATGCAAAAATCAGACTGCTATTTATTCATTAAAACGCTCAGTTGGTGATAAACACCAGTGTGATTTTTGCATGAGAGTTTAATGAAATGGCAACAAATCAATTGAAAGTTCTGTCCGACAAAATACATGGAACGTTTTCGTAGTCTGACATTCCAAATTATTAACCTGTTCCACAATTAAAACTTCCCCTGTTCCAGTGTTCCCATACATCAAAGTTTATCCGACTAGACACCGTTAAGTTATTAACAAATTTTCAGCTTGCTATTAATCAACTTTTTTTTGGTACGAGGGATCCAGGTCTAATACATTCGATGTTAAAGGTATGAGTCAATAAGTATTTTGTTTATGTTTGTGTCGCATGTTGGTTAAGGATAAAGGACATAAACATGCAGATTCTGTGGGATGGGACACTGTCCATTGTATCTTTCGAGATATATGGGTTTCGGTTCAAGATTTTCTGTTCTTATTTGTATTGTTGAGCTTTAGAGATTTATGCTTTATGGTAATATCAATAGATTTTCAGAGGATTGAAATATACGCCCAAATATTTACTCGTAAATGGCATTGAATGTAATTTTAAACATTGTTAAAACAAATGTATGAAAAATGAAAAAAAAAATGGAAAGTTTGTAAGGAAATAAAAATTTGTAAATGTTTTCATTGGACAAAACTATTATTAGTATAGTATAGTTGATCCAAAAGATGGCATAACCCAGACATCCAAAGTGAAAGTTATCCTTCAACACCAAATTGTTCTATATGGTCCACACAATGTCCAGAAAAAAGTCACACCATTTTGAGCGTCGGGTTTGGGGGTGGGAGAGGGGGAGAAATCGGTAAATTCGTAGTTTTTTAAGTTTTTCGCCAATATTTCTAAAACTATGCGGTTTAGCATGAACAACCCTCTATACAAAATTATTCTACATTAAATTCGAAATAAAAAAGGCTCTATGCATAATCTTTCTAAAATGAATGGTTCCAAGTTACGGAGGTAGTATAGTATAACTGGTCCAAAAAAAAGGCCTAACCCAAACATCCAAAGTAAAAGTTTTCCTCCAACATCCAAATGTTCTATATGGTCCACATATTGTTCAGCAAAAAGTTACACCATTTTGAGTGTCCGGTTTGGGAGGGAGTTGGAGAGAAGCCGGTAAATTAGTATTTTTTTTAAGTTTTTCATCAATATTTCTAAAACAATGCTTTAGCGTAAACAATGTTATATACAAAAATGTTCTACATGAAATTTAAAACAAAAAATGTTCTATACATAATTGTTATAGAATCAACGGTTCCAGAGTTACGGAGGGTGAAAGTCGGGGTTTTCGATACTTTTTATATTTTTTGGGCAATATTTATGATATAACTATACCAAAAACCTAAGTGAAAGTTATCCTCCAACACCAAATTGTTCTATATGGTCCACATAATGTTCAGAAAAAAGTCACACCATTTTGAGCGTCGGGTTTGGGGGGGAGAGGGGGGAGAAATCTGTAAATATAAAAAGTGTCGAAAACCTCCACTTTTCACCCTCCGTAACTCTGGAACCGTTGATTTTATAACAATTATGTATAGAACCTTTTCTGTTTTAAATTTTATGTAGAACATTTTTCTAGAGAACATTCCTTACGCTAAAGCATAGTTTTAGAAATATTGACGAAAAACTTAAAAAAACTACTAATTTACCGATTTCTCCCCCATCTCCCCCCCAAACCGGACGCTCAAAATGGTATAACTTTTTACTGAACAATATGTGGACCATATAGAACAATTTGGTGTTGAAGGAAAAATTTTACTTTGGATGTCTGTGTTAGGCCTTTTTTTAGACCAATTATACTATATATACTACCTCCGTAACTTTGGAACCATTCATTTTAGAAGGGTTATGCATAGGGCCTTTTTTATTTCAAATTTAATGTAGAACAATTTTGTGTAGAAGGTTGTTCATGTTAAACCGCTTAGTTTTAGAAATATTGACGAAAAACTTAAAAAACTACGAATTTGCAGATTTCTCCCCCCTCTCCCCCTCAAACCGGACGCTCAAAATGGTGTGACTTTTTTCTGAACATTATGTGGACCATATAGAACAATTTGGTGTTGGTGGATAACGTTCACTTTGGATGTCTGGGTTTGGGTCTAACTATACCATACTATATTGATATTATTTAAAAAGTTCAACAGGCCTTGAAGGCCTAGGATTAAAAATACAATAATTAATATAATACAATAATATTAATATCCAATCATGCTCCTTGTCTACTAAATTTACTATTCTCCTGAATTCGTCCCTGTTTTTGTTTGTTACTCCTTCTTCCTAACCAGTAATTTCCTCTTTCCTTATTTCTGAAATCTTCCTGTACGCTATCAAACCATCTTTACCTGGGTATGCCTTTCCTTTTTTTCGTGATTGGGCCCCGTTTTAGAATCTTCTTTGGCATCCCTGTTCGTTATACAGTTCCTCTAGTTTCCTGTCTATTCGTCGCATCCAATCTTCCTCCGTATTATTGCCTCCTTATATAGCTCTGAGCATTTTCCTTTCCCATCTTTCCAATTTCTCTGTATTTACTTTTTTCGTTGCCCATACTTCGCTACCATACATCACTGTGGGTCGTTTTGTATATCCTGTTTTTCTCGATACATTTTTGGATTTTATCAATGGTTTTGGCTTCCCATTTTTTTATTTACCTTTGCTAATTTGGTATGCAGTTTCCATTCTTTCTGGCCGTTCTCATCTATAATAACCCCCAGATAAGTAAAATCGACCACTCTTTCCAAAGTATATTCCCTTGTTTCATTAGATATGAAAGTAAACTGTCCCTCTTTGTGCTCTGTATTTCCGAGTATCATGTACTTTTACTTTTCCTGGTTTATTTATAGATCAAAATATTTTGCCCATTTTTCTAATCTTTTGGTAAATTTTTTAATTCCTTTCTTATTTTCGTTAGAACAGTAAAATCATCAGCGAAGGCCAGACATTGATGCTTATTGTTGAAGATGGATCCGGTCGTTTTAGCTCGGTTATTTCGGATTATTGTTTCCAACATTAAGGTAAAAAGCACTGTGGATTGTGGATAATAGATATTCTTGTCTAATTCCTCTGTTCTCTCACAATTCATCCAATGAGAATCCTCTCCATACCAGATGATTTCGTGTGCTATTCAAAGTCATTCTTATGGTACGGAGGGCGCAGTAGCGGTCGAGGTTTACATCAATGTCGGGCAGAACATACCGAAGATACCTTCCTTTCAGTGTTCTTTGTGGTTCCTGAAGTGACTGACACGTTTTCTGGGAAAGTTAACTTTTTAACATTAATTTATATATTTTTCTACAATAAATAATAAATATTAAATAAATAATACAATTTATTCTGTAATTTATCACGCGATCAACAGCTCATGTGAAATGAAAACTATGAGTTGATGTGATTGGTTCTACAAGGGACAGTGGAAGGAAAAAGAGGACAGGGGACAATCAAGTCCTAGTTGAGACAACTAAACCGTTGGAGTGGAAAAACAACAATAGCATTCTACAGAACCGCTGGAGCATGTAGCATGGGCCATGATGATCTCCAATATTCTTAAAGGATGAAGCACATGAAGAAGATCTAATAGCCGTTGGAATATTGTGCTCTTTTAGTTTCTGGGTCAGAAATTTTCGTTGATGTTGTCGTAGACCATCTTTAAATCAATGAAAAGATTGTTTCAATCAATGAAAATCAACTATTTTTTCCGCTTATATGGTATTCCTCTCTCGTATATGATATTTAGCTTCACATCAGTAACGATAAGTTATGATGTTTCACATTTCTTCTTATTGCGCTATCTCGTTTCGAAGATTGGCGATCCAAATGGCAGTTGTAGTCTTGGAAACTGCTGCCCGAAAAATTTCTGCTGATGAGCGGTCCAACCATCTTCTCATGTTTTTTTAGCCACGAGTTCTGGCGTCTTCTTACTGATCTTTTACCCTGTACTTTACGTTCCAATATGATTTGAAATAGTTTATATCTTTCTCCTCTCAACATATGGCTCAAGTATGTATTGTATTTTTCTTTCTTGGATTATTCTTACTAATTCTTTTCATTTGTTCATGCGCCGAAGTACCTCATTGTTAGAAACTTTTTGTACCCACGGAATTCTCAGCATCCGTCTGTATAATATACGTCTCAAAGGCATCTAGTCTCTTTTCTGTTTCAGAGTCCATTGTCCAACTTTCACAGCCATATAGCAAGACAGAAAACACATAACATCTGATCATTCGGATTCTGTACACCAGGCTAAGGTCCAATCTTGTAAAAAATGTTTTCATGTTCATGAATGTTTTCATCGCTTGTTGGATTCTTGATAGGATTTCTTTTTTTGGGTTACACTGGCTATTGACATTTACTCCCAAATATTTTATGTACGTTACCTAGTCTATTATTTGTCCCTTGACATACAACTGTACGTTTATTGGAATCTTTGAGAATAGTAAAATTTTAACAGTTTTGGAAACATTTCGCTATGACAAACTACCGCATTATGTAGAAAGGTGAATATTATATCGTATTTATTTAGCTAACGTCCACACTTGGCAAAATTGCTTTGACGCGCTTCTTTAAAGTATTTTTAAAGAAGTCATTAAACACCCAAAAATTGATTCGTTAATTATACAAGATACAGCGTGTGTCAGCCAAATGGAATAAATTCAATAGTTCAAATACTAATTGTTTTTTTGAAAAATGCTGACACCTGTCGATTAGTATTTCAAATTTAAATTTTTTACATACAATAACAGAGTAAACAAGGTGGTCCTATTTAGAGATATGACGTCATCGTTAATTTTTTTAAATGGCAACACTGTTATTTTAATGGCTATTTAGATAGAGCATGTAAAGTTATACATAACTGCAAAATATCAAATTTTTATTTTTTCTAACATTTACAAGATAATAAAAAATAAAGTTATGTCTGTAGTGTGGAATAAACTTAATAGTTCAAATAATAATTGCTTTTTTTTTGAAAAATGTTCAGACCTGTCGATTAGTATTTTAAATCGATTTTTTTTACATACAAAATAATGTATACAGGGTGTCCCAATTTAGAGATTTAATGTTATTTTTTATTATCTTGTAAATGTTACGGAATAAAAATTTAATATTTTGTAGTTATGTATAACTTTACACACCCTATCAGAATAGCTATGACGTTATTTCTCTAAATTGGAACACCCTGTATATGTACATGATTATTGTATGAAAAAAATTTCCATTTAAAATACTAATCAACAGGTCTAATCATTTTTCAAAAAAAAACAATTATTATTTGAACTAATGAATTTATTCCAAATTAAAGACATATCTTTGTTATTTTTTATTATCTGGTAAGGAATAAAATTTTGATATTTTTCAGTTATATATAACTTTACGCACCCTATCAAAATAGCTATCAAAATGATAGTGTTGCCATTTAAGAAAATCAACAATGACATCATATCTCTAAATTGGGACACCCTGTATAAATGATTATTGCATGAAAAAAATTTCCATTTGAAATACTAATCGACAGGCTTAATCATTTTTCAAAAAAACAATTAGTATTTGAACTATTGAATTTATTCCATTTGTCTGACACACGCTGTATAAAGCACTGTAGTTCACAATGTCATACCCGAGAGTTCAATAAGAGTAATGATACCGATAGCCTACGTTGATTTAATTCAAATTATCCCCAACAAAACTAACAATTTTCCAATCGCATCAATTCGAAATCTTTCCATCTGGGAATGTTCGAATTGAAAAAAACTATTAAAATCCCAGCATGCCCTTCCATTTTTAAAGGCAGTAGCCTTGTGGCGATTTTTATTGAACTGCAATTGAATGGAGGAGTCACGCAGTAGGTTACTTCCTCTGTGAGCGGCGCAAATCAAAGGATTCGATCATCGGTCGTCATTTATCGAAATTATTAGTCAATTTTAGATTGCAGTGAGATGGTAGAAATTGTTATTGACAGTGACGGTTCGGCGGGTTTTATAAGTCGTTGATTCTAAAGGGTTGATAAAAATTTTAATTAGTTTTTTCTCATTCATTATGTAGGTATTCTTTTGAAAATAGCATGGACCAAAAAGTGTGATCAATACTGTTACGATCTTTTGTTCTGACGCTGCCGATTTTTAGACATCTCTAGTAACAATGTTGTCGATTATTTAAGTGTATTTTTTAAATCTTCCTTTATTTATTGCAATCTGTTATTAACATAACAATAAACAATACAACAAGATTTATAAAAAATGATATAGTGGGTGCTACACCCAGTGGTGAACACCCTTTACCTATATTTAGTTTATATTAGCAAATTTCTGACTTTTATATAAATGAGTAACTTCTGTCTAGTTCCTAGAGGTTGAGAGATCTAGAGGATCCAACATTTTTAGTCTTCTAAGCAATGTTAGGGTCAGGAGATCGTTGGCGAGTGGATTTGGATGAGATGATGGTCTCTTAAATAGTCTAGGGCGCATCAGTTTTGAGATGGACGTTGAGAGGTGACTCAAATTTTTTTGCAGAAATTGCTTGAAAATAACTCAAATAATAATATTTGAATTATCCTCCCTCTCAAAGAGGTCCGGAACATTGTTTAAATAATCAAAATGTCAAAATATGAAGGAAAAATTCGATTTTTTTATTGGTTTTTTGATTATAACTTTAAAACTGTTCATTTCTGAGAAAAGTTGTACAGACATAAAAGTTGAAGAATTAAATTTTCTACAATATAGAACTGGTTAAAAATTTCAAAAATAGTCACCCTTGTTGCAAAATAGCAATAAATGCGAAAAAAACCATACAAAAACAAGTATTCGCATTTTACGTTTTTCAACCATTTATGCGACACTTAGAACCTTCATATTTTACCCAGAAAAACTTTATGATATAGTAAAACAACAATGTAAATTTCATTAAGATCGGTTTAATAGATTTTGCAAAATAAATTTTGCAATCCAGCTTTCGCAAAAAAATTCATTTTTTTAAAATGTTGCAGGACTGAAAATAAAGCAGATAGCAAGTTGAATTTTTTTTGCTTATAGAAGTGTACTGTACCTTTCATTTGCAATTTACAAAATTAAAATCGATTAATTACCACGGCGCCAGGAAATTTTTTAAATAAACGTTAATTTTTGGTGCTACGCGCAGGACAGCGGTGTTCGATTCACACAAGTTGATTTCCACCAAAATTTCTTCCAATCTTTATTTAATATATTATTTTCTTACTCTATATTTTGTTGTATTTTAATATTTTAATTCCACAAAAATCAAACTAATTTTATTATTGTTTGTGAAATATTGTTTAAACAATTGCATATGTTTAAATATAATAAACTTTTATTCTCTAAATTAAAATATATGAACAAAGAAAGTTTTTGCTAAAAGAAGTGTTATTTCAAAGGATAGAGTATGTGTTTTTATTTTGCAATAAACAAATTTATTTATTTATATCGAAAAGTAATAAAAATTAAAATGCATCAATCATTATCAAAGGTCAATGGAATGCCCAATCAGAGCAAACTATCCGAAGTCCTGCGCGTAGCACCAATAATTAATGTTTATTTAAAAAAAATCCTGACACCGTGGTTGTTAATCGATTTTAATTTTGCAAACTGCAAATGAAAGGTACAGTACACTTCTATATGCAAAAATATTCAACTTGCTATTTGCTTTATTTTCAGTCCTGCAACATTTTAAAAAAATGATTTTTTTTTTTGCGAAAGCTGGATTGCAAAATTTATTTTGCAAAATCTATGAAACCGATCTCAATGAAATTTACAGTGTTGTTTTACTATATCATAAAGTTTTTCTGGGTAAAATATGAAGATCCTAAGTGTACCATAAATGGTTGAAAAACGTAAAATGCGAATACTTGTTTTTGTATGTTTTTTTCGCAATTATTGCTTTTTTGCAACAAGGGTAACTATTTTTTAAATTTTGAACCAATTCTATATTGTAGGAAATTTAATTACGCAACTTTTATCTCAGTACAACTTTTCTCGGAAATGAATGCTTTTAAAGTTATAATCAAAAAACCAAGAAAAAAATCGAATTTTTCTTTTATTTTTTGACATTTTGATTATTTAAACAATGTTCCGAACCTTTTTGAGAGGGAGGATAACTTAAATATTATTATTTGAGTGATTTTTAAGCAATTTCTGCAAAAAAATTTAAGTCACCTCTCAACGTCCAAATGTACTAATATTTTTACAGATGCGCCCTGGTCTATAAAGTAGATTGTACACTGAGCGATGGTTGCTTCTTCAACAATTTCAGCATTCAGGTCATGATGAATAACATAGCTTGGTACATACCATGGGGCATAGCAGCATCACGAAAGACTTTAGATTGGAATCTGTGTACTCTTTGCATAAGAACCAGAAGTGCTCTCAATACACCAGAAGAACGAGCGGCAAAGTTGATATAAGAAAAGTGCTACACTTTGATGCGGTTACTCCAAAGTTGACGCCAATATATACGAATAAGGAATAAATAACGAATCCACTGAGAACACACGAAACGTTTTTTGAATCTCGTACGCCCAGACCAGTCATAGTATTGTCTTATAGAGAAGAGGTAGACTGTGAAAGGCAGCATGTCTAGAAAGGCAGCTGTACTGTAAGACTTGTTTCCAAAGGCAGCTCTAGCTGTTCCGATTACTCTATCTATGTAATCGATGGTATTTGATCATACTTACCATATTTTTGTCTAAAGCCAAATTGGTAGTTTGGTATTGTTATTTTTCAAGATAAAATGTTCGAATCTAAGCATAAAAATCTGTTCAAAAAGTTTTGCGAGGGTTGATAGAACGCTTTTCGGACGGTATGATCGTCATTTGGGTCTTACCAGGTTTTGGTATCATAATCATTTTAGCTCCTTTCCACATGACAGTAGGAAAGTATCCAATTTTGTTTATTTTTGCAAGGGCTTCTGTGATGTCATACATTTTAATTTTTTTGGTCGGTGGACTCCAGTGGCGTAACTAGTCTGACTGCGCCCCAATTCAAGTATTCCCCATGCGCCCCTATTCGTAGACTCATTCTCCCCCCTCTTCATAACCTACAATGAAACTAACAACGACATTTCTCTACACTACACACGACATTGTACAGGGTTATTTACTATATTTTGACCCACCTGTAAACTGCTTTATTTACAGAATTAGAAAGAAGTGTAAAATACAAAAGTTATTCGATTTTTAAATTATGATTTTTTGACATGTATATCATACTAGTGACGTCATCCATCTGGGCGTAATGACGTAATAGACTATTTTTTTAAATGAGAATAGGGGTCGTGTGCTAGCTCATTTGAAAGGATATTCAATTCTTTATTCGTAATATAAACATAAAGATAAGGGTGTCCAAAAACATTTTTTATATTAAATTACTTGAAACAAAAAGAAGAATCCATGTAATTTATTTAATTCAAAATATCTTCTACTGCTATCAGAAAACAGAAATAAAAGTTTATTGCACAAATAAACATTGCTTTTTGCTTAAATTCAATGTTCAAACTTCACCAAGAGGCAGATGGGTGGAAGCTTGGAAAAGTCATGTTTATTTGTTTAATAAACATATATTTCTGTTTTCTGACAGCAGTAGAATGTATTCTGAATTAAATAAATTACAACCATTCTTCCTTTTGTGTCAATGAATTTAATTTAAATTTTTTTTGGATACCCTGTATAAATATTCATGTTAATATTTATATTACTGAATAGGGAATTGAATAACCTTTCAAATGAGCTAGAACACGATCAACATTCTCATTTAAAAAATAGTCGATTACGTCATCACGCCCAGATGGATGACGTTACTAGTACGATATATATGTCAAAAAATCATAATTTAAAAATAAAATAACTTTTGTATTTTACATTTTTTTCGAATTCTGTAAATAAAGCAGTTTACAGGGGGGTCAAAATATGGTGAATAACTCTGTACAAGCATAGACTACTTCTTACTTTACTTAACATTTTCTATTTATTCAGTGCCCTATACACTATACAGTATACATGATATCACAAGCTACAATATAATGTTTATGTTCCGTTTCTCAAAGTTTGATTAATTTTACTAGATGAGCATTCTTACAGTCAAAGAGCTGCCTACAGCTCATAGTGACAACACTGTACGTTAATTCCTATTCCCTGATAAAGAACCTACGGCTCTTATTACCACGAATATTTTTGTTTACATTTGTTTTTGGTAAGCTACAGGGAGTTTTGCTTCAACATATTTTTTGCTAAAAATTTTCCAGAATTTTGCGCCCCTCTAAGGCCTGCGCCCCAATGCACCGCATTGGTTGCATTGGCGTTAGTTACGCCACTGGTGGACTCATCTGATATAGGGCGTCGAGTATGTCTAAAATCCAAAATTGGTTTTTCGTTGTCTGCATTAGCTTCTTTCTGATGAGGTTGAAATACAGACCTAAGAAGTTACTCAAAAGTGCTTGCTTTGTCTTTATCACTGCGAGCCCAGCTACCATTGTCTTTTCTTATAGGAGTCTTATTTTGTTGTTGAGATTTCAGTTTCTTTGCCAGTTTATATAGAAAGAGTTTTTATTTTCACTTACAGAACGGTTTTCCAAAAAATTTGTAATACCAGTATCTTTGTACTCGTTTAGAGCATCTTTGATTTGTCGTGTAGCTCGTTTAGATTTGTTTTATCTATTGGAGCATGAGTATTTTGCCATTCTTTTAGTTCCCTTTTTCACGAATCATATTGTTTATATAGTCCAGATACGAGCCTGCGTTTTCTTTATAGGAGCTCTCTGGATTAGCAGCCTAGGCAGTTTTTTGTAGTGATGTAGTGTTTGTATTGTAACGTTACAAACCTCACATCTTTGCTATTTTATTTTTAAACAATTATTTTACTTTATTTTCTTTAATATTCCATTAATAATTATCTTCTGTGTTCGTAATTTTAACCCACCATCCCATTCTCCCATTCCCCACCATCAAAAACTTCATTTTTTGCTTTTATTTTTTTAGGGGGGTTTTAATCAATTTTAATATTTCAAAAAATTCACACGCAGAGTTAAGACTTTTTCCAAACACGTCTATTTTTTATACACCCCTAGGTTGAGTATACATAACCACAAAATACTTTTTTATTTTTTATTTGCAAAAAAGCGTATACCTTTTTTTGGGTATGACTGCAGGTCTAATTTTTTTTTAATCTTGTGTATTTTATTAAACACTATTAACTTCTAATGTTTTTCAGATTTTTTCGCCGTTCGCCATCTTCAAAAATCGAAAAAAGTGTTTTTTATGGGGTTTTTGGGGGTCTAAACTTGTTTTTCCCATTTTTAAATTTTTTTAAGGACTCACTTGAATTTACATATAATCTATAAAAAAAACATTGATTTGATCTATTTTGAAGTCTATAAAATAGGGAAACTCCCCAAAACCCCCTAAAAAACAGTTTTTGGATTTTTGAAGGTGGCAAACCTAACGGAAAAAACTTAAAAAATGTTTAGAAATATAGTGTTTAATGAAATACAGAAGATTAAAAAAAATTAGATCTGCAGTCATACCCCAAAAAAAGGTATACGCTTTTTCCAAAATAAAAATAATTTTTTTTTTGGTTATGTATAGTTAACCTAGGGGTCTATAAAAAATATACGGGTTTTAAAAAAGTCTGAACTATGCGTCTGAATTTTTTGTAATTTTAAAATTGATGGGAACCCCCTAAAAAAAATAAAAACGAAAAATGAAGTTTTTGATAGTGGCGAAAGGGGGAAGGGGGTGGTGGGTTAAAATTACGCTGAGTCTTATTTTTTAAACGTATAGAACTAAAAAAAAATGAAAAAAAATTCTTGGAGTGAGGAAGGGTACCTTTTAATTTATTTATCCCGTCCAAGGGATAAATAAATTAACAGTTTATTTTCCACTTATTCCATAAGTGGAAAGTTTGATGCGCCACTGTCGACGCATGTGCCACTAAATAGTGACGGCACAGTGTTCATACGTTTTCTTTTAGGTTGTACTAGGCATTAGTTATAGGGTCTTATCGTGCCTAAAATGATTATCAAATTTCACCTACAGCAGCGGCTCTTAGTCTACTAGAATCATTTTACTTGGTGAGACGTTACCAACCTAAAATTCAGAACATTTGGAAAAACCGAACGTCAACACCAATGCGTATCCAAATTTTAAATAAAAATATATAGTGGAGTCACTGAAGGTGGATATGAGCGATTAACTCCGATTTCGTTGAACCTCGATCGATTTGCATGAAAATTGGTGAGTGGTTAGAGGATATCTCAAGGAACAAAGGTGATATGGTGCCAACTTGCGCTTTTACCCTGGGGGTGGATGACACCCCTACTCGAGGGTAAAAATTATTTTATTAAAAATAACCCCATAATTCGATAGAGGGACAAAGTTCAAGCAAAATTTGTTATATAAAGATATTAAAATAAATCAAAACTTTTTGAATTATTAAAGATCAAAGATATTAATTTTTCTTGAGAAAAATGCATGTTTTTAACCAATTTTTCGTCAATAACTCAAAAAGTGTAAGTTTTTACAAAAAAACTTATTATTATCAAAATTGAAGCTAATAAAAAAGGAAATAAACCCCTTATTAGAAAAACCTTCTAATGTTAACTAAAAGTGAGTTATAGGTAATTTAATGTATATTTTTTTCGGCGAGTAAAAAACTCTAAGTATTCAAGCTGAAATAACGGGAAACTGATGCATTTTATAACATAAACTTATTAAACAGTTGTCAAAGTACTTTAAAATATCTATTAAATGAGCCCCCGAACATGTTGATAGCGTTAAAATTTATGCTCCAAAATGTTTTCAAAATTTATCTTTTTTCCCTTAAATTTTTCCAAAAAATGTTATTGTTTTTTTTTTTAATAACTCCGTTAGTGTTTACGATATCAGGTTCGTCTAAAAACTGTTTGAAAGTGAATTCCAAGTGATATTTAAGCACGTTAAACCTAATCTTTTAAACCCCTCACTTTTTTTAAAATAAAAGGTTAAATGACCCCGGTTGCATGGTTCCCACACCAAAATTTAAGATTTAAACGTTTCTATCTCGGTTATTTTTTACCCTATAGAAATAGTAAAATATTTGGCACAAAAAAACTAAAATTGGGTTTTATATAATTTTTTACGTATATTGAATATTTTTGGAGTTATCAAAAGAATATGAGAAATACAATAATTTTAAAAATTATATCTTTTTTTCAAAAATATTCATTCTAAACCGGTCAAAATTGTCGAAAACATTACTTATGATGATATAAAGAAGTTTTTGTAAGGATTACTATTAATTTTCATTTTTGTGGAAATGGCGTATATTTCATTTTTCACTTTTTCCTAAAAACTTCGAAACGGTTCTTTTATTTTCATTATAACTTGCTTAATTTTGACGCTATTACCTTGTTCTGAAGCTCATTTGATAGGTATTCCGAATTACTTTGGCAAATATTTAGCAGGAATATTTTGACATTGCATCGTTTTCCCGTTATTTAAGCTTGAATACTTAGATTTGAGTACTCGTCAAAAAAAATACACATTCAGTTGCCAATAACTCACTTTGAACTAACATTAGTTTAGTTCTTGATGTGAGAAATGTATTCAGTTTTTCATTATCTTCAATTTCAGTAATAATAACTTTTTTGTAAAAGCTTATAGTTTTTGATTTATACGTGAAAAACCGATTTAAAACATGCATTTTTTACGAAAAAATAAAATCTTTGGTCTTTAATAACTCAAAAAGTGTTGATTTATTTTAATAACTTTAAATAACAAATTTTGCTTATAATTTGTCCCTCTATCGACTTATGGTATTATTTTTAATAAAATAATTTTCACCCCCGAGAAGGGGTGGCATCCACCTCCAGGGTAAAAGCGCAAGTTGGCATTATGTCACCTTTGTTCCTTGAAGTATCCTCTGATTATTCATCAATTTTCATGAAAATCGATGGAGGTTCAACGAAATCGGAGGTGAAAACCTTCAGTGACTGCACTAATAAGTTAATTTGGTCGTGCTCGAAATACGGAGCAATTGATAGTGAAATTTGACCCGACAATTATTTTCCCCCAAAACAGTTTGGCTTGGGACGCTACTGATCGTAGAATTGAATGTCATTTAACGTCAGTGGTATAGATTATTTTGATTAGTATTATTATTATTGAGGTTATTGTCTTGGAAATAATGGGCATTTGACTGGGATCGAAGTGCCTTAACAGGTGTGGCTAATAAAGTAATTACCTAATTCGATTATAATGATGCTAAAATTTGAGAAAGGTGAAAGATGCGTAAACTTGAACACCTGCCATTAGACTATATTATAACTTTGTTGCAAACATTAGTATTCAAAATGTTGTGGGTTTGTAATTATCAGAAATTATTAAATTAACTTCATCAAAAATGTAATTATTTTGACTATTACCAGAAATATCAATTATAGTCGATTCGCTATTCTGAGATACAACCGTCTACACTACAATCACAATAAACATGCACTAGAAATAAACAAGCATGAGGAGCACTAGCAGATCATGATCTGGGAGTGCTCCTCGAACATTCAACGCGTCTTGGTTTGTTTATTTCTATATAGTGTATCTTTATTGTGATTGTAGTGTAGACAGTTGTATCTCAGATTAGCGAATAGACTATAACAACGCAAAGACCAGGAAAATGAAGTATTTAAAATATATGTACACTAAGGTGAGGTAAGTGGATGACAACAAAAAATAGCCGGAACAAATTGGAGATATATTGCTCAGGGTAGAAATCCATGGAAGTAGTTAAGAGAGACCTATGTCTAAAAAGTGACGATAGGAGGCTAAAAAGAATTCTATAAGTTCAATTCTCTACCAATTTTACTTGAATAATAGGAAACAACTGGTTAGAGTGTTGAAAAAACATTGTGTGTGGAGTACCACAAGGTTCACTGTTGGGTCCTCTACTGTTCCTTATCTTTATAAATGACATTATTAATTTAAAAATCAATGGAAAATTTTTTCTTTTTGCTGTTGATACCAGTATCACTTGGAGCAACTCAACTCAGGGCCGTAACTACCATTGGGGCAACCTGGGCAGGGCACCGAGGCCCCCGACCAAGGGGCCCGGTGCATAGATTTTAACGAGGAAAAAAAATATGTATTTTAAAAGCCAATCCCAACGAAATGTTTTCAAATGACACAATTTTAAAAAGAGCGCCACATAGTTTTAATTTTTCACTGGGGAAATTAGTCTTTTACGCTAAAATGCAATTGGAACAGAACAGGGCTCCTGAGGCCTGAGCTAAGCTGGGGCCCCCGAAACCTTAACATAAAAATTTAAATTATTACTTAGGAAATTAGTTACTTCGGCGTAATAAAACCTAAAATGCCATTGAAAGAGGGGACCCGGGCTAAGCTGGGGCCCCCGAGACTTGTCGGAAACACATAAATTGTGACTGAGGAACTTAGTTATTTTGGAGAAATAAAAACTAAAATGTAACCGGAATAGGGACCCCAGGTCCCAGCTACTTTGTCTTAATCAATTTACCCCAGACCACATCTTGGTACGTGAAAAGAACCACATATTGAAAAGAAAGGTATACATACGATAAAATGAGCACATTAGGATCAGTCCCACCAGTACACTGACTCACACTTGACCTGTGCTTGGCTCACACTGCAGTAGCTTCAGACACCGTAAGGTGCTTTTAAATCAAAGTGAACACGAACGAAGGAACGAATTGGTAGGGGTTCGCTTGGTTATTCGTTCGGTACAAAGTAAGACCATTTACATTGTAGCGAACGAACGCATTCGTTGATAATCTGTCCGCAATATCAAATACAGATGAAGCTGTAATCATTACAGCTGCTAATTTTATAGTTAATGCAGGATATGCTGAAACAAAAAGAAAGAAGAGAGTGTGGTGTTCACATAGGGTGGAAATTGCGCTTTCAAGGAGTTAAATATCAAACATTTTTCCGGACCCCCCTTGCTCTGGGGTACATTCCCAGACCTCCCGGTAGGGGGCCCCCAGATCACATTTGCCCCGGGGCCCCCAGCATCGTAGTTACGGCCCTGACTCAACTATTGCAACTCTTCATACAACTATAACTTCTAATCTGCTTACGATAAAAATCTGGTCTGATTCTAATTTACTCTCTTTTAACGTGGATGAGACAGTAGCATTCTCCTATAAAGGTGCTCTTCAACCCCTGCTTGTTAATAGCAGCCAGATCTCTACCATTGATTCTGCAAAATTTCTTGGTATCTTTTTAGACAGCAACCTCAAAAATGGTGCCTTCATATCGATTTGTTAAGTAAGAAACTCGCCTCAGCCTGCTATGCTATAAGATCTGTTTCGAAAGAACTCAATTTAGCATCTTCTAAATCAACATATTTTCCTTTGTTCGAGTCGCATCTTCGATATGGTCTTCCTTTTTGGGGTTCTAGTACAGCTGCCCAATTAGGTGTTATTTTTAAATTACAAAAATGAGCAGTAATATATCTGTTTGGCTTCAGAAGAACAACACATTGCAGAAGTTACTTCAAAGACCACGGTTCCATTTTTATATATTTTAGAAACTCTTTGCTTCAAGGCCGGGACCCACGTATCCGCACCGAGCCAGCACCGCGTCCACACTGCGCCCGCACCGAGCAGAAACAGCAAGGCCAGCCTTGCTGAAGTTGGTTCAGGATAGGGACTATAACGGTTCCATCCCACTAGGAGAATATACCTCTGTATTTCAGGCAGAGGTATATGCAATCCTTTACTGTCCACGGATAAACAGATTGAGGACTTATACTAATAAGAGAATCAATATCTTTTCAGACAGACAAACGGTCTTGCGGGCTTTAGCGGAAGACTTGTATGGGAATGCCGCGAAGAGCTGGACACCCTGGTGGAACATAATGAGGTAAAACTCATGTGGGTGCCTGGACATCAAGGGATGCAAAAGCATGTGAAGAGATTTATACCTCAGACATGCGCAAAATGAGCTGAAGAACTGATCAAAATGAACTGGAATCAGCTCAAAATCAGGACACTTGCCAGTAAAAGGACACCTACACACGATAGGACTATAACTATACAATGGAGATCTCAGTTGCGGACTATGCAATAGAGAGACCGAGACAGACATATATTGTGCGATTGCGAGGCTCTGGACCGCAAGAGACAAGCAATATATGGAGACTGCAGACCAAGTTTGAAAGTGTTTGGCACAAACCCATTGGACCTTTACAGGCTAGTGAAGGGCACTACTATATTGTATTGGGTGTCATGAGAACAAATGGAAGAAAGCACAATAAGCCAAGAGGCTGCAGTGTGACCTGGGTGCATGCATGGACGGCTTCCAGGAGAAAAAAATATGAACAGCAGGAACGCAGAACATAAATAAAGTAGAGCGTCGATTATCCGAACTAATTGGGGGATATGGGTGTTCGGAAAACCGATTTGTTCGGATAATCGAACTATATTGAGATTGTCATACATATTTATTCACAAGTGAATAAAAACCATATTTATATTATAACTGTCTACTTGTTTATACCTTGATAATGACTAGAGAGCGGAATATATGCAACACAACATTACCAAAATATGCGCATATATATGCATTACTTTTACTACAAATATGCAGGTATTTTTTCTAAATTTGTCTAAATATGCAAATGCATATTAAAAATAATCAAAAATAAAACAATATATGTATATTAAGTCGTAAGATCTTCAGAAAAGTTGCCTTCAAAAATACGTACAACTTTCCTCAAACAATCGAAGCCCTCATTTTTTTCTAAAACATTTTTTAATTTATTTCTAATTATAATCCCTGTATTTCCGGGAATTTTTTGACAATGAGCAGAAAAAGTGTTAACAAGATTAACCGAATCACTTAATTTTAAATTCCTTTGTTCTAATGACTTTATTAGATCTGGTAAAAAACTAAAATTAACTTTTATGAACATAAGTTCTTTAGCAATTTGTACGTTACTTAAAGAACAAAGTACGTTACTTAAGCTGAAGAACAAAAGCGGAATTGTCTACAATTTGATGGATTTTTGTATTTTGATGCTTCTCTCTGTGTCCGTATTTATAGAAGTAAAAGCGAATTTGTCGAATAAAAACACTCTTTCCAGAAAAATTTCTTTTTGGGACATGATGCTTTTGTTTGTCAGTTCCTCATTTAAAAAATGAAATGTGAAAATGAATGTAACTTACGATTTTGGAACAGGCCTTGCAAAATACTTTGTCTCCACTTAGCTTTAACTCGGGAAAACACTTTATACAAGCACTTTTTTGAATGGTAGACATATTTGAATTTGATATATACCAATCACTTCAAAAACACTAAATACGATACAACGTTTACTTTAAACAAATTTTGGCCGGAAACTGACAAAAAATAATTATTAGACCCTTAAAAGCAGGTAGGTACCTACGACTTGCTACGCTAATAAAATAATATTTTTCTGGGAACACCCATAATTGTTAAATTCAGGTTAAATTCTTTTACCTTTTAATTTTTATAAAAGACCAGGTGTATCTACTCTTTTCTATGGAATCCTATATTTCGTTAGTAGTCACTAACATCGCCAGGGACGCTAAAATGATATTAAAGATACAATGGTGAAATTATGTATTAAAAATAACTTACTAGGGTGAGATTGTCGTCATATATGTACGTCTTACCCTAGTAAGTTGTTTAATAGTAATTTCACCATTGTAGCTTTAATATCATTTTAGCGTCCCTGATTATGTTAGTGATTACTAACAAAATATAGGATTATGTTCTACATTCCGATTCCGTACATTCTATCTTGCACTTAGTAAAAGTAATTTGAAAAATTTTAAAAATGTAAGTTTTACATGGTTAAAATATTTTAAATTTAGAAACATTTGTCCGCAAATTGCTCCTTTACACTGTACACAATAGTGTGTTGTCATTCTTCTTAGACGGCTAGGGCATAAGTAGCATACTGTCAGTTTTCTTTCGATATTGGACCGATTTTGTCAATAATTCCTTTACATAAAAATTTGTAAGAGGTAATCCTCTGGTATGGGACTATGCAAAGATAGGGACTGGCATCAATCATATGCCTATTTGGAGAATTAATCGCAAAGCATAACAATCTTTATGCTTGTACATAGACGGCTTATGTTACTATCGTTAACACCAAAGCGTCGTAATAATTACGACAGGATACCTAATTCACACACTTCTGCACAAAATTTAATTGACGTTTATACACCAACGTTACTCTAGTACTAAAGAACTCTGGAACCAAAGTTCTTGGGTTTTTCCGTTGCTCATAAATTTCGCAGATTATTTTTTAATGATTTTAACTTCAATCGTATAGTATGATATTTGATCACGTGTTTAATTCTGTCCAATCAGATTAAAATTATACTGAGAATTATCTACTGTAGAAAATTACCGATATAATTTTTTTAAGTAGATTGTTGCTGTTTAATGGCAACCAGTTTCCTAGTTTTGACAACTGTCACATTTAAGAAAATATCCATAATATACGTATTAAAAAATAATCTTACGAATATCACACGACAGTAATAATAAATGAGAAAATGATGCTTCATTTTTACTCAAATTTGTTGTCATTGGGCAATAGCCACTCGAGCCCTGCGGGCTCTCGTGTCTATTGACAGAAAACAAATTTTCGAAAAACTGTCGCATTATTTTCAATGTATTCTCACTCTCTTGTGATATTATACCCGATTATTTTTTGATGATTTTAACTTCCAATCGTATAGTAAGATATTTGATCACGTGTTTAATTATGTCCAATCAGATTAAAATTATACTGATAATTATCTACTGTAGAAAATTACCGATATAATTTTTTAAGTAGATTGTTTCTGTTTAATGGCAACCAGTTTCCTAGTTTTGACAACTGTCACATTTAAGAAAATATCCATAATATACGTATACTTTTTCTCATGAGGATCTTTCAGCGCGTCACAGTTTTTCGATTTCTTTCTAACGCATTAAATTGCATGTGACAGAAAAAAACGCACGTCGGTGATTACATTTCGTCTGTGACATTTATAACATTTCTTATAGTTGTCAATAGATGGCGCTATAATCGAAAAAAAAACATTAATTTGGAATTATATAATATATCTACGAATATAATCTGTACAATTTATAAGACTATACAAATCAAATAAAATACCATTTTATACATGCAATAAACAAAATTGATTTGAATTTATGCCAAATTGCAAATAAAATGTGACAACTGTCAGATTTAACTAAAATGTCATGGCACTAAATGTATATTATCACGGACTTACCTTTTTTTCTATCATTTGTGACGCACTGAAAAATGCTCATGAAAAGAAGCATATTAAAAAATAATCTTACGAATATCACACGACAGTAAGAATAAATAAGAAAATAATGCTTCATTTTTACTCAAATTTGTTGTCATTGGGCAATAGCCACTCGAGTCCTGTGGGTTCTCGTGTCTATTGCCAGACAACAAATTTTCGAAAAACTGTGGCATTATTTTCAATTTATTCTCACTCTCTTGTGATATTATACCCGAAAATAATTCGGCGTCGTATATTTTAAGAGTATTAGTATTCTAGGGTTAAAATAGTTTTTTTTTTTCAAATTTTGCAAATGGATCTAAAATTTGAGTTGTGTTTGGACCCCCTCAAGCGCATTTCCTGGCTAGATGCCTGCATGTAGGGAACTCATGATATTTCTATAACATTATTTCAAAACAATCCACTTCATTAAACTTATACATACTTTAGTTTAGTCATTTAGTCATACAGTTACAAGCACCAAGTCATCTTTAGACAAACAAATTCGAATTCAAAATCTGTAGTACAGGTGATTCGAAAACTCAATTTAATTCACTGTAGTAAACAAACTCATAAGTGGCTTTCTAATCAGTCAGGCTTTTTCCACAGGGATGTGATTAAGTGGCCCCCTTACCTTATGTGGTACGATAGGTTGCGTATGCGATAAACGTTTCAGTTAAATGGAAACATTGGATAGTTCGAAATCGAACCGTCTAACCAGTGACCATATTACAGTGTCAACAATTAAAACACCGACCTTAAAGCTTTTGTTACGTATTTCTGACATTTGCTCTCTTTATTGCTGTACAACCGTCCTGTTGATGTTATTTGTTATTTCTTAGATCCATGTAGAGCTTGATCTTCCACGCATTCTTTTGCCAGATAGTTCTGTACTTGCTGTATACGGTTAGTGATCTCTTTTGAAGGACAGGAATTTAAAGATTAATTCGCACCATTTGTCAGACCATTCACCTATGATCCATAGCATTTGCACATATCCGGTATTAGATCTGTGCCAATCTCGCCAATTGCTTTAAAGTCTCCGCTGGAATGCCATCTGTCCCTGGCCTTTTTTTATTCTTAATTTGGTTCTTAATTGTTTAATTTTCTTATTGGTTCTGCCTCACTGAGTGCATATTTCTTATGCTCCAAGCCTGATTAATCTTTTGAAGTGTCTTTGTATAATAAATTCTAAACAGTAACTTATTCATATTTCTGGAGTACTCTCTATGTCGGTTTTTACTTCTTCATTGGTCTTGAATGGTTTGAAGTTGTGGCTTGAATTCTCAGGACAATTTTTTAATTTTTTTAAATAGTGTATGACTTTTATGGCGGTGTGCCTGTTGCTCCAGTTCTTAACACGTTATTTATATAGGTGCGCCATTTCTTGAGTGTTGGTTCCTGTTTTTATAGTATGTTGAAGTATAAGTTTGGGTTTTCTACTAATTTTAAGGTTTCCCCTGATATTCAATGGTTGTTCTTTTGGATTTTAAGCGGTGTGCACTCTTTTTCTGCTGAATTTATCTAGCTTTTTAATCCATTTTCTGGTTTAACAGGAAATATCTGCAATTCTGCCACACTATTTACTTTTAGTGGTTTTGTTTGATGTATTTTTAATAGTTGTGTGTCATTTGAGACTGCAGTTCATTTTAAGCCTCTTACGATCTTATCCACGGTATTCTCCAGGCATAGCTTTTACGTTTATTACTGAGGTCTTCCATTTTTTCCGCAAGAGTCGGTAGTTGATTTAATTTTTATACTGGCTCTTTTTGTTGGCGATTTATTTATAACTGTATCTTGTAAAGTTCCTGGGGATCTTAGAAAGATGTTTTTAACCTGTTGTAATTGTTGTCAATGTCTTCATCTGAGGCATCTGTTGTAAGCATAATATTTATATAACTAAATTATTACATGGACATTCTCTGGTTTCGCTTCTAACGTTTTTTTTTAGGCATATGTTTTTTATTGTTTCATAATATGGTCTGATATATTTCGATATTCTATTGTATATTAATATGTCTACTACATTATATCTTGTGCTTTCATATCCTGATGTATAGGTTGAGTTTTTTTTTGTGGCAGACCACATATATTTATATTTTGTCTTATTAGTTATTTTTCTACTGTATGAACTTTTCCTCTGTGGAGAAGACCTAGGAAATTCCATGTCCCATTATACATTGATTTTCTGCTTTGAAACTTCTGTTTCACTTTCTCTTCCAGTCGCCCATTTACCACGAGTGGTCAGGTTCTACGCGCGCTGTAACCAGATAGCCCATTACACACTATCTGGTCCAGAATTAAGACAACCCGGGAAGATAATTAAGTGGTTTCCCTTGTCTGCCTGATCGCAGTATCACGGCTGGCTAAATGAGTAGCTATATGATATCCGATCGTGAGTGTATGTTATCATTCCGATGTAGCCTCGATTCAATAACTATGTCCTCAGTTGATTCGCGGGTGTTTATTGGGTTATTTTCTATTTTCACATGTCCTAGATGTCTGTAGGAGCATTATCAATCATCCATTGGGTCACGCTGTGTTGGGGCTGAGGACTTCCTTTTCCAGTCCGTCTTCCACGAAGTTTTAAAGAATCCCTACTCAATTCTGATCTCTTCCTCATAGATAGATGGGACCGTCTACGGATGATACACCCTAATCATGATCAAACCATTTATCAAAACTGAATTATTTCTTACTAATAGGATTTAATTATTGGATGTAGTGCAATACGAATTTATAACAAAAACGGAAATTAAAAAAATGGTTACCACTGTTTCAGATATTCATCAGCTACCTGCTAGTGATGTTGATTATAGTTACTTTCGAGTATTCGTTACCAATCATTACTTTTGTATGAAGTAATCATTTAAAGTATTCTTTATTTTGATTACTTTCGTTACTTTTGTATTTGAGTACCGGTAATCATATCGAGAATCGCATTTCTCAGTACATATTTTGTATTAGTATTAGTAGGATACTTTGATTACTTTGATCACTTTTTTTACTTTGATTACTCTTGTATTTGAGTTCCGGTAATCCTATCGAGAATCGCATTTCTCAGTATTTCGTATAAGTATAAGATCCCATATAATGGCCTTCACCGATCTATTTAATGGATAGAAATTAAATGATATGTAATTGTTCTGTCATTGCTGCCTCACAATATCAGTAATCTCGAGTAATCTGTTTGCATCAATTAAGCGCCAAAAACAAACCCTCGAAACTCTAGATGACGTACTTTAGCAGTAACCCTGGGCACCCAAGTGCTTCGCAGGTCAGTTCTGATTGCAAAATCGTATTCAGTGACCCCAAATACCCCGAAATAAGAAAATCTTGTCCTTAATATACTGATTTTAAAATGTTTATGCATTTTTCGATGCGTTTTATACACTTTAAAATGTAGTAATACATTTCCGCCTATTTTTTATTGTAGACTTTTTATCAGACGTCATCCTAATCCTAAATACAACGCAAAAAGTTGCAAGTCTCTATGCACCTACTATATTTAAAAATAGATTTATTCCTGTGTTTTTAGTGTTAAATGCCCTGGTCTAATAAAAACAATGCCATACCTACATGGAAAATTAAAGTTTATGATCATAGTCTAGAAATACTATCATTTGTACATATTTTCCGGTCAATCTAAGCTATTTTTTTCTAGGCCTGAAAAGAATAGTGTGTATTTATTACTAAAATCTAATGTGTTGCATTTTTATTTTCAAAAGAACTAACATCTGTGAAATGCTGTTAATTATCTACCTCGACAAATCGTATAGACATCTGTTTCTGGGTGCATGCTTTGTTAAATGATATACCTCCCTCTGTTTCAGCTACTTTTCAGCGCCCTGTAATCCTATGAAACTCTTTATAGCCTTCGCCCTTCATAGATAATATTTTAGTTAACTGTACTGATACCGAACACTCGTGGAATACCGGTCCTACTCCGATATCAACCGAGTAGATACAATACTCAAAATCAAAATAGGTACTCGCTCTGATACGATTGGTACGAAGTAACGAAGTAATCAGAGTAATCAAAGTAATCAAAGTAACGATTTGCCTCTCTGTATAGTAATCGTTATTTTCGGTATTCGTAAGTAACGAGTACTTTGTAACGAATAGTTACTTTTTCAACATCACTACTACCTGCTACCTTATTGACAAACATCACTACTTTAAACAGCTTAGGTTGGCAGTTATTTATTCTTCAGATAAAAATAATTCTTTTGTCCAATTCAAGTAATATGATGGCATTAAAAACCGTTATTAAGTAGGGACATGAAACTGTTCCGCCCTATATATTCACCGGAAATCGTCGTCTGATCCTCGTGCACTTTTTTATATTATTATCTGTGAATATTTGCAATAATTCAAATTGAAGCATGGGAATAAGAACATCGTAGCTATAAAAGAGTAATTTGAGTAGGGCCATTATCTTTCATTTTTATTATTAAAATATACATAACGAGACCGTTATTCTTCTATTATTATTCAGGATAAGCTTAATAAAAATGGCATAAAGTTTGAAAATCAATAAATAAATTTAAAATTTTTTCATTAACTAGATATTTTTAGTAGGGGTCGCCAACTTCTTGAAAATTTCAAGATCTTGTCTTTATCTTGTCTTGATTTCAAGACAAGATCAAGACAAAAAGTAATTTTAGATTTCCATACAAGACAAGAAATTGTATGTCAATACCAAGATTTCTTGTCAAGAAAACAAGAAACCTTGAAACATCTTGACTAATAATGAAAACTCTGAAACGAATTTATTTGTGAAAAATATAACATTATTTTAACATAACATAACATATTATAATTTATTGAACAGTTTTTTTGCTAAATCGATTTACAAAAATGTAAGTTAAAAATAATAATTAATGACACTTACTATACCTAATCCTAACACATTTTTAAATCGGAATTGATAAGCCATGAATGAGGCTAGTTAGAATTTGCAGTTACTCGAGCGTTATGGGGACATATTAGGTTGTGAAGGGTAAGTCCTAAAACCAAAAAAAAAAAGTTAAGTTTTCCATTTTGGTGGGGACTTTCCATTTTTTAATTAAATTTTCCATTTCTTACAATCGTTTGTTCCGATTATAACACTATCTATCCATAATTCGAAAAAATGTCTCGAATAAAAGTTGCCTATTTTTACGCAAAGAATCCAACTCTGCAATAAAAATTGGGGCTTCTATTTAATATATTTAAGTAACCCCCTACCCACCTCCGTGAAGGGGCGTGTTTGGTGCCATTCTATAGATTTTTTCAAAAATATTGAATATAAAAAAAATAAAAGAATACCCATGAATGATCACATCAATCACATATTATTAAGATAATTAATAATCTATCTCTCTCGTTTGTTATTTATAGAAAAAGTACAGCAAATACAAAATATGTGATTGTATGTGATTGATGTGATCGTTCATGGGTATTCTTTCATTTTTCCGACTGTACGTATATTTTACAATTTTTCGATCTGATGTTCATTTCGCGAAATATCGCGGGGTTCGTATTTAAAATTTTAAATTTACCCACTATCCATCTCTGTGGGGGATCGTGTTTAGTATCATTCGATAGACTTTTGAAAAATATTGAAAACGTATTTTTCTGTTTTTGGATCTGACTTTCATTTCGTGAAATATTCGCTTTTTCTTGTGAAATTTAGTGACTCGCCTATTTGTTTACGCCCCGCTCAAATCGTATAAAGAATCTTTTGCATGGAGTTAACTTACCTTACCTTAATCTGACGATTTCGAGTTTTTCTAAGGATAGATTTTATTTCGGACCCCCCTTTACTAACTCTTCTGTATTAAGAGCCAATATATTGTAGCCAATATGGTAGAGGTACATTTACAGGGTACAAGGTCTCTCCCCATGTGATAATCTGACGTGCTTAAGTAACTGCAAAAATTCCCATTTGGACTCCCCTACCATTATTTCAAAACGTAATAAATTCTGTCTTGACTCATATTATTGAAAATTTTCGACAATAAGATGAAGGTTATTTGAGATTTTGCAGGAGGGTGCTCCTACGCATTATGCTTTTTGTATGAGGTACCATCGAATCAACGGTATAACCAGGATGGTCCTAAGGGGGGATACAACTACTGGATGATCTCTGGGTGTATGGAATATTAATGGTGTTAAGCGTATAGAGCTCAAAGTACAGCCAATTGGGTAAGGGTTATATTTCCCAAAACCCCCCTCGTTACGGCTTTGCATCGAATAGCCTCTTCGGTCACCAGATTTGTCTACCCTGGATTTTTTAGTATGGATATCTAAAAAGTAAAATTTATACAACAACAACTGAATCTTTAGAAGATTTACATTAACGAATTGCCCACAAATGCTTACAAATCTAAAGTTGAAGAAAATTTCAAACAAACCATTATCATTATGTAGATGCCGGAAGTTATCAGTTTCATCATTTGTTCAATTAAGAAATCAGTAATCCGCCAAAAATTGTAATTTTGAATTTTTTTTAAGTTATACTTCTTTAGGCACGAGGGTGAATTTTTACATTCCCTGGCGCATGCGCACACCGACAGTATGGTATTAGTTGCTACATGTTTATGTAGCGCAAATAAAGTGTGCGTGAAAAAATTATATTATTAGTGTTTTTAGTAAATATATTTATTATAATTTTGTGTCTTTGGATTTGTCTTCCTCGGGAATAAGATATTTTATAATAATAGTAAGTATAATAATATAAGTATGTATGAGAAATCTTGTAACCTGTCAAAGCAAAGGGAGTATAGCTCAGTGGTAGAGCGTGTGACCGGAGATCGAGAGGTCCCGGTTCAATTCTGTGTGTTTTTTATTTTTTTTATTTTTGGTATTGTTTTAATAAAAACTTTTGGAAAGTAGAAAGTAAAAATTAGTTTAAACTTTAAATAAAATACAAATAACCTGTTGAAAGTATATTTATTTCGTTGCAATCATATAATAGAAGTATAACTTCCTACGTGCCTACAAAGTACACACATATTCTTTTTTTTATATAAATCTACTAAAGACAAGGAACTGCAATGGCTTTAAAACGATATCTGGGATACATTGTTTCTCTTCATATTTAAGCATATTGGAGGAAAATATGTATTAATACTTAAATTATAATGCTTGTAAAATAAAGTTGCAAAAGTAACTTACGATGTATGTACCTATTAACCTTGTATAAAAAAAATGCATGTATATTTTAAGATGTACTAGACTTTGAGAATTCTTTTATATTGTTACCATAATCACCCTATACAAGAATACACCGTTTTCGTGAATAGCTGAAATTCCAATACAGAATCGAAGGTGGCACGAAGCCGATGTAAGAACATTGGACTGTTGAACAAATGACTATCAGATCTTCGAGGAGCTAACTTTTCGAAGATGTTCTCCCAGGTTGTTCACTAATGATTATTACCGAAGGCCCCGATAAAACAATCGCCCTTTACCACTATCTCGATGCGTATCGACAAGTAATGGCTGCTTCTCGAAATTGTTGGAGCTTTTCTGTTTCTTAAATTACCTGACAGAGACTGGCTAAGGGGGATCAATCGAAAAAAACCGTTAATGACCAAATTATTTTTTTCAAATTTCAAAATGTTATACATAATTATCATTAATCTTGTTCTTAACGAGAAAATACTCATGAAATTTATTTACATCTTAGTACGTTCTTTAACGGTAAAATATTGCAAAACCTCTAAATTTTAAAAACCGCTTAGATTGACATGAAATTTGGCACACACATAGCTAACAAGTCAAAAAAAAGTGATATTGTGCCGATGTGTGCTTTTGCCCTGGGGGTGGCTTTCACCCCCTCGTGAAGGTGGAAAAATATACGTCCAAAGTAAGTCCGGAAATGGATAAACTGACTAATTTTAAGTAACTTTGGTTCTATAGAGCTTTTTCGCCAAGTCAACACTATTCATATTTTTTCAACAAAATAACCACGCTTTTAGACGGTTTCTCGTAAATAACTCAAAAAGTAAGTATTTTGTCGAAAAAAATATTCTTAGCAAAAATATATCCTGTAAAAAATTTAAAAGAATGTTGTATATATCACGTCTCTATATCTAGTAGAAGCAGAGATATATCTAATGAAAAATAGGTTCATATTCGTCAAATTCCAAATGGAATACTTTAACGTGAAATACCCAAAAAATGAAGCACATTTCGGGAAAAACTAATTTCAACTTGTTTAAAATGTTTAAAAAAGGTTCATTTTTGTTTTATAAAAAAAATTCTAGCGTCAAAAGTAAACAAATTACGCTCAAAATAAAGCTAGTCCTTTTTTTTTGGTAAAAAAATCGGGAATATCACCTCCTAATTAGTATCTCAAATGAACTTAATCGTTCCGACTTCACAAGTTTTTGGACTCGTGTATATATTGTTTATAATATGATCTATAGGTTTCATCGGTTCAAAGTCCTTATTTTTGAAAGGGCTGTAAAAAGGGGTTGAACGAGTCACTGATCACGAATGTATGCAAATTTAGAAACACCAAATCTTAATCAATTTTTGTCTTACAGAAAAACAAAAAATACAGGATATTCAGAAAAGCAATGCTGACTTTTTTATTTTTAGAGATTTTTGGTATCTAACAATTTTTAAGTTATTTTGAAAAAAAAAGCATATTTTTCAAAATTAAAATTTTTAAAAATTTTATTTTAAAACCAAATTTTTTCAAAAATAAGCACTTTGAATCGAAGAAACTTACAGATCATATTTATAAACACAACATAAGTAAAATAATTTGTGGAGCGCTAATTAGGGGGTGGTCTTCCAGATTTTTTTTTGCCAAAACAAAAGGGACCAACTTTATTTTGAGCGTAACTTGCTTAAAATTGATGCTAGAAACTTTTTATAAAAACAGAAATAAAGCTTTTTTTAAACATTTTAAAAAACTTATAATTTATTTTCCCCAAAAAGTGCTTAATTTTTTGAATATTTCATGTCGAAATATTCTATTTGAAATTTGGCGAATATGCACCTATTTTTCATTATCTATAACTCTGGTTCTGCGAGGATCAGAGACCTCAAGTGTGTGCACCATTCTTTTACTTTTTTACAGACTATATTTTTGCTAAGAACGTTTTTTTCGACAAAATACTTACTTTTTGAGTTATTTGCGAAAAACCGTCTAAAATGTAGTGATTTTGTTGAAAAATGAACATATTCACTCGCAAATAACTCGAAAAGTGTTGACTTGGCGAAAAAGCTCTATAGAACAAAAGTTACTTAAAATTAGTCAGTTTATCCATTTCCGGACTTATTTTGGACATATATGTTTTCACCCCCACTAGGGGGTGAGAGTCAGCCCCAGGGCAAAAGCACACATTGACACAATATCACTTTTTTCTTTGACATCTAAGCTATGCGTATGCCAAATTTCATGTCAATCCAAGCAGTTCTTTAAAATTTAGAGCAAAAACCGTGAAAGGATGTACTATCTCTGAATTTTTGAATTATGATCCGATCTATAAATTAAGCTTTGGCGTTATCGTAAGCGACATTTAGTCCTAAAAACACCGGAATAAATCGATTTTTAAACATAGCACCTAGAGACTTACAACTTTTTGCATTGTGTTCAGGATGTCAGGAAAAAAGTATATTATAAAAAAATGGGTGGAAATGCATAATTGAAGAGTACAGGGGAACAACAAAGAATGTCACATTTTATACATATTATTGAGATAAACACCAATAAAGGTTTAATTCTTATGATTATGATATCTAAAAACTACTTAGGAGATTCTTACCATAATTCTAGCAATTATTAGTCTATAATCTTAATATAATATTAATCTATATTAACTTTTTAATTTAATAATGCACCAAAAACAGCTTCCTTATTTTGTCCAGTGGCGTGCGGAAAATCCTGGTCCTTCGCCTGGATAGAAATTTATAAAAAATTTATATAGACTGATCTTTCTGGTTATTGTTCTGAATCGATAGTCTAGTCGATAGTACTTAATTTTTGCTACAACATGGCGAGAAAAGCCAAAATTCATAAAAAAGTGACATTCCTTGTTTTTCCCCTGTACTCTTCAATTGCATTTTAAACTGCATAAAATGCATCCAATAGTGCATAAACATGTCAAAGTAAGAATACTAAGGGCCAGATTTTTTACTCGGAGGTTTTTGGAGTCGTTGAACACGACCTCCGGAGCACCTGGTGCCAGTGTCACTGCAAATACACGTCATCTTCTAGAGTTTCGAGTGATTTCGGCACTAAATTGACACAAACAGATTACACGGTGGGTTTTTGGGTGTACTGAACACGAATACGCCATCAGAGCCGACTCCTGGAACACCTGTTGCCCACGGTCACTGCTAAGGAACGTCATCTTCTGGAGTTTCAAAGGGTTTCGGCATCGAATGCATGAAAATAGATTAAGGCGGTTTTTGAGGTCGCTGAATGTGAAGACGCTATCAGAACGGTCCGCCGTTCAAACTGGTGCACAAGGTTACTGCTAAGGCATATTATCTTCTGGAGTGTGGAAGGTTTTTAGGTACCAGGTGCACCGGGTATTCCTGTTCAGAAACCCAAGAACTCCCGAGTAATCTGTTTGCATCAATTAGTGCCGAACAACCTCTAAACTCCAGATGACGTGCCTTAGCAGTGAACCTGGGCACCAGATGCTCAGGTAATAAATTCTGACAGCGTATTCATCTTCAGCGGCCCCGAAAACCCCCGAGTATAATAACAAAATCTGGCCCTTAATACACTTATTTTGACATGCTTTTACACTTTTTGATGTATTTTATGCACTTTAAAGCCAAGCGTCCACAGACCCGCATCGTACGCATCGTACGCAACGGATTTTAGTTTGACAATCGATAATGCGATCCGTACGATGCGGATCAGTGGACGCGGTTACATAAGTTTCTGTACAAGGCAAACTAAAATCCGTTGCGTACGATGCGTACGATGCGTACGATGCGGGTCTGTGGACGCTTGCCTTATAACGCAACTATGCATTTACACCCATTTTTCTATTGTAGACTTTTTTCTTGACGTCATTCTTAAGGCCATCGGTACATAATTCGCAAATATTTTACGGCTATCCCTACTTTTTCTGTCTTTACACGGCAAATTACGTCAAATAAAATTCACACTAGTTTGGATATGTAAACATTACTAGAATCTCATTCTACTTGGCAATGTCATCATTAACTTAAAGAGATGGCTTTTGAATGTTCTTGGATAACTGTTATTTGTAGAAATGCAAATTATTAATTCAGTTAACAAATATGATAATTTTTTCACTAACTAGGTATTCAGTGATTGTAATAATTTATATGTACAACAAAAACTAATACTCAATCGAGAAAAGAGGAAAAGTGTTAAAGTAATTTTTGAAGTTATACTTCATTAGGCACGAGGGTGAATTTTTACATTCCCTGGCGCATGCGTACACCGACAGTATTTTGTTAGTTGCTAAATCATCCAATTTATGTATGTATCAGCGCAACTAAGGTTTGAAAATAATATATGTATTAGTGTTTTTAGTAAATATATTTATTATAATTTTTGTGTCTTTGGATTTGTCTTCCTTGGGAGTAAGATAATAAGTATTATTAAAACATTTTTATATTTAATACTTCACTTGATCTATTTGTCACCTCGTTTGTAATTACGTCCCAGAAGCCGTAAAAACAAAACCCTGATAGGTTATTGGTAGAGCATTCGTCTATATAACGCGCAGGTCCCGAGTTCAAATCCTGACACGGACGATTGTTATCCTCTTTTTTTTTATTTTGGTGTTGTTTTAATAACAAATTTTTGAAAGTGGTAATTTAAAAATTAGTTTATTAATTAAATAAAATACAAATAAATTTTAAGTATATTTATTCCGTTGAAATTATATAATAGAAGTATAACTTCTTATGTGTGTACAAAGTACACACACATTGTTTTTTTAATAATATATTGTTACTATGGAACGCTTACAATTTTGAACATCTTTAACAACAAAATACTTGGATCACAGAATATATTATCCTGACGTATTCTCTGCTTGGATCTTCCACAAATAAAACACAATAAATAACTTTTTATTAATTTCACGTCTTAAATCAATTATTTATCAAATTAACTAAATATCAATATTATTTAATCAACAATTCAAAATATTCCCGCTGCCGTGTCAAATATTTAAAATTGTCACTGATTGTCAGTGTTTGACTGACAATATGCTGACAATATTCTATTTGACTGAGTGCGTTGTAAGACAAAGATAGATTTAGAAAATATTACCACGGACATTGTGTTCATTTTTTTCGAATTCTGAAAAGACCAATAAATATTTTAGAAAAATTTAAACGCAGAATGAAAGACTAAATTATTGCCGAGGGCCGAAAGTCCCTTAGAATAAATAAAAAGTTTATTTTTAATTAGATATTTGAAATTAAACATCACACTAAATTTTCTCTTAGTTTTTCGCCCCGGTAACTTATTAAAATAAACATTATAGAAGTTCTCAGGGACTTTCGGCCCTCGCTAATAACGTAGCTAATCTTTCATTCTGCGTTTAAATTTTTCAAAAACACTTATTATTTTTCTCAGGATTCGAAAAAAAATAATCCCCATTTGAATAGCATTGCAGCCGAAAATACGTACCCATCCTCTTAATAGTCCATTCTTTCACGGTTTTTGCTCTAAATTTTAAAGAACCGCTTGGATTGACATGAAATTTGGCATACGTATAGCTTACATGTCAAAGAAAAAAAGTGATATTGTGCCGAAGTGTGCTTTTGCCCTGGGGGTGACTTTCACCCTCTCTTGAGGGTGAAAAAATATATGTCCAAAGTAAGTCCGGAAATGGGTTAACTGACTAATTTTAAGTAACTTTTGTTCTATAGAGCTTTTTCGCCAAGTCAACACTTTTCGAGTTATTTGTGAGTGAAATGTTCATTTTTCAACAAAATAACCACATTTTTAGACGGTCTTTCGCAAATAACTCAAAAAGTAAGTATTTTGTCGAAAAAAACGTTCTTAGCAAAAATATAGCTTATAAAAAAGTAAAAAAAGTAGTGTAGGCGTTATGTCTCTGGTTCTCGTAGAACCAGAGTTATAGCAAATGAAAAATAGATTCATATTCACCAAATTTCAAAAAGAATATTTCGACGTGAAATATCCAAAAAATTAAGCACTTTTTGGGGAAAACCCATTATAACTTTTTTAAAGTGTTTAAGAAAAGCTTTATTTTTGTTTTTATAGAAAGTTTCTAGCATTAAATTTAAGCAAGTTACGCTCAAAATAAAGTTTGTCTCTTTTGTTTTTGCAAAAAAAAAAAAAATCGGGAAGACCACCCCCTAATTAGCAACTTAAATGAAATTAATCGTTACCGCTCCACAAATTATTTTACTTATGTTGTGTTTATGTGATATGTAAGTTTCATCGATTCAAAGTGCTTATTTTTGAAAAAATTTGGTTTCAAAATAAAATTTTTAAAAATTTAAATTTTGAAAAATATGCTTTTTTTCAAAATAACTTAAAAATTGTTAGATACCAAAAATCTCGAAAAACAAAAAAAATCAGATAGATCTATAGAACAAAATTTACTTAAAATTAGCCAGTTTATACATTTCCTGACTTTTTTTGGACGAATATTTTTTCACCCCTAAGAGGGGGTGAAAACCACCCCCAGGGCAAAAGCACATATCGGCACAATATCACTTTTTTTCTTTGACTTGTTAGCTATGTGTATGCCAAATTTCATGTCAAGCCAAGCGGTTCTTTAAAATTTAGAGATTTTGCAATATTTTACCGTTAAAGAACGGACTATAACATAATTCAAAAAGTTCCAAGTTTCTACGTGCTGTATTTAAAAATCGATTTATTTTGTGGTAAATGCCCTGATCTCTATGTATGTATGAGTCAAAACTGTTATGATAATTTTTAGTGACCCCTAAATTTTGTCGAAAATTTAACATTTGATCAAATTTTTAATATCGTAATGTAAGTTCGCAAAGGCTGACATGTGTCACTCCAGAAACATTGAGATAAATGGGTTTTTTATACAAGTAAATCTCACTTCCTATAGTTTTATTTGATCAGGAGTCCGTTTTTGAAACAAACATTCAATTGTGAAGCTAAAAATAACGTATTGCGTCTGTATTTGAAGGAAACTATTATCACCGTTGAAAAGAACAGGAAAAATTATATAAGAAACCACTACTAACTAAATTTTGAGATAGTGGTACTAAAGATAGATCAACAGAGAAGAAATACTTAAAGAATATAATAAAAAATAAAATATGAGCTATAAGAAAGTAGTCAAAGAAAATGAACACTTCTTCTTCTTCAAATACAAATCCACTAATGGATGTTGGCGATAACATTTTCCATTAACTCTCTGTTTCTTGCAATGTGTATCAGTGATTGTATGTCGCTAATCCCTGTTTATTGCCTTATGTTTCGGAGCCAGGACATTTTCTTGCGTCCTATTCCTCTCTTGCCTTCAATTTTACCCTGGATTATAAGTTGAAAGAACTGGTATTTTTCGTTTCGCATGATGTGACCCAAATACGCCGTTTTTCTTTTCTTGATGTTTTCGAAAAGCTGACGTTCTTGGTTGATTCTTTTAAGAACATCCACATTTGTGACTTTCGCCGTCCATGGTATCTTTAGGATACGGCGATAAAGCCACATTTCGAAGGCTTCTAATCTGTTTATATCCCTCGTTTTTAGTGTCCAGCCCTCTATGCCATATAGCCGCACCGACCACACGTAGCATTTAGTAAACCTTAGTCTCAGTGTAAGGTCAAACTCTGAGCAGGTCAGCACCTTCCTGAATTTTACGAAAGCTTGTCGAGCTTGCTCAATGCGACGTTTTACTTCCCTGTCCGACGCCCAGTCTTCAAAAAGCCACGTTCCTAGGCATTTGAATTAGCTCACTCTCTCAATGGACTTAGTATTCAGTGTTATGGTGGAGTTTTCAAATGCATCCAAGTTTCTGGAGATGATCATGAATTTGTTCTTTTTGGTATTAATCTCTAATCCCATTCGCTTACTGTATTCTCCGATTATACTGACAAGTTGTTGAAGATCTGCTATGTTGTCGCAAATTAAGACAACATCATCAGCATATCGTATGTTGTTGATCAATACTCCATTCACTTTGATTCCCATCTCTGCACCTTCCAAAGACTCTTGAAATATGGCTTCCGAATAAATGTTAAATAAAAGTGGGAAAAGCACACATCCCTGCCGAACCCCCTTCTTATATGTATGGATTTGGATATAGAATTGTCTATTTTTAATTGTGCTTCCTGAAACCAGTACAAGTTTTCAATACATCTTATGTCTTTTTGGTCTATATCAAGCTTCTTGAGGATCTGCATTAACTTGTGATGTTGGACACGATCAAACGCTTTCTCGTAGTCTAAAAAGCACAGGAATACGTCCCTCCTCTGATCGTAACAATTTTGGACCAACACCTGTGTTGCTACTATTGCTTCTCTTGTTCCCAAAACTTGCCTAAACTTAAACTGAGAATCACTGATGTCCCATTCACATTTTTTGTATAATCTTTGATGTAGTATTTTTAAGAATATTTTTAAAGTGTGACTCATCAGTCTAATGAGTCTGTGATCCTCACATCTTTTTGCATTGACTTTTTTGGGTAGGGGAATAAATGTAGAGAGCAACCACTGCTGAGGGTAGCAACCAGTTTCATAAATAAAATTAAATATTTTATGTAGTGCTGAAATTCCCCTTTCATTTAGTAGTTTGAGTATTTCTGAAGGGATTTGATCAGGTCCAGGTGACTTATTGTTTTTTGAATATAATATTGCCTTTTCTATTTCCTCTTTAGTGTTTGAAGGGCCACTCAGCTGGTCGTCTGTATAAACTTCACTCATGGTTCTTTGATCATGAAAGAGCTCCTGGATATAGTTTTCCCATATATGAATTTTCTCTTTTTTACCTAGCACTACCTGGTTATCCTGATTAACTATAATAGTTGGTCTTCGTTTTCTGTATATTCCAGCAGCCTCCTTAAGTTTTTTATGTAAATTCCGATCGTCGTGCTGTCGTCGTAAATGTTCTAGATCGATACATTGTTGCTTAAGCCATTCATTTTTTGCTATTCTTATCTTTGCTTGTATTTGCCTGTTAATGTTTTTATGCATATTGCTGCCATCTGAGTCATTCTTGTGTGGTCTTCGTTCATCCATTAGTAATAGTATTTCTTTTTTTATTCATTTTTGCTTTTTGTTCTTTGGTTTGTATCCCAAGTTGCTTTTCATGATGTCTGTTACAGGACTTGTAATCGTATTCCATGTTGGTGTTAGATCTTCGGTAATGTTTGTCGTCAATATTTGAATTTGTGTGTTTATTTCATTACTTATTTCTGCTTGTATCATTGGATTTTTCAGTTTATCCAATGGGATCTGTTGTTGAGTTTCAGGCTTGTTTTTGCATGAAAGAGCGATCTTTATGTCGGCCACTAATAGTACATGTTCAGAAGGCACATCTGCTCCAGGATATGTGCAAGCTCTTCTGACAGTTGTGCTGAATCTACCGTTGATGAGAATGAAGTCTATCTGATTTCTTATTATGTTCTGAGCTCTATCGGCTGGAGATTTCCAAGTATAAAGGCGACGGGGGTGGAGTTGGAACCATGTGTTGGTAACTCTCATGTTTTCTTCCTGACAAAATTGTACAAGTCGGTCACCCCTTTCGTTCCTTGTTCCAAGACCATAAGGTCCAACTACGTCTTCAAAGCTGCCTTTCCCTATTTTGAAATTAAAATCTCCCATAATTGTGTTAACATCATGTTTCTTTGTCAATTTAAGCAATCCTTTGATTTCACTATAAAAGTTTTCCACCTCTTCATCTGCTGAATCTGCAGTTGGTGCATAGACCTGTATGATGTTGAGATTATTTGGCTTCGCTTCAAGTTTTACCAAGGCTGTGCGGTCGGAATATGGTACAAACTCTGTGACAGCTCTCATCAATTTTTTACTTATCATAATCCCGACGCCTTTTCTATGATCGCGGTCGTCATTGCCTGAGTAAAAGAATGTTCCGCTCTCTGTGGTGCATTTAATGGATCCAGGCCACCAGGTTTCTGAGATCCCCAGGATATCTAGATCGATTCTGCACATTTGCAAAATGAACACATGTAATCAGAATTAAGAGCAATCCAGAAAATTATTGATTGGACAGAAGAAAAAGGAAAAAATATATCGTAAATTAAGCCATAAATGGAACTAAGGGTTCCTAATCAACTAAAAAAAGGAAATCAGAAAATTCATGGAAAGACAGCTGGGCATTTAAACAAAAATTAAGATGATAGAGAAAACATCAGAATTGAGTCTGCTGAAATAGGAAAAAATAGACGAACGTGAAAAAATATTGAAAGATAAACATAAACTGATGTGACGAAATTAAGAGCTTAATATAAACTACATTTGAATAAAAAAGATATTTATTAGAAAAGGGTGTTTATTAGGGCAAATATTAGAAATGCAAACATTGAAAGCAAGTAAAAGTGAGCTTTATCAAGATATCAATTATTACCATTATCATCATCAGCCCGTTTTAATTCCACTGCAGAGCATAGGCCCCGCTCTTTGTATCTCTGTTACCGTTGTCTGTTCTTAGTTTTCTTACCTTAGTTTGGTTACCTTACATGTCCTCCTTCCATTATTTATCCTTGCCACGTGACCAGCACATCTTTATTTCAATCTTCAAGCTCTCTCTACAACATCTGTAAACTCTGGTTCTGTTTCTCAGTTCTTCGTTTGTGATCTTGTATTTTATTGTTACTCCATCATTTAACGTCCCATCTTTCTTTGTGCTACTCTTGGTTTAGAAGCATTGCTTTGTATTAGGCACCGTGTTTCCACACCGTCAGTCATTTCTGATGGAACACACTGATCGAAGATTTCTGCTTCGGATTAATGGGTATGTTGCCGTATTTATATACGCTATACTCTTTCAAGAGCTTTGTATACTGCCCATCAATATGCTGTTCTTATTGATACCTCACGTGTTTAGTTGTCTTTGTCTATTCTAATTACGTTTCCAACGTATATGTATTTATCCACAAATTATACTTCGTTTTTCTAATTTTTTATATTGATACTGCGCACGTGGTTCGTTATGTACCTATTTTATTTTGGGAATATTTATTATTAAACCGACTTCTGCGTAGGCTTTCCAGTTCCTCGAGCACAGTGTTGATTTCGCCTAGGTTATATCCTATCAAAACTATGTCATCAGCATAACTCAGGTGGTATAGTCTTTCACGTCGACAGTTCCATCCATCCATCCAATGGCACTACAGCCCAAATCGAGCCTTGGCCTCCTTCAATAAGTTTCTCCAATCATTTCGATTTACCGCTGTTCTTTTCCATGAACGCGTTCCCAGAAAGTTCCTGGTCCTCATCGACTTCGTCTTCCCATCTCTTTTTAGGTCTTCCAACAGGTCTTCTTCCCTGCATTCTTGCATTCAGCAATTTTCTGGGGATTCTATTCTCATGTCGACAGTTATCCCTTCATAATCCCAATCAAGGGTTTCAAAAGCACGCTCTAGGGCAGTTATTAAAAGCTTTGGTGATAGTGTGTTACACTGCATGACATCTCTTTGAATTTTGAATTCATTACTGTTTTCGTGTAACTTTATTACATTTGTAGCATTTCTATAAATATCGTCCACTAATCTGGAATAAAGGCTATCGATGTGACTCTCTATTAATGCTTCGATAAGATTACATTATTTAGTTTTACCGAGTCAAACGATTTGTGAAAATATAATAGGAGAAATATGGCAGTGGTACAAGGATCATTGAGAAGTAGAACAAACAAAAAATAGATAAGAGCAAATAGTGCTGACAAAAACGGAACAGTATTATTATGAAGAAATGGAAAGGTGGGAAAGAAAAATGTGACATTTACAGATACCAAAAAAAGTTTGAGAGTCTTCTAAATGTATCCATTCTGTGGATCTTTCAAATACCTAAAAAGACAGATAATCGACAGAGAAAAATATAAAAGTATTAGGTCTGAATACTGCCTTATACAATACAGTGCATTCATAAAGTGTGGAAACGGTCTACTATCTGATGACTTAATTATTTTCAGAGTTAGAGCCCTGACAGGTCGATTTTTATTTTTAAATTCAATTTAAAGGTGATTCAATTCTGTATTCAATAATATAAACATTAACATCATTATTTATACAGGGTGGCCAAAAAATAATTTTTGCATTAAAATAATTGACGCAAAAAGAAGAATGTATGTAATTTAGTTAACTCAAAATACATTTTACTGATGACACATAATATAAAAAAATTGTTTATTTCATAAATAAACATTGATTTTCGCTTAAATTAAATGCCAAACAGCCACCTGCCTGTTGGCAGTTTGAATATTTGATTTAAGCTAAAACCAATGTTTATTTGTCAAATAAACTTTTTTTCTCTTTTCTGACAGCAGTAAAATGTATTTTGAGTTAAATAAATTACATAATATATTATTTCTTTTGCGGCAATTAATTTAATTCAAAAATTATTTTTTTTGGCCACCCGGTATAAACAAAGATGTTAGTGTATATATTACTGAATACAGAATTGAATCACCTTTCAAATATTCTACCACACGACCCCTATTCCCATTTAAAAAAAATCATCGATGATGTCATCACGCCCAAATCGATGACGTCACTATTATGGGATATACGTCAAAAAATCATAATTTAAAAATAAAAATCGACCTGTCAGAGCTTTAACTCATGAGATAATAGACCGTTTCTACACTTTATGAATGTACTGTATATTCCTATTAAATGAATTTAGCAACAAAAATATTTGTTCTTACACAGAGGGCAATACCGATCCTGTCCCAATCGAAGGTAGACTGTACGACAAAAAAAATCTCCAATAAAAATTCATGACTTCGGATTTTATGTTTTCTTAAGACAAAGAATATAAAATAGATAGTTATCACCTTATTATTGGTCGTATAATTTTGATTAGTGAATCGTTCCTTGTACGTTAATCTGTTATACCTGTCTTTTCTTTTATTGCAAGGGGATGGTGGTATTAATAGTAGTATAAATTTTTTTAATTTGGTCTTTAAAATTTTAGGAGGCATTTAGTAGTTTTGGGCATTAGGAAGAGTTTTACTGACGATGGATTTGAGTACCCAATGTTTTCAGACAAGATTAGTTTCAAATAAAAGATATTATCACAAAGAAAAAACAAATAGGTAGGTTTAAAATAAAGAAAATTGTCATGGCACGTATTTTTTATTTTTTTAAAACGATTAAACTTGAGATTGGCAGACGACATAATCCTTATTGCAGACCGGGTAGATCATGCTTGCCAACTTCTTCAAGACTTTCAGAGCTCTTGTATACGAGCTGGCCTTAAAATTATCTTTTCCAAAACATAGTACATGACCAACCTTGTACTGGCCAAAAACATCTCATCTAATGAACGCAAATTAAACAAGTGCAGCCATTAGCGCAAATTAAACATATAGCGCCCACCATACCCATAAGCAGGGCGTGTCCCCCTTTAGCTTTTCGGGTGCTTTAAAATATACAGTGCGTCCATAAAGTAACGCATAAATTCGATATTTCGTAAACCGAAGACTTTAAGGAAAAATTCCTAAACAGGTCGATTTTTGTTTTAAATTACGATTTTTTGGAATATATATCATACTAGTGACGTCATCCGTCTAGGCGTGATGACGTAATTGATGATTTTTTTAAATGAGAATAGGGGTCATGTGATAGCTTGTTTGAAAGGGTATTGAATTCTCTATTCACTAATGTAAACATTAACCTAATTATTTATACAGGGCGTTCAAAAAAATATTCTTTAAATTAAAATAATTTAGACAAAAGGAAGAATGTATGTAATTTATTTAATTCAAAATCCGTTTTACTACTGTCAGAAAACAGAAAAAAAAATTGTATTTGACATAAACATTGATTTTTGCTTAAACGAAATGTTCAAACTGGCAAGAGACAGGTGGGTGGCAGCTTTAACATTGAATTTAAGCGAAAAACAATATTTATTTGTCAAATAAACATTTTTTTCCCGCTTTCTGACAACATTAAAACGTATTTTGAATTAGATAAATTACATACATTCTTCTTTTTGTCTCAATTATTTTAATTAAAAAAATGTTTTTTTGAACACCTTGTACAAATAATTATGTTAATGTTTATACTATGAAATGGAGAATTGAATAACCTTTCAAATGAGCTATCACATGACCCCTATTCTCATTTAAAAAATAATCGATTACGTCATCACGCCCAGATGGATGGCGTCACTAGTATGATATATATGCCAAAAAATCGGAAATTAAAAATAAAAATCGACCTGTGTCGGGAGTTTTCCTTAAAGTCGCCGGTTTACGAAATAATGAATTTATGCGTTACTTTATGGACTATGTCATTTTTGGTCATTTTCGATAATGACGGGTAGATATTTTTGTGTCTTCTCCACCAATCAAGTATATTCTCAGACCAGTATATTATGACCTAGGCTCATTTATGTATTTTTAAATTTCATACTTCCAAGATTGTAAGTTATCATTGTCAGCGTTCTTAAATAGGTAAGTAATATCTAAATCAAATTCGTTATCTCCTTTTTTCAGACCAAGTGATGGTTCTGGTATTGGATTCTGTAGATCATTCTGGGATTTATTGAAATAGTAAGCTTTAAATATTTCTTCAAATTTTTGTACTGCCTCCGATTCTAGAAGCTTTCTCCAAGATGAAGAGGAAAATGGCTTTACTTTATGCCAAGGATCCAAAATAAGAACTATATAGTATATCCAATTAGTTTTGTTATATTGTGTCAGTATTTTATCTCTCGCAGCTTGAATGAAGTAAATTAAAACTTGAACTTCAAAGCATTTTTTGTACTGGATTATTAAATTTTAAGGTATTCTAGTACTAAAAGGTTCTCTTTTACTTCTAGAAAAATCAATTTAAACATTTTTCGTTTGTTGAATTTGAAAAAATTTTTTCAAAATAAAACTATTTAGTAAAACGAAAACGGGTACGTTTATTTATCTTCCAGAGATAAATTGATTTCCTTTGTTGCGAAATTATTCTAGTATCGGTCATTTGCGTCCGTTTTTGGTAGGTCAACGTTTATTTTATCGCATAACTTTTCTGTCTTTAATTTTTAAGCATTTTTGACACTTATTGATTAGATTATGAGGTACTCTAGTACTTAAAGTTACTCTTGTTTTAAGTCCGTAAAATACACCGTCTTTTTTTGAAACAAAATTTTAAAATTTTTTTCAAATTCAATAAACGAAAAATTTTCAAATCGATTTTTCTAGAAAACGGTGCATCCAACCGCCTTAAAGCAAGAGTACCATTTAGTACTAGAATACCTACCTCACAATTTAAAAATCCAGTGTCAAAAATGCTTAAAAGTTAAAGACAAAAAAGTTATGTGATAAAATACCAGTTGTCCTACGCAAAACGGGCGCCTATGACCGGTACTGGAAACTCGTAATTGATGAAATCGATTTATCTCTGAAAGATAAATAAGCGTACCAGTTTTTGTTTTTCTAAATGAGAGTGTTCTGGAGATATTTTAAGAAAAACTAATTCCAAGACGCCATCTTCAAAGAGCTCTAGCTTCGTCAGGAAACATTTTCGGACTAGATGAATTGGGCTAAATTGTCTTAAAATTATCTGAAGAATCTCTTGTCTGCGTTTGTCGGAAGAGTTTCTGGACACCCTGTATTAACAATAAATGATTATATCAAAATTTGTAATACGGCATTTAAAGCTTTTTAGATTCTCTTGATGTTTGTACTAAGAAAACCATAAGTTATTACTGTTTTCCATTAATTTGAAAAAAAAAAAGGAAAAAAGGCCGTTTTTGACACTAAATTTTTTATAAATAAAAATGGCCGCCCGATCCTACGCAGGAAATATTTATAATTTGTTCTTATAGGTATTATCTTTTAAATGTCGAAGAAACGCTTCAGTACCCTGGCTGTTGAAGTGTCACGAACAGGGTATATTTTTGTCTTATTACCCTGGCCTATAATTCAGCAGCTACCACCCTTATGCACTACTTTAGATTTATTGGTTGTAACCTAACACATAATACCAATATTACTCTGAAGCTACTTTCTTGTGGCATCTTACGCAATTTATTATTTTAGGTGGGAATAAGCCCCAATCTAAGTTTGAAATTAAATTTATTAGACGTTTCGATTTTAACATTTGAAATCGTTATCAAAATACAAAACATTAACAAATTATTGTTTTGAATTTGTTTTGTTTTGGGGCACGAGGATTTTAACTTAACATACTTCTAACATGCTAATTGAATTAATATAGAAACTAATTCATCGTGAACATATACGAGTGAAAAAGTCGGCAATTATACAAGTACAAGATGTCTAATAAAGGGGAAAAGTCTTTTATTAGTCAAGAGTCTAAATTTAAGAACCAGAAAGTCGACGATTAGTCAAGAGTCTAAATTTAAGAACCACCCTGACAAGGTCCAAAATTAAAGGACTCAATTAAAGAAACCACAGACAGACGGACAAATAATACAATAATACACGCTAGTTAGGAAAATTAAGGAAACTTAATGCATTTAAGTTATTATAAGTCTTTGATGTAGTTTGGGTTTATCTTTTTATTAGTGTTTCATTGGAAGTTCCCCCTAAGGCAAATTTCCCCTCCCAGGGCAAATATCTAGATCCGCCACTATTAAGAACGACGGCGGTGAGAGGAAAGAAGGGTTGAGAAGAGGGAGAGAAGATAAGACGAAGGATAAAGTATCTATCTAGGAACTAGGAGATAGAAAGAAAGTGCAGTGTCCAGAGAATCATTGGGAATCGTATGTTTATCAGTAGCTAAATCTGGTTAAAATTCCAAACCACGATATCTTTATCACACATATTATTCTAAATAAAATAGGTTTTAGAGTACGGCCCTGAATGACCTAACGAAAGGTGTGTTTATTTCTGGTCTCAACAAAATTGGAAATATTGTGCAAAAAGAGTAATAGTTTATTTATAAATAGTTCAGTGACAAGTTTGTTAGATACCAGTAAGTGCATCCATCGTATTATTTTTGTTTAACATAACGTGTTAAACCAGTTTTGGCTAATTCTTTTTTAATAACATCAATAAAGTACGATATAAGCTACAATTTATTCCAGTTTTGTTACTGGTTTAATTACATGCTTATTTATTGGTCACTTCCGTATTAGTTTTGAACACATGTCTCGTGTTAAATTTAAAAATGGAACCTAACATTTAGAGTCTCTCTGACTCGCAACATGTACAACAACTGCAGACAAATACCAATAAAACCTATTCATCAGCAACTTCTACACCTTTTCCGTCGAAATTTCAAGCGATTGTCTTCAGCGCCTTAGAAAATACGAAGCTGCAAGATTACTTAATTCCGTTGGGCAATCTAATTCAACCAAAAATATTATATTTTCGTCTCGATTATCGAACAATCGGATATATATGTACCTTTCAAGCAAACAACTGGTCGACGAATTTATGCAAAAGCACGGACAAATAAAAATCGAGAATAATATTGTACAAGCTAGAAGACTGATTTCTCCAGCCGAACGTATCGTTTTATCAGGCGTATGTCCCAGTATACCACACAGTTTGTTAACTGATTATTTACAAAAAATAGAACTTAATCTTCTCTCCCAGTCACCTTCCTAAAAATCAGTTCTAATCTTCCTGAATACAATCATATTTTGAGCTTCAGAAGACAAATATACGTTAGTCCTCACAATATCTCCTTACCCGACTCATTCCTTTTAGAGTTCGATAATACGACATATCGAATTTTCTTAGAAACTATGGCCTGTTATACCTGTAAAAAGTCTTGACACATCGCCACAAACTGTCCCGATAAAATGGAATCAATAGCAAATTCAAATAACAGTCAACCGATCTCTTCTTCCTCACCCGAGACTATGCTTTAACCTACAGCTACAATTCTATCTCACGAACAAATTCCTATCGAAGAAAGCTCAGAAAATAATCTGAACAATCCTAATATAAAAGAAAGTCAAGAATTTAGCACCATGGAAGCCTCCATAGCCATTAATGTCGACCTTCAGTCGAAACGTAGTATCAGCGAGGTTCTCACTTCTCCAGAAACAAGTCATACAGAAAAGCCCTTTACTGTACCTACATCTAAACCCAAAGCCAAGAAAATTAAAAGCGACGAGGAGCATGTAGCATCGAAATCATCAAAATCATATGACCTTGAACCTGTCAAAAATTTTATCGAAAATTATTCGACCCCTTTTGTCCTCAATTATGACCAACTGAACCTTCTTATTAGCAATATAACTGGCGCGAAAAATCCTATTGATATCATTATTCAAGATTTTACTCCCGACCTAATGCGATTACACCATATGTTAACTGAAGTTTATACACAATTGAAAAACAGATCATCCAAACGTTTTATCACCACTCTCAGAAAGAAAATCCTACGACACTTCGATAACGAGGTCTCTGAATCCGAGGGCGAGTCATCTCAGGTTAGCCAGTAAACTTACATTTTCATATAATAAAATTCACTAAGCTACTGGAGTAGAATATAGATAAATTTTTCTGCTAAGCTCTATGCAGTGCTCAAAGCTATTATGCATATGAATTCTGACATTTCTAATTCAGTTAACTTAAGTGACTCACTAAGCGCTCTTCAAACCCTTAAACAGATCTATCCGAAATGTCCTATTGAGAAACACATAAAATTCGAACTGATGCAGGCTCAAGAAAACGCTAGACGAATCAGATACCATCCCACATTGGCATTGCAGGCAACGAAAAAGCCAACCAGTGCGCAAGTGAAATTGCCGTATGTGCTGATATAAAAAAGATGAGTGCCGAAATACCGCGAGTGATATAAAAGCTTACATTAAGAATCGTGTTTTGTGCAAGTGGACATACCTAATGTATAAGTAATTTATTGGGCACTAATTACTCAATGGACAATACTGTAACATTTCTAAAATCCATAGGAACATTTTATAGAATTTAGCTTTGTATTCTGTAGCCGCCGCTAATCACCATTAAGGCGGATGCGGCTATACTTTCTAAATAAAAAAAACCGGTTTTACCGTTACCAAAAATTAATCCTCTTTTAAATGATAACTAAGTTAAAGTTCTGTAAATAATACTCAAACAATCTTCTACTATTTTTTAGTAGGTATTTTGTTTTTACAAACATTTATTTTCTGATCTATCTGAATTTTCGATTTGAATACATTTTGAGAATAAGTTTCAGTAGACTTTATGTGACGAATTAAACATTAGACTAGTCTCGTATTCAATTTCCTTGGCTCATTTCTCTAGATTCCACCCTGTGTTCAAATTCAAGCATGGCTGTTTGTTATTGACTGAATTGTCTGGATCTGGCAAGGCACACACATATACCTATACACAGATATACAATCTCTATCACATATACACTATATTCCCCATTCTAGGCAATATTAATTGTATATATATCCTCATTCAACAATTCAGCATTCGATTGTTTACATATGAAGCAGCAAAAGCAATTACTTGATAAGATTGGTTGAATTTCTGACTGTTTCTGTGAGATATATCAGAACAAAGCGTCTGAGAATACTCCATTTTATATTTGGTACGACTGTTACAGAGAATGAACGTTTAGCATATATGACGATTTAAGTATACCAGATGGGACGTTATTAATACATCTTGTTTGAAATACAGAAATAAGAGACACATTAAGAAAAGTATTAAAAATTAGATTAACCGGGAAAATCATTTAAAATGATAGTTATTCAGCTTATAGTTATCAAAAAGTTCAGAATAACAATATGTACAAATAAAGAAACTTAAAACAAATTAAAACGATTATTTCATTCATAGGAGACCCTGACTAATAGAAAGCTACATAAATAAAAATTAAACTGTTAATTTTTGATAATTTCCCGTCGTCAAGTATATTACGTCAGATGCCCTTCGTTGCTATGAAAAAAATACATTCAGTGACATTAATGACAATTAATGTTTTAAAAATTATAAAAGTGATGACTTTCAATCGTCAAATATTTATAACAACTGTGTGTTTAATTGTACTAATTTGTACTTACATAAATAAATTACAATAAAATTTTGGTTTTGAACAGTTTTATTCATAAAATAATCGCAACAAATTGCACTCGATCTCTAAAATTAATATAGAATTTTTGCCCTCGTGACACTGTGACATAATTTCACTAGTCTTCGGCTCGTGAAATTAAAACTGTCAAAGTGTCACTCGGGAAAAATTCAATAATTTTAGAGCTCTTGTGCAATTACTACTGATTATTTCATTCATAGGAGATTCTGACCAATAGAAAGCTACATAAATCTAAATTAAATCGATTATTTTTTAATGATTTTAACTTCCAATCGTATAGTAAGATATTTGATCACGTGTTTCATTCTGTTTAATCAGATTAAAATTATACTGAGAATTATCTACTGTAGAAAATTACCGATAGCATTTTTTTAAGTAGATTCTTTCTGTTTAATGGCAACCAGTTTCCTAGTTTTGACAACTGTCACATTTAAGAAAATATCCATAATATACGTATTAAAAAATAATCTTACGAATATTACACGACAGTAACAATAAATATGAAAATAATGCTTTATTTTTACTCAAATTTGTCGTCATTGGGCAATAGCCACTCGAGCCCTGCGGGCACTCGTGTCTATTGCCAGACAACAAATTTTCGAAAAACTGTCGCATTATTTTTAATTCTTATTCTTACTCTTTATTCTTACTCTCTTGGTGATATTATACCCGATAATTTTTGATAATTTCCTGTCGTCAAGTATGTTACGTCCGATGCCCTTCGTTGCTACGAAAACATACATTGAGTGACATTAATGACAATTAATGTTTTAAAAATTATAAAAGTGATGACTTTCAACCGTGAAATATTTATAACAACTGTGTGTTTAATTGTACTAATTTGTACTTACATAAATAAATTACAATTAAATTTTGGTTTTGAACAGTTTTATTCATAAAATAATTGCAACAAATTACACTCGATCTCTAAAATTAATATAGAATTTTAGAGCTCTTGTGCAGTTACTACTGATAATCTTCATAAATAAGAATTTATGTTCGAAAAATAAAGAGGAGAAATTAACTTATTAGTATGCTAAAAGAGTTTTATAATTATGAAAAAATTAAAAATACAAATAGGCTAAGTTGAAATTATCAAGAATAATGCGACTATTATTCTTTTTTTTTATAAAAAAATATAGGCACATGTTTTTATAAATTTGTACCATTCTATTTGAAAACTCAACAAACCAATATTTGTCATGAAAATTAGTTGGTCAATTAAGCTACGAAAGCAACCTCACAAAGTGAGAGAAAACTATAGAAAAATTAAAGTTACAGGGATAATATACATATTTCTAAATAGGTAGGTATATTTTACAATATTCTGTTACAATTTTTTATTTCCGATGCAGCACAAACCCTGCTAATGACCAATATTGGCCAATAAGATGCAGAAATTGGTAAAATATTTTTATTACAATCGTTGATATTAACATAAAAATAAAATAAAGTGGACCACTTGGTATTTGTTCAACTTTAAAAAAGTCCTTTCTCTTTTCCCAAACTTCCAGAACTCCCAAAAAGTGGTCGTCCTGATATTCCATGGGAAATAAAAACTGACATTTTTTTGTCGATGGATGAATGGATGTCAATGAGGATTTAATGAGGATGTTAATGAGGATTTCTCATAAGGCTACTAGAATAATTGCAACCAAAAATCAACCAAAAATCAAACCAGGCAAAAAATAATTATTGTTCGTGAATATAAAAAAAGAAAAATAGCATGCAAAAAAGCACGGTCGGTAGAGGAAACAAATAAAGCAGATCGCAGAATGGAGTTCTGTTCTTCTTCTTGTTCCACTCCTTCCGGAGATTGGAAATTATCAAGGCTATTCTGACCTTGTTTACAGCTGACCTAAAGGTTCATTAGTGGTGCAGCAAAACCACTTTCTCAAATTGCGCAACCATGACATTCTTCTAAGGCTTCCTGGATTCCGTCTTCCTTACATTATATCCTTGCATTATATTTTGAAGTAATGCGTATTTATGACCTCTCAAAAGTGACCCAAATATTCGAGTTTTCTTCGTTTTATTGTTAACAAAATTTCTGGGTATTTCCCTATCCTTCGTATATACGGAGTTCTGTTACAAAATTTTGAATAGATTTAACCTAATCCAAATTTTTTAACCAGATTGTTTTTTCTAATGAGGCTACTTTCCATTTAAACGGCACGGTTAATAAACAAAACTGCAGCTACTGGTCAGATGAAAATCAGCACTGGATAGTGGAGGCTCATATACGCAGTATCGACAAAAGATTAATGTGTGGGCAGGAATTATCAATAATACCATTATTGGACCCTATTTTTGGGATAGAACCATATCAGGTGAAGAATACTGTCTGAATACATCTCGTGAGTAGATCAATTTGGTTTCAACAAGATGGAGCACCTCCTCATTATCTTCGAGGGTTCGTGAGTTTCGACAATACATATCCCAATGGTTGGATTGGAAGAAGAGGAGCCATCGAATGGCCAACAAAATTCCAGGATTTGACACCTCTCTATATTTTTTTCAAAAGTGTTAAATATTTTAAAAACACAGTGTATGTAAATAGGCCGCACACTTGTCAAAAACTGAAAAGAGAATTACTAAAGAGATAACATTATTTTTTCCGGTAACGATGGGTTAGAAATTTCTTAGATGAATTCTCAATCAGAATGAATTTCTGTTTTCAAAGACAATGTAGTCATATTGAACATCAAGTTTATTATTTTTTTATATACATATTACCCCTTAAACGCCCAAGGGTGGGTAAAAAATGTCCACCTAATGCGTATTCCCTTGTAACGTATTTATTACGTGTTTAAAAAATTTCCAAAAATTATTTATTGTTAAAAAGACAGCCTTTTATCGAATGTTAAATTGGTTCTACCGATATTTTTGAAAATAAAAGTAATATCTTGAGTTAAATATGGGTGGGCATAAAAAGTACACACTTGGTAAAACTTGTTACTAAAGGTTTCTATTTAATTTCTCGTTGGTAGGAACTTAATCCATATAATTATCGACGTATAATTACATAATGAATCGAAAGAATGTATAGAAAATCTGCAAATATACATTGTAATTTTTGAAGTTATACTTCTTTAGGCGCGATTTCATTGAGGGTGAAATTTTAGTGATCTGCGCGCATGCGCACACAGGCAGTATGGAGTGCGTTACTAAATGTTTTAATTTATGTATTTATCAGTCCAGAAAAGGTGTGGAAATAATATATTAGTGTTTTTAAATATATTTTTCTACAAACGTGTTAAAAATGCAATTTATAGCACTCCATAGGAGCGTTGAAAATGCTACTTTAAAGCACCGGTGCTTTAAAAATTTTAAGGCACTGCAGTTAAAAGTGAATTTTCAAATTGTGAAACGTCAAAATATTTATATTTCATTTATTAACATTAATAAATATTAATAATACCTATTTACGAATGTTTCTTCTAAAATTTAGGAATATATTAATTTTATAATACATTTGAGTATGTAGTAATTTTCTTTACAATTTTTACTTACCTATTTGTTTTTGTTTATACCTAATATCGCCCTTGTCTAGCAAGTGTCTTCGTAGCCTAGCGGTATGTGTATCTAGTTACGGACCTGTTAGTACTTGGTTAGATTCCCCCATAAGGAAAATTTTTTTGTTTATTATTAATGGTTATTGACATCTTAGACTATTATTATATGGACTTAAAAATGATTAAAAATAATTAAAATAATTAATCGGGATGTTGCCCAACTATTTACCGAGTTGCAAATTTATAATAATTGCCTATTTCAAAATGCACTTTTGAAATGAATTTTTCTGATGCACAAATGCAATTTCAGATTTCTTATTCATTACAATAGTTCACAAAATTTCACATTCTCACGAATCCAATGCATCAAACTGCATTAAAATCCGTCTTGCTGCGCCAAAAATCGACAGTAAGGTCTTTTTTGTGCTTCAATGCCTCGACTAATTCGACCAGTGATCGAGAGGTCGTGAGTTCGAATCCAGTGCAATCCTATATTTTTTTATTTTTTGAAAGCGGTAAGCACAAAATTAGTTTGGTGTTTAAAAAAAATTAAAACAAACTGTTTAAAGTATATTTATTTTTAAGAAATCATATAATAGAAGTATAACTTCTTACGTGCGTACAAAGTACACACACATTCTTTTTTTTTTGTAAGGTTTGTAAATTGTTTATATTAATATTTTAGAAGATGCTGTGTTTATTAAGCCTAAGATTCTTAAGTTTAATCCATTTCCAACAACTCTCAATAAATATATTAGCTATTTTCGAGGTGGACATTTTTTACCCACCCTTGGGCGTACATGGAACCTAAAAAAGCTTGGGCGTTTAAGGGTTAATGGTCAATATTGACCATTCACACATTATCAGAGTGTCCAGAAACTTTTCCGACAAACGAAGATAGGAGATTCCTTAGATACTTTAACCTAATCCATCTAGTCTGAAAACGCCAGTCTTCTATTTAGAAAAACGAAAACTGGTATGCCTATTTATCTTCCATAGATAAATGGGTTCAATCAATTGCGAATTTCTAGTACCGGTCATAGGCGTCCGTTTTGGGTTGGGCAACGGTTATTTTATTCTATAACTTTTTTGTCTTTAACTTTTAAATATTTTTGACATTGGATTATTAAACTCTGAGGTATTTTAGTACTAAAGAGTACTCGAGGTTTGAGTCGGTAGGACATTCCGTTTTCTATAAAAATAGATTTCAATATTTTTCGTTGTTTTTTAATTTGAAAAAAGTTTTCAAAGCTATTTAGAAATACGAAAACTGGTACGTTTATTTATGTTCCGTAGGTGAATCAATTTTATCAATTAAGAATTTCTAGTACCGGTAATAGGAGTCCGTTTTGGGTAGGTAAACGGTTAGTTTATTGCTTTATCGGTTTAATCATTAATTTTTAAGATTTTTGACGCTAGATTCTTAGATTATGAGGTATTCTAGTACTTAAAGTTACTCTTGCTTTAAATCGATAAAATACACCGTTTTATTTTGAAAAATTTGTTCATTTTTTTTTTATTTAAAATACAAAAATTTTCAAATGGATTTTTCTAGAAAACTGTGCATTCTACTGACTTGGGGTACCTTTTAGTAGGTACTAGAAAACCTCAAAATTTAATAATCCAGTGTCAAAAATACTTAAACGTTAAAAAACGTTATGCGATAACTACCCAAAACGGACGCCTATTACCGATACTAGAAATTCGCAATTGATAAAGTCGATTTACCACTGGAAGCTAAATAGACGTAAATAACACTTTTTGTATTTTTAAAGTGATTTTGAATTTTCTACAACCTAATTAGTGACTTATCAGTACTTAATAATAAGACAGAGAAAGTGATTTACGAAAGATCAATAAATTAATTTAAAAATCCTCCCGCACACCGTACGACATCGGCCATCGATGTCAAAAATAATTTCTCCGGTGAGTTAACCATCCCTATCTATTAAGAAAGCAGCAGCTGGTCTTGAATGGCCCACAAATCAAAGATACAAATGTGCCATGTATATAAGTGGAGAAGAAGAATTATAAATGAGTGTACTTCGTATAATATCTGATCACGGGGGATAAAGTTAAGGATCAAGATACATAATTCACCGATGTGTCAAGCGATCAAACCTTGGCAAATGTATCAAATCTGTGTGTGTATAGAGGATCGAATGTAGCTTGGCTGGGTGTATCAAATTTCTGAAATATGGGCCTTTTTTGATATGTGGAATGTTTGTGGTTTTACGAAGTGTGACGCGGATTTGCTATACACTAATTTATGTAAAAATTATCTCATTCAATAGAACTAAGAAATATCAACACTTCAAGAGGCCTATCTGTTCTTTTTTCGTAGTTTTGGCTATAGGAAATAAAATATTTTTAATGAATGAATTTTATTCTTTTATATAGTTTTGTTGCATGTAGTTGACCACATACGCCATATTCTTTAGAGAATACTGATATAAAATAGTTTATTTCATATTGGTCTGCATACCTCTATCTAGAGGGTAAATATTTGCTCTACTTGATTGCATACTCCTATATAGAGGCTAAATCTCTCTTAAGTTCTGTCACATATCTTCTGTCAACACTCTTATAAAAACAAAATTTAGAGTGGTCAAAGGTACACCATGATCAACTTATAAGAGGTCTCGCCTACTTATTAATAAAAATTTTAAAACAAATACATACATAATATATACTATCATATAATTACATACCTAATTAGAAAATTTTAACTAGTAAATTAGAATAAATTTATATAACAGAAATCTGTCTGAGACCTTGTTTTCTGGCCACCCGCACCCCTTCGTAAATAGGCACCATACGAAAATCCATAGTGATATGTGTTATTAGCTATTAGCCTAATAAAATAAAAAAAAAGTCAAAATGTAAATTCGTACAGGTTAAAACAAATTTTATATCAAAGTTTAGGTGGCTAAAAAAGATATTTTCAAAAAAGCATCCAAATCATATAAGGGGATCATTGTTTAAATAATTAAAAAGGGGTCATTTTTGCAAAAATGACACTTTTTTACCTGCTGAGGTAATTTACTTATTAATGAAGGTCTATGGGATTTTTTCTGCAAAGTTGAAGGGTAAATATTTCACATAAGACTTACTAAATTAAATTTGACCCCCTATTTATTTAATTAATTGTATATAAATCTTTAAAAACAAATTTGCAAAAAAATATTTTTAGCGTTTTAAATAAGCACTATAAAATATCTAATTTTACAGACTAAGTTCCTCTATGTTACCAGTATTAAGCAAAAAAAGAATTGGTCGAAAAATATTTAATATTTTTTGAGATATTGAATTTGTTTATTAAATGTTACTATATTTTCAATTGCAAAAACGCGGTTGTTGCCAAAGAAATATTCACCTACTTAAGATCTCGTTATTTTTATTTTTATGTATATTTTTGATAAATATATTGATAAATTCATATTTCAATTAAACTCTCCCCTAAAATGGCATTTATAATTATTCAAATTTGTTTATAACTTTTTTTTTTAATAACGTCGCGGGGATTAGGTATTTTGAAATGCAGTTTCGATAATTGGGTACGTGGGAATTTTTTACTATTTAACAAAATTTTTTTGTCGTTTTTTCTTCTTCTTTTTTTTTTCTTGGAGTTATATTACTACGGGCCCTTTTAGGGTAAAATTTTATTAAGAATGTCGAATCTCTGAGTTGTAGGGTGGCTACAATGTAATGTGGCTACTTACTGAGCTACAGGGTGATTTATTTAAAAATTTAAAAAATATTGTTAACAAGTACTTTAAAACTATTTGACGTATCCTTATCATATTTGGCAGAAAGTGTGGCTATTATACACCCTACTAAATTGTGATTAAAAAACGTTTATATCTAGTGCCAGAGGCGTACGACAGGGGATAGTGAATGATTGACCCTTCCCAAATTCTACGCCACTGAGTGAATTACTATTTTAGCGAAATTTTTCGATTCTCCAATACTTTGTATGTAAATAACTTTATTGGTATCGATAAAGTCATCAGTTTGAGAGATATTGAAAGTTTAAAATGAATGAATGAATGGATCAAAATAACTATGCCGTTTCATTTTTAACGTCCAATATCTCGAAAACTAATTACTTAATCGTCACCATCAAGGAGTATATTATTTACATAGAAAATATTGGAGAATCGAAAAATTTCGCTAAAATTGTAATTCCCTCAGTGACGTAGAATTTGGGAAGGGTCAACCATTAACTCTCCCCTGACGTACGCCTCTAGTAGTAGCTAGAAACTTTTATTTATCACAGTTTAGTAGACTGTATAGTACCCACACTTTCTGCCAGGTATGATAAGGATACGTCAAATAGTTTGAAAGTACTTGGTAAAAATAATTTTTAAATTTTTAAATAAAAGATCCTGTAACTCAGTAAGTACCCACATTTTATTTAAGTGATTTTAGACCAATCTTAATATTATTAGGTCTAAAATCTACAACTTAGAGATTCGACATTCTTAATGAAACTTAACCCTAAAAGGGCCCGTAGTAATATAACTGCAAGAAAAAAAAAGAAGAGGAAAAAAAAGACAAAAAAATTTGATAATTAGTGAAAAATTCCCAGAAATCCAATTATCGAAACGGCATTTCAAAATATTTAATCCCCGCGACGTTATTAAAAAAAACATATTTTAAAAAATTTGAATAATATTCAAATGCCATTTTATGGGGAAGTTTAATCGAAATTTGAATTAATCAATACATTTATCGAAAATATACATAAAAATAAAAATAATAAGATTTAATACAGGTGAATATTTCTTTGGCAACAACCGCGTTTCTGCAATTGAAAATAGAGTAACATTTAATAAAGAAATTCAATATCTCAAAAATTATTAAATATTTTTGGACCAATTTTTTTTGGTTAATACTGATAACATAGCGCAACTTCTCCTGTAAAACAAGATATTTTATAGAGCTTATTTAAAACGCTAAAAATATTTTTTTGCAAATTTGTTTTTAAAGATTTATGTATAATTATTTAAATAAATGGGGGGTCAAATTTAATTTAGTAAGTCTTATGTGAAAGATTTACCCTTCAACTTTGCAGAAAACAATCCTATAGACCTTCATTAGTAATTGAATGACCTCAGCAGTTAAAAAAGTAATTTTTTTGCAAAAATGACCGCTTTTTAATTATTTAAACAATGATCCCCTTGTATGATTTGGATACTTTTTTGAAAATATCTTTTGTACCCACCTAAACTTTGATATAAAATTTGTTTCAACCTGTACGGATTTACATTTTGATTTACATGTAGTGTAATTTTATTTTACTAGACTATATTACTATTAGTAAGAGAAATGAATCATTACAAGAAACAGCATACGAACAATATGCCAAGTTTAAATACTTGGGTTCCTGTGAATATCAACAGAATCAGCACTGAACTCAGTCAGAACTCACTGAACTCAGAAAATCAGTCACGTCATTAATAATCAAATGCACTGATAATAATGCACTAACAAATTCTCTTTATGATACAGCAGGACGTAAAGGGATATCCGTTACCATATGCAACTGGATCAACGCAATGTTGGAAAATATGCTGATTCTGCACGCAATACCTGCAAGAAGAGAACATTTTTGCCAAAACAGCTAAGGAATGCCTACAGAAGGAAGTGTTTTCTCCGTTTCTGTGGTTGCGCCGGGTAGCACAAAATGTAGAAGTGATAAGACGAAATTATGGTATTATATTCATTACGCACCACAGAATATTAAATCTCCTTAGTAGGTGGTGCGACAGGGATAAACTCTGTCAATCCTGATAGACTGTAGTAGTCTATTTCAAAAGGAGACGAAACCTAGATAGCATCTGGATGAACGCTCTGTATGGAGAAACTGTCAAAGATGTGAATGAGGTTAAATACAGTCGAAAACATGAAAGAATACCCATGAACGAACATATAAAACACGCTGTATTTTCCTGTCACCGTGTCACAAAGAAAATTGTCCAGTGCAAATACATGTAACAGTAATTATTACATGTACTTGCACTGGCCAATTTTTTGTGTGACACGGTGACAGGAAAATACAGCATGTTTTATATGTTCGTTCATGGATATTCCTTCATTTTTCCTACTGTATCTAGAGGTATTACTAGATAAGCTGCATATTATATGGAATGCCCTTTGGAAAAAAATAACCAAGAGAGCAAAGCGTTCCCTTTGGAATTGTGGAAGGATATGTGGACAAATATGGGAATGAAACCCAAATAGATGTACTGGCTACATACTATGTAGTCGGACCTATGATTACGTATGACACATGTAATGTAAATGCCTCTCTTATTCCTAGTTCAGTCCTAAATTCAAATTCTGCGTGCCTTCTATATCTTCTGCGTGCCATTCCTAATTTTTTATATATTCTACGATAGATTTTTAACTCTAAGTACTTGCAGCACTATTATTAAGTAAATAATTTGAACCACAACCATTAAGAGGAAAGGAACATTTTGACGCCTGTCAAAATTTTCAATGTATTTTAAATGTAATCATTTTTTGCAAATCTTGAGAAAACTAATAAGTATTTTTAAAAAATTTAAACGCAGAATAAAAGATTGCTTTATTACCGAGGGCCGAAAGTCCCTTCGAATGAATAAAAAGTTTCTATTGAATGAGATATTTGAAATTAAAAATCACACCAGTGGTGTCATGGTGCCGGAACGCCCCGGAAATGGTTAAGAAAAGAAAAAAAAATAGAGAATTTAGGTTTTGTAAATAAAATATTTTGAATTAAGCAAATGCATATACATTTTAAAATATGCAAACCTAACTTTTATTAAAAAAACATAGAGTAATATTTTACTTGTAAAAAAGTTAAGGAAAGTGCGTTCCGGCCCTGCTAATTTTGCCATGACACCACTGAATCACACTAAATTTTCTCTTAGTTTTTTACCCCTGTAATTTATTAAAATAAACATTATAGAAGTTTTCAGGGACTTTCGGCCCTCGGTAATAACGTAATCATTCATTCTGCGTTTAAATTTTTCAAAAATACTTATTAGTTTTCTCAGGATTCGAAAAAAATGAATCCCATTTAAATAGAATTGAAGCCGAAAGTTCGTACCCATCCCTTTAAATGTAAAACGTTAAATTTATTTCATTTATTCTGCAATCCCACCCTTTATAACTACATCATTTCAAATACTCACACGAGAAAAATCAGTTGACCCATATAGAATTTACCAATCCAAATAAAAACGTTTCAAAAGAAATCATTGGCTCCCAATCGAACCAGAGAGAATTTCTAAAATGTTCAAAAGACATATGTTCTGGTTCTCATTAGAGGCCGCCGACAAAAGGACCATTTTTGCCAATCAAACCGGTCCTTTTTGTCGGACTCTTTCGTAATCAATCTATGATACCCGCATACCTTTACAGTTCCAATATGTAATTTGTTTGACAGTGTAAACTTATTTTTTCTGGCAGCCAATAAACTATGCTACAATACATATAGATGGGAAATGTGAAACTCGTATTACTTAGCAGTTTTTTTGTACAATTTTAATTTTTGTGGTTAGTTTTCTTTTCGTATTAAGGTCATTACATTTCTGTTTTTTGGATTTAGATATTAAAGAAATAGTGGCCTCTAGTAAATGTTAACATCGGAAGTTCCAAAAACAATAAATACGACAAAGCCACGGAAGACCTCGTGTCCAGATGAGATATATTAGTCCAGAGTAATGAGGATTTTCTCGGGTCACTCAAAGATCCAAGTAGCTGACTACTTTTTATTATATAGACCTACAGGAAGTAAACCTACCTGTTTCCTGCCTAGAGTTTGCGTCCGTTTTTTAATTATTAACAATTTAGTGCAAATATCGCGATTTTTTAGATTTTTTGCACTCCATTCTAAAGCTAAATAGTTGATATAAAATTACAAAATTAAGTTTTTTAGAACATTGAAAAACCTTCAAAATGCCGATTTTTGAAAATTAAAAAGTTAATATGTTGCTACGCAAACTGCAAAACTATTGAAAATCGTTATTTGTTAATAACTTTTACTAAAACTACCTTAGAACTTTAGTGTTTCACCCAGAGTTGGGTATTGGCGTACTTAACAAGACCTTTATTTTGCAATAAGATAAGACAGAAAATAATGAAGATATGGCAATTCTCAGTATGCCAAATGAAAGTAGAAGAGAGATAGATAGTATCAAAATGTATTAAAAAAAGATAAAAAAGAATTAATATAGTCAAAAATCCTTTTTGAAATTTTGTAGTTTATAAACATTTAGAATAACTTTAAAAATGTTGTCCGCAGAAACAATATTTTTATATATTCGAAAAGATATCATTTTAACACGAATTTTCAAATAAAAAAATTCAGCCTGGGTTCATTTGGGACAAAGTTGGCCATATGTTTTTTTAATTCACAGCTAATTGGTTTATATAAGGAATCTCATTAATGCCATTTTAAAGAATAAGATTTGTATTTTTTCTTAAAAAATTTGCACAAACATTGTACCTTCACAGCACCCTCTACGATTTTTCAAAAATGTAGTTCAAACGATTACTAGGGGGAACCTACAAATCCACCGAGTTAATGACCGAAAAAGCAATTTCAAACGAATATAATTTTCTGTATTTCCGGATCAACTCAATGGATTTTGATCTTTATTTTTTTAATTTGTACGTAATTTCTACGTACATTACAAATATGCAATTTGTTTATAAATTTATTAATTAATAAACAGTCTATTTTGTTTAAACAATTCTTAAAAATTATTTTTTTTACAAAAATCTATTTTCTTAATCATAGTATCATTAATGATCAGAGAAAAAGTTAAAGTAGACTTTAATAAATAAATGATTTTTATTAGATAATTATTTATTGAAGATAATTTATTTGTTAAAGTATATCTTAACTTTTCCTATTATTACTAACGATACTATTATTAAAATCATGGATTTTTGGGAAAGAATATTTTTTTCAAAAATTGTTTAAACAAATTAGACTGTTTATTAATTAATAAATATCTAGACAAATTGCATATTTGTAATGTACAGAAAAATTACATACAAATTAAAAAAAGAACGATCAAAATATATTCAGTATATCCCGAGATATAGAAAATGATAGTTTTTAAGTTGCCTTTTTTAGTTTTTGAACTCGTGCATTTGTCGGCTCCCAGCTCCCTCTTCACTTACCACGACTAGTCACCAATTGAACTACATTTTTAAACATTCGTGTAACATACCAGCTTTTCTAATATGTAAAATGATTTTTTCTACGGACAATATTTTTAAAGTTATTATTCTAAATGTTTATAAACTACAAAATTTCACAAATTTGGCATTAGGATTTTTGACTATATTAGATAATCTTTTTATCGTTTTTTAGTACATTTTGATAGCATCAGTTCTCTACTTTTATTTGGCATACGCAGAATTGCCCTATCTTTATTATTTTCTGTCTTATGTTATTGCAAAATAAAGGTCTCTGGGATAAACAATTAGAATAACTCTTAAACTAATTAATGGATCGGTCTCAAATTTTGAGGGTTTGTTAAGTACCCCAATACCCAACTTTGGGTGAAACACTAAAGTTATAAAGTAGTTTTAATAAAAGTTATTAACAAATAACGATTTTCATTTATTTTGTTGTTTGCGTAGCAACAAATTAACTTTTTAACTTTCAAAAATCGGCATTTTGAAGGTTTTTATTGTTATAAAAAATTAAATTTTGTAATTTTATGTCAACTATTTAGTTTTTGAATGGGGTGCAAAAAATCGAAAAAATCGAAATTTTTGCACTAAATTGTTAATAATTAAAAAACGGACGCGAACTCTAGGCAGGAAACAGGTAGGTTTTCTTGCTATAGGTCTACAATAACTAAAAAAGTAGTCAGCTACCTGGATCTTTGAGTGTCCCGAACATGGTCTCTTTCTAGCTTATTACCCTGGAGTATATCTAGAGATGATAAAACTTATCGATTAAGAAAATCTTCAGACCTTAACTTAACACTATTACAGTGGAACGCCGATAAGTCGGCCCCCGATAACCCGGAAGTCCGGCTAACCCGGACCGATTTTTATCAGACAAACATTTCAACAATAAAAATGTACTATCCGTTGCAAGATAATTCGGATGGAATTCCCCAGATTATTTTGTGCTTGATATCGGCCCGACTCTTAATCTGGGGAATTCCATCCGAATTATCTTGCAAGGGATAGTATGTAATATAATATTTGAGAGATAATGTGTATTTGTGTAATTTGAACTATGTATACGATAGTAAAAATGACTTATGGCACACGGCGGCGGCGGCAGAGCGACGGTCATTGTCTCGGATTTATCGGAAACAACAGGCACCTGTTATTCCTTTATTTATTCCTTTATTCCTCAAACTGTCTTAGCATTGTTAAAAAAGGACTAAAAGACTATTTAAAAAATTATTTTTTAAACAATGGTCTTAGTTTTCATTGTTCATAACATCTTTCCGATTGTGACTGTATTGTGTGTAGTACAGTCTTGTATTGTTTGCTTCCGTTTGCTTAGCTTTGTGTTTGCGTGTTTTTAATAATTTAGATGTGTAGGTACTGTGCGCATATATTTATTTCATGTTATTTCAATTATAACGGAGTTTATCTGTAAGTGTACCGTATTTTATTAATTTTTACCATATTCTCCGGCTAACCCGGATTTTCGATAACTCGGATCTACCGCGGTCCCAATTAATCCGAGCTATCGAGGTTCCACTGTATTTAACAAAATATATACCATTGGAATCTTCCCAGAAGACTGGCTTAAATCGACATTTATACCTATATCCAAAAGAAATAAAGCAAATAGATGCTCACAGTTCAGATTAATTAGCCTGATGAGACATTTTCTGAAAATTTTACTCAAAATTGTACATCAACACATATAGGTACAGAGAATGTGAGAGAAACCTGAGCGACAATCAATTTTGATTTCGTATGGGGCTTGGTACGAGGGAGGCATTACTTGGCATCCAGATATTACTACAAAAATACCGAGATCAGCGAAAAGACGTGTTTTCTGTTTTATCGACTACGAAAAAGCGTCTGATCGAGTAAAACACACAGAACTCGTAGAAAAAAAGCAAGATGGTGTAGATCATAACAATGTGGCCTTTATTAAAAACCTATATTGGGATCAAATGGCGTCCATCAAAATATACAATCGTCTAACAGCAGAAATATCAATAAAAATAGGAGTTCGTCAGAGCCGTGTACTTTCTCCACTATTATTTAATATATTGTTTTAGAATGGTTTTTTGGAAAAATTCAGAAAATAAATTTATATCATGGACCACGAGATCGTAGATTTTCTTCACCCTGTATATGACCAAAAATTGTATAGAGTCTAATTTAGTTAATAAACAGTGCTTTTTTCGGGGAAGGTGAAATCGTTAATGTGGTTTTCGTTAATGGGTTTGAAAGCATTTACAGACAATGGTTCGAAAATATTGAAAAGTGCATGTTATTTGTTTTGTGAACATCAATAGGATTTTTGTAAATAATTCGTAGAAGATTGAAACGATAAACAAATTTTATTGATTTTAGAATGTAAGGCCTTTTGTTTAGTTTTTTGAAAAAACGATAGTAATTTTATGTCTCTTAGAATTTTAACAAAATGGAAAGTTGGATACAAATTAAGTTGGTTTTCTTAGGAAAGGAAAGTATGAATGTTTTAGGTAGAGAAAGATCGACGGAAGGGATGAGAATGTGGAGTCGGAATTTCAGAGAGAAAAGATGGACTGTGTGATGAATATCGGGAGAGAGCAGTCCAGTTTTTGTTGAAAAGTGAGAAGTCAGTGTAAAGTGGTGAAATCGGCCTTTGCGAGCAGAATCAAGTTGAAACGAAATTGTTGACCGGTTGAGAAGTAAAATTTTCCTGTGTCCAGGGAAGATTCTTTTGTTCTGTCTAGAACGAGTAGCTGATTGGTATCTATTTGCACAAGATATCGAGCAAGGAGAAAGCTGAGTGGAGAATTCGAGCGAGTCCTGGTTTTGTTTATTTTTTTTTGGAGCAGTTTGGACGAGAGGGACCTTTTTCGCAACATCAAAAGAGTACGTGTGGCAGAATCAAGGGCAACGCAGTCTGGGAAAAGAAGGAGTGAAGAAACAAAAAGGTTAGTCAGATCATTTGTCGAAACGTAAAGAGCTTGTTTATATCCACACCATATATATTATGCTCATTTTTTTTTTAATTGAATAGTTCTATAACTCAGTTTGTCATTTCAACTTTAAGTAATCATTTCAAAAGGAGAAAAGTAAATTTTATTAAATTTGGTATGAATAAACAATAATTTATCTAAATATTTTTTTTTTGTTAAAACAAGGAGACATCAGGATTAAAGCTTGATTTATTAAGTAAGAAATTGTTGCAACAAATTTAGATTTTAGTATTTTTTTCAAATCTTATTTATACGGCATATTCGATAAATAAATAATAGATTACATTTATATGATATTGAATGTATTTAATTTCCCTGTTTTATCCTGGAAGGAGTAAGCAACTAGAGATACTAGAAGCCACAAATCAAAGGTATTGCATCGAATCCAAAATTAGACCTGAGAATAAAGTTTATTAGAAAATTTAATTTGAATTTGGTTTTGTTTTTACATAGGCAGAAATTAAAATAATTGAGTAATTACTTAAATTAAGAATTTGCTAATCAATCTAATAAAAGAGATAAAGTAGAGCATAACAATATATTCCGAAAAGATCTTTCAAAATGCCTTCGAAAATATTGAAGAAGGAATAAACATCAACGGAGAATACGTAAAAAACTTAAGGTACGAAGACGACACCGTTATTCTTGCGAACAGTGCTGAGGGTTTGCAACGACTTTTGAATGTCATAACCAGAGAGGGAGATAGCTTAGGGCTGAATATAAACACAAATAAAACAAAGGTAATTGCTGTGACACATACACCAAATGTCGACATTAATATTCGAATCTATAACAAACAGATAGAACCCGTACAAAGATTCCAGCATCTTGGTTGCTGGATAACAAAAGATCTAGATCTAGACCATGAGGTCGAAATAAGTGCTCCTATAGAGTATGCTAGTCCACTTCTCAAAGAATGAAAAAATTCCTTATAAACTCTACCTTATCGTTGGATATCCGATACCAATTTGTAGAAACATTAATTTCTTCCATATTGTTATACGGAGTGGTAACATGTACTCTCGGAATTATAAGTATGAGGCATATAGAGGCTTTGTGATGTGAGTTCTTCGAAGGATGCTGAAGATCTCTTGGACAGAGCCCGTGACCAACAACGAAGTGCTGAGAAGAATGGGGACTGAGAGATAACTCCTAAATATTGTAAAAAACCGAAAAACGAATTATCTAGGACATATTTACAGAGGACAAAGGTACAACATTTTACGACTCATAATGGAAGGGCAAGTGGAAAGAAGAAGAGGTCCAGAAAGAAGAAAATGCTCCTGGCGGAAGAACGTAATGTACGTATCCATACAAAGGTGAATGCCAATGTCGCTGCGTGTAGCTGCTCAAATGGATACGGCATGCGCTCCCCTACATATAAACCGCAAACCGGTTCAATCGAAGAGGGTGAGCGCCGAGCGGCGTTCACCAACGTATCCACTATGTGAAGCTGCTACAACGAGCGGGGTTCACCCTTGTATGAATACGTACCTTGAGAGACTGTACAGGCATGGACACACATTCGATACTAAGAACCGCTCAAGATAGGGAGCAATTTACTGTAGTTATAGCCAACCTTCAGTAATGGAGAAGGCACCTGAAAAAGCAGTGGCCTCTGTTTTTTTTAACAACCCTGTTGTCTCCGTTCTTTTTTACTTTATCGTACTATATACGTAGTATAGTATAATATTACTTTATCGTACTATATACGTAGTATAGTATAATATTACTTTATCGTACTATATAGGTAGTATAGTATAATAGATAAAGTTATAGGATCGTGCAAAAAAAATTTTTTCAGATTTCACTTTTTTTCGACGTTTTGAGTCCCCCTGAGTCTAAAAAGCAAATAAAAAAAACATGTCGGAAGTATGTACGTACGTATGTACGTACGTATGTCGCCACCGCCCAGCAAAAACTACTGGACCGATTTTGATGAAATTCGGTATGAGTAAGTTTAAGAGAATTTTGTCGAGAAACTAAGCTTTTAAAAAAAATCTCTCAAAGGGGGGCCGAAATAGGGGGGTTATTTAGGGCCCATTTTTGCAAATTTTGACAGAAATAAATGAAATTCAACTCAAAGTAAGCTCATCGATAGGTAAATAAAAGTACGGAATTTGACATTTCCAAATTCAAAATGGCGGCCAACATGGCCGACCGCCCCCCCGACACATTTCCCTATCTATCTAAAAAGTTTTTGAAGATAAGTTTAATTTGAAAAAGTCGTTATATAGCCTAAAGATGGGGCTATAAGAAAGATGTTATCGTTTTTCAGAAAAAGTTACGGGTTGCCTATATTTAAGGGGTCAAATTTTGACATAAATTTGAACTAGATTTTCTCAAAAATGGCTCCAAGGAATTTTTTTATTTTTTGATATATTTTTGATATCCTATCAGTAAATTGAATGACATTAGTCATATATCTTAACTCCCCATAGCAGGGGAGTTATGAATTTTTTATAAAAAAATATTCGAGTGCCCGTAACTTCCTTCTTAATAGAAACTAGAATTTGAAATTTTGCAGACATATATGGTATTTTATTATCTATTATCACAATAAATTTTACCAAAAACATGGCTTCCGGTTGAACCGGAAATGAATAAAAAATCTTAATTTTTTTGATACGCCCTGTATATTTTAACACATTTTGAAAGAATGCAAAATTACCTTTCCAATGACATCAAATTTATTGCTATAGCTCAAAAACTCGAAAAGTTACGGTAAATAGAAATTTTGCTATAGGCTAAGGCTCCACGGGCGAGAAATTGACGCTAGCAGTAGCCGTAAAACGAACTTAAGGTTCCGCGGAACGGAATAGGAATAGCCGAACTGAACCGACTACGCACAAGTCCTGTAGTCGGTACAGTTCGGCTATTCCTATTCCGTTCCGCGGAACCTTAAGTTCCTTTTACGGCTACTGCTAGCGTCAATTTCCAGCCCGTGGAGCCGTAGCCATAATCTTATGTGTGTCCTCTCTCACGCGTTCATAGCAGAGCATTATTGTAGAGCAGTCAATGAGGGTATTTGGCTCCGAATTCCATCCTACTACATTGATGTACTTGATATTTTCACAGTAAGTAGGGAATAGCTCAAGAAACAAAATCTACCCTATATACTATGGCGCTTTTATCTTGGGGCGGTTCCCACTTCTTCAATGGGGTGGAAAATTTGTTGGTCAAAATAAGCACGGAAGTGGCTGAAGAACCTATTTCTAAGCAAACACTGGTCTATACTTTTTTTTGAGAACTCAATACTTTTTGAGTTATGCGTAGTTGAAAATTGGCCATTTTCATTGAAAAATGACACCTTTTCGGACGGATTTTTTGTGAATACCTTAAAAACTATGCATCGAACTAAAAACTCTATATAAAACATTTTTTAGATTATAAATAATAAAGAGATTCGTTCCTTCGTAAATGTTCTATTTATAATACAAAAAGAGATATGGTAGGTGAAAATAGTTTGTTTTTTGGTGCATGCTCAAATTGGTGTATTCAACTTGAAATAACAGAGGAACGGTAGGTTTTAGGTGTATAATGCTACCAACACCTTTTGTAGTGTTTGAAAAGGCCTTTAAAACGAGCACCGTTAAATGTCGGTTACTTACAAACTAAGCGAGATATGGTGCAAAAAATATAATGACTAATGTACTTTAAGGAAAAATGAAAAGTATATACATTTAACTCCCCATCCACCATAATTTAAATGCATTGTTTTTCTTCTCAATACCTTTTAATATAGTGTTATTTCTACTTTCAAAAAGTTAAACGGGTTTAAAATGAATGGTTTTTTTAAAAAATGTGATCAAATTATAGAATGAATTTTTAAATTTTCTTAAAAATCTTCCTTTTTCTCCATGTAATTCGAAAATAAAAATATTTCACCCCTGAGAAGTGGTGGGAACTTCCCCCATGATAAAAGCGCCATAGTATATAGGATAGACTTTGAATTAGGAGATTGGGCTACTCCCAAAATTTCATTAAAATCCATGCAGTAGGATAGAATTTGGAGATAATATCTTGTTCTTAATCTCGCGCATTGACTGGCCTAATCGAAATAGAATGAAATGCAAATATTGTAAACTATTAATTTCTCAGAAAAATGAACTAATTTGAAATGAAAGTATGACTATAATATTCTATTGATTTATGCAATAATCTACACATCTATAGTGTGTCCCCGAAATATGGCATCGAACATTTTCTCAAATGCAGGAATTAATGATGCGTAGAACCATAAAATACTTTTAAGTACAGTAGGTGTTTCTAAAATATCAAAATAACGAGTAACTTTGTTATTTTTATAGAATGCCAATATCTAGTACCATAACGATAATAGATCGGCACGATAAAGTTCTCGGGCGGCCCTTCCGTCCAGCGTTTTTCTTTCTTGTTCTATAATTCGCTTGTTTCTTACTTCCCTAATCTAGCTCATCCTTTATCTTCAATAACTGAGCAACGATGATTTCTAGATACAAAATTTATCAGTGTCCTATGCTATGCCTACCTATTAAAAGTTTGTTTAATAAACCCAAATAAACAAATCCGTCTGTTTCTTCTTCAGACAAGGTGTTTAATTTTAGAAACAACAGAACTCAAACAACAGAACAACAAAAGATTTTAGTTCACTTTCTTGGCTCCTCAGTGAAAAAGTCATTTGTTACTGGAAATAATCACATAATAATCAATGAATGGAGAATATCCATGTTACATGTTATGTTTTCTAGAAAGACGTTGGCTTGAAGTTTTACCACAACAGTGTTTTTTGTTGATAACTCAAAGCTACAATTTCTTACTTATCATGTTTCTGAAATTCTGAAATGACCGATTCGTAGCAGGTCTATTTCTGAAAAAAAAAACGAATTAATTTTCTTGGTAGTTCTATATCTAGTAGTGTACAGTACTATCCGTATGGTCGTCGTTGGACGTCCTCATGTTTACAATTTCCCAAAAACCTTTCTCTATCAGCTGCTGCGCAAAATAATTCTTCTGCTGTGAAACCACACCATTGTCTAATTTTACCTAGAAAGGAAAGTTTCTTTCGAGCACTCCATCTCTTAGCATAGTAGGTGGTACTATTAAGGTCCTCTAATTATGTGGCTGAAGGATTTTGCTTTTTCTGTTTATGATGTTTATGAGCAGACATTCTGAATTCATTATTTGAAGAACATTTTCATTGGAAGTGACTGAAACCCACGATATCCTTAGGATGCGTCCGTAGTACCACAATTCGAATGCTTCTAATTTGTTTAGCATTATGATTTTTAACTTCCATGTCTCACAGCCATACAATAGAATAGACTACATATAGGATTTTGGGACTTTCTTGCAAATATACATTAACAGGTTTCTGTTAAATAAAACTAGTTTTCAGTCCATAAAAGCTTGAAGTAATATTTCGATCTTGGTTATTATCTCGTCTTCAAAGTCACAATTTACATGTAACCAGCTGTCAAGGTATTTAATATGGTTTACATGTTCTATCTCCTCTCCATTAAAATAACGAAATTAAGCATACCTTAATCGATATTAATCTTTTCAATTGCTATCCACTTTGTCTTTGAAATGTTGATTTTAAGGCCTCTCCAATAACTTGCTATTGAAGATACTGTAATTGAGAGTGTGGATAACTACAAATACTTAGGAACACGGACAACGTTAAATGTAGACCAAACCAAAGAAATTAAGACACGTATTGAAGTAGCACGTGCATCATTTATTAAACTTAAAAAGTTTCTTTGTTGTCGGGATATAAGGTTTAAACTACGCCTAAGGATGCCTGGGTGTTACGTGTTCTCTACTCTTCTTTATGGTTTGGCAGCGTGCACATAGGGCTCTTCATCGATTGTCATTTGTTTCGAGCTTCTGTCATGTGTCACATAACATTAATATATCTACGTCAAACGTCTTTGGTTTGTATCATTGGCAATACCAATAACGTATGAAGTACATATATTAATAGTAGACGACATATGACAGAAGCTCGAAACAAATGACTGTGAATGAAAAGCCCTATATTGAAACAAGTCCATTTGAATAAGTTGGCCGCCTTTGAATTTTGGTGTTACAGAAGAATCCTAGGAATATCATGGATTCAAAGAATGTCAAACCTGGAAGTAACTAGAAGGATAGGAAATCAACCGGAAATAATACTAACTATCAAAAGACGAAAACTTGAGTACTTGGGACATGTGATGAGAGGGCAAAAATACACATTATTACAACTTATTATGCAAGGCAAAATCCGAGGAAAGCGAAGTGTGGGAAGACAAAGAACATCCTGGCTTAAGAACTTACGGGAATGGTTCGAATGCAGTAGTGCAAAGTTATTTAGAGCCGCAGTCAACAGGGTACGCATTGCCATGACGATTTCCAACCTTCGATAGAAGGTGGAGCTTAAAGAAAAAGAATAACTTGCTTAACCGACTAGATTTACTAATGTCTGGAGATTTTGTAAATTTTCTGCAAGAACGGCTATATCATCAGCGATATTGGTGATTATTTCTCCGCCTAGTTTTACTCTCTCTTGTCTGTCATCCAAAGCCTTCTTAAAGATTTTTACCCCAATTTTAGCAGTCTTATATCGTAGTGGTTACTCTGGCGTAGTAGAACTCTCTTTAACTGGTTGTCACAGTCAGGCCCGGCCCCAGGGGTGGGCGAACTGGGCGGCCGCTCAGGGCGGTAAATTTAGGGGCGGCAAATTTTAGAGGACGGCCAATTTTTGAAATTGAGCAAATAATAAATTATGTTTTAATATTAAAAAAAACAAATTTATGAACAAAAGCGGCGAAAGCAGCGACAGTCACCTAGGACTATCATCAGCAGCCACATCTGCTGCCGCCCCCTCTCAGTCCAACGACAGTAGTCTGGAACAATCGTCAGCATCTACGTCAGCTACTGATGACACTACTACTGTCTACTATCACAGGTAACAATGTTATTATTTATTATGATGCAGCAAAGTGGCCCAATAAAATTAATGATTTTGTTAGAACAACTTTGGTAACAAGAAGCCCCCGCCAAAATTATCCGTTGCAGAGGCTCAGTTGTGCCAGAAAGATAATTCAGATTTCTAGATAGATGCCCGTAGATTTACAACTAACTACTACAGTTACAAAATATACAATAGTGAAACCCTTTAGAGAAAGTGGTTAATTTATTCAAAGACAAATACTTCTGTGTATTGGTTTTTCTGTAAAATATTTTCCAATGTCAAAATTAAATTTAGTTAAAATGGATATAAAAATTGGAAATATATGGCTGACTTTGTCCAGCCACGCTAAGTCTCCAGCTCATCGACAGTCACAGCGACAGTGCAAGAAGCGAACTAGCAATTAGACAAAAATCGGACAAAGCCATAGACGAAGAAACACAAAAAGTTATGTAGAACGACTTATATTATTCATACAGTTCCTAGCACAACATTGTCTTCCACTGAGAAGCGATTCTGATAAACTTTTTGATCACAACAATGGTAATTTTTTAAAGCTTGTTGAGCACTTTGAAAAATTTGATTCTGTTTTACAAGAGCACATTAGGAGAACAACGAATGGTAGTAACAATCAGCATCACTACTTGGGAAAATGTATTCAAAACGAAATTATTCAGCTCCTCTATGACCAAATCAAAAATAAAATTTTAAACTTTTTGAAATCAGCAAAGTATTATAGCATAATCTTAGATGATATTTCTGGAGTGGAACAGATGACTATTATTGTACGTTTTGTTGATTTAGGTTCCTGTCCTTCACAAAGTGTAAAAATTGCAGAACATTTTCTTAGATTTGTGCCTGTACTTGCAACCACTGGTTTGGGACTTATAGAAGTTATTTTGTAAAAACTGAATGAACTGGGAATACCTTTGGAAGATATGAGAGAACAAGTGTATGATAATGGGGCAAACATAAAAGGGAAGAACTTGGGAGTTAAAAACAAAAGTTTGAAAATAAATCCTAGGGCATTTTTTGTCCCATATTCTAGCCTAGCCATTCACTCAATTTAGTCGTGAACGATGCTGCTAAAGCCTCACAGTTTGCAGTTTCTTTCTTTTCCTTAGTGACAAAAATTTAAAACCTTTTCTCAGCATCTATGTATTTATCGTTGGGCTGTACTAAAAAATCATATTTCTAGCCTAAAATTGAAACCTTTCTCCGAAACTAGATGGGGAAGTAGAATTGATGCCATTACTCCCATCAGATACCAAATTGAAGAAATCTACAATGATTTTGTAGAAACGGCTATCAATAAAAACAACGATAAAATGGTTGCTCATGAGGCAAGCTGTTTGGCAAATCAAATTCGTGATTTTACTTTTCTTTGCTCTGTGGTAATATAACATGATGTTTTACTTCACATCAACGTAGTCAGCAAATCAATACAGAGTATTGATATGGGAGTGTATCAAGCTGTAAGTTTATTAGAAAAAACGGAAATCCATTTTAGGTCTCTCAGAAGTGATTTAAAATTCCAGGGCTATTTGACAGACGCAAAAGAGCTATCATCAAAGTTAGAAATCGAGAATCCAAAAATCGGAGGCACAGTAATAGAAGAAAGAGAAAAGTGAAAAATGATATTAAGTAGACTTCTATTTAAAAATTATAGACACAACCATTAATGCATTAAGCGATAGATTTCAGCAAATTAAGAGCCATGGTGAAATTTTTGAGTTTTTGGGTCTACCAAGGGGGACGGCTGTCGCCGATCTTGCCCAGGGCGGCAAATTCCCTAGGGCCAGGCCTGGTCACAGTATATTCAAGTTTCTTGTGGTAATTGAAGATGTGGTGTTTTTTGGAGGTCTTCTATTTCTCTACATGAATCCTCGAGCCAGGATTCTTCGGCTTATTTAATGTTTCTTTTTACGATAATATTTATATTTTTCTGGTTTCGTCGAATATCCATCAGGTCTAAAATTTCTTGTGTTATCCACTCATTTTTTGCCAATATTGTAAGTACTTTCAAAAACACTCTTACGCTCTCTAAAATCGAGTTTTGTACATCGCATCATATCAACGCAACACCACAAAATAAATGTATATTACTACAGCAGAAAAGTAAAACTTAAAAATGATATAATTATTACTAATATTTCAACATTATCTTAAAATTTATAGAGATCAGAGAAATCTGTCTGCATTAATGTATTCTCGAATAAATTGAAAATTCCACGCTACTGAGCGATAAGCCATTAATCAGGATATTTAATTATTGGTGGGTGAAATATCCCATTTCCATTTTCCTTTTCGAAAACGAAAATGGAAAGGGGTAGATTCGAGGTGACGATAACGGCAGAAGGATTTATGGAGGCTGGATTATGTCATTGCCACAGAAAAATCCCCGAGGAACGCTGTATATATATAGCATGTTTTGATTTCATTTGTTGTGACATTTTGAACAAGCAGAAACTAGGTAAGAAGATAAATTTTTTATTATTGCTGCACATTTGCAAGTGTAGTCTTACTCTATAATGAAAGTATAAAGTAAAGAGTATGAAATATTCGAGTTTTACTTGCGTCCATCAATCAATAGCAATCTGTAATTATAAGAGCTATATATACAGAGTGGTCGAATGAAATCAAAACAGATGCTTTATCAGAAACTACAGCATTTTTGAAAAACCCACGGACAGGTCAATTTTTTGGATTAAAAATGAGATAGGATTTTTCCGGTATTTTCGATTATTTTACTTTCAGTGTGTACAGATTTTTCTTTTTAGGTGTCCTAACAAAAAAATCCAGGAAAAAAAATCTGGTGATCGAGGAGGCTATTCGATAAGCAGGTAAAGCATAATACCAAGACCGTCCTGGTCTTCTTAAAAAATCAAATGATCTTCATCATATTGATGATCATTTTCAATAATATCGATCAACGCTTTCAGCAAATTCTAAATACACATTGCAAGGTAAAAAATGGTCCTAACAGTCTATCGCCTAAAATTTGAGGCTCTTGCGGTTGCTGTATATCTTCTTAGGGTGCCTGTCCGTTCCGAACGTTGGTGATCATTCTGACTATGATGACTTTGTTAGTTGCTATACGGAATAGTTGTGTTGAAGTCTTTCTATATCATGCTTTCAGGTTAGCAAGCCAGGATATTCTTCTTCGTCCTGGGGCCCTTTTTCCTTCAATTTTACCTTGTAAAATGCACTAGAGTAGCTCGTATCTGCCTTGATTTCTCATTATATGCCCCAGTACTGCAGCTTACGGCCCTTCACGATGTTCACTAAATCTGCGGTTTTGTTCATCCTCCGTAGTACTTCTTCATTGGTGACTTTGTCTGTCCATGGTATCTTCAGGATCCTTCTGTACAACCATAGCTGAAAAGCTTAAAGTTTTGGCGAAGAGTTTCCGCCTTCAATGTCCACGTTTCTACTCCGTATAGAAGCACTGAGTACACGTAACATTTAAGGAGCCTTATTTTTGTTTTTAGAGTGATGTCATGGCTCTTGAACACAGAGCTCATAGTCAAGAATGCACTCTTTACCTTTCCGATGCGACATCTAATCTCTTGAGTATTGTCCCTAGACTCACTGATTATAGTTCCCAAATAGTTGTATTGTGAGACCCGTTCAATTCTCATTTGGTTCACATACAGATTTACTCCAGTTATGTTTTGCTTGCTGATAATAATTAGCTTGGTTTTGCTGGTGTTTATATCTAGTCCATATGTTCTACTGGTTTCAGCTATTTTATTATTTTATTCATTGAGTTTTGCAGCCCTTCTATGGTATTGGAAAACACTATTGTATCATGTGCATATCGCAGGTTACTGAGCTTGACTCAATTTATTGAGATGCCTTCATCAATATCTTTTAGAGACTCTTCAAAAATGTGCTCTGAGTACAGATTGAATATCAGCGGTGAAATTATGCATCCCTGTCTCACTCCCCTTAAGATTTTGACCTGATCTGTATATTCTCCATCTATTCGCAGCACTGCTGATTGATTCCAATACAGGTTAGCTATTATTTTCAGGTCTCTTCCGTCAATCCCTGTCCTCTTCAAAACTTCCATCATTTGTTCATGTCGGACTCTATCAAAAGACTTTTTGTAGTCAATCAAGCATGAAAAACATCACAGCTGACATCTCTACATTTCTGAAACAATACTTGCACGCTAAGCAAAGCCTCCCTTGTACCAACGGCGTTCACAAATCCAAATTTATTGGGCGAAATTTGTTCTTCGCATTTTCAGTAAATTCTATTATGGATGACTTTTAAAAACAGCTTGAGAAGATGGCTCATTAGGCTTATGGTCCTATAGTCTTCACAAACTTTTGCTCCTGGTTTTTTGGGCAACGGTTCAAACTCAGAGTTGAGCCACTCGGCTGGTATTTTTCCTGCCTTGTCTTCTTCTTTAAGTACCGTGCCCAATTTTTTTTAGGCGTGGGTAGCTTCCATAACAATTTGCCGATATCGTTCTCGATCTTGTGCGGCATGTAACAATTGATCTGCTGATAAACCAGTCCATTGACGAAGGTTTCGGAGCCATGAATATTTCTTTCGACCAATTCCTCTTTTTCCGTCGATCTTTCCATTAAGTATTAACTGCAGCATACTGTATCTGCTACCTCTCATTATATGCCCCAGATATTCAAGTTTTCTCTTTTTTATCATCTTCATTAAGTCACCTTCGCCTTGACCTACTCTGTTTAAGACTTCTCTGTTAGAAATGCGTTGAACCCAAGATATTCTGAGCATTCTACGATATGACCACATCTCAAAGGCTTCTAATTTGTTCATCATGTTAACCTTCATGATCCAGGTTTCACATCCATATAGCAATACAGGATACACATAACATTTTAGGAACTTGATTCTTAGTTGTAAGTTCAGCTGAGAGTTGCTCAGAATAGATCTAAGTTTCATAAATGCTCCTCTTGCAATTTCTATACGAGTTTTAATTTCTTCATCTGGATTTAATGTCTCGTTTATCCAACATCCTAGGTATTTAAAATGCCTTGTATTTCCTGCCTTGTATATGTCATTAAATATTTCAGCTATTATTTTTATTTCTGCTCCATCTAATAGATTTAGTAGTTCTGCAGGTATTTCATCAAGTCTCGGTGCCTTTCCATTCTTAATTTGTCTGATGGCTGTGGTTAGTTCTTCTGGTAGGATTTCGGGACCTGAATTATCTTCAATGGTGGGTTCTTTTCCTGTTCTAAGGTCGTGGAAAAGTTTCCGCAAGTATTCTTGCTGTATATACCTAGTAAAAAATCTCTCAGTCGATCACGACGGCTCAGTTGGCAGAGGCTCAGTCGATCGACAAGTTTAGTGGATTTGCGATCGACGGTTCGAGACTCAGCCAGGTCATTAAATTAATAAAAGGCCAACGTCGGTAGTATAAAATTCAATAGAATCTACGACTTGGTCTGGAGTAAACTGGTGTCTGATCGGCTTATGGAGAAGCGGTACGGCAAGAGATAAGGGTCTGCGGCTTGGTGATACTCCTCCATAGATCCCTACCGAAGGGCATTGACGCCTACTAACGGTGTATATATAGTCTGTTTCAACGGAAATTTGACCCCCCCCCCCTCCCCAGAAACTCAGAAACCAAGAGCTGCTTCAATATTTAAAAAACACGTAAATTTTTAATGGGAGGGAAACGAATTTTCTTGCAAAAATCATGCCCTCAAATGTAATCCCCTACTGCCCCGCATCGACCTCCACTTTTTTTAAATAGCAAGTGTAGTTGAGGGTCACATCATTTGAAAAGTAATTTTTTTCTCTAAACGACGCTCTATTTTTTTTATTTACGTAGTAAGTTTGAATATAATTATGGATTTAACAAATTTATTATAAATTAGTTAAATCCAAAATTATCTTAGAAGTTATTCCGCAATTAAAAAAAATTAGAGGGTCCTGTATAGAGAAAAAAAAATAGCTTTCAAATGATGTGCCACTCGACTACACTTGCTATTAAAAAAAACTGTTGGTTGATGCGGAGCAGGGAAAGGGGGACGAATCTTGCATGAAAACTCGTCCCCCCTTTTAACACAAATTGACATGTTTTTTTAAATTCTGAAGAAACTCTTGGTTTCTGAGTTATTGGAAGGGGAGTCAGATTTTCGCTGAAACACTCTGTATATATTATAAAAAGTCTCTTAGTTTTAATCAGAGCAATAATGACAATTGTGAAGATTTACGAACCATTTATGAAAAAAGTGCATTCATCGGAGAAAAAAAATATTCAGCAAAACTGTGGATCGGTCACCATTAGCTCACTGATTGTTGCATAAATCTGTAAATGACGCAGCGGTCATAACCAGCCCTATTAAGTTACTGCACTAAGAGTATTTTGTATCGATGAAATTTATTATTTTTTAAAAAGGCTTTGATGCTATAACTCTACTTCAGTTGATTTCAGATACAACGGCTATGTGCCTTATCCTTCACAGAGAATCAACGTAAACATGTCGTAACACTGAAATTTCATTAACTACAGTTTCTTCAGTTTCTCCGTTTTTACTACCAATATTCCCAGCTTGCTAAATTTTTTTGATATCTCCAGAAAATATCTTGTATCAGTTAAAATATAGTTCAATATATCTATATTTTATGAAAAAAATCATATCATTTACTCACTTAGCGTAACAAACGTAACAAAAATGTGCAAACAATTAAATTAAAATCTAAACCCATGGCGTACTGAATCATATAATTAAGCAGGTAAATACAATTTAATGTAGCTCTAAATAGTTGTTCTACAGTAGCGCTAAATAGTTGTTTTGAGATGCATCCAAACCATTCTCACACAGTTCTCCGTCGGGGCCCTCCCGCAGAATTAGAAATGGGGCCCCCTTTAAAAAATTACTAAATGCGACTAGTGTAACAAAAACTTATATAGCCAGGAAAAGGTGCGTGAAATACGGCGATACCATTTCAGTGTCACCACCGAAGTGGCCAAGTCAACACTTTTCGAGTTATTTAGGAGTGAAAATGTTTATTGTTAAAAAAATACGTTTTCAGGCGCTTTTTCGCAAATAACTCAAAAAGTAAGTAGGTACATAATATGTATTTCATCGGAAAAAATATTTTTAGCAAAAATGTAGGTTATGAAAAAATTAAGTCTATCGACCCAGTAAAAGCAAAGTTGTAGCTCATGAAAAATTGTTCTAATTCGTCAAATTCTAAATCGAATATTTAACATGGAATAACCAAAAAATGAAGCGTTTTTCGGGTAATCTCATTAAAACTTTCTTAAAGTGTTTAAAAATACTTTATTTTTTATAAAAGTTTCTAGCATCAAAACTAAGTGAGATGTGCTCAAATTACAGTTAAAACCTTTTTTGGTTGAAAAAAATTGTGAAAATCTCTCTCTATTTACCACCCCAAATGAAGATAATCATTACCGCTTTACAAATTACTTAACTTTTTTTTATATGACTGTATGGAAGACCGTAGGAGAACCCGTGAGAAAAAATATTTCTCACTGCAATGGTCGACTCTTATATAAAATAAAATATTTCTCACTGCATGAGGAATTGTTCGTTTTGAATGTATGTAAGTAGTGAGAGAAGTTGCATATTGTATAGCATCCATAGAAAAAAAAATTTTTAGTAGCTTAAAACGACCTACACGTCACGATTAAACAACCCAACTGTCCGACAACGTTGGGCCCAACGGTTGGTGTGTTTTTAAGCTGTTTGTACGACAAAAAAGTTGTACCCGACGGACGGGCAGACCGATTGGGTTCTACAACTGTCAGATTCCGACAGCTCGACAGACTAACTACTGTAGTAATGTTCAGAACGTGTGTCGCAACAGAGATGGTTGGAGAATTTTATAGTTAAAATTCAGATCAAAACTAAATGGCAAGAATTGTGTAACAGTAAACAAACAGGACTAAATTATAAATCATGTCAACTCCAGATCCCGAGGCTAAGATGGTTCCACAACCAAAACAACAGAAACTTTATTATTACCATTAACCGAATAAGAACAAATCATGCAATGTCACCAACCTATAAATGTAAAATTGGTCTATTTGATGATTCTCAATGTTTATGTGGTGAACTGGGAGACTTAACTCACATTATACTTGGGTGTTCATTAAATAGTGCAAGCACAAATAAATTGTATAATGAGATAATTAATAACACAATTTTCTTACCAATAAATTTAAATTGTATAATTTTCAATACGAATAATAATATACTTTATTCCTTATATAATTAGACCCAGAGGTGCAAAATGAAATTGTAAATTACTAACCACATCTTTGTTAGCAATCCTGCAACTAGTTATATTTTGTACGTGTGCACCGAAAAAATATAAAAAATATATACCTAAAAAAATAAAAAATCAATAAAAAAACACAAAACAAAAAAAAAACCAATAGTAAAAAGAAACATAAGAAGTTAAAAAACAAACTAAATTATACATATAAAAAGATAAGTAAAAATTAAATTATAAAGAAACCAAAAGAAAAATTTGCACACACATTAATTTTACCTTACTAATATTTTCAGCATTGTAATCGTGACGAAAGATGAGTTTTAAAATAAAAAAAATTTATTATAGTTAAAGAAAAAATTGTCTGGGTAATTGGTCCCTACCAAAGCCATCAAATTAATTAAAAAATAATTCAATCATCCTTTTTAGAGTGATAATCTGTATCCGGCCAAAACCAGGTATTAGCCAATTAATTAAAAATTATAAGTTGAAAATTTAAAAATGTTGTTAAAAGTTATTAACTCAGGTAGAAAACAAACACAAATATTACACTTATTGTATATTTTTCTGAAGTTAGCGTTCGTCTGTTAATTCTAATTTCGCCGGCCCTGGCCGGTATCTGACGTCCACATCTCTATCTGGAATCTGGAAAACGCGTAAAAGTTGAGTATTTTTTCTTCCTCCTGCAACATTAATTAAAATCCAGGAAAATCGGAGTTTTTGTTTTAATAATTTGTTGGATTGAAAAACCGCTCTGGCCTGGCGCGTCGAGTTGTTTTTGTTCATTCAATGATTTGATTAAAATTTTAATATCGTTGATTTGCTTTTCGTTTTGTAAAAGCTCCTTTGATAATTTAATAAATTTTTCATTTGATTGTATTGAAATTCGGCTTGAATCGGATATAATAAAATATTCTCCGGTTTTTCTAAAGTTTTTCCGTTTGTTTTTTCTGCTGGAAAAAGTCTGATTGGATTTTATGTTAATTTCAAAGAAGATTTACTCAAATACACTGGAAAAAATAAATCAGCAGGTTGCTTTTTTAATGTGCAACCAGACCAATAATGCTTTATTAATGAGTTAAAGGAAACAAATTCTAGTTAAAAAAGAACATTTTTTCATTTAAAAAACATCAAAGCATTTGCAACTAGTAACAAATAATTAGATTAATAAGCAAATTTGCTCTATTAAATCTTAAAACTGTGTGTTGAGTTTTCCCCAATTTCTCAATTTTTTTAACAAACATAGCACGCACAAGACTTTTAGACATAACCTATTTACACTAACTTAAAATGGTTTACACTAACACGAAAGGTTTAGTTATTTTAATTCTTCTCACTATTTAGTCCTGTCGCCAGGGGGGTACAACGGCCTCCTTTATTTAGATGGACTTACCCAAGTTTTTTTTATGTATTTTGACCCGTAGAACACGAATTTTTTGAGAACAGTTGATCCGGATGTCGATAAGATTGTAATAAACAAAGAACTTGAGGAATTACATAACAGCGATTTCTCGCAAAACAAAAAATTTTTTGTATTTTTGGGGTCATTATAAGCAAAAAATGTTCTTACACAAGTTTTTTTGTAGGATGCATAGTTTTCGCGATAAACGTGGTTGAACTTTAAAAAAAAATCGAAAAATTGCAATTTTTGAACCCGAATAACTTTTGATTAAAAAATAAAATAGCATTTCGGCTTACCGCATTATTTGAAATTATATCGGTTGAAATTATGTCAAATTATATCGGTTTTGATTATTTGCATTGCTAAAAATTTATTTTTTTATTTACAAAGCTATAAACACATAGTAGTCCGTTCTTTAACGGTAAAATATTGCAAAACCTCTAAATTTTAAAGAACCGCTTGGATTGACATGAAATTTGGCATACACATAGCTAACAAGTCAAAGAAAAAAAGTGATATTGTGCCGATATGTGCTTTTGCCCTGGGGGTGGTTTTCACCCCCTCTTGGGAGTGAAAAAATATTCGTCCAAAGAAAGTCAGGAAATCGATAAACTGGCTAATTTTAAGTAACTTTTGTTCTATAGAGTTTTTTCACTAAGTCAATACTTTTCGAGTTATTTGGCAGTGAATATGTTCACTTTTTCAACAAAATAACCACGCTTTTAGACGGTTTTTCGCAAATAACTCATATAGTAAGTATTTTGTGGAAAAAACATTCTTAGTAAAAATATAGCCTGTAAAAAATTTTAAAAAATGGTGTATCACGTCTCTACACCTAGTGGAAGCAGAGTTATAGCTAATGAAAAATAGGTTCATATTCGTCAAATTCCAAATGGAATATTTTAACGTGAAATAACCAAAAATAAAGCACATTTCGGGGAAAACTTATTACACCTTTTTTAAAGTGTTTAAAAAAAGCTTCATTTTTGTTTTATAAAAAAAATTCTAGCATCAAAATTAAACAAGTTACGCTCAAAACAAAGTTAGCCCCTTTTGGTTTTGGTAAAAAAATCGAGAAAATCACCCCCTAATTAGTATCTTAAATGAACTTAATCGTTACGACTTCACAAGTTTCTTGACTCATGTATATATTGTTTATATGATCTGTAAGTTTCATCGGTTCAAAGTCCTTATTATTGAAAGGGCTGTAGTTAAAAGGGGTTGAACGAGTCACTGATCACGAATGTATGCAAATTTAGAAACACCAAATCTCAATCAATTTTTGTCTAACATAAAAACAAAAAAATACATGATATTCAGGAAAGCAAATCTGACTTTTTTTGTTTTTCGAGATTTTTGGTATCTCTAACAATTTTTAAGTTATTTTGAAAAAAAGTATATTTTTCAAAATTTAAATTTTTAAAAATTTTACTTTGAAACCAAATTTTTTCAAAAATAAGCACTTTAAATCGATGAAACTTACAGATCATATAAACACAACATAAGTAAAATAATTTGTGGAGCGGTAACGATTAATTTCATTTAAGTTGCTAATTAGGGGGTGGTCTTCCCGATTTTTTTTTGCAAAAACAAAAGGGACCAAATTAATTTTGAGCGTAACTTGCTTAAATTTAAAGCTAGAAACTTTTTGTAAAAACAGAAATAAAGCTTTTTTAAACACTTTAAAAAAGTTATAATCGGTTTTCCCAAAAAGTGCTTAATTTTTTGGATATTTTACGTCGAAATATTCTATTTGAAATTTGGTGAATATGAATCTATTTTTCATTGGCTATAACTCTGGTTCTACGAGATCCAGAGACCTAACGCGTACACTAGTTTTTTTACTTTTTTATAGGTTGTATTTTTGCTAAGAACGTTTTTTTCGAGAAAATACTTACTTTTTGAGTTATTTGCGAAAAACCGTCTAAAAATGTGGTTATTTTGTTGAAAAATGAACATATTCACTCGCAAATAACTCGAAAAGTGTTGACTTGGCGAAAAAGCTCTATAGAACCAAAGTTACTTAAAATTAGTCAGTTTACCAATCTCCGGACTTATTTTGGACATATATTTTTTCACCCACAAGAGGGGGTGAAAGTCACCCCCAGGGCAAAAGCACACATCGGCACAATATCACTTTTTTTCTTTGACATGTAAGCTATACGTATGCCAATTTTCATGTCAATCCAAGCGGTTCTTTAAAATTTAGAGCAAAAAAACCGTGAAAGAGTGGACTATAGTGCTTGAGTGATGTTGTCAATGATCTCCCATTTAAAATCGAACGAGCATGTAGTGTAGGTAACAAGTGCAAGCGAAGCTATTTCTACGGAGAATGCATTAAAACGCATGTATTGGGCACGCGAAACACTATGTGTTTGTAGCTTTGTTTAACAATAAAAAAATAAATTTTAGCAATGCAAATAATCAAAACCGATAAAATTTGACTTGAACTTTCAAATGCGGTAGGCAGAATTTCTATTTTATTTTTTTAACCAAAAGTTATTCAGGTTCAAAAATTGCAATTTTTCGATTTTTTGAAAGTTCAACCGCGTTTATTTCGAAAACTATGCATCATACGAAAAAACTTGTAGGAACATTTTTTGCTTAGAATAATCCAAGAAATACAAAACATGTTTCGATTTGCGAGAAATCGCTGTAATGTAATTGTTTATAACTAGGGAGCGGATTTATATGCGATTTTGATGAAATATGCGCATATATATGCGGTAAAAAATTACGAAATATGCGCAAGATATGCACAAAAATTTAAAAAATGCGCATTTCGAGAAACCACAAATTTTCTGTTCTATTCTATTCTAAGGGGTTCTTTTATAGGGGGAGCGGCAATCTTATTTATTATCTTTCAAATAAAATCATTTTTTTTTATAATATATGCAATTTATTCACAGTTTTTACAAAAACTGCTACCAATAGTTACCTATTTAAAATAAAACAACAATATCACTATAAATATATTATTATTTTCGATTATAATTCACTACAATGTGTTTTTCCAAATTCTTTACGAGGAAACATATTCTTTGATTAGATAAAATATTTTTATAACTTGAAAAACTCCTTTCAACATCAGTAGAAGTAATTGGGGCATATTTAAAATAACTTGTTAATTTCCGTTAGAAAATCGTAAAACTATGGTTAAAGGTGTAAATTCTCTTAACAATAGAGGATTTAAAAGAATCACCAGAATTATAGATACCTACTAAAGTAGTATATCATACCTACTAAATATAATAAAAGTAAATAAAATTCGGATTTCTGGGTAAACCATCCTTCATCACTTCAACATCCTACAATCATTTTATAACGGGTTACTATAAGCACTATAGGTACTATAAGTACTTTGTGTAAAGATCGGGTATTTTCTAAGAAAAAATGAAAGGCAGTGAATGAGCCGTCCTCTTCAGGTAGTTGTCGAATTAATAGATACGACAGCCTGTGCGGGGAAATATTTTGTGTCAAATTAAAAAATTTAAATTTTTTTTTGGACTTAAATGTTGTTTAATAGGCACAAAATATGCATGTTTCTTTAAAAATATGCAAAATTTAGTAAAGTTCTCAAATATGCGAAATATGCATGCAATATGCATTTAGCATAAAATCCGCTCCCTATTTATAACAATCTAATCGACATCCGGATCAACTGTTACCCAAAAAATTTGCGTTCTACGGGTCAAAATACATAAAAAAAACTTGGGTAAGTCTATCTGATTAAAGGAGGCCGTTGTACCACCCCTACAGGACTAATTTCATGCTGATCCACAAGTTGAATAGCCTCTACGTTTGCATGGCTATGAAGTCGGTTTTCATGCTTCTTTTCAAGGTCTTTCTAGACCTAGAAAATAAGCATAGATAGTTTTTTTTATTTCATTCTGTACTCTGTAATACACGGCGGAGACAAGACCTGACACATCTAAAACGAGACGACCACTAGAAACAACAGAGATGAAAATACTACGACGAATATCAGGGAAAAGTCTGTTGGATAGGGAGAGAAGCGAAAACGTAAGAAGATCATGCAATGTAGAAGACATAAATGGATGAGTGACAAAACGGAAACAGGTGTGGAATGAATACATTAGTAGAATGGTAGAGGATAGGATAGTACCAATAGCACGAGATAAGTCACCAAATGGACGAAGAAGTATTGGCAGACCAAGAAAAAGATGGTGCGATAACTTAAACAATTTAGGAGGCTAATATTGAAGAAGAAACAGGCTTTAAATTCTACATACAAGAAGGAAAAAGAAAGAAGAAAGAATTCTGTACTAGTTAGCTAAATTCCTAAGTATGCGTATTTTTTGCAACTTTTAATTTTATAATGGTCCAGGTTCAGGTTTTCCGTTGTTTAATTTCTTCTTATACACAGGTACTGTGATTTTTTCGTGTGGTCCTCTTTCCTATATTCTTCCACAAATTACCTGACATAATATTGCTAAATCAACAAAATCCTCTGGTCTTGTTCAATACAAATTTAAGTATCTGAGTGACGTAATGAGTAGAGAATTGTGTCGCACATTGGCATCCCATTCTCTTATATTTCTGTTTCGACTGTCTCACGGCTTCATCAGTAAGTATCTAATATTTAGTAACAGTAAGTAATAATAAGCTTTATGTATTAAGTAATACTGGAGATATGAAGCATCCCTGTCTGAGTCATTTAGTGACTAGGAAGCGTTATGATATTATTGTTTTCAAATTTACAATACATTAAAAAGCTTCTTATGTATTGGTATATTTTCTCATAAAAAATTTAAAATTATCCAAATGGATTAAAAATATCTTCAAAACGCTTTGATAGAGTAGGACCATATCAGTATAACAGCTTGATAGTGGTTGAATCTATTGTAGCCATTTTTGGTTGTAAAACTTTTAGATAACAGGACATGATCAAAATGATCATAATTGTATTTAAATATAAATCTGTGATGACACGAGGTCAGATTTTCTGATCTAACACTTCTCATTGTGTTAAATAGATGTCGCTACAGGGACCAACAGCAGATTATTTTATATAATTTTGCAGTTGGTACTCATTTTGATTCACAGCAGACCACAGGACTCTCTGAAGATCTCAAAAGAGTGAAACGTACCGGGTGTCCCAATAAGAATGGCTCTCGGCCATATCTCAGGAACCGTTTATAGTACAGCTTTGAGAAAAAAATATTTATAACAAAAGTTGCCTCGGAAAAAACCTGAAAATTATTTTCATAATTGTAAGTCCATCGCTAGAGATCGTAATTGAATATCAAAAATAAAAATATCAAAATTTTACAAAATTTACCTAATGAAAGGGCACTGGAAATCCAATCATCGTATTCTTCATAAAATTCTGTGTATATTTGATTTCACAAGTTTAAGTCTAACTTTGCGTGTGGGAACCTTCTTATGAAACAATGGCTGTAAGTCCGGTTCCGCTAAATCAAATTTTGCATACTTGGTCTTGTTGAAAACAGCTCTTTTTCATCAATGTAAGTGTCTTATTTTCGAAATAGCCTAATAAATAATGTGCAAGCTAGGAGGCGTTATTTAATTATTTTCATAAATCTAGTTTTCTTTGGAAAATATTAAATAAAAGTATGCATTTTTAATCCTGTATTACATGATTAGACCAAATTAGCAACATGATACTGAAAACCGCATGTCGATACCTTTTTTATATCTCGAGATTTCTTAAGAAATGTGTAAATTTTACACATAACTCTTACTGTCACCGGTAAACGAGGTTAAGGAAAAGTAGTGTGCTATGGAAAAAACAAATAAACATTTTGCAGATATAAACGTATATAATTAATTAAAACAACAATAAGACAAACAACACTATAAAATATAACAAAGAAATAAAAGCAACTATTTACTTAGTTTTAGTGACTGGCTAAATGTTCAAATTGTGGCCAATCATTTTCGATGCAAGCATTAACTCTTTCAAGAGTAGATTGAATAGCAACAGATTTAACTATTTTAGACTTTTATTTATGGGGACGGAGTAAAGACAGAGTAAAGAGTAGAATCTAGAGAATACGAAACGCCATTCAAAGCATTGCGGAAGCAGAAATTGAGACTGCTGTTTAATCTACCCTTGAAAGAGTAAATGTCGAAAATGATGGGCAACAATTTGAACATTTAGGTCGTCACTAAGTAAGTAGTTTTTATAGTGTTGTTTGTCTTATTGATATTTTAATTATTTATATACGTTTACATCTAGAAAATGTTTCTTTGGTTTTCCATAGCACACTACTTTTCCTTAACTTGGTTTACCGGTGACATTAACAGTTGTCTAAAATTTACACGTTTCTGAAGATATCTCGAGATAGTATAGTATAGTTGATCCAAAAGATGGCATAACCCAAACATCCAAAGTGAAAGTTATCCTTCAACACCTAATTGTTCTATATGGTCCACACAATGTCCAGAAAAAAGTCACACCATTTTGAGCGTCGGGTTTGGGGGGAGAGGGGGGAGAAATCGGTAAATTCGTAGTTTTTTAAGTTTTTCGCCAATATTTCTAAAACTATGCGGTTTAGCATGAACAACCCTCTACACAAAATTGTTCTACATTAAATTTGAAATGAAAAGGCCCTATGCATATTCTTTCTAAAATTAATGGTTCCAAAGTTACGGAGGTAGTATAGTAAACTGGTCCAAAAAAAGGCCTAACCCAAACATCCAAAGTAAAAGTTTTCCTCCAACACCGAAATGTTCTATATGGTCCACATATTGTTCAGTAAAAAGTTACACTATTTTGAGCGTCCGGTTTTGAAGGGAGATAGGAGAGAAGCCGGTAAATTAGTAGCTTTTTTACGTTTTTCGTCAATATTTCTAAAACTATGCTTCAGCGTATACAATGTTATATACAAAAATGTTCTACATGAAATTTAAAACAAAAAATGTTCTATACATAATTGTTATAAAATTAACGGTTCTAGAGTTACAAAGGGATGAAAAGTCGAGGTTTTCGACACTTTTTATATTTTTTGGGCAATATTTATGATATAACTATACCAAAAACCCAGACATCCAAAGTGAAAGTTATCCTCCAACATCAAATTGTTCTATATGGTTCACATAATGTTCAGCAAAAGTCACACCATTTTGAGCGTCGGGTTTGGGGGGAGAGGGGGGAGAAATCAGTAAATATAAAAAGTATCGAAAACCTCCATTTTTCACCCTCCATAACTCTGGGACCGTTGATTTTATAACAAATATGTATACAACCTTATTTGTTTTAAATTTTATGTAGAACATTTTTCTATAGAACATTCCTTACGCTAAAGTATAGTTTTAGAAATATGAACGAAAAACGTAAAAAAACTACTAATTTACCGATTTCTCCCCCATCTCCCCCCAAACCGGACGCTCAAAATGGTGTAACTTTTTACTGAACAATATGTGGACCATACAGAACAATTTGGTGTTGAAGGAAAACTTTTACTTTGGATGTCTGGGTTAGGCCTTTTTTTGGATCAATTATACTATACTACCTCCGTAACTTTGGAACCGTTCATTTTAGAAGGGTTATGCATAGGGCCTCTATTATTTCAAATTTAATGTGGATACAATTTTGTGTAGAGGGTTGTTCATGCTAAACCGCTTAGTTTTAGAAATATTGACGAAAAACGTAAAAAACTACGAACTCGCAGAGTTCTCCCCCCTCTCCCCCAAACCCGACGCTCAAAATGGTGTGACTTTTTTCTGATCATTATGTGGACCATATAGAACAATTTGGTGTTGGAGGATAACTTTCACTTTGGATGTCTGGGTTTGGGTCTAACTATACCATACTAAGATAGAAATAGGTATCGACATGCGGTTTTGGGTATTATGTTGCTAATTTGGTCTAATTTTGTAATACAGGATTAAAAATGCATACTTATATTTAATATTCTCCAAAGAAAGCTAGATTTCCGAAAATAATTAAATAACGCCTACTAGCTGGCATTTTACTTATTAGGCTATTTCGAAAATAAGACTCTTACATTGACGAAACAGAGCTGTTTTCAACAAGACCAAGTATGCAAATTCGATTTAGCAAAATCGGACTTACAGCCATTTTTTCGTAAGAAGTTTCCCACTCACCCCCACCTCTTATTCGCAAAGGTAGACTTAAACTTGTGAAATTAAATATGCGCAGAATTTTATGAAGAATACGACGATTGGATTTCCAGTGCCCTTTCATTAGGTAAATTTTGTAATATTTTGATTTTTTAATTTTTACAATTAATAATACAATTATGAAAATAATTTCCAGGCTTTTCCCAAGGCAACTTTTGTTATAAATATTTTTTTCTCAAAGCTGTACTATAAACGGTTCCTGAGATATGGCCGAGAGCCTTTCTTATTGGGACACCCGGTACATAAGAGGATGGTTGTCTCTAAAACATAATGACTGCCTCTAAGTCTGAGTGGATGCCTCTAAAACAGCATGAAAAACTGTCTTTCATTTCTTTTTAGTTTTAGTTCTATCTGAATACAAGGAATCAAAATTCGATGAAATTTTACCTAGATAAATTGACGGGTTGTGGAATGCAATCTTAGATTCCCCCTAGTCTTAGATTCTTCATTTATCATTCGTTTGCCTTGCAAATATTAGAAGGCACAATTTCAGGTTGTCATCAGAATTTTTGTTTCAAAGATACATGTTTTAGATTTTTGGATCTAAGGCTTGTCATTATAATAAATAGATGTCGCTATAGTGCCTGAAAGCGAATTATCTTGTATAGTTCTGTTTAGGGAGACAATTTGTTTTATTTTTGCTTCAGAGCAGATCATAGGCCTATTTGCAGAACCCAAAGGGTGAAACGTAGGGGAGATCGGGTACAATTGTAACGCGGTACAAATGTAACATTGCTTCTAAACATCTTGTTTCAGGTCGACTAGAGCTGGCAACGCTGCATGTGAGAAAGTATTTAGTGATGTGATGTTGATCTTAGTTTGGCGATGTTAAGTGAGGGGGTTACGTTGTTAGACGAAAATAATGGTTTTTAGGCCTGGCGAGTAAAATTAATTAAATTTTGTATTTTTTTGGATAATCGCTCTAGTTTTAGAGTTACTTTTTAGAAAGGGTGGCATAAGAATTGATTCATATTATCCATTTATCAATATATTTATTAAATTGATATTAGATTTCGTGATGTGTTATAAAATTCTGAGAAACCATTGGCATGTCGTTGTGGTACAATTGTAACACTAGCAAGGGGTACATTTGTAACGTGTATTACTCATACCAGTATATACATATACATTATAGAGTGTATGTATTCCTGTTTATAAATATTTATTTTGGGAATAAGTTGGATACAATTCCATGATTTTGACATTGTTACATTTGTCCCCTTTATGTGTTACAATTGTCTCTCGAATGGGTACAGATGTAACACTTGTTGTTAAGTTAAAATTATGCATTTTTCTAGTTACCTAATCAATAAAAATTACAAAATAAAATTGGAAATTGAAGTCAAATGTTCAACCTATAGTCCTTTATGTTTATATCCAATTTATATGGAACCCATCTTTAAATAAAAAATTACTAAAAAATGTTACAATTGTACCCTTGTAGTAGAGTTCCCCTGCTATAGAGGATGATGGTCGCGTCTGAAACAGAATGAAGTATTAACTGTCTTTCATTTTCTCTTAATTTTACTCCTATCTGAGTACAAGGAAACAAAATTTGATGGAATTTTACCGAGACAAATTAAAGGGTTGTGGAATGCAGTCTTAGAGAATGCAGTCTTAGATTTTCCCTAGTCTGCTAGTTGTCACCAAAATGTTGGTTCCAACGATACAAATTCTAGATTTTCGGATTCATCATCATCATCATTGGTTCTATAACCCATGGTGGGTCTTGGCCTGTTCCAGAATCAGCTTCTATTCCTTCCCATCCTTCGCCTTGGTTTTTTAATTTCGTACTCTTAATGCTCGTAGGTCGTCTTCCATCTGGTCCTTAAGTCTTGCTCTGGGCCTACCTCTTCCTCACTCCATCCTCCATCCGGTCTTTGTTTATAAATGTGTTTCGGCTCCATCTCATTCATTCTCTCTAAGTGGCCTAACCACCGCAGCTGTTTATTTTGATAGATCTACCAATACTAAGCTCACTATAAAGACGGTAAAATTCAAAGTTATAGCGTCTACGCCATAATCCGTTTTCCTGCTTTATACGTTCTCATTGTGTATTCTTTAATTCTTTAACCCGGCATCCGACAAGTGAACTTTTTTGCCACTAACAGACAGGTGGGGTGTGACAAACCCCAGCAATTGAAAGAGTTGAAGATTCTCATAAAATTTCTTTACGTTTAGTTGTCTGTGATGTCTGGAACGTCAACATCTTAAAGCTGGTCAGGATAGTCACTATTTGCACTAACATTGTCTATTTCTTCACTTACTTCCGAATTACTCTGGTCAATAAATTTGTCACTGTCTGCTTCATCCCATAAGACCTCAAGACGTGTTTATTCTCGATCGTAATTAATTTTAGCTTATACTAATAAAAAAATATGTTAAAATCTGTAGTAAGTATTATTCACTTAAAACGTATTTATTCATTGTCAACCAAGGATCAGAACTGCTACCGGAAATCACAATAGACGAAATAAAACTAGTCCTAAGAAAAGCTAAGAATAACAAATCTCCAGGCGAGGATTGTGTAGTTACTGATGCAATCAAAATCGGAGGCACTTGTCTTCTTAAGAAAATAAAAAACCTTTTGAACATGTGCCTTTTAGATAGTAATATACTCGACAAATGGCACAATGCTGAAGTAATTCTATTGTACAAAAAGGAGATCTCCATGAGTTAAAAAATTACAGACCTATAAGGCTTCTTAGTCACTTATACAAACTCCTTACAAGAATAGTAACGAATCGCCTTGCGAAAAAAATTGATTTCTACCAGCCTATGGAGCAAGCGGGATTTCGTACTGGATTTGGAACAAATGATCACCTACAGAGCATTAAAACGGTGATAGAAAAGACTATCGAATACAATCGACCACTCGTTTTGGCTTTTGTAGATTTCCATAAAGCCTTTTACATGATAGAATTTCACAAAATTCTGGAAGCACTACAAGCATGCCGCATTGACTACCAATACACAAGGTTAATTTACAATACATACAAGAACGTAACTATGTCGGTGAAACTACATAAAAACACGGACCATATCCCAATCGGCAGAGGTGTCCGACAGGGCGATACCTTATCGCCTAAACTGTTTACGGCAGTACTAGAATATGCTAGTAAAAAACTTAACTGGGAAGAGCGAGGCCTGAATATTGACGGTAGAAGATTAACAAATTTGAAAATCGCAGACGACATAGTTTTATTCTCTGACAACCTTAAGGAGACATGTACAATGCTACATGAACTTCAGTTAGTTTGTGCCAGTGTAGGTCTTAAAATAAACATCTACAAAACAAAATTCATGATAAACCTAGTACCTAGCGGAAATATCAATATTGGAGACAACGAAGTAGAGCTAGTGGAAAAATACATATACCTTGGACACGAAATAAAGGTTACAAGAGACAACCAAACTGCGAACTACGAAGAAGAATAAACCTAGCATGGGCAGATTATGGAAAACTCAAAGACATCTTTAAAAGCGATATACCAATTTCTTTAAAACATAAAACATTTGACCAATGTGTATTGCCTGTGATGACCTATGGTGCCGAAACTTTGACAATAACAGCTACAACTTCTAAAATGCTGCAAATAGTCCAGAGGAAAATGAACAGGTCAATGCTGAGTATATCGCTTCGTGACCGAGTTACAAATGAAGACTTACGACGAAGAACAGGAGTTACCGATGTAATTTCCCGAATTGCCACCCTGAAATGGAACTGGGCCGGACATGTCGCCCGAATCAGTGATGGGAGATGGACGAAGAGATTACTTGAGTGGAGGCCGAAATTAGACAAAAAAAGTAGAGGAAGACCACCTACTCGTTGGACTTACGATCTCAAGAAAATGTCTAGAAATTGGATGCAAAGTGCTCAAAATAGAGCACAATGGACAAAACTGAAGGAGGCCTATGTCCAGCAGTGGACGCAAAGGGCTGGAGGAGGAGGATGATGATGATGATGATGACTTATAGGAGTAAAACAAAATAAAGACAATTCTGCAGAAAGTACAAAATCAGAAACGTGGGGCGTGACCACTTTAAATCCAAATGTACTTGCTGAAACTAAACAGACGACTAAAAATTATATATCATCGCATAGATGAATATATATACAATAGAAAGCTATCTAGCCGCTGTGGCCACTACATGCAAAATTTCCTTATGTTTTAGGCGCTTCAGCATTGTTGGGGTGTGCCACACCCCAACTGTCGGATGCTGCGTTAATAGTTCATAATAGAACGATAATAGTAATCTGTAGGTAGCATAAGCAATCAATATTCATAGCTCTAAATTAATAAATAAAATGACAACATCATTTCTTTGTATAGCAATAAAAAGAAATGATGTAAAGAACAAGTCATTGCATTATAGCGAATCCAATTTGGGTGTGCGTGCCAAGTATGAGAGCCGATATGCAAAACAAGAAATCGGCGTGACAATATCGAATCGTATAAGTTGCTGTAATAAAGTAAAGAAAGCTGTGATACAGCAGTGCAAGATTACACTATTCGTTGGCTGTATGCAATAGTGAGACAACACAAAAATTGACAAAATTGAGTTAACATCGCCAGAGGGCTTGAAAAAGCTTTATTTCTGAACTGCAAAACTGGTACAATAATAGTAGCACAAGTGTCCGCTAGACGTCACAGGTGCCGTTAGGACATGTTATCGGTTGAGATAAATTGTTTCTTGCAATACCGGCACTTTTGAGTTGTGCCACTATAGCAGGCAAATTTAGATATTTTCAAAGTATATCGGTGAGAATTTTGGAGTTTTGTCACATTAAAGAAATGGACAGATGCCACTCTTTATTTGAAAGAAATATCACGAAAGCATTAAAAGGAGGAACTATTTACATATCTACCGTCTTTATTACGCTATACCAATAGAACTAGAACAGGCTTACAATGGTAGCCTGCCAATAACTGAAAAGAAGCAAAAGACCTTATTAGCCTTATGGAAGACAAGACTCCCACCAATTAAACACTAATTTCTACAGGCACTTTCTTCTATTTGTGTACCTAATATGTATTATCATGATACCTATACCGCGTTTTATTAGGTTCTCCTTATTATTCTTAATAAACACATTTTCTCATTCAAGTAACTCATAGTGTTCTTTATTGAGCCTTTATTTCAATTGATACGGATCACAAAAAAAAAAGCCAGTTTTGTCTTTGCCTGAATTACTTTTGAAAGACATGGTGTTGATGTGCAATAGTGTCACAACTCAAAATAAGGGTTGAATTTAAGAGGTCTGTGTTACAATTTATTAAAATCTACCTAACGCTCATCCAAATATACCAAAATTTATTTTTTTTCAAAAATCCCTTTCCATGGAGTAAAGCAAATAAAACAAAATTATTGGCAGTCAAACTTCAAACGCCTGTATTGGACAATGATTAGTTTTTGTGTTGTGTCACTATTGCAGCCGACGAGTAAAAAGGAATAATGTAAAGAACAACTCATTGCATTCCAGCGAATCCAATTTGGGTGTGCGTGCAGAGTATGAGAGCCGATATAATATGCAAAACAAGAAATCGGCGTGACAATATCGAATCGAATAAGTTGCTATAATAAAATAAAGAAAGCTGTGATACAGAAGTGCAAGATTACATTATTTATAGTCTGTTAGGGCATCACCGCGTGTACGCGGGGTGCCTGTAAGGACAGCGATTTATGGCTGGCCACACACTATGATCCTGTGGAATTTTTTCAGATTCGTACGATGCTAAGTTCGATTTATAATGTTATAGTAAGAAGGATGGTGGTGGCACATCGACATATGGAAACGGCATGTCGAATTTACGATAATATATGTGCAATTACTTTTAGGTTTATATACGGTTGTACAACCTCAGTCCAAAATAAGATTGCGGAATCCGATTTACAGGAAGCTTTGGAAAATGCGAATATACACACTTTAATAAGTAGTATTTTTTTTGGTTATCATTTTGGATGAAATAATTTTAAGGACCATTCTTGGTATCATTTAAGGCAGTAGTTCAACACTCTGATAGTTTACATGAGTGTTCTGAAATATGTATCATACACAGTGAACCCAACTACATACTAAGAAGTAGGCTCAGGACCTACAATTTGTGTCTGAAACGCACAATATGCAAAGGTAAAAACAAAACAAATAAAAAAAAAGGAAACAAATCAATTCATCACAAAAAATGGGCGCCAATATACACAGTAGTGCAAAGTAAACCGAACACCCAGATTTTTCCTAAAAATCGACATTTAAAAAGATTTAAGATGTTCCCAAATAAGTATTTGGTAATAAAAGTCGAAGCAATAAAGTACTGAACCTGCGAAAAAAAAAACGACAAGACGGATCCTAATACATAATTATTTTTGCATTCGATTCGTGAATGCGCCAGGAAACTTTGTGACCCCGAGCCATAATATAATATTGAAAAACTGCATACAAAAAATGCGTTCTTAAAGTGCATCTCAAACAGACAATAAAAAATTCAAAACTCGTCAATTATAGGCGGAAATGAGTTCAATTTTGTTACTCTGGGGTTTTTGGGGTGGCTAAAAATGAATATGACGTCGAAGTGATCTCCGGAGTACCTGGTGTCAAGGGTACCTACTGTTTACCCCGTCATTAAAATTCATCAAAAAATTAGTCAAAATCATTACTCGGGGTGTTTTAGGGTCACTAACGAAGAATATGATATCGGAAGTGATCTCAGGAATACCTGGTGGCCAGGGTACTTACTGTTTACCTCGTCTTCGGGAGTTTTCGGCAAATTCAATAAAAAAAATAGTCAAAAATCATTATTTAGGGGCTTTTTGGGGTCGCTGACGACGAATATGACATCGGAAGTTATCTTCGGAGTACCTGGTGCTTAGGGTACCTACTATTTATCTCGTGACTAATGATTTTTGATTAATTTTTTAATGAATTTGCCGAAAATTTCGGAAGAAGAGGTAAACAGTAGGTACCCTGGGCATCAGGTACTCCGGAGATCACTTCCGATGTCATATTCGTCGTCAGAGACCCCAAAAACCCCCCGAGTAATGAATTTTGACTAATTTTTTAATGAATTTGCCGAAAACTCCAGAAAACGAGGTAAACAGTAGGTAGTCTGGATACCAGGTATTCCGTAGATCACTTCCGATGTCATATTCGTCGTTAAGGACCCCAAAAACCCCCAAGTAATGATTTTTGACTAATTTTTTAATACATTTTTTGCCGAAAACTCCACAAGACGGGGTAAACAGTAGGTACCCTGGCACCATGTACTCCGTAGATCACTTCCGATGTCATACTCGTCGTTAGTGACCCCAAAAACCCCCGAGTAATGATCTTTGACTAATTTTTTAATGAATTTTAATAACGATGTAAACAGTAGGTACCCACCAGATACTCCGGAGATCACTTACGACGTCATATGCGTTTTTAGCCACCCCAAAAACCCCAGAGTAACAAAATTGAACTCATTTCCTCCGATAATTGACGAGTTCTGAATTTTTTTTATTGTCTGTTTGAGATGCACTTTAAGAATGAATTTTTTGTATGCAGTTTTTCAATATTATATCATGGCTCGGGGTCAAAAAGTTTCCTGGCGCATTCACGAATTGAATGCAAAAATAATTATTAAGATCCGTCTTGTCGTTTTGTCTTTCGGAGGTAAGGCCGATTTTAGTGCTTTATTGCTTTGTCTAATAAAGAAAATTAAAAAGAAAGATTTACTTATTAGAAATCAAGAATTTAACATGGAAAAACGTAGAAAAATTTCAAAAAAAATCAAAGTCTGCAGGGAAACAAAAATCAATTTTTTTTATTTTAAATATTTTTTAATGAACAACGATATTTAGTAGAGCGCATTACCTCCACAAGCTCTGATTATCGCTCTTGTTCGAGAGGTATCCTTGGATTAAGGAGCAAATTCTTATTGGGGGATTAGCTCCCATCCATTGAGAACTACTTGCTCCAAGTCATTGATGATTTGAAACTCAACATGATTACGTGATACATGTCGTCATAAAATGTCCCATGCACGCTCTATTGGATTTAAGTCTGGACACCTTGGGGCCTTGGTTATAAAATAATTCCAATTTCATCCAATTAATGCCGTATTATTCTTGAAATTTGCTGACGAACATTATCTTACATCAGACGAACGTTTTCTTCAACAACGGGGGCATATTGCATTACATTATCTTCCAAATACACACACCGAAACTTATATGGAATAATCTGATATTTCTTACTATTTCGTACGAATTTAAAAAAACAAACACACAAAGTCAAACAATATTTATTTTAAAGCAATCTAATAACAAATACATAACAATTAAATAAAACAATAAAGTATTTAACAAAAAAAATTTTTAACAAAAGAATAGTGTTTAAATTGTTTTTATTTATTTTTCTGTATTTTGTGGTAGTCACTGTTATCACCTCTAGTCCTTATGCAAGCTTCAATTTTGCGTGGGCACGCTCCTAATCAAATTATCAACATTGTTTTGTGGATTATCGCGGCGAGCTCTAATTTTTCTTTTAAGCATATCCCACAAATATCCTATAGGATTAAGCTCGGGTGAGCAAGCAAGCCACTCCAAACAAGGGATACCTTCTGCTTCAGTGATGTCTGTAGTCACTCTAATGGTATGTAGAGGTCCATTATCATGCAGTAAAATTAAAATTTTCTCCTGTTACACCTCTCCAGAGCCTGACTACAGGTTATCAACATACCTGTGAGCAGTTAAAGTTGATTGAATGAAAATTAAAGGAGTTTTTTTACGGATCACAATTCCTCTCAAGAACATTACACTTTCCCTTGTATATTTGTGAACAGATCTGACAGTTTTCGTTCTTGCTTGTCTTCCTGGACCTCTAAGTACACGATTTCATGGGTCATCTGATTTTACACAAATCCTGACTTTTTTTGAAAATAGCACATTTTGTCAACTCCCAATGTTCCAGTTTTGGTGGTGAAGACACTAATTTAGGCGATCAATATTGTGCTGCCTGGTTAACTCGGGAACCTATAACTGTCTCCTGCTGTATAATTCTTGGTACGAACTCTTCTTATTTTCGTTTCAACTGAAACAGTTATACCTGTAGCTTCCAAAAGCTGCCTTTGGATCTGCAGGTGAGAAATGGTTGGGTGTCTTTCAGCTGATTGGACAATTAAACGGAGAGCCTTTATTACTTTTGGCGACTTCCTTTGCTCTATCTTTGAGCTTTCCTAGTTCCTCTTACCTAGCATATGTTTTGGACAGAACGCCCTGTATTACGCCTAGCTCTACAGCTATGTCCCTCTGAAAACATTACTTTCTCCACAAGACCAATAATATTTCCTCCTTGTAAGTTCCATAACCCCACATCAGGCATAGTTTCGTTTTTGGACGCAAAAGTTAGTTTATTTATTTTCGTTCAATTTGTAACTCAAGCAAATAACCTATACCGTACCGAACTGTACTATCCGATTGTCTTATATATTTGTTGATTTTCACTAAATACATTTATTCTTCGCAACAATAACAAGTTTTTTCAAAAGAAATAAATATTACTTTAAAATAAATGGTGATTCCATATAAGTTTGGGTGTGTGTATTATACAGTATACCTACATTTAAGCATTTAAATTGCCTCGAATTCTAACAAGGTCGGTATGATCTCCTAGGCTAGGGAAATGTCTGGCAACGCCATTATATCACCTCCACCAAAACACTGTATTCTGGGAGTAAAACAACATTGATGATAACATTTATTAGCTCTTATTCAAATCCTAGGCCGTCCATCTGATGAGTATCTGTTACAATAGAAACTGTGTTTCTCTGGATATCATTTAATCGTTGAACAAGTTGATAATGTGCGATTGCTTGCAGTCAAATAAAGCAATCTTCAACTTGACTTGTAGTTCTTCGTCTACCTTAACCTGGTCGGCGAGTGTAGTGTCCGGTTTCTGGAAATCTTCGTATTATATCAAAAATAACTCAAAAACAACTTTGTAAATAGAAGATAAATATTCAGAGCATAGTCATTTGATAAATTTAACACACCTAACCTTTGAAAAGTTAAACCATCATTCTCTTTGCCTTATCCCTATGCGGGGTCGGCTTCCCTAATTGCATTTCTCCACACAATTCTATCTTGGGTCATATCAATGTTAATTCCCTTTACCAACATGTCCTGCCTTATCGTCTCCCCCAGGTCTTCTTTGGTCTTCCTCTCCTACTCCTTCCAGGAATCTGCACTTCAGCTATTCTTCGTATTGGGTGACTAAAGTCTCGACGTTGAACATGACCAAACCATCTTAACCTATGCTTTCTCATTTTGGCATCAATTGGTGCCACACCTAGACTTCCCCTAATATACTCATTTCTAATTTTATCCTTCTTTGTCACTCCACTCATCCATCTAAGCATTCTCATTTTCGCCACATTTATTCGTTGTTCCTCATTGTATTTCACTGCCCAACATTCAGTTCTGTACATCATAGCTGGTCTTATGGCTGTTTTATAGAATTTTCCCTTCAGCTTCATTGGAATTTTTCTATCACACAACACACCACTCGCTTCTTTCCACTTCATCCATCCAGCCCTAATTCTACTGCATGCATACCCATCTATTTCTCCATTACTCTGTAATACCGATCCCAGGTACTTAAAACTATTGTTTTTTACAATCAGTTCACCCTTTAAAGATACCATTTTATTTGTAGTAACTCCATCTTTAAATGAACATTCCAAATACTCTGTTTTTGTCCTACTAAGTTTTAAACCTTTTTCCTCCAGAGCTTGCCTCCACTGTTCCAGTTTTTTTCTAAGTCTCTTTCACTATTTCCTACTAACACGACATCATCAGCATACATTAAGCCCCATGGAATGTTACCCTGTAGTTTCGCTGTTATCTGGTCCAAAACTAATGAGAATAAATACGGACTAAGCACAGAGCCTTGGTGCAATCCTACTTTCACATGAAATTTATCAGTCTCTCCCACACCTGTCCTAACACTAGTCGTTACTCCCTCATACATATCCCTCACGATTTTTACATATTCACCAGGGACTCCTTTCTTATTGAGTGCCCACCACAGAATCTTTTGAGGAACTCTATTATATGCTATCTCAAGATCAATGAATACCATATGAACGTTTGTTTCTTTACTCCTGTATTTTTCCATCAACTGCCTTATAATGAAAATTGCATCTGGTGGATCTGCCCTACCTAAAGCCAAATTGATTCTCGGATATTTCGGTCTCTTCACGTCTATCCGTCTATCAATAATTATTCTTTCCCATATTTTCATGGTGTGGCTAAGCAGTTTTATAGCCCTGTAGTTTGTACATTGTTATATATCTCCCTTGTTTTTGTACACAGGTACCAGTATACTGCTTCTCCATTCGGCTGGCATTTGTCCAACTTCCATAATTCTATCAAATAGACCTACTAGCCACCTTGTTCCTGGCTCTACCTTTGAAAAGTTAAATGTAGAGTACGAATTCATGGAGAACTAACTGCATGAACCTTTAAAAAATAGAAATACAAAACTATATAAGACCGGATAGTAAAAGAAAGACAAGTGACAAGAACCCTGAGTTTGAGTTCGGTTTTATAGTAGAAAAACTATACGATAAGAGACAAAGAGACGAAAGTGCAATACAATATTAAAATCAGTGGCAATATATGGGGTAAAATATGGCAATTAACCAAAAAACTATTAAGTACTAAAATGGACTTTTTGGAGAGGAGATCCGCAAGAAGATCTCGGTTAGAACACATCAGAAATGATGACATTAGGAGAAAATCAGCAGAAAACAGCGGTTTTATAGTATGGACATGTTAGATGAATGAAAGAAAGCAGAATCCAAAAAAAAATTTTTAACTGGACTCCTACAGAGCAATGGAAACGAGGAAGACCAGCGACACCATGGATGGAGGGCATCACCAGTGCCGCACCGTCCATAAGGGCGAAGAGGGACGGTGCCCCCCGGCGCCGTATTAAAAAGCCGCCGGTAGGTGCCGAAAAAAAAATTTTGACCATACCGAAATTACCAGATGTTTTTTTATTACCAGAAACAAAAATCAAAAGTAAGAACTAAGGACAAGAAGGACGTTACCAATTGATAAAGTCAAACCAGAAATATTATCAATATTTTATTCTAAAATTAAAAACTTACCAATCGTATAGGTAAATAAAATTCTTTGATCCCATAAGTGTAAGAAACCTTTATTAATCTGAACTATATGTTTGTTCTCTGATATTGTAATCATCGTTTTTTTGTAAATAACGAAGAAGTGGTTCAAGCACTTCAAGAATAAAGAAATGAAAAGCAGTTGGAAAAGATGATATTTCTGGGAAAGTATGGAGAGCACTACGAGAGACAGGAACAAGGTGGCTAGCAGGTCCTTTTAATAGAATTAGAGAAGTTGGACAAATGCAAGACGAATGGAGAAGCAGTATATTAGTACCTGTTTACAAAAACGTGAAAGATACAACAATGTACAAACTACAGGGTCATAAAACTACTTAGTCACACCATGAAAATATGAGGGAGAGTAATTGATAGACGGATACGTGCAGAAACCGAAATATGCGATAATCAATTTGGTTTATGCAGGGCAGATCAACAACAATTTTCGTTAAAAGGCAGCTGATGGAAAAATACAGGAATAAAAAAACAAACGCTTATATGCTAAATCTTGAGAAAGCATATGATGATAGAATTCCTCGAAAGATTCTGTGGTGGGCACTCAATAACAAAGGAGTTCCGGATGAATATGTAAATATTGTGAGGGATATATGTATGAGGGAGCAACAACTAGTGTTTATGGCAGTTGTGGAAGGGACTGATAAATTTCATGTGAAAGTAGGATTACACGTATACCAAGACTCAGTACTTAGTCTTTATTTATTCTTTTAGTTTTGGATCAGATAACAGCGAAGCTACAGGGTAACATTCTCTGGTTCTTAATGTATGCTGTTGATGTAGTGTTAGTATGAAATAGTAAAAGCGACTTAGAACAAAAACTTGAACAATGGAGACAAGCTAGAAAATAGTTTAAAACTTTTTGAAAAGTAATAGTTTCAACCAGAGCCGGATTTAAGGTAATGGGGGCCCCTAGACATAATTGGCGTGGGGCCCTACCTCCTACAATTAAAAATGTTGATCTACTTTTATTAAAATATATTTTTAAATAATAAAAAAAGAGCTGTAACTTGTTACAGTATAATATTAAAAATAAACGTGGTAAGATGTATGGTTAAAGTCCGGGTAATTTTCGAGATGTTTGAATTGAAAATTCCTTGAGTATGTTGGGCATGTCTAGTTGCGTTAATCCTTTCAGCTCCGGTGACGCGTACGCGCGTTCAAATATGACTACAGAGTAGTCATGTCATGGACGCGTAAGCGCGCATAGAGATAAAGACAAGAAGAATGATGATGAAACAAATAGTTTGTAGGTTTTCGCTTTGTGCATGACTGACGGGACACCTAGCGCCTTCATCTGACGTTATTGGATCTCACAATTTGACGTTAAGCATATGATAAATAAAACGTAGAAATAAAAAGAGAGCCTATGAAAATGGACAAATAGAAAAAATGGAAGAAAATTTCAAAAACAACGAAATTAGAGGGGCTTATGAATACCTAAAAAAGATAAAAAGTGGGTATAAACCTCAAACAAGTCTATGTAAAGATGAAAGTGGGCAAATAACCAGTGACCAACAGAAAGTCACAAAAACCTGGAAGCATTATTTTCAGACACTACTTGGAACTCAAGTAGACATGGAAGATGAAATGGGTATGATCTACGTAGAAGAGAATGGAGTAGAAGCTCCAACCATAGAGGAAGTTTTCGAAGCCATTAAGGCCCAGAAAAACAATAAAGCTCCGGGAGTTGATGAACTACCAGCAGAACTATATAAGGTAGGTGGCGACCACCTAGCAAGTCACATCCATGCGCTCATCAAAGACGTATGGCAAGAAGAGAAAATACCCGACGACTGGAAGAAAAGTATAGTATGCCCGATCTATAAAAAAAGGAGACAAACTCCAGTGCAAAAACTACCGTGGAATCTCTCTACTATGTACAGCATATAAAGTCCTCACGTATATTATAAACCAGCGGCTCCAACCACTAGCAGAAAATATTATTGGAGAGTATCAGACGGGCTTCCGACGGGGAAGATCGACACTGGATCAAATATTCACAGTGAAACAGATCTTGAGCAAAGCATGGGAACACGATGTTGATGTTCACAACGTGTTTGTAGACTTCAAACAGGCATACGACTCAGTCAAAAGGAACAAACTATATTATATATTGGCTGAATTGGCAATACCACACAAGTTAATAAGACTCATTAAAGCCACAATGGATGAAACTCAGGCATGTGTACGAATACAAAACCACCGGACAGACTTTTTTAACATTTCGCAGGGACTAAAACAGGGAGATGGGCTGGCCCCAACATTGTTTAACCTGGCACTGGAGTATGCGGTTAGGCAAATGCAAACTGGACGAGGAAATCTACTGACCAACCGAACGGTTCAACTGGCCGCTTATGCTGATGATATTAATATTATGAGTAGAACATCAACAGGAGCACAGGAAACATATGCAGAGTTAAAAACACAAACAAAAATACTAGGTCTTGAAATTAACACAGAAAAAACAAAAATAATGACTCAGACGAGAAGAAATATAGTCCCAGAAAACATTATACATGAAGATGACATTGAAACGGTTGAAAAGTTTACATACCTGGGAGTAGAAATATATGCCGACGGATCAGAAGATGGAGAAATACGGAAGAGAATAACGCAGGCAAACAGAGCTTATTTTGCCCTCTCCCATATATTTCGGTCTAAAAGTGTCCACCGAAATACAAAGATGAGCATCTATAAAACCTTAATTCGACCAATAACATGCTATGGCAGTGAAGCCTGGGTGCTGAAAGAAACATCCAAAAACAAACTCGACACATTCGAAAGGAAAGTACTTAGGAGAATACTAGGACCTGTGAGGGAAAACGGAATCTTCAGAAGTCGATACAACAACGAGCTTTATCAACTTTATAAGGAAACGCCCCTGTCAAACTTCATTAGATTACAAAGATTACAATGGGCCGGACATGTGATAAGAATGGGAGAGGATAGGCTACCAAAACGAGCACTGAATGCTAGAATGCAAGGAAAGAGACCGGTTGGGAAGCCACGAAAGCGCTGGGAAGACACAGTAAACAGTGACGCACAAGCCCTTTTAGGAGTCCGTGTATGGAGAAGAGCAGCCACAGACAGGCAAGGGTGGAGGCAAAAAATAAAGGAGGCCAAGGCTCAATTTGGGCTGTAGTGCCGTAGAAGAAGATACGATAAATGGGTAACAGTAGTTATACACCATTTTTGACAAATTTTTTTATACAATCAATGACAATGACATTACAAAGATAGCTCCAATATTGTCATATTTCGCCACTACGCACGTTGGCATCGTTTCAAGGTAACCCCACCATAGTCACGCACGGAGTGAATACGGTATACTGATTCACTATTGCAAAAACTACTTATAAATAGAGGAGGAAAGGGGCGCCTAAAATTTCTTGCCCCGGGGCGCTTGAAAGCCTTGGCGCGGCCCTGGGCAACACCAAGGCAATCTTTGAAAGAAATCTTAACCTTTAACTACACGCGCTGGCGTACTTTGTACGCCAGATATAAGAATTCTATTGGAAATATATTTAAAAATTTAATTTTTGACCTTGCTTATTTTTCTTATCTATCACTGGAATGTGCTTTACAATTTGGTTTTAGTTTCGTTATAATCGGCGTTCTGGAAAGATCGTAATTTACATTTTATTATTTGTTGTTTCCGGTGGTGGACAATATACCCCAGGATTATATTACTATAACTCGTAATATAAGTACATATTTTAATTGTTTTTTAGTCATTATGGCAACAAATATATTTTTCTTTGTAAACAATACTTTTCTCCTGTAAAAAATCACATTTAAAAAAAATTTTTATTAGTAATTTTATTTATCATGGAATCCAGGTATTCCATGATTCCAGTTATAAATCGCAATTGGCTTACTGAAAAGGAACTCCAAGTATTCACTGATGCCGAATAAGGTTTATAACAAACAACTAAGTGTATTTTTTCAAAAAAAAATTAAACAGATCCGCTGTTTTTAAGTGTATGTTCTTGTGGTGTACAAAGTACGCCACGCGTATAGTTATGTTATAACTTGATGCGCGGGTAGTTAAAGGTTAAGGGAAAATATTGCCAAAGTAAAAAGAGTGGCAATTAAGAACGGAAAGCCTTATTACGCTATGAAACCCGTTTTATGATTCTTTATTTTTGACTAAAACAAATTTCCCTTTAAAAATTAAAAAAAAAATATCATATATACAGTGATGAGCGCGCTAACAATCGGCCAAATAACGTAAAAGATGGAAAACATATTAAGTTGTGAGATAAAGAAATGAAACTAGTAGAGTTGGGAAATTTAGCGATAAAAACCTATAAATGTATATTCTATTTAGTTTTTCCCACCTTTAAACGTATCAGAGGAGTATGTCAACTAAAATTGTCACTGTCAAAGTGGCAGTTGCCAAACTCGTCCGATACGTCCAAAGGTGGGAAACAATAAATATAATGTAAAATGTGTTTATCTCTAAATTTCCCAACTCGACTAGCTTCATTTCTTTTTATCTCACAGCTTAATATGTTTTCCATCTTTTGCGTTATTTGGTCGGTTATTAGCGCGCTCATCGCTGTATAGCAATTCTACCACGCCTAAGACAATAAATTAACAAGAAAAGTAATAAAATAAAAAAACTGTTGAATGCTAATTTTAACAAACGCATCTTTATTTTACCATTACTTAACAAACCATAGTGTAACTTATAAACCAGTCCATATTTTCCACAGTAACACAAACTGACATTTCAACAAAAGATAATCATGATCAACAGCGCTCTTCAACATAATCAGTGTCCTAATCTAATTCGAAAATTATGGTAACTAACTACCTTAAACTAACAGTACTTTTTCTTAAAATGGTAGCTATTCTCAAAAGTATGAATTAATATCCCATAACCGTACCTCAAAACACAAAAAACTACAAATAAAGAAAGAAATCATCGAAATTTATATCTTAATTCACGGGGACCTATGGCAAGCAGTAATAAAAAAATACATGGCAATAAATATTGAGTGATAACATTTCTCCAAACTGAGTTAGAGAAAAAGTTAGTATCTTCAGTAGTACGTATATTATTTTTGTCACATTCTTCAAAAATAACATTAACATCTCTAAGGTATCTCATCAATATTCCCTTCGAATTCTCCAAAATTGTTTATGGGCACCTTCTAAGAATAAAAATCTGGTATATTTCGAAGTATTAGTCAAAGCAGGGGCGGGTTGTTGAAGGGAAAATCAGAAAAGCATATTCCTTATATAAGGAAAGTGCTCCACAAAATTGACAGAACTCAAATTTTGCAACAAAAATAAATATTAAGCAATAAAGTTGCAAAAAAATGCCTAAAAAAACCTACAAGAACAATTTATTGTACAACAAGAGAGAAAAAAGACATATTTCTCACGAGCGCAGAAGCTTGTTGGCCCGAGCCGAGGTACGAGGCGAGTGCCGCAAATCAAGCGAGGGAGAAATATGTCGTTCTCTCATGTGTTGTACACTGTACTTTTTCTATGGATGCGTTTTTGTCAAGAGTTCAAACTTCAAAATTAAATAATTTAGGTGCTTTTATGTAGAATTATATGCCAAAATTGAAATAAAATACATATTATACACATACAGTCGGAAAAATGAAAGAATACCCATGAACGAACACATAAAACACGCTATATTTTCCTGTCCCCGTGTCACAAAGAAAATTGACCAGTGCAAGTACATGTAATAATAATACTTACATGTACTTGCGCTGGCCAATTTTTTGTGTGACACGGTGACAGGAAAATACAGCGTGTTTTATATGTTCGTTCATGGGTATTCTTTCATTTTTCCTACTGTATGTAGGTGTTTAATATTCTTAATATTTATATACTTTTATTTAATTAAAATTATAGTTACCAGTTATATGTGACCCCACTTTTTAGCTTTACCCCACTAATCAATCACTCTGTATAATAACAGTTAAATATTGCATTGCTAGCTAGTTCTAAGCTATTCTGAAAATTTCAGGTATGTAGGTAGCCTAGAACTATTTTTAAAATGGATTACAAAATTTGCGGAGATCGTGACAACAACCAAGCCAAGTATAAAAAACGTTTTAAAATAAAAATGTATACCATTTTTATTCAGTTGCAATGCGAAGGCAAAACAATCTTACTTTTCAATTAGAATACGGAGCGCAGTCCAGTCCCCTGAATCGCGATTTTCGGCTCTTATTGGAGCCTCATCGGAGAGAACGTAGGCACTGTTCTCCATATCCTAAATGACCAGCACCGAGAGTCTTTCCCACCCATTGCAACCGAAGTGAAGGTATTAGGTGACTGGCGTCATCTGGCAATTGAAAAATGAAGTAGTTTTCAATCCTAATAGCAAAATTAATAATATTGAAAATATTAAAAACATTACTGAAAGATTTTTAAATTGAAAACTTATTGGTACACTTTCCTGGTGACACCTCCAAGGCTTCTACAATTTGCAAGCACATGGATGCTGTAGTGAAGACAAAGGGAAGGAATTCTACACTATGCAATTCACATCCCCCGTCTGCAGCTTGGTAAAGTTCCAACGGAAAATGCACCTGGTTACTCTACGGAGTAATACGACTATAAAATAAAAATGTATACCATTTTTATTCAGTTGCAATGCGAAGGCAAAACAATCTTACTTTTCAATTAGAATACGGAGCGCAGTCCAGTCCCCTGAATCGCAATTTTCTGCTCTTATTAGAGCCTCATCGGAGAGAACGTAGGCACTGTTCTCCATATCCTAAATGACCAGCACCGAGAGTCTTTCCCACCCATTGCAACCGAAGTCAAGGTATTAGGTGACTATCGTCATCTGGCAATTGAAAGATGAAGTAGTTTTTAATCCTAATAGCAAAATTAATAATACTGAAAATATTAAAAACATTACTAAAAGATTTTTAAATTGAAAACTTATTGGTACACTTTCCTGGTGACACCTCCAAGGCTTCAACAATTTGCAAGCACATGCTGCTGTGAAGACAAAGGAAAGGAAGCTCCCTTTCCTTCACGGAAGCTTCACTGCAGCATCCATGTGCTTGCAAATTGTAGAAGCCTTGGAGGTGTCACCAGGAAAGTGTACCAATAAGTTTTCAATTTAAAAATCTTTTAGTAATGCTTTTAATATTTTCAATATTATTAATTTTGCTATTAGGATTGAAAACTACTTCATTTTTTAAAAACGTTATAAAATAAGAGACTGTTGGACTATATCACTCCTTTCGTATAAGATCTGTAAAGCTACGAGCAATTTGTCCAATACTCCTAGCAAAGGTGAGAATCTTCACAAGGGATTTGGTAAAGTACAATATCTTTCAAGTAATAAGAGAAATATATTATAAAAAAGATCAAGGCAGGTTTTGTTTATATTTGATTCAGAGTTGGACCACTATCTCCATATAGCTATTTCAGCATCCTTATGCCTCATCGGTGAAGCTCAGAATTAAGTTAATAAAATAAATTAATGAAATAAATTAATTTATAAAGGGAAAATTCTTATAGGTCTGGATCCCGCGTACAAAAAAAAGTTGATTAATAGCAAGCAGAAAATTTGTTAATAGCTTAATGGTGTCTAGTCGGGCAAACTTTGATGTACGGAAACACTGGAACAGGGAAAGTTTTAATTGTGGAACAGTTTAAAAATTTGGAACGTCAGATTACGAAAATGTCCCATGTCTTTTGTCGGACAGAACATCCAATTGATTTGTTACCCTTTCATTAAACTCTCATGCAAAAATCAGACTGCTATTACTAACCAACATGATTCCTATCATTTGACATGTTCTTCGTGTTCCACTCATTAAAATGCCCAGTTGGTGATAAACACCCGTCTGATTTTTACATGAGAATTTAATGAAATGGTAACAAATTAATTGGAAGTTCTGTCTGACAAAATACATGGAACGTTTTCGTAGTCTGACGTTCCAAATTTTTAACCTGTTCCACAATTAAAACTTCCCCTGTTAAAGTGTTCCCATACATCAAATTTTGTCCGACTAGATACCGTCAAGCTATTAATAAATTTTCAGCTTGCTATTATTCAACTTTTTTTAGTACGCGGGATCCAGGTCTATTAGCATTAGTCACATTTTTAAAATAGTTTAAAATAATAAAAAAAATCGATTTATCCATACAGGGTGATTGATTAGTGGGGTAAAGCTCCGTAGATCCGTTATAGTAAAAGATAGCAATAAAAGTTAATAACAAAAATTGTAGCCAACTTTGATTACAGTTTTAGACAATTCAGTCATGGCTTACCTAAAATTTGGATAGATTTAGACCCGTAATTTAATAATTTGCTCTGAAAAATGAAAATATCTTAAAAACTAATAAATTTATACATAGGGAAAGTTATATAATAATCAAAGAACTATAATGGTACTTTTCGATAGTGATATAAAACATCAGTTAAAATTACTTGCGTTTTGACTCACTCTGTATTAAATATAAAGAAAATTAGGAATATCGATCATTTATGAAAATTTTGACAATAAATAAAAAAAATATGGCATCAATAAACCATTTCCGTTGTGCTTATTTTTATTTATACAGGGAGTTAAACTTGCTACGATTTTCATATAAAATTGATTATAACATTGTAAATACCCTGTATAACATACTAATCCTTTATATTTTTGTAATGGAGAAGTTAGGAAGATTTCGAATATAAAATAAAATACAGGGTGTTCTATTTAAAAAAACATAACTTTGATCTGCCAATATGTTATCGAACACCCTGTAATATTTTAACTAATTCTGTAATGTGAAGTTCAAAGTTGGCTAAAATTTTTGTTATTAACTTTTATCGCTATCCATTACTATAACGGATCTACGGAGCTTTACCCCACTAATCAATCAGCCTGTATAATAGCAGTTAAATATTGCATTGTTAGCTAGTTCTAAGCTATTCTGAAATTTTCAGGTACCTAGGTAACCCAGAACTATTTTTAAAATGGATTACAAAATTTGCGGAGACAGTGACAACAACCAAGCCAAGTATATAAAAACGTTTTAAAATAAGAGACTTTTTGGACTATATCACTCTTTTCGTATAAGACCTCTAAAGCTACAAGCAACTTGTCCAATAATCCTAGCAAAGATGAGCATCTTCACAAGGGATTTGGTAAAATGCAATGTCTTTCAAGTAATAAGAGAAATAAATTAATTTATAAAGGGAAAATTCTTGTAAGCCTGGATCCCGCGTACCAAAAAAAGTTGATTAATAGCCAGCTGAAAATTTGTTAATAGCTTAATGGTGTCTAGTCGGGCAAACTTTGATGTAAGGAAACACTGGAGCAGGGAAAGTTTTCAATGTGGAACAGTTTAAAAATTTGGAATGTCAGATTACGAAAATGACCCATGTCTTTTATCGGACAGAACATCCAATTGATTTGTTACCCTTTCGTTAAACTCTCATGCAAAAATCAGACTGCTATTACTAACCAACATGATTCCTGTCATTTGACATGTTCTTTGTGTTCCACTCATTAAAATGCCCAGTTGGTGATAAACACCAGTCTGATTTTTTAAACACAATAATGAAATGCTAAAAAATCAATTTTATTGGAAGTTCTGTCCGACAAAAAACACGGAACGTTTTCGTAGTCTGACGTTCCAAATTTTTAACCTGTTCCACAATTAAAACTTTCTCTGTTCCAGTGTTCCCATACATCAAAGTTTGTCCGACTAGACACCGTTAAGCTATTAACAAAATTTCAACTTGCTATTAATCAACGTTTTTTTGGTACCCGGGATCCAGGACTATTAGTGCTTCGCTTTATATCAAATTAAAAAAAACGTACAAGGAACTATAACACTAAATTAAATATACCAATTCCACATGAAGTTTTACACTTCCTTGTAGTATTAAAAAAATGGTTAAAAGTTTTTAGAGTTACTAATCCATGTATTAAAATGGGTGTAAGGAAACCCCTTACTCCTGTCTATGTCTAGTGTCCTTAGCTACTATTCGGTACTGTATCATGTTATGTGATATAAATACAGGTGTTTTTCGATGATCTAAGAATACCTTAAGATCACTACTGTCGATAAGGACAACCGTATTTATTTGACGGTTTTACACGACTCTACATATTGATTTATTGGGAATTTATGTGGGATCGAATGTTCCACAGAATTTATGTAAAGTAGACAAAATGACTAATGTCACGTGAACCGGAATATTAATTTTAGGTAGATTTTAAACGTGGATATCTCGATGATTAACACGTGTATTTTGTAGATAAATTTTGGTTGGGTTTTTGGTTATGATAAATGATTTTGACGTTCGGTGTAAATGTTTTGACTAGATGGATGTCAACATTGAGAGGTGCATGAAAAATTAAATTTCAGAACCTGTTTTTTATTAATTGCTTTACGAAATATTTTTTATTGTAATTTCTTATAGTATAGTTCAGCATTCTGGAGCTACACAGTTAGTTTCTGAATACCAACTTTCCTATAGGTATGTTTTACTTAATTAGATGGCTTTGGCAGGGACCAATTAGCCAGACAATTTTTTAATTAAATGATAATAATTTTTTTTTCATTTTTGGAAACTTATTTGCACGATTACAATACCTGCTTAATATTAGTAGGGTAGGTAATAGTTAATACATTGTGTCCACGGATGGGGTGCCTAATAGAAAAACTTTTATATTTTCAATTTTAGCGAAAAATGTCATTCTTGATAAAAAGATTTGCTTGTTTTAAAACGCCATAAAACGAAATAAAATTCAAGTTTTTCAAAACCTGCTTAATTTTGTAGACAATTTTACGTAAATCCCTATGAATTTTTGAACTAAGTTCGAAATCGTAAAAATAATTTAGTGTTGCTAAGCTACAATGTAGCTTAGTAACTGTCAACTCCGATAAATAATTTGCGAATTGTCATTTTTTCGACATAAATTTTAAATTTTTATTTAAAAAATGACACATAAAATCATTGTTGAATCCTTAACTTTGTCGAAAAAAAAATGACAATTGGCAAACTATGTATCGGAGTTGACAGTTACTAAGCTACATTGTAGCTTAGCAACACTAGATTATTGTTACAATTTCGAATTTAGTGTAAAAATTTATAGGGATTTACATAAAATTGGCTACAAAATTAGGAAGTTTTTAAAAAACTAATTTGATTTCGTTTTATGGGGTTTTAGAACAAGCAAAACTTTTTATCAAGAATGACGTTTTTCGCTAAAATTGAAAATAAAAAGTTTTTCTTCTTGAGCACCCCATCCGTGGACACGCTGTATGTGTGGAAGTTTTCCTATAGGTAAATATGTTTTAGTGTTATCCTGCCCACCTGGCAAAACTTAGAATTTTAAGTTCCAATGTATGTGAAGATTGTCAAAAAGAAGATTTAAACCATATTTTCTTTGAATGTACAAAACATATAGAACAAACTGATGACTTAATAAAAAAATTATTCACAAATAAAATCCTCCTCCCTATAATATTTGCTACCTTTTGTCATTAAATAAAAAACCGTATATATTGAACAGAATTTATTTCAAAAAGTAATCTTAACTTGTAAGCACAGTTAGCCCCGGCGCAAACTGAACCTAAGCCAGACACAACCTGCGTCGGCGGACTGCGTAGAGCGTTCTGCGCATCCTACTATCAGTTCATGCGTTCGCAGGTCGAGCTTGGGAAGGTTTGTCATCGACGTACAATTTTCTTGGGCCTGGGACGGGTGACTCAGCGCCAGATGTTAATTTTTACGTGTTTTTGTTTGCGAGATGGAAGTATCTGAAATGAATACGGATGGTAATTACAAGTATTTTCTCCAGCTAAGAGACCGCTTTGCAATTAAATTCTGATAACTTTAATACCAGCGGACCAGATAAGTGGCGATATATTTTACACTATCTTTATGAATAACATTCTATTGCTTTTTTGTAGCACTACTCAACTAGTTTTCGTTTATTCGTTTTAATATTTTATTGCAATAGTAGGGAATATGATATATCTGATTAATACATTGAATTTATTACATGTTAATTATTTTTAATTTCTTGTGACTTATCTAATGTAGGTTTAGCCAATAAATCAAAGTTATGCGTTTACAAGAGCATATTATTTAAAAAATAAGGAGTACCATAATCTGTCATAATTATAATCTCCTTTATACAGGTAAAAACATTGTTTAGTATGTATTTCTTAAATCCACACAATCATTGGAAAATGATTTATGGTATTTAAAAATATCTGTTAATGACACTGTTAATGACACTGAAGTCGATCAATTTCAAACTTATCATCATATTAGACTTTTGTTTATGGTTAAAAATTAAATGATGGTTGTGAATTGTATTTTTTGTGTTATTTAATATTTTAGCAAAATACAATCAGCAAAAATCCTATTTAAAACATGCGAACCGATTTTGCAATCACAATCAATGCAGTGTTTAACTTATGCGATTATAAAGGTATGTAGAAATAAAATACTCAGTGTAAGATATCTTTTTATGCACCTGCTTATGATCAAATTTGACATTTTCTAAAGTCATACCGCTACGACTACTAGGGACGTGTAAGATATTTTTAAAACGTTACTAGTTACAAGTACGGAACTACCGATTTTAAGTTGCCTACTCAATTCAGTAAATACAAGGATCAGATACATCAGTATTTTGTAATCAGTACCACTTAGAACCGGTATCAAAAGTAACCGTTATATGTCCGCACGGATTTTGCGAACATGCGAACCGTTCTTGCAATCACAATCAATGCAGTGTTTAACTTATGCCTGTTATTATAAAGGTATGTAGAAATAAAATACTCAGTGTAAGATATCTTTTTATGCACCCGCTTATGATCAAATTCGATGTTTTCGAAAGTCATACCGCTACGACTACTAAAGACGTGTAAGATATTTTTAAAACGTTACTAGTTACAAGTACGGAACTACCGTTTTTTAGTTGCCTACTTAATTCAGTACAAGGATCAGATACATCAGTATTTTGTAATCAGTATTTGTACTCAGTACCACCGGTATCAATAGTAACCGTTACACGTCCGCACTTATTTTGCCCGTCTCTATTCGTTACGGCGACAGCCGACGGTCGGGTTAGCTTGTGTTCAATATGCGGCACGCTAGAAAAATAACTGCACAGGTCACCCGTCCCGCCGGCGCAGGTTGTGACTCGCTTAGGTTCAATTTGCGCCGGGGCTTAAACTAGTAACCTTTGTTTTACACCATATTTGTTTAAAACCTTCTTTCCGTGACCCAGTCTAGTTTGTGTAATTTAATATCTTGATGGGTCCCTAGACGAGAAGCGAGTAACCATGTTTATTCCTTACTGATAATCAAATAGGTATTGTGATAACTACTTTCTTTTCTTTGCTCTAGGAGGAACTTAAAATTGGTGACTGGCTGAATGGCAAATGCCTGTGCCAAAAAAATATGTTTTACTATTTTGTGAACAGATATATATATAGTGCGTCCATAAAGTAACGCATAAATTCATTATTTCGTAAACCGGCAACTTTAAGGAAAAATCCCGGTACAAGTCGATTTTTATTTTTAATTTCCGATTTTTTCCCATCTGGGCGTGATGACGTAATCGATGATTTTTTTTTAATGAGAATACGGATCATTTGATAGCTCATTTGAAAGGGTATTCAATTCTCTATTCCATAATATAAACATTAACATAATTATTTCTACAAGGTGTTAAAAAAACATTTTTTTAATTAAAATAATTGAGACAAAAAGAAGAATGTATGTAATTTATCTAATTCAAAATACGTTTTAATGTTGTCAGAAAACAGGAAAAAAATGTTTATTTGACAAATAAATATTGTTTTTCGCTTAAATTCAATGTTAAAGCTGCCACCCACCTGTCTCTTGCCAGTTTGAACATTTCGTTTAAGCGAAAATCAATGTTTATTTGTCAAATAAATTTTTTTTCTGTTTTCTGACAGTAGTAAAACGCATTTTGAATTAAATAAATTACATACATTCTTCTTTTTGTCTCAATTATTTTAATTAAAAAAATATTTTTTGGACACCCTGTATAAATAATTATGTTAATATTTACATTAGTGCATAGAGAATTCAATACCCTTTCAAATAAGCTATCACATGACCCCTATTCTCATTTAAAAAATCATCGATTACGTCATCACGCCTAGACGGATGACGTCATTAGTATGATATATATTCCAAAAAATCGTAATTTAAAAATAAAAATCGACCTGTTTCGGGATTTTTCCTTAAAGTCGTCGGTTTACGAAATATCGAATTTATGCGTTACTTTATGGACGCACTGTATTATGTTAAATTAATATGTAGTGTCTCAGTGGCGGATCTAGACATTTGCCTGGGGCGGGGAAATTTGCCTTAGGGGGGGACTCCCAATGAAATACCAACCAAAAGACATAAAAAATAACTCAAGCTACATAAAAGGCAAAAATAATAATTTATAAGCATTAAGTTCCCTTAATTTTCCTAGATTTTTTATTCGGTTATTCGGAACCATGCTCAGTACGCCACTGGGTAAAATTTCCCTTTTTCGCTTCTTGTAGATACACCACTGTTAAGTGGCTATTTTTTTTATTAATAGCCACTATCACAAATATACTCAACAACATATATATACCTTTGGAGAAATAAACTTCAATTTCTACTCTGACAGAAGAATATTATTTATCGAAGCTTTGTACGAAACTGAAAAAGGTACTCCACTAAACGGGTACTGTCTAAACAACATCAGACATGCAGATAACACCATAAATATTTGTGGACAACCTAGAAAGACGTCCTGCAAATGCTTATGAACAAAAACATAATTACAGTCAACATTATGGACTCAACATAAACGTAAAGAAGACAAAGATTATCATCATTAGGAAAAGAGATAACAGAAGGTCAACTCTATGTCAACCAAACCCCTGTAGAAATAATGACGCACTACAATGGCATCATAATGAAGAATCGACCAACAAACAAGAGCATCGGAAGAGCTGGATCCACCTTCAACCGGATGGCGGCCTTCTTCAAGAGGCACAATCTCTCTCTTGGTCTAAAAGTAAGAATGCTCTGATGCTTTGTCTTCTCTGCCCTTTTTATGGTGTTGAATCGTGGACCTTGAACAAAGTCACAAATGGGGAGGTCCTCAGAAGAATGAAGAAAAGCCAAGAGGTATTGACCAGCATCAAATCTCGACAATTAGAAAACTTTGGATGAATTATGTGAAATTAATCCAGATAGCTCTTTTACAAGCTATCCTGCAAGGAAAAATATTTGAAAAGCGAGGTTCAGGAGGAACAAGAAAAACATCCTGGTTTAAGAACATCAAAATTTGCTTCAAGACAGCTAAGCAGCTTTTTCGAGCCGCTGTAGATAAGATAGATATTGCCATGATGATCGATAAAATTCGTCACGGATAGGCACATCAAGAAGGAGCTACTTTTTTATTTGTACCTCTTTACGATAAAAATTCTTAAAAAAAAAGAGCTACTGTGCTCTTGACTGTATCATAAGTTATAAATCACAATGCGGTTTAGATTCTGTAGTGCAATTTTTTGATGGAGCAGAGAAGAAAACTGAAAGATAACAAGACAGAAGACAAAGAAAAACAGAAACTAATTAAACAAAAAATAAAGGTAGCTAAAGAAAAATGGATGGAGGATAAATGCAAGGAATTAGAAAAGTTGAATGAAAAACATGATACGTTTAATATATTTAAAAAAGTTAAAAAAAGTAGCTGGTCTTTATCATAAGAAAACTCCACATACTATAACCGATTCATCGGGAAACATGATAATACACGAACACGAAATTCGAACTACCTGGTATAATTATATAAATGAACTGTATAATGATGATAGACCCGAAGAACTGGAGACTTAGATGAAGGTGAAGGATCAGAAACACTAAAATCAGAAATACTACATGCTATAAAATTGAAAAAAACAACAAAGCCGTTGGTCCTGACAACATACCTACAGAAATGTTAAAGCTCATAAATGAGGAAAACATTGGAATACTAGTCAAACTTTTCAATGATGTTTATTCGACTGGTGATATCCCTGAAGATTGGTTAAAGTCCGAATTCATAACCCTACCAAAAAAACAACGTCCAAAAAAACTGTAGCGATTATAGAATGATAAGCCTTATGAGCCACACTTTAAAAATCATTCTACGTATGATTCACAGTATAAATGGAAAATCAACAGAAATATGCAAAATACAAAGAGGTGTCAGACAGGGTTGTATGCTGTCCCCACTGTTATTCAATTTATATTCAGATAGAATATTTAAGGAAGGGCTGCATAATTTGGAATGGGGTGTGAAAGTTAATGGAATTCTGATAAATACAATAAGATATGCAGACGATACAGTTATTTTTAGTGATGATATGAATGGATTACAACACCTTTTAAATGTCATTGACACAGTGGGAAGAGAGTTTGGCCTAAATATAAACTGTTCAAAAACAAAATACATGGTATTTAGCCGTTTGACCCATCAAGATTCACGGTTATATGTTGATGGTCATATAATTCAAAGAGTACCCAGTTTTAAATATCTTGGTTGCCGTATTACTGAACAACTAGATCCAGATAAAGAGATAAAATGTAGAATCGAGATAGCCAGCACGACATTTTAAAAATGAGGTCATTTTTCTGTAATGATAACTTGCAACTTCAACTTCGAAAGCGCATGATTAAATGCTACATTTGGTCAGTCCTCTTGTATGGTGTCGAAGCATGGACATTAAAAATATCCACCATTAACGGTTTGGAGGCCTTTTAAATGTGGCTGCACAGACGTATACTGAAAAAACCATGGACGGCTATGCTGACAAATGTGGCAGTCATCAAGTCTTAGTATAGAAAGATGGCCTATTTTGGACACGTAGTAAGGGGAGACCGGTGTAATATTCTTCAACTTATTATGATGGGTAAAATCGAAGGACGCAGAAGAATTGGTAGAAAGCAGGCCTCTTGGTTGAAGAATATCCGGGAGTGGTCAGGAATAAAGAAAGCTGAACACCTATTTAGAATAGCTCGAGACAGAGACAGTTTCGCCATGTTAATCGCCAACGTCCAACGTCAAGGGGACTTGATAGGGCACGTTAAGAAGAAGTGCAATTTTACAAATTTTAAAATTGTTTTAATGAAAAATATCATCTTAATTATGTCATGAAGATTAATACGTGGTACGAGACAATGAATACTGATAGAACAAACGCCAGGAGTAACAAGAGAGATCAAAACCAAAATAACACCAGTCAAAATAACACCAAAATTAAAACGATGATGAAACAAAGAGACACACGTCAAATGAGGAATACTTTTAAATAAGAATAATGTAGGTATGTTTAAGATGAGGTGCTCAAAACATTTGAAAAGATAGTACAAAAAAACGATAGGTATGTGAATACAGTTGGTACACAGAGACACAGAGATTAGTATATTGTACAAGTGAGAAAAAAGACATATTTCTCACGAGCGCAGAAGTTTGTTGAGCGCAAATCAAGCGAGGGAGAAATATGTCATTTCTCATGTGTTGTACACTGTACTTTTTCTATGGATGCGGTTTTGTCAAGAGTTCAAACTTCAAAATTAAATAATTTAGGTACTTTTAGGTATATTATATGCATAAATTGAAATAAAATACATATACATGTAGGTATTTAGTATTCTTAAAATTTATATACGTTATTTATTTAAAATTCTAATTAACAGTTATTTTTGAACAGTTGTGAAAAATAATTCCTGATAAGTTTTACTTACAAACATCTTCGGGAGAATGTAAAAAGCTTTAAAATTGCGTATTACAAAATACAATACACTCATTTATTGTTAATATAATTGCGAAAAAGGTCAAAATTTCAAAAAAATTAATTTCGCAATAACTATTGTAAAAAATAAGTGTGCAGCTCTGAAATTTTTGTCAAATGAGGGTTCTTTGGTGCTTAATATGTGACAAAAATTCCAAAGCGATATATTTAGTTGTTTAAATTTTATTCAAATTGTTTACCCCGGGGAGCTTTTTTTGCAATATTATAAGTCAGAAAAAAATAATGCTAGAACCATTCTGCAGGTGTCAATTGAAAGAGCATGAGCTAAACTTTCAAATTGGTTTAAAAAAAGTGAACAAAAATGCATTTATTAGTAATAAATAATTATGCAAAAAATGTTAAATTTTTCCTTATAAACTTTTAATTTTTTTATATAATAAATTAAATATATTTATTACAATTTTTCATCAATTATCATAATATACATAATATAACTTGGTAGTTGTGCACCTGAAAAACGGTAAAAAAATAGATTTTTTTGAAAAAAAAAAGAATGTGTGTGTACTTTGTACGCACGTAAGAAGTTATTCTTCTAGTATATAGGTAATTTCAACGAAGCAATACTTAACAGGTTATTTGTATTTTATTTAAATATTAAACTAACTTTCTTATCTACCACTTTCAAAAAAATTTTATTAAAACAACCAAAAATAAAAAAAAAATATGAATCGTCCAGGATTGGAACCCGCGATCTTCCGATCTTTGATCCAACGCTCTACCAACTAGGCCAACGAGCTTCTTGTAAGTGACACGTAAGTTTCGTATATAATTACACAACACGGTGACAAATAGACAGTGTGTAAAAATGTTATACCTACATAATATTTTATTATTTTACTACAGAGGAACACAAATCCAAAAATTATAATAAATAATACATTTACTAAAAACACTAATATATTCTTTTAATGACTTATTTGCGCTGATACAGATACATACATACCTATCTTGATTAGCAAGGAACTACTGTCTGTGTGCGCATGCGCGCAGATTTATGAAAAAGTTTACTCTCAATCGCGCCTAAAGAAGAATAACTTCAAAAATTTATTCAAAAAGTTTATAAGGAAAAATTGACAATACTTTTGCATAATTATTTATTACTAATAAATGCATTTTTATTCACATTTTTAAACCAATTTGAAAGTATAGTTCAAGCTCTTTCATTTGGCACCTGTAGAATGGTTCTAACATTATTTTTTTCTGACATGTTACTGCAAACAAACTCTCTGGAATAAACAATTTGAATAAAATTTAAACAATTGAATGAATCGCTTTGAAATTGTTGTCACGTATTAAGTACCAAAGAACCTTCATTTGACAAACATTTCAAAGCTGTACACTTATTTTTACAATACATTTCGAAATTAATTTTTTTGGTAATTTCGGCCTTTTTTCGCAATTACATTAACAATAAAGTAGTGTATTAAACTTTGTAATACGCTATTTTAAAGCTCTTTCCATTATCTTGAAAATGTCTGTAGTAAGAAAACCATAGAGTGGATATAATATACAGTATACAGTATACAGCTATTCAATTTAGTTATCGGTTCTTTTTTCCAAAACAACTCCTCAAGCAAGTTCTTAATCGAGCGAACTCCCTAAATCTTCCGCAGAACAAAAGTGCACCGAAAACAATGCCGATAAATCAGTTTTTTCCTATACCGACCATGTGTCTCTATCAAACGTCCCAGCACTATCGGTGGTTGGCAGATAACAGATCTTCGATTAGAGTAGGCACTGCATGGGTCCGCCGCGGGGAACAGCTGACGATCGGTCAGGGCCCACTCGGATACGTGTGTGTGTGGAAAAATTTACCCCGCACATATCGACTAATATGTCACTGTCCGTAAATTGATTGTCTGGTTATTGGCGCATCTTTTGTGTTTTTTTTTAACACCGGTGGAATTTTAAAAGAGGTAGATATTTAGTTTTAACCGTAACAAAACATTACTTTTGTATCTAACCTTTAAGTTTATTTGGCAGTCGCAAGACATTACCTAACTTTCTAATATCATTAAGGTACTAGTACACTTTAGAAGACCAAAAATAAGAATTTTTTTCAAGAATTTTTTTTCTCCATCCTTTATTAAAAATGAACATAATAGTTATTTATGATATAAGTGTTAAAAGTACACGTTTAAGGCACGCCTGTGAAAGTTTGCAGAATAAGCGATAGCGAGTTCTGCAGTCTGCAATTCACATGAGTGCCTTCAAAATGTACTTTTTAACACGCATATCATACAATATTTTTTCTGCAAACGTAATTACTGGACAATATCTACAATAGCTATTTGTATAACAAGGGAGGAAAGTGCTACTTTTCCTCCCGAGAATGAAGTTTACTGCCCGACGCGTAGCGGAGGGCAGTAATCATTCAAGGGAGGAAAAGGCCCTTTACTCCCATGTTATACATATGGTTTTTCCACCTTCCTCAAATAACAAGTCATTTTTCATTTTTACTTAATTTATTTATGTAACTAACCAACAAAATTTATTAGAACTAAAACTAACAAGTAGGTACAATATAACTGTCAACTGTCAAATATAAGTCAAATTATTAATATAAACATTGTTAAATCAGAATAACAATTTACTGTTTTTTACCATTCTGCAAAATACGTGTGTTTTTAAATAAACGTTAAAATGTATAGATACTTACGTAATAGAAAATAGATATTGTACAGGGCGTCAATAAGTTATATTTCATGAATGAAATACCATGACGTCACTTTTACTTTTCCTCCCTAGGGAGGAAAAATATTTTCCTCCCTAGGGAGGAAAAGTACAACTTTGCTCGCTACAATCAGGTCCGGAAAAGTATACTTTCGGTAGAGGTAGGTGGAAAAAACTTTTACTTGAACTTGACTGACATTCCATTTTTGTATTTTTTTGACATTACATCAAAATTGCATATACGGTCAATAAGAACTGCAGTGCCTTAAAATTGTTTTAATTTTGAATAATTTTTCGAAATATTTGGCACACGTGTTCGTAATATAATAGAGAATGGCGGTACAGAGCCCAATTTCAGAAATATGTTAGTATCTGGAAATTACCCTATAACTAAATAAAATATTGAAAAAAGGAGCCTGTACCGCCATTAAGAAGAACAAAAATTTAAGAACAATAAATAAGAATTTAGTTCTGGTTTAGGTCTCCTCAAAATCACTAATATGAGGAGACCTAAACCAGAACCAACAATAGACTATGCTAAACTTAAAGATGAGAATACCAGAAGAGAATTAAGTATGAAATTAAACAAAGAACTAACAAAGAATACAAAAGTAGAACTAGAAAGAGAAGTTAATTTGGGTAACACATGGAGAGCCATAGAGGAAACAATGACGGATACAGTTAAAAAAGAATTAGGTTATAAACAAAAACTACAAAAGAAAAGTTGGATGACTGACGAAATCCTGGCAATGTTCGAAGAAAGAAGAAAACATAAAAACCAAGGGAACCGAGACAAATATCGAGAACAACAACAACGCATAAGAAGAGAGATAAGAACGGCAAAAAATAAGTGGCTAAAGAAACAGTGTGAGGAAATGGAACAGTTACAAAATCTACATGATGACCACAACCTACATAAGAAACTAAAGGAGGTAGCTGGAATATACAGAAAAAAGAAATTTTCTAACTTAGAAAATGAACAAGGAAAAATGGCACAAGATGATAGAGAGAGGAAACTCATATGGGAAAAATACATCAAAAATCTCTTTGCAGACGAGAGGCCTGAGATAGAAGCCGTTCAGGAACAAGTGATAGATATTAACAACCTATCTGGTCCCGAGATCACAATTGAAGAAATTACTAGAGCAATAAATACCTCGAAAGACGGGAAAGCAGTTGGACCTGATAAAATTCCTGTTGAGTTACTCAGATTGTTAGATGAAGAGGGAATTACGATACTCCAAAGATTTTTCAACCAAATCTATAAAAAAGGAAAATTCCCTGTCCAATGGCTTGTATCTACCTTTATCCCTTTGCCAAAAAAGAACAACGCAACAAAGTGTCAAGAGCACCGCTGATAAGTCTGATGAGCCATTCTTTAAAAATATTCCTCAAAGTTCTTCACTACAGAATCTCCACAAAATGCGATAAGGTTATTGGTTGCTCACAATTTGGATTTCGAAAAGGCCTGGGTACCAGGGAAGCACTAGTTGCAACCCAAGTGCTAGCTCAGAACTGCTACGATCAAAGGAAAGATGTAATGATGTGCTTTATAGATTATGAAAAAGCCTTCGATCGAGTACAACATCATAAACTCGTACATATAATGAAACAACTCGACATAGATCAAAAAGACATTCGTTGCATAGAGGCTCTTTACTGGAATCAAACAGCTGTCGTCAAGGTGGACAATGAAACAACGCAAGCTCAAAAAATTCTCAGAGGTGTAAGACAGGGATGCATTCTCTCCCCACTACTGTTCAATCTATATTCAGAAAGTATCTTCCAGGAAGCTCTTGAGGAATGCGAAAGCGGCATCAAAGTGAATGGTACCTGGGTCAATAATATACGATATGCGGATGATTCGGTCTTAATAGCAGACAATATAGAAGACCTCCAAAACCTTCTTAATAAAATTGGAGAGCATAGCTAGAACATGGGACTTAGCATCAACATAAAAAAGACAAAGTTCCTTATAATCAGCCGTCAATTATGTCAACATCAAAATGCAAGACTAGCATATAACAACCAAGATGTAGAGCGCGTAAGAAAGTTTAAGTACCTGGGAACCTGGCTATGTGAAGACTGGATGTCGGATATGGAAATTAAATGTCGGATAGAAAGAGCCAGAAGTGCATTCATGAAATTCAGAAACGTCTTTACGAACTCTGACTTTGACCTAAACCTAAGATTAAGATTCACAAAATGCTATATATGGTCGGTGCTCCTATATGGCATGGAAGGATGGACTTTAAAAATAAACACAATGAATAAGCTAGAGGCATTTGAGATGTGGATCTATCGACGAATCCTTAAAGTTCCCTGGACCGCAAGAATAACAAATGAAGAAATCCTGAGAAGAATTGGTACAGAACGACAACTGATGTGCACAATTAAACAGAGAAAAACGGCATACCTGGGACACATAATTAGAAATGAAAGATATCAGTTTCTGCAAACCTTAATTGAAGGAAAGATCGAAGGAAGAAGGGGAGTGGGCAGGAAGAAAATGTCATGGCTCCGTAATGTCAAACAATGGACAGGTCTAAAAAACATAGGAGACCTAATACATACTGCAAGGGATAGAGAAAAATGGTCAAACGTGATCGCGAACATCCATTAGTGGATTGCATAAGAAGAAGAAGAAGAATAAGAATTTATTCTTCAGATAAACTTTTTTATCCGATGCCTAGATTTTGTGTCATTTTGGAACTACTAAAATTTTTTATTTCATTAGTAGTTCCAAAATGACACAAAATCTAGGCATCGGATAAAAAAGTTTATTTGAAGAAAGTGTATTTTTTTGTTCTTCTTAATGGCGGTACAGGCTCGTTTTTTTAATATTGTACTTAATTACAGAGTAATTTCCACATATTAATATATTTTTCAAATTGGGCTCTGTACCGCCATTCTTTATTATATTACGAATACGTGTGCCAAATATCTCAAAAAAATATTCAAAATTACAGCCGCAATCTTGGAACGCGTTTTCGCTACCTGTTGATCGCTACTGTTTCCTATTAAAGAGTACAAAAAATATATATTTTTTTATTTATGCATGTACACTAATATTGTAGAGGGTGCAAAAGTCGAGGCCTCGAAAAATGATGGCGGACAGTAATCTCAGGATTGGGATATCTAAAACAAAAAAATCGTAGTGCATTTGAAAAAGAAGGTTTTTTACTTGACAATTTACCACAATTTGACTAAAAATAAAAAATATTATTTTTTAACCATGAAAACTGAAGTTAAACGAGCGATTTTTTCCCAAAATTTTCTCAAATTTCCGTAAAATCTTTTTTTGTAGAATTTCTTACTAACGGTGGTCTCGACTCTACAATATTAATGTACGTACATAAATGGAAAAAGATATATATTTTTTGTATTCTCTGAGAGTTAGGTATTATTGCGTAAAAAGTTTTATTTTAAATAAAGTTTCTGAGAAAGAAACATCTTGAGAAAATGCTTATTTCTGGTCTTCTAAAGTGTACCTTAAACATCTACAATTATATGACTAATCAAATTTGTTCGATAATCATGTTTTTGCATGTCTTTGCAAGATGTTTCTTTGGTATTAGGCCAAATGTCGACTTGACCTTGTAACCCCATATAACTTCACTTTCTGTTATATGTAGATGAATCTGTCAAAAGTGCTTAAAATGGAGGGATAATTTGCCACTCTTCTATATATTGTTAATGAATTATTATCTGATTTTGTCGGTATGATGTCAGAACCATGAGCCTTCCTTAGTTTTGCTTAATCGATGGTCTTTTCTTCTTCTTGATGTGACGAATGTTGGAGATCATCACGGCAATCTTTACCTTTGTAACGACGAAATTCACCGTTTAGAAATAGTGGAAAATAGAATTTGACAAGATGTTGATATGTCATATAAGGGGATGTTGACGTGTTACACAATTTGAAGAACAAGTCCTCGGTTGCTCAGTACGGAAGAGATATGGGTATGGTTCTTAACGGGGTGTTATTAATATTCTCTTATTAGCTTAGAAATAACAAAATAGAAAAATCAAATAATATCAAAAAATAAAAATAAATTAAATATTGGGCGCCACTGGTTTCCTTATGGGAACCAAACATATACTAAAATAGAAACATTAAAGAAAAGATAGTCCAAAGCAAAAATTAACAAAAACATAGTCAATACACACTATATATGTAAAATACTTAAATGAATGCAAATATGGCGTGACTTACCTTATCTATGTCTTTACTAAGCCAAATCTTTGTTGTACTTACGAAACAAGAGAAAGGGAAAAGACAATAATAAAAATAGTATTTTGCAATGAATCATCAATGCATTGCATCAATTTGCAATGAAATCAATATTTATTGAAACAAAATCATATAAAATTAAACAGAACTGTGATCTCTAGCGGTTTTACAAAAATAAGAGATCATATTTACCAAAAAGAATTAAAAGTTTACAAAAGCAAAATAATACTCATACAGAAGTAAAAACTTCAAATTGTATTCTGGTATAAAATTGTTTATTAAAAAACTATCTAAAAAGTCATCCAAATGGATTGCAAAACGTTTTCGTTCTAGCAAAAAAGACACTTGGACTCGTTGGCAAAACTCCGAATCACTTTATCTCTATAAGATAAACATTTCCCAGTTTCACAGTCACCAAAAACACATTAGTGAAAGATTTACGACTCTGATTCCTTTGACGGTACAAATCAACTTAAGGTCCCATAGATAAAAGAGATATGAGTATCCATGAGAACACAAGATCGATCTAATATTGTGAAAAACAAATTAAAAACACAAACATGAAGAACCGAGAACACAGGGTGAAGCGAAATGTTACAAATGATTTTTGCACCGTTACACCTTATCTAAAGAATCGCGGAGAAGCTGCACATATGTTGTGTGGAACCGTTGTTGTACCATGTTCTGAAATTCTTTAACCAGAATGTTCTTCTTCTTCCTTTCCAAATATTTTTCCTTGCAGGATGGCTTGTAGAAGGGCATATCTGGATTCATGTCGCATAATGTGTCCAAAGTATTGTAACTTTCGAGATTTGATAGTGGTTAGTGCCTCTCGGTCCTTCTTCATTCTTCTGAGGACCTCCTCATTTGTGACTCGGTCAGTCCACGGAATCTTAAGTATTCTCCGAAATAACCATACCTCCAATACATCCAATTTTCTACACATATCTTCGTTGAAGTTCGGCGAATCAACACCATAAAAAAAGACAGAGAAGACGTAGCATCGCAGGCCCCCATCCGGTTGAAGGTGGATCTAGCTTTTCCGATGCGCTCTCTTATCTCTTGGTTGCTGGATCATTCTTAATTTTTTATGGTGCCGAGGTAGTTGTAGTGCTCTACAGGAGTTTGGTTGACGTATGTATAGTTGACCTTCTGTTATCTTTTTCTTGCTAATAATAATAAGCTTTCTCTTCTTTATGTTTATATTGGGTCCAGGTCCATATTGGTGAGTGTTGACTATAATACGTGATTTAACGACCCTTTATACCTTTAATAACGAATCGTAATGATCTTACCAGTTTGGCTTAGTTAGTCCTTGTATAAGGTTTTGGTACAGTAGTATATAAAAACTATCTAATGGAAAAGGCCATATTTTATGCTACAATAATTTTTTTTATTCGCAAAAAAAATTCTATCAGTGTCTTCGTATTCCTGACATAAATAACCCTTTCTGCCCAATTAGACATCGCCCCCTTCAAAGCTATTGTTGCAAATCAAATTATCAGAAATTCCACCCTCTTAAAGAACTCTAAAAGTGTTGAGACGCGTAATTAAAAAAAATAATATCGAATACAAATTGAGTTATGGCCGCAATTTCAACTTTAAATAAAAGGGTTACAAAGGAAACTTGCAAGAAAAAACGTATAAATCACAAATTAAGTGGTTTTTTTAGGTAGATAAGGGGTGAGTTATATAAAACACAAGGGGTCGTCTTAAATTAAAAAAGGGGTAGGAAGAGTGCCGCCACGGAGCGGTATTGGATAATAAATTTTGGATCCTATTTAAAAGTTTAATACACTTGTTAAGACTGAATATTTGAAGAAGTTTTTACCCTTTGAAATGGAAAAGTCATCGATGCTTTCTTTCTGGCCTGTTGAGGTCTTTGAGGAAATGAAAGTTTAATTTGGTTTTTTAAATACCTTAGTATTAAACGATCACCAAATATAATTAAGAAACCTTTTGTAAAAGGACGATAAATTTAGACAAGAACTTAACTAGGTTAATATTTTATATTCAAAATATAAAGATGTAAAGCCTTTATTTTTGAGGCATATTCATAACATGTACTTTAGTGACTTCCTCTGTTACAGAACAAAAAAATAAGAAACCCAAAGCACTATGCGAAATAAGAGAGCCCTAAGCCAAGAGGGGATTTCGAACAAAACATTGTGCACGAAGAAAAAAGACACAGTATGATGCAGGCATATAGATGATGTGTTCTCTATACTCTATTTGGTCTCACACACCATAAGCATTGAATAAATTTCTAATAAACATCAACAATAAAGAAGAATCAATCAAATTCTTTCACTTCCTTTCCTGGATGTGTTAACTTCAAGAGAGGGTAGACGATATGCGACCGAATTTTGCAGAACACCAACCCATATAAACAGATATTTAAATGACCACTCAAAGTCCAACGTAAACATGAAAAACTGAGTTATTAAATCATTATCTAGAGTTCAGAAGACCTCCTTGAATGAAAATGCATTTCAGGAAGAAGAAACCTGAACAAATTAAGCCAGCTTGTCAGACTTGGCTACTCCAACTCACCCCAATAGCACGCTTATGAGCCATAAAGTCTTCAGTGGTCAAAATGCTTGCCATGTGGGAGTCCTGGGTACATAAGGAACCCCACGCCCCACATATCTTTACCTGTGTTATTCGGGACAGTATGAGGCGCTATAATTATAGTTCCTCTATCGTGTCTACTGACTTCATGAAATGCATTGCTTGCTTTTGAGAACCCGCTTCGGGCTAAGCCCAGTTTGGCGACTAGTCGATCGAGTGTATGGGCCGATAGACCCCTCTTACCTGTTTTTTAGATTTTGTAATTTTTTTGTGGCTTGCGCCTTTCGTTAGTAATTTTTTAAATAATTTTGGCGAACGGGGCCTTTTTTAGTATTTTTAGGGATATCCGAAAGAGAAATCATGTTATGAGAAGTGCTGAGATGCCTTAAGACAGGCCAGACTTATTTAAATATGTGCTAACGTTTGTTTTTTGGGACTTCTGGCTTTCGGTTCGAGTTTTCCTGTTCGGCTGGTCTTCAAGTTCAACGATTTTATTCTGACTTTTTCTGCTTTAACTCCAATACCCTTACTTCTTTCAGATCTCTAAACAGGAAGCGTTTAGCTATACATCTGGGCACATTTGCAGCTTCTTTGAAGCATCTGCTATATGCTGCTTGTATCTCCTTTTTGTTAGTGTTACATGCGTAACACCAACATGGGTAGGTTATTAGCTCAGCTATGTATCTGGGCACATTTGTAGCTTCTTTGAAGCATCTGCTGCTGTGTGCTGCTTCGCTGCTTGTATCTTCTCTTTGTTGGTTGGTGTTACATGTGTAACACCAACATGAGTAGGTTGTTATGGGTATTATGATGCTTTTTATTAGTCCTAATTTAGTTTTTCTTGCAAATTTGCTTTTTCTTACTGTGAGTCCTCTTATTGTGTCTCTATCCGTCGCTATTTTTTGGAATGCCGCGTTTACGTCATGAATTGTTCTAATAGATTATTGATAAGGGTGCGTAATAAAGCAACTTTCTCTAATATTTATAAATATCTTATAAATATCAATTTGTCACACGAGAAGCAGTAAAATTTAGTCTTCGTACATCTTATTAGCCAGAAATTAGACAATGCTACACTTCGCCAGTTGAAATTTTCTCAAGAACAGGAACTTGAGCAATCACATGTTTCACAATTTATGAGTGCGATAGAAAATCGAGTTTGCAATTTGGAAATGCTTTCCATTACCACTAATCTAAGCCCCCAGTTGATATGCTTTCGGATATGCCCCGGAAATGCTTTCCATTACCACTAATTACAAATCTAAGCCCCCAGTTGATAAAGATGTAACGTTTTCATGTCATACACATAGTGATGTTAAACAAAATGTGTTATCGTCTCGTTCTAGGTCCTTTAGTAGGTACTTAATGTGGATACGTCGTAGATCCATTAATTTCTTTCTTTGGTAGAAGACAGCGTGTTATGTGTTCACAAAATATGAATTCTCTCTAAAATGTTTTGTTTAGGGTATACTCGCTGGATTCACCCACTCTACTTGTAGCTCACCTGATTATTGTTGTAGGCCAACGACAAGCAGGAAAAGTAGGTCATGTGCTGTAAATATATGTTTTACATTAAAGAGACAACTATGTACGCATTATATATCTGGGATGATACAAAATGGGAATAAGTTTTTCCTATTATCTACCTGAAGCTTGTTAAAATTTGTGACACTACTAAATTTTATTTATTTAGATAAATTTTCAAAAATATTTCAATACACCATTAGAGCCTCCATCAATTCAAGAAGTACGGGATGTAATAAAACACCTAAAAAATAATAAATTTCCAGGAAGTGATGGTATATCCGCTGAACTTATTAAATATGGAAGTGCTACCCTGACTAATCAAATATACATATAAAATAATACTGAGAGCCTGGACTGAGGAGCAAATCCCGGAAGAGTGGTGTATTGGGATCGTTTGCCCGCTACACAAAAAGGGTGAACAATTGGAATGTAGAAACTATAGGCGAATAACCCTCCTTAATACAGCTTACAAAATATTTTCGAGCATCTTATATGGTCGCCTAAGTGCATATTCAGAGGAGCTTCTTGGAGAATATCAAAGTGGTTTTAGGCCTGGTCGATCAACAACAGACCAGATCTTTGTGCTAAGGAAAATACTGGAAAAAACCAATGAATTCAATATCGACACATACCAACTTTTCATAGATTTTAAATCGGCCTATGATAGTGTCCTAAGAAATAAATTGTATGAAGCCATGGATGAATTCCACATCCCTGACAAACTGATAAGATTGGTTAAGGCTACAATGCGTAAAGTCATTTGCAAAGTCGAAATACAGGGCGAACAATCACAGACGTTTGAAACGAATGTTGGGCTGCGACAGGGAGATGCGCTGGCGTGTCTCCTCTTCAACATAGCTCTCGAAAAGGCGGTCAGAGATGCCCGAATAGACAACAGAGGAAATATTTTTAATAAATCATCCCAAATTTTTGGCATATGCCGATGACGTGGACCTAGTTGCCCGCACAACACGCAAACTAGAAGAAATGTTTACCACCTTCTCAAATGCCTCAAAAGATATGGGCCTGAAAGTAAACGAGGAGAAAACTAAGATGATGGCATCAACACCCAACAATAGAGCCAGAAACATCGGTCACCAATTCTTTGTTGATAACTCTACCTTTGAAGTGGTGGACAAATTCATATACTTAGGCTCCCTGATCACCAAGGAGAACGTCATGACGGAAGAAATCAAGCGAAGGATAATCCTAGCGAACAAATGCTATTTTGGACTGAGTAGACATATGAGAAGCAGAAACTTAAGCCAAAAAACAAAAATAACCATATACGAAACCCTTATACAACCAGTGTTGACATATGAATCGGAGACATGGACCATCTCCAAGGCAGATGAAAATCTTCTGCTTATATTTGAACGAAGGATCCTGAGAGGCATATTCGGTGGATCTGTGAAAATGGTATTTGGAGGAGGAGGTACTACTACGAGGTATACCACAGATATAAACATATATTTGGTGGTAATGACGTAGTATCTCTTATAAGAATAGGAAGACTAAGATGGGCAGGACATCTAGCAAGATCACAGCATAACAACCCTCCTAGAAGAATCCTTATGTCACAACCTGTGGGAAGTAGAAATAGGGGTAGGCCAAAACTTAGATGGAAAGATGGTGTAGATGAGGATGGGAGAAAAATAGGCGCAGCAAACTGGCAACGGTTAGCAATGGATAGGACTGACTTGCGTAATAGACTTGGGAAGGTCGAGCCTCTTTCATAGGGCTGTAGCACCATTGATGATGATGATGTACGCATTATATATCTGGGATGATACAAAATGGGAACAAGTTTTTCCTATTATCTACCTGAAACTTGTTAAAATTTGTGACACTACTAAATTTTATTTATTTAGATAAATTTTCAAAAATATTAATTTTTAAATAAATTGCAGTTATTTATGACGAAAGTTTAATAGTATATTAAAATTGCAGCTATAGTCGGTTCGCTTAACTCAGACACAACTGGCTAGTGATTTTAGTAAGTAATTTTGCCAATTTGTTAAAATTGGCAAAAAAATAATAACTAAATAGTTAATAATTACTAAATAGTTACTAATTTTGCCAATTTTGGGGAAAATTGGCCAAAAACAAAAAAATTACCGACTAAAATCACTAGCCACTTGTGTCTGAGTATAGAGAACCGACTTTAGCTACTTTCGTATCGTATTTCAGTACTTACATAACTGCACAAAATATACTTTAGTAAATTTAAAATTATCGTCTCCGTAGATTATGGTGATCTATGGATCAGTTCCGTGTTACTATGGGCGCAATACGTACACCAGGTGTTCCCAACCTTTCAATTTGACCGTGTAATGAATCAAATGAAAGCAAACAGCGCGGCTAATGGCACGTTTCAGTATCGATCGCCCCGATATTATATCGATATTAGTCGATTATTACGTGTGGCCATCACTAATTGGTAATTCGAGAGGTATGGCGGAAAGTTTCCCGTGAAATTGGTCCTTGGGGCCCGATGGATTGAAAGTCCAATTCGATTAAAGGTGTTTCGGAGTCGATGTAGGTGGCATAATTATTGGATGGAAATTGATTTCGGTGTGTAATAGTTATTTGTTTACATGGGCGGACCGCAGACGTGGAGTTCCGGAAGTTTTCTGATGGGAGATTGGTGGGTTATGCAATATGGCCTGAATACGAATTGAAATCTATTAAATAATGGGTTGATGTCATAATTTAAAATGATTTTTATGGGATTAAATCAGAAGAATTAATGAAAAAAGTTTTAATACGTTCATATCAAAAGGGATTATAATATATGTACGGATCACTCTCTACAGTTTTTATATTATACACGGTGTTAGTAAAAAGTGCGATGAACTTTAGAGAGTAATTCTGCATAAAAACAATGACAGTTTTGTTATACAGTGCGCTGGAATAAGTGTTACCCCCCTTATTAACTTACTTATTTTTTACACATAATCAAAACGCTCAGACAGGTCGATTTTTAAAATAATCATAGTATATTGTAGCATCAACGTTTCGAACTTTACGCGATCCCTCTTTGCTACCTATTTGGCCACGTGTTAGTTCAGAGAAATAAGGAAAAAAATATCCTGTTGGTGACACGACCCCCTCCAGGCCGAAACCAAATTTTTTGAGTAGTATGGGCATCTATTAATAATCTACATGTTTCCTGCAGCCGATTTTGATGATATACATAGTTATAAACAAATGAAGATCAAAACACGGTAAATTTTCGCATTTTTCGTCTATTACCAAAAAGTTAAGCATTTTAAACAAATTTGAGACTAAGAAACTCATAAATCGTAAAAAAAACTTTAATATGAGTTTTTATAAATATTCATAACGTATGTAAAAATTAACTTAGAACCTTCTTATTAAACGGAATGCTGAGACTTCTTGTGCTTAAATCATACCCTAAATTTCAAAATTTTTGTTGTAATTTATTGCTCATATGTCATCACCATGACAACGCGAAAGTTAAGGATATTTGATTATATGAAAGCGTGTCAAAAACAGTGCGAAAAAGTAAATCCCATTTAAAATACATTATTACTTCACGCACTGCTATCTGTAATGACAGTTTTTACAAACTAAAATCTGATACATAATATGACATAGAGTAGTAATAGGTATTTATGAAACAGTTCGTGAAGTATGCTTTTTGCGAACGCACGCGATGCTTAGAGCACGAGCGACAACGGAGCGAGTGCTATACATCGCGTAAGTTCGCAAAAAGTACTTCACGCACAGTTTCATACAATATTTTATCTTAATGTTGTTCTGAAGCTATTTTCTTGTGGCATTTTTATAATCAATTATATTCAAATGGGAAATAAGCCACAATTTTTACCTAAAAATGATTTATTAACGTTTCGACACCCAAATTATTTTGTATTTTGACAACGACACCCGACTTGGGCGTCGAAACGTTAATAAATCATTTTTAGGTAAAATTGTGGCTTATTTCCCATTTGAATATAATTGAATATTTTATCTATGATGAACAAATAAAAAAACTGTAACTCTTCGTCACTGGAATTTATTTCTATTCTACAATTTTTAGAACTTTGACATTTAAAAATTCTAACTTCTTTCATACCACAAAACTGTCAAAACTTTGTCGTAATTTATTGCTTATCATGTCATCACCATGACAACGCGAAAGTTAAGGATATTTGATTATATGAAAGTGTGTCAAAAACAGTGCGAAAAAGTAAGTCCCACTTAAAATACATTGTTACTTCACGCACACTTTAAATAGAGACGATTTTCTGGAAACCCTGAGATACAAACGATTCGCTAAAATAGTGACAAAAAATGCATTTAATCTCTTCTCACTTCCTCCAAAACAAGATGCAGCCCGTTTCCATAGACTCCGAGTCAGGCGCGGATCGAGAAATTTATAATAGGGGGGTCAGACGTACCGCAAATATTTTTTTGTCCAGATTTAGCCATACGACTCACACTTACTCTAAGGATAAAATTCGGTCATCTCAGATACCTATGGTATCAAAAGAATTGAGCTCTGGTTGACACAAAACAATAAAAAATAATAAAAAAATACTTATCAACTAAATACAATAGGGGGTCTATGGACCCCTTGACCCCTCTGTATCCGCGCCTGCTCCGAGTATACAAAGAGATTCAGTCATGGCTCGGTAAACATTGTGATCCAGAAGATTGGGGCTGGAAAAAGCATGGAAAATTTTGGATACCAATCCAAACTTCCAAGCCTCCAGTACCCCCGAGCTTATTAAATTCATCTTTTGCAGATGTAATGGAAACTGGAAGTGCATGTGGTTGCCGAAAAGCAGACCTCAAATGTTCAGCAGTGTGCCTCCATTGTGATGGTGAAAGTTCCAGTATTATCGTGGACATGTCAATATTAATTATTGAAGAAAATGAATTGGAAGATGAATTGAGAAGAGATTGTCCGCGGATTAGGCCTATTGGGGATACCACACAAAAAACTGGTCTCCAGGCTCTACCTCATAGGTGGCGGGGAAAATAGCTTAATAATAGCAAAGGAATGTTAAAATCATATTAAATCAATATATAGATAGAAAAGTAAGCCTAATAGGTCTGGATCCCGCGTACCAAAAAAGTTGATTAATAGCAAGCTAAAAATTTGTTAATAGCTTAACGGTGTCTAGTCGGACAAACTTTGATGTACGGGAACACTGGAACAGGGGAAGCTTTATTTGTGGAACGGTTTAAAAATTTGGAACGTCAGATTACGAAAACGTCCCATGTATTTTGTCGGACAGAACATCCAATTGATTTGTTACCTATTCATTAAACTCTCATGTAAAAATCAGACTGCTAGTACTAACCAACATGATTCCTGTCATTTGACATGTTTTTCGTGTTCCACTCATTAAAATGGCCAGTTGGTGATAAACACCAGTCTGATTTTTGCATAAGAGTTCCAAATTTTTAACCTGTTCCACAATTGAAACTTCCCCTGTTCCAGTGTTCCCATACATCAAAGTTTGTCCGACTAGACACCGTTAGGCTATTAACAAATTTTCAGATGGCTATTAATCAACTTTTTTTGGTACGCGGGATTCAGGTCTATAAGGTTTTGTTTTTATTGTATTACTATGAGAATTCGAGAATCTGGTCAAGTGTGGAGCGCTGTAAAACCTAGATAATTAAATAAAATTAAACAAATTTATATAAATTCGCTGTGATGTTATTTTATTGTGAAATGAACGAAAAAAAAGCTCGGATTATAGGCAAAATGCATTGCCTTTTTTTGCCTATTTTGCCTATTATAATTGTTTTTTGCACTTTTTGCCTTTTTTCGTAAATTCCGCCTATTTGTGCATTTTTTAAAATTTCATGGTACTACCCATGATATTATTCTATTACTAAACCATTCTATAATAAAATTTTAGGTCAATAATAAAATATAATTGGTTTGTTTATATAACAGATTTCTAGGAAAATGTACCTGATCGAGACTTGAGGGTTAACTATTTGGAAATCCCTAAGCTTAATTAGTTTATTATCAGTTGTACAGTCGGTTACTGTATCAGAGTTTAGTCACAAATTGCTATATCCTAGTTTAGTTTTGTTACGTATACCGAAAAGCAAAGAACACGTTTTAAAACGTTTTAGACATTTGTGTGAAAAGATGACATATAAATTAAGGCTATGGATCGCACCTTATTCGGAACTTTCTCTAAAAGGAGATGGAGCATTTTGTAAACCATGCGGCAAATCGGTAAGTTTTATTTCTTCTTTTTTTCTCGTCCCACAACATAACTAAATTCTAAAGCGGTTTTAGAATTCTAATTATTTTTTTTTAAATTCTCAGATTTCAAGTAGAAAAAAGTACTTTATTGACCAGCATTGTGGAACCCCACTTCATAAACGTAATTTGGAAAAATTAAATTCCTCTAAGTTAGCCCAAATATCTCTGCGGGATAGTTTAAGCAGTTCAAAAAAAAAGGAGGAAGACGCATTTAAATTTGATTTATGCCAGATGATGATTGCATCCAACATTCCTCTATATAAAGTTAATAACCCTAGTTTTAAATGCTTTTTCAAAAAATATCTTAATAAATCCTTACCGGACGAGAGTACATTGAGAAAACATACTGTGGAAAAATGTTATGTGGAATGTATTTCAAAAATTAAGCGGGAGTTAGAGGGCAATTTTTTGTATATTATCGTGGATGAAACGACAGATGTATGCGGCAGGTATATAGCTAATTTAATGATTGGAATTTTGAACGAAAACTTTGCGAGAAAACCTTATTTAGTTGCCGTTAAAGAATTGGAAAAAACAAACAATTTAACAATAAGTCGATTTATACAAGATAGTTTAACAATCCTCTTTTTACCCAACCCTATACCAGTGAATAAAATAGTTCTAATGCTTTCAGATGCTGCGGCATGTATGTTAAAAGCTGCTGTTCATTTAAAGATTTTTATCCTAATTTAATTCATTGCACTTGTGTAGCCCACGGGGTAAATAGAATTGCTGAAGAAATAAGAAATCTGTTTCCGTTGGTACATAATTTTATAAATTTTATGAAAAAAGTTTTTGTAAAGGCTCCGTTGAGAGTGCAAATATATAAAGAAAGACTTCCCGGTGTCCCTTTGCCACCTAAACCAGTAATTACAAGGTGGGGAACCTGGCTCGAAGCAGTTTTTTTTACTTTTAACACTGCAATGAAATGGAATTAGTTATGTCAGAATTTGATGATGATATTTCCGAAGCCATTCGAGAAGCAAAAAAAATATTAAAAAATCCCAAATTGAAACAGGAACTCGCTTATATCAATGACAATTATAAATTAATAGTTACCACAATTACCTTATTAGAAAAACAAGAGATAAATTTATGTGAGTCAGTAAAATTAATAGATAATTTAAAGACGAAAATTAAATCGGCACCTGGAAGTAACGGACAATTAATTTAAAAAAAAATGAAATAGGTTTTCGACAAGAATGAAGGTTTTTCGTTTTTATCTAATGTTGCTAAAGTTTTGAATGGGACATTTTCCGAGGAATTACAAATTATGCCAGATTTATTATCCGCTCTGAAATATGCTCCAATTACATCTGTCGATGTCGAACGTTCGTTTTCAATGTACAAATTAATTTTAAGTGATCGAAGACATAGTTTTAAACCGAAAATATTGAAAAACATTTAGTTGTTTCTATTAATGATAAAATTTTAAGTGGTTACAATGTTTAATTATTAATTAACAGTTATTTAGCTACTAGTTTATTTATACTAATGTTATTATTATGATGTGTAAATATACCTGCCTTAAGTTAATATTACGTTAATTCACTTTGTACAATAAATAATAAGTTATATTCCTTTATTGTCTATATTTTGCCTAAATGTTAATATTCCTGCCTTTTTTAATAAAAATCTTTGCCTATATAGGCGCCTTTTTCTTCAATTTTTGTTGCCTATAAATCTGAGCTTTAGTTATAACCTCCAAAAGCAAACTTCTTACAAAATTTTCACTTATTTTTGTTTATAACTTTTTTGTTGGTCACTTGACGATAAAAAGTAATAGATATAAAATTGTAGAAAATTTAATTTGCTACAGTTTACGTGTAACTAAATTTTCTGTACGTTTACTAGTTAAGGAGATATAGTGCGAAAGCCCTTTGCACACCTTTTTCCAAGATGGCGGCAGGGGAGAAGGGTGTGCGATCCCAAAATCTTGAACTTAAGCTTCTACTGAACCCTCCTACACATTAAAAAAATAAAATTGACTCTTCTAAGAAATGCAACCCTAAATAACATTTCAATGGACTACGTAGCATTTCCTATGTAAGTTTTCCACCTCATAGCAGGTCTTCCCTTCCGTCTTCTTCCCGGCGGATCCTAGGCCAATATTGTTTTTGGCCACCTGTGCTCTGACAGTCTTTGTACGTTACCGTATCATTGCAGCGTTTTTTGTAATTAAGCACTCTGCTTAATGTTCTGCTTCTCTTTCATTTCTTCTGTTCTAATTCTATACTCTCTGGTGATTTGTAGACGTCATATATCGCTATAATAATATAATATTGCTAATTAGATCTATTGCTGAAAATAAATGAACCACCTTGTACATTTAAACCTTGATTAGACAATCTTCAGACATACCTTATAATTCCGCCCGGTGTAATCGTGGCTCCCGCTTTCCCATATTATTTTTGCCCTAAATCTTTCCGATTTTGTTATATCGTCAAACAAACCTGTGGCCTGTGGTGTATTTAAACAGGAAGTCAATGTCTTGATACCGGCTCATAAAATATCCTAAGTAATCTAAGCAAGTGTATTCGGCTCTATTTTGAATTTGTATTTTATTATTATTTATTGCTGTGTTGGAAATCTCAACAAAGAGTTTATTGTGTGAGGTCTTGGTTCTTTTACTGCTGAATGATTTTATGGATTTTAGTTGACAAAAACAAACAAAACATTTTTTTCGTATGCTCATTTGAAGTTAAACTTCTATTTTTTGTTCAAACTTATAACAATTAATGTTGTTCTGAAGCTATTTCCTTGTGGCGTTTTTATAATCAACGATTTATAATGGGAAATACGCCACAATTTTACCAAAAAAAGATTTTATTAATATTTCGAAACCCAAATCGGGTTTCGTTGTCAAAATACAAAATACTACTAAAATAACCAAAAATGTTGTTGCTAAGTAAAAAAAAAATCTTCTAATAATTTATTTAATCTGACTCATTTATATTGGAAATTCAGACGTATATTATACATTTTAAAGTAGAAGACTTTAAAATGATATCGTCAATATTTATGAGTTGCGTTCCTGGGACGACTTTACTAAAAGATAGTTCATTCGATTACATGAAATCAATCCCAACTCAAGAATATCCGTCACAAAAAAATATCATAGCATGTGATCTGTCTTTAAAAAGACAACCAAATGCAACGATGACAGCAAAATTCTCGCGTTAGAGATTCCATAGTAAATCACGAGGGAAAACCAGGAAAACACCTCGTGATACTATCCCGACATCGTAAGTATTTGGTCTTACATTTAATTTAATTTCAAAAAACTAATACCAAATTCTGACTTAATTATGTTTAAATTATAAATAGTATTAATAATACATAGATATACAATAAGTAATACTAAAATATAAAAGTTGTACTAACTCGATAACATATCGAGTTAGTACAAATTTTATATTTTAGTAGTATTACTTATTGTATTGTTATTATTAACATATCGAGTTAGTACAAATTTTATATTTTGGTATTACTTATTTTATATCTATGTATTATTAATATTATTTATAATTTAAACATATTAAAGTCAGAATTTCGTATTAGTTTTTTGAAAGTAAATTAAATGTAAGACCAAATACTTACGATGTCGGGATAGTATCACGAGGTTTTTTCCTGGTTTTCCCTCGTGATTTACTATGGAATATCTAACGCGAGAATTTTACTGTGATCGTTGCATTTGGTTGTCTTTTTAAAGACAGATCACATGCTATGATATTTTTTTGTGACGGATATTCTTGAGTTGGGATTGATTTCATGTAATCGAATGAACTATCTTTTAATAAAGTTGTCCCAGGAACGCAACTCATAAATATTGACGATATCATTTTAAACTCTTCTACTTTAAAATGTATAATATACGTCTGAATTGCCAATATAAATGGGTCAGAATAAATAAATTATTGGAAGAATTTTTTTTTACTTAGCAACAACATTTTTGTTTATTTTAGTAGTATTTTGTATTTTGACAACGAAACCCTATTTGGGCTTCGAAACTTTAATAAAATCTTTTTTTGGTAAAATTGTGGCTTATTTCCCATTATAAATAGTTGATTATAACAATTATTTTATAAGATTAAACTTAGGATAACTTCCATTGCCTTATATTAGCGGTCTTGAATAAATGAATTACAATTGTGTTATTATTACGAGCAGTTTGTCACTTCATTCTTTCCTCTTGATTTGGGTCTTCATTTTATTTTTTTACTCTTCATTTTACTATCTGGAGTTTTTTTGGCGATCTACTGTCGTCCGTCTTTACTCAATGATTAGTTCATTTTGGAAACATAATTTGGCAGAGTTAGAATATAAAAGTGTTGAAAGATGTGTTGAATATAACATACCAATTTACAACTTGTATATCGATTTCAAACAGGCGTTTGATGGTGTAAATCGACAGATGTTAAAGCAACTATCAATGTTAGGGATACCCAATAAGTTAGTTAAACTTATACAAACGGCTTTGGAGGGCTTCAAAGCCGGACTGGGACGTTTCGCCGTCGCAGTTTCGCCGTCGCCATTTCGCCGTCGCCGTTTCGCCGTCGCCATTTCGCCGTCGCCGTTTCGCCGTCGAGCCACTTCACCGTCGGCATCCCGGCATTGGTTAAGTTTACAAGAACGTGATAACATACTAACTTTTTTTATAGTAAATGTCGCAAGAACGTGATAACATACTAACTTTTTTTATACTAAATGTCAGTGTAAATGAAATGCTGATGTTGCTAGTAAAACCAAGTTATATTTTCGTATTCAACTATACATTGTTTTCTTCTGAAAAATAAAATATTTACAGTATTAAAAATATTTAAATGGTTACATTTCATAATTATGAAATCTGATAATTATGACTAATCTTAAAATTCGCTCATCGCGTCCCTATATTTTTTCTTTTTCAAGGTTTTCTTTAATTAAAATGCAGCATTAAATAGATAAATATGACTATTATCAGATTCCCGGAAATAAACAATATTGAGAAAAGGGATTTCAATTTCAATTGTTTTTACTGTATCAAAAATAAAAAACTTCATTATGCAAAAGTGATAGTATATAATCGTTCGAAAACCATTCAAAACCTATATACAATTAATTAATGATCATCCCGAAATTATAAGTACGAATGTTAACAATGAAATGGCGACGGCGAAATGGCTCGACGGCGAAACGGCGACGGCGAAATGGCTCGACGGCGAAACGGCGACGGCGAAATGGCGACGGCGAAACGGCGACGGCGAAATGTCCTAGACCCCTTCAAAGCTACAGTGAGAATAGATGGAGATATGACAGATGCACTTGATATTGAAAATGGAGTTAGGCAAGATGATGCCTTATAAACAACACTTTTTAATCTAACTGTAGAAGCTGTTGTTAAAAAATTAGGTTTGAACGGCTGTATTAATACATGATCTATGCAAATATGCGCATAAGCGGATGATGTTGCCTTGATAAGCAAACCTGATTACGATAAGCGTAACAAAAGGATAGCTATAGAGCTGAAACGGGAAGCTGCTACGTTTGGTCTATATATAAATGAAACTAAAACAAAATAATATTTTGTCCACAAGGTCCACAAGGTCGAATCACCATTCTAAGGTAGACAACCATACCTACGAATATGTCACCGATTTTCCCTACCTAGGCTCAATAATAAATGACAACAATAACACCAGTCAAGAAATACAAGCACGGATTCTTAGTGTTTTTATGCATACAAAGACTTAATGAAAAGTAAGTTACTGAATCGTGAGTCCGAGCTAAGAATCTACAAAACAGTAATTAGACCAGTGGTCACATATGGATGTGAAACGTAGACCTTCTCAACCACTGATGAAAATCAACTGAGACTATTTGAGCGCAAAATACTAAGGAAGATATTTTGAACAACACATTGCAGCAATGGTTCGTGGAGAATTAAAATGAACCACGAGCTGAATGAACAAATGCAGAGTGCAGATATTGTTAGATTTGTAAAGTCTCAAATACTAAGCTGGCTTGGTCACTTAGAAAGAATGACAGAAAAATTAATAATTAAAAAGTTTTCCATATGGTTCCAACTTGCAGGGACATACTGTATGCATACTCGGTAATACAGAATTTGTATACAGAATATATTATTAGCTCGGTAATACAGAAAATATTAGCTATCTTATAAAAATATTCGTAATTTATTAAAAACTATTTTGTGGGAAATATAGGTATTAGAAATCTGAATATTATCCATGTATATTAATCTTTGAACACACTGTTGAATACAAATCATTCACTGGCGAAGCGTCCATGTGACCACTGTTACCATCGGTAACAGTTAAAAATCTTGCAAATAAATATTTTATGACTACTGTGAAATAATTCCATTTATATTTTTACCAATTGGGACCGTGCAAGTTCGGAAAAGCGACACCTGGTTTCATAGCTCGGCAACATTTTTCGCACTTTTAATTATATTGGCCAATCATATTGGTCCTGGTTGCTGGGCAATTGTCAAGGCCATAGTCCAAAAAAATTATAAGAAGATAAAGTAATATTAAGGTTATGTTATTAAAAGGTAAACAATTGTATGTATTAAATAAAATTAATTAATAAAATGCACTACTACAAGCAAATTACAATTAATTAAATTTATTTTTATATAATAATTGCGTATCATATCAATATTGTGGAGCAACATATAATTTTTCTTCTTCATTGACAGTAGACATTAAATATATACAGTGGAACCTCGATTATCCGTCTCTCTATTAACCGTCACCTCTGTTAACCGTCAGGGTCCATACCTAAATAAGTTATGTTGACAACATAAGTAAAAATTTAGTCATCAATTAATTTTGTTTGAGCATTGCGATAAGCCAAACGAAATTCGTTGAAATGTACACGTGCAGTTATGCCACCACCGCATTTTTTTATGTAAATAATTTTTGTTCTTATTCAGGGCTCTGGATTAAATTTCAATTTAAATAGGTGATAAAAATAATACCGTGCTTTTTAGCTTTTTTTTAGAGTTCTATTTTTAGAATCGCAAGCCGAAAATAAAAATGCACAGCACAATAATTATTACAGTCAATATCTGTGTGTCACCATGATTAAATTTGATTCAAATTCGAACATTGATTGTGTCACTTAGTCGTTTGATCAATTAAGTTTTGTTAATATTCTGTTAACCGTCTTTTCGATTATCCGTCATACCATTGGTCCGGTGCCCTGACGGATAATCGAGGTTCCACTGTACGTCAATTTGACAATTTCAATCGACAGTGAATCATTTAAGAAAATTGGAAGATTTCTCCGCTATTCGCGCACGATCTTTTCTCGTATCCCCTCCAAGTATGTACTTGCACACGGCGAATGGAAATATACTATGTGTTACTATTAAATAGTACCTAATTCAGTAAATAGCCAACTACTCGTAGCTAGGGAAGGCGGTTGTTGACAAAACACCGGTTTTCGGTTATACAGGTTTTTTACCCACAGTTTAACCTGGCGGTTATAACCGGCCAAAAAACCGGTTATTCCAAAAACCGGTGTTAGGTTTTTTAGTCATAGCCAATACCAAATAAGTTACATTTACATTGCGCTTTAGTTTGCCATACTACATTCGAATCGATATCAGTCTTCCACTTATCCGGTTTTCTACCGGTTATTGTTTTAAAAAGAAAAAACCGGTTATAACCGGACAAAAAAACAACCGAGAAAACCGATTATTGCAAAGGAAAAAACCGGTTTTAGGTTATAACCGGTAGGTTTTTCCATCCCTAGTAGACACACGAAAATATTAGCGAGTTTATGTGACTCAGTTGCACTTTATTATACGTTGTTACCACTTTCCTCGCTGATCCTCGCTGCCGGTCGAGACCGGCTAGTGGCTGAAAATTTTGAAGGAGCGACGCGAAGGCGTGGGGTGCGCTGTGTATATCAGTAGGCCTGTTACCAGATTTTGATTTGGTTACACTACCTATTAGAGCCCGCGCAGACTGCAGACTTTTTAGTCGGCCGATAGTTTAGTCGGCTCCTTAATCAGTACAGAGAGGTATGAAACGGTTAATCGGTGTAGTGTACGCATCTGCATACCAATCTGTAGGTACTGATTAAGATACTCCATCCAACAAGAAGCGAAAGCACCTGTCGGCTCCTTTGATATTCAGGGGACAGAAATATCGGCCGGAGAATGGTAGGGGTAATACTTCACACTACACTAAGAAAAGTAATGAGGAATTCGTTCAAAACTGTAGGAAATTTGAGTTACACTGAGAAACAAAGTAATAATTAAAACTATAGTGTTTTTAAGTTGAGCTATTAATATGAATTGTATTTTTTTCTGTAAAATTTAATATAACCCATATATCAATTTTGTACTGATAAGTAAAAAGGTTTTAAGTTAAAAATATCGATTTTGACTAAGTTTTGTAAACTTATGTAAACGTGATGGATTTTTAATGCTTAGTTGAATTTAATAGTTAATTTCAAAATAGAGATTAAAATTTCTATCGCATTCTATTACTTTTTTTCGTACTAAAAAACTTGAAAAATAGATATTTTTGACCCAAGACCTTTTTACTTAGTACAGAATTATACTTTCAAAGGTACCTGAAAGGGGTGATCGTTTAGTTCAGTTTTGTCAAAGCGAAGATTTAATAATAACTAATACATTCTTTAAATTACCCCCAAGGAGACTGTATACGTGGACGTCACCTCAACACACACAAGAAAAAGTGATCAGAAACCAAATAGATTACATAATGGTGACAAAAAGATACCGTAATGCCGTGAAATCTACTAAAACTTACCCTGGAACTGATATCGGTTCGGATCATAATCCAGTAGTATCTGTGTTAGAAGCTAGACCAAAGAAAATGAGAAAAACCATCATCCCAGCGTTAGACTTAAGTCAGCTTAAAAGTGAACACCGACGACAAACAGTGCGCGAAGAAATCAACACCGACCTCAGTGTAGCAGAAAACCGAATCCGCAGAACAGACAACATAGATGAAAAACTGAAGTATATAAACACTATAATAAGAACTACGGGAAAGAAACACCTAACCAAATCTCCAAAGAAACATAAGGTGTGGATGACACCAGACATACTAGAACTAATGGATGAAAGACGCAAATTGAAGAATAATTCAGAAAAATACAGAGAGGTTGATAAGAACATAAAGCAAATAATAAAGAAGGCCAAAGAATCATGGATTAAAGAACAATGTGTAGAAATGGAAGACTATGAAAGAAAGTATGACACATTCAATATACATAAAAAAGTAAAAGAACTTACAGGAACCCAAAGAAGACATCAAATAAGTTTGCTTAAGGACAAAGACGGAAATATTATTGTAGACTTAACAGAAAAAATTAATAGATGGGCTGAATACATAAGAGAATTGTTTGAGGACAACAGAAATAACATTGACAAGGTAAATGGTGAAACGGGACCTGAAATCCTAAAATGTGAAGTAGAAATGGCACTTAAAAATTCCAAAACTGGAAAGGCAAATGGACCCGATGAGGTTCCTACTGAATTACTAAAGCTCTTGAATGATGAATCAATAGGTATAATATTGCACTTATTTAACACAGTATACAATACTGGTATTATACCTCAAGAGTGGCTGCTGTCTACATTCGTTACACTGCCAAAGAAATCCAATGCAAAAGAATGTTCAGAACATCGAACAATATCTTTAATGAGCCATCTACTAAAGATATTTCTAAAAATCATCCACAACCGAGTTTATCAAAAGTTGGAGTCAGATATTAGTAATACACAGATGGGGTTCAGAAAAGGACTAGGTACTCGAGAAGCTCTCTTCGGTTTGAATGTTCTTACACAAAGATGTCTAGACGTTAATCAAGAAGTACATGCATGTTTTATCGATTTTGAAAAAGCGTTTGACAGAGTACGCCACGATAGGCTAAGAGACATTCTTGAAAGAAAAGACATAGATAATAAAGATCTGCGAATAATTCTCAACTTATATTGGAATCAGAAAGCTAACATCAAAATAGAAAACGAGATATCAAAAGCAATAGAAATACGTAGAGGAGTAAGACAGGGATGTATTTTGTCACCACTGCTGTTTAATGTATATAGTGAAAGCATCTGTCAGGAAGCCCTTTTGCAAGCAAATGAAGGAATCGTAATCAATGGAGAGGTTGTAAATAATATTCGATACGCAGACGACACTGTACTAGTTGCAAGAACAGTAGAAGAATTACAACGATTACTTACAAACATAAATATTGCTTGCAACAATTATGGCATAAACATTAATATCAAAAAAACCAAGTATATGGTCTTCAGTAAAATCATGACACAACCAGCACATATTAGTATAAACGGCATTCAAATTGAAAAAGTATCAAGTTATAAATACTTGGGAACTTTAATAAACGAAACTGGAGACCAAAACAATGAAATAAAAAGACGTATCGAAATTGCCAGGGCCACCTTCATAAAGATGAGAAAATTCTTCTGCAACAGAGATATAAGCATCCCTCTACGATTAAGAATGCTAAGTGGCTACGTATTTAACACGCTATTATACGGTGTGGAGGCCTGGACTCTCAAACAGAACAACATAAAAAATATTGAAAGTTTCGAGATGTGGTGCTACCGTCGAATGCTGAAGATAAGTTGGGTTGAAAGAATCACAAATCTTGAAGTAATACGAAGGATAGGAAGAGACCCAGAAATTTTATTAACGATAAAACGAAGAAAACTCGAGTATTTGGGTCACCTGATGAGAGGTCATAAATACGCATTACTTCAAAATATAATGCAAGGAAAAATAGAAGGAAAACGGAATCCAGGCCGTAGAAGAATGTCGTGGATGCGGAATTTGAGAGAGTGGTTTGGCTGCACCACTAATGAACTTTTTAGGTCAGCTGTAAACAAAATCAGGGTAGCCTTGATGATTTCCAATCTCCGATAGGAGTGGCACAAGAAGAAGAAGATACTTTCAAATTTTCTATTAACTTTGTCTTAGATTGATCTTTTTTTTTGTTTCCTTTTGAGAAATTTCTTTGAATGTCTATTGACCTCCAACACAACCATACTCTCGCTGCACGAGGAAACTCTGCGGCTGAGGCTAGAATGACTTTATTCACCTTCGATTTCTTTCTGTACATCTGAGGTTTCTGGAAACTCTGGTTGTACTGTACCAAATTCAACTCGCCTGGATATATAACAATTATCTTATCACATCTAGCATCTAATACTTGGGAATTAATCTATCAGCTGACAACAATATCGAAGAAGAGGTAAAAGAACAAATAATTAAAGCCAGTAGAACGGCCGATGCCTAAACGGCACAATTTGGAAAAATAAACACGTAAGAGTGCAAACAAAGGCCCGAATATATAAGTCAGTTATTAGGCCAGTTATGACTTATACGGCCGCAACAAGACCAGATACAAGCAAAACACAAAAACATCTGGAGACCAACCAAATGAAGATCTTAAGAAGGATTGCTGGAAAAGGACTACAGGACAGGGTAAGAAGTGAGGAAATCAGACGCATATGTGGGGTGGACAATATAAATACCTGGGTAAAGAAGAGTGGACTCAACATATAAGCAGGATGTTTGAATCAAGGATAGTAAGGGACAAGTCACCGTTAGGCAGAAGAAGTATAGGACGCCCAAGGAAAAGCTGTAATGACAATTTAGGGACAGAATGAAATGCACCGTTGAAGAAAAGCAGGCAGTACTGCCTATATAAAAGAAAGAAGACATCAGATCTAGCATCTAGCCACCTTAACCTGTTTCTTATTTTGTTTCCAATAGGATCCACACCCAATATTTTTTCGCATATACTGATTCCTAACATTATCTTTTCTAGTTATTCGCTAGTTCTAGTTATTAATAACTACCGATTCAATACGGAACTTAACCTAACCCTAATGAAGCTCTGCTTTCACACAAAATTTTCCAGTTTCAGCTGCATTCGCTCTCTCTAATTGTTACCTTCTGATACATCTCCTATACCACTCTCACATATTCAGCCGGCACTCCTTTCCTACTTAGTATCATTAGGTTTCTGGTAACTTTGCTATATGCCTTCCCAAGATTAAGGGGGGAGGGGGGTATGGTTTGAAATCAACAAATCAAGCACATTTTTGTGAATTTTTTTCGAAGCTATGGTACATTATTTTATTTTTAAATTAAATAAGAATATTAAGTACAATTCAAAGAATATTTAGAAAAAAATTAAATCCAAAATATTGAAAAATAAACCATTGGTGACAAATTTTGACAGGCAGCTCACAAAAAAATGGATTTTGCGGTGGACATCAGAACTCGACACTCGATCATACTAAACAAAAAATTCAAAAAGATTTAATTAGCTTATGAATTTCACTAGGTCACAACGTCGAGTCTTTTTTATTTTTAATGATTTTTTAATTTTTGGTATCACTTAGAAATAAAAAAAAATGAAATTTTTGGTAAAAATTTTGTGAAAATCAACAGATTTATTATTGTTGAACAAAAAATAAGCAAAAAAAGAGAAATATCTCGACGTTGTTACCTCATGAAATGTCTAAAGAAAATCTGTGCAAAATATCAGGTAGATCAGCGGAGTAGTTTTTCAGTTACAATGTCCACCGCATTTTAAAAAGCAGTTTTGAGAAAAATGCGTTTAAAGTTTTGACACTGCATCTTCATCTTCTTATTTGTCTGCCAAATCGTAAAGTGATGCACATTGGAATATGTTTTTTGAATCGAGGAGTAATCTACAAAAGAGAAGGCGAAAAGTTGTTTAACGTTTCTCACTACGCTCAAGCGTGCTGGCGCGAAGTCGCGGCAAAGCGAGTCGAGGGTATGGATATTCAACACGCTGTATCTCTGGTAATTTTACTCCGATTATTTTGAAATTTTCAAAGAGTATTCTTGAAAGTATGCACTTTTATTTGAAATAATAAAAAAATATATTTCAAACCATACCCCCCACCCCCTTAATAAACACTATGTGCAAGTCTTTCTCTTCCACTCATAAGTTTTTCCCTTAGCTGTCATAAAATAAAAATTGATGTTGTGGACGTGCCTTGCATAAATTCAAAATGACCTTTATTTCTAGAACCGTACACTAAATTTATACTATTGCAAATTAAATTAAACACTAAATAGCTATGTTTAAATTGTTTTTATGCTTTATTAAAAATCTGGGAATAAATAATTTTAATAGATAGGTACGTATATTTAATCACATAAATGTTTGAAAATGAATGAAAATGATAATCACATAAATGTTTAAAAAGAATTTTCTCTCATTGCCCTACCCCTACGATCGATTACCTGCTACGATTTCTCGGTACTGAAAAGAGAATTATTTGTTTACGATCTATTGGGGCATCCCAGTACGAACCACACAAGAAAATCCACCTTTGCGTGGAGCCATCACAATGAGAGTTTATTTTAACAATAGTATTATCCTTTTTTCTACAATTAGAAAAGATTAAACAACACAATAATTTTACAAATACATTCACAATTATTTGTTAGGTTCAACCACTCAACAAACAGCTGTTAGGGGTTAGGTTGAGAAATAAGAAATAATACATGAAACATGGCGGATCGTACATGCGCAAAGAAAGTTGGATCGTGAAATAGTCGATGCTTTCGCTTCTTGTTGGATGGAGTATTCTTTGGATTAAGTAAGCCGACTAAACTATCGGCCGATTAAAAAGTATGCAGTCTGCACGGGCTCTTACAGTATTCTTGCAATTACCCATTGATGAGTGTCGCTGCATAATCTATCAACTACTTAGTTGAGAAGTATTTTATAAAATTCTACTGTCACATTGACAGTTGTCATACTCCCCTGATACGTTTAAAGGTGGGAAACTATGTAATGTAATGTTAATTTATACGTTTATAACGATCATTTCCATCTCCACTAGTTTCATTTCTTTTTGTTTCGCAATGTATTACCTATGTTTTCTACCTTTTGCGCTATTTTGCCGGTTATTAGCGCGCTCATCACTGTATTATGAAGGTCATATGCGTTTAGACTTATCTTCATGTTTTTAAATAAGATTTTTTGCATCTGGTTTTGGTAACACTTTAGAAAAAGTCACGCGTCGCCACTGAAATCATTATACATAATCGGCACTGTAGATTTTGTTCATTATAAAAGAAAACTATGTATCTTGTTTGCTTCCATTAGTAACGCAGATGAGACACGTAAAGAAATCCCGCAACTACTGTCATAATGGAAATGCCAATATTAGCAAATGAAGGCGTGCCCTGAGAGCCACTACGTCTGAAGCACATCAACGATCAAAGACACCGACAGATTTATCATTGATACGGTATGGCTTACTTCAATCAATGATTCAGGTGATGTTCGTTTTTATTTAGTATGCCTACTGCATGCCACCAACTGAAACATTTATAATAAATGCTGTTCCTCACAGTGGTAGAACTTCAGATGGTACTTAGACAGTAGTTTATTTAAAGTTGGATTTTAAAATTAAAAAATTTGGTGCATATAGCGATGCTTCTATTTAGAAAATCAAGTTACAAGAATTTGAAAAGGTGAAATAATTTTTTTTATAAATACTATTTAAAAACACTTTTCTGCACAATTATACAGCGTGTCCAGAAACTCTACCGACAAACGAAGACAGGAGATTCCTCAGATAAATTTAAGACATTTTAACTCAACTCTTCTAGTCCGAAAATGCTTCCTAAGGGAGCTAGAGCTCTTTGAAGAAGGCGTCTTGTAATTAGTTTTTCTTAAATAACTCCAGAACGCGTTTATTTAGAAAACTGAAAATTGGTACGCGTATTTATCTTCTAGAGATAAATCGATTACATTTATTGTGAATTTCTAGTACCGGTCATAGGCGTCCGTTTTGGGTAGGGCAACGGTTATTTTATCGCATAACTTTTATGTCTTTCACTTTCACGCAGTTTTGACACTGGATTATTAAATTAGATATATGCTAGTACTAAAAGGTACTCTTCGTTTAAGTCGGCAGAACACACCGTTTTCTAGAAAAATCGATTTGAAAATTTTTCGTTTATTGGGTTTCCAAAAAAAAATTTCAAAAAAAAAACATTTAGAAAAACGAAAACTGGTACGTTTATTTATATTCCAGAGACGAATCGATTTCATTAATTGCGAATTTCTAGTGCCGGTCATATAGGTCCGTTTTGGGTAGGTGAAGGGTTATTTTATCGCATAACTTTTTTGTCTTTAATCTTTAAGAATTTTTGACTTTAGATTATCAAATTGTGAGGTATTTTAGTACTAAAAGTCACTCTTGCTATAAGTTGGTAAAATACACCGCTTTTTTTGAATTTTTTTTCCATTTTTTTTTTCAAATTCAAAAAACGAAAATTCTTCAACTCGATTTTTCTAGAAAACGGTGTGTCCTACCGACTTAAATGAAGAGTACCTTTTAATAATACAATATCTTACAATATAATAATCCAGTATCAGAAATGCTTAAAAGTTAAAGACAAAAAAGTTATGCGATAAAATAACCGTTGCCCTACCCAAAACGGACGCCTATGACCGGTACTAGAAATTCACAATTGATGAAATCCATTTATCTCTGGAAGATAAATATGCGTACCAATTTTTGTTTTTCTAAATAGAAGCGTTCTGGAGGTATTTAAGAAGAACTAATTACAAGACGCCATCTTCAAAGAGCTCTAGCTCCCTTAAAAAGCATTTTCGGACTAGATGAATTTGGTTAAAATGTCTTAAAATTATATGAGTAATCCCCTGTCTTCGTTTGTCGGTAGAGTTTCTGGACACCCTGTATGTTAAGAAACTTCACATTTTCTCACAGTATAAGATATATGACATTAGTGTGAAGAAAAGTGACGTTTCAGTGCCGGAAAGTTCTTTTCTGTACAGTACCATTACATTCCACAAAAATATAATTATAACATGTTTTATGTAAGATATTAAATTTGATAGTACTTTTCAAAAAAGAACCGATTTAACTTCAATCTCATGTTCGAGAAATCTGGAAAATTCGCTACTTAACACATTATTTTTGAACTTTAGTATTCTACAAATAATGACTACCTCATTATGAGTAATGTTATATTTTCTGTTTACATTGACATCTGTGGTTATGGCTAAAGTGTAGACAAATATATAACCTGTAAGACAGTTATTATACTTAATTATTAGAATTACTTAACTAGAATAAATATTAAAACTGTCTGTAATCACGGACGTGACTTTTTTCCTGTCACATACAATTTAATGCGTTAGAAAGAAATCGAAAAACTGTGACGCACTAAAAGATGCTTATGAGAAAAAGAATATATTAGCATTTTACAAAAGTAATGTAATTTGCTAACAGTCCAGTCATCAAAGACGAAAATGCCACTGAACCCCTAAAAATCATACAAGGTTATTATTATTATAGAGAGGTTCTTTGTCTACTAAGTGAATCATATAACTTCAGTGAAAACGCGGCATCCAGTTCTACCTTTCGCTAAGGCTTTCACCTCATTCCAAGATTTTCCTTGACCTTTTATCTCATTCATGATGGGTCTTCTCTAAGTTTGTGCTGGGCGACCTCTTTTCACATTTCCTTGGGGATTCCCCTCTATGGTAGCCAAGGTGAAATTTTAAAGCTATTAGAGGCACACCAAATTACACCTCTTACGAAGTTATTCAACAACATATACGAGACTGGTTACCTACCAAAAGACTGGCTACTACCGATATTCATTCCACTTCCCAAAAAAGCCAGCGCTAGAAAATGTGAAGAACATAGATTAATTAGTTTGATGAGCCATGTACTTAAAGTACTCCTTACTATCATTCACTCGCGCATATACACCAAATTGGAAGAACAGTTAAGTGAAGTTCAATTTGGATTCAGAGCAGGAGCAGGACTCGGAACGAGGGAAGCACTTTTCAGCTTGCAAGTTCTAATACAGAGAGGCAGGGATGTCAACTGCGATGTGTATGCATGTTTCATAGATTTCGAGAAGGCAGTTGATAAAGTCCCACATGGAAAACTAATCGATATCCTAAAAATATCAGGACTCGATGGTAAGGATATAAGACTTGTCTCAAACTTATATCTCCAACAAAAAGCAACAGTTCGATTCGAAAATGAACTGTCCGAAATCTTCACAGTCGAAAAAGGAGTTAGACAGGGTTGCATACTGTCACCAGCATTATTTAACATATACTCTGAAAACATCTTTAGAGAGGCCTTGGACGAATCAGAAGAAGGTATTGCAGTAAATGGACAACTTATAAATAATATTAGATATGCAGACGATACAGTATTGCTGGCAGATAGTGCGCAGGGGCTACAAAGGATCATGGATAAGGTTGTAGAAGCATGTAACCAATACGGCCTAAAACTAAACTGAAAGAAGACAAAAATAATGATCATTAGTAAAAACACTGATCACTTTCTAGTTGGCACAAGAATTCGAGCAAGAATCTCAAACGCGAAGAAGGAGAGAAGTACCAAAACAACGCGCCTTAACTCCTCAAAAATCCGCAAACGGTAGAAAGGTTTCAAAACTATATCGAAACTAACTGCATAATTAATGAGAATCTAACAATCAGCGAACAATGGGAAATGTGTAAAAATAATATTAAAGAGTAAAGACGCAGCAAATAATATTCTAGGGCCAGAGAAACCACCATCACGCAATGACTGGTTCGATGCTGAGTGTGAGGACATTACAAGAAGAAAGAACGATGCATATAAACAGATGCAGCACAGGAAAACCCGAGAAAAACAACAAAAATATGAAGACCTTAGAAGAGAAGAGAAGTGCATTCATAGAAGAAAAAAGAGAACTTATGAAAATAGAATACTAGAAGAACTTGAGGCATTAAAACAGGAAAATCAAACAAGAAAATTCTATAAAACTCTGAATAATGCAAGAAAGGAATTCAAACCAAGGCTAAGACTATGCAAGGATAAGGAGGGGCACATACTCAATACAAAAGAAGAAATATTGAAAAGGTGGGTGGAACACTATAAAGAACTACTTACCATCAAAGTAGAAGATCCAAATCAACCGAACCCAACAGCAACCAACAATACACCATTAGAGCCTCCATCAATTCAAGAAGTACGGGATGTAATAAAACACCTAAGAAATAATAAATCTCCAGGAAGTGATGGTGTATCCGCGGAACTTATTAAATATGGAGGTGCTACCCTGACTAATCAAATATATAAAATAATACTAAGAGCCTGGAATGAGGAACAAATCCCGGAAGAGTGGTGTCTTGGAATCGTTTGCCCGCTACACAAAAAGGGTGATCAATTGGAATGTAGAAACTATAGGGGAATAACCCTCCTTAATACAGCTTACAAAATATTTTCGAGCATCTTATATGGTCGCCTAAGTGCATATTCAGAGGAGCTTCTTGGAGAATATCAAAGTGGTTTTAGGCCTGGTCGATCAACAACAGACCAGATCTTTGTGCTAAGACAAATACTGGAAAAAACCAATGAATTCAATATCGACACATACCATCTTTTCGTAGATTTTAAATCGGCCTATGATAGTGTCCTAAGAAATAAATTGTATGAAGCCATGGATGAATTCCACATCCCTGACAAACTGATAAGATTGGTTAAGGCTACAATGCGTAAAGTCGTTTGCAAAGTCGAAATACAGGGCGAACAATCACAGGCGTTTGAAACGAATATTGGGCTGCGACAGGGAGATGCGCTGGCGTGTCTCCTCTTTAACATAGCTCTGGAAAAGGCGGTCAGAGATGCCCGAATAGACAACAGAGGAAATATTTTTAATAAATCATCCCAAATTTTGGCATATGCCGATGACGTGGACCTAGTTGCCCGCACAACACGCAAACTAGAAGAAATGTATACCACCTTCTCAAATGCCTCAAAAAATATGGGGCTGACAGTAAACGAGGAGAAAACTAAAATGGTGGCATCAACACCCAACAATAGAGCCATAAACATCGGTCACCAATTCTCTGTTGATAACTCTACCTTTGAAGTGGTGGACAAATTCACATACTTAGGCTCCCTGATCACCAAGGAAAACGTCATGACAGAAGAAATCAAGCGAAGGATAATCCTAGCGAACAAATGCTATTTTGGACTGAGTAGACATATGAGAAGCAGAAACTTAAGCCAACAAACAAAAATAACCATATACAAAACCATTATACAACCAGTGTTGACATATGGATCGGAGACATGGACCATCTCCAAGGCAGATGAAAACCTTCTGCTTATATTTGAACGAAGGATCCTGAGAGGCATATTCGGTGGCATCTGTGAAAATGGTATTTGGAGGAGGAGGTACAACTACGAGGTATACCACAGATATAAACATATATTTGGTGGAAAAGACGTAGTATCTCTTATAAGAATAGGACGACTAAGATATGCAGGACATCTAGCAAGATCACAGCATAACAACCCTCCTAGAAGAATCCTTATGTCACAACCTGTGGGAAGTAGAAAGAGGGGTAGGCCAAAACTTAGATGGAAAGATGGTGTAGATGAGGATGGGAGAAAAATAGGCGCAGCAAACTGGCAACGGTTGGCAATGGATAGGACTGACTGGCGTAATAGACTTCGGAAGGTCGAGGCTCTTTCATAGGGCTGTAGCACCATTGATGATGATGATACGAGACTGGTTACCTACCAAAAGACTGGCCACTACCGATATTCATTCCACTTCCCAAAAAAGCCAGCGCTAGAAAATGTGAAGAACATAGATTAATTAGTTTGATGAGCCATGTACTTAAAGTACTCCTTACTATCATTCACTCGCGCATATACACCAAATTGGAAGAACAGTTAAGTGAAGTTCAATTTGGATTCAGAGCAGGAGCAGGACTCGGAACGAGGGAAGCACTTTTCAGCTTGCAAGTTCTAATACAGAGAGCCAGGGATGTCAACTGCGATGCGTATGCATGTTTCATAGATTTCGAGAAGGCAGTTGATAAAGTCCCACATGGAAAACTAATCGATATCCGAAAATCATCAGGACTCGATGGTAAGGATATAAGACTTGTCTCAAACTTATATCTCCACCAAAAAGCAACAGTTCGATTCGAAAATGAACTGTCCGAAATCTTCACAGTCGAAAAAGGAGTTAGACAGGGTTGCATACTGTCACCAGCATTATTTAACACATACTCTGAAAACATCTTTAGAGAGGCCTTGGACGAATCAGAAGAAGGTATTGCAGTAAATGGACAACTTATAAATAATATTAGATATGCAGACGATACAGTATTGTTGGCAGATAGTGCGCAGGGGCTCCAAAGGATCATGGATAATGTTGTAGAAGCATGTAACAAATACGGCCTAAAACTAAACTGTAAGAAGACAAAAATAATGATCATTAGTAAAAACACCAACATAAACGCCCAAATTACTGTAAACAATACACCCCTAGAGAGAGTACAGAAAATATGCTATCTCGGCTGCAGTATTAAGGATACCTGGGATCATAGCTACGAAATAAGAACTCGTATTGAAAAAGCCAGAAGCTGTTTTAACAGTCTTAGGAAAATTATGTGCAACTTGTCTTTAAGGGCCGGTATTTCAATAGCTACTTAAGCTTTTGCTTAGCTAAGCCTGTGTCAAAAGTTAAGGAGAAGCTTAAGCCGGGTGCCGTATTTCCATCATTTTCTTAACTAAACTGATGCTCAACTGTAAAGTTAATTGGTTTGGTACTTCTGAATACGTCAAAATGCCAGAACTAACTGTTCTGAAGGTACCTTAAGCTAGCATGGCCACATGAGCAAAACCGAATTTAACCTAAGCCAGAATTTTTCACCAATTTTTCACTAATTTATTACCACCCTAATAATTTTTCACCCCTTAACCCCGCTTCAGGAGAGATGTCACGCTAGCTTAACATTCAAGCTAGCAAAATTCTCGATAAAACGGCATTGCATGAGCGGAATCAAATTTAACCTCTGCAATAATTTTTCACCCATGTTAAACTAATTTATTACCACCCTAATAATTTTTCACCCCTTAACCCCACTTCAGGATAGATGTCAGGCTAGCTTAATATTCAAGCTAGCAAAATTCTCGATAAAACGGCATTGCATGAGCGCAATCAAATTTAACCTATGCAATAATTTTTCACCCATGTTAAACTAATTTATTACCACCCTAATAATTTTTCACCCCTTAACCCCACTTCAGGATAGATGTCAGGCTAGCTTAATATTCAAGCTAGCAAAATTCTCGATAAAACGGCATTGCATGAGCGCAATCAAATTTAACCTATGCAATAATTTTTCACCCATGTTAAGTTAATTTATTACCACCCTAATAATTTTTCACCCCTTAACCCCGCTTCAGGAGAGATGTCACGCTAGCTTAATATTCAAGCTAGCAAAATTCTCGATAAAACGGCATTGCATGAGCGGAATCAAATTTAACCTATGCAATAATTTTTCACCCATGTTAAACTAATTTATTACCACCCTAATCATTTTTCATCCCTTAACCCCACTTCAGGATAGATGTCACGCTAGCTTAATATTCAAGCTATCAAAATTCTCAATAAAACGGCATTGCATGAGCGGAATCAAATTTAACCTATGCAATAATTTTTCACCCATGTTAAACTAATTTATTACCACCCTAATAATTTTTCACCCCTTAACCCCGCTTCAGGAGAGATGTCACGCTAGATTAATATTCAAGCTAGCAACATTCTCGATAAAACGGCATTGCATAAGCGGAATCCAATTCAACCTATGCAATAATTTTTCACCCATGTTAAACTAATTTATTACCACCCTAATAATTTTTCACCCCCTAACCCCACTTCAGGAGAGATGTCACGCTAGCTTAATATTCAAGCTAGCAAAATTCTCGATAAAACGGCATTGCATGAGCGGAATCCAATTTAACCTATGCAATAATTTTTCACCCATGTTAAAATAATTTATTACCACCCTAAAAATTTTTCACCCCTTAACCCCGTTTTAGGAGAGATGTCACGCTAGCTTAATATTCAAGCTAGCAAAATTCTCGATAAAACGGCATTGCATGAGCGGTATCCAGTTTAACCTATGCAATAATTTTTCACCCATGTTAAGCTAATTTATGCAGAATTTGGTGCACTATGAACTGGCCTATAACACCTTGTGGATACCGACTTGGTGTTATTTTTATTTATCATAATGACTTGTGATAACTTTTTATAAATTCAGCAATTAAGTACTTGAAACGCCACTTAAACTTGATTTATATCGGAGCTTGGTAAAGGAGTTAAGATTTAAGGACAAAAAAATCATTTTTTATAATTTTACTTTACTCTGTACTTTAATATTATTCTGAAGCTGTTTCTTTGTGGAATCTTTTTGGAAAAAATTTACTATTTTATTGGGAAATATATACTATAGTTTAAGCCAGATTAAATTAAATTTTTAGAAGAATTTTTTTACTAAGCAACACAAACTATTTTTAATTTATTAATATTTTGTATTTCAATGACGACTTCCGAAGTGGAAGTCGAAACATCAATAAAATTTCATTTTTAACTTGAATTGTGGCTTATTTACAAATAAAATAGTACATTTCTTTATACATACTATATTTATAAGTAAAATAAGAATCAATAATTACAATAATTTGTAAAATTCATATTAGAGTTTTCAAAAAGCGCATACAATTTGAAATTTTTTCTAAGACCAAAACGAACAAATTTTTTAAATCCGATCCTGATTTTTTCTAGTTTGAATAAATCAGTTGATTGGGTGGTAACATAAATGAAATATTTGTTTAAAAAAAATTAATTTTTGTAATAAAAGTTAATTTTTTTAAATCTATGGTTCACTTTACCAAACTTGTTTTTCATAGTCATTTTTCATTGTTTACCAAATTCATAGTCAAATTTGATCTTTATAAATCGTGTGGGGAAAAATAAATATGCCATAATTGCCTACTTGTCTAATTTGTAAAATTCATATTAGAGTTTTCAAAAAGCGTATACAGGGTGAAATTTTTTCTAAGACCCAAACGAACTAATTTTTTAAAGCCGGACCTGATTTTTTTCTAGTCTGAATAAATCAGTTGTTAAGGTGGTAATAGTGTAACGATTGACTAAAATAAGAGACACATCGATCTTACCGTTCAAAAATTATGACGAATACAAATTTCTGAAAAAATGCGGATTTATATGCGATCAATTTTGATGAAATATGCGCATATATGCAAAAAAATTCCAAAAATGCGCATTTCGAGAAACCACAAATTTTCTGTTCTATTCTATTCTAGGGGGTTCTTTTATAGGGGGGTGGCAATCTTATTTATTATCTTTCAAGTAAAATCCTTTTTTTATATATGCAATTTATTCACGGTTTTTACAAAAACTGCTATTTACCAATAGTTACCTATTTAAAATAAAACAACAATATCACTATAAATTATCTTCGATTATAATTCACTACAATCTGTTTTTCCAAATTCTTTACGAGGAAACATATTCTTTGATCAGATAAAATATTTTATATTATTATTCTTGATATTATTATTTTATTATATTATTATTTCAAATCAGTAGAAGTAATTGGGGCGTATTTAAAATAACTTGTTAATTTCCGTTAGAAAATCGTAAAACTATGGGTAAAGGTGTAAATTCTCTTGACAATAGAGGATTTAAAAGAATTACCAGAATTATAGGTACCTACTAAATATAATAAAAGTAAATAAAATTCGGACTTCATCACTACAACCGACAATCATTTTATAATGGCGTACTATAAGCACTAGTAATAGACCAGGGCAAATCTGTAAAAATATTAGTACATTTGGACGTTGAGAGGTGACTCAAATTTTTTACAGAAATTGCTTGAAAATAACTCAAATAATAATATTTGAGTTATCCTCCCTCTCAAAAAGGTCCGGAACATTGTTTAAATAATCAAAATGTCAAAAAATGAAGGAAAAATTCGATTTATTTCTTGGTTTTTTGATTATAACTTTAAAAGTATTCATTTCCCAGAAAAGTTTTACTGACATAAAAGTTGCATAATTAAATTTGCTACAATATAGAATTGGTAATAAATTTAAATAATAGTCACCCTTGTTGCAAAATAGCAATAATTGCGAAAAAACTATACAAAAACAAGTATTCGCATTTTACGTTTTTTAACCCTTTATGCTACACTTAGGACCTTCATATTTGACTCAGAAAAACTTTATGATACAGTAAAACAATACTCAAAATTTCATTAAGATCGGTTCAATATATTTTGCAGAATATATTTTGCAATCCAGCTTTCGCAAAAAAAAATCGTTTTTTCAAAATGTTACAGGCCTGAAAATAAAGCAGATAGCAGGTTCAATTTTTTTTTGGGTATAGAAGTGTACTGTACCTTTTATTTGCAATTTGCAAAATTAAAATAGATTAACTGTTACGGCGTCAGGAATTTTTTTAAATAAACATTAATTATTGGTGCTACGCGCAGGACAGCGGATAGTTTGCTCTAATTGGGCAATTCAATGACCTTTAATAGTGATTGATACATTTTAATTTTTATTACATTTCGATATAAATAAATAAATTTGTTTATTGCAAAATAAAAACATATACTCTATCCTTTAAAATAACACTTTTTTTAGCAAAAACTTTCTTTGTTCATATATTTTAACTTAGAGAATAAAAGTTTATTATTTTTAAACATATGCAATTGTTTAAACAATATTTCACAAACAATAAAAAAATTAGTTTGATTTTTGTGGAATTAAAATATTAAAATACAACAAAATATAGAGTAAGAAAATAATATATTAGATAAAGATTAGAAGAAATTTTGGTGGAAATCAACTTATGTGAATCGAACACCGCTGTCCAGCGCGTAGCACCAAAAATTAATGTTTATTTAAAAATTTCCTGACGCCGTGGTAATTATTCGATTTTAATTTTGCAAATTGATAATGAAAGGTACAGTACACTTCTATAAGCAAACATAAAATTCAACTTACTCTCTGCTGTATTTTCAGTCCTGCAACATTTTCAAAAAAATGAATTTTTTTGCGAAAGCTGGATTGCAAAATTTATTTTGCAAAATCTATTAAACTGATCTTAATGAAATTTAAAGTGTTGTTTTACTATATCATAAAGTTTTTCTGGGTAAAATATGAAGGTCCTAAGTGTAGCATAAATGGTTGAAAAACGTAAAATTCGAATACTTGTTTTTGTATGGTTTTTTTCGCAAGTACATATTGCTATTTTGCAACAAGGGTGACTATTTTTTAAATTTTTACCCAATTCTATATTGTAGGAAATTTAATTACGCAACTTTTATGTTAGTTAAACTTTTCTCAGAAATGAACAGTTTTAAAGTTATAATCAAAAAACCAATAAAAAAATCGAATTTTTCCTTCATATTTTGACATTTTGATTATTTAAACAATGTTTCGGACCATTTTGAGTGGGAGGATAACTCACATATTATTATTTGAGTTATTTTCAAGCAATTTCTGCAAAAAAATTTGAGTCACCTCTCAACGTCCACCTCAAAACAGATGAGCCCTGGACTATAAGTACTTTGTGTAAAGATCGGGTATTTTCTAAGAAAAAATGAAAGGAAGTGAATGAGCCGTCTCTCTTCAGGTAGTTCTCGAATTAATATATGAAGGGCTTAATGTGAAACAATGACAAGCCTCAAAAAGGTAAAAGTGAGATATTTGACTTTGAATGTTAAAAATAATTTTAAAAAATCCAGTAAAAAACAACTTTTATTGTTTTAGTTTAGATATTTCGATGCATCATGCCCTATGAGATCATAGTTGACAACAATATTAATAAAATTACTTGAAACTCGAGAAAAAACAGCATTTATTAAAAAAAATGTGGCATGTTACATTATTCCATTAATAATAAATACCCAAATTTTAGATATATTTAGATTCAGAATTTTCTATTATTGACTGAGTTCATGGTGGTTTTAACCCTATACGTGTTAAACAGTGTTTATTTCTTTGTCTCCATCAACTTGTTCAAATTTTTGACGGGTGTGTTTGGTTTTGTCTTTTTTATTGACGGACCTTGTTCATTATCCTACAACCAAATGCAATAATATAACAAGCCACGTCATAAGCCACTACATTAATCTTGATATGGTAATAATGTGACAAGCCACATTTACGAAAAAATTACATATCGCTGTATTTTCATTACATGAGTCACTTCTAGATTGTACCGGGTGTCCCAATAAGAATGGCGCTCAGCCATATCTCAGGAACCGTTTATAGTACAGCTTTGGGAAAAAAAAATTATAACAAAAGTTGCCTCGAGAATAGCCTGGAAATTATTTTCATAATTGTAAGTCCACCCCTAGAGGGCGTAATTGAATATCAAAAATTAAAAAATCGAAATTTTACAAAATTTGCCTAATGAAAGGGCACTGGAAATCCGATTATCGTATTCTTCATAAAATTATGCGCATATTTTATTTCACAAGTTTAAGCCTACCTATGCAAATAAGAGGTGGGGGTGAATGGGAACCTTGTTATGAAAAAATCGATGTAAGTCCGGTTCTGCTTAATCGATTTTTGCAAACTTTGTCTTGTTGAAAATAGCTCTTTTTTGTCAATGTAATAGTTATAATTTGGAAACAGCCTATTACGTAATATGCCGGCTAGGAGGCGCTATTTATTTTCTTTTTAGAAATCTAGGTTTCTTTGGAAAATATCAAATACAAGTATGTATTTTTTTTCCTGCAATACAAAATTAGACCAAATTAGCAACAGAATACCGAAAACCTCCTGTCGATACCTTTTTTTCTATTTCGAGATATCTTAAGACACGTGTAAATTTTAAACATAACTGTTGCTGTCATATAAGTGGAAATATATAAAAGCAAGTAGTGTGCGTGCTATGGAAAAAAACAAAGAAACATTTTCCAGATGTCACCGTATATATTAAATCAAAACAAAATATGAAAAACTCTACTACTGGGGTGACGTCTTTGGGGATATTTCATTGCATATATTCTAGCCGCAACAGTTGCATTCCTTATGCATCATGTCAAATGCTTCTTAGTTTGTAAGAATCATCTTGAATTTCACTCTGTATAAATTTTATATAAAATTTAATAGAAACAAACCGCAACAAACCATCAATGAACAAATTTTTATGTTTTACTGATTTGAAACATAATTTGACACATGATGACTTTTTGAAGTTAATACTTCTAATAGTTCTATTTTTTTCCATAGCACACTACTTGTTTCCACTTTGACTTCCTTAACCTAGTTTACCGGTGACAATAACAGTTATGTATTCATCTTAGTTGGGAATAGGATAATTGATATTAAAATATAATGAAATAAAAATTAAAAATTTGTGTAGAAAATCTGACGATTTTACATTTGCTACGATTCATCGAGAGAAAAGCAAATGCGCGGAGGCAACAATTCATAAAAATTTACATATTAACGCTATTTTTTGGTATTATTTTAAGTATTAAAATTAGTGTAATATTTAAATAAAAATAAAATTAAACTGTTTAAAATATATTTATTTCAGGGTGTGTGTACAAAGTACACACACCCTTTTTTTGTTATATTTTATAGTGTTATTTGTCTTATTGTTGTTTTGATTCATTATATACGGTGACATCTGGACAATGTTCCTTTGTTTTTTTCCATAGCACACTACGTGCTTCTATATATTTCCACTTATATGACAGCAACAGTTATGTTTAAAATTTACACGTTTCTTAAGATATCTCGAGATAGAAAAAAGTTATCGACAGGCGGTTTTCGGTATTCTGTTGCTAATTTGGTCTAATTTTGTATTACAGGAAAAAAAATACATACTTGTATTTGATATTTTCCAAAGAAAACTAGATTTCTAAAAAAAACAATAGCACCTTCTAGCCGGCGTATTACGTAATAGGCTGTTTCTAAATTATAACTATTACATTGACGAAAAAGAGCTGTTTTCAACAAGACCAAGTTTGTAAAAATCGATTAAGCAGAACCGGACTTACAGCGATTTTTTCATAACAAGGTTCCCACTCACCCCCACCTCTTATTTGCACAGGTAGACTTAAACTTGTGAAATAAAATATGCACAGAATTGTATGAAGAATACGATGATTGGATTTCTAGTGCCCTTTCATTAGGCAAATTTTGTAAAATTTCGTTTTTTTAATTTTTGATATTCAATTACCTACGCCCTCTAGCGGTGGACTTACAATCATGAAAATAATTTCCAGGCTTTTCTCGGTACAACTTTTGTTATAAAATTTTTTTTCCCAAAGCTGTAGTATAAACGGTTCCTGAGATATGGCCGAGAGCCATTCTTATTGGGATACCCGGTACATAGTCAGGGTTACGGTCACTGTCATCGAATTCAAGTCAACTTTACTATTTTTCTTGCTAGAATCATCAGAACTCAATAATTATCCGAATTGCTTCCGCCCATGTTCGCCATTTTGATGTGGCTTGTCATTATGTCAAGTAGCTACTAGAGACAAACTAGACCTATGCAATTGTGTGACCATAGATTTATCGGGCCATCTATTAACGAAGGGCTGAGATAATTTGTTAGTGGCTTGCTATACTATTACTTTAACCAAGAATAACACTAACTTGTTTTGAAATCATGTGTGGCTTGTCATTGTTTCACATTAAGCCCTTCATATATAGGGTGAGGCAGATAAAGGGCCTATTAGAAATATCTCGAGAACTAAAGACAATTGAATTATGAAAATTGGAATAAGGGGGTTTTGAAGACTGATCTATTTAATGAAAATATTTTCATCTATTTGGTACTTCCGGTTATACCGGACGTTGCTTATAACTTCGTTTTTTTAAATGGGACACCCTGTATATTTTTACATTTTTGGATTCTCCTCGAGTTCTTCTTTCTTAAAATATAAGGTTTTGTAATAATATACAGGGTAGGTTAAAAGATAATTACGTTTCCTTATTAATTTCGTAGCAATATTCCCACCCTGTAGGATTGTAGTAGTTTGACATAATAAACTCTATTTATGTTCAAATGATTTTTAATAAAGTCTACTATTGTTAACAATTATTAGTGTAGCTAAATTTTTAACTTTAGTATACAGGGTGGGTCGAAACTCGGAATGAGTATTTTCTGAGTTTTCTTAAATGGAACACCCTATATTTTAGTATTGTAATGAAATGAAATTTCATGGTACTTTTTACTTCTTAAGCATTCCGTATACCTAACTGCTTTAGTTTGTGCTTAATTGTTAATCGAACCAACAATATTAACTTCGATGGTATTTTGATACCTCAACTACTATTGGCAATTTTAAGTATCAGTATAGATTAATATGTATTTATTTCCAAAAAATTATTTGTGACTGAATATTTTCACGGCCAACCTAATACAATTTCACCTATTTTGTGTTGCAATTAATGTTTGGTTTTAATCACCAATAACTCACAAATTAAAAAAGTTAGGTATAGGGAATGCTTAAGAAATTAAAAAGTACCATAAAATAACATTTCATTACAATACTAAAATACAGGGTGTTCCATTTAAGAAAACTCAGAAAATACTCATTCCGAGTTTCGACCAACCCTGTATACTAAAATGAAAAGTTTAACTATACCAATAACTCTTAACAATAGTAGACTATATTAAAAATCATTTGAACATTAATAGAGTTTATTATACCAATTTTTATTATACCAAGGTCAAGGCGAAGGTGACTTAATGAAGATGATAAAAAAGAGAAAACTTGAATATCTGGGGCATATAATGAGAGGTAGCAGATACAGCATGCTGCAGTTAATACTCAATGGAAAGATCGACGGAAAAAGAGGAATTGGTCGAAAGAAATATTCATGGCTCCGAAACCTTCGTCAATGGACTGGCTTATCAGCAGATCAATTGTTACATGCCGCACAAGATCGAGAACGATATCGGCAAATTGTTATGGAAGCTACCTACGCCTAAAAATTTGGGCACGGTACTTAAAGAAGAAGATTATACCAATCTACTACAATCCTACAGGGTGTTAATATTGCTACGAAATTCATAAGAAAACGTAATTATCTTTTAACCTACCCTGTATAATATTACAAAACCTTATATTTTAAGAAAGAAGAAATCGAGGAGAATCAAAAAATGTAAAAATATACAGGGTGTCCCATTTAAAAAAACGAAGTTACAATCAACTTCCGGTATAACCGGAAGTAGCAAAGAGAAGAAAATATTTTCGTTAAATAGTTCATACCTCAAAACCCCTGTATTCCAATTTTCAAGATTCTCTTAGCTTTAGTTCTCGAGATATTTCTAATAGGCCCTTTATCTGCCTCACCCTGTATACATACGACAGCCTGTGCGGGGAAATATTTTGTGTTGAATTAAAAAATTAAAAAATTTTTTTGGACTTAAATGTTTTTAAATAGGCCCAAAATAGCATGTTTCTTTAAAAATATGCAAAATTTAGTAAAGTTCTCAAATATGTGAAATATGCATGCAACATGCATTTAGCATAAAATCCGCTCCCTACTCATGACTCACCCTGTATAGGGTGGAAGGCACTTATGAAACAAAATTATTTCTGTCCTTGTTTTAAACAATTTTAAAAAACGCCGAGACCCGTCCATTTTTAAATATAAATATACGCTTTATAAACCTAAATTTGATTGTACAGGGTGATTCACGCAAGTCTAGCATAGTCCATAAGCTTTATTTTTAATGAAACACCCTATATATTTTTATATTTTTAAAAGCTGCTTTTAACAACCTGATTTCATCGAACTACATCATGTATGGTATATTATGAATAATACAGGGTGAAATTTTGAAATTATAATGTGTGGAAACCACTTATGGAAAAAAATTGTTTGTGACCTTATTTTAAAAAATTATACCAAATTGTTCTATATGGTCCACATATTGTTCACTTTGAGCGTCCAGTTTGGGGCGGGGAGAGATGGGGAGATGGGGGAGAAGTCGGTAAATTAGTAGTTTTTTACGTTTTTCGTCAATATTTCTAAATCTATGCTTTAGGATTAGGTTAGGTTAGATACATAGAGAGAATGGGAAGTAAACGAATGCCAAAAATGGTACTCTCACGAAGACCAATACAAAAGAGGAGGAAAGGCAGGCCAAGGAAAAGATGGAAGGACAGTGTATATGAAGACTTGAAGAAAAGTAACATTGAGAGATGGAAAGAACTAGCATTGGACAGAAGGAGATGGAGTGAGGTGGTGAAGGAGTGTATAAAAAGATTGAAGTGTATTTAAATAAAATTTACAAATTTTATAAGTTATGTAAGTTATACTAAGTTATTTATTATATTATTTATGTAATCAGAAATGTAAACATTTTAGCCCTAGGCCTACAAGGCCTGTTGCGCTTAATAAATAAATAAATAATCCTTTAGGATAAACAATGTTCTATATAAAAATATTCTACATAAAATTTAACAAAATTTCATAAAAAAAGGTCCTATACATAATTGTTATAAAATCAACGGTTCCGGAGTTACGGAGGGTGAAAAGTGGAGGTGATGATGATTTTGGGTGGTGAGGTTGACGTTTTTCAAGGGCTTATCACTAACATACCATCGGCCACTAAAATAGCAAATTTTATTTACAAAACACAATGCTGTTAAAGACAATTTCTTTCATCAGTAGTAATACCTATTATAAACAATTCCGCTCACGAGGTGTCATTTTTTGGAATTCTGCTGGCTTGAATATTAATCTAGCGGAACATCTCCCCTGGAGTGGGGTTAAGGGGTGAAAAATTATTAGGGTGGTAATAAATTATTTTAACATGGGTAAAAAATTATTGCATAGGTTAAATTGGATTCCCTCATGCAATGCCGTTTTATCGAGAATTTTGCTAGCTTGAATATTAAGCTAGCGTGACATCTCTCCTGAAGCGGGGTTAAGGGGTGAAAAATTATTAGGGTGGTAAAAAATTAGTTTAACATGGGTGAAAAATTATTGCATAGGTTAAATTTAATTCCGCTCATGCAATGCCGTTTTATTGAGAATTTTCTTAGCTTAAATGTTAAGCTAGCGTGACATCTCTCCTGAAGCGAAGTTAAGGGGTGAAAAATTATTAGGGTGGTAATAAATTAGTTTAACATTGGTGAAAAATTATTGCATAGGTTAAATTTAATTCCGCTCATGCAATGCCGTTTTATTGTGAATTTTATTAGCTTGAATGTTAAGCTAGCGTGGCATCTCTCCTGAAGAGGGGTTAAGGGGTGAACAATTATTAGGGTGGTAATAAATTAGTTTAACATGGGTGAAAAATTATTGCATACGTTAAATTTGATTCCGCTCATGCAATGCCGTTTTATCCAGAATTTTGCTAGCTTGAATGTTAAGCTAGCGTGACATCTCTCCTGAAGCGGCGTTAAGGGGTGAAAAATTATTAGGGTGGTAATAAATTAGCTTAACATGGCTGAAAAATTACTGCATGGGATAAATTGGATTCCGCTCATGCAATGCCGATTTATCGAGAATTTTGCTAGCTTGAATATTAAGCTAGCGTGACATCTCTCCTGAAGCGGGGTTAAGGGGTGAAAAATTATTAGGGTAGTAATAAATTAGTTTAACATGGGTGAAAAATTATTGCATAGGTTAAATTGGATTCCGCTCATGCAATGCCGTTTTATCGAGAATTTTGCTAGCTTGAATATTAAGCTAGCGTGACATCTCTCCTGAAGCGGGGTTAAGGGGTGAAAAATTATTAGGGTGGTAATAAATTAGTTTAACATGGGTGAAAAATTATTGCAAAGGTTAAATTTGATTCCGCACATGCAATGCCGTTTTTTCGCGAACTTTGCTAGCTTGAATATTAAGCTAGCGTGACATCTCTCCTGAAGCGGGGTTAAGGGGAAAAAAATTATTAGGGTGGTAATAAATTAGTTTAACATGGGTGAAAAATTATTGCAAAGGTTAAATTTGATTCCGCACATGCAATGCCGTTTTTTCGCGAACTTTGCTAGCTTGAATATTAAGCTAGCGTGACATCTCTCCTGAAGCGGGGTTAAGGGGTAAAAAATTATTAGGGTGGTAATAAATTAGTTTAATATGGGTGAAAAATTATTGCACAGGTTAAATTTGATTCCGCTTATGCAATGCCGTTTTATCGAGAAGTTTGCTAGCTTGAATGTTAAGCTAGCGTGACATCTCTCCTGAAGCGGGGTTAAGGGGTGAAAAATTATTAGGGTGGTAATAAATTAGTGTAACATGGGTGAAAAATTATTGCATAGGTTAAATTTGATTCCGCTTATGCAATGCCGTTTTATCGAGAATTTTGCTAGCTTAAATGTTAAGCTAGCGTGACATCTCTCCTGAAGCGGGGTTAAGGGGTGAAAAATTATTAGGGTGGTAATAAATTAGTTTAACATGGGTGAAAAATTATTGCATAGGTTAAATTGGATTCCGCTCATGCAATGCCGTTTTATCGAGAATTTTGCTAGCTTGAATATTAAGCTAGCGTGACATCTCTCCTGAAGTGGGGTTAAGGGGTGAAAAATTATTAGGGTGGTAATAAATTAGTGAAAAATTGGTGAAAAATTATGGCATATGTTAAGTTGGGTTTTGCTCATGTGGCCATGCTAGCTTAAGGTACCTCTGTTCTGAGGTAAAAACCAGTACTGTTGACGTTTAATTTTACATTGTCATCTGTATCAATGACAATTACTTCACTTAATTTTGTGTACATGGTACATTGTGTTGTTAGTTTATTGTCTATATTTTCTCTGGTTATATTTTTATTGTTATTTTGCATAAGCAATAGATCCGTCTTTGTAATTTTGTTTATTAGATATATTCCTTAAAATGTCAAATTCGAATGTAAGTTTATTTTTGTAAAACCACCAAGCATTGTAGAAATAAATAATTTTCATGTGCCTACACCTTCCAAAAGTAGTAAGAATTTTAATAATCGTTATTAGGATTAATAAATTAATAGATTAATAGATTATTATTTAATAATCTAATAATAACTTTATTACTCAAAAGTTGGTTTTCAAAATAACTTTAATAATCTATAGAATTAACCTCAAAAAACAGAAAACAAATTTTAAGTAAAGACTTAAACCAACTCCCGCGCGAGCTTACAATTATTTGGTTTAAGCCTCAAATTGAAGTGGAAATACAGGCATCTAAGCTTAAGCAAAGGCTTAAAGTAAGCTTTGGCTTAAGTGAGGTTGGAAATACCGGCCCTTAGTATCAATGTAAGCATAAGAATTCTTAGATGTTACGTCTTTAGTGTCCTTCTCTACGGAGTTGAAAGCTGGAGCATGACAGAAGATGCCATAAAACGGTTAGAGGCGTTTGAAATGTGGTGTTACCGGCGTATGTTGAGGGTCTCATATATACACCACACAACTAATATAACTATTCTCCAGGGGCTAAGAAAAGACAAAGAAATGGTTAATACCGTAAAAAACAGAAAATTGGCTTACTTCGGCCACATTATGCGTAATGAAAAATACCGACTGCTACAGTTGATTCTACAAGGCAAGTAAAGTTGAGGGCAGGAGAGGCCCTGGACGTAGACGTATATCCTGGCTAGCCAATCTTAGAAAGTGGACTGGTCTAACGTCAACTGATCTATTTCGGGCTGCCGTAAATAGAATAAGATGGGTCAATGTGGTCGCCAACATCTCCAGAAGATAGACACCTTTAGAAGAAGAAGAAGGTAGCCAAGGGCAGTCTGAAATAATGCGTGCTCGAGCTCGACGTTTGTTCCGCGAGAAATTAGTGTGTTTTCAAAAATGTTCGTAAAGTAAGGCTAGATACGCTAGATAAAGTATATGCTAGATAAAGTACTTATATTTGTTTTTAACAATTACATGTAAATATTATTGTAATGTAAATGTAAAATGTTATATGACTGGTAACAATAACACAAAAAAACTCATAACACACCACTGAAAACTAATAAATTACATCTTCTCTTTTTTATCTTAAACCTGCACTTTTAACTTTTTAACACCTGTGACTGATAAATTTGAATATTTAATTTGGAGAGAATATGAACCTTTTATTTTCTTTTGGTATCGATACTGTATATCAAGTTCAGGCCATATATCAGGCCATAGGTCTGTCCAGTAAACAATTGCTTACACACCTTTGACCAAAGGCGTATCATAAGAGGATCCACAATACACATATTGTGGTAATGATATTTTTATAATTATTGTATTATTGAGTATGTACATGAAATTACTTTACCACAAAAAATGAGAAAAATTTCAGTAAGCATACACTTTACCACTATATTTGTCATTTCCCAAGAAACTGTATAATTGACTCTACTGTTTGTTTTATACGAGTTGTCAGAATTTTTAGTTCAGCTTTTTGTCATATTTAGTAGTTCTAATAGTTTCAAACTTAAACGAGATATTGTTTCTTGCAATTATCCCGTAATTTATGTCTAGATTAGTTCAGTGATTAAGTTTGCAATGATACGGTGGCAGTCACAACACCTCAACTCAAAGTTTTTTGCACTTCTTCTTCTTCTTCTAAGCCTTCTATCGTCCATTTAAGGACATAGGCCTCTCCCAACTCTTCCCATTGATCTCTATTCTGGACAAGATACTTCCAATTTGTTCCTGCTATTGTTTTTATGTCCAGTGGCGGACCCAGAAATATTGTTTGGGGGGAGGTCATGGGTCTTGAGGGTGATTTAATTACCTTTCTCTGAGGCAAGGTCCCTTAGTCTTACCAACCCTAGTATACGTGGGTTGACAATTATGGGGGGGGTCATGACCCCCGTGACACCCCTGGATCCGCCAGTGTTTATGTCATCTAACTATCTCATCTGTAGTCTTCCTCTCGGTCGTTTACTTTGGTAAGGTCTCCAATGTTGTATTGAGGCATTCTAACATTAGTTTTTTTGTCTAACAGTGTGGTCGGCGAAGCTCATTTTGAGATTGGCAGTTTTTGTTTTGATATCCTCGACTTTGTTTGATCTTACCAAGTCGTTCCTCTTTGTATCTGACATTCGTATATCTAGTACTTCTCTTTCCATTTTCCTTTTTGTTGTGGTTAGTTTATTCATATTGGCCTTGGTTACGGTCCAGGTTCATCTAAAACACTTTATAAATTTTGGCGTTTTCGTAGAATAACGAGACTATAAAATCTCCTTTTAGGTATTCTTTTTCTGCCTTTATTTGTTTTCTTATTAATCAATCTAAAATCACTATTATTTTCCAGTTACGATGATGTAATGGTGTGTTTAATCTTGAATTCTAATTGGTATTAGCCAGCATTCAAGAGTTTAAAAGGTCGCGTTTAAAACAAATTTTAACAAACCTTGACCTACAAATTTTTAACTTCCCAAATATGAGTGAGCATTAATTCGTGCAAAATTTTCAACAAATTTCTCTTGTTACATTTGGCAAAAAATCGTCACTATTGTTGTCTGCTAAAAGTTTGTCTAGGTTAGGTATCTTATTTTGAAAATAAGATTATTGAACTTTTATACAAATTGCTTGTTTTACAATAACGTATACTTCATGGGGATTTCTTCCTGTTGATGGATTTGGTGATTGTGAAATAGGTCGGTTATATACAATATATTACGTTCACTACTTTTCGTCAATGACCAAGTCATTTTTGCACAAGACAAAGAGGACCATTAAATGTATGATAAGGGAATTAAAGAAAAAGCATGAGCTATGGGGACTCAACATAAATATGTGTAAGACCGAAGTACTTGTATGAAAGATATAAAAATGAATATAGCACGGGAAGAAGAAGCCACGAAAGTACTTCATGGAGTGATATGGAACAACACTCTTACCAAAGAAAACAAAAACAAAAAAAAAAGATATTTCAGAGCATAGTGCTGAATATAACTTTATATGTAGCGGAAGTATGGCCAATCATAACTGCAATACAAACTAAAATAAGAACAGTTGGATTGGACTTTATGGGAAGATGTCTACAAATCACCAGAGATGATAGAATAAGAACATAGGAAATATGGAACAGAACGAAAGTAGAATGCTTAATTACAGAAAGTTGGAGAGCAGAGCCGTCAACTGGTAGCTACAGGCATGTACAAAGAATGCCACAGCACAGGTGGCCGAAAATAATAGTGGAATGGGACCTACCGTGAAGAAGACGGAAAGGAAGAGCATGCCATGAGATGGAAAACGTACATACAAAATGCTATGATAGATAGAGGCCTCAGAGAAAGTGGCGGGAAGAATAAAGTGAAGTGAAGAATATACTTCTCGAAAGAATAAATTTCTCGATAAATTATACAGTTATTAAAAATATTTCTTATTTCAAATATAGACACAAGTTTAAAAAGCTTTGAGGGAATTAAAAGTATTGAGGGATTAAAAAATATAATTCCAGGTCCTTTCGAAATACTCGCGGTACTACCATGTATAAGGCTGATTATAATTTATGGGACATAATTTGAAAGGTACCAACGGGTGTATTTTGATTAGTCAACACAAAAGACCAAAATTACGAAGGTGGTCGTGTTTTGTTCACATACAATCTTGGTCAACGGGACAATGTGACAAAAGGGTGTGTACTACCTTTGAGTCTTATCGGCGCGCTTCGGGTGCCCACAGATTCGGGTGCTTCTTTCAGTGGTTACACTATTTTTATTTTAAGTGAAATGCGCGGGTGGTCAACCATGTTGGAAAGAGTGCCAATTCTATTAAAAAAAAAAATTACTCCGTGCCATTATATACCAACTTTTTCAATTAGTATATTATTTTATACATAATATAAAATGTTCTCATGAAAAATATTGCGCAAAAATATTTTTTTTTCGGAAATCAGTCAGGGAATTTAGATATTTTTGACATTTTTGAAAAAATCGTTCGATATTTCTTTTTTCTACGAGCGTGCAAAATTGCTACTTTCGCGCACGCATTTTAGTTTAGAAAGTTTCACTTTTCCGCACGCGTGTTACTTTTCCGCAGGCGTGTTACTTTTCCGCACGCGGTTTTTACTTTTCCGCACGCGTGTTAATTTAGATATGTTAATATGGCCTTAAAGTAATTATAATACAAGCAATAAACTAATATTTAGATATTATTTACTAATTTATTTCAAATATATTTTATTGTGTTCCTGTTTTAATGAAATTAACGCGACAAATCGATGAAATAAAATTATTTTGACATAAATATTCGAAAGTCAAATCGGTAGACAATAACAGTCGTTTTGAATCATCGTCATGGAAACCAAGATCGTCGTCATGCTAACTAATTATATTGAAAGTTTGGTTTTGACAACCTTGTCAAAGAATTAATTTGTGTATGTATTTTCATATTAATTAAATTAATTGATTAAGATTTGGTAATTTTTTAAAGACACTTAGAAAAAATATTGTTCCTAACTCTTGCAGAAAGTCTCTTTTCCGAACTCGACTGAAGAAGTGGAAAAATATTTTCCTCCCTAGGGAGGAAAAGTACAACTTTGCTCCCTACAATCCGGTCCGGAAAAGTATACTTTCGGTAGAGGTAGGTGGAAATAGTTATTTTCCTAACTAGTGCGGAAAGTGGTACTTTCACGCACGAGACTGTCGTTGACCCTAACGACGCGATAGCGGAGTTCGGGCAAGCAGTCGAGTGCGGGGAAAATACTTTCCGCATGAGTTAGGAACAATATTTTTTCTAAAGCCATACGTTTGGAATAAAGCCACAAAAAATAGAGATATATCAATTTTTATTTAGAAGTGAAAATACACAAATTAATTCATTGACAAGGTTGTCAAAACCAAACTTTCAATATAATGGGTTACTACGACGACGATATTGGTTTCCATGACGACATTCAAAACCATTGTAATTTTCTACTGATCTGAATTTTAAATATTATGTCAAAATAATTTTATTTCATCGAAATATCGCGCTAATTTCATTAAAACATGAACATAATAAGTTAAATTTGAAATAAATTAGTAAATAATATCTAAATATTAGTTTATTGCATGTATTATAATAACGTGTGATCCAAAATTATTGTCACCGTAGGTGGCTCTGAACGACAAAGATAGAGAGCTATACAGTGCATGTCTATTCTTAACTCAGATATATTTACCAGTTTACGTCAACTTTGCAGTGTACGTCAACTTCAAGAAAAGTTAGGTTATGTAGAGATGTTGGTTGTTTGATTTTGTTTATTATTGTTACTTATAATTTTGTTAATTCTTTTTATTTTTGATTAAAGTTCAGTGTTAAAGGTTTTGACTGATTTTTTATGTTTTATAATGTTAATCAAAATTAATTGATAAACCAATGATATAAATTCAGATTAAAAGAGGACATACGTAATTTTTTGCACGGCTAGCTTTGATCCCATTAATTTTGGATCGCTCGTTATATTATAATGCCATATTACAAGGTATTTTACTTTCCTGCAGTGCGGGAAAATTTACTTTCACGCACGCCGTATGGGAAAGTGCAACTTTCGGAAACGAAATGCGTGCGTGAAAGTGGCTCTTTTAGCACGACCGTAGAAAAATGTTATTTCCTTACTTTGATAATAAGAAAATATTTTTTACTTACAGCAGAAGATTGGATCTTGGAACCAAGCTTCAATAAGTATGCCAGTAGAACATTTTCTGAGAAAGAACTTGCATTTTTATTCTTACGATAGTCCATGAAACGGTTGTATGAATAGCCAAATTAGTCTCTGGATTTTGTTGGCAATAAATCTAATGCAGCATTATTCACTACTTCTATCAGTTCTCGAAAGATATACAAAGAAATAGATTGCTTCTGATGTAGACCGACTATCTTGTTTCCAATATCCAGGGGCTATTCTATTTTTATTTCATATCCGTGAATCTTTGAGCTAAAAAACCGCAAAGTCGAGGACCTCCCGATGACTGATTAGATTGTACTGAATTCGCCCTTCCTACAGTCTTTTGTGGCTTTTCTCGAAACAGTAACCAGTATTAACAAGAACCAAGTGAGTAACATAATGCAATGTTGCGCGACTTCAGCATTTAACATTTGAAATACATGGTGATTCCATATAAGTTTGTTTGTGTGTATATTAAATTATTTGTGTTGTGTGTAATATTATATTATGAATTGATCATAATTAATCTATAATTTCTTAATCACACCTCTGGTCTAGAAATACATTTAGCAGCTGTGTAACCTTGCCATTACTAACTTTACCGTTAGCATTCCAAAACATTCTTCAAAAATACCTAACAAATCTAAAAATACCCCGGCACTACATCAAATTGACAAACGCAAGTGTTTCGGCAATAAAATCCTACATCCATATATATCTAGCACTGATAACGATGTGTAAAATTTCTAAATAATCTGAAAAACAATAAATAATCAACTTTCAGGCTTCCACGAAATTTTCCAAAGCGTTCAAGCACGGCTACTGTCATTTTTCTTGAAGGCAATCATCGATGACAACTGACAAAACCCCAACACCCATATAACACATACCATAACAATAAATTCTACAACCATGCATCACGGTATCTCTAAAATCTAACCACAGAAAAAGAAAAAAGAAGAATAACCCGAACAGCCACCTATTAATAAACATCTCGGACGTCTTGATCAAGGCATGCCATGCGAACAGACAGGGCTGGAGTTACAATTTTTCGGAAAATTTAACAAATTCAAGTAATTAGAAAGAAAAAGAAATTTATTCCAAAAAAAAAACTAGAAAAATGTTTTTTTTATTTTTCCCTCGTGCTGCGGGACACTCAATTGGAGAAACATTGGACACTATTGGTTTCCCTTCGACGTTGAAATATTGGAACTACATAATTTTAAAAACTATATATTGTTATGCTCTACTTTAACTATTTATTTAGATTGATTGGCAAATTCCTAATTCAATTAATTATTCAATTACTTTAATCACTACCTATGTAAAACAAAAAGTAAATTCAAATTAAATATTCCAATAAATTTTATTCTCAGGGCTAATTTTGTATTTGATACAATACCTATGATTTGTGGCTTCTAGTATTTCTAGTTGCTTACTTCTTCCAGGATTGAACAGGGAAATTAAAAACATTCAATATCATATAAATGTAATATATTATTCATTTACCAAATAAGCCGTGTACATATGATTTAAGAAATACTAAATTTAACTTTGTTGCAACAATTTCTTACTTAATAAATCAAACTTTAATTCTGATATCTCTTTGTTTTAACAAAAAAATATTTAAATAAATTATTATTTTCTTATACTAAATTTAATAAATTTTACTTTTATTCATTTGAATTGAATTCTTAAATTTGAAATAACTAACTGCGTTATATAATGTTCAATAAACAAATAAGCAAATATGGTTCTGATATAAACAAATTCTCTCCCTTCCGACAAATGATTAGACCAACCTTTTTGTTTCTTCACTTCCTTTTTTTCCGGATTGCGTGGCCCTCGATGCTCCCAACGTACTCTCTGGATGTTGCGAAAAGGTCCCTCTCGTCCAAACTGCTTCCAAAACAACAAACATGACTTGCTCGAATTCTCTTACTCAATTTTCTCCTTGCTCGATATCTTGTGCAAAAAGATATCAATCAGCTACTCGTTCTAGAGAAAACAAAGGAATCTCCCTCGGACCAGGAAAACTAACTTTTCAACCGGTCGACAATTCGGTTTCAACTTGATTTTGCTCGCAAATTCCGATCACAACACTATACACTGATTTCTCACTTTTGGAAACTCGACTGCTCTCTTTAGATATCCATTATACAGTGACCCTCTCTTCTCTCGCATATTCAGACTCCAACTTTTTTATCCCTTCCACCGATCTTTTCAACCCAATCAAAAACAAACCTCTCTCAAATCCTTTCCATCCCATTTCTTAAGAACCAAATATTTTTCTATATAACTTTCCAATTTGTCAAATTTTAAGAAATATCATAATTAGATTTTTCCTACATACTAATTTTACTTCTAAAAACTAAAACAATATGTTCACCATCATTAAATCTTCCCGGAAACGTTTTAAAAACATTATTGTTCTCGCCAAACGATATGTCCACTTTCTAATCCCGAATTGTTTGTTAGTGTACCGATTCATTTCGTCGAATCATTATCACTAATCGTTTTCACTTTCCCGAAACACTGTCTAATAGCTAAATTAGATTGGGATGAGAATCTATGATCTAATGGTCTTTGATATAAATTTAATTTTCTTTTTAAATGATGAACTATAATTTTTTTGAATGAAAAAAAAAACAATTCCACAACAATATACAGGGTGTCCCGGAAAATAGTGCGTTCCTTAAAGGTGTGGGTAGAATGCACCATTTAAAAGAAAACTTTCTTATAAATTTTTTTTCTAAAGTCATCTGTTGCCCCAAAAAATTAAAATAATGTATTTTACTAAAATTTACATTTGACAACACGGCAGTTTTATTTATTTTGACACAGCTTGGATAAAAATATACAAATTGTAAACACAAACAGTCATATCATAATCACCTGTAACCCCAGAATAGGTACATCCTATTGTTGTGATATTGTCATGATTTCGATAGTGAGTATCATGATATTATGTTAATTACGTTTAGTGCAAGATTTACAGCAAGGCTATTTACCTCCAAGTAAAATAAGATCTTCAGAGAACCCGAATTTCTGTGTAAAGTGTTATGTGCAGATAAAGTTTATTTTTACGAATGGTGTGTTTAACTTTCGTGGTTGACAAAAGTATGAATTTGTGGGCTGGGAATATTTTTTATAATCATCTAATTGAACCATTCGAACTTCCCAGAAGATTGAATGGAGAAATGCAGGTACTCAAATGTTTGCAACATGTTCTATCGATGCTTCTTGAAGACGTAGCTTTATTGTAATAAAAATTTTTTATGTAAGTTAAAACACTATACAAACCTTATTTATCAGATATTTAATAAACACAAATATTATGCTGTTTTTCTATTACTGTTATCAGTATTTTATCAATGTATATTATGCCTATGATCGATGATTCATGATAGTTGAGTTCAGTAAAATTATTTTAGCACAGAATGAACGCAGCGCTGCCGGCTGTATTTGCTTTTCTGTGGACATTAATCAAATGCATTAAAATTAATAAATTATTTTTTTGAAAACGGTTGACTTAACAAAAAAAAATTATTAGACTTTTTTGCTCTAAATGGTGCACTTAGCCCATACCTTGAAGGAACGCACTATTTTCCGGGACACCCTGTATAATATCGGTTTACAACGTTCTTAGACGTCTTCCGATTTCCAATCTCCATCTCGTTCTGTCATTCCATAGATCGTCCTACAGTTCTCTGTCCCTGATTTCTCTGTCAACTCCCTCCCTGCAACTTCTTCTAGGCCTTCATGGTCTACGCCTACCTCTTGGTTGTCATTCGAGAATCTGTCTTGGTATTCTATTTTCCGGCATTCTCCTTACGTGTCCGTACCAGCTGAGTTGTTTTGTCCTGATGTCGTCAACAATAGTGTGTGTAAGCCCCATGATTTCTCGGACTCTCTCGTTTGTTATTCTGTCGCGTCTAGATATTCCCGACGAACGACGCCAGAAGTCCATTTCTGTTGTTTTAAGCATTTTCTCCGTTCTATCTTTTAGGGACCAAACTCCTTATTAAGTTGTGATGCTTTTTATTATAGTGTTGTATATTCTTCTTTTATTTTCCTTAGAGATGTTTTTATCTCACAGTACGCTGTTCAGTAAGTATATGCCTTTCCTTCTCTGTATATTTCGTTTCTTAATAGCTGCATCTAATTTTCCGTCCTCCTTCCGTTTCCGAGTGATCTTTACTCCCAGGTATTTGTAGTCTTCACATAATATTATTTCTTAATTTTCCTCTACTAGGAGGCTATGTTGGTCTCCTCCGATACTCATGTACTCAGTTTTTTTCATATTCACTTCTAAACCCCACTCTGTAAACTCTTCTAATAGTTTTCGCATCATGTAACTAAGATCTTCAGAGTCCTGTGCGATGATCACCTGCTCATCCGCAAAGCACAGCGTGTACAAAGTTGAGTTCGTTAGTGGTCTGCTCACATTCGTACATTTTTTCTTCCATTTGTTGAGTGCTGCTTCGAGGTATATTTTGAATAGTGTTGGCTTTAATTTTGATTTAACTTAAGCATGGATAAGTGCCATGCTTAAGTTAGCATTTTTAACCGATGTTTCCTTGACGGATTACTTGTAAAGGGCTTTGACCCACGTATTTTTGTAAAACTATATCTTGGTGGTTAGCACGTAAATTTCACGTGAGTATAACCTACAACTTTTCTTAATCGTAGTCAAAATTTCATAATCTTTGCATTATTTTACCAGGTTATATTCCTTTTAGGTAAGCACTGATGATGATTGGTCAACCAATCGAAAACTAGTTCTGTGATGTAGCCCTTTCTAGTGATATTAAATATATACCTTTTATAAAGGATTTTATTGTTTTTTGTATTACATGGTATACAGCCAACTACAGAAAAACTTTTTTGAGATTATCATCTCATCCAAAACCACTTACCAACGATCTCCTGAAGTACCACTGATTATAATACTAAAGATGTTGGATCCTTTAGATTTCTCCACCGCTAGAAACTAGATTGGAGAAACTAATTTGTATAAAAGTCAGAAATTTGACAATACATTGTAATGTAAGTAAAGGGTACTCACCACTGTGTGTAGCTCCCACTGTAGTGTTGCCCAAATGCAAGACCAAGACGAGACTTAGACGGTCGTGGTCTTGGTCTTGCGCCAGTACACCTGGTCTTGGTCTTGGTCTTGGTCTTAATATTGCGTTCCCGGTCTTGGTCTTGGTTTTGCAGCAAGAGTCTTGCAAGTCTCCCAGTTGCCCATTAGCCTATTGCATATCTTAGAACAACGTAACAGAGAGGTACGTTTTAAGCTTGAATATCATAGCTATAGTAAAGACTAGCCAAATTAATAAATATCTAAACAACTGACACCGGGTGGGGTTTGAACTCACGATCTAAGTGATCCCTGCCTATGTTCTAACTAACTAAAGTTAAAACTACCTCTTAAAACCCTCAAAATTTTATTTGCGTATCTCAACCGGTTTTATAGCAATAAATAAATCGTCAGTTTGTAAGAAATATTTCAACCCTCCCTATTTGGTAAACAAAGCATTTATAAAGTAAACGTTTATGAAGCAAACTGTCATTACTTTTTCGTGCAGAATTACCCATTAAAGTTTGCCATAATTATTTAAAAACATTCTGTGTTGATGAAAAACATGGCTAGTGAAAAAAGTACCTAAGTTTTTTATTATCCAATATAAGTAAATGGATAGAAAAACATAATGTTAAGAAAATACGAGGCTATAGTTGTGCTTTAATTTCAGTATGCTATTGTATGCTAGAATAATAAGTTAGCATCATGCTAGAATATTCCACAGAGTGGGAAAAAACACAGTTTGATTGGTACACCCGGTATACACAGACAATAATTGACCTGTCTAGCAACAATATCTATTATTACTGCGATATTTATAAAGAATAAGACAAAATATTGAAAAAAATCACTTAAATTGGACAACAGGTTTAGGAAATTTGAGACATTAAAAATGACCCGTTTTTAAGGTGGTGCGTTATTTTCTTGGAGAAGTGTATATCGTTAAATATATGTCCGGCATTATCTCTATACTTTTGTCTGGTTATGATACTTATAAATAATAGCCGCGCTGTTTCGGCAAATTTTGTTTAGTCGAGTGACCTCATAACACAGGACACAGTCAGCAGAAACAATACATAATAGTCCTACTATAATAATGTATACTGATAAGATTTCTGGTGTTTAGATTCCTAGAAAACTAATAATGAAAAAAATTATTTATGTAAATTTATATAAGTGCTAAGGTGACATATTTTTAAAAAGTTTGGATACGACATTCGATGTTACTGTAGGCGTCGCAACGCAGGGTTGTTGTGTTATATAATTATGAGTAGAAGACGACTATTCTCAAAACCAGGACAATTAATTTTAGAGTAAAGAAGTCGGCTGCTGAGAAAGTATGTACTAAAAAATTTTATTTTTACATTATAATAATGACCTCTGAGTACTTGTGAAATGTGTCGAGTGTTTTTTTAATGGATATTTTGATTCGCTATGTATGTTTATGGTATTGTTCGTAATGCGCATAAATCCAATTTTCAAAATTTTTTTTACAATTTTTTTTGTTTCTCATAGAGTATCTAAGAATATAGCCGAACTTATATACTCCCTAAAACGACCCTCAGTTCTAACTGCAAGACGCAAGAGTCTCGCAGGCTTAGTCTTGTTCTTGCTCAAGTCTTGCAGGGTAAGTCTTGGTCTTGGTCTTGCTAAAATTAAGCGGTCTTGGCGGACCAAGACTGCAAGACCAAGACCGATTTTGGGCAACACTATCCCACTATGTTATTTTTTTCCATTTCTGTCAAATTTCAATAAAGGAAGTTATAATTTGTTTTCGGAAACCGGAGAGCCAGTCCGGTCTCCATCCGCGAACGTTCGAGGCTCGAATCTAACCTCAAAACAGGTAATAACATATTCAGGTAGCATAAGCCGTTTGTGAAGCTTCTCTCAAAAACTTGGCTATACATCAGACCTATAATTGCACTAAGAAAGATGTGATCTTCAGTCGTAAATTTGTAAAATAAATACTAAGATCTCGGTTTGCTTTACGTGTAGTTATTTTATTTAGATGCCGAGGTACGATTTTGTTTTGTTTATCGCCTTGGTGACTGTCTTACGTTATAGTTATGATTATTTCTTTTGTTTTTTTGGTTTTTGTTTACGTTTAAGGTTGCGGCGTGCCAGCCGATGTCGGTAAAGATACTTTATTAGAAATTGTATACTGTTCGGGAAGACGGTAGCCATTTTGAAATTCTATAACATTATATCTTGGATGTTTATGTTCGAAGCGGTAGTAGATAAAGAGATGGATTTAAATATCAAACACCGGCTAGAAATAAAGTGCAGTACCGAAAGTTGATAATTTCATTATCTGTATACAAACTTTCTTCTAACTAATTATGATCTGTCACTTTTTTATAACCTTTTTTGGGAGGTAGATGTAGATCACAGCAATCAGAGCAATCCTTATTAATTTAAGCTTCCTTGTTTTTCAGAACATTATTTACTGGTTCTCGTTGTATTACTGTTTGCGCTATAGACTGCCCACGTCGAGAATGACAGTCCACATCAGTGTTGCCGATGTGACGATATGAAATTATGTTAAGCGGTTGCTAAAATTATCAGATTTTGCCAAAAATTATGTTAAAATTTTTTATCGCCAACCCCTGCCGCAAGCCACAGACCTTGGACAAAATTTCAGTAGAATTGCTCCTAATTTTTCGGTAGAAATTGTCAAATTTCGGTTGATTTTATTTTTTACTTCTTTTGCTATCACATTGCAAAAAAATGATACTTTATTATACTTCTATTATAGGTACAAGTATTCAAAAATAAACTACCTTCGTCATCAGATGATGATCAATAATCATCATTCATCATAAAAATCACTCAAAGTTTAAAATCGGTTTACGTTAAAAAATGTATTTTCTCGGCTTTTTAGAGAGCAATTTTCTTTTTTTTTTAATCCATAAGTTACTTAGTTTGATATTAATGAAATTTTTTATATGAAAACCACAATCCTCAATAGTATTCACTATTCAGGTAGGTACATTAGTCCCAAAATCAAATATAAAAGGACAAAGGTGGTCATAAAATTGATATCTGTAATATCTGTATCTGCTGAACATGTGTCGCAAGTCGCAAGCTAGTAAATGCAAATGCAAACAAATTGAAGGATTCTTGAAAATTTACTAAACTCTATTGCCAAATCTGTCCCTATAAAATTATGTTAAAATTATCAATTATGTTAAAAAAATATTTATTATCAGAATGCCATAAAAATTATGTTAAAATCTGATAATTATGTACAAATCGGCAACCCTGGTCCACATAGTACCTATTCTATTTCACTTCAAGGTTTCTCTTCTTCTTCTGCTTCTTCTTCTTCTTGTAGTGCCTATCCGTTTCGGATGTTGGAAACAGAAAGAAGGAGAAACATTATATGTCTCGGAAAGTGATGGGGTCGAAGAAAAATGGGCAAAAATTAAGTCTAATATCTCAGCCAAGGAATTTCGTGGTAAAAGAAATATAAATAAAAATAAATCCTTCCCAAAGCGAAGAACTCCATGGTTTTATGTAGAAGTGAAAGAAAACTATGAAGAAAAGAAATAGCTTACCTGAAATACGTGTCTACTAAGACACAAGAGGCATAAGATAATTACAAGACGATAAGAAACGAAACGTATGCACTTGCATGCACATGCACGAAAGAAATGGAGCATGATTTTTATAGTCTGCAAAAAGAAAACATCGCGCTTTATAAGAGACAGAACGGAGGTAAAGGAACTAATGGAACCATAACACCTATACATGGATGGACTATCTAAAAAAGCTGTCACGTACACACAAAAAGAAAAAGAAGAAGAAAAAGCGTCAGGAACAAGATCCGACACAGTCACAACACATAGAGTACTGGAAAGGGTAGACATGAGAGCAGCGGCGTAGCGTAGTGGGGGCGGCAGAGGCGGAACTTTTTAGGGGGCGGCAAAATTTAACAATAAATAATAAAAATATTTTGTAAATATTTAAACCATTTTATATTTTTATCGCAACTACAAATTCGGACCGATTGAGAGGAGCACGGTATCTTTAAAACCAAAATGAGTGACAAGAAGGCTTACTAAAATAGTTTTACCGTACATTGACTAAGGGCGAAAAAGTTTTACGTACTTGGATGGCGTATTCTCCATCTAAAGCATCATTATTTTGCTTTTTTTGTCGTTTATTTGAGAACGTAAATACACTGAATGGATCTAAATTTTGCTCATCTGATGGATTTAATAGGTACTTGGTGGAAATTAAATCCTAAGGTTTCAAGTTACGAATCAAGTGCACTACAAATCCAAAATTATTGCAAATGGAAGGAGTTAGGAGTTGGAGAGCAGACTTCAAAAATGACAGATTATTGACAAAAATAGCAAGACATAGTGGCAAAAAAAATTAAGAAATGGCAAGAAATTCTTATCAGAATGTTTGATATTATAAGATTCCTTGCCAAACAAAATTTGGCTTTACGTGGACATATAGAAAACGACACCAGAAAACGATACCAATAGAGGAAACTTTTTAGAATTGGTTAATTTAAATGCAAAATATGATCCTATACTTCGTGAACATCTTGTTCTAAAGTTCTAAAATGTGTGGCAAAATCAATCACTTATAAGTCACCACAAATACAAAACGAATTTTTTGCCATTTTGGGAAATAATGTTCACCAACATATCATCGGGCAAATAAAAAAAGAATGTGTGTGTACTTTGTACGCACGTAAGAAGTTATACTTCTATTATATGATTATATGATTATAAACGAAATTAATATACTTTTTATTTATATTTTATTTAAATATTAAATTAATTTATACTTACTACTTCTCAAACATTTTTATTAAAACAGTGCCAAAAATTAAAATAATAAAAAAATAAAACACACACAAGTACATTAAAAATGCCACAAATGATTTCTGAACATTAATTGTCGGAAAAATTTTTAACTAAATACGTATTTTCTGAAAATAAAATTATATAATAAATATACTTACAATCATAAAATGTATAAAAAAAAATAAAAAAATAAAAGTTTCTATTGGGATTCGAACCAACTTACCAAGCGGCTGGTATTTGCGTTGTATTTTGAGTCACCCGCATTAAAACTTCGCCACAGAGACAGCTTGTCATTATGTGCGAAGATCGTCTAACTAAACAGATTAACCTTTTGACATTTTTAACTTATGTAAATCAAATTATTTTGATTTTGAATTGAAATGATTTAGAATTGAAAAAATACAACAAAACATAGAGTAAGAAAACAATATATTAGGTGAATATTATTTAAATAAAAGTATTCCATACTACTTATGTATTTTGGTAGGTTCAAGGTAGGTATCGGAGCCCGTATAACGACTAATAAATTTCGCAATCACTTGCGTCGTGCAAAGTGGCTATGTTCAAATATCATAACAAAATTTGATCAACTATTTATAAAACACTTACCAGTGAAAGATTCTTTAGCTCTGAATAAGCGAGATCTGCGGCACTCATACTAGTCACAGTTTGATGAGCTTTCACATTGGCATGCAACAATCATCTCTTCTATGTAAATAAGTCCAAAAATATAATATGAAAACTATTTAAAAAGGCAGTATAACCATTAACTAACTTTTTGTTTGTTTGTTTCTCTTCCAACAAATTTTAAAACGCAACAAGCATACATTATAACCAAACCACAGTCCCACAGCTGTGCCACAGCTGCCATATTGGATAATTTTTGTCATGTCATTTGAACATCCAATCAGAACAAAGTTATAATGCGCATGCGCCCGGTCGCTAGGTTTTCCCATATAAAATTTCACCGTCATTACGCCCGTAAAGAAGTATAACTTCAAAAAGGTTAACTATTATTCAATTATATTCGACAGCACTCCAGATCTTTCCCATAAATATCAAACGAGTCAGGTATTAAGATCCGTAGTAATTGAAAATCAGGAAGTAAAAGTAATGGAATCTTTTTATACTTCATTGAAACTAAAGACAAAACTGCTGAAAGAATTTCAAAGATGATTTTGGACAAGATTCAAGCTGATGGCCTAGATATAAGCAACTGTAGAGACCATGCATATGATAATGCTGCTGTTATGGCTGGAAAGCATTCAGAAATTCAGCAAAGAATTCAAGAAATAAACCCTAAAATTGAATTCGTACCTTGCTCAATCATTCGTTAAACCTAGTTTGTTTACACGCTGCCTCGGTTAAGGTGGATTCACTAAATTTTTCGGCACTTTAGAACGTTGCTATTCTTTTTTTCCTCATCGAAACATCATTGGGAACTCATGATAGCAGCTACAGGCAAAAGCTTCTTAAAAAGGGTTCAACACACGCAGTGGAGTGCAAGAGGCGATGCCGTAAATGTGACATGGCATCATTACAAAGACATTCTCGTCACTTTGGAAAAATTGACAGAGGCATGTGAAAGCTTAAACACTAGGACAGATGCAGGTGCTTTACTAGTTTCGATACAGTCATTTACATTTCTTTGTTTTTTTTTGGCCTGTGGCAACCGGTGCTACATGAGGTGAATGATGCACAAAAATATTTACAAACAAGGGAACTTGACATACAATAATTGTGCGCTCAGAAAGTAAATGTTTTGCAGATAATATTGATAGAGAATTATTAAACGTGATTGTATAGTGCAAAATAATGATACTGTTCTCGCCGAATAGTTCTCTATAATTAATTTATGTAATGTGTAGTATACATTAAATTAAAATACCTAAATAAGAGGGCGGCAAAATTGTCCTCCGCCCGGGCAGCCTACACTCACGCTACCCCACTGGATGAGCGTACTGAGAAGAATTACAGGAAATACTTTGAGAGATCGAAAGGGGAGTGAAAACATCAGAAGAAAATGTAACGTACAGTGTATAAACGAATAGACACTAAATACCTACAAAAAAAAAAAAATGGAAAAACCGTATACTTAAGAAGAATGGAGGAGACCTGTGTGGTCAAAATCGGCAGAAAAAGTATCGGACGACCACACAAAAGAGTGACAATCTTCCATAGAGGTATCAGCCTGCCAATGAACAAGCAGAATTGCTTATAAAGAGGAAGAAAAAGAAGAATATTTGGAGGCTTCCCACATAGATATATATTTAAGACGAACTATTGGTATTTTTAGAGATTTTTTTTATTTATTTTTGTGCTTCATGCCATTTTACAAAAAAAAACTAAAACTATTTTTGATTAAATTTTTTCAAAGCGAGCAAATTTTATTGGGTAAATTCGTTGAAAAGTCGTTTATATCCCATGTAGTTATCATATACATTTTTGAGCATAAAACATTTTAACACCGATTAAACTAACAACGATTGTTACCTGCAATTCAGTCTGATTTATTGCCACTAAAATTCATTTAGTATTTTAAAACCTTCCCTAAAATTATCGAAGCCGTTAAAAAATCATTTGTTGATATATAAAATCCCCAATAAAACAAAAGGTTTAGTGATTGACTCGTAGTAACAGCGCGTCTTGCTTCGTTATAAACTTTTAATTTTATGATTTTAAGTCGCTAGGCGCCAATATTTATTGGTCTTTATTTGACGTTATAAAATGTTCGGAAAAGCCATTAAAATAAAATTTTATTAATGAACCGATTGGGGATTTCGTTTTGAGTTATAGCTGCAACAGTAGTTTGGCATGCGTGAGTAAGTTCTAATGTAGATAACGAATGGCGCCATGGATTAAAACAAAACTAAGTATTCTGCACTTAAATCAGATTTTCAATAAAATACACAATCTCTCTTTTTCTCTCTATGCAGCTTTGAAATCCTTCAAGAGTTTTTCTTGCCTGTATGGTTTGCTCTCATCTATTTCGGTCCGTCACTTCGTTCGAATCTTATATTCCCGTGGTGTTTAATTCTTTAAGATAATATTGATCCATTTTAGTCTGTTTGTCTGGATGTACGGGTCTCTTGCCGACTAGGTTATTCTCCCATATCCGTTTGTGAGCCATTTGTCCTGGGCTCTCTCTGCAAATGTCTTGTCTTGTGCACCTGAGCCTTTGAGATTTATCTCTTCTTCTTCTTCTTCTTCTTCTTCTTTTTTTTCTTCTTCTTCTTCTTCTTCTTCTTCTTCTTTTTCTTCTTCTTTTTGTATAGACATGACTGGCTGTTTTTTAAATGTGCCTCTAGTAAGTTGTCGTTCCATCGTTTTCGTGGTCTTCCCACTGATCGTCTTCCTATTGGGAAACCGTCTCTCGCTGTCCTGACTATCCTATTTGTTGTCGTTAGGCTTATGTGGTCATTCCATTCTATTCTTCTGTTTCTTACCCAGTTATTAATTTTATACAGCTTGCAGCTCCGTCGTATATCTGTACTTATAGCTCTGTCCCATAGACATATAGACCAGCCCTAATCTGTAAAAAAACGTCTATTTTTGGATGTGAGAGGTGGCATTTGGATGTTTGCAGATAAAGTTAGGTGACACCTTCAGTAATAATAAGTGACTTATGCTCCTTCTCAAATATGCCCGGAGCATTAATAAAAAAATTAAAATATTTAAAAATTTCGAAAAACGTCGATTTTTTTATGTTTCTTTGCTTATAACTTTAAAACGATTCGTTTTGGAACAAAGTCGTACAAAAATAAAATAAAGATAATTAAATTTTGTATGATATACGACTAGCCAAAAATGTCTTAAGGTATTACCTTTTCTGTAATATAGCAATAAATACAAAATAAGGGGGCAAAATGCGCCTGTTGTTATTCAATGTTTCTTAACCCCTTTGGTGGCACATAGAACCTTAGTAATTTGCTTAAAAAAATTCTTGTAACTTACTTAAATGGTTTACCAAATTTCATTAAAATCGACCTAATAGATTTTGCATAATAAATTTGCAATCTAAATGTTTTTAAAAAAGTTCAAATGTTTTAAAATCTTTCTGAACAAAAAGTAGACCATTTAGAAGTTGGCTAATTTTTTTACATATAAAAAAGTACTTTAACTATCTAGAACACTTTACAGAATTAAAATCGGATTATTTAAGCGGCCTCAGCAATGTTTTAAAATTATAAAAAATTGTTTGGCTTATAGACAAATAGCTTTATTTAATAATAAAAAAATTAATTTTTAGCAATGAAATACTTAAAACCGGTATAATTTGGCTTAAACTTTCAAATGCTGTCAGCAGAATTGCTAATTTATTTTATAATCAAAAGTTATTCGCGTTCAAAAATTTCAAATTTTCGATTTTTTTAAAGTTTCACCACGTTTATCTCGAAAACTATGCATCCTACGAAAAAACTTGTAAGAACATTTTTTGCTTAGAATTACAAAAAATGTTTTATTTTGCGAAAAATCGATGTTATCTAATTCTTCAAGTTCTTTGTTTATAACAATCTTATCGACATCCGGATCAACTGTTACCAAAAAAATTCGTGTTCTACGGGTCAAAATACTAAAAAAAACTTGGGTAAGTCCATCTAAATAAAGGAGCCCGTAGCACCCCCTTCTGGTCACAGCACTAATTTGTTTATAAGCCAAAAAATTGTTTATAACTTTAAAACATTGCTGAGCATGCTTAAATAATTCGATTTCAATTCTGTAAAGTGCCTTAGATAGGTGGAGTACTTTTTTATATGTAAAAAAATTAACAAATCTTTGTATGTTCTAGTTTTCGTTGTGCAAGATTTTAAAAAATTGTAATTTTTTAAAAAAAGTTTAGATTGCAAAATTATTATGCAAAATCTAGTAAGTCAATTTTAATGAAATTTGGTAGACGGTTATACGCTGTGAGCTCGTACGTGGAGGGGATATTTATAAATTCGCGAGCGCCAGTAGTGGCAAGTCTGTAAACGTTTACCGGAAATTTGACATAAATGTCAAAGTGATTAATTTAAAATTAAAATTAAAAACATTAATTATAAAAAATATTAGTTGGTCAAAGCTGTGGTATATATTTTTACCTTAAATATACTTACGTTTTAAATACTGAATTTACGTTTTTTTAATGTTCCGTAATATGTAATTATAAATTCTTAGCGCCATCTACACGATAATTGTGAAAGTATCCGAAGTAAGAAATTAATATTTCATCAATAGAACGTCAAATTGATTAGCAAAATCTTAAAAAAATCTATTACAATTTAATTACTTTTTAGCGTTGTAAATATTAAGCGATAACAATTAAATATTAAATTTAAAAATTACCGGTGAAAGTTGAATTAATAATCCGCCAGGAGCGACACCAGCGAAGCTCAGAGCGTATAGCACATTACAAAAATTTTCTAAGCGAATTAGGAAGGTTCCAAGTGTAGCCTAAGTGATGGAAACACATTGAATAAGGACAGGCTTGTCTTGTCCCCCTTATTTTATATTTATTGCTATTTTGCAGCAAGGGTGATAAATTCAGACATTTTTAGCCAATCGTATCTGATAGAACATTTTGGTTTAAAAGTTGGAAATAGCGGAGATTTAAAAAAAAAACGGTTCTCCTTTATTCGGTCCTAATCCCGCGAGGCACTTCAGTACAGTGCTGCATGGGATTATATAGTCCCCATTATTTCAGTCATTCAAACATTGTAAGATCGGTAACACTATGTATACTGACAATGCTATAATTAATCACTGCATTGGTCGTTCACACTATTCCAGTGGTGCTGAAATAGGTAAGCTGAAACGAAAAATAGACCGCGATTTAAGTTAACTGGACTGGATTGGTTGTGATATGATTCATTCCAGTGGAAGAATACATTATTTCAGTGACATTCCACGGCGCTACTGGAATTCTGGATTGGAATAATGTAAACCAGACATTTAATTCAAGATGGCTAACGCAGCGGCGGAATTCAGTCGCGATTTTACACGACTATTGACCAACCCCCCCCCCCAAAGTTGAGAATAATAAAATTTGGGTAGCTTTTTTCCGTCTAGGGGCCGGTTTTTCAGTGCTGGGTTGACCTATTTTTTTTGGTCACCGAAATATTCATGGTTAATCAGTTTTTCAGTACTAAATTGATCATTATTTCTCGAATTGCACATGCGCACGTACAGTTACTGCTGCCAACAGAAGAAAAAAGTGGTTAGCTAACCGAGGTTTTCTTAACTTGATTTAAAGCAGTGAAAAACGCTATGAGGGTTAAAATACTGGTTAAAATTTAAACTAGGTTAGCTAACCAAAATTTTAACCGCTCACTGAAAAACCGGGCCCCGACTGGACTATTGACAGCTTAAGTAATTTGATCATTTTAGAATATTAGGTTGGCAACCTTAAGAAAAGCAACGTAAAGTCACATGACAAAAAACGTGTCAAAGTGACACTTTTATCCAGTTATATGAATTTTGAATTATAATTAATTTTTACCGCCTTTATATTATATATTAAGATTGAAAACCACTAAATACACCAATGGATTTCTTTTTTGAGAACAACAGTGGTATATACCTAGATAGTGATAGTACAGACGATTGTTTCGATGGTATATTAGGTGAAAAAACACCATCAACAAGATCCAATAACAATACACTTAAAACTAGCGACAACTATAGCACTCATATATTATATTACGGTGCAATGGCATATAACAATAGACACCAAGGAGAAGAATCTTCAACAACTAATTTCATTATTGAATCAGAAGATCTATTTCCTCCAGAAAAACTAAAAACTCTATTAGCTGCTTTCATAATGATGTTGAACTTCCTCTTAACAGAAATATCTTTAAGTCTAGTACATGACAAAGTCCCAAACAGAACATTATACAGTCCATTGCCAGATATTATTCTGGACAACGTTCCAGCATATAATACTGCGCTTGATATCTCAGAATATATCCTTTTATTTCTCACTATTCTTACTATAACTATTATATTCTTTCACAAACATAGATCGATTATTTTTAGGCGAATATTTATTTTAACGTCCATTCTTTATCTTTATAGGGCGATATCAATGTATGTTACAGTGTTGCCAGTTGCGAGTACGACTTATCAATGTGCTCCACAGGTGCAAAATGCTTCTATGGCTGAAATATTTAGAAGAATCTGTATACTATTGCCCAGCTTAGGGCTTTCTATCTTCGGAAACCATGTGTATTGCGGTGATCTTATTTACAGTGGCCATACAGTTACTTTGGTACTATGTGCTCTAATAATATCAGAGTACACTTCCAGAGATTATTGGTTTATGCATGGATCCATTTGGGCTTTGAGTTTCATAGGAATAGTGATGCTGGAGTTGTCACATGGGCACTACTTTCTGGATGTGCTTATAGCGTATTTTATAACAACCAGATTGTTCTGGATTTATCACACAATGGCTAATAATGAAGTGTTGAAGAATTATACATATAGCAATTGCTTAAGCCGGTTATGGTGGTTTTATGTTTTTCTTTATTTTGAGACAAATGTTAAAGGACCCATACCGAACGAGTTTGAGTTTTATTTTATACGAAAGCGAAATATTTAATAAAAATATAATATAGATAATGGGTGTTTTATTGCTGATTTTTTCCTGAAGTTTAAATAAATGCATCAAAGGATATGGCAAAAATGGCAATAAAGAAAAAAAGAAAAACAAAGACAGACATGTTAACGCGACAGTAAAGAAAATAGCAGCGGTTGGAGCTGCAATAAGAAGATTCACAGGAAGAAGCAGCAAATTAGCTATGAATCGAAATTAAGTCTGATAAGCAGCACGTAGCACCATACTAATAATAATTACATACATAATATGCATCTCTCTGAGGAGATAAAGGTCAGAATAGAAATAGCTAGGTCAATGTTTCCAAATAAGAAACTGAGTATGGCCGTTAGATTGAGGTTCTTCGGAATATTATGTTTGGTCGCTACTACTATATGAGGTAGAAGCTTGGACTCTGAAAGCTCAATCCGTAAAAAAATTGGAGGCATTCGAAATGTGGCTATATAGGGTGAGGCAGATAAAGGGCCTATTAGAAATATCTCGAGAACTAAAGGCAACTAAATCATGAAAATTGGAATAAAGGGGTTTTGAAAACTGATCTGTTTAATGAAAATATTTTCATCTATTTGGTACTTCCGGTTATACCGGAAGTTGCATATAACTTCGTTTTTTTAATGGGACACCCTGTATATTTCTACATTTCTGGATTCTCCTTGATTTTTTCTTTCTTAAAATGTGAGATTTTGTAATACTATACAGGGTAGTTTAAAAGATAATTACGTTTTTTTATTCATTTCCTAGCAAATTTCACACCCTGTAGAATTGTAGTAGTTTGACATCAAAATCACTATTTATATTCAAATGATTTTTAATATAGTCTACTATTGTTACCAATTATAAGTATAACTAAATTTTTAATTTTAGTATACAGGGTGGGTCGAAAACCGGAATGAGTATTTTCTGAGTTTTTTTTAAATGGAACACCCTATGTTTTAGTATTGTATTGAATTTTTTTTTCATTGTATTGTATTTTATTTCTTAAGCATTCCCTATACCTAACTGCTTTAATTTGTGCTTAATTGTCAATCGCACCAACAATATTAACTACGTAGGTATTTTAATAGCTCAACCATTATTGGCAATTTTAAGTATCAGTTTAGATTAATATGTATTTATTTTCGAAAAATTATTTGTGATTGACTATTTTCACGGCCAACCTGATAAAATTTTACGTATTTTGTGTTGCAATTAATGTTTGGTTTGAATCACCAATAACTCACAAATTAAAGCGGTTAGGTATAGGGAATGCTTAAGAAATTAAAAAGTACCATAAAATAGCATTTCATTACTATACTAAAATAGAGGGTGTTCCATTTAAGAAAACTCAGAAAATACTCATTCCGAGTTTCGACCAACCCTGTATACTAAAATGAAAAATTTAACTATACCAATAGTTCTTAACAATAATAGACTATATTAAAAATCATTTGAACATAAACATAGTTTATTATGTTAAACTACTACAATTCTACAGGGTGTGAATTTTGCTACGAAATTAATAAGAAAACGCAATTATCTTTTAAACTACCCTGTATAATATTACAAAACTTTATATTTTAAGAAAGAAGAAATCGAGGAGAATCCAAAAAGGTAAAAATATATAGGGTGTCCTATTTAAAAAAAAACGAAGTTACAGTCAACTTCCAGTATAACCGGAAGTATCAAAGAGACCAAAATATTTTCATTAAATAGTTCACACATCAAAACCCATGTTTTCCAATTTTCATGATTCTCTTACCTTTAGTTCTCGAGATATTTCTAATAGGCCCTTTATCTGCCTCACCCTGTATAAGCGTATTCTGAAAAATCCTTGGACTGCACAAGTCTCAAACGAAGAAGTGTAAAGACGAATTGAACATGGCAGAATTCTTATGGACACAACTAACAAGAAAAAAAAGAATGTGTGTTTACTTTGTATATTATAGTTATATTTCTATTATATAATTTCTATGAAATTGATATACTTTAAACAGTTTATTTATATTTTATTTAAATATTAAACTAATTTTAATACTTACTACTTCTCAAAATTTTTTATTAAAACATTGCCAAAAATTAAAATAATAAAAGAATAAAACAAACACAAACACACACATTGAAAAATGCCACAAATGATTTCTGAACAATGTAGGAAAAAATTTTTTTACTAAATACGTATTTTCTAAAAAAAAATTATATAATAAACTTACAATCATAAAATGTATAAAAAAAATAAAACAAAAATAAAAGTTTCCATTTGGGTTCGAACCCGCTTATCAGCGCAGTTAGTATTGAAATTCATTCACCTTAAACTTTTACCCACGGAGACCATGTGTCATCATGTGCGAAGATCAACTAACTAAACGGATTAAACTTTTGACGGTTCCGAATTTAACCAAATTATTTTGATTTTGAATTGAAATCTTTTAGAATCGAAAGAAATATTAGAATACAACAAAACATAGAGTAAGGAAACAATATATTACGTAAATATTGATAGAAATTTTGATGGTAATCAAATTATGTAAATCAAAGCATTACATACTATTTTAGTAGGTTCTTTTTAATTTTTCCAAATAGGTAGGTCCTACCTATGAAATTTTTTATTAGGATACTGAAACATTTACAATTATTACGTACCTGTCGCTTTTAAAAACTATTTAAAAAGTCACTACAATATTATAAACTTGCATTTTTCTCTGCCATCACAACAATAAAAACTAATATACACAACATTAATTTGTTTATCCAAAATCTCCAGATTGAACAATTATTGACAGATGATTTTAACACCCAATCAGATCCCGTATAACGCTTATACGCTGTGAGCTCGTACGTAGAGGGGATATTTATAAATTCGCGAGCGCCAGTAGTGGCAAGTCTGTAAACGTTTACCGGAAATTTGACATAAATGTCAAAGTGATTAATTTAAAATTAAAATTAAAAACATTAATTATAAAAAATATTAGTTGGTCAAAGCTGTGGTATATATTTTTACCTTAAATATATGTACTTACGTTTTAAATACTGAATTTACGTTTTTTTAATGTTCCGTAATATGTAATATCTATTAATCTTACCGCCATCTACACGATAATTGTGAAAGTATCCGAAGAAAGAAATTAATATTTCATCAATAGAACGTCAAAATGATTAGCAAAATCTTAAAAAAATCTATTACAATTTAATTACTTTTTAGCGTTGTAAATATTAAGCGATGACAATTAAATAATAAATTTAAAAATTACCGGTGAAAGTTGAATTAGTAATCCGCCAGGAGCGACACCAGCGAAGCTCAGAGTGTATACCATACAAAAAGCAAAGTACAGCTAGAGAAGATACAAGTGTTCCTAAATACATCGCTGAATGTTTCCTGTCTAGAGACCTTAAATAAATAAGTATACTGGGTATGATGGAAAGAAAAGCCAGAACAAAATTGGCTGAGCTTGAAGGCCACCCAAAGCGGATCCTCTGGGAGATATTAAGGTACCTAACATTTAAAAGCTCATAAGACCCAAATTGCAAATATTATTATTAACAGTTATATAATGGGATTTATCTCATTATTTAGATATTTTAGAAATCCTTAAATTAACTAAAGTATTCGTCAGATATTTATTTATGAAACAGTAAACATTACGCATATTTGTTATAATAATTGCAAAGTAGAACACCTTAGCTGAATTGCACGTTTTGCTTACTCAACAAGGTTGTGACTATTCATTTGACACGCTAACGAGAATATATACAAACATATTTACATAACGAAGTATTTGATAAATATGGGAACACGATCAGATTTGAGTGATTAGTGGGTCAGTTGAATTAGTTAGTTAGGCTTGGGAGGTTGCTGCCGATAGAGCAGAATAATGTCACCTATCAACTGAATACATTTATACGGTATTAGTTTAACCAAATAAAGAAGTTATGAGTACATAGTGCCTTCCTGTTAAACAAACCCCATTCCAGTATAGTAAATATCCAGCAACCACCATAGTTACATTTGAACGTGTATGACGTGAATTTCAAACTGTAAAAATTTATTTCAAAAATAATGATCCATTTCGAAATACGTATCGTACACTACGTTCGTGTGGAATTTCGAACTTCGTATTTCGGAGGTGGAAATCGAAACGTTAAATAAACTCAATTTTAAAGTAAAAGTATGCCTTATTCCCATCAAAAATACTACATTGCATTAGGATTAGGGTGGTGCGAAAGAAGTCAAGTTGATAATCCAGTATCGCTATAGTGCGGAAAAGTTGCGATTGGTAATTACAAGAAAAACAAAACAAAATTTATTCAAATCGGACTTTATCTCTTCCGATCCCGCAACAGGCCTAAAAATTATGAAAAAATGAAATTTTACCTTTTTTTCGGAAATTTTTATTTATTCCCCCTGTACATTTTATTTATCTTTACACTTACTTCATTATTTACACTTTACGAATATCTGCTGATCCCGCAAGGTCAATCAAAATCTATAAAAATTTGAAATTGTTGATGATTTTGATAAATTAAAAAACATTTAGTTATTTCATTTTTCTGTTGCATTGTGAAGCTCTTCGCTTGTTTAGATATTGTATAATAATATTTAAACGACCCAGAACTCACAACAAGAAAGTGGTTGTTGCATTTTTACTCCACCCACACCCTTCTCTCCATAAACCAATGAGTGTGTGTTTTTTACATTATTTACATAGTACATTTCTTTTTCATTTGTTTGTGTCCAGCTTTTAAACGTCAACTTTGAATTTTGATTTGGTGGTAAAATCTGGCAGCATGGACGATTTAAGGGTTGTCTTGATGAATCCATCTCTTGATTGGGTCCCACATACATTAGACGATACTCCCGTGACCAACTCTACGTACCGCTAGACAGCTTGCGTATGGCAGGGATGGTTTTGTACATTCCAGTCTGGTGTATTGCCTGATATAATGTAGCAACTTATATCTTCATTTGAAACGCTTTGAAGAACTGGTGGAGAAGATGGTTTTGCAACATTCCAATCTAATATTTCAGTGTAGTCCTGTGCTTCAAAATTTAAAGTAGGAGGGATGAAATTTCTAACACGTTTGTCCTTGGCTTTAATCTATCCGGCTTTTAACACTCTCCTTAGCCCTAGCTCTCTAATGTGTTTCCTTTCTCCCTAGTACTTGAAATTTTGAAGCACGGTACTAAACTGAAATAATAGACTGGAATATAATGTTGCAAAACTATCTTCTCCACCACTTCTTCGAAGTGTCAAATGAAGATATAAGTTCTTGCATTACATCGGGCGACATACCAGACTGGAATGTACAAAACTATCCCTGACACACGCAAGCTGAGAGCTGAGAGCTGAGAGGTGCCTAAAGTTGGTCACGGAAGCATCGTCTAATGCAGGCGAGGCAAACCCGTCGATCGCGACCCCTAGGTCAGTCGATCGATGGCAAGAAAAAATTATCTACCTACCTACCTATTCCCGTCCTAAATATTACGAAAATTCCTAGTCGGTAGATCGCAGAGAATTAGAAAGACAGACAGTAGATCTCGTGTCCGATTAAGTTGGTCACCCCTGGTCTAATGTATGCGGGCCCCAACCAAGAGATGGATTCATAAGGGTAACACTTAAATCAAGGTCCATGCTGCCAGATTCTACCACCAAATCACAATACAAAGTTGACGTTTAAAAGCTGGATACAAACATGGAAAAGAAATTTACTATGTAAATAATGTAAAAATCTCACTTATTGGTTGGTTGGAGAGAAGGGTGTGTGTGAAGCTAAAAGTGCAACCACCTCCTCGTTGTGAGTTCTGGGTTGTTTAAGTATTGTCATACAATATATAAACAAGCGAAAAACTTCACAATGTAGGAGAAAAATGAGATAACTAAATGTTTTTAAATTTATCAAAATCATCGAAAATTTCAAATTTTTATAGATTTTGATTGACCTTGAGGGATCGGAAGATATTCGTTAGATGCGTAAAACTTTTGTTTTTATTACTCAACCATGCAAACTGTAAATAAATTTTACTATAGCGATAAATAAAACGTACATGGAGGATTAATAATAATTTCCGAAAAAAGGTAAAATTTCATTTTTTTCATAATCTTTAGGCCCGTTGCGGGATCGGAAAATAAATTCCGATTTTAATAATTTTTGTTTTTTTTGTAATTACCAATCGCAACTTTTCTGCACTATAGCGATACGGGATTATCAATTTGACTTTTTTCGCACCACCCTAATTAGGATGCCACAATAAAATAGCTTTAGAATAATATCAATGTCAATTACCTATTGGTAACAATGGAAAATAGGAATATGAATCTTTTAGCCAGATTAAGGGAACCGGATATCTTAAAGGCCATTAAACTTCATCTTGCTTATTTACACGAACAACCTGCATCAGTATTTTATGATGGGTATACCAACACAAGTGTTAAATTGTTTCTGGCTTCCGGAGGACTTCCTACAAAGAGTGAAGATCTACGAAAAATTCTTCTAGATTTTAATGATGCTTATGGAATTGGTGCAGATGAGGTAGACGCTGATCTTGCTGCTTTTAGGTCTTTTCTAACTTCGGAAAGAATTATTCACCTGCAAAAATCAAGGGAATGCCACCGAAACTACTATTCCGCTGTCTCTCCAAGACGAAATTTTTAAACATCACGACGTGTTCTGAGGGACTAGAATCCTCAAATTATTTTAGTGATAACAACTTTAGCATGGTTCTGATTAATATTCGTTCTATAAGATGAATTATTTCTGTTTCTAGAGGAATTAGGGTTTCCACCGATAGTTGCGGTTACTGAGCACTGGCTTGAAGTCAACGAGCCTTTTTTTGTAGAAAAATATTCCACTATTGCTAGGTATGACCGTCCAAGTTCAGCTCATGGAGGCACCCTAATTCTTTCTACAAATAATGATTTTTCTCTGGTAACAAAATATGACTTTCTAAAAAGTGAAGCATTCTTTGAGTTTTCCTTAGTTTACAGTAAGAACCTTAATCTTTATATTATTTGCATTTATAGATCACCTGACTCTTCCGTGGAACTATTTTTTCAGAACCTGCTTAATTTGTTAGATGACCTGCCCCATAAAAGCAGAAAAATTTTATGCGGGGACTTCAACATTAATTATGCTGCTGCTTGTGCTACACAAATATCCCTGGTCAACATATTTGAATCATATGGTCTATCAATGCACATTGATTCTCCTACAAGGATTACAAAAACTTCATCTACCATAATTGATTATATTGTCTCAGATTTCTCACCCCTTGATGTCTGCGCTACAACTGTTAATGCGGGACTATCTGATCATGAAGCGGTTTATACGAAGTTTAACATCTTTAGCAAGTCCTCCTAGAAAACTCGACGTTTAGGCAGGATTTTTTCCGGTCGGAACTTTCGTAAATTCCAAAATTTATGCTTAACCTCTGAGTGGTACTTTCCTTCCATGGACGTCGATTATAATTTCAGTGATTTTTTGAATAAGCTGGTCTGTATCTTCAATAAAGCATTTCCTTAAATCACAATTAAGCAAAAACATCGCAAACCCTGGACTACCAAAGGTGTCCGCATATCAGCCAAAAACATGCGTTCACTACTGTATATCAAGAAATTTACTACCAACGTCTCTGTTACTGAATATATCACCAAGTACAGGGCAATTCATTTAAAACTTATAAAATCGGCTAAAAAATTGTATTATCAAAATCGTCTCAGAAGCTCCAAAAGTGTTGCAAAAGAAACTTGGTCCATAATAAACGATCTTCGAAATAAAACTCACACAGCTCAAACATTTTCCCTTCCAGACCCAGAAAATCTAAATGAATATTTTGTTAATGTGAGTAAAAATATAACATCAACTATTGTGTCACAACAAGATCCCATTTCCTATCTCCCTAATTCAGGAAAGGTTTCGAATTCATTCTTTATAAGACCGGTTGGTAAATCTGAACTGATCCAAACAATCAATAGTATCAAAAGCAAATCTTCCTGTAGTACCGATGGACTATCCATAAAAATTTTCTCAAATCTCCCAGACAATGTGTTGGGAGTCCTCATCTCTCTAATAAATGATTCTTTTGAGAAAGGTAAATTTCCAGAGTGCCTAAAGACGGCCATCATTATTCCTCTTCATAAGGGTGGTGAAAAATCTATTGCCTGCAATTATAGACCTATTGCATTACTACCGGTACTCTCCAAAATTATTGAAAGCCTCCTAAAAGCCCGACTTATGTCATTTCTCGTTGATAACAAGATTTTATCACGAATCAGTTTGGATTTTTAAATAATAAATGTACCACCGATGCCATGTTTTCTGTACTACATGAGGTTTATCAAGCATTAAACAATAATCTCCACACTGCCACTGTTTTTTGTGATTATGCCAAAGCTTTTGATTGTGTAAATCACGACATTTTGATAAAAAAACTAGATTTCTATGGAATTCGAGGTATTTCTTTGAACTGGTTTCAATCTTACTTGGAAAATAGGAAACAACTGGTTAGAGCAAATGATACAGACTCTAGTCTCAAAAATGTTGTATGTGGGGTACCGCAAGGTTCAGTATTGGGTCCTCTACTTTTCCTTATCTTTATTAATGACATCACTAGTTTAAAAATCGATGGAAAAGTTTTTCTTTTTGCTGACGATACCAGTATCACTTGGAGCAACTCAAATATCGCAACTCTTCATGCTACTATAACTTCTGATCTACTCACAATAAAATCCTGGTCAGATTCTAATTTACTCTCTTTTAACGTAGATAAAACAGTAGCATTACCCTATAAAGGAACTCTTCAACCCTTACCTCTTCATAACAGCCAGATCAGTATCGTTGATTCTGTAAAGTTTCTTGGTATTTTTTTAGATAGCAACTTAAATGGTCCATTCATATCGATGTGTTAAGCAAGAAACTATCCTCAGCTTGCTTTGCAATAAGATCTGTCTCTAAGGAAATGGATTTAGCCTCTTCCAAAATAACATACTTTTCATTGTTCGAGTCCCATCTTCGATATGGTCTGCCTTTTTGGGGTTTTGGTACAGCTGCCCAATCCGATGTTATTTTTAAATTGCAAAAAAGAGCAATCAGATATCTGTTTGGCCTCAGAAGAATAACACATTGCAGAAGCTACTTCAAAGATCACAGAATTCTAACATTACCTTCTTTATATATTTTAGAAACTGTTTGCTTAATTCGTAAACATCTACATGTTTTTCCAGAAAGACCTAGACATGACTATTCCACCAGAAATTCTACTTTTTACATCTATTTACCGATCCCGTCCAGTGAGTTAATAAAGAAATCTATATTATATTCTGCAAAAAAACTATACAACCATCTCCCTCTACAACTTAAATCTGCAACATCTTTCCCCAAGTTCCGTAAAATGACTAAAGCCTATTTATCTGAAAGACCATATTATTCAATAGCAGAGTTTCTTAACCAATAACTAAGAAATTACAGTATTGTTATGTATAAGTAGAATCTTAATCTATATTTGAGCGTCATATGCAGCAGCATAATTTATTAAATTTCTTATTAAATTTCTTAAGGTAGATTACGCAATTTGCAATTTTTTTTTAATTTTGCAATAGATTGTTACTGATTTTTATTTGACTTTATTATGTTTTATTTATATTGACGATTTGTTTAATTTTAGTAAATTGTATTTGTTATTGTTTTTATTTATGGTTCTTGTAAGCTTTGTCTATAAAATTGTTAAATTTTTCATGACAATAAAGCATATTTCTATTCTATTCTAGAAAGAAATAAACATTTTATAATATATCTTAAAGAATGTTTCTTATATTTTTGTGTGAAATGTTAATAGTATTTTATTATTTAGTTTATTTATATGGATTACAATACTATCCGTTATCCAGTGTGCGAGTGTTAGCACCATATGGTCCCAGTTAACTTGATTAATAATAGATACTAGTGAAGGACATGTTCGTAATCCCGATTTCTATGACATCAAGAAATGACAGTGAAGACACAATCCTTAGGATTAGAATAGATAGACAAGGATTCGAATTGGGAATTGTCTTGTTTTCCAGCGTGACATTTCTCGATTCGGAGTAGAAACCCATCAGTGTATTAAAAAATACTTATCCCAATTATGATAAATCTGTTATAAGTCTAATTTTGGCAAAATATGTAAGTAGCTATGCTTAATATCCTGGCTATTTATTAACCCTATATGAAGGAATAAATAGTAATAGATAGTATTGGAATAAACTATAAAAAATATAACATTCGATATGCAGACGATAATGCAGTTCACATAAAAAAACTACAATATATAGCTCAATCAGTAAAGGTGAATAATTACACTTTTACTTGGAGATATGATAAATGAATAAAATAGATGAGAAAAAATGTTGAAATTTAAAAGCGTATATTGAAAATAACCATTTTCATAAAATTGAATAAACTGTTTAATAATTAAATGTAGTAATGAAACACAGACTTACTCACAATCATTTAATTATACTTTGACGACCGGTTTCGATCTCTACATTATACAGATCATCTTCAGGTCGGCGTTACAAGTAGTTAAATGCTACAATAAAGAAAACCAGAGTTAGAACATTATCTGGTTGCACAAGTGTTAACAGAAAGCCAAATTCGAAACAATTTTTGAAATAAAGGTTTTCAACTGTTGACATTTCAGATTATTGACACCTACAAATGCACACCTATGAGTTAAAATGCTCATTAGCATATATGAGCAAATCGTTGCATGTAGTTTGTGAGTATGTGTTGAAATTTAAATTATTAACCATTAAAAAACAAATTAAACCATTAAAACAAAATAAAATAAACCATTAAGCAAACTTAAATATGCATCCAAATTCAAAATAGTAATAACAAATAGATAGTAATATTGTTCAAACCTACTTACATGCCGTTACAAGGAATGCGTTGCCACTTAGTTGTTATCATATTAATTCGTCCAACTTATGCTAATTGGTTTGCTGGTAGGGTTATACGGTGAACAGACATGTTACGCAGGTCAAAACAAAGTAAATTTTTGAATTTGGAAAGGATCCTGAAGGAAGGTGCGTGCTGTGAAACAGGTGATGTCTTGTTAGAATGGAGAAAGACAATGCTCAAGTGGTTGTGTATTGAATGTAGCCAGGTATGGGATCTTATTGTAGACACTTGTACAAATGTGATGGTCTTAGCTCGTAGATGTTTTACGATACGGGCAGAGGTCAAAGCATAGGAAATGACAAATAGGAAATTATTATAATAATTAACTTGAATTATAATGTCTTGTTCCCGGTCAAATGACTAAGGGATGTCATAAATTTAATAAACTTGTAGGTGCCAGACACTTTGAAATCTATGAACTGCATAGAAATTATAAGAAAGAAAGAAAGTTAATTAAATGAAAAAGTAGTAAAATTATCAATAATATTGGTTAAGAAATGTAAAAGTAAATAGTAAAAAGATTAGAAAAAACTTAGAAAAACCAGGGTTATTTTGTTTGAGCTATTGTTTAAAGGAATATGTCCAAAGAAAAGAAAAGATATTGGTAGGGTGTTGGCACTTACTTGAGAATATTTTTTTAAAAATAAATAAATAAATTAACACATAACACACAGGATTAAAAAGCACAAAGACAAAACAATAAGTGACAAAAAATAGGAGGTAGCACTACATTTCCCCAATTCACTGAATTTCTTATTTTTTTTTTTTTTAAATGAATCAGTGAATTGGGGAAATGTAGTGCTACCTCCTATTTTTTGTCACTTATTGTTTTGTCTGTGCTTTTTAATCCTGTGTGTTATGTGTTAATTTATTTATTTATTTAAAAAAAAATATTCTCAAGTAAGTGCCAACACCCTACCAATATCTTTTCTTTTCTTTGGACATATTCCCTTAAAAAAATGGCTCAAACAAAATAACCCTGGTTTTTCTAAGTTTTTTCTAATCTTTTTACTATTTACTTTTACATTTAGCCATTGTTTGTTGAGTACGAATACCTCAAAAATAGTGAATTAGCATCGTTTAAAAATAGTGAAAGTGGTCCAGCAAGAACATTACACTATCCACTAGCTGGGTAAGTGTTTGCCAAATTCAAAGTGTCCAAATAGACTATTAATTAGAATTAGAATTACACAAAGACTATATAGACTTTTTATCAGCAACTTATTTTCAAATGTTTTTATTTTATTATTCTTGGGTGCGACTCAATTGCACTAGACAAGAAATATTAATCATCCATTTATAAAAATGTTTTTGGCTGGAAATGGGAACGGATCCGGTCCAGTCAACAATATATATAATGCACAAATGAATGCAACCAAATCATCAATATATGCAACAACACAACTCTGTATCAGCAGACATGATGCACTATTATCAAAATCAATTCCCACCTCTTCCAAATATGTACACTCATCCATCTAATTTCCAAAATTTATCCTTACCTCAAATGAGCCAAAACTCAGTTCCTCCGCAGCCAGAGATACACTCAAAAACTTTCGAAGAAGGAATAGATTATTCCCTACCGTCCTCATCAAGTGACGATGAAAACATGGAAAGTGATGCAAATGCTTGTCCGTGGCAACAATTAAAAGAGTCGAGATCAAAAAGAAAACGTAGAAAAATAGCAGAAACTACTGAGCAAGGTGCTTCAGTAAGCACATCTAATAGGTTTCAAACTCTCTCAGAAGAAAACGCAGATACAAACCAAATCCATACCAGTAAAAGAAACGATGACAACCCAAATACCCAAACGAAAGATCCCAAGCCGCCCCCTATTTATGTTTACGGAGTAATAGACTACAAAGCAATGACTGACTCTATAGCGCAAGTTACTGAAGATGAAACATATTATACTACCACTCTTCCTGAAAATGTTGTTAAAATAAATGCTAAAACACCCGATTCTTATAGAAAAATAATAAATTACATGAGAGAAGAAAAAATAGTACACCATAGCTATCAGCTCAAACAAGAAAGAGCATATAGAGTCGTCCTAAGAGGTTTACACCATTCTATACCCTTAGAGCAAATAAAATCTGAATTATTAAGGCAAGGCCACACAGTCAGAAATGTTTTAAACATCCGGCACAGGGTAACAAAAGAGCCCCTACCATTATTTTTCGTCGATTTGGAACCAAAAAACAACAATAATAAAGTTTTTAATGTGGAATTTATATACAATACCAGAATTAGAGTAGAAGCTCCGAAACACAAGAACACCATTGTGCAATGCACTCGATGTCAGGCATACGGACACTCTAAGACATACTGTTATAAACCTTATAAATGTGTTAAATGTGGAGGATCACACGACACTAAAAGTTGCACAAAGCCGAAAGACACACCTGCAACATGTACTCTTTGCAAGGGCAACCACCCAGCGAACTATAAAGGCTGCACTGTTTATCGAGACTTATTAAAAGCAAAGAACAGGAATAACGACACAACTGGACCTAGAAACACACAAGGATACATAAATCCCAATCCAGCACTGCACCAAATGGCTCAACAATATGCGCAAAATGGAATGAATTATGCTCAAGTAACCTCAGGAAACATCAACAGACCAAATAATGGTGAAGATTTAACACACATGATGTCAAGCTTCTTAAATGAATTCAAAAATCTATTTAATCAACTTCTGAACCAAAATAGCATGATCCTGAACATGCTAACAACAGTCATTAGTAAAATAACGAATTAATGGCTCCATCAATTAGAATAGCCGCCTGGAACGCCAACGGGCTACCAAACCATGTACAGGAAATCACAGCATTTTTAAAAGTAAATAAATTAGATGTTGTTCTCATCTCAGAATCACACTCAACCGAAAGAACAGTAGTAAAAATCCCTTTATACACAACGTACCTTACTCATCATCCTGATGGAACTGCTCACGCAGGAACAGCAATTATTATTAAATCTTCTATTAAACACTATTTCCTACAAAATTACGCCACACCTAAAATACAAGGAACCATACTAAAAATAGAAACATTTACATGGCCACTTGCCATTGCAGCAATTTACTCTCCTCCTAGACACTCCATATCAATTGAAGAATACGAGACCTTTTTTCAAGAACTAGGACCCCGATTTATAGCAGCTGGAGACTGGAACGCCAAACACACCGTATGGGGATCGAGGCTTATAACACCAAAGGGTAGAAATTTATTGGCGTGCTCGCAGAGAAATAATTTAAACTTCCTTTCGACAGGTCAGCCAACGTATTGGCCGACCGATCAAAACAGGATTCCTGACCTGCTAGACTTTGCCGTTATCAAAGGTATCTCAAATATACATTACAAAATAGAACCCAGTCTTGATTTAAGTTCAGATCACACCGCAATAATCATAACACTAAGTACAACTGTAATTTGGAAGGAACCTGTGGCAAAACTCTGCAATAAAAGAACCAACTGGGAAAAATTTCAAGCTATTATTAACACAAATATAAACTTAAAACATCGAATTAAAGAACCCCATGAAATAGAAAAAGCAGTGCAACATTTAACAGAAGTAATACAAGATGCTGCATGGAAGTCAACTCCAGATGATAAAAAAATTACCACCCATGATCATAACATTCCTTTACAAATTAAAGAAATTTTAAATGAAAAAAGAAGAGCTAGAGCCAAATGGCAGCGGTCAAGGAATCCCCGGGATAAAACACAATTAAATCGGTTAACACATCAACTGCGTACAGCTTTAATCCAGGCCCGTAATGAGACTTTTAAATATTACATCTCCAACCTAACACCTAATGACCATTCATTATGGCAAGCGACCAAAAAATTCAAGAGACCGATAACATCTATTCCACCAATTAGAAAATCGGATCTAAGCTGGGCAAAAACTGATGAAGAAAAATCAAACACATTAGCACAACACCTCGCCCAGGTATTTAGTCTACATACAGAAGTCAATGCTGAATATGAAGAAGTATACACATTTCTCGACGCTCCTTGTCAATTATCACTACCACTGAAACCATGTACACCAACAGAGATCTGGAAGGCGATAAATAAAATAAACCCTCATAAGGCTCCAGGTTATGACTTAATTAATGGTGATGTACTAAAGCATTTGCCTAGAAAAGCGATAGTCCTGCTAACTATTGTATATAACAGCATGATAAGACTGTGTCACTTTCCTATTCAATGGAAATACGCACAAATAATTATGATTGCGAAACCGGGCAAACCGCCTACAGAACCCTCCTCCTATCGTCCTATAAGCCTTTTACCAATAATGTCAAAAATTTTCGAAAGACTTCTTTTAGTCCGAATTCTCGAAAGAATAAACATAAATAACATAATACCTGACCATCAATTTGGCTTTCGACAGAACTACTCAACAATACAGCAGTGCCATAGGATTGTAAATTATATAAAAGAAACTTTAGAGGGAAAGAAAATGTGTGCGGCAGTATTCCTTGATGTGGAAAAAGCATTTGATAAGGTGTGGCATAAAGGTCTGTTGTATAAAGTGAAAAAGAATATGCCTAATGAAATATACCTGATATTAAAATCATATCTGAACGAGCGATTTTTCCAAATCAAAGTAAATACCTCACTTTCCAAATATCATCCTATACAATCCGGAGTACCTCAAGGTAGTGTCCTCGGTCCCTTCCTTTATCTCCTTTACACTGCTGATATACCTGCTGATGATGACATTACTATGGCCACATTTGCCGACGATACAGGAATCCTTACATCAGACGATAACCCAGATAGAGCTTCTAACAAACTGCAAAACTATTTAAGTTCACTTCAAACATGGTTAACAAAATGGAAGATTAAAGTAAACGGTGAAAAGTCTTCACAAATTACGTTCACAACAAGAAGGATCGACTGTCCACAGGTTCATATTAACAACATTCCTATCCCCTTAAAATCAGATGTCAAGTACCTGGGACTCCATTTGGACCGAAAGCTGACATGGAAGAACCATATCAAAACCAAAAAAGCTCAACTAAATTTAAAAGTCAGACAAATGTATTGGCTGCTAGGTAAAAGATCCCAGTTATCATTAGAAAACAAAGTATTATTATACAAAATTATACTAAAGCCGATATGGAGTTATGGTATAGAGTTATGGGGCTGCAGCAAACCGAGCAACACTAAAATACTGCAAACTTTTCAATCAAAGACGCTGCGCATGATAGCGAATGCACCATGGTACGTCTCCAATATAACTATCCATAATGACCTTGGGATACCATTCATCGAAGATGTTATTAGACTACAGGCAACCAAAGCCCAAGAAAGAAATTTCGCCCATGAAAGTCAAACTATTCAACAACTCTACCAGCCGCTACTTGTGGGAAGAAGACTGAAAAGGACATGGCCAGAGGACCTAACTGATTAGGTGTATTGGAGAACCATCGATGGATGGTGCCCAAAGCATGCCAGGATTCAAGACTTTGCTACTATTTGCTAAATACTCTGTGTTGTAATTGGAGTAGATTGTAAATTTGCACTTAATAAAATGAAAAAAAAAAAAAAACTTTTACATTTCTTAACCAATCTTTTTGATAATTTTACTACTTTTTCATTTAATTAACTTTCTTTCTTTCTTATAATTTCTATGCAGTTCATAGATTTCAAAGTGTCTGGCACCTACAAGTTTATTAAATTTATGACATCCCTTAGTCATTTGACCGGGAACAAGACATTATAATTCAAGTTAATTATTATAATAATTTCCTATTTGTCATTTCCTATGCTTTGACCTCTGCCCGTATCGTAAAATATCTACGAGCTAAGACCATCACATTTGTACAAGTGTCTACAATAAGATCCCATACCTGGCTACATTCAATACACAACCACTTGAGCATTGTCTTTCTCCATTCTAACAAGACATCACCTGTTTCACAGCACGCACCTTCCTTCAGGATCCTTTCCAAATTCAAAAATTTACTTTGTTTTGACCTGCGTAACATGTCTGTTCACCGTATAACCCTACCAGCAAACCAATTAGCATAAGTTGGACGAATTAATATGATAACAACTAAGTGGCAACGCATTCCTTGTAACGGCATGTAAGTAGGTTTGAACAATATTACTATCTATTTGTTATTACTATTTTGAATTTGGATGCATATTTAAGTTTGCTTAATGGTTTATTTTATTTTGTTTTAATGGTTTAATTTGTTTTTTAATGGTTAATAATTTAAATTTCAACACATACTCACAAACTACATGCAACGATTTGCTCATACATGCTAATGAGCATTTTAACTCATAGGTGTGCATTTGTAGGTGTCAATAAATGTCAACAGTTGAAAACCTTTATTTCAAAAATTGTTTCGAATTTGGCTTTCTGTTAACACTTGTGCAACCAGATAATGTTCTAACTCTGGTTTTCTTTATTGTAGCATTTAACTACTTGTAACGCCGACCTGAAGATGATCTGTATAATGTAGAGATCGAAACCGGTCGTCAAAGTATAATTAAATGATTGTGAGTAAGTCTGTGTTTCATTACTACATTTAATATGGACTCACATATGCAACCCATTCAATATTTGTTTAATAATTGTTTAAAAATCTTTGGGATGTGTCTGCCTTTACGAAAAATAATGCGATAATAGGTGTCTAGTACATTTCTGTATGACATAGGAACATGAACCTTCAAGCAAAATATGACAAAATCCACGTTGAGAGTTTCGAGATTTAAAATAAAATGAGCCCATTTCGCCACAAAAAAAGTAATACATCAAATAAATGCTGAATATTAACAAGTAAAAAGAGCGATATTTGAGCCATGAATGACAAATCACATTATAAATAACAAATATACTTACCGAAAGATTAAAAGACGAAGAAATCCTTGTGTGAAAGATATTCTGGATGAGCAATTCAAGCAGGTGCCTTGGCTACACAACAAGTAAACTTTTTAGTACAGTTGTAAACAAAGTTAGAATTAACTTGATGATATCCAATCTTCGACAGCTTCTTCCTCTTATCATCATCATCATCATTTGGCTCTACAACTCTATGTGAGTCTTGGCCGCGTTTACTATTTCCCTCCATTGTTGTCGGTCTTGAGCAGCTATTTCCCATTGCTGTACTCCCCTTTTGCCTAGATCACTGGCTACTGCGTCCTTCCATATCTTTCTTGGGCGACCACCTGACCTTTTTCCATCGGGCCGTTCCCAGAATGTGGCGTTTAGAAGTCTTTCGTCACTTGATCTTAGTACATGACCCGCCCATAGTATTCTGTTTGCTTTAATGTAGCGTTCTATATTTTCATCTCCGTATATTGTCTGGAGTTCCTCATTGTGTCTTCTTCTCCATTCTCCTGTTGTCTCTTCTTTGCAAGGCCCATAGATAGTCCGCAGTATATTTCTTTCAAGTACCAGTAATTTTGTTGTTTCCCGCTGATTCAGAGTCCATGTTTCGCTTCCATACGATATTGTGGGACGAATTATTGTCTTATATACTCTTATTTTTGCTGGTCTTGAGAGTATTTTTGATTTAAGTAGGGCTTTAATGAGTAATATGCCCTGTTTCCTGCAATGATCCTGGCTGCCACGTCCTTTTCATAGTTATTTTCAGATGTTATGGTCGCTCCCAGGTACTTAAATTCTTTGACGACTTCAAAATTGTATTCATTAATTGTTACGTTTTGTCTAACATTTGGTCTTGGGTTCTTCGTAACCACCATGTACTTGGTCTTGTCCTCGTTGACCTTAAGACCAACTTCCTTGGCTCCGTTCTCGAATAGGGTGAAAACTTCTTTTGCATCTCTGGTGGATTGTGCAATTGTGTCCACGTCATCCGCAAAGGCTAATAGTATTTTTGATCCTTGGGCGGCAAATCCATTTGTAAGTTGTGGTTGAGCTTTTCTTACTGCATGTTCCAGTGCAAAGTTAAACAGCAGGGGGGCGAGAGGATCTCCTTGTCTAAGTCCGGTGTCAATGAGGAATTCCTCCGACGTGGTGCTGCCAATTCTGATTCGTGCGGAAGCGTTCTCCGTGCTCACCTTTGCTAATCGTACCAGCTTTCCAGGTGCTCCCATTTCTACCATAGTCTCCCGCAATGCTTCTCTGCTAACAGAATCGTAAACTTGTTTGAAGTCCACGAAGATTTGGTGTACATCGCGGTTGAATTCACCGTTTTTTTCCACCTGGCGTAGGACGAATATCTGATCTATAATCGACCTTCCCGGTCTGAATCTGCTTTTCTAGTCGCCTATTATTTCCTCTGCGTATGGAGTTAGTCTCCTAAACAGTTTTATGGATATAATCTTGTATGTTGTATTAATTAACGATATTCCTTTATAGTTCCGACATATTTGTTTCTCTCCCTTCTTGTTAATAGGTATTATATGGCTTTCATGCCAGTGTTTCGGTATTTTTTCTCTGTTCCAGACTTCTCTTATAAGATGATATATCTCTTATGGTACTGTGTATATATATCTGCGTAAGTATCTACGTACATTGTCTGGTAAGGTGGAGATGTTAAGTTAAGATTAAAGTTTTAGCAGTATTGCGAAGCATTTTGTAACTGTGGATTTCTGACCATTGGCAAATATTACGCAACCGTGACACATTCTTATGTCATAGATATCTCTTATTCTCTATCTTTCCATTTGGTACTATTTGCTGAAAAGGGTATGCTCCCGTCGTAATATGTATCCTAAGGCTTCTTCTTTTTACATAAGCAGAAAACTCCCTATCTTGGAGTCCCACTCTTTTTAATAGTTCCTGACGTTTGATCCCCTTCCATCAGGTACCTCATTTTAAAAACTTCAAGTTTGTTAGTGGATCTGGCCTATAACATACATTCTTTGATTCCGTACAAGAGAACAGGCTACACGTAGCACTTGAGCATCTTCTAACACAGGTTTAAATCCAACTTGCAATCATTTCAAACTTACGAAGTTTCAAAAAAGCACTTCTGGCATGTTCAACTATGCTCTTTATTTTAGCCTTAAGGTCCGAACTATCGTTTAGCAAACAACCAAAATATTTAAACTACCTGAGTTGCTTGATTTCTTCTCATATTGTCTCATTTAATAAAAACAAATAAAATCAATAAGGCTCTTCAAGAAGAAAATTAAAAATCTAAAACTTAACAAAATATCCAACTATCTGGCAACACAAAGGCAAATATTTGTGATAAATAATTACACAATACAAAAATGCTGCTTACTCTCAATAGAAGAAATAGGGAAAAACAACACAAGTAATGGAAATGATCTTAAACACTGCCTTATTCAAGAACTATCTTGAAACATATAGAAAAATCAATCATGAAAACTAATAGATAGTACAACATGTTCTGTTAATTTCAATATAAACAGATACTAAAATCAAGACCTCCACTATAAATAAAAAAGTAGGTACTAACGAACATTATTCATAAATCCATGATTCTTAATTTCTTAAAAACATAAAATATACCTACTAATAAACCAACCTCATGGAGGATACAATCTGCAAAGTCATGGAAATAATAGTTCATAAAAAATGACTATGGATGCTGAAGAAAATCACCTCCTTGTCAAACTTTTATAAATTATCTCATTAATTTAAAATCTAAAATTCTGGGATCAGTTACAAATAAACACGAAACTATTACATTGTGTGTCGATATTACAAAAGTATTTTTGACACAGCATGGGGCTACGATATTATCAAAACACTACATAGGTACATGGAATATTAGAAGTAATAAAAATTTCAATGATTAGGTAAAGAAAAGAGTCAATATTCACAATGTTATCCTTTTATTGATGTTAAAAAATTGTCTACCGGTATCGGGACTTATAATTTATGTCTCATCATCAGGCCAGAATAAGGTGAAATTGTTTCTTGTTAAAAAATAAAAAATTAACAACAAACAATTGATCTCTTATTCTGCCCTGATGATAGGACATAAATTATAAGTTCCGATACCGGTAGCCAATTTTTTAACATCAAAAAAGGATAAGATTGTGAGTATTGACCCTTTTCTTTACCTAACCATTGCATTTATGGACGCACACTTGCAACTGTTTTATCATTTTCATCATTTGTTTCATCCATAAAAATTATATTGCAATTTTGTTGAACAGCCCAATTTTTAAATAAGAGTCAACCACTGCGCATCCTCGATGAAATATCAAGCAAATGTGCTCAATAATCTGTAATGAATATAACGTTGGTTTTAATTGCCGTGAATAATATTAAGCCATCAAACTAGCTTTTTTCGTAATATGCACACGATTTGGGGGTATTACCTTCAGGAATTAAAAGGATATTCAGGATATTAAAAATATCTTGTAAGTTCAGCATCACTTACAAACCACACTTCAGAAATGAGCCGCTGCAGTCTATAAAAAAAAGGAAGAATAGATAGGAAACGGAATATAAATGAAAAAAAAGAAATAAGAAATATTCAAAAATAGTAAAAAATGTAAAATGACTATAGAAATTACGAAGCAGAGAACCAAGCTGGTTTTAGAGCTGGGCGGTCCACAGTAGACCACCTGTACTCTATTACGCAAGTTATTGAGAAAAAAACAGCCGTCAACAAAGAAGTTCACCTAGTATACGTAGACTTACAAAAACCATATGACCGAGTGCCCCTCAGCAAACTATGGTCAACTCTACATCAAACCAACATTAAACAAGGTCTTATCAAAGCAGTCCAAAGTCTGTATAATGGAATGACTGCAAAAATTAAAACTGGATCAAGTATGTCTGAGGGATTTAAGGTCACGAAAGGACTGAAGCAGGGTTGTTGTATTTCGCCTACCCTTTTTAAAATTTATCTGGAACAAACACTCAAGCTGTGGAAAAGAAACTGTAATGGCATGGGAATCCCTCTCAATGACGAGACAACACTAGTCACTTTATGTTTCGCTGATGACCAAATTCTGATTGCTCAGGATCATGTCGACTTGAGTTACATGGCGCGGAAGCTAATAGAAGAATATAACAAATGGGTTCTCGAAGTCAACATTAAGAAAACTGAAGCCATGTGTATTGGAGGAACAAAGTAGTCCATTACATTAGACGATGGGGTAGAAATTAAACACTGCGATGAATACAAGTACCTACCTGAGCATGAAGTTAACTCAATATGGAACACTCGATGCTGCTATAAAAGACAAAAACATACAGGGTAGAAAAGCCATACCCATGATGAGCGTCATTCTGTGGGACCAGACAATACCTAAAGCGAACAAACAGCTCATATACAATAGCATACTTAAAAGTGTAATCACATGCGGCAGTGAAGTTTGGCCACTGAAACAAAGAACGGAGAAAATGTTACTAGCAACAGAAATGGACTTCTGGAAAAGAGCAGCAGCAAATCAAGAAGAGATCGGATACCAAATGAGAGAATACGAGAAATAATGGGAGTCACACATACAATAATTATTGATGACATAAAAACAAAGCAACTAGTATGGTACGGCCATGTGCACATGTGCAGAGAATGCCAGATGACAGGATCCCCAACGTCCATCAAGTTAGCAGAACAAAGTCAGCAGAACACAGTTATTCGTATACCATAATTAAGTGTAAATTAAATTTAATGTTACAAAAAAAAATTATTGCTCTTCTTCTTTAAAAGTTATCGCATGTTCTGCTAACTTGATAAACAAGCTAGCAGAACAGTAGTTAAAAAAGTGATAAATCATTTATAATTGAATGCCAAAGTATTCTCTGAATTAAATGCAAATTTAGTGTTCCAAGAAAAAATGTATTCCTCTTCTTTTTTAAAAGTTATCGCATGTTCTGCTAGCTTGATATAACTTTTAAAGAAGAAGAGCAATAATTTTTTTTTAGAACATTATATTTGCATTTAATTCAGAGACTACTTTGGCATTCAATTATAAATGATTTATCAAATTTTTTAACTACTGTTCTGCTAGCTTGATTATCAAGTTAGCAAAACATGCGATAACTTTTAAAGAAGAAGAGCAATAAATTTTTTCTTGGAACATTAAATTTGCATTTAATTCAGAGAATACTTTGGCATTTAATTATAAATGATTTATCAATTTGATTATCAAGTTAGCAGAACATGCGATAACTTTTAAAAGAAAAGAGCAATAAATTTTTTCTTGGAACATTAAATTTGCATTTAATTTACACTTAATTATGATATACGAATAGTTGTGTTCTGCTGATTTTGTTCTGCTAACTTGATGGACGTGGATCCCTAAGCAGATTTTGGCATGGACACCACAAGAGAGAAGAAAAAGAGGAAGGCCGAGAAGAAGCTGGAGGGGGGAAATTTAAAAAGAACTAGAGGAAAGAGAAATCCCTCCAGGTCTATGGTTAAACAGAGAAGAATGGCGGTTAGGAGTCGGAAGGCGTCGGAGAACTCTGTAAATCGATAGTAGTAGTAGTAGTAGCAAAAATGTCAAAAATCCACTAATTTGTCGCGACTATGATAATTATGAATTTTCCTTGAAAATCGGCGACCTTAAAAGTGGACACCAAAATATTTTCGTAGTTTTTTGTGCTGACTGTCCTTATTTAATTTACAGTATTATTACTACCAGAAACAACATTATTGCAAATGTAAAGAAACAGTACCTATTAATTGCAAAAAGTTAGACAGAGAGGTCACATCAGGCTCCCGTACTACACAGTCCAGTGTGTCGGCGGTATCTCAAATTATAGACCTCTCGACCAATTCGATTGCATTTATTCCATCGTGCGTATTGATGACCGACAATCATAAAAAACAAACGCTATATCTCAGTGAAGTAATGATCAAAGATTGCCACGACGATTCGTCTTTGTTTGATTTAGAATTGAGGAGTATGATGCGAAGAATTCCTCGAAATGGATTAGACAAGAATTGCGGGTAATGAACTAATTAATGCAATTTATTTATACAGGGTGTCTACAAAACCAGATTAATCTGGTTACGCATATTAAAATAGGAAATCAATAAAAAAATACCGCGATCAGTAAGTCAATAACATATCGAGATTACATCATTTATATTTTTAAAATAACATACATAGGTACAAAATCAAAGTTTGATGTTAATTTTTAGAGTAAACTAAACGTAAGACCAAATAAATATCCAAAGATCAAATTGGCTAAATCTTAAATGAAGAAATAAGAAAACCTAACAAGATAAGCTGATTAGCTAAAAATATGGGAACCTAAAAAAAGTCAATATAGAAACCAATCAATAACGAGCAAGAAAGTTGAATCAATTAATACTATAAATTCCTGTTTTGCTATGAACAAAATGAAGAAGCTTTAGGAAGTATTTCAAATAAGTCATACAAATTAACCATTTATTTGACTTATTTACTCAACAACTATAAATGTTCTTCTTATTCTTCTTCTTCTTCTTAATCTTGTTTGAATCCACTCCTGGACAAACACCTTCCAATAAGTTCTCCACTCTTCTCTGTTTTGTGCTATTTAATGCCTCTTTTCTTCCCTCTTCTGCTTTGATGTCGTCTAGTCTTTTTTGTGGTCTTCTTCTACTACGACTGTGTTCGTGTTGTCTCTTGTTTTCAATGAGTATTCCTACTGCTGGCCAAGCCATTCGGATTCTTCTAGTTATCTCCTTCGTTTAATTTTGTTTGTCTAGTGTGATCTTGTGACCTTACGTATATATACTCTTCGACATTTTCGATCTCAATTCCATCTATTGTCAAGTCTATTGTGATATTTGATCACTTTTATACAGAGAAAGTCTGTAATTTGGAATAAATTCAATATCTCAAATACTAATTGTTTTTTTGAAAAATGCTCAGACCCGTCGATTAGTATTTCAAATTGTCCTTTTTGACATACAATAATAATGTATACAGGGTGTCCCAAGTTAGAGATATGACGTCATCGTTGATTTCCTTAAATGGCAACATTGTCATTTTGACAGCTATTTTGATAGAGTGTGTAAAGTTATACACAACTGCAAAATTTCGAATTTTTATTCCTTACCATTTACAAGATAATAAAAAATAACAAAGTTATGAAAAACAAGTAATCAAATAATAATTGAATTTAATTATTTCAAATAAGCAAATGCTCATAGCGTTGCCCATTGACTATTTGGCACTAATTGAGGGCAACATTATGAGTATTTGCTAAATTAAAATAATTAAGTTTAATTATTATTTGATTACTTGTTTTTCATAATTTTGTTACTTTTTATTATCTTGTAAATGGTAAGGAATAAAAATTCGAAATTTTGCAGTTGTGTATAACTTTACACACCCTATCAAAATAGCTATCAAAATGACAGTGTTGCCATTTAAGAAAATTAACGATGACGTTATATCTCTAAATTGGGACACCCTGTATACATTATTATTGAATGTCAAATATGAAAATTTGAAATACTAATCTACGAGTCTGAGTATTTTTCAAAAATACAATTAGTATTTTAATTATTGAATTTATTCCAAATTACAGACATAACTTTTTATTTTATATTATCTTGTAACGGCCGGTTTCACAAGTCGAAGTTAACTTGTGGTTAAGAGATAACCAGAAGATACCCCGAAATATGTGTTTCACAATATCAGGTCAACGGCGAAGTTGTGGTTAACCGACAGAATTTTTAACCAGAGCTTGGAGTGATGGTTAAGCTCTTAACCAGAGGTTATCCTAACCTAATTTCGTTTTATTGACAGGACAGAGTGTATACACGTAAATTATTAATTACAGATATGAATTTATATGATGTACTTATATGCGTTTAGCATTTCAGCGGCCAATAATTGTTCGATTTTTAAATGATTTGCTTCCGGGGGAATTATTAATACATACTATAGTCTCTTGCTTGCTACATGTTTTTATATTAACAATTTAATTTTAACAATATTGGCGAAAGACCTTAAAACAAATATTATTCTTAAACAAAACTTAAAATGTATAATGTGCATGTAATATACAGTATGTGTACTTTAGTTGGCCACGTATGGGAAGCATTTTTAATATTAATTTTACGAAAAAAAGATACTTCAAAAAAGTTTTGCATAGTAATTTTTATTGTCCAAAATCTAAGATGCAACCATCATGTATCAAATTTTATTAATCCCATAGGAGGTATGTTAAAATATATGAATTTTTAAAGCAAGCAAGGTAGCAAGAATCAACATCAAAAATATGATTATGCAAATCAACCACAAGTCTGTCTGACTGAATATCCTAACCACACATATACACACATTTATTTTTCCTTAATCTGCAAAATAAACTCCACAACTAAATATAAAATCCTTAAAAAATATATACAACAAATTAATAGTCATAAAGAAATATAACAATTTATTGAATTTATCCTAATAAAAATCAATGGAAACTCATCTGACTGATCAGCTGATTTGATAATTCTTCCATAAAAATGTTATTTCTGGTGATCATTGTCCATAATTTCCTACCAACATAAGAAAAATAAAACAAAACTTACGGTCAACTAACCATGATTGAATCTGTGGTTGTGAAACAGCAACTGTCAGTTAGACTGTGAGTAAAGGTTAGTTGACCGCTAGGGTTAACCACAGATTGTGAAACTGGCCGTAAATGGTAGAGAATTAAAATTTGATATTTTGCAGTTGTGTATAACTTTACACACCCTATCAAAATAGCTATCAAAATGACAGTGTTGCCATTTAAGGAAATCAACGATGATGTCATATCTCTAAATTGGGACACCCTGTATATATTATTATTGTATGTCAAAAAGGACAATTTGAAATACTAATCAACGGGTCTGAGAATTTTTCAAAAAAATAATTAGTATTTGAGATATTGAATTTATTCCAAATTACAGACTCTCTCTGTATACAAAATAAGGTTTGCTATTGTATGTAGGTTAGTAACTGTTCTTCCCTATCGTTTGTAATTTCTAGACCATATATTAGTATTCCTCATTTGGTATTGCCAGTATTATGCTTCCATACTTTGAAATGATTATTTTAAAAGGAGCTCTTTTTGCCATTGCCTTAGAAATATCTTCACAGAATTGTTGTATTATTTCTCCAACTCCTGTTGATTGGCTAGTGGGAGCGTATACTTGAAATATTTTTTTGAAGCTATTTTCTTGTGACATCTTATGCAATTTACTATTTTATTCAGGGAATAACCACACCTTGAGTTTGAAATTAAGTTGATTTGACGTTTCGACTTCCACTTCGGAAATCATTATCAAAATACACAAAATGTTTTATATTATGATGAATAAGCCACAATTTGAGTTTGAAATTACGTTGATTTGACGTTTCGACTTCCACTTCTTAAATCGTTATCAAAATACAATAAATGTTTTGTATTTTGGTAACTATTTCCGAAGTGGACGTCGAATCATTAAATAAACTTAATTTCAAACTCAAATTGTGATTAATTACGAAATAAAATAGTAAATTTAAATATTTTGATGCTATACCTTTCTGATAGAATTTCAGGAGAATTTATAAGACTATTTCCGAGATTGCAGCAGTTTATTTAAAGGTATTACAATTAAATACAGTCACCAAAGATGAAATATGTACTTGAAACGTCGCGTCGCTATATAATGTTCTGTATTGACAAAATAAATCGTTAAATATAAAAAATACCGCATAAAGTCCAGTCCAAACGACCGTTATAGATTATCTGATCACCTGCATCGTTATTCGCCATCGCCCTGTTTAATATTCAAGTTCGAAGTGGACATGAAATGAAATAAAGAAAGCAATAATGATCTGAGTAGTATCGTTCACACGCACCTTGAGGGTTGAAGAACAACCTTTTAGTAATAAAGGGTGAGTTTCAATGCAAACCAATGGACGATAAACAAAAAATCAGGTTTTGATCGGCGATATCTATTGAATGGATGGGACAGTTGGTAACTTTTGATTAAATGTAAACCATTATGGGATTTAAAGGAAAAATATCGTTGGATGTATAATAAAAGTTTTGCTGTTTTTATTTTAGCTAAGTATACATTTTCGATTGAGATAGTTTGCTAATACTAGTAAACCTCTAATTAGAATAGAAAACAACCATGTAAAGTGTCGGTAGTAGTAATTCAAGGAAATTAATAAAATTTAAGGGGGTTCAGGACTTCTCAATAGTCAGGTATCGGACTTAACCTTTTTTATTAATATATACCTACAGTAAGCACGCCTATAGGTACATGTTCTGAAGAAATTTTGAGGTGATTTTTTACTTATTAACAATTTAGTGAGAAAAATACGTTTTCATATAATTTTTGCTTACCATTAAAAATGTATCCATTTATACTTAAATATAAATATTTTATTAGTTGAGAAAAAAACCTTAAATAATTTTCAAACTAATTGATGAATCGATCTGAAATTTTGAGGGTTTCTTATTTATGAATAATAACTCCTGGCTGAGCAATCCCAAAAGAGTAAGTTGATTTTCTACGAAAAATATTATACACTATTAACGATTTTTCTTTCTTTTGCCGTTCTTGTAGCAACAAAAAATAATTTGAAAACTTTTAGAATACGCTATTTTGAAGGCTTTACTATTAGGCTATTGATTATGTACTATAGAAAGGAACTACAACGTTAACGGGGTTTTATTATTTCATATGGTCAATGAATCTTTCTATATGAAAAAACCGCCGAGTGCTACCATTTAAAGGGGTGCGTTTTTGAGAAATGGGTGAGTTAGTCCCTGGGCACAGGTTACATTAGGGTGAGTTCTATGCACTTTTGGTACAAACACGTCTACATAAAAATTGTTCCTGGTTAAATATCCTATCTAAATATAACTTTTTAAAGTCAAAGATACTTTTTTTTACAAAAATATATTCAAAAGAAAAAGCACAAAGAAACCCAAAAGAAAGAAATTTTGTTTTTTGTCCCATAACTTTTGTCCACGGGGATATAGGTATAGACATTGCTTCACAGAAAAAAAAACTTACATATTTTCTCTTTAAAATGATGTTTGGTAGAGGTCATTAGGATTTACAGTTTTCGAAATATGATTTTTCAAAGTTCGCCGCTCATAGCAATTTTGGGCAATTTTCCTTGTTAATTCGCAAATATTGTTCTGTAACTTTTTTCTACGTAACTTTAGGTATAATATGCAATGGTACATATAAGAGGAATAGAAATCAATTACCTTTAAAATGGTCTACTGTATAATGTTTTACGACTTCTTTTAACGAGGTTATCTTTTTCAAGACTTTTAACGAGTTTTTATATTTTTTACGATTATTTTTTAAATTTCCCATTATAACTTTTTTTTCTATATGGTATATATTATATTATAATAAAAAAGAAAGCTTATTCTGTTTACTTTAAAATGGTGTATGTATTATAAAAAATTCAAGGGTTATTTTTGAATAAGATATGCTTTTTCAAATTGTAATAAGTACTTGCAACGATTTTTGATTTTAGGATTATTTTTTAAATTCCTCATTATAACTTTTTTATGTGATTGTGTGTTATGATTGAATCTTATTTTTTATAGCTAACACTTTATATCCACTTGACTCGGTCGGGAAAACTTGAAAATATGGATTAATTCCAATATTTACTGGCAAAGCTCCTGCACCACAAGCTTTGCTTGACAAAAATAGCATGTAAATGTACCAAAGGATGTACAAAAAACTGCGGTTGTAGGAAGATAGGAATTAGTTGTTCAATATTCTGCAAAGGGTGCATGTGCATGGGTACTAATTGTGGGAACTCTAAGATAACTGAGGTGTCAGAGGAAGATATTGAAGCTAATGCTAACGAAGAGATGGACTTTGATTTTGAAAATTTTTTAAATGTCAACGTTTAAATAATTTTAACTAAAGTGATGTTTTTTAAGACTAATGTTTATGTAATTTTTGTAAAAGAAATCATTTTAAATAATACAGGTAAAAAAATATCAAAGAATCACTCGGTTTCCATTATGTATTTAAATATAGATGATACACCATTTTAAAGAACAGAAAGTAAGCCCTCCTTGTTGCGCAAGATATAGATAGTATATTCATGTACAAGAAAAAAAAGTTATAATGAGGTATTTCAAAAATAATCGTAAAAAATATAAAAATAATATTTTTTTATATTAGGTATTATATAATATATAATATACTATATAATAATTTTGTTTAATTTTTATATTATATTATAAAAAAATCGTTAAAACTATAAAACCTTGAAAAACCATAATCTCTTTAAAAAAAAGTCGTACAACGTTATAGAGTAGACCATTTTAAAGGTAATTGATTTCTATTCCTATTACGTGTATCATCGCATATACCTAAAGTTACGTAGAAAAAAGTTACAGAACAATATTTGCGAAATAACAAGGAAAATTGCCCAAAATTGCTGTGAGTGGCGAACTTTGAAAAATCATATTTCGAAAACTGTAAATCCTAATGACCTATACCAAACATCATTTTAAAGAGAAAATATGTAAGTTTTTTTTCTGTGAAGCAATGTCTATACCTATATCTCCGTGGACAAAGGTTATGGGACAAAAAACAAAATTTCTTTCTTTTGGGTTTCTTTGCGCTTTTTCTTTTGAATACATTTTTGTAAAAAAAAGTATCTTTGACTTTAAAAAGTTATATTTAGATAGGAAATTTAACCAGAAACAATTTTTATGTAGACGTATTTGTACCAAAAGTGCATAGAACTCACCCTAATGTAACCTGTGCCCAGGGACTAATTCACCCATTTCTCAAAAACGCACCCCTTTAAATGGTAGCACTCCGCGGATTTTTCATATATAGATGTCCATTGACCATATCAAATAATAAAACCCCGTTAACGTTGTAGTTCCTTTTAGCTATCTTATTTTGAATATAATCAATAGCCTATATTCGTTAAAGGATAAAATGCCTATAATTAAATATCAATAGATAGTCAAAGTTTTCAACCTAATAGAAATATTAAAAATATTACAAATATTCCTAAAAGATATTTAATTGAAGACTTATTGGACCATTTTCCTGGAAACACCTCCATGGCTTCTAAAAATTGCAAGCCAGATGGATGATGAAGCGAAGAAGACAAGAGGGAATTCAAAACTTACAATTTACGACCCCGTCTGTTCAGCTGGTAAATTTAAACGGAAAATGGACTTAGTTACGCAAAGGAGTAAAACTAATATAAAATGAAATAAAAATGTATACCACTTTTATTCAGTTCCAATGCGAAGGAAAAACTGTCTTATTTTTGACTTAGAACAGAGAGTCATTTGGAGAGTCTATTTGGAGTCATCATCAGAGAGGCGTAGGTTTGCTGCTCTATGCTCCAAGTGACGAAACTCCGAGAGCTTATCCCCGCATTGCAACTGACGTTTATGGAGTAGGTGTCTAGCGACATCTGGCAACTGAAAGTCAAAGTTTTCAACGTAACAAAAATATTAAAAATATTGAAAAATATTAAAAATATTCCTAAAAGATATTTAATTGAAAACTTATTGGACCATTTCCTGGTAACATATAAAAATCCAACAAAAATCCCTGGTACCCCAATAAAAATGTTATACATTTTTATTTCATTTTATATTACTTTTATTCCTTTGAGTAACTAGGTCCATTTTCCGTTGGAATTTACCAGCTGAACAGACGGGGTCGTGAATTGTAAGTTTTTGAATTCACTCTTGTCTTCTTGGCTTCAGCTTCCATCTGACTTGAAATTTTTAGAAGCCATGAAGGTGTTACCAGGAAAATGGCCCAATAAGTTGTCAATTAAATATCTTTTAGGAATATTTTTAATATTTTTCAATATTTTTAATATTTCTATTAGGTTGAAAACTTTGACTTTCCGTTGCCAGATGTCGCTAGACACCTACTCCATAAACGTCAGTTGCAATGCGGGGATAAGCTGTCGGAGTTTCGTCACTGGGGACAGAGAGCACCAAACCTCCGCCTCTCTGATGATGACTCCAATTAGAGTCGAAAATCGTCGATTTAGAGTGCTGGTTTGCGCTCTCTGTTCTGAGTAAAAAATAAGACAGTTTTGCCTTCGCATTTGAACTGAATAAAAATGGTATACATTTTTATTTCATATAAATAGTTTAGTTTCAGAAACAACCTTGTAACCAGCGAAGCATTATTCAGTTTGTAGGTCATGGTTTCAAGACAATATAGAACAATCGGTAGGTATATACCTATTACATGTGTTTTATAGATATTTGTATTGGCATCAATGTGCAAATATACGAATTGGTCAGAACACGACAGAAGCAGAGGTGATACGACGTGGAGTGAGATCTTATAAGTAATATAGCCAAAAATTGCCGGAAGAAAAAGCTCAGACCGAATAAGAATACCCTGTCTTCGAATTTTCCTAGACATAGAAGTGTTAAGAGATATCCACTAATATATTTTGAGCTGCTGAAAACAAAGTTATTATTTCCAATAAGATCGCTGTCCAAGATGTTTCTGAAGACTATGGAGAGTTGTGTTTGCTAATGCTATGCGACTTTTTACTTCGACCCTTGTCGTGTTTGTTGTATGTACTATTGATCCAAAATATGTAAATTCTTTTATCGCCGACCGTCACTAAAGTCATTCATTATTGTACTCATTTGCAGCAGTAAAGTAACACTTTAGTGTACTGAAAGAAGAATTTTACTTTACCTGCCGCGATTAATCAAATTAACCGAGATTGAATGTAAGTGGTCGATGGCAGTAATCGAATGGCGAGAATTTGAGTGAACTTAAAATTTATTTACTTTAATTATTAAAAATATTGTACACAATTTGCGTTATTATCAATTAAATTTATGTCAAAAAGTGAAATTCTGTATTTTGTATTTTGTAAATATATTCATATAAAATAAATTAAAACTTTACCTATTTAGTATTTATTCAATATTGATAACGATCGATTAAAAATCGCAAGCGGCCATCTTGCAAAAGATATCTGTCATCACTGTCATGAAATTATTATGACGTCTAAAATTTAAAAAGTTCTTAAATTGTAAATTGCAAGTAGGTAAGTGTTAAAACCAATATCAAATTATTGTAGAAAGTGAAATTGTAGATAAAATATATTTTGGCATTATCCAAGCTGTCAGGCTTTCAGTACTTCATTTTCCAGTTTTTCATTCAGGGATTATTAAAATTAAAGATGATTATTTTTTTCACCTGTCAAATTCTGACGTTTTTGCTTTTTCAGCCAATCACCACGCGTCGTTCTAGCCAATCATTGAGTGTAATACTGATAAAACAGCCTCTTCCTTGATAAAACAGTCTCTTCCCTGATAAAACTTAAGGTACCCTAAATTTCACATAATACGTACATACCTGTGTTTACTAGTCAGTTGTCTTAAAAATAATCTTTTCAAATACCACTCGTCCTCTAAATTTTGCTTGATAAATTTTTTCGTTTTCATACTTAAACTTTTATATTTAGGGTAAAATCACTCAAACAAACCGAAATGTAGGGGAGTGCATTTAGATTTTCACTTCGGAAAAAATCAAACAAGATAAAACTTTTTGTAATTTCATTAAGAAATGTTTAATAAACAACATATCAAAAAGTTCTACTCGAGAAGTGGGTGCTTCATTTTTTATTAAACAAATGAACAGCGAAGTTAGATGTTTTTTTAAATAACTCCGAAAATATAATTTTTAGAAAAAAACTGACTTGACTATTGAAAAATTCAGAAAATTTTACAAAAAAAACCTTATATAAAGATTTTTCTAAAATTAAATATCTAGCTTCTGTAATTTTTTATTTATAACGCTAAAGTCACCCTTCTCACACACATTGGCGCAATGTAAACTAGCGTTGGAAGAAGTGCACGGTTGAGTTTTTTTAATGTAATTCTTTAACTAATGGATCAAAAGAAATTTTACAAATTGGACATGAAAGAAGATAAAATAAGCTATCTTATGGTTGTAACAAAAAGAAATAAAATGTATGGACATAAGTACGGTGTGAGCGGAAAGTGAGACTTACATGAATTTTGTTTAAAAATGATTTAAAAATGTGTAACTAATACAATTTTACTTACAAAGCTCTCAAATTTGCACAACTTACCTCTCAATCATCTTACTAAACGATATTTCATTCAAAAAAATCTCAAAAATTTAATTCAAATAATACGCTGTCTCAAAAAATGCAATTTTTGAAAACTTCGTAGTTCTACAGAATTCCCACCACTTTAAGACGGTATTACTCAAGTTTGAATAAATCTAATACATTTTTTTTATATTTTTTCAAAGCCTAGGATGTAATCTTTAAAAAACACTTAATTATTTTAGATTAAAAATGAAGTAAACAATTTCTTTTTGAGAAAACTAAGAAAGATAACAAAAATGTAATACAAAAACCGAAAATTACCAGCTGAAAAAATGTATATACAGAGTGATCAAAACTTTTTTCTGTAAAACTTACCTAAAATTAACTTAATAATAAGCTTCAAAAATAATAAGTGTCCAACAAAAATTTTTTGTTTTAGCTCTTATACAGTATGTCTGCGTAACTTGGAACCTATTGATAACTTTTTTAATATCAGTTTTACGAAAAAAAGTTATTCTTTATAAAATACTCTGCATCGTATATAACATAAGATGCAACCATCAAATATCAAATTTTGTTAATTTTGTACGAGGTATGTCAAAAAATATGAATTTCACTAGAGAGTAAAGTACCTTTATATTTCACAATATAGAAAATTTTTATAAAGAAAGTTGTTTGGAATTAAAAAGTATGTTCCAATATGTAATTATATCCTTCTAATCGAAAATTTGTTTTTTTAATATTGTTTCAAATTAATTATACCAAACATCATTAAATTTTCAGTTATTATTTATGATAACTGATTTATTATTAATTTTATGAAGAAAGTTATTCGTCATAAATAGCGGTGCATGGTCTAACACTTAATATGCAAATATAAAATATTATATTTTATGAATATTATACGAGGTATTATGTAAAAAAATTGCATAAACGTGTAATTGCATATTGACACATCGTTTTTAATTCTGAACAACTTTCCATAATAACAATTTTCAGTATTATGAAAAATATAGGTATTTTACTCCTAACTGAAATTTTTATTTATTGACATATCTTGTACCAAATTGATAAAAATTGATATTTTATGATTGCATTTAAAGTTTTAGAATATGCAGAGCTTTTTACTAAGAATAACTTTTTATTTATGATTCCATTGCAACAATTTTTTGAATATTGAAGAGACAGATTTTGAATAATTGGTTCTTTCTTTCTAATACATTTTAATTTTTAATATTTTTGTGAAAATTATTTGTTTATCTTTTTTTCAAGAATGAAATTCCATATTTGTTTGATTGGATTCTACTTGTTTTTCATTTAAATATCCGCCATTTTGGATCCGCCATTTTGAAATTTAAATTTTTAATCTTTAATTCAGATTCAACAACCTGTTAAAAATAAAGATAATAAATGTTTTAGAAAAATGTTCTTTTTTATGTTCTTTTTAGAAAATCCACATTTTGGATCCGCCATTTTATAGTTTATAATGTTAACATTTAAGTTAGGTTTATCAAAGCTCTCAAAAATAAATATATGTAGAAATAAATACATTTTGTAAAGAAATTATGATTTTACAACTATTTTTTAAGTTATCCGCCATTTTGGATCTGCCATTTTATAATTTAAATTATCAAAATTTGATTCAGGTTCAGTAACCTCTCAAAAATATCCACATATATGTAAACAAACACGTTTTATAAAAAAAATTCGGATTTTACAACTGCTTTTTAAGGAATTTTAGGAAAAAATCCGCCATTTTGAATCCGCCATTTTGAATTTGCAAATTGTAATGTCAGATTCGGGTTCAGCATAATCAAAACTAAAATAAAAACATTTTTTATCAAAATAAAATGTTGAATTCACCCATATTCTTAACATTATTTATACAAAACAATTGTTATTGTTCAAACAATTAATAAACAATTAGCGGCGAAATTTGTGAGTAGAACTTTTTACTTTAACATATTTATAAACTAACAAAAAAAGTTTTAGAAAAATATAACCTTGTTTGATTTTTTCCGAAACATTGTATCTTCTCGTTCTAATTGCACTCCCCTAATGGATAAAATCACTCGTCCTTCGGACTCGTGATTTTATCATTCGGTTTGTTTTCGTAATTTTACCAAATAAAGAAGTTTTCGTGAAAACAAAAAAATTTATCGATAAAATTTAGAGGACTCGTGGTATTACCTTTGATTAATTTTATGAAATAATGAAGATAATCAAATTTAAAAAAATGCGTAGTGTTATAATGAGATTTTAAAGAAGTTAAATAAACGACAGATTTTTATTCAATTTATTTTATAAATTTTATATTATTTTTAAATAATTACAGAGCCCAAACTCTTACGTAGACAACTTTGAGAGGAAACAGTAGCGATCAACAGGTAGCGAAAACGAGTTCCAAGATTGCGGCTGTAATTTTGAATGTTTTTTCGAGATATTTGGCACACGTATTCGTAATATAATAAATAATAACGGTACAGAGCCCAATTTGAAAAATATATTAATATGTGGAAATTACTCCGATGCCTAGATTTTGTGTCATTTGGGAACTACTAATGAAATAAACATTTTTAGCAGTTCCAAAATGACACAAAATCTAGGAATCAGATAAAATAATTATTTGAAGAAAGTGTATTTTGTTGTTCTTCTTAATGGCGGTACAGGCTCGTTTTTTTAATATTGTATTTAATTACAGAGTAATTTCCACATATTCATATATTTTTCAAATTGGGCTCTGTGCCGCCATTCTTTATTATATTACGGATACCTGTGCGAAATATCTCGAAAGAATATTCAAAATTACAGCCGCAATCTTGGAACGCGTTTTTGTTACCTGTTGATCGCTACTGTTGCCTCTTAAGGTGCAAATTCCAAGTTGATTTCCAATAAAATTATGTTGGCGATAAAATTTTTTATGCACCACGTCAGTAAAGACTCTTTATCGAACTCGTCTGTTACTCGACTCGCTCGCTACGCTCGCTCTTCTCGTAATATCAAGACTGGTTCGATAAAGAGTCACTTTACTGACTTGGTACATAAATAACTATTCTTGATCAAGAGTATAGTTGTTAATTTTGATTCTCTGTCAAACGATTTGAGAGTTTTCCTTTTTCTTCTGCAAGTTTGTGAAAATTAAATTAATTAGGGTTTAATTTTTTTGTGAGTAATATGAATACAAAACAACACCACGTTCTAGCTGATTTTTTTATTAAAACATTTCCAAAGATCCTTAATACCTTGAGGGAAAATACCATCCTGGCTTTTCATCAACAACCAACAAAGTAAAGGCAAAACATCAATCGAACCCCCTAATTTGTATTCTCACACCATCAGCCAATTTTCCAATCTTTGCAAACACGTCAGAACTACTAAAGGACGAGAAAATGATAGTCCTTCATTCCTCGACACACAGGACTATTAATAAACACAATAATAAAGAAGCGTAACGAAGGGACGAACGTCCCTTAGCGTTTCCCTTTCAGGCATGAACAACGTCTTTACAAATCATTAGTTATCCTTTAGCAAGGACTCAGGACTCGCCGCGCGGCGTTGGTCCCTACCCCTTTGCCTCATTTATTAATTAATCATCTGAAATTTAACATATAGCGTAATATATTAGAAGCTGATATATGATGTTTGGTTATCGTCGCCGGAACACTGCCACTGAGCCCGAGATTCAGCTTCAGCTTTTGCAAAATATTGATTCAAGCATAATCTTTGTTTGACTCTGGAAATTAAACTTTAGATATCCTTACCTCGGACGATGGCATTTTTTTCTCTTTGGCTCCATTGGCTTAAGGCTGATTTAAAGGTTTGCTGTTCGTATCAGCTATGATTTAAACTATAGATGTTAAATGTTCTACAGAGACCACAGATTATTCGCTGTGAAAAGCAACAAAAAAATTAAAAACGTTTTACTTGCCTAATCCACCAATCAAAAATGATACCATCTGGGTCAGAAGTGACAAAAAGAAATAGGAAGCTTTTGGTAAATATCTAAAATATCTTCATGTGTTCTCCTTTAGAATTTTCTGCTGATGAAGAATACGAAATTACCGACTATCTCAATGTACCCTTACAAATGGATCTACCTATTTGGTATCCACAATAAACACGGAGTAGTAGGTTAAGTTCATAGAGTGGTAAATCGAATATACAAGGAGCTGAATAGTAAAAGATATTGTTCAACAGCTTTCGTCGATATATCTCAGATTTTCGACAAGGTGTAGTATGAAGGATTGCAAGGTAAACCAAAGAATCTACTGCTCCATCCCCACTTTCGAATTCTAAAATCATATATTTTAGGTAGGCACTTCCAAATAAAACATTGAAGTAAATATTTATATAGTTGCATACAATAAATTCAAGAGTTAGACAAGTTAGCGTTCTTGGACTAATCCTGTACCTATTGTATACTGCAGATGTGCCATCAACACGAGATGCCGCTGTTGTAATATTTGATGATGATACAGCCAACATCAGCCTCTAGGAACCTACAAACTAGTCTGAACAAGGTCCAAAATTAGCTAAAATAATTGTGTATAAAAGCAAATGGATTGAAATTAATACAGTGGCGTTTACCCTCCAGATCCAGATAGAAACGTGCCTTCCTTCTGAGTTTATTAATTGTTAACTGACACAATCTGATAGCTCCAAATACCTCAGCATGCACGTGGATAGACTACGGACTTGGAGAAAACACATATTCATTACGTGCAAGCAACTTGTCAAACTAAGAAACATGTATTGGCTCATCGGTCACAGATCAAAACAATTAAATAACAAAATATTGTTTTACAAAACAATCTTGAAACCTGTGTGGATCTACGGCATCCAGCTATTAGGAACTGCAAGCAACTCTAACATATCCATCTTGAAGAGGCAACAAAATAAAGTACTGCGAGCTATTTTTGGTGCTCCCTATTACGTCAATAACGAAATCATTCAGCCTGATATCCCTTTAGATTCTCTAAAAAAAGCACTACATTATTTTATTGTTAAATCAACTGAAAGAGTATACCCAAATCGGTTAGCCGCACAACTAAACGTGCCCGGTCCCGGCACCAATGAAGTCCGCAGGCTAAAACATCTACTGCCAGCCGACCTATCTACATCGTATAGACTTTAGTTTATAATTTAAAGCAACTGTTTACAATTCACACAACCAATAGTACGGGATCCAAATAGGAGGTCGAAATGGACCCATCTGCTTGCCGGATAAAACATTTTTTTTATTAAATTTTCCTCAAGGAATGTCAAAAGAAAATATGTACAAAATTCCAGGTGAGTTGGTAAAGTAGTTTTTGAGTTACAATGTCTAAAGCCTTTGAAAAAAGCAGTTTTGAGAAAAACGCTTGTAAAGTATTGTCAACTTTTATTTTCAATTTTTTTGTCTGTCAAATCGTAAAGAGATGCATACCGGAATATGTTTTTGAATCGCGAGGTAATTTACAAAAGAAAATGAGAACAGCTGTTGACCGTTTCTCACTACGCTCAAGCGCGCTGGCGCGAAGCTGCTGCAAAGCGAGTCGAAGGTAGGGAGATCATCATGATTCTCTTTGCCTTATCCCTATACGGGGTCGGCTTCCCTAATTGCATTTCTCCACACAATTCTCTCTTGGGTCATATTAATGTTAATCCCCTTTACCAACATGTCCTGCCTTATCGTCTCCCCCCAGGTCTTCTTGGGCCTTCCTCTCCTACTCCTTCCAGGAATCTGCACTTCAGCTATTCTTCGTATTGGGTGATTAACGTCTCGACGTTGAACATGACCAAACCATCTTAACCTATGCTCTCTTATTTTGGCATCAATTGGTGCCACAGCTAGGCTTCCCCTAATATACTCATTTCTAATTTTATCCTTCTTTGTCACTCCACTCATCCATTTAAGCATTCTCATTTCCGCTACATGCATTCGTTGTTCCTCTTTCTTTTTCACTGCTTAACATTCAGTTTCGTACATCATAGCCGGTCTTATGGCTGTTTTATAGAATTTTCCCTTCAGCTTCATTGGAATTTTTCTGTCACACAACACACCACTCGCTTCTTTCCAGTTCATCTATCCAGCCCTAATTCTACTCCATGCGTCTCCATCTATTTCTCCATTACTCTGTAATACCGACCCTACGTACTCAAAACTATTGCTTTCACAATCATTTCACCATCCAAAGATACCATTTTATTTGTAGTAGCTCCATCTTTAAATGAACATTCCAAATACTCTGTTTTTGTCCTACTAAGTTTTAAACCTTTTTCCTCCAGAGCTTGTCTCCACTGTTCCAGTTTTTGTTCCAAGTTTCTTTCACTGTTTCCTACTAACACGACATCATCAGCATACATTAAGCACCTTGGAATGTTACACTGTAGTTTCGTTGTTATCTGGTCCAAAATTAATGAGAATAAATACGGACTAAGCACAGAGCCTTGGTGCAATCCTACTTTCACATGAAATTGATCAGTCTCTCCCACACCTGTCCTAACACTAGTCGTTACTCCCGCATACATATCCCTCACAATCTTTACATATACCAGGGACACCTTTCTTATTGAGTGCCCACCACAGAATCTCTCGAGGAACTCTATCATATGCTTTCTCAAGATCAATGAATACCATATGAGCGTTTGTTTCTTTACTCCTGTATTTTTCCATCAACTGCCTTAGGGAGTAGTGCTGAAAGTAGAGAAATATTGCTGAAAAATAGGTCGAAGGTGAAAAATATACATTTAAAATAAGACCGGAATTGGATACAATGACTAATTCTAAACAACTTTTGTCCTATAGAGCTTTTTCGCTAAGTCAATAATTTTCGAGTTATTTGCGAGTGAATATGTTCATTTTTAACAAATAAAAACATGTTTTTGGACGGTTTTTCGGAGATAACTCAAAAAGTAGTATTTTATTGCAAAAAATATATTTAGCAAGAATATACCTTATAAAAAATTGAAAAAAATGGTGTATGCATGAGGTCTGTAGACCCAGTAGAAGTAGAGTTGTAGCTAATGAAAAGTAGGTACTTCTTCGTCAAATTCCACATCGAATATTTCAATGTGAAATAATCCAAAAAAGGAGCACTTTTCGGGGAAAATGCATTTTGATTTTTTTAAAGTGTCTAAAAAAAAGGTTTATTTTTGTTTTAATGAAAAAAAAACTTTTAACATTAAAAGTAAGTGAGTTACGCTCAAAATATTGTTGATCTCTTTTATTTTTTGGTAAAAACATTTCGAAAATCACCCCCTAATTAACATCACAAATAAATTTTATCATTACCACTTGACAAATTAGTTTGCTTATGCATTATTTATATGATCGGTAAGTTTTATTGGTTCAAAGTGCTTATTTTTGAAAAAGCTGTAGTTAAAATGGCTTGAACGAGTAACTAATCACGAGTTTAGGCAAATGTTTGAACAGCCATAGCATAACCAATTTTTTCTAACAAGAAAAAAAATCAAAAATATTCAGAAAAGTAAAACGAACATTTTATTACTCTTTGAGATTTTTGGAATTGCTAATAATTTTTAAGTTAATTCCATAAAAATTCCATTTTTTCAAAATTAAAAAAAAAACATTTTATTTTAAACCCAATTTTTTTCAAAAATGAGCGCTTTGAACCATTGAAACTTATAGATATAAAAAATACATAAGTAAAGTAACTTGTGAAGCGGTAACGATTAATTTTATTTGGGAAGCTAATTAGGGGGTGATTTTCGCGATTTTTTAGTAAAAAATAAAAAAGATCAGCAATATTTTGAGCGTAACTCACTTACTTTTAATGTTTTTTTAAGCTCCAAAACTGGGGTTCGGTGAGCTCTACCACGTCAGCTAAAGGTCATTTCAAAGTCAAATCAGTTCCAAAACTGATTTGACCTTGAAATGACCATTACCTGACGTGGTAGATCTCAACGGACCCCAGTTTTGTGATCAGCGACCCCAAAAACCCCCTTATATACATTTTCAGAGCGATTGTCGATTGATCTTGATTTGACTTTGAAATGACCTTTATCTGACGTGATAGAGGTCAGCGGACCCCGGATTCGTGATCAGCGACCCAAAAACCCCGTGGTGTCATCAAATAGTCAAAAAATTTTTTTTTTTTTTTGTAAACCTGTGTTGTCGGTATAGAATAATTTAAAGTATAAAAATACTCAGCTTTAATTCATTCCTGAAGGAGTCACGCAGTTCTCAAGAAAGGGTTTTGATCCTTGTAGGAACTAGCCGCTGCCGGTAGTTGATGGAAAAGACTTGAGGGCAATCTCGTTGTAATAATTTTTTCACAGGTTGGTGGTTGTATTCCAAATTCTATTCTGATGCATCAGTAATCCTGGATTTAAGGTAGTCTGGGTGGTTGCTAATTATTTCTGTAAGGTAGTGTGGATTGCTTCTGGTTGCTCCATCTAAGGTATTGTGGGTGGCTGAGATTTGCTCCCCAAGGTAGTGTGGTTGGCTATAGTTTGATCTCCAAGGTAGTGGCCGTGTACCTATACGGCCAGAACACTAACACAATTTGTGCGATTATTGCTTCATTTGAGTGGTAATGAAGGAAAAAGGCCGAATACAAATTTGTATCGGAATAAATAGCTTGAAACAGCTTACAAGAATTGAACAATTTAATTTGATGATAGTCAGGTCGCTTGCAAATAATATAGTACGGGGGACAAACGGAGCCTGGTGTCATGTTCGGTTGATTAACCGATTGATAACGATATGGTGAACCGTAATCGGTTGATTGAAGGCTCCTACGATATTATATCTTCTCAATATTATACTACGGAGTTGAATCCTGGACACTCACTGAAGCGATGGAGAAAAAATTGGAAGCCTTCGAGATGTGGCTATACAGGCGAATCCTAAGGACATCATGGACAGACAAGATAACGAACGAGACCGTACTACGAAGAATGGGTAAAGAAAGAGAAGTGGTGTATACGATTAAAAGGAGAAAGTTAGAATATCTCGGACACATAATGAGCAACGGCACTAAATACATACTACTGAAAATAATCTTTCAAGGTAAAGTATTCAGAAAGCGAGGAATTGGGAGAAGAAAAATACTATAATTAAAGAACCTGAGGAAATGATTATCCACAACAACAATCAATCTATTTAAAGCATCAGTTAATAAAATAAATATAGCCAGAATGATCGCCAATATTTGAAACGAATCGGCATCAAACGAAGAAGAACTATTTAAACGATCTAATCGATTGATAAAACCGCGAATGCGACACCTTTCAACCTCTCCACGTTCAAACAATCCCCGACCGGTCCCATTCCGATCCACCCTGCACCCGCCCACAATCATCCCCGTTTCGTTTCGTGTAAATGTAACCTTGCGCTTGCATTATTTGCTTCCATAAATTAAGTTTTATATTTATTAATACGCGGCGTTATTTTAACAACTTGTAGGAACTATATTTGTCCCCACTTTCCGATAAGAAAACTTTATGAGGCCTTTGTATGCAACTTATATTTATAACTCGCCATTTTATTATACATTTTCTAAGTGAAACTGGGTATCAGAAAATAGAAATGTGTCGTGTGGTCATTATTTTAAACTGAAAATAGAATTCTCTTGATTTATTAACACTTAAGGTAGATGAAAAAAAAAAAAGAAATACTAATAATAAAAACTCATTAATAAACCAGTTATATATACCTACCTACTTGTTTTTTAGCACTCTTGCACGACATGTATGGATATATTAATATATTTCTTCGTGTCATGATCTGCTAAAAAGGAAATTAGTACTGTTTGCCGGAGGTAAAGGGCACTATGTCACAAATTTGTAATTTTACAGGAGAAGCGTTTTAAGTTTATTTTTGTGTTTCTTTATTCACAGGATGTAGGTTAATACACATTTTGTCACAATTCCCTGTCTAATTTATTCTTTAGATTATTAACTTTCAAAATTTTATTATTTAAATCACATGTGATACTAAACTTGATTTATTTTGAATAATAAAAAAAATTAAAACACAATGTAGTGGACCTAGTGCTGTTTACCTTTTTGGGTCATGGTCCTCAAGATATTTTGGGTCATGGTACTAGATGTTTACTAAAAATGCATTATACAATGTTATACTTTAATTTAATACTTTACTCTGCTTGTTTAACAGTGGATTTATTTTGTAACTTCCTTCAACCATGTGTGCACCATGAACAAAATGTGACATGATACTTTTTATAAAGCGCTTATCTTTGTTATTTTATAAAGTAAGACATAGTGCTTTATACCTCTGTGTGGAGAATTAAAAGTTCATTATAACTGGACATAGTGCTCTTTACCTCCGGCATACAGATACATTCAAAATAAATATACAGTGACGACGTTTGAGTTGGAAAAAATTCATTATCTCGAGAATGGGCAAATTTGAAGAGAAATCCTAAAACAGGTCGATTTTTATTTTTAAATTATGACTTTTTGGCATATATATCATACTAGTGACGTCATCCATCTGGGCGTGATGACGTAGTAGATGATTTTTTAAATGAGAGTAGGGGTTGTGTGGTAGCTCATCCGAAAGGTTCTTTAATTCTCTATTAAGTAGTATAAACGTTAACATAATTATTTAGACAGGATGTCCAAAAAAAAAGTTAGATGAAAAAAAAGGTAGTTTAAAAAATACTAATAAAAAAAACTCGTTAATAAACCAGTTTAATTCAGTGAGCTGGAATAAGTTATTAACTTATTTATTTTTAGCACATAAGGAAACCGCTTAGACATGTCGATTTTTAAAATAATTATAGTATATTATACCATCAATGTTTCGAACTTCAGGTCCCGCGATCCCTCTTCAGGTGACAGGCATAATTTTGATTTTTTTAAATTGGAAAGTACATGAAAAAGCTTGGAAAAGCTTTTGAAATACAGATTACAAAAATATATAATACTTTAATCCTTTTTGAGAGCGTAGGCGCAAAATTTAGGTCGAATTAATTTTAAACGCATTTATTTTTTCGAATCCTGAGAAAACTAAAAGAATTTTTGAAAAAATTTAAACGCAGAATGAAAAATTACATTATTACCAAGGGCATAAAGTCCCTTAGAATAAACAAAAACTTTCTTTTGAATGATATATTTGAAATTAAAAAGACTAAATTTTTTCTTTTATCCCCCAAGGACTTATTCAAATAAACATTATAGAAATTCTCATCGGGACGTTCGACCATCGATAATACTGTAGTATTTCATTCTACGTTTAAATTTTTCAAAAATACTTATTCGTTTTCTCAGGATTCGAAAAAAATTGATGGATTTAAAAATAATTCGACAGAAATTTTGCGCCTACGCTCTCAAAAAGGATTAAAGTAACATAGATTTTTGTAATCAGTATTTCAAAAGCTTTTAAACGAGGTGTCACATGAGGTACTTTTCTATTTAAAAAAATCACGTTATGCCTGTCACCTGAAGAGGGATCGCGTAAAGTTCGAAACATTGATGCTATAATATACTATGATTATTTTAAAGATCGACCTGTCTGAGCGTTTTGCTTATGTTTTAAAAATAAATAAGTTAATAATGGGGGGCAACACTTATTCCAGTGCACTGTATATACTTGCTTTTCTAGCACCCTAACACGACATCTATATATTAATCTATTTCTTGGTATCTGCTGAAAAAGAAAACAGTTGTAAATTCAAGATTTAAAAGTTATTAATCCTAATGACTAAGAAAAAAAAATTACAAATTAAAACATTTACTCCGACCTAAAAATATATTGACTTATAATAATAGATTCAACGACTTAAATGATCTAGGAAATGGTTAACGGCAAAATAATTAAAAATAAAGAAAGCTTTAAATGCAAGACACTTGCTCCACTTTTATGTGTTTGAGCAGAACTGATCAGTAATTAAATACCTGATACTTATTCCTCATAAAAATAGGAAGAATAAGATAAGCAGGACATCTAAAATGATCGCTGCAAAACAATCCTCCTCATGTCACAGACGTATCCTCATGTCACAGCCAGTGGGAAGTAGACAGAGCTTAGATGGAGGGATGGTGTAGGTAGACGAATATGCTAGAAAAATAGGTAAAGCAAACTGGCAACGTTTGGTAATGGACAGGATTGACTCGTGAAATAATCTGAGGCTGAGGATAAAATGAGGAATAAAGGTTGAATATGATACACATATGACATATTTGACGTTCATGTAATATTTATTACCATCCCCCTCGTTGTAAAACTGATACAAATCCAGCTTTTTTAAAAATAACCTTAATTAAATCATAGCCAGAGATTGAGATAATTGCTACAAGATATACACAGATGCATCAAAATGTAATACAGGGGTAGGTGTTGCATACGTAACCCCTAACAATCAATATCATTTTAGACTTCCCAAATATTTCAGTATTTTTCTGCTGAAATCTCTGCAATATTCAAAGCCCTTGAATATGTCAACAAAAATAAAATACCAAAATGCTTGATCCTAAGTAGTGTTGCCCAAATGCAAGACCAAGACGAGACTTAGACAGTCTTGGTCTTGGTCTTGCGCTAGTACACCTAGTCTTGGTCTTGGTCTTGGTATTGCGCTCCCGGTCTTGGTCTTGGTCTTGCAGCAAGAGTCTTGCAAGTCTCGCAGTTGCCCATTAGCCTAATGCATATCTTAGAACAACGTAACAAAGAGGTACATTTTAAGCTTGAATATCATAGCCATGGTAAAGACTAGCCAAATTAATATATATCGAAACAAGTGACACCGGATGGGGTTTGAACCCACGATCTAAGTGATCCCTGCCTATGTTCTAACCAACTAAAGTTAAAACTCCCTCTTAAAACCCACAAAAGTTCATTTGCATATCTCAACCGGTTTTAGAGCAAAAAATAAATCTTCAGTTTTTAAGAAAAATTTTAACCCTCCCTATTTGGTAAACAAAGCATTTATAAAGTAAACGTTTATGAAGCAAACTTTCATTACTTTTTCGTGCAGAATTACCCATTAAAGTTTGCCATACTTATTTAAAAACATTCTGTATTGATGAAAAATATGGCTAGTTAAAAAAGTACCTAACTTTTGTATTATCCAATAGAAGTGAATGAATAAAAAAACATAATGTTAAGAAAATATGAGGCTATAGTTGGGCTTTAATTTCAGTATGCCATTGCATGCTAGAATAATAAGTTAGCATAACGCTACAATATTCCACAGAGTGAGAAAAAACACAGTTTTATTGGTACACCCGATATACACTGAGAATAATTGACCTGTCTAGCAACAATATCTATTATTACTGCGATAATTATAAAGAATAAGACAAAATATTTAAAAAAATCACTTAAATTGGACAACAGGTTTAGGCAATTTGAGATATTAAAAATGAACTGTTTTTCAAGTGGTGCGTTAATTTCTTGGAGAAGTGTATATCGTTAAAATAATATTTCGGTATTATGTTTACACGATATCCGGCATTATCTCTATATTTTTGTCTGGTTATGATACTTACAAATTTAATAATAGCCGCGCTGTTTCGGCGAATTTTGTTTGTTAGTCGAGTAACTTCATAACACAGGACAAATCAGTATACATTATTATAGTAAGACTATTATGTATTGTTTCTGCTGACTGTGCAACAGAAACGTACATAATAGTCTTACCATAATAATGTATAATGTTAAGATTTCTGGTTAGATTCCTAGAAAACTAATAATGAAAAAAATTATTTATGTAAATTTATATAAGTGCTAAGGTGACATATTTTTAAAAAGTTTGGATACGATGTTCGATATTACTCTAGGTGTCGCAACGCAGGAATGTTGTGTTATATGAATATGATTAGAAGACGACTATACTCAAAACCAGGACAATTAATTTCAGAGCAAAGAAGTCGGCTGCTGAGAAAGATTGTACTAAAAAATTTTATTTTTACATTATAATAATGACCTCTGAGTACATGTCAAAAATGTGTCGAGTGTTCTTTTAATAGATATTTTGATTCGCTATATATGTTTATGGTATTGTTCGTAAAGTCCAATTTTCAAAATTATTGTTACAGTTTCTTTTGTTTCTCATAGAGTATCTAAGAATATAGCCGAACTTATATACTCCCTAAAACGACCCCCACTTCTAACTGCAAGACGCAAGAGTCTCGCAGACTTAGTCTTGTTCTTGCTCAAGTCTTGCACGGTAAGTCTTGGTCTTGGTCTTGCTAAAATTAGGCGGTCTTGGTCTTGGTATTGGTCTTGCGAAAAGGCAAAAACAGGACCAAGACTGCAAGACCAAGACCGATTTTGGGCAACACTAATCCTAAGCGATTCACTCGGTGCTTTACTAACTTTAAATCATGTGTATCCTAAAAGCCCCCTAGAGAAAATGGTAAAATCTGAACTAGAGCAGGCTCAAGAAAATCCCAGACGCATTACTTTAATATGGATGCTATCCCATATTGGTATTGATGAAAACGAAGCAGCAGATCAGTGCGCCCGTAAAGTGTCGGAAAGTGTCGAAACAGAGGTAACGGTGTGTCGAAATCTCGCGGGTGACTTAAAATCGTACTTTAGAAATCTAATCACGTGTAAGAGAAACCAAGAATGGAGCTATTCACAGACATCTTTAAGAACAATCAAAGATAATGTCTGCCCGCTGCTACCGAGAATACGACCCGAAAACTTCAAACTGTTATCACACGTCTGCGTATAGGTCACACAAGATACACGCACTCTCACCTGTTTACAAGAGAGGGATCCCCTAAATGTGAAATATGTGACGAAATAAATAATGTAAATCATTTTTTACTAACTTTTTACAAAAGAACGAATCAGATTCAATATTCCTAACAACATCAACAAACTTTTAAGCACAGATTGTTACTATGACAATATCGCCAACTATTTAAAATGTATAGGGCTGCTATTTATTATAGAATCTAAGTTATTGAAATGTTATACCTACACTGTATTCCTAATTTTAGATATATACTGTAATTATAATAATATCGCTAATTATTTAAATCTCATAAGATTATATTGTACATAGACTGTAAGTTATTGGAACTGTATTCCTACACTGTATTCCCGCTAATCACCTCATGGTAAATGCGTTAAATTTTTCAATAAAACAAATTCTGGTTCCTTTTCTATCGCTTTAATAAATAGGTAAATGAATATAAATTCAGAGCAAATTACAATTTCATCGCTAATCCATAAACTACCGTTGAGGGGCTCTATAAATCACAAAAGCGAATTTGTTTCCGCAAAAGGGGGCAATCTCGTTGTTGGAGCCGATTTATTATAAAATTATATTATGTTCTGGCTAAGAGCTATATTTAAATGACATTAATATGCATAATCGTGCCGAGCATAAAAAATCCATTACCGTTTATGGCCCTTAGAACATGCTATTTTTCACGAGTGTGCCTAATCAACAACACTAATTTTAATTATAACTTGCCACACTATTATTTATATAGAAACACAATGTTTACATAACACTATAATGCTGTTGCTATTTATAAGATAATTTAAGTTCCACGACCTTGTTGCCATCACGAATGCAATATTTGCTTAAGATCAAAGATAGTTTTCATCAACTTTATATCCAAAACTATATTCCCAAACAAAACGAGATCTGCTATATAAGAAATTTTTACTATTGTCTGAAATTTTTACGTCAATAAACAATATCATTGAATAATGGATGGAGAACTAACAGTGAACAAATAATTTTTAAGAGAATTGCAAAATTACATTTTATTATTATTTTTTCGATAGAGACACATGTGTTATATACTTATTTTATATATAATATGATGAAATGATTTATCATTAAATTAAGTTGGTTAAAAATGCAATGACAGAATGTTCCTTTCTATTTAAGATAATGTTTATTTTTGACCTATTATCTTGGTAGTGTGTTGTTCTTATTTTTATCACATATAGGATTTTGTCATCATAGGATACATTCGAAGTAATACATATATCTGGAGAAGAAAACGAACTCCCAGATCATCTGTACAGAAACCCACAACAAGAGCCTGAACTTGAAAAGGATACTGACGAGAAGAAGTGGAGAGAATCGCGTGGCCCAACCTAGACACCGATTACAGCGACGATGGCAATAGTCATAATACAGTCAATCCGTAGAAGCCACCTGGTACGGCCTGACATGCTCAGATTTAAGCACCCCTGGGAATCTCCGAGAAGGGAACTTACAGAACGAAGAGAGAAAGCCTCATCGCCAAATTCCAAATTACAGACGACGTGGTCTACTACAAAGCTGGATCATATAGGAGGCTCGTGTCACCCCCAGACAACAGAAATATACATTTTAAAGGCATAAAGACTGAATATACTTATAATATGTGTGTAGATGTAGATTTTTACAGGATGTAGATTTTCTAGGGGTCACCAAGTTCTTGAAAATTTCAAGATCTTGTCTTGATCTTGTCTTGATTTCAAGACAAGATCAAGACAAGAAGTAATTTTATATTTCAAGACAAGACAAGAAACCGTATGTCAATACCAAGATTTCTTGTCAAGAAAACAAGAAATCTTGAAATATCTTCACTAATATTGAAAGCTCTAAAACGTGTTTATTGTGAAAAAGACACCTTATTTTAACATAATATATTTTAATTTATGGAACACTTTTTTTTGCTAAAACGATTTACAAAAATGTAAATTAAAAAACAAAAACGATTCTTAAGAGTCGATGACACGGGGCGAGTTTGCAAGCTGCTAGCGAACTAACTGGCTTGTATTTAGCTTATAAAATAGCCTTGTGTCATCGAATTTTTTTACTCACTGCTAGGGACTATCCGATTGTAAAAAAGCTGCGAGCAAAATAGAAAACCAGCCTAATTTTTCGCTATTCGCTAGCGTGTTAGCTTGTAAGCTGGTTAACTAGCCTTGTGTCATAATTGCTGCTAGTAAACTGGTTGCCAATAGAGTGTCTGCGTGTTTGTAGCTTCAGCAAAAATGTCAACGTAATTAGTTCGCGCGGGCGTAGTTATTTTAGCTAATGCAGTCAAGAATGTACGAAACTAAAGAAAAACTTAAAGCAGAAAATAAAATGGGTGAAATCATGGATAGGAAAACGCGATAGATATGGTTTTTCCTAAGATTTTTTGAGAGAATTGGAGGACGAAGATCCTTTTGCTTATAAAAATAATGTTGAGAACAAGTAGTTCAACATATGATGATTTGATTCCATTTTGCTAGCTAGTTGGCTACTGAGCGGGTGTAAAGTTATGTTTGTCAACGACACTCCCTAAATCGCTCACTCGCTAGCTTTTAAACTCGCCGACTAGCAGCTGGTAAGCTAGCCCCGTATCATCGACGCTTTACTTAATCCAGTTGAAAATAAAATTACAAACTAGATTTTATTTTAAATAACAAATTTCAAGAGAATTTAAGAAGAAATTTGAAGATCTTGAAAATTCTTGAGTCAAGACAAGATACAGTCGGAAAAATGAAAGAATACCCATGAACGAACATATAAAACACGCTGTATTTTCCTGTCACCGTGTCACAAAGAAAATTGTCCAGTGCAAGTACATGTAACAATAATCATTACATGTACTTGCGCTGGCCAATTTTTTGTATGACACGCTGACAGGAAAATACAGCGTGTTTTATATGTTCGTTCATGGGTATTCTTTCATTTTTCCGACTGTATAAGATGTCAAGACAAGATTTTTTTTTAATTTCTTGATTTTTTTCAAGACAAGACAAGAAGTTGTTATGAAGACAAGAATTCTTGTCTTGTCGACCCCTAAGATTTTCGCTGACAAGACTAGAGAACAAGACAATGTCCAATATAAAACAAAAATTTGCTTTGCCACGAGGTTCCAGAAAAGTAATAATTACAAAAAACGTAGCAATGACAAGGACAATAACATTTTTATAAAAATATGTGTCAATTTAATTATTATTAAAACACACTATCTTTTAGTTAGAAATTAATTATATGTAGGTACTCCGTTTGAAAATTATTGATAGCACAGTTTTTGTGACATAAGTCATTTACATTGTATGTTGAATACAAACATAATACAACATAAAATGTAAATGAGCTGTGTCATAGAAAATGTGCTATCAATAATTTTCAAATGGAGTTTAAGGAAAATATTCTGTCTATATACACATCTATTAAAGTTTAAACGAAAGCATGGCATATAGAGATTAGATATTATTAGAAAAATAATTCAAACAGATTATAAGAAAAACAGTGAACTGCAAATAACAACTTAATATTTACAATATTCAACGAAGAGAAGGTAAGACTAAAAAACACGGGTTTATAAACGAAAACTCCACTTTAAATAAAGAGAGATAATCCCTTCTTCTTCTTAACGTGCCCTATCAAGTCCCCTTGACGTTGGCAATTAACATGGCGAAACTGTCTCTGTCTCGAGCTATCGTAAATAGGTGTTCTGCTTTCTTTATTCCTGTCCTTTCCCGGATATTCTTCAACCAAGAGGCCTGCTTTGTACCAATTCCTCTGCGTCTTTCGATTTTACCCATCATAATAAGTTGAAGAATATTATACCGGTCTCCCCTTACTACGTGTCCAAAATAGGCCATCTTTCTATATTTGATGTTATCAAGCAGTTCGCGGGCAGCATTTACTCTCTTAAGGACTGCCACATTTGTCAGCGTAGCCATCCATGGTATTTTTAGTAAACGTCTGTGCATCCACATTTCAAAGGCCTCCAAACGATTATTGGTGGATATTTTTAATGTCAATGCTTCGACACCATACAAGAGGGCTGACCAAATGTAGCATTTAATCATGCGCTTCCGAAGTTGAAGTTGTAAGTTATCATTACAGAAGAATGGCCTCATTATTAAAAATGTCGTGCGGGCTATCTCGATTCTACATTTTATCTCTTTATCTGGATCTAGTTGTTCAGTAATATGGCAACCAAGATAATCCCTACTTATATTGTTTTAAGGCCATAACTGACGGACGGAAATCGGAAGTACCAACATAGAAACACGTTTTTTGATAGATAAATGTAGATATGGGATGTGAATAAGAGGGGTGTAAAATCAATCAGAATTTAACCAAAGTAAATGAAACGAAATCTAAGGAATTATGCAAAAAATATTTAAGGTAAGCTTGTTATAGAAAGGAGTAAGATATTTTGGTTAAGAAACCTTATTATTTGTCATTCTCCTCTTTAAAACCCCCGTATGTTCTTCTAGGTATCTTTCGCTCCCATCTCTCTAATTTAATGTTCGATATTATGGTTAAATTTCCAATATTATTAATACATATCCGATTTACAAATTTTCGTTTCACTGCCTTTTCCCTTTTCCACTGATTCCATGTCTCTTAGTTCCTTCCTGTTGTGTTTCAACTTATGGTACTTACTATATATTCTATGGTGTATTCCACGAATATACGACTGTTTTGGATTATCGCGATAACGAATATTTTAGTGTGCAACATAAGAAGTACCTACGAAAGTATTTTGCTCTAATAATTACTCCAATAAACAACAATATAATTTGCAATTTACTTTCGTTCTTCATATTTTGCACAGTAAAATATTCGTTGTCGCGATAATCCAAGAGGGTCGTATATTCGTGGAATGGGGTATATTTAACTATTACAAGCAGTAGCTTTAAGTATTTACATTGACATTGTGTATAAATATAAATTTAAAAGCAAAGAAAATCACAATTTTAAAGAAAATCAAAGTCAAGATTTCCAAATTGTAAAATAAAAGCCGCAGAAGAAGAACCAAACAATTAGGTATGGGCCATTCCACGAACATAAGCCTGTTTTGGATTACTTTGACAACGAATATTTTACTGTGCAACATAAGAAGTACGAAAGTAAATGGCGCTAATAGTTATTCCAATAAACAACAATGTAATTTGCAATTTACTTTCGTTCTTCTTATTTTGTACAGTAAAATATTCGTTGTCGAAGTAATCCAAAACAGGCATATGTTCGTGGAATAGGATATACTGCATTCAAGGATTCAAGTAAATGAGATGTGCATTATATTTTAGTCGTTTTTGGTTTTACATTTCGGCGTACGATGGTAAAGAAACCTATCTTTACTTCAGTCTTTCTTCCCCCTAAAAAACTATTTATCAGTACGTTGTATCGGCAGAATCACAATAATCATTATCGACATTCACCCAGGATCGTATATCATTTTCGTCCGTCTACAGTCAACGGTAGCTGTGAATAAGTCAAGACAATTCACTGTCCGACAGAGTGAAGAACAATCATTTGTTACATTCGCCTTCTTTGACTGACAACTTCGATGCTACCGCGCTATGTTGCTTGATGTTTGATGCGTTTGTACTTTGTAAAAAATTTTGATAAATGATAGACGGGAGGATGGGATTTTGATTTCGATTTGTACTAATGATATTAAGGGTTGATGGATGGCGGGTTGATTGCTACAAACGAAGCAGGTATGTGAGCGAAGGATAAATTAAAAAGGAATGGGATTTTGATAATTGTTTGCAAATAACTGGTCCGTATAAGGCGCAATTAAAATCAAAGCTTAATTAATTTAGAAAATAAGAATGTAATTAACCGCAGGACATACTAAAGACATATCTTTTTATGGTCTTTGTGCAGCTTGGTTCATTAGGTCACTATAAATCGACAAATAGCCCTTTTATTAAACGAAATTTCCACATAAGAATAAGATTTATATAGTAATTTCAAAACAGCTCAAAAAGAGCCACAATTTTATTTATTTACTTAAAAATGGGACTTCGTCCCAAATAACAACAAGGCTTTGGGTGTTTAATGTCATATCTGTACATATTTGTGAATTGTCAAAATCCCTGTTTTTGATGTAAGTTTCAAGTTCCTTGATCCTGACGCTTAATGGTCTTGCGGTTTCTCACACGTAGAAATTGTTGCATTCACGGGGTATTTTGTAGATGCAGTTCTTTGACCAGTCCTGTGGTTGTTCTGTAGAACTGCATCTACAAATACCCTGCGAATGCAACACTTTCTACGTGGGAGAAACTGCAAGACCAGTAAGCGTCAGGATCAACAAACATGAAACATACATCAAAAAGAGGGATTTCGACAAATCACAGATAAACAAATTTGCCTGGGATAATGAACACAGACCACGGTGGAAAGATGCATCAATAGTCATGAAGAAAACGGACATGAAAAAAGAAACATCAAAGAAGCAGCCCTTATGCTATTGAATGAAGACGAATGTGTAGCGAATCCATCACTAGAATGCAACAGACTTTGGTTGCCAATACCTAAAGAAGAAGTGAAAAACAACAAAAACATACCAATCATAGAGGACAGGGAAACGCGCGGCACGTATCACCATCATACACTACACATTTACACATATGCAACACACAATACATAAAACTAAAAAACTCTAACAACAAGTAAAACCACTTCTATGTAAATTGGTATATTTATTAAAACTTAAAAATCCCAATGGATTGAATAAAATATGTCCAATTCAGAACGTTTTCAGACCTATCGGTCCATCATCAGTGAATCTACAATAAAATAAGTAATCCCACCATTAGAATTGAAAGATGGTTAAAATTTTTTTTTTTTTTATAAAAAGCTAAAAATGTGGTTAGATTACTTACGTGCATACTTGCTAAATAGCCCCAGAACGAAACAATGGTTGAATTTAAAATTCGATTTACATTATTTAAAAATAATATTCAACAGGCTAAACGCCGATGTTACAGGATATTGCCTATGGGAACATGGTGAAACCCTACCAAAACCTCAATCAACCATCTTAGGCCAACTTTGACTATAAAGTGACACTAGTGTGTATGGAATTGTTTGAAGTGACATTGACAGTAGAGAAAAAGGTAGTCGATTTTACAGTTAATTAACCAATAGGTCATGACCCACAACAAATGATAAAAATTTTAATATCTGAAAATGTCTAACATTTTAAATCTATTGGTTATTGAAAAGAACTTGTGATATACAAAATTAATTTAGAATATAAGATTATTTATATTGACTGTATACCATAACATTAGATTGATCAAATTGATAGAAAGAAAGTTGAGCTGCTGTCAATAATGATAAAAAGATAAAAATAGATGAAGGTGAGAGAAGAGAAAGAATCAGTATTAGTTGGAATGTTATTGTACAAAATGAATAAATTGGTAGGCAATTTAATCTAGTCTATATTGTATTGGTGGTTGTATATGTAAAAGGAAAATATTGTTATTTAAAAAAAAAATAAATGTAAATTTTTGTAAATAATGGATTTGAGTTAGGATACAGTCAAATAGTTAAAAGTGTGTAATATGTGAATGAAAAAGAATTGTAATAATTATGAGACGTTTTATTTTTTAATTTTATTTCAAAAGTTTTGAGAGAATTCTTGTGACAAAGTGAGGGTATGTGAAGTTAGAGATAAAGAAAAGTATGATTATATCTGTTAAGTCCAGTTGATACACGAATGAAATTAAAATGAAAATAATATTGAAAGTGTACTGAATAAAATAAAACCAAAGTAAGAAAAAGAATATTGATATAATTTAATTGTAATGATAATGGATCTGAATGTGAGAACTGAAATTAAGTGATGTGATGTTAGTTGGAGAGGTAAGATTTTCTTGGAAAAGTCAAAGACAAAAAGTAGAGGGCTGTGGTGTAGGGTATAAAGACAAGACTTTTAAGGGAAAGAGAGGGATAAAGAAAAGATAAGGTGTGGAATTAAACTGAACGAAGTAATGAAATGAAAAAGAAGTAAAAAGATAGTAGGGTGAATTAATGAGGTGATGGTTAATAGGGTTCAGTAGTTAATAATGTTAGTCGGGTAAAGGAGTTTGAAACAGTGAAGGATAGAGAAAATTTTGAAAAAGAAGGGAGAGAAAGTTGAAAGAGAAAGAATAGGATAAAAAGAGGAAGTTGAAAAATAGGAATTATGAGAATAATTGGCGGTGAATGGGGACAAAGTTGCGGTTAAGGGATGTTTGTCTATTGACACAGTTGGGACTCTTCTTCATGTCCTTGCCAATCTCCAAATCTTCGTATAAGTCTAAACGGAGTGTATTGTTTTGTTGAATATTGTGTATCAACTGGACACCTTCAGGAATCTTAAGTTCATGTTTATTGACTTTTAAATGGTGTGAAAAGGCAGAAGTGGTATCTCTCTTGCTGTGTTCAGCAGATCGGGTAGAAAGGGATCTGTAAGTTCTGCCGATGTAGGTGGCATCACAATCTGAACAAGAGAGTCTGTATACCCCACTCCGGTTCATATAATGGATAGGATCTTTGGTATTAGTTAAACTTTTGCTGAGAGTGTTATTAACTTTGAAAGATATTTTTATGTTGTCACAAGAATTGGAAATGATATGTTTGACTCTTTCAGATAATTTGGAGTTATTGAATGGTAAGGAGGCATAGATGGGAGTAGTTGTGGATGATGTAGAGAAAGCGGATTGTTGTAGTAATTTGAGTTCTCTTTTTTGTTGAAGTTTAGTGATGATGTCTGGGTCATAACCATTGTTGACTGCAATCTGTTTGATAATATTCAACTCATTGTTGAATTCAGTTACGGATAAAGGAATAGAGTTTAATCTATGTATAAAACTGCGAAAAGCTGACAGTTTATATGATAAAGGGTGATTAGAAGTAGAATGGATAACATGATCTGTCTGTGTTGGTTTACGGTAGATACCAAAGTTGAAGTGGTCATGTAGTCTGGTAATAGATAAATCCAGAAAGTTAATGGAGTTAGAAGATTCTAGTTCCATGGTAAGGGTGATATTAGGATGGATTTGATTAATTTTGTGAAGTAAGTTGTGAGCTGAATCAGAGTTACCAGAAATGAGGACTAAAATGTCATCAACATAACGGAACCAGTGTAAGATCTCTGGATTTTTTATGATATAGTTGGATTCTAAGTGATCCATAAAAACATCAGCTAAGAAAGGGGATAAGCAACTACCCATTGCTAAACCGTAAGGTTGTTGATAAAAGTTGTTATTAAAAACAAAGTAATCTTGAGATAGACAAATTTTGAGAATGTTTATAATAGACGAAGTGGTGGTGGAAGTGACAGAATTATTTAAGAGGAGTGAATTAACCAGACTAATCGATTCATTTTTTGGTACTGAAGTAAATAAATTGCTAACATCAAAAGAAAGCATAACAATATTTGGATTAAGATTGACAAGTTGAAGTTTTTCAACTAATTGGCGAGAATTCAAAACAGTAAACTGTGGGGTAAAGTTGATAAAGTTTTTAATGGTGTTAAGAATGAATTTAGATATAATAGAAACTGGAGTGTTGATGAAGCTGACAACGGGACGAATAGGAATGTCAACTTTGTGTATCTTTGGGAAACCGTATAACCTGGGGGTGAGTGGATTTGATGGAATTTTAGTATATGGTGCTTCAAATTCAGAAAAGAATTCAGTGAATTGCTTTAAGTTGGTTTTCATCTTCGAAACAAAAAAGATTTAGAGGGATCAACGGGAAGAGAAGTAAAGTTATTGTTGTCTAGGAAAGAGGTGACTTTGTCAATGTATAATTGTTGGTCTAAAATAACAAGGCAGTTACCCTTATCTGCTTTGCTGAAGATGAGGTGGTGGTTTTGGATCTTATTTTTGATAGATTTGAGTGTGAAGAGAAGGGATTTAGACTTATTATATGAGAAATTGGGAAAAGAGAGAGATGAAGAAGTTTGTGTAGAAGTAGAAGGGGAACTGCCAAGGCGAATTCTCGCCAATTAGTTGAAAAACTTCAACTTGTCAATCTTAATCCAAATATTGTATGCTATCTTTTGATGTTAGCAATTTATTTACTTCAGTACCAAAAAATGAATCGATTAGTCTGGTTAATTCACTCCTCTTAAATAATTCTGTCACTTCCACCACCACTTCGTCTATTATAAACATTCTCAAAATTTGTCTATCTCAAGATTACTTTGTTTTTAATAACAACTTTTATCAACAACATGACGGTTTAGCAATGGGTAGTTGCTTATCCCCTTTCTTAGCTGATGTTTTTATGGATCACTTAGAATCCAACTATATCATAAAAAATCCAGAGATCTTACACTGGTTCCGTTATGTTGATGACATTTTAGTCCTCATTTCTGGTAACTCTGATTCAGCTCACAACTTACTTCACAAAATTAATCAAATCCATCCTAATATCACCTTTACCATGGAACTAGAATCTTCTTACTCCATTAACTTTCTGGATTTATCTATTACCAGACTACATGACCACTTCAACTTTGGTATCTACCGTAAACCAACACAGACAGATCATGTTATCCATTCTACTTCTAATCACCCTTTATCATATAAACTCTCAGCTTTTCGCAGTTTTATACATAGATTAAACTCTATTCCTTTATCCGTAACTGAATTCAACAATGAGTTGAATATTATCAAACAGATTGCAGTCAACAATGGTTATGACCCAGACATCATCACTAAACTTCAACAAAAAAGAGAACTCAAATTACTACAACAATCCGCTTTCTCTACATCATCCACAACTACTCCCATCTATGCCTCCTTACCATTCAATAACTCCAAATTATCTGAAAGAGTCAAACATATCATTTCCAATTCTTGTGACAACATAAAAATATCTTTCAAAGTTAATAACACTCTCAGCAAAAGTTTAACTAATACCAAAGATCCTATCCATTATATGAACCGGAGTGGGGTATACAGACTCTCTTGTTCAGATTGTGATGCCACCTACATCGGCAGAACTTACAGATCCCTTTCTACCCGATCTGCTGAACACAGCAAGAGAGATACCACTTCTGCCTTTTCACACCATTTAAAAGTCAATAAACATGAACTTAAGATTCCTGAAGGTGTCCAGTTGATACACAATATTCAACAAAACAATACACTCCGTTTAGACTTATACGAAGATTTGGAGATTGGCAAGGACATGAAGAAGAGTCCCAACTGTGTCAATAGACAAACATCCCTTAACCGCAACTTTGTCCCCATTCACCGCCAATTATTCTCATAATTCCTATTTTTGAACTTCCTCTTTTTATCCTATTCTTTCTCTTTCAACTTTCTCTCACTTCTTTTTCAAAATTTCCTCTATCCTTCACTGTTTCAAACTCCTTTACCCGACTAACATTATTAACTACTGAACCATATTAACCATCACCTCATTAATTCACCCTACTATCTTTTTACTTCTTTTTCATTTCATTACTTCGTTCAGTTTAATTCCACACCTTATCTTTTCTTTATCCCTCTCTTTCCCTTAAAATTCTTGTCTTTATACCCTACACCACAGCCCTCTACTTTTTGTCTTTGACTTTTCCAAGAAAATCTTACCTCTCCAACTAACATCACATCACTTAATTTCAGTTCTCACATTCAGATCCATTATCATTACAATTAAATTATATCAATATTCTTTTTCTTACTTTGGTTTTATTTTATTCAGTACACTTTCAATATTATTTTCATTTTAATTTCATTCGTGTATCAACTGGACTTAACAGATATAATCATACTTTTCTTTATCTCTAACTTCACATACCCTCACTTTGTCACAAGAATTCTCTCAAAACTTTTGAAATAAAATTAAAAAATAAAACATCTCATAATTATTACAATTCTTTTTCAGTCACATATTACACACTTTTAATTATTTGACTGTATCCTAACTCAAATCCATTATTTACAAAAATTTACATTTATTTTTTTTTTTTAAATAACAATATTTTCCTTTTACATATACAACCACCAATACAATATAGACTAGATTAAATTGCCTACCAATTTATTCATTTTGTACAATAACATTCCAACTAATACTGATTCTTTCTCTTCTCTCACCTTCATCTATTTTTATCTTTTTATCATTATTGACAGCAGCTCAACTTTCTTTCTATCAATTTGATCAATCTAATTTTATGGTATACAGTCAATATAAATAATCTTATATTCTAAATTAATTTTGTATATCACAAGTTCTTTTCAATAACCAATAGATTTAAAATGTTAGACATTTTCAGATATTAAAATTTTTATCATTTGTTGTGGGTCATGACCTATTGGTTAATTAACTGTAAAATCGACTACCTTTTTCTCTACTGTCAATGTCACTTCAAACAGTTCCATACACACTAGTGTCACTTTATAGTCAAAGTTGGCCTAAGATGGTTGATTGAGGTTTTGGTAGGGTTTCACCATGTTCCCGTAGGCAATATCCTGTAACATCGGCGTTTAGCCTGTTGAATATTATTTTTAAATAATGTAAATCGAATTTTAAATTCAACCATTGTTTGGTTCTGGGGCTATTTAGCAAGTATGCACGTAAGTAATCTAACCACATTTTTAGCTTTTAAAAAAAAATTTCAACCATCTTTCAATTCTAATGGTGGGATTACTTATTTTATTGTAGATTCACTGATGATGGACCGATAGGTCTGAAAACGTTCTGAATTGGACATATTTTATTCAATCCATTGGGATTTTTAAGTTTTAATAAATATACCAATCTACATAGAAGTGGTTTTACTTCTTGTTAGAGTTTTTTAACTATATGGTATACAGCCAACCTAGGGAACTTCCCTTTTAGTTTACATAAAACTAACTTACCGCAAATAGAGCTTCCAATACCGAACTAAAATCTGAATACCGGTATTTGATATTTGAAATTTGAAATATCGGGATACCGGTATTAAAACCGGTATTCTAATGCCTAGTCTAATTTCTAAAAATTACTTGGGTTTGTAAACTGCTCAGACTTTAAAAATACTATTTCGGAAGGTACTTATGTGGCAGGTATTGACAAATAATATTTTATAGCCAAATAATAAAGGTTAGGGAAAGTGGATTTGTATTTTTTCCAAAATTCCGTCGGGTTAATTTTTCTTGCAAAATGTGGCATTTCGAAAGAAAATGTGGCATTGGGTAGTAGACGTAAAACATAAACAATCGCTTTATATTGCCGACACCGCCGCTTCTCGATGGTGCCATATACTTGGCTCGGTATATGTGTAATAAATATGCCTGATATAGATTTTAATACAACGAAATTGATTCTTTATCTTCAAAACAAAAATTTTTGTAATTAATTAATATTATTTTAAATTAGATTTATATTGTGCATAAATTCAATTTTTATCAATTAATGTAATACCAAAATACTGGTATTTTTAGATAAATACCGGCTTTTAATACCGGACAAAAATCGTCCGAAATTCCGGTATTCGGGATCCCGGAATCCCGGTATTATAAGCCCTAACTTCAAAAACTCATTATTATGAATACTCCTTATAAACACAGGATTTTATTGATGAAGCAGAGGGTTGGTATTTAATCTTCTTTTTTGGTCCGTATACCCATATACACAACGGTGGCCAACTATAACTATCAACAATAATATCCAAGACCTACACCAACAATATTTCGCAATACGCATATTTAATAACAAATACGAATAATAATGCCTTTCAGCTGATTCTGTATTTATACACAAGAAACTATTGCAACTGCACGCACAGATCAATGTCATGTTTACTTATGGTCCGTGGCTTTGGATAAAGTTAATAAGAAATTGATAACAAAAATAAGGCTATTCAAAAATTAGGCGTATTAATTTTATATTAATTATGTTAAAAGTAATTATAGCAAGGGTAATATTAACACAGAATCACACAACACATATAATTATTGTACAGATAGAAAAAATAATGAGAATTTGATGTGTCACAGAGCATAAAAACATCCACCCTCATACTTTTCCATGCATAGCTGGCTGTTACCTATAACCATCATAGGCAAAGTTGAATCTTATGTTGACAAGAGTGTGATACAAACTTAGTAATAACAACAATTTGGCGGTTGTTGTTGCACACACTTTATCAATAAATTATTTTTCTTAATATCTTTTGACAACGATTTCCAGAGTGGAAATCCAAACGTTAAGTATTTTAGGTAAAAATAAAAAATTGTCATTATATCCTAACTATGGCTAATCCCATATAAACATAAAAGTTAAGAGGAAACAGTAGCGATCAACAGGTAGCGAAAACGCGTTCCAAGATTGTGGCTGTAATTTTGAATATTTTTTCGAGATATTTGGCACACGTATTCGTAATATAATAAAGAATGGCGGTACAGAGCCCAATTTGAAAAATATATTAATATGTGGAAATTACTTTATAATTAAATACAATATTAAAAAAACGAGCCTGTACCGCCATTAAGAAGAACAAAAAAATACACTTTCTTCAAATAAACTTTTTTATTCGATGCCTAGATTTTGTGTCATTTTGGAACTACTAAAATTGTTTATTTCATTGGTAGTTCCAAAATGACACAAAATCTAGGCATCGGATAAAAAAGTTTATTTAAAGAAAGTGTATTTTTTTGTTCTTCTTAATGGCGGTACAGGCCCTTTTTTTAATATTGTATTTAATTACAGAGTAATTTCCACATATTAATATATTTTTCAAATTGGGCTCTGTACCGCCATTCTTTATTATATTACGAACACGTGTGCCAAATCATCATCATCATCAGGGCTTTTCATTCCAGGTGGAATGTTTGCCGCTCTTACTTAGAGCTCTCAGATTCGCTTATTGCGGTGAATCACTCCGCATTCCACTTGTATGTTGGCAAAGTTTGTTGTATGACTTGGCTTTCGTTACTATTTTCTTCCACTCATTTCGATATGTGCATAGTTCCCTCCAGTTTCTCACTTCCAGGATTTTGATATCTCTCATGACCTGGTCCTCCCATCTCTCTCTGGGCCTTCCTCTTGGTCTTTCAGTTGCCGGTTTCCATTTGGTGATCTTCTTAATCAGTCGGTCGTTTTTCCTTCTTTCTATGTGTCCCAGCCATCTCAGCCTCTGTGATTTAATAAATCTAACTATATCTTCTCCCTTCATTATGTCTCTTAGTTCATGGTTCATTCTTCTTCTCATTTCTCCGTTGTCCATTCTTATCGGGACCATAATGCGTCTGAGGATTTTCCTTTCGAATATTCTCAATTTTTCTTCATCTTTTTCCGTGAGGCACATTGTCTCAGCTGCGTACGTAACTACTGGTCTGATTGCAACTCTGTATATTTTCAGTTTTGTATTTCTGGTTAAGTTCTTGTCCTTCATAAGCCTATGATATCTCCAGTATGTTTTGTTGCCTGTTAGTATTCGTTCCGTTACTTCTTCACTTCTCTTGTTTTGGCCATTCACTATTACTCCCAAATATTTAAATTGTTGGACTCTTTCAAAAGTGTAGTTTTCTATTTTGATTTCTCTCATCCTGTTATCTTATCTTCTAGGGCAGAGTAGATATTTTGTTTTTCCTTCGTTAATTTCTAGACCTCTTTTCCGTGCTTCTTTTGCCAGGATTGTTACTGCTTCTTTTAATATTTCCTTGTCTCTTCCCAAAAGAACTAAATCATTTGCATATGCAACTATTTGTGTTGAGGAGTGGGCTATAGTTCCTTTAATTTTGCTGGTCTTGACTGTTCCTTCTAGTGCTATGTTGAATAATGTGGTTGACAGGGAGTCGCCTTGTCACACTCCTGTTTCTATTGCAATTGATTTTGTGCTACCTTCTTCTGTTGTTACTTTGGCTCGAGCTCCATCCATGGTCATTTTTGTTAATCTGATTAATTTTGCTGGTATATCTTGATTTTTCATTTTAATAAATAATTTATTTCTTCCAATACAGTCAAAGGCTTGTCTGAAGTCTACGAAGAGGATGTGGAGTTCTATGTTGTGTTCGTGGCATTTTTCGATTGTTTGTGTAACTATGTGGATCGCATCTGTAGTGGATCTGCCTTCTGCCTTGCTCCGGCAAAACATAGCTCTGCTCTTTTTTTTAATATTGTATTTAATTACAGAGTAATTTCCACATATTAATATATTTTTAAAATTGGGCTCTGTACCGCCATTCTTTATTATATTACGAACACGTGTGCCAAATATCTCGAAAAAATATTCAAAATTACAGCCGCAATCTTGGAACGCGTTTTGGCTACCTGTTGATCGCTACTGTATCACCTTAACTCAAACATGCCACAAGTCAACAGTTTTAGAACCCTATTAAATTTTACTTCATTATTAATGTAGCGGAAGAGAAATCTTGGCCGATCCCCGTATAACAGTAAACACCTCGAGAATGACGTAATCGGATGTGCTAGGCCTCGCCGGAGAATTCTGGAAGGTACGTCACGTAGGCGGAACAAGCCGATAGCTCGAGATGGGAGTCGATTGTTCCAGAATAACAACTGGGTATAAATACGGGCATATTTTGTGAATAAGTTTAGTGTATAAGATAAATTCGTCTGTAACTTATATAAATAAAGTCGTATATAAATTACGAACCGCTAGTTTTATTGTAATTAGAAGTAATTACACTAATCACGCTACAGTTGGTGTCGGTGTTCGGTTAACTTAGTGCGATATAAATAAGTGAATTACAGAGAGACTTTAAAAGACTTTTGAACTTTATTCGTCGGGAATAACCGGAGTGCGTTAATTGTTCGGTATTCGGAAAGACTTTAAAAGACTTTTGGACTTTATTCGTCGGGAATAGTTAAAGTGCGTTGATTATTCGGTATTCGGAAAGACTGTTAAAAGACATTTTGGAAAGTACGTGTGTGCCGACCAAAGATGTTGCTACAAGAACTTACAGTAAAACAGCTCCGTGAACAGCTAGAGGAACGGGATCTGGACAGCAGTGGGCTCAAGATAGTCCTACAAGCACGACTCGAGGATGTCCTCACGAAGAACGGAGAAGACCCAAAGACGTTCCACTTCCAGTCAGCAGAACAAGTAATCTTATCGAAATTAAAAACTGTTTCTGAAACGATCGATGAAACTTCTAGAAGAAGCGACGAGAAACTTGAAGAAGTTAGTAGACAGAACAACGAGAAATTTGAAAGTGTTTCTCAAAAGATCGATGAAACTTCTAGAAGAAGCGACGAGAAACTTGAAGAAGTTAGTAGACAGAACAACGAGAAATTTGAAAGTGTTTCTCAAAAGATCGATGAAACTTCTAGAAGAAGCGACGAGAAACTTGAAGAAGTTAGTAGACAGAACAACGAGAAATTTGAAAGTGTTTCTCAAAAGATCGATGAAACTTCTAGAAAAAGCGACGAGAAATTTGAAAGTGTTTCTCAAGTAATTAAAGACGTTTGTAGACAGAATGACGAGAAATTTGAAGAAGTTTCTAGAACATTCGATAAGATGCAGAAAAGTGTAGAGACCGTAGAAGAAAAGATCAAACAACTAGAGAGCATGATAACCGATACAAAAGTACAACCATCAGTTAATGCAGCAGCGTTAGATCCTGTAGTGAAAGATGAACTACCGAGAGACGAAACGTCGCATAATATGAGATTCAAATTACCACCATTCGATGGAAAGTCCTCTTGGTCCATATATCTTAGACAATTTGAAGCTATTGCGACCGCCAATCATTGGACCGAACAGGAAAAGGCTGTTTCCTTGACTGCTGCTTTGCGAGGTGATGCTGCAGATATATTAAGATCAATTCCTAAGGGTCAAGAAAATTGTTACCAGACCTTGTTCACTCGTCTAGAAAAACGCTATGGAGATGCCCATCTACAACAAGTATACAAAGCACAACTGCGAAGTAGAAGTCAACGAGCAAGTGAGAATCTGCAAGAATTTGAAGCAGATGTGGCTCGTGTGGTGCGGTTGGCTTATCCAGAGGTGCCAGACAGCGTTTTAGAAGAAATTGCAGTAGATACCTTCGTCAATGGGCTGAAAGATAATGAACTACAGGAAGCTTTACGACTAGCAAGGCCGAAAGTTTTAGATGAAGCACTTGCTATTGCATTGGAACACGAAACGGCTAGTCAAACTTCACGAGGCCATAGAATAAGAACCATTGAAGAAAGTGACGGACACAACGATGAACGTCTGGAAGAAATGATACGGAGAGTATTAAGTAATCAGATGCCAAAGAGACGCGAGCCTAGATGTTGGAATTGTGGAGACGTAGGCCACATTCGTCGTAATTGTAAGAAGATCGTACAGCCGTCGGAAAACTAGAGCGGGTCGACACCAAGGGGCAACTGCCGACCTCGAGAACTAGAGCCCCCATAGTAACTGTCAACCTTACGTCCTCCGGTGGAATCCACAACTTATACATCGAAGGTTGTATCAGTAATAGATGTAGATCATTTTTGGTGGATACAGGTGCAACGAGAACTATCGCACGTCCAGATGTAGTACGAGACCATAATAAATTATCACCTGCAACAGTAAAGCTTAGAACAGCGACTGGTGAGCTAATTAATACATATGGCGAGGCTAATATGTCAGTATCCATTGGCCAGACCACAGTTGAACATCAAGTATTAATTGCCGAGATCTCCGACGAATTCATATTGGGGATGGACGTACTAAGGAAAGTGGGGGCAATATTGGATGTTCAAAATGGAGTTCTCAAGATCAATGGTGAAGAGTTGCCCTTTCACGACGACAAAGAAGATGTCATCCGCTTACTTACTACATGCGACGTAACCATACCCGGTAATAGTGAGAAAATTCTGATGACCATGCTTGATGGACACTGCCGAGAGGGAAGTTTAAGGATGGTCGAAGATGTGGATAATGTCGAGTTCCTAACGGCGAAAACTTTGGTAAAAGTTCGAGATGTGATCCCTGTAAGAGTTATGAATTTAAGGGAAACTGCTATCAAGTTAAGTAGAGGAGCTTTGATCGGGCAGTGTGTTCCCGTGGCTTCAATTTGCTCTGTGAATACCAATGAGAAATCATCGAAGGCGAAGTATCCAAAGGAGCTTGTTGAGATGATCATTGAAAGATGCCAAGATCTTGATCATGAACGAACGGAAAAAGTGACATCTATGCTGATAGAGTATCAAGATGTTTTTGCTATTGACACGAAGGATAAGGGAAAAACAAGCATAGTAACGCATAAAATAAATACCGGAGACGCTCAGCCAATCAGACAACGGCCTAGACGACTTCCATTTGCGAAAAAAGATGAAGCCGAAGAGATTATCAAGGATATGGACAAACAAGGGGTAATTGAACCATCGAACAGTCCATGGACATCACCAGTAGTTCTGGTAAAGAAGAAAGATGGTTCAACGCGTTTTTGTATCGACTACCGCCAGCTCAATGCGGTAACAAAAAAAGATAGTTATCCTTTGCCCAGAATAGACGATACATTGGATACTCTCTCCGGTTCTCGTTGGTTTTCCACACTCGATTTAAAAAGTGGATATTGGCAAGTAGACATGGAGCCAGCCGATCGGGAGAAAACCGCATTTTCGATAGGATCAGGGCTTTGGCAGTTTACGGCTATGCCGTTTGGTTTATGTAATGCCCCTGCCACATTTGAAAGATTAATGGAGGCAGTTTTAAGAGGTCTAACATGGAAAACATGCCTGGTTTACTTGGATGATGTAATTGTGGTTGGAAGGTCCTTTGATGAACATGCCAAGAATCTAATAGAAGTCTTTCAACGATTGAGGGCAGCGAACTTGAAGTTAAGTCCGAAGAAATGTCACATGTTTCGACGAGAAGTTAAGTATTTGGGACATAGTGTATCGAGTAATGGTGTAACAGCTGATCCTGAAAAGATTGAAGCAATTAAAGATTGGCCAGTACCAAAAGATAAACATGAAATTAGAAGTTTCCTTGGCCTATGTACATATTACCGACGATTTGTCAAAGGATTTGCCAATATCTCCAAGCCCCTAACAAAGTTGACGGAGGAGGACAAAGAATATACATGGAGTGAGGAGTGTCAAAAAGCTTTCGAACAACTACAAAGGGCTCTGATCAGTGCACCGATATTAAGCTACCCGGGACAGGCAGGAAAATTTGTTTTGGATACCGATGCTAGCAACAGTGCCATAGGAGCTGTTCTCTCACAAATCCAGGATGGACAGGAAAAAGTCATCGCTTATTTCAGCAAAGTCCTGTCGAAACCAGAAAGAAACTATTGCGTTACCAGAAGAGAACTGCTGGGTGTAGTGAAGGCTTGCGAACATTTCCATAAATACTTGTACGGCAGAAAGTTCCTTCTTCGAACAGATCACGCTGCTCTAAAATGGCTCATACAATTCCGTAATCCAGAGGGCCAGATGGCAAGATGGTTAGAACGACTGCAAGAATATGATTATGAGATAGAACACAGGGCCGGAAGAGTTCATTCAAATGCTGATGCCCTTTCGAGACGACCATGCAGTGCAAATTGTAATCACTGTGCCAAATTAGAGGAACAATTTTGCCCCGTGAGACGAACCACCGTAGTTAATGAGCAATGGCAGCCCCAACAGTTACAAAACGCCCAAGAAGATGATCCATGTATAAAAAGAGTATTGGATTGGATGCAGCAAGGTGAAAGACCTAGTTGGCAGAACATTAGTGGATGTAGTCCAGAAGTCAAGGCCTACTGGAGCCAATGGAATTGCCTGGTACTAAAAGATGATCTTCTGTACAGAACCTTTGAGAACGATGATGGTACAGAATCTAAGCTGCAGTTGATTGTACCTAAAAGTAAAGTGTCAGAAGTATTGCGTCAGTTGCATGACGGTACATCAGGTGGACACTTTGGTATTACGAAGACTCTGCAAAAGGTTCGAGAACGGTTCTATTGGGTGAACTGTAAAGATGATGTAAGAAGATGGTGCCGGAAATGTGAACTGTGTGCATCCGGTAATGGTCCAGTTGGTAAAAAGAGAGCACCCATGAGACAGTACAATGTTGGAAGTCCTATGGAAAGAGTAGCAATCGACATTGCAGGTCCATTTCCAGAAACCGATGCTGGAAATAAATACATTCTGGTAGCCATGGACTATTTTACGAAATGGACCGAGGCCTATGCATTACCGAATCCAGAAGCTGCTACCGTTGCAGAGGTACTTGTTAAAGAATTTTTCAGCCGATTTGGTGTTCCCTTGGAGATCCACTCCGACCAAGGGCGAAACTTTGAGTCAGCTCTTTTCCAAAACGTTTGTAAATTGATTGGTGCCAATAAGACCAGAACAACACCCCTGCATCCTCAATCAGATGGAATGGTCGAGAGGATGAACCGAACGATGGGTAAACACTTGTCCAAAGTTGTATCTGAACATCAGCGAGATTGGGACCAACACATTCATTTATTCCTGATGGCCTACCGCTCGGCCGTAAATGAAACTACAGGTGAAACTCCAACCTGCCTGATGTTGGGTCGTGAAGTTCGTTTGCCCTGCGACCTAGAGTTTGGCTGCAGACCTTCCGAGGAACATGTTGCAGGCGAAGAATACGTCGACCGCCTGAAGTTACGAATGAACAACATTCATGAATTTGCCCGACAACACATCCAGATAGCCAGTGACAGGATGAAAGATCAATATGATTCTCGATGCAAGAATGAAAGTTTCGAAGTAGGTGATCTTGTCTGGCTTTATAATCCTCAACGTCGTCGAGGCTTATGTCCTAAACTGCAAAGACAATGGGAAGGTCCATATGAAGTTAAGAAGAAAATAAATGACGTAATATATAGAATTAAGAAGTTGCCAAACGGTAAACCAAAAGTTATTCACATAAATCGTCTTGCACCATATGCTGGCTCAAATGAAACAGAAGAAGCACGAGTCCTCCAACAGGAGATGAAAGATGTCGCACAGCCAAGTTTTAATCAATTTATGTCAAATTACGCAGCGAGAAAGAGTGCTAGATTCGGCGTGACCACAGAAGTTCAGCAAGATCTGTTTGGTGTTCCAGAAAACGTCTCTCTAGCCCACTGTGTTGCCCAAGACCTCGAGATGACTAAAGGAATCTCGTCCGTATTCAATAGAAAGTTCGGCCGCCTGGACGAGTTAAGAAATCAGCAGCCTAAAATTGGAAGAGTACTGCGATTGGAAGATGGTCCTCGATCTTTGCTGTATATGGTGACCAGAAAGTCTTATACGGACACGCCAAGCTACGAGAACATATGGCGTGCTCTAACTAATTTGAAGAAAATCGTGTGTAATTATGACATCAAAAATTTGGCTTTACCAAAAATAGGCCATGCAGTAGAAAATCTGGATTGGAAGATTGTGAGAAGCATGCTTGAAGTGGTCTTCAGAGGAACTGGTGTACAAATCACTGTGTGTTGCATGAACCCGAAGATGTCGTACCCTTCAAAGACAGTAGACTGTTATTTCTTCTTGAAGGGTGTATGCAGAGCTGGAGAGTCGTGTAGATTCCGCCATCCTGGGCCTTCATTTAGACTTGCTGATCGAGACGCTCAGATCTTAAGAGGGGAGCAGTGTAGCGGAAGAGAAATCTTGGCCGATCCCCGTATAACAGTAAACACCTCGAGAATTACGTAGTCGGATGTGCTAGGCCTCGCCGGAGAATTCTGGAAGGTACGTCACGTAGGCGGAACAAGCCGATAGCTCGAGATGGGAGTCGATTGTTCCAGAATAACAACTGGGTATAAATACGGGCATATTTTGTGAATAAGTTTAGTGTATAACATAAATTCGTCTGTAACTTATATAAATAAAGTCGTATATAAATTACGAACCGCTAGTTTTATTGTAATTAGAAGTAATTACACTAATCACGCTACATTAATTTATTTTATCTTCTAAAACCTTGTTTCAAATCCACGAGGAAGAATTTCCTGTAGCTGGCTGTATACCATTCATTACAAGTAAAATTTAATCAAAAAATCTTTCTTGGTAAAAGGTATATTAGTTTAAAAAACCCCGATAGGGTTACAAACATAAAAACAAAACGTTTTCGCTCTGTAACAAGAGCATCATCAGTGTTACAAGAACATGGTGAGCCAACCAAAAAATACAAAGGTCAAAGCCTTTCAAAAACAGACTAAAAGTCTCATATAGATGCAAACATGTTAAAATCCAAAGAATGGATATAATTCCTATGACTACGGCCCTAGGGGTCATATGTTGCCCTGATCATATGTTGCCCTAGGGCGGTAGCCATAGGAATTATATCCATCCTTTGTATTTTGACATGTTTGCATCTATATGAGAATTTTAGTCTGTTTTTGAAAGGCTTTGACCTTTGTATTTTTTGGTTGGCTCACCATGTTCTTGTAACACTGATGATGTTCTTGTTACAGAGCGAAAACGTTTTGTTTCTATGTTTTTAGCCCTATTATAGGGGCTTTTTAAACTAATATACCTTTTACCAAGACAAAAATTTTTTATTAAATTTTACGTGTTTCAAATATTTATGCACGCTCATGCTTAAATATTTTTTAGTTTACTACGGTATTTAACCTAAATATTGTACATTTTAAACTAGTTGCTAAATTATTTGTCGAATTTTTGCTCCAGTTCTGGTTGCCAATGCTGCCAATCGTGATTGAAACCTCAAGCAACGACATGAAGACATTAATTTCGCGTAATTTTAGCAAATGTGCTGTGTTTAATTAAATTTAAATTCTCTATTTAATCCGAAATTGCTTTGAACACTCCACCGGTATTGTTTAATTTACAAACCCACATACTATTTGACAATAACTAGTACTTACTCATGAACAAATTGGGAAATGCTGCCACTTCCATGTTTCGACAACATTGTTGATGAGCATTTCGGAAATACTTTTCTATCAATTTAATTAAGGCTGGAGTTCATGAGATGCGACTGTTAATTTAAGTCTCATATCTATTTAAAATGGATTTAGATATAAAAACAATTGATATAAATAATTGTATTTGCAATATACGCCAGTCAATGGGATCAAGAATAGGGTATTACCTCCGAATTCTATTCTACTGCATGGATTTTAATTAAATTTTTGAAATAGCCTCTTCTTATCTCCTAATTCAAAGTCTACCGTATGCCGGTGTGTGCTTTTATCTTGGGCGTGGTTCCCATCCCTTCTCAGGGGAGAAATTTTTTTGGTTAAAATAACTATGGAATTCGCTAGAGAACCTAATTCTAAGCAAAAACTGTTCTATATATTTTTTTTAAAACTCAACACTTTTTGAGTTATTCGTGGTTGAAAATTGGTAATTTTCATTGAAACATAACACCTTTTCGAACGGTTTTTCGCAAATACCTTAAAAACTATGCATCTAACTAAAAAGACTATATAAAATATTTTTGTAGGTTATAAAAATACCAAGAGATGCTTGCCTTCACAAATCTTCCACTTATAATACAAAAAGATATATGGTAGGTGAAAAGAGTTTTTTTTTGGTACATGCCCAAACTGGTGCATTCAACTTGAAATAACAGAGAAACGGTCGATTTTAGATGTATAACGCTATAAATACCTTTTGTAGTGCTTGAAACGTCCTTTAAAATGAGCAATACTAAAGATCCATTTTATTCAAACTAAGCGAGATATGCTGCAAACAAAATTGATAACTAATGTGTTTTAAGAAAAAATGAGAAGTGATTTTAACCCCCATCCACCAGAATGTAAATGCATCGTTTTCCTTCTACAATGCCTTTTATTATAGTGTTATTTCTATGTTCAAAAAGTTGGACGGGTTTAAAATGAATGGTTTAAAAAAAATAAGATAAAATTTACAGTGTATTTTTAAATTTTCTTAATTATCTTCCTTTTTCTCCATGTAACTTGAAAATGATAAGAGATACAGTAATGAAAAATAAAAACTAAATTTTTATCTAAAAGAACCCCACATTTTTGTTTGGTATCTTTTTTTCGTATCTCTTATCATTTTCGAGTTACATGGAGAAAAAGGAAGATTTTCAAGAAAATTTAAAAATGCGCTGTATAATTTGATCTTATTTTTTTTTCAAAAACCGTTCATTTTAAACCAGTCCAAATTTTTGGACATAGAAATTACACTAAAAAAAAAGTATTGTAAAAGCAAAACGATGTATTTTAATTCTGATGGATGAGGGGTTAAAATACTTCTCATTTCTTCTTAAAATACATTGGTCATCAGTTTTTTTGTAGCATATCTCGCTTAGTTTGAATGTAATCGACATTTAATATTGCTCATTTTAAATGCCATTTTAAGCACTACAAAAGTTATTAGTATCATTATACACCTAAAATCGACCGTTTTTCTGTTATTTCAAGTTAAGTACACCGGTTTGAGCATGCACCAAAAAAACAAACTCTTCTCACCTACCATATCTCTTTTTGTATTATAACTCGAAAATTTATGAAGGAACGAATCTCTTTGTTTTTTTGTAAGGTACAAAATTATTTTGTATAGTTTTTTGTTAGATTCATAGTTTTTAAGGTATTCCCAAGAATCCGTCTGAAAAAGTGTCATTTTTCAAAGAAAATGGCCAATTTTCAACCACGAATAACTCAAAAAGTATAAGAGTTTTCAAAAAATAATTATAGAACAGTTTTTGCTTAGAATTAGGTTCTCTAGCCTCTTCCGTGGCTATTTTAACCAAAAAATGTTTCACCCCGAAAAGGGGTGGAAACCACCCCCAAGATAAAAGCGCGCATCGCCACAGGGTAGATTTGTTTCTTAAGCTATTTCCTACTTACTGTGAAATATCAAGTAAATCGATGTAGTAGGATGGAATTCGGAGCCAAATACCCTCATTGACTGCTCTAATAGAATAAGTTCATATTGTAAAATAAAAAATTAAATTAAACTAACAGAGGTGGGAAAATATCGGTAGAAACCTATAATTTAATTTAAATTACATTACCACTATCGAGAGTTTCCACCTTTAGACGTTACCTTAAGAGCTAGTCGACTTCAGTCACAATTGTAAGTATGACGTTCTTTCTAACCTAATTTTATTAGGTTATGCATGTCTTCGTTTTCATTGGTTTATTGACCTCCACCTACTTGGGTATTTGGTCAGCTCATCGTCTCACAATAAAGGAAAAATTCCTTATTCACTTACAATTTGGAGTTGATATGGAACAAATACAACAAAGGTAAAAACTTTTCTCGCTCAGGAATAACTGCCGATCATCACACGATCTGCTTTAATAAGCCCTAATTTTATTTTACGTTATATAAGTTTATTTAACGTTTCTATTTCGATTTGAATATTATTTGTGTCAACCGAAACGAATAACAGTAAAAAATTTTTTTTCGACGTCATACGTTTAATTATGACTGAAATCCACTAGCCACGTATAAGAACTAGCTTTATCTCTTGCTATCTCACAACTTAATATGTTTTCCATCTTTTCCGTTATTTTGTCGGATATTAGTGCACTCATAACTGTATTGTCATTTTGTTTAACTCAAAACATATGCTTCTTACTGGCGTGATAATGGTAAAAATACGCTGCCTACAAGGCAGCTCTCCTCACAGAAGGGATCCTGAACGAACTAGGTGAAGGATACACATTGTGGTATGTGGGGAAAAGTACCATTAGGAGTGTAGTTGGTGCAACTGCTGATAGAGAAATATGTAACACAAAGTAATAGAAGTTCTAAGTACGAGTGATAGCATAATGGGGTAATGAATGATCCCGCCTATAATCTACCAATCCTAAGCAACGGAGTCTTGGACCCTACGAGATGAGAAACACAAGAACATATAGATATATAACCGCAAAAAGTAAACACTTAAGACATCGACTTAATGTCGACTACTTTTTAATATATAATGTAACAATAATGTAATTTAGAGGTTTTTACACCTAACGAAGTGGCTAGTTACAATTAGTTGTACACTGGACGTTTACACTGATGATGGTCAGTTTGACCGAAAACGTTTTGTACTTCCACTCCCTTGTGGACACATTTTAATAAATTCATATACCTACATACAACAGAAGTGTTTACATCATTCCACTTGTCATAATGTGGTATTTTTCGGCGTTTCTTTGAGAGTTTCTTCTTCTTCATGTACCAGGTCCTTTCAGAACGTTGGTTACCATCATAGCTATCTTAATTTTCACTGCCACCCTAAATATCATGCTTGTATCAACACCATACCAATCTCGCAAGTTCCTCAACCATGAGGTTCTTCTTCGTCCTGGACTGCGTTTGCCTGCTATTTTTCCTTGCATGATACAAACCTATATTTGGGACCTCTCATTACATGTCCGAAATACTCCAGCTTTCTCTGCTTGGTGCTTTTTATGATCTCAGTAGTCTTGCTGAGACGTTCTAGTATTGTGGAGTTTCGAATCTTTTCCACCCAGGAAACTTTTAAAATTCTTCTATAGCACCACATTTCGAAAGCCTCAAGGCGATTTATATCGATTTTATTCACTAGAGTTTAGAGAGTTTTCTTACTATATTTGCAACCATTCAAGTCGGACATGTTGCCCGAGATAATCCCGAAAAATGGACACATAGATTAACAAACTGGAGACCAAGAGCGAACAGGCGAGGAGTAGGCAGACCGCAGAAGAGGTGGGCAGATGATATCAAACAAGTCGCGGACAAGCAGTGGAGGGAAGCAAATGGAAGAGGCCTATGTCCAGCTGTGGACGAACACAGGTTGAAGAGAAAGAAGTAGATTTGTAAACAATAAATCACCGTCAACAGCGAAGTGGGTAGATTTAACAGCGTTTAGGTATGCAGCCACAAATGCTTTCAAAGACGGTACATGAAGTATTTGAACTGTCCATTTATAAAACAGTTTATTACGGTATTACCGAAGTACTGGCAGAACTAACTGTATAGGCCAATCAAGTTAGGTTTTTTCTAGACATAACGGAAAAGACGAGGTTTGACAGTTGAAATGTGTAGTATGAGATATTACAAAAAGACTACCATCTTGGGATTCATCAGTTTTTTTAGTGGAACATTTCTTAAATAAACAATCAAAACGTCAAAGTTAGTTTTTTGCTCATAACTTAAAAACTTGTTTATTTAGAAATTTGATGTCCACAGATAACTTTTTCAGAAAAAAAAGATACATCGAATGAGATACGCTAAATGAAAATCGGTTAATAAACAAAAAAGTTATTGCAAAACGGAAGACAAAATCACTGTTTTTGAATATTGCTAATAACAATTTTATTGTTTATTAGAATATGTTTTAATATAACTAAAATTATGGTGTTTGAATGGTGTGCAAAAAATGGTCCAGATCTGTTAAATAGTTTTCGCAAAATTGAATTTGTTTATAAAATTTTTTGAAAAACGAGGTAATTTCTGAGGCTGGTCCAGTTAATATGGCTGAATGTATCTCAATAATCCGGGGCTCATTTCATTCGTTAAGATGTATACTAACAGCGTATGAAAAAGGAGTAAAAAAAATTACATATACGTACACAAAATTATTTGTTAATAAATAGCAGTTTTTAAGCTTATAAACAATTACAATAATTTCGTAGAAATTAGATCAAATTAAATGGCAATAAAAAATACGGAAAGCTGGTTAAAATACACAACTTGTAAAAATAAATTTTAGGTCGTACGACCCTTGGGGTCTGAGATAGCCCCTTTTTTTGAAAAAATCACTGTTACGTTAATTAACAACACTAAGATCAGAAATTAACCAATATTTTATAAGAAAAGTCAAAGTTTTTAACAAAGTTTTTAGCAGGAGAGAATGTTAAAAATTTGTTTAAACAATAGTGTTATAAACAAAAAGAATTTTGCGTTCCGACTAAAGTAAAAAATAGCGGGCGTAGTCGACTGACTGAATAGTGGGCGCGGTTGGCTACCGGCAGAAACTCCTAAAATTACGTTATACCGACCACAAAAATCAACTTTAAAGTGAATAACAAATTTTCATCATTCCTTATGTTTTCGAGGTCTCCGAATCCGAATATGGAGTTTATTTTTTTCTAGAATTAGCGGAACATGATCAAAAATCAAATTTTATGCCAAAATGCGATAAATCAATTTTGATGATTTTTCAATTTTAACTCACTGTATTTTTGGTCGCTGTAAATATTTCCTTTTGAAAATTTTACTGTGTTATCTTTGAAGCATTTAGATAACAACGAGATTTGTCCGAAATGATTAAACACATTAAAAGATAAGTTGTTAATTTTTAAACATTTTGTCGTCAGATTTCGTTAGTTTCATGCTTACTTAAAAAAGTTGAGTGACAAACTTTTTAGTTTATAATTTTAACTAACACAGAAATAAAATATAATTCATGAAGAAGTTTTCCAAAAAAATTTAATTTAAAATATGCAATAGGAAAAATGTTATGTGACTTTATAGACGAGCGGCACACTGGCACACCCCAAAAAAAGCTTATTTCTCGAGATACTGATACTAATTTTGGTAATAGGTACTTTATATTTTTGATGGTGCTGAAAACGAAAATTACGGTTGTTTTGAATTTTACGTGGGGGAACATTATCAAAATCGCAACTTGACCCTAAAAATAAAAATCACGTTTTTGCGTTTCAACTTGCTACAACTCAGTTCCATTGTAATATTTTTTCTGAAATATTTATAGTATATATTTCTCACCATTCTGAAGACAATGGGACCTGCTTCAATATTTCTGTCTTGCTATAAAGAAAGTTATAAATTGTTTGAAGTAAAAGGTGCAGATTCTTGAACTGCAAAGTTTAATCGCAAAAGTTGAGTGACAAAATTTGAAATTTAGCTGTTTAATTAATTTTATGCTAAAATCTAGAGTACAGAGAACAACACGTTTTATAGAAAAAAGGTGGTGTAACTTTTAATTTTAAGAAAAACGTGATTTAATTTTTTTATTTTTAGGGCAAAATTTCGATTTTGACAATGTTTCCCCATCTAAAATTCAAAATAAAACTCATTTTCGTTTTCAGCACCATCAAAAACATAAGGTAAGACCAAAATTAGCCATTCACCACAGTGTGGTTGATATCTCGAGAAATGAGCGTTTTTTTTGGGAGTACCACTCGTCTATAAGGTCGCGTAACTTTTTTTCTGTTCCATATTTTGACTTGAAATTTTCCAGAAAACTTCTTCAGGACCTATGTTTTAATGCTGCGTTGATTAAAATTATAAACTAAACAGTTTGTCACCCAACTTTTATAAGTTAACAGAAAACTAATGAAAAAATTGTTTAAACAATTTTCCGGCCGCGGTAGCTCTTGGTACCCTTTGGATTTGTTATAAGGACCTTTTTTTGAGTAAGTTTGTGCAAAAAATAAGAATCGGAATAATTTACCTAACGGGGTCGACGATACAGCCTGGACTACACACGGATTCAAAATAGAGAATAAAAAATGGCCTATACCTACCAATCGGGTTCTACTGTACCAAGTTTACTATTTTTTTTTATCTATGGTACCACATTAAAATAATAAAGTTTATCTTATTTTCATTGCAAAATTATCCAAAACAAAGCAGCTAATGGGATGTATAAACCTTTTTAAGTGGCCTTTTTATTGTCATTTTTTAAATTTATTTATTTAAAATATAATTTTACTAAATAAATGTGCAAGATAATAATATTCATAAAATGCAAGTTTCTACCAAAATATATAAATATAATATTAAGCTTCAAATCCGGTATACTGTCAATGTTAAAAATGGGCTGCACCGGTCTAGCGCTAGCGAATGGTAGTCCGCGAATTTATTCTCATTCGGCTACGCCCATTATTTTTTTTTTTTACTTTAGTCGCAACGCAAAATACTTTTTGTTTATAACACTAACGTTTTAACAATTTTTAACATTTTTTCTTGCTAAAAACTTTGTAAAAAACTTTGACTTTTCTTATAAAATATTGGTTAATTTCAGATCTTAGTGTTGTTAATTAACGTAACAGTGATTTTTTCAAAAAAAGGGGCATTTTTTCAAAACAACCCTAATTTTCGTTTTCAGCACCATCAAAAATATAAAGTATTACCAAAATTAGTATCAGTATCTCGAGAAATAAGCTTTTTTTGGGGTGTGCCAGTGTGCCGCTCGTCTATAAAGTCACATAACATTTTTCTTATTGCATATTTTAAATTTCACACATCTTATGGAAAATATAATGTCACTCAAATTCAATAAAATTTATACGATTAGATTCGTTTTAAATTAACGATCAATTCTTATCATTGCGCCAACTCTTAATTATGATTAATTACTGCGCAAATTGCAATTAAAGTTTATCGAAATCACATTTTTGGAGTCCATAAAATGTTAATTACAGTCATTATTGCTCTGAGTGCTATTCATAACAGCTTAAATCCAGCTGGGCCTAAGCGGATTAGTGAAACTAATCCGCTGATTTATGGAGTACCGAAAATCTGGGTATTTTAAAATATTTTTTCTCTCTCTAACTCATGTACCTACCCATTTGATTTCAGATTTATTTATATCAATTTCTGCTCTTATTTTTGAAAATAGAGAGTTGGCGCAATCAGGGCCGGCGATAACGGGCCTGCAAGGGATGCACTGCAGGCGGGCGCCCCTGTTTGGGGGGCGCCAAAATGAGCTTTTTTCTGCTGTTGCTATACAAAATATTAATTAAATAGAAACCGAAGGGCGCCTATACTAGTCTTGCAGGCGGGCGCTTTATACCCTAGCGCCGGTACTGGGCGCAATGATAAGATTTGATCGTTAATTTAAAACGAATCTATTGGTATACATTTTATTGAATTTGAGTGACATTATATTTTCCATAAGATGTGTGCGATGTCCTTTTTTTTTTTGGAAAACTTCTTCATGAATTATATTTTATTTCTGTGTTAGTTAAAATTATAAACTTAAAAGTTTGTCACTCAACTTTTTTAAGTAAGCATGAAACTAACGAAATCTGACGACAAAACTTCTTTAAACAAAATGTTTAAAAATTAACAACTTCTCATTTAATGTGTTTAATCATTTTGGACTAATCTCATTGTTATCTAAATGCTTCAAAGATAGCACAGTAAAATTTTCAAAAGGAAATATTTACAGCGACCAAAAATACAGTCAGTTAAAATTGAAAAATCATCAAAATTGATTTATCGCATTTTGGCATAAAATTTGATTTTTGAACATGTTCCACTAATTCTAGAAAAAAATAAACTCCATATTCGGATTTGGAGACCTCGAAAACATAAGGAATGACGAAAATTTGTTATTCACTTTAAAGTTGATTTTTGTGGTCGGTATAACGTAATTTTAGGAGTTGCTGCCGGTCGTCAACCGCGTGCACTATTCAGTCAGTCGACTACGCCCGCTATTTTTTACTTTAGTCGGAATGCAAAATACTTTTTTTTATAACACTACTGTTTAAACAATTTTTAACATTTTTTCTTGCTAAAAACTTTGTTAAAAACTTTGACTTTTCTTATAAAATATTGGTTAATTTCAGATCTTAGTGTTGTTAATTAACGTAACAGTGATTTTTTCAAAAAAAGGGGCTATCTCAGACCCCAAGGGTCGTACGACCTAAATTTTTTTTTAGAAGTTGTGTATTTTAACCAGCTTTCCGTACTTTTTATTGCTATTTAATTTGATCTAATTTCTACGAAATTATTGTAATTGTTTATAAGCTTAAAAACTGCTATTAATTAACAAATAATTTTGTGCACGTATATGTAATTTTTTTTTACTATTGTTTCATAGGCTGTTAGTATACATCTTAACGAAGGAAGTGAGCTCCGGTTTATTGAGATACATTCAGCTATATTAACTGGACCAGCCTCAGAAATTAGCTCGTTTTTCAAAAAAATTTATAAACAAATTCAATTTTGCGAAAACTATTAAACAGATCTGGACCATTTTTTGCACACCATTCAAACACCATATAGGTGCGCCCTCAAGTTTAGGTATATTTAAACATATTCTAATAAACAATAAAATTGTTATTAACAATATTAAAAAACAATGATTTTGTCGTCTGTTTTGCAATAACTTTTTTGTTTATTAACCGATTTTCATTTAGCGTATCACATTCGATGTATATTTTTATTCATAAAAGTTACCTGTGTACGTCAGATCTCTAAATAAACAAGTTTTTAAGTTATGAGCACAAAACTAAGTTTGACGTTTTGATTGTTTATTTAAAAATTGTTCCACTAAAAAATTGATGAATCCCAAGATGGTAGCCCTTTTGTAATATCTCATACTACACATTTCAACTGTCAAACCTCGTCTTTTCAATTATGTCGAAAAACGGCTTATTTTTTACTAACTTGATTGGTCTAGTAAGTCAGAATAGATAAGTAAGTGATTTAAAGTAGCGGAATTTGGACAATGTTTAACGTATTGGAATTTTGATACATTATACTACATACGTTCTTAGTCGCTTATATATATCATGTTGGACAGTATTTTATATGCCGTATTTAGTAACGGAAATGCTTGATAATTTCCACATTGGAGTTTAACTTTTTTGTGTAATAGCACGATGATTGCGGTGTTCCATTCCATTGGAAGGTGTTTATTTTTGCATATTCTCAGTATCAGTTTGTATTACGCTTAGAGGTTGCAATTGATGGATCCAACATCCAGCACTCCAGGTGGATCCAGCGCTTTTTTACAACTTCTTGCAACTTGCCATTCTATCGCGCTAACAGTAGCTCTGTAAGCTGGAAAGTTTCTACAGGCTAAAAGTTTGCATCGATAAAGCATTGATATACATTAATTCTATGATAAAGTTTTCTACTGGCGAATGGTCACTAATCAACCAATCAATCAAGTTGATCGCCACTCTTTAACCGGTGAAACTAGCTGTAGAAGCTATTTGCAGAAGAAAGTCCACTTTGATAACGGCTGACACAACCATGAAATTTGTCTTAGACAAACTAAATAGCCAGGACTCTAGCATTAGTGCCTATCTATCGGAAGCACTACGCAACAGAATCGCGGAACGGCGCCTCTCTGAAATTACAGATACATTAGTGTACTTACAAAATCCAAAAAAGTATGACGAAGGACTAAACAATGCTGGTTATTTCCCCATGACGAAATTAATGCAATGTGACAAGAGATAAAAAATTTGTTGTTGAGTCGTATAAATAAACAAGTGATTATGGAACCAGTGCAAGAGAATATAATTGAAGAAGATGGGCCAACTATTCCGGATCCCATGAATTTTACTTTGGAACAAGGACTTGAGATTAAATTAAAACGAGAAAGAGAAAACTTTTACAACCAAAAAAAAACTGGTTCTCACAAAGATTACGAAAAGATTTTGGAAAAAGAAATAGCCGTTTATGAAATCGAAGGAGTGAAAAGCGATCATTTCTGCATGGTCTATGACTATTTGATGACCTTAAAACCGACCAGCTTAGAGGCCGAAAGGGCTTTCCCCGCAACCGGCAGTTGAATATGTATAGTTCTGTACGAAGTAGGTTAGGCCTATGTTTTTTAAGGTCTCACTTCCAAAAATCTAAATAATTCATGTTCCTGTTGTTTAAAAATTTAGAATACTGCCAAAAAAAAAACATTAAAATCGTGTCTTTATTTTGATTTCACATTTTGCTGGATCTAGCTGGATTCAGGCCAATCTTGCAAAAATCCGGCTGGACTGAAAATGCTGCTGGATTGTAATCTCTAATTAAGCTTAATACTGACTCTCTGCCCTTTATTATAAGTTCCACACTCATATTGTCTGATCCGGGTTACTTTTTTGACAGCTGCTTTCTCTTAGATTACTGTAGGCGGTTTTGTTTTTCTGTAGTTTCAAATCATGTCATTGATAATTAGCACAGCACTTAAAGAAGAAGAGTAATTACAATTTGTGCTTTATTCCCAAAAAAGTTGTTAACAAAAACAAGACATGTAAGTACATAAGAACAGTTTAAGAACAATAAAATTATGCAAGTTTTCTATTGTCCAATTACATGATTTGCATACGTCAATATTCACGGTACGGTACTGTAGCCAGAGGCACGAATGGTAGCCTAGCACTGTAGCTAGTATGTGTTTGCCGGTCTGTGTAGCTCTGTAATTTTTTCAGTTCTAATGGCGTTATTATACCATCTGTCCACGTTGGTGGGCTTCGCTCATCCATATCTCTCGTTCGATGTTTCATGATTCTGATACAACTAAGATGAGCAAATGTTTTACGAGGGTAGTAATACATTTAATAATTTTATATTTAGAAAAGAACTTTTTTAAATCAATATTCTCGATAATTTCGTTAAAAAAAATTTAATTTACATACATTAATGTAACACTTTTTCATCTATTGCCATAACACTGATAATACCTACATAAATCAATATCTAATAAACTAATAAATATTATTTAGGCTGCCATTATTCATGTTAATATTAAAAAGATTTAAACTTTAATAATAATAATTAAACAAGATCATGGTTTTCTAGTCACAAATTTAAAAAATCAGTACCTAATTAAAAGAAATTTTCAAAATTCGACTGTTAACTTCCAGAAATATGAGTAAAAGTACTTGTCAACACGTCTCTCTCTCTCTCTCTCTCTCTCTCTCTCTTACATGTCCCTATCTCCTATTGTTCTCTATTACTGAGGATTGAAATTTCCTCCAGTACTCTTAACAAATTTTCTCCACTGGTCTCTATCTTCAGCTGCTCTAAGATTTGCGTAGAATGAGTGGAATAAAAGTTGAACTCTGAATTTGGTCAGACGATCTGGTTGTTGACCGTCCCTTTAGCCTTCATTACCACACACCGTGTGATTTATTCCTCTGGAAACAATGAAGTACATCATAGAAATTAAATTGTAGTTCTTGTGTCCGAACTTGTAATACTGCATGGAATCACAGTTGAAAAGAAAACCATGTAAAGTATGTAAAAGTTTCAAAGCTCTCATTGCATCACAGAATATTTTTATTTTTTTTTGAGTAAAGAGATTCACAAATACGGAGATGTTAAACCTAACAAAAAAAGAAGGAAGTTATATTGACTATTAAAAAATCAAGAATAATAATTATTTCTGGTAGAAAGCACTACCCGTGTTGAGCTGCCCCCCCCCCCATTTGCAAAAATTAAAAAACAAATAGCCCTGAGTTATGAGCTATTTATGAGCTTTCATATTCCGCAAACTAAAAATTTTGAGCTCGTTCCACTGAGCAGGAATTTAATACTTTAGTGAGGGGGGCTGAGTCAGCCACCCCCCCACTACTTAAAAATAGGAATATTGAATCGGTTTTTGCGGCAGAATTACGAGCTATTTATGAGCTCTTGAAATTATATAGTTTCGATTTTTGGGCTCATCCCTTTCACCCCCAAACAACACTTTAATTGATTTAACTTAGGAGAAAAATGCTGAGAAAACTTAAAATATATCGTATTGCGGATATAATTCCTATAGCGTATATACTCTAAGAATAAACTATTAAATCACGTGCATTTCGATTATTGAGCTACAACCGCTTCGCAAGAAAACCACCCTATCTTCCCGGCTTAAGAGAAAGTTGTACTTAAAATGTATTAAATTAATTATTTGGCGACTACATATCATTTAATAATTTATAAGGTTCCAAATTACGCGCATTTACATGAGTACATTGCAATTTATTTTGTATAGTGCAGTCACTGAAAGTAAAAAATCAACGATTACCTTCAATTTCGGTGAACCTTCTTCGATTTTCACGAAAATTGGTCAGTGGTTAGAGGATACCTCAAGAAACAAAGGTAACATGGAACCACCTTGCGCCTTTACTCTGAGGGTGGATACCGGCCCTTCTCGGGGGTGAAAATTATTTTATAAAAAATAGCTGCACAAATCTATAAAAGAACAAATTATTAGCAAAATTTATTATATAAAGTTATTAAAATCAGTCAATACTTTTTAAGTTATTAAAGATCAAAAATTTTAATTACTCGTGAAAAAATTGCATGTTTTGAAGCGGTTTTTCGTAAATCACTGAAAAACTGTAAGTTTTTACAAAAAAGTTAATAGTAGTTTAATTCTTATAGCTGATATTCTACGAATAAACTCTTAAATCACGCGCCCTTCGATTATTGAGCTACAACCCCTTCGCAAGAAAACCATCCCATATTCCCGGGTTAAGAGAGAGCTGTATTTAAAATAATTTAAATTAATTATTTGGCGACTAGATATCGTTTAATGATTTATGAGCTCGCAAAATATACGCATCTCAATTATTAAATTGCCATTTTCTTTCTATAGTGCAGTCACTGAAGGTAAAAATCAACTATGACCTTCGATTTCGGTAAATCTTCATTCATTTTCACGAAAATTGGTGAGCGGATTTTGATGCTATCAACTTTTTCTAGAGCTCATTTTTGATAGGTATTACTAAGTACTTTGACAAGTATTTAGTACCTAAGTGTTATAAAATGCATCTCTTTTACGTTATTTAAGCTTGAATTCTTAGACTTGAACAGTCGCAGAAAAAAATATATTTAATTACCAATAACTTACTTTAAATTAACATTAAAGTGTTTTTTAAGTAAGCAATTTATTATATATTTTATTAGCTTCAATTTTAGTAATGAAAACTTTTTTGTAAAAACTTACAGTTTTTGAGTTATTTATGAAAAATCGCTTTAAAGCATGCATTTTCTTTCACAAAAATTAAAATATTTGATCTTTAATAACTCAAAAAGTATTGATTTATTTTAATCACATTATATAACAAATTTTGCTTACAATTAGTCCCTCTCTCGATTTGTGGGGTTATTTTTAATAAAGTAATTTTCACCCCCATGAAGGGATGACATATACCCCAGGTTAAAACCCCAAGTTGTTATTGTCAATTCGTGAAAATGAATGGAGATTTACCGAAATCGAAGGTCATAGTTGTTTTTTACCTTCAGTGACTACACTATAGAAAGAAAATGGCAATTCAATAATTGAGATGCGTATATTTTGCAAGCTCATAAATTATTAAACGATATGTACCTAGTCGCCAAATAATTATTTTACTTACTTACTTACTTACTTAGTCCTAAGCCTTTCTACCTTTAGGTGTAAGGCTGGTGGAGTTGAGTTTGGCATTGTAGTCTCCATGCTTTCCGATCTTGCGCTAGGTTTCTTGCACTTTCCAATGTCAATCCCTTCTTCTCGACTTCTTTCCTGATTTCATCTACCCACATAACTCTTGGTCTCCCTCTTTTGTTTTTCCCCTGCACTCTCGTTTCGAACACTCGTTTTGTTAGCCTCTCGTTCGACATTCTACACACGTGCCCGAACCATCTAAGTTGTCCTTCTACTATTTTTTCATTGATTGGTTCTAGTTTTAGGTTTTGTCTAATTGTTTCGTTTCGTATTTTGTCTGTCCTTTTTCTGTTTGCTATTTTCCTCAGGAACCTCATTTCCATAGCATTGACTCTGGATTTTTGTCTCCCCGTCAATGTCCATGTCTCGCTGCTATACATGATTGTTGGTCTAACTACTGATTTAACGACTGCCGTTTTTACTTTTTCCGGTATCCCTTTTTTCCCAAAAAATGTTGTTTTCATAGTGTTAAATAAGCTTCCTGTTCGTCCCATTCTCTCGTTTATTTCCATGTCTTGTTTACCATTTGATTCGATTATTACTCCTAGGTATTTAAAATATTCCACTTGCTCTAGTTGTTTCCCGTCTAATTCTATTGCGTGTGTCTTCCTCGTATTTGAAATTATCATTGTTTTTGTTTTCTCTGTATTAATTTTCATATTTATGTTTGATAGTTCTTCTTCTAGGATTTCAAGATTGTTCTGTAAGTCTTCTCTGTTTTCTGCTATCAATACCATGTCGTCTGCAAATAGTAGCTCCGATAGTTGAGTCTGTTTCATTTGCCAGTATCCTAATGTTAGTTTTCTCATTCTTCTCTTGGCTTTCTTTATCGCTTCATCCAGTACCACTGAGAATAGCAGTGGACTCAGCACGCATCCCTGTTTGACGCCTTGACTTGTAGAAAATTCTCTGGATTCCTCGTTATTGGTTCTTACTGTATTTGTATTATTTTTGTACATATCCTTTATTACTTCTATTATGTGTCTGTCGACTCCCCTTTCTGTTAGTGTCTTCCAAACGTCCTTTCTTCGGATTCTGTCAAACGCCTTTTCCAGGTCAATGAAGCACATATGTATCTCTCTATTTTTCTTGATTACCTTCTCACTTACTTGTCTTAATGTGAATATTAGGTCTTGCGTGCTTCTGTCCTTCCTGAATCCACACTGTGTGTCTTCCATAGTTGTTTCTATTTGTGTTTTTATTCTTGTCTCTAGTATTCTTGCTAATACCTTCCCAGGGATACTTGATATGGTGATACCTCGGTAATTATTACAGTTTCTCTTGTCTCCCTTTTTGTGTATTGGTAATATAATGTCTTTCTTCCAGTCCTTTGGTAATTCTGCTCTATTTATGATATCATTCATTAGTTCTTTCATGCTATCCATTCCCTCTGTCCCCATGAATTTTATCATTTCCGGGGTGATATGATCCTTGCCTGGTGCTTTGCCCAGTTTTACTCTTTCTATTGCTTTCTCTAATTCCTCTCTTGTTATGGATTCCACTTGTTGTTCTTCATTCCTTTCTTGTATCTCCCCTATGTTGTCCTTGTCTACATGAGTTAGCTCTTTGAAATGTTCTCTCCATCTTTCCATTATTTGTTTTTCTTCTGTTAGTACGTTTCCATTCTTGTCTTTTATATTCGGCATCGTGTGCTCTTTCTTTTGTCTGAGTTGTTTTAATGCGCCGTAGAAGAGTTTTTGGTTTTCCCTATAATTTTTTGTCATTTTTTGTCCAAATATCTCCCATGACCTTTCCTTTCCTGCTTTCACCGCTATTTTAACCTCTTTCCTTTTTTCTTTATATGCTTCGTAATCTTCCGGGTGTTTTGTGCTTAGGTATCTTTTCCATTTGTCTTTTTTGTTCTTTATTTTCTCTCGTATTTCTTCCGTCCACCATTCTGTTCTCCTCATGTTAGTGTTTGCTATTTTTGCTTTCCCGCAAGTTTCCTCAGCTGCTTTGATTATGCTGGTTTTTAGATATTCCCATTTTTTTTCTATATTTGTATTTTTTGCCCTACCTTTCAAAGTATTATCTAATTTTTCTTGGAATATCTTCTTATATATTTCCTCTTTTAATTTGTAACTTTTTATTTTTTCATTTACTACCTTTCTTCTCTTTTCTTCTTTTTCCTCTGTTGTTCTCATTCTCATTATTACTAGATGGTGGTCACTGCCAATCTCCGAGCCTCTTTTCACTTTCGTATCCTGTACTCTTTTCCATTTGTTGCTGCTTACCAAAAAGTAATCTATGATTGATTTTTCGTTTCTGCTGTCTTGTACTCTCGTGTATTTGTGTACTTCTTTATGTTTAAATTTTGTATTTGTTATAACTAGTTTATTCTCCATACATATTTCTATTATTCTTTCCCCATTTCTGTTTAGCATTTCTTCTCCTTCTTTTCCCATGCACTCCTCTATTCCGCTGTTGTTGTTTCCGACTCTACCATTTAGATCTCCCATTACAATTATGTTTTCTTCCCCATTATCAATTTGCATTTGGAGCTCCTCGAAAAATTTATCTTTCTCTTCCTTTCTTGCATCTTCATTTACTCCGTAGGCTGTTATTATTGTCCATATTTCTTCGTCCATCAGTTTAATTTTCACCGATAATATTCTCTGGTTAACATATGTTTCTTCTATAACGTGTTGTAGTCTATTCGGTGCAATTATTATCCCGACTCCTTCTTTTGCTCTCTCTTTTGTATCCGCTCCTACCCAAAGTAACCAATATCCTTTGTGTATTTTCTTAAGACCTTTTCCTTTCATCTTCGTTTCTGTTATTCCTAGTATTTCTATTTTTTGTCTTATCATATCTTCTACCAGTTCTTCCTCTTTTCCATTGATGCTTCTCACATTCCATGTTCCCATTTTTATCTCTCCTTTTTTCTGCAATCTAGCTTTCCCCTTTTTCCTATTTTCATCCTTGTTTACCTTTGCATCATCTTTTTCCCTATCGCTTTTCCCATTCATTGCCTTGGTTGTCATTGTTGTGGGTCCGGTCTCATTATTTTCTTTTAGTTTTTTTGAACAGTCGCAGAAAAAAATATATTTAATTACCAATAACTTACTTTAAATTAACATTAAAGTGTTTTTTAAGTAAGCAATTTATTATATATTTTATTAGCTTCAATTTTAGTAATGAAAACTTTTTTGTAAAAACTTACAGTTTTTGAGTTATTTATGAAAAATCGCTTTAAAGCATGCATTTTCTTTCACAAAAATTAAAATATTTGATCTTTAATAACTCAAAAAGTATTGATTTATTTTAATCACATTATATAACAAATTTTGCTTACAATTAGTCCCTCTCTCGATTTGTGGGGTTATTTTTAATAAAGTAATTTTCACCCCCATGAAGGGATGACATATACCCCAGGTTAAAACCCCAAGTTGTTATTGTCAATTCGTGAAAATGAATGGAGATTTACCGAAATCGAAGGTCATAGTTGTTTTTTACCTTCAGTGACTACACTATAGAAAGAAAATGGCAATTCAATAATTGAGATGCGTATATTTTGCAAGCTCATAAATTATTAAACGATATGTACCTAGTCGCCAAATAATTATTTTAAATTATTTTAAGTACAACTCTCTCTTAAGCCGGGAATATGGGATGGTTTTCTTGCGAAGGGGTTGTAGCTCTATAATCGAAAGGCGCGTGATTTAAGAGTTTATTCTTAGAACATAAGCTATACGAATTAAACTACTATTAACTTTTTTGTAAAAACTTACAGTTTTTTAGTGATTTACGAAAAACCGCTTCATAACATGCATTTTTTTCACGAATAAATAAAATCTTTGATCTTTGATCTTTAAAAAGTATTCACTTATTTTATTAACTTTATATAATAAATTTTGCTTTTAATTTGTTCTTTTATTGATTTGTATTGATTTGAGGTGGTTCCATGTTACCTTTGTTTCTTGAGGTATCCTCTAACCACTGACCAATTTTCGTGAAAATCGAAGAAGGTTCACCGAAATGGAAGGTAATCGTTGATTTTTTACTTTCAGTGACTGCACTATACAAAATAAATTGCAATGTACTCATGTAAATGCGCGTAATTTGGAACCTTATAAATTATTAAATGATATGTAGTCGCCAAATAATTAATTTAATACATTTTAAGTACAACTTTCTCTTAAGCCGGGAAGATAGGGTGGTTTTCTTGCGAAGCGGTTGTAGCTCAATGATCGAAATGCACGTGATTTAATAGTTTATTCTTAGAGTATATAAGCTATAGGAATTATATCCGCAATACGATATATTTTAAGTTTTCTCAGCATTTTTCTCTTAAGTTAAATCAATTAAAGGGTTGTTTGGGGGTGAAGGGGATGAGCTCAAAAATCGAAACTATATAATTTCAAGAGCTCATAAATAGCTCGTAATTCTGCCGCAAAAACCGATTCAATATTCCTATTTTTAAGTAGCTGAGTCAGCCCCCTCCCCCCACTAAAGTATTAAATTCCTACTCAGTGGAACGAGCTCAAAATTTTTAGTTTGCGGAATATGAGAGCTCATAAATAGCTCATAAATCAGTTCTATTTGTTTTTTGATTTTTGCAAGTGGGGGGGGGGCAGCTCAACACGGGAGGAAGCACTTCTGGTTAAAGAAATATATACCAATGATTCAACATCACCAATAGTCCCCTGTTTAGAACATCGTTCTTGAAAGCAAACAAGCAAGCAACAGTAGTAATCCCGACCTCAAAAGACACCTGCATACCCATAGGGATATTCGGGAATACAATTCATTGGGTTGTGGATATGGTTCCAGAAACTCAGGCATGAATCCTCCGGACCCCAATGCTCCTTAGCTGATATACTAGGTCGGATACTATCATACTTCTTCTTGTCATATGAGAGTCCTGGAAAATGGATCCTCATAATAGTGTGATATCTTTAACGAATTATTCGCTACTGAGGCCTTATTATCCCGCTTTTAACTTTATTGACATATCTTAGTGCTTTGCTTGCAGGTAGAGATGCACCAAGTCAAACTAGTTTGATTTTACTCAACAAACTTGACTTGACTTGAAAATCAAACTTTTTGTATAAAAAAGTTTGACTTGACTTGATTTCGATATCTTTAGGTTTGACTTGAATTCAAACATCTTCAAACAGTTTGAAAAGTTTAAATATTACACAACGTGTTTATTTTCAATTTTAAATGAAACCGCCTACGCCTTTATTTGTTCAGTGGCGGATCAACGGGGGGTGGGGGAAGGGGAAGGGGAAGGGGTAGGGGAAATTCCCCCCTCCCAACAAGGTCCAAAAATTTTTTTTTGACAATTTTCAATAAACATGAAATGTATTGGCTGATAGGGTATTTAAACCGCAGACAGACAAATAAAACCCAATAAACGCGCCAGTTAGGATAATTATTAAGAAAGCTTAATGCATATTTATACATTAATTTTTTTTTAAATTTAAACCCAACAGTTGTAGCCTGTATCCGAAAAAAAATTAAATTGTAGATATAAAACCATATAGATCTGTATCCCGCGTACCAAAAAAAAGTTGATTAATAGCAAGCTGAAAATTCGTTAATAGCTTAACGGTGTCTAGTCAGACAAACTTTGATGTATGGGAACACTGGAACAGAAGAAGTTTTAATTGTGGAAAAGGTTAAAAATTTGGAACGCCAGACTACGTAAACGTTCCATGTATTTTGTCGGACAGAACTTCCAATTGATTTGTTACCATTTCATTAATCTTTAACTACCCGCGCATCAAGTTATAACATAACTACACGCTTGGCGTACTTTATACGCCACAAGAAAATACACTTTAAAACAGCGAATTTGTTTATTTTTTTTTTGAAAAATACACTTAATTGTTTGTATAAACCCTATTCGGCATCAGTGAATACTTGGAGTTCCTTCTCAGTAAGCCAATTGGGATTTATAACTGGAATCATGGAATAACTGGATTCCATGATAAATAAAATTCCTAATAAAATTTTTTTTGAAATGTGATTTTTTACAGGAAAAAAAAATTTTGTTTATAAAGAAAAATATATTTTGTGCCATAATGACTAAAAAGCAATTGAAATATGTAGGTTATATTACTACTTATATTAATATAATCGTGGCCTATATTGTCCACCACCGGAAACAACAAATAATAAACTGTAAATTACGATCTTCCCACAACGCCGATTATAACGAAACTAAAACCAAATTGTAAAACACATTCCAGTGATAGGTTAGAGAGATAAACAAGGTCCATAATTAAATTTTTAAATATATTTGCAGTAGAATTATTATATCTGGCGTACAAAATACGCCAGCGCGTGTAGTTAAAGGTTAAACTCTCATGCAAAAATTAGACTGGTGTTTATCACCAACTGGGCATTTTAATGAGTGGAACACGAAGAATATGTCAAATGAGAGGAATCATGTTGGTTAGTAATAGCAGTCTGATTTTTGCATGAGAGTTTAATGAAAGGGTAACAAATCAATTGGATGTTCTGACCGACAAAATACATGGGACGTTTTCGTAATCTGATGTTCCAAATTTTTAAACTGTTTCACAATTAAAACTTCCCCTGTCCCAATGTTCCCGTACATCAAAGTTTGTCCGACTAGACACCGTTAAGCTATTAACAAATTTTCAGCTTGCTATTAATCAATTTTTTTGTTACTCGGGATCCAGGTCTAATAACCATATGGTTAGTTTTTAATTTTAAAGAAATACCAACGAATATACAGCAATACTAACTTTTGTATTGTGGTACATATTTTCGAGTGAACTAGCAGATTGGTACCACATGTTTTTTCGAACTGGTCCAATGCCTTTTTTAATAAAAGAAACTCATAAAAATTCCAAATCATTTTATTTTGAGCTGTCCCTTGAAATAGCAAATAGCCTTATTTTATTGTAACCCTTAAGGTCATAAGCGTAACATGTCGCTTATCAAAATGTTCCATGTGTTTTAAATGTATTGATTTTTTCAAATCCTGAGAAATTTAATAAGAATTTAAAAGAAATTTAAACGCAGCATGAAAGATTACATTATTTCTGAGGGAAGAACATCCCTGAAAACTTCTGTAATGTTTATTTTAATAAGTTACAGGGGTGAACATAAAAAGCAAAATTTAGTGTTGCTATTAATTGCAAATATTTCATTCAAAACAAACTTTTTATTTATTCTAAGAGACTTTTGGCCCTCGGTAATAACGCAATCATTCATTCTGCGTTTAAATTTTTCAAAAATACTTATTAGTTTTCTCAGGATTCGAAAAAAATAAATATCTACATTTAAAAGTTTAAATTAAATCACGTTATGTGGTACTCATTGTATTATTAATTTTCTTATCTTAATTGGTAACTAACATGTCTATCTCGAAAAAGTATATCTACTAAATAAATTATTTTTCAAACTCTTTCAAACTAGTTTGACAAACAGTTTGAATTTTCAAACCTGTACGATTGACAAGTTTGACTTGACTTGAAATATTTGTCAGAAGGATTGACTTGAGTTTGACTTGAAATTAAGTCAAACTCAAGTCAAGTTCAAACATTCAAGTCAAACTTGTGCAACTCTACGGGACTGTACATGCTCTACATCTACATCTACGTCCATGCAGTACAGCGACTAGGTGCTCGAGGTTGTAAGACACTCAAACTCGTTTTTATGTTTTTTTGGTAGATTTTTTGTGGCATGCGCCGTTTTGGTACTATTTTAAAAAAATTTGAGTATGCATTTGTTTTTTATATTTTTTTTTTTGGAGGAAGGTGCCCATCATTACATGCGTGACACTGGTTAATGTTATCCTTCTGGCGATCTAAACTTGGTTTCTTCGGATTATTTGGGAGCTACAATATTATTTTGTGTTCATAGTCTTGTTTAAATATTAGCTGTTATTTGTTGATTTGGTCTTGTGTGCTTTCATGTGTGGAAAACAGCATAACTTAATGTCTCTCAAAGGATCTGGTTTGAGCGATCTTCTAGCTCAGTCAATTGTATTCTGGCTTTTTCTTCCGTTATTTCCACTACTCTTACTTATTTCAATTTTCTAAGGATGCATTCAGCTACGTATTTTACCATTTTGGCGATTTCTCTTAAGTATTTTTTTTGAGCTTGTTTGGGAAAGTATGCAATGTATTTTAATATTTTAGTTTCTATTTAACAAAGAGTTCTCTTCCTGTAAGTAGCGCTAGTTAGGGCGAAGGAAGACATCATCAGACAGTGCGAAGTTAGAAGCTGACACGAAAACATCCTTAAGAACGCGATGGACGCGTACCCTAGCCGGCCTTTCGGTATCGTACCGGTACCAGATAATGGGCGTCCAACAGAATCTCCACGCGAATTAAGATAATTCAGCATTAAAGTTAGGTGCGATAGGTGCGATACTCTCTTTGTCATTGACACAATTTATGATTATAGCCAGATTAATTTCTTCACATTTACGTACGAACACGCATTCATTTTTCATCCTAAGTGCATTATTTTATACCTTATATTTACCTTACCATTCAACAGTCCACTGCATTGTTTTATTTATTTAATTAACTAAACCCAGCGACCTTAATCATCAAAGATTAATCATTTGTTCAAACAGAGCTGTTTAAATTTGTTTATTTGTGTTGCTAGTGTGTCCCCATGCGGGAGATGAATATGTAGTTGTGGGTAATATGATGCTGTTAATCAGTATCATCTTGGTTTTATGACAAATTTGCTTTTTCTTCCTGTGTTTCTTCCAGTGCCCCTTTAGTTGCGTTGTCTCTTGGATTGTTGGTGAGTTTACATTTCATATAAACGTTATTTATTTATTTATTTGAAGTGACTCTTATAGGTATTTTGCTTCATTTTTCTATTTGATGGGTTCTTTTTACGCTGTTAATTGTTTTTCTGGGCTATTTCGTCTCCTTTTGAAATATTCTCGAAAATATCCAGAGCCTGGGTAATTACTAACCTTAGGATCGCCACCTATAGAAGAAAAAAAGTTATAAATATAAAACAATAAATTTAATTTCACTATAGATATTCTTTACTTGAATTTCCACTTGATCCAAATACTTCTAACTTCCTAGCGACTCCTCGTAGACGGCCGTCTCATCGATGGGTGTCATCTCGAATTAATGACAAATATCATCGAAGAAGATTCCCCGATGACAGACGAAATTAATTCAATGGATGACAAATTGTAGCCGCAGTCGGTATTTATCTGAACATGACTGGATACCTTCGGAGTTCGGAAAGCAGCGAAATGCGTCGCAGTCGGCTGTGAAAGAAGAGGGTTATTAATTAGTATTGGGAATGTAAAAGCGGACGATACGGATGGTATCGTGATCTGGAAGACGTTCGATTATTTTTTCAAGGGTCAACCGAAATGGTCGGTGTGAGGTCATCAATTAAACACCACAATACAACACGACATGTCCGAGGATAAGAGTATACCCATTGGACAAGAATAATAAACCGCTAAACGCGGTAGAAATGAGTGGCGCACACGACATTCCAGCTACAAAAGAGCTGATCTAAATATAGCGTGACGCAAAAATGTATTTTTTGGAAAGATTTTTCCGTAATATTTAAATTTGAAGGTAAACGTGCCTTAAGACTACATACCTTTGATAAAGTTTGAAGTTTGAGGTTATTTTGTGGCGCGTTTTACTTCAAATTTAGCAAATATTCTGGAAAAACCTATCAAAATAAAACTTTTACCACATTTAGCGGTTTTTTGTTCTTATATCAGAAGCTTTTCAAAGATTTTTTTCATAAATGTATGTCTGAAAGAATAATTTATAATTTTAGCGTATATACTTAAATGGGGTCTACAGCCAAAATACCGACAGCCACAATCCCGACGGCCAAAATCCCGACACGCCAGAATCCCGACAGGCCAAAATCCCGACAGGCCAGAATCCTGACAGGTTTGATAATTTTCTTTTTAACATATAATTATATTTATTTCTTGTTTTTTGTTTATGGTCATCTGTTTTTTATTTTTTGTTACTAAACAATAGTTATTTATGTACCAAGTCAGTAAAGTTACTCTTTATCGAACGAGTCTGATATTATGAGCAGAGCGAGCGTTAGCGAGCGAGTCGAATAACAGACGAGTTCGATAAAGAGTCTTTACTGACCTGGTGCATAGAAAATTTTATCGCCAATGATAAAAAACATTAACACTTACTTAATACATCCTAATGAAAAAAGAGTGTGTTTTAGTAAAGAGAATTTTAACGCTTAAAATAAAATACCAAAAACTAAAAATACCGTTAATAGTTACGTTACTGTTTATGAAGTGTAGGTTTCCGCAGCGCAGTTGCTTTTACCTTGATAAATAGTAGAAAATCTAAATAAATATATTTGCTAACAAATTATCATTAATATCTGTCACCGTCCTATATATAATCGAATTAACAAAAACACCATTTCATAATATATTTGCATTAATACAAAACTTATAAGATTTAAGAATTTTATTAATTTTAGACGAAATAAAAATTTCGTATGACAGTAATTACGATGACAGAATCGCATGATGTCCGATTTCGATGTTTAATCGATAGTTGTTCAAGTAATCAATATTGAATAAGTACCTAATTACTAAATCTGTTAAAGTTTCGATTTATGTTTTATGATTTATGTTTTATAATTGCAAAATACTAGAGAATTTCACTTTCTGGCATAAACTTAATTAACAATAACGTAAATTTTGTACAATATTTTTAATAATTAAAGTAAATAAATTGTAAGTTACCTCAAATAAATAATCGATTACTGCCATCGACCGCTTACATTCAATTTCAGTTAATTTGATTAATCGCGGCAGGTAAAGTAAAATTCTTCTTTCAGTACAATAAAATGTTACTTTACTGCCGCAAATGGCGTCAAATGAGTACAATAATGTGACGGTTGGCGATAAAATAATGTGACGGTTTTGATTTTAGTGACGGTTGGCGATAAAAGTATTTACCATTTAATATGAACTAATTTTCTAAATAAAATTTCTAACATGGGTATATGAGTTAAATTATTTTTTTTGCCAATACATAGTCCAATAATATATGTATAATCAAATCCTGAATTCAAATTTACTTTCATTTAATAAATATTTAAACCGGGAGTTATTAACAGAAGTTCAACCACGATTTTCTAAGTCCTGCCCTTTGCAATACTGTAAGGTTAGAGAAGGTACTTACAATTTGTGGAAAAATCCACGGGTTTCCTGTGACATTTTCCTGTGAAAATTAGATTTTCCATGAAAAAAAAATTGGGAGTTGCGATGAATTTTTAAGTCCTGCCATATCCATAGAATAACAGGATACTATCTATTTTATGAAGAAAATTTTTTGGGCAGGGCAGTTGCAAAAGGACTAAGGGAGTATACAGATATACAAACATGTAATGAAAATAATGAAATTTTCATAATTTTATAAGTCCTGCCAACTTAATAAATTATTCATATTTATTTCAAAATGACCAAAAAAATGTTGGCAGGACGTCACCTAATGTTTAACTGCACTTGTTTCTTGGAAAATTCTATATACAATTTTCACTCTGGTTCCGTGATTTTCTAAGTCGTAAAATAAATTTTGTTATAAAATAAATAATTTCAGTAGACATTATTTAAAATGGTAGGATGTTTAGTTACACCTTTTTTACTATATACAGTTAAAAAATTTGTAAGAAAATTCGTGGAAAATTACACGATTTTCTAAGTCATGCCATTTCGCACATATCTCAAGAAGGTTAATATAAATCTATTTTCAAAGAGGCAGGATGGTTGTATAGTTATTTCCTATAAAAAAATTAAATTGTGTGTGTAAAATTATTTCAGGGTGTTATACAAACATATTCATATCACCACAATTTTCTGAGTCATACCATCTCGAGTATGCTTAAAAAACACTAATCTAAAACCGTTTACAACTTGGATAAAAATTTAAAAAATAGTCAACCTTGTTGCAAAATAGCAATGATTGCGAAAAAAACATACAAAACAAGTATTCGCATTCGGCAGGATAACCGCAAAGAAGAATAATACAAAAAATTAATTTGTATATCATTAAAACAATCGTATCCTATTAAATATTATTTTCCTAAATAATGTCTCGGAATTTTTACACATTTTTCTAATCTAATAGAAAACTGTAACATCTTTATTTTAAGTGATTAGATAATATTTTTATCTAAGTAAACGCAATAAAAGTAAATAAATATTTTTTACAATTTATTGGTTATAGTAGGGAACTTACCTACCCATTATATTATACAGGGTGTCCAGAAGCTCTCATAACAAACGAAAACCGGAGATTCCTCAGATAATTTTAAGAAAATTTAACTCAATTCACCTAGTTCAAAAATGCTTCCGTGGAAAGATAGAGCTCTTTAAAGATGGCGTCTTGTAATTCATCATCGTCATAATTCAACCCGGATCTATCCAATGCTGGATATAGGTCTCCCTCAGTCTTCTCCATGCATTTCTGTCCTGTGCTGTCTGCATCAAGTTTCTGTCGATCCGTTTGATGTCATCAGACCATCTGGTTGGCGGACGACCTCTACTTTGATATGCTTCGTCTAGAAGAAGCATATCGAAGTCTCGTAATTAATTTCTTTAAAATAGCTGCAGAACGCTTTTATTTGGAAAAACGAAAACTGGTAAACTTATTTATCTTCCAGAGGTCAATTGTCAAATGTCAATTATCAATTGTCAATTTTTAGTACCGGTCATAGGGGTCCGTTTTGGGTACGGAAACGGATATTTTATCGAATAACTTTCTGTCTAACTTTTAAGCATTTCTGACACTGGATTATTAAATTCTGGGATAGTTTTGTACTAAAAGGTACTTTTGCTTTAACTCAGAAAAATATGCAGTGTTCTAGAAAAATTGATTTGAAAAATTTTTCGTTTTTTGGTTTTTTGAGTTTAAAAGAATTTAGAAAAATTCTATTTAGGAAAAAGAAAACTGCTACGTTTATTTCTCTTCCAGAGATGAATCGATTTTATCAATTGTGAAGTTCTAGTACTGGTCAGAGGCATCCGTCTTGGGTAGATCAACGGATATTTTATCTCATAACTTATTGGTCTTTAAATTTTTAGACATTTTTGAGAGTAGAGTATTAAATTATGAGCTATTCTAGTACTAAAAGTTACTCTTGCTTTAACTCGGCAAATACACCGTTTTTTTTTAATTTTGTTAAATTTTTTTTTCAAATTCAACAAACGAAAATTTTTTAAATGGATTTTTCCAGAAAACCGTGCATCCTACTGATTTAAAGCAGGAGTACCTTTTAGTACTAGAATACCTCACAATTTAATAATCTAGTGTCAAAAATACCTAAAATGGAAAGACAAAAAAGATTCCTATGACCGGTACTAGAGGTTCGCAATTGATGGAATCGATTTATCTCTGGAAGAAAAAAAGGCGGACCAGTTTTTGTCTTTCGAATTGGAATCGTTCTGGAGATATAAAAAACAAATTACAACGCGCCATCTGTAAAGAGCTTTAGCTCCCTTAGGCAGGCCGCACATCAAAGAAACATGAAACGTAAATCACGTTTCATGGAAATAAAACACTGCTAAACAAGTAGAAGTCGCTTCGGGCCATTTATGCGACTCTCCGAAAATAAAAATGTTTTATGAGCATGAATCACACTCGTTTCATTGGTAGGCGGACTTTAAGATTTGTTTAGCCGTGCTAAATAAATAGTAGAAGTCAACCCACCAATGAAACGAGTGTGATTCATGTGCGTGAAACATTTTTATCTTCGAGAGGCCCCACACCAAAGAAACATGAAACATAAAACATGAAACGTAAAACAGGTTTCATGAAAATAAAACACAGCCAAACAAATAGAAGTCCGCGCACACAAGAAGCTAGTGTGATTCATGCACATAAAACATTTTTATCTTGGTGAAATCTGTTTCAGGAAATAGATCGTGTCGTATTTTTCGGTTTCAGTTTCATTGTTTTGGACAGTTAATTACGTGCGTAATATGAATTCCGACCAAGAATTTAATATTGCATTGGTTTCTGCTGTGAAGTAGAACGAAGAGTTGTACAATTATAACCTGGAGAGGTACTCGAATAGGCAGTGACAAGATAATATCAGTTTTCTTTAAACCAGGACCCACAATAAAACAATGTAGATGTTTGAATACTCAGTCTATAAAATGCTTTAAATTTGGGAAGATGATTACTTAATTCGTTTGTAACCAAATACCTACTATGGTTATGATGTTGGACAGTAATAAAAAGTTGCCACAAGAGTAACAACCTCGTCATCATTACTTTCCATTGTTGGCTATATAAATTTTCTTTTTGTTTCTTTGATTAGTATATAATATGAAGCGGTTTCGTTCTTCACAATTCATTTTGGTTCATGTTTCACGTTTCATGTTTTTTATTTTACGTTTCTTTGATCTGCGGCCTCCCTTAGACAGTAATAAAGGGTTGCCATGACAGCAACGACCTCGTCATAACTTTCCATTTTCGACTATACAAATTTTATTTTTGTTTCTTCGATTAGTATATCACATGAAATCACATATTTTTTCACAATTTATTTGTTTCTTATTTCAAGTTTCATGTTTCACGTCTCATGTTTCACGTTTTATGTTACTTTAATCTGCCTAAGGAAGCATTTTCAGATTAGGTGAATTGTGTTAAATTGTCTTAAAATTGTCTGAGGAATTTAAAAAAAAAATAAACCCCAAAAACCACCTGAGTAATCTGTCTGTATCAATTTACTGCCGAAATTAATATATAAATATGGTATAGAAAATGCTTAACAAATAAAAAGGTACCATAAAATATCATTTTATTACAATACTAAAGGGTGTCCCATTTAAGAAAACTCAGAAAATACTCATTCCGAGTTTCAACCAACCCCGTATACTAAAATTAAATATTTTGGTATACTATTAATAATTGACAATAGTAGACTATATTAAAAATCGTTTAAACATAAATTAATAGAAGTTTGGATATCAAATCACTAACAATATGTATAGGGTGTGAATGTTCCTACAAAATTAACAAAAAAACGTAATTATATTCTAAACTACCTCGTATAATATTTCAAAACACTATATTTTATTAAAGAGAACATCGAGTAGAATCTAAAAACGTAAAAATATACAGGATATTCCATTTAAAAAAAACATAAATTTGTGTCACCCTGTATATTAGAAAATACTGTTAAATCATAGTCCTATCTTTGGCCCATGTTTTACCTAAATAACTTTTTTCGTATATCTTACGACAAACGAGTAATTGGACTTTGTCACACTAATGCCCCACCCTGTATACAAAATAACCATAAAACCATCCTGCCTCTTTGTAAATAGACTTATATTAAGATTCTTGAAACATGTGCAAAATGGCATGACTCAGAAAATCGTTGACTTTTTCACGAATTTTCTTACAAATCTAGGACCCCTGCCGTCTTACAAGAACCGTTTAACCTTCCTGCCGAGTACCGAAAAGGTATTGATTGTATTTGAGTATTATAACTTTTTAAAGGTAGGACTAAGAAAATCACGGAATCAGGGTGAAAATTTTCCGCAGAATTTTCCAAGGAACAAGTATACTTAAACATTAGGAGACGTCATGCCAATATTTTTTTTGATCATTTTGAAATAAATGTTTAGTTTATTTAGTTGGCAGGACCTAGAAAATCATGAAAATTTCATTATTTTCCTTACATGTTTGTATACATATATACTCCGTTACCCCGTTTGCAACCCTCCTGCCCAAAAAATGTTCTTCATAAAATCGATAGTATCCTGTCTATCTACGGATATGGCAGGACTTAGAAATTCATCGTAAAACACTATTTTTTTTTGGAAAAATCTAATTTTTACAGGAAAATGTCACAGGAAATTTGTGGATGTTTCCACACATTGTAAGAACATCGTCTACACTTCCAGTATTGCAAAAGGCAGGACTTAGAAAATAGTGGCTGAACTTATGTATAATATCTCCCGGTCTAATTATCATGTCACTTACAACCTTCCATTTCAGTAAGTATAGCTTTTATATTATAAAATGAAGTGTTTAAATATTTTTTTCTTCTAAAATACATAATAATTAGTACCCGTACTTATTAGTAAGTAATAATTTTTCAATTTCAATGCTCTATAATATTATTTGGTATTGCATTTGAAAAGGAAACAATAAATATTCAAAATGTAGTGGTCGGAATTTTTACTTATGCAAGGATTTTTGCATGTCGGAATTTTGGCCTGTCGGGATTCTGGCGTGTCGGGATTCTGGCGTGTCGGTGTTTTGGCCGTCGGGATTTTGGCTGTCCGGATTTTGGCTGTCGGGATTTTGGCTGTCGACATTTTGGTCGCCGCCGACTTAAATGAAATGTTGCCCGATTACACCTTAAGCATTAGTATGACTGGGAAATGAACTTGGATTGCCCGATCACAAGTTTAGCGTCGTAATTTTGGGTAAATTTTGGTGCTCGATAACTTCTAAAGGGTTTAATCTATTTTAAGCACTAAACGCGCATTTGAAAGCTATTCACAAGTATCATCTAATGAAGACAAGGTTAAATATGGTATCTGAAGGTACCTATTTGAATCCAATGTGTCGTGTTTTTGAAGTATTCGTTGTTTTGGACTTAATTTTGCGCTATGTCCTGTTTTAAGACATCCAACACCTCTTCCGAACGTGTTTTTTATGTTGGCATTGGGTCGTCGTGTTCGCACAACCACTGGTGTATCTTTTGGTTTGATGTTGGACGACTGGGTACTGGAGGAGCCAGCATCCAGAGTCGCAAGAGGAGAAAAATTTGTGATGAACGGTCCTTTTCATAGTTTTGATACTATAGAATAATTTGATTAGTGACTTGATTTACAATATTATTAAAATTAAGAAATAAAATTGAATGAGCGCGGAAGGAATTAAGGAGGATTTAACGAGCTTGAAAATTCGTTTTTTTATTTATAGGAAACGGATTTGACCATCACACTAATGGCTTATACACCTACATAAAACTTACACACCTATAACTTAAAGATCTAGCTTTTCCAGATATGAGGTGTACACTGTACACTGTTAAACGTATCTCATATTAACGCTTAGTTATTGGTGCAATTCGTAGGTGGAAATTTTAAGTAATTGTCCAAAACCCAAGTTCAGTTTTTTAGTTTTTCGAAACAAATATATTGGGTTGACTGGAAATTGCACTCTGATTGTCCGATCACAAGTTCGCGCCATAACCACTAGCTAGACCATTTCGGCGATAATGGTTTTCAGCGATTCTCAACCTGTGGGGCTCGCCCCCTAGGGGGCGCGCCTTTATTAATGGGGGGCGTGAGCATATAAAAAATACACCAACATCATTAACTAAATTACTAAAATCAAAGCAAAACAAAATTCTGACAAAATAAAAAATAAAATACACATGAACACTGAATAGGAGTTATAATCATAAAGAGCCATCAATACTAAAAAGTAAGATTTTACTGTTTTTTTGTCAAAATTATTGAACTAGGGCAGGCGCGGTGAAAATAATTATGGAAAATTGGGTCGCAAAGGGTAAAACGTTGAGAAACGCTGGTTTAGTGGATTATAATTGAAGAGACAACACATAAGAAAAATCGAAGCGTTCGAAATGTGGTGTTACAAAAAAATATTGAAAATTCAGTGGGTTCAAAGGATTACCAATGTTGAAGTGCTACGACGTTTAAATAAGGAGTTATAAATTATGAAGGGTATAAAAACTAGAAAACTGGAATATTTGGGTAACATTACCAGAGGAGAAAAATACGAGTTGCTGAGAATTATTATGCAAGGAAGGATCCAAGGAAGAAGAAGCATAGGAAGAAGAAGCATCTCCTGGCTGAGAAACCTTAGAGAATGGTTTAACTGTAGTTCATTACAACTGTTCAGAGCAGCAGCAAACAAAGTGACCATAGCCATTATGATATCCAACCTCCGATAGGAGAGGGAACTTTAAGAAGAAGAAAGGATTATAATTTTGGAGCTCGATAACTTCTAAACGACTTAACCGATTTTGATCACTAAAGACGGTTTTGAAAGGTATTAATAAGTAGTCTCTGATGCAGCCAAGGTACAAAATATAGTATCTGAAGGTATTGGAGGATTTAGTGAGCTTGAATAACCGTTTTCCCTATGGAAAATGGTATTGATCACACTTATGATCAATGAGTGAGGAAATTAATTCAATGACTGGATACCTTCTGAGTTCGGAAAGCAGCGAAATGCCTCGCAGTCGGCTGTGAAAGAAGAGGGTTATTAACTAGTATTGGGAATGTAAAAGCGGACCATACGGATGGTATCGTGATCTGGAAGACGTTCGATTATTTTTTCAAGGGTCAACCGAAATGGTCGCTGTGAGGTCATCAATTAAACGCCAAAATAAAACACGACGTGTCTGAGGATAAGAGTGTATTGGACAAAAATAAAAAAAAACGCTAAAAACCGCCGAATGCTGTAAAATTGAGTGATTTACACAATATTCCAGCTACAAAAGAGCTGATTTGAATATAACGTTGCGCAAAAATGTAATTTTATTTTGATGGAAAATAAAGTTCTTGTTTTAGTTGAAGACATTTTTCCATAATATTTACTACCTTTTGCAATTTGATGCAATTTTATGCTTTTTTGTGGTGCGTTTACTTTAAATTACACAAATACGATGGAAAAATATTTCCAAATAAAACGAGAATTATTTTATTATCCATCAAACTAAAAATACATTTTTTCCGCCAAGTAATATTCATATAGTCGGTTCGCTAAACTCAGACACAACTGGCTAGTGATTTTAGTAAGTAATTTTGCCAATTTGATAAAATTGGCAAAAAAAATAATTACTGAATAGTTAATAATTACTAAATAGTTAGCAATTTTGCCAATTTTGGCAAAATTGGCCAAAAACAAAATAATTACCGACTAAAATCACTAGCCAGTTGTGTCTGAGTTTAGCAAACCGACATAAAGGTATTGTCGGTAATACATGTCGGTATTTACGATGATAAACTTGTGATCGAGCAATCCGAGTTTATTTCCCAGCCATTCCAATATTTTTTTTTCAATCTATTTTTTTTGTGTCCATAGAATGTAAGTACACTAGATTTTTATTTCTATTCGGAATAGACCGAAACAACATATTAGGATAGCTGGTAAATAAAATCGGATTGCCCGACCACAATTTTAGTATTGTAATTTTAAGTACACTTTGGAGCTCGATAACTTCTGAACGGTTTAACCGATTTTGAGCACTAAACATGTTTTTGAAAGGTATTAACGAGTAGTGTCTGATGCAGCCAAGGTTAAATATTATCTCTAAAGGTATTTGAGGATTAAACTAGCTTAAAAATCGTTTTTTCCCTTAGGAAATGGATTTGATCACACTAATGTGGCCTATAACTTAAAAATTCGGATTTTTTCAGATATGAGGTATACGTGTACATGCACCATTAGACTCGTCCGGGTCCTCCTACAAACTCTCAGTTAGTGACGTAATTCGTAGGTAGGTGGAAATTTTGAGTAATTGTCCAAAAGCCAAAATTTTCAGTTCAATTTTTCAGTTTTTCGTCTACACTGAGCTGTGTCTGATCCTGATCACATTTGAAAGCTATACTGTAGCGCTACTCATTTGGAATATTTTTCGTTTTCCATTTTTTCTCTTTCCTATCTCTACAGTACTAGCGGAGTGATTGCCGCCCTCTTTGGGCTCTTCCGATTCATTTGTCGTGGTGAATCAGTATGCATTAACATTTTGGTTTTACAATTGGTTGTGTGACTTAGCATCTTCTACAATATTTCTACATTCGTTACTGTTTTTACTTCTGGTTACCCATTGGTAGCCCTTATGAAGCCATTCTCTAACTCTATAACGCTCTCCATATAGAAGCATGATTGACAAACTTCGTCTACAGAAGAGATGGCGAACGGCATGCCAGTTGTAACCTCATACAAAGCGTTAATTTTGGTGGTGGCGGCATAGTGCTATGGAAGGTATTTCATGGAAAGAACATACCAAACTTGTGGAGGTGATTGGGAGAATTATAGCTGACATGTACCGGGTGTCCCAATAAGAATGGCTCTCGGCCATTTCTCAGGAACCGTTTAGAGTACAGCTTTGAGAAAAAATATTTATAACAAAAGTTGCCTCGGGAAAAGCCTGGAAATTATTCTCATAATTGTAGGTCCACCGCTAGAAAGCGTAACTGAATATCAAAAATTAAAAAATCAAAATATTACAAAATTTACCTAATGAAAGGGCACTGGAAATCCAGTCATCTTATTCTTCATAAAATTCTGCCCATATTTGATTTCACAAGTTTAAGTCTACCTTTGCAAAAATAAGAGGTGGGAGTGAGTGGGAACCTTGTTATGAAAAAATGGCTGTAAGCCCGGTTCTACTAAATCGAATTTTGCATACTTGGTCTTGTTGAAAACAGCTCCTTTTCGTCAATGTACGAGTCTTATTTTCGAAATAGTCTAATCAATAATATGCAAGTTAGGAGGCGTTATTTAATTATTTTTAGAAATCTAGTTTTCTCTGGAAAATATTAAATACAAGTATGTATTTTTATTCATGTACTACAAAATTAGACTCAATTAGCAACATAATACCGAAAACCGCATGTCGATACCGTTTTTCTATCTCGAGATATCTTAAGAAATGTGTAAATTTTAAACATAACTGTTACTGTCACCGGTAAACGAGGTTAAAGAAAAGTAGTGTGCTATGGAAAAAACAAATAAACATTTTACAGATGTAAACGTATATAATTAATTAAAACAAAAATAAGACAAACAACACTATAAAATATAACAAAGAAATAAAAGCAACTACTTACTTAGTCTTAGTGACTGCCTAAATGTTCAAATTGTTGCCCATCATTTTCGATGCAAGCATTTACTCTTTCAAGAGTAGATTGAATAGCGACAGATTTAACTGTTTTAGACTTTTATTTATGGGGACGGATTAAAGACCATGTTTTTGCCGCTAGGCCCACTACGCCAGAAAACATTATCTAGAATCTAGAGAATACGAAACGCCATTCAAACAATTGCGAAAGCAGAAATTGAGACTGCTGTTCAATCTATTATTGAAAGAGTAAATGCTTGCATCTAAAATGATGGGCAACAGTTTAAACATTTAGGTCATCACTAAGTAAATAATTGCTTTTATTTGTTTGTTATATTATTTAGTGTTGTTTGTCTTATTGTTGTTTTAATTAATTATATACGTTTACATCTGGAAAATGTTTCTTTGGTTTTTCCATAGCACACTACTTTTCCTTAACTTCGTTTACCGGTGACATTAACAGTTGTTTAAAATTTACACATTTCTTAAGACATCTCGAGATAAAAAAAGGTATTGACATGCGGTTTTAGGTATTATGTTGCTAATTTAGTCTAATTTAGTAATACAGCATTAAAAATGCATACTTGTATTTAATATTCTCCAAAGAAAACTAGATTTCCGAAAATAATTTAATAACGCCTACTAGCTGGCACATTGCTTATTAGGCTATTTCGAAAATAAAACTCTTATATTGAAGAAAAAGAGCTGTTTTCAACAAGACCAAGTATGCAAAATTCTATTTAGCAGAACCGGACTTACAGCCATTTTTTCATAAGAAGGTTCCCACTCACCCCCACCTTTTATTTGCAAAGCTAGACTTAAACTTGTGAAGTCAAATATGCGCAGAATTTTATAAAGAATACGATGATTGGATTTCCAGTGCCCTTTGATTAGGTAAATTTTGCAAAATTTAGATTTTTTATTTTTGATATTCAATTACGCTCTCTAGCGGTGGATCTACAATTATGAAAATAATTTCCAGGCTTTTCCCGAGGCAACTTTTGTTATAAATATTTTTTCTCAAAGTTGTACTATAAACGGTTCCTGAGATATGGCCGAGAGCCATTCTTATTGGGACACCCGGCACATTCTAGAAGATCATACTTTGCCATTTGCCAACCATTTGCAAATAAGACACTATGATCAGATTTTGCAGTACGACAATCTAATTATTAGAGTAACGTTGTATTAATCAACATCCTTGTCAAAAAAGCATTTACATCGACTAATAGCCCACCGCCATTTATTCTATTATTAAAATACTTTGTAAAAATTTAGCGCCTTGATTTATGTAGATTAGCTATTAATATATTATAGAAAAGCCTTCTTCTATACATACATATAACCCCGTCAAGTTCAAGCTTCAACTTTACCAAACAACGGGAGAACAAAATCACGGATTAATAAACCGTTGATTGATTGCAATTACTATAAGATGTTTGTTTTTGATACACGTCTCAAAATCTGCATGTTTTGTGCTTATCCCTTAGCAATTACTGGTGCTATCTTTCTCTAACTTGTTGTGAACTTTCGATCATGGAGAGAAACAGAGAAGACGGCTCTTCGAGCAAAAGGTCGATAAAATGATTGGGTGTCGACGTTATCTACCATGAAATCAAGTCGTTTATTTTTATTTTAGTAAGTTCATATTACATACACACAAGTTCATATCGTATTCTATTTATACTCAGCTACCAAAAATTCCATCCATGATATATTTCACTTTTATTGCGAGTTTTGAAACTTAAGAGAGTCATTCAGCGGTTAAATCAAAACGGAAACTGCATTAGAAGGATAGGAACAGGCCATAGGAGAGCCACATAGGGCTTTTCATTCACAGTCATTTGTCTCGAGCTGCTGTCATAAATATGTCGTATAATCCGTGTATATTAATATTATATACAGATTATACAACATATCACAGAAGCTCGAAACAAATGAAAATCGATGAAAAGTCCTATTCGCGCGCGTTGATCGATTTTTGGTTTCTTCGTGTTTCAGGAATTGACATCTAACCTCAATTATGCTGGCAAATCGCCTGAACGATGCATGTCCAAAATGTTGATTTAAGCAGTGGAGAGTTCGTGACATGTACACAGTTCGTGACATGTACACATGCTTTATTGATTTTGAAAAAGCATTTGACAAGGTACAGCACGATAAACTAATTAATATCTTAAAACTGAAAAACATCGATAGCCGCGACATCAGACTAATTTCAAACCTCTACTGGAACCAGAAAGTCAAAGTAAGAATTGAGGATCAAATATCGGAAGAAATAGAAATTTTTCGGGGTGTAAGACAGGGCTGTATATTGCTACCACTGCTGTTTAATATATATGTCGAAGCCATCTTCCAAGGGATGATCCTAAATGGTGAAATCCTTAAAAATATAAGATATGCCGATGACACTGTCATAATCACTTCTACAACTCTACAAACTCTACAAAGTCTGACAGATATACTGGAACGGCTGAACGAAAAGTGTACCATACATGGTATTAAAATAAACTTAAAAAACAACAAACTTCATGGTTATTACAAAACATCCAAAAGACAACGAGACACTCCTTTGTAATCATATCCAGATAAAAAGAGTAGATAAATACAAATATCCAGGAACACTGTTTAGCCAAAACGCAGAACAAACACGAGATTAAATGCCGTATAGAAATAGGCAAAATGTGTAAAAATGAAACATCTATGATGTAGCAGAGACCTAAGAATGGATCTAAGGATAAGGTTGTTGCGCTTCTACGTTTTTACAACCTTGCTCTACGGATCTGAGGCCTGCACATTGAAGCAATTAGAGATTAAGCAATTGGAAGCTTTTGAGCGTTGATGTTATCGAAGGATGCTATGAATCTCTCTTTAATCCTGACCCCCCGAAGGGCGTGTAGTGGTCGACGTGATGTGTATTGTCCGTCTCAAAGATCTCTGTCTCTGGTCATTTCTTTTAACTCATGCATATGTCTTTTGCATATTCCTGTAATTTGATCGATCCATCTTGTTGGGGATCTTCCTCGTGATCTTCGGCCTTCCACCTTTCCTTGTATAATGAGTCTTTCCATGTTTTCTGTGTTTGCTCTCATAACATGTCCAAAGTATTTTAATTTTGGAGATATACTTTACTAGAGAGTCGTTGGCTAACTTTTAGCTATCTTAAAATTGTATTATTTGTTCTATGGTCGGTCCAAGGAATTCATAGTATTCGTCTCCAACAGAACAGTCTCCAACAGAATATTTCAGTTGCGTCTATCTTTCTTCTTTCCGGATTTCTCAGGGTCCAAGATTCACATCCGAAGTATTGGGAATATTAAGCAGTTGATCAACCTCATCTTTAACGCTTTTAAAATTTGACAGTCCTTCCATATTGTGGTCATTTTTGCTGTGGCGACTTTTGCTAGATCACATCTACGTTTTATTTCTTCCTGTAGTGACCCTGTGTTTGTAATTAATGATATACGTACCAGATATATGTATGAGCTCACAACCTCAAACCGATCAATTATGGTTATGTGTGGATGATTGTTATGTAGTTTATCCACTATTATGATCTTTGAATACGAGGTAGCTACGAATATAATGGGTAGATAAAATTAGCAATACTGAAGTCCTTGATAAGTCTCATAAGAGGGAAGAAATTATACAAACAATTAAGAGACGGAAGCTTGAATATTTCGATCACATACTAAGAGATCCTAATTATAGTCTGCTGCGTTTAATTATTGAGGACAAAGTAAAAGGTAAATGAGTTTTGGGAAGAAGACGAATCTCCAGGTTACGAAAAAATCAAAACTGGTATAATTTGCTGCAAGCAGAATTGCTATTTTTTTAATTAAAAGTTATTCGGGTTCAAAAATTGCAATTTTTCGATTTTTTGAAAGTTGAACCGCGTTGATCTCGAAAACTATGCATCCCATGAAAAACCTTGTAAGAATATTTTTTACTTAGAATCACCCAAAAAATACAAAAGAATGTATAGATTTGCAAAAAATCAATTATGTTATAAACAAAAGTTTTTTTTTATAACAATCTTATCGACATCCGGACCAACTGTTACCCAAAAATTCGTGTTCAACGGGTCAAAATACATAAAAAAACTTGGGTACGTCCATCTAAATAAAGAAGGCCGTTGTATCCTCCCTGATGACAGCACTATAATCTTGTTATATATATTAGATTGACTAAACGGGAACAACGACCCCAGTACACTTTTATCTGTCAAACAGTGACACGTACCTTGTTCAGTAGGCATCGAAAACACATTAGCACTATAGGCCTAGGAGGCCCACTGCTTGGTTGACTATTTTCCTCCATTCGTTTCTGTTCCTTGCTTTTCTTTCCCAGTTGGTCACTTTTAATCTTCTTATATCTTTTTGCACTTTCGCTTTCCATCTTGTCCGACATACTGCCGGATTTATACTCAGCCATTGCCACTGCTGCTACCGTTGCCGGAAATATTGTCCGAAATACGATATCGACGCGAGTGAGGTGTTCACATCAGTTCCTCGCCAATCTCCTTACAACTCATTTACCGAACGACTCTCAAGAATGGAATGTGACGACAGCATCGTCTTGCTCCCTTACTCACTTGCCGCTTTGTCAGCGGCAAGTGAGAGAGAGTAGTTGAATGTGAATGCTTACTCGCGCTCGCTCTGCCAGTCCTTTGACTTCCATCTCCAAAACCGACTTTTTTCCGGATTTATACTCAGCTATTGCCACTGCTGCTGACGAAAATATTGCCCGAAATACGATATCGACGCGAGTGAGCTTTTCACATCAGTTCCTCGTCAATGTCCTCACAACTCATTACCGAACGACTCACAAGAATGGAATGTGACGACAGCATCGTCTTGCTCCCTTACTCAGTTGCCGCTTTGCCGGCGGCAAGTGAGAGAGTGAGTAGCTGAATGTGAATACTCACTCGTATTCGCGCTGCCTTTCCTTTGACTTCCGCCACAAAAACCCACTTTTTGGGCATCGTCGTGCAATAGCAGTAGCATGAGCATGAGCAGCGCGAGTGAGCTATTTACATATTCACGCTGCCCACTTGCCTGCCCAATTCCCTGTACAACAGGACTGAGTATAAATGCGGCAGTAAATGAGTTGTGAGGACATTGGCGAGGAACTGATGTGAATGTGAACACCTCACTCGCGTCGATATCGTATTTCGGGCAATATTTCCCGCAGTGGCAATGGCCGAGTATAAATCCGGCATTAAACATCAGTTGTGACAAAACACAGTCTTGTATAACTTCTCTTCTAAATTTTACTTAAGCGGACTTGGAACTTTGATCTTAACTCTGGCGTTTTGGTTTCAGTACAAGGTTTTTAACTTCGAATCACTATAATCGATAATTAATTCGAATCACTAATCACTGCAATATATTGTTTAATAAATTCTTCTCCAGTTCATTTCTAATTATTATTTTTTATTTAATATGTAACAATAGATTTCATTAACACTAGTAAATAACTGACACACTTATATTAGCCGTATTGACGTAACCCTTCCACAGATTGAACTCTAGTTTGGTGGAAAGTTTTCCGGCTAAGGAGCAAAATTTGTTAGTGAATTTTGTTGCCAGTTTATACTTAGTAAGTTTAGTCATGCGGGGAATCGCAAATTTGCGATTATGGAAAATATATATTTTCTTACAAGTTAGGGATTTTATTAATTAGAAGTTTTAACGAGGTATCCCAAAATTAAATAGTGGTTTTTCGTTATTGTGGTATGCATGTTTCTCTACTAAGTGTGCTCTTGGAATCGCTGGTGATTTTTTTGGGATTTAAATTAAGTTCAAAGGACGTACACAGTTTTATTTGATAGGAAAATATTTTTAATTTAATCAGTTTATTTGTGATATCTATATTGATGATATAATAATAGTAATTCACATTCAATATGTCCAAAAAAAGGCAGAGAATAACTCGGTCATAAGAGAACTCCATCATACAATTGTAGACTCGACAGAGAAAATGATGATAAATAAAGAAGAAATTCGGCAAACTTGATATACGTACATAGGTAGTCCAAGTAATAAAGCTTAAAATAGGACAAAACCTCGTAATTTTTACAGAATGGATCGATTTGCTTGAAAATTTGAGAATAAGTAGTGGATAGTTCAGGGATCAAAATCTATATGATGCCGAAAGGCGCTTTTACCATGGGGGTGGTTGCCACCCCATCTCGGGGGTGGAACTTTTTTATTATATTTTGACCGCAAAAGTTGGTAAAAACGTTCATTCTAAGCAAAAAACGTTCCATACAAATTTTTGATAAAATTAATTAACTCATACAGAAGTAAAAACTTGAAGTTGTATACTGGTATAAAATAGTTTATTAAAAAACTGCATAAAATGTGGTGCAAAACGTTTTCGTTCTAATTCAGAACATCTTCAGTGCATTCTGCTAAGTAGTTGTAACTAGCACACTAAATAAAATGGTAACTTCCTAATATATGGCTTACATATTAAATTTTGTGAAAATATTGTGACTACCAGCCGATGTTAAAAGATTAAATTAAGTACATGCTTAAAGGGCAACATGCTTCTCTGCTCGAAGAAACTTTGCTTAACAAAAAAGTACCTTTTGAAAAAATAAGCAAAACCGTTTATTCTAGTTTTCTTTAAGACCAATAGTGATCGAGCTATACTTTATTATATTATGCTAGCTCTTCTTCGTCAAATGCTAAATATTGTAGTTTCAATGTCAAAAGACGGGATCACTATGCATAATTAGAGGATAACTTGTTCAAACTAATTTAAAGTATTTAAAAAGTATCTATCTCCAGATATAAAAAAAGTCTCTAGCTCCAAAATTAACTAACTTATAATGAAAAGAATGCCAGTCCCTATTTTTTCAGAGAAAACGTGATCCGAAACAACCCCCTAATCACCACCCCAATTTAAATTAGTCATTGACCTTATTTGGTCTTCTCTATTTATGTATTATTAATAGGTTCTAGAAGTTTTTATTAATAGGTTCTCAGAATGATTAGTTTTAAGAAAACTGGAGTTGAAAGCCAATAACGATTTTTGTAGTTTGGCAAATTTGGCCATTTACTTCAGAATAGACAGATTAACATCAGAGATACGAAAAAATGTTTTAATACGAAATTGCAGCTAATTTAATTCCCAAGAAGTTGGTTTACAAAAATTTTTTCTACGGCAAAAATTGAGTGTGCCATTGACAATTGAAACTTAAAATAACTTGCAAAAACCACCTTTACCAACCTTTTCAAAGTCACCCCTTTATGCGACTGAGGATTTAAAAAGGATTTAATATGATTAACTTTATAGATCTTGTAAATACCTACAAAATTCTTTTTTACCAAACTTTCTAAGATCAAAATAAAAATGTTCAATATATTTTTTTGAAAAAACAAAGGAGAAATCCAATTGAAAGCGTACATAATATTGTAAGTTAGCGGTGTTTTTAGTCATTGGCCTTATTTATTCTCCTTTATCTATGTATTATTAATAGATGCTAGAAGTTTAACTGGCTTAGAATGATAGTTTTTAAAAATCTGGAGTTTAAAGCGAATAATTAATTTTTGTAATTTGGTAAAAAATGCCATTCTCTTCCGAATAGAAAGATTAGCATCAGAGATACGAAAAAATGGTTAAATATGAAATTTTAGCTTATTTAATTCTTAAGAGCTTGGCTTGAAATAATTTTTTCTACCACAAAAATTGAGTGAATCGTAAATGAGTATAATATCGAAAAACATTGATTTTTTCGATAAAAAATAACACTTTCGATAGCGAGTAAATAAAAAATTATTAACTTTATCAAAAAAAATTCATAGAACGTTTTTTGCTTAGAATGAATGTTTTTATCAACTTCTACAGTCAAAATATAATAAAAAATTTCCACCCCTCGAGATGGGGTGGTAACCACCCCCATGGTAAAAGCGCCTTTCGGCATCATATAGATTTTGATCCTTGGACTATTCACTACTTATTCTTAAATTTTCAAGCAAATCGATCTATTCTATAAAAATTGCGAGGTGAAAAGCTTCAGTTCCTGGACTATAAATGAACTACTTACTTACTCAAACCAGAAGGAAAACAGACATTAGGTGTAGACGAAGGACCAGAAATACCAGAGATTGAACTACAGATTAATGCGAAGCTGGAAAAGAATAGGAAAGCTATTAGCCCTGATTACATATCGGCTGGTATGACCCAAGATAGAACTGTATGGAGAAATGCAATTAGGAAAGCCGACCCCGCATAGCGATAAGGCAAAGAGAATGATCATGATGACATATCGGCTGGTATGTTAAAACCAATTAACGAAGAAAACATTAAAATATTGCAAATTAAATGGGAAAGTCACAGTAGTTAGCTGTATCTTCTTCTTCTTCAACCTGTGTTCGTCCACGGCTGGACATAGGCCTCTTTCATTTGCTTCCATAGATTTCTACTCTTGGCAATTCTCATCCACTGCATGCCCGCGACTTGTTTGATGTCATCTGCCCACCTCTTCTGCGGTCTACCCCTGTTCTCTCTTGGCCTTCAGTTTGTTAACCCCTGTGTCCATTTTTCGGGATTATCTCGGGCAACATGTCCTATCCATTGCCACTTGAGCCTTGCTATACGTTCTGCTTAATACCACAGTTATAAAAAAAATTACAAAGAAATTAAAGTTCGTTTGTACGATGGTAGATTACTTTATTAAAAACTTTAAAAATCATTCAAATTTATTATACAGTTCCAGAACGTTTTCGATCTCAACAGATCATCATCAGTTCTATTTTGCAGATGAAACTAGCCTATTAGTTGTGTATAAAACTTTAATAGTACACAGGTTTTAAATGATAATTTTTATGAAACGATACTAGATCAATGTTAATGGATTAACTTGGAGCAACATGGCTTCCCTGCTCGAAAAACAAAAGAGGTGCTTATCTTATGAAGGATTCAGATCTTTGCACACCAACAAACTTAACTAGAATATAAAATATAAAGGAAATGATTCTTCTTATTGGCTGTATACCATAATAAAAAACTTACTAAGGATCTTAAATCTTAACTAGGTTGATATTTTGACATCTTAGCTAATATTAATAAATTAAGGATCAGTCTAGATTAATATGTATTTATTTTAGAAAAATTATTTTTTACTGAATATTGTCACGGCCAACCTAATAAAAGTTAACGTAATTTTTGTTGCAATTAATATTTTGCTTAAAGAATTACCAATAATTCACACATTAAAGCAGTTAGGTGTAGGGAATGCTTAAGAAATAAAAAAGAATGTGTGTACTTTGTACGCACGTAAGAAGTTATACTTCTATTATATGATTTCAACGAAACCAACATACTTTAAACAGTTTATTTATATTTAATTGAACTATTAAACTAATTTTAATACTTACTACTTTCCAAAAATTTTTATTAAAACAATACCAAAAATTAAAAAAATAAAAGAATAAAACACACACAAACACATTGAAAAATGCCACAAAGAAATGATTTCTGAACAATAATTGTTGCCAAAAATTTTAACTAAATACGTATTTTCTGAAAAAGTTATATAATAATATACTTGCAATCATAAAATGTATAAAAAAAATTAAAAAATAGTAACTTGCATTGGGGATCGAACCCGCTCCCAGTCGATCCCGCCGATCGAAAATCGAAGTGCTTTCCCATTGCGCCAAATTTGCGTGTCTGTCATGTGGGAATATACACCAACTGAACGTTTACACCATAAATTTTTGACAGCAGTTGTTTATTACTTATATGAATTAAATCAAATCAGTTTGATTTTTGTGGAATTAAAGGAATATTTTGTGGAATAACAATATATTAGGTGAATATCGGTAGAAATTTTGATGGTAATCAAATTATTTATATCAAAGCATTACATACTATTTTGGTAGATTCATTTTAAATTTTCCAAATAGGTAGGTACTTATGTAATTTTTTATTAGGATACTGAAACATTTACAATTATTACGTACCTGTCGCTTTAAAAAAACTATTTATAAAGCCACTACAAATATAAACTTGCTTTTTTCTCTGCCATCATAACAATAAAAACTAATATACAAAACATTTGTTTATCCATAATCTCCATATTATTGAACCATTTTGACAGATGATTTTAACACCCAATCAGATCCCGTGTAACGTTTGAGCGACTAATACCATACTGTCGGTGTACGCATGCGCCAGGGAATGTAAAAATTCACCCTCGTACCTAAAGAAGTATAACTTCAAAAAGCATAAAATATGATTTTGTTACAATAATAAAATACAGGGTGTTCCATTTAAGAAAACTCATTAGAAACTACATTTAAGAAAATACTCATTCCGAGTTTTGACCAACCCTGTATACTAAAATTAAAGTAAAGTAAAATATGTAATAGACTATATTAAAAATCATTTGAACATAAATAGAGTCTTTGATATCAAATCACTACTATTCTTCAGGGTGTGAATTTTGCTAAGAAATAAATAAAAAACGTAATTATCTTTTAAACTACCACGTAAAACATTACAGAACCTCATATCTTAAGAATGAAGATATCGAGGAAAATCCAACAATATAAAAATATACAGGGTGTCCCGTTAAAAAAACGAAGTTGTAAGCAACTTCCGGTGTAACCGGAAGTAGCAAATACGTAGATGAAAATATTTGCATTAAACAGTGCACTCTTTCCAGAGCTCTTTCATTCATCATCTTTGATTCAGTTACCTTTAGTTCTCGAGATATTTCTAATTGGCCGTTTATATCACACACCCTGTATATTTTCGTCCAAGCAGGTGGTAAAAATTTGTAAACATAAATAAAGCTTTGACAGATCCATAATTGCACAGAAAGCATATTAGAATCAACGAAATAAAAAGAACTTGCTTAGTTGCGGTCAGTAGTGATAATTTATTGCCAGCCCCCTCTGAAGAAAAACTCAATGGGGTGTCTATACCGACGTTACGCCTCTGCCCCAATATTCACTATGAAGTAATCTATCTATGTAAGGTCGCTTTTACGCACGCATTTTTGTCGCCTGTCGCTTGACGACAAAAATCGAGGCGTTTGTAGATACCTTATAAAACTTTTGTTTAGCGTTTTTTGACGCGTGCTACTTTTAGATAAAATTTGTTAAAATACCATAGTATCGTGCAACAAGAAAGTGTGTACTGATATAAAATGGATCCGTGTGTTATCTACTTAGTATACAAATTAACTTACTAAACACAACATTAAAATTAACAACCAAAGTTATAACAAACAAATTGATTGAAATTATACCATTAACAGAAGAACAACAAGGTTTTAGGTCGGGAAGGTCATGCACTGACGCTATATTTGTAATGAGGCAAGTTCAAGAGAAATCGTTGGAATACAACAAGCCGGCATATTTATGTTTCGTGGACCTAAAGAAAGCATTTGACAGGGTCAAATTAAAGGACGTTATCCATTTGTTATACTCGAGAGAGGTACCTCTAGGAATAATTAAAACGATCGAAAACTTCTAACAGAACAACACAATAAAAGTAAAAGTGGAAGATAAACTAACTGACCCAATTGAAGCCGGCAATGGGATAAGACAGGGGGATTCCTTGAGTCTTTTATTGTTCAACCTGATTATGGACGAAATAATAAAAAAAGGAAGAACTAAAAAAGGGTACCAAATGGGAGAAAAACCACTTTAAATAATCTGCTATGTAGACGATGCAATACTAATCTCTGAAAGTGAAGATGATTTACAACGTATGCTGCACTCACGGGCGCCTATATAAAAATGTTTAGGGGGGGAGCCAGGCGTGAAGATGTTGCAAATTATATTTTGTATACTTTGGATAACCATATACAGTACCTACGTAAATCGCTCAGCTGGACATAGGGAATATATATTGAGAGAATTGTGGCAATGAACTGCGCTAACCTGTGTTAGTTGAAGCTTCTGTTCGAGTACGAAATTTTACTTTAATTTTCAAATTTTTTTTGAAGATATTCTTCTTTAGCGGCGAATCGATTGAGGGTAAAATTGTACATTTACCGCGCGCCTGTATGTAGGGTAACGGGTACAGTGATTGGCCACTTAAGGGATTTCAAATTGAATTAAAATTGTAAATTGGTATATTTTAATGTGAAATATTTTGTAAGGGTTTTTAAATAACAATGAAACATCAAATTTTATAAAAACTCGGGTTATTTTAGTAAAAATAATAATGTACATAAAAAATTAACACAAATTTAAAAACATACAAAATTACACAGTTATTGGCCATGCAAACATAGTTATTGGCATATAGAATTACAGTTATTGGCCACTCATAAAATTCCTAATTTAATTTTTTTGTTTGTGCAGTTAGGGCACACAAAACTATTTAGATTTTCAATGTCTTGTTGTTTTTTAACACAAGTACCAATATGGGAGCCTCTGACACAAAATAAACATTTTATTCCAAGTTTTGACTTAGAAATATTTTAGGAACAAGAATAGCACAATCCTGTATACAAAAGATTATTATTTACAGATATGTTGATGTTGTCTGATTGTTTCACCAATATATCTGAGAGAATTTGTATTTTTTCATGTTCTGGATATCCCTCTGTTTCGAAAAACAACTTTCTTTTAGTCGACTCATCAGCAATTTTTATTTGCTGGTTTCCAAATTTGTACATTCGCTTTGGGAAGTATTCCTCAAATTTGATGAATTCTTATTGTTGGAGACATCAAAAGATACGTTATCAATTGAGGGCAGAATAGCGTTTTCCTCTACAGAATCAGGAAATTGGTTCCGTCGCAGTTCGTGGTTTTCTTTGGTGTTAATCATTTCTGGTATACGTACTCTAACTATACTTCTCAAAGTAGTGCTTTTAATTGTATGATCAAGAAGTGTGTCTGATTTAAAAGTATTTGTATCTACAATGTCACCTGTATTTAGTGTAACATTTTCTTTATTCTTCACAACATTTTGACATTTTTTGCTCTCGGAATTGGCTCTTGTGGCAATTTTTTTATTACTTTCTTCTTGGTTTCTTCATTTTGTTTACCTTTATTCTTTGCTTTTGCGTCAATTCGCTTTTGTTTTCGTTCTAATTTTATTTTTTCTTATTCGTCTTTCTCTTTAATTTTACGCCTCTCTGCATTTTGACGATCTGAAGAAGTGAGCACGAAAGGCAACCGTTCTGTTTGCTTTTTACACTTTCTTTCTGGGGTTTTTGGCCAAAAAGGAATTTGTCAATTGAGGTGTCAATTTCTTTATATAATGAGTTGTCTTGATTTACTAAAGGCAGGTTATCGGATGTCGATTGAATATCTAAAGTCATTGTATCTTCTGTGACAATAGTATCTTTTTGTTTGGGTTTTTTCGTCTAAACTTTAATACTACCCGGTTACAATTTGCCTTTAATGGTTTAAATGCTATAACATCTGCAGGCTGTATAATTCTGGTCTCATTGGGATATAAAGCCACTAAACTAATTTGTAACTTTGAGAATAATTCACTGGTTTGAATGGTTAAGTGAGTTTTATGTACATCAACGAACAAAATGACTGGAAATTTAGTGTTTTATGCCACTAGGTACTTATATAAGACGTTTCCTATGTATTCATAGAAGTTTTCATTCTTCGTCCATCCCGTATCGCTACAGCCTATGCCCCATTCTCTAGGAACTGAATTTATAACATTGATAGGAATTCTTTTGTATGGGTAAATAATCATCGGTGCTGTTATTTCTTCAGATGCTGCAAACCTAAATATAACCGTCAAATTAACTTTGGAGTGATGTTCTATTTGATATACATTTTTGCTTTCCTTTACAGCCAACACTCGTTTATTTTTGGGACACAAAAGGAAGCAGGTTTCATCCCCATTAAAAACACGTGAAGGTTCTTGAAAAATATCAATGTAACGTTTACGGTGTAAATATTCTTGAACACCGGTGAACCATTTTCTTATATCTTTTTCAGACACAACTGAACTAACTGCTGTTACCGTTTCTGGAGTTCGCTCGCTTAAATCTGGATGTCTCTTTAAAAAAATCTATACCAACCTCTTCCGGGCCGATTGTCAGTAAAAGGATTAGCACGTGGATTTGCATCAAGAAAACCTTTAACCGAGTCTTGTATATTTTCCACTCTTACTGGAAAACCTTTGTCTTGGCATGTTACGATCCAATTCTTTAAATTATTCTCTTCCTCCAAAGAAAGAATAGGATTGGGACCAAGGCTAGTTTTTTCATTAAATTTTTCGCTTGCTCTAAACTGCAGTGTTGCTCTTGGCACATTAAATTGTTCAGCGGCTTTCCGTTGGCTCATGCCATTTTCTATGGCCTGAAAAGCAGACTGAAGATCCTGTTCTGTATATTTTTGTGATATGTTTTATCTTTCCGGATATTTGGCATTTTTTATTCTAAAAATAAAAATCATTTAATAGTATCTAATAATGTTATCTACAATACGGACGTTTCAAATTTGATTCAGATTGCCCGCATTGGCATTAATTTTATAACAACTAAAATAATTGTAATTTTATAAAAACGAATCCGGACAAAAAATATATTCTTATTACACATTACAGTTATTGGCCACCCTGATGTTTAGTGATTGGCAGTCGGCCAACCACTAGTTATTGCTATAAAAAATAAGAAAAAATGCTTGAAATATGTTGTGTTGGGCCAAACTAAGCTAAAAGAGCCTAAATTAGAATAAATAATTTAATTTAAAATAGGTACAGTAATTGGCCGGTAGGCCAATCATTATAATGCGGACATATTTAAGATACAGTGCTTGGCAACTAAAATTTACCGCCAAAAAATTATAACCTTACTATTAAAACCACCGATAACGTAAGATGTACCCCACTAAATCATCACAAAACATTATTATAAGCAGATACACAATATTATTAGCCAAGATAACTCACCTCATGAATGGCCTTCCTTAACAAATTCTTTAAAAAACTCTTAAAACTGGATGCACCTGTTAAGCTTCGAAAAACACACGCTGTCACAACTAGACAATATTAACTGAGAGAGATAATGTCTAGACCAAATATATAGCAATGTTGCCGAATTGCAATGCAAATACATTTATTTCCTTATACTTTCTAAAAATCTTAATATTTCGGATTTTTGTGAAAGTGGCCAATCACTAGTGACCGGCCAACAACTGTACCCGTTACCCTATCTGTAACCGTGCAAATAAGTCATTAAAAGAATATATTAGTGGTTTTAGGAAATGTATTATTTATTATGATTCTTGTGTTTTTGGATTAATAAAATATTATGTAAGCATAACATTTTTACACTACATGTCGCCGTGTTGTGTAATTATATCCGAAACTTACATGTGTATTTCTAGTGCCTCGATGGAGTAGTTAGAAATGCGTTAGCACTGAGATTGGAAGGTTGCGGGTTCAATTCCCGGGCGATTCATATATATTTTTTTATTTTTGGTTGTTTTAATAAAATTTTTTTGAAAGTGGTAGATAAGAAAGTTAGTTTGATTTTTAAATAAAATACAAATAACCTTTTAAGTATATTTACTTCGTTTAAATTACCTATTATACAGGGTATCCCGAAAAGAATGGTCATAAATTATACCACACACTCTGGGGTCAAAAATAGTTCGGTTGAACCTAACTTACCTTAGTACAAATATGCTCATAAAAAAAGTTACAGCCCTTTGAAGTTACAAAATGAAAATCGATTTTTTTCAATATATCGAAAACTCTCAAAGATTTTTTATTGAAAACGGGCATGTATCATTCTTATGACAAACCCACCTTAAAACCAAATTATAGTGAAATTTGTCCACCCCATAAAAAATTTATGGGGATTTTGTTCCCTTTAACCCCCCCAAACTTTTGTGTACGTTCCAATTAATTCATTGTTGTGGTACCATTAGTTGAACACAACGTTTTTAAAACTTTTTTGCCTCTTAGTATTTTTTCGATAAGCCAGTTTTTATCGAGATGCGGCTACTTTTTTACTATATTTACATAAAAAATTTATGGGGGTTTTGTTCCTTTAAACCCCCCAAATGTTTGTGTACGTTCCAATTAAACTATTATTGTGGTACCATTAGTTAAACACAGTGTTTTTAAAACTTTTTTGTCTCTTAGTCTTTTTTTGATAAGTCAACTTTTATCGAGATGTGGCTTCTTTTTCAAAATATACCAAAAAATTTAAGTTATAAATAAATTTTCAGATTATTAACAGGTGTCTATAATCATACTTAACCATATACAAATAGGTGGTGGATTCGACAAATATTCAAAATATCTCGATAAACACTGGCTTATCAAGAAAGTATTAAGAGACAAAAAAGTTTTAAAAATATTGTGTTTAACTAATAGTGCCACAATAATAATTTAATTGAAACGTACATAAAAGTTTGGGGGGTTTAAGGGAACAAAACCCTCATAAAATTTTTATGGGGTATACAAATTTCACTATAATTTTTTTTTAAGATGTTGCTACGATAAAGATTCCTCATGTCCATTTTCAATAAAAAACCTCTAGGAGTTTTCGATATATGTATTAAAAAAAATCGATTTTCATTTTGTAACTTCAAAGGGCTGTAACTATTTTTGGGTGCACTATTGTATATAGGTAAGTGAGGCTTAATCAACCTATTTTTGTTCCCAGAATCTGTGGTATAATGTATGATCAATCTTTTCGGGACACCCTGTATAATAGAAGAATATCTTCTTACGTGCGTACATAGTACACACACATTCTTTTTTTATTTAAAAACTAATTTCGCAACTAAACAGTTTTCCGACTACCTTAGGCCAAAAATATTTAGCTACTACATTGTCATATTTTGACGTTTATTTGTGTCAGTCGAAATGATTTGTCAATTTTGAGGTTAATTCCCCTTAATGCTAACAACCATATTGTCATCGAGAGAGCTCAGTTGCCACAATAATCTCAATATAATACAAAGTATGTATTTATGTATCTAAATATATACAATGTATGTTCCCTATGTCCAGCTGAACGATTTACGTACTCTATGTACTTATAGTTTAAAGTAGGTACCCGAAAAGCTGAAGATGATTTACAACGTATGCTGCACCAATTTAACATAACCGCCAGAAAATTTAACATGTTAATTTCCCCAAAAAAGACAAAATGCATGGTTATAACAGCAGATTCAATATGATGTAAATTGGAGCTGGAAGGTCAGACACTAGAACAAGTGATGGATTTTAAATACCTAGGCATCACACTATCTAGCTACGGAAGGCTCGAAAAAGAAGTGGAAGATCAAGGGAATAGAGCAAACAGAGCCGCAGGTTGCCTAAATGACACAATATGTAGAAATTAAAATATCGGAAAAGAAATGAAGGCAAAATTTACAAAACAGTCATCAGATCAATAATGACATACGCGGCAGAAACACGATCCGACTAGACACAGAGAGGAAAAAAAGATTGCTCGAAACAACGGAGATCAAAACCCTTCGAAAAATCGACTCTATGGAACAGAGCTAGAAGTATAGATATACGAGAGAGCTGCAAGGTGGATAACATTAATAACTGGATAAGAAACAGAAGAATAGAATGTAATGACCACATAAGCCGAATGACAACAAATAGAGTAATAAGGACAGCGAGAGACGATACCCCAATAGGAAGACGATCAGTGGGGAGACCACGAAAACGATGTAACAACAATTTAATAGAGGCACATTGAAAAAACAAACAGCGTCATGTCTATACAAAAAGAAGAAGAAGAAGAGAAGACAAATATATAGTAATTAAACAGACACGCCAGAGGAGTTTTTGTGCTTACCCAATAAATAGTGCAATATTACTCAGAGGCACATATGAGGTATACACTACATGAAGAATGAAGACGCGATAATGAGTTTGGTTAGTACACAAGTCAAGCACAGACAACCCCAGATATATAACTACAAATAGTAAAACGATAGAGCAAGTCCAAGAATATATATCTGCCTAGACAAAATTATGAAACTTGACAAAGGGATCCAAAGTGCGGATATCACTAGAAGAGTAAATATGGCATGGACAGGATCTGAAAAACTCAGTTATATCTTTAAGAACCACAAAATACCTCGCTACTTGAGAAGAAAAGTGTTCATTTTTCTCTTCCAAGCTCAAAGAACTTGGAAGAGGTCTATGTCCAAACATGGACGATAGAAACTTAAGAAGAAAAAGAAGAAATATCTTCTACTTGAACTCCTTATTTGGCGAGTATGTATTTTTATAATTGTCATCATCATCATCAACCCGTACGCGTCCACTGCTGGACATAGGTCTCCCTCAGCTCTTTCCATTCATCTCTATTTTGTGCGGCTTGCATCCAGTTACCGACAACATGTTTCAAATCATCGGCCCATCTGGTTAGTGGGCGTCCTCTGCTCCGTAGTGCTTCTTCTCGCGGCCTCCACTCGACAATACGTTTTGTCCATCGGTTGTCTGGCAATCTGGCGACGTGTCCTGCCCAATTCCACTTAAGCGACGCGATTTTTTCGACAGCGTCTGTTGTTTTTGTTCTATGGCGTATTTCTTCGTTTGGGATTCGGTCTCTCAGGGAGACACCCAACATCTGGCGCTCCATAGCCCTCTGAGTTACGCGAATCTTGTTCACTACCTTTTTTGTTAGTGTTAATGTTTCGGCTCCATAAGTGAGTACAGGCAACACACATTGGTCAAAGATTTTCCTTTTGAGGCATATGGGCAAGTCCGATTTAAATACATAGTTAAGTTTACCAAACGCTGCCCAGGCTAATCCTATGCGACGTGGGAGTTCGCACGTCTGGTTATCTCGTCCCAACCGAATTTCATTTCCTAAGTACTTATAAGATGCAGTCTGCTCAATATCCATTCCATCAACAACAATATTACGATTTAGCACCAGATTAGTCATTATTTGCGTCTTGTTGATATTAATCTTTAGTCCGACCTCTAAGGAAGCGTAATATAATTTGTTCAACATTATTATTGCATCATCCATACGATCGGCTATAAGGACAATGTCATCTGCGAATCTCAAATGACTGAGCTTCTCTCCATTTATATTGATACCATATTCGTTTAGATCTGCCTTCTTAAATGTGTGTTCTAAAAGGGTTGTGAACAGCTTTGGTGAGATGGTGTCTCCCTGCCGTACTCCTCGCTGTATACAGAATGTATTTGTTTGTTGTTCAGACAGTCTTACGCTAGCCGTTGCCGTTTGGTAGATATATTTGATCATGTTAATGTAGCGATAGTCTATTCGGCATTCTGTCAATGCTTTTAACATTTTCTGCTGGCTTATGGTATCAAATGCTTTCTCGTAGTCCATGAATATCAGTGCCAATGGTTTGTTGTATTCCGCAGACTTCTCTATTAGATTTTTTATTACCAGTAAGTGGTCGTTAGTGCTATATCCAGATCTAAATCCAGCTTGTTCTCTAGGTTGATAGAAGTCTAACTTAGCCTCCAGTCTTTTTTTGATAATTTTTGTGAAAAGTTTATATATGTGTGATAGCAAACTGATAGGACGGTAGTTTTTCAGATCTGTTATGTCACCCTTTTTGTGTAATAAAACAATGACTGCATTGTTCCATTGAGAAGGAGTTTTTCCTTGGTAAATGCATTGGGTGAAAAGTTTGGCCAAAGCCTGGATAATTTTATTTCCACCTTGTTTGATTGCTTCGATTACTATTCCGTCATCGCCAGGGGATTTATTATTTTTCATTTCTGAAAGTGCCTTTTTAACTTCATGTGGTGTTACTTCTGGCATTAATTCTGATCCCTGGTTTGTGATTTTGGGCAGGGGCTGATCTTGCCTTTCGTTGGTGCTCTCATACATTTCGCGATAAAACGATTCGACAACCTTGAGGATTTCGGCTTTATCCGTGGTAATGTTGCCATCTTTGTTTCTGATTTTGTACATATTTTTGTTACCGATGTTATTCGTATTACGCCTCAAAACTTTTAAACCTTTGTTTTCTTGAATTATGTGAGTTATTTCTCTTGTGTTGTTTTCTCTTATGTCTTTTCGGATTGATCGGTGGATATCTTTATTTAATTTCTTCAGTGTTGTGTAGTTGGAGTCGTATTTTTCCGTCAATTGTCTTCTTTTACTTATTAACTCTTTGGTATTTTGGCTTAAATTTTCTTTATGGGTCACGACAGTCGGGCAGCACTCCCTTTCTGTTTCTTTTAGTGCTTTCGTTATGACATTATTTGCTTGTTCAATGTCTTCTATGTCGTTTTCAAGGTCTTGTATACGTCTGGTTAGTACATCTTCATAGAGGTTGTTGTTTCCTGGGGGAATCCATTTCGTCTTTCGTGTTTTGAAGATCATCTTGGTTCTTTCGAAATTGACATTTAATCGTATCTTTGCTCGGATTAATCTGTGGTCGCTTCCTACCGAAAATTTGTTAAGTATTTCAATGTCTTTAATGATTTGTCATAATATAATATAATTATCAATTTTCTATAAAGAAATGTATGTTTATAGGATTCTCTTGACAGATGGTTGTTTATGTAAATTACCATTACTGTTTGAGAAACACATTGCTGCAGAATAAGCACTCTAGCTAATTTATTTTGATCGTTGGGGAACAATATCAATTATCCATTTTTATACGAATGTGTGACAGAAACGATTATTACAGCATTTTAAGAAAAAAACTAATGCCATTACCACTTAAATTTACGATCGTCGTTTTTACATAAAAAGGTAATAATATAGGGTGAGCATGCAACCCGTGTCATTTATCGTGTTTGCATATAATTCAAATTAAAAAATAAATTAAGCTGTAGGTATGGAAAACACCGCGATGTAGGAAGTCCCCGAGGTGGAAATTTTCCTGCTGATTTATTTCTACGCATTTTTCAAATAAATAACGATGTCTATCGATAAAAAGGGAAACGAATACGGTCAGCGTTGAAAGATCTGAGAAGATAACACTTGGAACAAATGACAGAAGCTAGTTGATATTCCAGATAAATTATTACATTCACACGACATCGACCACAATAAAATTAGATTGGACTGGTATTGACATAATTACATACTATCGGAGTTTTCTTCAATTAATATCACTTAAAAGTTTTGCTTTGCTGGGACTAGATCTTCCATCGTGAGAATTGTCAGACCATGCTGGTTTTTTAACCGATATATGCAATAATTGTACATACGATTTTTAAATTTCTTTGGCAGTAGTATTGGTTTCTGATAGTAAAGCAGTCAATAAAGTTATACGAGGTAATCAAATATTCTCAAGTAGATCCAATATGTCGATTTAAAAGTGTTGCTCGCAATCTATGGGGTTTGTGAAGAAAACAGGACAAACTGTAAATTTTTTCTTCTTTTAGATTTAGATGAATCAACTGAATAGAAGCTGAGTTTTTTCGTAATCTGGTCATAAAAAGGGCAATATAACTATCCTTATTTTTATTTTGTTTTTTACATGTACTTAGTGCAATAGTTTTTTTGGGTACATCTGGGTGTTTGCATATAATTCAAATAAAAATAAATTAAGCGGTAGGTGTGGAAAATACTGCGATGTAGGAAGTCCCCGAGGTGGAAATTTTCCTGCTGATGTATTTCTGCGCATTTTTCAAATAAACAACGATGTCTATCGATAAAAAGGAAAACGAATACGGTTAGCGTTGAAAGATCTGAGAAGATAAATTTGGAACAAATGACAAAATATGCTATTTGATACTTCAGGTAAAATATTTATCACCAGACATTTACCAAAAAAAAAATAGATTGGGCATTTATTGATATATTGAGGAAACTGTAGTAATAGGCTATTTTCATGAGTAGGTCTACAATTATTCTCCCCAAGGTCTAGATTTGAGACTACCACTTTGTGGTAACAGCCTTACTTGTCTTCCGCATGAGAGCTAATCTTATAACTTAAATGGCTGTCGGTTCATTGTTTAGGCAAACTCATTCGTCTTTTCAGAGCGTATTTTATTTGTATTTCTAATCGAAATATGGTATGACTGTATTAGAAGGTTAATAGATGAAGAACACCAGAGGAGAGACTGCGGATCCCGAGGCTGCAGACCTAAATGAGAATGATATTCCCAATGTATCTAAAAGAACTATATGAAATCAAGTTTATGTTGCACACACTTATTTGAAAGGCAACGCGAAGATTAACGAGAAAAACTTAGATAGGAGATGAACAATTTGGGCTTATACCAGGAAGGAGGATAACGAATGTCTTGTTTGCATGGAAATAGTTGATAGAGAAATTCAGCGGAAAGAAAAAAAGAGCTACACTTGGTATTTATAAATATTGAGAGAAGGCATATGACACATTACCATTACAAGAGTTATAGAGATGTATGAGAGAGAAAGGGGTTTCTGAGGAGTAGATATGTAAGGCTCGTGAAGAATATGTGTGAGGATGCGTACAGGAAAGTAAGGAATTGTTGAATCGACCGAAAGTTTTCCATTATCGGCTGGTTTGCAAAATTGCTTTTAACTATGTCCCTATTGGTGTATCAAATTGATATGGGGAGAAGAAAAGGAGAAGGAACTGCGTGTAATATTGAGGAAGTATGAAAATTTAATAAATGAAGAAAACAGAGTAGCCAAAAAGTATGAACATTCATTTGAGGTTAAAGACTTAGGAAATTTTCGATCGAAATCTTACCCTATCCCACCTAAGTACAGACTCTGGGAAAAGGAAGCAATTGTTTTTCAGGTGGGACTCAATATTTTCACACAATAGAAAAGTGTTGTTGTCGAGAGAAAATCTTTTTTTTTGTTGCACTTATTAATAACGATTTTATCCCAAAACAAGGCGGGGATGTTATTGTGTATCAATTTGGCAATCAAAGATAGAATAAAAATTTAATTTTTTTTTACTATAACGCGGGCACATAAATTTGATACACCCTGTATATTGATTTGTAAATATTTATTAGAAGTTAGCTATCACGCAAGGTGGTTTCTCCTTAATGAATCTTTCCATGAAGAATATTAAAAACATTTGTAAATAAAAGTGAAGTGAAAGTTATTTAGGATTATTATTTTAAACAGATTGTTTACGGGAAATGTAAAACCACAGGTAGATGTAATTATTAGTTCTTAGAAAATTAAGGTAAAGAAAGTTTGGAGTTTTAATCTCTTTTTGTTTAACCCCTAGTAAATTTTGTAGAATTTCCCGAAAGTAATTTATTATGATGGTAGGAATATTTTTGAAAGTATGAGTGGGTGTTTCGAATGAAAAAAAGAAGGGGAAAGAAGAAATGTCTCTGATTGGTTTGGCAATTTGGAATGGGAAGGAGAGAAGGTTGAATTTTCAGATACTTTTGGAAAGAGGGATTGTTGTGTTACCGGCAGCCGAGAGGAGCAGTCAAAAGTTTTCGTGAGTAGTTCAGAAGCAAGTACTAGTGGTTGTGTTTGATAAGTGAGAGTAGCTGAAAAGTGGAACGAGAGACAAGTCAAATCGAGAAGAAATACCTCTTTGATTCTGTAAAGTCCAAGAGAGTAAGTTGCAACAATTATCGTTATTAAAATTATTTGTGACACCAAGTAAAAAAGATACTTGGGTCTCAGGAGATTATTGTTGAGAGAAAGAGAGGAGAGAGATTTGGAGTTTATTGAACGAGTCCTGGTCAAAGGAAGCCTGGCTTGTGTTTTGGAGAAATAGTTGCTGGTATCCTGCTGGATTGTTTGCTGAGAACGGAGAGGGCTTTGATTGGTAGCCTAACATAATCAACAAGGGGGAGCTGTTTGGGTCAAGAGGAGACATCATTGTGTGTGAATCAAAAAGGTCAGTCAATAACCTATGTGAGATTTTTTTTTATAATCAGAAGTTAATTTTTTACGTAAAAGCATATGAATTTAAGATTCCAATATTTCAAAAATTTAATAGGAAGTATAAGTAATTTTGCGAATACCAAATTTGTTTGTTTAGCTGGGTTTAGTAATGGTATCAAGAACGAAGCGATAAATATGTGTTTGAATTAGATTAATTTATATGGCAAAGGTTTCTTTTGGACAGTTATGCCCACAGAATTTAATTGATAAATTTACAGAACATTGTTTTTGATAATAAAGATGATTGTATGTTTTTATTTATGATTTTTCTATTTATTTCCTTTTCCTGTTTTATCCCGATAAGGATCAACTAAGAGATACTGAAACCACGAGAGAAGATAAGTATAACATAAGATAATTTAGACATTTTTTTTATATTATAAAAAGGCACCCTGAGATTCTTTCTTAATTTTTATGTATGATTTGCGGTAATTAAATAATTGATCAAGTAAATAATAATTAATATAAAAGTTATAGAAAGCAGATCATAACACTATATACAATTTTAATATGGATGTACTGACAGAGAAAGTAAGGCAGAGAACTTCTTGGTCAATGCTCTTTGTGGACGAGGTCATGTTAGTAGAGGAGAACAAACAAATGTTGGAGGAGAAGTTGAAAGATTGAAGTAGGGCTATCAAAGAGGAAGATTAGCATTTTGAATACGGAGTATATGTGGTTGACAGAACCAGGAATGGTTGGTTTCATCGAATTACTTGGGAAAAATCTATCACGAGTGAAAGGTAAATACCGTAGCTCCTACCTAACGGAAAGTAGGACACGAGATCGAGAAATTGCCCACATATTACAGGCTATTTGGTTAAACTGGCAGCGAATGAGCTGAAATCAATGAAAGGAAAGATATGCTATATTTCGTATGAGACCTGCGCTGGTCTAAGGCCGTGAAGTGTAGCCTGTAAAGAGCTAGTTTAGCAAAAAAAAAGATTGTAGGAGGTAGCTGGAATAAAAATGTTACATATCTTGGGTGAGACCAAAAGGGATGAGATTAGGAAAGACGTTATCACGGAAAGAGCCAGCATGACTAGTCTCAAAAACGGGTCAACAAAAAAGACTGCAATTGTTTGGTCACGTCTGATGTAGAACTACGTATGTGGGATGAAAGATAGAGCTGTCAGAAGTAAAGGAAAGAGAGAGAGGAAAACCTAAAAGAAGATAAAAGGATTCTAGAGGCAAAGAACTTGAAAGAGCTAGAACTAGAGGCAAAGAACGTGAAGAAAACACTAAACACACAATAAAGAAAGAGAGGAAAATCTAGGAAAAGAAAAAGGATTCTAGGGGCAACGAAGTTGAAAGAGATACATAAAGAACACACGATGGACAGATATGAATGGTACAGAGTGCCTCTGAAAAGGGAAAATATGAAGAAAATTGCTTGTCATATTCAGGTTTTGACGTTAATTAATAATATGTATATGAAACTGTAAACTTAGGTAATACGAACTTAAGGTAGAGTATTTATTGAACTTTCAAAAAACGAACAATTACGAATTGTATCAAAGATATAAAAAAATTGAAATTACAAGATCATCATGTTCAATCTCAAATTTATTAATCCCATGTGAAACATATCGATTAATAGCTTATTAATTAGAGTCATTTAACTTCTTGCAAAGTGAATAAATTGCTATATAGTGTAAATTCTAACAGAAAGACTCTCATACACACTTATAAAACCTATATTCGACCCATCATCGAATACAAATCAGGCCTTTACAGCCTATTTAATCGAAATCAAAATCGCACGTTGTTGCGAGCGGAACGTAAAATCCTGCGTGTAGTGAACTACAAACACTGGAGATATCCCAGCAACGAAATCCGTAACATTTCAAACGTCCCCAAAATCACCGAGAGGATACCCTCACTGAACAGGAACTTCACAACAAAAGTTATCAACGGTCCCCAATCCGACACCCAAAACACCCTAAAATGTTCCTGTTCTTCTTCTGGCCACGTACGCAGCCGAAAGCCCAAACGGAAAAAACTACATCCACCGTCCATTCTAATGCAAACATGCAGTGACGATCTCCCGGCTGAGTACGAAGACATCCTCGAGGCTACCCCGCTAGCCTTTCGCACCCTCCACGTCTAATCCTGATCCTTACTCTGAACAGGGAGAAGTTGGTTTTTTGCGGTTTCCCAACTTCATTGTACAATTATACCTGTTCGTCCCAAGAAAATAGCCGCAACTATTTTCTACACTCGAACTCACACTGTCCACGCCGCGCTCAAAGCCACCTCTTGACCGCCGACGAGGGCCGCTGGTTCTGCCAGTTGGCGTACAATGGTTTCTAGAGGGTTGGTCGAGGTCAAAGCACGGACAGTACACACAAATGTCTATGGAACCAACATCAACTCCATCATGCTTTCTTCTCTGTTTTCTACTAGCCTTCTGAACCACCACCGTCCGGCATAACCCAGGAACACCAGGACCACCACACTTGCCCCGGTGGTTTTCGGACTGTTTGCTTTTGCGATCATTGTTTATTTGTTGTTCGACACAATCACATTCACCACAAACCCTGAAGAGGACGAAATCCTAAACGGGGACACTCAATGTTAGCATTTCTACAAAGCACACAAAATCTTTACACGCAAATCGATACATTGAAGTAGTGAACTTCCTTATATTACAATTGCATCCTCGATTAAATTTTGTATTGTTAGCTTCAAAGTTTGTTACTGTGATAGACCTATTAATCTCTATGCTATAGTATACATTATTTGTGACCTTGTAAATTAAGGGATTTGGATTCTTTTGAATGCAGTCTATTATAAAATTGTAGCTAACCAACACCTGTACTGTAATAATTCAGTAGCTGTCAGTAAAACCATATATTTTACTCCACGACATGGAGGGGCAAATCAGGCAGTTGATGGAAAAATACAAGAGTAAAGAAACAAACGCTCATATGGTATTCATTGATCTTGAGAAAGCATATGATAGAGTTCTTCGAGAGATTCTGTGGTGGGCACTCAATAAGAAAGGAGTCCCTGGTGAATATGAAAAGATTGTTAGGGATATGTATGAGGGAGTAACGAATAGTGTTAGGACAGGTGTGGGAGAGACTGATAAATTTTGTGTGAAAGTAGGATAACACCAAGGCTCTGTGCTTAGTCCGTATCTATTCTCATTAGTTTTGGAACAGATAACAGCGAAACTACAGGGTAACATTCCATGGTGCTTAATGTATGCTCATGATGTCGTGTTAATAGGAAATAGTGAAAGAGACTTAGAACAAAAACTTGAATAGTGGAGGCAAGCTCTGGAGGAAAAAGATTTAAAACTTAGTAGGACAAAAACAGAGTATTTGGAATGTTCATTCAAATATGGAGTTACTACAAATAAAATGGTATCTTTGGACGGTGAATTGATTGTAAAAAAGCAATAGTTTTAAGTACCTGGGATCGGTATTACAGAGTAATGGAGAAATAGATGGAGATGCATGCAGTAGAATTAGGGCTGGATGGATGAAGTGGAAAGAAGCGAGTGGTGTGTTGTGTGACAGAAAAATTCCAATGAAGCTGAAGGGAAAATTCTATAAAACAGCCATAAGACTGGCTATGATGTACGGAACTGAATGTTGGGCAGTGAAGAAGAAAGAGGAACAACGAATGCATGTGGCGGAAATGAGAATGCTTACATGGATGAGTGGAGTGACAAAGAAGGATAAAATTAGAAATGAGTATATTAGGGGAAGTTTAGGTGTGGCGCCAATTGATGCCAAAATGAGAGAGCATGGGTTAAGATGGTTTGGTTATATTCAACGTCGAGACGTTAATCATCCAATATGAAGAATAGCTGAAGTGCAGATTCCTGGAAGGAGTAGGAGAGGAAGACCAAAGAAGACCTGGGGGAGACGATAAGGCAGGACATGTTGGTAAAGGGAATTGACATTGATATGACCCAAGATAGAATTGTGTGGAGAAATGCAATTGGAAGCCGACCCCGCATAGGGATAAGGCAAAGAGAATGATGATGATTTTACTTCACGACATCAAACATTTATTCATCATCGTCGATCGAGAAGAAACAAACACAGGACATTAGAAAACAATTCGAACCTTATATTACATCGAATTGTTTAATCAAGAAAAAAAAACCGTTATCAAAAATATAAAAATATAACTAGAAATTAATAATAGAATTTAAAGCTGAAGGCCATTTGCGATCGAAGCAGACGAAAAACGTAGTGGCTAGCAGATATAAGTCTATGGTATTCGGTTAGCTAGTGAAGCACCAGACAATTACTTCGAGGATCAAGAGATATACTCGAGGGGAATAAGCTAGAAATAGACCATGTTCGGGACACTCAAAGATCCAGGTAGCTGACTACTTTTTAAGTTATTGTAGAGCTATAGGAAGAAAACCTACCTGTTTCCTGCCTAGAGTTCGCGTCCTTTTTTTAATTATTAACAATTTAGTGCAAAAATCGCGACTTTTTCGATTTTTTGCACTCCATTCAAAAACTAAATAGTTGACATATAATTACAAAATTCAGATTTTTAGAGCATTGAATAACCTTCAAAATGCCGATTTTTGAAAGTTAAAAAGTTAATTAGTTGCTACGCAAACTGCAAAATAAATGAAGATTTTTATTTGTTAATAACTTTTACTAAAACTACCTTAGAACTTTAGTGTTTCACCCAAAGTTGGATATTGGGGTACTTAACAAACCCTTAAAATTTGATACCGATCCACTAATTAGTTTAAGAGTTATTCCAATTTTTTATCCCAGAGACCTATATTTTGCAATAACATAAGACAGAAAATAATGAAGATAGGGCAGTGCTGCGTATGCCAAATGAAAGTAGAAAATTGATACTATCAAAATGTACTAAAAACCGATAAAAAATTTATCTAATATAGTCAAAAATCCTAATGCCAAATTTTGTGAAATTTTGTAGTTTAAAAACATTTAAAATAACTTTAAAAATATTTTCCGTAGAAAAAGTCATTTTACATATTAGAAAAGCTGGTATTTTACACGAATTTTTAAAAACGTAGTTCAATTGGTGACTAGTCGTGGTAAGTGAAGGGGGAGCTGGGAGCCGACAAATGCACGAGTTCAAAAACTAAAAAAAGCAACTTAAATCTCAAAAATCCATGATTTTAATCATACTGTCCCTATTAATCATAGAAAAAGTTAAGGTATACTTTAATAAATAAATTGTAAATTATCTTCAATAAATAATTATCTAATAAAAATCATTTATTTGTTAAAGTGTACTTTAACTTTTTCTGTGATTATTATGGTACTATGATTAAAAAAATAGATTTTTGTAAAAAAAATATTTTTTCAAGACTTGTTTAAACAAATTAGACTGTTTATTAATTAGTAAATTTATAAACAAATTCCATATTTTTGATTTACGTAAAAATTACATACTAATTAAAAAAAGAAAGATCAAAATCCATTGAGTTGATCCGGAGATACAGCAAATTATATTCGTTTGAAATTGCTTTTTCGGTATTTTAACTCGCTGGATTTGTAGGTTCCCCCTAGTAATCGTTTGAACTACATTTTTGAAAAATCGTAGAGGGTGCTGTGAAGGTATAATATTTGTGCAAATTAAAAAAAAAATACAAATTCCATTTGCGCAAGATCACAAACGCATCAGTGCAAGAAAAGGTTTGAAAAGAATATATTAGTGTTTTAGTAAATACATTTATTATAATTTTTGTGTATTTATATTTGTCTTCCTCAGGAGTAAGATGAGTATTATTAAAAAACATTTTATTGTATATTTATTATACTTCAGCTTGCCTGTTTGTTACCGTGAATTGTCATTAGGTACGTCCGAACCGATATAGACACAGTCGTCGTAGCGTATTTGGTATAGCATTCGGCCAGAGATCGAGAGGTCTTGAGTTCGAATCCCGAGCAATCCTATACTTTTTTTTTTTTTTTTTTTTTTTTTTTTGAAAGCGGTAAGCACAAAATTAGTTTGGTGTTTAAAAAAAATTAAAACAAACTGTTTAAAGTATATTTATTTTTAAGAAATCATATAATAGAATTATAACTTCTTACGTGCGTACAAAGTACACACACATTATTTTTTTAATACATTTTGATACTATCACTCTTTTACTTTCATTTGGCATACTCAGAATTGCTCTATCTTCATTATTTTGTGTCTTATCTTATTGCAAAATAAAGGTCTCTGGGAAAAACAAATAGAATAACTCTTAAACTAATTAATGGATCGCTCTCAAATTTTGAGGGTTTGTAACCCTCAGCAATATCCAACTTTGGGTGAAACACTAAAGTTCTAAGGTAGTTTTATTAAAAGTTATTAACAAATAACGATTTATTTTGCAATTTGCGTAGCAACCAATTAACTTTTGAACTTTCAAAAATCGGCATTTTGAAGGTTTTTCAATGCTCTAAAAATCTGAATTTTGTAATTATATGTCAACTATTTAGTTTTTGAATGGAGTGCAAGAAATCGAGAAAGTCGCGATTTTTGCACTAAATTGTTAATAATTAAAAAACGGACGCGAACTCTAGGCAGGAAACAGGTAGGTTTTCTTCCTATAGGTCTACAATAACTAAAAAAGTAATCAGCTACCTGGATCTTTGAGTGTCCCGAGAAAATCCTTATTACCCTCGACTAATAATTCAAACTCAAAGATAATGTTCATATTTAGGGATATTCAATTCGCAAAAATAACTAAGTAAAAAAACGACACCAATTTTGATAAAACCTAAAATTATCCCGAGTCACCACTGCTTCCTATAATCTGTTTAATACTTCACCATAGGCCTACGAAAGGCATAACCACTATTAGATTTCAGATTTCATTACAGCCCTTCGAACCTGATTAGCTTTTCTCTAACGTGTTTTCTCGGCAAGAACAACCGAACTCAGACTTTTCTACTCTCGCAATGGAGGAAGTCGAAGTATCAAAATAAGAAGGGTACGAAGATTATGAGCAAACCCAAGATGATTTGAGTACATTAGAAAGGTGATAAATGAAACACCAGAGGAGAGACAGAGGATGCGGGATCCCAAATGAGAATATAATACCAGATATAGCTAGAGATAAAGTTGTCGATACGTTAAATAGGATGAAGAATGGTAAGCCAATAGGACCTAATAAAATATATGTGAAGGTTTGGAATGCTCTAGGAGAAGAAGGATTTGAAGTATGCGACTAATGAGTACCTATGATATGGTGAGGAAACAAGAATGACTAATGAATGGAAGGATAGCGTGGTGATACCACTCTATTAAGATTAGGCGGACATTCAGAACTAAAAGAAGTATAAATAGATAAAGTTTATGTCCCACATAACGAAAATTTGGGAGATAACTGTAAAGTGAAGGTTAATGAGGGATACACGATGTCGTTCTTTTGTGACAGTTGCCCCGGGGAAAAATAAAATCGCCAAATGCTGGCATGCTACACTATTTTGTCAAGTGACGTAAAACCGTATAGAAAATAAATTTTAACTATTTTTACTATCAGCTGTAACTGTGTATTTCTGGACATATCTACAGCAGATTCTATGCATTCCTTAATAGAATCAAACTGTCAAATGAAAATTGTGTGGGTCTCAACGGAATGGACAAAAATTATTACGAACTGTAGAACAAATCCATAGCCCTATGAAGTGATACCTCATACTTTCAGAGATTTTCCAAATTGAAAATCAGTGTAGCACGAAAAGGATAAGCGAAGCCTACCAGATTCGTAGTATACGAAGTGTGATTATAAAGAAAAGCGACTCTGAAATTTTACGGTTGAATACCTATGACAACACTGAAAACCTTAGAACAAGTACATGTCCAGCAAGACACACATAATGTTTCTAAAATAGTAAAAAATGTTTATACATCAAGACTGCCTGCTAGTGTTATAAAAAAACATTTAGCTGCATTATATTAAAAATAAACAGTTCCTTTAAAGTATTATAAATAATAGCTTGAAGTAACCTATAGTAAGTCGAAAGAGGATGTTATTGATAAAGAGTCAACAGATTCAGAAAACTACGTGATGTCGTGTATTGTCCGTCTCCAAAGATCTCTGTCTCTGGTCATTTTCTTAACTCACGCATAGATCTTTTGCATATTCCTGTAATCTGATCGATCCATCTTGTTGGGGATCTTCCTCGTGATCTTGGGCCTTCCACCTTTCCTTGTATAATGAGTCTTTGCATGTTTTCTGTGCTTGCTCTCATAACATGTCCAAAGTAATTTAATTGTTGGAAATATACTTTACTAGAGAGTCGTTGGCTAACTTTTAGCTCCCTTAAAATTGAATTACTAGTCTTACAGTCGGCCAAGGAATGCGTAGCATTCATCTCCAATAGAACATTTCAGGGGCGTATATCTTTCTTCTTTCTGATTGTCTCAGTTGTTTTTTTTTCTGTAGTGACCCTGTATTTTTGATCAATGATCCCAGATCCAGATATAGGTATGAGCTCACAACCTTAAACCGGTCAATTGTGGTTACTTACGTGTGGATGATTGTTATGTAGTCTATCAACTATTATGATCTTTAACTTTGATTGCATACCAAGTATTTGACTTTCGTTTTTGACCAATCATATGTATGATCAATCAGCTCTGCTTGACTATTTGCAAAAAGGGCCATGTCATCTGCGAAACGTAGGTTGGTTATTTTATGGCCACTTATGTAAATAGGTCAAACCGGCAAACAGGTGTATGTTCTCAAAGAAATTGAAAGTGTGTAAAAAAATTTTTAATAATCGCTAAGTACTTTCAACACATAACGTGCCATCATCAGAGCTTCGTCCTCTTATAAATCCTTCATAGGAGAGCAATTGTTAAAAATCACATGAAAAATCATGGATACTGGGCAAAAGCCACAGATATCGGGTATAAAACCCTTAAAATTAAAAGTTTTTCACATCTAAATTCTCTTTTAGTTTTAAAATTACAACATGGCTGCGTCAAACCATAGCTATTCACGTGAACTCACAATGGTTTGACGCAGCCATGTTGTAATTTTAAAACTAAAGGAGAATTTAGATGTGAAAACTTTTAATTTTAAGGGTTTTATACCCGATATATGTGGCTTTTGCCCAGTATCCATGATTTTTCATGTGATTTTTAACAATTGCTCTTCTATGAAGGATTTATAAGAGGACGAAGCTCTGATGATGGCACGTTATGTGTTGAAAGTACTTAGCTGATTATTAAAAAATTTTTTACACACTTTCAATTTCTTTGAGAACATACACCTGTTTGCCGGTTTGACCTACTTAGAAGTGTGTACAAGTCATACAGTCTGTTTCAATTTACTTATGTAAATGCCCTTTTTCAATCCTTCAATTGCTCTTCTCATAATATGCTCCCCATAATATATTGAATAATTGTGTAGATAGTATACATCGTTTTCTGACACCCTTTCTGGATGAAATTCATTCGAAAGTATAACTGATCCAGTAGTGTGTTCGTGTAGTTCAGTTATAAGCGAAATAAGGTGTTGTGGTACGCCTACCTCTTTTAGTAATCACCATAAGTGTCTCCACTTGACCCTGTCGAACGCTTTACGATAATCTATAAAGCATATGTACAGTGGAATATTGAATTCCCTACATTTTTCCATTATCTGTCTTATATTCCACAGGTGTTCTCGAGTACCTCTACCTTTGGTAAATCCAGTTTGCTCTTGTGAAATTTCTCTTTAAAATAATGTTTCTAGTCTCTCATTAATTATATTATGCAGCATTATCTTGCTGGCATGTGATATAAGAGAAATACATAGTTTTGTAATTGTCGCTTGTATAGGCTATTGATTATATTCAAAATAAGATAGCTAAAAGGAACTACAACGTTAACGGGGTTTTATTATTTCATATGATCAATGGACATCTATATATGAAAAAACCGCGGAGTGCTACCATTTAAAGGGGTGGGTTATTGAGAAATGGGTGAATTAGTCCCTGGGCACAGGTTACATTAGGGTGAGTTCTATGCACTTTTGGTACAAACATATCTACATAAAAATTGTTTCTGGTGAAATTTCCTATCTAAATATCACTTTTTAAAGTCAATGGTACTTTTTTTACAAAAATATGTTCAAAAGAAAAAGCACAAAGAAACCCAAAAGAAATGAATTTTGTTTTTTGTCCCATAACTTTTGTCCACGAAGATATAGGTATAGACATTGCTTTACAGAAAAAAAAGCTACATATCTTTTCTTTAAAATGTTGTTTAGAAGAGGTAATTAGGATTTATAGTTTTCGAAATATGATTTTTCAAAGCTCGCCACTCACAGCAATTTTGTGCAATTTTTCTTGTTATTTCGCAAATATTGTTCTGTAACTTTTTTCTACGTTACTTTAGGTATATGCAATGGTACACGCAATAGGAATAGAAATGAATTATATTTAAAATGGTCTACTGTATAACGTTGTACGACTTTTTTTAAAGAGTTTATGGATTTTCAAGGTTTTATACTTTTAACGATTTTTTATAATTTAATATAAAAATAAAATAATATTATATATTATATTATATATAGTATATATAATATAATATTATATTATATATTATATTTTATATAATACCTAATATAAAAAAAATAATATTTTTTAAATTTTTGACAATTATTTTTTAAATTTCTCATTATAATTTTTTTTCTTGTACATGAATATGCTATATATTGCTCAATAAAGAGGGCTTACTTTCTGTTCTTTAAAATGGTGTATCATCTATATTTAAATAATGGAAACCGAGTGATTCATTGATATTTTTTACCTGTATTATTTAAAATTATTTCTTTTACAAAAATTACATAAACATTAGTCTTAGAAAACATCACTCTAGGTAAAATTATTTAAACGTTGACATGTAAAAAAATTTCAAAATCAAAGTCCATCTCTTCGTTAGCATTAGCTTCAATATTTTCCTTTGACACTTCAGTTATCTTAGAGTTCCCACAATTAGTACCCATGCACATGTACCCTTTGCAGAATATTGAACAACTAATTCCTATCTTCCTACAACCGCAGTTTTTTGTACATCCTTTGGTACATTTACATGCTACTTTTTTAAGCAAAGCTTGTGTTGCAGGAGCTTTGATAGTAAATATTGGAATTAATCCATATTTTAAAGTTTGCCCGGCCGAGTCAAGTGGATCGAAAGTATTACCTATAAAAAAATAAGATTAAATCATAACACATAATCACATAAAAAAGTTATAATGAGAGATTTAAAAAATAATCCTAAAATCAAAAATCGTTGCAAGTACTTATTACATTTTGAAAAAGCATACCTTATTCAAAAATAATCCTAGAATTTTTTATAATACACCATTTTAAAGTAAACAGAATAAGCTTTCTTTTTCATTATATAATATATACCTAAATGTAGAAAAAAAAAGTTATAATGGGAAATTAAAAAAAAACGTAAAAAATATAAAAACTCGTTAAAAGTATAAAATCTTGAAAAAGATAACCTCTTTAAAAGAAGTCGTACAACATTATACAGTAGAACATTTTAAAGGTAATTGATTTCTATTCCTCTTACATGTACCATTGCATATGCCTAAAGTTACGTAGAAAAAAGTTACAGAACAATACTTGCGAAATAACAAGGAAAATTGCCCAAAATTGCTGTGAGTGGCGAACTTTGAAAAATCATATTTCGAAAATTGTAAATCCAAATGACCTCTACCAAACAACGTTTTAAAAAGAAAATATGTAAGTTTTTTTTTGTGAAGCAATATCTATGCCTATATCCCCGTGGACAAGAGTTATGGAACAAAAAACAAAATTTCTTTCTTTTGGGTTTCTTTGTACTTTTTCTTTTGAATATACTTTTGTAAAAAAAAAGTATTATTGACTTTAAAAAGTGATATTTAGATAGGAAATTTAACCAGGAACAATTCTTATGTAGACGTGTTTGTACCAAAAGTGCATAGAACTCACACTAATGTAACCTGTGCCCGGGGACTAATTCACCCATTTCTCAAAAACGCACCCCTTTAAATGGTAGCACTCCGCGGTTTTTTCATATATAGAGATTCATTTACCATATGAAATAATAAAACCCCGTTAACGTTGTAGCTCCTTTCTATAGTACATAATCAATAGCCTAGTATGGAAGCTGCCTTTTTTATGTATTGTCGTTATTGAAGGTTTTGTCCAGTCTTCAGGCCATTGTTTGGAATGCCATATTTGTTTACAGAGTAGATGAAGTAATTTTACACCGGTTTATTCTATGATTTTGCAACAAAGAATGCACACCCAAAAAATGTTCATATTTACGGATGTTCAATTCGCAAAACTAATTAAGTAAAAAAACCACACCAATTTTGATAAAACCTAAAATTATGCCGAGTCACCACTGCTTCCCATAATCTGTTTAATACTTTACCATAGGCCTACGAGAGGCATAACCACTATTAGATTTCAGATTTCATTACAGCCCTTCGAACCTGATTAGCTTTTCTCTAACGTGTTTTCTTGGCAAGAACAACCGAACTCCGACTTTTCTGCTCTCGCAATGAAGGAAGTCGAAGTAGCGAAATAAGAAGGGAACAAAGATTATGAGCAAACCCAAGATGATTTGAGTACATTAGAAAGGTGATAAATGAAACACCAGAGCAGAGACAGAGGATGCGGGACCCCAAATGAGAATATAATACCAGATATAGCTAGAGATAAAGTTGTCGATACGTTAAATAGGATGAAGAATGGTAAGCCAGTAAGACCTAATAAAATATATGTGAAGGTTTGGAACGCTCTATTAAGATTATTCGGACATTCAGAACTAAAAGAAATATAAATAGATAAAGTATAACGAAAATTTGGAAGAGAAGTGTAAAGTGAAGGTTAATGAGGGATACACGATGTCGTTTTTTTTGTGACAGTTGCCCCGGGGAAAAATAAAATCGCCAAATGCTGGCATGCTACACTATTTTGTCAAGTGACGTAAAACCATATAGAAAATAAATTTTAACTATTTTTACTATCAGCTGTAACTGTGTATTTCTGGACACATCTACAGCAGATTCTATGCATTCCTTAATAGAATCAAACTGTCAAATGAAAATTGTGTGGGTCCCAACGGAATGGACAAAAATTATTACGAACTGTAGAACAAATCCATGGCCCTATGAAGTGATACCTCATACTTTCAGAGATTTTCCAAATTGAAAATCAGTGTAGCACGAAAAGGATAAGCGAAGCCTACCAGATTCGTAGTATACGAAGTGTGATTATAAAGAAAAACGACTCTGAAATTTTACGGTTGAATACCTATGACAACACTGAAAACCTTAGAACAAGTACATGTCCAGCAAGACATACATAATGTTTCTAAAATACAGTAAAACCTGTCATATCCGGATCAATGTGGCGACAGACCGATCTGGATATGAAAAAATCCGGATATCAAGACCACTATTTCTTCTACAGTCTCTGAAACGTTTTCTCCTTCATACATTCCAGTAATCAACGCCGTCAATAACTTTCGTCGATATACACGTTTTATAGATTTTATAATACATTATTTCGCCATCTCTTATATATTTTTTTTAGTGCGTTGTCCAACAGCAGGATTGCCTTTCTCGGTAGATTTCAGTAGATCCGGACGGCGCAGAACCGTCCGGATATGGGGAGGTCCGGATATGACAGGTCCGGATATGGTAGGTTGTACTGTAGTAAAAAATGTTTATACATCAAGACTGCCTGCTAGTGTTATAAAAAAACATTTAGCTGCATTATATTAAAAATAGACAGTTCCTTTAAAGTATTATAAATAATAGCTTGAAGTAACCTATAGTAAGTCGAAAGAGGATGTTATTGATAAAGAGTCAACAGATTCACAAAACTACGTGATGTCGTGTATTGTCCGTCTCCAAAGATCTCTGTCTCTGGTCATTTTCTTAACTCACGCATAGATCTTTTGCATATTCCTGTAATCTGATGGATCCATCTTGTTGGGGATCTTCCTCGTGATCTTCGGCCTTCCACCTTTCCTTGTATAATGAGTCTTTGCATGTTTTCTGTGCTTGCTCTCATAACATGTCCAAAGTAATTTAATTGTTGGAAATGGACTTTACTAGAGAGTCGTTGGCTAACTTTTAGCTCCCTTAAAATTGAATTACTAGTCTTACAGTCGGTCCAAGTAATGCGTAGCATTCATCTCCAATAGAACATTTCAGGGGCGTATATCTTTCTTCCTTCTGATTGTCTCAGTTGTTTTTTTTTCTGTAGTGACCCTGTATTTTTGATCAATGATCCCAGATCCAGATATAGGTATGAGCTCACAACTTTAAACCGGTCAATTGTGGTTACTTACGTGTGGATGATTGTTATGTAGTCTATCAACTATTATGATCTCTTACTTTGATTGCATACCAAGTATTTGACTTTCGTTTTTGACCAATCATATATTATGATCAATCAGCTTTGCTTGACTATTTGCAAAAAGAGCCATGTTATCTGCGAAACGTAGGTTGGTTATTTTATGGCCACTTATGTAAATAGGTCAAACCGGCAAACAGGTGTATGTTCTCAAAGAAATTGAAAGTGTGTAAAAAAATTTTTAATAATCAGCTAAGTACTTTCAACACATAACGTGCCATCATCAGAACTTCGTCGTCTTATAAATCCTTCATAGAAGAGCAATTGTTAAAAATCACATGAAAAATCATGGATACTGGGCAAAAGCCACAGATATCGGGTATAAAACCCTTAAAATTAAAAGTTTTTCACATCTAAATTCTCTTTTAGTTTTAAAATTACAACATGGCTGCGTCAAACCATAGCTATTCACGTGAAGTCACAATGGTTTGACGCAGCCATGTTGTAATTTTAAAACTAAAGGAGAATTTAGATGTGAAAACTTTTAATTTTAAGGGTTTTATACCCGATATATGTGGCTTTTGCCCAGTATCCATGATTTTTCATGTGATTTTTAACAATTGCTCTTCTATGAAGGATTTATAAGAGGACGAAGCTCTGATGATGGCACGTTATGTGTTGAAAGTACTTAGCTGATTATTAAAAAATGTTTTACACACTTTCAATTTCTTTGAGAACATACACCTGTTTGCCGGTTTGACCTACTTAGAAGTGTGTACAAGTCATACAGTCTGTTTCAATTTACTTATATAAATGCCCTTTTTCCATCCTTCAATTGCTCTTCTCATAATATGCTCCCCATAGTATATTGAATAATTGTGGAGATAGTCTACATCTTTGTCTGACACCCTTTCTTGGTGAAATTCGTTCGAAAGTATAACTGATCCAGTAGTGTGTTCGTATAGTTCAGTTATAAGCGAAATAAGGTGTTGTGGTACGCCTACCTATTTTAAGTGTCTCCACTTGACCCTGTCGAATTTTACGATAATCTATAAAGCATATTTACACTGGTATATTGAATTCCCTAGATTTTTCCATTATCTGTCTTATATTCCACAGGTGTTATCGAGTACCTCTACCTTTGGTAAATCAATACAGTTTGCTCTTGTGGAATTTCTCTTTAAAAGAATGTTTCTAGTTTCTCATTAATTATATTATGCAGCATTATCTTGCTGGCATGTGATATAAAAGAAATCGTTCTATAATTGTCGCATTTATTGAAGCTGCCTTTTTTATGTATTGTCGTTATTGAAGATTTTGCCCAGTCTTCAGGCCATTATTTGGAATGATATATTTGTTTACAGAGTAGATGAAGTAATTTTACGCCGGTTTCTTCTATGATTTTGCAACAAAGAATGCAAACCCAAAAAATATTCATATTTACGGATGTTCAACTCGCAAAACTACCTAAGTGAAAAAACGACACCAATTTTGATAAAACCTAAAATTATCCCGAGTCACCACTGCTTCCCATAATCTGTTTAATACTTCACCATAGGCCTACGAAAGGCATAACCACTATTAGATTTCAGATTTCATTACAGCCCTTCGAACCTGATTAGCTTTTCTCTAACGTGTTTTCTCGGCAAGAACAACCGAACTCCGACTTTTCTGCTCTCGCAATGGAGGAAGTCGAAGTAGCGAAATAAGAAGGGAACAAAGATTATGGATTATGTTAATTGGAATTTATTTATTAATTATGTTTGAAGTGATTAATAATCATCGTTTGCAGAACGATCAGAAGCGGATTTTTCGATTATAATTTTGGAAAATCTTAGGAAATTTATGGGCTTTCAGTAAAATTAGAAAGTGTTTTAGAGTGAGCAGCTTAGATAGGCACTTTGTTGATGAATTGGTAACAAAGTGGTAATTATATTCTATTATATAAAAAGTTTGACTTAAAAAAAAGTGTATTTTGAAGATTTGATGAAATAATATTTGTAAATAAATAAAATGGTAAAAGAGTGTCATAAGTCAAAAATGCAAAGTTTCGAGAAAACGACGTTTAAAGTTTACAATGGTTTTTGAGGCTCTATAAAATAGCGTATTAATTGTATAAAAAATATTTAAAAAAAAATGAGTTGTGACACTATACAGATAAAATAACGAAAAATTTACGAAATATTATTTATCAAAGGTGACACTTGCAGTGCAGAATTTAATAATCATTATTATTATCTGGATAACAGACTTATATTTTTTAATGATGTAACTTTAAAAACAAGTAGGTAACAACATTAAACACAAATACTGCAAAAAGAAAGATAAATACAAGTGATAAATGTGTCACTTTTCTTGAGCACATACGTAGATTGTTTTAAATAAAGTAATCACATATACTGTCTTAATTCGACAAACAACGCTTTATTCACATCTTAGATGGACAAATGCTTTGCACAAGTCGATATGTGACACTGTTTGTGTTCGGTGCGTCGTTGATTTTGGATAATCGTACAATGACACTAGTGTCATCTAACGATAAATAATTGACCCATAGACGTGACATTTTGTGAGATATGAGTTTATAGTTTTATTAAACTGTTGGTGCAATAAAACCGATTTTAAATTTTTTTGAGTTATGATCGGAACCCAGATCGGCAGACCCCAGTAACTATAGAGGGATAAATTTACTGAGCACTATACTGAAACTCACAACAAAAATACTTATGGAGAAAATAATGGCGTGCATAAATATATCGGATGACCAACAAGGATCTAGAAGTGGAAGATCATGTAACGATGCAGTTTTTGTGATAAGGCAAATAGCGGAGAAATCATTAGAATATAACAAACCAGCCTTTTTCTGTTTCATAGACCTAGAGAAAGCGTTTGATAGAATCCAATTAAAAGATGTGATACACCTTCTATATGAGAAAAATTTACCACTGGATATCATAAAACTGATAGAAAACATATATGTAAGAAATGTGTCACATATCATGGCCACTCGTTGTGAATAGTCGTGTGTATGAGTGCTCCCGAAATTTTTAAAATAAGTAGTAATTCGTTTCAGTAATAAAGTTCTCATCTTTGTTGAGTGGTGACAACTGATGTTGCAGTACTTAGTGAAGGTCCAAGTAAGTTAGAAATATACTAATTAATAGAGAAATTTGAGCAATTACAGTAATACAGTGTATTGGTGAATATTAAATTAATAACTGCTAAAGGGATCCATACACGTATAATGGCAACAAAAACTAGAAGCGGAATCTTATCAAGTGGTGCTTCTTTGGACGAAAACAGTTTAGAAGTCATAATATCAAAAGTATGTCAAAAGTTTATGACAAAACTGGACCAGAATTTAGATAATTTGGAGAAAAAATTTGATGCAGTTCAGGATACACTTAATGATGTATCACAACAAATATTAAATATGAAAACAAACATAGAAACACACACAACAGAAATTAGCAACATAGCAAAAACAATTGATGACATAGAGGCACTTCAAAAGAAAAGGACCCTGCGTTTTGATGGCATTAATGAAACTAATAATGAAAATTTGATGTCCGTTGTCATAAATATTATAAACAACACATTGAAAACAAAATGCAATTCCAGCGAAATTTCTAATTTATACAGACAAGGTAAATTAAACTTGCAAACTAATAAATCGAGAACAGTGGTGGTAGACTTTAGTTCTTATTTGAAGAAAAAGGAAATTCTAAGTGCTAGAAGACAATTAAGAGAAACAAAAATATTTGTGAATGAAGATCTAACGAAACATAGGTATTCATTATTGAAGAAGGCAAGGAGTAAGTTCGGGAAGACTGAGGCATGGAGTTACGATGGTAGAGTATTTATAAAGAAGAATGATGAAATTAAAGTGATTACTTGCGAATCGGATCTTGACAATTAACGTGTGTGGGCTACTTTATACTCAAAGTTTCTGTAATGTGTATATTAGTGACTGATAAGTTTTTTTTTTTTTTTTTTATTTACACACATAAACCCGCATCAACCACTAAGGGTTATTAGCGGGGGGACATACACAAACAGTAAGATACATATTATTATATAAACATGCTTTACAATCTGGTGTATTGTTTAGTCATTTTGAGATAATTTAATAAGGAGTTTAGGTTTGAAGTCAGTACACTTTTAATATTGTCACTAAGAGCACACGCGATCCTTTCTTTCTGGTACACTGGACACTCGATAATTATATGTTTCACTGTCAGTTGCGTGTTGCAATTGGTACACATCGGAGCGGCCTCCTTGTTGAAGATATGCTTGTGTGTTAGTAACGTATGTCCTATTCGGAGTCGGTTGATGATGACTTGGTCTTTTCTATTTCTTGGTAACATGAGTTTAGTTCCTACTTGACTTAGGCATTCTTTTAGTTTGTTGTTAGTCTGATCCCAAGTAGTTTGCCACGTTCTGTGGACATGACCTTTGATATTTACTTTGTGATCAGTCCAAGGTATTTGATCTGTGATAGAAATACTTTGGTCGGTAGTTGCATTGCTTGCTAGAGAGTCCACTTCCTCGTTGCCAATTATTCCCATATGGGAAGGTACCCAGATGAAGAGAATATCTTTCTGTTGATTCCGTAGATAAGATAATTCTTCTTTGATTTTGAGAAGAATAGCGTGAGTTGTATATAGCTGTTTTATCCCAAGTAATGCGCTCATTGAATCGGTGATAATCACAAATTTGCTTTCATGGATAGAACCACATTTTTTCATTGCCTGGTGAATTGCTGTAAGTTCTCCGGTATATATACAACAATTTGTTGGGATTCGTACGGTAGACTTGATGTTTCCGCAGATATAAGCTGCAGCATGTCCTTCATCACATTTGGAAGCATCAGTGAAGATTCGATGAGTTGTTGGGTATTTGGAAATTAAATTTTTAAAAGCTTGCTGGATAAGGAAAGGATGTGTGGAATGTTTAGGGAGATCTTTTAGAGACATATCTATTTTTGGAGGATTGATCATCCAGGGAGGAAAATTTACATGAATGGGTATAGTGAGACTGAACTGTTCTAAATTAAAACCAATACGTTTTGTTCGCTCAGGAAATGGTAGCATATTTCTTGCAATGTTTTCGTAATGATCAGAAGATATATTTGTTCTGTAGAATATTGTTGAGTAGGTTACGTTGCTTTTGTTTGCTGAAATTCTGGCAACGTAATTCAGTGATAGAAGTTGCCTTCGTTGGCTTAAAGGGAGTTCATTAGCCAGAACTTGTAAACTACTTACTGGACTAGTTCGTGTGGCACCTAAAACCAATCTCAAGCACGTATTTTGAATGTAGTCAAGTTTTTTTAAAGAAGTTTTGTTAGCAGTATCGTAGCATAAACAGCCGTAATCTAATTTACTTCTTATTAATGATCTATATAGATTAAGTAAAGTTGTTGTATCAGCCCCCCAAGAGGTATTTGACAGCATTTTTAGTAGGTTAATTCTGGATTGGCAAGAACGTTGCAGATTCGTTACGTGGTTTTTCCATTTTAAGTCACGTTCAAAAGAAAGTCCTAAGAAATTTATTTCTTCTGACTGCTTCAGCATAACTCCGTTAAGTGTTAATTGAATATTAGGATAGTCTTTCCTTTTGCTAAAAATTAAATAACGTGTCTTTTCGCCAGAAAATATAAAACCCGTGTTTTGCGACCAGTTTTCAATTGTATGTAAGGCCGTTTGCAATATATGTGATCCCAGAGTTACATTATTTGTTTTTAGATAAATGACTAAGTCGTCTGCATATAGGCTAGTAAATACAGGCAGCTTTATTTGGTGTATAATACTATTTATTGCAATCAGAAAGAGTGTAGGACTTAGAGTAGATCCTTGTGGAGTGCCATTTTGCAGTACTCGTCTGGAAGATGTGAATCCATTGGCTCTAACTCGAAAAGTTCGTGTTTCTAGAAAATTTTTAATAAACGACAACATATGCCCTTGGACATTCCATTCTTGAAGTGTTTTTAGTATAAGATGTCTCCATGTTGTGTCAAAAGCTTTTCTTATGTCAAAAAATACGGCAATAAGTTTTTGATTGTGCAGAAAAGATTCATGTACAGCTGATTCAAGGGTTATTAGATTGTCTGTTGTGGATCTACCCGTACGAAATCCACTTTGTCTGATACTTATTAGGTTATTGTTTTCGAGATACCATTTAAGACGATAATTAAGGATTTTTTCTAAAAGTTTGCAGGTACAGCAAGTAAGTGAGATTGGACGATTGGAATTTGGATCGTCTTTTGGTTTATTATATTTAAGGATTGGAATTATAGTTGCTTGCGACCATAGATCAGGAAAGTCGTGCTGAATGAAAATATTATTAAAAATATCAACTAATATTAGTTTTGCATTTAGAGGAAGATTTCGTAAGAAAAGAGGGTGGATATCATCAGGTCCTGGCGTCGAATTTTTTGCGCTTAAACAAAATTCTAATTCTTGAAGACTTATGGGTTTGTTTATTGGATTGTCGCTCTCGGTGATTTGTATATTTGACGATTCCATTAGATTTTTATATTCTAAAAAAGATATGCTATAGTTGGAATCACTAGAATTAAGTTCATATATATCTGCTAGTATTTCTGGAATAGCTACCTTGTTTGAATGCATTTGGTTATTGTATGATAGCGTATCTATGCCTCGGAAGTATTTTGTTCCTTTTATTCTGCGTACTTTGTTCCATATGTCGCCTATGGGAGTGGAAGGATTTATTGAAGCCACATACTTTTTCCAACTGTCTCGTTTTCCTTTCTTGATCAATTGTCTGCTTTTTGCTCTGAGATTTTTAAAAATTATAAGGTTATCGATAGTTTTATGTTTCTTATAAACGTTGAAAGCGTGTTTAGACAAAGTAAGTGCTTGCGCAATTTCGTTATTCCACCAAGGAACTGGCTGCCTTTTACTTGATTTTGTTTTCCCCACTGCGATTGTTGCTGCAGAAATAATAATATTATTAAATAGTTCCAGATTTTCGTTTGCGGTATTGGTTAAATTAAAGTTGTTTGTTTGTCCTTCTATAAGTGTTCGATACAAATCCCAGTCAGCTGACTTTATTTTCCATGTTTGGTGAATTGGAAAAGTTAATATATCATTAGTATCTATGTTTATTGTGATAGGGAAATGATCACTATCATATAAATACCCCAATGTGTCCCAGTATAATAAAGTAGCTAGCGACGGACTGCATAAAGAGAGATCTATAGCTGAAAATGTACCATTGTATGAATTGAACCTAGTAGATTTGCCAGTGTTCAGTAACACTAAATTTAAATTGTCGATGAGATTGTTTAAGAGATTACCACATTTGTCGGTTTTGTTACTTCCCCAGGTACTGTTGTGACAGTTAAAATCGCCTAATATTATTTTTGGGTGTGGAATTTGGTTTAAAACATTGCTTAGTTCAGTTATATCTAAATCAGTAGGATGAGGTAAGTATACGTTGCAAATATTGATTTTCATTTTGTGGGTGACTGACACTGCAACTATTTCCAGGTTTGTTTGCAGTTGTATTTCGGTTGACTCTATGTCATCCCTTACGAAAATTGCTGTTCCGCCGCTTGAATGATCTGTAACTCGGTTTCTTAGAAAAGGAACATAATTTTTTAATGTTACATTTTGATGTTTGAAATGGGTTTCTTCTATGCATATGACTAAAGGAAGATAATCGTTTATAAGAAGCTTGATGGATTCTATATGGGTAAAATAACCATTGAGGTTCCACTGTAATATGAATGTATTATTGGCCATTTTAACTATTTACTTGAGAACTTGATTCGTAGTCAGTTTCGTCAGTAGAAGAAAGACTGCTTAGAAGTAGTTTCTTCTTCAATCTGGTAATATTGTTTTTTAAACTTTTATTTTGTGTTTGAGAATATATAAAGTTTAGAAGTTCTTTGATTTCATCGCTTTCATTTGAATAATTTTTAGCAATAAGTTCAGGATGTTTTGAGTGAAGGGAATTTGATAGAAAATCACATATTTCATGAAAAGAAAGTGTGAAGGAAGGGATTCTATTTTCAATTTTTTCTTTAATTTCATTGAGAATATCTGGAATAGAATCTTGAGTTTTAGGCTTTTTATTTTTTTGTTTTTCAGTAGTGGGAGGAGGTAGGTCATTTTCAAGGATTTCGGGAGAAGTGGAAATTTGTCTTTTAGTAACATGAATAGCTTCAGAGATTTTTCTATCGCTTTCAATTACTGAATCTTGGGATATTTGTGGTTGTGACGAAATCTGTAGTTCTTTGTTTGTTTGTATGGAAGTGGTTTGGTCGTTTGTGGCTGATGTTAATTCGTGATTTTTTGTAATGTTAAGTTTCGGTTCCTTTAATGTCTGGGTACCTTCTTCGTATTCTTTCCGTGGTTGTTCTTCTGGCTGGCTATATTCTTTATTGGCAGAGTTGAGTACGTTCACTTGATGGTCAGTTTCCGTTTGATTAATTGGACTACTTAATGATGATAAAGAAGGACAGTCAGAATCTTGATGTCCGACCGTCTTGCATCTGGAGCAGTTTAAACCGTCTATGGAAATGTATATTCTATATGATGTATTGTCGAATGAAATTAGGAATGAGTCAGGAATCGATGCATTTTCTAAAGGACTTATGAAGATTTGCCTTCTAAAGCTAAGCACGTGGCTATATTCCGGGTCTTGCATGCCTACTCGTAGAAACGTCATGTTGGAGACGGATTTTATACCCATAGTTTTTAGATGGTCTTCAATTATGCTATTAGGTATAGTAGGACATACACTTGATATGATTAATCTCTGGGCAGGAGTTATTAATCTTCGTACTTCAATTTGGTTGCCGTCAATAATTACATGTTTGTGGGAGCTAAGAAATTGGTCAACTATATATTTAGACGAGAGGTAGATGCAGATGCGGTTGTTTGCGATTCTGGATGCCCAAATAACGTTTTTGGGCTGTACTATTGATCCAACAGCTTTTACATATTCGAAAACTTGTATTCCTTGTATGGTTGAAAGTATGATACCTTGGTCTTTTGAAGGATGTTTAAAACTGTTTAATGCATGAGAGTAAGAGATATGTGACGTAGTCGGTGTATTTCGTGAAGTAGTAGCTAATTCCGGTTCAGCCATCGTCCCGTTGAAAATTTACATGCATTGGAACAGCGGATCTGAAGCCGGACCTGGCCTCTTAACAAAATTAGACGGCAGCCTAATTACTTGAATCAGCAAAAAGTTGTTGTCGATAATCGATAATTTGGATTGAAATCGATAAAATATTGCCTTTTAACTTCTGATTTTATGGTTAGATATAAATAATGCAATTTTGTACTCACAGAATCGTTGGTTTTTTAACACACTGTCACATTTAAACTTTATCTTGCAAACAATGTAAAAATTAAATTATATTTCAACTTTTAACTACTTGAATTTATAAATTTGTCAGGAGTGATATAAAGCTGTAAGATTTGCTTGCTATCAGGACCGGACTCTGATAAGTTTTTGTTGATAGTAATTTAGATATATTAATTTGGAACTAAAATTCGTTGATTTTGGTTTGTAGCGTATAAGAGGATAAAAATATTGATGTTGTTAATGAGTTACTTATAGAAAAACTGGATGTTTTAAATTATTTCAATTATTGTTTTAAGTTATTTGGTTTATCAAAAATTTATGAAAATAATTTACTACGGTATAGTAGAAATAAAATAGGTGTAAAAAATATATATTAAATAATAAATATAATATGATTAGGATTTGATATCAGGGGACAACTCAATTCATGACAGGGATTCACATAAACTTTCAGAATTGTAGGGGACTGAACACGAAAACTGCGGAATTCTATAAAAATTGCTTGGAAGGTAATTATGATGTAGTAGTAGCTGTAGAAACATGGCTTCGGGAGGATATGGTTGATGGAAAACTAATTGATACAAATGTATTTAACTTATTGAGATCTGACAGAAACCAGGAGATTTCTGGCAAAACTAAGGGAGAAGGAGTATTAATGGTAATAAAAAAGGAGCATAAGATTTTAAAAGTAACAAAACATTGTTCATCTTTTGAAATTTTGGTTGCGGATTTACAAATTAATAACAAATTAAGTATAAAATTAATTGGAGTGTATATTCCACCAGATTGTAAATTACATGACTATGCGAATTGCTTCGAATTGTTACAAACACATATTACTGATATTAATAACACGTTTATTTTTGGCGACTTCAATATTGCAGAAATTAAAGGAACCGAAAATCTAGATTTTACTAATGGAAGTGCTAAGTTTAAAAGTATGATTGAGTTTTTAAATTTTAATTCATTTTTGCTTTATAACAATGTAAAAAACTGGCAGGGCAAAACTTTAGATCAAGTAGTAGCATCTGCAGATAATATAAATAGTTGTAAGGTATGTCAAGAACAGTTACCGTTAGTAAAGGAAGATAGATTACATCCATCTCTGGAAATTCAACTTTCATTTACAGTATCAAGTTTTAGACAAACAGATAAGTTAGTTGGTAATAGATTTAATTTTAAAAAAGCGAATTTTGATTTGATGTGTGATTTGATGAGAAATATGACGTGGGAAGCTGTAACAGAGGAAATAGAAGTAGATAAAGCTCTAGATATCTTTTACTCAAAAGTACTTAATATATTTGAAGGATCTGTACCACAATATAATATTTACAAGAATTATTCTAATTTTCCGAAATGGTTTACGCCTGATATCAAAAAGTTGCTCAAACAAAAAAATAATTTTAGAAAGTTAAGACATGTTTCAATTTATTTTAATAATCAATTTATAGAGACCAGAAAAAAACTGAAATCATTAATTAACATAGAGCACAGGAAATATATACGGCAAATTGAGGAAAATATAGAAAATGAGTTTAACAATTTCTGGAATTTCATTAATAATAAGAATTCTAAGTCTAATCAAACAGAAATATTTTATTTTGGGGGTAAAGAAATAAATCAGAGTGATACTGCTAATGAGTTTGCGAAATATTTTGAATCTGTTTATTCTACCGACATTTCCAGCTATAACACTAATTTTACAAATATTATTAGTAATAACAATGTTTTGAATTTACCATCAATAACAAGCGTAGATTATGATAATGCAGTCAAAAAGCTGAAACCAAAGAAAGCTGCCGGTATAGATGGCATCCCCCCGTATATTTTAAAGGCATGCCAAGAGTGGTTAAAGTTACCATTATTACATATTTTTAATCTAATAATGACTTATTCAAAATTTCCAGAAAAATGGAAACTATCTTCAATTACTCCAATATTTAAGGCGGGTAACAAAATAGATATTGAAAATTATAGAGGAGTCGCTATTATGTGTGCTCCATCAAAAATTTTCGAACAAATATTGCATGCTCATGTATATAATCACGTCAAAAATAGTATTAATGATCATCAACATGGTTTTATGTCGGGTCGCTCGATAAACACAAGTTTTATTTCATTCACCGAGTCTGCAAACAATGCGTTAGAAAAACAATTGCAATTGGATGTAGTGTATATGGATTTCGAAAAAGCCTTTGATAAAGTAAAACACGATGTTCTTTTAAGAAAGTTATGTAATTTTGGCTTATCTGATAATCTAATAAAGTTATTTAAAAGTTATTTGCAGAATAGGAGTTTTGTTGTAAAACACAATGGAAATACTTGTAAATTTAAGGCTAACTCGGGAGTACCACAAGGGTCTAATCTTGGACCACTTTTGTTCTTAATGTTTATAAATGATTTAGCAAACGTCATCCAGTATTCAGATTACTTATTATTTGCAGATGATTTTAAGTTATTCAAAATAATTCAAACTGTTAGGGATTGCGTAATGATTCAAAGGGATATTGAGAACATTTTATTATGGGGTGACAATAATAAGATCAAATTCAATATAAATAAGTGCTACGTTATGTCTATTACCCGTAAAAGAGAACCAATAGTATTTGATTATTTAATAGGACTGAATGTTTTAAAAAGGACCAGTGAGGTCAAGGATTTGGGTTTGATTTATAATAATCAACTGTCATTTGCTACACATATTGGTAAAGCTGCAAAACGAGCGAACCGTATGCTGGGTTTTATATGTCGACAAACTTGCGATTTTACTAGTATTAAGGGTATAAAAATATTATATAATACTTTAGTTAGACCAATATTAGAATTTGGTTCCATTATTTGGGGACAACAACCTCAAGTACATTTAGAGGCACTAGAAAAAGTTCAGAATAAGTTTCTTCGTTATTTGTATTTCAAAAAACATCATCGATGGCCTGATTATGGAACCATAAGATCAACCATGCTAAGGGAAGAATTTGAAGTTTTGTCTTTGGCTAGTAGGCGCAAATTTGTAATGGCAATGCTTTTATATAAAATAATTAATAATATTTCAGGTACAATTGATTTACGAATGCGGATACCATTTAATGTTCCTCGAAAAGCAACGAGATATCAGTTGTTGTTTGGAAAAATAAGAACATCTGTTTGCTCTCCTCTAGAGGCCATGTTGAAACTAGCGAACAATATAAATTTAGTAAAAAACATTGATTTTACAATGTCAGTTGGTTGCTATAGACGTATAGTGCAAGAGCACTTTAAACTAGTAGATGGATAATAGATATCATTAGTCTAGCTGTTTTTGTGTTAAAGTCTTCTATATCTGCCTATCAATAGTTGTGCTAATGACTGTATATATTAGTTATATTTGTTATATAAAGTTTATGATTATAACTGTCTATGTAAAAAGGTTTTAGGACCTGTTTGGATTTTTATAAATAAATAAATAAATAAATAAAATAGAGATGAAAGTCAATCGAATAATAACAGAACCCATAGAAACAAACACAGGAATCCGGCAAGGAGATTCACTAAACCCTCTACTGTTTAACATAATATTGGATGCAATAATAAAACAAGTGAAGAAAAAAAGAGGGTACAAAATGGGCAATAGAGAGATAAAAATACTCTGTTACGCTGATGACACCGTGTTAGTAGCAGAGTGCGAAGACGACCTACAAAGATTATTGCACGAGTTCAACATTAACGCAAAAGAAATGAATATGAAAATATCAGTCCAAAAAACAAAAAGCTTAGTAATTGCCAAAGAACCAATAAGATGCAAATTGGAGTTATACAATCAAATTATACAACAAGTAATGACTTTCAAATATCTGGGAATTAATCTATCAGCCGACACCAATATCGAAGAAGACGTAAAAGACCAAATAATTAAAGCCAGTAGAACGGCCGGATGCCTAAACGACACAATTTGGAAAAACAAACACCTAAGATTGGAAACAAAGGCCCGAATATATGTCAGTTATTAGGCCAGTTATGACTTACACGGCCGAAACAAGACCAGATACAAGCAAAGCACGAAGACATCTGGAAACCAACGAAATGAAGATCTTAAGAAGGATTGCTGGAAAAGGACTACAGGATAGGGTACGAAGTGAGGAAATCAGACGCATATGTGGAGTAGACAATATAAATACCTGGGTAAAGAACAGAAAAGAAGAGTGGAATGAGCACATAAGCAGGATGTCTGAATCAAGGATAGTAAGAATAGCCAGGGACAAGTCACCGTTAGGCAGGAGAAGTATAGGACGCCCAAGGAAAAGATGGAATGACAACTTAGGGGCAGAATGAAAGGCACCGTTGAAGAAAAACAGGCAGTACTGCCTATATAAAAGAAGAAGAAGAAGAAGAAGAAGAAGAAGAAGAAGACACTCTTTGATCGGAAGTGCGATATCTTTCATTGCACCCCAGAACTGGTTAATCAAGACGCTGTATTAGTCCATCTCAAAGTCAACAAATATTAAGTTTAATTTTCTGTTGTGATAATGGTTTTCTCGACCAATTGTGTCACACAAAATATATGACTTATGCAGGATCCTCCAGGTTCAAAACTACTTTGTTCTTTCGCTTGCTGTTCTGGATTCCTTTGACTATTAGAAGATAAGATGAGAGGAACACCTAGGACGACTTGGAACGATCTAATAACAAAACAAGTTTCTGTTTTCGCTATATTTTCTGATGAGCCGTTTTAACCAGATTTGATGTTTTATTTTTTGTTTCAATCATCAGTCCGTCAACGGTACCTTTTATACAGTTGAGTCCGGGAATCTTTACCCGTGCGTCATCATTTAAAGCATACGAAATAAGTCGATGATAAGTCGGAAATTGAAATTTACTAAACGCAACAGCAAGTCACTTACTATCACTTGCTGTTGCATTTAGTAAATTTCAATTTCCGACTTATCATCGACTTACTTCGTATGCTTTAAATGATGACGCACAGGTAAAGATTCGCGGACTCAACTGTACTTACTATGTAAGTGATTGATTTGCGGTTTTATGTTAGTATTTTTTGAAAAAAAAAATGTCTTGGCTAAGCGTTGTGCAACTTTTGGTTTTATTTTGTATATGCTTTATACCCCAGGCTGTGGGTGAAAAAACGTGATATAATTCAGGAATTTTTTAAACCTATCAGGTGTTGTAAAGAACGATGTTAGGAATAACTTCTATTAAAATGTAACCAAAAATATTGTGCGCTTTTTTTAATTGCGATTTTCATTTGTTAAATTTGCAATTTTTATTGATTTTTAATGTTGTAGCTTAGGATATTGATTTTAGAGAAAAACTTTTAAATAAAAAGTTGTAGTAAATTAAAAAACCTACAATTTGAGCTATGGTAACTTTAATTTCGTTAATTGGTTATTGCAAAACAGCCTGCGAAAGGACCAAAATCGCCGTTTTTTACAATTGCATTATTTATTGTAAAATAATTTTTTTTATTTTTTAAAGCTTTAAATTGAAGACCTTTCAATTCCAAACATAAAAAAAATTGTAAAGCCAGATTAACGAATTTGTTGCTTAGATATTATAAATTGTTTATCCCAAGAGGTAAAATGTCGAAGGCTATAACTTTTTGAAAAAAAATCGTAGAAAGTTGGTGAAACATCCAATCTCCTTCGAAAGGGTTATGTTTTCATATTCTGATGTAAATAAATGCGTAAAGCATTTTTAAACCTCTAATTTTTGGATTTGAAAATAAGGGGACAAATTTCGTTATAAACATTTAGAGCTGAAGCGGCCCTGTACATCCTATGAGTTTTTAACTTACATATTATTGTTGCTGAAGATGAAATAAAGGTTTATAAAAAATAAAAAATTTCTACGACCAACTGAAGCCGAGATAATTTTTGGGTTTGCAAATAAGGGGGCAAATTTCGTTATAAACATTTAGAGCTGAAGCGGCCCTGTATATCCTATGAGTTTTTAACTTACAGATTATTGTTGCTAAAGACGAAACGAAGATTTCTAAAAAAATTAAAATTTTCTACAACCAACTGAAGCCGAGATAATTGTTTTTTTTTTTCTTAAATCATAGTGCCTTTATTTATAACAATTAAGAAATTATTTTACAGTCATTGACTAAAGAAAGACTTATATTATATTAAAATAAAAATTATTATAAAACATAATTATATTTAATTATTAAAAATTATTTTTTAAGTCGGTGCTTTTGCAAGCGGCTGAATTTTGCAAATCGCCCGGCTCGCTTCAAATCCGCGTGCTCGGAAAATTTTTACGTAACTTGTATTAAATGACAGAAAACAATTTACCAATTTACCACTGTATTTGTTTTTCTTTATAAACTTTTATATGTGAAATCCAAAAAGAATAGTCACTACAAGAAAAAAAAGTTTTATGTATATTATAGTAAGAAGTAACATTATTATTATTATATTTATATAACAATGAAAAAATTAAAGATATAGTTATATATTTCATATATATGTAACATTTTTGTAATATTATTTCTTCAGAAATGGAATTTCACATATAAAAGTTTATCAAGAAAAACAAATACAGTGGTAAATAGATTGTATATTATATCGGTAATATTATTAAATTGTTTTCTGTCAAAATTTAATACAAGTTACGTGAAAATTTTCCGACCGCGCGGATTTGAAGCGAGCCGGGCGATTTGTAAAATTCGGCCGCTCGCAAAAGCACCGATTTTAAAAATAATTTCTAATAATTAAATGTAATTATATTTTATAATAATTTTTATTTTAAGATAATATAAGTTTTTCTTCAGTCAATGACTGTAAAATAATTTCTTAATTGTTATAAATAAAGGCACTACGACTTAAGAAAAAAAAAACAATTATCTCGGCTTCAGTTGGTTGTAGAAAATTTTTATTTTTTTATAAATCTTCGTTTTGTCTTCAGCAACAATAATCTGTAAGTTAGAAACTCCTAGGATGTACAGGGCCGCTACAGCTCTAAATGTTTATAACGAAATTTGCCCCCTTATTTGCAAACCCAAAAATTATCTCGGCTTCAGTTGGTCGTAGAAATTTTTTATTTTTTTATAAATCTTTGTTTCATCTTTAGCAACAATAATCTGTTAGTTAAAAACTCATAGGATGTACAGGGCCGCTTCAGCTCTAAATGTTTATAACGAAATTTGCCCCCTTATTTTCAAACCCAAAAATTAGAGGTTTAAAAATGTTTTACGCATTTATTTACATTAGAATATAAAAATATAAATCTTTCGAAGGAGATTGGATGTTTCATTAACTTTCTACGATTTATTTTCAAAAAGTTATAGCCTTCGACATTTGAGCTCTTGTGATAAACAATTTATAATATCTAAGCAACAAATTCGTTAATCTGGCTTTACAATTTCTTTTATATTTGGAATTGAAAGGTCTTCATTTTAAAACTTTAAAAAATAAAAAAAAATTATTTGTACAATAAATAAGGCAATTGTAAAAAACGGCCATTTTGGACATTTCGCAGGCTGTTTTGCAATAACTAATTAACGAAATTAGACCTACCATAGCTCAAATTGTAAGTTTTTTAATTTACTACAACTTTCTATTAAAAAGTTTTTCTCTGAAATCAATATCCTAAGCTACAAAATTAAAAATCAAATAAAATTGGAAATTTAACAAATGAAAATCGCAATTAAAAAAAAAGCGCACAATACTTTTGGTTACATTTTAGTAGAAGTTATTCCTGGCATCGTCCTTTACAACACCTGATAGGTTTCAAAAATTCTTGAATTATATCCTGAAATCGACCTATTTTTCACCCACAGCCTGGGGTATTACGGATTGTGTATCTCTATTTCAAACAAATGAAAACCAATATATTATGTGATTTCTTTAATTTGGTATTGAGAAAAATAAGTCTGTTTTCTAGCTGAACCAAATCACAAATTTCTAATAATTTGAGTAACTTTGAGTTGTAAAAAAGGAACTTAATTTGGTGAGGTCATGTGCAGCTACTAAAAAATAAAATACCGATCTAAAACATATGGGGGACTAAAGCATACGGAAAACAGAAGAGAGGAAGACTTGACACGGTGTAATAGCCAAACAGAATCATCATCATCAATGGTGCTACAGCCCTATGAAAGAGCCTCGACCTTCTTAAGTCTATTACGTTCGTGAATTTTACAATAGGGGAGGCTATACCTAACTCTAAAATATCTAGACAAATTTGCACTAGCAAAAAAATGCGCCAAAAAATGTAATGTAAGGCCCCATTTTTTGACCATTTTTTTATTTACATTTCATAATATCATCATAGTTCATAATATCATATCATTTTAAAAATAATTAGTCTATATAAAAGTCTAATACATACCAAAGTTTGTCTCGTTTATTTGTTAACAATTCCATCTTTGTAAGTATTAGATGCATATCCACAAAGCTTACATGCATATCAAAATAAATACAGATTTGAAGTTTTGCAGTCCATACAGGTTAAAGGTTCACATTTTTTAAGATACTCAACTGATTTTTTTTAATTCGAAACGCGGCCTACTGCGAATTCAAAAATATGATAAATTACCGATATTTAGCTTTGCGTTACAAATATCGGAAAAAGTTATTTCAACAAGTTGTTCCAAATATTATTCTAACCCCAAATATCAAATTTCATAACAAAATTCGCACTTTTAGTTTTTTCATTATTTTTAGTCAGGACCCTTAAATTCGTTGTCCCGAGATGCACGCAACGGCAACGGAGCCGAGAAGCTAGTTAGCCTCCGTTGGTAAATCTCCGGGCAGCGTGTGATGGCACCGTAGATGCCACTGTTAGGAGACCGGGTCTCCTTAAACGCCTGCTGCACTGCGCGGAGCATTAGCAACGGAGGCTGGCCGGCTTCTCGGCTCCGTTCATGCATCTCGGGATAACCCAGGGTCCTGCCTACAATAATAATAAAAAAACTGAGATGCAATCATGCGTTCTAATGCTAATGCTCCGTACTTATGGATATTTAGTGATAATATGGAATTTACACGTTGTATAATAGTGAGAGTGCTTGTTATTTTTAGCGATTCAAGATAAACAAAACAGTGTAGCGTGTGTAAAAAATTTATGGGGAGGCTAAGCCTCCCTTGCCTCCTCTGACGAGCCGCCACTGATTGCCAACCATTGTCAGTTTGCTGCGCCTATTTTTCTCCCATCCGCATCTACACCATCCTTCCATCTGGGTTTGGCCTACCCCTATTTCTACTTCCCACAGGTTGTGACATAAGGATTCTTCTAGGAGGGTTGTTCTGCTGTAATCTTGCTAGATCTCCTGCCCATCTTAGTATTCCTATTCTGATAAGAGATACTACGTTTTTACAACCAAATTTTTGTTTATATCTGTGGTATACCTCGTAGATGTACCTCCTCTTCTAAATGCCATTTTCACAGATGCCACCGAATATTCCTCTCAGGATCCTTCGTTCAAATATAAGCAGAAGGTTTTCATCTGCCTTGGAGATGGTCCATACCTCCGATTCACATGTCCACACTGGTTGTATAAGGGTTTTGTATATGGTTATTTTTGTTTTTTGGCTTAAGTTTCTGCTTCTCATATATCTACTCAGCCCAAAATAGCATTTGTTTGCTAGGATTATCCTTCGCTTGATTTCTTCCGTCATGACGTTCTATTTGGCGATAAGGGAGCCTAAGTATCACTTCAAAGGTAGAGTAATCAACCGTGAATTGGTGACCGATGTTTCTGGCTCTATTGTTGGGTGTTGATGCATCGATCTTAGTTTTCTCCTCGTTTACTTACAGGGCCATATTTTTTGAGGCATTTGAGAAGGTGGTATACATTTCTTCTAGCTTGTGTGTTGTGCGGGCAACTAGGTCCACGTCATCTGCATATGCCAAAATTTGGGATGATGGATTAAAAATATTTTCTCTGTTGTCTATTCGGGCATCTCTGGCCGCCTTTTTCCTACAGCTATGTTGAAGAGGAGACACGGCAGCGTATCTCCCTGTCGCAGCGATTTCAAACGCCTGTGATTGTTTCCCCTGTATTTCAACTTTGCTAACAACTTTACGCATTGTAGCCTTAACCAATCTTATGAGTTTATCAGGGATGTGGAATTCATCCATGGCTTCATACAATTTATTTCTTAGGACACTATCATAGGTCGATTTAAAATCTACGAAAATATGGTATGTGTCGATATTGAATTCATTGAATTTTTCCAGTATTTGCCTCAGCGCAAAGATCTGGTCTGTTGTTGATCGACCAAGACTAAAACCACTTTGAGATTCTCCAAGAAGATCCTATGAATGTGCACTTAGGCGACCATATAAGATACTCAAAAATATTTTGTAAGCTGTATTAAGGAGGGTTATTTTCCTATAGTTTCTGAATTCCAATTGATCCCTTTTTGTGTAACGGGCAAACGATTCCAGTACACCACTCTTTCGGGATTTGTTCCTCATTCCAAACTCTCAGTATTATTTTATATACTTGATTAGCCAGAGCAGCACCTCCATATTTAATACGTTCCGCGGATATACCATCACTTCCTGGAGATTTATTATTTTTTAGGCGTTTTATTGCAACCCGTACTTCTTGAATTGATGGAGACTCTAATGGTGTATTGTTGCTTGCTCTTGGGGGTGGTTGATTTGGATCTTCTACTTGGATAGTACGTAGTTCTTTATAGTGTTCCACCCACCTTTTCAACATTTCTTCTTTTGTATTGAGTATGTGCCCGTTCTTATCCTTACATAGTCTTAGCCTTGGTATATAATAGCAAAACAGAAAGCAAGAAAAAAAAGGAATTACATGGAGAGACTTCCCTACGACCTCATACAATTTTTTTTAAGGAACAATGTCTTTAGTCGACGTTTTGCACTTTTTGGCCTTATTTTTTGTATGCTTTGAGGACTGTGTATCTGTTATTCAAATTAAATGAGAACTTATATAGGTCTGGATCCCGCGTATGAAAAAAAAAGTTGATTAATAGCAAGCTGAAAATTTGTTAATAGCTTAATGGTGTCTAGTCGGAAAAACTTTGATATATGGGGACACTGTAACAGGGGCAGTTTTAATTGTGGAACAGGTTAAAAATTTGGAACGGTCAGACCACGAAAACGGCACATTTACTTTGTCCGACAGAACAGACTTAAACTCTCCGAACAGAGATTAAACTCTCATGCAAAAATCAGACTGCTATTTATCGCAGTCGCTCTCATGCAAAATATATATAATATTTTGTTTTGCGAAAAATCGCTGTTATGTAAGTCCTCAAGTTCTTTGTTTATAACAAACTTATCGACATCCGGATCAACTGTTACCCAAAAAATTCGTGTTCTACGGGTCAAAATACATAAAAAACTTGGGTAAGTCCATCTGAATTAAGGAGGCTGTTGTACCCCCCTGGCGGCAGGACTATTCGATTCAGAATTACTAAGTACAATAAAAATATTCTCTCGCTACACCAATTTTCAAATTTCTAATAGTTTTAGTAACTTCAAGAGCATCCGTATCCAGTTTTCTTTTTTTTTTGCAGTAGGTACCTCTTTCATGCTTTGAAATATTTCATTTAGGAAAATTTAAATTTTTCTAGCCAACACGTCTGTTAATTGCTTTTTAATCCATTGGAAAAATTTCTTTCACGTGCTTGAATAAGGCTGAAATTTCTAAAAATAATGCTGTTCGCAATTTTCAACCAGAGATCGGGAGAAAATTACTATGCACCGGATTCTGACGTTTTAATGCATTTCTAATTAAATATATATCTGATGATGGAAATAGGAGTGGAAATTAAAAGTACGTTACCGGTTAGGAGGAATGAAGTTGTTTGTTGATTTCAAATTTGGAATATTTTAGGTGTATAGAAACGTAGAAAAATGGAAAGAAAAGTGACAGAAAGGATTGGCACAAATTGTTGAGAACTTATTTAGAAAAACTTTTAACAAGGAAGCTTTCTTTTTAAGTAAAAATAAAATCTATAAACTATCACATTTCATTTCTGTCTTCATTTCATTTCAACTCCTACCTGAAGAAAAGGATAATAAGGTCCAGAATCTCAATGATAACACAAGAAAAGGAATAAAAAATTGAAAAACATGGTATAAACAATTTAAAGGATAACAACCAGAACGAAGAATATAACTCTCTCTCTCTCTCTCTCTCTCTCTCTCTCTCTCTCTCTCTCTCTCTCTCTCTCTCTTTCTCTGTCTCTCTCTCTCTTCTCGTTCTAAATTACTGAGGATCGTGCTTCCGTGATGATTATGGAACAAATTTTCGCCAGTTGTCTTTATCTTTTTATCTACAGGTGTAGAAGAGTTTTGCAGAACAATTGGCCCACTGAATTTTGAATTTGGTTGGACCATCTAATAGTCTATGGCGCATCTGTTTTGAGATGGACGTTGAGAGGTGACTCAAATTTTTTTGCAGAAATTGCTTGAAAATAAATCAAATAATAATATTTGAGTTATCCTCCCTCTCAAAAAGGTCCGGAACATTGTTTAAATAATCAAAATGTCAAAAATTGAAGGAAAAATTCGATTTTTTTCTTGGTTTTTTGATTATAACTTTAAAAGTATTCCTTTCCGAGAAAAGTTGTACTGACATAAAAGTTGTGTAATTAAATCTCCTACAATATAGAATTGGTTAAAAATTTAAAAAATAGTCACCCTAGTTGCAAAATAGCAATAATTGCGAAAAAAACATACAAAAACAAGTATTCACATTTTACGTTTTTCAACCATTTATGCTGCACTTAGGACCTTCATATTTCACCCAGAAAAACTTTATAATACCGTAAAACAATACTGTAAATTTCATTAAGATCGGTTTAATAAATTTTGCAAAATAAATTTTAAAATCCAGCTTTCGAAAAAAAAATTCATTTTTTCAAAATGTTACAGGACTGAAAATAAAGCAGATAGCAAGTTGAATTTTTTTTGCTTATAGAAGTGTACTGTACCTTTCATTTTCAATTTTCAAAATTAAAATCGATTAATTACCACGGCGTCAGAAAATTTTTGAAATAAACAATAATTTTTGGTGCTACGCGCAGGACAGCGGTGTTCGATTCACACAAGTTGATTTCCACCAAAATTTCTTCCAATCTTTATCTAATATATTATTTTCTTACTCTATATTTTGTTGTATTTTAATATTTTAATTCCACAAAAATCAAACCAATTTTATTATTGTTTGTAAAATATTGTTTAAACAATTGCATATGTTTAAAAATAATAAACTTTTATTATTTAAGTTAAAATATATGAACAAAGAAAGTTTTTGCTAATTAAAGTGTTATTTCAAAGAACAGAGTATGTGTTATTATTTTGCAATAAACAAATTTATTTATTTATATCGAAATTGTAATGATAGGCTGACGCTCCGTCCAAACATCGACACTCGGAACCGTGCGATTCTCTCAAATCGCGCAGGTGCCCCCACTAAGTTCCACCTCTCCGAACCAACGCCGCCAGAGGGATATTTAAGAGCATCGTAAGCGACGATCCGGCAGTCCTGAACGACCGTTCTGGGCTCCATAACCAGCCAAGCGAAGTGAGCGAGGCCGGCCAACCTGAATCGCGACGTGCACCGTTCGTGAGGTGATTCGTAAACTCAGGCAGGCCAACTCGAGACGAGACGCACGGTGTACCGAAGTGAGGTAATGTGCGACTCGTAATTCAACGGAGGCAAGCGTATTGAGCGAGCCCCGATAGATATAATATATTTGAATACCTCTGTTAATTTTGGTTCTTCTGTTACAGACGCCCATCCGGAGGAAGACTTCGCTGGAACGGGATAAAATATCAAATTATTATTTTGCGTTATATTGTTATAATTTAGAGTTAATAAATTTGCTTTGTTTTCAACCTGTGTTTTACTGAGTCTGTCGTCCTGAAAGAACTACCCGTTACAAATTTGGCGCCCGAGCAAAAGTCGAAATATACGCAAGTAAACGTCGTTATTCGACGCCCAGATAATAACGAAAATGCCGACAGAGAAAGACACAGACTCAGTATCAGGTGCCACGACGGGTACGTCATGGATAAATCGTCTTTCCAAAGAGGAATTACAGCGCGACGCCGAAAGATGCGGGTTGGATTCCAAAGGAACCGTCGACGAGTTAAGATTAAGACTCAGAACCTTTTATAAGGATCGCGGGGAAGCGACAGGAACAATCCCAAAAAGCAATACTTCCAAGGAAGCCGAACCAGAAACACTGACCCAAGAAATTTCATTAATCAGAAACCAATTACAAGACTTAACAATGACAAAACAAATGAGGCAATCAGATTTGCTAAATCAAGTGCGGAGGTGGAACACACACTTCGACAAGAAACATTCGGATGCAGTAGACTTCATAGAAAGGATAGATGAATTAAGCCTAGCCTACGAGGTCGATAAGCAAGATCTGCTAAAAGCATTACCAGAATTGTTAGGAGACCACGCATTGTCATGGTACCGAAACAACAACAGAAATTGGGATTCATGGACGGACTTCGTCAAAGATTTTAAGAAAGCTTTTTATCCCAGAGAATATTTGCTACAGCTAGAGGAGCAAATCAGAAACAGGAAGCAAAAAAAATTAAAATGTATCAATCATTATCAAAGGTCATTGGAATGCCCAATCAGAGCAAACTATCCGCTGTCCTGCGCGTAGCACCAATAATTAATGTTTATTTAAAAAAATTCCTGACGCCGTGGTGGTAATCGATTTTAATTTTGCAAAATTGCAAATGCAAGATTCAGTCCATTTCTATACGCACAAAAATTTTCAACTTGCTATTTGCTTTATTTTAAGTCCTGTAACATTTTGAAAAAATGAATTTTTTTTACGAAAGCTGGATTGCAAAATTTATTTTGCAAAATCTATTGAACCGATCTTAATTAAATTTACAGAATTGTTTTACTGTATCATAAAGTTTTTCAGGGTGAAATATGAAGGTCCTAAGTCTAGCATAAATGGTTGAAAAACGTAAAATGCGAATAATTGTTTTTGCATGTTTTTTTCACAATTATTGCTATTTTGCAACAAGGGTGACCATCTTTTAAATTTTTAACCTATTCTATATTGTAGGAAATTTAATTACGCAACTTTTATGTCAGGACAACTTTTCTCGGAAATGAATACGTTTAAAGTTATAATCAAAAAACGAAGAAAGTAATCGAATTTTTCCTTAATTTTTTGACATTTTGATTATTTAAACAATGTTCCGCACTTTTTTGAAAGGGAGGATAACTCAAATATTATTATTTGATTTATTTTCAAGCAATTTCTGCAAAAAGATTTGAGTCACCTCTCAACGTCCAAATGTACTAATATTTTTACAGATGCGCCCTGGTCTATAATTGTTGGGGCGACTACGAACTCCCCCACGCTACCTAGATTTTAATGGGTTCAGTTTTATAATACGATTAAAAGCGACTACGAACTGGCCCACGCTACCAATGTACTTAGATAATATTTTTGTGAACATAGTTTTTATTTTACTTTATTTTATTGAAAAAGAAACCCAATTCCCAAAGCATGAGCGAAAATTTTAAATGATTAAATAATGAAACTATTACAATATAATCGAATAAATTTTATTTATAAATCTACATTAACTTATATACAATAACAAAAACTACAGTTAAACAATAACAATGCTTAATTCTAATGTGTGATTAGTGATTAAAATAAGTAAGAGTGAACACTATATTTTAGATTTTACAAGTTAGCTGCATAATAATTGCAGCTAATAATGAAGTCTAATTTAATATTTTGATTAACGTAATATTCATTTAGCCTATTTTCAATAAAATCAACTTTTCTTTTTGCCGTTTTATCAAGTTTTTTTTTTGAATCGTGCAATTCTAATTTTCACATATTTATACTTCTGCTTGGACATTTAACAAAATGTCTGTAAATTTAAATATGTCAGGATTTATAAAAGCATTTGTTAAATTTCGCGTGAAATGATTCACATGCATTTGTAGTAGATATAAGAGATGATGAATTTGAAGCCCACATGTAAGGTGGAAATGTTGAATCTTCCGTTAAATAATTATCAACTAGGTAATCACAAAATTGCAAAACTCTGTCATCTTCTGGCATGATATTAAAAAGTTCATCAGAAAAAAAGTCACCAACATCATTTGGATCTAAATAAGGAATGCCGAAAAACAATTTTAAATATTTTCCAATAACAGTTTGATTTTTATATTCCAAGGACAAACCTAAATTTTGAATTTTTCGGTACCAATTTTTGTGTTAAATGAAATTTGCAACAAAAAATAATAATGTTTTGCCACACTAACTTGGCTGCATTTTCAATTGCTATTTCAAAATCAGAAATTATTCGCTTCGGTTTGAAATTTAAATTGAAATCTGTACATATTGTTATTAATGTATCAAAAGTACTTTTGTACGATTGCTGTGATTTATTTGGTAATAAACAAAATACCAGAGTAACATAAAAACCATTTTTGTAGCCATGTATATTAAACATCTGACAAAAATATTTAGAACATTATTGAAAAGTTTCATGTACATACAAAGAATCTACATTACACAAAAAGTAAAGATATGTGAAACAACTAAAAATTGCGGAATTATTTCTCGTAAATAATAAAAAGTTCTCACCTGTATTTGTTTTTAAATTTAAGTTCACTAACACTTGTAGAATTTCTTCCTGTGACTTGGGCAATGATGGTGTGGATTTTCATCTTGAAGCATAGATATTTATTCGAACGCAAGAAGTGTCTTTCCTTCCTCAATTCCTTGTGGACGATCTTTAAAGGTCTTTCACATATATCTTCTACAGCTTTCCTCTTTGTAGAATTACTAAAAATTTGCCGGTCAACGTGGATATCTGGAGCATGATTAATGATTATGCTCCACCGATGCTTTTTGTGCCTTTGTGTACACACCTTTGGAGACAAGGGCCCTTGAATATTTATATTCATTAACTATTAATCGGATACCAAATGAGAGAATACGAGAAATGATGGGAGTCACAAATACAATAATTGATGACATAAAAACAAAACAACTAATATGGTACGGCCATGTACAGAGAATGACAGATGACAGAATCCCTAAGCAGATTTTGGCATGGACATCACAAGGGAGAAGAAAAAGAGGAAGGCCGAGAAGAAGCTGGAGGGAGGGAATTAAAAAAGAACTAGAGGGAAGAGAAATCCCTCCAGATCTATGGTTAAACAGAGAAGAATGGCGGTTAGGAGTCGGAAGGCGTCGGAGAACGCTGTAAACCGATAGTAGTAGTAGTAACTATTAATAAAAGTTCTCGCCTTTGACTAAACATAGTCGTTGGATTCGTCATTTAAAAGTAAAACACTAGCGGACAAAACCGGACACTATACCGTAATACTTGCAACTGAAATGAATAACTGAAAATATTTATATTCTTACTTTCAACTATAATCAAATTTGGAATTTCCGGTCATTAAGACTCAATCCCCAACTTTCTCGGCGATGGGGCAGCAGGTACTTGGGATTAATGGGCCAGGTAGTTCGTGGGGCAGTTATATATCGCCGAATTGGTGACCGTCCTCTTGGGCTTCTTCCAGGAAAATTTCCAGAAACATATAATCTGACTAAGTTATCGTCTCCTCTACAAACCACGTGACCAAGGAACTATAGAATTCGCTGCATATATATTTTGGACATTTTTCTTTAATGTCAAGTTGATTAAGAATGGAAAGCTTTGTCCAAGGTACGCGCAGCATTCTTCTCCCCCACATTTCAGCGGCATCAATTCTTTGAAGTTTTTTTTACACAAAGATTCCAAGTTTCTGCTCCGTATAGAAATATTGAGAATACAGCTGCGTGTACCAGTCTCACCTTGATTTTTTGAGATAGATCTTTCTTTCCTAAGAACTTTAGTTAGGGAACTCAAAGCATTTTTATCTACTCGGCGGAATAGTGTTGAATCTGTCAATAACCATTATTTCCGTCTTGTCTTTATAATTTTAAGACCATCTTTAATGCTTTCCTACTCGACTGTTCGCAGGAAATCTAGCGTTTCTTATTAGTTGGCTATGCTTGTCATCAGCAAATCTTTAATTTCTATACCAGGCACTTTTACTCCACCGACCCATCCTTCTAAAGCAATCCTCATGACATATTCACCATAAATATTGAATGGGTCAGATGACACAATGTATCTTTGTCTACCCCCTCTCTCTGGTTTTAATCGGCTTAAAAACTTCTTATCTAGTCATACAGTCTGCCATTGCCACAGTCCACTGGGCACAAATTTTAATAAGTATCACTAGAAGTCTCGGTGCATATATTTCATCATTATCATCAGTAGCTCGACAACCCTTTTTGGGTCCTGGCTTGTTCTAGGATTTTCCGCCATTCTGTTCTGTTCCTTGCTTTGTTATTCCAGTGGGTAATCTCAAGTGTTTTCAGATCTTGTTCCACTTGTTCCATGTGGGTCTTCCCTTTGACCTTCTCCCTACTGGTACTTGCCTCATATGTTTTGGTGTTTTGGTCTCCAACATCCGTTCAACATGGCCCATCCAGCGCAGACGTCCGATTTTTATGGATGTTATGACGTCGGGTTCGTTGTATGCTGCATATTCAAAATTATATCTTCTGCGCCATACGTCATTTTCTTTCACCCCCTTACATATGTGTCTGAGGATTTTTCGTTCAAACGTACCTAATAAGTTCTCATCGCTTTTCGACAATGTCCATGTCTCTGATCCATATATAAGGACCGGTTTTATCAGGGTTTTGTATATTTTGCATTTGGATTTTCTCGTGATGTTGTTAGATCTTAGATGTTTAATTAGTCCATTATATGTTTTATTCGCAATATGTATTCTTCTCTTAACTTCTTCACTGACATTGTTATCTGCGGTAACTAGTGAACCTAGATATGTAAAAAATTTTACGCTTTTGATGTCATAGTCTCCTATTGTCAGATTATGTAGGTTTCTTTGGCCTGTCGATTTGTTGGCCTTCATGTATTTGATTTTTATTTCATTAATATTTAGGCCACTGTTTTGTGCTGCTCTTTCTATCGCATTAAAGGCTTCCATCATTTATCTTTTGCTTCTAGCTATGATATCAACATCATCTGCAAATGCCAATATTTGTACACTTTTTGTTATTATTGTTTCTCTGGTGTTGACTTTTGACTCCCTAATTATTTTTTCTAATGTGATGTTGAATAGAGTACAGGATAGGGCATCTCCCTGTCGTACGCCCGTGTATATATTTGGTACATAGTAATAGTCTTTCTTTTCTATTACAATGTACCAAAGATTTATCCAGCTACCGCAATCAAAAAATACCTTCTGGAGACCAACGAAGCATATTATCGGGTCTAGGACGTTTCATCGCCGCTAGTTCATTGCCGCCGTTTCGATGCCGCCAGTTCATTGCCGGCCGATTCATCGCCGGCCGGTTCGTCGCCAGTCAGTTAATCGCTAACTGATATATTTCCGAATTTTCGACCAATTTTCGACAGTTACATTTAATATTTATTTTTAGTATAAATTAGGAATTCTAGGAAATGCGAGATATGACCATTCCGGTTGCCATACTTAATCTTCTAATGGACTTTTAAACTTTTATAATATAAAATATAATTTAACACTACAAATTTAATACTATTTAGTATCAAATTTAGGGGAAGTAGAAGTAGAACAGTAAATTAATATAATAATATTTTTATTTGTCATAAGTTTTGAACTGAATTTAACGTCGTGTCGTGTCATCTCCCATAATACAAAATCAACTGACTAACTGGCGATGAAACGGCCGGCGATGAAACGGACGGCGATGAAATGGACTGGCGATGAACCGGCGGCATCGAAACGGCGGCGATGAACCGGCGGCGATGAAACGTCCCATTCCGATATTATCAATACCTACTTGAAATTCTCTCGACTTTTCATGAGTTGCCTAGATCAATATTCAGGATTTACTTACTTATAAATTATCCCTTACAAACTCAGCTTGTTCCTGCGGTATTTGAAATGTAGTTAAATTTTTCTTCTGTTTTCGATGATTGTCAACAAGATTTTACTCTAGAAAAAAAAGTGGACTATATCGATAAAATCACGAAGACATAAATATATATTGTTCTGAAGCTATTAATTTGTGTCATTTATGTAATTTATTATTTTAAATGGGAAATAGGCCAAAATTTAACTTAAAAAATGATTTTATTGACGTTTCGACTTCCACCTCGGACGTCGTTTTCAAAATAAAAAATATTACTAAACTAAACAAAAATGTTGGTGCTTAGCAAAAAAAATCCTAATCTGACTGATTCATATTGGCAATTGAGACATATATTATACATTTTAAAGTAGAAGACTTTAAAATTACATTACCGATATTTATGAGTTGCGTTCCTGGGACGACATTATTGAAAGATAGTTCATTCGATTACATGAAATCAACTTTAACTCAAGAATAAACAAATGATGCAGCTTTATTCTCATGTCTTCACAGTAATATTTTTTTGTAACTGGTTATATTCTTTACTTGCTAATAAAGTTTTGTACTCATTACAAATTACTAGCTATACTATTCTCTTGATTTCCAAACATTGTTTTATATTCTTCAGTAAGTTGCTATTTTATTACAATTGTAATCCAATCTTTGACCTATTGTTTATCAGTTTGTTGGACATATACACTCTCAATTTATTTAAGTTGTTTTTTTTTTGTTTATCTGAATATTGTTGCGAGTATATCTCTGCGTGTAATTATCATATAAATGACAAATTCTAAGAAAATTAATAAATTCTTTAATATTCCTCATCACTCTCCGTGTGTGGCCTGGTAATCGATTAATGACAGAATAATGTAAACTTGTCCAGATGGTTGTCTTCGACATTAATTTCAGCTGTTCAATGCTAATACGGATTGAGTATGAGTTGAATTGATAATTTTTAAGTCCATTGTCTTTGTCGTTATCAGATCTTTTAAGGTAGTAATACTTTAATCGAAAATTATTAAAACATATGTATAGTCAATTAGGAGTCATATTTATACCTAAATTATTTATATCGTAATATAGTTTCGTTATTTGTGTATCGAGTTCATCTAGGAATATAGCAGAATATAACAGAATATAGTGAAACATCTATAGACAAGGCGAAAATGGCGGGTTCGTTGAAAAATTTATTCCCATGAGATTTTTATGCATAATCACATTTCTAGTACACCCCAGAATAAGGTTCAAGAAGCCGCCCACGCGAAAAGTGGTCCAATTTTTTTAACAATTTTTTTTAATCAAATTGCAAAAATTATTATTTTTGCTTCGGACAAATATTTTTTAGGTTTTTTAGATTATTCTGGACAAAAAAGGTAGCTTGTAATTTTTCTCTAGATTTGATGGTTTTCGAGTTATATGCAATTTAAAATTTAAAAAACGCGAAAATGGCCATTTTTAGGACTTGATAACTCGTTTAAAAATTATGATTATAAAAGTCAGAAAGTGACTAAATCAAAGCTTAAAGCCCCCCTACATGATCCTGAAGAAATTTGTGTCAATAATTTATTACTAAGCTGTTATTTTTAATTATTAACAATAAGCCGTAAGATCGTATTGACGCGGCTGTAAATGTGAGTGTGAGTAAGATGCCCCATTAGATTACCGGAATGGTATCTCTCTTGCACTCACCATAGACGGCCGCCTAATACGTGCAGGCGCTCATTATTATTACTTAAAAATAACAGCTTGGTAATAAAATATCGACAAAAATTTCTTCAGGATCTGGTGGGGTGGCTTTAAACTTTGATTTAGTCACTTTCTGACTTTAATAATAATAACTTTTAACCAATTTATTAAGCCTTTAAAATCGCCATTTTTAGTTTTTTTCAACTTTAAATTGTTTATAACTCGAAAAAGATCAACTTTAGAGAAAAATTACAACAGACTTTTTTATCCAGAATGGTCCAAAAAAGCTAACAAAAATTTGTATGGACCAAAAATATGAATTTTTGCAATTTGATTAAAAAAAAATTGTTAAAAAAAATTTGGACTACCTTTCACGCGGGCGACTTCTTGAACCTTATTCTGGAATATCTCATGAATGCGATTATGCAAAAAAATCTCATGGGAATATTTTTTCTAACGAACCCGTCATTTTCGTCTTGTCTACTAAATGAGTAGCATCTAATGAATAAACTAGTCCATTTGCCACAGATTTTTGCATCATATTTTAAGTTATATTAATTATGTTATATTTACGAATTGAAACTTGACTGTCACAAATCTAAATTATATATCCGGAAGCGGATGATTACATACGAGTTCAAATATTGATTTCCGATTGAGTGACAGGAGATGGGTTATGTTTACTGGAAGCTGCACATTACTTTTTATAAGGTTTTCAGAAAATATAGCTGAAAGTGCTTTATTTTTATAACATCCGAAAAGGATGTGATTAATATCACACTGGGAAATATTATCGCATGAGCACTTTCCTGATTCGATAATTTTAAATCTAGCCAGGTGAGCAGCATATTATACAGGGTGTCCCGAAAAGATTGGTCATAAATTATACCACACATTCTGGGGTCAAAAATAGTTCGATTGAATCTAACTTACCTTAGTACAAATGTGCTCATAAAAAGAAGTTACAGCCCTTTGAAGTTAGAAAATGAAAATCGATTTTTTTCAATATAGTGAAAACTATTAGAGATTTTTTATTGAAAATGGACATGTATCATTCTTATGGCAGGAACAACTTAAAACAAAATTACAGTGAAATTTGTCCAACCCATAACAATACTATGGGGGTTTAGTTCCCTTAAACCCCCCCAAACTTTTGTGTGCGTTCCAATTAATTCATAATTATGGTACCATTAGTTAATCACAACGTTTTTAAAACTTTTTTGCCTCTTAGTATTTTTTCGATAAGCCAGTTTTTATCGAGATACGGCTTATTTTTTAATATATTTACATAAAAATTTTATGGGGGTTTTGTTCTTTAAACCCCCCAAATATTTGAGTACGTTCCAATTAAACTATTATTTTGATACCATTAGTTAAACACATTGTTTATAAAACTTTTTTGTCTCCTAGTCTTTTTTTGATAAGTTACCTTTTACCGAGATGTGGCTTCTTTTTCAAAATATACCTAAAAATGTAAATTATAAATAAATTTTCAGATTATTAACAGGTCTCTATAATCGTATCTACTTAACCATATACAAATTTTTGGTGGATTCGACAAATATTCAAAATATCTCGATAAACAGTGGCTTATCGAAAAAGTACTAGGAGGAAAAATAGTTTTAAAAACATTGTGTTTAACTAATGGTGCCACAATAATGATTTAATTGGACCGCACACAAAAGTTTGGGTGGGTTTAAGGGAACAAAACCCCCATAAATTTTTATGGGGTGGACAAATTTCACCTTAATTTTTATTTAGGATGTTGCTGTCATAAGAATACCACATGTCCAATTGAAATAAAAAATCTCTAAGAGTTTTTGATATATGAAAAAAAAATCGATTTTCATTTTGTAACTTCAAAGGGCTGTAACTTTTTTTTGTGCACTATTGTAGGTAAGTGAGGTTCAATCAACCTATTTTTGACCCTAGAATCTGTGGTATAATTTATGACCAATCTTTTCGGGACACCCTGTATATACATACTTTGATAAGTTCGGACTCATGATATAGTCTAGGCGCCAAATAGGGGTCACCGTCACTTTTTTAATTCTGATAGGTCCACCCAAGTGTTTTTTATGTATTTGTGGCTTCTGATTATGAATTTCAAGGGTGGATTTCGATCTGACTGGCCAAAAATTGATATGAACAATTTGATTGTTAATAAATTGTTTATAATGCTCTAGTTTGTAAACTAAAAAAGATAAAAAAATTTTCAAATAAAATTTGTTCGTTAATAAAAAACAAAGAAAATGTGTTTACTAAACTTTAATCCAGTAATTAAAGTTCGAGATAAAATATTGTAAGATTCGTGCAAAATGGTTACAAAATAAATGTTATTTTCGAAGCTTTTTCAATCGTAATGCGGATTTGACGTATCCAAATGAGCTTTACAAAGCTTAATTTATGAGATTTAAACTCTGTTGTCTAAAATTTGTTAATTTACTTTATCTTTATTTGGATTATAGTTATACCCGTTTGAAGTTGTAATTTGCCCAAAAAAGCTTTAAATTAATTTAAAGGGTTTTAAGCAAAAAGCACTAGATATTTATAATTTGATTGACAGTAATAATAAAATACTTATGTCAAAAAACGAACATTTTGAGCTTGGGAAAATGTTCGTACACCAGGAATAAATAAGGTGTACACCCAGTGGGGCCTCACAATTAATATAAAAAAACCGAGTAATTAGTTGTAGTAGAAACACCAGAAAGCCTGCAAACTGAAATGCGAACTATAAAACCAACAGAAACGTTCAAATAATTGGGAGTCCAAATATCATTAAAAGCAGGGAGCAAGGAAATTCATTCCAAGATTGGCCAAGCAAGATCAACCACCAGACAGCTACGCGGAATATTGTGGAATAATAAAATAACATAATAAAATAAAAAAATTATTTTTAAATGGTAATAGAAAGTATGGGGTTATACCACGCCGAACTCTGGGAAATAAATCAAAGAAACAAACAAAAAAATTAAGATTATGAAAATTAACTATTGGAGACGATGTTGCCGACTTAATATACTTAATAGGGCGAGAGAAGGAAGATATTGGGAGAGAAATAGAAATTGATCTAGACATAATAAATACTCTCGCAGCCAAAATACTTAACTGGTATGGACACCTTCAGAGAATGCCTGAAAATAAGATAATGCTGCTTTTTTATCTTAAAAATATTTAGATCCATACTTGATCCTAAACTTGTATTAAAATTAACATTTCATAAAAATGTCTATAGCCCTTTTGACAATTTCATTGCAAAAACAGAGATTCAAACAGTTTTTCTTTGGGGAAAATAATTATTGAAAAAGGTGGTTTTCCTAATATTTAGTAATTTAGTATACCTACCTAATTGTGCATTTAATCATAGAATTATATAATTTGGACCACATATAGTACACATATAAAGGTTCAAAATTAGATACGAGGCCATCTCAGATTTTACCTTTTACAAAAATGGCGGGCATTCAAAATGGCGACGATACATACATATATGTGACTAATAGCACGATTGTAAATGAAAAGTCAGACTTCAACCAAATTTGGTATGTGGGTTCTTTTTTCGATGTATAAGATCGAGCTCCTGAACCGGAAGAATCGTTTTACCAGAAGTTGGGTTTTTCCTGATTTTTTATGTAAAAATATGTTGATCTTTTTTAATTCTTTCACCCTGTATATATTAATTTTTCAAAAAGGTAATACCGGCGTTAAAAAGAGCGTAAAAATATTGTTTAGGAAATATTTTGAACTCTTTAGTTATATTAATTACTATTTAATAAATGCATAACGTATCTTCACATGTAGGTACCTATGTGCTGCAGATTCGTGCAAATAATAATATAAGAATTATTGTGCATTTAATGGTAAAAGCATATAATTTGGACCACACATACAACACATACAAAGATTCAAATTTAAATATGAGGCCATCTAAGATTTTGTCTTTTACAATAATGGCGGGCATTCAAAATGAATATGCCGCCCATAGGTACATGTGAACATACGTTATGCATTTATTAAATGATAATTAACATAACTAAAAAGTTTAAAATATTTCCTAAAAAATATTTTCACACTCTTTTCAATGGCGGTATTACCTTTTTCAAAAATTAATATATACAGGCTGAAATAATTGAAAAAGAAACAACATATTTTTACATAAAAAACAGTAAAAACATGACTTCTGGTAAACCGATTCTTCCGGTTCAAGACCTAGATCTTACTTATCAAAAGAAGAACCTTGATGCCAAATTTGGCTGAAATCAAACTTTTCGTTGAAAAGTTATCGTGCTATTATTCATATATGTATAGTCGCCATTTTGAATGCCCGCCATATTTGTAAAAGGAACAAAAACTCAGATGGCCTCATATCTAAATTAAAACCTTTATATGTGTAGTATATGTGGTTCAAATTATATGCTTCTACCATTAAATGCACAATAATTCTTATAATATTTGCACGAATCTGCCGCACATAGGTACATGTGAAGATACATTATGCAATTATTAAATGGTAATTGACATAGCTAAAAAGTTCAAAATATTTTCTAAAAAATATTTTTACGCTCTTTTCAATGGCCGTATTAACTTTTTGAAAAATTAATACATACAGGGTGACAGAATTAAAAAAAGAAAACAATATATTTTTACATAAAAACCAGGAAAACACAACTTTTGGTAAACCGATTCTTCCCGTTCAAGACCTCGATCTTATACATCAAAAAAAGAACCTATATACCAAATGTGGTTGAAATCTGACGTCTCGTTCAAAAGTTATCGTGCAGTCACATATGTACTGTCGCCATTTTGAATGCCCGCCATCTTGGTACAAGGCAAAATCTGAGATGGCCTCATATCTAAATTTGAATCTTTGTATGTGTAGTATATGTGGTCCAAATTATATACTTCTATCATTCAATGCACAATTGCTTCATATATCGGCTACACTAATATACATATAAAGTACCCCAATAAATTAAATTGTCAATCAATATTTGCTATTCCTTTTAAACATACACGATGTTTATAGTAACCAGTATTTGACATAACTTTCAATGTCATCCTTTTAACGTTTAACGTTCTTCTTAGAAGAAATATCGGTAACTCAATCATACCACTCACCCTCCGGTATTATTTTTTTTTCTAGACAATCAGAAAAGGGTGATACGTGAGAGCTCATTTGCATCAAAATAAAAATTAAATTGCACATTACGTTATTGGTTCGACTAAATCGCCTTGACTAGAATAAAAAACGCAAAAAATTCAATTCCTAATCTAACACCTGGAGGGGTTTTATACAAAGAAGTTTTTTTCTTACTCGATATTCTAGACGATGTAATTGTTTGTAAAGCCTCTAATTTATCGTTATTTGTATTTTTAGATTTAATATCTTTACAAATCTATTTACACACTTCGATAGCCCGGTGGTAAGAACGGTGACTTTCTTGGGTATGAAAATTCAGGCGTGCGTCGTGAGTTTACATATGATAAAAAATAGTAATTTTTATTAAAAAAAATTCAAATTTTTTCAGTATGTACTCGTCTAAGCTACAACTGTTTTCTGATGGCTCTTTGTAAAGACACTAGATACGATTTTGCCTAGTATTCATGCATTTTCCCAGGGCATCTAGGAAAAAATAAATCGATTTTTAAATACATACAGCACCTAGAGACTTGCAACTTTTTCAGAGAGACTTGCAACTTGCAACGTCATTCTGTTCAGGACGACGTCAGGAAAAAAGTCTACAATAGAAAAATTTGTATAAATGCTTAGTTGCATTTACAGTGAATAAAATGCATGCAAAAGTGCATAAACATGCCAATATTCGGGAGTTTTTGGGGTCACTGAACACGAATACACAATCGGAACCGATTCCCGGAGCACCTGGTGCCCAGGGTCACTGCTGAGGAACCCCATCTTTTGGAGTTTCGAGCGTTTGGAGTAAAACCTATTGGTAGGGAGCCCAAGCGGAGATTTTTGCAGTTACTAGAGCGCGTCAGATTATCATATGAGGAGAAACCTGGTACCCTGCAGATGTACGTCTACCATGATTAATTATTTATATGGGAAATAAGCCACAATTAAAATGAAAAAAATAATTTTATTAACGTTTCGACGCCCAAATCGGGTGCCGTTGTCAAAATACAAAATATTACTAAAATAAACTAAAGTGTTGTTGCTAAGCAAAAAAATTCTTCTAATAATTTATTTAATCTCACTCATTTATATTGGCAATTCAGACATATATTATACATTTTAAAGTAGAAGACTTTAAAATGATATTGCCAATATTTATGAGTTGCGTTCCTGGGACGACTTACTGAAAGATAGTTCATTCGATTACATGAAATTAACCCCAACTCAAGAATATCCGTCATAAAAAATTATAGCATGTGATATGTCTTTAAAAAGACAACCAAATGCAACGACAGTAAAATTCTCGCGTTAGAGACTTCATAGTAAATCACAAGGGAAAACCAGGAAAAACCTGTGATACTATCCCGACATCGTAAGTATTTGGTCTTACATTAATTTACTCTCAAAAAATAATACCAAATTCTGACTTGTAACATGTTTAAATTATAAATAATATTAATAATACTAGATATATAAGTATTACTAAAATATAAAATATGTACTAGCTCGATATTATTGACTTACTAATCTTGGTATTTTCTTTCTATTGACTTCCTCTTTCAGTATGGGTAACCACATCCTACTGCATTCTACCGAGGAATTTGCGACACAATTGGTTTCATTTAGCATAATTAGAGCCGCTTCTTTGATTTTTCTCTTTTTACTATCTGATTCTTTCAGGACTATACTTGAATCTCTCCACTGAACTCTATGTTCATTATCCCATGCGTGTTGACATATTTGAGATCTCTCAAATTGTGGCTTATTTCCCATATAAATAATTAATCATAAAAATGCCACAAGGAAATAGCTTCAGAACTACGTCTACCATATATTGACTGTTAACACAGGGAAGTTCGTTAAGGGATGCCCGAAAAAAAATCTATTCTTAATTATACTCGAAATAGTCAGATTAAGGTAAGGTAAGTTAAGTACATGCAAAACAGTGTATATTTCAAAAATCTGACGATTTGAGCGGGGCGTAAGGAAATGGGCGAGTCAAAAATTTCACACAAAAAAAAAGAATATTTCGCAAAATGAACGTCAGATCGAAAAACTAAAAAATACATGCTCAATATTTTTCAAAAATCTATCGAATAGTACTAAACGTGACCCCCAACGGAGAGGGGGGGGGGAAATTTAAAATTTTAAATACAAACCCCGCGATATTTCGCAAAATAAACATCAGATCGAAAAACTGCAAAATACACTTTCAAAATGTTTTTGAAAAATCTATCGAATGGTACCAAACACGACCCCCACGGAGGTGGGGGAGGGGTTTACTTTAAAATCTTAAATGGGACCCCAAATTTTTATTGCAGATTTGGATTCTTTACGTTAAAATAAGCAACTTTTATTCGAGACATTTTTTCGAATTATGGATAGATGGCGCTATATTCGGAAAAAACCATTCTTCGAAATGGAAAATTAAATTAAAAAATGGAAAGTCCCCGCTAAAATAGAAAAATTTGCTTAATTTTTTTTGGTTTTAGGACCTAATAATCACAACCCAATAGGTCACCGTAACGCTCGAGTGACTGCACATTTAGCATACTTTGCTCCCCTACTATATTTTATAAACTAGATCTGTGAAAATATATAATTAAAAAAATAGTTTATTCGCAAATAATACATATAGGAATTTATTTTTTATAAGCAGAAATATATCTACAATATTCAAATATACAAATTCAGAAATATACAAGATTACAATATTCTATTGCTGCAGTGTAAAGTATCCAACAAAGACGCGGGACTTTGGATTTTAATTTATAATAATATTTTTATTATATTATTTTTATTTATATTTTGATATTTATTTTTGATTTATATCCGCGATTTTCATTATCCGCGACAACCCCACAGATAACCGACAGTTGACTGTATAACATGATCTTTAGTAAAACTCCTATAATCATACAGATATTACTATAATAAAGAATACCTCTATTCACGTGGTGAATAATCACAAACACCAGGACACTATGATAAACGAGAAAAGTGATCAAAATATCGAAATTAAAAGACGTATTAAAATTCGTAGGTTCATTTAAAAAAAATGAAAAAGCTGTTTAATATTCGTGATATAAATCTCTCTTAGCCAAGCCACACACCAAAGAAACATGAAACGAAAAACATGAAACGTGAAACGAAAAACATGTTTCATGAAAAGAAAACACTGCTAAACAAATCTCAAAGTCCGCCTACCAATGAAACGAGTGTGATTCATGCTCATGACACATTTTTATTTTCGGAGAGTTTCATAAATGGCCGGACATATATTTGTTTAGCAGTGGTTTATTTCCATGAAACGTAATTTACGTTTCATGTTTCTTTGATATTTTAGATGCCTTAGAGATAGAAATGTCAATACCCTATGCGTTTAGTATCTTGTACGGTGTAGAAGCATGTACTCTCAAATAGAACAATATAAAAGGCATTAAAACTTTGAGATGTAGTGCTATCGATGAATATTAAGAACTAGTTGACTTGATCGTGGTACCAATGAGGAAGTATTACGGCGAATGGACAAAAGAGCTGAAGTAACACTTACTATAAAACAAAAATTGAAATACTTGGGGCAGATAATGTGGGGACAAAAATACACAATTAATGTAATGCAGGAAAAGATTGAAGGACGAGGGAACCCGGGCCGCAGAAGAATGTCTTGGATGAGAAATCTGAGAGTGCTCTGATTGCTCTACAAACTAACTGTTTAGGACATCTGTAAACAAAGATCGAGTAGGCCTTGATGTCCAATCTCTGATAATAAAGGAACAGAACTATAAAGAAGATGACCAGGTCATATTAGCTGAGGATGAGGATGATGTAAGGATATATGATTAGAAAATTGAAAATCTACATGACCATGAATGGCATAAATGATAGAATGTTTAACAAAATTACTGTCGATGTGAATTAGGTTTTAGAGACGTTGCTATAGGCTAAATGGGTATCATACTTCTCGACTCTAGGACCGCGCAGACTACCTTGAGAATTAGTCGCCTAAGTCTGAGCTTGTTTTATACATCCCTTCTAGATTACTGAGACATTTTTACATTTCTGTCACTCCTATTCTGATCTTTTCTTGAACTTACAAATACTCCAACTACAAACTATTCAAGTAAAATAAATAACTTGAAATCAACATAAAATTGCTTTTCCAAACCCCAGGTGTAATCACAAGAGGGCTTAATATTGATTTCTCACAGTTTCGATTTAATGTGTAGTGTGGTTTGCCTACCACCCTCATTGCAAACATTTTTACTCTAACATCAAGTTTATTTTCATTTTAATTGATGATCTATTGTAGTGAAGTAATTTTGGTCACTGTTCTTAATTAAACAACCTTTACAACAGATTTCACATAACTAACAGGGAAATTTTTATCTTCCTGCGGAACTGTCATTTCTGTCATGTCATAGTTCGGAATTTCCGCTGTCACTGTCACTGCCACTTGCTACCAAATAGTCATGATGTGAACCAGTCAAATTTGAGCTCAGTGGTACCTAGAGCATAATATATTGGATATTTTATACATCCATGTTTAATTTCATATTATTTTACTATGTTACTATGAGAGAACAATTGTAAAGGGTTTTTACCCACATATATTTAATTTGGTGGTTAGTATGTTAGATTCACGTGAGTACAACCTATAATTTTTTAAAACCGTAGAAAAATTTTTAAATATTTTGAATTATCTTATCAGGTTATACACAGTTTAGGTAAACACTGATGATGATCGGTCATCCGATCGAAAACTAGTTCTGTAATGTAGCCCTTTTTAGGGATTCTAACAAATATACCTTTTAGAAAGGATTTTATCGTTTTTTTAATATATTTTATTAAAGCGACACCTGGTTTCTACGCTCAGCAACATTGTTAGCACTTTTAATTATATTGGCCAATTATATTAGTCCTGGTTACTGGATAATTGCCAAGGCCATAGTCCAAAAAAATAATAAGAAGGGAAAATAAGATTCAGGTTATGTTATTAAAACGTAAACAATTGTATGTAGTAAATAAAATTAGTTATTAAAATGAAGTACTGCAAGCAAAATCCAATTAATTAAATTTACCTTTATATAATATTGTGGAGCAATATATAATTTTTCTTCTTCATTAACAGTAGATATGAAATATACGTCAATTTGACAATTTCAATTGACAATGAATTATTTAAGAAAGTTACAATATTTCTCCGCTATTCTCGCACGATCGTTTCTCGTATCCCCTCCAAATACTTGCACACCGCGAATACAGCCAACTACAGGAAAACTTTTTCCTCGTGGACAACAATAATGATTAACAGACCACTTTGTTCACCATTAATGTTTATTCCCGCAGAAAGATTTTCCAATGCCTTCCTTTTATTTATTCATAATGACGTGAATAGCGGTGCTGATTAAGTAAAGGTTATATAATATAAGGACCAATACATAGCCATAGCACTTCTTCTTCTTCTTCTTCTTCTTCTTCTGTTTTTGGCATCATAACCCTGGATGGGTCTTTGCCTGTCTTGCTATGTCTTTTCATTCCGATTTCTCTTATACCCTTCTCCTCAATTGTCTTATATTCATGGTTTTAAGGTTGTCTTCCACCTCATATAATCATCTCGTTCTGAACCTTCCTCTCTTTCGTGTTGCTACTGGCTTCCATTGTAATATTTTCTTTGTTGTTTTTGTATCTCCTTGTCTCTGGATACGTCCTGGCCATGGTAGTTTTTGCATAGCTATAGTACTAGTAATCAATAAATGCAATGTTATGTTTAATATTTTACTTTTTCTAATATATTTTTTTTAGCTTGGACTAGCCAGCCAGTCTCAATCAAAAGTAAATGTATTAAAGATATTGCCAATTAGTGAAACATGGTTATTATAATGATCCAGAAAGCCACTGCGCATCCGCTAGGAAAAATATTTTGATTCGGATTTTTTGCACAATCTTACTCAAAAAGGACTCCTTTTAACAAATTTGCATGTTTTTTTTGTATGGAAAAAAGTTTTTTTAGGTTTTTTGGATCATTACAAACAGAAAAGGTCTTTAGTGACTTTTTTCTAAAAATGATAGTTTTTGACATATAAGCGATTAAAAATTGAAACATTGCGAAATCCGCCATTTTTAACCGTCAAAAACTATGTGAAAAACTGAAAATTTGAATGTTGCCAAAGTAGGTAGATATTCTTTAAACATCGATTGATGAAATTCCGAAGAGTTTTTTGCCATACAATATTCAAAACTCCTTTGTTTTTTAATTGCTAATCAAGCATGCGCGACACTATTTTCCACCGACAGTATGGTGCAAATGAAAGGAATAAATTCGTTATTTCGTAAACCGGCGACTTTAAGGAAAAATCCCGAAACAAGTCGATTTTTATTTTTAAGTTATGATATTGTGGCATATATGGTATACTAGTGACGTCATCCGTTTGAGCGTGATGACGTAATCGATGATTTTTTTTTAAATGAGAATAGGGGTCGTGTGGTAGCTCATTTGAAAGTTTCTTCAATTATCTATTCAGTAATGTAAACATTTACATAATTATTTATACAGGGTGTCATTCTACTTCTTTTTTTGTCAAATAATTTAATTTAATAAACATTTTTGGACACCCTGTATAAATAATTATGTAAATGTTTATATTACTGAATAGAGAATTGAAGAACCTTGCAAATGAGCTAGCACACGACCCCTATTCTCATTTAAAAAATCATCTCTTACGTCATCACGTCCAGATGGATGACGTCACTTGTATACCATATATGCCACAATATCATAACTTAAAAATAAAAATCGACCTGTTTCGGGATTTTTCCTTAAAGTCGCTGGTTTACAAAATAACGAATTTATTCCTTTCATTTGCACCATACTGTCGGTGGAAAATAGTGTCGCGCAAGCTTGATTAGCAATTAAAAAACAGAGGAGTTTTGAATATTTTATTGCAAAAAACTCTTCGGGATTTCATCAATCGATATTTAAAGAACATCTGCCTACCTTGGCAATATTCAAATTTTCAGTTTTTCACATAGTTTTTTGGAATGATCCGAAAAACCTAAAAAAACTTATTTCCATGGAAAAAAAATAATTTATTAAAAAAAAACGTTTAAAAAATTTTTGACCACCTTTTTGTCCTGGCAACATGCAAATTTGTTAAAAGGAGTCCTTTTTGAGTAAAATTGTGCAAAAAATCCGTATCAGAATATTTTTTCTAGCGGATGCGCAGTGGCTTTCTGGACTATAATAATATTACAATTTTTTACTTCTTATTTTATCTACTCATTACAGCTAATGTACATACTATGTTAATAAATATTATAAATATATTATGCTTAACGTTTATCAAGAACACATAGTGTATACATTTTACAAATAAAATTATTAATGTTAATATTTAAAATAAATGCTTTCTTTTTTGTATTTTTTTGTCTTTTTTTGTTTTGTTTTTTGCTTTGTTTTTTGTTTTGTTTTTTTTTTGTTTTGTTTTCTTGTTTTTTTTTGTCACTACGATAAGATGTCAACCCGGTTCAACCCCTCGGAGGTTTAAATCCATTTAGTGATTTTTTTCTTTAATTTTTTTTTTATTTTTTTTAGTTACTAGATTATTTAAGATAGTAGATTTTTGTTAATTTAATCATTTTCTTAATTTTTCTTTGTTTCATTTTTTTATTATTTTTTTTTGTTTTTTTTTTAATTTCTTTTTAAACATATTTTACAAATACCTATAACTAATTACAATAATATTTTACTATCCGACAAGAAAGGTATCAAACAGTCAAAAATTGTCTTTTTATTCAGTGACAGAATAAAGAAAATATTTACAGGGAGTGGGATGTTCTGGTCTATAATTCTTTTAATTAGGTGATTGGTTAGGTGTTTATGCTTCTTGAATTCAAAAAATATGTGGTTCAAGTCACTTTTAACCTCATATTCTTGACAAATATTCGAATCTAATAATATGTTTATTTTAAATAAATGTGCAGGATAACATATATGTCCAAATCTAATTCTACTGATGGTGGATAATATGTATTTGCGAGGGAGGGTGAAATTATTATAACAAGGTTTTTCGTCGGTTGTATCAAACTGTGTTGTGTTGTTGATATGCTACAGTACCTTTCGCAGTGTGTTTTCCAGTTCTTAAAGAAGCAAAAGCATCTAGAATGCAGGGCTGATATTTTTTTACTGTTCCCTGGATGAGGGAATTTTTACCTAATTGGTCTACATGTTCATTATGTGTAAGTCCTCAATGTGCTTTGATCCACAGAAGTTGTACTTTTTGAGTGTGTTTATTAATTTCAAATAAAATTTTTTTATTAAGAAAATGAATGGATTAGAAGTACTACAAGGTATATATAGTAGTTGAGGTGTTTGAATTGCAGTAAGCACAGATAATGAATCAGATACAATAAATTAAAGCCTCATACACCGCCGCAGCCTCGGCACTAAAAATGGAGAAATTTGAGGACAGTTTAAACATTTTTTCTATAAATTTATCTGGAATATAAAAGGCACAACCAGTACCATTTGAACTTTTGGATGCATCTGTATAAATGCAAACAGAATTTGACCAATTTGTCAGGTAGTTGTTTAAAACAATACTGTAACAATACTGTTTAATAAAGAGTGCTCATGATAACTGGATGGGTTGTATTATATCTACTTGATTTAGTAACTCTAAGAAATTTTCGAAATCTAGCACTTTATTTGCAACTGCAAGTTCAGTATTATTATTCGCAGTGTTTTGAAATGCGTCACATAACGGAGGCGAATTTTTGTAAGCCCAATATTTATTTGTTAAATGAAAATAATTTAAAGTACTAATTTATTTGTATAAACAAGTGTTGTAACATCGGATCTTAAGAAGAAATTTTTCACTGAGATATTCCCTTCTGAATTTAGTGGGCGGTTCCATTGTTTCTACTTAGAGTGGTTCTATAGGGGTAGATCTCATAGCACCTATGCAACAACGCAATACTGTGTTTAGAACAACATCTATGCGACCTAAAATAGTGTTACTAGCCGATCCATACAGTACAGAGCCATAATCTATAACAGATCTGGTATATGAACGACTAAATAAAAGACATGTTTTAACATCTGCACCCCACCAAGTTTTTGCAATTGATTTCAGAAAATTTAGTGCTTTACTGCATCTATCAAGCCTAAAATCGAGGGTTTAGTATCAAACAACGTTAACTACAAAAACATAAAGTGGCAGAAAATGCGAAAAACTGTTTTGAAACGTAATATCGGCCAACAAATTTGTGATTACGGAGGCAAAATACATTAAAATAGAAATCTGTAAATTTATATAGTATTATTATGGTTTCTTTGACATATTGTAAAAATTATTACAGGCTATTGTTATTCTACAGATAAAAAAAATAGAATTTTTGAAGTTATACTTCTTTAGGCGCGATTGAGAGTAAAATTTCATAATACTGCGCGCATGCGCACACAGACAGTATGGCGTTTAGTTGCTGAATCTTTCAAGTTATGTATAAATATATCAGTGCAAGAAAAGGTGTGAAAAGAATATATTAGTGTTTTTAGTAAATATATTTATTATAATTTTTGTGTCTTTGCATTTGTCTTTCTCAGGAGTAAGATGGGTATTATTAAAACATTTTATTGTATATTTATTATACTTGTCTGTTTGTTACCGTGAATTGTCATTAGGTACGTCCGAACCGATAGAGACACAGTCCTCGTAGCGTATTTGGTATAGCATTCGGCCAGAGATCGAGAGATCTTGAGTTCGAGTCCGGAGCAATCCTATACTTTTTTTTTATTTTTTTGAAAGCGATAAGCACAAAATTAGTTTGGTGTTTAAAAAAATTAAAACCAACTGTTTAAAGTATATTCATTTTTAAGAAATCATATAATAGAAGTATAACTTCTTACGTGCGTACAAAGTACACACACACATTCTTTTTTTTTTCTAATAATGTCCTGATAACGCTTTTTGATATTACCGATATATATTTTTTGTAACCGTTAACGTCGCACCTGATAATAATAGTTTTACTACAGGGTTAGTACTGCTGGGTGAAAATGTAATTTCCCTAAAATGTTGCGAAAATTTCCCTGTTATTTCCCCCTTTTTCAGAATATCCAGTTTGACTTTAACTTACATTCGCTGATATTTTCAAACTTTTCAGGATATCCAATGCAGCACTAACCCTGTATTATTAAAAATGAATAACTGTATTTAAATAAAAAAAAATTTATTTTTCTAATAACATGCAAATATTAAACTTATGAAATTTCTAAATACTTTAAACTACTACCATCTTTAAACGTCTTCATCTTCTGAAACATTTTCAATATGATCATCACCCCTTCCTTGAAGATTCTAGTAAAAGAAGTGATATTGTTCTTTAATTTTTGCTCACAGAGTTCTACTAAACCTTTTAACTTTTTATTATTAATCGATAACGGTTTGTCATATTTTCTTCTTGGCACAAGTTTGTTAATAATTGAAAATGTTCGAAGTTGCCTTCTCTGTATTTTAAATTTCGTAAAGTTGTCTGATTTAAAATTATATTTGAAATAACTGTGTGCAGTGTCTTATTTTATAATAATATGTATATTGTAGCCAAACTATGTTCAACCATTTGACAACATTTCCTTCAATGTCAATTTTTTTATTTTTAATCATTTGAATTTGAAGTTCTTTAAAATCCAAAATGTGTTCCTGATCTATTTCAACTACTTCGTATTTTGATTCTTTAAAGCCATTTTGATCACTGTACATAGTGTACATATACCATCCCGATGGATCATAAATTTCCAAGCCGTTACTCGCATTTTCGATGTGGGCACGGACCATATCACATTCAATTTGGAAATGTCCGGGCTCAAAAAATAACTGGTCGATTTTTGAAATATTTAGTGTTTCAACAGCAAACAGAAACATTGCAGAAACAATTGAATTTCCATTTTGGCCCGAACAAGTTTCACACATAAAAGCGAAGTCTTTCCCAGTAACTTCACTTTTCATTGTATTTGTAAGGCAAGAGGCTACCTCAGAAGATCCAAGACCCGCTAGTGCTTCGTGTCATACAAAGTTTTGTGCTACGACTAGACATTTTTCTGTTAAACACTGACAAAATCAAAATATTAAATAACTACGACAAATATATACGTAACCTGCAATAAGAAAATAACATATATGTTTTCTCTTAACTTCGGCAAAATTAAAAAATATAATGAGTAATCAGATTATTGTAATCATGTAATGAGTAATCAGATGGAAGAATCGAACAACATCGAAAATAAACAAAATGTATTTAGCTATCCAGTATCAAAATGACGTTTTTCAAACAAATACGAATTATAATAATAACGCTGTCTACAATTACAGCTTAATAAATTAGTGTCAATAAACGTTAACAGTCGATAACTGTTTTTGATGTATCGCGAAATTCACTGTAAAATAACGTAATCACCTCTTAGATGTTTTTGACATGAACAATTTTTTCACAATTGGTAGTTAACGTTTAATGTATTTTGTAATCTGCTTCAGACAGAGATACAGGTTTTTGTTACTAAATGAAGTCTAAAACGGTGAACTCGATTATAGATATATCTCAATTTCACAAAAAATGTAGATAACGTTGTTTGACACTAAACCCTCGAAATCAACGTGAAGTTTCCAGGTCAATTTGGTATCCAGAATCATACCCAGATATTTTACTGATTTACAAACAAGAAAGTAATCTAATATTATATATATACATAAGAAAAACTATCTAAAGCAAGAACCTTTAATTCTCAAATACCATAGTAACCTCGCTTGTTCTATCTCTACACTCTACACTATCTACCATTCAACTCTGCTGGTGCATATACAAATATTTGACGTACATAACTATAATCCTATTAATTTCACGGTATTTATTATTTGCATTTCATAATTTTTTATTTCACACTTACAGAATCTTATCTCGACGTATAATAAGTCTTTATATGCTCGTATATATAGTAATTTTCGAATGCACACTAACGATATTTGTTTTATTTTGAACCAAAACTACAGTTTTATCGAATTATAAATATTTAAGACGAGAGTTTATGAATTTATTGCTTTTGTGATAAGGAAAAACGTTGCCAGGGAATTGTTTTATTTGTTCGTATAGGCTTATGACGGTTTTATTAAAATATACTGCAATTTGTTGGTAGATATGTTAGTCTATAGCGAGTATAATAATATAATACGAATGGTTTACGTTTACACGATTGAAATACAGAAAAAGCAGCCAAATAAAAATAAAAGTTCAAAGTTACTTTGACTTCTCTATTTCATCTTACCTGGTTTGATTTGTCTGATTTTAGATAGTTTTTGAACTGAAATGTTTATAAAAATAGAAGAGAGAGCAAAAATGGTAGGGCTAAACATCAATAAAGAAAAAACCAAACATGCACATAACCCCCATAACAGGTAGAGAGAGAATAGGTCAAAATACAACTATGAACACATATACTTTCGAAGGTATCGTGTTTTCTGATCTGCGTACGTGGCCGTACCATTTTAGTCTTCTCTCGTCTCTCTATACAGGGTGTCCCGAAAAGATTGGTCATAAATTATACCACTGATTTTGGGGTCAAAAATAGGTTGATGATTGAACCTGACTTACCTATATACAATAGTGCACACACAAAAAGTTACAGCCCTTTGAAGTTACAAAATGAAAATCGTTTTATTTTCATATATCGAAAACTCTTAGAGATTTTTTATTCAAAATAGATATGTGGAATTCTTATGGCAGCAACATCTTAAAAAAAATTAAAGTGAAATTTGTGCACCACATAAACATTTTATGGGGGTTTTGTTCCCTTAAACCCTCCCAAACTTTTGTGTACGTTCCAATTAAATTATTATTGTGGCACCATTAGTTAAACAAAATGTTTATAAAACTTTTTTGCCTGTTAGTACTTTTTCGATAAGCCAGTGTTTATCGAGATATTTTGAATATTTCTCGAATCCACCACATATTTTGTATATGGTTAAGTACGATTATAGAAACCTGTTAATAATCTGAAAATTTATTTATAATTTATATTTTTAGGTATATTTTGAAAAAGAAGCCACATCTCGATAAAAGGTGACATATCAACTAATCAAAAAAAGACTAAGGGGCAAAAAGTTTTAAAAACACTGTGTATAATAGTTTAATTGGAACATACACAAACAATTGGGGGGTTTAAAGGAACAAAACCCCCACAAAATTTTTATGTAAACATATTAAAAAAGATGGCACATCTCGATAAAAACTGGCTTATCGAAAAAATATTAGGAAGCAAAAAAGTTTTAAAAACATTGGGTTTAACTAATGGTACCACAATAATGAATTAATTGGAACGCACACAAAAGTTTGGGGGGGATTTAAGGGAGCAAAACCCCCATAAAATTTTTATGGGGTGGACAAATTTCACTATCATTTTGTTTTAAGAAGTACCTGCCATAAGAATGATACATGTCCATTTTCAATAAAAACCTCTAATAGTTTTGGATATATTGAAAAAAATCGATTTTCATTTTGTAATTTCAAAGGGCCGTAACTTTTTTTATGAGCACCTTTGTACTAAGGTAAGTTAGGTTCAATCGAACTATTTTTGACCCTAGAATGTGTGGTATAATTTATAACTAATCTTTTCGGGACACACTGTATATCGGGGAATCTTTTTCCACTTGCATTTTTCTCCTTATCTCCTCGTGTGTTATTCTGTCTCTTCTGGTGAGATCACAGTATCTTCCCCAGCATTCCACTTCAGCTGCTCTTCTTCTTCTTCTTCGGAGAATGCTCTTTTGGGTATTTTTGTTTATGACCCAAATTTCTGCGGCATATATTATCATGATGCTTCGTACTATTGTTTGGTATATCATTTTTTTTTTGTTTTTCCCTTGATGTTCTTATTCCAGATTACATTATGGAGTTGTCTGATGCGAGATCTTGTTGGTCCCAATCTATTTTATTTATCAGTTGGTTGTTAACCTCTCACCTGATCACAACCTTGTGCTAATTCCGAGCAAGGATGACATACATCCACATGTGATACATTTTTAATCTTAATACATCGACTTATTGTCGATTACTATACAGCTCATAATGTAGCAATAATGTTATTTTGAGGTTTTACACCTATTCAAGTGGCTAGTTTCAATTACTTGTACACTGGACGTTTACACTGAGGATGGTCAGTTTGACCGAAAACGTTTTGTACAACCACTCCCTTGTGGATGAATTTTAAAAAATTTTTTTTAATAAATTTATAATATACCTATATACAACAGAAGTGTTTACTTGATTCTACGTTGTCTTAACAAAGGTATACAGCCAACTACAGGGTTTACCCTTTTAAAGTTTTATTTTTTATTTCTGCTTCTGTTGTTCCGTTTTTCGGCATTATAAAACTCTTCGTTCCTTTTATTTCTACTTGTTCTTCAATTTTCAAATTTTTGACGTCTTATTCCGATATTGCTAAATATTCCGTTTTCTTCATGTGTATTTATTTCTAGGCTCGCAAAGAGATATTCAGTTAAATTTGATCGGCAGGACACTCAAATGCAGACATAGATTCAGGCAGATTCAATAATTATTCAATACAGTCTTAAGAATCATGATATATTTCCCACTTAGAGTTGCACAAGTTTGACTTGAATGTTTGAACTTGACTTGAGTTTGACTTAATTTCAAGTCAAACTCAAGTCAATCCTTCTGACAAATAATTCAAGTCAAGTCAAACTGGTCAATCGTACAGGTTTGAAATTTCAAACTGTTTGTCAAACTAGTTTGAAAGAGTTTGAAAAATAATTTATTTAGTAGATATACTTTTTTGGATTTACGAATTTGTATAGTTACGAACTGTCGCCGTTACGAAGTGTCGCCGTTACGAACTGTCGCTGTTACGAATTGTCCGTTACCAACTGTCCGGTTACGAACTGTCTGAAACCCTTTTTTATATTTGAGTGTTACTGGATTAAAACAAAGAATTCGTTGGATAGTTTTTTTATCATACCAAGTGTAATTTAATCTACTTTAACAAAAATTTATGTAGGAACAACAAAATATTATATTTTTGATAGAGTAGGTTTAATGAATTTTTTGCGACTTTACAATGTCGTCTTAAAGAATTAGTTCACTATTTGTTATTTTATAACGCTGTTCTTTATTTTTACATAATACAAGTATGCACTTTTCAATTTTCATTGTTTTGAAATCACCTGCAGCAATATCAAATAAATCAGTATATTTATTTTTCTTAATTAATGCTTCGACTACAGATTTTTTTCTCTTATATTTGTAGTGGGAATACCTTCAAAATCAGACTCAATTTGATCTGGTACTTATTCTGAGCCGAAAAATATTCAGGTTCAGATATTATTTCACAAAGCACACACTTCAAAACGAACGTAATAAACAAGCCAAGCATATACTTCTTAATATGATCTACAAACTAATTTGCGTAGTAGCAAAGTACAGATTCAGACCTATCCAGATATTATTTCACAGAGCACACACTTCAAAACGAACGTAATAAACCTGCCAAGCATAGAAGCATATACTTCTTAATATGAACTACAAACTAATTTGCGGAGTAAGTAGCAAAGTACAGATTCAGACCTATCCAAATAAGTCAAAACAAAAGTTGGTACGCTCTCAATTAGAATTGGAAATAAACACGTTGCGCAATATGATATTCAAACTTCAAACTGTTTGAAGAAGTTTTATTTCAAGTCAAACCTAAAAATATCGAAATCAAGTCAATAACTTTTTTTACAAAAAAAGTTTGGTTTTCAAGTCAAGTCAAATTTTTTGAATAAAATCAAGCTAGTTCGACTTGATGCATCTCTATTCCCACTTCACTGAAAAGTTGCAAAAATTATTCTAAATTTCAAACCAAATGTTAGATCGTATTGATCCATTAGTTTTCTGTTAATAATGTTAAAAATCTCATGGTCAGAGAAACTGGTACTGTCATGAATAGACCATAGTATCACCAGTTTAAATTCAGACCCGAACACGCAATCATAGAAGAGGTTCTTCGGATATACATACCTGTGAATCGAGCACTGGAAGACAAAATGTGTTGATCTGCCGCCTTTATATCCATGTCGCAAGCTTTCGATACACTCTTGCATTTAGGCCTTTTATACAAATCTATTTAAAGGCTTCATCTCGTTTTCTTGCAAATTCTAAAATTGTACCTGGATGGCCGAAGAAATCATTAATTTTTGGTGTAATAAAAAAATAAAGGATGTGTGAACTATGAAAAAGTCCTTAGAAGGTAATAGTCAGAGAAAGAATAGTCATAGAAAGAAGTCGTTATAAATAATGAAAAAACGTTAGAAGGAAAATATGTCAGTAGGGTGAGTAGTGAGTAGGGAGAAAAATAGTTAACAGGTTAAGATAGCACAAAGATATACAAAGGAAGAATATAAGGAGAATAAACATTTATAACACAATTCTAAAGATCACTAATATTACAAGAATAACACTCTACAATGTTTCTCTACAAACTGTTGTTTGTAGATCCCAATTTTAATGAATTAGTTGCAACATTTTCAAGGTAATTTTCGATCTTTTCGGGGTTTATATACATAATATACTCCGCACCTCTTAATTTTTAAATAAAGTGCGGACTGTGTATTAATTACATTTTGTATACATATCATGTCTTTTAGAACATTCTATGATATTTTCGCTATTAATTTTTACACTGTATTGTTTATAGCGTTATTATATCTGTCATTCCTCTATTAATGTTTTGAGAAATCCCCAATTCTCTTAGTTTTTCAAACCATTTATTTACATGGTTGTATTATCTCATTTGTTATTCTCATTACACCATTTTTCTTTACTGTATATTTCCGAATATAAATTACAGTTTTTTGAGACAACTGCTATTTCCATTGCAAAAATCGATCCAAGATTAATAATAGTTTCTTTCTGTGGCAGACTTGGCCGCATATGGCACACGACAAATGATCGAAAGGGAAAAACATGAATTTAAACTTAAGAAACTAGTCGATTTGAACGATACATATTAGTCGAGTCAGGAAGGCATTGTAATTTATAACTTCTTCGTTTCTCTTGATAGTAAAAATTAAGGGAGAGTCAGTGGTGGGTAGTCGTAGAATTTTAGAGTTTAATAATAAGTCCGTGATAAAAGTATGTAATACAAGTACTAAGTCTACTAAGTTAAACTACGTCATTAGATAGCTGTAGAATAAGGATACATATTTACATATTATACAGTATTGTGCAAATGAAAGGAATAAATTCGTTATTTCGTAAGCTGGAGAATCTAAGAAAAAATCCCGAAACAGGTCGATTTTTATTTTTAAATTGTGATTTTTTTGGTATATATGTATATCATACTAGTGCCATCATCCATCTGGGCGTGATGACGTAGTAGATGCTTTTTTTAAATAAGAATAGGGCTCGTCTGCTAGCTCATTTGAAAGGTTACTTAATTCTCTATTCAGTAATATAAACATTAATATAATTAAAAAATGAATAACCATTTTCAATGTCGTTGCAACACGAAACTACAGCCGCGCGATATTCTAGTCCAATCAGAGAGTGCCGCAAGCACCTCTACCGGTTTCGAAACTTATTAGTCTCTCATCAGGAGGCACATATGCTGCTCTCCCTGATCCAACCAAAACAAACCCCGGCGTGCAGTCACGGATCGCAACGAACGAAATGGCATATATGCCCTAGCGGCAACTGCTATCAAAAGTCTAAGTTTTCACTCTAATGGCATATAAAGCAACATAATGCTACTCTACACCCCACCAGAATGAAAACAATGGGAACCTTCTCTAGTTACACCTCCGAGGCTTCTACAATTTGCAAGCCATACGGATGCCGAGACTAAGGAAGATGAGGGAATTTTACAATATACAATCCACGTCCCATCTGCTCAGCGCGGTAAAGTTCCAACGAGAACAGTTCCCTTTGTACTCCAAACAGAGTAAAGTAAATCAAAAATGGTTATTCATTTTTGTGTACGTATGCCAAAATATCATAATTTAAAAAAAAATCGACCTGTTTTAGGAATTTTCCTTAAAATCGCCGGTTTACGAAATAACGAATTTATTCCTTTTATTTGCACCATACTGTATGTAAATTTGGGGAATAAATCAACAAAACAGTTTAAACTAGAAAACAATTTCTTTGTTTATAACAAGAAAGGAGTAAAATAATTCTGATGGAATGAAAAGACCTTAAATCCTCTACACGAAATTTAAACATGCTACAATATAAATAATATGAACAAAGCTCTGTCGTCCAGATGAAAACGAATAACAAAATCTACTGGATAATGACTACTGACACATCTGTTCAATAATAACTAAAAGTGGCTTAATACTACAGAACTGGCTTAAATCGGAATTCATCATTATACCAACAAAAGCTAATTGCGACGAATTTAGTCTCTTCTTATTTTTATTTCAGGTGAGACTCGTTAATCTCTGGTACTTGGCCGTAAGACTTTTTTACCATATTTTGTTTTTCCATTAAATTCTAGTAAGTCCTGCGGCCTTAACGAAGATGAACAGTTTTCTTATTAGTTGTTTTAGAATATCTTCTGATTAAATCTCTAGTTAACTAGTTAATTTCTGCCGCATATCACATAGCACATTGCAGTTATATAAGATGTGTACGGCAGTATACGTATGGAAATTTTGTGTGGTGATAGTGTGATTATGAGCACCAATAGACAGATCTGAAGGTACGTATCCATACAAGGGTGATCCGCGCTCGGTGTAGCAGGTCCACATAGTGGATACGTTGGTGATCGCCGCTCGGCGCTCACTCTCTTCAATTCATCATCACATTGTTTGATTTGCTTGTCTAGAAAATGCTTAGAAGAAATGCGTGCAATGTGCTTCCCCGTTTAGGATTTTGTCCTCTTCAGGGTTTGTGGTGAATGTGTAGTGTTGGCGGCAAAAGCAAACAGTCCGAAAAACACACTGGGGCAAGCGCCGTGTCCTGGTGTTCTTGGGTCCTGGGTTATGCCGGACGGTGGTGTCCAGAAGGCTAAGAAGTCAACAGAGAAGAACGTTTGATGGATTGTTGTTGGTTCCATAGACATTTACGTGTACTGTCCGTGCTTTGCTCTCGACCAGTCTCCCTAGAAACCATTGTACAACGACAGGCGGACCTGCGTCCCTCGTCGGCGGTCAGGAGGTGGCTTTGAGCGCAGCGTGGACAGTGTGCGTTCGAGTGGAGAAAATAGTTGCGGCTATTTTCTTGGGACGAACAGGTATAATTGTGCAATGAAGTTGGGAAACCGCAAAAAACCAACTTCTCCCTGTTCGGGGTAGGGAAGAGGAATTGTTAGAGGTGGGTGCGGTAGGCTAACGGGGTAGCCTCAAGGATGTTTTCGTACTCCACCGGGAGTTCGTCAATGCATGTTTGCATTAGAGCGGACGGTACATGAATCTTTTTGCGTTTGGGCTTTCGGTGGAGTACGTGGCCGGAAGATGAACAGAAACATTTGAGAGATTCTTGTGTGTCGGAAGGGGGGCCGTTGATTACTTTGATTGTAAAGTTTCTGTTCAGAGAGTTTATTCTCTCGGTGATTTTGGGGGTGTTCGAGATGTTATGGATTTCGTTTGAGGGATATCGCCAGTGCTCATAGTTGCATCTACGCAAGATTCTTCGTTCTGTCCTCAACAACCACTCTTGTTTTTGTCTTGAACAGAGAGAGTAGATACACGATTTGTACTCCATGACGGGTCGAATAAAGGTCTTGTAAGTGTGAATGAGAGTCTTCTTGTGTGTCTTGCCAATTTTTCCCGAGAGAGCGTTGAGAAGTCTGGCCCTGTTCCTTACCCTATCTAAAGTTGCCTTTAGATCTGCGTTCCAGTTGAGAGTCCTGGTGAACAGTACTCCCAAATAGTTCGCAGTCGGGCTAACAACAAGCCTTTCTCCCAACAGTCTCAGTGGATATTGGTCGTCTTCATTGGCTATGATTCTATTTGACACAGAAGGGGCGCGAAACACAATTGTTGATGTTTTGTTCGCTTTCAGCGTGACTCTCCACTTACAACACCATTCGCCGACGCCGTCCAACAGAGCCTGGGCTCTTCTGAAGAGGAGTCTTGGGTTGTATCGAGAGGTTGTTGAGAGCAGAGTCGTGTCGTCTGCATAGAGAAACAGCCGAGTACCTGGGATATTTTGGTTAGTGATGTCGCTGTTGTAGATGATGTACAACAGCGGTGCTAGGACTGAACCCTGGGGAACTCCAGCTTGTGGAGTGAAGGGGGTGGACTTTTGATCGCCTATTTTAACTCTGACAGTACGGTTGTGGAGGTAGGAGTGTACAATTTTGGTAAATTGCAATGGTAGCCCGATGTCCAGAAGTTTCCGAAAAAGCCCGTCGTGCCAGACCTGGTCGAAAGCCTTCTGCACATCCAGAAATGTGGCTATGGCGAATGAACCATCGTTGATGGTTTGAGTAACTTTGGTAGTGAAATCTATTAATGCATGTTTAGTAGATTTACCTGACTGGAATCCGTATTGGAATTTTGGTATGATATTGTGGTTTTCGAGAAAGTCATTGAGCCTCTCTTTTAGGATTAGCTCAAGAACTTTACCCAGAGTATTGATTAATGAAATTGGTCTATAGGATTCCACGTCGGTTGGGGGTTTGCCTTTTTTCAAAAGCATGATGGTGTTGGCCACCTTCCAAGGAGTAGGAAAGTGGCTGTTTTTGAGACATGCATTGAATATTTTAGTTAGAAGAGGGATGATACTCTCTGGAAGTTTTTTGAGGCACCTTCGGTTGATGCCATCAGGTCCGGGAGCGCTGTTTTTGCCGATTTGGCAAAAGCTCTCCGTTTCCCTGTTTGTGAGGGGGTCCATGATAGGATCATAGACTGGAATGTAGTGGTTGAGAGTAACATTTACAATGTATTCTGTGTTGAATTTAAATATGCGATCAAAGTTCGGGTTATCTGGAGTTTGAAAATTGTTTTGAAGCGAATTTCTGAATGCTTCGGCTTTCCCTTCTGGGGAATTGACTATGTGATTGTTGACCAACAGATGGGATGGTTGAGATAGTTTTTGTTTTGTTAGGACTTTGAATTTTTGCCAGAATTTACCTCCGTCTCTGTAGTCCAGTTTTGAGGTAGTATCTTCCCACCGGCGAGCCGTTAGGACAGATATCTCCCTCTTTATCCTGGCACAGATCCGGTTGTACTCTGTTTTGATTAGTGGATTTCTGTTGGCCGTGTATTGACGTAGAAGACGTCGTTTTTGTTGGATTTTGGCAATGATGTATTGTGGAAGTGCCGGTGATGTATATGTTATTTGTTTGAGAGGAATTGCGTGCGTGATCGCCTCAGTGATGAGGTTCTCGATTTCGGTTGCACTGGTGTCGATACTATCGTTAGTGTCGAGTTCGCCTAACATAGGGAGATTTTGTGTGATGAAGTTTTGGAATTCAGTCCAGTTAGCGTGACGATAGTCTCTTATAGATCTTGGAGGGTTTGGTTGTTTTGGAATTAGTATGTCGGTGTCGACAAGAAGAGGTAAGTGGTCTGACGTTATTGAATCGCCTATGTGGCATCTATCCCCGAACCGATCCAGAATGTTACTAGTAACTAGGATGTGGTCGACAATAGAGGCCCCATTGGCGTTCAAAAACGTGAATTCAGTGTTGGTGATTCTTGAAATGGGAAGGTCTAGTAGATAATCCGTGAGGCGGATGCCTTCTGGGTTTAAACGGTGATCACCAAACTGAGTGTGTCTACAATTTAGGTCACCCATCAGCACGGCCTTGCTAAGCGTTGAAAAATACTCAAGCAAGTGCCTGCTGAGTGGCTGACCCGGGTGTTTGTAGTAAGAGACTATCGTGAGGGTTTCGTTATTGGGGATATGCACGTCAATTGCCAGGAAGTCCACATCAGGTGGACGAAAATTTTGTGGGAATGTGTGTGTGTTGTGCGGTATTCCGTGTTTCACGAGAATACCATTCCCACGTGAAACCTGACAGCGGCTTCGATGGATGATCGAATATCCTGCGAAGTGTGGATCGCTTTTCGACAGAGTATCTGTGAGTGCGAGGATCTGGATGTTGTGCTTCGACAGGATATTCTTGATGAGGGGTCTCTTTTTGGAGAGACCCTGACAGTTGACTGTGCCTAGGGTGAAATCCATAAAGGGAGGGTTTTAGTGGTTGGAGCGGAATGTCACCGTGACATTGCTCCCGTACCCGTGAACCACTGTCGAGTGGTCGTAGACTTGGCTAATTAAATTAGCCGTGATTGCAGCGATATGTTCGCGAAGTTCGGGCAACAAGTTCAGCAACAGAGCAGTCTGAATCGACAAGATGTTCTTTGTTTCTGTTGGGAGTTCGAAAGGGGGGAATGATCTTTCGATCGTTAGTGGCTGTATTTCGTGTTGGGCGGAGGGGATGGTGTGTCTTTGTGGACACTTGTTGGAGTATACGGGGTGGTCACCGCCGCAATTCGGGCATTTGGGTTCCTGCTGTTTGGTGCAGGCGCTGGATTTGTGGTTGCCGCCGCAGTGGCGGCAGACGAATGCTTTTTGAGGGCATTCGTCGATGGAGTGTCCGTTAATGCAGCATTTGCTGCAATATTTTGGGGTGGGGATTGTAGGGTCGGAGCCATGTGGAAGTTCGGCATTGTAGATTTCACCATCTAGAGTTATGCCTCGGCTCAATGCTGACGTGAATTTCTCCAAGGATTTGGTCACCACCTTGATCACTTTAGAGTCCTTGCCTGTTTTATAGGCTTTGACTCTCCACAGTCTTTCGACTGGGAATTGTTGTTCTGTGAGCAAGTCGGTGACCTCCTGCTCGGAGTAATCCACGTCGATACCAGTAATGCAGAGGAGGTAGGTGGGCTCTTTAGTGGAAGTGTTAGCATTTCTGCTACGGCTGTGAACCGTAACCATGATTTGGCCAGTTGCTGTGTGGATAGCTTTTTCTATATCCCCTGCATTTATCGGATTGAAAAGTCGAAGATGTGCGATTCCATGAGAGAGTACTTTACAAGAATGGATTTTGTTGGCTAAGAGAGTGGTGGCATTTATTTGCCGAAAGAAGGTGCGTTTGTTACACAGATCTTTTGGGAGATCTTTGATGAGATATTCGGACAGTGTAGGATCTTTTATGGCGTTAATGACGTTTTGGTTTCTAGCTTGGGTTTTGGGGCGTGGATTGGCTGCGGCATTGGCATAAGACATTTGTCTTAGTTGTCTTCTTTGGAAGACGAAATCGTTGGGTTCAGGATTGTTGGAAGCGCTGATGGATGCTTATTGTTGAGAGGGTTGCTGTTGCGTGGGTTGTTGTTGCGATTGTTGGGGTGCTTGTTTAGACGGTTGGGTTGGAATTTTTGGTATAGCACCATGCCTATTCCGAGCGCTCTGACGCTGAGGACCAGTTAAAGGCGGAAAATCGTTTGCATATCGCTGCAGAAGGGGGTTGGAGGCGTCGTCCCGCTCGATGCGGAGGTAGGCCTCGCGATACTTATCGCGGACGATTTGCATCTCCGCGCTAAGCGTCTCGAGGTCCAGCTCCGCCGTGACACGGTTGTAGCCTCTGGATGGGGGTACAGTGCCTTCCTGTTGCAAGGAAGCGAACTGGTTGGCTGTAGTGGTGGCTGTAGTGGTGGTGGTGGTGGTGGCAACGCTTGTCGAGGTCGTCGTCCGAGGACGAAGCGACCGGGTGGAACTGACGGACCTTACTGATGAAGGCATGACAATTGGGAGGATGCAAGTCTAGCGATCGGAGGGCACCTCAGCCTCAAGGTGTTCTGGGGGATAAACCCCAGGGATAAAGGTGGCTTGTCCGCCCCTCCGTGCTTTTCCGGCGTTTAGACAGTGACTATATCTACCTGATGGGTGCAGTTTACCCTGCTGCTGGTGGGTCCCTCGTTGTAAGCCTTTTTCGCGGTTAGTCTGGCCCCCTTACTCGCACTTGTTCTTGGAGCCGTGTGTGAACACTAGGTAGAGTTCGGGGCGAGCGAACTCGCTCGAGCCCAGGGCCAGAGTATTCCTCTGAAACCCCGCAATCCGTCTACCTTTTTGGTTTACACGGCCAAGCGTCGTTGGTTTTTCACACTGAGTCCAAACTAATCGCTTAGGGCTAACCGTGCGCCGCTTCTTCAGCACTTGGTGCTCTCAGGCTTCTCGCTGTTCGTCGGTAAGAGTGGGGTGTGCTAGCAGTGACCTTACTCTTCGACGACCGGGACGAGAATGCTTCAATTCAACCGGTTTGTGGTTTATATGGAGGGGAGCGCATGCCGTATCCATTTGAGCGGCTACACCGTGCACAGATCACCCTTGTATGGATACGTACGTTGATAGCTAAGGAAAGTACTGCAGTCGAATGCGAAGAGAGGGTGGGACTGTTAAATGAATGTCAGATAAGATGAACATAATGGATAGAAAAGTCTTATTGGATCCAAATTCTAATTAATAAACCCAAATATTGGGATAAATGTAAACACCTGTGAAAGATTCTCTTTTGGAGGGCAGTTCACCTCCTATCGAAAAGTGAACTATTTTCTCGACTGAAGTGTTCATGCTGCATATCTTGGTTTGGTTCTTAACGGCAACTGATTTCTGTATATTATATTGCGTAAAAGTATGTACGATACATACTCTGTATATGAGAAACTGATAGAAAAAAAACTATTAAATAGATTAACAGAATAGTAGTTGTCCGTATACGCCAAAATCAAACAAAAAGTCTGATTCTTCGCTCTTAGGTTTTATACAATGTAACGTATTTAAATTATGTCTCTTTTGACAGAATGCTGTCGACCTGTGTCAGGTGAGACCGTGCTGTCGACCTGTTTATTTGTTGTTTATAGTTTTTCTATAAAACGAATGAAATAGTGGAAAAGCCCAATAAAAGTGGCTATCACTGATAAAACAAAAGCATCGAAAATATACGTACAAACAAAGAGTCGAAGGAACAAAGAACTATATAACAAAAATACAATTGCCAAAAGGGCACCAGGGAAGTAAGAGATGCTAAACAAAAAACCTGGGAAGGATTTGGAATAAGATCGAAACATTAAGAGAGAAAAAGGGAGCAGTCATATACGGCATAAAAGATGATAATAACAATATACAGCATGAAGTACACGAATTGGTAAAAATCTGGAAAGAGAAGAAAAGTTTACATCTGTAAATTTAAATTGGAAGAAGACACAAACACAAACGTAAGCTCAAACTACAGATTAAGACTAAGAAAAGAGAATAGGACATGGATGATAGAGAAAGAAGAAAGCACTGAAGCAACAAAAATAATTTAAACCGGAAAAGCTGAAGGAGAAGATAGAATAGAACCTGAAACTATGAAATGCATGGGCGAGAGAGAGTCAATTTAAATACCAACTGATATAACTATAGAACGATACGTATAGTACACATGACGTTTAAAGTATATTCTAAATTAATATAGTAGGTACACATTAAAAGCTGAAATGGACAAAGAAAAACTAAAAGAAGAACAAGCGACTTTCTCAGAAAACAGAGATACAGAACAGATAATATTTTTGAACTGAGGAAAATAATAGAAAGAGAAATTAAGAAAGGAGAGGAACTAATATTGGCATTCGTAGACTTGAAAGCTGCATTGGACAAAAAGATATATATGATGACAAAACTATTGAGAGAAATAACACGCAGAAGCAGGAAAAATACAATCATAACTGATCAAACAACAAAACAACTAGATTAAGAATCCACAGTAAGTAAAATATCCAGAAAATAATTGGAATGGTTTGGAAACACGTACAAAGAATGGGACACGAATTATGGTCGCCAAAGAAAATTTGAGAAACTAAAATAGTAAAGAAACGAAAGAGAAGATGGACAAGCTAAAGCAAGAGGGATAAACTACATAGAAATGAGAATGATATCAAGAAACAAAAAACAATGAAAAAAGAAAATAGAAACCAACACAACAAAAAATCCGACAACCTAGTAGGTAAAAAGAGTATGGCAAAGAAGAGGAAAAAGAGTTTTTCTATTGTAATTTAAATATGGAATCTCAATTAAGGCTTCGTACAAATGCAGGCGGTTACGTCGCAATTTACCAGTTTAAACGCTGGTAAACTCGCGGTTGCATATATACGATGATGAGCGGTTGCATTTGTTTCTACGTTAACTTGAACCGCGGCGGTTGGGTTTTTCAGGTTAGGGCTTGTTCATATAGGGCGGTTTGCCAACGTAAACGCAGCGATTTATCTGTTTTCCCCCAATTTTCCTTGGTATTAGGGTGAAACTTCAAAGGCGGCCTTAGGGTGAGATCAAGTAAAACAGGTAAACCGCGCAGTCGACGTTGGCAAACCCCATATAAACAAGCCCTTAGGTTAACCGCGACGTCAACGTTGGCAAACCGCTCTCATATGGACTAAGCGTAAGGATTAATATCTGACCTTTTTAAGTATATAAAATAATATTGACTTCATGTGTTAACCCATTCCAGGACTTCAAAAAAGGATAGATCTTTCTGTCGGCTAATAAAAATTAATTGTATTGGATAAAATTACGCATCTGATTTAGAACGAAATATTTATTTATTTACCTGAACTTCAAAATCAAACCGCAAAGTCCTTTAAATCTTCCAAAAGATCCGCTAATGTGATGAATAATGCAGCATATAATTTATTACAGCAATATATTTCTCGATGGTAAAGGTGTTCAAATAAATGGCATAATTGTGTTATTGGAGATTGTTCTCGTGCTTATTTACGATCTGATATTTGATATTGATTTGAAACTTTTTACTTTAATGCTTATTTACGCTCTCCTCAATTTGGTATGCAAATTATCTACACGAGAGTACGAATATGGTCAAAGGCAGCGTCTTTGTGATATATTACATCAATGGTGGCGATAAAGGATTAGATGTAAGAGTATATAATCTGATAAATAAATGTGAGGAGCTAAAACTCACCTAAAAGGAATTTCAATGCAATTATACTTGTACTTACAAATTATTTTTACAATTATTAATATAAACTAGCTGACCCGGCAGACTTCGTACTGTCTCAATAGATAAAAACAAACTTTTGTATACAATAATCTTAAAATAAACAAAAGGAATTCGTAATTAATAAACAAAAAATGCTCGATGTGAATGAGGTTTTATTATTATTTTTAATTAATAACACATGATGTTTGAACTAATAAAGTTTATTTAGAAGTAACAAAATAAAGTTTGTAGAGCAACAGTTACAATCTTAAATGTGTTTATCCTATAATGAATATAACAGCTTTATTTTATCTACATTCAAAACAACTCTGTATTTACGATTGGGTTCGGGGTGGTTCCAACTCTCTAGGTGTTGATTAAATAAAATATAATTAAATTAAAATTAAATAACATTAAATAACATGACATAAAATAAAATAGAATGAAATAAAATTTCATAAAATTGAATAAAAGTAAATAAAAATATATAAAACTGAATAAAATTAAATTCAAATAAATAAAATCATAATACCTAATTTAAATACAATTAAATAAAGCTAAAAAAAATCAATAAATATAGTAAATAATAAAAAAAAAAAAATAAAATTAAATAAAAGTAAATAGAATCTAATAAAAATAAATAAAATACTTAAATTAAATATAATTAAATAAAATTAAATAAAATTAAATAAAATTAAATAAAATTAAATAAAATTAAATAAAATTAAATAAAATTAAATAAAATTAAATAAAATTAAATCAAATTAAATAAAATTAATTAAAATTAAATAAAATTTTATAATCTGCTGCTTATTCTTTTCGTGTGCTCAGAATTTTTCTCCTGCTGACGGTTCGTCAGAAAAGTTCCGTTTAAAGATATTTTTTTGAAAATTTCGCTGAATTAAAAAATTCATATTTTGCCCAATTTGAGTCCAAAAGTTAAACTGTTCCACTTCTGTTCTATGAAATTTGTCACTCATTCTTCTTCTGTCCTCAGAATATTTCTACGGCTTGAGATATTGTATTTCTGACAACGGTTGCGCTAGAGAAAAAATTTTAATACGGTTCTGCTCAGTCATTATTATCAGACTTATGGCGTCATGGGCAACACCCCTTATGACGTACGGATATGAAAAACAGATAGCAACCTATTCTTTGACCTGCCAAATGCACGTGTCAAATTTCATTAAAATCGGTCAAACCGTTTCGGAGGAATATGCAACTAACACTGAGACCAGAGACTTTTATACATATAGCTCTAAATATTTTGGTGACTACTAAAATGACTAAATAAAACCGTATAAACCTTCCCTGAACTTTAGTGAGACTAACGAACAGCAATTGATTTTTATATATAAGATTACTGGCTGACCGTTTAACGTATTTGTGCCATATAAATTTTTTCTCGTTAATATTTTGGCAGCGAAATAAAAAATAAATAACTTTTTGGAAGTACGTATGAATAACGTCTATGACTGAAAAAGGAATGAAACGATGTATGACTGCCTATCTTCTTCTTCATGTGCCTCATCCTTTAAAGACATTGGTGATCATCATGCGTGACCCATTTAACTCTATCTCCAGCGATTCTGAAGAGTTGTTTGTCCACTATTGTATTTTGTCCACTCCACTGCTTTAAATTTTTTAACCAGGATATGCGTCGTCCTAGAATAGAATAGAAATATGCTTTATTGTCATGAAAAATTTAAGAATTTTATAGACAAAACTTACAAGAATCATAAATAAAAACAATCACAAATAACAAATACAATTTACTGAAATGATGTAAATCGTCAATATAAATAAAATATAATGAAGTGAAACAAAAAACAGTAATATATAACAATCTATTGCAAAATTTAAAAAATTTGCAAATTGCATAATCTACTTTAATAAGAAATTTAATAAGTTAAGTTAAACTGCTGCATATACACTCAAATATAGATTACGATTCTTCTTAAAAATAGGAATACTGTACTTTCTTAGTTATTGGTCAACAAACTCTGCTATTAAATAATATGGTCTTTCAGATAAATAGGCTTTAGTCATTTTACGGAACTTGGGGAATGATGTTGCAGATTTAAGTTGTAGAGGAAGATGGTTGTAAAGTTTTTTTTCCGAATATAATATAGATTTCTTTACTAACTCACTGGATGGGATCGGTAAATAGATCTCAAAGGTAGAATTTCTGGTGAAATAGTCAAGTGACGGTCTTGCTGGAAAGACATGTAGATGTTTACGAATGAAGCAAATAGTTTCTAAAATATATATAAAGAAGGTAGTGTTAGAATCCTGTGATCTTTGAAGTAGCTTCTGCAATGTGTTGTTCTTCTGAGGCCAAACAGATATCTTACTGCCCTTTATTGTAATTTAAAAATAACATCAGATTGGGCAGCCGTACCAGAACCCCAAAAAGGGAGACCATATCGAATATGGGACTCGAACCAAAAAAAATATGTTATTTTGGAAGAGGCTAAATTCATTTCCTTCGAAACAGATCTTATTGCCACGCAAGCTGAGGATAGTTTCTTAGTTTCTTGCTTAACACATCAATATGAAGGGACCATTTAAGGTTGCTCTCTAACAAAACACCAAGAAACTTTACAGAATCAACGATACTGATCTGGCTGTTATGAAGAGGTAAGGGTTGAAGAGCTCCTTTATAGGATAATGCTACTGTTTTATCTACGTTAATAGGGAGTAAATTTGAATCGGACCAGGATTTTATTGTGAGTAGATCAGAAGTTATAGTAGCATGAAAAGTTGCGATATTTGAGTTGCTCCAAGTGATACTGGTATCATCAGCAAAAAGAAAAACTTTTCCCTCGATTTTTAAGCTAGTACCCAATACTGAACCTTGTGGTACCCCACATACAACATTTTTGAGACTAGAGTCTGTATCATTTGTTCTAGCCAGCTATTTCCTATTATCCAAATAAGATTGAAACTAGAAATCTAGTTTTTTTATTAAAATGTCGTGATTTACACAATCCAAAGGTTTGAAATAATCACAAAAACAGTGGCAGTGTGCAAATTATTGTTTAATGCTTGATAAACCTCATGTAGTACGGAAAACATGGCATCTGTGGTACATTTATTATTTAAAAAGCCGAACTGATTTCGTGATAAAATATTGTTATCAACGAGAAAGGACATAAGTCGGGATTTTATGAGTCTCTCAATAATTTTGGAGAGTACCGGTAGTAATGCAATAGGTCTATAATTGTAGGCAGGAATAATGATGGCCGTCTTTAGGCACTCTGGAAATTTACCTTTCTCAAAAGAATCATTAATTAGAGAGATGAGGACTCCCAACACACTATCTGGGAGATTTCAGAAAATTTTTATGGATAGTCTATTGGTAATACAGGAAGATCTGCTTGTGATACTATTGATTGTTTGGATCAGTTCAGATTTATCAACCGGTTTTATAAAGAATGAATTCGAGACCTTTCCTGAATTAGGGAGATTAGTGACACAATAGTTGATGTTATATGTTTATTCACATTAACAAAGTATTCATTTAGATTTTCTATGGGTCTTTAAGGGAAAATGTTTGAGCTGTGTGAGTTTTATTTCGAAGATCGTTTATTATGGACCAAGTTTCTTTTGCAACACTTTTACAGCTTCTCAGCCGATTTTGATAGTACAATTTTTTAGGTGATTTTATAAGTATTAAATAGATTGCCCTGTACTTGATAATATATTCAGTAACAGAGACGTTGGTAGTAAATTTCTTGATGTACAGTGGTGAACGCATATTTTTGGCTAATATGCGGACACTTTTGGTAGTCCAGGGTTTGTGTTGTTTTGGCTTAATTGTGATTAAAGGAAATGCTTTATTGAAGATACAGACAAGCTTATTCGAAAGTCACTGAAATTATTATCGACGTTCATAAAAGGAAAGCGCCACTCAGAGGATAAGCATAAATTTTGGAATTTACTAAAGTTCCGAGCGGAAAAATCCTGCCTAAACGTCGAGTTTTCGAAGAGATGCTAAAGATGATAAACTTCGTATAAATCGCTTCATGATCAGATAGTCTCGCATTAACAGTTGTAGCGCAGACATCATGGTGTGAGAATCAATGTGCATTGTTAGACCATACGATTCAAATATGTTGACCAGGGATATTTTGTGTAGCACAAGCAGCAGCATAATTAATGTTAAAGTCCTTGCATACATTTTTTCTGCTTTTATGGGGCAGGTCATCTAACAAATTAAGCAGGTTCTGAAAAAATAGTTCCACGGAAGAGTCAGGTGATCTATAAATGCAAATAATATAAAGATTAAAGTTCTTACTGTAAACTAAGGAAAACTCAAAGAATGCTTCGCTTAATAGAAAATCATATTTTGTTACCAGAGGAAAATCATTATTTGTAGAAAGAATCAGGGTGCCTCCATGCGCTGAACTTTTACGATCGTACCTAGCAATAGTGGAATATTTTCTACAGTCTTCGCGGTCCTCTTTTTCCTTCCATTTTCCCTTGTATAATTAATCGCATCAACTCATATTTTTCACTTCTTAGTATGTGACCAAAGTAGCTCACTCTTCTTTCCTTCATAGTGTTGAGTATTTTTAAAGCTAAATAAGCCACAATTTTACTAAAAAACATTTCTAATAAAGAAATTATTAATCTTTGTTGAGGCCACTAGACTTATTAGAGTTTAATTGAACCAAAAGGTGTGGTACAAATAATGTCTTACAACCAAGTCCCAGATGGAAACTAGTCTCGCCTGAACTAAGAAGAAGGAGAAGGAGAGCCAAAATTCGTAGCTTTTACGGGAGTTAGCTTTGTGTGGTATAGTTATGAATTCCGATTTCTTCTTCTTTGGGTGCCGTCTACTAAGCGAAGGTTGGCGATGACTTATGCAAATTCTTCTCTATTTTGGACTTTTCTTATTAAACTTTGAAACTCTAATTCTGTCCTTTCTTAAGACGCGTCCACACTGGAGCAACATTTTCCAACATAATACAACAAAAACTTGTTACAACATAAAATGTTTATATTTGTTGGAATATGTTGTGTTGCGTTGCATAATGTTGGTGTTGCGATTCAACACAAGTTGTAGTATGTTGTATAAATCCGTTTCTAGCGGTAAAGATCAAAGGATAATATGAAACAAAGTGAAACATTTGTCAACATTGCTTCGATGTGGACGGATTGTTGCGAGTTGAGACCTGTTGCAAATTGAGTGACTAGACAGTAGACAGACCGCCGCGTCTATATTTAGTGATGGCGTTTAAGTGGACTTCGGAGAATTGTTTAAATTTAATTGACAATTATAGACAACATCCATGTATTTGGAATCCTAAAAATGTTAAATATAAATGCAGAGAATCAAAAAATGATGCATGGAATGCAGTTTGTTCAGCTGTAGGGTGCTTATCTCAGGAAGAGGCAAAAAGAAAAATCGGTAATTTGGTGGCTCAGTTTTATAGAGAGAAAAAAAAATATCGCAGCATGAAAAAATCTGGAGCAGGCGCTCAGTTTCATTCCAAGTGGTTTGCCTACGATGCATTAGTATTTCTTCGAGACAAAAACAAAGTCCGCCCATGCAAGGAAAGTGAAGCTGAGAACGTGGTAAGTAAACACACAATGTTTTTAGATATTAACTTTTCTGTTATTAATTATTCAAACAAATAAATAGGCAATTTCAATTTATACATGAATTATAATTCAATAATTATTCTGCCACGGCACCATCCCCAAAGGTGTAACGAAAAAATCTGCAAACTCTTGCCTAATATCTTTTGCTTCAGTTGATGCATTTCGTGCGACTTTCTTGTATGAAGTAAATGTATTACTCTGAGTTTCTCTTCTCCACGATCCTTCTAAAACACGTCCTGTATCTTTATCTTCACCGTCATATGTACCTGGGGGATTGTAGGAATTTTTAGATCTTGAACTATTCCTTAAAAAATTATGCAAGTAAATGCAAGCCATAACAACAACTTCTGCAGTTTCTGGTTCTAAAAGTAAGGGTTTTCTAAATATTCTAAAAATCGAAGATAACATTCCAAAAACATTTTCTGATATTCTTCTCGCTCTACTGAGACGGTAATTAAATATCCTTTTGGGAGACCCTTTGTCCTGCGCCCCAGGGTAGGGTTTCAGTAAATTTGGTGATAATGGGAAGGCATCATCCCCTAAAAATACGTGAGGGACTAATTTCTCACGTCCTGGTAAAGAGCTATATTCTGGAAGGTTGAGTTTGCAGCGAGTTAATAGTTTTTTGAATAATGTATTTTCGAAAACTCCTCCATCAGATATTCTCCCTTGGGAGCCTACATGAAAATACAAAAATCGGTAATTAGGATCCATTACGCCGAACAGAACAATGCTAAAAAACGTTTTGTAATTGAAGAAATCACTTCCACTGTTTTTTGGTGCTTGTATTGCAATGTGCTTGCCATCCATGACGCCTACACATTTTGGAAAATTCCAAAGAACACTGAAACCATTAGTAATTGTTTCCCATTCTTGAGCAGTTTTAGGCATCTGAAATACAAAGATATCATTACTTATGCTAAAAATGTAGATCACTGTAGTGTTTACATTTTATACAATGTATTTTTCTTTTCAGGATGACCCTAATGAATCTTCCTCCGAAACGGATTTAGATGATTCACAAGTAACAGATTGTGATGAAGGTGGAAATGAGACCCAAGAATTTCAAGATGCAGAAAATGGCAACGAAGGCATGAAAGACTTGTATGACGATGGTTCTCAAAACCCATCAACATCTAACGCTGCTTGTGAGAAGCCTTCGGCATCTAACAAATCCTCTCAAGAGCCTCGTAAAAAAACCGTGGAAAATCCGAACAGCACAAATCTTGATGAATTTAAACACCCTAATAAAACTAGACGTGTCACACAAACACTTACAAGAAAAATCGATGATAACGCTCGAAAAGAAGAGGCATATAAAATAATTCAAGACATACAAAATAAACGACAGCGAGACAAATTCGATGTATTTGGAGAACATATGGCGTGTAAAATTAGGGATTTGAATACCACCTGCGCACAAAATATTGTAGAACATCTTGTAGGTAATATTTTGTTCGATGCAAGTATGGGTAAATATGATTATGGAATGCCACAATCAACTAACACATACGAGCCAATTTTATCAAAGCAACCTTCCACGAGACCACAATCACATTCATCGTATTGCAGCACACCAGCTATATCACCAGCGGAGACATACATACAAAACTCTTCAGACTCCTCTACTGCTTTTGGTTCCTCAAACATTCTCGCAGAGGCATTTCAATTAAGTAACATGTAAAACTTCTAAAGTTATCAATAAAAAAGTACAATAAAGTTTACTTACCTTAACTTGGTCTTTAATTGCATTTACTAGCGCAGGACATACTTCTGGTACTATCTTTGAGATAGCTTGTTTCGAAATCTTAAATAAATACATCAAGCTGCTGTAGAAATCTCCAGTTGCCAGAAAGCGCAATGTTACAGCTAATCGTTCTTGTGGAGGTATAGCCTTTCTACAGTTAGTATCTGCTTTTCTTATCACTGGTGCAATTTTTTGCAGCAAAAATTCCATATCTGAACTACTCATGCGCAAAAAATTTTTGAAGCACCCATCGGTTCGAAGTTCTAATAAAACGTCATCTTTCTTTAAATCCGATAATATTTCCTTTCCACCATATTTTTCCCTTTTCTTCAAACTTGGACGGACCCAACATTTACGCTTCCGTTTTCGTGAATCACCACACAAAATTAGAAAGCACGCGGTAGCAGTTAATAAGTCTTCCTCCATCATGTCACAAAACTACAGCAGTATGGACAGAATGTTGTACTCAACTGAATTTGTGATTCAACAAGTTCAAACATTCATTAACATTGTTGCACTAGTGAGGACAGTTTGTTTTATGTCAAAAGTTTAATAAATTAAACATTTAGCAACTTGTTGCAACATAAAATTGCTACAAGTTGCCAAATGTTGCTCCAGTGTGGACGCGCCTTTAGGTATTGCGCAGCCAGGTCATCTGTCCTCTACCCGGGCCGCGTCTTTCTTCTATTTTCCCTTCTATAATAAGTTGAAGCAAGTTATACCTGTTGTGTCTAAATATGTGTTCAACATGTGTAATTACTTCTTTAGGAGCTATTGGGGAAAATGTTGGGAGTGAACTCCATAGTCTTAAAAATATTGAGATTCATTTCTCAAGTTTTAAACATTATCAAAACCTTTGCTGTTAATCCTTGACATCACAATTAGTATAAATGAGTTTGTCAACAGTTTTCTTCTTCTTCTTCTTCTTCTTCAGATCTTGTCCTTACAGGGATCGCTGTTCCTTACTTTCATCTGCAATATATTTCTGTCCATCATTTTTTCTTCATTTAAACCTTTCTCTCTCAAGTTAAGTCCTATGCGATGTAGTCCTTTCCATATTTTCCTCAGTTTTTCCCTACCTCTCTTTCACTCAATTTCTAACAGCTCTATAAATCTTCTTACATACTTAGTTCTCATAGGTTTGCCTACAATATCATCATGTAATGTAATATTGTTGACCTATTGTTGTCATTTCCGACCGAGGTGCATGCACGGACAGCTTTTAGGAAAAAAAAATCCTCCGACGGTCAAATAGAATCTAACGAAAATTAACTGACAAAACGTATTTTTAAGATTTTGTCCTCTAATGTACAACTCTCCAGTTTAATAAGGAAATAGTGTCTAAAAAGTGTCTTTTTAAAATACTATTGAAAAAAAGAAGATTCAAATTCCTTCAAAACAAAAAAGTCTCTCACCGTGTATACGAGTATCACGACTTACGGAATAGAGCAATAAAATTGTAAGATTAAACATAATAAATAAACAAAATCAAGCTTTATTTCTTATACACGATAAGGCCATAAAGCTTTCCCATCAGTTCATATCCAACAAACCGGCTCTTTATTATCTTTTATTTAAAGTTGAGACATTCGCTCTTATTTCTTTTGTTTTAATAATCATAATTCCGCGGCTACTAGATGACCCATGAACTCAAAGACAACCGTGAGTGAAATTCTTGGAAACGGACAAACGTCGTGGTGTAGTCGTCAGGCCTGATCTCTGCTGCGATATGCAGTAGCGTACGATTTTTTTTTCTTCAAATTATGATAGATTCTACACACAATTACGAAATTTAATACGGCTATATTTCACGCTATAAAAGAAAACAAAACTAAGCAAAACTAACATACTTACATGCAGTGCCGCGTCAGCGTATGGTAGCGCCTGTGTGCAAAACATATAATGGCGCCCAAAAAATACGCATTTTTTTAATCTGCCCGTTTCTGTTTTCTGTACCTACTGTCGTTCAAATTATATAAAAATTTGAAACATAATTTTCCAATATCAAAAATCTATACTGAAATTATGGATTGGTCGAGAAAACAATAAAAGAAATTACCTTTGTATAATATTTAAGGAACTTAAATCGGTTCGTCTTTATGTTCATTTGTAATCGAACTGTCAGTTTTTATTCCGACGCCTAACTGTGTGGCTTGTTGAAAACTGGGCTGCATATCCGGTCTCTCTGCAGTTTCCTTTGCTGTCGTAATAACATCATTAAATTTGCTATGTGTCCGAAACTCGAGCAAGAATTGTTTTAACTCTTGTAAAGTATTTAAGGCCAGCTGCATATTTCATACCATATGTGGACTGAGTATATGAATGTAATAGTAGGGGAGGAAAGTATGCTAAATTTACAGTTACTCGAGCGTTATGGGGACCTATTGGGCTGTGAAGATTATTTACTAAAACCAAAAAAATTAAGTTAAGTTTTCCATAAAGTTTTCATTTCCGACAATCGTTTTCTCCGATTATAGCGCCATCTATCCATTCGAAAAAATGTCTCCAATAAAAGTTACTTATTTTTACGTAAGTAATACAAATCTGCAATAAAAAATAGGGTCTCCTATTTTAGATTTTAAAGTAACCACCCACCACACCTCCGTGGAGAGTCGTGTTTCGTACCATTTGATAGATTTTTCAAAAATATTGAATACGTGTATTTTGCAGTTTTTCGATCTGATGTTCATTTCGCAAAAAATCGCGGGGTTCGTATTTAAAATTTTAAATTTACTCCCCGCCCCTATCCGTGGGGGGTCGTGTTTGGTATCAATAAGAAGATTTTTGAAAAATATTGAGGTATTTTTTAGTTTTTCGATCTGATATTCATATCGCGAAATATTCGCTTTTTTGTGAAATTTTTTGAGTTGCCCATTTCCTTAAACTTAGCTTAACTTTACTTAACTTACCTTATCTTAATCTGACGATTTTGAGCTTCTCTATGGATATATTTTTTTTTCTAACCCCCTTAGCGAACTCCCCTGTATTAAGATCCAATATATGATAGAGGTACAAGGGTACAAGTTTTCTCCCCATGAGATAATCTGACGCGTTCGAGTAACTGCAAAAATCCCCGCTTGGGCTCCCCTACCATAAATGTTGATATTTTATCTCCTAAACATCTAGCTTGATATTTTGAATCAAGGTCAAATTTATCCGAATGTGTTATATCACATAAAGCATTATAAATGGCAAATTTTTATACAATGGCTTTAAAGCATCAAATCTGCTGGACCAGCGTATATCAGATAAATGCTTTAAAGTCAGACCTGCGAAGTGTTACTTTAGATATCCCAACTTTTGGTAGAACCTGAAAAAAATTTATATAATTTTTCAATTAAATTAAATAAAGCGATTGTTTCGTGATTGATCTTCACAGCATCATTAACTACTAAATTTAACGTATGAGTAGCACATGACATATAATAGGCTCATGTATTCAGATCTAAAATTATACTTTGCAAACCGTTATTTTTGCCACGCATATTAAAGTAATTATTATAGCTCTGACCCCTCAAAATACTGATGTCTAAATCAAACTTTTTTAATTTCTCTAATATAAAAGAGCCCAAACCCAAACCTGTTGTATCCAAAATTGGACAAAAAACTAAAACATATCCTCGTATTTCTATTTTTTAGAACAGTCAGTAAAGTGGACAAATCTAAAGTTATAATAATAAAATAAAGTTATAATAATCTAAAGTTATTAATTCTCTTATGTGTTCCATATACGTTCAATATCGGGAGTGCAATCCAATATGATTTAAAATTATTTATTCTGCTTGCAAAACTTCAAAATTGAATTTTGTATTTCTTTAGCCAAAACGCATATAATTTTACTTTGAATTTTATCAACAAAAAAACGATGGCATTTTTGTACCTTGTAAACTTACTACCTTTGATGTTGAGATATACAGGGTGGCAACGTCCGTAAATGTGTAAGTGTTGTTCGGACCCGCGTAAAATTTTGGTAACAACCCCCTTAATTGCTGGCGCCTGTGTACGCCACACACATTGCACACGTGGACGGCGCGGCCCCCTGCCTACATGCATAATCGTTCCTCTTCTATTGTTAAGTGTCGAGGAAGATGCTTTCTTGCTTTCCCGTTCATCTCCATTTGTGTTGTTTCTTGTCAAGATTTCCTTATTTTGTAAAATCTCTGCTATTTCGCTATTCCGCTCTTTTATTAGTCTGCCTCTTCTGTTTTCTAGACATCTCCTAGATTTTCGGAAACATCGAGGCGGGGCTCGCGAGGCAAGCTGAGCCATCATTATCCTCAAATAATTTAAGATAGACCGTCGTGTTATTGCTGCAGCAGCTGTCTTCTTAACAATTTATTGTTTAAATAAAAGGAAACAGACATTAAAAAAAGACACAAGTGGATCAAAAGATCTTATAAGCGCCGCAAAGAACATGGAAATAAATTACTAAAGGATATATTTTATTGTGATAATTCTGTGTATAATTTTACACGGTTGAAGAAACCAGAATTTGAAAATCTGTTTTCTTTATAATCTGAGAAAATTAGAAAGCGCAACACAAATTATAGAGAAGCCATTACTGTAACAGAACGAGTTCTAATTACTCTAAGATTTTTAGTAACCAAAGATTCTTACACCAGCTTGCAATAATACTTCTCTTTGCTTTTCTCTCGCCGATATGAACCTAGCAAGGATTCCATTTTCTTCTTCAAATCATCAACAGGACACTTTTATTCGACCGCAATTTGCCTTCACTCATCTTCCCGCTGATTTTTATTTAAGTATTTGGGATGCTTAGTATCCCATAGCAACGTATGTGAACCATATAATTTAAGAGGAAACAGTAGCGATCAACAGGTAGCAAAAACGCGTTCCAAGATTGCGGCTGTAATTTTCACGCGTATTCGTAATATAATAAAGAATGGCGGTTCAGAGCCCAATTTGAAAAATATACTAATATGTGGAAATTACTCTGTAATTAAATACAATATTAAAAAAACCAGCCTGTACCGCCATTAAGAAGAACAAAAAAATACACTTTCTTCAAATAAACTTTTTTATCCGATGCCTAGATTTTGTGTCATTTTGGAAATACTAAAATTTTTTATTTCATTAGTAGTTCCAAAATGACACAAAATCTAGGCATCGGATAAAAAAGTTTGTTTGAAGAAAGTGTATTTTTTTGTTCTTCTTAATGGCGGTACAGGCTCGTTTTTTAATATTGTATTTAATTAGAGAGTAATTTCCACATATTAATATATTTTTCAAATTGGGCTCTGTACCGCCATTCTTTATTATATTACGAATATGTGTGCCAAATATCACGAAAAAATATTCAAAATTACAGCCGCAATATTGGAACGCGTTTTCGCTACCTGTTGATCGCTACTGTTTCCTCTTAAGAGGAAAGGCGCAAAATGTCGCCTGTCAAAATTTTCAATGTGTTTTAAATGTATTATTATTTTTCGAATCCTGAGAAAACTAATCAGTATTTTTGAAAAATTTAAACGCAGAATTAAATATGACGTTATTATCGAGGGCGGAAAGTCCGTTAGAATAAATAAAAAGTTTCTTTTGAATGAAATATTTGCAATAATTAAAAATCACACTAAATTTTCTTTTATTTTCACCCCTTTAACTTATTATAATAAACATTATAGAAGATTTCTGGGACTTTTGGCCCTCAGTAATAATGTAATCTTTCATTCTGCGTAAAATTTTTCAAAAATATTTATGTTTTCTCAGGATTCTAAAAAAATTAATACATTTAAAATACATTGAAAATTTTGAGAAGCGACATTTTGCGCCTTTTCTACTAAGCGCTGGTTTCCTCGAAAGCGGTGCCGACTACCTGCGATCATAACACTACGATGAATGACATCATAAAAAACTGTACCATGCAAAATAATAGCGTTGGTTTCCAAGGATGCGTTGGAAGCCACCGCTTGCTGAGCTTGCACATTCCATTGCCCCAGTGAAGAACCTTGAATTTTTCACCGTAATCTGACATAATTCATCGCAGTGCTACGGTCGCTGTTTGTCGGTGCCGCTTTCGAGGAAGCCCAGGCTTTAAGGTGATAGAATTCTTGAGTATTCATTATATTCTACGATTAAAAAGCACAACCAAAGCTTATGCCTCGCAATCAAGCAATACAGTTCCGTCTACACTGAATGACCAACGCATACTGAGGCTGAGGCGCCTTTGAGCACGTGCATTTTACCGACACCGATCGGATCGGCTCCGAGGCATGTTCGCTCGAGGCAGCGTGCGCCCGCACAACCCCGAGGCACGTCCACACAGACCGAGCAATTGGATCGCGAGGCGGCCTCGCCAGAGCATGCGGCCGGTGGAGACGAGGGTATTCAATAGAAGTTCAATGGTGCATGTGGGATAACATAAATTTGCAGTATCTCAGCTATGTACCTATCAGCAATCAGAGACACCTAGGGACAACATAGAATTCTATACAACCCTTCGAAGATATTACAGCCTACACCATAACTGAAAATTTATTCTAGGGTTAAAACTGCACTCGGGATATCGTTCACCATCTCTTTTCTAGTCTCTGTCGCGACCATTCGCCACCAACCGATACTAAGTAGTGATTAGTCGCTCTCCAGTTTTTTGGTATTGACCGAAGATCGTCCTTTGCCTCATCCATCCACAGATTGGTCATTTTCGCAAGTATCAATAGCGAGCCACCGCTCCGTCGAGTTTATTTACTAGGATTCGTCTATATTACTTTTATTGCACATATGATTACATATAACTTAATTTTGTTTTGTTGTTTATATGAATATATTTTTATTTGGGTTAAAGTTGCGTTTTAGTGAGTCTGATATCTAGTAGAGCTCCCCACGACAGCATGTCTTCCAATTGATCAGAAAAAGCTTTTTCTTTCATTCTGACTGAGACCGATTGACTAAGCAAAATACATATACAGCATTTAACACTTTCTTAGAAAGTATTTTCAATGATATTAATCTATCACTTGTTTTTACAACTTCTACTTCGTTCTATTTTATATCAGTCATTATACCAATTGTATCTATAGTATTACTTTTCCCTACATACCTCAATTTGTATACTACTTTACCTTGCGATTTCCATTTTTCTCCCTCTTCATCTCTTAAGCGAATATACCAACTCTACATTGCTACTGTAGGTCATCTAAGTCACAAACCTATTCTATTTTTTAGCGTTACGGATGTCCTCCCTGAAATAATCGTCTACCTGAAACCTAAACAGAGGATCGATTTACTTTTAAAATACTGAGAATTAGAACATACAAAAATTCAAAAAAAAAAAAATTCAAAATAACCGCCGAAAAGTATAACCTGACAATTTCCAAAGAGAAAACCAAATCGATGGTAATATCCAGGAACCCAATTTGATGTAAATTAGTAGTGGACGACCATATAATCGAACAGTTAATGGATTGTAGATACTAAGGTGCGGAAATATCTAGCGACAGGCATCTGAGGCAAGAATCAAAACAGCAGGCAACGAAAGCAGCGAGAATATCTGGTTTCCTGAGGGATATAATCTGGCGGAATAAATATATGAGCACCGAAAGCAAAGTCCGCATTTATAAGACATTGTTAGACCCGTACTGACATACGCAGCTGAGAGCTGAGACAAGGGCCGAGACAACAAAGACCAAAAAAAATAATGAGAAAAACAGAGATGAAAACCCTAAGATCCATAAGAGGTATCACACTCAGAGATAAAATACAAAACGAAGACACATTGAGAGAGCTAGGCTTGAACAAGACGTAGTGAGATGGACAAGAGCGCGACCACGTAGATCGGATGGACCCTGAACGTATGGCGCATTGGGCGAAAACACAGAAGCCCAACACCAAGCGACCCATAGGAAGACCCAAAAAACGATGGTACGAGAGTTGGAGCTCCGGATCGCAGCAAAGACTGTAACAGAAGAAACAGGACATAGTCCTATTACAAGAAGAAGAAGAAGAAGAATTAGAACATGACATCATTGCAGTATAATTTTGGTTATTTTAAAGAAAATCTATTTATTATTATTGGCTTAAAAAATATCTGACACAGAATTATAAAAAGATTTTTATTCGTGTACCTACTTAAAATAAAAAAAAAAATAAAAACTCCTTCACTGAACTGTCCTAGCAAAGTTTTGATCTTCGCAGCGATATTTTATATTTTTTTTTATAACGCTCGCTCAATTTGGGTAAGAAAATATAACAATAAATCTAAGTTTATAAAGTTGATTCTTGTTAATCTTGTAGGTGATTTATATTTTAATGTAATTGTAGATGTAACTACCTTGGGTTTGGTTTAAGGTTATGATTTATGTTGAGTGTGTGGTACTTGTTGACTCTTGTTTTGGTCGTTGAATTAATTAGGGATGTATATGTCGTTTTACGTACTTAAATCGTAATGATACTTTTATAATTTTATTAATGTTAAATTACAGTAGTAATGATAGGGGAGCCCAAGCGGGGATGATTGCAGTTACTCAAGCACGTCAGATTATCATATGGGGAGAAACCTGGTACCCTGCAGATGTACCTCTACCATATATTTACTCTTAACACAGGGAAGTTCGTTAAGGGGGGCCCGAAAAAAAATCTACTCTTAAAAGAATTCGAAATTGTCAGATTAAGATAAGGTAAGTTAAGTACATGCAAAAGAGTGTATATTTCAAAAATCTGACGATTTGAGCGGGGCGTAAAGAAATGGGTTAGTCAAAAAGTTTCACAAAAAAAAAAGCGAATATTTCGCAAAATCAACATTAGATCGAAAAACTGCAAAATACACTTTCCAAATGGTTTTGAAAAATCTATCGAATGGTATCAAACACGACCACCTGCGGAGGTGGGGTTGGGGTTACTTTAAAATCTTAAATGGGTCCCCCAAATTTTTGTTGCAGATTTGGATTCTTTACGTAAAAATAAGCAACTTTTATTCGAGACATTTTTTGGAATTATGGATAGATGGCGCTATAATCGGAACAAACGATTGTTGGAAATGGAAAATTAAATTAAAAAATGGAAAGTCCCCACTAAAATGAAAAACTTTACTTTGATTTTAGGACCTAATAATCACAAACCAGTAGGTCCCCATAAAGCTCGAGTGACTGCAAATTTAGCATACTTTGCTCCCCTACCATATAATATTTTTTGAGACTGCTACATTTTTTAATATACTCCTCTTTCCTTGTAGTTCACTTAGTATTATATATAATAGTAAGTAATGAATACAATAATTCATATATTTATGAAGATAGGAAAATTGTATTCTTCCTGAAAAAACCTACTAAAAAAGGTTTTGATTACAAATTACTGCGTATTGTCACTTGCAAACGAGGGATGGGGGTTTTTGACAAAACACCGGTTTTCGGTTATACCGGTTTTTTTGCTTACGGTTTAACCTGGCGGTTATAACCGGCCAAAAAAACCGGTTTATGGAAAAACCGGTTTTCGGTTTTTTTAATCCAATAGGTTACAAAGTTACATTTACAATACACTTTAGTTTGCGATACTCCATTAGACTCGATATCAATATGATCATAATTAGTACTATCGAAAGTCGAAAGAACATGTATTACTTTTAACACGTTTGTATATTTGTAGAATTTTAACTCATTTAATACTTCCTGTATGAGTGTATGAGTGTATCGTTTTGAAAACGTAGCGAAATTCTTGGAGATTCATATTCGTAATCAGTAATTCGATATTCATTGTCAGAGCATTATTTTTGGTAATCAGAAAAAGTCATTCACCCACTTTCAATGTCAAGAGTTAAGTGTGAAAAATAGATGATGTTTGCGTCTAATTCAACCAGATCACATCTTATGTAAATATTATGATTACAAATACCTTTTCAAGGAAATATTATAATAAAACTTAATAATTGTTTCTGGCTGATGTGAGATTGCACTTTCAGTTTGCTTCTGTATTTTATAAAATAAAATTTAAATTATGGTTGTGTTTGGAATAATTACTTGAGAATAGTAATTATGATTGGGATCCAAAATAATACCTAACCTAATCCTAATCACCGTAAAAACCTAATAACCGGTTTTAACTTTAAAAAGAAAAAACCGGTTATAACCGGGACAAAAACACAACCGGTAAAACCGGTTATTGCAAAGTAAAAAAGCCGGTTTTAGGTTTAAACCGGTAGGTTTTTCCCATCCCTATTGCAAACAAGCAACTCCACAATATTAAAGAAAAACAACAAAACCCCGAGCACTCCAGAGACAGTCACAAAAACGGATTCAAAGATGACAACAATACCATATTTACAGGACTTATCAGAAAAAATTGAGAAGGATAGTAAAACAAGTAGGTACAACATCAAAACAACGTTTAAACAACTAACACTCTGTGATCCATCCTCTCCAAAACCAAACCCAACAACACACAAGAAATTTCCAACACTGTGAATACCCTGTGAATGCACCAATTTCTACGTGGGAGAACTGCAAGAATACTAAGGCGCAGCACATAAGGTGAAACGAAACTGCAACGAAACCCTTTTGAAATTAATAGTTTGAAACTTGTTTGAATCGTTTACCACACACGCCGCAACCCTAAACCTTACAATCATTTCAGTTTTCTGTGAACAGATGTCAGTAAAATGTCTTGTTCAAGTGATAAAGCAGTGGTGGTTATATATTTACATCTTCTACAAAGAAAATAGAAGCAAAAGAAGAACTATGTGGATACATCCCTACATTGTACATTGAGAAGAATATCAGTTGTATGTGTGCGGTTGCCAAAGAAATACAAAAAACTGATAGAAAATTCATGGATTGTTATCGTATGAGCAAAACTACATATCTTGAAATTGTTGAAATAATGAAATTCCCGCTGTAAAAATCCAATACTGAGGGAATATGAGGGAATGTGTGAGTTCTCAAGAACGGCTAATAATAACACTTAGTATTTTAATAATACATATACTAACATTTTAAAATATTTATTTTTATCAATGATTAACATATGAATGATAAAGTGATAAAATCAAATAATCTTTATCAATATTATTACTTATAAATCAATATTAATATTAATTAAACATTAAATGAGCTAAGTCATTTTTAGGCGTGCAACGCATTCATACTAAGTTTCCAAAATTCTTGTCTTGGTTTACAGAAGGGTAATCTATGGAATTTGATAGAATTCCTGTTGATATTCTGTTTTGTGTAACCACAAAGACGCGAAATCCAATGAAACGCAAACACGAGTTTCCTGCACACCGGTTTCAATGAAACTGATCTGTATGCGTTTCAAATCGTCGCCGTCGGTTTGAAACGGTCAAAATAGTTGCATCATATGTGGTCTCTCATAGGCGTATATGGCAGAAACTCAAATGAAACTCAAAAGTAACTGAGGGTTGCAGTTTCGTTACATTTGCGTTTCACCGTATATGCTGGCTTCGTAAAGGAGCACGAAATAAAGCTGGAGCTCTTTGAAGATGGCGTCTTGTAGTTAGTTTTTGTAAATATCTCCAAACCGCTTCTATTTAAAACAAGAAAAACTGGTATGCTTATTTATCTTCCAGAGATAAATCGATTACATCAATTGTGAACTTCTAGTACCAGACATAGGTGTCCGTTTTTCTAAGGCAACGGTTATTTTGACACGTGTCAAGGTTGCTAGGAAAGTTTGCAAGAATTATAAACAAGCCAGATTGCGGAAAATTAAATTTTTTGTGCTAAAAAGTGCCTTGTGGTGCCCACTGTGAATTTAGATATTGGTTAGTGCCATCCACCTCTGTGTTCCTGTTCTTTAGAAAAGTAAAGTGATTTGGTTGTGACCTGTAGCCATTTGCAGTGGTCCTCTCATCAACTGACTTGCGCGAAATTAAAACAACAATCATCAATATCTTCCACGAAAAATTTCTTCAGGAAATTGTCGAAAAGGTAGCCTCAGCGGTCGAAGCAAAATTTGAAGAACGGCTTTCTGCTCAAAAAAATGAAATTGAATCACTTCGTTGCATATCTCAGGAACTGCAGAAGGATAACTTAGTTTTGCGCAAAATGTTAGACTCACAGGAACAGTCACTGCGCAATATGAACGTGCGCATATTGGGAATAAAAGCTGAAAATGGTGAAGATCTTCGTGCTAAAGTAATTAACTTATTTAATAGTAAATTAAAAATAAACATTCAAAATAGCGATCTAAAAAAGTGCTATCGTGTTAATGATAAGAATCCAGGTAATAAGCCGGCTGCAGTGTTGGTGAGGTTTGCTTCCGACACAGCTCGTCTATCTGTGCTAAAGAACAAGAAACATCTGAAAAACTCGGGCATATCTATTAAAGAAGATTTGACAAAATCGAGGTTGTTACTACTTAATCAAGCCATTAAGGCTTTTGATTTAAAAGTGCGTGGGTGATTAATGGAAATGTTTATGTTAATTGTGAAAATGCCGTTCATAGAATTTCGGATGAATCCGATATTAATCGATTAAAAAAATAGTTCTGGTGATATATCAATCTTGTTTACTGATCAAAACTGTAAGTAATACCTAATGGATTTTCCTTTTTATATAGACCATGTTTTGATAATTTACTACTAATGTGGTTAAACATCCAGTTTATTTATTTTTTTGTTTGTTTATAATCTTATTTAATTTTCATTAAAAGCTGTTCTAGCAATGTGACACATGTGTTTCATATTAGCTAATAAAAAGCATATTTAGAGCCAATATAGTTAAACGTAGGTTTTATAGTCCAGAAAGCCACTGCGCATCCGCTAGGAAAAATATTCTAATTCGGATTTTTTGCACAATCTTACTCAAAAAGGACTCCTTTTAACAAATTTGCATGTTGCCAGGACCAAAAGGTGGTCAAAAATTTTTTATACGTTTTTTTTTTGTTTTTATCCTAAAATTATTTTTTACATGGAAAAAAGTTTTTTTTAGGTTTTTTGGAACATTCCAAACAGAAAAGGTCTTTAGTGACTTTTCTCTAAAAATGATAGTTTTTGACATATAAGCGATTAAAAATTGAAAAATTGCGAAATCGGCCATTTTTAACCCTCAAAAACTATGTGAAAAACTGAAAATTTGAATGTTGCCAAGGTAGGTAGATATTCTTTGAACATCGATTAATGAAATCCCGAAGAGTTTTTTGCAATATAATATTCAAAACTCCTTTGTTTTTTAATTGCTAATCAAGCGTGCGCGACACTATTTTCCACCGACATTATGGTGCAAATGAAAGGAATAAATTCGTTATTTCGTAAACCAGCGACTTTAAGAAAAAATCCCGAAACAGGTCGATTTTTATTTTTAAGTTATGATATTGTGGCATATATGGTATACTAGTGACGTCATCTATCTGGACGTGATGACGTAATCGATGATTTTTTTAAATGAGAATAAGGGTCATGTGCTAGTTCATTTGAAAGGTTCTTTAATTCTCTATTCATTAATATAAACATTTACATAATTATTTATACAGGTTGTCCAAAAAATTTTTATTAAATTAAATTATTTGACAAAAAAGAAGTAGAAGGACACCCTGTATAAATAATTATGTAAATGTTTACATTACTGAATAGAGAATTGAATAACCTTTCAAATGAGCTACCACACGACCCCTATTCTCATTTAAAAAAATCATCGATTACGTCATCACGCCCAGACGGATGACGTCACTAGTATACCATATATGCCACAATATCATAACTTAAAAATAAAAATCGACCTGTTTCGGGATTTTTCCTAAAAGTCGCCAGTTTACGAAATAACGAATTTATTCCTTTCATTTGCACCATACTGTCGGTGGAAAATAGTGTCGCGCACGCTTGATTAACGATTAAAAAACAAAGGAGTTTTGAATATTGTATTGCAAAAAACTCTTCGGGATTTCATCAATCGATGTTTAAAGAATATCTACCTACCTTGGCAACATTCAAATTTTCAGTTTTTCACATAGTTTTTGAGGGTTAAAAATGGCCGATTTCGCAATTTTTCAATTTTTAATCGCTTATATGTCAAAAACTATCATTTTTAGAGAAAAGTCACTAAAGACCTTTTCTGTTTGGATATTTGGAATTTTAGGAAAAAAACAAAAAAAAAAAAAACGTTTAAAAAATTTTTGACCATCTTTTGGTCCTGGCAACATGCAAATTTGTTAAAAGGAGTCCTTTTTGAGTAAGATTGTGCAAAAAATCCGAATTAGAATATTTTTCCTAGCGGATGCGCAGTGGCTTTCTGGACTATTTAAGCTATTTTTGTCACTTATAAAATAAATAACATCATCGTAATTAGTATATTATAATGGCAATAAATAATTTCAGAATTGGTCATCTGAATGTTCGCTCTTTATTTTCCAATTTTAATGAGTTTAAAAACTTAATTGAAGAGAAAGATTTTGATATTATATTGTTATCGGAGACTTGGTTAAATGCTATGGATAATACAGCTGTTTTTAATATTCCTAACTATCACTTTATTAGAAAAGATCGTCTAGGTAGGGGCGGAGGTGTGGCGGCTTACATTAAAACAGTATTCCGTGGAAATTCTAAATTTCGATTTTTCTATTAATGCGCAACTTGAGTTTTTGGTATTTAAATAAAAAATATTAAATAAAACTTATGGAATATGTGTGTTTTACAAGCCACCTAAGCTTAATTTTAATAGTTTAATTCCTGATTTTGATAACATTCTTTCATATCTTTATCCAATTGTTGACGACATTTTTTGTTTAGGTGATTTCAATATTAATCTTTTCAATCTTCAAAATCCATTGATACCTCTTTTTGAAAATTATAATTTTGAGCAAATCATTGATGAACCTACACGCATCTCTGGAACAGTGAGCACATTGTTAGATCCAATTTTCTTAACCAATAAATCGTTAGTCGTTAAATCTGGAGTATTTTCGGCAGATACTATTTCTGATCATAAACTAACCTATTGTGACCTAAGCTTGCACAGAGTAACTAAAACACCCAAAATTATAAAACATCGTTCTTTTAAGCACTTTAGACTAGACAACTTTTTACTCGATTTACAACAATTGCCATGGGATGATATAATTTATGAAAATCACATTGAAAAGAAAGTTGAAATTTTTAACAATTTAATTATAAGTTTGATGTTCATGCACCTTTTAAAGACTCACTAGTAACCAAACCCAAAGCTCTATGGCTAACGGAAAACATAAAAATGATTTTAAAACAAAAAGATCGAGCACTGCAAAAATTTAAAAACTCCAAACTTCAATTGGACTGGATAGAGTACAAGCGGTTGAGAAATTTGGCGGTTGCCGCAGTCAGACGAGAAAAGAAGAAGTACATAGACTTTTTTACGGGTAATACAAAGCAACAGTGGAAAGCTCTAAAAAATCTTAGCATATGTCCCAATAAAAATAATGAAATACCTTCTAGTTTATCTGAACCTAATGACATCAACCAGTTTTTTGCGACGTTCTTACAACAAAATCCAACTGTACTGAAAAAATTAACTTTTATGACAATAATACTTATGAAGACAATTTAAAATTTTCATTTAAAATGGTGAATGTACATAAAGTTAATAAAGTTCTTAATTCAATACACAGCAATGCAACCGGTATGGATGAAATTTCACCTCTTATGTTAAAATACTGGTGATACAATGGAACAAGACAGTAAAAGTAATCAAAAGCTCTTCTATAGAACACTAAAAACATTAGGAACAGAGAACAAACAAAAAGTACACAATATTAAGAGTAAAAATGGAAACTTATTAGCAGAACCAACTCAAATAATGAATAGATGGCAAGAATACTTTGAAGAACTATTGAACCATGACAACAATACAGAAACCAATACTGAACCAGAAGAAACACCTGAAGAAAATGTAGAAGAACCAATAACATTAGAAGAACTACAAGAAGCCATAAAACAGCTAAAATATGGAAAAGCTCCGGGAATTGACAAAGTAACGGTGGAAATAATAAGAAACATGGGACAACAAGGTACTGAAATACTACTAGAAATAATGAATAAAGTATGGAAAGATGAAATATTACCAGAGGACTGGAAAACCGCATTGATAGTTCCCATACATAAGAAAGGTGACAAAAGAGAATGTAATAACTACAGAGGATTGACATTGCTATGTGTATCCATGAAAATATTAGAGAAAATCATAGATAAACGAATAAGAATAATCGCGGAAGATACACTAGACGAGTCACAAATTGGTTTCAGAAGCGGAAGGAGCATACAAGATCATATATTCACGCTAAAACAAATAGGCGAAAAAGCGCTTCAAGAGAAAAAGAACATATACTTAGCCTTCTTAGACCTAGAAAAGGCCTTCGACAAAGTACCCAGACAGAGAGTGTGGAAAGTGCTAAGAGAGAAAGGTGTAGGTCATAAAATGATACGAATCATCCAGAAAATATATAGTCAGAATGTGAACTCGGTGACTAGTAACAACAATAGATCAAACACTTTCACAGTAACAGGAGGACTAAGACAAGGCGGAGCTCTTAGCCCAACGCTGTTTATATTGTTTATGGACCAAATAATTAAAAGATGCACAATAGAAAGCAGAAAATTAAATGTTGGACACAGATATCTTCGTAGAGTAGAAATATCAGAAGGAGTTTTTGCAGACGACTTGGTGTTAATTGCAAGAAGTGAAAAAGATTTACAACACAACATTGAAATATGGAACAGAGTATTCATCGAAAATGAAATGGTAATAAACAAAAGCAAGACCAAAGTACTACAGATCGGTGAAGAGAGACAGGAGCTAAGAATAGAAATTGAAGGAACACAAATTGAACAAGTGAAAACTTTCTCTTATCTAGGTGTAATAATTGACCAGGCAGGCACTCAAGATGCTGAAGTAAACAATAGAATAGACAAAACAATAAAGCTGTACCATACAATGAATAAAAAATTTATCAGTAGAAAAGAAATTTCAAGAGAAACAAAAATAAAAGTGTTCAAATCAATCTATAGACCAGTACTAACCTTCGGCAGCGAATCTTGGGTCTTAACAAACCGACAAAAAAGCAAGATTCAAGCCATGGAAATGAAGTTCCTGAGAAGAGTAAAAGGCGTCACTAAATTAGACCGACTACGGAATGTAGACATAAGAAGAGAGTTAAAAATACCATCCACATTGGAGTATATAGAGCAAAGACAATTATGTTGGTGGGGACATCTACAACGAATGAAAGAAACTAGACCAGTTCGAAGAGTATGGGAAGCAAAAATATCAAAAAATAGGAAGAGAGGAAGACCCAGACAAACATGGGATAAAGCAATAGGAGCCATTCTGCAAAAGAAAAGATCAAACTAGACAGATGCCAAAGCGATAGCACAAGACAGAAAAGAGTGGAAAAAATCTGTATATAGATAACTGATACTTTTATAGAATTAATGAAATTAATATTAGAAATGTAGAATTAGATGTAAAAGTGTAATTTGTATATTTGTAAGTACCTATGTAAAACTAGATATGTTAATTTGGTAGATTAATGTTGCAACCCTTACACCATTGTATGGTAGAAGGGATATGATTATATATATATGTTAAAATACTGTAGTCCGTTCATTGATAAATACATAACACATATTATAAACTGTTGCATCGAGATAAGCTATTTTCCAGATCAATGGAAAATTTCTGTAGGAAGGCCACTCCCAAAGTCATCCAACCCAACAAGTTATACTTAATGATATTAGAGTTATAAGTATTCTCCCTGCTCTGTCAAAAATATTTGAGAAGGTACTTTATGAACAAATGTATGACTATTTTACTATGAACAACATAATTCCTAACTCACAATGTGGTTTTCGTAAAGGTTTTGGAACATCAGTAGCACTAACGAATGTTTTGGATCATATATTTAGAGCATATGATAATAAAATGTGTTCTGCTTTGGTACTTTTGGATTTTTCTAGAGCGTTTGATACTATTAACCATGAGTTGCTGGTAGCTAAACTTAAATACTATGGATTTTGCGAAGAATCATTTTTGCTAATTGCATCTTATTTAAGCAATAGATTTCAGTCAATTTTCTCTAATAATAAGTATTCTAATAGAGCAGAAATACTTGCTGGCGTTCCTCAGGGTTCGATATTGGGTCCTTTGCTATTTCTTATTTACACGTCTGATATATGGAAATCTATAAAATTTTGCAAACTGCAAGCGTTTGCTGACGATACCCAGATTTATGTATGTTTTGAATTAGAGCACTATAAAGAATTTCAGGAGTGCCTTAATCAGGATCTTCAGACGATTTATCAGCTTTCTTTGGATCATAATTTAAAGCTAAATCCTGACAAATCGTGTGTTATGATTTTTGGTAATCAGAGTAAAACAGAGTTTCTTAAAAAAAATTTAAGTATTTTAATTAATAATTCGAAACTAAACTTTGTAGAGAAAAACAAAAACCTGGGCGTTATTTTAGATGAACAGCTTAGATTTAAAGAACATGTAAAAAAATTAGTTCAAAAATCATTTTGTTCTCTGAAAATATTATATAATAATAGACATGTCCTAAACAAAAAATTAAGAAAAAATTTATGTGAAGCTCTCGTCTTATCTAATTTTAATTACTGTGACTTTATTTATGGTTTTTGTTTTGACAGTGACAGTAAAAGCCGTATACAGAAAGTCCAGAATGCGTGTATCAGGCTTGTTTATGGTTTGCGCAAATTTGATCATATATCACATTTATATAAGGATGTTAATTGGCTTAAAATGAATGACCGAAGGACTCTTCATTTTGCTACCTTTTTATTAAATATAACAAATAATCCTACTTCACCAACTACGCTTAAGGAACGCCTTATATTTCGTAACGATATACATAACCTTAACATCAGAAACAGGATTAAACTAACAATGCCTCAACATAGCACCGCTATATTTCAGAGATCTTTCTCATATAATGCTGTTAAAATTTTTAATTCTATTCCTAATCATTTTCTCCCATTAAATATAAATACCTTTAAAGTAAAATATAAAAAATACCTGTTAAATATGTCATAATAAGTAAACAGTTCTTAAATCTTAAAAAACCAACTAAATTATTAAATTTTAATTTATTAGCTAATTTGTAGACCAAATAAAATATTCATTTAATGTTATTATTAATTGTCAATCCGTAATTTTCTTTTATCAGTATAAATTAATATAAAAGCCTTTGTGTAACATATCTTGTAAGTGACAAAAAATAGAAATGTATTAGGGTTCTGGTTTGGTTCAGTTGAGTAGCCTTGAGCTAGACTTGCGCCAAACCAGGACATGATAGGGAACATTTTTTTTTATTATTGTAACTGATTGTAATTTTTTTTCCCTTAAATAAAGTCCTTTATTATTATTATTATTATTATATTATTTTATCGCATAACTTTTTTGTCTTTAACTTTTAAACATTTTTGACACTGGATTATTAAATTGTGAGGTATTCTAGTACTAAAAGGTACTCTTGCTATAAGTCGGTAAAACTAAAACTGGCACGTTTATTTATCTTCCAGCAGCGATGAATCGGTTTCTTTAATTGCGAATTTCTAGTACCGGTCATATGCATCCCTTTGGGTTAGTCAACGGATATTTTATCGCATGACTTGTTTGTCTTTAATTTCTAAGAATTTTTAACACTAGATTAATAAATTATGAGGTATTCCAGTACTAAAACTTACTCTTCCGTTAAGTCAGTAAACACACCGTTTTTTGAATTTTTTTTTCAATTTTTTTTCAAATTAAAAAAAAGAAAAACTTTCAAATCGATTTTTTTAGAAAACGGTGTATCCTACCGACTTAAAGCAAGAGTACCTTTTAGTACTAGAATACCTCACCATTTAATAATCCAGTTTCAAAAATGCTTAAAAATTAAAGACAACACAGTTATACGATAAAATATCCGTTGCCCTACCCAATACGGACGCCTATGACCGGTATTAGAAATACGCAATTGCTGGAATCGATTTGTCTCTGGAAGATAAATAGGCGTACCGGTTTTCGATTTTCTAAATAGAAGCGTTCTGGAGGTATTTAGAAAACTAATTACTAGACACCATCTTCAAAGAGCTCTAGCACCCTTAGGAAGCAATTTCGAACTAGGTGAATTAGGTTAAATTGTCCTAAAATTATCTGATGAGTCTCCGGTCTTCGTTTGTCAGGAGAGTTTTTCTGGACACCCTGTACAGTTGCGTACGCTAAATGATTGATTTTCCCTTGTACAAATCGAGATTTACGTTGCAGTCAATATTTTACGTCCTTAAACCACTAAGACCAGTTTTCTAAGATCTATAACTGATTCGAATCAGACAATTTTGAAAAATATCCCTAACTAATTGGGGAATGCATGAATTATGAGATACCTGCTGGTTAGCATTATTGGAAATTTCAAGTTTTGTTTCTCGTTTCTCATTTGGTTTTGCTACACAATGTGTGGTAAATAGGATCAACATGTGCGTCGATGATGAGTTGCTTTTTAGACAAGATATTGAAGCGGGACTTAAGCCATTAACAAGAATTATTGTACGAGGTTTTTAATCTATAAGGTATAAATTTTAATATTAGAATATGTGGTATATACAGACAGTGGGGATGTTTGGGTAACGAGTAACGAATCAAAAGGAGATATTTACAGTTGAGTCCGCGAGTTTTTACCCGTGCTTCATTAATACCTGGCGAGATAAAACACATACTTTTTATCTAGCATCATTCTCTTCCATGCATGAAACTCATGACAAACCAGCTGCCGTTTGTTATTAAGTAACAACACATGTTATTTTTATGAACCATCTAGACTCAGTGCATTGAAAAGAGATAGGTACAAAAAAAGACGATTCGGTATGTTTTCATATTTTAAGTACAATTTGTTTGACGTTTCTGTTTTGTTTAATTTTGTGGCTGTCAGTCAGTTGAACTTTTTGCGGTTTTTGTCGAATTTTTGCGTTTTGAAGTTTCTTTATATTACACAAACAGTTGTTTTCACAACTAATTTTATATTGGGCTTTGAAATTTTAAGGTAAATAATTATATTTAGGCAATTAATATTTAAAACATACAAAGCTAACGTCATTCACACAGTAAAGAAATGACTGTGTTTAGATTTCCGTCAAAGTGAATAAAATAACAAAAATAAAATGTTATTGAATTTTTTTATAAATTGTTTATTTATTTATTAATCAATAATAATAAAATAATTTATTAAGCTACTTCAAAAGTAGCTGTACTTCTGCTCAAAAATTTTGAAGCAAAACATTTGAAACATTTGACATTCTATATATTTGATAACGTCAAATTTTATAACAAAACCCGTAATCGGAACAGTAGCCACTTTCTGTCAGTTGCTGTTGCGTGAAATAGATTTCCGACTTATTTCGTATGCTTTAAGTGATGACGCACGTGTAAAGACTCGCGGACTCAACTTTATGTAAGCTGCCAATGCGAAATACGATCTTGAAAATATTCTGTAGTTTTTATTATAAATACAGGGTGTAACAAAAATGCAGGTCATAAATTATTAAATCATATATTCTGGGACCAAAAATAGTTCGATTGAACCTAACTTACTTTTGTACAAATGTGCACATTAAAAAGTTACGACCCTTTGAAGTTACAAAATGAAAATCGATTTTTTTCAATATATCGAAAACTATTACAGATCTATTATTCAAAATGGACATGTGGCATTCTGATGGCAGGCACATCTTAGAAAAAAATAACAGTGAAATTTGTACACCCCATAAAAATTTTATGGGGTTGTGTTCTCCTAAACCCCCCCCCTAAACTTTTGTGTGCGTTACAATTAAATTATTATTGTGGCACCATTAGTTAAACACAATGTTTTTAAAACTTTTTACCTCTTAGTATTTTTTCGATAAGCCAGTTTTTATCGAGATGCGGCTTCGTTTTTAATATGTTTACATAAAAATTTTATGGGATTTTGTTCCTTTAAACCCCCAAATGTTTGTGTACGTTCCAATTAAACTATTATTGTGTTACCATTAGTTAAGCGCAGTATTTTTAAAACTTTTTTGTCTTCTTGTATTTTTCGATAAGCCACCTTTTATCGAGATGTGGCTTCTTTTTTATGTTTTAAAATATACCTAAAAATGTAAATTATAAATAAATTTTCAGATTATTAACAGGTCTCTATAGTTAATCGTACTTAACCATATACAAATTTGTGGTGGGTTCGAAAAATATTCAAAATATCTCGATAAACTTAATCGAAAAGTACTAAGAAGCAAAAAAGTTTTAAAAATATTGTGTTTAACTAATAATTTCACAATAATAATTTAATTGCAACGTACACAAAAGTTTGGGGGGTTTTAGGGAACAAAACCCCCCATTAAATTTTTATGGGGTGCATAAATTTCGCTATATTTTTTTACGATGTTCCTACCATAATAGTGTCACATGTAAATTTTCAATCTACCTCTTGCAGCAACAACTGCTCGCAATCTGTTTGGCATTGAATAAAGATGTGTTACCCTTGCCTGGTGAATAGCCCGATATTCCTCTACCAGGGCCATAACTGTACCAAATTTTATGGAGACCTAGGCCTAGGGCGACGGCGAATAGCTTTTCTTAATTCATACTATAAATACTCAATAAGACAGAGATCTGGATTGCATGCGGGCCATTCTAATCTTATCAATCCACCCTCTATTTTATGAGTCAACGAGTGTTTTTATTTACAAAAAATGGTACAGCTCTTACAAGAAAAGAGATATTCGGATAATTCAAAAAACAAAATTTTAGTGATGCCTCCGGGGTAATATGACAATACTATGAAACAAAATCAGCTCTTCCGTTTTTCCACAGAATGTTTTGAAGTTAGGAGAAAATACAACGCTTCCATTCACTCCCGTATTATGCCACGCAAGCAAAATTTTTGTGTTACAGGAATAATACCAAACGATATTAATACATGTACCTAAAAACTGATGAAACAATCTTGAAAATCAGAGTACAAATAAAAAAGTTATAAATTTAAAACTTAATCAAAAATTTTGAGTGGCGGAATTGTGTGCCGGTGAGTGTATATCACACGAAAAGTCACTTAGATACCGGTATGTCTCTAATGTCCCTATTTTCTAGCGTTTTAATTCAACACGTATATTGATCCAACTAATGTGGCAAAAATTTAACATACAAATTGATCAAATCTAAACGGATTTCAGATGTGATAAATTAGTAGGCTTTGTAGCTTCTTCATTTTTCTTTAATTTGGTTATTAATAGCTACTACCAGTTTTACTTAATGTGTGACTATTAAATTCGGTCTCATTTTGATATAGTTTTTACTCTTTTGGAGGTTAATTTTAATATTTTTATTATAAGTTTTATATTTTTTTATATTTATAAGTTTTATATTTTTTACATTCTAACTACCTCTTCCTCCTCTGTCGTTTCTTCTTCGTAAGGATGTAGTGTTTGCTCTGATTTCGAGAATGTGTAACCAGTCACAGGCTTTAACCGGTCTTGCCATGGTGCTGGAGATCCTTTACTTGATCTTTTGTCCGCTAGATTGCCTTCAACTATCATTCGTTTCATGCTTGCGTTTCTGCTGGTTACATGTCCAAAATATCTGATTATATATTTTAATTGATAGGTGTGGTGTGACTATTTGTGCGATGGGTTAGATCTGGATACCGCGTACCAAAAAAAGTTGATTAATAGCAAGCTGAAATTTTTTTAATAGCTTAACGGTGTCTAGTCGGATAAACTGTGATGTATGGTAACACTGGAACAGGGGAAGTTTTAATTGTGAAAGAGGTTAAAAATTTGGAACGTCAGATTACGAAAGCGTTGCATGTATTTTGTCGGACAGAACTTTCAATTGATTTGTTATCATTTCGTTAAACTCTCATGCAAAAATGATATTGGTGTTTTTTACCAACTGGTCATTTTAATGAGTGGAACATGAAGAACATATCAAATGACAGGAATCATGTTGGTTAGTAATAGCAGTCTGATTTTGTCATGAGAGTTTAATGAAAGGGTCAAAGGGTAACAAATCAATTGGATATTCTGTCCGACAAAATACATGGGACGTTTTCGTAATCCGACGTTCCAAATTTTTAAACTGTTCCACAATTAAAACTTCCCCTGTTCCAATGTTCCTGTACATCAAAATTTGTCCGACTAACCAGTAAATGGTCACAGTTCAAATAATTGTTCTTAGTCTCATGTTATCTTGTAATATCTTAAAATAGTTTTTCCACTATTGTTTCCTGTATTTTTTTTAGTCCTTGAGACTTTGTCAAACGCTTAAAGAGCATCTAACAATAAAGCAAAACCTTTTTTGTAGCAAAATGCCAATATTATTTCTAAATTTTCAAAAGAGCTTAAATACTGATTCATTATAAACAAATTAAAAATAAATGTTTTCTGTTAAATAGCATACATGAGCAAAATTTTGTTTTCAGTGTAATAAGTAAAAACTAATATATCCCAGATAAGATAAAAATTGCATTTATTTAACTTCCATATCCCACCTCGCCCTCTCTCCCGTTTTTTCCCGAGTCTATGCAAAATTATTTTGCATTTCGAACAAACTACGTTAATTCAGAAATTCCGTATTATTCAAACGAAAATCAGCAAGAAAAGTAAAGATAACAAACCAAAGAATTATTTTGCAATTTCACTCCACCATTTTCCATACCCTCGAAGCAGCGTTGCACTGTGGATCTCAAAAGCAGAATTCATATTTTGCATATATTAATATATTTTGCCTTTCCTAACTTATAGATTACAGAGACTGCCGGTTATTTTGCTTTTATATTAATTCCTAGAACGGGCGAGAGAGAGAGAGAGAGAGAGAGACAGACACTGATTTCAGTATTGGAGCTTCAAAGTTTTATATATTATCAGTGGATAATAGTAAATTGCCCAAACTGTATTGTTATGCTCTGCATTTTCTCTTTGCTATGAGATTGATCAGCATATTCTTATTTTGATTGATTAATTAATTATTTTAATTACTACTTATGGAAAACAAAGCCAAAATTAAATAAAATTTTCTAATAAAATTTATTTTCAGGGCTAATTTATTTTAATGTAAGTATTACCTTTGGTTTGTGTCTTCTAGTATCTCTAGTTGCTTACTTCATCCAGGACAAAACAGGGAAAATAAATATGCTCAATGTCATATAAATAATTGTCATGTAAATATATTGTAGAATCAAATTTTGTTGCAAATATTTCTTATCTAATAAATTAATCTTTAATTCTGCTATCTCCTTTTTTAACAAATTTTCATTTAAATAATTTATTAGACTGTTCTTACTATTATATAAAAAAAATTTATAAAGATAAGAAAGATCAAGGCAGGTTTGGTCTATATTTGATTTAGAGTTGGACCACCATCTCCATATAGCTATTTCAGCATCCTTATGCCTCATCAGTGAAGCTCAGAGGTCTCAACTCTGAAGGAAATACAAACAAGTCTGCCAATTTAAGGCAAACCATCGCAATGCAATGAACCCACCTCTGAGACGCAATTTAGCGACATCTCTCGTATTACGAGGAAAACAACGAAAAGCCCCGGATACAAAGTTTACTATCTTTTAAACAATTAGAATAATTGAAATAAAAATATAATAAACAATATTTTAAATCTAAGACTTTTCGTTAATAAACTGCTTTCTGGCTGCATCCCATATCTCCGGATTTTACAATATATAATAACAAGAGACGACGAAAGTAGGAGAAAGCAAATAGAGGACGCTTAGGGCACGCATTTACCTTTCCTTCGTCAAGGAAAAGGACCGAAAGACAGTTTCTAAATACTCAAACTGAGTAAAAATGAAAAAGATAAAAAAGATCAAGGCAGGTTTTGTCTATATTTGATTCAGATTTGGACCACCATCTCCATATAGCTATTTCAGCATCCTTATGCCTCATCAGTGAAGCTCAGAAGTCTCAACTCTGAAGGAAATACAAACAATTCTGCCAATTTAAGGCAAACCATCGCAATGCAATGAACCCACCTCTGAGACGCAATTTAGCGACATCTCTCGTATTACGGGGAAAACAACGAAAAGCCCCAGAAAAAAATTTACTTTACACCTTTTGAATTGATTAGGTACTTATTTCTTCTTTGAATTTATGAATGACTAAATGATGCCGTAGAACTGTTCAATAAAAAATAAACAAATATAGTCTGTGATATAAAACAACTCTCTCCGTTTCACAAATAATCTGACTAACCTTTTTTTCTCTTCTTTACTTCTTCTCATGGATTGTGTAGTCCTTGATTCTCCCACACGTGCTCCTAGGAAGGGGATCCTTCTCGTCCAAACTGCTTCACAAACAACAACACTCGCTCGAAATCTCTCCTCAGTTTTCTCTTTGCTCGATATCTTGTGTAAATTGATACCAACCGGCTACTCGTTCCAGACAGAAACAGGAATCTCTTCGGACAGAAGGAGATTTAACTTCTCAACTCGATCAACGATTTCGTTTCAACACAATTTTGCTTACACGGCCGCCAACTTCACCACTTTACACCGACTTCTTACTTTTCAAAAACTGGACTGCTCTCTTCAGGTCTTCATTACACAGTGAAACTTTTTTTCCTCCTCCAAGTCAGACTCAAACACTCTATTCTTCTTCCATCCGTCTCTCTCGCCAATTACAAAACATCCGCTCTACACATTACATCCCGCCTTTCATTTCTTAAGAACAAATTAATTTTGTATACAACTTTTCCATTTTGTCAAATTCCAGGAGACACCAAAATTACTTTTGTGTTTCTACATGCTATAAAAACCCGATATATTCTAAAACTCAACAATAATGGTGTCTACCATCTTTCCTTCTAAGAAGCATTTATAAATGTCCTATATTGTTTACTTCAAAACGAATACATGTACTTTCCAATCCGACCGTATCAATTGTATAAGTCCGTTCATAGAAACACTAATACTTAAACACTGCTTATGACTAACTAATACTATTTACAATTTTTTTTGGCCATATACAGGGCGATGAAAATCTATGATCTTGTGGTCTTTGGCATAAATTAATTTTCTAAATTTTTCCCATAAAAATTATATAACAGTGTATACATTGTAAAAAAATTAAAATTAATAATTTTAGCGAAAAGGAAAATATTAAATAGACCTGGAATGAAGGAAGGAAAGACTTATGTGGAGAACGTCAGAAAGGATCTAACTTTAAAAATTGGAAGTTCCCCTCGTGGGATAATTCCTGGTGGAAAACTTCACTCCAAAGAAATTTAAATAATATCCTTATTAGGTGGTACAACAGGAAAAACCTTTCTGTCAATCCTTGAATGAAAAAAGTTTCAAAGGGGTAGATGAAGTCAAATACAGTAAGGTCTTGTTTTATGCGGTGGATACGTTCTTCAGAAAACCGCATATAAAAAAATCGCCTAAAAAAAGACTTTACTTGCATTGAAAAGGTAGGGATACGTTACGTTTCTAAAATCACATAAAATGGTGGACGTTTGTCCACCAAACATTGTGTCTTTGATGTTTTTTTTTCTTCATTGGGCCAAATAAAATCTTAAAGAAGAAATTAAAAACGCAGACTAACGATATTAAGATTGGAAATACCTCTTCTAATGGAACGTAAAATTTTACGACACTTAATTAAATGTTTCAATCCAGAAATCAAAATGTGCTGTTTATTATACTGCAACTTGAAATCAGCAACATTTAAATTTTATTTCAAAACAATTGAGTAGCAGACTTTCTATATGCATTTTGTCCATTTTTTAAAATTTCTAGTCAAAGTTGGCATCGCAAACTATATGTATAGAGCCACCATTTTATGCCACGAAAGACGTTCTAAATGCATTCTGTTGTCTTCAAATTAAATGAAAAAAAATACCTTGGACTTTCTATGTGCTGTATGTCCATTGACGGTAGACGAACTAATCGAAGTTTGTCCGTGCGCTGTGGGCTAATGCGATTTGTTTGTCATTGGCGAACGTTGTCGTTGCATAGTAGTTGGTGTCTGTACTGTTTAATAATCATTTAAACAACTTGGTAGAGACTGGTGGATTGTTTATGGTATAAAAACTGCGCTAACTTCTTTAAAAAATTGAAGAAAATATCACAAAACGACAAGGATATTTTGCTTAAGACGGAGCTGTTTTACAGAAATGATAATCAATCTAAACAATTTTAAACGGTATGGAAACGAGAAAAGAAGCTTTTGACTTTACAATTACCTGCTCTAGAACTTCAAAATGAAATGAAACCAAAAAACTCTTAGTGGAACTATCAGGGGCGAATTGGGTCAACAATCCTGAGCTAACATGATTACAACCAATTTTTTCTGACAATGGTGACCAAAACGAAAATCTTTTTCTGGTGAAACTGATGATGATGACGTGATCGAAGGAGCTGAGCGCTGAAATTAAAATGATGATGGCCTTGGGGACCTTTGTGACATGTAAAATGTCATTACTGTTCAATTAGTTTTTAAATATTATGTTGTATTTAAAAATAAAAAAATATTTTTATGAAGCAGCTCAAGTTTTTTTACATCGTTACTATGAAAAGTCGTTCATACCGCTTTGTGTAGACAATCAAAATGCGTTTTCTCTCAGGATGACAATCTAAATGCAGTTTGTATAACAGTTTTTTCAAGTTTTTTGGGATATTCTCAATACTAGATTTTTGGCATAGAGGTATATTATTTAAATGATTTTTTATCCATATTTTAGATCTATCAGTTTTTCGTTTAATTTCTTGCCAAACGCGTAGCAGTTTTTCTCTATTTGCCAAAATTACAAAAAATGGACAAAATGCATTTAGAAAATCTGCTCCTCAATTACAGGTTATAAATATAGGTTTGGATCCTGCGTATGAAAAAAAGTTGAAAATTTGTTAAGAGCTAAAGGGTGTCTAGTCGGACAAACTTTGATATATGGGAATACTGAAACAGGGGAAGTTTTAATTATGGAACAGTTTAAAAATTTGGAACGGTCAGACCACGAAAACGTCACATTTTGTCCGACAGGACTTCCAATTGATTTATTACCCTTTCATTAAACTGTCATGCAAAAATCAAGACCGGTTGAGATATGAAAATTACATTTGGTGGGTTTTAAGAGGTAGTTATTGCGCATTTTTTGACAAACCAACAACAATTTTGTATTCATAATTGGCGCGCCTACGGGGTATGTTTTGAATTTTTTGAAAGAAAAAATTGGTACGCCACTGAGATATTTTAAATTAAAAATTATTTTTGTATTCCGCGTGTAATTTATGAAAAAGAAGCTTTCTTGTATTTTTTCGTATAGTGCACCGTTTTTATGCGAAAAAATAAAACATCTTCGCGCGTAATTTTCATTTCTTAATACATTATCAAGAACTCTCCAATATAATATTACAAAAGTAGAACAATAACAGAAAATATTACTAATTAGATTTTAACTAGGTGCAAAGCCACAAAAATGTTCAAAAATTACCTCCTTTAAGGGTGACAGAATAATTTTATATTTACCATTGGCGTCCGTACAGGTAATGGTCTGAACTTTTAAAGAAAAAAAAATAGTACGCCACTGAGATAAGTCAAATTAAAAATTATTTTTAAAGTCCTCGTTCAATTTATGACAAAAAATCATTCCTGTCTTTTTTTTTTTTGATATGCGGCGCCGTTTTTATACAAAAAAAAAACAACTTAAACGCTGACAAATTATTCGAGGTACATAGATATGCATAGGAACTTACTTCAAATACTTTGTAAACGTTAAGATGTTTTATTTTTTTGCATAAAAATGGCGCCTCATTTGAAAAAAAAACAAAAACAATTTTTTGTCGTAAATTGAACAAGGAATTCAAAAATTATTTTTAATTTGACATATCTCAGTGGCGTACCATTTTTTTCTTAAAAAGAGATTCAGGCCATTGCCCGTAGGCGCGCCAATGATGAATACAAAATGTTAATTGTATATCAAAAAATACGCAATAACTACCTCGTAAAACCCACCAATCCATAGCTCAAACGGTCTTGATTTTTGCATGAGAGTTTAATGAATGACACCCTTAAGCTCTTAACAAATTTTCAACTTTTTTTCATACGCAGGATCCAATCCTATATTTATAACCTGTAATTGTTATGAGTAATAAAATAATTCGCAGTTTGAAATAAAAATTTCAACACCCCGTATCTCGGAAAAGAAGCATTTGCGGACATACGTTTGTAGAGCAAACTGTCATTATTTTTCATGCAGAATTACCCGTGTAAGTTTTTCAGACTTATTTACTAACACCCTGTACTGAAAAAATCTGACGATTTGAGCGGAGCGTAAGTAAATGGGTGTCACAAAGTTTCACAAAAAAAGCGAATATTTCGTGAAATGAACGTCAGATCGAAAAATATTTCAAAACATTTCTCAAAAATCTATCGAATGGTACTAAACATGGCCCTCCACGGAGAAGGGTGGGGGTAAATTGAAAATTTTAAATATAATCCCCGCGATATTTCGCAAAATGAATATCACATCGAAAAACTGCAAAATACGCTTTCAAAATGTTTTTGAAAAATCTATCGAACGGTACCAAACACGACCTCCCACGGTGGTGGGGTGGGGGTTACTTTAAAATCTTAAATGGGACTCCCAAATTTTTATTGAAGACTTGGATTCTTTACGGGAAAATAAGCGACTTTTATTCGAGACATTTTTCGAATTATGGATAGATCGCGATAGAATAACTAAGATTTTTGTATAAAAAGGCAATATTCCTATCTAATGTACTTTACAGAATTGAAATTGGACTATTTAAGCGGCCTCGGGAATATTTTAAAATTATAAACAATTTTTTGGCTTATAAATAAATAGAATATCTCGGGAAATCTTAAATTAAATTAAATTTGGAAAACGGTATTGGAAACAACGTTTCCTGACGCTTTTTGGAAAAGGAAAAACGTTTAATTGCGATGAGTGGTTCCTGAGATACAATCAGTCAAAGTTGACCGGCATGTACGGCGAAGATATAAATAATACGATGGTAATTTTCAAATAATCACCTTTTTGTTTCAGTCCTCTTTCTCCACAGAAATTTTCATATCTTTAAAAGACTCGTAACATATTTTATAATAATAAAAACTCTCCAATAACAAAAATACCAAAATTTCAACCAAAAATCAGGTTGAAAAAAATTGAATCTCAAAGTTCAAAATGGGTATAGGTACTTTAAAAAAATTCATTTTTTCGGCTTCCCATGGAGAAATTTGCTTCATTTTGTTTTTGTTCCCAAGTAACTCTTTTTTTAGTTGAAAATTAAAGATTTTGTTGGAAAAGCCCGCATTTTCCAAGGAAAATTTTCGTCGAAGTAAATCGGGAAAAACATGTCTCTATGTATAATTTAATTACAGTGAATTTTTATTTTTGTGTGTTTGGTGTAAAGTTAAAATCTTTGAAGTTATAGAGAAATAATTTGAAAAAACACGATTTTTGGCCGCCATTTTGTTTAAAAAAAAATAGCACACTATCTTTGGACTTTGTATACCAATATTATTAATATATAAAGTCATAAGATTCGATTCCAGCAATAAATTTGGTGGTAAATAACTTTTCCCAAAAATGGCCTATTCTCCGATAATCTGCCCAGACTACAAGAGAAAGAAATTGCTGGGACGCTCCGGTTTGTCAAAAAATGACGGATTACCATTATTTTTCGAGAATTTGCCATTTTAAAATTTGACGAAAATTCGAAAGGCTGCCCATAAAAAAATAATTATAATATAGTTTTTTTGTCGAAAAACGACGTTTTTTAGAGTTTATACGATTCCCCATGAAAAAAACAAATGCGGGGATGCTCCAGTTCATAAAAAATGACGTATTAACGTTATTTTTAATTTTTAGTATAATTTTAAGTATTAAAATTAGATTAATATTTAAATAAAAATACAATTAACATGTTTAAAATATATTTGTTTCGTTTAAATCATAAAAAAAGTATAACTTCTTACGTACAAAGTAAACACACTCTTTTTATATACCTATTCATCGTCAAGAGGTAAGAATAAGTCGAATTTACTAGCGCTCTAATGATAGATGTACTATTAATCCATCAGCAGACATACGGTAGACTTGGTTAAGTTAAAGATAATATAAGTTTGAGATAAACATGTCATGAATATGCAACAAGATGTGCCTTTAGGCGAATTGCTTTTAATTATGTTTAGAATATTGCAAATTTCCATCTATTTCCGAAGAACATAAACCAAAAAGTATTCAATTTTAGCATGCACAAGTTGAGAAAGTTAATTAAAAATTGTAAAATCGTTGCATCAGAATAACAAGATTCTATCTGCAATTTTTGTCTAAATTGAGAATTTTATGTAACTTGGTTCTATTTTATGTTATTCACCTTAATATGATACTTCGGCCCACACGGCCGAAACAAGACCAGATACAAGCAAAACACGAAGACATGTGGAAACCAACGAAATGAAGATCTTAAGAAGGATTGTTGGAAAAGGACTACAAGATAGGGTAAGAAGTGAGGAAATCAGACGCATATGTGGGGTAGACAATATAAATACCTGGGTAAAGAACAGAAAATAAAAGTGGAATGAGCACATAAGCAGGATGTCTGAATCAAGGATAGTAAGAATAGCCAGGGACAAGTCACCGTTAGGCAGGAGAAGTATAGGACGCCCAAGGAAAAGATGGAATGAAAACTTAGAGGCAAAATGAAAGGCACCGTTGAAGAAAAACAGGTAGTACTGCCTATTTAAAAGAAGAAGAAGAAGAAAAAGAAGAAGAAGAAGAAGAAGAAGAAGAAGAAGAAGAATATGACACTAGCACCGACATATATTAACAGGTGGCTGAAATACGTAAGTTTCAAGGTTCTGTCTGAGAGAATTTTAAATGTTGATAAGTTAACAAGGTTCTAACTGAAATAAAAAACAGTCAACTAAGTACACAAGGTCCTATCTGCAAGAACTAAAAGTGTTGATAAGTTAACAATAAGACTTTATTAAATAACTTGAAGTTGTTTTATTATACACTGTTTGTTAAACAAGGGTATATGTGGAAATTAGAACTTGATTAAATAAGTTTAATTCATTTCTCCAATCAGAAATCCTTTGTATTAACTATTAATTGAAGTAACCTTTTACTGCTAATAAAAATATATTAATTTTTTAAAAAAATTACAATGTTAACATATACAAGTGGCGATAATAGTAAAATAAATACAAATCATAAAATCTTTAAACAGTCATAACCAGGCGCGGATCTAGAAAATCTTAATATGGGGGGTCAGACGTACTGCAAATAATTTATTGCCCAGATTTAGCCATACGACTCACGCTTACTCAAAGGATAAAATTCAGTCATCTTAGATACCTACGGTATTAAAATAATTGAGCTCTGGTTGACAGAAAAAAATAATAAATAATTAAAAAATGAAAATGAATAACCATGTTCAATTTCGTAGCAAAACGAAAATAGAGCCGCACTATATTCTAGTCCAATCAGAGAGTGCAGCAAGCACCTCTACCGGTTTCGAAACTTATTAGTCTCTCATCAGGAGGCACATATGCTGCTCTCTCTGATCCAAGCAAAACAAACCCCGGCGTGCAGTCACGGATTGCAACGAACGAAATGGCATAGATGCCCTAGCGGCAACTGCTAGCAAAAGACTAAGTTTTCAATCTAATGGCATATAAAACAACATAATGTTACTCTACATCCCACCAGACTGAAAACAATGGAAACCGCCTCTGATTTGTAAAATTCCCTCATCTTCCTTAGTCTCAGCATCCGTTATGGCTTGCAAATTCTAGAAGCCTCGGAGGTGTAACCAGAGAAGGTTCCCATTGTTTTCAGTCTGGTGGGATGTAGAGTAACATTATGTTGTTTTATATGCCATTAGATTGAAAACTTAGTCTTTTGCTAGCAGTTGCCGCTAGGGCATCTATGCCATTTCGTTCGTTGCAATCCGTGACTGCACGCCGGGGTTTGTTTTGGTTGGATCAGAGAGAGGAGCATATGTGCCTCCTGATGAGAGACTAATAAGTTTCGAAACCAGTAGAGGTGCTTGCTGCACTCTCTGATTGGACTAGAATATAGTGCGGCTGTATTTTCGTTTTGTAAAGAAATTGAAAATGGTTATTCATTTTTGATTTACATGCTTACTCTGATTGGAGTACGAAGGGAACCATTCTCGTTGGAACTTTACCGCGCTGAGCAGATGGGACTTGAATTATAAATTGTAAAATTCCCTCATCTTCCTTAGTCCCAGCATCCGTTATGGCTTGCAAATTGTAGAAGCCTCGGAGGTGTAACCAGAGAAGGTTCCCATTGTTTTCAATCTGGTGGGATGTAGAGTAACATTATGTTGTTTTATATGCCATTAGATTGAAAACTTAGTCTAATAAAAAAATACTTATAGACTAAATACAATAGGGGGTCCATGGACCCGTTGACCCCTCTGTATCCGCGCCTGGTCATAACTAAAAATAGCTACGTAGGCAGTTAGAACTTTGTTGTTCCAATGCAACGAAATGGTAAGACCAGCAACGTCAAAGTGGTCAGAATTTTCAATATGGATTCGGTCTAATAGATTAAGTAAAAAAAGGGTATTGTCTTGTTGCAATATGCAGAATGATTTGACAATAAAAAAAATAATTCTAATATATTGTTGTGATCTGCTTCTTATTAATTTTATATTGATTATTATTTATTTAATTAATCATTTAATTGTCGCAAATCATATATCAAAATTGAATAAAAAATCTCAGGGTGCCTTTTAATATATATAAAAAAAAAACCAAATTATCTTACGTTATATTTATCTTCTCTCGTGGGTTCAGTATCTCTGAGTTGATCCTAATCGGGATAAAATAGGGAAAATAAATAAAGCAAACTATTAAAATAAAAATACAGAATTGTCTTTTATTTATCAAATTAATACTCTGAAAACTATCGAATCTAAAAAACCTGTGGACACAGATGTCCGAATGAAATTTATACCACTTAAAATTAATATCTTTACAAAAAACAATTTATCGGTTTGTTCCCGATGACTTTGGTAAAACAAACTAAACCAAACAAAATTATGTCTTCGCAAGGTTACCTATATTTACTATTTATATTTTGAAATATTGGAACTTTAATTCATATGCTTTTTTACTCAAAAATTTATTTCCCGAACATAAAAATCTCTTTCACATAAATTGACTGACCTTTTGCTTGCCTCACTCGGATGTCTTCTCGTGACCCCAAACAGCTCTCCCTCGTTGATTATGGTAAAGGCTACTCATCAAAGCCTCTCTCCGTTGTCCAGCTTCAAAACTGTCAGCATACCAGCACTAATTCTCCAACAAACCATGTTTCTTTGACACGTTCTCGTTTCAAACAAAACTCCAAAAAATTCTCTGCTCTCCTTCTCACAATACTACAGAATCAAAGAGGTATTTCGTCTCGATTTGATCTGTCGCTCGTTCCACTTTTCAACACTATTCTCCACTATCAACCAGCCACTGATATATGCTAACTATCTACTCCACTTAACACGTCGAAAACCGCTTCTTCTCGCTGCCAACAACATAATGAATTATTTTTCACTCTCTCTCAATCATCCAATCCATCTTTTCCCCTTCCACATTCCAAGAATCAGAACATTGACTTTTCCATTTGACAAACAACAGTCACCCTCAAATTTGTTCCGACAATCCTAATTACTTTCGGAGAAACTCTCCCACATATACTCGTATTGAAATGAAGATATTAAAATTCCAACTTTCTTTTCAATTATCACTTTCGAGAAATTATACAGTAAACAATTTTTTTCCATTTTAAATCTAAATACATAGTTCTTTTCACTTTAATTATTCACAAAAGTCTTTAATGGTTCCGCGGAAAGCTCGTTAAAAGAGAAATCTATTTACATCCTAACTAAATTCTAATAACTTTTAAAACAGCTCAATATACAGGGTGTATCAAATTTATGTGCCCGCGTTATTTAAAAAAATTTAATTTAATTTTCATTTTGCTTTTGATTGATAAAATGCAAACACAATAACATCCCCGCCTTGTTTTGAGATAAAATCAGTATTATTAAGTTCAACAAAAAAAATTTGATTTTCTCTCGACAACAACACTTTTCTCTTGTTATCATATTATCCTAACCTAATTCTCTTATCCTACCTTATATTTTATGCATTTGTTTTTATTCGTGGTATTTGTACACATCATGGATATTGTAAACTCCTCGTATCTTTTCTGAATCCACATGCCTCAGGACATAACTGTTTATTCCATTTTCATTGTGCACGATGTATGGACCCTCGAAAATAGGCATCAGTTTTGCGCAAACGTCCCCAGTGAGATTTGATACTCGTAATGCTCTTACTAGCACCTTTTCTCCCTTCTGAAAAGTCACTGGGCGTCATCTCCTATTATGATTTTGTCTTTGGAGATATTTTTCATTACTGCGCTGCAGCCTCCTTTGCACAATTTCCAAGACTTGTTGGTATTCCCTCTGCTCAGGTTCTTCCCATGGCCGTAATGGCATAACACCCTTCATGATATATTCCGGAGTCTCTTTTGTCACCGTACTTGGAATCGTGTTTAAGTAGTTTTCTATTTCTGCCACTTTCCTGTCCCATCGTCTATGTTGTCCATTTGCAGCAATGCGAAGGAATTTCGTAGTCTCCTGTATAAAACGCTCTGAAGGATTACTTTGAGGATGTCGGATACTGACGAAATTTGTCCCTATTCCCCTGTCTTGAAGCTGTCCCTTGAAACGCTCACTCCGGAAATACGTCGCATTGTCTAACAGAATTCTTCTTGGTGTTCCTACGGTGGCTATAAAATTGTCAATCTTTCTCATTATTTCTTCCCCCTTTGTTGTACGGCAACTGTATAACTTTACGTATTTTGAAAATATATCAACCATCACCAAAATATGCTTGTTCCTTTGCGTGGTCATTATCAGATCACTTAACATATCTATTGCCACAATATCCAATTTTTGACGGGATACAATATTTTTAGCAATATTTTCATTTCTGAAATTTCTGCTTTTATATTTTTGACATATTTCGCATTTTTGGGTCACTTCTTTGGCAATCCGGTAATCCTTTCGACAGATATAGTTTTCTCGAAAAACCAGCCATACCTTCCTGCTACCGATATGCCCATTGTCATTGTGTAATTTTTGTATGATCCTCTCTGCCAATGTCTGTGTTACCAAATATAGTTCCTTTCCATCGATTCTTTTGAAGAATATGTCATTTTCTCTCTCCGCTCTTCTTTTTTCCTTTTCCTCCAGTTCTTCTTGATTTATTCTTATTTCGTTTAACGAAAATAAACCTTCCTCTTGTGTCAAGATATTTAGTCCCACCTGAAAAACAATTCCTTCCTTTTTTCCAGTGTCTTCATCACGTGTGAGGGCGTCGGCTATTATGTTGTCTTTTCCTTTTATGTATCGAAACTCAAAATCATACTCCTGCAGCAACAAAATTCCTCGATGTACACGATTGTTAACCAGTCGATTTTTCATGATATGCACTAAAGCTGCGTGATCTGTTTCAATTGTAAATTTTGCTCCCAATAGATAAAACCTTAACCTATTTACACAAAAAAGTACGCTAGCAAACTCTAATTCAGTCACACTGTATTTTCTTTCGTGTGTTTTTGTCACCCGGGAAATAAAACAAATTGGCACTTCTTGATTGTTCTGTATCTGCGACAAAACTCCCGCGAATTTTTGGATGGACGCATCAGTTCGTAATATGAAAGGTAAATTGTACATGGGATGATATATTTTAGTTCCTTTCGAGAATTCTTCTTTTAATATTTGGAAAGCTTTCTCTTGTTCTTCTTTCCAATTCCATTTAACACCTTTTTTCAGTAATTTTATCAATGGAATCTCCTTCTGGCTTAAATCAGGAATTAGTTTTTTGAAATAGTTGATCGTACCAAGAAAACCTCTCAATGTTTTTAAATTCGTTGGCCTTGGGTATTCATCTATGAGTTTTATCCGGTCCTCGGCTAAACTAACTGTTTTTGTTTCCAATTTAAAACCCAAATATGTCACTTCTTTTTGAAAAAATTGACATTTTTCAATATTCAATTTTAATCCGGCCTTGTCCAGCTCTTCTAATATAATTTTTATGTGTTTTAAATGACTCGATTTATCTGGTGAAAAGATTAGTAAGTCGTCAATGTAGTGTACTATAAAATCTTCATACCTGTTTAATATTGTATGCAGAGCTCTTACCAGTGCTGCACAAGCACTTTGTAACCCAAAAGGCACTACTTTAAATCGGTACACAATACCATCGATCGAAAAAGCGGTGTAGTTTCTACATTTTTCTGCTAAAGGTATCAACCAAAAACTACGTTTTAAGTCAATTTTAGAAAAAATATGTGATCCTGTAATTCTCCCAAAAATAGCCTCGATGTTGAGAGGTGATTCATATTGAGATACCGTGTGTTGATTTATATTCCGGGCATCCAAACATAGTCTCAATTCTCCACTGCTTTTTTTAACAATCACGTTTGGGTTGATATACGGAGAGTCACATCTCTCTATGATTTGATTTTCTAACATTTCATTGATTTCTCCTTTCACCTCCTGTCGGTACTTATATGGGATGGGGTAAGTTTTCGATCGAAAATTTCCTAAGTCTTTCACCTCAAATGAATGTTCATACTTTTTGGCTACTCTGTTTTCTTCATTTATTAAATTTTCATACTCCCTCAATATTTCACGCAGTTCCTTCTCCTTTTCTTCTCCACATATCAATTTTATTTCTTTCTCCTCCGATTCTTTACACATGTTTATTGTGTACTCTGCATCCTCCATTTTGCATACTTCTTCGTCAAATACCACAGTTTCCATGATATCTTTTTCGTTCTCTTTTTCTAATCTGATCTCTTTTTCTTCTGGGCTCATCTCTTTTTTCGAGGAATCCCAATCTTTATTTTCATTTGTCAATCTTCTTTCTTCTTTTTCTTCTTCTGGGCTCATCTCTTTTTTCGAGGAATCCCGAGCTTCATTGTTTTTACTTATCTTCTCCTTCTTTCTTTTCTTCTTTTTCTGTCCTTGCTTAATTGCCAAATTCATTTCCACCGTTTGTTTTTTGTCTGCATTATCCTTTTTCCGTTTCTCATGTTCCTTGTCCATTTCCAGAATGTTAGGTTCTTCTTCTTTTCCATCTGTGATTTTCATCGTGTTATTTTTGAAATCTATCACCACATGTTTTTCTGACAATTCATCCACTCCTACGATCATATCATGCATCATGTTTGGCATTATAACACATTGTAGTGCATAAAATTTCTTCCCCAATCGAACCCTTATTCGTATTCCTTCATTTATTGTTGCCAAAGTCCGTTTATTTGCGCCCACTAAATTTACCCTGGGAATTTTGTAAATCAAATTCGTCAAATCAACCTCTTCTATTACTTTCCTGTTAATCAAAGTAATTTCTGAACCAGTATCAATCATAATTTTAATCGGTTTCTCATTTATAAAACCATCTACCAATTTTAAATTAGATCCACTTCCTTTATCATTATTTCCTGCTAATTTAATAAATTCCTTCGGGTGACAAAAAATTCCTGTTTGCTCTTTTGTTTTTAGTGAGCGCTTTCGTGAAAAGACGCTTGCTGTTCTTCTTCGCTTCTTCTTCCGTCGCTTTGTCTCTCATCCTCATATTGATATATTTGCGTGTTGTTTACCGCTCTTCTGTTTTCTCTTTGTCTGTCGGACCCGTATCGGTTTCCACGATTTTCCTGTTGATTCCTTCTATTATCATTTCTGTCCTCTTGATTTGTGCGGGTGTTATTTCTATTCTGGTTTTCTCGATATCTGTCTTCGTTCCATTGCCGATTTCTTTGTTCATAGTTTCCTCTTCCGTTGTCTCTATTTTCGTTTTCTCTTCTTGTATAATCTCTCCTAAAGTTCTGTCTTCTATCTCTATAGTCTCGATTTTCGCGTTGTCTATAATTATCTTGCGATCTTCTTATTTCTCTTTCTCTCATTTTTGCTTCTCGTATTTGTAAGAATTGGCACAAACTGTCGATATCTTTGTAGTTTTGTAAAGTTATGTGATCTTCTAAGGTATCTTCAAAATGTCTGGCTATCAGTTCTACTAGCTGTTCGGAAGAATAATTGTACTGTAGATGTTTTGCATTATTATATAATTGTAGTGCATATGTTTTCTCTGAAATACCCATTCTTTCATGGTACCTCCCATTTTGCAATTCCTTGTTTATTTCTAGCTGTTGTATTTTTCCCCAGAAATAACTCAGGAACTTTTGTTCGAATTTATGCCAATTGTCCAATTCTTCTTCTTTGCTATCGAACCATAAACTTGCCTCATCTTTAAGATGGTTCCTTATCGTTTCTTTGGCTGTCTCGAAGTTACCGATGTGTCGTATTTTCTTTTTCAAATTGTTTATGAAAATTACTGGGTGTAATTTTTTTACATCCCCGCCAAATCTTATTTTCACATCCTCTGTACTATGGATAATCGTTTCCCTTCTTTCTCCGGAATTTTGTTGATTCTTGATTTCCTCCATTTGTCTTTCTATTTCTCGTCTGTCCTCTTGTAAAGCATTTTCAAATTTGTTTTCCAACTTATTCTCCAAATTTTCTAGTTCCTTTTTCTGGCAATTGTTTATCTCCTTCATTTTGATTTTGATTTCTTTAATCTCTATCTCCTGTTTCTCGCTCTTTTCTGCAATCTCTTCGATTTTTTTAATCATTTCCTTTTTGATACTCTCTATATTTCTGTTGTTTTCTTCTATCGCTTGTTTTGTTTCCTGTTGATTGTCATCCATTTTTTGTTCCATTTTTTGTTGTGATTCATCCATTTTTTGATCCACTTTATCCATTTTCTTTGATGTTTCTTCCTGATTTTTATCCATTGCTTGTTTGTTTCCTCCTGATTTTTATCCATTGTCCTTTTTGCTTCATCCATTGCTTGTTTTGTTTCTCTTTGATTGTCATCCAGTTTTTGTTGTGTTTCATCCATTTTCTGTTCCATTCTTTGTGACTGGAGTTGCATCATTTGTAATAATTTATCTATTCCTGATAATTCCTGATTTTCTGATGCCATGATTGTTGTTTCGAAAATGTCTTCTTGTTCTATAAGTTCTTCTTGTTCCAAATGTTCTTCTTGTTTTTTGTTTTCTTTGCTTTTGCTTCTGGTTGTTATCGACATGTAGTTAAAATTTATCCCCGCCTAATATGAAATTCGAAAATACCTTGTATGCTGTCGAGACGAAAATTTTTCTCTCCCCAAATATAATCACTTTATCCCACAAATTTTTAAATATTTCAAATCTCAAATCAATCAAAAATAAAATAAATATGTAAAAATTGTACCTAGATAAAAATTATGTCACACAAATATTTCAAAAATTTTAAATATATCAACTTTTTCCGACGGGCAAATAAATTTTCCTTCACCTGTTTTTCCGTTTCCTATTCCCTTCAAATTCACAACCAGAGATACTTTAAGGCCCCACGTTGGGCGCCATGTTGTTGTGATGTGCTTCTTATTAATTTTGTATTGATTATTATTTATTTAATTAATCATTTAATTGTCGCAAATCATATATCAAAATTGAATAAAAAATCTCAGGGTGCCTTTTAATATATAAAAAAAAACCAAATTATCTTACGTTATATTTATCTTCTCTCGTGGGTTCAGTATCTCTGAGTTGATCCTAATCGGGATAAAATAGGGAAAAGAAATAAAGCAAACTATTAAAATAAAAATACAGAATTGTCTTTTATTTATCAAATTAATACTCTGAAAACTATCGAATCTAAAAAACCTGTGGACACAGATGTCCGAATGAAATTTATACCACTTAAAATTATTATCTTTACAAAAAACAATTTATCGGTTTGTTCCCGATGACTTTGGTAAAACAAACTAAACCAAACAAAATTATGTCTTCGCAAGGTTACCTATATTTACTATTTATATTTTGCAATATTGGAACTTTAATTGGACGGCGTTATGCAGAAAGCTACCAACCCTCAATATATCAAATATTGGGTTGGATGCATATTTGGACAACAAAATACGAGTTCTGTATTCTGTAAAAACCTACCACCTCCAGATTAATATATAACCTATAAAACTATAAAAATGCTAAGCCACGTATTAAATTTATCTGATATTCTAATTTGCAGAAACCTACCAACCCACTTGGTAGCATTTTAATAAAGCGCCACTTGCATCCAAGTGGGTTGGTAGCTTTCTGCAAATATTAGGCTCTACAGTTATAATAACCTAACCTAATAATTTTATGTATTGTTTTGCGTGTGGTTTACTGGATCACCGGCTTGTTTAATGTGTTTTAGTAGTGGTCTAGATTGTCTAGATGTACAAGCAGGAATAAACCAATCCCGTAAGCTTAATGTCATACAAGAACATATTCTACACGAAATTTAATTTGAAAATAAAGCCATTAAAAAAAGACACCTGCAATATTTGCGATACTTTTAAAATGAAAATTGATAATGAAAAGGATGAAGAAAAAAAGAAGAGTTCAAGCAGGAACATACGAAGCATTTTCAAGTTGCAGAGGAGGCACAGAAAATGAGAAGAGATGATTTCAAGATAGCGACTGAACAAACAGATCAAGAGTGTTTAAGTTTTGACTTGGAAAAACCCTACCGCTTCCCAGAATACCTACAGGCATCGTATTTTATAAGCGTCAGTTGTGGGTGTATAATGCAGGAATACACAATACACAGTGCTAAAGGAAATGGAGGATACAGCTACCTTTGGGTAGAAGGTTCAGATGGAAGGGGCGCCCAAGAAACAGGCTATTGCCTTATAAAACATGTTACAACTAAATTAACTCCAGAAAACATCTTACGCTTTGGTGTGATTCTTGCGGTGGGCAAAATCGAAATATTAAGTTAATACTTACACTTAAATCAATTTTGCATGGGACACGCACAAACCTAGAAAGCATTACCGTAAAATATCTCTGTTCTGGTCATAGTTTTTTGCCTAACGACACTGATTTCACTGATATCGAGTCGGCTCTTAAACGACAGCAAAGACTATATACCCCAAATGACTATATCGAGGTAATGCGTTCTTGTAGAAAGCAGAGACCATTGGTAGTAACCCAACTGCACGTCGAAGATTTTTTAGGCGTAATAAACATTGAGAAAAAAATTACTAATCGCAAAGTGACCGAAGATATAGAAAAAATTAATTGGTTGAAGATTAGGTCAATCAAAATAGAAAAGTCTGACCCATTTCGGCTAATGATACAACACGATTCTTCACAACGGTATCAAAATATTTCTATCAAAAAATTTTCTCGGGGTAGAACTGCTAACGAAGAAATCTTTAGCGATTTAGTACCACTGTGGCCTAACGGAAAACCTATCGCTGAGGCGAAATTACAAAATTTAAAGGAAATGATGCACCTTATTCCTACTGATGCATTGACTTTTTATCAAAATTTGCAGGATGCCAATGTAACTGAATATGTTGAGGGTTACAATGTCAATGTTGAGGATTTAGATTTTGAAGTGGATGAAGTAGATTAATATTAAAATTTATTAAATTAATACGTTAAATATTCATATCCTTAACTTTCCTGTAAATAAAAATTATTTTTTCTTACTTTACTGTTGTTTTTATTTAATTTTGTTGGTATTAATTTCCCACTTTGCAAAATGCAGAAACCTACCAATCCACAAAAATTTGCCATTTCTCTTTTTAATTTACGATTAAAATATTTAAAATTGTAGAAAATACCAAAATATTTATTCACAGTCAAAAAAAAGTTACAAAGTAGTAGCAACATATCCTACAGATTTTTTAAATCAATAAAAACTTTAAACTTGATTATCTCAGTTTGCCACTATTGAGGGTTGGTAGCTTTCTGCATAATGCCGTCCAATTCATATGCTTTTTTACTCAAAAATTTATTTCCCGAACATAAAAATCTCTTTCACATAAATTGACTGACCTTTTGCTTCCCTCACTCGGATGTCTTCTCGTGACCCCAAACAGCTCTCCCTCGTTGATTATGTTAAAGGCTACTCATCAAAGCCTCTCTCCGTTGTCCAGCTTCAAAACTGTCAGCATACCAGCACTAATTCTCCAACAAACCATGTTTCTTTGACACGTTCTCGTTTCAAACAAAACTCCAAAAAATTCTCTGCTCTCCTTCTCACAATACTACAGAATCAAAGAGGTATTTCGTCTCGATTTGATCTGTCGCTCGTTCCACTTTTCAACACTATTCTCCACTATCAACCAGCCACTGATATATGCTAACTATCTACTCCACTTAACACGTCGAAAACCGCTTCTTCTCGCTGCCAACAACATAATGAATTATTTTTCACTCTCTCTCAATCATCCAATCCATCTTTTCCCCTTCCACATTCCAAGAATCAGAACATTGACTTTTCCATTTGACAAACAACAGTCACCCTCAAATTTGTTCCGACAATCCTAATTACTTTCGGAGAAACTCTCCCACATATACTCGTATTGAAATGAAGATATTAAAATTCCAACTTTCTTTTCAATTATCACTTTCGAGAAATTATACAGTAAACAATTTTTTTCCATTTTAAATCTAAATACATAGTTCTTTTCACTTTAATTATTCACAAAAGTCTTTAATGGTTCCGCGGAAAGCTCGTTAAAAGAGAAATCTATTTACATCCTAACTAAATTCTAATAACTTTTAAAACAGCTCAATATACAGGGTGTATCAAATTTATGTGCCCGCGTTATTTAAAAAAATTTAGTTTAATTTTCATTTTGCTTTTGATTGATAAAATGCAAACACAATAATATATTTTCTTTTTCGTGCACATGTAGGCCAAGCTAAGACAAGATATGAAGCAATACCGATGGATTAGGGTTTGGAACTAGAAATGAAGCTGGAGATGAAATACTTGAATTAGCAACAACATTAGATATGGCGACTGTTTTTTTTTTAAATTAAGAAACTCAACTTACTTCGTACAGAAGTTGACAAATCACTCCCAAATAGACTTTTTCAGGACAACGAAAGAAGACATACGTGAATGCAGGGACTGCAAGGCAATAGTTGGTAATACAGTAAGCTAATAACATAGGCTGCTTGTGCTGGACATCCAAGTATCAAGCGAAACTAAACCAAAATATCAGAGAGGGCCACAAAAAATCAAGTGGTGGATGCTAAAAAATGAGACAAAAGTATAGTCAGGTTAGAAAAAGTGTGTTTGAACATCAAAGGAAGCCTTTACAATTTGGAGAAATATATAGAAAAACATCAGGAAAGAAGTTTGAGAATAAAGAGACTTGGTGGCGGTCAAAAGTGGAATCAAGGGAAAATTATATAAAAGGTGGCAAAAAAAATAGATCTGACACAGATCTTCAAAACTATGTGGTCGTCAAAAAGAAAGCGAAAGTTGCAGTAGCAAAATCTAAAGCAGAAGCGTATACAAACCTATACGATCAACTTGATACTAGGGAAGACGAAACACAAACAAAGATATATAAACTAGCCTAACAGAGAGCAAAAATAAGGCAAACATTTTTATTCAGATTAGATCAATCCGAAATGAGAATAATAAAATACTAATTCACCAAAAGGATGTCAAAAAGAGATGAAGAAAGACTTTGACAATTTATTACATGAAGAATTTGACAGAAAACCTGTGGAGTTAACGGAGACCGTAATAGCAACGGTCATCAAAATAGCAATCGAGGAAGTGGCTCAAGCGCTTTAAAAAATAAATAAAGGAAAAACAATCGGACTAGATGATATCTCTGGGGAAGTATGGAGAGCATTATTAGAGACAGGGATAAGTTGGCTAACAGAATGGAGAAGCAGCATATTGGTACCTGTTTACAAAAACAAGGAAGCTATACAACAATGAACAAGCTTCAGGGCTATAAAACTACTGAGTCAAACCATGAAAATATAGGAAAGATTAATTAATAGACGGCTACGTGAAGAAATCGAAATATCCGATAATCAATTTGGCTTTATGCAGGACAGATCAACAACAGATGCAATTTTCATTATAAGGCAATTAATAGAAAAATAGAGGAATAAAGAAACAAACAAATATAGTATTCGTTGATCTTGAAAAAGCATATGATAGAGTTACTCGAGAGATTCTGTGGTGGACACTTAATAAAAAAGGAGTCCCTGGTGAATATGTAAAGATTGTGAGAGATATGTATGACGGAGGAAAGAATAGTGTTAGGACAGGTGTGGGAGTGACTGATAAATTTCATGTAAAAGGAGGATTGCACCAAGGTTCGGTGCTTAGTCCTAATTGATTCTCATTAGTTTTGGACCAAATAACAGCGAAACTACAGGCTAATATTCCAAGGCGCTTTATGTATGCTGATGATGTATTGTTAGTAGGAAATAATAGTGAAAGAGACTTATTACAAAAATTGGAATAGTGAAGACAAACTTTGTAGGAAAAAGTTTTAAAACTTAGTAGGACAAAGCAGATATATTTGGAATGTTTATTTAAAGATGGAGTTACGACAAATAAAATGGTATCTTTGGATGGTAACTGAAGGCCAGCTAAGCTAAAACAGCCATAAGACCGGTTCTGCTGTACAGAACTGAATGTTGGGAAGGGAAAAAAAAAGAGGGACAACGAATGCATGTGACGGAAATGAGAATGCTTAGACGGATGAGTGAAGTGACAAAACAGGATAAAATTAAAAACGAGTATATTTATAATATGAGTCATGTTGAACGTCGAGACGTTAATCGCCCAATACGAAGAATAGCTGAAGTGCAGATTCCTGGAAGGAGTAGGAGAGGAAGACCAAAGAAGACCTGGGGAGACGCTTAGACAGGACATGTTGGTAAATGCGATTAATATTAATGTGACCCAAGATAAAATTGTACAGAGAAATGCAATTAGGAAGCGGCACAAAATATAACCAACATCACTGACTTAATAGTATGGTATAATTAGACCCAAACCCAGACATCCAAAGTGAAAGTTATCTTTCAACACCAAATTATTCTATATGGTCCACATAATGTTCAAAAAAAAGTCACACCATTTTGAGCGTCGGGTTTGGGGGGGAGAGGGGGGAGAAATCGGTAAATTCGTAGTTTTTTACGTTTTTCCTAAATATTTTTAAAACTATACAATTTAGCATAAACAACCTTTTATACAAAAATGTTCTACATTAAATTTGAAATAAAAAAGGCCCTATGCATAATCCTTCTAAAATGAACGGTTTCCAAGTTACTGAAGTAGTATAGTATAATTGGCCCAAAAAAGGCCTAACCTAAAAATCCAAAGTAAAAGTTTTCCTCCAACACCAAATTGTTCTATATAGTCCACATATTGTTCAGTAAAAAGTTAAACCATTTTGAGCGTCCGGTTTGGGGGGGAGATGGGGGAGAAATCGGTAAATTAGTAGTTTTTTAAAGTTTTTCGTCAATATTTCTAAAACTATACCTTAGCTTAAAAAATGTTCTATACAAAATGTTCTAAATAAAATTTAAAACAAAAAAGGTCTTACACATAATTGTTATAAAATCAACAGTTCCAGAGTTATGGAGGGTGAAAGGTGGAGGTTTTCGATACTTTTTATATCTTCTGGGCAATTCCCTACTGATTTTCTTTAACAGGATTGTGTTTTATAAATGAAATTTGCTATTTCAATGGCCGATAGTATGTTAGTGATCAGCCCTTAAAGGAACGTCAACCTCACCACCCAAAATTATCATCAATTACCCAAAAAATATAAAAAGTATCGAAATTCTCCACTTTTCACCCTCCGTAACTCTGGAACCGTTGATTTTATAACAATTACGTATCGAACCTTTTTTGTTTTAAATTTTATGTAGAACATTTTTGTATAGAACATTGTTTACGCTAAAGTATAGTTTTAGAAATATTGACGAAAAACGTAAAAAAAAGCTACTAATTTACCGATTTCTCCCCCATCTCCCCCACAAACCGGACGCTCAAAATGGTGTAACTTTTTACTAAACCATATGTGGTCCATATAGAACAACTTGGAGTAGGAGGAAAACTTTTATTTTGGATGTCTGGGTTAGGCATTTTTTTGGACCAATTATACTATACTACCTCCGTAACTTTTGATCCGTTTATTTAAGAAGGATTATGCATACGACCTTTTTTATTTCAAATTTAATGTAGAACATTTTTTTATAGATGGTTATTCATGCTAAACCGCGCAGTTTTAGAAATATTGACGAAGAACGTAAAAAACTACGAATTTACCGATTTCTCCCCACTCTCCCCCCCAAACCCGACGCTCAAAATGGTGTGACTTTTTTCTGAACATTATGTGGACCATATAGAACAATTTGGTGTAGAAGGATAACTTTCACTTTGGATGTCTGGGTTATGCCATCTTTTGGATCAATTCTATCATACTATAAGGGCAAATGCGCAAAATGTCGCCTGTCAAAATATTCAATGTGTTTTAAAAGCATCTATTTTATTTCGAATCCTGAGGAAACTAATAAATATTTTTGTAAAATTTAAACGCAGAATGAAAGACTACATTATTGCCGAGGGCTGAAATTCTCTTAGAATAAACAAAATATTTCTTTTGAATGAGATATTTGAAATTAAAAATTACAAAATTTTCTCCTTTTTCAAACCTGTAACTTATTACAATAAACATTCTAGAAGTTTTCAGGAACTTTTACCCTCGGTAATAATGTAATCTTTTAGTCTGAGTTTAAATTTTTCAAAAATACTTATTAGTTTTCTCAGGATTTAAAAAAAATGAATACATTTAAAACACATTGAACATTTTGACAGGCGACATTTTGCGCCTATACCCTTAACATGAAACGTAAGTTAATCATTGCTACGTCAAAAATGTATTTTGTCTTTGAACTAAAGGTGTTTCAAAATAAAATTCAATTGTATCAGGTAGACCTAACAATTTGATTACATGGTTTTACTTTAATACCTACGCTACTGATTGTATTCTTCGAACATCCACTTTAAAACTGTCTTCCTTGCGTCGATTAATTACTTGAAATTTGAAATTTCATACTCCTCCCTAATATCAATCAGCCATGGATGTGTCATTAACAAAAACAAAAGCCGCGAGCATCATCAAGAAGGCAGAAAGGTGAATTAACAATTGATGATCGAACCCGGGAAGATCCTCGGCGGCTTTGAAAATGGATTTTTTGTTGCACCTTCCACCTCACCTGTAACTTATTGATATTAAAAAGTCATCAATGAGGTTTTTTAAAGGCTTTTCGTCGTTTTTTAGGTCGTTATTCGTAATTAGTGAATGAGTGTGTCGATAATGATGATCTTATAGTCCAGGCTGTATCGTCGTCCCCGTTGGACAAATTATTCCAATTCGATTCTTTTGCACAAACTTATTCACAAAGAGGTCCTTAGTCGTTTGCCAGGCGGTACCGTGGTCGTTTAAACAAATTCACAACAATAATTTTTTCACTTCTGACAAATATTTTTTTAGATCACTTGTTTAGATCACAATCCAAAAGTTCTCACTGTACATAAATTATACAGACAATCAGACAGACATTATAAAAAAATATAAAAATATTTTTCTACGAGCGTGCAAAAATGTCTACTTTCGCGCACGCATTTTAGTTTAGAGTTTAGAAAGTTTCACTTTTCCGCACGCGTGTTACTTTTCCGCACGCGGTTTTTACTTTTCCGCACGCGTGTTAATTTAGATATGTTAATATGGTCTTAAAGTAATTATAATACATGCAATAAACTAATATTTAGATATTATTTACTAATTTATTTCAATAGATCTTATTGTGTTCCTGTTTTAATGAAATTAACGCGACAATTCGATGAAATAAAATTATTTTGACATAATATTCGAAAGTCAAATCGGTACACAATAACAGTCGTTTTAAATCATCGTCATGGAAACCAAGATCGTCGTCATGCTAACTAATTATATTGAAAGTTTGGTTTTGACAACCTTGTCAAAGAATTAATTTGTGTATGTATTTTCATATTAATTAAATCAATTTATTAAGATTTGGTAATTTCTTAAAGACTCTTAGAAAAGATATTGTTCCTAACTCTTGCAGAAAGTCTCTTTTCCGCACTCTACTGCTTGCCGAACTCCCGCTTCGCGTCGTTCGGCAAACTGCAGTCGCGTGCGGCAAAGAATGACTTTCTGCACTTGTTAGGAAAATAACTATTACAGTAGCTGCAAAAAGGATCGGGACCTTTCACAACAATAAAAACACTTGTCCCACTGTTCCTTTGTGTCGGGTATAAATAGTCCAAATAATGAAGCTTAAAATAGTTCAAAACCTCGCAATTTTTACAGAATGGATCGATTTGCTTGAAAATTTGAGAACAAGTAGTGGATAGCCCAAGGATCAAAATCTATATGAGGCCGAAAGGCGCTTTTACCATGGGGGTGGTTGCCACCCCATCTTGGGGGTGTAAATTTTTTATTATATTTTGACCATAAAAGTTGGTAAAAACATTCATTCTAAGCCAAACATGTTTTATACATTTTTTTGATAAAATTAATAGTTTTCGATTTATTCGCTATCGAAAGTGTTAGTTTTATATCGAAAAGATCAATGTTTTTAATAAGTTTACTGCTAATAACTCCAAAAGTTTTCGATTTATCACAAAAACTTTACAACTTTACTTAACAAAAACGTACCTTTAAAAATAAAATATTTTTTTTTAATTGTCTTTTAGAACAATAGTAATCGAGCTATTCTTTATTATATGTTAGATCTTCGTCAAATGATAAATATTGTAGTTTCAAAGTCAAAAGACGGGAAAACTATGCATTTTTCGAGGATAAATTATTCAAACTAATTTAAAGTATCTAAAAATACCTAAGTATCTCCAGAAATAAAAGAAAAATATCTAAGATGAAGCTAATAATGCTAATAGCATTATTAATAATATTTAGAAAATATTAAAATATTACTAAAAGATTTTTAAATCGAAAACTTATTGGTCCATTTCCTTGGTAACACCTCCAAGGCTTCTAAAATTTGCAAGACAAATGGATGCTGAAGCGAAGAAGACAAGAGGGAATTCAAAAAACTTACAATTCACGACCCCGTCTGTTCAGCTGGTAAATTCCAACAGAAAATGGACCTAGTTACTCGAAGGAGTAAAGACCAATATAAAAATAAAATAAAAATTTTATTTTTAATTCAGTTGCAATGCGAAGGCAAAACAATCTTACTTTTCAATTAGAAAACGGAGCGCAGTCCAGTCCCTTGAATCGCGATTTTCGGCTCTTATTGGAGCCTCATCGGAAAGAACGTAGGCTTGTTCTCCATATCCCAATTGATCCGTACTGGGAGGTTTTCCCACCCATTGCAACTCAAGTGAAAATATTAGGTGACTAGCGTCATCTGGCAATTAAAAGATGAAGTTTCCGATCCTAATAGCATTATTAATAATATTTAAAAAATATTAAAATATTACTAAAAGATTTTTAAATCGAAAACTTATTGGTCCATTTCCTTGGTAACACCTCCAAGGCTTCTAAAATTTGCAAGCCAAATGGATGCTGAAGCGAAGAAGACAAGAGGGAATTCAAAAAACTTACAATTCACGACTCCGTCTGTTCAGCTGTTAAATTACAACAGAATTTACCAGCTCCTAGAATTTAACAAAATGGAAAAGTTGCATACAAAATAAATTGGTTCTTAAGAAATGAAAATATGGATTTAGTGGGTAGAGAGGATGTTTGTGATTGGTAGAGAAAGATAGATGGTGTCGATGAGAGTGTTGAGTCTGATTTTGAGGAGAGAAAAATATCTATCACAAAAATTAAGTGCCTTATAATGAAAAGAATGTCAGTCCCTATTTTTTTCAGTGAAAAAGTGATCGGAAGCAACCCCCTAATCACCATCCCAATTAAAATTAGTTATTGACCTTATTTGGTCTTCTTTATTTATGTGTCCTCAAACTTTGACCGGAAGGTCGATAAACGTTCCTGACGGAGGGCAGCAGCTACCGCCAGCACCAAGTTAAGGCGTAAAGGAAATTTCCTGAACCGGCTTATCATTGAATTTTCACAAGCGGAGCTGTACCAGCAGAAAGGTTGTGATACTGCGATGCAATAGGGCAGGGGAAACCATTGCATAATCATTCCCAAGAAAGTTATGCGTGATGTCGTCGAATGAAATGCCTCGGATGTTATCACGCAGCCCGGTTGATGACCGGCGCTTACTTGAGTCCGGGTCAAGTAGTGCAAAATTAGCCACCGGCCACGCAAATGTTAATGACCAGACATCGTGTGGAAATTCAGCTACTGGTCTACAAAAAGAAAAACTGAAACTAAGACAGATATTGAAGGTCGGTATATGAAAGGTACAAGGGCTAAAGACGACCACAGGTAAGCTAGCAATTATTGAAAACGAGCTAGCAAGATGCAATATAGAAATCTCTGGACTAGCTGAAACTCATTGGATAGGAGAGGGCCACTTCAGAACACATAATGGCAATTATATTTACTTCTCTGGCGCTGAGACCCAGAACTATACAAGTGTTGCCATTCTGGTCTCACCAAGATTACAAAAGTCTGTCGTCGAATTTAAAGCTGTAAGCGATAGGATAATTCTCCTTAAGCTGGAAGGCAAACCACATAAATTTAATATCATACAAGTTTATGCGCCAACCAGCACATCAGATGACATAAAAATCGAAGAGTTCTACGAAAAACTGGAAACGACAATCGCCAACATACCAAATAGAGAGCTTACTTTAATATGTGGCGACTTCAATGCAAAAGTTGGCAACATTACACAGAATGACGACATAAATAATGTAGTGGGGAAGTTCGGTATAGGCCAGAGAAACGAAAGAGGTGACCGTTTAATCGAGTTTGCTATCACAAACAATTATTCTATCATGAATATTCGATTTAAACACCACGTACGTCGACTTTATACTTGGAAAAGTCCTGGAGATAGGTCTAGAAAATAGATTACATACTTACCAATATTCGCTGGATATCATCAATTCAAACAGTAGTCCGTTCTTTAACGGTAAAATATTGCAAAACCTCTAAATTTTAAAGAACCCCTTGGATTGACATGAAATTTGGCATACACATAGCTAACAAGTCAAAGAAAAAACTGATATTGTGCCGATATGTGCTTTTGCCCTGGAGGTGGTTTTCACCCCCTTTTGGGGGTGAAAAAATATTCGTCCAAAGTAAGTCAGGAAATGCATAAACTGGCTAATTTTAAGTAACTTTTGATCTATAGAGTTTCTTCACTGAGTTAATACTTTTCGAGTTATTTGGTAGTGAATATGTTCATTTTTTCAACAAAATAACCACGCTTTTGGACGGTTTCGCAAATAACTCAAATAGTAAGTAATTTGTCGAAAAAACATTCTTAGAAAAAATATAGCCGGTAAAAAATTTAAAAGAATGGTGTATATATCACGTCTGTATACCTAGTAGAAGCAGAGTTATAACTAATGAAACATAGGTTCATATTCGTCAAATTCCAAATGGAATACTTTAACGTGAAATAACCAAAAATGAAGCACATTTTGGGGAAAACTCATTACAACTTATTTAAAGTGTTTAAAAAAAGCTTCATTTTTGTTTTATAAAAAAAATTTCTAGCATCATAAGTAAACAAGTTACGCTCAAAATAAAGTTAGTCCCTTTTTGTTTTGGCAAAAAAAATCCAGGAAAACACCCCCTAATTAATATCTTAAATGAACTTATCCTTACAACTTCACAAGTTTCTTGACTCGTGTATGTATTGTTTATATGATCTGTAAGTTTCATCGGTTCAAAGTCCTTATTATTGAAAGGGCTGTAGTTAAAAGGGGTTGAACGAGTCACTGATCACGAATGTATGCAAATTTAGAAACACCAAATCTTAATCAATCTTTGTCTAACAGAAAAACAAAAAAATACATGATTTTCAGAAAAGCAATGCTGACTTTTTTTGTTTTCCGAGATTTTTGGTATCTCTAACAATTTTTAAGTTATTTTGAAAAAAATCATATTTTTCAAAATTAAATTTTTTAAAAATTTTATTTTGAAACCAATTATTTTCAAAAATAAGCACTTTGAAGCGATGAAACTTACAGATCATATAAAAACAACATAGGGGGTGGTCTTCCCGATTTTTTTTTGCCAAAGTAAAAGGGACCAAATTTATTTTGAGCGTAACTTGCTTAAATTTAATGCTAGAAACTTTTTGTAAAAACATGAATATAGCTTTTTTTAAACACTTTAAAAAAGTTATAATGGGTTTTCCCAAAAAGTGCTTAATTTTTTGGATATTTCACGTCGAAATATTCTATTTGAAATTTGGTGAATATGAATTTATTTTTCATTGGCTATAACTCTGGTTCTACGAGATCCAGAGACCTAACGCATACACCATTTTTTTACTTTTTATAGGCTATATTTTTGCTAGGAACGTTTTTTTCGACAAAATACTTACTTTTTGAGTTATTTGCGAAAAACCGTCTAAAATGTGGTTATTTTGTTGAAAAATGAACATATTCATTCGCAAATAACTCGAAAAGTGTTGACTTGGCGAAAAAGCTCTATAGAACAAAAGTTACTTAAAATTAGTCAGTTTACCCATTTCTAGACTTATTTTGGACATATATTTTTTCACCGACAAGAGGGGATGAAAGTCACCCCCAGGGCAAAAGCACACATCGGCACAATATCACTTTTTTTCTTTGACAAGTAAGCTATACGTAGGTATGCCAAATTACATGTCAATCCAAGCGGTTCTTTAAAATTTAGAGCAAAAACCGTGAAAGAATGTACTACAGTCAGATCATATCCAGGGGCGATATGCGAATCCGATCATACTCTACTCGTAGCTAAAGTAAAGCTTAAACTTAAAGCTCCCAACAGACGAAATGAGACAAATAGGATAGAACTAAGAAAGAAGGACGACCTGCTTCAGGAAGTACATAAAATAATGCCCTCTATTCGTAACGGAACATCACAAGAAATATGGGAGACTTTTAAACATTGTGTAACAACACCAATTGATTATCCAAAGATAAATAATTCTGTGAAACGGAAACACTGGATAACAGATGAAACCATTCAAATCATTGAGAATAGACGGAATCTTTGTCAAAATGGCGTGCATAGTGAAAGGGAAAAAGCTAGTTTAAGAAACCTCAATAGAGAAAAAAAACGAAGATGCAAGGTAGACAAAAAACAGTACTATCAAATTATATGCAAAGAGATTGAGAGACATGATGAGAATAATCAGCCGAGAGATCTATTTAGAAAAATACGCTACTTAACAAGAGACTTTAAAGCCAGAACTTGGGCCATTGAAAACAACACTGGGACTCTGCGAACGAACAGAGAAGATGTAGCAGAGACATGGAGATCGTATTGCAGGGACCTATATAAAGATGATCAAAGCCAAGAACCTGTTAACCAAATCTCTGATGAGGTGGAAGAAGAACCTGAAATACTTGAAAATTAAGTAAGAGTCGCGATCAGTAAGCTCAAATATAATAAAGCACCAGGTCCAGATATGATAACAGCCGAAATGCTTAAAGTCACAGAAGATACTTACGTTAAATTACTTCATCTACTCTGTAACCAAATATGGCATTCTAAACAATGGCCTGAAGACTGGACAAAATCTACAGTAACGACAATTCATAAAAAAGGCAGCTTCCATAAATGCGACAATTATAGAACTATTTGTCTTATATCACATGCCAGTAAAATAATGCTACATATAATCAATGAGAGATTAAAAACATTCCTTCAAAGAGAAATTCCACAAGAGCAAACTGGATTTACCAAAGGTAGAGGTACTCGAGAACACCTGTTGAATATAAGACAGATAATCGAAAAATCTAGCGAATTCAATATTCCACTGTACATATGCTTTATAGATTATCGTAAGGCGTTCGACAGAGTCAAGTTTTAGACACTTATGGCGAATACTAAAAGAAGTAGGCGTACCCCAACACCTTATTTCGCTTATAACTGGACTATACGAATACACTACTAGATCAGTTAAAGTGCTTGACACACTTTCAAAAGAATTTCATCCAGAACGGAGTGTCAGACAGGAATGTATACTATCTCCACAATTATTCAATATATATGGAGAGCATATTATAAGAAGAGCACTTGAAGGATGGGAAAAAGGCATCTCAATAAATGGTCATAAAATAAACAACCTACTTTTCGCAGATAACACAGCCCTTCTTGCAAATAGTCAAGCAGAGCTGATTGATCTTATACGACTGGTTGAAAACGAAAGTCAAATATTTGGTCTGCAATTAAACATATCAAAGACAAAGATCATGATAGTGGATAGACTACATAACAATCATCCATACATGACCACAATTGATCGGTTTAAGTTTGTGAGCTCATACTTATATCTGGGATCATTAATCACAAACACAGGGTCACTACAGGAAGAAATAAAACGTAGATTTGATCTAGCAAAAGTCGCCACAGCAAAAATGACCACAATATGGAGGGACTGTCAAATTTCAAGAGCGTTAAAGATGAGGTTGATCAACTGCTTAATATTACCAATACTGATCTAAGGATGTGAATCTTGGACCCTGAGAAATTCGGAAAGAAGAAAGATAGACGCCACTGAAATGTTCTGTTGGAGAAGAATGCTACGAATTCCTTGGACCGACCATAGAACGAATAATTCAATTTTAAGAGAGCTAAAAGTTAGCCAACGACTCTCCAGTAAATTTCATCTCTAACAATTAAAATACTTTGGACATGTTGTGAGAGCAAAGAGAGAGATTTATGTATTATTAATTGTTTCTAGAAGTTTGACCGTCTTAGAGTGACTAGTTTAAAAAAAAAATAGTTAAAAGCTATTAACGAATTTTTGTAGTTTGGAAAAAATGGCCTTTTCTTCAGAATAGAAAGGTTAGCGTCACCGATACGAAAAAATGTTTAAATATGAAATTGTAGCTTATTTAATTTCCAAGGACGTGGTTTGAAAAAAATTTTTCTACGGCAACAATTGACTGAGCTGTTGACAATTAAATCTTTTAATAACATTCAAAAAGTACCTTTACCAACCCTTTTTGCGACTGACGATTTTAAAAATATTTAATATTATTACGCTTACAGATCTTATAAAAACCTCCAAAATCCGTTTTTACCAAACTTTCTAATATACAAATAAAAAAAGTTATGGTTAAGAAATCAATATATTTTTTTGAAAAAAAAATAGGAGAAATCCAATTGGAAGGAGAATAATGTAAGTTAGCGGTGTTTTTAGTCATTGGCCTTATTCATTCTTATTTATTTATGTATTAATAATATATTCTAGGAGTAAGACTGGCTTAGAATGATTAGTTTTTAAAACACTGGAGTTAATAGCGAATAATGAGTTTTTGTAGTTTGGTAAATTTTCTTTTAGAATTTTCTTCAGAATAGAAAGATTAGCATCATAGATACAAAAAAAAAAATGTTTAAACATGAAATTGTAGGTTATATAATTTTCAAGAATTTGGTTTGAAAACATTTTTTTATGGCAAAAATTGAGTGAATTGTAAATGAGTAGGTATATCGAAAAACATTGATTTTTTCGATATAAAACTAACACTTTCGATAGCGAATAAATCGAAAACTATTAATTTTGTCAAAAAAATGCTTAGAACATTTTTTGCTTAGAATGAACGTTTTTATTAACTTTTGTGGTCAAAATATAATAAAAAATTTTCACTTCCGAGAGGGGGTGGCAACCACCCCGATAGTAAAAGCGCCTTTCGGCATCATATAGTTTTTGATCCTTGATATGTAATCGAAGTCCTTTTTCTGCGAATATCTTCAAAATGTGCTTCAAAATTATCAATAAAACATTATTAATAACAAAACTATATTTAGCTGGGAATTTTAATAGAGTTATCATACATGAACGCTTTGCGGTGAATAAATCTGTTTAACATAAATGATTAATATAAGCAATATCCGTCTCTCATCAGTTATAAACACGCCATCTGAAATTATTCTCTCCATGTATAACTTATGTATTACTGGTAAACTATTATCATGAAGAACGATATAATTTTTCGAAAAACGATACAATCTCCTTAACTCATAAAAACTTCATTAAACTTTGAATTTTTTAAGCCGAGTACGATTGCGCGAGATTATCAACGCTAGATCATCAGCAATCAAATGGTTAAAAATTAAGAAGTGAGCACCATGTAAAGAACATGAAAATGTAATTTATATGCTCTAATTAAACGTCTTAATGACACGCTTGCCCAACTCTTGGTTTGGATCTGTTAAACCACTACACGGTGAAACACATAAAAAGGAAATAATTCAAGAACTAAATGACAAGTACATGAATGGCAATATTATAGAAAATGGATATATTTTATAAAAGTAGGTAGGTACACTATTTGACAAAATTTTCTGAGTTCTTAAATTGTTTCGTATAGTACCTACTATATTCTCTTGAACGATAAATCTTAATTTTATTCTTAAATTGTTTAATTGTTAGATTTAAAGAAATTGAAAATGAAAAAAGTGTGGCAAAGAAGTATTACTATGAAATTTGATACCCTCAATATTATTATCCAGATTTAGCCATACAGCTCTCACTCCTAAGGGAAATTCGATACATAAGGTATCAAAGATAGGTACTAGAGCAGGAAAAGTTCGACAACGGCTCAGACATAACAGAAGATGAGGTATTAGAGGCGATAAAGAGAACAAAGGACAACAAGGCAACAGGTCCTGACCAAATACCTGTAGACATAATACGGTTAATAGAACAACAGCAAATTGGAATATTGGTCGACTTATTTAATACAATAGACAGTACAGGAATCATTCCCAGAAATTGGCTGCTGTCAACGTTCATAACACTGCCAAAAAAACCAAATGCAAAAGAATGCCAAGACCACCGGATAATAAGTTTAATGAGTCATACACTCAAAATATTTTTAAAAATTATACACCGGAGAATACATAACAAACTTGAGCAGGACATAAGCGACACGCAATTTGGATTTAGAAATGCAATGGGAACGAGGGAAGCCCTGTTCGCTGTAAATGTACTTGTGCAAAGGTGCATGGATGTTAATCAGCCAGTATATATGTGTTTCTTGGATTACAACAAAGCCATTAAGGTCAGACATAACCGCCTTATCGAATTACTTGAAAAGAAAAACTTAGATATGAGGGACATCAGGATCATTAGTGCTATCTATTACAATCAGATCGCTGTGGTAAAAGAGAACAACGCCTTTTTAAATGAAATACAGGTTGAGAGGGGCGTCAGACAGGGATGTGTCCTGTCTCCTACTTTGTTCAATTTGTATTCAGAGGAAATAATCCAGGAAGCACTAGAAGACCTAACCACGGGAATAAAAGTAAATGGCCGACCAATCAATAATATACGGTTTGCCCACGATATTATTTTTTTAGCCGAATGTCTTGAGGATTTACAACAAATGGTTGACAGAGTGGTAGAAGTCAGCCAAGAAAACGGACTGTCCCTAAACACAAAAAAGACACAATTTATGGTAATCACAAAAGCTCAACAGCGCCAAGAAAGCATAACAATACATGGAGAACAAATTAAAAAGGTTGAAAAATATAAATATTTCGGTACAATAATTAATGAAACTAATGAGTACACAGAAGAGATTAAAGCAAGAATAGGACAGGCAAGAAATGCTTTCAACAAACTGAAAAAAGTACTCTGTAGCAGGGACATTACAATTTCATTAAAGATAAGACTTCTGAGATGCTACGTGTTCTCCGTATTATTCTATGGGTTGGAGGCTTGGACATTAAAGAAGGATGTTTCGGACATATTAGAAGCCTTCGAGTTATGGGCCTACAGAAGAATATTAAGAATAAGTTGGGTGGATAGAGTCACGAATATCGAGGTGTTGAGGAGAATGGGAAAAGATAAAGAGGTTTTAAATACAATTAAAGTCAGAAAACTGCAATATCTGGGACATGTTATGAGGGGCGAGCGTTATAACTTGTTACAGCTAATAATACAAGGAAGAATACAGGGTAGAAGGAGTGGAAGAAGACGCATCTCCTGGTTAAACAATTTGAGAGCTTGGTTTAATTGCACTTCTGCTGATCTCTTTAAAGCAGCGGAATCGAAAGTGCGAATTGTCGTGAGGGTTGCCAACCTTCTTAGAGGAGATGGCACATGAAGAAGAAGAAGGTATCAAAAGGATTCAGCTCTGGTGGGACTATTTCCATATTATCCAGATGTGGGTGACTTCGTATGCTGGAGTATCTCCAAAAAATTTTCGTATACATCTGGCCGGCGAGAGTAGTACAGGTTTCTGCATGGTCTTATAAAGATGTTCATTTCGACCCAGCTTTCTATATTTTCAAGGAGCTTCTTCAGAATGACTTCAGTAGTAGACATAATAATAGGTATTGTCTGGGTACTTTGCATTCTCCATTGTCTTCGTATTTGAATTACCATATCTTTATACATGGCGATCTTTTCAGTAAATTTAGTACGTAGATTATTGTTTTTAGGTATCGCCACATCAATTAGTGTTGTTTGTCTTGATAATGTATTGACTAGTACGAGATCTGGTCTATTATGTGCCACTGTTTGATCTGTGAGTAGGGATGGGAAAAACCTACCGGTTATAACCTAAAACCGTTTTTTTTACCCCGAAATAATCGGTTTCCGGTTATTTTTTTGTTCATTTTAAAGTAATAACCGGTGAAAAACCGGAAAAGTGGAAAAAATATTGAATTCAGAGAAAAAATAAGAAAATTTTTCGCTGCTCGCGCGCGAACGATCAAGTTTGAGCTAACTAAAACCGATTTTACAACACTGATGACTAATATCAATTCGAATGGAGTATCGCAAAGTAAAGAACAATGTAATAGTATCCTACTGTGTATTGGCTATTGACTAAAAAATCGAAAAGCCGTTTTTAGAATGACCGGTTTTTTGACCGGTTATAACCGCCAGGTTAAACCGTAGGTAAAAAAACCGGTATAACTTAAAACCGGTGTTTTGTCAACAACCGCCATCCCTAACTGTGAGTACCTACAGTGCGGTCCCAGTATAGCTTGTAAATGACATTCTCAAGCATACTCTCAGGAACGTGTTGATAATATGGGAGATGGTCCGTATGAAGAAGTACCAGCTTGATAGCAATCTCCTGATGAAAAATATTTCCTACTGAGTCATGTCGTTCCTTATTATTCAGTTGCAGTAAATGCCTGGCAGTCCTCTGTAAAGTGTTGGATGGTTTTTTGAGCTTGAAATCCACATTTGTCCTTTTGGACCTGAGGGTCTTATATACCTGGCGATATATTTCAGGTAATATTTGGTTGGTATAATCTGATCCTGAAAGGCTAGTAACAAACCCTCTGTTTCAGCGAACATGTTTCCTGATGTCAACCAATATTTCGACGCTGTATTGTCGACATAGTCTTGGCTGACCTCATTGGGATGTCTCCTGTGCAGAGGTTTACCAATCCAGGTGCGCATTTTTTCGTTATTTGTAAGGTGGTTTATCCGCATTTCTGGTTCCCTCAGTTTAATCGGTGTTGTGTCATCTACTGTGCACAAATAGCGCGATGTAGGCTAGATGTTTCAGCCTGCATCTGAAAATAAGTTCTAAAATTATCAATATGTTTGTCTAATTGCTCACATACATTCATAAGTCCTCTTGATTATTATCCAGATGTAGCCATACGACTCTCACTCCTAATAACATTTCATATGAGCTAGCATAAAACACCTATTCTTATTTAAAAAATCATCGATTACGTCTTCACACCTAGATGGATGACGTCACTAATATGATAATATGATACATATGCCAAAAACTCATTATTTAAAAACAAAAATCAACCTATTTCGGGATTTTTTTAACCTTCGGATGACCAAAGGGGATAAATTTGGACTCCAGCTATGTTTTTCTTTAATAAATTCAAAAGTATTTTCAATTTTTAACTCATTATTTTTTTATTTGACTTTAGTATCATTCTAGATATCCTCATATTTTGAAATAAAACAAATTCCCTATATTTTACGAATAAAAAATATATTCTGAAGTTGATTTTTAGGTAAAATACCGTCTATTATGTGGAATTCCAAGTAGTTTTACACTGCGCGTTATCAAAATCTATTTTTAGACTGTGGTGCTTGTTACGTACGAATCATGACATTCGTGTCTGCTACAGTTAGTCATTATTTATATTTCCTGGCGTATATTATTATAGTTTTTTAGTATTTTGTGTACATATAAGATATGGCCCGCAAATATCTTACTGAGGCTGAGTTACAGGAAATTGTTACTGCTAGCGGTTTTTATGATGATATAGAAGAAATAGTATCAGAAAACGAGGATGTATTGTTAGATGAAGATTTAAATGCTGAAAACATTCATTCCAGGTCATTTTTGACCTGGGGTCATTTTTTACCCCCGTTGGTCATCCATGTAACAAAAGAAGGTTGGTCATCGGAAGGTTAAAGTAGCCGGCTTTCGAAATAACGAATTTATTCCATACACTTGCACCATACTGTACAGGGTGAGGCAGATAAAGGGCCTATTAGAAATATCTCGAGAACTAAAGGTAAGAAAATCATAAAAATTTGAATACAGGGGTTTTGAGATATGAACTATTTAATGAAAATATTTTGGTCTCTTTGCTACTTCCGGTTACACCGGAAGTTGGTTGTAACTTCGTTTTTTTAAATGGGACACCCTATATATTTTTACATTTTTGGATTATGCTCGATGTCTTCTTTCTTAAAATGTGAGGTTTGGTAATATTATACAGGCTCGTTTAAAAGATAATTACGGTTTTTTATAATTTTTGTAGCAAACTTCACACCCAGTAGAATTGTACTGATTTGATATAAAAAAACTCCATTTATGTTCATGTGATTTTTAATATAGTCTATTATTATTAAAAATTAATAATATAGCGAAATGTTTAATTTTAGTATACAGGGTTGGTCGATACGCGGAATGAGTACTTTCTGAGTTTTCTTAAATGGAACACCCTGTATTTTTGTATTGTAATCAAATGATATTTTATAGTACCTTTTATTTCCTAAGCATTCCCTATACTTAACTGCTTTAATTTGTAAGTTATTCGTAGTTCTTTAAGCCAAACCTTAAATGCAACTGCAACAAAAATTACGTGAAATTTTATTATCTTTGCCTTGAAAATATTTAATCATAAATGATTTCTCGAGAATAAACACACATTAATCTCGACTGATCCTTAATTTAGTTATTAATACTGGTTGATGTATCAAAATACCTACGTAGCTTAGGTTGTTGGTGTGTTTAATATTAATAAAAACATACAATATTCTATCTAGTTGGCTATGACTTTGACACTAAATATGCTTAAACATTTGCTTTGCTTAAACATTCTACTATTTTTGAAGTTCCAGTTGCTTTGCTACCATTACTAATATGAATTTTTCTAATGAGGAATTGATTCAGATGAGTTTTTGTTCTAGGAGAGTATAACAAATAAAAATGTGCTACTAGTAGTAAGAATTTATCATCAGCAATTCCATGATAGATGACAACCAAAAAGAAAATCTTTTCAAAATTTTCTAGAGTGGATTTAACGAACTGGACATTTAGATTACGAGAAATCTGATCAAACAAAAACTATTATAAATGATTAAAATGAATTAAATGTTAGAGTCACTGAGAATCTGCATATTAGTATGAACGTTCCCGTAATCTAAGTGTCTAGTGCGTCGAAACTATTTTAGTAAACTGTGAAAAGTTTTTCTTCTTGGTTGTCGTCTATCAGGGAGTTGCAGATGATAAATTCTTATTGCTAGCAGTACATTTTTGTTATACTCTCCTAGAACAAAAACTTTACTAATCAGTTCCCCATTACAAAAATTGATATTACTAATGGTAACAAAGCAACTGGAACTATAAAAATAATATAATGTCTAATGTTTAATCAAGTTTAGTGTCAAAGTTATAGCCATCTAGGTAGAATATGGTTTGTTTTTATTAATATTTTATGCACCAACAATTTTAACAACGTAGGCATTTTGGTATCTCATCCAATATTAATAAATTAAGGATCATTCTAGATTAACATGTATTTATTTTCAAGAAATTATTTATGACTGAATATTTTCACGGCAAACCTAATAAAATTTCACTTAATTTTTGTTACAATTAATGTTTGGCTTAAAGAACTACGAATAATTTACAAATTATAGCAGTTAAATATGGGGAATGCTTAAGAAATAAAAAAGTAACTATAAAATATCATTTCATTACAATACTAAAATACAAGGTGTTCCATTCGAGAAAACTCAGAAAATATTCATTCCGAGTTTCGACCAACCCTGTATACTAAAATTAAACATTTCGCTATATTAATAATTTTTAATAATAATAGACTATATTATTTTGATATCAAATCGGTACAATTCTACAGGGTGTGAAGCTTGCTACAAAATTTATAGAAAACCGTAATTATCTTTTAAACTACCCTGTATAATATTACAAAACGTATATTTTAAGAAAGAAGACATCAAGCAGAATACAAAAATGTAAAAATATACAGGGTGTCCCATTTAAAAAAACGAAGTTACAATCAACTTCCGGTATAACCGGAAGTAGCAAAGTATTTTCATTAAATAGTTCATACCTCAAAACCCCTGTATTCCAATTTTCATGCCTCTATTACCTTTAATTCACGAGATATTTCTAATAGGCCCTTTATCTGCCTCACCCTACATATGTGGCACAGTGCATGTAGTAATTTTGTTGTTGTTTATTTATTAAAAACATTAAAAAGAGTAAGATACTTGAAAAATACTTTTATGATTTCTCTTATAAATATCTTCCGATTAGATATGTATATTGAAAAATGAGAAATTAACTAAAAAACTAAAAAAAAAAAACACAACAGACTTCATTCACGCAACGATGTGGATGTGTTAAAGAAGGCCCAGGACTGCCTTGATTGATTGGGGCCTGTTGGCTGGGTCGTTGCCGGCCCCTTTCGATCACTGGAAGGAGGTTATCAATAATGTCTGACATAAGTTATCATTATAATCGTATTAGAAGAGGCTTTGGCAATACCCGAACGGGAATATTGATTGTTTGGCATTACGCCCAAAAAATCGACAAAATTATCGTTTATTATTTTTGAGGCAGTTGCAGTCGACTACCACGTGGGAAAACGAAGATAATGATAGTGTTGAACTATGACCACGATTTATAAACTGTATTAAGTATACAGTCAACGCACGTGTATATAAATTAACAGAACACGCACTAGAATATTTTCTTCTTTTCAGTCTTTCATCAATCTCTTGTGTTGATTTCATTATATCATTCATATATGATTGATTATTACTTTTTGGTATCTGGTATCACTAACTTAGTCACGTGATGTCAACACGAAAAAACCAAAATATACCTCAACCTTGTTACCAGAGAACGGCAGTTCTCGCCAGTGGCGCACTAATCTGACGGAATTGAAAATTGTGCCAATTCCCATCTTAAAGCTCAGGGAAAGACTCACCCACTCATATGTCAACCATTCATTTTGGTCCAAAGGTGTGGATATTACGGCCCTTCCTATTTAGGGCCTGTTTTTGGTTCTTGTCCCCAAAACTCCCAAAAAGAAGGCCATTTGAGGACAAAATTTTGGTATGGTGTGCAATTTCTGAGGCTGGCTTTATCTCACAGCCCTACATTGGTGTTGTTCGAGGCGAAGCCTTAAACGCAAATATTTATATTCAAAGATGTCTCTCTAAATTGCTTCAGTTTGTGTGTTCACATCATGCAAATGATCAAATAGTCTTTTGGCCAGATCTTGCTTCATATCATTACGCGAGGATCACGAGGGACTGGTACGAAACTAACAACATTACCTTTGTACCGAAAGCAGACAATCCCCCCAACCTACCTCAGGCTCGTCCAATTGAAGAATTCTGGGCAATATTAAGTCGGAAAGTCTATAATAATGGATGGGAAGCACAAAATTAGGAACAGTTAAGACGCCGCATATATACAAAAATTAGAGAAATTGACGCCGAGGTCGTCCAAAGGATGATGCAACGTGTCAGGGGAATTATTAGGCAAATCGAAAATAATGGTCCCTTGTCTGTCATTTGAATTTTGATTTATAATAAGGATAGTTAAGTTAAATTGTTGAATGATTTAATAAAAATATAAGATTATTGTGGTCAGAGTTATATGCTTTTGAAATTTTTCCCAAAATTTTAGGACCATACGTTATGCCAGCTATAGGACTTGGTAGGTACAAAACGGCATATGTTTGGGGGTATATATCTTCGGTTCAAGAAGAGATAGGAGAACCAAAAATACACCAAATCAATAGTGCTGAGTTAAGATTTCAAACGGTGTCTAAGCTGTCAGAATCAGACATACAGACGGCTCAGTATCGCCGAAAAACTGAAAAACTAAACATTGAAAATTTTGGCTTTTCGACAATTACTCAAAATTTCAACCTACGAATTGCGCCAATAACTGAGCGTTTGTAGGACTGTAGACGAAGCTGAGGGTGTATACCTCATATTCGGGAAAATTCGAATTTTTAAGTTATACCTAGGCTTCATAAATATGATCATATCTATTTACTATGGTTAAAACGGTTTTTCAAGCACAATAATTCCTGTGATAGCTTCAGTTATCATACTTAACCTTAGATGCATCCGATACTTGTCAATACGTTTCAAACTCATGTTTAGTGATCACAATCGGTTAAGTCGTTTAGAAGTTATTAAGCTACAAAAGTATAATAAAATTAACGATTATTCCCGAAATGGTTTATGTAGTTGTAGTGGTTACGACGCTAAATTTGATCTGGCAACGGGCAATCCGAGTTCATTAGCCGGCCATCCCAATATTTTTTTCAATCTATTTCGAATAAAAAAAAAGTGTACATTCGATGGACACTAGATCATTTTGGAGATAATGCGACAAAGGCGATCATTTATAAAGCTTAACGTGTAGCCGAGAAAAATTGCATTCAACTTCATACATTTAATCTATAAAAAACTTTGAAAAACTCCTGATACAAGAATAAACAACCGTTAAACGCCGTAAAAATGAGTGGCGCATACAATATTACAGCTACAAAAGATCTGATATGAATATTACGTGGCGCGAAAATGTGTTTTCATTTTGATGAAAAATATAATTTTAGTTTTATTTTAAACGATTTTTCCATAATATTTGCTAAATTTGAAGTAAACGCGCCACAAAAGAGTTTCAAAATTCAAACTGTATCAAAGTTATTTTTTTGTTGCGCGTTTTACTTCAAATTTAACAAATATGTAAAAATCGTTTAAAATAAAACTAAAACTTTATTTTGCATCAAAATGAAAATACATTTTCGCGCCACGTAATATTCATATCACATCTTTTGTAGCTGGATTATTGTATGCGCCACTCATTTTTACGGCGTTTAGCGGTTTTTTATTATTGTACAATAAACAGACAGGTCAATAAATTGAGATACCTGAGAACTTGGATAGATATCAGCGTAATTTCTGATGTAGAAATAAGATCGATTATAGGAGAAGTCAGAAAATCTTTCGAAACAATCAAAAGTCTGCTATGGGATTCTCGAACAAAGGTCGAAATTTATTTATCAAATTGCTACATCTGGTTAACTCTTCACTATTATAATATTGTTGATGTGAACCATTAAAATCAACCGTAAATAAATTGGAGGCCTTTGAAATGTGGATCTACCAGATAATGTCAAAATTTCATGGACATCGCATACCTCATACGAAGAAGTGCTGCATAGAATAGACAAGGAACGAGAATTTTTGAAGCAGTGAAAGTTAGAAAACCCTACCTAGATCACATACTCTAAATAATTAGTATCAACAAGCTGAACTAACACTAACAGTGAAAGGAAATATCGAGGGAAAGTGAGGACTATGAAGGAAAAATTATCGTGGCTAAGCGTGTGCTCACTACGGAGATCAAAGGATGGTATCCTAGCCTGGAGCATAGTATCCTACTCTTCATATTCGTGAATTCTCGCATTTAAAATAATGTATTTATTTTACCTGGCGATCGAAACTATATTATCGATCGCTATTTAAAATAAATGCATTATTTTGAATGCCAGAATTCACGAATATGAAGAGTGGGATACTATGCTCTAGGCTAGGATACCATGCTTTGGTCTCCGTAGTAAGCACACCCTAAGAAACATTCGATAATGTCATCATCATCATCATCACCATTTGGCTCTACAACTCTATGTGAGTCTTGGCCGCGTTTACTATTTCCTTCCATTGTTGTCGGTCCTGAGCAGCTATTTCCCATTGCTGTACTCCCATTTTGCGTAGATCACTGGTTACTGCGTCTTGCCACCTCTTTCTTGGGCGACCAACTGACCTTTTTTCATCGGTCCTTTCCCAGAATGTGGCGTTCGGAAGTCTTTCGTCACTTGATGTTAGCACGTGACCCACCCATCGTATTCTTTTTGCTTTAATGTAGCGTACTATGTTTTCATCTCCATATATTGTCTAGAGTTCATCATTGTGTCTTCTTCTCTGCAAGGCCAATAGATAGTCCGCAGTATCTTTCTTTCAAGTACCAGAAATTTTGTCGTTTCCCGCTGATTCAGAGTCCATGTTTTGCTTCCATACGTTATTGTGGGACGAATTATTGTCTTATATACTCTTATTTTTCTTGGTCTTGAGATATTTTTGTTTTAAGTAGGGTCCTTAATGAGTAATATGCCCTGTTTCCTGCAATTATCCTGGCTGCCACGTCCTTTTCATATTTATTTTCAGATGTTATGATCGCTCTCAGGTACTTAAATTCTTTGACGAATTCAAAATTGTATTCATTAATTGTTACGTTTTTCTAACCCTTGGTCTTGGGTTCTTCGTAACCACCATGTACTTGGTCTTGTCCTCGTTGACCTTAAGACCAACTTCCTTGGCTCCGTTCTCGAATAGGGTGAAAACTTCTTTTGTATCTCTGGTGGATTGTGCAATTTTGTCCACGTCATCCGCAAAGGCTAATAGTATTTTTGATCCTTGGGCGGCAAATCCGTTTGTCAGTTGTGGCTGAGCTTTGCTTACTGCATGTTCCAGTGCGAAGTTAAACAGCAGGGGGGCGAGAGGATCTCCTTGTCTAAGCCCGGTATCAATGAGGAATTCCTCCGACGTAGTGCTGCCAATTCTGATTCGTGCGGAAGCGTTCTCCTCCGTGCTCACCTTTGCTAATCGTACCAGCTTTCCAGGTACTCCCATTTCTACCATAGTCTCCCATAATGCCTCTCTGCTAACAGAATCGTAGGCTTGTTTGAAGTTCACGAAGATTTGGTGTACATCGCGGTTGAATTCCCAGTTTCTTTCCAACACCTGGCGTAGGACGAAGATCTGGTCTATGGTCGACCTTCCCGGTCTGAATCCGCTTTGGTAGTCGCCTATTATTTCCTCTGCGTATGGAGTTAGTATTTTAAAAAGGATTATGGATATAATCTTGTATGTTTTATTAATTAACGATATTCCTCTATAGTTCCGACATATTTGTTTGTCTCCTTTCTTGTCAATAGGTATTATATGGCTTTCATGCCAGTGTTTCGGTATTTCTTCTCTTTCCCAGACTTCCCTTATAAAATGATATATCTCAAGATGTAGTTTTTCTCCCCCTTTTTTTTAGTAGTTCCGCCTGTATGCCGTCTGGGCCTGGGGCTTTATGGTTTTTTAGGGACGAAATTGCGAACTTTACTTCAGCTAGAGTTGGCCCTGGTATTTCAGGTTCGGCACATTCAATAATGGACAAGGCTAAATTTTTAACAGCTAATAAGGACAGCAGCATTAGTATATTGTGTTCCTTTGTTTCTTATAATACCTGTCTGGAGTTCAATACCTACTGATGCGTTTTTTTTGTGGTACGAATCCGCATTCTTCTGCGGTATCTCTTGAAGTAGACGTTCTTCTGCCGTGCTTTTGCTTGCGTGAAAATTAAGCGAAATGGTTCTTTGGTAATTGGTGCTTTTTTATGGATAGGAATAAAGGTTGATTTTCACCACTCATCAGGCCCTTCACCTGTCGTCCATATTATGTTGCATATCCAGTCTTACATCTTCGCCAATCTCGCCCATTGCATATGTAGTCTCAGCTATAGCTGATATGCCATCGATCCCTGGTTTTCTTTTGTTGATTAATTGGTAGCGAGCCTTCTATACTTCTGCTTATAAAATAATTAGTTCTGCCTCTCTAATTCTATGTTTCGTGTGTTACCCGACTGATGCATCTTTTGAAGTGTCTAAGCAGCAATTTTTCCAGGTCTCTGAAATGCTCTCTATGCTGGTTTTTCCTTCTCCATAATTTGTTATAATTTTTGTTATAAGTTTTATTATACGTTCTTAAACATTGAAAGAAAAATTACACAATCAAAATAATAAAAAATCGTTTCAAGCAAAAATTAGAACACTCATTGAAAAAAAGTTTTTTGTTGACAACAAAAATATTTTTCAGAATTCTATCGTTCTTGAATAAGAATGTCACCACCGAAATGATAAAAAACACCCGAACCCATCGAAGCTCACGATTAATTCAACCGTATCGATAAATCCGTCTCAATTCAAAAACGACCAAAAGAATAAAGAACGAATCACCGTGAGAACTCCTACGATATAAAAGAGAAAGAAGAGTGGATACCCGAAAAATCAAATCCTAATAAATATCCCTTTTGAATGGTCTCGATCGACATAAATTTCCAGCCAGCGATTAGTCCTTGTTGTGAGGCCGCTTCCGTATGTAAAATTTTCTGATTAGGTTTCTTTTCTGATTCCTGTTCCAAAATGTCCCCTTAAACAAATCAGAAGGATGCCAGGCGAAATTTTTGGGTAGAAATTGCTTAAACAATATTTTTACACAAAAAAAATATCACCCTTTTTTGCTCCGGAATAGTTACTTATGAAATAGTTCGTGAAGTATGCTTTTTGCGAACGCACGCGATTTTTAGAGCACGAGCGACAACGGAGCCAGTGCTATAAATCGCTTAAGTTCGCAAAAAGTACTTCACGCACAGTTTCATACAATATTTTATCTACGATAAACAGCTAAAAAAAGCTGTAACTCTTCGTCACTGGAATTCATTTCTATTCTACAATTTTTTGAACTTTGACATTTAAAAATCCTAACTACTTCAGTCAAAACTTTTGTTGTAATTCATTGCTCATATTATTGTCATCACCATGACAACGCGAAAGTTAAGGATTGTCACCATGACAACGCGAAAGTTAAAACAGTGCGAAAAAGTAAATCCCATTTAAAATACATTGTAACTTCACGCACACTTTTAATCCTTCACGCACTGCTATCTATAATGACAGTTTTCACAAACTAAAAGCTTATGTGTAATATGACATAGAGTAGATAAAATATTTTTTTTTGGTTTTTTGAATCATTTTAATACTTATTTATGATATAAGTGTTAAAAGTACAATTTTAAGGCACGCATGTGAAGGTTTGCAGAATGAGCGAAGCGAATTCTGCAATTCACATAAGTGCCTTAAAAATGTACTTTTAACACGTATATCATACAATATTTTTTCTACAAACGTAAAAAGAATTCATTTTTCAAATTGCGAAAATTGTACTATTAATATTAATGTTAATAAATATAATATAAATATTTTCACGTTTGCTTTTAAAATCTGACATTTCACTTTTAACAGTGCCTTAAAAATTTTAAAGCACCCAGTGCTTTAATGTGACATTTTTAAGGCTCCTATGGAGTACCTACTAAAAATTGCATTTTTAACACGTTTGTAGAAAAAAAGGTATTTTTTACAAAAGTTCATAATTTTTGAGTTATAAGCAATTTAAAATCTGAAAAATGTAACAATACACACTTTCGAGGCTTAAAAACTCATATTTAAATTATTATTTTTGAGGTTACAAAGTGCCTAAATTGCAGTTTAAATATTCATTTTCAAGATTCTATTAAACAATCGGGGCTTTTTTAAATATATATTGTTGTATTTAATGGTTAATTATGCGCACCCATTCGAATGTTAAGACCCCCGTCGCACTTTTTGGCTCATCTTTGTCACACTTAAACATATTATACTTACTTGTACGAGAAACTCCCAACAAATATGTACTTGACATTTATTAAAGTTTTGTAACGTATTGTTAACATAGTTTTTTTTAATAATTTATTTATTTATTCCATTATTAATGGCCATATGCTACTTAAATATGCCAATTATATAGTGCTACAGAGACGCACCATATCCACTGAGTAAACTATGTCATGTGGCACACTCTCGCGATTTGGGGGATGATGCTCTATGTGTCATTTACAAAAACAAGAGATTATTTAAAGTTTTACTCTATATGATTAATTATTTATATGGGAAATAAGCCACAATTACAATGAAAAAAAAATAATTTTATAACGTTTCGACGCCCAAATCGGGTGCCGTTGTCAAAATACAAAATATTACTAAAATAAACTAAAGTGTTGTTGCTAAGCAAAAAAAATTCTTCTAATAATTTATTTAATCTCACTCATTTATATTGGCAATTCAGACATATATTATACATTTTAAAGTAGAAGACTTTAAAATGATATTGCCAATATTTATGAGTTGCGTTCCTGGGACGACTTACTGAAAGATAGTTCATTCGATTACATGAAATTAACCCCAACTCAAGAATATCCGTCATAAAAAATTATAGCATGTGATATGTCTTTAAAAAGACAACCAAATGCAACGACAGTAAAATTCTCGCGTTAGAGACTTCATAGTAAATCACAAGGGAAAACCAGGAAAAAACCCTGTGATACTATCCCGACATCGTAAGTATTTGGTCTTACATTAATTTACTCTCAAAAAATAATACCAAATTCTGACTTGTAACATGTTTAAATTATAAATATTATTAATAATACTAGATATATAAGTAATACTAAAATATAAAATATGTACTAGCTCGATATTATTGACTTACTAATCTTGGTATTTTCTTTCTATTGACTTCCTCTTTCAGTATGGGTAACCACATCCTACTGCATTCTACCGAGGAATTTGCGACACAATTGGTTTCATTTAGCATAATTAGAGCCGCTTCTTTGATTTTTCTCTTTTTACTATGTTTTACATTAATTTACTCTCAAAAAAATAAGATAGTATTAGATTATTATTAGATATTATTATTAAAATTAAATATTATTATTATTAAAATAAGATATATTAAATTAAATATTATTATTATTAAAATAAGATATTATTAGATTTACTAAGACCAAATACTTACGATGTCGGGATAGTATCACAGGGTTTTTCCTGGTTTTCCCTTGTGATTTACTATGAAGTCTCTAACGCGAGAATTTTACTGTCGTTGCATTTGGTTGTCTTTTTAAAGACATATCACATGCTATAATTTTTTATGACGGATATTCTTGAGTTGGGGTTAATTTCATGTAATCGAATGAACTATCTTTCAGTAAGTCGTCCCAGGAACGCAACTCATAAATATTGGCAATATCATTTTAAAGTCTTCTACTTTAAAATGTATAATATATGTCTGAATTGCCAATATAAATGAGTGAGATTAAATAAATTATTAGAAGAATTTTTTTTGCTTAGCAACAACACTTTAGTTTATTTTAGTAATATTTTGTATTTTGACAACGGCACCCGATTTGGGCGTCGAAACGTTATAAAATTATTTTTTTCATTTTAATTGTGGCTTATTTCCCATATAAATAATTAATCATAAAAATGCCACAAGGAAATAGCTTCAGAACAACTTTACTCTATATGGTAGAAATGTTTTGATATAATACATAAATATAGTTTAAATATTGAAAAACACGAAAATTTTAAGGTTAACTTGTTCCCACTTTAAAATAATTAAAAATATATTTAATATTCTGCAATGTAAGCTTAGCATGCTGCTAAATAATTCACCATATGAGTAAACTGGCATACGCTAACATAGGTCAGTTTTGTTATACAGTCGAACCCGCTTATTGGAATGGCCTTCGTGCCAAGCAAAAGTATTCCTTTAACCGGGATATCCTAATAATCGATCACTGATGGTTAGTAAAAACGTTTTGGGACCTCAAATTTCTATTCCTTAAACCGGGATATTCCTTTAACCAATATTCTTTATAAAAGGTATATTTATTTAAAAACCCTGAGCAGGGCTACAACGTTGACAGAACGTTTTCGCTCTCTAAAAAGACCATTATTAGTGTTACAGGTTTTACATGCTGATCCACCAAAAATACATAGGTTAAAACTTTTAAATGTGGAATAAATGTCTTACATTGGAAAATTAATTAAGATTAAAAGGATGGAAATAATATTATGTCTTCACATTGAGAACGGTGAGGGGCAACTCAAGTTACCACTCAAGTCCACTATTTATCCACGTATGTAAACAATCAATAATGACACAAGAACCGTGATAAGGCAATTTTAAAAATTTAACGTATTATATTGTACCTCACATCGTCCCCCAATTGTTAAAAATTTCGCTACCATAACGATCTAAATTGAAATAATAAAAAACCACGATCTAAATTGAAATAAGCCCTTGTTGCTCCTCAGAATCTTAACATTAAATTTAGGGACTAAACTTCAGATTTGTAATCGCTTATAACTCAAGAACTATCAACTTTTAAAAAGAATGATAAAAGACTACGTTTTAATAACACTAAAACCTAAAAAAATATCTGAAGCAGAAAAAAGGTGATTTTTTGAATGTGTTTAAAAAAATTGTTTAAAGAATTGCTGCCTAAAAATTTCCTCGGGCCCCCTTCTGATTTATACAGTGAGCACGTAAAGGTTGGAATAAATTCATTTTCTCGAGAATGGATGATTTTGGAAAAAAATCCTGAAACAGGTTAATTTTTATTTTTAAATTACGACTTTTTGGCATATGTATTGTACTAGTGACGTCACCCATCTGGGCGTAATAACATCATCGATGATTTTTTTTAAATAAAAATAGGGAGCATGTGATAGCCCATTTACAAGGCAATTCAATTCTCTATTCAGTAATATAAACATTAACATAATTATTTATACATGGTGTCAAAAAATTTTTTTTTTTAATTAAATTTTATGACACAAAGAAGAATGTGTGTAATTTTTTAATTAAAAATACATTTTACTGCTATCAGAAAACAAGAAAAAATGTTGATTTTTTCCCAGCCACCAGCCTCGTGACACTTTGAACACTTAATTTAAGCGAAAAGCCATGATTATTTTTCAAATAAACATTTTTTTCTGATTTCTGAGAGCAGTAAAATGTATTTTGAATTGAATAAATTACATACATTCTTCTTTTTATCTCAATAAATTTAATAAAAAAAAAAAAGAATGTGTGTGTACTTTGTACGCACGTAAGAAGATATTCTTCTATTATATAGGTAATTTCAACGAAGTAAATATACTTAACAGGTTATTTGTATTTTATTTAAAAAGTAAACTAACGTTCTTATCTACCACTTTCAAAAAATTTTTATTAAAACAACCAAAATTAAAAAAAAAATATGAATCGCCCAGGATTCGAACCCGCGTCATTCCAATCTCGGAGCTAACGCCCTAGCAACTACACCAGCGAGGTCCTTCTAATTGACATGTAAGTTTCGGATATAATTACACAACACGGCGACAAATAGTGTAAATATTTTATTATTTTACTACAGAGAAACACAAATCCAAAAACACAAGAATTATAATAAATAATACATTTACTAAAAACACTAATATATTCTTTTAATGACTTATTTGCACGGATACAGATACATAAACACCTATCTTGAAAGATTAGCAAGGAACTACATACTGTCTGTGTGCGCAGGCGCGCAGATTTATGTACAATTTTACCCTCAAACGAATCGCGCCTAAAGCAGAATATCTTAAAAAAATTTTTTTGGACACTCAATTACTGAATAGAGAATTGAATTGCCTTTCAAATGAGCTATCACACGACCCCTATTCTCGTTTAAAAAATCATCGATGACGTCATCGCGCCCAGATGGGTGACGTAACTAGTAAAATATATATGCCAAAAAGTCGTAATTTAAAAATAAAACTTGACCTTTTAAAAATAAAACTTGATAAAAGAGACATTTTTAACACAAATCCGTAAAGAATCCGAATTTTTTCATACGCGAGCAACCTCACAACATAGACTAGATGGTGGAGGATGGATATCAACAGGTGGTAGATATTTGGGTAACAGTTTGTTTCTCGAAAAGGGACAAGACCTTTTGGCATCGACAACCTGTAAAGTCACTGTTAAAGTGTCAGCGATATCGAGAAGGATATCTTTTCGATATTGTTGCCTGGGGAGAAAGAAAACATAGAAAGGTGCCGAGGACAAGCGAAGACGAGCTTAGTTTGTTGTGCAAATTTGAAGAGACCTTCGTAATCATAGAATTTGTTTTTATTGTAATATATAAAATTACTGTTGTTTCGAAAACAATAATTATTTACTATCACTAAATTTTACTAATCCCTAAATTTACTAATCACTAAAATCAACTAATATTAATCTAATCATGGATCACGCGTACCAAAAAAAAGTTAATTAACCTTCCGATGACCAACCTTTTTTTGTTACACGGATGACCAAGAGGGGGAAAATGACCTCAGGTCAAAAATGTCAAAAATGACAACAAAAAAATGAAGTTTTATTTTTTTTATGGCATGGACTTTATGTCATCCAGCCAGTCACAACATGAGTATTAGTGTCATGTGTAGTGTGTATGTTAAGTAAGTGTCTTGTTACTTTGGAAAGTCGACGTCATTAGCGTACAACTACTTGAAATTACACATAATAGACGGTATTTTACTAAACATCAACTTCAGGATATATTTTTTTTTGTAAAATATAGGGAATTTTTTTTATTACAAAATATGAGAATATCTAGAATGATATTAAAGTCAAATAAAAAAATAATGAGTTAAAAAATTGAAAATACTTTAAATTTATTAAAGAAAAACATACGATGGGGTCACAATTTCCCCCGCTTGGTCACCCGAAGGTTAATAGCAAGCTGAACATTTGTTAAGAGCTTTACGGTGTCTAGTCGGACAAACTTTGATGTACGGGAACACTGGAACAGGAGAAGTTTTAAATGTGGAACAGGCTACAGGTTTCGAACGCCAAATCACTTTTGGGTGCTACTATAGTATGTGGTCTACCCCGAGGATTCGGTCTGTCTGTGCATATTATAGCTTTATTATAGTGTGCGGTATACCGATCGTAATGTGAAAATTCCTGAAGGATTTGAGCAAAATAATGAAATGCAAGAAATCTCTTGTAGAAGATATATTTATTTACAATTATTATTTACAAACTACACCCCAACTGTTTACAAAAAAAAAATATATATTATTGTGTTTTCAATTTATCAATCAAAGGCAAAATGAAAATTAAATTAAATTTTTTCTGTAAAAATTTGATCTGTAAATATTTATTAGAATTTAGTGTGGATGTAAGTAGATTTCTCTTTTAATGAGCTTTCCGATGAACCATTAAAGACTTTTGTGAATAATTAAAGTGAAAAGGACGATGTATTTAGATTTAAAATGGAAATAGATTGTTTATTACGAGAACTATAGAATCCACAGGTAGATGTAATTATCACTTTCTAGAAAAGGTCGTTTAAAAGAAAGTTTGGAATTTAAATATTTGTTTCAACCCGAGTAAATGTTGTAGAGTTTCCCCGAAAGTAATTAAGGATGGTCGGAATAATTTTGAAAATGACTGTTTGTTTGTCGAATGGAAAAGATTGTTTCTGATTCTTGGCAAGTTGGAAGGGGAAAAGGGGTTTGAATGATTGAGAGAGTTTGAAAAAGATGTCAGTATGTTATTTGGCAGCGCTGAGGAGCGGTCGACGTTTTGGTGGATAAGTAGTTAGCAAGTACCAGTGGTTTGTTTGATAGTGGAGAATAGTGTTGAAAAGTGGAACGAGAGACAGATCAAATTGAGACGAAATACCTCTTTGATTCTGTATTATTGTGAGTAGGAGAGCAGAGAATTTTTGGAGTTTTGTTTTGAATCGAGTACGTGTCAAAAGAGGCCCGGCTTATTGGAGAATTGGTGCTGGTATGCTGATAGTTTTGAAGCTGGAGAACGGAGAGGGCTTTGATGAGTAGCCTTTAACATAGTCAACGAGGGAGAGCTGTTTTGGGTCACGAGAAGACATCAGAGTGAGTGAAGAAAAAGGTCAGTCAACTTATGTGAAAGATATTTTTATGTTCGGAAACTAAAATTTTGAGTAAAAAGCATATGAGTTAAAATTCCAATATTTCTAAAAGTAAATAGGAAGTATAGCTAATCTTGCGAATACATAAATTTGTTTTGTTTAGTTTGTTTTACCACAGTCATCGGGAACAAACCGATAAATTGTTTTTTTTTTAACTATAATAATATTTAAGTGGTAAAAATTTCATTCGGACATCTGTGTCCACAGGTTTTAGATTTGATAGATTTTAGAGTATTGATTTTGATAAATAAAAGACAATTCTGTATGTTTATTTTAATATTTTGCTTTATTTCGTTTCCCTATTTTATCCCGATTAGGATCAACTAAGAGATACTGAACCCACGAGAGAAGATAAGTATAACGTGAGATAATTTAGATTTTTTTTTAATAGTATAAAAAGGCACCCTGAGATTTTTTATTCATTTTTATGTATGATTTGCGACAATTAAATAATTAATCAAATAAATAATAATTAATATAAAATTAATAAGAAGCAGATCATAACAATATATGTAAACTAATTATTTATAAAACGATACATTAACTCATTGAAGAAAAAATTAATACACCTTAATTTAAGCGAGAAAGGCAGTCAATGATTCTGGCTTAAAAAGGTCATGCAGGCACCCTCACCAGGAGGAATATGGGGTTTATTGTCTTAAGTTTATTGTCTATTCCCGAAAATGTTTGTTACTACTTTTTGACACGGTTCATTAAAACAATGATTGTCATCTAGAAGGTGAAGTGCATACATACAATCTGTTTTATATTATTTAAATCCCTTTTGTGTTCTGCTATGAGTTTGTCAAAGGTTCTGCCAGTTTGAGCGATGTAAATTTTTAAACAGTCACCACAAATTGACATGTTGTCAGCGACAGGCGAAAACATCTTCACAACTCAATTTCTAACGGGAAATTACTAGAATACTCAGAACAGTCCTATTTATAGGAAGATATTTGTATAAAAAAATTATCGTTGAGTTGGTGTGTGGTCTAAATGGACTCCAGCTAACGGCATCATCTACCCGTGCATTTTTTGAGGGATTATCTACAATATTTGCTAGCAATGAATCGCGGCGATTTAGTCAAACGAGCAAGTTGGGTAGTTTTAACGAGGAATTATACGATAGTCCCAAGTGGTAGATTTATAAAAAGTTTCATTGAAGTTTTATTATAAATCTAACGGTTGTTTCGTTGTCAGCGACTTAAAATTATTTCATGAGAAATGTTTACTAAAAGTGAAAAGAATTATAATTTAATAAAATGCGAAATTTTGACAAGAAGTAACTTATCGGACTTTAGACACGTTACAACATGACCAAGTAATAGGACATTTAGATAATCAGAGACAAAATCCGGAAAATACGTAATACAGTAGTAGGCATTCTAGGCATAAAAGGTTGTTACTGATACTGCCAGTGGCAAGACCTTGCCACTTTTTCTTTTCTATACATTTTAGTACATATATAGAGATTTCAAACAACTTAAAATGATCTGCAGACGATGCAATATTAATCTCTCAAAGTGAAGATGATTTACAACGTATGCTGCACCAATTTAACGTAACCGCCAGAAAATTTAACATGCTAATTTTTCCAAAAAAGACAAAATGCATGGTTATCACAGCAGATCCAATAATATGTAAATTGTAGCTGGAAGATCAGATAATAGAACAAGAGATGGAGTTTAAATACCTAGGCATTACACTATCTATCTAGGGAAGGCTCGAAACAGAAATGGAAGATCAAGTGAATAGAGCAAACAGAGCCGCAGGTTGCCTGAATGACACAATATGGAAAAATAAAAATATCGGAAAAGAAATAAAAGGCAGAATTTACAAAACAGTCATCAGACCAATAATGACATACGCGACAGAAACACGACCCGACACAGAGAGGAAAAAAAGATTGCTCGAAACAGCGCAGATGAAAAACCTTAAAAAAATCGATGGTAAGACTTTATGGGACAGAGCTAGAAGTACAGATATACCACGGAGATGCAAGGTAGATAGCATTAATAACTGGGTAAGAAACAGAAGAATAGAATGGAATAACCACATAAGCTGAATGCCAACAAATAGAGTAGTAAGGAAGGCGAGATACAGTTCCCCAATAGTAAGACGATCAGTGGGAATACCACGAAAACGATGGAACGACAACTTACTAGAAGCACATTCAAAAAACAGACAGAGTCATGTCTATACAAAAAGAAGAAGAAGAAGATATAGAGATTTTTAATATCGATGTTTTTTCATCCTGATTACTGTAATTTTGCGCTGTTTACCAATCTTTCTCTATTCTGAGTTCGTAATTTTTAGTATCGAGCAAAGTCATTGTCTTTACAATGTACTTATTACTGCTATTATTTTATTGTATTATCTAGTTACAAATATAGAGATTTTCTCTTCTTGAAAAGTCAATATTATTGTTAAATCTCCCTTAAAAACAACTACCCCGTATTTAAATTTAGTCCTTGGTAATCAACCAAAACATTTTTAATCGAATTCATTTGACTAAAAGAAATGCGGCCATTCTAAAGAAAAATGATGAAAAGGAAAAATCAAAAACACAACTTCCTTCAAAATAAAACTTGACAAAACGGCTGGATCTATCTCTCGTGTCTACAGCATCCAGTGGCAGCTCGAAATGATTAAAAAATTATAATATTCAAATAAAATCAAATTACAACAATAAGACTTTTAAATAGGTCTGAAAAATTAATGAAAACGTGGATATTTTCAAAAGATAAATATATTTTTAAAAATATCACAAGGAAAAATTCCTGTACTGGCTGTATACCATAAATCACAAAAAATAAAAACCTTATTTTGTAAAAGGTATATGTATTTAAAATCCCTAAAAAGGGCTGTATCACAAAACGTTTTCGGAATCAATATTTCATCATCAGTGCTATCAGCTAAAATAAGTATAACTCTATAAGTAAAACGAACGTGAGGTTAAATTTTGACAAAGGTGAAAAAAAATGAGTAGATAGTTATACTTACAGGTTTGCATGCTTTAAGCCACCAAAATGTACGGGTAAAAACCCTTAAATTGATTTTAAACAGTTGGGGTTACATTATATTATCTGATTTAGAAAGATGTTTAAAATATTTCCAGATTAACACCTGGCATCACATGACATCATTCGCATATTACTAGATGTGAATATAAATAAGAAAAGTATTAATGAGGAGACTGAGAAATCCAGAGACCCTAGAAAGGGTCTCTGGATTCATACTTAGAAAGGTATGAGGACCTAGAAATAGTCAACGAGAAACAAAAAGCCCTAATTGCGTCAACCGTCATGTATCGTTTAATCGAGACTTCATTCCATTACATCGCCAACTTTTCTCATAGTCAAGATATCCAATATTCATCTATTCCTCTTTACATATCCATCTTCATTTACACTTCGACTCCAAACCACATTTTCGATAAGTGATACCTATGACTTGTCACACTCATTAAACCTCATTCACAGTCTAATTTTCTGTATCAGACCAATTCACCAATATCAACGTACATCCCTTCTTTCATCAGCACTTCTTTTTCCTTTTTTACACACCAATAAATTTATATCCTTCCTGTTTCATCATTGCGAAAATAAAATTTTCTCATCTCCAGATACTTTGATGTCGGGTCTTTGGATTTCTCAGTCTCCTCATTAATACTTTTCTTATTTATATTCACATCTAGTAATACGTATTTCTTCAGCCAAACTAAATATATATCATCTTTTTTCTATTTTGTTGGATCCTTCTATTAATAAATTACACCAAACATTAAGCTCATAACATCAGCTTACCCAATAACATAAATTCCCATCTAATGCAATGATAATTGCCTACCCTAAAGAATGTATTAATTCACTTATGTTTGATTCTATAATTTAACTTTCATCCATCATACTTATTTAGGGTAAATTATTTTTAATCCCAACAAATATTTTTCACTACTGTTGTTACTTAAATATTAACATAAAATTTATATTCTTTTGGCTGAATTAACTACACATATTAGATCCTGTCAAGGTGCGGCGTCAGTCTGGTAATGACATCCTTCCGGGGTCATTCCGATCAGTTGTCACCTAAACTCTGCCATGTAAGGTCTACCTTAAATTTTCCAACCAATATGGTTGATGTCATGTGATGCCAGGGGTTAATCTGGAAATATTTTAAACATCTTTCTAAATCAGACAATATAATGTAACCCCAACTGTTTAAAATCAATTTAAGGGTTTTTACCCGTACATTTTGGTGGCTTAAAGCATGTAAACCTGTAAGTATAACTATCTATTCATTTTTTTTTCACCTTTGTCAAAATTTAACCTCACGTTTGTTTTACTTATAGAGTTATACTTATTTTAGGTGATAGCATTGATGATGGAATATTGATTCCGAAAACGTTTTGTGATACAGCCCTTTTTAGGGATGTTAAATACATATACCTTTTACAAAATAAGGTTTTTATTTTTTGAAATACATTTTTAGTTATATTTTTAATTTTCAATATTTGTTATGAGGCTGGTAAATAGACCCCACTTTAATGAAATTGTTCCAATCTCAGGCTCTATAGGTGCTGGTTCGCTGAGAAAGGTAATTAGCTGATACCACTAAAAGTACCAGCGAGACTGCTTCCAAAAGGGATAAATTTAGAGCAATGAATTATGATAAGATAAGAATTTAACACATTTATTCTAAATCAAACAATGAAATTAAAGAGAAGTGAAAAATATATACATATATAAATAATTCTTCCTCTGTATGAAAAAAAAGAAGATATATACGTATAAATAAAATAATATGTACCTAAATATAAATAATTATGAACAGTAAACAAAAATGACAGATTTTATAAACTAAATCTAATGAAAATGTCCGAACGAAAACTACGAGAAAAACTACGGTATTGTATCTAAACTTACATAAATGTTCCGCGCACTAAAATAGTCCGTTGACCGATATGTTTTTATATTATGAGCTCATAAATATAAATAATGTCCTTACCTCCAACTTAATACCACTTGCCTAGGTATGACGAGAATTTCCACTCAAATTTTGCTACGAATCAGATGACCAAATTTACGATTACTAAATACTTAACGGGAGAGACTCTGGGTATTTGTATCTTCTATTTAAGGTGATACAGTAGCGATCAACAGGTAGCCAAAACGCGTTCCAAGATTGCGGCTGTAATTTTGAATATTTTTTCGAGATATTTGGCACACGTATTCGTAATATAATAAAGAATGGCGGTACAGAGCCCAATTTGAAAAATATATTAATATGTGGAAATTACTCTGTAATTAAATACAATATTAAAAAAACGAGCCTGTACCGCCATTAAGAAGAACAAAAAAATACCTTTTCTTCAAATAAACTTTTTTATCCGATGCCTAGATTTTGTGTCATTTTGGAACTACTAATGAAATAAAAAATTTTAGTAGTTCCAAAATGACACAAAATCTAGGCATCGGATAAAAAAGTTTATTTGAAGAAAAGGTATTTTTTTGTTCTTCTTAATGGCGCTACAGGCTCGTTTTTTTAATATTGTATTTAATTACAGAGTAATTTCCACATATTAATATATTTTTCAAATTGGGCTCTGTACCGCCATTATTTATTATATTACGAATACGTGTGCCAAATATCTCGAAAAAATATTCAAAATTACAGCCGCAATCTGGGAACGCGTTTTGGCTACCTGTTGATCGCTACTGTTTCCTCTTAATTATCCTCTATATTATAAATGTGGAGAGAAACACAAATATTTGTCTCTTTTGGCGTTATTTTTCTAATTCCTTTCTTGAATGAGATGATCTGCTAATTACGGGAGATGAATTTTTTCTATCTTGTCACTTTGACGTTTTTGGGTTTTTGCTTTACGTGACAGAATCATATTTTTGACGTCACTAGAGATTGGAAATGCCGCATATGTACAATAATATAAATAAGGAACGTACTTCTTTGAATTTTGTGAATATTTTGTGAAAGTTTCGAACAATATTGATCTAAAGCTGTTTTTCAATTATCTGATATTTACTAAAAAATGTTTGGGGAAAAAGTTGAGTTGTAAAATATATTTTTTATTTGATATGTAGGGAAATGTTTGTTGGAAACTTTATATAATTTCATGTTCCTCCTTTTCTTCCTTTTTGTATAGACATGACTGTCTGTTTTTTTCAATGTGCCTGCAGTAAGTTTTCCTTCCATCGATTTCGTGGTCTTCCCACTGATCGTCTGCCTATTGGAGAACCGTCTTTCGCCCTCTTTACTACTCTATTTGTTACCCTTTCAATTATTAATATTGTCCACCTTGTATATACGTCGTATATCTGAATTTTTAGCTCTGTCCCATAGTTCTTTAACACAGTGGCGCACCTAGAATTTTGCTCTGGGGGGTTGGCTTGAGAACAATTTTTGTATTGTTTAGGAAAGCAAGACAAGTTACATTTACCTACTATTCTTTATACGCCCTGGGAGGGGTTTTAACCCCCAAAATCTCCCCTGGGTGTGCCACTGCTTTAAAATCGATTTTTCGAAGGGTTTTTATCTCTAATGTTTTTAATATTCTTTTTGTGTTCTCTGTATCAGGTCGCGTGTCTGCCCCGTATATATATTGGTCTAATATATTATTGTTTTGTAAATTCTGCCTTGCATTTCTTTTCCGATATTTTTATTTCTCCATATTGTTTTATTTATTAAACCTGAGGCTCTGTTTGCTTTATTCTCTTGATCTTCCACTTCTGTTTCGAGCTTTCCGTAGCTAGGTACTGTGATGTCTAGATATTTAAATTCCATGACTTTTTCTATTATCTGACTCTATATCTCTAATTTACATCTTAGTAGATATTAGTAGTGTATGATCTATACTGTTATGCTCTGCGTTTCTCTCTTTTATGAGATTGATGAGCTAATTCTAAATTTAATTAATTACTCAATTATTTTTATTACTGCTTAGGTGAAACAAAACCAAATTTAAATTCACTTTTCTAATAAACTTTATTCTCAGGGCTATTTTATTTTGATGCTTTACCTGCTTTACCTTTGGTTTGCGGCTTCTGGCATCTCTAGTTGCTTACTCCATCCAGGAAAAAACAGGGAAATTAAACACACTCAATGCCATATAAATGTTAAAAGTATTATTTATTTATCCAATATACCATAAACATAGGATTTAAAAAATATGCTAAAGTCTAAATTTGTTGCAACTATTTCTCATCTACTAAATTAAGCTTTAATTCTGATATCTCCTCTGTTTTAACAAAAAAATTTATTTAAATAATTCATTATTTATTCTTACAAATTTTAATAAAAGTTACTTTTCTCTTTTTTAATTGATTACTTATATCTTCTTTAAAATTTGGAATGACTAATTATGTTATAGAACTGTGCAATACAAAAATTACGCAAATATGGTGTGGATATAAACAAACTCTCTCCGTTTCAAAAATGATTTGACTAACCTTTTTGTTTCTTCTCTACTTCTTTTCCCGGATTGCGTCGTCCTCGATTCTTCCACACGTACTCTTGGATGTTGCGAAAGGTCCCTCTCATCCAAACTGCTTCACACACAAAGAAACAGGACTCGCTCGAATTATCGACTCAGTTTTCTCTCTGCTCGATATCTTGTGCAAATAGATACCAATCGGCTACTCGTTCTAGACAGAAACAGGAGTCTTCCTCGGACATAGGAAAATTAACTTCTCAAACCGGTCAACGATTTCGTTTCAACTTGATACTGCTCGCAAAGGCCAACTTCACCACTTTACACTGACTTCTCACTTTTCAAAAACTGGACTGCTGTCTTCAGATATTAATTTCACAGTGCCTATTTTTTCTCTCGTCAAAATCAGACTCAACACTCTCATCTCTTCCATCCATCATTATCCACTAATCACCAAACATCCTTTCTACCCAATACACCCATATTATCATTTCTTAAGAAACGATTTAATTTGTATACAACTTTCCAATTTGTTAAATTCTGGGAGACATCAAATTACTCTCGTTGCTAAAAAAAAGCCTTATATTCTAAAATTAATAAATTTGTTGACCGCTTAACCTTCTTCTAATTTTTTTATAAAATGTCTCATTGTCCATTGCAAAGCAAAATAAAACTGTATTGTCTACTCTGACCGCACCATTGTTTTAGTCCGTTCAAAAACCCATTAAGAAAAACCACCTTCTTAACGATTTGACTATTCCGCGAAAACACTGATTACTCACGAAATTATCCTATTACAATTTTTGGTCATATACAGGGCGATGAAATTCTATAATTTCGCGGTCTTTGATATAAATTTATTTACTAAATTTTTCCCACAAAAATATTATACAACAATATATTGAATAAAGCAACATTTTAGACTTTATTTTTAACAGCCAAACAACAATAATTTTTAACAACAGAAAATAGCTTTTTTGATATTGGTTTAATTTTTTTAAAAAGTAAGCTACAGACTTTTGTGACCTACATTTATATGTTGTGTATTTGTTTTAGATCAGCTCCTAAACGATTTAAACTTGTATGTGTGTAAATGTGTGTACAGTATTTCTCATGATCATCTTTCAGTGCGTCACAGTTTTTCGATTTCTTTCTAACGCATTAAATTGTATGTAACAGAAAAAAAGGCACGTCGGTGATTACATTTCGTCGGTGACATTTTTATAACATTTCTTCTAGTTATTCTAGTTGTCGATAGATGGCGCCATAATAAAAAAATAATTTTTTTTTTAATTAGATAATAATATTACAAATATAATCTGTATAATTTATAAGACTATACAAATCAAAGAAAATACCATTTTATAAATGCAAGAAACACATTTGATTTGTTTTTATTCCATATTGAAAATAAAATGTGACAACTGTCAGATTTAACTAAAATGTCATGTTAGAATAAATGTCATAAATGTGTATTATCACGGACTTACCCTTTTTCCTATCATTTGTTACGCACTGAAAAATGATCATGAAAAGGACAATATTTATGTGTGCATATATAAAACTATTATAATATTTTTATAATAGTTTCTTTTTAAATTAATCCCTAATCTTTAGCCATTCCCATGTCCCTGATATATTCAGTTTCTTATTAAAATTAACGAGAAAGAAAGACGAAACGTCCATTCTTGTTGTTTTCTTGATTTGATGCCGTTCGTTCGTTTTCGAGATCAGGAATTAGATTTAAATTAAATATGGAAGCGAATGGCGGCTGCAAATTTAAGAGTTTTGTTTCCAATTATTGCCGAGTCAATGGTAGTGACAGACCGGTCTGAGTGACGTTTTGACGATTGTTTCGAGAATTAGTGATATCTGTTGATTTGCGAGGGCAACATTTTATATTAAATTAGATTTAAAAGTATACTCAATTGATCCAAAAAATTAAATTCATTATACTCAGCCTACGAAAATGTTTTCACGCTCACAGTATAAAACCGCTTTTTTAGACTATTTATTTAACAAATATCTCATAAAAGTCCAACAAATCGAAATAAAAAATACAGAAATTTTTATACAGACCCAAATCAAATATAACAAATAAGAAAATAATCAGCTCAAGAATATACACGAAATATAGTAAAAGCAAAGTAATTGAAGAAAAAGAAGAAAGTCTGATACTATAGAAAGAACTCTTTAAAAACACATTAAATGTATTTAATGAATAGACAGAACACACAGAGCTGTAGATAGTAAACAAAGTACTTAATAAAAATATTACAAGTGACGACATAAAAATACCAACAGAGCAAGAGATAGAACACATATTATGTGACTGTTAGTAAGTAAGTAAAACTAACAAACGACCAAGAAGAAACCAAATAACTGTAGAAAATATAAACTGCAATAATGTGAAGCATGTAGGTGATGAAAGAAAGAAGAGCTATATCCAAATTTCATAAATTTAAGAGAGATTTTCGACGCAGTGGATTAAAGAACAATATTCTCATGTCTAATAAACTTAAAAGTACCAAAAGTACTACGGGAGGGAAATCATAAAGAATCTTATAATACATCAAAGTAATTTAGAGCTGGATCCCGAGTACCAAAAAAAAAGTTGGTTAATAGCAAGCTGAAAATTTGTTAATAGCTTAACGGTGTCTAGGCGGACAAACTTTGATGTACGGGAACACTGGAACAGGGAAAGTTTTAATTGTGGAACAGGTTAAAAATTTGAAATGTCAGATTACGAAAACGTTCTATGTATTTTGTCGGACAGAACTTCCAATTGATTTGTTACCATTTCATTAAACTCTCATGCAAAAATCAGGTTGGTGTTTATCACCAACTGGGCATTTTAATGAGTGGAACACGAAGAACATGTCAAATGACAGGAATCATGTTGGTTAGTAATATCAGTCTGATTTTTGCACGAGAGTTTAATTAAAAGGGTAACAAATCAATTGAATGTCCTATCCGACAAAGTACATGGGACGTTTTCGTAATCTGACGCTCCAAATTTTTAAACTGTTCCACAACTAAAACTTCCCCTGTTGCAGTGTTCCCGTACATCAAAGTGTGTCCGACTAGACACCGTTAAGCTATTAAAAAATTTTCTGTACGTATTTTTTGTACGCGGGATCCAGGCCTAATTGGACAAGTTTGTAAATGCAAATAGGTGTAAAGCAAAGATTTCTTTCAAAGTCCACTCTAATTTATAATATTAATGGGCGTGGAAAATTATTAGGAGATGAATAAAATTTTTACAAAAAGTGCAAATTTGCAAGCGCAAAGAGCAAAGTGCAAAGTGCAAATTTTACAAAAGAGGCTGACACAGATTTTGACGGAAGCGCTAGAAAATTTGAAGATAACAATAATTAAAGAGAAGAACAAGATAATGATAATAAATAATAATAACAAAACTCGGAATAAAACCAAAGTTGCATGGTAAACAAAGAATAATAAGAAGTAGAAACTAAGATAGATAGTCTAAAAAAATGAATGTTCTAGGAAATAGGAAAACATTTATATTACAGAAGAAAAAAATTAACTGTACGAATATGGAGGAAGGCCTTGTATAATTTGATATCCGGTAAATAAATATCTTTTTATCCTGCTTTATTAAAGTGTCACCTTTTCTCAATAATTTTTAATAAATAAAAAAAATAATACATTAATAAATAAAAATAATTTAGAATAGATGAATTTTTCGACAATTATGTCAATACATACTATTCTATTTGTATTCCTTGTATGTACCGGCATATAAGTAACATTCATACAATTTTAAAATATTGTAATTTTTATTTTCAATAATCAACTATTTTCAATGGGAAATCAGCCACAATTTTACCAAAAAAATGATTTTATTAACTCATACAGAAGTAAAAACTTCGAAATGTATTCTGGTATAAAATCATTTATTTAAAAACTATCTAAAATGTCATGGATTGCAAAACGTTTTCGTTCTAATACAGAACATCTTCAGTGCATTCTGCCGAGTAGTTTGAAACTAGGACACTGGTTATAGTGGTAACCCCATAATATATGGTTTACATAATATAGTTTAGTAAAATATGGTGACTACAAGTCGATGTTGTTAGATATAATGGAACACATGCTAAAAGGGCACCATGCTTCTCTGCTCGAAGATGCTAAGTACTTGCCAATTCAATGGGCACATACCAACGATTTTCCCATTGATTTTATTAATGTTTCGACGCCCAAGTCGGGTGTCGTTGTCAAAATAAAAAATAATACTAAATTAAACAAAAATGTTGTTGCTAAGTAAAAAATTCTTCTAATAATTTATTTAATCTGACTCATTTATATCGGTAATTCAGACATGTATTATACATTTTAAAGTAGAAGACTTTAAAATGATATTGCCAATATTGATGAGTTTTGACAACGACACACGACTTGGGCGTCGAAACTTGAATAAAATCATTTTTTTTTGGTAAAATTGTGGCTTATTTCCCATTGAAAATAGTTGCTAAAAATGCCACAACGAAATAGCTTCAGAACAACATTTATTTTCAATATTGGCATACATAATTTATATTGTTGTACCTGACCATACCCTAAGATTGGCATTTTATAATTTTAGCATTTAGTTACCTTCCCCGAGACCTGACGATGCAAAGAAAATTGTAGAATGTAAAACTGGGCGTCCTTTATTCCTTCTTTTACTTTTACTAAATTATATTGTGTAAATATAAATCGGTCTGTCGTCATAATAACCTAACGAATTAAAAATTAACCATACATAAGTTTCTACATTTCTACAATTCGCTACCTATTTAAATATCATTCTTAATTCAAACCAGATCTTTTATATTCTGAAAAATACCTTTTATCTCGTTCGATCTCCTCTACAACGAACTCGGCCGGCCAATCTCCATCTCAAACCGTATATTTGTTATGATGAGTAAGCAGGAGTCTGAAGTGCACTTATTAAAAACTGGACACCTTGAGGCTATAAACGGAGCTATTTAATACTTTAAACAGAGATAACTGGTGTCCTTTGTCATCGACAGCAGTCAAAGGCATACAGAAGTACAGCAAACGGTAGCTGATGGTTGTGACAGAAAGACTCGGTAATGATGAAGATGCAGGAGCGGACTAGCTGCCGGTTTGTTATTAAAAAAACAGGGCAATTTGTCCTGTAAATTTATAGGAATATGAAGAGGTTGTGGAAATAAACATCGAAGAGCTTTGTATAAATTAATATCAAAAAATATTAATCGCTAATTACTAACAAATATGAGTTTGTATACGAAAGAAGTTAAGTATTCGTCGTATTTTTCTTACTACTACTATCGGTTTACAGCTTTCTCCTACACCTTCCGACTCCTAACCGCTATTCTTCTCTGTTTAATCATAGACCTGGAGGGATTTCTCTTTCTTCTAGTTCTGTTTCAATTCCCTCCCTCCAGCTTCTTCTCGGCCTTCCTCTTTTTCTTCTCCCTTGTGGTGTCCATGCCAAAATCTACTTAGGGATCCTGTCATCTGGCATTCTCTGTACATGGCCGTACCATATTAGTTGTTTTGTTTTTATGTCATCAATTATTTTATTTGTGGCTCCCATCAATTCTCGTATTCTGTCATTTGGTATCCGATTTTTTATCCTGGAACATTTTTTATGTTCTTTGTTTCAGTGGCCAAACTTCACTGCCATGTGTGATTATACTTTTAAGTATGCCATTGTACAGGGTGTAACAAAAATACAGGTCATAAATTAAATCACATATTCTGGGACCAAAAATAGTTCGATTCAACCTAACTTACCTTAGTACAAATATGCACACAAAAAAAGTTACAGCCCTTTGAAGTTACACGATAAAAATCGATTTTTTCCGATATATCGAAAACTATTAGATATTTTTTAATGAAAATGGACACATGGCATCCTTATGGCAGGAACATTTTAAAAATAAATTATAGTTAAATTTGTGCACCCCATAAAAATTTGATGGGAGTTTTTGTTCCCTTAAACCCCCCCAAACTTTTTAGTACGTTCCAATTAAATTAATATTGTGGTACCCTTAGTTAAGCACAATTCTTCTAAAACTTTTTTGGCTCTTAATATTTTTTCGATAAATCCGTTTTAATCGAGATACGGCTTCTTTTTTAATATGTTTACATAAAAATTTTATGAGGGTTCTGTGCCTTTAAACCCCCAAATGATTGTGTACGTTCCAATTAAACTATTATTGCGGTACCATTAGTTAAACAGGATGTTTTAAAACTTTTTTGCCTCTTAGTATTTTTTCGATGAGGCACCTTTTATCGAGTTGTGGCTTCTTTTCTAATATGGTTCAAAATGTACCCCAAACTGTAATTTATAAAAAAAAATTCATATTATTACCAGGTCTCTACAATCGTACGTAACAGTATACAGGGTGAGGCAAATAAAGGGCCTATTAGAAATATCTCAAGAACTAAAGGCAACATAATCATGAAAATTGGAATAAAGGGGTTTTGAAGGATGATCTATTAAATGAAAATATTTTCATCTCTTTGCAACTTCCGGTTATACCGGAAGTTGCTTATAACTTCGTTTTTTTAAATGGGACACCCTGTATATTTTTACATTTTTGGATTCTACTCAATGTCTTCTTTCTTAAAGTATGAGGTTTTGTAATATTATACAGGGTATTTTAAAAGATAATTACGTTTTTTTATTAATTTCGTAGCAAAATTAACACCCTGTAGAATTGTGGTAGTTTGACACCTAAAACTCTACTTACGTTCAAATGATTTTTAATATACTCTACTATTGTTAAGAATCATTAGTATAGCTAAATTTTTAATTTTAGTATACAGGGTTGGTCGAAACTCGGAATGAGTATTTTCTGAGTTTTCTTAAATGGAACACCCTGTATTTTAGTATTGTAATGAAATGATATTTTATGGTACTTTTTTATTTCTTAAGCATTCCCTATACCTAACTGCTTTAATTTGTGCTTAATCGCACCAACAATCTAAACTACGTAGGTATTTTGATAGATAAACCATTATTGGTAATTTTAAGGACCAGTCTGGATTAATATGTATATATTTCTGAAAAATTATTTAGGATTAAGTATTTTCACGGCCAACCTAATAAAATTTTACGTATTTTTTGGTGCAATTAATGTTTAGTTTGAATCACCAATAACTCACAAATTAAAGTAGTTAGGTATAGGGAATGCTTAAGAAATAAAAAAGTACCATAAAATATCATTTCATTACCATACTAAAATACAGGGTGTTCTATTTAAGAAAACTCAAAAAATAATCATTCTGAGTTTCGACCAACCCTGTATACTAAAATTAAAAATTTAGCTATACTAATGATTCTTAACAATAGTAGAGTATATTAAAAATCATTTGAACGTAAGTAGAGTTTTAGATGTCAAACCACTACAATTCTGCAGGGTGTTAATTTTGCAACGAAATTAATAAAAAAACGTAATTATCTTTTAAAATACCCTGTATAATATTACAAAACCTCACATTTTAAGAAAGAAGACATCGAAGAAAATCCAAAAATGTAAAAATATACAGGGTGTCCCATTTAAAAAACGAAGTTATAAGCAACTTCCGATATAACCGGAAGTTGCAAAGAGATAAAAATATTTTCATTTAATAGATCATCCTTCAAAACCCCTTTATTCCAACTTTCATGATTCTGTTGCTTTTAGTTCTCGAGATATTTCTCATAGGCCAGTTATCTGCCTCACCCTATACAAATATGTGGTGGATTTGACAAATATTTAAAATATCTCGATAAAAACTCGCTTTTCCAAAAAGTGCTAAGAGGAAAAAAAGATTTAAAAATATTGTGTTTAATTAATGATACCACAATAATAATTTAATTGGAACGTACAAAAAAGTTTGGGGGGTTTAAGGGAACAAAACCCCCATAAATTTTTTATGGGGTGTACAAATTTAACTATAATTTATTTTTAAAATGTTCCTGCCGTAAAAATGCCACGTGTCCATTTTCATTAAAAAATCTCTAATAGTTTTCGATATATCGGAAAAAATCGATTTTTATCGTGTAACTTCAAAGGGCTGTAACTTTTTTTGTGTGCATATTTGTATTAAGGTAAATTAGGTTCAATCGAACTATTTTTGGTCCCAGGATATGTTATTTAATTTATGACCTGTATTTTTGTTACACCCTGTATATGAGCTGTTTGTTCGCTTTAGATATTGTCTTGTCCCACAGAATGCCGTTCATCATGGATATGGCTTTCCTACCCTGTAGGTTTCTATCTTTTATAGCAGCGTCGTGTGTTCCATCTTGTATTACCTTTATGCCCAGGTACTTGTATTCATCGCAGTGTTTAATTTCTACCCCATCGTCTACTGTAATGGACTGCTTTGTTCCTCCAATAAACATGGCTTCAGTTTTCTTAATGTTGACTTCGAGACCCCATTTGTTATAGTCTTCTATTAGCTTCCGCGTCATGTAACTCACGTCGTCATGATCCTGAGCAATCAGAATTTGGTCATCAGCGAAACATAGTGTACAGTGTTGTGTACAAGTGTATAGTGTTCTGTCGTCATTGAGAGAGATTCCATGCCATTACATTTTCTTTTCCACAGCTTGAGTGCTTGTTCCAGATACATGGTAAAGAGGGTAGGCGAAATACAACAACATTGCTTCAATCCTTTCGTGACCTTAAATCCCTCAGACATCCTTGATCCAGTTTTAATTTTTGCAGTCGTTCCATTAAACAGACTTTGGACTGCTTTGATAAGACCATGTTTAATGTTGGTTTGATGTAGGGTTGACCATAGTTTGCTGAGAGGCACACTGTCATATGCTTTTTGTAAGTCTACGTATACTAGGTGAACTTCTTTATTGACGGCTGTTTTTTTCTCAATAACTTGCGTAATAGAGTACAGGTGGTGGGCACCTTGTTTCACGCCTTTGTTTACATTGATTTCCTTAGAACTTGTTCCATAGAAACTAATTTTTGTTGTAGTTTTTCTTAGGCTCACTGTTAGCAGATGCCTTAATGTTTCTGGTATTCCAGGATTCTCTAGTTCCTCCATCATTTTCGTCCGATTGATCGGGTCCAAAGCGCTTTTGAAATCTATGAATATTAGTTTTACTTCTCTGTTGTATTCTCTCGATGTTTGAATTATTTGCTTCCACTATATGTATGGAATTAATTGTCAATCTTTCCGATCTGAAGCCGTTCTGGTATTCCTAATCCTAATATTCGTTCAGCGCATAATTTAATTCTCATGTATAGTATATTTGCTAAAATTGTATATGCAGTGTTCAATAAAGTTTTTGATCTGTACATCTTGCTCTCCTTTTTTATATTCAGGCACTATTATACCCCTTTTTCAATCGTCTGGTAGTCTGTTTTGTGTCCATATTTGTTGTAGTAGCTGGTTTATTTCTTTATGTACAGTTCACCAAATATATCTGAAAGTGTAAAATTCCCATTGCCTGCGCTAAAAATAAAGTGAGAACGCACATACAAACGGTCTGGATCGTCGCGTCAGTGCGAGTGCGAGGTCCGTCGTTTGACGAATGCGCGTCATGATAGTAGTTATTTTCACACTTTCAGCTATATTTGGTGAACTGCAATTTTCTTCCTTCGTATTTTATTAATTTAACTACTATTTCATCTTCTTCTGCTGATTTTCCGTTTCGGAGGGTTTTAATCACCTTTTTTTACTTCTCCTTCTGTGAGAATTTCTACTTCGTCGTTATCCTGTACTTACTCTTGGTCTTACTACTTCATCCCAGTTTGTTTCCCCATAGTGAATAGCATGGCTTTATAATATTCTTTCCATATTCTGCTGATCTGTTTGTCTTCAAACACGGTTTCTTGTTTTGGTTTTTTAGTCCTCTTGTTTTAATGTTGGGCGTATTTTTTGTGGTTTTTTTCCTTTGTAAAATTGTTTGCTTTTCATTTAACCAGTCCTTTTTCTTCTTTTTATTTGATGCGTTGGATTTGTTTCTGACGGGTTGTTGACCAATGTCATTCTGGCCATGTTTTTAGTTTCTGTCTGTTTCGCAGTCTTTATCGTAGCAGTCTTTATTTGTTTTGGCTGTTTCTTCTTTCCTACTACTTCGTTTGTTGTTTTATTTATTTTGATTTTTAATTCTTGCCACCTTTCGTTTATATTTGTGGCTTGACTAGTAAGGTTGGATATATTTTCATTAATCTGTTTTTCAAATTTTTCTCTTATTTCAGTCTCTTCTAATGCTTTTAAGTTCCATATATTACAGTTTGCTTTAGCTTGATATCTATTTTTCCGTCTGAAAGTCATTTTCAGTAATGAAGAATCATAAATACAACATTTGGAGCAATAGCGTTATATATTTTGCAATTGTAGCATTTCAACGTCAGGGGCATCACAGCACATTATGAGCCAAAGCCTTCTTCAGAACCAGAACAATCTGCAGTTTATCATTATCTACGGCAACTCTTCTCTATGTTGTCTCTAAGGTGTCTTGGCATCAAAGTCTCGGTCTTCCTCTTGCTCGTTGTCCCATTGGCCGTCTTCGGTCAAAAACTTTGGTGACTATTGCAACTTCCTCTCGTCTGGTTACATGGCCTTTCTTTTTAATGCGTGCTATCTTAAGGAATTTTACAACGCCAGGTTCCACGAAGTATCTATGCAAGTCACAATTACAACGGCTGCGTCACAAACATTGCTATTTTTTTCCTCTATAATTCTTCTTTTGTTTTCGCTTGAAACGTTTAGACAACTTGGTCCTTCTTCGTAGTATTTTATATACGTCACATTAATTTTCTGGGTGGTTTTGAAGCTATCTGTCTACTCAAGTCATAGTAACACTTATTGGCAAACACCATTCTTCTTTTAATCCTTTATCTTGTCAACAGCGAGCCTAGGCATATAAAGTTGTCCATATCTTCCAGTTCTGAATCATCAATTATTATTCTTATAGGTGTCTAGGTGCTTGTCCTACTACAACAGATATATTTGGTCTTTTAGGCATTCGTATTTAGTCCCATTCTCTGTGGGACTAAGTGGATAACAAATAAAATTAAAGTTAAAGACGCAGGACAACATATAGCTAGGCTAAAATGGAGTTCCGCAGGTCATAGCTCCTGACAAACGGACAATTAAATAGGTGGAATGCCACGACACAACTGGGGTCATCCTCCTGCTCGCTTTCGCTTGCATGGCCCCCATGAACAGGAAAGAGAGCGAGAGGACGACCCCAGATGAGATGGGGAAATGACATTAGAGTGTCAGAAGACATTAGATGACAAAAGAAGAATAAAAAAAAGATGACGTATACAAAGAACTTCTGCTGCTGGTATGTAAATTTACGAGCCTATATAACATATGTAACAAATTGCATGCAAACTGCTAAAAAATAGTGCATTTTAACCTAATGAATGTAGCCTATATAATCCTTTCTTGAATTTACTTTTATTTATTGTTGGGACAATTATTGTACACCAAAATAATCAATCCCTCCATACAGTCCTGTGCCCACAAACAAAGACGCAGACAGTTGTTTATCCATGCTCGTCATTCGATTTGATTGAATCTTCTCCTGAGATCAGTCGATGAAGATAAAGTCGATGTAGTCAATTTCCGTCTCACATTTGTCATTACTCATATTACTATTTTTTTCTTTATAACTCTTCGACGGGTAACAGCCTTTTCTTAATTTTTTTCTCGTTTTGGAACGATTGTATTGAAAGACCCATCACGGTAATGTTCGGGACCATTAGGCCTTGGTTCTCTAATAAGTTCCTCTTAATGGGCTTTATTAAAGCTTTGGTTGTTTTTTGTTATTTGGTTTTGTGAGTTGTCGATAAAATGTTTTCGTTTCAATAAAGAACGTGTTTTTGAAAGTAAATGACTTTAGCTTAAATGTGGATTCAAAGAAGCAGTTCATTTAACCCGACGTAGCTTATAATTAATTTTTCCGTTTCTTATGCCATTGGGGATAGAACCCGTAATGAAATGAATCAGCTAATTAATCAATATTTGTAAATAATGAATTAAACTGATTATTTTTGAATGATTTTGACTTCCAAACGTGTAGTAAGATTTTGCATCACGTGGTTAATTCTGCTCAATCAGATTATTATTACAGAGAAAATATTCTACTGTACATAATTACAGTGGGAATAATTTTAAGTAAATTGTTTCTGTTTAATTGCAACCAGTTTCCTAGTTTTGACGACATTTAGAAAATGTCCATAACAAATTTTTAGTTCTGCATCTGTCATGTCAAATTGCCATGAGGAGAACACCAATCGGCAATTTTAAGCACTCGGTAAGATTCTTCGGTAAGATTATTTCATAAAAGAAACCTGTATTTATAAATAAGTTTATTAATATCTTCGTCTAAATATTTGCTAAACTGTGCTGTTCACTTTGAAAAGTTGGAAAATGTGTGTCAGATTAATTGGGACCAATGTCACTGAATGTTTTTATACAAAGATTTGAATTTTATATGTCGACGCTGTCAAGCCAAAACGGCATAAACGACATTAACTTGATTTTTCAGGAAACACAAAAAACTGATTATTTTTATTTTTACCAATTCTGCTTATCTGCACAGTGATTCAAAAAAATTGGTGATTTTTTTTTCAAATTTTAATATATTTGTGAACATTAATGTGGCTGAGAATACTGTCTGAAATAAATTAAAAACTATAAAATGGGGCTTATGTCCAATCAAGATATAACATTGGTGAATATGCCAAACTTACCTCTGGCGTTTGTGTCGATCGCATCGTTGTAAGGTTAGTCAATATGGCGCTTAAAAGGGATATATGCCATTAATGAAAAAAGAAACGAAAATCAAAAATTGTCGTTTATGCCAACAAGAAAAATGATGAAATTACGAAGATTTTTGATAGGGTTTATTTTTTATTAATCAAAAATACATTCTAAGTTAAAAACAAAACCTTAAATTCTTTAAACATGTTTTGGTGCTAGGATGAAATACTTAAAAGTAAATATGAAATACTTAAAAGTGGATATCTAATAATAAGTAGTGGATTATAATTCATAATCACTGTCAATATTTGGTTAAACATCCGTATTGAGTTGTTTGCTTGTATTTTCCTTATTTTGATCACTACTTATACCGGCATCCAAACCATTATCTGCTGCTAAGTTGAAACATGATGTGAGATCGTGACTAAATATTTCTTCTTCTACTGCAACGTCTGGTGGTTCCTCAAAGATGATAATGTCATTGCTGAAAGCTTCTGCAATGTTGGCATTATAAATGTCATAAACCTCTAAGGGAAATATAGGGGGATTATTGTCAGTCAGTATATCATTTTGTACTGATTCGGTATATGTTTTATTTTCATTTAGTAAGGCCATTATTTTTTTACTTCTGCTATTCATGTGCAACAAAAAAATGGCATAAACGCCAAAACTCGATCGCCATTTTTAGCTATATAAAATTGATTTGAACTCTATGCTGTAATACAAAATGAATTGTTCATCACACTAGTACAAAGTTACAATAGAATATTTTAAAATAAACTTTTTATTTGCGCAATTTTTAAATAAGAAACCTGCATAAGAATACCATTGAGGAATGGCACTTGTGTCAACCAAGATGTAAATATGTGGTTTTGGCATAAACGCCTCATAGTTTTTAAAGAAATTCAGTGTGTTTACGCTTCAAAAATCAATACAAATTGAAAATATTGCAAAGGTAGATAATACCATGTTACTTATCCATAAAAATTGTAAAAATACATACCTTTACTATTATTACTGGACCAAAATGTACACAATGATAATCTTACGGGCACTGGCGATTATGTCAATCGGTGTTCACGTCGGTGTTCACGTGCGTGACTAGACTGGCGTTTATAAAAATTTTAAACCTATATTACACCTATTTCACTTTTTCTGCGGTTATTCCGCGTTGACTGTCTGGTGCAGAAATTAAAATCCTATTTTTTAGTGCAGCTAACTAAAAAGTGGTCATTTTGGCGTTTATGCCGTTTTGGCTTGGCAGCGTCAATGTAAGTATTAAAAAATAATCTGTCGAATATCACACGATAGTAAGAATAAATAAGAAAATAATGTTCCAGTTTTCTTTCTTGAACTTGTTTTCAATTGGCGGAAGTCACTCGAGCCCTCCGGGCTCTCGTGTCTATTGCCAGGCAACAAGTTTTCGAAAAATTGTCGCATTATTGTCAATTTGTTCTCACTCTCTTGTTATAATGTTGAGAAGTAATTTAATGAATCTCAAATTAATTATAACATTTTTATTGAAACTGCTGCAAATAGTGTGATCAAAATCAAGCTTAAATAAAAATGCCAAATAACCAGAAAAAATCCTATACATCTAATCCTAATGTATTGTTTGCTAAAATCTCGATAAAAGTCATTCAAGCGATCAACTGAAAATATTTGGCACAAGAATGATTTTGAGAGGGTGGTCAGAATAGTGCAGGCAATCTTAAGAATTGTACCTATTTGTAAAATTTGAAGAGGGTTCATAGATCAGGCGTGTGACCGGAAAGATTACTTCGAGATCAGATAATTGTTTGCATTGTATTATAATACATAGATTAACACTACCTTATTTGCTCAAATATCGTTAGTGCCCAATTCTACTTATTTTTGATTTTTATTTGTTTATATGAAATAAAATTATCAAGAACAATAATTAAGAGGTAACATTTAAACTTTCGATATATTTGTCGAAATACTGCAAACAGTATTGCTTAGGTCCCTTATTTACCCTAATATTCTTCGACAACTGATTGTTAATCTTTATTTTTAATTGAAAATTATAGTATAATCGTTGTATTGCTTTAATAAGTGTAATATTAATAGACTAACTTTACAGTACTCGTCATAGTTTACGTAGGGTATTGTATTAAGCTTTCATCACGTCTACAAATAATATATGATTTGGTCTAGCCCTAGCCATTCCTCTTTCATTGAGCTGGGGGGTAGATGTGGTCGGTGAAAGATCCTTTCAGCCGAAATCCTGCTTTCCATTCCAGCTCACGTGGTTCATATTCATTTTCGACTAGGCTTGTCATAACATTTCAATATAATCTAGAGAAAGTGCTTGTAACTTTTTCCAGCTTTCAGGTATATATTTCCGCTTAAGTATCTATTTAAAAGTTATCAACATATTAAAAGTGCCCGTGTGTAATTTTCAGCGGAGATTTAGCAAGATAGTAGTTAATAGGTCATCTCCGATGGGAATTTCTGGTCCAGGTATTTGGTATCTTTTGAGTGTTTTCAATAAAGATATTGAGGTCTGGACTCTTGAAGTTCTTTGCGTAGTGAATTTTATTGATGTTATGATACATTAATATTAGTTACTTGTAGGTTTTGTTGTATTTATGTCAGTTTTTGTAATATATTGTTATGATCTGCTTTCTATTACTTTTATATTAATTATTATTTATTTGATCAATGATTTAATTAACGCAAATCATACATAAAAATATTAAGAAAAAATCTCAGGGTGCCTTTTGTCAAAAAAAAATTTAATTAAATTCTCTTAGGTTATACTTATCCTTTCTCGTGGCTTCAGTATCTCTTAGTTGATCCTTATCGGGATAAAACAGGAAAAGGAAATAAATAGAAAAATCATAAATAAAAACATACAATTACCTTTATTATCAAAAACAATGTTCTGTAAATTTATCAATTAAATTCTGTGGGCATAACTGTCCAAAAGAAACCTTTGCCATATAAATTAATCTAATTCAAACACATATTTATCGCTTTGTTCTTGATACCATTACTAAACCCAGCTAAACAAACAAATTTGGTATTCGCAAAATTACTTATACTTCCTATTAAATTTTTGAAATGTTGGAATCTTAAATTCATATGCTTTTACGTAAAAAAATTAACTTCTGATTATAAAAAAAATCTATCACATAGGTTATTGACTGACCTTTTTGATTCACACACAATGACGTCTCCTCTTGACCCAAAAAGCTCCTCCTTGTTGATTATGTTAGGCTACCAATCAAAGCCCTCTCCGTTCTCAGCAAACAATCCAGCAGGATACCAGCAACTATTTCTCCAAAACACAAGCCAGGCCTCTTTTTTCCAGTACTCGTTCAATAAACTCCAAAACTCTCTCCTCTCTTTCTCTCAACAATAATTTCCTGAGACCCAAGTATCTTTTTTACTTGGTGTCACAAATAATTTTAATAATGATAATTCTTGTAACTTACTCTCTTGGACTTTACAGAATCAAGGAGGCATTTCTTCTCGATTTGATTTGTCTCTCGTTCCACTTTTCAGCTACTCTCACTATCAAAACAAAACACTAGTACTTGCTTCTGAACTACTCACGAAAACTTTTGACTGCTCCTTTCGGATGCCGGTAACACAATAATCTTTTCTTTTTTAAACTGTCTCAACATTCAAATAAAACTTTTCCCATTCCAAATTGCCAAGCCAATCAGAAACATTTCTCTCTCTCCATTCTTTTTTTCGTTCGAAAACCCACTCATACTTTCAAAATTATTCCTACCATCATAATAATTACTTTCGGGAAATTCTACAAAATTTACTGGGGGTTAAACAAAAAGAGATTAAAATTCCAAACTTTCTTTACCTTAATTTTCTAAGAACTAATTACCTATGGCTTCTACCTTTCCCGTAATAAACAGTCGGTTTAAAATAATAATCCTAAATAACTTTCACTTCACTTTTATTTACAAAAATGTTTTTAATATTCTTCATGGAAAAATTCATTAAGGAGAAACCACCTTGCGTGAAAACTAACTTCTAATAAATATTTACAAATCAATATACAGGGTGTATCAAATTTATGTGCCCGCGTTATATTAAAAAAATTAAAATTTTTATTCTATCTTTGATTGATAAATTGAAACAAAATAATACATATAATTTGAGAAACAATAGATATAGAATATTTTCTCAAACCAACCGTGATATATTATTGTCAGATTTCTGCACAGATCATCATTATCGTCTAGCACTACAAACATGACTCGGTCTTGGCCGACTGTAGATTTCTTTTAAAATTGACAAGATCTTCCATCCATCATACGTATGCAAATGTGATGTTGACTATAGGTCGCATTTTGTGATTTAATCTGGTCCATATCATTATCATAATAAAGTTCTCATCTACTGTTATCTCTAGATCTTCTGCTGCATGGAACGTGTTTGTTTGTATTTCTTCTTTTAGAAGACATTCAAAGTAGTTTCTTCAGGCTACTTTTATGGTGGCATGGTCACTGATTTTTCCTTCACTATTCAAAAAAATATTGGTGCGTAGTTCGTTTCGGAGTTGTTTCAGCTATTTTTAAGCTTTTCTAGTGTTACCTTGGTTGAAATCTATCTCCAGTTTAAGTATTTGGTAGTTTTTGTTCTACTCTTTTTTCTTTTGCATATTTTTTTCTGCCAATTTTCGTTCGTCTTCAAACTTTTCTTCTTTGGGTGTAACTATATAATATACACTGGTATTTTAGGCATCAACGCCCTTCCGGTAGGGATCTATGGGGGAGTATCACCGAGCCGCAAGCCCTTATCCCTTGCCGTACTGCTCCCTCATAGGCCGATCAGACGCCCGCATATTCCAGTCTAAGCGTCAGATTCATATTAGAATTTTATACTGACGCATTAGACTTTTTTGTTTTTCCGATGACCTGTCTGGGGCTTGAACTCGCACTCCTCACGGCGAAGTGAAGTGCTGTCAGCCGCTCGTCTTACTGAGCTATCCGATCGACCTACTGGGTGTACCTACTGCAGATATTTTTCTTCATATGTGCAGCTGGTTGATTGGTTTGACATTATATTATATTTATTATGAAACAAACAACAAACAACTGATTACATATTTTAATTTATAAATTGTAATATTCATTAAGGTCTAAATTTTGATAGTATTTTGAATTCTTGCAGTTTTCGCATCTTCAAAAGGATTCTCTTTTAATCTCCCCAAAAGCGTACGATCTTCATGAGCGGTAGATACTTTTGGTCTTCCAGAACCTTGCTTTCTTTCGAGAGTTTCTTGTTCTCTCCATCTTTTATTAATAATAAAAACTGTTGTTCTGCTTACGTTAAAATGGTTCTTTACGGCAGATAGTGACCAATCGTCTTCTAATTTCATTACAATTCTTGCTTTTAGTTCTTTGCTAGCATGTGGAGCCATTTTCTGACGTTGAACAGAATAATCTATCTGACAAATTTTAAAATTTTGCAGTGACAGTGACAGTATGTAAATAATAAATATTTGTCCTTTAAAATACCCTGCTCAGTTTTCTACAAAATACGCTTTAAGGGTCGTATTAGTTTTTTTAGGAACCAGCTGTACACAGGTGTTGGAGCAACACTTAAGAACATCATAATTACCTCCCTTATGTAACTTCGTTTATTCAGTTATTCATGCCGAGTCGGACAACTTTTCTAATAGGGAAATTTTTGGCCAGTGTTACGCTTCAACTGCCTGTTATTACCCCTGGTGTTACCCAAGGTAGGTACTCATATTATTCAGGCTGAGTCGCTCTGGGGCCTATCTTTTTCTTCTTGCAGTACCTTCTTCTATCGGAGGTTGGCTACCATCACAGCAATCTTAACTTTGTTGGCTTCAGCTCTGAACAACTTTATTGAACTGCACTCGTGCCACTCCCTTAAATTTCGCAACCAGGAAATCCTCCTACGCCCCACATTTTTTTCCCGAGATGTTTCCTTGGATTATGAATCTTAGCAGGCAGTACTTTTCTCCTCTCATTATGTGGCCTAGATATTCCAGTTTTCTCGTTTGTATGGTTTTTATGACTTCGCATTCCTTCCATATCTTCAGCAGAACATCTTGATTTCAAAACATCTTGATTTATTATTCTCTCTGTCCACGGTATTTTACACATTTTTCTGTAGCACCACATCTCGGATGCCTCAATGTTTTTGATGTTTATCTTTTTTAGTGTACACGCTTCCATGCCGTACAGTAGAACGGAGAAAACAAAGCACCTTAAAATTCTCGTTTAGATTTATGTCCCGGCTGCATAGGAACTTTTTCATTTTGATAAATGATTGTTTCGCTATTTCTATTCGCTTCTTAATTTCTCTTATCTGGTCATTAGTATCAGTGAACCAAACTCCTAAATATTTGTAAGACGCAACTCTTTTAATTTGCTTATTACTTATAGTTAAATTCACATTGGTGTATGGCTTCTTTGTTACAATCATAAATTTAGTCGTTTTGATGTTCAGTTTTAGACGATATTTGTTGGTATGAGTGTTTGTGTTTTCCAGAAAATACTGTCAATTTGCTAGGTTATCTGTTACTACTAGCGTGTCATCAGCGTATTGTATATTGTTAATTAACTCTCCGTTAATGTCCATACCAATGTTTTGCTCTAGGGGTACTTCCTGACATATGGAAGTCAGACATCCTACCGCCTGAGCTATCCGACTCAACATGAATAACTAAATAAACGAGGTCTCATGAGGCAAGATAATCATGATTATTCTTAAGTGTTGGCCCAAGGTGTAATATTGCTTGCTTACGTTTCTTATTAAACAAAAGCTTTCCTTTAACTTTTTATTAATTCCTAACACTATTTTAGCCATTTTTTTACATTGAACTCTTAATATTATTACATTCTTCTTCTATTGTTTCCACTCTGATCATTTATCTACATTAAAATAATCAATGAGACAGTTTAAAGATATTTCCTATTTAGAATTAATGAGCAACAAGATAACAAACCTTCTCTCTATCCATCTCTGTTTAATGTTCAAAACAATACGATAAACTATTTCCTTTTCCTTAGATTATACATCTGCTTTAATTCAAGCACAATACAACAATTTCGTCGGGCAAGTGAAAAATGTTTGATTCAAAGATAAGAATCGCTTAATTTTTTCTACAATTAAAACAACTATTCTTCACTGAGGTTAACTGTATACTTATCTAACGAAAGAATTAAATACATGGTGGATTGCTCCGAAGATATTGTACGATCATTAATTTGTAGTGTCTTAAAATGTAGAATTAATACAATATTAGCAATTGTTCTAATTATGTAAGTATATCCGACGTGTATCACATGAAAAGATACTGCTACACGACTTGACTTTATTTGTTGAAGTGGATACTTCTTATCATTTTTTATGGAATTTTGGAGGGTGTAAAATCGTTTGGGCGTCATTCAAAAATCGTGACGCGAGAGGTTAGCTTGCGGTTACCACTCGCGGTATAGGTAAGTTACTTAACCTTCCGATGACCAACCTTTTTTTGTTACACGGATCACCAACAGGGGTAAAAAATGACCCCAAGTCAAAAATGACAATTGACAAAAAATGAAGTTGTTTTAAGAAATGTAATAATGTATTCGTAATTTTAATGTTACTATTGTATCAATAAATTATAAATAAACATTAGTAAAACCTATTTTTAATTACAACTGAACAAAAACAGGAATCATCATTCTGAACTTAGAACTAAAGAAATTTTCAAATATACACTAATGACGTCACCACAGGTTTAGCAAACAATTTTTTTTTCAATATTGAAATGTTTCTTACATAAAATTCCACATAATAGACGGTATTTACTTAATATAAAATTGGAATATGGAAGGCCAAGGGAGTTCGTCTTTGACCCCAAATTCAGAAAATATTTTTTTTTCGTAAAATATAGGGAATTTACAAAATATGAGGGTATCTAGAATGATATTAAAGTCAAATAAAAAAATAATGAGTTTAAAATTGAAAATATTTCTGAATTTAATAAATAAAAACATGCATTGGGGTCCAAATTTACCCCCCTTTGTCATCCGAGGGTTAAACAAGTTATATAGGTATTTCATATTAAAATATTATGTTTAAAATTGAGCAAAGGAATTATAGTGTTTAGGCAAATAATGTTTTATTCAAATGTTTGTTAATATGTTTGTATTTATATCAGCAAAGTTTGTTGTTGTTTACCCGTTATGGGTCCCCCTATTATTTTAGCATAACAAAGAATGTTTAAACAAATAAATCAAAGAGGTAATAAAAATATTTACGTGGAATTACAAAATTACGCCGGAATCTTCGGCGGTCAATCGGGATCTAGGAGCGTTACAATGGCCCCTCTTTAAGAGATGATTCCTCCTGGAACCTTGTCAGGACTCTAACTGGATATTGGTGTCGGCAACTGGACCAACTTTTACAACTCCCAGTTGTATAAAGGTGGTAAGGGGCGGTTTCCGCTTCGTACCAGTAACTTTGCGGATTGCAATAGATTAATACCTGAACTTCGGAGTTTTTAAAAATTTCTTCCACCATATTGCGGACAAACTTCCAATCTAATTGGCAGCATTCTAACTTTGAGATGGCCCAAAAAGTTGCATTCTTCATCGACTGCCAAGCCGCAATCCTCGCCCTGTCGACAAATCGATATACCTATACCGACTGTGCCCAAACAATATCTTGCCGCGTCCAACTATCGAACTTGCTGGAAAAAGGGTGGCTGATTACTTTACAATGGATCCCTAGTCATGCCGGTGTTGAAGGGAATGAAGCGGCGGATGAACTTGCAAAAGAAGGCACTACTCTTCCACAGCCCCCTAGCTTCCAATCGTACAGATCAGCAAAGTCCACCATTAAAAGAGGAGATTTAATTTTGAGAGTAAATTAAATGTAAGACCAAATACTTACGATGTCGGGATAGTATCACGAGGTTTTTCCTGGTTTTCCCTCGTGATTTACTATGAGATCTCTAACGCGAGAATTTTAATGTCACCGTTGCATGTGGTTGTCTTTTTAAAGACAGATCACATGCTATGATTTTTTTGTGACGGATATTCTTGAGTTGGGGTTGATTTCATGTAATCGAATGAACTATCTTTCAGTAAAGTCGTCCCAGGAACGCAACTCATAAATATTGGCAATATCATTTTAAAGTCTTCTACTTTAAAATGTATCATATGTATCTGAATTGCCGATATAAATGAGTCAAATTAAATAAATTATTAGAAGAATTTTTGTACTAAGCAACAACATTTTTGTTTATATTAATAGTATTTTGTATTTTGACAACGGCACCCGATTTGGGCGTCGAAACGTTAATAAAAATCATTTTTTAATAATATTGTGGCTTATTTCCCATTCTAAATAGTTAAAATTGTAAAAATGCCACAAGAAAATAGCTTCAGAACAACATTAAAAGAGGAATCAAAGCGAAGATAAAAGACCAGCAAATACAAGCCGGTGCTGGAAAATCTTGAGACCACCTAATAGAGTCACCAATCCCTCACAACTTGCCGAGACCCATCAGTGTAGCCGCGTTCAGAACAACTACGGGGCATGACTACCTGGCCTCCCATCTACATCGCATCGGTGTCCGTGAAAATGACTACTGTCCACTATGTTATCAGCCCCAGATGGATGCTGCTCACCTCCCAGAGTGCCCAGCCCTGATAACAGACCCACCCGAGGAGGATGAAGATCGCCTACGAGAAACGGCTCGTCTATACTGGTCAGCGCGCCGCCAAATGGCTAACATGCCAAGGGTGGGCGTTGGCTAGTAAAGTAGTAAAGTAAGTAAAGTAGTAAAGTAAGTAAAGTAAAGTACTTTGGGATGGCCAAATTTTTGCATGTCGGACTCCAGCACATGCTCTCTTAATTAAATTAATGCACTCCAGACATGTTTGTAGGTAGGTTGCTCATGGACAGCGTCTTTTGTTACCAGATAGAAAAGGTAACATGGTGCATCTTGGAATTTCAACGCTCTGCCAGGAGCTGGCAGTTGGCATTTTATTACTGGCCGGGATGGTATAGGCCAGTGAATTGTCATCGAAAAGTGCGGGTAGATCTTGATTTTCGTCAGTGGTAACACCATGTCTCGCTTTACCGGTATCTCTATAGGCGCGCATGAACTGCTCAAACGTCAGGTTAGGTACTTCTTAAACTTGGTTTACTTCCACTTCTTTACCTCGAGTTTCGTTTGTCTCGAGTTGGTCATTTAGAATTATATCTGTATTTTTTAATTTATTAATTTCCATATTATTCTAATAAAGATAGCTTAAGGCCTTTATTTTGAATACGCAGAATCTGAAACTCTTCATTAAAAGAATGATTATGATCTAGAAGGTGAAGTGCGTATGTAGAAGTGTCTGTTTTTCTATTGTTGAAAGCCCGTTTGTGTTCTGCTATCCGTTTGTCAAAGGTTCTGCCAGTTTGACCGACGTAAGTTTTCGGACAGTCACCCCAAGTTAGTTTGTAGACACCACTCTGTAGTTGTTTTCTCTTTCGTCTCTTATTGTTCTTAATATATTTGCTTAAGTTGATGTTAGTTCTGAAAGCTGGTTTTATTCCTTTCTTTTTTATATATCTGGCTATTTTTGTTGTTATTTTGCCAGTATATGTGAGAGAGCAGAAGGTAGGTACTGGGTTCTTTCTGTGGTGGTGGATAGACTAATTTCAGGGCTTTCTTATGGGTTTTTGGTTTAAAATTTTATTAATTGTTTGTTCGTTATAGCTATTGTATACTGCTATTTGTTTTGATGTTCAGTTCTATTTCGATGTTATTTTTTGACATGGAAATTTCTGTCAGTCTATGGATCATGCTATGGTAGCCTGCTAATTTGTGTTGTTTAGGATGGGATGATGAATTGTGTATAGTTGTGTCAGTATGGGTAGGATTATGATATACGGAGAACTCATGTTTGTTGTGTAGTCTAGATGTAACAATTACCAGACTACCCAACAAACATGAGTTCTCCGTATATCATAATCCTACCCATACTGACACAAATCAGTATACACAATTCATCATCCCATCCTACACAACACAAATTAGCAGCCTACCATAGCATGATAAATAGACTGACAGAAATTCCCATTTTAAAAAATAACTTCGAAATAGAACTGAACATCATTAAACAAATAGCAGTAAACAATGGCTATAACGCAAAAACAATTAATAAAATTTTAAACCAAAAACTCCATACGAAAGCCCTGAAGTTAGTCTATCCACCACCACAGAAAAAACCCAGTACCTTCTGCTCTATCACATACACTGGCAAGGTAACAACAAAAATACCCAGATACATAAAAAAGAAAGGAATAACACCAGCTTTCAGACCTAACAACAACTTAAGCAAATATATTAACCCGGCCGGGAATAGACGCGCTCATTTCTATAACGTGAATAGCCGCGTGTTAGATTTCATCTCACCATACGAACTTAAATACGAATTTACAAATTTTTATGTTATAGTATTTTTATTTACTTGCTATGTTAGAAATATTATTTCTAACAATTATTAAAGCTAATTGGCTCTCCTAAAAGCCATAAATTCCACAAAAAGAAGAAGAAGAAGAAAAATACTTACGCATTACTACGCATCGGAAGAAGACGAATTTCATGGTTGAAGAACCTGAGAGAGTGGTTTGGATGCAGCTCGAAACAACTATTTAGAGCTACTGCCTCAAAAATTAAAATAGCTATGATGATTGCCAACCTCCGTAGCGGAGATGGCACCTGAAGAAGAAGAATTACTACACCCTTCCTCGAGGCACTTACGAATTTTTTTCAAAATTGCAAAATTTTTCATCAAGTTATCGCGAAAAAGGATAAAATGTGAGATTCTATCTAACGGCGCGACTACTCGCGGGTTAAGAACAATAAGAGCCGAAAGAGAAAACAACTACAGCGTGGTGTCTACAAACTAACTTGTGGTGACTGTCCGAAAACTTACATCGGTCAAGCTGACAGAACCTTTGACAAACGGATAGCAGAACACAAAAGGGCTTTCAACAATAGAAACACAGACACTTCTACATACGCACTTCACCTTCTAGATCATAATCGTCCTTTTAATGAAGAGTTTCAAATTCTGCATATTCAAAATAAAGGCCTTAAGCCATCTTGATTAGAATCTATGAAAATTAATAAATTAAAAAATAATACAGATATAATTCTGAATGACCAACTCGAGACACACAGCTCCCCTCTTTTCAACCTCTTCAGTTAAAGACTTTAAAAAGACAAACAAGTAAACTAAATCACTTGAGAAAGGCACTCTGCCGAAAGAGCTGTAGTCCCATAGTTATAATAAATTTTGTGGAAGTATAGAAAACAAACGTTTTTAGTGTTTTATTGTTAGATTTTTATTTTTCATTAAATCTTCGTCGTCTTTTAGTTCTACTTTTCGTGGGTTTCATGTATTATAGTCTTTAAATATATAATCCGTTACGATAATCATACCTAAATTTATCTAACAATGAGTCACCCAGTACAGTAACTTTTAATTCTAAAAATTAACACTATTTAACTTGCTCACATGATTTAAATTTACGGAAATTATCTCCATTCGCGCCAAATCCTAACTGTACACAGATTTTTTTAGGTTCAAGCTTATGGGAACTGACTTAATGTGGCATTTAACTGTCTAGTCGTTGCGATTGTTCACTTTGGTTGGTATTTTTAATATTCTATATTACAGATTTTCGGTTTTGATAGCGCTGCGTAGGTAATTCTTCCGTAAAGTATAAATCAGGTGTACTCTTGTTCACCTGATGTGTGAGGGAGAGTTCCTTTGTTTCGTTTGGTCAGACATTTGAAAAATATCGAACAAAGATTTCTGCATATACACGGTGATTGTACAGGGTGTTTCATTGGGAAACGGAAATACTTTAATGGTGAATAGATGTCACCGAGCCGGTTCTAGATATAGTACATTTTTTGCCCTACCGACTTTTATAACCGAGTTACAGGGTGTTTTATCGATTTTGCCCATTTCTTTCCTAAGCCATAACTTTAGAATCACCCTGTATATTTTTTTGATATTTTGTACACATATGTCTCATTCAAAACCCAAACGACCGACATACTAACCATAAGAAAAATCCAGGTCCGGAATAACAAAAAATTATAAAATAATTGTGACCTTAAAACAACACCCTGTATATTGAAATTTTGAAAATCTGTTTGCATATTTGAAAAGAGCACAAAAAATTAAGTTTAATGGTTCGCTTTAATTTTTCGGCCAGACAATTTTATGACTTTCATTTTGAAATTATATTGAATTTTTTAATAACTTTTACATTAAAAAGCAGATATTATTAACTTTTAGTTATAAATTATTAAAGTTAATGAATAAATACTCATTTTAAAAATAATCAATACTTATTTACCACATTGGAACGACCCAATTACTAATGACAAGAAAAATCCAGGTCCGGATTAAGAAAAAAAATATAAAGTAATTGTGACCTTGAAACAACACCCTGTATATTGAAATTTTGAAAATTTGTTTGTGTATTTTAAAACAGCAGAAAAAACTGCGTTAAAAGGTGTATGTCAAATTTTTGCGCAGATAATTTAATTACGGCAATTTTGAAATCATATTGATTAATTCTGTCAAGGTCACAAGAAGCTAACAGAAAAATGAAGAACAATCCCAATGGACTTAGAAAATCGATACGAAATATTTTAAAACGAGCAAGGAAATGCATCGAACAAAATGGCGGACATTTTGAGCAACTGTTATAGTTCAAATATTTTTAATTTATGTTAAATTGTTGAATTGTAACGAATTTTTGTTTTATCAGATATAGCAGTTTTTTTAATTCTTTACTAAATCATTAAAATATCCCAATTCTCGCAATTCTAATTTTTATTGATGTGCATATAGGTACAAATCCGGAGAATATATGAAGCTAGCGTAGTAAATAAGTATTAAGTATTTTTAAAATAAGTATTGATTCATTAACATTAAATTATTATTAAAAGTTAACAATACCTGGTTTTTAATCTCAGAGTTCTTTAAAATTTCAATATATTTTTTCAAATTGATAATTAAATCAACGGCGAAAAAATTAAAATAAGCCTTTAATCACAGTTTTTCATGCTCTTTTAAAATGCGCTGACAAATTATTAAAATTTCAATATACAGGGTGTTGGTTCAAGGTCACAATTACTTTGTATTTTTTCTTAATCCGGACCTGGATTTTTCTTGTCATTAGTAATTGGGTCAGATTTTCAAAATTTCACTATACAGGGTGTTGTTTTAAGGTCACAATTACTTTATAATTTTTTGTTAATCCGGACCTGGATTTTTCTTATGGCTAGTATGTCGGTCGTTTGGGTTTTGAATGAGACATATGTGTACCAAATATCAAAAAATATACAGGGTGGTTCTAAAGTTATGGCTTAGGAAAGAAATGGGCAAAATCGATAAAACACCCTGTAACTCGGGTATAAAAGTCGGTAGGGCAAAACATGTAGGGTAGACTGGGTACGGTTGTAACAATTTTTCTTTAGTGCTTCATAGCACAGCTATTATAGCTGTAAGCAACGATCAAAGTCTTTGATGTGAAGTAATATTCATTTGTCTTTAAATGAATGTCAAAACCTATAGCTCAAGTAAAATAGTACGGAGGGAATATGTCATTTAAATAAGTGTGTGCGATTGTTACAACCGACCCCATACCAGGGGCGGTTGTAACACGAATAGGGGACAGTTGTAACAATCAAAAATAATACATAAATCACACATATAAAATCAGTTTTATTATTTTTAATCATATTTATTAATCAAAAATACCAAACAACATCAAAATCAAATTTATTAATAAAAAATATCGAACAAAATCTGAGTTTAAACAAATTATAATTTCAGACTCATCACAGTTGTGGCATATATAATATCTACTTCCATCAGTATACAGGCCACGTGAGACCATTGTTTGCAGCTACCTTGGCACTGAATCCAACTGTCTCCAGATCGACTCACTGAATAGGTCTCTAAGCAAATAAGGACAATAATATTCTTCTTCTGATGGTATATTAATCTTCATTTTCTTCGCTTTTCTTTCTCTTTGTTTTTGATTACCTTTCCAGTAGATGATTCGAGTACTTCTTTCTTTGTTAGTCTATTTTTCAACCGTTTTTGTCGCTCTTCATACTCCTTTCTAGCAGCTTCCTTTTCTGGAGTATCTGTGGAGATAGCAGACTTTTTGGTTTTTCGACCTCTGTTTCCTAGTTTTCTAGGTGGAGCTTTAGGGTAAGGCCGTAAAGTCTCAGGCGAGAAGACAGACTGCTTGCTTGTAGACGGTTCTGATGGCTGACACAAAACAGCATCACGAGGAGAGATGTCTGATTCCAGATTCACTGTACCAGCTTGCCATTCTTGGCTAGGTTCTAGAGATGTTTGTCTAGGCGGTGTTATTGTTGCTTCGAGCTCGGATATTTCAATTAGTGTGAGCATTTGACGGTCAATGGATGTTTCCTTTTTAGGATCACTGTTAGTAAATTCTTTAGTTGAAGCTCTAGTTTCGGGCTCAGTGGGGCTTACTGCGCTGGATGAAGGTGAATCCTCCTTCAGTAACGAAGGTGATAGTGATTCGTCATCAGGAGCAAGTCTAATGCTATGTTGATTAGAAATGCCCACCTCTTCAGTAGCATTTGGATTAGGCCTGTCTGTCGCGAACGATGGCGCAGAATCAATTATTTGAAACAAATCGCGGTTGAATGGGAAGATCCCTCTCTTTCGAAATCCGGCCTGGATATTCACCTGAGTGAAAACAAGTGGCATTGCGATAGTTACAATACCCGGTATGTTGTAAATAGTCATGACTTTTCCTGGGTGATTTCGCATCCAGGCATCACAGGCAGTATTAATGGCTTTTTTGAAAGGCCCATAAACGGATCTATCTAAGGGCTGTAGCTTGTGAGAGCAGTGGGGCGAAAATGACAGTAATACTATCCCATTATCTTTGCAACAATCTAAGGAGTTGATATGTATATGGGGCGAATGATTGTCTAGCACTAATAATATCTTATGCGACAAAGAGGCATTCGTATGTTTTTGAAAATGTTTAAGAAATATAATGAATGACTTTTCTTGCATCCACCCTGATGGATTACCGGCACCGATTGATCCCACTGGTCCGTCTCTAATGAAATACTCTTGATATCTAATTCGAGGAAACACGAACATAGGTGGAATGGCGTTGCCTAATGCGTTAGCTGCAAATGCTAGTGTGACCAAAGAGCCTCGTTCAGCAGAAGTAATTGCACCCACCTGCCTTGTGCCACGTCTTGCAACAACCCTGTCAGGCTTATGTACTGTAGTAACGCCGGTTTACAATTAAAATTACTGTTACAACCGTCCCCATGAAAATCGTTACAACCGTCCCCACCCCCCCATTTTGATAATAATACTGTCGCAAGCACGAGGTAGCATAACCTATACAAAAACATATATGCTTATTATAATCTCTAAACTGCGACGATTATATAAGCATATTTTGAAATACGTGACAATATTAATATTTCAGTTATAACAGAAAGAAATTCGTCAAAAATACTTACTTTTCGTTGACAAAACACAATAGGTCTCACTGTAAGTGTAATTACCGCGCGAAAGGTGATGCAGCACTGATAATCGTGTCGGGACACGTTGTCTGCGTATTCCTTCCCTTGTGCCCCTCGCCTACCATACACAGTTTCGATAATATTCGAGTTGTTACAACCGTACCCTGTTACAACCGTACCCAGGCTCCCCTACTATATCTAGAACCGGTTCGGTGACCTCTATTTACCATTAAATTATTTCCGTTTCCCAATGAAACACCCTGTATAAACGATTTTAGGTTATCATAATAAAGACGCCATATAAATCAATAGTAAGAAGCCGTTATGAGCCTATGCATCATTCAAAATTATAGGGGATTAGAAATGATATTAGAAAAATGGAAAAATCTAGCAACGTTCTTCTTCTCGGTGTGCCTATCCGTGTCAGTTCTTCATTCTTATTAGGATCTCTTCGTTCAGTCGACGGGATTTTAAGAATTCTCCAATATAGCCACATCTCAAATGCTTCTAGTTTTTACAACTTTAAACGTTACAAATATCAAATTCAAAATCTTCATATCGCAAAATAAACGTGAATATCTTGGTTTTTACATAAGTCAATAACAAAAGACTTAATTCACGAATAATTACTATTTAGGATAGTATATATAAAATGGTTTTAAGTATATTTAAAAATCCAAGAGGACAAAAGTATTCCTGTAGTTTGCTGTGTACCATATATTACAAAAACAAGTAAAATCCTTCATAAAAGGTGTAATTATTAAAATTTCCTAAAAAGGACTACATCGCAGAACTAGTTTTCGATCTGATAACAGATCATCATCAGTGCTGACCTAAAATGGTCCCCACTATCATTGAATCTCCCCATGTCACATATATTTGCTGCCTTTCATAGTTACATATGCCATATGCCGTCTTGAAACCATCCCCTTATCACAGTCCAACTACAAGAAATAATTAAATATACTTCATCAAATAGCCTTCAATAACGGTAACGATCCACACATCATAAACAAGCTCCTTCATAAAAGACATGGTCTTAAGACAGGCTGCATTCCCTGTGGATTTGACAACCAAACCTACTTATGCTTCTATACCATTCCACCAACATAGGCTATCTGGGGATATTGCAAATATTATCAAAAGATCAGTAGATAACATTCACATTTCTTTTAAATTATCCAATAACTTAGGACAATATCTATCCAACTCCAAAGATAGTATCAACTACATAAATCGTAGTGGTGTCTGCAAACTAAAATGTTCTGACTGTGATGCTCCGTATATAGGAAGAGCCTGTAGATCACTTGCTTCTCGCTATCTTGAACATACCAAAAGAAAGAACACCTCTACTTTCTCCCAACCTCTTAAACATAAAAATCATACTCTGAATATCCCAGATGATGTCTCCCTGCTTCACAAAATCCCACAGAAAGGCTTCTTAAAACTGTATTTGTACGAGGACCTGGAAATAATCAAGGAAAAACAAGAAAGTCTGAACTGTGTCAACCTCCATGTTTCGTTCAACCGGGACTTCCAACCACTCCACCGACAACTTTTTTCTTAACATTAATTACAATACATATTACATACCACCATTTTACCGGACTGGGACGTTTCGCCGTCGCCGTTTCGCCGTCGCCATTTCGCCGTCGCCATTTCGCCGTCGAGCCACTTCGCCGTCGGCCGTTTCGCCGTCGAGCCAGTTCGCCGTCGGCCGTTTCGCCGTCGCCACCCCGGCATTGGTTAAGTTTACAAGAACGTGATAACATACTAACTTTTTTTATACTAAATGTAGCAAGAACGTGATAACATACTAACTTTTTTTATACTAAATGTCAGTGTAAATAAAATGGTGATGTTGCTAGTAAAACCAAGTTATATTTTCTTATTCAACTACACATTGTTTTCGTCTGAAAAATAAAATATTTACAGATTTCAATTTCAATTTTTTTTACTGCATCAAAAATAATAAACTTCATTATGCAAAAGTGATAGTATATAATCGTTCGAAAACCATTCAAAACTTATATACAAGTAATGATCATCCCGAAATTATAAGTACGAATGCTAACAACGAAAGGGCGACGGCGAAATTGCTCGACGGCGAAACGGCGACGGCGAAATGGCTCGACGGCGAAACGGCGACGGCGAAATGGCGACGGCGAAACGGCGACGGCGAAATGTCCTAGACCCTTATTGTTTATTTCTAAGGTCCGTTCATGCTCCATTCTCATTAATTATCTCATATACACCTTCTATTCCATCCTCTCCTCCCCCTACCGTTAGCGACATCTTATGAGGGTTTGGTTTCAAACCCTTGAGGTTCCGGGTCGCCTAAGTCTGAGCTTGTTTTTAATGATATATCCTTCCTGGATTAATTGAGATATTTGTACACTTCTATCACCCCTACTCTGGTTTTTTCTTGCAATTTACATAAATTCCAACAACTACCAACTATGTAAATAAATTTAATAGCTAAGAAATTTAAATCAACACAAAATTTGTTTCCAAATCCTAGGTGTGACCGAACAAAAAAGGATTTATTATCAATTTTCATAGTTAACGATTTTATAGTTAATGCTGTTCGCCTATTTCCATCATGGACAAACACCACCTTACTGCATTTTAATACAGCTACTCTAATCACATAACTATAACATCAAGGTTCATTTTTCTTTAATTAATTATTATCACAGTGGAGTGATGTTCGTTACTGTTTTAAACTTAACAAGCTTTACACCAGTGGCTACTCAACTTCCTGTGGCACTGTCATATTTGTCATGTCATCATTAAGGATTTTCGTTACATATGATCAGTGGCCAGTGGCCACCAACCATTCAACATATGAACAACTAAATTTGGGCTCAAATGGTATCCTGGGCAGAATTTATGTGATATTTTGTGCACCCATGTTCAATTTTACAATTATTGTCAATGTTTCCATGACTGATCAATTTTAAAGGGTTTTTACCCGAATATTTTTGTATTTCGGTGATTTGCATGTCAGCATCTTGTGAGTACATATCACCTATAACCTTTTTTTAAACCCGTAGTCAACATTTCAAAAACTTTGCGTTAACTTATAAAGTTATACTTATTTTATGTCAGCACTGATGATGATCTGTTATCAGATCGAAAACTACTTCTGTGATGTAGCCCTTTTTAGATAATTTTAATAAATATACCTTTTATAAAGGATTTTACTTGTTTTTTTAGTACATTTGTTTATTATTTCATCTATTTTAAGAGACATGTCATCTGAAAATCCAAATCCCAGTTATTTAATGAAACCATTTCTGATCTCGGCGCTCGAGTTTTTATTTGAAAACAAGTTTCATTTCCCATTAGCGAAAGTAGGCGTCTCCTTCGGCATTAATGTAAGTAGTTCTTAGGTGGAAAAGCTACAGGGAAATATATTGAAAAATCATTCGTATTCGTTGCTGTTCGCACATCTCATCATCATCGCGAAAAATAACCAAGAACTTTCAATTAGCGTAAAAGGTGTCTCTTCTATTGCTCTCTCTACCTTGCTGGTAATACTGCACCCTACTTTATCGGCCGAGGGCGATATTAAACAAGCAGCCTGATCACACAAATCAGGTCCGTATTTACTGTACTTATTAATACTTATAATATATAAAAATGGTGGCAGCAGGAAAAACTGGCAGTTGTAGTCCAAATTATATACTTTGGCGGATTTTCTTTACATAAGGTAGGCCAATTAGACATGAGCTTTTTAACCATGTTCACTTTAGTGGAAAGAGTCAAAAGAAAGGTAGTTTCAGTTTGGTAGAAAGAAAGAAGAAATCCTGGCTCCGAAACATCAGAGATTGTACCCACGCAACAGGGAATAACTTAATTCATCAAGTCCAGAACAGAGAGAAATTTGCCATATTGATCGCCAACCTCAATAGAGAAGGCACTTAGGAGGAGATGAGAAAGAGTCAGAAGATGGCGGTTTTTGTGATTTTCAAATCATTCGTCTTTGGAAATAATAACTTTTCTTCTGTTCTTTTATTTTTCTTGTAGAATATGGTCCTCTTGTTTTTATCATCCCAGTTCTTGTGATGTCGATGCTCAGCTGTCATACCACCTCTTTGGTGGTCTTCCTAGTGGTATTTTTGTATTAGATTTTTGTTTTTGATTAAACTGGAAGATACTGAATCTCTTATGTTTAAATTTATCTTTCCTAATAAAGTTGATATTCACCTTCTTATCCTCTATAAACCAAACATTATTTCTAGTATGATATAACTAGACCCAAACCCAGACATCCAAATTGAAAGTTATCCTCCAACACCAAATTGTTCTATATGGTCCACATAATGCTCAGAAAAAGGTCATACCATTTTGAGCGTCGGGTTTGGGGGGGGGGGGAGAAGGGGAGAAATCGGTAAATTCGTAGTTTTTTACGTTTTTCGTCAATATTTCTAAAACTATGCGGTTTAGCATGAACAACCTTCTATACAAAAATGTTCTACATTAAGTTTGAAATAAAAAAGGTCCTTAATCATAATCCTTCGAAAATGAACGGTTCCAAAGTTATGGAGGTAGTATAGTATAATTGGTCCAAAAAAGGGCCTAACCCAAACATCCAAAGTAAAAGTTTTCCACCAACACCCAATTATTCTATATGGTCCACATGTTGTTCAGTAAAAAGTTACACCATTTTGAGCGTCCGGTTTAGAGGGGGGGATGGGGAAAATTAGTAGTTTTTTTACGTTTTGCGTCAATAATTCTAAAACTATACTATAACGTAAACAATGTTGTATACAGAAATGTTCCACAAAATTTAAAACAAGAAAGTCCCTATACATAATTGTTACAAAATCAACGGTTACAAAGTTACGGAGGGTGAAAAGTGAAGGTATCGACACTTTTTATATTTTTTGGGCAATTTATAATGTAAGCCCTTGAAGAAACGTCAACCTCACTACCCAAAATCATCATCAATAGTTGCCCAAAAAATATAAAAAATATCGAAGACCTCCACTTTCACCCTCCGTAACTCTGTAACCGTTGATTTTATAACAAATTTATATCGGGCCTTTTTTGTTTTAAATTTTACGTAGAACATTTTTGTAGAGAACATTGTTTAGGCTAACGTATAGTTTTAGAAATATTAACGAATAACGTAAAAAAACTAGTAATTTTCCGACTTCTCTCCCATCTCCCCCCAAACCGGAAGCTCAAAATGGTGTAACTTTTTACTGAACAACATTTGGACCATATAGAACAATTTGGTGTTGGAGGAAAACTTTTACTTTGGATTTTTGGGTTAGGCCTTTTTTTTATAGAAGGTTTCTTTTTTGTATAGAAGGTTGTTCATGCTAAACCGCATAGTTTTAGAAAGATTGACGAAAAACGTAAAAAACTACGAATTTACCGATTTCTCCCCCCTCTCCCCCCAAACTCGACGCTCAAAATGGTGTGACTTTTTTCTGAACATTATGTGGACCATATAGAACAATTTGTTGTTGGAGGATAACTTTCACTTTGGATGTCTGGGTTATGCCATCTTTTGGCATATCATCAATTGTATCATACCATTCTTTACTCTCACCAAATTAATGTCTGAATTTATTGACAAATATGTCAGTGAAAGAGAAAACTAAATCATTTGTGGATATTTCAGTTTTAAAGCTTTAAAATGGCCAGTTCAATCTACGCTTATTGGAGATAATCGCAAGGTAATATTTCACAATTTATTAAACTAATCTGAACCAATTCGTAACACAACCTACAAATCATATAGAAAAGAATATATAAAGAAATCTAAAGTAACAAAGAACTTATCATTGAAATTCATGATCTTTCATCCGTGGGTATTTCGTACCATTTAGTTCATCAGACACAAGCTTGATTGAACATTACTGGGGCAACCAATGAAAAAATAGTTAAAGAATTTAGTAAAATTAAAATAGATTATATTAAATTAGATCAGTACTTTAGCTAAGTAATGAAACAGCTATTTAGTTTAGTCGGACAAACTTTGATGTATGGGAACACTGGAACAGGGGAAGTTTTAATTGTGGAACAGGTTAGAAATTTGGTAAGTCAGACTACGAAAACGTTCCATGTATTTTGTCGGACGAACTTCCAATTGATTTGTTACCATTTTATTAAACTCTTATGCATAAATCAGACTGGTGTTAATTACCAACTGGGCATTTTAATGAGTGGAACACGAAGTGCATGTCAAATGACAGGAATCATGTTGGTTAGTAATAGCAGTCTGATTTTTGCATGAGAGTTTAGTGAAAGGGTAACAAATCAATTGGATGTTCTCTCCGACAAAATACATTTTCGTAATCTGACGTTTCAAATTATTAAACTGTTCCACAATTAAAATTTCCAGTGTTCGCGTACATCCAAGTTGGTCCGACTAGACACCGTTAAGCTATTAACAAATTTTCAGCTTGTTATTATTCAACTTTTTTTGGTACGCGGGATCCAGGTCTAGCAGTTTAGCATGTTGTTAGGCGTCAAAGGTCAAAGTATCCTCAAGTGGCTGCCTTAGTAGTAATAAATACCTATTTATTACCAACATAATTAATGTCATTTGACATGTTCTACGTGTTGTCGGACTTCTTAAAATAACCAGTTTGTGATAAAATACCAGTTTGATTTTTGCATGAGAGTTTAGTGAAAGGGTAACAAATCAATTGGAAGTTCTGTCCGACAAAATACATGGGACGTTTTCGTAGTCTGACGTTCGAGACCTGTAACCTGTTCCCCAATTAAAACTTCCCCTGTTCCAGTGTCCCAGTAGTCAAAGTTTGTCTGACTTAACACCGTTAATCTATTAACAATTTTTCAGCTTGCTATTAATCAACTTTTTTTGGTACGCGAGATCCACGCCTATTATATAAAGGAATAAAAAAAGAAGAACCAGTTAATTTTCGAAATATCTTGGATATATAAGCAATTAATTTCTGTTGAATCCAGACATTAAATACAAAATACTATGGATACATGGTATCAGTTGGATACAAAATACTCCTTTGAAATTAGAAAAGTGTTTATTTTTGAATAATATTTCTCGATGTTTTGAAAATTTTGGTTCTGGTAATAGACATGATTTTTTTCAATTATTATTTTTAAACTACTGGAAATATGATAGATATACCTATTCCAGTGCATTCCGCTCCTGTATTAATGTAGACAAAGACCGTGCGTAAAACAGGTATTATGAGTGGGACGGGAATCTATTGTAAAATCTTGAAGCTTCTTATTACAGTTAACATGCGCGATCATTTCTCGAAAATTAAAAACGCCCCCGGCACGTATCATTTTCATTTCCATTCTAAGATAACAAAAACGTAATTTCGAAATCGCTATTTCATTGTTTTGGTTGTTATTTTGTACTTCGCTCGCAGCACACCACTGATGGCCTTCGTTCTGTCAATAAAGGTTAATTTGGTAATCACACCAGACAAATTTGAGGAGGTTTCCTTCCGAAACGTCGATTTTAAGTGCGGTGATGAGGTTTAAGACAAAAGCAGATATAGGTCATTTGATTACAAATACGTCTGATCGACGCTTAAATGTGTGGTTTTTAATTGTAAACATTTCACCTCTGATGCAGTCAAGTTTATTACCACATTCAGTGAACAGTAATAAACTGCAACAAGGCAAAAATGGAGATAGGCGGGACATGTTGCACAAATGAAAGAAGACAAATGGACAAAAAAATTCATAATACATAAATGTAAATTACCAGCTCAAAACAATTATATTAATTCCCGTGTATGTATTAGCAGTTAGTCCAGGCTGTATGGTCGCCCCCGTTAGGTAAATTGTTCCGATTCGATTTTTTTGCACAAAACTCAAAAAGAGGTCCTTATAAAAAATCCACAGGATAACAGGCGATATCGTGGTCGAAAAATTGTTTAAACAATTTTCTTTAAACAAATTCGCAAAAACATTTTTTTCACTTCTGATAATTTTTTTAGATTATTTGGGATTTGGAGCAAAAAAGGTCTCTTGTGATTTTTCTCTAAGATTGATTGTTGTTGAGTTATACGCGATTTAAAATTTGAAAAATGCGAAAATGACCATGTTCAAGGTTTTATAACTCGATTAAAAATTTATGAAAGTCGGAAAGTGACCAAATCAAAGTTTTAAAGCCACCCCTACAAGATGCTGAAAATTTATGAATACGAAAATTTATGAAAGTCAGAAAGTGACCAAATCAAAGTTTAAAGCCACCCCTACAAGATCCTGAAGAAATTTTACTAAGCTTATTCTTATTAATTATTAACAATAAACGCTAAGGCCTTATCGAAGTGGCCGTTAATGTTAGTGCGATTGCGCCATTAAACGGTCGGTATGGTGCATCTCTTTCGCACTCACCATTGATGGCCGCCTGATATGCGCTTAGCGCTCATTGTTATTAATTAAAAATAACCGCTTAGTAATAAAATAATGACACAAATTTCTTCAGGATCTTATAGGAGGGACTTTAAACTTTGATTTGGTCACTTCCTGACTTTCATAATAATAATAATTTTTAACCGAGTTATTCTTCTTAAATTGCCTATCCGTTCCGGATGTTGGCGATCATCATGGCTATCTTGACTTTGTTTACCGCAGCGCGGAACAGTTCAGTGGGAGTCCTGTTATACCACTTTCGTAAATTTGGAAGCCAGGAAATGCGTCTTCTTCCCGATCCTCTTTTACCATTATTTACCTTCCCTTGGAGAATCAGTTGGAGAAAGCCGTAACGTTCTTGATTTCTCATTACATGTCCTAGATATTCTAATTTTTTTGTTTTGATGGTTATGATAATTTCACACTTTTTCCCCATTCTACGCAGGACTTCCACATTAGTAATTCGGTCAACCCAGGATATACGTAAGATGCGCCTATAACACCACATTTCGAAAGCTTCGAGCCGATTCATAGATGCAACAGTTAGTGTCCACGCTTTCATTCCGTAGAGCAGAACTGTGAATATGTAGCATTTCAACAGACGGTATTTTGTTTTTAATGATATATCTCGACTGTTGAAAATGGGTCTCATTCTAACGTATGCTGCTTTCGGTTTTATTATTCGCTGTTTACTTTCTGTTGAGTGGTCCCATTGGCTATTTAAATTTGTACCCAGATATGTATATTGCTCAACTCTTTCGATATTCTGTTGGTTGATTGTAAGTTGAGCGTTTAGTATTGGTGTTTTACTAATTGTCATAAATTTGTTCTTCTTTATGTTTAGAGCTGTCATAAATTTGTTGCTGAATTCTTCTAATAACCGAGTTATTAAGCCTTGAAAATGACTATTTTCGCGTTTTTCAAATTTTAAATCGCGTATAACTCGGCAACAATCAAGTTTAGAGTAAAATTAAAAGATACCTTGTTTGCTCAAAATGACCCAAATGATCTAAAAAAAATTGTTCGGAGTGAAAAAATTATTTTTGTGAATTTGTTTAAAAAAAATTGTTTAAACAATTTTTCTACCACGGTACCGCCTGGCATCCTGTGGATTTGTTATAAGAACCTCTTTTTGAGTAAGTTTGTGCAAAAAAATCGAATCGGAATAATTTACCTAACGGGGACGACGCCGCCGACGGTACAACCTGGACTGAGTGAACCTGTTAATAAAATAATTTTACTTTTTTGATAACAACACATGAAAAAGACAATTTCAATACTTTTTGTTCGTCTTCTTAATATTTTTCTGTTTTTAATTACTTTATAAAGACTGTACAATTATTAACTGTTTATTGTAAATAAAAGTACCAAATTATTATCTGGGAACATAGTATATCTTCAAGTCTGAAGAGAATAAGCTGTTATCCTTCCTAACGAGCTTTCTGCAAAAAATAAATAAAACTTATCTGCCGTCACAAATAATAAAATCATAAAGTTTAGATGAAAACGAGGAGGATAACAATCTTACGGCGTTTCCTCTTTTCGCACATTTATTTCACTCAAAGACAATAATTTCAGCAGGCAACTATATACAATGTGAACACAAATGAATGGGTAGCGACCATAAAAACAAACTAATAATCAAGAACCAGATCAGAATTAATGGATGTTCGGTAGGTGGGTAATGAGTCGTGTATGGTGTTCATATAGGGTGAGCACCGTAACGTCTCAAAGTGAATTTTTTTACCATAGAGATTATAAATTATTAAAGTAGACAAACAGAGCTTTGGCTTATTCGCTTAAAAATTGGATTACAGCATTTTTAAAAATATATAAGCATTTAAAAACAAATAATTAAATCAAAATCAATGGGAAAACCCCAGTAGCTCGCTGTATACCATAATTAAAAATCATACAGAACAAGTAAAAACTTCGTTTGTACAATGGTATACAAAGTTTATTGAAAAATTATTAAAAAGTAATCCAAAAAGATTCGCAAAACGTTTTCGATCTAGATCAGATCATCTTCAGTGCGTTCTGCTTATTAAATGAAACTAGCAACCTTATAAAATAGGTGACATCGAGAAATTTGATTTACATGTTGAAAATCTGATTGTGGCTGTGGTCTGTGTCCATTAAATTGGCAAGAACCACACGTTCTTATCTAGCAGTGAATTATGTTGCCCTTTGAGCACTAAATTTATCTTTTAACATCGACTTAGAGTCGCCACTAACATCATATTTTCAACATGTAAATCATATTTCGCGATATCACCTATTTTATAAGGTTGCTAGTTTCATCTACTAAGCAGAACGCACTGAAGATGATCTGATCTAGATCGAAAACGTTTTGCGTATCTTTTTGGATTACTTTTTAATAACTTTTCAATAAACTTTCTACACCATTGTACAAACGAAGTTTTTACTTGTGTTGTATGATTGATAAATAATTAAATGTACCTAACAAAACATTACATACAGTTTTGGATGTGAGACTGAAGACAGTAAAGAAAAGGCTAAACTTAACTACGACATGACAGGCCTGCAAAATCCCACAGTTAAAAAGCAACTGGAGGAATATATTAACAACCAGGTTAAACAATTAAAAGAAGAAAATGACATCTAACGAAAAATCAATCAATTCGAAGAGATAATTAAGAAAACTAAAGAAGAGCTGCTACAACCAAACAAATAAACAAAGAAGAATTCTTGGATGACTCCAGAAATCCTTTACTTAATGGAACGCAGAAGGTTAATTAAAGGAAATTAAGATGAATATAAGAAGATGCACCAGAAGAAAAATAACAGAAGCTGTAGAGAAATGTACCGAAATAGAAATACTACGAGTCAAGCATGACAATTTTAATGTACACAAACAGTAAAAGAAGCAACGGGTACTTTTAAAATGCGAACACCAATAGCTCATAGACACCAATGGATAATTAGTCATTGACATCCAAGAGATGAAGGATAAATGAAGAATATATTTGGAGACACTTTTTTAAGATCAAAGAACGGATTACAGGCATCCATTTTCAGAGAGGATGACGGGCCCGGATATACTTAAATCCGAGGTAGAAGACGCAATAAAACGGATGAAAAACAGGAAAGCTGTAGGGCCTGATAACATCGAAGCTGAATTTTTAAAAATCTCGGAGGGTTAAGGAATAAACTGGATAACAGGTGTCTTCAATAAAATATACAATACAGGGACCATCCCTGATAAATTGCTAGAATCAGAATTCAAAACGATACCTAAAAAACAGGGGGCAAAAAAGTGCGAAGAATATCAACAATCAGCCTAATGAGCCATATGTTGAAACTGTTTCTTAGAGTCATCCATGGACGAATTTGAACATGATGTCTCACACACTTAAAATGTTTTTAAAGATCATTCATAAACGCATTTACCAAACACTTGATATGGATATTGAAGGAACCAAATTTGGATTCCGTAGAGGCGTAGGTATCCGTGAAGCTTTCTTTGTATTCAACGTACTAATCCAGAGATGCTTGGATGTGAACCAGGATATGTAAGTCTGCTTCATAGATTACAACAAGGCTTTCGATAAAGTCCGCCACAAACAGCTAACGGATGTTCTCAAAGTAAAAAAATTACAGTAGAATTACCTTCGAATTATAAAAAATCTATATTATAAACAACAGGTACACATACGCATTAACGAACACACATCAGAAGAGTTCGAAATTAATTGGAGTGAGACAGGGGTATTGTCACCACTACTATTCAATGCATAATACTCTGAATAAATTATGAGAAAAGCTCTTGAGGGAGAAACAGTAGAAATAAAGGTAAATGGAACGCCAATTAACAACATTAGATATGCGGACGATACCATCATAATAGCAGACAACCATTAAGAGCTCCAAAAGCTAATGAACAAGATAGTTGAGTATGTAGAAGAATATGGATTATCAATAAACATCAAGAAAACTAAATTTATGAGGATATCAAAGACCCAAAATAATGATGAAAGCCTGACAAAAAAGGTAAAACTTTAGACCAAGTTGAAAACTACAAGTATCTTGGAACAATAATTAATCACACAAACGATTGCTCCAAAAAATCAAAGTTCGAATAGAGAAAGCAAGAACAAACTTCAATAAAATGAGAAAGGTACTTTGTGCAAGAGAACTGAAATTAGACTTGGGAGTTAGGCTGGCAAGGTGTAATATTTTCTCGACTCCGCTTTACGGGATAGAAGCATGGACACTTAATGCGTCGAATACTAAAAAGTTGGAAGCATTTGAACTGTGGGTGTATAGAAGAATCCTGAAAATATCATGGACCGAGCATGTAACAAACAACGAAGTCATGAGAAGAATCAAGAAAAGACTGGAAATATTGGAAACCGTCAAGATACGAAAGCCGCAATACCTGGGACATGTTATGCGTAATGGGAGATACAACATACTTCAATTAATTATACAGAGGAAAATCCAGGGCAAGAGAAGTGTAGGAAGAAGAAGAATCTCATGGTTGTTTAACTTGAGGGAATGGTACATATGCACATCAACCGAACTATTCGGAGCAGCAGCATCTAAGATCAGAATAGCGATGATGATTGCCAACCTCCGTCGCTGAGATGGCACGAAAATGGACGAATTTATAAGAAGTGCGAGGAACAAAAAATATCGGACAAACAGTTATGGTTCGGTTTCGGGATCATAGACAGGGATGTATTCTATTGCCGCTGATATTTAATATGTACTCAGAGAGAATTTTTAACGAGGCTCTATATGGAGTAGACAAAGGCATCCTTCTAAATGGAGAAAGAGTAAACAATATTAGATATGCCGACGACACCATGGTGATATGTAGCAGATAGTTTAGTTAGAGGGACTTCAGAGGCTAATGGAGAGAATCAACGAGCATAGTCAACAGTATGGACTAAACATTAATACTCATAAAACATAAAACTAAACAAATGATGGGATCATCTATACAAGGAACAAATGGGCTCATATATACATTAATGGAACGCAGATAGAGCGCGTAAAACAGTATTGCTAGCTGGAAACTATTATAAATGAGCAGTGGAGCAATGTACGGGAAATAAAGTGCCGCATAGGAAAGGCAAGAAAGGTCTTTAACAAAATGAGCGCCATCTTCAAAAGCCACAACATATCCCTAGATACAAAAATGAGACATTTGAGATGTTATATTTTCTCTATATTATTGTACGGAGCGGAGGCATGGACGCTTAAAGACACAACTATTAAAAAACTTGAAGCATTTTGAGATGTGGCTTTTTGGAAGAATGCTGAGAATATCCTGGACAACAAGGATCACGAACAAGGAAGTTTTAGGAAGAATGAAGAAGGAACCGGAGATTGCGTTTACCATCAAACGCATTTGGCACACGTTATAAGAAATCAGCACCGTTACTCCCTGCTGCAGTCCATATTGCAAGGTAAATTAAAAGGTAAGCGGGGACCCGGTAGAAGGAGAATATCACGGCTGCGAAATTTGAGAACATGGTTTAAGGAAACCTCAACGGAACTGTTTCGAGTCGCAGCGAACAAGGTTCTGATTCTTCTTCTTCATGTACAATGTTCTTTCAGAACGTTCGTTACCATCATAACTATCTTAATTTTATTCACTGCCACCCTTAATAGCATGCTTGTGTCAACACCATACCAATCTCGCAAGTTCTTCAACCATGAGGTTCTTCTTCGTCCTGGACTGCGTTTGCCTGCTATTTTTCCTTGCATGATATTTTGTATCAACCTATATTTGGGACCTCTCATTACATGTCTGAAATACTCCAGCTTTCTCTGCTTGATGCTTTTTATGATCAGCTAAAAAATTGTACTATCAAAATCGTCTGAGAAGCTCTAAAAGTGTTGCAAAAGAAACTTGGTACATAATAAACGATCTTCGTAATAAAACTCACACAGCTCAAACATTTTCCCTTCCAGACCCAGAAAATCTAAATGAATACTTTGTTAATGTGAGTAAAAATATAACATCAACTATTGTGTCACAACAAGATCCCATTTCCTATCTCCCTAATTCAGGAAAGGTCTCGAATTCATTCTTTATAATACCGGTTGATAAATCTGAACTGATTCAGACAATCAATAATATCAAAAGCAAATCTTCCTGTAGTACAGATGGACTATCCATAAAAATTTTCTCAAATCTCCCAGACAGTGTGTTGGGAGTCCTTATCTCTCTAATTAATGATTCTTTTGAGAAAGGTAAATTTCCAGAGTGCCTAAAGACGGCCATCATTATTCCTCTTCATAAGGGTGGTGAAAAATCAAATGCCTGCAATTATAGACCTATTGCATTACTACCGGTACTCTCCAAAATTATTGAGAGACTCATAAAAGCCCGACTTATGTCCTTTCTCGTTGATAACAATATTTTATCACAAAATCAGTTCGGCCAAAATCAGTTCGGCTTTTTAAATAATAAATGTACCACAGATGCCATGTTTTCTGTACTACATGAGGTTTATCAAGCATTAAACAATAATCTGCACACTGCCACCGTTTTTTGTGATTATGCCAAAGCTTTTGATTGTGTGAATCACGACATTTTGATAAAAAAACTAGATTTCTACGGAATTCGAGGTATTTCTTCGAACTGGTTTCAATCTTACTTGGATAATAGGAAACAACTGGTTAGAGCAAATGATACAGACTCTAGTCTCAAAAATGTTGTATGTGGAGTACCACAAGGTTCAGTATTGAGTCCTCTACTTTTCCTTATCTTTATTAATGACATCACTAGCTTAAAAATCGATGGAAAAATTTTTCTTTTTGCTGATGATACCAGTATCACTTGGAGCAACTCAAATATCGCAACTCTTCATGCTACTATAACTTCTGATCTACTTACAATAAAATTTTGGTCCGATTCAAATTTACTCTCTTTTAACGTAGATAAAACAGTAGCATTTTCCTATAAAGGAGCCAGTGGCGGCCCGTGAGGTAGTGCCATAGAGCCATGGCACTACCTTGCTAACTATGCAGAAACATATTTTTTATCTTAAAAACATTTTAATGCCTGTTTATTTTTTTTGTGAATATTTCTCTTTATTTTTATAAATTATATCAAATCTGGCAACTGTGTAGCGCAATGCAAATCTACCGACTCTGGCCACCCACAGCTGACCGGATAAAGGATGAAAATCATAAAAATCCCAGTGCCGAACGGCATAGTGGCTCGTGAGAAAAGAGAAAGATTGTATGAGCATCCTGTGTAAGTGACAGAGAGAGAGAGCGGTATTGCACTTTTAACATACGTTTAAATTGGAGTCTCCGTGCCAGGATCGAAATCTCAAAAAGGAAGTTAGTGGATCTTAAGATACAATGTTTTAGATCTACATATTTCTAGTTTCTTTACGCTTTCGCTTGACGCTATTGTGTTTATTGTCTACTACTGTATTGTATATTTGTGTTTATACTCTACTATATTTTTTAATTTGTAATTATTAGTTAGTGCGTTGTGATCGTGGGTGTCGTAGGTATAAAAATAATATTTTGATTATTTTCTACGTTTAATTTATTTATTGACAATGAATCAAATTAGTATATTAAAAAACTCTTTTGGTGGTTTTTCGTTAGAAAAAAAAACTACAAATTAAAGAACTCGGTCGGCCTTTACCCGATTTAAAAATTGAAAAACAAAGTGGAAATGGACAAAAACTTCGCTGTCGTAAGTTTAATAAAATTATTTATGATAAAAATAGCTGGTTGTGTGGTTGCGAACAAACTACTAAACTCTTCTGTTTTGTATGCGTTTTGTTTGGAGGTGACGAGACTTGGTCAAACAAAGGCACCGATGATCTTGTACATATATGGGAGAAATTGAAATCCCATGAAAAGTCTAAAGTGCACATGAATAACGTTTTTAGCTTTTCAGTGCTTGGTAAGTTAAATATAAAAACCCAATTAAATTCAGCTTATCGTGATACTCTATTTATATTTTGTATCCTTTTTGACCATATCGTAAAACCGCCACAAAAAGTTTAGGCAGCTGCCCGGATTCTGGCACTACCTTCCTAAAGTTATACGAGCCGCCACTGAAAGGAGCTCTTCAACCCTTACCTCTTCATAACAGCCAGATCAGTATCGTTGATTCTGTAAAGTTTCTTGGTATTTTTTTAGATAGCAATCTGAAATGGTCCCTTCATATTGATGTGTTAAGCAAGAAACTATCCTCAGCTTGCTTTGCCATAAGATCTGTTTCGAAGGAAATGAATTTAGCCTCTTCCAAAATAACATATTTTTCTTTGTTCGAGTCACATCTTCGACATGGTCTCCCTTTTTGGGGTTCTGGTACGGCTGCCCAAACTGATGTTATTTTTAAATTACAAAAAAGAGCAATAAGATATCTGTTTGGCCTCAGAAGAACAACACATTGCAGAAGCTACTTCAAAGATCACAGGATTCTAACATTACCTTCTTTATATATTTTAGAAACTGTTTGCTTCATTCGTAAACATCTACATGTCTTTCCAGCAAGACCTAGACATGACTATTCCACCAGAAATTCTACCTTTGACATCTATTTACCGATCCCGTCCAGTGAGTTAGTAAAGAAATCTATATTATATTCTGCAAAAAAACTTTACAACCATCTCCCTCTACAACTTAAATCTTCAACATCTTTCCCCAAGTTCCGTAAAATGACTAAAGCCTATTTATCTGAAAGACCATATTATTCAACAGCAGAGTTTCTTAACCAATAACTAAGAAAGTACAGTATTCTTATTTATAAGTATAATCTTAATCTATATTTGAGTGTCATTTGCAGCAGCTTAACTTAACTTATTAAATTTCTTAAGGTAGAATATGGAATTTGCAAATTTTTTTTTTAATTTTGCAATAGATTGTTACTGTTTTTTTTTTGTTTCTCTTCCTTATTTTTATTTATATAGACGATTTATATCATTTTAGTAAATTGTATTTGTTATTTGTTATTGTTCTTATTTATGATTCTTGTAAGCTTTGTCTATAAAATTGTTAAATTTTTCATGACAATAAAGCATATTTCTATGATCTCAGTAGTCTTGCTGAGACGTTCTAGTATTGTGGAGTTTCGAATCTTCTCCACCCAGGAAACTTTTAAAATTCTTCTATAGCACCACATTTCGAAAGCCTCAAGGCGATTTAGATCGATTTTATTCACAGTCCCGGACTTGACACCATAAAGTAAGACCGAGAACACGTTGCAGCGAAGTAGGCAGATCCTCAATGCCATTTTTATGTCTCTGTTACATAAAACCTTGGACATCCTTCTAAAAGCGGCTCTAGCCTGCTCTATCCTAGATCTAATTTAGCCGTGACTTTCTGCGTTACAATTTAATTGCTGTCCAAGGTAAACAATTTTATCAACTTGCTCAAGTTTGGTATTATTTACATATATAGACGGATTTATATGCTGTTGTTTACTTATTGTGAGTATTTTGGTTTTCCGTATGTTCTGATCCAGACCTGCCTCCCTACAACTCTCAACGACACTATCAAATAATGTTTGCAGATCTTCTTGACTAGAAGCTATGAGTACTGTATCGTCCGCATAACGCAAATTATTGATGATGAAATTATTGATTCCTTCTTGTTTTTTAGAAAGCGCTTTTCTGAAAATTCTTTCGGAGTAAACGTTGAAAAGCAGAAGTGACAAGAAGCATCCCTGCCGTACTCCTCTTTGAATATTAAGAGCCTGTGATTCCACACCATCTACTAAAACTGATGTTGTTTGATTCCAATCATCATCCATCGTCAAAAGTCCACTGCTGAACATAGGCCTCCTCCCCTCGTTTCCAATCCCATCTATTCTGCGCCGCTCTCATCCAATTTTTATTTACCTTTCTTAAGTCGTCAGTCCATCTTGTAGGTGGTCGACCGACGCTTCTCTTGTCTTCTTTTGGCCCCCATTCCAATAACCTCGTCCATCGCCCATCTGTCATTCTGACTATGTGTCCTGCCCATCTCCACTTCAACCTGGCTATCCTCTCGATGACGTCGGTCACCTTTGTTCTTCTTCTGATTTCTTCGTTTCTGATTTTGTCTCGCAGAGTTATTCCTAACATTGACCGCTCCATTCTTCTCTGCGTGACTCTTAGTTTGGTAGCCGAGGCTTTAGTTAAGGTAAGTGTTTCTGATCCGTACGTCAATACTGGGAGGACGCACTGATCAAATACCTTTCTCTTTAGGCATGTGGGCAACTCACTTCTAAAAGTTTCTCTCAGTTTTCCAAATGCTGCCTACCCAAGACCTATTTTTCTCTTCAGTTCATGAGTCTGTTTTTCCCTGCCTATCATAATTTCATGTCCCAGGTATTTATATCTATCTATGAGTTCTATTTCCTTCCCACCAATACTGATGTTCTGGTTGGGTACTAAATTTTTCATTATTTTTGTTTTCGAGATGTTTATATTTAAACCTACATTTTCTGTAGCCACAACAAGTTCCTCCTGTACCATTTCTCTTGCCATACCTAGATCCTCATCTACTATGACTATATCATCGGCGAAACGTAAGTTGTTTAGGTATTCTCCATCTATTTTTATTCCCTTTGTCATCCATCCCAAACTCTTAAAAGCATGTTCTAAGACCGTATTAAAAAGTTTAGGTGACATTGGGTCTCCTTGTCTAACCCCCCGTTCTATTTTTTTGCGATTACTGTTAGTATGTAATTTAACAGTGGTTGTTGCCTGTAAGTATATTTTGTGTAATAATTTTGTATACCTATAATCTAGCCTGCATTCTTTAAGCGCCTGTAATATTTTGCTAAGCTCAACTTTGTCAAAGGCTTTATGAAAATCGATAAAAACTAGAACTGTCGTTCAATCACGAAAATGGATAAAAACTAGAACTAGAGGTTTATTGTATTCCACTACTTTCTCTATTAGGGTTTTTATACTTTGTAGATGGTCATTTGTTCCGTAACTTTTTCGGAATCCTGCCTCATTCCAATTTAAATTTGCAATTATTCGAACATCTCTGCCTTCCAAGCCAATGTCATTTAGATCTTCGATCAATATAGAGTGCTCAACACGATCAAATGCCTTTTGGAAGTCAATAAAACCACAGTATATGTCTACAGATTTATCTTGACATCTTTGAGCAAGTAGGTTCATTCCAAACAATGCCTCTCTCGTTCCAAACCCGTTACGGAAACCAAACTGAATATTACCTTCAGAAAAATTTTCAATAAGTGGTTTAACAAACTGATGGTTCTATAATCAGCACAGGTTTTTGCTGTTGTCTTCTTAGGTAGAACTATAAACAGTGAATTAGAATAACCATTAGGTAGTTGTGCGCTGGTATAAATGGTATTGAAAAACAAAGGTATAGCATAGCCTCTAAAACATTACTATCATTTATAAGCTTGTATATTTCAGTCGGAATTTCATCAGTACCAGTCGCTCTGCCATTTTTTGAGTATTGTTTGGCTTTTATAACCTCAGAGCGTGTTATTAGGGGTCCGTCGCAGTTAGTAATATCGGGAGGTGAACCACTCCTATCGTCTTCGAATAGGTTCGTAACGTAATTTTCCCATTCTTTAAGTTTGTCCGCTACTTCAAATACTACTTTACCATGTTCATCCTTAATTTTTATTTGGTCCGCTGTCATTCAATCACAACTTTACACCAATATAAATACATGATGATGAACAAGTTGCTGATATGAGCACATTGTGTAAATGTTAGGGTATAGAAAGTCTAATGCTCACAATCTTATGAAGGTTTTTTATGCAGTTTGTAGCAGGTAGGTTTGTTTTATGCAGGTAGAAATGCAGTTTGTTTCTTATTGAAGATAAAAGCCGCTTCTTTCACTTTTTTTATACATGTTAAACGTGTCGTATCTGTTTTCAAGTTCTTCAATGTCATGACACTGTTTGGCTAGATGTTGACTCATTGCTTCTCGTATTTTACGTCGAATTTCTTTTTGTATGCTGTTATAAAATGTTTCGTTGTTTTTTGCTAGTCACCAAATGTCATGATTCCAAATGATTTGTTAATCAAATCCAATATGTCATCTGTCATCCAAGCAAGGTGTATTTTTACCTTTGACCTGCCTTGTAAATTTCTGGTTATGATTGCCAATATGATTTCCAACATATAGGAACCACATGAAGAGGAACAAAACATTCGAGGAATTATTTGTTTTATTATAGTCAAACCTTGAATGAATCTCCGGTGTTCCAAGGTTTGACTAGTCAATATAACTTACGGTCTTATTCAAACTATTGTGTGTTTTTTTTTATTTCTGGAATAGTTTACTAACGCTAGTACTACCACAGATAGTTGGAGAGTTAAAGTAGAAGAATAAAACTCCAATTAACACCATTTTTCTCTTTTTTTTATTTTATTTGGTTGATCAGGAAGATGTAATCTTATATTAAATTTGTGGTTTATTCCCAACATAATTTACTGGACTATGCATTCAAATCATAAAATTCGAGTAGATCTTTGCGGTTAAGCCGCGTATTAAAATAATATTATGACAGTCCGTTAAAGGCTGTAGAAATTGAATAATAAATTATTTAGAATATTGACGGCTCTTGGGTGGTAAATAGACATCCGCAGAGAAGGAAGAAGCGATTTTAAACGTTAGTCTCAGCTCGATGCATAATTATTCTTAACGACTGTATCGAATGTTTCCTGATGATTTTCATAAGATTATAGAAAATATAAAATGTTTTGAAGGGCGTTTTGAGCAATTTGGAATAGTCGTGAAATTTTAATTTATCGGTTATAAGTTTTCAGTGATCAATGTTGAATTTCGCTGTGTTTAACTAGTTTTGATGGGAGATAAGCCACAATTTTACTAAAAAAATGATTTTATTAACGTTTCGACGCCCAAATCGGGTGTCGTTGTCAAAATATAAAAAATATTAATGAATTAAACAAAAATGTTGTTGCTTAGTAAAAAAAAATTCATCTAATAATTTATTTATTCTGACTCATTTATATCGGCAATTCAGACTTTAAAATATAGAAGACTTTAAAATGATATTGCCAATATTTGTGAGTTGTGTTCGTGGGACGACTTTATTGAAAGATAGTTCATTCGATTACATGCAATCAACCCCAACTCAAGAATATCCGTCACAAAAAAATCATAACATGTGATCTGTCTTTAAAAAGACAACCACATCCAATGGTGACAGTAAAATTCTCGCACTAGAGATTTCATAGTAAATCACAAGGGAAAACCAGGAAAAAACCTCGTGATACTATCCCGACATCGTAAGTATTAGGTCTTATTATTTTATTATTATTATTTTTACATATTATTTTAAATTATAATTAATATTAATAATACATAGATATATAAACAATACTAAAACATAAAATATGTACTCGATATGTTATTGACTAACTAATCCTGGTATTTTCTTTCTATTTACTTCATCTTTTAGTATGGGTAACCCATCCTACTACATTCTACCGAGGAATTTGCGACACAATTGGTTTCATTTAGCATAATTAAGGCCGCTTCTTTGATTTTTCTTTTTTACTATCTGTTTCTTTCAGAACTATACTTGAATCTCTCCACTGAACTCTATGTTCATTATCCCATGCGTGTTGACATATTTAAGACCTATCAAATTCTCTATTTTTAATATAAGACTGACGTTCACTTATTCTAACGTTTAATAGTCTTGATGTTTCACATAAATAAAATTGTTCGCATTCACAAGGTATTTTATAAAAACAATTCTTTGTTTTTTCTTGTTCACTGTTGGGTTTAGTTTTAGATAGAATAGATCTCAACGTTTTTGTTGTTTTGAATGTTGTTGAAATGTTGAATTTACTTCCTATTGTTTTAAGTTTCTCGGATAGTCCTTTTATATATGGTATTGATATTTTCTTCGGTATTATTTCTTGTGAATGCTATAGGATCCCGTTTTAAGTTGTTCTGTTCCATTCGATCCAATCTTGATAATTCCTTATTTATAAACGATAAAAGATAATCATTTTTTAATACTGGCAATATCATTTACTTGTCTTCTACTTTAAAATGTATAATATATGTCTGACTTGCCGATATAAATGAGTCAGATTAAATAAATTATTAGAAGATTTTTTTCTAAGCAACATTTTTGTTTATTTCATTAATATTTTTGTATTTTGACAACGACACTCGATTTGGGCGTCGAAACTTTAATAAAATCATTTTTTTAGTAAAATTGTGGCTTATTTCCCATCAAAACTAGTTAATTGCAAAAATGCTACAAGAAAATAACTTCAGAACATCACTATGTGTTATATAGAAATAAGTGATGAAAACATGAATTTCTGGATAAGTAGTTTAAAAATTACACAAACTTTAAATCCAGTTCTATTGTATAATAATTTTATAATATCTCTAGCGGCTATAGTTTCTCGAATATTTTTTTCACACCGGCCTACACAAAGAGATATTAAAATTACTACTCAAACTATAACGTAAACATAAAAAAACGAATTATCAAATGCTGTTAAAACTTATCTATTAAACTATTCATATTGTACCTTCCATCAAAAATTTCTCTATAATGTGGATTTACAAGATTCTCAGAATGTAACACTTATGGAAAAAATGTGCCTTTACAAGACAATGGCCCGTTCCAATTCTGCTCCTCTGTAAACTCTGAAATCGTTCATACGTAGCCAAGAAGACTGCCTATGCTCCTATGGATATAATGTAATTGATTATTGATTTGTGCTGGACTGTATCCGCTGGACTGTGTGAATATCTTAATGTTTGTAAACGTAATTTCACATGAGCACATTTACATGAGCCTAGCTCCATTACCATTTACATCCTTCTCTCCATACGGTCTGGAAATGATGTTCTAGATCTTTTTAGATGTCTCCATTAAAATCTCCCAACATATAAACTTCCTGTATGCTGCTAATATTATTTACAATTTGACTTAGTTTCTCATCATGCTCGTCTTAAGCGGCAATCGTATCATCGTTGAATGCAACAGTATTATAACATTGTATATAAACACCGGTTTATAGCGTCCTGCGCCTTTCGGTTCCTATTCTCCAGCCGCGTCGATCTGTCCAATCTCCTGGTAGGAGATCTCTCTCAAACATGGCTTTCTGGATTCCACTTATCCAGGTTGTTTTCGGTCCTTTTCCTTCTTTCCGGGGGTTGTTATTCCATTATTAGCTTTGGGAGTCGATGTTCCTCCATTCTTTGTACATGGCCATACCAACAAAGTTGTTTTTGTTGGACTTCTTCAATTATGTTTGTTTTTCTATTCATAATATCTCGCACCCGTTTATTAGTTATATGTGACAGTCTGGAGATGCAGGCCGATCTTCGCCAGAAGTCCATTTCCAGTGCGAGCAACTTCTGTTCTGTTCGCTTATTCAGTTGCCAGGTTTCACATCCATACAGTACCACGCTGTTAAAAATGCTATTATAATGCTGTGTTTTCTTTTCTTTTGATATGGTTTTTGACCAAAGTAGTGAGTTCAAAGCTCCTATTACCTTCTTTCCTTTCATAATTCTTTCTTCTATTTTGAATTATGTCCTTCCACTTTGTTGGATTCTCGTTCCAAGGTATACATAATCAGAGCTTGGCTCGATAACCATATTATCCTCTAGTTGTAACTCACTTTTCTGTCCTCCTATACACATATATTTGGTTTTATTTAAATTAACGTATATACTCCGGGCTAATTAGCAAAATACAAGGAAAAGTTATTTACCAGCAATTTCATTGCTGGAATCGAATTTTATTATTGTATGTATTAATAATATAGATATGCAAAGTCCGCAGATAGTGTGCTACTTTTTTTATAAACAAAATGGCGCCCGAAAATCGTGTTTTTTTCAATTTTTGCTCTTTAACTCCAAAGATTTTAACTTTAGACCAAAAACACCCAAATAAAAATTCACTGCAATTAAATTCTGCATAGAGATATGTTTTTTCCGATTTACTTCGACGAAAACTTGCCCCGGAAAAAGCGGGTTTTTCCAACAAAATCTTTAATTTTCAACTAAACTTTTAGATAAGTAGTTGTTAATCAATAATTAAATAACTTGGTAACATAAAAGCCCTTTCCATATATATTATAATTCCAGAAGCCGATGGAAATTGAATAAACAGTTTAGCAACAATTGAAATGTTAATTAAAAATTTACGGTCGCTATAATAACGACAATAATTATGATGCATAAGAATAACTATGATTTTTTCATAAAAAGATACTATACCTGTCTAATGTACTTTACAGAATTGAAATTGGACTATTTAAGCGGCCTCAGGAATATTTTAAAATTATAAACAATTTTTTGGTTTATAAACGAATAGAATATCTCGGAAATATTAAACTAAAATAAATTGTGAAAACGGTATTCGAAAGATAGTGATAGGACGCTTCTTATAAAAGAAAAAACGTTTAATTATGATGGATGGTTCCTGCGATACAACCGATCAAATTTGACCGGAATTTACGGCAAAGATATAAACAATAGGATCATAATTTTCAAACCATCACCTTTTTATTTGTGTCCTCTTTCTTCACACTAATTTTCATATCTTTAGAATCCTCATAACATATATTATTATGATAAAAACTATCGATAATACGTGTGAAAATTGCCAAAAATAGCAAAATTCCAATCAAAAATTAGGTTGGAGAAAATGTAACCCTCAAAGTTCAAAATCGGTATACGTTAACAAAATGCATTTTCTCGGCTTCCCATGGAGCAATTTCCTTCATTCTTTTTTTGTTCCCTAGTAATTCGAGTAGAGCCATCGAACTAACATTATTAAATGTCAAACTTGCTTTTGTTTTGTTATAATAGATTAATTTATTTATTAGAACAGAAAATTACATATTTCTTCCAGTTGTAGGCTTTTTTTAGATAAACTTACTACAAGTGTACCTTTTAAAGTTAAAAACATAAATATTCTCATTTGAAAGCTGTATAATTATTTAAACAATTTTTATTTAAACAAATTAAAATATTGTGTTATAATAAATAAATAAATTTATTATAACAAAATAAAAGCAAGTGTGACATTTAATAATGCTCTACTTCGATGGCTCTACTCGAGTTACTTGGGAACAAAAAAAGAATGAAGTAAATTGCTCCATGGGAAGCCGAGAAAATGCATTTTTTTAACGTATACTGACTTTGAACTTTGAGGGTTACATTTTCTCCAACCTAATTTTTGATTGGAATTTTGCTATTTTTGGCAATTTTCACACGTATTATCGATAGTTTTTATTATAATAATATATGTTATGAGGATTTTGAAGATATAAAAATTGGTGTGGAGAAAGAGGACAAAAATAAAAAGGTGATGGTTTAAAAATTATGATCCTATTGTTGATATCTTTGCCGTAAATTTTGGTCAACTTTGACCGGTTGTATCTCAGGAACCACTCGTCATAATTAAACGTTTTTTTCTTTTAAAAGAAGCGTCCTGCCGCTGTCTTTCAAATACCGTTTTCACAATTTAATTTAGTTTAACATTTCCCGAGATACTCTATTTGTTTATAAGCCAAAAAATTGTTTATAATTTTAAAATATTCGTGAGGCCGCTTAGATAGTCCAATTTCAATTCTGTGAAGTACATTAGATAGGTATAGTGTCTTTTTATAAAAAAAAATCATAGTTATTCTTATGCATTATAATTATTGTCGTTATTATAGCGACCGTAAATTTTTAATTAACATTTCAATTGTTGCTAAACTGTTCATTCAATTTCTATCGGCTTCTGGAGTTATAATATATACGGAAAGGACTTTTGCGTTACCAAGTTATTTAATTATTGATTAACAACTACTTATCTAAAAGTTTAGTTGAAAATTAAAGATTTTGTTGGAAAAACCCGCTTTTTCGGGGAAAGTTTTCGTCGAAGTAAATCGGAAAAAACACGTCTCTATGCAGAATTTAATTGGGGTGAATTTTTATTTGAGTGTTTTTGGTGTAAAGTTAAAATCTTTGGAGTTATAGAGCAAAAATTTAAAAAAAACACGATTTTCGGGCGCCATTTTGTTTATAAAAAAAGTAGCACACTATCTGCGGACTTTGCATATCTATATTATTAATATATACAATCATAAGATTCGATTCCAGCAATAAAATTGCTGGTAAATAACTTTTCCCAAAAATGGCCTATTCTCCGATAATCAGCCCAGACTAATAGGCCCCATTTTTTGTATTCTCGAAACAGCAGGTTTGTCATAAATATTAGATCATCTTTATCCTGGGCAATCACCACCTGATCGTCAGCAAAATGCAGTGTGTATAGTGTTAAGTCGTCGTTTAGCTGTATTCCCATTCCAGAACATGATTTCCGCCACTTATTCAAGACTTCATTTACATAGATTTTAAACAGTGTTGGCGATAAGCTGCATCCCTGTCGTAGTCCCTTATTCACCATGAAGCTAATGGATAATCTGCTGTTGATTTTTATGTTTGCTTTGATATTGTTATAGAATTGTTTCACTGCTTTTATTAAAGTTATATTAATAGGGGATTTTTCCAAGACTTGCCATAATTTACAAAGTGGTACGGTATCACATGCATTAGTTAGATCGACAAATAGTAGATGTATTTCTCTATCTCTGGCTACTTTTTTTTTCATTGAGTTGGTTGATCGTGAAGATGTGGTCGATATAGGATCTTCCTGCTCGGAATCTTGCTTGTTGTTCGATCTCTAAAAGTGCATATTCATTTTCTATTAGAGTTTTTAGAGTTTTCCCATATAATCTGCTAAAGGTGCTAGTTACAGTAATACACCGATAGTTCTGGCAGTCTTCCTTGTTACCCTTTTTGTGTATTGGGGTTATCCATCCTGTTTTCCAATTTTCTGGTATGTTTTCTCCATTTGTGTAGTTGATGAAAATTATGGTTTTTAGTTTGATCAATTTTGCAGTTCCATTTTTTATAAGTTTCGCTGGGATTCCTTCTGGACCACATTATAAATACAGATATATTATAAATACAGATTATATTATAAATACAGATATAACATTGTAAAACCGTTTTAGTAACCGTCCAAATGGCTGTTCCTGCTTATAGTTCATCATACATTTTGTTTCATTAATGTTTAGTAAAAGTCCACATATCTGACTTACTTCCGTGATTCTATTCACTAACTCTTGCAGGACTTCTGGAGTATAATATGTTGAACAGCAGTGTTGATAGTATACATTTCTGTCGGACCCCACATTTGATTTTGATATCATCGGACTTTTCTGCCTCTCATGGGATAGATGATGTTGGATTCCAGTAAAGCTCTCTAATAACTCTTAGATCACAGCTGTTTAATTTAATAGTGATTAATGTCTTTATCAGTTTTTCGTGCTCTATGGGATTTATATGAAGAGAATTTAGAAACGTGAATGTAATGAATCTGGAAATAAATTTCATAAACATATATTTCTGAGGTTCCACTTGAATTGTCGTACAGTGTATGTTTTATTTGGTAATCACAAGTTATATTTTCATTTATAATATCATATAACTCTATTATATATTTCTATTAATATTCACTTAATAAAGTCTTTTTGAGCGTCTATTGTTTTTTAATAACTTGCACAAAAACTTCCCGTCTCGTCCCTCCGTTTCCCGATCTAGTACGGCAGAGTGATTCGTAGCTTTGTCAATTTATAAGCTATCTGCCCTTCGGGCATCATCAGCGTAAGGATTTTTGATTTTTGTAGGCGGTCCAGCTCGATGCTGTTGTTGGTTTCAAGCTCAGTTATCAGACCTTGTAATTATAATCACATTATGCTCGTGGAAAGAAGTTTTGAGCGAGCGATTGAGCTCCAGGCGATGGTGGTTTATTTTTATGGTGTACTATAAAGAGTGCGAATATTTGAAAAAAAAAATGCCACTACGAAGACAACGAAATCACATTATTTTTTATACTAAAAACGAAAACGATAATCAAATTGAACTAACCCAAATATCAACATAACTGGATTTTAGATATTATTTAAACATCAAATGAAAAATTGTTTTTGGGAGAAATATTCAAGGATATAGCGGGAGGTTCCATAAAATAATCATAAGGTTCGGGATAATATCAAGCTCGCTTTAATCAGAGTCGTAATAGAAAAACATTAAGCAAAATTACAAAATTTAAGTAACACGTACCAGTATTGACTAACTAGTAGCACATACCAGTATTGACAAACTATTTTAAATATATTATAATATATATGGCCATACCCCGCCATATTTTAAATGATCTTGCTGATGCCTTTTCCTTCTCTAGGTGCCATCTCTAATGGATCTATAACGAAGGTTGGTCGTGACTTTTGCAAGAAGTACATGAGATAATAGTGCTGTATAATTCTTGATGTTACGCAGCTATGTTATTTTGCGTGTGTAAGGACCACGTATTCCTGCTATTTTTCCTTCCATTATTGGTTAAAGGAAGTTATATCTCCCGTGTATAAATATATGTCCAAGATATAGCTATTTGTATAACAAGGGAGGAAAGTGCTACTTTTCCTCCCGAGAATGAAGTTTACTGCCCGACGCGTAGCGGAGGGCAGTAATCATTCAAGGGAGGAAAAGGCACTTTACTCCCATGTTATACATATGGTTTTTCCACCTTCCTCAAATAACAAAAGTAATTTTTTCATTTTTACTTAATTTATTTATTTAACTGACTAACAAAATTAATTAGAACTAAAACTAACAAGTAGGTACAATATAACTGTCAACTGTCAAATTTAAGTCAAAATATTAATGTAAACATTGTTAAATCAGAATAACAATTTACTGTTATTTACCATTCTGCAAAATACAGAGTGTTTTTAAATAAACGTTAATAGGTATAGATACTTACGTAATAGAAAATATATATTGTACAGGGCGTCAATAAGTTAAATTTCATGAATGAAATACCATGACGTCACAACTTTGCTCCCTACAATTAGGTCTGGAAAAGTATACTTTCGATAGAGGTAGGTGGAAATAGTTATTTTCCGTTCTCTTTTCCGCACTCGACTGCTTGCCGAACTCCCGCTTCGCGTCGTTCGGCAAACTGCAGTCGCGTTTGGAAAGACTTTCTGCAAGCGTTAGGAACAATATTTTTTCTACGAGTTTTTAAAAAATTACCAAATCTTAATCAATTAATTTAATTATTATGAAAATACATAAACAAATTAATTCCTTGACAAGGTTGTCAAAACCAAAATTTCAGCATAATTGGTTAGCATGACTACGATCTTGGTTTCCATGACGACGATTCAAAACCACTGTTATTGTCTACTGATTTGACTTTCGAATATTATGTCAAAATTATTTTATTTCATCGAATTCTCGCGTTAATTTCATTAAAACATGAGCACAATAAGATATATTTGAAATAAATTCGTAAATAATATCTAAATATTAGTTTATTGCATGTATTATAAATTACTTTAAGGCCATAGTAACATATCTAAATTAACACGCGTGCGGAAAAGTAAAACGCGTGCGGAAAAGTAAAACGCTTGCGGAAAAGGTAACACGCGTGCGGAAAAGTAAAACTTTCTATACCAAAATGCGTGCGCGAAAGTAGACTTTTTGCACGGTCGTAGAAAAAACTATTTTTACTACACAAATTGTCGATAGTTTAACTGCCCTTTGCCTTCTAAATTAATAAAAGTTATCGTATTATGTAAGAAATAAATTTTTATTATCTCGATAAGGCACTGGAGGATTCCAAGGACGGAGTCAAGGTGAATAGCGTAAATATTAACAGAATTAGATACGCCGGTGATACGGTGTTGATTGCGGATTCTGACTTGGGTCTACAACGACTCATCGACAAGACCAACTCGACCTGTAAGCAATTTAGTATAAAAAAAACAAAGTGATGTCAATCCGAAAAAACCAAAACGTATCTCAACCCTGAACATTCTGGCTCTGTGTCCTGCCCATCTCCACTTCAACCTGGTTATCCTTTTAATGACGTCAGTCACCTTTGTTCTTCTCCTGATTTCTTCGGTTTTGATTTTGTCTCGCAGAGTTATTTCTAACATTGACCGCTCCTTCTTCTCTGCGTGACTCTTAGTTTTTGTAGCCGAGGCTTTAGTTAAGGTAAGTGTTTCTGATCCGTACGTCAAGACTGGGAGGACGCACTGATCAAATACCCTTCTCTTTAGGCATGTGGGGAACTCAGTTTTAAGAGTTTCTCTCAGTTTTCCAAATGCTGCCCACCCAAGACCGATTCTTCTCTTCAGCTCATGAGTCTGGTTATCTCTGCCAATCGTAATTTTATGACCCAGGTATTTATATTTATTTACCAGTTCTATTTCTTTCCAACCAATACTGATGTTCTGGTTGGGTACCAAATTTGTCATTATTTTTGTTTACGTAATGTTTATATTTAAACCTATATTTTCTGTAGCCACAACGAGTTCCTGTACCATGTCTCTTGCCATACCTAGATCCTCAATTACTATGACTATATCATCGGCGAAACGTAAGTTGTTTAGGTATCCTCCATCTATTTTTATTCCCTTTGTGATCCAATCCAAACTCTTGAAAGCATGTTCTAAGACCGCATTAAAAAGTTTAGGTAACATTGGGTTTCCTTGTCTAACCCCCCGTTCTATTTTTATGCGATTACTGTTGGTATGTAATTTGACAGTGGTTGTTGCCTTTAAGAATATTTTTATATTTTAGAATAAGTCAATAGTTTTAAGTACTTGGGATGTTGGATCGATAGCAGCCTAAATCCTGATCAAGAATAGAACAGGCCAGAAAATCTTTCGAAACAATCAAAAAACTGCTTGGTAAATTTTGAATAAAACTAGAAATTTGCCACGTTAATAAAAAAGCTACGTCTGGTCGACTCTTCTCTATGCAATTGAGACATAGACCCTTAAAATATACATCATCATCATTATCATCCAGCCCTTTGCGTCCACTGCTGGGCATAGGCCTCCCTCATTTTTGTCCATTGTGCTCTATTTTGAGCACTTTGCATCCAATTACTAGACATTTTCTTGAGATCGTCAGTCCAACGAGTAGGTGGTCTTCCTCTACTTCTTTTGTCTAATCTCGGCCCCTACTCAAGTAATCTCTTCGTCCATCTGCCATCACTGATTCGGGCGACGTGTCCGGCCAGTTCCATTTCAGGGTGGCAATTTGGAAATTACATCGGTAACTCCTGTTCTTCGTCTCGGTCTTCATTTCTAACTCGGTCACGAAGCGATATACTCTGCATTGACCTTTCCATTTTTCTCTGGGCTATTTGCAGCATTTTAGAAGTTGTAGCTGTCAATGTCAAAGTTTCGGCACCATAAGGTGCCGAAACTTAAAACATTAACCGTAAATAAATTGAAGGCCTTTGAAATGTGGATCTACCGGAGAATCCTTAAAATTTCATGGACATCGTATATCTCAAACGAAGAAATGCTGCATAGAATAGACAAAGAAAGAGAACTTTTTAACACAGTAAAAGTTAGATAAACATCATACCTAGGCCACATACTGAGAAATAATAAGTACCAATATGCTCCACTTATAGCGAACGGAAAGATCGAGGGAAAGAGATGACTAAGAAGGAAAATACTATCGTGGCTCAGAAACATCCGACAATGGACAGAGCTAAATTTTGAACAGCTAATAAGAACATCTGAAGACAGAGAAAAGTTTGCAATTGTAGTAGCCAACCTCCATTGAGGAGACGGCACTTTAAGAAGAAGAAGATAATAAGTCACTAGAGATAACAAGGATAGAGCGCCTCACGCTGACCTGTAGGATTTCATGTGTGAGTCCTTATACCTAGGACAGGGCTCACATAAGCACTTTGTTGATAGAGAGTGCATCAAAGTGCTATAGGGGGAGTGGGGTATTGGATAGTCTGAAGCATTGGGGAGGGGTGGAATGACGCCCGGTATATGGGAGTAAATCCTCATCGACCAAATGAATCGTATCACTCGAATGTCATTTTCAAGGGGTGTACACGTCTCTCGGTCTGCTTACCTGCTTGCCTGCTTGCAAAATGTTTAAGATCTGTGTCGTCGACCAAGACCTCTAAAACCAATTTGTTTTCTGTAAGCTCAATATTTTTTAAATAAATTTGTTGTTGTAGTGTAGTTTATTTGATAAAAAATGCTTTCAAATATTAGCCTCCTAAATTATTTAAGTTATCGCACCATTTTTGAAGTTATACTTCTTTAGGCGCGATTGAGATTGAGGGTGAATTTATATTGATCTGCGCGCATGCGCACACCGACAGTTTGGTATTAGTCTTTATATGGGCTCTGATTGGGTGTTGAAATGATCTGTCAATAATTGTTCAATATGAAGGTTATCGGTAAACAAAAATGTTGTATAATATATTAGTTTTTATTGCTGTGAGGACAGAAATAAAATCAAATTTATAATTATAGTGACTTTTTAAATAGTTTTGAAAATCCACAGGTACGTAATTCTAAATGTTTCAGTTGTATTCCAATAAAAAATTTTCTTCATACCTATTTGGAAAATGTAAAAAAAATAATGTACTTACCTAGTACTTGCTATGCTATACCCCTAGTAGGCAATGCTTTAATTTACATAATCTGATTACGAACAAAATTTCTACAAATTTTCATCTAATGTATCGTTTTCTTACTCTATATATTGTTGTATTTTAATTCGACAAAAATCAAACTAATAAAAATTAATATAAACAAAATGTCAAAAAGTTGTTCAGTTTGTGTATATTCCCACATGACGTATACGCGAAGGCAGTGGCAGCCGGTCAGGGTCGGCAGGGTCGGCAGTGCCGACCCACACATTTATGGACACATTGTAGATTTTCTAAATATTTAATTTAATCTGAGTTGATGATATTTGTTTCTGTAAAATAAAAAAGATCTGTGAGATGATACAGACTAAATTTTATTCATTGTTTTTAAAAGAATTCGATCAATCCGATACGTTAAAAGTGATCCCTACGCGTTAGAAACTTTTCAAATTAATAATCCCAGCCATGCATCCGATTGCGATTGTGTGAATTCTTGTTTATAAGATCTGCTTCGACAGGGACGGCGAGCCGTCCCTAGATTTACGATTTACTTGTAAGAAGCGCTGTGGAATATTAGCCGATAGGCAACCAATTATACATTTCACCACAATTTCACCCGAATTTGAATGGCAGAGTCCGGCAGATACCGGCAGAAATCAATCTGCCGATCGGTGATGGGCAGACGCCAGCAAGGCATGTACCAAGGCACGTACCCTGCTAATAGTGCGCTCGGGATGAAATTAATTATGAAATAACGTAGCTTTTGGAATTTTAAATCTCGGTTAGTTTTCACTGTAGCAGATTTTCGTAAACAGCTTTTGGAAGTTTTCAATTTTATTAATAAAGGCGACAATTTTGCAAGTGATGATATCTCGATCCGTGAAGCAATCGGTTTGAAAACTTTAGTAAATGATTATTCTTTTAATATTTTTTTACATATTTCTAAGAAAGTGGTTACCCAAACTGATGTGATATTGAATGTTTTTTTAAAATCAGTCAACTGACATTATTTATTCCAAAAATAGAATAACAAAGCTGGTAAAAATCTCAGAGATAGTAATTTTCAATATATACGCAGTGACGTTTTGGATTCGCTTGATATTTCCGAACACCCCCACAAAAGACAAAAGTATGACAGAGATCTCGAAAAACAAGTATATTTCTAAATTTTTGATACTATTATTAGTTGTGCAATTAGATAGGTTTTAATCTATTATTACTTGTGCAATAGGACTATTATTACTTGTGCAATTAGATAGATTTTTTCAAATTTTGAAGATTTGCAAAAATTTAAAAGTTACGCCAAGGAATTTTCAAAATATCTATTAGACAAGTGTATTAAAACTATCCATAATTCTTTAATCAAATAAACTAAGGAAATTAATTAAAAGTTTTATGTGCTGATCCAAATATTTTCGGAAGATGGGATAAGTTACAAAATATGTATAATTTTGTATACTGCAATTCATTGCAACAAACTGTTCCCGAAATTAATAAATTATTATCATGAATTCTCTCATTGGTACCAACTTTTGCCTTAAATGAACGGGATTTCTCTTGTCTCAAAAGTGTCAAAACGTATTGTCGAAACATCATGAAACAAAAGAGAATGTCAAGCTTTTCTCAAATGTCAACCGAAAAAAACTATTAAAATCTCTCCAGCACATTAATAAATTTTACGACGATGTTATTACCCATTTTGCTACGTGCAAACAACATAGACTAAAGTTAATTTATAAACATATTTAGGTTCTAATACTATGTGAAAAAACAAAAAAAAATAAAAAAAAAACAAAAACCAAAAATCTTCTATGATGATTGAGGCCTTTTAATTAGATGGTATACCTATCTGAGGAGACAAAAACCTTGCCGACCCTGTCCCTAAAGCCACGAGCCGCCACTGCGCGAAGGTAGTGCAGTTTGAAATCGCTTCGACTCTCGTACGGCGGAATACACGGGAAGTAGGTTCAAGCCCAATGCAAGTTATATCATTTTTTTATTTTTTTTATAGATTTTATTATTGTAAGTATATTATTATATAATTTTTTTCAGAAAATACGTATTTAATTAAAATTTTTGGCAACAACTATTGTTCAGAAAACATTTGTGGCATTTTTCAATGTGTTTGTGTGTGTTTTATTCTTTTATTTTTTTAATTTTTGGTATTGTTTTAATAAAAATTTTTGGAAAGTAGTAGAGAAACTGTTTAAAGTATATTGATTTCGTCGAAATCATATAATAGAAGTATAACTTCTTACGTGCGTACAAAGTACACACATTCTTTTTTCTTGGTCTGCCAATACTTCTTCGTCCATTTGGTGACTTATCTGGTGCCATTCGTACTATCCCATCCTCTGCCTTTCAACTAATATGTTCGTTCCACTCCTGTTTCCGTTTTGTCACCCATCCATTTATGTCTTCTACATTGCATGATCTTACGTTTTCGCTTCTCTCCCTGTCCAACAGACTTTTCCCTGATATTCGTCAGAGTATTTTCATCTCTTTTGTTTCTAGTAGTCGTCTCGTTTTAGATGTGTCAGGTCTTGTCTCCGCCGTGTATTTCAATATAGGTCTAATTGCTGCTTTATAGATTCTTGCTTTTGTATCTTGTCCTAGGTGTTTGTTCTTCCAAATTGTGTAATTAAGGGATCCCGCCGCTTTACTTACTTTTAAGCTTTGTTGTCGTACTACCTCATCAACATCTCTGCAACTGGTTATATCTATTCCCAGATATCTAAGCCTTGCTTCCTGCTTTATTATTTTCCCATCAATTTCGATTTTACATCGTAGTGGGTATTTAGACGTTGTCATACATTTGGTTTTTTCTGCTGATATTATCATATTGTATTTCTTGGCTGTTGTATTGAAGATGTGTGTTAATCTTTGGAGATCGTCTTCTATCTCGGCGATTATTGCGGCGTCGTCTGCATAATATAATATTTGGATTTCTTTGTTCCCCATTCTGTAACCATGACCTTTACTTATTGCTTCTATTATTTCGTCCATTATTATATTAAAGAGCAGTGGGCTTAATGAGTCACCTTGTCTGACTCCGATTTGTACTGGTAAAAACTGCGTCAGTTTTCCATTTATCTTTGCCTGTATTCGATTTTGAAAATAAATGTTTTCGATGGTTTGTATAATATTGATTGGTATGTTTGTTCTATACAGTAAATTTAAGACGTCTTCGACTTGGATGCGATCGAAAGCCCTTGTCAGTTTGTGCGTAAATTTAAATAGGGTAAATGTTTTACTTTTTGCTTAAGACTTATAACCTTGTATGAGATTCTCTCAATTCCTAATTAATATATCGTCTAATTTTTTCTTGCCTTTCATGTCGATATAATTAACCCTAAAAACGTTTCGATATTCTGAGCGGTAATTGGGAATGAAATTAACATTCCCCGACAGAAGCTCTGGCATCGAAGCAACCAACCCCTTTGGAGAGGATATAGAAGTTCGCCACAAAAACATCTGAGCATCCAGGCTAAAAGGAAAACAAAAGCAAGTCGAACGAAACAATCGAGTAATTCAGAACGCTGTCGATTCGAATTTGTTTCCCTGGGCGATTTATTCCATTTCTAAGCCCGACGCTCTTATATACGTGCATGCAGTGGTGGAACACGAAATAGCCCAACTCTTATATGATATCCTATGCATTACCAAGTATAATACAGACCTACAGTAATCCTATTCGGTTTCATTATTCTGAAATAGTTTTGAAAAAAAAATGGGACCAATTGCTTCTCTTGGATTTTGATCAATAGCTAGTGTAACGCCCCATGTCCTTTAATAACAACTTCCATAAGGTGGAAAAGTAAGTATTACTAAACTTTCTACAAATTGTGAATTAACTATAGATGTGTAGATCTCAGGGGTGCCCAAAATTTATTTAAATTTTGAATTAGACGGAAAACACTGTTTTTTTAGATTGTATTTTTTTATTGAACAAAAAGGTTCATAGAATAGAGTTTTGTATGAAACAGCAAATCAGACAAATAGCTTTCACGGATTTGCTGACAAATACGCACTTTTTGTCAAAATTTTCCATGATCATGTTCCATAAATGTTACTGAATTTCATTGATGCATGGTTGAATTTCCTGCAGAAAATGTCTCATGCAGTAATGGAATTGTTTCATGGGCTGTATGGCATGTCGCACGTCTCTTCAAACCACATTTCGTCCACATCAATATCATCTAATTTAGGCCGAAATAAATCTGTTATCATATGACGATATCGAGCACCAGTAACAATCACTGCTTACCAGCCCCATTTTTACAGAAATATGGTCCAATGATGTCTTTAACCCAAAATCTGCATCAAACAGTGATATGTTGTGTATGCTTTTTCCATAGTCACATGTGTGTTCTGAGAACTACAAATATGCCGATTTTAACAATAAACAAGGCTATCAAGTTTAAAATTAGCTTCAAAAAGGTGTTTCAATATAAGCTGTGCGCACCTCTGTGGGAAGTATCAAAACACCTCCCTGGAGCTCAACAAAAGAGGATGAGAAGGGTAAAAACTAATGAGTTCTAATAAGCAGACTAGGTCGTACAGCAACATGAAAAATGTATTCAGAAAGGCTGTATACAGAATGGTGTCTGTATGTCATATAGAAACCATCCTGATATATAGAACTAGAGCGGGCTCAAGCAGATCTCATGAAACAAGCAGTTGATGAGGTGCCTATCGGAGGTTAAATTCAACTTTCATCTTTCAGTAACTTTCAAATTGATATCACTATATACATAGCAGCAAACTGGACTAGATACCCTAACTTATGGTTCTAGGTAACAGTTAAAAAAAACTTAAGTTCTAGGGATAGCTAGTGCGTGACAAAAGAAGTAAACCAGGACACAATTAAATGGGCAATATACTCATTTGAGCCCGAAAAATTACCGGGTCTGGACGGGATTTATCCAATATTTCGACAGAAAGAAAATGACTTGTCAAATTATCTGTATAAAAAATTATCTATGAAAATTTAGGCTAGCCTAGGACTGGAGTACATGCCAAGAGTATAGAAGCTAATAAGGGTGGCTTTTATACCTAAACCTGGCAAGGTCGGACACGAGAATGCTAAGCGGCTGAGGTCGATAAGGCTAATGTCATTTGTACTGAAGACTCTAGAAAACTGCTCGATGGGCATATTAGGGATAGTGTATTGGTTAAAAGTCCGATACATCAGGGATATTATGCGTATCAAGCAGAAGTTTCTACAGAAAAGACATTCATCATCGTATACAGAGCGTGTAGTAAGCTCTGGAAAACCAAGAGTTGATATTTGATGCATATCTCGATATAAAGGGAGCATTTGACAAAACTTCCTACGAAGAAATCAGAAGGCGATTCGTCTAAACGGAATAGAAAAAACAAGCTGTAGATTAATAGAGAGAATGCTGAGGAGCTCTGTGATATGCACAACGTTGTGGCTAAAGTCTGTGCATATGGGGGAGTTTTACCTCCTCTCTGATTGATTCTTGTCATGAGTGAGCTAATAGCTAGACTCATCAGTAACAGATATCATGTCCTGATCTATGCGGATGACATGGTCATTTTAGCCCACGGCAAATTTAATGGCACAATCAGAGATATAATGCAATAATATGCTCTAACTATATTTATAGACTAGACTTATCATAAGCCTCCAGAAGTCCAAAATCATGAAATTTGCCAGGAGGAATTTAGATGGATTATATCGTTTAATATTAAATGGTACACATTTAAATCTGATAAGCGACGTAAAGTACCTTAGGGCAATATTAGACATAATATTCTTTTATGTGTTGTTTTTAAAAATGTTTTGAGGAGATGGATCATACGGCTTATTACTTTACATTTTATTTTGTAATATTTATTTATATTATTATTTATTTATTTTATTCTTCTTCTTCTTTCAGTACCCTGTCCGACTATCGAACGTTGGCGATCATATTGGCAATAATAACTTTATTTACGGCAGCTCTAAACAGATTAGCGGTGGTCTCTTGATACCACTCCCGGAGATTTCGGAGTCACGATGTTGTTCTTCGGCCTGGACCGCTTCTTCCGGCGATCTTGCCCTCTATTATGAGGCGTAGAAGGTTATACCTCTCTGGATTTTTCATTGCATGGCCGAAATATTGTAACTTTCAAATTTTTATTGTTTTTGTTGTTTCTGTGCTCTTACTCATTCGATGCAAAACTGTTTTATTTCTTATTCGATCAACCCAACTGATCCGTTTATTTTATTTTTTATTTATATTATTCCATCGTTTCTACATTTTTTCTTGTTGCTGTTTTAAGTATTATTACGAAAGTGGATCTAAAGCACTGGTAGGCTATTTTCCACCTTAATATATATGCTGTTAAATATGAACGTAAGTCCTTTTACTGCGTCTTTGTCCATTTTTTTCAAGAATTCTGCTGATAAGTCGTCCAGCCCACCCTGAGGCTTTTCCCTCCTTATATTCCTTTTAACGCTGTATATATCTGCTAATAGAATAGGTGGTAAGGCGTTATAATTTTTATTCTGTGTGATGGTGACATTCATTTGATTTTATGTCAGCAAACGAGCAAAAAAAACAATGACAAACACACAAGATAATAGAAACGTAATACTAAACGAAACCAAAAAAGAAATAAAAAAGGGTCAGATTAGCCTGGGCAGGATTTGCGAAATTAAAATGGGTCTTAAGAATAGCAAAATATAACAGTACTCTAAAACAAGAGTGTTTGATAAGTGCAGACTCCCAATTCTTACATACGCATGCCAAACATAGACTTTGATAAAGCAAACATGGATTAAATAATGAAGACACAAAGATCCATGCAGAGAGTAATGTTAGGAGTAAAATTAACAGATAAAAAGAAAAACAATTGGGTAAGAAATTAAGCAAAAGTCAAAGACGCAGGACAACATATTTATAGCCAGGCTAAAATGGAGCTTCGCAGGTCATAACGCCAGAGTCAAACGGACAATAGATGGAATACCACGATATAACAATGGACATCATGGACAGGAAAGAAAGCAAGAGGACGACCCCAGATGAGATGGGAAGATAACATAAGAAAGATAAAAGGAGCACACTGGAAACACAAAACACTAAACAGAAGTGATTGAAAGAAACTGAGAGAAGCCTATGTTCATAATTGGACGAATTAAAGCGTAAAAGAAGTGATGGTGACAATCCCATTGTGTTCAAATTTTGTTATCATAATATGCTGTCACATTTTCACCTGTTCCATTTTATTTGGCCTACATTTAGGGTACACTGTAGATGGGAGATGACATCTGCCTGATAAGTGAACACCGAAATCATATGCAGCAAAAATTGACAAATTGGCACAGTACTCCGACACGATCGGACTTCGAATAAACACAGAAAAAACTAAATTCTAAAAAATAATAACCATCCAAATAACAAAATAATGATAAACGGTAAAGAAGTAGAAGAGGTAGACAAGTTCACATATCTGGGATTCTGTCATGGAAAGGAGCAGGGGGTGTAAAAAGGGTATACAGACGAGAATAACAAAGGCGCAACACGCATTCAACGCTTTAAATAGAATTTGGCAAACAAACGAAATATCGGAAACAACAAAAATTAAAATCTTTAACAGTTGCATTAAAAGTATACTGCTCTATGGAGCAGAAACATGGAAACAGGACGAAAATACAACTAAAAAACTACAAATATTTGTAAACAAATCTCTAAGAAAAATCCTGAAAATATACTGGCCAAACAAAATAACTAATACAGAACTATGGGAAAGGACAAAGCAAACTAACGTATCTACTATAGTCAAGGGAAAAAATGGAAATGGATCGGCCACACTTTAAGGAAAGACCAAAGCAGCATAGCACAAGCACTTGAACACCAACCAGAGGGGAAAAGAAAGAGGGGCAGACCAGACAACAGCTGGAAAAGAACAACAACGAGAGAACACGAAAAAATTGGACTAAGATGGGCCGAAGTCAAAAAGAGAGCAAAAGATAGAAGAGAGTTGAGGGAATTAGTTCACAATTTATCCAGAGAATAAAAACAAAAGAAGATGCGCTGTCCCGGCCAGACAGCAATCTTACACTTTTGGCCAAGAAACGCATAAGCGCCCAATACTCCACAAGGAGGGATGGAACAAGAGAGAGATAGATGGGAGAAGGAAAATAAGCTAAATCAACTATTTATAGAGATAATTTATTTTACTTATTTTAACACAACTCCTAAGTGTAATATTAGTTTAAACAGAAAAAAAAACAATATTTTAGGAATCCAATTTCTTTTTATATACAATAACTGCACAGAAAAATATTTTGAAATATAAGGAGACCTATTTATAGTTTTATAGATACTATTATATTTTTTATTTCAATTTTATTTCGTTTCTGTTTAGTCCATTTCCTCAATTAATTAATTTTATTATTTAGGTTGGAATTTCACACTATTAAGTGATAATAACCTCGTAAATTTATATGTTATTCATTTATATTAAATTCTATTATAATTATTTTTTGTTTTCAATTTTGTATGGCACCAAAAACATTTTTTATAATGTTTTATTTAATTAATTATCAACCAAATTCTCACATCTACCAATTAGAAAGCTATTGAATCTTTTAATAGAGCCATTGTTCTACTGCTCTTGTAATTTCTCAGATAAGGTGTGCAAATAAAAATATTATATGGGCAATAGATTGTTCACTTAGTAGCAGCAAAGCGAACTAGGTGTATACAGTATGCGGAAAAATAAACAGTATTGAAATGAATATTGAAATAAAAAAAAACAGTAAAATCCTGCATAAAAGGTGTATTTAAAAACCCTCAAAAGGGCCACATCAAATTCACATAACTAGTTTTCGACTGGTTTACCAGTCATCATCAGTGCTTAGGTTCAATGTACATGCTAACCACCAAGACAGTATTATACAAAAATATGTGGGTCTAAGCCCAGTAAAAGTAGTACGTCAAGGAAACATTGGTATAAAATGCTATCTTAAGCCTGGATGTTTAAAATATTATCTAATTTGCCCTAGGTAACATCTAAGATCTATATATTACTTGTTCACATGTTGGAAGTGAGACGGCAAGTGAAAATGAAATGGTTAAAAACTGGGAACGATGACAGACTTTTTTTTTGAATATTGAAATGTGTATGACTATTTTTACATTTATTTGGTATCCATGATATAGCCTTGCAAACATTATTCACGACGACGTTCTAGATAAAACAAATGTTAAGGATATCCTCCGGCACGAAAATTTTTTTAATTTTAGTCCTTAATTCCGGAATGTCAGGCGGTGGATCGGTTTGCCTCCTTCAGCATTCCCCATATGTACCCATTAGGTGGCAAAATGATCGCGCAGTATTTGAAGAGACTCCCTGGCCGTGTGACAGGTTGCACCATCCTGTTGAAACCATTGTGGATTTTAAGCTTGGACTGGTTTCGTGACTTTTTCTGTATTACCGAAAATAGTACTCCTAAAATTTTTTTCTGTAAAACTAAGAACCACCCTAACATTAACCTAACATTAACATGACATTCACATACTTTATAACGACGTTCGGAAAGCACTCAGTACCTTTCGGCCCATTACACCTACAAGTTTGAGGCATATGCATTTCAGTACTGTTTATTTTGTCGCATACCATACCGTACTATAGTTTCTCATGCAACTCACTCTAAATTTTATTGTGCATTTTGAGCGTTTTTGATTTGAAGAGTATTCCAAAGAATATTTAGATACACATCTCCAATACTAACAAAAATAAGCAGATTACGAAAATCGTGAAATAAGGGAATGAGAGAAGGAATGAATAAACTAAAATAAAATGGTCTAAAATGAAACGATACGCTGAATAGAAACATATAGATACAATTACGGATGGGAAAACCTACCGGTTTTAACCTAAAACCGGTTTTTTCCTCTGCTATAATCGGTTTTTCGGGTTGTTTTTTGTCCCGGTTATAACCGGTTTTTTCCTTACAAAATAATAACCGGTGAAAAACCGGATAAGCGGAAAAAATACTGAATTCAGAAAAAAATGGGAAAATTTTTCGCCCCCGCGCCTAAATGAGAAATTTTAAGCTGACTGAAACCAATTTCACAACACTGATGACTGATTTCTATACTGATGTGGATTCGAATGAAGTGTCGCAAACTAAAGAGCAATGTAAATGTAACCTATTGAGTATTGGCTATGACTAAAAAAACCGAACACCGGTTTTTGGAAAAACCGGTTTTTTGGACCGGTTAAAACCGGCAGGTTAAACCGTAGGTAAAAAAACCGGTATAATCGTAAACAGGTGTTTTGCCAACAACAGCCATCCCTAGTAGGAAGTGAAGCAAAAGCGTATTTTAAACATTGTTTTTAAGTACTACAGGCTTCGTCAATTAAAATCCATCTTTCTGTCAGGCTAACCTTGATAACACTTGCAATTACTCAATTGAAATTCATCTCATAAACATGCTTGTCACGTGAGTGTTGGGAAACGAGTCTCACTTGGTGCGTCCCCTTGATGAAGTCCAGGACCTCGGGAGGCAATTATTTAGTCCCGTGGTATTCTTTTTCTTGTTGTCTTTATGTGTTCGGTAAGTCTACCAGAACGTTACGACTAAATAAACTCTACAGTGTGAATACCAGGATGAAAAAAAAAAAGAATGTGTGTGTACTTTTTACGCACGTAAGAAGTTATACTTCTATAATATGATATCAACGAAGTAAAGATACTTAAAAGTTTATTTGTATTTTATTTAATTAATAAACTAATTTTGATATTACCACTTTAAATTTTTTTTTATTAAACAACACCAAAAATAAAAAAAAAGGATAACAATCGCCCGTGTCAGGATTTGAACTCGGGGCCTTCGCGTTATGTAGTCGAATGCTCTACCAATAACGAATCAAGGTTTTGTTTTTACGGCTTCTGGGACGTAATTACAAACGACGGTGACAAATAGATCAAGTGAAGTATTAAATATAAAAATGTTTAAAATACTTATTATCTTACTCCCAAGGAAGACAAATCCAAAGACACAAAAATTGTAATAAATATATTCACTAAAAACACTAATATATTATTTTCAAACCTTAGTTGCGCTGATACATACATACATTGGATGATTTAGCAACTAACAACATACTGTCGGTGTGCCCATGCGGCACGGAATGTAAAACTTCACCCTCGTGCCTAAAGAAGTATAACTTCAAAAATCGGCTCCTCTAGGGAGCGTTCAAGTATTACGTAACGCGGTTTTTGAAGATTTTTGACCTCACCCCACGTAAACCACCTGAATGGGGCGTTTACGTATTACGTAACGCAATTTTTGAAGATTTTTGACCCCCTCCCCCCCAACCTGCGTTACGTAATACTTGAACGGCCCCTAGCCAGGTTCTTTAAATGTTTTGTTAGTATTTTCTGGTTGGCATGTGCTATTTTTGTATTATTTATTTGTTATTTATTGGATGGCCTAGACCTTTTTTTGTTTATTTTGGATTTTTAGGGAGTTTGGGATGAGGATGGACTAAGGGTGAAAGTTAGCAGATGCTTGCAGAGCTACTGATATGCTATCTCCTCCTAGCAATTGCCAAGGAGTTGCTGTTTCTTCTGTGTTTCCATCGGTGGAAGACATCGTACCTTATCATCTCTCGTAGAATTTTGTTCGTATGGTCCATCACCGATACTCTGATCTGTTGTGTATCTCTCAAAGGGAATCTTTTCGCTACGTATTGAGAAACGTCCGCTGCTTCTCGTAGTGCTCCGATGTGGACAGCGTGGATATTATCTCTGTTTGTCTTGCAGGTCTGTTCCCATGCGAGAGATTCGTATATCAAGATGGGCAGTATGATGCTGTTGATGGGCCTGATCGTTATTCTGATTGTTAATTTGTTTCTGTACTGCTCTTTTAACATGTAATGTGAACGTGAATCCTTTGTCCATGGTGAGCCCGAGGTACTTTGCATCATTTGACCATCCGATGGGAGTGTCGAACATCCCTAGCTATTCGGCTGGTACGCCGCGTTTCTTCTTAAACACCACTGCTTGGGACTCTCCGGATTGACTTCAATTTTCCACTGAATTGCTATATCAATAATTCTTCATTTTGCAGATTAGTTCTTTGTGTCATACTCTGTCGAATGCTTTGCTTCCGTCTATGGAAGCTGCTTCGGTCTACCGTCTAGCGTTGAAGCCTGCAGCAATGTATTCTGTGAGACTTAGTGCCTGGTATTGGCTTGAGTGTATGGCTCTTAATACGAGTTGTGCTTTTGGTTACACCTTTAATCTGTTTGTTTCCTCTTAGAGCCTTGAGAGTATCACTGTTTTAGCAATTTTATGACTGCTGGCAGTAAGCTTATTAACCCATAGATTGTTTATCAAAAAGCTGCTTTTCCTGGTGTCTCTGGGCTTCTCTCCATCAAATATGAAATGTTTTGAATCTCATCAGTGGGTTTATTAGCTTGATCAGATAAACGACTGCTTTCGCTGGGAAGTACTTTAGATCACTGTTGGTAATTTCTTCCCGTCCAGGTGCTTTCTAGTAGTTTTAGTACTATGTACTTTATAAAAATGTGGCGGTTTCTTTTAAGCTATCCAATATTTACCTGTGGTCGCATATGAAGTAGTCCCTAAATATGTAACAAACAAATATTGACATGTAAAAAATGCTTTAGTTACTTAAGCTTTATACGTTTAAGGAATATTGATAAAAATATGAATACGTGCAGTTAACGCCGCGCCGTCACTGAACATATAGTCGATTGAAGAAAATATCTAAAACAAACCCCCTACGTTCAAAGCTTACTTTGTATAGAGTGTTGCTTTACAATTAGTGGTATACACATTGTTTTCATTTCTCCATACCGATAGGTAATGGCCTCGAGATATTGGTTTAAAATTTCCTAAAAGGTGCCTGCGTGTATCCCCGACCAATTTGCGAATCTAAATGGGGTATTATTAGCCGTACTAGCTGTACATCACGGATGTGAGATTAGATGGGACAATTTGAGAAAGATACAAATATATGGGATTTATTTTGCTATCCTGCTACGACGTTTTTATTGTATCTCTTAAACATGGACAAATATAAAAATCCACACAAAATGTTCCAAATATATTAAATGTATAAAGAATGGAAGGGGAGCCCAAGCAGGGATTTTTGCAGTTACTAGAGAGCGCGTTAGAAAATCACATGGGGAGAAACCTGGTACCCTGTAAATGTACCTCTCTACCATATATGAACTCTTAATACAGGAGTGTTCGTTGGGGGCAGTCCGTAAAAAAATCTATCATTAGAAAAACTCCAAAACGTCACATTAAGACAAGTTCAGTTAAGTACATGAGGAACAGTGTATATTTCAAACATCTGACGATTTGAGCGGAGCGTAAGGAAATGGACGAGTTACCAAGTTTCACAAGAAAAAGCGAATATTTCGTGAAATTAACATCAAATCGAAAAAATGAAAAATACGTGTTCAATATTTTTCAAAAATCTATCGAAATATATTAATAACTTGGTACCCACCCCGGGAGGGTGGGTGTTCCTAAATTTTAAATAGGAACTCCGCGATATTTCGCCAAATGAACATCAGATCGAAAAACTGAAAAATACGTGTTCAATATTTTTCAAAATTCTATCGAAGGACACCAAACACGACCTTCCATGGAGGGGAGGGCCGTTTTTATTGCAGATTTGAATTTCTTATGTAAAAATAAGTAAATTTTATTCGAGACCTTTTTTCGAATTATGAATAAACGGCGCTATAATCGAAAAAAAAAGGAATTTTTGGAAAAGGAAAATTAAATTAACAAATGAAAAATCCCCACTAAAATGGGAAACTTAACTTTTTTTGGTTTTAGGATCTAATCTTCACAACCCAAGAGGTCCCCATAACGCTCGAGTAACTGCAAATTTAGCATCCAATGGCCATTTACCGTAAATAATAAATTTTGTTGTAGTACAATTATTAACTATTCTGGTTGTATTGTAGTTCATATTATACAGTTTGTAATTTAATATGCGTTTAAAAAATATTTAACATTTAAAAAAATGGACAACAACATATTTCACTTATGAAAATATCTACTAAAAAATTGAGATAATATAGAGCCCAAAGCTAATTCAAAATCTTGTTTAAGGTACTTAGTGGAGTCAATGAAGGTGGATATGAGTTATTACCTCAGATTTCGTTGAACCTCCATCGATTTTTATAAAAATTGGTGAGTGATTAAAGGATACCTCAAGGAACAAAGGTGACATAGTGCCAACTTGCGCTTTTTGCATTTTAGGGGTGAAATACACCCCTTTTTTAAAAATTATTTTTTAGATTCCTGAAAGTGCAGTCACTTTAAGTTTTCACTTCCTATTTTGTTAAATCTTCATTGATTTTCATGAAAATCGGTAAGTAGTTAGAGGATATCTCAAGTAATAAAAGATATATAGCATCAACTTGCGCTTTTGCATTTTAGGGATGTAATACACCCCTACTTTTTAAATTGTAAAAAATGCAGATTTCCGCATTATGGCGCAAGTAATCTCGTTTAATTAAGAAAAATAAATATTTTTTTATATATATGTGCATGAATTACATTTTGTTTTTAATTTTTCAAACCTTATAGCAACCAAAAATCCGAAAATTAACAAGTCGAAAATCACGAAAACCTTATTCTCCTATATTTCTGAAAGTGTAGTCACTGAATGTTTTCACCCACGATTTCTTTGAACCTTCATCGATTATCATGAAATTTGTTGATTAGTTAGAGCAGAGGTTCTCAATCTTTTTGAGTCAGGTACCACCAAATACTTTTTATTATTTTTGGTACCACCTAACTAAAATACCTGTCTAGCTAGGTGATCTAATTAACTATAATTGTGCCAGTGGTGGTGCTGATTTTGGCTGTTTTGAGTTTTGCGTACCACCTCAAATAATGAAATGTACCACCAGTGGTACATGTACCAGAGATTGAGAACCGCTGAGTTAGAGGATACTTCAAAAAACAAAAGTGATATGGCACCAAGTTGCGCTTTCTGCATTTTAGGGGTGAAATCCACCTTTTTTTTTATGATAAAAATGCAGATTTCAGCATTCTGGCTCAAGCAATCTTGTTTAATTAAGTAAAATAAATATTTTTTTACATTTATGTGCATGATTTATAATTTTTATTAATTTTTTAAACCTTATAGCAACCAAAAATCAGAAAATTAACAAATCGACAATCACGACAAAAATTAATTTTTTATATTTCCAAAAAGGCAGTCACTGAAGGTTTTCACCCCTGATTTCGTTGAACCTCCATCAATTTTCATGAAAATTGGTAAGTAGTTAGAGGATACCTCAAGAAACAAAAATTATGTGGTACCAACTTGCGCTTTTATCCTGGGGGTGGATGTTACCCCTTCTCATTGGTGAACACTATTTTATTAAAAATAACCCCATAATTAGATAGAGGAGTACATTCTAAGCAAACTTTCTTTTATCAAGTTTATAAATTTTTTATTTAAATAATATTTCATAATTTAATAAAATATTATTGGTACAGTAAAACCTGACAATAACGGCCACTAAAAATAGAAAACAATTGGCCGTTATAGAAATGTGGCCGCTAATGCTAGGTTTCCTTTTCCACAAATACATAAAATATAATTGAAAATTTATTTATTTTAGTAATTAAAGCAAATCTAATTAAATATAATTCTACAAACAAACGGAACATACTAAAACTAAATTCAATTTACTACAATATAAAACAATATCTATACGAAAAAACAACTACAAGAAAAACAGAATTTTTGTTTGTTTTACATTTTTTTAGATAAACGAAACATACTAAAAATAATTTAATATACGTAATACATAATATAAAACAACATACTATAGCTACTACGAAAAATACGCTTATCATTAAAGTATCGTCGTGATTCGATGCTATATTCAACAAAACCAACTTGGTAGGGCCTTTAATTAGATATCGCAAATCACTTTGGCTGATTTTGTCTGCATATATATTATGTTTGAGGAATCCCTTTTTTTTGTGAGACTGGATATAGGACATTTCTCAAGTATGAATTCACATTCATGGTATATCGTTGCTATACAGGGATAATAATCTGTGCAATGTTATGGTACAGGCTACGTTAAATATGAAGTAAATGTGGAAGATATACACTGGTTATTCATTTCAATTTAATTTGATTGTTTTTTAATCGTTTACAATATTTAAAATAATTAATAATTAAAGAAAGTTAGGGATTTCAAAAATAAATTCAGTTCTCACTGGCAGGGTGGGAAATAATAAAGTGCCATACAATAGCATTTCATTATAATGCTCATTACAGGCATTACAGGCTGCTCCGTTTGAGAAAACTCATACTCTCAAACTTTGAGAAAACACTCATTCAGTTTCGACCAACCCTGTATTAGCTAAAATTAAACGTTTTGCTAGATTAATAATTTTTAACAATAATAGATTATATTAAAAATCACTTGAACATAAATTGATTTTCTGATGTCAAATCACTACAATTATACAGGGGGTGAATATTGCTATGAAATTTGAAAATAAAAACGTAATTATTTTTTAAACTACTTCGTATAACATCACAAAACCTGATATTTTAAGAAATAAAACATAGAGGAGAATCCAAAAATGTAAAAATATACAGGGTGTTCCATTAAACAAAAGATAATTTTGTTTCACCCTGTCAATATGGGTGGCCCTGTATATTAGGAAATGTATTTAAATTCTGATATTATCTATGCCCCAATCTCACCTAAATAAACTTTTTTCGTATCTCCTACAACAAACGACTAATTGGACTTCCCACAACCTGTATACATACAAAATCTCCGCTATAAAATTTTTTCAAAGAAAATGTTATTGGTTTTTTTTAAATAACTCCGTTAAGTTTTGAAATATGAGATTTATCCAAAAACCATTACAAAGCTAAGTAAAAGTTCTATAACACTGTATTAAACATAATTTTCTAAATCCTTTATTTTTTTTAAATACAAGGTGAAAGGGCCCCGGTTACATGGTTCTCGCAGTAAAATTTATGTTTTAAATGTTTTTATCTCGGTTATTTTTTGTCGTAAAAAAAATATTAAAAAAAGAAAAAGCTTAAATAAAGTTAAAACTAAAATTTTGTTCTCCACCATTTTTTAAGTATATCGAGAATTTTTGGAGTTATTATCAAAAGAAAATGAAATTCACGAAAATTTGAAAAATTCTAATTTTTTTAATCGTATTTTTTTTTTCAAAAATATGCGTTTTAAACCGGTCAAAATTGTTGAAGTTATTACTCATGTTAAAATAAATAAAGTTTTAAATGGGTTACTATAAATTTTAATTTTTGTGGAAATGACGTATGTTTAATTTTTCATTCTTCCCTAAAAAATCTGAAAGGGTCCTCTTATTTCCATCATAACTTTTTGATAGCTACCTTAGCTTACCTACCTTCTTTTTTTGTAGTATGAAATGGCGCTTGGTTCTTTTTTGATAAAATCTAAATAATGTATATGAATCTGTTTAAATACTAATTTTAGGATTTGGATCTTTTTATATAAAACTACTGTTTACTTGGATCCTTTTATTAAATAACAGAACATTAATAAGTTGTTCGTACCATTCAATTATAACCTTTTTTTAATAACCTGTCAACATTCATTAAGCGTTCATTACATTTTAATGTACATTTACACTGAAAGTCGATATATGTTTTTGTTCCTTCAATATTCCTTTCAGTGTGTAGTGTTTTTTGTTACCGTCTTTTAATTTTTTTTCTGGATTTAAAAGACTGTCCGGGATATTTTGCAAATCACCCTTTCTTTAGTCGACCTGTTAGACGAGTGTGGTGTTGTGGTTCGTCTTCTTTTTCATCATCTTGTACTTGGTCTGTAGAGTCAAATCAGACTCATCAGCTTCTTTCATCATTTTATATATTTCAGCACTTCTTAAAGATGATGATTATCAGAAGGACTTTACGAAAACACGTTAATCAAAACAAAAACCAAATGATTGAAATGAAGAATGTCAAAAGGAATCCTAGCGACATGCGACATGATAAAACTTTCGTCGCTTGGATCCGTTTAGAGATAAACAGAGTCCTATAATTCATAACACGCAACTTGGTAACCTTTGCCAAAAGAGGTCTCTGATGTTTAGTTGGTGCTTGGGACTTTTTAGATAAACAAAGTTTAATATTATCGGCCAGTTAATGTAATTAAGTCAGAAATGGCAATTTGGCGCTTGGTACCTTTTAGATAAGCGCTATCCAAATGAGAATAGGGGTCGTGAGGTAGCTCATTTGAAAGGTTCTTCAATTCTCTATTCACTAATGTAAACATTTACATAATTATTTATACAGGGTGTCCAAAAAATTTTTAATAAATTAAATTATTTGACAAAAAAAGAAGTAGAAGGACATACTGTATAAATAATTATATAAATGTTTATATTACTGAATAGATAATTGGAGAACCTTTCAAATGAGCTAGCACACGACCCCTATTCTCATTTAAAAAATCATCGATTACGTCATCACGCCCAGATGGATGACGGCACTAGTATACCATATATGCCACAATATCATAACTTAAAAATAAAAATCGACCTGTTTCGGGATTTTTCCTTAATGTCGCCGGTTTACGAAATAATGAATTTATCCCTTTCATTTGCACCATACTGTCGGTGGAAAATAGTGTCGCGCACGCTTGATTAGCAATTAAAAAACAAAGCAGTTTTGAAAATTGTATTGCAAAAAACTCTTCATGATTTGATCAATCAAAAAAAAAATAATTTAAAAAAAAACAAAAAAAAATCGTTTAAAAAATTTTTGACCCACTTTTGGTCCTGGCAACATGCAAATTTGTTAGCCTTTTTAAATAAGATTGTGCAAAAAATCCGAATCGGAATATTTTTCTTAGCGGATGCGCAGTGGCTTTCTGGACTAACATAATACTCACCCATAGAAACAGACGATTATAATAATATGTGCTCCTTAATTTTTTTTTGTGAGTCAATGTTTATGACAGTAGTAGAAATTGGTCTAATTGTTTTGACTTTTAACCTTTCTTTGGCAATTCATTGGGAAATATTATAAAGAAACTACGTTAAAATTGTCACTTATTTAACACTTTATTATAGTATCTGACCGATACAAGTAGCCTTGAGAATACACCGTCGCATCGCCTTCTGAAAAAAAAGATAAAGACCAATTAACAACTGCAGATTGTATTAAGCACATTAAGTCATAACAGAGGGTCGATGAAAACTGTTCGATTCTTCACTCGTCAGTAACCGTGACTTTCAATAAAACATTTTCAACGTTTCCAAAGTGTTCACAATAGACAGGATGTTTATTATAAGCGCCTCCCGCCTTCGCAGCTACCTGATTTTATGACTCCACGCCAGCCTTGATCATTTATTAAGATTAAGTTTTGTTATTGTAACACAGTTGGTTATAGGGAGGCATTAGCTATAAAAAATATAAATACGGCTGATGGCAGAGTGGTGGAAATGGGGACTTTGATTTTGGAAAGGATTAAAAAATATTGATTGAATTCATTCGGATTCTGTGGTAATTTTTGCATTATATGTAAATCAATCGTATTACAGCTCCTTAGTGGAGCATTTCACTAACAAAAGCAAAAGATTGAATGGTAAAGTTGGTAGCCTTACGCATCGTTGCCTGAGCCCGATCCAATTTTATTGATTCATTTTCTCCACTCTCTTGTGTTCCTTGAAATATTTTTTGCTCCGTTCCATGTTAAATTAACTTATTTAAGTTTCTTCCATAGATTTAAGAAGCCCGAGATGTAACATGAACCTATTTAGATAGCTGTGCGAATGTTGCCTTGTTTCTAAACAGAATTGCAGGGGTGGGGAGCTTCTACATAAATGAAACAGAGTTGGATTCAGAATAATTAATAATATTTATTGAATTAGTTCCGAATATAACACAAATTAATATACACTTATTTAACTAATTACACTAAACGTATTGACTAATCACAAAAAACAACATAAAGTTTTACAATAAAAATAATCAATGATCAAAAACTAAAAAATATTTTCATTGTCCAGAGAATAATGTCATTTTATTATGAAAAATTCTTTTACTTTTACTAGTATCTATAATTGTTTTATTATAATGATGAATTCGGACGTTAATGTAGGTGAAAATTATTAATTTTAATAAATTGGAATAATGTGACTCTAAAAAGGAATAATGTTTGAAATGGTTGTTTAAGTTATTAAATAATAATTGTTCTGTTAATTCTTTTAATATTTGGACATTAACAATATTAACATTAATACTTTTATTAATGTTTATGTGGCACTGTAGCACTTTTTCGGCAGTAGAGCAAATAATAACAACATCGTTGGATGGATAAGTTAAATTTAATGTATCTCTTTGGTTGATGAATGATGTCAACAAGTCTGCTCGGTCTCCTATAAATGCGTTTACACAGTCTTCACATTTCAAAATTTTCGATATTTTATAAACGACATATCCTGAAATGTATATAATAACTTCTCTCTTGTAATGTGTAAATGATAAGTTCCTTAATTGAAGTGATATAAAATTCGTATTGGATATGTCATCGTTTTCATCAACACATTCGTCTTCAACAATTCGTTCTCTGCCACAAGACTTATTAATTATTTTTTCAGGAGCCATAACTGTAATCAGTTCTAAAGGAATACAATTTCCTTTAAAACTATCTCTTAGTTCTAAATGTTTTAACATTTTTTTATAAGCTGCCTTAAACTGTTTAGCAGTTGGATTATGACTTAATTTATAGGTTGGAATATACACTAATAAATTTGTTTCCACTAATTGTTTGTACAAATGTTGAAGACTATTAATACAAAATAGAAATCCCAAAACTCCCATTTTTCTCTTGCTTTCGCAAAGCTTTACCCCGTTAACTAAAGTTAATGATTTTAAATATTCAGCAGTTTCGGTTAAAAAGTCATTATTTTGATATAATTCTCTGTATTTAAAGGCTTTTTATAATCTTTTTGTGACATATTTCTAGAATTAAAAACATCAAACAAATTATATAAGATACGAATAAAATTGACCGTAGCAGCAGAGTTACTAAATTGTTGTAACTGTAAAACTTGTGCTGAATATTCAATAGCATGTGCCACAGAGTTACTAAATAATTGTGTTGCCAACCTTACTTTCATTTTTTGTTTTTTATAATTAATATAAGATTTTTTAAGTTTATTTCGTAAATGAACCCCCTCTTCCGCTTGGAGTTTATTTAATTCCTTAAATATTTCCACTCTACAGTTTCACCATTATCATCAACTAAAATTAGTTTATCTCCTAGTGTGTTTCTTAATAATTTTATCATATGACACGGGTCGAACAGAACTGCAATTTCTTTATTTGAATTTTGTAAAGTAAATGTAGATTTTAATGAATTTAATTGAAAACTACACCCTAACTCCTTTACCATTGTCACATTATTTTATGCACCATCAAAAGTTACTGATATCAGTGATATCACTTCTACACCAGATTGATTTACCAAATTTAAGAATTGTAATATTAAATTTTGTTTTTGTTTGCCAGTTAATAAATCAATTAAGAAATACCCTACGGGAAGTTTCCAAGAGCTATTAATACATACTAACATAAATACTATTGCTTCCTTGGCAATTGAATGACAATCCGTTTTAGGTCTGGATCCCGCGTATGAAAAAAAAGTTGATTAATAGCAAGCTGAAAATTTGTTAATAGCTTAAGGGTGTCTAGTCGGATAAACTTTGATATATGCCAACACTGGAACAGGGGCAGTTTTAACTGTGGAACAGGTTAAAAATTTGGAACGGACACACCACGAAAACGGCACATGTATTTTGTCCGACAGAACAGACTTAAACTCTCCGAACAGAGATTAAACTCTCATGCAAAAATCAGACTGCTATTTATCACCAAATGGGCGTTTTAATGAGTGGAACATGTAGAATATTTTAAATGACAGGAATTATGACAGGTGATAAATAGCAGTCTGATTTTTGCATCAGAGTTTAATCTCTGTTCGGAGAGTTTAAGTCTGTTCTGTCGGACAAAATAAATGTGCCGTTTTCGTGATGTGACCGTTCCAAATTTTTAACCTGTTCCACAGTTAAAACTGCCCCTGTTCCAGTGTTGGCATATATCAAAGTTTATCCGACTAGACACCCTTAAGCTATTAACAAATTTTCAGCTTGCTATTAATCAACTTTTTTTTCATACGCGGGATCCAGACCTATTTGTAAGTCAACTCCATAATCTACATATCCATAATATCACACACTCTTGATTATACACCATCAAATTAAAGTAATGTATCAAAAGTAACTGTATTAATCAGTAATAATGACTAACTTATGTTTACATGCTTTATTTACTTTATCACCCTGTATAATGATTATGTGAGAAGTTTGATGAAATATGGTGTCTAAATTTTTGTAATATTTTTTTAAGTTATATTACATTGCATTAATATATATTTAGAATAAACAACTAACAGACTACGACATCTTGAGCATATACATATATAAAAAAATAAACAAAGCAATACAATGCTAAAATAAGTAACTCGGTACTTTTTACAATTACAAACAATCGGGCCTAATACCACCCTGGCCCTGGTGTCGAATGTAAACAAACCGGCGCGGCATTTGAATTTAAATACTGTTCAATACTTACGTAAACAAATGAATACTTCTTTTATCACGTCGGCATACTTTAGATTTGTTGTATACACATTGTTTTACAATACATCGGCTCATTTTGACACTAAAATCACAAAAAAAAAACAGAAACTATTTTGATATTCGCAATTTAATTGCTTGCGTTAACCTTCAACGGCACGAAACAAAATATGAGTTTCGAACATTATCGGCGGTTCTCGTCACGATACGATGCTAATGTCCACTCCAATTGGTGGAATGGCGTAGGTAGGGATAAAGAAGAATTTGGCACGCTGCGCAATAAACCATGTTACATCTCGGTGTTTTCATTAATCTAAGGTTTCTTCCCTATCGTTCTATTCCATGTGGCTGGTGGTCGTCCTTATTTTCTTTTACCTGGTAGACTGTAGGGTCTTGCTATATTTGAGCCGGGTTTCGGTAACGTGTGACCTATCCACCTCCTTTTCCGCTTTTTTATTGTAGTTTCTATTTTTTCCTCGTTCATTATTTACCAAAGTTCTTTGTTTGTGATTTTATTTGGCAAAAACACTTTCAGTATTATTCATAGACATCTGTTCTCAAAGGATTCCATTTTTTGAAAAAGTTTTTTGTTATATTTTCATGTTTCGGTTCCATATACTAAACTGATTTTTACATTTGTCTGATAAAGGCATAGTTTCTAGGTAATATCTAAAATAGCAAAGACCTATGAGTAAAATAGTAAAAAATTAAAACCGATTAACTCACATTTTTCATGTTATACAGACAGACAGTGGGAATGGGTACGAATGTGATTTATTGTGTCGGTTGCCCTTGGCAACGGTTAGCAACTTGTAGTACATTGAATCACGGTTCTTGCTCCAAATTTTAAAGCACCGCTTGGATCGACTTGAAATTTAGCAAACACATAGATAACACGTCAGAGAATAAACATTGTAATGGGCCTCTGTGTGCATTAGCCCTGGGGGTGACCTTCACCCCTTAGAATTGGTGAAAAAATATACGTTCAACATAAGTTAGGAAATGGATAAAACGTCTAATTCTAAGCAACTTTTGTTCTACAACATTTTCTCATTTAGTTAATACTTTTCGAGTTATTTCCGGGTAAATACGTTCATTTTTCAACAAGAAAAAAAAACCGTTTTTAGGCGGTTTTTGGCAAATAACTCAAAAAGTAAGTATTTTTGATAATAATAATATCGTATGGCATTTATGCCGGGGAGATCCTTTCGGATAGTTCCAGCGCCAATTACATCTTTAACCCTGTTTCAAGTAACTAGTGTCGATGTAGACTAGCCCAGGGGGACCGACGGCTTAACGTACTCTCCGAGGCACGGTGAGACGGCTCGTGCCATTATTGAAAATGAAAATGGTTTGTCTTTGGCAGGGATCGAACCCACGTCTACTGGCGTATGAGGCCAGCGTTTATGCCGTTACCCACGGCCGCTCACAGTATTTTTTAATAATAATATAATAGAAAAGTAAGTATTTAAAAAATATAGCCAATTAAAAATTTAAAAAAATTGGTGTATGTATGAACTCATTAGACCCAGCAGAAGCAAATTTCTAGCTAATGAGAAATAGGTTCATATCCGTCAAATTTCAAAGTGAAATACCCAAAAAATGATGCACTTTTTGGAGAACACTCATTACAACTTTTTTAGTGTTTAAAAAAATATGTGTACCTATCTGTTTTTTAAAATACCTAGTTTGTGCATCAATAGTAAGCAAGTTACGCTCAAAACAAAGTTGGTCTCTTTTTTTTTTGGTCAAACAAACTCGGGAAAGTCAGTCCCTAATTAGCATCAAGAATGAAATTAATCCTTTTTACTCCATAAGTTGTTACTCGTGTATGTGTCGTTTATGTCTGCCTTGTGTCCAACGAAGTTTCATTGGTTCAAAGTGCTTATTTTTGAAGGGACTGTAGTTGAAAGGACTTGAACTAGTCAATAATCACGTGTGTATGCAAATTTGGAACAGCCATATCTTAACCAATTTTTGCCTTAAAAAAAAAACAAAAAATCCAAAATACTCAGAAAAGCAAAAACTACATTTTGTTACTCTTTGTGTTTTTTAGTCACATATATTTTCAAAATTAAAAATTAAAACAGGTTTACTTTAAAACCATTTTTTTTAAATAAGCCCTTTGAACCGATGATACTTACAGATCATATAAATAATACATAAGCAAAGTAACTTGTGAAGCGATAACGATTAATTGGATGTAAGATGGTAATTAGAAGGTGACTTTCCTGAGTTTTTTTTTGACAGAAAAAAGAGATCAACTTTATTTTGAGCGTAACTTGCTTACTTTTGATACTAGAAACTTTTTTATAAAACAAAAAATAATATTTTGTTAAAAACTTTAAAACAGTTCTAATGAGTGTTCTCCAAAATGTGCATCATTTTTTGGTTATTTCACTTTGAAATATTCACTTTGAAATTTGACGGTTATGAACCTATCTTTCATTAGCTATAACTTTGCTTCTACTGGATCTAATGAGTTCATACGTACACCAGTTTTTTTTTTAATTTTTAATGGGCTATATTTTTTATAAAAATGTCTTTTTCAATAAAGTACTTACTTTTTGAGTTATTTGCCAAGAACCGCTTAAAAAGGTGTTTTTTCTTGTTGAAAAATGAACGTATTTAGTCGGAAATAACTCAAAAAGTATTAACTTAATGAGAAAATATTGTAGAACAAAAGTTGCTTAGAATAAGACGTTTTATCCATTTCCTAACTTATTTTGGACGTATATTTTTTCACCCCTTCTAAGGGGCGAAGGGCACCCCCAGGGCAAAAGCGCACAGAGGCCCAATACCATTTTTATTCGGTGATATGTTATATATGCGTTTGCCAAATTTAAAGTCAAACCAAGCGCTACTTTAAAATTTGGAGCAAAAACCGTGATTTAATGTACTAAGTTGCTAAGCGTTGCTAAGGGCAACCGACACAATAAATCACTTTCGTACAGAATAATAAATCTCCACTACACTTTAAAAACCATTTTTATTAATTAAATGTAATTTTCGTTTAAAATAATTTTTATTTTAAGATATTATAGGTTTTACCTTAGTCAATGACTGTGTAATAATTCCTTAATTGTTATAAATAAAGTCACTACAATTTAAGAAAACAAAAACAATTGTCTCGGCTTCAGTTAGTCGTAGACAATTTTTATTTTATTTTTAATCTTAAATTTGTCTTCAGCAACAATAATCTTCAAGTTAGAAACTCATAGGATGTACAGGGGCGGCTTCAGTTCTAAATATTTATAACGAAATTTGCCCCCGTATTTTCAAACCCGAAATAAGAGGTTGAAAAATGTTTTATACCGGATTTATACTCAGCCCTGTTCGGCAGCGAATTGGACAGGGCAGTGGGCAGCGTGAATGTGTAAATAGCTCACTCGCGCTGCAGCTCGTCATGCTATTTCTATTGCACCTACATACCCCAAGAGTCGGTTTTCTGTGGCGGAAGTCAAAGGGAGGCAATGCGAGGACGAGTGGGTATTCACATTCAACTACTCTCTCTCTCGCTTGCCGCCGGCAAAGTGTCAAGTGAGTAAGAGAGCAAGACGATGCTGTCATCACATTCCTTTCTTGTGAGTCATTCGGTAATGAGTTGTGAGGACATTGACGAGGAACGGCGAGGAACTGATGTAAACACCTCACTCGCATCGATATCGTATTTCGGGCAATATTTCCGTCAACGACAGCAGCAGTGGCAATAGCTGAGTATAAATCCGGCAATTTTATTACGCATTTATTTGCATCAGAATATGAAAATATAAGTCTATAGAAGGAAAGTGGATCTTAGATTAACTTTCTACGGTTTTTTTTCAAAAAGTTATAGCCTTCTACATTTGACACCTTGGGATAAACAAGTTATAATATCTAAGCAACAAGTTTACCAATCGGTCTTTGTAAATTTTTTTATGTTTGGTATTGAGAGATTTTTATTTTAAAGCCTAAAAAAATAAATAAAAGTTATTTTTAAAATAAATAATGCAATTGCAAAAAACGGCCATTTTGGACCTTTCGCAGGCTGTTTTGTAATAATGTGTTAACAAAATTAAACTTGTTATAGTTTAAACTGTAGGTTTTTTAATTCACTACAATTTTCTATTTAAAAGTTTTTCTCTAAAATGCATATCCCAAGCTGCAAAATTAGAAATCTTTAAAAATTGCAAATTTAACAAATGAAAAACGTCATAAATAAAAAGCTCCTGAAATTTTTGGTTACATTTTAGTATAAGTTATTCCTGGCATCGTCCTTTACAACACCTGATAGGTTTTAAAAATTCCTGAATTATATCCTGAAATCGACCTATTTTTCACCCACAGCTTGGACTATAAGAAGTAAAAAGATTACAACAGAAACATAAAAAGAGAGTCGAAAAAATAAAATATGGTGGAAATTAATTAATCAAAATGCTTTGAATGGATAGAACACTTCATCAGAAGACCTAAAGACGAAACGATCAAAAAAGTTACCAAAAACAAGATGGTGAGGTGACATGGAAAATGACCTAATGGACTCCGAAGTGCAGAAATACAAAGGAATGATAATGATGTTGGGGGTGTCTAGGAGTGGCACCAATTAATGCCAAAACGAAAAAATATGGTTAAAATGGTTAGATTATGTTCAACGTCAATGTGATAATCACTCAATATGATGAATTGCTGAGCTAAATACCCTAGAAGGAATGATACAGGAAGACTAGAGAATACTAAGAGAATCATGGCGAGATGTGATACAGACAAACATTAGAAACTGTTCAAACGCCTTTGGTACAAGGATTTAAATGCATTCATGTTTTTTAATCTTGAGAAAACTAATTAGTATTTTTTAAAAATTTAAACGCAGAATGAAAAAATACTACATTATTACCGAGGGCCGAAATTCCCTGAAAACCTCTATAATGTTTATTTGAATTTTACAGGGATGAAAAAAAAAAGAGAAAATTTAGTGTTATTTTTAATTTTACAAATCTTATTCAAAAGGAACATTTTGTTTATTCTAAGGGACTGTCGGCGTTTAAATTTTTCAAAAATATTTTTTTCAGGACTTGAAAAAATGAATACATTTGAAAAGCGTGGCAATCAAATTTTGCGCCTGCGCTCTCTCTGAAGTTATATGTACTTATCATCTGAGGATGAGTATTTTGAATATAGTGTAGAACTCTAAGCAAAAGTTTCATTATTTCATTATTTTGTATTTGGAAAACGTTCTTACCTTTCCAAAATAAGGCTTTTGTTTCAACTATACCCTTTTTGTTCTTCTCTTTTTGCATAAATGGGTAATTTTTGATTTTTACTACAACAGCTTTTAGGAGTGTCAGCACAATGTGTCACGTCTTATTGTAGTATGTTACTGTTTGTTTTATTACAATAATTGATTCAAAACCTTAAAGATGTACGTGCATTCTTAAGGTATGTTTGATACGCCACTGCTCTCTCTTCGACTGAGTTCTCATTGCGATGGATTACTGGAGTTATAATTATTATTTACGGCATCAATAAGGAGCTTTCAGATACTTATTGGAATTTTTTAAATATGATATTTATCGATGGCTTTTGTTGTTGTTCAAGACATATTTTATACTTAAGAATAGGACCCATTAGTTTTATTAACATGCCGATATAAAATGCCACAGCAATCCGAAACAAGTACAATCCTGATGGTTGTTTTTTTATTATTTTTTATTTATCAATTCCAATAAAAATAGCTTAATACTCCAGGGTAATAAGCTAGAAATAGACCATGTTTGGGACACTCAAAAATCTAGGTAGCTACTTTAATTATTGTAGACCTATAGGAAGAAAACCTACCTGTTTCCGTCCTAAAGTTCGCTTCCGTTTTTTAATTATTAACAATTTAATGCAAATATCACAATTTTTTCAATTATTTGCACCCCATTCAAAAGCTAAATAGTTGACATAAAATTATAAAATTTAATTTTTTAGAACATTAAAAACCTTCAAAATGAAGATTTTTGACAGTTAAAAAGTTAATTTGTTGCTACGCAAACTGCAAGATAAGTGAAAATCGTTATTTGTTAATAACTTTTACTAAAACTACCTTAGAACTTTAGTGTTTCAACCAAAGTTGGGTATTGGGGTACTTAACAAACCCTCAAAATTTGAGACCGATCCATTAGTTAGTTTAACAGTTATTCTAATTGTTTATCCCAGAGACCTTTATTTTGCAATAACATAAGATAGAAAATAATCAAGATAGGGCAATTCTGCGTATGCCAAATGAAAGTAAAAAACTGATGCTATCCAAATTTACTACAAAAGATAAAAAAAATATCTAATATAGTCAAAGATCATAATGCCAAATTTGTGAAATTTTGTAGTTTATAAACATTTAGAATAACTTTAAAAATCTTGTCCGGAGAAAAAATTGTTTTACATATTAAAAAAGCTGGTATTTTACACGAATTTTTAAAAATGTAGTTCAATTGGTGACTAATCGTGGTAAGGGAAGGGGGAGCTGGGAGCCGACAAATGCACGAGTTCAAAAACTAAAAAGACAACTTAAAACTACTATCATTTTCTATATATCGGGATCTGTATGTATATATCGGTTTTAGAACGTCTTTCGACGTTGTCAGATGGCTAACTTCTACGTCATTCTATCATCCCATTGGCCATCTCTAAGATCCCTTGTACTCATTGCTTTGGTTACCCCTTATTTCCATGTCTTTTTGGGTCTTCCTCGTTTTTTGCGGTTTGGTGGTACCCACTGCATGATCTTTTTGGGCAATCTTGTGTCTTCCATTCTTTGAACATGACCATACCAAATCAACTGTTTCCTTTCAATGTCTGTTGTTAAGTAACCATCTATTCCAATTCGTCGTCTTACTTCCTCATTTCGAACTCTTTCCCCACGGAATATACCTAACGATCTTCTAAACACATCCATTTCTATAGCTTCTAATTTTTTCCTGTTGTTCTCGGTTATTCTCCAAGTTTCTGCTCCGTAAAGTAGGCTGCTTTTAATAAGTGTTTCATATCGGGATCTACTGAATATATTTTAATCGTTCTTTTTTTTAATTTGTATGTAATTTTTCTGTACATTACAAATATGTAATTTGTCTAGACATTTATTAATTAATAAACAGTCTAATTTGTTTAGACAGTTTTTGAAAAAATAATTTTTTTCCAGAAAGTCATGATTTTAATCATACTATCGTTATTAATCATAGAAAAGTTAAGGTATACCTACTTTAATAAATAAATTATCTTCAATAAATAATTATCTAATAAAAATCATTTATTTATTAAAGTGTACTTTAAATTTTTCTGTAATCATTAATGACACAATGATTAAAAAATATTGACTTTTGTAAAAAAATATTTTTTCAAGAACTGTTTAAACAAATTAGACTGTTTATTAGTTATTAAATTTATAAACAAATTGAATATTTGTAATGTACGTAGAAACTACATACAAATTAAAAAAAAAGAAGATCAAAATCCATTGATCCGGAGATACAGAAAATTATATTCGTTTGAAATTGCTTTTTCGGTATTTTAACTCGGTGGATTTGTAGGTTCCCCCTAGTAATCGTTTGAACTAAATTTTTGAAAAATCGTAGAGGGTGCTGTGAAGATACAACGTTTGTGCGAATTTTTTAAGAAAAAATGCAAATCCCATTCTTTAAAATCGCATAAATGAGATTCCTTAATTATTATAAACAAATTAGCTGTGAATTAAAAAACTATATGGCCCAAATGAACCCAGGCTAAATTTTTTTATTTCGAAATTCGTGTTAATATACTATCTTTTCGAATATATAAAAATATTGTTTCTACGGACAACATTTTTAAAGTTATTCTAAATGTTTATAAACTACAAAATTTCATAAATTTGGCATTAGTATTTTTGACTATATTAATAATTTTTAACTTTTCTTTAATACATTTTGATATTATTGCCCTTTTACTTTCATTTGGCATACTCAGAAATGTCCTATCTTCATTATTTTCTGTCTTATCTTATTGCAAAATAAAGTTCTCTGGAAAAAAAAATTAGAATAACTCTTAAACTAATTAATGGATCGGTCTCAAATTTTGAAGGTTTGTTAAGTACGCCAATACCCAACTTTGGGTGAAACACTAAGGTAGTTTTAGTAAAAGTTATTAACGAATAACGATTTTCACTTATTTTGCAGTTTGCATAGCAACAAATTAAATTTTTAACTTTCAAAAATCGGCATTTTGAAGGATGTTTAATGCTGTAAAAGCTGAATTTTGTAATTTTATGTCAACTATTTAGCTTTTGAATGGGGTTAAAAAAATCGAAAAAATCGCGATTTTTGCACTAAATCTATATAAATAAAAATGAATGATTGTATGTATGTATAGACCTTATAGACTCGCAAACTATCATTTCATCATATGATGACCTTAATCAAAGTTGTTGTACATTAACCCGGGAAGGTTTCTGAGTTGGTACGAGTAAACTAAGTGAAAAGGGGGCTTGCCTATTATTTTTTATTTTTTTGGACAAATTTTTCTTTTTAAATTTTATACGATGTAGAACCAAAAGATACATACAATCCTAAATTTTCACTTTTTTAACTTCAACCGTTATTTTTTATTAGCCATCTAAATATTTCCTCTTCTATATAAATAAAAATAAATGATTGTATGTATGTGTGTACCTTAAAGACTCGCAAACTATGCATTTCATCATATGATGACCTTAATCAAAGTTGTTGTACATTAACCCAGGAAGGTTTCTGAGTTGGTACGAGTAAACTAAGTGAAAAGAGGGCTTGCCCCCATAATTATTTTTTATTTTTTTTTGGACAAACTTTTCTTTTTAAATTTTATATGATGTAGAACCAAAACAATTGAATGGAGAAACATGGGAATAAACATAAATGGAAAGAAACTAAACCACCTAAGATATGCAGACTATGTAGTAGTCATAGCATCAAGTTTTGAAGAATTACAAACCATGCTAACCGAACTAGCAAATGAATCCGAACAAATAGGTCTAAAAATGAATTTTGCCAAAACAAAAACAATGACAAACACACAAGACAATAGACACGTAATACTAAATGACACCACAATAGAAGCGGTTAATGATTGTATATATTTGGGACAGATGATAAAAATAAATAAGGAAAACCAAACAGCGGAGGTAAAAAGAAGGGTCAGATTGGCCTGGGCAGGGTTTGGAAAATTCAAATGGGCCCTAAAGAATAAAAAAATACAACAATACTTAAAAACAAGAGTGTTTGACCAGTGCATACTCCCAATTCTCACATACGCATGCCAAACATGGACCTTGACCAAGGCAAACATGGATAAAATAATGAAGACACAAAGAGCCATGGAGAGAGCAATGTTAGGAGTAAAATTGACAGACAAAAAGCAAAATAAACTGGGTCAGAAATAGAACAAAAGTCAAAGACGCAGGTCAACATATAGCCAGGCTAAAATGGAGCTTCGCAGGTCATAACGCTAGACAAACGGACAATAGGTGGAATAGCACGATACAACAATGGAGACCATGGACAGGAAAGAGAGCAAGAGGACGACCCCAGATGAGATGGGGAGACGACATTAAAAAGATAGGAGGAACGCACTGGAAACAGAAAGCACTAAACAGAAGCAAATGGAGGAAACTGGGGGAAACCTATGTTCAAAATTGGACGAATTAAAGGGCAAAAGAAGAAGAAGAAGAACCAAAAGATACATACAATCATAAATTTTCACTTTTTTAACTTCAACCGTTATTTTTTAATAGCCATTTAAATATCTAACATATATATAAATATTTACAATTCTCCGGTCGCAGTGTTTGTTGCCATACTCCTCCGAAATCACTTGACCGATTTTTATGAAATTTTGCAGATATATTCGACAAAACTCGGAGTAGGCTGTTATCTATATTTCATACCCGTACGTCATAAGGGAGTTGCGTATGACGTCATAACTCTCACAATAATAACGTGAAAAATATGCAATTAGGTAGGTATACTCCTTGCTAATTTTGTTTAATTTTATTTAATTTTAGTTAATTTAAGTATTTTATTTATTTTCGTTTATTTTATTTCATTTTTAATTCTATTTATTTTTTAATTTTATTTCATTTTATTAAATTTTATCTAATTGTATTAGATTATATTTATTTTTAATTAATTTAATTTTTTTTGAATTATTTATTATTTTTATTTGATTTTATTCAGTTTTATTTATTTTTATTTAATTTTATGAAATTTTATTTAATTTATTTCATTTTATTTAATTATATTTAATTTTTATTTAATTTCATTTTGATTAATCAACACCTATATAGTTGGACAACTCCAAACCCAATAAATACAGGGTTGTTTTGAATGTAGATAAAATAAAGCTGTTATATTCATTATAAAATAAACAAATTTAAGATTGTAACTGTTGCACTACAAACTTTATTTTGTTACTTCTAACTAAACTTTATTATGTACTTCAAATATCATGTGTAGTTAATTAAAAATAATAATAAAACCTCATTCACATCGAGCATTTTTTGTTTATTTATTATGAATTCCTTTTGTTTATTTTAAGTTTATTGTATACAAAAGTTTGTTCTTACCTATTGAGGCAGTACGAAGTCTGCCGGGTCAGCTAGTTGTTAATAATTAAAAAACGGACGCGAACTCTAGGCAGGAAACAGGTAGGTTTTCTTTTTATAGGTCTAAAATAACTTAAAAAATAGTCAGCTACCTGGATCTTTGAGTGCCCCAAAAATAAAATCCTTATTACTCTGGACTATAAGGGCTTTATTTCGAATATGGAGAATTTGATACTGTTCATTAAAATAATTATGATTTACAATGCAAGGTGAAGTGATAGTGCGTACGGTGAACCTGTTTTTCTATTATCGAAAACCCTTTAGTGTTCTGCTATGCGGTTGTCAAAGGTTCTGCCAACTTGACCAATATAAGCTCTTGGAGAGTCACCATGTGTCAATCTGTATGCATCATCCTGTAATTATTGTTTTCTCTTTTTGCTCTTATTGTTCTTAATGTACTTGGCTAAGTAGTTGTTAGTTCTGAAAGCTGGTGTTGTTTTTTATTCTTGTGTGTTTGGCTATTTTGTTGATATTTTGCCTGTATATGTGATACAGCGGAAGATACTGGGTTTTTTCTGTGGTGATGGGCAGACTAATTTCAGGGCTTTCTTATGCAGTACTGCATCGGAATAACTTTACTGGCCACAACTGACAATTTTTTAGATTAACCTCCCTTTTAAAGTATTTTCTAGTGTGTTTTCAATATTCTGACGGATGGTCGAATCTATTTGCCAAATAAATAGTATTGAAAACATTTTCCTGTAAGATGTACCACTTTAAACTATCTACAGCTCTAGCGATATCAGTCCACCCATTCCCATTTTTGACTATTTTATTTCCATATACAGTATGGTGCCAATGAAAGAAATAAATTCGTTATTTTGTAAACTGGCGACTTTAAGGAAACATCCAAGTCGATTTTTATTTTTAAGTTATGGTCACTCAGATAACAGATTTTGACAACGACGTCCCCTTTTGGGTGACGAAACGTTAATAAAATTATTTTTTTTAGGTAAAAATATGAAATTATGATATTTTAGCATATACATATATATCATACGAGTGACGTCATCGATCTTGGCGTGATGACGTAATCGATTATTTTTTTAATTAGAATATTGGACGTGTGTTAGCTCATTTGAAAGGTTATTCAATTTTCTATTCAATCTTATAAACATTCACATAAATATTTATACAAGGTGGCCAAAAAAAATTATTTTTAATTAAATGAATGGACACATAAAGAAGAATGTATGTAATTTATTTAATTCAAAATACATGTTACTGTTGCCAGAAAATAGAAAAAGTCTTTATTTCACAAATAAATATTACTTTTCGCTTAAAATCAATGTTCAAGCTAGCTCCCGCAAGCCGCCTCCCTTTTGGAAGTTTAAACATTTCATTTAAGCGAAAAGCAATGTTTATTTGTGAAATAAACGTTTTCTCCGACTTCTGACAGCAGTAAACTGTATTTTGAAATAAATAAGTTATATACATTCTTCTTTTTTTGTCAGTTAATTTAATTCAAAATAAATTTTTCCGCAACCCTGTTTAGATAATCATGTTAATTTTCATATTATTGAATATAATTCAATAACATTTCAAATGAGCTAGTGTACGACACCTATTCTTATTTAAAAAAATCATCTATTATCACGATCAGATGAATGATGTCACTAGTATGACATATATGCCAAAAAATCACAATTTCAAATTAAAAATCGACCCCTTTCGGGATTTTTCCTTAAACTTGCCAGCTTACGAAATAATGAATTTATTTCTTTCATTTGCACCATATTTCTTCAAGCCTGTTTGCATCCACCACTGGACAAAGGCATCCACTCCTGGACAAAGGCCTACCTATGAGCTCTCCACTCTTCTCTGTTTTGTGCTAGTTTCTCCCCACTTTGGCTTTGATGTCGTCTAGCCATCGTTTTTGTGGTCTTCCTCTACTACGACTGTGCTCGCGTGGTCTCCAATGTACAATATTTCTCGTCCACCTGTCATTGTTTTCCTCGTTCTCGTTTCGTATATAGCACCCTCAGTAATATAAGGGCTCAACTCAAAATTTGTGTTAACTGTGATTTTAAATGATATGGGCACAAAATGAAATTCTCTACCGGTTAGCGTTGACAGAAGGAGAACAAGAACATGAATGGTTCGGTAAATATATTTATGCCTCTCTCTCACTCTCCCCGGCAACCTCTGGTTTTTACTGCTACAAGGGAGCAATCAATAACATGTCTTTCTATGACGAAAATCCTGGTGAGTTTGTGTTTTAACATTTTGTATTATATAGAATAGTTTTTAGTTGAGCCGTTATATTATGCAAAATATAATAAATAAATTGGATCTAATTCAAATTCATTTTGCTTAAACAATGACACGGCATTAATAATATAAGGGATCAAATTTAAACAGTTCCTTATTTATGTTATGTTTTTTTCTAGTATATGGGACTAACTTGAAAGTATTTTTTTAAATTACATGTCGCCTCTTTGCTTCAATAAGGTGTTAAGTTAAAAAGTACAATTTTACAGGAGCCTCCTTTTTAACTTACAAAAAATTATTGTCTCCAAAGCAATGCATTTTTATGGTCCATCTAATATTAACTATAAATGCTAACTACTTACGTATCTGAAAATGTTCGATAGGCCTGATGATGTAATAAATTTATCGAAAAATTTGCATATTTACAAAAAATGTGATAATATGTCACACTTTTCCTGCAACAATGTAATAAGATGAATGTTACAAACTGACTTGTCACGTTGTTGATGATATTATTTTTGTTATGTTACTGGGTTATACAATAAACAAAAGTTGTCGAAGTAAAAGATTTTAAATTTGAGAATATGTTCTTTATTGGAAAAGTAACTATAACAAACAATATTAGAATTACAAGGCGAAATTAAACTGGAATATTTCTTAAATTAAAACTATTTCTTAAAGTTATTTAATAATGCGTAAAAGCTTAAATTCTAGACGAACTAATTTCATTAATTTACGAAAATGTAACACTTAAAATGTTGTCTTTGTCAAAACAAGCAAAAATACGTGACTTTTAAAACTACAACGATTCATAAAATGGCCTGTGATATCTTGGAATTAGGATTTTATTAACCAAATCCAGGAGATCCGTTTTTTTATTATCGGGCATACCTGGTTTTGCGCTATATGCATCTCTCAATTCCAAATTCTTGCTCTTTTTCTTTTTATTAATAACTATTGCTTTCTGCTTTCTTAAATTGTTTGTCAGCGTATGAATTTTAAAAAAATATAGCTTCGGTTCGCTTTTTTTAAATTGATTCACCTTTAAACCTGCTAGTTTTACTGTCTCATTACGTTCATCTTTCAGTAAAGAAAAGTTAATTACAGCCGTTACATAGGGCTGCATCTTAATTGACGTTTAATTTCTCTCTCAATTTGAAAATGAGCAGGATCTCTCTGGTTTTGGGTGTGCCCTTTTATCAAATATTTATGCGTTACTGAGTTAAGATTTTCAATTGTTTTTACTGTGTATAGATACATACAGGTCATAAATTTATTTTTTTGCTGGCCTGCACAGAATAGAACACAACGTCCAAATTGTTGACTGTTTCTGAAACTTTCTTAAGGTATTTGTAAACACATGTACCGATTTCATTCACAACTCTATGGGCGTTTGACTCATCCCAAACATAGCTTTCAACAGAGTTATTCTGAATGTTGCATATGGTTGAATTAAGAATATTCAATGTCGATTTATAGTAGCAGACCGAGATCTCCCTTTTGGGGCATTTGAACACTGCTTTCAAGTCATACACTGCGACCAGAATTGTATTGTCTTTTATCATTTTCTTTCTCTATATGTGAGAGAACTTCATGGCATCCGCAATTATCTTTCATTGCTGAAATGTTGCTGGCTCTATTTTTCTTCTTTAAGGCCGTCTCAATAGGCCGGTTATTAATTACTAAAGTATTTTAAAAAAATAGTTTACACACTCTAGTCTTTACACCAGCAACAATTAAAAAGAAAGCGTTATTATTGTCACGAGAAGGTGCAACGTTCCCATCGGCATCCATTTTAACGTAACGATATTTTGGGACGACCACTGCAACACTCTTTGCGATAAATGACCACTGTTTTCGATGTTTCCTAAATCCCAGTATTCTTTAAATAATTGCAAAGGTCGCTCCTCTGTGATATTTGACCGACATTTGAAAGCACAACTTTTTCTGCAAGGTGGTTTCAATGTACATTCTGGAATGGATTTCTTTGCCTTCAGTGTTTGATAAGATTTTCCACAATTTCTCAGTTTCTTAACTACATTTTTTTACCAATTATCTTCTTGTCTTCGTCTTTTCTTTCCTATTTTATTTTGACTACAATCTGGATTTGTTAACTTCTGTTGAGGGGCGCTTATATTTTAAGTTACTTTGTATTGGTATAAGTTATTAAGTATCATTTCATGATCTTCCCTAGGTAGCTGATTCACATTTTCACATAAAAAATTGTCTTGATTTCTTGTGCTAATAGGTAAATCTTATTCGTCAGAACATGAAGCATTTCTTCGATTACGATGTCTTAGTTCCGCATCTTCATAGTCTGGGTCTTTTACGGAGTCGTCGCTATCTGTAAAGAAAATTATGGTTAGAATATTACCAGAATTAGGTAAAAAAAATGAAATGCTTTTGATTACATTGAAATGAACATTAATTGAATACATAAAATTACCTTCACTGAAAGAGCTTGATGAGCTGGTTGACGAGTCACTAGACGAACTACCGCTAGTCGAATCACAACGACTACGATTCGGAAATGTTAAGTCAACTTTTCCTTCTGTTAACAATGAGTCCTCTATGTTTGAAGTTCCATTCTGTATGTTTTGTGTTGTGCCATTATCTAAAAAACGGTACGTCAAATTTAATAATATTATATAATAGAAGATAAGAATAAAACAAGAAAATAATAGTAATAACAGCCATATACGTAAACCTGTTAGGGATACCGTACCTAACACAGATATTTAAATTTTACACAAGTTATCGGTCAATCGTAGCCAGAATCGGCGATGAATGACAACAAAACCTATCGTCTAATGGGTGCCTAAATACTTCGTAGATAACTAAAACTTACATACCTGTCCTAGTCATTAGAACGGGAATGTTCGATTTCTCGGTTGCCATTGCAAGTTCAAGGATCCTCTTAGATCACGATTCCATTTGAAAAAATAAGTACATACTAGTTATTTATTTTAGTATGAACAATGTAATATTCAAAAATATTCCCCATAAAAATATTGTTTTTTTCTGGAAGAACGAAACATCAGAATGTAACTTGAACTTGTTTTACGTACTGGGAAAACTTTTATCATATACAACGTGGTATCCTTAGATAACACAAAGCAAAGTTTATATATTTTCAGCAACAGTGTGACACGAAGGTATATACCAATTCACACTCCATGGACAATTTTCAACAACACTGTTTTAAAATAAACATATCACACTATAGAATAAAAAAATATTATTGAATGAATACATACCTTTGCAATCACAATGTAATATCGTCGTGATATCACTTTTTTCTCGAAAAACTAGGCTTTGCTTGAGGAATGACAACTGTCTTGTCTCGTTTTTGAAGCAAAGCACTTGGAAGAAAGAGATAACGTGATATCGCAATGTAGCACCGTTCCGCTGTTTCTTTTCCTCATACATTTGCTATTACTCACTGAATAGATACCGCGTTTTTGGAGAAAATAAAGTTTGACACGGTGGTTTTAATTATCAAATAAAAAAAATATTGAGTTTTTGGACTTGTCACGTTATTGAAGCAAAGAGGCGATGTAATTAATGGAATTTGTTTATATTAATATTTTTTCTCATTACTATTTATAGTGCAATTATGAAGTAACAAATCTGCCAAATTCTACATTTATAACATGATAAGCATGTTATTTGAAAAATTAGCTGTAATGTTGGAAACCAGAATATTTAAACGCGATTTTCAAAAAATCTATATTTTTGAATTGTTCCTCTATATTACTGAGGGTGCGATATGTTCTCTCAGAGATCCTACCACCATAGCTCGTTCGATGGCCCTCTATTGGCTGACAACTATGTAAGTGTTTCGGTCCCATTCCATAAGTCTTAACTGGTAGAATACAACTGTTGAATACCATTTTCTTTAGATTTATTGGTATATTTTTGTTTTTCAGCACATCACTGAGTTTTCCTACTTCTGTCCAAGTCATTCGGGTTCTTCTAGTTATCTCTGCCGTTTGATTTTTTTGGCCTAGTTTGATCGTGTGACCTGGGTATATATTTATTTATTTATTTATTTATTTTATTTTTTATTTTATTTAATCAGTTAAGCCCATTCGTACCTTTCGGTGTTGGGCTGTTTACAACTAGTTCAATATCTACATTTCAATACATTTTAATAGTTATACAAAACTTTTATTTTAACAATACAATTTTAATAAATATAAATTACTTATTTGACCCATTTTTCTGTCCATATGTTTTAATCTTGTGGTGCTTCTTTGATACTTCTTTTCCATGCTGTTCTATTTTGAGCCAATTGTTTTACCATACTCCATTGCAGTCCTCTCTTCTCTGCTTCTTGTCTAACTTGTTCTTCCCATCTCATTCTTGGGCGACCTACTTTATTTTTCCTTTGTACTCTGACTTCATATACTTTTTTCGTTATTCTTGTGTCGTTTAGTCTGTGGATGTGGCCCAACCATCCTAACTGTCGTTTCCCTATAATTGTCTCTATGGGTTTTATCTTTAGAGCTTGAGTTATTATGTCGTTTCTTATTTTGTCTCTTTGTGCGACCCCTTCTATTTTTCTCAAGAATCTCATCTCTGTAGCTTTGATTTTTCTTTTGTTGTTCTTTGTTAGCGTCCACGACTCACTCCCATAGACGATTGATGGTCGAACCACTTTTTGGTACACTTGTGTTTTGACTTCTTTGGGTACCTCTTTCTTTCCAAAGAACGTATTTCTTAATTTATTATAAATTGTCCCTGCTTTTCCTATTTTATTGTTTATTTCTTTGTCTATTTTACCATCTTCTTCAATAATTGTACCTAAGTAGTTGTAGCTGTTTACTTGTTCCAAAACTTGTCCTTCTACTTTAATTTTTATCACTTTTTTTGTAGTTGCCATAACCATTGTTTTACTTTTATCTGTGTTTATTTCCATGTTAATTTTTCTTAGTTCTTTTATATAAGTGTTTATTATTTGTTGCAGTTTCTCTTCCGTGTCAGCTAACAATACCATATCATCTGCAAATAGTAATTCTTGTATTTGTACATTGTTCATTTTCCATTTTCCCAATATCATGTCTTTAGATTTCTCCTTGCATTGCTTTATTGCGTCATCTAGTACCATTGAGAAAAGTAATGGACTTAGTACACAGCCTTGTTTTAGTCCTATCTTTGCCTGGAGTTCATCAGATTCTTGATTGTGAGTCCTTATTTTTATTTTATTATTTTTATATAAGGCTTTAATTATTTCTATCATATCCTTTTCTATTCCATTTTTCTTTAAACATTTCCATATATCTTCCCTCCTTATTCTATCAAAAGCTTTTTTCAGATCAATAAAGCATATGTGTATCTCTTTGCCTTTAATCAATAGTTTTTCTCCTATTTGTCTCAATGTGAATATCAGATCTTGGGTACTCCTTCCTTTTCTGAAGCCATGCTGGGATTCTTCTAGTTTTATTTCTAGTTTTTCCCTTAGCCTTTTTTCAATTATTCTATTGAATATTTTGGCAGGAACGCTTGTCAATGTAATACCCCTATAATTTTCGCAATTTCTTGCGTCTCCTTTCTTAAACAGTGGTACTATTATATCTGTTTTCCAATCAGATGGTATTTCTTTTGCTGTGATTATTTCATTTAGTAGTTCTCGGAATTTTTCTTTTGAATTTTCACTCATGTACTTTAACATTTCAGCTGTGATTTCATCTTGGCCTGGAGATTTTCCCAATTTTAATTTGTCAATGGCTTCTGCAATTTCCTCTTTTGTTATTTGCTGCATTTCCTCTGTATTTTCGATCATGTCTTCCTCTCTTTCATGTTGATATTGTTTCCATTCTGTTAGTTCTTCAAAGTACTGCTTCCATCTTTGCATTATTTCTCTTTCTGTAGTTAATATATTTCCTTCTTTATTTCTTATGTTCCTTAATCTATGTGTTTTCTTTTGTCTTAGCTGTTTCAATGTACCATAGAACAATTTTTGGTTATTAAAATAGTTTTCATTCATTTTGTGTCCAAAATCTTCCCAAGACTTCTTTTTTGCCGTTTTAATTTCTTGTTTAATGTCGTTTCTGGCCATTTTATATTTTTCGAAATCGTCCTCCGATTTGGTTTTTAGATACATTTTCCATACTTTTTTCTTTTCTTTCACTTTACGTTGTATTTCCGCTGTCCCCCATTTACTTTTCTTCGAATATATGTTTGTGATTTTAGTTGTTTCGCATACTTCTTTTGCTGTTTTCAATATGATTTCCTTAAATTGCTTCCATTTATTTTCTATTCCTGTGTTAATTGCCTTTATAGTCTCGAACTGTTTGGTTAACTTCTTCTGGTATTCCTCTTTACTATCTATTTCTCTTAGTTTGTAGCTTTTTATTTTTTCTTTAGTTATCTTCTTTCTTTTTTCTGTTGTGTTATGTGTGTACACCCTTAGTTCCATTATAAGCAAGTAATGGTCACTGCTTATTTCAGCCTCTCTTTTTACCTTTACGTCTTTTATCATCTTTAGGTCTTTTCTTTTTATTAGGAAATAGTCTATTATGGATTTTTCTTTTCTCGATGAGATTTCTCCAGTATATTTGTGTATGTCTTTGTGCATAAATTTTGAATTCGTTATAACCATATCATTTGCTATACATAGATCTATGATTCTGTTTCCGTTATTATTTTTCATTTCTTCTCCATGTTGCCCTAAGTATCGTTCAATCCCTTTATTGTCTCTTCCCACCCTACCATTTAGGTCTCCCATTAATATAATGTTTTCTCCTTCGTTGTCCATCTCTGCTTGTAATATTTCAAAGAATTCACCTTTTTCCTCTTTTTTGGCATTATCATTAGGCCCATATGCTACGATTATGCTGGTTATATTTGTATTATCTAGTTTTACTTCCACTACCAATAATCTTTCGTTTATATATCTTTCACCTATTATGTTATTTGTCTTTTCTGTTTTTACTATTAGGCCTACACCTCCCGCGCCCCATTCTTTTAAGTCAACTCCTGACCAATATAAGCGGTAATCATCATTTAGATCTACTATTCCTCTACCTTTCTTTTTTATTTCAGTTACTCCCAAGTAGTCTATATTTTGTAGTTTCATCTCTTCAATTATTTCCTCTTCTTTACCGTTAATACCTCGCACGTTCCATGTAGCCATTTTTATGATTTCCTTTTCATTTTCCTTATGTTCCGTATTTTTATATATCTCACCATTTTTGTTCCTCGCTATATTTGTAGCTTCATATATATTTTTATTCGTGTCCATTTTATTTGCCAGGTTCGTTGTGTTTGTTTTCATGTCGCTTTCAATTTCTGCTATTCGTTTTTTGGATTTATTACTTCTAGTTTTTTCATAGTCTTATTCCATTTCCATATCTCGCCATTTATAGTTATTTTATTGTATCCAATTTTCACCTTATTTCGTTTTAATTCTTCTACTTTTGCCATTTTTCTTATTTGCTTGTTCTTCTCACGCTCCTTTGTTGTCATGTCATGATTTATGTATACCTTTTCCTGCTGCAGTTCTTTTAATTTGTATTTGTTTTTCATGATTTATTCTTTTTCGTCTTCATTATTTATTTCAATTAAGCATACTTTTCTTCCTATTTTATGAGCTGTTTTTACATTAATATTTATTTGTAGAGTGTTTTTTATTATGTTCTCCACGAATTGTTTAAGTTCTGTTTTATTTTCTGTCTCAATTTCAATTCCTGACATCACTATATTATTTTTCCTTTTCTCTCTCTCTAGCCATTCAATTCTATCATTTGTTTCCTCTAGCTTCTCTTTTATATCTTTATTTTCTTCTTTTAGTTTTTGATTTTCTTGTCTCAATATCTTATTTCCTTCTCTTATCATTTTTATATCTTCACTGGTTTTGTCACTCTGCTTTTTGAGCTCCGACACCATCTCTATTAATAGATCTAGTTTTTGTTCTTTACTATTTGTTTTAGATGGTATTTGTGAGAGTTTTCTATTTTTTGATCTTTGAGTCGCATCATCCGGATCTCTTTTCCTTTTGCTGTCGTCCGAACAGTCGTCGCTGTCCTCCATGTTCTTGTTTGTTTCGCTCTGTATTATTTTATTATCACCTTCCACTTTATTTATTTATCAACGGGAAATCACCCAATTAAAATACAGTATAAACATTAATCAAATGATATTTTTAACCTAATCTACAGTAAATTTAATAATTTTAATCATACAAACTAGGAACAATAAATAACAAACATTAACAAAAAATGTACAGAACACAAGGAGATTAAGTTTTCACACACAGTTTTTAAGTTGAGCTTTAAATTCTTCTGGAAACCTATAACAATCTAAAGAATATTGGTTAGCAAACATAGGTGTTCTAGACATGAAGGAGTTGTGTCCATAGTTTGTGCGATGGGGTCTAACGTAAAAGGATTGATTTATAGTTGAGGACCAAAATTATTGGAGTGTAGTATGCTATAAAACATTGTGAGTTCCTTATGCTTGCGTCGGATTTGGAGAGAGGTTATGCTGAGAGACTTTTCTTTTATTATAATAGTTAATAATATTAGAATAAAAGAGTACAAGGTTAAGTTGTACAATGACACCATCATTAAATATACTACAAAAAAGTTAACTTTATCTAATCCTATAACACCTAGGTTATATGGACTTCCTAAGATTCATAAGCATAATTGCCCTATAAGGCCTGTTGTTAGTTTCTGTAACACCCCAGTTTCACTTTTATCAGAGTTCGTTTACAACACAATTAAATCTATCACTAACTTTAAACCTAAGTTTTCTGTTTCAAATTCTTTAGAATTAAGAGAACGTTTAAATAACATCAGGATCAGGGAGAGTTTTTATTTGGTTTCATTTGATGTGTCTAATCTGTTCACTTCTGTACCAAGAGATGAAACTTTACCTCTGGTACAAAACCTTTTAAACAAATGTAACATAACTACAAAAGACTAAGTTGCAATCTCAACCATGCTTAAATTTTGTCTTGACCAAGACTTTTTTCAATTCAATCAAAAAATATATAAACAACCAATAGGTTTAGCGATGGGATCTCCACTATCCCCATTTTTAGCTGACCTTTTCCTAGATAACTTGGAACAGACCTTTGTTCATAACAACAACAAAATAGTCTTCTGGTCTAGATATGTTGACGATTGCCTAGCCATCATAGAGGGATCTCAAGATGATGCCACACAGGTCCTAGATCATCTTAATGAACTCCATCCTAACATTTCTTTTACACTTGAGCTAGAGTCTAACAATAAGTTGAACTTCTTGGATATAGCCATAACTCGTCATAAAGATTCTCTAGAATATAACATATATAGGAAGCCTACCCAAACGGATCATGTTATACATGAAACATCTAACCATCCAATACAACACAAAATGGCAGCCTTCAATAGTTTCATTTATAGACTTCTCAAATATCCACTTTCTAATGACAACTTCAAGTTAGAACTTTGTACTCTTAAGCAAATTGCTCACAACAATGGTTATGATCCCAATATCATAGATAGACTTCTCAATAAAGCAAAACGAAAACTTGCAGAAAAGCATGCTTACTCTCAAACATCCACTACCCTCAATACTAATAATAACACCAAGTATTTCTCCTTCTTTTACATTAGCGACATTTCTAAAAAAATATCCAAACTTTTTACTTCCACAATTGACAATATCAAAATATCTTTCAAGTCACATAATACTTTAGGCTCCTTTCTAATTAACACCAAAGACAGGATGAACACCTTGGATAAGAGTGGTATATATAAATTGAGATGTGAGGATTGTGATGCTTCCTATGTAGGTAGAACCATTCGTAAGTTGTCAACGAGAATTACAGAACATTTGAAAAGACCAAATTCTTCAAGTTTCGGTCAACACTTAGATTCCAGCAAACATAATTTCAATATCAATACAGGCTCGTCCATTTTACATGATATCAGTAGGAAGAAAAACTACTTGGAGTTGGATTTGTTGGAGGATTTGGAGATTACCAGGGAATCAAATGAAAACTCTCATTGCCTTAACACTCAAATCAATTTAAATTGCACTAAATTTAAACCAATTTTTAAAAACTTTGTTACAGCATCACCTCGCAGGAGTCCCAGCTCGGCTGTATAGGTTTTCCAGCACTGAGTCTATATTCATTAATAGTTTTACATCTCTTTAAATTTGTATCATCCATAACACATTACATGTTAGCCAAGCTCATTTGAGGTCAATTGTTTCACAGCTGGACTTAATTAAAACTTATATATACCTTTTTTTGGAATTTTAATATTTCATTAACATCATATATTTAGATGGCCCTAGCTGTTTTCATTTGATCTTGGATTATGCTTGACACTTCAATCTTGTATTCCGATCATTGACTTCAAGTTTGACTCAACAGTGGTATAATATTTCATATTTCATTAAGTTTTCTAAATCTCAAATTTTACTCAGTCCATTTCAATAAGTCAATTTCAAAAATTTTTTCAACAGCTGACACTTAATTAGTACTACAGAGTATGCAACCCACTAATCTTCATATTTCAACCAGTGCCACATCCAATCTCTATGTCTAGAAACATTGTCGCCAACCAACATCTTAGCCCACCTCTGACAAGTTTGAATGTGGTAACTGGCTTTCACTTTTAACTACGAATAAATATTTTAACAAAAACATTTTAATAACCTCTCATTTCACCGTTTGCTACTGATACTGTTTTGTCTTGCTTGAGGCCTTTGATCGTTTACAGTTTTTTGAATGTACAGCCCAATGTGTAGTGACTGTACATATTACACAATCATAGTCTCACCAAGTTGTCATCTGTCAGCCATCACTTGATCATTTACGTCAAGAAAAAGTAATACTTCATTGCTTCATTCTTCGTTCTGCCTCCATATTTAAAATGTAGAACCTACTGGCAATTTAATTTATATGTTTGTCCCTTGTTCAGTATGTAGTTAGTTGTTAATTTAAGTTTGCCACCAAAATGATCTATAATAATTAAATGACATTCGAGGATACCTTCTTTTTATTGACGAAGTAAGTCTAGAAACGTTTTTGTATTTTTTATCATATCACCTTCGATTTTTTGTCGAAGTCTGTAACTTTTTTCCTCTTCTACAATGGCGTTTTCTTTACTTATTTCAGATACCCCTGAGAATGCTCTTGTGAGCGAAAGTATACTTGGGCAAGATTTAATTAAATTCAGTGCTCGATATCTGCCTTTTGACTTTAAAAAAATATTAGAATAGTTAATTTCATCAACCCTCTGGTGTTGCTTAAATGCAACAAATCTTAAAAACTTGTGCTGAACTCTCTCAATAGTTTGAACATGGGTATTATAGTGTGGAGACCAAACACATGAACAGTAATCTAGGTGAGGTCTCACAAGTGAACAATACAATATTTTTATGGATGGGATATTTAGAGGGAAGTCTTTAGCACAACGTGTGATAAACCCTAAAAGTTGAAGTGATTTTGAGACAATAGGTGAGATATGGGGGATGTAGGATAAGCTGGATTCGAGCACAACACCTAGGTCTTTTATCTGAGAAACAGAGTCTAAAGGACAATCTTTAATAGTATAGATATGATTTGTAGGCGTTCTATTTCGACCAAAAACCAATAAGTGACACTTTTTAACATTAAGTTCCATTCCGTTGCTATCACACCAATAGCTCAACCGATCCAAGTCAGATTGTAATTTTTGATAATCACCATCATTCTCGATTTTCAAATATAATTTTAAATTGTCAGCAAACGTTAGGAAAAAAGCAAAGTGGAGGAGGTAATATCATTAACATAGATATTGAATAGAAGGGGTCCCAGATGTGACCCTTGTAGCACTCCTGAAGGTACCTTAATTTCAAACAGATGATTGAAAACCCTGAACACGTACTATTTGTAGTCTTTCAGATAGGTAGGATAAAATCCATTCTAAAAGTTCACCCTGGATACCCAGACCTCTCATATTATTGATTAAAATCTTGTGATTTACCCGGTCAAATGCCTTTGTAAAGTCTGAGTATACAGCATGAACCTGGAAGCCACCTTCAAGAGATTCCACAAGGAAGTCGGTAAATGTCAATAAATTAAGTTCAGTGGAGCGGCTAGAGAGAAATCTAAATTCTTCTTCTTCTTCTTCAGGTGCCATCTCCGCTACGGAGGTTGGCAATCATCATAGCTATTTTAATTTTTGAGGCAGTAGCTCTAAATAGTTGTTTCGAGCTGCATCCAAACCACTCTCTCAGGTTCTTCAACCATGAAATTCGTCTTCTTCCGATGCTTCTTCTGCCATCTATCTTTCCCTGCATTATGAGTCGTAGGATACCATACTTCTCGCCCCGCATCACATGTCCGAGATACTGTAGCTTCTTTTCTTTAATTGTAAGTTCAACTTCCTTTTCTTTACCTATTCTTCTCAGTACTTCATTGTTTGTAACTCTATCTACCCAGGAAACCCTCATAATTTTTCTATAGGTCCACATTTCAAAGGCGTTAAGTCGTCTCATTGTCTCTACATTTAACGTCCATGATTCCACTCCATAGTATAGAACACTGTAGACGTAACATTTTGTTAGGCGTACTTTAAGAGCTAATGTTAAATCTTTGCTACATAGGACCTTTTTCATTTTTATAAAATTAGAACGTGCTTTTTCGATTCTGACTTTTATTTCTGCAGTGTAGTCATTATTTTCTGTTATAAGTGTTCCTAGGTAAGTGTACTTTTTTACTCTTTCGATCTGCTGGCCCTCTACTATCAAGATTTCGTTAGTATTATGGTTGTTTTTACTAATTTTCATAAACTTCGTCTTTTTGATATTGAGAGAGAGTCCGTACTCCCTACTACACCTTACTATTTTACTCATGAGTCTTTGCAGGTCTTGTAAACTATCGGCTATTATTACTGTATCATCTGCATATCTGATGTTGTTAACTAAGACTCCAGTTCTAAATCTAAATTGCTGGTCGATAAAAGAGCATTTTAAACTCGCTGACAAATAGTCACAAACAAGACTCTTAAAAACTTTGGAAATACAACTCGGACGAAGATTGTTCACTTGAGACTTATCTTCAGATTTTAGGATTGGGGTAATACAGCTTGTTTTCCAGTAGGCTGGGAACATCCCTGTCTTTAATGACAGGTTAAAAATGTGAAAAAGAGGTCTATAAAGTAAAAAGCTTAAGTGTTTAAGAAAAGAAGGTGGAAGACCATCTGACCTGGCCCCTTGTTGCTATCCAAAATGGAAAGTTTTTATATATAGACGAAATAGAAATGCCAAATTGAGATATAGTAAATTGTGATAAGTTGATGTCACCAGCATCTAAAATGTTATCCTGCAAAATACAAGCTCTATCACTATAAGTTTTTGAAAAGTATTCAGCAAACAAATCAACAATTTCTGTACCACTAGAACCACTGATATTATTAGAGTGTACAACTGATGGTATATTAGGTTAGCTATTTTTTTTACTAACAAATTTCCAAAAATTTCTAATATTATCCGTGAGAGATGATTCAGTCATTGCAATGTAATCAGGATAACATTGTTGTTTTAAGCGTTCACATTGAGCCCTTAATACAGAAAACTCATTTAAGAGAGGGGAGGATTTAGTTCTCAGATATTCTTTGTGAACTTTCTTTTTCTGAATAATTGTAACTTTGAGATCTGGAGAAAACCACACCGGAAATTTCTTTGCTGACTGATATACTCTTCGACATTTTAGATTTCACTTCCATCTCAGTCGATTGTGATATTTTGATTTGTCATCACTTTTGTTTAACTTAAATTGATTTTTAAAGTGATTTTCTCAAATTCTCTTTTCAGCTCCTTCGGCATGCAGAACAGATCCTCTGTATTGTTGCTTATGAGTACTATGTGATCGGCAAATCTTGTACCATACTGTATACTATAAATTAATTAACTGTTTTAAAATCGGTTTGTATTAATGATGATGTTGACTGTCTAGAACCTCTCTACGCTTATTATAAGTCATTTTTTTTAATTCCACAAGGAAAAGAAAATGTTTTTCCTGTAGTTGGCTGTATACCATCAATCACAAAATTGGAAAAAATCTTTTGTAAAAGGTATAAAATTTTATTAAAATCCCTTAAAAGGGCTACACTACAACAAAACGTTTTCGATTTTTATAAAAAATCATCATCAGGGTCATATAAACTGGATGCTAGCTGAGCCACAAAACAAAAATATCCGGGTAAAAACCCTTTTCATATAATATAGATGCCTTAAAAGTGCATACTTTAATAAAAAGCCCTGTGATGGTCACAAGGCAACCAGGATAATGCCCTAAGGTAGTGTATTGAAATTTCCCAACACGTGGGATCCAAATTATGTTGTTTACATTTCAGTGACTTAATGGCAACTCAGTTGCAAAACAGTTGCCATTAAGGCATTGAAATGTAAACAACTTAATTTGGATCCCACGTGTTGGGAAATTTCAATACATTACCTTAGGGCATTATCCTGGTTGCCATGTGACCATCACAGGGCTTTTTATTAAAGTATGCACTTTTAAGGCATCTATATTATATGTAAAGGGTTTTTACCCGGATATTTTTCTTTTGTGGTTCAGTTAGCATCCAGTTTATCTGACACTGATGATGATTTTTTATAAAAATCGAAAACGTTTTGTTGTGGTGTAGCTCTTTTAAGGGATTTTAGTAAAATTTTATACCTTTTACAAAGGATTTTTTTTCCAATTTCATTTTTTTTTTAATGAAATATCTATCTCACAGAAATAATCATGTTACCGTTGACAACGCCGTCGCAACCCTTCCATCACTTATTTTTTACGACACTATAAAAATCGACTTCCAGATGAACGCCCCCGATTTATTTCCCGTCCCTCATTGCCTTATCGATGAAGATCTTCCCCTTTACCGGAGAATTTTTAAACACTTTCCTGAAAATTCAATTTTCCATTCAGCTCACGCGGCGGGCCCAATCGACACCAACACCCGATCATTCTTTACAGCTTGTTACCGAAAAATAAACTCTGGGAATTCTAAGGAAGCCGAAGATGCCAACCAACCGGAAAAATCGGGGTGATTTTTCAGTTTTAGGACCTTTTAATTCCAGAAACGGACTTTGAAGATCATAAAGCCAGTTAGGCAAGGACACTTAAGGAATTATTTATAGATGATACCAATATTTAGAATAAAATCTGAATGCATAAACATATTTATATCTGATTATGTAGACGATTATTCTACTATCTATAAAAGAACTATTGGTCATAAGTTAGTATTTTTGGTGACTGCCCAAAAACATACATCAGTCAAACTGGCAGAACATTTAACAAACGCATAGCAGAACACAAGGGCTTTCAATAATAGAAAAACAGATTATACGTTGAAACGAAAACGACAATAGACTGTCCCGGCTAATTGAAAATACTATTCGAAAATAATATTTCAACCAACTAAGATAGCTATCGTTCACCCTAGCTTAGCTCAGTCTCTCAGGGTGTGTGTTCGTATCGTCCTAATCTTAGATCTGAACTCTAAAAATTTAGAATGGAAGCAAACAAAACAGTATTTTTAACCAATCATGTTTATTGTTGAATAAATATATAATAGAAAATGTGACTTATTATATGCATTAACAAATATATCCAAATTCTTGCCAAAAACTAACAATTTCTGGATTAAACTTATGGCTTTTTAGTATCTGGTTCGATGGCAACTCCTTGATATCGAATGGTAGGTACTGCTGTTGGTTCTGCAACGGGCTCTGGGGTTGTAGGTGTTCAGGGCCACCAGGCCTACAGGTGCTGTCTAGATGATTTTGTCCTCGTTGTTCTATCGCCGTTGATTAAGGGTTGTTGAAACTCCCGGAGGCAGAACGGTGTTTTTTTATCCCAAAAACTAGAAGAATAATGAGTATAAGTACCAATCAAGAAGTTAAACCAAATGTGCCAAAGTCTGCCATTCTTTTAAGAAATAATCAAAAAGAGTAGCAGATGACAAGAATAAATTAAATGGAATTAAGATTGAAAATCACTAGTTAAAATTTTATTACTAAACGTGCATATAAAATATGTAAATTAAAAAGATATAGGTATTTAAAACTGACCATGTGGTCGTAGACATGGAAGGTTAGGTATAGGAAAAAAGACCATAAGACATTATTATAAAAAGCTGTATGAAAAACTCACCCCAAGAGAATATGTATGTTTATGGAAAATAAATCTAATATTCAAATTACATGCCTATTTAAGGAATAATTCTTCCCTTTCATTTTCAATTTGTGTCATGGACTAGGGATGAAGTGTCACTGTCATTGAAAACGACATTTGAAATGACGACCAAGTACGTATGAAGTAGGCATGTTCCGTATTGAAAGACAGATATCTAGAGAGTAAGCATATACGGGGTACGTTCAGTATGTTCAGTTGATGATTTAGATGTTAGATGAAAAGAGAGATAGGAAACAGAGGATAATAAAAGAGGGCGCCAACGAGTTTTTAACAAAGAAATCTGGTAAAACAAATACAGAAGATAATTATTAATGAAATATTAAAGAAAATAGAGTAAACTAATTATGTAAAAATAAAATATCAAAGATGTGACGTTTGTAACCTTACGCACTTCACCTTCCAGATCATAATCATTCTTATGAACATTATTAAATTCTTTGTATTCAAAATAAAAGCCTCAATCTATCTTTAACAGAATTTATGAAAACTAATAGATTAAAAAATACAGATATAATTCTGAATGTCCAACTAGAGACAAACAGCTCCCCACTTCTCAACCTATTCAGTTAGAGACTTTAGTATTAAAATACATCACTTGAGAAAGGCACTCTGCTGAAACCGCTGTAGTGAGATTATTTTGTGGAATATTTATAATAAATTTTGTTGAAGTATTGAAAACAAAAGTTTTCAGTGTTTTATTGTTAGTTAAAAAATTGTGTTTATATTTTTCATTTAAATTGTTTACTTTAGTCTCTTGTTATTACTTAGAATTTTTTGGGAATTAAAACAATAATTTCTCCCATTTAACTGCTAGAAGAAATACATTCCACTATATCTAAACTACAGATAAAAATATTTTCAACGAAAACTTTGCGTTCGTTTATAGATTCGCAAAGTCTTTTCGTTCATTTGTGCGTCGACGCCCCTGCAATACGTGAAGCCGATCTACAGATGGATTCCCATGTTTGGTCTCCTGAATCCAAATTTATATACGGCATTTTGATATTTCCAACTTCTTCTTCTTCTAAGGCACTACAGCCCAAAGTGAGCCTTGGCCTCCTTTATTTTTGCCTGCTTGTATGTGGCTGCTCTTCTCCATACACGGACACCTTGGGCTTGTGCGTCGCTGTTTACTGTGTCTGTCCAGCGCTTTCTTGGCTTTTCAATCGGTTTTTTTCCCTGCATTCTAGCATTCATTGGTCTTTTTGGTAGCCTATCCTCTCTTATTCTTATCACATGTCCGGCCCATTGCAATATTTGTATTCTAATGAAGTCTGCCAGGGGTGAGTTCTTATAAAGTTGATAAAGTTCGTTGTTGTATCGACTTCTGAAGATTCCGTTTTCCCTCACAGGTCCTAGTATTCTCCACAGTACTTTCCTTTCGAATGTGTCGAGTTTGTTTTTGGATGTTTTTTTCAGGACCTAGGCTTCACTGCCATAGCATGTTATTGGTCGAATTAAAGTTTTATAGATTCTCATCTTTGTATTTCGGTGGACACTTTTAGATCGAAATATATGGCAGAGGGCAAAATAAGCTCTATTTGTCTGCGTTATTCTCTTAGTTGTTGGGCTTTGCGCTGGTGAAGTTTTAGTTTCAAAGTTAATTATTTCAGTTTTGTTTGATCTAATTCATATCTTATTTTATTTCCTAAAGAATTGCAACTTTTGCAGTAGTCTACAATGGGAGTCTACAGATACATACTATCAACTAGGTAATGCCATACTTTTCAAATTAAACTGTCATGCTACTAAATAGTCAAAATATTAATACCTACACAAAACGCGTGTAATTTATATCGAGCCAACTCACAGTAAACAATAATAATTGAACTATCTACCAGAGTGGACTAAGCCACATAATCCAGTATGACATCGACAAATTATTAAAATCGACCGACTGGACCAAACTTTTCAGTGGCGGCATCGATTATAGAATAATAGTAGTTCACTTAACTTAATATAATCACTAAACTTAATAGTAGTTCACTCTGGCTTGGATAAATATGTTTTCTGCTACTGAAAACACGTAATGGTGCATTTTTTTTTTAATTTTTTGGGATGGTCCGCTCTGGTTCTCAACGCCTCAAATATAAATATGGATTAACTTAACATATTATTATTAACATATTATTAACTTAACATATTAACTTAATATATTATATTTCTTATACTGCAAAATATTTGTAGTTTTCAAATTAAGAAACAAAAACTTTAGGATAAGAAAATTAAAGTGTAACCATTAATGCATTTCTTAGTATTGAAGAAATTATCTTTAAGAAATTATTGAGTTGCGTTTAAAAAACTCATTTCTTTATATGTGAAGCGCTATGTTTAAGTTAATATGATATGGTAACTTTTAAGAAAGATAGCTCAAAGAAGTTAGTGTTTTAGGAGAAAAGAAATTGTTCTCTCGGTGCAGGAACTCACTGGTAAAGCGTAGCCAAAGACAGACATATATGGGCAGATTTGGGGAAGGCCTATGTCCAAAGTTGGATAGAAATGGGCTAAACAAGAAGAAGATCACAGCATAAATTTTACATTGGCGGTAACACCGATCGTGACCTCCATCTTTAAAGGCTGCTAGGCCGACACTGAGCAATACAGCTAGGCGAAAATGGTGGGGTAAGAGAGAGGGAGAATTAATGTATAAGGCAGTGTTGCCAAATTTCGTCAGGCACGTAGACCTTATTTTACGAATGACGTTCGTAGTAATTCAAACTGGCTTTAAGCTTAAAAAATTCATCTTTTTTGCTTCATTTCTTACGATCCTAAAATAAGTAGAATGGCTGCCTAGCAAATTTATTTTACTACTTATTGTAGGAAGGAAGTAATCTGTTCAAATTCTTTGTGTTCAAAATTCTGAAGTTTTTTTTTTATTTTGGCTTCTTTTGGTTAATTTGGTAACCAACTTAATATAACACAGAATAAAATAACTTAGTATAAAAAAATACAGTGCTCTAATAGGAAATCCAGTCCTGCACCATGGCACCCACCCTTCAATTTTCCTTTCCGAACGATTGAACCGGGCCGAATTTTCAGGTCAATTGGTTTCTCGCGGTCTACCCGATTTTTCTTCCGATGCTCTTCTTCGCCTGTCGAATATTTTTTCGGACCCTCATCAAGTCGGAGACGACGGTGTTGAAAATTGGCTTGTTAAAGGGTTTTTTATTGATGGAATTCGGTGTCCGGAATTTAAGGGCAAACCGAGATTTAAATTGCTGCGGTTTCGTTTCCTTCCCCCTTTAAAATGTCAGGATTTTTATTAAAAGTATTGATGTAATAAACTCTGTTTAAAATACAATACACTTGCAAGCAGAAAATTGACTCACCCGATGAATTATATTTTACGCTTAGATAGTAATTTCAGGTGGTGTTCTTTGAATTAAAACAATGCAAATTTAGTTTTGCTAATAATATTTTTTTTGACAAAATGCTTACGTTTCGAGTTATTTGTGAAAATCTGTCTAAAAACGTAATTTTTTCAAAAATGAACATATTCACTTGCAACTATGTAACTCGAAATGTATTGATTTGGTAAAAAAACTCTATAGAACAAAAGTTGCTTAAAATTAGTCAGTTTATCCATTTCTGGACTTATCTTGGACATATATTTTTTCACCCTCGAGATGGGGTCAAACTCACCCCCAGTGCAAAAGCACACATCGGCACCATATCACTTTTTTTCTTTGACATGTTAGCTATGCGTACGCTAAATTTTATGTCAATCCAAGCGGTTCTTTAAAATTTACAGCAAAACCCGTGAAAGAATGTACTATATGTGAGACTGATGGGACTATGTAATTTACAAAAGAGAGAACAAATAAATAGTAGGCGGACATTATGAAACTGATTCCAGCGGACATGGGAGCAAACAAGTATAAGATGTTCATGAAAAATATGTTTCGATGTAACGGAAAGGAACTGAGACCTGAGCCATAAAACTTTAAATATAACATTGGAGACCTTATAAAATATACCAAGGATTTTCACAGTTTTCACTGTATTCCTTCACTCAACCGTTCTTTCTAGTTCTTTCTGTTTTGTCAGAACCTTTTCTCTAGATTTCTTCTTTTCATTGCTTTGTCCACTTCATCTCTGAAAGATCTTCCGGGCTACCACTTTCTTCTTTCTATCGGGCTCCACTCTGTTATTTTATTTATTCAACGATTTTGGTCTGCTCTTCTGGTATATCCGTACAGATTGAATCTCTTCTGTTATCTCTGTATTATATTCTGAGTTCATTATCAATATTTTCTTAATCTCTATGTTATTTATTCTATCTCTCTTGTTACTCGTCAGCTTCTCCTTAGGAAGTCTATCTCTGTTGTTGTTGCTTTGTTTCTGGTTTCTTACTTATTGTCCAATTTTCACACTCATAAATGTTTTTCACACTCTCTGTTCTTGTCATGCTGTTATATATTATTGTGGATCAATGTATCAATCGAAGATAGAATAAAAGTTTTAATTTTTTTTAATATAACGCATGCACATAAATTTGATCCACCCTGTATATTGATTTGTAACTATTTATTATAAGTAGTTTTTAAGAAGTGATTTATCGTTAGTAAGTTTTTTCCCTGAAAAATAGAACAAATTAGGGGAGAAAGTGATATGAATAAACAATAATTGTTCAGGGTATTTAGAGATCCGTCTCTGGTAAGTGCTGGGTGGATTGAGTAGCTCAGTAAATGCCGGTGCCGGTCCCAAGCCCGGATAAAGGAGGAGGGTTGAGGCGATGGGCTAGCAACTCGTCCCTTGTCTAAAGACATAAATGCTACAAATTTCGACAAAACGCCTCGGAATGCGGACGGATCAAAACAAAGACGACTAATGCAACGGAAAAGGAAAATGATATTGGCTACATGGAATGTGCAAGGACTTAAAACCAAACAAGCAGAAGTATTCAAAGAATTAGCGGAAAGAAAAATATATGTATGTGTTCTTACCGAAACCAAGAAAAAGGGAAAAGGAAATGAAGAGATAGGAGAGTATATACATATCTTCAGTGGAGTGAGCAAAGATAACAGAGCTAAGAGAGGAGTTTCTATTGCTATTCGAAAAAATCTTAAAAATAATATTAAATCGTGGACTGAAGTGAATGAACAACTGTTGATGCTGGAAATGACAAAGAATGGGCACAATATCGTAATTGTCGAAGTGTATGCCCCAAATGAAGATGCAGATCCAGAAAGTAAAGACGATTTCTACGACAAAATGAATGAAATAATCTCTCAAGTTAAAGATAACTGTGAAATCTATGTACTAGGAGATTTAAACGGCAGAGTAGGTAGAGAAGAAAATAATAGAGTCGTAGGAAGATATGGGGAACAAATAACCAATGACAACGGAATGCGTCTTAGAGATTTTTGTGAAACAATGTCTCTCAAGATTATGAATGGATTTTTTCAACATAGAGACATCCACAAATTTACATGGATACAACCTACTAGGAATCTGCGCTCGATAATCGACTATGTAATTCAACGTCAAACTTCCCAGCTGAAAACCACTGACGTAAGGGTATACCGTGGATCAGAATGTGGATCCGATCTTCGTTTATTTATGGCCAACGTGATAGTTAACTATCGCAAAAACAATAATACTCAGGTACAGAATATAGAAAAGGGACAAGAAGTAAGATCTCATAAATATAACCTAGAAAGCTTGAAAGAAGACTCAACGAAATTTCTATATAAATTACGACTGGCCACAAAATTACAAAATGTGGGACGAGAAAATATAACAGCGGAAGAATTATACCAGCAAATTAAAAAATACATTCATGAGGCTGCAAGTGAAGCTTTGGGGAATAAATACAAACATGAAATAAAAAATACAGAATGGTGGTCGGAGAATATGCAAACGTTAGTAAACAGGAAGAAAACTGCTTATCAGAAATGGATGTCAACAAGAAAGGAGGAAGATCACAAGAGATATGCAGCATTAAATCGAGATGTAAAAAGAGAAGTAGTGAAAAGTAAAAATGAGATGTGGGACCGAAAATGCGCAGAAGTGGATAGGTATATGGGTGGAACAAGAGTTGGGCAAGCGTGGAAGGTAATAAAGTCTCTCCAGAGGGAAGGAAAGGAAAAATCTAACATAAAGTTAATAGATCTTAAACAGTGGAAACACCATTATGAGATTTTACTAACAGAAGATAGATGTAAATTCCAAGAGATCGAAATAGAAGAATTAGCCTAACATACACAAATAGTTGAGATAACAACCGGAGAGTTAAGCGAAGCCCTCAAAAGATCTAAAAACGGTAAAGCAGCAGGACCTGGAGACATCCCAATTGAGTTGGTAAAGTACGGACCAAACATATTACATGAGATGTTGGTTCAACTATTTAATAAATGCTTAAAAGGACAAAATATCCCTGATGATTGGAATGTTGGATACATCAGCTCAGTATTCAAGAAAGGGGATAAACGCATATGCTCTAATTATAGAGGAATATCTGTTACCAGCTCAGTAGGGAGGTTGTACGGTCGAATAATAAAGAAAAGAATAGAATCAGAATACGAAGACATGGAAGAACAAAGTGGATTTCATGCAGGAAGATCGGGCACTGATAATATATTCGTTCTGCAGCAGGTAATAGAAAAACGGAAGGCAAGGAATCTATCTACCCACCTATTGTTTGTAGATTTGGAGAAGGCATACGATACGGTACCTTTGAAAAAGCTGTTTCAAACATTGACGAAGGTAGGTCTCAGTAGAGAGTATGTGGATGCTATCGCAAATATATACAAAAATGCAAGAAGTGTCGTTAAAGAAGGAAACTTTATATCTGAATCATTCCCTATATCAAAGGGGCTTAAACAAGGATGTTGTCTGTCTCCGACTTTATTTAAAATATTTATTCAATCATCGCTAGAGCAGTGGAGGAAACAAATATCCGGAATGGGAATAGACATAGGCAATGGTAAATGTCTAACAATTTTGTTTTTTGCAGATGATCAGGTAGTCGTAGCGAATGATGAGGAAGACATGGACTACATGTTTAGAAAACTAAAGAAAGAATATGAAAAATGGGGTCTCAATATGAATATGTCAAAGACAGAATATCTTAAAATAGGGGATGATGAAGAAGATCCAGAGTTAGAAATTAGAACCACGAAAAGATGTAATGAATATAAATATCTCGCATCTATAATATCTAAAGAAGGCACTACCAAAAGAGACATCGAAAAGAGAACGCAGCAGGGCAAAAAAGCGGTAAACATTCTGAGCTCTCTACTGTGGTCTAAAGATATAAGGCAAGAAACGAAATTGACAATCTATCGTACCTTGGTAGAGCCTATTATGACTTATGGGGCAGAAGTTTGGCAGATGACAAAAGAAGATAGGAAAAGAATAGAAGTAGTAGAAATGGATTATCTAAGGAGAGCGTGTGGTATATCTAAAAAAGATCACATCAGGAATGAAGATATTAGAAGGAGGACACATACTGTATATTCCAGTGTAGATAAAATTGAAACTAGACAACTAGTGTGGTATGGTCACGTGAAACGAATGAATGAAGATAGATGGCCAAAGAAAGCTTTAAATTACATACCACACCAAAGAAGAAGAAGGGGAAGACCTTCAGTTGCCTGGGAAGAAAATGTACGGCACATTTTCAGGTTTATGACAAAAGTCATAAGTTTGGGTAGGAATATTTTTGAGAGAATGACTGTTTGTTTAGAAATAAAAAAAAGGAAGGTGGGGAGATAAATGTTTCTGATTAGCTAGGCACTTTGGAATTGGGAAAGTTTTGTTTTGAATGTTGAGATAGTTTTGGAAAGAGGAACTCATTATGTTATTGGCATCGCTGAAGAGCAGTCAACGTTTTCGTGGATAGTTAGATAGCAAGTACCAGTGGGTGTTTTGATAGTGGAGAATAGAGCTGAAAAGTGGAACGAGAGACAGATCAAATTGAGATGAAATACCTCTTTGATTATGTATTACTGTGAGGAGAGGAGAGAATTTTTGGAGTTTGTGTTTTGTTGGAGAATTGGTGCAGGTATGCTGATAGATTTGAAGCTTGAGAACGGAGAGGGCTTTTAGGGATAGCCCAACATAGTCAACGAGGGAGAGCTGTTTTGGGTCAAGAGAAGACATCAGAGTGAGTGAAGCAAAAGGTCAGTCAATTTATGTGAAAGATATTTTTATGTTCGGAAACTAAAATTTTGAGTAAAAGCACATGAATTAAGATTCCAATATTTCAAAAAGTAAACAGGAAATATAGGTAATTTTGCGAATACCTAAATTTGTTTGTTTAGCTTGTTTTATTAAAGTCATCTGGAACAAACCGATAAACTGTTTTTTTAACTAGAATAAATTTAAGTGGTAAAAATTTCATTCGGACAGCTGTGTCCACAGGTTTTAAATTTGATCGATTTTTAGAGTATTGAAATTTGATAATAAAAGACAATTCTGTATGTTTATTTTATATTTCTATTTAATTCCTTTTCCTAATATTTTTTCCCGATTAGAACCAACTAAGAGATACTGAAACCACGAGAGAAGATAAGTATAACATAAGATAATTTAGATATTTTTTTTTGTATTATAAAAACTCACCCTGAGATTTTTTATTAATTTTTTGTATGATTTGCGACAATTGGATAATTGATTAAATAATTAATTGGATTAATCAAATAAAGATTAAGTGATATTAAAGTAATAAAAAGTAGATCATAACAATATGTTACGGTTGATGTAATGTGATTGTCAATGTGATTAATAATGCTTTTATAATTAGATTTACCGGTTATTATTAATACTTTCCTAACAATTCTGGTTAATGTTTACTATTGTTTATTTATGAAATTTGATACTAACCTTAAACACTTAAACAGAACTTATCAATAAAAAAATCTCAACCAGACACCTTATAAGTAAAAACAAACTGATACACACGCATTAGGCTTTAAGTTACTCGACTATAATTACTTGTTTTTATAGGAAAGGGTGTTGTGGCACTTAGAATTACAAAAAACGCTTAATTTTTTGCATTTGCAGCATTTTTAATTGCATTAGCCACTACAATTGCAGTGGCGGAATCCTTAACTGCCTAAATTCGAATCGTTACGAACGAATTCACTGAGACTTACTTCAGTATCAGGTGCTTCATTGACTGAAATAAGTGTTTCCTTGCAGGTGGTAAATTCGTTTCTTGCATGAAGTTGGCTTAAAATACCATGCTTATTGCCTAGCTTGTATAGTTTTTCATCTAGAACAGAAATAATAATGGCAATAATGTTTCCGCTATCGGCTTTAGCTCTATCAACTTCTGGAATTCGCACTCTAATACTTTGACCTACTATTACAAGAGACCTACTATTATTAGGATGCTGTAACATTCTGTCAGATTGTTTTACAAGTGACTGTTTAGCAAGATGCCGAGTTTTTTCATTTGAAGCTTTGTCAATAGCACTGCCATCTTCTTCGTCTCCCCTCATTTTCTTTAACGCCAATACTGGCATTGTCTTCCTCATTGACAGCAATTATCGTACACGCATTATGTTCGATTGGACTGTTAGTGTTACCTGTATCTTCAATATTCGTTAACTGGGAATCATCGGTTGAACTGTTCAGTTCCATATAACCAGGGTGCTTTGCTCCATCATCAGCGTCATCAGAATAATCTGCTATTAATTGTCGCTTCTAAATCTTCTTCTGAATTCGGATAAAGTACCAGGAGGTAAGGATGGTTTTAATCCTACTTTAGCCTTATGTATTTAATACATTAAATAGTGTATTACACAGTAGCCGCTTCCGACTAGAGATTGACTAACACTGTGGTATGCGTTATGCGCCGTATTTAACTTGGGTATGTCACACGGACCAATAAATCTCCCTACACTCCACAAGCTTCTACGCACTTAACGGTATTGCAATTTATCACATCTACCTTTCTAATCCGGGATTTATTAATAATTACCGGTCGATGTGATTAATTCTTATTTATTACTTTTACCTAGCTATTCGGTTTGTATTAATATTAACCGGTAATTATTAATAATTTCCAATTAATCATACTTACCGTAACATAATATATTATATATTATAATTACACTTCTTTTCATTTTTATACTGATGTTCTTATCTCACAGTACCAAGTTCAATTTTCGTATGCAGTGTTTTGTTTGTTCTAGTTTATTTTTTATATTATGGGTATACCTATTATGGGTATAAAACTTTGGGTATGCCTATAGCCTACTCGTCTCTTACTGATAGACCAATTCCTTCGCACTTTCTTTTCTATGGTTTTAGGGTTTTTCTCTGGAGTATTAAAAGTGTAGGGGATGCGGAGGAGCCGTGTAGTAGTTGTTTTAAAAGTCTCTTTGTCGCCTTAAATGGACCGCATATTCTATTACCCGTTTTGATAACTACTTTGTTATTCTTGTAGAGTGCTTTTACTGCTATTATTAGTATTAGATGAACTTGGATGTCTTCCATTGTTTCCCATAGCTTGGTTCTAGGTATCGAGTCATAGGCCTTCTTAAGGTCTACAAAAGCCAGATGACGGATCTCCTTAAAAAAAACTTTTAAAGTAAACAAAAAACCAGTAAAATCCTTTATAAAAGGTATATTTATTAAAAATCCTTATAAAGGGCTACATCACAGAACTAGTTTTCGATCGGATAACCGATGATCATCAACTAACCGATCATCATCAACCGAAAACTAGTTCTGTGATATAGCCCTTTTTAGGGAATTTTAATACATATACCTTTTATAAAGGATCTTACTTGTTTTTTGTAATATATCGTCGTGTGAAAGCAACAGTAGGATATGTAAATTAATGTAGTTTCGAGAAAAACGCAATTGAGAATTTTACGAAACTTCAGTACTTAATAACTTTTTTATATTTTAATGAATTTACATGGAATTTTGTTTGAGTACCTACCTTTACACGCGTCACATAACAAGTTATATTTATTCACAAAAAAGTGAAAAATAATTGAGAAAAAAGTTACTTGTCCTACTGTTGCCCTAAATAATCTTTTTTTTAACGATATCCGTAAATTTTTGTTATATAAACGTTTTGTTTAAAATTTTACACCTTGCAATATAAAATACAAAACAATTTTGTTGTTCAAACATTTTATTACATAAATTATAATATAAACATACTTTTTTCCGAAAATTTAAGAATTTAACAATAAAGATAATAAACAAAATAAATTGAAAAAATAATCTAGCGGATGCTGAAAGTTGTGAAAGTAGAAGCATATTGCATTTATTTAATCAGTGCGAAATTTCTAAAGTGGAATTTATCATGTATTAATAATTTAACTTACCTTTTTCCTATGCTTGATAAATTCCAGATAGCAAATCAGAATCATTATCATTTTTCTTCGCTAAATACACTAAATACTGACTTCTTCTAGATACAATTCAAGTTGGCTGAATTATTCATTTTTAGTCTTAATATACACATTTTAACTTGAATGTAATAGTAATAATAACTATTGTTTTAGATTACTGAAGCTAATATTGTGACCGCAAGAAAGATAATATAAAAAAGACATATTCGCAATTCAGCAATAACTACATGGCAACAGTAGGATATGTGCGTAAGATAACTTGACTAGCTTGACTAACTTGACTTGATAACTTGATAAGTGTTGCATTAATATTTGTGACCAAGGTGGGTAAACGACTAAGTATACTTAACTGTATGATATGTATGTTGCCTTGGTGTTGCATTATAATATTTAGGTTAAAGGGAATTAAGCTACACAAGGATATGTAAAATTATTAAAAAAGTATTTCACTTTTTATTTATCTTAGGGTTACATTCAACAGAACGGTTTATTTCGAATCATTTGACATGGATATCACAAATGCCATTTTTTTTACATATCCTACTGTTGCTTTGAGGCGACGATATGGTATCCAGCTAACTACAGGAAAACTTTTTCCTCGTGGATTTTTATAAAATAAACCTTCCTAAAATTTCCGCCTTTACCTTTAGTGTACACATTTCAAAATCAAAAACTATATTAATGTACCAAATTCTTAATTAATTGTTTACAGCTAACCATCGAGAACGATCTATGACTCTGCGTTTATTTACGACGTAAACCGTAACATTTAAATTAGCATTTAGTGCGTGTATCTGTTGTTTTTTAAACAACGCCTCTTGAAGAACTAGTAAAGTGTAACATAACTATAATTAGACATGTTTTAATTGTAAATTTTTCGGCAAGGAAGTGCTCTAATTAAATCGTATTTTAACTTTATCAGGCAGTTACACGTTGATGTTGAATAACATCGGCGTATCAACAACAGTTTTGTGGGGAAATATTAGATACATACATAGGTCAATAACATCGATATATTTTCATTTTTTTATTTAGTATTTATTTTTGTTTGTATCGCTTTGAACTAAATTTAATATAGGCCTAGCGCTAAAATACACACAAATCATTCAATGTGTCAAAAATATCCATATGTCCATTAGGGTGGAACGAAAGGATAGGAAAAAAACATTTTTCAAATAACTTTTTAATAGCACTCGAAAGTTGCCTTATTATATCTACAATAAAACTACAAAATAGTTTTGTTCTACGCTTACATCTTGAGGTCAAATAACTTTTTAATAGCACTCGAAAGTTGCCTTATTATATCTACAATAAAACTACAAAATAGTTTTGTTCTACGCTTACATCTTGAGGTGCCGCAAGAGCTTTGAAAAGATAGGTTTTTAACAAAAAAATACAGAAAGTTTCAAATATTTTATATATTTAACCTGGTGCCATAGCTAAGCTAATATTTCTTAGTCAAATATTGTTTCTAATAACAGTTAACATCAGGGGCGTAACATAGGCCCCCTCAACATAAAGCTTGCGGGGGGCCCCAATCTATCATGGGCCCCATCTTGTCGTCTGCTATTATGTAAAAATCTGTTATTGATATATTATATTACGATGTGTGTTTAAATTTAAAAACGAAAATTTCTAAATAGGCGTATTCGGCAAGAGAATCATTTCATATCTAGAAATTTAATCCTTTCGGCCTCCCAAACTTTTATGGTGACGAGAATAAACTATAATGATTTGTACGTGACTATTGAAAGATTTTTGAGAATTTATGAAAATAATCATGAAAAATGTAAGTCGTCATAAAAAATGCATGAACACACCATGTTTGTATTATTTTGTCATAAGAAATGCTCAGTAAATGACAGTTTTGGAGTGAAATTATCAGCATCACGACGGACGTATTTGCTTGACAATTTGAATTTAGGTTCAAGTTACACTCTACTTCAAAGTTGGACTTATGCCGTTGGTTGCTTTTACTTCGGGGGGTGACACCCCTTTATTGGGTGAAAAACATACGTTTAAAATAATTCCGGCAATGTATAAATTGACTAATTATATTTCTTTATCTATGTTAATACTTTTCAAGTCCTTTGCGGCTAAAAATTTTTATTTTGCAACAAAAAAACCACGTTTTCAGATGGGTTTTTTTGCAAATAACTCAAAAATAAGTATTTTATCGAATTAAATATTTGATATCGAAAAAATATTTGTAGCAAAAATGTAGCTAATAAGATACAAAAAAATGGTGTACCTACTTATTCGAAGTTTATGACACAGTAAAAGCACAATTTATTGAAGCTCATGCAAAATTATTCTTATTCGTCTAATTCCAAATCGAATATTTCAACCTGAAATAACTAAAAAATGAAGCACTTTTCGGGAAAACTGATTAAATCTTTTTTAAATGTTTCAAAATAAGCTTTATTTTTAATTTTTATAAAAGTTACTAGCACCAAAACTATACGAGTTACGCTCAAAATAAAGTTGGCCTCTTTTTTGGTAAAAAAAAAATCGTGAAAATTTCCCCCTATTTCGTACCCCAAATAAAATTTATCGTTAGCGCTTTACCATTTACTTTAAATATTTATTGTTTATATTTATGATCTGTAAGTTTGACCGATTCGAAGTTCTTATTTTTGAAAAAATTTTGTTTCATATTAAAAAAAGTTTTTTTGTTTCGGAAAAATGCCTTTCTTTTTAAAATAACTTAAAAAGTATTAGTGCTACGAAAAATCTTAAAGGAATATAGGTTTTGCTTTTATAAATATTTTGGCTTTATTTTATTTTTCTGTAAGACAAAAATTGGTTAAGATCTGGTTGTTTAAAATTTGCATATAGATACCTGTGATTAGTAACTCGTTCAAGCCCTTTCAACTAGAACCCTTTCAAAAATAAGCACTTTGAACCGGTGAAACTTACAAGTCATATATAAAAATTAAGTATGTAATTTGTAAAGCGATAATGATTAGTTTCATTTTACTCATAAATAACTCGAAAATCTTCAGTCGACCACTTTGGTAGTGACACTGAAAATTACACGGTATCGCCATATTTTACGTTCATTTACTGGGCTGTAACATATAATACAGGCATTTGTTACACATGTCGCATTTAGTAATTTTCCAAAGGGGGCCCTATTTCCAATTCTTCGGGGGTCTCGACGGAGTTTGTTACGCCACTGATTAACATTGCTATCATTGCTATTTGTACACATTGCTATAAGATTTCTTTAGTTACAATATTCATCTTGATACTTAAATAAATTGTTTTTTTATCTCAAATTTATACATAATCTTTTGGGAAGCAGTCTTTGTTATAACAAAGCCATTTTTGCTTCAATACCACAGACACTAAGAGATGACTCAGTCACGAGCTTTATGACTCTTTCCTCTGCCTGTGTATGACAGGGAAAACACTGAAAATCCACACACTGCACCTGACAACTAGGGTCTCTTGCTTCACTTATATACTTTTTTAAGTCCTCGTCAGTTATATGTTTCGTTATAGGAGGCTCAGTAATTTCTTCTTCCGCCCAGTTACTTATATCAATGTAGTCATTGGCATTAAAGTTAAGCTTCGGGACAACAAACTTGCTTAATTTATGAGTTCCGATATTGCCTTCAGCAACTTTGAACATTGAGAATGATTTGGTAAAATTATAGACATCTTTGCCAATCGAAAAGCACCATTAATGTAAATATTTTGATTATTATAATAATATAATCAAAATTTAATAACAGTTATATTATTAATTTAATAAAAGTTTAAATAAAAATATTATAAATAAAAAATTTATTATTGATAATTTTATTTTTATAAAAATTAAACAATTTTTTTCCCTCTTCACTTTTTGCCGGGGGCCCGCTCTTCACTTCTTGCCGGGGCCCACTCGTTCCTCTCGGCGGCCCTGAACGTAAGATAATAAATATTATAATAAATAATAAAAATACTTACCCCGGTTAATTCTAGACATCCGCCCATGAGTGATGTTGGTTCATTTCAAATGCCTATTCGAATCAAGATATGCTTAACTTATTTATTAGGCATTCTAATCTTCATTGTGTTACATTCCATTTAATTTAAAATAGTGTGCGAAAGTTTTTTGAGCTTGCTTCCTCCAGTACACTGAACATGAACCAGCTGGTGAATTCTCGTATAAAATTTCCAATTAATTATGTCCGCCGTCATTTCAATATTATCCTTATATGAAAGGATTTTTGCAATTTTGATACATGAGCCTGTTAAATATTAGGCTGTGATTTATGTATCACTTTTTATTCGCTTACTCTATAATATTAAATGTCTGAACTTTTGCAGGGATAATTATTTTTATAATGGTAGGGAGCCCAAGCGGGGATTTAAAAATCTCATGGGGAGAAACCTTGTACCCTGTAAATGTACCCCTACCATATATGGACTCTTAATAAAGGGGAGTTCGTTGAGGGGGATCTGAAAAAAATACATCCTTAGAAAAACTGGAAATCGTCAGATTAAAAGAGGTAAGTTAAGTACATTCCGAATAGTGTATATTTGAAAAATCTGACGAACTAAGCGGGGAGTAAGGAAATGTGCGAGTCGCAAAGTTTCTTAAAAGAAAGCAAATATTTGACGAAAAACAAAAACTGAAAAAGACTTGGTCAATATTTTTCAAAAATCTATCGAACGACACCAAACATCACCCTCCACGGAGAGGAGTGAGGGATAATTTTAAAATTTTAAATAGGAATCAGTTAAATAGGAACATCAGATCATGAACTGAAAAAAACGTGCTCAATATTTTTTTAAAATCTATCGAATGACATCAAACACGACCCCTACGGAGGTGGGATGAGGGTTTACTTTAAAGTCTTAAATACGAGCCCCCATTTTTTTATTACAGATTTAGATTCCGTACGTAAAAATAAGTTACTTTTATTCGAGACATTTTTTTAAAAATTATGGATAGATCGCACTATAATCGTAAACAGAGATTGTTGGAAATGGAAATTTCAATTAAAAAATGGGAAGTCCCCATTAAAATGGAAAACTTTACTTTTCTTGGAGTTCGGACCTAATCCTCACAACCCAATAGGTACCCATAACGCTCGAGTAACTGCAAATTTAGCATACTCGCCTTCCCTACTATATAGTATATATTACATTTAGGTCCTATTTCTTCATTCTTCATATAATTTAAATAAAATAACCTGTTTTGCAAATATTGATTTTGAATTTTTGACTCAAGTTTCCAAAGATGTAGCGACATGATCCGTAATGTATATGTCTGATTTATTGATAATTAAAAGGCATTTAACAACGGTAATCATAACAAAACGAACAGGATAGTGGAACGGACTGCAAGCACCTGCATCTAATTAGAAAATATTGGAATCACCAGCTTCCGATAAAGTCAACAACGAGAAAACATAGCAATTAAAAATTTTGCGAGATATTCAACGAATATGTCAGTATGCTAGAGGTAAAGGGCACTATGTCATTTTTGTCAATATTGGGATCATACTGCAGTTATATTAAACTTTTAATTCTCCACACAGACGTATAAAGCACTATGTCCTACTTTATAAAATAACAAAGATAAGCACTCAGAGGATAACAGTGTGTAGGTTTTGCAGGTGACCTGGTGTTTCTAACACGTTCCAGACTAGAACTTAAAAAAATGTTCAAGCAATTTGAAGAAGCAAAAAATATGTCCTGATTATAAACCAAGGAAAAACCAAGTATATGGAAATTAGAGGAGAAAATGCTGAAGAAAATAAGTGGATTACTCTAAGGGCAAATGACAAAGATTTGAGAATGTAACTGAATTTGAGTACCTTTGAGTAACAGTTATAAATAGAGGAGACGAAAAAAGAGAGACAGATAAATGGTTGTTGAAAGGTAGCAAAGCAGTAGGTTCATTAAACGCACTTTTGAAGGCAAAAAACGTGTCCAGGGCAGCCAAGATCCGAGCGTATGAAACAATAGTGAGATCAATGGTGTTGTATGCATGTGAAACTTGGACCATGAACCAGAAAGAAGAAACAAAGCTAGAGATTTGGGAGAGAAAAACATTGAGAAAAATTTTTGGTGGTATAAAGGAGGCTAATGGGGAATGGCGCAGAAGAACAAACCAGGAGCTAATGGAGATGTATAAGAAACCTAAAATAACTCAAGGCACAGAGAGTTAGATGGTTGGGTCATGTTTTACGAATGCCACAAGAAACAAACGTCCTAAGAGTTTTATTAGCAATAGAACAAGGTAAGAAAAGAAGAAGAGACCACGAAGGAAGTGGTTTGATGCCGTCCGGACTGACCTAGAAGAAATGGGTACAAGACACTGGAGAGGACAAGTAAAGGACCGCAAAAAGTGGAAGAAATTAGTCAAGACTATCGAAGCCAAGGGCCTCTAAGGCCTGTAGTGCTGTTAATATAAGTACTTTATAATAAGTATCATGTCACATTTTGTTTAGAGGCAGAGGGCACCATGTGGACATGAAACCCTATACTTCTGTGTACATCCCTGTCGTTAAATGTAAACAAATAATAAGTTTTATACTTTACCCTGAAATATTTGTCATAAAGGAGAAACAAATTAAAGTTTAACATTGTGTAAGGCATTTTTAGTAAACATCTAGTACCATGACCCAAAAGATCTTGAAGAGGTAAACAGCTTTATGTCCACAATATTTTGTTTTAATTTTTTTTTATTAAAAATAAATCAACTTTAGTATCACAATATGTGTTTTAAATAATACAATTTTAAAAGTTAATAATCTGAAGAATAAAATATACATGGGATTGTGACATAATGTGTATTAACATACACCTGTGAATAAAGAAACACAAAAATAAACTTAAAACGCTTCTCCTGTAAAATTACAAATTTGTAACATAGTGCCCTTTACCTCCGGCATACAGATGTATAGTGTCACATCTCGTACTTATTTAACACATGCTCAGTGAAATTTTCCAAAAAGCCCTAGAAAAACAGAAGCACGAATATGATTAAATGGCGAAGGGTAAATAATTTAAGATATATGACACCGTCAGTTTTACCCACATTGCTCCAGGATTACAGCGTTTTATGAACAAAGTAGTTGAAATTGATAAGAAATATGGGCTACATTTTCAAACTAAAAAAACTAAATTAATTATAATTAATAAATTTACCATCAATGAGAAAATTCTAGAACGAGTGTCAACATGCACTTATTTGGGTACAATATTAAATGGATGGTGGGACCATCCCCAAGAAATAAAATCAAAAATTCAAAGCCAGAGGCTTTAATTCAAATGTGTAAATTATTTAAAATACATAAATATAATTAATAATTTGCATTTAGTAATAATTTGAATTTGAATTAAAACATAATGCAACGAATCTGCAGATTCTCCACCATGTTATACAGAGTAGAGTCTTGGACTTTGCCCCAGGCAAATATAAAGAGATTGCAAGCATTCGTAAACGCAAATACGCAACCTCCAATTACAACGAAAACTGGAGTATTAACCCCAGGATCAGATTTAATGCTCGATATAACAAAATCACAAATCGAAGAGACCCTGAAGAAAATGAAAATAATCGGACCCAGATGAAGATGAAATAGTAGATATCGGAAGCACTAAAAATTGGAGAAAATATATTACTTAAAAAAAAATTAAACTAAATTTCAATATCTGTTGGAGACAAAGCAAGTTTAGAGAATTACAGACCGATTGGCCTCCTCAGCCATATATACTGCACATAAGTTGTTTACGCGAATAATAGCATCGAGAGATGGTAAAAGACCTCGTTGTGGCTATAGGAAATATAATTTTAAATACAAAAATCTCAAAAACAAAAATAATGACAAACTTGGTACTCAAAATGAACAACAGTAGTGGTGGGAAAGAAATAGAGCTCGTAGATCGATGTAAATACCTGGGACATGAAATTATGATTCATCATCATCATCATTTGGCTCGAAGTCTATGTGAGTCTTGGCCGCGTTTACACCGAGAGAACAATTTCTTTTCTCCTAAAACACCGATTTCTTTGAGCAATATTTCTTAAAAGTTAACATATCCTATTAACTTAAACATACCGGTTCACATATAAAGAAACGAGTTTTTTTAAACACAACTCAATAATTTCTTACAGGTAATTTCTTCAATACTAAGAAATGCATTAATGGTTACATTTAATTTTCTTATCCTAAAGTTTTTATTTCTTAAATTGAAAACTACAAATATTTTGCAGTATAAGAAATATAATGTTAAGTTAATCCATATTTATATTTGTGAACAAGAAATTTTCTTGCAATCAAATAAATATTTTAAACCACAAGAAATAATTCTTTAGAAATAACCTCTGTAGTAACTGTGGTTATAAAATAAAAACTTTGTCATTAATGCCGAAATGTTACTTGTAAAGAGATTTTCTTCCACAAAAGAATTGCGCACATTAACTATTTATGATTTAGTCGTCAGTGTTTGTCAAGATGGCGTGATATGTTCATGTTCATATATAGATGGATTTTTGATTTATTGGTGTTCCTTAAAAATTAACGGATATTTTGAAGGTACGTACATATAAAAGTAAATTGAATAATTTAAGATGTAATAATAATATTGTTGCGTATCCGAATGGTTAAAAAAGAAACATAATAGTATCTTTATATGCTTTTTAGGTATAATGATGGACGACTCTGAAATAAAGGAGCTTATTATTCTAACTGGGAAATATGCCACAATTTAAAGCTGGGACAGAATGATATTAATATATAGCGTCAGAACAATATTAAGAAAGGAGTTATTAACCAACTGCGGGGCCTTCCAGAAATGGTAGAACTTTATACATGTAAGTACCTTTATAAAAATGTGTATACAGTAGGAAAAATGAAAGAATACCCATGAACGAACATATAAAACACGCTGTATTTTCCTGTCACAGCGTCACACAAAAAATTGGCCAGCTCAAGTACATGTAATAATTATTGTTACATGTACTTGCACTGGACAATTTTCTTTGTGACACGGTGACAGGAAAATACAGCGTGTTTTATATGTTCGTTCATGGGTATTCTTTCATTTTTCCGACTGTACTTATGTATCATCTATAATAGGTTTCTTGAATGTATCGTCTTCTATAAAAATATACAATACAACGCTATATCAAACATGGCGGGTGCAACGTTGAGGATGTTTTCTGTTAATTTATTTGAGGTAAAGAAATCAGTGAGTCTAAAAGAAATATATGTTTATGGTTAAGGAATGTTATTGCCGAAAACCGTGAATTAGTTAATATATATTAAATGACTAAGGCCCGGTTTTTCAGTGAGTGGTTAAAATTTTGGTTAGCTAACCTAGTTTAAATTTTAACCAATATTTTAACCCTTATATCGTTTTTCAGTGCTTTAAACCAAGATGTGCAATTCTATAGATTTTTGACAGAAAAATAAACAAAATAGAATTTCATAACCACAATTTTTCATAACCACCTTGGTTCCACAAATTCACATTTATGGATCGAAGGCACTTAACATCTATTATTAGAATGCGAACGGGCCATTGTCACACACCAGACCATTTGTTTAAAATTAATTGTAGTGATACTCCTTTTTGTGAATGTGGACAGATAGGAAGTATAACTCATATGTTACTTGAATGCCCAATTAACAAAACAAATCAATTTGACCTGTATCAGGAACTAGTTAATATAGGAAGTCCAACCCCTATTTCAATACAAAATCTCTTACATAATATTAATAACCAAACCTTAAGAAAGATCAATCAATTTTTAACAATATTTCAAATTAAAATATAAAATAAAAATAGTTATTTGAAAATCATATCACAATGAATTTAAAGAAGGGAATATGGAAAAATCCAGACCCTTTGAAAAGAGGATTCCCTTCCAGTTAGTCTAAATACGAGGACTGGCCAAGTACCTAAGAGGTGGAGGCCATGAAACTACAAGAAGAAGAAGAATTTCATAACCTATTTTATAAATAACAAATAACATAACATTACAAAAATGATTAATGCATTCAAGTTCCGATTCTTCATCTGATGATGAAGATATAATCAAGAATATAATAATACATAATATAATATTTCCCGCGATAACACAAAATGTCATAATTTAACTAACCTCTTCTGTCAGCAAATATAGATAAACGTCTGTCGGAAAATTCGGAGTTAAACCACCTATGATAGCGAGTATCGGTTAAAATCTTGGTCAACTTAAACGTGTTTAAGCGATAACCTAGTATTGAAAAACTGATTAACCATAAAAATTTCGGTGACCGAAAAATCTGGGTTAACCCAGCACTGAAAAACCGGCCCTTAGAGATGTAAACTAATAATACTTTCCCGTAATAAAATTTCTTAATGATTAGGTATGTTGTCTCTTTTAGATTATAAAAATTAAGAAAACTACATATTATTATGTCTGCTTCAATGTTTTCATTGGTTGTATTTTCCCTCTTGTTTTAGCTAAACAATGTTTATTGTGTGACTTAATATTATACAGATAAATAATTAATATATCATTAACAAAAAGAAAAAAATAAACAAAGATGTGTAGGTTAAATAATGCAATGTTTGAACTAAATATGATTGATTATTATTAGAATTAATAGTTCTTATGTGGGGTCGTGTATTTTTTTTGTATTTCCCAAATTTGTCAAAATAAATATCTATATCTTTATAAAATTTTTTTTTATTAAAGTAAGTTTACTCTTTCTACATAACGATTTTGTTTCAGTGAATTGCTGATATACAAAGTGCTATTAACAAAAGAAGGAAAATTTGAGGAAGTTGGATTTGCCTCTCCATCCTTTTATTGTTGTGTAGAAGCCAGTGGTTTAAGAGTGGAGAAAATATTTGTATGTAATAATAACGTATTATATATTGTTTTATTAATAAATAATGATTTTACCTTAACACAATGATTTATTTCGCCGTATGTAATATCACTTTATTTTCAAGAAATATTAACTTAACTCTAAATATACGTTTATCTCTGCGAAATATATTTCTAAACATTAAATACATTAATTATTAATAGTAAAATAATAATATTCCTTACTAAGAAATATTATTGCTCAGAAAGAATAGTTTTGTAATGTGTAGAAAATATATTTTTATGACTAATAAAATTAATTAACATCAAGTGTAATTTCTTTCTGATAAATGGGTTTGAAGTTTGCCAGAAAGTGATAGTTCAATCATGTTTAAGATATATTTCTTTGGCTATAGTAGAATTTATTTGAAATATTTTAGAAAATTATATCTTACATACAAAGATATATTTCTTAGGCAATATGACAAGTCGATCTTTCTTAAATATTAATAAAGTTTCTTTATGTCAAGAATTTTTTTCTCTCGGTGTACTATTTCCCTCCATTGTTGTCGGTCCTGAGCAGCTATTTCCCATTGCTGTACTCCCATTTTGCGTAGATCGCTGGCTACTGCGTCCTTCCATCTCTTTCTTGGGCGACCAACTGACCTTTTTCCATCGGGCCTTTCCCAGAATGTGGCGTTTAGAAGTCTGAAATTATGATTGGCAGGAATAATCAAAACCATAAACTGAAGAGAAGAGTCAATCTTTGGTGGGCAGCATATGGAAAACTGAGTGAAACTTTTAAAAGTGAGCTGCCCACTTGCCTGTAGAGGAAGGTATTTGATCAGTGCGTTCTTCCAGTCTTGATATACGGAGCAGAAACACTTACCTTAACAAAAGTCTCGGCTATCAAACTGATAGTCACACAGCGAAGAATATGGAGCGGGTCATTGAATGGATCTCTCTCTTCAATCCTGACCCCCCGAAGGCAGTGCAGTGGTCGACGTGATGTCGTGTATTGTTCGTTTCCAAAGATCTCTGTCTCTGGTCATTTCTTTTAACTCATGCATAGGTCTTTTGCATCTTCCCGTAATTTGATCGATCCATCTTGTTGGGGATCTTCCTCGTGATCTTCGGCCTTCCACCTTTCCTTGTATAATAAGTCTTTCCATGTTTTCTGTGTTTGCTTTCATAACATATCCAAAGAATTTTAATTGTTGGAGATGGACTTTACTGGAGAGTCGTTGACTAACTTTTAGCTCCTTAATATTGAATTATTTGCTCTATGGTCGGTCCAAGGAATTCGTAGCATTCGTCTCCAATAGAACATTTCAGTGGCGTCTATCTTTTTTTCCGAATTTCTCAGGGTCCAAGTTTCACATCTGTAGGTCAGTATTGGGAATATTAAGCAGTTGATCAACCTCATCTTTAACGCTCTTGAAATTTGAAAGTCCTTCCATATTGTGGTCATTTTTGCTGTGGCGACTTTTGCTAGATCACATCTACGTTTTATTTCTTTCTGTAGTGACCCTGTGTTTGTGATTAATGACCCCAGATATAAGTATGAGCTCACAACTTCAAACCGATCAATTGTGGTTATGTGTGGATGATTGTTATGTAGTCTATCAACTATCATGATCTTTGTCTTTGATATGTTTAATTGCAGACCAAATATTTGACTTTCGTTTTCAACCAGTCGTATAAGATCAATCAGCTCTGCTTGACTATTTGCAAGAAGGGCTGTGTGATCTGCGAAACGTAGGTTGTTTATTTTATGACCATTTATTGAGATGCCTTTTTCCCTTCCTTCAAGTGCTCTTCCCATAATATGCTCTCCATATATATGGAATAATTGTGGAGATAGTATACATCCCTGTCTGGATGAAATTCGTTTGAAAGTGTGTCAAGCACTTTAAGTGATCCAGTAGTGTGTTCGTATAGTTCAGTTATAAGAGAAATAAGGTGTTGGGGTACGCCTACTTCTTTTAGTATTCGCCATAAATGTCTCCACTTGACATATGTACAGTGGAATATTGAATTTCCTAGATTTTTCGATTATCTGTCTTATATTCAACATGTGTTCTCGAGTACCTCTACCTTTGGTAAATCCAGTTTGCTCTTGTGGAATTTCTCTTTGACGGACTGTTTCTAGTCTCTCATTGATTATACGTAGCATTATTTTACTGACATGTGATATAAGGGAAACAGTTCTATAATTGTCGCATTTATGGAAGCTGCCTTTTTTATGCATTGTTGTAGATTTTGTATTGTTGTTATTGTAGCTTTTGTCCAGTCTTCAGGCCATTGTTTAGAATGCCATATTTGGTTACAGCGTAGATGAAGTAATTTTACGCCAGTTTCTTCTGTGACTTTGAGCATTTCTGCTGTTATCATATCTGGACCTGGTGCTTTATTATATTTGAGCTTAAAGATCGCAAGTCTTACTTCATTTTCAAGTATATCAGGTTCTTCTTCTACCTCGTAAGAGATTTGGTTAACAGGTTCTTGGCGTTGATCATCTTTATATAGGTCCCTGCAATACGATCTTCATGTCTCTGCTATATCTTCTCTGTTTGTTCTCAGAGTTCCAGTGTTGTCTTCAATGGCCCAAGTTCTGGCTTTAAAGTCTCTTGTTAAGTAGCGTATTTTTCTAAATAGATCTCCCGGCTGATTATTCTGACCATGTCTCTCAATTTCTTTGCATATACTTTGATAGTACAATTTTCTATCTGCCTTGCATCTTCGTTCTATTTCTTTATTGAGGTTTCTTAAACTAGCTTTTCCACTTTTACTATGCACACCAATTTAACAAAGATTTCTTCTATTCTCAATGATTTGAAAGGTTTCATCTCTTATCCAGTGTTTCCGTTTCACAGGATTATTTATCTTTGGATGATCAATTGGTGTTGTTACACCATGTTTAAAAGTCTCCCATATTTCTTGTGATGTTCTGTTACGAATAGAGGGCATTATTTTATGTACTTTCTGGAGAAAGTCGTCCTGCTTTCTTAGTTTTATCCTATTTGTCTCTTTTCGTTTGTTGAGCGCTTTAAGTTTAAGCTTTACTTTAGCTACGAGGAGAGTATAATCGAATCCGCATATCGCCCCTGGATATTATCTGACTGTTTGAATTGACGATCTCCAGCGAATATTGATAAAGATGTAATTTATTTGATTTCTAGACCTATCTCCACGACTTTTCCAAGTATAACGTCGACGTACATGGTGTTTAAATAGAGTATTCATGATAGAATAATTCTTTGTGATAGCAAACTCGATTAAACGGTCTCCTCTTTCGTTTCTCTGGCCTATGCCGAACTTACCCAGTACATTTTTTATGTCGTCATTCTGTGTAGTGTCGCCAACTTTTGCATTGAAGTCTCCACATATTAACGCATATTAAACTAGGGGCCGGTTGTTCGAACGCTAATCAAAAATGATCATTATCAAATATTTAATTACTGTCACAACTGTCAATGTCAACTTTGATTGGGTTGCTGAAAACATAATTATTGATTACAATTCTGTACCATCCGTGAATAAGTGGATAAGTCAAATTTTCGTAAAAACAAGATATTTCAATCTTGAAATAGTTCTCTTTCAATTCCGTCAGGTGAATAAATGAGTAATTCAAATATGCAATAGCTTACTTGGTAGAAGGCCGTGAATATTTGGATTTGACGATTTATTAGGTATCAGAACCGGTATATTGACTTATCTAATATTGAAGTTTTAAATATTTGTTTGAAATAATGTATCTTAACTTGACCATCCGGGTACATAATATTCAGTCCGTGAATAAATAGGTATGCAGAAATACCCACTTGGTCACGTTGCATTTTGCTTTATTTTTCTCGGTATATTCAATTACCTGTTTATCAACATAACAAAATATTAGGGGGGTTTTACATTTGAATTGGGAGTAACTAGATATTCAAGTCAAGACTAGTCCGTCAGGAGAGGAAAAGATTCCTACAAGACAAAGGAAAAAGATCAAGACCATTTTTCAGTGGAAAACGAGCCAAATAGTACAGAAAAAAAGAAGAAACAGGGAAGGACACGAAAGCAAAGACAAAGAAAGTAAAGAACTCAGAAATGCTGGTAAAAGTTACACTACTGAAAAAAGAAAGGTCGTAAAACCTAGAAATATGAGGCCATTAAAAGCATGTCGTATAGAAATGAGGCGTTCTTTGCAAAAACCCCATATGTCACTTTTTACAACATCGGAGATATTTAAAAAAAAAGTTATTTAATTGAACCCTATTAAGTTTACGGAAATTCTCAAATTAGTGATTTATTATTTTGATGATTACACACAGTTTACAATATAAATAACATTATTTTTTCCTTTTGTTTATTTATGAAGGACATTTATTCATTTGACATATGGGGTTTTTGCAGGAATTTTTCATTAATTTATAGGAAAAACGATATTTATAGTAATAAACCAAAATTAAAAATGAACGAAAAATGGTGTTTACTTATAAAATCACACAACACAACTATTCGAAGGAACTTTAACCTATAAAAACCTACTGACAGCCAAGCGATAAAGTTTCCCGCAAAAACACCAATAGTCATTAACAAAGGGAATTGCGCTTGACATATGGGGTTTATGCGGAATCGCCTATACTTTTGTAGCTTATATTTTGGACTACTGTAACTTTAATGGAAGTTTCTTACGCAAGGAACGTAGGTAATTAGTCCTTCAATCCATAGATGGCATAAGTCCATTTTCGGAAAAAAGGACTACTGGGGTTTTTGCAAAGAACGCCTCAAATGTAATGAAAGGTTTTCAGATGAAGACCGGGGTAACTGTTTTCAAAATTATTGGAACTTGGGAAGTCGGGATAGAAGGGCTACCTATATTGCTTCTCTAATTAACATTAATCCAAAGAAAACAGAAAAGCTAGGACCAGGAAAAAAATATAGAGAATGTTCATATAAATATAGCGTCATTATTGCTGGCATACAAAAGTAAAACCAATTTGTAAAACTTGCCCCTTTGCAACCCTTGGCAAAACTAAAGGATTTATTGATATAGTGGGTGAAAAGAAAAAATGCATTTTCTGGAATTATTTCTTCTAATAGACGTGGAATTGCGCCATCAGGTAATAAACGCTCTGCAGAAGAAATTCAAAATGCCAAAGATCACACTTTGTCATTTCCTAAATACGAGAACCACTATTGCAGAAATAGGACATCTAAAAAGTACTTCTCTAGTGACTTATCTATTGCTAAAATGTATGACGTGTACAAAAAAAAACAGTAGACAAACCCGTTTCATTAACGTTGTACAAGAACTGCTTCTAAGCAGTTCTTTTGTACCAAGCACATTGCCTCAAATCACAGATAAGCTTCTGCCAATTAGTAAGGAGGAAAAGAAAGACCTACTTGATCTTTTGCCGGTCATGGATGAAGTTTTTCATAACTTTTACCGAAATCTGCCCACTACAGATATGCAAGACTTGGACCCTGATTTAGAAGAGTTTGATGCAGATAATCAGAAGTTTTTTAGTTTCCTTTTCCAATTATTAACGTTGATGTTACTTTTTATAAAGAAATAAAGTATAAAAAAATGTTGAATTTTTTGTCCTGGAAATTTACACTAAGTACAATAAGTCGGTAACTCAATAAGACCACAGAAATTTGGCGTGAATAAGTGGGTAAGTTAGATTTTTTTTAAAGTAAGTGACATGCTCAAAGCTCATAATTATGTACGTCATTCGTTGCATGATTACCCACCAATTTCTACGAAAACGAAACTGAACTTAAATTTTTTATTCTTCAAAACTAATAAAATGATTAAAATGGCCATACTGAAAAGTTTGTATTTTTGATTTATCGACTTATTCACAGATGGTACAGAATTATGAAATTAGTTAATCAATTATGTTAATAATTGTTATATTAATTGATTAACTAATCTCATAATTATAAACAATTATGTTTTCAGCAACCCAACCAAAGTTGACATTGACAGTTGTGAGTGTAATTAAATATTTGATAGTGATCATTGTTGATTAGCGTTCGAACAACCGGCCCTAAGCTTTTTATTTGGTATGTTGGCGATTGTCGTTTCCAGTTTTTCGTAGAACTCCTCGATCTTTATGTCATCTGATGTGCTGGTTGGCGCATAAACTTGTATAATATTTGCCTTCCAGTTTAAGGAGAACTATCCTATCGCTTACAGCTTTAAATTCGACGGATTGAATGGAAATTGAATGGATAGCCAGACTAAAATGGAGGTGGGCAGGACACATAACCAGAATGACAGATGGGATGAAGAAGGAGGTTATTGGAATGGAGACCAATGGAAGAAAAGTGAAGCATCGGTCGACCATCTAGTTAGAGATTGACTGACGAAGAAGGCTAAATAAAACTGATCGCAAGCTGAGAGCGACGCAAAATACACGGGGTAGGAAACACGAGAAAGAGGCCCATGTTCAGCATTGGTTTCTTGAGGCTCCATGATGATGAAGCATTCGTAATGTGGACATTATCAATATAAGACAAACAAACAAAACAAACACAATAAGAGAACTCTAAAATTTAATAAAAAAGAGAAATAATGTACCGGGTGTCCCAATAAGAATGGCTCTCGGCCATATCTCAGGAACCATTTATAGTACAGCTTTGAGAAAATCAATTTTATAACAAAAGTTGTCTCGGGAAAAGCCTGGAAATTATTTTCATATTTGTGGGTCCACCGCTAGCGGGCGTAGTTGAATATCAAAAATAAAAATCTAAATTTTACAAAATTCTCCTAATGAAGGGGCACTGAAAATCCGATCATCGTATTCTTCATAAAATTCTGCGCATATTTGATTTCACAAGTTTAAGTCTACCATTGCAGATAAGAGGTGGGGGTGAGTGGGAACCTTGTTATGAAAAAATAGCTGTAAGTCCGGTTCTGCTAAATCGAATTTTGCAAACTTTATCGTGTTGAAAACAGATCTTTTTGATCAATGTAAGAGTTATAATTTCGAACCAGCCTAATAAGTAATATGTAAGCTAGGAGGCGTTATTTAATTTTTTTTTCAGAAATCCAGTTTTCCTTGGAAAATAATAAATACAAGTATGCATTTTTAATGCTGTATTATAAAATAATATTAAATTAGCAATAGAATAGCGAAAACCGCATGTCGATATATTTTTTCTATCTCGAGGTATCTTCAGAAACCTGTAAATTTAAAAACATAACTGTTATGTTACCGGTAAACGAAGTTAAGGAAAAGTAGTGTGCTATGGAAAAAACAAAGGAACGTTTTCCAGATGTTAACGTTTATAAAAGGGCTTTTCAACGCTTCTCACTTGTTTCGAGCCTTAGTCATATATCGTATATTAATATTATACACGGATTATACGACACATAGAGCTTTGAAAAGCCCTATTAATTAAAACAACAATAAGACAAACAACAATATAAAATATAACAAGGGAATAAAAACAACTATTCATTTACCCTTTCAAGAGTAGATTGAACAGCAGTATCAATTTCTGCTCTCGAAATGCTTTGAATGGCGTTTCATATTCTCTGGATCATGTTTTCTCGAGTAGTGTAGTAAATGATTGCATCAAAAATGATGGGCAACAATTTGAACATTTAGGTCGTCACTAAATAATTGTTTTAATTTCTTTGTTATATTTTATAGTGTTTGTCTTATTGTTGTTTTAAATAATTATATTTATATACGTTGACATCTGGAAAATGTTTCTTTGTTTTTTTCCATAGCACACTACTTTTCCTTAACCGGTGACAGTAATAGTTATATTTAAAATTTACACGTTTCTGAAGATATCTCGAGATAGAAAAAAGGTATCGACGTGCGGTTTTCGCTGTTCTGTTGCTAATTTGGTTTAATTTTGTAATAAAGGATTAAAATGCATACTTGTCTTTAATATTTTGCAGAGAAAACTAGATTTCTGAAAAAATTAAATAAGACCTCCTAGCTGGCATATTACTTATTAGGCTGGTTCGAAATTATAACTCTTACATTGATGAAAAAGATGTGCTTTCAACAAGACCAAGATTGCAAAATTTAATTTAGCAGAACTGGACTTACAGCCATTTTTCATAACAAGTTTCCCACTCACGCCGACCTTTTATTTGCAAAGGTAGACATAAACGTGTGAAATCAAATATGCGCAGAATTTTATGAAGAATACGATGATCGAATTTCCAGTGCCCCTTCATTAGGAAAATTTTGTAAAATTTGAATAATTTAATTTTTGATATTTAATTACGCCCTCTAATGGTGGACCCAAAATTATGAAAATAATTTCCAGGCTTTTCTCGAGGCAACTTTTGTTATAATTTTTTTTTTTCAAAGCTGTACTATAAACGGTTCCTGAGATATGGCTAAGAGCCATTCTAATTGGGACACCCGGTACATAGTAAAACGAATTGGGAAAATTGGGCCAGATGGTGAGAAATTAAACCAAATTTAAATTAAGTATAAAAATCCATTCTGTATTTTGAATACTTTTTTTGAGAAGACAGAGGTCTTTTCAACTCTTTTTGTGAATTGATTTTAGATTTTCCTTAGTTTTTACCATGCTCACTTGACATTTAATAACATTTTTAAAATAAACATTTTGTATAGAGTTGCCATAACTTATAGAAAAGGTTGTAAGTATATTTTTTTAATATTTAAGATAAACATTTAAATTCATGAACAAAGGTAAAAAACTCCATGCAAACAAACTACCGTTACATTTTAAAGTTTCTGCTTTACATCCTCATTAAAAAGCCAGTCATTTGTTACATAAAAACTATATTTTTACGACAAATGAATAGTTTTTGGGTTAATTCGCTTCAATTCTTTCTCTCGGTGTGCCGTAATTATTCCAAAAACCGATACCAATCAGCCATCAGCCTAATCTGATTTCCTGTATACACAGTGAAATGTAAATTTTTTATTTCAGTTCAGTGGCTTTAACATTTCTGTGGCTAAACAATAAATAATTAGTCTTAGCTCTAATCAATTTACATATAAAGCACATTTATATCGGTCATAGGTGGCAGAATTGGGATTTTTCAGGGGATAAATAAAAATAATTTTATTAACGTTTCGACGTCCAAATCGGATGTCGTTGTCAAAATACAAATTATTACTGATAAATAATATAATAATATTATTCAGTAATATTTACATAAATAAAAATATGCAAAATTAAGTATAATTAAATATAATTAATAAAATTATAGCAAATAAAATAAAATTAAATAAAAATAAATAAAATTAAATATAATTCAACAAAATTACATAAAATTATATAAAATAAAATAAAAATATAAAAAACTAAATAAAATAAGATGAAATTAGACAAAGATAAATAAAAATCCACGAGGAAAAAGTTTTCCTGTAGTTGGCTGTCTACCATATATTACAAAAAACGACTAAAATCCTTTATACAAGGTATATTTGTTAAAATCCCTTAAAAGGGCTACATCACAGAACTAGTTTTCGATGACCGATCATCATCAGCCCTTTTTAGGGATTTTAACAAATATACCTTTTATAAAAAAATTTAGTTTTTTTAAAGATAAATAAAATTATATACAATAAAATATAATTAAATAAAATTAAAATAAAAAAATTAAATTAAATAAATAAAATTTAATAGAATTAAAAAAATTGAATAAAATTAAAAAGAATTAAAAAAAAATTGAATAAAATTAAACAAAATAAATCGAATCAGATCGAATAGAAAATAATCGTATTATAGTACCCACACAGATTAACATAACATTATTATGTTATGTTAATCTGTGGTACCTATATATTATATTATAGAAGTACATATTCCCTTATATCGGTACTTATTTAGGCTTCACAAATTATGAAGCGATTTGATGGATAAAAGCTTTTAAACAAATGTCATGTAAATCATACCTAATAGGTTTAGTACAAGGTTTAATTGTTTCTAACGTGATAGTTCTTTTCTATTTAATATATCGTTAACTGTAATATTATAGTCAACATGGAAGTACAAAGCCTTTTAATACACCATGATCTATTCTGACAAATAGACTTCATAATCAGCAATCAGCCAATCGCGTCCACTGCTGTACATAGGTCTGCCTCGGTTCTCTCCAGTGTTCTTTATACTGGTCTGCTTAGTGAGTTTCCCTTAACTCATTTTATGTTGGACGTCCATTTAGGTGGTCGTCCTCGGCTTCTTTTAGAGTTTTTGGGGCTCTATTTCATGACTTGTCGTGTCCACCGTTCAGCTTGTGTTCTAGCTAAGTGCCTTGTCCAGTTTAACCTAAGCATTGTGATTTGTTCGATGATCCAATATGATACCAATCAGACTCAGCTCAGTCTAATCTGATTTCCTGTATACCTACACAGTGAAATGTGAATTTTTTATTTCAGTTCAGTGGCTTTAACATTTCTGTGGCTAAACAATCAATAATTAGTCTTAGCTCTAACAATTTACATATAAAGCACATTTATATCGGTCATAGGTGGCAGCATTGGGGTTTTTAGGGGAAAAATCAAAATATGCAAAATGAAGTAAAATATAAATTAATAAAATTATAGTAAAAAAATACATAAAACTAAATAAAATCAAACAAAATTAAATAAAATTATATAAAATAAAATAAAAATTAAATAACAATAGAAGAAATTAGACAAAAATAAGTAAAATTATATACAATAAAATATAATTAAATAAAATAGTTCATGTACATCGGTAAAATAATATAAATTAATCAAAATAACTGTGCCGTTTCATATTAAACTTCAAATAACTCGAAAACTAATGACTTTTCGTTAGCAATAAAGAGTATACTAGTAATTAAAACATTGCGCTAAAATAGTAATTCCCCCAGTGGCGTAGAATTTGGGAAGGGTCAACCATTCACTATCCCCTGTCGTACGCCTCTGGTAATAGTTAGAAACGTTTATTTATCACAATTTAATAGGGTATATAGTAGCCACACTTTCTGCCAAGTATGATAAGGATACGTCAAACATTTTTAAAATACTGGGTAAAAATTATGTTTAAATTTCTAAGTGAAACACCCTGTAACTCAGTAAAGAGCCATATTTTATTTAAGTGATTTGGGTTAAATCTTAATATTTTGAGGTCTAGAATCTACAAGTCAGAGATTGGACATTATTAATGATCCACACTGTTTAGCAGGAAGAGAGAAAAGGAACAGTAAACTTAATGTTGTTCTGAAGCTATTTTCTTGTGGCAATTTTGCAATTAACTAGTTTTTATGGGCCACAATGGGAAATTTTGATGGAAAATACGCCACAATTTTACTAAATAATGATTTTATTAACGTTTCGACGGCCAAATCGGTTGTCGTTGTCAAAATACAAAAAATATTAATGAATTAAACAAAAATGTTGTTGCTTTGTCAAAGAATAAAACGTTAATAACATTATTTTTTTTAGTAAAATTGTGGCTTATTTTTCATCAGAACAGTAAACTATATTTTATCAAGGGGGTCGAGAAGCGATTGGATCACTACTGTCATGCAATAATAATTGTTATTTAAAATTATAAATAATTATTATTTAATTGTATGTAGTTATTACTGTAATGCATTGAAAGAAATTAGTAGAAATAATGCAGGAACTCTGAATAAATATGGGAGAGGCATCGGTATCCAATTTTCTAGAAATTAAAATATGTAATAATTGTGTAAGGAATTCTTAATGCTAAACCCCGTTCAATTCTTTTAGGAGTGCGCTACTGCCCAGAATTTTATAACTCATTGTCCTAATTCAAACACTATACTATAATAAGTATCTTTTTACATATGAAATGAACGTTCATTTTCACACAAATTTTATGATAATGAAATAGTAGCACTAAGTGATTTACAACTCACATGGAAATTTATACTTCGTCAAGGTGTCTAAATAATTTGTTAGTTAATTTTATTATTTTATTATTTGTTTTTAATTATGACTACCGGTTAGAAATAAGAAAGAAAAAAAAAGAGAAAAATATATTAATACTATAATAAATACACTATTTATCTGGATATTTTCAACTTTCACATTAGAAAAATCGCCTTTTATCCTTGAGACGGCCATTGGACGGCCGGAATGGTGCATGTCTTTCGCACTCACCATTAACGACCGGTTAATACTTGCTTAGCGCTCATTGTTGTTAAAAACACTGTCGTAAAATTCATTGTCATAAAATAATGACAAAAATTTCTTCAGGATCTTGTAGTGGGGTTTTTTAGACTTTAGGGATTCTTTAAACGTTGATTTGATCACTTTCTGACTTTCACAATAATAATTTTTAACCGAGTTATTAAGCCTTGAAAATAGCCATTTTCGCGTTTTTCAAATTTTGAATCGCCTATAACTCGACCACAATTAACTTTGGAGAAAAATTACAAGAGAGCTTTTTTACTCATAATGACCTAAACCTAAAGAATCTAATGAAAACTTATCCGAAGTGAAAAATTGATATTTTGAATTTTTTAAAACAATTATTTAATTAATTTTCCGACCGCGGCACCTTCTGACACCCTGTGGATTTGTGATAAGGACCTCTTTTTGAGTAAATTTATGCAAAAAAAAACGAATCCGAATAATTTACAAAACGGGGGCGAGCATACAGTCTGGGCTACAAAGAAAGATAGAAATATTTTTGGGGCCGTAAATGAATTTGACGAACTAGTATGATATTACAAGAAGAAATCTTACAAAGTTTCAAGAACCTGACTCACTCAATTAGTGGAATTGTGTCAATGTATAAAGAAAACTATGAATCCACATTACTGAAAACATTTATCTAATTGTCTGCAGTGCGTTCTCATAACAGACAGAGTCAAACTAGTTTTTGCATTAGTAAAATACACACACCCAAACTTATATGGAACCATCTGATATTTCTTACTATTTCGTGCGAATTTAAAAAAACGAACACACGAAGTCAAACATAATTTACTTTAAAGCAATTTAATACCAAATACGTAACAATTAAATAAAACAATAAAGTATTTAACAAATTAAAACAAGTCAATAGAATAAAAAATTTCAATGTAAAACTAATAATGTTTAAATTGTTTTTATTCTTTTTTTATTTTTTTGTAGTCAGTGCTATTACCTTGTCCTAGTCATATGCAAGCTTCAGTTTGCGTGGGCACGCTCCTAATCAAATTTCAACATTTTGTTGTGGTAGGTTGCTCCATTCTTCAAAAGCAGGTTATACTAGCCGTTCTGTGTTTTGTGGATTATCCCGGAGAGCTCTAATTTTTATTTTAAGCATATGTCACAAATACTCTATAGGGTTAAGCTCGGGTGAGCAAGCAGTCCACTCCAAACAAGGAATAATTTCTGCTTCAATAATGCCTCTAGTTATTCTAATGGTATGTGGAGGTCCATTATCATGCATAAAAATTAAATTTTCTCCTGTTGCATCTCCCCAGAGTCTAACTACAGGTTATCAACGTACCTGTGAGAAGTTAAAGTTGATTGAATGAAAATTAATGGAGTTTTTTACGGATCACAATTTCTCTCCAGAACATTATACTCCCCCTTGTATATTTGTGAACATATCTGACAGTTTTTGTACTTGCTTTTCTTCTTGGACCTCTAAGTACATGATTTCGTGGTCCATCTGATATTACACCAATCCCGATTTTTTCTGAAAATAGTACATTTTGTCAATTCCCAATCTTCCAGTTTTGGTGGTGAAGACACCAATTTAGGCAACCAATCTTGTGCTACTTGGATAACTGTCTCCTGCTGTATACTTATTGGCACGAACTTTTCTTCTTATCGTTTTAACTGAAAAAGTTACACATGTAGCTTCCAAAAGCTGCCTTTTGCGCTGCAGGTGAGAAATGGTTGGGTGTTTTCCAGATGATTGGAAAATTATTACTTTCTAGCGACTTTCCCTTGCTTAATTTTTAAGCTTTTCATGTTCCTGTAACCTAGCATAGGTTTTGGACAGAACGCCCTGTGTTACGCATAGCTCTACACCTATGTCCTTCTGAGAACATTACTTTCTCTACAAGATCAATATATTTCCCCGTTGTAAGTCCTATAACCCCACATGAGGCATATTTTCGTTTTTGGACGCAAAAGTTAGATTATTTATTTTCGTTCAATTTGTAACTCAAGCAAATAACCTATACCGTAACAAGCTGTACTATCTGATTGTCTTATCGATTTATTTATTAAAAAAAAACCTTTATTCTTCGCAACAATAACAAGTTTTTTCAAAAGAAATACATATTGGTTTGAAATACATGGTAATTCCATATAAGTTTGGGTGTGTGTAGTGTAGTATTTATTGTTTTTCTGCGAACAGTCGTCTTTAATACTTTATATTGAATTTAGTATGAAATTAAAATAGTCACATAATATTTTTATTATTTACTATTTTCAAAGCTTTTTTTTTTGGACTGAGGGGAACGCTCATAGCAGACTAGGGAAGGTGTCCCTGGTACTGTTGGACTCAGTCAGGAGAGGAGAACACGCTAGGATACGCCAACCACGTATGATCAATGCATCCCGCGTGCACCCCATAACCAGCCGCCTACCAACCAAAACCACCCCTTTTTCGACCCGGGATATCCCTGGACGGGCTCTGTAGAGAGCGATGCATAGGGATATCCCAAGCTGCCTGAAGATGAAGATGCCAGAAAAAATATTCATTGCCATACTCCCACCTAGAAGCGGTAGGAAATGGGGAAAAAGGTCTTGCCTACTCTAGTGAGTAGGCGATTGGGTTCAGGTTTTCTCTTCCCCCTGCCTAGACGCGGTAGGGGAGAGGTGGTGTCTCTTCCTTCAGGTGTTCTGACTATTTCCAAAGCTGGGTTTAGATCCGGATATAACATTAACGACCACTTACTGGTAATAAAAAATCTGACAGAGAAGTCTGCACAATACAACAAACCATTGGCACTGACATTCGTGGAATACGAGAAAGCATTCGATACCATAAGCCAGCAGAAAATGTTAAAAGCATTGACAGAATGCCGAATAGACCATCGTTACACTAACATGATACATATTGTTATGATCCGCTTTTTTTAATTTTATATTAATTATTATTTATCTGATTAATTATTTAATTGTCGCAAATCATACATAAAAATGAATAAAAAATCTCAGGGTGCCTTTTTATACCATTAAAAAAAATCTAAATTATCTCACGTTATACTTATCTTCTCTCGTGGGTTCAGTATCTCTTAGTTGATCGGGATAAAATAGCGAAAAGAAATAAAGCAAAATATTAAAATAAACGTACAGAATTGTCTTTTATTTGTCAAAATCAATACTCTAAAATCTATCAAATCTAAAACCTGTGGACACAGATGTCCGAATGAAATCTTTACCACTTAAATTTAGTATAGTTAAAAAAAAACAATTTATTGGTTTGTTCCCGATGACTTTGGTAAAACAAACTAAACAAAACAAATTTATGTATTCGCAAGATTAGCTATACTTCCTATTTACTTTTAGAAATATTGTAATTTTAATTCATATGCCTTTTACTCAAAATTTTAGTTTCCGAACATAAAAATATCTTTCACATAAGTTGACTGACCTTTTGCTTCACTCACTTTGATGTCTTCTCGTGACCCAAAACAGCTCTCCCTCGTTGACTATGTTAAAGGCTACTCATCAAAGCCCTCTCCGTTCTCCAGCTTCAAAACTATCAGCATACCAGCACCAATTCTCCAACAAGCCGGGCCTCTTTTGACACGTACTCGATTCAAACAAAACTCCAAAAATTCTCTGCTCTCCTTCTCACAATAATACAGAATCAAAGAGGTATTTCGTCTCAATTTGATCTGTCTCTCGTTCGACTTTTTCAACACTATTCTCCACTATCAAACAACCACTGGTATTTGCTAACTACTTATCCACCAAAACGTCGACCGCTCCTCAGCGCTGCCAAATAACATACTGCCTTCTTTTTCAAACTCTCTAAATCATCCAATCCACTTTTCCCCTTCCACATTGCCAAGAATCAGAAACATCGACTTTTCCATTCGACAAACAAACAGTCATTTTCAAAATTATTTTGACCATCCTAATTACTTTCGGAGAACCCTACAATATTTACTCGGTTTGAAACAAAGATTAAAATTCCAAACTTTCTTTTAAAACCACTCTTCTAGAAATTGATAATTACCTCTACCTGTGGATTCTATAATTCTCGTAATAAACAATCTATTTCCATTTTAAATCTAAATACATCGTCCTTTTCACTTTAATTATTCACAAAAGTCTTTAATGGTTCATCGGAAAGCTCATTAAAAGAGAAATCCACTTACATCCAAACTAAATTCTAATAAATATTTACAGCTCAATATACAGGGTGTATCAAAATTATGTGCCCGCGTTATTTAAAAAAAATTTAATTTAATTTTCATTTTGCTTTTGATTGATAAATTGAAAACACAATAATATATCTACCAAAAGGCAACGGCTAGCGTAAGACTATCTGAACAACAAACAAATAAATTCTGTATACAGCGAGGAGTACGGCAAGGAGACACCATCTCACCAAAGCTATTGACAACCCTTTTAGAACACACTTTTAAGAAGGCAGATCTGAACTAATATGGTATCAACATAAATGGAGAGAAGCTCAGTCATTTAAGATTCACAGATAACATCGTCCTTATAGCCGATCGTATGGTTGATGCAATAATAATGTTGAACAAGTTATATATCACGCTTCCTTAGAGGTCGGACTAAAGATTAATATCAACAAGAAGCAAATAATTGAAACAAATAGCGCGATGGACAACCCCGGCTAATCGAAATTCATCATTCTCTTTGCCTTATCCTTATGCGGGGTCGGCTTCCCTAATTGCATTTCTCCACACAATTCTGTCTTGGGTCATATCAATGTTGATCCCCTTTACCAACATGTCCTGCCTTATCGCCTCCCCCCAGGTCTTCTTTGGTCTTCCTCTCCTACTCCTTCCAGGAATCTGCACTTCAGCTATTCTTCGTATTGGGTGATTAACGTCTCGACGTTGAACATGACCGAACCATCTTAACCTATGCTCTCTCATTTTGGCATCAATTGGTGCCACACCTAGACTTCCCCTAATATACTCATTTCTAATTTTATCCTTCTTTGTCACTCCACTCATCCATCTAAGCATTCTCATTTCCGCCACATGCATTCGTTGTTCCTCTTTTTTTTGGCTAATCGAAATACCATTCGAAAATAATATTTCAACCAACTAAGATAGTTATCGTTCACCCTAGCTTAGCTCAGAGTCCCAATGTGTATGTTCGCCTTGTCCTAATCTTAGATATGAATTATGAAAATTCAGAATGGAAGCAAACAAAACAATATTTAACCAATCATGTTTATTTTTCAATAAATATATAATCAAAATGTGACTTATTAAACGTATTAACAAATATATTCAAATTCTTGCCAAAAACTAACAATTTGTAGATTATACTTATGCATGGCTTGTGGTGTTGGTTCGATGGTAACTTCTTGATGTCGAATGGTACTGCTGTAGACGACTTCTTGTAGACCTGGGCAGATGTTGTGGCCCTACGCACTTGCAGCTGGAGATGGTAGTCGTTGCAGTCTAGATGACATGGTCTTCATTGTTGTCAGCCTTAGTTCCATCACCGGTGAGAATGGCTTGAAGCTCTCGAATGGAGAAAGGTTGATTTTGTTCCCAAAAACTAGAATATAAAACACATATCAAACATTAAGAAGTAAGGAAACCAAAGTGTGCCAAGTCTGCCGTTCTTTTAAGAAATAATCGAAAGAGTAGCAGATGACAAAAATAAATTAAATGGAATTATGATTGATACTAGTTAAATAATTTGATTAGATACTAGACAGAATGTAAAATATGAAATATGTGCTTTTTGACATGGAAGGTTAGGTATAAAAAAATCATTATAAAAAATTAATATAGGTTTAGAAAATTTTGTACAGTGATGTTACAAACTACTCACCCCAAGAGAATAAGTGTTGATTGATAAATTGCTATTATCCGCCTGTAATTGGCTTTTATAGCGAAATTACTTTTCCACAACTCTGTGTTGTTGAGAGATGAAGTGTCACTGTCATATCAGCGAAACACACAATACAGAACATGAAATTTGAAACAACGACTAAGTAAGTATGAAGTAATGAACACAGAACACAAGTTTAGAGGAGATTCTAAAATGTAAAAAGAGTTGCCTATAGAACGGGCGCCAAACTGGTTGTTAGCGGAAAAATAAGTTAAAACGAATACAGAAGATAATTATTAATGAAATATCAAAGAAAATAGAATAAAATAATTATTTAAAAATAAAATAACAGAGATGTGAAGATGTTGACGGAATGAATATTGAGCAGACTGCATCTTATAAGTACTTGGGACATGAAATTCGGTTGGTAAGAGATAACCAAACGTGCGAGCTTCCACTTCGCATATGATTAGCCTGGGCAGAGTTTGTCAAACTGAACTATGTATTTAAATCGGACTTATCCATATACCCAAAGGTAGTGAACAAGATTCACGTAACTCAGAGGGCTATGGAGCGCCAGACGTTGGGTGTCTCCCTGAGGAACCTAATCCCAAACGAAAAAATAAGTCGTAGAACAAAAACAACAACTAGATTAGATAGAACAACTGGATGAACTTGCTGCCATACTAATAGCTAAAGAATACACTAGACCGCTTTTAACTGTAGAAAGGTAAACACTGAGATGCGGTACGTGATACTGCAAGAAAACTTTACCTCAACGTAGCAGCATAAATCATACTAAAACTGCAGCAGTTGAGAGAAGGTACAATAATTACCCACCACTTGAAGGTACACAGATGGTGTTATAGGAATCTTTTATAAAACACGTTTTACAGCAAAATATTTTCGGTGCGGTATGGCGTACCGCATGTCAGTGGTTAAGGCAGTGGTTTCCAACCTGTGGGGCGCGCTGCCCCCGGGCATGACCCCACGGTCATATATCATTTTCGAATACAAACCAAAAAAGTCGAATAGGTGTAAAAAAATGTATATTATTGTGATATGGTGTATATGATTTTGCAGCCCATTAAATAAATAATAATATCAGTTGAGTATTTATGAGATTAGATTGTTAGAAAAATTAAGGTGGCGCAACAATTTTTTTTAAATGGGGGCGCAGGTACAAAACGGTTGGAAACCACTGGGTTAAGGATTACAGTACAGAATTGTATTTAATACACCTAATCATAGATAACTAGTACAAAAGAAAATTTTTTTCCTGAATCACAGGAAGTTTTTTTATTTTCAATGGTTTCTGCAGGATTTATTTTGACAAAATCTATAAACACAAGAATTTATTGCCGACTTCCTCTTTATTTAATTACCAAATAGTCTCTCTAGATATGCCATATTGCCATGGGATATGACGGGTTATTTGAGTCGAATCTTAAAAAAACGCTAAAAGCCTTCTAATGGAGGTACACAAACATTCAAATAAACTCGATCGAAGTTCAAAAGATGCGACCATTATCTTTGACGGAAATCGCATGGTAATAATCGTGCTCCCCCACACGACCAGAATTGAGATGAACCGTTCCATTTAGTGACTCGATTCTATGGGACTAAATCCTAACTCTTTCTCGGTAATCTCTAATCTCCTTTATTAATTTTTTCGTCTTTTGTTGGATCCCATTTTTTATAATCCGGTCTGGTCTATTTGACCAAGTTAAGGAATCTTGAAAACACTTTTGTTAGTGTGTACCTAACTTTAATGGAATAAATATAAAAATAGTTTTAATGTTTACATCAATTTTAAATCATTCTCTTTTTTATTTTCTTACTATTAGTCACATAAATTACATACTTAGTCACCTGTTCCTTCAATTCTTTCTTAATACGATTTTCAGTAATTCGATTGAGTAATACGATTTCAGTTCTTTCATTCGTTCATATTCAACAATAGTAGTTCTATTGTCCCACATTACTCGATACTTATTTCCTGTTCTTCATACTCGGTTACATATTTTTCATTATTTTTTATACGTTTCGTGTTTTCATATCTCATTCAGTATTTCACATTCCTCATTTCACGATAGTTTTTCAAACCATCAATTTTTTTAAATTATTTCACGGTTCCCATTAGACTTTACTTATTTTTCATAGCTCTATAATCCCTATTGTTCATTTTTCATCACCTCTCCCGGTTAGGTCTGGATCCCGCGTATGAAAAAAAAGTTGATTAGTAGGAAGCTGAAAATTTGTTAATAGCTTAAGGGTGTATAGTCGGATAAACTTTGATATATGAGAACACTGGAACAGGGGCAGTTTTAATTGTGGAACAGGTTAAAAATTTGGAACGGTCAGACCACGAAAACGGCACATTTATTTTGTCCGACAGAACAGACTTAAACTCTCCGAACAGAGATTAAACTCTCATGCAAAAATCAGACTGCTATTTATCACCTGTCATAATTCCTGTCATTTGACATATTCTACATGTTCCACTTATTAAAACGCCCATTTGGTGATAAATAGCAGTCTGATTTTTGCATGAGAGTTTAATTTCTGTTCGCAGAGTTTAAGTCTGTTCTGTCGGACAAAATACATGTGCCGTTTTCGTGGTCTGACCGTTCCAGATTTTTAACCTGTTCTACAATTAAAACTTCCCCTGTTCCAGTGTTCCCATATATCAAAGTTTGTCCGACTAGACACCCTTAAGCTGTTAACAAATTTTCAGTTAGCTATTAATCAACTTTTTTTTCATACGCGGGATCCAGACCTAGTTGGTATAACCTAAATTATTCATTGTAATATTAACACATAATATGTAGTTTTTTTTTTATTTACAATTGGCTTCAACCACAAAGGGTTATTAGCAATGAACTGTATTGACATCAAATTACAAAGTTTTATAAAGTATTAAATTTGGTTAATGAGTCCTATAGTACGTAAAAAATTGAGAGTCTTGGATGAATTATTTTCACTTAAACAATCGTTAAATGTATTAGGTAACTGTTGATGTTGTCGTTCTATAACGTAGAGGGGGCAGTCTATTATTATATGTTGCACTGTTAGTTCACTATCACACACATAACACATTGGAGGGGCTTCCTTCTTTAATATAAAGTCGTGGGTGATCTTCGTATGACCAAGTCGCAATCTGGACATGAGCACTTGGTCTCTTCTCTTAGTAGGATGTTTCGACGGCAAGACACTTTGTTTGATTGTTCTTAATGTAGAGTTTGATTCGTTCCAATTTGTTTGCCATTTTGTCATGATCTTGTTCTTAAAATATTGCTTTAGATCAGTATGAACGCAAGTAGTTATGATGTCTGTTAACGGATTCTTACTCGCATTTTTTGCTAATGTGTCAGCTTTATCATTTCCACTTATCTCGCAATGTGAAGGTACCCAGAGGAACTGAACTAATCTTTGATTTTGTTGACATATCAAGAGTTCCGCCTTAATTAAAAGCAGGACAGGATGTTTGGGGTATACTTGCTTTAAGGCTGTTAATGCACTTAGGGTAACGCTAATGATTATTGAGAATTTTATGGCATGTGTGTTAACAAACGTTAGTGACTGGAGGATAGCAAATAGTTCAGCTGAGAATATGGAGGTTTGGGGAGGGAGCTGGTAGGAACTGTTATAGTTATCTGTTGTGAAAGCCGCTCCTACTCCATTTGCAGATCTGGATGCATCGGTAAAAATATGGATGTGATCATTAAAACCATTTAGTATCTCTAATAATTTCTGATTGAATATTTTTGCTGGTGTGTCACATTTCTTGAATGCAGATAGGTTTGTATTACAATCAGGGAGAGCAATTGTCCATGGTAGCATGCTTTGTCTGACTTTAAAAAATATTGTAAGTGGGTGGAATTATTGTGTCTAAGCTTTGTAACGTTGTACAAAATAATAATATGTAGTTGTACAAAGTTTTTGTAAATATTGGAGTCGACTCATTCAGTCGATACGGAACTGTGCCTAGTAAACGATATTTGTTCTCTCACCTCTAACACACACTGTGTGTACAGAAGAGACACATGTTTGTTAGATCCGGATTATTAGTATAATATAACTGCAGTTATAAATAAAGTTAAAGCTATCAAAAAGCTGATGCACATGTGAGACCGGCTTGGGTAGGTAAGGAATATTGTGTTTGGTTTCGGCAATAAAATCCACCATTTGTTGACATTAGGCGGAAATGATCGTGAGACTCTTTTGAATATCGTGATTTTGGAAATAACAGGTACCCTGTTCACACTTCCTTGAATTTGGAAATAAATAAAGGTATCACGAAGAAGATAAGGAGATTAAAGAAAAGAAAATCTTGGAGACATTTTTTTAAATTTAACGCAAAAATTGAATTTAAACTCTTTTTGTTTTTTAGGTTTTATATATGTAATTAAAAAATAACAGAGCAATTTAGCCACTACCCATTTTCCCCCTCCCCCACCTACAAAAACGTAATTTTTTCGATTTTATTTTTTTAAGTGGGATGCAATCAATTTAAAAATTACAAAAAAATCCCACGCATAGTTGAGACTTTTACAAAACATGTCTATGTTAGGGGAGCCCAAGCGGGGATTTTTGCAGTTACTCGATCGCGTCAGATTATCATATGGGGAGAAACCTGTTTCCCTGCAGATGTACCTCTACCATATATTGGCTCTTAACACAGGGGAATTCGTTAAGGGGGGCCCGAAAAAAAATCTATGCTTAAAAATACTCGAAATTGTCAGATTAAGATAAGGTAAGTTAAGAACATGCAAAAAAGTAAAAAATCTGACGATTTGAGCGGCGCGTAAGGAAATGGGTTAGTTAAAATGTTTCACAAAAAGCGAATAATTCGCGAAATGAACGTTAGATCGAAAAACTAAAAAATACGTGTTCAATATTTTTCACAAATCTATCGAATAATACCAAACACGACCCCCACGGAGAGGGGAGGGGGCTAAATTTAAAATTTTAAATACAAATCCCGCGATATTTCGAAAAATATATATTAGATCGAAAAACTGCAAAATGTACTTAATCAATATTTTTGAAAAATCTATCGAATGGTACTAAACACGACCCCCACGGAAGTGAGGTGGGGGTTACTTTAAGATCATAAATAGGAGCCCCAAATTTTTATTCCAGATTTGGATTCTTTACGTAAAAATAAGCAACTTTTATTTGAAACATTTTTTTCAAATTATGGATAGATGGCGCTATAATCGGAAAAAACGATTGTTGGAAAAGGAAAATTAAATTTAAAAATGGAAAGTCCCCATTAAAATGGAAAACTTTACTTAACTTTTTTTGATTTTAGGACCTATTTTTCACAACCCAATAGGTCCCCAAAGCGCTCGAGTCACTGCACATTTAGCATACTTCGCTCCCCTACTACTATTTATGGACCCGTAGGTTTAATGTACATGTACATAACGTCAAAATGCATATTCCTTTTTTTTTTTAAAAAACCGTATACCTTTCTTTTTGGAGATAACCCAAGTCTAATTTTGTTTTTATCTTTTGTATTTTATCAAAAATTATATTTTAAATTTTTTTTGATTTTTCTGTAAGGTGGATCAGCTTCAAAATAAAAATAAAAAACTGGTTTTTAGTGTTTTTTTGGGGAATTCCCCCATTTTATAGACTTCAAAAGAGATCAAATCAATATTTTTTTATAGGTTATAAACATAATTTGCAAGCCAACAACATAAGCTGCTTGTTCTGGACATCGAAGTAAAAAGCGAAACTAAACAAAAATATCGGAGAGGACCACAAAAAATCAAGTGGTGACTGCTGAAAGAAGGTCTATTCAGGAGAAGAATAGTAGAAAAAATATGTTGGAACATGAAAGGAAGCCCTAATACAATTTGGAGAAAAATGGCCAGTAGTATTAGAGAGACTGCTATTGAAATATGTACTTGGGAAAACGTCAGGAAAAAAGTTTGAGGATAAAGAGACTTGGTGGTGGTCAAACGAAGTACAAGGAAGAGGAGAGAAAATTGTATAAAAAGTGGCAAGAAACCAGATCCGATACAGATCTTCAAAACTATATGGTGGCGAAAAGGGAAGCGAAGGTAGCAATAGCAAAAGCCAAAGCAGAAGCGTATTCAAACCTATACGATCAACTTGATACCAGGGAAGGCGAAACGAAGATATATAAAATAGCCAAACAGAGAGCAAAGAAAGCAAAAGATTTTAATCAGATTAGATGTATCCGAGATGAAAATAATAAAATACTAGTTCACGAAAGGGATGTCAAAAAGAGATGGAGAAAGTACTTTGACAGCTTATTAAATGAAGAATTTGACAGACAGCCTGTAGAGTCAACGGAGACAGTAGCAGCAATGGTCACCAAAATAACCAACGAGGAAGTGGCTCAAGTGCTTCAAAAAATAAAGAAAGGAAAAGCGGTAGGACCAGATGATATTCCTGGGGAAGTATTAAGAGCATTGGGAGAGACAGGAACAAGGTGGCTGGCAGGTCTATTTAATAGAATTATGGAAGTCGGACAAATGCCAGACGAATGGAGCAGCAGTATACTGGTACCTGTTTACAAAAACAAGGGAGATATACAACAATGTAAAAACTACAGGGCTATAAAACTGCTTAGCCACACCATGAAAATATGGGAAAGAGTAATTGATAGGCAAATATGTGAAGAGAACGAAATATCCGAGAATCAATTTGGCTTTATGCAGGGTAGACCAACAACAGATGCAATTTTCATTATAAGGCAGTTGATGGAAAAATACAGGAGTAAAGAAACAAACGCTCATATGGTATTCATTGATCTTGAGAAAGCATATGATAGAGTTCCTCAAAAGATTCTGTGGTGGGCACTCAATAAGGAAGGAGTCCCTGGTGAATATGTAAAGATTGTGAGGAATATGTATGAGGGAGTAACGACTAGTGTTAGGACAGGTGTCGGAGAGACTGATAAATTTCATGTGAAAGTAGGATTGCACCAAGGCTCTGTGCTTAGTCCGTATTTATTCTCATTATTTTTTTACCAGATAACAGCGAAACTACAGGGTAACATTCCATGGTGCTTAATGTATGCTGATGATGTTGTGTTAGTAGGAAATAGTAAAAGATACTTAGAACAAAAACTGGAACAGTGGAGACAAGATCTGGAGGAAAAAGGTTTAAAACTTAGTAGAACAAAAACAGAGTATTTGGAATGTTCATTTAAAGATGGAGCTACTACAAATAAAATGGTATCTTTGGATGGTGAAATGATTGTGAAAAGCAATAGTTTAAGTACCTAGGATCGGTATTACAGAGTAATGGAGAAATAGATGGAGATGCATGCAGTAGAATTAGGGCTGAATGGATGAAATGGAAAGAAGCGAGTGGTGTGTAGTGTGACAGAAAAATTCCAATGAAGCTGAAGGAAAAATTCTATAAAACAGCCATAAAACCGGCTATGATGTACGGAACTGAATGTTGGGCAATGAAAAAGAAAGAGGAACAACGAATGCATGTGGCGGAAATGAGAATGCTTAGATGGATGAGTGGAGTGACAAAGAAAGATATAATTAGAAATGAGTATATTAGGGGAAATCTAGGTGTGGCACCAATTGATGCCAAAATGAGAGAGCATAGGTTAAGATGGTTTGGTCATGTTCAACGTCGAGACATTAATCACCCAATACGAAGAATAGCTGAAGTGCAGATTCCTGGAAGGAGTAGGAGAGGAAGACCAAAGAAGACCAGGGGGGAGACGATAAGGCAGGGCATGTTGGTAAAAGGGTTTAACATTGATATGACCCAAGATAGAATTGTGTGGAGAAATGCAATTGGGGAAGCCGACCCCGCATAGGGATAAGGCAAAGAGAATGATGATAAAACATAATTTGTATAACTGAGACCTTTAGGATATTCAAAAATGGGAAAAGCACGTTCAAGCCCCCCAGAAAATGCCCCAAAAAACCCCAAAAACGAGTGGAGTTTTTAGTGACCTTTTTGGGGTTCGGAACTCGTCTTAGTATATCTGTACATCTATACTTTACTCATCGCTTAGTACAGAGAATTAGTATACCTACAGTTTACAAATCTTACAAAAATATTGAGGACCTAGAAGCTCAAAATTTATTGAAAAATTAGAATTTCAGCTTGTGGAACCTCACATTAAAAAATATTGGGAAATCAAATCTACCGAAGAAACTCAGATTTGGCATAAAAGATGTGAAACTTGACGTTGAAGACGTCGTACAGTCATTAAAATCGCGAAGCGAAATATAGAAAAAAAAAATAATGTGTGTGTAATTTGTACGCACGTAAGAAGTTATACTTCTATTATTATGATTTCAACGAAATTAATATACTTAGCAGGTTATTTGTATTTTATTTAAATATTAAAATAACTTTCTTTACCTACCAATTTTAAAAAAATTTTATTAAAAGGATGCGAAAAATTAAAAAAAAAAAGAATATGAATCGTCCGAGATTTGAACCCGGGACCTCTTGATCTCCGGTCACACGCTCTACCACTGAGCTATATCCCTTTTGCTTTGACAGGTTACAAGATTTCTGATAAATACTGACAAATTTAATAGACCAAGTGGTATACAAAAATACTTTAAATATACTTACTATTATTATAAAATATCTTATTCCCGAGGAAGACAAATCCAAAGACACAAAAATTATAATAAATAATACATTAACTAAGAACACTAATATATCCTTTTATATGATACAATATGACTTATTTGCGCTGACAGCGCTGATACATACATATCTTGAAAGATTAGCAACGAAATACATACTGTCAGTGTGCGCATGCGCCCGGCATTATAAAATTTCACTCTCGATCGTAAATAAGTATAACTTCAAACAGAAAAAATTGCTCATTTTTATCACTACAAGAAAAAACGAATGGCCTATGTTTTCTATCACTGACTGAGACTAATATGTTTGAAGTACGCAAAAGTATGCAAATAGTCCACTACAGACACTCAACTTTTGGCCCTACAGATCTTTTAATGACATGTTTATTGTCTTTCACAGGGACTAAAGCAGGGAGATGGGTTGGCCCCAACATTGTTTAACCTGGCACTGGAGTATGCGATTAGGCAAATGCAAACTAGACGAGGAAACCTACTGACCAACCGAACGGTTCTACTGACTGCTTATGCCGATAATAATAATATTATGGGTAGAAAATCAAAAACGCAAACAAAAAAGGCTAGGTCTGGAAATTCATATACGAAAAACAAAAATAATGATATAGACGAGAAGAAATATAGTACCACACAACATTATACACGAAGATTGAAGCGGTTGGAAAGTTTACATACCTGTGAGTAGAAATATAATTATGCCGACGGATCAGAAGATGGAGAAATACGGAAGAGGACAACGCAGGCAAACAGAGCTTATTTTTCCCTCTCCCATATATATCGGTCTAAAAGTGTCCACTGAAACAAAAAGATGAGAATCTATAAAACCTTAATTCTACCAATAGCATGCTATGACAGTGAAGCATGGGTCCTGAAAGAAACATCCAACCATAAAGTTGTAAGGAAAGTAATGAGGAGAACACTGTGACCTGTGAGGGAAAACGGAATCTTCAGAAGTCGATACAACAACGATGGAAACCACGATTCTACGTATGGAACCCGCGAGAAAAATATTTCTCACTGCAATGGCTGACTTTTCTCACAGCCTGAGAAATTGTTCTCGTTTTGAATGTATGTAAGTAGTGAGAGAAGTTGCACATTGTATAGCATCCACAGAAAGAAATATTTTTTGATAAATAAATATTGTTTTTTGCTTAATTTCAATGTTCAAGCTGCCACCCACCTTCCTCTTGGTAGGTTGAATATTGAATATAAGCTGAAGACAATATTTATTTGTCAAATAAACATTTTTCTCTGTTTTTTGTCAATAGTAGAATGTATTTTGAGTTAAATAAATTGCATACATTCTTCTTTTTGTGCCAATTAATTTAATTCAAAATAATTTTCTTTGGACATCCTGTATCAATAATTCTGTTCATGTTAATCTTACTGAATAGAGAATTAAATGACCTTTCAAATAAGGTAGCACACGACCCATATTCCCTATTTAAAAATAAAGGGTGGGGAAAATCACAGATGTGAGGGGGTTTACAAATGACAAATATATGGACTGCAAAAATGTGTCCCTTAGATCAAAAATCGACCTGTTTCTTCATTTCCTTAAAATCTAATAAATGCTGCCAAATATCGAGGTGGACTGTTTTCTTTGACCCACTGTGTATATCCCTATTAAAGTAATAAACATTTTTTTTAATATGCCTTTATAGTATAGGAACCGAAGCTTTTCACCTCGCAATTTTTACAGAATGGATCGATTTGCTTGAAAATTTGAGAATAAGTAGTTGATAGTTGAAGGATCAAAATCTATAAGATTAGTGTCTTTTGCATTCTTTCGTGTCTTCAACGTCTACCGTGGTTTTCTTTAAATATTTTGAATTTATTGTACATTGTATAAGGTTGTGATATTTATTTATAACGTTGTGAATATTTCCGTTAAACATGCGTTGTGCCGTTTTGGATGTGGATCTGACCAGAGCCGCCGCTAACAGTTTGGCCGCCCGCGTGCAGTTCCTATTAAGCCGCCCCCTCTTAACTATAACTATTGGATTTATCTTTTAGAGAGTCCCTTAGTTTTCTTACATACATAAGGGTGTGAAAAAAGAAAAAGAATACTTCACAAATAATTACCATTTAATAATGATAATTTGAAATAAAATATTTTAAAACTATACAAAAATATTCTTAAGAAATACTTACTACAAAACAAAAATGTAATTATTATATCCTTAAATAATACAAATTGTTACAAAATTATTTAAATGATTGCTTGTTTTAAAAATACATTACAAGAAAGTACAAATTTTTATTATTAAAATTATAATCTACTCTGCAGGTTCTTGAGAATTAAATAAGCTAGGTACAATTTCATATTAAACGTTTTTTCGTATCTCTGATGCTAATCTTTCTATTCTGGAGAAAATACCATTTTTTTCCAAACTACAAAAATTCGTTATTCGCTTTTATCTCCATTTTTTTAAACTAATCACTCTAAGCCGGCCAAACTTCTGGAACCTATTAATAATACATTAATAAAGAAGACCAAATAAGGTCAATGACTAATTTAAATTAAGGTGGTGTTTGGGGGGTGGTGTTAAATCACTTTTTCGCTGAAGAAAAATAGGACTTGCCATACTTTTCATTATATGTCACTTAATTTTTGAGATAGAGACTTTTTTTATTTCTGGAGATAGATATTTTTAAATAATTTAAATTACTTTAAACAAGTTATCCTCGAAAAATGCACAGTTTTCCCGTCTTTTGACTGAAACTACAATATTTAGCATTTGACCAAGAATAGCTACCTATAACAAAGTATAGCTCGATTACTATTGGCCGTAAAGAAAATTAGAAAAAAAAAACGGTTTTGTTTATTTTTTCAAAAGGTACATTTTTATTAAGTCAAGTTGTTTTGATAAAACGAAAACTTTTTAAGTTATTAGCAGAAAACTGATTAAAACCATTGATTTTTTCGATATAAAACTAACGTTTTGTATAGCGAATAAATCGAAAACTATTCATTTTATCAAAAAAAATGTATTGAACGTTTTTTGCTTAGAATGAACGTTTTTACCAACTTTTGTGGTTAAACTATAATAAAACATATCAACCCCTGACATGGGGTGGTAATCACCCCCATAGTAAAAGCGCCTTTCGGCATCATATGGATTTTGATCCTTGGATAATCCACTAGTTATTCTCAAATTTTCAAACAAATCGATCCATTCCGTAAAAATTGTGAGGTTTTGTGCTATTTTCAGCTTCATTACTTGGACTATTAGGTATAAACTGCTCGTCAAAAGTTAGGGATATAGAAAATTATGGTGATTTTCATAGTTGATTTTTTCGCGAACAGACGGATTCCGTTATTTTTTTTTATTTTAGCCTTTTCTTTAGTATTTACACACTTGTACAAAAGTTTACTCAAACTTATTTTTTGTACTTATACCGAGGGGAAGAAAAAAATATGTTTTTCTTGTGTTAAGTTTGAGACACCCTGTAGGGAGAACGAGGTACAAATGTGAGTATACATCAGAATAATATTGTAGTGTTATGTTTTGTGAACATGCTGTTGTTTGAATGTCCCTGATATCTTTAGAAACAAAAAAAAATAGAGGGTTTTGTAATGTAACATGTGCTTTAATCGAAACAAAAGTTTGAGACACCTTGTAGGGAGAAAAAGGCACAAAGGTGAGTATACCCCGATATTTTGTTGTAGTCTTAAATTTTTTGAATATTTTATTTTTTTAATTTCTCTGATATCTCTAATAACAAGGAAACTAGACGGTCTTACCCTTTAATATGTTTTTCTATGTTTCATATGTGTGATGTGACGCATGTCGCCAGTTAAAACACATATTAAAGAGTAATCTCGTCTAGTTTCTTTGTTATTAAAGATATCAGAGAAATTAAAAAAATAAAATATTCACAAAATATAAAACTAAAACAAAATATGGAGGTATACTCACCTTTGTGCCTTTTTCTCCCTACAAGGTGTCTCAAACTTTTGTCTCGGTTAAAACACATGTTAAATTACAAAACCGTCAATTTTTTTATTTCTACAGATATCAGAGACATTCAAAAAACAAAATGTTCACAAAATATAAGACTACAATACGATTTCGATATATACTCCCATTTGTATCTCGTCTTCCCTACAGGGCGTCTCAAACTTAACATAAGAAAAACGTTTCTGTTCTTCCACCCGGTATAAGTACAAAAAAAAAGTTTGGGTCAACCTTTGCATAACTGTGTAAATACTAAAGAAAAGTTTAAAATAATAAAAAAAAAATAGCGGAATCCGTTAATCTGTTCACGAAAAAATCTATTATAAAAATTCAGCAGAAATTTCTATATCCCTAACTTTTGACGAGCAGTTTATAATATACTTTTTCTACGGCCGTGCTAATAGAACCACTCGCACGCATTTCGTTTCCGAAAGATGCATTTTCCTGCACGGCGTGCGGGAAAGTAAAATACCTGGTAATATGGGATTTTAATATATTATAATTACATGCAATAAACTAATATTTAGATATTATGTACTAATTTATTTCAAATTTATCTTATCGTGTTCATGTTTTAATGAAATTAGCGCGATAATTCAATAAAATAAAATTTTGTTGACATAATATTTAAAAGTCAGATCAGTAGACAATTACAATGGTGTTGAATCGTCGTTATGGAAACCAATATCATCGTCGTGGTAACCCATTACAGTCAAACCCGCTTAATGGAATAGCCTTCGTACCAAGCAAAAGTATTCCTATAACCGGGATATTCTAATAACCGATCATTGGTGGCTAGTAGAAACGTTTCGGGACCTCAAATTTCTATTCCTTAAAGCGGGATATTCCTGTAACAGGTATTCTAATAAGCGGGCTCGACTGTATATTGAAAGTTTGCTTTTGACAACCTTGGCAAAGAATTAATTTGTGTATTTTCACTTCTCAATAAAAATTTATATAACTCTATTTTTTGTGCCTTTTTTCCAAACGTACGGCCCTACAAAATAGTTATTTTCTTAACTAGTGCGGAAAGTGATACTTTCACGCACGAGACTGCCGTTGACCCGAACGACGCGATAGCGGAGTTCGGGCAAGCAGTCGAGTGCGGGGAAGACACTTTCCGCATGAGTTAGGAACAATATTTTTTCTAGGGCCGTACGTTTGGCAAAAAGCCGCAAAAATAGAGTTATACCAATTTTTATTTAGAAGTGAAAATACACAAATTAATTCTTTGACAGAGTTATCAAAACCAAACTTTCAATTTAATTTGTTACCACGACGACGGTATTGGTATCCATGACGTCGATTCAAAACAATTGTAATTGTCTACTGATCTGACTTTTAAATATTATGTCCAGATAAATTTGTTTCATCGAATTATCGCGCTAATTTCATTAAAACATGAACACAATAAGATAAATTTGAAATAAATTAGCAAATAATATATAAATATTAGTTAATTGCATGTACTATAATATATTATAATGCCATATTACAAGGTATTTTACTTCGTGCGGGAAATTGCAACTTTCGGAAACGAAATTCGTGTGTGAAAGTGGATCTTTTAGCACGGCCGTAGAAGAAATATTGTTCCTATCTCATGCGGAAAGTGTCTTCCCCGCACTCGACTGCTTGCCTGAACTGCGGTATCGCGTCGTTCGGGTCAACGGCAGTCTCGTGCGTGAAAGTATCACTTTCCGCACTAGTTACGAAAATATTATAACTATTTGATAGGTCATTGTCAAATAAAAATATGTCAAAAAAGTCAAACAGGTGTTATCATATTTGCTTCAAATATTCATCATAGTCTATTCATCAGTTTTGTGATTGATTTATGTAAATGTCTTGAATGTTTATCAAACTTAAACCCTTCTTTTGTCTTTGCACGTCAATGAAACACATTCGTTCGAGCCTGCATTGCACATGGTTTACTAATTATTGAAGTTTTTGTTCCAAGCAGTAAAAATAACGTTCGACATCGGGAGTACTGAAGGTGGGTGGTCCGTACTCAAAACATTTTATGATCTCTCTGATACACATCTTTCAAAATATATGTTTGCACGGTGGATCGTCTGCCGATGTGCGTAAAAATATATATGTTGTTTGGAAATTACACACAGATCTTTTCGTACGAGAAATTCGGATTGGAATTTTAATAACTGTCTGTTGAGGTTCGAATATTTTTTGTTGATTTCAGAAAAAACTATAACCCCGTATTACAAATACAGTGATGTAACCGGGCCGCTAATAACCGGCAAAATATCGCAAAAGATGGAAAACATAATGCATCGTGCATTAAAAAGAGATAAAAATAGGTGGAAATTATCGATATAAACGTATAAATTAACATTACGTTACAGTTTCTCACCTTTAGACGTCTAATGTATTTTATTAAATTGTCCTGTCACAGTGACAGTTGTCATACTCCTCCGATATGTCTAAAGGTGGGAAACTATGTAATGTAATGTTAATTTATAAGTGTATATCGATAATTTCCACCTCTAATAGTTTCATAAAATTTTAGTTGTAAGTTATTATACCAGTGTAGTTTTCTGGCTGTTTTTATTTGCTTTTTTGAATAGAAGTATAATTTTAATCGTTTTAAGAAGATTTCGCGGTGTATTTTGCTGGCGAGTTACGTCGTTATGTTCTATAGTCAAATGTGTTTTGTAGATCTACAAAGTAATAGTAGGTGCGAATGTTATACATATTCCAACAATGATTTTTTATGGTTCGACTCACGAAGAAGATTATAGTGTTATGGGATTTTCCAAATCTTCCAACTTTGTTCTTCCGGTAATTAAATATCGATTGCAATGCTCGTTTAGGAACAGTGCTAAGAAAAAGTTTACTTTTTAATAATTTTGGGTATTTTTATCGCAATTTCAAATCATGGTATTTGTTACCTTTTTATATTTAGCAGTCTTTAACAATATTTAACAATATTTAACAATATTTAACAATATTTAACAATATTTAACAATATTTAACAATATTTAACAATATTTAACAATATTTGCCTCAGATCAAACACAACTCACTTATAGGCAATTGATTATGTATTTTAGAAAGGAACTACAACATTAACGGGGTTTTATTGTTTTATACAGTCAATGGACTTTTAAATATGAAAAACCCGCGGAGTGCTACCATTTAAAGGGGTGCGTTTTTGAGAAAGAGGTGAATTAGTCCCTAGGCATAAGGCGAATTTGGGTGAGTTCTATGCACTTTTGGTACAAAGACGTCTACAGGAAAATTGTTCCAGGTTAAATTTACTATCGAAACATCACATTTTAAAGTCAAAAATATTTTTTTTACAAAAATATATTCAAAAGAAAAGCTAGAAAGAAACACGAAAGATAGCAATTTGGTTTTATTGCCCTATAACTTTTTCCACGGAAGTATAGGTATCGGTATTCCTCTACAGAAAAAAACCTACATCCTCCATCTTTGAAATGACGTTTGATAGAAGTCTCTACCATTTACAGTTTCCAGAATATTATTTTCCAAAGTTCGCCACTCACAGCGATTTTGGCCCATTATCCCTGTTACTTCTCAAACATTGTTCTGTAACTTTTTTCTACGTAACTTTAGGTATAAGAAATGTTACATTTTAATAGGAATAAATCAATCAAGAATTCAATTTCCTTTAAATGGTCTATTGTAGAAGGCTCTATGATTATTTTTAAGCAAGATATGGTTGTTCAAAATTTTATAGTTTTAATGATTTTTGATATATTTTACGATTATTTTTAAAAATCTCATAACTTCTTTTATTGTATATTTAGGTATATACATTGTTTGTACAATAAAAAAGCTTATTTTCTTTACTTTAAAATGGTGTATTGTACTACGGATATCTTGTTTAAAAATAGTCCTAGAATTTTTTGAAAGACACCATTTTAAAGGACAGAAAATAAGATTTATTTATTCCACAATGTATACACCTAAATGTATAAGAAAAAAGTCATAACGAGAAATTTAAAAAATATTTATTAAAAATATCAAAAATCATTAAAAGAATAAAACTTTGAAAACGCATAACTTGCTCAAAAAGAGGAGTATAATCTTATACAATAGACCATTTTGAAAGTAATTAATTTCTCTTTCTACTAAATGTACCAATACTGGGTCCAGTGAGAATCGAAGAACAAGAGTATAGAAGTAGTACGAATAGAGAAATTTTGGAAGAATTAAATGGTAAAGATATAGTAAAGAAAATAAATATACAAAGAACCAAAGGGCTAGGTCATATATGGAGATCAGGACCAGAATCAGTATCAAAAGCTATGATATTGCGGCAACCAGGAGGAAAAAGGAGAAGTGATCGACCCAGATTGAGTTACGAGTGTTAAGAGTACAAAATTGGAACACCAAGGAGCAATATAGCAAAGAATGGAAGCTGATTCTAGAACTAGCCAAGACCCCCCATGGGTTGTAGTGTCAATGATGATGATGACCATATTCATATATTGAATACGATTTATTAATGAATTTATTAAAACCTAATTAAAATCAGTTATTTAAACCAAACACCAAAGAAATTCGTTTTCTACTCAATTTATCACAAAACTGCAGTAGGGAAACCAGCGTTTCGCAATCAACTCAAAGTTCTCTGAAACCGGAACAAATAGAGCTAAACCACCAAAGCCTCTTCAAAACAATATTGTATCACATCCCGTCAGGTAGCTCAAACTGTAAAAGCGATAAAATACCTCAAAATCAATTGAGTCAACAGCGAATATCTGTTTCAGATTGCAGCCAATTGCGAAGCCAACGATAAATAACAAACATTCATATTGAGACCAGTGTCGGCACGTAGTGTTATATTTTCTGTAAGAAAATTTTAGCAGAACCAAATATTTTCCAAAAGTAACTTAATTTGTTCTGTACGGTTCTGAAGCTGTTGTTTTGGCCGCACATAGTGTCGGCACGTATAGGCCAGGGTAATAAGACAAAAATATACCCTGTTCGTGACACTTCAACAGCCAGGGCACTGAAGCGTTTATTCGACAGGTAATGCCTATAGGAACAAATTGTAACTATTTCCTGCGTAGGATCTGGCGGCCATTTTTATTTATAAACAATTTAGTGTCGAAAAAGGACTTTTTTCCCTTTTTTTTTCAAATTAATGAAAAACAGTAAGACTTATAAGACTTTTCTTAGTACAGACATCTTCGAGAGAATGGAAAAAGCTTTAAAATGGCGTATTAAAAATAGACCAGGGTAATAAGCTGAGAATTGACCATGTTCGGGACACTCAAAGATCCAGGTAGCTGACTACTTTTTTAGTTATTGTGGACCTATAGGAACAAAACCTATCTGTTTCCTGCCTAAAGTTCGCGTCCGTTTTTAATGATTAACAATTTAGTGCAAAAATCGCGATTTTTTCGATTTTTTGCACCCCATTCAAAAGCTAAACAGTTGACATAAAACTACAAAATTAAATTTTTTAGAACACTTAAATATCTTCAAAACGCCGATTTTTGAAAGTTAAAAAGCTAATTTGTTGCTACGCAAACTGCAAAATAAGTGAAAATAGTTTTTTGTTAATAGCTTTTACTAAAACTACTTTATAACTTTAAGGTTTCACCCAAAGTTGTGTATTGGGGTACTTAACAAACCCTTAAAATTTGAGACCGATCCATTAATTAGTTTAAAAGTTATTCTATTTGATTATCCCAGAGACCCTTATTTTGCAATAACATAAGACAGAAAATAATAATGAAGACAATTCTGCGTATGTCAAATGAGAAGTGAAAGTAGAAAAGTGATATTATCAAAATGTACTACAAAAAGATAAAAAATTATCTAATATAGTCAAAAATAGTAATGCCAAATTTTTGAAATTTTGTAGTTTATAAACATTTTGAACAACTTTAAAAATATTGTCCGTAGAAAAAATCATTTTACATATTCGAAAAGTTAGTATTCTACACGAATTTTTAAAAATATTGTTGAGTTGGTGACTAGTTGTGGTAAGTGAAGGGGGAGCTGAGAGCCGACAAATGCACGAGTTCAAAAACTAAAAAAGGCAACTTAAAACTACTATCATTTTCTATATCTCGGGATCTATTGAATATATTTTGATCTCGGAGTAAACATGGATGTTTACTCCCATTGGAGTACGAAGGGAACCATTCTCGTTGGAACTTTACCGCGCTGAGCAGATGGGACGTGAATTATAAATTGTAAAATTCCCTCATCTTCCTTAGTCTCAGCATCCGTTATGGCTTGCAAATTGTAGAAGCCTCGGAGGTGTTACCAGAGAAGTTTCCCATTGTTTTCAGTCTGGTAGGATGTAGAATGACATTTTTGGATGTTGTTTTATGTGCTATAAGATTGAAAACTTAGTTTTTTGATAGCAGTGATGGCAGACCCTGCCATTTTATTCATTGCAATACGTGACTGCACGCCGGGGTTTGTCCTAGTTGGGTCAGAGAGAGCAGCATATGTGCCTCCTGATGAGAGACTAATAAGTTTCGAAACCGGTAGAGGTGCTTGCTGCACTCTCTGATTGAACTGGAATAATGATGCGGCTGTAGTTTCGCGTTGCAACGAAATTGAAAATGTATTAGTTTGAAATTGCTTTTTTCATATTTTAACTCGGTGGATTCGTAGATTCCCCCTAGTAACCGTTTGAACCACAATTTTGAAAAATCGTAGAGGGTGCTGTGAAGATACAATGTTTATGCAAATTTTTTAACAAAAAAAAATCCCATTATTTAAAATGGCATTAATGAAATTCCTTAATTATTATAAACAAATTAGCTGTGGATTAAAAAAAAACAAATGGCTAACTTTGGCCCTAATGAACCCAAACTAAATTTTTTATATGAAAATTCGTGTTAAAATACTAGCTTTCCGAATATATAAAAAGATTGTTCCTACGGACAATATTTGTCAAGTTATTCTAAATGTTTATAAACTACAAAATTTCAAAAATTTGGCATTAGGATTTTTCATTATACTGATTAATTTTTTTCATCTTTTTTTAATACATTTTGATACTATCAGCCTTCTACTTTCGTTTGGCATACTCAGAATTGCCCGATATTTATTATTTTCTGTCTTATGTTATGGCAAAATAAATGTTTCTGGGATAAACAAATAGAAAAACTTTTAAACTAATTAATGGATCGGTCTCAAATTTTGAGGGTTTGTTAAGTACCAAAATAACCAACTTTGAGTGAAACCCTAAAATTCTATGTTAAATTTAGTAAAAGTTATTAACAAATATCGACTTTCATTTATTTTGCAATTTGTGAAGCAACAAATTAACTTTTTAACTTTCAAAAATCAGTATTTTGAAAGTTTTTTAATGTTCTAAAAAATTACGTCATTTTTGCAATAAATTGTTAATAATTAAAAAACGGACGCGAACTCTAGGCAGGAAACAGGTAGGTTTTCTTTCTATAGGTCTACAATAACTAAAAAAGTAGTCAGCTACCTGGATCTTTGAATGTCCTGAGAAAATCGTGAGTACCCTGGAGTAAAAGCTTAATACACTCATTTATTGTTACCATAATAATTGCGAAAAAATTCGAAATTGCAAAAAAATTAATTTTGCATTAAGTACTGTAAAAATAAGTCTAGAGCTTTAAAATTTTTGTCAAATGAGGGTTCTTTGGTGCTTAATATGTGAAAAAAATTTCAAAGCGATTCATTCAATTGTTTAAATTTTATTCAAATTGTTTATTCCAGAGAGTTTTTTTCTGCAATAACATAAGTCAGAAAAAAATAATGTTTATATCGGCCCAAGTAATTATTTTTGATTAACTTTTTAATAATTTTTTTGCCGAAAACTTTTCAAGACGAGGTAAACAGTAGGTACCCTGTGCACCAGGTACTCCGGAAATTACTTCCGATGTCATATTTGTCGTTAGCGGCCCCAAAAACCCCCGAATAATGATTTTTGACTAATTTTTAATCAATTTTCCGATAACTCCACAAGACACAGTAGGTACCCTGGGCACCAAGTACTACGGAGATCACTTTTGGCGTCATATTCGTTTTCAGAGACCCCAAAAACTTCCCAGTAACAAAATTTAACTCATTTCCGCCGATTATTGACCAGTTTTAAATTTTTTTATTGTCTGTTTGAGATGCACTTTAAGAATGCATTTTTTGTGTGCAGTTTATCAATATTATATCATGGCTCGGGGTCACAAAGTTTCCTGGCGCATTCACGAATCGAATGCAAAAAGAATTATTAAGATCCGTCTTGTTTTCTTTTTGGAGGTTCAGTGCTTTATTGCTTCGACCATTAGGATTAGAACAACAAAACGTCAATTTTGGGTTTAAGAGGCTTATAATTTGCAGTTCATTCGGTTTAGTATACTCTATATTTTCCTAACACGGGTGCCGAAATGTTCATTTCCTCACTTATAAAATCTTTAGGTTCTATAAAATACAAAAAATAACTACAACACGCCTCTGTTCGGAAACAAGTATCGACTCCATTCGCAAACAGCTTCCACTAGTTTTCCGTGGCGAAGCTCTAAATTTCTACCCCCGATGTTTCAATTTTCAAGTGGTTATTATTCCCGATTCATAAACAGCTTTTAACAAGTCAATTGGTTTATTTTGAGCCGGTTATCGGTTAATGGATAAAAGCCCTTATTGGTCGTGGAAAGTGAAGAGGTTTTCCCGTGAAAAGTGGCTCTGATTTATCGGAAATGTCAATTACATCGGGTACTTATGTCTCTGATTTGTTTTCGGTCGTGTCGAGGCTGTGTTGTGGATTTTTGATTTATAGCCTTTGATGAAAAAGTGTGTCATCGGAAAAGTTATTATTGTTCTGTTTTGCCATCTGAACGTGATAGCGATGGATGGTAATTTGTAGCTCGTACTTCTAACATAATAAATTTTGTCAAAGCTTACAAACTATTTATGTTTTTGCTTAAAATGAATTTATATTGACAATTTAACTAATTTAAGAATCTTTTAAATTGGGTGCAAAATTGTGAGTACGCTTTAAATTAATTCTAAAAAAGAGTTATGGTTTTCTTGCTTCTTTTAACTTTTATTTACACAGAAAATGTTCACATCTTCTGTATAATAGAGAAGTTTCCCTAGATATCATAAAAACTATTAAAAAAATTTACCAAAATAACAAAATGGAGGTCAAAATATATGGACCACTTACAGAACCTACTACAGATATAGGCAGTGGAATAAGACCGGGAGCCTCCCCTATGCTTTTCAATTTAATCATGGAAGAAATCATCAAAAGCGTAAAAAAAAGATGATATATAACGGAAAACAAAGAATTAAAAATACTTAAAACAAACTAAAAATATTTTGTTACACAGACAATGCAACATTGATAGCCCAAGATGAAGATAGTATGCAAAGATTAGTCTACAGATTTAACATGAGAGCAAAATAATTCAAGATGACAATTTTATTTCAGAAATTAAGTATAAAAAGCAAATAGACTGGCATGATGCCTTAATGACGGAACTGACAGATTAACACTGAGATGAAGTCAAGAACTTATAAAGCTAGTGTAAGAACAATGATGACATATACGTCAGAAACGTGTTCTGTGGGACTAGAAACCTCAAATTATTTTAGTGATGACAACTTTGGCATGGTTCTGATTAATATTCGTTCTATAAGAAATAAAACTGATGAATTATTTTTGCTTCAGGAGGAATTAGGATTTCCCCCGATAGTTGCGGTTACAGAGCACTGGCTTGAAGTCAACCAGCCTTTTTTTGTAGAAAAATATACCACAATTGTCAGGTATGATCGTCCAAGTTCGGCTCATGGAGGCACCCTAATTCTCTCTAGAAATAATGATTTTTCTCTGGTAACAAAATATGACTTTTTGTTAAGTGAATCCGTCTTTGAGTTTTCCTTAGTTTATAATAAAAATCTTAATCTTTACATTATTTGCATTTACAAATCACCTGACTCTTCAGTGGAAATATTTTTTTAGAACCTGCTAAATTTGTTAGATGACCTGCCTCATAAAAGCAGAAAAATTCTATGCGGTGACTAACATTAATAATGCTGCTGCTTGTGCTACCCAAGTGTCCCTGGTCAACATATTTGAATAATATGGTCTCTCAATGCACGTTAATTCTCCTACAAGGATTACAAAAACTACATCTACCATAATCGATTATATTGTCTCAGATTTCTCACCCCTTGATGTCTGCTCTACAGTTATTAATGCGGGACTATCTGATCATGAAGCAGTGTATACGAAGTTTAACATCTTCAGCAAACCCTCCTCAAAAACCCGACGTTTAGGTAGGATTTTTTCCGCCCAGAATTTTCGTAAATTCCAAAATTTATGCTTAAATTCTGAGTGACAGTTGCCTTCTATAGACGTGGACTATAATTTCAGTGTTTTTCTAGATAAGCTTCTCCGCATCTTCAATAAGGTATTTCCTTTAATTCCTATTAAGCCAAAACATCGGAAACCTTGGGTTACGAAAGGTATCCGCATATCAGCCAAGAATATGCGTTCACTTCTATACATCAAGAAATTTACTAAGAATGTTTCTGTCACTGAATATATCACGAAGTACAGGACAGCATATCTAAAACTTGTCAAATCAGCTAAAAAAGCCTATTATCAAAATCGTCTGGGAAGCTCTAAAAGTGTTGCAAAAGAAACCTGGTCTATAATAAAAGATCTTCGAAATAAAACTCATACAGCTCAATAATTTTCCCTTCCAAATCCTGAAAGTCTAAACGATTACTTCGTTAATGTGAGTAAAAATATAACATCAACTATTTTGTCGTAACAAGATCCCATTTCTTATCTCCCTAAATCAAGAAAGGTCTCGAATTCATTCTTTTTAAAGGAAGTCGATAACTCTGAGCTGACCCAAACAATCAATAGTATCAAAAGCAAATCATCCTGTAGTACTGATGGACTATCTATAAAAATTTTCTCTAATCTCACAGAAAATGTGTTGGAAATCCTCGTCTCACTAATTAATGATTCGTTCGAAAAAGGTAAATTTCCAGAGTGCCTAAAGACAGCCATTATTATTCCTCTTCATAAGGATGGTGAAAAATCTAATGCCTGCAACTATAGACCTATTGCCTTACTACCGGCACTCTCCAAAATTATTGAGAGACTCATTAAAACTCGACTTATGTCCTTTATCGTTAATAACAATATTTTATCTCAAAATCAGTTCGGCTTTTTAACTAATAAATGTACCACTGATGCCATGTTTTCTGTACTACATGAGGTTTATCAAGGACTAAACAATAATCTTTATACTGCCATTGTTTTTTGTGAATATGCCAAAGCTTTTGATTGTGTAAATCACGACATATTGATTAAAAAACTAAATTTCTATGGAATTAAAGGTATTTTTTTGAATCAGTTCCAATCCTACTTTAATAATAGGAAACAACTAGTTAGAGCAAATGATACTGACTCTAGTCTCAAAAACATTGTATGTGGAGTAGCGCAAGGTTCAGTATTGGGTCCTCTTTTGTTCCTTATCTTTATAAATGACATCACTAATTCAAAAATTGATAAGAAAATTTTTCTTTTTTCTGATGATACCAGTATCACTTGGAGCAACTCAACTATTGCATCTCTTCATGAAACTATAACTTCGGATCTACTGACGATAAAGACCTGGTCTGACTCTAATTTACTCTCTTTTAACGTAGATAAAACAGTAGCATTATGCTATAAACGAGCTCTTCAACCTTTGCCTCTTAATAACAGCCAGATCAGTACCGTTGATTCTGTAAAATTTCTTGGTATTTTTTTAGACAGCAACCTCAAATGGTCCCTTCATATCGATTCGTTAAGTAAGAAACTCGCCTCAGCTTGCTATGCAATAAGATCTGTCTCAAAGGAACTCAATTTATCATCTTCTAAAATAACATATTTTTCGTTGTTCGAGTCTCATCTTCGATATGGTCTTCCTTTTTGGGGTTCTAGTACAGCTGCTCAATTTGATGTTATTTTTAAATTGCAAAAAAGAGCAATAAGATATCTGTTTGGCCTCAGAAGATCTACACATTGCAGAAGTTACTTCAGAAATCACGAAATTCTAACACTTTCATCTTTATATATTCTAGAAACGGTTTGTTTAATTCGTAAACACCTTCATGTCTTTCCAGCAAGGCCCAATCATATTTACTCCACCAGAAATTCAATCTTTGATATTTATTTACCGATCCCATCCACTGAGTTAATAAAGAAATCTATATTATATTCCGCAAAAAAACTTTACAACCATCTCCCTTTACAACTTAAATCTGCAACATCTTTCCCAAAGTTCCGTAAAATGACCAAAGCCTATCTATCTAAAAGACCATATTATTCAGTGGAAGAATTTCTTAATTAACAACTAAGAAAATTGGATTTCATACGCAGTAGCTTAAACTGTCAATTCCTAATGTTGTATTTTATTTGTTGTAAGTAAGTTCAATTTGCAATTTATATAAATTTTGCAATTAATTTATTATTATTATTTGTTGTTGATATTATTTTTCTTTTGACACGATATAGCCACACCGCATAAACTACTGAGAACGACAGAGATGAAAGTACTGAGAAGAATTACAGGAAATACACTGAGAGATCGCAAGAGGGGCGAAAACATTCGAAAAAAATGTACCGTACAGTTTTTAATCGAATCGACACTTAATAGAAAAAAAGTAAAGTAGAAAAGTAAAATAAAAAAGTAAGAATAAATATAATTATCTAAAGAACAGTGAATATAGAAACAATAAAAACAGATACTCTTTAGAAAAAATATACATTTGTTCTACAGCAAAATGAATCGAAAGAAGAACTAGAAAATATGAATTAAAACAAGGAAATTTAAGGGTCAATATAAAACAAAAAACAGTGAGGATCCAATTTTAATACCTTTATGTTTTATCATGTAATAATAATATTACATGGAAACCTGTGTATTTAAAAATGTATCTCCAATCTATCTTAGTGTCTAAAATAGTCAGGAAATGAAACTATCCGAACTTAACTTACTGCTAAGCTAATTCTAAATTCCCTTATAACTTATCTATCTCATAGCTCAGCAGTCAAGATACTGCACCGAGAGAAAAAAATTCTTGACATAAAGAAACTTTAAAGAAATTTATATTTAAGAAAGATCGACTTGACATATTGCTTAAGAAATATATCTTTGTATATAATATTTAATGTTCAAAAATATTTTAAACTAATTTTACTATAACCAAATACATATATCTTAAACATGATTAAACTATCACTTTCTGGCAAACTTCAAACCCATTTATCATTCCCATTTCAGAGGTCAACGAGTAAAGTACTCCTCGCTTATCACCTCTGCTAATAGTATTTTATATAAAGACTAGTTAGTTAATGTGTTGTGTTTACCAAATTAAAACACCGGTAAGTCGATTTTAATTAACAGCAAATATCGACAACCAAAAATATAGGCCAGTTCTTACTGGCCATACATATTTAATATTTTGGCATCCAGAATATTAAAATTAAATTATGGCATCCACATCATCTCAAACATCATCACAAACAGTATAACGTAGCTTCGCTGCAGTAACAAAAATCACACCAAAAAAATCTACAACAGCAATATCATGTCCCAGTAGAACTTTCGCCATCGTTATGAACGCTCTTCCAGACGTCGTGCTATTTGATTACATCATTGCAATTGGCGAAATTGTTACCCCTAAAGAAATAACTTTTGTTTCACGAATTTCTAACCCGCGTATATGCATATATCTTTCTTCCTTATCCGTAGTGGATAATCTTCTACAAAATTATCCGACCATTACTGTCAGAAATCAAACAATACCTATTCGCAGACTTATTACACCTGCAAAGAGGCTACTACTGTCCAACGTGAGCACTTCGATCCCGAATTCACTCATAGAGCAAACACTTAAAGACGAACTTCGATTACAACTTGCTTCTCCTATCTCTTTTATCCGATGCGGTTCACCTGAGGACGAATACGCTCACATTTTCAGTTTTCGACGCTCTATCTATATTATACCGTATAAAGAAAACTTTGAATTAAATACCTCAATTGTAATATCGCATGAAAATTCCAATAATAGAATCTTTATCACTTCGGATAAACTTGAATGTTTTTATGTAAACAAGCTGGACACACGGCAGACTCCTATCCTAACCCTCAAGAAATACTTAGCAATCCTTCTCAAAATACAACTTCTAGCCTAATCCCATTTGAACCTCCTTCTACTGTATCACCTACTTCCTCCTCCTCAAAAGAAGAAATCAATCCAACTAATACCGACTTAACAATTCCAAACGAACAATCTCTAATGTCAGTGTCCTTGTCCTCAAATCCTTGCATCAAAAGAACTTATTCTACCGACACAAGCCTCGAATCACCCACTTTATCGGTTACTGATAACCCCCCAGACTTAAACCCTATAAATGCTCAATCTTCCACAGCCTTTGCAACTCCCAAACAGCTCCTAAAAAGAAATTAAAAACTGATGACAAAGAACTTGGTAAAATTACTCCCTCTGCTCAATCAACTATTGAACAATTAATTAGTGCTAATCCAGAAAAATTTTCGTTGACAGCAGTACAACTTATTGCCTTCCTGGAAAATTCCTTTGGTAGCAGTGATCCTCTCAATGAAGCTGATAACTTTACCACCAACATTAAGTCTCTTTTAGAAGACCTTACGCAAATATATCAAACTGTATCTGATAGATCGCTTAGAAATCGCATTACAAGATTATCTAAAAAGCTAAAAATTACATTAAATCCCGTAGACGCTGACGAAGTTGCAAGCCTAACGTCCAATAATTCATGTGACTTCAACACCAATGATGCCGATCATTTCTAAAAATAAAAAATATCTTTTCACTATTCTACAATGGAATTGCGACGGATATTATCCGCGCCTTGAACATATACAATATCTTACATCAATTTACCATCCAGATTTTATTTGTCTACAAGAGACTAATTTTACTACAAATAATATTTCTCACCCTAAATCCTTTGAAGGATACCACTTCATTAGGACGAACTGCATCAGAGATAGTGGAGGTGAATCAATTTTTGCTTCCAGTGAAATCTACTCAACAATGCCACCTTTAACAACGAATCTTGAGGCAATTGCCGTAACTACATTTTGCCCGAATAAGCTTACTATCTGCTCCATATATATTCCCCCAAATAATCCTTTAAAAGAGGAAGAGCTCTTAGACCTTATATTCCAGCTACCACAGCCGTTTATACTCACAGGAGACTTTAACGCACATAATAGTATGTGGGGTTCTAAATCTACATTTGGTCGTGGAAAAATAGTTGAAAATATCCTTAACTGCACAAACTCATGTCTTCTTAACACAGGATCTAATACACATTTTAACATTTCCTCTGGATCATGCTCTGCTATTGACCTTAGTATTAGTGACCCTAAATCAGCACCTATTCTATCCTGGCAAACAGCCGATAATCTCTTTGACAGCAATCATTATCCTATAATAATTTCCAACAACTGTAGTGGAGCTGTATCTTCCAAAAGTTATGGGCGCTTAAACAAAGCTAACTGGTCAGAATATTCAAAATATGTTGATACTCTCTTACTCGCAAATGAACATCCGACAACCAATGATGTTGACTACCTATTAACGTCAATATCAGAGACAATTCTCTCGGCTGCTAAGATTCACGTCGGCAAAACAACATTCTCTCCAAATCATAAGGCAGTTCTTTGGTGGAACTCTTCTTGTGAAGAGGCAATTCGTCTATCCAAAAAAGCTCTAAACAAGTACCAAAAAAACAAAAGCCTTGAAAATTTAATAAATTACAAAACATTTAAAGCAAAAGCCAAACACATATTTGAAAAAAAGCAAAAAATCATCCTAGCAGAATTATGCATCTTCCATTAATGAAAATTTCAATCCTAGCCAAATTTGGAAAAAAATACGACAAATTCAAGGTCACAAAACTAATAATAAAATTACTCGTTTAATTTCAAATGGTATAGAGATCAATTCACATGAACTTATTCCTAACACCTTTGCTAAACATTTCGAAGATAAGTTCAGAAAAAAAAACTAATCATATTAATATGTCTCTTCGTGAAATAAATCCACACAGAAATAACCTGATATCTTCTGAACTTAGTAGACCCCTTAATTCTCCTTTCACTATCCATGAGCTTATATCTGCTTTAGCTAATTGCAGAAACACCGCAGCTGGGCCCGATGATATTCCTTATGCATTTCTAAAGCACTTGTCTAATTATGCTCTTAAAAAACTCCTAACTTTATATAATCTAATCTGGAGCTCACATAAATTTCCATCTCAATGGAGCAAGTCTATTGTAATACCTATACTCAAGCCAAATCAGCCAACTAGTTTTCCATAATCTTACAGACCCATCTCTCTCACATGAACTATGTGCAAATTAATGGAAAAAATGATCAACAAACGTCTGCTATGGTATTTTGAAAAATACAAGATTATTTCACAGGAACAATCTGGCTACCAAAGACAGCGCTCCACAAGAGATAACCTTGTACTACTTCAAACCCATATATCTAACGCGATTAATAGCAAACAAGATCTGATAGCTACAATCTTCGACATAGGAGGAGCATTTGACACCATCTCAAGAAACGCCATTCTTGACAAACTTTTTCAATGTAACCTCACTGGCAACATATACGCTTTTATAAAAAACTTCCTAACATCTAGAACATTCAGGGTTTCTGTAAATAACTTTCTTTCTTCTCCACATATCCAATATGACGGAGTTCCTCAAGGTTCAGTTTTAAGCACATCTTTATTCGAAAGACTAAGTTTTCACTCTAATGGCATATAACATATCCCACCAGAATGAAAACAATGGGAACCTTCTCTGGTTACACCTCCGAGGCTTCTACAATTTGCAAGCCATACGGATGCTGAGACTAAGGAAGATGAGGGAATTCTACAATTTACAATTCACGTCACATCTGCTCAGCGCGGTAAAGTTCCAACGAGACTGGTTCCCTTCATACTCCACACAGAGTAAATGTAAATCAAAAATGAATAACCATTTTCAATTTCGTTGCAAAACGAAAATACAGCCGAACCATATTCCAGTCCAATCAGAGAGTGCTGCAAGCACCTCTACCGGTTTCGAAACTTATTAGTCTCTCATCAGGAGGCACATATGCTGCTCTCCCTGATCCAACCAAAACAAACCCCAGCGTGCAGTCCCGAATTGCAACGAACGAAATGGCATAGATGCCCTAGCGGCAACTGCTAGCAAAAGACTAAGTTTTCACTCTAATGGCATATAACATATCCCACCAGAATGAAAACAATGGGAACCTTCTCTGGTTACACCTCCGAGGCTTCTACAATTTGCAAGCCATACGGATGCTGAGACTAAGGAAGATGAGGGAATTCTACAATTTACAATTCACGTCACATCTGCTCAGCGCGGTAAAGTTCCAACGAGACTGGTTCCCTTCATACTCCACACAGAGTAAATGTAAATCAAAAATGAATAACCATTTTCAATTTCGTTGCAAAACGAAAATACAGCCGAACCATATTCCAGTCCGAAATTGAAAATGGTTATTCATTTTTGATTTACATTTACTCTGTGTGGAGTATGAAGGGAACCAGTCTCGTTGGAACTTTACCGCGCTGAGCAGATGTGACGTGAATTGTAAATTGTAGAATTCCCTCATCTTCCTTAGTCTCAGCATCCGTATGGCTTGCAAATTGTAGAAGCCTCGGAGGTGTAACCAGAGAAGGTTCCCATTGTTTTCATTCTGGTGGGATATGTTATATGCCATTAGAGTGAAAACTTAGTCTTTTGCTAGCAGTTGCCGCTAGGGCATCTATGCCATTTCGTTCGTTGCAATTCGGGACTGCACGCTGGGGTTTGTTTTGGTTGGATCAGGGAGAGCAGCATATGTGCCTCCTGATGAGAGACTAATAAGTTTCGAAACCGGTAGAGGTGCTTGCAGCACTCTCTGATTGGACTGGAATATGGTTCGGCTGTATTTTCGTTTTGCAACGAAATTGAAAATGGTTATTCATTTTTGATTTACATTTACTCTGTGTGGAGTATGAAGGGAACCAGTCTCGTTGGAACTTTACCGCGCTGAGCAGATGTGACGTGAATTGTAAATTGTAGAATTCCCTCATCTTCCTTAGTCTCAGCATCCGTATGGCTTGCAAATTGTAGAAGCCTCGGAGGTGTAACCAGAGAAGGTTCCCATTGTTTTCATTCTGGTGGGATATGTTATATGCCATTAGAGTGAAAACTTAGTCTTTTGCTAGCAGTTGCCGCTAGGGCATCTATGCCATTTCGTTCGTTGCAATTCGGGACTGCACGCTGGGGTTTGTTTTGGTTGGATCAGGGAGAGCAGCATATGTGCCTACTGATGAGAGACTAATAAGTTTCGAAACCGGTAGAGGTGCTTGCAGCACTCTCTGATTGGACTGGAATATGGTTCGGCTGTATTTTCGTTTTGCAACGAAATTGAAAATGGTTATTCATTTTTGTTTTACATCTTTATTCATTCTCGCGATTAGGCAGTTATGTCACAATATCCCTCCACCTATCAAATGTTTATTATATGCCGATGACCTAATAATGTACTGTCAGGGTAAATCCAACGCTACTACTAGTAAAATTCTGCAATTAGCAGTAAATGACCTACAAATCAAAGTTGCATCCCTAGGACTTACTCTCTCCCATTCTAAGTCCAAAGTTATTAAATTCAGTAGAAGAATTAATTCTTTTAACCCTTAAATCACCGTCAACAACTTTAAATTACCGGTCGTTGATAACTGCAAAATATTAGGGCTGATATTTGATTAAAGATTAACCTGGAAACAGCACATTCAGGAAACTAATGGAGCGTGCCTGAAAAGGTTACATATAATTAAAACACTCTCACATTATCATTGGGGAGCGGAAGAAATTACGTTACTGAAAGTTTACAGATCACTAATCCGTTCCAAGCTTGACTATGGATGTTTCATCTATATGTCTGCATCTAAGTCAAACCTAAATTCACTAAATACAGTGCACAATACGGCTATCCGCCTATGTCTTGGAGCATTTCGTTCTAGTCCGGCAGAGTCTTTGTTGTGAAGCTAATGAACCTCCCCTGTGGCTTAGACGAGAATACCTTCTTTCCTCCTATGCTGCTGCAATTTCTTCCAATCCCTCCAATCCAGTGTATCCTTTAATTACATCATCACACCAACCTCATAACAATGCTCCTTGTAACTTAATTATACATCCTTTTACTCATCTTCTACAGCCGTTATTAAAAGATATAAATTTGTCTGAAACCAGAACCCTACCATTCTCCAATAATCCCTACTGGACCAACCTACTCCCTCATCATGACAAGTCCCTCAACAAATCTAACAAGGGAAATGTCAGTGTTAACATATTAAGAAATCTCTTCCTAGAACTTATAAACAAAAATAAATATAACATAGTTCTTTACACCGACGCGTCAAAATCTGAAAGTGGAGTTGGATATTCTCTAACTACTCTTCAACAGCCTATCGAACTCTGTAAAATTTCTCCTTGGTGTAGTATTTACACTGGCGAACTGCTAAGCTATCTTGTGTGCTTTCAAACATGCTCAAAAATACCCAAACACACACATAGCCGTATGTACTGATTCACTTTTTTCTATACACTCCATCAATACTATAATCACCAACCATCCTCTTGTCCAAGATATTCACGACATTTATCAGCTTCTTATAAATCAAAATACAAAAGTCACTTTATTATTTGTACCATCCCATGTTGGGATTAGTGGTAACGAAAAAGCCGATTGCCTTGCCAAAAAAGCTGCATCATCGATGTATACCATGCTGAATATACAAGTTTGCAATGATCTAAAAGCCAGACTGAAGAAGCTCAATCTATCCACCTGGCAAATTCACTGGAATAAAATTACTTCAGCGCCGCATGAAATTAAGCCCTCAGTGAACCTATTTACCTGCTCTAGTTTATCGCGGAAAAATATGGCAATCATACGGAGACTGCGTATAGGACATACCCGTCTAACACATGGCTATTTGATGACATCATCTCCACTACCAAAATGTCAACACTGCAATACTACTCTCCGAATCAGACACATACTTATCGACTGTACTTTTTATGCCAAAGAACGCCAACAGCTTGGTATCAGTCCTAACTTCAAAGAGGTCCTCAACAGCACATACCAAATCAACAAGGTTATCAAATTCCTCGAGAAGAATCAACTGTTAAGCAAAATATAACTGTTAACTGATTTTTCTTTTACTTATGTTAAATAATGTTAACTATACTATCTGTAATTTATAATATTACCATGTAAACTATAACTCGTGCTAATGACCATGATATCACATGCACGTTAATTAAATAAAAAAAAACCATTTACCAGAAAAAAATTACACTGATTTTTTTAGTCAAGAATATATTTTCTTGACACTACAAAACTATTCTTTCTGAGCAATAATATTACTTAGTAAGCAATATTATTATCTTACTATTAATAATTAATGTATCTAATGTTAATTAAGTTAATATTTCGTGTAAATAAAGTGATATTACATACGGCGAAATAAATCATTGTGTTAAGGTAAAATCATTATTTATTAATAAAAACAAGATATAAAACGTTATTATTACATACAAATATTTTCTCCACTCTTAAACCACTGGCTTCCACACAACAATAAAAAGATGAAGAGGCAAATCGAACTTCCTCAATTTTTCCTTCTTTTGTTAATAGTACTTTGTATATCAGCAATTCACTAAAACAAAATCATTATGTAGAAAGAGTAAACTTATTTTAATATTTTTTTTTTAAATATAGATATTTATTTTGACCAATTTAGGAAATACAAAAAAAAAACAAATACACGGCCCCACATAAGAACTATTTATACTAATAAGGATCAATCATATTTAGTTCAAACATGGCATTATTTAACCTACACAATGAAATATTAACTATTTATCTGTATAATATTAAGTTACACAAAAACATTGTTTAGCTAAAACAAGAGGAAAAATACAACCAATGTAAGACATTGTAGCAGACATAATATGTAATTTTCTTTATTTTTATAATCTAAAAGAAATAGCATATCTAATCATTAAGAAATTTTATTACGGGAAAGTATTATTAGTTGACATCTTAAGTCATTTAATACATATTAACTAATTCACAGTTTTCGGCAATAAAATTTCTTAACCATTAACATATTTCTTTTAGGCTAACTGATTCCTTTATCACAAATAAATGAACAGAAAACATCCTCACCGTTGCACCCACCATATTTGATATAGCGTTGTATTGTATATTTTTATAGAAGACGATACATTCAAGAAACCTGTTACAGTTGATACATAAGTATACATATTTTTAAAAAGGTACTTACGTGTATAAAATTCTACCGTTTCTGGAAGGCCCGCAGTTGGTTAATAGCTCCTTTCTTAATATTGTTCTGAAGCTATATATTATATCATTCTGTCCCAACTTTAAATTCTGGCTTATTTCCCAGTTAGAATAATAAGCTCCTTTCTTTCAGAGTTGTCCATCATTATACCTAAAAAGCATATAAAGATGCCATGCACTTATGAGCCAGAGCGCCCGAGTCCGACTCTCGGCACAAACAACGGTATTTTTATTTCTAAAAAATTATAACGAGCCGTTACCGTGCTTCGGAGGTCACCTAAAGCCGTCGGTCCCCTGGGTTAGTATGCATTGACACTAGTTACCTAAAACAATGTGAAAGATAAAACTACTGCCGAACAATCCGAAAGAATATCTCTGACAAAAATTACGTATACCTACACAATGTTAATGTTATTATTATACTTTTTCTATAAGTAGCCTTGCATAATTATTGCTAGACTATCAACGGCGTCAAATAAAACTATTCGCTATATTGGCCACCTCTCAAGTTGTGTACAGTTAAAAGCAGGCAGGCTCTAAATACATAAAAGGTTTTCGTATTATCTGTTATCTTAATCTTTTTAGTCATTTCTATTTTATGCATTCACTCCATCTTTTTTTAATAAATAAATAAACAAGACGAAAACATAATAAATAAACAACATTTACCAAAACGAAAGTTTTCAATTTAATAAAATATCTTCTTCTTCTTCTTCTTCTTCTTCTTTATAAGCAATTCTGCTTGTTCATTGGCGGATTGATACCTCTATGGAAGGTTGTCGCTCCATCTTTTGCGCGGTCGGCCGATACTTCTTCCGCCGATTGGTGATTTATCTCGTGCTATTTTGACCACACGTGTCCCCCCCATTCTGGTTATATGGTTGTTCCATTCTTTTTTTCTATTTAGTGTCCATTCGTTTATACACTGTACGTTACATTGTCTTCTAATATCTTCGTTCCTCTTTCGATCTCTCAGTGTATTTCCTGTAATTCTTCTCAGTACTCTCATCTCTGCCGTTTCCAGTAGTCTTTGTGTTGTGGCTGTATCGGGTCTTGTTTCTGATGCATATGTCATTATTGGTCTTACACTGGCTTTATAAATTCTTGACTTCATCTCAGTGTTAATATGTCGGTTTCGCCATATAGTGTTATTAAGGCATCCTGCCAATCTATTTGCTTTTTGTACTTGATTTCTCACTTCTTTGTCTAGGTCTCCGTAACTTGACAATGTAATTCCAAGGTATTTTACTTCCATTACTTGTTCAATACTGATACCATCAATTTCTATTTTGCATCTGATTGGTTCTTTACTGATTACTAAAGTTTTAGTTTTTTGAGATGAAATTGTCATATTGAATTCTTTTGCTCTTATGTTAAATCTGTGGACTAATCTTTGCAGACTATCTTCATCTTGGGCTATTAATATTGCGTCGTCTGCGTAGCAGAGTATTTTTACTTCTTTGTTTCCCATTCTATATCCTCTTCCTTTGTTGACGTTTTTGATGATTTCATCCATGATTAAATTGAAAAGCAGAGGACTCAATGAGTCTCCCTGTCTTATTCCGCTGCCTATATCTACAGGTTCTGTAAGTTGTCCATCTATTCTGACTTCCATCTTGTTATTTTGGTAGATGTTCTCAATAGTTTTTATGATATCTAGAGGGATTTCTCTATTATACAGAAGGTGGATTACATCCCTGAGTCTTACTCTGTCAAATGCTTTCTTTAAGTCAATCAGACATAGAAATGCTGGTCTATTATACTCTAGTGATTTCTCAGTAATTTGCTTTATGACGAATATTGCATCTGTACACGATCTTCCAGTACGAAAACCCTGTTGTTCATCTGCTAAACTTATCCTCTGATTCATTACGTCTTGTAAGATTTTAGTTGTAAGTTTTAGGGTAGTATTTAACAAGTTGATACCTCTGTAGTTCTCTGGCTGCTTTTTATCTCCTTTTTTGAATAGTAGGATTAGTTCGCTCGTTCTCCATTCTTCCGGTATTTTACCGTGTTTTATGATTTTGTTAATTAATGTTGTTAATTGTTCTGTCATTGCTGCTCCACAATATTTCAGTAGTTCGTTTGGTATTCCATCCTTACCTGCAGCTTTTCTGTTCTTCAGCTTTTCGATAAATTTCGAATTTAATAAAATATAAAATAATAAATTAAAAACCTTATTGGGACCATTTTCTGGTTACACCTCCGTGGCTTCTAAAAATGCAAGCCAAACGCATGCTGGTGCAAAAGAAGTTGAGGGAATTCTAAAATTTGCAATTCACATCTTACCATTCCAGCGCGGAAAAATTCCAACGAAAAATGGAACCCCATATACTAAGATAGAATAGGTAAACTAATACAAATAAATTGAACATTTATATTTAAAATTCCTTAAAAATAGCAAACAAATATAAATTGTTTTAAAAATTCTTAAAATTTTTTAAATTATAGCTCTCTTCATTTATCTTGATCAAATAATTTCCGATATATCCTGTAGCATTCGTTTGTTGGTATGGAGTACTAAAATTTCATACGAAAAGCTTATGTGGTCGTAAATTTTTTATTCGATTATTTATAAGATACATATAAGACAACACGTTGGCTGAGAACATTCACTAAACCTATAAGAAATAGGTCGTAAATCATCAAGAACAACAAACTGGAACACATTAGTGGATGGACATTATTTTAGAGACTTCTAACTTTGTAATACTGCATCGGGATAAGGGAAAATGTCAACTCGTCTTATACACTGTGCATGAGAGAAAACGGGCAGCACAAAGAATTGGTCATTTTTGAAGTCTCGAATTTACCAAATCTGTTGTTAGATTTAAGTGTTTTTTTTAATATGTTATTGTCTCATTCTTTAGCAATATCGCTGTAATAATATTATTGCTAAAGAGGTAAATTTTCATTGTATACCGGGTGAGCCAATCAAACTGTGTTTTTTTCAAAGTTCGCAACACCCTGTGGAATATTCTAGCATTTGTAAAATAATTACATTAAAACCCAACTATACACTCAGCTTTTCTTAACATTCTTTTATTTGATTCATTCGCTTATGCGGGATAATAAAAAAGTTGGGTACTTGAACAACTTGCCATGTTCTTCATCAGTAGAGGGTGTTTCTAAATAAGTGCGACGCACTTTAAGGTGTAATTTTGTATGAAAAAATAATTACAGTTTGCATTGTAAACATGTCCACAAATGCTTCGTTTCCGAGATACGGGATGTTAAATTTTTTCTTACAAACTGACGATTTATTTACTGCTCTATAATCGGTTAAGATAAATATGCAAATGAAATTTGATGGGTTTAAAAAGATAGTTTTAGATAGCATTTTTTGACATGCAATCCTTCTTCTTCTTTAGGTGCCGTGTCTGTATTCAGACGTTGGCCGTCATCATGTTTACAATTTCTTGAAATCTCTCTCTATCGGCTGCTGCGCGAAATGATTCTTCTACTGTGCAGCCACACCATTGTCTAATATTACGCAGCCATGAAAGTTTCTTTCGACCAATCCATCTCTTTCCCTCCACTTTTCCTTGTATTATAAGGCGAAGCAGATGGTATTTAGGTCCTCTAATTATATGGCCGAAGTATTCTGTTTTTCTCCACTTTATGATGCTTATGAGCAGACGTTCTGAATTCAGCATTTGAGGAACATCTTCATTGGAAGATACTTTACACGATATCTTTAGGATTCGTCGATAGCACCACAATTCGAATGCTTCTACTTTGTTTAGCATTGTGGTTTTTAACGTCCATGTCTCACAACCATACAATAGGATAGACCACATAACATTTCAGCACCTTTTTTCGAATATTCATCGACAGGTTTCTGTTACATAAAACTGGTTTCCAGGTCATAAAAGCCTTCCGTGATATTTCGATCCTAGTTATTATCTCTTCATCAGAGTCACAATTTAAATTTAACCAGCTGCCAAGGTACTTGAAATGATTTACCCGTTCTAACTCCTCTCCATCAAGAGAAAGATGACCTTGATCTATATTAATCTTTCCAACTGCCATCCACTTTGTCTTTGAAATATTGATTTTAAGGCCTCTCCGATTACTTGCTTTACTGACTAGATTTAGTAGTGTCTGAAGATCTTGTAAATTTTCAGCAAGAATGGCTGTATCGTCAGCGTATCTAATATTGTTGATTACTTCTCCGCCTAGCCTTACTCCCTCTTGTCTGTCATCCAAAACCTCCCTAAAGATTTCTTCGGAGTACAGATTAAAAAGGGTGGGTGATAGAACATAACCTTGTCGTACTTCACGTTTTTTCGTCAGTTTTTCAGTACGACTGTCTCCAATTTGGATAGAGGCTACTTGATTGTAATATAAGTATTTCAGCAGTCTTATATCGTAGTGGTCAAGTCGTGCTGCCTGCAGGCAATCGAAAAGTGTATCATATTGTACTCTGTCGAATGCCCTCTCGAAGTCGATGAAACAAACATAAACGTTATTTCGCCATTCACAACTTTTTTGTAATAGAACGCGCATACAAAATAGTGCTTCTCTAGTTCCTAGACCATTTCTAAATCCAAATTGCTTATTACCCATTCTAGTTTCGCACAGAAGGAATACTCGGTTTTGTATAATACGTAAAATGATCTTAAGTGTGTGACTCATCAAACTGATTAGTCTAAAATCGCTGCATTTGGTGGGCCTGTTTTTCTTTGGTAATGTTATAAACAGTGACTCCAACCAATCATCTGGTATTTTTCCTTCGTTGTAAATTTTGTTAAAGAAAGTAGTCAAGTAGGTAATGTTTTCCTCATCTAAAAGTTTAAGTAGCTCAACAGGGATTTGATCTTGTCCAGGTGCTTTATTGTTTTTGGCTTGTTGTATTGCTTTTATGACTTCTGACTTCAGTATACTGGGACCTCTGTCTAATTGGTTGTCACAAGTAGTATTTGGAGTATTTTCTCGAGAAGCATCGCCAAAAAGGTCACTGATGTGTCTTTCCCATTCTTTACACTATTGCTCGTGATCACAATTTTTCCGTCTGCGGTTTTAAGTACGTGAGCATTTTTCTGTTTTCTAATTCCGGAGGTATATTTAAGTTTTTTGTGGAGGTTGAAATTGTCATGCTGTGTTTGGAGGTCTTTTATTTCTTTACATGAATTCTCGAGCCAGGATTCTTTGGCCTGTTTAATTTTTCTTTTTGTGAGTTTGTTGATTTCACGGTATTTGATAATATTTCTATTTTTGTATGTTCGTCGAACTTCCATGAGGTCTAGAATTTCTTGGTTCATCCAGTCATTTTTTGCCAACATTGTAGGTGTTTTTAAAGATTCCCTTACGTCCTCTAAAATCGAGTTTTGAATATCGTATCAACATTCGTTAATAGTTCTGTTTTCGTTTGATATATTTGATATTCTGTGCATTTTACTATTTATCTGCTGTAATATGTGTTCGCGCGTTTGGGTGTTTTTAAGGGGGTCGAGGTATATCTTACTAGCAATGACATGCAATTAAGAATTTAATATTCTCCATTATCGCACATATGGGTCATATTACACAACAACTGTCAAATGTTATTTAAGAGGGTAGGTGCAAAATCCTGGTTCAATGCTATTTAACTGCATTAATTTTTCTCGAATTCTGAAAAAACTAATAAATATTTTTGCAAAATTTAAACGAAGAATGAAAGATTTCATTATAACCAAGGACCGAAAATCCCTTAGAACAAATAAAAATTTTCTTGTAAATAAAATATTTGAAATTCAAAATCACAATCTCTCCTTTCACCTATGCAACTTATTAAAATAAACAATATAGAAGTTTTTGGGGACATTCAGCCGTCGGTAATAATGCAATTTTTCATTTTGCGTATAATTTTTTCAAAAATCTTTATTAGTTTTCTCAGGATTCGAGAAACATGATTGTATTTAGACACCATTGGACCAAGATTTTGCGCCTACCCCTTAATCCATATAATAATACCTACAACAGTATAGTAATAATACATTTTTTGGTTTTTTCTATGAAAATAAAATATCTTCAATATGGTGCAAAGATAACTATTATACCACCAAACGTTTATAACTTTTTTATGGGTAATGTTCAGCGGTACATTACGTACCTCCACGAAACTAAAAGAAATCACCTAAATTATGCAATAATTAATAATTTTTGGAAAACTGTATCTTCCAAAACTCAGTTATTACAAAAAACGCGTTATTTGAGAGTCTCTCCGATTTTCTCCGTTTAAGGGGGATTAAAAGATTTTGAATTTTTTTTGTGGAACATTAAAGACAAACATTCTTTTAAATGAGATTGTAATTAGAATTACACTTTAATATTTGGTTGTGATACAGCTTAATGAGGCCCGAACTAATATAAGACACGAAAAACCTAGATATCTCATTGAAACTCATAAAACTTACGAAAATGACAATGGAAGGATCGACGCCAGCAAAACCAACAGATGATGGCATCTCCAAAAATATAGAATTATCGACTCTATACGACAGGGCTACTCACTATTAACATCACTATTTAATATCGCTGTAACAGAAACAATAAGAGCAACGGAAATAAAAGTTTCAATTATAACAGCGGCGTCGCAAATTGTAGCGTACACTAACGACATAGAATTGATTAGCAAAAAATTAAACAGTTTAAAGAAAAAATTTGCGAAGTTGGCAAAGAACCATCCAAGAGAGGTTTGGCAGTGAATCAAAATAAAACAAAATAATTAATATAAAATCAATGGGAAAATCCCAATAATTGGCTGTATACCATAGTTTAAAAAACTCATACAGAAGTAAAAACTTCAAATTGTGTACTGGTATAAAATCGTTTATTAAAAACTCTAAAATGTTATCCAAATGGATTGCAAAACGTTTTCGTTCTAATTCAGAACATCTTCAGTGCCTAGAATGAAGTGTTTGCACGTTATATTAAAGCAAAAAGGTTAAAATTGTAACTGTTAGAAAGAAAAACATGTGGGAATACTTACATTCTGCTGAGTAGTTGAAACTAGCACACTATTTAAAGGGGTAACCCCATAATATATGCTTTACATATTATATTTATAAACCATATATTGAATGAGCGACAAATGAATCGGAAGAGCTCAGAGAGGGCGACAGTTACTCCGCTAGGATTGTAGGTACCATAATTATTTGGTTCTGACGTTTTATTTTATCAGATATCGTTATCAAAAAATTCTGAAATAAAATTTATAACGTAATTCTGAAAATTCAAAATTCTAAAATAAAAATTATGATATAATGTTTATTTCGTAACTTTTTAATGTAAAATATATATTTTGTTACTATCAATTTTGGTTTAAGCTCATGTAAAATAAGCTGTAGGTACCTTTGATTTGTTTTATTTTAAACAATTTTCAAAAATACTTATTTTATTAATTAATTATTAATTATTAATATCAGTCAAGTATTATCTGTACGCATGTCTCTGACTGAATATTAATAATTTACAATACTTGTGTAATAAATCTTAGTGTGTCTTGTGATAACATCATGTCCAGTTGACTCCTGTTCTTTTTCCGAAGGGTGGTAATAAAGTATTGGTCTTCATATTTCCTACTTATTACATCTTTAGGGTTTTCCGCGACTGTGGCAATAACGGCACTATCATATTTATTGCCTCTAACCATATTTACGGGATAGCATTAATTTTTTCCGCCTCACAGACTTCCCCAACCATCCCTATCTATTGCAATATTAACTCAAAGAAACATCAAAACAACACTCACAGTCTAGTCTTACTTGCTTATAACATTAACAGATAACTTAGTGTTAGACTGTGATGGTATTTTGCGCATCCGCCATTATTTAGAAAAATTTTCCGAACTTTTCCGTTTTCTGGAACCACTAACAACTAATTGCTGATAATTTATTGCTTATACATTTGTAAATTATGTAGAAGCCGAAAGTTTTGGAACGATTAAAAGTTTATTTTCAATGTAGTTGATAACTAATGGCTTTGTTTTTGGATAAAAATATTTGGTGTTTGTTCAAATGCTTAGTTATTAATGAATCTTTTTAAACATAAATCTTGTTTCTGAAATCCGTTATTCGTATTAGAAGTATAAAAAAAAACACCAAAAACGTTTAAGTTTAGACTACATTTACATCAATTTTATTACATTCTTTACTATGAAGTTGCATTTTCGCACGTGGTATCTGCTGTCTTATTATTACGCGAATCCTCTTGTATTCGTTGTTATGTTTATTTCTGGCTCCTCTTCTTTGATCCATGAGTCTTAGTATTCCTTCTGTCATCCAACCCTGTTTTCTTCTCGTTTTAGTGCACTTAAATTTGTTTTTAACTATTCTAAATGGGAAATAAGCCACAATTTAACTAAAAAATGATTTAAAAATAAATTAAAAATAAATAATAATAAAATAAAAATACTAAGTTTTCACTCTAATGGCATATAAAACAACATAATGCTATTCTACATCCCACCAGAATGAAAACAATGGGAACCTTCTCTGGTTACACCTCCGAGGCTTCTACAATTTGCAAGCCATACGGATGCTGAGACTAAGAAAGATGAGGGAATTCTACAATTTGCAATTCACGTCCCATCTTCTCAGCGCGGTAAAGTTCCAACGAGAAAAGTTCTCTTCGTACTCCAATCAGAGTAAATGTAAATAAAAAATGAATGACCATTTTCAATTTCGTTGCAAACCGAAAATACAGTCGAACCATATTCTAGTCCAATCAGAGAGTGCAGCAAGCACCTCTACCGGTTTCGAAACTTATTAGTCTCTCATCAGGAGGCACATATGCTGCTCTCCCTGATCCAACCAAAACAAAACCCCGGCATGCAGTTCCGGATTGCAACGAACGAAATGGCAAAGATGCCCTAGCGGCAACTGCTAGCAAAAGACTAAGTTTTCACTCTAATGGCATATAAAACAACATAATGATATTAACGAAGTTGAAAATGGTTATTCATTTTTGATTTACATTTACTCTGATTGGAGTACGAAGGGAACTATTCTCGTTGGAACTTTACCGCGCTGAGCAGATGGGACGTGAATTGCAAATTGTAGAATTCCCTCATCTTCCTTAGTCTCAGCATCGGTATGGCTTGCAAATTGTAGAAGCCTCGGAGGTGTAACCAGAGAAGGTTCCCATTGTTTTCATTCTGGTGGGGTGTAGAATAGCATTATGTTGTTTTATATGCCATTAGAGTGAAAACTTAGTCTTTTTGCTGGCAGTTGCCGCTATGGCATCTATGCCATTTCGTTCGTTGCAATCCGGGACTGCATGTCGGGGTTTTGTTTTGGTTGGATCAGGGAGAGCAGTATGATGGTTCCTGTTTATCTGAACCATCTCAGATAATTGAGGGGTGGTTACCCCCTACCATAAGGGTTAATGAAGTAAAAATACTCACTGTAGATTCATTTATTGGTACGTTGAAGTAACTACGGTAAAGAGCTGGTGGTATATTATTTAGTAACTGTGATGTTTACTCGTTGGGATCTCAAACACCAATGACTAATCTTTTCGCCATGAAAGTAGAACTCAAAGTGGATTCCCCTGTTTACTATTTGGTATAAATAACAGTGAGAGTGTTTAGTAAAAGTGCTGAATCGACTAGATTATAAATAACGAATACTAATTCTTATTTCAAACTGACCTTGTATCGAAAATCGACACATTGATGTGGTAATATAGGTCAATCGTATTTATTATAAACAAACGTATTTGTTTTACCAAAGACATTTTAATTATTAACAGAATTTGTCTTAATAAGATGATTACTGAGATGCAGTGTATCCCAATACATATGTGCCTCCTGATGAGAGACTAATACGTTTCGAAACCGGTAGAGGTGCTTGCTGCACTCTCTGAATGGACTAGAATATGGTTCGGCTGTATTTTCGTTTTGCAACGAAATTGAAAATGGTTATTCATTTTTGATTTACATTTACTCTGATTGGAGTACGAAGGGAATTATTCTCGTTGGAACTTTACCGCGCTGAGCAGATGGGACGTGAATTGCAAATTGTAGAATTCCCTCATCTTCCTTAGTCTGAGCATCCGTATAGCGTGAAAACTTAGTATTTTTGCTAGCAGTTGCCGCTAGGGCATCTATGCCATTTCGTTCGTTGCAATCCGGGACTGCATGCCGGGGTTTTGTTTTGGTTGGATCAGGGAGAGCAGCATATGTGCCTCCTGAAGAGAGACTAATAAGTTTCGAAACCGGTAGAGGTGCTTGCTGCACTCTCTAATTGGACTAGAATATGGTTCGGCTGTATTTTCGTTTTGCAACGAAATTGAAATTGGTTATTCATTTTTTTTTAATAATAAAATAAATTGTGGCTTATTTCTCATTTAGAATAGTTAATTACAAAAATTCCACATGGAAATAGCTTCAGAACAACATGAGATTTGTTTCTCCAACGGTCTTAATATCTCCTTAATTCTAGTCCAGTTTTCCTCAGTGCTTTACTCTTTGAGTGATGTCAACTTTATTTTTTTTCTAATACACTAGTTATTTCTTGTTTTCGGTATCATTTAACATCTTTTCTCTGTCAATAGTAACTGTTTTCTAATTCGTCCTTGTAACTCTTTTCAATCTCAGTCTTCATCATCGTCAGCGCCTCTCGATCCACTGCTGGACATAGGCCTCGCCTGCTTGCCACCAAAGTGTTCTATCTTGTGCTTTCTGTATTCAGTTTTTTGTTGTCTTTCGTAAGTCGTCTTGCCATCGTGTTGGTAGTCTTCCTCTGCTACGCTTTTCGGCTCTTGGTCTCCATTTAACTAGCTATCTGTGTCTTATTGCTACTAAAATATTGGTATCTGTTAGTACATGAGCACTTGGCTGTGTTTTGACTGCTAGTATTGAATTCTTGCATATTTTATTTGTATATGAAGTCTATTTGTTGACGAACCACTCATTGAGGTGTATCAGCTGGTGATCTCCAGGTGTAAAGACAACGCTTTGGAAGTTTGAAAATTGTGTTTGTTATTAGTAATTGTTTTTCTACATAAAATTATGTCAACATTATCTTTTTTTACATTTTGTCTTCCCATTAAGATATCTTTCTGTTCTTCTTCGCCAATCTTCGCATTAAAATTTCCAATGATAATATTGAACTCGTGTTTCTTTGTAGATGTTGGTACTTTGTCTAAATCATGATACAATTTTTCAATTTCTTCTCCTTTATAGTCTTGTCTGCGTGCATATGCTTGTAATATATTCAAGTAATATATGCAAATTCATTGTTGTTGTTTGTTTATAACATTAGTATCCTGTTTGAGAATAGGACGACATTTTTACAGCTTTAACTGTTTCCTGCTTCACAACTATTGCTACACCATTTGGATGTTTAGAACTGTCTTCTCCTGAAGATCATACAATATCTATATTTATTTTTCCAGACCCTGGCTATCTCATTTCACTTTTTCCAAGAATACTTATATTTAGGCGATTCATTTCTTTTACGGTGTTGTGAATCTTTATTCTGAACGATTGCTCAGATTCATGAATTCATAACGTCTGCTCATAAACATCATAAAGAGGAGAAAACCAGAATGCTTTGGCCTAATAATCAGATGACCTAAATACCATCTACTTCTCCTTATAATACAAGTGGAGGGAAACATATGGATTGGTCGAAAGAAACTTTCATGGTTGCGTAATATTAGATAATGGTGTGGTTCCACGGTAGAACAATTATTTCGCGCAGCAGCCGATAGAGAGAGGTTTCAGGAACTTGTAAACAGATGGCAGCCAACGTCTGAATACGGACACGGCACCTGAAGAACAAGAAGAATCTTTATTGGTTCGTACATGTTACTGACATACCATGTAACAATTCTTATTTCCACAAATCATACATCCAGCTGATCCGAAGGTACTTAGCATTCATGCTCCATTTCAGGAGCGCCCGTACTAGGGGGTTGTAATTTTTATCTACCATTTGAATGATTGTTTCTTGGGCTCTAAGTGATTTGCCGTTGCCTTCCTAAATGGTGTAGTAGTATAAAATATATAGACCCTTCTGCTCTCGGAAACCTAATAACCATTCGGGGTCGGAAGAAACAAGAGTTATTCAAGAGAGGCTGATAGCAAAGATTAAAGTCATTTTACTAAAGATAAGTTGAAAAAGAGTAAAGTGTGAAGTCCCGTATGGTCCGCCAGGTACGTTTTATAAACGTATGAGTATTGATATACTAGGTGCCCCCGCTCATACTTTGGGGTGTTTACCACACACTGTATGACTCGTCTAGCATGTCATAGCATAGAGGATAGAGTGCACGTCATTTTTATGGCCCGACCTGTCTTGCTAACATTAAATTCATGACGAGGAATTGACTTTGAAGAATTATAAAAAATCAACTGAGAAGGTAGACCAATTTTTTGATATGATCGCTAACCTTTATAAGTGGAAACAACACGCTAAAAGAAGAAGATTCTTATTTATAGCGAAAATATCACTTGGTCGTACCCATCGTGTCAGTAGATATTATATAGTTAATTACCTACAGCTAATGGTAGGGGAGCCCAAGCGAGTCTTTTGCAGTTGCTCGAGCGTGGCAGATTATCACATGGGGAGAAACCTTGTATACTGTAAATGTATCTCTACCATATATTGGCTCTTAATACAGGGAAGTTCGTTGAGGGGGGTCCGAAAAAAATATATCCTTAGAAAAACTCGAAATCCTCAGATTAAGATAAGGTAAGTTAAGTACATACAAAACAGTGTACATATATTTTAAAAATCTGATGATTTGAGCGGGGTGTAAAGAAATGGGCGAGTGATAAAGTTTCACAAAAAAGCGAATATTTCGCGAAATGAACGTCAGATGGAAAAACTAAAAAAATACTTGTTCAATATTTTTCAAAAATCTATTGAGTGATACCAAACACGACCCCCCACGGAGAGGAGTGGGAGGTAAATTTAAAATTTTAAATACTAAATTTCGCGAAATGAACATCAGATCGGTAAACTGCCAAATAGACGTATTCCACATTCGTGAAAAATCTATCGAATGGCACCCAACACGGCCCCCACGGAGGTTTGGTGGGAGGATACTTTAAAATCTTAAATAAGAGCCCCAATTTTTATTGCAGATTTGAAATCTTTACGTAAAAATAAGCAACTTTTATTCGAGACATTTTTTCGAATTATGGATAGATTGCGCTATAGTCGGAAAAAACGATTGTTAGAAATGGAAAATTAAATTATAAAAATGGAAAGTTCCCCACTTTATGGAAAACTTAACTTAACTTTTTTTGGTTTTAGGATCTACTCTTCACAATCTAATAGGTCCCCGTAACGCTAGAGTAACTGAAAATTTAGCATACTTTCCTCCCCTACTATTAAAATAGAATTAAAATAAATATCACACGCACAAAAGCAATTTTTATTATTAATTGTGTATTTATTTTCGTACAAATTTTCCAATATTTCCTATTTTTCGTTGAACACGGTGCCAAACTTCGACAAACAAAAGTGAACACATGTGTTAATTAAAACAACAAATTCGTTCATGATCATTGAGGCGTCGTGTTATTGTCACTTCCAAAATGACACAGAGGGAGCAGAGAAACATGGAACACAAGCATCATAGAACAGACAAACAGACGTATCGATAGAACTATAACATGCGACGTGTGTCCTATTGGCAATATTGCGGGAAAGAGCGTGTGAGGGTGTTTAGACCAGGCAACGGGCTTTCAATTTGTTTTAATATGTATTCGAAATTATAAACGTTACAAGGTATAAGAATGTAACTATTTAGTCACGTGTATTAATAATATATTTTTCTATGGATGCTATACAATGTGCAACTTCTCTCACTACTTACATACATTCAAAACGAACAATTTCTCCTCAGGCAGTGAGAAAAGTCGGCCATTGTAGTGAGAAATATTTTTTCTCACAGGTTCACCGCCGGTTTACATACATAGGATCGCCATTTCCATGGTAACATGCACAATACAAACACAATTATTTTTGTCAAATAAAATGTGTTCAAACTTGTCAAAACCTATCAAAAATTACCTTTTAAAATCATTCAACTGTGAATTATAATTTTAAATAAATAAAGTATATAAATATTAAGAATATTAAATACCTATGTGTATATATGTATTTTATTTCAATTTAGGCATATAATATACCTAAAAGCACTTAAATTATTTAATTTTGAAATTTGAACTCTTGACAAAAACGAATCCATAGAAAAAAAACAGTGTACAACACGAGAGAAAATGACATATTTCTCTCGCGCTTGATTTGCGGCACTCGCCTCGTGCCTCGGCTCGTGCCAACAAACTTCTGCGCTCGTGAGAAATATGTCTTTTTTCCCTCTTGTTGTACAATATACTATTTCTTAGACAAGCGGTTCTCAGATCCCAAAATGTAGATCTGTAGATATCAGTTAAATCCTGAAAATTAAGTTCGAAAGAAACTTAAAATCCCTTGTAGTCGAGGAAATGAAACTGGAAAAATGGCAAAACCTCGCAATTTTTTCGTCCATCATCGATTTGTACAAAAATTTTGGATTAGGCTCATTACACCTTCTAGTTCATTTTCTATATTGAGCCGTTGTAAGGTTGTGGTTTTTTAAGGGTGAAAACTACCCCTAATTGTAAAAAAGTATAAAACAGCATTTTAAACTTTAATATTGTCAACATTCCAGAGTTTTTTGATCAATATTCTTGATCATTTCTTTAGTCTGGATTTGCCCCTTAAGTGGTTCTCCATTTATTTTGATAATTCTTTATCAGCCATTTCTGAAATTCGTTTTTCTTAGCATCTTTAGTGATGCCACAGAAAGGTTGTGGGCCTTCAAAAGTTTCTCTCGAGCTTTGTTTTGCTAACATATCTGCTCGTTCTTTCCTATGCACCACTTCATGGCTCTACACCCATATTAAAGACACTTTATTGTTTTTTCCAGGTTATTGAGGAGATCTTTGCAGTTTCTCACCAATTTTAATTTGGTGAGGGGGTTATCTACAGCCAGAATAGCCGATTGGCTATCTGTGTAAATGCTGATTTTCTTAGCTTTAGGGTCTTCATCAAAAACTTCAGCATGGAACACCTAGGCTGTAAGATTTATTAAAGTTACATGTTTGCCAAAAGACTCCTGATACGAACGAAATGGCATAGATGGCCTAGCGGCAACTGTTAGCAAAAGACTAAGTTTTCATTCTAATGGCATATCAAACAACATAATGCTATTCTACATCCTACCAGATTTAAAACAATGGAAACCTTCTCTGGTAACACCTCCGAGGCTTCTACAATTTGCAAGCCATAACGGATGCTGAGACTAAGGAAGATGAGGGAATTTTACAATTTATAATTCATGTCCCATCTGCTCAGCGCGGTAAAGTTCCAACGAGAATGGTTCCCTTCGTACTTCAATGGGATTAAACATAAATCAAAAATGAATAACCATTTTCAATTTCGTTGCAACACGAAACTACAGCAGCATCATTATTCCACTTCAATCAAAGAGTGCCGCAAGCACCTCTACCGGTTTCAAAACTCATTAGTCTCTCATCAGGAGGCACATATGCTGCTCTATCTGACCCAACTAGGACAAACCCCGGCGTGCAGTCACGGATTGCAACGAACAAAATGGCATGGATGCCCTAGCGAATTAGTGAATTATAAATTGTAAAATTCCCTCATCTTCCTTAGTCTCAGCATCCGTTATGGCTTGCAAATTGTAGAAGCCTCGGAGGTGTTACCAGAGAAGGTTCCCATTGTTTTCAGTCTGGTAGGATGTAGAATGACATTTTTTGATGTTGTTTTATGTGCTATTAGATTGAAAACTTAGTTTTTTGCTAGCAGTTGCCGCTAGGGCATCCATGCCATTTCGTTCGTTGCAATCCGTGACTGCACGTCGGGGTTTGTCCTAGTTGGGTCAGAGAGAGCAGCATATGTGCCTCCTGATAAGAGACTAATGAGTTTCGAAACCGGTAGAGGTGCTTGCGGCACTCTTTGATTGAACTGGAATAATGATGCGGCTGTAGTTTCGTGTTGCAACGAAATTGAAAATGGTTATTCATTTTTGATTTATGTTTACTCCCATTGGAGTACGAAGGGAACCATTCTCGTTGGAACTTTACCGCGCTGAGAAGATGGGACGTGAATTATAAATTGTAAAATTCCCTCATCTTCCTTATTCTCAGCATCCGTTATGGCTTGAAAATTGTAGAAGCCTCAGAGGTGTTACCAGAGAAGGTAAAATGACATTTTTTGATGTTGTTTTATGTGCTATTAGATTGAAAACTTAGTTTTTTTATAATAATTGTGTTAATCTTCTCAATGAAGATTTGTTCTGGTGGCATCATATAGTTCATCATAAAGATAAAAATTGATGGATTCGACCATTACTTGATGGAAGTTCATTTTATCTAACAACAAAACACTGAAAACGTTTGTTTCCTATACTTCCACAAAATTTATTATAACGTTGTGACTACAGCTGTTTCGGCCATATACTGGCAAGATAACAACAAAAATAGCCAGATACATAAAAAAGAAAGGAATAACACCAGATTTCAGAACTAACAACAGCTTAAGCAAATATATTAAGAACAATAAGGGTCGAAAGAGAAAACAACTACAGGGTGGTGTCTACAAACTAACTTGTGGTGACTGTCCGAAAACTTACATCGGTCAAACTGGCAGACCCTTTGACAAACGGATAGCAGAATATAAAAGAGCTTTCAACAATAGAAAAACAGACACTTCTACGTACTTTACCTTCTAGATCATAATCATTCTTTTAATGAAGACTTTCAAATTCTGCATATTCAAAATAAAGGCCTTAAGCTATCTTTATTAGAATCTATGGAAATTAATAAATTAAAAAAAAACTGATATAATTATGAATAACCAACTCGAGAAAAACATCTTCCCATTCCTCAACCTCTTCAGTTAAAGACTTTAAAAAGGTAAACATATAGTAAACTAAATCACTTGAGAAAGCCACCCTGCCGAAACAGTTGTAGTCACATAGTTATAATAAATTTTGTGGAAGTATAAAAAACAAACGTTTCAGTGTTTTATTGTTAGACTAGTTAGGCCGTACTCAATCCATAGAATACTATAATTTTATACTAATACTATGCTCTAATATACTATACTATACTATACTATACTATGGCACTTTTGTTTATAACTTTTTAACCAGAAATGATTTTCTAAGTCACGTCGAATAATATATCGCTTATACTATTTTAGTGTGTTTAAAACGGTACTTCTATTTACTACTCAAAAACCTTATTTTTAAGGTCAAAATTCTCACGTTTTCCGTACAAACTCGTACCTTTAAACAAATACGAAAGTACGCCACTGACAGGGTCGAAATCGGCAAAATCAAATCGCAAAAAATTCATAAAGATTAAGTTCAAAAGTGCAAACCTCATATTGCCCTCCCACACGTATTCATAACTCGCACCACTTAAAAAATCCGAAAGCACGCCACTGTCAGGGTTAAAATCGACACAAAAAAATCGCAAAAAATTCAAAAAGCCTAAGGCCAAAAGTACAAACCTCATATTGCCATCCCCACACCTATTCAAAACCCCCCACCCCTTAAAAAAGCGAAAGTACGCCCATGACATGGCTAAAATCGGCACAAAAAATTCTCAAAGAATTTTAAAAGCCTAACTCCAGAAGCACAAACCTCATACTGCTACTTACACACCCATACAAAACTGGCACCCCTTAAAAAATCCGAACGACGTCACTGACAGGGTTAAACCGGGCACGAAAAATTCGCAAAAAAATCAAAAAGCTTTTCCACAAGCAGAAATACCATTTTTTATTTTGTTTTTAATCTCACGCCTATGCAAAACTCGCACTTCTAAAAAAATCCGTAATCACGCCACTGACAGAGTTAAAATTTACATGAAAAATTGTCAAAAAATTCAAAAAGCTAAGTTCAGATGCACATACCTCATATTGCTACTTACACACCTATACAAAAGAAGCTCCGCTAAAAAAGTCCGAAACGACGCCACTGACAGGTTTTAAACCAGCACGAAAAATTCGCAAAAAATTCAAAAAGCTTGTCCAAAAGCACAAATCTCATTTTGTGATTTTTTTCCTAAATTTCACGCCTATGCAAAATTCGCACCCCTAAAAAATTTGCAACCACGCCACTGACAGAGTTAAAATCGACACGAAAAATTCGCAAAAAATTCAATTAACTTAAGTCCAAAAGCACCAATCTCATTTTGCGGTTTTGTTGAAAATATCGCCATTTCCCCCCCTTTTTTCTCCCCATGGATGCGCCACTGATTGAAACTTGATTTTTCGAATCCGCCACATCAAACCATTTACAACAATAAAAATTTGGCCAAAATCGAAGCCATAGGAGCGGAGCTATGTCATTTTTTTCTGTTTTTTTTTATTTTTTTTAATTTTCATTTTTTTTGACATTTCCTGTCAAAAATTGAAAATTTCGAAAAACACACATTTTTCGCCTCATCGATGCACAAATTTTGATGCCTCGCGCGACTCGATACGTTTTGCCATAAGGGCGCTACTGGGGCGTGAAGTCAAAAAAATGACCCCCATTTAGTAGCCACCCCCACCCTTACCGTAGGGGTGGCGAAAAAATAGAAGTTTTCGTAAGTATGGGAACTGTGAAATATTTGGGCTATGGTGGAAATCTTACAAAAGTTTGAAAACTCTGGTCACACGAGGGACGACATCGTGATTTTCGGCCATTTCATCAAAATTTCCCATTTAAGAATTGTTTGTGCCGCCTCTGTTCGATCTAGCGGCACCAGTCGAGAATCACATTTATTCCTAACGCTTATCGTCAAAACGCGCTAAAATTATATCAAATACGACCAACCCACTCCCCACCACTATAAAAAAACTCTCTCCCCTTAGAAAAAAAGAAAGTACGCCCCTGGGAGGGATAAACATTCCACCAAAAAATTGCAAAAAATAGAGAAACCTTAAGTTTAAACACACAAACCTCCCCGGTCAAAAACACCCGATTTACGTCCATCTGAATATTTTTTTTCAACTTTTTTACCCTTTTTTTCTTCAACCCGCAAGTTTGATAGTTTTGTGTGATGCCCCTCTTCGTGCTAGCAACCCCGGGTCAAAAGTGACACTTATTCCTAACCCTTGGCTTTAAAACCCAATGAAATTTTTTCGCCTTACACAATCTCACCCCCCACCCCTAAGCAAAACTCGTACCCCTTAAAAAATCCGAAGGCACGCCCCTGACCGAATCCAAATCCCCACCAAAAATCATCGAAAAATTCAAAAAGCTTAACCCTAAAAGCTCAAATCTACTCATTTACTACTCAAAAACCTTATTTTGGAGGTCAAAATTCTCACATTTTCCGTACAAACTCGCACCTCTTAACAAATACGAAGGTACGCCACTGACAAGAGTCGTAATGGGTAAAAACAAATCGCAAAAAATTCAAAAAGCTCAAGTCCAAAACCACAAACCTTATATTAATCTCCCATGCATATACAAAACGCACCCCTTAAAAATACGCAACTACGCCACTGACAATGTCGAAATCGGCAAAATCGAATCGCAAAAAATCCATAAAAATTAAGTCCAAAATTGCAAACCTCATTTTGCCCTCCCATGCGTATCCAAAACTCGCAGCCCTTAAAAAATACGAAAGTACGCCACTGACAGTCGAAAATCCGCAAAAACAAATCGCAAAAAATTCAAAAAGCTCAAACCTGAAAATACGCCACTGACAGGGTCGAAATCGGCAAAATCAAATCGCAAAAAATTCATAAAGATTAAGTCCAAAAGGGCAAACCTCATATTGCCCTCCCACGCGTATCCATAACACGCACCCCTTAAAAAATCCGAAACCACGCCACTGTCAGGATTAAAATCGACATAAAAAATTCACAAAAAGTTCAAAAAGCCTAAGGCCAAAAGTACCAACCTCATATTGCCATCCCCACACCTATCCAAAACTCGCACCCCTTAAAAAATACGAAAGTACGCCCATGAAAGGGCTAAAATCGGCATAAAAAATTCTCAAAAAATTTTAAAAGCCTAAGTCGAGAAGCACCGACCTCATATTGCTACTTACACACCTATACAAAACCCGCGCCCCTTAAAAAATTCGAAACGACGTCACTGACAGGGTTAAAACGGTCACGAGGAATTCGCAAAACATTGAAAAAGTTTAAGTCCAAAAGCACAAATCTCATATTACCATCCCCATATATATTCAAAACTACGCACCCCTTAAAAAAACGACAGTACGCCCATAACATGGCTAAAATCGGCACAAAAAATTTTCGAATAATTTTAAAAGCCTAAGTCCAGAAGCACAAACCTCATATTGCTACTTACACATCTGTACAAAACTCGCACCCCTTAAAAATCCGAAACGACGCCACTGACAGGGTTAAACCGGGCACGAAAAATTCGCAAAAAATCAAAAATCTTTTCCACAAGCACAAACACCATTTTTTATTTTGTTTTTAATCTCACGTCTATGCAAAACTCGCACCTATAAAAAATCCGTAACTACGCCACTGATAGGGTTTAAACCGGCACGAAAAATTCGCAAAAAATTCAAAAAGCTTGTCCAAAAGCACAAATCTCATTTTGTGATTTTTTTTCTAAATTTCACGCCTGTGAAATTCACACCTCTAAAAAACCACAACCAAGCCACTGACCGAGTTAAAATCGACACGAAACATTCGCAAAAAATTCAATCACTTTAAGTCCAAAAGCACTAATCTCATTTTCCGTTTTTTTTGAAAATATCGCCATTTCCCCCCTTTCTTCTCCCCATGGATGCGCCACTGATTGAAACTTGTTTTTTCGAATCCGCTCTGTCAAACCATTTACAATAATAAAAGTTTGAGCAAAATCGAAGCCATAGGGGCGGAGCTATGTCATTTTTTTTATTTATATTTTAAATTTTTTTTTTGATATTTCCCACCGAAAATTGAAGATTTTAAAAAACGTATATTTTTCGTCTCATCGGCGCGGCGCGCAAATTTCAATACCTCGCGCAATTCGATACGTTTCGCCGTAAGGGCGCTACTGGGACGTGAAGTCAAAAAGTTGACACCACTTTGGTAGCCACCCCCACCCTTACCGTAGGGTTTGGAAAAAAATAGAAGTTTTCGTAAGTATGGGACCTGTGAAATATTTGGGCTTTGGTGGAAATCTTACAAAAGTTTGAAAACTCTGGGCACACAAGGGACGACATCGTCATTTTTGGCCATTTCATCAAAATTTCCCCTTTACGAATTTTTTGTGCCGCCCCTGTTCGATCTAGCGGCACCAGTCGAAAATCACATTTACTCCTGACGCTTATCGTCAAAACGCGCTAAAATTATATCACATACGACCAACCCACCTCCACCGCGTTATTCGCGTTCGACCAACCCGCTCCCCACCCCTATGAAAAACTCGCTCCCATTAAAAAAAAGAAAGTACGCCCCTGGGAGGGATAACCTCTGCACCACAAAATCTAAAAAAATTTAGAAAGCTTAAGTACAAACGCACAAACCTCTCCGGTCAAAAGCACCCGTTTCACGCCCATCAAATTTTTTTTAAATTTTTTCTGCAACCCGCAAGTTTGCAAACTTTTTGCGACGCCTCTGGTCGAGCTAGCGCACCCCGGACAAAAGTGACACTTATTCCTAACCCTCGGCTTTAAAACCCAATGAAATTTTTTCGCCTTCGGCAATCGCTCCCCACACCCCTAATCAAAACTCGTACCCCTTAAAAAATCCGAAAGCACGCCCCTGACCGATTCGAAATCCCCACCAAAAATCATCAAAGAATTCAAAAAGCTTAACTCGAAAAGCACAAATCTCCCCACCTCGTACTTCCGGAGCTACAAAATCGCCCCAATTTGAATTAGTATATACTATACTCCAATATACTATACGATACCATACTACGGCACTTTTGTTTAAAACTTTTTAACCAGAAATGATTTTTTAAGTCACGTCGAATAATATATCGCTTATACTATTTTAGTGAGTTTAAAACGGTACTTCTATTTACTACTCGAAAACCTTATTTTTTAGATCAAAATTCTCACGTTTTCAGTAAAAACTCGTACCTTTAAACAAATACGAAAGTACGCCACTGACAGAGTCGACATCGGCAAAAACAAATCGCAAAAAACTCCAACCTCATATTTCCCTCTCACGCCTATACCAAACTCGCTCCCCTTAAAAATACGAAAATACGCCACTGACAGGATCGAGATCAGCAAAATTAAATCGCAAAAATTCATAAAGATTAAGTCCAAAAGTGCAAACCTCATATTGCCCTCCCAGGCGTATCCATAACTCGCACCCCTTAAAAAATCCGATATCACGCCACTGTCAAGGTTAAAATCGACACAAAAAATTTGCAAAAAATTCAAAAAGCCTAAGACCAAAAGTACAAACCTCATCATATTACCATCCCACACCTAGTCAAAACTCGCACCCCTTAAAAAATACGAAAGTACGCCAATGAAAGGGCTAAAATCGGCATAAAAAATTCCCAAAATTTTTTAAAAGCCTAAGTCTTGAAGCACCGACCTCATATTGCCACTTACACGCCTATACAAAACCCGCGCCCCTTAAAAAATCCGAAACGACGTCACTGACAGGGTTAAAACGGGCACGAAAAATTCGCAAAAAAGTTGAAAAAGTTTAAGTCCAAAAGCACAAACCTCATATTAGCATCCCCATATCTATTCAAAACCCCGCACCCCTTAAAAAAAACGAAAGTACGCCCGTGACATGGCTAAAATCGGCACAAAAAATTCTCGAAGAATTTTAAAAGCCTAAGTCCAGAAGCACAAACCTCATATTGCTACTTACACACCAATACAAAACTCGCACCCCTTAAAAAATCCGAAACGACTCCACTGACAGGGTTAAACCGGGCACGAAAAATTCGCAAAAAAATCAAAAAGCTTTTCCACAAGCACAAATACCATTTTTTATTTTGTTTTTAATCTCAAGCCTATGCAAAACTCGCACCCCTAAAAAAATACGTAACCACGCCACTGACAGAGTTAAAATTGACATGAAAAATTCTCAAAAAATTCAAAAAGCTTAAGTTCAGGAGCACATACCTCATATTGCTACTAACACATCTATACAAAAGTAGCTCCCCTAAAAAAATCCGAAACGACGCCACTGACAGGGTTTAAACGAGCACGAAAAATTCGCAAAAAATTCAAAAAGCTTGTCCAAAAGCACAAATCTCATTTTGTTATTTTTTTTCTAAATTTCACGCCTATGCAAAATTCGCACCCCTAAAAAATCCGCAACCACGCCACTGACCGAGTTAAAATCGACACGAAAAATTCGCAAAAAATTCAATTAACCTAATTCCAAAAGCACCAATCTCATTTTGCGATTTTGTTGAAAATATCGCCATTTCCCCCCCTTTTTTCTCCCCATGGATGCGCCACTGATTGAAACTTGATTTTTCGAATCCGCCACGTCAAACCATTTACAACAATAAAAATTTGGCCAAAATCGAAGCCATAGGAGCGGAGCTATGTCATTTTTTCTGTTTTTTGTATTTTTTTTAATTTTCATTTTTTTTTTGACATTTCCTGTCAAAAATTGAAAATTTCGAAAAATACACATTTTTCGCCTCGTCGATGCACAAACTTTGATGTCTCGCGCGACTCGATACGTTTTGCCATAAGGGCGCTACTGGGGCGCGAAGGCAAAAAAATGACTCCCCTTTGGTAGCCACCCCCACCCTTACCGTAGGGGTGGGGAAAAAAAGAGAAGTTTTCGTAAGTATGGGAACTGTGAAATATTTGGGCTATGGTGGAAATCTTACAAAAGTTTGAAAACTCTGGGCACACGAGGGACGACATCGTAATTTTTGGCCATTTCATCAAAATTTCCCCTTTGCGAATTTTTTGTGCCGCCCCTGTTCGATCTAGCGACACCAGTCGAAAATCACATTTATTCCTAACAATTAGCGTCAAAATTCGCTAAAATTATATCACATACGACCAACCCATCCCCCACCCCTATAAAAAACTCGCTCCCCTTAGAAAAAAAGAAAGTGCGCCTATGGGAGGGATAAACATCCCACCCAAAAATTGCAAAAAATTTAGAAAGCTTAAGTTCAAACACACAAACCTCCCCGGTCAAAAACACCCGATTTACGTCCATCTGAATTTTTTTTCAACTTTTTTACCCTTTTTTTCTTCAACTCGCAAGTTCGCGATTTTTTTGTGACGCCCCTGTTCGAGCTAGCGCACCCCAGACAAAAGTGACACTTATTCCCAACCCTTGGCTTTAATACCCAATGAAATTTTTTCGCCTTAGACAATCTCACCCCCAACCCCTAATCAAAACTCGTACCCCTTAAAAAATCCGAAAGCACGCCCCTGACCGAATCCAAATCCCCACCAAAAATCATCGAAAAATTCAAAAAGCTTAACCCGAAAAGCTCAAATCTTCTCACCTCGTACTTCCGGAGCTACAAAAACGCCCACTTGTGAATTATGTATATAGACTAGTTAGGCCGTACTAAATGTATGTAATAATATAATTTTATAAAATACTATACTCTAATACACTATACTATACTATACTACGGCACTTTCGTTTAGAAATTTTTAACCAGAAATGATTTTCTAAGGTACGTCGAATAATATATCGCTTGTACTATTTTAGTGAGTTTAAAACGGTACTTCGATTTACTAATCAAAAACCATATTTTTGATGTCAAAATTCTCACGTTTTCCGTACAAATTCGCACCCCTAAACAAATACGAAAGTACGCCACTGACAGAGTCGAAATCGGCAAAAAGAAATTGTAAAAAATTCAAAAAGCTCAAGGCCAAAAGCACAAACCTCATATTGCCCTCCCACGCCTATACAAAACTCGGACCTCTTAAAAATACGAAAATACGCCAATGACACGGTCGAAATCGGCAAAATCAAATCGCAAAAAATTCATAAAGATTAAGTCCAAAAGTGCAAACCTCATATTGCCCTCCCACGCGTATCCAAAACTCGCACCCTTTAAAAAATCCGAAACCACTTCACTTTCAGAGTTAAAATCGACACAAAAAATTCGCAAAAAATTCAAAAATTTCAAGGCCAAAAGTACATCATATTGCCATCCCCCCATCTATTCAAAACTCGCACTCCTTAAAAAATACGAATGTGCGCCCATGAAAGGGCTAAAATTGGCACAAAAAATTCTCAAAAATTTTTAAAAGTTTAAGTCCAGAAGCACAAACCTTATATTGCTACTTACACACCTATACAAAACTCGCACCCCTTAAAAAATCCGAAACGACGTCACTGACAGGGTTAAAACGGGCACAAAAAATTCGCAAGAAAATTTAAAAAGTTTGTGCAAAAGCACAAATTTCATTTTTTTTTTTAATTTCAAGCCTATGCAAAACTCGCACCCCTAAAAAAATCAGCAACCACGCCACTGACAGAGTTAAAATCGACACGATAAATTCACAAAAAATTCAAAAATCTTAAGTCTAAAAGCACCAATCTCATTTTGAGGTTTTGTTGAAAATATCGCCATTTTCCCCTCTTTTTTCTACCCACGGATGCGCCACTCATTGAATCTTGGCTTTTCAGCACAAACCTCATATTACCCTCCCCATATTTATTCAAAACTCGCACCTCTTAAAAAACGAAAGTACGCCCATGACAGGGTTGAAATCGGCACAAAAAATTCTCAAAATTTTTTAAAAGCTTAATTCCAGAAGCACATTCGTCATATTGCTATTTACACATCTATACAAAATCCGCTCCCTTTAAAACATCCGAAAGGACGCCACTGTCAGGTTTAAAATCGACGCAAAAAATTCAAAAAGCTTAAGGCCAAAAGTACAAACCTCATATTGCCATCCCCACACCTATTCAAAACTCGCATCCCTTAAAAAATACGAAAGTACGCCCATTGCATAGCTAAAATCGGCACAAAAAATTCTCAAAAAATTTTAAAAGCTTAAGTCTAGAAGCACAAACCTCATATCGCTACTTACACACCTATACAAACTCGCACCCCTTAAAAAATCCGAAATTAAGCCACTGACAGGGTTAAAACGGGCAGGAAAAAATCGCAATAAATTCAAAAAGCTTTTCCAAAAGCACAAATCTCATTTTTTATTTTTTTTTAATTTCACGCCTGTGCAAAACTCGCACCCCTTAAAAAATCCGTGACCACGCCACTGACAGAGTTTAAATTGACACGAAAAATTCGCAAAAATTTCAAAAAGCTTAAGTCCAACAGCACAAACCTCATATTACCATCCTCATATCTATTTAAAATTCGCACCCCTTAAAAAAAACGAAAGTACGCCCATAACAAGGTTGAAATCGGCACAAAAAATTCTTAAAATTATTTAAAAGCTTAATTCCAGTAGCACATACCTCATATTGCTAGTTGCACACCTATACAAAAGACGCTCCCCTTTAAAAATCCGAAACGACGCCACTCACAGGGTAAAAACCGGCACGAAGAATTCGCAAAAAATTCAAAAAGCTTGTCCAAAAGCTTGTCTCATTTTGTGTGTGTGTGTTTTTAATTTCACGCTTATGCAAAATTCGCACCTTTAAAAAATTTTAAAAAATCCTCAACCACGCCACTGACAGATTTAAAATAACACTAAAAATTCGCAAAAAATTCAAAAATCTTAAGTCCAAAAGCACCCATCTCATTTTGAAGTTTTGTTGAAAATATCGCCATTTCCCCCCCTTTTTTCCCCATGGATTCGACACTGATTAAAACTTGGTTCTTCGAATCCGCCACATCAAACCATTTACAACAATAAAAGTTTGACCAAATCGCAGTCATAGGGGCGGAGCTGTCATTTTTTCTGTTTTTTTTTTATTTTTTTTTATTTTTAATTTTTTTTGATACGTCTCATCAAAAATTAAAAATTTCAAAAAACGTATGTTTTTCGTCTCGTCGATGCGCAAATTTTTATGTCTCGCGAGATTCGATACGTTTCGCCGTAAGGGCGCTACTGGGGCGTGAAGTCAAAAAGTTGACCCCATTTTGGTAGCCACCCCCACCCTTACCGTAGGGGTACGAAAAAAATTGACGTTTTCGTAAGTATGGGAACTGGGAAATATCTGGGCTATGGCGGAAATTTTACAAAAGTTCGAAAACTCTGGGTACACGAGGGACGACATCCTCATTTTTGGCCATTTCTTCAAATTTTCACCTTTGCGAATTTTTTGTGCCGCCCATGTTCGATCTACCGGCTCCAGTCGAAAATCACACTTATTCCTAACGCTTAGCGTCAAAACGCGCTAAAATTTTACCGCGTTCGACCACCCCACCCCTCACCCCATGAAAACTCGCTCCCCTTAAAAAAAAGGAAAGTACACAACATTCCACTAAGAAATTGCAAAAAATTAAAAATGGTTAAGTCCAAAAGCACAACATTCTTCTTTTAAAAGCACCCGATTTACGTCCATCAGAAATTTTTTTTCAACTTTTTTGACATTTTTGTAAATTTTTTCCTTCAACCCGCAAGTTCGCGATTTTTATGTGACGCCTCTGTTCGAGCTAGCATCCCCGGATCAAAAGTGACACTTATTCCTAATCCTTAGCTTTAAAACCCAATGAAATTTTTTCGCCTTCGACAATCGCACTCCCCACCTCTAAGAAAATCTCGTACCCCTTAAAAAATCCGAAAACACGCCCCTGACCGAATCGAAATCCCCACCAAAAATCATCATAAAATTCAAAAAGCTTAACCCGAAAAGCACAAATCTCCAAGCCTCTTACTTCGGGAGCTACAAAAACGGCCCCCATTGGAATTATGTATATAAGGTGAGGCAAATAAAGGGCCTATTAGAAATATCTCGAGAACTAAAGTAAAGAAAATTATGAAAATTGGAATATAGGGGTTTTGAGGTGTGAACTATTTAATGAAAATTTTTGGTCTCTTTGCTACTTCCAGTTATACCGGAAGTTGGTTGTAACTTCGTTTTTTTTAAATGGGACACCCTATATATTTTTACGTTTTTTGATTCTCCTCGATTTCTTCTTTCTTAAAATATAAGGTTTTGTAATATTATACAGGGTAGATTAAAAGACAATTACGTTATTTTATTAATTTCGTAGCAAAATTCACACCCTGTAGAATTGTAGTAGTTTTACATCAAAAACCGTTTATATGTTCAAATGATTTTTAATATGGTCTACTTATGTTACCAATTATTAGTATAGCTAAATTTTTAAGTTTTAGTATACAGGGTGGGTCGAAACTCGGAATGTGTATTTTCTGAGTTTTCTTAAATGGAACACACTATATTTTAGTACTGTAATAAAATGGTATTTTATGGTACATTTTAATTTCTTAAGCATTCCCTATACCCAACTGCTTTAATTTGTGCTTAATTGTTAATCGCACCAACAATCTTAACTACGTAGATATTTTGATAGCTCAACCATTATTGGCAATTTTAAGTAGTCTCGATTATTATGTATTTATTTCAGAAAAATTATTTGTGATTGAATATTTTTACGGCCAACCTAATAAAATATCAGGTATTTTGTGTTGCAATTAATATTTGGCTTGAATCACCAATAACTCACAAATTGAAGCAGTTAGGTATAGGGATTGCTTAAGAAATTAAAAAGTATCCTAAAATAACATTTCATTACAATACTAAAATACAGGGTGTTCCATTTAAGAAAACTCAGAAAACACTCATTCTGAATTTCTACCAACCTTGTATACAAAAAAGGAAAAATTTAACTATACCAATAATTCTTAACATAGACTATATTAAAAATCATTTGAATATAAACCGAGTTTATTATGTTAAACTACTACAATTCTACAGGGTGTGAATTTTGCTACGAAATTCATAAAAAACGTAATTATCTTTTAACCTACCCTGTATAATATTACAAAAACTTATATTTTAAGAAAGAAAAAATCAAGGAGAATCCAAAAATGTAAAAATGTACAGGATGTCCCATTAAAAAAACGAAGTTACAACCAACTTCCGGTATAACCGGAAGTAGCAAAGTGACCAAAATATTTTCATTAAATAGTTCACACCTCAAAACCCCTGTATTCCGATTTTCATAATTTTCTTACCTTGAGTTCTCGAGATATTTCTAATACGCCCTTTATCTGCCTCACCCTGTATAGAGATAGAGATTAGGCAGTTTTAAATGCATGTAGTATACTTACTATACCAAAATATTGCACTTTCGGTTAGAACTTCTTAACCAGAAATGATTTAAAAACCAACAGTATACATTTGTCCTCATCTTGCTATAGAACGTCGAATAATATATCGCTTATACTATTTCTGTGACTTTAAAAGTTACCTTTTAGGCGCGTCGAATAATATGTCGCCTGTACTATTTTGGCGACTTTAAACAGTACTTCCGGTTGTATTTCTAAATCCGTTACTCCGAGTTAAATTACATTTTTATAAAAACTGAAATAAATCAAAACACCCTGTATTTAGGTATAGGGAAACAAATCGCAAAAAATTCAAAAACTTAGGTCCAAAAGCTCAGATCTCATATTGCCCTCCCACACCTATAAAAACTCGCACCCCTTAAAAAATACTAATTTGCGCCCCTGACATGGTTAAAATCGGCACAAAATAATAGCAATAAATTTAAAAATCTTATTCCAAAAGTACAAATGTCATATTGCCACCCCCACACTTATACAAAACTCGCACCCCTTAAAAAATCCAAAACCACGCCCATGACAGGTTTGAAATCGGAACAAAAACAAATCGCCAAAAATTCAAAAAACTTAAATCCAAAAGCTTAGCCTCATATAGCCCTCCCACACCTATACAAAACTCGCTCCCCATAAAAAATACGAACGTACGCTCCTGACAGGGTTGAAATCGTCACAAAAAATTCTCAAAAAATTTAAAAAGCTTATATCCAAAAGCACCATCCTCATATTGCCCCCCACGCCTATTCAAAACTCGCACCCCTTAAAAAATACGAAAGTACGCCCCTGACAGAGTTGAAATCGGCAAAAAAAAATCGCAAAAAATTTAAACAGCTAACATCAAAAGTACAAACCTTATATGGCCACTCTCACACCTATACAAAACTCGCACCCCTTAAAAAATACGAATGTACACCCATGACAGGGATGAAATCGGCATAAGCAATTCTCAAAAAATTCAAAAAGTCTAAGTCCAGGAACACAAACTTCATATTGCCGCCCTTAAACACCTATACAAAACTCGCAACCCTTAAAAAATACGAAAGTACGCCCCTGATAGGATTGGAATCGGCACGAAAAAATCGCAAAAAATTCAAAAAGCTCAATCCCAAAAACAAAAACCTCATTTTGTGTTTCTTTTTAATATTTCAGCCCTATGCAAAACTTGTACCCCTTAAAAAATTCGAAATCACGCCACTGTCAGGGTTAAAATTAACACGAAAAATTTGCAAAAAATTCAAAAATCTTAAGTCCAAAAGCACAAACCTTATGTTTTGGTTTTTGTTGAAAATATTCCTATTTTTGCCCCCTTTTTTCTTCCCATTGATACGCCTCTGATTCAAACTTAGTTTTTTGAATCCGCTAACATCAAACCACTTACAACGGTAAAAGTTTGGTCAAAATCGAAGCCGTAGGGACTGAGCTATGTCAGTTTTTCTGTTTTTTTCATTTTTTTTTACTTTTTAATTTTTTTTCAAAATTTTTTATCTAAAATTGAAAATTTCGAAAAACCTATGATTTTCGTCTCGACGATGCCCAAATTTTGATGCCTCGCGCGACTCACTATGTTACGGCTTAAGTACGCTACTGGGCCGCGAAGTTAAAAAGTTGACCCCTTTTTGGTAGGATCCCCCACCCTTACTCTAGGGGTTGGAACGCGGTTTATGGTTGCTTTGCATGTAAAAACTGTGAAATATTTTGGCCATTTCGGAAATTTTGCAAACATTTAAAAACTCCGGGTACTTTGAGGGGTGAGTTTGTCATTTTTGGCCATTTCTTCAAATTTCCCCTTTGCGAAATTTTTGTGTCGCCCCTGTTCGAGCTATCCGTTCCAGTCGAAAATCACAATTATTCCTAACGCTTAGCGTCAAAACGCGCTAAAACTTTATCGTTTTCGACCAACCCACCCCGTACCGCTATGATAAACTCGCTCCCCTTAAAAAAAAAGAAAGTACGGCCCTGGAAGGGATAAACTTTGCACGAGAAAATTGCAAGAAATTTAGAAAGCTTAAGTTCAAAGGCACAACATTCTTCTTTTAAAACCACCCGATTTACGTCCATCTGAAATTTTTTTTCAACTTTTTTGCCCTTTTTTTCATTTTTTTCCTTCAACCCGCAAGTTTGCGATTTTTTTGTGACGCCCCTGTTCGAGGTAGTATCCCCGGGTCAAAAGTGACATTTATTCCTAACCCTTAGCTTTAAAACCCAACGAAATTTTTTCGCCTTTGACAATCGCACCCCCCTCCCCTAAGTAAAACTCGTACCCCTTAAAAAATCTGAAAGCACGCCTCTGACCGAATCGAAATCCGCACCAAAAATCATCAAAAAATTCAAAAAGCTTAACCCGAAAAGCACAAATCTCACCACCTCGTACTTCCGGAGCTACAAAAAACCCACTTGTGAATTATGTATATAGATAAAGATAATAGATTAGCTTGTTGTTGTTGAGGAGAGCCACTTCCTCAGGTTTTTAACCATGATATTATCCTTCTCCCAATTTCTCGCTTTCCGAATACTTTGCCCCAAAGGATTATTTTAAGTATTCTCTATTTATTGCCATTTCTCATTATGTGTCCGAGATATCCTAATTTTTTCTTTTTAATTCTAAACATCACTTCTCTTTATTTCCCCATTCTTCGTAGTAAGGTCTCGTTGGTTATCTTGTTCTTCCACATCTCGAAGGCTTCAAGTTTTTTCTCCATCGCTTCAGTAAGTGTCCAGGACATTCTTAAGCAGTTGACTAATTTACAGTTGCTTCTCTTTTAAAGCCAATTTCTAGAACAAACTTTGGGTGTTTTTTCTCCAAGCTGATGACCATCGAGTGTGAATTTCCTAAATTGTGTGTGAATTCTAAAGTATTTATTTCTAGTTATGTTTATCTAGACCAAAATCACTATTAATGGAAAACTCTTTTAAAATAAGTCTTTATTTGAGTAAAGTTTGTTCGCAAATCATATTCGTTTTATTTTTCCCTTGCCTGTACTGTTAAAAAGTTAGATGGCAAATACTGACCCACTTTCAAAACTGGACTATTCAATCGGTGATATTGCGAGCAACAAGGCGCGAATACATCGGAGTAACAGCTGATACACCGTGGATGTGGATGGATATCAACACAATATAGAATGTGCATACTCCGCACACTCACCGAGTAGCACATTCATCCATACACATACGCACACATTATTAATGAACCACCAGCAACCGTTGAATCGTGTGATTGAATTTCGGGATTGCTGCAACAGCAACAGCCCAACAGCCCGCGTGTTCGGCGCGGTGTTGCAGAGTCGATGTCAATCCACGTGCCAGATATATTAGTTAATTCATAATCAAGGAATTCATTGGAAAATACGACAGCTTGTGCTTGTTCAATAAAATTGAATTTTTGGAACAACTAAGCGAACATAATCTGCTTAAAATTAAGGGGAGCAATCCAAAGAGAATACATGTTTTAATTGAAATATTATATTTATAAAAATAAAAATGTATACCATTTTTATTCAGTTGCAATGCGAAGCCAAAACTGTCTTAATTTTTACTTAGTTCAGAGAGTGCAGCCAGCACTCTTATCGACGATTTCACCTCTTGTTAGAAGTTCATCAGAGACTGCATAGGCTGCTTTCTCTGGCCCAGATAAAATTTTTCGACATATTAATCCCCCATTGCAACTGACGAGAAGGTAGTAGGTGCGTAGCGGCATCTGCTAAATAAAAGACCAAGTTTTTCAACCTAATAAAAATATTTGTAAATTAAATATTTTTAAAAGATTTTTAATTGAAAAACTTATTGGCCCATTTTCCTGGTGACACCTCCAAGGCTTCTACAATATGCAAGCCAAATGGATGCTGCAGTGAAGCAGATGCTTGCATATTGTAGAAACCTTGGAGGTGTCACCAGGAAAATGGGCCAATAAGTTTTTCAATTAAAAATCTTTTAAAAATATTTAATTTACAAATATTTTTATTAGGTTGAAAAACTTAGTCTTTTATTTAGCAGATGCCGCTACGCACCTACTACCTTCTCGTCAGTTGCAATGGGGGATTAATATGTCGAAAATTTTTTCCTGAGCCAGAGAAAGCAGCCTATGCAGTCTCTGATGAATCTCTAAAAAGAGGTGAAATCGTCGATAAGAGTGCTGGCTTCACTCTCTGACCTAAGTAAAAATTAAGACAGTTTTGGCTTCGCAATTGCAACTGAATAAAAATGGTATACATTTTTATTTTTATATTAGTATTACTCCTATAGAGTAACTAGGTACATTTTCCGTTGGAACTTTACCACGCTGCAGACGGGGGTTGTGAATTGCATAGTGTAGAATTCCTACCCTTTTGTCTTCACTGCAGCATCCATTTGGCTTGCATATTGTAGAAGCCTTGGAGGTGTCACCAGGAAAATGGGTCAATAAGTTTTTCAATTAAAAATCTTTTAAAAATATTTAATTTACATTTTAATATTTTTATTAGGTACTTGCTATCTAATATTTTATTAGATATATTTAGTAGGTTTTATTAGGTACTTGCCAATTCAATGGGCGCAGACCAACTCTATGCCCATTGAATTGGCAAGTCCCTAGCATCTTCGAGCAGGGAACCATGACACCCTTTTAGCATGTGTTCCACTATATCTATTAACATCGACGTGTAGTCATAAAATTTTAATATATTATATTATGTAAACCATATATTATGATGGGGTTAACACTATATACAGTGTGCTAGTTTCAAACTACTCGGCAGGATGCACTGAAGATGTTCTGAATGGAACGAAAACGTTTTGCAATCCATGACATTTTAAATAGTTTTTAAATAAACGATTTTATACCAGAATACATCTCGAAGTTTTTACTTCTGTATGAGTTTTTTAAACTATGGTATACAGCCAACTATTGGGATTTTCCCATTGATTTTTTATTTTTATTTCTTTGTTATATTTCATAGTGTTGTTTGTCAAATTTTTGTTTTAGTTAATACACGTTGACATCTAAAAAATGTTCCTTTGTTTTTTCCACAGCACAATACCTTTCCTTAACATCGTTTACCGGTGACAGTAACAGTTATGTTTAAAATTTACACGTTTGTTAAGATATCTCGAGATAGAAAAAAGGTATCGACATGCGGTTTTCGCTATTCTGTTGCTAATTTAATCTAATTTTGTAATACAGGATTAAAAATGTATACTTGTATTTAATATTTTCCAAAGAACACTACATTTCTGAAATAAATTAAATAACGCCTACTAGCTGGCATAATACTTAATAGGCTGTTTCTAAATTATAACTCTCACATTGACGAAAGAGAGCTGTTTTCAACAAGACCAAGTTTGCAAAATTCGATTTAGCAGAACCGTACTTACAGCCATTTTTTCAAAACAAGGTTCCCACTCACCCTCACCTCTTGTTTGCAAAGGTCGACTTAAAATTGTGAAATCAAATATGCGCATAATTTTATGAAGAATACGATGATCGGAATTCCAGTGCCCTTTCGTTGGGCAAATTTTGTAAAATTTTGATTTTTTAATTTTTGATATTCAATTACGCCCTCTAGCGGTGAACCTACAATTATGAAAATAATTTCCAGGCTTTTCCCGAGGTAACTTTTGTTATAAATATTTTTTTTAAAGCTGTACTATAAACGGTTCCTGAGATATGGCCGAGAGCCATTCTTATTGGGACACCCGGTACATATCTGATATTTCTCGAATTCTCCGTTCTTGATGTATGTTTTATGCTCATTAAACTGGCACTTAGTGGCCTTGTAGTTTCTCCCGCGTATAAAGTGTTGCATTCACAGGGTCTTTTATAGATGCAGTTTTGGCTCTTTCTTGTGTCATTTATTGTTTTCTTTGGGAAATAAAGCCACAATTTAAAACTTCTAAGTTTCTTGTGTGTTGTTGGATTTGGTTATTGGACGGGATAGAAGAGTGTTACTTGTTTTGAATGTTGTTATGATGTTGTACTTCTTTCCTATACTTTTCATATGGTATTGCTGCCATCTTTGAGTCCCTTTTTGTGAGTATCTGAAGAGCTTGTGATACTTTGTTGTTTCTTTTCTTTTATCTTGTGAAATTTGTTGTTTAAATGACAACGGGTAGTCAGTTTTAGTTAAAACCTATGTTGGCAGGTTATTTTCTTCCTCGCGAAACAGTTCTTAACAAATTCGCAACTGATACTATCCACCGACTACTTAAAGCAAAAATGAATATCTATACAAGTTAACTACAAAGAAGAAAGTACAACGAAATTAAAAAGTTACAAGCTTTGGAAATTTGAATATGATCTAAAAACGAGTCATGCCAGTCAAAGATGAATGAAAATCAAAATAAACATAGAAAACTGGATTTTGGGGGTGGATGTCTATATGCGAACTTGAATATAAAAAGGGCTTTAGATAGTTAGATGGTGACTTGAAAAGAAGAAAAGGTGCGAATGCGCCCTAATTTTTTACCACTTGCAATGACAAATTATTAATTTTTTTTCTAAGTATGACAAAGATTGTTTGACTCTATTAGAATAGTTGCTAAGCAGAAAATCCTTCAGAGAACCAGTGCATTTCTCTTTGCCACACCTCCCGCTTATGTCAAATTAAGCGTGTAGCGACCATATTATTTCAAGTTTTTAACAGAATACACATATAAATATACGAAGCAAGTTTTCAATCCTAATAGCAAATAATTAATATTGAAAAATATCAAAAATTACTAAAAGATTTTTAAATTGAAAACTTACTGGTACATCCCCATGTATACGCCTCCAAGACTTCTACAATTTGCAAGTCATATGGATGCTGCAGTAAAGACGATAGGGAAGGAATTCTAAACCTTGCAATTCAAATCCCCCGTCTGCAGCCGGCTAGGAACTGAAAGATGCACCATAGTTACTCTACTGAGTAATAAGAAAATAAAATAAAAATGTGTGTACCATTTTTATATATTCGGCTGCAATACGAAGGAAAAACAATCTTACTTTTTAATTAGAATACTCTGCACGCTGCACTCCTTATTCTAATTAAAAAGTAAGATTGTTTTTCCTTCGTATTGCAGCTGAATATATAAAAATGATACACACATTTTTATTTTATTTTCTTATTACTCAGTAGAGTAACTATGGTGCATCTTTCAGTTCCTAGCCGGCTGCAGACGGGGGATTTGAATTGCAAGGTTTAGAATTCCTTCCCTATCGTCTTTACTGCAGCATCCATATGACTTGCAAATTGTAGAAGTCTTGGAGGCGTATACATGGGGATGTACCAGTAAGTTTTCAATTTAAAAATCTTTTAGTAATTTTTGATATTTTTCAATATTAATTATTTGCTATTAGGATTGAAAACTTGCTTCGTATTTTTACGGCCAGATGGCGCTAGCCACCCATTACCATCATTTTGGCTGCAATATTTGGGAAAGCATTTCGATGCGATTTGATTGGATTAAGGAGAACAGTGCCTACGTTCCTTCTGATGACGCTCCAATAAGAGCAGAAAACTGCAGTTAAAGGGACTGGCTGCACTCCTTATTCTAATTAAAAAGTAAGATTGTTTTTCCTTCGTATTGCAGCCGAATATATAAAAATGGTACACACATTTTTATAGAATACACATAATATTGATTATACTGTTATACAGCGTCAATAGTGTCCTTTATATGATATTTTTTAGATCAAATTAAAATCATTCAAGATGAAAGTTTAATAACACATATTTCCTCAAAAACGCCAACATTCACATTATTGTGCAATATCAGTTTCATTAAAAGAATGAAAAATTTGTAGGCTACTTGCTTGATTATCTTTTTTAAATTGTAACTGTATCTATTGGATAATTATTGTCTTTAATACTGTCAAATATTCTACTTTAGGCATAAGATGGATGTTAGATGGTAACAAATTTACATTTTAAAATTCATAACTCATTTATTATGCCCCCCGCATCGGCAATCATGCCAAAAATTTAATCATAGCACCTTTCAAACAACTCACAAACTTTTCCACGTCGATCAATTGACCCCCCTACACCGCCTGCGGAAACCGCAACAAAATCCACCCCCGCACGCCCACCCTCATCCCTTAATTTATCCTAATTGTTGTCAGTTTCCAAGGTGACGTCTCCGTATAATTACCAATAGATCTGATTATTATTGATGAAGCCACAATATGGCCGACAGGGTCCCAGTCGCATCTCAATTATTTCGTGACGTCACTATTATTTTGTCGTCGAAGAAAGATGATCGGACTGGCCCAAGAGAGGTGAAACACCTAAATAAAGATGCATTGTTTAAAAAATAATATTAAGACATTATACTGGATCCCGCGTATGAAAAAAAAGTTGATTAATAGCAAGCTGAAAATTTGTTAATAGCTTAAGGGTGTCTAGTCGGACAAACTTTGATATATGGGAAAACTGGAACAGGGGAAGTTTTAATTGTGGAACAGGTTAAAAATTTGGAACGGACAGACCACGAAAATGGCACATTTATTTTGTCCGACAGAACAGACTTAAACTCTTCGTACAGAAATTAAATTCTCATGCAAAAATCAGACTGCTATTTATCACCAAATGGGCGTTTTAATGAGTGGAACATGTAGAATATGTCAAATGACAGGAATTATGACAGGTGATAAATAGCACTCTGATTTTTGCATGAGAGTTTAATCTCTGTTCGGAGAGTTTAAGTCTGTTCTGTCGGACAAAATAAATGTGCCGTTTTCGTGGTGTGACCGTTCCAAATTTTTAACCTGTTCCACAATTAAAACTGCCCCTGTTCCAGTGTTCCCATATATCAAAGTTTATCCGACTAGACACCCTTAAGCTATTAACAAATTTTCAGCTTGCTATTAATCAACTTTTTTTTCATACGCGGGATCCAGACCTATTACTGAAGTATGTGTCTTCTACAAATTCCTTTATTTTTAGGCATTTTGAAAAAAAAATTTATAGTTTACTTTTTTACATCATGAAACTGCTACCAATAATATCCAAATTATTTGAGAGGATATTGCTAGCACGAATGCAACCTGTACTCGACCACAGGGAAATTGTTCCTTCCCACCAATTTGGATTTCGCAATAAACATTCAACAATAGACCAAATTCATCGAATAACAGATATAGAGAGATCTCTGGAGGAGAACAAAATATGCTTAGCTATTTTTCTAGACATAGCAAAAGAATTTGACAAAATGTGGCACAAAGGCTTGTTACTAAAATTAAAAGGATATCTTTTCATCCGCCATCCAATATGTACACCTAATAACATCATATTTGGAAGATAGAACTTTTAGAGTTAAACAGGAAGGCGAATATTCAGAATTACGACCAATTAAAGCAGGAATCCCACAGGGCAGTGTTCTGGGACCCATACTATATTTATTATATACTTGTGACATACCCGTTACAGAAAATATTAAACTGACAACACTTGCAGATGACACTGCAATACTAGCAGTCGAAGAAATATTCGAAGAAACAAGTAGACACCTCCAAAATGCAGTGAACAAAATAAACACTTGGAATAATAAATGGCGCATAAAAATTAATGAAGGGAAATCTGCCCATATCGATTCCACTTACAAAAAAATAAATAGTCACCTAGTTAGAATAAACCATAAAACCGTTCCGTACAAGAAAACAGTTAAATATCTAGGGCTACATTTGGATAGCAAATTAAAATGGCAGGAACATATCAGAAAGAAAACTGAAGAACTAAAACTGAAGTACAAAAAGTTATATTGGTTATTGTAGAAGCTCACAACTTACAATCAAAAACAAAGTATTAGTTTACAAACAAATGCTCCAACCAGTATGGTCTATGGTTTACAGTTATGGGGCTGTACTAGTGAGAGTAACTATGCTTGTCTTCAAAGAGTCCAAAACCGAATACTAAGAAACATAGTCAACGCTCCATGGTGTATCCGTAACAAAGACCTACATCGGGAACTTCGTATAGCAACAATCAAAGGAGAAATAAAGAAGATTGCCAAGGGTCACGAAAAACGACTCCACAAACATACAAACAGGGAAGTTACATACAAACATACAAACATACAAAACTTTTAGATAATCAAGACCTGGTCCGAAGGCTCAAACGCACCAAACATTTTAAACTTGTGTGATAGTGATAAATCTATAAATATCAGTGTCAGTTTAAATTTGGGCAGTGAACCTAGCCACAACAGTGATGTGTGCAACAATAATTATTAAATTCTAAGATGAACCGTTGGCCGTTGGGAATACCTAGGACAGTACAGTAGTAGATTAAGTTAAATGTAAAATGCTGGTTAGTCTTAGGATTAGGTGCATTTTTAATTTAATAAATAAAAAAATGAAAGTGGTGCTGTTGGTAGCTTCTATGATAAAATAAGGAAGTAACTATTTATTATGATGTTTAGACATAACAAGAGTTCCCATTTTTTATTCTACAGACAAATCTTTATTTGCTACTATTAAAATAAAAATCATAACCTCGGAAGGATTTCAATAGGTAAATCGGTATAAATAGGTAAATACTGAAGCTATTGCTGTAACTTACTTTCTTGTTTACGTTTATTTTCCATTTAAAACCAGAAATTGCCATTTTATCGTATTCGCCTTAATTCTGCTGAAAACATGATCAGTCTTGTTTTCCTAGGATTCCCTTTCACTATATACTTCCTTATATAATCAACCACTAATTGCCCATTCTGTGTAGCACCTACATTCGTTAATATATTCATCCGAAATATTTCACTGCATCTCAAAGGAGTTTAGTTTCTTTTAAAATTATTTTGTTGCCATATTTCCAAACAAAATATGAGTGTGGAGAAAAAGTAGGATCGTAATATTCCTAATTGAATATCTACGGTCAGTCCAGAATCAAAATTTCACGGTCCACTTTTACTAAGATGAGATCCTTACTATGCTGCAGTGACCTGAATCTACGTTCTTCCGGTGCTATTATGCGGAGTCAAAGACTGGACACTAACATAGGCCCCTTAAATAAAGATGTAGACTACAAGATCTGTTTCTACCGAAAGATATTGAAGATACTTTATATGGACCATGTCATCAACGTTCTTCTTCTTCGTTTAGTGCCTATTCGTTTCGAATATTAGCGATCATTCTGGCTATAATTATTTTATTAACTGATGCTTTAAATAGGCTGGTTGTTGTTGTGAAGAACCATTTCCTCAGGTTCTTTAACCATGATATTCTTCCTCTCCCAATTCCCCGCTTTCCGAATACTTTACCTTGAAGGATTACCTTTAGTAATCTGTATGTAGTGCCCTTTCTCATTATGTGTCCGAGATATTCTAACTTACTCCTTTTAATGGTATACATCACCTCTATTTGCCCACTCTTCGTAATACGGTTTCATTGGTTATCTTGTCCGTCCATGATATCCTTAGGATTCGCCTGTACAGCCACATCTCGAAGGCTTTAAGTTTTTTCTCCATTGCTTCAGTGGGTGTCCAGGATTCAAATCCGTAATAAAATATTGAGAAGATATAACATCGTAGGAGCCTTATTTTTATTTCCAGATTAAGGTTGTGACTTTTAAAGAGTTTGGCCATGTTACTGAATGCACTCCTAGCCTTCTCTATTTTACATTTTATTTCTTGTGAGTGATCCCATTGTTCGTTTACTATTGTTCCAAGATAGTTATACTGTTTTACTCGGTCCACTGGTGTATTATTGATAAGTAGTTGGGAGTCTCTAATTTTATTTTTGCTGATGATCAAAAAATTAATTTTTTATGTATTTATTTGAAGTCCAAATCTTCCACTTACTTCACTTGCTTTGTTTATTAGTTGCTGTAAACTGTTCAAACTGTCTGCAAAAATAACGGTGTCGTCTGCATAGCCGATGTTGTTTAGGCGTTCTCCATTTAGAAGTATTCCATGTTCGCAATTTTCCAAGGCTTCATTAAATATTTCCTCTGAATATAGGTTAAATAATATAGGTGAAAGTATACAACCTTGTCTAATACCTCGTAGAATCTGGATCGCTTCCGTTGGTTCACCTCCAAGATTCGTTCTTATTGTGGCTGATTGATTCCAGTATAAATTTTGTATTATACGTCGGTCTTTATCATCCATTTGGGCTTTTGCTAGAACATCCATCATTTTTCGCTATTGAGCTGTATCAAATGCTTTCTCGTAGTCCACAAAGCAGGTGTAAATATCGCAAGTCCTATCTCTGCATCTTTGAAATAAAACCTGTAGACTAAACAGTGGATTTCTTGTACCTACGCCTTTCATGAACCCAAACTGTGTGTCTTGTATTCTCTCTTCGCATAGCTTGTATATTGTACGATGTATAATTTTAACAAAAAGTTTTAATGTATGGCTCATTAGACTTATTAGCCTATATTTTCCGCACTTTTTTGCTCCCTGTTTCTTTGGTAAGGTAATAAATTCTGAAACTAGCCAATCTTCTGGGATATTGCCTGTCTTTATGTGTATTTATTTTAGTCAAAATTTTATAGAACAAAATTTACTCAGAATTGGTCAATCTATCGACTTCCATAGTTATTTTGATTGAAAAAATTTTCATCCCGTAGGTGGGGTTGTTTTCACCCCCAGGCAAAAGCCCGCTTCGGCGTAGGGTAGATTTTGACAAGGGTTATAAATACTTACTACCTAAATCCAAATTTTTAAGGAAATCGACCTTGATTCTCAAAATTCCACAAGAAAATGGCTGTTAATTGGACTATTTATTTTATTCTGTTTTGGAGGACATTACATAAATAAAATAAAATGTGACAGAAAAATTCCAATGAAGCTGAAGGGAAAATTCTATAAAACAGCCATAAGACCGGCTATGATGTACGGGACTGAATGTTGGGCAGTGAAAAAGAAAGAGGAACAACGAATGCATGTGGCGGAAATGAGAATGCTTAGATGGATGAGTGGAGTGACAAAGAAGGATAAAATTAGAAATGAGTATATTAGGGGAAGTCTAGGTGTGGCACCAATTGATGCCAAAATGAGAGAGCATAGGTTAAGATGGTTCGGTCATGTTCAACGTCGAGACGTTAATCACCCAATACGAAGAATAGCTGAAGTGCAGATTCCTGGAAGGAGTAGGAGAGGAAGACCAAAGAAGACCTGGGGGGAGGCGATAAGGCAGGACATGTTGGTAAAGGGGATTAACATTGATATGACCCAAGACAGAATTGTGTGGAGAAATGCAATTAGGGAAGCCGACCCCGCATAGGGATAAGGCAAAGAGAATGATGATGGAGGACATTACATATATATTGCCGCTGCTCTAATTTTTCTTTTTAACATTAAGGGCCGGTTGTTCGAACGCTAATCAAAACTGATCATTATCAAATATTTAATTACAATTATATTTGATTAAGCGTACTTCTGACAGATGTCGCATTTTGAGGTTATGTTGACTGATTTATTTTATTATTTTGGTTTTAATTTAAAATAAAACATAATTAAACTCTTTCTGATGTTAATTTCTTGTTTTTACTTACAAATCAATAATAATAATAAGCAATTTTTAATAATTTAAGAGCTGCGGCTATATTTTAATTACTGTTTTACCTACAATCAATAACTGATTAGTGTTTTACGTGTATTTTTCATGTCGCGATTTGATTCCCATCAAGAAAATTGATTACAATAAATGATTGATTATAATCAACTTCTTGATTAGCGTTCGAACAACCGGCCCTAAGAGTAATAATGGTTACTTGATTTTCTCCTTCAAATATCTAATAATATACATTTCTGTATTAGTTATGTAAATATTTTCTCTAAAAACCTACTTTTGTAGAGCCACAATGAGTCCTGTTCTGGTTGCGAAACCGAAATCTGAATTTTAATTGGAGATATGGATTTATTATTTGGCTTGTACGCTTCAGACGTCGTCGGTTGTTGGTTCACCGTTGACGAAATCACGATTACCACCACAACGGCAGCGATAGAGGGAATTGAGTCGAGGGATTTACAGGTGATTGGAGGTTTGCCGTAGACGGGAAGTCGGGACATAATCAGTTACTGCGTCGTAATTGTATTACCACAAGTTTTTAAGTTATTTACATACTTAGACAAACAAAGATTACTATCTAATTAAAACTACGTTCACTAGGTCGGTTTTTTTATTAATTTTGGAAATAAATATTTTAGATTAGGGTTTTAACGTGTTTCATTTTAAGTGAAATATATTGTAGCCTGTGAGCATTTCATAAAAATAAATAGTCTCACGACATGGTTCCATTTTACAACCAAAGCAAATAGTGCTATACAAATAAATTATTACGACAAAGGACAGTCCAAAAGATTTAATTACAGTCCAAATAATACAAGTAATAATAATAAGATGACACTCATTTATTAAATTAATTGAAAAAAAATTCAAACAAAGACTAAGTAAAGATGAAATACAAAAACATGTGAGTACTTACTACAGAACAATCATTAGGATAATGAGCCACTTACTTAAGACGTTTTTAAAAGTGATACAAGTCAGAATAATATATAAAAAATGCCAACAACAAGTATCATGGACACAATTATTTCTTTTTAGCGATGCCTTAGGTCGAGACACTCTATTCGCTATCCAAGTGCTTATGGAAAGGTGCAGGAATCTCAAGTTTGACGTATAATATATTTGTTTTATCAACTACAAAAAGGCATTTGATAGACCAAAACATGATAGGTTCGCAACCATCGTGAAAGAAGCGGGATTAGATGATAGAGACTGGAGAATCATTAGAACGAAACTGCCAACATTAAAGTTAATGGCTAGTTGACAGAAGCGGTCTACATAGATAGAGGAGTGAGACAACGTTGCATTCTGTAACCGTTGTTATTTATTATGTAAAGCGTATTAGTATTAGTCAACATAGTGCGTCGAAACACCATTAGATATTTTAACTATTTATAATGGGAAATATTAAAAAATTAAACCATTAGATATGTTGACGACGCAGTAGATTTTGAAAATAGCTTAGATGGTTTGCAAAGAATAATGTGGCTTATATCAGATTTAAGTAGAAAACAGAGACTTGATCTTAATATGAAAAAAATAAAGTATATGGTAGTCAGTAACCGCGAAATATTATTTTCGCGGTATTTGGTTAACCAACAACCAATTGACAGGGTGGATAGCTACACATACCTTGGTACCAATAGAAACAGCCCTTGGAATGACTACTAAAATAAAAGGGCGCGTAAAAACCAAAATTAACCTTCTTAATGATGAAGTTTCTTTTCAGAAGTCACTATTTCCCACTTGGTGCCAAAATCTCTATCATCAGATAGTATATAATTTCCACGTTATTATACGGAGTAGAGACCTGGACAGTTTCTATCTTTTTTAAGAAAACTCGAGATGCCTTCGAGATGTAGTGTTACAGATGAATTTTAAGACTTTCATGGTCATATTAATACAATTAAAGGGCGCAAATTGTCCATGTTATGAGAAATGAACCGATATATGGCTTGTTTCAATTCACTCTTCAATATGTGGCGACACGTTTCAATTACTATTTTATTATTTTTTAAATGCTAATTTTAATTTTTAATTTTAATAACTTTTTCTAGATGAAATAATATGGATCATTTAAAATTCACATTTCTTTCTATACGAATCCAGATGGTTATGGCCTGTTCAGTTTCAGTTTATTTATGGGAAACGAAATTCCCCCGTAAATAGTTACATTATCATACCTTATGTGAATAAATCACTTTTTAAATGCATTCAAAGACGCTTCTTAAAACTACAGAAATGTTTTCAGCTTTTAAAACACCAGATAAAAGGCCAGCCTCTTTATGTCAATAAATTAGCCTTTAACGTAAAACCACAGACATGTGTTTTTAGTTCAGCCACAGCAGTCTGACACAAACCCTCGTCCCGAAAAAAATAACAAACCCTCTTACGAGATATAACCACGCGTTTTTAACCAAAAATAAATAAATATGTTGTTGTTCGTTGTCTTACACTTATTGTAATTTCTTCCGTAAACCACCAACGGAACATTGGTGACCCCGCGAATAAGTAAACGACGTGAATTTTTTTTAAATAGTGTTAATAATATACTCTTGTTGGTTTTAAATACAGTGAACGTCGAAAATGACGGACGGTACCAGTGCTTCAGTATAACAGAGCTTCAGGAGTTGATTGGATTTCAGTTAAAATCCCACCGTTCTGGACCATCGATCCCGAAATTTGGTTCCTGCGAGTGGAAAACCAATTTACACTGGCAAACATAACAAGTGACGTAACAAAATTTAACTACATAGTTGCTAATCTCAAAACAGCTTACATCTCAGAAGTTAGGGACATCATTGTGTCACCACCAGCTACAGAGAGGTATGTAAAATTAAAAGCAGAACTTATAAAGAGACTTATTGCATCACAGCAACAAAAAATTAAGAGACTACTTGAGCATGAAGAATTGGGCGATCGAAGACCTTCCCAATTCTTAAGGCATTTACAGTCTTTAGCAGGCACAACAGTATCAGACAATACAATAAGATTTTTGTGGTTAGGTAGACTGCCATCGTCTACACAGGCTATTTTATCTACTCAAGCAACCGCTAGTTGGGACGCAGTTGCCGAGCTAGCTGACACAATCTCTGAAGCTATAGCTGCTAGAGCCCAAATTTCAGAAACTTCTAACGCGCTAGAAAGTACCATCGGGAAATTGACAGCCGAAAGCTGAAATGTCAAATGCTCAAGCACAATCTAACACATACCGTTGTAACCGCAGCAACTCAAGAGGCAGACCATACGCTAGAGATGATATGCTAGAAGCTACAGTAGGGAACGTAATAGATAAATTTGTTGGTATCACTACCGTTTTGGTGACCGGGCTCAAAAGTGTACACCTCCGTGCAAGCACCAGGAAAACATCGCGGGCAGTCGGTAAGTGCGGTATCCGATCCAAGCCCAAAGTCTCGCTGCCTTTTCGTAACACACTATGCAACCAAAAAGTAATTTTTAATCGACACCGGTGCCGATCTGTGCGTTTTCCCGCGAAAATATGTACGGGGTCTGCACGAAAAACTACATACGAACTATACGCGGCCAATTTATAGGCTTTGCTGAAATATCTTATTCCAATATTAGAAGGAAATCCGAATTTTTCAAACCAACAATTTGTATTTGTATATAAAGTTGGTAAACTATTTTCTTGGAAGATATAAACAAAAATTTGTTAGCTAAATAACCGGTATTCAATACCACTACTTAATCTATAAAGTGGTTATTTGTCTGGAATTATGCTTTCTAGAAAGCTTAAACTTATTGTTATTTTGGTACATTTAATGTCAAATCACTCAGGCAAAAAATTTTGGATCTCCGACTTGTCTGAGAATTGGTATATAGCTTCTGCGGGACGTAAAAATAACATATTTAAGGTCAAAAAATCTTCTTCTTTTTTTTCTCAAAATGTTATTTTATGCGATTTTACAGTGATTTGGTGTTTATTTAAACAAATTTGCATTTTCTGTCGTAAAGTATCAATGAAAAACATAATATTTTAATAGAAAGGACTCAAAAATGTCATTATATGGCATTATAACAAGTTAGTTTGAATCAAAACAAGTTTTTGATCAAATTTTATAGTGTAAAAAACGTTAAAATACATTTCCGTTTTTTACATTTTCCTCCATTCCCAAAATATGTCATCATCGATTTAGCTGAAAATTTTCCCACAGATAGCCAAAAGATAGGACTTTAAGTGGTTAGAAGAATTTGAATTATATTACAATACCAAAAATTTACATGCAGTAATATCAGACTCAAAAGTATATATTAGTCCAGTCGGGATAGCATTTGACCTTGAATGCCGAGCTGCCCAAAATTTTATTTTTTTGATCTTTAGGGGAGTCAATAGTAGCCTAAATTTAAAATCACGAATTAATTCCTCCGTTACGTTAGCAGCCATCTTGATTTTAAAGGAGAACCTGTTTTCCTCAATATCTCCGCCATTTTTAAATTTTCGACAAAAATGGTAGGAACTGAAATTGTTCCAAATAAATCGTATTTACAATTATTACAATTTCTTTTTAACAATTTTTGTCGTGAGGTCGATATTTTCGAGTTAATTGTACTTACAGTAGGCGCCTATATTTTTGACTATAATATTGCATGTAACTTTTTTGGTATTGTAATATAATTCAAATCCTTTCTCACCACCTTAAGTCCTATGTTTTGTCTATCTGTGGGCAAATTTTCAGCCAAATCGATTATGATGTATTTTTGGAATGGAGAAAAATGTAAAAAACGGTATTTTAACGTTTTCTACACTAAAAAATTTGATCAAAAGTTTGTTTTGAATCAAAGTAACTTGTTATAATGCCATATAATGACATTTTTGAGTCCCTTCTATTAAGATATTATGTTTTCCATTGATACTTTACGATAGAAAATGCAAATTTGTATAAATAAACACCAAATCACTGTAAAATCGCATAAAATAACATTTTGAGGAAAAAAGAAGAAGAAGATTTTTTGACCTTAAATATCTTATTTTTAATTCCCGCAGAAGCATTATACCAGTTTTCAGACAAATCGGAGGTCCAATTTTTTTTTGCTCCAAAATTGAGTGATTTGAAATGGAATGACCCTTTTACATTTAACTGCATTTTAAAATTTAAGCGTATTTAAATAAGTCATAATATGTATTCCGTGTAAAGTTATGAATTTTCAACGCTTAGAGAAGCTACCGAATATGGAGCAATATATCCAACCAAGTACAAACGATGAATTAATATTCACAGATCAGCGGCAATTTGTCATCGGCTGTCCGACAGAGGAACACAACGGATTAACCCGGTTTACGCATAGATTGCAATTGTCATTGAAGCGGATTAACCAATCGATGGCAATTGTCATCGACAGCTAGGCAACCCGCAGCACTCAGCAGCGTCCGCGACCACGTCCGTGTCCGCGTCCGTTCCGCCGTGTGTTGTTAATCCGCATTTCGAAGCGTCGAACTATTTGTCGGCTCATCGGAGAACCTAACGAGCCGTTTAGTCAGAGCCAACGCGATTTATTGGAAGCTATTGTTTTAGCTTATATGTCAAAGTGTTTGGATCAACATGTGGATATTGGGATTAAGGCATGCTGATTAACTATACAGGGTTCCAGACTGTTTATTAAATACTTTAATTAATCCAATGAAACAAATATGTTTCGTTTCTTTTACATTTCTATACATGTAGGATATAGATGTATAAAACTTATACATAATGCAAGCCGGACACGACAGTATAACCCGGAGGATTCGATGTGCAAAATGACCAGAACATCGAGGCCATGGGTGAAAACGATATGTATAAATATCTTGGAGTAAAGCAAGCGCGGAAAATTGACCATTAGCAAATGAAAACTGAGATAACTGCGGAGTTTATACGAAGGGTAAAACAGCTGCTTCGTTCACACCTTAACAGTAGAAATTTGTACACCTACGCATGTTCCGCGTTTAGCTATTTGTTTGGCATTGTTAAGTGGACAAAAACGGACATAGAGAATATTCAGCAAAAAGTAAGAACACACCTCACAAAGGCACAAAAACACCATCCTAAAAGTGCAGTAGAAAGAACGACATTACCACGGAATCTAGGAGGAAAAGGACTTATGGATATAGGGGAGCAATTAGATAAACAAATGGCTAATTTAAGAACTTATTTTCAGATGCAAGTTGAGACATCTACTCTACATTACGTTATTTGCGCCGTAGATGACACAACATCGATCAAACTGAGGGAACCAGAAATGCGCAAAAACCACGTGACTAAAGACGAAAAAATGCGCACCTGGATGGGTAAACCTCTGCATGGGCGACATCCCAATGAGGTCAGCCAAGACTATGTCGATAATACAGCGTCGAACTATTGGTTGACATCAGGAAAGATGTTCCCTGAAACGGAGGGTTCATTACTGGCCATTTAGGACCAGGTTATACCAACCAGAAATTACCTGAAATATATCGTCAAAGACCCTCAGGTTCAAAACGACAGATGCCGATATGGATGTCAAGCCCAAGAAACCATCCAACATATTACAGGGGGCTGCCAGGCATTTGCTGCAACTGAATACAAGGAACGGCATGACGCAGTGGGAAAAATTCTTCATCAGGAGATAGCTATTAAGCTGGGACTTCTCCAAACGAACTATCTCCCATATTATCAATACGTCCCTGAGATTATGCTTGACGATAGCAACTACAAGCTATACTGGGCCGCACTGTGCTCACAGACCAATCTGTGGCACATAATAGACCAGATCTCGTACTAGTTAAGAAATTAACCAGACAAACAACACTAATTGATGTAGCGATACCTAACAACAATAATCTACGTAGTTTTATTGAAAAGATCGCCAAGTACAGAGATCTGGAAATTCAAATACAAAGACAATGGAGAATGCAAAGTACCCAGGCGATACCTATTGTTATGTCTACTATTCGAATCATTCCGTCCTCGAAAGCATAAAAAGGCTGGGTCGAAATGACGATCTTTACAAGACCATGCAGAAAGCTGTACTACTCGCAACGGCCAGATGTGTACGAAAATTTTTGGGAGATACACCTGCATACCAAGTCACCTAGGGCTCGATAACATGGAAAGAGTCCCACCAGAGCTCAATCCTTTTGATACCGTAGGTATCTAGGATGAGTCAATTTTCCCCTTAGAGGGAGTGTGACCGTATGGCTAAATCTGGATGATATGATAATTTAATATAATTAATAATTAATTATTAATAATTATAATACAATAATAATATTCTCTTATGTTACTATTTAGGAATTAGGATTATATGTTGCCAATCGTTTCCTAAATAGGGATTTACTTCACGTAACTTGAAGAGTTTTACTTTTATGAAAGATATTCTTTATTAAAATAGGCGAACTTTATTTAACTAGGGTTTTGTCTTCTATTTTAATATCTTTATAATTAAAATATATTTTGATTGATCGCAAAAAATGATATTGGATATTTTTATTTACTTTAAGAAAATTTTCCTCAATCTACAAATTTGAATACCCAAGAGAGTTGAAACCTCGTAGTAAACTAAGCGGCATCTTAATTGTATAAGCCGTCAGACCAACACTACACATCGATTGAATACTGACATGGCAAATTGGCCCTTCACCCGAAATTCCTGCGTTCAGCCGCATGTAATCCTAGAGGGATGCGAAGAATTCGACTTCATCAATACCTGTCTAATAACAAACACGGAATTAACTGTATCGAAGAACATCCATTTCAGAAAAGAGCAATAAAACTAGGAAGTCCCTTAAGTTACAGAATAATATATTTCCTTCATTTCTTATCTAATTTTTTTATAACGTATTTAATCTATAGTATGTTCCAAATGAAATGAATAAATTCGTTATTTCATAACCTCATTTGAAAGCGTATTCAAATCTCTATTCAGTAATATAAACATTAACATACTTATTTATACAAGGTGCCAAAAACATGTTGTTGATTTAAATTAATTGACGCAAAAAGGAAAATGTTTGTAATTAATTTAATTAAAAATACATTTTACTCCTGCCATAAAATAGAAAATAATGTTTATTTCATAAATTAACATTCTTTTTCGCTTAAATTGAATGTTCGAGCTGCCACCCCCCTACTTTTTGGAAGTTTGAACATTGAATTGGAAAAAGTAATGTTAATTTGATAGTAAATGAAAGAAAAATCCTCAGAAGACTTTTTGGACCTTATTACGACTCTACTGAGAACATACCAAATGAGAACAAATGCTAAGGTCAAACAGTTGTATAGGGCGAGCGACGTTGTCAAAAAAATTAAATCTCCAAACGTCTAAGATGGGCTGGCCATGTCCACAGACTCCCTAAAAACCACCTTACCAAGTTAATCTGGGAGGAAGCCCCCCACAGGAAGAAGACCTTTAGAGGACGCAAACGAATGCGATGGAGAGACAATAATATGGTCAAATTTAAGAATAATGGGGCTACCCACTGAACCAACTATCATGGACACCGTTCGAGATGGAAGTGAGTTGTGCAGTTAGCCAAGATCCATCCCGGGTGCATGTAAACATTTTGTATGTGTATTTGGCAATGTTTTTCTGAAGCTATTTCCTTGTGGCATTTTTATAATTAAATATTTTCTATGGGAAATAAGCCACAATTTTACTAAAAAATGAATTTATTAACGTTTCGAAGCCCAAATCGAGTTTCGTTGTCAAAATACAAAATGTTAATAAATTCCTTTTTTTGTAAAATGGTGGCTTATTTCCCATAGAAAATACTTAATGTATTTGGCACCTAGGATTTTCTATTGGTTCTTTGCTTCACGCGGCCATATTTCTACCAATAGGCGACGAGGTGCCAAACACGTATACGGAATGTTATTTGGTGCGAAATTCATATACGGAATGTTACATATTCGTAGACCAAAAAAGACGACTTTTATTAAAGTCAGTTAAAATGAAACTGATTTTAAAATATTTGTTAATGTATTATTAAAGAAAAATAAACCAAGAAGTACCTAAATTAGCTTTTGGCGAAAAAGTTAAATATTTTTTATTTTATAGCGCACTTTCGTGAACAAAAACTGAACAACAAGAATTTTCTTTTGCAAATTTTATTAATACGCTACAAAATAAAAATATAACATAAAACATAAAATCCTTTATAAAAGGTATATTTGTTAAAATCCCTATACAGGGCTACATCAAAGACAGAACTAGTTTTCGATCGGTTGACCGATCATCATCAGTGCAATCCTAAAATGTGTACAACCAGATAAAATTATGCAAAGTATTTAAAATGTTGACTAAGCTTATAAAAAGTTATAGGTTATACTCACTTAGAATCTACATGCAAGCCACCAAAGTAAAAATAACAGGGTAAAAACCCTTTACAATTGATCCGTCATCGGAACATATGACAAAGATGTGAATTATAACATGGATGATTAAGATATCCAATGTTTTTCGCCCGAGGTACCAATGAGCTCTATCTGACAAGTTCACATCATGACTGTATGGAAGCAAGTGATTTTGATAACGGAAATTCTGAATGGTGACATGATAGGAATGACAGTTCCACAGGAAGTTATAATTTCCCTGTTGTTTTGTGGTATTTATTGTAAAATTTGTTAAATTAATAACAATAAAAACAGTTGTTCCCACTGTGATAGATAGTCTGTAAAAATGGAAATAGACTTGATGTAAATGTTAAAATGTTGTAATGGAGGAAGTAGGCAAACCACATTACACATAATACAGAAAACTAAATAAACATTATCAAACCCTTTATATGTGATATCTAGGGCTTAGAAAAGCAGTTGTGTGTTTATTTAAAAGTTATCAATTATATTAGAATAATTGGAAGTTGTAATAGTATGTGGAAGTACCATAAAAATCACTGTGTGGGTGACAAAGGTGTAGAACTGTTTTCTGATCTGGGAGGGATATATAATACAAGCTAAGATACATGCCACCATTTCTCAAGATCCCTGCATATTGCCTGGAACTCTAAGGGTTCGACAAAACAGACCAATATATGAGATAGCTAATAGGGGAGAGGGGTGGTGTTATAAATTTATGAGAATATAATTAAAATGTAACATGAACGGGACCCAGAAAGAGTAGTGAGACTATTAAATTTAGTTGCAGTATGATTATATGAGGTGGATATAATTAAATAATTATTGATGAAAATTTAGAGATGAAACGGTATGTATGTGGGTGATGATAGCAGCGATTGGTTTGTGTGTGTATAATTGGATAGTGATAGTGGTTGATGGATAGAGATGAATAAGGAAAGAAAATCATTATGAATTGTGTCAAATCAACTGTAAATGTGGCTATGTAAAAGCGATAGAGTAATAAAGAGGTGAAAAGTACTATTGTAATTAAAAAGAAGTTAAGAAAAAAGTTGTCGATGAAGTGGATGGAAGTCCCGGTTAAACGAAACGTGGCGGTTGACACAATTTGGGCTTTTTTGTTTTTCTCTGACTATTTCCAGGTCCTCGTACAAGTCCAACTTCAGAACAAAAATATAACATTTGGAACTGATTCAGCAACACTAAAATTAGTGCTCGAGAGATTATCGCATATTAAAAAATGACTTGGGAAAATTTTTTAAACACGAGTAATCCGCTTGCATCAATTTAGTACCAAAATCTCTCGAAACCCCAGTAGTGGAGTCACTGAAGGTGGATATGAGCTATTACCTCCGATTTCGTTGAACCTTCATCGATTTGCATGAACATTGGTGAGTAGTTAGAGGATAACTCAAGGAACAAAGGTGACATGGTGTTAACTTGCGCTTTTACCCTGGGGGTGGATGCCGCCCCTTCTCGGAGGTGAAAATTATTTTATTAAAAGTAACCCCATAATTTGATAGAGGGACAAATTTCAAGCAAAATTTGTTTTATAAAGTTATTAAAATAAATCAAAACGTTTTGAGTTACTAAAGATCAAAGATTTTAATTTTTCTTAAGAAAAATGCATGTTTTTAACCAATTTAAGTTTTTACAAAAAAGTTATTATTATCAAAATTGAAGCTAATAAAAAATGAACCTTACTAGAAAAACCTTTTAATATTAACTAAATGTGAGTTATAGGTAATTGAATGTATATTTTTTTCGGCGAGTAAAAACTCTAAGTATTGAAGCTGAAATAACTGAAAGTTTATGCATTTTATAACATAAACTTATTAAACATTTGCCAAAGTACTTAAAAATATCTATCAAATGAGCCCCCGAACATGTTGATAGCGTTAAAATTTATGCTCCAAATTTTGTTCAAAATTTATATTTTAAAAATTTTTCCAAAAAATGTTATTGTATTTTTTTTAATAACTCCGTTCATGCTTACGATATCAGGTTTATTTAAAAACTGTTAGAAAGTTAATTCTAAGAGCTATTTAATTGCGTTAAACCTAATCTTTTAGACCCCTTACTTTTTTAAAAATAAAAGGTTAAATGACCCCGGCTGCATGGTTCCCACAGCAAAATTTAAGATTTAAACGTTTCTATCTAGGTTATTTTTTACCCTATAGAAATAGCAAATCAGGTAAAATATTTGGCATAGAAAAAACTAAAATTCGGTTATATATAATTTTTTTACGTATATTGAGTATTTTTGGAGTTATTATCAAAAGAATATGAGAATTACAATAATTTTAAAAAGTATGATTTTTTTAAATTATATCTTTTTTCAAAAATATGCATTCTAAACCGGTCAAAATTATTGAAAACATTACTTATGCTAATATAAAGAAGTTTCTCTAAGGATTACTATAAGTTTTAATTTTTGTGGAAATGGCGTATGTTTTATTTTTCACTTTATCCTAAAAAATTCGAAACGGTTCTTTTATTTTCATTATAACTTGCTTAATTTTGACGCTATTGCCTTGTTCTGAAGTTTATTTGATAGGTATTCCGAAGTACTTTGTCAAATATTTAGCAGGAATATTTTATATATTGCATCGGTTTCCCGTTATGTAAGCCTGAATACTTAGATTTGAGTACTCGTCGAAAAAAAATACACATTCAATTGCCAATAACTCACTTTGAACTAACATTAGTTTAGTTCTTTATGTAAGAAATATATTCAATTTTTTATTATCTTTAATTTCAGTAATAATAACTTTTTTGTAAAAGCTTATAGTTTTTTATTTATACGTGAAAAGCCGATTTAAAACATGCATTTTTTTACAAAAAAATAAAATTTTCGGTCTTTAATAACTTAAAAAGTGTTGATTTATTTTAATAACTTTGTATAACAAATTTTGCTTATAATTTGTCCCTCTATCGACTTTGGTATTATTTTTAATAAAATAATTTTCACCCCCGAGAAGGGGTGGCATCCACCCCCAGGGTAGAAGCGCAAGTTGGCATCATGTCACCTTTGTTCCTTTTGGTATCCTCTAATTACTCACCCATTTTCATGAAAATCGATGGAGGTTCAACGAAATCGGAGGTGAAAACCTTTAGTGACTGCACTACAGGAAGTATTTCCAAAGTCGCCCATTCTCGAAAAAATAAATTTATTGCCCCTCTCTTATATAACTTTACCAAAAAAATCGTGTACCAAATATTTTTTGAAACGGCACAGCTTATATATACTGATTAATTCTTCTTCTAATTCTTATTATCTTTTAGCCGATAACTAAAATTGTGGTCGTAAAGTTTATTATAGAGGCATGGATCATTTGTTGATTAGTAATCTTCTCAAATTGGTTGATTTCGATCGTATTCTTCTTTATAGCTTCTACAATAAACCGAATCTCCAAAAAATCAATTATCCCCTATCTTAATAAGACAAAAGGCAATAACAAGAAATCAATTAAAGCTATTCGAGACATTTACTCGAAGGGTGAAGTAAGGGGACGGGGACAGAGAATATGTGTAGACAAAGAGTCAACATTTATTACTTCTTGGGCCATCAATAGGGGTTTGTATAGTGATTCCGCAGTAGTTGATGTCCCATGTGTGACGGAGGCCAGTGTCCCCAATATTCTGCGGTTCGTCGTTTAGTGGCTCCTTTTCGGGAATTGACAAGGGAAATTGTATGTTTAGGGATCGTTCGTTCGACGTTCAACTGGGTAGAATTAGTCAGATGTACATTACTGAAACGCAATTCATTAAACTTATGATAAAATAAAAAAATATAAAAAAATGAATGTGTGTGTACTTTGTACGCACGTAAGAAGTTATACTTCTACTACATATTATGTGATGTTTAAGACAATACCAAAAATTTAAAAAAATAAAAGAATAAAATGCACACAAACACATTGAAAAATGCCACAAAGAAAAAATTATTTCTGAACGATAATAATTGTTGGCAAAAATTTTAAATACGCATTTTCTGAAAAAAAAATTATATAACAAATATACTTACAATCATAAAATGCATAAAAAAATAAAAAAATAAAAACTTGCATCGGGAATCGAACCCGTGAATTTCGGGACGCTTTGATTCGTAATCGAATCCTAGACTCACTCGTCCAATTCCACATTATTTGTCATGTGGAAAAATAGGGTAACTGAACGTTTTACTGTTTGACAGTTGTTTTGAATATAATTAAATTATGTAGTTTAAATTTTGTGAAAGAAAATATTAAACTATAACAAAACAGTAAGAAAACAATATATTAGATGAAGATTGGTAGAACTATTGTTGGTAATCAAATTAAGTATGTAAATTAGGGATGGGAAAAACCTACCGGTTTAAACCTAAAATCGGTTTTTTTACTTCGCAATAACCGGTTTTACCGGTTGTTATTTTGTCCCGGTTATAACCGGTTTTTTCTTTTTAAAGTAAAAACCGGTTATTAGGTTTTTCGGTGATTAGGATTAGGTTAGTTATTATTTTGGATCCCAATCATAATTATTATTCTCAAGTAATTATTCCAAACCATAATTCAAATTTTATTTTATTTTATAAATACAGAAGCTAACTGAAAGTGCAATCTCACATCAGCCAGAAACAATTATTAAGTTTTATTATAATATTTCCTTGAAAAGGTATTTGTAATCATAATATATTTACATAAGAAGTAATCTGGTTGAATTAGACGCAAGCATCATCTATTTTTCACACTTCAACTCTTGACATTTAAAGTAGGTGAATGACTTTTTCTGACTACCAAAAATAATGCTCTGACTATGAATATCGAATTACTGATTACGAATACGAATCACCAAGAATTTCCCTATGTTTTCAAAACGATACACCCATACAGGAAGTATTCAATGAGTTAAAATGTACCTATACCTATCCTACACATATACAAACGTGTTAAATTTTTTTTGATGGTAGTAAAAATAAAAGATAAATTGCATTATCCAATTTATTTTTTAAATCCCATTTCAAAGAGTCTGGGATAATAATAATAGTAAAATAATAAATAAGTATATTAATTAATAGACTAAAATGGTTTTATTAAAAGTTGTGTTTTATTTATATTTATATTGATGTTCATTCGATAGTACTAATTTTGATCATATTGATATCGAGTCGAATGGAGTATCGCAAACTAAAGTACATTGTAAATGTATCTTTGTAAACTATTGGATTAAAAAAACCGAAAACCGGTTTTCTTTGGCCGGTTATAACCGCCAGGTTAAACCGTAAGCAAAAAAACCGGTATAACCAAAAACCGGTGTTTTGTCAAAAACCGCCATCCCTAATGTAAATCAAAGCATTACATACCTACTAGATAAATAAATCTACGCCAAAAAATCATAATTTAAAAATAAAAATCGGACCTAATTTGGGATTTCTCTCTAAAATCCCCATTCTTGAGAAAATAAATGTACAGTAGAGCGTCGATTATCCGAACGTCGATCAACCGAACGACCGCTTATTCAAACTATCGACTCCCGCGTCCCGCACTAGAATACCGAGCAAGCGTTAGTAATTGACGCTTAAAATATCTTCAATTTTCTTCAATATTGTATCCAAAAATAATTATGTTGTTGCAAAGACTGCACTTTTTTGTTTAGTTGCTAGTTGTCATTATTAAGATATAAATTAATATGTAGGTATATAAATATGGCTTTTATTCATTTGTGGATAAATATGTATGACTATAAATATGTATCAATATATTGTAGTTCGATTATCCGAACAAATCGGTTTTCTGAACACCTATGTCCCCCAATTAGTTCGGATAATCGACGCTCTACTGTATTTCAACCTAATCCAAATGTATAATTACAATATGATTATGATAAAAACCACTTACCAAATTAGAATGAAATTTCCTTGTCCAAAATAGTCCAAAAGTCCAAAAATATAGGTATATGAAAACTATTTAAAAAGGCAGTATAACTATTAACTAACTTTTGTTTGTTGTTTCTTTTCACACAAATTTTAAAACGCAACCATAAATAATCAAATTACAGTTGTGCCACAGCCGCCATATTGAATAATTTTTGACATGTCATTTGAACATCCAATCAGAACAAAGTTATAATGCGCATGCGCCGGGATCATAGGTTTTAACATATAAAAATTCACCTTCATATCGGCGGTAAAGAAGTATAACTTAAAAAAAAAAAGATTTTTTAGGTAACGCTTTTCTTTAGTTACGAGTGACTAAAATTAAAAATATTATAAAAAAATCAACTAAAAAGCAAAGAATAAAAAAGATTCAAACACATTCGTTAAAGAAAAGCGTGGGGCGAAAACCGTTTAAACGATGAAGATGCGCCCCACGCTTTTCTTTAACGAATGTGTTTGAATTTTTTTTATTTTTTGCTTTTTAGTTGATTTTTTTTTATAATATTTTTAATTTTAGTCGCTCGTAACTAAAGAAAAGCGTTTCCTAAAAAATCTTTTTTTTATATTTTTTTATTTTTTACTTTTTAGTCTAACATTTTTCGAACATTAAAATATATCATGTTTATTAAAATATATGTATAAAATATGATATGATTAACAAACATGAAAATTAGTCGGAATCGGCAAAAAAATTTAATCTGTATTGTTTATTTATGAAGCATAATGTAAACAATTAACGTAAAAAGTGAAATTATGTATAGTTCATATAACTAGCTACAATCTCTAAAATTTTCAAGTTTCTTCTTTGTGAAAAAACAAGGGAATTTAAGCATTTTTTATTAAAATCGTGTTTTTATTTAAACAATTAATAAGCATCAAAATTTTTTTATTGACTATTCGTGTATTGTTCCTGCGAATGCATATGTCTGCAAATTTTCATTCATTTTCATTGAAGAAAAGGCAGTCAAATTAACGTCTTAATATTTGACACAAATGATTGAACTAAAGAAAAGTGTTTAATAATAAATTACATACATTCTTCTTTTTTGTCAAATAATTTAATTAAAAAATTATTTTTGGACACCCTGTACAAATAATTATATAAATTTTTATATTACTGAATAAAGAATTGAATGATCTTTCAAATGAGCTATCGCATGTCCCCTATTCTCATTTAAAAAAAATCATCGATTACGTCATCGCGCCCAGATGGATGACGTCACTAGTATGACATATATGCCAAAATATCGCAATTTAAAAATAAAAATCGACCTCTTTCGGGATTTTTCCTTAAAGTCACCTTTTTACGAAATAACGAATTTATTCCTTTCATTTGCATCGTACTGTATAAACAAATATATGAGTGTTCAAAATTTAAAACTTTATTGTTTATTGATGACGCATAACGTAAACAATTAACGTAAAAAGTGAAATTATGTATAGGTTACATCATTAGCTACAATCCGTAAAAGTTTTAAGTTTCTGCATTGTAAAAAACAAGTGAATTTAGGCCTTTTTCCATTAAAATCGTTTTTTTTATTTAAACAATTAATAAACATAAACAAAAATTTTTTGTTGTCTATTCGTGTATTGTTCCCGCGAATGCATATTATGTCTGCAAAGTTTCATTCATTTGCATGGAAGAAATGGTAGTCAAATTAACATCCAAAAATTTGACGCAATCTATTGAACTAAATAAAAGCGTTTAAAAAATTATAAACAGAAAATGTGATTTTGAAGATGACTGACTCTCTTTATGTCAAATAGCAAATTATATGTATATACTAACGTTTTTAATGTCCACGCTTTAATTTATTTAAATTGGAAATGACTGTAAGACTTGTACACACTTCTAAGTAGGTCAAAACGGCAAACAAGAAGTTTATGTTCTCAAAAAAATTGATAGTGTGTAAAAAATGTTTTATTATCAGCTAAGTACTTTCAACACATAACGTGCCACCATCAGAGCTTCCTAAAAGGACACTTAAGATAAGATTTTTTATAAAAAGAAAAATTGAAAAACTTACCTCCTTTTATGAAACCTTCATAGAAGAGCAATTATTCCTAACCGACACAATAAAAAACATAGATTCTGGGCAAAAGCCACAGATATCGGGTATGATCGGGTACCCCTTAAAATGAATAAATCCACATCTAATTTCTTTTTTATTTTAAAAAGACAACAAGACAATAAAGACAACAAGACAACAAAAGACAACAAACCATTTTAAGCCCACGTGAACAGCCGAGGAGGACTGCCATTCATTAAAATGATAAAGAAGGAACCACAATTTTATGCGATTTCTATATTCATAAATAATAGTTAAAAATTAATTAAAATTGAAATTACTTAAAAGCTATGTATAGGTTAAATGAATTTTAAGTAAAGATACTAAATTTTAAAGTTAAATTTTCAAAAATTACTATTATTAATATTGAAGTGAAATGTTAACGTATAAGTTATCAAAATTGTTTTAAAAACAAAACTGTTATAGTTTGAGTATGGAAGTATGGAAGTATGGAAGAAGTTAGATGAAATCAAACCTAGGAGAAATCTCATTTGATAAGTTCAGAGTTCGAAAACTGTTATTTTATAAATTAACAACCTTATTAATTAATTTAGACAAATCTCAAATATTTTACTTGTTTACAAATATGTAATCAATGAAAGAAAAATCAAGTATACCTAAAAATAATGTTGTTATGAAGCAATTTCCTTGTGGCATTTTTATGATTAATTATTTAGATGGGAAATAAGCCACAATTAAATTGAAAAATAATTTTATTAAAATAAGTTCAAGTGTGAACTTATGTTAATAATTTTTTTTTATTTCAACTTATTCACACTTGAACTTATTTTAATAAAATTATTTTTTAAATTTAATTGTGGCTTATTTCCCATCTAAATAGTTAATTACTAAAAAGTAATGTTCAAAAAACTTTCATAAATTGTTGGGTACCTATACTGTATAATAAACCAAATTTATTTAATTTAAACCCTAATTTATTTACCCTATTTAATCTAACCCCTAATTTATTTAATTTAAATAATAATTTAATTATTTTGATGGATTTTACTGAGCACGACCTTCATCAAAATAAAGAAATTAAATTAAAAAAAAAGAAGTTATTAGCTTGTTTTTATATAATATAAAAATATTTATCAATAAACTACTGAATATTCGTAAAATTTATTATTGGACATAAAATCTAGAGATCGGTAATTATTATACCTATTCATCATCATTTCCTTTGCCTTTACTATGTGGGTTCGGCTACCCAAATTATATTTTTCGACAAGACATTTTTATCGGGTTATACCAATTTAAACCCTTTATCTATATATCTTGCCTAACCGTGTTCTTCAGATTTTCTTTTGTCTTGCTCTCGTACTCCTCCCAGGAACCATAGATTGGCAATTCCTTATATTGCGTGATTAACTTCTCGCCGTGGAACATGACCAAACTACCTTAACCTCTCTTAGGATCTCTCATTTTGGTATCAATTGATGCCATACTTAGATTTCTTCTAATATATTTTTCGTATTCCGTTTTATTTTCGCATTTTCTGGGTATTTTTTGCAATATTCGCATTTTCCTGGTATTTTTCGTATTTTTCGTATATTTTTCATACTCTCCATACGATTTTCGTATTTGTGATATTTCCCGTTTATTTTTCGAATTTTTCGTGTTTTCCAGGTATTTTTCGCATTTTTCTCCTTTGCCGGGTATTTTTCGTGTGTTCCTTGTATGTTTTTCCTTATTTTTCGTATTCCTCTTTTTTTTTTGTTTTTTTTGTGTATTTCGTATTTTCCGTGTAATTTCCGTGTTTTTCGAATTTTGCTTATTTTCCGGGTATTTTTGACATTTTGCGGGTACTTTCCGAATTTTTCCTATTTTCCAGGTATTTTTTGCATTTTTCGTCTTTTCCGGGTACTTTTCTGTTTTTTCGTATGCTCTGTGTATTTTTAATATTTTCGTATAAAACTCTGTTTACTTAAAATCCATCCGATAAGTATCCTCTCCATACTACGTGATTTCGTGTACTATGCAGTCATTCTTACTAACCTCCGCTACTATATTACTGTTAGATAATTCTCCTGTTTTTCTAGTAACGAGATATTTGCTGATAGAATGATTATGCTTGATATTTACTGTCAAGATAATTTCATTGTGTGTGTGAAATTGGTTTGTTTGGAAAAGTTTCAGTATTATCCGTCCCTATAACTCTTGAGTTATATAAATAAGTAGGCCTGATGCTTTCATCAAAACACCGAATTAATGTTGAACCGAAATTAGAAGCAAACCCCGGTCGGATATATATGCGAGATGGCGTACACGTCCGCCCCTCACCCCTTCTTCTTCTTCGAATTAAACGAAAGAGACAATTGCGCCAAAGGGATCGAAAGGGCCATGACAAATATCAAATATACAAGTATTACAAGTTCGGAGATATGGATTCCGTTCCCAGAAAGTAGTTCCTTATATTCATAAGTTTACTTGATACAAACTTTATATTGCCGTCTCTTCTGGGACGGCGGGAAAAGAGACAACTTCAAAAGATAGAAACGTCGTCCTTCTGACAAATATCTATCTCGGTATTTATATCTTTACGGGGTGGTACAATTTACATTTATCACATGCAAATTCTGATATAAATTTTAATTCATTTTCTTTTGTTTCTTGGTTGGTTATACATGGATTTTAAGTAAACTTAGTACACCTTTTAAGGTTTTCCGAATATTTTGTACTTTTTAAAAAACTTTATATTTTAAAGTTACTGATACTTAATTATTAGGCATATTTACTGACGAACTTTTTGTAGAGAATAGCAACTGTTCTCGTTGTTATCGTTTCAGAAGTTGTCCTATACTTTCAGAAGTCTTGAATTTCTTGCGTTTTTCAGATAATTATCCATTTTCCATGTAAACTTTTATAGACGTAAATCCTTTTTTGGATGCCTGAAAACGTTGTAAGCTGCTGTTAATCTTCTGATTGCGTCAATTTTTGGATTTAATTTTTATTGACAAAACGGGGCAAAAAAATGGGGCATCAAATGACGAAGAACTAACAAATATTGATATACCACACTACAATATTAATATACCACACTACAATATTAATAGCTTGGAAAATCAAAGCACACAATATGTATACAAAAGAAGATTAGATCAAGCTCTTCCTGCAGAATAGGAACAAGAAACAACGGAATATCTTTACAGAAAAATAGTAGATGGAATACACAAAGCGGCACAAGAATCCTTAGGTATCACAAGGACAAGCCAGAAGTTAGAAATTACTGGTGGAATGATCAGCTAGAAGAAATGAAATACATAAAATGGCTAAATGGCAGAGAAAACGAGAATAAAAAAAGTGAATATCGGCAAGCACGTGACAAATTCAAAACCGAAGTCATAAACGCCAAAATCAAAAATGGGAAGACAACTGTCAGGAGTTGGACACATACATCGGAGGGAGAAAATCTAGAGAAGCCTGGAGATTAATGAAGAAAGTAAGAACCAACAAAATAGAGGAAACTGTGATAAACCATATAACAACAACGAAATGGGAAGAACATTACAAATCACTATTGGTAGAAAACAGACCAGAATACAGATCCACATCACACAATATAGTCGAGGTCACAGGAAAGCCAATTCATATGAACGAAGAACAGACCAAAAAGCAATATCCTTATTAAAAAACGGCCGCGCCCCAGGGCCGGAAGGAATACCTGCATAACTACTTAAAAATGGTACTGATGAATTAGCTAAAATAATAACAACATTAATGAACAGATTTTTAAATGGAGAACCGGTACCACAGACATTGAAATACGGTTGGATAACATCTATACATAAGAAAAGAGAAACATTTTCTCTATAACTCAAGTAATAGAAAAAAGGCTGTCAAGAGCCCAAGAGTTGCATTTACTCATGGTAGATCTAACGGAGGCATATGACACGGTCCCCATTAATAGACTATGGGAAGTACTAGAAAAGACCAGCATAAAATAAATGTATCTATTATACAGGCACTCAAAGAACTATATAGAAACTCGACATCCAAAATTAAAAGCGGAAATAAAATATCAAAAGGTTTCCTGGCCACTAAAGGTGGAAGACAAGGATGCTGTATATCGCCAGTATTATTCAATGGGTGGGTTGTGATTGCGCGCAGCGGTCAAATACTTCCTGGGGTACTGAAATTTACCTTTAAGAGGGTTGCTGTGATTGCGCGCAACGGAAGGATTAAGGCAGGTAAACAAAACGGTATATTGTGATTGCGCGCAGCGGTATATATCAGTAGCTCTAATACCCGAAAGTTAGGTTTGGACCGAAGGGTTAGGTCTTCCTCCTTTGAAAATTGTACTGTATAATATATAATATATATAATACATTAATTTTTTAATTAATTATGTGCAATTAAATAGCTTACATTTACAAAAAAAAATTAAAAATATTAATTATGAAAGAATATTAAAATATGTAACAAATTTGATAGAGAAATTTAAAAATAAAGAAATATCCAGAATAGAATTTGTTAAAACTATATGTTATAAGGCATGTTCAAATTAAATGTCTACATATGTACATTATTTAATACAATAAATATTAATTATAAAAGAAACACTATTTAGTTTTTTTATCACAACTATTTCAATGTAGTATTCACTTGTTATTATCTTAATTTTTTTAAATTAGCAAAATTTCCGTTCAAAACGAATAAGAAGTAAATAAAACTTCCGTTTACTATAATTTACGACTTTGCGCGCAATCACAGCATACCTTTTTAAAGACGTGCGCGCAATTGCACCATTGGCTTAGACATTAGACACCCTGTTGAGAACCCTGACCGCTGCGCGCAGTTGCAATCTGCCCTATTCAATATATATATTGATGAAGCCCTTAGACAATGGAAGAAGTGCAATGGAATGGGACTACCGATAGGAGATGCGATACTCTATACGCCGCACTATGCAGATGACCAACTTGTAATTGCACAGGACAAGGAAGATCTGGAATATATGGCAAGGAAACTAATAGAGGGATATAGAAAATAGAGCCTGGAGGTGAATACCAAAAAACACAATATCTATGCGTAGGACGGGAAGAAACGGAGAACCTGAACCTGGAACAGGAGACAATTACAAGCTGCAATGAATATATATATATATATCTGGAAATAAAACTAACTACACGACACCTATCCTCATTTAAAAAAATTATCGATTACGGCATTACTCTCAGATGGATGACGTTACTAATATGATATATATACCAAAAAATTAGAATTTAAACATAAATATTGATCTGTTTCGGGATTTATCTCTAGAGACGCATATTCTCCAAAAATCAATGCATGCCAACTCAAACGTTCTCAGTGTATTTGTTCATCGGCCAAAAAATTGTTTAAAGCTTTAAAACAGTGCTGAGGTCGCTTAAATAATTCAATTTTATTTCTGTAAAGTGTATTAGATAGGTAGAAAATCTCTTTATATGTAAAAAAATTAGCAAACTTCTAAATGGTCTAATTTTTTTTAGAAAGTTTTTAAAAAATGTGAACTAAAAAAAAATTAGATTAAAAAATTATTCTGCAAAATCTATCAGGTCGATTTTAATGAAATTTGGTGAACGATTTAAGTATGTTGTAAGAATTTTTTAATCGAATTACAAAAGTTCAATGTACGTCCAAAGTGGTTGATTGAAAACAGGCTTCTTTTGCCCCCTTATTTTGTATTTATTGCTATTTTTCAGAAAGGGTAATAACCTAAGACATTTTTAACTAGTGGTTTATCATATAAAATTCAATTATCTGTATTTTATTTCCCTATGACTTTGTTAAAACATGAATCGTTTTAAAGTTATAACCAAAGAAATTAAAAAAACAATCGATGTTTTTCAAAATTTTTAAATATTTTAATTTTTTTACTAATGTTTCGAGCATATTTGAGAAGAAGCATAAGTCAATTTGCCGATGAAAGAGAGGATCATGATATTGGTAACATACAAGGTGAGGAAGGACCAAAAATCTCTAAAGAAGAAATACTATATGCTATAAAAACAATGAAAAATGGCAAATCACCGGGTCCAGATGGACTTCCGTTGGAACTTCTTAAGCTTGTGGAAGATGAAACAGTAAATGTTTTGGTTGACCTCTTTAACTGCATTTATAAAACAGGAGAAATACCTAAGGAATGGCTTCTGTCAACTTTTGTAACTATTCCAAAGAAAACAAACGCAAAACTGTGCACCGACCATCGCACAAAAAGCTTAATGGGACACACACTAAAAGTATTTCTTAAAGTGATACATACAAGAATTCACAAAAAACTAGACGCTGACATCAGTGATACTCAGTTCGGGTTTCGAAACGGGCTTGGAACAAGGGAAGCACTATTTGCACTTAATATCATGTGCCAAAGATGCCTGGATGTTAACCAGGATATATATATGTGCTTTATTGACTACAACAAGGCGTTCGATAAAGTTCGCCACGAACACCTGATGAGACTGTTGGTAGAGAAAAACTTGGATAAAAGGGACGTCAGAATTATCTTCAATATTTACTATAACCAGAAGGCGAATATTAGAGTAGAACGGGAAACAACCGAGGAACTCGAGATCAAAAAAGGCGTAAGGCAGGGATGCATACTTTCACCAACCTTGTTTAACTTATATTCAGAAGATATTATAAACAGAGCCCTTGCTGACCAAGATATAGGGGTTAAAATAAATGGCACTTTAATAAACAATTTGAGATACGCTGATGACACAGTATTACTAGCAGACACCCCGGAAGATCTCCAAACACTGATAAACAGAATAGTAGAGTACAGCGAAAAGTTCGGTTTATCACTTAACATCAAAAAAACAAAAATAATGATGGTGTCGAAATCTCCACAAAATTTTTCTGACATAACCGTACATGATCAAAGAATTGAGCGTGTTAGAAAATATAATTACCTGGGAACTGTTATTAATGAAAACAACGACAACTCTGAAGAAATCAAGATCAGAATAGAAAAAGCTAGAGCTACTTTTACCAAAATGAAAACAGTTTTATGCGGAAGAGAGCTAAGTTTAAATCTTAAAATTCGCCTCATGAGATGTTACGTGCTGTCAGTTCTTTTCTATGGAATGGAAGCTTGGACACTGAAAAAGATCGATACAAGGAAAATAGAAGCATTCGAGATGTGGATGTACCGCAGGATACTGAGAATATCGTGGACAGAGAGAGTGACAAACATGGAAGTGTTGCGAAGGATGCAGAAAGAAAAAGAACTTGCGCTTACTATTAAAAAGCGCAAACTGCAATACTTGGGACATATAATGAGGGGACAAAAGTACCAGCTACTACAATTAATTATTCAGGGAAAAATAATAGGTAAAAGATCCATTGGCAGAAGAAAACATTCATGGTTGAAGAATTTAAGAGATTGGTACAAGTGCAGCAGCTGCCAATTATTTAGATCTACGGTATCAAAAATACGCATAGCCTTGATGATAGCCAAACTTCGGAACGAGGACGGCACCTGAAGAAGAAGATAAGTCAATTATTATTGTTAAAGTTAGTCACCTAACTTTTTCTGCAAAAATCCGAATGCCACCTCGCACATCCAAAAATATACGTTTTTTCACAGATCAGCCCTGAAATAATGTGGGTTTTTCGAAGGATGATGAAGATCTCTTGGGCAGAACTCGTGACGAACAACGAGGTGCTGAGAAAAATGGAAACTGAAAGAGATAACTCCTAATTATTGCATAAAACAGAAACACGAGTTTGGAAAGTTGTGGAAGGGAAAGTGGAAGGAAAAAGAGGTCCAGGAAGAAAAAAAATATTTTTGGCTAAAGAATGTAAGAGCCTGGACAGGCATGGACACCCATTCGATATTAAGAACAGCTCAAGCTAGAGAGCAATTTACTGTAGTTTTAGCCAACTTTCAGTAATGGAGAAGGCACCTTAAGAAGAAGAAGTTATCAACAGTCTTACTTTAGCAGAAGAAAGACAATGTTATAATCAAAACGATTTTTCATTAGAATTTGAACGGTTTTTCATAACAAATATTGTGCATTATCCTAAGTTACAAAGATACAAGTCTTGTGTGACTCATCCCGTATATATAAATACACGCTAAACTTTATCCCGAAAAGTAAACGCTCTCATATATATTATTATTGCTTTCATGTGATAAATGGCTTCTAATCTTGAACTTCATTAACTTCATAAATTCGCAATAAACTTGCTCGCCGACTAGTTCTTGATTATTAATACTTCTTGCCATCTATGGGATTATTATTTGTTTGATGGAAACTCGCAGATTCGAACAACGAATATTAGAACTTGTACGATTTTGTTGACTTTCGGTGAAATATACTCATACAAAGTAGCTGAGCGATGACGAACTTCGTTAAGATAAGATTGGTTTCGAGGAAAAGGGACAAGAAACTTCATTTTAATAATTTAGATGAAGTTTTTTTGGTGTGCAATTACAGCGAGGTAAAGTAAGCCAAAGGTTAAACCTACTGACAGCAAAATTCAAGAAAAATTTTAAAATGCACGAAATTAATGGATAAGTAAATATTTGAGTAACTTAAATAACTATTTGATATATCTAATAATAAAATAAGGAAAGGTGTTGAATTTTTTTACAAACTGACGATTTATTTACACAATTTATATCACAATGTGTTTTGGCAAAGGCCAGATGGGAAAAGGTCCAAAAGATATTGGTGTCTGACACCGGTGTTCAATTGCAGCAAAGCATCGTTGAGCCACTAAAATCAGCCAAACACTCAAACTGGCTCGTCTGTATTCGTTCATTTTAAACAATGCTTTGCTGCAATTAAACACCGGTGACGGACACCGGTGTCAGACATCAAGTGTCTTAGTACCCTTTCAGACTAAGACACTGGTGTCTGACGCCGGTATCTGCCACCGGCAGCAAAGCATTGTTTTAAATGAACAAATACAGACGAGCCACTTTGAGTGTCTGGCTGATTTTAGTAGCTCAACAATGCTTTGCTGCAATTGAACACCGGTGGTGGACATCGGTGTCAGACACCACGACACCGTTGTCTTAGTCAGAAAGGGTACTAAAACCCAGAGCGTGAACTATAAAAGTTACAATAAAAAATAAAGTGTGTTTCGACAATTTTATCAAAAATTAAAGGGGTGACCGTTTTTCGTGCCGGTGAGTGTATTTTGGAAAAAATGCCTGTTTATATTATAAAAGACTGTTAACTTTTCTGCATAGTTTCTGCAACTGTTTACACGTATATTCATTTATTATAGCCGTTAGAACGGTTGCAATTATCGGTAAAGCGTGGGAAACACTCCTCTTCCGCGCGATATAATTGATTTCTCTATTTTAATAAGCGAAGGTCGGCAAATAATGTCTGAAATTCATTAGGACATGCAATTTTCCATATACTACTGCTTATCATGTACTACCTATACACAAAACAACGGCTAGCAGCAGGATCGCCGTGGTAGACTCAATCGGTCAAAGTCAGCCATTGTCGACAGCAAATGATAGATGGATGTAATTAAATAAGTGACCAATCATATTCTCGCTTTATTTCTGATACCAGCACCGTTTCCATCAAAGTCATCTACTAATAACAGCGGCGTGACAAAAAAATCCTTAAGTAAATAAAAATAAATAAGGAAAATATTAGAAAAATTTGTGTAACGATACACTACCACAGAAAATTGAAATACTATTGTAAAATAATACTTCAATTAACTATTACAAACCACTCATCAGCGATAAAAAAACTCTAAAATCGTGGAATTTTGAGAATCAACACTGATTTTAATGAAAATTTGCTCTGTTAACACTCTTCTTCAAAATCTACGCTATGCCGAACTGCGCTTTTGCCCTGGGGTTGAAAACAACCTCATCTAGGGGATGAAATATTTTTAATCAAAATAACTATAGAAATCGATAGAGTGACCAATTCTGAGTAAATTTTGTTCCATAAATTTTTTTGCAAAATTAACACTTTCCAAGTTATTTGCGTTTGAAACTATGCATTTTTCATTGAATTAACTGACGTTTTTTTAACCGTTTTTCATGAATAACTTAAAAAAAATTATTTTATATAAAAAATCATCAAGAACAAATTTGTGGCTAATAAAAAAACAATGAGATTCACGTCATAAACACCTAGGTAAACCAAACAACGACTGAGTTTTGATCTTTAAAGGATGGTTATTTTCGAAGAACCTCGAAATGGAGAACTTTCAATCTCAAATAACTCGAATGCGGTTAAATTTTTTAGGCAAACTTAAGAGATATCTTTTCAAGTTCATTAAAAATTTTTTCAAATAAGCACTGACGACAGTTTTTTACATAAGAACCGACTGACTTATGAGGAAAATAACGTCGCTCTCTGCTTTTTTAGTTTTGAAATGTAATAACTAAACCCTCGTCGTTACAATCCTAATAGAAATGAATAGCTTCCCATTTGAAATTAACTTTATTTATGTAGGTATAATTGATAGGATTCATGTGATTCGACCGGTTTGGGATGCTTAATTTAGAAAAAAATAGTTGAATAAATCGAAAATGACGTTGATATAATTAAAAAAAAATGTGAATTTTTCTTAAATTAACCTAAAATTATTCATGATACAAAAACAAAAAAATCAAAATTTTCAGTAAAAGAAATTATACAATTAATATTTGAAAAAATTTGATACAAAAACAAAAAAAAATCAAAATTTCCAGTAAAATAAATTATATAATTAATATCTGAAAAACTTTTCATATTATAAATACTTTTAGATTTATTTAAGAAAACTTAACTTTTTTTAAATTTTAAAAATGTCATTTTTGATTTAATCAACTATTTTTTCCAAAACTAAGCATTCCAAACCGGTCAAATCACACGAATCGTAGCAATTATACCCAAATAAACTTAATTTAAGTGGGAAGCTATTCATTTTTGTTAGGATTGTAACGAAGAGGGTTTAATTTTTATATTTCAAAAAGAAAAAAGTAGAGAGCGACTTTATTTTCGCCATAAGTTAGTCAGTTCTTACAAAAAATTTTTGTCAGAGCTTATTTGAAAGGTTTTTTAACGATCTTTAAAAGTTGCCTCTTAAGTTTTCTTAAAAAATTGCACCACATGCGAGTTACTTGAGATTAAATGTCCATCTTTCGATGTTCTTCGAAAATAAACATTTTTTAAAGAGCAATAACTCAGTCGTTATTGGGTTTATATAGGTCTTTCAGACGCAAATCTCTTTATTTTTCTATTAGGTACAATTTTATTTTTAGTGATTTTTTCTATAAAATTAATTTTTTTTTAAGTTATTCATGAAAAACGTTTATAAAACGTGGGTTATTTCAATGAAAAATGCATAGTTTCAATCGCAAATAACTTGGAAAGTGTCAATTTTGCAAAAAAAATTTATAGAACAAAATTTACTCAGAATTGGTCATTTTATCGATTTCCATAGATATTTTGATTAAAAAATTTTCATCCCCTAGATCACCCCTAGGGCATAGGGTAGATTTTGACAAAGGTTATAATTACAACCTAATAAACTAATTATTTGAAAATAAAATAACAAAAATTTGACGTTTTAACGTTTCATGTCTTAAACAAGATATCCTATAATTCAATAAAATTATTTTGCATTTTTAAACTTCACAAAAATTATATTATTATGTTCTGAGATAATTCGCCGGTTTTGTTCATCAATTCCATTTATTTTTCTTAAAACTCCGATCATCTTTTGATGGTTAACGCAGTCAAATGCTTTTCGATAATCAATAAAACATGCATGACATCTATATTCATGTCTCTGCATCGTTGTATTAACACATTTAAGGCAAAAAGATCTTTTTGTGTTCCCAATCTTAAATCCGAATTGAGTATCACTCATCTCAGACCGGCTGTATCGTCGTCCCCGCTAGCGAAATTAGTCCGATTCGATTTTTTTACACAAACTTACTCAAAAAGAGGTTTATAACATATCCACAGGGTGCCGTGGTCGAAAAATTTTTTAAACAATTTCTTTTAAACAAATTCACAAAAATAATTATTTCATTTTGAACAATATTTTTTTAGATAATTTGGGCCATTCTGAGCAAAAAACCTTTCTTGTCATTTTGCTCTAAAACTGATTGTTGTCTAGTTAGATGCGATTAAAAATTTGAAAAATGCGAAAATGGCCAGTTTTAAGGTTTAACAACTCGATTAAAAATTATTATTATGAAATTCAAAAAGTAACCTAACCAAGTTTTGAACACCTTCAAGGCCCTGTAGAGATTTTTGTTATTGTTTTGTTACAAAGCTGCTATTTTTAATTATTAACAATTAGCGCTATAGTCCAACTGTATCGTCACCCCTGTTAGCGAAACAATTTCGATTAGATTTTTTTGCACAAACTTACTCAAAAAGAGGTCCTTATAACACATCCACAGGGTGCCGGGCGGTGCCGTGGTCAAAAAATTGTTTAAAAAAATTTTTTAAACAAATTCACAATAATATTTCTTTTGTTGCGAACGATTTTTTTTTAGATAATTTGGGCTATTCTGAGCAAAAAAGGTCTCTTGTGATTTATCTCTAAAATGGATTGTTGTCGAGTTAAGTATATGGCCATTTTCGCATTTTTCAAATTTAAAATCGCGTATAACTCAACAACAATCAATTTTAGAGAAAAATTACAAGAGACCTTTTTTGCTCATAATGTCCCAAATCATCTACAAAAATTATTCGCAATAAAAAATTATTATACCGACACCCTGTGGATATGTTATAAGGACCTCTTTTTGAGTAAGTTTGTACAAAAAAATCGAATCGAAATAATTTCACTAACGGGGGCGACGATACTTCCTGAATTATGGCGCTAATTGTTAATAATTAAATATAACAGCTTTGTAATAAAATAATGACAAAAATCTTTCCAGGACTTTGAAGAAGGGAATCAAGTCTTAAGACTTGATTTAGTCACTTTTTGAATTTAATGATAATAATTTTTAATCGAGTTATTAAGCCTTAAAAATGGCCATTTTCGCATTTTCAAATTTTTAATCGCGTATAACTCGACAACAATCAATTTTAGGAAAAAATGACAAAAGACCTTTTGCTCAGAATGGCCCAAATTACCTAAAAAAAAATATCGAAATGAAAAAAATATTTCTGTAAATTTGTTTAAAACAAAATTGTTTAAACAATTTTTTTACCACGGCACCGCGCGGCACCCTGTGGATATGTTATAAGGACCTCTTTTTGAGTAAGTTGGCGTAAAAAAAATCGAATCGGAATAATTTCGCTAGCGGAGGCGACGATACAGCTCGGTCTATCTGGAACTCAAACTTTTTGTAAATTCGTGTGTGGATGATTCTGAGAAAAGATTTAAGGACATGAGACATCTAGCTTCATATTCGATAATCGTCGCATTGTGAAGAATTGATTTTGGAATGATTTTAGCCAGTGTGATGGTATTTTACCTGTATCATAATATCACATTGAATAGTGCCGTTATCAAGTCAAGGCTTTTACTTTCATTTTCTACAATTAACTTAGTATTTCGATATTGATATTGTCTGGACCGGTGGCTTTTCCCTCGTTTGAGCTTTTACTGCATGAATAACCTCTTCCTTGGGTATTTTTGGACCTTTTTCATTGATTTTGGTAATTTCCCAAGAACCACAATAAAACCATTTTAGTTTTATTGTAGTTTTAAAATAGTTTATTCTCCGTTCACTTTAAAACTATTCAGTTTTATGAAGAACTTCCGGACTGTTTTGTTTTATTAGATTCTAGTTTGCGACCTTTTAGTTTTATTGTAGTTTTAAAGATTTTCCTATGACTAATAAAACCTATTATTAAAACTACTTGATCTCAAGAGTACTAAATCAGTAAATTAGATGCCTTAAAACTATTTTTTTTTAGTTTTCTTTAAAATTGCTTTCTTAAAAACAATTATTAGGCTATATTAAAACCAAACGCTCTTAACTGAATCAATTTGGTTATCGTAAAGACTAAGCTATGCTTCTTGTTAGAAACGATAAAACTAAATTCATCCCCTCTTCTTTGATGTCCAAAATGGTCGGCCATTTGTTTTAGAGCGAAACAATGGTGTAGTGTGTTGTAAAAAGTGGATGTACAGTTAGTATGGAAGAAATAGGTCGCAAATACGTAAAATATAAACAAACTGGTCATTATGGCTTATTTTTTAAAGAATTACAACACACACAGCACTACGACGCCTCGATTTTAAGGTTAGATTCACATTAAAACCGAGTGGCATTATTCATAGCAGTATTAAAACTATACGGTTTTATTTCCAAGGCAACCTTACTTTTAGGTAGAATACATGCTCTTGGAAATGTATAAAATAAAACCATTTGCTCTTATCAATTCTCTGTCGATACTCTAAATAGTTTTATTTGGTTTTCGGCCATATTGCTTTCTGGGGATGTAAAAAATATAAGCGTTACCTAAAAATTATAAATAAGAGATTTAAAGACATAAATTCGATTTATTTTAGCATTAAAACATTAAAATTGTAGGTAAAATTATTTTTCTTTCAAATTAATATTTTTTGGAATTTAAATTTTTTATTAATATTATTTTTTAATCGCCAAAAGTCAGAAATTTTAGGGAGCCTGAGTTATTAAGACCTATTTTTGATAACAGTATCAATAAAGTTAGGTGCGCAAGTATTTTTCTACCTCGACAGTCCGAAATAACCAAGTACTTTTTATTATTTTATGGTTACAAATAGGGAAATAGGTATCTACCTATCATAACACATGTAAAAATTTGCTGGCCTAGATGGAGTATATGGGTTTAAAGAATCATTTAATATGATAAATTGTCTTTAAAAGTCTCCATTTAAGAAACCTTTTAAGTTTGCTATAAAACTGCATGCACTTAAACTGTATTTTAACATGGTTTTAAAATCACCTTCACAGCAGCTTTAAAACCAGTTGCTTAAGAAAACAAAGTTTTAAGAAGGTTTTTATTTTTGGTTTTATTGACCTCTTTTAGTGTGGGCTTTTTTATGCTGAAAGCGGTTTTTGGTCAATAGAAAGGCGTTTGATATGGTCAATAGAAAAGGAATATGGCAAAGCCTGATAAACAAGGAAGTAGATGAAGAACTTGTAAGTGTAATAAAGAGTTTGTATGTCAAAACCAGGTCAACAAAAAACCAGGTCAGGACAAGTAACTTAATCTCAGGCGAATTTTCTAACAACGACGGGGTTAGACAAGGTGGAGTGCTGAGCCCACTGATATTTATTTCTGTTATGGATGAAGTTATTAAAAAGTGTTGGAAAAACTAAAAAATGCGCTGTAGGGTATAGAAATTTGCAGTAAATAAAAATTGAAGCCTGTGCATTTGCTGATGACATTGTATTAGTTGCAAGAACTGAAAAGGTTCTCGCAGATAACATAAGAATCTGGGCCGAAGAACTAAAAAACTACAACTTAATAATAAATATGCAGAAAACTAAAGCAATGGCAGTAGCCAACAAAGAAGCAACTGTAAATATTGAAATCGAAGGGCAAAAAATCGAGCAAGTATACCTCTTTAAGTATTTGGGAATAATGTTAAACAACAAAGGTACACAAGAAGATGAAATTGGAAACAGAATAAAATTGGCAACGAGAACTTATTATTCACCGTATAAAAATTTCCTAAACAAATAAGAAATATCGAGAAAAACCAAAATGACAGTATATAAAACCGTATATATGCCAATTACAATATATGGGGCAGAAAACTGGGTACTCAATGACAGAAAAAGAAAAAGATTACAAGCTACAGAAATGAGATACTTAAGAAAAGTGGTGGGAGCAAGAAGATTAGACAAAAGAAGAAACGAAGATATAAGACATGAATTACAGGTTAAATCGCTCAACGAAAAAGTTGAAGAAAAGAAGTTAAAATGGGCTGGACACATGATAAGAATGAGTGGCGACAGACAAGTGAAAATGACATGGGAGGCCAAAGCAGTGGGTAAAAGCACGAGGGGCAGAGCAAGGAAAAGCTGGAACACTAGTGTAAACGAAATACTTAAGAAAAGAGGAACATTGTGGCAAGAAGCAGAAGTTTTAGCAGCAGAGAGGAAGAAGTGGCGTAAATTTGCAGAGAGTATTATATGAAGGAGGAATCCTCGACACCTAATGGTATAAGAGGCAATCGATTATGTATGTATGTATGATCTTAACAATTCTCTGTCGATACTCTAAATAGTTTTATTTGGTTTTCGGCCATATTGCTTTCTGGAGATGCTAAAAGCCATGATAGATTACAATATAAGCGTTACATAAAAATTATAAATAAGAGATTTAAAGACATAAATTCGATTTATTTTAACATTAAAGCATTAAAATTGTAGGTAAAATTATTTTTCTTTCAAATTAATATTTTTTGGAGTTTAAATTTTTTATTTAATTATAATTATTATTATTTTTTAATCGCCAAAAGTTAGAAATTTTAGGGCGCCTGAGTTATTAAGACCTATTTTTGTTAACATTATCAATAGAGTTGGGTGCGCAAGTGTTTTTCTACCTCGACAGTCCGAAATAACCAAGTATTTTTTATTATTTTATGGTTAAAAATAAATAGGTGTCTACCTATCATAACACATGTAAAAATTTGCTGGCCTATATAGAGTATATGGGTTTAAAGAATCATTTAATATAATAAATTGTCTTTAAAAGTCTCCATTTAACAAACCTTTTTAAGTTTGCTATAAAACTGCATGCACTTAAAATGTATTTTAACATGGTTTTAAAAGCACCTTGACAGCAGCTTTAAAACCAGTTGCTTAAGAAAACAAAGTTTTAAGAAGGTTTTATTTTTGGTTTTATTGACCTCTTTCAGTGTGGGCTTTTTTATGCTGAAAGCGGTTTTATTGCAACCTTAAGGTTTACTTAAAAACCAACTGGTTTTAATTTTAGTTTTATTCTACAGTTTTAAAGCATCCTTAAAAAACTTAATAAACCCGTTCGGTGCTACTTGGGTTGTAGATAGTATAGAACAAGGTCTATTGTCGTCAAACATTGACTAAATGTATTAATTGCTGACTCGCCTCCAAATTCAAAAATTGCCAAATACGTATAAACAATCTCTCGCCCTCACCACTGTCTCGGCCTAGAAACAGTTTGCTGTCTCGCCACTGTAATAGTTACGTGTAATCAAGCCATGAGAGTGGTCACACAAGATTGCAAAGACAACCTATTTCTCCACCAGAGTACTGAACCATAAGTGACTGCCGGTCGTATCACTGATGTGTATAACCAACACACTACCTTTGGTTTCAATTCCCAGGTTTTACCTACAATTCGTCTGCAGTTCCAGAAGAGTCACTTAGCCCTGTTGGTTATATTGGTAATTTGAGTATTCCAATTTAGTTTCGAATCCAGGGCTACCACTAGATATTTAACCTCACTGGTCCTTTCCAGTACCTTCCCAAATAATTTAAGCTTACTCAGTCCAGTAAGTTTCCTCTTATTTGTAAAGGCAACAAGTTTAGTTTTAGAAGGATTTACGGAGAGGTTTTCTTTCAGACACCACTTCTGTATGCAATGAAGGACTTATCGCATCTGATCCGCAACAGTGCTGGAAAATTTTCCCCTAGTTACTATTACAACATCGTTTGCGAAACGCTGGAAACAAATTCCTTGTGCGCTTAGCCCATGAATCAGATCATCGACATCTATGTTCCATAATGACGGTGATAATACACCGTCTTGAGAGCGTCCCTTAGTTGCCCCCAGATTTATGGCATCTTCATACGTATCTGTGGATATTATTCTGCTCTGAGGTATCTGAATAATCCACTTGCATGTTGTGTTGTTCAACTTTAGCATCCCAGACTCCCTAGAGAGAGACATGTTTGTCTGACTTTACAAATTATTATTGACACTGCGTACGATTTTTTGATTAACGTCTAGACTGTCAATTTGTAACTGGTGCAGCAAAAGAAAGCCGCCGCCACTGTTCGATTGAACCCTCAGTTCAATCAAAGTCAAGTTACCTACAATATCCCCGCCGCTAATTTAGTAGGCGGCAAAATTATTTTTCACAATATTCAATTAATTCTCGTTGTTTATTTCATTAGAATATTACAGTAGAATTTTTGGAGTCACGCACGAGACGTGGAAGTGAGCTCCCGCGTATTTTTCAATAAGGCGACAATCAGATTACGTGTGAATTTATTCTTTCTTTTCACTTTTTTTGTCGGTGATGGATAATTAGTAATAACTGGTAGGGGTGACACACGGATCGGGAAATGGAGGAATTAGTACAAGGGCCTGATTTATTTCGGGAATGAATAAATGAATACTGAATAATATTCTCGAAAGTGGTTATTTTTCTTTAATTAGTAGGTGGGAAGATGTATTACACTAGGATCTAAAGACAACTTCAAGGTGACCTATTTTTCACATATATAGCATAAAGAATATGTATTTGTATATTATATATTAGGTTGTTAGTGTGATTCTAATTAAAATTTAATTTACTTAATTTTGTCAATTTTGTAGTCTTTTTATTTTTCTTTATCAGGCTATCGACTGTATTATCCTTTTGAATTTTTTACTTTTTTCTTATTTAACTGGTCATCATCTCATTGGTGGCTTATTTTTTATTATTTAAATCATACAATGTACATCCATCCTTCGCCTCCTCCTCATTCCTTGAGGCCTTGCCACGGCGCGGTAATGGTCTAAATATTGTTAGCTTGGGCGACTACGAACTCCCCCATGCCACCTAGATTTTAATGGGTTCAGTTTTATAGTAGGATTAAAAGCGACTACGAACTGCCCCACTCTACCTATGTACTTAGAAATATTTTTGTGAACATATTTTTTATTTTACTTTATTGTATTCCAAAAAAACCCAATTCCCAAAGCATGAGCGAAAATTTTAAATGATTTAATAATGAAACTATAACAATATAATCGAATAAAGTTTATTTATAAATCTACATTAACTTATACACAATAACAAAAATTACAGTTGAACAATAACAATGCTTAATTCTAATGTCTGACTAGTGATTAAAATAAGTAAGTGTGAACACTATATTTTAGATTTTAAAAGTTAGCTGCATAATAATTGCAAACTGACTTAATGTCTAATTTAGTAATGTTTTCATTAACGTAATATTCATTTAGCCTATTTTCAATAAAATCAACTTTTCTTTTTGCCTTTTTGTCAAGTATTTTTTCGAATCTATGTGCAGTTCTAATTTTCACATATACTTCTGCTTGAAAATTTAACAAAATGTCTGTAAATTTAAATATGTCAGGATTAGTATGATAAAATTGATCGAAATAATGGCATAACCCAGACATCCAAAGTGAAAGATATCCTCCAACACCAAATTGTTCTATATGGTCCACATAATGTTCAGAAAAAAGTCACACCATTTTGAGCGTCGGGTTTGGGGGGAAGAGGGGGGAGAAATTGGTAAATTTGAAGTTTTCGTCAATATTTTTAAACTATGCGGTTTAGCATGAACCACCTCCTATACAAAAATGTTCTACATTAAATTTGAAATAAAAAAGGTCCTATGCACAATCCTTCTAAAATGAACGGTTCCAAAGTTACGGAGGTAGTATAGTGTAATTGGTCCAAAAAAACGCCTAACCCAGACATCCAAATTAAAAGTTTTCCTCTAACACCAAATTGTTCTATATTGTTCAGTAAAAATCATTTTGAGCGTCCGGTTTGGGGGGGAGATGGGAGAGAAGTCGGTAAATTAGTAGTCAATAGTTCTAAAACTATGCTTTAGCGTAAACAATGTTCTATACAAGAATGTTCTACATAAAATTTAAAACAAAAAAGATCCGATACATAATTGTTATAAAATCAACGGTTCCAGAGTTACGGAGGGTGAAAAGTGGAGGTTTTCGATACTTTTTATATTATTTGGACAATTGATAATGATTTTGGGTGGTGAGGTTGACGTTTCTTCAAGGGCTTATCACTAACATACCATCGGCCACTGAAATAGCAAATTCGATTTACAAAAAAATTTCTTTCATCAGTAATAATATTATAAATTACCCAGAAAATATATAAAATATCGAAAACCTCCACTTTCACCCTCCGTAACTCTGGAACCGTTGATTTTGTAACAATTATGTATTGGTCCTTTTTTGTTTTAAATGTCATGTAGAAAATTTGAGTATAGAACATAATTTACGCTAAAGCATAGTTTTAGAAATATTGACGAAAAACTTAAAACTACTACTAATTTACTGACTTCTCCCCCATCTCCCCCCCATCACCCCAAACTGGAATCTCAAATTGGTGTAACTTTTTATAACAATATGTGGACTATATAGAACAATTTTGTGTTGGAGGAAAACTTTTACTTTGGATGTCTGGGTTAGGCGTTTTTTTTACCAATTACACTATACTACCTCCGTAACTTTGGAACCGTTCATTTTAGAAGGATTAGGTATTGGGCCTTTTTTATTTCAAATTTTATGTAGAATATTTTTGTAAAGAAGGTTGTTCATGTTAAACTGCATAGTTTTAGAAATGTTGACGAAAAACGTAAAAAACTACGAATTTACTGCATTCTCTCCCCTCTCCCCCCCCCCCCAAACCCGACGCTCAAAATGGTGTGACTTTTTTCTGAACATTATATGGACCATATAAAACAATTTGGTGTTGGAGGATAACTTTCACTTTGGATGTCTGGGTTTGGGTCTAGTTATACCATACTAGATGTGATTTATAAAAATATTCGTTAAATTTCGAGTGAAATAATTCACATGCGTTTGTAGTAAATATTAGAGATGATGAAGTTGAAGCCCACATATAAGGTGAAAATGTTGAATCTTCCGGTAAATAATTATCAACTAGGTAATCACAAAATTGCAAAACTCTGTCATCTTCTGGCATAATATTAAGAAGTTTATCACAAAAAAGTTACCAACATCATTTGAATCTAAATAAGGAACGCCGAAAAACAATTTTAAATATTTTCCAATGACAGTTTGATTTTTATATTCCGAGGACAAACCTAAATTTTGAATTTTTCGGTACCAATTTTGTGTTAAATGAAATTTGTAACAAAAAATAATAATAAAACACTGAAAACGTTTGTTTTATATACTTCCACAAAATTTATTACAACTAAGTCACTACAGCTGTTTCGGCAGAGTGCCTTTCTCAAGTGATATAGTTTACAATGTGTTTGCCTTTTTAATTCTTTAACTGAAGAGGTTGAGGAGTGGGCAGCTGTTTGTCTCTGGTCATTCAGAATTATATCTTTATTTTTCAATTTATTAATTTCCATAGATTCTAAAAAATATAGCTTAAGGCCTTTATTTTGGATATGCAGAATTTGAAACTCTTAATTGAAAGAATGATTATGATGTAGAAGGTGAAGTGCGTATGTAGAAGTGTCTGTTTTTCTATTGTTGAAAGCCCTTTTGTGTTCTGCTATCCGTTTGTCAAAATTTCTGCCAGTTTGACCGTTGTAAGTTTTCGGACAGTCACCACAAGTTAGTTTGTACACACCACTCTGTAGTTGCTTTCTCTTTCGGCTTTTATTGTTCTTAATATATTTACTTAAGTTGTTAGTTCTAAAGGCTGGTGTTATTCGTTTATTTTTTATGTTGGCTATTTTTGTTATTATGTTGCCAGTATATGTGAGAGAGCAGAAGGTACTGGTTTCTTTCTGTGGTGGTGGATACACTAATTTCAGGGCTTTCTTATGGAGTTTTTGGTTTCAACAATAGAAAAACAGACACTTCTACATACGCACTTCACCTTCTAGATAATAATCATTCTTTCAATGAAGAGTTTCAAATTTTGCATATCCAAAATAAAGGCCTTAAGCTATCTTTTTTAGAATATATGAAAATTAATAAATTGAAAAATAAAGATATAATTCTGAATGACCAACTCGAGACAAACAGCTCCCCACTCTTCAACCTCTTCAGTTAAAGACTTAAAAAGGCAAACACATTGTAAACTATATCACTCGAGAAAAAGCACTCTGCCGAAACAGCTGTAGTCACTTAGTTGTAATAAGTTTTGTGGCAGTATAGAAAACAAACGTTTTCAGTGTTTTATTGTTAGATAAAATGAACTTCCATCAAGTAACGGTCGAATTCATCAATTAAAAAATAATAATGTTGCGCCACACTAACTTGGCTGCATTTTGAATCGCTATTTCAAAATCAGAAATTATTCGCTTCGATTTGAAATTTATATTCAAATCTGTACATATTGTTATTAATGTATCAAAAGTACTTTTGTACGATTGCTGTAATTTATTTAGTAACAAACAAAATACCAGAGGAACATAAAAACCATTTTTGTAGCCATGTATTTTTTTTTGTATAGTAAACATCTGACGTGTTTGTTTTTAAATTTAAGTTCACTAACACTTGTAGAACTTCTTCCTTTGACTTGGGCAATGATGGTGTGGATTTTTGTCTTGCAGCGTAGATATTTCTTCGAACGCAAAAAATGTCTTTCGTCGTCAGCGGTAAATTGCTGAAATGATCCTTCCGCAATTCCTTGTGGACAATATTTAAAGGTCTTTCACATATTATCTTCTACAGCTTTCCTCTTTGCAGAATTACTAAAAATTTGCCGGTCAACGTGAATATCTGTAGCATGAATATGCTCCACAGATGCTTATTCAAAAATACAGCAGGTATTTGGGATTAATGGGGCCCAGGTAGTTCGTGGGGCAGTTGGATAACGCCGGTTAGCTTGCTCTCTCCATTGGTTGCGATCCTGTGATAGTTGGACTGCTTCATGTAGAAATTTTCCCAACAGAGTTTCTATTTGGTCTGCTTATCGTGTTGAAGATCTTCCTCTTAGTCTACGGCGTTCCACTTTTCCCTCTGCTACTAATAGTTCTATAATACCTATTCTTCTCGCTATCTGGCCAAAGTAATTCAGGTATGCTGGGTTTACTTTTGTTAATAGCCTGTCTATTATATCAAAGTTTTTCAGAATTGACAAGTTGGTTATGTGTTCTGTCCAGGATACGCGAACAATTCTTTGGTAGACCCACATTTCGATGACTTCATTACTTCATCTTACTTCTATTGATTTTGTTGAGAGACGATGTTTCAGCTCCATACGTAGCAATGGAAAAAATAAGGGCATCGAACCTGAGTTTAGAGTTCCTTGTAAATTTTTCGGTATTTCCATGTTTTAATTAATTTATCTCTTTCGGTTCGAGCTGTTGCTAGTCTTCACTTTATTCTTAAAAGCAGTAATCATTGTTATTAGTCAGACGGTGGCGCCCAAAATTCCGACAGCCAAAATCCCGACACGCCAGAATCCCGACACGCCAGAATCCCGACAGGCCAAAACCCCGACATGCAATAATCCTCGCATAAGTAAAAATTAAAAGAAATCACGATCCTCAGTAATGGGGAAACGACATTTACATTATACCGTAATGATACCGACATAAAGTGAAGAGCAAAAAAAAACGGGAAAAAATTACGCCTTTGGTCTGGTCGACGCCGGGCCCCTTAATCGCCTGGCCCCGGTAAAATATACCGGCTGTACCCCCTCTCGTTGGGTCTGATTTTACGGATATGCATATGTATTTTATTGGAGCAGTATTTTATTCTACAGAAGTGTGAAAAATAGTTCTCTAGTTGATGTAAAAAACAAACACAGCGATATAAGACAAATTCATATTAAAATGAAAGGAGTATTGGCAACGGTATGACATATCGCATGTCCGACCTTACGTCCTGAAACATCTATGTCAGTATTTAAGGGTTAAATCAAAATAGTTTTGTATGCAAATATATTATCTTCTTATTGTACATAATCTTGTTATTTTAGTAATCCAATGACATGGAGAAACAAATATAATTTTTAACTGAAACCTAAAATTTTTCGCTAAAATAATTGCAACTTTTATCTTACCCTCGTAGGTTTTCCATGCATTCATAATTTAATACCTTACCGCGTGACCTCTACGATATATAATTTTGAATATTTAAAAATTAACTACTCAAATTACTAACCCATTACAAACCGTCACATCAACGCTATTATAATATATAATTCGAGTTTTCTTAAAACCTAAAACCATACTTTTGTTTTATCCTCATCATATGAAAGTTTAAATACATTTAATCCCTTTATATAATTATTTTGAAGAAGGTATGCGCCACCAACTGTAAAATTCTCCCTAAATAATCCATGGTTTTTGAGTGAAAACATATATGAATAAAAGAGCAAATAAGGCGAAAATATAGTGGCAGACCGCTATCATTCTGTCCCTATGGACGACTGGCCATTGTTTTAAGATCACTAAGACATGTAACATGTGAACGTAGAGGTAAAATATTATTCTGGGGTAAACCATAACATGTGAAACATGTGTGATACAAATAATTATTGATAGAATTTAAAAAAGTAAATTATTCCTTGTGTAGTGATATTAGGACACTTCTGCATAATTAATGTACAATATTTTCTACACCTGATTTTGGAAAAACTTTATTATTGTTTCAACTCGTATTAACCTTACCAAGTAAGTCAAGACGATATGTAAACATGACATTGAACCAGACGTGTTGTTGTTATAAGTTGACGAGTATAAATACAGAATAGGGGAGACACGGGGATTTGTATTTTGTCATTAGCTGCTAACGTGTCGTAATATATTGGTATAGGTCTGTGATATTATTGTAAGCAAGTAATATGGATTAGCCACCGATTGTATTACATAAATAATGTTATCTGAACCGAAATAAAGTTTTAATTAAACAAGAACCAAAGAAGCAGTTTAAGTATCAAACCTTCAGCTTCTTCAGGATACTTTTGATCTATATGTTTCTCCCATATGTGTAGAGGAAAAATGTAAATAACACGAAATAAAAAATATAAAGGAAATAGAGAAATAGGAATGGAAGACATTCACAATATTGCACTAAAGAGACTACCAAAAAAAATTATAGATTATAGACCAATCCAGAAATAAACAGCAAACATTCAGAAATAATAGATTCATCCAGAAAGAAAAACTCGGTTTCAGAAAAGCAAGAAATTGTAAACTACAACTAGCAAGACTAGTACCTAAGTAACACAAAAATCGACTTCAACCAAAATGAAATAACAGGAATGTGTATACTGGACAAGAAAATATCTACGACACGGTTTTTAAGAAAAAACGCCTGACCTACAAGATAGAAAGAGCTTGGCTGCCTTACTACTTATTTAAAGTATGTAATGCGCATTTGATTAATAGAACCTATCAGGTTTCATCGGACAAAAATATCTCCAGGATGCAAGTACCTCAATAAGGGATGTCTCAGGACTCAGGACAGCACTTTATCTCCGACACAACATAACATTTTGTTGCTGATTTACCAAAGTAAACAGAGCTTGCTACATGCAAACGACACAACAATCTACACCGCAGACAAAGACAGCTGGAGGATCATCGAGAAATTTAAAAACCACCCAAAGAGAATTGCGGACAATATTCACAAATGGAAGATAAAGGTCAATAGGGAGAACTTCTAGTTTATTATCTTAACACATCAGACTGTACCAACTGGAGAACAATTAGCAATGAAAGAAAATAGAATCCAGTCAGAAGAGATGATCCAGTACAGAGGAGCGAGTGCATATCAACAGAAGACTAAACGTTGCAAAGCACAGTTAGGAAGTCAACGAATAGATTGATTCATCCCTACAAATACAGGATCAGTCCTCTATCGCAGCCTAGTACGGAATTCAACAGCGGTGACCTGTTCAATTCCTCATGTTGTAACCAATGTATTCGATTTTGGCTGTTTCATTGGGGATAGCAGCTCTTTTTCTAAAGAAAAGGCATGCTACAGGTAAATAGATGAATCGCCACGGCAAGACAGAGCTTCAAACGCAACCATCTAAGAGCCACCAGTACACACCTCTGAGAAAGGTAACCAAAAACAGGATCAGAAAATTCTCCCACCAGGCACCAAGAAGACTCCTTGATTGACCATCTAATCACAGTCTAACCAATCGGTTGCCGAAAACGATTGTGGAGTGAGTTTTGCTAAAAAAATCTATCGTGATATATTAGGAAATTGAGAGGTGAAAGCCTTAGATTCCTGGACTACTAATAAAATCATTATATTAGTCTACGTCTTCTGCATAATCCACAAGCCTTTCCAACATTTTCCTATCTATCTATTTTCCTATTTTAATTACTGGTTTTGAGGATACTTCGATAAATCTAAATATTCAAATATTTATATATTCTAGTCCCTTCAACTTCCTTTAACACTGGTGCTCTTATAAATTCTCCTACGATAATCCAATAAATTAACCCAATGCATACACCAGGTGAATGTTTCAGGAACGCTCCTGTCTAAAATCTCCTCAGTAATATTGAATTTCGGAAAAACAAAATAATAAGAAGCAGAAGTCTAAAATAATAAGAAAATTTAAAGCAAATAGAGCACTGGGAATGGAAGACATCCACAATATTGCACTAAAGGGACTACCAAAGAGAATGATAGACCAACTATCCTACATAATATACAGATTCTTTCTAGAGGACGCATATTTTTCAGAAAACTGGAAACATACAAAAATTATTCCTCTAGTAATATCAAAGAAGTGGCCAAATCTACCAGAAATTTATAGGCCGACATCAGTGCTGGAAAAATAATGCAGAACTAAACAGCAAACTTACAGAACAAATATATTTATGCAGAAAGAACAATTCGGTTTCAGAAAAGCAAGACATTGTAAACTACAACTAGCAACACTGGTACCTAAGTAACACAAAAGTCGACTTAAACAGAAATGAAACAACAGGAATCTTCATACTGAACAAGAAAAAAGTGTACGATATGATTTGAAGAAACAAAGCCTAATCTAAAAGATGAAAAGAGCTTGACTGCCTTATTACTTAGTCAAAATATGTAATACGTATTTGCTTTATAGAACCTTTCAGGTTTCAACTGACAAGAAGATGTCAAGAAGGGATGTCTCAGGGGAGCACTTTATATAATATTTTGCCAAAATTAACTTATTTAAGTTACCACTTAGGTACTTACCAGAGTTAACAGAGCGCATGCAAATGACATAACAATCTATAGCGCAGTAAAAGATAGTTGGAGGATCGTCGAGAAACTTAAAATCCACCTAAAGAAACTTGCCGACTATACTCATAAATTGAAGATAAAGATCAATACAGAGAACACCCAGTTTATTCTTAACATAGCAGACTGTACCAACTAGAGAGGAATTATCATCAATCACATAGAGAAGAGATCATGAATCACATATGAAAAAGTTCATCTAGATAGAAGATTAACCTTCAAAAAAAAGACACTCAGGAAGTCAAGGAAAAGGTATCAGTAATGATCAGAATAATTTAACTCTACAAATACAAGATCAGTCCGCTATCGCAGCCTAGTATGGAGTTGAACAACGGATCCCAACTAGAAGAAGCTTGCAAGAATAGAGACGGCATGTTACAGGTTAATAGATGGTTCCCATCGCAAGACAGAGTTTCAAACTCAACCCTCCCAGAATGCCTCCAGTACACACCACTGAGGGAGGCGGCCATGAAGAGGACCAGAAAATTCTGCCACCATATCACAAGATAATTCCCTGATTGACCATCTAATCACGGTCTAGCCACGTGGTTGCCGAAAACAACCACAAGTATATAGTAAATACTGTGCCAAAAAATAGTACATGCAGAAATAGACGTCTAGGAGATTAACCTTACAGATAATCAGGTATTTGCAGAAGGTGCTCCAACAAAGTAAGCAATGCAAACGAGGAACAATTATAGAAAAAAAAGGAGACTGTAATAATATTGTAAATACTGGTTACCATGTACCTACATGTTACCGGCTAAATCCGATTTTACGACAAACTAGTTTTGCCTAGGCCAAACTAGTTTGTCCTGAATGCGTTAGGATAAACTAGTTTGGCCTAGGCTAAACTAGTTTAGTGTTTTGGTGATACTTATAATTGTGGATTATCATTGCCTTCCTGCTCTTGTATCTGCTTCTGGAACAGTTTTTGTTGCAGTTACATTTGAAAAAATATTGTCCTGATCCAACTGAATCTTTCGTAGCTGCAACACTTAACGATATTTCATAGCTTTAGTTTATATCTAGTACCTCTAAAAATGTTTCATGGCAAATGTCGAATTCTTATCTGAAAAAAAATTTAAAATCTTTTAGAGACATTAATATCCCAAAAAGTTATATAAATTATTTCTAAAATATCGCTAGGGGTTGTAGCTACGAGTGATTCAGTTATATCGGACAAGGTTTTGTCAAATTCAGCTGGAACAAAAACTGTTGAACAAACATATGCAACTGCAAAAGTCAATGATTCTCTTTGCTTTGCAGGAATACTATAATGTTTATACTGGGCCGTACTAGTAGTGGGTCCTGCAGTGTCCGTATTAATATCAGGATAAACTTGTTTATCCTATCGCATTTAGGACAAACTAGTTTGGCCTGGGTCAAACTGGTAATATACATACTATTTGGCTCCCAATATAGGGAACCAATAAACACCATCAAAAGATGATGTTCAGTTTTTGGCCTCCTATTTATATTTGTCAGAAGAACAAAGCACGGAACAGAACAGAATGGTGGAAAATCCTAGAACAAAGACCCAAGCCAGGACCCAAAATGGGTTGTCGAGCTACTGATGATGATGATTTATATTTGTCAATAGTCTCTCATATAGTCGACCTGTAGAAACAAGTAAATATTTTCAATGTTTGCAGAATTACTTTTGCACGATTTGGAAAAATCTGTTATAATTTATTTTCCCCTTACAGTATTCACTTATTCACGTCACGTAAAAAACCCGTTAGTTATAGAATTAATAGTTTATAAAAAAACAACTGATAAAATAATTATAGTCTATGTACGTCTTTTGCATAATTTACTCGACCCTTTTCAACATTTTCCTATCTAACATTTTAATTACTGGTTTCTAGGATACTTCGATAAATCTAAATATTCAAATATTTATATCTCCTAGTCCCTTCAACTTCCTTTAACACTTGGTGCTCTTATAAATTCTCCTACGATAATCTAATAAATAAACCCAATGCATATATCAGGTAAATGTTTCAGGAAACGCTCCCTGAGTCTAAAATCCTCTCATTAATATTGAATTTCCGAAAAACAAAATTTTCAAACGAACCTCATAAAGAAATTATTTTGACTTTATTCCTCCGATAGGAGACCTCCGATGTTAATTTGATAATTTATTAACGAATACGTGGGTCAAAGTTGGCTAGAATATTGTCCGAAAACATCCATACGGCCATTAGGGATTAATGGGGCTAATTTCTAATTATAGGGTAAGTAAAATAAAAGAGGGTGTACAGGACCGTGGCTTTTATAAGCTTTTTTATGATGTCTTTCTATATTATACTACTACAGTTATTATATAAGAGTTTTGTGTTTTATTCATATTGTATTTATTTACTTTTTTATTGTATTTATTATGTTTTATTTATTACTTACTTATTTAGCTCTAAGCCTTTATACCTTTAGGTGTAAGGCTTGTGAAGTTGAGTTTGGCATTGTAGTATCCATGCTTGCCGATCTTGTGTTAGAGTCCTTGCACTTTCCAATGTCAATCCTTTTTTCCAGACTTCTTTCCTGATTTTATCGTCCCACATAACTCTTGGTCTTACTCTTTTATTTTTCCCTACACTCTTGTTTCGAACACTCGTTTTGTTGGTGTCTCGTTCGACATTCTACACACGTGCCCGAACCATCTAAGTTGACCCTCTACTATTTTTTCATTGATTGGTTCTAGTTTAAGGTTTTGTCTGATTGTTTCGTTTCGTATTTAGTCTGTTCTCTTTCTTTTGCTGTTTTCATCAGGAACCTCATTTCCATAGAATTTACTCTGGATTTTCGTCTTCCTGTCAGCGTCCATGTTTCGCAGCTATACAGACATGATTGTTGGTCTAGCTACTGATCTAACCACTGCCGTTTTTACTTTCTCCTATATCTTTTTTTCCCCAAAAATGTTATTTTCATAGTGCTAGATAAGCTTTCTCATCGCCCCCTTCCCTCGTTTATGTCCTTGTCTTGTTTACCATTTGATTTAATTGTTGCTCCTAGGTATTTAAAATATTCCATTTGCTCTAGTTGTTTTCCGTCTAATTATATTGCGTGTGTTTTCTTCGTATTTAAAATTGTCATTATTTTTGTTTTCTCTGTATTAATTTTCATATTTATGTTCGATAGTTCTTCTTCTAGAATTTCAAGATTGTTCTGTAAGTATTCTCTGTTTTCTACTATCAATATCATGTCGTCTGCAAATAGTAGCTCAGATAGTTGAGCCCGTTTTATTTGCCAATATCCTAATGACAGTTTTCTCATTTCTCTCTTGGCTTTCTTTATTGCTTCATGCAGTACCACTGAGAATAACAGTAGACTCAACACTCATCCCTGCTTGATTTCTTGACTTGCAGTAAATTTTCTGGAGTCCTCGTTATTGGTTCTTACTGTATTTGTAGCATTTTTGTACATTTCCTTTATTACATCTATTATGTGCCTGTCGATTCCTCTTTCTTTTAGTGTCTTCCATATACGTCCTTTCTTAAGATTCTGTCAAACGCCTTTTCCAGGCCGATGAAGCATATATATATCTCCATATTTTTATTGATTACTTTCTCACTTACTTGTCTTATTGTGAATATTAGGTCTTGCGTGCTTCTGTCCTTGCTGAATCCACAATTTGTACCTTTCATAGCTGTTTCTATTTGGATTTTTATTCTTGTCTCTATTATTCTTGCGAATGCCTTCCCAGGGATACTTGGAATGGTGATACTTCGGTATATTACAGTTTCTCTTGTCTCCCTTTTTATGTATTGGTAAGATAATGTCTTTCTTACAGTCCTTTGGTATTTCTGCTTTATGTATGATATTATTCATTAGTTCTTTCATGCTGTGCATTCCCTCTATTCCCATAAATTTTATCATTTTCGAGGTGAAATGATCCTTCGCTGGTGCTTTGAGTAATTTTACTACATATATTGCTTTCTCTAGTTCCTCTCTTTTTGTGGATTCCACTTGTTGTTTTTCATTCATTTCTTGTATCTCCACTGTGTTATCCACCTTTGCATGTGTAAGTTCTTTGAAATGTTCTCTCAATATTTCCATCATTCGTTTTTTTTCTGTTAGTACGTTTTCATTCTTGTGTTTTATATTCGGCGCCGTGTGCTCTTTCTTTTGTCTGAGTTGCTTTAATGCTCCGTAGAACAGATTTTCGTTTTCCCTATAACTTTTTTGTCATTTTTTTCCAAACCTCTCCCATGACCTTTCCTTTCCTGCTTTCACAGTTATTTTAACCTGTTTCCTTTTTTCTTTATATATTTTATTGATTATTATGTATAAAATACTAACAGATAATGGACATGGATCGTACCTAAAAGAACTACTAAAAATAAAATTAACTTATTTTTCCTCAAAAAACAAAAGAATTACATTTGAACACGTCACAACAACAAACAAACAGGCAGTCATCGTATAGTTAGGGCAAAAATAAATATTAAATCGAAAGATGGGGGAAAAAGATCTTTAAAGAAACAACACGAATATATAGGGTGAGGCAGATAAAGGGCCTATTAGAAATATCTCGAGAACTAAAGGCAACAGAATCATGAAAATTGGAATGAAGGGGTTTTGAAGAGTGGTCTATTTAACGAAAATATTTTCATCTATTTTCTACTTCCGGTTATACCGGAAGTTGCTTATAACTTCGTTTTTTTAAATGGGACACCCTGTATATTTTTACATTTTTGGATTCTACTCGATGTCTCCTTTCTTAATATATGAGGTTTTATATTATTATACAGGGTAGTTTAAAAGATAAGTACGTATTTTTATTAATTTCGTAGCAAATTTCACACCCTGTAAAATTATAGTACTTTGACATCAAAAACTCTATTTACGTTGAGATGATTTCTAATATAGTGTACTATTGTTAAACATTATTAGTATAGCTATATATAAAATTTTAGTATACAGGGTTGGTAAAAACACGGAATGAATATTTTCTGAGTTTTCTTAAATGGAACACCCTGTATTTTAGTATTGTAATGAAATTATATTTTATGGTACTTTTTTATTTTATAAGCATTCTCTATACCTAACTGCTTTAATTTGTGAGTTATTGGTGATTCAAGCCAGACATTAATTGCAACAAAAAATACGTGAAATTTTGTTACGTTGGCCTTGAAAATATTCAGTCACAAATAATTTTTCGGAAATAAATACATAATAATCTAGACTGATCGTTAAAATTCCCAATAATGGTTGAGCTATCAAAATACGTACGTAGTTAAGATTGTTGTTGCGATTAACAATTAAGCACAAATTAAAGCAGTTAGGTATAGGGAATGCTTAAGAAATAAAAAAAGTAACATAAATATCATTTTATTACAATACTAAAATACAGGGTGTTCCATTTAAAAAAAACTCAGAAAATACTCATTCCGAGTTTCGACCAACCCTGTATACTAAAATTCAACAATTAGCTATAATAATAATTTATGACAATAGTAGACTATATTAAAAATCATTTGAACATAATAGGTCTGGATCCCGCGTATGAAAAAAAAGTTGATTAATAGCAAGCTGAAAATTTGTTAATAGCTTAAGGGTGTCTAGTCGGATAAACTTTGATATATGGGAACACTGGAACAGGGGTAGTTTTAATTGTGGAACAGGTTTAAAATTTGGAACGGTCACACCACGAAAACGGTACATTTATTTTGTCCGACAGAACAGACTTAAACTCTCCGAACAGAGATTAAACTCTCATGTAAAAATCAGACTGCTATTTATCACCTGTCATAATTCCTGTTATTTGACATATTCTACATGTTCCACTCATAAAAAGGCCCATTTGGTGATACATAGCAGTCTGATTTTTGCTTGACAGTTTAATCTCTGTTCAGAGAGTTTAAGTCTGTTCTGTCGGACAAAATAAATGTGCCGTTTTCGTGGTGTGACCGTTCCAAATTTTTAACCTGTTCCAAAATTAAAACTGCCCCTGTTCCAGTGTTCCCATATATCAAAGTTTGTCCGACTAGACACCCTAAAACTATTAACAAATTTTCAGCTTGCTATTAATTAACTTTTTTTTCATACGCGGGATCCAGACCTATAAATAAAGTTCTTGATGTCAAACTACTCCAATTCTACAGGGTGTGAAAGTTGCTACGAAATTAATAAAAAAAACCTAATTATCTTTTAAACTGCCCCATATAACAATACAAAACCTCATATTTTAAGAAATAAGACTTCGAGTAGAATCCAAAATTGTAAAAATATACAAGGTGTCCTATTTAAAAAAACGAAGTTATCAGCAACTTCCAGTATAACCGGAAGTAGCAAATAGATGAAAATATTTTCATTAAATAGATCACTCTTCAAAACCCCTTCGTGCCAATTTTCATGAGTCTGCCGCCTTTAGTTCTCGAGATATTTCTAATAGGCCCTTTATCTGCCTCACCCTGTATAGATAGATACAACCACCACAAACGCAATACTAAAGAATGCGTAGAACTAAATAAAACAATTAGAAAAGAACGAAAATCACATCAAAACATCAAAAAGTGACATCATTTAGTGGCATAAGCAACGTAACGAGAACTAACCAATGATGAACAAACCAGCCACAGCAGAAAGAGCAATGGAAATGGCTATACAGACTGTCAGATGGAAAGGGCAATGGAAAGGGCTACACGACTGTCAGATAGAAAGAAGAACGATTGGTTAAAATAAGTTACAATATGACAACAAAAATTTCCAAACTCAACTGGAGCTTGTCAGGCCAAGCTGCTATACAAAAAGACCAACGTTGGAATTCTACAATACAACATTGGAGACCTCAGAAAGAAAGACGACCACAGATGAGATCGGTAGATGACATCAAAAAAGTAGACGGATCAGACTGCATAGATTGCGGGAATGAATGTCAAAGAAAAATAGAAAGAAATATTTGAAAGATGAAGTTTTCGATCCTAATAGCATTATTAATAATATTTAGAAAATATTAAAATATTACTAAAAGACTTTTAAATCGAAAACTTATTGGTCCATTTCCTTGGTAACACCTCCAAGGCTTCTAAAATTTGCAAGCCAAATGGATGCTGAAGCGAAGAAGAAAAGAGGGAATTCAAAAACTTACAATTCACGACCCCGTTTGTTCAGCTGGTAAATTCCAACAGAAAATGGACCTAGTTACTCGAAGGAGTAAAGACCAATATAAAAATAAAATAAAAATTTTATTTTTAATTCAGTTGCAATGCGAAGGCAAAACAATCTTACTTTTCAATTAGAATACGGAGCGCAGTCCAGTCCCTTGAATCGCGATTTTCGGCTCTTATGGGAGCCTCATCGGAAAGAACGTAGGTTTGTTCTCCATACCCCAATTGATCAGCACTAAGAGGTTTTCCCACCCAATGCAACTGAAGTGAAAATATTAGGTGACTAGCCTCATCTGGCAATTAAAAGATGAAGTTTTCGATCCTAATAGCATTATTAATAATATTTAGAAAATATTAAAATATTACTAAAAGATTTTTAAATCAAAAACTTATTGGCCCATTTCCTTGGTAACACCTCCTTTTCCTTTTAAAAATCTTTTAGTAATATTTTAGTATTTTCTAAATATTATTAATAATGCTATTAGGATCGAAAACTTTATCTTTTAATTGCCAGATGACGCTAGTCACCTAATATTTTCACTTCAGTTGCAATGCGTGGGAAAACCTCTTAGTGCTGATCAATTGAGGTATGGAGAACAAGCCTACGTTTTTTCCGATGAGGCTCCAATAAGAGCCGAAAATCGCGATTCAAGGGACTGGACTGCGCTCCGTATTCTAATTGAAAAGTAAGATTGTTTTGCCGTCGCATTGCAACTGAATTAAAAATAAAAATTTTATTTTATAGAAATATTTGAAGTAAATTTGAAAGAAACTAGAAATAAATATCTGTGTAAATAACATATTTGGTAAATATTAGCACAAATGTGCATTGTGTTTATTATGTAAAAATTTAGATGGAATTTAGAAACCCTAATTAACTCAAACTCATGGAAGAAAACAGCATAGGTATCAGATCTGACAATCCTTAAAAGCTAGATAACGAGACAAATTAATATAAATGGATACAGTTATTTTACTTACATTAAATTTATAGAAAGGATAAAACAACAGAAGGATGTTCATCTATTAGGAGATACCTGGAGAATTACTCCTATAAAGTACAGAAGCTCTTGGATTAATAATCAGAAGACGAAATCATCCTAATAGCAGGACTGCCCAAAAAAAACTAACAAGCAAAACAACAGAAACAAACAAGAAACACAAACAAAATAAGCATAGTGAAAAAAAAAGATTTTGAACCACATCATTTAAAAATAGAGGAAGGAATCTCGGTTCAATGCATGTAGCTCGTCCATAGATTCAAAATAGTGGTTCTTATAGACAGCATGAAGGGGTGGTAGAAAAGCTAAAAAGGCAGATTTTTCTTAACTGTGTAACGACAGGAGTGATAGGAATCTATGTCTTGTCTACGTCCGCTCCTTCACCGGCCTTGAGGGGTTATCTGCAATTGTAAAGAAACATTGAGAAAAAAAATTTCAAACTAAATTCTACAAGCTTCTAATACAATACTCCATTACAATACGTATAGCTTTGATTATAAAAAAAAACCATGAAATCCTTTATAAAAGGTATATTTGTTAAAATCCCTATACAGGGCTACATCATAAAAAAAACAGAACTAGTTTTCAATCGGTTGTCAGATCATCATCAGTGTTTCTTGAATCGAACATGCTAACCACCAAAGTAAAAATATTAGGGTAAAAACCCTTTAAAATTAATCCATCATAGTAACATATAAAAATGATGTGACTTTACACATGGATGTATAAAATATCCAATGTTTCACGCTCGAGGTACCATTGAGCTAAATTTGACTTGTTCACTTCATGGCTGTGTAGAAGCAAGTGACAAGCTTCATAAAAGCAAGGTATACAGCCAACTACAGGAAATTGTTTCCTCGTGGATTTTCTTTGAATATAACTTATAACTAGGGAGCGGATTGATATGCGATAAATTTTGATGAAATATGCGCATATATATGCAGTAAAAAATTACGAAATATGCGCAAGATATGCACAAAAATTCGAAAAATGCGCATATCGAGAAACCACAAATTATCTGTTCTATTCTATTCTAGGGGGTGGTTCTTTTAAAGGGGGGGGGCGGCAATCTTATTTATTATCTTTCAAATAAAATCATTGTTTTTTATATATGCAATTTATTCACATTTTTTTTTTAAAACTGATACCAATAGTCACCTATTTAAAATAAAACAACAATATCACTATTATATCTTCGATTATAATTCACTACAATGTGTTTTTCCAAATTTTTTACGAGGAAACATTTTCTTTGATCAGATAAAATATTTTTATAACTAGAAAAACTCCTTCCAACATCAACAGAAGTAATTGGGGCGTATTTAAAATAACTTGTTAAAGCCGAAAATTCTGCACCAAAATCAATTGCAAAATGTCCATTCAAAGTTTCGCATATTATGTCCTCCAAAGTGTTAAAGCCGTTTAAAGACGGGATCTGATCTAAAGCATGAATATTTCAATTTCCGTTAGAAAATCGTAAAACTATGGTTAAAGGTGTAAATTCTCTTAACAATAGGGGATTTAAAAGAATCACCAGAATTATAGAATTGGGATACAAATTGTACTAAATATATAGTCCGTTCTTTAACGGTAAAATATTACAAAATCTCTAAATTTTAAAGAACCGCTTGGATTGACATGAAATTTGGCATACACATAGCTAACAAGTCAAAGAAAAAAAGTGATATTGTGCCGATATGTACTTTTGCCCTGGGGGTGGTTTTCACCCTATCTTGGGGGTGAAAAAATATTCGTGAAAAGAAAGTCAGGAAATGGATAAACTGGCTAGTTTTAAGTAACTTTTGCTCTATAGAGTTTTTTCACCAAGTCAATACTTTTTGGGTTATTTGGCAGTGAATATGTTCATTTTTTTAACAAAATAAGCACGCTTTTAGACAGTTTTTCGCAAATAACTCAAATAGTAAGTATTTTGTCTAAAAAATATTTTTAGCAAAAATATAGCCTGTAAAAAATTTAAAAAAATGGTGTATATATCACGTCTCTGTACCTAGTAGAAGCAGAGTTATAGCTAATGAAAAATAGGTTCATATTCGTCAAATTCCGAATGGAATACTTTACCGTGAAATAAACAAAAATAAAGCACACTTTGAGGAAAACTCATTACAACTTATTTAAAGTGTTTAAAAAAAGCATCATTTTTGTTTTATAAAAAAAATTTCTAGCAACAATATTAAACAAGTTACGCTCAAAATAATGTTAGTCCCTTTTGGTTTTGGTAAAAAAATCGAGAAAATCACCTCCTAATTAGTATCTTAAATGAACTTAATCGTTACGACTTCACAAGTTTCTTGACTCGTGTATATATTGTTTATATGATCTGTAGGTTTCATCGGTTCAAAGTCCTTATTATTGAAAGGGCTGTAGTTAAAAGGGGTTGAACGAGTCACTGATCACGAATGTATGCAAATTTAGAAACACCAAATCTTAATCAATTTTTGTCTAACATAAAAACAAAAAGATACATGATATTCAGAAAAGCAAATCTGACTTTTTTTGTTTTTCGAGATTTTTGGTATCTCTAACAATTTTGTTAAGTTATTTTGAAATAAAGCATATTTTTCAAAATTTAAATTTTTAAAAATTTTACTTTGAAACCAAATTTTTTCAAAAATAAGCACTTTGAATCGATGAAACTTACAGATCATATAAACACAAAATAAGTAAAATAATTTGTGGAGCGGTAACGATTAATTTCATTTAAGTTGCTAATTAGGGGGTGATCTTCCCGATTTTTTTTTTACAAAAACAAAAGGGACCAACTTTATTTTGAGCGTAACTTGCTTAAATTTAATGCTAGAAACTTTTTGTAAAAACAGAAATAAATATTTTTTAAACATTTTAAACAAGTTATAATGGGTTTTCCCCAAAAAGTGCTTAATTTTTTTGATATTTCACGTCGAAATATTCTATTTGAAATTTGGTGAATATGAATCTAGTTTTCATTGGCTATAACTCTGGTTCTACGAGATCCAGAGACCTAACGCGTACACCATTTTTTTACTTTTCTATAAGCTATATTTTTGCTAAGAACGTTTTTTTCGAAAAAATACTTACTTTTTGAGTTATCTGCCAAAAACCGTCTAAAAATGTGGTTATTTTGTTTAAAAATGAACATATTCACTCGCAAATAACTCGAAAAGTGTTGACTTGGCGAAAAAGCTCTATAGAACAAAAGTTACTTAAAATTAGTCCGTTTACCCATTTCCGGACTTATTTTGGACATATATTTTTTCACCCTCAAGAGGGGGTGAAAGTCACCCCCAGGGCAAAAGCACACATCGGCACAATATCACTTTTTTTCTTTGACATGTAAGCTGTACGTATGCCAAATTTTATGTCAATCCAAGCGGTTCTTTAAAATTTAGAGCAAAAACCGTGAAAGAATGGACTAATAATAAAAGTAAATAAAATTCGTATTTCCCGTTAAACCATCCTTCATCATTTTAACATCCTACAATCATTTTATAACGGCGTACTATAAGCACTATAAGTACTTTGTGTAAAGATAGGGTATTTTCTAAGAAAAAATGAAAAGGCAGTGAATAAAGCCGTCTCTCTTCAGGTAGTTCTCGAATTAATAGATAGGACAGCCTGTGCGGGGAAATAATTTTGTGTCGAATTAAAAAATTAAAATTTTTTTTTGGACTTAAATGTTTTTAGATAGGCACAAAATATGCATGTTTCTTTAAAAATATGCAAACTTTAGTAAAGTTCTCAAATATGCGAAATATGCATGCAATATGCATTTAGCATAAAATCCGCTCCCTACTTATAACCAATGTTTCGAACAAATGCAACTGTAAAAGATAAAGGAAAATAATTTAAATTACCGAATATTTTTATTTATATAAAAACACACAAAATATTTTACATTTAATAAATGAAAATTTTAATTAAGCTCTGCTGCTTTATTCTAAGCACGATACTTTTTTATTTATATAAATAAATCCATTTAAAAATAAATTAGGAGCTCGTACTCATCTGAAACGAATGCTTGATAATAACTTGGAGAACATGTTTGTATTGTGCTTCAAGCCACCCCTGGGCAAAGAAGAGAAACCGCCGTAAGCATCATAATGGAGAAATAAAACACACATCTGAAAATTTTTCAACCCCTTAATTTGGAACATTAAGTTACCTTAAAATACGTTATTTATTAGCGTATATGCATAGGGCAAAACGGGCGAGCTTCAGAAAAAGGAACGAATTTCAATATTTTCACCACACATAAGGGTCGTATTTGCCTAAGGGCTTTTTTAAAATTATTTAATCCCGTCTCTGATGCTGGTTAGGTACGAACATACATTAAACGGTGGAAGCTATGTATTAGTAACTAAAAAGATTATAAGGATTTTTTTAAAATATGTTTACCCTTCAGCAGTGGCGCTCGATTTTTTGGTTCTGTATGTACTTGAAAAACACTTGTATTGTAAAAAATCTAGACCTTTTACTTAATTTTAAAAAACATGTGTGAAACTGTAGAAACGTATCTATATAAAATATATAGGGTGAGGCAGATAAAGGGCCTATTAGAAATATCTCGAGAACTAAAGGCAACTGAATTATGAAAATTAAAATACGGGGCTTTTGAAGACTGATCTATTTAATGAAAATATTTTCATCTATTTGGTACTTCCGGTTATACCGGAAGTTGCTTATAACTTCGTTTTTTTAAATAGGACACCCTGTATATTTTTACATTTTTGGATTTTTCTCGATTTCTTCTTTCTTAAATATGAGGTTTTTTAACATTATACAGGGTAGGTTAAAAGATAAGTACGTTTTCTTATTAATTTCGTAGCAATATTCACACCTTGTCGGATTGTAATAATTTGACATAATAAACTCTATTTATGTTCAAATGATTTTTAATATAGTCTACTATTGTTAACAATTATTAGTATAGCTAAATTTTTAATCTTAGTATGCAGGGTGGGTCGAAACTCGGAATGTCTATTTTCTGAGTTTTCTTAAATGGAACACCCTATATTTTAGTATTGTAATGAAATTATATTTCATGGTACTTTCTTACTTCTTAAGCATTCTCTATACCTAGCTGCTTTAATTTGTGTTTAATTGTTAATCACACTAACAATCTTAATGTATAACTTCGATGGTATTTGGATAGCTCAACCAATATTGGCAAATTTAAGTATCAGTCTAGATTGATATGCATTTATTTCCAAAAAAATTATTTGTGATTGAATATTTTCACGGCCAACCTAAAACAATTTCACGTATGTTGTGTTGCAATTAATGTTTGGCTTGAATAACCAACAACTCACAAATTAAAGCAGTTAGGTATAGGGAATGCTTAAGAAATTAGAAAGTACAATAAAATAACATTTCATTATAATACTAAAATACAAGGTGTTCCATTTAAGAAAACTCATTCCGAGTTTCGACCAACCCTGTATACTAAAATGAAAAATTTAACTATACCAATAATTCTTAACAATAGTAGACTTTATTAAAAATCATTTGAACATAAACGGAGTTTATTATGTCAATAGTTCAGAGAAATAAAGAAAAAAATAGCCTTTTGATGACACAACCCCCTCCAGGCCGAAACCAAATTTTTTGAGTAATATGGACATCCATAATAATAACCTATATATTTCCTGCAGCCGATTTTGATGATATACATAGTTATAAACAAATGAAGATCAAAAAACGGTAAATTTTCGCTTTTTTCGTCTATTACTAAGAAAATAGGTATTTTAAACAAATTTGAGAGTAGTAAACTCATAAACGGTATAAAAAACTTCAATATGGCGTTTGCTTGATATGTCTATCCTTATTGGTTGCTTAGAAAATTGCAAAATAAATCATAAATTTTGAGTTTTTATAAATATTTATAACTTATGTAAAAATTAACTTAGAACCTTCTTATTAGATGGAATGCTGAGACTTATGGTGCTTAATTCATACCCTAAATTTCGAAGAAATTGGTCAAATAGTTTAAAAGTTATTTAATTTGTTTTTCCCAAATTTATTTTTTTTGCAACACTGTAAGTCAGAAAATGATGAAGCTACAGTAATACTTTGGATAGTTTATGGAAGAAGGAAATTTACAGTATTAATTTAATTAAAAAAAGATTACAAAAAATAATTATAAATATTGCAAAATTAGTTTGCAAAAATATGTAAATTAAATAAATGGGGGGCTAACTTTGTCCCTAATTGTCCTAGGACAATTCTAAATATGAAAAAATAATTTTTCTAGAGGTAACGGTTAAAAAGTTATTCTAATTGTTTATAAGTAAGCAAAAAATCGTCATGTTTTTTCAAAATAATTTTACACTGTTTAAAATTATTTTTTGTCATTTATTTTTAATAATGGTAATAGTATAAATATTCTTCTTTCATAAACTGTCCGAAATATGATTGTAGCCTCATAATTTTCTGACTTGTAGTGTTGCAAAAAAATGAATTTGGGATAAACAAATTAAATAACTTTTAAACTATTTGACTAATTGCTTTGAAATTTAAAATATAATTTAAGTACAAGAAGTATCAGCATTCCGTGTAATAAGAAGGTTCTAAGTTAATTTCTACATAAGTTCTGAATATTTTTAAAAACTCAAAATTTATGATTTATTTTGCAATTTTCTAAGCAACCAATAAGGATTGACATATTCAACGAAAGCCATATTGAAGTTTTTTATACGATTTATGAGCTTCTTACCCTCAAATTTGTTTAAAATGCTTAACTCTTTGGTAATAGACGAAAAAAGCGAAAATTTAGCGTTTTTTGATCTTCATTATTTGTTTATAACTATGTATATCATCAAAATCGGCTGCAGGAAACATGTAGGTTAATAATATAGATGTCCATACTACTCAAAAAATTTGGTTTCGGCCTGAAGGGGGATGTGCCACGAGAAAAATCTTATTTCTCTGGACTACAAACTACTACAACCCTACTATTATGTTGCTAAGAAATTAATAAGATAACGTCATTATCTTTTAACCTACCCTGTATAATATTACAAAACCTTATATACTAAGAAAGAAGAAATCGAGGAGAATCCCAAAATGTAAAAATATACAGGGTGTCCCATTTAAAAACGAAGTTACAATCAATTTCCGGTATAACCGGAAGTAGCAAAAAGACCAAAATATTTTCATTAAACAGTTCACACCTCAAAACCCCTGTATTCCAATTTTCATGATTTTCTTACTTTTAATTGTCGAGATATTTCTAATAGGCCCTTTATCTGCCTCACTCTGTATAGTGGGGTCCTGAAATTGTTGTCTTGTGGCGTGTTTAAATTAAATTTTATATGTTTATGGGATTAGCCATAGTTTGGTTGTAATGAAAATTACATTTTTTTAAATACTTGACGTCTTGATTTCCGCTCCGGATATGGTTCTCAACAGATCTCTTATGCTTGGTTGCACCAACAAATCTTAAGCTCCAGCTTAGCCGAGCTCAGCTTATAGATAAAGTTTAAGTCTCACTTACCTTGCACCAAAATTTTCGATTCTTATCTAAGCACGTCTTAATTTGGGCAAAGTTTAAGATTCCATCCACGCGGCAATCCATTGTGGCAACTGCAAATTTATCTAAGACTTAATGGTGCTACGCGTATGCTTCGTAAGCTGAGCTTAGGGCACGTCTTAAGTTTAAGATCTTTTGGTGCAACCAGGCATTAATCTTCTCTGCCTTCCCTGTAAATCTACCAATTCGGTTCCGGCACTTTTTTGGAAAATTTCTTGTTCGAAATTTAGTTGTGAAGATTATTTTCCACTCTCTGTAGAAGAAGTTGCAACATTTGTGCCACCGCCTCCCATTTATTTCTTCATATGTCCTCTTTATATTTCTTACTTTCACTTTTCACACTTCACTTTATTCTTCGTTTCTCCGTCTATCCGAATCTCACTGTTACTGTATTATAAAGTTCAAGGTTTGACTGGTGTAACAAGACAATTGCTTCTAAAATTAAGATCTGTACTCCTCGCTACTCGCAATGAGAATAATAATTTAAAAAATCACTTGGTCAAAACAATAATCCAAATGCTCGTAGTTCACATCTTGACAATGTGCAAACCAATTAATAAATACGTGAGTCACTCATTTTAATACTCTTCCATGTATTATTATTTCACTTTAATCAATAATTCTTTGTGTCCAATCAAGTGTATTGGTGATATTATAAAAGCCTAATATAAAGCAAATTACGAGAACCCTAAGGCCTATTTCATACTTTACGACTTTAATCGTCACGACAAACGGTCGTACGACCGTTTGTCGTGCTCATCGGACTTTCGGAAAAATTGATTATTTATGCATAATATATTATTTATATGTAGAAAAAGTTCTTTGAACATCTGCAGATGTGACTGGTGCGTATTTAAATTTAGACAAATGTGCCGGTACTATTTTACAACAATATAATAAATTTGGGCTTTCTGCAGACAAATATTAGTTTATTACATGGCAGGTAACGATGGGTTTTCTCGCTTATCTCCTAAGCCTAAGGAATTAAAATTCTTATGATTTATTGAATTATTAGAGTTTTATTATAGCTTTGTATACTTCATAGAATTTTGCTTAAGACAGGAACTAACATGAAATTTCACTATACTTTTTTGTAAGGAGTAAAATAAACAAAGATAAGCAACATATCTTTAAAATAAGCATTTTTACTAAAAATCCTAATTATAATCTTTTGTAATCAAATAACATAAAAAATAATAATTGTTCTGAAGCTATTTTCTTGTGGTCTCTTATACAATTTACTATTTTAGCTGGGATAAAGCCACAATTTTATTTTATGATTAAGTTTATTTGACGTTTTGATTTCCACTTCTAAAATCGTTATCAAAATACTTCTTCTTCTTCTTCTCGTCTTTATCTTTATGCGTATTACATTACATGCTATAATTATTTCAAAATATTTTATTAGATTTGTACTTTATGTTTTGTGTTAAATAAAATGTGCCAATAAAAATGTTACTCAAGTAGTGATAAATTAAAAACAATACAAATAAAAATGTTGCGTTTACATAACGTTGGAAATTAATGGGCTAAAATTCATGTTTGTAATCTACGAGTATACTTTAAATGTAAAATAAAGTACAACTAACCAAACTTAGTTTTCTGCTGGTCCTCTAAATTTTCAAAATCAGGGCTAACCTCCACTAAAACGTCACGCCATGCATTCCTTGTCGCATTTCTGTCTTTACACAAATCCAAAGTTTTGTCCCACAACACTGGTCTATTTTGTACCAGTGCAATTAAAAATTCCCTTATCTATATTGTCTGCCATTATGTACGTTCCACTGGATTCACTGGTACTACACGACTAACTGTCGTTAAGTATGGAAACACTAATTTATGCCCGTGATTCACTGATAGCACGGCACGACACGACCGTCGTTCGTTGCAGTGACATTGGACGACAGACGAGGTGCAACGGCACGATAGTTAGTCGTAGTCGTCCTGTGTGAAAGGTTCCGTACATTGCTGTATTGAACTAATGGAATGTACGACTAACTGTCGTTACGGCCGTTTGTCGTGACGACCGAAGTCGTAAAGTATAAAATAGGCCTAAATCCTGATATAATATGTTACATACCAGTTTCATTAACTTCTACTGCCTTGAAAACTGTAAAGATGGTTTCACGACAAACAGTAGACCTTTTGTTTAAGGAATAAACTAATTTCCCACATAGTGTCTCATTAGCGGTATAAAAACTGAAAAACTAGTTGATTACGTTTACGTTAACTAATAGAAATAAATTTATTGTTACTATGCATTGCGTTTATTAAGAAAATAAAAGGATTTATTGTATCTCTGCCAAAATGTTCCTTTAATACTCTGTTTACCAGAATTTTTTGATGACTCATTATATTCAATTTTATGACATAAACAACTATGAAACATATACTTGATAGTGTTTTCCTCTGTAAGAAAAATAAGAAAACCCCAAGAGCTCTAAGAACGTCGATTAATAAGATGGAGATCCTATTTCGTTAGGTCGACTATTTGTAACCATAGACCACAAACAGAATTGACATTAAAATGTAATCAAATCATATTTGTTAAGTCTGAGCAATTTTATCAGTAGAAGAATTTTAATAATCTTCATATATTTAAAGCACAGCTCTAGTGGCTATTAATAAAACATGTTTTCGTACACTTTTTTCTTTTTCTTCTTCTTCTACCCTACCTACATCTGGTTTTCACAAACTTTGTAACAAACCCTGGGCTTTCGTTAAACTCCACCAAATGCCACCAAAGTTCTGTCGTCTAGAAATATGCCGGCATTGGGTGTTTCATTATTTTTCCGTCGACCGTCCATTTATGATTAATTTTAACACCCTCAAAATCATTGATTAATAACCCCTATTAATGAATGATTTTCTATTAATGAACGATTTCATTATAGGCAACACAACATACATTGCTTGCATAAATTAATTAAACGCTCTGTGTTGGCAGTGACCTGTGGTGTAGGCAACCAAACAGATACCTATTTATATTCCAACTAAAAAAAATTAAAATCAAATAGCCGCTGTTAGTACTATCTGTCATTGTATGTCATTATTTACTTTATTGTTTAAAATTCTGTGTATTTGAAAAATCAAAAGATTGATATATCTTTATTTCTGAAAAGTACGGTCGACGGAAAAGTTTTGTAACTAACTCGTGAATTAAAATGGCGATTAACAATCTCGAACATCAACGCGCTCGCCCCGCACACGCGTTAAAATATCTCAATTGTTAATCGCCCTTATTATTACACTTGTTGGTTAAATAACTATAAAAAAGGTATTTGTCTACATATCTATTATATTATAACAATTCTGCTTGTTGCTCTGCTGTGATGGCAGATTGATAGTTTTTGGGATGGTTTTCAATACAATTAATTCTGTGCTATTTTGGTAACTGTGGTTAAATTTATTCTTATTAGTTTGTGATTATTCTATTTTTAGTCTCATATTCCTGACTTATACTTTGTAACCTACATATATTTTTTCTATGTAGTCACCCCTCGTCTGGTCTCTCAACGCATTTTGTATAATTTTGTTGGTTTTGCCATATGGTGATATATGACATTCTTTCATTTTATCACCTTATATAGAAAGAATGCAGGTGAAAAATTCTTAGTCTACCGCAAAATCAAACAAGCATTGAAATTGAGAGTATTTAATCATTCGACATACTCGTCTTCTAATTGAACAAATTTATTAAAGCAATCCTGCAACACCTCTAGACTCTAGACCTTTCAGAAAAAAAATTTGTGCATATCCAAATGCAGAAATTTTTCTCACATCCAAACCGACGTGAACTAGATATTTGAACCGGTATAATAGGGATGTTCACTAATTTTTAAATATAGTTAAATTCAATAGATTACATGGTATATAAAAACGTAACAGTCATAAAACTGTTTAAAAATGTATATTTTTTAAGATAAATGTTCATAATGTTGATTTTCTTGGAGGCTAGAAAAACGGTACCCTGCAGCGAGGCTACGGTCTGTGACGTCAGCAGTCGTAACGTCTTTGATCGACGACTAGTTTTGTATACTTATTTACGAAGTGTGTTTGAATGTGCGCAGTTTTTTACGTACTTGATTATTAAAAATGAAGCCAAATAAGTGGTGTTTTGTTCCTGGGTGTGTAAATACATCAAAAAACAGTTCTGACAAGATTTTTATGACCGTTCCAGCCAATTTAAAACAGAAAAAGAAATGTTTTGTTGCAGCTATAACTTAAAATAACTAACTTAAAGAACTAACTTAATAAAATAAACACTATAGAAGTTTTCCAGAGACTTTCGGCCCTTGGTAATAATGTAATTGTTCTTTCTGCATTTACATTTTTCAAAAATACTTATTAGTTTTCTCAGAATTCGAAAAAAATTAATGAATTTAAATAGCATTAGACCAAGATTTTGCACCTACCCCCTTAAGGAGTAAATGAAAAAGTTTCGGGACCTCAAATCTGTATTCCTTAAACTGGGTAATTCCTAAAAACGGGATTCTGATAATACATACAGTAAAAGTAAACCTTGAAATAACTACATGTGGATGTAGGTATGACTTTATATTATATTAAAATCATTAATAATTTAGTGAAAAGATTGGTTGAAATGAAAATGTATAATACCCAAGTTCAAAAATACTTTTTACCTTGGAACAGTTGTCAACTCGAAATACGAAACAACCGAAATAAGATCTAGAGTTGAAAAGGACAGAGCAACATTTAACAACATGCATGAGAAATATTTTCACCCATTGCGACATAATATCTCCTTCACTAAAAATGCGGCTGCTAAAATGTTATTATTTCCGGTCTTGTTATATGGCGCAGAGGCCTGGACAATAATGGAAACATTAATGAAAAAGCTAGAGGCATTCGAGATGTGTGTGTACCCACGTATCCTCAAAATATCCTGGCGACCCACACCAACGTACAGGTATTGCGTCGAATGGGAAAACAAAAAGAAATCTCTTTTACAATTAAGAAACGAAATCTTAAATATTTCGGTCATCTCATGAGGCATGATAAACATCGTATACTCCAACTGATAACGCAAGGTAAAATAGAGAGCAAACGCGGACCCGGAAGAAAAGACACTCGTGACTTAAAAACTTACGCCAATGATTTGGACAAAAATCGATCGAGTTATTCAGAAACGCCGCAAATGAAATTAAAATTGCCATGATGATAGCCAACGTCCACAACGGACAAGGCACATGAAGAAGAATAAAAATAGTTTTAATACACCTAACCACGGTAAGGTAATAACCAGCCAATGTGTGTATACAACTTTCTCTATTTTTTTGTGGAGTATTAAGCATTTATTTTTTTAGCTTAAAGAAGACATGGAAAATTATATGGAATATATACTCAGTAAAGCTGTGGTAGCTTTATTTTTTTACAAGATGCCAATAAATCATACACCATTGTTACATCTACACTACAGTCAGTAGTTTATACGAATCGGCTTTCTGAAAACCTTCTTCCATTTTATTTGTTTATTTTTGCACCACCCAAAATATGTTCTTACAAACAGTCTATCCACTTTAAACTAAACAAATTCACTATAAAACTCCACTTTAACCCTGATAAAACAAGAAGAGAACAAAATAAAATGACCTGAAACGTCAAACGTCAAACAGGTAAACAATAACACTATGAGAATGGCGCGCGCTTGGGGTATGCAACTAGTGACGTCAGGCCAATAGAGAAGCGTTCTTGAAATTTAAAATAATGCTAGATTTCTAATAAAGATTTTTTATAGAAAGACTTTTTCAATTTTGTTCAAATTTTGGACAATTATTCCTAGGGTGTTTCTTAATCGTTTTACATGTTTGAAATGACTTTTTAATTTTTGTGAACATCCCTATTAGATAGATACGTAACCAGTCTAGGCTAATTAGATAGTCACATTATCTATCTGTGTAATCAATAATACTTATTCCTACTTTTATATAAATAAATATAGATACCCGGGACGCACTCTTTGCACTAAATGTATAACTGCAGAATGCCGAGATCAAAGGAAAGACGTCTTTGCTGTATTTATTGACTATGAGAAGGCCTTTTATCGAGTACAATATCACAAATTAATTAAAATATTAAAGGATAAAGAAGTTGATAGTCAAGATGTACGAATCATAGATAGATTATACTGGCGTCTTACAGCGACAGCTTGCATAAATGGAAAATCAACAGAAATACGCAAAATACAAAGAGGTGGCAGACAGGGTTGTATACTGTCCCCACTGTTTTTCAATTTATATTCAGATAGAATATTAAAGGAAGCGCTGCATAATTTGGAAGGGGGTGTGAAAGTTAATGGAATTCTGATAAATACAATCAGATATGTAGACGATACAGATATTTTAAGTGATGATATGAATAGATTACAACACCTTTTAAATGCCATTGACACAGTGTGAAAAGAGTTTGGCCTAAACATAAACTGTTCAAAAACAAACTACATGGCATTTAGCCGTTTGGCCCATCAATATTCACGGTTATATGTTGAAGTCATATAATTCAAAGAGTACCCAGTCTTAAATATCTTGGTTGCCATATTACTGAACAACTAGATCCAGATAAAGAGATAAAATGTAGAATCGAGATAGCCCACACGACATTTTTAAAAATGAGGTCATTATTCTGTAATGATAACTTGCAACTTTAACTTCGAAAGCACATGATTAAATGTTACATTTGGTCAGTCATCTTGTATGGTGTCGAAGCATGGACATTAAACATATCCACCATTAATCGTTTGGAGGCATTTGAAATGTGGCTGCACAGACGTACACTGAAAATACCATGGACGGCTATGCTGACAAATATGGCAGTCCTTAAGGGACTGCCACATTTGTCACTGCCGGACTCCACTTGCAATTTTCTAGTCGCGCGCTTGTTTTGTCGCGAATATTGAACATATTGTTTCAAATACAAGTAAATCCACGATTATTTAGTCGCAAATGGATTTACTTGTATTTGAAACAATATGTTCAATCTTCGCGACAAAACAATCGCGCGACTACAAATCGCAAGTAGAGTCCGGCACTAAGAGATCAAATGCTGCCCGCGAGCTGCTTGATAACATCAAGTATAGAAAGATGGCCTATTTTGGACACGTAGTAAGAGGGAACATATTTAAAAACAACAAGCTGTATAGCAGAAGACCCGTTGGAAGGCCGCCGAAAAGGTGGAAAGACAATGTACAGTCAACAACAACTAGAACAGAATAAGAGGCAGACAAATAGGATTTATCCTAGTCGCATGAAGAAGAACAAGAAGAAAACATAACCCTGCGGGGTTACCTTCGTCTGCTTGGTTTCCACTTTGCCCTCCTGGGTTTTTTATTTCGACTAATATAGTTGGGGGTAATTTACAGAAAAGCCTCCAGTAATGGTAAAAATCCTGTATTTTATATTGCTACATTTTGAAGTAATTTAACCCCCCGAGCGCCGCCGCTGCACTAAATTAGAATGTAAGAGTATTAATATCGAGATTTCCTTTGCTTTTTCTCTAATTCTGTGCTTGTTAATGTTTATTTGCTTTTGGAAATTTGTATTTAAAGAGGATAATGTGAAATTACTTTGGATCAAACGTATTTTTATATGGGTTAAAAGTATATAAAAATCGCAAGGATTATATTTCACAATTTAGGGGATGTTTTAATTCAGAGAAAATATACTTAAGAGGATGAAAGTCTGTAAAGTCGAAGAAATAATTTTTTTTGGTTAATAGCTTTTTAAAAATTACCTTCTTTAGCTTTTTGAAAAACATAATACTATGTTTATATGGGATTAAGCCATAATTTATTGTAAAAAATTACATTTTAACTGCTTGACGTTTCGATTTTGCACTTCGGGAATTATTTTCAAAAAAAGATTATTTAGAAAAAGTCTGCCAAAATGTATAACGAAGAAAGCTGTTAGCAGGTTATTCGAAAACAAAACTTCAAACATACAATCCCTGGCCTTATTATTATGACCAACTATGAAATTTTACAAAAATCAACTATTCCACTAGGTACGTTTTGTTTAAAATATGATTTTTAAATTAAATTTTGTGATGTAATGTTAATGTTATATATTAACTATATTATATTTAATAATAAACACCAATAAAACAATTGAAAATATTACATATTATATACTTTTTAATATTTTGTTGAACTTCTGACCTTAATCAGATGGAAAATATTTGGGAGCTTTTAGAACGAGTATTTTCCGATGAAAAGGTCACTAACGAAATTGTTTTCATTAAAGAATTAATATATCATTGAAACCACAATGACAAATTAAAGCAAAAAAAAAATTAGCTGCATTTAAATTATGTCAAGACGGATACAAGCGCTAATCAAAATTAAAGGGGGCTCAACAAAATATTGAAAAAATAAAAATATGTGATATTTTTTAATGTTTTATTGGTGTTTATTATCAAATATAATACATTTAATAATAAACAGCATTAAATAATTTGAAAATATCTCATATTTACATTTTTTAAATATTTTGCTTAGCCCCTTCTAACTTTGATTACCGCTAGTACCCGTCTTGGCATACTTTGAATGCAGTTAAATTTTTTTTTGCTTTAATTTGTCATTGTGGTTTCAATGATATATTAGTTCTTTAATCAAAACAATTTCGCTAGTGCCCTTTTCATCGGAAATTTCTCGTTTTAAAAGCTCCCAAATATTTTCCATCTGATTAAGGTCAGAAGTTCAACAAAATATTAAAAAAATATAAATATGTAATATTTTCAAATATTTTATTGTTGTTTATTATTAAAAATATATTATAGTTAATGCATAACATTAACATTGCATAACAAAACTAAATTTAAAAATAATATTTTAAATAAAACTTACCTAGTGGAACAGTTGATTTTTGTAAAAATTCATACGTGGTCATAATAATATGGCCAGGGACTGTAAGTTAAAAACGTAATTTTATTACCATCAATTGTGGCTTGATCCCATATAAGCATGATATTTAGCTTATATTATTAGACATACCACAAGGAAACAGTTTCCGAACTTTATCAAAAGGAATATTAAAAACAAACATTGTTTAAGAATTATGAGAAGACTAATTCTATATGTATATTGAAGAGCATAGTGCTCAATGAGTCCCCATGTGTTATTTCGCTGCATGTTTATAGATTCTGCAAATTTCCCATCTATATTGACTTCCATTTTGTTGTTTTGGTACATGTTTTCAATAGTTTTTATGATATTTAGGGAAATTTCTCTCTTATAGAGAATATAAATTACATCTTTGAGTCCTACTCGGTCAAATGCTTTCTTCAAGTCGATCAATAATACTTAGTGATTTTGCGATTTTTCTCACATAGGAATTGTTGCATTCAGAGGTTATTTGATAGATGTAGTTCTTTGGTTTCTCTTATGTGTTGTTCATTTAATTTTGGACAGTATTTACCTGTGCATTGGTTACTTTGAATATTGTTGAAATGTTGATGTTGTGATGCATTTATTTCATATCCTTTCTAATTTTTTCCATAGGCCCTTGACATAGGGTGAGTGCTTCTAGATTGCTTGTATATAGTATTTTTTGTACTGTTTCTGTCCACAGTGGTGACGTTTGAGTTGGAATAAATTCATTATCTCGAGAAGGGGCGAATTTGGAGAGAAATTCTGGGACAGGTCGATTTCTATTTTTAAATTATGACTTTTTGGCATATACATCATACTAGTGACGTCATCCATCTGGGCGTGATGACGTAATCGATGATTTTTTTAAATGAGAGTAGGGGTAGTGTGATAGATCATTTGAAAGGTTATTTAATTCTATACTCAGTAATAAAAACGTTAACATAATTATTTATACAAGGTGTCTAATTTTTTTTTTTGAATTAAATTAATTGAGACAAAAGAAGAATGAATGTAATTCATTTATTTCGATGTTATTATAAAATATATGAAAAAAAGTTGTTAATAAAAGTTATAGACCCCTTTAATATACACATTTTATCATCCATCTGGGCGTGATGACGTAATCGATGATTTTTTTAAATGAGAGTAGGAGTAGTGTGATAGATCATTTGAAAGGTTATTTAATTATATACTCAGTAATAAAAACGTTAACATAATTATTTATACAAGGTGTCTAATTTTTTTTTTGAATTAAATTAATTGAGACAAAAAGAAGAATGAATATAATTCATTTATTTCGATGTTATTATAAAATATATGAAAAAAAGTTGTTAATAAAAGTTATAGACCCCTTTAATATACACATTTTAAATTTAGTGAGAAATATACAGGGTCCTCCATAACACGGTGCCAAACCAAAGTTATGTTTTTTTAAATGGAACACCCTGTATTTTATTCAAAATCTGATTTCTCTACTTTTTTCTGATTAAAAGATATAGCACTTGTCTAGGGTTATACTGAGTGTTTCAAAGTTATGAGCACTTTCATCAAAAAATCATGCTGATTTGATCGCCCTGTATGATTCAAACAGTATAATATAGACTTATTTTTTTACTGCTGTTGACTGTCAATATTAAAGTAGTTTTGCAAAAACGTACAATTTTTTTAACACTACACAAATTGTATACAGGGTAAGTCAAAATGCAAATAAAAGATTTTCTTCATATTTTTAAATGGAACACCCTGTATTTTATATTACCATCGAAAAGTTCTTTCATTCAACTTGCATATCTTTTAAATATTCCCTACACCTAAAGTTATTAGTTTTCGAGATATTTTAGTTTTATTGTTGATAACTCATAGATACGTTTATTACAGTAAATTAATTACCCTTAATATTAGAAACCTCCAATGAGTTTGTTAATGATAATTAAAATTAGACTGCATTTCATTTTTTCTCCAAGTTTATGATAAATTCTATACAATAACGACAATTTTATATTTAATAACAAAATGATATTAATTTTACGCGAAGAAATGGGAACTATAAATTGCTGCAAGTTCTTGTTTAAGGTGGCTTTGAAATAATTGACACAAGAACTGTCAGATGTAAGATTTTAATTATCTGTACGTTTTTATTTTTGTTATTGATTATAATTGTTTGCCATATTGTTATAATTGGTACCTAACAATGAATTTTAGTCGTGAAGAAATGACAGACATGATATGGATTTTAGGAGAGTGTTTCAAAAACTCATTAGTTGCCACAAGAATTTATAAGGAACGGTGTCCATAGCGTCAACAACTAAATAAGAGAGTATTTGACAACTTATTAGACATGTTTAATCGTACTAGTTCAAGTATTCAAAATATTACAAGAGAGCAAGATATAAGTTATGGATCTATCCAAAACATACTCAAGAAAAACAACATGCACCCATATCATATACAATTACATCAGGCACTTGTTGGGGATGATTTCGAACGAAGAGTACAATTTTGTCAATGGTCACAACAACAAATAGTTATGCAGAGAGATTTTTTTGAGTTTGTTCTTTTTTTTTGGAGACGAGGCAACATTCCACAAAAATGGTAGTGTAAGCAGACACAATTTTCATTATTATTCCACAACCAATCCGTACTGTGCTCAGACACATAGTCAAACGAGATGGTCCTTAAATGTTTGGGGTGGAAGCATAGGCAATTACGTTATATGTCCTTTTTTGTTTGAGGTATCGGTAAATGGTGAGGTTTATTTAAATTTTCTAGTGAATCATTTACCTATTCTACTTGAAAATGTACCATTAAACATCGGCCAACATATGTGGTAGCTTCACGACGGAGCCCCTGGTCACCACAACGTACTTGTCAACGGTGAACTTGATGAACTATTTCCTGAAAGATGGATAGGAAGAGATGGGCCAGTTCGCTGGCCACCCAGATCACCAGAATTAAACGAAATTGACTTCTTTTTTTTAGGTTATATTAAATACGTAGCGAATAGTACACATCCAACAATAGTTGACGATATGAAAATAAGGATTCAAAACGCCTTTTAAAGTGTCACACAACAAATGCTTACAAACATCAGTAGGTCTTTCGAAGCGCGTCTCCAGGCTTGTGTAGACGTTATGGGAGGTCATTTTGAACACCTTTTATAACATAAGAAGTACGTTGAACATTTTTTTTATTTAATTTAGTTTTTTTAATAAATTTGAATAAATTACAGTATTGTTATTAATTACTAAGTAATACATGCTGTTATCGACAATTAAACTAAAATATCTCGAAAACTAATAACTTTAGGTATAGGGAATAAATAAAAGATATGTAAGTATAGTGATAGAACTTTTCGAAAATAATATAAAATACAGGGTGATCCATTTAAAATTATGAAGAAAATCTTGTATTTACATTTTGACTTACCCTGTATACAATTTGTGTAGTTATAAAAAAATTGTACATTGTTGCAAAACTATTTTAATATTAATAGTCAAAAGCATTAAAAAAATAAGTTTATATTACACCGTTAGAAACATACAGGGCGATCAAATCAATATGATTTTTTAATAAAAGTGCTCGTAACTTTGAAACACTCAGTATAACCTTAGAGAAGTGTTATATTTCTAGAATCAGAAAAATATAGAGAAACCAGATTTTGAATAAAATACAGGGTGTTCCATGTAAAAAAACATAGCTTTGGTTTGGCACCGTGTTATGGAGGGCCCTGTATATTTCTCACTAATTTTAAAATGTGTAAATTAAAGGTGTCTATAACTTTTATTAACAACTTTTTTTCATATATTGTATAATAACAGATATATTGGACTTTGTCACAGAAGTTGATCACCCTGTATGTTAAAACTGCTACCCGCCTGTCTGTTAAGCAGTTTGAACATTGAATTTAAGCGAAAAGCAATGTTTATTTGTGAAACAAACATTGTTATCTGTTTTTCTGACAGCATTAAAATGTATTTTGAATTAAATAGATTGCTTACATTCTTCTTTTTTTTGAAAATTATTTTAACAAAAAAAAATTTTTTTGTACACCCTGTATAAATAATTATGTTAATGTTTTTATTACCGAATAGACAATTAAAGAACCTTTCAAATGAGCTATCACACAACCTCTATTCTCATTAAAAAAAATCATCGATTACGTCATCACGCCCAGATGGATGACGTCACTAGTATGATTTTTCTCCAAATTCGCCCCTTCTCGAGATAATGAATTTATTCCAACTCAAACGTCACCACTAAGCTGAAATGAACGTTTTGGGATATACTTCAATATCTTATAATTGATTTTTTGACGTCTTCAAATAGTTAAAGTATCATATTTTGTTTATTTTTTGGTGTTCTTTTAGAAATTGAATCTTAACTTATCTAAAGTAAACAGCCATCAGTCCTGCTATTAGTCAAAATATCAATAAAAAGGATTTTTCAGTTATTTACATTTTCAGCTAAGTGCCAATATCCGATGTTTGTCTCATGTGCAACTTTTATACAGTCATTGCAAAATTGTTGAAATTTAAACACGGTAGCCGTGTCGGCGGACTTGAAAGTGTTAATGTTGTGGCCTTATATTGTTTTCGAAATAAGCCATAATTATTAATATCACTAAAACTTTCTTTCAGCAAGAAACAGTAAAAATACATAAGAACTTGATATTATGTACATATCTATTTTCTTCTTATTCTTCTTATACTTGTTGTAGGTCTATCGATCTGTTAATTTCGAGGTTAAAGTATTTCTTGAGAGGTTGACTGCCAGCTATCTCTCCATCTTTTTGGTGGTCTCCCCGGTGGACGCTTGCCAGCTGGTTTTCCTTCTAGCGCAATTCTTGGTAGTCTGTGCTCTTCCATTCTTTTTACATGACTGAACCATTCTCTTCGTATTTGCCTACCCAATCTTACTACATCTTACACGTCTTCCCTGCTATTGCTCTTCCTGTCTTCATTTCTGTTGTTCATAGCGTGCTTTTGGTTTTATTGGTGTCTTCTCTTGATTCAATGCATACGTTTTAACAGGTCTGATTCAAGTTTTATAAACTCTAACTTTGCTGTTCATTCTCATATACCTATGGGTTGTTCCAGACCACATCTCTCAAATAACCGGACATTTGTGCGGCCTTGTTTATTCGTCCTCTTAAGGCGGAGACAAATATCCGCGCCGCGAACTCCGCGCCGTGTGAGCGCCGCGCGTTCGTGGCGCGGTTATTATTTGTTAAAATTTTTCATTTTGACGAACCAGAGGAAACTTACGAACGTTTAGTAATTGTAGATAAACATGTCTCTGTCTTGTACTTCTACTACATCTTATTTTGGTATTGTTCTGAAACTATTTTCTTGTGGCATCTTATACAATTTCCTATTTTATGTGGAATAAGCCACAGTTTGAGTTTGAATCAAGTTTATTTCACGTTCCAAATAAACAGTAAAAATATCTCTAATAAAATATTTCAAACGTTTCGTGTTGATTTTGAGAGTAAACTAAATGTACGAATAAATGTTTACCTTGTCGGGATCAAATCATGAGGTTTTTTTTCCTCGTTATTTACTATGGGATCACTAACAGAAGATTTCACTGTAATCATTTATGATTTTTCTGATATTCTCTGACTTTCTTTCTTCTGATTTTCGGATATTCTTAAGTTAAAGTTGATTTCATGTAATCGAATGAACTTATCATCTTCCAATAAAGTCAACCCTTTCGCGTTTGTGATCTCCTGATATAAAATCGTAAAAATTGTCGAATTTTAAGCGAAAGGCCATACGGGCGATAATTTACGGCGCCGTAAGAGCAGTAAACCTGACATTGGTTGACTGACTACTTCATCTACAATTGGTTAGTGAACCAATGCCTCCTCAGGTTTACTGCTCTTATGGCGCCGTAAATTATCGCCCGTATGGCCTTTCGCTAAGCGATTGTTTCGGTCCTGAACATTTCAGGGACTACTTTTTCGCTTACCGGTTACACAATTATAATATATTATAATTATAATATACTACCAGAAACAAAATTAGAGAACTATAGGTTCTTCCAAGTTGTGAGTTACCTTTTTCGCTTTCCGGTGACCCAATTATAATTTATCTGCTTGTTTCAACTCCGTTGCTTCACTAGAAGCGAAGTTAGAAAACTATAGGCTCTTCCAAGTTGTGCGTTAACTTTTTCGCTTTCCGGTGACACAATTATAATATATCTACTTGTTCCAACTCCGTTGCTTCACCAGAAGCGAAGTTAGAAAAATATAGGCTCTTCCAAGTTGTGCGTTACCTTTTTCGCTTTCCGGTGACCCAAGTATAATTTATCTGCTTGTTTCAACTCCGTTGCTTCACCAGAAGCGAAGTTAGAAAACTATAGGCTCTTCCAAGTTGTGCGTTAACTTTTTCGCTTTCCGGTGACCCAATTATAATTTATCTGCTTGTTTCAACTCCGTTGCTTCACCAGAAGGGAAGTTAGAAAACTATAGGCTCTTCCAAGTTGTGCGTTAACTTTTTCGCTTTCCGGTGACACAATTATAATATATCTGCTTGTTCCAACTCCGTTGCTTCACCAGAAGCGAAGTTAGAAAACTATAGGCTCTTCCAAGTTGTGCGTTACCTTTTTCGCTTTCCGGTGACCCAATTATAATTTATCTGCTTGTTTCAACTCCGTTGCTTCACCAGAAGCGAAGTTAGAAAACTGTAGGTTCTTCCAAGTTGTGTGTTACCTTTTTCGCTTTCCGGTGACCCAATTATTATTATAATATATCTGCTTGCTTCAACTCCGTTGCTTCACCAGAAGCGAAGTTAGAAAACTATAGGCTCTTCCAAGTTGCACGTTAACTTTTTCGCTTTCCGGTGACACAATTATAATATATCTGCTTGTTTCAACCCCGTTGCTTCACCAGAAGCGAAGTTAGAAAGCTATAGGCTCTTCCAAGTTATGCGTTAACTTTTTCGCTTTCCGGTGACACAATTATAATATATCTGCTTGTTCCAACTCCGTTGCTTCACCAGAAGCGAAGTTAGAAAACTATAGGCTCTTCCAAGTTGTGCGTTACCTTTTTCGCTTTCCGGTGACCCAATTATAACATATTTGCTTGTTCCAACTCCGTTGCCTCACCAGAAGCGAATTTTGAAAAGTATAGGCTCTTCCAAGTTGTGCGTTACCTTTTTCGCTTTCCGGTGACACAATTATATCTGCTTGTTCCAACTCGTTGCTTCACCAGAAGCGAAGTTAGAAAACTATAGGCTCTTCCAAGTTGTGCGTTACTTTTTCGCTTTTCGGTGACACAATTATAATATATCTGCTTGTTTCAACTGCGTTGCTTCACCAGACACGCGTTGCTTCACCAGAAACAAAGTTAAATTTTTAGTTTATGAATGTTTTTTTGATATTGATAACTATTTCCGAAGTGAAAGTCGAAACGTCAAGTAAACTTGATTTCAAACTTGAATTGTGGCTTATGCCCAAATAAAATAGTAAATTTTATTTTGTATTTCTCACGCCGGTAAGAAGACAACAATGAAATGACTATTTTACATTGGTCTGCATGTATGTTTTTTTTTATTTCAGCTTCTATTTCACTTCAGATATCGCCTTTAAGTTGTTTCTTTAAATGGTTCTTTGTTGATCCCACAATACTGATTTTCCACGGTAAACATCAATAAGTTTGATAGTTCCTTCCGACAGTTCCGATCACTCTATTCATTACTTACAAATATTCAACTCAGGCGCGCAAAAACCAACAAACCATTTGCAAACCCGTCCAAATACGTATCGCGAACCATCAAAGCGTTTGTTGAAAAACCGAAGCTCGATCGTGGTGCGCCGTGTGCGTGCCGTTTGTGCGCCACTTGAAAACAGGTACTAATCTGACGAATATGCTGCGCGCGAGCGGCTCGCACACCGAGCAGAGCGCATATGTATACCCGTCTTTAGGTCTCTGACTGGGTCATGATAGCTTGATAAGTCTACACCTAGATATTTGAACTGGTTTAGCTGTTCTATGGGGTTTCTCTCTACCACGAACTTGAATCTAATAATTAGATCTTTCGCAATGGTAATGCATTTTGTTTTATGCGTGGATATGTTCACGCTAAGTCGTCGACATGCTTGGTAGAATAGATAAACTTTTTTATTTTCGATAAAGTCTATTTTGCATTGTCAAAAAACTAAACAATATTTCATATTATGTTTTAAACTCATAAGCGTTGGTATGGATACTCAAGGACATTCGTTGTTTTCGAAGTGACCGAAAAACATACCGACCTGCCATACATTATTTTAAAAAGTAACTTGCTTTGTTTTCACGCGAAATGATTGATTTCTATCTTGAAATCATCATGGCGTCAAAAACTCATTTCACCCTAAATATGGACTTATGCTGTTTTTGAAATAACCATCTTTTAGATGGCCAGGCAAGTCATCTTTTAAAGTTTCGAGGGTTTTTGGCACTAAAGTTGATGTAAACAGATACAGGAACAGAACAGTAAACCCCTAAAAATGCAGTATACTCTATTTGTAATAATTTAGTGTCGGAAAGCCCCGAAATTCCAGAAGATGACGTGTAACATAGCAGTTATCCTGGGGAGTAGATCGGTTCTGATGTCATATTCGTGTTTAGCAACCCCAAAACCTTTAAACTCCAGAAGATGACGTGCGTTAGCTGTGACTCTGGGCTCTAGGTGCTCTGGGGGTCGGTTTTGATGTCGTATTCGTGTTCAGTGACCCTAAAAACCCCCCTAGTGATCTGTTTGCATCAATTTAGTGCTAAAACCCCCAGAAACTCCACATGGCATGTCTTAGCACTAACTGTGGGCACGAGGTGTATCGGTGGGTCGGTGCTGATGGCGTATTCATATTTAACGACCCCAAAAACCCCCAGTAACAAATAAATCTAATAAATCTAGCTCTTAATATACTGATTTAGACATGTTTATTCATTTTATATGTATTTTATGCACGGTGAATGCAATTATGCATTTCCGCCAATTTTTCTCTTGTAGACTTTTTGTCTGGCGTCATCCCAAACACAATGCAGAAAGATGTAAATCTGTATTTAAAAACGCTGGACGGAAGGGCCGCCCGAGAACTTTATCGTACCCATTTATTATCGTTATCGTACTAGATACTGGAATTCTATAAAAATAGCAAAGTTACTCGTTATTTTGATATTTTAGAAACACCTTGTATACTTGAAAATATTTTATGGTTCTACGCATCATTAATTCCTACATTTGAGAAAATATTCGATGCCATATTTCGGGGACACACTATAGATGTATAGATTATTGCATAAATCAATAGAATATTATAGTCATACTTTCATTTCAAATTAGTTCATTTTTCTGAGAAATTAATAGTTTACAATATTTGCATTTCACTCTATTTCTATTACGCCAGTCAATGCGCGAGATTAAGAACAAGATATTACCTCCGAATTCTATCCTACTGCATGGATTTTAATGAAATTTTGGGAGTAACCCAATCTCCTGATTCAAAGTCTATCCTATACACTATAGAGCTTTTATCATGGGGGCATTTCCCACTAGTTCTCGGGGGTGGAACATTTTTATTTTCGAATTACATGGAGAAAAAGAAGATTTTTAAGAAAATTTAAAAATGCATTCTATAATTTAATCACATTTTTTACAAAAACCATTCATTTTAAACCCGTTCAACTTTTTGAAAGTAGAAATAACACTATATTAAAAGGTATTGCAGAAGAAAAACAATGCATTTAAATTCTGGTGGATGAGGGGTTAAATGTATGTACTTTTCATTTTTCCTTTAAGTACATTAGTCATATATTTTTTTGCACCATATCTCGCTTAGTTTGAATGTAACCGGCATTTAATGGTGCTCGTTTTAAAGGCCTTTTCAAACACTACAAAAGACGTTGGTAGCATTATACACCTAAACCTACCGATCCTATGTTATTCCAAGTTAAATACACCAATTTGAACATGCACCAAAAAACAAACTCTTTTCACCTACCATATCTCTTTTAGTATTATAAATAGCACATTTACGAAGGAACGAATCTCTTTGTTATTTATAATCTAAAAAATGTTTTATATAGTGTTTTTAGTTCGATGCATAGTTTTTAAGGTATTCACAAAAAACCGTCCGAAGAGGTGTCACTTTTCAATGAAAATGCCAATTTTCAACTACGCATAACTCAAAAAGTATTGAGTTCTCAAAAAAAAGTATGGACCAGTTTTTTTTTAGAAATAGGTTCTCTAGCCACTTCCGTGCTTATTTTGACCAACAAATTTTCCACCCACTTGAAGGGGTGGGAACCGCCCCAAGATAAAAGCGCCATAGTATATAGGGTAGATTTTGTTTCTTGAGCTATTCCCTACTTAATGTGAAAATATCAAGTATATCGATGTAGTAGGATGGAATTCGGAGCCAAATACCCTCATTGACTGCCCTATAATAATGTTCTGCTATGCTCTCGTGAGAGAGGACACACACAAGATTATAGCAAAATTTCTATTTACTGTAACTTTTCGAGTTTTTGAGCTATAGCAACGAGTTTTATATCATTTGAAAGGTAATTTTGCATTCTTTCAAAACATGTAAAAAATATGCAGGGCGTATCTGAAAAACTTAAGATTTTTTTCATTTCCGGTTCAACCGGACGCCACATTTTGGGTAAAATTTATTGTGATAATAGATAATAAAGTACCATATATGTCTGCAAAATTTCAAATTTTAGTTTCTATTACAAAGGAAGTTACAGACACTCCAATATTTTTTAATAGAAAATTCATACCTCCCCTCCTATGGGGAGTTAAGAGAAATCTGACTAATGTCATTCAATTTACCGATAGGATATCAAAAATATATCAAAAAATAAACAAATTCCTTGGAGCCATTTTTGAGAAAATCTGGTTCAAAATTATGTCAAATTTTGACCCCTTAAATATAGGCAACCCATAACTTTTTCTGAAAAACGATAATATTCTTCTTATAGCCCCATCTTTAGGCTATATAACGACTTTTTCAAATTAAACTTATCTTAAACAAGTTTTTAGATAGGTAGCGAAATGTGTCGGGTGGGAGGTCGGCCATGTTGGCCGCCATTTTGAATTTGGTAATGCCAAATTCCGTATTTGTATTTACCTATCGATGAGCTAACTTTGAGTTAAATTCCATTCGTTTCGGTAAAAATTTGCAAAAATGGGCCCTAAATAACCCCCCTATTTCGGCCCCCCTTTGAGAGGTTTTTTTAAAAGCTTAGTTTCTCGACAAAATTCTTTTAAACTTATTTATACCGCATTTCATCGAAATCGGTCCGGTAGTTTTTGCTGGGCAGTGGCGAAGTACGTACGTACGTACATACGTACGTAGATACGTACGTACATACTTCCGACATGTTTTTTTATTTGCTTTTTAGACTCAGGGGGACTCAAAACGTCGAAAAAAAGTGAAATCTGAAAAAAAAATTTTGCACGATCCTATAACTTTATCTATTATACTATATTACGTATATAGTACGATAAAGTAAAATCGATTTATTTTGGTCTATATCGACACATTTCAAAGCATAAACTATTATGAAAATAAATTTATGTAGGTACTTTATAGTGGTATTATTTATTTTTTATTATATCTTGTTTATCGCACAAGTTATTACAGAGGTTTTTTCACAGTGTCTCTTCGCGAATCACCATTTTTTCGCGTGTACGTACGCGATGTGCGATGCCATGTCGACTTTGATCAGCAGGATCAGCTTTGATAACGAGGCCGACTATGATTGTATGAAATATTAATGAATCGACTGGTAATGGAATAAATTAATTTCTAAAAGCAATATTTCGACGATGGCGGGAGGCACTGGATTAGGTGAAAGCATCGGAACTGCAAGAGGAAATTAAAGAGAATACCTAATCAGAGTCTATACTCATCTCTCCACCGGATCAATATGAGTAATTGATTTCCTCGACAACATCGTGGATGAAAACGGATTAGAAATTCACGGTGTTTTTCACTTTTTTTACCTTTTGAGAGTTTTAATCTGTTTACAGAGTACGGAGTAGAATGTTTGTCGACAAAATAAAGGATACAGAACATTCATTAATACACTTAGTGTTTATAGATTGGGAGAAGCTAAATCCAGAAAACATTATACACACAGTTTCAGAAGTTATGCATCACCCCTCGTATTCACGATGTTTACGCTTTTATAAATCCGTATCTTTATCACATATATAGTGGGCCTTTTTTTATAAAAAATATGCCTTTTTTGGTTTTTTATTTTATTTGAATACCCATTTAATTGACCTGGTTTTGCCAAGGTGTAAACATTTGAAAAATTGATTTTGGTGAAATTTTTGAAAACGCGATTAAAAATTAATCGTACTTTAATTTCTGAGTTACACTGTATAAGAATTTTCGATTTAGTTGAAGAAGGCCATTCACAGCGGTTCGTGGAGGAAAGAGTGGGTGTTTCTCAGAGTGATGTCTCACGGATATGAAATAGGTTCCTGGAGACAAACTCGATACGGAATAGAGCTCGGTCTGGTAGACCCCAAGTTACCAATGATCGACAGAATAGTTATATCAGAATTTCCATCCGTAGAAATTCTTCTATGTCTCTACCAGCCCTCCAAGGGGAATACAGGCATGCTACAGGAGTCAGAGTATCGTTGTCTACAACAAGAAGAAGAATTTTAGACTCAAGTTTGAGGAGTCGTCAACCAATAAGAGTTCCTCAGCTACAACCTAGACATGTTTTGGACCGCCTCCAGTGGGCTTAAGAACACATATAGCTCCCCAAGCTGTTTTGGAATTTTGTGCTTTTTTCAGACGAGACCAGAATCTGTTTAGATAGTGATAACCGGCGAATTTGTGTGTGGCGAGAGCCAACAAGAGCTGCGCAACTAGCCACACACGAATTCGCCAGTTATCACTATTTAAACAGATTCTGATCTCGTCTGAAAAAAGCGCAAAATTCCAAAATTGTTGGGGGAGCTGTATGTGTTCTTGAGCCCAATGGAGGCGGTCCAAAACATGTCTAGGTTGTAGCTGTTTAAACTACTTTATTTAATGGGTTATAAGTCAAACAATCATAGTATTGAGTAAACTTATATATTTTTATAAAACTTACTAAACATCTTACATACAATAAATCATACAAGTGACAACCATGTTGACTGGCTTGAAGTTAGCCATGTCATGTCTAGCACGCAGCCCCTTGCTACGCTGTTACACAGCTATATATATTAAACACCTTCCCCCTAAGATCGATATCTATAAGGGGTCTTTATATTACGACCAACTCTCGTCTTATAACTGTTAGAAGTCTCAATATTTGGGTTGACTTTATGACTCAATGTAGGTACTGATTTTACATTTGGGCTTGGGCAACTAATGGTTTTATTAACACTATCATTTACGTTAATGTGAGTGGTATCTTTATGAACACTTTGTGACTGAATATCAGGGTACAACTCGGGTTCTAAAATGAGTTCTTTTTCAAGTGTTGTGGTGTATGAATGTTTCATTTGGTGTGAATTCCGTCTAATAATTTTATTGTTATCTTCTTTTTTCACCCAATATGATCTAGGTTCATTGGCCTTTTCTAACACAATTGCTTTACGCCAATAATTATCTTTTGAACTTCTTATTACTACCCTATCTCCCTTTCTAAACTCTACTGGTTTTCTTCGTGCTGTCTTATCATAACGTACTTGTAATTTCTCTTTTTCTTTGCATAAATTCTTATATACTTGTTTCTGGATTGTAGGTTCTAATTTATTAGCTGTAGTTGGTAATTGTCCTCTCAGGATCCTGCTCTGTAAAATTTGAGCTGGAGATGCATCAAGATTTATTATGCAGGTATTATTATATTCCATCACCAAATCTCTAAAATCAACATTTTCCTCATTACTCTTTCTTAAAATTTGTTTGCTTATATTGACTGCTTTTTCTGCAAGTCCATTACTCTGGTGGTAATGTGGAGTGCATGTCATAATTGTAATGTCTTTTTCTCTATAATAATTTTTACATTTTACCGAAGTAAATGGTAGATTATCTGCAATTAAAATTTCTGGATATCCAAATCTACTAAAAGTATCTTGAAATGAGTTGATTACTGAACTGGAGGTTTTATCTTTTAATATTGAAATGTCCAACCAATGCGAAAAATAGTCTACAATTACTAAATATGCTTTTGAACCATACTCTAAAATGTCTGTACCAACTTTATTGAATCTTAGTCTGGGAATGTCATGAGGCATCATTGGTTCTTTAAAATTATTTGGTCTGTATTTCTCACATATCCTGCATTTTTTTATATAGTTTGTCACATCATCATTAAGTCCTGGCCAATAATATATACTCCTGGCTTTGTTTATAGTTTTACTGACTCCTATATGGCCTTTGTGAAGCAATTTTATCATGTCAAGCCTAAGTTTTTTCGGAATAATTATTTTGTCATCAATAAATGCGATGCCACCTTCAAAATACAGTGAATCTCTTATACCATAGTACTTTTTACACACTTGAGGAACATTTTTTTCTTTTGGCCACCCATTATAATAAAAATCAAAAATTACTGCTAATGCCTCATCCTGGCTAGTAGCTAGTCTTAACTCAGATTGCTTTTCCTGGCTCATAGGTAAATGTTTACTCACTGAGTGGACCATTTCAAACATTTCTGGGTCATGTGTCTCTATATTTAAACTGGACCTAGATAGCATATCAGCAAAATGTATGTCTTTCCCAGGAACAAAATATACATTTAATCTGTACTTGAGAAGTTTAAGCCTTAAACGTTGGAGTCTAACTGATCCAATTTTGGAAATTGGCTTCTTCATAATAGAGATTATAGGTTTGTGATCTGATTGAACGTCAACATCAAAATTATAAATAAAATTGTGAAATTTTTGAGTAGCATAATAAATTGCCAATAGTTCCTTCTCAGTCTGACTATAATTTATTTCACTATCATTCATATTTCGTGATGCACAAGCTACTAATTTTAAAATAGAATCATATTTCTGGAACATACAAACACCTAAACCATTTTTAGATGCATCACATTGTAAAATAATTTTTTGATTAGGATCATAAGGGACTAACGCTGGTGATTTACAAATTATGTTCTTTAAATTATCAAAACATTTTTGATGTGACGGGAGCCACACCCATTCTACATTATTTTTAAGTAATTGACAAAGAGGTTGAATATGTTCAGCCATGTTCGGAATGTACCGTCTAACGTAATTAAATGCGCCCAAAATTCTTTGTAATTCTACTTTACTATTTGGTTTTTCAAGTTTACAAAGTGATTCCACTCTGTCAGGATCTATTTGCATCCCTTTATGTGAAAAAACTTGACCCATAAATCTGACCTCTTCTTGACAATATTGAAATTTGTCCCCATTAAACTTTGCTCCTACTTCTTTAGCCCTTTCTAACACTTTTATAACAGTTGTATCATGTTCTTCTTTTGTTGTTCCCATAACAATCATATCATCATGACAAATCAATAAATTCTCTATACCTTTAAATTTATCTTCTACTACTTCTTGAAACAGATCTTGGGAATTTGATAATCCATATGGCAATACTTTATATCTGAAAATTCCATAAGAAGTTGCAAAACAGCATTTCCGTGATGATGTCTCGTCAAGTTCTAAATGATGATACCCTTCAGAGAGATCAAATACAGAAAATATCTTTTTACCTATCATTTGTGCACAAACATCTTCCAATTTATGTACTACTCTTGGTTTGCGGACTATTTGTTTGTTTAGATCTAATGGGTCTAAGCATAAACGTAACTTACCATTTTGCTTTTCCACAATAACAATGCGGTTTATGCTTGCCCTGGGGTCAATTTCGTTAACTTTGACAATTGCCCCTCTTTTTGTCAACCTATCTAATTCATTTTTTAAATTATCTCTAATTGCGACAGGTACATTTACAGGTGGGTAACTTACTGGCTCAAAATTGTCTACTGTAGTGATCCTATGTTTACCACAAAATTTACCATGACCTCTAAAAACTTCAGGGTTAAGGTTTATAAATTTATCCCTTTCTGCTAATTCTAAAGTACCACAACTCTCAATATTGTTGATTCGTTTAACTAACCCCAAATCAATACATAATTTACCACTTAAAAGAACTCGAGTTGCCCCATTAATAATTGTAAAATCCTCGTAAACATACTTATTTTTATGTTTACAAAATAAATTTACGACACCCATTGTTTTAGCCTGAGTACCCTCAAACCCTTTCAGTACATAATGATTATCCCTAATTTTAAATTGTTTATCAATTTTCTTAAAAATTTTTTAATGGAATTATACTTACATCTGCACCTGTGTCAAGTTTTACTTTAATTCTCTTGTTTTCAATTTCTATAATTTCATCCCAAATATTTTGACTACTTACATTTTGGTATACTTTATTGACATTTCCTACAAAACTATCAGCTGATCCATCACTGCTATCTTCATCTATGACATCAATATTCTTCACTCTACACGACTTTGCAAAATGGTTTAAAAGCCCACATTTCTTACATTTCTTTCCATACGCTGGACATTCTCTGGCCCCATGAGTTGATTGACATCTTTTACACTTGAATTTTTCATTGGTATTCGCTTTACTTCTAGAGTTATTATAATTTCTATGGCCCTGGTACCTATCTTTACGAACTTCTCCTATGTCTACATCTTTTCTTTCGGTATGAAATTTCAAATTTTGGTTCTTACTTTGTTCACTAGTTCTACAAAATTCGATGTCTTTTTGTAGGGTAAGTTTGTCCACTCTCAATAGAGCTTCTCTAGTAACTGGATCTCTGATGCCCATTAATATTTTGTCTCTCAGAGCTTTATCTTCGGCTGTTTGTTCTGGATCAATTTCATTATAATTACATGTTCGAATCAAATGTCTACAACTAGTAAGAAACTGCTCAAACGACTCTCCTTCTTTCTGGACCCTCATGATAAAATTGTATCTTTCAAATGATTCATTCATCCTTGGATTAACATACTTATCGATTAGTGATATCATCAAGTCATACTTGTTATTTTCGGCTTCTGGGATCTCGAATGTGGACATAATTTTGGCAGACTCAGCCCCAATTATATTTCTTAAAATTGACATTTTCATTTTATCTGCTGACTGGTCTTGTCCCGTTGCTAGTAAATAATCTTCGAAACTAGTCTTCCAGAACTTCCATTCGCTTGCAGCATTTTGATCCTGCAGGTCAAAATCTGGTGGTAATTTTACATTTATTCCCATCACTGCCATTGTAGGTTATGTATGGTACCTCGTGTACAAGTTGCTATAAATTTAGCTTTTCGACTGTAAACTGTAACCCAACTAGCTGTTTGACTGCGCCATGTTTAAACTAGTTTATTTAATGGGTTATAAGTCAAACAATCATAGTATTGAGTAAACTTATATATTTTTATAAAACTTACTAAACATCTTACATACAATAAATCATACAAGTGACAACCATGTTGACTGGCTTGAAGTTAGCCATGTCATGTCTAGCACGCAGCCCCTTGCTACGCTGTTACACAGCTATATATATTAAACAGTAGCTGAGGAACTCTTATTGGTCGACGACCCCTCAAACCTGAGTCTAAAATTCTTCTTCTTATTGTAGCCAACGATACTCTGACTCCTGTAGCATACCTGAATTCTCTTTGGAGGGCTGGTACAGACATAGAAGAATTTCTACAGATGGAAATTCTGATATATCTATTCTGTCGATCATTGGTAACTAGGGGTCTACCAGACCGAGTTCTATTTTGTATCGAGTTTGTCTCCAGGAACCTATTCCATATCCGTGAGACATCACTCTCAGAAACACCTACTCTTTCCGCCACGAACCGCTGTGGATGACCTTCTTTAACTAAACCGATAACTCTTATACGGTCCAACTCAGAAATTAAACTGCGATTAATTTTTAATCGCGTTTTAAAAAATTTTACCAGAATAAATTTTTCAAATGTTTACACCTTGGCGAAACCAGGTCAATTAAATGGGTAATCAAATAAAATAAAAAACCAAAAATGGTATATTTTTTATAAAAAAGGCCCATTAAATATGTGATAAAGATAAGGATATATAAAAGCCTAAACATCGTGAATACGAAGGGTGATCCTTAACTTTTGAAACTGTGTGTATTACACTTGACGATTCATTTAACAATTTGACTTCAATTTTGGATTTAAAACCATAACCTCCCCATTATCTACTGAAACCATCTAACCAAAACCAAAGTAACTTGCTACAATTTTGTTCTACATATTTTAAAGATGGTGTATAGGCCTGTATCCCGCGTACCAAAAAAAAGTTGATTAATAGCAAGCTGAAAATTTGTTAATAGCTTAACGGTGTCTAGTCAAACAAACTTTAATGTACGGAAACACTTGAACAGGGGAAGTTTTAATAGTGGAAGAGGTTAAAAATTTGGAACGTCAGGCTACGACAACGTTCCATGTACATATTTTGTCGGACAGAACTTCCAATTGATTTGTTATCCTTTCATTAAACTCTCATGCAAAAATCAGACTGGTATTTATCACCCACTGGGCATTTTACTAAGTCTGCCACGTAGAACATATCGAATGACAGGAATTTTGCAGGTGACAAATAGCTGTCTGATTTTTGCATGAGAGTTTAATGAAAGGGCAACAAATCAACTGAAAGTTCTGTCTGACAAAATACATGGGACGTTTTCGCAATCTGACGTTCCAAATGTTTAACCTATTCCATAGGTAAAACTTCCCCTGTTCCAGTGTTCCCATACATCAAAGTTTGTCCGACTAGACCCCGATAAGCTATTAACAAATTTTCAGCTTGCTATTAATTAACTTTTTTTGGTATGCGGGATCCAGGCCTAGTAGGTCATATCTACGGTATAGGACTTAAAAGTGTATGTCATATCAAATGCAATGATGCGAAATCAATTTAACATTAGACTTAGCAACATGCAGGTAAATGATAATACCAAAATTCTTTCTAGGAGTACTGATAAGCATTTTTTCACAGCAATACAAGGGAACACGAGAAATAGCAGTTGACCTATCAATGATAAGTTTTATAATCAGGAATTTTATTCTTCTTCTTCTTGTAGTTCCTTCTCCTATTGGAGGTTGGCTATCATCACAGCTATCCGCACCTCATTGGCGGCGGCTCTGAACAGATCTACTGAGCTGCAACTATACCACTCTCTTAAGTTTCTCAGCCAGAAAATTCTTCTTCTACCTATGGATCTTTTCCCCTTAATTTTGCCCTGCATTATGAGCCTTAATATCTCATATTTAGCACCTCTAGTAATGTGGCCCAAATATTCCAGCTTTCTTGTTTTGATGTTCTTTATCACCTCGTAATCCTTTTGTAGTCTTCTTAGCACCTCTGCATTTGTAACTCGTTGGATCCATGGTATTTTCAAAATCCTTCTATAGCACCACATCTCAAATGCTTCTAACTTCTTTATGTTGTCTACTTTTAGTGTCCAGCTTTCCATTCTATACAACAAAGTCGAGAACACATAGCATCTTAAGGCTCTTATTCTCAGCTCTAGAGAAAGGTCTCGATTAACAAACATTTTTTTCATTGTTATGAATGCCTTTTTTGCAATTTCAATGCGTATCCTGATTTCTTTATCTTGGTCGTTGTTTTCTGTTACCCAGGTTCCCAGAGATTTGTAGGTATTTGGTATTTACTCTTTCTACAATTTTCCCTCGATATCTAGCCTTCCTACTGTGTGTTGCGTAGAAATAATCATGAACTTGGTTTTCGTAACGTTCACTTGTAGTCCATATTTTATACTGACTACATTAAGAATTTTATCAAACCGTGTTATCCGATGAACGCTTTGCGTACATAAAAAGTCGGCACAAAACTTAACTTAAGTATCCAAGAATCAAGAAATTTAACTTTAACCAAAAAATTTGTTTTGTCCTACACTTCTATCGCCCTATATTTTGCCTCAGTTGTAGTATTCTATAGTTCAGTTGTTTAGATCAGTTGTAGTATTCTATATCGGTTTCCTCTTACATTTCCACTCATATTTTTCTCGTGTTTAACAGTTCTTAGAAGTTGACCCTCCTTAGTACCTAATTTCTCATTAGATTTTCTTACTTTTCAATGTATCTTCAGCGTCTGTATTTGAATCCAGGTTTCTAATGCTTCAATTGTGTTCTAGCCTGAAACGATTAGGGTCTACACTTCTGCACCATATAAAAGTGTAGACCAAACACAATACTTAACAATTTTTTTGTAATATTTCTAAATTGAGATGCTTATTGCAAAGAAATGTCTTCATTTTCATAAAAGTAGTTTTATTCACTACTATTCTACATTTTATTCTATGACTCGCTACGTCTCTATAAGTATTAAAAGCACTCTACAAGAATAAGAAAGTACACACACCCCAACTTATATGGAATCACCTGATATTTCTTATTATTTTGGGCGAATTTAAAGAAACGAACCCACGAAGTCAAATAATATTTATTCTAAAGCAATTTAATAACAAATACATAACAATTAAATAAACCAATAACGTATTTAACAAACAATTTGAAAGTAGTTGTTTTAAAGTCAATAGCATACAAAATTTCAATGTAAAACGAATAATGTTTAACTTGTTTTTATTTATTTTTTTTTGTATTTTGTGGTAGTCAGTGTTATCACCTCTAGTCCTTATGCAAGCTCCAGTTTGCGTGGGCACGCTCCTAATCAAATTATCAATATTTTGTTGCGGTAGGTTGCTCCATCCTTTAAAAGCAGCTTGTACTAGCCGTGCGGTATTTTGTTGATTATACCGGCACAAATACTCTATAGGATTAAGCTCGGGTGAGCAAGCAGGCCACTCCAAACAAGGGATACCTTCTGCTTCAATGATGTCTGTAGTCACTCTAATGGTATGTAGAGGTCCATTATCATGCAATAAAATTAAATTTTCTCCTGTTACGCCTCTCCCGAGCCTGACCACAGGTTATCAACATACCTGTGAGCAGTTAAAGTTGATTGGATGAAAAATTAAAGGAGTTTTTTTACGGATCACAATTCCTCTCCAGAACATTACACTTCCCCTTGTATATTTGTGAACAGATCTAACAGTTTTCGTTCTTTTTTATCTTTCTCGACCTCTAAGTACACTATTTCGTGGGCATTTGGTTTTACATCTGATTGTATTAAATTCTGACTGTTTTTGAAAATAGCACATTTTGTCAATTCCCAATGTTCCAGTTTTGGTGGTGAAGACACCAATTTAGTCGATCAATCTTGTGCTGCCTGGATAACTCGGCAACCCATAACTGTCACCTGCTGTATACTTCTTGGTACGAACTCTTCTTCTTATCCTTTCAACTGAAACAGTTACACATGTAGCTTCCAAAAGCCGCCTTTGGAGCTGCAGGTGAGAAATGGTTGGGTGTCTTCCAGCTGATTGGACAATTAAAAGATCGTGGAGAGCCGTTAATACTTTTGGCGACTTTCCCTTGAGCTATCCTAGTTACCTACCATATGTTTTGGACAGAAAGCCCTGTATTACGCCTAGCTCTGCAGCTATGTCCATCTGAGAACATTACTTTCTCCACAAGACCAATAATCTTTCCTCGTTGTAAGTTCTATAACCCCACATGAGGCATATTTTCGTTTTTGGACGCAAAAGTTATTTTATTTTTTTTTTCGTTCAACTTGCAACTCAAGCAAATAATCTATACCGTACCGGGCTGTACTATCCGATCGTCTTCTATATTTTTTTATTTTCAATAAAAACCTTTAATCTTCGCAACAATAACAAGTTTTTTCAAAAGAAATAAATATTATTTTGAAATACATGGTGATTCCATATAAGTTTGGGTGTCAAAAAACGGGCAATAGAATATGCAGTCCATTTAAGACGACAAAGGGACTACTTCAAGGCTGCTCCACATCCTCTACCCTGTTTAAAATATTCCTGGAAAAAACCCTGAAACCATGGAAAAGGAAGTTGCGAAGGAATGGGCATACCAGTAAGAAACGAATACCTATACACCATAAGTTTTTCTGACGACCAAATAATGATCGCACAAGACGAAAGTGATCTCAGCTTTATGACGAGAAAACTGGACCAGGAATATACCAAGAATTGAATGGAAATAACCCTAATAGTACATTCTTTCACGGTTTCTGCTCTAAATTTTAAATAACCCCTTGGATTGACATGAAATTTGGCATACGCATAGCTTACATGTCAAAGAAAAAAAGTGATATTGTGCCGATGTATGCTTTTGCCCTGGGGGTGACTTTCACCCCCCCTTGTGTGTGAAAAAATATATGTCCAAAATAATTTCGGAAATGGATAAACTGACTAATTTTAAGTAACTTTTGTTCTATAGAGCTTTTTCGCCAAGTCAACACTTTTCGAGTTATTTGCGAGCGAATATGTTCATTTTTCAACAAAATAACTTTTTAGACGGTTTTTCGCAAATAACTCAAAAGTAAGTATTTTGTCGAAAAAAACGTTTTTAGCAAAAATATAACCTGTAAAAAAGTAAAAAAATGGTGTACGCGTGAGGTCTCTGGACCTCGTAGAACCAGAGTTATAGCCAATGAAAAATAGGTGCATATTCGCCAAATTTCAAATAGAATATTTCGACATGATTTATCCAAAAAAATAAGCACTTTTTGAGGAAAATCAATTATAACTTTTTTAAAGTGTTTAAGAAAAGCTTTATTTCTGTTTTTATAAAAAGTTCCTAGCATCAAATTTAAAAAGTTACGCTCAAAATAAAGTTGGTCCCTTTTTCTTTGGCAAAAAAAAATTGGGAAGACCACCCCTAATTAGCAACTTAAATGAAATTAATAATTACCGCTCCACAAATTATTTTACTTATGTTGTGTTTATATGATCTGTAAGTTTCATCGATTCAAAGAGGTTATTTTTGAAAAAATTTGGTTTTAATGTATAATTTTAAAAAATTTTAATTTTGAAAAATATTTTTTTTTTTCAAAATAACTTAAGAATTGTTAGAGATACCAAAAAACTCTAAAAACAAAAAAAGTCAGCATTGCTTTTCTGAATATCCTGTATTTTTTGTTTTTCTGTAAGACAAAAATTGATTAAGATTTGGTGTTTCTAAATTTGCCTACATTCGTGATCAGTGACTCGTTGAACCCTTTTAACTACAGTCGTTTCAAAAATAAGGACTTTGAACCGATGAAACCTACAGATCATATAAACAATACATACACGAGTCAAAAAAATTGTGAAGTCGTAACGATTAAGTTCATTTGAGATACTAGTAAGGAGGAGGATTTTTCCGATTTTTTTACCAAAAAAAGGACTAGCTTTATTTTGAGCGTAACTTGTTTACTTTTGACGCTGGATTTTTTTTTATAAAACAAAAATGAAGCTATTTTTAAACAATTTAAATAAGTTGTAATGAGTTTTCTCCGAAATATGCTTCATTTTTGGTTATTTCACGTTAAAATATTCCATTTGGAATTTGACGCATATGAACCTATTTTTCATTAGATATAACTCTGCTTCTGCTAGGTATAGAGACGTGGTATATACACAATTTTTTTAAAAGTTTTTACAGGCTATATTTTTGCTAAGAATGTTTTTTTTTCGACAAAATGCTTATTTTTTGAGTTATTTGCGAAAAACCGCCTAAAAGCGTGGTTATTTGGTTGAAAAAATGTACATATTCACTGGCAAATAACTAGAAAAGTATTGACTTATGAAAAAACTCTATGGAACAAAAGTTACTTAAAATTAGTCACTTTATCCATTTCCGGACTTACTTTGGACGTATATTTTTTCACCCCCAAGAGGGGGTGAAAAGCATCCCCAGGGCAAAAGCACACATCGGCACAATATCACTTTTTTTCTTTGACTTGTTAGCTATGTGTATGCCAAATTTCATGTAAATCCAAGCGGTTCTTTAAAATTTAGGGGTTTTTCAATATTTTACCGTTAAAGAACGTACTATAAAGAAAACTGAATACCTAACATCGGAGAATATAAAAATAAACCAGCTGGAAATAAACGAAGGTGAACAAATCAAAGGATCAGACAAGTACAAGTAGTTGGGTTTTCTAATATCAAACAAAGGAACAACTGAAGGAGATATAAAAAATATACTAGGACAAACAAGAGACTCCATACGAAAATTGAACCCGGTATTTTGGCATAAGAACATCAGCGTAAAAACAAAAACAAGATTACATATATTAGATATAAGAATACATGTATATTAACACCATGACGACAAGTATCCTGACTCGTGGGTGTGAAAATTATATAACAAATGAGAAAACCAAAAACAAAATAAGCGGAAGAGAGATGTAATTCCTAGGAGAAGCTGCAGAAAAATAAGAGAAAATAGAATAAATAACATAAAGATTAAAAAAATAATGGGAATGAACTCAGTTAAAAGAGACTACATGGAACAAAAGAGGTTAACTGGTACTATACTAGGATAAACAGAGGAACAGAGTATAGCCCGATGGGAAGAAAGAAGAAAGACAGACGCCGAAGATCTTTCAGAGACAGTGTTGCCAACCGCATTTCTCTAGATTATCCGATGATCGCTCCAAAAAGATCCGATTTGTCAGAAAAAATACGGTTATAGGCGTAACCAGGGGGATTGGGAATTATAACCCCCCCCTCCCATTTGGATATACTTTGAGCTCTCTACGCTTAACATCATAACTATTCCATACCTCTTAGAGCGGCGCGACCCAAAATAGTGTGAACTCTACCTTATCGATAATATTCTACGAGAAGTGCAGGGTAAATTGAAGATGGAATTACAAAAAACAATTAAATATCTTTGTACTCACTTTATAATGTTCAAAAAATTACAGGATCTGGATTTCAATGCATATTTTTTATACTTCTCGTATCAAAGTTACGCGTGAAGTTAGGCGTATCAATTACAATAGCGATTTTGGGGGCGACCCTCACAGAGACCATCCAGTAGTTGTAACCCCCCAAACTCTTAGGATTATCTTGGTTTCTTTAATTTTTTTTTTGTATGGAATACATTACTGAAAACCCTTTGTACACTCTACAATATCGTTTGAAAATGGTAAAACGAATAGCAATGAAAATATTTTTTTTTAATTAGGAAACAAATATATATTAGCTATATTTTTTAATTTTACCATTTATCCATTATAAAAAAGTATTTTCACAAACCAAAATTTATTTCAACAGACGTTTACTTAAGCATTGCACTACATAAAAAACTAAATCGTGCAGTAGCTATCCAAGACTAAAAACCCATAAATAAAATCGGACGGCAGAATCCCTGTTTTTGAGATTGGAATTGGATCAGTATTCCTTAAGTGGAAAGATTTGTGCATTAAAATTCTAAACAAAACAATTCGCGCTTTTGTCCCTTGTTATCTTAGATAATTACCATGAAAAGTATCGAATGCCGCTAACATCCATCCAATATATAGGCTGTTTATAGAAATTTGAGTGGAACCAAAGAAAATTAATGTGTTGTTGGGAATATATGAATAAGAAGCGGATTTTTTAAGTTTTTTTTTGTTATTGTCTGTTGCAGTAGATTGGTAGATACACTGAAAAATATACGCAAATATCCGATTTATTTAAAGATACGAAAAAGATACGAACAGAACAGGTAAACAGAATTGCTGAGAACGGTTCAGTTAAGGAATATATTGAAACCTGTGGAAATCTTGAGTATACATATATAAGACTTGTAACTTCTTTTACTAAAAATATATAATGTATATTTAATGAAAATTTTGTTACATGTTATGTAGTAATTTGGTATATAGTTGTTTATTTTGTTTTCTAGATTTAAATAGTAAAAAATTTTGCTATAAAAAATAGATTCCTATTTACTATCATTGTATGTCCCATATAAATCTTAGGGATAGTGTATCCTTCCGATTTCGCTGGTGTTATTCAAAGTATTGTCCGAAGGCGGAAAACGGAAATATCTGGCGGTATCCTGTTCGGAATATTCTTATCAGTCGGAAGAATTGCAGGATTGCTCGCTTGTTCCGATTTTGAATGCCGATAAATACGGAATTGCTACGTATCGGACTTTTAGATATACATTGGATAAACGTGCGGAGTGGATACTAGTTGAATACCGCTTGGGGGTGTTTATGATTTCATTTTTATTGACGCGAGTGCTGGGATATTTACTTTGGAATAGTTGCATGTAACAGTAACTTTAACACAAATGTAGAAGGTTTCCTTATTACAGATGTTCTAAGAAATACAAATGTTAGTTTTTATAAAACTTTATAATGCTTCATAATAGATTTGCAATAGAATGTATTTATAACTTATTATGTCATTTAGTACGATGAAAAATTTTCTTTTCCTTTTGCCCTTTTATACGTCTAATTTTAAACAATGGCTTCCTCCAGTTTCTTCCATTTGCTTCTGTTTTGTACTTTCTGTTTCCTCCCTGTGTACCTTTCCAATGTCATCTCCCCATCTCATATGGGGTCGTCTTTTTGCTCTCTTTCCTGTCCATGGTCTCCATTTTTCTATCGTGTTATTCCACCTATTGTCCGTTTGTCTGGCGTTATGACCTGCGAAAATCCATTTTAGCCTGGCTATATGTTGTCCTGCGTCTTTAACTTTTGCTTTGTTTCGTATCCAGTTTTTTTGCTTTTTGTCTTTAATTTTACTTCTAACATTGCTCTCTCCATGGCCCTTTGTGTCTTCATTATTTTATCCATATTTGGTTTGGTCAAGGTCAATGTATGGTATGCGGTTGTGAGAATTGGGCATATGCACTGGTCGAACACTCTTGTTTTTAAGTACTGTTGTATTTTTTTATTCTTTAAGACCCCTTTTAATTTTTCAAATCCTGTCCAGGCTAACCTGAACCTACTTTTCACCTCCACTGTTTGGTTTCCTTATTTATTTTTATTTAAGATGAAAAATACAACAAAAAAATATAAATCAATGAAAGAAAATCCTTTTAACTTATATCTGTTGTGATTAGAGATGCATCAAGTCAAACTAGTATGATTTTACTCAACAAAATTGACTATACTTGAAAACCAAACTTTTTTGTAAAAAAGTTTGACTTGATTTCGGCACTTTCAGGTTTAACTTGAAATTAAATTTCTTAACTTCTTCAAACAGTCTGAAGTTTGAGTATCGTATTGCGTAACGTTTTTATTTCCCATTCTCATTGAGAGAGTACAGCCTAATGTCTATTGTTTTGACTTATTTGGACTCTGGTACTTCGTAAATTATTTATATTTTATATTTAGAAGTATTTGTTACTTTCATTTTGAAGTGTGCATTTATGCGATAATATTTGATCTTGAAATGTCTGAACCTGAACCTTTTTAATAGAGTGGCTTAGAATAGTCGCTATTCTGAGTCACCAATAAGAGAGCATTTTTACTTCAAAAATTAAAAACCTTATCTACTAAAAGGTATATTTAAAATCCCTAAAAAGAGCTATATTACAACAAAACGTTTTCGAAATCAATATTCCATCAATCAGTGTTATCACAGGTTTACATGCTTTAAGCCACCAAAATATATGGGTAAAAACCCTTAACTTGTTTTGGAACAGTTAGGGTTACATTACGTTATTTGATTTTAAAGGATCTTAAAAATATTTCCGGATTAACCCCTGGCATCACATAACATCAACCATATTGGTTGAAAATTTTTAGGTAGGACCTTACATGGCAGAGTTTAGTTGACAACTCCAGGTTTAGTTGTCACCTAAACTCTGCCATGTAAGGTCCTACCTACAAATTTCCAACCAATATGGTTGACGTCATGTAATGCCAGCGGTTAATCTGGAAATATTGTTAACATCCTTTAAAATCAAACAATATAATATAACCACAACTGTTCAAAAACAACTTAAGGGTTTTTACACATATATTTTGATGGCTTAAAGAATGTAAACCTGTGATAACACTGATGATGGATTATGGATTCCGAAAACGTCTTTTTTACAAGATAAGGTTTTTATTTTTTGTGATTTATGGTATGCAGCCAGTTACAGGAATTTTTTCCTTGTGATATTTTTATTTTTACTTCGTTGTTTCCCATTCTGTGTCCTCTTCCTTTGATTACGCTTTTATTACGCTTTTAATGATTTTATTCATGATTAAATTGAAAATCAGAGGACTCAATGAGTCTCCCTGTCTTATTCCGCCGCCCATATCTATTGGCAGTGGAAAATATATCTATTCTGACTTCCATGTTGTTGTTTTGGTAGACGTATTCAATACTTTTTTTGATATCTAGGGGGACTTTCCTGTTATACAGAAGATGAATCATCTTCTTTTTCATCTTCAGAAGATGGATGTCTCATCAGAAACATCTTCGAGTCTTACTCAAATACTTTCCTCAAGTCAACCACACATAGAAACATTATGATTTTGGACCAAAGATTATTCCAAATGCGATCTTTTAACAGGATAAAGCGAGGCCTCATATTATCCGTGAAACCATGGAGTTCACCTATGAATCTGATGTAGAGACTTCGTAGTGGTTACTAATATCAGCTAATATGTCACCCATCGCACATGTGTGGGATATGGTAGGTGGAAAACTAAATCTATTGCCACTTCCTCCACATAGACTCATATATTAACATAGACTGACGTACCTTCCGCGTTTCTTGGCGACAAGATCTCTTGTGGATGCTATTTCTTTCTAGAACAAGTAATTGGACTTCGTAAGTCCTACGTTTTCACCCAAAGTAATCGAAAGTAGAACTGGAAGTCGATATTTGAACGCTTCGTGTAACTTTACGTCGTTCGATATACGATTTTACTAATTTTGAGTCATCATTGTTTAAACAGAAATGACTTCAAAACAGGAACTCAATATTAAAACTCAACTTTTCAATACGCTTCGATGGATGTGTTATATGTACTATTTCTGCGACTATAACGGCACTCCTGGTTAGAACTTTTTAAAAGAAAAGGAACAAAATGCAAAATTTTGACGCCTGTCAAAATTTTCAATGTATTTTAAGTTTAATAATTTTTTTCGAATCCTGAGAAAACTAATAAGTAGTTTTGAAAATTTTTAATGCAGAATGAAAGATTACTTTATTACCGAGGGCCCAAAGTCACTTAGAATGAATAAAAAGTTTCTTTTAAATGAGATATTTGAAATTAAAAATCACACTACATTTTCTCTTAGATTTTCACCCCTGTAACTTATTAAATTGAACATTATAAAAGTTTTTAGGGACTTTCGGCCCTCGGTAATAACGTAACCTTTCATTCTGCGTTTAAATTTTTCAAAAATACTTATTAGTTGTCTAAGGATTCAAAAAAATGAATCCCATTTAAATAGCATTGAAGACCAAAGTTCTTACCCACCCCCTTAAGCGGAAATGATATAAAAACCAAAACCAAATTTTTTTTGTCATGTTGCTAAGGCACGTCGAATGATATATCGCTTATACTATTTTGGTGACTCTTCATATGATTCATACGGTTGCAACTCTAAAACCGGAAGTCCTATGTCAAATTTCTCATCTTTAATACTATCCTTGGGTTATAGCTTTCATTCGACACATCAATTGTTATTCTACCTGGTATAGTGACGGAGGAGTTATATATATTCGCACTCGGACGGACAGAGGGACAGACAGCCTAGGTCAAATTTCTCACATTTAGTACCATCTATAAGCTTTCATTTGACACCTCATTTGTCATTCTACCTGGTATAATGACGGAGGAGTTATATTCGTAGTCGGATGGACCGATAGACAGACAGCCTAGGTCAAATTTCTCACATTAAGTACCATCCTTGCATTATAAGCTTTCATTTGACACCTAATTTGTCATTGTACCTGGTATAATGACGGAGGAGTTTTATTCTGGGTCGGACGGACCGACGGACAGACAGCCTAGGTCAAATATCTCACCTTTAGTACCATCCTTGGATTATATGCTTTCATTTGACACCTCATTGTCATTCTATCTGGTATAATAACAAAGAAGTTATATTCGCGGTTGGACGGATTGACGTACAGACAGCCTAGGTCAAATATCTCACCTTTAGTACTATCCTTGGATTATAAGCTTTCATTTGACTCCTCATTTGTCATTCTACCTGGTATAATGACGAAGAAGTTATATTCGCGGTCGGACAGACCGACGGACAGACAGCCTAGGTCAAATATATCACTTTTAGTACCATCCTTGGATTATAAGCTTTCATTTGACACCTCATTTGTCATTGTAGCTGGTATATTGACGGATGAGTTGTGATTACAGACAGACAGACGGACAGACGGACGTGGATAATTTAAAGTTTTCACATTTTTTCAAAATTGGGTGAAAACAACATTGTATCGAGAAACTAACTTGAAACTAAGTGGGGGAAAGGCATGGTAGGGGAGGACTAGTGTCGCAGCTCTAACATGTCTAAGAGTGAAAGAGCACTGATCCAAAAAACTTGGTGTCCTCACTTCGCTCAACATGACACTTTGTCAATGTTAATATATGAGTCTTTAGTCCTCTAGCAAACTTAAAAAACCTGTTGTGGCATGCCATAAACACAACCTGGATGAGTATTTTGCAATATGATTATGGTGGTTGGGGTATTTACCCCCTATGATGGGGTTGATTAACTCAAACACTATTTACTAGACATATATTTATTTATCAATGCTAAATATACCAGTAATAACGAGTTGGTGGTCACCGTCTATATTCTAACTACTTGATGTCCGAATAATTAATGATGAATCAAAAGAATGATCTGCAATACTTTCTTCGTATCAATAAATTAACCCGTACTTGTCTTTATTATGATTGCCGAAACAGAATCGACCGTGAAATATTCATAATATTAAAATAACTGACTAGGTTTTTCTGGAAATGAGTGCCCTACATTGTGACATCAATGTCACCTAGTTATTCTACTATAAACAATAATGTTTGTGTAAGACCTTTAAAAATTAAATCGATATGAATTGTTCCTATTTTTTGAATGCTAATATAAATCCTGTACATAATATATACCACTTAATTTGATTAATGTCCCGTAGAGTAAATTGATCGAATTAGCACTCGAATATATCTAATTAGAAAAATTATCGTCCAAAAATTTCGTCAAAAATTTTTTTGACGAAAATCACGTTGCAAGTTTATTTAAAATGCTATAAAGAAATAAGAACATTATAATGTATACTTCCATATTTTAATATTTAAAAAATAATTTGTCCTTCTAGGTGTTGCATTTTTTTTGCCATCAGTATCTAATTCCAAATATATCATTCTTCATAATCGACATCTTGGGACGACACACGAATATCTCAGACAGAATATTCAGGGTCGATGGTGTAAGTTCGGTAAGATCCTTAACAAGGTCCTCATCAATCGTACACACTCGATAAACCCTTTAGGCAATAGCCCTTCTTCGAGAGCCCTATTGAACTCGTTTGATGGAATTATCGAAGCGTTATTTGATAACAAGCTCAAACTCAAATGGACAACGGTTTTTATGGCATTTGGCGGTGAATTTTTTATATGAAATGTGACTTAATAATAAGATTCAAGGTCTCATGTACCAATTCTACCGTAGTTTATTTTCGATCATTGAGATTAATTGTACCGGGTGTCCCAATAAGAATGGCTCTCGGCCAAATCTCAGGAACCGTTTATAGTACAGCTTTGAGAAAAAAAAATTAACAAAAGTTGCCTCGGGAAAAGCCTGGAAATTATTTTTATAATTGTAGGTCCACTTCTAGAGGGCGTAATTAAATTTCAAAAATTAAAAAATCAAAATTTTACAAAATTTACCTAATGAAAGGGCACTAAAAATCCGATTATCGTATTTTTCATAAAATCTACGCATATTTAATTTAGCAAGTTTAAGTCTACCCTTGCAAATAAGAGGTGGGGGTGAGTTGGAACCTTGTTATGAAAAATTGGCTGTAAGTCCGGTTCTGCTAAATCGAATTTTGCAAACTTGGTCTTGCTGAAAACAGCTCTTTTTCGTCAATTTAATAGTTATAATTTCGAAACATTATAATAAGTAATATGCCAGCTGGGAGGTGTTACTTATTTTTTTTCCGAAATCTAGTTTTCTTTGGAAAATATTAAATACAAGTGTGCATTTTTAATCCTGTATTACAAAATTAGACCAAATTAGCAACAGAATAGCGAAAACCGCATGTCGATACCTTTTTTCTATCTTGAGATATCTTAAGAAACGTGTAAATTTTAAACAAAACTGTTACTGTCACCGGTAAACGAAGTTAAGAAAAAGTGGTGTGCTATGGAAAAAACAAAGAAATATTTTCCAGATGTCAACGCATATAATTAATAAAAACAACAATAAGACAAAAAACACTATACAATATAATAAAGAAGTATAAAGAACTACTTAGTGACGAGAAAAATATTCAAATTGTTGCCCATTATTGAGTAGTCTTTCAAGAGTAGATTGAACAGAATTCCTAATTTCTGCTCTTGAAATGCTTTGAATGGCGTTTCGTATTCTTTGAATGGTCTATTCTCGAATAGTGGGCCTAGCTGCAAAAACAAAGTCTTTCATCCGTCCCCATAAATAAAAGTCTAAAACAGTTAAACTTGGTGATGGTCAGATAATCGACCCCTTTATTTTTGATAATGCTATTACTGGTGAACGCTATCTAAATTTTTTAAGGAACGATGCCTTTTCTCCTGGAAGATGTACCGCCAGCAGTTCGTAAGTCCATGTTGTTTCAGCACGATGGTGGTCCCACGCATTTCTCCAGAGTAGTTAGAAGCTTTTTAGATAAGGCATTCGCTAATAGATGGATAGAAGGACGAAGTAGTTTTCAATCCTAATAGTAAATTATTAATATTGAAAATATTAAAAATATTACTAAAAGATTTTTAAATTGAAAACTTATTGGTATACTTTCCTGGTGACACCTCCAAGACTTCTACAATTTGCAAGTCAAATAGATGCTGCAGTGAAGACGAGAGGGAAGGAATTCTACACTATGCAATTCACATCCCCCGTCTGCAGCTGGTAAAGTTTCAACGGAAAAATGCACCTAGTTACTCTACGGAGTAATACGACTATAAAATAAAAATGTATACCATTTTTATTCAGTTGTAATGCGAAGGCAAAACAATCTTACTTTTCAGTTAGAATACGGAGTGCAGTCCAGTCCCTTGAATCGCGATTTTCGGCTCTTATTGGAGCCTTCATCGGAAAGAACGTAGGCACTGTTCTCCATATTTTAACTGATTCGCATCGAGAGGTTTTCCCACCCATTGCAACTGAAGTGATGATAGTAGGTGGCTAGCGCCATCTGGCATTGAAAGACGAAGTAGTTTTCAATCCTAATAATAAATTATTAATATTGAAAATATTAAAAATATTACTAAAAGATTTTTAAATTGAAAACTTATTGGTACACTTTCCTGGTGACACCTCCAAGACTTCTACAATTTTCAAGTCAAATGGATTCTGCAGTGAAGACGAGAGGGAAGGAATTCTACATTATGCAATTCACATCCCCCGTCTGCATAGTGTAGAATTCCTTCCCTCTCGTCTTCACTGCAGCATCCATTTGACTTGCAAATTGTAGAAGTCTTGGAGGTGTCACCAGGAAAGTGTACCAATAAGTTTTCAATTTAAAAATCTTTTAATAATATTTTAATTATTTTCAATATTAATAATTTACTATTAGGATTGAAAACTACTTCGTCTTTCAATGCCAGATGGCGCTAGCCACCTACTATCATCACTTCAGTTGCAATGGGTGGCAAAACCTCTCGATGCGAATCAGTTAAAATATGGAGAACAGTGCCTACGTTCTTTCCGATGAAGGCTCCAATAAGGGCCGAAAATCGCGATTCAAGGGACTGGACTGCACTCCGTATTCTAATTGAAAAGTAAGATTGTTTTGCTTTCGCATTGCAACTCAATAAAAATGGTATACATTTTTATAGATGGATAGAACTTGGAAGACTATTTTTTGGATAGACCATATTTAACTGTTTTAGACTTCTACTTACAGCGACGGATTAAATACCTCTTTTTTGTAACTAGGTCCATTACTCGGGAAAAGATGATACAGAGAATACGAAACGCCATTCAAAGTATTTTGAGAGCAGAAATTGAGATTGCTGTTCAATTTACTCTTGAAAGAGTAAATACTTGCATCGAAAATGATGGGCAAAATTTCAAAAAATAGGTCGTTACTAGGTAGTTGTTTTTATTTCTTTGTTATATTTTATAGTGTTGTTCGTCTTATTATTGTTTTAATTAATTATATATGTTGATATCTGGAAAATGTTACTTTGTTTTTCCATAGCACACTACTTTTTCCTAACTTCGTTTATCGGTGACAGTAAGTCATGTTCAAAATTTACACGTTTCTTAAGATATCTCGAGATAGAAAAAAGGTATCTACATGCGGCTTTCGCTATTCTGTTTCTAATTTGGTCTAATTCTATAATACGGAATCTAAAATGCATACTTGTATTTAATATTTTCCAAAGAAAACTAGATTTCTGAAAAAAATTTAAGTAACGCTTTCTAGCTGGCATATTACCTATTATGCTGTTTCGAAATTATACGTCTTACATTGACAAAAAAGAGCTGTTTTCATTAAGACCAAGTTTGCAAAATTCGATTAAGCAGAACCGGACTTACAGCCATTTTTTCATAACAAAATTCCCACTCACCCCCACCTCTTATTTACAAAGGTAGACTTAAACTTGTTAAATCAAATATTCGCAGAATTTTATGAGGAATACGATAATCGGATTTTCAGTGCCCTTTCAGTAGGCAAATTTTGTAAAATTTAGATTTTTTAATTTTTGATATTTAATTACACCCTCTAGCGGTGGACCTACAATTATAAAATAATTTCCAGGCTTTTCCTAAAGCAACTTCTGTTATAATTTTTTTTTCTCAAAGCTGTACCATAAACGGTCCCTGAGATATGGCCGAGAGCCATTCTTATTGGGGCACCCGGTACAATCAGTGAGCTTATTAGAAAAGATAATTAATTGATGGATTCGACCGTTACTTGATGGAAGTTCATTTTATCTCACAATAAAACACTGAAAAGCGTTTGTTTTCTATACTTCCACAAAATTTATTACAACTATATTATTACTACAGCTGTTTCGGCAAAGTGCCTTTCTCAAGTGCCTTTCACTTGAGAAAGGCACTTTGCCGAAACAGCTGTAGTAATAACATAGTTGTAATAAAGGGCCTAGCCGGGTAAGATGGTGAAAAGTGCCCCCAACCCAATCTAAATTCCATATAGGCCACTTTTTAGCACATATAGAGGAACTCACTTTCTGAAATTTTTAGCCCCCTAGGTGGTCACGTGACCCCCCTATAGCCTAATTAGGCTTTTTATGTTTTTATTTTTTATCTCAGTCGCATTAAGAGCTAGCCAAAAACTTTATTTAAAAAAGTTGTAAGTTTTAAAAAGATCTATATGAAAATTTTTTTTTTATTTTTTTGGCGGGAAATTCGAATTTTTAGAACAATTTTAAACTTTTAAATAAATCTGAAAAAAAAACTAAGACACTCGTTTTTACGAAAATTAATTATAATGTGTATTTTTGCACAATCTTTCACCCTGAATTTTTTCAGATTTTTAAAATTGGTGAAACGTACCTTTAAAAATAAAAAACTGCATTTTTTCGGTTTTTTTTCGTTTTTTTTGATACAATTTTATACATATTTTTCAAAAAATTTAACACCGTCACTAGAATAGGTAAAAAACTGAAAAATAATTGGGATTTGCTTCATAAAAATTTTTTGTAACGCCATCCATTTTCAAGATACAGGGCGTTGAAGAAAACAAAATTTTACATATTTTTTACGATTTTGCCGAAACTACTGGCAACATTGTAATAAAACTTGGCGGGTTTTAAGAGGTAGTTATTGTGCATGTTTTGACATACAACTAAGGATTTAATATTCATCATTGGCGCGCATAGGGGTAAGGGTCTGAACTTTTCAAAGAAAAAAAGATAGTACGCCACTGACATATTTCAAATTAACAATCATTTTTGAATTCCTCGTTCAATTTGCAATAAAAAATCTATCTTCTCATTTTTTCATACGACGCGCTGTTTTGCTGCAAAAAATAAAATATCTTAACACTTCCAAAGTATTCGAATTAATTTTGATAATGGATGTATGAGTTTATTATGTATGTAGATGTAGAAACTACTAGAAGTTCGAATACTTTGTAAGGGTTAAGATCTTTTATTTTTTGAATAAAAATGGCGCGTCGTATGAAAAAATAAGAAGATACATTTTTTGTCACAAATTGAACGAGAAATTAAAAAAAGATTGTTAATTTGAAATATGTCAGTGGCGTACTATCTTTATTCTTTAAAAAGTTCAGACCATTACCCCTATGCGAGCCAATGATGAATATCAAATCATTAATTGTATGTCAAGATATGCACAATAACCAGCTCTTAAATCCCGCCAAGTTTTATTACAATGTTGCCAGTAGTTTCAGCAGAATCGTAAAAAATGTGTAAAATTTTGTTTTCTTCAACGCCCTGTATTTTGAAAATGGATGGCTTTACAAAAAATTTTTATTAAGCAAACCCCAATTATTTTTCAGTTTTTTACCTATTCTAGTAACAGTGTTACCTTTTTTGAAAAATATGTATAAAATTGTTTCAAAATACGAAAAAAAAACTGAAAAAATGCGGTTTTTTATTTTTAAAGGTACGTTTCACCAATTTTAAAAGTCTGAAAAAATTCAGGGTGAAAGATTGTGCAAAAATACACATTATAATTAATTTTCGTAAAAACGAGTGTCTTAGTTTTTTTTTCAGAATCATTTAAAAGTTTAAAATTGTTCTAAAAATTCGAATTTCCCGCCAAAAAATTTAAAAAAATTTTTTTCTTATAGATCTTTTTGGAACTTACAACTTTTTTTAATAAAGTTTTTGGCTAGCTCTTGATGCGCCTGAGATAAAAAATAAAAACATAAAAAGCCTAATTAGGCTCTAGGGGGGTCACGTGACCACCTAGGGGGCTAAAAATTTCAGAAAGTGAGTTCCTCTATATGTGCTAAAAATTGGCCTATATGGAATTTAAATCGAGCTGGGGGCACTTTTCACCATCTTACCCGGCTAGGCCCTTTTGTGGAAGTATAGAAAACAAACGTTTTTCAGTGTTTTATTGTGAGATAATGATAATTAATATAATAGGAATATTTTAGAGCTATTTTTAGACTTCTTTGTTGACGAAAAATGTATGTAACAATAGACCTGATGCATTATTAAAATTTCTCTATGTTATTAACAATTCAACATTTTCTAATAGTTTTCAATTTATGTTCGATATATCTCCAAATATAGAAACTATTGAATAAAGTCTAATTTAAGCAAAGAAAATTTTGTGAATCTCAAGGAACCAAGAAGACGCGCTGTCACCTCTCGTTTTTAATATAAATCTGGAGAAAGTAGTAAGAACAGCACAAATTAGAACACAACTACTGACAAAAAATGGACCAAAATTACTACTAGTATACGCGAATAAGATTAACATTGTAGGAAACACAGTCACCAAGGTGCTAATTTCAATGAATTAGAGGTAGAGGCAAAAAAGCTGGTCTAAGGATCAATGCAGACAAAACCAAATATATGTGCATTAACAGACAAACGAGACGAGATATAATAGGGCAAAATTTTACAATAGACTGATATAGCTTTGAAAGTGTAGAAAGTTTTAAATTTCTCGTGGCGAGAATCACCGTTGGTTGACATCTTATCGTAATATATTTTTTTTTGATATGGTACAAAGAAATTACCTAACTTTATATATTGGCGTGTTTCCGCCATGTATTATTCCCTTTGGGTCTTTGTCGACGAAAAATCCATTCGATCAAATGTTCATCGACGAATTGTCCATTCGATGAATTGTGCATTCGACCAACTGTTTGTCGACCAAATGTTGTCGACTAATTTTCCGTCGACGAAGTGTTCTCGACCAACTTTCCGACACCGGTTCTGGGTAAACATTAAGTAGAATATATTTATAATATTTATTAACATAGTATGTACATTAGCTGTAATGAGTAGGTGAAATAAGAAGTAAAAAATTGTCATATTATTATAATAACCATGTTTCACTAATTGGCAATATCTTTAAGGTGAAACAGTAGCGATCAACAGGTAGCGAAAACGCGTTCCAAGATTGCGGCTGCAATTTTGAATATTTTTTCGAGATATTTGGCACACGTATTCGTAATATAATAAAGAATGGCGGTACAGAACCCAATTTTCAAAATATATTAATATGTGGAAATTACTCTGTAACTGAATACAATATTATAAAAACGAGACTGTACCGCCATTAAGAAAAACAAAAAAATACACTTTCTTCAAATAAACTTTTTTATGCGATGCCTAGATTTTGTGTCATTTTGGAACTACTAATGAAATAAAAAAATTTAGTAGTTCCAAAATGACACAAAATCTAGGCATCGGATAAAAAAGTTTATTTGAAGAAAATGTATTTTTTTGTTCTTCTTAATGGCGGTACAGGCTCGTTTTTTTAATATTGTATTTAATTTCAGAGTAATTTCCACATATTAATATATTTTGCAAATTGGGTTCTGTACCGCCATTCTTTATTATATTACGAAGACGTGTGCCAAATATCTCGAAAAAATATTCAAAATTACAGCCGCAATCTTGGAACGCGTTTTTGCTACCTGTTGATCGCTACTCTTTCCTCTTAATACATTTACTTTTGATTGAGACTGGCTGAATGACTATAGTCCAAGCCAAAAAAATGAGGATCACCGCAGATAACGATATTATGGAAGAGATAAAAGGGAGAATCCAGGCAGCAAATAGATATCTAAATAGCTTCCACAACACTATTAAATCTAAAAGCCTAACAGGAATATAAAAAATCAGAGTATATAAGACAGTGACTAGACTGGTGCTCTTGTATAATTGTGAGGCGTAGACTGTGACAAAGGAAATGAAGAGAAAACTCCGGTGTTTTTTGACAGAAAAATCCTCAGAAAAACCTTTGAACCTTCTCACGATCCAAATACTAAGCAATACCGAATGAGAACAAATTCCGAGGTATAGGGCTAGCCACGTAGTCCAAGAGATTAAAACACAACGTACAAGATGGGCAGGTCATATTGATAGACTCTCTAATAATCGTTTTGCGAAGCTAATCTGAGAAGAAGCCCCGACACGAAGAAGGTCGTTAGGACGTCCACAAATGCAATGGTTAGATAACATAATATGGTCAGATTTAGATTGGGGCTACCCACTGACCCAACTATCATAGACGACCGTTCGAGATGAAGCGAGTTGTGCAGTCAGCCATGACCCATCCCGGGTTGTATGTAACGCTGCGAGAAGATATATTATTTTACATCTAATTTGTATTATTATTTTGCTTTTTGGCATATTACCTAAATGGAAATTTAAACTTTTATCCAACAATGTATTATTTTGAAAATATCCCATAAAATCTGCTTCATCGTGGATTTCTTGATTCCGCTTAATTAAGCAAAGCCATTAATATTACGTAGTATAGCCAATCACTGGCTATTTTTCTCCAAGTAAGAGAAAAACGCCATCTTTAGGCGCAAACGTAAATAATTCAACAAGATTTTCTAATTATAAATTTATAAGTTGGAGCAGGAGACTTTTTTGATTAGATTGGGACCAATTTTTCTTTTCAAATTAAAAAAAAGTTGTATATTTGATGAGCCCCATTCAATTAGGCCCGCCTAATTGGCTTTTCGAAGACAACATGGAAATAGAATGTCGAAATTGGCGACGGGATTGGTATATAGAGCAAGGGGGTCGTAAAAACGCGTTCGACCCTTCAACTTACCTAATTTTATAAATACAACAAAATTTTATATCTCTTTATTTGTATCGGAGCAAGTTTTTATTGTATTTTTATTGTATTTGTCACCATAATAACACATTTTAGGTATTTTTAGTACAATAATCTACAATAGCTTGATTCTGTCGTGTTTATAGTTTACATTCTGGGGGACAATGAACAATAAATTATTAGACTTGCAATCTTACTTCCATTTATAGCGTAATAATTAGACTTAGGCAAATATGCAAATTGCATATTTTGCATATTATGCATAAAAAATGCAAAAATGTCCAATTTTGCATATTTTTATATAAGTTTGCATAAAGTGCATATAATTTGAAATTTTGATTGTAATCTTTCCAAGGGTTCCAAAATATGCCAGTTTATATCTCTAGGTAAAAATTTTTATTTTGACGGCACATTTTACTTTTGTTGAAAATAAGCCGTGAATTCGTGTCTTTATAATTGTGAACGATAATTGTGCTTTGAAAATGCCGTCAAATTTGTGCGTCAAAAATAAACGGGTGGCCCACAAAATTGGTCATTTTTGTTATCTCGAATTTCCTAAACCTGTTGTCCGATTTAAGTAATTTTTTTAATATTTTATAGCATTACTATTTAGCTTAGCATTATCGCTGTAATAATGATGTTGCTAAACAGATAAATGTTCATTGTATACCGGGTGGACCAATCAAAGTGTATTTTTTTCTCAAAGTTCGTAATACCCTGTGGAATATTCTAGCATCTATAAAATACTCAAATTAAAATCCAACTATAGCCTCAGGTTTTCTCAACATTCTTTTTTTTTTTAAAGATGAAAGATGAAGTTTTCGATCCTAATAGCATTATTAATAATATTTGGAAAATATTAAAATATTACTAAAAGATTTTTAAATCGAAAACTTATTGGTCCATTTCCTTGGTAACACCTCCAAGGCTTCTAAAATTTGCAAGCCAAATGGATGCTGAAGCGAAGAAGACAAGAGGGAATTCAAAAAACTTACAATTCACGACCCCATCTGTTCAGGTGGTAAATTCCAACAGAAAATGGACCTAGTTACTCGAAGGAGTAAAGACCCATATAAAAATAAAATAAAAATTTTATTTTTAATTCATTTGCAATGCGAAGGCAAAACAATCTTACTTTTCAATTAGAATACGGAGCGCAGTCCAGTCCCTTGAATCGCGATTTTCGGCTCTTATTGGGGCCTCATCGTAAATAAAGTAGGCTTGTTCTCCATATCCCAATTGATCCGTACTGAGAGGTTTTCCCACCCATTGCAACTGAATTGAAAATATTAGGTGACTAGCGTCATCTGGCAATTAAAAGATGAAGTTTTCGATCCTAATAGCATTATTAATATTTAGAAAATATTAAAATATTACTAAAAGATTTTTAAATCGAAAACTTATTGGTCCATTTCCTTGGTAACACCTCCAAGGCTTCTAAAATTTGCAAACCAAATGGATGCTGAAGCGAAGAAGACAAGAGGGAGTTAAAAAAACTTACAATTCACGACCCCGTCTGTTCAGCTGGTAAATTCCAACAGAAAATGGACCTAGTTACTCGAAGGAGTAAAGACCAATATAAAAATAAAATAAAAATAAAAATTTTATTTTTAATTCAGTTGCAATGCGAAGGCAAAACAATCTTACTTTTCAATTAGAATACGGAGCGCAGTCCAGTCTCTTGAATCGCGATTTTCGGCTCTTATTGGAGCCTCATCGGAAAGAACGTAGGCTTGTTCTCCATATCCCAATTGATCCGTACTGAGAGGTTTTGGGATATGGAGAACAAGCCTACGTTCTTTCCGATGAGGCTCCAATAAGAGCCGAAAATCGCGATTCAAGGGACTGGACTGCGCTCCGTATTCTAATTGAAAAGTAAGATTGTTTTGCCTTCGCATTGCAACTGAATTAAAAATAAAATTTTTATTTTATTTTTATATTGGTCTTTACTCCTTCGAGTAACTAGGTCCATTTTCTCTTGGAATTTACCAGCTAAACAGACGGGGTCGTGAATTGTAAGTTTTTTGAATTCCCTCTTGTCTTCTTCGCTTCAGCATCCATTTGGCTTGCAAATTTTAGAAGCCTTGGAGGTGTTACCAAGGAAATGGACCAATAAGTTTTCGATTTAAAAATCTTTTAGTAATATTTTAATATTTTCTAAATATTATTAATATTGCTATTAGGATCGAAAACTTCATCTTTTAATTGCCAGATGACGCTAGTCACCTAATATTTTCACTTCAGTTACAATGGGTGGGAAAACCTCTCAGTACGGATCAATTAGGATATGGAGAACAAGCCTACGTTCTTTCCGATGAGGCCCCAATAAGAGCTGAAAATCGCGATTCAAGGGACTGGACTGCGCTCCGTATTCTAATTGAAAAGTAAGATTGTTTTGCCTTCGCATTGCAACTGAATTAAAAATAAAATTTTTATTTTATTTTTATATTGGTCTTTACTCCTTCGAGTAACTAGGTCCATTTTCTGTTGGAATTTACCAGCTGAACAGACGGGGTCGTGAATTGTAAGTTTTTTGAATTCCCTCTTGTCTTCTTCGCTTCAGCATCCATTTGGCTTGCAAATTTTAGAAGCCTTGGAGGTGTTACCAAGGAAATGGACCAATAAGTTTTCGATTCAAAAATCTTTTAGTAATATTTTAATATTTTCTAAATATTATTAATAATGCTATTAGGTTCGAAAGCTTCATCTTTTAATTGCCAGATGACGCTAGTCACCTAATATTTTCACTTCAGTTGCAATGGGTGGGAAAACCTCTCAGTACGGATCAATTGGGATATGGAGAACAAGCCTACGTTCTTTCCGATGAGGCTCCAATAAGAGCCGAAAATCGCGATTCAAGGGACTGGACTGCGCTCCGTATTCTAATTGAAAAGTAAGATTGTTTTGCCTTCGCATTGCAACTGAATTAAAAATAAAATTTTTATTTTATTTTTATATTGGTCTTTATTCCTTCGAGTAACTAGGTCCATTTTTTGTTGGAATTTACCAGCTAAACAGACGGGGTCGTGAATTGTAAGTTTTTTGAATTCCCTCTTGTCTTCTTCGCTTCAGCATCCATTTGGCTTGCAAATTTTAGAAGCCTTGGAGGTGTTACCAAGGAAATGGACCAATAAGTTTTCGATTTAAAAATCTTTTAGTAATATTTTAATATTTTCTAAATATTATTAATAATGCTATTAGGATCGAAAACTTCAACTTTTAATTGCCAGATGACGCTAGTCACCTAATATTTTCACTTCAGTTGCAATGGGTGGGAAAACCTCTCAGTACAGATCAATTGGGATATGGAGAACAAGCCTACGTTCTTTCCGATGAGGCTCCAATATGAGCCGAAGATCGCGATTCAAGGGACTGGACTGCGCTCCGTATTCTAATTGAAAAGTAAGATTGTTTGCCTTCGTATTGCAGCTGCATTAAAAATAAAAATTTTATTTTATTCTTTTTTTTTCTTTATTCGCTAATGATGGATAATAAAAAAGTTAGGGTACTTTAAAAACTTGCTTCAGAAAACCTACCACAATTCAAAATAAAATCATTTATTTGTTAAAATTCTTAAATTTTTAATTACATAAGCTTAGTTTGTAAAATACATAGGTACATGTTAATTTAAGAAAATATGTGAAGATACTGTAAATATTTTTTATTATAATATGCATATTTTCTAGAAAAACATGCATATTTTTGAGAAAAATACTGCATATTTATGCGCATATTTCATACCTTTTTATTTGCATATTTGCCTAAGTCTAGTAATAATATAATAAATTAAACATCGACGGACCACCCATTAAGGTGGGAATAAAAGTATTAAAGCATTAACAAATATATAATTTAATGGCTAACTTTGTCCCTAATTCGAAAATAAGATCTAGTAAAGTCTTAAAGTTTCTTAAAGTTCTTATATTTAAACCACCGAATTCACTGTCCAATTCACATTGTTCCGCTAAACACAAACAGAATAGCACTTTTGCAATTTAAAAGTCACTAACTAGGACATGAAGTAAGGATGTTTTCTTTAGCAATAATCAACTTAATTAATAATAATAGTCCTTGGGCCCACATATAAAATTATTATTTATGACCACACCGTCGAAACTTTTTGTACTTGTTATTTGGGTGGAGTCTGACAAATTTGGAGCTTGGCGCATTATGGCAGTGGGGGGTTTGTCTGTCAAGCTGTCACGAAGTTGTCAATTTTATGAAAGAAAGAAATTTATAACCACATTGGTCATTTTATTTTAATCAATGGTTTTTATCATATAAACAGCGAAAACAATTTTGTCCGACAAAACTATTGGGCCATATGACGTGTCGGACACGCTAAATATGTCAAATTTATGAAAATAATAAATTAATTACCTCATGGCTAATTTTAACAGAATCTACCATAAAACCTTTTTACAATAATGTGGTTACTTTGTCGGACAATTTTCAAGGGGCAAATGCGCAGTCGGGTGCGCCGAAGATGTCAATTTCCTGCAATTTTTTTATTTAATCCCAGAGATACCATTTTTATTTTGTACTGTTTTTTACATGACATGTAAACATTGTGCCATGCCTATTGGATCACTTGTTGGACAAAAATAATAGGTCCAAAATTTTCAAAAAATTTTCCGAAATTTTCCCTTTTGTCGGATTTTTGTTTGAAAATTCAAGAAAAGAAACTACAAAACGATGTTAGACATTGTTCAAGGAGTATGTACACAAATATTCAGATTAAAATTTTTCCAAAATTTTCCCTCTTGTCGGAAATTTTTTTGGAAAATTTTGTGTACATTTCTACGTCACGCCCTTTTAAATGTTGTAATTATGTAGTATGTGTACTAATTTTCGGGTATAATATCACAAGAGAGTGAGAATAAATTGAAAATAATGCGACAGTTTTTCGAAAATTTGTTGTCTGGCAATAGACACGAGAGCCCGTAGGGCTCGAGTGGCTATTGCCCAATGACAAAAAATTTGAGTAAAAATGAAGCATTATTCTCTGATTTATTCTTACTGTCGTGTGATATTCGTAAGATTATTTTTTAATACGTATATTATGGATATTTTCTTAAATGTGACAGTTGTCAAAACTAGGAAATTGGTAAACCAAAAAATTCTATCGGGAATTTTCTACAGTAGATAATTCTCAGTATAATTTTTATCTGATTGGACAGAATTAAGCACGTGATCAAATATCTTACTATATGATTGCAAGTTAAATTCATTAAAAAATAATCAGCTAAATCGACTTAATGGGCTATTGATTATATTCAAAATAAGGTGGCTAAAAGGAACTACAACGTTAACGGGGTTTTATTATTTCATATGGTCAATGGACATCTATATATGAAAAAACCGTGGAGTGCTACCATTTAAAGGGGTGCGTTTTTGAGAAATGGGTGAATTAGTCCCTGGGCACAGGTTACATCAGAGTGAGTTCTATGCACTTTTGGTACAAACATATCTACATAAAAATTGTTCCTGGTTAAATTTCCTATCTAAATACTACTATTTAAAGTCAATGATACTTTTTTTTACAAAAATACATTTAAAAGAAAAAGCACAAAGAAACCCAAAAGAAAGAAATTTTGTGTTTTGTCCCATAACTTTTGTCCACGAGGATATAGGTATAGACATTGCTTTACAGAAAAAAAATCTACATACTTCTTCTTTAAAATGTTGTTCAGTAGAGGTAATTAGGATTTATAGTTTTCGAAATATGATTTTTCAAAATTTGCCACTCACAGCAATTTTCCTTGTTATTTCGCAAATATTGTTCCGTAACTTTTTTCTACGTACTTCTAGGTATATACAATGGACACGTAATAGAAATAGAAATCAATTACCTTTAAAATGGTCTACTGTATAACGTTGTACGTCTTTTTTAAAGAGATTATGGTTTTTCAAGCTTTTATACTTTTAACGATTTTTTATAATATAATATAAAAATAAAATAATATTATTATATAATATATTATATAATATTATATTATATATTATGTAATACCTAACATAAAAATATTATTTTTTTCATTTTTTACGATTATTTTTGAAATTTCTCATTATAACTTTTTTCTTGTACATGAATATACTTCATATTGCTCAATAAAGAGGGCTTACTTTCTGTTCTTTAAAATGGTGTATCAACTATAATTAAGTAGTGGAAACCGAGTGATTTTTTGATATTTTTTACCTGTATTATTTAAAATTATTTCTTTTACAAAAATTACATAAACATTGGTTTTAGAAAATCACTTTAGTTAAAATTATTTAAACGTTGATATTTAAAAATTTTTCAAAATCAAAGTCCATCTCTTCGTTAGCATTATCTTCAATCTTCCTCTGACACCTCAGTTATCTTAGAGTTCCCACAATTAGTACCCATGCACATGCACCCTTTGCAGAATATTGAAAAACTAATTCCTATCTTCCTACAACCGCAGTTTTTTGTACATCCTTTGGTACATTTACATTCTATTTTTTCAAGCAAAGCTTGTGGTACAGAAGCTTTTACAGTAAATATTGGAATTAATCCATATTTTGAAGTTTGACCTGCCGAGTCAAGTGGATCCAAAATATTACCTATAAAAAATAAGATTAAATCATAACAGACAATCACATAAAAAAATTATAATGAGAAATTTAAAAAATAATTATGAAATCAAAAATTGTTGCAAGTACCTACTTATTACATTTTGAAAAAGCATATCTTATTCAAAAATAATCCTAGAATTTTTTATAATACACCGTTTTAAAGTAAACAGAATAAGCTTTCTTTTTTATTATATGATATACATATACCTAAATGTAGAAAAAAAAGTTATAATGGGAAATTTAAAAAATAATCGTAAAAAATATAAAAACTCGTTAAAAGTATAAAATTTTGAAAAAGGTAACCTCTTTAAAAGAAGTCGTAAAACATTATACAGTAGAAAATTTTAAAGGTAATTGGTTTCTATTCCTCTTACATGTACCATTGCATATGCCTAAAGTTACGTAGAAAAAATTACAGAACAATATTTGCGAAATAACAAGGAAAATTGCCCAAAATTGCTGTGAGTGGCGATCTTTGAAAAATCATATTTAGAAAACTGTAAATCCTAATGACCTCTACCAAACACCATTTTAAAGAGAAAATATGTAAGTTTTTTTTATGTGAAGCAATGTCTATACCTATATGCCCGTGGACAAAAGTTATGGGACAAAAAACAAAATTTCTTTCTTATGTGTTTCTTTTTGCTTTTTCTTTTGAATATATTTTAGTAAAAAAAAGAATCTTTGACTTTAAAAAGTTATATTTAGATAATAAATTTAACCAGGAATAATTTTTATGTAGACGTGTTTGTACCAAAAGTGCATAGAACTCACCCTAATGTAACCTGTGCCCAGGGACTAATTCACCCATTTCTCAAAAACGCACCCCTTTAAATGGTAGCACTCCGCGGTTTTTTCATATAAAGAGATTCATTGACCATATGAAATAATTAAACCCCGTTAACGTTGTAGTTCCTTTCTATAGTACATAATCAATAGCCTATAAAAGTAACCGAGAAAAACCGTTTTAAAAATTTTTTGGCAATGCCTCCTCTAAAGAACGTTGATAACCTGAAAGAATTAAGTTTTCTGGTCGTTTTCTCCAACATTTTTGTCAGACAATTACATTTTTTGTTTAAGAATACTTGTAACCTACTACTTTTGGCGGAAAAATGGTTGTGAAGATAAGGGATCCACGAACCCAGCATAGTTTAAAAGTATAGTTTACTACTAAAAAATAAATGTTTTGTCCGACTATCGATTTGCCTCAATATTTTTGTCGGAGACTTAGATTTTTTCTTCTTATTTTTCTTCTTCTTATAATAGGTCTCTTGGCCTGTTCCTTACCGATATTGAGCTTGTATTCGTAGCTGTGATGTTGACTGCCAGCTATCTCGCCACCTTTTAAAGGACCTTCCTATTGGTCTCTTGCCTGTTGGCTTCGAATACCTGGCTATATAAGATTTTTAGATCTTTTGATTTACAATATAATTACTTATAACCTCCTATTTTTGCCGGAAAAATGGTATTACCCGGTCATATTACCTGTATGCACGCCAATGGTGAATACAAGATTCTTAATTGTATGCCAAAAAATGCCCAATAACTATCTCTTAAAATTTAGCAAATTTCATTTGCATATCTTAACCGGTTTTAGAGCAATAAATAAATCGTCAATTTGTAAGAAAAAATTCAACATCCCGTATCTCGGACGCGAAGCATTTGCGGACATATGTTTATAAAGCAAACGGTCATTATTTTTTTATTCAGAATTACCCCTTAAAGTTTGTCGCACTTATTTAGAAACACCCTGTGTTGATGAAAAACGTTGCTAGTTGTTTTTGATATCTGTAGTATTTTCCCTTGGGATTAGCTGGAGCAAATAATAGTTTCTTCCTATTTACTACATTTATTTAAATCAAACTCTTACTTTACATTTACATCTTTCATATATAAAATATAATTCATAACTTCTATCTTCTTGACATGACAATTGACATTGACCTAAAGTAGCCTGTATGACACAGAATGTAACTAGGAGGTTTTTAGCGATTCACTCAACACCCTCCCTCGCTAAAAATCTCTAAGACCTAAATTCAATTTTAAATTTGAGAATGATATATATGGTAAACCTTTAGTTAGAATATCGGCTTCCTGACATTTTGTATCAACATACTTCAAGTCTATCTCATTTTTCTTAAACTGTTCATTTACAAAATGATATTTTAAATCAATGTGCTTAACCCTACGATTGTTCTCTGGATTTTTAATAAGAGCAATGCATCCCTGATTATCTTCTAAGTAAGTTATTTTATTAAAATGAATTCCAAAATCCATCATCAATTTCTTTAACCAAATACCCTCACTCACAGCACTACATAAAGAAACTAGCTCGGCTTCAGTTGTAGATAGTGTTACACAGTTTTGCTTTTTAGTAACCCAATGTATAGTATTCCCAAATAGCTTGAACAAATACCCAGTAATAGATTTCCGGTCATTTACATCATTTCCCCAATCAGCATCCAAAAAGCAAATTAGACTTTCATCGTGTTGCCGTTTAAATTTTAATCCCACATGTTGTGTTTTCTTTAAATATCTCAATACCCCTTTTAAATATACCCAAACTTCATCTGTTGCTTTATCTTGATATCTACTAAAGAAATTTAATGCATAACAAATATCAGGACGAGATCCTAACATTAAATACATAATAGAACCTATAAGCTGTCTAATTGGCTTGGTTGTTAAGGTATCATTATTAGATAAGACGATTTTTAATTTTGGGTCAATTGGTAAATTACAACCCTTACATTCTATCATGTTGAACTTATTAAGAATTTTATCAATGTATTTTGACTGATTTATTTTTAAAATTCCAATATCTCTTTTATATTCTATTTCAATTCCCAAAAAATTTTTAAGCTTCCCCTTGTCCTTTATTTCAAATTTATTCATTAGTTTGCTCACAACTTCATTAATTTTTGTTAAGTCTGATCCTACTATCATTATGTCATCAACATATATCAGTAAATATATTTTAGTATTTTGGTCAGTTAATACATACAAACAATGATCATTCATAGATCTATTAAACCCCAATTCAATCAAATAATTATTTATTTCATTATTCCAACACTTAGACGATTGTTTTAAACCATATAAAGATTTCTGTAACTTTAAAACTTGATTATTCTTAGTAAAAAATCCATCAGGTGGATAAATGTAAATATCCTCATTTAATTTTGCATTTAAAAATGCTGTCTTAACATCTAACTGTCTGAAATGATAACCATATTGATTTCCGATACTTAGTAATGCCCTGATAGTTGTTAACCTCGCCACTGGTGAATATATCTCATTATAGTCTAAATTTTCTTGTGCAAAGCCCCTGACTACTAACCTAGCTTTATATTTATCCTCCTCTTTCTCTTCATTCATCTTGTAATTAAATACCCACTTCGTATCTAATATTTTGTCATTTGGCCTATCCATTACTAACCAAGTTTTATTTTTTTCTATGGAATCGAGTTCCCTTTTTATAGCCAGTTCCCATTGTATTTTATCTGTCCTATTTCTTAGATCATTAAAGTTCTCAGGAACATCATCAATAAATCTCATTGCATCAAATGCCATATAAAGCTCATAATCGTCATATTTTGGATGAGGTTTCACCTGGCGTCTGCTTTCTCGGTTATTCTCAGTTTCACTATACCTTTTATGCATGTTCTCATTCTCCTCAAAACTTTCAACTTTGTTATTTACTGAATTCTCAGATTCATTTAATTCATCTTCCAACATTTCTCCCTCGACTTCAACTTCTGTTTTACTTTTACCATAAACAAAACAATTTTCCTTAAAAATGACATCCCTAGATACGATAACCTTTTTCTTTTCAATATCCCATAATCTATATCCTGTTGGAGCATATCCTATCATTATACATTTATTTGCTTTCGAGTCAAACTTACCTCTTTCTTCTTTTCTTACATGACTGTATGCCAAACTTCCAAATACTCTAAGATTACTTACATTAACTTTCTTGTTGTCCCAAATTTCAGCAGGTGTTTTATTTTCATTTAATGTATTAGCTGTACATCTATTTATTACATAATTTGAATACCATATTGCTTCTCCCCATAATTGTTTTGGTACCCCTGATTCTGAAATAATTGCTCTAGCCCGTTCTACCAATGTTCTATTTTTCCTTTCAGCTTTGCCATTTTGTTGTGGCGTATATGGTGTAGTATAGTCTAAAACAACTCCATTATCTACACAAAATTTCCGTAATTCTCCCGATATATATTCACCTCCATTGTCGCACCTCAATTTTGAAATTCCAAAGCCAAATTTTGCTTTTGTCATATTATAGAATTCTACAAATTTTTGGAAAACTTCATTCTTTTGTTTTATCATATATACTGCAGTAAAATTTGAAAAATCATCAATGAACGTAACAAAATACTTACTACCGTCATGACAAATTGAAGAGATGGGGCCACACACGTCACTACATATTATTTCTAATAACCTCGTACTTTTAGTTCTAGTACCAAATGGCCTTTTTGATATTTTCCCTTCTACACAAGGTTCACAAAACTCAATATTTGATATTCGAACATTTTCTATGCCATTTACTATTTTGTTTTTTATTAAACTTTTAAGATCTGGAAAATTTATATGTGCAAATCGCTTATGCCATTGTAAAAATTCATTATTTTCAGTAACCACATTTTGACATTCATGTTTATCAATCTCAAATGTAATTTCATATAAGTTATTTCTATTTCCTATTCCCAGAATTCCTTTATCATTTACAAATTTAACTATACCGTCTACAAAAATTACTTTCATTCCAGACATTTCCAATCTTTTTACACTTAATAGATTTTTTCTTAAATTAGGAACATATAATACATTTTTAATTACACATTTAATTCTGTTATTTTTAACATGACTTATTACATTTATATTTCCTACCCCAGTAGCTAATAAAAAGTTATCTTTCTTTGCAATTGCTATTTTAATGGGTTCTTTTAGCATAATTATATCTGAAAAAACTTCTTTATTATTTACAAGATGGTCAGTACAGCCAGAATCAATAAAAAAGGTGACAGAATTAAAATTATTATGTTCTAACTCAGTGTCATACATGCTTTTGGTCAAAAAGGATACCTTACTTACTTCCCCACACACTTCATCTACTTGTTCTTCTAATGGTCGCTGTTCTGTAAAATTACTACTTCCTGCTCTATATTCACTTCTGTGATTGTACCCACTAGAATTATTATAACCTCTTCTGTAGCTTCCTCTGTGATTGTACCCTCTAGAATTATTATAACCTCTTCTGTAGCTTCCTCTGTGATTGTACCCTCTAGAATTATTTTGATTTCTTTGCATACCTTGATAGTTTTGTGTCATGGCAGGTTGATGGTTTCTTCTATAATTTTGGTCGTCATAATTTGATTGAGTTCTGGTATTTTCATTCTGTGTATTTGTACAGAACTTCTTAATGTGTCCGGGGAATCCACATTTGTAACAAATTACATTCATAGTACTAAACGCTGCCTGATTTTCAACTGGTTCATAACTCTTATTTCCTAGCTGTCTTTTTTCTTCTTCGCCCTGTAATTTCTGCTTCATATTTTCATATGTTAAGTGGGCATCTGCTAGATTTTCAATAACTGTGATAACTGTTTCATAAGACTTCGGGAGTGCCATTAGTAGATTACATATTAAGTCTTTTTCTGCAATCTCCACTCCGGATGATTTTAGTTGTCTTAAAATATCTTCAAATTGGGTTAAAAACTGTTGCAGAGATTCGCCTTCTTTTAATTTTATGGTAAGTAATTTCCTTTTTAGATATAATTGCCCATGCAGCCCTTTCTTTTCAAACTTTTGTTTTAAAACATTCCACATACCATACGCCGTCTTCTGTTCTCGCAATACTTCTAAATGTACATCAGAAACACACTGAACTATTATATACTTTGATTTGTTATCATTGCTTTTGTGTGATTTCTTCTGAGTTTCTGTCAGGGTGGTATCTTCTGCATCTATACATTTTTCAATATAATCAGTCACTCCAGCTTCTGCTAATATCATCTCCATTCGGAACTTCCAATTAAGATAGTTATCGTTTGATAATAGTTCAATATTATATGATTTACTATTCATTGTCACGTTTCTGGATGGATAACCTCAAAACTTTTTTATTCCTTCTTTTATTTTTGTCATCAGCGTCTTGGGCACATAACCTTTTGATATCTGTAGTATTTTCCCTTGGGATTAGCTGGAGCAAATAATAGTTTCTTCCTATTTACTACATTTATTTAAATCAAACTCTTACTTTACATTTACATCTTTCATATATAAAATATAATTCATAACTTCTATCTTCTTGACATGACAATTGACATTGACCTAAAGTAGCCTGTATGACACAGAATGTAACTAGGAGGTTTTTAGCGATTCACTCAACAGTTGTTAAAGTCTTAAAGTACCTAACTTTTTTATTATCCAACATAAGAGAATGAATCGAAAAGCAAAATGTTAAGATAGCTTAAGGTTACAGTTGAGTTTTAATTTTAATATTTTATATACGCTAGAATATTCTACAGGGTGTTCCAAACTTTGAGAAAAAAACACACTATCATTTTTACACCCGGTATACAATGACACTTATCTGTTTAGCAACAATATTATTACGTCGATATTCTCAAAGAATAAAGCTATAACATAAAAAAAAACCACTAAAATCGGACAAAAGGTTTAGGAAATATGAGACATTAAATATGTCCCATTTTTAAGATGGTGCGTTAATTTTGGCGCTTAGTGTATGTATTGATGCGGAATGGGACGTTTCGGCGTCGCCGTTTCGGCGTGGCCATTTCGGCGTGGCCGTTTGGGCGTAGAGCCGTTTCGGCGTAGGCCGTTTCGGCGTCGGCCATTTCGGCGTCAGAAATTTTATTTTAGTTGACTAAATACCTACATTGAGGTTTATTGGTCAGGCAATTTTTTGGAAAAAAATCTTTTAATATAGTTATTTAAATACATTGGAGTTCATTGGTCACACAATTTTAACATTAATGGTCAAGTAGAAAAATAAACTAAATATATTTCTTTTATAAACATTTTGTTATATTTTATTCTGCAAATACCTATATTGGATTTTTTATTAATGCATATTAATAATAATTGCTGTTCTCTTAATTGTCCCAGAGCTAATTAGATGATAACTGACATTTTTCAACTTTAATTAGACATACATTATATGGTATATAGACGGAGAATTTTAATATTGTTAAAATATCTTTTTTAAGCAAAAATATTTGCAGAATGTATATTTTTATAACCCTACATGGGGATGGCCCGTTTCGGCGCCGGCGATTCGGCGCCAGCGATTCGGCGTCGGCGTTTCGGCGCCTGCCGGTTCGGCGCCCGCCGATTCGGCGCCCGCCGATTCGGCGCCGGCTGATTCGGCGACAGATACTTTGGCAAAGTGAGAGAGAAAAAAAATAGTTGTTAATGTATGATAGTCTGAAATTTTCTTTAACAAAAAATGTAGAGTCAGGAGAACAATTTTCGACATTTTAATTTTAGAAGATGTAAAATAATACCCGAAAGTTAGGTTTGGACCGAAGGGTTAGGTCTTCCTCCTTTGAAAATTGTACTGTATAATATATAATATATATAATATATTAATTTTTTAATTAATTATGTGCAACTAAATAGCTTACATTTACAAAAGTTGGAAAAAATAACATTTAATATATTTTTTTAGTGTGGTATAGATATAAATCAAGAGCCTCTTAAATTTCTAAAAAAGTAACGTAGGTATAATCTAATGTCTTACTAATAGACTCCAATGTAGGTATTTAGTCAACTAAAATAAAATCTCTGACGCCGAAATGGCCGACGCCGAAACGGCCTACGCCGAAACGGCTCTACGCCCAAACGGCCACGCCGAAATGGCCACGCCGAAACGGCGACGCCGAAATGTCCTAGACCCGTATTGATGTGATCTTTATTATTGATATGAGATAATATTCTTATATGTCATTTAATTTAATCAAAGCATTAATAATAATCTAATTAATTTACCAGATCACATATCAATATGTTTTCAATCTCAGGGCGAATTATAAAATTAATTACTTACTCTCGTGGCTTCTAAGTATTTCTCAATGGTTCCTAATCGGGATAGGAAAGAAAAGAGTAAAATAATACACACATATGGGTTACAGTTATAATCAAAATATTGTTTATTTTATTTAAAGGCAATCACTACTTAATATGTGCTAGATCTTATTATTCTTAAACATAACATTTACAAATGGGAATCTTATTTCCTTTTGGTTTCCAATTGAAAGTTTTTATTAACATTTAACTATTAGGATTTATTAGCAACAATTCTATTTAAGTTTGATGAAGCTTTTCTGATATTATTTATTATGTTCTTCAATTTATAATGTGCTATTTAATACGAAAAACCCATACATTCATGTCCAAACAAATGAGACTGACCTTTTTCTGGTGAACTGAGAATGTCTTCACACAAGACCCGTTTCCTGCTATCCTTGGCTGCGATCAAAACCTCGTCCTGGTTTTCAGTAATGTTCTCCTTTGAAAACTAGCTCGTATAGCTCTCGCTCCTGCTTCTGTCGTGATGCTGTATTCTACCTTTTTCGAAACTGCAATCAGCTACCAGGACACTCTTGGCTCAAGGAGGTTCTTTTACTCTCAACCTGGCCTACCTCTCGTTCCACGATAGATACTCCACACTCACGGAACTACACCGGCTTTCTCACTCTCCGTACACTACCGTCTACTACTGGACTTCACTTCTCGACAGCTCAAAACATTCTGATCTCTATTTTTCATTCATTTCCCTACTTTCTAAATATCCCTTCCAGTTTCACAAATCAACCTTCCACCACCAACTCTCATTCGCAGTATTCCTCAAAACCAATTTTTAATCTTTCTAAATATGCTTAATGGATTTCAAAAAAGAAATAGTTAATTCCCATTCTAAAATTACTTTCTACTATTTACAAAATTTAATGACCTATTCTCTATTTCAACTCAGTCTTATTTAGCATCGGCTAATGATCGAACCTTCCGCGAACAACGATAATGACCTATTATCGATTTCAACTGAGTCTTATTTAGCATAGGCTAATGATCGAACCTTCCGCGAACAACGATAATGGTACGCGCCATTCACTTTGTTTATTCTCGGCGCATTGTCCCGAGTTTCTTTTAATCACTTCTTAAAATTAAATATACCAATTTGTTGTATACAGGTTGTTCTAAATTTATATGCCCGTGGTTGAGAAAATTGAAAATATTTTATATTAAATTGAATTTTGTCTATAATTATCAAAATTTAATTTTCATATCAAATAGAAATATAACAAAGTATCTTCGATATTATGTTATTGACTTATTAAACTGGTTGCCAGTATATCAACACTAAGTAATGACCGACAACGTTTTGAAGTTACAAATAATTAGGGCTTACAATACCGGGATTCCGGGATCCCGAATACCGGGATCCCGGACGATATTTTCCGGTATTCGATACCGGTATTTATAATAAAAATACCGGTATTTCGGTATCAGCTTAATTTATAAAAATGGAATTGATGCACAATAAACTTTCTTAAGATATTTTTTGCTATTACAAGAAATTATTTTTGAAGATAAACTACCAATATCTTGAAATGAAAAATTCTTAAATATTTAAAATTAGACTACTTTATTTTATAAATAAGCCGAAAGATTTATTAATCAGAATTGTTTTTACATTTTCAGATCTATTTTTCATTTTTTTTGTGTATTGTGGTGTATAAATTAGGCTCACTTATTTTCTGAATTATTAATAATAATTGAAAATATATAGCGGTCTAAATACAGACTAATCCATATAAAATATTTGTCACAGTAAGTTAATCTTTGTATTAATCTATTTTAAAGTTAAATTAATTTACAAATAGCAAATTTCATGAGTAAAAGTACTATCCTATTATATGCAAAATTTATCCTAGAACCAAATATATAGTTTTTCTATTTGCACATTTTTTCTATCTATCTATTCCTACTCTCTAGGAATGTTATAAACAACATCTACTCATTTCAAAACAAAATTTAATAGGTTTCATATATTATTTAATAACACGTCGATATTACAACTGAGGATAGTATAAATATAACGCGTATATTTTTATTCATAATACCGGTTTTAATACCGGGATCCCGGTATTTGAAATTTTAAATACCAAATACCGGTATTGAGATTTTGGCTCGGTATTGTAAGCCCTACAAATAATCCTTTTGAATAATTTTTTTAAATTCAAATATTCCAATTAAAAAAAAAGGTTTTCTACTTTTTAAATTTTTTTTTTAAATTTCTCCCACATAGAAGATTTGGTGAGTCGTAGATCAAGTAAAACTGTATGAATCCTCTGTTTTTTGTGTTATTATACCTATATCTATTATTTGGCAGTTTTGTCCCTTAAGATTTATTTCTGCATTTATATTATTATAGTATTGTCTTTAAGACATAACACGATTTACGGATGTTTTAAACAACCCTGTAATAAAAGGACAACCGGTTGCTTTTAAATTCCGAAATAATATTACCTCCTTGGTATAATCTAGTTGTATATTTATGAAGTCGCGATTCGTATTCCTTTTCATAATTAAGCAAAAAAATCTCGCTCATTTGAAAGAAGACAAAAGAAAGAGCAATCCTTTGATGTGAAAAACCAAACAGAAAAGCAGGAACTGATAAATACGGTCGCGAAAAAGTCTTTTTCATTTTTTATGCCCTAGAGCGGTTCTTTAATTAAAAATGGTGAAAAATCAATTTCTAAAAGGTATTGAAAATACCTGATTTGGAAGAAATTAATTGCTAAAATCTTTTATGGAAGTCAAAAGAGCAGCACTTGCTTTATATGTGTTTATTAAATACCTTGAAAGCATCGTGGAATGTGCATTCACTGGATATATACGATTTCTGTAGATTTTTAAAGATATACCAAACAAAGTACAAACAAATCAATACATGCATATTTGATTTGTAAAAATAAATGCTTAAACTGAAAAAACTTTTAGAATCTCGTGACTCTCATTTCACGTGAGTACGCAGATAGATTCTTCCGAATATGTGAGTATTTGATTCAGTGAGTTTCGTCTAAAATAATTTTTCTAATAATTTTTTCTTTTCTTCTAGTCTTCGTCAATACACTGCTGAATGTAGACCTCTGTTAGGATTTTCCGTTCGTTTTAGCCTTCTGCGACTTTTGTTCAGTTAAGTCAACAATACGACAATAATATTGGGGACAAAATGCAACCTTGTCTGACTCATTGTTTTATGGAAATTTTGTGAGTGTAGCTATCTCCGATTTTTACGGTGTCGGTTTGATTCCAGATTACAGATTCTTCTAGTCCCACATTTTTTAGTATCTGTATTAAATTTTTCATGCTTTGCTTTATCTAACGCCTTTTTGAAATCCACAAAGTATCACAAATTTTTTCTTTGGTCATGGCATTGTTATAATAGAATATTTACCGCAAAAAGTGCCTTCTTAGTTCCTGTAGCAACTCTAAAACCAAATTGGGTTTGTTGAGCTTGAGTAGTATTTTTACGAAAATCTTAAGAGTGTGGCTCATTAGTCTAATTAATCGATATTCGGAACACTTCCTAGCATTGTGTTGTTTAAGTACTGCCACAAAGATAGACTTGAGCCAGTCTGTGGGAATCACTGCAGTGTTTTACATTATAAAGTACTACTTTTATGGTATCTTGATAATATATTAGTTTTATAAACTCAGTCGGTGTATCATCTAGACCACAAGGTTTCTTAATTTTAACATTTTAATAGCATGTTCTACATATTTTGCTAGAATTTAATATTATGTCTGTAAGCGTCAAAAAACTCGTACATTTGTTGCATATTTTTTCATTTGCATATTTTGTTCCTAATTGTTGTCAACAAGTACAAAGGAAACTTGTTTTTTAAAATTCCCCATATTTCTTTTACTTTTTCGTGAACATTAACTAAGTCGTGCCTAAATATTATCTCTCTTTTAATTCTCCGCAGTGGATGTCCACATTTTGTTTAATTTTACTTAATAAGTCAACGATGCTTCATAAATTTCAAGATATCTTCTGTTTCTGTCATCCATTTATTTTTTATTATTAAATTACTTCCATAATAATGGTTTCTGCCGATTTCGTTAACTTGGTTTTTAAATTCATTTCATAGTTCCTCTGAATTTTTCTAGGTGTTCTCCGATTTTCTTTATTTCATTTTTTAATTCTTGTTTAATGTTATCTATTACGCTGATATCATCTAAGTCAAGTACACTATTGATTTTGGTACTCAATTTATTTTAGCATTAGTTTAATATCTACCTTAAGAGGTTGGTGATCAGATTCAATATCTTCTCCTGGAAAAGTAGTGAGTTTTTTGACGGCATTTTGCATATAATCTATTTGATTTTATGAAGACCCAGAGTATCATCAAATGAGGCTTTCTAAATACCGGGTGGTTATAATGAGTATGCCGTTTTCTTAACAGAAACAGAATTCTTGTAATCTCTGTCCTCGATAATTGGGTTATTGAAGATCCAAATGACCCACACTGTGACCTTGTCGCCCTTCCCTAATGTTTTGCATTAAAGCTTATATTATTATATTTCTTATATGTATACAATATAATTTAGCTAAGGAAAACCTGCAAACAATGGGGCTGTTTTATGGAGACTTAAGTTGCCGACTCTGCAGCAGAGAACCTTCAACAGTTAACCATAGCCTGATGAATTGGGTGGCATTAGATCGCAGGTGGCAAATACTTATTGTAGACTAGCAAGTGACTTTAAAAATATATGGTACCCATCCACTAGATCCTATACACTAGATACTAGACACTAGAGACTACACATTTTTAAATATGATCATGTGACTCTAAAAACATATAAAACACATGCACTAGAGTCTAGAAAATAGACACTAAACCCTACTAAACACTTTTTGGAGATGACCAAGTGACCCTAAAAGGGCACTAGGTTTCAGTACTCTGGAATGGGTATCATGTATGAATCGTCATCATCAATGACGTTTCAACTCTTCGTGAGTCTTAGCCGCGTTTACTATTGCCTTTTATGTTTGTCGGTTCTGTGCCATTATTTACATTGTCTCACTCCCAGTTTCTCAAGATCTTCTCTCAATATATCTTTCTACATTTTTTTTGTGTCGTCCTATAGACCTGCTGTCATCTGGTCTTTCCCAAAATACATTGTTTATAAGGCGAATCATGAATGAATGGATGATATTTATACTATAAGTCGATAATTAAGTATGACTATATTAAGTTAGAGATGGAAAAAAAGACGAATACTAAAAGTAAAGAAATTATTTTAAAATTCATATATTGAATGCCTGTACCTTAAATATATTTAAAAAGGTTAACACTAGGAGTGTAAGATAACACAAAAAACGACTTTCGAGCAATTGATAACTCTCTTATAAATTCTGGAAGCACCGCTTTTTATCTTGAGATAAATCTGTGTTTTATTTACTATGACGACTTCTAAATTATATTGCATCATCCTACTTGGGATAAAAATATAATCTGTAATTCTTTCTGGATAATTTTATGCAGATTTAGACAGGACACGTATTTCCGTGCACAATCCCACTCACATATCCTTTTTTTCGGCAAAAATATTAGCAAAAATAAAATTAATATTCATGTTGTAAAAGCTAAACAGTACGTTTTTTCTCCTGTATAAATTTTTTGAATATACGGGTATATCCGCACAAATAAAATATATTATCCGAGAGAATTAATCAGTATTCTAAAAAGGCACGCGGTCAACCCAACCAACGTTCGCAATTCCAAAAATAATGGCCCGAACTACACGTATAATATGTAGATACAGAAAGTAATTAAAAGAATTTAATGTTCCAAATATAAAATTCGCCTTTATGCGCTTTCCTAAACCAAACCATTGGCGTAACAATAGATGTTTTAAAATATTTTCTAGAACCTGCTTTTGTGCATCAGGTCGAATGCACAGAGATTCCTTCTCCACTTTTCTGACTATTGTGTTATCAGGTTTGATGCTCCAGTTTTCTAGCTTCTGGTTTAGTACATAAGAGACGAAGTGGTTGATGCTCTAACTAAGCAATATCCAATGTGCATGTTTACCCAGTAAATCAACCTTGGCTACCATCATAGCTATCTTAATTTTATTCACTGCCACCCTCAATAGCATGCTTGTATCAACACAATACCAAGCTCGCAAGTGCTTCAACTATGAGGTTCTTCTTCGTCCTGGATTGCGATTGCCTGCTATTTTTCCTGGCCTAATATTTTGCAGCAACCTATATTTTTGACCTCTCATTACCTGTCCGAAATACTTCAGCTTTCTCTGCTTAATGCTTTTTATAATCTCAGTAGTCTTGCTGAGACGTTCTAGTATTGTGGAGTTTCGAATCTTCTTCACACAAGAAACTTTTAAAATTCTTCTACAGCACCACATTTCAATAGCCTCAAGGCGATTTAGATCGATTTTATTGACAGTCCAGGACTCGACACCATAAAGTAAGACCGAGAACATGTAGCAGAGAAGTAGGCAGATCCTCAATGCAAATTCTAGCCTGCTCTATCCTAGATCTAATTTCGCCTTGACTTTCTGCGTTACAATTTAATTGCGGTTTAAAGTAAACGATTTTATCAACTTGCCCAAGTTTGGTATTATTTACGTACAGGGTGGAAGGCACTTATGGAATAAAATTATTTCTCATCATAGCATTTAATAAAATCATTTAATATTTCTACATAAACATTAGGGTTTCAACTTAATAAAATATCCATACACCAAGTCAAGGTCATTGCAATGACTTACATAAATGACAAAAAGATGATAAATAACAACAATATAATATTATCTCAATCTTTAACTTCAACAAGCTAACATCTTCTGAATATTGAATTTGAGAATTCACAATCAAAATTGATCTTTCTCATTACTTTCTGTTTAATAATTTTTTTTTTTTGTTTTTTAATTTTTTTTTTTTTAACTTAACACAGTGTATGTAAGTTGGGCCAATTAGTCTCAAAATCAAGCATGTCATAAATTAATTTAATAGTTGATTAGTACAAACATCTAAGGTACATTTCCTTTATCAATTTCATTGTAAAAAAATTTTCAATTTTCCTTTCAATATGTTTAAAATATTCATGTTTCAACGTCAGCTGTCAACGTCAACGCAGAACAGATAAAAGCAGATTTGAATATCCGACCTTGTCAGTCAGTTGTTGTTACTAGGCCAAGGATGGACGGGTGATATCGACACCCGTACCATGAAAAAAGTTTATATGTTTTTGTGCAACGTGTATGTGGCCGTTTCTTTCTGTTTTTTTGCTGTTTGCTGTTGTACGGAGGACTAACTTAGCATTCACAATTTAAAAATCAAATTTACTTTCCTAAGATGCACTTGTTTACACCTCTATGTAGCGGTACTTTTTTAGTATTTGACGTAAGTAAAAAAAGAGTTTTGTACTTCTTTTTCTTACAAGATCTCTTTTTTTATTTTAGCATTAGCTCCGATGATGACGTTTATGTCGAAAGCGCTCAGCTAAGGAAATAAATTATTTACACACTTTGACATACTACATTTTTATTTTCCCTTATTAAAAATTATTTCTGTCCTTGTTTCAAAAAACTACAAAAAATGCTGAGACCCGTCGATTTTGAAATAAAAATGTACACTTTTTAAACATAAATTTAAATGTACAGGGTGATCCTTGCAAGTCTAGCAGAGTCCATAACATTTATTTTTAACGGAGCACCCTGTATATTCTTATATTTTTAAAAGCTGCTTAGCAACCTGATTTATACCTGAATAATACAGGGTGAAATTTTGAAAGTAACAAGTATGGAAACCACTTATGGAATAAAATTATTTGTGTCCTTATTTTAAAAAATTATAAAAAATACTGGGACATTTCAACTTTTAAATTCAAATGGGCGTTTTACAAACATAAATTAAAATATACAGGGTGATTCACGCAAGTACGGCATAGTTAATGATCTTTAGTTTTAATGGATCACCCTATATATTTTTATATTTTTAGAATCTGATAAACAACTTCATATCAAAAACTTATACACCTATTATATAGGATCTATTGTGAATAATACAAGGTGAAATTTTAAAATTATGTATAATTTTCGTTAAGATATTAAATACCTATATAAAATTTTGAAATTAATAATTTATCATGCTTTAAATAACAGTATTATTTTTTAAATTAGCCAAATAAAGGCATACATTTTCTAAACTAAGCATTAAATCTATTGGGTTTTGTATTTAATATCCTGACAAAATTTATAAATAATTTCAAAATTTCACCTTGTATTATTCATAATAGACCCTACATAATACACTTTTTTGAGGATGTTTAGCAGATTCTAAAAATATAAAAATATACAGGGTGATCCATTAAAACTAAATATCATGGACTACACTGTACCTGCGTGAATTATCCTGTATATTTAAATTTTTGTTTGTAAAGCGCCTATTTGAGTTTAAATGTTAACGTATGCCAGTAATTTTAATATTTTTTTAAAATAAGGACACAAAAAATTTTATTCCATAAGTGGTTTCCATACTTGTTAATTTCAAAATTTCACCCTGTATTGTTCATAATACACCCTGCATGATATAGTTAATTGAAATTAGGTTGTTAAGCAGCTTTTAAAAATATAAGAAAATTAAAGAATATGGGGTGTTCCATTAAAAATAAAGCATATGGGCTCTGCTAGACTTGCAAGGATCACCCTGCATATTTATATTTATGTTTAAAAAGTGCACACTTTTATTTAAAAATCGACGAGTCTCAGAGTTTTTTATAACTTTTTGACAGAAAAAGGACAGAAATAATTTTATTCCATAAGTGCCTTCTACACTGTATATAGACGGTTTTATATTCTATTGTTTATTTATTACGAGTATTTTGGTTTTCCGTGTGTTCAGATTAGATTCCGTAGTATTTGCAGATTTTCTTGACTAGAAGCTAGGAGTACTGTATCGTCCGCATATCGCAAATTATCGATGACTTCACCGTTCACAATTATTCCTTCTTGTTTTTCAGAAAGCGCATTTCTGAAAATTCTTTCGGAGTAAACGTTGAAAATCAGGGGTGACAAGAGGCGTCTTTGTCGTACCCCTCTTTTAATAATAAGAGCCTGTGATTTCACACCATTTACTAAAACTGATGTTGTTTGATTCCAATATAAATTTGCAATTATTCGAACATCTCTGCGCTCCAAGCCAATGTCTTTTAGAACTTCGATCAATATAGAGTGCTTAACACGATCAAATGCCTTTTGGAAGTCAATAAAACAACAGTATATGTCTACAGATATATCTCGACATATTTAAGCAAGTACGTTCATCCCAAACAGCGGCTTGTTATTTTAGAGTTTATTTCATACATTTTATTTAATAATGTTACTATTATCTCTTTGATTAAGGGAATGATATAAGAGGCACACCTGCGGTAATATCTAGATGAATAAGCATATTCCTGGAGAATAGGATAGTAGTATCCCCTCTGGATAAATCATGCATCAAACAAGGGCATGTGCAGGATGTCTACCAGAAGCAGTTCTGTCACCTCTATTTTGGACAACCTTTGAATATGATCTAAAAAATCTGTCCACAAAAGACTTTTACTGTCTCTGATACGCTGACGAAGTTGTAATAGTTGTCAGAGACAAATTTGCCTACATGTTGTCTGGAAGAATGCAAATAGCCCTAAATATAGTTGATAACTGATGTAGATAAGAGAGATTGATTGTCAAAGCTCAAAAAACCAATCATCAATTTCACAAAAAAGACGGTATTAAAAGGTTTTTTCTACGACCGTTTAATAACATGCTCATTATTCGCTATTTTTTCATAGATAATAGCACCCATTACTGTACCCGTGAGTAATAATTCATTACTCACTGGCTGAAGTTACTCACGGGTCATTTCTCACGGGCTGAAGTTAGTTTCAAGTGGCGCATGCCTCTTTTAATATTAATCGTATATAAAAGGCAAATAAAATTACTTAAACTTGTTCATTTAATACAATAATTATTGTAATTTATACCAATAATTAACTTCGAAAAATTTTTAAAGGAATTTAACTGTAACGATGTCAGTATATTTTTTACGTTTATATCTTGTTTACTAAAAAGTTTGACGTTTATCATTTAATCTAGTGAGAGTGACATTAGCGCATTTTGTTTATGTTAATTGGAATTTATAACTAATATTGTGTTTTTTTTTCAAGTCATATTGTGTTAAATATGTTATAACATTATGTATAGTTATATTATTATATTATACATATATAGTTAAATGTAAATATACATTATAACTATTGAAATACATCCACCCACAACAGCCATTTCCTATTTATTAGATTCACTGACAGTAGGTACAAATTTAAGCTTATAATTTTTCGGAAACGAATAGAACTTATATTGACTATTTCTAGTTGTATTTTTACAATAAATAAGAATTTAGTAATATTAGGCAACCAATTATTCAGCCACGTACTAGGGGTAAATATCATTTAGGTATTTTTGTAAATTATTATAATTTAAATCTCGAGTGGTTAATAATTAAATTTTTTACTAATTAAAATAAAAAAAGGTCGTAGAAAAAGTATAGTATTCTACTCGCATGTAATGACCATTACTCACTCTGATAAATTACGACACTCGCCTACGGCTCGTGTCGCAAATTTCATCATCGTGAATAATAGCCATCATTACATGTTCGTTGAATAATATACGGGGGCATCCATAAACTACGTCGTTGAGAAGAGGGAGGGGGGCTTGCTTATTACGACGGAATACGACAGGGGGAGGGGGGGGTATGAGTGACCATTCGACGTCGTTTAATATATTGGTAGCTATACCTATTTAAATTTGTCGCTATTGTGTCTATAAAAATAATTTTTTACTAGCTTCTACCAGCATTAAAGTATCAGATATTCATATAAAAACGTATAGTTGTTGATACGAAATTGAAAATAGAACAAAACGTTTACGAATAAAAATATAGCTTTGTTAAAATTAAAAACAATAATTCTATTATAGATACTTTTATCGCATACTTTTCATTTCATTTTTATTATCAGTCACAGCGTTAAAATAATATTAGGTAGCACTTTTGTACAGGACAGCAAAACAATAAGACATTGTTCTTTGGGTTTAAACAATCGCTTCTATATACAGAACAACGGCTGGAAGCAAAAAATATTAAATTCAATTTAATATTTGTCAATGTTTGCTGCATATGTGTGTGAAACAACAGTTCTGAAGAACGAATAGAAATAAAATGGCATCGAAATCAAAACAAAATAAATATCAAGATTTATATGATGCAGTTAAGAAAGCATACCCCGATAAAAGTGGTGTTTTTTGTCAAAATAAGGCTAATGAGTTGTGGAGTGAATTGAAAAAAAAGTACGCAGATATTAATGACCTACATAATAATACCGATTTGGAAATAAAAAAATTATTGGAATCAGCGACAAAAAGGAAGGCTGCGTTTATGTACAAACTTTTTTGTTACAGTAAGTACCTTTTAAATTTATGATTAATGTTAAGCATAACAAATCACAGTAAAAAAATATTTTAGAAATATTAGTTACTCTGGATAAATAAAAATAATTCGTTTTTTCGCCGAGTCTTTTATACACAATTATTATCTAACTAATTAGTATGATTCTTTAAAATGAAAATTTAACTACAAGTAGTCAAGTTTTAAATCCATTAAAATATTTATCAAATGTTCATCTGTTTATTTTTCATTCAAAAGAAACCTTTTGTTTATTCTAAGGGACTTTTAGCTCTCGGTAATAATGTAATATTTTATTCTACGTTTAAATTTTTCAAATATATTTATTAGTTATCTCAGGATTCGAAAATAATTAATGCATTTAAATAGCATTGGACCAAGATTGTACGCGTACCCCCTCATATTTGATTAAAAAAAAAAAACAGAAATAATATTGATTTTTTTTAAATCAATGAAGGGGGGTCGTGAGTTGCAATGACGACGTCGACATGGGGGGGGTCGTCTCTAAACGACGAATTACGACGGAGGGGGGGAGGGTATTAAAAAGTCCAAATTTTTTACGACGTAGTTTATGGATGCCCCCTACTATAAAACCGCCGACGCTAGGAGGAATCAGCGATTTCTTTTACAAAAGAAATAAAATACCTATAGTCCGCACTACATCGCACTTTTTGAAAGATGACTACAAATGTATTCAAACTGCTTCGTTTGAGCGAGTCTACTACTTTCTGAAAAATTTCAGAGTGCTGGTTGGACGCGTTTCCGCGTCCCGCTTCATTAACACACTTACGATGTCGGACTAAGGAAACACGGCGATAAATTTGTATTACAAGGGATCGATAATATCTGATTTATTAAAATGAGTAATTTAAATTGAAAATTAAGAGTTAACAAAATCGTAGAGCCCGACACCCGCAAGATGCCACTCTAGCGCGGTAGTTTTGTTATTACAACACTTTTGATTTTCAATTTAAAGTACAGCGGAACCTCGATAACTCGGATTAATCGGGACCGCGACCGATCCGGGTTATCGAAAATCCGAGATAGCCGGAGAATATGGTAAAAATTAATAAAATACGGTATACTTACAGATAAACTCCGTTAGAATTGAAATAACATGAAATATATTTATAAATATGCACAGTATTACCTACTCATTAAAATTACTAAAAAAAAACACCAAACCCAAACGTAAGCAAATGGAAGCGAACAATACAAAACACACAATACTAAAGACCATTGTTTATAAAAGAATTTTTTAAATAGTCTTTCCTAAACAATGCTGACAGTTTGAAATAAAAAGGAATAGATACTACAGACAGGTGGCTGTTGTTTCTACGGCGTGTGCTATGAGTCATTTTTAATATCGTATAGTTCAAATTACACACATAAGTACACATTATCTCTCAAATATTATATTACATACATTTTTATTGTTGAAAGGTTTGTCTGATAATTAACTATTTTGATTGGAAATAAGCCACAATTAAATTGAAAAATACAAAATATTGAAAATCAAAATGTTTATCTGATGAAAATCGGTCCGGGTTAGCCGGATTTCCGGGTAATCGGGGGCCGACTTATCGGGGTTCCACTGTACTTATATTTAATTAATAAAGATTGTTGATCTCTTGTTCGACAAATTTATAGCCACGTTTCGTTAGTCCGAAAACGTAAATATGTTAATGTTGCGGGCCGAGTAAACGCGTCCAACCTGCATTCTAAAATTTTTGAAAAAGTGGCAGACTCACTCAAACGAAGCAGTTAAGACCATTTTTAAGACTTTTGTAATCACCTTCTCGGAAGCGAGCTAAGTTTCTTCTTTCTTTCTTTCTCATAATCCTTAGTGCCCTTCAGGGCGTCGGATGTCGGGTTCCGCCTTTTATCCACTTCTTCCAATTGCTTCTATTGGTGGCCAGTTTCTTCATATCCCTCATACTGATGTGTCTCCTTTCACCTATATCTTGGATCTGGTCCATCCATGTCTTCCTCGGCCTTCCCTTTTTTCTTTTGTTTCCCATTTTGGCTTCATGTACCTTCTTTGTAAGTCTATTTTGCTCCATTCGTTGTATGTGTCCAAACCAGCTTAATTGTTTGTTTTCGATCTTCCTAATTATCGGTTCTTGTTCCAACTCTCTTCTTATATCTTCATTTCTGAATCTGTCAAACTTCGTAACTCCGGCTATTTTTCTCATGTATTTCATCTCCGTCGCGTTTATCATTGATTCATGTTTCTTTTGGACAATCCATGTTTCCGCCCCATATGTCATTATCGGATTTACTATGCTGTTATATACTCTGAGTTTAGTTTTGTTGCTTATTTCTGACTTTCCAAAAATTGTATTATTTAAAGAGTAATACACGCTAGTTGCCTTCTTCAGTTTATTACTTATTGCCAAGTCCGTTTTCCCATCATCTGTTATTATATTTCCCAGATATTCAAAAGTAGATACATGTTCTATTACTTTTTCCCTTACTATTATATTAGTATTCCTTTCTCTTTTCTCATCTTCATTTATTATCATAAGTTTTGTTTTGTTGAGGTTCATTTCCATTTTTAATTTATGTATCTCTTTTTGCCAAATATCTATTAGTTTCTGCATTTTCTCTACTGTGTCTGTGATTAGAACTATATCATCAGCGTATAGAAGGGAGTTGATCTTTATTGCATTTAAGTTTTTATATCCTACTATGTATTGAAGGTTTCTTGTTTGATCTTTGGTATTTTTGATTAAAGTATCCATGACTATTATAAACAAGAGGGGGCTTAGTCCATCTCCTTGTTTAATTCCCTTTTAGAGCCTCCGAGCTAAGTTTAAATCTTAAAATTCGCCTCATGAGATGTTACGTGCTGTCAGTTCTTTTCAATGGAATGGAAGCTTGGACACTGAAAAAGATCGATACAAGGAAAATAGAAGCATTCGAGATGTGGATGTACCGCAGGATACTGAGAATATCGTGGACAGAGAGAGTGACAAACATGGAAGTGTTGCGAAGGATGCAGAAAGAAAAAGAACTTGCGCTTACTATTAAAAAGCGCAAACTGCAATACTTGGGACATATAATGAGGGGACAAAAGTACCAACTACTACAATTAATTATTCAGGGAAAAATAGTAGGTAAAAGCTCCATTGGCAGAAGAAAACATTCATGGTTGAAGAATTTAAGAGATTGGTACAAGTGCAGCAGCTGCCAATTATTTAGATCTTTTTTTTTTATAGCCTTTTTTCTACTCGAAATGTCGAATAAAGGCCTCTCCCATTTCTCGCCATTCATCTCTGTTGTGTGTGAGGCGTTTCCACATTGGTCCTGCGACTCTTCTGATGTCATCGCTCCAGCGCATTTGAGGTCTTCCTCTTGGTCTCTTCGCTTCGTACGGTCGCCAGTTTCCAACTTCCTTGCTCCATCTACCATTTTCGAGACGTTCGTTGTGTCCAGCCCATTTCCATTTTAATTTAGCCGCTTGTTCCACGGCATCCCTTACTTTTGTTTTGTTTCGGATTGCTTCGTTTGTTTGCCGATCTATTAGTGAGATACCAAGCATCTGTCGTTCCATGGCTCTTTGAGTTTTTCTAATCTTGTCCATGTTCATTATTGTGAATGTCCAGGTTTGAGCTCCGTAAGTGAGAACGGGAAGGATACAAGAATCGAACACTTTGGTTCGAAGGTATTGTGGTATCTTTTTGTCTTTTAGTATATATGAGAGTTTTCCGAATGCAGCCCATCCCATTCTTACTCGTCTGCTTATTTCTGTAGTTTGATTTTCTTTGTTTACCTTGATATTCTGACCTAGATATATATAATCTTTTACATGTTCCACTTTTGTTCCTTGGATGGTTATCGTTGGTTGATCATCTTTGTTCGACATTAGCTTAGTTTTGCTCAAGTTCATTTTTAGTCCTTTTTTTAAGGATTCTCTATGAAGCTCATCGATCATCACCTTCAGTTCTTTCCAGCTGTCGGCTATTAGTACCACGTCATCTGCATATCTTAGGTGGTTTAAATACTTTCCATTTATCGAGAGTCCCTTTGTTTCCCAATTTAATGATTTAAAGATGTCTTCAAGTGCGGCAGTAAATAGTTTTGGAGATATGGTGTCTCCCTGTCTTACTCCTCGGTTGATTTTGACTGGCCTAGTTTTCATGTCGTTATCCATCGTGACTACCATTTCAGCATGTTTGTATATATTATGTATTAATATCCTATATCTAGAATTGATTCTGCTATTTACCAGTGCTTCCTCAATAGCCCATAATTCTATGCTGTCAAAAGCTTTTTCGTAATCTATAAATGCTAAGCAGATTGGTAAGTTGTACTCGTTAACTTTTTCCATTAGGATCTTTAGTGTGTGAAGATGGTCGCATGTACTGAAGCCTTTTCTAAAACCGGCTTGTTCTGCTGGTTGATATACATCGAACTTTGTTGTCAATCTATTTGTAATTATTTTTGTGAATGTTTTATAAAGTTGTGATAGTAGTGATATTGGACGATAATTTTTCAGATCTGTATTGTCACCTTTTTTGTGTATTAAGATTGTGTTAGCAGTATTCCATTCCTTTGGTATGTTTCCTTCAAATAGGCATTTATTGAAAAGTATTTTTAGGTATCTGATAACTTCTTCACCGCCGTCTTTCAGCATTTCTGCCAGAATTCCATCGTTACCCGGTGCTTTATTTCTTTTCATTTCTTTAAGTGCATTTTCTATTTCTGCTTCGCTTATTTCGGGCATTAATTCAGAGTTTACGTTTGTTATTTGCCTTTTCAGATTTTGCTTTGAACAGTCGGGGGGATCGTTTTTTGAATGGTATAATTCAGTATAGAAGTTTTCAATTATCTTCGATATCTGAGATGATCTACGGTATCAAAAATACGCATAGCCTTGATGACAGCCAAACTTCGGAACGAGGACGGCACCTGAAGAAGAAGAAGAATCACCTTCTCAAAAGAATGATGTACTGTGGACTACTAGGGTTATATTTTGATCATAGGCTTACATGGAATACTCACATACTGAAAACCACATGGAAAGCTATTATGTTCTTGGGTAAATGTAGAAGAATATGTGGTAAGAATTGAGGGCTCAACCCAAAAAGACCCTATGGATATACACAAGGGTTATTAAACCAATGATAACCTATAAGTCTGTGACGTGGTGGGCAAAAACTCAGGAAGTGGGAGAAATAAGGCTGTTGAATAATACACAACGGCTAGTATGACGGTGTATTACGGGGACCATAAGAAAAGATTTCCTACAGCTGCGTCGGAAGTCCTGCTGAATCTACCATCACTTCATCACTTTTTACAGGGCAAAGAGAGGTTAGTGATGCACAGACTGGTATATAGTCAGCAACACATAAGCCAGGCGTACAGTGCTGACAATAGAAAGCTGATCGAGGAGTTAAAAACATATATGTTGAATTAGGGTGGTAGCTGCGAGATTTAGCTTTGTTAATTAATGAAAAATTAATATGCGATGCAAGGAAGACTGGAATAAAGATATACCCATAGAAGCGGGAGCTATCCGATACACGGATATCTTAAAAATACCAAAGCGTGTGAAATATAGTAGGTATAGTAGGGATCAACCAAAGTATATATATTTCCCGGTAAGTCTTTCTAAGAATGTCACAATTTTTCATGCGTAAATAACTGAAATCTGTCATTACGTGGAAGAAATAGAAATGCAGAAAAAAACGTATCACCCAATTGCCATCTTCAGAGGTAGCCAGACACCGCAAGGCATTTAATTCTTAAAGATCCTTAGGGCATTCAATTATGTAAAAGTCAATTTTTAAAACATCCTTTAAGAAATTGTATCATCTGCTTATCAACAATGATATTCTTGTATATTTTTATTGTTTACGTAATAAAATCATTCCTTCTTCTTCTACTCCTTCTTGTATGTAGGCTTTAAAGCCTGTTTCTTCTTCAATATTAGCCTCCTAAATATTTAAGTTATCGCACCATCTTTTTCATGGTCTGCCAATACTTTTTCGTCCATTTGGTGACTTATCTCGTGCTATTCGTACTATCCTATCCTCTGCAATTCTACTAATGTGTTCGTTCCACTCCTGTTTCCGTTTTGTCACCCATCCATTTATCTCTCCTACATTGCATGATCTTCTTATGTTTTCGCTTCTCTCCCTATCCAACACACTTTTCCCTGATATTCGTCGGAATATTTTCATCCCTGTTGTTTCTAGTTGTCTTCTCGTTTTAGATGTGTCAGGTTTTGTTTCCGCCGTGTATATCAATATAGGTCTAATTGCTGCTTTATAGATTCTTGCTTTTTTGTCTTGTTTTAGGTGTTTGTTCTTCCAGATTGTGTCATTAAGGGATCCCGTCGCTTTACTTGCTTTTAAGCTTTGTTGTCGTACTTCCTCTTCAACATCTCCTTAACTGGTTATATCTATTCCCAGATATCTAAACCTTGCTTCCTGCTTCATTATTTTCCCATCAATTTCGATTTTAGATAGTAATGGGTATTTAGGTGGTCACACATTTGTTTTTTTCCGCTGATATTATCATATTGTATTTCTTGGCTGTTGTATTGAAGATGTGTGTTAATCTTTGGAGATCGTCTTCTGTCTCGGCGATTATTGCGGCGTCGTCTGCATAACATAATATTTGGATTTCTTTGTTCCCCATTCTGTAACCGTGACCTTTATGTACTGCTTCTATTATTTCGTCCATTATTATATTAAAGAGCAGTGGGCTTAATGAGTCACCTTTTCTGACTCATCAGACTCAATATCATTCCTAATTTGTTTAATCATATCTTTATACATAACTTCTTCTTCTTCACGTGATTTGTGCATTCCCAACGTTGGCCCATAACATGAAAATTCTGATATTGTTTACGGCAGATCTGAATAGTTATGCAGATGATAATCCTGGATTCCTTTTGTTGCTTAGTTTGCCTTGAATAATTAACGAAATACTCTATATTTACTGTTCTTCATTAATCTTTCGGTCATTGCCCAGCTTCCATTCCATATAACAAAACCGAAAATAAATAACATTTTGAGAAGTAGGATTTTGAGATGTAGGGTGAGGCTGTTAGAGGTGAAAATTTGCTTCATGCCAGTGAGCGACTCTCTTGCTTTTTTTATTCTTTTACGTATCTCTTTCGCTTGAGCCAAACTTGAATTAACTGTTAGTCCTAAGTAAGTGTACTAATCCTCGTGTTCAAGTCATTGACTGTCTGATATTAGTTGTCTTGCTTCCTGTTGAGTTTTGCATACTAGAATCCATCTGCTCTTTATGATGTTCAGTTTGAGCCCGTATTGTTTTCTTGGTATAGACCCATCAGGCAACTCATTTTATCCATGCTACTCGCAAGAATCACGGTGCCATCAGCATATCTTATCTTGTTAGTTATTTCTCCATTTATCTTTATAGATAACATAATTGCAAAATTATAAAAAATGTATTATTTGCACTTTTTCTAAATGCGTTCCAATGAGTCCATTTTTTAAATATTCATACAAAAGCAAAAGTAAATAAACAAATGAAATAAAAATTTATTTATTCGACAAAAAGAATTACCGACTTAACATGTTGTTTTATTCGGTTACATATTTCCTTGGCAATAATTTGAACTTGTTTTTGTTTTTATTTTTCATGCATGTATATATACTATTGTGATCTTGATTATTGATATGAGATGATAATTTTATATGTCATTTAATTTAATCAATGCATAACTAATAATCTAATTAATTTACCAGATCACATATCAATATGTTTTCAATCTCAGGGCTTTTTATAAAATTAATTACTTACATACGTGGCTTCTAAGTATTTCTTAATGGTTCCTAATCGGGATAGGAAAGAAAAAAGTAAAATAATAACACATATGGGTTACAATTGTAATCAAAATATTGTTTATTTTATTCAAATGGCAATCACTGCTTAATATTTGCTATATCTTATTATTCTTAAAAATAACATTTACACATGGGAATCTTATTTTCTTTTGATTTCCAATTGAAAGTTTTTATTAACATTTAACTATTATAATTTATTAGCAACAATTCTATTTAAGTTTGATGAAGCTTTTCTGATATTATTGATTATGTTTCTTCAAATTTAAATGTGGTATTTACTACGAAAAACCCATACATTCATGTCCAAAAAAATGAGACTGACCTTTTTCTGGTGCACTGAGAAAGTCTTCACACAAGACCCGTTTCCTGCTATCCTTGGCTGCAATCAAAACCTCGTCCTGGCTTCCAGTAATGTTCTCCTCTGAAACTAGCTCGTATAGCTCTCGTTTCCTGCTTCTGTCGTGATGCTGTCTTCTACCTTTTTCGAAACTGCAATCAGCTACCGGGAACTCTTGGCTCAAGGAGGTTCTTTTACTCTCAACCTGGCCTACCTCTCGTTCTACGATAGATACTCCACACTCACGGAACTACACAGGCTTTCTCACTCTCCGTACACTACCGTCTACTACTCGACTTCACTTCTCGACAGCTCAAAACATTCTGCTCTCTATTTGTCATTCATTCCCCTACTTTCTAAATATCCCTTCCAGATTCACAAATCAAAATTCCACCACCAACTCTCATTCGCAGTATTCCTCAAAACCAATTTTTAAACTTTCTAAATATGCTTAATGGATTTCAAAGAAAATAGTTAATTCCCATTCTAAAAATTACTTTCTACTAATTACAAAATTTAATGATCTATTATCTACTTTCACTAAGTCTTCTTTAGCATCGGCTAATGATTGAACCTTCCGCGAACAACGATAATGACCTATTAACGATTTCACTTGAGTCTTATTTAATCACTTCTTAAAATTAAATATAACAATTTGTTGTATACAGGTTGTTCTAAATTTATATGCCCGTGGTTGAGAAAATTGAAAATATTTTATATTAAATTGAATTCTGTTTATAATTATCAAATTTTAATTTTCATATCACATAGAAATATAACAAATCCCCGCCTTGTATTCGATAAAATTTATCTGCATTTTTAAATAAATTTTCTCGAGGCAAAACCAACTCCCTGTATATTTCCTTACTTTAATCTACGTCTTATACCCCTTCTTCTTGTATTACTCTAATTAGTCCCACCTGTAGAGTAATTGTTTCCTTATTTTCAGTGTCCTCATCCTGTGTTAGAGTGTCGGCTATTATGTTGTCTTTCCCTTTTTCCCATATCAATCTTCTGTCTTTTTCCTCAGATTTTTCACATACTTTTACCGTGCATTCTGCATCCTCGTTTTCATATGCCTCCTCTTCAAATGCCACTGTTTCGATTATATCTTTTTCGCTTTCATTTGTTAGCTTTATTTCTCCTTCTTTTGAGGAATCCCAGTTTTCTTTTGCTTTTGATACTCTCAATTTTTCTTCTTCTGGGCTCAACTCTTCTTTTGAGGAGCCACAGGTTTCATTTTCTTTTGTCTTTTTCTGACTTTTTCTCCCTTTTCTTCTTTGTCCTTGCTTCGTTGCCAAATTCATTTCCACTGTTTGTTCTTTACCTGATTCGTCCGTATTTTGTTTCTCCTGTTCCTTGTCCTGTTCTTCTTCTTTTTCTTCTGTTAGATTCATCGTATTATTTTTAAAATCTATCACTACATGTTTTTCTGCCAATTCGTCAACTCCTACTATCATGTCATGTGACATGTTTGGCATTATTACACATTGTAGTGCATACATCTTCTTACCCAGTCGTACCATTACTCGTATGCCTTCATTTATAGTTGCCAATGTCCGTTTGTTTGCGCCCACTAAATTTACCCTAGGTATTTTGTAAATTAAATTTGTTAAGTTAACTTCTTCTATTAGTTTTCTGTTGACCAATGTTATTTCAGATCCAGTGTCTATCATAATTTTAATTGGTTTCTCGTTGATAAATCCATCCACAAATTTTAAATTAACTCCATTTTTCTTTTCGTTGTTCCTTGCCAATTTAATAAACTCCTTGGGGTTACAAAAGATTCCTGTTTGATTTTTGGTTTTTAGTGAGCGCTGTCGTGAAAAAACGCCGGTTGCTCATCGTAGTTTATATTTTCGTCATAATGTCTCTCTCCGTCATATTCATCTGTCTGGGTATTATTTACTTCTCTTCTATTTTCTCTTGGTCTGTCGGATCTGTTTCGGTTTTCTCGATATCCCTGTTCATTTTGTCTACCATTATTTCTGTTTTCTTGATTTGAGCGTGTGGTGTTTCTATTCTGGTATTCTCGATTTCTGTTCTCATTCCATTGCCTATTTCTTTGTTCATAATTTCCTCTTCCGTTGTCTCTATTTTCGTTTTCCCTTCTGGGATTAAAATCTCGTCTTGTATAGTCCCTCCTATTTTGATTTCTATCTCTGTAATCCTGTGTTTCTCGGGGCCTGTAATCTTCTCGCGACCTTCTTGATTTTCTTTCTCTTAAACGTGATTCTCTTATTTGTAGGAATTGGCATAAACTATCTATGTCTTTGTAGTTTTGCAATGTGATATGGTCTTCCAGCGTTTCTTCGAAATGTCTTGCAATCAGTTCGACTAATTGTTCCGATGAGTAATTATATTGTAGATGTTTTGCGTTATAGTAAATTTGTAATGCATATGTCCTTTCTGATATACCCATCCTATCATTGTATTTCCCATTTTGCAATTCCTTGTTAATTTCCAATTGTTGGACTTTTCCCCAGAAATAATTCAAAAATTTTTGTTCAAATTGTTGCCAACTGTCAAATTCTTCTTCTTTGCAATCGAACCATAGGCTTGCTTCATATTTTAGATGGTTTCTGATAGTTTCTTTTGCTGTTTCGAAATTTCCGATGTGCTGTATTTTATTTTTCAGGCTATTTATGAACGGCACTGGGTGTAATCTTCTTACATCCCCGCCAAACCTTATCTTCACGTCATCTGTGCTATGTATAACATTTTCTCTTCTTTCTCCTACATTTTGTTGAATATTGGTTTCCGCAATCTTTATTTCCATTTCTTCTCTGATTGCTTGAATAGCGTTTTCAAACTTGTTTTCCAAACTTTCCATTTCTTTTTTCTGGCAATTCGTTATCTCCTTTATTTTATTTTGAATTATCATTTCTTGTTCTTTCATGTGGTCCTTCATTCTAATTTCTTGTTCTTGCATGTGATCGTTAATTTTCATTTCTTGCTGTTCTATCTCGTTTTTCATTGTTGTCAAACATCCTTTTATTTCCTTTTCATACTTTTCTATGCGTTCCTCTATTTTCTTATTGTTCTCTTCTATTGCTTGTTTTGTTTCCTTTTGATTGTCATCCATTTTTTTCTGTGTTTCATCCATTTTTTGATCCACTTTATCCATTTTCTTTGATGTTTCTTCCTGATTTTTATCCATTGTTAGTTTTGTTTCTCTTTGATTGTCATCCAGTTTTTGTGACTGGAGTTGCATCAGTTGTAATAGTTTATCAATTCCTGATAATTCTTGCTGTTCTGATGCCATGATTGTCGTGTCTAAAATGTCTTCTTGGTCTGAATTATTCTCTTGATTTGAATGTTCTTTTTGTTTTTTGTTGTCTTTGCTTTGGCTTCTTGTCACAGACATTTGTTTTCAAGAAGTATTATCCCCGCCAAATATGAAATTTTACTAGTATGTTACCAAGACGACTTTTTCTCACCCAAATATTATAAATTGTCAATAAATATATCAAATGTAAATATCGTAAAAATAAAATATTAAATCAGTTATGTAAAATTTGTACCTAAAGAGATCTAAAATTTTATGTTATCAAATGTAAGTATCTCACTTTTTACCACAGGCATATAAATTTTCAAATACCGGCTTTACTCTTTCTATCCTTCAAATTTGCCACTAGAAATACTTTTCAAATGCCCCACGTTGGGCGCCAGTTATTGTGATCTTGATTATTGATATGAGATGATAATTTTATATGTCATTTAATTTAATCAATGCATAACTAATAATCTAATTAATTTACCAGATCACATATCAATATGTTTTCAATCTCAGGGCTTTTTATAAAATTAATTACTTACATACGTGGCTTCTAAGTATTTCTTAATGGTTCCTAATCGGGATAGGAAAGAAAAAAGTAAAATAATAACACATATGGGTTACAATTGTAATCAAAATATTGTTTATTTTATTCAAATGGCAATCACTGCTTAATATTTGCTATATCTTATTATTCTTAAAAATAACATTTACACATGGGAATCTTATTTTCTTTTGATTTCCAATTGAAAGTTTTTATTAACATTTAACTATTATAATTTATTAGCAACAATTCTATTTAAGTTTGATGAAGCTTTTCTGATATTATTGATTATGTTTCTTCAAATTTAAATGTGGTATTTACTACGAAAAACCCATACATTCATGTCCAAAAAAATGAGACTGACCTTTTTCTGGTGCACTGAGAAAGTCTTCACACAAGACCCGTTTCCTGCTATCCTTGGCTGCAATCAAAACCTCGTCCTGGCTTCCAGTAATGTTCTCCTCTGAAACTAGCTCGTATAGCTCTCGTTTCCTGCTTCTGTCGTGATGCTGTCTTCTACCTTTTTCGAAACTGCAATCAGCTACCGGGAACTCTTGGCTCAAGGAGGTTCTTTTACTCTCAACCTGGCCTACCTCTCGTTCTACGATAGATACTCCACACTCACGGAACTACACAGGCTTTCTCACTCTCCGTACACTACCGTCTACTACTCGACTTCACTTCTCGACAGCTCAAAACATTCTGCTCTCTATTTGTCATTCATTCCCCTACTTTCTAAATATCCCTTCCAGATTCACAAATCAAAATTCCACCACCAACTCTCATTCGCAGTATTCCTCAAAACCAATTTTTAAACTTTCTAAATATGCTTAATGGATTTCAAAGAAAATAGTTAATTCCCATTCTAAAAATTACTTTCTACTAATTACAAAATTTAATGATCTATTATCTACTTTCACTAAGTCTTCTTTAGCATCGGCTAATGATTGAACCTTCCGCGAACAACGATAATGACCTATTAACGATTTCACTTGAGTCTTATTTAATCACTTCTTAAAATTAAATATAACAATTTGTTGTATACAGGTTGTTCTAAATTTATATGCCCGTGGTTGAGAAAATTGAAAATATTTTATATTAAATTGAATTCTGTTTATAATTATCAAATTTTAATTTTCATATCACATAGAAATATAACAATACATATACATATTCATTTTTACGTAGAAACGCCTTTGGCGAGTCGTCCATCCCCTTTTCCCTAGGTGTAATCTATCCCTTTTTTATATTTGCATCATTTTGTACCTAAGTATCATATTTTTTGAACGTTATATTACCTCCTTTCTCAGGTAAATGAGTTTTAATGCTCGCTTCGCTAATGAGCAACACAAGCAAAAATTATTACTTAAATAGCAATTAAAATGCATTTAGATACGATGCAGCTATCATAACTGAGCACTGTAAGGTGCAAAAATGCTACACTGTACCTGTTAAGGATATTTCTAAACGTAAAAGGTCAGCTGGAAAAATTCAAGTTTTATCCGTTAGGAATAAATTAAATGATTTTTTTTTTCATCAGACGTCAATATTTCTAACGTCTCCATTTATCATCTGTAAGATTTTACTCTAAATCATTTTAATTCAATACTTATTTCGTCTTAAATGCTGTGAAAACCAGCTAACTCATAAAATTTTATACTAAGTTAAGTATATTAAAATACCTAACTTTTCAACTCTATATACAGGTAAAACCCAATAAATGAGAGACTTTATAACAGAAAACTCGTGCAGTTGATAAGTAGCATAAGCACTGATTAATTACATTGGACTTTACTGTCCACGCTTATACGTTATACAATAATATATACCAGATATTATGGCATTTTATTACTGAAAATAGGTTATTACCAACGGTAAAGTAATAAAGGGTGAATTTATAGCTAGCAAACATCAACCAGTAATAGTGGATACGGGGACAAGGATGAGGCGAAAAGGAAAAAAAGTAGGACATCAGAATGCAAAGTGTTTAAAGATGTCAAGTTGATGTTTTAAATGTCAAGTGACTTTAAAACAGTCTTCAACAGTAGAGTGCTGGAAGAGTTTGAGAAAAAAACATCAAATTACTAGTGAGAAGCCAATAGCAAAATACGAGTGGGAGAGGAAGAGCTAGGAAAAACAGCTGGTAACGGACCGAAAGAAACTTTTTGGTGGAACGATGAACAGCAACAGAAGAAGAGGGGAAGAAAGAGGCTAGAAAGAGGTATAACGTGTCTAATAGAAAGGAAGATAAAGATACATACAAGGTAGAAAAGCGGGAAGCAGAACGCTTTTTATTGCTTATGAAAGATAGACTGCAAAACTTTATGAAGTGTTGAAAGCACCCAAGGGGATATTAAAATTATGCATCGTAAAGGATAAATTATAACAGGATTCGACTCACATCTTAAGATTGTATGTTGAAATAAATCAAAGATGCTATGAGCAATTTATAAAGTTACGAAATGAAGAACACCAGAAGAGAGACAGATAGTGCGAATTAGAATGTACTACCGGGGATAAATACCGGGTTGTCGTGGCTTTAAACATGATGAAGAATTATTATAAGGTATTAAGACCTGAGGGAGTGCCTACGAAGGTTTGCAAGGCTCTAGGGGAGCAACGGGTTGATGTATTGTGGTAACTGATGAGTAGCTTATAATATAAGGAGAGATATCCAATATAATGAAGGGAGAGCGTGATAGTATTACTGCATAATGATAAAGGGGACATTTACGACTGTAATAATTATAGAGAGATAAAGTTAATGTCGCACACATTAAAAGTTTACGATAGAACTGTGGAGTGAAGGTTAAGAAGAACGACATTGATAGGAGAACTTCTTCCTCTTTAAATATTATCCACCAAATGGAGGTTGGATATCAGCATCACTATCTTTGCTCTGTCTGCCGCTGCTCTGAAGAGTTTTCTTAAGCTGCATTTCAACAAATTCCTTAAATTTTTAAACTATTACACTATCTTTTTCTTATAGTCCTTTCTTCTATTATCTTCTCCTCTATTATCAATTTTAGTATTCCTTATTGCCATTCCCTCATTTCATGTCCCAGATATTGTTAACTAAACGCACACCAACTCTGCTATGCAACAAACGAAACAATAGTCCAGGAACCAAAGATTTTCACCTCGCAATTTTTACCGAATGGATCAATTTGCTTGAAAATTTGAGAATACGTAGTGGATAGTCCATGGATAAAAATCTTTATGAAGCCGACAGGCGCTTTTATCATGGGGGTGGTTGCCACCTCATCTCGGTGGTTGAAATTTTTTTATATTTTGACCGCAAAAGTCAATAAAAACATTCATTCTAACCAAAAAATGTTCTATACATTTTTTTGATAAAATTAATAGATTTTGATTTATTCGCTATCGAAAGTGTTGGTTTTATATAAAAAAAATCAATGATTTTCGATGGTATACTCATTTACGATTCACTCAATTTTTGACGTAGAACAAATTTTTGTCAAACCAAGTTCTTGGGAATTAAATTACCTACCCTTAAATTTAATATTTAAACATTTTTTCGTATCTCTGATGCTAATCTTTCTATTAAAGGATAATACAATTTCTAATACATAAATAAAGAAGACTAAATAAGGCCAATGACTAAAAACACCGCTAACTTACATTTTTATGATTCCAATTAGATTTCTCCTTTTCTTTTCAAAAAAAAATATATTGATTTTTTAACCGTAACTTTTTTAAATTTTATCTTAGAAAGTTCATTAAAAAAGAATTTTGTAGGTTTTTAGAAGATCTATAAGGCTATTAATATTAAATCTTTTTAAAATTCTCATTCACAAAAAGAGGTGGCATTGAAAGGGTCGGTAAAGATGGTTTCTGCATGATATTACAAGTTTTAATTGTGAATAGCTCACTCAATTTTTGCTGTAAAAAATTTTTTGCAAACCAAGTTCTTGGGAATTAAATAAGCTACAATTTCATGTTTAAATATTTTTTTATATCCCTGATGCTAATCTTTCTATTCTGAAGAAAATAGCATTTTTTACCAAAGTACAGAAACTCGTTATTCGCTTTTGACTCTAGTTTTTTTAAACTAATCATTCTATCTAAGCCAATCAAACTTCTGGAACCTACTAAGAATACATAAATCAAGAAAACCAAATAAGGTCAATGGCAAATTTTAATTATAGTGGTGATTAGGGGTTGTTTACGATCACTTGTTTGTTGAAAAAAATAGGGACTAACATTCTTTTCATTACGTTACTTATTTTTTTTAGCTAGAGATTTTTTTTCTTTCTGGAGATACATATTTTTAAATACTTTAAATTAGTTTCAAAAAGTTATCCTCGAAAAATGCAGTTTTCCCGTCCTTTGACTTTGAAACTACAATATTTGGCATTTGGCGAAGAAAAGCCAACATATAATAAAGTATAGCTCGATTACTATTGGTCTTAAAGAAAATAAAAAACGGTTTTGTTTATTTTTCAAAAGGTACATTTTTGTTAAGTAAAGTTGTTTTGATAAAACGAAAACTTTTTGAGTTATTAGCAGAAAACTGATTAAAAACATTGATTTTTTCTATATAAAACTAACACTTTCGATAGCGAATAAATCGAAAACTATTAATTTTATCAAAAAAATTTATAGAACGTTTTTGCTGATAATAAATGTTTTTTACCAACTCTTGCGGTCAAAATATAATAAAAAGTTCCACCCACGAGATGGGGTGGCAGCCACCCCCATTGATAAAGCGCCTTTTGGCATGATATAGATTTTGATCCTTGGACTATCCACTACTTATTCTCAGATTTTCAAGCAAATCGATCCATTCTGTAAAAATTGCGAGGTTTTGTCCTATTTTAAGCTTCATTACTTGGACTAACATATATTGCAATATTTTCTGAGTTTATCCAGATTATGGGTAGTGATGCACCATCAATACTTTTATGATATTGAATATTTTCAAGTCTCCACTACTGTCACTGTGAATTTTTTTAACCAATAGATACCACATATCTGTATAAACAGTAGGTATGGTGGAAATGAAAGGAATAAATTTGTTATTTCGTAAGCCGGCGACTTTATAAAAAAATCCCGAAACAGGTCCATTTTCATATTTAAATTACATATCGTCGCCTTAATTGGAAAACCTTGTATATCCAATTTTGGACCAAAATGATATTTTTATTTCTGTGGATAGAAAACCTCGTCTTTCACCTAAAACAGCTGTCAAAATAAATATTTCTGCCTCGTACTGCCTTCTATTGAGAAAAAAAAGAACCACGTATATCAGTGAGCTCTCAATGTTTAGTAAGAAAACCACGCAGATACGTCATACTTGTACTCGTTGTTTTAAGTGAAGTTTTTATTGCTGCTTTTATCTTCTACTATTTTCTTGAAGAAAAACAATAAAATACAGGTAAATTCAATATTCTATACACCTTTTAATTATATTTAATGACAATATACCTTAGTTTGTAAGGGTTATGTTTACAGAAAACCTCTTAAAAAGGTTAGGTTTACTATAGTTGTTTAGAAAACCTCGTACATCAGATTTACGGGGTTTTCTGTCTATACTGTGGCACAGTGAATGCATGCCATTTTACATGTTTTATACTGATTTACGAGCTTTTCTTTTTTGATTGTTAGACCTACTATTTTAGTTTTTTGATTTAAAGTAATAAATTTGAACAAAGACTGATAATTTCAAAGACCATAATTTCACATTTTTATTACGTTAGGTTATTACATTATATTAACACAGCTCTATTATTTTATGCAGACATGAGTTGTCGGAGCAAACTTCTTGTGGATTTAGCCCTGAAAAAAAAGCAAAAAAGTTTGGAGATTAAAGACTGTAGTCAACCATCACCCCTACTTGTAACAACCCCTACTTTGAAAATGGTCCCATACAGTACGCCAGCAGTTCTTTCTCAGGGTGAGTTCATAGTATACTATAGCGTCATAATATAAATATATTAATGACTTTAATGCTAGTGAAAATACAACAGTAACAATGTTCCGTTATTTTCAGATTACTGTTCACATGATAATCCAAACACTTCGCAGAGAATGGAGTACGAACTTGTTCCGTGTGGCGAAGAAAATTAATTTATTTTAAAACCGGTTTCGAAACCTACAGAAGACATTTTAAATCGTAGTTCGGAACAATCAACAATCCTGGAGTTATCCAACTCATTGCCAGAATGGGATAAAATAACGCCGTCTCTAGGAGCAATAGTTGAAGACATAATAAATTTGAATGATGAAGATAACTTACGAGGAGAAACTATTTTGGAAGAAATAGCTGCCGAAGAAAACTCAACTCATGAGACAATTGAATATTATTTTGAAAATTCGGAAACATGTATTCCTAATGAAACTTTAATTGAAATGAGTGAAGATCCTGAACAAGGACGCATACAAGAAATCACTGAAAATTACACGACTGATGCACAGCCAGGGCAGGATCTTAATAAAAATGGATGTGAGATAGTGAACAGCAGAGACGTTTTAGGCAAACGAAAAAGGAATAAAAAGCCTTATAAACAAATATGGAAGACAGAACAGAGTAAAGAAAAAAGAATGAAGGGTGAAGAGTATTCTGGAAGGGAAAAAAATGAAGCTGGACAAATTATGTACGACATCAAAAGACCTAAAAGAGAGATGAAGTCTCGTTGTTTATGTAAACCTAAAAACAAGTCAGTTTTTCAATGCCATAGAATTACGGAAAAAATTAGGAAAACGATTTTCATAGATTATTGGCTCTTAAATTGGGAAGAACGCCGCATTTTGATTAGGCAACTAGTTGACAACAGAAATGTATCACGTAGAAAAGTAGAGTCAGAAAATGTGCGACGAAAGGGTTCTTTATACTATCATTTAAAAGTTGATCAGAGTCAACAAAGAATTCGTGTATGCAAAAAGATGTTCCTAAACACCTTATGTATGGGAGAATGGGCGGTTTTAAACTGGGTAACAACTCAATCTGTCAGGATGGGAGAACTGCAAGTAGAGGAAGAGGGAAGTGGAGATGATGAAGAGGGAAGGGAAAATGGAGACGATGGAGAGAATATTGCACATTTACGATCACATGTAAATAGAGAGAAAAAAAAGACGCTGATACCTCACGTAAAACCATTCTCAAAGAGTTCTTTAATAACTTACCAAAGCTAGAGTCGCACTATTGCAGAAAAACTACTAAGAAACTGTACTTGGAGCAGAATTGGCAATCTAAAGCACATCTTTATAGAGAATATAAGTCTTATTGTGAATCAGTAGGAAAAAGTAACTACATCGCTTCTGATTGTTTATTCTACACAGTGTTTGACGAATTAAATCTTGCCTTATTCTCCCCAAAAAAAGATCAGTGTGATTTGTGCTGTTCTTTTACTAAGGGTAACTTATCTCAAGAAGAATACTCTACTCATTTAGAAAAAAAAAACTAAAGCAAGGGAAGAAAAACAGTATGACAAAGAGAAAACAGACAACAGAACGGCAGTGTTTACTATGGATGTACAGGCTGTGCTTTTATGCCTATCATTGAAGGCATCTGCTTTGTACTATCGAACGAAATTAAAAGTACATAATTTCACAATTTATGACCTCAAAACTAACAATGCATTTTGTTATCTCTGGGACGAATCCGAGGGAGGAGTAACTGCTGACGAGTTTACATCTGTTATTATACATTTCATAACTTCTGAAATTGACAGCTCCAAATATGACAACGTGATTTTGTCTAGTGACGGATGCACATACCAGAATAGAAACTGCATTCTATCCAATGCGCTAAGACTTATTGCACAAAAAACTGGTTTGACAATAACTCAAAAATATTTAGAAAAGGGGCACACACAAATGGAGTGCGACTCAATTCATAGTGTTATTGAACGAAAACTAAGACATAGAGAAATATACTCTCCCGCTGGATATGTGGAAGTATGTCGTACAGCAAGAATCAACCCTAGTCCCTACAAAGTTCACTACCTGGATCACCAGTTTTTTAAAATGTACCGTGCATTGAAGTTTATACCAACGATTCGACCGGGAAATAAAAAAGGAGATCCCGTGGTAACTGATTTGAGATGCATTCAATATAAGCCTGATGGTGGGGTGAAGTATAAATTAAACTTTTCAGATGATTTTTCTGATCTTCCATGCAGGATTAAAAACCCAGCAGCTGATGTTACATTGAAACTACTACACAGCACAAAAATTCCCATTCAATCAAGGAAGTTCATTGATCTACAAGAGATTAAATCCGTCTTGCCAAGAGATGTACATTTGTACATCTTTTTTATGATAGCCTTCCTCACTACGCGAAAAACTCCAGCACTATTTGTAGCGGAGGTGTGTGCTCATGTATTTTAAAATAATGTATCTGAATATGAATAAATGTATACTTTTTTATAATATAAAAGAAATTTATATTTTAAAATATACTTTTTTAATATTATTGTTTATCTCTATTTTCCAAAATCATTCTTTCAAAATGGGTAAATATTTATTGTTTTAATTTTGATACCTATAATACACAAATAACACTATCAAATGAATAATTATTCCAATAATATTCACTGCTTATTAATAATTATTTTTAACAATCGATTTAGCAACAATTATTAATTTTCTTCTGTGATGAGCTTAAAGAAAACCTTGCAAATAATAAAAACAAGTACAAGAAAACCACATATATTCTGCAAAAGCAAGAAAACCACGTAAATATAAATGGACTAAAATGGAAAACCTTGTATTTCACTGGTTAAAAGTGATAATGACAAGTTACAGTTATAATTTTAGTATTTTTATGTTAAATGTAATATCATCACTTTAGTGTTTCAAGAAATTTTATTAAACATTCTATTTAAAGGTGTCTAATCAGTTTTTGCTCTCTCCTGTAAAATTTGGTTTTTGTGATATACGAGGTTTTCTATTTAAGGCGACGATATGATATTTTGGCATATATCATACTAGTGACGTATTCATCTGGGCGTGATGCCGTAATAGATGATTTTTTAAATGAGAATAGGAGTCATGTGCCAGCTAATTTGAAAGATTATTCAATTCTCTATTCAGTAATATAAACATTAACATAAATATTTATACAGGGTGTCCAAAAAAATTTTTTATTTAAATTAAATTATTTAATTCAAAATACATTTTACTGTTGCCAGAAAACAGAAAAAAATGTTTTCCACCTACCTCTACCGAAAGTATACTTTTCCGGACCTGATTGTAGGGAGCAAAGTTGTACTTTTCCTCCCTAGGGAGGAGAGGTAAAAGTGACGTCATGGTATTTCATTCATGAAATATAACTTATTGGTGCCCTGTACAATATCTATTTTCTATTACGTAAGTATCTATAGATTTTAACGTTTATTTAAAAACCCTGTATTTTGCAGAATGGTAAAAAACAGTAAATTGTTATTCTGATTTAACAATGTTTACATTAATAATTTGACTTATATTTGACATGTACCTACTTGTTGGTTTTAGTTCTAATAAATGTTGTTGGTTAGTTACATAAATATATTAAGTAAAAATAAAAAAATGACTTGTTATTTGAGGAAGGTGGAAAAACCATATGTATAACATGGGAGTAAAGTGCCTTTTCCTCCCTTGAATGATTACTGCCCTCCGCTACGCGTCGGGCAGTAAACTTCATTCTCGGGAGGAAAAGTAGCACTTTCCTCCCTTGTTATACAAATAGCTATTACTTCACAAAGAAACATTGCTTTTCACTTAAATTCAATGTTCAGCCAGCTCCCGCCAGCCACCTATTTCTTGGAAGTTTAAACATTTCATTGAAGCGAAAAGCAATAATAATTTGTGAAATAAACATTTTTTTCTGATTTTTGACAGCAGTGAAATGTATTTTGAATTAAATAAATTTTATATTCTTCTTTTTTGTCAACTAATTTAATTCAAAAGAATTTTTTTGGCCAACCTGTATCAATAATCATGTTAATGTGTATATTGCTGAGTACATAATTCAATAAACTTTCAAATTAACTAGTACACGACCTCTATTCTCATTGAAAAAAATCATCGATTACGTCATAACGCAGAGATGGACGACGTCACTAGTATGATAAATATGACAAAAAATTACCATTTACACCTTTCGGTATTTTTTCTTAAAGTCGCCAGCATACGAAATAACGAATTTATTCATTTTCAATTTGCACCATACTGTATAAAAACTCTGAAAAAACTGAATAATACTGTGAATAAATCTGAAATAATAATGTGATTAGAGAGAATTAAACACGTGATGAAAAATCTTACTATACGATATTGGAAATTAAAATCACTTAAAAATAATCACAAAAATATCTGCTAACAATACTGGACCTAGGAGGTAAACTACGCTATTTCGACATGGTGTTTTTTGAAAAGTTTCTTTAATCCACTTATTTTACTAGTTGGCTTATACAAATTGGTTATATCATTAAAATATTGTAACATTGTCTTTCGAACAATTATGTTTATTTTCATGACATTCAACCAGGTGAATCGAAAAGTGCAAATTTAGCGGGTAAAATAAACTTTCTCCTGTAAGGTTTAAATTTAAGTATGTGTTTAAATAAGTCATTTAGAAGAAATGTGTACAATGACAGGCGATTCTGAAGAGCATAAGACCTTGCCAGGCGAGGGGAAAGATTAGGTTTTTTTTTTAAATTATTCTTTTTGCATCGAAAAAATTTTCTTTAGGTTTTTTGAATCATTCCAAACAGAAAAGGTCTTTAGTGATTTTTCTCTTAAGTTAATAGTTTTTGTTATATAAGCCATTGAAAATTTTGAACATTTCGAAATCGGCCATTTTTAACCCTAAATCGGACATTTATCTAAAAGTTTCAAAGTTGCCAAGGTAGGTAGATATTCGTTAAACGTTGATTGATGAAATCTCAAAGAGTTTTTTGCAATACAGTATCGGAAACGCCTTTGTTTTTTAATTGCTAATCAAGCGGGCGCGACACTGTAGTATTAGTGAGGACGTTTGAGTTGGCATAAATTCATTATCTCGAGAATGGGCAAATTTCAAGAGAAATCCTCAGACAGGTCGATTTTTATTTTTAAATTAGGACTTTTTGGCATATATATAATACCAGTGACGTCATCCATCTGATCGTGATGACGTAATCGATGATTTTTTTAAATGAGAGTAGGGGTTGTGTAATAGCTCATTTGAAAGCTTATTTCTCTATTCAATAATATAAACATTAACATAATTATTTATACAGGGTGTACAAAAAAATTTCTTTTTTATTAAATTAACTTTGATTAAATTTGACAAATAAAAAAAAAATTTTTTTGCACACCCTGTATAAATAATTATGTTAATGTTTATATTACTGAATAGAAAATTAAATTATCTTTCAAATGAGCTATCACACAACCCCTACTCTTATTTAAAAAAATCATCGATTACGTCATCACGCCCAGATGGATGACGTCACTAGAATTATATATATCCCAAAAAGTCCTAATTCAAAAATGAAAATCGACCTGTCTGAGGATTTCTCTTGAAATTTGCCCATTCTCGAGATAATGAATTTCGGCAAACTCAAACGTCCTCACTTATACTACAGTGTAGCGTCCGCTTGATAAGCAATTAAAAAAACAAAGTGGTTTTCGATATTTTATTGCAAAAAACTCTTTGGGATTTCATCAATCAATGTTTAAGGAATATCTACATACCTTGGCAACATTGAAATTTTTAGACAAATGTCCGATTTGGGGTTAAAAATGGCCGATTTCGCAATTTTCAAAATTTTCAATCGCTTATATAACAAAAACTACTAATTTAAGAGAAAAATCACTAAAGACCTTTTCTGTCTGGAATGATTCAAAAAACAAAACAAAATTGTTCGATGCAAAAAGAATAATTTTAGGAAAAACCCCTAATCTTTCCCCTCGCCTGGCAAGGTCTTATGCTCTTCAGAATCGCCTGTCATTGTACATATTTCTTCTAAATGACTTACTCAAACAGATACTTAAATTTAAACCTTACAGGAGAAAGTTTATTTTACCCCCTAAATTTGCACTTTTCGATTCACCTGGTAGATACACGTGCACAGCTGATGCCTTCCAGGTCATGGTTTTTATCCTTGGTGTGCTATGAATTATCACTAGAAAAATTTCTAGCCTTACAGGACGACCGTTAGTCGGAGGGTTCACTAGCTCTTAGACTAAATGCGAAGTTTTAAATTCCATAAAAATCAGGAAGTTGGAATACTTGGGGCACATCATGAGAGGTGAAAAATACGAACTATTAAGGAATATAATGCAGGGCAAAATCAAAGGCAGAAGAAGCGTAGGAAGACGTTAAATCTCGTGGCTCCGCAATCTCCGTGAATGGTTTGGATGCAGCTCAATTGAACTATTCCGGCGCGTAACCAACAAAATTATAATTGCCAGAATGATTTCCAATCTCCGATAGGAGCGGAACTTTAAGAAGAAGAAGAAATATAGTTTAAAAATTATTTTTGAATTGTTTTTGTACTGATAAATAAAACAGAAAAAGAATCTCAATCAACCGCAAAAAATCCCCCAAATTCGCCCACATCCGAAGTAATATAAAAACATATCTAATCAAACCAAAGATCTAATCTCTCCGATCCATATTTCATGGCCGGTTTTTGTCATCAAAGTCAACTGTAAGATTTTCCTCTGTCCGAAAATCTTCAAATAACCAATAGAAATGCCATAAAAGACGTTTTTACGACTACAGAAAGGGTCGGATACAAGCGAAGAGAGCGGAAATATTGAAGTTTGAGGCGGCAGGAAGGAGTGCGGTGATCGTGTGACCGCTAAAGACGGGGTTTTAATCCTATATTGGTGGCTTATTGACGAGGTTTCGACGTAGTAAGGGTATTTCGGGAAGAGCAGTTCGAAAAGTTAGCCAGAGATAAAACTTTTTAATCAAAATTGATTTGTTTAATTGAAAGTTTCTTTTGATAAAAGTTCCTACACTATAAAAATGATAATTTTAAAATATTTTTCCTGATTGTTTGTAGCAAAGCAATTGTTCGGGGGTGTTTGTCGCAAACGAATTTTGTACAATATTTATTGAATATACCGGGTGTGCCAAATCATCGGTATAGTAGAATAATTCGTAATATTTCGAATGACACCAAACAAGATCCCCAGCCTCACCCACGGTGGTTGAGGTGGGGGCAACTTTGAAATCTTACACCACATCTTTAACCGCGGATTTAGATTTCTCATAAAATATAATTAATTTTTTGTAAACATTTCTTTCGAATTGTTGACAGATGGCGCTAGAATCGGAAAAAAATTATTTATCCCAATATCCTAGGAAAATTATGGAAACGGTAAAATATTTCGGCAAATGCATTTCAAAATGAAAAATCAAAAATTCCATGTTCAATATTTATATATCGAATGACACCAAACATGATCCTCATTCCTATCTCCTGGGGTGAAGCGGGGAAAACTTGAAATCTTAAATTAAACACGCCATTTTTGTTCAGTATCGATCAGTACAAAAATTTGGGATTAGGCTCATTACACCCTCTAGTTCATTTTCTATATTGAGCCGTTTTACGCTTTTAATTTTGTAAGGGTGAAAACTACCCCTAATTGTAAAAAATTATAAAATAACATTTTAAACTTTAATATTGTCAACATTTGGTTCTTATTAGTTACATAATGAATGTTTTATAGTTTAAGATGTACTCTCATAATATTTCAACCCTTAAAACTACCCTTGTTGGAGCTATATACAAAAAATTTACTTATCCTAAAAGAATAATTTCGGCTTGCATCGATTTACATAAACATTTGGGATTAGGATCATCTCACCCTGTACCATATTCTATATCATGCTTAAGGGCGTTGATTATTTTCAAGGGTGTAAACTACCCCTTATTTTCAAAATTTATATAAAAAAAATTGTAAACTTTAATATGGGTAAAATTTGGTTTTGATTGGTTAAATAATGATTGTTTTATACTTTAGGATATAATATCATAATATTTCAACCCTTAATAACCACCCTTAATAACATTACAGTTTTTATAAGTAGATATTTTAATAGGTCTATACAGAAAAAAAAAGTAGAATTAAAGAATTACAAAAACATTTATTTACACAAAAATACAAATTTACAAATATGTACAAATACAAATACAAATAGTTTTTTAGTCATCTTCCAGTATACGAACCGGTTCTGTGGTATTATACATATATTGAAAATTATCCATAAGCGGACTATCCGAACTTTTCGAAAAAAAAAATTGTTTTATAAACATAGCTCCTTCATTTTTGGCGGTGAAAAGTCTTTTTAAAAATGACTTTGTAGGATTTTTGAAGAGTTATAAGACTGTGTAAACTAAATTCTGTAAGATCCCTCAGTTTTTAATTAGGGTGGGTTTAAAAGGCTCGAATAAGAGGGTGTTTGCTCGTAAATAGAGGATTTAAACAGTTATATCTCCCTAACTGTTCACTGTAATGAAATTCTATGGACAAGGAAATTTTAGCTATTAAGGAAGCTAAAATTTAGTTGTTCATCATTTTTTTCATATCTCCAGTATTTTCGGAGATACTTTGAAGTAAAATGTAAAAAATGGGAAATTCCAAAAGATTAATTTTTCTTTAAACTCCAATTTTTTAAAATTAGGCGGTTTAAATAGGTCAAACTTCTTGGGTGTATTTATAATACAAATATAAAAGGAATTACAGAAAGGTGAAGACCAATTTTTAATCAGGAGGGTAGTTAGGGGGTTGCTTTCACTGATTTTTTCATAGAGAAAAGCAGGTACCGACCTTTTTTTGATCATAAGTCGCTTAATTTTCAGACTAGAAACTTTTTATTATTTTTTTGAAAGGCTTAACTGTATACTTGAAAAAAGATATTTTAAGTTTTCCTCGAAAAATGCAAAGTTTTTCCGTTATTTTACTTTAAATATTTCAAATTATGCATTTTACGAAAAAAGCTAACTTTTAACATGTCGTATCTCAGTTTGTATTGGTCTTAGCGATATTACAGAAAAATAATTTGGTTTGTGTTACTAAAAGATACAATTTTGATATCTACAGTTTTTTTTTATTAAATGCATATTTTTCGAGGTATTCTCAAAAAACCCTCTAAAAAAGTCGATTTTCTCATCGAAAAACTGATACTTTCAAGCGCGAATAACTCGAAAAATATTAGTTTAACGAAGAAAATGTAAAAAACATTTTTTTCTTATAATTACTTTTTACATCGATTTACATAGTTAAAAAGTAATAAAAAATTCCCGCCCCCGAGATGGGGTGGCAACCACCACCAAGGTTTTAGCGTACAGCGGCATGATATAGAAAATGATCCTTGGACTATTCCCTACCTTCTGTGAAAATTTCAAGTAAATCCATGCTGGACGAAAAAATTGCGAGACAAAATGCTTCATCTCCTCGATTATAACAAGTTTTATCTGAAATGTTTTTGTTAATTCACTAGAGGGATGACGTTGTCACCGTCAATCGCAGAAAAGCAAATAAAAATCAGAAGTCTTCACTAATTTTTATGGCACTTAATACATTTTTTTGCAGAATCCCAATCTGAAATAAAAAAAAATGTGTGTGTACTTTGTACGCACGTAAGAAGTGATACTTCTATTATATAATTTCAAAGAAATAAATATACTTATCAGGTTATTTGTATTTTACTAAATATTAAACTAACTTTCTTAAGTACCACTTTTAAATTTTTTTATTAAAACGATACCAAAAATAAAAAAAAGAATATGAATCGTCCGGAATTTGAACCCGGGAGCTCTGAATCTCCGGTCACACGCTCTCTCACTGAGCTATATTCCCTTCGCTTTGACAGGTTACAAGATTTCTCATACATACTGACAAAGTTAATGGACCAAATGAAGTATACAAAAATACTTTAAATATACTTACTATTATTATAAAATATCTTATTCCCGAGGAAGACAAATCCAAAGACACAAAAATTATAATAAATAATACATTTACTAAAAACACTAATATATCCTTTTAATGACTTATTTGCGCTGACAGCGCTGATACATACATATCTTGAAAGATTAGCAACGAACTACATACTGTCTGTGTGCGCATGCGCCCGGTATTATAAAATTTCACTCTCGATCGTAAAGAAGTATAACTTCAAAAACGGGGATCACTATTTAAGATTTCAAAGTTGGCCATGACCCCATCCGCAGGGGCGAGTAAAGGGATAGAGCAAAAAAGAAGGTTTAAATAATTATATTGCTTTGAGTACGCTTGAAATATCATAGGCTTAATCTAAACAGTCCGCACACCTAGTTCAATAGTGCCACAAGTGCAAAACACAATATATTCTCGAGAAATGATCAAAACGTTCTGTAGTAAACGCGTTTTGCCCTGTAAATAATTTATTTTGAGAATGACTGGCTTCAAAATAACAATTTAGGTAGCAAATTATACACTTATTGGCTGGATCTTATTACAATTTATTAAAAATAAAACGTTATTATTATTTTGATAATTATGGCGATATTGCATTGTGAAGAAAGTCATTTATAAAACGATACCTAGGAGATACGGCGGCAATGTAATGAAAGAATCAATTGATTTTTGCAGTTTTGGCCGGATTGAATTATATCGGTTGTATTGTGGCAGTGTATATTATCGCCACATCTCTCTTGATTTTTGCAGTTGTGGCCGTATTGAACGTATTGAATTACATCGGTTGTATTGTGGCAGTGTATATTATCGCCACATCTCCCAGTTATGGCCATATCTTGCCTGCAAAAGTAAAACAGTATATGTGAAAAAAGTGAGTTTTGAGATAAATGACTTTTTGTTCTTTTGTTGTGCCGTTTTGTCATTTATAAAGTTAGACAAGTGAAATTTGGAATATAAAAAAAGCATGTTATTATAATAATTATTATAACAGCAAATATGTATAGTTTTTTCAAATGTGCTTGTAAAATGACATATACTCTTTTACCATTTTTCCAGTATACCCAAAGAGTATATAAAAGACTTTATACGTATATACCGTCGGGGGAGATAAAAATTCCCATTGGTCATACTATGGTAAAAGAGTATATGAAATGTTTATACTATTTTACCATTGGAATTGGGACACCGTTTTTATGAAATATGTTACAGTATAACAGCATATACCACATATATCCTGTTTTACCAGTAGAATTAAAAAAAAATAGATATAACATAATACCAGGGATAAGCAGTGTATGATGATACTATTCTGCCTTTGTAGAGTTTGTCGAATATACTGTTTTACCATAGCAGAGGCGCAAGTACACGTACTCATATACTGTTTTACCCGTGTCACATTTTGAAAACTAAATGAGATAGAAATAAACTAACAATTGCATAAGAACGAGCGGGAAAAATTACCCAGTTTCGGCGGCAAATTCAAAAATCGATTTTTTTCACATTTACTGTTTTACCTTGGCAGGCAAGATATTGCATTTTCAAAACCTCCAAAAACCCTACAGTGAAATACCGAAGAAACTTACTTTATACTTATCCAAAACAATATTTTAGTTCAGGCTGTATTGCATTAGATGGGCCATTATATAGGCAATATTTAACAGCTTTAACCCAAAGTTCGAATTTTTTGCAGTTGTGGCACAATTGAACTAGGTGTGCGAATCATTAAAGCCTGGGCTTGGACATTAACTTTTCCAAAACCAAAATCATGGTATTCGACAAGAACCCCCATGAACAAATTACACCCAACGTACAAATAAACGGTATAACCATTTAGAGTTCCCAAAGCTTCAGAGAGCCAGAGAGCTAAATAGTCAGCTAGACCAATCAAAAGAAATTCTTCTTCTTCTTCTTCTTCTTTTTGTATAGACATGACTCTGTCTGTTTTTTCAATGTGCCTCTAGTAAGTTGTCGTTCCATAGTTTTCGTGGTCTTCCCACTGATCGTCTTCCTATTGGGGAACCGTCTCTCACTATCCTGACTACCCTATTTGTTGTCATTCGGCTTATGTGGCCATTCCATTCTATTCTTCTGTTTCTTACCCAGTTATTAATGTTATACACCTTGCATCTCCGTCGTATATCTGTACTTCTAGCTCTGTCCCATATAGTCTTACCATCGATTTTTCGAAGGGTTTTCATCTCCGCTGTTTCGAGCCATTTTTTTGTCCTCTCTGTGTCGGGTCGTGTTTCAGCCGCGTATGTCATTATTTGTCGGATGACTGTTTTGTAAATTCTGCCTTTCATTTCTTTTCCGATATTTTTATTTCTCCATATTGTGTCATTCAGGCAACCTGCGGTTCTGTTTGCTCTATTTACTTGATCTTCCACTTCTGTTTCGAGCCTTTCGTAGCTAGATAGTGTGATACCTAGGTATTTAAACTCCATCACTTGTTCTATTATCTGACCTTCCTGCTCCAATTTACGTCTTATTGGATCTACTGTTATAATCATGCATTTTGTCTTTTTTGAGGAAATTAAACCCGTCCAATTTTGGAACATATAATAACACTATAATAAAGGGTATTGTGGAAGGAAAATGATGCATTTACATTTTGGTGGATGGGGGTCGAAATTACTTCTCATTTTTTCTTAAAATATATTAGATATCAATTTTGTTTGCAACAGCATATCTCGCTAAATTTTAATGTAATGGACCTTTATTAAAGCTCATTTTAAAGGTCTTTTCAAGCACTACAAAAGGTATTAGTAGTATTATACAACTAAAAGCGACCGTTTCTCTGTTATTTCAAGTTGAATACACCAATTTGAGAATGTACCAAAAAACAAACTATTTTCACGTACCATATCTCTTTTTGCATTATAACTAGAAGATTTATGAAGGCAAATGTCTCTTTGTTTTTTTTTATAACCTACAAAAATGTTTAATATAGTTTTTTTAGTTAGATACATAGTTAGTTTTTAAGGTATTCTAAAAAACCGTTCGAAAATATATTATGTTTCAATGAAAATGGCCAATTTTCAACCACGAATATATCAAAAAGTAAAAAAAAATTAGTGGTAATTTTAACCAAAAATTTTTCCACCCCTAAGAAGGGGTTGGAACCACCCCCAAGATAAAAGCACACATCGGCATAGGGTAGACTTTGAATAAGGAAATAAGTAGAGGCTAGGCCCAAAATTTCATTAAAATCCATGCAGTAAGATAGAATTCGGAAGTAATACCCTATTCTTGCTCCCATTGACGGGCGTAAATGTATTTTTCTCCATGTGACTTCAATCAATTCCGTACAAAAACATCTTAGATATATATTTCACACTGATTCGACACATCCTATTTCCTTATCCAACATCTCCAACGGCAATTCAAAGATTGAACTTTTTAAGTTAACACTTTTCCCCATCGACGTATCTCTACCCTTCATCTATTAATGCCTCGTCTTTTATTCTCGATCAATTTCGTCTGCGTCTTTTTCCTTTTTTATGGGGAAAGTGTTGTTCAGCTTTCAAATTTAATATCTGTGACAGTTACGTGCGATATTCCCATATACAAACATATTTTGATATGGTAAACGACAATTTTATGTGATACAATCAAATTCGAATAGAAGGCAAAAATCGGCGAACAGTACCGGACTCGTTTTAAATAATAAAATGATGAATAATACGAATATTAGTTTGACATTTATGTTACATGACCATCATGGCAATGATGTTGGCGACCATCATGGCAATATGTGCTTTGCACACTGCTGCTCTGAAAAGATTTGTGGTTGTTGTGTTGAAACACGTACGTAGATTTTTCAGCCAGGTAATCCTTCGCCTTCCTTTTCCGCGTTTTCCTTCTTACAAGATTATTTGCAGCAGTCCGTATCTTTCGCTGTTCCTCTTGATGTGACCGAGGTATTCGATTTTGGCTGTTTTTATTTTGATTAACAGCTCTTTCCCTTTTTGCATTCTCAACAAAACACCCTGATTAGTATCGTGGTCGGTATAAAATATCTTCAGGATTCGACGATAAAGCCACATTTCAAAAGCCTCAACGGAATGATTTAGTATATTAAAACATTCAGGTAAATAATTTAAGCTAGAATAAAACAAGTAGTTTCCAATTTTCCAGCTAGAAAAAGATGATATTTATGAATATTACGAGGCACAAACAATATTTTTATTTGGATGGAAAAAGATTCCAGTTTTATTTTGAAATATTTTTCAAATATTTGCTAAATTCAATTTTTTCAAAATATTTGCTTTTAAAGTAAATCGCGCAGCCTCAAACTGCAAACTTTATCAAAGGTATCCTTTTGTGGCGCATTTTACTTCAAATTTAGCTTTAGCTTTAGCTTCAGCTCATGAAAAATACGTTCTCATTCTTTAAATTCTAAATCGAATACTTCAACGTGAAATAATAAAAAATAAAACACTTTTTAGGAAAACCCCATTAAAACTTTTCTAAAGTGTTTAAAAAAGGCTTTATTTTCATTTTTAGTAAAAGATTTTCAACATTACATCAAAACACTTGTTTCTCTCTAGTACATCAAAACTAAGCGAGTCATGCGCCAAACAAAGTTGCCCTTTTTGTGGTAAAAAAGCGTGAAAATCTCCTCCTTTTTAGCACCTAAAATGAAATTAATCGTTACCGATTTACAAACAAATTTACTTTAGTTATGTATTTTTTATATGATCAAGTTTCACCGGTTCAAAGTGATTATTTTTGAAAGGGCTACAGTTAAAAGGGCTTGAACGAGTCACTAATCACGAGTATATGCAATTTTTTTTAGTTTGAACAGACATATTTGGACAGCCATATTTTACCGATTTTTCTCTTACAGAAAAACAAGATGCAACTAGCTTATTTATAAAACCAGAACCTACATTTTTTTACTCCTTAAGATTTTTCGTATCACTAATACTTTTTAAGTTATTTTAAAAGAGAGCATATTTTAAAAATTTTAGAAAAAATTTGTTCTATAAAACCAATTTTTTTTTTTAAATAAGTACTTTGAACCATTCAAACTTACAAATTGTACAAACAATACGCATTTAAAGTAAATGACAAAGCGGCAGTGAATAATTTCGTTTGGGGGTGCTAAATAGGGGTAGATTTTCACATTTTTTTTTACAAAAAAGGGGCCCATTTTATTTTGAGCTTAACTTGCTTAGTTTTGATGATAGAGACGTAAAAAATAAGAATAAAGCTTTTTTTAAACACTTTTTTTAAAAATTTTAATGGGGTTTTCCCGAAAACTGTTTCATTTATGGCTCATTTCACGTTGAAAAATTCGATTTCTAATTTGACCAATAAGAACTTATTTTTCACTAGCTACAACTTTGCTGTTGCTGGGTCTATAGAGTTCACGAATACACTTTTTTTTTGTTTTTATGTATGCTACATTTTTGCTAAGAATCTTTTTTTTCCATAAAATAATTATTTTTCAGTAATTTGCAAAAAGCCGCCTAAAAATGTGTTTTTTTTTTGTTAAAAAATAAACGTTTTTCATTGCAAATAACTCAAAAATATTGACTTAAGTAATATGATCATCAAAATTAAAGCATAATATGTGTGGATAAAACTGCCCAACAAAGAAAAATAAAATAATTTTTTTTTCCTCTGATTCTGGCTGTGGTTTAGAACTAGAACCTTTAGCCACGTAATTGTATAACTTATCACTAAGTCAGGGGAGTAATGTGTAGTGTGTGTGTTGAGTAAGTGTCTTGTTACTTTGCAAAGTCGACGTCATTGTCTTTGCAAAGAGACGTTAATTGTTTCCGTAAAATAAAATTATTGTTGCTTTTAACACTTTAAAATGCTAACATAAATAGCGTGTTTTTTGTTGTTGGAAAATAAACGTTTTTCATTGCAAATAACTTAAAAAGTATTGACTTAAGTAGTATTGAGTTAAAAATTATAGAACGAAAGTTGTTTAGAACTGTCAATTAAAAACAGAAATTTTAACGATTCTGCCGAAAAATATTAAATTTTTTCCCATTAAATATAATAACAAAACACTTCTCTTTTCTTTCAAAAAGGTTAAAATTTAATATTTTTTGCGAAAATCGTTAAAATTTCTGTTTTTAACTTGACAGTTTTTTGACAATTATATTTTAAAATAAACGGGCAGTCCAAATCAACCGTTTATTTGTTGGTGAAACTGCACAGTCAATTTATCCATTTACGGACGGTTTTAAAACTCGCGTTTTTCACCCCCTATAAGGGGCGACTGTCACCCCCCAAATAAAAGCAACGAACGGCACAAGTTTAACTTTAAAGTGGAGGGTAAATAAAACCTAAATCCAAATTTCAATGCAATTCCGAGTTGACCCTGAAAATTACACTCAAAAACTGTCATTTACTGGACTATAATATGTCTATTTTAAAATTTTAAATTGAAACGTCATGCGTCATAATAAATATATTTTAACCTAAAACTGTGTTTAATTCTTAATAAAAATAGTAAATTATCTTATATTTATGATAGTATTTTAAAGTGTTAAAAGCAACAATTATATTTTATTTTTCTTGGTTGTACAGTTTTATCCACACTAATATGCTTTAATTTTGATGATCACATTATTTTTTGTTTCAACTTATTTATATTGAAATCCGGTTCTGCTACCGGAAAAGGAACTAGGACCCTGTTGCAGTCCTGAGAGGGTTGGAAAATACTTTTACATGAATTTACAAGAATTGGAAGGCACCAATTCCACCTCGGGGGAATCGAAGAGTAATTTCTTTTAAGGGATGACACTACCAATTCTGCTTATCAGTTTGCTACTTTTTTCTTTTTCCGCTTTCGATTCGCTTTGTCATTCGAATTCGGAAGCAGGAAAACGTTTCGTATTTGGATAAATTTGATGGTTTCTAATTGAAGGGGATCTCTGCTGAATTTTGAGATGCTCTAAGCAAGGAATAAAATAAGGCTGGAGTAAAATCGAAGCCGAAGGGATTTCAAATACGTTTCTTTATGTGTTTTATATAATTTTACAAATAAAACGCTAAAAGTTTTTGTTTTTTTAATTGTCCTAAAACTATAATAATAAATAGTGTAAATTAGACTTTTATAAGTAATCTGTTTTCTTGTTTTCATACTTGAAGTCAATTTTAAGATAAAAGTTTAACAAATGTTGTACTGTGGCGTTTCAACGTTGGATTTTTGTCTGGGAGTGTTACCTGTGAAGCTCGATCTGAGAGTTTGATCTTGTCCCGTCGTTCCTCTTTTTATCTGACAGTCGTATACCTAAAATTAATCTTTCAATGGCCCTTTCTGCTGTGGCTAGTTTATTAATATTTACCTTGGTTACGGTTCAGGTTTGACATCCATATATCATGATAGGAAAAATGCACTGGTTGAACACTTTATACGCAAGTATTTTGCGGTTCCTCAGTAGCCAACTAAGTTTTCCAAATACTGCTCATGTAGTTTTGCTCTTCGAGTGATTTTCGCACATTGACCTAGGTAGATATATTCCTTGACTAGTGCTATCTCACTGCTTTTTATATTAATGCCGTTTGGGGTCTTCTCTATTTGTCACTACACCGCTCACATTGTATCTGACACAGTGTTGCCAATCGGCGGATAATTATCCGATTTGCGTAACTTCTTGAGAGTTGTCGTATCTTCTTCGTATCTTTAAATAAATCGGATATTTGCGGATATTCTTCAGTGTGTCTACCATCGACTAAAACTTTCTCATCCATATTTTCCCAACATTAACAGCATATTAATTTTGTTTGGTTCCACCCAAATTTTTATAAATAGCCTATACTGGATGAATGTTAGTGACATTCGATACTTTTCATCTTTTGACAAAAGGGACATGTGCCGATTCTTTTGTTTAGAATTTAAATGCACAAGTGCATCCACTTAAGGGATACTAATCCAATTCAAATTTCAAAAACCGTCTGCCGTCCGATGTTATTTATAAGTTTTTAGTTTTTAGTCTTTAAACTTATGAAAGCTAATTCACGCACGATTTAGTTTTATTTTCATTTTATGTAGTGCAGTGCTTAAGTAAACGTTTCCAGATTTCTCGGACATGAGATGTAGTTAAATCTAGTTCTCTTTTGTAAAGTTCTATCAAATCTAATATCTTAAACAAAACCATTTCATCAAAACATGTTATAGTTACGTAATTATATTTATGATTTTTTTGAGGAATGTAATGGTACTATGCAGAAAACAACTTGCCGGTACAGAAACGTCACTTTTCTGCACACTACTGTCAGTTATTCTGTGAGAAAATATTAAGTTTGTTAACATAAAATTGTGCAGAAAAATGCATTTGGAATAGTGGTTGTAGAAAAATCTACTTATTTGAAACTAGTATTATCTGGATATCTACTAATTAACTCAAAAACCCTTCAAATTTTTTGCCTATAAAAATTATTTAATCGGGCATTAACGTTGAACGCACCACGGGTATTATGGATAATAACTTTGATACTTTAATAACTACAAGACTGTCAAATACATTTCTATTGTTTTAGTTGTAATAAATCTTTAGTTATTAAAAGAGCGTAGGCGCAAAATTTCGGACCAATAATCTTTAAACGCATTCATTTTTTTCGAATCCTGAGAAAACTAATAAATATTTTTGAAAAATTTGAACGCAGAATGAAACATTACATTACCAAGGGCTGAAAGTCCCTTAGAATAAACAAAATGTTTCTTTTGAATGAGATATTTGAAATTACAAATCACACTTAATATTCTATTTTCCTTTTACCCCGGTAACATATTAGAATAAAAATTATAGAAGTCTTCAGGGACTTTCGGCCCCCGGTAATAATAATCTTTCATTCTGCGTTTAAATTTTTAATTAATACTTATTAGCTTTCTCAGGACTCGAAAAAAATAATGCATTTTAAAAGCATTGACCAGAAATTTTGCGCCTATGCTATTAATGTAGCTGTAGTTTATTTTGTATTGATTTATTTATTATTTATTTTTCCAGTACCTAGTTTTAGGTAGTTATTACGTTTTAATAAAATAATATTTAAAAGTGTTTTTTTTTTACTTAAATAATTATAATAAGTTAATATAACGATCCAAATAATGAAATATTTAGATTTATTTATTTATTTATTTAGAATTTAACACTTACAATAATACAAAATACGAATAATATAATAATAGTAAGTAAATAGTATTTACATACATGAATTAGGTAATAATCAGCTAGGATACGAGATTTTCATCTATAAACGAAAATTTTTAAACTGTGAAATAGAGAATCCAGTAGCTTAAAGGGCCGGTTGTTCGAACGCTAATCAGAAATGGAATTAACTGATCATTATCAAATATTTAATTACTGCCAATGTCAACTTTGATTGGGTTGCTGAAAACATAATTGATTACAATTATGAGATTAATTATTGATTAATTAATCAATTATATTAATAATTGTTCCGTTAATTGATAATTAATAATTAATTAATCAATCAATCATGTTAATTATCATAATGATAATTGATTACAATCAACTGATTGGCGTACGAACATCGGATTTTATTATTTGATGGTTGTTAAGGGGACTAAAAGAATAACATTGGCAACATTGATTTTAATAACAGAATAATTTTTGACCTAGCGTACCTTTTCGTGACAAATCGGATATTTTTCGAGCGATCATCGGATAATCTAGAGAAATGCGATTGGCAACACTGATCTGACACCAGACACATACCACCAAGTATAAATAGATATCTAAAAATTCAAATACCGAGACAATGTAGAATGAAAAGGATAATACTTTTTTTTTCTAAGGACGATGTTTATTATTCTAACTACTACTACAGTAAATCCGAAGAACCTCTAAGAAAATATAAGAAAGCTGTGTCTGAGTGAACATCTCTAATACGACCATGCAGAAATCTGTACTTCTCTCGAGGTCTAGATGTGTACGAAAATTTTTGGGCATTACCCCAGCATACCATATCACCTAGGGCTTGATAACAGGGAAATAGTCCCACCTGAAGTTTATCCTCTTGATACTGTAGGTATCTGACTAACCCTTCAAGCCAAATGGATAAAAGATTAAAAAATAAACCAGATCTTAAGAAATAAAACCATTTATTTCACGATCATTATGAAAATCAATATGCAATCTGAACTCTGATAAACGAAGAAGAAACATACACTATGGTGTAAATGTTTAGAATAAATTCGTTATTTCTTAATAATAATAATAATAATAATAATAATAATAACGTTTATTCACTTGAAAAATATACACATATAAAAAAATATATAATTATTATGATGCAATATAATATCTATGTGTTTTAGATATGTTGTTATGTATTCAACGCAAACAAACCATAGAACCCATTAAAACAATTAAGTTGTGCATGGGCCATTTTAGTATAGTTGTGTTAGATATACAACATAACAATTATTTTATTGTGTTGGATATAATAATAATTTTTTTTAAGAAGTAAAATTTTTACATGCAAGAACAATACAAATTAATATAAACAAAAAGAACATGGTATGAAGTGAAGTTCATCAATTTTTGAGCGTTTATTTTTTATTTATTTTTTTTTGTGTTTAATTATAGGTTTACAGGTTTATATTATTTATTTATTCAAAAAGATGGTTAAACATTTTTCTATTATTTATTTTTAGATACGTCTGAAATATGCACTTTATTAATTTAAAGGAATTTATAGTAATTAAGTAGGTTTTGTATGTTTGAGGAAGCAAATTATATATTTTTATTTGAAGGTATTCAAAGTTTCTTTGTCCAACTACTTTATTTGTTAAGTTTGTTCTAATAAAGGACTGAGATCTACTTCTGGTATCGTATGTGTGTTCTAGTGGTACAAGTAACTGTTTATTTTATATAGATTAGTGAACATTGCAAGTACAAACAATTGCCTTATATCTAACACTTGAGCTTCAATAAACAGATCGTCAGTACTGTGCCCTAGTTTTTTATTGTAAATAATTTTTAATATTTTTCTTTGTATAATGTTCATTTGCTTTAGGTGCGTATTTGCAATGCCACCCCAACTAAGAATTCCATACCTTAGACGTGACTCTACTAAGGAGAAATAAATAATTTTTAAATGATGAATATCTAGTATACTTTGTAGATATCTAAATTTATATAAAAGACATCTTAAAGTTTTGCAAGTTTGATTTATGTGCTTATCCCAGCGAAGATATGAATCAATCTGAATTCATAAATACTTTGTACTACTTGCACTGTTAATCATCAGATTTCCTATAATTAACGAGTTATAATCGGGTAAGCCACTTTTATAACTGGTAAATGGGACATACAGTGTTTTTTCAATATTTACCGTGAGTAGTTTATGACTGAATATATCTATAATATTTCCTAGGTCCCTTTCCATTTTAAGCTTTAAATTGGTCCAAGTGTCAGCAGAGTATAGGATCGCAGTGTCATCTGCAAAGCTTAAAATGTCGCCTTTAGTTTGGAAAGTCAGTATGTTATTTATATATATAATAAATAAAATTGGTCCTAATACCGTTCCCTGTGGTATACCAAAGTTAATGTTCCTTGTACTACTTTGTGTCCCTTCTATTCTCACTACTTGTTGCCTGTCCTTTAAATAACTGTCCATCAAATTATATGCTTTCCCTCTTATACCTGTGTCTATCAGAGTATCTAGTAATTGTGTGTGACTTACTGTATCAAAAGCCTTTGCCAAGTCTAGGAATACACAAGCCGTTGGTATGTTGTTATCAACTAAGTTATATATTTTATTTGATAGATATGATATGGCATTTTCCGTGGAGAAACCTTCTCTGAAACCATACTGTTTATTTGATATTAATTTGAATTTTTCTAGGTATTTTACTAGCTGGTTCTTTAAAGCTTTTTCTAAAATCTTACAAAGTGAACTAATTATGGAAATTGGTCTATAGTTTTTTGTTAATTTAGGATCACCTTTCTTGTGTATGGGGACAACTACGGTTTGCTTTAACTGTTCGGGCCATTTTCCTACAGCAAAAATGCTATTTACTAAATGTGTAATGGGGCGAGTTAAAATATGCCCCAGTTCTTTTAGTACTTCTGATCTTATGTTATCCATTCCTGGCGCTTTGTTGGATTTCAGTGAGTTTATTATAATTTTAATGTCATTTTCATTAACATCTGCTAAAAAGAAGGAATTCAATGTAGTACATCTTTTTGGAGGTTGAGATAAAGGTTTTATTATTTTTTGCGCGTATTTTTCTCCGACTGTGGAAAAATAATCATTAAATTCTTCAGCTATCTCATCAATGTTCGTAAGAGATTGGTTATTTTCAGTAACTATTTCTTTGAACTTTTTGGTATTATTTTGTTCGTTATTACAGTTATTAACTATTTTCCACAGATTTTTGGAACATTTATTATTTTTAATAATTTCTTGTCTGAAATAATCTTTCTTTGCAGCTTTAATAACTATATTCAAGTGTTTAGGGTATCTGATATAAGTTTCCTTTATCTCTTTGTTACCTGGCATATTTATATGTTGTTTGTATAGTTTATTTTTTTTATTGATGGAGTTTACTAATCCTGCTGTAATCCATTTTTTTCTTTTAAAATTATAACGTTTTATTTTAATGGTGTCAGTATGTTTATTTATGTAAGACGTTAATATCTTTATTAAGTATTCCGTTAAATCATTAATATCTTTTAAGTTATAATATTCAGTCCAATCAAAATCTTTAATGTCCAATTTTAAGTTGTTGTAATTTAATATTTCTTTCTTTCTGTTGGGTAGATTATTTATAATATTTAGTGGCACAGTGACTATAGTTGCCTTATGATCTGTAATATTTGTATCTAGAACAGCTGCCTTGCAATCGTTTATTGGATCTTTGGATTTAAATTTTACAAATACGTGATCCAGACAGTTATTTAGTCTTGTTGGTTTATTTATTAAAGAATTAAAGTTGTATTCAGAGAGAGTATTTAAGTAGTCATTAGCATTATCATTATTTTCTAATATGTTTATATTAATATCTCCAACCAGAATATGACAGTCCGCATGACATGATTTTGTTTGTTCTAGATATTCCTTTAGGTGTGACACGAAATGTTCTACATTCGTTGAAGGTGGTCGGTAAAGAGCAGTGATTAGTATTTTTTTGTTATTATTACATGTTACCAGCATTTGTATTACTTTATGTTCCCCTACTTCTATAATTTTTGTACAGTGATCAAGATAGTTTTTGAAGTATAGTACTGTTCCATCATTTTTATTAATATTTCCTTGGTTGTAAATTATCTCGTACCCTTCAAGCTTATGACAACCAACGTCGCCAATACGAAATGCTTCCGTTAACACGATACAGTCAAAGTTGCAATCTAATTGTTTAATCAAAATTTCAAATTCATTAAAATTCCTGTAAATGCTCCTTATATTTTGGTGTAAAATTTTAAAATGTTGATCATCATTTTGTAAGTAAATTTTTAAATTTGATAAGTTATTAATTTCTTTTGTTTCAAAAGGTATGTGATTAATGTCCCTAATGTATGTATCCATAATATATACAACAAAATATTCCTTATATGAAATATGTTATAATACGATACAGATATAAAATAATTCAAAAGAGTGAGGAAAAAATATTAGAAAGAAATAATTAATTAATAAACTTCACTTTTTCTCCTGTTTCTCAATGACAGAAATTGCAATTTATAAGTAAATCTAAATTACAGTAATCTAAAATAATAATCTGTAAATCTAAAATAAAATATGGTATATAAATAAATCTAGAATATATTAAAATATAGTCTCACTGGATATGTGAATTAAGCAAACTAGTTTACTTTTTAATTATGCTATGAGAAGTGGAAGTGGAGTTATTTCTCTTTTTATTGTCTTGAAAGCGAGTATTGGGCTTGATGGTATTTTTTGAAGATGATGGTGTTGTATTTAGGTCACTCTTCTCTTCTGGTTTAAATTTCGGCTTTTCGGTATTTCCTGGTAGTGGGTTGTTTTCTACACGGGTGTCTGTCTCTAGTTTTGGTGTTGATGGAGCACTATTTGAAAGTCTATCAGTGCTTACTTCTTCAGCTTCAATTAAGTCTTCAATGGTATAGGGCTGATTATTTACGTAGAGTTTGCCGTTTTTATGTAGCTGTTTTCTTTATTCTGCTGTTTTGCTAGGAATAAATTTTGTCGCAGTATTTTGGATTCTTGTTGTTGTTTCTTTGTTAACACCGGTGCAATGGAAATACCCTTTTTTTCTTTTAATTTAAAACAGTTCTTTAGGATATCTCTTCTCCTCCAATGGTTTAAAAGATCTATTTTTAATGGGCTGTTGTATTTATTTCCCAAAGTATAATAATTATTGATATCAGATGGTTTAATTTCAACTTCTACTAGGGAAAATATGCGCAAACAAATATCTTGAATGGTTAGTTTGTTTACAGATGTGTGTAGTCCAAATACTACAATACTATTTTCGTTGCTGTTTATTTTTATTTGTTCAATTTCTTTCTTTAATGTTTGATTTTCTTGTTCTAACGTATTATTTTTCTTTTTCAAGTCTGCAATCTGTATTAATAATCTACTTTCCAGAGCCTCTATTGCATTTTTTATCTCTGTTCTATTTTTTCTAATTTCTGATATTACTTCATGAATTGTTATGTTGTTTTCGTTTTCTCCCATTATATTTAATATTTACAGTTTACAGTGTGTGGTCACCTTTATTACAATGAACTTTAATAATTACCTTCGGTATAAAAACGTTTGGTAAATAAAAACTTAATTCAGTAAACAAATTCTGTATAATTTTATAGATATTTATATGAGATTTTCTTTATTTCTTCGTTGTTAACTTGTTATTCAATTTTAATTTTATTTCAGGCTCTTACTTGTAATTGGTATTGGTATATTGTTTATTGCTTTAATTTTAATTTAATGTGTACATACCAGAATTTTATGTTTTGGGAGAGAGAACACTTCTAAACGTCTTGTTAACAACACGTGGCCACACACTATCAATCTAATACGTAAAAAAATACCGAAACAGGTCGATTTTTATTTTTAAATTATGATTTTTTGGCATATGCATCATACTAGAGACGTCATCAATCTGGGCGTGATCAACAGCTAATCGTTGATTTTTTTTTAATTAGGATAGGGTTATTAACAGAATTATTTATACAAGGTGGCCAATTTTTTTAATTACATTAATTGACATTAAAAGAGGAATGTATGTAATTTATTTGATTTAAAAAATACATTTTACTGCTATCAGGAAACAGAACAAAATGTTTGGTCGACAAAAAACATTGCTTTTCTCTGTAAATATTCAAACTGCCAAGAGTAGGTGGATGGCAGCTCGACGTTGAATTTAAGCGAAAGCAAGTTTTTTTTGGCAAATTAACATTCTTTTCTGTTTTTTTGGCAGCAGTAAAATATATTTTTAATTAAATAAATTACATACATTCTTCCTTTTGTGTCAATTAAGTTAATTGAAAAAAAAATAATTTGGATACCCTGTATAAATAATTATGTTAATGTTTATATTACTGAATATAGAATTGCATAACCTTTCAAATGAATTAGCACACGGTCCCTATTGTGATTAAAAAAAATCATTGATTACGTCATCACATCCAGATGGATGACGTCACTAGTATGATATATCGTCGTTTAAAATGCAAAAGGTCGCAACCTACAAATCAGTTTTTCCAAGGGAGAAAGAAACATTATCTGCATGCGAAAATCGCCAAACCTAAATAGACAATAATTATTGATTCAATAATTCTCTATTGATAATCGAGGTATCAATAATAGCTTGAGTACAAAGACAATGGAGAATGCAAAGTACCCGGACTATACCTATTATTATGTCTACTAATGGAGTCATTCCGAAGAACCTCCTCGAAAACATAAAAAAGCTTGGCCTAAATGAACACCTTTATAAGACCATGCAGAAAGCTGTACTACTCTTGACGGCCAGATGTGTACGAAAATTTTTGGAAGATACTCCAGCATACCAAGTCACCTAGGGCTCGATAGCACGGAAAAAGTCCCACCAGAGCTCAATCCTTTTGATAGTATGTGCCGTATGGCTAAATCTGGATACCTTGTTATTAACTACACAATTCTCCATTTAGGTCTAACGACTTAAGCGACGACCTATGCCAGAAAATCATAATTTAAAAATAAAAATCGACCTGTTACTGAAATTTTTTCCCAAAGTCGCTGGCTTACTAAATGGCGAATTTATTCCAGACATCTGCACCATACTGTATGTGCGCTTATATACAAACTTTAAACAAAGTATTTTTACAAAGCATAGAAAGACCAATACTAGGAATAGGATAACCATAAGAGACAAAAACAAATCAGTGGTTTCAATTAGTAATAGAAAATGGAAAACATAACATAATTAGTGGTAAAATCGTAAAATTACATAATTAGATCGACAAAAATGACAACCGAATAAAGACAGGAAAGTCGAAAAAGCAGATATATGGTTCATTCCACGAATATACGACTGTTTTGGATGATCGCGACAACGAATATTTTAGTGCGCAACATAAGAAGAACGAAAGTAAATGGTTCTAATAATTATTCCAATAAACAACAATGTAATTTGCAATTTACTTTCGTTCGTCATATTTTGCACAATAAAATTTTCGTTGTCGAGATAATTCAACACAGTCGTATGTTCGTGAAATAGAGTATAGCAACAGAGATACGTGAAAATAATTGGACAAAACAATGTATGTCCAAAGGCACGCGGATTACAAAAAAAAAACCTTTTTAGAATTAAATGTATGGCTATAATAATTATGAGGACTAATTCTTTCTAAAGTTTTTGTTATAACAAAATAAGATTTTTTTTTATATTTGATTAATAGATAAAAAAGAGTAAACTCTTGAAATATGTGGTAAAAAATGAATACCTAATAATATGTGTTGCGGGTGAAAATATAAAAAACAATTTTTCAAGTTTTAGAGAGTATGGCAAAAACACCAATAGCGTAGTCTTTAGTATCTTTTTAGCCGAAATCGCCCTTACAAATTGCGAAATAAACGAAAGAAACACATCAATGCACTCTTCAATTTGAGACATAATAGATTTTTACACTCTCCACAAATATTTTACTACAATTTTAGTATTACTAAAGCCGTCGATACAAGAAAAAATCATCCCCGTAAAGCCAACGTACACACATTTGTCTAATACGTTTGTCCCATCAAAAACAAATAAAATCTCGGTGATATAACACCGGAGGATGAAATGTAGTAAAAGTGTGAGATGTATTGACGTTGCCGACATGACAGCGAAGTTACCTACTGTCCGGTGCTCTTTAATAAAAGCTTCCATACTATCGGAACGACTATTAGTACGGGTGGTTTGGTTAAAATTCACACAAATCGAAAAATACAAAAATTAACAGAATTTTTATGTCATCACTAGAGCTCGGGAAATATGCAAAATGCATATTAAGTGCATATTTCGGATAAATGTTATAAGTGCATATGCATTAATTAAAATTGCATATTTTCAGACTTTTTATCTCAAACGATACCAACAGAAAAAAATTTAAAGAGAAATAAGTCTCAGATCTAAACAATAAATCTGAAATTCCCGTGCAACCACTTTCCGGTAACATCCTTAATCATTGCCTTTTACAATTTATAAGGCAAGGAGACGACAAATAAAGGAGACGAGGGGACTCTTCAATATGCAGTCACATTTTGTTAGTGAAACAATTTTGTTATTTTAATTGATGCTGCACCATATGAGCAAAGGAGGACAACATTTAAAAATATTTTTTTCAAATTTGTTACTTGTTTAGCACACGCTTTACATAGAGTAACAGAAACTGTATGCACAGAATTCCAGTGGTATTCCAATTGTATCAAATATCAAAAAAAATATTTTTAAAAGCCCTTCTATGAGTACAGGTGTATAAAGATCGTTTACCTAATGTGCTTTTACCACCTGAAGCTGTGATAACTAGATGGGAAACATGGTTAAATTCTATAAATTTCATAACCGATAATTTTGAGGGAATTAGAGATGTCATTTGTAGTTTCGATGTAGATAACTAACTCATGTGCTATAAAAAAAGGTGTGGATGTTTTAAAAAAAACTTTATTAAAAAGTAATTTGACACAAAAAAATTTTTTTTTGGGACTTTAGCATAAAATAAATATATTTTTTTTATTAAGCTTAAATGCCTCGGCAGCTAAGGCCATTGGCATAAAATAAATAATCAAATACCTTCAAAACAAGGATTACTGCGTTTTTTATTTATATGCAATAAATGCATAGAAGCATATTTTAGTGTATATTTCAACTGTCCTTTGTGAATATTTGCATGCATATTTTACGGTTTTTAAGTGCATATTTTCCGAGCTCTAGTCATCACAAATATAGCATATTATATTAGGTATGTTACCACTAGAAGCACCAGCATTTTTGCATACCTAGAAATACCGGAGCTGTCAAAATTACGGGTATTAGAAATTTCTATCGTCAGGGATATTTATTCTGTTGTATTTGAAAAACTTATATTGAGTTAATAACTACTAATAAAAGACAAATTTGATTAAAAAAATAAAACGGGATAATACCCGAAGGTTGGCTGTATACCATCTAGTTAAATAAAATTAACATGAAGTAAAACTCCCTAGTGTAGTTGGTATATTTAATAAAAATTATAAAAATTTTTTAAAAATCCAAACGGATTACGTTCAAAACGTTTTCGGACTTATCAGTCCATCATCAGTGAACCTAAAAGTAAGTAATCTCACTTAGTAAAATTGAAAAGGGTGAAATTTGAATGTTAAAAATTGAAAAGTGTGGTTACGATTACTCTGTCCTTGCTAAAACTAAACTAACACATTTTCACATCCCGTCAATTATTTATATTTTTCACTTAACAATCTTATATCAGTTACCTCAATTCTCACCAAATTTTTTTTTTAATTAGTTAATTTCATACAGAATCAATATCTTACTAGACTTATACAACCAACATTACAGTTAACAAATTTATATTTCTATACACACTAAACAACTGTTGTATCACTTCAACGTTTTAACTTTCACCCACAAGGCTATTTTAGGCCAAAAAAAAATTATTAACTTTCATTAACCAATAATTCTATCTTACATTTTGTTTTCATTACCATATTATGACAATAAGTTCGATCAAATTTAATTTTATAGTCAAATTTATGGTAATGGTTGTAATATTTTTATAAAAAATAGTAAATTTTAAATTCTAATATTAAAAATTAAAATTCCAACACAGTCTTAAACTTAAATTTCCGTAACCACATTGGATCTTGACCTTGGTTAATACCTTAAAAATTCCCTTTCCTGGATGTCAATGTTACTGACATTTGAAGTATTTCAACTTCCTTCTAAATCATTGACAGACTAAACGTAGTTCAATGTAGACCTAATTATAAAAAATCTCTTAATTAATGGAGTAGAGCATCATGTTCCTAGTACTAATCCGTTGGCATCCAATGTAAGCCAAATTGTAGATCAGATTTCACCATGTAGTTAGAACATACATCTTGACCAGTGTTTGGCATTGTGGCTATTTAGCAAGGACAGAGAGTAAGTAATCGTAACCACACTTTTCAATTTTTAACATTCAAAATTTCACCCTTTTCAATTTTACCAAGTGAGATTACTTACTTTTAGGTTCACTGATGATGGACTGATAAGTCCGAAAACGTTTTGAACGTAATACGTTTGGATTTTTAAAAATTTTTATAATTTTTATTAAATATACCAACTACACTAGGGAGTTTTACTTCATGTTAATTTTATTTAAATTTGATTAAGTTAAAGAAATTCTTTAATTATTTAAGTATAATTCATGCAGTTGCAATATTTTTTAAATTTGCTTGTACAAGACCCACACAAAAATTTTTTAAATACCAATATGACAATTTTTTTAAATATATAGGACGCATTTTACCTGTTTTATTTTTGTTGCAGATCCCTGTTTACCATTGCATACGTTTATTATTTGATTGGAGTGTTGTACCTCTAAGATTTGTATCCGTCGATATTGCCCTTAGTCATAATATATATGAATCTAAACGGGAACTGGTGTATGTTTTCAAAAGACTGATAGTGTGTAAATAAATTTATTAAATCAGCTAAGTACTTTCAGCATATTATGCCATCATAAGAGCTATCGTCTTATAGGTGTAAAAACCTCAAAAGAAGAGAAAACTTCGAACAAACACATTCTTTAGTTTAAAATAAACCCAGGGATATAACCACTGGTTAGGGTAAAAACCCTTAAATGTTTAAAAATTACATTTAATGTGTTTTTTATAAAATGGCTACCATTCTTACAAACAGCTGTTACTGACAGCTGTTTGACTGTTTTTTCTATTTTCTATTTATATAATATATATGATTCTGTCGCAATTTTTCTGCTAACTGAAGTATTAAAGTTTTACCAGATATTTGACTGCCAGTAACTTCTTTATATAGAATCCTAGCATTTATTCCAGCGATATCTAAGATATTAAAAAAAGCCTGCAACGGCCATCTCTTGAAGCTGATTTTGGTTGAACACTCTAGGGCCATCAGATCTACAACGTCTACTTCGTATTTTGTGTGGTTGTAGTGGGTAACGGTTTCAATTTTCTGAATGTTATCTGTGCCTATTTCAATATCATTTGGGTATAGAGAACTCAGCACGAAAATATTTCTGAACATTTTTCCCTGGTACAACGTTAGCGTCAAATTTTCGTGTATGAAAATTTTTGTTTTGTACAATTCCATCTTTTTTATTTTTATTGACGGTAGAGTATCCTCTCTTGTTCGGTTTATGGTTTTCAACACTGTTGGTAGCGTTCTTTCGTAATACTTTTTATGTGTCGGTCGTGACATTTCTTCATTTATTCATAAATGACCCCACTAGATGGCTAACTACATGTGACCCTAGAAGTTGATTGTCTGGTCGTTGTTCTTCTTTCCCCAGGTAAGGAAATTCGATTAATAAATATTTGGACTGGACATCACCTGCAAGCCAGAATTTAATTCCAAACTTATCGGATTTATACGCCTTGTACTGTGTGTAGTGACATCTTACCTTAGACGTAGAAAAAAGATGTTACATGACAAAAAGATAAAAAATGATTAATACATATACAATTCTCTATAAATGGGTTCCATACAGCCAACGCAAGTGCAAATTTATCTGTTGATAAATCGCTCAGACCTGGTACTTCTCCTCCGTAATAAGGACCGCATTTTTTCTAGGTGGGCATCAACATATGTATTTTGAAAAAGTAATTACACTAAGTACCTGTAAAAGAGAAATTGTAATCAAGTAAAATTTAATAAAAAATTTTTGGCTTGGTAAAAGGTGTATTAGTTTAAAAAGCCCCTATAGGGTAACAAACAGAAACAAAAGGTTTTCGCTCTGTAACAAGAGCATCATCAGTGTTACAAGAACATGGTGAGCCAACCAAAAAATACAAAGGTCAAAGCCTTTCAAAAACAGACTAAAAGTCTTATATAGATGACAACATGGCAAAATCCAAAGGATGTATAAAATTATTATGGCTACGGCCCTAGGGCAACATATGACTCCCACACGTGGTCAGTGGGTCAATAGGTAATATTAGGTGACAGGCAACAGGTGACGTTGCCTCTCACCTCTTGTAACATAATGACCTAATGTTACCTATTGACCCACTTACCACTATATAAGACTTTTAGTCTGTTTTTGAAAGGATTTGATCTTTGTATTTTTTGGTTGGCTCACCATGTTCTTGTAACACTTGTAGCGTTTATAAAACCAGTGAAAATGTGATCTTTTAGATTTGTATAGTTTTTACAATCCCTCTCTAAGAAGTCCAAATTTTTTTTTCAGTTTTTTTTTACTGAAATTCAGATTGCAAGGAATTTTCTAAAACCGTCCCTGTGTACAGTTGAAAGCTATTGCGCAATATTAACCAATTTTGAGAAGTGCTGAGATGTACAGAATTCTGATGCGTAGATTTTCTATTGGAATTTTCTAGAAGAAATGTTGAAACTCAATTTGATTGGTTTGTTTGAATTTGGTACAAAGATCGAAGCTCTTAATTGGCCCTGAAGAACGGAAGTCGGAAATTGCATATGACAAGATCGGGGAATCTTGTCAGGAGGAAAGTAGCGTCATTCTCATTCTTACAATGGTAGTGAATCAGTAAACATCGATAGTCAGTAACCGGCTTTTTTGCGACTCAAAACGAATTTCTAAGTAAATGGGATCTATCAAAGTTCTTTTGTGTTGTTGTTAAGTAGGTGTACCATCAGTTTGATGGTGTAGCAGTTCTTTTTTGATGGTAAAAGTGTAATATACGCTTTGTAAAAATACTGCGTATGTATTTATGAAAGCCGGCATAGTACTAATATCGTAGTGATGAATTAAACCCAAGCCTCCTGTCTCCTGGATTAGAAAACCTATTTACCGAAGTAAATAAGCAAATTTCCTTTGTTTTATGGTATAATGGTATGGTGCAATCTGTAATTTTCCATTGACATCTTCCCTTTCGAGTGACGTATGAACTACGTACGTGCTGTCAAGTGTCATGTCAAGTTTCACAATGGTGAATGTTTTGAATTTTAAGGTATAGTGACTTTTAATAATTATAAAATTCTCAAACTAATAACGTTAATTTCTTTCATCAACATAAAAAAAATAAATCTTTTTGGAACTTAAAATACAAAAATGAAAAAATAAATTGTTGAACAGAACAGAGAATAATTTTGCTTCCATCATTAAAATATTATTGTAAAGACATAATTGTGAGTTAATGTTAAAATCCTTTTGAAACCTTTTGAAATAGTTAAAAATAAAAAATTTATGGAATGATATTTGACAGGTGACATAGTTAAGTTGTTATTTCCAATAATTAAGTACTAGGAGGAGTAGTCAGTAATTCTTTAATGTAAACATTGTTCCCTGAATGAATATAAATTTTTGTTTTAATGCAAATGCTATAATATATGTCATAATTAGGTCAGTCAGTCAGTTATACAAGTCATAATTAAGTCAGATATCAAATCCTCAATCCAATAAATTTATTGTTTATCTTTTGGTGCACCATAACCTATGTTCAGAAAAGTAGATGTATTTTTTTTACAGGTAATCTTTTATGTAATCTGAAAGTTTTGTTTTCTAAAGGAATGATTTTTCAATAAATGCCATAACTGTATTTTGTCCTGTTTATTTACTGCTAACCTATTGGCAAAATTTTAACCACAAACTTTAAAAGCTTTTTAGAGTCAAATTTTTACCCGGTTGTTAAGATGTTGGATCATAGAAAGTAAACTCCTGGTAAGGCACCCTAAGAAAATATAGCCAGGATTTATATATAGGGATAGCCAGGATAGTAGTAAATATTCCCTAATCCCTAACTTCTTCTTAAACGAACTCACAACCTCAGCTCTCCAACCATAACAAGAGCCGCCGTAACAAAGTAGTTTTTAGAAATATCCCCTAGTTTTGTCCAGACCCACTTTGTATTTAAGTATTCTCAACCTCATACCTAAACTAGAAGCAGTATCTAAACTTTTCAAGCTTTTATCTTCCCCCTAATTTCTAAACTCTACACACTGATGATGCTCTTGTTACAGAGCGAAAACGTTTTGTTTCCATGTTTGTAGCCCTATAGGGGCTTTTGAAACTAATATACCTTTTACCAAGACAAAAATTGTTTATTAAATTTTACTTGTAATTAATGGTATACAGCCAACTACAGAAAATTTTTCCTTGTGGATTTTTAAATTTTAATCCTCAATAGTCCATTAAAATGTTACATTTTTTAGGCCGTACCGTGCATTTCTTAGAGGAGTCAATTTTATTTCTTTAATGTGTAGGGGGGATCAGTAGAAGCTTAAGTTCAAGTTTTTGGGGTTGCCATCCTTGTCCCCCGGTCGCCATCTTGGAAATGGGGTGCAAAGGGGTTTCGCGCTATATCTCGTAAACTACCAACCCTACGGAAAATCTAATTAAACATAAAATGTAACCAATTAAATTTTCCACAATTTTGTTTTTATTACTTTTTATCGTCAAGTGACCAACAAAAAGATATAACCAAAAATATGTAAATTTTTTTTAACAAGTTTCCTTTTGGATGTTATAACGTTTTTTCAGTTCATTTTAAAATAAAATATCATTACAGCAATTTTGTAGAGGGTTTTTCAGCGAACAATTTCCACTATAAAGTTGTTTAATTCTATTTATTTATATAGGTTTTACAGCGCTCCAAACTTGACCAGATTCTCGAATGATCATAGGGATACAATAAAAAAAAAGTTAGGCTTACTTTTCTATCTATACATATTTTTTATTCTTACAATTTATTATGATTTTAACATTCCTATGCTATTATTAATCTGTTTTTGACCTTTCTTCCCACTATAAAACTTATAACTCTAAGCATATATAGAAAAGGCCCAAGAAGTTGTTTGAGGACAAATTCGTCGCTTCAGAAGAAGAATGACGCAACCGCAAAATGCAAAATTCTTAAGCAGAGCAAAAAAACGATTTTTGATATCAAAATCATAAAGTATGATAAAAATTAGCCATTCACCACACCGTGGTCAGGATCTCGAGATATAAGCGTTTTTTGGTGTGTGCCGCTTGTATATGAAGTAACATAACATTTTTCCTATTATATATTTTGACTTAAAATTTTCCAAAAAACTTCTTCATGAACTATATTTTATTATTGTGTTGGTTAAAATTATAAACTAAAAAGTTTGTCACTCAACTTTTTTAAGTCAACATGAAACTAACGAAATATGATGACAAAATGTTAATAAATTAACAACTCCTTTTTTAATGTGTTTAAACATCTTGGACAAATTTCGTTGTTATCTACATACTTCAAAGATGACACAGTAAAATTTTTAAAAGGAAATATTTACAGCAATCAAAGATACAGCGAGGTAAATTTGAAAAATCATCAAAATTGATTTTTGGCATTTTTTTATAAAATTTAGTTTTTTAACATGTTCCACCAACTCCACATAAAAATAAACTTCATATTCGGATTAAGCGACCTCGAAAATATAAAAATAGACCAAAATTGATCATTCACCTTAAATTTGATTTTCGTGGTTGGCATAACGGTTATGCCGCTCGTCTAGTGTATAGATAGAAAAGCATTATTTTTCTACGAGAATTCGAGAATCTGGTCAAGTTTGTAGCGCTGTAAAACCTAGATAATAAATAAAATTAAACAACTTTATAGTGAAAATTGTTTATTGAAAAATCCTCTACAAAATCGCTATGATGTTATTTTATTGTGAAATGAACGTAAAAAAAGTTATAACCTCCAAAAAGAAATTTCTTAAAAAATTTTCTCTTATTTTTGTTTATAACTTTTTTGTTTATAACTTTACGATAAAAAGTAATAGATATAAAATTGTAGAAAATTTAATTTTTTTCATTTTATGTGACATTAAATTTTCTGTACGGTAGCTAGTTAACGAGATACAGCGCGAAATCTCTTTGCACCTCTTTTTCCAAGATGGCGGCCGGGGGACAAGGGCCTCAACCCCAAAAACTTGAACTTAAGCTTCTACTGAACTCCCCTATACATTAAAAAAATAAAATTGACTCCTCTAAGAAATGCACACTAAATGTAACATTTCAATGGACTACAAATAGATGTAGAAAAGTTCTAAATTATCAAGTTTCTAATATAACTATGAATAAGTAATACTGAGGATCAAAAATAGAAAGAAGTCAAAATGACCGATCTAGTGCTTCTGGGTGGAGATTAACAGATCTCAAAAAGTTATTAGACTGACTAAGAATTTGTACAGGAGGAATAATTATAATCATTAAATAGATCGGAGAAAGTTCTTAATTATAAACTTTCTAAAACAACTATGAATAAGTAATACAGAGGGTCAAAAATGGAAGGCAGTCTAAGTGACCGATCTGGAAGAAGACGAATAAAGCGTACGAAGGAGACGCGTTTCCTGGTTGAAGAACCTGAGCGAATGAATTTGTTCAGAGCAGCTGCCTCGAAGGTAGAATAGCCATGATGATTGCTAACCTTCGGCGCAGAGATGGCAATTAAAGCAGATATAAGCACTCGGTAAAGGTAAAAGGCAATGGCCTTTTTGATGAATTGTTGGTTTATTAGTCCTGTCGCCAGGGGGGGTACAACGGCCTCGTTAATTCAGATGGACTTACCCAAGTTTTTTTTATGTATTTTGACCCGTAGAACCCGAATTTTTTGGGTAAGAGTTGATCCGGATGTCGATAAGATTGTTATAGACCAAGAACTTGAGGAATCAAATAACAGCGATTTTTGGCAAAACAAAACAATATTTTGTATTTTTTGGGTCATTTTAAGCAAAAAATATTTCTACAAGTTTTTTAGTAGGATGCACAGTTTTCGAGATAAACGCGGTTGAACTTTCAAAAAATCGAAAAACTGCAATTTTTAAACCCGAATAACTTTTGATTAAAAAATAAAATAGCAATTCTGCTTAGCGCCTTTGAAAGTTCAAGTCAAATTATGTCGGTTTTGATTATTTGCATTGCTAAAAATATATTGTGTTATTGTTAAACAAAGCTACAAACAACTAGTGCGTGAGTGATGTTTCTATGATTTCTCATTTAAAATCGAACGAGTAGGTAGAATAGGTACTAGTGCAATCAAGACTATTTCTACGTTACATGCGTTAAAACGCATGTAAAAGCACGGGAAACCCTACGTGTTTATAGCTTTGTTAAACAATAAAAAAATAAATTTTTACCAATGCAAATAATCAAAACCGATATAATTTGACTTAAACTTTCAAATGCGGTAAGCTGACTTGCTATTTTATTTTTTAATCAAAAGTTATTCGGGTTCAAAAATTGCAATTTTTCGATTTTTTTTAAGTTCAACCGCGTTTATCTCGAAAACTGTGCATCCTACGAAAAAACTTATAGAAATATTTTTTACTTAAAATGGCCCAAAAAATACAAAATATTGTTTTGTTTTGCCAAAAATCGCTGTTATTTGATTCCTCAAGTTCTTGGTCTATAACAATCTTATCGACATCCGGATCAACTGTTACCCAAAAAATTCGTGTTCTACGGGTCAAAATACATAAAAAAAACTTGAGTAAGTCCATCTGAATTAACGAGGCCGTTGTACCCCCCCTGGCGACAGGACTATATATTTGTGAGCTTATAAATTTATGTCAGAGAATTCCTTGCCTAAGATAAAATATGCTACATTAATTCGTTCAGAATTTTTTCAATTATGATTATTTTCCACAAAATCTTTTACAAAAGGCTGAGATCTCACAGGATAGCAGAAACATTTTGTTCCTTAATCCAAATGTATATAAAAGGAAAAATTGTCTATTTAATCGTCCGTACTAAAATGGGAGCCAGTATCTTTCTCACGTCCAAAAATAATACCACAGCCATAAAAATGCCTTATTGAAGTCAGTGATTGAGGGATGGATGTCTTCGCTTGAGCAATTTTTGGTGGCGCTCAAGTCATAAAAAGAAACATTTGCAATACTAATTCGTAAACCAGGAGCGAAAAGTGAGTTTCGCTGTGATTTTCTGGAATATTGGAAACTCTAACGAGATCATATGCTGTTAAATACTTGCAAAACTTTTTGTTTTTTTTTTTTATTTTTATTTATCCGCATCAACCACTCGGGTTATTAGCGGTACATTTATAATACAAAATAGATAGAGCAAAAGATACATTTTTAGAATATAAGAATGACAAAAATATGGAAATTATTTAGAGTTTACAAAGAAAAAAAGAAATGAATCATAATTTGTTATACAGTTTACAATGATTTACAAAAGATAAAACTTCATTGAATTTTGTGACCAGTGCTTCTTTCAGTATGTTGGGTATGTTGAATATTGTTTTCGCTGAAGTGTATTCTGGACATTCTATTATTATATGGTTAACTGTGAGAGGTATTTGGCATCTTTGGCACATTGGTGGCGGTTCCTTGGAGATTACGTAGCTGTGAGTAAGTCGTGTGTGTCCGAGCCGGAGTCTGCTGATAATTACTTGGTCTTTTCTTTTTGGTGGCATAGGAAGATTTTTTGAAGATACGTCTGGTTTAATGGTTTTCAGATTTGTGTTTGTTTGATCCCATATTTCTTGCCAGATTTTGTTTACATGATTCTTGAATAAAGGTTTAGTGTCAGAGATTGGTATGCCTGTTGTAGTCGGAATGTTCACATTGTTTATCGCTTCGAACGCTGTTTTGTCTGCTAACTCATTACCAGTTATTCCTACATGGGATGGGACCCACATAAATGAGATGGTTTTCCCAGAAAATTGGAGCTGATGCAACGCGTCTTTAATTAGAAATAGTTTGATGTGGGTAGGGTAAACATGTTTGATGGCCTGTAAAGAACTTAGTGAATCTGATAATATTAGTATTTGGTTTTCATTTGTATTTTTACAATGATTTAGTGCGTCAAGTATTCCTTGAAGTTCTGCGGTATAAATACTGCAGCCATCAGATAATCTAGTGGCGGAAATTACGTTTTCTGATACAGTAGCAGCAGCTATTCCGTTGCAACTTTTGGAGGCATCGGTAAAGAAAAGTTTGTAAGAAGAGTATTTGAGTGAATTTGTATGATATTGAAGCCTGATCTCAGCAGAGGTGTGTGAATGTTTGTTAGAATTATGTAAGGAGAGGTCTACTATTGGTAAAGAAACTGTCCAGGGGGGTGTCTGATATTTTTTTATGGATGCTAAGGTGTTTTGATTGATGCTATACGGTAATCGTTTAATGCGTTCGTAAAATGGTATTGCCTTGGTGGTGTAAATTCTGTATTGTTCCGGTGGTTCTTCCGATACTAAACTTGCGAGAAAGGTATTTTCCTTTGCGTTTAGAATTTTTGAATTGTAGCATAGTGATAGGTATTGTCTTCTGAGGTATAATGGTATTTCTCCTGCTAGAACTTGAAGGCTTCTTATTGGAGTAGTTCTAAAGGCTCCAAAGATTAGTCGTAGAGATGTGGTTTGAATGATATCCAGTTTTTTTAGTTGATTTTTGTTTGCTGTTTCATAACACATGCATCCGTAGTCGAGCTTGCTTCTTATTAAAGTTTGATATAGCTTTAGCAGAATTCTAGTGTTTGAACCCCATTTATGATTGGATAACACTCTTAGTAAATTTATTCGTTGTTGACAGGATTGAATTAAATTGTTGATATGTGAAGTCCATGTGAGTTGTGAGTCAAATACTATACCTAAAAATTTGATTTCACGGACTTGTTTCAGAGAGTATCCATTTAGACACAGGTTTAAGTTGTATTCCTCTCTTCTTTTGTCAAAGATTATTACTTTAGTCTTCTCAGTTGAAACTGTTAAACCAATCTCTAACGACCACTTTTCCAGGCTATTTAATGTTCTTTGTAGAATTTGCCTAGCTAAACCTATATTTTTACTTTTAACATATATTACTAGATCATCAGCATAAATACTAGCTTTTACAGGAAGCTCTATGTAGTTTGTTATATTATTAATTGCGATTAGGAATAATATTGGGCTTAAGGCCGATCCTTGAGGAATTCCATTATGGAGTGATTTCGATGTTGATATGAATCCATTGGTTTTTACTTGTATGGACCTGTTTTGAAGAAAATTTTTGGTAAAAGCGAGAAACTTACCACCTATTTTCCAGTTTTTCATTATTTTGAGAATATAATGCGTCCATGTCGTGTCGAAAGCTTTTTTAATGTCAAAAAATATTGCGATTACTTCTTGTTGTTTTGTAAATGCTTTATGAATTTCCGATTCTAGTGCGACAATGTTATCAGTTGTCGATCTGTCTGAACGGTATCCGCTTTGTATTGGAGTAAAAAGGTTTCTGTTTTCCAAGTGCCATTTCAGTCTTTTACTTAATATTCTTTCCATTGCTTTGCATATATTACTGGTGAGCGATATTGGACGATATGAGGATGGTAAGTTTTTTGGCTTATTCATTTTTAAAAATGGAATTATAATTGCTTGACGCCATATTGAAGGGAACTTTTTATTTGTGTAAATATTGTTAAAGATGTCGACTAAAATTTTCTTTGCCGATTCCGGTAATTTCTCAATAAATATAGTTGGAATATCATCAGGTCCTGGAGAAGTTTTTTTAGCATTACTTAGGCTTTCGTTAAGCTCGTCTAGTGTAATAGGCATATTGATAGGGCATAAAATATCTTCTATTTCGATCTGTGACAATTCGGATTTTTCTTTGTGTTTTAAGAAAATAGAGTTATATTGGTCATTGCTTGAATGTAATTCATAGTGATCTGCTAAGATTTCTACAATTTCTAGTTTATTTGAAGTAATTAAGTTATCTGTAGTAATGGTGTTGATATTATTAACTTTGTTTGAGCCTTTTATTTTCCTTATTTTCTGCCATATATCACTTATTGGTGTAGATGAATTTATTGACGAGACATAATCGGCCCAGCTTTCTTTCTTAGATTTTTTGATCAGAAATCTGGATCTGGCTCTTAAGGCTCTAAATCTAGCTAAGTTGACTTCGGAATTGTGTTTTTTAAATATATTAAATGAATGTTTTGTTTGTTTCAAAGAAGTCTCTATTTCGATATTCCACCAGGGTATGGGTGTTTTAGTGGTAGCTTTAGTTTTTCCAATCGCTTCTCTTGCTGAATCAACTATAACATTATTAAAATTTGTTATTGTTGTGTCTACATCTTCTAATATTTTGAAGTCTTCCATTCGTGCAGTTACTAAACTAATGTACTTTTCCCAATCTGCTGACTTTAATTTCCATGTTTCATATGGTTTTGTATTAATGTTTGCGTCTTTAATATGAGTGATGAAAATTGGTAGATGGTCGCTGTCATATAAGTGTGAAAGCGTATTCCACTCAAGTAGTGGTGCTAAAGTTGAATCGCTGAGGGATAAATCAATGGTTGAAAACGTGCCATTGTATGCGTTGAAACGGGTAGGCATTCCCGTATTTAATAGTACTAGTTTGAGGTTGTTAATTATTTCCAATAGAATTTTGCCATTTTTGTCAGTTTGCAAAACTTTTATTTTGCGTGTAAATTAACAATAATTATGAAAACATGGAACAAACGCTGTTCTTAAGCTTTTGTGTAGCATTATTTAGTTTAGGTTTATCAGATGGAATTCTGAGTTTTTTTTCGTAACGATAAGTTTTCTAATTTCTGTAGGGTGATTATTACCTTATTACGTTAGTGTTGATGACTTAACTATTATTAGGGTAATTATTATTATCTATAAGGGTAACGCGAGACCAAATATGCGAGCTACTCAAAGAAATAAGTTTAGGACTACGAAGAATGAATCCTGCACTAATATCAGTCAGGCGGGGTACTGGAATGAGATGTCTTTTGAAGTTTCCTAACTCCCTTCTATAAAGGTAGAAAAGATAGGAAATTGGTCATTTAAAAAGGAAAGCTGTTAACCAGTGCGTTCTACCTGACCTCACATATGGAGCAGAAACCTTAACTCTCACAAAAATATCAGCTGAAAAGTTGAGAAGGACATAGCGAAAGATTTAGAGGCCAGTATTGCTTGGAATAGGCTTAAGAAATAGAGTAAGAAACGAGGAAGTTCGTACTAGAACCGGAGTGGAAAATTTTACCGAACGTATTACAAGGCACATGTTGCAAGGAGATGGGCAAGCTGTTGCAAGAATGAAAGACGACAGATGGACATAAAAATGGCTTGGGTGGAGACCACGTGCAGACAAGCGAAGCCTAGGAAGACCCTAATTTATGGGCCGACGACCTCAAAAGAATTGTAACCAATTGGATAGCAGAGGTGTAGAACAGAAAAAGAGGGAAATGTCTGAAATGTTCAACAATGAACAAATCAGGACTGATTGATGATGATGATAAATTATTACCTTTAACTCTTAGAATAAATTCAGGTGTGCTAGTTTTATAAAAACGTTTTTACTAAAGATAATATTTAGCGAAACGTACAATAAGATGTCACAATGTCACAGAATGTCACAAATAAATTCATTGCATATTAACCGGTTTAGAACCTCATTTAGGACAAAATATTAGATCTAGTAACCCACCTGATCTCATTGAAACTACAAATCGTATCCGACACGAACATCTTATCATATTTCTAAACACAAAAAAAAATAAACCAATCATTCCTAAACCGTCTCAATCAATATCAATGAGGAAGTCTGTCTACTGTACATTTTTAATCTATGATACTCTTGTTCTTGTTTGTAACGACGAAATTCAACCTGTAGGAATAATGTAAATAGAATTGATAAGATGTTGGTGTCATAGAAGGGGATGTTTTCGTGTTACAAAATTTGAAGAACATGTCCTCGGTTGCTCAGTACGGAAGAGATATGGGCGGTCTTAACCGGGATGGACAGAATACATAAATGAATTGTTCAAAGACAATAGAACAGAGCAGATGGAAGTCGAAGTAGAAGATGATACGGTTTTGAAGATATTAAAGGAAGAAATTAAATCGGCATTAAAAAACAGCAAAAATGGTAAAGCAGTAGGTCCAGACAAAATCCCAGTAGAAATCTTAAAATGTATAAATGATGAAACCTTAGACATTATCGTAGACTTGTTTAACACAGTGTACAAAACAGGAAACATACCAAAACAATGGTTACTCTCAACCTTTTGTGCTATCCCTAAAAATACAAACGCTAAAGATTGCAGTGAATACAGAACAATATCATTAATAAGTCACATTCTCAAATTATTCTTGAAAATAATACATGGTCGTATCAACAAAAAACTAGAAGAAGGAATAGATGATAGTCAGTTTGGGTTCAGAAACGGACTAGGAACCAGAGAGGCGTTATTTGCTTTTAATGTGTTAGCTCAAAGATGCATGGACATGAATGTGGATGTGCATGTTTGTTACGTTGATTTTGAGAAGGCTTTTGACAAAGTAAGACATGAAAAATTAGTCCAAATTCTAAAGACAAAAAACATAGACAAAAGGGACTTACGAATAATAACAAACCTTTACTGGAATCAAAGAGCACAAATTGTAATAGATAACGAACCCAGTCCAGAAATTGAAATCAGGAGAGGAGTTCGGCAGGGATGTATTATGTCTTCATTACTCTTTAATGCATATAGTGAAGCCGTTTTTGAAGAAGCATTGCTATCTCAAAGTGAAGGAATAATAATTAACGGAAGATCTATTAACAACATAAGATATGCAGATGACACCGTGATTATAGCAAGCTCTGCTGAACAACTCCAACTACTACTGAACAAAACAAACAATTTCTGTAAAGAATGTGGACTAAAAATGAATATAAAAAAGACCAAATACATGATAATAACTAAGAAAACAAACATACAAACAAGCATACATTTGGGAAATGTACCGATAGAGAGGGTTGATAAATACAAATACCTAGGAACCTGGATTTCAGAGAAAAATGATCAAACAACAGAAATAAGGACCAGGATAGAAATAGCAAGAAATGCGTTTGTAAAAATGAAAACAGTTCTCTGCAACAAAGACCTTAGCTTAGAACTGAGAGCAAGAGCTTTGAGATGCTACGTGTTCTCGATACTACAATATGGACTTGAAAGCTGGACATTAAAGCAAGAACACATAAATAAGCTACAGTCATTTGAAATGTGGTGTTACAGAAGAATGCTTAGAATAGCATGGACACAGAGGAAAACGAACACGGAAGTACTGCGAGAAATTGGTAAAGAATGCGAAATAATAAACACAATAAAAATAAGAAAGTTACAATATTTGGGACACGTAATGAGGGGACCGCGATATGAAATGCTAAGACTGATAATACAGGAAAAGATAAGAGGCGGAAGGAGTATAGGAAGAAGGAGAGTGTCATGGTTAAAGAATTTAAGGGACTGGTTTAGATGCAGTTCTATAGAACTCTTTAGAACAGCGGTGGATAGAGTAAAGATAGTGATGATGATATCCAACCTCCGATTAGGAGACGGCACTTGAAGAAGAACCGGGTGTTATTAATATTCTCTTATTAGCTTAGAAATAGAAAAAAATAGAAAGTCAAACATAAATAAAATATTGAGCGCCACTGGTTTCCTTATACGAACCAAACATGTACAAAAATATAAACAATAAAGAAAAGATAGCTCAAATCAAAAATTAACGAAAACATAGTCAGTACAAAATCATTTACCTTTTCATAAATGCAAATCAATGTAACTTACCTTATATGTCGTTACTTAGCTAAATCTTTGTTGTACTTAAGAAACAAGAGAAAGGGAAAAGACGATAATAAAATAGTATTTTGCAATGAATCAGAAACTATTTATTGAAACAAAATAAAATTAAAACTCCTGTGATCTCTTACGGATTTACAAAAATAGAGATCATGCATACAAAAAAAATTAAGAGTTTACAAAAAAATACCTTGTACCGTACATAGTCCTGTATCTTCTCATAGCTGATTTTCAAAAATCCAAGGAAGAGTTACACTTCACTATAGTCACATTACAAAAAGAATAGATATATGGAAAGTACATCTTCTGTTATCCATAGTTTTTTTTATTATGAAACTTTCAGCAATTATTTTCATTGAAACAAAATGGCACTGTTCAAACAAAATATTAAAGAAACTTACTATTTCTTTAGTATATTAAACTGGTCACAAAAGGCAAAAGCTACTTCATGCTTTAACTGTAATGTTCGTCTAAAAGCGGCTGAACGCGCTGGAACCATAATGGAACACTTTAACTCCACTACTAACACAATAACTTCTGCACTCTAATTGCACAAGAACTTCACCATACTCAAACTTAAATGGAAACTCAACCCTTCAGGTGCTGCAGCCCGCGGACCTCCGAGGCTCTTACTCTCTTACTCTCTAACTCTCTATGGCTCCAACTTGAATGAATTTCTCGATCTCTCCAACTCAATCTTCCAGAAACAAAACGCCCTTCCAAAATCATTCCAGTTCCCCATCAATAATCCTCAACAACCAATCATGGACTTAAGACACTTCCTTAATTAAAATCCTAAGAAATAAGAAGTCACTTAGACATATTCTTAGTCACACCCTCTATGTCCATCAAAAACATTCAATCCTATCATGAGACGGATAATAAACGGCTTATAGCAGATCCTACAACCTACTTTTCCCATGAAAACAACTGATTTAGCTTTCTTTATACCTGAGGCCTGTTATCAGGATAACCTCAAGGTTTTTTTCTCAGACGAGTCAGCAAAAATACATCTGGGCTCCTATCGCCACTTGTATAAATATTCCACAGTTCTACTGTTGCCAATAACACATTATTAAAAAATTTACGGCTTTGATTCTTTTGTCGGCGAGCTTTCACGCAAACATCACTGATACACTCAAAAACAATTACGTCATGGGAAAATGTTTCGCCCCCGTGCGTAAATGAGAAATTTTTAGCTGACTGAAATCGATTTTACAACACTGATGACTGATTTCTATACTAATATGGACTGATATCCATTCGAATGAAGTATCGAAAACTAAAGTGCAATGTAAATGTTACCTATTGGGTATTGACTGTGACTGAAAAAAACCGAATACCGGTTTTAGAACAACCGTTTTTTTTACCGGTTATAACCGGCAGGTTAAACCATAGTTAAAAAACCGGTATAACCGAAAACCGGTGTTTTGTCAACAACTACCATCCCTAATGTAACTAGTGAGCCTAGTATTGGTGGATCTATCAAAATAAGTTGGGTGCGGTGGCTAGGCCACTTAGAGAGAATGAATGAGGTGGAGTCGTCGAAACATATTTATAGCCAGAGACCGGATGAAGTAAGGAGAAGGGGTAGGCCCAGAGCACGACGTGCGAGTGTTAGGAGTGCGAAATTGGAAAACCAAGGGGAAGGATAGGAAAGAATGTAAGCTGATTCTGGAACAAACCAAGACCCACCATTGGTTGTAGAGCTAAAGATGAAGATAATGTACCTATATAATAAATAATTACTGTTTACTAACACTAGTGAAACACCTTTTAAATGATAAAAACACTAAAAGATGGGTTGGCTTTAAAATAAACAAAAAAATTATGTCATGGATAGAAACTTAAATTCATTTCGTTGTTGTGTGTTCCCATATATTATAAATCCATCCAGAGGCCAATATCAGTTGGGTGTATTAGTTTCCAAACCAGTTCCCATTCCTTTATATCAAGTATCGGATTACGAAGGACTACTAAAAGGATTGGTACGCGTAGTGACCCCACTAGCCTTCTAATAAGACAATAATCCTCGAAGTCCTTCGGCTACCGAGGTATTAAAGGAAATTCTACGGCGATACTAGCCAGTGACAGCAAGAAAAGGGCTATAAAGCTTTTAGCTAACTCTTGCTAATTATTTAGACTAAAAAAGCAGTATATTTTTTAAATGACCCATGCGCTAGAAAACATTAAGAAAGAAAAGGTGTAAGAATATACCACTTTACTCTCTTTTACCAACTAACTACATTTCATGTAAACAATTAGATTTTTTCTAAAGGAAGAATTTTACGTAAAAGAAAGGTACGAAACAAAAGTAGTCGAAAAAAGTGAAAATGAATTTACAATTTAAAGATACAGGGTGCTTCATTGGGAAAATAACATACGTTAACTGTAGAAAGAGGACACTTAGGCGGTCTCAAAAATACCATACTTAATGGGTCTTACTCCATTAATAACAAAGATACTTAGGGTTTTGTCTGTTTTGCCATTTTCTTAATTGGTTCATAACTTTTTAACCACACTGTATATTTATTTTATATTTGGCACGCAAATATAATTCAAGGTGTACAATAAATTAAATTATTTACAATTGTAAAAAATCCAGGTCCGGATAAAAAAATGGAAAAATTTTCCAACCCAAAAACAACACCCTGTACATTAATTTTTTTTTAAAATGGATCTTTCAGTTGAAAAGAGGATGAAAAACTAAATTTAGTGGTATACTTTAAATTTTTGGCAAAATGATTTTTCTGGTCAAATTTTGAATTTAAATTCTGAAATCAAGTATATTCAAATGGGAAATAAGCCACAATTTTACCTAAAAATGATTTTATTAACGTTTCGACGTATATAACATTTTGAAATGTATAATACGTGTCTGAATTGCCGATATAAATGAGTCAGATTAAATAAATTATTAGAAGATTTTTTTACTAAGCAACAACATTTTTGTTTATTTAGTATTATTTTATATTTTGACAACGACACCCGACTTGGGCGTCGAAACGTTAATAAAATCATTTTTAGGTAAAATTGTGGCTTATTTCCCATTTGAATATACTTGATTATAAAAATGCCACAAGAAAATAGCTTCAGAACAACATTAAATTCTGAAATTATGCGAATTTCGAGAGCTCTAAGTAGAAAAAATTGAAATACAGCTTACAACGTGTCAACCGCACTGTATATTCATTTTATATTTAACACGCGAATATTCTTTTAGGTGTCCAATCAATTAATTTATTTACAAATAAAAAATCCAGGTCAGGATTAAAATATATTTTATAAATGTTCCGACCCAAAAAAACACCCTGTATATTAAATTTATTTTAAAATGGATTTTGCATTTGAAAAGAGGCTGAAAAACTTAATTTAATGGTATACTTTGAATTTTCGGCAAAATAATTTTTCTTGTAAAATTTTGAATTTGAATTCTGAAATTATGTGAATTACGAAGCTCAAAGTAAAAAAAAATAAACTATGATTTAATTTTACTTAATACCATTATTTAATCTAAATTGATAAAATATTAATAGGTCTGGATCCCGCGTATGAAAAAAAAGTTGATTAATAGCAAGCTGAAAATTTGTTAATAGATTTAGGGAATCTACTGAATTGTAAATAAAATAATTGATTGGACACCTAAAAGAATATTCGCGTGTTAAATATAAAATAAATATACAGTGCGGTTAACAAGTTGTAAGTTGTATTTAATTTTTTTTCTACTTAGAGCTCTCGCAATTCATAAAATTTCAGAATTCAAATTCAAAATTTGGCCAGAAAAATAATTTTGCCAAAAATTCAAAGTATACCAATAAATTTAGTTTTTCATCCTCTTTTCAACTAAAAAATCCATTTTAAAAAAATTTAATGTACAAGGTGTTGTTTTTGGGTCGGAATACTTTTCTAATATTTTTTAATCTGTACCTGGACTTTTTACATTTGTAAATAAATTAGTTTATTGTACACCTTAAAGGATATTTACGTGCCAAATATAAAATAAATATACGGTGTGGTTAAAAAGTTATGAACCAAATAAAAAAATGGCAAAATAGATAAAACACCCAGTATCTCTGTTATTAATTTAGTAAGACCCATTAAGTATGGTATTTTTGAAATCGCCTAAGTGTCCTCTTTCTACAGTTAACGTATGTTACTTTCCCAATGAAACACCCTGTATAATTTCTGATCTACGACAACCTTTTTAAAAACCCCAGTGACAGGACAATTTTTGAATAAAGGTGGACACATTTTTTCAGTACTTTCGATTATTTCAGTTTGACACCTAAGCTAGGATAAGAATCACCCCAACCTTTTTTAATGGCAATGGGGGTCAAATAATATATCGTTTAAAATCCCATTGCAATTCCCCATACCCCTCTGTGGCTCAGTGGTAAGAGCGCCTACCTTTGAACCTAAAGGTGGTGAGTTCGAATCTCACCTGGGTGAAGGATTTTTCGTTTATTAAAAATTAATAAATGAAAATAGTTTCTATCCTTGTGAGATCGCTACTCACCGGAGGGACCGCAGATGTTCGGATACAATAAGCGCCTCTTTGAAAAGTCAATGACGTCGACTTCACTAACAAAACCCTTACTCAACACACACACTACACATTACATTAGGTACCTGATTGGAAAAATGTACTGTACCATGCCAATGGCCATTATATTTTATGTCGAGGCATTAAGCTAAATAAAAAAATCCCTATACCTACTATTATAGTCTTTAACTTTTTAAATTCATCAATACTTTATTCGATTTATTAAAAAAAATACATTTTAAAATTAATATTTTTAGCTAGTTACTTATTTCTTTGTTGACCTAATGCTGAAACTGATGACTTCTGGTAACCATACAATGAGAAAGGTCTGTTCTAAACGTTCTTCCACATTCTGAAACTTTTTTCGGAATGATTCACAGGCATTCGTTGACGTAATTCTTCTAAAAATACGGGACGTCTTCTATACATTTTACTTTTTAGGTGGTGGTAACTTATTTCTTAATTAATCATATGGAAGCCTAATGAATTCCTAAGTACATACAATGATAAAGATTTTGTTCTACACATTCTTATACATTCTTAAGCATTTGCGGAATGATGCATAGGCATTTTTAACGTCAATCTTCTAAATATAAGAGAAGGGCTCTAGAGATTTTACTTTTTAAGTGTCCCTACAAAAAATTCAGCGGAGACAAATCTGTTAATCAAGGAGGTCATTCGGTGCTGCCTCTCCTCCAATCGAATACCGTGGAAAATTTGGTTCAAATATTAACGAACACGTAAAGTATACTTTGGAGTTCTTTCCTGTTGAAAAGTCAAATGATCTTCACCATATCGTTGATCCTTTACGATAATATCGGTTAAGGCAGGATTAATCACGTCTTCCAGTAATAATTGTAAATACAACTCTCCTGTCAAATTGCCAGGTAAAAAAAGAGATCCCACATTTTCAATTTGTCTTCAGTATAGCTCCCATAGTTACTAGGGCGGTCTGGTAAGTCCTTAGCCTTATAAAAAAACGAAAATTTGGGAAAAGTGGCGATTTATTTTTGAACGTAGTCTCTTTTTAGCTCGATACACTTGACCCAACGATTCCCCACCTTCTTCCACTCGTCTGCAAGACACCTTTTCTCGAGGTTTGCAAAGTGGGCTTCCGTGGCGGTGATGAACTTTTTGTTCGACTTGAATTTGTGCCCGGCCAGTAACTTTTTCAAGTTTGGAAACAAAAAGGAGTCGTACAGGCCCAAATCTGCAGAATACGTTGGATGAAACAGCCGTTTGTACTCTATTTCGACTAATTTGGCCATGGCGGGCGATGGCAGAGGTGTGAGCCGTTGTCATGGTGGAAGAGTATTTTTTCTTCGCCAATTGGGGCTGTTTCTGTTCTGAAATTCGGCGTCGAATTGGGCCAATAATGCGGCATTGTAATGCCCTATGATTGTTTTTCCCTTTACCATGAAGTGAATATAGATCACACCTTGTGAACCTCAGAAAATGGTGGCCATCAGCTTTCCGGTCGATTGGACAGTCTTGGCCCTCCACGGAGTACGTTCGCGGGATGACGTCCACTGTATCGACTATTCCTTGGTCTCTGGTGTATACCAGTGAAACCATGTTTCGTCGATGGTTGTAAAATTACGTAGAAACTCATTTGTATTCCGCTTAAACAGCATCAGACACTGCTCTGAAGTTGTCTCATGGTTGCATTTCTTATTCGGAGCTAGAAAATGCGGCAGTCATCTCGCCGACAGCTTTTTTATGCCTAAAATGTCATGCAAGATATGTCCAACGAGATCTTTTAAAATGTCAACTGCCTCAGCTATCTCACGCACCTTCAGAAAGTGGTCTACCAATACGAGATCGTGGATTTCTTTCACGTTATCATCAGTGGTAGCCGTTTTTGGAGCACCTGTCTTACCACCAGTGACATTAAAAACCGACGTAACACCACGTTGAAACTTCTTAAACAAATTTTTGACGATTTCCATCGAAAGATAAGAGTCACAGTTTACAGAATTCAAGCGCTTTTTGATTACGCTTTGGGATTCCCCTTCTTAAAACCAGAGTTGAGTCACCGATTGATATCGCTTTTTTTCATTTTTTTTAAATCCCCAAACACACCCGCTTACACTAGCGGTCAAAACAAAACTATTAGTCCAATTTGGCTGATATTTTGACAAGAACATATTATACGATCGTAGATTTCTCTTGCGACAATGGCGCCATCGGGTGGAGAGGCCAAGTACTTATCGGACCACCACGTAGTCGAAGTTATATTCTTACACATTTACCCCCAAATTTCTGTGGTAGTTATATTCCGATACTTATATTTCCAACCGTTTCTGATTGGTCGTTCGAATATTACATAGTAAGACATTAATCTACTGGCCATTTTGCTCTTACCTACATATGTCTCTTATTCTTGAGTGCTTTTGATGTTATTTCGTCTTTCCCTTGAGATTTTTCAGTTTTTAATTTCTTTAGGATTATTTTTTCTCTTCTGCCCGATGATTTTATTTGTCTGTTTACATTTTCTACCTGTTTTTAGTGCTTGTGGAATTTGTGTGTTTTGAAGTTGAAGTTATCTCCATTCTTTTACTAGGTTCAGTGTCTCGTCAGACATCCAATGTGGTTTTTAACCTATTTTTTTTTAGAATTTGTAGCAAATTTTGGTTCTATAACCGATGTCTTTGTATGTTCCCGAATTCTATTAGGATCTCAATTAAAATAGTACAAGAAATTTAAGAAAGGACAATATTCAAGTTTGATAATTTTTTTTATAAAAAAAAAGTCGCATCCATCAAAAGATTATTAGCGACGGAACAAAATATAAATAACAAAAGTAAACAACTACAGATTGTACAAAATGTTTATGGATCTTAGATAATTTACTATATTGTCATAGATTGTAGTGCTGTCTGTCCTGGCCGTATTTACTACAACTTATTAAAAAGTGTTCGACTGTTCATCGGACGTTACACTGCTCACATATAGGTGGATTATTCTTTGTGAAAAGGTAAGAGTGCGTTAACCTGATTTGTCCTAGACGTAAACGCGCAACCACAATTTGTTCTCGTCTATTGCGCGACGATGGAATCCACAGAGACACATTTCTTTTTATTTTATTCAGCTTAGAATTATTTTGAGACCACTCATTTCGCCACAAACACAACACTTTGTTTTTAAAACAAGCTTTTAAGTCATTGGAAACGTACTTGCTTATCGGCTCCGAAAAATCACTTAAAATTGCCTCTCGTGCAGTTCTGTCAGCTTCTTCATTTCCTGTTATTCCGACGTGTGAGGGAACCCATAAAAATTGGACGCTTCTTCCATGTTAATGAGCTTGGGACAGCTGGTATTTTAGCAACTTTTCAAAAGGATGTTTCGGAAAAATGTGTTTTAATGAGATTAGAGAGCTAAGGGAATCTGTTATGATCTGGGCTTTTGTGAGTGTAAGCTCGTTAAGAAGTTTCACAGCACGGTATATGGCGTAGAGTTCAGCTGAGTATGTGCTACATTCTGGTGATAAACGGAAAAGAAGATTGTTTTCTGAAGAAACGATTGATGCCCCCACTCCATCTTCGAATTTAGATGCATCTGTGTAGATTTTATGGTAGTCGGGGTACTTTTATAAGAAGGCCTCTAACTTGGACCGAATCAGGGAGTGGTGTGTATTAGATTTATCGAAATACTCCAGAGATGCATCACAGGTTGGTAAATCGATCAGCCAAGGCTCGGAGTATTTAATATCCGAGGAGAAAACCTCCGGAGAAATAATGTTTAGGTTTTGAAGTATGGATTTAATTCTTTCGTAATGTGGTTTTTTAGTATAGCGAATATCTTGGAATATGTTTACATACCTATTTGTTTTTTAAAAGTGTTTTGATATACTGGCTTTGAAATATCGCAAGCGACTGAGGCTGCATGTGATAGAGCGAGGTACATGCGGCGGTGATGTAGCGATGGTTCTCCTAAAAGAGCATAAATGCTGGGTACAGGTGTAGTAGGGAAAGCCCCTAAGATTAATCTAAGACTTTTATTATGAATAATATCTAATGATTTGAGTAGAGATTGATTAGCAGTGGAATAAGCAATTGCTCCATAATCTAGCTTAGAACGCATTAAAGATTTATACAGGAGGGGTAAAGTGGATTGGTCTGAGCCCCAGTTTTTATTACAGAGAGATCTTAATACATTTAACCTATTATTACAGGAAAGGATGAGTTGTGAGATGTGATTTTTTTATGTTAACTTTGAATCGAAGATTAAACCCAAGAATTAGTGGTGATCTCTGAAGTGATCTCTGAACTCCAGCTGTTTCTCATACATTCTTAGGTTGAAAGGTTGTGGCAAGGAGCTTGAAGGGAATACGACTTCTATTTTGATAATTTTGTTAAAAACAACTTATTTCCTTATTCATAGTCATATTAGGCTTAGTTTTCAAATTATTTTATCAGCGTAACAAAACTGTAATGTCACCGGTAATATCTTCTTCGTTCTTTCTCACAATTCTCAGTTCCCTTCAGGGCGTCGGATGTATGGTTCCGCCTTTTATCCATTTCTTCCCGGTACTTCTATTGCTGACCAGATTCTTCATATCTCTTATATTTATGTCTCTCTTTTCACCTATATTATCCTAAATTTGGTTTTCCTCGGACTTCTCTTTTTCCTTTTGTTTCCTATTTTAGCTTCATGTACCTTCTTTGTTAGTATCTTTTGCTCCATTCGCTCTATGCGGTCAAACCAGTTCAATTGTTAGTTTTCGAGCATCCTCATTATTGGATTCTGCTTCAGTTCTCTCATTATTACCTCATTTCTAAGTCTTTCAAACTTCGTATCTCCAAGTATTTCATGTTATGATGATTCATTATATTCATTGTGGTAGGGGAGCCCAAGCGGTGATTTTTGCAGTTACTCGAGCGCGTCAGATTATCACATGAGGAGACACCTTGTACCCTGTAAATGTACCCCTACCATATATTGGAGCTTAATACAGGGGAGTTTGTTAAGGGGGGTCCGAAAAAATTATATCCTTAGAAAAACTCGAAATCGTCAGATTAATATGGTAAGTTAATTACATGCAGAACAGTGTATATTTCAAAAATCTAACGGGGCGTAAAATCTGACTGTTTGAACGGGGCGAAGGAAATGGGTGAGTCACAAAGTTTCACAAGAAAAAAGCAAATATTTCGCGAAATAAACGTCAGATCAAAAAACTAAAAAATACCGGTTCAATATTTTTCAAAAATCTGTTGAATGATATCAAACACGATCCCTCACGGAGAGGGGTGAGGGCAAATTTAAAATTTCAAATAGGAATCCCGCGATATTTCGCGAAATGAACATCAGATCGAAAAACTGCAAAATGAACGTATTTAATATTCTTGAAAAATCTATCTAATGACACCAAACACAATCTCCCACGGAGGTGGGGTGGGGGTTACTTTAAAAATTTAAATAGGAATTATTGCTCCATTTTTTATTTCTGTTTTGGATTCCTTCTGCTGGTAAAAATAAGAAACTTTTACGCGAGACATTTTTTTAACTATGGATAGATAGTGCTATAAACGGAAAAACCGATTGTTGGAAATAGAAAATTAAATTAAAAAATGGAAGACCCACTTAAATGGAATACTTTACTTAATTTTTTTTTGGTTTTAGGACCTAATCTTTACAACCCAATAGGTCCCCATAACGCTCGAGTGACTTCAAATTTAGCATACTATCCTCCCCTACTATTCTGCCGTGCTAAGCCCAAAGGCGGGATCTGATTTTTTATCGAAAATAAGATTTTTGTATTTTTAGGTAGAATAGGGTATTTAGTATATATTTGTAAAGTCTTTGGAGTTGTAGAAGCATTATATTTTAAATAAAATTGCGATTTTGTTAGCGGTATCTACACTTTTCAGTTAAAATACTAAGCAATTTGGCGGCAAATGTTAAATACTATGGCGTTTTGACGGTATCTGCTACAGTTGCCGTCCATATACCTTAGCATATTGCACTTACCGCTAATCTACTTTCAAAAATTCTACGCCTACATTTAGAAACCGCCAAATCGCCTTAGTATTACAAAGTAAATTCGGCCTAACCTTACAAGGTTAAATTATTGTGTTAGTTAAAAGAGTTGTGTTAGTAACAGAAATAATTAGCGAGGATGGTAAGAACTTTTCGAGATTATTATATCTATTGAAATATATTTTCATTTTTGTTTATAGTATTTTAAGAATTAACCTTTTATGTTGTCCTAAACAATATGAATCTGCGCCAAGTGGATGATTTATATGTATGTTTAAACCCTTTGTTAGGTTACAACAACTAAATCAATGCAACCCATTGATTGCATTTTTTTTGTTTCAATACAAGCTATTATCATTGTTTAACTAGACAATGTCTAGTAGTCTAGTTATACAATGCTATTATAGATACGGGATTGTAAATTTGGGATATCTTTACCTAATCTTTTGAGAATCCTTTACATAAGTTTTATACAAAAATGCTGGTTTTATTCCTTTATAAATTTTCTAAGAATGCGTCAGGTACCTGGATAATGATCCAAAAATTTGTTTGCAAGAAACAAAATAAAAATAGCTGAGAAGAGAAAGTCAAAAGTATGGTTTACAATCACATTTACAGTTGAAGAATACTTTAAAACGCAGATGTTTAAACAGCTATAACAATCTGAACGGATTCTGGTTTTTCGTTGTACAAGTACAGTTCTGCCCAAATTATTAGACGCACTATAAAAGATTTTATAAAAAATGATAATTATGAGGTAATACCATTGTAATACTAAATAGGTTTTGTGTATATATTATGTACCGGACACAAGGTAGAGTCGGACAAACATAAGTTTGGGATTGCGACGTAGCGTTTCGCGCAGACAAGCAAACCATTTCTACCAGTGGCGGACGAAAACAGGCAGATTTGAAATAAATTTTTATAAGTAAATTATAGTAGTACCTAAATTATATTTAATTAAAGCGAAGAACGAATTTGTTTCTTTTTATTTTCATATTTTTTAATAATTATGAAGCTTATAATCAGTTGCATTTGATAAAATAATGAGCAAAATATTAGGAGTACTTTAATATATGACAAATTCCTCAATACTTACAATTATTTAATAACATTATCAGGAAGGAAGGAAGGAAGGATTTCAACTATAAAAAAATTAAACAAGTGTTTATTTTTACTAATTCTAATGTATTTATTTTCTAAACAATGATTCTAAACAAAGTTTTAATTACGATTCTTCGGATGGTTCTAAGATATCTTTTCAAAAGTACGATGGTTTAAATTTTAAATGTATCAAAACATACAGACGTGAGAACCATTCATTTGAGAAAAATAAAAATTATGTAGAATCGTATGTAACCTTGGAGATATTTATTTTTTGTTTACAGTTTTTCGGAAATGGAAATCTAAACAAATTATCGATTATAAATACTTGGTACTTTTGAAAAAACATTCTTCATAACTGTAAATTGTAGAAAGTTGAACTAAAACGATGTCAACAAAATATCAATTTAAAATACATTATCCATTATACAATTTTATTTTTTAAGCTGAATAATTACTTTTACTATGTTACCTAAAGCCTAATCCAATTATCGTTTTCCTTAATGTTTCCTTTGACCCTGTAATTTGTTCTTTAGTTTTTGATAGATACCTTAAATAAATAGAAATCGTTAAAATATTTGGAAAGTAAATCTTCTTTTATACTTTAAGTAAATAAAATTGTAAAAGAATTGTATCTATATCAGTGTGTTTACGAAAAAACTTTTATTTCGTTCTAAACGGGTACAAACAATTGTTTTATAATTTTACTTACTCTATTTTATTTACCATTAATTGTAGGGGATCTTTTCTCGATGGTGTAGAAGTCGTATATAATATTTTTGATGGTTTTCACTTGTCCACTGCTCAATTCAATTTTTTTGGAACGACAACGTTTTCTTTTTGGACTTTTAAAAGATAAACTAGTCGCTCCATTTTTATTTACGTCTCTACCTTCTTTTCTTATTTTGGTTAAGGTGTTTTTGCTTATACCCGTCGCTGCTAGAATCCTATCCCTACAATTACCAATGTTAAATGTTACTAAACGAAAATATTGCGAAAAAAATTGCAAAAGATTGGCGTGAAAGAAGAAACAGTGCCTAAAAACTTGTGTATTTGATCAGAGCATCCTTCCTATTAGGACGTATGGCTCATAAACATGGACATTAACAAAGGCCAACAACATAAACAAAATAGAAAGGACTCACAGAAAATATCTATTGTATCATGTTTTATTCCATGTTGGGCTTAACACTTCAAGACAGAAAACCAAACAAATGGATAAGAGAGAACAAAAGTAAAAGATGTAGCTGAAAATATAACAGGGTTAAAATGGAGATTTGCGGGCCACAATGCGAGACAGGAAGATAAAAGATGGAATGCTGAAATACAAAACAGGAGACCGTGGACGCAGCTGCAGGAACTCACTGGAAATGCGCAACCAAGGACAGACAGATATGGAAAGATTTGGGGAAAGCCTATGTCCAAAGGTGTATAGAAATGGGCTAAAGAAGAAGAAGAATCTGATGAAACTTCATAAATACAATTATAATAAGAAAATAAGAATACTAGTAACTTTAATATCAAGGAAATAAAATGCCATTAACAATACTTACGTCAATTTACTTAAAGGTATTAACAGGTTTTCGATTGTTTTGAAATGTGCTGCCTCTTGTTCCATAAATGTAGTAACATTATAAATTATTGCCTTTGCTTGGCTATTCAATCCCAGCCCTTTGATTCCTATCTTTTTATGAGGCATATTGTTAAATAACTAATGACTTAACTTAACGCACTAGAGATACACTAAATGTCTTAATAATACACTAATTACTACTACTAATATACCAAACACTAAGCTAAAAACTATCAATAAAATATCCAACACGATCAAACCAATAAGTTAAACACTCTCTGCGATACGTAATGCACTTCTAACTACGACACTGGCGATCAGCAAACTGGCCGTTTCCATGGTAACGTTAGTAAACAAGAACCACTGCGCATCATCGAGTTTTAAATCATATTCCCAAACTTATGTTTGTCCGAGTCTATGGTGTTCGATTGTCTATTAAATTGTCTATATTGAATCGCAAATAGAACATTAATATTAATGAACCAATATGTATTTATTGACTCTTGAAAGAAAACAGATATAACGACAACTAAATATTGTCAATTTGTTGTTGTCATATTGTGGCTCAACAAAATAATAACATTTAATAGTACTTTAAGTCTTTCAATTTAATAAACTGGAATAGACAGAAAACCTTTTTGTTTTATATCAATCACAACTGTAAACCACATACCGCTAATAGGCTTAGTTTTATAGTAAGTTTTGATAAAACGTTTTAGCGGTATCTACCTCTTTTTATATAAAACTTTGTTTTAAAATATAATTAACGGTTCCCTTAATAAACTGGGGCATATATCCATGCATAAAAACTATTAGCTAGTCCATAAATCCCTAACGGGCCAAAATTTTAGCATTCAATTTTGAAATCGATTTTGCCACCATTTTCTCAAATGTTAGTTACCGCCTTTGGGCCTAGCACGGCAGTATTGTTATTGCTAGTATTCTCATGCATTTCATCTCGGTCGCGTTTTTCACTGATTTATATTTCGTTTGTACAATCCATATTTTCGCCCCATATGTCATTATGGGATTAACTATACTGTTACATACTCTGAGTTTATTTTTGTTGCCTATTTCTGATTTCCCAAATATTGTATTATTTAATGAGTGGTATACCTTAGTAGTAGCTTTCTTTAGTTTATTACTTATTGCCATGTCCGTTTTCCCATCATCTGTTATTATGAATTCGTCTGTAAAATCTAAACCCTAAAACTCCTCTATTTTTTATTTATTTATCGCACTTATATTAATTGTTTTATGTATTTATCCTTTACAATAATTTTTCCGTTTACCGCCGTCAGTGTAGTGCGACGTCGATTTTCGGCGTCTGGTTCCTCTGTCGTCCAGCGTCGCCGTGATATATGACGATGGCCGAGCAGACTTGTATCAGACCCTCCACCTAAAGGGTTGATATAGGATAAGATTAGGTAATTAATTGGTTATCGCACCGTATATCCTTTAGAACGGAAATTACATCAAGGACATCGAGGATCTCGCTCTTCTCTCGTCCTGGGATAAGGATTAGAATGTACCAAATTGATTTATTAATTACTATAGCAAATTGGACATTCTTCGGTTGGATATCGGTCGCTTGGAAATTTGTTAGTTTCCTAAACGGTTGTGTGACTTAAGTCTCCTTAATGCTTAAATTTTATAATAAAATTATCTTAAAAAGGTTCTAAAACTGTTTTCTTATGGCATGTCTAAGTTAATTAGTATCTTTTTATGTCTATAATTTACTGTAATGAGAATTACTCGTATACGTGGGTCAGTAGACGGTATTATGTGAAAACGTCAGCCAAATCGGACTCGGATTTTTGTGTTGACCGCGTGTGTAAGCGGGTTACTGGCTACTATCAATATTCATTCCACTTCCCAAAAAAGCCCACGGTTGACTAAGTCAACCAGACTTGGTAGTCAACGTTGGCCTAAGATGGTTGATTAAGTTTCTTGATAGAGTTTTACCATGTTCCCGGAGGTTATATCTTTTAACATCGGCGTTTAGCTTGATCAATATTACTTCAACATAATTGAATTATAATTTTAACCATTGTTTGGTTCTGGGGCTATTTAGCTACTATTTGAATTCACTGATGATGGACTGATAGGTCCGAAAACGTTCTGAATTGGACATATTTTATTCAGTCCATTTGGATTTTTTAAAATCTTTAATAAATATACCTATTACATAAAAGTGGTTTTTACTTCATATTAGAGTTATTTTTAATGTTAAAACTCGTTCAAAAGAACTCAAATCTACACATATTTTTGTTCTATATTTTGTATACAACAGAAAATTTTAGACACCGTTATTATTATTTTTATTACTTCTTTAAATACATTACAACAAATAGTTTAAATTGGTTTTTGTCCAATTAGTTCAGAGAAATGAGGAAAAAAATATCCTGTTGGTGACACAACCCCCTCCAGGCCGAAACCAAATTTTTTGAGTAGTATGGACATCTATATTAATAACCTATATGTTTCCTGCAGCCGATTTTGATGATATACTCAGTTATAAACAAATGAAGATCAAAGAACGGTAGATTTTCGCTTTTTTCGTCTGTAACCAAAAAGTTAACTATTTTAAACAAATTTGAGAGTCAGAAACTCATAAATCGTATAAAAAACTTCAATATGGCGTTCACTGAATATGTCTATCCTTATTGCTTGCTTATAAATAAATCATAAATTTTGAGGTTTTGTAAATATATACAGGGTGAGGCAGATAAAGGGCCTATTAGAAATATCTCGAGAACTAAAGGCAACAGAATCATGAAAATTTTAATTAAGGGGTTTTGAAGAGTCATCTATTTAATGAAAATATTTTCATCTATTTGCTACTTCCGGTTATACCGGAAGTTGCGTATAACTTCGTTTTTTTAAATGGGACACCCTATATATTTTTACATTTGTGGATTGTCTTCGATGTCTTCTTTCTTAAAATATGAGGTTTTGTAATGTTATACAGGGTAATTTAAAAGATAATTACGTTTATTTATTCATTTCGTAGCAGCATTCACACCCTGTAGAATTGTAGTAGTTTGACATCTAAAACTCTACTTACGTTCAAATGATTTTTAATATAGTCTACTATTGTTAAGAATCATTAGTATAGCTAAATTTTTAATTTTAGTATACAGGGTTGGTCGAAACTCGGAATGAGTATTTTCTGAGTTTTCTTAAATGGAACACCCTGTATTTTAGTATTGCAATGAAATGATATTTTATGGTACGTTTTTATTTCTTAAGCATTCCCTATACCTAACTGCTTTAATTTGTGCTTAATTGTTAATCGCACCAACAATTTTAACTACGTAGGTATTTTGATAGCTAAACCATTATTGGTAATTTTAAGGATCAGTCTGGATTAATATGTATTTATTTCTGAAAAATTATTTGTTATTGAATTTTTTCACGGCCAACCTAATAAAATTTTACGTATTTTTTGTTGCAATTAATGTTTAGGTTGAATCACCAATAACTCACAAATTAAAGCAATTAGGTATAGGGAATACTTATAAAATAAAAAAGAATGTGTGTGTACTTTGTACGCACGTAAGAAGTTATACTTCTATTATATGATTTAAACGAAATTAATATACTTTTTATTTATATTTTGTTTAAATATTAAACTAATTTATACTTACTACTTCTCAAACATTTTTATTAGAACAGTGCCAAAAATTAAAATAATAAAGGAATAAAACACACACAAACACATTAAACAAGCCACAAATGATGTCTGAACATTAATTGTCGAAAATTTTTTTAACTAAATACGTATTTTCTGAAAATACAATTATATAATAAATATACTTACAATCATAAAATGTATTAAAAAAAAACAAAAAAGAAAGTTTCTATTGGGACTCGAACCAGCGCTGATAAGAGCGGTTGGTATTGGAATTCATTCGCCTTCTCCGCTTAGCCACGGACACTATGTGTCATTATTTACGAAGATCGACTAAATAAACGGATTAAACTTGTGATATTTTGATATTTTGAAAATTGATCAAATTATTTTAATTTTGAATTGAAATGATTTAGAATTGAAAAAATACAACAAAACATAGAGTAAAAAAACAATATATTAGGTGAATATTGATAGAAATTTTGATGGTAATCAAATTATATAAATAAAAGTATTACATACTATGTATTTTGGCAGATCAAATAGGTAGGTTTATACCCATGATACATTAACAATTATTACGTACCTGTTGCTTTTAATAACTATTTAAAAGTCACTACAATATTATAAACTTTTTTGTTTCTGTCCTCGCAACAATAAAACTAATATATTATACATTTGTTTACCTTTACCTCCAAACCACAGCTGCCATATCGGATAATTTTTGACATGTCATTTGAACATCCAATCAGAACAAAGTTATAATGCGCATACGCCGGGCTGATAGGTTTTAACTTATAAAGAAATCACCCTCTATCGCCGGTAAAGAAATATAACTTCAAAAAGTACCATGAAATATCATTTCATTAGAATACTAAAATACAGGGTGTTCTATTTAAGAAAACTCAGAAAATATTCATTCCGAGTTTCGACCAACCCTGTATACTAAAATTTCAAAATTAGCTATACTATTGACTCTTAACAATAGTAGACTATATTAAAAATCACTTGAATGTAAGCAGAGTTTTTAATGTCAAACTATTACAATTCTACAGGGTGTGAATATTGCTACGAAATTAATAAAAAAAACGTAAATATCATTTAAAATACCCTGTATAATATTACAAAACCTCATATTTTAAGCAAGAAGATATTGAGGAGAATTCAAAAAGGTAAAAATATACAGGGTGTCCCATTTAAAAAAACGAAGTTATAAGCAACTTCCGGTATAACCGGAAGTTGCAAAGTGATAAAAATATTTTCATTTAATAGATCGTCCTTCAAAACCCCTTCATTCCAATTTTCATGATTCTGTTGCCTCTAGTTCTCGAGATATTTCTAATAGGCCAGTTATCTGCCTCACCCTATATAACTTATGTAAAAATTAACTTAGAACGTTCTTATTAAACGGAATGCTAAGACTTCTGGTGCTTAAATCATACCCTAAATTTTAAAGCAATTGGTCAAACAGTTTTAAAAGTATTTAATTTGATTATCCCAAATTATTTTTTTGCAACGCTATAAGTCAGAAAATGATGAAGTCACACTAATACTTTGGATAGTTTATGAAAGAAGAAAATTTATACTATTAATTTAATTTAAAAAAAATTACAGAAAATAATTCTAAATACTGCAAAATTATTTTGCAAAAACAAAGGGGGGCTTACTTCGTTCCTAATTGTCCTAGGACAATTGTTTTTCTTTCTAAATATGTATAAAAATTCAGTCTTTCCAAATATGAAAAAAAAAAATTTTCTAGGGGTAAATCTTAAAAAGTTATTCTAATTGTTTATAAGTAAGCAAAAAATCGACGTGTTTTTGCAAAATAATTTTACTCTGTTTAAAATTACTTTTTGTCATTTTTTTTAAATAAAGTCAATAGTATAAATATTCTTCTTACATAAACTGTCAAAAGTCTTACTGTAACCTCTTAATTTTCTGACTTGTAGTGTTGCAAAAAAATGAATTTGGGATAAACAAATTAAATAACTTTTAAACTATTTGACCAATTGCTTTGAAATTTAAAATATAATTTAATCACCAGAAGTCTCAGCAATTTGTGTAATAAGAAGGTTCTAAGTTAATTTTTACATAAGTTATGAATATTTATAAAAACTCAAAGTTTATGATTTATTTTGCAATTTTATAAGCAACCAATAAGGATAGAGATATTCAGGGAACCTGAATAAAGAAATCACCCTCTATCGCCGGTAAAGAAATATAACTTCAAAAAGTACCATGAAATATCATTTCATTAGAATACTAAAATACAGGGTGTTCTATTTAAGAAAACTCAGAAAATATTCATTCCGAGTTTCGACCAACCCTGTATACTAAAATTTCAAAATTAGCTATACTATTGACTCTTAACAATAGTAGACTATATTAAAAATCACTTGAATGTAAGCAGAGTTTTTAATGTCAAACTATTACAATTCTACAGGGTGTGAATATTGCTACGAAATTAATAAAAAAAACGTAAATATCATTTAAAATACCCTGTATAATATTACAAAACCTCATATTTTAAGCAAGAAGATATTGAGGAGAATTCAAAAAGGTAAAAATATACAGGGTGTCCCATTTAAAAAAACGAAGTTATAAGCAACTTCCGGTATAACCGGAAGTTGCAAAGTGATAAAAATATTTTCATTTAATAGATCGTCCTTCAAAACCCCTTCATTCCAATTTTCATGATTCTGTTGCCTCTAGTTCTCGAGATATTTCTAATAGGCCAGTTATCTGCCTCACCCTATATAACTTATGTAAAAATTAACTTAGAACGTTCTTATTAAACGGAATGCTAAGACTTCTGGTGCTTAAATCATACCCTAAATTTTAAAGCAATTGGTCAAACAGTTTTAAAAGTATTTAATTTGATTATCCCAAATTATTTTTTTGCAACGCTATAAGTCAGAAAATGATGAAGTCACACTAATACTTTGGATAGTTTATGAAAGAAGAAAATTTATACTATTAATTTAATTTAAAAAAAATTACAGAAAATAATTCTAAATACTGCAAAATTATTTTGCAAAAACAAAGGGGGGCTTACTTCGTTCCTAATTGTCCTAGGACAATTGTTTTTCTTTCTAAATATGTATAAAAATTCAGTCTTTCCAAATATGAAAAAAAAAATTTTCTAGGGGTAAATCTTAAAAAGTTATTCTAATTGTTTATAAGTAAGCAAAAAATCGACGTGTTTTTGCAAAATAATTTTACTCTGTTTAAAATTACTTTTTGTCATTTTTTTTAAATAAAGTCAATAGTATAAATATTCTTCTTACATAAACTGTCAAAAGTCTTACTGTAACCTCTTAATTTTCTGACTTGTAGTGTTGCAAAAAAATGAATTTGGGATAAACAAATTAAATAACTTTTAAACTATTTGACCAATTGCTTTGAAATTTAAAATATAATTTAATCACCAGAAGTCTCAGCAATTTGTGTAATAAGAAGGTTCTAAGTTAATTTTTACATAAGTTATGAATATTTATAAAAACTCAAAGTTTATGATTTATTTTGCAATTTTATAAGCAACCAATAAGGATAGAGATATTCAGGGAACGCCATATTGAAATTTTTGAGACGATTTATGAGTTTCTTACTCTTAAATCTGTTTAAAATGGTTAACTTTTTGGTTATACACGAAAAAACGAAAATTTACCGTTTTTTGATCTTCATTTGTTTATAACTATGTATATCATCAAAATCCAGCTGCAGGAATCATAAAGGTTATTAATATAGATGTTCATACCACTCAAAAAAATTGGTTTCGGTCTGGAGGGGGATGTGTCACGATAAAAATCTTATTTCTCTGGACTAAATTTGTTTTTCCGAAAAATGTGTTTTTTTCTTCAAACGTCAAATAATGATGACATTACTTATCTAACTTGATCCTGTCAAAGTTTGATGTCTCCGCCGGCAGCAGATTTTTTTCCCATTTCTTTAAGGCGGAGGGAAAATTGTTGTCATGGCAACAATATGAAACATGTCACAAAGCAACAATACAAATGTCATTAACAACAATTAAACATCATTTTTATTTATAGTAATATTAAAAGTACAATTAGTTAATGAGGCATTTTCAAAATTGAAACCGTGCAAAAATGTTCCCGACTCTTGATACGCATTGGTAATTGTTGATGATACTGATGGTCGAGCACAATTTTCAGTAATCATTCCCGATGTTGGCGAATCATGAGGGTTTAAAATTTTTTGAGCATTACCGTTCTTATTTCTTATTGAATCCTCTATATATCCTTCGGCAACCGTGCTTGATTTCCAGCCCCCATGTCGTTTGAGGCATTCTAGATTTCCGCCTCCATCAATTAAAAGTGTTGCTGAAGTTCGTCGTAAAGAGTGATCCGTGTATGCGCTTGCATAGTTTAAATTTAAATAACTAGCTACTTTTTGGGCTACTGCGCTAATCGAATGTATTCCCATGACGATTCGGTAACACTTTCCATTTTGGTACTTGATAAAAAAATCGGTTTTCTGTGAAATTTTCAGGCCACAGTGATGCATACTTTTTATACAGTTTAATGTAGTTTTGACCAATTATCGTAAAAGATCTAATTTGTCGTGTTTTACTGTCTGGGATTTTGATAACTATTACATTTTCTTTATCCTCAATGTCCACAGTCTTCATTTTTACCATTTCGTCGCATCGACAGGCGCCGGTAACCCCAATTAACAAAACAATCTGAAATATTTTTATAATTTAGTAGAGTATACTACATGCTTTGCAATATAATTTTTTTTACCTTTAATCCTAAATACAACTTATCTGGCGCTTCAAACAAAAATTTATCAAACTCGTCTTTAGTGAAAACTTTAGACTTCTTTGCAGTATATCCTTCGCTTGTCTTTTTCAGAAAGGCACGTAACTTTAAAAATTTGCTTATATCCACATTTTTTCTAATAACTAACTCGGATTTTATCATAGAGTATCGTGACCACATTGTAGAAGATTTCCATTTATTTTCATTTTCCATTATATTAAAATATGCCAGTAAAACGTCTTCGGTAACTTGCCGTACTCCTCTTGTATCGCACCACTCTTGGAAGTGCTTGTACGCTAACCGATACTTTATTCCGGACTTGGAGGGCCCCAAACGTGCTACTGCATCATTAGCTGCGGACTCAATTTCGCTTAGGTTTTCCATTTTCGCACTAAATTTGCGCTTGCGGTTGCAACAACAATAAGCTGTCTTTAATAATTCCAAACAACTGTCAAACAACTGTAACCAGGGAGACGCAAATCCCACCGACGACTTAATTATTTTAATTTCTAACATCTAGACCACTTTGATAGTTGTCACAGTTAATTTCGAGTAAAAATAGCCTATGAATTGTACTATTTATGGTTGAAAATTGCTACGTTTGAAGAAAAAATAGTATACTTTATTCGGCAAAGAAGCGACTTTTCTTGACTTGCCCTCTATTACGCGCCTCACTTCGTTCGGCGCGTAATATCGGGCGCTTCAAGAAAAGTCATGCTTCTCCGCCTCATAAAGTAATATACTATTATTATTCACACAGATATTTTTCCGATACAATACGATCGTCCTAATATTTAGAATTCATATTCAGCTTTATGACATATCTGGTGCACCGAGAGAACAATTTCTTTTCTCCTAAAACACCGATTTCTTTGAGCAATATTGCTTAAAAGTTAACATATCCTATTAACTTAAACATACCGGTTCACATATAAAGAAACGAGTTTTTTAAACAGAACTCAATAATTTCTTACAGATAATTTCTTCAATACTAAGAAATGCATTAATGGTTACATTTAATTTTCTCATCCTAAAGTTTTTATTTCTTAAATTGAAAACTACAAATATTTTGCAGTATAAGAAATATAATGTTAAGTTAATCCATATTTATATTTGTGAACAAGAAATTTTCTTGCAATCAAATAAATATTTTATACCACAAGAAATAATTCTTCAGATATACCCTCTGTAGTAACTGTGGTTATAAAATAAAAACTTTGTCATTAATGTCGAAATGTTACTTGCAAAGAGATTTTCTTCCACAAAAGAATTGCGCAGATTAACTATTTATGATTTAGTCGTCAGTGTTTGTCAAGATGTCGTGATATGTTCATGTTAATATAGATGGATGTTGGATTTATTGGTGTACTTTAAAAATTAACGGATATTTTGAAGGTACGTACATATATAGGTATTAAATAAAAGTAAATTGAGTAATTTAAGATGTAATAATAATATTGTTGCGTATCCGAATGGTTAAAAAAGAAACATAATAGTATCTTTATATGAAAAAGACTAAGTTTTCACTCTAATGGCATATAACATATCCCACCAGAATGAAAACAATGGGAACCTTCTCTGGTTACACCTCCGAGGCTTCTACAATTTGCAAGCCATACGGATGCTGAGACTAAGGAAGATGAGGGAATTCTACAATTTACAATTCACGTCACATCTGCTCAGCGCGGTAAAGTTCCAACGAGACTGGTTCCCTTCATACTCCACACAGAGTAAATGTAAATCAAAAATGAATAACCATTTTCAATTTCGTTGCAAAACGAAAATACAGCCGAACCATATTCCAGTCCAATCAGAGAGTGCTGCAAGCACCTCTACCGGTTTCGAAACTTATTAGTCTCTCATCAGGAGGCACATATGCTGCTCTCCATGATCCAACCAAAACAAACCCCAGCGTGCAGTCCCGAATTGCAACGAACGAAATGGCATAGATGCCCTAGCGGCAACTGCTAGCAAAAGACTAAGTTTTCACTCTAATGGCATATAACATATCCCACCAGAATGAAAACAATGGGAACCTTCTCTGGTTACACCTCCGAGGCTTCTACAATTTGCAAGCCATACGGATGCTGAGACTAAGGAAGATGAGGGAATTCTACAATTTACAATTCACGTCACATCTGCTCAGCGCGGTAAAGTTCCAACGAGACTGGTTCCCTTCATACTCCACACAGAGTAAATGTAAATCAAAAATGAATAACCATTTTCAATTTCGTTGCAAAACGAAAATACAGCCGAACCATATTCCAGTCCAATCAGAGAGTGCTGCAAGCACCTCTACCGGTTTCGAAACTTATTAGTCTCTCATCAGGAGGCACATATGCTGCTCTCCATGATCCAACCAAAACAAACCCCAGCGTGCAGTCCCGAATTGCAACGAACGAAATGGCATAGATGCCCTAGCGGCAACTGCTAGCAAAAGACTAAGTTTTCACTCTAATGGCATATAACATATCCCACCAGAATGAAAACAATGGGAACCTTCTCTGGTTACACCTCCGAGGCTTCTACAATTTGCAAGCCATACGGATGCTGAGACTAAGGAAGATGAGGGAATTCTACAATTTACAATTCACGTCACATCTGCTCAGCGCGGTAAAGTTCCAACGAGACTGGTTCCCTTCATACTCCACACAGAGTAAATGTAAATCAAAAATGAATAACCATTTTCAATTTCGTTGCAAAACGAAAATACAGCCGAACCATATTCCAGTCCAATCAGAGAGTGCTGCAAGCACCTCTACCGGTTTCGAAACTTATTAGTCTCTCATCAGGAGGCACATATGCTGCTCTCCATGATCCAACCAAAACAAACCCCAGCGTGCAGTCCCGAATTGCAACGAACGAAATGGCATAGATGCCCTAGCGGCAACTGCTAGCAAAAGACTAAGTTTTCACTCTAATGGCATATAACATATCCCACCAGAATGAAAACAATGGGAACCTTCTCTGGTTACACCTCCGAGGCTTCTACAATTTGCAAGCCATACGGATGCTGAGACTAAGGAAGATGAGGGAATTCTACAATTTACAATTCACGTCACATCTGCTCAGCGCGGTAAAGTTCCAACGAGACTGGTTCCCTTCATACTCCACACAGAGTAAATGTAAATCAAAAATGAATAACCATTTTCAATTTCGTTGCAAAACGAAAATACAGCCGAACCATATTCCAGTCCAATCAGAGAGTGCTGCAAGCACCTCTACCGGTTTCGAAACTTATTAGTCTCTCATCAGGAGGCACATATGCTGCTCTCCATGATCCAACCAAAACAAACCCCAGCGTGCAGTCCCGAATTGCAACGAACGAAATGGCATAGATGCCCTAGCGGCAACTGCTAGCAAAAGACTAAGTTTTCACTCTAATGGCATATAACATATCCCACCAGAATGAAAACAATGGGAACCTTCTCTGGTTACACCTCCGAGGCTTCTACAATTTGCAAGCCATACGGATGCTGAGACTAAGGAAGATGAGGGAATTCTACAATTTACAATTCACGTCACATCTGCTCAGCGCGGTAAAGTTCCAACGAGACTGGTTCCCTTCATACTCCACACAGAGTAAATGTAAATCAAAAATGAATAACCATTTTCAATTTCGTTGCAAAACGAAAATACAGCCGAACCATATTCCAGTCCAATCAGAGAGTGCTGCAAGCACCTCTACCGGTTTCGAAACTTATTAGTCTCTCATCAGGAGGCACATATGCTGCTCTCCATGATCCAACCAAAACAAACCCCAGCGTGCAGTCCCGAATTGCAACGAACGAAATGGCATAGATGCCCTAGCGGCAACTGCTAGCAAAAGACTAAGTTTTCACTCTAATGGCATATAACATATCCCACCAGAATGAAAACAATGGGAACCTTCTCTGGTTACACCTCCGAGGCTTCTACAATTTGCAAGCCATACGGATGCTGAGACTAAGGAAGATGAGGGAATTCTACAATTTACAATTCACGTCACATCTGCTCAGCGCGGTAAAGTTCCAACGAGACTGGTTCCCTTCATACTCCACACAGAGTAAATGTAAATCAAAAATGAATAACCATTTTCAATTTCGTTGCAAAACGAAAATACAGCCGAACCATATTCCAGTCCAATCAGAGAGTGCTGCAAGCACCTCTACCGGTTTCGAAACTTATTAGTCTCTCATCAGGAGGCACATATGCTGCTCTCCATGATCCAACCAAAACAAACCCCAGCGTGCAGTCCCGAATTGCAACGAACGAAATGGCATAGATGCCCTAGCGGCAACTGCTAGCAAAAGACTAAGTTTTCACTCTAATGGCATATAACATATCCCACCAGAATGAAAACAATGGGAACCTTCTCTGGTTACACCTCCGAGGCTTCTACAATTTGCAAGCCATACGGATGCTGAGACTAAGGAAGATGAGGGAATTCTACAATTTACAATTCACGTCACATCTGCTCAGCGCGGTAAAGTTCCAACGAGACTGGTTCCCTTCATACTCCACACAGAGTAAATGTAAATCAAAAATGAATAACCATTTTCAATTTCGTTGCAAAACGAAAATACAGCCGAACCATATTCCAGTCCAATCAGAGAGTGCTGCAAGCACCTCTACCGGTTTCGAAACTTATTAGTCTCTCATCAGGAGGCACATATGCTGCTCTCCATGATCCAACCAAAACAAACCCCAGCGTGCAGTCCCGAATTGCAACGAACGAAATGGCATAGATGCCCTAGCGGCAACTGCTAGCAAAAGACTAAGTTTTCACTCTAATGGCATATAACATATCCCACCAGAATGAAAACAATGGGAACCTTCTCTGGTTACACCTCCGAGGCTTCTACAATTTGCAAGCCATACGGATGCTGAGACTAAGGAAGATGAGGGAATTCTACAATTTACAATTCACGTCACATCTGCTCAGCGCGGTAAAGTTCCAACGAGACTGGTTCCCTTCATACTCCACACAGAGTAAATGTAAATCAAAAATGAATAACCATTTTCAATTTCGTTGCAAAACGAAAATACAGCCGAACCATATTCCAGTCCAATCAGAGAGTGCTGCAAGCACCTCTACCGGTTTCGAAACTTATTAGTCTCTCATCAGGAGGCACATATGCTGCTCTCCATGATCCAACCAAAACAAACCCCAGCGTGCAGTCCCGAATTGCAACGAACGAAATGGCATAGATGCCCTAGCGGCAACTGCTAGCAAAAGACTAAGTTTTCACTCTAATGGCATATAACATATCCCACCAGAATGAAAACAATGTGAACCTTCTCTGGTTACACCTCCGAGGCTTCTACAATTTGCAAGCCATACGGATGCTGAGACTAAGGAAGATGAGGGAATTCTACAATTTACAATTCACGTCACATCTGCTCAGCGCGGTAAAGTTCCAACGAGACTGGTTCCCTTCATACTCCACACAGAGTAAATGTAAATCAAAAATGAATAACCATTTTCAATTTCGTTGCAAAACGAAAATACAGCCGAACCATATTCCAGTCCAATCAGAGAGTGCTGCAAGCACCTCTACCGGTTTCGAAACTTATTAGTCTCTCATCAGGAGGCACATATGCTGCTCTCCATGATCCAACCAAAACAAACCCCAGCGTGCAGTCCCGAATTGCAACGAACGAAATGGCATAGATGCCCTAGCGGCAACTGCTAGCAAAAGACTAAGTTTTCACTCTAATGGCATATAACATATCCCACCAGAATGAAAACAATGGGAACCTTCTCTGGTTACACCTCCGAGGCTTCTACAATTTGCAAGCCATACGGATGCTGAGACTAAGGAAGATGAGGGAATTCTACAATTTACAATTCACGTCACATCTGCTCAGCGCGGTAAAGTTCCAACGAGACTGGTTCCCTTCATACTCCACACAGAGTAAATGTAAATCAAAAATGAATAACCATTTTCAATTTCGTTGCAAAACGAAAATACAGCCGAACCATATTCCAGTCCAATCAGAGAGTGCTGCAAGCACCTCTACCGGTTTCGAAACTTATTAGTCTCTCATCAGGAGGCACATATGCTGCTCTCCATGATCCAACCAAAACAAACCCCAGCGTGCAGTCCCGAATTGCAACGAACGAAATGGCATAGATGCCCTAGCGGCAACTGCTAGCAAAAGACTAAGTTTTCACTCTAATGGCATATAACATATCCCACCAGAATGAAAACAATGGGAACCTTCTCTGGTTACACCTCCGAGGCTTCTACAATTTGCAAGCCATACGGATGCTGAGACTAAGGAAGATGAGGGAATTCTACAATTTACAATTCACGTCACATCTGCTCAGCGCGGTAAAGTTCCAACGAGACTGGTTCCCTTCATACTCCACACAGAGTAAATGTAAATCAAAAATGAATAACCATTTTCAATTTCGTTGCAAAACGAAAATACAGCCGAACCATATTCCAGTCCAATCAGAGAGTGCTGCAAGCACCTCTACCGGTTTCGAAACTTATTAGTCTCTCATCAGGAGGCACATATGCTGCTCTCCATGATCCAACCAAAACAAACCCCAGCGTGCAGTCCCGAATTGCAACGAACGAAATGGCATAGATGCCCTAGCGGCAACTGCTAGCAAAAGACTAAGTTTTCACTCTAATGGCATATAACATATCCCACCAGAATGAAAACAATGGGAACCTTCTCTGGTTACACCTCCGAGGCTTCTACAATTTGCAAGCCATACGGATGCTGAGACTAAGGAAGATGAGGGAATTCTACAATTTACAATTCACGTCACATCTGCTCAGCGCGGTAAAGTTCCAACGAGACTGGTTCCCTTCATACTCCACACAGAGTAAATGTAAATCAAAAATGAATAACCATTTTCAATTTCGTTGCAAAACGAAAATACAGCCGAACCATATTCCAGTCCAATCAGAGAGTGCTGCAAGCACCTCTACCGGTTTCGAAACTTATTAGTCTCTCATCAGGAGGCACATATGCTGCTCTCCATGATCCAACCAAAACAAACCCCAGCGTGCAGTCCCGAATTGCAACGAACGAAATGGCATAGATGCCCTAGCGGCAACTGCTAGCAAAAGACTAAGTTTTCACTCTAATGGCATATAACATATCCCACCAGAATGAAAACAATGGGAACCTTCTCTGGTTACACCTCCGAGGCTTCTACAATTTGCAAGCCATACGGATGCTGAGACTAAGGAAGATGAGGGAATTCTACAATTTACAATTCACGTCACATCTGCTCAGCGCGGTAAAGTTCCAACGAGACTGGTTCCCTTCATACTCCACACAGAGTAAATGTAAATCAAAAATGAATAACCATTTTCAATTTCGTTGCAAAACGAAAATACAGCCGAACCATATTCCAGTCCAATCAGAGAGTGCTGCAAGCACCTCTACCGGTTTCGAAACTTATTAGTCTCTCATCAGGAGGCACATATGCTGCTCTCCATGATCCAACCAAAACAAACCCCAGCGTGCAGTCCCGAATTGCAACGAACGAAATGGCATAGATGCCCTAGCGGCAACTGCTAGCAAAAGACTAAGTTTTCACTCTAATGGCATATAACATATCCCACCAGAATGAAAACAATGGGAACCTTCTCTGGTTACACCTCCGAGGCTTCTACAATTTGCAAGCCATACGGATGCTGAGACTAAGGAAGATGAGGGAATTCTACAATTTACAATTCACGTCACATCTGCTCAGCGCGGTAAAGTTCCAACGAGACTGGTTCCCTTCATACTCCACACAGAGTAAATGTAAATCAAAAATGAATAACCATTTTCAATTTCGTTGCAAAACGAAAATACAGCCGAACCATATTCCAGTCCAATCAGAGAGTGCTGCAAGCACCTCTACCGGTTTCGAAACTTATTAGTCTCTCATCAGGAGGCACATATGCTGCTCTCCATGATCCAACCAAAACAAACCCCAGCGTGCAGTCCCGAATTGCAACGAACGAAATGGCATAGATGCCCTAGCGGCAACTGCTAGCAAAAGACTAAGTTTTCACTCTAATGGCATATAACATATCCCACCAGAATGAAAACAATGGGAACCTTCTCTGGTTACACCTCCGAGGCTTCTACAATTTGCAAGCCATACGGATGCTGAGACTAAGGAAGATGAGGGAATTCTACAATTTACAATTCACGTCACATCTGCTCAGCGCGGTAAAGTTCCAACGAGACTGGTTCCCTTCATACTCCACACAGAGTAAATGTAAATCAAAAATGAATAACCATTTTCAATTTCGTTGCAAAACGAAAATACAGCCGAACCATATTCCAGTCCAATCAGAGAGTGCTGCAAGCACCTCTACCGGTTTCGAAACTTATTAGTCTCTCATCAGGAGGCACATATGCTGCTCTCCATGATCCAACCAAAACAAACCCCAGCGTGCAGTCCCGAATTGCAACGAACGAAATGGCATAGATGCCCTAGCGGCAACTGCTAGCAAAAGACTAAGTTTTCACTCTAATGGCATATAACATATCCCACCAGAATGAAAACAATGGGAACCTTCTCTGGTTACACCTCCGAGGCTTCTACAATTTGCAAGCCATACGGATGCTGAGACTAAGGAAGATGAGGGAATTCTACAATTTACAATTCACGTCACATCTGCTCAGCGCGGTAAAGTTCCAACGAGACTGGTTCCCTTCATACTCCACACAGAGTAAATGTAAATCAAAAATGAATAACCATTTTCAATTTCGTTGCAAAACGAAAATACAGCCGAACCATATTCCAGTCCAATCAGAGAGTGCTGCAAGCACCTCTACCGGTTTCGAAACTTATTAGTCTCTCATCAGGAGGCACATATGCTGCTCTCCATGATCCAACCAAAACAAACCCCAGCGTGCAGTCCCGAATTGCAACGAACGAAATGGCATAGATGCCCTAGCGGCAACTGCTAGCAAAAGACTAAGTTTTCACTCTAATGGCATATAACATATCCCACCAGAATGAAAACAATGGGAACCTTCTCTGGTTACACCTCCGAGGCTTCTACAATTTGCAAGCCATACGGATGCTGAGACTAAGGAAGATGAGGGAATTCTACAATTTACAATTCACGTCACATCTGCTCAGCGCGGTAAAGTTCCAACGAGACTGGTTCCCTTCATACTCCACACAGAGTAAATGTAAATCAAAAATGAATAACCATTTTCAATTTCGTTGCAAAACGAAAATACAGCCGAACCATATTCCAGTCCAATCAGAGAGTGCTGCAAGCACCTCTACCGGTTTCGAAACTTATTAGTCTCTCATCAGGAGGCACATATGCTGCTCTCCATGATCCAACCAAAACAAACCCCAGCGTGCAGTCCCGAATTGCAACGAACGAAATGGCATAGATGCCCTAGCGGCAACTGCTAGCAAAAGACTAAGTTTTCACTCTAATGGCATATAACATATCCCACCAGAATGAAAACAATGGGAACCTTCTCTGGTTACACCTCCGAGGCTTCTACAATTTGCAAGCCATACGGATGCTGAGACTAAGGAAGATGAGGGAATTCTACAATTTACAATTCACGTCACATCTGCTCAGCGCGGTAAAGTTCCAACGAGACTGGTTCCCTTCATACTCCACACAGAGTAAATGTAAATCAAAAATGAATAACCATTTTCAATTTCGTTGCAAAACGAAAATACAGCCGAACCATATTCCAGTCCAATCAGAGAGTGCTGCAAGCACCTCTACCGGTTTCGAAACTTATTAGTCTCTCATCAGGAGGCACATATGCTGCTCTCCATGATCCAACCAAAACAAACCCCAGCGTGCAGTCCCGAATTGCAACGAACGAAATGGCATAGATGCCCTAGCGGCAACTGCTAGCAAAAGACTAAGTTTTCACTCTAATGGCATATAACATATCCCACCAGAATGAAAACAATGGGAACCTTCTCTGGTTACACCTCCGAGGCTTCTACAATTTGCAAGCCATACGGATGCTGAGACTAAGGAAGATGAGGGAATTCTACAATTTACAATTCACGTCACATCTGCTCAGCGCGGTAAAGTTCCAACGAGACTGGTTCCCTTCATACTCCACACAGAGTAAATGTAAATCAAAAATGAATAACCATTTTCAATTTCGTTGCAAAACGAAAATACAGCCGAACCATATTCCAGTCCAATCAGAGAGTGCTGCAAGCACCTCTACCGGTTTCGAAACTTATTAGTCTCTCATCAGGAGGCACATATGCTGCTCTCCATGATCCAACCAAAACAAACCCCAGCGTGCAGTCCCGAATTGCAACGAACGAAATGGCATAGATGCCCTAGCGGCAACTGCTAGCAAAAGACTAAGTTTTCACTCTAATGGCATATAACATATCCCACCAGAATGAAAACAATGGGAACCTTCTCTGGTTACACCTCCGAGGCTTCTACAATTTGCAAGCCATACGGATGCTGAGACTAAGGAAGATGAGGGAATTCTACAATTTACAATTCACGTCACATCTGCTCAGCGCGGTAAAGTTCCAACGAGACTGGTTCCCTTCATACTCCACACAGAGTAAATGTAAATCAAAAATGAATAACCATTTTCAATTTCGTTGCAAAACGAAAATACAGCCGAACCATATTCCAGTCCAATCAGAGAGTGCTGCAAGCACCTCTACCGGTTTCGAAACTTATTAGTCTCTCATCAGGAGGCACATATGCTGCTCTCCATGATCCAACCAAAACAAACCCCAGCGTGCAGTCCCGAATTGCAACGAACGAAATGGCATAGATGCCCTAGCGGCAACTGCTAGCAAAAGACTAAGTTTTCACTCTAATGGCATATAACATATCCCACCAGAATGAAAACAATGGGAACCTTCTCTGGTTACACCTCCGAGGCTTCTACAATTTGCAAGCCATACGGATGCTGAGACTAAGGAAGATGAGGGAATTCTACAATTTACAATTCACGTCACATCTGCTCAGCGCGGTAAAGTTCCAACGAGACTGGTTCCCTTCATACTCCACACAGAGTAAATGTAAATCAAAAATGAATAACCATTTTCAATTTCGTTGCAAAACGAAAATACAGCCGAACCATATTCCAGTCCAATCAGAGAGTGCTGCAAGCACCTCTACCGGTTTCGAAACTTATTAGTCTCTCATCAGGAGGCACATATGCTGCTCTCCATGATCCAACCAAAACAAACCCCAGCGTGCAGTCCCGAATTGCAACGAACGAAATGGCATAGATGCCCTAGCGGCAACTGCTAGCAAAAGACTAAGTTTTCACTCTAATGGCATATAACATATCCCACCAGAATGAAAACAATGGGAACCTTCTCTGGTTACACCTCCGAGGCTTCTACAATTTGCAAGCCATACGGATGCTGAGACTAAGGAAGATGAGGGAATTCTACAATTTACAATTCACGTCACATCTGCTCAGCGCGGTAAAGTTCCAACGAGACTGGTTCCCTTCATACTCCACACAGAGTAAATGTAAATCAAAAATGAATAACCATTTTCAATTTCGTTGCAAAACGAAAATACAGCCGAACCATATTCCAGTCCAATCAGAGAGTGCTGCAAGCACCTCTACCGGTTTCGAAACTTATTAGTCTCTCATCAGGAGGCACATATGCTGCTCTCCATGATCCAACCAAAACAAACCCCAGCGTGCAGTCCCGAATTGCAACGAACGAAATGGCATAGATGCCCTAGCGGCAACTGCTAGCAAAAGACTAAGTTTTCACTCTAATGGCATATAACATATCCCACCAGAATGAAAACAATGGGAACCTTCTCTGGTTACACCTCCGAGGCTTCTACAATTTGCAAGCCATACGGATGCTGAGACTAAGGAAGATGAGGGAATTCTACAATTTACAATTCACGTCACATCTGCTCAGCGCGGTAAAGTTCCAACGAGACTGGTTCCCTTCATACTCCACACAGAGTAAATGTAAATCAAAAATGAATAACCATTTTCAATTTCGTTGCAAAACGAAAATACAGCCGAACCATATTCCAGTCCAATCAGAGAGTGCTGCAAGCACCTCTACCGGTTTCGAAACTTATTAGTCTCTCATCAGGAGGCACATATGCTGCTCTCCATGATCCAACCAAAACAAACCCCAGCGTGCAGTCCCGAATTGCAACGAACGAAATGGCATAGATGCCCTAGCGGCAACTGCTAGCAAAAGACTAAGTTTTCACTCTAATGGCATATAACATATCCCACCAGAATGAAAACAATGGGAACCTTCTCTGGTTACACCTCCGAGGCTTCTACAATTTGCAAGCCATACGGATGCTGAGACTAAGGAAGATGAGGGAATTCTACAATTTACAATTCACGTCACATCTGCTCAGCGCGGTAAAGTTCCAACGAGACTGGTTCCCTTCATACTCCACACAGAGTAAATGTAAATCAAAAATGAATAACCATTTTCAATTTCGTTGCAAAACGAAAATACAGCCGAACCATATTCCAGTCCAATCAGAGAGTGCTGCAAGCACCTCTACCGGTTTCGAAACTTATTAGTCTCTCATCAGGAGGCACATATGCTGCTCTCCATGATCCAACCAAAACAAACCCCAGCGTGCAGTCCCGAATTGCAACGAACGAAATGGCATAGATGCCCTAGCGGCAACTGCTAGCAAAAGACTAAGTTTTCACTCTAATGGCATATAACATATCCCACCAGAATGAAAACAATGGGAACCTTCTCTGGTTACACCTCCGAGGCTTCTACAATTTGCAAGCCATACGGATGCTGAGACTAAGGAAGATGAGGGAATTCTACAATTTACAATTCACGTCACATCTGCTCAGCGCGGTAAAGTTCCAACGAGACTGGTTCCCTTCATACTCCACACAGAGTAAATGTAAATCAAAAATGAATAACCATTTTCAATTTCGTTGCAAAACGAAAATACAGCCGAACCATATTCCAGTCCAATCAGAGAGTGCTGCAAGCACCTCTACCGGTTTCGAAACTTATTAGTCTCTCATCAGGAGGCACATATGCTGCTCTCCATGATCCAACCAAAACAAACCCCAGCGTGCAGTCCCGAATTGCAACGAACGAAATGGCATAGATGCCCTAGCGGCAACTGCTAGCAAAAGACTAAGTTTTCACTCTAATGGCATATAACATATCCCACCAGAATGAAAACAATGGGAACCTTCTCTGGTTACACCTCCGAGGCTTCTACAATTTGCAAGCCATACGGATGCTGAGACTAAGGAAGATGAGGGAATTCTACAATTTACAATTCACGTCACATCTGCTCAGCGCGGTAAAGTTCCAACGAGACTGGTTCCCTTCATACTCCACACAGAGTAAATGTAAATCAAAAATGAATAACCATTTTCAATTTCGTTGCAAAACGAAAATACAGCCGAACCATATTCCAGTCCAATCAGAGAGTGCTGCAAGCACCTCTACCGGTTTCGAAACTTATTAGTCTCTCATCAGGAGGCACATATGCTGCTCTCCATGATCCAACCAAAACAAACCCCAGCGTGCAGTCCCGAATTGCAACGAACGAAATGGCATAGATGCCCTAGCGGCAACTGCTAGCAAAAGACTAAGTTTTCACTCTAATGGCATATAACATATCCCACCAGAATGAAAACAATGGGAACCTTCTCTGGTTACACCTCCGAGGCTTCTACAATTTGCAAGCCATACGGATGCTGAGACTAAGGAAGATGAGGGAATTCTACAATTTACAATTCACGTCACATCTGCTCAGCGCGGTAAAGTTCCAACGAGACTGGTTCCCTTCATACTCCACACAGAGTAAATGTAAATCAAAAATGAATAACCATTTTCAATTTCGTTGCAAAACGAAAATACAGCCGAACCATATTCCAGTCCAATCAGAGAGTGCTGCAAGCACCTCTACCGGTTTCGAAACTTATTAGTCTCTCATCAGGAGGCACATATGCTGCTCTCCATGATCCAACCAAAACAAACCCCAGCGTGCAGTCCCGAATTGCAACGAACGAAATGGCATAGATGCCCTAGCGGCAACTGCTAGCAAAAGACTAAGTTTTCACTCTAATGGCATATAACATATCCCACCAGAATGAAAACAATGGGAACCTTCTCTGGTTACACCTCCGAGGCTTCTACAATTTGCAAGCCATACGGATGCTGAGACTAAGGAAGATGAGGGAATTCTACAATTTACAATTCACGTCACATCTGCTCAGCGCGGTAAAGTTCCAACGAGACTGGTTCCCTTCATACTCCACACAGAGTAAATGTAAATCAAAAATGAATAACCATTTTCAATTTCGTTGCAAAACGAAAATACAGCCGAACCATATTCCAGTCCAATCAGAGAGTGCTGCAAGCACCTCTACCGGTTTCGAAACTTATTAGTCTCTCATCAGGAGGCACATATGCTGCTCTCCATGATCCAACCAAAACAAACCCCAGCGTGCAGTCCCGAATTGCAACGAACGAAATGGCATAGATGCCCTAGCGGCAACTGCTAGCAAAAGACTAAGTTTTCACTCTAATGGCATATAACATATCCCACATGTACCCAGATATACCCAGATATACACATATACCCAGAATGAAAACAATGGGAACCTTCTCTGGTTACACCTCCGAGGCTTCTACAATTTGCAAGCCATACGGATGCTGAGACTAAGGAAGATGAGGGAATTCTACAATTTACAATTCACGTCACATCTGCTCAGCGCGGTAAAGTTCCAACGAGACTGGTTCCCTTCATACTCCACACAGAGTAAATGTAAATCAAAAATGAATAACCATTTTCAATTTCGTTGCAAAACGAAAATACAGCCGAACCATATTCCAGTCCAATCAGAGAGTGCTGCAAGCACCTCTACCGGTTTCGAAACTTATTAGTCTCTCATCAGGAGGCACATATGCTGCTCTCCATGATCCAACCAAAACAAACCCCAGCGTGCAGTCCCGAATTGCAACGAACGAAATGGCATAGATGCCCTAGCGGCAACTGCTAGCAAAAGACTAAGTTTTCACTCTAATGGCATATAACATATCCCACCAGAATGAAAACAATGGGAACCTTCTCTGGTTACACCTCCGAGGCTTCTACAATTTGCAAGCCATACGGATGCTGAGACTAAGGAAGATGAGGGAATTCTACAATTTACAATTCACGTCACATCTGCTCAGCGCGGTAAAGTTCCAACGAGACTGGTTCCCTTCATACTCCACACAGAGTAAATGTAAATCAAAAATGAATAACCATTTTCAATTTCGTTGCAAAACGAAAATACAGCCGAACCATATTCCAGTCCAATCAGAGAGTGCTGCAAGCACCTCTACCGGTTTCGAAACTTATTAGTCTCTCATCAGGAGGCACATATGCTGCTCTCCATGATCCAACCAAAACAAACCCCAGCGTGCAGTCCCGAATTGCAACGAACGAAATGGCATAGATGCCCTAGCGGCAACTGCTAGCAAAAGACTAAGTTTTCACTCTAATGGCATATAACATATCCCACCAGAATGAAAACAATGGGAACCTTCTCTGGTTACACCTCCGAGGCTTCTACAATTTGCAAGCCATACGGATGCTGAGACTAAGGAAGATGAGGGAATTCTACAATTTACAATTCACGTCACATCTGCTCAGCGCGGTAAAGTTCCAACGAGACTGGTTCCCTTCATACTCCACACAGAGTAAATGTAAATCAAAAATGAATAACCATTTTCAATTTCGTTGCAAAACGAAAATACAGCCGAACCATATTCCAGTCCAATCAGAGAGTGCTGCAAGCACCTCTACCGGTTTCGAAACTTATTAGTCTCTCATCAGGAGGCACATATGCTGCTCTCCATGATCCAACCAAAACAAACCCCAGCGTGCAGTCCCGAATTGCAACGAACGAAATGGCATAGATGCCCTAGCGGCAACTGCTAGCAAAAGACTAAGTTTTCACTCTAATGGCATATAACATATCCCACCAGAATGAAAACAATGGGAACCTTCTCTGGTTACACCTCCGAGGCTTCTACAATTTGCAAGCCATACGGATGCTGAGACTAAGGAAGATGAGGGAATTCTACAATTTACAATTCACGTCACATCTGCTCAGCGCGGTAAAGTTCCAACGAGACTGGTTCCCTTCATACTCCACACAGAGTAAATGTAAATCAAAAATGAATAACCATTTTCAATTTCGTTGCAAAACGAAAATACAGCCGAACCATATTCCAGTCCAATCAGAGAGTGCTGCAAGCACCTCTACCGGTTTCGAAACTTATTAGTCTCTCATCAGGAGGCACATATGCTGCTCTCCATGATCCAACCAAAACAAACCCCAGCGTGCAGTCCCGAATTGCAACGAACGAAATGGCATAGATGCCCTAGCGGCAACTGCTAGCAAAAGACTAAGTTTTCACTCTAATGGCATATAACATATCCCACCAGAATGAAAACAATGGGAACCTTCTCTGGTTACACCTCCGAGGCTTCTACAATTTGCAAGCCATACGGATGCTGAGACTAAGGAAGATGAGGGAATTCTACAATTTACAATTCACGTCACATCTGCTCAGCGCGGTAAAGTTCCAACGAGACTGGTTCCCTTCATACTCCACACAGAGTAAATGTAAATCAAAAATGAATAACCATTTTCAATTTCGTTGCAAAACGAAAATACAGCCGAACCATATTCCAGTCCAATCAGAGAGTGCTGCAAGCACCTCTACCGGTTTCGAAACTTATTAGTCTCTCATCAGGAGGCACATATGCTGCTCTCCATGATCCAACCAAAACAAACCCCAGCGTGCAGTCCCGAATTGCAACGAACGAAATGGCATAGATGCCCTAGCGGCAACTGCTAGCAAAAGACTAAGTTTTCACTCTAATGGCATATAACATATCCCACCAGAATGAAAACAATGGGAACCTTCTCTGGTTACACCTCCGAGGCTTCTACAATTTGCAAGCCATACGGATGCTGAGACTAAGGAAGATGAGGGAATTCTACAATTTACAATTCACGTCACATCTGCTCAGCGCGGTAAAGTTCCAACGAGACTGGTTCCCTTCATACTCCACACAGAGTAAATGTAAATCAAAAATGAATAACCATTTTCAATTTCGTTGCAAAACGAAAATACAGCCGAACCATATTCCAGTCCAATCAGAGAGTGCTGCAAGCACCTCTACCGGTTTCGAAACTTATTAGTCTCTCATCAGGAGGCACATATGCTGCTCTCCATGATCCAACCAAAACAAACCCCAGCGTGCAGTCCCGAATTGCAACGAACGAAATGGCATAGATGCCCTAGCGGCAACTGCTAGCAAAAGACTAAGTTTTCACTCTAATGGCATATAACATATCCCACCAGAATGAAAACAATGGGAACCTTCTCTGGTTACACCTCCGAGGCTTCTACAATTTGCAAGCCATACGTATGCTGAGACTAAGGAAGATGAGGGAATTCTACAATTTACAATTCACGTCACATCTGCTCAGCGCGGTAAAGTTCCAACGAGACTGGTTCCCTTCATACTCCACACAGAGTAAATGTAAATCAAAAATGAATAACCATTTTCAATTTCGTTGCAAAACGAAAATACAGCCGAACCATATTCCAGTCCAATCAGAGAGTGCTGCAAGCACCTCTACCGGTTTCGAAACTTATTAGTCTCTCATCAGGAGGCACATATGCTGCTCTCCATGATCCAACCAAAACAAACCCCAGCGTGCAGTCCCGAATTGCAACGAACGAAATGGCATAGATGCCCTAGCGGCAACTGCTAGCAAAAGACTAAGTTTTCACTCTAATGGCATATAACATATCCCACCAGAATGAAAACAATGGGAACCTTCTCTGGTTACACCTCCGAGGCTTCTACAATTTGCAAGCCATACGGATGCTGAGACTAAGGAAGATGAGGGAATTCTACAATTTACAATTCACGTCACATCTGCTCAGCGCGGTAAAGTTCCAACGAGACTGGTTCCCTTCATACTCCACACAGAGTAAATGTAAATCAAAAATGAATAACCATTTTCAATTTCGTTGCAAAACGAAAATACAGCCGAACCATATTCCAGTCCAATCAGAGAGTGCTGCAAGCACCTCTACCGGTTTCGAAACTTATTAGTCTCTCATCAGGAGGCACATATGCTGCTCTCCATGATCCAACCAAAACAAACCCCAGCGTGCAGTCCCGAATTGCAACGAACGAAATGGCATAGATGCCCTAGCGGCAACTGCTAGCAAAAGACTAAGTTTTCACTCTAATGGCATATAACATATCCCACCAGAATGAAAACAATGGGAACCTTCTCTGGTTACACCTCCGAGGCTTCTACAATTTGCAAGCCATACGGATGCTGAGACTAAGGAAGATGAGGGAATTCTACAATTTACAATTCACGTCACATCTGCTCAGCGCGGTAAAGTTCCAACGAGACTGGTTCCCTTCATACTCCACACAGAGTAAATGTAAATCAAAAATGAATAACCATTTTCAATTTCGTTGCAAAACGAAAATACAGCCGAACCATATTCCAGTCCAATCAGAGAGTGCTGCAAGCACCTCTACCGGTTTCGAAACTTATTAGTCTCTCATCAGGAGGCACATATGCTGCTCTCCATGATCCAACCAAAACAAACCCCAGCGTGCAGTCCCGAATTGCAACGAACGAAATGGCATAGATGCCCTAGCGGCAACTGCTAGCAAAAGACTAAGTTTTCACTCTAATGGCATATAACATATCCCACCAGAATGAAAACAATGGGAACCTTCTCTGGTTACACCTCCGAGGCTTCTACAATTTGCAAGCCATACGGATGCTGAGACTAAGGAAGATGAGGGAATTCTACAATTTACAATTCACGTCACATCTGCTCAGCGCGGTAAAGTTCCAACGAGACTGGTTCCCTTCATACTCCACACAGAGTAAATGTAAATCAAAAATGAATAACCATTTTCAATTTCGTTGCAAAACGAAAATACAGCCGAACCATATTCCAGTCCAATCAGAGAGTGCTGCAAGCACCTCTACCGGTTTCGAAACTTATTAGTCTCTCATCAGGAGGCACATATGCTGCTCTCCATGATCCAACCAAAACAAACCCCAGCGTGCAGTCCCGAATTGCAACGAACGAAATGGCATAGATGCCCTAGCGGCAACTGCTAGCAAAAGACTAAGTTTTCACTCTAATGGCATATAACATATCCCACCAGAATGAAAACAATGGGAACCTTCTCTGGTTACACCTCCGAGGCTTCTACAATTTGCAAGCCATACGGATGCTGAGACTAAGGAAGATGAGGGAATTCTACAATTTACAATTCACGTCACATCTGCTCAGCGCGGTAAAGTTCCAACGAGACTGGTTCCCTTCATACTCCACACAGAGTAAATGTAAATCAAAAATGAATAACCATTTTCAATTTCGTTGCAAAACGAAAATACAGCCGAACCATATTCCAGTCCAATCAGAGAGTGCTGCAAGCACCTCTACCGGTTTCGAAACTTATTAGTCTCTCATCAGGAGGCACATATGCTGCTCTCCATGATCCAACCAAAACAAACCCCAGCGTGCAGTCCCGAATTGCAACGAACGAAATGGCATAGATGCCCTAGCGGCAACTGCTAGCAAAAGACTAAGTTTTCACTCTAATGGCATATAACATATCCCACCAGAATGAAAACAATGGGAACCTTCTCTGGTTACACCTCCGAGGCTTCTACAATTTGCAAGCCATACGGATGCTGAGACTAAGGAAGATGAGGGAATTCTACAATTTACAATTCACGTCACATCTGCTCAGCGCGGTAAAGTTCCAACGAGACTGGTTCCCTTCATACTCCACACAGAGTAAATGTAAATCAAAAATGAATAACCATTTTCAATTTCGTTGCAAAACGAAAATACAGCCGAACCATATTCCAGTCCAATCAGAGAGTGCTGCAAGCACCTCTACCGGTTTCGAAACTTATTAGTCTCTCATCAGGAGGCACATATGCTGCTCTCCATGATCCAACCAAAACAAACCCCAGCGTGCAGTCCCGAATTGCAACGAACGAAATGGCATAGATGCCCTAGCGGCAACTGCTAGCAAAAGACTAAGTTTTCACTCTAATGGCATATAACATATCCCACCAGAATGAAAACAATGGGAACCTTCTCTGGTTACACCTCCGAGGCTTCTACAATTTGCAAGCCATACGGATGCTGAGACTAAGGAAGATGAGGGAATTCTACAATTTACAATTCACGTCACATCTGCTCAGCGCGGTAAAGTTCCAACGAGACTGGTTCCCTTCATACTCCACACAGAGTAAATGTAAATCAAAAATGAATAACCATTTTCAATTTCGTTGCAAAACGAAAATACAGCCGAACCATATTCCAGTCCAATCAGAGAGTGCTGCAAGCACCTCTACCGGTTTCGAAACTTATTAGTCTCTCATCAGGAGGCACATATGCTGCTCTCCATGATCCAACCAAAACAAACCCCAGCGTGCAGTCCCGAATTGCAACGAACGAAATGGCATAGATGCCCTAGCGGCAACTGCTAGCAAAAGACTAAGTTTTCACTCTAATGGCATATAACATATCCCACCAGAATGAAAACAATGGGAACCTTCTCTGGTTACACCTCCGAGGCTTCTACAATTTGCAAGCCATACGGATGCTGAGACTAAGGAAGATGAGGGAATTCTACAATTTACAATTCACGTCACATCTGCTCAGCGCGGTAAAGTTCCAACGAGACTGGTTCCCTTCATACTCCACACAGAGTAAATGTAAATCAAAAATGAATAACCATTTTCAATTTCGTTGCAAAACGAAAATACAGCCGAACCATATTCCAGTCCAATCAGAGAGTGCTGCAAGCACCTCTACCGGTTTCGAAACTTATTAGTCTCTCATCAGGAGGCACATATGCTGCTCTCCATGATCCAACCAAAACAAACCCCAGCGTGCAGTCCCGAATTGCAACGAACGAAATGGCATAGATGCCCTAGCGGCAACTGCTAGCAAAAGACTAAGTTTTCACTCTAATGGCATATAACATATCCCACCAGAATGAAAACAATGGGAACCTTCTCTGGTTACACCTCCGAGGCTTCTACAATTTGCAAGCCATACGGATGCTGAGACTAAGGAAGATGAGGGAATTCTACAATTTACAATTCACGTCACATCTGCTCAGCGCGGTAAAGTTCCAACGAGACTGGTTCCCTTCATACTCCACACAGAGTAAATGTAAATCAAAAATGAATAACCATTTTCAATTTCGTTGCAAAACGAAAATACAGCCGAACCATATTCCAGTCCAATCAGAGAGTGCTGCAAGCACCTCTACCGGTTTCGAAACTTATTAGTCTCTCATCAGGAGGCACATATGCTGCTCTCCATGATCCAACCAAAACAAACCCCAGCGTGCAGTCCCGAATTGCAACGAACGAAATGGCATAGATGCCCTAGCGGCAACTGCTAGCAAAAGACTAAGTTTTCACTCTAATGGCATATAACATATCCCACCAGAATGAAAACAATGGGAACCTCCTCTGGTTACACCTCCGAGGCTTCTACAATTTGCAAGCCATACGGATGCTGAGACTAAGGAAGATGAGGGAATTCTACAATTTACAATTCACGTCACATCTGCTCAGCGCGGTAAAGTTCCAACGAGACTGGTTCCCTTCATACTCCACACAGAGTAAATGTAAATCAAAAATGAATAACCATTTTCAATTTCGTTGCAAAACGAAAATACAGCCGAACCATATTCCAGTCCAATCAGAGAGTGCTGCAAGCACCTCTACCGGTTTCGAAACTTATTAGTCTCTCATCAGGAGGCACATATGCTGCTCTCCATGATCCAACCAAAACAAACCCCAGCGTGCAGTCCCGAATTGCAACGAACGAAATGGCATAGATGCCCTAGCGGCAACTGCTAGCAAAAGACTAAGTTTTCACTCTAATGGCATATAACATATCCCACCAGAATGAAAACAATGGGAACCTTCTCTGGTTACACCTCCGAGGCTTCTACAATTTGCAAGCCATACGGATGCTGAGACTAAGGAAGATGAGGGAATTCTACAATTTACAATTCACGTCACATCTGCTCAGCGCGGTAAAGTTCCAACGAGACTGGTTCCCTTCATACTCCACACAGAGTAAATGTAAATCAAAAATGAATAACCATTTTCAATTTCGTTGCAAAACGAAAATACAGCCGAACCATATTCCAGTCCAATCAGAGAGTGCTGCAAGCACCTCTACCGGTTTCGAAACTTATTAGTCTCTCATCAGGAGGCACATATGCTGCTCTCCATGATCCAACCAAAACAAACCCCAGCGTGCAGTCCCGAATTGCAACGAACGAAATGGCATAGATGCCCTAGCGGCAACTGCTAGCAAAAGACTAAGTTTTCACTCTAATGGCATATAACATATCCCACCAGAATGAAAACAATGGGAACCTTCTCTGGTTACACCTCCGAGGCTTCTACAATTTGCAAGCCATACGGATGCTGAGACTAAGGAAGATGAGGGAATTCTACAATTTACAATTCACGTCACATCTGCTCAGCGCGGTAAAGTTCCAACGAGACTGGTTCCCTTCATACTCCACACAGAGTAAATGTAAATCAAAAATGAATAACCATTTTCAATTTCGTTGCAAAACGAAAATACAGCCGAACCATATTCCAGTCCAATCAGAGAGTGCTGCAAGCACCTCTACCGGTTTCGAAACTTATTAGTCTCTCATCAGGAGGCACATATGCTGCTCTCCATGATCCAACCAAAACAAACCCCAGCGTGCAGTCCCGAATTGCAACGAACGAAATGGCATAGATGCCCTAGCGGCAACTGCTAGCAAAAGACTAAGTTTTCACTCTAATGGCATATAACATATCCCACCAGAATGAAAACAATGGGAACCTTCTCTGGTTACACCTCCGAGGCTTCTACAATTTGCAAGCCATACGGATGCTGAGACTAAGGAAGATGAGGGAATTCTACAATTTACAATTCACGTCACATCTGCTCAGCGCGGTAAAGTTCCAACGAGACTGGTTCCCTTCATACTCCACACAGAGTAAATGTAAATCAAAAATGAATAACCATTTTCAATTTCGTTGCAAAACGAAAATACAGCCGAACCATATTCCAGTCCAATCAGAGAGTGCTGCAAGCACCTCTACCGGTTTCGAAACTTATTAGTCTCTCATCAGGAGGCACATATGCTGCTCTCCATGATCCAACCAAAACAAACCCCAGCGTGCAGTCCCGAATTGCAACGAACGAAATGGCATAGATGCCCTAGCGGCAACTGCTAGCAAAAGACTAAGTTTTCACTCTAATGGCATATAACATATCCCACCAGAATGAAAACAATGGGAACCTTCTCTGGTTACACCTCCGAGGCTTCTACAATTTGCAAGCCATACGGATGCTGAGACTAAGGAAGATGAGGGAATTCTACAATTTACAATTCACGTCACATCTGCTCAGCGCGGTAAAGTTCCAACGAGACTGGTTCCCTTCATACTCCACACAGAGTAAATGTAAATCAAAAATGAATAACCATTTTCAATTTCGTTGCAAAACGAAAATACAGCCGAACCATATTCCAGTCCAATCAGAGAGTGCTGCAAGCACCTCTACCGGTTTCGAAACTTATTAGTCTCTCATCAGGAGGCACATATGCTGCTCTCCATGATCCAACCAAAACAAACCCCAGCGTGCAGTCCCGAATTGCAACGAACGAAATGGCATAGATGCCCTAGCGGCAACTGCTAGCAAAAGACTAAGTTTTCACTCTAATGGCATATAACATATCCCACCAGAATGAAAACAATGGGAACCTTCTCTGGTTACACCTCCGAGGCTTCTACAATTTGCAAGCCATACGGATGCTGAGACTAAGGAAGATGAGGGAATTCTACAATTTACAATTCACGTCACATCTGCTCAGCGCGGTAAAGTTCCAACGAGACTGGTTCCCTTCATACTCCACACAGAGTAAATGTAAATCAAAAATGAATAACCATTTTCAATTTCGTTGCAAAACGAAAATACAGCCGAACCATATTCCAGTCCAATCAGAGAGTGCTGCAAGCACCTCTACCGGTTTCGAAACTTATTAGTCTCTCATCAGGAGGCACATATGCTGCTCTCCATGATCCAACCAAAACAAACCCCAGCGTGCAGTCCCGAATTGCAACGAACGAAATGGCATAGATGCCCTAGCGGCAACTGCTAGCAAAAGACTAAGTTTTCACTCTAATGGCATATAACATATCCCACCAGAATGAAAACAATGGGAACCTTCTCTGGTTACACCTCCGAGGCTTCTACAATTTGCAAGCCATACGGATGCTGAGACTAAGGAAGATGAGGGAATTCTACAATTTACAATTCACGTCACATCTGCTCAGCGCGGTAAAGTTCCAACGAGACTGGTTCCCTTCATACTCCACACAGAGTAAATGTAAATCAAAAATGAATAACCATTTTCAATTTCGTTGCAAAACGAAAATACAGCCGAACCATATTCCAGTCCAATCAGAGAGTGCTGCAAGCACCTCTACCGGTTTCGAAACTTATTAGTCTCTCATCATTCATTTTTGATTTACATTTACTCTGTGTGGAGTATGAAGGGAACCAGTCTCGTTGGAACTTTACCGCGCTGAGCAGATGTGACGTGAATTGTAAATTGTAGAATTCCCTCATCTTCCTTAGTCTCAGCATCCGTATGGCTTGCAAATTGTAGAAGCCTCGGAGGTGTAACCAGAGAAGGTTCCCATTGTTTTCATTCTGGTGGGATATGTTATATGCCATTAGAGTGAAAACTTAGTCTTTTGCTAGCAGTTGCCGCTAGGGCATCTATGCCATTTCGTTCGTTGCAATTCGGGACTGCACGCTGGAGTTTGTTTTGGTTGGATCATGGAGAGCAGCATATGTGCCTCCTGATGAGAGACTAATAAGTTTCGAAACCGGTAGAGGTGCTTGCAGCACTCTCTGATTGGACTGGAATATGGTTCGGCTGTATTTTCGTTTTGCAACGAAATTGAAAATGGTTATTCATTTTTGATTTACATTTACTCTGTGTGGAGTATGAAGGGAACCAGTCTCGTTGGAACTTTACCGCGCTGAGCAGATGTGACGTGAATTGTAAATTGTAGAATTCCCTCATCTTCCTTAGTCTCAGCATCCGTATGGCTTGCAAATTGTAGAAGCCTCGGAGGTGTAACCAGAGAAGGTTCCCATTGTTTTCATTCTGGTGGGATATGTTATATGCCATTAGAGTGAAAACTTAGTCTTTTGCTAGCAGTTGCCGCTAGGGCATCTATGCCATTTCGTTCGTTGCAATTCGGGACTGCACGCTGGGGTTTGTTTTGGTTGGATCATGGAGAGCAGCATATGTGCCTCCTGATGAGAGACTAATAAGTTTCGAAACCGGTAGAGGTGCTTGCAGCACTCTCTGATTGGACTGGAATATGGTTCGGCTGTATTTTCGTTTTGCAACGAAATTGAAAATGGTTATTCATTTTTGATTTACATTTACTCTGTGTGGAGTATGAAGGGAACCAGTCTCGTTGGAACTTTACCGCGCTGAGCAGATGTGACGTGAATTGTAAATTGTAGAATTCCCTCATCTTCCTTAGTCTCAGCATCCGTATGGCTTGCAAATTGTAGAAGCCTCGGAGGTGTAACCAGAGAAGGTTCCCATTGTTTTCATTCTGGTGGGATATGTTATATGCCATTAGAGTGAAAACTTAGTCTTTTGCTAGCAGTTGCCGCTAGGGCATCTATGCCATTTCGTTCGTTGCAATTCGGGACTGCACGCTGGGGTTTGTTTTGGTTGGATCATGGAGAGCAGCATATGTGCCTCCTGATGAGAGACTAATAAGTTTCGAAACCGGTAGAGGTGCTTGCAGCACTCTCTGATTGGACTGGAATATGGTTCGGCTGTATTTTCGTTTTGCAACGAAATTGAAAATGGTTATTCATTTTTGATTTACATTTACTCTGTGTGGAGTATGAAGGGAACCAGTCTCGTTGGAACTTTACCGCGCTGAGCAGATGTGACGTGAATTGTAAATTGTAGAATTCCCTCATCTTCCTTAGTCTCAGCATCCGTATGGCTTGCAAATTGTAGAAGCCTCGGAGGTGTAACCAGAGAAGGTTCCCATTGTTTTCATTCTGGTGGGATATGTTATATGCCATTAGAGTGAAAACTTAGTCTTTTGCTAGCAGTTGCCGCTAGGGCATCTATGCCATTTCGTTCGTTGCAATTCGGGACTGCACGCTGGGGTTTGTTTTGGTTGGATCATGGAGAGCAGCATATGTGCCTCCTGATGAGAGACTAATAAGTTTCGAAACCGGTAGAGGTGCTTGCAGCACTCTCTGATTGGACTGGAATATGGTTCGGCTGTATTTTCGTTTTGCAACGAAATTGAAAATGGTTATTCATTTTTGATTTACATTTACTCTGTGTGGAGTATGAAGGGAACCAGTCTCGTTGGAACTTTACCGCGCTGAGCAGATGTGACGTGAATTGTAAATTGTAGAATTCCCTCATCTTCCTTAGTCTCAGCATCCGTATGGCTTGCAAATTGTAGAAGCCTCGGAGGTGTAACCAGAGAAGGTTCCCATTGTTTTCATTCTGGTGGGATATGTTATATGCCATTAGAGTGAAAACTTAGTCTTTTGCTAGCAGTTGCCGCTAGGGCATCTATGCCATTTCGTTCGTTGCAATTCGGGACTGCACGCTGGGGTTTGTTTTGGTTGGATCATGGAGAGCAGCATATGTGCCTCCTGATGAGAGACTAATAAGTTTCGAAACCGGTAGAGGTGCTTGCAGCACTCTCTGATTGGACTGGAATATGGTTCGGCTGTATTTTCGTTTTGCAACGAAATTGAAAATGGTTATTCATTTTTGATTTACATTTACTCTGTGTGGAGTATGAAGGGAACCAGTCTCGTTGGAACTTTACCGCGCTGAGCAGATGTGACGTGAATTGTAAATTGTAGAATTCCCTCATCTTCCTTAGTCTCAGCATCCGTATGGCTTGCAAATTGTAGAAGCCTCGGAGGTGTAACCAGAGAAGGTTCCCATTGTTTTCATTCTGGTGGGATATGTTATATGCCATTAGAGTGAAAACTTAGTCTTTTGCTAGCAGTTGCCGCTAGGGCATCTATGCCATTTCGTTCGTTGCAATTCGGGACTGCACGCTGGGGTTTGTTTTGGTTGGATCATGGAGAGCAGCATATGTGCCTCCTGATGAGAGACTAATAAGTTTCGAAACCGGTAGAGGTGCTTGCAGCACTCTCTGATTGGACTGGAATATGGTTCGGCTGTATTTTCGTTTTGCAACGAAATTGAAAATGGTTATTCATTTTTGATTTACATTTACTCTGTGTGGAGTATGAAGGGAACCAGTCTCGTTGGAACTTTACCGCGCTGAGCAGATGTGACGTGAATTGTAAATTGTAGAATTCCCTCATCTTCCTTAGTCTCAGCATCCGTATGGCTTGCAAATTGTAGAAGCCTCGGAGGTGTAACCAGAGAAGGTTCCCATTGTTTTCATTCTGGTGGGATATGTTATATGCCATTAGAGTGAAAACTTAGTCTTTTGCTAGCAGTTGCCGCTAGGGCATCTATGCCATTTCGTTCGTTGCAATTCGGGACTGCACGCTGGGGTTTGTTTTGGTTGGATCATGGAGAGCAGCATATGTGCCTCCTGATGAGAGACTAATAAGTTTCGAAACCGGTAGAGGTGCTTGCAGCACTCTCTGATTGGACTGGAATATGGTTCGGCTGTATTTTCGTTTTGCAACGAAATTGAAAATGGTTATTCATTTTTGATTTACATTTACTCTGTGTGGAGTATGAAGGGAACCAGTCTCGTTGGAACTTTACCGCGCTGAGCAGATGTGACGTGAATTGTAAATTGTAGAATTCCCTCATCTTCCTTAGTCTCAGCATCCGTATGGCTTGCAAATTGTAGAAGCCTCGGAGGTGTAACCAGAGAAGGTTCCCATTGTTTTCATTCTGGTGGGATATGTTATATGCCATTAGAGTGAAAACTTAGTCTTTTGCTAGCAGTTGCCGCTAGGGCATCTATGCCATTTCGTTCGTTGCAATTCGGGACTGCACGCTGGGGTTTGTTTTGGTTGGATCATGGAGAGCAGCATATGTGCCTCCTGATGAGAGACTAATAAGTTTCGAAACCGGTAGAGGTGCTTGCAGCACTCTCTGATTGGACTGGAATATGGTTCGGCTGTATTTTCGTTTTGCAACGAAATTGAAAATGGTTATTCATTTTTGATTTACATTTACTCTGTGTGGAGTATGAAGGGAACCAGTCTCGTTGGAACTTTACCGCGCTGAGCAGATGTGACGTGAATTGTAAATTGTAGAATTCCCTCATCTTCCTTAGTCTCAGCATCCGTATGGCTTGCAAATTGTAGAAGCCTCGGAGGTGTAACCAGAGAAGGTTCCCATTGTTTTCATTCTGGTGGGATATGTTATATGCCATTAGAGTGAAAACTTAGTCTTTTGCTAGCAGTTGCCGCTAGGGCATCTATGCCATTTCGTTCGTTGCAATTCGGGACTGCACGCTGGGGTTTGTTTTGGTTGGATCATGGAGAGCAGCATATGTGCCTCCTGATGAGAGACTAATAAGTTTCGAAACCGGTAGAGGTGCTTGCAGCACTCTCTGATTGGACTGGAATATGGTTCGGCTGTATTTTCGTTTTGCAACGAAATTGAAAATGGTTATTCATTTTTGATTTACATTTACTCTGTGTGGAGTATGAAGGGAACCAGTCTCGTTGGAACTTTACCGCGCTGAGCAGATGTGACGTGAATTGTAAATTGTAGAATTCCCTCATCTTCCTTAGTCTCAGCATCCGTATGGCTTGCAAATTGTAGAAGCCTCGGAGGTGTAACCAGAGAAGGTTCCCATTGTTTTCATTCTGGTGGGATATGTTATATGCCATTAGAGTGAAAACTTAGTCTTTTGCTAGCAGTTGCCGCTAGGGCATCTATGCCATTTCGTTCGTTGCAATTCGGGACTGCACGCTGGGGTTTGTTTTGGTTGGATCATGGAGAGCAGCATATGTGCCTCCTGATGAGAGACTAATAAGTTTCGAAACCGGTAGAGGTGCTTGCAGCACTCTCTGATTGGACTGGAATATGGTTCGGCTGTATTTTCGTTTTGCAACGAAATTGAAAATGGTTATTCATTTTTGATTTACATTTACTCTGTGTGGAGTATGAAGGGAACCAGTCTCGTTGGAACTTTACCGCGCTGAGCAGATGTGACGTGAATTGTAAATTGTAGAATTCCCTCATCTTCCTTAGTCTCAGCATCCGTATGGCTTGCAAATTGTAGAAGCCTCGGAGGTGTAACCAGAGAAGGTTCCCATTGTTTTCATTCTGGTGGGATATGTTATATGCCATTAGAGTGAAAACTTAGTCTTTTGCTAGCAGTTGCCGCTAGGGCATCTATGCCATTTCGTTCGTTGCAATTCGGGACTGCACGCTGGGGTTTGTTTTGGTTGGATCATGGAGAGCAGCATATGTGCCTCCTGATGAGAGACTAATAAGTTTCGAAACCGGTAGAGGTGCTTGCAGCACTCTCTGATTGGACTGGAATATGGTTCGGCTGTATTTTCGTTTTGCAACGAAATTGAAAATGGTTATTCATTTTTGATTTACATTTACTCTGTGTGGAGTATGAAGGGAACCAGTCTCGTTGGAACTTTACCGCGCTGAGCAGATGTGACGTGAATTGTAAATTGTAGAATTCCCTCATCTTCCTTAGTCTCAGCATCCGTATGGCTTGCAAATTGTAGAAGCCTCGGAGGTGTAACCAGAGAAGGTTCCCATTGTTTTCATTCTGGTGGGATATGTTATATGCCATTAGAGTGAAAACTTAGTCTTTTGCTAGCAGTTGCCGCTAGGGCATCTATGCCATTTCGTTCGTTGCAATTCGGGACTGCACGCTGGGGTTTGTTTTGGTTGGATCATGGAGAGCAGCATATGTGCCTCCTGATGAGAGACTAATAAGTTTCGAAACCGGTAGAGGTGCTTGCAGCACTCTCTGATTGGACTGGAATATGGTTCGGCTGTATTTTCGTTTTGCAACGAAATTGAAAATGGTTATTCATTTTTGATTTACATTTACTCTGTGTGGAGTATGAAGGGAACCAGTCTCGTTGGAACTTTACCGCGCTGAGCAGATGTGACGTGAATTGTAAATTGTAGAATTCCCTCATCTTCCTTAGTCTCAGCATCCGTATGGCTTGCAAATTGTAGAAGCCTCGGAGGTGTAACCAGAGAAGGTTCCCATTGTTTTCATTCTGGTGGGATATGTTATATGCCATTAGAGTGAAAACTTAGTCTTTTGCTAGCAGTTGCCGCTAGGGCATCTATGCCATTTCGTTCGTTGCAATTCGGGACTGCACGCTGGGGTTTGTTTTGGTTGGATCATGGAGAGCAGCATATGTGCCTCCTGATGAGAGACTAATAAGTTTCGAAACCGGTAGAGGTGCTTGCAGCACTCTCTGATTGGACTGGAATATGGTTCGGCTGTATTTTCGTTTTGCAACGAAATTGAAAATGGTTATTCATTTTTGATTTACATTTACTCTGTGTGGAGTATGAAGGGAACCAGTCTCGTTGGAACTTTACCGCGCTGAGCAGATGTGACGTGAATTGTAAATTGTAGAATTCCCTCATCTTCCTTAGTCTCAGCATCCGTATGGCTTGCAAATTGTAGAAGCCTCGGAGGTGTAACCAGAGAAGGTTCCCATTGTTTTCATTCTGGTGGGATATGTTATATGCCATTAGAGTGAAAACTTAGTCTTTTGCTAGCAGTTGCCGCTAGGGCATCTATGCCATTTCGTTCGTTGCAATTCGGGACTGCACGCTGGGGTTTGTTTTGGTTGGATCATGGAGAGCAGCATATGTGCCTCCTGATGAGAGACTAATAAGTTTCGAAACCGGTAGAGGTGCTTGCAGCACTCTCTGATTGGACTGGAATATGGTTCGGCTGTATTTTCGTTTTGCAACGAAATTGAAAATGGTTATTCATTTTTGATTTACATTTACTCTGTGTGGAGTATGAAGGGAACCAGTCTCGTTGGAACTTTACCGCGCTGAGCAGATGTGACGTGAATTGTAAATTGTAGAATTCCCTCATCTTCCTTAGTCTCAGCATCCGTATGGCTTGCAAATTGTAGAAGCCTCGGAGGTGTAACCAGAGAAGGTTCCCATTGTTTTCATTCTGGTGGGATATGTTATATGCCATTAGAGTGAAAACTTAGTCTTTTGCTAGCAGTTGCCGCTAGGGCATCTATGCCATTTCGTTCGTTGCAATTCGGGACTGCACGCTGGGGTTTGTTTTGGTTGGATCATGGAGAGCAGCATATGTGCCTCCTGATGAGAGACTAATAAGTTTCGAAACCGGTAGAGGTGCTTGCAGCACTCTCTGATTGGACTGGAATATGGTTCGGCTGTATTTTCGTTTTGCAACGAAATTGAAAATGGTTATTCATTTTTTATCTTTATATGCTTTTTAGGTATAATGATGGACGACTCTGAAATAAAGGAGCTTATTGTTCTAACTGGGAAATATGCGACAATTTAAAGCTGGGACAGAATGATATAATATATAGCTTCAGAACAATATTAAGAAAGGAGTTATTAACCAACTGCGGAGCCTTCCAGAAATGGTAGAACTTCATACATGTAAGTACCTTTTTAAAAATGTGTATACTTATGTATCAACCATAATAGGTTTCTTGAATGTATCGTCTTCTATAAAAATATACAATACAACGCTATAATCAAACATGGCGGGTGTAACGCTGAGGATTTTTTCTGTTAATTTATTTGAGATAAAGAAATCAGTTAGTCTAAAAGAAATATATGTTTATGGTTAAGAAATGTTATTGCCGAAAACCGTGAATTAGTTAATATGTATTAAATGACTTAGATGTAAACTAATAATACTTTCCCGTAATAAAATTTCTTAATGGTTAGGTATGCTGTCTCTTTTAGATTATAAAAATTAAGAAAATTACATATTATTATGTCTGCTTCAATGTTTTACATTGGTTGTATTTTCCCTCTTGTTTTAGCTAAACAATGTTTATTGTGTGCCTTAATATTATACAGATAAATAATTAATATTTCATTAACAAAAAGAAAAAAATAAACAAAGATATATAGGTTAAATAATGCCATTTTTGAACTAAATATGATTGATTATTATTAGTATTAATAGTTCTTATGTGGGGCCGTGTATTTGTTTTTTTTTTGTATTTCCTAAATTTGTCAAAATAGATATCTATATCTTTATAAAAAAAAATTTATTAAAGTAAGTTTACTCTTTCTACATAATGATTTTGTTTTAGTGAATTGCTGATATACAAAGTGCTATTAACAAAAGAAGGAAAATTTGAGGAAGTTGGATTTGCCTCTCCATCCCTTTATTGTTGTTTAGAAGCCAGTGGTTTAAGAGTGGAGAAAATATTTGTATGTAATAATAACGTTTTATATCTTGTTTAATTAATAAATAATGATTTTACCTTAACACAATGATTTATTTCGCCGTATCACTTTATTTTCAAGAAATATTAACTTAACTCTAAATATACGTTTATCTCTGCGAAATATATTTCTTAACATTAAATAAATAAATTATTAATAGTAAAATAATAATATTCCTTATTAAGAAATATTATTGCTCAGAAATAATAGTTTTCTAATGTGTAGAAAATATATTTTTATGACTAATAAAATTAATTAACATCAAGTGTAATTTCTTTCTGATAAATGGGTTTGAAGTTTGCCAGAAAGTGATAGTTCAATCATGTTTAAGATATATTTCTTTGGCTGTAGTAGAATTTATTTGAAATATTTTAGAAAATTATATCTTACATACAAAGATATATTTCTTAGGCAATATGCCAAGTCGATCTTTCTTAAATATTAATAAAGTTTCTTTATGTCAAGAATTTTTTTCTCTCGGTGTGTGTATATTATAATTGCATGACTAGTGTAACAATTTGTAAAAAAATCGAAACGAACGAAGAGGGCAAAAAATCCTTCCTGGATTCCTTCCACATACATGGAGTTCAGATGTAAGCTCCAACAGAAGAGTAATAATAATAATTACATTAGTTTTCCGCACCAGTCCGAAATATTACCGTGTACAACAGAACAACACAAAACAAATACGTTCACAAAACACAAACACAGACCCCTTTTCTTTGTAATTTTTGCACACATGGCCAACTCAGGCTTATTCGTTTAGGCGTCCACGGCGTCGGACAGCGTCCGTTCGGTATTATTTCATTAAAAACGTAGCCATCTTTGCAGAACGGATTTTAAAATTCTGGGCAGATATGCGTTTTGAATATCGCGCAAGAGAGTTGAACTCTTATTTGATTTATAGGATGCAAATTGCGGCTTTGTTACGAGATATAGCTACACTCACATATGCAGGGACAGACTCATCTCTACTAATATTCAAAATTATAGTTTTCTCTGTTTCATATCTCGTACAAAAATATATTGAACGCAATTTATCATTTAATATATTGTTATGCTCTGTAATTTTTCTCAGTCATGAGATCGAGCAGCATCTTATTAATTCAATTAATTAATTAATTATTTTAATTGCTACTCATGGAAACAAATCAAAATTTAAGGTGTCGTTGCAGATGCGGTCGTAGCATTTGCGATCACGGCTATTATCGTTGCATTTGCGGTCATAAAAAAATATGTTGATTTTATCGTTGCATGTGCGGTCATTGCCTAATAAACAAATAATATTTTTACCTTTTTCTACCACTATCACATGAATAATTCTATAACCAAATGTTTGTAAGATTTAAATAATATTTACCAAAGACGTTGATAAGGGGAGAAAATGCTTACTAAGAATTTTATTACGGCAAAAAGTATTTTGATATAAAAAAAACTTGCTTCTTTTGAGAGTTTAGTGAGATTATGTGCACTAATTAAAAAAAAAATGAAGATAGTAGATTTAATAAACCTTAGTGTCACATAAATAAAATATTAGCGAATTTTTGATTATTTCTATATAAATTGGCTACCTTACCTTGTACTGTTTGTGCCAGATGTTAAAAAGTATTATAAATTTAAAAATGGGAGTTCCTTCCCTAAGATGCTTTCATGTCTTTTTATATTTAATGTGTATTAGTTAAGTACAAACATAAAAAAATCCTTCACATTTTATTCAGGCTTAGGACTGGCTATGATGAATCATAGGCATGTTTAATTTTTTTTTTGTTTTTTTTTATCTTTTTTTAGCTTTCTTTATCAATTTTTTCTGTTTTTTTGTCACTTTTTTTAGTGAAATTTTTGAATATTTGCCACGGACACCAAAAATGATTTTATATCACAAGAGCGCTGAAATAGTTCTGTTGCACTCTTTGTCCTATTATCCAGTTGAATATACATTTTCTTTCGTTTCTTATTTACTAGGTTTAAGTCCATTCTATTTAATATGAACTCGAAATATTCTTCTTCTTTTCTTAAATTTTTTATGAGAATGTATATGTTTGGATGAGGTTTCTTTAACATTCTGTTTAACCGGTTGTTCCATCCTTCCACGGCATTATTTGTTCGGTGTCGGAGGCCATGGCAGTTCCACATATTTATGCTAATCACTAGATTTTCTAGCCATTCGTTAACGAAGTAATCATAAAATTTTGTCAACTTTTCATCTTCCGGAGAATCAGATTGAATAATTAGCCACCCGTCTTCTATTTTCTCCAAAGGTAAGTATGCCAATGCAGAACACATTCTTAAATGAAGTCTAACGTTATCGTCGTTAATGTATTGTGTTGTCAGTCCGATCGACTGAATGTTCCTTCAAAGTGACTGATTAAAATGGTAGTTGCATCCATGCAGTCTAACATCTGGGAAAACAGTTTTGAGAGCTTGAATAACAGCATCTTCAAAATCAATCGTCACTGTTGTTGGTTTCCATTTGCCTAGATTTTTTGTCAGTATTGTAAACAGCCTTCTATACGTTTTCATTTTTTTGTTTGGTAGAAGCGCATACAACACAGGAACAATTCTTGTTTCGTCGTCAGTGCTGCCCATATCAACATGCATGGTATATATTTGTGTAAACTGTTTGGAGGAGCTCTTAAATGTACCGTCAACAAAAAAATCTGTTTTTTTGCTAACGTTTCCTTTGCTTTCGAAGTCGAAAAACATAAAATTCTTTCTCCTTCTTCAGTGTCGTCAAAACACAAAAAACTCTGACCATCTTCTAATGTCAACATTTCCAGTGGGATATATATTTCAATAGACGACGCTGGTTCTGGTCCGACACCAGTTTGTAAATGTCTTGAACGACAAAATGTAGACTTACTTGAGGCATACAAAGGAATTTCACTTAAAAAATCGAGTCCTTTTGTAAATAGTTTTTCGAACTCTTCCCTGTAAATGTCTGGGGTGGGAGTGTCTTCTTCTCGAGCTCTCTTTTTTCACGTAGCCTTTTCACTTCTAAGAGAGCTACATCGGGGACACAAGTGTGTTGGTTGACTTCGAGTAATTTCGTCAGTTTTGTCTTCATCCTCCCTTTAGAGTGGCGACGTTTTTTTACACATACCCAAGTCACAGTATAAAGAGGGACAGTAGAACCACTCTCCGAAAAATTGGAAGTAAAATCTGTAGTCGCGCATGGTGACCGCGCAATGTTGGCAGTCGCTTTTGCCCCACTCTCGCATTGCTATTCGCATAGAAACGTACGGCTTTAACAGGGAAAACCCGCATCCACCACTGGTGAATTACCAATTGCGTACTGCCGGTATTACTTCCTGAGATCAAAGCGCCGACAGAAGAGTGATTTTACTGTGGAACCTCTATATACTGTGCTTAAGTTACAACATCTTCCTTATTCTTCCTATATTTTCGATACTGATATCCAGCGTGAAGAGCAGAAGGTTTTCCCTTGGTGGTTTCAATCACTTCAAAATTTTCCATTATTAAAAGTTATTACGTACTGCACTAAACAATCTCTCAAACAATATACAAATAATTTGTATTTAGATTTTGGTAATTCTCCCCCCAATCTTTATAATTAGGTAAATACAAACTTTCCAAAAATTCGTAATGAGGGGATTATTGTGGTTTGGTCATTACTGTTTTCATTACCTATTGTTCGAAATATAGATAAGCGGATTAAATAAATATTTCAATAGGGTCGACCGGGCCTGCTAATAACTCGGGTGGTTACTAATTTACGACCTTCTTACATTTCTAGCTTTTAAGTAAAATGTCTGATCGCAAGTGCAACGTTACCTGCCAAAATATTTTGGATTGACCGCTTTTGCAACGAAAATTAACTTGACCGCATATGCAACGACCGCATCTGGACCTATTTCAAAATTTAATAAAACTTTCCACTAAAATATATTCTTAGGGCTGATTGCTTTTAATGTATCACCTTTATTTTGTGGCTTCTAGTATTTATCGTTGCTTACTTTATCCAGGACAAAACAGAGAAAATAAATATGCTTAAAGTCATATAGATTTTATAAATATTATTTATTCATATACTATACCATAAAATACAAGATTCAAAATATATGCTAAAACTTTATTCTGTTGTAAAAATTTTCTTATCTAATAAATTAATCTTTAATTCTACTATCTACTTATTTATCAACAAAATTTCATTTAAATGATTCGTTAGACTGTTCTTATTATTATAAAAAAAAACAAAATTTCATTTTCACCTTTTAAATAGATTTATTATATCTTCTATGAATTTATGAATGAATAAATTATGCTCTAAAACTGTTAAATTGACAAAAAACAAATATGGTATGTACTATACAACAACTATCTCCTTTTCACAAATAATCTGACTGACCTTTTTTATCTTCTTTAGTTGTTTCCATGGATTGTGTTGTCCTCGGTTCTCCCACCCGTGCTCCTCGGATGCTGCTACGGTCTTTCTCCTCCAAACTGTTTCACAAACAAAAAAGAGAACTCGCACGAAATCCCTCCTCTATTTAGTCTCCGACTCGATACAAACAATATCAATCTTTATAATTCCAAGATTTTTTCTCTCAGCTCGATATCTTATGCAAAATTGATACAAACCGGCTACTTGTTCCAGACAAAAACTGGAATCTATTCGGACACAAGGAGATTGTACTTCTCGACTCGATCACGATTTCGCCTTAATAGGAATCTGCTTACACGGCCACCAAATTCACCACTTTACACAAAATTACTATTTTTCAAACTGAACTGCTACCTTCCGATCTTAATTACACAGTAAATATCTGTACCATCTGTGAATAAGTCGATAAATCAAAAATACAAACTTCTTAGTATGGCCATTTTAAACATTTTATTAGTTTTCAAGAATAAAAAATTTAAGTTCAGTTTCGTTTTCCTAGAAATTGGTGGGTAATCATGCGACGAATGACGTACATAATTATGAGCTTTGAGTATGTCACTTACTTTTAAAAAAGTCTAACTTACCCACTTATTCACGCCAAATTTCTGTGGTCTTATTGAGTTACCGATTTATTGTACTTAGTGTAAATTTCCAGGACAAAAAATTCAACATATTTTTATACTTTATTTCTTTATAAAAAGTAACCTCAACGTTAATTGAAAAAGGAAACTAAAAAACTACTGATTATCTGCATCAAACTCTTCCAAATCAGGGTCCAAGTCTTGCATATCTGTAGTAGGCCAAATTCGGTAAAAGTTATGAAAAACTTCATCGATGAGCGGCAAAAGATCAAGTAGGTCTTTTTTTTTCTCCTCACTAATTGGCAGAAGCTTATCTGTCATTTGAGGTAATGTTCTTGGTACAACGCGTCTTCCCCTTCTTCGAATATTTACAGATTTAAAAGGATTGGAGACGTCTAAACTATGTTTATATTTCACTATTATACTGGAACCACTGCACTGGCTGCCACAGGAACTTCTCTCCATCGGTATTAACTTTTTTAACGATTAGTGCTTCTTTTCCTAGACTGCTGAAATCCAAGATATCTTCTTGTGTCATTACCACTACTTTGAACGGTTTCTTCCTTTTGCAGGATCTTACCATCTTATACCAGTCATTAGGGTGATTGATCTTCATGTGTGTTCTCTTCTTTTCTTTCTCTATAAGAGCATGATCTGTATCACACTCCATGTGAGTATGCCCACTTACTAAAAATTTGTGATTTATAATTTTGAGATTTGGGAGTTTTGTGAAAGCGAAAGTGAACATGAAAGCGACTTGCTGGTTCTTATTTTGGCTTCCGCAAGTATCTGAGTAGAAAGTTACCTCTTATACATCGTTAAGTTCCAATAAAAGGCGGTAAATTCAAGAAGCTATCTGATTGCCACCTCTTCCAGCAGTTGATTCGTCCCACATGAAACATGTAATTTCATTTGTTGCTAAATCGTGAACGGTAAGGTTAAACGTCCACATTTGACGCTTATAAAAGACTGTGTTCGCTGTTAAAAAGGGGGTTGGAAGGCACTGTTGAAGATTAAAAATGTATGCACTCTTTTTAGTGACTGAAGTCGCAACCTCCTTATCCACCTGTTTCGCCTTGTAGGCATCGTCTGCGAGCTGATGGTGTTTGTCCCTCTCTTGTCTCAAATTATCTTTCTCCTCTCCCTCCTCAAGAACTTTTAACTTTATTTCAAAAATATCACATTTAAAACAAGTATCCTGTTTAGGCTTTTTAAATGCAAGGTTCAAACTGTAGAAGCAGTTCATGTACAACGGTAATGAAACTGGCTTGTCTACTGTTTTTTTTTTGTACATGTCATACATTTTAGCAATAGATAAGTCACTAGAAAAGTACTTTTTAGATGTCCTATTTCTTCAATAGTGGCTCTCGTATTTATGAAATGAAATGTGATCGTTGGCATTTTGAATTTCTTCCGCAGAACGTTTATTACCTGATGGCGCAATTCCACGTCTATCAGGAGAAATAATTCCAGAAAATGCATTTTTTTCTTTTCACCCAATATCTCAATAAATCCTTTAGTTTCGCCAATGATGCTATATTTATATGAACACTCTCTATATTTTTTCTTGGTCGTAGCTTTTCTGTTTTCTTTGGATTAATGTTAATTAGAGAAGCAATATAGTTAGACCTTCTATCCCGACTTCCCAAGTTCCAATTATTTTGAAAACATTTACCCCGGTCTTCATCTGAAAACCTTTCATTACATTTCATACGACATGCTTTTAATGGCCTCATATTTCTAGGTTTTACAACCTTTCCTTTTTCAGTAGTGTAACTTTTACCAGCATTTCTGATTTCTTTACTTTCTTGTCTTTGCTTTCGTGTCCTTCCCTGTTTCTTTTTTTTTCTGTACTATTTGGCTCGTTTTCCACTGAAACATGGTCTTGACCTTTTTCCTTTGTCTTGTAGGAATCTTCTCCTGTATTGACGGACTAGTCTTGACTTGAATATCTAGTTACTCCCGATTCAAATGTAAAACCCCCTACTATTTTGTTATGTTGACAAACAGGTAATTAAATATACCGAGAAAAATAAAGCAAAATGCAACGTGCCCAAGTAGGTATTTCTACATACCTAGTTATTCACGGACTGAATACAGTCGAACCCGCTTATTGGAATAGTCTTCGTGCCAATCAAAAATATTCCTATAACCGGGATATTCTAATAAGCGATCATTGGTCGCTTGTAGAAACATTTCGGGACCTCAAATTTTTATTCCTTAAACCGGGATATTCCTTTAAGGGGTATTCTAATAAGCGGGTTTGACTGTATTATGTACCGGGATGGTCAAGTTAAAATACATTATTTCAAACAAATATTTAAAACTTCAATATTAGATAAGTCGATATACCGGTTCTGATACCTAATAAATCGTCAAATCCAAATAATTATTCTTGTAGTTCTTCTTTTAGTGCGTTGTCCAACAGTAGGACTGCCTTTCTCGGTAAATTTCGGTAGATCCGGACGGCACAGAACCGTCCGGATATGGGAAGGTACGGATGTGACAGGTCCGGATATGGCAGGTTGTACTTTACTCATTTATTCACCTGACGGAATTGAAAGAGAACTATTTCAAGATTGAGATATCTTGTTTTTACGAAAATTTGACTTATCCACTTATTCACGGACGGTACAGATATTCTACCTCCATCAATCTCTTCACCAATCACAAGCATTCTCTCTACACATTATATCCCTACTTTCATTTCTTAAGAACAAATAGTGTTGTGTACAAATTTTTTGTCTTGTCAAATTTCCAGGAGACATTAAAATTAATTTCTTTCTTACATCCTAGAAAACCCTATATTCTAAAACTAAATAAAATTGTTTACCGTCGTTTTTTCTTATAGGAAACCATTTAGAAACATTCTATTGTCTGCTCATTTTTCCGAAGCACTACACATTTTTCCGAGTTTAAGGGTAGTAACCGCTGGGAATACCAAGTAAAAATAGAGTCCAAGTCTCTTTGGAGGGTTAACTGGTTTGTGATAGGATTGGCATATATTTTTGTGTCATCATCATATAACGATATTCTACTTGAAACATAGTAAGGAACATCGCTGGTATAATCCGTGAAAAACAGAGGTCCAAGAACAGAACCCTGCGGCACTCCACTTTCCACTAACCTGTCCTGTGAGAAAGATTCGCCAACTCTAACTTTGTAATGTCGATCTGTCAGGAAATCATCAATCCAACATAATAAAGTACCGCGAACTCCGAAATGTTCTAGTTTATGTAGAAGTCTGCGCTTAGGAACACGGTCAAAGGCTTTAGAGAAATCTAGATAAACAACGTTGACCAGCTGTGAAATGTTAAGAGATGACATCCAGTCGTTAACACAATATAGGAGATTGGTTAGAGTAGAGCGACCAGAAACAAATCCATGTTGTTGTGTTGGAATAACATGTTCTTGGAGAAGGAATTTAATCATCTCCTCGGAAATAATGCCTTCCATGACTTTGCTAACTAGTGGCAGTAAGCTAATCGGACGATAATTGTTGGGATCGAGCTTGTTGCCTTTTTTAAAAATAGGAGTGACGGATGCTAATTTCCAATTGGGGGTAAGGAATTCTGGATAAAAGAAGTCTGCATAATTAACGTTAAAGGTATTGCAAGTATGTTTGCGTATATTTTTAACAGTTTTGGTGTTGAACCATCTAAACCAGGTGAAGCGGATGTGCGAAGTTTCATCAAGTGTTGTTTGACATGATCCACTGTAAATTCGACTTGCTGTAAGGATTCGCCGACACGGTTACACCTAATAGGAGGTAGATTACCATCATTCGATTCTTTAGTAAAAATCTATGAAAATGTTAAAGAGAGAGTTTCAGAGGAATCTTTGTCAGAAGAGCATAAAGTCTTATTAGGTTTTTGAAGTAAAGGAATGGAAACTTTAGACGTCAATGTGGACCTTATGTATTTGTAGACTTTTTTCATATTACCGCTGTCAATAACGTTTGTTTTAAAATTTTGTCATAAAGTTTTTGGAGAAGTTTGTAAGTTATTTGAAAATCTGCGGTGGTTTTAAAAATCAGTGAGATTTTAGTTTTGTTTTTACTTTAGCAATGGAGTTGCTCATTGGTATCACCCCACTAGACATATACCTACGTCAAAGAGGTGGCGCTGATGACTATGATGCGATTGCGCTCAACGGGTGTAAACCTAGATGAAGGAAGAAGGCTAAGCATGCGGGATATACTCCAGATCACTTAGCGTTATTATAAAATGGGGTATGGGCAAAAATGACAGCTTAGTTCAGACTGGTATCTGGCTGGTATCTCCATAGGTGCAAAGGAGATAACCCGGAAAGCTATAGCCGTAAGACCATAATAATCTGCACAGACAGCATACAAGCGCTACTAACCCTGAATAGACCACGTGTCATAGCAGTGCTAGTAGTGGAGTGTCATGAGTGACTAGTCCAAGCTTCTGATGGTGACAAAATCATCCTGAGCCGGGTTAAAGGACACAACAGAAATAAGGGCAACCACATTGCTGACCAGCTAGCTAAGAAGGCAACAGGGCTAAGAATGTGAGGACCTGGTGATCGTTTCGGCTGGTCAACTGCAACAATCGCGGAAATTGTCAAATGTCACTCTCATGCGAAAACCGTGCAAAGATGGGAAGAAGAGCCAGAATGTAGACTTGCCAAGGTAACACTGAGGAACATTAGGAAGTCAGCACCACAGAACTACTTGAGAATGACCAGGAAACTTGAGAATGACCAGGAAAAACCTACGCTTGTCAGTTGGCTTTTTAACTGGCCATTGTCAACTAAGCAAACACCTTCACACACTGGGGCTAGTAGATACACCTCTATGCAAGTGTGAACGAGATGGCAAAAATATCCTGAGTTATCGACAGCACGAGAGAATGCGTTCGGCGAGCCTTGGCCTACACCTGCCAACGTAGGAGAGATGTCACCTGGCGATTTGTCCACCTTCCTGGAAATGGCAGGATGGACAATGAGCGAAGGACGACAACATCCTAGGAGGATACACAATTGGTCAATTTTGGCCAATGTGGTGTGGGACTTGACTCCCTCCCTACTCTACAGATACAGATACAGATTCTTTTAGTTCTTCCTATAGTATGTATGGATCGGTTTCAAAACGTCTTTCGACGTTATCCGATGCCTAATTTCCACGTCCTTCTATCATCCCATTGGCCATCTGTAAGATCCCTCGTACTCATTGCTTTGGTTACCCCTTCTTTCCATGTCTTTTTGTGTCTTCCTCGTTTTTTGCGGTTTGGTGGTACCCACTGCATAATCTTTTTGGGCAACGTTGTGTCTTCCATTCTTTGAACATGACCATACCAAATCAACTGTTTCCTCTCAATGTCTGTTGTTAAGTCACCATCAATTCCAATTCGTCGTCTTACTTTCTTATTTCGAACTCTTTCCCTACGGGATATACCTAACGATCTTCTAAACACATCCATTTCTACAGCTTCTAATTTTTTCCTGTTTTTCTCGGTTATTCTCCAAATTTCTGCTCCGTAAAGTAGGCTTCTTTTAATAAGTGTATCATATAGATATTGTATTTTCGCTGTATTCCTATTTTAGAGCTCCAAAGTATTCCATTTAGGCAGCCAATTGCTCTTCTAGCTTGTGTTACCCTTTTCTTTATTTTCTCATCGTCTTTTCCCGTTCTATCGAAGATTACTCCCAGGTACGTGTATTCACCACAGGATGTGACTTCTTCATTATCCTCTAGTTCGATATTGGATAACTCAGCTACTATGGGTAGGTATTTAGTTTTTTTCGCATTAATTTCCAAGCCTCACTGTTCATATTCCTCCTTTAGTTTTCTTGCCATATACTGTAGATCGTCTTTATCATTAGCTATGATGACTTGGTCGTCGGCAAATTGTAAGGTATACAAGCAAACCTCTTCGAAGTCTATACCCATACCGTGGCATTTACATTTCCACTGGTTTAGTGATTTTGCAACATATAACTTGAACAAAATTGGTGAAATACAGCAGCCCTGGCGCAGACCCTTGTTAACGATGAACTTTTTAGATAGTGTGTTTCCAATTTTTACTTGTGATGTAGAATTTTCATATAGATTTTTTAAGGCTTTGATTAGAGTATAGCTGATGTTATTTTCTTGTAGTGATTTTCACAGTTTAGTCACAGGAATGCTGTCGTATGCTTTACGGAGGTCAACAAAGATGAGATGGGTCTCTTGATGCGCTTCTAGCGCGGAAACTAGCCTGTTCTTCTTTCTATAGTTCGTACTATATTTTATTGGTGTCCATATTATACATATAAGAAACCTTCAAATTTAAAAAAGAAAGTTATATATCTGGCAGACCTGTCATTTAAAGTTGCCATTTAAAGTATGACAGGCCTCCCGGCTGAATCCGATCCTAAACGTAAGGCCAGCATTATAGCTTTTCGTATGTATGTGAGTGTATGTACGTGGTCTCGTTAAAAAAAGGTTGAATTAGAAATATCTCTTGCCGCTCTGGGATTTTATTGGACTTCAAACAAATACGAGTGTGGTCTCTGCTGCGGCGTGTTTGGATTTAATTTTGTTTTAAGAGAAACAGACATTTTTAAATCTAAAACATCTTGCTTCGGAAGAAAATTGGTCATAACTGTTACAACCACTCTATCGCAACGAAAGAAGGAAAATTGGAAATTTTAAATTATATTACTCTTTAATATAATGAATTCTTTCGCCTAAGTATTATTGTTTCCGTAGTTAAAAAGTAATTTTTGTTGGTCGATACAAATTTTAAAAGGCACAGGGCAAGTAGAAATGAAGTTATTTACTTTTAATAATTCTGCTTTAAACTTAGAGAGATTATATGTCGTTAATCCCTGTCCATTGCCTTATATTTCGGAGCCAGGACATTTTCTTGCGTCCTATTCCTCTCTTGCATTCAATTTTACCCTCGATTATAAGTTGAAGGATCTGGTATTTTTAGTTACGCATGAGGTGACCCAAATACGAGGTTTTTCTTTTCTTAATGTTTTCGAAAAGCTGGCGTTCTTGGTTGATTCTTTTAAGGACATCTACATTTGTGACTTTCGCCGTCCATGGTGTCTTTAGGATACGGCGATAAAGCCACATTTCGAAGGCTTCTAATCTGTTTATATCCCTCGTTTTGAGTGTCCAGCCCTCTATACCATATAGCAGCACCGACCACACGTAGCATTTAGTAAACCTTAGACTCAGTGTAACATCAAGCTTGTCGAGCTTGCTCAGTGCGACATTTTACTTCCCTGTCCGATGCCCAGTCCTTAAAAAGCCACTTTCCCAGGTATTTAAATTTACTCACTCGTTTAATGGACTTAGTATTCAGTGTTATGGTGAAGTTTTTAAATGCATCCAAGTTTCTGGAGATGATCATGAATTTGGCCTTTTTGGTATTAATCTCTAATCCCATTTGCTTACTGTAATCTCCGATTATAGTGACAAGTTGTTGAAGATCTGCTATGTTGTCACAAATTAAGACAGCATTATCGGCATAGCATATGTTGTTGATCAATACCCCATCAGTTTGATTCCCTTCTCTGCATCTTCCAAAGTATCTTGAAATATGGCTTCCGAATAAATTTTAAATAAAAGAGGGTAAAGCACATATCCCTGCGGAACACCCCTTCTTTTATGTATGGGTTTGGATATAGGATTGTCTATTTTTAATTGTGCTGCCTGTTACCAGTACAAGTTTTCAATGCATCTTATGTCTTTTTGGTCTATATCAACCTTCTTGAGCATCTGCATTAACTTGTGATGTTGGACACGATTAATCTCTTATTGTTTAAAAATTTTATGTTTTTTGCAATTACTTACAAATGTCATCCTTTCCCGTTTTAAAGCTTTTTCAGAAATATTGAAATGTAATATCTCGACATTTGCATGATACTAAATTATTTAAAAATAAAACACTGAAAACTTTTGTTTTTTACACTTCCAAGTCTGACTACATATATATTTTCCCTTTAATTGGTTATTTATCTCGTTAAATAATCATCTGAACTCTTTGTCTTCGTCTCTTTTTTTTGGAAGAATTCTTCTCGTGATCTTTCTTTCTCTTATTCTTAGCTTCTCTTCGTCTGTATTAGTCAGGTACATGTTCTCTGCTGCGTCATTACAGGTCTGATTGTTGTTTTATATTATAGGTTCATTTTGGTATTTTTGCTGATATGTTAAGAAACTTAACATAAGTAACGAAGCAAATGATAAAACGTAACATTAATCAAAAATGTCGGGAACTTAAGAACATGAAAACGGAAAATGGTGAAACAGAAAATTCTGAAAACTTGGGTGAATTAAAAACAATAATTAACCAAACTGAAGACAATATGAGAAACACAAACCAACAGGCAATGCAAAAAACGAAGAAAAATAACACAAAAACGAAGATAACAGTAAATATAAAATTATTCACAAACAAATAAAAAGAAAGAAAGTGGAGGCAAAGTGGCTTACACAAAAATTTGAAGAAATAGAAAACTTGCAGAAAAACCACGACGGCAAATTTCTCCACAAGAAAATAAACGAACTAACTGGTAATAAAAATAATACCATATGCCGTAGATAGATATAAAAAGTTGAAAAGAGTAAGTACAGTGAAACCCTGATAAGTCGGCCCCTGATAACCCGGAAGTCCGGCTTACCCAGACCGATTTTCGTCAGACAAACATTTCAACAATAAAAATGTATGTAATATAATATTTGAGAGATAATGTGTGTTTGATATCATCCAAGTTTATAATCCCACTACAGATGCAGATGAGCAGAAAATTGAAGAATTCTACCATCAAATAGAAGAAGTGCTAAAATCAACAAAAAACACGAAACAACAATAATTATGAGAGATTTTAACGCTAAAGTTGGACAAAATATGACACCGGAAAGTTTGGCTTGGGAGAGAGAAATCAAAGAGGTGAGCATCTAATAGAATTCTGCCAAGAAAATGACTTGGTCATTACAAATACCTGGTTTCAACTTCCAGAAAGGCGTCTCTACACATGAAAATCCACTCAAGATGGACATCAAGGTAGAATAGTACGGAATCAAATAAACTATTCTATTTGATTCTAATAAACCATCGATTTCGGAACAATATTAAATCATAATTTACTCTGCTTCAAAATCCAAATTAAATTAAAGCAACTAACAAAGCCAACTAAGCCTAGTAAGATATATCTCGACCCCCTTAAAAACACACAAACGCGCGAACACATATCACAGCAGATAAATAGTAAAATGCACAGAATATCAAATATACCAAACGAAAACAGTACTATTAACGAATGTTGGTACGATATTCAAAACTCGATTTTAGAGGACGTAAGGAAATCTTTAAAAACACCTACAATGTTGGCAAAAAATTACTGGATAAACCAAGAAATTCTAGACCTGATGGAAGTTAGATGAAAATACAAAAATAGAAATATTATCAAATACCGTGAAATCAACAAACTCACTCAACAAGTGAAGCAAGTTATCGGATAGGCCTTAAAATCAACATTTCAAAAACAAAGTGGATGGCAAAGTACCTTGGCAGCTGGTTAAATGTAAATTGTGACTCTGATGAAGAGATAATAACTAGGATCGAAATATCACGCAAGGCTTTTATGACCTGGAACCAGTTTTATGTAACAGAAACCTGTCGATTAATATTCGAAAGAAGGTGCTGAGATGTTATGTGTGGTCTATCCTATTGTATGGTTGTGAGACATGAACGTTAAAAACCACAATGCTAAACAAAATAGAAGCATTCGAATTGTGGTGCTATCAACGAATCTTAAAGATATCGTGGGTTTCGCATACTTCCAATGAAGTTGTTCTTCAAATGCTGAATTCAGAACGTTTGCTCATAGGCATTATAAAGAGGAGAAAAACAGGAAAAGTGGAGTGAAAGAGATGGATTGGTCGAAAGAAACTTTCATGGCTGCGTAATATTAGACAATGGTGCGGCTGCACAGTAGAAGAATTATTTCGCGCAGCAGACGATAGAGAGAGATTTCAGGAAATTGTAAACATGATGACGGCCAACGTCTGAATACAGACACGGCACCTAAAGAAGAAGAAGATTTAAAAACTTATAAAACGCACAGGATAGAGATGAATTTGCTGAAGTCATCGCCAACATCTACTAGATAATACCTAAAGAAGAAGAAGAACAAATTAAAATAACCGAAACAATTATTAAACTTCAAAATGACGCCACCTGGTAGGAAATCTACAAATTTTTGTTGTAACAATTTTTTACATTCACGTTTAAGTATTCTTTAACCGATAGGTTTTTAAAAATTGGATTTTATTTTTAATTTACATTCATAGAACAAGAATGGGAATTTTTATTTATAAAATATTCTAAACTTCTTGTGAAAATCCTAGAATTTCATTATTCCTTAATAAATGCTTATCATTCTGTCCTATGGATACTATCCTGTGACGGGTCCGGCTCTAGTTCAATTTAGAATTATTACGAAAAACTATTTAATTCGATATTAACGTGAAATCAAAACAGAGCGTGTCTAATACTACCTTAGATTACTCACAATGCATCGTAGTGTCCCGAAAATTGCCAATATCGTCCAGCTTCTTATCGAATCGACGTCATAAGTTTCAATAACCAATGACAAGTAATGTCTTCGGACCGAACTCCTGGCTCAGAATTGACCAAGAGATATTGTGACTTTAAGCCCGGTGTATATCGTAAAGAAAGTGGTTTATGATCCAGTAGGGTGGCGGTCGTTTTGTTAGTTTTCGCTTTCCGTTTTGATAACAGTGGGTTATTACAAGAAATCACTTTGATGAGAAGTAATTTGGTTCATATATTAAATAAATGGTCGTTTTGCAGACTATATACGTTTCAGGGGGGATCTCGATGTAGACATCGGTATTTTGCAATAGGGAAAATTTATTTTTCAATCTATGAGTTACAAAATATAATATACACACATCAAAATAATCTAGGGACAAAAACAAAATATAAGATTACAGCAGATTATGATGAAATAAACATTTTTTTAGAATTATCACAATAGCTCCTAAGCAAATGGAAATTAAAGAGAACTTCATAGGTATCTTAATCAAAAAATGGTAACAAAAAATAATAAAAAAAAATTGGTTACCCCTCAACTCCCAACAAAGTAGTCTTTATCTTAAGTTAGTATAGTTTATGACCTCCACGGTTGTTGATTAATGCCCTACATCTATTAGGCAAACTGATGATCAAATAGTCAATGTCTTGCTGCGATATTCGGTTTCACCACATTTAAAGGCTCTCAAACCGTTGCTGTCTTGTATTTAACGCAATATTTTGTTGTATACTGCGTCTGCCCAATATGTCCCATACATGCTCAGTTGGGTTTAAATCTGGCAATTGTACAGACCATGGTAAACCTTAATTTCATTATTGTTGTTCTGAATCTATTTTCTTGTGGCATTTTTGCAATTAACTAATTTTGATGTAACTAATTTTCGAAATGTTAATAAAATCATTTTTTAGTAAAATTGTGGCTCATTTCCAATCAAAACCACTTAATTTCATTATCTTAGACGAATATTCGTACGACTTTGGCGGTAAGCGAACCGGTAAGCGGAAAATTGAAATAAGGGACCAGTTTGTTGTGCCAAGGGTACACCAATAGGTTCGATAAACTAAGATCGCGGTGGTCTGTTGTATTTAGAAACCATTCCAGACAAACGCGATTGGTTCTTCCACCAAGAGTGAGGCCACCCCATTTCATTATACTGCCGCCTTGCTATCTATGAACCTCCTGCACGGTGGCCAATCGTTCAATATAACCAGATTGTCTCCAAATTATTGTCCGTCTTGTGTCTAGAATAAATCCCAATCGGGACTCATCTGTAAACGAAGTAGAGGGCCAATCACGTCTAACCTAATTTGCGTGTCCTTGTGTCCACTGAAGTCGATGAACTCGATATCCTCTGGATAACACAGGCACTCTCACACGTCTTCGAATATTTAACCCTTCTTTATGCTGTCTATTTGTAATGGATTGGCCAATTACAAACAATTGACGGATTTTTTGCAGCTTCATTGCAGCCTCAAAGCCTGCAACTTAATAAAATGGTCTTCAATCTGGTTGATTATTTTTGTACGGCCTATATTACGTTCAGCAATATCACGTTTCTCGAAACCTTAACCATAAACGATTAATGAAACTTCTTTTCGTTTGGAGGACCATAGCAACGTCTGTTTGACTTCTGCCAGCTTGAAGCAGCTCGATAGCACGCCACTGATCTTGAAGGAGCCTCCAGACAAGTGATATTGTACGAGGAAAATAAAATGTCACTGGTAGTCCTCGGAATCGTCCTTCGGACGGTCAATCCTTTCACGAGTGTATCAAAACACTCAAAAAGCTGAAAAAGGGCATAATACACGTCATAAAAAACAGAAAACCATCTAGAGTGGATGAAATCACCAGACAGAACAGATAAAACACGCCGAGGCAAAATCGAGTCAATGGCTACCTGAGCTGTTTACTAACGGTCAATCTGTTTACCAGATCAAAAAATTCTGGAGCAAATCGAAAGTGGTAGCCCTACTTAAACCCTATAATATCCCCGATCCTCATATACTCATACCCATAATAATGGGGATCACCATTGCTGGCATATTGTATGGCATATTGTATCTTATGGTTGTCAATGTTTGTCCGTCCAGATCTAGGCTATCTAACTTCAGTGAGTCCCATAATGTTAACTCCAATTCTTTTCATTTCTCTCAAGATGGTATGAGATTTTCTGAACTACTGGCTCAGAATTGACTAAGAGATACTGTGACTTTAAGCCCGGTGTATATCGTAAAGAAAGTGGTTTATGATCCAGTAGGGTGGCGGTCGTTTTGTTAGTTTTCGCTTTCCGTTTTGATAACAGTGGGTTATTACAAGAAATCACTTCGATGAGAAGTAATTTGGTTCACATATTAAATAAATGGTCGTTTTGCAGACTGTATACGTTTTAGGGAGGATCTCGATGTAGACATTGGTATTTTGGATTATGGAAAAATTTATTTTTCCAATGTATTAATTGCAAAGTATAAAATCTTTTTTTTAAGAAAATATAATCTACAAATTATTGATTAGTTTTTCGATTATTAATATTATTAAAGATGTTTGTAGCGTTCATAGTGGGCAGTCTGATAAGTACCTAGCCTACAAAAGAAAAAAGAAAATTTTGGAAAAGTGGCAATTTATTTCTCTATACATAGTCTCCTTTTAGCTCGATACACTTGACCCAGCGACGCTCCAACTTCTCTAACCCGTCTGAAAAATACCTTCTCTCGAGGTCTGCAAAATAGGCTTCCGTGGCGGCGATGACCTCCTCATTCGACTTAAATTTCTACCCAGCGAGTGTCTTTTTCAAGTTTGGAAACAAATAGTAGTCGCACGGGGCAAATTTGGAGAATACGGTGGATGGGGCAACGGATCGTAGCCCAATTCGACCAATTTGACCATGGCGACGGAGGAGGTGTGAACCGGTGCGTTGTCATGGTGGAAGAGCACTTTTTTCTTTGCCAAATGGGGTTGTTTTTTCTTCAATTCGGCGTCGAATCGGCCCAATAATTCGGCATAATAGGGCCCTGTGATAGTTTTGCCCTTCTCCAAGTAGTCGATATAGATCAGACCTTGTGAATCCCAGAAAATGCTGGCCATCACCTTTCCGGCCGATTGAACAGTTTTTGCCTTTTTTGGATGCTGGGTGTTGTCCACTTTTTCGACTGCTCCTTGATTTTTGGTGTATACCAGTGAATCCATGTTTCGTTAGCGGTTATTAAACGACGTAAAAACTCCTTTGGATCACACTTAAATAGCATCAAATACTGCTCTGAAGTGGTTTCACGGTTGCGATTATTGTCTAAAGTGAGCAAACGCGGCACCCATCGCGCCGACAGCTTTCTCGTGCCCGAAATTTCATGCAGGAGATGATCTACGCAGTCTTTTGAGATGCCTACTGTGTCAGCTATCTCGCGCACCTTCAGTCGGCGGTCTGCCAATACAAGATCGTGGAATTTTGTTACGTTATTCGTTCGGAGCACCTACGCTTGGCTAATCAAAAACCGACGTTCGTCCACGTTAAAACTCACTAAACCAATTTTTGACAGTTGCCATCGAAGGAGAAGAGTCACCGTACAAATCATCCAAGCGCTCTTTGATTTCGCTGCGTGATTTCCGTTCCAAAAACAAGAATCGAATCACCGACCGATATTGCTCTTTTTCCATTTTATTAAAATCCGCGTAAACTCTGACTTTCACACGCAATCACAATACTATAATTTCGATTTGGCTGAAATTTTGACATTAGCCATCTACAAGAAAGCATTAAATGACAGTACACTTCATTTGCGATAGTGGCGCCATCGGGTGGAGAGGCTAAGTACTTATCGGACTGCCCTAGTAGTTGTATATATTGTCCCTTCTCCCATGTGCCTCCTTATAATGATTCTTCTTTATCTTCAATATTTTTTCTACATTTTTTTTCTCGTTATAATTTCGTCAAGGTCTTTTTGTTTTTTGTTCAAATTGTTGTGAGCACTGAAGAAACCTCCCAGCAAGCTATATTATAACAGCCAACGGCTTTAACAATATGTCAACATAATAATAACAGAACTCACTAAAAGCAAACCCTACTAAAACCCAATAGTCCTGTCGCCAGGGGGGTACAACGGCTTCCTATATTCAGATGGACTTACCCAAGTTTTTTTATATATTTTGACCCGTAGAACACGAATTTTTTGGGTAACAGTTTATCCGGATGTCAATAAGTTTGTTATAAACAAAGAACTTGAGGAATTACATAACAGCGATTTCTCGCAAAACAAAACATTTTTTTGTATTTTTTGGCTCATTCTAAGTAAATAATGTTCTTACAAGTTGTTTCGTAGGATGCATAGTTTTCGAGATAAACGCGGTTGAACTTTAAAAAAATCGAAAAATTGCAATTTTTAAACCCGAATACCTTCTGATTAAAAAAAAATAGCAATTCTGCTTACCGTATTTGAAAGTTCAGGCCAAATTATATCGGTTTTAATTACCTGCAATGCTAAAAATTTATTTTTTTATTGTTAAGTTAAAATCACATAGTGTTTCTCGTAGAAATACATGCGTTTTAACGCATGCTACGTAGAAATAGCCTCGCTTGCACTTGTACCTGCTCTACCTAATTAAATCGTTCGATTTTAAATGGTAGATCATTGAAAACATCACTCAAACACTATGTGTTTATAGCTTTGATTAACAGTAAAAAAATTAATTTTTAGCAATGCAAGTAATCAAAACCGATATAATTTGACTTGAACTTTCAAATACGATAAGCATAATTGCTATTTTCTTTTTTAATCAAAAGTTATTCGGGTTCAAAAATTGCAATTTTTCGATTTTTTTTAAGTTCAACCGCGTTTATCTCGAAAACTATGCATCCTACGAAAAAATTTGTAAGTACATTTTTTACTTAGAATGACCCAAAAAATACAAAAAATGATTTGTTTTGCGAGAAATCGCTGTTATGTAATTCCTCAAGTTCTTTGCTTATAACAATCTTATCGACATCCAGATCAACTGTTACCCAAAAAATTCGTGTTCTACGGGTCAAAATACATACAAAAAACTTGGGTAAGTCCATCTGAATAAAGGAGGCCGTTATACTCCCCCTGGCGACAGGACTAAAATAGTTTGGACTCGTATTAGACCGCTCACTAAATACCACTCTCAGAGAAGAAGATAAAAGAATGCTACGAGAAAAAACCTTTTCTGGAATATTCGCAGGTCTTACAGTTAGCAGCCGAGAACTTGTGTTGTCTCATAGAAGAATATATCTAATCATACAGAAGTAAAAATCTTCGTTTGTATAATGGTATAAAAAAGTTTATTAAAAACCATTAAATGTCATCCAAAAGGATTCGCAAAACGTTTTCGATCTAGATGAGATCATCTTCAGTGCGTTCTGCTTAGTACATGAAACTAGCAACCTTCTGAAATTGGAAACATCGAGAAATATGGTTTGCATGATAATTATATAATATTTATAGCGACTCCAAGTCGACTTTAAATTATTGAATGTGTTAGGAGTGCTCAAAGGGCAACATGGTTCCCTGCTCGATAAAAACTTGTGGTTCTTGTCATTTCAATGGACACAGACCAACCAATTGATTAAGACTATATCGGTCCCATGTAGCAAGCCCAAAAATCACCACTGCATAAAAGAAACACGTAAAATAACTACCAGCTGTATGAAATAAACGCCTTTATACTACTGAACTGGAGAACCTGTTTCGTATCATCAGTAGACCGTAGATGCTTCCCCAAGAATGTAGAGTAATAATTTAGGCAAATTTTCTGTAAAAGATAGCAATAAAACTAGTTCGAGGAATTGCCAGGAACACTGTAAAACAAAACTTACTTAAATCTGGTATAAAGACAGATATGGAAGCACTCTGTGAATATGTGAAAATAAAGAATTTGGAACATCTGAGAGTAAACAGACTTTTTTCATCTCAGTGCATTTTTACTTTAAACCAATTTACGTTATCCAAGCTTCAAGCTTTATGTAGTTTTTTCATATACAGTGTGGTGCAAATGAAAAGAATAAATTCGTTATTTCGTTATTCGGCCACTTTAAGAAAAAATCCTGACACAGGTCGATTTTTAATTTTAAATTGTGATTTTTGCCACATATATTATACTCATGACGTCATCCAACTGGGCGTAATGACGTAATCGTTGATTTTTTTAAATGAGAGTAGGGGTCTTATGCTAGCTCATTTAAAAGGTTCTTGAATTCTCTATTCAGAAATATAAACATTTACATACCTATTAATACAGGGTATCCAAAATATATTTTGGAGGATCAGAAGATGGAGAAATAAGGAAGAGAATAACGCAGGCAAACAGAGCTTATTTTGCCCTCTCCCATATATTTCGGTCAAAAAGTGTCCACCGAAACACAAAGATGAGAATCTATAAAACCTTAATCCGACCAATAACATGCTATGGCAGTGAAGTCTGGGTGCTGAAATAAACATCCAAAAACAAACTCGACACATTCGAAAGGAAAGTACTTAGGAGAATACTAGGACCTGTGAGGGAAAACGGAATCTTCAGAAGTCGATACAACAACGAGCTTTATCAACTTTATAAGGAAACGCCCCTGTCAGACTTCATTAGATTACAAAGATTGCAATGGGCCGGACATGTGATAAGAGTGGGAGAGGATAGGCTACCAAAACGAGCACTGAATGCTAGAATGCAAGGAAAGAGACCGGCTGGGAAGCCACGAAAGCGCTGGGAAGACACAGTAAACAGCGACGCACAAGCCCTTTTAGGAGTCCCTGTATGGAGAAGAGCAGCCACAGACAGGCAAGGGTGGAGGCAAAAAATAAAGGAGGCCAAGGCTCAATTTGGGCTGTAGTGCCGTAGAAGAAGAAGATCCAAAATATGTTATTAAATTAAATTATTTGACAAAAAAAGAAGAATGTATGTAATTTCCATAAGAAAAAAATTTCCTGTATACCATTAATTATAAAAATTGAAGAAAAAATCTTCTGTGTAAAAGGTATATACTGCTGTCACAAATCAGAAAAAAATGTTTAGTTCACAAATAAACATTGCTTTTCGCTTAAATTAAATGTTCAAATTTCCAAGAGGCAGGTGGCTAGTTTGAACATTGAATTTAATCGAAAAGCAACGTTTATTTGTAAAATAAACATTTTTTTCTGTTTTCGAGTAACAGTAAACTGTATTTTGAATTAAATAAATTACATACATTCTTCTTTTTTTGTCAAATAATTTAATTAAAAAATTTTTTTGGACGCCCTGTATAAATAAGTATGTAAATATTTACATTACTGAATAGAGATATGAATAACCTTTCAAATGAGCTAGAACACGAGCACTATTCATATTTAAAAAAATCATCGATTAAGTCATCACGCCCAGATGGATGACGTCACTAGTATGTCATATATACCAAAATATCATAATTTAAAAATAAAAATCGACCTGTCTCGGGATTTTTTCTAAGTCGCTGGTTTACGAAATAACGAATTTATTCCTTTCATTTGCACCATGCTGTATAGGTAACGCAATATAATATTTTCATTTTGTCTTTTGGTGCTATCTGAACTTTTTATTTATCTCGTCATCTTAAAATCTCAAAAAAACACATAACAACAAAAGATCCAATGAGAGTCAAACGAATATGAAAAAAATCAAAAAGAGATACATATAACTATCTAAAGAAAGACAACAAATTAGGTCTGAGATATTACCGTAGTTTGTTGCTATATAAGCAGAAACTTGCAATAACGTTAGGGCTCAGATCTTATAAAACCAAAAGGTCGTATTTACTCAGGAATCAACCAAACAAACATATCAGACAATTATACTAAAAGTCAAAAAATTAGGCTCGCACGTCAATTATAATATTAGTTTTTTCGCCACCGTCAAGTTTAACAGGAAAGCGCTGTTGCCAAATAATATACCAGAGCAGCTACCGGCTAAACTGTTTCTTTTTGTCTTTAGGAGTGTGAAACAAAGATAACTAATAACTATCTGTAATAATATGTTAGATTATGTTAGATTATGTTAGATTTGTGTTTGATTATTTTTTGCTTCTTCTTTTATGGTCTTTGGGAATTGTACCCATTTAGCCAATAACATTTCTTAAAATTAACGCCTAACTAAACCTACAATACCACAAGACTATTACGAACCTAATCGACCAATTAAAGATAGGGAAGGGAAAGTGAGGTTGATTAAAAAATAAACTAAATAAATAAAATATAATTTAAAAACCATAATTTGACATTATATTTAACCTCCAATATTATGACAGACGTCAGTTACTATTTACCATCTCACCAAATATAACAATGACGTCATATTATACTCATCACTACTTCTAGCCAATGAAATACTCACTGTAATAGGATGGGCATCTCAAGGAAATCTGATTATTCCCTATATATTTTTTCAAATTTAAAATATGACAACAAGGGGAAATCGCGTGGGAGCCTTATTGTTTGACTTCCAGCATATCAAGTAGCAAATTAAAAACGAAACAAAGGTGATCAGAAAATTAAATAGTAGCACAAATAGACAATAGCACATATAGACAATAAATAAACGAAACAAAACTAAATAAATGGAATGGATAAAGAATGAGGACATCCATAAAAAATACTTGACAAGAACAACAGTGTACGGAAAACACACAAGTTTGAAGACCTAGGAGGATTTAAATACGTAAGGGAAACATTTACCAAGATTCCATCTGCAAGAAAAAAATATCAAAAGATGATTAGAACTGACATTAAGTCCTTTCCTAAACAACGAAAGATATTGTACGAAAAATATCAGCAAAATATATAATATGACCTTGCTTACAAACTTTAGAAAATTAATGGTTAACAAAAACGGTCTCTTCGGAGATATTGCAATTCTTGTACAATCGGCGGAAAATTATTTTTTGTAGCTATTTCGTAGTGTAAAATCATAAATATGTATGACTTTTTGCATTTTCATTTGTCGCAAATATTTTTGCAATTGCGTTCCCACGATTTCAAATGGACATAAAAAACTCATAAAACATTTCAATTATTTCCGTTGCTTTATTAATATTCTTTTAAACACAAATCGGAATATATTTCACACTGGTTTTTTGACAATGTTGCCAGATATATGCCAGAAAAAAAATGTTATTTTGTTTTAAATCAATTTAAAAAATTGGTTACGTTTAAGTACCCCGCACAAACCTTATGGAAATTAGGTGGATTTAGTTCATACTTCGGGAAAATACTCTTTGAATCATCCTGATGAAAAGTTCTCATGGGCAGATCTTGATCTGATGGAGGATTTTCAAGATATAGATGCACAGACTTACCGGGTATTCCAATTCCCGGAGTTACTAGTTATCTGGCACCATGTAGAGGTTAGGATCAAAGAAATGTACTAGTAGTAGGACTTCTTCCTGGGTATGCAATAGCGACCTTTACTTTGACCTTCAAGATCATGCCAAAGTCACGCGTTCTTATTCGAACGGGTACCCATGTTTCTAACTGGAACAATGAATATAATGGATATATCTACTTTTAAATATGACCTAAAAAACCATGGTCAAGGTTATTGGGTTATAGATTCCAAAGTAATGTAATAGAAGTTTGAGATTTTTCCACGGCTTAACGATATTACTGAATAGTTCGCAAAATGAACGTCAGATCGAAAAACTAAAAAATACGTCTTCAATATTTTTCAAAAATCTACCTAATGATGCCAAACACAACCCCCACGGAGAGAGGTGGGGGGTAAATTTATAATTTTAAACACGAACCCCGCGATATTTCGCGCAATGAACATCAGATCGAAAAACTGTAAAATACACGTATTTAATATTTTTGAAAAATCTATCGAATGGCACCAAACACGACCCCCGCGGAGGTGGGGTGAAAGTTAGACATTTCTTCGAGACATTTTTTCGAATTATGGATAGATGGCGCAATAGTCGGAAAAACGATTATTAGAAATGGAAAATTAAATTGAAAAATGGAAAGTCCCCTCTTTCCACCTTTTTGTGGAAAACTTAACTTAACTTTTTTTTATTTTAGGACCTACTCTTCGGAACCCAATAAGTCCCAATAACGCTCCAGTAACTGCAAATTTATCATATTTTTCTCCCCTACTATAAGGAATATCACATCAGGCAAATGGCGATCATGGATTTGTTGGCACATAAGTACCCTTTTGTCGAAATTTTCTATGACCATTTTAAATAAATGTGGTAAAATTTCGCTGATCGCCAATATAAAAATCAGATAAACCAAAAACACTAAAAACAACTAGAAAGGCGACATCAGAAAACTAAATAAGAATGAATTAAAGAACGAAATTGAAAAAACATTGCTGAACGAATAACGAACATATATTATGCATTACAGATAATACCAATGAAGCAGTATCGGAATTGACAAAGAACTAGAAAATGTGAGTTTGATATATTCAAATAAACCACAGTTAGGAAACAATACGTTATCTAAAACAAAAAGAACATTAGTGTTGTTCTGAAGCTATTTCTTTGTGGCATTTTTATAATTAAGTATTTTCTATGGGAAATAAGCCACAATTTTACTAAAAAATGAATTTATTAACGTTTCGAAGCCCAAATCGGGTTTCGTTGTCAAAATACAAGATACTATTAAAATAAACAAAAACGTCAACAACATTTTTGTTTATTTTAATAGTATTTTGTATTTTGACAACGAAACCCGATTTGGACTTCGAAACGTTAATAAATTCATTTTTTAGTAAAATTGTGGCTTATTTCCCATAAAAATTACTTAAAGAACATTAGGGTGTGATATTGACAACGTCGATTTACGAAACTGACATAATTGATAATCGCTACATTTGAAGGAATATTCACCTTTATGTTTAAGGTCCTATTCGAACGAAAAATATTTATATCTTCTTTTTCAAAGTCAAAAATATGGCTTCTTTTGAATAAAAATTCATGACCTTGATAAGATCAAGAATGTCACGATCATGGTCAGTTCGTTAAGGGGAGTCCGAAAAAAAAATCTATCCTTAGAAAAACTCGAAATTGTCAGATTAAGATAAAGTAAGTTAAGTACATGCAAAATAGTGTATATTTAACCTTTCAGAGTTAACGTGCGGACTATGATTCCGCTTGTCTAAATATTTGTCGATTTCTGACGATTAATTACCATCTCGGTCGTGACGTGCTCGCTAGATTCAAGTGGGAGGATACTCTATTCAGTACTGTTGTGAGAATTGTCTTAGTGCGTTTAGTTCTGCTGCTATATTGACTTGCGGAACGTGAGTCCGCACGTTATACAAGTTGTCACAAATCTTCAGGTAAGATTCAATTTTAAAATATTTTGTTTTTAGGGTAAATATAAAAATATTTATGTAAATTATAATTGGGAGTGATCTACTGATTACGTTTTCTGTATATTTGATTGATATAAACTTATTTTTGTTACAGATTTTTTAAGATGAGTTTCGAAAAGCAACTAGCATATCTTGAAAAGCTGCATGCGGAATTTCTCTCTGATTCTGAGCCAGAAGCTGAACCTGACGATGATGATGCTAGTTTGGAAGGAGATTATGAAGAAGTACAGGACCACGATACCGACATGGAAGAAGACATTGAGGAGAGAATCTTAGAATCTCCGAAGACAGTAGCGAAGATTGACTTATTTCCGTTCATTCATGTATCTACTGTGCGCAGCTCAAACATTTGTTTTTTATTTAGTCATTGTTTAGTTTCTTAGAAATAATTGTTTTGTATTTTCTTAATTTAGGTTTTTGGGATTTATAGGACTCAAAATGTGAAGAGGATATATCCGCTCACTTTTACTTTTGAAGCATGAGTTTAAGTGCAAGTTATAATAAATTTGTTTGCAAATGTTTTTTTTTTGTCTTTTTATTTAAACAATTGACAAGTTCTCAGACCGATTTTCCGAAAATATTTGATTTTTGGACCTTTTCTGGATGTGCGGACTGTGAGTCCGCACGTTACACTTTATGTACCATCATGCCACGTTATCTCTGAAAGGTTAAAAATCTGACGATTTGAGCAAAGCGAAGAAAATGGGCGAGTCACAAAGTTTCACAAAAAAAAAAGCGAATAGTTTTCAATTTTTGCTCAAATCGTCAGATTTTTTAAATATACACTGTTTTACATGTACTTACCTTATCTTAATCTGACGATTTCAAATTTTTCTAAGGATGGATTTTTTTTTTCGGACTCCCGTTAACGAACTCCCCTGTATTAAGAGCCAATATATGGTAGGGGTACATTTATAGGGTACAAGGTTTCTCGCCATGTGATAATCTGACGCGCTCGAGTAACTGAAAAAATCCCCGCTTGAGCTCCCCTACCATGACATAACCGTATCCTGTGTACTTTATAGGCGCAAAATTTAAGCTCCAATGCTTTTTAAATGAATTCATTTTTTTCGAATCCTTAGGAAACTAATACGTATTTTTAAAAAAATTTAAACGCAGAATGACAGATTACGTTATTTACGAGGGCCTAAAGTCCCTGAAAACTTCTATAATCTTTATTTTAGTATGTTACAGGGGTCAAAAACAAAGAGAAAATTTAGTGTGATTTTTAATTTCAAATATCCCATTCAAAAGAAACTTTCTGTTTATTCTAAGGGACTTTCGGCCCTCGGTAATAATGTTATCTTTTATTCTGCGTTTAAATTTTTAAAAAATAATTATTAGTTTTCTCAGGATTTGAAAGAAATACCTGCATTTAAAATGAATTGGAGCCGAAATTTTGCGCCTACGCCCTAAAATAAAAAATACAGTCAAAATAAAAAGCAATGCTTTCTATTCAATTTGAATCTTGCATACATTTTGGAACACTCATTTTAGTTACTGAATTTTTAACGGTTTCAAAAGTATTGTTGTCGTTTTCTTCTAATATTTATACTAATAAACTACCAAAATAGAAAAATATGGCAACATTGTTCCCCATGCCTCTCATCATCAAATCACTAATAAGCCAATATGAAAAGTCATAACTTATAATTTGAGACACATTATGTCCGTCTCGACCAAAGCCCTCTTAGATGTGTACTTTTCCATAATGGCGACTGAGTGCTGGAGGGCAGATAACGACTTGATGGCGTCATTAACGCATCAGACACGTCACATTTACACACATTCGGTCGTATATGAGGCTACTGAAGTTGGAGGTTTCCCTTCTTTTCCTTTGTTTCGGGCAATAACCGATTTGGTTCGATGGGTGTCAATATCCGGTATGGGATTTCGGTAAATTTGTCAAAAAAGTAGGTATAACAAAAATGTTTTAAAAAGTGAAAATATACATTATTGCCAATAGGGAACTTCCAGAATTTTTTTATTACATAATAATGTTCAGTTTTGTATAAAAATGGGATTTACAAAATTTCACACTTCAAAAACTCATAATAACTTAAAAGTACACATTTAAAGTCTTCTGTATTTTAAAATAGTTCAAACGACCCGTGACATCACATAGTCTAATGGTTTATGGTTATATTTGAAACCATTTTAATGGTTTATGGTTATATTATGGTTATATTTATTATTTATTTTATAAATATAGTTTAATGATTTATTGTTATATTTAGGTATATTTTTCTTCTTCAGTTTATTGGCCTCCACCTATTTGGGTATTTGGCCAGCTCGTCGTCGCGGTATAAAGGAAAAATATTTATATTCTAATGACATTTATCGTATGTCATTGTAATAATATATACCAGTTTGTTGAGATTGGAGTTTGATATAGTTTTTGAAGGAAAGGGAAGAAGGTTTACTATGGAAGATAAAACTTTTTTGTAAAAGTACAAATTTTCTATGAATAGTTCAAACGATCACAAAACACTTGTAACGTCACAAAGCTGTATTTTCTACTGACGACGTTAATAATGTCTAATTTAAAATTATATACAATTTTGTTTACTCTGTTGGTGCAAAATGTAAACATATAACCGGATGAAGTCACGACGCGTGTTGGGCTGGTTGGTATAATTTGAATTTGTAATCGTCTTTAGGGGCCAAACAAAAGACAAACAAAACTTTTTTATCTTTGATACATGTTTTAAATAATTATGTTCTGTTGTGATTTATAACATTTTTTTTAATTTAAAATTTTACGCAAGTTCCCTATTTTAAAACTGAATCAAATACATAAAAAATATTTTTGACTTCGTCATATTGTATTCGATTTCAAATTTCACAATCTTTTCAGAGTAGCTTTTCTTTTCTCTTCTACAATGCTGTGTAGAAAATATGATTTTAAATATTTTTAAGCTGATTTCTTGTAGTATCTTCAATAATTATTTACAATATATTTATATTCCAAAACAATCATATTTATGTAAGAGAGTCATATATGTAAGAAATAAATAAACCACATTTTGACCAATTCTCGTTTTACTGCTTTTGTTAATGTTTTTGCCACACCAAAGAGAGCTGAACCCACATACGATCTTTCGTGCATTGAAGCCTGAGTTTCATATTTTGGCTACCTATATCTCCCATATCAACTACAACAACAAGATACTTAAACTTTGCCACTTGTTTTACTTGTGTATTATCGTCAATCAAAACCTCAAACCTTGCACTAGAGTTTACTAAAATGTTTACTAAATATTCTTTTTTATCCAGACTAAGCTGTAGAAATCATTAGTATAAGGCTGTGTAGTATATTATACTTTCTATACAGTCTTGTTATCCTTGTCCATCAAAATAATCCTGGGTCACCACTGCCTGGAAGTCTGAAATGGTGAAGAGATAGGCATTATTGATGGGTGTATCCACTCTAATTTTTCAAGGCTATTTCTACATAAACACTGAATAATAACGGAGAGGGACTGCATCCCTGTCTAAGCTCTTTAGTGGTGTAGAAACCCTTTGACAGTAAGTTGCCCTGTTTTACAAAAGATAGTTGTTAGTGTACATTCGCCAATAATTTAAATTAGATAATTTGATAGGGACTTGCATATTATCTTTATTCTTCTCGTTCTTAAGCATCTTATGGTAAACACTGTTCTCCATTTTCCACCAAAAGTGATTCATTTAAGTCTCTCCACTGTTTAAGGTCAACAACTAATGCAACTGATTGATCTTAATTTTTTTATTTAGGATGTTTCAATCATTCGTTAGTTTTGCTTCAAATTGGTTTATTATCTGGCTTCTTCTCCTGATTTTGTCCTGTTCGAATATTATGTATGTAACATTCTTGTTTTCTTTGAGGAAAATTTCTCACTTGTGTTCAAAATTTTTCTGATGGGTGAGAGGAGTGTGTAACGTTACAAACGTCACATCTTTGTTATTTTATTTTTAAATAATTATTTTATTCTATTTTCTTTAATATTTCATTAATGATTATCTTGTATTTGTTTTAACTTGCTTTTTGGTTAAAATCTTGTTTGGCGCCATCTTTTATTATCCTCTTTTATTATCTTCTATTTACTATATCTCTTTTATTTAAATCATCTAACATCTAAGTCATCATACTGAACGTACCCCGTACTTTTTTACTCTGTAAGTAACTGTCCTTCAATACGGAACATGCCTGCTACTTCATAGTACTTGGTGGTCATTTCAAATGTCGTTTTCAATGACAGTGTTACCTCATCCCTACTCCCTGACATAAACTGGAAGGGAAGAATTATTGCTTAAAAAGGCATGTAATTTGAAAATTAGTTTTATTTTCCATCAGACCATATTCTTTTGGGGTAAGAATCCATATTATCATATTTTAATTACATTTCTACATCTAGCAATTTCTTCTAATATTTTTTATACTTAACCTTCAAATGTTCAACCATGTGTTTGGTTTCTGTATTTCATTTTATCTATTGATATGCTTTTAGTAATCAAATTTTAACTAGTAGTATCAATCTTAATTCCATTTAAGATACCCTTGCCATTTACTACTCTTTGAATACTATTTGGCAAAGGTACATTTTGGTTTTTCTTCTTGATGTTTGATATGTATTTTTATCTTATAGTTTTTGGAAATAAACCACTTTCCTCCCTCTGGGAGCTTCAGAAAAGCCTATCGCCGGCGATGACACTAGGGCTGACAACAATGGGACCATGAAATCTAGACTGCAACGACCACCATCTCTAGCTGCAGGGGCCTAGTACCGAACATCTGCCCAGGCCTACAACAAGTCTACAGCAGTACCATTCGACATCAAGAAGTTACCATCAGATACCAAAGCCATAAGTATAATCCAGAATTGTTAGTTTTTGGCAAGAATTTGAATACATTTGTTAATGCACATACTAAGTCATATATTTATTATATTTTTATGAACAATAAACATGATTACTTAAAAATAATGTTTTGTTTGCTTTCATCCCAAACTTTCATAGTTCATTTCTAAGATTAGGACAGGACGAACACACACCTGAGTGACTGATCTAAGCTAAGGGTGTAGCGATGGATATCTTGGATGATTGAGGTAATATTTTCGAATATTGTTTCAATTATCTGGGGTAGTCCAATCGCTTTTTTCGTTTCATGTATTCTAAAAAGCCATAGCTCAAAAGTTTACAGCTTTCTCATTACGTCCATTAACAGTCCAACCTTCAGCACCACAAGCCGATATCGGATTTGCTTATTGAGCCCTTGGTTACTCAGAATTTTTTTCATCTTCAAATAGCTATATTCTTAAAATCTATTAAATAGTAATGCTAAAAGTTCACAGACTTGTCTTACTCCTCTGCTTATCTGTTGCACACGCGTACCATTTCCTTCTAATGTTATCACAAACTGTCGGTTCCAATAGAGGCTATAAGTTTGGCTATAGGTTTCTCACAGTCTATGTAAGGGTTATAAAGATTTTTTTTATTGCTATCGACATTTTTGGGCAAAAGTTCTGAAACTATGTAGAGCTTCTCTTCTTCCGAAGCTATTACGAAAGCCAAACTGTGCGAATGAGAATTAATGACACTAAACAAAAAAGTGACAAACCAAGAGAAAAAACAAGTAAATCATTAAAAATACCTTGGCTGCTGGAATAACTACAATTTTGACCAAGAACAAGAAACTAGCGCGAATTGTTCAAGCTAGAGAAAGTTCCTTCAAGATGCGTGGTCTACTCTGCGATAAAAATATTGATATTAAACTAAGATTAAAGCTTTGAAATATTTCCTCTGGCGTCTGATGTTATTTATGGGGACGAAAGGGGGACTCTAAACATAAAGAGACTGAATACATTGGAGGCATTTGAAATTTGGGTATACCGGAATTTTAAAAATTCCCATTACTGCACGAAAAGAAATGAAGAATTTTCAAATAGACTAATTAGAAAAAACATCTATTCAGAACAATTAAAATAAGGAAAAAAGCAGTAAGTCCTTTTTTACGTAGGTATTGGAAAAAAGTTAACCTGGCCGCGTAATGTTAGAAACTGGACAGGACTAGCCTTCAAAGAAGTTATGCATATCGCTGAAGACAGATAAATGTTTGACTTCCTTACCTCCAAGGATGAGGACGGCAGATGAAGAAGAAAAAAATGGAGAAAAATAAGTACTAATATTATTTCCTTTGGCGTTTTTATGTAAGTATCAGATGAACAACAAGGATTCAGATCCGGAAGATCCTGCGTAGACGCCGTAGTTGTACTGAGACAAATCACACAAAAGGCCATTGAGTACAATAAACCAGCATATCTATGTTTTATAGACCTGAAAAAGACTTTCGATCGCATCCAAGTCGAAGACGTCTTAAATTTACTGTATAGAAGGAACATACCAATCAATATTATACAAACCATCGAAAACATCTATTTTCATAATCGAATACAGGCAAAGATAAATGGAAAAATAACGCAGTTTATACCAGTACAAAGCGGAGTCAGACAAGGTGACTCATTAAGCCCTTCTTCTTCAAGTGCCATCTTCGTTCCGAAGGTTGGCGATCATCAGGGCTATACGTATTTTGAAACTGCTGACCGAAACAATTCGTTGTTGCTACAGCTATACCATTCCCGTAGATTCTTTAGCCGTAGAAACTTTAGGAGTTTCGTCTTCTTCCTATGGACCTTTTTCCTGCTATCTTCCCCTGCATAATTATTCGAAGCAGTTCATATCTTTCGCCTCTTGTAATGTGTCCCAAATATTGCAGTTTTCCTTTTTTGATCGTAAATATGACTTCCTTTTCTTTATTCATTCTTCTCAAGGCCTCGACGTTTGTGACTCTCTCCGTCCATGATATTCTCAAGATTCTGCGATAAATCCACAGTTCAAATGCCTCTAATTTCCTGGTATCAATATTTTTCGGCGTCCATGACTCCATTCCGTAGAACAGCACAGAAAGTACGTAACATCTCATCAGGCGAAGTTTCATTTCAAGGCTCAAATCTCATCCACAGAACACTCTTTTCATTTTAGTGAATACGGATCTGGCTTTTTCTATTCTTATCTTGATTTCTGCCGAGCTATCGTTGTCTTCATTTATTAAGCCCACTGCTCTTTAATATAATAATGGACGAAATAATAGAAGCAGTACGTAAAGGTCATGGTTACAGAATGAGGAACAAAGAAATCCAAATATTATGTTATGCAGACAACGCCGCAATAATCGCCGAGACAGAAGAGGATCTCCAAAGATTAACACGCATCTTCAATACAACAGCTAAGAAGTACAATATGATAATATCAGCAAAAAAACCAAATGTATGACAAAATCTAAATACCCTCTACGATGTAAAATCGAAATTGATGGGAAAATAATAAAGCAGGAAGCAAGGTTTAGATATCTGGGAATAGATATAACCAGTTACGGAGATGTTGAAGAGGAAGTACGACAACAAAGCTTAAAAGCAAGTAAAGCGGCGGGGTCCCTTAATGACACAATCTGGAAGAACAAAAACCTAAGACAAGACACAAAACCAAGAATCTATAAAGCAGCAATTAGACCTATATTGACATACACGGTGGAGACAAGACCTGACACATCTAAAACAACACGACTACTAGAAACAACAGAGATGAAAATACTACGACGAATATCAGGGAAAAGTCTGTTGGATAGGGAGAGAAGCGAATACATAAGAAGATCATGCAATGTAGAAGACAAAAATGGATCAGTGACAAAACGGAAGCAGGAGTGGAACGAACACATTAGTAGAATGGCAGAGGGTAGGATAGTACGAATAGCACGAGATAAGTCACCAAATGGACGAAGAAGTATTGGCAGACCAAGAAAAAGTGGTCCGATAACTATGGTACGTTTTATGTTTTTCTTTTAAATTTTTGATGTCATTCTTCACCTACTGTAAATATTATATATTATTATGTCTATACTATAATATAGTAATAATATTTAAAAATAAAAATGTATACCATTTTTATTCATTCAGTTGCGGTGCGAAACCAAAACTGTCTTAATTTTTACTCAGATCAGAGAGTGCAGCCAGCACTCTTATCGACGATTTCACCTCTTGTTAGAGGTTCATCAGAGACTGCATAGGCTGCATTTCTCTGGCCCAGGTAAAAATCTTCGACATATCCATCTCCCACCGCAACTGACGAGATGGTAGTAGGTGCCTAGCGTCATCTGCTAAATAAAAGACTAAGTTTTTCAACCTAATAAAAATATTTGTAAATTAAATATTTTTAAAAGATTTTTAATTGAAAACTTTATTGGCCCATTTCCTGGTGACAACCTCCAAGGCTTCTACAATATGCAAGCCAAATGGATGCTGCAGTGAAGACTAAAGGGAAGGAATTCTACACTATGCAATTCACAACCCCCGTCTGCAGCGTGGTAAAGTTCCAACGGAAAATGGACCTAGTTACTCTATAGGAGTAATGCTAATATAAAAATAAAAATGTATACCATTTTTATTCATTCAGTTGCGGTGCGAAACCAAAACTGTCTTAATTTTTACTCAGATCAGAGAGTGCAGCCAGCACTCTTATCGACGATTTCACCTCTTGTTAGAGGTTCATCAAAGACTGCATAGGCTGCATTTCTCTGGCCCAGGTAAAAATCTTCGACATATCCATCTCCCACCGCAACTGACAAGATGGTAGTAGGTGCCTAGCGGCATCTGCTAAATAAAAGACTAAGTTTTTCAACCTAATAAAAATATTTGTAAATTGAATATTTTTAAAAGATTTTTAATTGAAAACTTTATTGGCCCATTTCCTGGTGAGAACCTCCAAGGCTTCTACAATATGCAAGCCAAATGGTCTTCATGGTTTAGTCTTCATTCATGGTAGTCATTCAAATGGTTTAGTCTTCACTGCAGCTTCCATTTGGCTTGCATATTGTAGAAGCCTTGGAGGTTGTCACCAGGAAATGGGCCAATAAAGTTTTCAATTAAAAATCTTTTAAAAATATTTAATTTACAAATATTTTTATTAGGTTGAAAAACTTAGTCTTTTATTTAGCAGATGCCGCTAGGCACCTACTACCATCTCGTCAGTTGCGGTGGGAGATGGATATGTCGAAGATTTTTACCTGGGCCAGAGAAATGCAGCCTATGCAGTCTCTGATGAACCTCTAACAAGAGGTGAAATCGTCGATAAGAGTGCTGGCTGCACTCTCTGATCTGAGTAAAAATTAAGACAGTTTTGGTTTCGCACCGCAACTGAATGAATAAAAATGGTATACATTTTTATTTTTATATTAGTATTACTCCTATAGAGTAACTAGGTCCATTTTCCGTTGGAACTTTACCACGCTGCAGACGGGGGTTGTGAATTGCATAGTGTAGAATTCCTTCCCTTTAGTCTTCACTGCAGCATCCATTTGGCTTGCATATTGTAGAAGCCTTGGAGGTTGTCACCAGGAAATGGGCCAATAAAGTTTTCAATTAAAAATCTTTTAAAAATATTTAATTTACAAATATTTTTATTAGGTTGAAAAACTTAGTCTTTTAATAATATTTATTTTATAATAGAGTATATATATATACATGTTCCTGAAAAATTGCAGAAATCAATTATAATCGTATTTGTTATAACTAGTCGGCTGTCGAGGTATATGGTTTTAGAAAAGCATAATTGCTTTTATTATTAACTAATCCATAATAACTTTTATCATGTTCGAAGGAACAAGGACAAAATTTCCCAAAACCCTTATAGCCATCAAGTTATCACAATTATCAGTGTAAATTGGTCGGAAGAGTCCCGATTAGGAGAAGGATGCGCCGAACAATAGTCCCGGATTCTGAAATCACACACATGGAATAGACATGTATTATAGACTATTCAATAAACTATGGTTTGCTTTCATAGGCGCGCTTTTAACACTCACTATAATGATGAATAAATCATTATAGAAGTCCTTTCACACTTACATTTTGCCAGAATTCTGGCTACAAATTAATAAAAACAAACACACTAAACGCATCGTCGATTAATGTACGAGGTAAAAGTAAATAAAAAAACAAAATAATCGTTTCGTTTTGATTCAATTCGAGTCTCTTGCCATCCCCTGATACCTGGTGTTTCGGAATCTATCCCTTGTCAAAGAGGCTTTACAAGAAGACTGAATTGAACCACAACGAAGCAAAGAAGAACTGCAGATATTAAAATATTTGCAGCGGAGTGTGGTTAGACTGTCCTCTAACGGGGAATGATGAAATGAGTGAAAAGTAAATATTTTATATACGTTTATACAATTTTATGTATAAATCTGTATTATAACAATATATTATGTGGTAGGAGAATTATTTGTCAGCCTTTGTGTTTTAAATTACCGCACTATGCATTTTATTCTCATCAGAAATCATCAGGTATGGATATCTACTCAAGTGGTAAGCGTACAATGGTACTATATACTTCGATGCCTAGAACGAAAAAATGTATTGAACATAGTTTTGTGTTAATTGTACTACCGAGGGTTGCAAATATTTAGATCTTCTAGAGCAGCGTTCTATCGCTTGTATGTATTTATGACAGTGTATGTCATAGGAGAACAATTTGTCAGCCTTTATGGTAGGGGAGTCCAAGCGGGGATTTTTGCAGTTACTCTAGCGCGTCAGATTAGCATATGGGGGAAACCTGGTACCCTGCAGATGCACCTCTACCATATATTGGCTCTTAACACAGGGGAGTTCATTATGGGGGCCCGAAAAAAAATCTATCCTTAAAAAACTCGAAATTGTCAGATTAAGATAAGGTAAGTTAAGTACATGCAAAAGAGTGTAGATTTCAAAAATCTGACAATTTGAGCCGCGCGTAAGGAAATGGGTGAGTCCCAAAGTTTCACAAAGAAAAGCGAATATTTCGCGAAATAAATGACAGATCTAAAAACTAAAAAATACGTGCTAAATATTTTTTGAAAATCTATCGAATGATACCAAACACGTCTTCTCACGAAGAGGGGTGGAGCGTAAATTTAATATTTGAAATACGAATCCCGCGATATTTCGCGAAATGAACATCAGATCGAAAAACTGTAAAATACACTTATTCAATATTTTTGAAAAATCTATCCAATGGCACCAAACACGACCCCCCACGGAGGTTGGGTGGGGTTACTTTAAAATCTTAAATAGGAGCCCCCATTTTTTATTGCAGTATTGGATTACTTACGTAAAAATAATCAACTTTTTTTCGAAACATTTTTTCAAATTATGGATAGATAGCGCAATAATCGGAAAAAACGATTGTTAGACATGGAAAATTAAATTAAAAAATGGAAAGTCCCTACTAAAATGGAAAACTTTACTTAACTTTTTGAAGTTATACTTCTTTACCGGCAATAGAGGGTGATTTTTTATATGTTAAAACCTATCAGCCCGGCGCATGCGCATTATAACTTTGTTCTGATTGGATGTTCAAATGACATATCAAAAATTATCCGATATGGCAGCTGTGGTTTGGAGGTAAAGGTAAAGGTAAACAAATGTATAATATATTAGTTTTATTGTTGTGAGGACAGAAACAAAAAAGTGTATAATATTGTTGTGACTTTTAAATAGTTTTTAAAAACAACAGGTACGTAATAATTGTTAATGTATCATGGGTATAAACCTACCTATTTGATCTGCCAAAATACATAGTATGTAATACTTTTATTTATATAATTTGATTACCATCAAAATTTCTATCAATATTCACCTAATATATTGTTTTTTACTCTATGTTTTGTTGTATTTTTTCAATTCTAAATCATTTCAATTCAAAATTAAAATAATTTGATCAATTTTCAAAATATCAAAATATCACAAGTTTAATCCGTTTAGTTAGTCGATCTTCGTAAATAATGACACATAGTGTCCGTGGCTAAGCGGAGAAGGCGAATGAATTCCAATACCAACCGCTCTTATCAGCGCTGGTTCGAGTCCCAATAGAAACTTTCTTTTTTGTTTTTTTTTTAATACATTTTATGATTATAAGTATATTTATTATATAATTGTATTTTCAGAAAATACGTATTTAGTTAAAAAAAAAATTCGACAATTAATGTTCAGACATCATTTGTGGCTTGTTTAATGTGTTTGTGTGTGTTTTATTCCTTTATTATTTTAATTTTTGGCACTGTTCTAATAAAAATGTTTGAGAAGTAGTAAGTATAAATTAGTTTAATATTTAAACAAAATATAAATAAAAAGTATATTAATTTCGTTTAAATCATATAATAGAAGTATAACTTCTTACGTGCGTACAAAGTACACATACATTCTTTTTTTGGTTTTAGCACCTACTCTTCACAACCCAATAGATCGCCATAACGCTCGAGTGACTGCACATTTAACTCCCTTACTATTATGTTTTATATAGGAAACAGAACCGCACTAGGCATTTAATTCTCATTAGAAATAATCTGGTACGGATATATGAATGCTACCAAGACCCAAATGCCAAAAAAACGTCTCATAAATGTTTCCTACTCAAGTAGTACTAATCGTATATCAGAACGTGAACTAAAGTTTAACGTTAACGTTGTTTAACGGTAAACAAATTATTAACTAGCAATTATTACTTGCGAACAATAAACACAAGTTGTAAATTATTATTATTTCTTTTTCAAAAGTTGTTTTGATAATTTTAGTTGATTTATATGGATTTATATTTTACAAATTGAGTATGTATGTTTGAATTTTTTACCAGTGGTATTATTCGGAAGATATTTTGCTTATAATCACTATCCTGTAATCCATTATCATTGATATACTCTATTTTCCTTGATATCTTTTTCCAACTCCTTGGCATTTAGATGAAAACGTTACTTTTGTTCTTCACTTACAGCCTACAAATTCGTAGGAAAATGGTCCAAGTGGGAAAAATTTTAGCATTTTTTAGCCCTATCTTTTTTTCAGGATCTTCATTGTTGCCCAAAAGCAACTCAATGTTCTTAGATGTGAAGCATCCTTAACTTCATGACTCATATATGAGATATATGTCAAGGTGTTGGTCATGTGATGAGGAATACAACTTTAACTCTAGCTCCCAGGAAACTTTATAACTTTGGCAAATTATTTTAAAATGCAAAGAGAGGGATTTTTCGGGTGGTACCAATCTTTCTTGTGTAACATTACTCTATCCAACCTTAAACATCTTTGTCTAGAACTTCTCAACTAATTAGTTACTTGGTCTCGAAAGTCTTAAAGACATAAATAACAAGGAATTTGGTCTAAACAGCTTGTTGTTCAAGCAGTATATACAGGATCTTTAAATAACTTGACATTTGCTAATGGTGGTCTTCGTATTTGAGTTTTTTTTGGCCCATTGCCAAGTTATCATAGGTCTCTTTCAAGAATACAGAACATCTGACGACGACCGAAGTGTAAAAACTACCGTTTTAGAGCTTTTGCTTTACTTTACTTTACTAAAAAGCTGCTTTTAAGCTGCGCCTCGATGGGTGGTTGAAGAGAAGCCATTGAGTGGATTCATACTCCATTTTGAGTTAAATCATCAAATCTTTAATCCCACTAGAATATCTTAAGTTAACTTTTAGGGCGCAAAGTTCTATTCACGATATATGAACAAAGAAAGAGTCACTAACAGTAAATTTTAACTCTTAAGTTGGGACATCAAAAACTCAGCAGCATCCAGCAACTTTGTAAAAATTCAGATCTCTTGCCAGATTATCGTTTATAATATAGTCCTCTGAGAACAGTTTCAGCCTAGTATCCAAGTTGCTAGTGACCAAAGTTTGAGTACAAACGGATTGTTTGGATTTCTAATTAAACCCTTTGATCACACGATCACACGAGTGGAAGAAATAAATTTTACTATATTTTTCTTGCCTTTGCTATACTATAAGTACCTGAATCGGAAACTTTTCTTTTTATAGATACTATTTTTGGCAGCGTACCTACTTTCCTGATTGGTTGTCTTTAGCAAACGCTTGGCGAGACTTTGATCAGATGGTGGATCAGTCGATGTTCTCTATATACATCCTTTGTATGCGATGTCAAGTGAGGATGTCTTTGGTCTTAAAGAGCCTTTTTTCGGCTTGGTGTAAGTTCCTTTTCCTGTTCTCAGTTACCTCCCTGAGTGGTGTGTACTGGAGCCTTTCTCTGATGATTGCACTTGATACTCTGCTCTGCAATGTCGATTATTCTGTTACATGTCGCTTCTATTCTCTAAAATTTCTTCAAATTGGCCTCTACTGTAGAACTCCAGACTGGTACTGGTTACAACATCCCCGACCTCTAAATGCAATTCCCGAATTTCTGATGCAATTGGTACTTTTTGGATTTCGGTAAGAAACAGGAACTGAAAATATAATATTGAATTATTTTTTTAGCTAAATTCGCATTTTTCTTGACTTCTTGGGTGTTTTTCGTGGATTTAGTCTCCTGTCGAAGTGGACTCCTAGGTACGTGACGGATGCTTCTGATTGGATGCCGTGTCCTCTCATCTAGAGTTTGACTACTGGTGGATTTTGTTGCTCGTAAAGATTTAATTTGCGTCTTTCCCGTGTTGAATGAGATCTTCCATTGGGTTTTTCATTAATTTTGAAATTATTTTTGTGATTTTATAGTGTCTCGACAATTCTACTGTCGAGGTTATATTTTGTTCTTACATCTGTTGGTAAGTCTGAAACAAAAATATTCTATAAAATCTTCATTCGTTTACCAGCAGTGGAAGTATACGGATGTATGTTTTGATTTGTTTTCTTGTGTTTACAAGTTTTGTTATTTGTTTTGATTTATGTGTTGTGAATACTAGCTGTAAGTGTTTCAATTTTTATTACCATCATCACATCGACCTAGTTAATTTTTGCACATCTAACCTTGAAAATGACGTACACTTGTGAACATTGTCTTACACAATATTCTGACTCGGATAAATACAACCAGTTAAGATGTAATGGAGATTGCCAAAGAAACTTCTGTATGAAATATACAAAATTAAACAAGACCATCACTAAAGCCCTATTGGACCAAAAGTCTTCTCACCTTAGATTCTTTTGTACCGTATGTGACTCTCCAAGTTTAAATTATTTAAATGACAAAATTACAAACTTATCAAAAAATTAAATACCTTTAGAGAACTTTGAGGCCTTAATTCAAGTTACTAAAAAACTAAATGACAATTTGCCTGTTTTCATCGAGACTTATGACCTCTTAACTAAAAATGACGGCAAACTGGACTATCTTACGAAAAAAATTGACGAGATCCACAAACTAAACAACCTGCTGAATCCTGAGAAGGTTTTAAAATCTGTAAGGCAGATGGAACACGACGTTTTTAATATATCGTCAGTTTTTTTCGGCTCTTCTTCAGATGAGACTATCAAGGTTGAAATCCAAGACACAAATTCAACTGAGATTAAGTTGGGATTAGAAAGGCTCTCTTCAAATATCGGTGATATGTCAAATCAAATGAACAGTCTTACAAAAAATCTATCTAATATACCAACTAAAAAAGAGATATTGAAGAAAAATACATCTTATGCCACCGCAAGTACCCAAACTGAAGAGCCCCGACATATCGAACCAAGTCCAGAGCAAAAGCCAAAAATTACAGAAGATAAATGTCACTTTGTAGTTATTAGTAACTTGACCCCAACGTACACCCCTATACAAGTTGTGCACTATATCAAAGAGAGGCTAGGCATTAAGGAATACATTAGATGTTACACACTCCTTAAAGATGCCGACACAGCAACTGGCTGTTCGTTCAAAATAGGTATAAAATCTAGAACAGCTATTAACCTATTATTTAATAAGGAAATTTGGCCACCTGTGTTAACATCAAATGGTCTATAGAATCATCCAATTCTGAACCAACGCTTTCATCTGAGTCACATAAGAATCCGAAGAATCTCAGAAGTCCTGTCACCTTGGAAAATCCAATTACCAATTCTCGCAAGAACAAAGATGAAGTAGAAAACACAAACATACGTACAGACAAGCAGGCCATCGAAGTTTGTAAATCTAAGAATCCGTTCCATTCGCCTGTAAATTTCATTAAGAAGGATACTTTAGAACCTTCGATAAATCTGGATCCTTTGACCCCACCAAGAGTTAGATTAACCAATAACTCGAATAGTCGATATCTTCTAGCCAGATTAAGGGAACCGGATATCTTAAAAGCCATTAAACTTCATCTTGCTTATCTACACGACCAACCAGCTTCAGTGTTTTACGATGGATTTACCAATACAAGCGTTAAAATCTTTTTGGCTTCCGAGGGATTTCCCACTAAGACTGAAGATCTACGACGAATTCTGCTGGAATTTAACAATACCTATGGGATTGGTCCAGATGAGGTGCAAGCTGATCTTGATGCTTACAGATCCTTTCTCACTTCTGAAAGAATTATTCACCTGCAGAAATCAAGGGAATGTCACCGAAATTACTATTCCGCTGCCTCTCCAAAACGAAATTTTTAAACATCACGACGTGTTCTGAGTGACTAGAATCCTCAAATTGTTTTAGTGATAACAACTTTAGCATGGTTCTGATTAATATTCGTTCTATAAGGTACAAAACTGATGAATTGTTTTTGTTCCTAGAGGAATTAGGATTTCCCCCGGTAGTTGCGGTTACAGAGCACTGGCTTGAAGTCAACGAGCCTTTTTTTGTAGAAAAATACACCACAATTGCTAGGTATGATCGTCCAAGCTCAGCTTACGGAGGCACCCTAATTCTATCTACGAGCAATGATTTTTCTTCGGTAACAAAATATGACTTTCTGCTAAGTGAAGCCTTCTTTGAGTTTTCGTTAATTTACAATAAGAATCTTAATCTTTATATTATTTGCATTTATAGATCACCTAACTCTTCCGTGGAACTATTTTTTCAGAACCTGCTAAATTTGTTAGATGACCTGCCCCATAAAAGTAGAAAAATTTTATGCGGTGACTTTAACATTGATTATGCTGCTGCTAGTGCTACACAAATATCCTTGGTCAACATATTTGAATCGTATGGTCTAACAATGCACGTTGATTCTCCTACAAGGATTACAAAAACTTCATCTACGATAATTTATTATACTCTCTCAGATTTTTCACCCCTTGATGTCCACTCTACAATTATTAATGCTGGACTATCTGATCATGAAGCAGTTTATACGAAGTTTAATATCTTGAGCAAACCCTCCTCGAAAACCCGACGTTTAGGCAGGATTTTTTCCACCCGGAACTTTCGTAATTTCCAAAATTTATGCTTAACCTCTAAGTGGCGCTTTCCTGCTATGGACGTGGATAATAATTTCAGTGCTTTTTTGGATAAGCTTGTCCGTATCTTCAATAAAGCATTTCCTTTAATTGCAATTAAGCCAAAACATCGCAAACCCTGGACTACTAAAGGTATCCGAATATCTTCCAAGAATATGCGTTCTCTTCTCTATATCAGGAAATTTACTACCAACGTTTCTATCACTGAATATATCACCAAGTACAGGGCAACCTATCTTAAACTTATAAAATCAGCTAAAAAAGACTACTACCATAACCGTTTGGGAAGCTCAAAAAGTGTTGCAAAAGAAACTTGGTCCATAATAAACGATCTTCGAAATAAAACCCACACTGCTAAAACAATTTCCCTTCCAGACCCTGAAAATCTAAATGAATACTTTGTTAATGTGAGTAAAAATATTACATCAACTATTTTGCCACAACAAGATCCCATTGCTTATCTCCCTAATTCAAGAAAGGTCTCGAATTCATTCTTTATAAAACCAGTCGATAAATCTGAACTGATCCAAACAATCAATAGTATCAAAAGCAAATCCTCCTGTAGTACTGATGGTCTATCGATAAAAATTTTTTCTAATCTCCCAGAAAATGTGTTAGAAGTCCTCATCTCACTAATTAATGATTCCTTTGAGAAAGGTAAATTTCCAGAGTGCCTGAAGACAGCCATCATTATTCCTCTTCATAAGGGTGGTGAAATATCTAATACCTGCAATTATAGACCTATTGCGCTACTACCGGTACTCTCCAAAATTATTGAGAGACTCATAAAAGCCCGACTTATGTCCTTTCTAGTTGAAAACAACATTTTATCACAAAATCAGTTCGGCTTTTTAAATAATAAATGCACCACTGATGCCATCTTTTCTGTACTACATGAGGTTTATCAAGCACTGAACAATAATCTTCACACTGCCACCGTTTTTTGTGACTACGCCAAAGCTTTTGATTGTGTAAATCATAACATTTTGATAAGAAAACTAAATTTCTACGGAATTCGAGGTATTTCTTTAGATTGGTTCCAATCTTACTTGGATGATAGGAAACAACTGGTTAGAGCAAACGATACAGACTCTAGTCTCAAAAACATTGTATGTGGGGTACCTCAAGGTTCAGTATTGGGTCCTCTACTTTTCCTTATCTTTATTAATGACATCACTAGTTTAAAAATCGATGGAAAAATCTTTCTTTTTGCTGATGATACCAGTATCACTTGGAGCAACTCAAATATTGCAACTCTTCATGCTACTATAACTTCTGATCTACTTACAATAAAAACCTGGTCTGACTCTAATTTACTCTCGTTTAACGTAGATAAAACAGTAGCATTGTCTTATAAAGGAGTCCTTCAACCCTCACCTCTTAATAACAGCCAGATCAGTACCGTTGATTCTGTGAAATTTCTTGGTATTTTTTTAGACAGCAACTTTAAATGGTCCCAACATATCGATTTGTTAAGGAAGAAACTATCCTCAGCTTGCTATGCTATAAGATCTGTTTCGAATGAACTCAATTTAGCATCTTCCAAAATAACATATTTTTCTTTGTTCGAGTCACATCTTCGTTATGGTCTTCCTTTTTGGGGTTCTGGTACAGCTGCCCAATTCGATGTTATTTTCAAATTACAAAAAAGAGCAATTAGATATCTGTTTGGCCTCAGAAGAACAACACATTGCAGAAGTTACTTCAAAGATCACAGAATTTTAACCCTTCCATCTTTGTATATTTTAGAAACTGTTTGCTTAATTCGTAAACATCTACATGTCTTTCCACCAAGACCTAATCATGACTACTTCACGAGAAATTCTACGTTTGACGTCTATATGCCGACCCCGTCCTCTGAGTTAGTAAAGAAATCTATATTATATTCCGCAAAAAAACTTTACAACCATCTCCCTCTACAACTTAAATCTGCAGCATCTTTCCCTAAATTCCGTAAACTGACAAAAGCCTACCTATCTGAAAGACCATATTATTCAGTAGAAGATTTTCTTAATCAATAACTAAGAAATTACAGTACCCTTTGCACAAGTAGTATTTTTATTATCATTTTTTTTGTCTATATTTGGGTGTCATATGCAGCAGCTTAACTTTTAAACTTATTAATTACTAGGTAGACTATACATGTGCAATTTACTTAAATTTTGCAATTGACTACTTCTGTTTAACTTCATTATTATTGTTATTATTGTAAATATATTGACGATTTATGTAATTTTAGTAAATTGAATTGTTATTGTTTTGTTGTCTTGACTTTTTATAAGCTTTGTCGATAAAATTGTACAATTTTTCATGACAATAAAGCATATTTCTATTCTATTCTATTCTAATGGCGATGAAATACTACCTAAGACACATCAAGTTACATGATAAGATTTAATACGGAAAAGCTTAGACATATAAGATTCACCGAAGACTAAATATACCCTATTAATAGATACGTCAATGGATATTTCACAGCACTGGTACACCAAGACTTCTACCTTTGAACTTGACAATTCAATTGTTCTCAATTTCCTGTTAATCGCTTTTCCGAAACGCCGCGCCGTCTTCGTTCGTTCCTCGAATCCAGATTTGAAAGTGTGTGTTGTGTGTTTGTGGCTCAATTGTGTTCGTACATCTGTTTGCTATTGACGTTTTCCTGATTAACTATCGCCTCCTTAAATAACATATCTATAATTGAATGAGGACACGCCACGGCTCGTTCAGTCGCGCGATTAGAGGACATGGAAGGTGTTGAACAGAGAGTGGAGAAGTTAATAATTGTGCATCTTGAACACTACAGGGTGCTTTTAGAGATAATAGTAAAGCGGTAAGGTAAATAGTTGGAAATCTGGCTGGTAGTGGAAAAGTGATAGTATTTTTAGTTTTAAAAGTGATAATATTTTTAGTTTTAAAAAGTCATCTGTTTCCTAATGTATTCTTCATATCTCCATTTTTAAGCCACAATAGAGTTGATCACCGATATACGAAAATCATTAAGTATCTATATCACAATGCAATATCGCAAATAAAATTAGAAGGAAAATAGAAAAGATAAAACTACAAACAGGGGTTAGACAAGGAGATTCTAACTCATCCAGACTATTTATGGTAGGGGAACAAAGTAGCTATGCTAAATTTGCAGTCACTCGAGCGTTATGGGGACCTATTGGGTTGTGATTATTACAAAAAAAAAGTTAAGTAAAATTTTCCATTTTAGTGAGGACTTTTCCACTTTTTAATTAAATTTTCCATTTCCAACAATCGTTTTTCCGATTATAGCGCCATCTATCCATAATTCGAAAAAATGTCCGAATAAAAGTTGCTTATTTTTACGTAAAGAATCCAAATCCGAAATAAAAATTTGGGGATCCCATTTAAGATTATAAAGTAACCCGCCACCCCACCTCCGTGGGGTGTCGTGTTTGCTGCAAAAATCCCTGCTTGGGCTCCCCTACCATTACTATAGCTCTAGAAGATATCTTTCGAATTTTGGAATGAGCAAATAAAGGAGTGACGATAGACGGCGAAAACCTAAACCGTCTGAGATTTGACGATGATGTTACACTCATACTAAAAGACAAAGAACAATTATTGCAGGAAACGCAATTAGACCTAAACACCAAATGAAAAGAAATAGGATTAAAAAAAATCTAGGAAAAACTATATACCTAGTCAACACGAATATAACTCTTCTTCTTCTTCTTCTTCTTCTTCTTCTTCTTCTTCTTCTTCTTCTTCTCCTTCTTCTTCTTCTTCTTCTTTTTCTTCTTCTTTATAAGCAATTCTGCTTGTTCATTGGCGGATTGATACCTCTATGGAAGGTTGTCACTCCATTCTTGCGCGGTCGGCCGATCCTCCTACCGATTAATGATTTATCTCTTTAAACCTAATCTTTAAACGCTATTTAAACCACACGTGTCTCCCCCATCCTGGTTATGTGGTTGTTCCATTTTCTTTTTCTATTTAGTGTCCATTTGCCTATACTCTGTACGTTACATTGTCTTCTGATATCTTCACTCCTCTTTCGATCTCTCAGTGTATTTCCTGTAATTCTTCTCAGTACTCTCATCTCTGCCGTTTTCAGTAGTCTTTGTGTTGTGGCTGTATCGGGTCTTGTTTCTGGTGCATATGTCATTATTGGTCTTATACTGGCTTTATAAATTCTTGAATTCATCTCAGTGTTAATATGTCGTTTTCGCCATATAGTGTTATTAAGGCATCCTGCCAGTCTTTTTGCTCTTTGTACTTGATTTCTCACTTCTTTGTCTAGGTCTCCGTAACTTGAATATGTAATTCCAAGGTATTTTATTTCCATTACTTGTTCAATACTGATACCATCAATTTCTACTTTACATCAGATTGGTTCTTTACTGACTACTATTGTTTTGGTTTTCTGAGATGAAATTGTCATATTGAATCCTCTTGCTCTTATGTTAAATCTGTGGACTAATCTTTGCAGGCTATTTTCATCTTGGGCCATCAATATTGCGTCATCTGCGTAGCAGAGTATTTTTACTTCTTTGTTTCCTATTCTATATCCTCGTCCTTTGTTGACGTTTTTGATGATTTCATCCATGATTAAATTGAAGAGCATAGGACTCAATGAGTCTCCCTGTCCTATTCCGCTGCCTATATCTATAGGTTTTGTAAGTTGACCATCTATTCCGACTTCCATTTTGTTGTTTTGGTAGAGGTTTTTAATAGTTTTTTTATCATATCTAGAGGGACTTCTCTATTATAGAGAAGATGGATTACATCTTTGAGCCTTACTCTATCAAATACTTTCTTCAAGTCAATCAGACATAGAAATGCTGGTCGATTATACTCTAGTAAGATCTCAGTAATTTGCTTTATGACGAATATTGCATCTGTACACGACCTTCCAGTAGGAAAACCCTGTTGTTCATCTGCTAAACTTGTCCTCTGATTCATTAAGTCTTGTAAAATTTTAGTTGTAAGTTTTAAGGTAGTATTTAACAAGTTGATACCTCTGTAATTTTCTGGCTGCTTTTTATCTCCTTTTTTGAATAGTAGAATTAGTTCGCTCGTTCTCCATTCTTCCGGTATTTTATTGTGTTTCATGTTTTTGTTAATTAACGCTGTTAATTGTTCTGTCATTGCTTCTCCACAATATTTCAGTAATTTGTTTGGTATTCCATCCTTACCTGCAGTTTTTTTGTTCTTCAGCTTTTCGAGTTTCGAGTGTTTTTCGTACTTCCTGTGTACTTATATTAACATCTTCATTTGCGGTAGTTTCTGGTGTTTCTGGTTCTACCATCATTTGTTGTTCCTCTGAATATAACTGGTATAAATAGAATTTCGTATAAAATTCGATTCGCAAAAATAGAACTCATAGAATATACTTCGTATAAAATTCAAACAAACATAATTTTGACACTCATAGTTTATTAAAAAAAATTGTTAGTATTAACAATGGATGTTGCCGCCTTTAACCTTTAGGACTTCTTGGGGCCGGTTTGGCAATTCATTAATGATATCCTGATATCAGATTGGGAGATATCGGACCACTCCTCTACCGCAACCTCTTGAGCTCTTCAAAGGATATGCGGGCTGGTACTCTTGCTTTTACCCAAATTTTGAGGTTGTGGCGAATGTGCTCAATTGGATTAAGATCGGGACAGCGTGCCGGCCGTGGTAAAACTTAAATACCTACCGACCTTATTAAGGTACTCACTGGTAAAGGTACTAAGTTACTCACTGGTGGATTGTCATGCATTGTTCTAAAATTTTCACCAATAAACGGTGCGAAAGGCATGCCAATGGTCTTGGAGAACTTCTTTCACGTATATTTTAGCATTCATACTGCCTCTATCGAACACAATCAAAATCAGTACGAGCTCTTACGAAGCGAGAGGTGTCTCCCAGTCAGCATATTTTCGCGCAAAACCAAATCTAGTTATACGGTGTAGTGGGATCAGCTAGGGGGCGCGAGCTGGACGGAAAGCCCTTAAATTTGTTTCTGACAGTCTTCTTCTAATGGAACGATCACTCATACTAACATTTCTCACCTCAAAAAGATGCATACGAGCTTCATGAGTAGTGCAAAAATGATTTCTCAACTCCTTTATGACAATGAAGTGGTCATCTCGATCTGTAGTGCATCGATGTTGGCCTTGGCCTTGCCTGCGGTTGTAACAACCTGTCTCCCAAAATCGTGTGATAGCATCCCGTACTGCATTTCAGCCCCTACATCCTTCGGAGAGCTCAAGGCCGTGGCGGTAGAGGAGTGGTAAAAATATTCCCCAATCTGATAACCAGGATATCATAAATGGATTGCCGAAACGGCTCCAAGAAGTTCTAAGGACCAGAGGCGGCAACACGCAATATTAATACTCATATTTTTTTTATCCAACCAAAGCAGATTCTAGATATTCGAAATTTAAACGCAGCAGACGCAGGGAGTGAACACAAACTAGTCCTAGCAAAAATAAGAATGAAAATAACACCAAAATATTTTACACAGGAAATCACCGAGGAAAAAATCAATATAGAATCACTGTGAAACGATTCTACCAGAGAAATGTACCAAAGGAGGCTAGCACAGAAGATACAGCTCAAACAAATAGACGTCATTGAAGATATAAACGCGAGCTGGGGGAAAATTAAAAACAACAATGAAGAGGCAGCAACAGAAGCTCTAGGAAAACGCAAAGTCATACTGAACAAAAGAAACAACAACAATACACCATGGTTCAGAAAAGAAATAAAGGAGAAATGTAAAGAGAATCGAAAGGCCTATATGAAGTATAAAACATCAAACACTCCAGAATCCAGAGACACCTATAGAAGAATGCGAAATGAAAAAGGCAATTGGTAAGAAGAACAAAAAATGAACACTGGGAACAGTTTACAAAAAGGATAGAAAGCAACTTCTACGGAACACACAAACAAATATGAATTTGAAGGAATACAATAATATACCAGCAAAAGAATGGAAAAGATAATTGACGGAACTGTTTAAAGGAAAGGAAAATAATAATCAAAACAATAACCTACCTGAATTAAAACAAGAAATAGAAATTAGTTGCCAGGAAGTAGAAATAGTAATAAATTTACTCAAAAACAGAAAGTCACCAGGACCAGACCGAATAACCAACGAGCTTCTAAAATACGGAGGAGAAAGTATAACCCTAGATATGACAAAACTTATACAAAAGCTAATATTGCACTGCAAGATACCAGACACATGGAGAAACAGCATAATTATACTAATGTTTAAGAAAGGAGACAAAGAAGACCCGAACAATTATAGAGGTATAAATCTACTGAACACCGCACCTAAGCTAACCACAAAAGTACTAACCAACAAAATCAATAAACTAACAAATTTATCAGATGAACAACAAGGATTCAGATCCGGAAGATCCTGCGTAGACGCCGTATTTGTACTGAGACAAATCACAGAAAATACCATTGAGTACAATAAACCAGCATATTTATGTTTTATAGACCTGACAAAGACTTTCGATCGCATCCAACTCGAAGACGTCTTACATTTACTGTATAGAAGAGACATATCAATCAATATTATACAAACCATCGAAAACATGTATTTTGATAATCGGATACAGGCAAAAATAAATGGAAAACTAACGCAGTTTATACCAGTACAAAGCGGAGTCAAACAAGGTGACTCATTAAGCCCACTGATCTTTAATATAATAATGGACGAAATAATAGAAGCAGTACGTAAAGGTCATGGTTGCAGAATGGGGAACAAAGAAATCCAAATATTATGTTATGCAGACGACGCCGCAATAATCGCCGACCAGGAGACGATCTCCAAAGATTAACACACATCTTCAATATAACAGCCAAGAAATACAATAATGATAATATTAGTAGAAAAACCAAATGTATGACAATATCTCAATACCCACAACGATGTAAAATCGAAGTTGATGGGAAAATAATAAAACAGTAAGCAAGGTTTAAATATCTGGGAGTAGATATAACCAGTTACGGAGATGTTGAAGAGGAAGTACGACAACAAAGCTTAAAAGCAAGTAAAGCGGCAGGATTCCTTAATGACACAATCTGGAAGAACAAACACCTAAGACAAGACACAAAAGCCAGAATCTATAAAGCAGCAATTAGACCTATATTGACATACACGGCGGAGACAAGACCTGCCACATCTAAAACGAGACGACTACTAGAAACAACAGAGATGAAAGTACTCCGACGAATATCAGGGAAAAGTCTGTTGGGAGAGATAGGGAGAGAAACGAAAACATAAGAAGATCATGCAATGTAGAAGACATAAATGGATGGGTGACAAAACGGAAACAGGAGTGGAACGACTACATTAGTAGAATGGCAGATGATAGGATAGTACGAATACCACGAGATAAGTCACCAAATGGACGAAGAAGTATTGGCAGACCAAGAAAAATTGATGCGATAACTTAAATAATTTAGGAGGCTAATATTGAAGAAGAAAGAGGCTTTAAAGCCTACATACAAAAAGGAAGAAGAAAAAGAACATTGCATTTTTCGTAAGCATACCCTGATAAACGATTTTTTTCCTCAAACGTAGTTTTCACAGTATCTTTCTTTGATATTGAAGGAAATACAAGCTGGGCGGTTAATTTTGCCGGTGAGTGTATATTATAAATATGTCAATAAACTCCAATTCTGTTTATATTTTTAAATGATTATGTATTATGTATAAATCGGTAAGTGTTAAATTTAAATCAACAAATAATCTTTTCAACACAATGGGCACTTCTCTTCAACACTTGTACTAAATCCGGTCGGAGTGTAGGCAGATATCAAGTAAAAACAATAAAAACAAAAATAATAAGTTGCTTTTCGAAAGACAAACAGACGTAATATCGACAGTAATAATATATTCATTTATACATGGATTCAGAATAAAAAAATTAATCAAGACATAAAAGTTGCACCCTTTCATTGTGTTCGAAAAAATTATCTAGACGTTGTCGATTATTTCAAAAACGGGACGTAGGTGGCCGGTTGTCTACAAGTTTCCTCTGCGGAAACAACAAGACGATGAAGGGTGACTCATCGATTTAAAGCAAACAAAGAAAATGATCTATATGACAATTATTCAGACATTGACTTTATTAATGTATTTCTGAAGCTATTTTCTTGTGACATATTTATACAATTTACTTTTTTTGGGGAAAAGCCAAAATTTTACTTTAAAATAAGTTTATTTTGATGTTTCGATTTCGGTTAACGGTTAGGTGGTTTGGAATGGACCATTTGAATGTTGAAAATGTTGAAAAAATTATATCACGCTTACTTAGAGGTCGGACTTAAAGGTCGGAGGTCACGGAAAGTTAACATGAACAAGATGCAAATACACCGAGAGAAAAAATTCTTGACATAAAGAAACTTTATTAATGTTTAAGAAAGATCGACTTGGCATATTGCCTAAGAAATATATTTTTGTATGTAAGATATAATTTTCTAAAATAATTCAAATAAATTTTAATTAATCCAAAGAAATATATCTTAAACATGATTGAACTATCGCTTTCTTGCAAACTGCAAACCCATTTGTCAGAAAGAAATTATACTTGTCATAAGAATATATTTTCTTGGCATTACAAAACTCTTCTTTCTGAGAAATAATATTTCTTAGTAAGGAATATTGTTATCTTTCCATTATTAATTAATGTATTTAATGTTAAGAAATATATTTCGCAGAAATAATTGTATATTTAGAATTAAGTTACATTTCTTAAAAATAAAGTGATATTACATACGGCGAAATAAATCATTCTGTTAAGGTAAAATTATTCTTTATTAGATAATAAAAACAGGATATAAAACGTTAGATATTAATACATACAAATAATTTCTCCACTTTTAAACCACTGGCTTCTATACAATAATAAAAGGATGGAGAGGCAAATCCAACTTCCTTAATTTTTCCTTATTTTTGTTAATAGCACGTTGTATATCAGCAATTACCTAAAACAAAGCCGTTATGTAGAAAGAGTAAACTTATTTAAAAAAAAAATTATAAGGATAAAAGTACATAATTATTTTGACAAAAGGAAATACAAAAAAAAAGACCAAATATACGGGCCCACATAAAAACTATTAATTTTTTGGTATAAGAACGGTAGATATCAGTAAGACAGTCTACAATCCAAAAACATTTCTTGCATTTCAACAAATAATAATCAATATTTAGTTCAAACATGGCTTTATTCATCCTACCAACTTTGTTAATTTTTGTTGGTATATGAAATATTAATTATTTATCTGTATAATATTAAGTTACACAATAGACATTATTTAGCTAAAACAAGAAGAAAATTACAACCAATGTAAAACATTGAAGCAGACATATATTGTAATTTTATTTATTTAATCCAAAAGATACAGCAAACCTAATCATTAAGAAATTTGATTACGGGAAAGTATTATTATGTTACATCTTAAGTCATTTAATACATATTACCAATTCACGGTTTTCGGCAATAAATTTCTTAACCGCTAAGATGTTTCTTTTAGACTAACTAATATTTCTTTATGACAAATATAGCACACGCCATGTTTGATATAACCTTGAATTGTAGGATTGTATATAGAAGACGATACATTCAAGAAACATATTATAGTTTATACATAAGTATACACATTTCTATAAAGGAACTTACCTGCATAGAGTTCTATCATTTATTGAAGCCCCTAGTTGGTTAATAGCTCTTTTCAATATCGTTCTGAAGCTTTATATTATAGATATTCTATTATTCTCTCGGAGGTGGATGTCGAAACGCCAATGAAAGCCATTTTTTAAGTTAAATTGTGGCTTATTTTCCAGTTAGAATAAGATCCTTTCTTTCAGAGTTGTCCATCATTATAATAGATATTTAAAATGCATATAAAGATACTATTATGTTTCTTTTAGAACTACATATTCGGATATGCAGCAATATTATTATCACATCTTAAATTAGGTAATCAATTTACTTTTATATACCTATGTACGTACCTTCAAACTATCCCTTAGATTTTAAAGAAAACCAACAAATAACGAATCCAAAATCCATCTATGAAAATGAACTAATGCCATGCACGCCATCTTATCTTGCCAAACACTGAGATTAAATCACAAATATAGTGAATAATGGTTACTGCGCAATTCTTTTGTTGAAGAAAATCTCTTTGCAAATAGCATTTCGGCATTAATTATAAAGTTTTTATTTAATAACCACAGTTACTAAAGATGGTATTTCTGAAGAAGTATTTCTTTTGGTCTACAATATTTATTTGATTGCAAGAAAATTTCTTGTTCACAAATATAAATATGGATTAACTTAAAATATATTTCTTATACTGCAAAATATGTGTAGTTTTCAATTTAAGAAACAAAAACTTTAGGATAAGAAAATTAAAATGTAAGCATTAATGCATTTCTTACTATTGAAGAAATTATCTGTAAGAAATTATTGAGTTGTGTTTAAAAAACTTGTTTCGTTATATGTGAAGCGGTATGTTTAAATTAATATGATATGGTAACTTTTAAGAAAGATAGCTCAAAGAAATCAGTGTTTTAGGAGAAAAGAAATTGTTCTCTCGGTGTACAGTGGAAACTCGTTAACTCGGATTAACCGGACCGCGGCCGATCCGGGTTATCGAAAATCCGGGTTAGTCGGAGAAAATGGTAAAAATTAATAAAATACGGTATACTTACAGATAGTTGGCGTATTCCATGACGTTTTTCCCATCTATCCAGCCAACCTTGACTCGCAGTGAAATTTGGTTCACAATCAGGCAACATTTTATTCAGCTTGAGTGCTGATTCTTGAATAATTGGTACAGACACTGGTAAACCACGTTCGCGTTCCGCACAAAACCACACATACAAAGCGTCGTCGAGATTGTCATTTTTAGCTTTATTAGCTTTGCACCGATTGTCCAAACTGTCTTTTGTTATCATTTTAAAACAAAATTCTTCGATTTTAGTTCATTTTCCTTCCAATCCGATACTGTAGATGTACCGAGACCGTATGATGCTGGAATTGTTTTTAAAGATTCGCCTTTATCAATTCTACCTAATGCTTCTAGTTTCTTTTCCATTGCCACTACAACATTTTACGTTTTGTTGCCAGTACGTAGACAAAAAAACACGCAAACACAAAATCTGAATAGATTTACGAACTAAACTTACGTACATAGAAATCGGCCCACTTAAAAATTTGGTCATTTTTGATGTCCCATATTTTCTAAACCTGTTGGCCGATTTAAGTGATTTTTTGAACATGTTATATCCCGATTCTCTAACAATACCACTGTAATAATATTGTTGCTAAACAGGTAAATTTTCATTGTATACCAAGTGTACCAATCAAACTGTGTTTTTTTTCTTAAAGTTCTCATTACCCTGTTGAATATTGTAGCATCTATAAAATACTAAAATTAAAACCCAACTATAGCGTCAGGTTTTCTTAACATTCTGTTATTTGATTCATTTGTTTGTGTTAAATAATAAAAAAGTTCGGTACTTTAACAACTAGACATGTTCTTCTTCGATACATGGTGTTTCTAAATAAATGCGACAAACTTTAAGGGGTAATTCTGCATGAAAAAATAATGACAGTTGGATTTATAAACGTATGTTCGCAAATGTTTCGTTTCGGAGATACGGAATGTTGAATTTTTTCTTACAAACTGACGATTTATTTATTGGTTTAAAACAAGCTGAGATATGATAATGATATTTGGTAGGTTTTAAGGGATAGTTATTGCGGATTTTTTGACACAAAATTAAGAATTTGATATTCACTATTGGCGTACATACGGGTAATATGATTGGTCATAGTATACTTTTATTTTTAAATAAATTAACATATTATCCATATATCCTTAAAATATACACTGTGATCACTATTTGCAAATTCAAAATTTTCTCATATTTTTTAAATGGGACACCCTGTATATTAGTATTGCCTTTTGTAGTAAATATTACAACCTTTATTTTGGTATTAGGTTGTATGTACCTAGCATGTTTGGTTTTGTAGATATTTAAAAATAACTATAGATTTTACGTTTTTGCGGATTTTCTATTAAAAATTTTTTTGCAAAAAAAAATAATTATAATCTGGTTTTAGAAACATAGAATAAAATTTCAAATATAAAAATAAAAACGTAAATAAAGATTAAAATAAATCGTATACTAGTACATTTCAATTGAATTTAATACCTTAAAATTATTTTACAAAATATATTTTACCCTACTAATGAATGCATAAATTAGTTACTAAATTAAATAAACAATCAAATTTGATATCTACCCTAGTAATTTTTCTACCACATTAACTTTCCTGTACCAAATTAATTGTTGGTTACATATATTGTATTTACGAGTAAGATCAGTTAAACTTTTAATTAACCTTTTAAATTTACTTATATCTTGAGATCATAATTATAAAGTATGCTTTGAAACAAATGAATGTTAAATGTATCAGCCAAATTATTTATTAATATAAATAGTGTTAACTAGTGTCACAAAAGCTGGTAATACTTTTGTAGTTGAAATTTGTGTAACAATTTTTTACATTTTAAATTTTAATTTTTCAACCGAACAATTGGTGGATATGACATTTGTTTTGGGCGAAACCATTATAAATTATTACCAGCTTTTGTGACACGACTACATAGATACTATTTACTTCATAATATACTTCTATAACGTTAATTTGTTTCCAAGCATACTTTATACGTTCTCAAGATGTAAGTAAATTAAAAAGTTATTAACTGATCTTACTCGTAAATACAATTTAACTAACAAAATTGGGTACAATAAAGTTAATAGGGTAGAAAAATTTTTAGGGTATATTTTAAAATTATTTGTTTAATTTAATAATTAATTTATCCATATTAATTACTTATTAGTATGGTAAAATATTGTTTGTATCATAATTTTAAAGTTATTAAATTCAATTAAGTTGCACTTGCATACGTTTTATTTCAACCTTTAATTACGTTTTTATTTTCATCTTTGATATTTTAGTGTATGTTTCTAAAATCAGATTATAATTTTTTTGCAAAAAAAAATTAATGAAAATTATTGTTTATATAAAATATCCGCGAAACGTAAAATCTATAGTTCTTTTTTAAATATTTACAAAACCAAACATGCTATATACAACCTTATACCAAAAGAAAGGTGTTAATATTTACTACAAAATGCAATACTAATATACAGGGTGTTCCATTTAAAAAAATGAGAAAATTTTGTATTTGCAAATAGTGATCACACTGTATATTTTATGGCTGTAACTAAAAGATATTAAATTAGTTAAAAATTACACTATATTATAAAAACTTTGAACTACCAATTAAATGAAAAAGACTAAGTTTTCACTCTAATGGCATATAACATATCCCACCAGAATGAAAACAATGGGAACCTTCTCTGGTTACACCTCCGAGGCTTCTACAATTTGCAAGCCATACGGATGCTGAGACTAAGGAAGATGAGGGAATTCTACAATTTACAATTCACGTCACATCTGCTCAGCGCGGTAAAGTTCCAACGAGACTGGTTCCCTTCATACTCCACACAGAGTAAATGTAAATCAAAAATGAATAACCATTTTCAATTTCGTTGCAAAACGAAAATACAGCCGAACCATATTCCAGTCCAATCAGAGAGTGCTCTGATCCAATCTCGTTGGAACTTTACCGCGCTGAGCAGATGTGACGTGAATTGTAAATTGTAGAATTCCCTCATCTTCCTTAGTCTCAGCATCCGTATGGCTTGCAAATTGTAGAAGCCTCGGAGGTGTAACCAGAGAAGGTTCCCATTGTTTTCATTCTGGTGGGATATGTTATATGCCATTAGAGTGAAAACTTAGTCTTTTGCTAGCAGTTGCCGCTAGGGCATCTATGCCATTTCGTTCGTTGCAATTCGGGACTGCACGCTGGGGTTTGTTTTGGTTGGATCAGGGAGAGCAGCATATGTGCCTCCTGATGAGAGACTAATAAGTTTCGAAACCGGTAGAGGTGCTTGCGGCACTCTCTGATTGGACTGGAATATGGTTCGGCTGTATTTTCGTTTTGCAACGAAATTGAAAATGGTTATTCATTTTTGTTTTACCAATTAAATGTTTATTACCTTGGAAACATAATCCATAGCCCTATAAATATTACCATTTTTCTCAATAAAAATGTAAATATTTCGAAAATTATTAAATTTAGGCCTATAAGACCTTATACAAATTTTTCATATTTTTAAAAACTATATTCAAAAATGATTTAATATATAGGGTGTTCCCTTTAAAAAAACAAAACTTTGGATTATACCGTCGTTCTGACTCACCCTGTATAATCTAAAATAATTTTAAATTATATACGGTTTTGATATACATTAGTTTTGTTTAAAACATTTTTTTGTATAACCCATAGTTTAGTCGTAATCAAAGAAAATCAGAGGTTTGGCGCACCCTATATACCTACAATCATAAAATGTATATATAATATGTAAATATTTCGAAAATTATTAAATTTAGGCCTATAAGACCTTATACAAATTTTTCATATTTTTAAAAACTATATTCAAAAATGATTTAATATATAGGGTGTTCCATTTAAAAAAATAAAACTTTGGTTTATACGGTCGTTCTGACTCACCCTGTATAATCGAAAATAATTTTAAATTATATACGGTTTTGATATACATTAGTTTTGTTTAAAACATTTTTTTGTATAACCCATAGTTTAGTCGTAATCAAAGAAAATCAGAGGTTTGGCGCACCCTATATACCTACAATCATAAAAAATCATAAAATGTATAAAAGATATAAAAAAAAATATAAATTTGCATTGGGAATCGAACCTGCGTATATTAGGATTGTTTGATTTGGAATCAACGCACATTACAACTTATCCACTTACAGGCACGACTCATGTGGAAAGATACACCAACTGAACGTTAAACTTCTTGACAGTTGCTTATTCTTATTTTTAATCAAATTTGTTTGATTTTTTTGTGGAATTAAAATATTGAAATACAATAAAACATAGAGTAAGAAAACAATATAAGTATTAGATAAAGATTGGTAGAAATTTTGTTGGTAATTAAATTATGTAAATCAAAGCATTACCTACCAGACTAGGTAGGTACATTTTACATTTTCCAAATAGGTACCTATGCAATTTTTTATTACAATACTGAAACATTTACAATTAACTACCTGTTGCTTTTAAAAGCTATTTAAAAAGTCACTACAATTATCAACTTGTTTTTGTCTTTGTACTCACAACAACAAAAACTAATATACACAACATTTGTTTACCCGTAACCTCTATATTGAACAATTATTGACAGGTAATTTTAACACCCAATCAGAGCATGTATAACTTTTCAGCTGCGCCCAGGACCAAGACCTTAGATGAATTTACCACATACACATTTACTCCCAAACGCGCCTAAAGAAGTATAACTTCAAAAAATGTTGAATAAGTTGCATATGTGAGTTCGTGACTATTCCAATAAGTAAAAGAGACGTAATCACAATCATTTTTTAATTACTGCAGACGACCGATTTCGCTGTCCATAATATGCACAGCATCATCAGGTCTCGGTTTAGTTTAGTATACCGAGACCGGATGATGCTGTTCTTATTATAGACAGCTAAACCAATCGTCCAAAGTAATTCATTAATAAATTATTGTAAGTACGTCTTACTTATTTCATAGGTCGAAAAAATTGTAAGATAATAATGGATCCTATTTTTTTAATAAAATACCACATAAAACCATCCACTCCATTCTTCTTAATTCTCTAGTACTATTTTTAAAAAGTGCAATCGCATGTGTGTAAATAAAAGACAACAATCGGCTGTATTTTAAAATATAAGTGTCTGAACATCCGGTGATCACCAAAGAAACGGTCCAATCTTGTAGTCACCATTGTTACACAAAGACTCCCACATGAAAACTGGAGCTTTGTAGACAGTATTGTTTTGAATTATACGTGTCTTATTTTTATTATTGTCTTTAATGACATTTGTTTTGTTAGTAGTGTATAATGGAATACTTCATGCAATTTTTATGGTTACAGTTTATGATGAGAGCGTAATGTGATGCATTATGTATATTGTTTATTACGCATGGTGATATTTTTGTTATAAAAAGATTCATTTTTAAGTAAAATAATTCGACACAGACGAGTGTCTAAAGGTGCGTACTGACTAAGGCATTTTCTTACTAAAGAACCAAATGAACCAAGCGCGCAAACAAGTAAATACTTAGGTTATTCGAAGTTCTATTCGCCGCGTTCTTATGTTCTGCTCATTTTATTTCAGTGTTCGTCCGAACATGGCAGGAGAGAATCTGGTTGTAGCTGCTGGAGTTTTTCTATTTTTAAATTTATTACAAATAGAAAGAATTTAAAAAAAAAACACAACAAAAAGGCATTGGATAAGCAGGGTGTATTTAACTCGTAACAAAACAACTCTATAATTGTTCTCGGTTCATCTCTTCTAAAAGAAATACCATAAGGGAAAAGCAATCTATTTAGACACGTATGTATATTTCATCTGTTGTTAAAAAAGTAAACCGTAATTATTCTTACTTTTCATAAGAATGTTTAGGAAAGTACCTTTTCCTGTTCCTGTCGATTTGATAGCTTTACCTTTTCTCTTTGGAAACTGGTAAGCAAACTATCAATCTTTTTCTTTGCTTATTCGATCGTACATCCTATTTCTTCATCTATCAATATTGATGCATAATTTTTTTAAATTATATTATATTTCCCGCCTTTTTGATTCCATAACACATGAGAGAGTTCATATAAATCAAACAGATATAAACATTTTCTTTGGTCCATTCCATTTTTTTACGTACATAACTAATCAAAATTCTTTATAAATTAAATATTTGCGCCGAACACAACAAATACGTTGAATGCTCGTATAGTGCGGCAGATTCGTGCAAATATTATAAGAATTGTGTATTTAATGATAGAAACATATAATTTGGATCACATATACTACACACATAAAGGTTCAAATTTAGATACGAGGCCATCTCAGATTTTATTTTTACAAAAATGGCGGGCATTCAAACTGGCGATGATACATATGTGGCTAATAGCACGATAACTTTTGAACGAAAAGTCCGACTTAAACCAAATTTGGTATATGGGTTCTTTTTTTGGTGTACAAGATTGAGCTCTTGAAATGGAAGAATCGGTTTACCATAAGTTGTGTTTTTTATGATTTTTTTTTTGTAAAAATGGGTATGTTGTTTTTTTTCAATTCTTTCACCCTGTATATATTAATTTTTCAAAAAGGTAATGCCGGCAATAATAAAAGCGTAAAAATATTTTTTAGTAAATATTTTGAACTTTTTAGTTATGTTAATTACCATGTAATAAATGCATAACTTATCTTCACATGTACCTATGTGCGGCAGATTCGTGCAAATATTATAAGAATTATTGTGCATTTAACGGTAGAAGCATATAATTTGGACCACATATACTACACATACAAAGGTTCCGATTTAGATATGAGGCCATCTCAGATTTTGCCTTTTACAAAAATGGTGAACATTCAAAATGGCGACTATACGTATGTGACTAATAGCACGATAACTTTTGAACGAAAAGTCCGATTTCAACCAAATTTGGTACATAGGTTATATTTAACGTAAAAGATCGAGGTCTTGTACCGGAAAAATCAGAAGTTGTGTGACAAGAAGTTGTGTTTTTCCAGATATTTTATGTAAAAATATGTTGTTTATTTTTTCAATTCTTTCACTCTGTATATATTAATTTTTCAAAGAGGTAGGTAATACCGGCGTTGACAAGAGCTTATAAATTTTTTTTGGAAATATTTTGAACTCTTTAATTACGTTAATTACCAATTAATAATTGCATATCGTATATACACATGTACCTATGAACCTATGTGCGGCAGATTCGTGCAAATAATATAAGAATTATTGTGCATTTAATGGTAAAAGCATACAATTTGGGCCACACACTCTACACATACAAAGATCCAAATTTAGATATGATGCCATCTCAGATCTTGTCTTTAACAAAGTGGCGGGCATTCAAAATGAATCTGCCGCATATAGGTACATGTGAAGATACGTTATGCATTTATTAAATAGTAATTAACCTAACTGAAAATTCAAAATATTTACTAAAATATATATTTACTCTCTTTTCAATGGCGGTATTAACTTTTTGGAAAAAATAATATATACAGGGTGGAAAAATTGAAAATAAAACAACATACTTTTACATAAAAAACAGTAAACCTTCTAATAAACCGATTCTTTCAGTTCTTACTCATAAAAAAAAGAACTTTGTTGCCAAATTTGGCTGAAATCGGACTTTTTGTTCAAAAGTTATCGTGTTATTAGTCACACATGTATAGTCGCCATTTTAAATGCCCGCCATTGTTGTAAAAGGCAAACTCTGAGATGGCCTTATATCTAAATTTGAACCTTTATATGTTAGAATATGTGGTCCAAATTATAATATGCTTCAACATTAAATGGACAATAATTCTCATAATATTTGAAGGAGTCTGCCGCACATAGGTACAGTTACATAGGTACAGTGAAGATACGTTATTCATTTATTAAATGGTTATTAACATAACTTAAAAGTTCAAAATATTTCCTAAAAATATTTTTCGATCTTTTCAATGGCGTTATTAACTTTCTAAAAAATTAATATATACAGGGTGAAGGAATTGAAAAAAAAACATATTTTACATAAAAACCAGGATAAACACAACTTTTGGTTAACCGATTCTTTCGGTTCAAGACCTAGATCTTATACATCAAAAAAATAACCTATTAACCAAATTTGGTTAAAATCGGACTTTTCGTTCAGAAGTTATCGTGCTATTAGTCACATATGTATAGTAGCCATTTTGACTGCCCACCATTTTTGTAAATGGCAAAATCTGAGATGGCCTCGTATCTATATTTGAGCCTTTATATGTGTAGTATATGTGGTAAAAATTATATGTTTCTATCAATAAATGCACAATTGTTTCACATATCGGCTGCGCTAGTACCCACTGAGCATCAACGAACAAATGCTCGCTTTTGATCTTTCAACGGCGTTATTTTCTTCCATTTGAAGGCTTTGGTGAAGACCAATTAGCTAGATTTCAAGGGTTCAAAATCAAAATGATTAGCATGTTCGGTTCAGCACATTTGTGCTCGCGAACACTTTGCTCGTTCGATTCGTTTGGAGAAAAATGCTCAATCAGTACGCATTTTTACGACCTGGCTGTGAAATAAAGGATTAAAAACCTATTTTAAGAAGAGGAATGTGTAGCGGCGAAGTTTATCTGAACAATATATTAAAATTACTAATTGGGACTGATGTTTTATTAAATTATTTAAGTAATCAGCCCGCCAGTAAGGAAAGTGTGTACCGAACTACAAAACGGTAAAACACCAGGACCTTGGGGGGATTTCAGCCAAGTTGACAAAAATGGAACTCCGAGACTTTACGAGCACAAGGAAACTACGACAAAGATGAATCGACAACAAACAAGTCTCACAAGAATGGAAATTATCATGTATGTCAGCATTATACAAAAAAGTAGATTTAAAACAACGTGACAACAACAAGGGTATTTCCGTTACACAAAAAATCAGCAAAATATACGGAAAGATCCTAAAAAACCGAATAGAAGACAAATAAAAGGAAATGGAGGCAGAAGAACAAGCAGAATTTACAGCCGGAAGATCTACAATTAATCATCCATTTGCAATCACACAGGTTATGAAAAAGAAAACAGCGGTCGACAAAGAGAATCATTTCGTATATATTAATCTGAAAAGGCGTACTACAGTGTGCCTTTGGTAAAGATATGGGAGGCAATGGAAAATACAAATATAAATATAAAAATCATAAAAAAAATTAAAAATTGTTATAACAACACGACCACGAAAACTAAACTAGGAAACAAACTCACCGAAGCGCGAAGGGCTTTTGACAAATAAGGGGCTCAAACAAGGATGCCGCCTCTCTCCAACACTTTTTAAAATATATTTGGAACAAGCTATGAAAAATTGGAAACAGAAATGGAAGAACATGGGACTCCCATTGAATGACCGTACACTATATACATTATACTCTTTGTTTCGAGTATACTATACTCTTTGTTTCGCGGACGACCAAATACTAATAGCACAAGATTCATCATCATCATCATTGGCTCGACAGCCCTTTCTGGGTCTTGGCCTGTTCCAGGATTCTTCTCCACTCTGATCTGTTTCGTGCTTTTTTTCTCCAGTTTTTTATTTTTAAGGTTTTTATATCATTTTCTATTTGTTCCAAATATCTCAGCTTCGGTCTTCCTCTTGTTCTTTTTCCTACTGGCATCTGTTTGAATATTTTGTTTGGTATTTCGCCTTCTTCCATTCTTTCTACATGTCCCATCCAACGCAGCCGTCCTATTTTAATGAATGTTATGATATCTGGATCCTGGTATATTTCGTATAGTTAATAGCACAAGATTACGATGATATAATATGTTACATGAGAAGAAAGCTAAAAGAGGGATATAGGATATGGGGACTACAGATCAACATACGAAAAACCGAATATATGAATATCGGTGGTCCGCAGTAGGACTTGATCCTAGACGGAGGAGAAACAATCAGTAAATGTAACGAATATAAATACCTGGGTATAAAAATCTCGAATGACGGAATACTGGACGAAGCCATTAAAGAACGAAATATTCAGGGCAGGAAAACAATTAAGCTTCTAAACTCAGTAGGGAAGGTCGGGTACAATTGAAACCATTTTTACTTGTAATTTTTCGTTTAAAAATGGGTTCCATATAAGTGGGATATAAACATAGAGGACTATAGGTTGAACATTTGACTTCAATTTCCAATTTTATTTTGTAAGTTTTATTGAATAGGTAACTAGAAAAATGCATAATTTTAACTTAACAACAAATGTTACATCTGTACCCATTCAAGGGACAATTTTAACACATAAAGGGGACAAATGTAACAATGTTAAAATCATGGAATTTTATCCAACTTATTCCCAAAATAAATATTTATAAACAGGTGTCTTGTAAACCAATAAAGAATTAAAAATTATATAAAGACCTACTTACTATTACTTGAAAAAAAAATCAAACCTATAAATTAAAAAATGTTTTCCAGAACAGACACACTCATATATTTTAGAGATATAAATATAAATATATCTATGTATATTATTTATTTATATATACACACATACATAGAGATACATACATTATATTATAATTTGTATGTATATACTGGTATGGGAAATACTCTTTACAAATGTACCCGTTGCTAATGTTACAATTGTACCACAACGACATGCCAATGGTTTGTCAGAATTTTATAACAGATCATGAAATCTAATTTTAATAAATATATTGATAAACGTATAATATGACTAAATTCTTATGCCACCCTTTCTAAACAATAGCTATAAAACTAGAGCGATTATCCAAAAAATACAAAATTTAATTAATTTTACTCGCGAGGTGCAAAAACCAATTTTTCGTTTAATAACGTAACTCCCTCATTTAACATCGCCAAACTACGGTCAAATTGCACCACTAAATATTTTCTCCCATGCAGCGTTGCCAGCTCTAGTCGACCAGAAACAAGATGTTTAGAAACAATGTTACATTTGTACCGCGTTACAATTGTACCCGCTCTCCCCTACTCTGGGACAAGGAGATAAACAATCAAAACAAGAAAAATATCTATAACGCTGTAGTGATGAGCATTATAACATACAGCTGCGCAATATGGCCTATGAAGGAAAAATCGAAACAAATGTTAGAGGTCATCGAAATGGATTTTAGAAGAAGAACTGCAGGAAGATCAAGAAGAGAACATGTCACCAATTAATCGATACGATACGAGCAATAATATAGGTAACACATACAATAAATGATGAAATCAACGAAATACAACTAAGATGGTTTGGTCATGTACAAATAATGCATAAGGACAGAATTCCAAAGAAAGTACAAATCTGGAAACCGCAAGGTAGAAAAAGACGAGGTAGACCGAGGAAAAGTTGGCAGGCAGGAATAAACAAAGCCGTGGATGAAAAAGGTTTGCAAACAGATCAATGTGCGGACAGAGAGGAATGGCGAATGGGTATCGGAGGACATAAAACGTTAAACCGATAGTATATGTAATAAGTTTGTACTATTTGTTTATAAGCCTCTTAAATCTATTATTTTCAATGATAATTAATTTGTTATTTATGTATAAGTATATGTAATTTCGTAATGTTATTAAATGTCTGCGTGAGCTAAACGTGGTGGCATATTAAGGTAACCCTGCGTAGTTTGAAAACAATCCCGAATTTAATGACAACATCATAACCATTTAGTGGAAGTGACTTTATTAGTAAAACAGATTTTACCCTCTCGGTAACATCAATATTGTTTGGAAAACCCTTATAATCACAAATAGGTTATCGACACCGTATGACGCGCCCTCTCTGGATATCAACCTAGATAAACCGCAACTAATATATCCGTGATTAACAATAATATCCGAGGGGCTCAATTTATAGAACACCTGTCCGTAATTAGCTGGGCATAATTAACCTTCAGCCTTACTTGTTGATTTTGCCAATGTTCTAACTTTATATATAGGTGTAGGTTCGACCGTGTGGAGTGTGGATATACTGATTCCCTTATAGTGCGGTCGCTTCCACAACTCTTTTCTTTCCTTACATTTCAAAAAACCGCATGGTAAATTTCGAACACTGACTACATAAGGTGTTGAACAAGGGACATGATAATATTTCCTACTGTAATAAAAAGAACAATAGACGTTCATCTAATCCAGCACCACTGTCCTGACAATTTTATGGCGCGTCTAAGCTGTTACAATAGGGCTTTTCATTCACAGTCATTTGTTTCGAGCTTCTGTCATGTGTTACATAATATTAATATATCTACGGCATACGTTATTGGTATCTACAATGATACAAACCAAAGACGTATGACGTAGATATGTTAATATTATGTGACACATGACAGAAGCTCGAAACAAATGACAATCGATGAAAAGCCCTATTAGGCGAGCGGGAGATACCCCTAAAATGACCAGGTACTGACCACGGAGAGGTGAATGGCTAATTTTATTCATACTTTATATTTTTGAAGGTGCTGAAAACGAAAATGAGGTTTATATTGAATTTTATGTCGGGGAACATTATCAAAATGTCGATCGGATAGCTCAGTGCGACTAGCGGCTGACCCACACTTCACTTCGCCTTGAGGTATGTGAGTTCAAGCCCAGCCCAGGCCATCGGACAAAAAAAAAAGGCTAACGCGCCAGTATAAAATTCTAAATATGAATCTGGCGCTTAGACTGGAATATGCGAGCATCTGATCGACCTATGAGGGAGCAGTACGGCAAGGGATAAGGGCTTGCGGCTCAGTGATACTCCCCATAGATCCCTACCGAAGGGCGTTGACGCCTAAGAACGGTGTGATACATATATACATTGTCAAAATCGCAATTTTAATCTAAAAATTAAAAAAATAAGCTCACGTTTTTTTGCGTTTACCTCGTTACAACTCTGTTCAATTTTAATATTTTTTTCTAAAATTTTTACAGTATATAGCTCTAACATTTCTCAAGACAACGGTACCTGTTTCAATCTTTTATCCTTATCCTGATAAAGGTTATCAATTTTTTAAAAAGCAAAAGGTGCGGATTTGTGCATTGCAAAGTTTAATCGCAAAAGTTGTGTGACGAAGTTTAAAGTTTAGTTTCTTAATCACGTTTATGTTAAAGTAGAGAGTACAAAGAAGTTTTTTGGAAAATCTTAGATCAAAATGTTTTATAGAAAAAAAAATAGTGCATCTTTTATTATCGACATTAGAAATCCCCAATATAACGGTTATTTTTCGAGATACTGACCATGAGTGGTGAATGGCTAATTTTGGTCTTAGATTATGTTTTTGACGATGCTGAAAACCAAAAACCTTCCATTCGTTATGAAATGAAAATTGTTATTATAGTCGGTTCGCTAATCTCGACACAACTGGCTAGTAATTTTAGTAGGTAATTTTTTTGCTTTTTGCCAATTTTGCCAAAATTGACAAAATTATTAACTATTCAGTAATTATTAACTATTTAGTATTGGCAAAATTATTGACTAAAATCACTAGCCAGTTGTGTCTGAGTTTAGCAAACCGACTATATAAAATAATATTGTTTGGAATAAAAAATATTTGAACATTTTTCTCAAATTATGGATACCAACAAAATTTTCATTTATAACTCTTTTATTTTTAATTTGACGAAGAAAAGTTTTTCTTCATAAAAAGCTCTTCATGCTGTGAGATTTATGATGCAACCATTATATAAAATTTTATTAATTTTATACGAGGCATATAAAAAATATGAATTTCGATCAAGAGTAAAGTGCCTTAAAGTCAAGCGTCCACAGACCCGCATCGTACGCATCGTACGCAACGGATTTTAGTTTGACAATCGATAATGCGATCCGTACGATGCGGATCAGTAACGCGGTTACATAAGTTTCTGTACAAGGCAAACTAAAATCCGTTGCGTACGATGCGTCCGATGCGTACGATGCGGGTCTGTGGACGCTTGCCTTTATAGTCCATAACATTTAAATTAGAATGATATAATTGCACATTGAAACATAATTATTAATTCTAAACAATAACTTTGAAAAACTCCTGATACAGGAATAAAAAACCGCCGTAAAAATGAGTGGTGCATAAAATATTCCCGCTACAAAAGATCTGATATGAATATTAGGGGAGTGCAATTAGAACGAGAAGATAGAATGTTTCGGAAAAAATCAAACAAGGTTATATTTTTTTAAAACTTTTTTTGTTAGTTTATAAATATGTTAAAGTAAAAAGTTCTACTCACAAATTTCGCCGCTAATTGTTTATTAATTGTTTAAATAATAACAATTGTTTTGTATAGATAATGTTAAGAATATGGGTGAATTCAATATTTTATTTTGATAAAAAATGTTTTTATTTTAATTTTGATTATGCTGGATTTTTATTAGGCGGATTCAAAATGGCGGATTTTTTCCTAAAATTCGTTAAAAAGCAGTTGTAAAATCCGAATTTTTTTTATAAACCGTGTTTGTTTACATATATGTGGATATTTTTGAGAAGTTGCTGAACCTGAATCAAATTTTGATAATTTAAATTATAAAATGGCAGATCCAAAATGGCGGATAACTTAAAAAATAGTTGTAAAATCATAATTTCTTTACGAAATGTATTTATTTCTACATATATTTATTTTTGAGACCTTTGATAAACCTAACTTAAATGTTAACATTATAAACTATAAAATGGCGGATCCAAAATGCGGATTTTCTAAAAAGAACATAAAAAAGAACATTTTTCTAAAACATTTATTGTCTTTATTTTTAACAGGTTGTTGAATCTGAATTAAAGATTAAAAATTTAAATTTCAAAATGGCGGATCCAAAATGGCGGATATTTAAATGAAAAACAAGTAGAATCCAATCAAACAAATATGGAATTTCATTCTTAAAAAAAAGATAAACAAATAATTTTCACAATAATATTAAAAATTAAAATGTATTAGAAAGAAAGATCAAATTATTCAATATCTATCTCTTCAATATTCAAAAAATTGTTGCCATGGGATCATAAATAAAAAGTGATTCTTAGTAAAAAGCTCTGCATATTCTAAAACTTTAAATGCAATCATAAAATATCAATTTTTATCAATTTTTTACAAGATATGTCAATAAATAAAAATTTCAGTTAGGAGTAAAATACCTATATTTTTCATAATACTGAAAATTGTTATTATGGAAAGTTGTTCAGAATTAAAAACGATATGTCAATATGCAATTACACTTTTATGCAATTTTTTTACATAATACCTCGTAAAATATTGATAAAATATAATATTTTATATTTGCATATTAAATGTTAGACCATGCACAGTTATTTATGACGAATAACTTTCTTCATAAAATTAATAATAAGTCAGTTATCATAAATAATAAGTGAAAATTTAATGATGTATGGTATAATTAATTTGAAACAATATTAAAAAAAAACAATTTTCGATTAGAAGGATATAATTACATATTGGAACATAGTTTTTAATTCCAAACAACTATTCTTTACAAAAATTTTCGATATTGTGAAATATAAAGGTACTTTAATCTTTAGTGAAATTCATATTTTTTGACATACCTCGTACAAAATTAACAAAATTTGATATCTGATGGTTGCATCTTATGTTATATACGATGCAGAGTATTTAATAAAGAATAACTTTTTTTCGTAAAACTGATATTAAAAAAGTTATCAATAGGTTCCAAGTTACGCAGACATACTGTATAAGAGCTAAAAAAAAATTTTTTGTTGAACATTTATTATTGTTGAAGCTTATTACTAAATTAATTTTAGGTAAGTTTTACAGAACAAAGTTTTGATCACTCTGTATATAGATTTTTTCAGCTGGTAATTTTCGGTTTTTGTATTACATTTTTGTTATCTTTCTTAGTTTTCTCAAAAAGAAATTATTTATTTCATTTTTAAACTAAAATAATTCAGTGTTTTTTAAAGACTACATCCTAGGCTTTAAAAAACATCAAAAAAATTGTATTAGATTTATTCAAACTTGAGTGATACCGTCTTAAAGTGGTGGGAATTCTGTAGAACTACGAAGTTTTCAAAAATTACATTTTTTGAGACAGCGTATTATTTGAATTAAATGTTTGAGATTTTTTTTGAATGAAACATCGTTTAGTAAGATGATTGAGAGGTAAGTTGTGCAAATTTGAGAGCTTTATAAGTAAAATTGTATTAGTTACACATTTTTAAATCATTTTTAAACAAAATTCATGTAAGTCTCACTTTCCGCCCACACCGTACTTATGTCCATACATTTTATTTCTTTTTATTACAATCATAAGATAGCTTATTTCATATTCTTTCATGTCCAATTTGTAAAATTTCTTTTGATCCATTAGTTGAAGAATTACATTAAAAAAACTCAACCGTGCACTTCTTCCAACGCTAGTTTACAGCGCGCCAATGTGTGTGAGAAGGGTGACTTTAGCGTTATAAATAAAAAATTACAGAAGCTAGAGATTTAATTTTAGAAAAATATTTATATAAGTTTTTTTTTGTAAAATTTTCTGAATTTTTCAATGGTCAGGTCAGTTTTTTTCTAAAAATTATATTTTCGGAGTTATTTAAAAAAACATCTAACTTCGCTGTTCATTTGTTTAATAAAAAATGAAGCACCCACTTCTCGAGTAGAACTTTTTGATATGTTGTTTATTAAACATTTCTTAAAGAAATTACAAAAAGTTTTATCTTGTTTGATTTTTTCCGAAGTGATAATCTAAATGCACTCCCCTATATTACGTCGCGCGAAAATGTATTTTCATTTTGATGAAAAACAAAATTCTAGTTTTATTTTAAAAGATTTTTCCATAATATTTGCTAAATTTGAAGTAAACGCGCCACAAAAGATTTTCAAAATTCAAACTGTATCAAAGTAACACTTTTGTGACGCGTTTTACTTCAAATTGAGCAAATATTATGGAAAAATCTTTTAAAATAATAAAAAGAAAAGAAAATAATCGTTTTCGTTTTGATTCAATTCGAGTCTCTTGCCATCCTCTAACACCGTGTTTCGGGGTCTCTACCCCTTATGAAAGAGGCTATGCAAGTAGACTACAAGAGCCTACTTGCATAGCCTCTTTGATAAGGGGTAGGGACCCCGAAACACGGTGTTAGAGGATGGCAAGAGACTCGAATTGAATCAAAACGAAAACGATTATTTTCTTTTCTTTTTCATACCTTACTCGGTTTAGAGTACAAAATGACCACGTTTCGTTCAAGTATTCTGAGACGCATTGTTGGCGTGCTCCTCCTAGCGGCGCCGCTTGGTACTATCGTATCTCGGTTAACAGAATCCTGACTCGTGGTCGAAATTTATTTTTATTTATTTTAAAATAATACTAGAATTTTGTTTTGCATCAAAATGAAATACATTTTCGCATCACGTAATATTCATATCAGATCTTTTGTAGCGGGGATATTGTATGCGCCACTCATTTTTACGGTGTTTAGCGGCTTTTTATTCTTGTTTATTATTCAATGAAGAGAAATGCCAGAAGAAACTGTTGAAGATAAGAATTTGCTAGCTGAGATTTCACTAATAACTGTGTATGTTTCGCGGCGTTCTTTTAAGATACACTTTATGCAGAGGTGTGTTCTAATTTGCAAAGCTTTATCAAGACTAAATGAGATTATTTGTATTAGAACTTTAAACTCAACAGAACCGTTGTATTTTAGTAAAGTGTATTATTATGTAAATAAAGTGTATTTGTGTAATTTGAACTATACGACAGTAAAAATGACTCATGGCAGACGACGACAGAGCGACTTTCATTGACTTGGATTATCGGAAACAACATTCATCTGTATTCCTTTATTTATTTCAAACTGTCTTAGCATTGTTCAAAAAAGACTATTTAAAAAATTATTTTTTAAACAATGGTCTTAGTCTCCACTATTCTTAAATAACATAACATTGTTCCGATTGTGACCGTATTGTGTGTAATATAGTCGTATTTTTCGCTTCCGTTCTGTAATCATGCTTCAGATAGGTTTGTGTTTGCGTGTTTTTTTGTCTACGCATGAGTTTTTTACCAAGAAATGAACAATGCTCTATACTCTATACAACTATATATACGTAATTTAGATGTGTACTGTGCATATAAATATATTTCAAGTTATTTCAATTATAACGGAGTTTATTTCTGAGTATACCGTAATTTATTCATTTTTACCATATTATCCGGCTAACCCGGATTTTCGATAACCCGAATCGGCCGCGGGCCGGATTAATCCGAGTTATCGAGGTTACAATGTACTAGTAATTTTTGGTTTCCAAGTCCCTCGACTATTACGTTCGTGTAGATACAGTGATTCTCTTTCGCCCCCTCTCGCTCTGTTGTTCTCTTTCTCTTTGTCTTCATGTCGCTGGCGAGATAACATCTCCATTAATAATAGACAAATATTAGTAGATTGTTTGAACTTGCAATTGTTCAGTAATTATAGATGAGCTGATGTGCTATTCTGTACCATGGACGTAATTACTAGAGGGTGTTATATTGACCTATTAATTCTAAGAATGATTGCGTAATCACGTCATGATTTCATATAATTTACACATTAGACCTATAGTAAATTGTGTATCTTCCTACGATTTCACACATACTTTTTTAGATTACTTAAGAAGTGTTAAATTTAGGTATACGTTTTTTCTTGGTTCTAATAGAAAGAGCAAAAAATTTTAAAAATGTAAAAATTTACAAACATTTTTAGGAGTATGATGGGAAATAAAATAAATAATACAATATTTTTTATAAAAGATTATTAAGAAATGGTCCGTTTTAACTTCGGAAAAATATAGTGTAAAAAAATCATACAATAAAGTTATTTTTCTACAACCACTATTCAAAGTGCACTTTTCTGCACGGTTTTATGTTAGCAAACTTGATATTTTCTCACAGTATAAGATATTTGACATTAGTGTGCAGAAAAGTGACGTTTCTGTGCCGCAAAGTGACGTTTCTGTGCCGCAAAGTTCTTTTCTGCACAGTTGACTACCTCATTCTGAGTAACGTTATATTCTGTTTACATCCGTGGACTACCGCATTCTGAGTAACGTTATATTCTGTTTACATCCGTGGTTAAACTTTAGACAAATATATAACCTATAAGACAATTATTATATTTAACTCATAGATTTATAATATCTATGATTTAACTATATTATGAGTATTATATATCTATGATTTAACTATAGCATAGAAACTAAATTATGGATGTTACAACTGTTTTATTTTACAATTTTATTCTTATTAAACATTTTATAATTATCAAATAACCAATAAGGATTTAGCAACCTGTGCAAGAGACGTCGAATGAAGTAGGTTTTGTGTAAATCCGTGACTGCATAAATATAATGTCAATAATGTGTAATAATTGTTTAAATTTAAACAAATTAAGGCAGTGCATTAATTTTTTAACTGATTTCTGTGCAATTTATTTAGGTATAAGGAATTTAAATTGATTAGTAGGTATTAATTAAATACAGTTTAAAATTTATCACATATTATAATTAATCGTCGTTTGGAAATTGTGATTTTTATTTTTAGGAAAAACTGTGCTTGTAGAAAAAGTATAGTGTGAAACACGTGCAGAAAGATAATTTTTCACTCGTTTGAATTGCGGCACTCGCTTGCGCTCGTACCGCAACTTTTCAAACTCGTGAGAAATTAGTATCTTTCTGCACTTGTTGCACAATATACTATTTCCTAACAAGTGCAGAAAGTCATACTTTTCCGCACGCGATTGCAGTTTGCCGAACGAAGCGAAGCGGAGTTCGGCAAGCAGTCGAGTGCGGAAAAGAGACTTTCTGCAAGAGTTAGGAACAATATTTTTTCTACGAGCATTTAAAAATGACCAACAATTAATTGAATTAATATAAAAATACATACACAAATTAAATCTTTGACAAGGTTGTCAAACCCAAACTTTCTATATAATTGGTTAGCATGACGACGATCTAATAACACCGAATTAAATTCAATGCGGTGCCAAAATACCTGTTATGTACAGGTTTTAATATTTTAAAGGCATAGCAACGATGTCAAACAAAGCAATTATTGTCAAGAAGCACGTCACACACTTTAAAATTTATCTTTACTTACGAATTAAAAAATAATTCAGTGATTTAGATGGCATCAAGTGACGAAGAACTACCTCCATCTATCCTCGACGTTGTCAATTATCTTAATTTGTTACCGGAAAAATCAGCAAACAGGTACAAGAAAGAATACAATATTTTTATGAGTTGGTGTAAAGAAAAAAGTGTAAATAGCTTAAAAGAAGAAGTGTTTTTGGCTTATTTTATTAGTCTATCCAAAATCTGCAAACCAAATACTTTGTGGTCCCGCTATTCCAAGCTCAAGTCAGTATTAAAAATTGAAAAAAATGTCAATGTAGGCGATTATTCTAAGTTAACAGCATATTTGAAGAAAAAAGCGTAGGATTCAGTTGTACGTTCAATATAAACATTTTAAATAATAAATAAATATAATTAAAATTACATATTTTGTATTTGATAATAATAAAATTGTTAAAAAGTTGACTTAATTCTTTGACAATGTTGTCAAAACCAAACTTTCAATATAATTAGTTAGCATGACGACGATCTTGGTTTCCATGACGGTGGATACGCGTGCAGAAAAGTAAAAACCGCGTGCGGAAAAGTAAACCGCGTGCAGAAAAGTAACACGCGTGCGGAAAAGTAAAACTTTCTAAACTAAAATGCGTGCGCGAAAGTAGACATTTTTGCACGCTCGTAGAAAAAATAATATAATAATAAAATAATAATATAAAAAATATGCAACAAAATTTTTTCAATAAAGACGGGATCCCGATTTTTAGTAGTGGTACTTTTTATATCTTGACCATAGCTCCGAAGATGACTTTCCAAGGTCAAAGCGCTCTGCTAGCAATTTACACTATTTTAAAATATTGTTCTTTTCCCATTCATTAATTTAAAAAATAGTATCTACTCTGTTCCATGGTATCGAAGGCTGAATCGTGACGGATACTCTAAATCTTCTTTAGTCCATTTCTATCCAACTTTGGACACAGGTCTTTCCCAAATCTTTCCGAAAGCAGTGAGTTCCTTCAGCTCCTACAATATCGTTCTTCTATCGCATCTGAGGTCTTCCTCTTCTTCCTGTCAATAGTCTCCAGTTGTATTTCAGCATTCCATCTTTTATCTTCCTGTCTCGCATTGTGGCCCGCAAATCTCCAGTTTAACCCTGTTATAATATGTTCTGTTGTATTGTTTACTTTTGTTTTCTCTCTTATCCATTTGTTTGATTTTCTGTATTACAACTTTATTCCCAACATGGATCTTTCCATTTCTCTTTGAGTTATTTCTATTTACAAATTGAAGAATCTCAGATGCAGAATCCACCAATTTAATAAGAATTAAAATGGTAAATAGTATTTTAAAACTGAGATTTTTCGTGTAGAAAGTTCTTACTGGTACATCCTTAATCTGCGACTTTTTCAATTAATAAGGCAGCAGACGACGAATATAGAAAACGAAAGGGAACCGATCACATTCCGCTTTCATTCGTCTAGGAAAAACGGACAGCAGAGGAACTTTCAGTACTCAAATCCGAGTAAAGGAAATAAAAATAATAAATGATGGTTTTGCTTGTTTCCGATTCAGAGGGTTGCACACCAGCTAGACAGGCTCTGTTTCTACCATTTCAGGCGTCCTCAGTATTATTATTTTTATTTCCTTTACTCGGATTTGAGTACTGAAAGTTCCTCTGCTGTCCGTTTTTCCTAGACGAATGAAAGCGGAATGTGGCCGTTTCCCTTTCGTTTTCTATATTCGTCGTCTGCTGCCTTATTAATTGAAAAAGTCGCAGATTAAGGATGTACCAGTAAGAACTTTCAACACGAAAAATCTCAGTTTTAAAATACTACTTACCATTTTAATTCTTATTAAATTGGTGGATTCTGCATCTGAGATTCTTCAATTTGTTAGTAGATGTCGCTGTATCGCGTCTGATGGGAAATTTGAATTATTTTTCAGATTCCCTTTAAAATGTTGGTAGAGCTGTTTTTCGGTCCAGAGATAGGCACACTAACGAAAGCTACTGAGGATGCCTGAAATGGTAGAAACAGAGCCTGTCTAGCTGGTGTGCAACCCTCTGAATCGAAAACAAGCAAAACCATCATTTAATATTTTTATTTCCTTTACTCGGATTTGAGTACTGAAAGTTCCTCTGCTGTCCGTTTTTCCTAGACGAATGAAAGCGGAATGTGTTCGTTTCCCTTTCGTTTTCTATATTCGTCGTCTGCTGTCTTATTAATTGAAAAAGTCGCAGATTAAGGATGTACCAGTAAGAACTTTCAACACGAAAAATCTCAGTTTTAAAATACTATTTACCATTTTAATTCTTATTAAATTGGTGGATTGTGCATCTGAGATTCTTCAATTTTTAGTAGATGTCGCTGTATCGCGTCTGATGGGAAATTTGAATTATTTTTCAGATTCCCTTTAAAATGATGGTAGAGCTGTTTTTCGGTCCAGAGATAGGCACACTAACGAAAGCTACTGAGGACGTCTGAAATGGTAGAAACAGAGCCTGTCTAGCTGGTGTGCAACCCTCTGAATCGAAAACAAACAAAACCATCATTTATTATATTTATTTCTATTTTGTTTATGTTAGCCTTTGTTAATGTCCATGTTTCTGAGTCATACGTCAGAACAGGAAGGATGTACTGATCAAATACACAGGTTTTTAGGTACTATTAATTGTATCTTTGTGCTTTTTAGTATCCATCTTAACTTTCGAAACGGTGCCCACGCCAATCTGATTTTTCTTTGTCCTTCAATTCACAATCAATTGAAGTACAAATGAAGTTGACGGATACACTTCTCAGAAAACTAAAAGCCTTTAAAAGCTGAGGGAATTGGAGAATCCTACAAACAAGTTGAATACATAGACTTCGTAACAAAGTTGTTTTGCAGCGGATGAGAAAATGTACCGATGTTTAACAATAAAATAATTCTAATAATTGGACCAAATGGTACGATATGTTCTTTAAGAACCTTTCATATAGCTGTCAGGGACCCCGTACGAATCTCTATTAAAGGTCGGGACACACATATCCACACCGCGCCCGTACCGCGCCCGCACCGAGCAGGCTAGGCAATGGCCATTCTGGCTTGCACGCCGTGCGGATATGTGTGTCCCGACCTTTATTCTATGTTACCAGCAAAGCAGATGCCTCCCCATGTCATAATCGAGCCACCTCCAAAATTTCTGGCTCTTCTTATGTTAATATGAATATATGTAGTCGTTTTCTCCATGTCGTCTTACTTCACTGACAATGATCCATTTTACTTTTGACATCTCGATTTCCATTTCAGTAACTTTTTCTTCAGATAATAATGTTCTGGCATTTTAGGTACAGATAATGGGTGTTAAAGATTTTTCGTCTTTCGCGTCGTCAGTTATTTGTCCCCCACAGAATCCTTGGGACAGACTGATAAATCAGTGTGATAGTTTTGATTTCTCGCTATACTCATCCGCTTCTGTTTTAAAATCTGACATTTTGTTGGGTGGTATTTGCCTTGAAACACCACGCTGGCAAGGCGGGTTGGTGAGTTTTTAATTCAGCCGCTCATTGTGAGTACCGACGCGGTTTGAAGCCACCCGCTCCGGGTCAGACGCTTTTAGATTTGTGATCTTATACTATCCCTAAAATCAAGGGTTGATAGCTCCGCCATCTTCGCCGTACCAGAAGTATTCTTCGTCGCCTTGGATGTCGTTCTAGACTTCATCCGTGATCCTGGACAAGGGAGCCTTAACAGATGCTAGCTTCTCGGGTCAAGAAGCTCCTGAAATCTGCGGAGGGCAGGGATTGATTCACTTTCCCTGATAGGACTCTCCAATAGAATCCAAGGGACTCCAAAGGAGTTCCTACCCGCTACCCGTAAAAATCTTCAATTCGAAATAAAACAAACGATAAAATTAAAAAGCCATTATGGTATTCTAGAAATTGCTACATCGCTGTTAACATCATCTCTCACCATATTTTTTGAACGACGTTGAGCTGCTGTATAAAAATATTCTTTTTTTGGATATCACGAGAATAGGGCTATTGCAAAAAACTTGAAATGGTTCATAAATGATTTCAACACAAGAATAAATATTAATCGGCGGCATTAAAGGCAGCGAAATATTTACGACATCGCCCGAATGACGCGTCTCTGTCAATTTGCAAATTCCTGTTGAACATAACAGTGTTTATGGGGGTCAAATATTCCAATTTACTGGCTGCGTATGGGAATTTATTGTCTTATTTTCACTACTAAATATTCAGTCGATATGAATTTTCCAGCTCGATTAACTTTTCCGTATAATTTTATTGCCAATTTTTAGGTTGTTCATATCTTACCCTCTCGTCTTTTTAGTCTATTGCGCTTCTATATTAAGCTGCGAAGTGTTTGCCCCTTTTTAATAAAAGTGCCGTGTTGATAGCTATTAGGTGCACTTTGTATTTCCTTCTATTTAAATACTATAAGCGCTTTTGAGAGTTTAAGAACTTTGATGTGATTGAAGAATGTTTATAAACATAAAATTTTAATTTTTTGGACAAACTAAATTTGAAGTACTCGGTATACAGGGTGTTCAGGGAAAATAGTGCGTTTCTTAAAGGTATATGGGCTGAGTGAACCATTTAAAACAAAAAATATATAATATTTTTTTGTAAAGTCAACCGTTCAAAAAAAAATATTTTTAATTCATTTGATTATTGTCCACAAAAAAGCAAATAAAGCCGGCAACGTTGCGATGTTCAAATTACTATGAATCAAGAATCACGAATCAGCGATCGTTAGGCATAATATTATGTATTGATACTGATAACAGTGATAGAGAAAAACGCCTATATGTGTTTATTAAATATCTAATAATTAAATAATTAAGGTTTGTATTGTGTTTTAACTTACATGAAAAATTATTATTACAATAAAATAGGGGTCGTGTGGTAGCTCATTTGAAAGGTGATTCAATTCTCTATTCAGTAATACAGGGTGTTTCGTTGGGAAACGGAAATACTTTAATGGTGAATAGAGGTCACCAAGGCGGTTCTAGGTGTACTAACTTTTTTTGCCCTACCGACTTTTATGTCCGAGTTACAGGGTGTTTTATCGATTTTGCTCATTTCTTTCCTAAGCCATAACTTTAGAACCACCCTGTATATTTTTTTAATATTTCTTACACATCTCTCTCATTCAAAACCCAAACGACTGACATACTAATCACAAGAAAAATCCAGGTCCGGATTAACAAAAAATTATAAAATAATTGTGACCTTAAAACAACACCCTGTGTATTGAAATTTTGAAAATCTGTTTGCATATTTGAAAAGAGCACAAAAAACTAAGTCTAATAGTTCGCTTAGATTTTTCGGCCAGACAATTTTTTGACTTTAATTTTGAAATTAATTTGAATTTTTTTAAGAACTCCACATTAAAAATCAGCTATTATTAACTTTTTATTATAAATTATTAAATTTATTGAATAAATTTTAAAATGAATCAATATTTATTTACCACATTGGAAAGACCCAATTATTAATCACAAGAAAAATCCAGGTCCGGATTAACAAAAAAAACATAAAGTAATTGTTACCTTGAAACACCACCCTGTATATTGACATTTTCAAAAATTGTTTGCACATTTGAAAAGACCTCAAAAATCCGAGTTTATTGACTCACATTGATTTTTTGTGCAAAAATTTATTATCTTTAATTTTGAAATTAAATATATTCAAATTTTTAAGAACCCTGAAATTAATAAGCAGGTTTTTAATGCACTTTTATTAATAAATCATTCAAGTTAATGAATAAATACTACTAATTTTAAAAATAATCAGTTATTATTTACTTACATCATTAGAAGGACTTACTTACTAATCACAAGAAAAATCCAGGTCCGTATTAACAACAAAATACAAAGTAACTGTGTCCTTGAAAAAACACCCTGTATATTGAAATTTTTAAAATACGTTTGCACACCTGAAGAGAGCACGAAAAACTAAGTTTAATGTCCCGCTTTAATTTTTTGTGCAGACAATTTAATGACATTACTTTTGAAATTATATCGAAATTTTTATTATGAGTTCCCAGAGTTCTTAAAAATTTCGACATAATTTCAAAATTAAATTCATTAAATTGTCTGGCCAAAAAATTGAAGCTAACGATTAAACTTAGTTTTTTGTGCTCTTTTCATACCTATGTGCAAATGGATTTTGAAAAATTCAATATACAGGGTGTTGTTTCAAGGTTACAATTATTACTTTATATTTTTTTGTTAATCCGGACCTGGATTTTTGTTGTGATTTGTAAGTGGGTCATTCGAATGTCGTAAATAAGTATTGATTATTTTTAAAATGGGTATTTATTTAATAACTTTAATAATTTATTGGTAAAAGTGCTTTAAAAATCTGCTTTTTAATTTCAGTGTTCTTAAAATTATCAATATATTTAATTTCAAAATTAAAGTCATTAAATTTCCTTCACAAAAAATTAAGCAAACCGATAAACTCAGATTTTTGTGGTCTTTTCAAATGTGCAAACAAATTTTGAAAATTTCAATAAACAGGGTGTTGTTTCAAGATCACAATTACTTTATTTTTTTTTTGTAAATCCGGACCTGGATTTTTTTTTGATTAATAAATTGGGTCGTTCCAATGTGGTAAATAAGTATTGATTAATTTTAAAATAAGTATTTATTCAATAGCTTTAATAATTTATAATTAAAAGTTAATAATACCTTCTTTTTAATGTCAGAGTTCTTAAAAAATTCAATATAACTTTAAAATTAAATTCATAAAGTTGTCTGGCCGAAAAATTGAAGCGAACAATTAGACTCAGTTTTTTGTGCTCTTTTCAAATATGCAAACAGATTTTCAGAATTTCAATATACAGGGTGTTGTTTTAAGGTCACAATTACTTTATAATTTTTTGTTAATCCGGACCTGGACTTTTCTTGTGATTAGTATGTCTGTCGTTTGGGTTTTGGATGAGACACATGTGTACCAAATATCAAAAACATATACAAAGGGGTTCTAAAGTTATGGCTTAGGAAAGAAATTGGCAAAATAGATAAAACACCCTGTAACTCGGTTATAAAAGTCGTTAGAGCAAAAATGTAGTATACCTAGAACCGCCTCAATGACCTCTATTCACAATTAAAGTATTTCCGTTTCCCAATGAAACACCCTGTATAAACATGACCATCATTATTCATACCGGGTGGCCAAAAAATTAATTTTTTTTAATAAATTAATTACTGTAAAAAAAGAATATATGTAATTTATTTAACTCAAAATACATTTTACTGCTATCAGAAAAGAAAAAAAAACATATTTATTTGACAAATAAACAATGCTTTTCGCTTAAATTAAATGTTCAAACTGCCAACAGGCAGGTATGTGGCTGTTATTCATTTAATTTAAACGAAAAGCAATGTTTATTTATGAAATAAACATTTTTTTATATTATGTGGCATCAGTAAAATGTATTTCGAATTAAATAAATGACATACATTCTTCTTTTTGCGTCCATTATTTTAATTCAAAAATTATTTTTTGACATCCCTGCATAAATAATGACGTTAATGTTTATATTATTGAATAGAGAATTGAATCACCTTTCAAATAAGCTACCACACGGCCCCTATTCCCATTTAAAAAAATTATCGATGAGTTCATCACTCCCAAATCGATGACGTCTTTATTATGTACTATACCGACCTATCAGAGCTTTAACTCTGAAAATAATTAAGTCATGAGATAATAGACCGTTTCCACACTTTATGAATGCACTATATAGCAATTTAAAATATTTAAATTAAAATACCTAACGTTCTATAAATTATACTTATATCGTGTTGATATACGTAATTTATATTAATTCTTATTAAATATGACTTATATTAGAATGATTCATTTATCCTGATCACAGACTTAAGAAAATAATTTATTACAATCAACAGATATAAAACCTCCAAAAAACTAATCCTTTCCTCTACTAGTCTCAAAGGAAAATCACGATCACTATAAAAAGGGATTATTGTACACAAAGTCCACTGTATTACGCTATACACGATCCAGGTGTCCCTCGATCCTTTCTCCTTATTCTTCTTTTTGTCCACACTTCAATGGCCCAATCGTTTATCTCCGATCGAATTGAGGCATTTCGTTTCTTAAGATGGACATAATAGAACCGATGCTCGAAGAATCGATTTTTTAGGATTAACGGTGACAAAAAACTGTAGAACTCTCGACAGGAATGCTGCTGGGTGATGCTATTGTTTGATTTTTTTATTTAATACTTCGATGATTCTTTGATTTATGGAAAATACGGTGTGATTTCGTAGAAATTGGTTAATGTATCGTTTAATAATATTATAAATTTTTTCGAAGTTGATAAAAGACACAGCATACAACGCTAGTCTTCGTTTTTTAAATGCAATGTCAACATACGATATTTTGGGTAATACGGACACGTTTGCTTTATTGTTATTACTTTGATAAACTTGTGCTAGTAGAATACTTTTAAGTTTACAGTCTACGAAGTTCATTACATTTCCTAATATATAAATAAAATAAAATTTTTATTTTTAATTCAGTTGCAATGCGAAGACAAAACAATCTTACTTTTCAATTACAATACGCAGCGCAGTGCAGTCCTCTGAATCGCGATTTTCGGATCTTATTAGAGCCTCATCGGAGAGCACGCAGGCTTGTTCTCCATACTCCAATTGATCGGCGCCGAGAGCTTTTCCCACCCATTGCAACTGAAGTGAAAATATTAGGTGACTAGCGTCATCTGGCAATTAAAAGATGAAGTTTTCGATTAAAATAGCATTATTAATAATATTTAAAAAATATTAAAATATTACTAAAAGATTTTTAAATTGAAAACTTATTGGTCCATTTCCTTGGTAACACCTCCAAGGCTTCTAAAATTTGCAAGCCAAATGGATGCTGAAACGAAGACGACAAGAGGGAATTCAAAAAACTTACAATTCACGACCCCATCTGTTCAGCTGGGGTCGTGAATTGTAAGTTTTTTGAATTCCCTCTTGTCTTCTTCGCTTCAGCATCCATTTGGCTTGCAAATTTTAGAAGCCTTGGAGGTGTTACCAAGGAAATGGACCAATTGGTTTTCAATTTAAAAATCTTTTAGTAATATTTTAATATTTTTTAAATATTATTAATAATGCTATTAGGATCGAAAATTTCATATTTTATCATTTCCTAGTAATTATGTGTTATGTGGTAGTTGGCGATCAGTATTAGTTCACCTTATTTCACATAGGCGGTCTTCGAGAGCACTGTCTTTTGAAGCTTCTCATTACTGTTATTGGTACGATGTCTTCGGCATACATCAATAACTCTATTGTTATCGGTTGTAATCTATTGTAACCTATTATTATCTACAGTTGGTTGGTTGGTTCTTATTCTAGTAGTTCTTATCAAGTCGTTCATTAGGTACTAGTATAAATAACAAAAGGTTGAGATCCTTAATCCAGTTTAAAACCACTCTTCCAATTAAATTCTTCTGATCTTTCTGCTGTTATTTGTACTCTGCCTTTTACCTCTTTGTAGGTACAGTGCAAATATTCTAAAGGTGCCGGTGGGGGATGGCGCCTATGCGCAGTATTATAGTCGGTGTATGTGAGAGAAAGTACACACAAATAGAAAAAACTAATAATATAAGTTTTTTATTTCATTATTTCTAATACTCTCTCTCTCATACACCGGAAATAATACTGCGCATGAACGCCATCCTAGAAGAAAACAGAGCTGACTCCACAATAGAAAATCAATGGAACAACATAAGCAATATCATACTAAACACAGCGAAAGAAGTCCTAGGAACAAAGACACAGCGCAGGGAAGAAACCTGGTTCGATGAAGAATGCAAACAAGCTATACAGGAAAGAAATGTAGCACATAAGAGTTACATACTCAGACGTTCTAGAGAGAAAAACCGAATTTGAGAACAAAAGACGAAGAGCAGATAATCTTTTGCAGACAGAAAAAGAGAAAGTACGAAAACCAACGGATACTAAACATAGAGAGGAAGTTTAAGGGAAACGAAACACGTAGAGCATACCAATTTATCAAACATTTAAGACAGGGATACAAACCGAAGACTAGCCTTTGCAAAATAAGAAGGGTGAAATCATTAGCGATATGGACGAAATTAAGATAAGCTGGGCCTCGATTTTTGACCCTTCGCTTCGTTATCGAACGTATTCGCTTCGTATACTAAACATATATGAAACGAATACGTTCGATAACGAAGCGAAGGGTCAAAAATCGAGGCCCTGGATGACATATTTTAAGGAACTATTAAACAAAGGGGCACAACCACAATTAAAACAACAGAGGCAGCAGCAGGCACGGCAGGAGGTACAACAACAAGAGCTGGGGGAAGATGGAGAAGAAAATGAATTAACTAGACCCCCAACGCTAGAGGAGATCCAAACGGCAATATACATACGAAAAAGCCATAAAGCACCGGGAATAGATAAAATACCGGCAGGACTACTCAAGCAAGGAGGAAGGAATTTGACACAACAGATGTACCAGCTAATACGAGAGATATGGATAGAAGAAGAAATCCCCCAACAATGGAAGAAAAGTATAATCTGCCCTATTCATAAAAAAGGAGACAAACTGTTGTGTCAGAATTATAGAGGCATCTCTTTACTTTGTTCGGGATACAAAATATTCACAAACATCCTTAATCGAAAACTTTCAACCTCTCAGGGAAAAAATTATCGGGGAATATCAAGCAGGGTTTAGGCAAAATAGATCTATTATTGACCAACTATTTACAGTTAAACAAATACTAGCCAAAGCATGGGAATATGACATAGACGTCTACAATCTCTTTGTAGATTTTAAACAAGCCTATGTTTCAATAGATAGAACAATTCTACCTAATATATTGGAAGAATTTGGCATACCATCAAAATTAATACGACTAGTGCAAATGACAATGACAGAAACAGAAGCACAGGTATGTATTCAAGGACAGATCACTGATGCGTTTATGATAAAGCAAGGACTGAAACAAGGCGACGGACTGGCTCCAACGCTTTTTAATCTTGTTCTTGAATATGTAATTAGACGGATGACGGTGAGCGGAAATAACATACTTACAAACAAATCCCCAATTAGCAGCATACGCAGATCATATAAACATAATGAGCAGAACAAAGAATGCAGCGGAAGAAACCTACGTTGAGTTGAAACAGAGTGCAGAAGCAGTAGGCTAGCAATAAATACAAATAAAACAAAACTACTCATACAAACCAAATCAAATAGACCGGCGCAGCAACACTTTATTGACGATATAGAACATGTGAATGGATTCACGTACCTAGGAATGGATCTGGTCGCAAGCAATGAAGAAGAACAGGAAATAAATAGATGGCTTGTGCTGGAAAATATAGCCTATTTCGCGATGGGCCACATATTCAAGTCGCGAGACGTACACCGGAAAACAAAACTCCGGGTCTATAAAACAATAATCAGGCCATAGTAAGTTATGGCTGTGAAACATGGGTGGTGACACAGAAATCTGCAATGCATTAGATGTGTTTGAAAGAAAAATATTACGTAGGATACTGGGCCCAATAAGTGAAAATAACAACGGGCGAATTAGGTATAATAGAGAAATATACGGACAATATAGCGAACCAAATTTAGCACAATACACTCAACTGCAGAGATTACGGTGGGCAGGGCACGTGGTCCGCATACATGAGAATAGAATCCCCAGAAAATTGCTAAATGCAAGAATGCAGGGAAAAAGACTTGTTGGAAGACCTAAAAAGAGATGGGAACACGAAGTCGATAAGGATGCCTGGAACTTCCTGGGAACGCGTTCATGGAAAAGAACAGCGGTAAATCGAAATGATTGGAGAAGCTTGTTGAAGGAGGCCAAGGCTCGATTTGGGCTGTAGTGCCATTGGATGGGTGGATGGATGGATGGATGGATGGACGCCATCTCCCACCGGCACCTTTAGAATCTATGCAATATATGTACTTATTTTATGATGTATTTGATGTGTTTTTCGTCAAGCATTTCTCTATAATTTGTCTTTCTATCGTGTCAAATGCTGCCCTTAAGTCTATGAATACTACTAGTATTCCCCCATGCCTATGCTTCTTTCCATTATGTTCCTGATGATGTATATTATGTTGTCATTTGTCTGTCTTTCTGGTATAAATGCCGCTTATCTTTCGCCGAAAATTTTATTTCTACTTCTTGTCTGTCTCTTCTGTATTCCTTTGTTATATATTTCTTCTTTTTTATATAGTGTCACGATGATGTTGTTTAGCCAGTCTCTAGGGATTGTTTGTTTTTCCCACGCCTTTTTATATATTTTCAATAGCTAGTTTATTCCTTCTCCTCCCACGTATTTAACCATTTCCGGTATAATTTCATCATCTCCACCTAGCTTGCCTATTTTTATGATTCAGAATCCTTCTACTATTTGCTACTATTTGCTCTAGCTTTGTTTTCTTCGCCTTCATTTGTTACAGTGACTTCCTTTATTACTTCGGTATAGAACTTTTTCTCGCATTATTCTTTCTATACCGTAGCTATTTGCTCTGGGTTTATTTAGCTTTGCTTTGATGTATCTCTTACTGCATTTATTACCTTCTGTTTTCCTCCCTTCGCCGTCATTTTTACCAATGTTATCAGCCTGTAATATATTTTATCTTTTTCTTAAAATAGCTATACTTAAGTCTTATACAAATAATTTTATCTATTTATACGAAATACAACAGTACAAGAGTATAAAAAGCTAAGAGCATAAGCAAGATTATATTATGAACAACAGCAGATCACAGTCTTGGAACAAATAATGATTCAATTTTGATCCACATAGACAAAATTTAGATGTACCTCGAAAAGACGGTCGTAATAGTTTTGTAAAGATGAAACCGGCCAAGATCAATTCCTCTATCGTAATAAACAAACAGAAGAAACAAAACGATTAAAAACACTACCACTTTTCAAGATATTCGAAAAGCTACAGAAAGAAGTAAAATAAAAACATATTACTTATTTTCATCTTACACTGCACTGCATTTTCTATAATTTCACAGTGATAAATATATAAATTATTCGTTACAAAATATTTTATTTCCATATTTCCTGAGGTAATATTTTTCAAATGTTTTTTATTATTATTATTAGCCCTGAGACATAAAAGTTAATCATTGAATTCTAACGGTTCTTGTGAACATATACTTTTCCCACTAACGCCAATCAATAAACCGACATGCCAGATATGACGGTTTGACACCATAAATATCGGTTGTACTGACGATGATGAAGTCAATATCATTAATTTTTGGCATGGAATTAATTAGTTTTAGTAGGTAATTACATTGCTTGAATTTTTTATGGTGTCTTAACTATTTGTTGCCAGGGTTAATTTAATAGGTGTCAAAACATTTTTACTGACAAAGAACACGACTAAGACAAATTAATATTAAAAAATAATTAGCACATAATGTGTTACTTGTTACAAAAGAGCTAAGGTTCGATAATAGATAAACTGTTAAAAACGCATATTAGATGATGGTACATCATTTGAGTACAAAAAGATATATTTTCACATGTAGTAGATACAATTTCATGATAACGAATTGACATAATACATGTATTTAAACTAAACAGGCCCTCATTTATGTTTAACTTGCCTTTTTAAGTAAGTCTCAAGATGTAAGGTTTTAAGCTATTTCTGATTGAAGAAAAGGCAGAAGAAATATATGAAAACTATAAATAAATAAACTACAAGACAAGGAAGCGCATAATGAGAAGTGGTTGACGGAAAATACAGAAGAATGTGCATGGACAGAACAAGAATTCGTAACAGAGAATACAGTAGAGGAATATATAGTAGATTAAAAGTATATATCAGGAGAAGAAATACCTAATGAGTGGAACTTGGCACATAAAAGGTCGATTCAGAAGAAAGGACACAAAAACATTGGGTTTAGTATCCAAATTAGTGGGTAGCTGAATGGAAAAATCCCAGGAATCAATTGAAGAACAGATTGGCCTTTGAGCTGGAAGATTCTGCCTGATAATATTTTTTTAATTAGGCAACCAGTTGAAAACAGTGGTGGAGCCATCGAGGAGAAATTTGTCTCGGGGGAACTTCCAATAAGACACCAATTGAAAGAAAAAAAAATCCACTCAAAATTGCATAAAAGAAATAAATAAATTATATGCATTCAGATCCTTTAATTTTCATATTTAGGGGGTTTATGGGGTTGAACTTGCCTGTTTATGGTTGAAGTTTCATTTCAGCTAAAATATTTTTTTGTTTAATCAATAATTTTTTACTTTTGAACACTATGGAGGGGAAAAATTTACCCACTATCCGCCTTAGATTCGCCACTAGTTGAAAAGAGACTAGAAAGAAACTTAAATAGCACTCTTTTTAACACTCCCTATCTCGGAAACAAAGCATCTGCAGAGAAACGTTTATAAAGCAAACTGCCATTATTTTTTCATGTAAAATTACCCCCTAAAGTTTGCTATACTTAGTTAAAAAGGTTAAGAAAACCTGAGGGTATAGTTGAGTTTTAATTCCAGTACTTTATAAATGTTATAATATTCTACAGGGTAACGCGAACTTTGAGAAAAAAATCACAATTTGATTGGTACACCCGGTATACAATGACAATTTACCTGTCTAGCAACAATATTATCCTAGCGATATTGCTAAAAAATAAGGCCATAACGTATTAAAAAATCACTTAAACCGGACAACAGGTTTAGGAAATTCGAGACATTAAAAATGTCCCATTTTTAAGGTGGTGCGTTAAATTCTTGGACTAGTGTATAATGTATAATATATAGATATTGTTAAAAGTTTATTCAACGATAATAAAAAAGTATAAAACTGCGGCAATTATTTTTATTTTATAGGATCCAATTACTGAAGATTGGTCATAATTAGGGAGCGGATTTATATGCGATCAATTTTGATGAAATATGCGCATATATATGCAGTAAAAAATTACGAAATATGCGCAAGATATGCACAAAAATTAAAAAAATGCGCATTTCGAGAAACCACAAATTTTCTGTTGTATTGTATTCTGGGGGGTTCTTTTATAGGGGGGCGGCAATCTTATTTAATTATTATCTTTCAAATAAAATCATTATTTTTTATATATGCAATTTATTCACATTTTTTACAAAAACTGATACCAACAGTTACCTATTTAAAATAAAACAACAATATTACTATATTATATCTTCGATTATAATTCACTACAATGTCTTTTTCCAAATTTTTTACGAGAAAACATTTTCAGATAAAATCAGATAAAATATTTTTATAACCTGGAAAACGCCTTTCAACATCAACAGAAGTAATCGGGGCGTATTTAAAATAATTTGTTAAAGCCGAAAATTCTGAACCAAAATCAATTTCAAAATTTCCATTAAAAATTTCGCATATGTCCTCAAAAGTTTTAAAGCCGTTTAAAGACGGGATCTGATCTAAAGCATGATTATTTCAATTTCCGTTAGAAAATCGTAAAACAATATTCTCAAACAAATTCTCTTAACAATAGGGGATTTAAAAGAATCACCAGAATTATAGGTACCTACTAAATCGGGATACAAATTGTACTAAATAATAAAATTGTACAATTTATTAATAAAAGTAAATAAAATTCGGATTTCCCGGTAAACAATCATTCATCATTTTAACATCCTACAATCATTTTATAACGGCACAGTATAAAGAGGGATAACGGCGTACTATAAGTACTTTGTGCAAAGATGGGATATTTTCTAAGAAAAAAGGCAGTGAATGAGCCGTCCCTCTTCAGGTAGTTCTCGAATTAATCGAACATCCTGTGCGGGGAAATATTAATTTTGTGTCGAATTAAAAAATTTAAAATTTTTTTTGGACTTAAATATTTTTAAATAGGCACAAAATATGCATGTTTCTTTAAAAATATGCAAAATTTAGTAAAGTTCTCAAATATGCGAAATATGCATGCAATATGCATTTAGCATAAAATCCGCTCCCTAGTCATAATATTGTCATAAAATTGGTAAAAAAAATCATCATCATTGGCCGTTGTTATAAGATGTTGTTATAAATATTTTTGCTCAATTTTTTAAAGGTTGCAGGTACAATATTTCTATAATAATTGTATAAATTTAATAATAATTGTAAAAAAGGGTGATTGGGTGTCTAAACCCGATGCTATGGTCAAAAGAACTATCTAATCACAGAAAACATCTCATCTTTAACTCCATCCACAGCAACCTTTACTTTACAAGCCATGAAGAGAAAAAGGCAACGTCGCAATTGATGACGTCGGTAGTCTGACTTTCGGACTACCGCTTTCGAAACCACGATTTTAAAGTACAAATCCAAGTAAAATTTATAGTATTTTTTGAATCAAACAGGAAAATATATTAATTAGAAGCTTTTACAAAATCAAATTAAAAGTAATTCCTTGTAAATAACGTTTATTATACAAAAAAAAAACAAACAATGACAAGAATATGTGTAAAATACTTTATTTTAAATAAATAATATCTTATTTTAAAATATATACAAAATATCGCTAGAAATAACTATAAAAACAATTGCTCAGAATGTTTGATGTGCATTGTTGGGGTTTAGAGTAGATAACTTTCTTTTTTGTTATCGCCCTTATCGTTATTTTTCTTTTTATACTTCTTTGAAGATTCACTACTTTGATGGCTTTTATTTTTGTATAATTATTTTAAACAATATTACACATAATTTCTATAACAGCAGAATAAACTTTGCATGTATTTTCCCCACATTCACACTAAAATTCAAAATTTAAGTGAAATCCTTCATGCTGTTGTAAAGTTTTCATTACCAAAGATCATAATAACATCAGGTGACAATAATTGTTTTGTAAAAATAATTTTTTAAGATTGGGATTGTTAATAATAAATTCAAATGTATAACAAAGGTGATAATAAATAAATTTTACTGAATCCGTTGCTAAGCACAAACCACCCCTTTGCAAATAATCATTGTAATCTGCTCCAGTTTTCTCTCTTTTATTGTAAAAAATAAGCTGTTTGAACTAGAATCATCTTAGCAACATATATTTTAAAGCTCTTTATAATTTGTAGCACGAAATATTGTAAAATCTTTCAGTTTCTCTGTAAATTTGGTGAATCTTGTATACAAACAAATTAGAACTGACAGACTAACCGGTCTACCATTAGATGTTGCCAAGTTTCAACTTCATGGCTTGTTAAATAAAGGTGGCTATGCTCCATCGTTACAAGTATAGTTCTCTATGGATGCAAAACATGGCAACTTACTAAATCCTTGAAACGGCGCCTACTTGCATTGGAAATGGACTTCTGGAGAAGATCGACTAGAAAATCAAGGCTTGAAAGAATACAAAATGACCAAATCAGAAATATCTATAATGGGAGGCAAGTCGACCATCATAGACGAAATTCAAAGGAGACAACTGATCTGGTATGGTCATGTAAAAGAATGGACGACGACAGGCTGCCAAAACAAATTTTAGAATGAACGCCAAGGGAAAGAAGGAAGAGAGGGACGCCGAAACAATCATGGCTAGGCGGCATTTAGAAGGCAATTTCGGAAAGGAATCTTCACCCTGGCTAATGGAACGACCGACGAAGCTAGAAACTGGGAACCGGAAGGCGAAGAACGCTATAAATAACCGGGATAATAATAATAAATGACATTTGTACCATTCATCTTTTAAACTATTTATTAAATATTCCTGCTCATTGTTTGAAACGGATTGTTTTTCTTTTTCTTATATATCAAATTAATTATCTAGTGGCCAATAAAAAATAAATGAAACCCACTGGTTAATATAAATAAACAAAACAAAAAAAAATAATACACGCCTCTCAATAGCTGGCAGGTGGTCCATGGTGTGGAGTAAAAAAACGCCCTGAACTTTATTCACTGATTATAAGGGACGGAATTTAAAATGATCAAGTAAATCAAGTAAAATATTTATTTAAATTATATCTTTTCAGATATTAGCATTATTTTAACTTAAGTTCAATTTTAAAGGGTTTTTTACCACGGGTTCTAATGTGTTGTCTCTGATACTTCATGAATGATAAACATTAAATGATTACCCTGAAAAAATCATGGAATCGTAGCAAAGAGGCTATTAAAAAAATAGCTACTGATGACAAGTGATACATAACATAAGAAAAATATCAAAATAACGGAATTTGACCTATAGTATTTTTACTACAAAAGCGATATTACGTAGGTCAAAATTGTTGACGTAAGAGAACTGTCAAAACATTAGAATGTGACTTTTCATTATTGTAGTAAAAATTTTTTTGTAGTAAAAAGCTTTTGTAGTAGAAATACTATAAATAATATACTGCTACCTACAGTTTAGTGATATTTTTCTGAAGTTATTTTATTGTGTCATCTTAAGCAATTTAGTATTTTTGGTGGGCAGAAGCCACAATTTTACTTTAAAATAAAGTTTATTTGACGTTTCGATTTCCAATTCGGAGATCGTTCTCAAATTACAAAACATTAATAAATTACAACATGGAATGAAGTAAACACTTCTGTTGTATGTAGGCATATGAATTTTGGTTTACCCCCTTTTTAAAGTACAGTTCACCAAATATAGCTGAAAGTGTGAAATTCCCATTTAGTCCTGTCGCCAGGGGGGGTACAACGGCCTCCTTTATTCAGATGGACTTACCCAAGTTTTTTTCATGTATTTTGACCCGTAGAATACGAATTTTTTGGGTAACAGTTGATCCGGATGTCGATAAAATTGTTATAGACAAAGAACTTGAGGAATTACATAACAGCGATTTGTCGCAAAACAAAATATTTTTTTGTATTTTTTGGGTCATTCTAAGCAAAAAATGTTCTGGAAAGTTTTTTCGTAGGATGCATAATTTTCGAGATAAGCGCGGTTGAACTTCCAAAAAATCGAAAAATTGCAATTTTTGAACCGGCATAACTTTTGATTAAAAAATAAAATAGCAATTCTGCTTACCGCATTTGAAAGTTCAAGTCAAATTATATCGGTTTTGATTATTTGCATTGCTAAAAATTAATTTGTTTATTCTTAAACAAAGCTATAAACAGTAATAAACACCTAGTGCGTGAGTGATGTTTTCAATGATTTCTCATTTAAAATCGAACAAGTAGGTAGAGTAGGTACAAGTGCAAGCGAGGCAATATCTACGTAGGATGTATTAAAACGCATGTATTAGGTACGGGAAACACTATGTGTTTACAGCTTTGTTTACCAATAAAAAAATAAATTTTTAGCAATGCAAATAATCAAAAACGATATAATTTGACTTGAACTTTTAAACACTGTAAGCAGAATTGCTATTTTATTTTTAAATCAAAAGTTATTCGGGTTCAAAAATTGCAACTTTTCGATTTTTTTAAATTATAACAGCGGTTATCTCGAAAACTATGCATCCTACGAAAAAACTTGTAGGAACATTTTTTGCTTAGAATGAGCCAAAAAATACAAAAAAATGTTTTGTTTTGCGAGAAATCGCTATTATGTAATTCCTCAAGTTCTTTGTTTATAACAATCTTATCGACATCCGGATCAACTGTTACCCAAAAAATTCGTGTTCTACGGGTTAAAATACATAAAAAAAACTTGGGTAAGTCCATCTGAATAAAGGAGGCCGTTGTACCCCCCCTGGCGACAGGACTAATTGCCTGCGATAACAATGAAGTTAGAACGCATATACAAACGGTCTGGACCGTCAGTGCGAGTGCGAGGTCCGTCGTTTGACGAATGCGCATCATGATCGTCTCGCGTTTTCAGACTTTCAGCTATATTTGGTGAACTGTATTAATAAATGAAATAAATTTTGTTTCTGGTGCTTGGTAAAATTCTTCTAATAATTCAAGTTTATCTTACTTATTCACATTGACAATTCAGATATAAAAATATATTATACATTTTGAAGAAGATCATTTTAAAATAAAATTGCCAATATTTATGAGTTGCGTTCCTGAAACGACTTTATTGAAAGTCAGTTTATTCAATTTCATAAATAATGTAAATTTTGGGAGTAAATTAAATGTAAGACCAAATATTTACTATGTCGGGTATGAGGATATGGTATTCACATGAGGTTTTTTTCCTGGTTTTTTATTCGTGATTTACTATGCGATCACTAACAAGAGAATTTTACTACCATCGTTACATGTGGTTGTCTTGTTAAATATTGCTATGATTTTTTTTACGGATATTTTTAAGTTTAAGTTTATCTGCATGACCCATACAGAGGTTTACCGATCCATATGCGCATTTTTTCTTTCATAGAAAGATGGTTATAGTCGGTTCGCTAAACTCAGACACAACTGGCTACTGATTTTAGTAACTAATTTTGCCAGTTTGTTACAATTGGCAGAAAAATAATTACTAAATAGTTAATACTTACTAAATAGTTAGGTATTTTGGCAATTTTAGCAAAATGGCCAAAAACAAAAAAATTACCTACTAAAATCACTAGCCAGTTGTGTCTGAGTTTAGCGAACCGACTATAATATGTGCATTTATGATTGCCTCATTTTAAGCGGTACGTCACCTACTGCGTAAATTGCGCGATATAAAGTATATTATATCTAAGCCTGCTTTTAAAAATAAATTAAAAATAAAATCAAATGGTCCAACGGTTTTTCCAATTAATTATTGCTCATATGCGTTAATAAGTCATGTTCCCCCTAGATATCGCAGTAATGTTGTTCTCTCTACTGCACTACGTGGTTGATATTTAACCGTGTTGAGCTGCCCCCCCCCACTTGCAAAAATCAAAAAACAAATAGCCCTGATTTATGAGCTATTTATGAGCTCTCATATTCCGCAAACTAAAAATTTTGAGCTCGTTCCAGTGAGCAGGAATTTGATACTTTAGTGGGGGGGGGGGCTGAGTCAGCCCCCCCCCACTACTTAAAAATAGGAATATTGAATCGGTTTTTGCGGCAGAATTACGAGCTATTTATGAGCTCTTGAAATTATATAGTTTAGATTTTTGAGCTCATCCCCTTCATCCCCAAACAACCCTTTAATTGATTTAACTTAATAGAAAAATGCTGAGAAAACTTAAAATATATCGTATTGCGGATATAATTCCTATAGCTTATATACTCTAAGAATAAACTATTAAACCACGTGCATTTCGATTATTGAGCTACAACCCCTTCGCAAGAAAACCACCCTATCTTCCCGGCTTAAGAGAAAGTTGTACTTAAAATGCATTAAACTAATTATTTGGCGACTACATATCATTTAATAATTTATAAGCTTCCAAAATACGCGCATTTAGATCAGTAAATTGCAATTTATTTTGTATAGTGCAGTCACTGAAGGTAAAAATCAACGATTACCTTCAATTTCGGTGAACCTTCATTGATTTTCACGAAAATTGGTCAGTGGTTAGAGGATACGTCAAGAAACAAAGGTGACATGGTACCACCTTGCGCCTTTACCCTAAGGGTGGATACCGCCCCTTCTCGGGGTGAAAATTGTTTTATTAAAAATAACTGCACAAATCAATAAAGGAACAAATTAAAAGCAAAATTTAATATATAAAGTTAATAAAATAAGTCAATAATTAAGTATTTTCTATGGGAAATAAGCCACAATTTTACTAAAAAATGAATTTATTAACGTTTCGAAGCCCAAATCGGGTTTCGTTGTCAAAATATAAAATACTATTAAAAATAAATTATTGAATTAAAATAAATTGTCAAAATAGAACACACTTAATTATAAAAATGCCACAAGGAAATAGCTTCAGAATAACAATAAGTTAATACTTTTTAAGTTATTAAAGATCAAAGATTTTAATTATTCGTGAAAAAAAATGCATGTTATGAAGCGGTTTTTCGTAAATCACTGAAAAATTGTAAGTTTTTACAAAAAAGTTAATAGTAGTTTAATTCGTATAGCTTATATTCTAAGAATAAACTCTTAAATCACGCGCCTTTCGATTATAGAGCTACAACCCCTTCGTAAGAAAACCATCCCATATTCCCGGCTTAAGAGAGAGTTGTACTTAAAATAATTTAAATTAATTATTTGGCGACTACATATCGTTTAATAATTTATGAGCTTGCAAAATATACGCATCTCAATTATTGAATTGCCATTTTCTTTCTATAGTGCAGTCACTGAAGGTAAAAATCAACTATGACCTTCGATTTCCGTAAATCTCCATTGATTTCCACGAATTAACAATAACAACTTGGGGTTTTAACCTGGGGTATATGTCACCCCTTCTCGGGGGTGAAAATTACTTTATTAAAAATAACCCCACAAATCGAGAGAGGGACAAATTGTAAGCAAAATTTGTTATATAATGTTATTAAAATAAATCAATACTTTTTGAGTTCTTAAAGATCAAATATTTTAATTTTTGTGAAAGAAAATGCATGCTTTAAAGTGATTTTTCATAAATAACTCAAAAACTGTAAGTTTTTACAAAAAAGTGTTCATCACTAAAATTGAAGCTAATAAGAAATATAATAAATTGCTTACTTGAAAAACCCTTTAGTGTTAATTTAAAGTAAGTTATTGGTAATTAAATCTATATTGTTTCTGCGACTATTCAAATCTAAGGATTCAAGCTGAAATAACGGGAAAGAGATGCATTTTATAACACTTAGGTACTAAATACTTGTCAAAATACTTAGAAATACCTATCAAAAATGAGCTCCAGAAAAAGTTGATAGCATCAAAATCCGCTCACCAATTTTCGTGAAAATGAATGGAGATTTACCGAAATCGAAGGTCATAGTTGATTTTTACCTTCAGTGACTGCACTATAGAAAGAAAATGGCAATTCAATAATTGAGATGACTCAGCCCCCCCCCCCCCACTAAAGTATCAAATTCCTGCTCAGTGGAACGAGCTCAAAATTTTTAGTTTGCGGAATATGAGAGCTCATAAATAGCTCATAAATCAGGGCTATTTGTTTTTTGATTTTTGCAAGTGGGGGGGGGGCAGCTCAACACAGGTTTGATATTTTTGTGTCTTTCTATATGCCTGAAGACTTTCTAAATTCGTTTAGATAATTTTACAATACGAACTTACCAGAAGAACGGAACATGTGTACATATTTAATGACTTTTTTAGACTGGTTTAACAAATGTTTATTATTAACGTATGAGTCATATTTTTTTTCAAAAATGAATAACCATTTTCAATTTCGTTGCAACACGAAACAAAAGCCGCATCATTATTCCAGCTCAATCAGAGAATGCAGCAAGCACCTCTGCCGGTTTCGAAACTTTTTAGTCTCTCATCAGGAGGCACATATGCTGCTCTCTCTGACCGAACTAGGACAAACCCCGGCGTGCAGTAACGGATTGCACGAATAGCACATAAAACAACATCCAAAAATGTTACTCCACATTCTACCAGATTGAAAACAATGGGAACCTTCTCTGGTAACAACACCCAGGCTTCTACAATTTGCAAGTCATAACGAATGCTGAGACTAAGGAAGATAAGGGAATTTTACAATTTATAATTCATGTCCCATCTGCTCAAAGCGGTAAAGTTGTAACTATCGAAGTATCGTTGGAACCAACGATAATGGCTACCTTCGTACTCCAATCAGAGTAAACATGTTAATCAAAAATGAATAACCATTTTCAATTTCGTTGCAACACAAAACAAGAGCCGCATCATTATTCCAGCTCAATCAGAGAGTGCAGCAAGCACCTCTACCTGAAACTTATTAGTCTCTCATCAGGAGGAACATATGCTGCTCTCTCTGACCCAACTAGGACAAACCCCGGCGTGCAGTCACGGATTACAACGAATTGCTAGCAGTTGCCGCTAGGGCATCCCTGCTATTTCGTTCGTTGCAATCCGTGACTGCACGCCGGGGTTTATCCTAGTTGGGTGAGAGAGAGCGGCATATGTGCCTCCTGATGAGAGACTAGTAAGTTTCGAAACCGGTAGAGGTGCTTGCTGTACTCTCTGATTGAGCTGGAATAATGATGCGGCTGTTGTTTCGTTTTGCAACGAAATTGAAAATGGTTATTCATTTTTGATTTATGTTTACTCCCATTGGAGTACGAAGGGAATTCTCGTTGGAACTTTACCGCGCTGAGCAGATGGGACGTGAATTATAAATTGTAAAATTCCCTCATCTTCCTTAGTCTCAGCACCCGTTATGGCTTGCAAATTGTAGAAGCCTCGGAGGTGTTACCAGAGAAGGTTCCCATTGTTATCAATCTGGTAGGATGTAGAGTATCATTTTTGGATGTTGTTTTATGTGCTATTGCTATTAGATTGAAAACTTAGTTTTTTTAGTTTTTTAGTTTTTTTTTCATATTTTTTTTATTCATATTTCGATTTTTTTATTCATTTTGTCTTATTATTTTTGTTACTATTTTATGCTAAAATGTAGAATGAGGAAAATATAATATTATGTAATATATTTTGTTTTGTTAATAAATTATAATTGTTATTGTATTCACTCAGTACTAAACGTGTGAATTTTAACAATATTAGTTAGTAGTTAACAAAGATTAGTCCACAGGTTTTTGACATAATAGCAAAAGAATTTAATATGACATACTCATCTATGAAAATTAATAACATTAATAATTTAAAATAGAAATTGGTGGCATCAGTATTGAACAAGTAATGGAAACAATATACCTTAGAATTACACTGGCCAGCTATGAAGACTTGGCCAAAGAAGTGAAAACTCAACAAAAAAGCAAAACACTATATAGTGAAACCGACATTATTAACACTGATATGAAGTCAACAATTTATAAATCCAGTGTAAGACCATTAATTACATAGGCATTAGCCACAACACAGGCTACCATAACTACTGGAAAGGGTAGAAATGAGAGTACTGAGAAGAATTACAGGAAATACGCTGAGATATGGAAAGAAAATTGAAGACATCAGAAGACAATGTAACGTGCTGCGTATAAACGAATGGACACTAAATGAAAAAAAAAAAATAATGGAATAACTACATAAGCAGAATCGGGGAAACCGGTGTGGTCCAAATAGCAAGATATAAATCACAAATCGGTAGAAGTCTGGGCCGACCGTGCAAAAGATGGAGTGACAACCTTGCATGGCGGTATTAATCCTCAATGAACAAGCAAAATATAAAGAGAAAGAAGAAGAAGAAGACATTTCTTAATGAAAATTATTCTACATTATATGCAGAAATACTACAACAACATCATGAAGGCTTTCTTGTGATGATCTTCAATGTTATATTGATATTAGAAATATTTATGGCAGATCGGTCTTAGTTATTTATTCCTCTGTTAATAGTTAAGTCTTAGTTATTTAGTTAAATGGTCTATTTATGATGATTTTTACCCTAAAAAATAGTGCATTGTAAAAAGTTTCAGATGTATAAGCTTTTCCTCAATACCTCTCTGCTCAGCAATAACAAAGTCGGCTATGATCCCAGTACCGATGGTCACTTGTCTATCAGACTGTCAAACCCTGAGCTGGCATGTACCTCCGATCGTGGTTGGCCGGTAATTACACAGCTTACTCCGATACACTTAATTATAAATGGAGATCGAGCCAGTTAAACGGTTTTTAATTGGTTGTCAACTTGTTATTCGATTACATTTCAACTGTTTCGGAGTGAACGGATGAACAACGCCTGCTCGATGGAGTGCTTTTTAATTTTCCTTCAAATCGCTTTAGTCTTCTCGATCAAAAATCGTCCAGTGGGTACGTTTCACCAATCACGGCCTATCGTGAGATAATGACAGGTGAAGTCAGATGGACGTATGTGCATGAGAGGTGATAATGAATGTTGTTTTGATACGCTACAATAATGTTTATAAAGAAAGGATGTTAAAAAAGAGGAGAAATTTTCTTGTCCAGATACTGAAAATTTAAAAATTTTGTAGAGGATTATTTCCCGTGTGTATGTCGTGTTTTAAAATAAAATGAAGCTATTGAAAAATTGGAAAAAGCATTGTGTACGTACTAAGATGTTTTTACAGGGGTCGAGCGATGTTACAAGATACAGGGTCGATCTGACGTCATCTTCAGAGCTTCGAGGGCCTCAGTCTCCTAAGACCCCAGACACTAAACTGTTAACATGTCACCCCAGTATTGCTGGTACGGGAGAAGGATAGTTTATTTATACCGTCGATGATGACATGGTCCGCTGGAGTAGCACTTGGGTGGGAATTGGCGCGAAGATTCTTGACGGCGGTAGTTGGATTGGTAGAGGTCTGCATGTCGAAGGCAACCAGGTGCTCTTGCCGTCATCTCTTTTATTTAGACAATTTGGCCATTTTGTGTTTCTATGGCTTCTCGCATAGTTCTAGTTTTGTAGAAGCGAATGGTGGCTATGGTTCTGGAGTGTTCGAAGTCAATTTTGTGACCTGTATGAAGATGGTGTTGGCCTAGAGCTAAAAGTGAATTGGAATTGCGGACAGATATGGAATGTTCATAAGTCCTATTTGGGATTCTACGGTTGGTTTGACCTATGTAAGATCGAGGGCAGTCTGCACAGGGAATTTCATAAACTCTGGATTGCTCATTTGGTATGTTGCTTTTGACTGATCGGACAAGAGATGAGAGTTTTTTAAATATTATCTTTATTCCTCGTGGTTTGAGGATTTTCTTGATTTTGTCAGGAACACCTTTGATCTAAGGAAGAAAAGGTTTTCTATGATTAGAGTCGTCTGAGTCTTTGGGTTGAGATCGAGCGGGAAATTTAAATTTGTGGAATCTTCTGTCGATGTGATTTTCACTGTAACCATTTTGTATCAGGGCTTGTAGGTCTACTTGGATTATCGCAAAGGCATACTAACCCCAATACAGGGGTATTAATAGTAGTAAGTTTATTATTTTATATTATTTTGCAGGAGTTCCTTATTTCTTTTATTTAAAAGTATTTTGCAATTTGTTGAATACCAACAATAAATAAAGAAAGGACTAAGGACTAGAAGGATTTTACCCACTGGTAAAATCAAAGTACAATTTTTAGAAAGTTGTGTAGGAAATAATTACACGTTATAATTACTAACTAATTAGTTCACAAGGTTACTCTAAATGGCAAGTCCAATAGTTTGAACCCTTTTAAAATACGCTGTTCTTGGGAATTGTCTAGGAGGGTAAGTGCAAAACTGGTTTTCATAATCCTCCAACTTGGCAATGTATGCATCGCTACGTTTTTTGATAACTTCCTATACCGTATCCATTTTAGGGTCTGGGTGAATGATTCTGTTGTTGATGTACCAAGGTGTATTAGTGATGGTTTTGAGGGTTTTTAATTGGAACCATTGGATGATTTCGATGTTGGAGTTACTGGCTGTTCCACATAGTTCCAACTTATATGTCCAGATTGGCTTAAGTATTGCCTTACAGAGCAGAAATTTGTTATCCAGAGATAGTCTTGATGAACGGCCCATTAACCAATACATATTTCTGAATTGGAGACCTAGTTGCTTTCTCTATGTACAAATACGTTTCCTCTATATCAGACTTCCGTCCAAATGAATGCCAACATATTTTACCTCGGTGGCTGATGGTAATTGGTGATTATTTAAAGTTGCAGGAGGACAGGTTCCTCTTCGTGTTGTAAATGTAACATCAATAGATTTTTCTTCATTGACTTTAATTTTCCATTCCAAAAAACACTCTTGTATTCTGTCTAGATACACCTGAAGGAGATGCGAGGCATAAATAGGGTCAGTATGTGAGGCTAGGATTGCAGTATCATCAATTGGAGGTATATTTGCGGTAAACAAGAGATACAAGGTAGGTCCCAGCAAGCTACCCTGTGATACACCAGTTTTGATCTTTTAAAAATATTTAAAATAGGCCAAATACATATGGCGAAATAAGGTTTAGCTTTGAATGAACTTTTTGACGAATTTTAGTACATTACTGATAAATAGCTTTTCTATAATATATCACCAAGGGCATAAAAAAAACTTTTCAAACTAAAAAATTATGTTTTAAAAAGTTAGGATCATAGTGCGACAGATTCGTGCAAATATTATAGGAATTGTGCATTTAATGATAGAAGCATATAATTTGGACTACATTACATATACTACACGCATAAAGGTTCAAAATTAGATAAGAGGCCATCTCAGATTTTACCCTTTACAAAAATGGCAAGCACTCAAAATGGCGACGATACATATGTGACTAATAGCACGATAACTTTTGAACGAAAAGTCCGACTTCAACCAAATTTGGTATATGGGTCCTTTTCCTTTTTTGGTGTATAAGATCAAGCTCTTGAACCGGAAGAATCGGTTTACCATAAGTTGTGTTTTTCCTGATTTTTTATGTAAAAATATGCTGTTTTTTTTTTCAATTCTTCCACCCTGTATATATTAATTTTTTTAAAAGGTAATTCCGGCTATGAAAAGAGCGTAAAAATATTTTTTAGGAAATATTTTAAACTTTTAGTTATGTTAATTATCATTTAATAAACGCATAACACTACTTATCTTCACATGCTCCTATGTTCGACAGATTCGTGAATATATTATAAGAATTATTGTGCATTTAATGGTAGAAGCATATTAATAATTTGGACCACATATTCTACGCATACAGCAGTTCAAATTTAGATATGAGGCCATCTCAGATTTTGCATTTTACAAAAATGACGGGTGTTCAAAATGGCGATTATACATATATGACTAATAGCACGATAGCTTTTGAACGAAAAGTCCGATTTTAACCAAATTTAGTATAAAGGTTAATTTTTTGATGTGTAAGACCAAGGTCTTGAACCAAAAGAATCGGTTTACCAGAAGTTGTGTTTTCCTGATTTTTTTTGTAAAAAATATGTTGTTTGTTTTTCAAGCCTTTCAACTTGTATACCTTAATTTTTCAGAAAGGTAATACCGGCGTTGAAAAGAGCGTAAAAATATTTTTTAGGAAATATTTTGTACCTTTTAGTTGTGTTCATTACCAATTAATAAATGCATAACGTATCTTCACATGTATCTATGAACCTATGTGCGGCAGATTCGTGCAAATATTATAAGAATTATTGTGCATTTAACGGTAGAAGCATATAATTTGGCACACTACACATATAAAGTTTCAAATTTAGATATGAGGCCATCTCAGATTTTGTCTTTTACAAAAATGGCGGGCATTCAAAATGAATCTGGCGCACATAAGTACATGTGAAGATACGTTATGCATTTATTAAATGGTAGTTAACATAACTAGAAACTTTAAAATATTTCCTAAAAATATTTTTACACTCTTTTCAATGGCGGTACTACCTTTTTGAAAAATGAATATATACGGGGTGAAAGAATTGAAAAATGGAACATCATTTTTTATATAAACAAGAATGTGTGTGTACTTTGTACGCACGTAAGAAGTTATACTTCTACTACATATTATGTGATTTTTAAGACTATACCAAAAATTTAAAAAAATAAAAGAATAAAACGCACACAAACACATTGAAAAATGCCACAAAGAAAAAATGATTTCTGGACGATAATAATTGTTGGCAAAAGTTTTAAATACGCATTTGCTGAAAAAAAATTATATAACAAATATACTTACAATCATAATATGCATAAAAAAATAAAACTTGCATCGGGAATTGAACCCTTGAATTTCGTGCCGCTTTGACTCGTAATCGAAGCGTAGACTCACTCGTCCAATCGCACATTATTTATCATGTGGAAAAATACGGTAACTGAACGTTTTACTGTTTGACAATTGTTTTGAAAATTATGTAGTTTAAATTTTGTGGAAGAAAATATAAAAATATAACAAAACAGTAAGAAAACAATATATTAGATGAAGATTGGTAGAACTTTTGTTGGTAATCAAATTAAGTATGTAAATCAAAGCATTAAGTACATACCTACTAGATAAATAAATCTACGCCAAAAAATCATAATTTAAAAATAAAAATCGAACCTAATGTGGGATTCCTCTCTAAAATCCGCATTCTTGAGAAAATAAATGTATGTATTTCAACCTAATCCAAATGTATAATTACAATATGATTATAATAAAAACTAGGTACTTACCAAATTAGAATGAGTTTTCCTTGTCCAAAATAGTCCAAAAGTCCAAAAATATAGGTATATGAAAACTATTTAAAAAGGCAGTATAACTATTAACTAACTTTTGTTTGTTGTTTCTTTTCACACAAATTTTAAAACGCAACAGCCATAAATAATCTAACTACAGCTGTGCCACAGCCACCATATTGAATAATTTTTGACATGTCATTTGAACATCCAATCAGAACAAAGTTATAATGCGCATGCGCCCGGTCGCTAGGTTTTCCCATATAAAAATTTACCCTCTATCGCCGGTAAAGAAGTATAACTTCAAAAACAGTAAAAACACAACTTCTGGTAAATCGATTTATCTGGTTCAAGACCTCGATCTTATTCATCAAAAAAAGAACCTTTTTGCCAAATTTGGCTGAAATCGAACTTTTCGTTCAAAAGTTATCGGGCTATTAGTCACATATGTATAGTCGCCATTTTGAATGCCCGCAATTTTTGTAAAAGGAAAAATCTGAGATAGCCTCATATCTAAATTTGAACCTTTATATGTGTAATACGTGTGGTCCAAATTATATGATTCTATCATTAAATTCACATTATTGTTTCACATATCTGCTGCACTATCAGGCACATTATGTGTACAAGTAATATAGTAGTTATGAATTATACATTGTACCTAACCATCTTAGTTTTTTGATGGATCTGTCTGTTGTAGCACACTCTTTTATTACTCGTACTAATGGCTGGAACAATATTTATATGAAGTAATTTTTTGTGAATAAATAAACGATTTATTTTTAAAAACACCCTATATCGATAAAAAACAATATTAACTTTTCTCTGTTAAATCGAATAGTAAGCGGAAAAAAATCTGAGCCCTGCTTAAGCATGCTGTCGGTTTTCTAGGGCGATCGGTTCCAATTAGGCCGTTAATTGAATGGTAAGGGTGGGCGTCGTTCGCGTCGCGGTGCTCAACTGGAAATGGGAAGAGACAGATCGAAGCGTTCTTAGATTGACAAGTGACAGTCACGGGACTTCGGAACGTAGCCAACTTAAATTGGATTTGTATTTTGTCTCGTTTCAGTGGAGTCGGAAATAAACATGAGGAGGTGGGTGGAGTGGCAGTTTGTTACCGAATTTGATTAGGACAAGATTAGTCAAGTGTTTCTAGTGTCAATCGTTAAGAAATTGTTGAACAATAATAAAACCTATTTTTGATTGTAAAAAATATAGTTATATTTAAAAAGTCTACATCAGGTACCTAAATATATTTACCGGAAAATTGAAAATATATACAAGCAAAACGTAAAGCTTCAACTTTCAAATAAATATCAAACAGACAAGCGTGGATATTATGGTAGGGGAGCCCAAGCGGGGATTTTGCAGTTACTCGAGCGCGTCAGATTATCAAATGGGGAGAAACCTGGTACCTTGCAGATGTACCTCTACCATATATTGGCTCTTAACACAGAGGAGTTAGTTAAGGGGTACCCGAAAAAAAAATGTATCCTTAAAAATACTCGAAATTGTCAGATTAAGATAAGGTAAGTTAAGGACAAGCAAGTTAATTAAAAAATCTGACGATTTGCGCGAGGCGTAAGAAAATGGGCGTGTTAAAAAGTTTCACAAATAAAGCGAATAATTTGCGAAATGAACATTAAATCGAAAAACTAAAAAATGCTTGTTCAATATTTTTCAAAAATCTATCGAATGATACCAAACATTAACTTCCACGAAAAGGGGTCAGGTTTGGAAACTTCAAAAAACACTTAATCAATATTTTTGAAAAATCTATCGAATGGTACCAAACACGACCCCCACGGAGGTGGGGTGGAAGTTTACTTTAAAATCTTAAATAGGAGGCCCAAATTTTTATTCCAGATTTAAATTCTTTACGTAAAAATAAACAACTTTTATTCGAAACATTTTTTCAAATTGTCGAGAGATGGCGCTATACTCGGAAAAAACGATTGTTGGAAATGGAAAAAGAAATTAAAAATGGAAAGTATCCACTAAAATAGAAAACTTTACTTAACTTTTTTTGGTTTTAGGACCTACTCTTCACAACCCAATAGGTCCCCAAATCGTTCGAGTGACTGCACATTTAGCATACTTCGCTCCCCTACTATTACCGAAATTAGGAAACTAGAGAGTGGGACTCCCATAACGAGGAACACAACTACAGGTCGCAAAGAAACAATAATTAACGAAGGCAAAACATAAACAGGCAAATAAAGTCACCAATGAAGAAATAGTACGGAGTAGGGATGGCGGTTTTTGACAAAACACCGGCACCGGTTTCAGTTATACCGGTTTTTTTGCTTACGGTTTAACCTGGTCCAGCCAAAAAAAAAACAGTTTTACAAAAACCAGTTTTTAGAATTAGAATTAGAAATGTGCTTTATTGTCATAAAAAATTATACAATTTTATCGACAAAGCCTAACGCGTTTTCGGTTTTTTTTGATCCAATAGGTTACAATTTGCAATGTTACATTTACAATGCACTTTAGATTGCGATACTCCACTCGGCTCTATACTCGATATCAATATGATCAAAATTAGTACTATCGAAAGAACATTAACATCAATATAAATAAAACACAATTTTTAATAAAACCATTTTATTCTATTAATTATTATATTTATTTACAATTTTATTATTATATATTTATTGATTATTATTAAATATAATATAGCGTAAATATTGCAATAATATACAATTTAACCCAACCATACTTAAAAAGAAAAAACCGGTTATAACCGGGACAAAAAACAACCGGTTATTGCAAAGTAAAAAACCGGTTTTAGGTTAAAACCAGTAGGTTTTTCCCATCCCTACTACGGAGGATGAACACAACCGCAGATTTGGTCAACATCGTGAAGAGCCGTAAGCTGCAGTACTTGGGACATTTAATGAGAAATAAAGGCAGATACGAGCTACGCCAATGCATTTTACAAGGCAAAATTGAAGGAAAAAGGGCCCCAGAACGAAGAAGAATATCCTCAGAAAGACCTCAACACAATTATTCCGTATAGCAACCAACAAAGTCATTATAGCCAGAATGATCGCCAACATTCGGAACGGACAGGCACCCTAAGAAGAAGAAAACATTAACAATGAAACTAATCAGTTTATGCCAGAAAGGAGACAACTTACTAGTTCAAATCAAACGCAATTCTCAAGAATACGTAGAAATAAATAAAACACGAACTTAAACCAAGAATTTAATAGAACAAGTCATAGAAAACAATAGAGACTTCAAATGTCTAAGCTCAATACTGGGTGTTCAGAAAATAAGCAAAATTAAACGTTAATAATAAGAAAGAGGAGAAAAACATAAAATAACAAAAGGTAGTTGAGCACTTCTTCACACTACTTCACAGCCTTCTACAGCCCGCAAAGGCAGCCTAATAAACCAACAAAAAAGAACGTCAAAAGAAGATTTAAAAATGTGGGATCAGTATTACCAGAATATAGAGGAACCCAAAACATCTCTATCTATATATACATTAATTCGATAGGAACAGCTTTAAAAAGCTAGAAATAATAAAGCTCCTGGTAGAAACCGATAAAACACGCTGGCTTTCGCAAATTACATCAGATCATCTGCTGACAACGAGAACATTGATATAGAAGAAATGTAAACACAGTGGAACCTCGATAAGTCGGATTAATTTGGACCGCGGCCGATCAGGGTTATCGAAAATCCGGGTAAGCCGGAGAATATGGTAAAAATTAATAAAATACGGTATATTTACAGATAAACTCCATTATAATTGCAAAAATATGAAATACATATGCACAGAACATCTCAAGAAAAAGACCTGTCTCAGTCAAAGTCAAAAAATCTTTGTTTTGTCTGATGAAAATCAGTCCGGGTTAGCTGGACTTCTGGATTATCGGAGGCCGACTTATCGGGGTCCCCCTGTATTAACTACCTGTATTTCTTGCCTTCATCGCCTTAAATAAAGACATTTGACAGTATCGATAAGTAGACCATAGAAAAAGCTATTAAATTTGTAGAATATAATAGAGATGTAGAAAACTGATAAATAATATACATATACTGTACTTATACAGTGAAAGAGGTTTTTGAAATATAGAGTGGGGACGTCTGAGTTTGAATAAATTCATTATCTCGAGAATGGTCAAATTGGAAGAGAAATACTCAGACAGGTCGATTTTTATTTTTAAATGATAACTTTTTGGCATATACATTACAATTTTTTGATACACATTTCATAATAGTGACGTCTGGGCATGATGACGTAATCGATGATTTTTTAAATGAGAGTAGGGGTTATGTGTTAGCTCATTTAAAAGGTAATTCAATTCTCTATTCAGCGATATAAACAATATCATAATTATTTGAACAGGGTGGTCAAAAAAATAATTCTTGAATTATATTAGGTCACACAAAAAGAAGAATGTATGTAATTTAATTGAAAATACATTTTACTGTTGCCGAAAACATGAAAAATATTTATTTGATAAATAAATATTGTTTTTCGCGTAAATTCAATATTAAAGGTGCCACCCACCTGCCTCTTAGCAGTTTGAACGTATAATTTAAGCGAAAAGCGATGTTTATTTTCCAAATTACCATTTTTTTTTCTGTTTTATAGCAGGAGTAAAATGTATTTTTAATTAAATAAATTACATAAATTCTTCTTTTTGTGTGAAATAATATAATCAAGTACATTCAAATGGGAAATAAGCCACAATTTTACCTAAAAATGATTTTATTAACGTTTCGACGCCCAAGTCGGGTGTCGTTGTCAAAATACAAAATAATACTAAATAAACAAAAATGTTGTTGCTTAGTAAAAAATTCTTCTAATAATTGATTTAATCTGACTCATTTATATCGGCAATTCAGACATGTATTATACATTTTAAAGTAGACGACTTTAAAATGATATTGCCAATATTGATGAGTTGCGTTCCTGGGACGACTTTACTAAAAGATAGTTCATTCGATTACATGAAATCAATCCCAACTCAAGAATATCCGCCATAAAAAATCATAGCATGTGATCTGTCTTTAAAAAGACAACCAAATGCAACGGTGGCAATGAAATTCTCGCGTTAGAGATTCCATAGTAAATTGGCTTATTTCCCATTTGAATGTACTTGATTATAAAAATGCCACAAGAAAATAGCTTCAGAACAACATGAAATAATATAATTAAAAAAATATTTTTGTGACCACCCTGTACAAATAATTATGGTATTGTTTATATTGCTAAATAGAGAATTAAATTACCTTTTAAATGAGCTATCACACAACCCCTACTCTCATTTAAAAAAAATCATCGATTCCGTCATCACGCCCAAATGAATGACGCCATTAGTATTATATATATGCCAAAAGGACCTAATTTATAAATAAAAATTGACCTGTCAGAATTTCTCTTCAGATTTGCCCATTTTCGAGATAATAAATTTATTCAAACTCAAACGTCCTCACTGTATATGAAAACGCAACTATGATAGTACACCTAGACGGAAACACAAATGGCATCCCCATTAAGAGAGGAGTTCGACAAGGCAACATATTATTGTCAAAGCTGCTTAATCTAGCTCAGAAAACTTCCTCAAAACTACAAATAGGTAAACATACTAAACCACCTTCGCTCTTTGAGGACATCATGATTATAGCAAGTTCATTAGAGCTCACTAAACTATCCTGGGGAACTCGCAGACAGCTCCCAATACGTCGCACAGCGGTGAATTTCGCCGAAAACCTGGCCAAAATGTAAAAATCTAAGTTTATAGGTATACCCTGAGAAATTTTATATGAACCTTGCTCTGTAGGTTTTTGAGAATCATAAACGGTCGTTAAGGGTAGAACAATACAAGCAAATCATGCATGGGCGCCCATCTAAAAATTTTTTAGGGGAGGGGCCAGACGTTAATATGTTGCACATTACATTTTGTATACTTTGGATGACAATATATTATAGTTTAAAGCAACAGAAAAGCTAGGGGGGCCGTGGCCATGCCCATGGACATGGGCGCCTATGAGTTTATATATTTATATTAGTGTAAAGTTGTGATTGAACGACAGCGGACCAAATAAAAATTAAGTATGTTATACGATAATATTGGGGCATTATTTGGTTTTCATTTAGCTTAGACGGGCATAGACGTGTATTATTTTGTTAGTTTATAGTGGATGCTATGTCTGGAGGTAAGTGGAGTATTTTAATATACTTTTTAGACTTTTTTCTTCGTAAAATAGACTTTATTTACAACATGTTTGAAAATTGGCCAGAATTTTCAATCGTTTTAAGTCTTCGAAGTTTTAAAAAGGGAAAAGTAAAAAAGTCTACTTTGCTCAGCAAAGATATTTTGTTTAATAAATAGTTCAAAATGTATATAAATATTCCTCAAAAAATCATCTGCAGCCAAATGCATCCTTAGAGGAATTTTTCATTTTATAGGAATATAACATGCTGTTAAAATATTTACAGATTTTTTACAGAAGATCCGCCGTTTTTTGTTATTTTTTTTTGCTTTCTTCTTCTTTTTCTTAATATTTACGTCCTTTTACTCTTATGTATAATTCTGTTTTTGCTTCGTTACTTTTATATTTTTTAATAATTTTGGTCGTGTGAGTCAAAAATTTCAATTTTTTAAAAATGAAATGCATAAACGAAACTTTGTGTTAAGAAGCCACACATTGCAATTGGTAGGTAATAATTATAATTAATCGGATCCATTTACAAAACAATTAGGATTTATTAAGAGTTGACCTACCTATTTTTGGCTTCTTAATATAAAGTATCGTTTATGCATTTTATTTTAAAAAAAGGCAAATTTTTTGGACTCACACGACCAAAATTATTAAAAAATATAAAAATAAGAAAGTAAAAACATAGACCTATACATAAAGGTAAAATGACTTAAAGATAAAAAAAAAAGAAGATGAAAGCAAAAAAAATAACAAAAAGCTGCAGTTCTTGTGTAAAAAAACTGTAAATTTTCTGGATAAACTGCTTCATATTTTGTTCTTACTTTATTAACTGTCCATAACATTAAAGTCTCTTAATGTAGAAATTCTCCAGCAAGTTATAGTTTTTTAAAATGAAGAATTCCGCTAAGTTTGCAACTTGTTGCAGATGATTTCTTAAGGAATATTTATATACATATTGAATTATTTATTAAGCAAAAAATCTTTGCTGACCAAAGCTGACTTTTTTTGTTTTCCCATTTTAAAACTTGGTAAACAGAAAACGATTGAAGATTCTTGACATCATTTTGTAAATATGTTGTAAATAAAGTTTATGTTAGGAAAAGAATCTAAAAAGTATATTGAAATACTCCACTTACCTCAAGAAATAGTATCCACTATAAAATAACAAAATAATATACGTCTATAGTTTTAAACGAAAACCTAAAATGCCTCAATTGTATAACACACTTGAATTTTATTCGGTCCGCTTTCGTTCAATCCCAACTTTACGCTAATATAAATATGCTATATGCTTGTATTGTTCTACCCTCAACGGCCGTTTATGATCCTTCGAAACCTACCTATTCATATAAAATTTCTCGGAATATATAAACTTAAATTTTTGCATTTTGGCCAGGTTTTCGGCAAAATTCACCACTGTGCGTCGGCCTAAAAAACAATATTGCAAAATACGTGGCAAAACAGCACAAAACAGAAATACATGGAAAACACTGAGGGATATCTATATCCAGCAGTGGATAGATCCGGGTTGAATGATGATGGTAAACGTTACGAAAACGTGTACGAAACAGGAAAAATTTGTTGAGTAGTTAATTTCTGAATACTCTATATTATTATAACATCGTGAACATAATATAGAGTTCGATCAATAATCTCTTTTCATATAACTAAAGCAAAAATTTAATAATAGACTCCCTATATACACACAAAAATGTCCTTTGCGGCTGTATACGTACCTCATATTCTCTCTTCTCTCTCTCTCACCTAATTTATTATCGTTCCCCCTAATACATCGACACGACCGCGTCAAAGTGTTGATACCCTAAGAAAGAAAAATGTATTTCTTCAGATGTGTGCGAGTGTGAGGGTTTCCTTAATCCGATAAATCAAATCAAAGATCACTAGATCTTTCTCAGACAGAACTTATAAGAGCTTATGGAAGCTCTACAAGAATAGATCGACTCCTCCGTGCGTTCGTTTCCCGCTTTCTAAACTCGATTTTCTCTTTTGAGGTAAGTAGACACATTTTTGATGATTTTCTTTAGATAAACAATGTTTTGATCTCTTTGCGATGTAAACTGGATTATAGGTTTTGGAGGGGTGCAGGCTCAAATTGATCAACAATATTTAAGTCACTAAATAAAACATAGAAAAAGTTTTGAATTTGTACAGCGGTTTGATCTGAGAGATAGAGATTTTTTTATTACAAAAAATTTAATGTAAGTAATTTTTAATTAAATATTTAATTTTGTAAAAATGAAATGAATAGCAACTAAAAGTAAAAAAATTCTTTTGCATAGGTAAGCCGGCAAAATATAGATATTGTTTTCAAATATCATGTCTATATTTTTTCCACTTAACTACAATTTCAGTTAAAAAATGGTGTTGATATATAATTAATATCTACAACAATAAGACGAACATGAATAAACCTACTAAAAGAACGAGAGAGATGTAAAACATAGGATGCTGGTTGCAAAATATGAATCCCTTACCTGTAATATAGGGATCTCTGAACACTTCTCCTTCTTTTGCCCTTTAATTCGTCCAATTTTGAAGATAGGCTTCTCCCAGTTTCCTCCATTCGCTTCTGTTTAGTGCTTTCTGTTTCCAGTGCGTTCCTCCTATCTTTTTAATGTCGTCTTCCCATCTCATCTGGGGCCGTCCTCTTGCTCTCTTTCCTGGCCATGGTCTCCATTGCTCTATCGTGGTATTCCACCTATTGTGCGTTTGTCTGGAGTTATAACCTGCGAAGCTCCATTTTAGCCTGGCTATAATATGTTGTCCTGCGTCTTTGACTTTTGTTTTATTTATTACCCAGTTATTTAACAGACAAAAAGCAAAACAACTGGGTCTGAACACTACTGGTTTAAAAAGCTTTTTGGACAATAAACCAGGAAATAAAGAGAAAACAAAACATACGTAAACAAATCGATCAAAACACTAAATTATACAGAAAAACAAAATATTATAACTACAAACAAGTAACTAGTAAACGCCTTTTGGTTGCCAATGTGTACTTTTATTCTTCAAATGGGAATACCAGGACCCGATGGGATACCAAATGAACTCCTGAAATGCGGAGGAGAAACCTTAATCGAAAACATAGAGATCCTCTTTCAAGAAATAATATGTAGCCAGCGTGTACCAGACCAGTGGAGGACGAGTATAACAATACCTATACACAAGAGAGGAAACAGCAAAGACCCTAGCAACTACCGTACCATCACCTTGCTGAGCACAACTCTTAAACTCTTAACAAAAATACTTGCCAATAAAATAAATGAAGAATACACAATTAGTGAGGAACAACAAGGTTTTCGGAAAAATAGGTCCACAATAGACGCCATATTCATAGCCAGACAAATTACTGAGAAAGCACTGGAATATAATAAACCTGCATTTATGTGCTTTATAGATTTGACTAAGGCCTTCGATTTTGTAAAATTGGAAGATGTGCTAAGATTGCTAAAGGGGAAAAATCAGCTCAACAAGATGATAAGGATAATTAAAGACATTAATACGAAGAACAAAACCAGAATAAAAGTCGAGAATGAACTAACATCGGAAGTAGAAATTTAGTCATGGACAAAATCATACAAAACATTAAGGGTACTGAAAAAGGATATAAGATCTATAAAAAAGATATAAGGCGGAAAAACAAATAAAAATCCTCTGTTATGCTGACGACGCAATCTTAATCTCCGATAACGAGGATAACCTACAGCGAATGACACAAACTTTCAATACAGTGGCGAAGAACTACAACATGAAAATATCAACAGCCAAGACAAAATCCCTGGTAATGTCAAGGGAGCCCATAAGATGCAAATTAGTAATTAACAACGAACTAATTGAACAAGTCTCGAGGTTCCAATATCTGGGAATCGAAATATGTAGTTATGGAGATGTTAAAGAGAGCGTCCGAAAGCAAGCAAATAAAGCCAATTACGTGTCAGGATGTCTGAGTGATGTCATCTGGATAAACAAAGATATGAGGCTGGAAGGGAAAGTACACATATAAGTGTAAGACCGATCATGACGTACGCGGTAGAAACAAGATGTGACACAGCAGAAACCAAAAGGATACTGAGAACATCAGAAATGAGAACGCTGAGGTCAATAACTGGGAAAACACTGAGAGACAGAATACTGAACGACAGAATAAGAGATCTCTGTAACATACAAGATGTAGTACGGTGGGGAAGACAGAGACGACGAGAGTGGAATTAGCATGTGACGAGAATGGGCAGTAAGAGAATAGCCCGTATAGCTAGGGATTCGAAGCCAACAGGCAAGAGACCGATAGGAAGGCCCTTTAAAAGGTGGCGAGATAGCTGGAACTCAACATCACAGCTACAAATACAAGCTCAAAATCGGTAAGAAGAGGCCAAGAGGCCTATTATAAGAAGAAGAAGAAGAATTACTCACTATCACGAAGATCCTGGCTTTGAAAATGGGGCGACGTTGGTTGGGTCTAAAAGCTCTCAAAAGCGATGCAAACTGCTGAACACTTGCGCCACAGGGATGTGCAACCACGGAGACCTAACAGGGATGTTGCATGGACCTCGTCTAAACTCACAATTGATTCTTGACGGATCTTTTGAGAAAGAGATTTACACTTTTGAGTGAAGTACGGCAACAGACGGAGGCGCAACAGGCGCAAAAGGGTTCCTGGTATATTGAGTAGTCGTTTTGAAACACATGTGTTTTAGGTACACAATAAGTAGATAACCTACATAACTAAACACTTGTTGTCTTTTATATTTGCAATGTTGGCAGTGTCGCAGTGAGGGATGGATTTTAATATCTAAATTATTCGAACAATTGTTTTTTTTATGAGATGAAGTTTTCGATCCTAATAGCATTATTAATAATATTTATAAAATATGAAAATATTACTAAAAGATTTATAAATCGAAAACTTATTGGTCCATTTCCTTGGTAACATCTCCAAGGCTCCTAAAATTTGCAAGCCAAATGGATGCTGAAGCGAAGAAGACAAGAGGGAATTCAAAAAACTTACAATTCACGACCCCGTCTGTTCAGCTGGTAAATTCCAACAGAAATTGGACCTAGTTACTCGAAGGAGTAAAGACCAATATAAAAATAAAATAAAAATTTTATTTTTAATTCAGTTGCAATGCGAAGGCAAAACCATTACTTTTCAATTAGAATACGGAGCGCAGTCCAGTCCCTTGAATCTCGATTTTCGGCTCTTATTGGAGCCTTCATCGGAAGGAACGTAGGCTTGTTCTCCATATCCCAATTGATCCGTACTGAGAGGTTTTCCCACCCATTACAACTGAAGTGAAAATATTAGGTGACTAGCGTCATCTGGCAATTAAAAGATGAAGTTTTCGGTCCTAATAGCATTATTAATAATATTTAGAAAATATTAAAATATTACTAAAAGGCTCCAATGAAGGCTTGGAAAAGCTTCATTACTTGGACTATACAGATTACTAAAATAAAATATCACAAAATAACATAAAAAAATAGTCATAATTTGGTACCCCTAGGGCAATAATATGATTTTCAAACAATATTTTCCACTACACATTGCTATGGTCCCTAAGATCTAGGCCAAGGTTTTCATTGTTTGAAAAGAAATACATAACCTAAAAAAATCAGATTATATAATCTTCCCAGAATTTTTTAGAATTACTTTAATCTTTTTTTTTGAGAACGATCTCCGGAGTTGAACCGACACGTCAAAGATTAGTTATTGAAAAATTTTCATCACACAAATAATTGTGGCTCAAACCCATATAAACACAATGCCATTAGACATGCCACAAGAAAACAATTTTAGATCATTACACAATAATAGTTGTCATATTATCGTCTAAATAAAATATATTTTTGTGTATAAAACTTAAAATGAGAGAAGAGAAGATTATTTGTCGCCACCACTGTCTTACAATTCAAGATTCCGAATTTCTCAATAGAACGCAAATATTATCACACAATTTCGAATACTAATAATTGAGGCAAGAAGAGCATCCTGTGTCTCTTGCATGATAGAACTTACACCTTAACATATGCAAATTATGGAAAACGTTCCAACTACCAGAACTAAAGAGCTACAGCTATAGCTAGAGAGAATTATCTCAGTTGCTTATACAAACAAAAGGTCTCCCCGTACAAAGGTATTGCTCTGTTTGAATTTGATTACTTATGCTGAAGTTTAACAACATTGTCACAAATCAATTGATTCAATTTATAAGGGCTGAACTACTGCTGCCTACTGCGAGATACGATGCTGCTGATGAATTTTGATTAACGTTTTCGTCTGATTTGAATCAAGGACAATACAAAATAAGCAGGATTTTTTCATTTTTAAGAATTATTTCGGTAGCAATTGTAATTAATAATTAAGTTATTCTTTAAACAGTATTACCAGTATAACTCTTTTGGCGACTTGTACCTGTAGTAGAAAAGATAATAAAATTCGAGTTTTATGCATTTTTAGATTAAACATTAATATCGAAGCCTTCTTCTTCTTCTTTTTATATAGACATTACTCTGTCGATTTTCAATGTGCCTCCAGTAAGTTTTCATTCCATTTTTTCGTGGTCTTCCCACTGACCGTCTTCCTATTGGGGAACCGTCTCTCGCCGTCCTTACTACTCTATTTGTTGTCATTCGGCTTATGTGGTCGTTCCATTCTACTCTTCTGCTTTTTACCCAGTTATTAATGTTGTCCACCTTGCATCTCCTTCGTATATCTGCACTTCTAGCTCTATCCCACATCGTCTTACCATCGATTTTTCGCAATGTTTTCATCTCTGCTGTTTCTAGCATTCTTTTTGTCCTTTCTGTATCAGGTCGTGTTTCTGCCACGTATGTCATTATTGGTCTGATGACTGTTTTGTAAATTCTGGCTTTCACTTCTTTTCCGATGTTTTTATTTCTCCATATTGTTTCATTCAGGCAACCTGCGGCTCTGTTTGCTTTATTCACCTGATCTTCCACTTCTGTTTCGAGCTTTCCGTAGCTGCATAGTGTGATGCCTAGATATTTAAACTCCATGATTTGTTCTATTATTTGACCCTCCAGCTCTAATTTACACCTTATTAGATCTGTTGTTATAACCATGTATTTAGTCTTTTTTGGGGAAATTAACATGTTAAATTTTCTAGCGGTTATATTAAATTCGTGCAGCATAAATCATCTTCACTTTGAGAGATTAGTATTGCGTTGTCTGCATAGCAGATTATTTTAAGTTGTTTTTCTCCCATTTGGTATCCTTTTTTTGTTCTTACTTTTTTATTATTTCGTCCATGATCAGGTTGAACAACAGAGGACTCAGGGAATTTCCCTGTCTTAACCCATTGCCAGCTTCAATTGGGTCAGTTAGTTCATCATCTACATTTATTTTTATTGTGCTCTTCTAGTAGATATTTTCGATCGTTTTAATTATTCCTAGAGGTACCTCTCTTGCGTACAATAAATCGATAACGTCCTTTAATTTGACCCTGTCGAATGCCTTCTTAAGGTCCACGAAACACGATTTTTCTTGAATCTGCCCCATTATAAATATAGCGTCGGTGCATGATCTTCCCGACCTAAAACCTTGTTGTTCTTCTGCTAATGTCATAATTTTATTCAGTTTGTTTGTTATCACTTTGGTCGTTAATTTTAGTGGTGTATTTAATAAATTAATTCCTCTGTAATTCTCCGGGTCCGATTTTTCTCCCTTTTTGAAGAGAGGTATTAGGATGCTTGATCTCCAATCTTGTGGTATTCTGTTTTGTTCTATTATTTTTTGGATTAGTTTTAATAATTGTTTGGCCAGGTCTTGTCCTTCATACTTTAGGGGTTCATTCGATATTCTGTCCTCTCCTGGTGATTTTCTATTTTTTAATTTCCTTAATGCTTCCGTTACCTCTGCTTCTTCAATATTTGTTCCTTCGTTTGTTGTCACTTCAGGTGTTGGTGGTTCGTTATCGTTATCTTTAGCAAACAGAGATCGAAAATAGTCTGCCCAAGTTTCCTTCTGAGTGTGTTTCGTTTTTATTAGTTCGTTCATCTTTTTTCTTTGTCCTCTGATCATTCTCCATATTTCCTTTTGTGTTCCGTAGAAGTCGTGTTCCATCTGTTTTGAGAAACTCTCACAGTGTTTTTTTTTATTTGTCTGACTAGAGTGTTTGTTTCGTTTCTAATTCTTTTATAGTGGTTGTATGCCTGTTGTGCTTGTTGTGTTCTGTATTGTAAAAAGGCTTTCTTCTTTTCTTCACATTTTATCTTCACTTCCTCTCGAAACCATGGGGTTTTCTTTTTTGATATATTGGTATTCGTTACTTTCCTCTCTCTAAGTGATTCTGTTGCTGCGTTAATTATGTTACTTTTGAGTTTTTCCCAGCTTTCCTCGATGTTATTGTTTTCTAGTATTTCATTATCAGCAATCTTCTCTGATATTCTTTTTCTATATAAATACTCCGTGGATTCCGTACTTAGTCCTTCGACTTTGATTTTTGTTTGTGTTGGTGCCACTCTCTTAGGTTTGAAGCATTTCATGGTGATTCTAATTTTATATAATACTAGGCTGTGGTCACTACCTACATCTGCTGAGTTGAGGCATCTTACGTCAATTATTTTTGATGGATGTATATCTCCGTTAGTTACAACATAATCTATCATAGACCTTTTGTCCACGGGTATTATTGAATGTATATTTGTGTTGGTCGTTGTGGTCAAAAAAGGTGTTGTTTATTCGAGGTTCTTTATTCGTGCAGAAGTTTATCATCATTTCTCCATTTTCGTTTTTGACATTCTCATTATGTTTTTGTTTAATTCCAGGTATTGCTTGGTTGCCTATACGAGCGTTAAAATCCCCCAGTATTATCAACTTTCCTCTAACTTGATCTACTAATATCGAAGATCTACTAATATCGAAGACCCAGTACTTAAATTAGATAAAAATTCCTGGAAAGGCTGGAATACTTTACATGCCTGGGTAGCTCGATTGACTGCAGGGTTGAAAGGTTGATGAGGAAATTTCGACCAGAATAGAATTTGCACCAAAAAGCTTTATTAGCTAGCATTCTGTATTGTACAATAGAAGTCTGTCATTGACCAAACATCTGAGTCAAAGAGTATTGAAGTGCTATGGTGTATAGTACAATGGTACAGTAGATGTGAAACCTGAACAACGAAAATAAAAAATCTTAACAAAGTATAAGAGTTCCAGTTGTGGTGTTACCATCGTATGCTCAGAATCCCGTGAAATGCACACATATCTAACCAACGTGTGCAAGAGGCCATGCATAAAGAGCGAGAACTGATTAACATCATAAAAATGGGAAAGCTTCAATACTAAGGTCATATAATGAGAGGACCTAAATATCGCTTACTCCAGTTGATCATTCAGGGCAAAATCAAAGGAAAACGCTGGGTTGGAAAAAACAACTGTCCTGGCTGCGTAATATTAGACAATGGACAGGTTAAAGGGTCGAGGAATTATTTCATATAGCTGCTGACCGAGAAACACTTTATCAGCTTATTAATACGACGATATCCAATGTTTGTAAACAAGAACGGCACACCAAGAAGAAATAAGAAGGAGACTAAAAACATTATAAGCCTCAGATGCATTGTCGATATCGTCAAATTTGACAAATGGTTGATTCGGATAGATAAATTAAAACAAAAATGGATTTATTAGTAAAATATAATAAAAGGCGAGGCAATGAAGCAGTAAGCAATTATAGACAATAATTTTCTACAGCAAGATGAATAACTATGCAACTTTTTTCATTCGATTTAGGAAAGTGTCAGGAAAGTTTGTGAATAAAATTCAGGGTGCTAAAATTAAAATTAAAGGAAAATAAGGAAATTTAAAATAAGGAGAAATTCAGTTCCAAAGCAGATAGAATAGGAAAAAAATTAGAACTCAGAAAATATGGACAGCAATGAGTTCCATTTTATTGCTTGTGGGTTTTTGAGGTCGCTGGATACAAATATGATAATGTCGATGGTCTTCGAGTTACTTGGTACCCAGGTGGATCTCATCTCCTGGAGTTCCGTGTTATTTTATTCCAAATCAGTCGACAGTGACCACTCCGGGATTTTCGAGGCCACTGAATACATTTTAAGTATTTCTCAATTATTTTGTTTTTAGAATAATTTTTCTCTTAGTTCCTCTAGATTTCAAACATTTATTAGTTTTCTTGTTTGTACAACAATATCTTTAATTTCTATCGCTTGACTCCTATTCTATGTTTTATTCTAAGGATAATCCTTGATGCCCTGATGACCTTATTTTCCGCTGTATGATTTCAATAATTTTCATGCTCAATATGAAACTATTCATTAATCTACTCCTTACCAATATCCTACTACTGTTTCACCCCACTTCCAATCTACCCATACATACATTGCTGAGACATCGCAACGAGCGAATCTATCTCGGCCTATATTAATTATCTTGAGCCGCTGGGAAGACAACAAAAGTGCGTGAGACTTTCTTTGGGTTCAAACTCTTCTCTGCTGACCCGCAAAGGCAACAAAAGTACAAATAACTTTCACTTGTGTTAGCTTCAGTGTGCAACACATATACATCAGTTGTAGATTTCTTTGGGTGCAACTATTAACTCTAACTTTTGTCTGGGTTCTATGACCATTGAGCACACGCTTTTATTCTCTATGCAATAGTCTACGACAATAATTTGACAAATAATAACCGTTAATCTGTTAAAAACAATTAAAACTCGTGCACAAAACAGTTGTTTAACCGTGTATGAAGCCGGCTTATGTGTTCGGGAGACGCGGATGACAGTGACCAAATAGGACCTTGGATACCCCGTTAAATCTCCACTTACCTTCCTAAACTAAATATAAACATAGAGTCCACGCAACAGAAATTATATTAATATGTACATGCCCGTATTGTACCGGGTGTCCCAATAAGAATGGCTCTCGGCCATATCTCAGGAACCGTTTATAGTAGAGCTTTGAAATAAAACATTTTATAAGAAAAGTTGCCTCAGGAAAAGCCTGGAAATTATTTTCATAATTGTGGGTCCACCGCTAGAGGGCGTAATTGAATATCAAAAATAAAAAAATCTAAATTTTACAAAATTGTCCTAATGAAGGGGCACTGGAAATCCGATTATTGTATTCTTCATCAAATTCTGCGCATATTTGATTTAACAAGTTTAACTCCTTTGCAAATAAGAGGTGGGGGTGAGTGGAACCTTGTTATGAAAAAATGGCTGTAAGTCCGGTTCTGCTAAATCAAATTTTGAAAACTGGGTCTTGTTGAAGACAGATTTTTTTCTTCAATGTAAGCGTGATAATTTTTGAACCATGCTAATAAGTAATAAGCCAGCTGGAAGGCGTTATTTAATTTTTTTCAGAAATCTAGTTTTCTTTGGAGGACCTTGGATACCCCGTTAAATCTCCACTTACCTACCTAAACTAAATATAAACATAGAGTCCACGCAACAGAAATTATATTAATATGTACATGCCCGTATTGTACAATATAGAGGGTGTTTGGTAAAGAATGGACTATAGCTTAACCTTAGATTCCTGAGCTTAAAATAGGTCGATTTAAGCTAACTTATCTTAGTACAAAAGTTGATAATAACCGAAATAAAGGGTGTCAAATTTAAACTTTTATTTTATTTATTTTTGAATATTTACTGACAGGCTTGGGACAATAACACGAATTTTGGTAAGTTGTGCTGGTATTGTATAATCTACTAAATTATGTTAAATAAACATTTCTAGCTACTACCAGAGGCGTACTACGAGAGAACGTGAATGGTTGACCCTTCCCAAATTCTACGTCACTGGCGGAATTGCTATTTTAGTGCAATTTTTTGATTCTACAATATTTTCTATGTAAACAATATACTCTTCATTCGTAACGATAAAGCCCTTAGTTTTCGAGATATTTGAAGCTAAATCGAAGGAGAATACATTAATCAAAATGAGTGTGCCTTTTCATTTTTAACTTCAAATATCTCGAAAACTAATGACTTTATCGTTACAAATGAAGAGTATATTATTTGCATAGGAAGTATTAAAGAATCTAAAAATTATGCTAAAATATCAGTCTCATCAGTGGCGTAGAATTTGGGAAGGGTCAACCATTCGCTTTCCCCTGTCGTACGCTTCTGGTAGTAGCCAGAAACGATTATTTAACATAATTTAGTAGGGTGTACAGTGCCTACACTTTTTGCAAAGTATTACACGGATATGTAAAATTATTTTAAGGTATTCTTTTTTTTTTAAATAATTTATTCTTTATTTAAAACTTTAAGAACTATGTGTGCCCGGTACTATACAACTATTTGACATATCCTTATGGTACTTGGCAGAAAGTGTAGATACTATACACCAGGGGTAGGCAAATACTTTTAACTGCGGGCCAAAATGAAATTTTCGAAATGTCTGCCGGGCCGGAGACCTATACCCAGTATGTACGGGTAAACCCCTGCACGGGCGACATCCCAATGAGGTCTGCCAAGACAATGTCGACAGTACAGCGTCGAACTATTGCTTGACATCAGGAAAGATGTTCCCTGAAACGGAGGGTTCATTACTGGCCATTTAGCATAAATAGGGAAAGCATAAAAAGGCTGGGTCTAAATGAAGATCTTTACAAGACCATGCAGAAAGCTGTACTACTCGCAACGGTCAGATGTGTACGAAAATTTTTGGGAGATACACCTGCATACCAAGTCACCTAGGGCTCGATAACACGGAAAGAGTCTCACCAGAGCTCAATCCTTTTGATACCGTAGGTATCTGGGATGAGTCAATTTTCCCCTTAGAGGGAGTGTGTGCCGTATGGCTAAATCTGGATAAATTGTCTTACTTTTGTGTATATGCAAACAATTTGTTCTCAGTAAAATTACGAAATTTTGGATATGGTCCATTATATTAAGCCATAACAGGGATCCAGATAAAAAATGAGATTAAGAAATTCAAGAGAAGCCTTTTTGAAGATGAGGAAATTTCTGAGCAACCAAAGATACAATCTGCAAATCTGATATCGGATGGTAAAATGTTATGTCAAGTCAACCATCATAGTCGAAATTGAAAGGTGTAACTTATGTAGTATGGTCATGTAGAAAGAATGGACGACGACAGGCTGCCAAAACAAATTTCAAAATGAACGCCAAGGAAAGAAGTAAGAGAGGAAAGTCGAAACAATCCTGGCTGGGTGACATTCAGAAGACAATGTCGGAAAGGAACCTTCATCCTGGCGAATGCAACGACGGACGAAGCTGGAAACTGGGAACCGGAAGGAGAAGAACCCTATAAAAAACCAGGATGATAATAAAAATGTTATGTCCACTCTATTCTTCGTTATTGGATTGTTAATGCTAACTTATTAAGAAAGCTGGAAGCTTTTGAGATGTGGCTTTTTAGGAGAATTTTGAAAATACCATGGACCGATCATATTACCAACGAAATGGTGTGGCACAGAATGGAAAAGGAACAGAGAATTTTGACCATCATTAAAGGGAAAAAGACATCAAGGAGAAAGGGCACTAATAAATGATAAGTACGTTGTTGTAAGTTGTTGCACCAGCTGATTATGAAGGGTAAAATCGAAGGAAAAGTGTCCTGATAGACGACAAATACCCTGGCCGAAAAATATTCGCGCCTGGACCGGATTAAACACACAGACGCTTTTAAGAAAAGCAGAAGATAGAGATTCATTATTTATATGAACACTACAAACACTAATACTGTTGATTTCAACAAAATCGCATAAAAGAGATTAAGAGCGTAGGCGCAAAATTTCGGACCAATGCTTTTTAAATGCATTCCTTTTTTTTCGAATCCTGAAAAAACTAATTAATATTTTAAAAAAATTTTAATTCAGAATGAAAGATAACATTATTACCGAGGGCCAAAAGTCCCTTAGAATAAACAAAAAGTTTCTTTTGAATGAGGTATTTAAAATTAAAAATCACACTAATTTTCTTTCTTTTTTTTTTCACCCCTGCGACTTACTAAAATAAGCATTGTAGAAGTTTTCAGGGACTTTCGGCCCTCGGCAGCATAATTTTCTCAGGATTCGAAAAAAAATGAATGCATTTAAAAAGCATTGCGCCTATGCTCTTAAAGAAAGCTTGCGGGATTTCTCAACGGGCCGGATAAAGTAAGCAAAAGGGCCGGATCCCGCCCGCGGGCCGCCTTTTGCCCACTCCTGCTATACCTACCCTACTAAATTATGTTAAATAATCGTTTCTAGCTACTACCAGAGGCGTACGACAGGGGAAAGCGAATGGCTCACCTTTCCCAAATTCTGCTCCACTGATGAAACTGCATAATTTTTAGATTGTCCAATACTTTCTATGCAAATAAAATACTCTTTATTTGTTACGATAAAGTCATTAGTTTTCGAGATATTTGAAGTTAAAAATGAAAAGGCACACTTATTTGGATTAATGTATTGTGCTCCTTCGTTTTTAGCTTCAAATATCTCGAAAACTAATGGCTTTTTCGTTACGAATAAAGAGTATGTTTTTTACATAGAAAGTATTGGAAAATCAAAAAATTGCACTAAAATAGCAATTCCGCCAGTGGCGTAGAATTTGGGAAGGGTCAACCATTCATGTTCCCCCGTCGTACGTCTCTGGTAGTAGCCAGAAACGTTTGTTTAATATAATGCAGTAGATTGTACAATACCAGCACCACTTACCAAATTTCGTGTTGTTGTCCCATGCCTGTCAGGAAATATTCAAAAATAAATAAAATAAAAGTTTAACTTTGACACCCTGTATTATTTCCTTTATTACACTAGTCAACAAATAAACAAAAAAAATTTGCGACAGATGTTAAAATGGCTGTACCGTGGAGTTTAAAGCGCCCTGAATGCGAATTCAAACACTAAAATTTTCCACCACGTATAGATTTTGAGTTATCTTCTTCTTGCCGTGCATTTCTGCGCAGGGGTCTACGCGTACATTGTCTTGTCAGGTGAAATGTTAGATTTTGAGTTATAGAATGCATCAAATATTGCTGTTTATTATAAAAATTCTTTTATACTATATTCACACAAGTTCAGAACTAGAAACAAAAACTATAGTAAGTTTTTTGTACACAATTTTGTGCATATCCCAATTTTCCCATAACACTATGTGGATTAACACGAACACACATTTTATCCTGCATAGTAAAAAACTAGGATAGCTCCTGGTTACGGTTCCTAAATATTATAAGTTTTACTGGCTAGTAAATTCCATTTAAAAAAAATCCATTATTGTAATCTAGAACCTAGAGTTAAGCATGTCCTTTGGACAAGTGAAGGTTTCGAACTAAATCATGGAATTCGGCTTGTTGGATGCAATAAGGTGCTTTTCGTCGCTTTCGTGAAAATTAGAATCATTCTTTTCTGATACATCATCGGGTTTACTTTTATCGCCATACATTTCCAAATCTTCCTCCCAATTTGCCGTGGGTCCTGAAACTGGTAAATCTTCTCCATGGAAAACCGACTTTCTTGCTGAGATAATATCTGGATATTCAGTTTTATGCTTGCTTTTTCTTGAAAACACAGACACTTTTGTCATGCATAAGTAACAGTCGTTAAAACGGTTTAGAACTATATAAGTTTAAATGGGTAAGTTTACTGATTAAGGATTACCTTTGGTTTATTCTTTATTTAAATGTTATTGTGTTATTCGTAGACATTTTCGATATCCCAGTGTTGTCAAATTATGCACAATTTTTAGAAAAAATGTTATGTTGATAACATCACTCCCCGATATATTACAAATGACTGTTTAAAAAAAATTGGTAAAATATTCATAACTCAAAAATCGTAACTAATTTTTTTTTGAAAAAATCATAACTCAAAAATCTTACGTGTTAGGAACTTTTTATCATCATAATCATATTCAGAGAGCAAAAATTAACAAAAAACAGCATACATATTGCATTCCAGTCGCAAATTGGTTGTAAACTAGTGTTATCAACTTTTGTACTAAGGTAAGTTAGCATAAATCGACCTCTTTTAACCTTAGGAAACTAAGGTTAAGCTATGGCCCATTCTTTACCAAAACACCCTGTATATTATGTTGTTTATCTACATATTGGAATTAGGTATTGGTATTGAGTGTTAAAATTAATGAAAACCAGAAAACGAAATGTTGACTTGACTGATTTAATTTCAGACAAACCGAAAATACAATCAATTGTATTCTTGGAAAGATCCAAACGGAAAACAAGTAATAATTAATTGAAAAGCCAAATATTGGAGCTTCCTTCATCAACGTTAACTCTCGACTCTTCGATAACATGTAGTAAGGGAAAATTAATAATTGAATTCTCAAGTTATTGTCGAATATGAATATTTATACAATAAATTAAAACATCTGAATGTGAGTTTAAAATTAAAATTAAAATGATAGATATCAGAAAGTTGCTCAATTTAGTTGCTCAAAGTAGATATTTCGTAAATCTATTTAAGTTCAATATACAGGGTGTAACATAAATACAGGTCATAAATTAAATCACATATTCTGGGACCAAAAATAGTTCGATTGAACCTAACTTACCTTAGTACAAATATGCATACAAAAAAGTTGTAGCCCTTTGAAGTTACAAAATGAAAATCGATTTTTTTGAATATATCGAAAACTATTAGAGATTTTTTATTGAAAATTGACATGTGGCATTCATATGGCAGGAACATCTTACAGAAAAATTATAGTGAAATTTGTTCACCCCATAAAAATTTTATGGGGTTTTGTTCCCTTAAACCCCCAAACTTTTGTGTACGTTCCAATTAAATTATTATTGTGGTACCATTAGTTAAATTCAATGCTTTTAAAACTTTTTTGGCTCTTAGTAGTTTTTCGATTGGGCAGGTTTTATCGAGTTGCGGCTTCTTTTTTAATATGTTTACATAAAAATTTTATCGGGGTTTTGTTCCTTTAAGCCCCCTAAATATTTGTGTACGTTCCAATTAAACTATTACTGCGATACCATTAGTTAAACACAGTGTTTTTAAAATTTTTTGCCTGTTTGCATTTTTTTGATAAGGCACCTTTTATCGAGATGTGGCTTATTTTTTAATATGGTTCAAAATATACCTAAAAATGTAAATCATAAATAAATTATTTTAATATTATTACCAAGTCTCCATAATCGTACTTAACCATATTAGCCTAATAAAATAAAAAAAAGTCAATATGTAAATTCGTACAGGTTAAAACAAATTTTATATCAAAGTTTAGGTGGGTACAAAAGATATTTTCAAGAAAGTATCCAAATCATACAAGGGGATCATTGTTTAAATAATTAAAAAGAGGTCATTTTTGCAAAAAAATTACTTTTTTAACTGCTGAGGTCATTCAATTACTAATGAAGGTCTATAGGATTTTTTCTGCAAAGTTGAGGGGTAAATTTTTCACATAAGACTTACTAAATTAAATTTGACCCCCTATTTATTTAAATAATTATACATAAAACTTTAAAAACAAATTTGCAAAAAATTATTTTTGGCGTTTTAAATAAGCAATATAAAATATCTTATTTTACAGAATAAGTTGCACTATGTTACCAGTATTAAGGAAAAAAAATTGGTCGAAAAATATTTAATATTTTTTGAGATATTGAATTTGTTTTTTAAATGTTTCTATATTTTCAATTGCAAAAACGCGGTTGTTGCCAAAGAAATATTCACCTCCTTAAGATCTCATTATTTTTATTTTTATGTATGTTTTCGATAAATGTATTGGTAAATTCAAATTTCAGTTAAACTCCCCACTAAAATGGCATTTGAAAATTATTCAAATTTGTTTATAATTTGTTTTTTTAATAACGTCGCGGGGATTAAGTATTTTGAAATGCCGTTTCCATAATTGGATTCCTGGGAATTTTTTACTAATTAACAAAATTTTTTTGTCATTTTTCTTCTTCTTTTTTTTTCTTTGAGTTATATTACTATGGGCCCTTTTAGGGTTAAATTTTATTAAGAATGTCGAATCTCTGATTCGTAGATTCTAGACCTAAAAATATTAAGATTTAACTAAAATCTCTTAAATAAAATGTGGCTACTTACTGAGTTACAGGGTGTTTTATTTAAAAATTTAAAAATTATTGTTACCAAATACTTTAAAACTATTTGACGTATCCTTATCATACTTGGCAGAAAGTGTGGCTATTATACACCCTATTAAATTGTGATTAATAAACGTTTCTAGCTAGTGCCAGAGGCGTACGACAGGGGATAGAGAATGATTGACCCTTCCCAAATTCTACGCCACTGAGTGAATTACTATTGTAGCGAAATTTTTCGATTCTCCAATACTTTGTATGTAAATAACTTTATTGGTATCGATAAAGTCATCAGTTTAAGAGATATTGGAAATTTAAAATGAATGAATGAATGAATCAAAATAACTATGCCGTTTTATTTTTAACGACCAATATCTCGAAAACTAATGACTTAATCGTTACCAGTAAAGAGTACATTATTTAAGAGAAAGTATTGGAGACTCGAACAATTTCGCTAAAATAGTAATTCCCTCAGTGGCGTGGAATTTGGGAAGGGTCAACCATTAACTGGCCCCTGTCGTACGCCTCTGGTGGTAGCTAGAAACTTTTATTTATCACAATTTAGTAGACTCTATAGTACCCACACTTTCTGCCAAGTATGATAAGGATATGTCAAATAGTTTGAAAGTACTTGGTAAAAATAATTTTTAAATTTGTAAATAAAACACCCTGTAACTCAGTAAGTAGCCACATTTTATTTAAGTGATTTTAGACCAATCTTAATATTTTTAGGTCGAGAATCTACAACTTAGAGATTCGACATTCTTAATGAAACTTAACCCAAAAAGGGCCCGTAGTAATATAATGCCAAGAAAAAAAAAGAAGAGGAAAAAAAGACAAAAAAATTTGTTAATTAGTGAAAAATTCCCAGGAACCCAATTATTGAAACGGCATTTCAAAATATTTAATCCCCGCGACGTTATTAAAAAAATAAATTATAAACAAATTTGAAGTATTTTCAAATGCCATTTTAGGGAAAAATTTAATTGAAATTTGAATTTATCAATACATTTGTCGAAAATATACATAAAAATAAAAATAATAAGATATGAGACAGGTAATTATTTCTTTGGTAACAACCGCGTTTTTTCAATTGAAAATAGAGTAACATTTAATAAACAAATTCAATATCTCAAAAAATATTAAATATTTTTGGACCAATTTTTTTTTTAATAATACTGATAACATAGCGCAACTTATCCTGTAAAATAAGATATTTTATAGTGCTTATTTAAAAAGCTAAAAATAATTTTTTTCAAATTTGTTTTTAAAGTTTTATGTATAATTATTTAAATAAATAGGGGGTCAAATTTAATTTGGTAAGTCTTATGTGAAAGATTTACCCTTCAACTTCACAGAAAACAATACTATAGACCTTCATTAGTAATTGAATGATCTCAGCAGTTAAAAAAGTATTTTTTTGCAAAAATGACCCATTTTTAATTATTTAAACAATGATCCCCTTGTATGATTTGGATACTTTTTTGAAAATACCTTTTGTACCCACCTAAACTTTGATATAAAATTTGTTTCAACCTGTACGAATTTACATTTTGATTTACACGTAGTGTAATTTTATTTTACTAGACTATATACAAATATGTGGTGGATTTGACAAATATTCAAAATATCTCGATAAAAACTCGACTTTTCGAAAAAGTACTAAGAGGCAAAAAAGTTTTTAAAATATTGTGTTTAACTAATTGTACTACAATAATAATTAAATTGGAACGTACACAAAAGTTTGGGGTGGTTTAAAGGAACAAAACTCCCATAAAATTTTTATGGGCTATCTAAATTTCACTATAATTTTTCTCTCAGATACTACTGCCATAAGAATGCTGCGTGTCCATTTTCAATAAAATATCTCTAACAGATTTCGATATATTGGGAAAAATCGATTTTTATTTTGTAATTTCAAAAGGCTGTAACTTTTTTTTTGTGCACATTTGTACTAAGGTAAGTTAGGTTCAATCGAACCATTTTTGGTCCCAGAATATGTGATTAAATTTGTGACCTATATTTTTGTTACACCCTGTATACAGGGTTATACAGTCATATATCATATGTCTCTCAGACATGGAGGTCTACAAAGGAAAATATGTAAAAAATAGAAAAAACTTAAAAATACATGGAAAGGCATATGCTTACCATTAAACTATCAGACAGGAAATGAAACGAATAGATCCGTAGCAAATCAAAAGTGAGAGATGTCTCAACTCAAGTATCAAAGGTTAATGGAAGTTCGCCGAAAATACACTAAGACGGAAGGATGAAAGATGGACCCAGATGATTATACAGTGATGTAAGCGCGCTAATTACCGACAAAATAACGCAAAAGGTGGAAAACATATTAAGTTGTGAGATAAAAAGAAATTAAACTAGTGGAGGTGGGAGATTTAGAGAAAAAACCTATAGATAAAATTACATTATATTTATTATTTCCCACCTTTAGACGTATCAGAGGAGTATGTCAACCAAATGTCAGTTGCCAAACTCGTCCGATACGTCTAAAGGTGGGAAACAATAAGTAGAATGTAATTTTATAGGTTTTTATCGCTAAATCTCCCACCTACACTAGTTTCATTTCTTTTTATCTCACAACTTAATGTGTTTTTTTTATCTTTTGCGCTATTCTGCCGGTTATTAGCGCGCTCATCACTGTAGATTGGAGACCGTGGAACCACAAACAAAAAAGGGAAATGCCGCCAATACGTTGGTCAGATGACCTGGAGAAACATGGACAAAATGGGTGCAAAATGCTCAAGATATAGAGGTATGGAAGAAGAAAGAAGAGGCATTTTCACAATTTGTAAGCGTGTTTATTTATTCGCCTAATGTAATATAGCCAGTTATTTGAGTTTTTCGGTAATACAGTTACAGATAAAACTATTGTACCGACGTTAGATCTCCAATCATTATTTTTTGTTGATTCTTTATCGTTGAAGTATTACGTATTTTTATGAATATGTTATGCTGGACTCTTTTATGTATATAACCATTTTATTAGACATTTCACAAGCTAATAATCATTGCATAATATGAAAAGTGTTCTTTGGCGAATTACCATGATTCTTGGTATTAAAATGTCGGTGGGAGTGTTTTATTTATTTTTTTATTTTGCAGTTTCCTAGCTGACACGTCACATTTAAGTGAGTTGGTATTTGTTAAAGTTGTTACTTTCGCCAATGAGGGATACAGACTGTCATATCAATCAATCGACTGTTTCTCGTGTAGTATAGTGATACCTACAATGAGACTATAGAAAACAAACAGTGACCTGGTCAAGGACGAAAGATGTTCAACTCCAAGAGGAAACCAGTATTTGAAACTTCAATATTTTGCGGAATCGCACACTTAATTAACCATATTATAAGACACAATGTTACAGTTACGGAGATGTTGAAGAGGGAGTACGACAACAAAGCTTAAAACCAAATAATGCGACAGGATCTCTTAATGACACAATCTGGAAGAGCAAACACCTAAGACAAGACACAACAGCAAAAATCTATAAAGCAGCAATTAGACCTATATTGACATACACGGCGGAGACAAGACCTAACACATCTAAAACGAGACGACTACTAGAAACAACAGAGATGAAAATACTTCGACCAATACCAGGGAAAATTCTTTTTGATAGGAAGAGAAGCGAACACATAAGAAGATCATGCTATGTAGAAGAGATAAATGGATGGGTGACAAAACGGAAACAGGAGTGGAACGAACACATTAGTAGAATGAAAGAGGATAGGATAATACGAATAGTACGAATAGTACGAGATAAGTCACCAAATAGACGAAGAAGTATTGGCAGACCAAGAAAAAATGGTGCGATAATTTAAACAATTTAGGAGGCTAATATTGAAGAAGAAACAGACTTTAACGCCTACATACAAGAAGGAAGAAGAATAATAATTTGTTAATAAAAGGTACTAGATTTAAATAGGGCGCGAAAAAAAAAAGACAAATATATAAACTGATTCAATTTATATTCGAGTGAACATCGGTCGAAGGGAAAAGAAAACCTCATTTGGGTTAAATAATGGAAATTAAAAACGGGTATTATCTAAATCTGAATCGTTTAGATATTCTTCGGCGATACAGAGCTTAGAGCCCATTTAATTTTTTATATTGCTAATAACTCATAAATATGTTGGATGAGTATCATTTACGAAAGCGATCATGATACATAATAAAATTAAAATGATCCGAATGAGCAGTTAATAGTACAAGAAATATTAGCCCCAGTAATTATATAAATATTTATTGAAAAATCCTTCATTAAATGTAGAAAAATATTTATTTAAATCCCTTTAAGGGCTACATCACAAAACGTTTTCGATTTTTACCAAAATTATCATCAGTGTTAAGAACAGGTTAATTGCAATCTGAGCCACCAAAGAAATACCAGTGTGCGAACCCTTTAAATGGTATGAAAATGTGTTATAATTGCATATTTGCTTAAAATTCCATAGGATGGACAATATTTATAAAGAATTAAATCCTTGGATAGAGTAAGACTCTCCCATCATGTGGGTTGCAAAGTAAGTAGATGTGTCTCTACTAGAAACAACAGAGATGAAAATTCTTCGACGAATATCAGGGAAAAGTGTGTTGGATAGGGAGAGAAGCTAAAATATAAGAAGATCAGGCAATGTAGAAGACATATAAATGGATGGGTGACAAAACGGAAACAGGAGTGAAACGAACACATTAGTAAAATGGCAGAGGATAGGATAGTACGAATAGCACGAGAAAAGTCACCAAATGGACATAGAAGTATTGGCAGACCAAGAAAAACATGGTGCGATAACTTGAACAATTTAAGAGGCTAATATTGAAGAAGAAACAGGATTTAAAGCCTACATACAAGAACGAAGAAGAAGAAGATAAGACACAAATGAAAAACAGTCGTGAATGAACTTAGATATCAAATGCAGGACAATTATTCCATATTGCAGAAGATCGAGAAGCTTTCGCAATGGTGATCGCCAAAGTGATCGGCAGATAATTCTGATATAGCACGAGAAGAAGAAGAAGACACGATACAGTACAATACCAGAAAAATGGAGGATAAGCGAACTAATCTTGTTGATCAGAAAAGGCGATAAGAAAAAAAAACAGAAAACTATAGAGCTAGTAGAGAAAATCTACTAAGACTCTGGGACTTACAACTAAAATTATGCAAGAACGAATAAATCTATGTTTGATTGACTTGAAAAAGACATTTGATATAGTAAACCTTAAAGATTTAATACATCTCTTGTATAAAAAGAGATTTTGCTATATAATCGCGATACAGGTGGACGTATTACGGACTTATATTAGCCCAGTTGGGATAGCATTTGACCTTGCATTACGAGCTGCCCCAAATTTTATTTTTCTGATTTTCAGGGAGGGTCAATATTAGTATAAATTTAAAATCTCGACTGAATTCCACCGTTGCGTTAGCCGCCATCTTGATTTTAAACGAGAACTGTTTTTGCTTAATATCCTCGCCATTTTCAATTTTTCAACAAAAATTGTAGAAACTGAAATTGTTGAAAATGTGATTTTCTACAATTTTATTTATTATCATTTTTTTTTCGTGCGGTCGATATTTTCCGAGTTATGAGGGGAAAATAGTGACAGTTGGAGCATAATTATTGAATTATTGAATTATCTCGTTTATTATTAGTTCTACAACAAATATATACCTATACAAAAATGAAGAGAATTAAATTTTGTACAATTTTGATATCGTTTATTTTTTTTGACAAAATCAATATTTAAGGTAGTACGTTTGCGATAAAGGTGCGAGCGTAAGACCTGATTGATTTTATAGCCATGGTTTTTGTTCAATATCTCTGCCATTTTCAACTTTTCGACAAAAAGTCTAAGAACTGAAATTGTTGCAATTACGATTTTTTACAATTTTTTGAGAGAACCAGTGGCGGGTCTATAAGGGGGGGAATGGGAAAATTCCCCCAACAGGGTCCAAAATTTAAAAAAAAAATTGTTGTAATATTAAAATATATTAGCTAACATTAAACTTAAAATATTGGCAGAAAAATTCAACCAATAAAACACGCTAGTTAATAAAATTAAGTGAATTTAATGCATATAAGTTATTATTTATGTCTTCTATATACTTAGTTTGGTTGATGTTTCATTGGAACTTTCAAAAATTGTATAAAATATAATTCTCCATTATTTTTTTTATGTATAATTATGTCGTTAAGTTAATAATAAATGAGACAATTCAATAATTATTATGCTTCCCCTCCGCTTCCACTATTCTCCTCCTTAACTCGAAAAATATTGATCGCATAAAAATATTGTGCAAAAGAAATGGTAGGAAATTGCTCTTCCAACAATTTTTTCTCCCACCATTTTTGTCGAAAAGTTGAAAATGGCGGAGATATTAAGCAACAACAGTTCTCATTTAAAGTCAATATGGCGGCTAATGCAAAAGCGGAATTCAGTCGAGATTTTAAATTTACACTACTATTGATCTCTCCTAAAGGATAGAATTATAAAATTTGGGTCAGCTCGGAAACAAGATTCAATTCAATAATTGTCCTCCCGCCACCACTTTTTATTATTTTCCCATGTAACTCGGAAAATATCATTATATATATATATATATATATATATATATATATATATATATAGATATATAATCGGTTCATAACGTTCTACGACGTCTTCCGATTCCCAATCGCCATTGCTCTCGATCGTAGCACATGTCTTCGTTCAAGCCTCTTTCTCCGATTTCCCTATGGATTCCTTCTATCCAGCTTTTCCTAGGTCTTTCTCTCTTCCGCCGTCCTTTTGGTGCCCATCGTAGCACTTGCTTGGGTAATCTGTCTTCTTCCATACGTTGTACGTGGCCAAACCATCTTAGTTGCTTTGTTTTTATATCGTCCATTATTGTATGCTTTACATCCATTATCTCCAATATTCTTGTATTTCTGATTTTTTGTATTCTTGATATACCAGCAGATCTTCTCCAGAAGTCCATTTCAGTTGTTCTGAGCATATTTTCGGATTTTTCTTTAAGTGGCCAAACTTCGCTGCTGTATGTTATAATGCTCTTAACAATGCTGTTATAGATGTTACGTTTATTTTCTTTGGAGATACTTTGGTCCCATAGGATTTTGTTCAATAATGCGATAGCTTTCCTTCCTTGTGTGCACCTTTCTTGGATATTCTTGTCCAACGTTCCATCTTGTGTAATTGTAAGACCCAAGTATTTATATTCCTGTCAGTGGTTAATAGTTCTTTCATTTTCCAACGCTAGATCCTGCTGTATACCTCCAACGCACATATATTCCGTTTTCTTGGTATTCACTTCTAAACCCCAGTTCCGGTACTCTTCTATGATTTTTCGGGTCATATATTCAATATCGTGATAATCCTGGGCCATAAGAATCTGATCATCCGCAAAACATAAAGTGTATAGCATGTTATCATCATTTAGCGGTATACCCATATTCTTACATTTCCTTTTCCAGGATTTCAAAACTTGCTCTAAATATATTTTAAATAGTGTCGGCGATAGACAGCAGCCCTGTTTAAGACCCTTATTCACTTCAAATCCTGACGAGATTTCCTTGCCTAGCTTAACTTTTGCTATATTATGTTGGTATAGATTTTTTACAGCTTTAATGAGGTTCAGACTGATGTTAGTTTTTTCGAGGGCTTCCCAAAGTTTACTTTGGGAAATATCAACCGCATGAAAAAAATTGCTAAAAAGAAATTGTAGGAAATTATATTTTGAACAATTTTAGTTTAAAATGTCGTAGATATTAAACAAAAACAATTGCTATAAAATCAATCAAGTCTTACGCTCGCTCCATTACCGCATACGTACTACCTTAAATATTAATTTTAGCAAAAAAATGAAACAGATCAAAATTGTGTAGAATTTAATTCTCTCTATTTTTGTATAGGAACATTTTTGTCGTAAAACTAATAATAAACGAAATAATTCAATAACTATGCTCTAACTGTCAATATTTTCCGCCATAACTCGGAAAATATCAACCGCACAAAAAATTGTAATAATAGGAATAATAGAAAATCACATTTTTATCAATTTTGGTTCGTACACTACTTGTCGAAAAGTTGAAAATGGCGTAGATATTGAGCAAAAACGGTTCTAGCTTAAAATCAAGATGGCGGCTAACGCAACGGCGGAATTCAGTCGAGATTTTAAATTTACGTTACTATCGACCCTCCCTAAAGATTAGAAAAATAAAATGTGGGGCAGTTTCTAATGCAAGGTTAGGCCTGTTATTCGTCTAACCCAACTGGACCTAGAGATTATAAAATGGTTTTTTGTTTAAAAATTCACAGTCAGCACATGGATTTAAGAATTTGGACATACTTTGTTTTTAAAACAAAATAACACTTATTTTCCTCCAAGTGATATTAGAGATTCTTTAAGAATTTTATTTTATTTTAAAATCTTTTGACATCCTTTAATATCAAAATAAAATAAAATTCTTTAAAAATATCCAATATCACGCGGGATATAAATATTTATGACCCGATGGATTATCGACTCAACTCTTTTTTTTTTTCTGGAGTTGATAATGGTATTCAGCGGCATGTCTCTTCTCCTCATCCTACATCACTAGACTGGTTGAGCTGCTACTCTTTATTAAACTCATTAATTACAGGGAACAACATCACACACAATGGACCAAAAAATTGAGCGGGGCAGTAACGGACTTAAAAAGTTTAGAAAAGATGTCAATTAATATATCATATTATACATATAACCTATATTTTTGGACCATAGATTTTATTTTCGATTGAAGATGTAGTTATCTTCGAGCTGTCATTTAATAGTATAGAATAGAATAGAAATATGCTTTATTGTCACTGAAAATTTTTGCAATTTTATGGACAAAGCTTACATACAGTCAAAAGAAAAATAATATCAATAACAAATAACAACTACAATTTACTAAAATTAGAAAAATAAGCTATAAAAGCAAAAACAAATACAATTTATTGCAAAATTTATATAAATTGCAAAATGAACATACTTACAACAAATAAAATACAACATTAGGAACTGACAAGTTTAAGCTACATACTGCGTATGAAACCCAATTTTCTTAGTTATTCATTAAGAAATTCTTCTATTGAATAATATGGTCTTTTTGATAGATAGGCTTTTGTCATTTTACGGAACTTTGGCAAAGATGTTGCAGATTTAAGTTGTAACGGAAGATGGTTGTAAAGTTTTTTTGCAGAATATAATATAGATTTCTTTACTAACTCAGTGGATGAGATCGGTAAATAAATATCAAAGATTGAATTTCTGGTGGAGTAAAGATTATTGGGCTTTACTGGAAAGACATGAAGGTGTTTACGAATTAAACAAACCGTTTCTAGAATATATAAAGATGTAAGTGTTAAAATTCCGTGATCTCTGAAGTAACTTCGGCATGTGTAGATCTTCTGAGGCCAAACAGATAACTTATTGCTCTTTTTTGCAATTTAAAAAATAACATAAAATTGAGCAGCTGTACTAGAACCCCAAAAAAGAAGACCATGGCGCAGATGAGACTCGAACAACGAAAAATATGTTATTTTAGAAGATGCTAAATTGAGTTCCCTTGAGACAGATCTTATTGCATAGAAAGCTGAGGCGAGTTTCTTACTTAACGAATCGATATGAAGGGACCATTTTGAGGTTGCTGTCTAAAAAAATACCAAGAAATTTTACAGAATCAACGGTACTGATCTGGCTATTATTAAGAGGCAAAGGTTGAAGAGCTCCTTTATAGGATAATGCTACTGTTTTATCTACATCAAAAGAGAGTCAATTAGAGTCACACCAGGCATTTATCGTCAGTAGATCCAAAGTTATAGTTTCATGAAGAGATGCAATAGTTGAGTTGCTCCAAGTGATATTGGTATCATCAGCAAAAAGAAAAATTTGTCCATTGATTTTGAAATTAGTGATGTCATTTATAAAGATAAGGAAAAGAAGAGGACCCAATTAATACTAACTTTGTGGTACTCCACATACAATTTTTTTGAGACTAGAGTCAGTATCATTTGCTCCAACTAGTTGTTTCCCATTATTCAAGTAGGATAGGAAACAATTCAAAGAAATACCTCGAATTCCATAGAAATTTAGTTTTTTAATCAAGATGTCGTGATTTATACAATCAAAAGCTTTAACATAGTCACAGAAAACAGTGGCAGTATAAAGATTATTGTTTAGTGTTTGGTAAACCGCATGTAGTACAGAAAACATGGCATCAGTGGTACATTTATTAGATAAAAAGCCGAACTTATTTTGTGATAAAATGTTGTTATCAACGATAAAGGACATAAGTCGAGTTTTAACAAGTCTCTAAATAATTTTGGAGAGTACCGGTAGTAAAACAATTGGTCTATAATTGCAGGCATCAGATTTTTCACCACCTTATGAAGAGGAATAATAATGGCTGTCTTTAGGCACTCTGGCACTTTACCTTTTTCGAAGGAATCATTAATTAGTGAGACGAGGATTTCCAACACATTTTCTGTGAGATTAGAGAAAATTTTTGTAGATAGTCCATCAGTACTACAGGAAGATTTGCTTTTGATACTATTGATTGTTTGGATCAGTTCAGAGTTATCGACTGGTCTTAAAAAGAATGAATTTGAGACCTTACTTGAATTAGGGAGATAGGAAATGGGATCTTGTTGCGGCAAAATAGTTGATGTTATGTTTTTACCAACATTAACGAAGTAATCGTTTAGACTTTCAGGATTTGGAAGGGAAAATGATTGAGCTGTGTGAGTTTTATTTCAATGATCGTTTGTTATATACCAAGTTTCTTTTGCAACACTTTTAGAGCTTCCCAGACGATTTTGATAATAGGCCTTTTTAGCTGATTTGACAAGTTTTAGGTATGTTATCCTGTCCTTCGTGATATATTCAGTGACAGAAACATTGGTAGTAAATTTGTTGATGTATAGTAGTAAACGCATATTCTTGGCTGATATGCGCATACATATCGTAACCCACGGTTTCCGATGTTTTGGCTTAATAGGAATTAAAGGAAATGCCTTATTGAAGATGCGGAGAAGCAAGCACTTCAATGTATTTTTTAAATCTCGAAAAGTTGTAAGCTGGATCAATTTTATACTGTTCTTTGAGTCTGATATATGGCGATATCATTGCAGAGAATTTGTTGTTTCTGCATGCTTTTCTATGATGCGACACAACATCAGCAGCATAACAAGATCAGCAAACTTAAATTCATCAAACTTTTACAAAAAAAATATCCTTCGCTAGAGGAACAGTATTAGTTCTCAGTGATAAAGTCGAACCATTTTGCTCACTGTCGTTAGCGAACGTTTTTCGGTCTCTTTATAAAACTCTCTTCACAAACCTACATTCAGGTAGACAGTATGCATAATGCTATTAAAAAGGCGCAAAAGTATGTAAGAGTTTACACCATGCCCAGTGGTAGTCCTAGACCAATAAAACGGAGGGGGGGGGGGGTGGGGCAAGTCACAATAGATTTTGAGTGACCGGTGGTTTCGTTTGGTTCTCAAAAACCCCAATCATTGAGACGGGATGTAAACATTCAAAAAATCAATTCTACAAAAAGATAGTTATTAATTGAATTTTCAAAATTCCATTCGTTTCAGCACGCTTATGAAATAAAACTGATTAATTGATCAATGAAAACTATCAATCCTTCTAAAAAAACATCAATTCAACATATCTTTAAATGAATATATATTAAACAATAAATAAATATGGATATAATTGGATTGAATACCCAAGAAGGCACATTTATAATTTTAATACATTTATGGAACAAGAGGCGGCACATTTCGAAGCAACCGAAAACCTGATAATACCTTTAAGGAAATTGATGTAAGTAATTGTAACGCCATTTTATTTTCTTATTATTACGTATTTATGAAGTTTCATCAAATTCTTCTTGCACTACTAAGCGTTGTTGCTTACACAAATTTTAAACGTTGTTGCTTGATTACAAATTGAAAGTACTAAGCGTTGTTGCCAGTGTTGTCAAGTGTAGTATTGTGAAATGAAAATTGAACACAACCGGTAAATAAACAAGATAACGTGTCTTTTTAACGAAGATTATAGTACAAAAGTCCTGTAAAAACGGGGAGGGGGTGGCCGCGCCCCCTGCCCCCGGCTAGAACCGCCACTGACCATGCCTGAATGGCTTAATAGTTTCCTTATGGTAAGGACATGTAAAGCTGACAAGAAACCTTATATTGTAGAAAAACTCAAGTACCTAGATCAAGTACTTCTTTTACTAGGTAAACACGTTAAAGGTAATGAAGAAAAACAGGACAAAAAAAATAAGATGGAGAGAAAATTAAACGGCTGAAAATAAAATGCTTGAAATGTTTAAAAAACAAAACAAGGCATAATGTTGTAAAGGCACGATGACAATTATTACTACAAAAGAGGTCAATAGTCACTATAGTCAGGTCAATAAGTCAAGAGATCAATATATTTTTGATCAAAGTCGCTCTTTTAAACTGAGCGAAGTTCGTCTACTTGACAGTTAAAAAAACAAGAGAATTTATCAAAGCTTTGCCAATCAGAGTAATCTCAAATGATGTTCATCAATAGTATAAGTCGTTACTGACCTCCAAAACATATACGATAATACCTATACCTGGGCCTGATCTTGAAGAGAGTAATATTCAAAGTGATTTTACTAACATTGAGAGCCAAAACCAGAAAAGTGCTGCAAAAAATGCTTTTCATACCTTTTTTATTTTTATTCTATTTTAAAAAATTTTTTACAAATTTTTGGTTTGCGGTATTATTTACTTTAATATTTTTCAACCATCATATCTACTTATAACTATCATTTTTAAATTCAAACGATTTTTCATCTAAAATTAAACTTCAAAAGGTAGATTTCTCAAAAGTTTAAAAAGTAAAGCTTGTTTTAGCAGTAATCTAAATATATCTAAAAAGATATAAAAGGCGCAATCAAAAGTGCAAGATAAGATTGTCATCTCCTAAAGAATAATTTAAAAACAAGAATAAATTTAATACTCAAATGTTTTGATAGAAATGTATGAGAAAATTGGACAAACATAAAGATATTACCATGTAAACTATCTTTACTTATATGTAAAATTACAATAAAAAGTTACATTAACTTCTTTCTCACCTCTTCGATTACCTTTGGCCCAGTACGACCCTGGCTCAAACACAAATTCTGCACTGCAGTCGAAATCAATCAGCTTTGACATTAAGTACGCTTCGTTGCTAAAAAAATGACTGGTGATAAGGTGTTAATTTATGATAGTAAAAAATTAATTAATTGCACGAAAAGGATAATAAATATCGTTAAAATTACAATCGACTCAGAGAGCAGGGTGTGTATTGAATATACTATGTACTAGTTAATAATTTACTTTCAAGAAATATAATTAGTTAAGAAAATTTATAGCTAATGATTTCTTATTTTTAAGTTTCTTTTCTTTGTCATATTTTCTTAAGAACTGTGGATAGAATGAATTGTGTTAGTCCTGTTATTTCTATTTCATTATTGCTAGAGACTAACATCTTATTAAGGGCATTGGTCTCCAATTAGGACTTAAAGCTCTAGTTTTAAAGGTTTCATTTACAAGTCACACACAAAATACTCTTAATTTGCGTTTATTTTTTAATTCGTAGTCTATCCCTTTCACCGTCTTTTAGTTTTTCTCATTCTTATAATAACCTTTTAGACCTTGAAGTATAGGTACTAAGGGAATATCTACCTAGTCGATTTTTGGTCTTTTCCACTGTAGCTCGTTCAATAACCTTTGCATTTGTCTTATCATGCATCCTTTGCATATGTCCTATACATATATGTTCGTGGTTTGCTTTGTATTTTTTAGTTATGATGTGATATACTGTTGAATATTTTCATTCAATGTCGAGTCGTTACAATCGTGCAAGGTTAGCTTATGTTTATTACCTATGGTAACGTATTATCATTGTTTATATACACATCCGTCTAGTTATACAATGGTATTATAAAAAACAATACATTGTATAGTAGTGTTTGGATGCATTAGTGGAACATATTCCTAGCATATCCTATTACTCAAATTGAATCAAAACGAAACCGTCCATTTTTATTACATTGTATAATTTTTACAATCCAGAATGAAGACTAACTGCATACGCAGAGGAAATAGTAGGCGACTACCAAAGCGGATTCAGACGGGGAAAGTCGAACATATACCAGATCTTCGTCCTACGCCAGGTGTTGGAAAAAAACTGGGAATTAAACCGCGATTTACACCAAATCTTCGTGGACTTTAAATACGCTTACGATTCTGTTAGAAGAGAAGCATTTTGGGAGACTATGGTAGAAATGGGAGTACCTGGAAAGCTGGTACGATTAGCACAGGTGAGCACGGAGAACGCTTCTGCACGAATCAGAATTGGCAGCACCACGTCAGAGGAATTCCTCAATGACACCGGGCTTAGACAAGGAAATTCTCTCGCCCCCCTGCTGTTTAACTTCGCACTCGAACATGCAGTAGGAAAGCTCAGCCACAACTAACAAACGGATTTGTCGCCCAAGGTACAAAAATACTATTGGCCTTTGCGGATGCCGTCGACACAATTGCATAATCCACCAGAGATGCAATAGAAGTTTTCACCCTATTCGAGAACGGAGCCAAGGAAGTTGGTCTTAAGGTCAACGAGGACAAGACCAAGTACATGGAGGTTACAAAGAACCTAAGACCAAGGGTTAGACAAAACGTAACAATTAATTAATACAACTTTGAAGTCGTCAAAGAATTTAAGTACCTGGGAGCGATCATAACATCTGAAAATAAATACGAAAAGGACGTGGCAGCCTGGATCATTGCAGGAAACAGGGCATATTACTCATTAATGACCCTACTTAAATCAAAAATACTCTCAAGACCAGCAAAAATAAGAGTATATTATAAGACAATAATTCTTCCCACAATAACGTATGGAAGCGAAACATGGACTCTGAACCAGCGGGAAACGACAAAATTACTGGTACTTGAAAGAAAGATACTGCGGACTATCTATGGGCCCTGCAGAGAAGAGACAACAGGAGAATGGAGAAGAAGACACAATGATAAACTCCAGACAATATATGGAGGTGAAAACATAGTACGCTACATTAAAGCAAACCGAATACGATGGGCAGGTCACGTGCTAAGATCGAGTGACGAAAGACTTCTGAACGCTACATTCTGGGAAAGGCCCGATGGCAAAAGGTCAGTTGGTCGCCCAAGAAAGAGATGGAAGGACGCAGTGGCCAGTGATCTACGCAAAATGGGAGTACAGCAATGGGAAATAGCTGCTCAGGACCGACAACAATGGAGGGAAAGAGTAAACGCGGCCAAGACTCACATAGAGTTGTAGAGCCAAATGATGATAATGATGATGACACTTTTTACAAAAGTACTTTAATAATTCTTTTACGAAGATCGAAATTGATATCTCTAAGTTATAATTTAAATTGCTATAATAGTAGTAATAATATAATAATGCCACAAGGGTAACATTAATCCAGTTATAAGATAAACTTTACATTTTTAACTAACAATAGTAAATCTTATTATATTTTAGCTGTAATGGCAACAAATACAATATAGATATTTATAAGTGAAAAAGAAGAATTAAAGGAGGATACGTTCCTTTATAGATAATAAACCTCTGTGTAAATCGTCTCTCGTACATACAATATAAAAATCCTTACACAATTGCAATTCTCTGGCTTGCACTAAAAAAATCCTTTGCTGCATTGAGGCACTGAGGCATCGGACTATTATAGAGGTTCAGGCGCACAATATTCGTTTCGTACTTATTAGGTATTCTTCAGTCGCTCGGTAATACCGGCATGATTATCATATTTAAAGCAGCAGTATCAGCAGCGCCCGTGTATGACTTACGATGGATTATTGTTGGAAAGACAAGAAGTATCTACAGCAGATACAATGAAACAGATGTGGGTGTCAATGGCGTCTCTGTTAGAGTATGTTTGCCGATGTTAAATTACATAGACGTATCTCCTATCTCCATTATTATTTTATACATTAATAAATGATTAAATGATTGCAATTGAAATTCTATTTTCAAACAGTGAAAATAAAAATAAAAAGACTTTTGACAACTGCTTTTTTACTGTAACTACCACCCCCGGTCACCCGATTTTCATATTTACAAATACAGCCTTCCAAACGACAACAGGTTACTTGACCAATCTTCTTAACGTGGCTTTTCCGTTCGGAACGTTGGCATTTTAACATGGCTATTCTAAATTGGTTTACGGCAGATCTGAATAGTTCGGCAGAACTTTTGACATTTTGATAAAAAAACTAGATTTCTACGGAGTTCGAGGTATTTCTTCGAACTGGTTTCAATCTTACTTGGATAATAGGAAACAACTGGTTAGAGCAAATGATACAGACTCTGGTCTCAAAAATGTTGTACGTGGGGAACCACAAGGTTCAGTATTGGGTCCTCTACTTTTCCTTATTTTTATTAATGACATCACTAGCTTAAAAATCGATGGAAAATTTTTCTTTTTGCTGATGATACCAGTATCACTTGGAGCAACTCAAATATCGCAACTCTTCATGCTACTATAACTTCTGATCTACTTACAATAAAATCTTGATCCGATTCAAATTTACTCTCTTTTAACGTAGATAAAACAGTAGCATTGTCCTATAAAGGAGCTCTTCAACCCTTACCTCTTCATAACAGCCAGATCAGTATCGTTGATTCTGTAAAGTTTCTTGGTATTGTTTTAGATAGCAATCTGAAATGGTCCCTTCATATTGATGTGTTAAGCAAGAAACTATCCTCAGCTTGCTTTGCAATAAGATCTGTTTCGAAGGAAATGAATTTAGCCTCTTCCAAAATAACATGTTTTTCTTTGTTCGAGTCACATCTTCGATATGGTCTCCCTTTTTGGGGTTCGGGTACGGCTGCCCAATCTGATGTAATTTTTAAATTACAAAACTGAGCAATAAGATATCTGTTTGGCCTCAGAAGAATAGCACATTGCAGAAGCTACTTCAAAGATCAGAGGATTCTAACACTACCTTCTTTATATATTTTAGAAACTGTTTGCATAATTCGTAAACATCTACATGTCTTTCCAGCAAGACCTAGCCATGACTATTCCATCAGAAATTCTACCTTTGACATCTATTTACCGATCCCGTTCAGTGAGTTAGTAAAGAAATCTATATTATATTCTGCAAAAAAACTTTACAAACATCTCCCTCTACAACTTAAATCTTCAACATCTTTCCCCAAGTTCCATAAAATGACTAAAGCCTATTTATCTGAAAGACCATATTATCCAACAGCAGAGTTTCTTACTCGTGTTGAGCTGCCCCCCCCCCACTTCCAAAAATTAAAAAACAAATAGCCCTGATTTATGAGCTATTTATGAGCTTTCATATTCCGCAAACTAAAAATTTTGAGCTCGTTCCAGTGAGCAGGAATTTGATACTTTAGTGGGGGGGGCTGAGTCAGCCCCCCCACTACTTAAAAATAGGAATATTGAATCGGTTTTTGCGGCAGAATTACGAGCTATTTATGAGCTCTTGAAATTATATAGTTTCGATTTTTGAGCTCATCCCCTTCACCCCCAAACAACCCTTTAATTGATTTAACTTAAGAGAAATGCTGAGAAAACTTAAAATATATCGTATTGCGGATATAATTCCTATAGCTTATATACTCTAAGAATAAATTATTAAATCACGTGCATTTCGATTATTGAGCTACAACCCCTTCGCAAGAAAACCACCCTATCTTCCCAGCTTAAGAAAAAGTTATTCTTAAAATGCATTAAATTAATTATTTGGCGACTACATACCATTTAATAATTATAAGCTACCAAATTACGCGCATTTAGATCAGTAAATTGCAAATTATTTTGTATAGTGCAGTCACTGAAAGTAAAAATCAACGATTACCTTCAATTTCGGTGAATCTTAATCGATTTTCACGAAAATTGGTCAGTGGTTAGAGGATACCTCAAGAAACAAAGGTGACATTGTACCACCTTGCGCCTTTATCCTGAGGGTGGATACCGCCCCTTCTCAAGGGTGAAAATTATTTTATAAAAAATAACTGCACAAACCTATAAAAGAACAAATTATAAGCAAAATTTATTATATAAAGTTATTAAAATAAGTCAATACTTTTTAAGTTATTAAAGACCAAAAATTTTAATTATTCGTGAAAAGAAATGCATGTTTTGAAGCGGTTTTTCGTAAATCACTGAAAAACTGTAAGTTTTTACAAAAAAGTTAATAGTAGTTTAATTCGTATAGCTTATATTCTAAGAATAAACTCTTAAATCACGCGCCTTTCGATTATTGAGCTACAACCCCTTCGCAAGAAAACCATCCCATATTCCCGGCTTAAGAGAGAGTTGTACTTAAAATAATTTAAATTAATTATTTGGCGACTAGATATCGTTTAATAATTTATGAGCTCGCATAATATACGCATCTCAATTATTAAATTGCCATTTTATTGCTACAGTGCAGTCACTGAAGGTAAAAATCAACTAAATCTCCATTCATTTTCACGAAAATTGGTGAGCGGATAGAGGATACTTCAAGAAAGAAAATTAACAATAATAACTTAGCCGGGGGTATATGTCACCCCTTCTCGGGGGTGAAAATTACTTTATTAAAAATAACCCCACAAATCAAGAGAGGGACAAATTCTAAGGAAAATTTGTTATATAATGTTATTAAAATAAATCAATACTATTTGAGTTATTAAAGATCAAATATTTTATTTGTTGTGTTGGTCTGTGCCCATTGAATTGGCAAGTACCCTAGCATCGTCGAGCAGGGAAACATGATGCCCTTTTAGAATGTGTTCCATTATATCTATCAACATCGACTTGTAGTCATAAAATTTTACCAAATTATATTATGTAAACCATATATTATGGGGTTACCACTATATACAGTGTGCTAGTTTCAAACTACTCGGCAGAATGCACTGAACATGTTCTGTATTAGAACGAAAACGTTTTGAAATCCATGACATTTTAGATAGTTTTTAAATAAACGATTTTATACCAGAATATATCTCGAAGTTTTTTACTTCTGTATGAGTTTTTTTCAAAAAGTGTTGATTTATTTTAATAACATTATATAATAAATTTTGCATACAATTTGTCCCTCTCTCGATTTGTGGGGTTATTTTTAATAAAGCAATTTTCACCCCCAAGAAGGGGTGACATATACCACAGGCTAAAACCGCAAGTTGTTATTGTCAATTCGTGAAAATGAATGGAGATTTACCTAAATCGAAGTTCATAGTTGATCTTTACCTTCAGTGACTGCACTATAGAAAGAAAATGGCAATTCAATAATTGAGATGCGTATATTTTGCGAGCTCATAAGTTATTAAACGATATGTAGTCGCCAAATAATTAATTTAAATTATTGTAAGTACAACTCTCTCTTAAGCCGGGAATATGGGATGGTTTTCTTGCGAAGGGGTTGTAGCTCTATAATCGAAAGACACGATTTACGAAAAACCGCTTCAAAACATGCATTTTTTTTCACGAATAATTAAAATCTTTGATCTTTAATAACTTAAAAAGTATTGACTTATTTTAATAACTATAAATAAATTTTGCTCTTAATTTGTTCTTTTATTGATTTGTGCAGTTATTTTTTATAAAATAATTTTCACCCCCGGGAAGGGGCGGTATCCACCCTCAGGGTAAAGGTGCAAGGTGGTACCATGTCTCCTTTGTTTCTTGACGTATCCTCTAACCACTGACCAATTTTCGTGAAAATCGATGAACTCTACCCTCAGTGACTGCACTATACACAATAAATTGCAATTTACTGATCTAAATGCGCGTAATTTGGAAGCTTATAAATTATTAAATGATATGTAGTCGCCAAATAATTAATTTAATGCATTTTATGTACAACTTTCTCTTTAGCCGGGAAGATAGGGTGGTTTTCTTGCGAAGGGGTTGTAGCTCAATAATCGAAATGCACGTGATTTAATAGTTTATTCTTAGAGTATATAAGCTATAGGAATTATATCCGAAATACGATATATTTTAAGTTTTCTCAGCATTTTTCTCTTAGGTTAAATCAATTAAAGGGTTGTTTGGGGGTGAAGGGGATGAGCTCAAAAATCGAAACTATATAATTTCAAGAGCTCATAAATAGCTCGTAATTATGCCGCAAAAACCGATTCAATATTCCTATTTTTAAGTAGTGGGGGACTCAGCCCCCCCCCCCCCCCACTAAAGTATTAAATTCCTGCTCACTGGAACGAGCTCAAAATTTTTAGTTTGCGGAATATGAAAGCTCATAAATCAGGACTATTTGTTTTTTAATTTTTGCAAGTGGAGGGGGGGCAGCTCAACACGGGTGAGTTTCTTAACCAGTAACTAAGAAATTACAGTATTCTTATTTATAGGTATAATCTTAATCTATATTTGAGTGTCATATGCAGCAGCTTAACTTAACTTATTAAATTTCTTAAGGTAGATTATGCAATTTGAAATTTTTTTTAAATTTTGCAATGGATTTTTATTGTTTTTTTTTGTTTCTCCTCATTATTTTTATTTATAAAGACGATTTATATCATTTTAGTAAATTGTATTTGTTATTTGTTATTGTTCTTATTTATGATTCTTCTAAGCTTTGTCTATAAAATTGTTAAATTTTTCATGACAATAAAGCATATTTCTATTCTATTCTAGAAGACAGTCCGAACCATAGCCGCAAATTTTGAAGCCTCGAGTGTCTCCTTCTCCGTGGACCCTTTCTGCTGTCTATATTCTCTTGAGTAATTAGCTGAAGTATTCTATTGTGCCTCATAACGTGGCCCAAGTATTGTATGAAATGAGTGAAAAATAATTTCGACCACGAATCAAGTAATCTGTTAACCGAGGTACACAGTACCAAGCGGCGCCGCTAGGAGAACACTCCAATAATGAGTCGCAGATTACTTATATGAAACGTGGTAATTTTGTACTCTAATATATAGTATGGTATGACAATAAAGAAAATAATCGTTTCGTCTTGATTCAATTCGAGTCTCTTGCCATACTCTGACACCTAATGTTTCGGAATCTATTCCTTGTCAAATAGACTTTGCAATAAGACTGAATTGGACCATAACGAAATTTAATATTTGCACCATCTTCTTCGTTTCGTTATGGTCCAATTCAGTCTTCTTGCAAAGCTTCTTTTACAAGGAATAGATTCCGAAACATCAGGGGTCAGAGGATGGCAAGAGACTCGAATTGAATCAAAACGAAACGATTATTTTCTTTCTTGTCATACCATACTCTGTATTAGAGTACAAAATATTAGTAATCTGCAACGCATTATTGGAGTGTTCTCCTACCGGCGCCGCTTGGTACTGTGTACCTCGGTTAACAGATTACTTGATTCGTGGTTTGAAATTATTTTTCACTCATTTCATCGTTCCCCGTTAGAGGACATTCTAACCACATACCGGTGCAAATAGTTTAATATTTGCGCTATCTTCCTCGTTTTGTTATGGTCCAATTCAGTCTTCTTGCAAACCCTCTTTGACAAGGAATAGATTCCGAAACAACAGGTGTCAGAGGATGGCAAGAGACTCGAATTGAATCAAAACGAAACGGTTATTTTCCTTCCAAGTATTCTAACTTTGTTTTCTTTATAGTTATTCCTACCTCTCTCTCTCTCTCTTTACCTATCCGACGTTGTACCTGCTGGTTGGTCACGTGATCGGTAGTGATGTTGAAAAAGTAACTATTCGTTACAAAGTACTCGTTACTTACGAATACCTAAAGTAACGATTACTATAAATATAGGGAGGCAAATCCTAACTTTGATTACTCTGATTACTTCGTTACTTCGTACCAATCGTATAAGAGCAAGTAACTATTTGAGTATTGTATCTACAATCGGTTGATATCGGAATCGGCCGGTACTCCACGAGTGTTCGGTATCAGTACAGTTAACTCAAATTTTATCTATGAAGGGCGAAGTCTATGGAGAGTTTTACAGGGCACTGAAAAGAAGCTGAAACAGAGGGAGGTAAATCATTTTACAAAGCATGCACCCAGAAACAGATGTCTATACGATAAAATACGATCTGTCGCGGCAGATAATTCACAGATGTCTGTTCCTTTGAAAATAAAAATGCAAGACATTAGATTTTAATAATAAATACATACAATTCTTATCAGGTATAGAAAAAAAATACCTAGTTTAGATTGACTGGAAAAAATGTAGAAATGATAATATTTCTAGATTATGATCATCAACTTTAATTTTACATGTAGGTATGGTACTGTTTTTATTAGACCAGGGCATTTAACACTAAAAACACAGGAATAAAACTATTTTTAAATATAGTAGGTACCTAGAGACTTGCAACTTTTTGCATTGTATTTAAGATTAGGATGACGTCTGGAAAAAAATCTACAATAGAAAAATGGGTGGAAATGCTTTATTGCATTTTAAAGTGTATAAAACGCATCGAAAAACGCATAAACACGTTAATTCAGTGTATTAAGGGCCAGATTTTCTTATTTCGGGGTATTTGGGGTCACTGAACACGAATATGCAATCAGAACCGACCTCCGAAGCACCTGGATGCTCAGGGTTACTGCTAAGGTACGTCATCTAGAGTTTCGAGGGTTTGTTTTTTACGCTTAATTGATGCAAACAGATTACTCGAGATTACTGATATTGTGGAGCAGCAATGACAGAACAATTAACAACATTAATAAACAAAATCATAAAACACAATAAAATACCGGAAGAACGGAGAACTAGCGAACTAATTCTACTATTCAAAAAGTAAAAAAGAAAAGAAGACACTTTCTTTTTTTTTTCTTTTCTTTTTTTTATCTTATACGAAATACTGAGAAATGCGATTCTCGATATGATTACCGGTACTCAAATACAAAAGTAATCATATTAATCAAAATATCCTACTAATACAAAATATGTACTGAGGAGAAATACGATTCTCCATATGATTACCGGTACTCAAATCCAAAAGTAACAAAAGTAATCAAAGTAACAAATACTGTAAATGATTACTTTATACAAAAGTAACGATTTGTAATGAGTACTCGAAAGTAACTATAATCAACATCACTATTGCTTGGTCCAGGATATACGTAATATACGTCGTTGGTAGGCCCACATTTCGAAGGCCTCTAGTTTCTTCATTAATGTTACGGTCATTGTCCATGACCTGATTCCATATAATAAAGCCGGAAATACATACATACAATTTGAGTCGGATTTTGAGAGGGAAAGTAAGGCTGTTAGAGGTAAAAAGGTGTTTCATGGTAGTGAATGACGCTCTTGCTTTTTCTGTTATGTAAAGAAGCAGTATAAGTAGCGCTCGTGTATGGCTTACGATAGATTATTGTTGGAAAGACAAGAAGTATCTACAGCAGATACAATGAAACAGATGTGGGTGTCAATGGCGTCTCTGTTAGAGTATGTTTCGATGTTTAAATTATATAGACGTATCTCCATTAGTATTTTAAAGAAATATTATTAACTGATGAACTAATTGCAAGTTTATGTTCAAATTATGTAATGTAGATCAATGTAACTCAATTTAACTACGACCACCAGTTTCAAACTTTACAAATACAGCCTATTCTCAGCTTCAAACGTTAACAAGATTCTTAAACAGTAATAATAATTATCATATTCTACGCAATATTGCAGCTTAAGATTTAGAACAGACAAAATATCTATCATCGGAAACACTTTTGCTCCTTTTTAAATAACTCCCGTGAAACGCGTGTAATGGACCAGCCAAACGGCTTACATTCCTTCCAAGGACAAAATGACTCACTCCAGAAAACTCCGATGTCAAAAGCACTGAACTCTGGTGGGACTTTTTTCAAGTTATCGAGTCCAAGTGACTTGATACGTCGGACTATCTGCCAAAAAAATTTTATACGCATCTAGACGTCGACAGTAGTACAGATTTCTGAATGGTATTATACATTATACAATATATGAATATGTTGACTTAGAACCAGCTATTTTATATTTTCTAGAAGGTCTTTCGGATAACACCATAATACCAGTAGTAGATACAACTACAGCTATTGTCTGAATCCTATCTATTCTCCATTGTCTCTTTGTTTTTATTTCTAGATCTCTGCACTTGGAGATCTTTTCGTTGCATATAACACCCAGAATATTATTGTTAGGTATCGCCACACCTACTAGTGTTGTTGGCTGAGATCGGATCTATTATGTGCCACTGATTGGTCTGTGAGCACAGTGCGGTCTAAGTATAGATTGTAGTTGTCGTTTTCAAGCATTCTGCCAGTAAGGTTTTGGTAATAAGGCAGATTCTCAGTTTCCGTAGACCCCAAGAAATCTCTCTTACTGAGTCATGTAGTTCTTCATAATCAGTTCCAACAAATGCATAGCATAAGACATGGTATGGTTTCTTGCGCTTGACATCCATATCGGCATTTATCGTTTGGGACCTGAGAAACCTTGATGAAATTCTTAGCGCATCTTTTCTGATGAGAGTCTATGATATTCTTAGGAGCACAGTGTTGGTAAATATGCTTGGTTATACAGGATACGACCAATTTGTACAGAGTTGGGAGAAAAGTGATTTGGCGGTACTTGGTAGATTTTAGGTGTTATTTTGATCCTTCATTGTTAAATAAGTGGTTCTCTGAATAATGGTATTTCCTGTGAATTAAAAATAACTCAAAACTTCTTTAGCCAGAAGTTTTAAACTCCGTTTGGTCCAGGGAATTTACAGGAGATTTCCAGTTATGAAGCTCTATTTGTGTAGTAAAATCTTTTTACCTTTCTTTAATAAGTAGATCATTTAAAAATAGTCCAATTTATAGTTGTTATATTTACAAAGACTATTGCTAAAAAAACATAACATATATTACGAATCAAAAGTGTAGATATTATTAATTTTTACTGATTGAAAAAGTAGCCCACTGTAAAAATTTTGATTTACTATTTTATCTATGTTTTGTTCCCAATGTTACGCCCCTGGTTTACAGAGCGACTGTGACACGAGCCGACCACCCGAGACGTTTGAGTCTTTAGCACCAACGAAACATGCATCCCACTCCAGATATGACAAACCGATCATCAATTAGACAAGTCTAGGTCATTTATCTGGTGTCATTGGCGAATTATATACTTCCATAACGACAAGGGTATGACACGTCTCTTGTTCTTCTTTTTAAGAACTTTTGACCAACCCTGTAATACCCAAATTGTATTTCTACTTAGTTGTTGTCAAGTAAATGTAACCAATCGACATTTGCAAGGACAAAACCAAATATAAAGTGTTAAAAAAGTCACAACTTATCGGTAGAGATAGTCCATACATTAAAATTTATAAAGTACCATGCACTTATATTTTTCGAAATTTTCTTGTATATACAAACGCTCTGTTTGTACTTATAGGGTGATTCATCAAGAATGTCCAATCTCTGAGTTGTAGATTCTAGACCTCAAAATATTAAGTGTTAATCTAAATTACTTAAATGAAATATGGCTACTTAGTAAGTTAGAGGGTTTTAATTTAGAAATTTAAAAATTATTATTTGTTACTTTAAAACTATTTGGCATATCTTTGTCATACTTGTCAGAAAGTGCAGGTGCTGTACACCATACTAAATTGTGTTAAATAATTGTTTCAAGCTACTACCAGAGGCGTACGACAGGGGAAAGTGAGTGATTGACCCTTCCCAAATTCTACGCCACTGATAAAATTGCCATTTTAGTGTAATTTTTAGATTGTCCAATACTTTCTATGTATATAACTTACTCTTTCTCGTAACGGTAAAGTAATTAGGTATTTTTCGAGATTTGAAGTTAAAAATGAAACGGTACAGTTATTTTTATTAAGGTATTATGGCGCTTCATTTTCAACTTAAATTATTATCTCGAAAACTATTGACTTTATCGTTACCAATAAAGAGTCTATTATTTCCATAGATAGTATTGGAGCATAGAAAAATTTTGCCAATATAGTAATTCCGCAAGTGGCGTAGAATGTGAGAAGGGTCAACCATTCACTTTCCCCTGTCATACGCTTCTTGTAGTAGACAGAAACATTTATTTATCATAATTTAGTAGGGTGTTTGCTTTATTTGTTTCTATAGCTTTTCTTATTTCATCATAAAATATTTCTACTTCTTCTTCATCGTGGCTTTTGTTTGAGGCGTATACTTGGATCACTTTCAGAGTGGTTCTTTTATTAATTCTGATGATAAGATATGCTACTCTGTCTGATATGGGCTTGAATTCTTCGATACACTGTGTGAGGCTTTGTTTTACCAGGAATCCCACTCCAGTGTATTCGCCACCTTTATGTATAAAATGTGTGCCATTTTTTTGTATTACATACTCATCACTTTCTCTTCTGGTTTCGCATATACCCAGGATATCCCATTTTATATCATTTAGTTCATTTTCTATTTCTGGGAAACTATTGTCGTCCGTCAATGTTCGAACATTGTAAGAACATAGCCAAATTGTCATCTTGTGGCAGCCGGGTCCTGCCCAGGGATTCTTGGCATCCCCTCTTCCGTCTTGCTGCCTTGATCAAGACTTTGGGAAGTGCTGGGGATTGGGGGCCTTTTCTTTTTTGTGCTATCCATTGACTTGGAGGTTTGGACCGTTATCTCCTCACGCTGGTCCAGTGCGGGTTGAGGAGGGAAGGATTTGGGTAGGTTTGGGTTGGTGGGTAGGATATAGGGACTAGGATCCGCTTCTCTCCCGGAAGAGGATTGGAAGAAAAAGCCAAGCACGCGTACGCAAGGGCAGGGGCGCATCCCTGAAGCAGACCTGTCTTTACTGGGATCGTAAAGAGAGTCTACCCGCTACCGTCAAACAGGAAGACACTCTATCACCCAAACTGTTCACGTTAGCTTTGGAGGACGCTTTTAAAAATCTAAATTGGAAATATAAGGGAATAAACATCAATGGCCGCTACCTCAGTAATCTACGATTTGCGGATGACATAATCCTGATAGCTACTGACCTACCAGAACTGCAAACCATGCTTTCAGAACTACACACAGAATCTTCTAAAATAGGACTGAAAATGAATTTAAACAAAACAAAAGTCATGCACTCCGAAGAAACGATGACAATAATAAACAACAAAGTTATAGAAAAAGTTAAAGAATATATATACTACTTAGGACAAAAAAATAATACTAAATAGGGAAATTCAAACGGAAGAAATAAAAAGAAGAATAAAGTTAGCATGGGCAGCATTCGGCAAACTGAACTATATACTCAGAAATCAGAAAATTCAACTACATCTTAGATCTAAAGTTTTTGATGCATACATTATTCCGATATTAACATATGAGTTACTCATATTACAATATTACATATTAACTACTCAGAGTCACTCAACACGCGATGGAAAGAGCAATGCTGGGCATATCACTTAAGGACAGGAAAACAAACACATGGATAAGACAGAAAACCAAAGTCACCGATGTGGTACAAAACTCACTAAAATTGAAATGGGAATACGCTGGACATGTAGCTAGGAGCGATCTTAACAAATGGCACAGACCAATTCTAACCTGGAGACTACACGAACACAAAAGACCCAGAGGCAGACCTCCTACGAGATGGACAGATGATCTGAACCGAACTGCCGGGAAAAATTGGCTACAAGTAGCGTACAACAAAAAACAATGGAAAGGAAGACTTGAAGAGGCTTATGTTCAGATGTGGACGTGAATGGCTAGACAAAGAAGAAGAAGGAGTAGGGTGTGCAATACTTCTCCCCTTCTCTTTTCTACTGGTTTCTATCCAGAGGGAGGCCTATGTCCAAAGATGAATAGATTAAGGCTCGAAGATAGAGACAGTACCTACACTATCTACCAAGTAAGACAAAAAGATTTAAAGTACTGGGTACAAATAGTTTTTAAATTTTTTATTAAAATATCCTTTAACTCAATAAGGGGCAATGTTTTATTTAGGTGATTTGGGTTAAATCTTAATATTTTGAGCTCTAAAGCCTACAACTCAGAGATTAGATATTCTTAATGAATCACCCTGTATAAAATATCAACAGTTTTAATTAATTTACAAGTTTTGATCATCCAATTTTTTTAGAGAAAACTGATGGGTCGGTATGAATAGGGTCCTTGAGGGGGCTTGTTAAGTTTTAGTATCATCATTTCTGCACGTTTTCGGATAATAAGAAAATGAAATGGGATGCGATTGAACAGTGTTGTAAGTAGGACTATAACTTTACAGGGAAGGTGTTTTAATATTTCTCCTGTTATTAATTCGTACCCAAGTGCTTTATATGGTAGGTCTGGATCCCGCGTATGAAAAAAAAGTTGATTAATAGCAAGCTGAAAATTTGTTAATAGCTTAAGGGTGTCTAGTCGGACAAACTTTGATATATGGGAACACTGGAACAGGGGCAGTTTTATTTGTGGAACAAGTTAAAAATTTGGAACGGTCAGACCACGAAAACGGCACATTTATTTTGTCCGACAGAATAGACTTAAACTCTCCGAACAGAGATTAAACTCTCATGCAAAAATCAGACTGCTATTTATCACCTGTCATAATTCCTGTCATTTGACATATTCTACATGTTTCACACATTAAAACGCCCATTTGCTGATAAATAGCAGTCTGATTTTTGCATGAGAATTTAATCTCCGTTCGGAGAGTTTAAGTCTCTTTTGTCGGAAAAAATACATGTGCCGTTTTCGTGGTCTGACCGTTCCAAATTTTTAACCTGTTCCACGATTAAAACTTTCCCAGTGTTCCAATATAGCAAAGTTTATCCGACTAGACACCCTTAAGCTATTAACAAATTTTCAGCTTGCTATTAATCAACTTTTTTTTCATACGTGGGATCCAGACCTATGGGTTTAGTTGCTGTATCTCGTTTTTATCTTCGTTCTGAGAGAGTACTTTTATTAGAGGATACATTTGGCAGGGTGAATCGATAGTAGTTTTTATCTAGTTCACTGTAGATCTAGGATCAGATTGAACACGTCAGCTAAGTGAACTGCTAGAGTTTCAGCTTTTTCTTGATCAAATCGTGCCCATGCGTTTTCTGGTCGTCGCAGAAGAGGTACTTGGGGTCTCTTAAGATTTTTGGTTGCTTTCCATAGTGTGTGGTTATTTGCAGTTAGCTTTTGAATGTATTGTTGGAACGTATGGCCTATTAAAGAGATGTTAGTCGATAATCTTTCTTGACTGTTGCCATACTCTTCCTGCTCGTTGCTTTTCGGAAATAAGGCGAAGAAAATGTAATGATATGTTTATAATGCGTCTTGTTTTTTCTTAAGATTCAGCGTGTTTTGCCAGGCTGCCCTTTGCACGAGTGTCGTATAGTATTGTGCTGCGTTATCAATTTCGTTTGGAGTTTTTAATGATATTTTTAGATTCATATTTATATCGAGATAAGTTTACAAGTTTTTCCAATTTTTGTTTTAGATGCTAGACCGGAGTGTGATGCCTTTGAATTTTTTCTAAACTTTTTTTCTAAATTTTTTGTCTTTGAATTTTTTTTCTTTGATTTTTGTATTTAATCATATGAATGGTAATGAAAACATATTACATCAAACACTGTCTTGTAATATATGATTAATAATGAACCTTTTCTTGTATCCTTTTTAAAACCGTTTTTATTGTATTTCTGTGTTCTACCCTTACCCTTTGTGTAAAACACCAATACAATCGATTTAACCATATCGTTACCGATGAGCATAAAAAAGATCATTCAACGGCGACCTCACAAATCAAAAACAACATCGTCAATAAAGAATACGACAGCGAAATAATACCAGAAGCTCTTCCATTCATTCTCAAAAACTTTCTTAAACCCATTTATCTGCAGATCTTTAGTTGCCGAGTTCAGATCCCCATTATTTCAACGCTTATCTGTTCTCTGTGAGTTGTGTATTCAAATGATCTAAATCAAAGATTTCAATAGGAATCCAAAGTTTAAATCTGAATATGAATCGCTGTCTCAGGATCTTATTGATGTTTTTGTGCAGGTGTACACCTCCTACGAGAATTTGTTCGGTTAAAAACTTCGGCCATTATACGGGGTAAAGCACAAAAAATTGCCAGTAAATTTTTTTTGCCCTAATTAGCTGATAAAAAAGTTTATAACCTTGGAAATATCTCAAAAAATTACCTACTTATAAATATATATAAATACAAATTGTGTTTCAATATCAAACAATTTTGTAACAAACTGTTTTTTAGTATCAAAAAATTTTGTCAAAACGCTTGATATGTGGGCTACGTTTTGTATTACCTGCAGGATGGGACTGAAATGATTAGGTTTTGTAAACCTCTACGTCCACCTCTGAGAGTAACTACAGAAGTGGATTTTCTAAAGTTTAGAAAATTAAGATACGCGGTTTTGAACGTTTTTCTATCTCTTATCAGATAAAATGTTTATGTTTAGTTATGAATGAATAATATGTCAATGGTAAGTGAGAACTTACGGAAGTAAATATAGTAATAAGTTAATAAGTAAAAGCCACGCCGAAAAGAAAACGTACAGGTTTGCTTACTATATATTGGTCTTACTTACTAACGAAAGAACTGGTCCAAAATATGGCTATTACGTTGTTCTTATTATTCCCGTCATATTACAAATATGCTCGCCAATGGTGAATATTAAATTCTCAATTGTCTGTCTAAAAATGTTCAATAACTACGTCTTAAAACCCACCAAATTTCATTTAAATATCTCAACTCGTCTTAAAACAATAAATAACTCGTCCGTTTGTAAGAAAAATTTTTAACACCTTTTATCTCGGAAACGAAGCATTTGCAGACATACATTTATAAAGTAGACTGTCATTATTTTTTCATGCAGTATTACCCCTTAAAGTTTGCCACACTTATTTAAAAACACCCTGTATTGATGAAATACACGGCTAGTCGTTAAAGTACGTAACTCTTTTATAGTCCAACATAAGCAACTGAATCTCACGGTTGATAACTCTAACACTACCTTTGAAGTGGTGGACAAATTTACATATTTAGGCTTCCTTATCACCAAGGAGGACGTCATGAGGGAAAAAATCAAGCGAAGTATTAGTCCTAGCAAAAAATGCTATTTTGGACTGAGTAGACATATGAGAAGCAGAAACTTAAGCAAAAAGCAAATATAACCATATACAAAACCCTTATACAACCAGTGTTGACATATTGATCGGAGACATGGACCACCTCCAAGGCAGATGAAAACCTTCTGTTTATATTTGAACGAAGGATCCTAATAGGAATATTCGGTGGCGTTTGTGAAAATGGGTTTTGGTTTGTTCTACAATCACGAGATATACCACAGATATAAACATATATTTGGTGGTAAAGACGTAGTATCTCTTATAGGAAAGGAAGACTAAGATGGGCAGAACATCTAGCAAGATCACAGGAGGACAACCCTCCTAGAAGAATTCTTATATCACGCAACCTGTGGGAAGATGTAGATGGTGTAGATGAGGATGGGAGAAAAATATGCGCAGCAAACTGGCAACGGTTGGCAATGGATAGGACTGACTGGCGTAATAGACTTGGGAAGGTCGAGGCTCTTTCATGTGGCTTTATTACTATTGATGATGATGATAAGCGAATGAATAAAAAAACTTTGAGAAAAAACACAGTTTGATTTGTATATATAATGTATATAATGGTATATACAGGGTGTCTGCGTAACTTGGAACCATATGGGAAACTTTTTTAATATCAATTTTACGAAAAAAAGTCATTCTTTGTAAAGTGCTCTGCATAGTCTAAAACCTAAGATGCAATCATCAGATATCAAATTTTGTCAACAGTATACGAGGTATGTCAAAAAATATTAATTTCGCTCAAGAGCAAACTACCTTTATATTTCAAAATATCAAAAAATTTTATTATGAAAAGTTATTTGTAATTAAAAACCATAATCAAATATGCAATAACATCCTTCTACGTGAAAAAACAATTTTCTGAGATTTTTATAAATTACCGATTCCGAATATCATTTTTATTTATTATACGTCTGGATCCCGCGTATGAAAAAAAAGTTGATTAATAGCAAGCTGAAAATTTGTTAATAGCTTAAGGGTGTCTAGTCGGACAAACTTTGATATATGGGAACACTGGAACAGGGGAAGTTTTAATTGTGGAACAGGTTAAAAATTTGGAACGGTCAGACCACGAAAACGGCGCATGTATTTTGTCCGACAGAACAGACTTAAACTCTCCGAACAGAGATTAAACTCTCATGCAAAAATCAGACTGCTATTTATCACCAAACGGGCGTTTTAATGAGTGGAACATGTAGAATATGTCAAATGACAGGAATTATGATAGCTGATAAATAGCAGTCTGATTTTTGCATGAGAGTTTAATCTCTGTTCGGAGAGTTTAAGTCTGTTCTGTCGGAAAAAATAAATGTACCGTTTTCGTGGTCTGACCGTTCCAAATTTTTAACCTGTTCCACAATTAAAACTGCCCCTGGTACAGTGTTCCCATATATCAAAGTTTATCCGTCTAGACACCCTTAAGCTATTAACAAATTTTCAGCTTGCTATTAATCAACTTTTTTTTCATACGCGGGATCCAGACCTATTAGACATGTAATAACTGTTTTATTAATAATTTTAGGAAAAAACTTAATTTTCATAAAAATCTATGCATGGTCTAAACCTCAAGATAAAACTATCAGTTTTCCAAGTTTGTTAATTTTATATGAAGTGTGTCAAATAATATGAATTTAGAAAGAATATAGAAAGAATTCTTTCTAAATTCATATTATTTGACACACCTCGTATAAAATTAATAAACTTGGATAACTGATGGTTGCATCTTGAGGTTTAGACCATGCACAGATTTTTATAAAGAATAACTTTTTTTCCTAAAATTATTAATAAAAGAGTTATTACAGGTCTAATAAATAAAAATGGTGTTCGGAATCAGTAATTTAGGAAAATCTCAGGAATTTTTTTTTTACGTAAAAGGCTGTTATTGCATATTTGAATATAGTTTTTAATTACAAATAACTTTTCATAATAAAATTTTTTGATATTTTGAAATATAAAGGTAGTTTGTTCTTGAGCGAAATTAATATTTTTTGTCATACCTCGTATACTGTTGACAAAATTTGATATCTGATGATTGCATCTTAGGTTTTAGACTATGCAGAGCACTTTATAAAGAATGACTTTTTTTCGTAAAATTGATATTAAACAAGCTGAAAATGCGAGCATTGTCATAACGAAAACTTTGTATATTTACGTATTTTAATTCATAATATGGAAAATTGCTATTATGAAAAGTAGTTTAGAATTAATAATTATGTTTTAATGTGCAATTATATCATTCTAATTTAAATGTTATGAACTATAAAGGTAGTTTACTATTGATCAAAATTCATATCGCCGCTTCGCAAGAACGTAGGCATAAGTCAAAAAAGACGATTTTAGAGGAGAGGCATTTTAAAATTGTATAGATATGTTTATGGGCATAACCCCGACAAAGTTGCTACTTTAAAGAAATTTCCTTTACAATTTTGTTAGAAATATATATAACTATAAACTGTGATAAGTAGAGAAATTTATGAATTGTAAAAGGGGTTAAAATTAGGTATGAGTCTTTCTTCCTGAGAAACATTTACCTAAATTTTGTTATTAGGTCTATATAGTTGGTATCAAAATTGTTAAGTAATTATTTTTTATATACTGTTTAACGGAATATTACCATAATTATTTTAAAAGTAAATCTTACCTATCGCTCCAATATGCAAAACAGGCTCGGTACTCTATAGAAGAGCTATTAAAAGTCAAAAAATAAAAGACCAATTAAATGAAACTGTTTATTCTTTTATACTCTGTTTTTTAACAATACTAAAAAATTATAAGCTTTCGTAAAATGGTTGATAGTGTTCAGGAATAACATTCTTTTGAATGAAATGCAATAATCCACTTTTCTTTTTAGCAGTGATAGAAGGTTTTTTTGTATAAATATTTTTCAAGCTATAAGTTACGTTAAAAGCTTTTGATGTCTTCTGGCCAGTTGGCACTTTAACTATTTTGTATTCTTTCTGAGCAAATGAGGTCTTTTAAAAAAAAATAACCATCTTGATCACTAGTTACTCATATTATTTTTACATCATTTAATTTTAAGGTTTCGTTCTCTGTAGATTTAGAAAAATGACTACCAATATCTGCCGCTAGAGATTTCAAGTAAAAAAAAATTGGAGAAGACATTTCAAAAACTTTGTATGAAGTAACCGACTTTGTTGCATTTCTGATAATTGAAATATACTGATAAATTGAAATTTTTTCAGATAGCTCAAAACTGTGATTTTATTAATAAAAAAATACATCTGCAAATTATATAAAGAGTTGGATGAAACTGGCGCAAAATGGGAATCTTATTTATTGCAACAGTTTATTTCTATTGCACAAAAGCCTATAAGATACACCGTTAATATCAAAAAGAGATTTTTGATAAACAGTCGATTTATTATCACGATATAAAAGTTTATTCTAACGCGCGAACTCTTGCTAGTGCATTAACTGCTAGATTAAATTCATAATATAAATACCGTTTAAAATACACAGTAAGATAATAAAAACAATTAGGTACCATCCACAACGGCCTCATCGTTTTGTCGGTCATTTCCTTTTTTAAAACGTAGATTTAATGTCACATTTTCATGATTCAAATCATTTTCCAAATTAGAAGCTTGATCAATTCCATCATCTGAAAATAAAGAATACGAAAATAACCATTTAGGTATCTTACCAAATAAATAATAGATCAGAAATTAATATTAACAAATTATTTCATATACAAAAATATTACCATGCATAAACTTAAGAAGGGCCAGCCATTATTATTGGCAATGTATCTTCTTGATTCACTGATTTTTGGTTTTTAATGTTTATTAACAAAGGAAATTAAACATCATCGTAATATACCATAAAAATAGTTCATATTTTGTATGAACAATGACCGATTTTGTTATTCAATCATTAATCCTTAACACATTTCTCGTTAACACTGACTCATCAGTGTTCTAGCTTAACAATATACCATAATTTCTCGGATTGGGATTTCGGATATAGACCTAATTCAATTTTGTTTATAATATTACCTAGTATTTTTTATAAACATAGACGCAAAACATAAATATATCATAAAATTGTACTTACTTTCTCAAAAACACTGACCTAATTAGAAAAGGGTCCTTATTTTAGAAATAATTTTCACCAAAAATAAACGTAAATATAAAATAGGTCGTTCTTGATGAGAACTACACACACATTCTGCGGCGTAACTGACTTCGGGCTGTATAAAAAAATGTTTAGTATGTAACTAGTTTCGCGCCAAATAAATATAGACACTTGGTGCCATCTCTTAGCGAATATTACTATTAACGCAATAGTCTTTATTCACGCGAAAGATAGATTAATTTTTAGTAGATCTGCAGTATTAACTCCATTTCGTCAAATTTTGACTTGAGCCTACGTTCTTGCAAAGCGGCGATATGTTTTATATACCTCGTATAAAATTAATAAAATTTTATACAAGGTGTCCCAAAAGTAGTGGAACGGTCGAATATTTCGCGAACTGAACATCAGATCGAAAAACTAAAAAATATGTTTTCAATCATTTTCAAAAATTTATCCAATGACACCAAACACCAACCTCCACTACACCCCCTGGAGGTGGGGTGGGGGGTAACTTTAAAATCTCAAATGGAAATCCCTAGATTTTCTTGCAGATTTGGATTCGTTACGTAAAAGTAAGCAACTTTTATTCAAGACATTTTTTCGAACTGTGGATAGATGGCGCTATAATTGGGAAAAACGATTTATCCTGATACCATGGGTAAATTATAGAAACGGTCTAATATCTCGAGAAATACATTTCCAAATGAGAAACCAAACAAATTTTTTTAATACTTTTCGAAAACCTATCGAATAACACTAAGCATGACCCTTCAACCCACCCCCCTGGAGGTGGAGTGGGGTAACTTTAAAATATTAAATAGCAACCCCCACTTTTATTACAGATTCGGATTTGTCATGAAAAACTAAGCAACATTTATTCGAAACATTTTTTAGAATTGTTGATAGATGGCGCTTTAATTGGAAAAATACGATTTATTAGCGCCATCTATCAGCATTTTTAAAAAATGTTTCGAATAAATGTTGCTTAATTTTTCATGACGAATTCGAATCTGCAATAAAAAAAATGGGGGTTGCTATCTAAGATTTTAAAGTTACCCCCACCCCACCTCCAGAGGGTGGGTTCGAGGGTCATGTTTAGTGTTTATCGATAGGTTTTCGAAAAATATTAAAAACCTGTTTTTTGGTTTCTTATTTGGAAGTGTATTTCTCGAGATATTAGACCGTTTCTATAATTTACCTATGGTATCAGGATAAATCGGTTTTCCCAATTATAGCGCCATCTATCCACAGTTCGAAAAAATGTGTTGCATAAAAGTTGCTTACTTTTACGTAACGAATGCAAATCTGCAAGAAAAACTAGGAGTTTCCATTTAAGATTTTAAAGTTACCCCCCACCCCACCTCCAGGGGGTGTAGTGGGAGTTGGTGTTTGGTGTCATTGGATAGATTTTTGAAAATTATTGAACACGTATTTTTCAGTTTTTCCATCCGATGTTTAGTTCGCGAAATATTTGACCGTTTCCGTATGATTTGCATCATAAATCTTAGAACAAGAAGAGCTGTTTATGAAGAATAACTTTTATTTGTCAAATTAAAAATAAAAGAGTTATAAATGAAAATGTTCTTGGTATCCATAATTTGAGAAAAATCTTCAAATATTGTTTTCCATTAGAAGGATGTACACAGACACAATACTGGCTAGTGATTTTAGTCAATAATTTTGCCAATTCGACAAAAAAAATAATTTCTAAATAGTTAATAATTATTACTAAATAATTTGTAATTTTGCCAATTTTGGCAAAATTCTCAAAAAACAAAAAAAATACCTTCTATAATCACTAGCCAGTTGTGTCGAGTTTAGGGAACGACTAGGTATACATAATATTTTAATTTTATAGCAAATGGAACAGTCCATTTATTATAAAGGGGAGGCCGTATTTATACTGGTATAAACCTTTTTAAAACTGTTAATAAATTATTGCTTTTAAAATATTTATACTCAAATTGTATTTTTGAACATCTCATTTAATTTATATAATAATTAAATTCACTATCAAATGTCATTGATGTTTTTTTAATACTTAATTTAAAATTTAGTTTGACATTCACGAAGTGTCAAACTCAAATGTAATTAACCTATGCTAGGCAAATCGAGATTTAAAAAAAAAGTAGCCTACTTCCTAATCAACCATTTGAGCTGACGTTTAGTGCGTCTGTAGGAGATAACCGGATTGTGACGTCACATTTTAGACTTTGAGGTCGATTATCTCGAAGACGGTTAGATATATCGAAATGCCGTTTTCAGATTTGGATTCAGAAGGCAAAACTACATATTAATCCATCGATACACCTGCTCTAAGTATTGCAGGAGCGGCAACGCAATAACACACAGACTTTTGCAAATTTATAAACGAAAAGGTCTCGTTGAAAAAGTTTCCCATATGGTTCCAAGTTACGCAGACACCCTGTATATACACCAGGTATATAATGAAAATTTAACTGTTTAGCAACAATATTATTACAGTGATATTGTTAAAGAGTAAGGCTATAACATACTCGGAAATACAAAATACAAAACTACAAAAATATAAAATCACATAAATCGGAAGATTGGTATAGGAAATTGGAGACATCAAAAATAACCCATTTTTAAAGTGGGTAGTTAATTTTGCCGTTGAGTGTACTTCTGATCATATTGGAAGAAAATCTAGGACTTACGAAGTCTAATTGCGTTTTGATCATAAATGTTTTTATTTTACTTCCTCTCGCGGATTAGAAGTGAATGATCTTACACCTATTAATATTAAATTAAACAATATAATATAGTTATCACTTTCATGGCTGAATATTTATATTGAAATAAACAAAAGCATCATTAAGAATTAGCATCGGGGACGCGAATGGCACTATTATAAAAGTTCTAGGAGTTCAATTAACATTAAGATTCGGATATAAAATAAGTTTAGAAAAGGGCATCGGATTAAAAAATTAGAAAAAAGAACGGAACGGCACTTTGAAATTAAATCAGAAATAGAGCAACTTCCATATCCTGATTTAATCTTTTCTAATTTGAAGTCCTGCTTGTCGCTTGAGTTTTACATATATGGTAATGAAGAAAAGTCTACGTAGTCTGGTACGGATAGGACCGAATTAAAATTAATAGGAAAACCAAATAGACCAACCTTCTAGATTGTCAATTGTTATAGAAAGAAGGGAGAAGATAATTGAATAGCAGAAAATCAGCCCGGCTACAAAAACAAAAGAGAATCAACATTCGACGCTGCAGAGCATGCAAATGTGAGGTTTTTAATTAAAATTCTACTGCGATTATTATACAGTAAGGATGAAGAGAAATGCCATCTCTTTTTCCAGATTATTGAAAATGTTTTTCATTTATTAATATTCCTCATAAATGGTGGCTCTAATTTTATGTCTCTATGTTAGAGCCGTACGATTCTCTTCACGGATGCTTTTGTAGACACTCGCGTAATTATTTTAAAATAACTGCTCTTCCCGCTATTTTATTAATAAAATATTTCTTATATGAATTTAAATTACATATTAGTAGTAGATAAATGTGATTAACAATATCATACTAAAAAAGACAATACCCAAATAAAAAGAAAATTAGATATATACGACTAGAGAAGGTACCTTTGACTGTATTAGCATTGTCAACAGCAAGATGATGATGATGATGACTGTATGATAGGAATACATTGATGACATAATATACGAAAAATGCAGTGAAACAGTTATAAAATGGTAAGGATGCAGGACACGATAATATTAAAGCTGAACGAATTAATAATATGAAAGGAGAAGGTTTACTATTACTATGGAAAATCATAAGAATCTGTTAACATACCGGATGCATACCTTTGTATTGGTTTGCCATACCGGTTGGATTGGCAACAAGCATACTTGCAACAATTCTCCCAGACACACAAAAACGAGGAGAATCATATGTGTTCAAACTACAGGGGAATATCATTGTTGGTAGTTGCTAGTAAAATCTACGAAATAATACTAGAGGAAATGCTGAGAGAAAATATCGTGGTCACACTGGATGACAGTCAAGGGGCCATTAAGCTTGGCGAGATACAACCGACCTTATATTCACGATGAGACAGCTATCAAAAGAGCCCTAGAGCATAACAGCAAATTATATTTTTCCTCTGTTTTGTGGACTTGGAAAAAGGCTTTGATTATTCGCCATGTAACAAGATCTGGAAAATATTAAACCGTAGATATGTAAAACCGAACCTAATCCAAGCAATAAAAAGTACATACAGTGGGAAAAATGAAAGAATACCCATGAACGAACATATAAAACACGCTGTATTTTCCTGTCACCGTGTCACAAAGAAAATTGCCCAGCGCAAGCAAGTACATGTAATAATAATTATTACATGTACTTGCGCTGGCCAATGTTTTGTGTGATACAGTGACAGGAAAATACAGCGTGTTTTATATGTTCGTTCATGGGTATTCTTTCATTTTTCCTACTGTATATGTATATGAATGCCCACGTACTAATGTAATACACAAGGACAGAAAGAAAGTAAGCTTAAAAACAAAAATTAAAGTATCTAAAACTGTATATAAGCCCCTGCTACTCTGCGGTAGTGAAACTTGGACAGTGAACTACAAAATTGGAAGTAAAATTCAAGCGTGCGAAATGCGATATTTGCAAGCGGTAACCGGGGTGACCAGATATGATTGTATAAGAAACGAAGAAATACGTGAAAAGTGAGGTATTGATATGACCTTAGAAAGATGAAACGAAACAGTTATGGCGGTTCGGCCATATGACGAAAATGAGTGCCAGTAGAAATGTAAAGAGGGTATGAAAAGTTGCATTAGATAAAAACGGCGAAAAGGCAAACCAGCAAGAACATGGAACGCAGATATTGGGAAGGCTTTCGCAAAAATAAATATTGGGTAGATAAAGGCAGAGAGACTAGCTACTCACCAAACGGCATGGAGACATCTGTTCACTCCACTTGCCTCGAAACCGTGAGGTAGAAGAGGACGACTTAAGAAAGTAAGTAAGTCTACTGTAATTATTATACAGTAAGGATGAAGAGAAATGCCATCTCTATTTCCAGATTATTGAAAATGTTTTTCATTTATTAATATTACTCATAAATGGTGGCTCTAATTTTATGTCTCTATGTTAAAGCCCTACGATTCTCTTCACGGATGCTTTTGTAGACACTCGCGTAATTATTTTAAAATAACTGCTCTTCCTGCTATTTTATTAATAAAATATTTCTTATATGAATTTATATTAAATAGTAGTAGTAGATAAATTTGATTAAAAACATTAAACTTCAAAAAGAATTTAACCAAATAAAAAGAAAATTAGATGTGTAGGCCTAGAGAAGGTGATTAGATCTTTGGTTATGTTGGAATTTTCAACTAGTCCAGGTCGCATCTGTTTTGAGATGGACGTTGAGAGGTGACTCAAATTTTTTTTGCAGAAATTGCTTGAAAATAGCTCAAAGCTCAAGTAATAATATTTGAGTTCTCCTCCCACTCAAAATGGTCCGGAACATTGTTTAAATAATCAAAATGTCAAAAAATTAAGGAGAAATTCGATTTTTTCTTCGTTGTTTGATTATAACTTTAAAAGTATTCATTTCCGAGAAAAGTTGTATCAACATAAAAGTTGCGTAATTAAATTTGTTACAATGCAGAATTGGTTAAAGATTTAAAAAATAGTCACCCTTGTTGCAAAATAGCAATAATTGCGAAAAAAACCATACATAAACAAGTATTCGCATTTTACGTTTTTCAGCCATTTGTGCTACACTTAGAACCTTCATGTTTTACCCAGAAAAACTTTATGATATACTAAAACAACATTATAAATTTCATTAAGATCGGTTTAAAAGATTTTGCAAAATAAATTTTGCAATCCAGCATTCGCAAAAAAAATTCATTTTTTTTTTAATGGTAGGGGTGCAAAGTATGCTAAATGTGCAGTCACTCGAGCGCTTTGGAGACCTATTGGGTTGTGAGCAGTACGTCCTAAAACCAAAAAAAGTTAAGTAACATTTTCCATTTTAGTGGGCGCTTGTCATTTTTTAATTTAATTTTCCATTTCCACCAATCGTTTTTTCCGATTATAACGCCATCTATGCATAATTCAAAAAATGTTTCGAACAAAATTTACTTATTTTTTCGTAAGGAATCCTAATCTGTAATAAAAAATGGGGCTCCTATTTAAGATTTTAAAGTAACCCCCCACCCCACCTCCGTGGGGGGGTCGTGTTTAGTGCCATTCGATAGACTTTTTAAAAATATTAAATAAGTGTATTTTACAGTTTTTCGATCTGATGTTCATTTCTCGAAATATCGCGGGATCCGTATTTAAAATATTAAATTTACCTCCCACCCCTCTCCGTGGGAAGTCGTGTTTGGTATCATTCGATAGATTTTTAAAAAATATTGAGCACATATTTTTTAGTTTTTCGATCTGTCATTCATTTCGAGAAATATTCGCTTTTTTCTTGTGAAATTTTGGGACTCGCCCACTTCCTTACGCCCGGCTCAAATCGTCAGATTTTTGAAATATACACTCTTTTGCATGTACTTAACTTACCTTATCTTAATCTGACAATTTCGAGTATTTTTAAGGATAGATTTTTTTTTCGGGCCCCCCTTAACGAACTCCCCTGTGTTAAAAGCCAATATATGGTAGAGGTACATATGCAAGGTACCAGGTTTCTCCCCATATGATAATCTGACACGCTCGAGTAACTGAAAAAATCCCCGCTTGGGCTCCCCTACCAAAATGTTGCAGGACTGAAAATAAAGCAGATTGCAAGTTAATTTTTTTTGCTTATAGGAGTGTACTGTACCTTTCATTTGCAATTTGCAAAATTAAAATGGATTAATTACCACGGCGTCAGGAAATTTCCTAAATAAACATTAATTATTGGTGCTACGCGCAGGACAGCGTTGTTCGATTTACACAAGTTGATTTCCACCAACATTTTTTCCAATCTTTATCTAATATATTATTTTCTTACTCTATATTTTGTTGTATTTTAATATTTTAATTCCACAAAAATCAAACTAATTTTATTATTGTTTGATAAATATTATTTAAACAATTGCATATGTTTAAAAATAATAGACTTTTATTCTCTAAGTTAAAATATATGAACAAAGAAAGTTTTTGCTAAAAAAATATTATTTCAAAGGATAGAGTACGTGTTTTTATTTTGCAATAAACAAATTTATTTATTTATATCTAAATGTAATAAAAATTAAAATGTATCAATCATTATCGCAGGTCATTGGAATTCCCAATCAGAGCAAACTATCCGCTGTCCTGCGCGTAGCACCAATAATTAATTTTTATTTAAAAAATTTCCTAACGCCGTCAGGTAGTTAATCGATTTTAGATTTGCAAACTGCAAATGAAAGGTACAGTACACTTCTATAAACAAAAAAAAATCAACTTGCTATCTGCTTTATTTTCAGTCCTGTAACATTTTGAAGAAATGAATTTTTTTGCGAAAGCTGGATTGCAAAATTTATTTTGCAAAATCTAATAAACGATCTTAATAAAATTTACTATACTATTTTACTGTATCATAAAGTTTTTCTGGGTGAATCATGAAGGTCCTAGTTGTAGCATAAATGGTTGAAAAACGTAAAATGCGAAGACTTATTTTTGTATGGTTTTTTCGCAATTATTGCTATTTTTCAACAAGGTTGTTATACCCAACTTTTATGTTAGTACAACTTTTCTCGAAAATTAATACTTTTTATCAAGTATATTCAAATGGGAAATAAGCCACAATTTTACCTAAAAATGATTTTATTAACTTTTCGACAATATTATTTTGTATTTTGACAACGACACCCGACTTGGGCGTCGAAAAGTTAATAAAATCATTTTTAGGTAAAATTGTGGCTTATTTCCCATTTGAATATACTTGATTGTAAAAATGCCACAAGAAAATAGCTTCAGAACAACATTAATACTTTTAAAGTTATAATCAAAAAACGAAAAAAAAAAATCGAATTTTTCCTTCATTTTTTGACATTTCGATTATTTAAACAATGTTCCGGACCTTTTTGAGAGGGAGGATAACTTAGATATTATTATTTGAGTTATTTTCAAGCAATTTCTGCAAAAAAATTTGAGTCACCTCTTAACGTCCAAATGTACTAATATTTTTACGGATGCGCCCTGGTCTAAACAGGAAGATGATGATGACATAACATACGAAGAATTCGGGAACACAGTTCTAAAATGGTAAAGTTGCAGGACACGATAATATTATGGCTGAACTAATTAAATATATGGAAGGGGAAGCTTAACAATTACTATGGAGGTCATAATAAACTTTTGGAATACCAGATGCATACCTAGAAATTAGACTTTTGCAATAATTCTATCATTAAACAAATAAGGAATAAGGTGATTAACATAAGTGCTCAAACTTCGAGGAAATATCATTGTTGGTAGTAGCTAGTAAAATCTACTAAATGGTACTATAAAGGGTGGACGGAAAATCCTTTTACACTAATGAATTATTATTTTTTATACAACAGAGGGAATAACAAAGATAACCCAATTTTGTTTGTAACTTATTTATTAATTATTTGTTTATGTAAAACATGGGTGTGAATACCTGCATTGTCTCAACACAACTTAGTACGACGTCATGTTCGTATGCTCATCCATCTCAACATGTTCGGAGTTATTGACGTAAAAGCTGGTCGCACTCCATTTCACAAGTCCTCATTCGAAACATATCTGCATTTCTAACCTTCTCTTTAATGAAATTCCACAGGGAATTGTCCGGCGCTGTTAAATCTAGATGTCTTGGAGGCCGAGAAATTGGAGAACCACGTCCAGTCCATCGGTTCGGGAAAATTTCATTCAGCCATTTGTGAACAACTAGAGGAAAATGGATGAGGCGCCATCTTGTTTAAAAGAAATAGTGTCAGCAGTGACCTGAGCTGTCAATTGCAATAATAATCTTTCTTTGATTATCTGCAGATAAATAAGTGTGATAAGTTATGGAGCTTTCAAAAAAATATGGCCCAAACTGATAGGTTGAAATAATTCCAGCCCATGCCGTAACATGAGGAGGATCTTTTCACTTTCTCAAAGAAATGTAGGTTGTACCTAAAATGAATATAACCAGATAAAATAATGCAAAGATTGAAATTTTGACTACGGTTAAAAAAGCTGTCGGTTATACTCACGAAAAGTTGATACATCCTAACCACCAAAATATAGTTTTACAAAAATATGAGGGTCAGAGCCCTATAAACATGGTCCGTTAATGAAACATCAGTTTAAAATGCCAAATAAAGCATGGATGTTTTAAATATTCTCAAAATGCCCCAGGTAACATCTGAGCTGTAGTGTGACTTGATTACATGGTGGAAGAGAGGCAGCAAGTGACAGTGACAAAGAGTTGGATATAGACCTCCGAACGTTGACAGGACAGAAATGACAGTACCACAGGAAGTTGAAAAATTAACCTGTCATATTTAAAGACTATGGTATATAGATGTTAAAACTAGAAATGATGTAAGAACACACTCCATTGCGAAAATTGTCATTCAAAACTCAGTAAACTAGATTTTGTAATTAAATATTGTGTTTACGTATACTGTCAGTGGAGGTAGGCAAACCTCATTACACAGATTTATTGACAGTTGTTAGTATTTATATAAGTTTAAAAAGAAAATCACAATGGGAGTAACTGAAGTGTGAAATGTTTTAATTAATCTAGGAGGATCTATCGTTAAGAGAGTACAAGCTCAAACTTAGGCGACCAATTCTTAAAGCTTCTGCAGGCCAACCGGATCTCTAAGGGTCCAGAAACCAAAACCGTCGTGGGATGATGACAGTAGGAACTGGGGGTATGGGGTGTTTGTGAGGGAATTAATGAGAGAAGAACAGGAACGGGACCCAGAAAGAAAATTAAGATTTATATTGTTATAGATGAGTGTTAAGTTGGTAATGACAGATTGAGAAGGTAGGGTAAGAATGGTCCTATGTAGAAATATGATGTTAGGTTGTATGTAGCTGGAAATTAATTTAATGAGGATGTATGTGGATGATGATGTCAGTAATTTATATATAAGTTATGGATAGATAAAAGTGATTCGATGGCTGAAGATGAAAAAGAAATATTGTGGCTAACTAGCCATTCTCATAGGACCATTCTCACCCTACCTTCTCAATATGTCATTACCAACTTAACACTCATCTATAACAATATCAATCTTAATTTTCTTTCTGGGTCCCGTTCCTGTTCTTCCCTCATTAATTCCCTCACAAACACCCCATACCCCCAGTTCCTACTGTCATCATCCCACGACGGTTTTGGTTTCTGGACCCTTAGAGATCCGGTTGGCCTGCAGAAGCTTTAAGAATTGGTCGCCTAAGTTTGAGCTTGTACTCTCTTAACGATACATCCTCCTAGATTAATTAAAACATTTCACACTTCAGTTACCCCCATTGTGATTTTCTTTTCAAACTTATATAAATACTAACAACTGTCAATAAATCTGTGTAATGAGGTTTGCCTACCTCCACTGACAGTATACGTAAACACAATATTACAAAATCTAGTTTACTGAGTTTTGAATGACAATTTTCACAATGGAGTGTGTTGTGACATCATTTCTAGTTTTAACATCTATATACCATAGTCTTTAAATATGACAGGCTAATTTTTCAACTTCCTGTGGTACTGTCATTTCTGTCCTGTCAACGTTCGGAGGTCTACATCCAACTCTTTGTCACTGTCACTTGCTGCCTGTCTTCCACCATGTAATCAAGTCACACTACAGCTCAGATATTACCTGGGGCATTTTGAGAATATTTAAAACATCCATGCTTTATTTGGCATTTTAAACTGATGTTTCCTTAACGGACCATGTTTATAGGGCTCTGACCCTCATATTTTTGTAAAACTATATTTTGGTGGTTAGGATGTATCAACTTTACGTGAGTATAACCGACAGCTTTTTTAACCGTAGTCAAAATTTCAATCTTTGCATTATTTTATCTGGTTATATTCATTTTAGGTAAGTACTGATGATGACTGGTAAACCAGTCGAAAACTAGTTATGTATTTGTGATGTAGCCCTTTTTAGGGATTTTAAATATACCTTTTATACAGGATTTGCTGTTTAAGTATATATGTGTCAAAGTTGATACATACCGATGACCTGGTAATTGTGACAAAATCGGAAAAAACTTTCAAGTGAATGTGAATATTTAGAATAAAGCTTTTAAGAAATTTGGGATGAAAATAAATAATGAAAAACCAGAACGTTTAGTGATATCGAGAAATCAAGAAAATGTATGTAAAGCTAAATAATGAGACCATTAGATAAGCAGAGGGCTTCAAGTATCTAGGATCAACATTGAATGGACAATATAGAACGAGAAATAAAGACCAGGGTAATGAGTGCATAACTAAACTCTTATTAATATGCACTGAATAAGAGTTTTACTATAAAAAAGAAAATAAGCCTTAAAACAAAAATGAAAGTATTTAGAACTGTATAAATAAGCCAGTGGTACTCTACGGTAGTGAAATTTGGACAGTGAATGACAAAATTCGGAGTAAAATAAGAAACGAAGAAATACGTTAAAGATGCGGTATTAGAGTGACCTTAAAAAGACTTGAAACGAGACAGTTATCGTGGTTAAGCCATATGGTGAGAATGAGTAAATCTAGAACTGTAAAGAGGGAATGAAAAGTTGCATCAGATAAAAAGCGATGAAAAGGCAAACCAGCAAGAACATGGAACGCAGATATTGGGAAGGCTTTCGCAAGAAGAAATATTGGGTAGAGAAAGGCAGACAGACTAAAGTTTATTTCACATTAAGAATAGAACGTTACGCTTACGGAGATCAGTGTTGCCAAACCTCTCGCGTACGGGTGGATACTTGACTGCCGATATACGATTCATTCTAGTCTGTACAGCGTGGCATCGGCGCCTCTATCGCTCATAAGAAATGCATGGGGCTATCTCCGCAATGTTCTATTCTTAACGTGAAATGAACATTGGCTACTGACCGAAAGGCAAAAATAAAGGAGGCCAAGGCACAATTTGGGCTGTAGTGCAGTAGAGGAAGAAGAAGAAAGGCATGGAGACGTCTAATTACTCCACTTACCTCGACACCGTAAGGTAGAAGAGGACGTGTTAACATAGTAAGAAAGTCTACTGCGATTATTATACAGTAAAGATGAAGAGAATTGCCATCTCTTGTTCCAGATTATTATCCGATCAGGGAATGCAAAATTTTACGAAAACCTCCAAAAAAATAAAGGAAGGATGAAAATTTGGGAATAGGCAGTTGAAATTTTCTGTTATTATATAAGAAAAAGTTTACAATTCTACATCCCCTCCATTTTACAAAAATTTGAAAATACGGGGTGAAAAATTTTTTCTCGGGGTTAAAAAATATACGTTCCAAATAAGTCCGGAATTGGATAAAATGACTCATTCTAAGTAACTTTTGTTCTATAGAGTTTTTTTACTGTCAATACTTTTCGAGTTATTTGCGAGCGAAAGTGTTTATTTTTAACCAAAAAAAATGTTTTTGGACGGTTTTTCGGAGATAACTCAAAAAGTAAGTATTTTAGCGAAAAAACTATTCTTAGTAAAAATATAGCTTATAAAAAAATGAAAGAAATGGTGTATGCGTGAGGTCTGCAAACCCAGTAGAAGCAGAGTTGCAGCTAATGAAATGTAGGTTCTTCTTTGTCAAATTCTAAATCGAATATTTCATGGTGAAATAACCAAAAAACGGAGCACTTTTTGGGGAAAATTCATTACAACTTTTTTAAAGTGTTTAAAAAAAGGTTTATTTTTGTTTAAAAAAAAAACTTCTAACATTAAAAGTAAGTGAGTTACGCTCAAAATATTGTTGGTCCCTTTTATTTTTTGGTAAAAAAATGGCGAAAATCACCCCTTATTAACTTCTCAAATAAAATTAATCGTTACCGCTTTACAAGTTACTTTACTTATGTATTGTTTTTATATTATTATCTACAAGTTTCATTGGTTCAAAGTGCTCAGTTTTGAAAAAAAAATGGGTTGAAAATAAAACATTTTTTTTAATTTTGAAAAAAATCGTAACTTTATGGAAATAACTTAAAAATAATTAGGAATACCAAAAATCTCAAGGAGTAATAAAATGTACGTTTTGCTTTTCTGAATATTTTTGATCTGTTTTCTTGTTAGACAAAAATTGGTTATGCTGTGGCTGTTCAAAATTTGCCTAAACTAGTGATTAGTTACTCGTTTAAGCCATTTTAACTACAGCTTTTTCAAAACGAAGCACTTTGAAGCGATGAAACTTACAGATCATATAAATAATATATAGACAAAGTAACTTAACTTGTGAAGTGGTAATGTTAAAATTTATATGTGATGCTAATTAGGGGGTGAGTTTCGCGATTTTTTTACAAAAAAAATAAAAGGGGCCAACAATATTTTGAGCGTAATTCACTTAATTTTAATATTACAGGTTTTTTAAAAAACAAAAATAAACCTTTTTTTAAACACTTTAAAAAATTTAAAATGTATTTTCCCCTAAAAGTGCTCCGTTTTTGGGTTATTTCACATTGAAATATTCGATTTGGAATTTGACGAAGAAGAACCTACTTTTCATTAGCTGCAACTCTGCTTCTACTGGGTCTATAGACCTCATGTATACACCATTTTTTTTTTCAATTTTTTATGGTCTATATTTTGACTAAGGGTATTTTTTTCGCTAAAATACTTACTTTTTGAGTTATCTCCGAAAAACCGTCCAAAAACATGTTTTATTTTGTTAAACATAAACATATTCACTCGAAAATAACTAGAAAAGTATTGACTTAGTGAAAAAACTCTATAGAAGAAAAGTTGTTTAGAATTATTCATTTTAACCAATTCCGGTCTTATTTTGAATGTATTTTTTTCATCTTCGAGAGGGGGGTATTCCCCTCCATTTTTATAAAATGGAGGGGATGTAGAATTGTATATTTTTTCTTATATAATAATAGACAATTATAACTACCTATTCCCAAATTTTCATACTTCCTTTATTTTTTTTTGGGGTCAGATTGTTCTTTGATCGGGCTACTACGTTTATAGATACTTCCATGGTTTACAATTTTTGGCACATGTATGTTTATCATAAATCTTACAGTTTGGCTGAAAAACGCAAATAACTAATATTCGTGAACTTTGCCATAAAATAAGTTTTTTCTGGACTGTAGGGTACGTACTCCAGATATTATTGGGTACTTTTTAAATTTTATTTATAATGGTGTCCTGAATATTCATACTAATTTTAAGCTTCATCCGAATTTTTATAACCGTGATTGTCTAACTTGACCGTGCTATCACTTGATATTTGCTATTTTATCCATTTACTGTCTACTGGTCTAATTTGGCTAAAAACACTTTTCTACAACCGTGTTAAAAATGCAATTTTTAGCACTCCATACGAGCGTTACAAATGCTACTTTAAGGCATTAGTGCTTTAAAAAAATTTTAAGGCACTGCAGTTCGTATTGACCATATATGCAATTTTGATGTAATGTCAAAAAAATATAAAATTGGAATGTCAGTCAAGTTCAAGTTAAATTTTTTGTAGATATTGTCCTGTATTAATTACGTTTGTAGGAAAAATATTGTATGATATGCGTGTTAAAAAGTACATTTTTAAGGCACTCATGTGAATTTCAGAACTCGCTTTCGCTCATTCTGCAAACTTTCACATGCGTGCCTTAAAAGTGTACTTTTAACACTTATATCATAAATAACTATTAAAATATTTTGTAAATTTTTTTATAGTGCATATTTGTATCCGCTTATTCACATAATATTGGATACAATACTTTTTTCAACTAAACGTCACTAAATAGATCTACTCTTATCTTATTGAGGCAATAAAATTAATCCATGTTTCCGTTTTTATGTCTTTAATACTATTGACCTTATGACACACGATGTTTAAGTTAAATCGAGAAAATTCAGATTTCTTGCCAAAGTAGGAAGCGCCAATTAATTGTTATTACCAAGATACGTTCCTAATGCTTCCCACGACTTCCTGTTTTTTGTGCTATTAAATAACCTGGTATCAACAATTAACCAGAATAACTTAATTCTAGTCAATTTGTAATGTCTAGAATTTAAAATAAATTTATGTAGTATGAACTTTTTATTAATTTTTTGATTAAATGTAAATGTGCTTACAATAGATCTACACTTTACCAAAAATACAGACGATTAATAATAATAAATATAAAAATTATTGACCCGTGTTGTGCTGCCATCCCCCCATACTTGCAGAAAATAAAAAACAAATTGCGCTGATTTATGAGCTATACATGAGCTCTCATATTACGCAAATTAAACTTGGCAGAACTTTAATATTTTATTGGGGGGAGGGGGGCTGAGTCCCTTACTTAAAAATAGGGATATTGAATCGATATTTGCTGCAGAATTATAAGCTATTTATGAGCTCTCGAAGTGATATAGTTTCAATTTTTGAACTCATCCCCTTCACCCCGAAACAACCCTTTAATTAATTTCGCTCAACCATCTAGTTACTAGAAAAGAGAAAAATTCTGAGTAAAATTAAAATATATCGTATCTCGGATATAATTCGTATAGCTTATATATTCTAAGAATAAACTGTTAAATCAGGCTAATTTAGATTATTGAGCTACAACCCCTTGGCACGAAAACCACTTCATTTTCCCGGCTTAGGAGAGAGTTGTAATTAAAAAGAATTAAATTAATTATTTGACGAATACATATCGTTTAATAATTTATGAGCTCCCAAAATACGCGCATTTCAAATTATTGAATTGCAATTTCCTTTCTATAGTTCTGTCACTGAAGGTAAAAATCAACTATGACCTTCGATTTCGGTGAACCTCCATTCATTTTCACGCAAATTGGTGAGTAGATGGAGGATACCTCAAGAAAAAAAAGTAACATGGTAATAAATTGCGCTTTTAGTCTGGTGTAGATGTCACCTCTTCTCGGGGGTGAAAATGTAGATGTCATCTTACAACAGGGATATAGTCTATAGTAACTAGATGGTTGAGAAAAAAATAGATTGGGACAAACAAGATCTGGTATAAGACAACTCGATAGTATAATCTGGAATAAAAACGTAAAAGAAAACAAAAATAATGATATGTATGAGTATATTTTTATCTAATTTCTTTGGGAAACAATCAAGACTACACAATTTTGTTATCGATACCACTAGTGGGTATCCATATTAGAAAGAAATAAGGCACTGAAAAAGGCCGTGAAAGGATGCCAAAGAGACCCTTCCCAAAATTCCCAAAGTTTGCTAATTTTTTGAATTATACAAAAATCTGTAGTAACAAATAATGGTAGGGAAGCAAAGTATGCTAAACTTGCAGTCACTCGAGCGTTATGGGGACCAATTGGGTTGTGATTATTAGGTCATAAAATCAAAAAAAGTTAAGTACAATTTTCCATTTTTAGCGGGCGCTTGTCACATTTTAATTTAATTTTCCATTTCCAACAATGGTTTTTTCCAAATATAGCGCCATCTATCCATAATTCAAAAAAATGTCTTGAATAAAAGTTCCTTATTTTACGTAAAGAATCCAACTCTGCAATAAAAATTTGGGGGTCCTATTTAAAAAAATTTTAATGTGTGCTTAATAACTATAACATTGTATTTAAGTAGTATAACTCACGCCATTTATTTGGTGTCTGTTTCTGTTTTTATTTTGTTTGTAGTTTTTATTATTTTTTGGTTTTTATTGTATTTTTTTTTTATTTTATATAAGCTTTGTCCACAAATTTTAAAAATTTTTTGACAATAAAGCATACCTACTAAGATTTTAAAGTAACCCCCACCCCGTCCCCGTGGGGGGGGGCGTTGTTTGGTACCATTCGATAGATTTTTCAAAAACATTTTGAAAGTGTATTTTGCAGTTTTTCGATCTGATGTTCATTTTGCGAAATATCCGCTTTTCTTTTGTGAAAATTTTTGACTCACCCATTTCCTTACGCCCCGCCCAAATCGTCAGATTTTTGAAATATACACTCTCTTGCATGTACTTAAGTTACCTTATCTTAATCTGACAATTTTGAGTATTTTAACCATAGATATATTTTTTTTCGGTGCCCCCTTACCGAACCTCCCTGTGTTAAGAGCCAATATATGGTAGAGGTACACCTGCAGTGTACCAGGTTTCTCCCATATGATAATCTGACGCGCTCGAGTAACTGCAAAAATCCCCGCTTGGGCTCCCCTACCATAATGAGGTTCATCAAATATTAATAGATTTTACACAAGCATTTGATAGAGTATGTAGGGCTAGACTGTGGACAGCGATGCAGGAACTTGGCTTTCCAAAAGGACTAGTCAGTTTGATACGGATTGGTATGGAACGTTTACAATATGAGGAGAGCGTTGGACGAGAATACTCAGATACATTCGAAATAAACAACGGACTAAAACAGGGAGATGCACTTTCACCACAACTCTTCAACTTAGTTCTGGAACACTTAATCAGAAGTGCAAGAATCGAAAAATCGACTACAGTAGTTTATCGAGAAGGACCAAACTTACTGTTGGCATTTGCAGACGATATCGATCTAACAGGAAACATCAGATTAAGGATGAAAGAGACTTTCGTCAGGTTCGAGAAGAAAACAGAGAAGATGGAGTTCCTAATTAATTAAAATAAAACGAAATATATGTATATGACATATTTATAAGACAGAACGTGGGTAGAATTTGGAAATAAATTAACAAAAGCATTCGGTGAAAACCAGAAATTGTTGTATATCACACTTAAGAGCATGAGAAAACCAAAACCAAATACATTGAAAAACGTGAAGGATAAGAATGGAACCATACTTACAGAAGAGAATGAGATTATGTAGAGGTGGAGAAAATACTTTGAAGAACTCTTGGAAGTGGAACAAGTAGAAGGAGATAAGATATAACAAAACAAAAATCAACACACTCCACAAGTGCAACAGGAACAGATAGGAAATATAACACAAAAAGAATTAACAAATGCAATCAACAAAATCAAGATGGGAAAAGTACCGGGACATGACGATATAACTGCAGAAATGGTCAAATACATGATTGAAGAAAGACAACAAGAATTACTAAACATCAAGGACCAAGCTAAAAATTGAAATAAAATAGGCGTACCACTAGACTGGCAGATAGGCATTATAACACCATTGTATAAAAAAGGAGATAGCAAAGAATGCTCAAACTATAGAGGAATAACACTTGGAAGCACAGTAGGAAAACTTTATGCCAGTATACTAGAAAACAGGCTACGAGAAAAACTAGAAAACACCTTTGAGGAGAGCCAGACTGGTTTCAGAAAAGAAAGAGGGACTAATGGCCAGATTTTCATAATAAGACAAATAATAGAAAAAGCTCTTAAAACAGAAAAAGAAATACATGTATGTTTCATAGGTATGGAAAAACCTTTCGACAGAATTAAAAGAGAAGATATTTAAAAAATACTAGAGAAGAGAAAAATTTAACAAGATCTAATAGGATGGATCCAGAGTTTATACGAAAAAACGAAAAGCTATGTAAGGACAAGAATTAAAAAATCAAAAGTAATCGACATCAACATTGGATTAAAACAGGGTTGTGTCCTGAGCCCACTACTCTTTAACCTAGTACTAGATGACGTAATAAAAGAATGTAAACACAAATGGAGAAAATATAATGTAGGATGTTGGAAGTTGAGAATGATACAAATAACAAAACTATGCTACGCAGACGACCTGGTGATCATTGGGGAGTCAGAAAAACAATTACAAGGAAATATAAATATATTGTATGAAGAGCTAAAAATCAGAAATATGAAAATAAACAAAGAAAAATTAAAAACAATGATAATTGGAAGACAAAAAGGAAATCACGAAATAGAAGTAGATGGCAAGCAACTTGAAAAGGTAGACAGATATAAGTGTTTGGGGGTAATCATAAGCCGGGATGGAAAATTAGAAGATGAGATAAATGAAAAAATTGCAAAGACTGGTAAGCTGTACAATATTATTAAAATAACTTTTTAAAAAAGCAAGCAATACCTAAGAATATAATAACGGAAATAGTAAAAAATATTGTGAAACCCACTCTAATCTATGCCTGTGAATCTTGGGCATTAACAAAAAGGCAAAAGAATAGACTAATAAACACAGAAATGCGATTTTTGAGAACAATAGAGGGGAAAACAAGGAAAGATAAAATAAGAAATCAAACTTTTAGAGAAAATCTGAAAATACACCCAGCTACAACAACAATCGAACACGGACAACTTAGATGGCTCGGACATGTACTGAGAAGTTGACAAGAGAAAATAGTAAGACAAATATATGAAGCGAGAAATATGGGAAGAAAGAAGAGTGGAAGACCAAGAAGGAGGTGGACAGAAGAAGTGAGGGAAGAGGCTGAAAAAAGATGAATAAAATGGGATGAAACAAAAGCATTGGCCATGGATAGAAGGAAATGGAAGGAAATGTAGAAGAAAACGACGGAGAACCTAACTCCGTACTCACACCGAAAGGTAGACGAGTTCTGAATTAAGTAAGTAAGTAATGTACATGAGCCGCAATAAACAAAGCAAAAATAAAATCGGTCAGAACATCACCATCGATGACTTTAACTTTGAGCGCGTTAGAGAATTAAAGTATATCAGCAATATTTAACAACAATAACTGAAAATAATAACGGATCGCAAGAAATAAACAATATGATACAAGCCGGCATGATATGTCTTTATGCGCTTCAAAATCTTATAAAATCGAAACAGCTAACAAGACGTACAAAGCTGCAAATAAAACAATCATACGACCCGTAGTGATGTATGGAAGCGAAACGTGGACAATAAGAAAGGCAAGTGAAGACAGGCTATGTTCTTGGGAAAGAAAAATCCTAAGTAGGATCTTTGGGTCTGTGCTTGATGAACCGGCAAGACAATACAGGGTAAGAACTAACAAAGAGCTCAAAAACTATACCCAGACGTCACTACATAAGAAATAAAGCCCAAAAGACTCCAATTGGCAGGACACCTCAGAAGACATTCTGAACTTCTTCTTCTTCTTTAGGTGCCGTGTATTCAGACGTTGGCCGTCATCATGTTTACAATTGCCTGAAACCTCTCTCTATGGCTGCTGCGCGAAATAATTCCTCTACTGTGCAGCCACACCATTGTCTAATATTACGCAGCCATGAAAGTTTCTTTCGACCAATCCATCTCTTTCCCTCCACTTTTCCTTGTAATATAAAGCGAAGCAGATGGTATTTATATCCTCGAACTATATGGCCGAAGTATTCTGTTTTTATCCTCTTTATGATGCTTATGAGCAGACGTTCTGAATTCATCATTTGAAGGACATCTTCATTGGAAGTGTGCAAAACCCACGATATTTTTATGATTCGTCGATAGCACCGCAATTCGAATGGTTCTATTTTGTTTAGCATAGTGGTTCTTAACGTCCGTATCTCACAACCATACAATAAGATAGACCACACATAACACTTCAGGACCTTCTTTCGAATATTCATCGACAGGTTTCTCTTACATAAAACTGGTTTCCAGGTCATAAAAGCCTTCCGTGATATTTCAATCCTAGTTATTATCTCTTCATTAGAGTCACGATTTACATTTAACCAGCTGCCAAGGTACTTGGCAGCTAACTCCTCTCCATCAAGAGAAAGCTGACCCTGATCTATATTAATCTTTCCAACTACCATCCACTTTGTTTTTGAAATGTTGATTTTAAGGCCTCTCCGATAACTTGCTTCACTGACTATATTTAGTAGTGTCTGAAGATCTTGTAAATTTTCAGTGAGAATGGCTGTATCGTCAGCGTATCTAATATTGTTGATTACTTCTCCGCCTAGCCTTACTCCGTCTTGTCTGTCATCCAAAGCCTCCCTAAAGATTTCTTCAGAGTACAGAATAAAAAGGGTGAGTGATAAAACACAACCTTGTCGTACTCCACGTTTGATCAGTAGTTTTTCAGTACGACTGTCTCCAATTTGGATAGAGGCTACTTATTTCAATATAAGTATTTCGGCAGTCTTATATTAGTCCTGCTGCCCGCAGGCAATCGAAAAGTGTATCATGTTGTACTCGGTCGAATGCCTTCTCGAAGTCGATGAAACAAACACAATAAACGTTCTTTCGGAATTCACAACTTTTTTGTAAGAGAACGCGCATAGAAAATAGTGCTTCTCTAGTTCCTAGACCATTTCTAAATCCAAATTGCTTATTACCCATTCTAGTTTCGCACAGAAGGAATACTCGGTTTTGTATAATACGTAAAAGTATCTTAAGTGTGTGACTCTGACTGTGTACTCTTCTGACCAAAGAACAGTAAGGTTGGTATGGGAGGAAGTCCCAACTGGAAGGAGACCACGCGGACGCCCTTGACTTCGGTGGCGAGATAATATAGTAGAAGACTTGAAAGCTATGGGCTTGGAGAATTGGATAGAGATTGCTCAAGACAGAGAACAATGGAGGCATGTTGTCGAGTTGGCTAAAACCCACGAAGGGTTGTAACGTCATCGAGTAAGTAAGTTGGTAATGTAGTAACAAATAGTTATTATTGTATTATTTTATATCTGAAAAATTGAGGGGGCCAGACGTAAAAGGTTTTAAGTGCAGTTTTGATAGTTCTGAGATAATCAGCTTCAAAGTTGTTGGAGTTTTATAAATTCTAGGAGTCATTAAACTAAAATATGTCTAGTGTACAATGTACTATACAATGATAAAAATATAAGGGTATAATATTACTCTTACTATATCCTTCCTTTTTTTCAATTATTAAAAAAATGTACTTGAATCGGTACATGGTGTTGATAAATGTTACTGGTCCAAGTGCAGATGTTAACTACATATTACTAATCATTTTTAGTGTAACTAAAACTGGCACGTTGCATAATACTTAATTAGTCTTCAAAATTGGTTTCAAATCTAATATTTATTTATTTGAAATTAAACCTGTATTAAATGTGTTTACACATTACAGAATACTACAAATAGTTTTGTGGTAAAATGGTTTAACCGCACTTAAACCCATTGATTACTATTTGTTTTTACAGAATACTAAAAATAGTTTTGTGGTGAAACGGTTGAAGCGCACGGTTAAACCTGTTTACTACCAAAGCAAAATGCAATAATTGTTTTCAGTGAACTAAATGTAATGGCGATAGATGGCGACTGTAGGGCGAAATATTCTTAAATCGTTTTACCACCAAGTTCTAATACCATTTAAGCAGTGTTACCAATCGCATTTCTCTAGATTATCCAATGATCGCTCGAAAAATATCCGATTTGTCACGTAAAGGTACGCTAGGTCAAAAATTATTCTGTTATAAAATCAATGTTGCCAATGTTATTCTTTTAGTCCCCTTAACAACCATCAAATAAAAAAATCCGTTGTTCGTACGCCAATCAGTTAATTGTAATCAGTTATCATTATGATAATTAACATAATTGATTGATTAATTAAGTATTAATTATCAATTAACGTAACAATTAATAACATAATTGATTAATTAATCAATTAATCTCATAATTGTAATTAAATATTTATTGATAATGATCAGTTGATTCCATTTCTGATTAGCGTTCGAACAACCAGCCCTTCAATCTACTGGATTCTCTATTTCACAGTTTAAAAATTTTCGTTTATAGATGAAAATCTCGTATCCTAGCTGATTATTACCTAATTCATGTATGTAAATACTATTTACTTACTATTATTATATTATTCGTATTTTGCATTATCGTAAGTGTTAAATTCTAAATAAATAAATAAATCTAAATATTTCAATATTTGGATCGTTATATTAAATTATTATAATTATTTAAGTAAAAAAAAACACTTTTAAATATTATTTTATTAAAACGTAATAACTACCTAAAACTAGGTATTGGAAAAATAAATAATAAATAAATCAATACAAAATAAACTACAGCTACATTAATAGCATAGGCGCAAAATTTCTGGTCAATGCTTTTAAAATGCATTATTTTTTTCGAGTCCTGAGAAAGCTAATAAATATTATTTAAAAATTTAAACGCAGAATGAAAGATTACATTATTACCGAGGGCCGAAATTCCCTGAAGACTTCTATAATTTTTATTCTAATATGTTACAAGGGTAAAAGGAAAAGAGAATATTAAGTGTGATTTTTAATTTCAAATATCTCATTCAAAAGAAACATTTTGTTTATTTTAAGGGACTTTCAGCCGTCGGTAATAATGTAATCTTTCATTCTGCGTTCAAATTTTTCAAAATATTTATTAGTTTTCTCAGGATTCGAAAAAAATGAATACGTTTAAAGATTATTGGTCCGAAATTTTGCGCCTACGCTCTTTTAACAACTAGAGATTTATTACAACTAAAACAATAGGTATTTGACAGTATTGTAGTTATTAAGGTATCAAAGTTATTATTCATAACACCCGTGGTGCGTTCAACGTTAATGCCCGACTAAATAATTTTTATAGGCAAAAAATTTGAAGGATTTTTAGTTAATTAGTAGATATCTAGATATTACTAGTTTCAAATAAGTAGATTTTTCTACAACCACTATTCCAAATGTATTTTTCTGCACAATTTTATGTTAACAAACTTAATATTTTCTCACAGAATAACTCACAGTAGTGTGCAGAAAAGTGACGTTTCTGTGCCGGAAAGTTTTTTTCTGCATAGTATCATTACATTCCTCAAAAAAATCATAAATATAATTAAGTAAGTATAACATTTTTGATGAAATGGTTTTGTTTAACATATTAGATTTGATAGAACTTTACAAAAAAGAACTAGATTTAACTACATCTCATGTCCGAGAAATCTGTAAACGTTTACTTAAGCACTGCACTACATAAAATGAAATTAAAACTAAATCGTGCGTGAATTAGCTTTCATAAGTTTAAAGACTAAAAACTAAAAACTCATAAATAACATCGGACGGCAGACAATTTTTGAAATTTGAATTAGATTAGTATGCTTTAAGTGGATGCACTTGTGCATTTAAATTCTAAACAAAAGAATCGGCACATGTCCCTCTTGTCAAAAGATGAAAAGTATCGGATGTCACTAACATTCATCCAGTGTAGGCTATTTATAAAAATTTGGGTGGAACCAAACAAAATTAATTTGTTGTTGGTGTTGGAAATACATGGATGAGAAAGTTTTAGTCGATGGTAGATACACTGAAAAATATCCGCAAATATCCGATTTATTTAAAGATACGAAGAAGATACAACAACTATCAAAAAAGTATGCAAATCGGATAATTATCCGCCGATTGGCAACACTGCATTTAAGTATGTGAATCTGTACTTAGAATAAAATTTTAAAAAAGTGCACTTAAACCCTTTTACTTCTAACCCCCTCAATTATTATTTTCATTTTCATCTTTTTAAATTAATTCTTTCGTAATATTAACGATTATTCAAGTTAAGTATTGTCAGAAACTTTCTTAAAATGGTAAAGTTGTCTGTAAGTGTCCTTTATTTATGTCACTCAAAGTATTTTGTTCAAAAATTCAGATTTAATTAAAAGACTTGTTCTCATTCTCATTATTTTTTGTTTGATTGTTTGTGTACTGCAGAGTTTTTTCCGGGATTTGTTCATCATTAGCGTTGGATTCTTGCAACTATGTTTGATCATCGTTTAGGAGTTACCGGAGCAAAATTGTTCGCAATTATATTTTTATTTATCAACACAATCAAATCTTTTGTTGAGCGTTTGAACAACAAAAAGCGGGGAAAACGATAGGGTCAAAAATTATGCTGCGTCGTATCTCGATTGAAAATTCTTTTAATTTAGCTTTCTGCTTGTTTAAAGAAAACCCTTTTTTCCTCTGCGTTTTATTTAATTTGTCATTTTATTGTACTGGCCATTCGCTGGAGACGTGAGCTTAGATATCGCGAATTTTTTAATTGCCTTGGACTGAGATAACAAAATCAAAATGTTAATTAACAATCTGGGTGTGCTCTCTAGTTAAAATTAAAGAAAAATACTCAGACGTTGAATATTTCATTACAACAGAACATCATTTTTATTTTATTTGTTTCGCATACAAACGAAAAGTTGAGCGAGAGGTGTCTTATTCTTTTTAAATTAAATAGGCAAGCTAATTTCTCAGTTCAAACGGAAAAATGCCATAGACATTTTATTTTTTCTCAGAAATTCACAGGTAAATCACGAGACCAAATGCTTGAGTATCACTTAAACAACGTCAAAGCGTTCATATTGATGGTTTCGACCATTACTTGATGGACATTAATTTTATATAACAATAAAGCACTGAAAACTTTCGTTTTCAATTGGCGATGTTAAGTTACAATGACCACCTCTCGTGGATTTCGGCGGAAATAAAATTGAGGCCTTTTTTTTTATTGCCCTGCTATAATGGGGGTTTTTAATGTCAAATCGTTGTTAAAATCGTTGTCAGTATTTTCGAAAATCAATATAATTAATAAATTTTAATACAAAAGATTTAATTAAAAGCTTACAAACCTTTTTTTAAAAGTGTTCTTATTTGTATGTGGTGTTGCAGAATAATTGGAATAAAAGGAGGAATACGTTCTTTTTGATTCTACAGATCCTGGTAGATTCACCGATAGGACTACTAAATTTTTCACTGTATTGATTTTCGAAAATACTGACAACGTTTTTAACAACGACTTGATATTAAAATCCCATTACAGCAGGGCAATAAAAAGAAATAAGGCCTCAATTTTAGTTTCGCCGAAATCCACGAGAGGTCGTCATTGTGACGTAACATCTCCAATGGTTACGCAGTATTTTATTTTAAATTAAAGTCACTACTTCTGTTTCGGTACAGTGCCTTTCTCAAGTGATATGTTGTACTATGTGTGTCTGCACTTAGTAACTGAATAGGTTGAGAAGTGGGGAGCTGTTTGTCTTAAGTTGGTCATTTAGAATAAGTATATCTGTATTTTTTAATTTATTAATTTCCATAGATTCTAATAAAGATAGCTTAAGACCTTTATTTTGAATAGGAAGAATTTAATATTCTTCATTAAAAGAATGATTATGATCTCGAAGGTGAACTGCATACGTAGAATCTGTTTTTCTATTATTGAAAGTTGTTTTCTGTTCTGCTATGCGCTTGTCAAAGCTTCTGCCAGTTTGACCGATGTAAGTTTTTGGACAGTCCTTAAATGTCAGTTTGTATATACCACTCTACATTTAATTGCTTTTTCTTTTGGTTCTAATTGTTCTTAATGTATTTGCCTATGTTGTTGTTCATCCTGAAAGCTGGTGATATTCCTTTCTTTTTTATGTGTTTTGCTATTTTTGTTGATATCTTTCCTGTGTATGTAATATAGCAGAAGGTACTGGGGTTTTTAGTGGTGGTGGGAAGACTAATTTCAGAGCTTTCTTTTGTAGTTTTTGGTTTAAAATATTGTTAATTGTTTGTTGGTTGTACCCATTTGTTTACTACTATTTTCTTAACGATACTCTGTTTTATGGCAAAGTTATTTTTTGACGTGGGAATTTCTCTCTATGTAACATGCTATGGTAGGCTGCTAGTTTATGGTGTGTATAATGGGATGATGAATAATTGTCTATATAGTTGTGTCAGTATGGGTAGTTTTATGAAATACGGAGAACTCATGTTTGTTTTGCAGTCTGGTAATTTTTAAATTTATAAAAATTTATGGACTGATCGTGTTCTGTTTCTATTGTAAATTCAATATTACTATGTAATTAATTAAGTGGCTTCGTATCAAAGACGGACATGTGTCATGCAAGAAAAATTTAGATAATTTGTTTATTTTTTGTACACAGCTGCTATTATTCTTTTTATGAAAATCTCACATCCTATAATTTTAGTTTATTTGTTGATTTTTTGTGAAGCTGAAACGTACACTCACCGGCATAAAATTCCGCCACCCAAAATTTTTGATTTAGTTTGATAATTTATACCTTTATTATTTGTGCTCCGATTTTCAAGATTCTTGCAACAGTTTGTAGGTACATATATTAATATCGTTTGGTATTATTCCAGTAACACAATTATTTTGTTTGCATGGCATTTTACAGTGGTGAATGGAAGCGTTGTATTTTCTCCTAAATTTAAAAAATTCTGTGGAAAAATTGAAGAGCAGATTTTGTTTCATAGTCCTGTCATATTATCCTGCAGGCATCACTAAAATTTTGTTTTTGAATTATCCGAATATCTCATTCCTTTTAAGAGCTGTACCATTTTTTGTAAATAAAAATGCTGATGGACTCATAAAATAGACGTTGGATGGATAAGATTCGAATGGTTCGCATTCAGCTCAGATCTCAGTCCGATTGAGCATTTATGGGATGAATTAAAAAAGATATTCGCCGTCATCCTAGGCTTCCAGAAAATTTGGTACAGTTATGGATCTGGTAGAGGAATATCGGGCTATTCCCCAGGCACGGATAACACATATTTATTTGATGCCAAACACATTGCGAGCAGTCGTTGCTGCAAAAGGTGGACATATCCGCTATTGAATTGTTTTGTTTTGTTTTGTTAATTTTAGTGCGTTTAATATTATTAATTAAAGAAACATTCAAAGCAGTGTTTTTATTTACAGCTCTTACAAAATAAGAAATATTCGGATAATTTAAAAAAAAACCTTAACGATAACTCCAGGATAATACAAAAGGAGTTTGAAACAAAATCGGCCCTCCAATTTTTCCACAGAATTTTTTAAAGTTAGTAGAAAATACAACGATTCCATTCACCACCGTATAATGCCATCTAAGCAAAACATTTTTGTTACCGGAATAATAAAAAACGACATCAATACATGTACCTTCAAAGTAATGCAAGAATCTTGAAAATCGGACTACAATAATTAATATGAAAGATATAGATTATCCAACTTAATAAAAAATTTTGGGTGACGGAATTTTGTACCGGTGAGTGTATTTGGGTCCATGTTTGAAGGAAACTATTATTACCGTTGAAAAAAAAACAGAAAAAATTCTATAAGAAACCACTATTAACTAAATTTTTATTTTTGTACACATGTCCGTCTTTGACATGAAACCACTTAATTAATGTACATATGATTTAAATTGGCCAAGTTACCTGTTAGTTCCTGTAAATCAGTATATCATCCACGTATCTCCACCAATATAACAACTGTTTGAATACGGGATGTTTTGAAATCGTTGTTTCTAGATGGTCCATAAAAATATCTGATAGCAATGGACTTAGAGGATTGCCCATGATAAGTCCTGCACTGTTGTTTGTGTATATTAGATTAATAAATTCAAAGCAGTTCTGATTTATGCAAATTTTAATAAGGTGTACAATTGCAGTAATAATTGGGTTTGTAATATTATGATCTAAACATTTTTTACTAGAATATAAGTTTCTGTAGGAGGAATACAAGGAAACAGGAATTCTAAAAAATATTTTTTTGATATCAGGTTGATTGAAAAATCTTTTGAAAGATAATTTCGTATTAGATTTTGTATTAATCTTATTAAATTTAATCTTTAAATTTCTTATTTTTTTAATATAAATGGTTAAAGAACCTCTTCTGTTCTGGTAGTAAAATTCGGGTATTTTCTATCATATAAAAATAACAAAAAAGCAAAATCTTAAAGAAAAACTAAAATTTGGTTGGTTTGGTTTGATTGTGTAGGTATATCGAGTACATTTGGAGTTATTACCAAAAGAAAAGAAAGTTTACGAAAATTTTAAAAATTATGATGTTTTTAATCATGCTAAAATAAAGAAACTTTTATAAGGATTACTATAAATTTAAATTTTTGTGAAAATGGTGTACATAGGTATGTTTTACTTTGAAATTTTTCCAAACAATTCAAAGGTGTCTTCTAATTTTTATCATAACTTGCTTAATTTTGATTTTTGATGTTATCTAGGAATTTATTTAGTTTTTTATTAACCTAATTTTTCTGATAGTCACTATTTTTTAAACTTATAGTTTTTGAGTTATTTATAAAAACCGCCTTAAAATATGCATTTTATATCAAAAATAATTTAAATTTTTGATCTTTACTAACTCAAAAATATTAATTTATTTTATTAACTTTCTACAACAAATTTTGCTTAGCATTTGTCTTTCTGTCCATTTATGGGGTTATGTTTAATAAAATAATTTTCACCCACAAGAAGGGGTGGCATCTATCCCAGGGTGAAAGCACAAGTTGTCACCATCTCACATATCTTTCTTTGGTATCCTCTAACCACTCACCAATTTTTATGAAAATCGATGGAGGTTCACCGAAATCAGAGGTAATAGTTGATTTTTACCTTCTACTTATACTCTAAGGGCCGGTACTTTCTGCAACTTTCTGTCCCGATTAAAGGAATTTTGCCATGTTAACTTCCGCTAACCGGGGTTTAATCGGGACAGAAAGTTGCATAAAGTACCGGCCCTTAGTCTAAGATCCGAATATAGGTCCATATGTACCCATCTGCTTGCCGGATGAAACATTTTTTATTAAATTTCATACATAGACAAACACGACTAACATGGGTTGCCTATCAAAATCGTGTCATAGCTATCCTTAAGGGGGCGTAGGGTTTGAAGTTAATATTTCAAACACATTTGTTTTTGAAAGTATGGTACAATATTTTTATTTTTAAACTAAATAGGAATATTCAGTACAATTCATAGATTATTCAAGAAAGAATTCAAGGAAAAATATTGAAAAATAAGCCAACGGTGGCAAATTTTTGAGATGACACCTCAAAATATAATGAATTTTGCGGTGGACATCACAACTTATCATTGGATCATCGTAAACAAAAAATTCAAAAAGATTTTATTAACTTATGAGTTTAGGTAACGCTGTCCAGTTTTTTAAGTTTTATCGACTTTTGACTTTTTGATATCACTCATAAATCAACACAACGAATTTTTTTTTGCAAAAAAAATAAACAAAAACAAAAGTTAAACAAAAAATAAGCATAAAACAAAAAATATATGACAGCGTTTCCTCAAGTAATCTCTAAAGAAAATATATACAAAATTCCAGGTGGGCCGGTCAAGTAGTTTTTGAGTTACAATATCTACAGCCTTTGAAAAAAGCAGTTTTGAGGAAAAAGCGTTTATAGTATTGTCGAATTTTATTTTCAATTTTTTTTTTGTCTGTCAAATCGTAAAACGATGCACACCGGAATATCTTTTTAAATTGCGTAGTAATTTACAAAAGAATATGAGAACAGCTGTTGACAGTTGTTCATTACGTTCAAGCATGCTGGCGCGAACCTGCTGCAAAGCGAGTCGAAGGTAGGGATATTCAACACTATCTCCCTACCTCTCTACCTTCGTCTCGCTTTGCAGCAAGTTAGAGCCAGCGTGCTTGAGCGTAGTGAGAAACGGTCAACCGCTGTTCACATTTTCTTTTTTAAATTACTCTGCGATTCAAAAACATATTCCGGTGTGCATCACTCTAAGATTTGACAGACAAAAGAAATTGAAAATAAAAGTTGACAATAATTTAAACACGTTTTTCCCAAAACTACTCTTTTTAAAGGCTGTAGAGTTTGAAATTTTGTATATATAATGTCTTTCGACATTCCTTAAGGTAATAGGTCTGGATCCCGCGTATGAAAAAAAAGTTGATTAATAGCAAGCTGAAAATTTGTTAATAGCTTAAGGGTTTCTAGTCGGGCAAACTTTGATATATGGGAACACTGAAACAGGGGCAGTTTTAATTGTGGAACAGGTTAAAAATTTGGAACGATCAGACCACGAAAACGGCACATGTATTTTGTCCGACAGAACAGCCTTAAACTCTCCGAACAGAGATTAAACTCTCATGCAAAAATCAGACTGCTATTTATCACCAAATGGGCGTTTTAATGAGTGGAACATGTAGAATATGTCAAATAACAGGAATTATGACAGGTGATAAATAGCAGACTAATTTTTGCATGAGAGTTTAATCTCTGTTCGGAGAGTTTAAGTCTATTCTGTCGGACAAATAAATGTGCTTTTTTCGTGGTCTGACCGTTCCAAATTTTTAATCTGTTCCACAATTAAAACTGCCCCTGTTCCAGTGTTCCCATATATCAAAGTTTATCGGACTAGACACCCTTAACCTATTAACAAATTTTCAGCTCGCTATTAATCAACTTTTTTTTCATACGCGGGATCCAGACCTAAATGCTATCGAGATAATTTTGTTTTATGCTTATTTTTTATTTAACAATAATAAATATGTTGATTTTCACCCTTTTTTGCAAAGAAATTGTTGTTTTGACTTCTGAGTGTTACAAAAATATCAGAAATTGGATAAAACTAAAAAAACTGGACAGTGTTACCTCGAAAAACTCATAGGTAAGTTAATAAAATCTTTTGGAATTTTTTGTTAACTATGATCCAATGAAGATTTCTAATGTCCACCGCAAAATTCATTATATTTTGAGGTATGCAATTATTTTTCAATATTTTTCCTTGATTTTTTCTTGAATAATCTATGAATTGTATTGAATATGCCTATTTAATTTAAAAATAAAATAATTCTACTTTAAAAAAAATATGCTTGAAATATTGATTTCAACCCCTTAGCCTCCCCCTTATGGTTAGCTTTATGACAGGATTTTGATAGGCAACCCATACTAGAAATATTTGTCTATGTATGAAATTTAATAAAAACAATGTTTCATCCGGCAAGCACATGGGTACAGATCGACATATTTTCGGATCCCGTACTATCTGTACTATAATTATGTAAATCGATTCTGCTTAGAATATAATCATAGTTACTGTTATGTTCTTACACCTACGGCTTCAATTAAAAATCATTTTTAAATATAAAAGTAAGGAGTATAAAAAATGAAAATCAAATGAAAAATAAATAACCGTTGAAAGTCAATTACAGAAATATTATTCCTCCTCCGAAGATCCGAAGATCAACATTCAAAATGTACACAGACAGTACAGAAATACATCCAGCTCCAAGCATCGCCAGCTAATACATATGTATTAAATATTAAATATCAAGATGGCTAATAACACGTTCTGTGTTCTTCGATATTAAAGGTGTCAGTCAAAGTTTTCATATTGATACGATACGTAAAAGTACAAAAACGTTCACATTGTAATAAAAACTACTAAAGAACCAAACGAACGGATGAAATGAAGCGAATATAAGCGGCGATGTTCTGACGTTTGACGTGGGATCGAAATGACTGACTGACAGGTTACCAACCCACTACGAAATATCCGTACGATTGCTTTTCACTGATTTGGACGGAATCATGTTATAAGATACCTACACACCTTGAACGAAAGGAATTTGTAATATGCTATAGACGACTTCCATATTTTTAAATTCCATCATTTCTGAGTATAAAGTATATGTATTATTGTGTTTCAATTTATCAATCAAATATAGAATAAAAATTTTAATTTTTTTTAATATAACGCGGGCACATAAATTTGATACACCATGTATATTGATTTGTAACTATTTATTATGAGTAGTTTTTAAGAAGTGATTTATCGTTAGTAAGTTTTTCCCTGAAAAATAAAACGCATTAGGAAAGAAAGTGATATGAATAGACAATAATTGTTCAGGGTATTTGGAGATTATAACGGTGTTTTGTTATGCACGAGGCCAAAAGCCACAGTAATTGGTTCTTAGAAAATTGAGGTAAAGAAAGTTTGGAATTTTAAATATGTTTGTTTAATGATAGGAATATTTAGATAATTTCCGAAAAGTCATAAGTTTTGAGTAGAAATATTGTTTGATAGAATGACTGGATTTTTCGAATAAAAAAAGGAAGGTGGGGAGATAAATGTTTCTAATTGGCTAGGCACTTTGGAATGGGGAAAGTTTTGTTTGAATGTTGAGATAGTTTTGTAAAGAGGAATTCATTATGTATTTGGCATCGCTGAAAAGCAGTAAACGTTTTCGTGGATAGTTAGAAAGCAAGTACCAGTGGTTGTTTGATAGTGGAGGATAGAGCTGAAAAGTTGAACGAGAGACAGATCAAATTGAGACGAAACACCTCTTTGATTCTGTATTATTGTGAGAAGGAGAGGAGAGAATTTTTGGAGCTGTTTGAATCGAGTGCTGGTTAAAAGAGGCCGGGCTAGTTGTTTTTGTTGGAGAATTGGTGCTGGTGTGCTGCTAGATTGAAACTTAAGAACGGAGAGGGCTTTGATGGGTAGCCTAACATAGTCAACAAGGGAGAGCTGTTTTGGGTCAAGAGAAGACATCAGAGTGAGTGAAGCAAAAGGTCAGTCAATTTATGTGAAAGATATTTTTATGTTCGGAAACTAAAATTTTTAGTAAAAGCATATGAATTAAGATTCCAATATTTCAAAAAGTAAATAGGAAGTATAGGTAATTTTGCGAATACCTAAATTTGTTTGTTTAGTTTGTTTTATCAAAGTCATCGGGAACAAACCGATAAATTGTTTTTTTTAACTAGAATAAATTTAAGTGGTAAAAATTTCATTCGGACAGCTGTGTCCACAGGTTTTAAATTTGATCGATTTTTAGAGTATTGATTTTGATAATAAAAGACAATTCTGTATGCTTATTTTATATTTCTATTTAATTTCCTTTCCTAATATTTTTTCCCGATTAGAACCAACTAAGAGATACTGAAACCACGAGAGAAGATAAGTATAACATAAGATAATTTAGATAATTTTTTTTTGTATTATAAAAAGGCACCCTGAGATTTTTCTTAATTTTTTTGTATGATTTGCGACCATTGGATAATTGATTAAATAATTAATTGGAGTAATCAAATAAAGATTAATTGATATTAAAGAAGTAAAAAGTAAATCATAACAGTATATACAATAGCACTAAAGACCTTAGAGGCCCATGGCTTGGAAAGTTTGTTTTTTTTCTTTCTTCATTTTCACGTTTCTTTATGTGCTGAGATCTTCTGTGGCTTGATATGTGATTTTTCTCCATTCCTTCCTGTTATTCTTTTTTCTTTTCTGACCCTCTAGCCCCATTCTTTCCAAATCTTGTTCGACCTCTTGCTTCCATCTATTTTTCGGCCTTCCTCTTAATTTTTTTGAACCTATAGTGTAGTTTAGTACCCTTTTTGCAGTCCTCGTGTTTGGCATCCTTTCAATGTGACCTCACCATCTATGTCTCTGTGCCTTTATGACTCCTATTACGTTAGGTTGGTTGTATAATTGCTTTAACTCATCATTTGATCTTCTGATCCATAGATCGTCCCTTATTATTCCTCCACATATCTTTCTCAGGATTTTTCTCTCCCAGATCTCCAGTAAATTTTGTTCATTTTTTGTCATTGTCCATGTCTCACTGCAGTATGTTACTATTGGCTGTATAGTTGTTTTGTATAACTGTATTTTTGCCCGTGATAAAAACTTGCTTTTACACATTACATTAAGCGCATGTACACTTCTATTACCTGCCGTTATTCTAGCTTTTACTTCTTCTTTAATGTTAGGTTTACGTGATATTATTGCTCCTAGGTATGTAAATATTTCTACCATTTCGAATTCGTACGATGTTCCTTCTTTTACTTCTACTTTAAACTTTTGTCCAATCCGGAACTGACCATCTATCCACTCCATACATTTTGTTTTAGTTGCATTTATATACAGTCCCATTTTCTTCGCTGCTTTTACTATTCTCTTTACCATCTCCTGTAGCTCTTTTTTTCCTCTTGCCAGTAACACCACATCATCCGCAAACGCCAAAAATTTATACCAGTTGTTGTTTTGTCTGTGAATTTGTGAAACTCCTATGTGTTATGTGTTAATTTATTTATTTATTTTAAAGCTATTCTCAAGAAAGTGCCTGCACCCTATTATTTATTCTATTTTTCTGTCAGAACATATTCTATCATACAATAGCTCAAACAAAAAAACCCCTTCCTTTTCATATCCCCTATAATTTTTACAGTTTTCAACCAATATTATTTTGACAAAAATTTTTTATTTATCTTTTTATCTAACTAGTTTTCTTATAACCCTCTACATTTCATAGATTTCGAAGGGTCAGGCACCTACAATTACATTAAATATATGACATCCCTTAGTCCTTTGACTGGGAACAATACATACATTTTTTAAAAATTTTTTTCCTATTTGTCATTTTCCATATTTTGACCTCTGCCCATATCTCAAAACATCTACGAGCAAAGACCTTCACATTAGTACAAGTGTCTACATTAAAGCTATTTCGTACTTGGCTACATTAAAAACATACCCACTCGAACGTTGTCTTTCTCACTTCTAACACAACATTCTCTGTTTCTCAAAACACATCTTCCTTCAGGATCCATTCAAATTTCAAAATTTCACTGTGTTTTGACCTACGAAGCATGTCTGTTTGCCCTGTCCCTTACCTAGCTATTCTATTAGCATAAGTTGGACGTATAAACATGTTATCATCGAACTGGCAACGCATCCCTTGTAACGGCATCATTTAACTACTTGTAACGCCGACCTGAAGATGATCTGAATAGTGTAGAGATCGAAACTGGTCGTCAAAGTATTATTAAATGATTGTGAGTAAGTCTGTGTTTCATTACTACTTACAAAAATGAAAATTTACAAACCGACCATAAGAACAATAGTGCTATATTAGAAACATTTACATTAACAGCAAGAGAAAAAGACAAGCTGAAAGATTTTGAGAGGCAAATTATAAGAAAAATACTGGGACCAAAGGGGGAATACGAAGAAAATGTGTGCGCCACTCCGTTTTACCGCGTTTGGAAGTTTTTTATTCTTATACAGGGTGTCCCGAAAAGATTGGTCATAAATTACACCACAGATTCAGGGGTCAAAAATAGGTTGATTGAACCTCACTTTCCTATATACAATATTGCACACAAAAAATTACAGCCCTTTGAAGTTACAAAATGAAAATCAATTTTTTTTTCATATATCGAAAATTCTAATGCCTGGTTGCACCAACAGATCTTAAGCTTCAGCTTAGCTAAGCCCTACTTATAGATAGGGCCTCCTTGAGTATCACTTACGTAGCACCATAATTTTAGATTCTTACCTTGTTACCAATTATATCTATTATTATATTATGGTATTATTATTGTAATATATTATAATTATATTATATTAATTCTTATGATATTCTCGACTTAAGCTTAAGATCTGTTGGTGCAACCTGGCATAGAGATTTTTCATTAAAAATGGACATATGCCATTTTTATGGCAGCAGCATCTTAAATAAAAATTAAAGTGAAATTTGTGAACCCCAAAAAAAATTAATGGGGGTTTTCTTCCCTTAAAACCCCCAAACTTTTGTGTATGTTCCAATTTAATTATTAGTGTGGCACCCTTAGTTAAACACACTGTTTTTAAAACATTTTTGCCTCCTAGGACTTTTTCCATAAGCCAGTGTTTATCGAGATATTTTGAATATTTATCGAATCCACCACGTATTTTTATATTATGGATAAGTACGATTATAGAGACCTGTTAATAATCTGAAATTTTATTTAAAATTTACATTTTTAGGTATATTTTGAAAAAGAAGCCACATCTCGATAAATGGTGACATATCAAAAAAAGCTTAGGAGGCAAAAAAGTTTTAAAAACACTGTGTTTAACTAATGGCACCACAATAATAGTTTAATTGGAACGTACACAAACATTTGGGGGGTTTAAAGGAACAAAACTCCCATAAAATTTTTATGTAAATATATTAAAAAAGAAGCTGTATCTCGATAAAAACTCGCTTATCGAAAAAATTCTTAGAAGAAAAAAGTTTAAAAACGTTTTGTTTAACTAATGGTACCACAATAATGAATTAATTGGAACGTACACAAAAGTTTGGGGGGGGTTTAAAGCATCAAAACCCCCATAAAATTATTATGTGGTGGACAAACTATAATTTTGTTTTAATATGATCCTGCCATAAGAATGATATATGTTCATTTTCAATAAAAAATCTTTTTTAGTTTTCGATATATTGAAAAAAATCAATTTTCATTTTGTAACTTCAAAGGGCTGTAACTTTTTTTATGAGCACATTTGTACAAAGGTAAGTTAGGTTTAATCGAACTATTTTTGACTCCAGAATGTGTGGTACAATTTATGACCAATCTTTTCGGGACACCCTGTATAATAATAACAAAAGATTATATAGCTGTACTTATTTGTACTTTCCCAGTTTTTTGATAAGAAATACCTAAATTGGAAGCACATAAATCTATAAAATAGAGCAAACTATTACCCTTTGTTACAGATATTCTTTGGTGCATAACACCGTCCATTCAAAAACCATCCAGATGAACGACATAAGGAAGAACACCACATTGGTTGTTCTTTTGATATGTGATACCTCCCGTTGTGAAAATACCTTTATCAAGATATAGGTAACTTATCTTACCTACTGTTTCGCCTTTGAAAATACCAACTTGATAGGTAGATTGACCCCCGTTGGTTCGGACATTCCGTATTGATTTGATATGGTCCCAATATTCAGATCAAGTTATTTATATAGATTGGTCATAGGAGGTTAATCAGAAGATATTTGGAAATTAATTTCTTTGAAAGTTTTTTGTGGTTCTAAGCGGGAATTATTTATATGGACACACAGACGGTAAAAGGTGTTATAAGATATATTTCCAAAAATTGCTTTTAGTGGAATTTAAATTATATGGAAATAATTTCTATCGTTGGGGGATCGGTACTCATCGGAAGGGCTGCAGTTGTTTGGATACAATTGACATCTCTTTGTAAATACATAAAGTCGACTTTAAATAATAACAAGACATTTATTCAACATACACGCTACACATTACACTATGATCTGATTGTGACATCTGTACCATTCCAATGGCCTTAGTTGTCAAGGCATACTAAAAAAAATATTTTGATAATCATCATCATCAACCACTACGCATTCACTACTGGACATATATCTCCCCTCAGCTCTTTCCATCTGAAAAATCGAGTGGCCTCTACTCGAAAATATATTTTGTCCATCGGTTGTCTGATAATCTGGCGACGTGTCCTGCCTATGTCCTGCCCAATTCCACTTTAGCGATGCGATTATTTTGACAGCGTCTTTTGTTTCTCTTCTAGGACGTATTTCTTCATTTAGGATTCGATCTCTCAGGGAGACCCGCAATATCTGACACTCCATAGCCCTCTGCGTTACGTGAATCTTGTTCACTACTTTTCTTGTGTTAATGTTTCCGCTCCATACGTGAGTAGGTACAGGTAACACACTGATTAAAGATTTTCCTTTTGAGGCATATTGGTAATAGACCAGGGCGCATCTGTAAAAATATTAGTACATTTGGATGTTGAGAGGTGACTCATACTTTTTGCAGAAATTGCTTGAAAATAACTCATATAATAATGTTTGAGTTATCCTCCCACTCAAAAAGGTCCGGAACATTGTTTTAAATAACGAAAATGTCAAAAAATGAAGGAAAAATTCGATGTTTTTCTTCGTTTTTTGATTATAACGTTAAAAGTATTCATTTCCGAGAACAGTTACACTAACATAAAAGTTGCGTAATTAAATTTCCTACAATATAGGATTGGTTAAAAATTTTAAAAATCGTCACCCTTGTTGTAAAATAGCAATAATTGCGAAAAAACCATAAAAAAACAAGTATTGCAATTAATAAAATTGCAATTAGCAGCAATTTGCAAAATTGAAATCGGTTAACTACCACGACGTCACGCATTATTTTAATAGTCCAGAGAAATAAGATTTTTCTCGTGACACATCCCCCTCCAGGCCGAAACATTTTTTTTAGTAGTATATAGTTATAAACAAATAAAGATCAAAAAACGGTAAATTTTCGCTTTTTTCGTCTATTACTAAAAGGTGTAGCATTCTAAACAAATTTTAGAATAGGCAACTCATAAATTATATAAAAAACTTCAATATGGCGTTCTTTGAATATGTCTATCCTTATTTGTTGCTTAGAAAATTGCAAAATAAGTCATAAATTTTGAGATTTTATAAATGTTCATAACTTATGTAAAAATTAAGTTGGAACCTTCTTATAAGACGAATTGCTGAGACTTGTTGTGCTTAAATTAAATTTTAAAATTCAAAATTGGTCAAATGGTTTTAAAAGTTATTTAATTTGTTTATCCCAAATTCATTTTTTTTTTCAACACTGTAAGTCAGAAAATTATGAGGTTACAATAATATACCGGACAGTTTATGAAAGAAGAACATTTATACTATTAACTTAATTAAACAAAAATGACTAAAAGTAATTTCAAACAGCGTAAAATTATTTTGAAAAACATGTCGATTTTTTTGCTAACTTATAAACAATTAAAATAACTTTTTAACCGTTACCCGTACAACAAATATTTTTTCATATAAAGAAAGACTGAATTTTTATACATATTTAGAAAGAAAAACAATTGTCCTAGAACAATTAGGGACGAAGTTAGCCACCCCTTTTATTTAACCCTTAAAAGACTATGGTTGCCATATGGCAACCATTGTAAGCAGTGGTCTAAATAATTTTTTTAGTAGGTTTCTCTATTAAAAAGCAGATGGCGCATGCTGTTATGAATAGTAAAATAAGTATATTTTAAGGTAGTACTGAAAGTTCAGCCTCAAGTTAGTGTTTGTTTGATTAACATCGTTGTGTATATATCCGATTTTTGTTGGTGCAAGAAAATGGACATCACATTTGTGTAAGTAACTTTTTAATACCTAATATAAATAATTTTTTGTTTAGTATATGATTTTATTTATAAGAATATACTAGATTTTAAAAATGTTGCATTAGTTTGCCTTTTTCTTTTAGTGTGTAATTATTTTAGGGCGGGAAAAACTGAAATTGCCATATGGCAACCAGAGTCTCTTTCAGTACCTATTATTGAATGTTTTTATTTTATTTTAGAAGAGGCTTTACTCTTGAAGAGGCGTTACAAATGGCGTACGTACGCGGACGATTTAGATGTGGAGGGAATCTACATTGAACCACCAGACACAAATGAATTGACCGATGAAGATTCTGCTGATGAGGATAATGGTGGTATGGTAGATAATTTACCAGCAAGCCCATTACGAGCTCCAGCCGAGCTTCAGGTTCGCAATTCGAACGAAAAGGATTTTGCAATGGAGAAAATAGACGCTACCAAGGTATATTTTGTATTTTTACGAAAAAAATAGGTAATAAAGTTTTATTTATTTTAGGTAAACTGGGACAAAGAGGGAGATTTGGAAGCAACTGCTAGGCCATTTCCAGCATCCAGCTGCGAAGGATACAGTAACTGCACGCCCTTTGAAATTTTCGAAAAAAAATTTTAATGACGAATTAATCGAACTATTGGTTACAGAATCTACGAGGTATGCACATTTTAAAAATCTAGCAGATCCCCAAATTACGATCAACGACATGAAATGTTTTATAATAATTTTGATCATAACTGGATATAACGAATTACCTGGCAAAAAATACTACCGGGACATGGAATATGACATGTTATTAGGTATGATAATCTTAGTCATTTTCTGGTATCTACTCCGGAAAATAAGAAAAAGAAATATGCAAATAAAAGGTGCAAGTCTATAATGAGAACGATGTGCTCTAAATGTAACGTTGGCTTATGCCTAGCGTGCAATGTGCAATCTCACACTAAATAATTTATAGTTTTTATTGTTATTCATAGTTGTAGTAATTTTTTATGTTTATTATAATATAGGTAGTAGGAAGGACTACGGTTGCCATATGGCAATCTTCTTTTTTTACAAAAAATACTTAAATTGTTTATTTTTTTGTATTATAATTTTAACATTTGTTCAAAATAAAACATGTCACGAACTTTTTTTCAGTTTTTTAATAAAAACAAAAGTCCGTCCTTTAAGGGTTAATTTACATGTCCTTGCAAAATAATTTTGCAATATTTAGAATTATTTTTTGTCATTTTTTTTAATTAAATTAATAGTGTAAATTTTCTTCTTTCATAAACGATCCAAAGTATTACTGTAACTTCATCAATTTCTGACTTACAGTGTTGCAAAAATAATAAATTTGGGATAAACAAAGTAAATATCTTTTAAAATATTTAACCGATTGCTTGGAAATTTAGGGTATGATTTAAGCACAAAAAGTTTCAGCACTTCGTGTAATAAGAAGGTTCTTTTTACGTAGGATATGAATATTTATAAAAATTTAAAATTATGATTTATTTTACAATTTTCTAAGCAACCAATAAGGATAGACATATTCAGCGAACGCAATATTGAAGTTTTTTAACTTCAAATTGAAATTTGTTTAAAATGCTTAACTTTTTGGTAATGGACGACAAAATAAAAAATTTACCGTTTTTTTGATATTCATTTGTCTATTACTACGTATATTATTAAAATCGGCTGCAGGAAACGGTACCCCGTCAAAAAAGCCCCGTCAAAAAAGCTCCGACAAAATAGCCCCGACATAATATCCCGCACACAAAATAGCTCCGACAAAATAGCCTGCAGACAAAATAGCCGCGGAATAATAGCCCGCCGACAAAATAGCCCCGATAAAATAGCCCCGACAAAAAAGCTCCCTTCAGAATTCATCATATCATGAAATAATTCCTTAAAAATACATTTTTTTTGGAAATGGTAATTATCTTCTATTCAGATGTTTATCTTAACTACATTAAATAAAATAATCTTTTCAGAGAAATCGAGTCCTGTCTTCAATGTCAAAATTAATGTTTATTTATGATATTAACATTTTTTTCTGTTTTCGGGCAACAGTAAAATGCATTTTAAATTAAATAAATTAAATACATTCTTCCTTTTTGTCAAATAATTTAAATTAAAAAAAGTTTTTGGACACCTTGTATAAATAATTATGTAATTGTTTATAAGAGGCTGTTTTAGCCGGGGCTATTTTAGCCGGGGCTGTTTTGACCGGGGCTATTTTGTGTGCGATCTATTTTGTCGGGGCTATTTTGTTTGCGGGCTATTTTGTCGAGGCTATTTTGTGTTCGGGCTATTTTGACGGGGCTTTTTTGACGGGGCTTTTTTGACCGGGCTATTTTGACGGGCCACGGCAGGAAACATATAGATTATTATTATACTGCCGTGTTAACTCAAAAAGGCGTATCTGCTTTAAACTAGTTTGCGAGAAAAATCAGTTTTAGTGGTTTTGATTAGGCAATCGTGATTTTTTAAAAAGTTGTGACGTACCATATAGAAGTTAACAAATAGGTTTATTCTATCATGTGACAGATTTTGGTAGAGTATCAACTTGGGAAAACAACGCTTTTGACAGATACGCCTTTTTCACTTAATATGAGGTATATAATTAAGAACGTAACTACATGATTTTTTAAAAATATTTATTGCATTAAACAAATGAACGTTACAATATTAATGTTGTATTAATTTCGTAATAGCCAGGGAGGTAGTGTCAAATTTGACCGGAGCATTTTAGCATGGCTGGTTTTTTAATATTTAGGTAGGTGCTCCAAAGCTTATTAACAAATGATGTGTCAGCTGGCCCAAAACCGGGGATTTTAGTCAAGAAAAGGTAAAACATGAAAGTTGATGGACCAACGCTACAGCTTAAATGTCAAATATTTATATATGTTACACAGCGCATTTAATGGACTTGCTTACTTGGCGCCTACCTTTCACTCAGGAGATTGGGGTTCAAATCCTGGCGTGGCAAGTTCTTTTTGTTTTTTAAATTGACATTTTATTTGAAAAATATTTATTTTTATAATACCACGTTTTTATTATTTATACGAGACAATATAAAAAAATCTGTATGTCTTTTAATAGAATTAAGCATAGAACTTATGAAATAGCATAATATATACATTGGATCATAAATATTATGATTCACCTTAATAAGCAAAATTACTGTACATGAACCCCTGAAGCTTCCTGAGTTAGTACGACCAATCTAAGTGAAAAAGGGGGTTGGCCTCCCCACCCCACCCTCCTCCTGACATTTTTTTATCTTTTTAGACAAACTGTTTTTTGCATAATTTTATGTGATGTAAAACCAAAAATACATACAACCCTAATTTTTCACTTTTCTATCACCAACCCCCATTTTTAATAGCAATCTAATTATTTCCCTGTTCTCTATAATTTTTAAAAATGAATTTTTGTCTGTATGTCCCTTATCGAATTGTAAACTATGCATTTAATCATATAATGACCTCAAGCAAAGTTTTTGTACTTACATGAACCCAGGAAGGAGTTAATACGACCAACCTAAGTAATCATTATTTTGTGATGTTTGCGTAAATAAATTATTTACGCAGACACCACAAAACAATAAGTATGTATTGTTTATTAGAAAAAAGTAGACGCAATATTTTTGAGTATTTTTTGGCTTTCTGGTAGTTTTTAGGTATTTAACTTTTAAACATTATTTGGTTCTAAGGCGGTACGAAGTTTGCCTGGTCAGCTAGGTAATACTAAAAAAATATTCTTGGACTAGTTTGGCAAAGACTAAAAAGTATAAATCATTAATTTATGAATTTTAGATTGTAAGAAAAAAGCGTCCACATGGAACAAGTGGAAGAAGGTCTGAAAACACTTGAGATTACCAATTGGAGGAACAAAGCAAGGAACAGAACAGAATGGCGGAAAATCTTAGAACAAGCCAGGAGCCAAAAAGGGTTGTCGAGCTACTGATGATGATGATGAAGAAAAAATGATACGGGATTTCCGTATTTTTCTGTCACGTTCACTTGGCCAGCTAACATTTTTTGCCATGTACCTACATAATGCAGCTGACGATTTTTTCTTCATCATCATCATCAGTAGCTCGACAACCCTTTTTGGCTCCTGGCTTGTTCTAAGATTTTCCGCCATTCTGTCCTGTTCCTTGCTTTGTTCCTCCATTTGGTAATCTCAAGTGTTTTCAGACCTTATTCCACTTGTTCCATGTGGACGCTTTTTTCTTACAATCTAAAATTCATAAATTAATGTCTTTTTCTAATTAATGTCTTAATACTTTTTAGTCTTTGCCAAACTAGTCCAAGAATATTTTTTTAGTATTACCTAGCTGACCAGGCAAACTTCGTACCGCCTTAGAACCAAATAATGCTTAAAAGTTAAATACCTAAAAATTACCAGAAAGCCAAAAAATACTCAAAAATATTGCGTCTACTTTTTTCTAATAAACAATACATACTTATTGTTTTGTGGTGTCTGCGTAAATAATTTATTTACGCAGACATCACAAAATAATGATTACTTAGGTTGGTCGTATTAACTCCTTCCTGGGTTCATGTAAGTACAAAAACTTTGCTTGAGGTCATTATATTTTAAATGCATAGTTTACGATTCTATAAGGGACATACAGACAAAAATTCATTTTTATATATTATAGAGAACAGGGAAATAATTAGATTGCTATTAAAAATGGGGGTTGGTGATAGAAAAGTGAAAAATTAGGGTTATATGTATTTTTTGGTTTTACATAACATAAAATTATGCAAAAAACAGTTTGTCTAAAAAGATAAAAAATGTCAGGAGGGGGTGGGGTGGGGAGGCCAACCCCCTTTTTCACTTAGATTGGTCGTACTAACTCAGGAAGCTTCAGGGGTACATGTACAGTAATTTTGCTTATTATTAAGGTGAATCATAATATTTATGATCAAATGTATATATTATGCTATTTCATAAGTTCTATGCATAATTCTATAAAAGACATACAGATTTTTTATATTGTCTCGTATAAATAATAAGAACGTGGTATTATAAAAATAAATATTTTTCAAAATAAAATGTCAATTTAAAAAACAAAAAGAATTTTCCGCCTCAGGATTTGAACCCCGATCTCCTGAGTGAAAGGTAGGCGCCAAGTAAGCAAGTCCATTAAATGTTTTGAGTAACGTATATAAATATTTGACATTTAAGCTGTAGCGTTGGTCCATCAACTTTCATGTTTTACCTTTTTTTGACTAAAATCCCCGGTTTTGGGCCAACTGACACATCATTTGTTAATAAGCTTTGGAGCACCTACCTAAATAATAAGAAACCAGCCATGCTAAAATGCTCCGGTCAAATTTGACACTACCTCCCTGGCTATAAGTTATTCTTAATAATTAGGAAAGTTAAAAAAGTAAACAACAATAAAGACTAACTAAAATATCATACTCAGTCAAACAAATATAAATAATTAATACTTAATTTTCTACTCCGACCTAGTTATTATATTATATTAACCAACAATTGTGTCCACATTTTCGCTAACAAAAATATTTTTCCAAAATGTAATGCGATTTGGGGGCTTTATTTGACCAATTTTAGTGATTATATTCTGTTTCCTTTCCATGGTGATACCTCGTGGTTGAGAGATATAGAGTGGTTTTGCAATGCCATTTTTTTGGATATTAGCCTTTAAAAAATTGGCACTTATGATTTCTCCTTCAAAACTAGTTTTATAACCTAATGTATGGAAACCTCTCATGCACTGAACTTCCACTATTTGTTGAAGGTACGGACGAGGGACCAACCTTGTTATTTTATATTAAGATGATTCGCCTTTCCAGTTGTAAAAATCATTAAAAGCCATGTCGATAACTTCGACATTACGTGTTGACGTTTTAACCGCATTTACAAAATCAAAGAAGTCATAAACTTTACCTTGTCGATTTAGTGATTGCTCGACTCTATGGTGAAATGAGTCAGCTGCCATAAATGTATGACCTGACTCAAAATATCTTAGAGTTATTTTACTAATGTTCAATTCTAATGAGTTTACAGCATACACAAAAAATGTGTACAAGCACCAATTTTTGTTCTGACCGGAACAATTATCCAGCCAAATAACAACTTCTTCGGAATCCCTAATTTTGTTTAAAAATGCATAAAATGTGCTAACAATATCAGCCGTTTTTCGTCCAGAAATAGCTTCATGCCATAGAACAGCAACTGTAGAAGTTTTAGAAGTACCAGCTGGAACAAAGCTCTCATTAAAGGCTATCAGTCTAGGAGTAAATATAATTTCTTTGAAAGTATCGCATCTTGGGGGCATAATCACCTACAAAAAGATTGTGTAAGGTCAAATATAACAGATATTATTCAAAATAAAATTCATACCTTCTGCAGATCAGTTGTATAAACTCTAGAATCGCCCAACGATCTGGAATCAGCATTGTACATCTCTCGGGCCTTTATAAATTTTGTTCTCGATGATTTTTATATGTTTCGCATTCAGGACAAACTAGACCGTCATCTAACACGTGTGAGCTGTCTTTTTTATGAATTTCGTATTTTTCACAAGTAAAGCACTCTTCGTTTCCAAGCTTTGCAAATGAAATATTAAGCTCACTAACGATTTGACGATATAAATAATACGAACATTGCATACTGTTTTTTGCTTTAAATGATTCATACATTAGTTTTATAGTTATGTCGCTAGGCAATTATAAACGGTTCGGAGCATGTGCTCGTCTATAATGCGATGTCATAGGGTTGAAGGGCTGTATATGACTAATGATTAAATCTCTGTCAAATTTTTTTAAGCTGCCTCCTCGTTTATCCTTGTTAGGTTTAAGCGATAATTGGGAACTCCTTAAAGCTGTTCTAACTGGCTTATCATTTTTTTCGTGATGTCCTAAAGTTGTCAGATAAAATACTTTACCAATATTTTGAGGTAACCATAATATCTTGAAATGTTAAGTGAATAGGCCGTATCTGCCGAAAACTTTTTAGTTACGGCTTTTCGTGTTAACATTTACAGTTGCGGCTTTTAAAGCTAACATTTTAGTAGAAAATTCAGATACGGCTATTAATTTAAGCAGTATATATCCGGTTTTATTGTAGATACGGCTATGAAACTCAGGTAGACTTGTAGAATAGATTACTAAATAACGCGTGGGATATGAAACTCGTTTTTAATAAAAATTGTAGTTACGGCCTTTTGAGTTAACACGGCAGTATAGATGTCCATACTACTCAAAAAATTTGGTTTCGACCTGGAGGGGTTGTGTCAGCAACAGGATATTTATTTTCCCTATTTCTCTGAACTATAAATAAACATTAATTTTTGGTGCTACGCGCAGGTTAACGGATACGTTTGCTCTGATTGGGCATTCCAATGATCTTTAACATTGATTGATAAATTTTAATTTTTAGTACATTTCGATATAAATAAATAAAGGACACCGCAGAGACCTTATGGGAATTGGGTCTCTGTCAAATGCTCTGAAACTTTGGGTTCTGGTAGTCCTTGATGTGTAGAACAAAAGACTCAATGGGCGCATAGCTCCAAAAAATCAAGGTTTTAAGATATAAGCCTTTGAAGTGATAGGTACAGTGAGGACGTTTGACTAAGAATAAATTCATTTTCTCGAGAACGGGCGACTCTGGAGATAAATTACAAATAAGGTCAATTTTTATTTTTAAATTACAATTTTTTGGCATACATATCATACTAGTGACGTCATCCATCTGGGGGTAATGGTGCAATCGATATTTTTTTTAAATAAGAATAGAGGTCGTGTGATAGCTCATTTGAAAGGTTATTCAATTCTATATTCAATAATGTAAACATTAGAATAATTATTTATACAGGGTGCCCAAACATTTTTTTTGAATTAAATTAATTGAGACAAAAAGAATAATGTATATATTATAATTTATTTAATTCAAAATACATTTTATTGTTTTCCGAAAACAGGAAAAAATGTTTATTTGTTAAATAGATATTGTTTTTCGCTTAAATTCAATATTAAAGCTGCCACCCACCTCCCTCTTAGCAGTTTGAATTTAATTTAAGCGAAAAGCAATATTTATTTTTCAAATTAACATTTTTTCTGTTTTCTGACAGCAGTAAAATGTATTTCGAATTAAATAAATTATATACATTCTTCTTTTTGTCTCAAGTCATTTAATTAAAAAAATGTTTGTGGGAACCCTGTATAAATAATTATGTTAATGTTTATATTATTAAATATAGAAGTAAAAGACCTTTCAAATGAGCTATAACACGACCCCTTTTCTTATTTAAAAAAATCATCGATTGCGCCATCACGCCCAGATGGATGTCACTAGTATGATATATAAGGCCAAAAAATTGTAATATAAAAATAAAAATCGAAATAATTTGTAATTTATCTCCAGAGTCGCCCATTCTCGTGAAAATGAATTTATTCCAACCCAAACGTCCTCACTGTACCTATAACTTCATAGGCCTATATCTTAAAACCATGATTTTTTGGGGCTATGCGCCCATTGAGTCTTTTGTCTTACACATCAAGGACTACCAGAACCCGAAATTTCAGAGCATTTGACAGAGAGCCATTTCCCATAAGGTTTCTGCGGGTCTTTTGTTTATTGCACAATAAAAACACATAGTCTGTCCTTTAAAATAACACTTTTTTAGCAATAACTTTCTTTGTTCATATATTTTAACTTAAAGAATAAAAGTTTATTATTTTTAAACATATGCAATTATTGTTTAAACAATATTTCACAAACAATAATCAAATTAGTTTGATTTTTGTGGAATTAAAATATTAAAGTACAACAAAATATGGAGTTAGAAAATAATATATTAGATAAAGATTTCAAGAAATTTTGGTGGAAATCAACTTGTGTGAATCGAACACCGCTGTCCTGCGCGTAGCAACAAAAATTAATGTTTATTTAAAAAAATTCCTGCCGCCGGCGCCGTGGTTGTTAACCGATTTAAATTTTGCAAATTGCAAATGAAAGGTACAATATTCTTCTATATTATGTAAAAAAATTATTTCAACTTGCTATCTGCTTTATTTTCAGTCCAGCAACATATTAAAGAAATGAATTTTTGTTGCGAAAGGTGGATTGCAAAATTTATTTTGCAAAATCTATTGAACTCATCTTAATAAAATGAGAAGTATTGTTCAACTATATAATAAAGTTTTTCTGGATAAAATATGAAGGTCCTAAGTGTAGACTAAATGGTTCAAAAAGTAAAATTTCAATACTTGCTTTTTTAATGGTTTTTTCCGCAATTATTGCTATTTTGCAACAAGGGTGACAATTTTTAAAAATTTTAGCTAATTCTATATTGTAGGAAATTTAATTACGCAACATTTATGTTTGTGCAAATTTTCTCGGAAATAAATACTTTTACAGTTATAATCTAGACATTTTAAAAATGTCTAGATATTCTCGCCGGCGCTGGGTTTCGAGCCCCTTCGTACCTATGTGGAAGTCAGGCATGCTACCACTTGAGCTATGCGGGCCCTCAAATAAATGTTTACATTCCGTAATAATTAGGTTTTAACTATATTTCATTATCTTTAAATATACCGATGTATTTATTATTAAAATAATAAAGGGACTATTGTGTTTGTCCCAATATTACGATTTAATATATAAAAAGCACATTTTCGTTGATAAATCCAAATCCCTGCCATTAGCAGAAATCTTGTTTTTCAAACGCAACCAACAAAAAATGAACATCGCATGAAATGGATCAGAAGTGACAATCGCAATCAGATGGTTTCAATGAAAAATACTCGCCGACTGCGATCGCGGGACCATTATAGTTATTAAAATTCCCTTTTATTTCTTATCAACGACGAAGACAGGGATAGAATGGGATTGACAGATCCTTTATCTGGATAACAATGGCAGAAGTATTCTCGATATCTCCAGGATTATTTTCGAGTGGGATATACACTAAGTGCTTTTCTTTTGATACCTCTTCGACTTCGGATTTGTTGTATACTGAGAGATGTTTGTAATTTTAGGGGTGTTTTATAAGTTACTTTTACGACAAATTGCCATCCAGGTACTTTAAAAATCGTTGTTTATATCGTAACGGTAAAAACGTCACGTGTTTATTAAATTACATATAAATCCATATTTTATTTAAATTTTTGTTGTGTTTATGGATTTCTTAAGTTCCTGTTTTGTTTTACTATTTTTCTGCAGTAAAATGTACAAGAATAAAAAACCGCTAACCGCCTTAAAAATGAGCGCATACAATATTTCAACTACAAAAGATCTGATATGAATATTACGTGGCGCGAAAATGTATTTTCATTCTAATGCAAAACAAAATTCTAGTTTTATTTTAAAAGATTTTTCCATAATATTTGCTAAATTTGAAGTAAACGCGCCACAAAAGAGTAACTTTGATACAGTTTGAATTGTGAAACTCTTTTGTGGCGCGTTTACTTCAAATTTAGCAAATATTATGGAAAAATCTTTTAAAATAAAACTAGAATTTTGTTTTGCATCAAAATGAAAATACATTTTCGGGCCACGTAATATTCATATCAGATCTTTTGTAGCTGGAATATTGTATGCGCCACTAATTTTTAAGGCGTTTAGCGGTTTTTTATTTTTATATCAGGAGTTTTTCAACGTTATTTATAAATTAAATGCATGAAGTTGAATGCAATGTTCCTTTATTACTCGTTAAGTTTTATAAATGGTCACCTTTGTTGCATTATGGCCCAAATGATCTAGTGTCCATCGCATTTACACTAGTCGAAGTCGGATTGCCCGTTGCTAGATCAAATTTAGCGTCGTAATCACCACAACTACATAAACCATTTCGGGAATTATCGTTAATTATATTATACGTTTGTAGCTTAATAACTTCTAAAAGGATTAACCGATTTTGATCAGTAAATATGAGTTTGAAACGTATTTACCAGTAGCATCTGATGGATCTAAGGTCAAGTATGATAACTGAAGCTATTACAGGAATAATTGAGCTTGAGAAACCGTTTTTCTTGTAGGAAATAAATTTGATCGTATTTATGAAGACTATAACTTAAAAATTCGAATGTTCCCGGATATGACGTATACACCGTTAGATTTGTCTAGAGTCCTTCTACAAACGCTCAGTTATTGGCGCAATTCGTTGGTTGAAATTTTAAGTAATTGTCGAAAAACCAAAATTTTCAAAGTATAGTCTTTCAGTTTTTCGGCTATACTGAGCCGTGTATATGTCTGATCCTGACGGCTTAAACACCATTTGAAATCTGAACCCAACACTATTGATTTGGTGTATTTACGGTTCCCCTGTCTCTTCTTGATTCGAAGATATATACCCCCAAAAAATATGCCGTTTTGTACCTACCAAGTCCTCTAGCTGGCTTATGGGTGGTCAAAAGTCACAAACTACACCGGTTCTTAATCGGCCCTGACCCCCTCTTCAAACACAGAAAAAAAATTCAAATCGGTTTAACTTTCAAACACACATACTGTTATATTTCTATTTGATATGAAAATTCAATTTTGATAATTATAGACAAAATTCAATTTAATATAAAATATTTTCAATTTTCTCAACCACGGGCATATAAATTTAGAACAACCTGTATACAACAAATTGTTATATTTAATTTTAAGAAGTGATTAAACGAAACTCGGAACAATGCGCTTAGAATGAACAAAGTGAATGGCGCGTACCATTGTCGTTGTTCGCGGAAGGTTCGATCATTAGCCTATGCTAAATAAGACTCAAGTGAAATCGATAATAGGTCATTATCGTTGTTCGCGGAAGGTTCGATCATTAGCCGATGCTAAATAAGACTTAGTGGAAATAGAGAATAGGTCATTAAATTTTGTAAATAGTAGAAAGTAATTTTAGAATGGGAATTAACTATTTTTTTTGGAAATCCATTAAGCATATTTAGAAAGATTAAAAACTGGTTTTGAGGAAGACTGCGAATGAGAGTTGGTGGTGGAAGGTTGATTTGTGAATCTGGAAGGGATATTTAGAAAGTAGGTGAATGACTGAAAAGAGAGATCAGAATGTTTTGAGCTGTCGAGAAGTGAAGTCCAGTAGTAGACGGTAGTGTACGGAGAGTGAGAAAGCCGGTGTAGTTCCGTGAGTGTGGAGTATCTATCGTGGAACGAGAGGTAGGCCAGGTTGAGAGTAAAAGAACCTCCTTGAGCCAAGAGTGTCCCGGTAGCTGATTGCAGTTTCGAAAAAGGTAGAATACAGCATCACGACAGAAGCAGGTACGAGAGCTATACGAGCTAGTTTTCAAAGGAGAACATTACTGAAAGCCAGGACGAGGTTTTGAACGCAGCCAAGGATAGCAGGAAACGGGTCTTGTGTGAAGACATTCTCAGTTCACCAGAAAAAGGTCAGTCTCATTTGTTTGGACATGAATGTATGGGTTTTTCGTATTAAATACCACATTATAAATTGAAGAACATAATAAATAATATCAGAAAAGCTTCATCAAACTTAAATAGAATTGTTGCTAATAAATCCTAATAGTTAAATGTTAATAAAAACTTTCAATTGGAAACCAAAAGGAAATAAGATTCCCATTTGTAAATGTTATGTTTAAGAATAATAAGATCTAGCAAATATTAAGCAGTGATTGCCATTTAAATAAAATAAACAATATTTTGATTATAATTGTAACCCATATGTGTGTATTATTTTACTCTTTTCTTTCCTATCCCGATTAGGAACCATTAAGAAATACTTAGAAGCTACGTAAGTAAGTAATTAAATTTATAAAAAGCCCTGAGATTGAAAACATATTGATATGTGATCTGGTAAATTAATTAGATTATTATTAATGCATTGATTAAATTAAATGACATATAAGAATATTATCTCATATCAATAATCAAGATCATATCAATACATATCCACAAACATTTTCCCTTTTTTAAATAAAAATTGAGTCATACTTCTGAGCTCGGTAACTTTTGAATGGTATAACCGATTTTCAAAATTAGACATGCGTTGGAAAGTAATGGTCAGTACTATTAGAAGCCGCAAAGGTCGGACTTAAATTTTTGAAGTGTTTGGGAGTTTTGTGGACTAGAACAAAAAACAGACCTTAAATAGAAAGGGCCGTAAAATCCACACCTTTGGACCAAAATGGATGGTTGACATATGAATGTGTGAGTCTTTTCCTGAACTTTAAGATGGGACTTAGCCCATCTTTTAGATCAGTCAGATTTAGAAAATCGAAATTTTCGTGTATATAATACTGTCGCGTGTAGGGGGTGTTGGTGTGCGCCACTGGCGAGAACTGCCGTTCTCTGGTAATTTTGCAGTAAATAAATTAAATACATTATTCTTTTTGTTTCAATCAATTTAATTAAAGAAATTTTTTTGGGCATCCTGAATTTAAAAATATCATCGATTACGTCATAACGGCCAGATGGATGACGTCACTAGTATGATATATATATCCAAAAATTGTAATTTAAAAATAAAAATCGACCTGTTTCGCGATTTATCTTCAGAGTCGCCCATTCTCGGGCAAATGTATTTATTCCAACTAAAACGTCCTCACTGTATATTGGAATGAAGAATTTAGATTGGCTTATATTACGGTTTGACACAAACCTACTAATCATTTTTGCATCGCGTCTAATGAAGATTTTTTAAATGAAAATCTCGCAAGGGGACTATGAAGAAAATCAAAGAAACCGCAAAGATTTCCGGTAAGAAATGACGGAATTGGTTTAATTAAAATATTGGTTATTTGATCCAGAAAAGAGAACCGCCCTTGTTTACAGATTTCCTTTATCACTTTGAATTTTTCAATTAATTTGAGATCTGTTACCCCTCACTTCTGCCAATAATAAAACTTATTGAAGTCTTATTCCTTGTTCTCCAAAGAGTGCTCACAGCTTTGCTTTGTCTCGAGATTTTTAAAAGGTTTCTTATACTTTTTTATTGAGTTCGAATTAGTTCGGAGCATTTTTCCTTTTTTCTTTGGAGAACACAAGAGTTGTTTTAAGCAATAGATTGGTCGTGGGAAATTAATTTTTTCTGCAGTTTAACAATTATACCGATTGTCCACAAAATGGGATGATTATATTGATGGACGAAAAATGCAATACTTTGTATATGGTCATTTATTTGGATCAAAATGATTTCTTTCTAAGTCATCCAAAAATATATACAGTGCTAGTCAAAAGTCCGTACCCCCCTCGTATCATTTGAGCGGTTATACCTATAATAGTGAAATTTGGAAGTAGGAAATAAACGGACGTATGCTTCTTAACTAGTCATGAAAAGTGACGTAATAGTTACAGATGACGTTACAGAGCCACTGTGACCGATAATTTTAAAATGGACGTTATGACAAGTGATTTCTCGTTTGAAAGATATTCAAAATACCTATTCATTCATGCTAATTTTTTTGAGTTTAAGTTGATTTTGATTTTGGTGAATAAATTAAATAAATTTAATATTGTAGTTTCGCATTTAATTGATAAAAATAAAAATTATATATCTTTGATGAGCGCGTGGATGTGACTTGCTATAGGTGATCGCCACCTACCTTATACAGTTCTGCTAGTATTTCGTCAACTTCTGAGGCTTTATTGTTTTTCTAGGTCTTAATAGCTTCGAGAACTTCTTTTATGGTTGGAACTTTTACTTCATTTTCTTCTACGTGGTTTTTTGGTTTGGTAATTTTTACCAGTCAGGACGTGGCTTATGTACATCACATTTTGACGTCATCACAGGCTTTCTAAATAATATTTTTCTTATTTACTTTTAAAGATTAGTTGTGATAAGTGGTGTATGTTTTGGGTATAATCCATGTCAAATCACTTAGGCAAAAACTTTTGGATCTCCGATTTTTCTAAAACTTGGTGTGTAGCTTCTGCGGGACGTAAAAATAAGATATTTAAGGTCAAAAAGTCTTCTTTTTCTTTTTTGATAAAAATGTTATTTTATGCGATTTTACAGTGGTTTGGCTGGCCTTTTGGCTGTGCCAGTGCCATTAACTTAGTAAAAAAAACAGTGGTTTGGTATTTAATTTAAACAAATTTGCATTTTCTATCGTAAATTATCAATGGAAAAACAATATTTTAATAAAAGTGACTCAAAAATGTCATTATATGGCGTAATAACAAGTTATTTTGATTCAAAACAAGTTTTTCATCAAATTGTGTAGTGTAGAAAAAGTTAAAATACCGTTTTTTACAATTTCCTATATTCCCAAAATACTTCATATTCGATTTGGCTGAAAATTTTCCCACGGATAGCCAAAACATAAGACTTTAAGTGGTTAGAAGAATATGAATTAAATTACAATACAAAAAAAGTTACATGCAGTAACATCAGACTCAAAAGTATATTAGTCCAGTCGGGATAGCATTTGACCTTAAGCCCGGAGCTGCCCAAAATTTTATTTTTTTAATCTTTAGGGGGGTCAATAGTAGCCTAAAGGGCCTAGCCGGGTAAGATGATGAAAACTGACCCCAACTCGTTTCGAATTCCATATAGGTCACCATTTAGCATATATAGTAAAACTCACTTTCTGAAATTTTTAGCCCCCTAGGGGGTCATGTGACCCACCTAGAGCCTAATTAGGGTTTTTATGATTTTATTTTTATCTCAGCCACATCGAGAACTAGCGAAAAACTTTAAATAAAAAAGTTGTAATCTTTAAAATGTTCTGTCCGAATTTTTTTTTTTTTTAATTTTTGACGGGAAATTTAAATTTAAAAACGATTTTAAAATTTTACATGAGTATAAAAAAATAACTAAGACATTCGTTTTCACGAAAAAATATATGCCTTGTATTGTTGCATAATGTTTTACCCTGAATTTTTTCAAATTTTTAAAATTGGTGAAACGCACCCTTAAAAATAAAAAACCGGTTTTTCGGTTTTTTTTTCGTTTTTTGATAAAATTTTAAACATTTAAACATAAGCGGGTTTCAAGAGGTAGTTATTGTGCATGTTTTGACATACAATTAAGGATTTGATATTCATCATTGGAGCGCATAGGGGTAATGGTCTGAACTTTTCAAAGAAAAAAAGATAGTACGCCACTGACATATTTCAAATTAACAATCATTTTTGAATTCCTCGTTCAATTTGCGATAAAAAAACTATCGTCTCATTTTTTCAACGACGCGCCGTTTTCCTGCAAAAAATAAAATATCTTAACGCGTCCAAAGTATTCGAATTAGTTTTTATAATGGATGTACGAGTTTATGTAGATGTAGAAACTACTAGAAGTTCGAATACTTTGTAAGGTTTAAGATGTTTTATTTTTTGAATAAAAATGGTGCGTCGTATAAAAAATAGGAAGATAGATTTTTTGTCACAAATTGAACGAGGAATTCAAAAACAATTGATAATTTGTAATATGTCAGTGGCGTACTTCTGTATCTTGAGTGGCGTATCTTTTTTCTTTAAAAAGTTCAGATCATTACCCCTATGCGCGCCAATGATAAATATAAAATTCTTAATTGTATGTCAGCAAATGTACAACAACTTCCTCTTAAAACTTGCCAAATTTTATTCCAATGTTGCCAGTAGTTTCGGCAAAATCGTAAAAAATGTGTAAAATTTTATTTTCTTCAACGCCCTGTATCTTGAAAATGGATGGCATTACAAAAAATTTTTATAAAGCAAACCCCAAATATTTTTCAGTTTTTTACCTATTCTAGTGACGGTGTTACCTTTTTAAAAAAAATATGTATAAAATTGTATCAAAAAACAAAAAAAAAACCGAAAAAATGCGATTTTTTATTTTTAAAGGTGCGTTTTACCAATTTAAAAAATTTGAAAAAATTCAGTGTGAAACAATATGCAAAAATACACGTTATATATTTTTTTCGTGAAAAATAATGCCTTAATTATTTTTTTATACTCATTTAAAATTTTAAAATCCTTCTAAATTTAAATTTCCCGCCAAAAAATAAAAAAAATTTTTCGAACAAAACTAGTTTTTCGCTAGTTCTCGATGGGCTGAGATAAAAAAAAACATAAAAACCTTAATTAGGCCCTAGGTGGGTCACGTGACCACCTATTGGGCTAAAAATTTCAGAAAGTGAGTTTCACTATATATGCTAAACGGTGACCTATATGGAATTCGACTCGAGTTGGGGACAGTTTTCATCATCTTACCCGGCTAGGCCCTTTAAAATCGCGAATGAATTCCTCCGTTACTTTAGCCGCCATCTTGATTTTAAAGGAGAACCGTTTTTGCTCAATATCTATCTGTGGGCAAATTTTCAGCTAAATCGATGATGACGTTTTTTACACTATAAAATTTGATCAAAACTTATTTTGAATCAAAATAACTTGTTTTAATGCCATATAATGACATTTTTGAGTCCCTTTTATTAAAATATTATGTCTTCCATTGATACTTTACGACAGAAAATGCAAAGTTTAAATAAATACCAAATCACTGTAAAATCGCTTAAAATAACATTTTGAGAAAAAAAAAGAAGAAGACAATTCGACCTTAAATGTTTTATTTCTACATCCCGCAGATTAGTCCTGTCGCCAGTAGGGGTACAACGGCCTCCTTAATTCAGATGGACTTACCCAAGTTTTCTTTATGTATTTTCACCCGTAGAACACGAATTTTTTGGGTAACAGTCGATCCGGATGTCGATAAGATTGTTACAAACAAAGAACTGGAGGAATCACATAACAGCGATTTTTCGCAAAACAAAACATGATTTTGTATTCCTTGGGTCATTCTAAGTCATAATTAATTTTTTTATTGTTAAACAAAGCTATCAACACGTAGTGATTGAATGATGTTTTCAATGCATTTTTAATTTGAAATCGAACGAGGAGGCGCGCATACAGAATTTCTACGTACATTACGTCCATTAAAACGCATGCATTGGGCCCGGGAAACACTATGTTTTTATAACTTTATATAACAAATAAAAACTTATTTTTTAGCAATGCAGATAATCAAAACCGATAGAATTTGACTTGAACTTTCAAATGCAGTAATCAGAATTGCTATTTTATTTAATCAAAAGTTATTCCGGTTCAAAAATTGCACTTTTTCGATTTTTTGAAAGTTTCACCGCGTTTATCTCGAAAACTACGCGTCCTACGAAAAAACTTGTAAGATCATTTTTTGCTGAGAATCACCCAAAAAATACAAAAAAATATTTTGTTTTGCGAACAATCGCTGCTATGTAATTCCTCAAGTTCTTTGTTTATAACAATCTTATCGACATCCGGATCAACTGTTACCCAAAAAATTCGTGTTCTACGGGTCAAAATACATAAAAAAACTTGGGTAAGTCCATCTGAATTAAGGAGGCCGTTGTACCCCCCCTGGCGACAGGACTAGATGCAATATACCAATTTTCAGACAAATCGGAGATTCAAAACTTTTTTGATCCAAAACTGAGTGATTTGAAATGGAATTACCCTTTGATATTTTGGTTGAAATAGTTATTTTCCTAACAAGTGCAGAAAGTCATTATTTTCCGCACGCGACTGCAGTTTGCCGAACGACGCGAAGCGGGAGTTCGGCAAGCAGTCGAGTGCGGAAAAGAGACTTTCTGCAAGAGTTAGGAACAATATTTTTTCTAAGAGTCTTTAAAAAATTACCAAATCTTAATCAATTAATTTAATTAATATGAAAATACATACACAAATTAATTCTTTGACAAGGTTATCAAAACCAAACTTTCAATATAATTAGTTAGCATGACGACGGCCTTGGTTTCCATGACGATGATTCAAAACGACTCTTATTGTCTACCAATTTGACTTTCGAATATTATGTCAAAATAATTTTATTTCATCGAATTGTCGCGTTAATTTCATTAAAACAGGAAGACAATAAGATATATTTGAAATAAATTAGTAAATAATATCTAAATATTAGTTGATTGCATGTTTTATAATTACTTTAAGGCCATATTAACATATCTAAATTAACACGCGTGCGGAAAAGTAAAAACCGAGTGCGGAAAAGTAACACGCGTGCGGAAAATTAACACGCGTGCGGAAAAGTGGAACTTTCTAAACTAAAATGCGTGCGCGAAAGTAGACATTTTTGCACGCTCGTAGAAAAAATACGTTTCCGTCAAATACCGATCAAGTCGCTTCAATTCTGTTTATGATATTTAAAATATTTAACTTCATATTTCTAAACAAAAACGTCAATAGCTTTAGAACTTTGTAACTGTCGTAGCAGGAAAAAAGCAAGGAACAGAAAACGGAGCATATTCTCAAGTCGATGACTTTAATATTTAAATGAAATGTCACTCGCTATAAATGTATATAGTGCCATTCTACTTTAGCCCGATGTCACTTACGTTATACCTTTCTTTCAATATTATATGCGTTTAAATATTCTTACATCTCCTCTTCGTGAGGCACACGTATAGAGGTAACACGTGACTTCCAGTTCCATATCTTTGAGAGTATTGAATAATTCCGAGACATGAGACGCTTCAGACTCTAAAAATCGTTTTGTTTTATTCATAGGCAAGTCGATTTTTCTTGTAGCTGCCATAAACTCGAAGATAAATTCAGTTTAAGCGCGCATTTGAATTTTGCGGTACAGCAAATGGGCTCCGTTTTATTCGGACGACGCTCTTTCTGCAGATGACTATTCCATTAACTTATTGTAAACTATACCGGAAAACGTATACAATTCGATTGTAAAGTTTGTTTTTTCACCAATACGTTAATAAAAACCATATTTGAGTTTTGATTGAAATGCAAAATTGACATTTATTTACGACCGTCGATGTTGAAACCGTTGAAATGTGGACTGTCGAAAAATAGTTTTCAACAACATCAATATTCTTGTCAATTTTTTATCTGTACAACTTACATATTATCCGGTTTCAACCAAGCACAAAGCGGAGGGGTGTAGTAAACTGCTCGTCAAAAGTCAGGGCAGGGATATAGAAAATTATGCTCATTTTCATAATTGATCTTTTCGTGAACAGACTAACAGATTCCGCTATTTTTTTATTCTTTTAGATTTTCCTGTAGTATTTACACAGTTGTGCAAAGGTTTACTCAAACTTATTTGTTGTACTTATACCGGGTGGAAGAAAAGTATTGCTTTTCTTATGTTAAGTTTGAGACGCCCTGTAGGGAGGAAGAGGTACAAATGTAAGTATAAATCAGAACCGTATTGTAGTCTTATGTTTTGTGAATATTTTGTTTTTTGAATGTCCCTGATATCTTTAGTGATAAAGAAGATTAGGTGGTTTAACTCTTTAACATGTGTTGTAGCTGAAACAAAACTAAATTAACAATAAAAAATAGCAGTTAACAAAACTTTCAAAACAGAAAGACACACAAGGTAAACAGTTCTTATCAACACCTATAAGAGTTATTTGTCGTCCAGGTAAGCGATATGTACAGCGCAACATTAGAAAGACGAGATTGTTTAATGGAGGCTCTGTAATATTTTGGGGTGAAATTTCCTTGAGAATAAGTACGGATTTGGTGTCTACGTGCAGGCTCTTTAAATACCGAGAGACTATCATTACACACATTTTTTTCTTTAAACACTCTGTTCCTTTCGCACTATATGTAGGAAATAGACATGGCCTCCTCACGTATCGCATGTCGTAAGTTATACCACATATTAAAGAATAAAACCGTCTAGTTTCCTTGTTATTAAGGATATCACAGAAATTAAAAAAGTAAAATATTCGCAAACTATCAGACTACAACATAATATTAACGCATATCCACCTTTGTGCTTTTTCCTCCCTACAAGGTGTCTCAAACTTGTTATTTCGGTTAAAACACATGTTAAATTACAAAACCGTATATTTTTTTGGTTCTAAAGATATCAGGGATATTCAAAAAACAAGATATTCACAAAACATAAGACTACAATACGATTCTGTGTACTCACATTTTGTACCTCGTCCTCCCTACAGGGCGTCTCAAACTTAACATAAGAAAAATTTTTGGTTTCTCCCACCCGGTATAAGTAAAAAAGAAGATTGAGTAAACGTTTGTACAACTGTGTAAATACTAAATGAAAATCTAAAACAATAAAAAAAATTAGCGGAATCCATTAATCTGTTCACAAAAAAAATCAATTATGAAAATGAATATAATTTTCTATATACCCAACGTTTGACGAGCAGTTTATTTACATGTGTCTCTTGTCCTGAGTTACTGATATTATCCAAACTGACAAATGCTAGAGCTGATGCATCAGAACTGGAGCTTTTTTGTCTCCATATGCATGCATATCGGTATGGTATAACTAGCAGATGTAGCCACCCAACTTTTGGGAATAGATAAAAGTCTAGGACAGGGTAGCAATTATTTCTGAAAGGTCCAGGACTAATATATATATAATCAATAGAGTAGGTACTTATATATTACAAAACTTATATCAAGTGAGGTGACTGAGTAGTAAATTGACTTGGTCTTCTTCTGCATTTATACCTATTTGTTGCTCTTTCTTCCCAACCATAAATTCCCTCTTTTCTGAGACCTTCCTGTACGCTATCAAACCATCGTTGTCTGGGTCGTTCTTTCCTTCTTTTCGTGATTGGGCCCCGTTTAAGGCTCATCTTTGGCATCATATCCCTCTTTATTCTCATCACGTGCCCCATTCATCTCAGTGCCGCCTTTATGAAACTTCTGATGCTTATCTCGTTATACAGTTCTTATAGCTCCATGTTTGTATATCGGACTCAATGTTCCACCGTATTTTTGTCTTCATATGTAGCTCTGAGCATTTTTCTTTTCTCTTTTTCTTTCCAATTTCTTTGTATTTGCTCCTTCCATTGTACATACTTCGCTATAATACGTCATTGTGGACCTTATTACCGTTTCATATTATCCTTAACTTTGTTTTAATTATTGACAATTGATTATGCAGGGTTCAAGGATGTGCAAATATTCAAGGAAAAAAAAGTATAGGAAGACGATGAATATCGTGTCTGCGCAACCTGAGTGAATGGTCCGGATGTACATCAAATGAACTTTTCAGAGCAGCCGTCTTAAAAGTCTTAATTGCTATGATGATCGCCGACCTCCGTCATGGAGGTGACACTTGAAGAATAAGAAAAATTTTTTTTCTCAATTAATATTTTGATTCCTTCAATGGACTTAGTCATCCTATCTATTTATTTCCCTTTACGAATTGGGCATTCAGTTTCCATTCTTTTTGACCTTTCTATTCGACAAGAATCCCCAGATACATAAAGTGGACCACTAGTTGAAGTTATATTCCCCTGATTCATTAGATAGGAAAGTAAACTTAGATAGTCCCTTTTCATTTTGGTCTGTATTTCCGAGAATCATATACTCTGATTTTCCTGGTTTATATCTAGATCAAAATATTTTGCATCCTTTTCTAATCTGTTTATAATATTCTTTAATTATTTTCTTGTTACCGTTACAAGAGTAAGATCATCAGCGAAGGCCAGGCATTGATGTTCATTGTTGAAGGTGGATCCGATCACTTTAACTCGGATCATCATCATTCTCTTTGCCTTATCCCTATGCGGGGTCGGCTTCCCTAATTGCATTTCTCCATACAATTCTATCTTGGGTCATACCAATATTAATCCCCTTTACCAACATCACTTTAACTCGGATATTTGTGATTATTGTTTCCAAAAGGCTTTTCATCGCTTGTCATTTATTTCGAGCTTCTGTCATGTGTCGTCTAATATTAATATATCTACGTACCTCTAATATTAATACTCTATTCACTTCAAATTCAACCGATGAGGAACCTTTCCATACTGAGTCATTTTTACAAACCTAACCAGTTTTGTGGGTATGCCCAAGAGGCTCTGTGCTGCGTACATTTTATTCCTTCTTATTTTGTCATATACTTATTTAAAAGTTATGAACAACGCATGAAGAGTTACCTTATGCTACCTACTAATAGTAGGTAGTTTGCTAATACCAGGTAGTTTGAATTTGTTTCAGTGTAAAAATCTGACCTGTCACTGATCTATTAACTCTAAAGCCGGCCTAATACTCACCAAGTGAATCTTCAACAAATCAGTTGAGTCTCTCTTAGTATCCTGGCTAATTGTAACAAGTATTTAACAAGCCAACACCTCTATAATTATCACAAGCCAATGCCAATATATCCCCCTCTTTGTGTCTGGAGCATAATAAAGCTTTAATCCAATTTTTGGGCATATTTTCCTCTTTCTATATCCTCTTGAGGTAAGGCTGTACATTCTCCATTGTTGTTCTTCCCCTCCATTGTTTAGCATTTCCGTAGCTATTCCGTTTTCTCCCAGTTCTTTCCAACTGATATATCGGATTAGGATATCATATTTATGACACTAAATTATCCGCCTGTATTCCTAACCAGGTTTCTCAATTTGTTTCAAGCCTTTCCGATGCTTTGTGCTTCCTTGTCATTTCTCACTTTCTCTCCACAATTCTTCCTCGAAATAGCCTCCTTTGAAATAGCCTCGTTCCATCAAACATTTATAATTCGTTTGAGACTACAATTATTGATAAACACCTGACATTGTGATGTCATGTTTCTATCGAATTTCTATTGTTAATTTTTTAACCAGGAGGAGTAAACTAAAAAGACAGATTCACGCCCAAGAAAGTCACTAAAATAATAACCAAATACATTTACTTTTTTGGTTGATCTAGTCGACCCTCAACGGTAATCCATAAATATTATATTAAATTAATACGTCGCTAAAGAGTTCCAAAAACAACTGCTTTTTATATAAAATCAGACTAACAATCTAAAAATTAAAGGAATAACACAGAAAATACAAAAATCGCCGATATAATTTAATTAACCTATGAAATGTCACTAGTGTCAAAATTTGATAAATGTCATTAGTGTCAAAATTTTATAACAGTGGAGTAAACTTGCCTGCGATTGGACCAATTACAAACAAGCAATACAGCGTGGTAAATGTGAGTCACTCCTTTTGGTTAAAAAACAAACAATAGATCTTAGAAACTGAAAACACAACAGATTTGACATTAGTATTAAAAATGCAAAGCTTGGTATCTCGAGAAATGTATGTGTTTATCCAGGTAGGATAGTGCTAAACAAATATAGCGTCTGCCTTTCTACTACGAGTTTTCTTATCATCTAGGACTCTTTGTCTTTACATATCTAGGTTACATATCAAGATCTTCTTCTTCTTATTTTAAATGGCCCCATGCATGACAATATACCAGCCCCATGTTCCTTTGAAATTATAGGTTATGTATGTTAGAAATAAATCGAAAATTTGGCGCCAATATTAATTTTAATTTATAATATAAATAAAGGTAAAAATTAATAAATTTTATCTTTTTACAATATGTATGTGCAATGAATGATGTATGTATTTCTACAACACGCTTTTAATCGCATACGAAAAAATGTCAATATTAATATACCTACCTGGAATTTAACTACATTTAGTGCAGTCACTGAAGGTGGATATGAACTATTGCCCCCGATTTCGTTGAACCTCCATCGATTTGCATGAAAATTGCTTAGTGGTTAGAGGATATCTCAAGGAACAAAGGTGATATGGTGCCAACTTGAGCTTTTACCCTGGAGGTGTATGCCACCCCTCTTCGGGGGTGAAAATTAAATTATTTTATTAAAAATAACCCCACAATTCGATAGAGGGACAAATTATAAGCAAAACTTGTTATATAAAATTATTAAAATAAATCAAAACTTTTTGAGTTATTAAATATAAAAGATTTTAATTTTTCTTGAGAAAAATACATGTTTCTAATCGATTTTTCATAAATAACTCAAAAACTATGAGGTTTTACAAAACAGTTATAATTATTATCAAAATTGAGGCTTATAAAAAACAAAATAAATTCCTTACTAGAAAAACCTTTCAATGTTAACTAAAAGTGAGTTATAGGTGATTGAATGTATATTTCTTTCGTCGAGTACCCAAATCTAAGTATTCAAGCTTAAATACCGGAAAAATGATGCATTTTATAACATAAACTTATTAAACATTTGTCAAAGTCCATAGAAATATCTATCCAATAAGCCCTCGAACAAGTGGATAGCATTAAAATTTATGCAACAAAAATGTTTCAAAATGTATCTTTTAACAATTTTTCCAAAAAATGTTATTGTTTTTTTGTAATAACTCCGTTAATTTTTAAGATATCAGGTTTACCTAAAACTTATTCAAATTTGATTCCAAGAGCTATTAAAAAACGTCGAAATTCGTATTTTAAACCTCTTAGTTAAAAAAAAATAAAAGGTTAATTGGCCCCGGTTACATGGTTCTCGCCACAAAATTGAAATTTTAAACGTTTCTATCTCGGTTATTTTTTACTCTACGGAAATAGTAGTAAAATCGGTATAGTATTTGGAACAGAAAAAACTAGAATTTAGTTATATATCATTTTTTACGTATATTGAGTATTTTTGGAGTTATTATCAAAAGAAAATGAAAAGTACGATAATTTTAAAAATTCTGATTTTTTTAAATTATATTTTTTTTTTTTCAAAAACATGCATTCTAAACCGGTCAAAATTGTTGAAATCATTAACTATGTTATCCTAAAGAAATTCTTGTGAGGATTACTACAAATTTTAATTTTTGTGTTATGTTTTATTTTTCACTTTTTTACTAAAAAAATCGAAAGGGTTCTCTTATTTTCATCATAACTTAGCTTAATTTTGATGCTATTAACTTCTGTTTGAGCTCACGTGATAGGTATTCCGAAGTGCTTTGACAAATGATAAACAAGTATATTCTATAAAATGCATCGTTTTCCCGTTATGTAATCTTAAATACTTAGATTTGAGTACTCGTCGAAAAAAATATACATTCAATTACCCATAACTCCCTTTGAAATAACATTAGTTTAGTTCTTTAAGTGGGGAGTGTATTAAATTTTTTATTATCTTTAATTTTGGTAATAACACCTTTTTTACAAAAGCTTTTAGTTTTTGAGTAATACGTGAAAAACAGCTTTAAAACATTCATTTTTTTTAAGAAAAAATAAAATTTTTGATATTTAATAACTCAAAAAGTATTGATTTTTGTTAATAACTTTATATAACAAATTTTGCTTAGAAGTTGCCCCTCTATCGATTTCTGGTATTATTTTTAATAAAAAAATTTCACCCGCGAGAATGGGTGGCATCAACCCCCAGGATAAAAGCGCAAGTTGGCATCATATCACCTTTGTTCCTTGAAGTATTTTCTAACTACTCACCAATTTTCATGAAAATCGATGAAGGTTCAACGAAATCGGAGGTGAAAACCTTCAGTGACTCCACTAATTATGGAAACTTTTAAATTCGTAATTCTAACTTATTTTTAAGAAAAAATGTCTTAAAGATAATGTTTAAAATATATCTTAAATTTGGCGTTTTGAAGATATCTTGTAAAAGTCGCAAGACATTAAAACCATATTTAGTTGTAAGTAAGATATCTTAAAGATGACCGGTGCTGTATGGGGTTTACTAGATTTACAAAAGAAAAATCGACAAGAATCGACAAAGGATTGCTATATCTACCACTTGTTATGAAGAAAATCTTTCTATAGATTAGGCAGATAAACCGATAGACAAAAAATATAGGTATTTTTGAATTTACAAGTCAAAAGTCTGTCAATATAAAACAGTAGTCATAGATCTAAAATAAACGATATTGCTGTTTTCTAGTGAACTGTTTTACTAAATTTTCTAATACATACTTTAAGGCTATGGGTACATAATTGGCAAATATTTTACGGCTATCCTTACCTTTTCTGTCTTTACATGGCAAATTACGTGTAGTAAAATTCACGCTGGTATGGATATGTACATATTACTAGAATGTCATTCTACTTGACAATGTCATAACTAGCTTAAAGAGATGGCTTTTGAATTTTCTTGGATAACTTTTATTTTTTGTATAATTGCAAATTATTAATTCAGTTAATAAATGTGATAATTTTTTCACTAGCTATGTATTCAGTGATTGTAATAATATGTACCTACAACAAAAACTAATACTCAATCGAGAAAAGAGCAAAAGTGTTAAAGTGATTTTTTAATAATTATATTGTTACTATGGAACGCTTACAATTTTGAACATCTTTAAAAACAAAATACTTGGATCACAGAATATATCTTAATGTATTCTCTGCTTCCATCTTCCATAAATAATACACAATAAATAACTTTTTATAAAGTTCACCTCTTAAATCAATTATTTATCAAATACACTATATATCAATATTATTTTTAATCAACAACTTAAAATATTCCCGATTTATGTCAAATAATTATTTAAAATTGTCACTGATTGTCAGTGTCTGACTAACAATATTCTATTCGACTAACTGCGTTGTATGACAAAGATAGATTTGGCAAATATTACCACGGACATTGTGTTAATTTTTTTCGAATCCTGAAAAAACCAATATATATTTTTGAAAAATGTAAACGCAGAATGAAAGACTAAATTATTACCAAGGGCCGAAAGTCCCTTAGAATAAATAAAAAGTTTATTTTCAATGAGATATTTGAAATTAAAAATAACACTAAATTTTCTTTTAGTTTTTCACCCCTGTAACTTATTAAAATAAACAATATAGTTCTCAGGGACTTTCGGCCCTCGCTAATAACGTAACCTTTCATTCTGCGTTTAAATTTTTAAAAAATACTTATGAGTTCTCTCAGGATTCGAAAAAAATGAATCCCCATTTGAATAGCATTGCAGCCGAAAAAACGTACCGATTCTCTTAAAACATTTCATAGATTACCTACATCTTCTTTTTATTGGAATTTTGGAATCTATTTTATTCATACTTTTACTAAAAAGTTCTGAAATCGTTAAATTAAGGCGACATTTTTATGAAAGTGATGCACATAATGCCACACCAATCATAAATTCAGAACGAACCGCGCCAAAACATCAGTCTCATCACCTCGTTGTTAAAATACGAACTACTAACAGAAAATATGATACAGAGTGCACTATTTTGTTGATAACCATATCGTTGAAACGTCATAAACAGTAACAAATAACAGCTTGGCTGTATATTTATATGTATATACAGAGGCCAGACTACAGTTCCACATATTACGTAATTTCACGATAAGGGAAAAGTGATGGCCAACGATTCCATCAAGTAATAACTAATATACATTGCAGTTTAAGAGCGATATACAACCAGATAAACTTCGGGTGATGTTATAATAGTTGAACCTCACGCGAGCGATAAGGTTGTTTGCGTAGATATTAGAGCGATTTGCGGATCCCTTTGATGCATTGCACACTGATATATTATGATATAACGGTTAATGTGAGCTCCAAAGGATTCGAATTTTATTCCGTATAGGTAATATTTCAAGATTATGAATACCATTGGCTTATATTATAAATATTTATTTCGAAGTGTGATGGTAAACAAACCGCACGTGAAATATCGCTCATTTGGTCGCGTAAATGGCAAGCGACGAAATTTAAGTTAATACTTAATTATTGCAATTTAAACCCTGCTAAGCTTATAAACCGCTTATTAGAAACAAATTCCTCTTTGACCATTCAAATCTTGACAAATAGATGGTGGCGAAATGAAAATCTTCTCTAGCCACTGGGCTCCCAGTATATTGTCTTTTTTTAATATGTATATTCAAAGTAGAAGTAGGTAATTATACTTACTGCTCATCTATAACTATAATATATTATACCTGTATTTATTTATTTATAAAGCTCAATAAGGCTTGAATACCATAGGCGGAAAAGTTTAATTTTCCATGATAACTACTACTCGTATTTATTTATATAAAATTCATTTAACATTTCTTATATTCTTTCCATACCAAGCTTAATAATTTTCGTTGATTTCTGTCCAATACTTTTTTTTCCAATTCTCAATAATATTACTTTTTTTTTAATATTTAGGTACGCTGTTGTTTCCTCTCTCTCTCTTGGTCTGCCTTCCTTATCTTTTGTATTGGCTCTCGTGATAGTACTATATTCGGCAATATTTCCTTTCCCATTCTTTCAATGTGTCCAAATATCGTGTTTTTTGTGTTTTGATTACTATCGTTATTTTTGGTACGTTATGTAGTTCGTTATTACATACATATTCCGAAAAACACCAAAGAAAAGAGTTTTGTTTTTTAGGAACAAGCAATAGACAAAAGAAGTGAAATATACGTGCAGTATACTCAAAAAAGGACTCGAGAAAGACACGAACAATTTGAAGAATGAAGGAAGGCAGGCAAAATATACAAACGAAAGAAGAAGAGATACGAAAACGACCAAAAACTAAAAATCGTGAAAGATATTTCAATCGCGGTGACATTAGAGGTTCATATAATTCCTGAAACAACTCAGAGAGAGAGAGAGAGAGATAGAGAGAGAGAGAGAGAGAGAGAGAGAGAGAGAGAGAGAGAGAGATAAACCACGCACTAATCTTTTTAGAAATAGTGAAGGACAAATTATTAGTGACGATGCAGCAATGAAATCTGGATGGAAAATTATTTCGAGGATTTGCTAAGAGAGCAAGCACAAACAAACACATGCCCATGCAGTAGTGAATTTGGCGATAACAGAAGATCAGAATCAGGGTAATAAATTAACACAGCCACCCAAAAGAAAGGAAACAATGGATGTCATTAAAGCACTAAAGGATAATAAATTGATAATAAATGTATTGAGAACATACCAGCTAAAAATCCACAAGGAAAATGTTTTCCTGTAGTTAGCTGTATACCATGTAATACAAACAACAATAAAATCATTTATAAAAGGTATATATTTAAAATCCCTAAAAAGGGCTACATCACAAAACTAGTTTTAGATTGGTTGACCAATCATCATCAGTGCTTACTTGAAATTTACATGCTAATCACCAAGATATATTTTTACAAAAATATGTAGGTCATAGCCCTATACAAGTGATCCGTCAAGGAAACATCGGTTAATAATGCTTAGGTACTTAAATTAAGCATGCATGTTAGAAATATTTCGTTAATACGCCCCAGGTAATATCTGAGCTATGGTTGGACTTGTTCACGTAGTGACAGTATGGCAGGAAGTGTAGTAGTACAATATGGCAGTCACTTGCTGCCATACTGTCACTATGCGAACAAGTCCAACCATAGCTCAGATGTTACCTGGGGCGTATTAACGAAATATTTCTAACATCCATGCTTAAGTTAGCATTTTTAACCGATGTTTTCTTGACGGATCACTTGTAAAGGGCTATGACCCACATATTTTTGTAATAATACATCTTGGTGTTTAGCATGTAAATTTCACGTAAGCACTGATGATGATTGGTCAACCAACCGAAAAATAGTTCTGTGATTTAGCCCTTTTTAGGGATTTTAAATGTATACCTTTTATAAAAAATTTTATTTTTATTATACACAGATAGATTTTTTTTTAGATACACAGATAGATAGATTTCATAAACTAATAACAGACGTGTGGAACACAAAAGAAATTCCAGGAGACTGGAAAAAAAAACAATTATATGTCCCAATCCACAAAACGGGGGACAATTCCTTTTATAAAATCTATATAGGCTATTGTTAGAGGCTATTGTTAGGGGCTAGAGGCTATTGTTACTCTGTGTGAGTTAAAAGGTGTTTACGTGGATCCTAAATCGGAGATTAAGTCACTTCACAAAACAAATCAATTTTGCTAGCCGTCAACATAGCTAAAACTACTACAAGCAAGAAAACAGCAACTTGGAGAGTTTTACAATAGACAACGCCAATATTGAGGTAGTAAAACAGCTCACATACCTGGGCGTACAGAAAACTAAGAACAGCAGCGATGAGGAGAAAATATGGAAACGGATACTGTCGGCTAACAAAGCATACTTCTCTCTGTCGCAGGTAGTTGGATCCAAAAACATCCATAGGGAAGTAAAGTTCAAAGTATATAAATCTCTTATCCGACCAAAAGCAACATAATTCGTAGAAACATGGATTATCACAGAAAAGATAATAAACCTTATCAATGATTTTCAAAAAAAGATATGGAGATGGACATCAGGACCCATCTGTGACAATGGTATATGGAGAATAAGGTTCAACCACGGGGTATATCAATATTACAACGAACCATGTATAGCAAATTGTGCAAAAATACAAAGATTGTGCTGGGCAGGTCACCTTCTAAGAATGGTTAACGACAGAACACTTATTAGAACGTTTGACGAAACTGTCGTGAGACGTAGACCAGTAGGAAGGCCACAAAGAGGTGGATAGAAGAAATAAGTACCGTAACTAAAGAGATACTGAGGGTAGATAACTAGAGGAGAGCAGCCAGGGACAGAGATACTTGGAGGCAGATGCTAAGAGATGCCAGGGCCCAAATTGAGCTGTAGCGCCATAGGTGAGAGAAATATGTTTTAGAGCTCGGGAAATATGCACTTAAAAAACCCTAAAATATGCATGCAAATATACACAAAAGCAGTTGAAATATGCACTAAAATATGCTTTTATGCATTTAATGCATAAAAATAAAAACGCAGTAATCCTTGTTTTTAAGGTATTTAATTATTTATTTTATGCTAATGGCCTTAGCTGTCGAGGTATTTAAGCTTCATAAAAACAATATTTTTTTATTTTATGCTAAAAATATTTATTGAAATTTCTATTACTTACATCATTATTCATTTATTCTTTATATTTACCATCATCATTCTTTATTATATTATTATTACAATTAAAACTACATTGTTAAATGTTTTTCTAAATTTTCGACAGAAAAACTGAGCCGTTTATCTGATAATAATTATTGTTTACACACGGAAAAACTTCTTTCTACTTCACATGAAGTTAAAGGAACAAACTTAAAATATTCTATAATTGAGGGTTCTACCTATAAAATTAAATTATCTTCACATTTCCCCATCTTAATAACACTATTTATTTGAATTATTTTTTGATATCCCTCATTTTTCTTTACCGTGTAGAATTTTTGATACATTTTGTTGGTTTCATCTACATCGAAACTACAAAATGACGTTTCTAATTCCCTCAAAATTATCGGTTATGAGATTTACAGAATTTAACCATGCTGCCCCTCTAGTTGCCACAGGTTTAGGTGGTAAAGGCACATTGGATAAACGATCTTTATAAACCTGTACTCGCAGTAGGACTTTTAAACATATTTTTTTTTTTATATTTGATACAAGGGTATTGACCATTGGAAATTCTATCTTTACAGATTCTGCTACTCTATTTAAAGCGTGTGCTAAACAAGTAACAAATTTGAAAAAAATATTTTTAAATATTGTCCACCTTTGGTCATATAGCTCAGCATCAGTTAAAAATAATAAAAATTGTTCACTAACAAAATGTGACTGCATATTGTAGAGTCCACTTCGTCTCCTTTATTCGTCGTCTCCTTGCCTTATAAATTGTAAAAGGCTTAGATTAAGGATGTTACCAGAAAGAGGTTCCACGAGAATTTTCAGATTTATTGTTTAGATCTGAGACTTCTCATTTCTCTTTAAAAAATTTTCTGTTGGTATTGTTTAAGGTAAATTGATCTGTAAATATGCAATTTTAATAAATGCATATGCACTTATAAAATTTATCCAAAATATGCAAATATGCACTTAATATGCATTATGCATATTTCCCGAGCTCTAGATAGTTGAACCTCACGCGAACCATAAGGTTGTTTGCGTAGATATCAGAGCGATTTGCGTATCCCTTTGATGCATTGCACACTGATATATTATGATATAACCATTAATGTGAACTCCAAAGGAGGCGGACTTTACGCCGTATATGTAACATTTGAAGATTATGAGTACCATTGGCATACTATATTGGCAAAATATACTATTAAGGAGAAAAAAAAGGAATGTCATGCATCTATACAGGGTGTCCCAGACTAATTTACCCACGCTATATCTCTTAAACGAATACAGGTTTTCGAATGGGACAAAAGGTGATATATTCTACTTGTAATACACTTTAATATGGCGTACAAAAAATCATCCCCTAAATAATCATCCCTTGGTTACAACCCCTAACTTTAATTTGTTTAATAGCACCCTGTATATATTTTTATTGTTTTATTTATCGTCTATTTAACACATTTTTTGAAAATAAAATCGGTTTGTAAATAACCTAGAAACTATCAGTTTATTTTTGTTAAATTTTGTGTCCCAGACTAATTTATCCAGGATATATTTCTTAAACGAATAGAGATTTTCGAATGGCACAAAAACTGATCTATTCTATTTGTAATACACTTTCATACGGCGTAGAAAAAATTCATCCCCTAAATATTCATCCCTAACTTACAGGGTGCTATTTAAAAAAATAAAGTTAGGGGTTGTAACTAAGGGATGAATATTTAGGGGATATTTTTTTCTAAGCCATATTAAAGTGTATTACAAATGTAATAGATCAGTTTTTGTCCCATTCGAAAATCTCTATTCGTTTATGAAATATAGCCTTGATAAATTAGTCTGGGACACATAATTAACAAAACTAAACTGATATTTTCTTGGTTATTTACGAACCGATTTTATTTTCAAAAAATGTTTTGAATAGACGATAGAAGACCACATCCAAAACAACTATAAAAAAATATACAGGGTGCTATTAAAAAAATTAAAGCTAGGGTTTGTAACTAAGGGATGAATATTTAGGGGATGATTTTTTACTACGCCATATTAAAGTCTATTACAAGTAGAATAGAACACTTTTTGTCCCATTCGAAAATCTCTATTCGTTTAAGAGATATAGCGTGGATAAATTAGTCTGGGACACCCTGTATAGTACATCAGAAAATAGTAGAAGACTAAATATTTATGATTCAAACCAAACAGTGGCTTGTATTATCATAATATGCAAAATGATATTATCACGAGAAAGCCAACATTTTCGTACTCATATCTTTAAAAACCACGGGAACATTTCGGTAAGCATCTTACATAAAGTCCAACACCTTTCTCCTAATAATATTCAATACTTATTTGACACGCATGTTTCTATTGTACACAATTCATATCATTTGTAAATACTTTGTGCACTTAATATTTTTTGTGTATAAGGCTTAGATAAATACTTCTTGAGAATCGTCTAAATATATCCCACAGCTGGACAAATCTACCCCATGATGAGGTAAAATCGATCAAATGCATTGTTGAAGAACAGTTGACTTTCTTCTATATTTCCGTAGTTATTCGTAGTGTCGTTGATATAAATATATTTTAAGATCACAGATACAACTATTGATTTGTGCATTATCAAACATGAAATATTAAAATACAATAAACGTCAAATACGGTTGCATCTAAAATAGCTCCAGAAAAAATTAATTTTTTAGTAGTTTAACTTAAATTAATTTTATAGTGGTTTTAATTATCATTGATAAGAAGTTTCAGTCCTATGGGTTAAACAGCCTAGGCTTCTTTTCACGGTGTTTAACTTTTGTGTGAACAGTTTAAAATTTGGCCATGGTTAAACGTACCTAAATATTGACATTCAGCTCGCAGTTTTTGTGACAATTAAAACATTTAAATTTCATCGTGGGTAAAAACATTTACATATTGTAGAATAGTGATACAAAAGTGAAAATATTCTCCCCAGATGGGGGAGAATATAAAAAAGACGCCAGTGTGCGAACTAAATACTGCTGAAGTTATTAGTGATAGTAATCAAGACATGGATACAGGAACTATCACCACAAATTCTTCTGCTACAAGGGAGGTAAAACTTTTTAATATTAATTGTAATAGTTACGACTTTCAAAATTGTTGTGTTTATGTTGAGAAGACCAATGATCAGAATATTTCCCGTTTGCATCCAATGGTTGTTGCAGATATTTTACATCAAAAATTAAAGATTAATAATATTAAGCAAATTAAAAGTATAGGAAGAAACCGTGTTAAAGTAATCCTCAAATCTATTTTGGATGCAAACAATTTAGTCAATAATAGTCACTTAAAGGACGATAATTTAAAAGCGTACATTCCAAATCACCTCTTGGAAATCAAAGGACTGATACGCGATGTTGATACCAAATATAATATTGACTATTTGAAAAAATATATGAGCTCTAGTTCACCAATTATTGATATTAAAAGAATGCACAGGAAAGTAGAAAAGGATGGAAATACAGAATACGTCCCTAGACGTAATGTTATAATTACTTTTGAAGGCAATTGTTTGCCAAACTATGTTGTGATAAATTATGTATTTTTCCAAGTGGAAAAATTGTTGGGTAAAGTGACGCAATGTTATAAATGCCTCAAATATGGACATATTTCTAGACAGTGTAAAGGTACACAGGAATACTGTATACAATGTGGACAAATTAAAAATGACATACATACATGTGATGAAACAAAAAAGTATTGCATACACTGTAAAACTGATAAGCATATATCGATCTCTAAAAACTGTCCTTTTTTCGAACATCAAAAAAAAATAAAAAATTTTATGATTGAACATAAAATCTCATATTTGGAGACAAAAAATTTGAGTGACTCATCATTTTCTGGTCTTATTTCTAATAACAGATTTGAAATATTGTCAAATTCAGACAAAGAATTTCCAAAATTAACTAACTCCTCTGAAGTTAGTACATCTCCTTATTTCAAGCCATTGAGGCCTCACCTAGAGAAACCCAAAAGTTTTAGCCAACCAAGCTGTAGTACATCAAGCACTGAGTATAGTGCAAATAAAAAAAGAAAAGTATCATCTCCAACTTCCGAAGATCCTACACCATATCTCATCCCTTTCAGATTTGGACCGTCTCAACCTTTACCTCCCTTAAATAAGGAAAGTTTTCCTAATACAGACAATGATAAAAATAAGTTAGTAGATTCCTTAGTACTTCTTTTCTCAAGTTTTATTCAAAATATTAATTGTTTAGAAGAGGCAAAATCACTTGACATGAATTTGTTAGCCAAAGGTATTAATAATGTTCTAGATAATATTTTAAAAAATAACTCATCTAATGACGAACAAATCTAAACTCAAAATAATACAATGGAATGCTCGATCAGCTGTTGCCAACAAAAACAGCCTTATTAACTTTTTAATAACCGAAGATATTGACATAGCTTTAATAAGTGAAACTTGGTTTAAACGGGATGTTGTATATATTTATAGAGGTTATAATGTGATACGCGAAGATCGCGATGACGGCTATTCTGGAGTTGCTATTTTAATTAAAACTGGTATTCCTTTTGAGCGCATAACAATTAAAAAAAATTATATTCAATACTTGCTTGCTTGTGGTATTAAAATCAACTATAAACAAAGTTATTTAAGTTTACTCTCTGTATATAGGTGCCCAAAAACTAAAACCAAAACCGAAGATTGGGATAAGTTATTTTCTCAACTAAAACACCCTTGTATCATTGGAGGAGATATGAATGCACATAATTCTTTGTGGGGCTCATATAAAAATGATAATATAGGCCATCAAATTGTGGAGACAATTCAGAATTTAGATTATGTAGTAATGAATAATGGACAACCAACTTGCCAAACGAGTCCAGGAAACTCAGATTCCATGATTGATGTCACGTTTTGCTCACCATCCCTTTTTGATAAAACTTCGTGGTCTGTAGATCTTGATACCTTGGGATCAAATCATTTCGTTATAAAGATTGTGATCGATGTCTTGGGAACTAATGCTAATACCATTTATCCCAGTACTAAGTGGAACATTAAAAAAGCAAATTGGTCATTATACTCTCAGCTTGTTGATACCTTATTAAACGAAAAACCTCACACATCCTTAAATACCCAAGAAAAATATAATTTCCTTATTGACTGTATTAATGAAGCTTCTAAACAATCTATTTCTGAATATAAACCATTTAAATGAAAACGGACTCCCCCTCCGTGGTGGGATTCGGAATGTGATCAATCCGTTGCAGAAAGAAAGAAGGCATTAATAAACTATAAAAACAATTCTTCTCCTGAAAATTTTTGTAAATGCAAAGAAGTAAATGCTCGTGTCAAAAAATTCCTGAAATTAAAGGCCAAACAAAGTTGGGTTGCATGGTGTTCAAAATTAAATAAACAAACTCCATCTAGTCTTATTTGGAATCAAGCAAGAAAAATGAATAGGAAAAAAGTTAATTTTTCATTACCTCTAAGTAATTCATGGGTAGACGATTGTTTCGATAAAATAGCTCCACCTTACGTAAATAACCAGTTAGATGTTATTAATTCTAAAACGCTTCCATCTGATCAGAATCATTTTCTCCTTACACCTTTTTCGAGAACTGAATTAGAATTTGCCCTTGATAATCGCGTTAGTACCTCACCAGGATACGATGCAATCAAATATCCTATGATACAACATTTACCAGATAACGCAAAACAATTACTTTTAAATATATTTGACCAGATAATTATTGAAGGCAACAGCATAATAGATTTTAAGCGTATTATAGTCGTTCCTATTCCCAAACCGGGGAAAGACCCTAAATTAGCTGAAGCTTACCGACCGATATCATTATTGTCATGTATATTGAAGACTCTCGAACGGATGGTTAAGATTAGGTTGGCTTGGTGGCTAACGGATCAAAATCCTTTACCCGCTAACCAACATGGTTTTAAAAAAGGTTATGGAACTTTAGATTCCTTAACAACTCTTGTTGTAGACATTCAGAACAGTTTTTCCAGGAACAGTTATGTGCCCGCTTTATTTTTAGACATCGAAGGTGCTTATGAATCTGTCTCTCTTTCAATTCTCCAAGAAAAAATGATTACATTTTTTAATATTCCATAACAGTTTGCTGCTAACATTGTAAACCTGTATAAAAATAGAATAATTTATTTAAAAAATAATCATACTCTTACAGGCCCTAGACTTAATAATAAAGGATTACCTCAGGGCTCCGTTTTGAGCCCTATTTTATTTAACATTTACACAGCAGATCTACACAACATCACTATTAACAATATTGCATTTAATGTTGTACAATATGCTGACGATTTCTGTCTGTACACAGAACACAAGAAATATCAGCAATCCATTGAAAACTTGAATAGTGTCTATGGTCTCCATAAAAAATGGTTTATTGAAAATGGCTTTGAATTATCATGCAGTAAATCACAAGTTTGTTTATTTACCAGACATAACTTTCCTAATATTAGCACAATCACCTTAGGTGGGCATAAATTTTCTTTTAAAAATAAAATGAAATATCTTGGAATGATACTCGACCAAAAATTGACCTGGAAGTTACATATTGACGACATGTTGAACAGGTGTAATAAGGGAATAAACTTTCTTAAATCAATTAACAGAACTTGGTGGGGATCGGATGTTGAAGTAAGTTTATTATTTTATAAAGCTTACATACGATCTATTTTCGATTACGGCAGTGTTTTGTATGGATCAGCAAGTAATGCACTACTAAACAAAATCAACGTTTTACAGAATTCAGCCTTACGAATATGTCTAGGAGCTATGAGATCCACTCCAGTACAAGCTTTATATTTGGAAGCCTTGGAACCTCCTTTAAATCTAAGACGAAGTTTTTTGTCCAAAAAATATTTAATGAAAGTATACTTAATTAACCCTCTTCTATACCAAAAAATAGTGACTTTAAGTTGCCATGATCTAACCAATAAATATTGGCAAAAAAAGAAATCTCCCTTACTGTGTGAAGCTTATAATCAAAATATAGTACTCTTAAAAAATATAGATAAAACGAACGACTTATTCAAAAACTACGCGTACTCTTCTTTCTTTTCTCCTACAAATATTATTGTACCAAATTATAGTGAAAACATATATTTAAATAAAAATATTCTTTTATCCATAACGAATAGTTAAAATGAGTCAATAGCTCTATATACAGATGCGTCTAAATCTGCAGATGGAACTGGATTCGCCTTTTTTATACCATCGGGACATAAAGAAAAGAAATTCAAACTGAAACCGGAGACTTCGATTTATACAGCAGAGGCTATTGCAATATATGAAGCTTTACTATATGTAGCTGAATTTGATTTCGCCCATATTATAATTTTGTCTGACTCCTTAGCAGTATTGAAATCTCTTGGTAAATATGGACCCCCAAACATCCAAGACTGCCCATACATTTATAAAATTAAACATATTAAACAAAATCTTTTAACCAAAGGAATCAATGTACATTTTATCTGGATTAAAGCACACGCAGGATTTGAACATAATGAGTATGTCGACTTATTAGCCAAAGAAAGCGTTTCATCCGATACCAGTATTCTACATAAAATAACACTGACTGATGGTATAATCTCTTTCAAGTCAACACTGCATCGGGAGTGGAGCTACCAGTGGAAGGAATACTCTTTTGTGAATCAAAATAGATACTCGTTAATTCAGCCCGATATTCCCAAATTTCCTTGGTACAAGTCTTGTAGAGCTTCTAGAAAGTACATAACTTCTATTATTAGAGTACGATTCGGGCACGCATGTTATCCAAAGCATTTATTTAAAATACAGGTTTTGGATAATGATAAATGTGAGCATTGTGAAGAGGAAAGTGATTTAGATCATATATTTTTTGGTTGTTCTAAAAATACAATTTACTCATCTAAATTAATAAATGATTTATTAAAATGTAAAGTAGCAACTCCTTGAAATATACTATATTTATTATCACTTGGTTCTGTAGATGTATACAACTCTTTAATTAACTTTTTAAAAGACAGCAAATTATCATTATAATTCCCTTAAACATTTTTAATTAATACCTTTGGTAGTTAGTAGTTTTAGCTGTTAAGCTTAATGTTACTTAATACCTTTTAGTTGTTATCTTTGTTTTAAACCTGTTTTGTATAACTTGATAACTTGTATTCCTTATGTGTCTGGCAGTATGACGGTAAGTCTAAGCCAAAATAAAAAAGATAAAAAAAAAAAAAAAAAAAAAAATATATTAAAATATGTATCTTGAAAATATTTCCTACTAAAAAATAATCTCCAAATCTGCCTCCCCTACTAGTCCATGTGGTGAGACCGCTGTCGTCTGAAAAAATTTCTGATTTGGTTTCTTTGTGGATTTATATTCAAAAATGTCCCCTTCAAACAAATCTGAAGGGTGCCGGACGGAATTTTTGGGCAGAAATTGTTTAAACAATTTTTTTAAATAAATACAATGGTCTGGAACATATATTTTTAGGTTTTTTGGATCATTCTAAACAAGAAAGGTATCTTGTAATTTTTCTCAAAAATTGATAGTTTTCAAGTTATATGTGATTTAAAATCTGAAAAATGCGAAAATACGCATTTTCGAGGCTTAAAAACTCATAATATGTAAATTAGTATTTTTGAGAGAGCCAGATACTTAAAATTGAAGATTGAACATTCAGCTTCAAGATTCAAGTGATCGCGTCTAACCTTAATACCATTGTTTTTTAATTGTTAAATATGCGTGTTTATACGATTTTTTTACCGGTGCGGCGCGCTCTATTTCAAAAATCTCATATTTTCCTCCGATAAGTTTTTTTTTCTAGATTTTTTGGGATATTCCAAATAAAATAAGTTTCTTAAAATGTTTCTGAAAAGTTAATCGTTATAAAGTTATAAGCGATTTATAATCCGAAAAGTGCCAAAAAAACGCATTTTCGGATTTTAAGTAGCTATAACTTTAAAACTATCAAGTTTTGGGAAAAATGTCAAGAGACTTATTTTATTTACAATGTCCCAAAGAATCTAGAAAAAATATTTTTCGGAGGATAATCGGAGATTTTTGAGAGCGCGCCGCACCGGTAAAAGAATCGGATGGACATGCATAATTTAGCAATTACAAAACAACGGTTTAAATTAATGTTAGACGCGATCACTCTTCAGAATCTTGAAGCTGAATGTTTAAACTTCAATTTATGTATCTGGCAAACCTCAAAAATAATAATGTAAATATGAGTTTTTAAGCCTCAAATATGCGTATTTTCCCCTTTTTGCAGATTTTAAATCACCTATTACTCGAAAACTATCAATTTTTGAGAAAATTTACAAGATACCTTTCTTGTTTAGAAAGACCCACAAAATTTAAAAATATATGTTCTGGAGTAAAAACGTGATCTTTTGTATTTGTTTAAAAAAATTGTTTAAACAATTTCTGCCCAAAAATTCAGGCCGGCGTCCTTCAGATTCGTTTAAAGGGGATATTTTTGAATAGGAATCCACAAAGAAACCGAATCAGAAAATTTTCCAGACGGGAGCGGTCTCACCACATGGACTATAAATACTGTTATCTGATTTGTAATATATAATTATATTTCAATTTTTATTTATCTAAAGTAGAATTCTTTAATTTCACTTGTTAGTAAAATTACACCCTATTAGTAGTAATCTTTTCATATTATTTTACTGGCTTTCTTATATTTTAAATTCTAATAACAACAATATATAGGAGTTAAACGAAGAAAAATATCAGATTTCACATAACGCCAGGAATTCTCAAATAGATTAGCCAATGAAATTTTAACTAACTTTAATTCCCTTAAATTACAGTTCATATACTTGTTAATTCCATTTTTTTAAACATCACATTTCCTTTCTTAATCTCATTCAGATTCATCACTGTCATTATATTCAATAGATGTGTACAGATTGTCCTTTTGAATGGTGTGTGCATATTTTTTTATTCTAAATATGTAAATATTGGTTGAATATAATAATTTATAATGTACATTGACAGACAAATAATCAGCCACTATAAAATCATTTAAAATAGGTAGTACTAATAGGTCTGGATCCCGCGTATGAAAAAATAGTTGATTAATAGCAAGCTGAAAATTTGTTAATAGCTTAAGGGTGTCTAGTCGGATAAACTTTGATATATCATGATTTCTGGCATTTGACATATTCTACATGTTCCACTCATTAAACGCCCATTTGGTGATAAATAGCAGTCTGATTTTTGCATGAGAGTTTAATCTCTGTTCGGAGAGTTTAAGTCTGTTCTGTCGGACAAAATACATGTGCCGTTTTCATGGTCTGACCGTTCCAAATTTTTAACCTGTTCCACAATTAAAACTTCCCCTGTTCCAGTGTTCCCATATATCAAAGTTTGTCCGACTAGACACCCTTAAGCTATTAACAAATTTTCAGCTTGCTATTAATCAACTTTTTTTTCATACGCGGGATCCAGACCTATAATATATTCCAACGTGGAATGAAGTAAACACTTCGGTTGTATATAGGTATATGAATTTATTAAAATTCTTAAAATTTATCCACGATGAAGTGGAAAATGTACAAAACGTTTTCGGTCAAACTGACCATCATCAGTGTAAACGTCCGGTGTACAAGTAATTGTAACTAGCCACTTCAATAGGTGTAAAAACCTCTAAATTACATTATTGTTACATTGTATATTAAAAAGTAGTCGACACTAAGTCGATGTCTTAAGATTTTAAATTTCACATGTGGATGTACTTCATCCTTGCTCAGAAATTGCACAAGGTATCTGTGTTCAAATGAGAGGTTAACGACAACGAGTTGTTCGTTAACCTCTGACTTGAACACAAGTACCTTGTGCAATTTTCGAGCAAGGATGAAGTACATCCACATTTGAAATTTAAAATCTTAAGACATCGACATAGTGTCGACTACTTTTTAATATACAATGTAACAATAATGTAATTTGGAGGTTTTTACACCTATTGAAGTGGCTAGTTACAATTACTTGTACACTGGACGTTTACACTGATGATGGTCAGTTTGACCGAAAATGTTTTTTACCTTTTTCACTTCTTCGTGGATAAATTTTAATAAATTCATATACTTATATACAACATAAGTGTTTACTTCATTTCACGTTGTTTTATCAAAGGTATATAGCTAACTACAGGGTTTACCCTTTTTAAGGTACTAATATATTCATTATTTTTACAAGTTAATGTATAGTCCTGTCGCCAGGGGAGTACAACGGCCTCCTTTATTCAGATGGATTTACCCAAGTTTTTTTTATGTATTTTGACCCGTAGAACACGAATTTTTGGGTAACAGTTGATGTTGGGGATTATGATTGGGATGTCAATAAGATTGTTACAAACAAAGAACTTGAGGTATTACATAACAGCGATTTTTCGCAAAACAAAACATTTTTTTTTATGAAGAGAATGTTTTGAGAATGGATACTTCTCTTCATATTTTTTTTGTATTTTTTGGGTAATTCTAAGCAAAAACTGTTCCTACAAGTTTTTTTGTAAGATGCATAGTTTTCGAGATAAACGCGGTTGTACTTTCAAAAAATCGAATAATAATTGCAATTTCTGAACCCGAATAACTTTTGATTAAAAAATAAAATAGCAATTCTGCTTAACGTATTTAAAAGATCAAGTCAAATTCAATCGGTTTTGGTTATTTCCATTGCTAAAAACTAAAAACAGTCCTGGTGACGGGAAATACTATTTGTTTATAGCTTTGTTTGACAATAAAAAAAAATAATTTTTAGCAATGCAAATAATCAAAACCGGTATACTTTGACTTGAAATTTCAAATGCGGTAAGCAGAATTGCTATTTAATTTTTTAGTCAAAAGTTATTCGGGTTGAAAAATTGCAATTTTTCGATTTTTTTTAAGTTAAACCGCGTTTATCTCAAAAACTATGCATCCTGCGAAAATATTGTAAAAACATTTTTGGCTTGGAATGGCCCAAAAAATAAAAACTATGTTTGGTTTTGCGAAAAATCGCTGTTATGTAATTCCGCAAGTTCTTCGTTTATAACAATATTATCGACCTCCGGATCAACTTTTACCCAAAAAATTCGTGTTCTACGGATCAAGATACGTAATAAAAACTTAGGTGTGTTGTACCCCCCCACACCCTGGCGACAGGACTAGTATCTGCTATCCTGGAACAACTAACGCTCTGCGTAGAAAACACCTATTTTCAACCATTTGTAATGATTTTTAAAAACCAAATTTCGGATTAGCCATGGGCTAATAATACAAAAACTCACTATACACAAACGAATACAGAAACACACAAAACAAGCAGAATTTGATGTCATCCTGAGAGTAAAAACACCAAACGCGGAATTATCGTCTGAGAGCATGGCTCTCAGTTTGTCTAAAAGATCGAGGCCAAAGTAAGTGACTAGTCAAGTTAAAAAAAAAAGGAATGTGTGTGTACTTTGTACGCACGTAAAAAGTTATACTTCTATTGTATAATTTCAACGAAATAAATATACTTAACAGTTACAATACAAAAAATTAACAATAATTACCAACAATTAACAAAAACTTAACAATGCCAAATATGCATTAAAAAAAAAGAAAAAAGTATGAACCGTCCGGGGTTTGAACCCAAAATCTCGCGATTTCTCGATCCCTGGTCCAATGCTCTACCAACCAGGCCATCAAGGCGCATGTTACTGACGTTTCAGATATACGTAATTACACATCACGGTGACAAGTGAAATATAAAAATAGATGTTTTATTGTTTCACGCCCAAGGTATTCAAATCCAAAGACACAAAATTATAATAAATAATACATTTACTAAAAAACACTAATATATTATTTTAATGGCTTATTTGCGCTGATACATAATATGAAAGATTAGCAACTAGACGTCATACTGTCTGTGTGCGCATGCGCGCATATTTATGAAAAATTTTACTCTCAATCGCGCCTAAAGAAGTATAACTTCAAAAAATAACCTTAAGCACTTGTGGTTTAAAAGACACATCTCTATATTTTTTGAAATATCCTTTTTGTTGAAAATGATTTTCGAAGTGAAAATCGAAATGCCAAACCGCGGCTAAAAATATAATTTTCACTACAAAGAATTGTGGCTTTAATCCCATGTAAACATAACAGTCCAATATTATATTTTTATAGTAAATAGGGGACAGCTAGTATATAGTACACAAACTCGCAAGCAAGGCGCCAATTACCTCATTATTAGTCGAGTTGGCTGGTCGCACATCAGACGACAGCTGTCAAAGATGATGTCACTTCCTGTCAATGATCGGCTTATTGGTGCAAGCATCGCCTTCTCTGCGTTTGGCGGCACGCTCAATATTGGTACATTATCTGCCCGCCGTTACTTAAAGCTTATTATGTTTAATGTGTTTAAATTGACACCAGCAAAGCTCGATTGTTTAGTATTTTGGCTTGCGATCAAGTAGGTGTCGGATGTTGTTGTGTAAATTGCCATTGTTTCAGATGCTGATAATCGGTTTCTTTAAAACTCCTATCGTATCAATGGCTGTAGAGTTAGTTTCAAGGACAAGTTAAATTATAGAATATACAAAAGAAGGAAAGATGACTGGCAACATGTTTTATATATTAACCAGACCACCCAAACCGTTTTAATATAAGTGAACTAATAATACAAAATTCACTATTTTTTTTTAATTTAAAGTATGTAGTTATAAAATAAAACAAACTTTTTAAAATTGTCACAAATCAGTAAAATTTTTACCAGTTAATTGTAAATTTTTTATTAAATAATCCTGCAAAAATCCTCTGTGAGATTCTGAGATCCTGATCCTGATTCCATAGGGGGGCACACTACCTTCTTCTTCTTTGAGTGCCTCTCCTATCGGAGATTGGATATCATTAGCGCGATTCTAATTTTATTTACTGCTGTAACACACTACCTACGGAGTCATAAAAATTATGATTTTTTTGCAGAATTGTTGTGGTACTGGTAATATTTTGCGACTTATTTTAATTATTGTAATTACTTACGAATCGCACCCCTCCCGAAAATTTTCCGTATTAGAAGAGAATAACTGAATAAAAAAGTCTCATGGTGGAGGTACTAATTTTTTTAAGTGTAGAATAGAATAGAATAGAATAGAAATATGCTTTATTGTCACTGAAAATTTTTACAACTTTATGGAAAAAGCTTATCACATACATACAGTCAAAAGAAAAATAATATCAACAACAAAAAACAAATAACAACTACAATTTACTAAAATTAGATAAATCGTCAATATACAGTAAATATGATATAAAACCAAAGACAAAAACAATTAATTGCAAAATTTATATAAATTGCAAATTGAACATACTTACAAAAAAAAATAAAATACAATATTAGGAATTGACAGTTTAAGCTACTGAGTATGAAACCCAATTTTCTTAGTTATTCATTAAGAAATTCTTCTATTGAATAATATGGTCTTTTAGATAGATAGGCTTTGGTCATTTTACGGAACTTTGAGAAAGATGTTGCAGATTTAAGTTGTAAAGGGAGATGGTTGTAAAGTTTTTTGCGGAATATAATATAGATTTCTTTACTAACTCAGTGGATGGGATCGGTAAATAAATATCAAAAATTGAATTTCTGGTGGAGTAAATATGATTGGACCTTGCTGGAAAGACATGAAAGTATTTACGAATTAAACAAACCGTTTCTAGAATATATAAAAATGGAAGTGTTAGAATTTCGTGATTTCTGAAGTAACTGCTGCAATGTGTAGATCTTCTGAGGCCAAACAGATATCTTATTGCTCTTTTTTGCAATTTAAAAATAACATCAAATTGAGCAGCTGTACTAGAACCCCAAAAATGAAGACCATATCGAAGATGAGACTCTAACAAAGAAAAATATGTTATTTTAGAAGACGCTAAATTGAGGTCCCTTGAGACAGATCTTATTGCATAGCAAGCTGAGGCGAGTTTCTTATTTAACGAATCGATCTGAAGGGACCATTTGAGGTTGCTGTCTAAAAAAATACCAAGAAATTTTACAGAAACAACGGTACTGATCTGGTTGTTATTAAGAGTCAAAGGTTGAAGAGCTCCTTTATAGGATAATGCTACTGTTTTGTCTATATTAAATGAGAGTAAATTAGAGTCAGAGCAGGTCTTTATCTTCAGTAGATCCGAAGTTATAATTTCATGAAGAGATGCAATAGCTGAGTTGCTCCAAGTGATACTGGTATCATCAGCAAAAAGACAAATTTTCCCATCGATTTTTAAATTAGTGATGTCATTTATGAAGATAAGGAACAGAAGAGGACCCAATACTGAACCTTGCGGTAATCCACATACAATGTTTTTGAGACCAGAGTCAGTATCATTTGCTCTAACTAGTTTTTTCCTTTTATTCAAGTAGGATTGAAACCAATTCAAAGAAATACCTCTAATTCCATAGAAATTTAGTTTTTTAATCAAGATGTCGTGATCTACACAATCAAAAGCTTTGGCACAGCCACAGAAAACAGTGGCAGTATAAAGATTATTGTTTAGTGCTTGATAAACCTCATGTAGTACAGAAAACATGGCATCAGTGGTACATTTATTAGTTAAAAAGCCGAACTGATTTGAGATAAAATGTTGTTATCAACGATAAAGGACATAAGTCGAGTTTTGATGAGTCTCTCAATAATTTTGGAGAGTGCCGGTAGTAAGGCAATAGGTCTATAGTTGCAGGCATTAGATTTTTCACCACCCTCATGAATAGGAATAATAATGGCTGTCTTTAGGCACTCTGGAAATTTACCTTTTTCGAAGGAATCATTAATAAGTGAGACGAGGATTTCCAACACATTTTCTGTGAGATTAGAGAACATTTTTATAGATAGTCCATCAGTACTAGAGGATGATTTACTTTTGATACTATTGATTGTTTGGGTCAGTTCAGAGTTATCAACTGGTTTTAAAGAGAATGAATTAGAGACCTTTCTTGAATTAGGGAGATAAGAAATGGGATCTTGTTGCGGCAAAATAGTTGATGTTATATTTTTACTCACGTTAACGAAGTAATCGTTTAGGTTTTCAGGATTTGGAAGGGAAAATGATTGAGCTGAATGAGTTTTATTTCGAAGATCGTTTATTATAGACCAAGTTTCTTTTGCAACACTTTTAGAGCTTCCCAGACGATTTTGATAACAGGCTTTTTAGCTGATTTGACAAGTTTTAGATATTTTGTCCTGTACTTCGTGATATATTCAGTGACAGAAACATTGGTTGTAAATTTCTTGATGTATAGAAGTGAACGCATATTCTTGGCTGATATGCGAATACCTTTCGTAACCCAAGGTTTCCGATGTTTTGGCTTAATAGGAATTGGGCCCAAGGTTTATTACAGATTGTCTGCAATAACAGCAGTGTCATCAGCATATGGATCATCAGATTCTGGAGTTACATTTGGAGGCAGTATTAACCTGGGAACAAAAAAGAAAGTGTGTTCTAATTATCATGGGCTCTCAGTATCCTCTGCTTAGTAAACAACATATTCGACAATACAATGCGCATGTAGATTTTCATAATTATCCCACTAGAAACAACAGTAATCTTAGACCAGAATTTAGCCGCTTTAGGAGATACAGGAAGGTCCAAGGTATTTATTTGGTTCCATTTCTATTTTCATTTCCATTTATTTTTATTATTCTTCCCATACTATGTTATAGTATATCAATCTTATTGTCTATCAAGAAATAATGAAGCCACTTAGAGTCTAATTGCTAGAGCCGTAAAATCATCGTCATAAGTAATATGGAGTTTGGCATGTGAAATGTGTCTATTGTATATTGATAATTATGACCCCTTTCAGGCTGACACCTTAGTGGATACAGGAAGTAGCAATAGGGAATGAAAGGGGAAACTTAGTGTAGTCTTTAAAGGTTTTCACCTCCTATTTTGTTAAACCTCCATCGATTTGCATGAAAATTGGTGACTAGTTAGAGCATACCCCAAAAAATAAAAATGATTTGGTGCCAACTTGGACTTTTACCCTGGGGGTGGATACCACCCCTTCTCGAGGGTGAAAACTATTTTATTAAAAATAACCCCACAAATCGATAGAGGGACAAATTATAAGTAAAATGTGTTATACCCTATTCCACGAACATAAGCCTGTTTTGGATTACTTCGACAACGAATATTTTACTGTGCAAAAAAAAAGAAGAACGAAAGTAAATTGCAAATTACATTGTTGTTTATTGGAATAATTATTATTAGCGCCATTTACTTTCGTACTTCTTATGTTGCACAGTAAAATATTCGTTGTCGAAGTAATCCAAAATAGGCGTATGTTCGTGGAATGGCGCATATATCATGTTATTAAAATAAATCAATACTTTTGAGTTATTAAAGCTCCACGATTTGTCTGTTTAAGAGCACATGCGTGAAGTTACGGATGATAAAAAGAACATATTAATTAATTGCAGTTTACTAAAATATTATTTTTATATTATTTCGATATTATAAAATTAGCAAAAGTGTATTCGAATATGTCAAATGTACCCATTATTGGACACCCCCAGTTTCTGAACATATTCAGTTTATATTGACAGAAAACATTCAATTAACCCTGCTGTCCTGTTCGGGTCTATTTGACCCAAAAAATAATGTATTTCTTATTTTACAAATTATTACGCGGCATAACGATTTGGTGTTTCGTGACTTTATTACCTAATATGAGGTCTTTTAATTGCATATGAAATAAACAATCAACTTCCTGATTTTTTTGATAAAAATGAAATTGTTACCTAGGGTACGTTCGGGTCAATGTGACCCGCGTATTTAAACCGTTAAAAATTACCTGTGTATGTGTGTTTAGTTGGCAGTATTCTATATTGGCAGTACCTGTGTGTTTGTCAGCCGGATACGTCTGTAAACAAAAACAGTTTTCTGCAAGCTAAAACTTGTAAAATTAACTGTAGTATAGCTGGACGAAGTTGCAAAACAAATTATAAATATGACCAACATGGACAAACAGCATGCCTTTGGAACCAACAGAAAAGACATGAATAAAGTTGTTGGTTTCCAAGCATACATTGGTGTTTTATTTTTAGCTCGAGTTTATAAGTCCCATGGTGAAACAAATAAAAGTTTGTGGAATGAAGATCGTAGTATATTTCAATCAACAATGTCACTTGATATATTTACAAAAAGTTTGCAAGTAATACGTTTTGATAACAAAACTACTAGACAGGATAGGAGACGTATTGATAAACCTGCTGCAATAAGTGAAATTTATGAAACATAGGTAGAAAATGTACCAAAATTTTTTAACTCTGATGAAAATGTTACCGTCGATAAGCAACTAGTTGCCTTTAGACGCCGCTCTCCCTTCAAATGGTATATTCCAAGCAAGCCAGCGAAACATGGCACAAAAGTTTGGGTTTTTTTTGTAATTATGAACAGAAAAACTTATTATGCTCTAAAATTGCAGATCTATACAGGAATGCGTATGATGTGTGACTTGAGTAGTGATTTGGAAGCCCACAATATTACGTGTAATAACTTTTTGACATCGTAAAATTTAGGACAACTTCTTCTACAACAAAGTAGATACAATGCCGGGGATTATAAGTAAAATAAACCGGAGCTTTTAGCAAAATCCATGACACACCATGAATCGATGCATCATGCATCACTTTCATCAAATAAAATAGCCCCAAATTATTTTAGATTACAATTCCAATAAGGGAGCAGTGTATACTCTAGATTAGCTTATTGGCACGTATACATGTGAGAAGAGATAAATCGCTGGCCAATGATTGTTTTTTCTACTCTGCTGGACATTTCTGCCTACAACGGGTTCGTGTTATGGGTATCAATAAATATCCAATGGAATACCAATAAATTGGGAAAACGGCGGATTTTTTCTTGAGGAATTGGGAAAAACTAATGAAACCAGTCATCATTTCCAGAAAAAATATACCAATAACTAAAGGCTCTCACGAACTGGTTAAAAGGACACGAGCAGGAAAAAGTAGACAAGATGGGAATCCTAGTGAACCTTCTATGAACAATCTAACTCCGCCTGCTAAACAAGCACGCTGTAAACTTGCCCTAAAATCGATAACAGGACTAATTTTATGTTGTATATATTACAAACATATTTGGAAAATCCATCCTTTTTATTACTGTCCCAGGTGTAAACTAAATTAAATTTTTGTAGATATTTGTTACTAGGCTATTTGAAAGAAAAAATGTCTTTTGTTTTTGTTAATATGGTTTAATTTACATTAACAACATAATTTTTGTTTAATTAACCATAATTTTTGTTTAATAAAATTTTATTTATCACTATTAGCTTATTTTGTTTCGATTAAGGAGCGTAAACCATGGTTGGGTCATATTGACCCGAACAGTACATTTGTGTACTTGACTCGAACGGGACAGCAGGGTTAAATATCGAAATAATATAAAAATAATATTTCTCTAACATACAATTAATTAATATGTTCTTTTTATCATCCGTAACTTCACGCATATGCTCTTAAATAGACAAATCTTTGATCTTTAATAACTCAAAAAGTATTGATTTATTTTAATAACATGAGATAACAAAGTTTACTTAAAATTTGTCCCTCTATCGATTTGTTTTTCGCGTATTGATTTATTTTTAATAAAATTGTTTTCACCCGCGGGAAGAGGTGGTATTCACCACCAGGGTAAAAGTGCAAGTTGACACCAAATCAGTTTTATTTCTGGAGGTATGCTCTAGCTAGTCACCAATTTTCATGCAAATCGATGGAGGTTTAACAAAATAGGAGGTGAAAACCTTTAATGACTGCACTAACTTTCCCCTTTCATCCCTTATTCCTACTTCCTGTATCCACTGAGGTGTTTGCCTGAAAGGGGTCATAATTGTCAATGACACATTTCACAGGAAAAACTCCATATTACTTATGACGATGATTTTTCGGCTCTAACTCTCCGTCTATTATAAATACTGACAGTTCTTAACCAATATAAGATCGTTCTTTATGTAACAAAAATAACGGAATTCGTTTTTTTTTTGTTAGTTTGGGAATTATATTAAAATTGACAAATTTCGCCCTAAGTTACGCTACTTGGTAATTTCATGGAATAAACAAAATATTCCCTCTTCTTTTATTATCGCGTCATTATCATTTCCTCGGCAAAATGCTTCTTTCAATTTCCCCAACATCAAACATTAAAAACATCAAAAATAAAAATAAAGTGTATCGAAGAGGCATATTCCCATCTCATTACATTAATAATTTATCTTTTCAGGGATTCCTTAGAATCCAATCCGGCAATCCATTCGGTAACATGAAGAGTATTTTCATCGTAAGGGAGGCTTCACAAGAACACTTGTGTGCATCTCCCGTGTACCACGATACCACCGAGAACTTATTGAAATGCCTCTATATCATATCTGATTTATTTTCTTTTCAATAAAAACCACTTCAGAATTTCAAATGGTATAACTTCGCATATCTTTCGCCTTTTCGCTCGATCCTCTATGGTTTGAGTTTGAGCAGGAGTGGACTCAATATTTTTAGAATTTAACTTATCGCGAAAATTTTTCGGTTCTCTAATATACTCAGTGGCATTAGAAGTGTTACACATAGAAGGAATCATTTCTTGAACTTAATTTTTTGGCAGCACAATGACTATATTTAAAGCATACTATGATAACAATATCAATGTTTTATCTTTTACAGTTTTTGTAAAAATAATGTTTTATCTTCAAATTTTTTTGTGAAAACACCAATTTATCCAGACCGGTTGGTACAGAAATTTTTAGTTATTTTTCCTCAGTCTAATGGTAATCAGTTCAAGAATATGCCTCGAGTTCGAAGACACCAAAATACCACCATTTTAGCGATTTTGACAGAGGTAGAATTATTCCCTATAGAGATATGGGTTTGTCGTATCGCGAAATTGGCTGTAGTGTTAATTGTACGGCAATGACAGTTATGCGAGTGTGTCGTGTGTGGACAAACAAAGGTAGATGAACACGAAGAAGACCAACTGGTCAACCGAGGCGTACCACAGGCCGTCAAGATAGGCCCTTTAGGCTCCTGGCTCGGCGAGACCGTTTTGCTATTACGCTTCAAGTCTCTGACCGATGGTTTGGAGTGGAAGGCAGACTTGTTACTATGCGTACCCTATACAGTGTCATTCAAGCCTTTGGACTGGTTTCATTCCGCCCACGACGAGTGCTTTCTTTGACTGCGGACCACTGTCATCAATGTTTGAATTGGTGCAGAGAACGGCAGCATTGAGTGCCAGAATGGCATAATGCAGCATTCAGCGATGTATCGTGATTTTGTTTAGGTATGCATGATGGTCGTAAGATGATAAGACGCCGCCGTGGAATGCGATGAGATATCGGGTTTTCTGTTAAGAGGCATCTACAGAGGACAGTTGGAGTATCCGTGTTGAGCTGCCCCCCCCCCCCACTTGCAAAAATTAAAAAACAAATAGCCCTGATTTATGAGCTATTTATGAGCTTTCATATTCCGCAAACTAAAAATTTTGAGCTCGTACCACTGAGCAGGAATTTAATACTTTAGTGGGGGGGGGGGGGGGCTGACTACTTAAAAATAGGAATATTGAATCGGGTTTTGCAGCAGAATTACGAGCTATTTATGACCTCTTGAAATTATGTAGTTTCGATTTTTGAGCTCATCCCCTTCACCCCCAAACAACCCTTTAATTGATTTAACTTAAGAGAAAAATGCTGAGAAAACTTAAAATATATCGTATTGCGGATATAATTCCTATAGCTTATATACTCTAAGTATAAACTATTAAATCACGTGCATTTCGATTATTGAGCTACAACCCCTTCGCTAGAAAACCACCCTATCTTCCCGGCTAAAGATAAAGTTGTACTTAAATGCATTAAATTAATTATTTGGCGACTACATATCATTTAATAATTTATAAGCTTCCAAATTACGCGCATCTAGATCAGTAAATTGCAATTTATTTTGTATAGTGCAGTCACTGAAGGTAAAAATCAACGATTACCTTCAATTTCGGTGAACCTTCATCGATTTTCACGAAAATTGGTCAGTAGTTAGAGGATACCTCAAGAAACAAAGGTGACATGGTACCATCTTGCGCCTTTACCCTGAGGGTGGATACCGCCCCTTCTCGGGGGTGAAAATTATTTTATAAAAAATAACTGCACAAATCTATAAAAGAACAAATTATAAGCAAAATTTATTATATAAAGTTATTAAAATAAGTCAATACTTTTTAAGTTATTAAAGATCAAAAATTTTAATTATTCGTGAAAAAATGCATGTTTTGAAGCGGTTTTTCGTAAATCACTGAAAAACTAAGTTTTTACAAAAAGGTTAATAGTAGTTTAATTCGTATAGCTTATATTCTAAGAATAAACTCTTAAATCACGCGGCTTTCGATTATTGAGCTACAATCCCTTCGCAAGAAAACCATCCCATATTGCCGGCTTAAGAGAGAGTTGTACTTAAAATAATTTAAATTAATTATTTGGCGACTACATATCGTTTAATAATTTATGAGCTCGCAAAATATACGCATCTCAATTATTGAATTGCCAGTTTCTTTCTATAGTGCAGTCACTGAAGGTAAAAATCAACTATGACCTTCAATTTCGGCAAATCTCCTTTCATTTTCACGAAAATGGGTGAGCGGATTTTGATGCTATCAACTTTTTCTGGAGCTCATTTTTGATAGGTATTTCTAAGTACTTTGACAGTATTTAGTACCTAAGTGTTATAAAATGCATCTCTTTCCCGTTATTTAAGCTTGAATCCTTAGATTTGAACAGTCGCAGAAAAAAATATACATTTAGTTACCAATAAATTACTTTAAATTAACATTAAAGGGTTTTTCAAGTAAGCAATTTATTATATTTTTTATTAGCTTCAATTTTAGTGATGAAAACTTTTTTGTAAAAACTTACAGTTTTTGAGTTATTTATGGAAAATAGCTTTAAAGCATGCATTTTCTTTCAAAAAATTAAAATATTTGATCTTTAATAACTCAAAAAGTATTGATTTATTAATAACATTATATAACAAATTTTGCTTACAATTTGTCCCTCTCTCTATTTGTGGGGTTATTTTTAATAAAGCAATTTTCACCCCCGAGAAGGGGCGACATATACCCCAGGCTAAAACCGCAAGTTGTTATTGTCAATTCGTGAAAATGAATGGAGATTTACCGAAATCGAAGGTCATAGTTGATTTTTACCTTCAGTGACTGCACTATAGAAAGAAAATGGCAATTCAATAATTGAGATGCGTATATTTTGCGAGCTCATAAATTATTAAACGATATGTAGTCGCCAAATAATTAATTTAAATTATTTTAAGTACAACTCTCTCTTAAGCCGGGAATATGGGATGGTTTTCTTGCGAAGGGATTGTAGATCTATAATCGAAAGGCGCATGATTTAAGAGTTTATTCTTAGAATATAAGCTATACGAATTAAACTACTATTAACTTTTTTGTAAAAACTTACAGTTTTTCAGTGATTTACGAATAACCGCTTCAAAACATGCATTTTTTTTCACGAATAATTAAAGTTTTTGATCTTTAATAACTTAAAAAGTATTGACTTATTTTAATAACTTTATATAATAAATTTTGCTTTTAATTTGTTCTTTTATTGATTTGTGCAGTTATTTTTTATAAAATAATTTTCACCCTTGAGAAGGGGCGGTATCCACCCTCAGGGTAAAGCCGCAAAGTGGTACCATGTCACCTTTGTTTCTTGACGTATCCTCTAACCACTGACCAATTTTCGTGAAAATCGATGAAGGTTCACCGAAATTGAAGGTAATCGTTGATTTTTACCTTCGGTGACTGCACTATACAAAATAAATTGCAATTTACTGATCTAAATTCGCGTAATTTGGAAGCTTATAAATTATTAAATGATATGTAGGTGCCAAATAATTAATTTAATGCATTTTAAGTACAACTTCCTCTTAAGCCGGGAAAATAGGGTGGTTTTCTTGCGAAGGGGTTGTAGCTCAATAATCGAAATGCACGTGATTTAATAGTTTATTCTTAGAGTATATAAGCTATACGAATTATATCCGCAATACGATATATTTTAATTTTTCTCACATCATTTTTCTTTTAACTCTTACATCGCTCTAGTAGCACATTTCATATCGCATTTCTTTATTTTCCTGAGAAATTTTCGGAGGTTTTCTAAAGATTAAAATATGATGCATCTATTTTTGACCACGAATTCATATACAAGACGCAAGTATGCTTGAAGAAAATGATTCTCGATTATTCCAATAATAAATATTTTCGTTCACTTGACCGTGAATTAGTGCACTTAACGTAAACCAAGCACTCGAATCCAATAACTTCAGAAAGCTGTAGCTTGAGAATAGTAGTTATTCAGACCCAGGTCCTATGGACTTTTCTAATCTACACATCGACAAATATCATTAACCAAACTTTCGTTAAATTTGACCAGGACCACTTTTCCATAAGGAGTGTTGCAGGGTCCTTTGTTCAGTGGTCCATTTATAACATCCATCTTCTTATTCAGGAGCTCTCTTGGGCGAACGTTAGCGATAACTTCTGCAACTTCTTCTATATCTTGAGCTTTTCTGATTAGTAATCGAGATCCACGTCATTTGTTGTCTAAGAGCACCCCAGCCCTCTATATTTTTTTGCAGAATTATAGTCCAGAGAAATAAGATTTTTCTCGTGACACATCCCCCTCCAGGCCGAAACCAAATTTTTTGAGTAGTATGGCCATCTATATTAATAAATCTATATATTTACTGCAGCCGATTTTGATGATATACATAGTTATCAACAAATTAAGATAAAAAAACGGTACTCAATTTTTATTTAAAAAAGGGAAAATGTTTGTGGATATGTGGATATATGAAAATGTTTGTGGTATCTGTTATATACGTATGTATGTATAAATGTGAAAAAGTTAAACCGATCTGAATTTTTCTTTTCTGTATTTGAAGAGGGGGTCAGGGTCGATTCAGAACCGGTGTAGTTTGTGACTTTTGACCACCCATAAGCTAGCTATCAGACTTGGTAGGTACAAAACGGCATATTTTTGAGGGCATATATCTTCGGTTCAAGAAGAGAAAAGAGAACCGCAAGTACACCAAATTAATAGAGTTGAGATAAGCTTTCAAATGGTTTCTAAGTCGTCAGGATCAGACATACACACCGCTCAGCATAGTCGAAAAACTGAAAAACTAAATTTTGAAAATTTTGGTTTTTCGACCATTGCTCAAATTTTCAACTAACGAATTGCGCCATTAACTATGCGTTTCTAGAAGGGCTCTAGGCTAATCTAACGGTTGTTCTGAAGCTATTTTTTTGTGGCATTTTTATAATCAGGTATATTCAAATGGGAAATAAGCCACAATTTTACCTAAAAATGATTTTATTAACGTTTCGACGCCCAAGTCGGGTGTCGTTGTCAAAATACAGAATAATACTAAATAAACAAAAATGTTGTTGCTTAGTAAAAAATTCTTCTAATAATTTATTTAATCTGACTCATTTATATCGGCAATTCAGACACGTATTATACATTTTAAAGTAGACGACTTTAAAATGATATTGCCAGTATTGATGAGTTGCGTTCCTGGGACGACTTTACTAAAAGATAGCTCATTCGATTACATGAAATCAATCTCAACTCAAGAATATCCGCCACAAAAAATCATAGCATGTGATCTGTCTTTAAAAAGACAACCAAATGCAACGGTGGCATTGAAATTCTCGCGTTAGAGATTCCATAATAAATCACGAGGGAAAACCAGGAAAAACCTCGTGATACTATCCCGACATCGTAAGTATTTGGGTTTACATTTAGTTTACTCTCAAAAATAATACCAAATTATGACTTGATATTTTAAATTTTAATTAATACTAAAATACTAAATATGTACTAACTCGATATGTTACTGATTTACTAATTGTGGTATTTTCTTTCTATTGACTTCCTCCTTTAATATGGGTAACCACATCCTACTGCATTCTACCGAGGAATTTGCGACACAATTGGTTTCATTTAGCATAATTAAATTAATTTCATATAAATGAGTCAGATTAAATAAATTATTAGAAGAATTTTTTACTAAGCAACAACATTTTTGTTTATTTAGTATTATTTTGTATTTTGACAACGACACCCGACTTGGGCGTCGAAACGTTAATAAAATCATTTTTAGGTAAAATTGTGGCTTATTTCCCATTTGAATATACTTGATTAATCTAACGGTGTATAACTTATATCCGGGAAAATTCGAATTTTTAAGTTATAGGCTTCATAAATATGATCAAATCTATTTCTATGGGAAAAAACAGTTTTTCAAGCTCAATAATTCCTGTAATACTTTCAGTTATCATACTTGACCTTAAATGCATCAGATACTACTTGTCAATACGTTTCAAACTTATGTTTAGTTATCAAAATCGGTTAAGCCGTTTAGAAGTTATTAAGCTACAAAATATAATCCAATTAACCATTATCCCCGAAATGGTTTATGTAGTTGTAGTGGTTAAGACGCTAAATTTGATCGGGCAACGGACAATTCGAGTTAATTCCGTTCATCCCAATATTTTTTTTCCATCTATTTCGAATAGAAAAAAAATCTAGTGTACATTCGATGTACACTAGATCATTTTTGGGAGATAATGCGACAAAGGCGACCATTTATAAAGCTTAACGTGAAATCAAGAAACATTATATTCAACTTCATACATTTTATTTATAAATAACTTTGAAAAACTACTGATACAATAATAAAAAATATAAAATATAAAAAATAACAAGAATAAAAAACCGCTAAACGCCGTAAAAATGAGTGGCGCATACAATATTCCAGCTACAAAAGATCTGATATGAATATTACGTGGCGCGAAAATGTATTTTCATTTTGATGCAAAATAAAATTCTAGTTTTATTTTAAAAGACTTTTTCATAATATTTGCTAAATTGGTAAACGCGCCACAAAAGAGCTTCAAAATTTAAACTGTAGCAAAGTTACTCTTTTGTGGCGCGTTTTACTTCAAATTTAGCAAATATTATAAAAAAATCTTTTAAAATAAAACTTGAATTTTATTTTGCATCAAAATGAAAATACATTTTCGCGCCACGTAATATTCATATCAGCTATTTTGTAGCTGGAATATTGTATGCGCCACTCATTTTTATGGCGTTTAGCGGTTTTTTATTCTTGTAAAAATATATATTATATCGTAAATTGGTAAAAGTTTGATTATTTACAATTTTATAATTATAGATATATATCTTCCGTCTCTGGAAATTTTCTCCTCCGGAAATTATTTTATAACTGAATAAATATTTCAAATGGTTTATTCGGTAAAATCTATTCGTTTCTATGTTGAAATGTTTGAGTGAAGTTTTTGGCGAACGTTAACGAGAGATAGGCATTCGGATGTGGACTATGGTTTTTCGAAACATCGAAATGCTATCGCTATCAAATTAAAGTTTTATTGTAGTCTGTTCCAAACAACGGAATAATCTAGAATATATGTTTTACTGATGAGGGAATGTAGTCTATTATTTAGTTGTTTTTTAACGTAAGCCTAACTAAATATTTAACATAATGAGAAAATTTTTATGTTTCCGTGATACCCTACTAACTTGTTCCGTTTCAGTACAAGATGGGAAATGTTTCATAATATAATTTTCTGGCAATATATAAAGTTCATGTACAGTTAGTGTAATTAACAGCGTTGACGCAAAATTTCGGGCCAAAGCTTTTTAAATACATTCATTCTTTTGAAATACTTAGAAAACTATTAACTATTTTTAAAAAATTTAAACGCAGAATGAAAGATTACATTATTACCGAGGGCAGAAAGTCCCAGAAAACTTCTATAATGCTAATTTTAATAAGTTACAGGGTTGAAGAACATGAGAAAATTTAGTGTGATTTTTAATTTCGAACAACTCATTCAAAATAAACTTTTTGTTTATTCTAAGGGACTTTTGGCCCTCAGTAATAATGTAATCTTTCATTCTGCGTTAAATTTTTCAAACATATTTATGTATTAGTTTTTTCAGCATTCGAAAAAAATGAATGCATTTAAAGAGCATTGTCCCGAAATTTTGCAACTACAGTCATAAAATGTAACATTTGATATTTTGTGCAATCTGTAATACAAATTTAGTATTTTTGGTGGGAGTAAGTCACAATTTTAGTAAAATTAAGTTTATTTGGCATTTCTAATGAAAATTCGTTCTTAGAAGAAAAACGTTTGTTAGCATCTGTTTTATTAAAAAATGATTATCCTTTGTCGTTTTTGAAGTTATACTTCTTTACCGGCGATAGAGGGTGATTTTTTTATACGTTAAAACCTATCAGCCCGGCGCATGCGCATTATAACTTTGTTCTGATTGGATGTTCAAATGACATGTCAAAAATTATCCGATATGGCAGCTGTGGTTTGGAGGTAAAGGTAAAGGTAAACAAATGTATAATATATTAGTTTTATTGTTGTGAGGACAGAAACAAAAAAGTTTATAATATTGTAGTGACTTTTAAATAGTTTTTAAAAGCAACAGGTACGTAATAATTGTTAGTGTATCATGGGTATAAACCTATATAATTTGATTACCATCAAAATTTCTATCAATATTCACCTAATATATTGTTTTTTTACTCCATGTTTTGTTGTATTTTTTCAATTCTAAATCATTTCAATTCAAAATTAAAATCATTTGATCAATTTTCAAAATATCAAAATATCACAAGTTTAATCCGTTTAGTTAGTCGATCTTCGTAAATAATGACACATAGTGTTCGTGGCTAAGCGGAGAAGGCGAATGAATTCCAATACCAACCTCTCTTATCAGCGCTGGTTCTAGTCCCAATAAAAACTTTCTTTTTTGTTTTTTTTTAATACATTTTATGATTGTAAGTATATTTATTATATAATTGTATTTTCAGAAAATACGTATTTAGTTAAAAAAATTTTCGACAATTAATGTTCAGACATCATTTGTGGCTTGTTTAATGTGTTTGTGTGTGTTTTATTCTTTTATTATTTTAGTTTTTGGCACTGTTCTAATAAAAATGTTTGAGAAGTAGTAAGTATAAATTAGTTCAATATTTAAACAAAATATAAATAAAAAGTATATTAATTTCGTTTAAATCATATAATAGAAGTATAACTTTTTACGTGCGTACAAAGTACACACACATTCTTTTTTTTTTTCAAGAATTTACCGAATGGAACAGAACAACTTAGAACGCAATAGATACTGTAACATCCACAAGAAATAATACGAGAAAAATAAAACTCACTTACATAAAAGGATTATTGGAAAAATTAAAACGATAGAAAATGAATTCAACATTTTTATTTAGTGGTTAGAGAGATCTTTGGATTCAGGAGTCGTGAGTTCGAATCTTATCAGGGGTAGAAAATCCTTTATTTATTAAAAATTATTAAGTGAAACTAGTAGCTTTCCTTGTGGGATCGGTACACACCAGAGGGAATGCACACGTTCGGATACAATCAGCATCTCTTTGAAAAGACAATAAAGTCGACTTTTCAAAGTAACAAGACATTTACTCAACACACACTACACAATACAATAGGTATCTGATTTCAAAATCAACTATACCATGCCGATGGTCATTAGTTGTCGAGGCATTAAGCTAAAAAAATAAAAAAAATCAACCTTTCAGCAACATTCAAAACAACAGAAAAATTGAGATCAATATTATCTCAAACGAAATCTAACATTGAACTAGAAATAACAGATAATTGTACTTGCTCATAAAATACCTTGTAAATGCAAACATTTTTATTTAGATGGAACATCAACACCATTAAACGTTAGAATAAGTGAACATCAATCTTATAATATAGTCCGATCGCTGAACTCACACACAACTGGCTAGTGATTTTAGTAAATAATTTTGGCAATTTTGGTAAAATTGGCAAAAAATAATTACTAAATAATTAGCAATTTTGCAAATTTTGCAAAAAATTAAACAAAAAAATGACCGACTAAAATCACTAGTCAGTTGTGTCTGAGTTTAGCGAACCGACTATACCAAAATTAGGTTTTTGGACAATTATATTTTTAATAGTCGTGTAAATCCATCACGATATTTGCTATTATTATTTATTTTTGAAATACCTAACTCAATATCGCTGAAGATGATTGGCTAAAATCTAAAAAACGGGTTATTTTGTCTGTGGTATACTTTCATTTGATTCAATATCAATACTGGCAACTAATAAAGCATAGAGAAGACAATAAAAATGTGTGTTATTCCGTATAGCTGGAGCAGTGCTGTCAATGCGGTATTTCAATATATCTAAATGAAAATAAGGAATGCCGTCCAACAGCGGTCAACGGTCACCGCAATAAAATACACCAAGAACTCTCGAATATTGCCTTCTTGCATATTTACATTCCTTCAAACCGTCTCATTTCCAATTTTCCGAGTTTCAGAGAATCTACAAACGGAATAAACTCTAACTCTGCAAAGTTTGGATTCTGGAGGATGCAAAAAGATAAACGCTTACCAAAGAGGCGCTTTATAAAAAGAATTGGCTTGTTGACTTATGGTACTTTTAAAGGAATATGTTTGAAAACCAAAAGTGTCAAATGCTATCAAAAGAAGTTCAAACAAGCTATCAATAACGATTTACACATGTTACGTAGTAAATGAAATTTGTATGCATGCAATTCATTTTGAGAAAATAGTAAAGAACTTTTATAGGAGAATAGGATATTCGAATTTTAAAGTTCGGTATATAATTAGTCACACATCTATAAAAATTCTAATTAGTAAAAAGATTTGTTGTAAATATTATAGTAGGGGCGCCTTGGATTTTAAATTTGCAGTTATTCATGCGCCATGGGTACCTATTGGGTTGTGATGATTAGGTCCTAAAACCAAAAAAGTTAAGTTGTCCATTTTAGTGGAGATTTTCCATTTTTTAAACTTAATTTTCCATTTTCAAAAATCGTTTTTTTTTCGATTATAGCGCCATCTATCCATAATTGGAAAAAGTGTCTTGAATAAAAGTTACTTCTTTTTACGTAAGGAATCCAACTCTGTAATAATATATATGGGGGTTCCGATTTAAACATTCAAAGTAACCTCCACCCCACCTCCATGGGGGTCATGTTTGGTGTCATTTGATAGATTTCTGAAAAATATTGAACACGTATGTTTCAATTTTTTGATCTGATTTTCATTTCGCGAAATATTCGCTTTTTTTGTGAAACTTTGTGCTTCGCCCATTTCCTTACGCACTGCTCAAATCGTCGATTTGATTTTTGCTCAATCGATTAGATTTTTGAAATATACACTATTCTTCATGTGCTTAACTTACCTTGTCTTAATCTGACTCGACTGCCCCCAACGCAAGGCCTTGTATGTGTTATGATTCCATATATGGTAGGGGTATATTTACAGGGTCAAGGTCTCTCCCCAAGTGACTCTGACGCTCTCGAGTAACGCGAAAAATACCCGTTTGTGCTCCTCTACCAATATATTATATTCTTTCTTTCAAAAATATTCGTAGTATAAAATAAATTAATCAGTTTGACATAAAAAAAACTTATTTCTCAACTTTCAAACATTGGATACACCAAACGAAGAAGGTACAACTTTTGTAAAGGAACCTGATATCCAAAGTGAAGACGAAGCAACAGTTAAAAGTTAGATAAGTTATATAAATTCTGGACATACAGCTAAAGAGTACAGTTCAGTACTCTATGGCACAGGGAGATATAAGTATAAGCGACCACTGGGTCTGTAATGCCCCAACCACATTAAGCTTATAAATTCTGTTGGTACGAGGGAGGCTTCCTTTTTAGTACATGTCTTACTTTATAAAACACATAGAGGCTAGTGTGGATAATATACGTACTCATCCAGATGATACTGGGGTGGATAATCAAGTCCTCCAATAAGTATGGGAGATGTGCACTTGGCCTGAAAAATGGACATAACGTACCCCCAATACTCTCAAGGATGAGGAGTTATCCAACGAGCACATATCTAATTATCTTTTAGATGTATACTCAACCAAACTTATAAGGAATCACTATGTATTTGAAACCTTCAGCTTTTTAAAGCTGTAGGCAAAATACTAATATCCAAGTACAGGACACAAGAGCATACAGAGGAATAACATGTGGTTCAGATCATTATGTCGTAAAATCAAAAGTAACCTGTCCATTTAGATATAAAATAACACATAATCAAACAAATTGTCAACCCCAACAAGAAGAAACTTTGGAAAAAAGAAGTTATAATTTGGATAGTTTGACCCAAGGGAGTACAAGAATACTATATCAACAAAGACTGGATGGAAACTAATGAGTATAACTGAAACATCAACAGTAGAGGAGGTATATAGAAACTTAGCCGTTAGCGTTAAAAAAGCTGCAGAAGAAGCACTCGGCTTTAACACTCAAAGACAAAGTGAAAAACTATGGTCGAACAAAGAAATAGAAGCACTCGTAGAAGAGAAAAAGCAAGCGTATATCAGATGGCTGAGCAGCAAACAACAAAAAGATAGAGATGAATACCTGGAACTCAAAAGAATAACAAGAAGAACAACAATAAAAGCAAAAAGAGAAATGTGGGATAAGAAGTGCCAGGAAATTAATACCTACCTGGGAGGCAGAAAATGTACAGAAACATGGAAGTTCCTCAATAAAATAAGAATTAACGAAAGGAAGAGCACAAACATTCAATTAATATCCACACAAAAATGGGAAAAGTACTATGGGGAACTACTGACAGAAAATAGGGACGAATACTAAACTCAATCACCAACAGAGGTTAACATTGAAGGAGTAGATATAACAATACAAGTGACAGAAATTAGAAAAGCTATAAAAGAACTGAAAAACGGTAGGTCTCCAGGACCAGGCGATATCCCAGCCGAACTAATAAAATGTGGATCACAAAAATTGTTTGAAACCGTCACTTGGTGCATAAATCAATTTATAAATCGTTCTCCCGTACCCGACGAGTGGAAAATTGCTTATATTTCGTCGATCCATAAGAAAGGAGATAAGCTTAAATGTGAAAACTATAGAGGGATATCAGTGACTAGTACATTCAGCCGTTTGTATGGACGAATAATTAGAGACTGCATTGAGAAGGAGTACAAAGACCAAGAGGAAGAAGAACAATCCGGTTTTCGAACAGGAAGAAGCTGTACTGATAATACCTTCTGCCTCAAACAACTAATAGAAAAAAAATTAAGCACAAATCAAGAAACCCACCTCATGTTTATTGACTTGCAGAAGGCGTACGATACAGTTCCTGTAAACAAACTCTGGAACGTGTTACGACAGACGAATATTAGTGTCACCTTAATAAAAGCCTTAAGAAATTTGTATGAAGGGTCAACATCACAAATAAAACTGGAAACAGGTTATCGCAAAGCTTCCTGCTTAATAAAGGTCTACGTCAGGGGTGTTATATATCACCGACCTTATTTAAAATATATGTTGCAAAAGCATTGAAAGAGTGGAAACGAAAATGCAGAGGCATGGGCGTAGACCTTGGAGAGATTTGCTTATATACATTGCAGTTTGTTGATGACCAGGTTGTTATAGCAAACGATAAAGATGATTTTAGAGTACATGGCAAGGAAATTACAAGAAGAATATAGAAAATGGGGACTAGAAATTAATACAGAAAAAACAAAATACCTGCCAATAGGTACCGAACTATCGAACATCACATTAGAAAATAATGAAATCATCATGCCCTGCGACCATTACACATATCTAGGAATCGTTTTTGACACAACGGGGAAAGATGATGAAGAAATAAAGAGAAGAATAACACAATCCAGAAAAACAATAGGCTGTCTAAACAGCGAACTGTGGAATCATGAAATAGGAAAAAGAAGAAAACACAATATCTACGAATCTCTTATTAAAAGCAGTCTATTGTACGGAGCAGAAACTTGGCGGATAACCGAAAACAACAGAAGAAAACTGGAGGCAGTAGAAATGGACGCTTTTAAAAGATCAGTAGGAGTATCACGCAGAGAGAGAATACTTTATGATGAGATAAGACAGCGAATGGGGGTTGACGGCTCTCTAACAACAGACATAGAAAGAAAACAACTGATATGGTACGGACACGTCCAGAGGATGGATAACTCAAGACTCCCTAAAATAATTATGCAATGGGTACCACCAAACCGCAGCAAGAGAGGAAGACCCAAGAAATCTTGGAGAGAGGGAGTAACGAAGGCGATGAGCGCAAGAGATCTTAGAGAGGGCCAATGGGATGATAGAGCGTCATGGAAATTAGGCATCGGACAACGTCGCAAGACGTTTTAAAACCGATTGATATATATAGGTACAAGTATTTTAGTTTGAAACGATAAGAAGAAGAGTTGCCGTACCCAAGTACCTACTTTATAACAGAAGAAAGTTACGGGAGCCCGACTTAGCCAGGCAACACAAGATTGATCACGAAAATTGGTGACTTCAACACCAAAACTGGAAAATTGAAAATTGAAAAATTGTCCTATTTTCAAACGAAAGTAGGATATGTTAAATCTAATGAATAAAGAATTCGTGTACTTAGAGGGCGAGGAAGACATGCTAGAACAAAAACTACCAGATTGGTTCACAAATATAAAAAAGAAGGGCAGGACCCCCGTAACCGGGCGTGCAACGCGTGCGGCGCACGCGGGCGTAACCCCAAAGGGGCGCCAAACCGAAGGTTTGGTAAATAAGAAATATTTATTTTAAATGAGATAATATTTTTTTATATACAATTTTAATTATTTCATGAACAGCTAGAGAAAACTCAAAAATCAAATATTGTGTTATTACTGAAAATATAATTACTCCCGTCCTGAAATGTTGAACTTACTTCGTCAAAAATATATTTTGTTGTTCCTTCCTAATGTTTTTCTTTGAAGTAGATTGAATTACGCTTGGCATAACATCCAATCGATTTATGTTGTAAACTGAAGCGACACTCAAAATAGTCAAATAAACATCAAATCACACAAGGATCTACAGACCGAGCAAGTCTCGTAAATTCCACGGCCTCGAGCCACGCTTCACGCAACCGTATTTGCGTACTTTTATTTCGAGTTGTGTGGTCGTGGGCTGGTCGAGTGGAGTTATAATTTACCAAATTTAAATACATATAATCGTATCTACTGATTCATAATATACTATAATATAATATATTAAAGTTTTTAATATTGCTAATTTTATTAAAGTTTTTAACATTGTATTTTAATATAATTTTATTTATTAATAATAATATTATTTAAGTATTGCACCTAGTTCAAAAAAATATAAGATAAATACCGCGGTTTTTTCATATGAAAATGCAAAGCAAAATATACAATTTGCAGAGTAAATGCTTGTTTTTTTTTATAAAAGAATACAAATCGTATGTAGGTAGGTAGAGTAGCTATAAGCGTTGAGTCAGTTGAGTAGTTATAGCAAAACTAGCTACGCCATCTGAGACACGAAAGGATGAAATTCGTTTTATTTTCTTTTCTCACGGAGCATGATGAAGAGTTTTTTAAAATAGGTAACAAAGCATTTTGTTTTGTTACCTATGTTGTTTTTTTGCAAATTACAAAATATGTTGTTTTCAATACAAGTTGATATTTACTGAGCATTTAGAATTTTGACTAACGTTCGAATTCATCATAAAGTTAAAGTTGGTACCTTTAACAATGCAAATAATACTTAAAAGTTTTAAAAATTCACACCACAGAATATCAGTTATGTATGTACTCAAATTTTCAAATATCAGACACAGTGTCTCAAGTACGATTGCGCGAAGCCGTGGAATTTACGAGACGCGCTCGGTCTGTAGATCCAAGTTCAAATCACACTCTTTGACGAGTAGAAACATAAATCATTAACAGCCATAAAACGCAACTTAGCAGTTTACTCCTAAAAAAACACAACTTGCTGGATCAAGCAGTTTTACTCCTATAAAGTGAATCTTTTAATCGAAGTAAACAAATAATCTACGAATTATGATTATGTATTTGATAATACCTTTTCCCTTCTCGTCTATTAGGCACAAACATTATGTTACTGTTACTGGTTAACGGGTGGTTTCCTGTAGTGAAAGGTTCAAAATTTTATTTTATAATGAAGTTAATAATTACGACTATTATTGCAGTATCCGTTGGGTTTATTCTACCCTGATTTTAAACTTTTGTTTTCGTGTAAAAAATATTGGACACTCTTTTTTATTTGTTGTTATTTTAAGTGGTGTGGAAATTAAATTAATAATTGTGAAAATGGTAAGTATCATAAGTTTCCTCTAATAAATTCCACAATTTACAATTAATTTTGAAAAAAAGAAAATTAAGACATTGTGCCTGCGTAACTTGGAACCATATGGGAAACTTTTTTATTATAAATTTAACGGAAAAAATTTATTTTTCATAAAATGGTTTACATAGTCTAAAAACTAAAATACAACCAAATATAAAATTGTATCAATCTTTACGAGTATCCAAGATATGAATTTCGATCAAGAGTACCTTATATGTATTTCACAATATCGAAAATTATTATTATGAAAAGTTGTTTGGAATTAATTAAAAACTATTTTTTTATATGCAATTACATCCTTTTAATTGAAAATTTTTTTTCTCAAATTACAGACACCCAACGCCTTTTTCATTTATTATGAATAATGTGATAACTCTTTTATTATTAATGATTAATTAATTAATAATAATAAAAGAGTTATCACATTATTTGTAATCAATGAAAAGTACAATTATTATTGTATGATAAAAAGTTCTTTATAAAAAGCTTTGCATGGTCTAAAATCTAAAATGCAACCATCAAATCCTATCAAATTTTATCAATTTTATATGAGATAATATAATGTGTAAAAAATATGAGTTTTATAGAAACATAGTTTTTAATGTTGAACAACTTTTCATAATAACTTTTCAATATTGTAAAAACTAAACGTACTTTGCTCGTGACCGACACTCATATTTTTTGACACATTTCGTATAAGATTCCTAAAATTTGATATTTGATGGTTGTATTTTGAGTTCTAGACAATGCTGATCTTTTTATGAAGAATAACTTTTTCTCGTAAAATTAATAATAAAACAGTTTCCCATATGGTTCCTAGTTATGCAGACAACCTATATAAAATTTGTTTGAAAACTTTGAAATGACCAAATATTAATGTTTATTTACTTAAATGTATATTTTTAATTTAATATACAGGGTGCTTCATTAATGTAGCAAAAAAATTTAAGGGGAAAAGTGTAAAATGTCCCGTGTCATTGTTAATGTGTTTTAAATGTATTCATTTTTTTTTCGAATCCTGAGAAAATTAATAAGTATTTTTAAAACAATTAAGCGCAGAATGAAAGATAACGTTAACGTTATTGCCGAGGGCCGACAGTCACTTAGAATAAACAAAAAGTTTCTTTTGAATTAAATATTTGCAATTAACCCGGGAACAGTCGCGCACTTTTCTGTCGCCTAATCGGTGCGCGTACAACAGACTTTTGGTTTATAGTATTTTTGTTTACTTGTTATGTTAGAAATATTATTTCTAACAATTATTAAAGCTAATTAATTCTCACCAAATCCATAAATTCCAAAAAAGAAGAAGATGAAAAAAAAAAAGAAAAAAAACCCACGCATTACTACACCCTTCCTCGAAGCACTTACGAGTGGAAAGTTATGCTGCAAAATTTTTCATCGAGTTATCACGAAAAAGGAAAAACTGTTAGATTTTTCTAACAGCCCGACTGCTCCCAAGTTAAAAATCACACTAAATTTTCTCTTTAATTTTCACCCCTGTTACTTATTAAAATAAACATTATAGAAGTTTTCAGGGACTTTCGGCCACAGTAATAATATAGTCTTTCATTCTTTCAAAAATATTTATTAGTTTTATATAGTAGATTTAAAGGGCGCTAAAATATGCCCCGCACGCGGGCACCAGTCAGCCTTGCGGGGGCCCTGAAGAAGGGTCATGTTCTGGGGAGAAATTATGATCAGTAACAAAAATCCTTTAATTTTCATCCAATCAACCTTAATAGCTCGCATGTATGTTTATTTGATTTTCGCTTTATGTTTATTCGCTTAAAATAATAAAAAATATCAGATGATTCCTAATACATTTTTCTGTGATGTAGGTACAAGATCCGAAGAAATAAAAAATTTTTAATTTTATTGCAAAATTTAAGGTCAATGGTTTTTAAAGGCATGATCATTCAAGCCTGAGAAAACCAGTAAATAGTTTTGAAAAATGTAGACGCAGAATGAAAGATTACATTATTACCGAGGCCGTTTCTTTTGAATGAAATATTTGAAATTAAAAATCACTCAATTTTATCTTATTTTTCACCCCTGAAACTTATTAAAATAAACATTATAGAAATTTACAGGGACTTTCGGCCTTTGGCAATAAAGTAATCTTTCATTTTGAGTATAAATTTTTCATAAATATTTATTAATTTCCTCAGGATTCAAAAAAAATGAATTCTTTTAAAAAATATCGACCCGAAATTTTGCGCCAACGCTCTTAAAGTGACATAATAATTATCTACAAACTTGCGCTTCAAATTAGTAGATTGGTAGACTAGTAGATTGTAATTTTTAAAATGATTTTATGTAATGTATTTCTTAAATTTTTATAAATTACAGTATCCTGCTTTTTGCCCATGTTATGGATAGCCATCAAACTATTACAACATGTAATAATTACAACTTAAATAGTGTATAAAATAGTTTTTTATTTGTCAATAAAGCTTTGGTGGTTACAGCCAACATTTTGGAATAGAAAAACGTTACTGAAAGACACACAAAACCGTTCGGAAATCTCCAAAATAAAATTCAGCCGTATTGAATAAATTAAAAGAGAGAAGATAGGGCTCAAACAAATTAGTAAGAAAATTGTAATCAATGATTCGGAAAGAACTCCTCGGGAGCTTCTCCTCTTCTCCACACCACTACCACCAGCATCAGCATCAGCGTCATCAGTTCAGAATCCGTAAATTAAGATTGCTTTCACTTAGTTTCTCTCCATTTGGTTTCCTTCGTAGGAAATATGTTAAAATTAATGTAGCTTTCAATATTGAACCGGTTCAGAATATAAATTTTCAGATATTCGCTTTACATCTTTCTAGAAATTTAATATCACTCGAGTCTAATTTGTATTCAAGGAATAAATCCGAAATAGAGCATTTAATTTGCTTTACTGCAGTCAATACGCACACTCGAGAAATGTAATCAAATCACGATAGATTTCGAGGAATATTTCGAAATTTAATAACGAAAATTACGTTTTATTCATGCATGAGATTCATTTGAATTTTACGCTTTGGCGACGCTATCAACGCTGACGTTTTATATCTAATTATTACATCTACAGACTTTGTATAAATACACCAATATAATATAATATACTGGTGACCAATAATTTTAGTAACGGGTAGTAACACTTCAGAAAGGACATCGCACACATCTTATGGAAAATATAATGTCACTCAAATTCAATAAAATTTATACCAATAGATTCGTTTTAAATTAACGATCAAATCTTATCATTGCGCCAACTCTCTATTTTCAAAAATAAGAGCAGAAATTGATATAAATAAATCTGAAATCAAATAGGTAGGTACATAAGTTAGAGAGAGAAAAAATATTTTAAAATACCCAGATTTTCGGTACTCCATAAATCAGCGGATTAGTTTCACTAATCCGCTTAGGCCCAGCGGGATTTAAGCTATTATGAATAGCACTCAGAGCAATAATGATTGTAAACTAACATTTTATGGACTCCAAAAATGTGATTTCGATAAACTTTAATTGCAATTTGCGCCGTAATTAATCATAATTAAGAGTTGGCGCAATGATAAGAATTGATCGTTATATTAAAACGAATCTAATCGTATAAATTTTATTGAATTTGAGTGACATTATATTTTCCATAAGATGTGTGCGATGTACTTTATAAACAAAGGTTATTAAAAAAAACTGTTAAACGATATTTCCAGTAGGTGCTTCAATCTAAAAGGTAGATTAATGGGCAGTTCTCTTACAAATTAAATTTAAAGTTAGTCTTTCGAACTGTAGGTATATTCATTAATGTTTCTGTATAGTCTATAGTCTTTAGGGGAGTGCATATAGATTTTCACTTCGGAAAAATCAAACAAGATAGAACTTTTTGTAATTTCATTAAGAAATTTTTAATAAACAACATATCAAAAAGTTCTACTCGAGAAATGGGTGCTTCATTTTTTATTAAACAAGTTAACTACGAAATTAGATGTTTTTTAAACAACTCCGAAAATATAAATTTTAGAAAAACTGACTTGACCATTGAAAAATTCAGAAAATTTTACAACAAAACCTTATATAAAGAATTTTCTAAACTTAAATTTTTCTTATAAAACTCTCAATTTTGCATAACTTACTTTTCAAGCAACTTAATAAATGATGTTTCATTCAAAAAAAATCTCAAAAATTTAATTCAAATGATATGACGTCTCAAAAAATGTAATTTTTGAAATCTTTGTAGTTTTCTAGAATTACCACCATTTTAAGACGGTGTTACTCAAGTTTGAACAGATCTGTTACAGTTTTATAAGTACTTTTTAAAAGCCTAGGATGTAATATTTAAAATGCACTGAATTATTTTACTTTAGAAGTGAAATAAACTATTTATTTTTGAGAAAATTAAGAAAGATAACAAAAATGTAATACAAAAACCGAAAATTACCAGCAAAAAAATGTTTCTACAAAGTGATCAAAACTTTTTTCTGTAAAACTTACCTAAAATACATTTAATAATAAGCTTCAAAAATAATAAATGTTCAGTAAAAATTTTTTTAGCTCTTATACAGTATGTCTGCGTAAATTGGAACCTATTGATCTTTTGGAACTTTTTAATTATCAGTTTTACGAAAAAAAGTTATACCTTATAAAATACTCTGCATCGTATATAATCTAAGATGCAATCATCAAATATCAAATTCAATTAATTTTATACGAGGTATGTTAAAAATATATGAATTTCACTCAAGAGTAAAGTACCATTACATTTCACAATATCGAAAAGTGTTATTAAGGAAAGTTGTTTGGAAATAAAAAATTTGTTTTACTGTTCAATTACATCCTTCTGATTAAAATATTGTGAATAATAAAGGCACTCAACTCTTAAGAAAAATTCATATTTTTTACATACCTTGTATAAAATTAAAAAAGTTTGATATCTGACGGTTGTATCTTAGATTTTAGACCAGGGAGAGCATTTTATGAAGAAAAACTTTTTTTCGTAAAAGTGATAATAAAATAGTTATCATAATTGTACTAAACTTATGATGAGTATCCGTAATTTGCGAAAAAATTGATTTTTTTTTTCAATTAGAATGATGTAATTGTATATTTAAACATAGTTTTTAATTTCAAACAACTTTTCATAATACCATTTTTTGATATTCTGGAATACAAAGGTACTTTACTCTTTAACGTAATTCATACTTTTGACATAACTCGTATAAAATTGATAAAATTTGATATCTGATGGTTGAGTTTTAGATTTTTGACTATCCAGAGCATTTTATGAAGAAAAACTTATTTTCGTAAAATTGATAATAAAAAAGTTCTCCATGTGGTTCCTAGCTACGCATACATACTGTATAAGAGTTTCTCTAGTGACACAATTATAGTATATCTGCTTGTTCCAATTGCGTTCCTTCACCAGAAACGAAGTTAGAAAAGTATAGGCTCTTCCAAGTTGTTAGTTACCTTTTTCGCTTTCCGGTGACAGAATTATAATATATCTGGTTGTTCCAACTGCGTTACTTCACCAGAAACCAAGGTGGAAATCTATAGGTTCTTTCAAGTTATGCGTTACCTTTTTCGCTTTCCGGTGACACAATTATAATATATCTGGTTGTTTCAACTGCGTTACTTCACCAGAAACCAAGGTGGAAATCTATAGGTTCTTCCAAGTTATGCGTTACCTTTTTCGCTTTCCGGTGACACAATTATAATATATCTGGTTGTTCCAACTGCGTTACTTCACCAGAAACCAAGGTGGAAATCTATAGGTTCTTCCAAGTTATGCGTTACCTTTTTCGCTTTCCGGTGACACAATTATAATATATCTGGTTGTTCCAACTGCGTTACTTCACCAGAAACCAAGGTGGAAATCTATAGGTTCTTCCAAGTTATGCGTTACCTTTTTCGCTTTCCGGTGACACAATTATAATATTTTATCTGCTTGTTCCAACTGCGTTGCTTCACCAGAAACGAAGTTAGAAAACTATAGGTTCTTCCAAGTTGTGCGTTACCTTTTTCGCTTTCCGGTGACAAAATTATAATATATCTGCTTGTTCCAACTCCGTTGCTTCACCAGAAACGAAGTTAGAAAACTATAGGCTTTTCCAAGTTGTGCGTTACCTTTTTCGCTTTCCGGTGACACAATTATAATATTATATCTGCTTGTTCCAACTGCGTTGCTTCACCAAAAACAAAGTTAAATTTTTAATTTATGAATGTTTTTTATATTGATAACGATTTCCGAAGTGAAAGTCGAAACGTCAAGTAAACTTGATTTTAAACTCGAATTATGGCTTATGCCCAAATAAAATAGAAAATCTTATTTTGTATTTCTCACGTCGCGCCGGTAAGAAGACAACAATGAAATGACCTTTTTTACATTGGTCCGCATGTATATTTTTTATTTCAGCTTCGAGATGGATGATGTCACTAGTATGTAAATGCCAAAAATCATAATTTAAAAATAAAAATCGACCTATTTCCGGATTTTTTAGTCGTCGGTTTACGAAATAATGAATTTATTCCATTTGGTTTTGCCACACTGTAGAACTAATAATAATTATTAAATTACATAATATTCATTTAATTATAAAATTGCATAAAGTTATAAATTTAAAAAGTCATCGTCGTCATCTGAATAGGGAATCTTTCTGATCCAATAACAGCTTTCTTTGAAACACTTTAGCTATAAGGACATCGAGATTCATTTTTCGGAAAAATAACAAAGAGTGCCAGCTGAGAAATCAAACTTGTTTGGTTTCGCCGCTTTGCTCTTTGCTAGCACTCTGTGTATCTCCGTTTCCCAGTAGTAGTTTGATTTCTCCGCTTTGCTCTTTGCTCTTTGCTCGCACTCTTTCTATGCTCCACTCTGAACGTACGCTTAGTCATCTTTCTATCCGCGTTGTCCAAGAGAGCTAAGAGTTAGCCAACGACTCTCCAGTAAAGTCCATTTCCAACAGTTGAAATACTTTGGACACATTATGAAAGCAAACACAAAAAACATGGAAAGACTCATTATACGAAAAACTCATTATACAAGTAAAGGTGAAAGGCCGAAAATCACGAAGAAGATCCCCAACAAGATGGATCGATCAGATTACAGGAATATGCAAAAGACCTATTCATGAGTTAAAAGAAATGAGCAGAGACAGAGATCGATGGCATGACGTCGACCACTACACTCCCTCCGGGGGTCAGGGATTGTTGGACCGTAATGTCTTGCTTTTTTGTGTGTCTTATATTTTTCCTATGCATTCTTTATTAAAAAAATGTCCTTGTTATCTTCCTACTCTTTCCTATTATTATTTTTGCTATCTACGTAATTGTTTTTCCCTATGCTTGCACTGCCTACCGATACCATGGCTGTACTTTACTTTATTTAGTTTTTCTTTTATTTCCTGTACGCAGGTTTCTCAGATTTCCTAATTTTGCAGTTTTTTGATGTTCCTTTGTCCCAATGCTTCATTTGATTTACGTTTCTGTGTCTGTGTCAGCACAGTATAGGATAAAAACTAACAAAGAGCCCAAAGAACTATACCCAGACGCCAACATAATAAAATAAATAAAATCCAGAAGACTCCAATGGGCAGGATAACTCAGAAGACATTCTGGTGAAAGAACAGCAAGGATCGCATGGAAAGAATCCCATTTGGAAGATAACATCGTGGACGCCCTACACTCCGGTGGCGAGATAATATAGGAGAACATCTTAAAGCTAAGGGCGCGGAGAACTGGATGGAGATTGCTCAAGACGAAGAGAAATTGAGGAATGTTGTAGAATTGGCTAAAATCTACGAAGGGTTGTAACGCCACGGAGCGACGGATCTTTGCTAGTAACCATATTTAACCTTTTTGACCTATTTCTACTTATCATCTTTCATTTGTTGCTTTGTAAAACAGGATATATTGTATATTGTCATTACAGTCCAAGTAATGAAGCTTAAAATATGACAAAACCTCTCAATTTATACAGAATAGATCGATTTGCTTGAAAATTGGAGAATAGGTAGTAGATAGTCCAAGGATCAAAACCTATATGAGGCCGAAAGGCGCTTTTACCATGGGGGTGGCTGCCACCCCATGTCGGGGTGGAAATTTTTTTATTTTATTTTGACCGCAAAAGTTGGTAAAAATATTTATTCTAAGCAAAAAACTTTCTATACGTTATTTTGATAAAATTAATAGTTTTCCATTTATTCGCTATCGAAAGTGTTGGTTTTATATCGAATAAATCAATGCTTTAGATCGAAAAACTCAAAAAGTTTTCGTTTTATTAAAACAACTTCGCTTAACAAAAATATACCTTTTGAAGAAATAAACAAAACAGTGTTTTATTTTCTTTAAGACCAATAGTAATCGAGCTATACTTTATTATATGTTAGCTCTTCGTCAAATGCTGAATTTTGTAGTTTCAAACTCAAAAGGCGGAAAAACTGTGCATTTTCGAGGATAACTTGTTTAAACTAATTTAAAGTATTTAAAAATATCTATCTACAGAAACAAAAAAGTCTCTAGCTCAAAAATTAAGTGACTTATTATGAAAAGAATATCAGCCCCTATTTTTTTCAGCGAAAAAGTAATCGGAAACTTCCCCCTACTTACCACCCTAATTAAAATTAGTCATTGATCTTATAATTTGGTCTTCTATATTAATGTATTATTAATAGGTTCTAGAGGTTTGAGCGGCTTAGTATGATTAATTTAAAAAAAATGGAGTTAAAAGCGGATAACGAATTTTTGTAGTTTGGTAAAAATTGCCATTTTCTTCATAATAGAAAGATTAGCATCGGAGATACGAAAAAATATGTCAATCTAAAATTGTAGCTTATCTAATTCCCAAGAAAGGGGTTTGCAAACATTTTTTTTTATTACAAAAACTGAGTGAGCTATTGACAATTAAAACTTGTAATAACATGCAAAAACCACCTTTACCAACCCTTTTACAGTCACCTCTTTTTGCGACTTAGGATTTTAACAGGATTTAATATTAATAGCCTTATAGATCTTGATAATACCTACAAAATTCTTTTTTACCAAACTTTCTAGGATAAAAAATAAAAAAGTTACGGTTGAAAATTCAATATATTTTTTTGAAAAAAAAGGCGAATTCCAATTGGAAGCTTAATGGTCCAAGAGCTGTGAGACATTTTTGAGTAGGTATTTTAGGCAAGCTGAAAATTTTTCAGGTGACTCTTCCATAATAGCCTAATACAAAAATGCCGGTCTGGCTGGAGGGTAGCGGTTATTTTCCCCAAAAATCCCCCCCAAAGTTAAAAAAAGGGTAAAAATTGTTATTACAAAAAATATCATTGACGTGACTTTAAAGTAAATTTAAATATTCAAATATTAGGAAAATAAACAAGCCAGGCGATTTGAGGGCGATTTTAGCTCTGCAAGATACTTGCATGGGCGTCCCAGGATTATTTTCAGGGGATGCATATTAACTTCAGAAGATTTTATCTGAATCTGTACATACTATTAACAAGTATAAAATATACAACTATACATGCATAGCTATGTATATTCATTCTGGACATTGAGGTACAATTGTTATTTTGACAGGGTATTTTTTAATATTAAAAATAAATATTCTAAAAAAGGCAGCTTTTTGGTGAAATTTTCCAACTGCCATGTGATCAAACAAATTACGGGTTCATATAAATGAAAAGCGCTATAGGTAAGCAGCAGTGTGAGAAAGAGCGTATACCGATAGCTGTTTGCGTCCTCTGTTCTAGCGAAGTGAGTCCGTTCGCTCGAGAAAAATCACGTGACCTGGTGATACCCATGTTGTTGTGCCTCGAAACGTTAGAGTAATTGTTATATATTATAGTTTTTTAAGTAACTTTTCCTTAATTAAAGGAAAATAATACGTACTATACAATAGATTTTGCAAATATGATAGGAAATGACAAATTTATTATTATAAATATATAGGTAGAAAATTATAAAACTATAAACTAAATAAATTCTGTGTCCGAATCTTGTACTTCTTCTTCAAACTCCTCATCTGAGCTTAAATATTCATTCTTTTCTTCTTCGTCAGACTCCCCTCGAGACTCAGATTCTTCTTCTACATGAACTGTAGATAGTTGTAATATGCATTTAGAATTTATTAAAAATTAATTACTGATTAATTAATTGATTTGCTACGTATTCTCTGTCATTTTGTACGGAGTCGAAGCCTGCACAACCACGGGCGCATCTGAAGAAAGACTTGCCATTGTTGAGATGTGGTGTTATCGAATAATGTAAAAAAATAATGTACACAACACGTAACAAACGCGGAAACATTAAGAAAGATGAAAATTAGACAAGAAATACTCAACACTATGAAGGAAAAAAATGAGCTGCTTTGGTCATATACTAAGAAATAAAAAACCTGATGTGATTGGTTATATAAGGAAAAGTATTAAGTATTGGTTTTAAAAGAAAGAATACGTAGCAACTCAATTAATTAATCACTAATAATATTTTAATTAACTCTAAATACATATTATAACTATTTACAGATTAGGTAGAAGACGAATCTGAGTCTTGAGGGGAGTCTAACAAAGAAGAAGAGAATGAATAGTTAAGCTCAGATGAGGAGTTTGAAGAAGAAGTACAAGACACAGAATTAATTTAGTCTATAGTTTAATACTTTTCTACCTATATATTTATAATAATACATTTGTTTTTTTTTCTATCATATTTGCAAAATCTACAGTGATGAGCGCGCTAATAACCGGCAAAACAGCTCAAAAGATGGAAAACATAATACATCTCGAAACAAAAAGAGATGAAACTCTTTTTGTTTCGCAATGTGTTATGTTTTCAACCTTTTGAGCTATTTTGCCGGTTATTAGCTTGCTCATCACTGTATTGTATAGTACGTATTATTTTCCTTTAATTAAGAAAAAGTTACAACAACATGGTTATCGCTAGGTCACGTGATTTTTCTCGAGCGAACGGACTCGCTCAGTTAGAACAGAGGACGCAAACAGCTATCGGTATACGCTCTTTCTCACACTGGTGCTTACCTATAGCGCTTTTCATTTATATGCACCCGTAATTTGTTTGATCACATGGCAGTTGGAAAATTTCACCAAAAAAAACCTGTCTTTTTTAGAATATTTATTTTTAATATTAAAAAATACCCTGTCAAAATAACAATTGCACCTCCCTGCCCGGAAGGAGTGTACATTTGTACATAGCTATGCATGTATAGTTGTATATTTTATACTCGTTAATAGTATGTACAGATTCAGATGAAATCTTGTGAAGTTCAGATGCATCCCCTGAAAATAATCCTGGGACGCCCATGCAAGTATCTTGCAGAGTTAAAATCGCCCTCAAATCGCCTGGTCTGTTTATTTTCTTTATATTTGAATATTTAAATTTACTTTAAAGTCACGTCAATGGTATTTTTTGTAATATCAATTTTTGCCCTTTTTTTAACTTTGGGGGGGATTTTTGGGGAAAATAACCGCTACCCTCCAGCCAGACCGGCATTTTTGTATTAGGCTATCATAGAAAAGTCACCTGAAAAATTTTCAGGTTGCCTAAAATACCTACTCAAAAATGTCTCACAGCTCTTATACTATAATAATGTGTGTTAGCGGTATTTTTAGACATTGGCCGTATTGATACTTCTTTATTTATGTATTAGTAATAGATTCCAGAAACTTGAATGGCTTATAATGATTATTTTAAAAAACTGAAGTTAAAAGCGAATAACGAATTTTTGTAATTTTGTAAAAAATACCATTTTATTCGGAATAAAAAGATTAACATCAGAGATACGAAAAAATGTTTAAATACGAAATTGTAGGTTATTTAAATCCTAAGAATATGGCTTGGAAAAAAAATTATCTACAGCAAAAATTGAGTGAATCGTAAATGAGTATATCGAAAAACATTGATTTTTTCGATATAAAACTAACACTTTCGATAGCGAATAAATCGAAAAATATTAATTTTATCAAAAAAATGTATAGAACCTTTTTTGCATAAAATGAATGTTTTTATCAACTTTTGCGGTCAAAATATAATAAAAATTTCCACCATCAATATGAGGTGGCAACCACCCCCATGGGAAAAGCGCCTTTCGGCAAAATATAGATTTTGATCGTTGGACTATCCATTACTTATTCTCAAATTTTCAAGCAAATCGAAACATTCTGTAAAAATTGCGAGCTGAAAAGCTTCGGTTCCTGGACTATTACAGTAACCTAGTACTTTCAACTATCAACGACAATCTGCTTGATTCAATTACTAAAACGTAAGTTTCAAATTGATGTACAGACACAAAACATTATTTCTTTTTTTATAAACCTGTCTTATTTGATAGTTACCAATACCCCTAATAAAAAAACCATTACAACCCCTCGTTAATTGTTTGCTTTATAATTGTTCAGACCATTGTTCAGTATCACTAGAACCATTCCCATCCTAATGAATTCCCTTCGTCAGAAGTGTCTTTTTCATCATTATCGCGCAGTTCTTCAACAATATCCGTAATAGTGAAGTTAGGGCTATCTTTAGGTATATCAATGTCAATAGAAGCAAATTCATTCACATTGGGAATTTCCATCCAAAACTATACAAAAATATTTTGACCAATATTAACAGGTAAATTTACTTGGTACAGTTGGCTGCTTTTGGCAGGTGGCCGTGGACACAGATTTTACTGTACTTTATATTATGTTATAATCATGTAAATTTCCTAAAAAGTGTGGCGAATACATAGGTCTGATCTTGCCAAACTCACTGTATAGCACCGCATATTACCTATTACACTGGACGGAGAGCCATTCAAATATTAAGAACCGATATTATTTCGATTTTATTAGTAGTAAAGGACTTTTTGATTTGCACCCACTAACAATTATTATTAGTATGTGGCTATACAGGTGAATACTAAGGATATCATGGATGGACACGATAACCAACGAGACCGTATTTCGAAGAATTGAGAGAGTTAGAATTAAAAGGAGAAAGTTAGAATATCTCGGACACATAACGAGAAACGGCGCTAAATACAGATTATTGAATGTAATCCTTCAAGAAAAAGTATTCGGAAATCGAGGAATTTGGAGAAGAAAATTATCATGCTTAAATTACCCGAGGAAATGGTTCTCCACAACAACAACTAATCCATTTAAAGCATCAGTTAATAAAGTAATTCTAGCCAGAATGATCGCCAATATTCGAAAGGAATATTCACTAAAAGAAGAAGAAAAATTAGTAGATAAAATTTTGTCAATGTGTCACCCTCCACTTTTTCTTGTACTATAAGCTACTATCGCCGGAAAAATACACCACTTCAATTTTCATACCAACAGAAGATTATTCCATGCTAGTATCTGTATTTAACCTTTTTGGCTGATTTTTGATCGTCTTCTCTTTTTTTCTTTGGAAAACAGAATATATTATCACTACAGTGAAACAACACACTAGAGAGTTATTGCCAACGTCTTTTAAGTCGACCTGTAATAAAAGATCCTTTATTTTGACATATAAGCATGCGCAGTATTGCATCTTTTATTTTTGTCTTTTAATAAAATACAGGCCGCCTGTATTTAAGGAAAATTAGAGGACACCTTTATTTTAATAAAAGTTCCTTTATTTTGACATAAAGTGTCAAAAATGTGAAGAAAGGTCTAACTTCACTTGTATTTTGAATTTATCTTGTCGCTTCTTTGGATTGATAATTTATGTATTGTGGGATTGATATTTGATTAAACTTTCATCATTAAAGTTGTATGTTGGGTTTTATTTATTAAAAACAACTCTAAGTAATATTCTGAGATATAGATTATTTATGTTTTGACCCAAACGAATATAGAAAAGAACATTTTATTGAAGCTTGAGTTATTACAAGAAGTTGTAAAAAGGAATATTATGTAAATAATTTTAAATTGTTACTAATTACAATGATCAGACTTAAAATATCAGTAACTCATTTATTAAACTCAATATATTTTACATTTTTCTATAGAAATAAATATTTATTGCAGATATAAGAGATTGAAGATATAAGATCAATAAATTTTAATGAAAGTTAGGATTTGTTAAAATTCTAGATTCAAAATAGAGTTCTATTCAACAGATATATAACAACAGGTTAACAAAATAAAACAAAGGTTCAAGTATTTATTTTTGGAAATTTAATCTTTTATAGATTAGAATCTATAAAGTTTTTAATCAAAAGTATTAATACACTTTCATTTTCATGCCATCTTCTTCTTTTGGTTCTTATCCGTTTCGAATGTTGGAAATCATATAGCAATCGTAACCTTGCTAGCTGCGATTCGAAACAGTTCCATTGATATTCTCCCTCTACCAGGTCTTCGCTTACCTTTGACTGTACCTTGCAATATGTACTGCAGCAGGGAGTAACGGTGCTGATGTATCATATGTGTCCCAGATACTGCAGTTTTATGCGTTTAATGGTAAACACAATCTCCAATTCCTTCTTCATTCCTCCTTGTTCGTGATCCATTTCATGCCATCAGTATTTGTTTATTTAAACATTGCCAAAAAAATTAATAAAAACCAGCATAAAGCTTAATTCTTCTATTATCTTTTTGTATATCGGGAAGTTTATTTTTTTTTTTTATTTAATGTTGTAATATTTACAATCTGTCCTCAACTGAGAACAATAGGTAAATTATTTGACAAAAATTGAAAATTTTGACCTGTAGAGGGAGATCCAGTGATCACCCTCTTTACATAAATTAAATTAAAACAAATTAAAATAAGTTTAGTTATCACAGATTATTCGAATCTTCTTGCTAGATCCACTACTTTGAATCTCTTCAGGCGTCGTACATCATTGTGGTCATCAGTAAGGTTGCTGGCTAACTCATTTGGATGAGATTCTAGTCTCTTGGAATATTTTTTGTAATATTCCGTTATTACTGTTTTTATGGATGGCACATTGAGGTCTTGCTCTATCACATAGTTTGGCACGTACCAAGGGGCATTCAGCATTGTTCTAAGGACTTTGTTCTGGAATCTCTGCAATATTTCTAGGTTAGTTTGACTGGCTGTCCCCCAAAGTTGGATACCATAGGTCCACACTGGTTTTAATATAGTTTTATATATCAGCAGTTTGTTTTCAAGTGATAGTTGAGATTTACGACCGATGATCCAGTACATTTCTCGAAATTTTATTCCTAGTTGTTTTCTTTTTGTAAAAATGTGTTTTTGCCAAGTTAATCTCCTATCAAGATGGATTCCTAGGTACTTGACAGTATCGGTTTGTGGGAGTTGAGTTTCATTTAGTGTTACAGATGGACATGTTTGTCTTCTCATGGTGAAGGTTACATGGATGGATTTACTCTCATTCGCCTTTATCTTCCATTTTTTAAGCCATATTTGTATATTATTAAGGTCTTTCTGAAGGGTTCTGGATGCTGTATTTGGATCATGGTGAGAGGCTAGTACAGCAGTGTCATCAGCAAAAGTTGCACACGTTGTTTTGTTACTTGTGGGTAGGTCAGCAGTGTAGAGCAAGTACAATATCGGTCCCAAGACACTTCCTTGTGGTACTCCGGCTTTTATTGGTCTTAGGCTTGTGTATTCATTATCCTGCTTGACTAGGAAATGTCGGTTGGAAATATAGCTTTTTAGGATTTGATAAAAAGGATGAGGAAGGTTTTTCTTTAGTTTAAAGAGCATACCAGCATGCCATACCTTGTCGAAGGCCTGACCAATGTCCAGGAATGCAGCAGAACAATACCTTTTATTTTCTAGATCACTTCTGATGTGTTTTACCAGTCTATGTACCTGTTCTATCGTTCCGTGTTGTGTTCTGAACCCAAATTGGTGTTGGGGAATTAGTTTCCTTTCTTCTATAACTGGGGATAATTGTTTAAGGAGAAGTTTTTCCAAAATTTTTGATAGAACAGGTAGCAGGCTTATTGGTCTGTATGAAGTCACCTTAGTTTTATTTTTCCCTGGCTGGGAAGTTTATCTGACAGATTAGAGGTCTTTTCATTTTCAGATAACTAATTATTGGGAAGTTTATATAACAGTATCCTTAGTATCTGTCTTTTCAGCTCCGGATAACTAGTTAACGGGAAGTTTTTCTCTGTCAGATATCTATTAGTATCTAATCTGTCAGATAAACTTCCTGATAACTAGTTATCCAGAGGTGAAAAGAAAGAAAGAGAGGGCCATAATGGATAAAAGATCAAACGCCAATAGCATGTATGTATATATTTATAAATTTATTATTTAAAACCTGCTAATGATCATAAAATACTTAAAATCAGTCACCAATATCATATTTATATTTATTTATAAATTTATTAACAAACTGCACTCCAATAAAAATAAAATTAGTTTAAGCGCTAGCTTTAAATGCCGAACAATAATTTTAAACAAACACACACACAATTTAGTCGCATTAGATTAGCTCCTGGTTGAAAATGTACTGCCACAGCTTCTATATCAATATCAACAGCACACTCATTTGCCAGTATTTCAACGTTTTCTCTATTATGTACTACTGCAATATGTAAAACTGAACAAGCTGATATTATTCTTTGAATAAAAGGTAACTTGCATCTCATTACATATGGTAAAATGGGAAATCTCTTCACAATACCAAATGTTCTTTCAATAACAATTCTTGAAGGGATTTGTGATGGATTATAAAAACACAACTTCTGTCTGAAAATTCTGGAATGGTGTCATTCGGTAGTTGTAGTTGAGGAATGGATATCCACTATTCTCTAATAATATAGTCTCCAGAAATTCCCCATTACATATACCCATAATGCAAAAGTATTTAAAAACTCCTAAAATAGTATTTCCAATTTATTGCACTTCCATATTATTGAACGATGAGTATTATGGGATATATTATGTTGTTCTCTAAACATCTTTAAATGAAAAAATAATTAAATTTAACGTTTTACTCTTCAATTATCTTATTTTAATTTATATCGACAAATGGAATTTTATAGGTTATTTTTATATTTACAAAAATATTTCATGTCATTTGTCAAAATAAAAGATTCTTTAACTGCGTTTGCAATACCACTCTTTTAGACCCGTCCTGTATTTGTCCTTTATTAAAGTATCCTGTAATAAAGGATCCTTTATTTGCCGGTGGCAATAACTCTCTACTATCAACCTACTATCAACCATCAATGAAAATCCACTTAATAGACCAGGGCGCATCTGTAAAAATATTAGTACATTTGGACGTTGAGAGGTGACTCAATTTTTTTTGCAGAAATTGCTTGAAAATAAATCAAATAATAATATTTGAGTTATCCTCCCTCTCAAAAAGGTCCGGAACATTGTTTAAATAATCAAAATGTCAAAAAATTAAGGAAAAATTCGATTTTTTTCTTGGTTTTTTAATTATAACTTTAAAAGTATTCATTTCCGAGAAAAGTTGTACTAACATAAAAGTTGCGTAATTAAATTTCCTACAATATAGAATTGGCTATAAATTTAAAAAATAGTCACCCTTGTTGCAAAATAGCAATTATTGTGAAAAAAACATACAAAAACCAGTATTCGTATTTTACGTTTTTCAATCATTTATGCTACACTTAGGACCTTCATATTTCACCCTGAAAAACTTTATGATACATAAAACAATACTGTAAATTTCATTAAGATCGGTTCAATAGATTTTGCAAAATAAATTTTGCAATCCGGCTTTCGTAAAAAAAATTCATTTTTTCAAAATGTTACAGGACTGAAAATAAAGCAGATAGCAAGTTGAAAAATTTTTTGCGTATAGAAGTGAACTGTACCTTTCATTCGCAATTTTACAAAATTAAAACCGATTAACACCACGGCGTCAGGAATTTTTTTAAATAAACATTAATTATTGGTGCTACGCGCAGGACAGCGGATAGTTTGCTCTGATTAGGCATTCCAATGACCTTTGATAATGATTGATACATTTTAATTTTTATTACATTTCGATATAAATAAATAAATTTGTTTATTGCAAAATAAAGACACATACTCTATCCTTTGATATAACAATTTTATTAGCAAAAACTTTCTTTGTTCATATATTTTAACTTAAATAACAAAAGTTTATTATTTTTAAACATATGCAATTGTTTAAACAATATTTCACAAACAATAATAAAATTAGTTTGATTTTTGTGGAATTAAAATATTAAAACACAACAAAATATAGAGTAAGAAAATAATATATTAGATAAAGTTTGGAAGACATTTTGGTGGAAATCAACTTGTGTGAATCGAACACCGCTGTCCTGCGCGTAGCACCAAAAATTATGGTTTATTTCAAAAATTTTCTGACGCCGTGGTAATTAATCGATTTTAATTTTGAAAATTGCAAATGAAAGGTACAGTACATTTCTATAAGCAAAAAAATTTTTAACTTGCTATCTGCTTTATTTTCAGTCCTGTAACATTTTGAAAAAATTAATTTTTTTTGCGAAAGCTGGATTGCAAAATTTATTTTGCAAAATCTATTAAACCGATCTTAAAGAAATTTACAGTATTGTTTTAGTGTATAATAAAGTTTTTCTGGGTGAAATATGAAGGTCCTAAGTGTATCATAAATGGTTGAAAAACGTAAAATGCGAATACTTGTTTTCGTATGGTTTTTTCGCAATTATTGCTATTTTGCAACTAGGGTGACTATTTTTTAAATTTTTAACTAATTTTATATTGTAGGAAACTTAATTACGCAACTTTTATGTCAGTACAACTTTTCTCGGAAATGAATACTTTTAAAGTTATAATCAAAAAACGAAGAAAAAAATCGAATTTTTCCTTCAATTTTTTACATTTTGATTATTTAAACAATGTTCCGTACCTTTTTGAGAGGGAGGATAACTCAAATATTATTATTTGATTTACTTTCAAGCAATTTCTGCAAAAAAATTTGAGTCACCTCTCAACGTCCATCTCAAAACAGATCCGCCCTGGACTATAAGTTATTTACCAAAAAGTAATTCGCAAATTGATGTGTATGCCCATAATTTTTTTTGTATTCACAAAACATGTTTTATTTGATAATTACCAATACCCCTAATAAAAAAAACCATTAAATCCCCTCGCTAATTGTTTGCTTTATAATTGTTCAGTATTACTCGAACCATCCCCATTCTAATGAATATTGATTTGACATCTGAAAAACAAAAAAAAAAGAGGCGAATAAATAATAGAAGTGTTAAGGGCCAATTTATGAAGACGTTCCTTTAATTGAAGTATCTGCAAATTAAGAAAAAACTCGAGCGTGCCAACCAAACGTCACTACAAGAAAAAAAGTAATTAACTTCGGTGAATAATTAAGGAAAGAGAAAGATAGAAAGAAGGAGATATTTATTTCGGGCTGTCTTATTAGAAATCAAGTGGGATACGACATCTTGAACAGGGTTCTTTATCGTTACTCAATTATTTTCGGAGAGTCTGGGAATTGTTGGCTTTTTTACCCAAACCTAGTAAGGCATTAAAGAAAGAATGAAGCTATAGACCATGCTCTAATTATACGATCAAAATTAATTATTCCATTATTTTGAAAAAAGTTTATGTATGCCATATTTCTATACTACATTAAGTTTCAAAAGATTAAAGATAAGAATATTCATAGTCGATTTTTCGTGAACAGATTATAGTGTAGGAAACAAAGGTTGAACCTTGCAAAATGGACACAAGTCCGGTTTTATTTTTTTTCTGGTATATCAAGGGGTGCTTATTATAAGACTAACTTTTTCTGAAAAAATTTCGCCCCGGAACCTCCCTTTTCACCCCTTTAAAGGGGGTAATTTGTGGTTTTTGCGGAACGTACCCTTCCTGTAACTTTTACAAAAAATTTCTTTTATAGAAATATGAAGAGGACTATATTTTATACGACTTATTTCCAACAAAATCTCTCTATCATCCGACGTTTAGCAGGGGTGGCGCCCTAAAGTTGACAAGTTTTTAAAAAAGATGTTTTTAAAAAAAATATATTTTTCCCTAACTGTAACGGAAATTAAGAAGAAATCCTGCGGCAATTATTCACAAATAATTGACTGATTTTTTGGTATAGGTTTTACTTAAGGGTAATTGCCCTTTTTTTAATTACAGGGTGTTACATTTTAAAAAACCTCTTTTTATACCATCTGAACCGTTTATGCTAGAGTAAAAAGACTTTCAGCGATTACCCATGTACTGGTGCTATTTACAAATTTGTATAATGCACCCCCATATTTTCTCTGGAACCACCCCAAAAAAAAGAAGAATTAATAAATAAATTGATTTTCTTGGAATCCTTCACACACAATGCCCTTTATTAATATGCTTCATATATCATTTTGTGGACGTTATTATTACCCATGCATGGACACCAAAAGCAATTTCCTAGTGCAACCCCTGTAGCAAAAAAAAAATAAATAAAATGGGGGGTTGAAAATTTTTTTTTGGTTTTTGCTTTTTGATCCATATGGGCACATGCTTCATCAATAGTGCTTTTCAAAAATATATATGGTTATTGCAACATTTCTGCGAAAACCACCCCTATCCTTGAAAATATACTGCAGAAACTACCCCTATCCCTTGGCGAGCATGTTTTTACGATTTTCTCATTACCTATGTGTTCTTTTTAAACAAAACTTATACAAGGTTAAAGACCACTATTTACTCTAAAAATTATGTCGTATTCATTTTTTCGTATAAGCAACCGTTACGGCACAGTGGCGCCGTAAACCTCATATATGCTTTGGCGGGCTCCAGTTTTTGTTTTTTTTTTCGTCATCTGTTCGTTTTATTGATAAAGTACTTATCCAAAATAAAACAACACAGTGTAACCTATAAATTATGACTTATGCACATTTCACATTCTTTGCTCCCCAAAGCCACAGTGGTGGCCCAAAATAAATTTTTGCATATTTTCGCCACCTACATGCATTTTATTGCATTAATGCTACCTTAACAGCACAATATTTACCCTTAGGTGATCGCTACGCAGTGGCGGATCCAGGGAAGGGTGATGGGGTGATCATCTTTCCCCCCCCTCTCAAACCAAGTGATATTATATTCAAAGATTATAAAAATATTCATTTATTTTTATAGAAATTTAACCAATTGGCACCCCCCTCTTAACGATGCTGGATCCGCCACTGTCGCTAAAGCATAAAAAGTCATTCTTATAAAAATAATATTAATATAATATAAGTATTTCTATAAAAATAAATGAATATTTTTATAATCTTCAAATATAATATCACTTGGTTTGAGAGCGGTGGGGGTGATCGCCCCCATCACCCCTCCCTGGATCCGCCACTGCTTAGCGACCACTTAGGGGTGAATATTGTGCTATTAAGGTAGCATTAACGCAATAAAATGCGTGTAGGTGGCGAAAATATGAAAAAATTTATTTTGGGCCACCACTGTAGCTTTGGGGAGCAAAGAATGTAAAATGTGCATAGGTCATGATTTGTAGGTTACACTGTGTTGTTTTATTTTACATAAGTACTTTATCAGTAAAACAAACAGATGACGAAAAAATAAACAAAAACTGGAGCCCGTCAAAGCATATATGAGGTTTACGGCGCCACTGTGCCGTAACGGTTGCTTAAACGAAAAAAATGAATAGGACCTAATTTTTAGAGTAAATAGTGGTCTTTAACCTTGTATAAGTTTTGTTTAAAAAAAATAAATAGGTAATGAGAAAATCGTAAAAACATGCTGGATAAGGTATAGGGGTAGTTTCTGCAGTATATTTTCAAGGATAGGGGTGGTTTGCGCAGGGATGTTGCAATAACCATATATATTTTTGAAAAGCACTATTGATGAAGCATATGCCCATATGGATCAAAAAGCAAAAAACAAAAAAAAATTTTCAACCCCCCATTTTATTTATTGTTTTTGGCTACAGGGGTTGCAATAGGAAATAGCTTTTAGTGTCCATGCATGGGTAATAATAACTTGCACAAAATGATATATGAAGCATATTAATGAAGGGCATTGTGTGTGAAGGATTCCAAGAAAATCACTTTATTTATTAATTCTTCTTTTTGTTTGGGTGGTTCCGGGGAAAAAATGGGGGTGCATTATACAAATTTGTAAATAACACCAGTACATGGGTAATCGCTGAAAGTCTTTTTACTCTAGCATAAACGGTTCAGATGGTATAAAAACGGGTTTTTTAAAATGTAACACCCTGTAATTAAAAAAAGGGCAATTACCCTTAAGTGAAACCTACACCAAAAAATCAATCATCTATTTGTGAATAATCTTCGCAGCATTTCTTTTTAATTTCCGTTACAGTTAGGGAAAAATATATTTTTTTTAAAAACATCTTTTTTAAAAACTTATCAACTTTGGGGCGCCACCCTTGCTAAACGTCGGATGATAGAGAGATGCTGTTGGAAATAAATCGTAGAAAATATAGTCCTCTTCATATTTCTATAAAAGAAATTTTTTGTATAAGGTACAGGAAGGGCTACGTTCTGCAAAAACCATAAATTACCCCCTTTAAAGGGGTGAAAAGGGGGGTTCCGGGGCGAAATTTTTTCAGAAAAAGTTAGTCTTATAATAAGCACCCCTTGATATGCCAGAAAAAAAATAAAACCGGACTTGTGTCCATTTTGCAAGGTTCAACCTCTGTTTCCTACACTATTAACGGATTCCGGTAATTTTTAAAGCTATACTTATTTATGCACGATTGGGAAACATGTTGAGAGTGAATTTTCATAAAAGCTACGGTATGAAGTACACGCATGCAGACAGTATGAAGTTAATTGGTAAATCTTTCAGGTTACGTATGTGTCAGTGCAAATAAAATGTGAAAATATACTATTTTATAATAATATAATAATATATTATATTGGTGTTTTTGGTAAATGTATTTATGATTGAAAAGCAATCTTAACATTATTTGTACAAACTGTTAAAATAATTCATTTTGGTATTACCAGAGAACGGCCGTTCTCGCCAGTGGCGCACACCAACACCCCCCGTACACGCGACACTATACAGGGTGTCCCAGACTAATTTAGCCACGCTATATCTCTTAAACGAATAGAGATTTTCGAATGGGATAAAAAGTGATATATTCTACTTGTAATACACTTTAATATGGCGTAGGAAAAAATCATCCCCTAAATATTCATCCCTTAGTTACAACCCCTAACTCTAATTTTTTTAATAGCACCCGGTATGTTTTTTTATATTTTTGGATGTAGTCTTCTATTGTCTATTCAACACATTTTTTGAAAATAAAATCGGTTCGCAAATAACCAAGAAACTATCAGTTTATTTTTGTTAATTGTGTGTCCCAGATTAATTTATTCTTTATCATTTCTTAAACGAGTACAGATTTTCGAATGGGACAAAAACTGATCTATTCCATTTGTAATACACTTTCATATGGAGTAAAAAAAATTCATCCCCTAAATATTCATCCCTAACTTACAGGGTGCTATTTAAAAAAATAAAGTTAGGGGTTGTAAATAAGGGATGAATATTTAGGGGATAATTTTTTCTACGCCATATTAAAGTGTATTACAAATGTAATGGATCAGTTTTTGTCCAATTCGAAAAGCTCTATTCGTTTAAGAAATATAGCCTGGAAAAATTGTCTGGGACACATAATTAACAAAACTAAACTGATATTTTCTTGGTTATTTACGAACCGATTTTATTTTCAAAAAATGTGTTAAATAGACAATAGAAGGCCACATCCAAAACTATAAAAAAATATGCAGGGTGCTATTAAAAAAATTAAAGTTAAGGGTTGTAACTAAGGGATGAATATTTAGGGGATGATTTTTTTCTACGCCATATTAAAGTGTATTACAAGTTAAATAGACCACTTTTTGTCCCATTCGAAAATCTCTATACGTTTAAGAGATATAGCGTGGCTAAATTAGTCTGGGACACCCTGTATATACACGAAATTTTAGATTTTCTAAATCTGACTGATTTGAAAGATGTCCAAGTCCCATCTTAAAGTTAAGGAAAAAACTCACCCATTCATATGTCAACCATCCATTTTGGTCCAAGGGTGTGGATTTTACGGACCTTTCGATTTAGGGTTTGTTTTTCGTTCTCGTCCATAAAGTTCACAAAAACTTCAAAAATTTAAGTCCGACCTTTATGGCTCCTAATAGTACTGATCATTACCTTTCCAACGCATGTCTAATTTTGAAAATCGGTTATACCATTCAAAAGTTACCGAGCTCAGAAATATGACTCAATTTTTATTTAAAAAATGGAAAATATTTGTGGATATGTATTGATGTGATCTTGATTATTGATATGAGATAATATTCTTATATGTTACTTAATTTAATCAATGTATTAATACTAATCCAATTAATTAACCAGATCACATATCAATATGTTTTCAATCTCAGGGCGAATTATAAATTAATTACTTACTTCCGTGGCTTCTAAATATTTCTTAATGGTTCCTAATCGGGATAGAAAAGAAAAGAGTAAAAAAAATACACATATGGGTTACAATTATAATCAAAATATTTTTTATTTTATTTAAAAGGCAACCAATGCTTAATATTTGCTATTTCTTATTATTCTTAAACATAACATTTACAAATGGGAATCTTATTTCCTTTTGGTTTTCAATTGAAAGTTTTTATTAACATTTAACTATTAGGAGTTATTAGGAACAACTCTATTTAAGTTTGATGAAGCTTTTCTGATATTATTGATTATGTTATTCAATTTTTTATGTGGAATTTAATACGAAAAACCCATACATTCATGTCCAAACAAATGAGACTGACCTTTTCCTGGTGAACTGAAAATGTCCTCACACAAAACCCTTTCCTGCTATCCTTGGCTGCGATCAAACCTCGTCCTGGCTTCCAGTGATGTTCTCCTTTGAAAAACTAGCTCGAATAGCTCTCGTTCCTGCTTTTGTCGTGATGCTGTGTTCTACCTTTTTCGAAACTGCTATCAGCTACCGGGACACTCTGGGCTCAAGGAGGTTCTTTTACTCTCGACCTGGCCTACTTCTCGTTCCACGATAGATACTCCACACTCACGGAACTACACCGGCTTTCTCACTCCTCGAACACTACCGTCTACTACTCGACTTCACTTCTCGACAGCTCAAAACATTCTCCTCTCACTTTGTCATTCATTCCCCTACTTTCTAAATATCCCTTCCAGATTCACAAATCAATCTTCCACCACCAACTCTCATTCGTAATATTCCTCAAAACCAATTTTTAATCTTTCTAAATATGCTTAATGGATTTCAAAAGAAAATATTTAATTCCCATTCTAAAATACTTTCTAACTATTTACAAATTTTAATGACCTATTCTCTCTTTCAAATGAGTCTTATTTAGCATAGGCTAATGATCGAAACCTTCCGCGAAAAACGATAATGAACTATCATCTATTTCACTGAGTTTTATTTAGCATAGGCTAATGATCGACCTTCCGAGAAGAACGATAATGGTACGCGTCATTCACTTTGTTTATCTAAGCACATTGTTCCGAGTTTCGTACGCTTATTCTAATCACTTCTTAAAATTAAATATAACAATTTGTTGTATACAGGTTGTTTTAAATTTATATGCCCGTGGTTGAGAAAATTGAAAATATTTTATATTAAATTGAATTTTGTTTATCATTATTAAATTTTAATTTTTATATCAAATAGAAATATAACAGTATGTGTGTTTAAAAGTTAAACCGATTTGAATTTTTTTTCTGTGTTTGAAGAGGGAGTCAGGGCCGATTAAGAACCGGTGTAGTTTGTGACTTTTGACCACCCATAAGCCAGCTAGAGGACTTGGTAGGTACAAAACGGCATATTTTTTGGGGGTTTGTATCTTCGGATTAAGAAGAGAAAGGAGAACCTTACAAAAAAAGTAAATCAATAGTGTTGAGTTAAGCTTTCAAATGGTGTCATATCCGTCAGGATCATATATACACACGGCTCAGTATAGCCGAAGAACTGAGAAACTATACCTTGAAAATTTTGGTTTTTCGACAATTACTCAAAATTTCAACCTACGAATTGCGCCAATAACTGAGCGTTTGTAGAAGGACTCTAGACGAATCTAACGGTGTAGACGTCATATCCGGGAAAATTCGAATTTTTAAGTTATAGGCTTCATAATTATGATCAAATCTACTCCTACGGTAAAAACAGTTTCTCAAGCTTAATCATTCCTTAATAATTAGTAATAGCTTCAGTTATCATACTTGACCTTAGATCCATCAGATACTACTGGTAAATACGTTTCAAACTCATGTTTACTGATCAAAATCGGTTAGTCCTTTTAGAAGTTATTAAGCTACAAAAGTATAATCCAAGGAACGTTTATTCCCGAAATGGTTTATGTAGTTTTAGTGATTACGACCCTAAATTTGATCTGGCAACGAGCAATCCGACTTCATTTACCGGTCATCTCAATATTTTTTTTCAATCCATTTCGAATAGAAAAAAATCTAATGTACATTCGATGGACACTAGATTATTTGGGAGATAATGCAACAAAGATGACCTTAGATACCTTAGATGACCTTAGACCAAAGATAAAGCTCAACTAGTAATAGAGGAACATTGCATTTAATTTCATACATTTAGTTTATAAATAACTTTGAAAAACTCCTAATACAAGAATAAAAACCGCTAAACGCCTTAAAAATGAGTGGCGCATACAATATTTCAGCTACAAAAGATCTAATATGAATATTACGTGGCGCGAAAATGTATTTTCATTTTGATGTAAAACAAAATTCTAGTTTTATTTTAAAAGATTTTTATATAATATTTACTAAATTTGAAGTAAACGCGCCACAAAAGAATTTCAAAATTCAAACTGTACCAAAGTTACTCTTTTGTGACGCGTTTACTTCAAATTTAGCAAACATTATAGAAAAATCTTTTAAAATAAAACTAGAATTTTGTTTTGCATCAAAATGAAAATACATTTTCGCGCCACGTAAAATTCATATCTGATCTTTTGTAGCTGGAATATTGTATGTGCCACTCATTTTTAAGGCGTTTACCGATTTTTTATTCTTGTCAATTTTACGTTGGTACCATGTTTTTGACTTTTACTTTTCTTAATTTTTGATATTGTTTTAATATCATTTTTTGGAAAATGGTAAGTATTAAAATTAGTTCAGTAAGAGCGCCTACCTTTGGATCGAAAAATCCGAATGGTCGTGAGTTCGAATCTCACCAGAGTCAGAAATTTTTCGTTTATTATAAATTAATAAATAAAAATAGTTTCTGTCCTTGTGAGATCGGTACTCACCGGAGGGACCGCAGACGTTCGGATACAATTAGTGTCTCTTTGCAAAGACAATGATGTCGACTTTGCAAAGTAACAAGACACTTACTCAACACACACACTACACATGACACTAGGTACCTAACTGTAAAAATTTACCGCCAATGGCCATTAGTTGTCGAGGTATTAGCTAAACAAAAAAAAAATTAGTTCAGTATTTAAATGGAATCAGCATTTCACCCTTTTATTATTATCGTTATTTATTATTATTTTCTACATAATATCATTATTTCTAAACTCTCTTGATGTTTCTTTTGATTTTCGTTATAATTAAAATATTTTAGAATTTCCTGCTAATATCTAGGGTTGGTTGTCAATGGGGTGGCTGGTTTGTTTTGAATGAGGGTCAAATCACGTAAGTACCGAGTTTTCTATCGATCTGTATTTCCCGATGCTATTTTCGCGTTTGCTGATCAGCCGATGGCATGTTTGAAAAACCGAAATAAGAACGAAGGGGTGGGTGTTATCGAGGGTGTATTTCTTACAGTTTCTTGAGCAAATGACACTACATAATATTAAAAAAGGTAACGTAAAAAATATAATTATTCAATGAAATCATGAGAAGTTGAAACGACAATATTTTTAGACTACAATGATTTATTAGAATATCTAAAAAGTTAAACTAACTATATGACTCTATAGAGTAGTATTTAAAGAAAGAATACTAGTAAGGGCAGATATAATATTTCCATTGGACTATAGGAACTCACAAATTAAACTATCAGTCTTAAATTTTACTCCTTGGGAGATTTAAAAGAAGATGGTCCTTAGCTATCTCATGGATAGAAATGGTACATTTCTTGTACCGTTTCATGTACCACTTATTCCATCCTCTTGTCTTAAGGAAACTCCCAACTGTTTAAGTTGTCATTTAATTTCCGTCATCTATTGCACTATTTTTCCTCTCTTCGTCTGGATTTCCTGGATTTGTTTCATCAACACGTTTCTAGGTCTTTCGTCTTCTTCCTTGTATTTTGGCCTTTGTCACTTTTTTTACTAGTTTGTTTACGTTAATTCTAATTATGTGTACGTACCAGATCAGTTTTTTTCTATTTTTTCGCTCGTTTTTGATTTCAGTTTTTCCTGTCCAGCTTCGTAAGTATTTCCAACTATATTTCTCAGTCGTTTCATTTACACTGCATTCATGATACTTTCGTGTCTTTTATTTATAACCCAATACTGGTTTGCATAAAATATATAAAAGTGTAGGTAGGTACTGAGATTGCGTTATATACATGCAATTTAATTTGCCTTTTTTCCAATATCGTATTACTTATTTATTTATTGTACCTATAGTATATTCTCGTTGCTTTAGGTCTATGAATTGCTACAATCGTATCCAGGTTCTCGTAGAATATCTCTAATTCTTTTTCTTTACAGAACACTCGGGTTTAATCCCCAATATTCTTCTCCTGGTGACTGGTGACCTATTTTCATAGTATGGTATTTGATAATAATTACTTCTAACCTCATTTTTTCGTTTTCCTTAGTCCTTGGGTATATTAATTAATTAATAGCTGCAACTTTCTGTAACTGACCTTCATGAGTACCACGACGTTTGCTTACAATAACCCTTCTAGCATAAATAGCGGTAGGTACGTGTCACCTATTGTTGTCTTTAAATTATGTGATCATCTTTTTATATTTTTAAATAACATCCATAATTATGACGAGTAGAAAGTGTACTTTGACTATTTCCCTGTTTTATCTCATTGTCATCATAAATTCTCATTATCTACTGTCACTCATTTGTACTTTCCCTACCACTCAGCAGTACGTAGTTTTAAACACCTGTATATGCCTGGATCCCACGCACCAAAAAAACGTTGATTAATAGCAAGCTGAAAATTTGTTAATAGCTCAACGGTGTCTAATTAATCGGACAAACTTTGATGCATGGGAACACTGGAACAGGGAAACTTTTAATTGTGGAACAGTTTATAAATTTGGAACGTCAGATTACGAAAACGCCCCAAGTATTTTGTCGGACAGAACTTCCAATTGATTTGTTACCGGTTCATTAAACTCTAATGCAAAAATTAGACTGCTATTTATCTCCACTATAATTCCTGTTGTGACGGGTAGCTTTCAAGACGACAGACTCAGTAAAATATAAGTAAAAACAAAATAAATATATTCAAGGTAATTATAATGTACAGGTCAAAATAAAAATAAAATATAATTCTGTATAACGTCCCGTTGCAGAGAAGTCCCCCTGGATAGACGTCTGCAAAATAAAAGAAAAGTTAATGACAAACGAAATATCCTTACACCTCACTCCAGTGTAAGATACAAAACAGTCACGCCATTAAAATAATAATAATTTATCGGGAGCTCGTTCACATTACGGCGGCCGTTTAATTATGCCCCTGCGAATCACTTCAACACGGTGCACCTCGCTGCTTAAGTCGGCCTGTGTCAGTTTGAGAGATCACGCCACTACGGTGCAACTCGATACTCAAGTCGGCCTGCCTCGCTCACTTCGCTTGGCTGGTGTTGGAGCCCACAGCTTTCGCTTCAAGACTGGAGAAAACCCGTTTGGTGGCCTCCTTAAGTACCTCTCTGTCTGGGCTGTTTCGGAGAAGTGGAACTAGTGGAAGTGAGAGTGGGTATCGTGCTGCGCGGATGGTGGATCTTCCACGGTTCTAGCTGTCGGCGCGTGCTCGCGGCATATCATTACACTGTCATTTGGCATATTCTTCATGTTGGACTTATTAAAAAGCCCAGTTGGTGATAAATATCAGTCTGACTTTTGCGTGAGAGTTCAATCTCTGTTCGGAGAGTTTAAGTCTGTTCTGTCGGACAAAATACATCGAACGTTTTCGTAGTCTGACGTTCCAAATTTTTAACCTGTTCCACAATTTAAACTTCCCTGTTCCATTTTTCTCATACATCAAAGTTTGTCCGACTAGACACCGTTAAGCTATCAACAAATTTTCAGCTTGCTATTAATCAACTGTTTTTTTTGGTACGCGGGATCCAGACGTAGTAATATAGGATTCTTGATATTCTTATTGTTTTTTTCTAATATATTTCTATTTTTATATCTAATATAATCTATTTTTTCTTCTACTTATATCCTTAGTCTTATTTCCATTATTGTCATATAAAGCTCGAGCACTACTGGTAATAGGCAAATATCTCTGTAGTTTTCTCCACCATTTTATTTTTCCTTCAAGCACCTCTATCCTATCAATTTCATTCCAATTCTTTTACTTTTTTTGTATTGGTTGTCTTTCCTTTTACTCGACATTTTATTTTTTTCTCGAAGCTCCTCTCATTATTTCCAGCAGATATTTCTTTCCATCTCTTCCTATCTATTTGATCATTTTTGGATCAATTTTATTCGATTCGCTGGCTCGAATTTGTAAAGTGCCGTCGAGAATTTTACAAATCGGTGTCAAACGAAAAGAAAGACTCCAACAATGAAGAAGAGCTGCTTTAATCATGGCACAAATATTTCAAAAATTTACTAAACATACATCAAGAGGAAAGGCATGGAGAAGACCTTGGGTTCAACCTACCGGTAGAGGACCCAAACATAGGCAAAACATTGCAAGCAATTAACAAATTGATGAAAGCAAAGGCTCCAGGCTCCGACAATGTATAAGGCGAATATCTCAAGCACGGACCATAAATTTGACTAAACACATACACAAACTAATAACACTTATACAGGGTGTAACAAAAATACAAGCCATAAATTAAATCACATATTCTGGGAACATAAATAGTTCGAATGAACCTAACTTACCTTAGTACAAATATGCACATAAAAAAAGTTATAACCCTTTGAAGTTACAAAATGAAAATGGATTTTTTCGAATATATCGAAAACTCTTAGAGATTTTTTATTAAAAATAAATATGTGGCATTCTTATGGCAGGAGCATCTTAAAGAAAAATTATAGTGAAATTTGTGCACCCCATTAAAATTTTATGGGGGTTTTGTTCCCTTAAACCCACCCAAACTTTTGTGTACGTCTCAAGTAAATTATTATTGTGGTACCATTAGTTAAATTTAATATTCTTAAAACTTTTTTGCCTCTTAGTATTTTTTCGATAAGGCCGTTTTTATCGAGTTGAGGCTTATTTTTTACTATGTTTACATACAAATTTTATGAGGGTTTTGTTCTTTTAAACTCTTCAAATGTTTGTGTACGTTCCAATTAAAATATTGCTGCAGTACCATTAGTTAAACACAGTGTTTTTAAAACTTTTTTGCCTCTTTGTATCTTTTCGAGAAGGCACCTTTTATCGAGATATGGCTTCTTTTTTAATACGGTTCAAAATATACCTAAAAATGTAAATCATACATAAATTTTCATATTATTACCAAGTCTTCATAATCGTACTTAACAATATACAAATATGTGGTGGATTTGACAAATATTCAAAATATCTCGATAAAAACTGACTTTTCGGAAAAGTACTAGGAGCCAAAAAAGTTTTAAAAATAATGTGTTCAAGTAATGGTACTACAATAGTAATTTAATTGGAACGTACACGAAAGTTTGGGGGGTTTAAAGGAACTAAACCCCCATAAAATTTTTATAGGGTGTCCAAATTTCACTAAATTTTTTTCTTAAGATGCTACTGTCATAATAATGCCATATGTCCATTTTCAATAAAAAATCTTTAATAGTTTTCGATATATTGGAAAAAATCTGTTTTCATTTTGTAACTTCAAAGGGTTGTAACTTTTTTTATATGCACATTTGTACTAAGGTAAGTTAGGTTCAATCAAACTATTTTTGGTCCCAGAATATGTGATTAAATTTATGACCTGTATTTTCGTTACACCCTGTATATTGCAACGAAGAGAAAATACAAATAAAATGGCACGAGAGTGTAATAATCCCAATCCATAAAAAGGGAGACAACACTAAGTGCTCTATAATTATAGAGACATCTATCGATATATCTACTTCGTCTTCTTCTTCTTAAGGTGCTTAAGCTTCTAACTTTGCTTGCTGCTATTTTGAATATTCCGGTTGTTGATGTATTAAACCACTTTCTCAGGTTTTGAAGCCTAGATATTCTTCTTCTCCCTGGTCCTCTCTTTCCAAATACCTTGCCGTGAAGAATGAATTGCAACAAGCCATATCTCTGTTCATTCCTCATAATATGGCCAAGATATTCTAGTTTGCGCTCTTTGACTGTGTTAATAATCTCGCATTCCTTGCCATCTACTTCATACGGTGTACAAAATCTTATCAAACATTCTATTAAGTAGACAAGCACCTTTTGTAGAAAATTTTATACCTATTTCATACCTTCATAATTTCGAAAAATAGAGAGACCATAGATCAGATTTTTACTCTAAGGCAGATGCTTCAAAAAGATGGAAATTCAATAGGAATAACATAATAATTAATAATCTCCTCATAGAATTCCGACAAGTGTACGACTTCAACAGCCTTAAAAGGGATAAGAAGCAGAGCCATGACAGAACTTTCAGTTCCAAAAACACTTATACAGCTCGTTAAGATATGTGCAAATGGCTGTCTATCTAAAGTACGGATAGGCAACAAACTCTCAGAATGGTTTGAAATAAGCAGTGGCCTGACACAAGAAGACGCTCTATCACCTCTCCTTGCTAATCGGGAAAAAATCCCCGACAGGAACAAGGCCCTTAGGATGTCCACGATTATGATAGAGAGATAACATGTGGTCAGATTTAAGAACAATGGGGCTACCCACTAATCCAACTATCATGGACGACCGTTCGAAATATTATAATCGAGTTGTGCAGTTAGCCAAGACCTACAACGGGTTATACTGCTACGAGAAAAATAAGATTAAAAGCTAACAAATCTGTCTTTTGGCAACAGGAGAAACCCAAAATATATGTATACATATTTATAAAGGCAGGAAGTTTATTCTGCCATAACACAGCTAAAGGATGGCAAAGCAGCAGGTCCCGATAATATACAAGCAGAACTACTCAAACTGATGGACAACGAATCAATAGCAATAATCACAAAGATATTCAACAACATATTATACAACTCTGGAAAAATACCAACAGAATGGCTGAAGTCTGAGTTTATTGCACTTCCAAAAAAACCAGGAGCCAAAAAGTGCGAAGAATACCGTACGATAAGCCTGATGAATCATCTCCTAAAATTGTTCCTAAAGGTAATCCGTACGAGAATTTACAAGCTATGTGAAAGTCAAATTTCGCCCAACCAGTGCGGGTTCATAAATGCTGTTGGTACGAGAGAGGCTTTGTTTTCAATACAAGTCTTATTCCAGAGATGCAGAGACGTAAACTGCGACGTATACGCATGTCTGGTTGATTATGAGAAGGCGTTTGATCGAGTAAAACACGCCAAGATGATGCAAATACTAAAAGAAGCAGGAATTAACAACCAAGATCTGAAAATAATTAGAAACCTTTACTGGAATCAGACTGCAAACCTCAGAGTTGACGGTGAACTCACCGAATATGTCAAAATCATGCGTGGAGTGAGGCAAGGCTGCATTTTGTCCCCCCTAACTTTCAATCTTTACGCTGAAAGAATATTTATCGAAGCTTTGCACGAAACTGAAAAAGATATTCTACTAAAAGGTTACCGGCTAAATAATATCAGGTATGCAGATGACACCATAGTATTTGCGGACAACCTAGAAGACCTACAAGTACTCATGGACAAAATCACATATTACAGTCAACAATATGGACTCAATATAAACGTAAAGAAAACAAAGCTTATGATCGTCAGCAAGAAAAAGATAACAGAAGGTCAACTCTATATCAACCAAACCCCTGTAGAAAGAGTGAGGCACTACAACTACCTCGGCACCATAATAAATGAAGAATGGACCAATAACCAAGAAATAAGAGCGCGCATCGGAAAAGCTAGATCAATCTTCAACCGTGTGGGGGCGTTTTTCAAGAACCTTTCTCTTGGTATAAAAGTAAGAATGCTGAGATGTTACGTCTTCTCTGTCCTTTTTCATGGCGTTGAATCTTGGACCTTGAACGAGAATATGTGCCGAAACTTGGAAGAATTTGAGATGTGACTATATCGGAGAATTCTTAAAATCTCATGGACTGATAGGGTCACAAATGAGAAGGTTCTTAGAAGAATGGGGAAGAACCGAGAAATACTAACCACCATCAAATGTCGAAAGTTGGAATACTTTGGACACATTATGTGAAATGAATCCAGATATGCCCTCCTACAAGCCATCCTGCAAGGAAAAATATTTGGAAAGCGAGGGCCAGGAAGAAGAAGAACGTCCTGGTTAAAAAACCTCAGAACCTGGTTCAACACAACATCTGTGCAGCTTTTCCGCGTTGCTGCAGATAAGGTGAAGATTGCCATGATGATCGCCAACATTCGTCACGGATAGGCACATCAAGAAGAAGAAGAATATTTATAAAGTTTAATCGTGGTAGAGATTTAAAACAAACATTCTAGTCTAGATGAAAGCCAATCTTCTGGTTGAAACATAATATAATGGATAGATGCACTTTACACCTTTACACCTAGAAACTTAAAGACATCACACATTCTGCGAAGGAATAAATACTGTTAATTTAGCAATTTTTTTAATACAACAAAGTTTCCTCAAAATTAAGGAGCGTTACCTTATCAACGAATGCTTTTCTGCTATTCAGTAACCGAAGTTTTTGTTGGGGTAAAAGAACATTGTGAGACTATCTAATCGATTCCCGTTTCTTTTGTGGCTGATCTGTTACAGATGTCGATTTTATGAGAGCTGGGAAAAGCACGGAAAGCCCCATTACTTCGGTCCCTTAATGTCCCTGTCAATAACGTTCAAAGATGCATTTCGTTCGTCGGGAAGAAGGATATATCAAATGGTGTGGAGTGTGATGGCGAAACACATTTGGGAGGAATCAATCCGGTAGATGTAAAGTGGGACATTAAAGGCGGTTTGTGGTGATATTGAGGTATCTGTTTACTCACTGTGTAAAATAAACGACCGACATTATTTATAGTGACGACAGGTTCAAACATTACTTTCGAATACTGTATTAAGGATAAAATTAGCAAAGCTGTTTAATAAAATTAAACTTTTGTTTAGAAAATGGCAAAAATTTAACCGTTGGCAATTAAAAATGCAAATAATGTGCGATTAATAAATAAATAAAATAATAAAAACATTTGGAATGTCTTCTGTTCATAATTTTTGTTCACAGCACGAATCAACCGATACTCATGATCAGCAAAATACGATTTTGATGAAATTTTTTATTTACTTTACTAGGTTTATCATTTCGAAAATGAATTGTTTTTTGAATTGCCAAAATTTTTCAAAAATTCCCTTATTCCCTTGTATATTTTAAATTAAAATAAAATATATTTTATTTAAATTTTTGACATCTTTTTATCATTTGTTGCATTATTATTATTTTTGTAAAATACCACCACACAAACCTTACGGAAATTAACAGTGGATTTAGTTCATACCTTGGGAAAATAATTTTTGAAGCAGCCTGATGAAAAGTTCTCTTGGGCAGATCTCCATCTGATGGAGGATTTTCAAAATATAGAGGCACAAACTCGGAAAATTATAAAATTTACCGGGTATTCCGATTCCCGGAGTTACTGGTTATCTGGCAATATCTAGAGGTTAGGATCAAAAGAAAAGTACTAGTAGCAATGTCTATATTCGTTGTTAGTAGTCTAGGACTGTTTCGTGGCTATCCAATGGCGACATTACTTTGACCTTGGCCTTAATTTTCAAGGTCATTTCAAGGTCACGCGTCCTTATTCCAGCGGGAACTCATGTCTCTAACTGCAACAATGAATAGATGGATATATCTACGTTTGAGTATGAGCTTGAAAATCATGATCGAGATTATTGGATTAATGGGCAACAGATGTCAATGTAATGTAATAGAAGTTTGAGATTTTTCCACGGCTTAACGATACCAACCTTGAATTTGACCTTGATTATGAAATTCATAACCTTGATATGATCAAGAATGTTACGCCTGTCAAGAAAGTTACGCCTGTCACCTGAAGAGGTATCGTGTAGAGTTCGAAACATTGATGTTATAATATACTTTGAGTATTTTAAAGATCGACCTGTCCGAGCATTTTGCTTATGTGCTAAAAATAAATAAGTTAATAAGGGGGGTGTAACACTTATTCCAGCGCACTGTATAAGTGAAATCATATGAGAAATCACACAGTGTAAAGTCCATTAGGTTTAGGACAAAAAAGGGGGATTTAAAAAATTATTATTAATCAATATCATACATTGGGCTAATGCATTCAGTAATTATTAATATAAAATACGTTCATAGTAGGAATGAACGAAACTGATTGTAAGAATGAATAGAATTGCATGTAAGAATAACCGTATTTATTGTGGGAATGAACGGATCTAATTGTAAGAATAAACGGAAATAATTGTAGAAATAAACGAAATAGGTTAGAAGAAATAACACTGTTATTGACACAACGAATAGTCTTCGTCGGTCAATTAACGACGTTGTTGTTTCAATGAATATTGTTCGTTGACTCAGTGAATAGGGTTCGTAATATTAATAAAGTGATATTATGGTATACATAATGAATGTTCATACATTCAATAAACGTAATACATTGGCTCAACTAACGAAAATAATGAATTGATGAACATTGCTTTGTTGTTCCAATAAAACCAAGAATTGGACAAATTTTAAGTATTGCGTTTGTTGTCTGAATTAACATTTTTATTGATATTACGTACCTTTTTCGTTGAGTGAAGACAACCCGTTATCAGTTTCTCATCTCGATAATTTTCAGAAATATCGTCATTACACAACATTAAACGAATATTAACGATTATAAGAATAAAAATTAATGTGTAACAAATTTCTACTAGTAGATATGCATATAACTCTGTCTTAGTAAATAATACAACAACGAATTTACAGAAAATTTAAGATAATCTCAATGCCATTTCGTGAGTTTGGAATTAAGTTTAACAGAAAAAACCAAAATAATGGTAATACAAAAGAGGCCCTGTCCCTTTACATATAATTATTAATATTAGATATTAGAAGATATTAGAACAGATAAACCAACATAAATACTGCGTCTGCTAAATTCACTGTAAGATTGCCTCTTCTTCTTGTTCTTCCTTTACCTTTACATATAAGCAATTTTGATTGGCGGCTTGTTGCCTCATTGGAAGATCTTTTGTATCTCTTGCATCTCTTGTTATCATCATCTTGTTATTTTAAAAATTCTTGTATCCGCCATTGTATTCATGTGATTGTTTCAATCTATTTTCCTACTTAATGTCGACTCGTTTATGCCCTGTACCTTACATTTAGTTCTGGTCTGGTCACTTCTTATTTGGTCTCTCAGCTTGTTTCCTTTCTTATTCTCAGTATCCTCATTTTTCCGTTTCCAGCATCCTGTGATTTTGCTGTATCAAGTTTTGTTTCTGTTGCATACGTTATTTTTGGTTTTATAAATCCTTGATTTCATTTAGATAGCCCAATAAATGACCGTTTTGGAGTGTAATTTTTAGGGGCAACTTCGAATTGCATGAAAATTTGGATTTAGGTTCTACTTACCCTCCACTTCGAAGTTCAATTTGTGCCGTTGGTTGCTTTTACTTGGGGAGTGATATTTACCCCTTCTCGTGGGATGAAAAACGCGTGTTTAAAATAAGGCCGGAAATGGATAAATTGACTTATTTTAAGCACCTTTTGTTTTATAAATTTTTTTACGTAAGTCAATACTTTTCGAGTTATTCGCGATTTAAAATGTTGATTTTTCGGCAAAAAAACTACGTTTTCAGACCGTTTTTCCCAAATAACTCAGAAAGTGAATATTTTATCGAAAAAAATATTTTTAGCAAAAGTGTAGCCTATAAAAAAACGAAAAAAATGGTGTACCAGTAAAGTCTACAAATTTAGTAGAAGCAAAGTTGTAGCTCATGAAAAATACGTTCTAATTCGTCTAATTCCAAATCGAATAATTCAACGCCAAATCACTGGTAAAGCGTTTTTCGGAAAAACCTTATTAAAATTTTTAAAGTATCGAAAAAAGCTTATTATTTCTTTTTTACAAAAGTTTATAGCATGAAAAATAAACGAGTTACACTGAAAAAAAAAGTTGGCCCCTTTTTTTTGGTAAAAAAAATCGTGGAAACCTCCCTCTATTTAGCACCCTAAATGAAATTAATTGTTTGGCTTTACCATCTATTCTAACTGTATGTGTATTGTTTATATGATCTGTAAGTTTGATTGGTTTGAAGTGCTTATTTTTGAAAACATTTGGTTTTATATTAAAAAAAATTTTCTAAAAATTTTTGAAAAATTTAATTTTTTCAAAATAACTTAAAAAGTATTAGTACTAAGAAAAATCTTAAACAGTAAAAAATGTAGGTTTTGGTATTATGTATAATAAATATGCTAGCTTTATTTTGTTTGTCCGTAAGACAAAAATTGGATAAGATATGGCTGTTCAAAATTTGCATACACTCGTGATTAGTGACCCATTCAAGCTTTCTCAATGATAACCCTTTCAAAAATAAACACAGATCATATAAAAAATAGATAGGTAAATAAATTGTCTGTAAAGCGGTAGCGATTAATTTCATTTGGGGAGCTAAACACGGCGAGATTTTCATGATTTTTTACCAAAAAAAGAGGGCCAACTTTATTTTGAGCGTAACTCGCTTATTTTTAACGTTAAAACTTTTGTTAACAATTAAAACATTATAAACACTTTAAAAAAGTTTTAATGGGTTTTTATCGAAAAGTGCTTTCACCTTGAAATATTCGATTTAGGATTAGACGAATAAGAAAGTATTTTTCATGAGCTACAACTTTGTTTTTATTTGATTGATAGACTTTACTGATACACTGTTTTTTTGGGTTTTTTATAAGCTACACTTTTGCTAAAGATATTTTTTTTGATATATTTTCTTTTTGAGTTATTTGCGAAAAACCGTCTGAAAACGTAGTTTTTTTGTCGAAAAATCAACATTTTCAATGGCAAATAACTCGAAAAGTATTGACTTACGTAAAAAACTCTATAGAACAAAAGTTACTTAGAATCAGTAGATTTATCCATTTCCGGTCTTATCTTGAACGTATGTTTTTTCACCCCCGAGAAGGGGTGACTGTAACCTCCCAAGTAAAAGCAACCAACGGCACAATTTCAACTTTGAAGTGGAGGGTAAGTAGAACCTAAATCCAAATTTTCATGCAATTCGGAATTGCCCCTCAAAATTACACGGTATCGCCGAATTTCCCGTTCATTTACTGGGCTAAGAGTAACAGAGAAAATTAGAGGTATTAGAAGAACAAAATTGTCATGAGTGCGTAATATTACAAACTGGACAGGGTTAGGCTTATAAAGAACTTGAATTTGGGATCCAGCTGAAGATAAAGAAATGTTTTTCACCACGACGATAGAGAAAGTTTCATTTCCTGATCCCTAAACTTTCTTTCGCATTTATTATGGTATATTGCATTTTTGCGCACTTTTTACGTTTTCTTTTCTTGTTATTCATTTCCACATTATTATGATTAATAAATGTAAGAAACATGGTAATTTTTTTTGATAAACTGAACTGATAGCTTTTATCTCCAGGAATCATCAATAAAGTTACCTATTAACATGTTTATATCGCCATTCTATAATCACGCATCTAATATCGATTGGTTCTACATATTATTATCTCTTTCTACACAATCCATTATCAGATTCGGAGTCTCGATAATTGTCAGAAATATCGTCAAACATTAAACGAAGTCTTTGACGGATCGCCGTATTGCATGACTTCGGAAAGGATGGACTTAAGGAAAGATTTTCTATTGCTAACTCGAATATCGTACGCCAATCTCGACCTAATTGCTCATCACGCACGATACTAATTAGGAAAAATCATTAATTATCCTATAAATGTAGGATAATTACGTTTTAGCAGAGCTATAACCCGTATTGAAATTAATTTCTGAAAATTTATAGGTTTGAAGGTTTACGAGGCAATGTTGGATCGATTACAGTGATATGGTGCTTTCGATATAAAGATCTAAGGGGAAAATCAGTGGAGGAGAATTTTTACCTAAGGGATAGTTTATATACTGATGGCAAAAAAATTCATTAATTTGTGTCCGGATATTTATTTGCATCAAAACTCTTTTTCTTATCTAAAGGTATATACCTAATATAATAATGTTTTTAGCTCGCTATCTTTTCTTTAATTTTAACTCGCTATATTTTTTTTTGTAAAAACAAAATAGATCAGAAATATTATTTCTGTGTATGTAACTTTAATTTATTTGTAGTTTTTAGTAATTTTGGATTGTTTTTCATTTACCCAAAAAAATTTAAAACGCCAAGAGTTCTCGGTCTTAGGTAATTTCGTTATTTAAGCGATTTCGAAAGAGGACGCATTGTAGGCATCAAAGAGGCCGGTTTTAAAATGATGAACTAAAATGATGATATAGTTTGAAATATAGCACAACACAAAATAATTTTACACTGCATGACTTTTGGTTGCACAAACATCACCTATTGTTAGTTTTTAAATCTAAAATTGCCTAAAGTGTTATGTGATAGCAAACTCATAAAACATAGAGACTGCACAAGGTACCATCTGTCAAATGCCAATTGTCTTTTTTTAATTAGTTCTGACTGGAAAAAAATTTCTATACTTTTACAATTTACTTAAAGGATTTTGCTCCTTGTATAAGGAACACATATATCCTTTGATATATCCTTTGATATATCCTTTGATATGTGTTGTTTGTAATTTTTCGTTTGTGCAGTGAAGTAACATCTTTATTTTTGTCATATATTTTTTGTGAGTTTTTTCTGGTATTGCACAAAATTAACTACTCAGTAGTTCGCACACATACATTACAATTAAGTAAGATACAATTTAGAACACCAAGGCAACCAATGAACACATTAAAGACAATTTGTTACAATTCTAACACCAGATTTTACACTGTATACTTCTTTTCGTCAAGGGGCTCTCCATTTTCCTTGTTGTCATAGGGTTTCCCGTGTAGCTAAGTAATACACGTTATCAAACGTATATTTATATTTTTCTAACACTTCCTTTGTATATCATCCTAATGTTTTAGTTTATTGTTTACAGTTGTTCTTCTTCTTCGGTATCTGTGATAGTCTTGACGCTTTTTCTTGAACGGACATATTTATAGTCGAAAGACGTAGTGATCGCTGTTACATTGGTCCTCTAAGCACTCTGACATCTTGATATTTTAGATTTGAGATTTTTTTTTGTGGTACAGTTATAATCAATAATTTTTTCTTTCGTGTCTTGTCTCTCCAAAATATTTTTAAAATATGGTCCTATCTGTACTCCATCTATTAAATTAAAAAACTTTTTTCGTATCTCTCACGACAAACAAGTAATTGGACTTTCTCGCACTAATGCCCCACCCTCTATATTTATATAAATATATAGGGTGTTTGGTAAAGAATGGGCCCTAGCTTAACCTTAGAGTTCTGAGGTTAAAATAGGTAGATTTAAGATAACCTACCTTAGTACAAAAGTTGATAATAACCGAAATACAGGGTGTCAAAGTTAAACTTTTATTTTATTTATTTTTGAATATTTCTTGACAAGCATTTGACAACAACACGAAATTTGGCAATTGGTGCTGGTACTTTATATACAGGGTGTCTGCGTAACTTGGAACCATATGGGAAACTTTTTTAATATCAATTTTACGAAAAAAAGTCATTCTTTATAAAGTGCTCTGCATAGTCTAAACCTAAGATGCAATCATCAAATATCAAATTTTGTCAACACTATACGAGGTATGTCAAAAAATATGATTTTCGCTCAAGAGCAAACTACCTTTATATTTCAAAATATCAAAAAATGTTATTATGAAAAGTTATTTGTAATTAAAAACTATATTCAAATATGCAACAACAGCCTTCTACTTGAAAAAAAAAATTTCTGAAATTTTCCTAAATTACCGATTCCGAACATCATTTTTATTTATTAGACATGTAATAACTCTTTTATTAATAACTTTAGGGAAAAAAATATTCTTCATAAAAATCTGTGCATGGTCTAAACCTCAAGATGCAACCATAAGTTATCCAAGTTTGTTAATTTTATACGAGGTGTGTCAAATAATATGAATTCTAGAATTCTTTCTAAATTCATATTATTGGACACACCTCGTATAAAATTAACAAACTAGGATAACTAATGGTTGCATCTTGAGGTTTAGACCATGCACAGATTTTTATGAAGAATAACTTTTTTTTCTAAAGTTATTAATAAAAGGGTTATTACATATGTCTAATAAAAATAAAAATGATGTTCGGAATCGGTAATTTAGGAAAATTTCAGAAATTTTTTTTTTCAAGTAGAAGGCTGTTGTTGCATATTTGAATATAGTTTTTAATTACAAATAACTTTTCATAATAACATTTTTTGATATTTTGAAATATAAAGGTAGTTTGCTCTTGAGCGAAAATCATATTTTTTGACATACCTCGTATACTGTTGACAAAATTTGATATTTGATGATTGCATCTTAGGTTTAGACTATGCAGAGCACTTTATAAAGAATGACTTTTTTTCGTAAAATTGATATTAAAAAAGTTTCCCATATGGTTCCAAGTTACGCAGACACCCTGTATATAAAGTACCAGCACCAAATGCCAAATTTCGTGTTGTTGTCAAATGCTTGTCAAGAAATATTCAAAAATAAATAAAATAAAAGTTTAACTTTGACATCCTGTATTTCGGTTATTATCAACTTTTGTACTAAGGTAGGTTATCTTAAATCTACCTATTTTAACCTCAGAACTCTAAGGTTAAGCTATGGCCCATTCTTTACCAAACACCCTTTATATTTATATAAATATAGAGGGTGGGGCATTAGTGCGAGAAAGTCCAATTACTTGTTTGTCGTGGGAGATACGAAAAAAGTTTTTTAATTTAATAGTTGGAGATAGGTAATTTAGGAAAATTTTAGAATTTTTTTTCAAGTATAAAGCTGTTGTTGCATATTTGAATATAGTTTTAATTACAAATAACTTTTTATAATAAAATTTTTTGATATTTGGAAATATAATGGTAGTTTGCTCTTGAGCGAAATTCATATTTTTTGACATACCTCGTATACTGTTGACAAAATTTGATATCTGATGATTGCTTCTTAGGATTTAGACTATGCAGAGCACTTTATAAAGAATTACTTTTTTTCGTAAAATTGATATTAAAAAATTTCCCATATGGTTTCAAGTTACGCAGACACCCTGTATATATGGACCGTTCACTCTTGTTAGAGTATAGGTCGCTCAAATACTATGAGCTCTTTTAATCCATTTCACGCGGTGGATTAGTCCGCAGTTTCCTTTAGGTCATCGTTCATAGGTTGTGATGTTTTTTTGCCTTCTCTACTATCTTCTTCCACTCACTCCGGTCCTGAATCTTTTCTCTCCAGTTTGCAATTTCCATCTTTGATATATCGTCTAGCAGTTGATCTTCCCATCTTATTTTTGGTCTTCCTCTTGGTTTGTTTGTTACTGGTCTCCAGTTCATTATCTTCCTGATCAGTTCTTCTACCCCTCTTCTTTGTGTGTGTCCAAACCATCTGAGTCTTTGTGCTTTAATGAATTTTACTATATCTTCTCCTTCAGTTATACTTATTATTTCATGGTTCATCAGCTTTCTCTATTCCCCTCTTTCTGTCTCCACTGGACCATGTATTTTTCTCAAAATTTTTCTCTCAATTATTCTTAACTTTTCTTCGTCTTTTTTCGTAAGACACATTACTTCTGCTCCATAGGCTATCACTGGTCTAATTGCTGCTGTATATATTTTTGATTCTGTTTTTTTGCTCAGGTTTTTGTTCTTGAGTAGTCGGTGATATTTCCAATACACTCTATTACCTGCTTTAATTATTTCGTTTATCTCTATACTCCTTCCGTTTTTGCCGTCCACCATCACCCCCAGGTATTTGAAGTAATCTACTCTCTGGAATATATTTTCACCTATCTTTATTTCGGTTATTCTGTTTACATTGTCTCTTGTGATTATAAGGTATTTTGTTTTATTCTGATTGATTATTAATCCTCTCGTCTTTGCTTCTCTCGCAAGGGTTAAAAGTGCCCCTTCTAGTCTTTTTTTATCTCGTGCTACCAGTCCTAGGTCATCTGCATATCCTATGATTTGTGTGGAGCTTTGAATAATTGTCTTTTTCAGGCCTGTGTCCCTAATTACTCCTTCTAGAGCGATAGTAAATAGTGTCGTTGACAGGCTGTCTCCTTGTCTTACCCCAAGTTCTATTTTGATGTCGCTTGTATCTTCCTCATTTGTTTTAACTTTTGCTGTTGAGTCTTTCATTGTCATTCTAGTTTGTTTTATTAATTTTGCCGGTATCTCCATTTTTTTTTCATTTCCTTTAATAATTGTTGTCTGTATATGCTGCCGAAGGCCTGTTGGAATCGATGAATAGAATGTGTAATTATATGTCATGTTCATAGCTTTTTCGATTGTTTGTGTTAGGACGTGTATTGCATCTATTGTTGATCTTCCTTTTCTAAAGCCCTGCTGGTATGCTCCTATAATTTTTTCTGTGTATTGATTTAATCGGTTTCTTAAAATTGTGGTCAATATCTTATACGTTGTATTTAGTAGCATAATTGCTCTGTAGTTGCAGCACTTAGTTGGATCTCCTTTCTTAAAGATTGGTGCGATATGTCCATTTTTCCATTCTATGGGCATGCTTTCGTCCTTCCAAATTGTAACCATTAACTTGTGCATTCGCTTCGTGAGCTCCTCTCCACCGTTGATGATCAGTTCGTTGTTGATTTTATCTAGCCCTGACGTTTGGTTTACTTTTAGTTGTTTTAGTACCTCCATGAATTCCTGATAAGTAGGTGCACCTTCCTCTTCATCTCTGTTATCTGTTATATCCTCATTCTCTGAATCTGCCTTGTTGTTGTTTTTATATGGGTTCGTGAAATGTTTTTGTACAGGTTCGTGAAATCTTTTTTGTTTATTTTTCTGACAGTTTTTTTGGTGTTGTATTGTTGTTTTATGTATTCGAACAATTTCTTATCGTCTTTATTATTCGATTCTAATTCTTGCACTTGTTCAGAGATCCATGTGTTCTTCTTTCGTCTATAGAGTTTCAATGCTTCTTGTTTTTATTATATTGGTCCAGTTGTTCCTGTTCGGCACTCTGTAGCCATTTGTTTCTTGTGAGGTGCTTCAGTTGACTTTTTTGGTGACATTCGTCATCAAACCATTCTTTCAATTCTTTGTTTTTTCGGAATCCTATTATTTTTTCTGCTGTCTCTATTATGCTGTTCTTAATGTTTTTCCATTCCTCTTCTATTTCTATGTTCTCGTACCTAGCCAGTTTCTGTTCCAGTTGTTCTGTATATTGTTGCTTTTTTTCTTGCGTTTTCAGTTTGGCTATATTCCATTTCCTCCTTTTTCTTTTCTTATGATTATTTGCTTTGATTATTTTCACCTTAAGTTTTGCTATCAACAATATGTGATCGGTGTCCGCATTTGCCCCTCTATATGACCTTACGTCTTGTACTATTTGTGTCCACTTTTTCGAAATTAGAATATGATCTATTTGGTTTCCATCCATTCTTCCTGGTATCATCCATGTTATTTTGTGTTCTTTTTTATGTTTATGCCTAGTACTAATTACATATGTGTTTGTTGCTGCTGCTAGGTTGCAGATTTTTTCTCCATTATCGTTCGTAGTGTCATGAATGGTTTCTTTGCCTGCTACATTACGATTATAGTCCTCCTTTCCGATCTTTGCATTGAAGTCACCCAATATTATTAATATATCATTCCTCGGAATATTTTCACAGGTTTCTTCCAAGATGTCGTAGAATTCTGCTTTATCTTCTTGGCTTGCTTCTTCCGTGGGTGCATAGCAATTGACTATCGAGATGTTGGCTTGTTTATTTTCTATTCTTATGTAAGATATCCTTCCATTAACTGCTTTGAATTGTATCACTTTTTCCCTCAATTTTTTGCTCACCATAAATGCCGTACCATTGGTTCCCTGATTGCTTTCTCCCGCATAGTATATGCTAAAGTTTTTCTTCTCAATTTTTCCTTTTTTCTTCCATCGTATTTCCTGTAGGGCTAGGATTTCTAGTTCATATTTTTTCATTTCAACGGCTATTTCTTGCATCTTACCTACTGCTAGCAGGGTTCTAATATTCCAAGATCCCATTCTAATGGTTTCGTTCTTTTCTTCTTATTGAGATTCTTTCTTTCTTTTGTGTGCGTTATTTTGTTATCGTTAACCACTTGCATTGCTGAGTCTGTTTCCAGTGGTACTATCTTTTGATTTTCATCAGCTAGTTTTTTAGGAATGTTTCTACTTTACCGTCTTTTCTCCATCTCCATTTTTCATTACCATCCACGGTTAATCCATTGTAGTCCCTTTTAACATTTCTCCCCATGTCTCTTAATTCCTTACACTTTGCTCCTATTTCCTTCTAAATATTTCTTTCTAAGACTGTCATATCTTGGCTTATGAAAATCTTCTCCCCTTTGATATGTCTCAATTTACTTTTTTTCTTCATCACCTTATTTTTTTCTTCTATACTTTCCATTTTCAATAGACAGGTCCTGTCTCCCAGTTTATCTGCTTTCTCTATTTTTGTGTTCTCTTCCAAGTGCTGTTTGATGAAGTTTGTCATTTTTTCTTTTAGTGCAGCTTCATCATTCGTATCTATTTTTAGACCCGTTATTACTAGGTTATTTTGCGACATTTCTTTTTCACACCGTTCTAACCTAATCTCCAAGATATTTAGCTTTTTCTTTGTTTCCTCGAGTTCTGTCTTTACCTTATTGTACTGGTACTTTATACTCTACTAAATTATGTTAAACAAACGTTTCTGGCTATTACCACAGGCGTACGACAAGGAAACGTGAATGGTTGACCCTTCCCAGATTCTACGCCACTGGCGGAATTGCTATTTTAGTGCAATTTTTTTATTCTCCTATACATTCTATGTACATAACATACTCTTCATTCGTAACGATAAAGCCATTAGTTTTCGAGATATTTGAAGGTAAAAACGAAGGAGCATAATACATTAATCAAAATAAGTGTGACTTTTCATTTTTAACTTCAAATATCTCGAAAACTAATGACTTTATCGTTACGAATGAAGAGTATGTTATTTTCAGAACAGAAACGTTTCTTCAACATAATTTAGTAGGGTATAAGTATATAGTTCCAGAAGCACTTACCAAATTTCGTGTTGTTGTCCCATGCCTGTCAGGAAATATTCAAAAATAAATAAAATAAAAGTTTAACTTTGACACCCTGTATTTCGGTGATTATCAACTTTTGTACTAAGGTAAGTTAGCTCAAATCTACCTATTTTAACCTCAGGAATCTAAGGTTAAGCTATGGCCCATTCTTAACCAAACACCCTGTATAATGTATAATAATTATTATATTATCACAAATATTGGATACTAAAACTACTTAGTGTTAGTGACCGACTCCAAGTCAAGTGTTGAATAATAAACAGCCATAAAAAATTCGATAAAAAGAACAACGTAAAGAGCAACTATGGATATTCCCTATGGAGAATTCAATCTTTGGGGGTGTGGGAAGGAAGGTGGAGCGAGTGGAAGCGTAAGGAAATGAAGCAACAAACTTACAAATGGCCCGGAACGGCATTAAGCAGCAGCCGATCGTAGAATGCCCTGAAATGTTCAACCGCGATCTGTTTTTGGTTTACCGACCGAATCAAGACGCTTCTGAATTGCCATGTTAATAATGGGAGAATCGAATACGTGGTTATAAGAACTTTTCGAGGAGATTATTGGTATCGTGGATATTATTTTCATGATGATGGGGTTGTTAGGGCTGCGGTAAGTGCATACACAAGATGGCTTTAATAGATCTTGTATAAAAAATATAAGGTGTTACTTACAACAATTTTTTTATAACATTGTTAGAAGTGAATTGAACAAGAAAAAAAAGGAAAACATTTGTTTATAGAATATTATAGATACAGTAAAGTCTCGTTTTATGCGGTGTATAGTGTATACGTTCTACAGAAGAGCGCATATAAACAATCGCATAAAAAATACTTTACTTACATTGAAAAAGTACGGATAAGTTCCACAGTTTTCTAAAATCACATAAAATGGTGGAAGTTTGTCCACCAAAAATTGTATTTCTGATGTTTTTTTTCTCCATTGGGCCAAATAACATCTTAAAGAAAAAATTTAAAACGCAGACTAACGATATTCAGATTGCAAAACCTCTTCTAATGGAACATAAAACTACCTTACGACACTTAATTAAATGTTTCAATCCAGGAATCCAAATGTGCTGTTTACTAAACTGCAACTTTAAAAAAGGAACATAAACTCTTAAATACTTAAAAATTTAAATTCAATTTCAAAACAATTAGTACATTCTTTATTTCAATACCTCTAAATTTTAAAGAACCGCTTGGATTGACATGAAATTTGGCATACACATAGCTAACAAGTCAAAGAAAAAAGTGATATTGTGCCGATATGTACTTTTGCCCCGGGGGTGGTTTTCACCCCCTCTAGTGGGTGGTTTTCACCCCCTCTAGGGGGTGAAAAAATATTCGTCTAAAGTAAGTCCGGAAATGGACAAACTAACTAATTTTAAGTAACTTTTGCTCTATAGAGTTTTTTTACTAAGTCAATACTTTTCGAGTTATTTGCCAGTGAACATGTTCATTTTTTCAACAAAATAACCACGCTTTTAGAAGGTTTTTCGCAAATAACTCAAATAGTAAGTATTTGGCCGAAAAACATTCTTAGCAAAAATATAGCCTGCAAAAAATTTAAAAAATGGTGTATATATCACGTCTATATACCTAGTAGAAGCAGAGTTATAGCTAATTAAAAATAGGTTCATATTCGTCAAATTCCAAATGGAATACTTTAACGTGAAATAACCAAAAATGAAGCACATTTCGGGGAAAACTCATTACAACTTATTTAAAGTATTTAAAATAAGCTTAATTTTTGTTTCATATAAGAAATTTCTAGCATCAAAAGTAAACAAGTTACGCTCAAAATAAAATTAGTCCCTTTTTTTTTGGTTAAAAAATCGGGGAAAATCACCCCCTAATTAGTACCTCAAATGAACTTAATCGTTACGATTTCACAAGTTTCTGGACTCATGTATGTATTGTATATATGATCTGTAAGTTTCATCGGTTCAAAGTCCTTATTTTTGAAAGGGCTGTAGGTAATAGGGGTTGAACGAATCACTGATCACGAATGTATGCAAATTTAGAAACACCAAATCTTAATCAATTTGTTTCTTACAGAAAAACAAAAAAATATATTATATTCAGAAAAGTAATGCTGACCCTTTTGTTGTTGAAGATTTTCGGTATCTCTAACAATTTTTTAGTTATTTTGAAAAAAAGCATATTTTTCAAAATAAAATTTTTTAAAAATTTTATTTTAAAATCAAATTTTTTCAAAAATAAGCACTTTGAATCGATGAAACTTACAGATCATATAAACACGTCATAAAAAAAATAATTTGTGGAGCGGCAACGTTTAATTTCATTTAAGTTGCTAATTAGGGGGCGGTTTTCCCGATTTTTTTTTGCCAAACAAAAGGGGCCAACTTTATTTTGAGCGTAACTTGCTTAAATTTAATGCTAGAAACTTTTTATAAAAACAGAAATAAATCTTTTTTTAAACCCTTTAAAAAAGTTTAAATGGGTTGTCTCCAAAAAGTGCTTAATTTTTTGGATATTTCACTTTGAAATATTCTATTTGAAGTTTGGTGAATATGAATCTATTTTTCATTGGCTATGACTCTGGTTCTACGAGGTCCAGAGAGCTAACGCGTACATAATTTTATTCACAGGCTATATTTTTGCTAAGAACATTTTTTCCGACAAAATACTTACTTTCTGAGTTATTTGCGAAAAGCCTTCTAAAAATGTAGTTATTTTGTTGAAAAGTGAACATGTTCACTCGCAAATAACTCGAAAAGTGTCGACTTGGCGAAATAGCTCTAGAGAACAAAAGTTACTTAAAATTAGTCAGTTTATTCATGTCCGGACTTATTTTGGACATATATTTCTTTACACACAAGACGGGGTGAAAGTCACCCCCAGGGCAAAAGCACACATCGGCACAATATCACTTTTTTCTTTGACATATTATAAGCTATACGTATACCAAATTTCATGTCAATCCAAGCGGTTCTTTAAAATTTAGAGCAAAAACCGTGAAAGAATGTACTAAATTACCGATTATACCTTTCAATGCGAAACTCAGATTGATGTAGTAGCTACATGCTACATCATGTAACAAGGGGAATACCAGAATTGCAAACCCTCAGATTACTGATATCTGGATGTGAATAGTCAATATAAATTATTAAATTATACTAATTGTTAATTGTTAATAATAGAAATTTTTTGATGAAATACAAACCGCATTCTTTGTTTGTGACGTGTTCTGTCCACGATATTTTCAGAATTCTTATGTACACACACAGATCGAATGATTCTAGTTTTTTCATTGATGCTGCATTCAAGGTCCAAGCTTCCACTCCATGAAACACATTTTTGTTAAAAATAATTTTTAAAAATACTAAATTTAATTATTCAAAAAGTTTCTCAAGAAGACGGACAGCAGAAGTGTTAAACGTTAGTCGCGTTGCTATATATAGAGCCTGAGCCAGACATTAAACGCAAGGAGTTATTAGAAGACAACCTGATACCATTGCTACATAGGGTAGTTTTTAATCAGTGCTTATACGCATCCTGCAAAGGCGACTACAGCTAGAGAGGATCGACTTCTATAACTATGGGTCGTCAGAGATCGTCGAAGTAGATAGTGCTCGAACGCTACAAAATGAGTTGGTAGAAGCTACGGTTACAAGATTAAATACCCAAACTATATACGTAATCTGCTTTACGAACATGGCTTAAATACAAGAAGGCCATCTAATATACCTCCTTTGGCTTCTGCACATCGTAAAACCAGACGCTTGTTTGTAGAAGAACACATGAATTCGAGCAAGGCAAAATTGAGTAACGTGATGTTTAACTGAGAGTCCAGATTTCTGGCAAAGACCAGGCGAGCGCTTTTTACACTCCACAATTTAATAAACCAAGGCTTTTACTGGAGGTTCAATTATAGTTTGTGTTTGGATAACTTTAAATGGCCGCTCTGACCAAGTAGTAGTACTGACGGCAAAGCGGTACATTAACGAATTTCTTGAACCCAATGGGTCTAGAATTTATCGTTCGGCAAGATAATGCGAGGACAGGATAGTGCAAAATTATTTGACTACCCACAATATTCGGGTTATGGAATGGCCAGAGGGGATTCCAGATTTAAGTCCCATTTAACACATTTGGGATACACGGGATATTCGGGAAGCTCTTGAAGGATTGTTAACCACTAATAAACCTACATGTCGAGGAAGTTCTCGTAGAAGAATGGAAACAACTGATGGGAAGAATAGATCAAGAAATTATTTATTTGAAATATGATTGAAAGCAGGCCTGGACGTTACACAGAAGTTTGGCGGGATATAGAAGCCCATACACGCTATTATTTTTGTTTTAAAATAATTTTTAGTAACGCTGTTATTAAAGAAATAAATATGTAGACTTTTTCACATTTATCACTTTTTATTTTATTTTTACAAGAAAATATACAGCTCAGTAACAAAACATTGCTATATTTATAACCAAAAGAAAAGCTATATATATATATATATATATATATATATATATATATATATATATATATATATATATATATATATATATATATATATACATCCTACTATCAATTTGGCATCGATACATTATGCATTTACCATCGATTTGGCATCGTCTTGCAAAGTGGCATCTGTATATCGATGCCACTTTACACTACCTTAATAACTTTATTCCTGTACTTGCTACCAGAAGTCTAATCAGCTCGGTAGTTAGAGATTTGATTCCTTGATGTTACTTTAATATATCAGCTTTCCTTGTTTACCTCTTACTAAGTTATATAAGTTTATTCCATAAAATGTTTGAGTCCAAAATGATCGTACAGTGAAAATATTATATACATTTAGTTCAGTGTTTTACCGTTTTGTCGCTGCCGTTATATACATGAAAACGTATATCCCACTTTCATTATCAATCATTTTGGCATCAGAAATTTGGCATCACTGTTGAATACAATATTATTCACAACGAAAAATAGACAATTTGAGAATGTATATATTATTTTCATAAAGAAATCAGTCTGGCATCATGTTTTATTGTTTTCACCCAATTTTGAAAAAATGTGAAAACTTTGTATTATCCACGTCCGTCTGTCCGTCTGTCTGTAACCACAACTCCTCCGTCAATATACCAGCTAGAATGACAAATGAGGTATCAAATGAAAGCTGATAATCCAAGGATGGTACTAAAGGTGAGATATTTGACCTTGGCGGTCTGTCCGTCGGTCTTTACGACCGCGAATATAACTCCTCCATCATTATACCAGGTAGAATGACAAATGAGGTGTCAAATGAAAGCATATAATCCAAGGATGGTACTAACGGTGAGATATTTGACCTAGGCTGTCTTTCCGTCGGTCCCTCCGACCGCAAATATAACTCCTCCGTCATTATACCAGGTAGAATGACAAATGAGGTGTCAAAAGAGAGCTTATAATACAAGGATGGTACTAAAGGTGAGATATTTGACTTAGGCGGTCTGTGACTCGGTCCCTCCGACCGCGAATATAACTTATCCGTCATTATACCAGGTAGAATGACAAATGAGGTGTCAAATGAAAGCTGATAATCCTAGGATGGTACTAAAGGTGAGATATTTGACCTAGGCTGTCTTTCCGTCGGTCCCTCCGACCGCGAATATAACTCCTCCGTCATTATACCAGGTAGAATGACAAATGAGGTGTCAAAAGAAAGCTTATAATACAAGGATGGTACTAAAGGTGAGATATTTAACTTAGGCGATCTGTGCGCCGGTCCCTCCGACCGCCAATATAACTCCTCCATCATTATACCAGGTAGAATGACAAATGAGGTGTCAAATGAAAGCTTATATTCCAAGGATGGTAATAAAGGTGAGATATTTGACCTAGGCTGTCTTTCCGACGGTCCGTACGACCGGGAATATAACTCCTCCGTCATTATACCATATAGAATGAGAAATGAGGTGTCAAATGAAGGCTGATATTCCAAGGATGGTACTAAAGGTGAGATATTTGACCTACATGGTCTGTACGTCGGTCCGTCCGACCGCGAGTATAACTATTCAATCATTATACCAGGTAGAATGATAAATGAGGTGTCAAATGAAAGCTTATAATCCAAGGATGGTACTAAAGGTGAGATATTTGGCCTAGGCAATCTTTCTGTCGGTCCGTACGACCGCGAATATAACCCCTCCGTCGTTATACCAGGTAGAATGACAAATGAGGTGTCAAATGAAAGCATATAATCCAAGGATGGTACTAACGGTGAGATATTTGACCTAGGCTGTCTTTCCGTCGGTCCCTCCGACCGCAAATATAACTCCTCCGTCATTATACCAGGTAGAATGACAAATGAGGTGTCAAAAGAAAGCTTATAATACAAGGATGGTACTAAAGGTGAGATATTTGACTTAGGCGGTCTGTGACTCGGTCCCTCCGACCGCGAATATAACTTATCCGTCATTATACCAGGTAGAATGACAAATGAGGTGTCAAATGAAAGCTGATAATCCTAGGATGGTACTAAAGGTGAGATATTTGACCTAGGCTGTCTTTCCGTCGGTCCCTCCGACCGCGAATATAACTCCTCCGTCATTATACCAGGTAGAATGACAAATGAGGTGTCAAAAGAAAGCTTATAATACAAGGATGGTACTAAAGGTGAGATATTTAACTTAGGCGATCTGTGCGCCGGTCCCTCCGACCGCCAATATAACTCCTCCATCATTATACCAGGTAGAATGACAAATGAGGTGTCAAATGAAAGCTTATATTCCAAGGATGGTAATAAAGGTGAGATATTTGACCTAGGCTGTCTTTCCGACGGTCCGTACGACAGGGAATATAACTCCTCCGTCATTATACCATGTAGAATGAGAAATGAGGTGTCAAATGAAGGCTGATATTCCAAGGATGGTACTAAAGGTGAGATATTTGACCTACATGGTCTGTACGTCGGTCCGTCCGACCGCGAGTATAACTATTCAATCATTATACCAGGTAGAATGATAAATGAGGTGTCAAATGAAAGCTTATAATCCAAGGATGGTACTAAAGGTGAGAAATTTGACTTGAACTATCTGTCCGTCGGTCTGTCCGACCGCGAATATAACTCCTCCGTCATTATACCAGGTAGAATGACAAATGAGGTGTCAAATGAAAGCTTATATTCCAAGGATGGTACTAAAGGTGAGATATTTGACCCAGGCTGTCTTTCCGTCGGTCCGTACGACCGCGCATATAACCCCTCCGTCGTTATACCAGGTAGAATGACAAATGAGGTGTCAAATGAAAGCTGATAATCCAATGATAGTACTACAGGTGAGCGATTTGACCTAGGCTGTCTTTCCGCCGGTCCGTACGACCGCGACTATAACTTCTGCGTCTTTATACCAAGTAGAATGACAAATGAGGTGTCAAATGAAAGCTGATAATCCAATGATGGTACTACAGGTGAGCGATTTGACCTAAGCTGTCTTTCCGCCGGTCCGTACGACCGCGACTATAACTTCTGCGTCTTTATACCAAGTAGAATGATAAATAAGGTGTCAAATGAAAGCTTATAATCCAAGGATGGTACTAAAAGTGAGATATTTGGCCTAGACAATCTTTCTGTCGGTCCGTACGACCGCGAATATAACTTCTCCGTCATTATACCAGGTAGAACGACAAATAAGGTGTCAAATGTAAGCTGGTAATACAAGGATGGTACTAAAGGTGAGATATTTGACCTAGGCGGTCTGTCGGTGCGTCCGTCCGACCGCGAATGTAACTCCTCTATCATTATACCAGCTATAATAATAAATGAGGTGTCAAATGAAAGCTTATAATCCAAGGATGGTACTAAAGGTGAGATATTTGAGCTGGGTACTCTTTCTGTCGGTCCGTACGACCGCCAATATAACTCCTCCGCCATTATACCGGGTAGAATGACAAATGAGGTGTCAAATAAAAGCTTGTGGGTGAAAACCTAGGACTTACGAAGTCCAATTTAAAAATAGGGCATATCAGAGATATGCCTTAGACATCATAGAAGACAATGACACAGAAAAATCAAACAAGCAATATGTCAAAAGGGCCTTAGTTATGTATCTTCGGTCCTGTTGGTCCAATCGTGATGTATAGCACCTCAAATGATAGGATTTGACAAACAGAATACAATGAGAGAAAAATCAAATACAACCTCATGTCAAAAGGGCCTTAGTCGCGTATCTTCGGTCCTATAAGACCAATCGTGACGTACGGCATCTCAAATAATAGGACTTGACAAATAAAATACAATGACACAGAAAAATCAAATACAGCAACAAGTCAAAAGGGCCCTAGTTATGTATATCTAGTCCTATTGGTCCAATTGTGACGTACAGCAGCTGAAATGGTAGGGTTTAATGAACAGAATACAATGACACAGAAAAATCAAATACAGCAATATGTCAAAAGGGCCTTATTTACGTATCTTCGCTCCTATTGGTCCAATCGTGGCGTACAGCACCTAAAATAACTGGATTTGACTAATATAATACAATGACGTATGAAAATCAATTACAGCATCATGTCAAAAGGGCCTTAGTCTTGTATCTACGGTTCTATTGGTTCAATCGTGACGTACAGCGTCTGAAATGATGGGATTTAACTGGCAGAATAAGATGGTGTAGACAAATGAAAATGACGGCATGTAATAACACTTTAAAATTGTAGAAATAAAATGGATTAACACACATGGTATGACATATTAGGTGAGAGTATTTAACAAATAGAATACGATTACATACGTCCAGGTTTTGACAAGCGACTTCTCTACATATGATAAACGCGAAAGGGCCCCAACGTTCACTGCTCGACATAGGCCTCCCGTTCACTGCATATACCCACTGCTTTCTGACGCTGTGACTTGAGAGGATAGGATTTAACGAATAGAACGACAAAGAAGACTAAACAAGGCAGCTCACGGGAAAAACACAACTGTCCGTTTTATACTCTACAGGGAAGCATCAAATATTCAACGTAAGAATATATTAGAGTATAACGGTATGATAAATCTTTTTCTTCTTTTTTTCATTTAGTGCATTCCGTACTTTTTTAAACATAATCAGGAGAAGTTGTTGAATTTCTGAAGTCTATAAAAGAATTTCTTAACAAACCTTTTTTTAATTGTGTTATGGATTATTTTTAAGAATGTGTTTAAAAGGCAGTTCGCAGGCTTATTGTTCAATGGTCTTATCACTTTCAAGCGCCTGTCTTTTTTGTAGGACTATTAATTGTTACTTGTGATTTCAACCATTCTAGCGGGGCAATGCCTTTTCTATAACTGAAATGAATATTGTTATCCATTTAATTTTTTTCCTCAATTAATTGAATGCCTCCTACTGGTGTTTGGTCTAAGCTTACCGCTTTTCCCCATTTAAGCTAAACTGCTCGTCAAAAGTTAGGGATATAGAAAATTATGCTCATTTTCATAGCTAATTTTTTCGAGAACAGATTAACGGATTCCACTATTTTTTTTTAATATTTTAGATTTTTCTTTAGTATTTACACAGTTGTGCAAAGGTTTACACAAACTTCTTTTTTGTACTTATACCGAGTGGTAGGTATAAGTACAGAAAAGAAGTTTGAGTAAACCTCTTGATAGGTATTAGTTACGTATCTTCACTCCCATTGGTCCCAACGTGTCGTACGGCGGCTCAAATCATTGGAATCAGCCAACAGAATACAATGACTAGGGAGCGGATTTATATGCGATCAATTTTGATGAAATATTCGCATATATATGCGGTAAAAAATTACGAAATATGCGCAAGATATGCACAAAAATTCAAAAAATGCGCATTTCGGGAAACCACAAATTTTCTGTCTTATTTAGTTATCTTATTTATTATTTTTCAAATAAAATCATTTTTTATATATGCAATTTATTCACAGTTTTTACAAAAACTGCTACCAATAGTTACCTATTTAAAATAAAACAACAATATCACTATAAATATATCTTCGATTATAATTCACTACAATGTGTTTTTCCAAATTCTTTACGAGGAAACATATTCTTTGATCAGACAAAATATTTTTATAACTTGAAAAACTCCTTTCAACATCGATAATTGGTGCGTATTTAAAATAACTTGTTAATTTCCGTTAGAAAATCGTAAAACTTTGGCTAAAGGTGTAAATTCTCTTAACAATAGAGGATTTAAAAAATCACCAGAATTATAGGTAGGTACCTACCCTAATAGCACAAGGACGTCCAATGGACGTCCTTCACGGACTTTAGGGACGTCCATTGGACGTCCGTTTTCGTCCGAGGAACGTCCTTTATACGTCCTATTTTGGTCCAAATGTCGCGCTACCGAACGTCCATTGGACGTCCATCTAATGTCCGAGGGGACATATATTGGATCTTAATCGGACGTAAATTGGACCTTAATCGGACGTCCTAGGGGACGTAAATTGGACCCTAATCGGACGTAAATTGGACCTTAATCGGACGTAAATTGAACCTTAATCGGACGTAAATTGGACCTTAATCGGACGTAAATTGAACCTTAATCGGACGTAAATTGGACTTTAATCGGACGTAAATTGGACCTTAATCGGACGTAAATGGGACCTTAATTGGACGTAAATTGGACCTTAATCGGAGTAAATTGGATCTTAATCGGACGTCTTAGGGGACGTGAATTGGACCTTAACAGGACGTCCAATTTTGGTCCAAATTCCACGTTGCCAAACGCCCAATGGAGGTCCACCTAACGTCCGAAGGGACGTTCGGTGGACGTCAATTGGGCCTTCATAGGACGTCCCAGTTTGGTCCAATGTATTGCTGCCGATCATCCATCTAACGTCCTGGGAGGACGTTCGGTGGACGTCTAGAGACGATATTTATACCTGTGGAGAATGTATTGTGGGAAATAAAAAATATATTTTTTAAGGAATTTATATTACATCTTATATTAATTTACAATTATTGGATATTAGATTATTTACATTAAATTATAATTACATTTCTCCAAGAAATTAACGCACCACCTTAAAAATGGGCCATTTTGATGTCTCGAATTTCCTAAAGCCATTGTCCCATCTAAGTGATTTTTTTAATAATATTATAGCCTAGGCTATATGGGCTACCTCCATAAGCTTGTCATGCACGGGGAGCTATACTGTAATAATATTATATCACATCGCTGAGGGAACTCTACATTACATATACTTTTCGAATCAAAACTTTTATTCTCTTAATATTATTACTTAAAAAATATATACTACATTCGTCTCGCTAAACTCGAAAAATAACTTATAAACCATAAAAATCTCCAAAAATATAAATGACATAAATGAGAATTGGCACAATTATTATTATGGTTTTAAGTTGATTTTTCGGATTTAACTACAATATTATGCAAAAAATTATGTTATATCGCAGATTTAAAATGGGTTTATCTCGAAAACAGTTATATTAAGTTTAGCGAGATGATTGTAGTACACTTTTTTTAAGTAAAAATATTAAGAGAATAAAAGTAGACTGGTACGCAGTCTGATTTTTGCATAAGAGTTTAATGAAATGGTAACAAATCAATTGGAAGTTCTGTCCGACAAAATACATGGAACGTTTTCGGTAGTCTGATGTTCCAAGTTTTTAACCTGTTCCACAATTAAAACTTCCCCGGTTCCAGTATTCCCGTACATCAAAGTTTGTCCGACTAGACACCGTGAAGCTATTAACAAATTTTCAGCTTGCTGTTAATCAACTTTTTTTATTACGCGGGATCCAGGTCTATAAATGAATACAATAAATAAGTAGGTAGGTACATATTATACACTTATTTATACGAGTACAATTAATAGTAGAGCTGGTTTTTGGGATGTTACAAGCAGCATTTGCATTTCCACAGAGATACTTATGACAGAAATAATAAAATACCGAGACGGACTATTATTATAATAATTTACAATAGGACCCGACGGCCGACGCTATAGGGACAGGTAAAATTTATGACTGAACAATGCACCGAGCATCGATACAAGCAATATGTACCGGTCGAAGGTTATTTTTTATTGTGCCAAATGGACGTATATAGTACCTACCTTTAAAAATCGAATACACAAATTAAAAGATATTTAACAACCATAAAGATTTGTCAAACTCTATCACCGACTTCATGAAAACAAGTATTACTACATTCTTTGATGGTTTTTGCTGTAAATTTTAAAGGATTGACATGAAATTTGGCATACGCATAGCTAACATGCCAAAGAAAAAAAGTGATATTGTGCCAATGTGTGCTATTGCCCTGGGGTGAGTTTCACTCTTTCTCTGGGGTGAAAAACGTTCAAAATAAGTCCGGACTTCGATAAACTGATTAATATTAAGCAACCTTTATTCCATACTTACAAAGTATGTGTACTTACAAATTAGTATGTGAATTTGGGGGGTGAGTTTCACCCCGAGGAGGGGTGATATACAAAATATAGATAGATACACAAAAGATATACAAAAATGTTTCAAAACATCGAAAAAATGTGGTAAAATGCAAATATACATATCATATTATGATAAAATTGCGATTTTGGCGATTTGCCTTTTTGGATAGAATGATGATGATGTTGATTAGGATAAAACTGCGAAGAATTTTTTTATCGAAATATAGTAAAAAATATGAAAAATATACCAAAAAGCTTGAAAAAATATGTAAGTATGTAAGGAAAAACATAAATAATTAAATAAACTTTTGACAACATAACACAAAAGTTTGAAACACTCACTATTTGGATTGGTTGTCCTGGCTTGTGATTTTCTTCTTTGCAGATGACGCTCACGGATCGATGTCAATGTCCAACGGACGTCCGAGCACGGACGTCCAATGGACGTCCAAAGGACGTTCATATTTATTCAACACGTAAGTACGTCCAACGTCGGACGTCCGAAGGACGTTCATTTATAGTCCATCCGCATTAGGACTAAAACTGGACCTATTTTGGGCACACGTACGCTCAACTTCAAAAAGATGCTCTCAATATTCATCTGTAGTAAGGATACATTGATAAAAATTATATTTTTGCTTATTAGAATTAACCACCAAACTTCTATCATCTTGGTAACGGGAATAATAAAACATTATAAAGTCCACTTTACATCAACAATAATTGAACAAGAAATTGACGACAAGTTATTCAAGGTCAAATTTGGCTTATACAAAACACAATTCTACTTCCAATTTTGCCGTGAATAAACAGAAAATAAAGAAATTTGACAAAATAAAACATATCCAATTGTTCTATTTCATCAAATTCCTTCATTTTCTTTTACAAATCATACATTTTGTACTCGTCAAATTTGGCCTTGAATAACTTAGTCAATTTCTTGTTCAATTTATTGTTGATGTAGAGTGGACATAACGAATAATTTACCGATCAGATTTTCACACTTTACATAAAAACAAAAACATGTATTAGATATTAAACTACATATACAGTTTTGAATTAAATATGATTTATAATCTTTTCCATTTAAACTATTTTATTAACATAATTAAGTTAATATTTTATCAAATAATTTTGCTGTTTAATCCCCTTATTGGTAGAATATGTCCAATATGGACGATTGGAAAAGGTCCGTATTTCGTCCGAGTACGGACGTCCAAAGGACGTTCATATTTATTCCACCCGAAGGACGTCCAAGACCGGACGTCCGAAGGACGTACATATTTAGTCCACCCGAAGGACGTCCAACGCCGGACGTCCAAAGGACGTACATATTTAGTCCACCTGAAGGACGTCCAACGCCGGACGTCCAACGCCGGACGTCCAAAGGACGTACATATTTAGTACACCCGAAGTACGTCCAGCGTCGGACGTCCAAAGGACGTCCGTTTATGGTCCATGGACGTTAGGACCAAAAATTGACCTATTTTGGACGTCCAAAGGACGTCGTGTGCTATTAGGGTATTAAATATAACAAAAGTATATAAAATTCGGATTTCCGGGTAAAACATCCTTCGTCATTTTAACATCCTACAATCATTTCATAACGGCGGCGTATTATCCTATAAGTACTTTGTGTAGAGATCGTTTATTTTCTAAGAAAAAATGAAAGGCGGTTAATGAGCTGTCTCTCTTGGTTCTCGAATTAATACAGACCACAGCCTGTGCGTGGAAATATTTTGTCGAATTAAAAAATTTAAATTTTGTTTTGGACTAATGAAATAAAACATTTTAGTAGTTCCAAAATGACACAAAATCTAGGCATCGGATAAAAAAGTTTATTTGAAGAAAGTGTATTTTTTTGTTCTTCTTAATGGCGGTACAGGCTCGTTTTTTTAATATTGTATTTAATTACAGAATAATTTTCAAATATTACCTAATATATTTTTCAAATTGGGCTCTGTACCGCCATTCTTTATTATATTACGGATACGTCTGCCAAATATCTTGAAAAAATATTCAAAATTACAGCCGCAATCTTGGAACGCGTTTTGGCTACCTGTTGATCGCTACTGTATCACCTTAAACAATTTTTTAAACAAATTCACAAAAATAATTTTTTCATTACGAACGATTTTTTAGATAAGTTGGGTTATTCTGAGCAAAAAAGGTATCTTGAGATTTTTCTCTAAAATTGATTTTTGTCGAGTTATATGGCCATTTTCGCATTTTTCAGGTTTTAAATCGCGTATAACTCGACAACAATCAATTTTAGAGAAAATTGACAAGAGACCTTTTTTGTTCAGAATGTCCAAAATTATCTAAAAAAAAATTGTTCAAAGTGAAAAAATTATTTTTGTGGATTTGTTTAAAAAATTGTTTAAACAATTTTTCGACCACGGCACCTTGTGAATATGTTATAAGGACCTCTTTTTGAGTAAGTTTGTGCAAAAAAATCGAATCGGAATAATTTCACTAACAGGGGCGACGATAAATCCGGGACTATAGCGCTAATTATTAATAATTAAAAATAACAGCTTTGTAATAAAATAATGACAAAAATCTCTTAAGGACCTTGAAGCAAGGGTTTGAAACTTGATCTGCTCACTTTTTAATTTCATAATAATAACTTTTAATCGAGTTATTAAGACTTAAAAATGGCCATTTTCGCATTTTTCAAATTTTTAATCGCATATAACTCGACAACAATCAATTTTAAACAAAAATGACAAGACACCTTTTTTGCCCAGAATGACACAAGTTATCTAAAAAAAATTGTTCGAAATGAAAAAATTGTTTTTGTGAATTTGTTTCAAAAAAATTTTTTAAACAATTTTTCGACCAATGCACCGCCCGGCACCCTTTGGATATGTTATAAGGACCTCTTTTTGAGTAAGTTTGTGCAAAAAAATCGAATCGGAATAATTTCGCTAGCGGGGGCGACGATACTGCCCGGTCTACTTTTGATGCTGATGGTGATAGGATAGATACTTTTTATATAACAAAAATAAAACTTTTTTTAAACTCTTTAAAAAATTTGTGGCGGGTTTTCCCCGAAAAGTGCGTTATTTTTTGGACATTTTACGTTGAACTAGTCGATTTGGAATTTGACGAATAAGAACCAACTTTTGATTAGCTCCAACTCTGTTTTTATTGTGTGTCCAGACTTCATACATACATCATTTTTTTTTACTGTTTTATAAGCTTTATATTTGCTAGGAATAGTTTTTCGATCAAATACTTACTTTTTGATTTATTTGCGAAAAACCATCTAAAAACAAAAGTTACAAGGAATTTAATTAGTTTATCCACTTACGGACTTATTTGGACCTATATTTTTTCACACTCGAGAAGGGGGTGGTACTCATCCCCAGAAAAAAAGCACACACTGGCACTCTGATGTTCATTTCGCGAAATATCGCAGGGTTCGTATTTAAAATTTTTAATTTACTCCTCACCCCTTTCCGTGGGGGTTCGTTTTTGGTATCATTCGATAGACTTTTGAAAAATATTGAACACGCATTTTTTAGTTTTTCGATCTGACGTTCATTTCGCGAAATATTCGCTTTTTTGTGAAACTTTGTGACTCGCCCATCATTTCTTCAGATTTGGGAACACTTAATAATCGGAGGGGGCCAAGTCAGGAGAGTAAGCCGCATGAGAAAGTAATTAGAACCCCAACTCGAATTTTTGCTACTGTCACAACGCTCTTGTGAGTCGATGTATTGTCTTAGGTCTTGAGAACACTTTTTTCTTCTGCTTATGGAGTCGTTTTTCATTCATCACATACCGGAACTCACCACATAAATTTTGAAGACCCTGACATCAAAACTGTATTAAATTATATGTGATCTAAGTAAGTTAATGAAAAGTCAGAATAGATAGAGTAGAACACTTATAAAAAAAATTGTAACAAGCAATTGGACATCGTAAGTTCTAATTTTTCACAAAAAGTGACAGGAAGTTGAACCGGCAGTCGATATTTGAACCCTTCGTGTAACTTTTTGTCAGCTGATATGACGGATGAATTTTGTTCACCTACAGATATGGACGAACAGACAGGCATGAAACCGGAAGTATGTATTTGTTCTGGTCTTTCTTAGTCGTGTTGACCAATAGTTTGTACTATTTCGACGAATTTAAAACAGTACTTTCGGTTGCAACTCTGGAACAGGCAGTCCGAGGTCAAACTTCTCACATGTAATATCATATTTTGGTTATAGGCTTTCATTTGACACCTTATTTGTCATTCTTTCTGTCCTACTAATAGACGAGTTGTGTTTATTGACGGACAGACATGGATAATTCTAGGTTTTCACATTTAATGATAAAAACAATAATTATACAATTCAGTTAACCTGACTATATCATTGTGATAATGACTTCTTATCTAAAAGTGACAACGGCAATAATTGCCGTTGTAATAATTATTATTCCATTCACTCACGATAAAATATCGCAAAACCTCCAGATTTTAAAGAACCGCTTGGATTGACATAAAATTTGGCACACACGTAGCTAAAATGCCAAAGAAAAAAGTGAGATTATGCCGATATGTTCTCTTGTCCTGGATGTGACTTTCACCCCTTCTTGGAGGTGAAAAAACATACGTGCAAAATAAGTCCGGAAGTGGATAAACTGACTAATTCTAATTCTAAGCAAATTTTGTTCTATAAAAGTTTTAGGTCAATACTTTTCGAGGTATGTGCGAGTGAGTATGTTTATTTTTCATAGAAAAACACGTTTTGGACGGATTTTCGCAAATAACTCAAAAAGTAAGTATGTACATATTTTATCGAAGAAAATATTCCTAGCAATAATATAGCTTATGAAAAAGAGGTGTCAGTATAAGGTCTGTAGACCCAGTAGAAGCAGGGTTGCAGCTAATGAAAAATAGGTTCTTATTCGTCAAATACCAAATCGAATATTTCAACGTAAAATAACCAAAAAAATAAAGCACTTTTCGGGAAACACTCATCATAACTCTTTTAAAGTGTTTAAAAAAAATTTTTTTTGGTGTTTTTAAAACAGTTTCTAGCGTGAAAAGTAAGCAAGTTACGCTGAAAATAAAATCGTTCCCTTTTTTTTGGCAAAAGAAAGTCATGAAAATTAATTGTTACCGCTTCACACGTTACTTTAGATAAATGTATTGTTTATACAGGGTGTCTCCGAAAATAGTGCGTTCCTTTAAGGTGTGGATATAATACACAATTTAGAACAAAAAGGTGTTGTAACATTTTTTCCTAAAGTTAACCGTTTCAACAAAAATTACGTTGTTCTCCATAAGAGTAAATTTTTATTTTCATAAATTTATATGACCTGGCAACATGGCGTAGAAGAACCTGTGACTGTGAAATTTAATCTAATGGGACCCCTTGTTTATTTACTAATTGAGTATCAATTTGCATATCAAAATGTATTTTCGTTTTTTGGTCAAACGGCTGAATTTAGAATAAAATGTTATAAGACTTTTTTGCTCTACATTGTGCTTTCTATCTATACCTTTAAGGAACGCACTATTTTCGGGGAAACCCTGTATATGATCTGTAAGTTGCATTGGTTCAAAATGCTTATTTTTGAAAGGGGTTTTGTTGAAAGGCCTCGAACGAATCACTAGTCACGAGTATGTATATGCAAATTTTGAACAGCCATATCTTAACCAATTTTTGTCTTCCAGAAAATCAAAAAATTCCAAATATTTAAAAAAGCAACACCTACATTTTTTACTCTTTGAGATATTTGGTATCACTAATGATTTTTAAGTTATTTTGACAAAAGTCTTTTTTTCAAAATTAAAGATTTAAAAAAATTTACTTTAAAACCAAATTTTTCCACAAATAAGCACTTTGAACTGATGAAACTTACAAACACAAACAATACATAAAGTTACTTGTGAAGTGGTAACGATTAATTCCATTTGGGCTGTTAATTAGAGGGAGTTTTTAGAATATTTTTAACCAAAAAAAAAGGAACAACTGTATTTTGAGCGTAACCTGCTTACTCTTGCTGCTGGAAACTTAAAAAAAAATAAAAATAAACGTTTTCTTAAACACTTTAAGAAAGTTGTAATAAGTTTTCCCAGAAAAGTGTTTCATTTTTTTTATTTCACGTTAAAATATTCGATTTGGAATTTGAGATATAAGAGCTTATTTTTCACTATAGTCTGTTTTTAAACAAGAGGAGTCATTCAAATTTCCCGCGCCGTACACCTTGTTTGTAATTGGTACAACCTCAGGCAATTTTACTCATATCAAATTTTGACACTATTGGCATTTCATAGGTCAGTTTATTTATTTTATCAGCAATTTTTGTATTTTCTGCGTTCTTCCTTTTATTTTTAGATTTTTAGTCAAGATTACCGTCAAAGGCCGATATGATCAACCAAAAAAGAAGATTTATCTGATGATATTTCTAGTGACTTTCTTGGGTGTGAATCTGCCATTTAGTTTACCTACTCCTCTTGGTTTTAAAACAAAGCTTAGCAATAACTCTGCTTCTACTGGGTCTACAGACCTTACACATATACCATTTTTTACTTTTTTATAAGCTATATTTACTATTTGCTAATTTTTTTTCAATAAAGTACCTACTTTTTGAGTTATTTGCGAAAAACCATATAAAAACGTTTTATTTTTTTTTGTTGAAAAATGAACATATTCACTCGCAAATATCTCTAAAAGTATTGACTTAGTGAAAAACGCTATAAAATAGAAGTTGCTTAGAATTAGTCAGTTTATCCAATTCCGGACTTATTTGAACGTATTTGTTTTCATACCCTATAACCGACGAAACTCACCTCCAGATCAAAAGCACATATCGGCACAATATCACTTTTTTTCTTTAACATATTAGCTATAGGTACGTGTCCCAAATTTTATGTCAAACCAAGCGTTTCTTCAAAATTCTGACCAAAAACCCTAAGTAAATTAAACGAAAATATAAAATGAATTTTTCAAACAAATATTTTAAGTCGGTATGAGAAATTTTAATTTAACAGATGAAATCAAATAAACACAATTCAACTCGTAAAATATTTAGACCCTTGCTTGGTAATCCAGCTGAACAGGTAAAGAACCTACCTTTTATGTAGTTTATAATCTGAGAGGATGGAATATTTTACCAAAATATTCCATCCTCTAAGTTTACAATAGACCTTTTCTACCTGTCCTCAAAAGATCGGTATTTTTAACTCGTGGCAACGTCGAAAAGCGGCAAAATGATGGGAAATACACATTTTTATGTGGTGGAAGTCAAAATGGTTATGAAGTGTAAAAATTTTTGTATATAATTTAAATTTTTAAAATTAAAATTTTAGAAAACTGAGAACGATACAGGGCGTTAAAAAATGCGCTCAACAAACATACACGAATTAAAATTCGAAAATGATAGTATTTCTTGGTGATGCCAAATGACTGCAACATGAAAAGATGACATAATGATAGCGGGATGTATATATATATATATATATATATATATATATATATATATATATGAATCACATATTTCAGAAACCCCACAAGTACGCTGAATATCATTTTATATGTTGGACAAAAAATTGATTTGCAATCAACTCCTGTTATTTATTACAATTTTAATGAGATGTTTGTGTGCATATGAGTGCTTTACAATGATTTTCTTCATTTTGAATATTAATTTTTCTTTTTTGGCAATTTTTGTACTTACGGGGTTTTTAAATTACAGGCTAAAATAAAAATTATTACTTGCAAAAAAGTAAGATGTTTATTCAGTTACATACATTAAATATGTCGTAAATACAAAATTAGTCAAGAACGTCATGTGGGTCATCTATGTCTACTACTGGCCATCCAAATATCTCCTCGTAGAAGCTCTGAACATTGATGTCATCTGGTAAGTAGAGTTTTAATTTCTGTATTTTTCTCTCATTTTTTTCACATTAATTGCTATATGCCCTTCTGGATATGCTGCCATCTTTGGGAGAATAGGTTTTGAGTTGGTCTTACTTAATTGATATTCAAACTGTACAGTTGAGTTAATAAAATCAGGTGTTACAACTTCTTCTTCTTTAAGTACCGTGCCCAAAATTTAGGCGTGGGTAGCTTCCATAACAATTTGCCGATATCGTTCTCGATGTTGCGCGATCTACAACATAACCAGGTTTTCTTGAATCATGAGTAAAGTGCATGAAGGATGCAATCATGCAATAGCAAAAGGTTTTTCATTTCATTAGTAACTCCACGACCGTTCGAGTCAACTGAGACACAATTTTGCTTAGAGTACTTGGGTCACCATGACTAGTCTATTATCATATCAGTATGCACTACATAAATAGAAAATGTCTGTCTTTGACTGGAATTCGCTATTAATTCCACGTAATGCATTGCAGGTAAATCCGATCTGTTTTCTTCATTTTTCGTTTGACTACAGCAAAATCTCTATCACATGTAAGACAACTGTGACCTCTAATAGGGAAATACTGATTAATTGTCTCAAAACGTCCTGTAAATGCCAGGGCGGCACATAGTCGAACCAATGTATGGTTTTTATTCTGTCCTGCACATCCGTCCGAAAATATATGCAGGTGTCCTGTAGTTTCAGGCAGAACAGAATCTATATAGCGCATTATGTATGAACATATATCATTACAACCTTTTTTGCAACGCCTTCATGATTTACGTAAAACATTTTGATGGAGATAAAATACCTCTTGAACTAGAATATTGGGAAGCAATAAATTTTAGAGAACACTAATAAGAAATTTAGTATTTTCCAAATAGTCCTTGCCACTGCGCACAATTCACGTTTTACACTATGTAGTACAGAAACCCCTCAAATGTGGTACTTACGGAATTTCTGCATTACACGGTTAAATACGGTATTGTCTAAATACACTAAATAGTCGAACAACGGCGGGGTTTCTGAATTACATGGATGAAATGCGTCTTTTAGAACCCATACCCAATATAACCTAAATTTTCGTTAAAATGTTACTTACGGGGTTTCTGAAATATGTGATTCATATTTATTGGCTATATTGTAATTAAAATAATTAGTTAAAAACTACAAACGTCCTTATAATTGGCCCCTTTTTCGCTTTGATCAGTGTATTTTCAAAGTACCTGACAAAAAAGTAATAATTTAAAAACTAAATAAATTTATTCAAAAATTTTCTACAGACAAATTCGATGTGGATTTAAATAAGCATTATTTCCTCACCGTTCGCAGGATTTTTCTGCTTGTCAATTTTCAATCAAACTTCATCCCGATTCATGACCGGCTTAAAAAATCCTCGGCATATTTGAAAGTAAAATGCGACGATACCCCGTATCAATTACATGGTCCTTTAAGCAGACGTTGGCTTCTACATAAAAATTCACCCTCGCTCTCTTTAAAAGAAAAGTTTAAAAACGATTAGTGATCTACTTATGCCATCGTCGTTAATCGAAATATCTTAGATGAAAATTGATATTGGAATTTTTAATAGTCGAAAGAAGAGGGTTGAAACGAGTTTCCTCTGTAATAATCTGATCTGTGTGCAATTTGAATTTAAATGTTTAATCAAAGCCGAAGTTTTTGAAAAACGGGGAAGAAATGTTTGAATTTTAAGGTGTGCGCAGAAAACTAAACGAATCACAGCGGGTTTAGAAAAAAATCTTTGGAAAAAATGCTATAAAATGCTGATATACAAACCCTTTCGCTCGGGAACTTATTTTGTCTCTACGCTTAAGCATTCCTTTTGCACCATCGAGTGATGCCCAGAACAATTCTTGGAATATAATTTGACCAATAAGAATAAAATTACTTGATTAAAATTTACATGAAAACTAGGGGTGCTCCAATAAATTAAAATAAAATAAAAATAAAATAAAACGTTTTAAATTGCATTAACACAATAATTTTTGAATTCAATATACAGGGTGTCCAGAAACTCTACCGACAAGTGTCTTGTAATTAGATTTTCTTAAATACCTCCAGAATGCTTCTAGTTAGAAAAACAAAAATTGGTACGCATAATTTATCCTCCAGAAATAAATCGATTCCATCCCTTACAAATTTATAAGCACCAGTCATAGGCGTCCGTTTTGGGTAGAGCAACGGATATTTTATCGCTTAACTTTTTTGTCTTTAACTTTTAAGCATTTTTGACTCTGGGTTATTAAATTTTGTAGTGTTATAGTACTAAAAGTTACTCTTGCTTTAAGTCGGTTGGATACCTGGTTTTCTAGAAAAATCGATTTGAAACTTTTTCATTCTTTGAATTTGAAAAACCATTGAAAAAATTTTTCAAAAAAAGCGGTGTATTTTATTAAATTAAAACAAGAGTACCTTTTAGTATTATAAAACTTCATAATTTACTCATCTAGTGTCAAAAATGCTTAAAAATGAAAGACAAAAAAGTTATGCGATAAAATAACCGTTGACCTACCCAAAACGGACGCATATGACCGATTGTTCATCTCTGAAATATAAATGAAGGTACCAGTTTTCGTTTTTCTAAATAGTTTATTTTATAATTTTTTTTAAATTCAATAAACGAAAAATTTTCGAATCTATTTTTCTAGAAAACGGTGTATTGCATCAACTTAAGGAAGAGGAACTTTTAGTACTAGAATACCTTACAATTTATTAATGCAGAATCAAAAACGCCTAAAAATTAAAGACAAATAGTTATGCGATAAAATAACCGGTACCCTACCCAAAACGTACGCCTATGACCGGTACAAGAAATGCGCAATGAATGGAATCGATTTACCTCTGGAAGGTAAATATGCGTACCAATTTTTGTTTTTCCAGCTAGAAGCGTTCTGAAGGTATTTAAGAAGAACTAATTCAAAGACGCCATCTTCAAGGAGCTCTAGCTCCCTTAGGAAGCGTTTTCGAACTAGGTGAATTGGGCTAAAATGTCTTAATTAAAATTATCTGAGGAATCTCCTGTCTTCGTTTTTCGGTAGAGTTTCTGGACACCCTGTATAATTTTGCCTTGTTACAATTTTTTTGTGAGAAAGCGTCCGCTTCGGATACCTCATTTTCTATGTTTCTGGACTCATGGACATTTTTTTCTGTAGATAATATTTTCGGCACTGTACCTACTTCCCTGAATGGTTGTCCTCGACACCCAACGGGCTAGACCCTAATTAGATGTTAGTCAGTTAGTCTATGTTTCTCTCTATACATCCTCTGAATTCGATTTCTATTCAGATATGTCTGGTCTTAAGGAGTCTTCTTGTTAGTGCAGGAAGTATGTTGTCCTATTCTTAGCCAGCTTTCTCAATGGTGTATACTGGAACCTTTCTTGGATTACATTTGAAGTTTGTTATTGCCATGTTGATCCTTTAATTAATCTGTAGTATGTCTTTTCTGCTCTTTTTAAGTTCCTCCAGTAAGATTCTGCTGCTAAACTCCAAACTGGAACTACATATAACATCACATATCTAACTAATCCTGGTTTAATTAAGTCTTCTTAGCAGTCCCGGATTAAGAATCTTGAGGCCCCTAGGCAACCCAAGCTATGAGGCCCCTGATTGATGAAGGTCTCCGCCTTCTCCCTCCAAAACCTTGGAAAAACACACAAAACATAATATACTGAGTTCACTGACTCGTAGGCTGTCAACGGACGACTCAGTTCAGTAATAATCTGATCCAAAATTCGTGGATATATTTCAACCCTTCTTCTTCTTCTTCTTCTTCTTCTTCTTCTTCTTCTTCTTCTTCTTCTTTTTATGCTTGTTTTAGATCCGTTGATCTATTAATTCCGACGTTGAAGTGTTTCTTGGGAGGTAGACAGACAGCTCTCTCTCCATTTTTTGGTGGTCGCTTGCCTGCTGGTTTTCCTTCTAGAGCAATTCTTGGTTGTCTGTGCTCCTCCATTTTTTTACATGACTGAACCATTCTCTTCGTCTTTGCCTGCCCCATCTGACTACATCTTGCACGCCACATTGTTCCCTGATAATGTTGTTTAGTATTCTATATCTTCTTGTCGTCCCTGCTATTGCTTTTAGTGTCTTCATTACGGGTGTTCGTAGCATGCTTTTGGTTTTATTGGTGTCTTCTCTTGATTCAATGCCATAGGTCATAACAGGTCTGATGCAAGTTTTATAAATTCTAATTTTGCTGTCCATTCTTTTATATGGGTTATTCCAGACCACATCTCTCAAACGTCCGGAAGTAAAAACGAGCTAAATAAACTATCCTGCAGAGTTCTCTTATATTATGAAAACAGCCTATACCGGGATCAGCAAATGCCTTAAAATCATGAAAATTATAAGCAGTGATAGTGACATTGATAATTTATAGACAAATAAAAATTTCGATAGTTTTTTTTTGTGTCATAATAACAGACTTTAAACCAATAAGTTATAAAAGTTCCCCACAGATTAGATAGAGTCTAGCATTTAATTAGAAATACACTTTCAATATCAGGATGTTTCCAAAAATTTAAGGTACAGAATTTGTCGCTAACATTGTTACAGACACCAACAAACAACATGAGAAAATTAATGCTTTAAGTTGTAGGCACCATAATTTCTTGCTAAATGAGTTTTTCTTAATATATTTCTCGGCTTTACCTTGCTTGCTCTAAAACACGTTTCCCAAATAAAAAATTCCTCAATTTTTTCCACATAGCCGAAATGAATGAATAACATCTGATAGGTAAATACACTCACCGGCACAGAATTCCGCCACCCAAAAATAATTAAATTTAAAAATCTATAACTTTATTATTTGTACTCCGATTTTCAAGATTCTTACATCAGTTTGTAGGTACATGTATTTAAGTCGTTTCTTGTTATTCCGGTAACAAAAAGCAATTTTTGCTTAGATGGCATTATACGGGGGGTGAATGAAAGCGTTGTTTTTTCTCCTCATTTTCAAAAATTCTGTAGAAAAATTGGATAGCTGATTTTGTTTCATACTTCTTTTGTATTATCCTGGAGGTATTAATAAGGTTTTGTTTTTTCAATTATCCGAATATTTCTGTTCTTGTAAAAGCTGTAAATAAAAATACTGCTTTGAAGGTTTATTTAATTAAAAATATCAAACGTCTAAAATTAATTAAACAGAACAAAATTAACAACAAAACAAAACAATTCAATAGCAGGTATGTCCAGCTCTTGCAGCAACAACTGCTCGCAATCAGTTTAGCATCGAGTATAGATGTGTTATCCTGCGGAATCAAATAAATGCATGGGGAATAGCCCAGTATTTCTATACCAGGGCCATAACTGTACCAAATTTTCTGAAAGCCTAGGATGACGGCGAATAGCTGTTTGTAATTCATCCCATAAATGCTCTCAATATGATCGAGATCTGGGCTCCATGCGGACCATTCTAATCTTATCAATTCAACCTCTATTTTATGAGTGAATCAGTGTTTTTATTTACAAAAAATGGTACAGCTCTTACAAAAAAAAAGAGATATTCAGATTCACATAATTAAAAAGCAAAATTTTAGTGATGACAGGACTATGAAACAAAATAAGCTATTCCATTTTTCCACAGAATTTTTTAAATTTAGGAGACTATTTCACTCATCTTAAAATTTTCACATAATCTGACCAATCACAAACCAAAGACAGCTTGTGTTATCGCGAAAACACCAACTGTCTTTCAATTCTGATTGGTCTATCAGCTTCGTGTTTTCAACGACGTAACCATGGATTCCGATCGCAAAGCAAAGTTTGACGTTTGCCAAAAAAATTATTGTAGCTGTATACGTCAAAATGAGTCGTTTCCAATGAACTGTCAATACGGATGGAATCGGCAGGAAGACAATTAATGCAGCCACGATACAAGAGAGAGGTCCTAGAGAGAGACAGACAAGGTGCTGGAAACTTTGACAGGCCGTGTAATTTGAGTTGCCTATATCAACTTAAATCGGGGAAATATAAAAGTAACATAAAAACATAATCAAGGACTACTTCTTCACTTTATATAAAACAGTCACTAATTTAGTATTTAAATAGTTTTAAAATTATTTAACTCCCAAATACTTTAGGAAAGTAGGTATTTGTTTTGATAAATACAAATAACAATTCTGAAAAGTATTTAAACTGATTTAAACACCAAGTATGGTACTCTGTTCTCTATTTACTCTGTAAATACAAAAAAGTATTTAAATTTTGAAATATGTACTACCAATCAGCCCTGAAAATTAAAATATGAGGTCCATTCAACGAACTGTCAATACTGATTCAATCGGGTCCATTTATATAGGCAACTCAAATTACACGGCCTGTCAAATTCTCCAGCACCTTGTCTGTCTCTCTCTAGAACCTCTCTCTTGTATGTTGGTGGCAATCTCGCTTCACTATTTGAATGGGACAGGGCCATTCCATCCGTATTGACAGTTCATTGGTCGTTTCGGTGGTACTTCAAACGAAGTTATAAACCAAAACATTGAAGAAAATATACCGAGTAACACAAGAAAATCTAAATCTTATATATGGAGACAATTTATGATGTTCTGTGTGGATCGCAACTACAAATTAGATGCAGAAAATAACAACGAAAAACTAGCATTCATTCTAAAAGACTGGGCTTTCAACTATTGTTATAGGTAAAAAATAATTATAACAAATTATTTATAGTTATAATAAATATTTCATGATTATGACTAATTGTGAATTATTCAAAAAATGGGTAGATTTGGGTTACCTAGATCAAATGTATTATTATTAAATTCCTTCCTCTCATTCTACTGAATTTTTGACCTATCACTTTGTTCGTGAAATAGTCTAATACAATACCACCCGTGATTTAATTTATCTTATAAGTCTGTCTTTTATTTCTAAACTCAACTGAGTTGCTTAAAGAAAACACCACTCGTCCTACGGACTCGTGGTGTTTTCAAGCAACTCAGTTTCGTTTAGAAGTAAATCGACAGACTTATCGCGAAAATTGAATCACTAGTGGTATTACTATTGAAAATACAACGCTTCAATTTACCCCTGTATAATACCCTGCAAGCAACATTTTTTTGTTACCGGAATAATACCAAACGATAGCAATACATGTACTTACAAACTGGTGCAAGAATCTTGAAAATCGGAGCACAAAATAAAGTAATAAATTGTCAAACTTAATCAAAAATTTTGGGGTGGCGGAATTTTGTGCCGGTGAGTGTATAATACAAAACTAAAAAAAAGTATCAACAGTTTTGTTTGCTAACTCTTAAATTGTGTCCATAGACTTATTTAGTTAATTGCATAGACACAATACTGTAATATTCTCCACAGATTTGAAAATAGTTTCTAGATTCACTGTTTGATTCATTATTTTATCAAATTTAGTTACAATAATTATAGAAAGCATTGTTTCGTGTCTGCCGATATTAACCATCAGTAGTAAATTGAGCGAACAAAACGGTTAGTGTCAGAACGTTGTCATAAATTAGAAATAATTGGATGGATGAACTTTGGTAATATTCTGGATAATTAGGAAAACATTATTCATTTTAACGAACAGTATCAAACAGTCGAAACAAAATAGATAATATATAGAGCAGCTCAAAGTTGGAAGTCGTTTGCATGCTATCAATTTTACGAAATTTGTTTCTGTTCTTAAACTATTGTATTTTAATCGGCATCTGAATGATCTGCCCAGACAGGTAGATATTATTAATCAAAACATCAAGATACGAAACAGAAGATTAAAATAAAAAAAAACGATAGACAGACATTTCAAAAACAAATCAGGACTACACCAATTTAAAAGAAAACTAAATCAGGCAAACATGATACTAGAATTTAATAAAATTCTAGCGGTAACAATATCTGGTTTTCGAGTATGGAGATTTCCGGATGTCCAGGTACGGTCCTGCGTGTGACCTGCTGGAGCCTTTGTTAGGAGGCAGTAATGTGGGAGTTACGGGGAAAAAGAAGGTCCAAGTTATGACCGAACGGTACCTGTATTCCTCAATAGTTTACCACAAGTGGTAGAAGATCTTGTCAAAACGCATTCACGCTGACCCGGTTCCTTGAGATTGTATGGAGTTAAGTCAATTCTAAGAGTTAATTAGAACTTTGAATTTCATCGCTTTACTGTCAACGTTTGCTTTACTCCTTTGCTGTCAACATGGGGTACACGATACAGATCTGTTCCCAGGCCAGAAGATCTGGTGATGTATAAGACTCTTAGTGAATCCTGGAAATGAAATCCAGTTAGTGATACCGCCTTTCCAATACCTGTCGCAGTCTGTCAGTGAACGCCTAGTTCTCCATCAAGTTGACAGTTACTGTACTTAATTGAAGTATCGTGACCGTTTCAAAGCTACTGAGAAACTGATCGAGCCAACGGTGTCGCCTATAGAATTCTTCCTTTAAGGACTCGAGTAACTGAATTGAAAAGCTCCTTGAAAATCATATCTCGAAGTAGGTGTATACAATTCGTTTTCAGAAATACTAACATATACATAGGTAGATAAATCCTGACATATTTGAGATTGTTTACATCTTTAAAGAAAAGGGAAAACTTCATTCATAAAGGCACCTTTATGACCCAGGTAGTGTTGGAGTACTAAAACCCTAACTAACTTTTATCAGGACGAGATACCCGTGAGGGTTAGATCTTTAACACTTCATCCCGTCACCTCTCCGAAACGCTCGGTGTCCAACTAAAAACCTCTTTTCTGTCACTCCAAGTATCAGAATGGAAACACCGCTTACCGAATACCTTTCTTTCTCCCTCAAATTCAGATTTGTGAAAATCATCAATTTTGGCAAACTCTTCTCTTGTTTTGGGTCTTTCGCGGCAAAATCTCTTGAGTTCAAACCTCTTTAATGTCGTATCTTTTAAAGCCAGGGGATCTGTCTCAGTTCCATTTGTACCCAATCTTACCATCAATTCTGAGATAATTATGTTTTTTCCGCTTTTTGATTATTGCAATCAGCTCACGCTATCTCCTCATTCGGTAGAGAACATCGGTATTCATAATATTCGTCTATATCTCCAGCTTACACATGCTTCAAGTCTGTTCAAATCGGTTACTTTCCAGCTTCGGCTTCAAAATAGTGTGGAATATATTATATGTATAGGGCAGTCAATGAGGGTATTTGGCTCCGAATTCCATCCTACTACATCGTTTTACTTGATATTTTCACAGTAAGTAGAGAATAGCTCAAGAAACAAAGTCTACCCTATGCCGATGTGCGCTTTTACCTTGGGGGTAGTTCCCACCCCTTCTCGGGGGTGAAAAATGTTTTGGTTAAAATAGCCACAAAAGAGGCCAGAGAACCTAATTTTAAGCAAAAACTGTTCTACAATTATTTTTTGAAAACAATACTTTTTGAGTTATTCGTGGTTGAAAATTGGCCATTTTCATTGAAAAATGACACATTTTCGGACGAATTTTTGCGAAAACTATGCATCTAACAAAAAAAGTATATAAAATATTTCTGTAGGTTATAAAAAAAGAAAAGAGATTCGTCCCTTCATACATTTTCTAGTTAAAATACAAAGTTGGATATGGTAGGTAAGGAGAGTTTGTTTTTTTGCTGCATGCTCAAATCGGTATATTCAACTTGAAATAACAGAGAAACTGTCAATTTTAGGTGAATAATGATATTAATAACTTTTGTAGCGCTTGAAAAGACCTTTAAAATGAGCAAGACTAAATGTCGATTACATTCAAACTAAGCGAGATATGCTGCAAACAAAATTGATAACTAATGTATTTTAAGAAAAAATGAGAAGTTATTTTAACCCCCATCCAACAAAATGTAAATGCATCATTTTCCTTCCACAATACCTTTAACTATAGTATTATTTCTATGTTCAAAAATTTGGACTGGATTAAAATGAATGGTATTTGAAAAAAATAAGATCAAATTATAGAGCGCATTTTTAAATTTCCTTAAAAATCTTCCTTTTCCTCCATGTAACTCGAAAAAGATAAGAGATACGAAAAAAAGATACCAAATAACAATGTAGGGCTTTTTCAGATAAAAATTTCCTTTATATTTTGCATTACTGTATCTCTTATCATTTTCAATTTACATGGAGAAAAAAAGATTTTTAAAAAAATTTAAAAATGCGCTCTATAATTTGATCTTTTTTTTTTTCAAAAACCATTCATTTTAAACCCGTCCAACTTTTTAAACATGGAAACAACACTATAGCTAAAGGTATTGTGGAAGTAAAACGATGCATTTACATTTTGGTGGATGGGGGTTAAAATTACTTCTCATTTTTTCTTAAAATACATTAGTTTTCAATTTTGATTGCAGCATATCTCGCTTAGTTTTGACGCAATGGACCTTTAATATAGCTCATTTTAAAGGTCCTTTCAAGTACTACAAAAGGTATTAGTAGCATTGAACACCTAAAGTCGACCGTTTCTCTTTTATTTCAAGTTGAATACACTAATTTGAGAATGTACCACAAAACAAACTATTTTCACCTACCATATCTCTTTTTGTATTATAACTAGAAGGTTTATGAAAGCAAGTGCCTCTTTGTTTTTTATAACCAACAAAAATAATTAATATAGGTTTTTAGTTAGTTGCATAGTTTTTAAGGTATTTGCAAATAACCGTTCGAAAAGGTATTATGTTTCAATGAAAATGGCCAATTTTCAACCACGAATATCTCAAAAAGTATTGAGTTTTCAAAAAAAATTATAGAACAGTTTTTGCTTAGAATTAGGTTCTCTAGCGAATTCCGTGGTAATTTTAACCAAAAAATTTCCACCCCTAAGAAGGGGTGGCACCCAACCCCAAGATAAAAGCACACATCGGCATAGGGTAGACTTTGAATTAGGAGAAAAGTAGAGGCTAGGCCCAAAATTTCATTAAAATCCATGCAGTAGGATAGAATTCGGAGGTAATATCCTATTCTTGCTCCCATTGACTGGCGTAATATAGCATTTTATAAAATTATACTTTAATAAGAAATCGAGTTATCTATCGCATAAGAGGCAATATCAAAAAGTTTCCCCAGCCAATTTTTCAATTACAGTTTTTGCGGTTTTGAATTTTATTCCAAAGAGCTCTTTTGACTGATCTTGTCTCTCAGTTGCTGTACACTTAAAGACTCTCTGCAATTATAATTGTATCATCGGCATGTCTTAAGCTATTTATTAATTTACATACAGAATACACATTAGCACTTAACTACTGACGTGGATGTTTCAAGAAGTAGACTCTGACATGCGGTATGCAATACCGTTGCCTATTCTCCTTTGTTTTTAATATGAATTTGTCTTATTTCACTATACTTGTTTTTTACATTAACTACGGAATGATTCTTCACACTGCTGTAGAATAAATTGCTGCTCCAAATAAAATAAACTTTTTTCAAGAAAATTATGAACGCATATATTAAAAAAAATGGCATAGGTTCTTACAAAATTCTTTATGAGCCGAATTATGAAAAAACCTGAGTATTCGTAACTCATAAATAGTAAAATAGTGCTCTCCTCTTAACCACTTAAAGATAGAACAACTGGATGAGTTTGCTGCCATACTAATAGTGAAAGAATACACGGACTGCTTTTAACTATAATAGAAACGTAAACACTACTGACATGCGGTATGTGACACAGCAAGAAAAGTTTACGTCAGCGTATCTCAAAGACTAAACCATACTAAAACTACAGCAGTTGGGAGCAGGTACCCTTTATTACACACCAACCAAAAATATATTTTCGTCAAGGTATGACATACCGCAGTATGTTATCAGTGGTTAAGGGTTAAATAGCCTAGGGTTCAGGCCTAGGCTGACTTAGAAGATATACCGGCTTCGGATCTTGCACTAATTGAATCTTGTATGCTATTTAAATCAAGATCCTTACGTAAAATACTACACGTTGTTGCATACGAAAAGCGAAGGTGTTGGGAACGGCGACAAATCGATTCTTCATTATTTTTGCGTACACTGTCCGCTACCGCCGCTTTATTTTCTTTAGTACGTGCTGAATATGATCCATTTCGTCACGTGTTATCAAATAATAAAGAATGGTTTTCAAACTTACTGATGGTATAGCGAATTGTGCGTTCGGTAGTCCAGTTATGTTGACCATGAATTGCTTAAGTACACGAAACACATTATTCATAACACTCATATGAAATGTCAAATAATACTGCATAAAAACGTAATGTCAGGTGATACCGTTCATGCATGATCTCCCACGAAATCCACACAAAAAAAGTACCTCTAAATGAATCACCCTTTATTTGATCTCATATTGTCAGCTTTATTTACCTCGAATACTTAGGGCCGGTTGTTCGAACGCTAATCAAAAATGATCATTAATAAATATTTAATTACTGTCACCAACTGTCAATGTCAACTTTGTTTGGGTTGCTGAAAACATAATTATGGATTACAATTATGAAATTAGTTAATCAATTATGTTAAGAATTGTTATGTTAATTGATTAAATAATCTCATAATTATAATCAATTATGTTTTCAGCAACCCAATCAAAGTTGACATTGACAGTTGGTGAGAGTAATTAAATATTTTATAGCAACCGGCCCTTGGGGCCGGTTGTTCGAACGCTAATCAACAATGATCACTATCAAATATTTAATTACTGTCACCAACTGTCAATGTCAACTTTTATTGGGTTGCTGAAAACATAATTGATTATAATTATGAGATTAGGTAATCAATTCAAATCAAGTCAAGTCAAATTTATTCATCACATGCGACATTGTAAAAAGTACATGTATGAGACAAATCAAAGTTACAGACATACAAAAGTATATAAATTAATAAATATGACAAAACATATTTAACAGTTATTTTTAGAATATGGCTCTAGCTCACAAATGTATTGATGTACACACCTCCGAAAGTTTGGCTGATGTAAATTCATTCGTATATCTATTGGCAATTTGTTAAAGAAACTTATGGCTGCATAATGTGTGCTACCTTCCAACAAAACAGAACGATGTTGTGGAAGCATAAAGTGATTGTCTCTGAATCTTGTTGGATAAACATGGTTAAATTGAAATTTATTGAATTCATAAATTTTGCAATGTAAATACATTACACACGAAAATATATACAGACCAGCAATAGTAAGCATATTGTTTTGTCTAAAGATGCCTCTACAAGAATCTCTAAATTTCATTTTATAAATTATCCTAATAGCTCTTTTCTGAAGTACGAATATCTGCTCTAATTCAGAGGTACAACCCCAGACTTCAATGCCATATTTGACTTTTGAGTAAAAATGGGCAAAGTATACTGTTTTTAATATTGATGAATTAAAGTGATGTGAAAGAATTCTCAATGCATAACATGCGCTACTTAATCTGGATTTCAAATTAGAAATGTGGTTTGACCATTTAAAATTACTGTCTAACAGGACCCCCAGCAACTTCATGCAGTCTGTTTTATCTATTGCTGCTTGTATAGTGGCTTGATGGTTTAATAAATTATTTGACGTGAAAATCATATACTTTGATTTCTCTTCATTTAAAACTAGCTTGTTGGATAAGAAATAACTGTTGATGGTGGATAGTATCTGTGTAGTTTTATTTTGCAAATTTTGATCGGATGTTGCTGTGACTAGAATGTTGGTATCATCCGCATAACTGATGATGTTAACTCCACTCAGTGAATTAGTTACCAAAGCTATATCATTAATATATACTATAAAAAGTAGAGGACCCAATACACTACCCTGAGGGACACCATAATGGATATCCAATGTGTTTGATTCGTTTACAAGTCCATTAGATGTTATCAATTAACATAACAATTACTAACATAATTGATTAAATGAAGTAAAGAAACACAGACTCAAACACAGACTTACTCAGAATTGTGAGTAAGTCTTTGTTTCTTTACTTCATTTAATATGGACTCACATATGCAACCCATTCAATATAATTGATTAAGTAATTTCATAATTGTATTCAATAATTATGATTTCAGCAACCCAATGAAAGTTGACATTGACAGTTGGTGACAGTAATTAAATATTTGATAATGATCATTGTTGATTAGCGTTCGAACAACCGGCCCTTAATCTATTAGGGATTCGGTAACTCACATTCCAAACTACTTAATGAAATGTGTAAAATAGTTAAGGATTTCTTACTTTAAAAACAATAATATTAATGACTCCAATTTTAAATACTATACTACTATACTACCTTAATTTACAATCCTACTCGAATTACTATAGATAAATACTTTTTGTACTCAGTCTTATTTAAGATTTCACGCTTTCTAAAAGGTTTTTTAACTTGTTCCACTGTCTTGTGTTTTCTGAGACGTCATTTTTATAGTTCAGAAATTTAAATGGATAAAAAATTTATTAAGAGATCAAACTCTGCTAACAGACAATTGGTTATAAGCTTAATGACAATTACGTACAGATGTGATCTTAACATATCTAATCATATTTTTTTGTAGCTACAAAAAATATTTTAAATGACTTTGCCAAATCTAAACCAAATTATATATATTTAACTTTAAAAGAAATCTAATTCATAGATCAGCCATAGTGCCCTATTAAATATCCTAGATAGAACAGGCGCAATTATGTCTCCTGGAGTGAGAAATACGCGAACGCGTCATCGAGAATTGGACCTTTAGAATGGACCATCTTATCCGCAGTCACGGACAACATTTGAAAGAAATTATCTTTAAGAAAGAATTGTAAAGAATGGTTCCTTTGCATGATAAGAAAGATTTTTAAACAAAATTAATTTTTTGTTTTTTTTTTTCATTTTGAAAAGGATACATCTACATGAATAATCCTTTATATCAAAATTTATATTAGCCTACATTTTTTGGCCACGCAGTATACAGTGATGAGCACGCTAATAACCGGCAAAATAACGCAAAAGATAGAAAACGTGATGGCAAAAATTGTAAAGTAAAAAGAGATGAACCTAGTAGAGGTGGAAATTATCGATATAAACGTATAAATTAACATTACACTACATAGTTTCCCACCTTCAGACGTATCGGAGGAGTGTGACATATGTTACTGTGACAGGAGAATTTTACAAAATACTCCTGTCACAGCCGTCTAAAGGTGGGAGCCTGTGTAATGTAATGTTAATTTATAGGTATAAATCGATAATTTCAACCTCTAGAAGTTTCGTCTCTTTTTATTACAACAATGTATTATGTTTTCCATCTTTTGGAGTTATTTTTCCGGTTATTAGCGCGTTGATCACTGTACTGTTAAGCTTGTGTATCGGTATAGGTCATAAACCAAATAGCATTTAAAAACCCGCCAAAGTAATAACTTTCCTTCAAAGCCGAGCTAACCGATTAACGGCTTGTGGTCACTTCAAAACTCAAGGACCTCCCCTATTTCCCGCATACCATCATCGTCAGACCCAAATTCAAAAGCTTAACAGAAACAAAGTCTATCTCTCGCCCCGATCGCAAAGACATTTTTAATTTATTCAGAGCCAGGCTAAACCCCCCCTCCCACTCTGCTCCCTAACGACCCCCCAGCCCCCGATGGCGATATACCGCATCGCCAATGATTCATTGATGACTTAATTTGGGCGTCGTCATGACGACGTTTTGCGTCTTCATCCCGATCAAGGATCGACGGCTGGCGTCGTCTTTTTCTGGCCGAACGGGACGTCGTTCGAATGAATATTCACAAGTTATTAAACCGGGACACGCTCTTATACTTTATAGACGGACGTATAGATCGAGGGCTGGATCATCTTCAGACAAAAAATGGTGTCCTTATATTTTCTGCTCTTGTTTTGATGTGGTAATAAAACTTTGTACTATATTGCTTTAAAGTCGGTCCATTAAATATTTTCTTTCTACACATTTGGCTCTGTTACTTGATCGATTGATTGATTTCTCAATTGACCTTTTTCATTAGGCGATGATAATGAACCACCAACATCTGAAAATACGACAAACAAAGAAATAAACATCGAGGAGGGAGAGATAAAGAAAGCATTAAGAAAATTAAAAAATGTCCAGGAGAGGACAGTATATCGAACCAACTCCTAAAGTACGGAGGACAAGATCTAAGTAAACAACTATTAAAACTAATAAAAAAAATAATAAAACAACACAGAATACCACAAGAAGTTCCAGCAAAGCATCCTAATACCTCTCTCAAAAAAGGAGACAAATCGGACCAAGGGAATTACAGAGGAGTCAATTTATTAAACACAGCATTAAAATTAACAACCAAAGAGATAACAAACTGAATGAAATTATAGCATTAGCAGAAGAACAGCAAGGTTTTCGTTCGGGAAGGTACGCTATATTTATAATGAGACAAGGTCAAGCGTAAGAAATCGTTAGAATACAACAAACTGGTATATTTATATTTCGTGGATCGTAAGAAAGTATTTGACAGGGTGAAATTAAATTACGTTATCCAGTTGTTATACTCAAGAGAGGTACCTCTAGGAATAATTAAAACGATCGAAAACATCTACCAGAACATGATAAAAATAAAAGTAGAAGATGAACTAGCTGACCCAGTTGAAGCTGGCAATGTGATAAGACAGGGGGATTCGTTGAGTCCTTTATTGTTTAACGTGTTCATGGATGAAATAATAAAAAAAGTAAGAACTAAAAAAGGATACCAAATAGAAGAAAAATAACTCAAAATACTCTGCTACGCAGACGATGCAATACTAATCTCTCAAAGTGAAGATGATTTACATTTCCCCAAAAAAGACAAAATGCATGGTTATAACAGCAAATTCATTAAGATGTAAATTAGAGCTGGAGGATCAGATAATAGAACAAGTGATGGAGTTTAAATATCTAGGCATCACACTATCGAGCTACGGAAGGCTCGAAACAGACGCGGAAGATTAAGTGAATAGAGCAAACAGAGCCACAGGTTGCCTGAATAACACAATATGGAGAAATAAAAATATGGGAAATGAACTGAAAGGCAGAATTTACAAAACAGTCATCAGACGAATAATTACATATGCGGTAGAAATACGACCAGACACAGAGGACAAAAAGATTGCTCGAAACAGCGGAGATGAAAACCCTTCGAAAAATCGATGGTAAGACTCTATGGGACAGAGCTAGAAGTACAGATATACAATGGAGATGCAAGGTGGACAACATTAATAACTGGTTAAAAAACAGAAAAATAGAATGGAATGACCACATATGCCGAATGACAAAAAATAGAGTAGTAAGGACAGCGAAAGACGGTTCCCCAATAGGAAGAAGACCAGTGTGAAGACCACGAAAACGATGGAACGATAACTTACTAGAGACACATTGAAAAAACAGACGATGTCTATACAAAATGAAGAAGAAGAAAAATACCTTTTTTATTTAATTTTGTTTATCTATCTTTATCTCTTGTGCATCTTTAATCCCACTTTACAAGGGACATGAAGGATACTACCGTTGACGAATCTTTTTTCCAAGTGATTTAACGACAGTAAAGATGAAGATGATAGAGGGATGAGGTATGAGGGAGATAATTCTCGGATCAACATAGTACCTCCTATGTTCTATATGATGATCCCAAACAACCACGATCAAGACTGCAGGTAAAATGGACTGCTATTAAATATTGCGTGTGAGAGTCAAATCTGACCTGGGGCAATACAAATACCAATACAAGTGGTGAGTTATTACTTCAGATTATTATGGAATATGATTTAAACATACTTAACAAACCAAGTTTCAAAACTTCTCAAGGGAATGTGAACTAAAAATGACAGCCAATGGGCCTATCAAGGAAACTGATAAGCGTACTAAAAACAGACCTGGGATTATGTTTAGGTAGGATTGAACGGACGATAAGGCATATGTTGGACCTAGTTGTCTAGTTGTCCAGTTGAACAGGTTATCATGTCAGCGTTTGATGATAACTATCCGGGATGGTACGGAATTCGATCAGGAAAGAACCCTGGTGGAATTATAACCTTGCAAGTCAAAGAACAGAAGCTAGACGAAAATGTAATTTTGCCAAAAGATCAGGTGAGTGAAGCGATTATCGCAAAGCTCTGACTGAATATAAGAGAGCAAGAATTGCTAAGAGATAGAACACACTGCAAAAATGTAAGCTTCCATAAAGTTTTTCTGAAGGTCCCTCAGATAAGTATTTCCTTGCTCCAAAAGAAGTCAGATGAAAATACTCAGAATAGTGAGGAAACCCTGAATGAACTTTTTAGAGTGCAGTGAATCTGAAACAAAACTGATACCACAAGATATACACGGCAAACTGGACTGGATAACATGACATGGTTTTAGGAAAAACTGGTATGTGGCAAGAAAGGTAGTAAACCAGGGTAAAATCAAATAAGCAATCATTTGAGCCATATAAGTCACCAGATGCGGACGGGATTTATCCACTTCTTCTATAGAAAAGAAATGACCTTCCCTACAAAAAAAATATTATGTATAATATTGCTGGCTAGCTTAGAACTGGGGTACATACCAAATGTATGGAGGTTAGTAACGGTGAATTTTATACCTAAACATGAAAATATCGAACACGAAAAATCTAAGTCCCTTTAATGTCATTCATATTGAAGACTCTGGAAAAAGTGCTCGGTAGGTATATTAGGTATGGAGTACTGTGTGAAAGTCCGATACATCAGGGAAAGTATGCGTGTCGCACAGATGTCTCCACAGAAACGACACTTCTGGAAAACCAAGAGGTGATGTTGGGTGCATTTCTCGACAGAGAGAAAGCATTCATTCGGCATCACCTCCTTCGCAAAAATCACAAGGGCAATTTATCTAAAAGGAATAGACGAAACAAACTGCAAATGGACACTTTGCATGCTGACTAGGCGTATGTTATACGCAAGGAGGAGTTTCATCTTTTCATTTAGGGATTCTGGTCATGGATGAACTGATATCTAGACGCAGCAATGGCAGGCATCATGTTCTGGGCTTCGTTGCTCAGTCTACGAGAAATTTTTTGTCACAATTGTACAACGTAACAGGCCCTGACGATAGTTACAGAATGGACTTCAAACATAGGGCTTAATATAAGCCCTCATAATTCCAAAATCATAAAACATTTATATCTGGTGTGTGAAGTAAAGTATCTCGGGGAACAAGACACACTTATGGAAAAATGCAAGTTTTAAAACCATACATGTTATATTGGATTTATAACATAGTGATAAAACCAACAATTACATATCTATCAATGGTATGATGACTAATCGTACAGCAAAAAATTATTTCGATCAAAATAATATATTATTTTAATCGAAAATGAAAGAAAGTTAATATTTCATTCTTTTCTAGAGGCAACCATCAGCATCTAAAGTACGTTTCGCCTTTTGGCATCTTTAGAGAGGCCTGTGGTCTGCTCTGAATTAAAATGAGAACAGACTGTCTCACTAAGCAAAATTATGTAAAATAATTTGCTATTGGACACTCTAGCGACATCTATTTAACACAATGAGAGGTCTTTGATCTAAAAATCTAAAACTTTTATCATTTTAACTAAAATTCTTGTGACAACCTGAATTCATGCCTATTAAAATTTTCAAATCAAACAAAGGATAAATTAAGCAGACTAAGGGGAATCTAAGATTGCATTCCATAACCCGTCAATTTATCTAGGTAAAGTTCCATCGAATTTTGATTCCTTGCTATCAGATAGGAGTAAAACTAATAGAAAATGACCATTCTCTGATGAGGATGGTGGTTGGCTTTAAAATTCGTTGGCTTTAAAATGTTTGTTTGTTGAAATAATTATCGTTTGTTTGTTTTGCAAATTATAGATGGCATGAATTCAGGCTGTCACCGACTTGTGGTTCCAGAAATAGAAGTTTTAGATTTTCGGATCGAAGACTTATGATTGTATTGTTTTAATGCTTTAAAAGAAATCAGTCAGTTCAGAAAATTAAAAAATAGGATATAATATCATAATGTAACGTTAGTACATTAAGAATCGGCATAAAAAATGATTTATTTAAACTTGACAACTATCCGCCAAGCAGGTTAGCGTCTGAACTAAATTTTCAAGCCATAGCCGAATATCTGTTCTTATAAAGAGACGGTGTATCTCGTTTTTAATACTGAGAATGAGGAAAGTTGATGAAAATGACGTAGTGAACAGCGTTCCGGGTTGTTTTTAGGTATTATTAGTTTTGCGAGATGTGATTTGGAATTTGTATTGAGGGCTTATGAACTTTTGGATACATATGAATATTTATGAAGTTATAATTAAAAATCACACAAAAATATGTGCCCTTTTGTATTATGGTGAATGAAAATCGCTCAACCAATTTAATATTATACTATGTCTATAATAATAGTGCATACTACATACTACATATTATTAGTATAATGTTGCAATTATTTATAAAGGTAGAAAATAGTCGCCAAATGGACTACATAATTATTTCTTCGAGGACTTTTACCTCCTTCCCGATTTTACTAGGATAAAGAGAGTTCTTCCGATGATAATTTCTAACAGAATAATTTTATTAGTTTTCATTAAGACTACACTCATGATTCACTTTATGCAAGTAAAGTTTACAACTAAACGAAATACGTATGCATAAAGGCGTCTTGGTAAATCTTATAAGAATTAGAAACGATAAAGTCTTCTGAGGTTAATGAGAAATGACATCAGGAAATATGTATGAAATTCAAAGGTGTTTTGAAAAGAGTCAATAAACTATTGCAAACATCTACAAAAAATAAATAAGATGAAGGTCAGAATAGATGGACAACTTCAGAAACCTATCTGTTCAGAAAACAGTTTAATATCTAGGTCATTCCCCATAAGTGACACGCAGTTGCGGTATCACAACATGATCCATGCAAAAAGTGAGCTAGGGCTACCCCTTAGAGGACTTCTTCTTCATGTACCATGTCCTCTCAGAGCGTTGGTTACCATCATAGCTATCTTAATTTTATTCACTGTTACCCTAAATAGCACGCTTATATCAACCCCATACTAATCTCGCAAGTTTTTTAATCATGAGGTTCTTCTTCGTCCTGGACTGCTTTTGCCTGCTATTTTCCCTTGCATAATATTTTGTAGCAACCTATATGTGGGACCTCTCTTTATATGTCCGGAACACTCCAGATTTCTCTTCTTGATATTTTTTATAATATCAGCAGTTTTGCGGAGACGTTCTAGAATTGTGGAGTTTGGAATCTTCTTCACCCAAGAAACTTGTAAAATTCTTCTATGGCACCACATTGCGAAAGCCTCAAGGCGATTTAGATCGATTTTATTCACAGTCCAGGACTCGACACCATAAAGGAAGACTGAGAACACGTAACAGCGAAGTAGGCGGATACTCAATGCCAATTTTAGGTTTCTGTTACATAATACCTTGGACATCTTCCTAAAAGCGGCTCTTACCTGCTCTATCCTAGATCTAATTTCGCCGTGTCTCTCGATTCTCTGAAGTTCTTAGACGTTGGAAGGGCTCAAAGAAGCTAGTCCTAAAGATTGCAATTCTCAACGTCGGAAGTATGACAGATACAAGGAGAAAGCGCACTGATTTCATGCAAAAAGAAAGATTGGTGTACTTTCTGTGCAAGAAACTCATTGGGAAGATAATAGATCAATATATCCTGGTGATAGAAGCAAGTTGTTATACAAGAGTACTAACAGGCATGACAAAAATGAAGTGGGTATTATTGAAAACAACGAGTGGAAAGAATATCGAGTAAGTAACATCGAGTTAGGAACATCGTATGTTCCTACGCCCCATAAAGTAGGCTGTGAATAGCAGGAATAGGGTGTGACGGTTGGTTTGCATTAAGGGTCTTCATTAAGTCTCTACTTGTTTAATCTTGTTATAAATGTACTGAAAGAGAAGGCAAGGAAGGGAGCTTCTTAGTTAATGCTCTTTGCGGACGACACCGTGTGGGTGGAAAAGAGCAAAGAAATATTGGAGAAAAAGTTGGTGGTCTGGAAAATAGCTATTGAAGAGAGAGGGCTTAAGGTTATCAAGACACTGAAAATGTAGTATATGTAGTTGGGAGGAGCAGAAATGTTGGGGACATCGAATTGCTTGGGAAAAAATCTAGGACAAGTAGAAGAATTTAAATACCTTGGCTCCTTCATGATGGAAAATGTGGCAGTCGATTGAGAAATTGCCCACAGGATACAGGCTGGTTGGTTTAACTGAAAGCAAATGGGCGGGGTACTCTCTGATCGAAAAATCGGGGAAAGGCTGACAGGAAAGATATTTAAAAGTGTTGAATTGGCTTGTTATGTGTTGGTGTACCTCTGTAAAATATGGTCTGTAAAGAGGGTTCAGGAAAAGAACATGAAGGTAGCTGAAAGAAAAATGTTATGTGGATGTTGGGTAAGACTAGAAGGCACCAAATCAGGAACAACGTGATTAGGAAAGAGCCGGTGGGACTAAAATCTTTAAAAGAGGTTCAATAACAAAGACTAATGGTTTGGTCACGTCAGATATAGAAGTAAGGACTGTGTAGGATGAAGGATATAACTGTTAGAAGTTGACGAAAAGAGTTAACTGCTAATAAAATTTGATGGGTTTCTTCTCCACAATATCAGGCGAGAAGTAATTTTACGACTCATGACTGGGTAGTCAGGACTAAAGTCATAGACGATGACAATGCCTGTGACGAAAAATAAAATTAAGTCACAATATGTTTCATATTTTTCATTCTAATGTAAATATAAATATAAATGTGTATATGTAAATATCATCATCATCATACAACCTCTTCTGTCCACTGCTGGACATCCATTTTCGCCATTCTCCACGGGTCTGTGCTTCTTGTTGCCATTTTTTGGATATTTGGTTAATATCGTCCATACAGCGTGTTGGTGGTCGTCCTCTGCTGCATTTGTATTCTTTTGGGCGCCAGTCAAGTAGTTTTCTGGTCCATATTGAGTCTTTTAGTCTCGCTACGTGACCTACCCAATTCCATTTCAGTTTGGCTATATGTTCGACGATATCAGTCATACCTGTTCTTTTCCTTAGGTCTTGGTTCCTTATTTTGTTTTTTTTTGTCACGCCGAGAATCGATTTTTCCATGCGCCTTTGTGCCACTCGCATTTTTAGTGCTGTTGTTTTTGTGAGCGGGAGAGTTTCTGCTCCGTATGTGATAATAGGAAGAACGCATTGGTCAAATCTTCCGTTTCATAGCTATCGGAATGTTGCTCTCAAAGATGTTTCTTAGTGAACCATGCGTCGCCCAAGCAAGTGTTATTCGTCATTGAAAGTCACAGGTCTGATTATACTTTCTTATTCTGATTTCATATAAGCGAGATATATGTACTTTTCTGTCCATTCGACCACTTGATTTTGGGTGGTTAGGTGGTCGCTGGGAACTAAATTTGGTCTTAGTGAGGTTTATTTTTAGACCTATTGTTGAACATAAGTTTTCTAATTCTTGTAGCATTTGATTGTGCTTCACCCAGATCTTTGGTGATAGGTACTATATCGTCGGCATCACGCAAATGGTTGAGCATTTCCTCATCTATTTTTATTCCTCTATTTTCCCACTTTAGCATTTTACATTGTCGCTCACCTCGCTTGATATATATTTATCTAGTGGTATCATGGAGTTTCACACGCATTGTGGCGTTGTGGTACAATGTTTTAACCAACTTTGTAAACCGGTAGTAAGTTTTAGTAGATATGTAAATATAAATAAATAAAAATGAATATATGAAATAAATATATTTATATTATAAATATAAATAAATAAAAATGAAAATTCCACACCTTTAATTTTGAACCAATCAAAATACGTTATTTTGACAGATCACCATGGCAACGGAGGTATTTTATCGGAAATTTTTTGCTCGTGGGGTACCCAACAGCGAATTATAGTGGAAATTTTTTGACGTTTACAATAACAGAACATTTTTGACAGACTGGTTTTTATTTGTTTACATAATTTAGTTTTGATTCATTTTCTATCACTTGTAGTTACTCAAAACTTATGTAAAATTGAAGAATATACTATTTTCTATCTTGAAATGGTACTCCCATGCAACTACAATGAGTAGAAATTACGAATTTGAAAGCCTAAATAATTGCTGAAAAAGCTATGGCGCGCTATTAATCTGTTCATGCAGCTTTGGATTTTCAAATGCAAATTTGGTGTGGAATTTTCTTACCGAATACCACGCGAAGTCAAATTAATATCCGGAAATTTTTTTTTGATCATGAATATTTTTAGAAAATTTCCCTCGTCTGCGACTCGGGAAATTTTCAAAATATTCATGATCTCAAAAAAATTTCCGGAAATAATTTGACCTCTAGTGGTATTACTAGTGAATATTTTTATATCAATTTTAAATCAAAATATTTTCTAAATAAGCTTTTAGAGAAGTCAATGAGGGTATTTGGCTCCGAATTCCATCCTACTACATCGATTTATTTGATATTTTCACAGTAACAAGGGAATAGCTCAAGGAACAAAGTTTACCCTATATATAATTGCGCTTTTATCTTGGGGGCGGTTTCCACCCCTTCAAGGGAGTGGACAATTTTTTGGTCAAAATAATCACGGAAGTGGCTAGAAAGACTAATTCTAAGCAAAAACTCTTCTATAATATTTTTTTGAAAACTCAATACTTTTTGAGATAATCGTGGTTGAAAATTGGGCATTTTCGTTGAAAAATGACAGCTTTTCGGACGGTTTTTTGCGAATGCCTTAAAACTTTGCCGAAAACACTTGCCGTCTCACTTCCAACATGTGAACAATTCATACCTAGCTCTCAGATGTTACCTAGGGCAAATTAGATAATGTTTTAAACATCCAATCTTAAGGTAGCATTTTATACCAATGTTTCCTTGACGGACTACTTTTACTGGGCTTTGACCCACATATTTTTGTGTAATACTATCTTGGTGGTTAAGCATGTACATTGCACGTAAGCACTGATGATGACTGGTAAACCAGTCGAAAACTAGTTATGTGAATTTGATGTGGCCCTTTTGAGGGTTTTTTAAATATACCTTTTATACAGGATTTATTGTTTTTTTATCACATGGTATACAGCCAACTACAGGAAAACTTTTTCCATGTGGATTTTTAAAACTATGTATCCAACTAAAAAGCTGTATAAAACATTTTTGTAGCTCATAATAAAACAAAAAGATTTGTTCCTTCATAGGGGAGTGCATTTAGATTTTCACTTCGGAAAAAATCAAACAAGATAAAACTTTTTGTAATTTTATTAAGAAATGTTTAATAAACAACATATCAAAAAGTTCTACTCGAGAAGTGGGTGTTTCATTTTTTATTAAACAAATGAACAGCGAAGTTAGATGTTTTTTTAAATAACTCCGAAAATATAATTTTTAGAAAAAAACTGACTTGACCATTGAAAAATTCAGAAAATTTCCAAAAAAAACCTTATATAAAGATTTTTCTAAAATTAAATCTCTAGCTTCTGTAATTTTTTATTTATAACGCTAAAGTCACCATTCTCACACACATTGGCGCACTGTAAACTAGCGTTGGAAGAAGTGCACGATTGAGTTTTTTTAATGTAATTCTTTAACTAATGGATCAGAAGAAATTTTACAAATTGGACATGAAAGAAGATGAAATAAGCTATCTTATGGTTGTAATAAAAAGAAATAAAATGTATGGACATAAGAACGGTGTGGGCGAAAAGTGAGCCTTACATGAATTTTGTTTAAAAATGATTTAAAAATGTGTAACTAATACAATTTTACTTATAAAACTCTTAAATTTGCACAACTTAACCCTCAATAATCTTACTAAACGATGTTGTATTAAAAAAAAATCTCAAAAATTTAATTCAAATAATACGATGTCTCAAAAAATGCAATTTTTGAAAACTTCGTAGTTTGATAGAACTCCCACCATTTTAAGACGGTATTATTCAAGTTTGAATAAATCTAATACAATTTTTTTGCTATTTTTTTAAAGCCTGGGATGTAGTCTTAAAAAAACACTGAATTATTTTAGTTTAAAAATGAAATAAACAATTTATTTTTGAGAAAACTAAGAAAGATAACAAAAATGTAATACAAAAACCGAAAATTACCGGTTGAAAAAATGTATATACAGAGTGATCAAAACTTTTTTCTGTAAAACTTACCTAAAATACATTTAAAAATAAGCTTCAACAATAATAAATGTTCAACAAAAAAATTTTTTTTTAGCTCTTATACAGTATGTCTGCGTAACTTGGAACCTATTGATAACTTTTTTAATATCAGTTTTACGAAAAAAAGTTATTCTTTATAAAATACTCTGCATCGTATATAACATAAGATTCAACCATCAAATATCAAATTTTGTTAATTTTGTACGAGGTATGTCAAAAAATATGAATTTCACTCAAGAGTAAAGTACCTTTATATTTCACAATATCGAAAATGTTTATAAAGAAAAGTTGTTGGAAATTAAAAACTATGTTCCAATATGTAATTATATCCTTCTAATCGAAAATTTGTTTTTTTTTAAATATTCTTTCCAATACATTTTAATTTTTAATATTATTGTGAAAATTTTTATTTATCTTTTTTTTAAGAATGAAATTCCATATTTGTTTGATTGGATTCTACTTGTTTTTCATTTAAATATCCGTCATTTTGGATCCGGCATTTTGAAATTTAAATTTTTAATCTTTAATTCAGATTCAAAAACCTGTTGAAAATATAGACAATAAATGTTTTAGAAAAATGTTCTTTTTTATGTTTTTTTTTATAAAATCCGAATTTTAGATCCGCCATTTTATAGTTTATAATGTTAACATTTAAGTTAGGTTTATCAAAGCACTCAAAATTAAATATATGTAGAAATAAATACATTTTGTAAAGAATTTATGATTTTACAACTATTTTTAAGTTATTCGCCATTTTGGATCTGCCATTTTATAATTTAAATTATCAAAATTTGATTCAGGTTCAGCAAGCTCTCAAAAATATCCACATATATGCAAACAAACACGTTTTATCTAAAAATTCGGATTTTACAACTACTTTTGAAGGATTTTTAGGAAAAAATCCGCCATTTTGAATCCGCCATTTTGAATTTGCAAATTGTAATGTCAGATTCGGGTTCAGCATAATCAAAACTAAAATAAAAACATTTTTTATCAAAATAAAATGTTGAATTCACCCATATTCTTAACATTATTTATACAAAACAATTGTTATTGTTTAAACAATTAATAAACAATTAGCGGCGAAATTTGTGAGTAGAACTTTTTACTTTAACATATTTATGTGTGTGTTTATGTTTTATTGGCACTGGTTTAAGCAACCAACTGGCCAGTCAATGTGTTTTGAATTCTCTCTTTTACAAAATATATGCTTAGTATCTAAATTTAAAACTATTAGTACTACTGTTTTTTTTTACTCTGTTTTTTTTTTTAACATATTTATAAACTAACAAAAAAAGTTTTAGAAAAATATAACCTTGTTTGATTTTTTCCGAAACATTGTATCTTTTCGTTCTAATTGCACTCCCCTATCATAAATCTTCTAGTTATAATACAAAAAAGAGATATGGTAGGTGAAAAGAGTTTATTTTTTTGGTGCATGCTCTAATCGGTGTATTCAACCTGAAATAACAGAGAAACGGTCGACTTTAGGTGTAAAATGCTTCCAATACCTTTTGTAGTGCTTAAAAAGGCTTTTAAATCAGCAGTATTGAATGTCGATTACATTCAAACAAAGCGAGATATGCTGAAAAAAGCATTGATGATGAGTATTTTAAGAAAAAATGAGAAATATCTTTAACCTCTCATACACCAGAATTAAAATGCATCGTTTTCCTTCCAAAAAACCTTTTACTATAGTGTTATTACTATAAAATAAAAATGTATACCATTTTTATTCAGGCGTAAGGTAGCATTTTATACCAATGTCTCCTTGACGGACTACTTTTACTGGGCTTTGACCCACATATTTTTGTGTAATACTATCTTGGTGGTTAAGCATGTACATTGCACGTAAGCACTGATGATGACTGGTAAACCAGTCGAAAACTAGTTATGTGAATTTGATGTGGCCCTTTTGAGGGTTTTTTTAAATATACCTTCTATACAGGATTTATTGTTTTTTGTATCACATGGTATACAGCCAACTACAGGAAAACTTTTTCCATGTGGATTTTTAAAACTATGTATTCAACTAAAAAACTATATAAAACATTTTTGTAGCTTATAATAAAACAAAAAGATTTGTTCCTTCATAAATCTTCTAGTTATAATACAAAAAAGAGATATGGTAGGTGAAAAGAGTTTATTTTTTTGGTGCATGCTCTAATCGGTGTATTCAACCTGAAAACCAATAAGTTTTCAATTGAAAAACCTTTTAGTAATATTTTTAATATTTTCAATATTAATAATTTCCTATTAGGATTGAAAACTACTTCGTCTGTTATTACTATGTTTAAAAAGTTGGACGGGTTTAAAATGAAAGGTTTTTGAAAAAAAAATAAGATGAAATTATAGAGCGCATTTTTAATTTTCTTAAAAATCTTTTTTCTCCATGTAACTCGAAAATAATAAGTGATACGAAAAAAGATACGCTACAAGAATGTAGGGTTTTTTTGGTAAACATTTTGTTTTATTCTGTATTACTGTATCTCTTATCATTTTTAAGTTACGTGGAGAAAAAGATTTTTAAGAAAATTTAACAATGCACTCTATAATTTGATTTTATTTTTTTTTTCAAAAACAATTCATTTTAAACCTGTCCAACTTTTTGAGCATATAAATAACACTATAATAAAAGGTAATGTAGAAGGAAAACGATGCATTGAAATTCTGGCGGATGGGTTAAATATACTTCTTATTTTTTCTTAAAATAGATTAGTCAGCAAACCTTTTTTAGCATATCTCGTTTAGTATGCATGTAAACGATATTTAATATTGCTCATTTTAAAGGCCTTTTTAAGCACTACAAACGGTATTGGTAGCATTATACACCTAAAATCGACTGTTTCTCTGTTATTTTAAGTTTAATACACCGATTAGAGCATGCACCAACAAAACAAACTCTTTTAACCTACCATATCTCTTTTTGTATTATAACTAGAACATTAATGAAGGAACAAATCTCTTTGTTTTTTTTATAAGTTACAAAAATGTTTTATATAGTTTCTTTAGTTAGATTCACAGTTTTTAAGGTATTCGCAAAAAACCGTTCAAAAAGGTGTTATGTTACAATGAAAATGGCCAATATTCAACCACGAATAACTCAAAAAGTATTAAGTTTTCAAAAAAAATTATAGAACAATTTTTGCTTATAATTAGGTTCTCTCGACACTTCCGTGGTTATTTTGACAAAAAAATTTCCACCACCAAGAAGGGGAGATAACCACCCCCAAGTGAAAAGCACACTAAAAAAGCATAGGGTAGACTTTGAATTAGGAGATAAGTAGAGATATCCTATGCAGTAGGATATAATTCGGAGGTAATATCCTGTTTTTGCTCTCATTGACTGGCGTATTTGTAATTGAAAATTTTCAACTACAGTGGAACCCCGATAAGTCGGCCCTGATAACCCGGAAGTCCGGCTTACCCGGACCGATATTTATCAGACAAAACATACATTTTTTCACTTTGACTGAGTTCTTTACCAAGAAATAAACAATACTGTATACAACTGTACGTAATTTAGATGTACTGTGCATATACATTTCATGTTTTTCTAATTATAATGAGTATTTTTTTATTATTTATATGTCTTTTACTAATTTTTACCATGTTCTCCGGCTAACCCGGATTTTCGATAACCCGGATCGGCCGCGGTCCTGATTAATCCGACTTATCGAGGTTTCGCTGTACATAGCTATTTATTCTTGCAGTCTAAATAATTAGTTTCAAAATTTATCTCTGTTTCCATCGATACAAGCACCCCATTTTTATTTATTTCTTTCAGTCCATCAAAAGCCGAAGACAATCGAAACTAACGACCTAATTAATCAGTGTAATTTTTCGATTCAGTTTAGGAGAAAAGGGCTCTAATGAAATTAACCGTCGTAAAGGGCTTGAAGAAAGATGCATTCAACCGTGGAACCGATACAATGAATAACAGATGAGTGTCGAAGAGAAGAGTTTATACAAACCATAGGTCGAACGCATTTTATACGTCATTTAACGCTGTACTTTGTTAAGGAAAAGGTCTTTTTGATAATTGATTTTGATTGGTCATGTGTTAAGAACATTTATTGAAGTTTTATGGCAAGTTAAAATTAATAGCGGTTTTGAGAATTATTCAATATTGAACATTTTAATTTTCTGTTTTGTACCTTTTGGAAAAGGCGCTATTCCCATTAACTACAGAAATTTGAATAAACGAACTGGGTCATGAACTTAGACTGCCTTATTGTAATGAACTGTCTTTACAATATCTAGCATACAATATAACAACATACATTAAAAACTCACAATTCCTTCAAAAATTAGCAGAAATACATTAAAATTACATCAATATGCTAGTTAGTTTTGACATCACTAGACTTTTCACCAATGTACCAGTAGGGAAAATTCTAGAAATAATAAGTGTTAAATTAGAGAAGAACGATATATTGATAACAAAAATCAAACTGAATGTATCTTTTATCAGCCATCATGGAGCTAGTAACACTGTGCGCAAATAATACCTATTTTCATTCAACAATGATTTCTATAAGCAAAATTTCGCATTAGCCATGGGCTCATCTTTATCTAAATTGTTAGCAAATAAATTCATGGAGGATTTCGAACAAAATATTGTATAAAATTAAGTCACACAACCCACAGCATGGTGGGGATATGTAGATGACGTGTCCTCCATTTGGCCTCATGGATCATGACCATGGGCTACTCATGGACTAGAAGAATTGGATAAATTCATGACTGAGATCAAAAATATAGAAGAATCAAACAAAGTTGTCTTGGAAAAAGAAAATAACAATTCATTTTCTTTTCTAGCAGGATAATGAATACACAAGCCGAAGACCAATAAAAGCCGGAGTACCACAAGGAAGTGTCTTGGGACCGATATTGTACTTGCTTTACGCTGCTGACCTACCAACAAGTAACAGAACAACGCGTGCAACTTTTGCTGATGACACTGCTGTACTAGCCTCTCACCATGATCCACATACAGCATCCAGAATCCTTCAGAAAGACCTTAGTAATATACAAAGATGGCTTAAAAAATGGAAGATAAAGGCGAATGAGAGTAAATCCATCCATGTAACCTTCACCATGAAAAGAAAAACATGTCCATCTGTAACACTAAATGAAACGCAACTCCCACAAACCGATACTGTCAAGTACCTAGGAATCCATCTTGATAGGAGATTAACTTGGCAAAAGCACATTTTTACAAGAAGAAAACAACTAGGAATAAAATTCCGAGAAATGCACTGGATCATCGGTCGTAAATCTCAACTATCTCTTGAAAACAAACTGCTGATATATATAAATCTATATTAAAACCAGTGTGGACCTATGGTATCCAACTTTGGGGGACAGCCAGTCAAACTAACCTAGAAATACTGCAGAGATTCCAGAACAAAGTCTTTAGAACAATGCTGAATGCCCCTTGGTACGTGCCAAACCATGTGATAGAGCAAGACCTCAATGTGCCATCCATAAAAACCGTAATAACAGAATATTACAAAAAATATTCCAAGAGACTAGAATCTCATCCAAACGAGTTAGCCAGCAATCTCACTAATGACCACAATGATGTACGACGCCTGAAGAGATTCAAAGTAGTGGACCTAGCAAGAAGATTCGAATAATCTGTGATAACTAAACTTTTAACTTGTTTTAATTTAATTTATGTAAAGAGGGTGATCACTGGATCTCCCTCTACAGGTCAAATTTTTAATTTTTGTCAAAGAATTTATCTATTGTTCTTAGTTAAGGACAGATTGAAAATATTACATTAAAAAAAAATTTCTTTTCTGGAGGTGCTATTCGCCAAAGATTATACAGGATACGCAACCGAAGTTTACAGAAAACCAACCCACTATAACAGAAACAGATATTTAAATATCCACTCAAATCGCAACCTAAACGTCAAAAAAGGAATGATCATATCATTAGGTATATGGTAGATTCCAAAACCCTTTTTCCAACGAAAAGACATTTCTGGCAGAAAAAAAACTTCTAACAAAGATATCAAAACTACTCATTGTAGAATAAAGAAAAGACAGAACAGAGAAAACACCCACAAGATGGGTCTTGACGATGACAACAATATCATACATCAATATTCATGAAGAAAACAGACACGAACAAATAGAAAACTCAAATAAGCAACCCTCATCCTACTAAATAATGAAACATTAGTAAATCCATCAGCAGAATGCAGCAGGCTTTGGTTGCCGATACTTAAATAAGGAGAGAACAACAAGAACATAGCAACAATAGCGTATGAGAAAATGTAAAACGCACGTCTTCAATCATACAAAATACGTATGCAACACTTCTTCTTAACGTGCCCTATCAAGTCCCCTTGACGTTGGCGATTAACATGGCGAAACTGTCTCTGTCTCGAGCTATTCTAAATAGGTGTTCTGCTTTCTTTATTCCTGTCCACTCCCGGATATTTTTCAACCAAGAGGCCTGCTTTCTACCAATTCCTCTGCGTCCTTCGATTTTACCCATCATAATAAGTTGAAGAATATTATACCGGTCTCCCCTTACTACGTGCCCAAAATAGGCCATCTTTCTATATTTGATGTTATCAAGCAGCTCGCGGGTAGCATTTGCTCTCTTAAGGACTGCCACATTTGTCAACATAGCCGTCCATGGTATTTTCAGAATACGTCTGTGCAGCAACATTTCAAAGGCCTCCAAAACGGTTAATGGTGGATATTTTTAATGTCCATGCTTCGACACCATACAAGAGGACTGACCAAATGTAGCATTTAATCATGCGCTTTCGAAGTTGAATTTGCAAGGTATCATTACAGAAGAATGGATTATCTGGATCTAGTTGTTCAGTAATATGGCAACCAAGATATTTAAAACTGGGTACTCTTTGAATTATATGACCATCAACATATAAACGTGAATCTTGATGGGCCAAACGGCTAAATACCATGTATTTTGTTTTTGAACAGTTTATATTTAGGCCAAACTCTCTTCCCACTCTGTCAATGGCATTTAAAAGGTATTGTAATCCATTCATATCATCACTTAAAATAACTGTATCGTCTGCATATCTGATTGTATTTATCAGAATTCCATTAACCTTCACACCCCATTCCAAATTATGCAGCGCTTCCTTAAATATTCTATCTCAATACAAATTGAACAACAATGGGGACAGTATACAACCCTGTCTGACACCTCTTTGTATTTTGCATATTTCTGTTGATTTTCCATTTATGCAAGCTGTCGCTGTTTGACGCCAGTATAATTTTTCTATGATTCGCACATCTTGACTATCAACTCCTTTATCCTTTAATATTTTAATTAATTTGTGATGTTGTACTCGATCAAAGGCCTTCTCATAGTCAATAAATACAGCAAAGACGTCTTTCCTTTGATCTCGGCATTTCTGCAAAAACACATTTAGTGAAAAGAGTGCGTCCCGGGTTCCCAGTCCATTTCTGAAGCCAAATTGTGTTTCATCCTGGTCTTCTTCAAATTTATCTCTGATTCTAATGTGGATGATACGTAGAAAGATTTTCAAGGTGTGGCTCATAAGGCTTATCATTCTATAGTCGCTACAGTTTTTCGGACGTTTTTTTTGGTAGGGTTATGAATTCGGACTTTAACCAATCTTCAGGGATATCACCAGTCGAATAAACATCATTGAAAATTTTGACTAGTATTCCAATGTTTTCATCATTTATGAGCTTTAACATTTCTGTAGGTATGTTGTCGGGACCAACGGCTTTCTTGTTTTTTGCCAATTTTATAGCATGTTGTATTTCTGATTTTAGTATTTCTGGTCCTTCACCTTCATCTAAAGTGTCCAGTTCTTCGGATCTATCATCATTATACAGTTCATTTATATAATTATACCAGGTAGTTCGAATTTCGTGTTCGTCTATTATCATTTTTCCCGACGAATCGGTTATAGTATGTGGAGTTTTCTTATAATAAAGACCAGCTACTTCTCTAACTTTTTTAAACATATTAAACGTATCATGTTTTTCATTCAACTTTTCTAATTCCTTGCATTTATCCTCCATCCATTTTTCTTTAGCTACCTTTATTTTTTGTTTAATTAGTTTCTGTTTTTCTTTGTATTCTGTTTTGTTATCTTTCAGTTTTCTTCTCTGCTCCATCAATTCCAGGATTTCATCAGTCATCCATTGTTGTTTTTTGTGCCTCTGCATCGTTGTTGTATATTTTTCCATTACTTTCCAGGTAAGATCTTTAAACGTGTTCCATATTTCTGTATTGTTTTCATTTGTTGACTTCTTTAGCTAATTATTCAGGTCATTTTCTATTAGCGTTTTGTTGGATGCTGATATATGTAATTTTGGTGTTTTTGGGGCTTTCTTCGACTTTTTTGAGCTTCACTTGGATGTCAGCTATTAGAGGGTTATGGTCTGAACCGATATCTGCACCAGGATATGTCGTTGATCTCTTGATACCATTCTTAAATCTCTTGTTTACTAGAATATAATCTATCTGATTTCTAATTATATGAAGTGAGTTATCTCCTGGTCCTTCCATGTATATAATCTTCTCTTGTGTAATTTGAACCATATATTTGCGATTATCATGTCATGTTCTTGACAGAACTGGTATAATCTATCGCCTCTTTCATTGCTCTCCCCTAGTCCATATTCACCTACCAGGTCAGATCTTCGTCCTTGACCAATTCTTGCGTTAAAATCTCCAATAATATATGTGGTTTCGTTCCTTTTTAGATTATTAAGTGTCTGTTTTAATTGACTATATAATGATTCAACATCATTGTCATATTTCTTTTCTGAAGTAGGGGCATATATCTGGATAACATTGACATTGAATGGTTTACTATTTAATTGGAGTATCGCTAGTCTGTCGTCTACAGGTACAAATTTTTTTACATATTTCTTGAATTTAGATGTTATAAATATGCCAACTCCATTCCTATGATGTACGTCATCTTCTACACTTCCAGAATGGTATAGTGTGCCTTCATTTTTTTCACATGTTCCCGCTCCAGGCCAGCGGAGCTCACTGTGTGTATTCAACACACAGTACACAAACACAATACAAAAACCACCACACAAAAAATCTCGAAAGCACACATAGAAATAATGCCCAAACACAGAGAGTAATCAAAACTTGATGTACTATAGGGCAAAAAACAACCACCCTCAGATCTGTTCAGTCAAAGCATGGCTGTTGACAGCAACCCCATGGCCAAGTATGTGAACCTCAATTTTGATAATATATAATCTTCTCAATATCTTGGCGGTTATACACCCTTAATAATCCTTTTTGAAAACGATATCCGGAGTGGAAATCTAAACGTCAATTTTTTAGATAAAAATGTAATTGTCACTACAATCAACTGTAACGAGTCCGAATTTTTTGGTTTTTTGGTCGTAATGCAAATTTTCTAGTCCACAATTTTAATTAATTTTACTTAGCTTATTATTTAATTTTGTCCAATAAGCAAAGACACAAAACAGTAACTAATGTATTGTCAATAACCTCGAAGCTGTTTTACTTCCTTTACGTCTATTACTCTTGCAATATTAGTTTTAACTGAATAATTCCCCGATTTAATCGCCAATATTCGTACCAATAAAAGTAGTAATTCAATCAACAATAATCTATAAAAGTATCTTAATGGAAAAGATTATATATAAAATAAAACATCATTACTATCGTTCTTACGAAACTAATGAAAGGACTATTAAATTCTCATTCTACAAGGTGTATCTGTCTTTTTAGATGATTGCTTTAGAAAGAATATTCTATTGAACGTATGTATTTTCCCACTCTTTTACAAACCATTATTATCTCGGAGACAAAAAAATTGTCTTTTAGAGAAGTATATAATCAGTTATGTATATATAGAAATATCTTTACTTTTTCTAAAGCTGTCCAACTCAGTCTTAGGCGAAGGAGAAGCTTAACGATTTGATTATCGTTTCCTTTGCGAATCTCATGAGCTAATAATTATTTGTAGGTTATTACCTCATCTAGATTTTCTATACCTATATTGGTCATCATTACCATCTAGATTTCCTATACCTATAATGATATTCAATCCACGTTCTAAAGAGAAAAGATAGAGCTGGTTTAGAAGCTTTTATCAGTTATTAATACAATGTTATCTTCAAACTCAATCAGTTTTCTAGGTGGATCTATGGCGTATACGCCTAATAAACGGTATAAATATAGGACTTATTGTTTCTCTTTATTTATTAAAGGAAAAATACAGCTAATTCTATGATTAATCAATCATTTATATTTACTTGTAAATTCTATAATTATCTTATTAGGTTATCCCAAATTATTTTAGGTCAGCACTGATGATGATCTGTAATCGCATCGAAAACTAATTCTCCTTTGGTGATGTAGCCCTTTCTAGGAAATTTTAATAGATATCTATTTATTTATCAAGCTCAACAGGCCTTTTATATGCCTAGGGCTAAAAGGTTTGCATTTCCAATTATATTTTATTTTAGTCTTATAAATTTTATTTAATTACACTTCAGTCTTTTTATACACTTCTTCACAACCTCCCTTTATCTCCTTCTGTCCAATGCTAATTTTTTCCATCTCTCAATGTTACTTTTCTTCAGGTCTTCGTACACACTGTACTTCCATCTTTTCCTTGGCCTGCCTTTCTTTCTCATTTGTATTGGGCTTCGTGAGAGTACCATTTTTGGCATTCTTTTACTTTCCATTATCTTGATGGGATTCCCCAAATATCCTATTCTCTGTGCTTTGATCGTCGTCGTGATCGCTGGCTCTTTATATCGTTCTTCCAATTCTTTATTGGTTCTTCTTCTCCACTGACCTTTTATTTTAACACCTCCATATATTGCTCTTTGCATTTTTCTCTCCCATCTTTTTAAGAGGGCTATTTCGGACTTTTTGAGCACCCATGTTTCGCATGCGTATGTTACTGTAGGTCTGATAACAGTCTTATAAATTCTGATTTTTCTTTTCCTTGATATACCTTTTAATAGATATGCCTTTTATAAAGGATTTTACTTAAATTTTTTGTGATAATGGTATGCAGCCAGCTACAGGAAAACCTTTTTCCTTGTGGATCTATATAATTGTAATAGATTTTTGAAGGAAGAACTAAGTTTTCATCTTTTAATGGCTTTAAAGTTTTACTGCGAATGTTATTGGGACCAAGTGCTTTCTCCGTTAGAAAGGGTAAATTTTTATTTTTTAAACGTCTGTCGATATCTTTTTCCTTTTTGTCTGAGAATAGTTTTACTATATATTTTCCATTCGTTGATTATTTTTTCTAAGGTTGCGACATCCCTACCATCTATGTTTCTTAATGTTCCATACCCTCTGTTATTTCTATTTCCAGTTCCAATTTCCTTTATTTTCTTTTGGATAATTTTGTCGTCGTGCTTTTTCCTATAAGTCTTCTATCTTCTGGCATGTTTCTGTAAGCCACTTCTGCCGTCATTATTTTTCTTTTTATTTGTTTGTAAATTTTTCTTTATATTTTCTGTTACCTTTATTCTTCTGTTTTATTCTCAAATTTATTATTTCTATGATTTCATCAGTGATCTAATGCTGTTTTGCCTGTTTAATTATTCTTTTTAGTTCAGACTACTATCTCTCTCTCCCTCTCTCTCTCTATCCCTTTCCACTTTTCGTATTTCTATTTCTCAACACTTTTGAATAATTTTAAGGGTTATATTTTGCTTTGTTTCTTTTTCTTTAGTAAGTTCATGTATGGTTTTGGATCTGTTTTCCTGTTTTAATTATTTTTAGTGTATTTTTAAATTTGACTACATCAAGGTGTGCTTTTTCCCACTTGTGCATTGAGATCTCCTAACGATATCGTTAATCCGTGTTTTTCGTGCGCATAAATAATACTAAGCATAGTTCGTGCATTCGAATATAGCGATCTTTAATCTATTCATTTCTTGGATAGTGTTGTAGATTTTGCCTGCCATGAACATGTTTCTAATATTCCAGCTACTTATCTGAAACATAATTGTTAGGTTTTTCCCCTTTCGGGTATCCTATAAGAAGGTGTGATATCAAACCTGGGAGGATCATTTTCTTCTAGCCTTGAGTCATTAATAACATTGCTGCTGCTGTACGTGATATCAGCAGTTGGTCCACGGGTTATTGTTTAGTACGAAGGTATTCACAATTATCTTACATATATGTAGGACATTTCCATACTAGCCAGTGGGACGCCTTGTGTCTAAATTGTGACGGGCGCACCAGTCCCTTTTGTGCGAAGTACAGAAAAGTTCCTCTATTTAATTCAGAACTCCCAATATATTTAAAATAATGCGAAAAAACATCTGAAAACATAGATATTTAGCAAACCCGTTACTAATTATTACTATATTTTTTAAGAAACTATCTATTATTACGTTTAAGTTGATCAACCCTGTATTCGTTTCTCATCAGCAGCTTACCGGTTATAAAATGGATGTCTATACCGTTTGATGGGCGATTTTAGTGATTTTGCCAATGGAATTTCCTCCTGCTGAAAACAGATATGGAGCAGAGTAACGATACTATACCAATTAGCGTTACGGCCCTATACTCCGGCCCAACGATTTCTTCTTATATATACTTGCACTTATATAGGATGGGCCCATTAACGAAAGAACGTTAAATTTTCGCAGGGTTTGTGTGTCGATGGTTCGTAAATTTCCTACCGTCTTCCCAAATGGCTTACTTTTGGGATTTTATCGTACAGATCGATGTAGGGTTTGATTTTATGACATTAGCCCTTTGATTAGATCATTTATTTTATTAAGAAAACTTTCTGCGCTTTTGATAATAACATTGCACTAATATGATTCGAAAGTTATTTATTATTAACAGGTCGTCCAGAAATAAGCAGTACCCAAATTAATAGAAAAATTATTTTAATTTTTTTGTTCCCCGAAAAGTTTTCAACTAATTTTGAAAAATTGTCAGTTGTAATTACACGAGAGCTCTAAAATTATCGACTTTATCCCGAGTGACACTTTGACAGTTTTAATTTCACGTCCCGAAGGGGTGGTGGGAGGGGAGGAGTGGGAGGTTTGGGAGTGGAGTGGTGAGGGGGAGGAGAAGAAACAAGAAAGACTGCATTTTAAAAGACCCTGTGAATACAACAATTTCTACGTGGGAAGAATCGGAAGACCACTAATTGTCAGCATAAATGAGCATGAAAAATACATCAAGAATAGAGACTTCGACAAATCCCAGTTATGACAACCTACCTTGGACACCAAGTACAGAGTTCAATGAAAAGATGCATCAATAGTCAAATAAACAGACATACAAAAGGGAAAACTCAAATAACCAGTTCTCATCTAGCTTAATGAAGAAAAATATGTAGCAATCCTACTACTAATAGGATTTACTGTAGTATCCTACTTAATGAAGAAAAATATGTCGCAAACCCATCAGCAGAATGTAGCAGGATTTGGTTACTCATACTAAAAGAAGAAGTCAATAACAAGAATATACTAACAATGTCGGAGTAATGTAAAGTCGGAGACATATCAACTACACCTTCTACAAAATACATATGCAACACATAATACACAAGCATATAATCTACATTCGCACACAGTACATACTTGTATATGTATAGGTATTATAAGCAGTGTGGTTCCTACGGTCTCCTCCGCATCTCACATTTCGCTCGCCATCGTTTTCTATCCACCAATTCGTTTTCTTCAATAGCTCTATCTGCCATAGACTGTTCTATGCCTTTCTTCCATGTTTCTGTAGGCCTTCCTCTTTTTCTATTTATGGGTGTGTAATTTAATGATGTTTTTGGTCATCTTTCCTCTGACATCCTCATAACATGACCATACCATAGCAATTTCTTTGTTTCTATATGGTCAACCGTCAACCGTGGAATATACACTCTTTGTCCGTCGTTTTATTTCCTCATTTGGTACCTGTTCTAATATAGATAACCTGCATGCTCTACGTAAGTAATCTATCTCCGCTACTTCTATATTTTTTCTTTCCTTTCCTGTGAGTTGCCAACACTCTGCTCCATAAGTGATAAGAGGTTCCACAATTGTTCTGTAGATTGTTAATTTTGTGTTCAGATTCACCTTGTTAGACCATAGTAGACTTGTAGTAGTGTCTCTTTTTGTAGTTCTTTCTTCTGATATTATGCTTCCTAAATATCTATATTCCTTACATTTTCTTTTACTTCTTAACTCTAGTTCCGGATCTTCGGTTGCCTCTCCTATTCTCAAATATTCCGTTTTCTCCATGTTCATACATAGTCCCCATTTTTCATATTAGATCTGTAACTTTCTTAGTATAATCCATAATATCATGTTCATCGTTGGCCAGAATTACTTGGTCATCAGCAAAAAACAAAGTTGTTAAGCAGTTTTCTTCAATCATTATTCCCATCCCAGCCACTGTTTTCCTCCATTGCTCCAGAGCTTTCTGGATAAATATTTTAAACAGTGTTGGCGATAAGCAACACCCTTGCCTTAACCTTTAAGTAACAGGGAATGGTTTCGACATAGATTTTCCCTGTCTAATACAGCTTTTCCGGTTTTGATACATATTTTGAATTGCTCGCACATATGCTTCACTTATGCCTATCGTCGTCAAAATTTCAAAGAGTTTCTTTAAAGGTACCGTGTCATAGGCTTTTTCCAGATCAATAAATGTTAGGTGAGTAGACAGATTCCTTTCTTTTCTTTTCTCTATTACTTGTTGCATCACGAATATGTTATCTGCGCACGATCTACCGGCGCGAAAACCACTTTGTTCTTCCATGTCCTGAATTTCTAATTCCATATTTATTTGATTTCTCGGACATAATGACAAATTACGGTAACAAATAGACGAAGTGAAGTATAAATATAAAAAAATTTTAATAATACTTATTATCTTACTACCCAGGAAGATAAATCCAAAGACACAAAAATTATAATAAATATAATTACTAAAAACACTAATATATTATTTTCACACCTTTTCGGCACTGATACATATGTAGGTACATAACTTGAAATTTTAGCAACTTACTCCATACTTTCTGTGTGCGCATGCGCGTGGCATAATAAAAATTCACTCCCCATCGCGCATAAGGAAGTATAACTTCAACAGTAAACGAAAATTATTTGGTGTTTAGTTTTCCAATAACAGCACTATATTTCAGGATCGAGGCACACTCTGTATAGAACTAATTTGTATATAGTCTAATTGGCATAACAATTACCTGGGATTTATTAAATTCACCAAATCCAATAAATTGATTAAACAATAAGTTTGTATATATGGGCATCGCGAACAATTAACAATAAACCTCTGGAAGCAATTAACAATAACTAATAGTAAGCAATTGCAGGCCTGACGTATAATGCGATTTTGACAGCAGATGGCGGTGTCATAAGTCATGTATCATGATCACCATGTATAACTGCTAAACATTATTCAGATAATATTCTAAGCTGGCCTCTCTGTCTCTCAATGCGACACACTCAAACGCATGCTACAATAGAGGGTGGTTCATGCCAACCCACTAAGGATCCTCCGTGTGCATATACTTTTAGCTCGTAATAAAGACACAAAATAATTTAGCATGTTACGGAATTTTAATATAGATAGGCTATGGTTCGTTTTTTAAATATGAGGAGTAATATAAGAAGACTGATTTACATAAGGTAAACATATTTTTTATAGGGATAGTATGAAGAAAAGTGTGAAAAAAATATATTGGTGTTTTTAGTAAATATATTTATTATAATTTTTATGTCTTTCGATTTGTCTTCGTTGGGAATAGGATAATTAGTATTAAAATAGAAAAAAAAATTAAAAATTTCTGTAGAAAATCTGACGTTTTTTAGTAGATTTTCTACAATTCATCACGAGAAAAGCAATTGCGGGACGGCTACAGTTCATAAAAAATGACGTATTAACTTTATTTTTAATTTTTGGTATTATTTTAAGTATTAAGATTAGTTTAATATTTAAATAAAAATACAACTAAACTGTTTAAAATAGAAGTATAACTTCTTACGTGTTTTCTTATAGTTGTCAATAATGACACTTCACACAAACTTCAAAATTTGACAGATATTGCTTGTGTGTGAATTCGGCTTTATTTCGGCCAATCATCAAGCTATATTTTTCGCACGTTCGTTAAATCACTCCTCCTATTTAGAAAATGGACCATAGTAGGTATAAATTAAGAAGTTATCAACGCTTTATACAAAACAAAACGAGTTAAAATGTATTTGATCCAATAAAAGCGTTAATAGGAAACTCTATGCATTTGTTGATATATGTTGAAAGAATAATTATTAGTTTATTACCTACTTATAGTCTAACATCCCAATGCCTTCTTCTTCTTGTAGTGCCTATCCGTTTCGGATGTTGACGACCATCATGACAATCTGTACTTTGCACACTGCTGAGCTGAAAAGATTTGTGGTTGTTGTGTTGAACCACGTACGTAGATTTTTCAGCCAGGAAATCCTTCGCCTTCCTGGTCCTCGCTTTCCTTCTACTTTTCCCTGCAAGTTCAGTTGCAGCCGTCCATATCTTTCACTGTTCGTCATGATGTGACCGAGGTATTCGATTTTGGCTGACTACTTTCAGAATAACTACTTTCATAATAATAATAGTCTTCCGTTTTATACCGCTGACGCAGCTTTGGGATTATAGTAGGGTAGTCTACTATATCTAGGGCCTACGGTATACAGTGTAACCCCGATAAGTCGGCCACAGATAACCCGGAAGTCAGGCTAACCCGGACCGATTTTCATCAGACAAACATTTCAACAATAAAAATGTATGTAATATAATACTTGAGACATAATGTGTATTTGTGTAATTTGAACTATACGATAGTAAAAATGACTCATGGCACACAGCGCCGGCGGCAGAGCGACGTTCATTGTCTCGGACTATCGGAAACAACAGGTACCTGTAGTATTCCGTTATTTCAAACTGCCTTAGCATAGTAAAGACTAAAAACCATTTAAACAATTATTTTTAAACAATGGTCTTAGCTTTCACTGTTCTTCTTAAATAACATAACATCGTTCCGATTGTGACTGTATTGTGTGTAGTACAGTCTTGTATTTTTCGCTTCCGTTTGCTTAGGTTTGTGTTTGCGTGCTTTTAGTAATTTAGATGAGTAGGTATTGTGCACATACAGTACGTAAATCGCTCAGCTGGACATAGGGAATTTACATGGAGAGAATTGTGGCAACTGCGCTAACCTGTGTTAGTTAAAGCTTCTGTACGAGTACGAGTTTATGGTGCAATAGAGCTATTAGAACGAACATAATGAGTAACTTTTGAAGCAATGCTGTCCATAAATAAATCAACAACAAAGTTTATGATTAACGAGTTAATAATTTTACATTAATTTCTAAAATATTTTTTATTTAAAAACTAATTTCAAAACTAAACCGTTTTCTCATTCTCTTATGCCAAAAATATTCAGCTACTACATTGTCATATTTTGACGTTTATTTGTGTCAGTCGAAATGAGTTGTGAATTTTTAGGTTAATGCCCTTTAATGCTATTAACCATATTGCCATCGAGAAAGCTCAGTTGCCACAAGTATCTCAATATAATACAATGTATGTATTTATGTATCTTAATATATAAAATGTATGTTCCCTATGTCCAGCTGAACGATTTACGTACTGTATATATTTCATGTTATTTCAATTATAGCGGAGTTTATTTGTAAGTATACCGTATTTTATTAATTTTTACCATATTCTTCGGCTAATCCGGATTTTAGATAACCCGGATCGGCCGCGGTCCCGATTAATCCGAGTTATCGAGGTTCCACTGTACAACGAAGGTAACAGGGCCAGTGCTACGCTTCAATCGCCTATTTTTAACTCTGGTTTTACCCAAGGTACTTATTGTATTCAGGCTGAGTCGACCTGGGGCCTATAGACATTTTAAAAATGTCTAGTTGTTTTTGTCGGCGCTAGGATTTGAACCGCTGCCTACGAGCACGCGAACCAAGCATACTACAAAAATAATCTAGTCGTCTGTGGCGACATATGGACAGTCCACATAACCTTCCAGGTTTGGAAGCAGTATCTTTTTTCGCTGTGCCACATCCTCCGTATTGTTCCATTATTCTAGCCATATTTTAATTGACTTTTCCCTTTCCTGTCTTCTTTCGGTCCTAGTAAGCTCTGGAATCTTCTCTCATGTAGCTCTTTTCTTACCACTGCAGCGGAACACATCCAGTGATGACAAGGCTGCCGTAGTCACAGTCCTATATATGCCACTAGCAGCAGACTTGTTCTGTCCAGTCGCGTCCTCCTGTAAGCCTATATCTCCACCACCAGACTCCAGCCTGTCGCCGCGTAGAGTCCAATCCACTACACAACACCGTTCAGGGCCCTCCTCCTTTCGGATTTGGGTCCCCAATGTTGGGAATCACCCTCCCCTATGCAACCGCACTATTCGCAGCCTTCCGGATTACTTCCCTCACGTGTTCCCCCCACTTTCCATTCTGGTGCAAAGTCCCTCCCAGATACTTCACGTGTGTTTCTTGGGTGTTAGACACAACCCAGCATATTATAGTTCCACACTTTTCCTGTTGCTTTTCTCTTTAGAATGATGGCTTCGGTTTTCTCTGCTGCGAGTTTCAGTCAGTGTTGTGGCATCCATTTCTTCACGATGAAGCCTGCGTTTCGTAACCGGTATTTGAGATCTGGCTCGTCCCGCCCCACTACCAGCACAGCTAGGTCATTTACGAATACGGAGAAGGTTGTAATCTCTCCATTTTCATTGTCTGTGATACCGTATTATGTCATGTTTCATAGCGTCGGGCCCAAGACAGATCCGTGGGAAACACCTACCGTCACATCGACTCCGCTACCACGTCAATCAAGTACAATTCTCTCTCCTCCATTGCCTCAATCACTTTGTTGCACTTCAGCATATTAAATACATTTCTAACATTGAATAGCAACAGGACCGCCCAACGGTATTCATCCCCTCTGCTGTGCAGTGCGTTGAATACACTCACGATTGCATCAATCCTGCTTTTACCTTTGCAAAAACCAACTTGCCTTGGGGTTAAGCCTTCCGACCTCTCAATCATGCCATCGACGCGTAGTCGCAACATCCTTTCATACAGCTTATCGACACGATGCACGGAAGGAGGCAGATGGAGGCAGTACCAATCTCGATATCCTCAATGGCTCAGGAATGGTCTGTGCTTCCAGCAATGCATTCATGTGCTTCAGAAGCCACGTAGGCTCCGCCCGTCCTTGATTTTCCGCCACCACAGATGACATCTGATTCGGACCAGCGGACCTGCGCATTTAAAGTGCGCTCAATGCTTCGACAAGTTCATCCATGGTAAAGTGTACGGTTCGTTTAGCTCCTTCGTCCCTCCGTACTCCATGCCATAAAACCGAAAATATACCAAATCGCAATGAAAATGTGAGTACCGCACACAACATTACAGCTACAAAAGAACTGGTAAAAATATTCATCATCATCAACCTGTACGCGTCCACTGCTGGATATAGGTTTCCCTCAGCTCTTTTTATATGTCTCTGTTTTGTGCGGTTTGCATCCAGTTGCCGACAACACGCTTCAGATGGTCAGCCCATCTGGATGGTGCTCGTCCTCTACTCCGTAGTGCTTCTTCTTGTGGTCTCCACTCAACAATACGTTTTGTCCATCGGTTGCCTGACAATCTGGCGACGTGTCCTGCCCAATTCCACTTAAGCGACGCGATTCTTTCGATGGTGCCCATTGTTTTTGTTCTACGACGTATTTATTCGTTTGGGATTCGGTACATCAGGGAGTCACCCAACATCTGGCGCTCCATAGCCCTCTGAGTTATGCGAATCTTGTTCACTACCTTTTTTGTGAGTGTTAATGTTTCTTCTCCATAAGTGACTACAGGCAATACACACTGGTCAAAGATTCTCCTTTTCAGGCATATGGGTAAGTCCGATTTAAATACATAGTTCATTTTACCAAACGCTGCCCAGGCTAATCCTATGCAACATGGGTAAAAATATTACGTTTTTTAAAAGGTTTCTGCCACGATTCTTTAATGGCGGCCAGTCAAGAATGCTGGTCCAGTGATGTACTTCTTGTATTGACGTAACCGACACAAAGAAAATTTTTCATGAATATTATATATATAATCTTTAAACCTTCTACCCTCTCGGGTGTAGGTATTAACGTGTGCTCTGTTAACAGTGCACAAATCTCTTCCATTGCTTCCTGTCCTGTGCCATAGCCTTTGCTTCGTTCCATGATATTCCTTTTTTGTCAAGAATCCTTGCCACCAATTCGTTCCATGTCTCTCTTGGTCTTCCCCTACTTCTTTTCCCCTGCACCTTCGTTTTTAATATCTTTTTAACTGGTACTTATTTTTGTAGTCGTTGTAAATGCCCCCACCAACTTAATTGTCTTTTTTCAACATACTCCATTATTGTCTCGATTTTCAGTTCTTCTCTTATGTAGTTATTCCTTACCCTAACCGTTCTAGTGACTCCTTGAGCTCTGCGTAGATACCTCATTCCTGCTGCCTGTATCTTACTTTTCTGCTGTCTTTTTAGTACCCAGGATTCACATCCGTATGTAAGTACTGGTCTGTATATAGCCTTGAATACCTTTATTTTCGTATGTGTCGATACTTCTTTCCTGTTAATAATTGTTTTTCCTATTGCGTGGTATAGTCTATTCACTTTATCAATTCTTTTATTGGTAAAGTTTAATAAACAATTTTTGTCTTGGTAAAAGTTATATTAGTTTAAAAAGCCCCTATAGGGCTACAAACATGGAAACAAAACGTTTTCGATCAGTGTTACAAGAATATGGTTTACAGTTGCCTGTCACCTCTTGTAACAGAATGACTTAATTGTTACCTATTGACCCACTTACCACATGTAGAGTCATATGTTGCCCTAGGGCCGTAGCTATTGGAATTTTATCCATGCTTTGAATTTTGCAATGTTAGCATCTATATAAAATATGTCCCTGTAAGTTGTATCCATATGGGAAACTTTTTTATTATTAATTTTAGGAAAAAAATTTATTCTTCATAAAAAGCTCTGCATGGTCCAAAACCTAAGATTCAACCATCAGATATAAAATTTTATGAATATTATACGAGGTATGTCAAAAAGTTTGAATTTCACTCAAGAGTAAAGTAGCTTTATTTTTCACAATATTGAAAATTGCTATTATGAAAAGTTGTTTGGAATTAAAAACTGTATTCTAATATGCAATTAGATCCTTCTAATTAAAATTTTTTTTTTTTTAATTATTGATAACTATAATATAGATATGCAAAGTCCGCAGATAATGTGCTACTTTTTTTATAAACAAAATGGCGCCCGAAAATCGTGTTTTTTTCAATTTTTGCTCTATAACTCCAAAGATTTTAACTTTAGACCAAAAACACCCAAATAAAAATTCACCGCAATTAAATTCTGCATAGAGACGTGTTTTTTCCGATTTACTTCGATGAAAGTTTCCCCGGAAAAAGCGGGTTTTTCCCACAAAATCTTTAATTTTCAACTAAACTTTTAGATAAGTAGTTGTTAATCAATAATTAAATAACTTGGTAACGTAAAGCCCTTTCCGTATAAATTACAATTCCAGATGTCTATGGAAATTAAATCAACAGTTTAGCAGCAATTACAATGTTAATTAAAAATTTACGGTCGCTATAATAACGATAATAATTAAAAATGCATAAGAATAGCTATGATTTTTTCATAAAGAGACACTATACCTATCTAATGTACTTTACACAATTGAAATTGGACTATTTAAGCGGCCTCAGGAATATTTTAAAATTATAAACAATTTTTTGGTTTATAAACAAATAGAATATCTCGGGAAATGTTAAAATTAATTAAATTGTGAAAATGGTATTCAAAAGACAGCGGCAGGACGCTTCTTCTAAAAGAAAAAACATTTAATTATGACGAGTAGTTCCTGAGATACAACCGGTCAAATTTGACCGGAATTTACGGCAAAGGTATAAACAATAGGATCATAATTTTCAAACCATCACCTTTTTATTTTTGTCCTCTTTCGCCACACCAATTTTCATATTTTTATAATCCTCATAACATATATTATTATAATAAAAACTATCGATAATACGTGTGAAAATTGCCAAAAATAGCAAAATTCCAATCAAAAATTAGCTTGAAGAAAATGTAACCCTCAAAGTTCAAAATCGGTATACGTACTCTTTTTGCTCCCTAATAACTCGAGTAGAGCCATCGAACTAACGCATTATTAAATGTCAAACTTGCTTTTGTTTTGTTATAATAGATTAATTTATTATAAGAACAGAAAATTACATATTTTTTCCAGTTGTAGGCTTTTTTTTAGATAAACTTACTACAAGTGTACTTTTTAAAGTTAAAAACATAAATATTCTCATTTGAAAGCTGTATAATTATTTAAACAATTTTTATTTAAACAAATTAAAATATTGTGCTATAATAAATAAATTAATTTATTATAACAAAAGAAAAGCAAGTTTGACATTTAATAATGCATTAGTTCGATGGCTCTACTCGAGTTACTTGGGAACAAAAAAAGAATGAAGAAAATTGCTCCATGGGAAGCCGAGAAAATGCATTTTTTTAACGTATACCGATTTTGAACTTTGAGGGTTACATTTTCTCCAACCTAATTTTTGATTGGAATTTTGCTATTTTTGGCAATTTTCACACGTATTATCGATAGTTTTTATTATAATAATATATGTTATGAGGATTTTAAAAATATGAAAATTGGTGTGGAGAAAGAGGACCAAAAAAAAAAAAGGTGACGGTTTGAAAATTATGATCCTGTTATTTATATCTTTGCCGTAAATTTCGGTCAACTTTGACCGGTTGTATCTCAGGAACTACTCGTCATAATTAAACTTTTTTTCTTTTAAAAGAAGCGTCCTCCAGCTGTCTTTCGAACACCGTTTTCACAATTTAATTAAGTTTAATATTTCCCGAGATATTCTATTTGTTTATAAGCCAAAAAATTGTTTATAATTTTACAATATTTCTGAGGCCGCATAAATAGTCCAATTTTAATTCTGTAAAGTACAATAGATAGGTATAGTGTCTTTTTATGAAAAAATCATAGCTATTCTTATGCATCTTAATTATTGTCGTTATTATAGCGACCGTAAATTTTTAATTAACATTTCAATTGTTGCTAAACTGTTCATTCAATTTCCATCGGCTTCTGGAAATATAATCTATATGAAAAGGGCTTTTACATTACCAAGTTATTTAATTATTGATTAACAATTACTTATCTAAAAGTTTAGTTGAAAATTAAAGATTTTGTTGGAAAAACCCGCTTTTTCCGGGGAAAGTTTTCGTCGAAGTGAACCGGAAAAAACACGTCTCTATGCAGAATTTAATTGCGGTGAATTTTTATTTGAGTATTTTTGGTCTAAAGTTAAAATCTTTGGAGTTATAGAGCAAAAATTGAAAAAAACACGATTTTCGGGCGCCATTTTGTTTATAAGAAAAGTAGCACACTATCTGCGGACTTTGCATATCTATGTTATTAATATATACAATCATAAGATTCGATTCCAGCAATAAAATTGCTGACAAATAACTTTTCCCAAAAATGGCCTATTCTCCGATAATCAGCCCAGACTAAACTGGATTATTATGTGCGCCATTCTTATTTTTACCGCGTTTAGCGGTTTTTTACCCTTGTACCAATCAGTAGTGTTTCTCAAAGTTTTTTATAAAGTAAATGTACGAACTTGAATGTAATGTTTCTCGAATACACGTTAAGCGTTATAAACCATCTAGTTTACGTGTATTGTGCCACTCTGTGTAAACACCGAAATAGATTCCGATTGACATATTACCACACGGAGTGCCACACGTATGACTAGATGCACCTGCAGATGCATAAATTTGCCTTAATAACTCTGTTAATATTTTACGGAGGTATTGCTTCCTATCGTTTGTACGGCATGCCAAAGATATGATCGACTTAATTTAGGACGCAGACTTCAGCTATCTTCACTAATAAAATTTTCCGTTAATATTACTTTTCATATTCTATTTTGTTGTGGATATTAGTTGAGTTGGCACTTGTGGTGGGCGGGTCTTCTTATTTCTTGATGAATTTACAAGATTCTTAGCGCGTTTCACTGAGATCGCTGCGCTGTATCTATATTTACTTTACAAGTTTTTAAGTGGTCTTGCATGTTTTAAACAACAAAAATAGTTCATCACTAAATCAATATTATGAAAATCTTAATAACATATTAATAAGTGGATAAAAGGGGTACATCGATATCATCATCGATAAAATTTATTTTTTGTAAATTGAAACAACTTTTATGAGTTGATCCTGCCGATATTACTCTAATTTTTCTCGTTCTTCGATCAATATTAAACATTCTGTATTCTCGCATTCTGTATTGTGATCTTAAGACCATTTATTCATAAATTGTATCGAAAATGGCTATTATTTGTTGTTTTATATGTCCCTTTTTTCCCTCAGCGAAATATCTCGAACTCATTTATGATTTTTTGTCCATTTCATCAGGTCCCACAATTCGGGGGAACAGTGTACACAAGTACACAGTGTCTCTGCGTAACTTGGAACCATATGGGAAACTTTTTTATTATCAATTTTACGAAAAAAAGTTATTCTCCATAAAGTGCTCTGCATGGTCTACAACCTAAGATTCAATCATCAGATATCAAGTTTAACAGCAAGTTTAAAAGCACCTTTATATTTCACAATATCGAAAATTGTTAATAAAAAAAGTTATTTAGAATTAAAAATTATGTTATAATATGCAATTACACTTTGCTATTTTTTTTGAAATTGTTTATCAAATTACGGATAAACAATATCATTTTTATTGCGGTAAGTGTAACGCAGTTATTATTAATTTTACGAAAAAAGTTTTTCTTTATAAAAAGGTCTGCATGGTCTAACAACTAAGATGCAATCATAAGATAGCAAATTTTATGATTTTTATAAGAGGTATGTCAAAAAATAATCAAGAGTAAAGTACCTCTATTTTTTACAATATTGGAAATTGTTATTTAAAAAAGTTGTTCATAATTTAATACTATGTTTTAATATGCAATTTTATTCTTCTAATTGAGAAATAAAGGTTCTTTAATCTTGAGCGAAATTCATATTTTTTACATACCTCCTATAAAAATTGATAAAATTTGATGATATCTTATAATTGCATCTTAGTTGTTAAACTATGCAGAACTTTTTATAAAGAATAACTTTTTTCGTAAAATTAATAATAACGAATAGGTCTGGATCCAGCGTATGAAAAAAAATTTGATTAATAGCAAGCTGAAAATTTGTTAATACCTTAAGGGTGTCTAGTCGGATAAACTTTGATATATGGGAACACTGGAACAGGGGCAGTTTTAATTATTGTGGAACAGGTTAAAAATTTTGAACGGCCAGAACACGAAAACGGCGCATTTATTTTGTCCGATGGAACCGACTTAAACTCTCCGAACAGAGAATAAACTCTCATGCAAAAATCAGACTGCTATTTATCACCTGTCATAATTCCTGTCATTTGACATATTCTACATGTTCAACTCATTAAAACGCCCATTTGGTGATAAATAGCAGTCTGATTTTTGCATGAGAGTTTAATCTCTGTTCGGAGAGTTTAAGTCTGCTCTGTTGGACAAAACACATGTGCCGTTTTCATGGTCTGACCGTTCCAAATTTTTAACCTGTTCCACAATTAAAACTTCCCCTGTTCCAGTGTTCCCATATTATATCAAAGTATGTTCGATTAGACACCCTTAAGCTATTAACAAATTTTCAGCTTGCTATTAATCAACTTTTTTTTTTCATACACGGGATCCAGACCTAGGAGTTATCGTAATAAAAACGATGTTGGGTATCCGCAATTTGAAAAAAAAAATTCATTTTTTTTTTCAATTATAAGAGTGTAATTGCATAAATATAACATAATTTTTAATTCCAAATAACTTTCCTTATTAACAATTCTCGATATTGTGAAATATAAAGGTGCTTTCCTCTTGAGCGAAATTAATATTTTTTGACATACCTCGTATACTGTTGATAAAATTTTATATCTAATGATTTAATCTTAGGCTTTAGACCATGCAGAGCACTTTATTGAGAATACCTTTTCTTCAAAAAATTAATAAAAAAAAATTTACGCAGACACACTGTATATATCAACCACTGGAAAAACTGTGGATACGACCAGTCTGATTTTAGTCCCCTCTACATATTTTGATGGTTTCTCCAAGTTCTAGTCACCTTAGCTGTTACATTTTTACTATTGACGTTACGTCCTTTTTCTTCAGTGCAACCTCCGGTAATAGTTGTCATAGACTCCAGTTTACCAGGGTTAGTTAGTTTTGGTTATTGTTATTTCTATTTATTATCACAATCCTTGTTTTTTTCTGGTTACATTGTAACCTGTCTATATTTAATGATGTCCAAAATTATATCTGGTAGTTGTATGATATAATTCCATTATCTAGTTCGGAGAAAAGTTGCATACTGCCATTCCATCTATCAGTAATGTTTTATATAACAAATTTTGCATAAAAGTAAAATAGCAAGTCAGTATGTAGCATTGCCTGATCTTGCATATGTGAATATGCCAAAACCTCTTCCAAGTCAACATATCGAAGGCCTTGCTATAATTTATATAACATGTCTGTGGTGATCTGGAATTGCCTTGCCTTTTCTTCATTCTCTGAGGACCTCTTCATTTGTAATTTGATCAATCGCGGAATATTAAGTGTTCTTTGATAGAGCCACATCTCAAGCCACATCTCTTAAACAGATGTTGGTTCAAGCTCCACAATTCAACATCATAAAACATGACCGAGAAAGAAATGACCACCAAGGTGTTTAGAAATTTTAATTTTTTTCTACTTTTTAGGACAAAAAAAGGCAACTTCGTTAGCGGAACCGAATTCAAAATTATTCCTATTTTGTTCCTATATTAATTTGTTTGGACTAAATTACGGTTTTGTTGATATCAGAAGACTTGGTATTCATACAATATTGCCAAACTGAATATTTTGGTATCTTCGGATTTCCGAGCCAACTATACAATATCTGGGACACATACTTCTAATGAGCGGACAGTAATAAGTAATGCTAATACTAATAATCTAGAGAAAGATCAGCGAAAAAACGGGATATAAAAGGAAGGGTTGAAGAATTTAGGGGACTGGTTTAAATGCAGTCCAATAGAACTTTTCAGAGCAGCGGTAGATAGAGTAAAGATAGCGATAGATAGATATCCAATCTCCGATTTGAAGGAGGAATGGTTATTTGTAACGTTATGGTCTTCACCGATATGGTAATCAATTTCCTTAAGTGAGATAAGAACTGTTACTATTAAACATCGACCTAAATCAGAAGATATTTAATTGTTAGTCTGAAATATACCCTATTTTTCAACGAAAAGAGTTCGTTTATAAATTCGCAAAATCTGTGTGTTTATTGCGTTGCCGCTCCTGTAATACCTAGATCAGATTTATCGATGGATTCTTATGTAGTTTTTTCTTCTGAATGCAAATCTGAAAACGGCATTTAAATATCTCTAACCGTCTTCGAGATAATCGACCTCAAAGTCTAAAATGTGACGTCAAAATCCTTTTATTTTCTGCCGACACACTAAACGTCAGCTGAAATCGTTGCTACTAAGTAGGCTAGTTTTTTAATCTAGATTTGTTAAGCAAAGCATAGGATGGCATAGGTTATTTACATTTGAGTTTGACACTTCGTGAATGTCAAACTAAATTTTAAATTAAGTATTAATAAAATATCAATGATATTTGATAGTGAATTTAATTATTATATAAAACAAATAAGATGTTCAAAAATACAATTTGAGTATATTTTAAAAGCAATAATTTATTAACAGCTTTAAAAAGGTTTATGGACTGTTTCATTTGTTATAAAATGTAAATTGTTTTTATAGTAGGTTGGCTAAACTCAGACACAACTGGCTAGTGATTTTAGTAAGCAGGATTGCTAATTTTATTTTTTAATCAAAAGTTATTCGGGTTCAAAAATTACAAGTTTTTGATTTTCTGAAAGTTCAGCCGCGTTCATCTCGAAAACATTGCATGCTAAAATAATTTGTAAGAACATTTTTTGCTTAGAATGACCCAAAAAATACAAAAAAAATGTTTTGTTTTGCGAGAAATCGCTGTTATGTAATTCCTGAAGTTCTCTGTTTATAACAATCTTATCGATATCCGGACAAACTGTTAACCAAAAAATTCGTATTCTACGGGTCAAAATACATAAAAAAACTTGGGTAGGTCCTTCCAAGTAGACTAACTCTGAAGGGTTATTAAACTGCAAAATTCTTATTCAACAATAAAGCAGACCTATAAAAAAATATGAAGTGCAGATACCCATTCGATAAATGTCCACGATTGGGCATAAAGATTATTTCACCATTCCGTGAACTATTTGAAATCATAAGCCATTATTTTTTACATTTTTTAGATTAAGGATAAGATAAAACGTTTCTTGAATAAAATATAGCAAATGTGTTTGTGCATGTCAGAAGCCGGCATATTGTTATTCAGTTCTCGTAAAGGCTTGTGGGAACTCTATTGATCTCTTTTAAAGTCCGCTATTTGTTGTTTGTCATAACTTTATTACAAAATGTGTTTGTTTTTTACACGAGTTTTATTAAACTGTTGCTATAAAAGATTTTGAGACAGACTAGCATCAATAATGAAGTTCCTTTTACACTAAAATAAGAAACACAAAAAATTATATGTTAAACGCATTAACTGGTGCTTGAGCTTAAAAAATTTAATCCTGCAATTGTTGCAGGTTGCAGGTTTGTTTTTGTTTAGAGCAATTTAGTTTTTACCAAGGGGTTTAAAATAGTCATTTGGTACCACAATATTATGTCATAAAAATAAAAATGCTAATAAATAACATACATAGTTGTTATAGTGTAGAATGAAAAAGAATAATGAAATTTAAAATTGAGAGTAATACAGTAAAACCTGTGATACCGGCCACCTGCCAACACCGGCCACCTGTACTAACGGCCAGTTAAAAAATTTCCCAAACCAATTACATATTATATTATCTAGACTACAAAAACTAGCAATAATGGCCACCTTTCTATATCGGCCAATAGTTCTTTCATTTCTAGTGGCCGTTACTGACAGGTTTTACTGTACATTATAGCATAGACAGAAGGCCGCAAATCAGTTTTTCTGGCTTTAATTTGTCCTCAGGGAGTCATACCTAAAGTTAATTTTATTCTTTCATGTAAGGCTTAGATAATATATATCTATAGGCAATCATGATTTGCCACTTATCACTATAATATTTGTGCAGTTTTTAATGTATAATGGTTGAATTTTTTTCAGTACTTTACACTAAATACTATCAGCAATAATTGAGCTAGATAGGGACTATACAGAAGCAATTACAAAGGCGATTGGTCTAAAAGAAATGAACAAAACCAGTTGCAGATGCATAGAGCATAAATATGCTGAAAAATATGTGTGATACAAGAAACGTTACTGGAAAACACAGTATCGGCACATGTAGCTAAATACTGTCAGGCAGAGCCATAGATAGATGAAATGTCAGTAAGGACTAATAACACGAAATTAGTAAAAAAAAGCACTTAAAGAAATGAAAACGAGCCGACTATTTGAAAAAGGCTAGATAGAGATTACTTAAGGATATAATTTCGGGTGCCGAAGAACATTGGGAACAATCAAAACAAAAGAAGTTAACGCAGCAAGAAAGATCATAAACACCAAAAAGAAAAAAAAACTAAAAAAAAAACAAAGGGTCAATTATGACTGTAACGAGGCCTTATGGGAAATAAATTGGGAACACACGAAAAGAGAACCAGAAAAAGGAATGAAATCTATGAAGATGCAAGACGGAGGCCCGATGAAAAATAACAACAGAGAAAATAAAATAAGAAAATGATGTTATACAGAAAATGAAAAGAATCTTCAAAGCCACGATATAAGAGAAGAATAATAATTATGTATGCAATTTAAAAGAAGGATACAAAACCCGAACAAATCTAAACCAGCAATCCAAAAGAAATCAGTCTGGAAAATCAAGCAAGGAAATGAACAGCATAATTACGGTCATGCATCACATTGAGAAACACACCGAAAATGTAGAACTCCCGACAATTGAAAGAGTTAAATAAGCAACATGAAGAATAACAAGGTTCCGGGTATTATTGACAACTTTCCCTCTGAACTATATAAATTAGTATTGTTCTGAAGCTATTCATTTGTGGCATTTATCTAATTTACTATTCTAATTGAGAAACAAGCCACAATTTAAGTTGAAAAATGCTTTTATTGACGTTTCGACTTCCATTTCGGAGGTCGTTATCTAAATACAAAATATTAATTTTTAAAAAGTTTCTTGCTTAGTAAAAAATTCTTCTAATAATTTAATTTAACCTGACTCGTTTAAAATGTATTATATGATGTATGTCTAAATTGCCGATATGAATGAGTCAGATAAAATTAAATTATTAGAAGAATTTTTTTACTAAGCAACTTTGTTTAATTTATTAATATTTTGTATTTAGATAACGACCTCTGAAGTGGCAGTCGAAACGTCAATAAAATCATTTTTCAACTTAAATTGTGGCTTATTTCCCAAATTTAAATAGGTAGTAAATTATACAGGGTGTCCAGAAACTCTACCGACAAATGAAGACAGGAGATTTTTTAGATAATTTTAAGATAATTTAACCCAAGTCACCTAGTCCGAAAATGCTTCCTAAGGGAGCTAGAGCTCTTTGAAGATGGCGTCATGTAATTAGTTTTTCTTAAATAACTCCAGAACGCTTCTATTTAGAAAAACGAAAATTGGTATGCATATTTACTTTCCAGAAGTGAATCGATTCCATCGATTTTGAATTTTTAGTACCGGTCATAGGCGTCCGTTTTGGGTAGGGCAACGGTTATTTTATTGCATAACTTTTTTGTCTTTAACTTTTAAGTCTAAGTCTTTTTGACATTGGATTATTAAATTGTGAGGCATTCTAGTACTAAAAGGTACTCTTGCTTTAAGTCGGTAGGACACACCGTTTTCTAGAAAAATCGATTTGAAAGTTTTTCATTTTTGGAATTTGAAAAAAATTTAAAAAATTTTTCAAAAAAAAGACGATGTATTTTACTAACTTAAAGCAAGAGTAACTTTTAGTACTCGAATACCTCATAATTTAATAATCTAGTGTCAGAAATGCTTAAATATTAAGGACAAAAGTTATGCTATAAAATAACTGTTGACCTACCCAAAATGGACTTCTATGACCGGTACTAGAAATTCCCAATTAATGAAATCGATTCATCTCTGGAATATAAATAAATGTACCAGTTTTCGTCTTTCTAAATAGGTTTTTTTTGAATTTCTTTTTTGAAATTCAAAGAACGAAAAATTTTTAAATCGAGTTTTCTAGAAAACGGTGTTTCTACCATCTTAGAACAAGAGTACCTTTTAGCACTATAATACCTCACAATTTAATAATACAGTGTCAAAAATGCTTAAAAATTAAAGACAAAAAAGTTATGCGATAAAATAACCGTTGCCCTGCCCAAAACGGACGCCTATGATCGGTACTAAAAATTCGCAATGGATGGAATAGATTTATCTCTGGAAGATAAATACGCATACCCATTTTTGTTTTTCTAAATAGAAGCGTTCTGGAGGTATTTAAGAAAAACTCATTACAAGACGCCATCTTCAAAGAGCTCTAGCTTCCTTAGGAAGCATTTTCGGACTAAGTGAATAGGGTTAAGTTGTCTTAGAATTATCTGAAAAATCTTCTATCTTCGTTTGTCGGTAGAGTTTCTGGACACCCTGTATAAATTAGGAGGCGAACAACTAGTAGGACAAATGCATATGCTCATAAACACAATTTGGAGGGATAAAAACCCTTTTCCCTTGCGACTGGAAAACCGGGATTACATGACCAATTTTTTAAAAAGGAGTTAAACTGAAACTCGAAAACGATCGCGACGTAACCCTCTTATGAACAGTGTACAAAGTTTTTACTTATCTACATACTTAAGAAACGACTCAACAATTAAGTGAATTTATTGTCAAGGAATACCAGTCTGGTTTTTGACAAGGAAAAAACTGACCAGCTAATCACAGTGAAACAAATTGTAAGCAAATCGTGGGAATACTACAATACATAATTAGTATATAAACTAACACGTTTTTGATACGAATTCCCAAAAATAATAATAAATCTAATAGGTAGTAATAAAATAATAATTGTAACCAAATCATTTTACTTTTCAGTAGAAGGCTTTATAATGAATTATAAAGTGGAAATCGTCAAAATAAACATATTTTAAAAATAACTGGTTGTTATTTTCCATTAATAATGCTAGATAACGTATACATTCAGTAAGAAAATATTTTCAGAACCATATTTTAAATCTACTATGTAAAAAACCTGCCATAACCACAAGAAACAATTTAAAAGCACAATATTGCAAGTTTTCCGTAATAATACGGCTATAAAGAAATGACAAAAGTAATAAAATCACTTAAAGTCTTATATTTTATGCGGTAGAAGAGCAACATCGTATAAGAAAGAAGAATCCTGAACGGATGCAACAATCTAAAATCGAAGGGTCGAGCCCTATCAGATGTTTCTCCGGAAACCTCAAGTAACCCCTCTAAATCTAGTAGTCAAGTGGTCGAATAAAAAATAAAGAACGAATGCCCTTTATACCCTATTTTATGTCTGCCAATCTGTCACTATCGCTGTTTTCGCATGTATTTTATCTTATCATGAAAAAGTCGAAGCGTTTTCCCTTTTACTGTATATATTAAGGGACCGGAAACATTAGTGTGTTTTTCTAATATCCTATGAAGTTAAAAAAACATTAATAATCTATATCTATATTTTTATTTTTAAAAATATACAAAAGTCGTAGGTACACAGTGGCGGCTCGTGGTAATTTAAGGAGGGTGTTCAATTAAAGAATGTAATTATACGAACGGTGAATACGCGCCGCAGGCGAAATATTTTTGGGGCCTCGCCAAAAGCTGTTCTGTAAAATGAAACCTATCTTTGACCCGATTAGTCAGGATGTCACACACTTTTTTTGTTTTGTGCAGAATATGATACCTACTGAATGATGGCGCTTCTTCGGTGGTGAAGGTGGAGGCAGAAGTTACGAATAATGAAATGGCTTTGTCAAAACTGTTTAAAAATCCGTTTATTTTAACGGCATCCAAAGACCGAGATTGAAATTATAGTTTTATTCTTTGAAAATACTAAGCATGGAAAACAAAATAAAGAATGTAGTTTATCACACCCACACAATCACTAACTTTTTCTATATTGTTCAACTTTAAAACAATGTTTAACCTTTTTGTTTCTTATTGCACATTCTTGTACCAAGTTTATCTCCGGCCAAGTTAGTCCATTCTTTTTATAAGAAGTCGATTTTCAAAACTATTTGCATTTTCTTTTATAAACATTACTGAATAAGGCTCCACCATCCTAAAAAACTACCTACAAATATTGTATTTAATAAAATCCCACAACAGAAAATGCCAAACTGTGAATCGAAACGCTTCTCACCGGTCTCTGTGTGCAGTGCACAAATGGTCAATGTTTTAAGATAGGAGAATCCCTGGTTCACGGATTTAAGAGCTCTCGTTCTTCTATAGGGTTACTGTATGGTGTCGCAAAAAAAGGTCGCCAACAATTGGTCGAGCGAAAAAATGTCGCGCACATTTGAGCGCGTATCAAAAGGTCGCCGGCGAAAAAACAGCGCCGACGAAATAAGGTCGCGTGCAATTGATCGCGCGAAAAAAGATCGCGTCATGTTTTACATTATTAAAACCATTCAATTGGTTTTCAAAAAGGTTCTAAAGAAATTCTATTTGCATACTTTAACTTTATGCATTATGAGCCGATTAGTCTTGGAATTCCATCTAATTACTTTTTAATGTATTTTGGATGTATAAGAAGATGGGAAAAATAACGTATATCTAAATACTTTTTAATGTATTTTGGATGTGTAGGAAGATGGGAAATATAGGAGAATGGGAAATTATTTCATATGGTATTTTCGGGTTATTCAAGTGAATATACTTGAAAATTGAACAATTTTTAACATGAAGAAAGTATTTTTTTTGTTCTACGTGATTAATTTTAATATATGGATCTAAATTCAGAAAGGTACTTTCCTTCACACTTTTTACAAGCTTAGGACTGTCAGCAAAAAACTGGCGTGTTTAAAAGTGTTTGCTCTTCCTAATCGGATATCGTTAAAAATGTACAGTAATAATAGTTCTATTTACAGTATATATTACATACAAACGAATACCAGGTACCAGTTTACCTATTTTTGGTATTTTCAGAGACCGGTAATTAGCATAATTGGTTCTTAGTAGAAAGTCGTTATGCAGATTAGTGAAGAATAAGTAGTTTAGATAAGGGCACCTTATTGTGTAGGTATTTATTAGGAATTCCATGAAGTCATTACGATAAGACATTATTGGAAATGCTAAAATAAATATTGTACAAAAGTTCTTTGTCTAATTGTGCGTTATTCACTAATGTGGTAATTATTATTCCATATTCGTGAAACGTACTTTTATTACTTTTTAATGTATTTTGGATGTATAAGAAGATGGGAAAAATATCGTATATCTCATTATTCATTAGCTTGTCGATTTGTCAAGATGGTCTTAACTTACGTAAAGAGTCAAAAAGGTGCCAATATGTTGGTGTATAATGGATATATCCATAGAAAGGAAAAAACGATTGATCAAAAGACAATTTGGAAGTGCGCTCAGTACAATAAGCATAAATGTACCGGGAGAGTTCACACAGTGGGAGATGAAGTAGTGAAAAGTACAAGTCACAACCACGTTGCCGATGCGTCAATATTAGAAGCAAAAAAGGCTTGTAACAGAATGAAAGAACTGGCTCATCAAGTTGAACTAACAACACAAGGAATCATAGCTACCGTTTCACAAGAAGTGTCTGTGGGTGCAACTGGGCAGCTACCTTCTATTTCATCCCTAAAGCGAACTATTCAGAACACACGCCAAAGAGTGGAAGCTATTCCGGCAAATCCAAGAAGCTTAACAGAGCTTATTATTCCGGAAGAATACACCAGAAACAATAACGGCGAACCGTTTCTTTTATTTGACAGTGGTCCAAACGAACAGAGAATTTTAATATTTTCCACTGAAAGAAATTTAACTTTGATGGCGAGCTGTGAACACTGGTATGCCGATGGAACATTCACATGTACTCCTCTATTGTTTGGTCAGCTGTATACAATACATGGCGTACAGTATAGCAACGTTATTCCAACTGTTTTTGCTCTACTTCCTAATAAAACTCAGGCAACATACACTCGACTCTTCCATGAATTAAAAACGTTACGACCAGGTTTACGTCCTACAACAATAATGGTGGATTATGAAAAAGCAGCAATTAATGCTTTACAACAAGAGTTACCTGAAGTCAGAATCCGTGGATGTTTCTTTCATTTCACACAATGTTTGTGGAGAAACATGCAAGGTACAGGACTGCAACAAGTTTATACAGAAGACGCGAATTCTGCTCTACATCTGCGACAATTGGCAGCCCTAGCCTTCGTACCTGAAGTAGATGTTGTTGCAACATTCGGAGAGCTACTGGACAGCGAGTTTTACACTCAAAATGAAAATTTACTAACACCTTTAATAAACTACTTTGAGGATGTATGGATAGGCAGATTGGATCGACGACAACAAAGAAGACCGCCAATGTTTCCAAGGAATCTTTGGAATTGCTTCGAATTTATAGAGGAAGATCTACCGCGTACTAATAATGCTGTCGAAGGTTGGCACAACAGCTCTCCCGTGAAAAGGAAAAACCTAGTAACTGAGTTTTGATAACTTTTCAGGAAACGAAAAGAAAGAAAAGTATATCGCCGTTTAATAGAATTATATTATTTTTTGTTTTTTTTTTCGTTCAGTGGATTTCAAGTGTATGTCCCTGTAACTGTAACTTAATTTTTTCCAAATATTTGCAGTTTTTTTAATTCTATGTCACTTACTATTTTTGAAATGCAAAGAAATATTGATTTTGCTGCGGAAAAAGCTAGTATGCTTACTTAGTTCCTAATTCATACTATTTTTGCCAAGGAAAAAACTAGTAGGTACTATATTACACTTGCTAATATGATACTTTATGATTGCTTTAAAACTATGTAAAATCAAGTAGTTAGGTACATTTTGGTTTTTAAAAATAAAAAGTAGGTAAAGTTATAATTTTTACATATATTTTATTAGAAAAATTACAAAAAGTTTTTGAATTCAACATTTAATTACATAAAACAAACAAAAATAATAAAAACTAAACTCGATTATTTAGTAAATCATTTGATGTTTCAGAAACAGGTAGTTTCTCCCAAAAGAATCTTTTTTGGCTTAGCATTGCAGGAAGAAGCTCTGTAATTATTTTTTGTTTTTTTTGAACATTTACACCCCTATCTTCAGTTTTGCTCTCAGGCATTTCCAGATTAAATTTAGGTTTTAAAAAGTCAAAATTAATAAATTCGTTTTCAGTATGACTTTTCTTATAAAACATTTGTCTTGACCCTTTTCTAAATTGTACTACTTTAATCACGTTAAGTTTTGGGAAATTTTCATCTTTTTTTGTTCTTTGTTTTACACCGTCTTTAAAGCGATAAAAATCATCATGTTTCATTAGTAAGGTTTTATTTTTTCTAGAGGCTTTTAATATTAGCTCATTTAAGTCGTTCATTTCATAAATGTTGGATCTCTTTTTCCATAGCTTGCCAATGTTTCCGTGGACACTGTCGGCTCTCATAAAAGAGTGCCCAGCTTCAAAGTATTTTAAAGTAATACTGTTTGGACCCCAGTTAGAATTGACAATTACCACAAATGACGTAAATAATTTCCAGTTTTTATTTTGGGCACTGCAGTTGTCACACCAAAATTCGTAGTGCTCTACGTTAACTGAGGATCTTTGAATAAGCCCGCAATATGCTGATGCCACATCTTCCGCCGAGCGACCACTTATAGCTTCATGCCACAAAACGCAAATATTTTCTTCATCTTTTGTTAACGAAGCAAAAGTTTCATTGAACACAACTAATTTACTAACAAAGACAGATTTTTTTAAAGATAACTTTGGAAGTAGTAACACTTTTTGCATATCCGCGCAATAAACTTTAAATGAGTCTGGATAGTCGTGCTGTCTGTCATTATCATACGCTTTTCTGGCAGCAATATATGCCATATGGTGATCATTAAACGTATTACATTGATCACAAGTCTCTGGAATTGTACATATTTTTTTGTGCTCTTTTTGATGTACGCAAATGTCACACTCATCTTGATTTGGTTGATCAAATCCAATGTTAAGTGAATTAAATTCAGTTCTATATCTGTCATAAGATATTTTTTCATGAGTTTCACAAAAATGTTTCCACATATCAGTAATAGATAGCTCTTGAGATAAATATCTTCTATTGGGAGCATGTTGCAATTTATAGTGTGATATTTGCGGATTATAAGATTCAATATGGTTTCTTATTAGAATGGGATCCTTCTTGTTAGATGGAACAGACGAGCCTCGTTTATCCTTAACCAGTTCTAACCCCATAGATTGTTTATATCTGTTTTTGAAGTCCGTTATCATACCATCAGTTTTCATTCCATGTGTATGGAAATACATTTGCTTACACACATTCATTTCAATACCATCATCCTTGAGCAACGAGTATGTAAGGACGTGTTGACGTTTATTTTCACTATCTACTTTTCTTCTCTTAATACCCCCAATCTTTATACTGGCATTAAAATATTGACTTCTCTCGCCAAAACTCATTTTCCAAAATGACTGGCAAATATTTTGTCTTCTTTCTTCTGATAAAAATTCTCTACATTTTTTTTTACAATTACATGGTTCTAATAACTGATATTTTTCTAGATGCCTCTCAATTTGCTCTTTCGCTGTTCTTGCTCTTTTTTTTCTGTTTTTCTCGTATCCTTCATCGGTTTTATCACTGATTTGTGCTTCTATAAAAAACGTAGATATTAGTTAATTCATGTGAAACACAAAATACAAAGCATTTTTACCTGGCAGAGTTTCCTGGTTTATATCTTTCAATTGTTTATCTACTAAACCTTCATTTTCCATAACAGTGCCAACTACACTTTTTTCATTTTCAGTTTGAAAAAATTTTGCTATTCTCCTTTTTTTCTTTGTCTCATAACTTATTTCTTCAGATTCTTGTGGGTCATAACTAGGGTCTAAATCTGAGTCATCGTCAACTGTGTCATCTAAAAAGTATAAGTTTGGTCTAATTGTTTATAATAATTAATATTTTATTTAGTAACCTTTATTATGCTGACAAACGTCTATAACATCAACCGATTTTTCTTTGTGACATTCATTATTAACATCCGTATCATTTTGACTACCATCCTTTGTTCCATCAATTAATGGTAGCGGTTTTAATTCGGTATAAACTTTTGTGTTTTCTTCCTTCCTAATATCTCTTACTAAACATATTGGTTGAATATCATAAAAATGGTTTTCATTAGTAGAGGGGTTATCATTATCACTAAAAATAAAAAAATAAAAATCAAAAATGCTAGCGACAAACGTCCATATTATTATTATCATTGTAATAATACTCCAAACCAAAAGCTTTTGAGTTCGAAGGCTCTTCTGAATAAACTGTTATGCTTAGTTTATTTGATTTTTGTTTATAAATTACTCTAAAAATAATGATAATACACATATTTTAACTTCTGAAGTTTAGAATTAAAAATTGCTACATTTGCTATAAATACACAATGTGTTTAAGAAATACTTTTTAGTATACGAATATGAGCAAGATAATTAAAATAATTTCCACGAAACATAATAGTCAATAGAAAAATGTTTTGGTAATTGAATATCCACTGCACACAAATATAACGATTTTTGTTACATAAGTAATGGTAACCTAAATATTTATTAACAATCAGCTGACATGCGAATTTTCTAAATATCAACTAAATTAATTTGTTGTAACCTATCACCTTTTACAGTAATAAATAAGTCGGTTCATATTATTTTTTGTTTCAAGAAATGTTGATTTATTCAGAATATGTTAATTTTATAATCAGAAGTCCGTATAAATAAATCTAGAAACCTACTTTTGATTTTGTAAGCCGTCCATCATCAGGTTATCAACCAAATAATCGTCTTTCACAGTATCTTGTATCGATTTCAAACAATCTTGACCAAAGGACGCAAGTTCACTATACCTATAACAAAAAGAATGCATTCGTTACAGCATTTCTTTTGAATTATCTACCATTTTACTGATTGTTTGTTTTTTGAAAATCAAACAAACAAAATTGTACTTTGTTTGTAATGTAAAAACTAATACTCACCGCTTTTCAAGATCACCCACTTCCTGAACACAAACTACTTTATTTTCCTTAGCCAAAGCCATTATAATGTTTTTTCTTTTAGACATAGTTTTCAAAACTTTATATAATTAGATTAAAACAAATTCACCACCAGACGAGTATATGTAGGTATACACAGTTGAGACTGGCTCGACAGACTGAATAATTTAACGAAGTGCATTGGAAGAACATAGTAAAAGATCCTTCGTTTTCGCGCCAAAGCGGAATTAAATTGGAAATACCTAGCATACACACTTTAAAATAATTCGCCGAGTTTAAATGACCGGAAAAAATATGGATATATCTAGTAAATGACTTTGCTAGTTTTTTGTTTAGAAATATGACGTTTTTGTCTTTCGGCTTAAAAATGGTAAGGTATGTTATTAGGAACTTCCAATTTAAAAAAAATATTTATATATACACTTTTCAAAGGAAATATTTAGTAAAAGCCTTTGTTATATTTTTCCTTCTGAAATAAGTAGAAATGTATCGTTCACTGTATAAGTTGCTATGTTTATTCTAAAAAAATAACAAGATGCTAGGTTTTTCCAACCAAATTTATTGAAATTACCATTTTGCTAGGATTTTCCATCTGAAATAACTTTCTTAAAAATGCAAGTATTTACAAGTTTTAAGTACCAGTCGATAAAGAGCTTCATGGGGTTTCACACAATTGATACTAAGCATAAACCTAGTAAGTCACTTTACTAGGTTTTTCCTTTTCACGGGAGAGCTTCTCCTCGATATTAAATGCAGCACACCCAAATCTATGGAAGTTTATTACGGGGCTAAAGAAAGAAGAGAGTTTAAATCGATTAAAAGTGGAGCAATACATAGCTGGAAACCAACAACCTCAAAAAAAAATTTATAAAGATACAGCGCGGCGAATAAAAACGATTTGTTTGCAATACGGGAACCGGCCAAATCTAGAATATTTAAGAGGAATTGCCCAAAATTTTCAACTGCAAGTATAAAAAACTAAAAAACAATTAAAAAAAAAATTTAAAAAAAACAAAAAAAAAATAAAAATTAAAAAAACACAAAAAAATAAAAATAAAAAAAAAATAAATAAAAATTAGAAAAAAATTAAAAAATTATAATTAAAAAAAATTTTAAACACGCCAGTTACTAACTGCCAGTCCTAAGCCTGGATAAGTGTGAAGGAAAGTTAAAGTATGCAAATCTGTTATTAATATAAATGTATTCTTTAACTATGATATCTTCAATAAGTACTCACCAGTGACAATGTATTAATGAAATTGTGCCTGTTATATAATTTTTAACCACAATATCATTATTTTATTTGGGAAATTTTATTTTAATAAAGATGGTAGCCCTTAACCTACCCTATCTATATGTAGTATATACCCTGTAAAATATATTAAGCTTATATTAAAACTTACTCTTAAATAACCAAGGGTAAATTTTGCGACACTGCCAAGTCGTGAAATAATACCTCTAGGTACTTTCCCTACAACATTTACAGTTAAAATTACCTTAATTCGACCATTAAATTGGTCGAACATTTTACATGATCAATTTCAAATAGGATTATTTACTTCCAATTATTTTCCTATTATTTAAAGTGGAAAATAAAACTAAAGTCATTTAGAAGTCAATATTGGGTTGACGAAATATTTTTTACCAATAGGTTAAAATGACTAATAAGAAAATATTTAACTGTTTGGGTCATTATTTAACAGCAATCCTTTAGTTCTATTGCATCATCTAAATCTGACCTAAGCCTGGATTAAGTGTGAAGGAAAGTTAAAGTATGCAAATGAAAACATATTTTCTGACGCGATCTTTTTTCGCGCGATCAATTGCACGCGACCTTATTTCGTCGGCGCTGTTTTTTCGCCGGCGACCTTTTGATACGCGCTCAAATGTGCGCGACATTTTTTCGCTCGACCAATTGTTGGCGACCTTTTTTCGTAGATCCTTACTGTATAGTGGTTGGGTTCAATTTGAATTCTGCACTTACCACGTGCATCTAGCGTAGCGGTGTTGTGCAAACAAATTATGTGATTAATAAATACAGTTATATTTGAATGATACTATGATATTTATGAGATTTAAGAAAAAATATTTTAATGATATTTATGAGATTTTTAAAAATATGTATTTTAATGAAATTTGATTGGGTGTTCACTGCACAAATGAACCAATGGAGAAACCGCCCCTGTAGGTACATCCAAAACATTTAATACAAAGAAAATAATATTTTTAAAAGCCTCCGAGCGTGGCCAGACTGCTTCTGTCTGGAGTTATTCTGAAGTTGTTTGACTTCCCGTATTCTGGTTCTGACATTTAACCATTAGGCTTATTTTCAACAAATTCCCTGCATCCTTCGATTATTACCCATCATAATTAGTCGAAGAATGTTATATTATCTTCCCCGCAAGATATGTCCAAGGCATGTTTCTTTGTTGGATACGACGCTATCAAAGAACTGACGAGTAGCTTTTGCTCTGTTAATCTGTATAAGACAACTGACCATATGTAACACCTACTCAAACATATCTGCAGTTAAAGTTTCAAGTTATCGTTACAGAAGACTAACCTGATTTTTAAAACAATTTCATGATCCGTCCCAATTCTAGATGTTATCTCTTTATCTGAATCTTATTGTTCGGTAATATAACAATGTACTTAGCAGTCCTCCATCCATGCTGACCCTCCTTAGTACTGCATCATTAATTTTTCTTGCTGTCCAAGGTATCTTCAGCATCCGCCTATGAATCCACATTTTCAATGTTTCAATTCTGTTCATGGTCGATACTTTTAGTGTCCACACACTTTTTTATGTAAAAAGAAGTACGAAGCATGATCAAAGAGAAGAAAATACAACAGTTCTGGCAGATATTAAGAGGTAAAAGATATGAATTATGCCAAATCATATTAGAAGGCAGAGTACTGGTATAAAGATCAGCAAGAAGACTCCACAACTTGTGGCTGAAAGACCCGAAGAGATGGTTTGACCGCTCATCCTCAGAAATCTTTCATGTAGCAGCTTGTAAAGCCACAATTTTTATCTGGATCGCCAAGTTTCGAGAGGAGACGCCGCAATAAGAAGAAGGAAGCAGTTATCAAGAAAGTTACCAAAACAAAGAAGACCCAAAACGAGATGGGAGAACCAGATGATAGAGGAACTTAGGGAAAGAGGGGCTAAAAAATGGAGATATATATTCAAAATCGGAAAATAATGGGGAAATGTTGTATAAAAGGCCAAGACACACAACCAGATATAAACCAAAAAGTTAATAAGAACTGATTTCCCGTTACAAATAAATCGGATAACCCCAAGAGGGTGGTAATAGCTCCGTCTTGGAGCTATTACCACCGTCTTGGAGCCGTCTGGCACTCCCCAAGAGGAGTGTAAATGCTATGATGATGATGAATTAGGTCTTTTATATGTCTTGTTAGTCTTGTAGTGGTATTATGCTATACAATACAATGTAAAATACACTGTTATACATAGTTTTCTGCATTTTTGCGGACTTCAAATATTATATATTATTGTTCTTGTTTTTTTCATATTTTATTGTTTCTCTGCGATCTACTTTCACTGTAAATTTGGCTTAATTTGTTTCGTAGATATACAGTATGTCCCTGTAAGTTGTATCCATATGGAAAACTTTTTTATTATTAGTTTTACGAAAAAAAGTTATTCTTCATAAAAAGTTCTGCATGGTCCAAAATCTAAGATTTAACTATCAAATATCAAATTTTTTGAATATTATACGAGGTATGTCAAAAAGTTTGAATTTCACTCAAGAGTAAAGTAGCTTTATTTCTTACAATACTGAAATTTGCTATTATGAAAAGTTGTTTGGAATTTAAAAATATGTTCTAGTATGCAATTACATCCTTCTAATTGAAAAATTATTTTTTTGAAAAATTATGGATAACATAACATTATTTTCAGTTATTTCAATTCAGATAACTCTTTTATTATTAATTTTACGAAAAAAAGTTATTCTTAATGAAAAGTTCTGCATGGTCTAAACCCTAAACTACAACCATCATATGTCAAATTTTATCAATTTTATACGAGGTATGTCAAAAAATATGAATTTCGCTCAAGAGTAAAATACGTTTATTTTTCACAATACCGAAAATTGTTATTATGAAAAGTTGTTTAGAATTAAAAACTATGTTTCAGTATGTAATTACATCCTTCTAATTGAAATATTCTGAACTATAAGGGTACTTTACTTTTGATCTAAATTTATCTTTTTTGACATACCTCGTATAAAATTGATAAAATTTGATATAAGATGGTTGTAGTTTAGGTTTTAGACTATCCCGAACTTTTTATTAAGAATCATTTTTTTCGTAAAATTAATAATAAAAGAGTTATCAGAATTGAGTAACTGAAAATAATGTAATTTTTCAAAAAAAAAATGTTTTTTTCAATTATAAGGATATACATTCATATAAGAATATAGTTTTTTATTCCAAACAACTTTTCATAATAGCAATTTTCAATATTGTGAAAAATAATGCTAATACTCTTGAGTGAAATTCAAATTTTTTGACATACCTCGTATAACATTCATAAAATTTTATATCTGATGGTTGAATCTTAGGTCTTAGACCATGCAGAGCTTTTTATGAAGAATAACTTTTTTTCGTAAAATTAATAATAAAAAAGTTTTTCATATGGATACAACTTACAGGGACATACTGTATAATATCGGCTTACAACGTTCTTCGACGTCTTCCGATTTCCAATCTCCATCTCGTTCTGTCATTCCATAGATCGTTCTCGAGATCTCTGTCCCTGATTTATCTATCAACTCCTTCTCTCCAACTTCTTCTAGGCCTTCCTGGTCTGCGCCTTCCTCTTGGTTGCCATTCGAGGATTTGTCTTGGTATTTTATTCTCCGGCATTCTCCTTACGTGTCCGTACCAGTTGAGTTGTTTCGTCCTGATGTCGTCAACAATAGTATGTGTAACCCCCATGATTTCTTGAACTCTCTCGTTTGTTATTCTGTCGCGTCTAGATATTCCCGCCGAACGGCGCCAGAAGTCCATTTCTGTTGCTCTAAGCATTTTCTCTGTTCTGTCTTTTAGGGGCCAAACTTCGCATCCATATGTTGTGATGATTTTTATTACAGTGTTATATATTCTTTTTTTATTTTCCTTAGACATATTTTTATCCCACAGTACGCTGTTCAGTAAGGATATGCCTTTCCGTCCCTGTATATTTCGTTCCTTAATAGCTGCATCTAATTTTCCGTCTTGAATGATCTTTACTCCCAGGTATTTGTAGTCTTCACATAATTTTATTTCTTGATTTTCCTCTACTTGGAGGCTATGTTGGTCTCCTCCGATACTAATGTATTCAGTTTTTTCCATATTCACTTCTAGGCATCACTCTGTAAACTCTTCTAATAGTTTTCGCATCATGTAACTAAGATCTTCAGAGAGTCCTGTGCGATGATCACCTGGTCATCCGCAAATCACAGCGTGTACAAAGTTGAGTCCGTTAGTGGTATGCCCATATTCGTACATTTTTCTTCCATTTGTTAAGTGCTGCTTCGAGGTATATTTTGAATAGTGTTGGTGAGATACAGCATCCTTGACTTAGTCCTTTAGTTACTGTAAATTTAGGTGTTATGGGATTTCCCGTTTTAATTATTGTTGTTTGTTGGTAGTACAACGTTTTTACGGCTTCAACCAATTCTATAATTACATTTGTTTTCTCCAGTGCCTCCCATAATTTAACCAGCGGGACACTATCATACGCTTTTATAAGGTTTACAAACATCAGATGGACTTTTTGGCCACGAGCAACTTTCTTTTCAAATATCTGAGTAATGGAGAAAACATGATCTATTGTAGATCGACCTACGCGAAAACCAGCCTGTTCTTTGGCTTCTATATTTTTAGACCAGGGCGCATCTGTAAAAATATTAGTACATTTGGACGTTGAGAGGTGACTCAAATTTTTTTGCAGAAATTGCTTGAAAATAAATGAAATAATAATATTTGAGTTATCCTCCCTCTCAAAAAGGCCCGGAACATTGTTTAAATAATCAAAATGTCAAAAAATTAAGGAAAAAGTCGATTTTTTTCCTGGTTTTTTGATTATAACTTTAAAAATGTTCATTTCCGAGAAAAGTTGTACTCACATAAAAGTTTTGTAATTAAATTAGCTACAATATAGAATTGATTAACAATTTAAAAAATAGTCACCCTTGTTGCAAAATAGCAATAATTACGAAGAAACCATACAAAAACAAGTATTCGCATTTTACGTTTTTCAACCATTTATGCTACACTTAGGACCTACATATTTTACCCAGAAAAACTTTATGATACAGTAAAACCAGACTGTAAATTTAATTAAGATTGGTTTAACAGATTTTGCAAAATAAATTTTGCAATCCAGCTTTCGCAAAAAAATTCATTTTTTCAAAATGTTACAGGACTGAAAACAAAGCAGATAGCAAGTTGATTTTTTTTGTGTATTGAAGTGCACTGTACCTTTCATTTGCAATTTTGCAAAATTAAAATCGATTAACACCATGGCGTCAGGAATTTTTTTAAATAAACATTAATTATTGGTGCTACGCGCAGGACAGTGGATAGTTTGCTCTGATTAGGCATTCCAATGACCTTTGATAATAATTTATACATTTTAATTTTTATTACATTTCGATACAAATAAATAAATTTTTTTATTGCAAAATAAAAACACATATACTATCCTTTGAAATAACACTTTTATTAGCAAAAACTTTCTTTGTTCATATATTTTAACTTAGAGAATAAAAGTTTATTATTTTTGAACATTTGCAATTGTTTAAACAATATTTCACAGACAATAATAAAATTAGTTTGATATTTGTGGAATTAAAATATTAAAATACAACAAAATATAGAGTAAGAAAATAATATATTAGATAAAGATTGGAAGAAATTTTGGTGGAAATCAACTTGTGTGAATCGAACACCGCTTTCCTGCGCGTAGCACCAAAAATTATTGTTTATTTAAAAAATTTCCTGACACCGTGGTAATTAATGGATTTTAATTTTGCAAATTGCAAATGAAAGGTACAGTACACTTCTATAAGCAAAAAAAACTTCAACTTGCTATCTGCTTTATTTTCAGTCCTGTAACATTTTGAAAAAATGAATTTTTTTTGCGAAAGCTGGATTGCAAAATTTATTATTCAAAATGTATTGAACCTAACTTAATGAAATTTATATTATTGTTTTACTGTATCATAAAGTTTTTCTGGGTGAAATATGAAGGTCCTAAGTGTGGCATAAATGGCTGAAAAACGTAAAATGCAAATACGTGTTTTTGTATAGTTTTTTCGCAATTATTGCTATTTTGCAACTAGGGTGACTATTTCATAAATTTGTCACCAATTCTATATTGTAGGAAATTTAATTACGCAACTTTTATGTCAGTACAACTTTTCTCGGAAATGAATACTTTTAAAGTTATAATAAAAAAATTAAGAAAAAAATTGAATTTTTCCTTCATTTTTTGACATTTTGATTATTTAAACAATGTTCCGAACCTTTTTGAGAGGGAGGATAACTCAAATATTATTATTTGATTTATTTTCAAGCAATTTCTGCAAAAAAATTTGAGTCACCTCTCAACGTCCATCTCAAAACAGATGCGCCCTGGACTATTTGGTATTCTTCTTCTATTCGATTTTTTATAAGTTTTCCATATATTCTGCTGATACTACTAGTGACTGCAATTCCTCTGTAGTTTTCAGGTTTTGATTTATCTACCTTTTTGTGGATAGTGCTCAGATGTGACTCTTTCCATTCTTCAGGTATTTCAATGCTTATTCAAGCATTGCTGGAAAAGTTGTCTTAGCCGCTTAATTAGAACTTTAGGTCCATATTTGATGAGTTCCGGAGCTATATTTTCTGGGCCCGGTGATTTGCCATTCTTCAACTGTTTGCATATGCTTTCGACTTCTCTCTCATTTACTCTGATTGGTGATCCTATCAACCTGACGCCTTGTATACCGTTGGATTGTATCTGTTTGAAGGGCTCTCTTGTCTCTGTTAGTAAATCTTCAAAGTATCCTTCCTAAGTTTGTGGTGATATGGACTGAATAATGTCTTTCTTTCTGTCGTTTCTTAAATTTTTGAAGTTATACTTCTTTAGGCGCGATTGAGATTGAGGTGAATTTATATTGATATGCGCGCATGCGCACACCGACAGTTTGGTATTAGTCTTTATACGGGCTCTGATTGGGTGTTGAAATGATCTGTCAATAATTGTTCAATATGGAGGTTATCGGTAAACAAAAATGTTGTATAATATATTAGTTTTTATTGTTGTAAGGACAGAAATAAAATCAAATTTATAATTATAGTGACTTTTTAAATAGTTTTGAAAAGCCACAGGTACGTAATTCTAAATGTTTCAGTTGTATTCCAATAAAAAAATTATCTTCATACCTATTTGGAAAATGTAAAAAAAATAATGTACTTACCTAGTACTTGCTATGCTATACCCCTAGTAGGCAATGCTTTAATTTACATAATCTGATTACGAACAAACTTTCTACAAATTTTCATCTAATGTATCGTTTTCTTACTCTATATATTGTTGTATTTTAATTCGACAAAAATCAAACTAATAAAAATTCATATAAACAAAATGTCAAAAAGTTGTTCAGTTTGTGTATATTCCCACATGACGTATACGCGAAGGTGGTGCAGTTTGAAATCGCTTCGACTCTCGTACGGCGGGATACACGGGAAGTAGGTTCAAGCCCAATGCAAGTTATATCATTTTTTTATTTTTTTTATAGATTTTATGATTGTAAGTATATTATTATATAATTTTTTTCAGAAAATACGTACTTAATTAAAATTTTTGGCAACAATTATTGTTCAGAAATCATTTGTGGCATTTTTCAATGTGTTTGTGTGTGTTTTATTCTTTTATTTTTTTAATTTTTGGTATTGTTTTAATAAAATTTTTTGAAAAGTAGTAGAGAAACTGTTTAAAGTATATTGATTTCGTTGAAATCATATAATAGAAGTATAACTTCTTACGTGCGTACAAAGTACACACATTGTTTTTTTAACAGTTTCCAACTTTCTGAACTTTGGCTTCCACCTATGTATGTATTTAGCATGGTATACTTTTTTGTCCAGGATTCGTTTTTCTTTTGACATTTTTTTCTTCTGGCCTCGCTTGCATTCTTTCGTTTTGTAGATACCTAATCTATTAGGCAAAGTAAGTTTTCAACCTAATAGAAACATTAATAATATTGAAAAATATTAAAAATGTTACCAAAAGATTTTTAATTGAATAAAAATGGAAATTTTGTTTTACCTAATCTATTATTTGTATAATTTTCCTAAGATAAGAAATCATAGTTCTGATCTTACCAGTGTATTTATAACAGATACTAGACTGCGACCTAGGAATAATCCCGTTATTCACCATATTCGAGGAAACGTCCATTCAAACGAGCGCTCAAACCCATAAATACCCATATACACATCGGCACATATCAATAGCTATTAAACCATCAGATATAAATCAATTCTGTGCAATTGGAGATGTAATTGAACAATGCCATATGACATTCGGTTATATCTGTATCTATATCTATATGTGCGGCTTTGGCATAATTCGAATTGATGTCAATAACGTTTCTACGGATCGTGTAAATCATAACTCAATAATCTCGTGGAATAGGAAATTATTGTCGATTTAATATAGGCGTTAACGTCCAAGCTAAGACGTACGTAATGCAGGATATATTATATTATAATATATTTTATTTGATTGATTTAGTTATACGGTAAATTAAAGCTAATGTTTACATACAGTGAGCACGTAAAGGTTGGAATAAATTCATTTTCTCGAGAATGGATAATTTTAGAAAAAAATCCCGAAACAGGTCAATTTTTATTTTTACATTAGGACTTTTTGGCATATATATCATATTAGTGACGTCACCCATTTGGGCGTGATGACGTCATAGATGTTTTTTTAATGATAATAGGGGTCGTGTGATAGCTCATTTGAAAGGTAATTCAATTCTCTATTCAGTAATATAAACATTTACATAATTATTTATACAGGGTATCCAGAAAACTTTTTTTTTTATTAAATTAATTGACATAAAAAGAAGAATGTATGTAATTTATTTAATTCAAAATACATTTTACTGCTCTCAGAAAACAGAAAAAATGTTAATTTGAAAAATAATCATTGCTTTTCGCTTAAATTAAATGTTCAAACGGAGACGAGGCTGGTGGATGGCGGCTTTAATTTTGAATTTAAGCAAAAAACAATATTTATTTGCCAAATAAACACTTTTCCTGTTTTCTGATAGCATTAAAATGTATTTTGAATTAAATAAATTACACACATTCTTCTTTTTATGTCAATAAATTTAACACCCTGTATACATAATTATGTTAATGTTTATATTACTGGATAGAGAATTGAATTACCTTTCAAATGAGCTATCACACAACCCCTATTTTAATTTAAAAAAATCATCGATGACGTCATCACGCCCAGATGGGTAACGTCACTAGTATGATATATATGCCAATAAGTCGTAATTTAAAAATAAAAATTGACCTGTTTTGGGATTTTTTTCCAAAATCGTCCATTCTGGAGAAAATGAATTTATTCCAACCTTTACGTGCTCACTGTATATAAAATCTTTATAATGGTAGGGGAGCCCAAGCGGGGATTTTTGCAGTCATTTGAGCGCGTCAGATTATCATATGGGGAGAAACCTGGCACATTGCAGATGTACCTCTACCATATATTGGCTCTTAACACAGAAATGATCATCAGATCGAAAAACTGTAAAATACACTTATTCAATATTTTTGAAAAATCGGATGGCACCAAACACAACCCCCCACGGGAGTGGGATGGGGGGTTACTTTAAAATCTTAAAAAGGAGCCCCCATTTTTTATTGCAGATTTGGATTCTTTACGTAAAAATAAGTAAGTTTTATTCGAAATATTTTTTCGAATTATGGATAGATGGCGTTATAATCGGAAAAAACCATTGTTGGAAATGAAAAACTAAATTAAAAAATGGCAAGCGCCCACTAAAATTGAAAACTTTACTTAACTTTTTTGGTTTTAGGACCTACTCTTTACAACCCAATAGGTCCCCAAAGCGCTCGAGTGACTGCACATTTAGCATACTTTCCTCCCCTACCATAACGAATTCACGAAAATCACAACAGTTTATAAAGTTAAATATCTAATCACGTTTGCAGTGAAATGTCAATTTTTAATAGTTGATAGTTGTGAAAAGTTGACTAGCTGGTTTTTTTCTTGATATGTGACTTTTAAAGTTTTCTTAATAAAAAATAAGCAACTGTCAAAAAGTTTATGGTGTAAACGTTCAGTTGGTGTATCTTCCCACATGACCAATACGTCTAGGTGGTTAAATGGTAAAGCTCGTAGATTTCCAATCTAACAGCTCCATAATAGTCGGGTTCGATCCCCAATGCCAGTTTTAATTTTTTTTTTACATTTTATGATTGTAAGTATATTATTATATAATTTTTTTTTTCAGAAAATACGTACTTATTTAAAATTTTTAGGCAACAATTATTGTTCAGAAATAATTTCTTTGTGGCATTTTTCAATGTGTTTGTGTGTGTTTTATTCTTTTATTTTTTTAATTTTTGTTATTGTTTTATTAAAAAATTTTGGAAAGTAGTAAGTATTCAAATTAGTTTAATATTTAAATAAAAATATAAATAAATTATTTAAGTTATATTGATTTCGTTGAAATAATATAATGGTAGGGGAGCAAAGTATGCTAAATGTGCAGTCACTCGAGCGCTTTGGGGACCTATTGGGTTGTGAAGAGTAGGTCCTAAAACCAAAAAAAGTTAAGTAAAGCTTTCCATTTTAGTGGGCGCTTGCCATTTTTTAATTTAATTTTCCATTTCCAACAATCGTTTTTTCCTGTTATAACGCCATCTATCCATAATTCGAAAAACTGTTTCGAATAAAAGTTACTTATTTTCACGTAAGGAATCCAAATCTGCAATAAAAAATGAGAGCTCCTATTTAAGATTTTAAAGTAACCCCCCACCCCACATCCACGGGGGGTCGCGTTTGGTACCATTCGATAGATTTTTCAAAAATATTGAATAAGTGTATTTTACAGTTTTTCGATCTGATGTTCATTTCGCGAAATATCGCGGGATTCGTATTTAAAATATTAAATTTACCCCCCACCCCTCTACGTGGGAAGTCGTGTTTGGTATCATTCGATAGATTTTTAAAAAATATTGGGCACATATTTTTTAGTTTTTCGATCTGTCATTCATTTCGCGAAATATTTGCTTTTCTCTTGTGAAACTTTGGGACTCACCCATTTCCTTACGCCAGGCTCAAATCGTCAGATTTTTGAAATATACACTCTTTTGCATTTACTTAACTTACCTTATCTTAATCTGACTATTTCGAGTTTTTTAAGGATATATTTTTTTTTCGAGCCCACCTTAACGAACTCCCCTGTGTTAAGAGCAAATATATGGTAGAGGTACATCTGCAGGGTACCAGGTTTCTCCCATATGCTAATCTGACGCGCTCGAGTAACTGCAAAAATCCCCGCTTGGGCTCCCCTACCATAATAGAAGTATAACTAATTACATGCGTACAAAGTACACACATTCTTTTTTTTTAATTATAAAAAGACATAGGCGTAACCAGGGGGGTTTTCGGGGTTATAACCCCCCATTGGGATGTACTTTGAGATCTATACGATTAACACCATAGCCCTCAGAGACCTTCCAGTAGTTGTAACCCCCCCTTTCAGGTAGTTGTAACTCCCCCTTAGGATCATCCTGGTTACGCCTATGTAAAAAGGAACGTTGTTTGATTTGTATAGTCTTATAAATTGTACAGATTATAGTCGTATAGATAATACATAAATCGTTTTTTGTTCGATTATAGCGCCATCTAGCGGCTCATAAAGGATTAGTATTATTGTTACTACAAGTGAACTGAGATGGCCTGTTATTATGTTTAGTTATTGGTTCATCCTTATTGATATTTATAGTTATTTTATTGCCTGTAACGGATGCTTTATAAGATAAGTATATCCTTTTATATTTATAACAAGTGTTTTTGTTTATTTATATTTGGCATGTTTTGTGTGTAACCTAGTTTTTAAATAACTATCTCCGAATATACTCTAGGATATAGACTGATGATGTTCTACATAAAGCGTGATGTATATCTACCTTGTTAGATTTGATTAATTTGATATTTGATTAATGTTAGATAAATAATTTTAATCCAATCAAATGTTTTAATATTTATCTTGATATAAAAAAATAATCTTCCTAAACGGTAGCAATTGATTACTTTTGTTGTTCTACCTACGTACAAACTTCTTGGTACGTCGTCTTACGACCAAAATACGTCCATAAGTATATCAGATATTTATTATTGAAATAATTCCATACAAGATATTCGACGATATTCAAATGAAGTATTGTAAAGACAAAAGCAGATATGCACGAACTGTATATTTAATATAAAATATTAATTTATTTATTACTTTATAAGAACAATAGATCGATTTTATTAGATCGAAATCGAAAAACCGACCATTTGCATATAACATGGTATTCGAATTATAATATTAATAGATATCTTTTTATGGTATAAGTATTCAACCGGTATTTAACTTATGTATTGCTAAATTTATTGTACGCTTAAATGAATAAGGTCTATTTACAGAGCACTAAAAAATACATGCAGAAGGAGTTTCAAAAATTTTCTTAAAAACTATATTATACCGGGTGGTGGATGGTCAAACGGGCCGTATGAAACTCTGTGGGAAATTTTAAAGTTTTGAATTCCTGCTTCCCTAATAATTTGACATCGAAAGTGATGAGATCAAAACACTTGAGCACTTGAGAGCAAAAAAATCGACTCACTCGATGAATTATACACGTTAGGTACCTCGAATTTACAGACACTTTTTGGCTGATAACAATTTGACATTCTTTAAATTGTTAAACAAATGAAATAGAGAATGTGGAAAAATCCCCTTACGAATAACTCACACATCCACTATTTCTGGCTGGGAAAAATTTTTCGAATAGAATCAAAGATCCAAACACCAGTTCTTAGAAATGTGTTTCGCCCTCTTCAACCTCCGTGGGCTCATCGGTAAAGATGAGAGGTTGAATATCTTTAGACACATTCCATCAAAAAACAACATCCGAGACATAGACATAACAGGAGCGTAAATTAGAAACACATTTCTAAGAACTGGTGTTTGGATCTTTGATTCTATTCGAAAAATTTTTCCCAGCCAGAAATAGTGGATGTGTGAGTTATTCGTAAGGGGATTTTTCCACATTCTCTATTTCATTTGTTTAATTTCGTACGAGTGGTCGTTAAACCAGTACCTGTGGATCTTTTGATCACTGAGTGTGTTTCAAAGATCTACATCTTTTGTTTTTTTAAATTGTTAATTTCTCATAGCCTACTTTAGGCTTGTTTATTAAACTAAGCAGAAAATGAGGATCTATTGATGAAAAACATGGCTAGTTGTTAACGTACCTCACTTTTTAATTATCCAACATGAGCAAATAAATCAAAAAAGCAAATGTTAATAAATCCTAAGGCTACAACGAGGTTTTAATTTCCATATTCTATATAATATTCCAGAATATTCCACAGTGTGTTCCGAACTTTAAGCAAAAAACACAGTATGATTTTACACCCGGTATAAAATGACATTTACCTGCCTAGCAACATTATTAATACAGTGATATTGATAAAGAATAAGACTATATCATACTAAAAAGATCACTTAAATCGGACAACAAGTTTCGGAAATTTAAGATATACAGTGTGTTCCGAAAGGATTGGTCATAAATTATACCACGGATTCTGGGGTTAACCTTTAACTACACGCGCTGGCGTATTTTGTACGCCACATATAAGAATTCTACTGCAAATGTATGTTTGACTTTGTTTATCTATCTAACCTATCACTGGAATGTGCTTTACAATTGGTTTTAGTTTCGTTATATTCGGCGTTCTGGGAAGATCGTAATTTAGAGTTTATTATTTGTTGTTTCCAGTGGTGGACAATATACGCCATGATTATAGTAATATAAGTACATATTATTTCAATTGTTTTTTGGTCATTATGGCACAAAATATATTTTTCTTTATAAACAATACTTTTTCTCATTTAAAAAATCACATTTCAAAAAATTTAATTAATAATTTATTATGGAATCAAATTCCAGTTATAAATCCCAATTGGCTTACTGAGAAGGAACTCCAAGTATTCGCTGATGCCGAATAAGTTTTACTTATAAAAAACAACTAAGTGTACTTTAAAAAAAAATAACAAGTCCTCTGATTTTAAGTGTATTTTCTTGTGGCGAATAAAGTACGCCACGCGTGTAGTTATGTTATAACTTGATGCGCGGGTAGTTAAAGGTTAAAAATAGGTTGATTGAACCTAACTTACCTTAGTACAAATGTTTCATGCATTTCAAATTTATTCTGTTGTTAATCTTATTGGTGAGCCTACTGCTGAAATTTTATCTTGGTTTTGATTTCCTTGTTCTTGAAATTCGGCTCTATTCCCTACTAAGAAATTTCTTTGAAATACTCTTCCCAGTTGGCTTTATTCTGTTCTTTTCTCAATTATTTTATCAATTGCTACATGCAAAATAAACTCGTTTCTATTTTGGAAAAATACTAAGGAAATCTGGAGACAAAATTAAATGAAAGGATTAAAATCGTCTGCGAACATAACCTGAAATGCTTGGTAAGCCGTCAGCTGTCAAATAATAACATTCTAAAACAAACTCTTACGGTAAAGTCAACGCATTTAGCATGCCATTATCTATAATAACAGAGCAAAATCACGCGAGCGGGCACCAACTTTGCAAATTGCTAAATTGACAATATTTGATAGTACGGAAGGCTCGGCTCTAGTAAGGGGGATTTCTAAACATTTCTACCCACAAAAACTTTCATTTGAGGGTAAAGTAAGAAATATATATTTGCTTTACTATCAAAAGATTGAAAACTCTTTAATAGAATAAAAATTGGAATAAATCCTTTGCAAAAGGTATAAAATTTATTAAAATCCCTAAAGGGCTACATCAGAACAAAACGTTTTCGATTTTATTACAAAATCATCATCAGTGTAAGACCTAAAAGTAAGTATAACCTATTTTATTAATGTAAAAATGATATTTAAATTCTGACTAAGGTTTAAAACAAGTGGTTATACTCACAGTCTGGATGCTAGCTGAGCCACCAAAGAAATATAGGGGTAATAACCCTTCAAATATAAAATGTATGCTTTACAGATGCATATTTACTTAAAATGCCTTGTGATGGGCAAAAGGCAACAGGAATAATGCCCTAAGGTAAGGTATTTAAATTCCCAACATGTGGGATGCAAAAAAATTGAGTTTACATTTCGATGACTTTATGGCAACTGAACGAAAGTTGAGTGATGTTTCTGAAAGGTGTCAAAGATCAAACCGAACAATGTGACATAATGGTTACCATGTATTACCTCAGCCAACTGATTGTGATATGATATTTTTAAAAAAATTTTCCAACAGTAATAACTAACATCACCAAAGATGTGGCTATAATAAAGTTTACCCCAATTTTGTAGGTTGTATTAAATGATTTTTATAATGTGGATGGAGCAGTAGCCAGATTGTATGCAACCAACTATACATAATAATAATGAAAATAAATAAATTAGCGGAAATGGATCCATTTATGTATAGGAACATCTGGGACCCAGTAATTAAGTGGGAAAATCTTTTTGCTAAAATGTTTTATTTATGTGTAAAGGTTGATGATTGTGGTTCGAATTTAAAATGGAATCGAGTCCAACTGTGTTGATGAAAGTTGAGTTTACTATGAATGAAAAATGGTTTAAATGTACTAATTGTAAGAGTAAATTAGATAGTCTATTGTGTGTGGAGGTCTGATATCACAGTAGTGTTGAAATTATTATAAGTAGTATAATTTACAAGAGGAGGCTGATATGATATAAATATATGTAGGTTGGTTGGCTAAAGATAGGTGTGTGTATTAAATTGAAGTGAAAACAAGGTATCAATTGAACTCGTAACTTGGGTAGAAATGATAGGTCCTTTTATGTAACATAAACATCTAGGACTAAAAAAATGTTTCAAGAATTAGGGTATATTTTTAACAAGTTACTGAGTTAAATTGAAAAGGTTTAAAATTGGATGGATGTATGAGGGTGTTTTGGAATACAGCTGGCATTGTTGGTAAATATCAGTTAATAACTAATGAAAAATATATGGTTAGATATCAAAATTATTTATTGTAATGAGGTGTGATAAGAAAGGCTGGGAGACCCAGAGATCATACTTTAAACTCTAAGGGTAAAAGAGTGGAAGTATTATGATATGAACGAATTTTTTTGTTTCGAAGTTTGCTTGGACCTAGGGCGAAAACTTGAATCGAATGGTGATATGTTGTGAGAATGGGGGGGGGGAAGAAATCAAATAGTGTCAAAGTTGTGACTGGCAGATTTAACAAAAGTATGAGTTTAAAGTATGGAACCCTTAGAGTTTAAAGTATGATCTCTGGGTCTCCCAGCCTTTCTCATCACACCTCATTACAGTAAATAATTTTGATATCTAACCATATATTTTTCATTAGTTATTAACTGATATTTACCAACAATGCCAGCTGTATTCCAAAACACCCTCATACATCCATCCAATTTTAAACCTTTTCAATTTAACTCAGTAACTTGTTAAAAATATACCCTAATTCTTGAAACATTTTTTTAGTCCTAGATGTTTATGTTACATAAAAGGGCCTATCATTTCTACCCAAGTTATGAGTTCAATTGATACTTTGTTTTCACTTCAATTTAATACACACACCTATCTTTAGCCAACCAACCTACATATCTTTATATCATATCAGCCTCCTCTTGTAAACTATACTACTTATCATAATTTCAACACTATTGTGATATCAGACCTCCACACACAATAGACTATCTAATTTACTCTTACAATTAGTACATTTAAACCATTTTTCATTCATAGTAAACTCAACTTTCATCAACGCAGTTGGACTCGATTCCATTTTAAATTCGAACCACAATCATCAACCTTTACACATAAATAAAACATTTTAGCAAAAAGATTTTCCCACTTAATTACTGGGTCCCAGATGTTCCTATACATAAATGGATCCATTTCCGCTAATTTATTTATTTTCATTATTATTATGTATAGTTGGTTGCATACAATCTGGCTACTGCTCCATCCACATTATAAAAATCATTTAATACAACCTATAAAATTGGGGTAAACTTTATTATAGCCACATCTTTGTTGATGTTAGTTATTACTGTTGAAAGTTTTTTTTTTTAAATATCATATCACAATGAGTTGGCTGAGATAATACATGGTAACCATTATGTCACATTGTTCGGTTTGATCTTTGACACCTTTCAGAAACATCACTCAACTTTCGTTCAGTTGCCATAAAGTCATCGAAATATAAACTCAATTTTTTTGCATCCCACATGTTGGGAATTTAAATACCTTACCTTGGGGCATTATTCCTGTTGCCTTTTGCCCATCACAAGGCATTTTAAGTAAATATGCATCTGTAAAGCATACATTTTATATTTGAAGGGTTATTACCCCTATACTTCTTTGGTGGCTCAGCTAGCATCCAGACTGTGAGTATAACCACTTGTTTTAAACCTTAGTCAGAATTTAAATATCAATTCTACATTAATAAAATAGGTTATACTTACTTTTAGGTCTTACACTGATGATGATTTTGTAATAAAATCGAAAACGTTTTGTTCTGATGTAGCCCTTTAGGGATTTTAATAAATTTTATACCTTTTACACAGGATTTATTCCAATTTTTGTGATTGATGGTATACAGCCAACTACAGGAAAACTTTTCTTTCCTTGTGGATTTTTTAATAGAATAGTGTGAATAGCCTAGTAGTCTATCTGAGGCCGCTATCGTATGAAAAAATTTTTGATTCGGTTTCTTTGCGAAGTCCTGCTCAAAAATGTCCCCTTTAAACAAATTAGTAAGGTGCACTTTTTCTCCGGAAAATATTTTTTTTTAAGGTTTTTTGGGTCATTCTAAACAAACCGGGTCTCTTTTCATTTTTCTCAAAAGTTTATAGTTTCGCTTTATAAACGATTTAAAATCTAAAAAATCCAAAAAAACGTATTTTAAGCCTTCAAAAAATCATATGTACATTACTATCTTTGAGGCTTTTTTTATTTGTCGAATTAGTTTTTAAAAAAATTGAGAGGGAACAAAAATTAATTAATATTAGATATACAGATTGAATAAAGAAATACAGTGGAACCTCGATAACTCGGATTAATCGGGACCGCAAGCGATCCGGGTTAGCCGGAGAATATGGTAAAAATTAATAAAATACGGTATGCTTAGAGATAAACTCCGTTATAATTCAAATAACATGAAATATGCGCACAGTACCTACACATCTAAATTACTAAAAACACGCAAACGCAAACCTAAGCAAACGGAAGCGAACAATACAAACCTGTACTACACACAATACAGTCAGAATCGGATGTTATGCTATTTAAGAACAGTGAAAACATAAGACCATTGTTTAAAATTTTTTTTAATAGTCTTTTAGACTTTTTTAAACAATGCTAAGACAGTTTTAAATAAATAAGGAATAAAAGGTGCTTTTTTCCGATAATAATGTCGCTCTGCTGCCGGCGCCGTATGCCATGAGTCATTTTTATTATCGTATAGTTCAAATTACACAAACACACATAACCTCTCAAATATTATATTACATACATTTTTATTGTTGAAATGTTTGTCTGACGGTCCGGGTTAGCCGGACTTCCGGGTTATTGAGGGGCCGACTTATTGGGGTTCCAATCTACTTACATTCCTTAATGTCTTCATGGGTAATATTTTCAAGTAAAAATTTATTTGTTTTATCCTTGATATGACTTTCACCTTGATATCACTGTATAAAATGGGATGTCATCGGTCTGTCAGAGATAAGAAGAAAAGGAGAACAAAAAATACTATTAAACTCGGGAAACATGCTGTACTACAAAGGTAATGAAGATAACACCAACAACGGAGTTGGTTTTATAATAAACAAGAGAATCGTTAGATACATACAATCCACCAAGGGTATATCAGACAGAGTAGCCTACATTATGCTTAAATTAAAAAGAACGTCGTTGAAAATTATACAGGTATACGCACCAACAAGCACATATAAAGATGAAGATATTGAAAACTTCTACGAAGAAATAACACTCGCTGTGGAAGAAAAGAAAACTAAATTGACGCTAATAATTGGAGACTTCAATGCCAAATTAGGGGTAAGAATAGACGAAGACGAACACAGAATAGGACAATATGGATACGGCGAAAGAAATAATAGAGGACATACATTAATGAACTACTTGGAGGAAAGACAACTTTTTGCTATGAACTCGTTTTTTAACAAAAAACCGCAAAGAAAATGGACATGGATAAGTCCCAACGGCAATACTAAAAACGAAATAGATTACATCCTTACAACAGAAAAAGCCATCATCAAAGATGTTACAGTGCTGAATCGTTTCTCAACCGGTAGTGATCATAGACTTGTCAGAGCCAAACTCAGCATTAATAGCCAATTCGAAACAAAAAAGAAAATGGAAAATAGATCGAAACTAGATATGGGAAAACTTAAGAAAGCAAAAGAGGAATATAAACAAAAAATAAGGGAAAGTATACCGGCCACTAGAGATTTGGAAAACAAAAATATCGATGAAATAAATCAGCTATTAACCGATACATTAGCAAAGGCGGGAAAAGAGGTAGCACAAACAAGAATAAAAAAGGAAAACTATATATCCCAGGAAACAAGAAACCTCATGAGCAAAAGAAAAACATTAATAGAACAAGATAAGAGAAACACAGTAGATTACAAAGAGGTAAACAAAGCTATCAGAAGGAACATCAAGGAAAGTCAAAGGATAATACAGGAAGAAAAAAAAATAGAAAAAACCATTGAACAAAATAAAAATATGAATTGCTTAAAACCACAGCTTGGAAGCATACAGATTAATAGTATAAAGAACAAAGAAGGCATAGAGACCAATAATATAGAAGAAATTATACAAATAACACAAGAATATTATAAAAACCTCTACAATACAAAACAGAAACCAACACAAGAAATCCTTAAGCAATTACAAATAAAAATAAAAAATGTCAATTCGGACTTACAACCGGAAATCAGTAAGAATGAGATAAAAAGAGCACTCAAGGAGATGAAGAATAATAAATCGCCAGGAAAAGACGGGATAACTGTAGAAATGCTAAAAAATGGTGGGAAAACAACTAGAGAAGTTTTGTACACACTTATGAATAAAATATTAATGACAAAACAAATACCCAACACTTGGAACGAAGCAGTAACATTGTTACTATTTAAGAATGGAGATAAAAAGGATCTAAAGAATTACAGACCCATAACTTTACTAAATGTGATGTACAAACTATTAACCAAGATATTAACAAACAGATTAACAACTAAATTAGATGGATACCAGGCAAGAGAACAAGCCGGATTTAGAAAAAGCTTCAGTACAAGTGACCACCTTTTAACGATGAAGATATTAATCGAAAAAGCTAACGAATATCATATCCCGCTATACATGGCATTTATTGACTTCGAAAAAGCATTTGATAGTGTGGAACACTGGGCAGTAAAGAATTCCCTACAAAACAGCAGAATAGACTACAGATATACCGACTTAATTACAAATATATATGATAAGGCAACAACAACTATCAAGCTAATGAAACAAACGGAGCCTATTAAAATAAACCGAGGAGTAAGACAAGGAGATACCATCTCGCCCAAGCTATTCAACCAAGCGCTAGAAGATGTGTTCAAACAACTGCACTGGGATGGTTTGGGTATAAACATAAACGGGCAATATCTGAATCACTTACGATATGCTGATGATATTGTATTAATAGCAGAAAGAAGTGAAGAATTACAAGGAATGATGGAAGAACTAGATAGAGAATCGACAAAGATAGGACTGAAGATGAATTACAGTAAAACAAAAACCATGACCAATCAACAAGAAGAACTAGTAATTACAGTGGCACAAACAAGAATAGAACAAGTAAAAGAATATATATATCTAGGACAAATCACTAGATTAAATAAAGAAAATCAGACCGAAGAAATAAAGAGAAGAATAAGGTTGGCCTGGGCATCATTCGGAAAACTGTCTTATATTCTAAAGAACAGAAAATACCCGCAATACCTAAAAACAAAAGTCTTCAATCAATGTATACTCCCTGTTTTAATATATGGCTCTCAGACATGGACGTTTACAAAAGAGAATATGGAAAAAATAGCAAAGACAGAAAGAGCAATGGAAAGACAAATGCTGAACATTAAATTATCAGACAGGAAAAGAAACGAATGGATCCGTTACAAAACAAAAGTGAAAGACGTCTCTACCCAAGTAGCAAAGCTTAAATGGAAGTTCGCCGGACACAGACTACTGCAGAAGGATGAAAGATGGACTAAGATGGTAATACATTGGAGACCATGGAACCACAAACGAAAAAGGGGAAGGCCACAGATGCGATGGTCAGATGACCTGAAGAAACACACTGGGTCAAAATGGATGCACATTGCCCAAGATAGAGAGGCATGGAAGAAGGAAGAGGAGGCTTATATCCAAGGATGGATGTTTACGGCTGATTAGATAGATAGATGACTTTCACCCGAAAGAAAAGAGAATTCTTTCAAAATGTCTGTCCCATGCATCAATTTTCAAATGCCACTTCAAAGTCCATATCAATATGTAAAAGTAGGTAGAAACAGAAATACAATCTTTATTCAGATACAACAAATTTATTTATAGGCAGTTAAAAATTAATACATACCTTGGAAAAATCAACCAGATCACAGAATTCTTCGTCTCTATTAATGTCGTCTGTGCACGTCCAAACAAGTAAACATTTAACTTACTTACTAGTGACAAACATCGGTCTTAGGAGTCTGCCAGGTTAGTTCACTGTTGTCTCGTAACTTTTTTGCACCAATAGAAACACTTATAACATTTTAATAAATATACAGGTATATGTACAAGATTATTGCTACAATGCATTGATCATTGATTCAGGTATATTACATTAAAACAATGATTGTTTTACATAAAAAAGTGTATCGATTAATCAAAGTCAAAATCATTGATTTTATGTAACCGTTTATTATTCTTCCTTATGGAGCTAACGATGATCTCGCTTCATTAAAATGATGTACTTTTACATCAGTTCGGCTTACTTTACCAGAATTACATTTTATCTTGAACACTAAAAAAAAAGCGTTCATTAATTCAATAAACGTGGTGGTAAGTTAAATAACACTGGACATTAGTGCAACGTTTTATATTCACTAATTTAAACGTATAATCCTAATTTCTAATTTTATATTTACAATGAACAAATTACTAGTATGTATTATGAAATAAATCATTGGATAAATAAAACTATTCATTGAATTAATATTTCTATCCATTGTTTTTTAATGAATAGAATTACTTTTTAATAATGAATATGATCATTACTTAATGAATACGTGTTTATAGTATTACCAAAATTTTCATTGAATCAGTGTAAAAAAATCAATGATTGGTGATCATTGGTATTATGTAAAATATTTTTTTCAGTGTGGGAAGCCAGGATACAAAAGAGAAGAAACAGAGGAAGACCTAGAGAAGATAGGGATACAGCGTCGCGAAAATCATTTAAAGGAAGGGAAAAACAATAGCAAAAGCAAACAGATTAGCATATAACAAGAAAAATGGACAACAGGTGTACACACGTAAAAAAAATTTTATAATGAACTATTTTAAATGGGAAATAAGCCACAATTTTAGCAAAAAAATGAATTTATTAACGTTTCGACGCCCATTTGGGTGTTTCATTTCGACTTGGGCGTCGAAATGTTAATAAATTAATTTTTTTGGTAAAATTGTGGATTATTTCCCATTTAAAATAGTTCTTATATTGGTGGAGATACGTGGATGATATACTAGTATGCTTTAGAGGAACTAACCGGCAACTTGACCAATTTCTATCATACATTAATTCACTTCATAATAATATTGAGTTTACAATAGGAACCGAACAGAATAAGTCCATAAACTTTCTAGATGTAACAATTACCAGACTACACAACAAACATGAGTTCTCCTTATGTCATAAACCTACCCATACTGACACAACTATACACAATTCTTCATCCCATCCTACACAATACAAATTAGCAGCCTACCATAGCATGATACATAGACTGACAGAAATTCCCATGTCAAAAAATGATTTCGAGATTTGAACATCATTAAACAAATAGCAGTAAACAATGGCTATAACGAACAAACAATTAACAAAATTTTAAACCGCAAACTACATAAGAAAGCCCTCAAATTAGTTTATCCACCTCCACAGAAAGAACCCAGTACTTTCTGCTGGCTATCACATATACTGGCAAGATAACAAAAAAAATAGCCAGATACATAAAAAAGAAAGTATTAACACCAGCTTTCAGAACTAATAACAACTTAAGCAAATATATTAAGAACAATAAGAGCCGAAAGAGAAAACAATTACAGAGTGGTGTTTACAAACTAACTTGTGGTGACTGTCCGAAAACTTACATCGGTCAAACTGGCAGAAACTTTGACAAACGGATAGCAGAACACAAAAGGGCTTTCAACAATAGAAAAACAGACACTTCTACATACGCACTTCACCTTCTAAATAATAATCATTTTTTTAATGAACAGTTTAAAACTCTGCATATTCAAAATAAAGGCCATAAGCTATCTTTATTAGAATCTATGGAAATTAATAAATTGAAAAATACAGATATAATTCTGAATGACCAACTCGAGACAAACAGCTCCCCACTCCTCAACCTCTTCAGTTAAAGACTTTAAAAAGCCAAACCCATAGTAATCTAAATCACTTGAGAAAGGCACTCTGCCGAAACAGCTGTAGTCACATAGTTGTAATAAATTTTGTGGAAGTAAAGAAAACAAACGTTTTCAGTGTTTTATTGTTAGAAAAAAGGGAGTATTGTAAATTTATGTTTAGCAATATTTCTGTTTTCGAAGCGGCTCTACTATCAGTCTCAGGGATAGGACGCCTCACCTTGCTGCATAATCTTAATACAGTTTCGCAAGTTTGATAATTAGTGTTCTTAAGCCAGCCTTAGACAAACATACTAACAGATTTATTTTGCCCTTTATTTTAACCTTTGCGTACAGAAGCGTATTTTGTGTAATATAGGGATTTCCTCCCTCCCCATCGGTTTGTTTACGTTTTTTGTGCATAGGAAGGGAAGATAAGCACGAATATTCTCACAAAATTTTAAGTAATCGTTGACGGAATCGAGAGATGTATATGTATAATCAAAGTTGTTAACGAGTTATCACACTAGATGTTGACAGCGACTCATAGTGACCTGTTGTTAATTAATTAGTTTTGCGTAAATATTTTAATTAGACAAAATGATAATGACTAAGAAAATAAATAGACAAACAAAGATACATTTGGGAAGTGTACCGGTAGAAAGGATTGATAAATACAAATACCTGGGAATCCGGATTTCAGAAAATAATGATCAAACAACAGAAATAAGTAGCCCAGTAAAACACCGTTTTGGGGTGTAATTTTTATGGTAAACTCCGAATTGCATGAAAATTTGGATTTAGGTTCTACCTAACCTCCACTTCAAAGCTAAACTTGTGCCGTTGCTTGCTTTTACTTGGGGGGTGACAATCACCCCTTCTCGGGGGTGAAAATTGTAAGCAACTTTCGATCTATAGAGATTTTTAAGTAAGTCTTATCTATAGAGATTTATAAATAACACTTTTAAGTTATTTGCGATTGAAATGGTTAATTTTTGACAAAAAACACGTTTTCAGGCGGTTTTTCGCAAATAACTCAAAAAGTAGATATTTTATCGAAAAAAATATTCTTAGGAAAAACGTAGACTATAAAAAAAAAACGAAAAAAATGGTGTATTAATGAAGTATATAATTCCAGTAAAAGCAAAGTTGTAGGCTCATGAACAGTACGTTCTTATTCGCCAAATTCCAAATCGAATATTTCAACGTGAAATAGCCAAAAAATTAAGCAATTTCTGGAAAAATCTATTAAAATTTTTAGTGTTAAAAAAGATATTTTCATTTTTTTATAAAAGATTCTATCACTAAAGTAACGAGTTACGCTCAAAATAAAATTGGCTCCTTTTTTTATCGCTTTACCATTCCCACTATATGTACCTACATTCGGAAAAATGATAGAATACCCATGAACGATCACATCAATCACTTATTTTGTATTTGCTATCTTTTTCTATAAACAACAAACGTTTGTTATAGAAAAAGTTAGCAAATACAAAATAAGTGATTGATGTGATCGTTCATGGGTATTCTTTAATTTTTCCAACTGTATTGGTATTGTTTATACGATCTGTATGTTTGACAGGTTCGAAGTGCTTATTTCTAAAAAAAAATTCGTTTTAGAGTAAAAAAAATTTGTAAAATTTTTTGAAAAATGCTCTTTTTTAAAATAACTTAAAAATTATTAGTTATACGAAAAATCTCAAAGAGTAAATGGTAATTTAATTTTATTTTTCTGTAAGACAAAAATTGGTTAAGATATGGCTATTGGTGACTCGTTCAAACTCGATAAAACTTACAGATCATATATAAAGAATACGTAAGTAAAGTAAATTTTTTGTAAAGCGGTAACGATTAATTTAATTTGGAGTGCTAAATAAAAGAAGATTTTCACGATTTTTTTACCTAAAAACGGGCCAACTTTATTTTGAGCATAACTCGCTTAGTTTTGATGCTGGAAATCGTATAAAAAATAAAAATAAAGGTTGTCTTAAACACTTTAAAAAAGTTTTAATGGGTTTTTCCGAAACGTGCATAATTTTTTGAGTCTTTCACGTTGAAATATTCGAACTGGAATTTGACGAATAAGAATTTCTTTTCATGAGATACAACTTTGCTTTTCCTGGGTCTATAGACTTCACGAATAGGCATCTCTTTTCGTTTTTTTTCTATGCTACCTATTTGCTAAGAATAATGTTTCGATAAAATACTTCGAGTTATTTGCGAAAAACCGTCTGAAAACGTGTTTTTTTTTGTCGAAAAATAAACATTTTCATTCGCAAATAACTCGAAAAGTATTGACTTACTTAAAAATATCTATAGAACAAAAGTTGCTTAGAATTGGTCAGTTTATCCATTTCCGGACTTATTTTAAACGCGCGTTTTTTCACCCCCAAGAAGTGGTCACCCCTGAAAATTACACGATATCGCCGTATTTTTCGTTCATTTACTGGGCTAAAGGGACAGGATAAAAATAGCAAGAACTGAGTTTGTAAAAATTGAAACAACTATCTGTAATAACGACCTTAGATAAAAACTGAGAGTAAGAGCTCTGAGATACTACGTGTTTAAGATTCTGCAATATGGACTTACAAGCTGGACATAAAAGCAAGAACACATAAATAAGCTACAGTCATTTGAAATTTGGGGTTACAGAAGGATGTTTAGAATTGCATTGACAAAGAAGGAAACAAATACGGAAGTGATAAAAATCAAGGCAGTTTTTGTTTTTATTTGATTCAGAGTTGGATCACCATCTCCATATAGCTATTTCAGCATCTATGCATCCTCAGTGGAGCTATGCAGTCACAACTCTAAATCAAAATCAACAAACCCTGCCTATTTAAGGGAAAACATCGCGATGCAATGAATTCACCTTTTGAGACGCAAAACAGCGACATCTCTCGTAATACCAGGCAGACGAAAAGCCCCAAATGCAAAGGTTACTACTTTTACACAATTAGAATAATTGAAATAAAAATAATAAACAATAATTTAAATCCAAGACTTTTCGTTAAGAAACTGCTTTCTGGCTGCATCCCGTATCTCCGGATTTTACAATATATAAGCACAAGAGACGACGAATATAGAAGAAAGCAAATAGAGGACACTCAGGCCACCCTTTTACCTTCTATTCGTCTAGGAAAAGGACCGAAAGACAGTTTCAGGTACTCAAATCTGAGTAAAGATAAAAAAGATAAAAGCAGTTTTTGTTTTCATTTGATTCAGAGTTGGACCACCATCTCCATATAGCTATTTCAGCATCTATGCATCCTCAGTGGAGCTATGCAGTCACGACTCTAAAACAAAATTAACAAACCCTGCCTATTTAAGGGAAAACATCGCTATGCAATGAATCCACCTTTTGAGACACAAAACAGCGGTATCTCTCGTAATACGAGGCAGACGAAAAGCACCAGATGCAAAGGTTACTACTTTTATACAATAATTAGAATAATTGAAATAAAAATAATAAACAATAATTTAAATCCAAGATCCTTATATATTGTAAAAGCAGGAGATACGGGATGCAGCCAGAAAGCAGTTTCTTAACGAAAAGTCTTGGATTTAAATTATTGTTTATTATTTTTATTTCAATTATTCTATATATATAATAAGCGAGTCTTCTACAGCTGTCGCCGCTTCTCGCATCCTAATCTCCAGCGATTTCTGTCGAAACAATCTTCAGTTTTTAAGTCTCTGGCGGTCATTGCATCTTCGACATCTTCTCTCCAGGATCGTCTTGGTCTACCTCGTTTTCTTCTTGTGGGTGGAGTCCATTTTTCTATTTTTTTCGGCCACCTATTTTCAGGCATTCTCTGAAGGTGTCCATACCAGTTAAGTCTTTTAGCTTCGATTGTGTCTATTATATCTAGATCGATTTCCATTTGTCTCCTAATATCTTCGTTTCTCACCCTATCAAGTCTAGTGAGTCGGCAACATCGTCTCCAATAGTTCATTTCCATCGCCTTGATTTTTGACTTGTTTCTTTGGTTGATTTCCCAGAGTTCAGCGCCGTACAACCCAATACTTTCTATTTCAATTATTCTAATTGTGTAAAAGTAGTAACGTTTGCATCTGGGGCTTTTCGTCTTCCTCTTATTACGAGAGATGTCGCTGTTTTGCGTCTCAAAAGGTGGGTTCATTGCATCGCGATGTTTTCCCTTAAATAGGCAGGGTTTGTTGATTTTGGTTTATAGTTGTGATTTCATAGCTCCACTGAGGATGCATAGATGCTGAAATAGCTATATGAAGATGGTGGTCCAACTCTGAATCAAATGAAAACAAAAACTGCCTTTATCTTTTTCATCTTTACTCAGATTTGAGTATCTGAAACTGTCTTTCGGTCCTTTTCCTAGACGAAAAGAAGGTAAATACGTGGCCTAAGTGTCCTTTATTTGCTTTCTTCTATAGTCGTCGTCTCTTGTGCTTATATATTGTAAAAGCCGGAGATACGGGATGCAGCCAGAAAGCAGTTTCTTATCGAGTCTTGGATTTAAATTATTGTTTATTATTTTTATTTCAATTATTCTAATTAAATAAAATAAAATTAAATTAATTAAAATAAAAATGATAAAAATTATAAAATCATATATTTTAAAATTATAAAAGTAATTAGGGAATTAAAACTTGAGACTGTCATTGTCAGATGATGCGTAGATATACGCTCCTGTTATGTTCCATGTCTCGGATGTTGTTTTTTGATGGAATGTGTCTAAAGATATTCAACCTCTCATCTTTACCGATGAGCCCAGGGAGGTTGAAGAGGGCGAAACACATTTCTGAGAACTGGTGTTTGGATCTTTGATTCTATTCAAAAAATTTTTCCCAGCCCGAAATAGTGGATGTGTGAGTTATTCGTAAGGGGATTTTTCCACACTCTCTATTTCATTTGTTGATTTTGTTACGATTGGTCGGTGAACCAACTTAGTATCTTTTGATCACTGTGTGTGTTCAAAGATTGACTTCTTTTTTGTTTGTTTTTTAAACATATATTTTACTTTAAGTAATTAGGGAATTAAAACTTGGGACTGTCATTGTCAGATGATGCGTAGATATACGCTCCTGTTATGTTCTATGTCTCGGATGTTGTTTTTTGATGGAATGTGTCTAAAGATATTCAACCTCTCATCTTTACCGATGAGCCCAGGGAGGTTGAAGAGGGCGAAACACATTTCTGAGAACTGGTGTTTGGATCTTTGATTCTATTCAGAAAATTTTTCCCAGCCCGAAATAGTGGATGTGTGAGTTATTCGTAAGGGGATTTTTCCACATTCTCTATTTCATTTGTTGATTTTGTTACGATTGGTCGGTGAACCAACTTTGTATCTTTTGATCACTGAGTGTGTTCAAAGATTGACTTCTTTTTTGTTTGTTTTTTAAACATATATTTTACTTTAAGTAATTAGGGAATTAAAACTTGAGACTGTCATTGTCAGATGATGCGTAGATATACGCTCCTGTTATGTTCCATGTCTCGGATGTTGTTTTTTGATGGAATGTGTCTAAAGATATTCAACCTCTCATCTTTACCGATGAGCCCAGGGAGGTTGAAGAGGGCGAAACACATTTCTGAGAACTGGTGTTTGGATCTTTGATTCTATTCAAAAAAATTTTCCCAGCCCGAAATAGTGGATGTGTGATTTATTCGTAAGGGGATTTTTCCACATTCTCTATTTCATTTGTTGATTTTGTTACGATTGGTCGGTGAACCAACTTTGTATCTTTTGATCACTGTGTGTGTTCAACGATTGACTTCTTTTTTGTTTGTTTTTTAAACATATTTTTTACTTTAAGTAATTAGGGAATTAAAACATGAGACTGTCATTTTCAGATTTGGCGTAGATCTACGGTTCTGCTATGTCTTGGTCTCGAATGTTGTTTTTGAGTGGAATGTGTCTAAAGATATTCAACCTCTCATCTTTACCGATGAGCCCAGGGAGGTTGAAGAGGGCGAAACACATTTCTGAGAACTGGTGTTTGGATCTTTGATTCTATTCAGAAAATTTTTCCCAGCCCGAAATAGTGGATGTGTGAGTTATTCGTAAGGGGATTTTTCCACATTCTCTATTTCATTTGTTGATTTTGTTACGATTGGTCGGTGAACCAACTTTGTATCTTTTGATCACTGAGTGTGTTCAAAGATTGACTTCTTTTTTGTTTGTTTTTTAACCATATATTTTACTTTAAGTAATTAGGGAATTAAAACTTGAGACTGTCATTGTCAGATGATGCGTAGATATACGCTCCTGTTATGTTCTATGTCTCGGATGTTGTTTTTTGATGGAATGTGTCTAAAGATATTCAACCTCTCATCTTTACCGATGAGCCCAGGGAGGTTGAAGAGGGCGAAACACATTTCTGAGAACTGGTGTTTGGATCTTTGATTCTATTCAGAAAATATTTCCCAGCCCGAAATAGTGGATGTGTGAGTTATTCGTAAGGGGTCTAGGACGTTTCATCGCCGCCGTTTCGATGCCGCCAGTTCGATGCCGATGCCGGCCGATTCATCGCCAGTCAATTAATCGCTATCTGATATATTTCCGAATTTTCGACAGTTACAATTATTAGTTATTTTTAGTATTAATTAGGAATTCTAGGAAATGCGAGATATGACGGCGATGAAATGGACTGGCGATGAACTGGCGGCATCGAAACGGCCGGAGATGAACCGGCGGCATCGAAACGTCCCATTCCGTTCGTAAGGGGATTTTTCCACATTATCTATTTCATTTGTTCATATATTTTACATAATTGTATAATATTATGTATTATATAATATTTTATAATATATTAGGATTATATTTTTTAAAATAGAATTATATTTTCTGTTATTGGATACATTCATGTATTGTTCTCCAAAATACTTGCTACAAGAGTTTGATCGCTGTAGTACAATAATTGTAAATTATAACAATAAATAATTATTTTGTCCAAGAGTGTACCTACACACCATTTAAAAATAAACATCTAAAATAAACACCCTGTAATATATTAACGATAAATCTTCACAGCCAGCAAAATACTGTTGACTTTCGTTAAAGTTAAGGTTAGGCGGCGGGAGTTGTAGATAAACTCAGAAGAGAGGGTTATAAGCTGGGGAAGTAGTGAACCAAATTGCTGGTTACACAAACAGCGAGCGTCTTGTAAAAATCTCTCGATGATATTAAATCAGGTATGCAAACAGATTACCTATTCCAAATTATCTCCAAACTTTGTCAGACATGCTTAACAATAGATATTAGCGGCATGAAGGTCTGCTAGAGGGATAAAAGGAAAACCAGGGGCGGAATAAAAGAAAACGGTAATAGGTACAATCGCCTGAGCCTGAGGGATCAGTTTAATAAAAGGGAATCAAAGATTCGAAATAAAAATTAAAATTTGCAGCAGATCAAATATATTTTTTTTTATTTGTCACCAGAAAATTTAATATTGTTTTCACCCATTTTACAACGTTAATATGTAAAAGCCTTAAATTATCCATGTTTCTCTGTATGTCTTTAAACACAACTCCTTTGATATTAGAACAGATAGTGGTGTATTCTGTAACACTTCTGTTAAATTTTAGAGGCCTCTAAAATTTTAGCGCCCGTTAAAAATATTTTGGTATTCTGTAAATTACGCATCCGTTAAAAGCATAACCTAAACCACGGTAGACAAAGACTACCGTGACCTAAACCGTTAAAAGTCCGGCTAAATCAGAATATTTTAGAGGATGTCAAAACCTACCCGCTAAATTCTTAGCAGTCGGTTAAATGTGGAATGATTATTTTTGTTTGGTTATGTTTATATGAATAATGAATAGCAGTTTGTTATTTATGTATTATAATGGAGATAAACATTTTTAAAAATGGCAAGTGGCATTTGGCATTTTATAATATATTTGGTGAAGAAGTAATAAATAATAAAGAAAGGTAAGTCTAAGTTTACTTTAAAATCGACATAGTGTGACGTTCCGCCCCTTATAGAATCAATTATTGATGGGAAGATATTATTTAATTATCGAAAATATTATCTAATTATTTTCAGAATTATTTTCTTTCAATGTTTATTAAAATACAACTAAAACCCATCACAGAATTTTTAAATGCTTGCTGACGTCACATTTAAACGTGGCAACATTGGTTTCCCCACTTTGACAGCTAGGGATTTTGAGAATTACAACGAGGTTCTTGGGCCGTTGAACTGAACACGCCATTGTGCTTTGAGGAGTGGTTTTAAGTAGATGCGGGGTTGTTGAACTAAGATTTACCTATAATTCTAAGTTCCAAAGTTATTAAATAGTTATATTGTAGTCATCCAGGATCAGTGAACAGTGAATTTGAAGAATTGTACCGCATAATGGAGTTCCACCCCGGTAAATAAAAAACAATTATTAATTTTATTCAGCCATGTTGAATGCCCTTGACTAATTTGCTAATTAAATTTTATGTAGGCTATTTTCATGGTTCGATCAAACTCATCTTGAGAAAATTGTGTATTCTTGGTGGATTTTGCTTTTACTTGGAAAATAGAGCTCATTTAAATTAATTTTTTTATACTCCTTTCAAGTTCAGATCTCCTATCTTTTGAAAGATGATCAAATAAGTATCCATTGCATAGTCATACTATTTCAGCCTAATATAATATGTCTGTATACCTGTATATTAATGAAATATTATTTCACAGTAATTATATCTTGTATTCAAATCGAAAATTACATGTGTTATTTGACCAAGGTCATCCGAGAACAACTTGATAAAGAGTCGAACTGTCTAGTCATTCAAGTTTTTGGACTTAATGACCTATTTCTTCTTATTCCCATAGGAATAAAAACACCTCCTCGTATTTCTTGCTTCTTTTTTTGACATTGGTAGATTGGTAGTAACACCATACTGTGTTTTTTAGCACCTACTATGAAATCTTAAAACAAGAAAAACCACCTAACACCACCAGGGACAGACCACTCCTCGAGCAACGATCACTGGACAACCAGCCTGGATCATTTCCAGTTATTTTTCCTTTTAAGTACCTCCAGCTGTTTCCACCAGCCTTCCTGTACCTCCAGCAGGACCGCTGCAAGCGAAAGTTAGCACCACTGGGTGCTCATAACATCAGCTAGACGATTGTGTAAAAGGGGTTTGTTTGGGGACATTTGATGCATTTTTAGTAAAGACAGACTGTTTTTTGTGATATTCAGGACATTTTTTTTTATAGTTTAATTGCACACAAATTTTTCCTGCTTCATATTTTTATAGTATTTTTTTTAACATAATATTTAATTGATTGCGTTCCCCATACTGCATAATCCCTAAAGTAAAGATCTCTGAGCTCAGATATTTTCCCCTACAAAAGTTGTTGGTACTCATATTTTGATTATTTTATGCTGGTTTCCCTTTCTATATAACAATTTATACATATTTCATTATTTTAGTCTACTTTAAATTAAATTCTTCAAATTAACTTCAACTATTAGTCAAAATTTCAATCATTCACATTATTTAACTTTAAATTAAATTCATATAAACTTCTGGGCTCTATTCCTTCAGAATAGAGTTTGGTTTCACTTGTCATTATTATAAACTATGAGTTAGAAAAAGGATCTCTTGTATCCAACCGTAGGTTTACTTATTAGATAAAGGCTTGTGCCTGTCCAACTCACATTGAATTATTTATATAATATTTATAGTATCAGGTAGTATTTAATTAAGGCGTACGTATTATAAACGTACAATTATTATTTGGTGAAGGTTCTACTAACCTAGGTGTAAGTTGTACTTTCTGTATTAGAGGTACCCTTATTCAGATTTTCTAACCTTATTAAGATTATTCTTAGATCACATTTGTATGATAATTTTATAATTGACTTTCGCTAGTATCATTTTTTTTGTCATGTTAGAGTTACATACAGTTAGAGTATGTCAGTTAGAGTTTATTATAAACATGGCAATAATGAAAAGTCACATTCTAATGTTTTGACAGTTCTCTTACGTCAAAAATTTTGACCTACGTAATAACGTTTTTGTAGTAAAAATACTATAGTTACTTGTCTTAACTCGGAGATTGTGAAAATCTAGTAGTTACATTCAATAAATATACATTTATTGTGATTTTTTTTTCTTATTACTCCTTTATCTTTAATAACATATTTTATAACTTAATAATCTTTAATAACATTTAATATACTTGTACTACAAATTTAACATACTCTATAGCAGCGTAGAATACCTGGAAGAGGGTTAACCCAGTTATCCTTCTTCTGGCGCCCAAAAATTTATTCTATTTTCATTATATTATTATATTTACTCTACCTATTTTGTGAACATTGTCTTAATATCTTCTTTTCTAGCCATCATTGTCATTTCCTTTAATTTATTGTCTGACCAAAAATAGGCGTGCAAAGTGGCCGAATCCTTCCTTGAGTGTCAAGTGGCCATTCTCTTGCATATTTAGCTAGCCATTCAAGTTACATTTATCTATTCATAATTTTTTCATCCCCTTTCTCTATCAAGTATGCTGTACTTAGTAAAACTTATTTTTCCTACTTCTGTTGGAGTTTACCAGTCTCTTTTTATTCACTCCAACAGAAAATCTTCTTCTTTCTGGTTACAATAGGTACCTACTACACCTATTATAACAAAATTCAATTTTTTGTTTGTTTTTGTAGAGGTGAACTCAGATTACAACAAAAACAAAAGTAATTGACCTGAAAGAAACTACCATTTCATAAGAAGTATCTACCTAGAAATGTGATTGAAAATATGAGTGGAGTGTTGAAGTCAAGATGTTTGTTAAGGCAATTAAATTGCATAAAAAATGATTTATAATTATTGTAGTACATTACAAAACATATTAAATATTTATAAAGATTAAGTTCTTGAAGGTTTAGAACCAGATGAGGAAAATGACCTTAATGTAATTGAAAATAGAACATTTGACCAAAATGAGTGTAGAAGAGGAGAAGAAATACGATATGTAATTTTTCAGCAATATTTTAATGTACCTATAACTTTATAAATAAAAATGTTTAATTGGAAAATATGAGTTTTACTAAAAAATAAATAAATAAAATAAATATTATTTTCTAGCAAACTGCCAATTTCTAGTTCTTTTTTAAGATTTTTGGCCTCTGGCAGTCAGTTTTTGATCAATTTTTAGGTTAAAAGTAGTTCAAAAAAATTTCAACGTGCGACGTTGACGTATTTATTCCAAAATCATTTAGAGGATTCCTCTAAAAAAATTATTTTAGCGGTCCTCTATAATATGTGTTTACAGAATGTCAATCTAACCTAAAAGTTTTAGAGGACCATAAAAGTAAAATTTTAGAGGTCTCTTAAGATTAACGGAAATGTTACAGAATACATCCCATAGAATGACAAATGAGGTATCGAATGAAAGATTATAACCCAAAGATTTAAAAAGTGGGCATAAATTTGATCTTGGACTTCCAGTTCCAGAGTTGCAGCTGGAAGTACTGTTTATGCGCCTTAGCAAGACGAGAACAGATATTTACCTTCAGTTTTTATACCCTTCCGATTTAAAATTTGTAACCGGAATTGCCACATTATAGTCGCAGAAATAGTACATGTGATAGATCAATCGACGCATATCGATTTAGTATCCTCCTCTACGTAGAAAAAAGCTGGAGTCTTACAGAAGATGCCATAAAACGATTAGAGCCATTTGAAAGGTGGTGCTACCGACGTATGTTAAGGGTCTCATTTATACATACCATACAACTAACATAACTGTTCTCCAGAGGCGAAGAAATGAGAAAGAAATTATTAACAACATAAAGAACAGAAAATTGGCTTACTTCGGCCACATTATGCATAATAGTAAATGTCGGTCCTACAAGGACAATAAATACAGTTGGTCCTACAAGGCAAGATTGAGGGCAAGAGAGGCCCTGGACGTAGACGTATTTGTTGAGTGGCCAATCTATTTCGAACTACTGTAAATAGAATAAGAGGGGTGAGTGTGAGCACCAATATCACTATTCGATTTCTAGCTAAACTCTACTTTTTCTAAATTATTTGTAAGTTTCAGTTTTTTGAAGAAAATGTGACCAACGGTTATGGGATGCAACCTACTTAAATTTTCAACCTTTACTTTTTGACACAAACCTAATATTTTGAATATTATACTTATTTAAATGTAAATCCATTTTTTTTCTGGTCCCATGTCACCTCCAAAGCTGTTGACATTTTTCTGGCGACGTTTTATTTATAATTTTTCTTTTTTTCGTATACTCTTGATTATTAACTAAAACTATTAGAATTTCTAACATCTGCGTCAAAGAAGACGTTGCTATATTTATTTGTATCCTCGATTAGGGAAACAAAATAATAGTTTTTAACAGTAAACCACTAATTTATTGTTTCGCATGAATCATTCAAAATTAACATACTACATAAAACAAATAAAATATCAATACTCAGTCATTTACGACACTAATTAGACGACCGGCTCTTTAGTATGTCTTTGCTATTAAGGTTATTTTGCTATACTGAACAACATTTTTTAATAGTTATATTCCTAACAAGTGCAGAAAGTCATAATTTTCCGCACCCGACTGCAGTTTGCCGAACTCCCGCTTCGCGTCGTTCGGAAAACTGCAGTCGAGTGCGGAAAAGAGACTTTCTGCAAGAGTTAGGAACAATATTTTTTCTACGAGTCTTTAAAAAATGACCAAATCTTAATCAATTAATTTAATTAATATGAAAATACATACACAAATTAATTCTTTGACAAGGTTGTCAAAACCAAACTTTCAATATAATTAGTTAGCATGACGACGATCTTGGTTTCCATGACGATGATTCAAAACGACTGTTATAGTCTACCGATTTGACTTTCGAATATTATGTCAAAATAATTTTATTTCATCGAATTGTCGCGATAATTTCATTAAAACAGGAACACATTAAGATAAATTTGAAATAAAATAGTAAATAATACCTAAATATTAGTTTATTGCATGTATTATAATTATTTTACGGTCATACTAAAATAGCTACACGCGTGCGGAAAAGTAAAACGCGTGAGGAAAAGTGAAACTTTCTAAACTAAAACGCGTGCGCGAAAGTAGGCATTTTTGCAAGCTCGTAGAAAAAATTATTATTTTGTTTGCGAAAACTTAATTTTATAAGTTTAAATTTTGACTTACAAGTTTTGAATAAAATTAAATTGAATGATGGCGGATGTACAGTTATTACGGCCATTGAATAGTTTACACCATTACATATCTAGAAGACGATTTTTTTTATTTTTGCCTCATTTTACTTCAAAGTGACGTTACCAATGGCGGACTAGAATAATATGTTGATTAAACCTGAAAAATCAAAATAAAATAAATCGATTTTACAATATGTAACAAAATAGAAATTGTAGAAAATTGGTTTTATTTGAATAATCGCTTTTAGGCGTTTTGGACGTGCTGAATAGTTTTTTATTTTATTTTGCATTAGTTGCAAAATGTTTGACAAGCACTTTGGCTATTAGCAAATCTGAAGGACACTGCAATTTTACAGTATCACAATGTGAAAAACGAAGGTGTAAACTATTTAGTGACCGCAGCTATACAATACCTCGGCGGATCACATATACCTTGACGCCTTTATAGTTATTTATGATATAAGTGTTAAAAGTACAGCCGGTTCCTAAAAAAACTGATACGACTCTTAGTAAGATTTGATCATGTGGAGCAGTGTATTTGATTGATCTGACATTATATTTATTATGACAGACAAATAATAAAATAAACAAACAACAAACAACTGATTACATATTATGTTAACTTATTGATAAATTGACGATGTTAATAATTGACGATTTATCTAATTTTATAAAATTGTATTTGTTATTGTTATGTATATCTTTTTCGTGACTATGTTAAGCTTTGTCCATAAAATTGTATAATTTTCAGTGACAATAAAGCATATTTCTATTCTACTCTATTAATTCATAAATTGTACTAATTATTAAGGTCTAAATGTTTATATTATTTTGAATTCCTGTATTTTATAAAGAGTATATATATGATAGTTTTTACATCAAATAGATCACATAATTACTGTAAACGTGGATTATACAACAAAACAAATTAATATTCAATGTAAATAAATAAAAACTTAAGAAATAGAGAACAAGTATTAAGTTATAATCATTTAAGATTTGTAGTGCAAGCGTTTTTGCACTGCATTGTTAATAATTATTAAAAAACGGCGCCGAACTCTTGGCAAAAAGCTGGTAGGTTTCTTTGTATATGTCTACAATAACAACTAAAAAAGTTGTCAGATACCTGGATATTTCCAAGTCGTGATAAAATTAGGTGAAATTTATATTTATATAGTAGGGGATCTTCGAATCCGGAGCAATCCTATACTTTTTTTTTATTTTTTTGAAACCGGTAAGCACAAAATTAGTTTGGTGTTTAAAAAAATTAAAACAAACTCTTTAAAGTATATTTATTTTTAAGAAATCATATAATAGAAGTATAACTTCTTACGTGCGTACAAAGTACACACACATTCTTTTTTTTTTTATTGTTATTGGAATAAAACAAACGACTTAACAATATATTGAAGCAAGAATTGTAACCAAATTAAAAGATAACTGGGCACTATCATAGGCAGCAAAACGTTTTAACAATAGCAGAACCACAGTTTTTCTATTAATAAAAATGGAGGGAACAAGAAACTCTCGAAAGAAAGCGAGGGTCTGGAAGACCAAAAATATCTGCCGCTCATGAAGATCGTATGCTTTTGGAGAGATTAGAAGAGAATCCTTTTGAAGATGCGAAAACTGCAAGAATTATGTCACAGTTTGGAAGACCAAAACTATACTAAATTTAGGTATATAAAAATAAAATTAATATTTTGTGATATCTCCATCAGCATTGATAACAGCTTGTAGTCTTCGGTCCATCTGCGTGAAAGGAACTATGAAATTGTTTTCTTCAGCGAGCTCTTCCCAAACCTGTTGTATACTCTTCCACAGCTCTTCAGCATCTTGAGGTAAAACATTACGTTGATACAACCGTTTTACAATAACTCCCCAGACATTCTCGATTGGGTTTAAATCTGGACTGTAGCTGGGCCATGGTAAGGTTTCGATGTTGTTATTCTGGAGCCACTGGTTTATAATATTTGCAGTATGAACAGGACAATTATCTTGTTGAAGGATAAAATTATTTTCTGGATACAACTGTTCTACACTGCGAAACATAATGTTTTCTAGAATATTCAGATAAGTCTGCCCAACAAACCTGCCATCAATACGCCATACAATTCCCATTCCTCTAGATGAAATCCATCCCCATACGTTGACGCTAAAATGACCAGCTGCTCGATATCTATCAACATATAGAGGATTAAATCTATTATTATCTGGTCTATACACCCCAATTTTGCCCTTTTTAGAAGATTGAAAAATTTTCTCATCTGTAAATATTATCCTATCCCAAAAATCTTGATTTTGTAGCTGATGGTTTAAAGCAAATAAAAGTCTTGACTGCTTCTGTTCTGGTGTAAAAGCTTGTTTATTTGCTGCAGTTCGGTACCTAAGACGCGATGCTTTAATTCTGCGCCAAGTTGTTGTCTTTCTTCCCGGAAACTGTGACATAATTCTTGCAGTTTTCGCATCTTCAAAAGCATTCTCTTCTAATCTTTCCAAAAGCGTACGATCTTCATGAGCGGTAGATATTTTTGGTATTCCAGAACCTGGAAGCCTTTTTTCGAGAGTTTTTTGTTCTCTCCATCTTTTATTAATATTAAAAACTGTTGTTCTGCTTACGTTAAAATGGTTTGCTACGGCAGATAGTGACCAACCATCTTCTAATTTCGTTACAATTCTTGCTTTTAGTTCTTTGCTAGCGTGTGGAGCCATTTTTTGAGGTTGAACCAGAACTGTCAATACTGACAGTTCGTATGGGTCGAACAGAATAAGCTATCTGACAAATTTTAAGATTTGGCAGTGACATTGACAGTATGTAAATATTAAGTATTTATCCTTCAAAATACACTGCTCAATTTTCTACAAAATACGCTTCAAGAGTCGTATCAGTTTTTTTTTTGAACCAGGTGTACAATTTTAAGGCACGCATGTGAAAGTTTCCAGAATGAGCGAAGCGAATTCTGTAATTCACATGAGTGCCTTAAAAATGTACTTTTTAACACGTATATCATACAATATTTTTTCTACAAACGTCTTATATATCAACAATTATAATTTATTCATTCTCAATTACAGGAGAATATCTACAAAAATTTTACTTGAACTTGACTGACATTCCATTTTTATATTTTTCTTGACATTACATCAAAACTGCCTATACTGTCAATACGTAAATCATAACAACTAGAGAATAACATCTTACTGTTATTGTTGTATATTCTAACAAATTTTAATAGTTTTTTTCTACAAACGTGTTAAAAATGCAATAATACAGTTTACATTAAATTTTAAAACCTTTTAAACCACCTTTTTCAAATTGCGTAAGTTGTACTATTAATATTAATGTTAATAAATGACATATAAATGTTGTTCTGAAGCTATTTTCTTGTGCCATTTTTATAATCAAGTATATTCAAATGAGAAATAAGCCACAATTTTACCTAAAAATGATTTTATTAACGTTTCGACGCCCAAGTCGGGTGTCGTTGTCAAAATACAAAATAATTATTTAATTTTAAATTAAATTAATTAATTAAATTAATTAATTAATAAAATTAATTAAATTAAATTAATTAAAAGCGTCGAAACGTTAATAAAATCATTTTTAGGTAAAATTGTGGCTTATTTCCCATTTGAATATACTTGATGACATATAAATATTTTGACGTTTCACAATTTGACAATTCACTTTTAACTGCAGTGCCTTAAAAATTTTAAAGCACTAGTGCTTTAAAGTAGCATTGTTAACGCTCCTATGGAGTGCTAAAAATTGCATTTTTAACACGGTTGTAGAAAAAATACATTTCAATAATAGTGAGCACTGTAAAAAAATAATAAAAACTAGAAAGAGGCAAAAGAAAAAGAAGATATTTATAATAACAAATCTGTCAATTGTTTGGCATATCAACAGTCAAAATCATCGATGATGCAAAGCAATGACACTTATTGCAAAACTGTTAAAATCCTTTCAGTTCTGTTAGGTTTGTGTGAAATGTTTCTTTGTGCTTTTATAATATTAATAGCATTTTTTTATGGTCACCAACGAACATTAACAGTATTGATCTTAATTATAGTAGCTAGCATGGGTTTGATTTTCACCATATTCACTCTAACGGTGAGATTAGGAGTAAATGAAGAAGGCAATTATTTTTTAACAAAATTTGTATTTGCTATTTTATTGGTATTAGGTTGTGCTTTGACTAGCACTGGAATTTATGGATTATATGTTACCAAATGGAGTGGATTTTTTGTTGGAGCTATTCTTGCTATAGTTGCTGGTATTTTGTATATCATAGATGGTACAATTAACTGTATGACAGTAATTTGTCACGGACTACACACAAGATGTGATACCAGAACACAAACAGATTTCAATAAGTCCAGAGCACAATGCTGTGGTTCTTAACAAGAAATAAATTACTGTGTAGCTATTTTTATATTATTATAAATATTGCAAGGTTTCTGTTACTATATATTTAAAAGCAGAAAACAGAAGAAACAAATAACAAGAGAGACTCAAAACAGAATTAGGATTTAATGGGATGTAAGCTAGTTACCGTCCGCGATAGAATACTGCACCTGGATCCTAGGTAATCTCAATGAACTAGCAAAATGGGTGCCAAACAATATTTCACGAGATCTCCTGCAGGAAGAAATAAAAGGTTTCAAAGTTATTAAAAATGACATAAGAAAGTACAAGAAGAGCAAAATGCCAGAATCTGCATAGATTATTAAAAGGAAACGATATGGACCTGGGCGCAACACAAGAAACTTCTTCTTCTTCTTGTTCTGGTAGCATTACAACCCGGGGTGGGTCTAGGCTTCCATCTCGAATACAATTAATGCATGCAGAAAACGAAACCCAATTGAGCTCGAGAGAAAAAATCTCAGATTATGATCTACTGGCTGCTGCCTCCAAGAGAGCCCACAGTCTAGTAACACATATGCATGCACAAATATAGAAATTTCAGCCTCACCAAAATAGGCGATATCCCAATAGCTAATATTCAAAAACCTCCCGCTCTCACATTACCTACATAGGTCCTTATTCCCTATGAATACCCAGCCATATACGCAGGAAATTTTAGCATTCACCATGAGATATGGAATTACTCTGAAAACGACAAAAATCCGTTTATGAGTGGTTAGAAAAACATGGTAGGACTTCTATTCGACGCCAAGGATAGGGGCTCTTTCAAATTATAGTGTAGATGATAAACTGATGATATATAACTCCAATCTTTGCTTTATTACCACTGACTACAAAGGACAACCTCTACCAGCCTTAAGAAATATCATCTCCGATTTCCCTCATAGACAGCACCGCCCTATTTTGATCAAAATCACCAAATAGGGTAAATTACAAAAGATTTACGAAAGCAATAATAACATCAGCAGACCCAGTTCCGCAGGGTTCCGCAGTTCCGAGAGACTGTATGAAGACTGTGAAGACGGAAAGCAGGAAATTGTAGAAATCCACGGCATTGATACGACATGCTCACTTGAAACATAGTATTCCCACCCTTCCCCCTTTGAAGAAATTACGGAAGCTCTCAATGAAATGAAAACGGAAAAAGCACTAGTTTGATGGCATTCATACTAAAGCACAGTAGCAGATTTACAATAGCTTGCAAGTTCTTCTCAGATATTTTTCAGACAAGAAATGCACTTCTAAATGTGGTGTATAAACTTTTTGAAATATTGCTTAGCTCATACAATAGAATTAGAGAAACAATACACTCCAACATATACTTGTAAAACAAGCAGGATCAGGGCCTATTTTACCACTAGGCCCGTAAGGCACCTGTCTCGGGCCCGCATTTTAATGAGGCCCGCAAAGATCAAAAATTTTTTTTATTGTAATAACAAAATACATTTTCAAAATCCTTTCATTTTACGAACAGGAAATGATAAATGATAACAATAAGAGTTATATTCTTCTTCTTCTTCTTCTTCTTCTTCTTCTTCTTCTTCTTCTTCTTCTTCTTCTTCTTCTTCTTCTTATAATAGGCCTCTTGGCCTGTTCCTTACCGATTTTGAGCTTGTATTCGTAGCTGTGATGTTGACTGCCAGCTATCTCGCCACCTTTTAAAGGGCCTTCCTATTGGTCTCTTGCCTGTTGGCTTCGAATCCCTGGCTATACGGGCTATTCTCTCGCTGCACCGTACTATATCTTGTATGTTACAGAGATCTCTTATTCTGTCGTTCGGTATTTTGTCTCTCAGTGTTTTCCCAGTTATTGACCTCAGCGTTCTCATTTCTGATGTTCTCAGTATCCTCTTGGTTTCTGCTGTGTCACATCTTGTTTCTATCGCGTACGTCATGATCGGTCTTACACATGATTTGTATATGCGTACTTTCCCTTCCAGCCTCATATCTTTGTTCCTCCAGCTGACATCCCTCAGACATCCTGACACGTAATTGGCTTTATTTGCTTGCTTTCGGACGCTCTCTTTAACATCTCCATAACTACCTATTTCGATTCCCAGATATTGGAATCTCGAGACTTGTTCAATTATTTCGTTGTTAATTACTAATTTGCATCTTATGGGTTCCCTTGACACTACCAGGGATTTTGTCTTGGCTGTTGATATTTTTATGTTGTAGTTCTTCGCCACTATACTGAAAGTTTGTGCCATTCGCTGTAAGTTATCCTAGTTATCGGAGATTAAGATTGCGTCGTCAGCATAACAGAGGATTTTTATTTGTTTTTCCACCGTCTTATATCCTTTTCCAGTACCTTTAATGTTTTCTATGATTTTGTCCATGACTAAATTAAAAAGCAATGGGCTCAAGCTATCTCCTTGTTTGAGTCCCGAGTTGATTTCTACTTCCGATATTAGTTCATTCTCTACTTTTATTCTGGTTTTGTTCTTCGAATTAATGTCTTTAAATTATCCTTATCATCTTCTTGGGCTGATTTTTCTCCTTTAGCAATCTTAGCACATCTTCCAATCTTACACAATCGAAGGCCTTAGTCAGATCTATAAAGCACATAAATGCAGGTTTATTATATTCCAGTGCTTTCTCAGCAATTTGTCTGGCTATGAGTATGGCGTCTATTGTGGACCTTTTTTTCCGAAAATCTTGTTGTTCCTCACTAATTGTGTATTCTTCATTTATTTTATTGGCAAGTATTTTTGTTAAGAGTTATATTCATAGACCATAATTCGTTCTTATCATTTTTTAAAAGGACATGTTTTACAAGATCTTCAAAGTATGATGATCTTTTTGATTGAAAATAACACCATATCGATATATTTACAAATTAATGTAGAAACGTTGCTTAAAATTTATCTATGTACATATTTAACTATACCCATTAGCAATGCTTCAGGGGAAAGGTCTTTCTTGGTATTGAAAAGAGTAAAGTCGTATTCAAGGAATTCTCTAAATTCTAAATCAACAAACTCTGTCGTTTTTGGCTATTTTAAATAATGATATATTACAAAAAATTGATACAAATGTAATACTTAATTGATAAATTTAGTGAAATAAACATTAGAAAAAATTTTAATTTAATATATTTTGTTTTTCTTACTTAGTATTTTTTATAGTATTTATTTTGTGTTCTTTTCAGTAGAGACAGTATTTGTTTTATTATAATTATATTTTAGCTGTAGGTAATAATTTCTGTATATATTTAAGTTATGTAAGTTGATTAATTTTTTTTATTGTGATCTGTAATGTAGGTACCATAATAGTAACTACGTAGTTGACATTTTTAATTTTTGTATAACGCTTCATTTCCCTTTATATAAGTTTGTCTTTTCATATCTACACTTGTTTTTCTTCTGTTGACTTATGTTGACTCCCAAATGTTTCAACATAGACCGGGCAGTATCGTCGCCCCCGCTAGCGAAATTATTCCGATTCGATTTTTTTGCACAAACTTACTCAAAAAGAGGTTCTTATAACATATCCACAGGGTGCCGGGCGGTGCCGCGGTGGAAAAATTGTTTAAACATTTTTTTTAAACAAATTCACAAAAATAATTTTTTCATTTCGAACAAAATTTTTTTAGATAAATTGGCTTATTCTAAGCAAAAAAGGTCTCTTATCATTTTTTTCTAAAATTGATCGTTGTCGAGTTATATGCGATTAAAAATTTGAAAAATGCGAAAACGGCCATTTCCAAGGCTTAATAACTCGAGTAAACATTATTATTATGAAATTCAAAAAGTGACCAAATCAAGTTTCAAACCCCTTCTTCAAGGTCCTAAAGAGATCTTTGTGATTATTTTATTACAAAGCTGTTATTTTTAAGTATTAACAATTAGCGCTATAGTCCAGGATGTATCCGTCGCCCCCGTTAGTGAAATTATTCCGATTCCATTTTTTTAAAGAAACTTGTAGGTCTGGATCCCGCGTATGAAAAAAAAGTTGAATAATAGCAAGCTGAAAATTTGTTAATAGCTTAAGGGTGTCTAGTCGGATAAACTTTGATATGTGGGAACACTGGAACAGGGGCAGTTTTAATTATGGAACAGGTTAAAATTTTGGAACGGTCAGAGCACGAAAACGGCACATTTATTTTGTCCGACAGAATAGACTTAAACTCTCCTAACAGAGATTAAACTCTCATACAAAAATCAGACTGCTATTTATCACCTGTCATAATTCCTGTCATTTGACATATTCTACATGTTCCACTCATTAAAACGCCCATTTGGTAATAAATAGCAGTCTAATTTTTGCATGAGAGTTAAATCTATGTTCGGTCTGTTCTGTCGGACAAAATACATGTGGCGTTTTCATGGTCTGACCGTTCCAAATTTTTAACCTCTTCCACAATTAAAACTTCCCCTGTTCCAGTGTTCGCCTATATCAAAGTTTGTCCGACTAGACACCCTTAAGCTATTAACAAATTTTCAGCTTGCTATTAATCAACTTTTTTTTCATACGCGTGATCCAGACCTATTACTCAAAACAAGGTCCTTATAACATATCCACAGGGTGCCGGGCGGTGCCGTGGTCGAAAAATTGTTTAAAAAATTTTTTTTAAACAAATTCACAAAAATATTTTTTTTTATTGCGAACGATTTTTTTTTAGATAATTTGGGTTATTCTGAGCAAAAAAGTCCCGTGTGATTTTTCTCTAAAATTGATTGTTGCCGAGTTATATGGCCATTTTCGCATTTTTCAAATTATAAATCGCGTATAATTCAACAACAGTCAATTTTAGAAAAAAATCACAAGAGACATTTTTTGCTCAGAATGTCCCAAATTATCTAAAAACAAATTGTTTGAAGTGAAAAAATTATTTTTGTGAATTTGTTTAAAAAAAAATTGTTTAAACAATTTTTCGACCACGTCACCGCCCGGCACCCTGTGGGTATGTTATAAGGACCTTGTTTTGAGTAAGTTTCTGCAAAGAAATGGAATCGGAATAATTTCACTAACGGGGGCGACGATACATCCTGGACTATAGCGCTAATTGTTAATAATTAAAAATAACAGCTTTCTAATAAAATAATGACAAAAATCTCTTCAAGACCTTGAAGAAGGGATTTGAACCTTGATTTGGTGACTTTTTGAATTTCATAATAATAATGCTTAATCGAGTTATTAAGCCTTGAAAATGGCCATTTTCGCATTTTTCAAATTTTTAATCGCATATAACCCGACACCAATCAATTTTAGAAAAAAATGACAAGAGACCTTTTTTTGCTCAGAATAAGCCAATTTCTCTAAAAAATTTTTGTTCGAAATGAAAAAATTATTTTTGTGAATTTGTTTAAAAAAAAATGTTTAAACAATTTTTCGACCACGGCACCGCCCGGCACCCTGTGGATATGTTATAAGAACCTCTTTTTGAGTAAGTTTGTGCAAAAAAATCGAATTGGAATAATTTCGCTAGCGGGGGCGACGATACGGTCCGTTCTAACAGTTCAATCTTTTCGAAATTATGCGCATCTATTGTCAGTCATTTGTGTGTTCTTCTTCTTGCTTACGTTAATGCATTTTGCTTTATTTTTATTTATTTCAAGTCCTCTTAGTTTAACTTCGTTTTTGATTTCTTTGACGCTTTTTTTAATGCCATTTTATCTGTTGTTACTATGGATATATCGTTCGCATATATTCTATTATTAATTTATACTGCATACATAGTACATTAAAATGTTACATTTAGGTTGCATCTCTTAGAGGAGTCAATTTTATTTTTTTAATGTGTAGGGGGGTTAAGTAGAAGCTTAAGTTTAAGTTTTTGGGGTCGTCACCCTTGTCCCCCGGCCGTCATATTGGAAAAAGGGGTGCACAGGGTTTTCGCGCTGTATCTTCTAAACTAGCAATCCTACAGAAAATTTAATTACACATGAAATGTAGAAAATTAAATTTTCTACAATTTTATATCTATTACTTTTTATCGTCAAGCGACCAACAAAAAAGTTATAAATAAAAATATGAGAAAATTTTGTAAGAAGTTTCCTTTTGGAGGTTATAACTTTTTTTCCGTTCATTTCACAATAAAATTTTACCACATTTTATCAATTTTGTAGAGGAATTTTCAGCGAATAATTTTCACTATAAATTTATTTAATTCTATTTATTTATATAGGTTTTACAGCGCTCCAATCTTGACCAGATTCTCGAATTCTCATAGGAATACAATAAAAAAAAATTCTTTTCTATCTATATTCTATATTAAATTAGTCGGGCGGCAGCAATCTCTATGCCGACCACAAAAATCAAATTTAAGGTGAATGACCAATTTTGGTTTATTTTTATGTTTTCGATGTCGCTGAATCCGAATATGAAGTTTATCTTTATCTAGATTTGGTGGAACATGTTCAAAAATCAAATTTTATACAAAAATGCCGAAAATCAATTTTGATGATTTTTCAAGTTTACCTCGCTGTATCTTTGGTCGCTGTAAATATTTCCTTTTGAAGATTTTACTGTTTAATCTCTGAAGTACGTAGATTACAATGGGATTTGTCCTAAATATTTATACACATTAAAAAAAGAGTTGCTAGTTTTTAAACATTTTGCCATCATATTTCGTTAGTTTACTTAAAAAAGTTGAGTAACAAACTTTTTAGTTTATAATTTTAACCAACATAACAATAAAATATAATTCATGAAGAAGTTTTTTGGAAATTTTTAAGTCAAAATATACAATAGGAAAAAAGTTATGTTACTTCATAAACAAGCGGCACACCCCAAAAAACGCTTATATCTCGAGATCCTGACCACGGTGTGGTGAATGGCTAATTTTGATCATACTTTATGATTTTGATAACAAAAATTCGTTTTTTGCTCTTCTTAAGAATTTTGAAATATGCGGTTGCATCATTCTTCTTCTGAACCGGCGAATTTGTCCTCAAACAACTTCTTGGGCCGTTTCTATATATGCTTCGGCTTATAAGTTTTATAGTGGGGAGAAAGGTCAAAAACAGATTAATAATAGCATAGGAATGTTAAAATCATAATAAATTGTATGAATAAAAAATATATATAGATAGAAAAGTAAGCCTAACTTTTGTTTTTATTATATCCCTATAAGCATTCGAGAATCTGGTCAAGTTTGGAGCGCTGTAAAACCTATATAAATAAATAGAATTAAACAAATTTATAGTGGAAATTATTCGCTGAAAATCCCTCTACAAAATTGGTAAAATATTATTATATTTTAAAATGAACTGAAAAAAAGTTATAACCTCCAAAAAAATCTTGTTAAAAAATTTTTACATATTTTTGTTTATATCTTTTTTGTTGGTCACTTGACGATAAAAAGTAATAGAAATAAAATTGTAGAAAATTTAACTTCCTACATTTTATGTTTAATTAAATTTTCCTTAGTATTGGCAGTTTACGAGATATAGCGCGAAACCCCTTTGCACGCCATTTCAAAGATGGCGGCCGGGGGACAAGGGCGGCGACCCAAAAATTTGAACTTAAGCTTCTACTGATCCCCCCTACACACTAAAGAAATAAAATTGACTCCTCTAACAAATACAAGGTACGGCTTAAAAAATGTAACATTTTAATGGAGTAGCACTCTTATTTATAGTTCCTTCAATTGACAGCTTTATTTTGATCTTGTCTCGTAGAATAAATTATACCATTGAGAGCGCTTCTCGTTGTCTTACTTTATTTTTATTATTTCTCTTCTTTTATTCATTGTCATTTCTATCATTTAGACGGGATTCGAACTCACAACTTTTAGGTCCAAAGGTTGTCCTCCGTGGCTCCTACCACTGAGCTGCGGAGGGAGTGTATTATAGTATTATGGAAAAGTTTTCTAAAAGAATTTTTCTTCAAATACCTACCCAAAAATATGTATCAGCTCTCGCACAAATTGTTTAAAATATAAAAAAATAAAAACATGGCAGAAGAAAAAGAAGAAAAAATAATAACACGTCTGTCAATGATTTGACATATCTAACAGTCAAAATCATCGGTTAGAAATAATGCCCACCGAAGCCACTTATTGTAAAACTTTGAAAATCTTTTCAGTGCTGCTAAGTTTGTGCGAAATAGTTCTGTGTATTTTTGTAATATTTGCAGCATTTTTTTACGGCCGTGAAGCAGCATTAATAGTAATATTTTTAATAATATTTGCTAGCTTGGGATTAGTTTTCAGTGTATTTACTTTAGTAGTGAGGTTAGGAGCAAACGAAGATAGCAATAATTTTTATACAAAATTTGTATTTACTATTCTATTCCTGTTAGCTTGTGTTTTGACTATCACTGGGCTTGTTGGATTATATCTCACCGAATTTTTTATTGGAGCGCTTATTGCTGCAGTTGCTGGTATTGTATATATCGTCGATGGTATGATTAACTGTATGTCAGTACTTTGTAATGGATTACATCCACCAAATTCTAGAACACGGATACACTTTAATTGGGGTACATCCAGAGCGCATGCGCCTTGTTGTAGTTAGCAGGAAATAATACTATGTAACTATTTTTACTAATATAATTAAAGCAAAGCTTCTGTTACTATATATTTATTTTGTTACTGATATGGAAGTTATACATTTCTGTTTCTAAAGGTTGTACTAATAGCTGATAAGATAGATGAGGCCAAAGAACTTTTAAATCAGCTCTACCTTTTTTCGCTAGAAGGGGATTGAAAATAAATATATTTAAAACCCCGATGATGACCAATTTGGTAGTAAGCGAAGATATATGCGTAGGAAAGGACCATAGACCAGGTTATGGCTTATAAATATCTCGTTCATGAGATTCGCATACCACACAGCACGAAGACGAAGAAGTAGAAACATTCTACGACGAAATAACAAAAGCCATAGAGGATCAAAACGTGAATTACACTATCATATTAGGTGACTTTAATGCAAAACTAGGTCAAAAAATGGATGAAATGGAAACAAAAATCGGAGACTATGGATTTGGTTTAAAAAATGAACGAGGTCGTAAACTAGCTGAATATTTAGAGGAAAAAAATGTGTATGCCAAAGACTCTTTTTTTAAGAAAAAGGCAAACCAGAAATGGATGTGGGCATCACTAGATGGTAGAACAAAAAATGAGATAGACTACTTCCGATCAAATAAAAAACATATCTTTGAAGACATCACAGCGTTGAACTCTTTCACCACGGGAAGTGACCATCGACTCTTAAGAGCACGAATATGCATTGACCAGAAAAGAGAAAGAAATAGAAGATTTAAAAAACAACCAATAATAGACCAACAAAAATTAAAATAAAATGGCGAAGCGTTCAGAGAAATCATTAAGGAAAACCTAATATTAAATGATACAACAGACATTAATGCGATTAACACTTCATTAAGGAACAACCGTATACAAGCAGGAATAAAGGTTGCTAAGAAAAAGAAAACAAAACAAAGAGACAACAAAATAAGCAGAGAAACGAGAAAACTTATGGAAAAAAGACAACAACTTCTAGCAACAAACAGTAGATACAGCACAGAATATAAAGAATTAAACAAAACCATTAAAAGGAAGGTTGTAACATATAACAATAGGCACATTTTATCTGAGAAATAATGACATGAAGAGATTGTGACCAGCGCCACACATCTCTATAGAGATAATATTAAATTACTGTATTACATATATTAACTTAGCTACTGTGACAATAAAAATGTCTGTGCGGTAAATCTAATGGTGTCTGTCTCTTTAACCGTTTTGTTTCCTGACTGTTGTCCAACAAATTAATTGCAAGCACATTCGCGTGGCTTTCAAGACGTACGATGTATTTTGCACTTAACTCCACTATCACTTCACTGACGGTTTTGGTTTCCAGATCATTGTAAATATCCCAGTTAGTAACAAACCACGGAGCATCGATTATTGAACGTAACACCTTGGACTGGAATCTCTCAATTATGGATACATTCGACTTGGATGCTGTACCCCAGAGCTGCAGACCATATGCCTAGACTGATTTGAATATTGTGTTGTAGACTAGCAGTTTATTTCTTGTCGTGAGCTTAGACTTACGCCCTAGAAGCCAATAATTCTTACTAAATTTTATGCCCAGTTGTTTCCGTTTGTTCCATATATGGGTTCTCCAGGTTAATCCCCTGTCCAAGTGCATGCCCATCAGAAAATATAATGAAACAGAAGTAGAGAACGTAATAAAAAGGTATCGCGGAGTAAAATGTCTAAACCCATCACTAGGAAAAAACTTCATAATATCACTTAAAAACAAAAATGGAGAGAAGCAAAGAGACTCAAGGAAAATAACAAATATAGTAGAATCCTTCTATAGCGAATTATATGACACAAAACAGGAACCTGATAATAACTCAAAAGAAAATCTAAAAAGAAGAATTAAAAATTTTAACTCTGAAATTCTACCCGATATAGACGTCCATGAAATCGAAACCGCCCTATCTCAAATTAAAAATAACAAAGCCGGTCCAGATGGTATCCTTGCCGAAATGCTTAAGGAAGGTAACCAAGCTATTATAGAGGAGCTAAAACTCCTATTTAATCTATGTCTACACAAGGCAGAAATACCTCACGATTGAAATGAGAGTATTACAATACTGCAATTCAAAAAAGGAGACAAAAGAGGGTATCCTTGCCGAAATGCTTAAGGAAGGTAACCAAGCTATTATAGAGGAGCTAAAACTCCTATTTAATCTATGTCTACACAAGGCAGAAATACCTCACGATTGAAATGAGAGTATTACAATACTGCAATTCAAAAAAGGAGACAAAAGAGACTTAAAAAACTAGACACCTATCTCACTACTCTCACAAATGTACAAACCCTTTATTAGAATTATAACCAATAGACTAACAAATAAAATGGACGGTTATCAGCCAGTTGAACAAGCAGGTTTCAGAAAAGGGTTTAGTACCATAGATCATCTCCTCACTATAAAAATATTGATAGAGAAGGCAAATGAATACAACCTAGATTTATGTTTAGCCTTTGTAGACTATGAAAAAGCGTTCGATAGTGTCGAGATATGGGCGATAGAAAAAGCTCTAAATAACAGCAGAATAGACTCCAGGTACAGACAACTCTTACATAACATCTATAAAATAGTCCATTATTTCACGGTTTTTGCTCTAAATTTTAAAGAACCGCTTGGATTGACATGAAATTTGGCATGCGTATAGCTTACATGTCAAAGAAAAAAGTGATAGTGTGCCGATGTGTGCTTTTGCCCTGGGGTGACTTTCACCCCCTCTTGGTGGTGAAAAAATATATGTCCAAAATAAGTCCGGAAATGGGTAAACTGACTAATTTTAAGTAACTTTTGTTCTATAGAGCTTTTTCGCCAAGTCAACACTTTTCGAGTTATTTGCGAGTGAATATGTTCATATTTCAACAAAATAACCACATTTTTAGACGATTTTTCGCAAATAACTCAAAAAGTAAGTATTTTGTCGAAAAAAACGTTCTTAGTAAAAATATAGCTTATAAAAAAGTAAAAAAAATGGTGTACGCGTTAGGTCTCTGGATCTCGTAGAACCAGAGTTAGTAGATAACCAAAGCTTTTACGACTATAGAGATAGGGAAATCAATGTGTTAGAGAGAGAAGTACCTTCCCAATGAGTAAGAGTGAGATAGATGCTGACGTCACAAGTAATCTTCCATAATGGAATCTACCATAGTTATTTTCCGCTAGATGACACCAATCCGCCATTTTTATTCCATTTCAGTATTTTTAGATGGCGGCATAGCCAAAACGGCACTAAAGCATATCTCCGTTGTTATTGGTCCGATCGTGACATGTGAGGTATCATAGGAAAGGGGAGGGGCTAACGAATACGTTAACATAAAAACAAAGATGGCGGCATAGCTAAAACGGCACTAAAGCATATCTCCGTTGTTATTGGTCCGACGTGTGAGGTATTGGAAAGGGGTGTGTTGGATCGTGACGTACAAATGGATCGGTGGAAAGGGGGCACGTTGCATATACTATATTTTATCTACGACCATAACATAATATGTTATTTAAACCAATCACGTGCAGAAATCTAAGCATTACGAGTTGTATACTATATTTTATCTACGACCGTAACATATTCGGCATTTTTATTCAAATTCGCCATTTTTATTCAAATTCACCATTTTTAACCCAATTTTCCTTGACATTACGTCGAAGAAATCTACCATAGTTTACCTATTAGCCGCTGAATGACGCCATTTTTAGTCAATTTTTATTCAAATTCGCCATTTTTATCCAATTTTCCTTGACATTACGTCGAAGAAATCTACCATAATTCAGCTATTATCCGATAGTTGGCGCTATACATCTCGTTAGCATTGGTCTGATTGGAGATTGTGGTACGTTAAAGGTGTGGGTAGTAACGAATATATTCATCGATATGAAAAAGAACTTCGACTGAGTTGACAAAGACAAAAAAAAATCTAGAAGGAAGATATTTAATAGAAAAAGATTGCAAATTTTCAAAGCAAAAGTCTTTTAGAGTAATTCGATTGAGAAAATTATATATACACAAGTAAAAAGAGAGGCATAGACAATAAAAGTTGTAGGTATGTAGTACCTAATGACAAAGACAAAAAAAATCTAGAAGGAAGATATGTAATAGAAAAAGATTGCAATTTTTCAAAGCAAAAGTCTTTTAGAGTAATTCGATTGAGAAAATTATATATACACAAGTAAAAAGAGAGGCATAGACAATAAAAGTTGTAGGTATGTAGTACCTAAACGGCTTAACGTAGAGAGGCATATATTTTATCTACGACCGTAACATAATTTATGTGTAAGCGATGGTGACATCTCATTAGCATTGGTCTGATTGGAGATTGTGGTACGTTAAAGGTGTGGGGAGTATCGAATATGTTATTTAATCCATAAACTAACCGTTACGAGCTGCATACTATATTTTATCTACGGCCATAACATTTGGTGCCACCAATTCGCCATTTTTATTCCAATTCACCATTTTTATTCCATTTCAGTATTTTTAGTTAAACTCGCTATTTTTATTCCAATTTGTCCTGATACAGATATTACGTTGAAGGAATCTACCATAATTCGTTCTAAATGTGATCTCAAAATCCCATACATAAAACAAATTGAATTCATCGATATGAAAAAGAACTTCGACTGAGTGCATTATAAATGACAAAGACAAAAAAAATCTAGAAGGAAGATATTTAATAGAAAAAGATAGCAAATTTTCAAAGCAAAAGTCTTTTAGAGTAATTCGATTGAGAAAATTATATATACACAAGTAAAAAGAGAGGTATAGACAATAAAAGTTGTAGGCATGTAGTACCTAAACGGATTAACGTAGAGAGGCATAGACGTAAGGAGAGACGTGGACAATAAAAGTTGTAGACATGCCTAAATGGCGTAACGTAGAGAGGCATAGACAATAAAAGTTGTAGGTATGTAGTGCCCAACGGTATGGGCGCACAAAAAAATTTCCTAGATCTACTGACAAACTGGGCATTTCGCAACATCTAGCAACAGCGCCTCCCATAAGAGTCTGTGTATTAGAGTTAGATAGAAAATCAATTTTTCCCCAGATGCTGGGGGAAATTAAAAAAAATTTAAGGTCCATTCTGCTCATTTTTGTCTCGTTTTGTGGTGGAGGCCCGACTTTTACGTCACGATTGGACCAATAAAACAGAAGATATAACTAATGCCCTTTTGGCTGTATCCTGAAAATACGTAACTAATGCCCCTGATAACGTATAAGATATAATAGAAGCAGTATTTTGATATGTCCAATCCATCCCTCTCTGAGAGATATGCGAGGTATCATGTGATTTAAACAAATTGAATAATATAGAAAAAATAAACATAACATCATGCCATAAAGACATTAGATACAAATGATTTAACCACCAGACACAGAAAAAATCAAATAGAGCAGAATGTTAAAAAGGAGTTCTGTATCTTCGGTCCTCTTGGTGCAATAGGGACATACGAATTCTCAAATGATACGATTTAACCAATAGAGTTCAGTGACAGAAAAATAAAATACATCATGTCAAAAGGGTCTTAGATACGTATTTTCCGTCCAATCGTAACTTACAGTACCTCAACCAATAAAATACAATGGCATAAAAATCAAATTACATCAGCATGTCAAAAAGGCTTTAGTATTTTCTTTTCTACTGAGAAACATCCAAATCTTTCGTAAAATATTATACACGGGCGTTCTTTCTATATGTCCAAACTAGTAAACCTCTTATTTTTAACACGCAACTCTCAATATTTACATTATTTCTTCCTAGAAAATATCAGTGTATCAAAATGGAATACAAATATATGCAAACCACCAATTGCTAAATCTATCATTATATCGCTAATTACCTAAAATAACATATCAGATAAATTCTTTCGCTAAGTCCAAACCCACCGATATTTCTCACATTATTTTCAAACAGATTTAGAGTTCTAGTCAAGCATAAAAATTCAAATACATCAGCATGTCAAAAGGGTTTTTAGTATTTTCGTTTCTATTAAGAAACATCCAAACTTTTCGTATACTATCGTGTTGTATACTTTTGTACACTATTGGTTTTTATAATTTGTTTTAAATTTTTTAATAAATGTAGCAATAACTTCGAAATTATGGCATTTAGTTGTAGGGAAAATAACATGAAAAAATAATCAGTATTTCTTTAGGACTTCAAAACTCAAATAACGACTTCTTGTCCTATTAGAAATACGGAATTGGATTTCCAGAAAAAACGGAAAATCTGACAACAATGTAATTGTCACTATAATATAGACCGCCTCAGAAAATTAATACCCATCAAAATCTATAAAAATCTTGCAAGCCGTTTCCGAGATAACTGAGTGTTTCCATACATAAAACTCACTCTGTATGCAAACCAGATTTAGAGTTCTAGTCAGACATAAAAATCAAATACATCAGCATGTCAAAAGGGCTTTATTATTTTCGTTGTTTTACTGAGAAACATCCAAATCTTTCGTAAAATATTATACACGGGCGTTCTTTCATTATGTCCAAACTAGTAAACCTCTTATTTTTTACCATGCAACTCTCAATATTTACATTATCTCTCCCTAGGTGCAAAATGTCAGTATATGAAGCATAAATATATGCAAGCCACTAATTGCTAAATCTATCATTATATCGATAATACCTACAATACATATCAGATAAATTCTTTCGCTAAGTCCAAACCACCGATATTTCTCATATTATTTTCAAACCAGATTTAGAGTTCTAATCAGTTGGAGAATACAAATTTTTGTTATAAAGTACGTTTTAAATGTGATCTCAAATAAAATCCCATGCATAAAACAAATTGAATTCATCGATATGAAAAAGAACTTCGACTTAGTGCAATATAAATGACAAAGACAAAAAATATATCTAAAAGGAAGATATCTAATAGAAATAGGTCGCAAATTTTCAAAGCAAAAGTCTTTTAGTATAATTAGAGTAATCCGATTGAGAAAATTACTTATTATGGGTATACATAAGTTAATAATAAGCAAAAAATCGAACTTCTATTGATCCAATCAAAAAAAATCAAATACATTTGTACTATGAGAATGATCTCCGAAAGGGAAATCGATAGGTCAAAATAAACTAATTTTAAAGTAAAAATGTGGCTTATTCACAATAAAAATAATAAATAATAAATTTTCTTGCGCTCCTTATTGTTTTACGAAAGATACAAAAAAAACATGAAAAATACACGATACGTAGGTAGAAAATAATGTCATTATTAATTATGACTTAATCATTCTTTCGAATGTTTTTAGTACGCATGACTCTAAGAATTTACCCTGGTATGATTCTGGTTTCGAAGGATCTTTGGACGGTTTTAAAATAATTCGAACTAGGTTTCGAAGGATCTTTGGACGGTTTTAAAATAATTCGAACTAAATATATTCTTACCAACCATCTGGAAACTTAAGGTGTGTGTCGATATAATTCTTTATTTGCACTAACGCCATTACTACAATCGGAAATTTTCTTAATCATTCTATAAGTACAGTATTTTAATTGCATTTTAAACAGGTTTCTAATTCACTTATGGAAAAATTAGAATTAGAATCAGAATCAGATTAGAACTTTCATATTGTGATACATTTGTATATGGAAGAAAATAATACGGTATGTATAAGATACAAAATTCAAGCATTGGAAAAGCCATACAAGAGGCACACCAAATTCAAAAATCTTGACTATTTCGTCTAAACATGAATTAAAATTTCTAGTTCTATCTTCTAGCTTCTCATCCAGCTTGAAATAGGATATTAGTATTCATATTTATTATTTCAAAAAATTTTAAGATATCGTGTCTTTTGTTGTAGGTATACTGTCACATTTTCAATACATATTACCCAATTTTTACTTACCCATCATCGAGTTAATTTATAAATGCAATAAGTAACTCCTTAAGATATTATGCTTTCAAAAAACGCTACCAACCAATCTCCTTCATATTGGCTAGTTTCAAATGTATTTCTACAATTACACCATTATTTGCCGAAATATTTTAAAGCAGTGTTGACAACGTCTAAAAAACTGTACATAATTTGGTACATAAATATCAAAAATGATGATCAAAATTGCTTTTATTAGATGATTATTAGCTCTCTTTATCCAGCTTAACAAAATGAGAAAAGTGCTCTGCACAAGAGATCTAAGGTTAGAGCTAAGAATAAGGTTGGCTAGGTGCTACGTTTTCTCGACTCTGTTTTACGGAATGGAAGCTTGGACCTTGAATGCTGCATCAATGAAAAAACTGGAATCATTCGAGATGTGGGTATATAGAAGAATTCTAAAAATATCATGGACAGAACACGTCACAAACAAAGAGGTTCTGAGAAAGATGAACAAAGAAATGGAAGTCTTAAATACAATTAAAACCAGAAAATTGGAATATCTCGGACATATTACACGTGGAAAGAGATACAACTTGCTCCAACTCATTATGCAGGGAAAGATTCAAGGAAAAAGAAGCATAGGGAGACGCAGAATATCGTGGCTGCGCAACCTGAGAGAATGGTACGGATGTACATCAAACGAACTTTTCAGAGCAGCTGTCTCCAAGGTCCGAATAGCTATGATGATTGCCGACCTCCGTCGCGGAGATGGCACTTGAAGAAGAAGATCCAGCTAAAATAAAATAAATAAAGAACTTACATCGTCATATCCATATACTGTTTTGAAAACCGAGGACTTGGAAGCTCCAATAAGTCATAACTCGAAGTTTGAAATAGTAAATAGTATATCAGTGAATGTTTATGCTTTGGAATTAAATCAAGTTAAGGAAAAATAATTTTACGAATTAGTGCCTGCTTGCCTAAACAAAACAAACTTGATAGACATGTAAATTTGAATCTTATTCAGGATAAATATTTTCTAAAATTAAATGATTACCTACGACTCTCATCGTAGTGACGATGGAAATATTGAAATAAAATATCATTACTTCTGGAAAAAAAGGTGTCTAGGTTGTTACACTATATAACCAAAAAAGAAAACTAATTCACCCAGATTTATTGGAAAAATTTACTGTTTCACCGTATCATTAAAATCTTACAAAAAAAGAAATATCGAATTAAATAAACAATACATAATAGAACTAAGAAGTAAATTACGAATATCAGAGTGCATGAGATACGAAATAAACATCTTACAAGCAAAACTATCGATACAACAAATACATATTATATACATTATTCACTTGAAAATTTTAAAGTAATGTTGGCTGAATGTCCAAGAAACTGAGTATATTTAGCCTCTTTTACAATATTTCTGAAAAACTTCAACGAATTTGTCTATTTAGCGAAAAAAAAAATCTAATTCACGCAGTTTTATCGGAAAACTTTGCTATTTACCATTTTTATTCACTGTCTTTTTAATCTGTTGAGTAACATCTTTAATTTATTTTGATTTTTAAGAAGTTTTCTAACCTCCTCTAATTACGATTTTTTGTAGAATTTGGACTGGTTGTATTGAATTATGATAGGTATGTGTATCTGATTACGCAATAATTTCAAAGAGACATTCTTTGTAGCTTAGTATAAATTGGTCTTCTAATACTAAAATATTATAAAAAAATAATAGAGTAAAGCAATACAGGAGACTTAAAAAAGGTTTAAAATCTCATGAAATCTTGTTTATTTAGTCTAAACATGAATTAAAATTTATATTGTTCATACTTATTATTTCAAGAATTTTAAGATCGTTTCTAATTATCCATCATCCAGTTAATTTATAAATTATGAAATAGGTATCACTATGATATATTATGCAGCAATAACTATGTTTTCAAAAACTATACCAACCAATCTCTTTCATTCTGACGATGTATTTATACAATTACAACATTATTTACTTAAAAAGTTTAAAGCAATGTTGGCTGAATGCCCAAAAAACTGAGTATATTTAGCCTATTTTACAATATTTCTGAAAAACTTCAACGAATTTTTCTATTTACCGAAAAAAAAAATCTAATTCACACAGTTTTATTGGAAAAATTTACTATTTCACCATTTTATTCACTGTCTTTTTAATCTGTTGAGTAACATCTTTAATTTATTTTGATTTTTATGAAGTTGTCTAACCTCGTGTAATTACGATTTTTTTGTAGAATTTGGATTGGTTTTATAGGATTATGATAGGTATGTGTATCTGAAAACACAATAATTCCAAAGAGACATTCGTTGTAGCTTAGTGTAAATTGGTCTTCTAATACTAAAACATTATAAAACATAATAGATTAAAGTAATACAGGAGACTTAAAAAAGTGTTAAAATCTCATGGTACAAAAAAGAAAATGTCTCGAGTGTGAATTTAAAAATGGAGTTACTACAAAAAAGAAGATGGTACATACCTTTGAATATTAAAAAATATTTGAAAAATTTTAATTTTTTTTTGTAGATTGTGTAGTTAATACTAAAAATTTGTAAGGAAATAAAAATGATTATAAATTAAAAAAATCTTCGACGTTTGTTCTTAGAGCATGTGAAACATTAATAATTACCAAAAAATTTCAGTAGGTACCTTTAAATATTAAAAGTATTTGAAAAATTTTAATTTTTGTAGATTGTGTAGTTAATACTAAAAAATTAGTATGGAAATAAAAATACATATCAATTAAAAAAATCTTCAGCGTTTGTTCTTAGAGCGTAGTTCGAGTATGCCCGAACTTTCCCGATCCCCAATATATCTACTTCTTCTTGTAGTGCTCATCCATTTTGGATGTTGACGATTATCCTAGAAATATATACTTTGCATACTAATGTACTGAAAAGATTTGTAGTTGTTGTGCTGCACCACATATATAGATTTTTTAGCCAGAAAATCCTTCACCTTCCTGGTTTTCGCCGTCACTTGTCCAAGGTAAACTTTCCGTTTTCCATGCTTTTTATATGGGTATCCTATGCCAAAACTCACAGCTAATATTGGGAAATCGGGAAAGTTCGGGCATACTCGAACTACGCTCTAAGAACAAACGCTGAAACTTTTCGTTTTCCATGCTTTTTATATGGGTATCCTAAGCCAAAACTCACAGCTAATATTGGGAAATCGGGAAAGTTCGGGCATACTCGAACTACGCTCTAAGAACAAACGCTGAAAATTTTTTTTTAGTTGATATTTATTTTTATTTCCACACTAATTTTTGGTATTAACTACACAATCTACAAAAATTAAAATTTTTCAAATACTTTTAATATTTAAAGGTACCGTAATTTTTTGGTAATTATTAATGTTTCACATGCTCTAAGAACAAACGTCAAAGATTTTTTTATTTATAATCATAAAGCTCACACTCTAAATAACAGTATTTTGAATAAAATATTATTTGAAAAACATTTTATTTCTTTTTATTGTCAATAGGAATGTCATAACATGTGAATATCATCGTTGTTTTTTAGAGCAAAGTTCCAAAGCCACGTTGGTCGAGCGATTTAAGACTTTGTTACATTGCATTGAAAATAAGTAAGTGTTGGATCATAGGTTCAAATCCCCTGCACTGCAATACTTTAAACCAGTCAACCAACTTGGCTTTTTTATTTTATTCCAAAGAAATAAAACATTTTTTTCTTATTTTTGTATATATCTTACTCAGATCACATAACTAATTAGATTATTTTATTAAGAATTAAAAAAGAAAAAGAGCTGGTACCCACAATAAAACAGTTAAAATCGAATACATCCGACACATTGTAAGAAAGAGCGAAGATATGAACTGCTGCAACTAATTTTACAGAGAAAAGTAGAAGAAAACCAGGAAGGTGAAGGATTTTCTGGCTAAAAAATCTATATATGTGGTGCAGCACAACAACTACAAATCTTTTCAGTACATTAGTATGCAAAGTATATATTTCTAGGATAATCGTCAACATCCAAAATGGATGAGCACTACAAGAAGAAGTAGATATATTGGGGATCGGGAAAGTTCGGGCATACTCGAACTACGCTCTAAGAACAAACGCTGAAGATTTTTTTAATTGATATGTATTTTTATTTCCATACTAATTTTTTAGTATTAACTACACAATCTACAAAAATTAAAATTTTTCAAATACTTTTAATATTTAAAGGTACCTACTGAAATTTTTTGGTAATTATTAATGTTTCACATGCTCTAAGAACAAACGTCGAAGATTTTTTTAATTTATAATCATTTTTATTTCCTTACTAATTTTTAGTATTAACTACACAATCTACAAAAAAAAATTAAAATTTTTCAAATATTTTTTAATATTCAAAGGTATGTACCATCTTCTTTTTTGTAGTAACTCCATTTTTAAATTCACACTCGAGACATTTTCTTTTTTGTACCATGAGATTTTAACACTTTTTTAAGTCTCCTGTATTACTTTAATCTATTATGTTTTATAATGTTTTAGTATTAGAAGACCAATTTACACTAAGCTACAACGAATGTCTCTTTGGAATTATTGTGTTTTCAGATACACATACCTATCATAATCCTATAAAACCAATCCAAATTCTACAAAAAAATCGTAATTACACGAGGTTAGACAACTTCATAAAAATCAAAATAAATTAAAGATGTTACTCAACAGATTAAAAAGACAGTGAATAAAATGGTGAAATAGTAAATTTTTCCAATAAAACTGTGTGAATTAGATTTTTTTTTTCGGTAAATAGAAAAATTCGTTGAAGTTTTTTAGAAATATTGTAAAATAGGCTAAATATACTCAGTTTTTTGGGCATTCAGCCAACATTGCTTTAAACTTTTTAAGTAAATAATGTTGTAATTGTATAAATACATCGTCAGAATGAAAGAGATTGGTTGGTATAGTTTTTGAAAACATAGTTATTGCTGCATAATATATCATAGTGATACCTATTTCATAATTTATAAATTAACTGGATGATGGATAATTAGAAACGATCTTAAAATTCTTGAAATAATAAGTATGAACAATATAAATTTTAATTCATGTTTAGACTAAATAAACAAGATTTCATGAGATTTTAAACCTTTTTTAAGTCTCCTGTATTGCTTTACTCTATTATTTTTTTATAATATTTTAGTATTAGAAGACCAATTTATACTAAGCTACAAAGAATGTCTCTTTGAAATTATTGCGTAATCAGATACACATACCTATCATAATTCAATACAACCAGTCCAAATTCTACAAAAAATCGTAATTAGAGGAGGTTAGAAAACTTCTTAAAAATCAAAATAAATTAAAGATGTTACTCAACAGATTAAAAAGACAGTGAATAAAAATGGTAAATAGCAAAGTTTTCCGATAAAACTGCGTGAATTAGATTTTTTTTTTCGCTAAATAGACAAATTCGTTGAAGTTTTTCAGAAATATTGTAAAAGAGGCTAAATATACTCAGTTTCTTGGACATTCAGCCAACATTACTTTAAAATTTTCAAGTGAATAATGTATATAATATGTATTTGTTGTATCGATAGTTTTGCTTGTAAGATGTTTATTTCGTATCTCATGCACTCTGATATTCGTAATTTACTTCTTAGTTCTATTATGTATTGTTTATTTAATTCGATATTTCTTTTTTTGTAAGATTTTAATGATACGGTGAAACAGTAAATTTTTCCAATAAATCTGGGTGAATTAGTTTTCTTTTTTGGTTATATAGTGTAACAACCTAGACACCTTTTTTTCCAGAAGTAATGATATTTTATTTCAATATTTCCATCGTCACTACGATGAGAGTCGTAGGTAATCATTTAATTTTAGAAAATATTTATCCTGAATAAGATTCAAATTTACATGTCTATCAAGTTTGTTTTGTTTAGGCAAGCAGGCACTAATTCGTAAAATTATTTTTCCTTAACTTGATTTAATTCCAAAGCATAAACATTCACTGATATACTATTTACTATTTCAAACTTCGAGTTATGACTTATTGGAGCTTCCAAGTCCTCGGTTTTCAAAACAGTATATGGATATGACGATGTAAGTTCTTTATTTATTTTATTTTAGCTGGATCTTCTTCTTCAAGTGCCATCTCCGCGACGGAGGTCGGCAATCATCATAGCTATTCGGACCTTGGAGACAGCTGCTCTGAAAAGTTCGTTTGATGTACATCCGTACCATTCTCTCAGGTTGCGCAGCCACGATATTCTGCGTCTCCCTATGCTTCTTTTTCCTTGAATCTTTCCCTGCATAATGAGTTGGAGCAAGTTGTATCTCTTTCCACGTGTAATATGTCCGAGATATTCCAATTTTCTGGTTTTAATTGTATTTAAGACTTCCATTTCTTTGTTCATCTTTCTCAGAACCTCTTTGTTTGTGACGTGTTCTGTCCATGATATTTTTAGAATTCTTCTATATACCCACATCTCGAATGATTCCAGTTTTTTCATTGATGCAGCATTCAAGGTCCAAGCTTCCATTCCGTAAAACAGAGTCGAGAAAACGTAGCACCTAGCCAACCTTATTCTTAGCTCTAACCTTAGATCTCTTGTGCAGAGCACTTTTCTCATTTTGTTAAGCTGGATAAAGAGAGCTAATAATCATCTAATAAAAGCAATTTTGATCATCATTTTTGATATTTATGTACCAAATTATGTACAGTTTTTTAGACGTTGTCAACACTGCTTTAAAATATTTCGGCAAATAATGGTGTAATTGTAGAAATACATTTGAAACTAGCCAATATGAAGGAGATTGGTTGGTAGCGTTTTTTGAAAGCATAATATCTTAAGGAGTTACTTATTGCATTTATAAATTAACTCGATGATGGGTAAGTAAAAATTGGGTAATATGTATTGAAAATGTGACAGTATACCTACAACAAAAGACACGATATCTTAAAATTTTTTGAAATAATAAATATGAATACTAATATCCTATTTCAAGCTGGATGAGAAGCTAGAAGATAGAACTAGAAATTTTAATTCATGTTTAGACGAAATAGTCAAGATTTTTGAATTTGGTGTGCCTCTTGTATGGCTTTTCCAATGCTTGAATTTTGTATCTTATACATACCGTATTATTTTCTTCCATATACAAATGTATCACAATATGAAAGTTCTAATCTGATTCTGATTCTAATTCTAATTTTTCCATAAGTGAATTAGAAACCTGTTTAAAATGCAATTAAAATACTGTACTTATAGAATGATTAAGAAAATTTCCGATTGTAGTAATGGCGTTAGTGCAAATAAAGAATTATATCGACACACACCTTAAGTTTCCAGATGGTTGGTAAGAATATATTTAGTTCGAATTATTTTAAAACCGTCCAAAGATCCTTCGAAACCTAGTTCGAATTATTTTAAAACCGTCCAAAGATCCTTCGAAACCAGAATCATACCAGGGTAAATTCTTAGAGTCATGCGTACTAAAAACATTCGAAAGAATGATTAAGTCATAATTAATAATGACATTATTTTCTACCTACGTATCGTGTATTTTTCATGTTTTTTTTGTATCTTTCGTAAAACAATAAGGAGCGCAAGAAAATTTATTATTTATTATTTTTATTGTGAATAAGCCACATTTTTACTTTAAAATTAGTTTATTTTGACCTATCGATTTCCCTTTCGGAGATCATTCTCATAGTACAAATGTATTTGATTTTTTTGATTGGATCAATAGAAGTTCGATTTTTTGCTTATTATTAACTTGTGTATACCCATAATAAGTAATTTTCTCAATCGGATTACTCTAATTATACTAAAAGACTTTTGCTTTGAAAATTTGCGACCTATTTCTATTAGATATCTTCCTTTTAGATATATTTTTTGTCTTTGTCATTTATATTGCACTAAGTCGAAGTTCTTTTTCATATCGATGAATTCAATTTGTTTTATGCATGGGATTTTATTTGAGATCACATTTAAAACGTACTTTATAACAAAAATTTGTATTCTCCAACTGATTAGAACTCTAAATCTGGTTTGAAAATAATATGAGAAATATCGGTGGTTTGGACTTAGCGAAAGAATTTATCTGATATGTATTGTAGGTATTATCGATATAATGATAGATTTAGCAATTAGTGGCTTGCATATATTTATGCTTCATATACTGACATTTTGCACCTAGGGAGAGATAATGTAAATATTGAGAGTTGCATGGTAAAAATAAGAGGTTTACTAGTTTGGACATAATGAAAGAACGCCCGTGTATAATATTTTACGAAAGATTTGGATGTTTCTCAGTAAAAACGAAAATAATAAAGCCCTTTTGACATGCTGATGTATTTGATTTTTATGTCTGACTAGAACTCTAAATCTGGTTTGCATACAGAGTGAGTTTTATGTATGGAAACACTCAATTATCTCGGAAACGGCTTGCAAGATTTTTATAGATTTTGATGGGTATTAATTTTCTGAGGCGGTCTATATTATAGTGACAATTACATTGTTGTCAGATTTTCCGTTTTTCTGGAAATCCAATTCCGTATTTCTAATAGGACAAGAAGTCGTTATTTGAGTTTTGAAGTCCTAAAGAAATACTGATTATTTTTCATGTTATTTTCCCTACAACTAAATGCCATAATTTCGAAGTTATTGCTACATTTATTAAAAAAATTTAAACAAATTATAAAAACCAATAGTGTACAAAAGTATACAACACGATAGTATACGAAAAGTTTGGATGTTTCTTAATAGAAACGAAAATACTAAAACCCTTTTGACATGCTGATGTATTTGATTTTTATGCTTGACTAGAACTCTAAATCTGGTTTGAAAATAATGTGAGAAATATCGGTGGTTTGGACTTAGCGAAAGAATTTATCTGATATGTATTTTAGGTATTAGCGATATAATGATAGATTTAGCAATTGGTGGTTTGCATATATTTGTATTCCATTTTGATACACTGATATTTTCTAGGAAGAAATAATGTAAATATTGAGAGTTGCGTGTTAAAAATAAGAGGTTTACTAGTTTGGACATATAGAAAGAACGCCCGTGTATAATATTTTACGAAAGATTTGGATGTTTCTCAGTAGAAAAGAAAATACTAAAGCCTTTTTGACATGCTGATGTATTTGATTTTTATGCCATTGTATTTTATTGGTTGAGGTACTGTAAGTTACGATTGGACGGAAAATACGTATCTAAGACCCTTTTGACATGATGTATTTTATTTTTCTGTCACTGAACTCTATTGGTTAAATCGTATCATTTGAGAATTCGTATGTCCCTATTGCACCAAGAGGACCGAAGATACAGAACTCCTTTTTAACATTCTGCTCTATTTGATTTTTCTGTGTCTGGTGGTTAAATCATTTGTATCTAATGTCTTTATGGCATGATGTTATGTTTATTTTTTCTATATTATTCAATTTGTTAAATCACATGATACCTCGCATATCTCTCAGAGAGGGATGGATTGGACATATCAAAATACTGCTTCTATTATATCTTATACGTTATCAGGGGCATTAGTTACGTATTTTCAGGATACAGCCAAAAGGGCATTAGTTATATCTTCTGTTTTATTGGTCCAATCGTGACGTAAAAGTCGGGCCTCCACCACAAAACGAGACAAAAATGAGCAGAATGGACCTTAAATTTTTTTTAATTTCCCCCAGCATCTGGGGAAAAATTGATTTTCTATCTAACTCTAATACACAGACTCTTATGGGAGGCGCTGTTGCTAGATGTTGCGAAATGCCCAGTTTGTCAGTAGATCTAGGAAATTTTTTTGTGCGCCCATACCGTTGGGCACTACATACCTACAACTTTTATTGTCTATGCCTCTCTACGTTACGCCATTTAGGCATGTCTACAACTTTTATTGTCCACGTCTCTCCTTACGTCTATGCCTCTCTACGTTAATCCGTTTAGGTACTACATGCCTACAACTTTTATTGTCTATACCTCTCTTTTTACTTGTGTATATATAATTTTCTCAATCGAATTACTCTAAAAGACTTTTGCTTTGAAAATTTGCTATCTTTTTCTATTAAATATCTTCCTTCTAGATTTTTTTTGTCTTTGTCATTTATAATGCACTCAGTCGAAGTTCTTTTTCATATCGATGAATTCAATTTGTTTTATGTATGGGATTTTGAGATCACATTTAGAACGAATTATGGTAGATTCCTTCAACGTAATATCTGTATCAGGACAAATTGGAATAAAAATAGCGAGTTTAACTAAAAATACTGAAATGGAATAAAAATGGTGAATTGGAATAAAAATGGCGAATTGGTGGCACCAAATGTTATGGCCGTAGATAAAATATAGTATGCAGCTCGTAACGGTTAGTTTATGGATTAAATAACATATTCGATACTCCCCACACCTTTAACGTACCACAATCTCCAATCAGACCAATGCTAATGAGATGTCACCATCGCTTACACATAAATTATGTTACGGTCGTAGATAAAATATATGCCTCTCTACGTTAAGCCGTTTAGGTACTACATACCTACAACTTTTATTGTCTATGCCTCTCTTTTTACTTGTGTATATATAATTTTCTCAATCGAATTACTCTAAAAGACTTTTGCTTTGAAAAATTGCAATCTTTTTCTATTACATATCTTCCTTCTAGATTTTTTTTGTCTTTGTCATTAGGTACTACATACCTACAACTTTTATTGTCTATGCCTCTCTTTTTACTTGTGTATATATAATTTTCTCAATCGAATTACTCTAAAAGACTTTTGCTTTGAAAATTTGCAATCTTTTTCTATTAAATATCTTCCTTCTAGATTTTTTTTTGTCTTTGTCAACTCAGTCGAAGTTCTTTTTCATATCGATGAATATATTCGTTACTACCCACACCTTTAACGTACCACAATCTCCAATCAGACCAATGCTAACGAGATGTATAGCGCCAACTATCGGATAATAGCTGAATTATGGTAGATTTCTTCGACGTAATGTCAAGGAAAATTGGATAAAAATGGCGAATTTGAATAAAAATTGACTAAAAATGGCGTCATTCAGCGGCTAATAGGTAAACTATGGTAGATTTCTTCGACGTAATGTCAAGGAAAATTGGGTTAAAAATGGTGAATTTGAATAAAAATGGCGAATTTGAATAAAAATGCCGAATATGTTACGGTCGTAGATAAAATATAGTATACAACTCGTAATGCTTAGATTTCTGCACGTGATTGGTTTAAATAACATATTATGTTATGGTCGTAGATAAAATATAGTATATGCAACGTGCCCCTTTCCACCGATCCATTTGTACGTCACGATCCAACACACCCCTTTCCAATACCTCACACGTCGGACCAATAACAACGGAGATATGCTTTAGTGCCGTTTTAGCTATGCCGCCATCTTTGTTTTTATGTTAACGTATTCGTTAGCCCCTCCCCTTTCCTATGATACCTCACATGTCACGATCGGACCAATAACAACGGAGATATGCTTTAGTGCCGTTTTGGCTATGCCGCCATCTAAAAATACTGAAATGGAATAAAAATGGCGGATTGGTGTCATCTAGCGGAAAATAACTATGGTAGATTCCATTATGGAAGATTACTTGTGACGTCAGCATCTATCTCACTCTTACTCATTGGGAAGGTACTTCTCTCTCTAACACATTGATTTCCCTATCTCTATAGTCGTAAAAGCTTTGGTTATCTACTAGAGTTATAGCCAATGAAAAATAATTCTTATTCACCAAATTTCAAATAGAATATTTCGACGTGAAATATCCAAAAAATTAAGCACTTTTTGGAAAAACTCATTATAACTTTTTTAAAAAGTTTAAAAAAAGATTTATTTCTGTTTTACAAAAAGTTTCTAGCATTAAATTTAAGCAAGTTACGCTCAAAATAAAGTTGGTCCCTTTTGTTTTTGCAAAAAAAATCGGGAAGACCAACCCCTAATTAGCAACTTAAATGAAATTAATCGTTACCGCTCCACAAATTATTTTACTCATGTTGTGTTTATGTGATCTGTAAGTTTCATCGATTTAAAGTGCTTATTTTTGAAAAAAAATTGTTTCAAATTAAAATTTTTAAAAATTTAAATTTTGAAAAATATGCTTTTTTTCAAAATAACTTAAAAATTGTTAGAGATACCAAAAATCTCGAAAAAAAAGTCAGACTTGCTTTTCTAAATATCATGTACTTTTTGTTTCTCTGTTAGACAAAAATTGATTAAGATTTGGTGTTTCTAAATTTGCATACATTCGTGATCGGTGACTCGTTCAACCAATTTTAACTACAGCCCTTTCAATAATAAGGACTTTGAACCAATGAAACTTACAGATCATATAAACAATATATACACGAGTCAAGAAACTTGTGAAGTCGTAACGATTAAGTTCATTAAGATACTATTTAGGGGGTGATTTTCTCGATTTTTTTACCAAAACCAAAAGGGAGCAACATTATTTTGAGCCTAACTTGTTTAATTTTGATGCTAGAAATTTTTCTATAAAACAAGAATGAAGCTTTTTTTAAACACTTTAAATAAGTTGTAATGAATTTTCCCCGAAATGTGCTTCGGTTTTGGTTATTTCAAGTTAAAATACTCCATTTGGAATTTGACGAATATGAACCTATTTTTCATTAGATATATCTCTGCTTCTACTAGGTGTAGAGACGTGATGTATACACCATTTTTTTTTTAAATTTTACAGGCTATATTTTTGCTAAAAATGTTTTTTCGACAAAATACTTACTATTTGAGTTATTTGCGAAAAACCGTCTAAAAGCGTGGTTATGTTGTTGAAAAAATGAACGTATTCACTGCCAAATAACTCGAAAAGTATCGACTTAGTGAAAAAACTCTAGAGAACAAAAGTTACTTAAAATTAGCCAGTTTATCCATTTCCTGACTTTCTTTGGACGAATATTTTTCACCCCCAAGAGGGGGTGAAAACCACCCCCAGGGCAAAAGCACATATCGGCACAATATCACTTTTTTCCTTTGACTTGTTAGCTATGTGTATGCCAAATTTCATGTCAATCCAAGCGGTTCTTTAAAATTTAGAGGTTTTGCATTATTGTACCTTTAAAGAACGGACTAAAACAGCAACTATGACAGTCGAATGGGAAATGGGACAATAAAACAAACAAAACTAATCCCATAGAAATACGTAGAGGCGTAAGACAAGGAGATGTAATCTCCCCAAAACTCTTCACCTTAGCTCTGGAAGACGTCTTTAAAGAACTGGAATGGGAAGACATGGGTATCAACATAAACGGGAAGAATCTCAATCACCTCAGATATTGCGATGATGTTGTCCTTATTACAACCAACCAAGAAGAATTAGCCACAATGCTGACTCAACTAGCACACCCATCGGAGAAGATAGGATTAAAAATGAACATGAGTATAACCAAAATTATGACAAATACAAACGAAAGAATAAATGTAAATATAAATAATGTCAATATTGAGGTTGTTGACGAATATATATACCTGGGTCAAATAATCAAAGCAAGCTAATAAAGAGAACCAAACAATTGAAGTATAGAGAAGAATCCGATTGGCGGGGGCAGCATTTGGAAAGTTAAGATGGATACTAAAAAGCGCAAAGATACAACAGTACCTAAAAACCCGTGTATTTGACCAGTCAATCCTTCCTGTTGTGACGTATGGCTCAGAAATATGGACATTAACAAAGGCCAACATAAAAAAATTGAAATAACTCAGAGAAAAATGGAAAGATCCATGTTGGGAATAAAACTACAAGACAAAAAATCAAACAAATGCATAAGAGAGAAAACAAAAGTAAAAGATGTAACTGAACATATAACAGGGTTAAAATGGAGATTTGCGGGCCACAATGCGAGACAGGAAGATAAAAGATGGAATGCTGAAATACAAAACTGGAGATCGTGGACAGAAAGAAGAGGAAGAGGAAGACCTCAGATGCGATGGAAGAACGATATTTTAAAAGCTGCAGGAACTAACTGGAAAAACACAGCCAAGGACAGACGAAAATGGGAAGATTTGGGGAAGGCCTATGTCCAAAGTTGGATAGAAATGGGCTAAAACAAGAAGAAAAAAAGAAGAGATTCGTATACGAAAACACAACCAAACCGTTGAGCTTCTCCGTCGTATAAGACTGACTTGGGCAGCTTTCGGCAAGCTGAATCATATTTGCAAATCGTCTGACATACCAATATGCCTTAAAAGAAAATCCTTCTTTCAGTGTGTTTCACAGTGTTGACTTACGGAGCGGAAACTTTGACCATGACAAGGAGAACAGTGCAAAAGATCCGTGTGTCTCAAAGGGCGATGGGCCGTCTATGTTGGACGTTTAACTACGAGACAAGATCCCAAACCGTCAGCTACAACAATGATCAGGAATGGCTGATGCAATAAAGAGAATAGCAACACTGAAATGTAAATGGGCAGGTCACGAGGCTCGATTCACTCAAAAAAATTTACTTCGTAATATTGATTAACAGTGACTATTGAATAGTATTTCGTTCTAAGAACAATTTAATTTTTTGTTTCAACGAACTTTTAGACATTGAGGAATGTATTTGGTTATTGTCACAATGATTGAGTAATAATTGTGAAAATAACTAGAGTACATTAATCAATAACACTCCATTTATTCAGCCAATAACTTAGTTTAGTATATTTAATAAATAATGTTAATTCTGGCAGCAACTCACTTTCTTGATTTCGTAGATGACAAGCAATTACCTTGGTTTATCGTGACAACGTACAGATTTCATTAAAAGAATGTTCAAGTGTTGTTAATATAGTGACAACGAATGCATTAATCAATCTACTACTGCGTTTAATAACCACAATCAATGCGGTCATGATGACAATAAACGTAGTTGTTGAGACAATAAATGTTTTGCTTGACCATTTGAAATGTAACGGCTTTTCCTTATCGTCATACCACTAGCTTCTCTGTGTTACCATTGTTTAAAAAAGAATTCTTTGTTAAACAATGCTGTTAGCTCTGCCGAAGTGCCGAATAATAATTTCATTTCGTTTCCAAGTGTAGTCCGTAATAGAAGAAAGTTTTCGTGTGTCTATTATCGTGAAATTTCGGTCGAATTCTTTTTAAATTTTTTTCGAATCCTGAGAAAACTAATTAGTATTTTTTAAAATTTAAACGCAGAATAAAATATTACAGTATTGGAGTATTGGAGTTGGACCACCATCTCCAGATAGCTATTTCTGCATCTCATGCGTCATCGCTGGAGCTATGCAGTCGCAACTCTAAACCAAATATCAACAGCCTGCCTATTTAAGGGAAATCACCGCGATGCAACGATTCTACCTTTGAGACGCAAAATAGCGACATCTCTCGTAAAACGAGGAAGACGACAAGCCCTAGTTACAAAGTTTACTACAATTAAACAATTAAAATAACAGTTAAAAAACAGTTAAAATAACTAAAATAAAAATAATAAACAATATTTTAAATCCAAGACTTTTCGTTAAAATCGATCTACTTAAATCGCGTTGAGGTTATGAAAGTCAAAATGTGGTGCTATAGAAGCATTTTAAAAGTATCTTGGGTGAAGAAGATTCGACACTCCGCCATACTAGAACGTCTCAGCAAGACTACTGAGATTATAGAAGGCATCAAGAAGAGAAAAGTGGAGTATTTTGGACATGTAATGAGAAGTTTCAAATATAGGTTGCTACAAAATATTATGCAAGTGAAAATAGAAACCTAACGCAGTCCAGGACGAAGAAGCACTTCGTGGTTGATTTAGGGCGGTAGTGAATAAAATAATTAAGGTAGCTATGATATAAACCAACGTTCTGAAAGGACATGGTACATGAAGAAAAAGAAAGTAACAGCCCATTCCGAAAAAGAATCCTGCGTACGCGAGTGACGAGAAAATTTCTATTCCATTGTCCCCTCCTTGCAAGGTTGCTGGATCAGCCGTTGACTACAGAGAGCAACGGAGAGGTCAATTTTGAATATATATCCATCAGAGACAGAGTTTCAAGAAATAGAGAAGAGTTAAAAGAATTACAATGCTGAAATGGAACTAGGCGGGCCATGTTGCCGGATTCAAAGATGGAAGATAGATCAAGAAAATTTTAGAATGGTATCCTAGATACGATGCTTATCGTTATCGAGGATGTCCTGCATCTAGGTGGTCGGACGACATCAAACGAATCCAGCACAACTTGTTTGATGCTGCTCAAGATTGGATTCAATGAAATTACTTACGCGAGGCCTATATTCAATAGTGGATTCAAAACGGCTAATGATGATGAAGAATATTGGATTAAATTGGACTTTGGTTTTTTACTGACAATTTTTTACACCTGACTTTTTGGTCTGAACTGGCCCTTAGAATAAGCACTGTGACATGCCATTGAGCATTACCAATTTAGCACCTTTACTTTTCTATTCGTATTCTGTCGTATTGTAAATGTGGGCGATGCAATATTAACATTATTTTATCGCCAATGAATTGACCATCAAGCATAATATTCTTTAATCCCCACTACAATCACACGAAGCCATAAATTAACTGTTATTAGTGACAAATATCGGTGTCTGGTTAGTAGACAATATTACATTACTTACCATGGCACGGACTAATGGGCCCTATTGTACCGGCTACTGTATTTCGTCTTGGGCGGGTGCCCCCCGCTAGCTGCGATCCGGCTGCATTTTTAATATTGTCATTACATCAAACCCCCCTCGCTTTATAGGTTTATTCAGTGCCGGATTGACCACAAAATCTTTTTGTTTCCAATCAGGTATTCCTCTTATTTTTTAAAATACCGCATTGTCATGTATTTTTGAGAAATACCAATCTTAGTGCTCAAAGTTAAGCGATATTTAAATCTTTCGGCCCTAATTACGAATACTTTGTTTTTTTGGTGCTTTACTTAGTCAAAAGAATTCTTGATATTCATGAAACAAAGTTCATGTCATAGACCCTGGTTCATATCCAGGCATCATTACCCTAAAACATTTACCACATACAGTTAATCATTCGTTCTTAGACAGTTTCTAAATAACGTATGTAGACGTGTACATAAATGATCTGCTTTTCATTTAGTTTGTACTCTTTTACATATCATTTAATTAAAAGTTTTCAGTACTGGTTTGTGAATTAAATGAGTCGATATTCATTACCATCGGTTATATTTTTCGTTTTGTAAAATATTATAAAAAAAAGCCAGTCTTTCTCTCTCCTATCGGTCTCCCATCTTGAATATTATATCAGAGAGTTCTACCAAATTTATCTTTATTTTGTAGAATTAAAGAGAGGAGAGGGGAAACCCATAGAACAGCTAAACCAGTTCAAATATCTAGGTGTAGATTTATCAAGCTATCATGACCCAGCCAGAGACCTAAGAGGACAAATAACCAAGGCCGCAGTCATATCCGGATGTTTGAGAGATGTGGTTTGGAATAACCTATATGAGAATGGACAGCAAAGTTAGAATTGACGCGCTCAAAGCAACAGTGGCTTAAGCCACAAATTGAGCGTTTTTAGATTAATATATCAATAAAAGCAGCACCATTAAGTCTTCATATTAACAAAGGTCTACAAGTCTACACAACCCACCAAGGTTAAATGGTGCTACATAATTTGTAGCGTCCTTCCATAAGCATAATGGGAATATGAATACAAAGATTGCATTTATCTCAAAACTTCGTTTTTTTTTGTTAGGTTACTCTTGCCCTGAGCGCTTTAATTTATAAGACTTGCATCAGACCTGTTATAACCTATGGTACTGAATCAAGAAAAGAGACCAATAAAACCAAAAGCATGCGACGAACAGGCGAAACGAAGACTCTGAGAGCAATAGCAGCGAAGAAGGGATATAATAGGAAACAACACCATCAGGGAACAATGTGGTGTACAAGATATAGTAAAAGGGGTTAGGCAAAGACGAAGAGAATGGTTTAGTCATGTAAAAACAATGGAGGAGCACAGACGACCAAGAATTGCGCTAGAAGTAAAACCAGCTGACAAGCGTCCACCGGGGAGACCACCAAAAGGATGGATAGATAGCTGGCAGTTGACCTCTCAACGACGGAATTAACAGATCTACAAATCTACAACAAGTATAAGAAGAAGTAAAAGATTATCGCTGATGATAGTTTAGTTTACAGTCAAAAATCTCAAAGCAAATGTCACAAAAATTCAAAGTTTACTAAAAATCGCGTTGATGTCAAACGCGTTGACTTTTTGCGAATATTTTGGATATTAAAAAGAAAATAAAATATACTTACGGATAAACGAAGCATTTCAAAATAATATCTAATAAAAAATTGCTCTGTTCTTCTTATTCTTCCTTAGTTTTTCCCTTTTCATATGTCACTGCTATTTACTTAAATTTGTCACTAATTTCTGTCCATCATATCTTCTTCACCTATACTTTTCTCTCTCCTCAAGCACTTTGTCATACAGTTCTTCCATGTTCTCTTAGTTTTTCCTGTATATCTCCTTTTTTTAATTCGACGTCTACCGTGGCCAAACCACTAAAGTCTTTGCTCCTAATTTTTTTTGATTATTGCAATGTCATTTAAGAACAGTGAAAACTAAAGACCATTGTGTATAAAAGAAGTTTTTAAATAGTCTTTCCTAAACAATGCTAAGCCAGTTTGAAATAAAAAGGAATATGTACTACAGACAGGTGGCTGTTGTTTCTGCGGCGTGTGCTATGAGTCATTTTTAATATCGTATAGTTCAAATTACACACATACACATTATCTCTCAAATATTATATTACATACATTTTTATTGTTGAAACGTTTGTCTGATAATTAACTATTTTGATGGGAAATAAGCCACAATTAAATTGAAAAATACAAAATATTGAAAATCAAAATGTTTATCTGATGAAAATCGGTCCGGGTTAGCCGGATTTCCGGGTTATCGGGGGCCGACTTATCGGGGTTCCACTGTACATTGGTTTTGAATTGGCTTGCCCGAACTAGTCTCGTACGTGTAAGTATCGCTTTCCGCACTAGTTAAGAAAATAACTATATCGAGGGCCGAAAGTCCTTTAGAATAAATAATAAATGTTCTTTTGAATGAGATATTTAAAATTAAAAATCACACTAAATTTTCTCTTAGTTTTTCACCCATGTAACTTATTAAAATAAACATTATAGAAGCTCGCAGGGACTTTCGGCCCTCGGTAATAAAGTAATCTTTCATTCTGCGTTTAAATTTTTCAAAAATACTTATTAGTTTTCCCTGGATTCGAAAAAAATTAATCCCATTTGAATAGCATTGCAGCCGAAAATACGTACCCATCCCCTTAAGAGGAAACAGTGGCGATCAACAGGTAGCAAAAACGCGTTCCAAGATTGCGGCTGTAATTTTGAATATTTTTTCGAGATATTTGGCACACGTATTCATAATATAATAAAAAATGGCGATACAGAGCCCCATTTGAAAAATATATTAATATGTGGAAATTACTCTGTAATTAAATACAATATTAAAAAACGAGCCTGTACCGCCATTAAGAAGAACAAAAAGATACATTTTCTTCAAATAAACTTTTTTATCCGATGCCTAGATTTTGGTTTACTGTAAAGAGACCGAAATCATTAGACCGAAAGCAGTAGACCGAACTCATTAGACCGAAAAGCACTTTACCGAAACCTCACTAGACCGAACAGCAGAAGACCGAAAAGCAGCTCTTTTTACTTGTCGCAGTAAAAGAGATAAGACTAATGTAATTACAACTAAATGTTATTTGGATAGTTACTATAATCAGTTAAAATGGTGTTAACGTCACTCTACCCTTAATTTATTTTAACCTTCACTAATTTGTTTAACGGATAAAAATTATTTCATATCAGACTGAGTAACAATTTACACAGTCTATATATAAAATAATACAAAAAAAAAATACAATAAACAAAAAGATAGATACCTACACAAAATCTTAGCATAATTTACTGCAAAATTTTTAAATTTATTTACCATTTCGGTCTAATGCTATTCAGTCTAGTGAGGTTTCGGTAAAGTGCTTTTCGGTCTAATGATTTCGGTCTAATTGTCGTGTACCCTAGATTTTGTGTCATTTTGGAACTACTAAAATTTTTTATTTCATTAGTAGTTCCAAAATGACACAAAATGTAGTTCCAAATTACATGTGCCACTGTGTATTAGTAGTTCCAAATGACATCGGATAAAAAAGTTTATTCGAAGAAAGTGTATTTTTTTGTTCTTCTTAATGGCGATACAGGCTCGTTTTTTTTAATATTGTATTTGGTTACAGAGTAATTTCCACATAATAATATATTTTCCAAATTGGGCTCTTTACCGCCATTCTTGATTATATTACGAATACGTGTGCCAAATATCTCGAAAAAATATTCAAAATTACAGCCGCAATCTTGGAACGCGTTTTCGCTACCTTAACCTTCGCCCTACCTTTTTCTGCCAAATTTTCATTGTGTTACATTAACTTTATCTCTCTATTGTTCTGATAGTGCTGAATATCTCCTTTATCTTTATACAAATATACCTATATTAAAAAGCTTGCATATTTGCTAAAAAAGTTATAGAACTAGTGGAAGATTCAGAAAGGTACAAAAAATACGAAAATATATTTCACCTGGAGATGAGTTGACCTGTTTTCTCAGATAAATATTTTATTAAAAAAATGACTAGGTACTTAATAGGGGAAAATGCTATGAAGTCCGCTTCTGTTGGAATATGATTCTTGACGATCATATTATATAGTTTTTAAATGGTAGTGGACGAGCTTTAACTGCTGGGTGCGGTGATTTGATTTGATCATCATGGTGTATCAGATTCACTTACCTGATACAATGCCTAAATATATGCAGATATGTTTAATAAGATCAAATAACATAACAATTGTAGGCTAATATCAATTTACCAATCTTGCTTCCTCATTTTTAATGTTTATGTGGGTAATTATGTATATTAAAAATACGTATTTGCCCCTTGCCATATTTTAATTTCTCTTTAAATCCATGGGGCAAATTAACATCATTATTAATTTTTTTAACAAAATAATAAAGAAAATAGTAAAGATTTGGAAATTATAAAAATGCTACAAATATTAACAAAAAGTTGACAAAATTTTCCATCTATTTAACATATTGTATTGAAGTGACACATAATTTATCTTTTTCAATAAGATTATAAGACGTAATAATCAATTAGCCATGATTTAAAGACAAGATGAGCTATCAGATGAGATCTATAAAACGTGCTTAATATACGCAGTTAGTGAAAGTTGTTACTAAAGAAACTATTCCAGAGAACCACAGAAGCCAAGAAATACCGAAGGTAATATCTTCTGTGGTTACTTGAAGTGAAAAAAATGGAACAAAGTTGGGATCGGAGGGTACGGAATAGTTGCTTATTCTTTTGGTGCCTATTCGTTTCAAATATTGGTGATCATTCTGGCTATAATTGTTTTATTAACTGATGCTTTAAATATATTAATTGTTGTTGGAGAGAACCATTTCCTTAGGTCCTTTAACTATGATATCCTTCTTCTCCCAATTCTTTACTTACCGAATACTTTGCTTTGAAGGATTACCTTCAGTAATTTATAATTTAGTGCCGTTTCTCATTATGTGTCCGAGATATTCTAATTTTCTCCTTTTAATGGTATACGTCACCTCTCTTTCCCCATTCCTTCTCTTGGCCGTCCATGATATCCTTAGGATTCACCTGTATAGCCACATCTCGAAGGCTTCAAGTTTTTACTCCATAGCTTCAGTGAGTGTCTAGGATTCAACTCCGTAGTATAATATTGAGGATATATTACATCGGAGGAGCTTTACTTTTATTTCCAGATTAATGTTGTGGCTTTTAAAGAGTTTGGCCATGTTATTGAATGCCCTCCTAGCCTTCCCTGTTCTACATTTTATTTCTTGTAAGTGATCCCATTGTTCGTTTACTATTATTCCAAGATAGGTATACTGTTTTACTCGGTCCACTGATGTATTGATGTGATCTTGATTATTGATATGATCAATTGATATGATGATTATTGATATATTTTTATATGTCATTTAATTTTATCAATGCATTAATAATAATCTAATTAATTTACCAGATCACATATCAATATGTTTTCAATCTCAGGGCTTTTTATAAAATTAATTACTTACATACGTGGCTTCTAAGTATTTCTCAATGGTTCCTAATCGGGATAGGAAAGAAAAGAGTAAAATAATAACACATATGGGTTACAATTGTAATCAAAATATTGTTTATTTTATTTAAATGGCAATCACTGCTTCATATTTGCTATATCTTATTATTCTTAAACATAACATTTACACATGGGAATCTTATTTCCTTTTGGTTTCCAATTGAAAGTTTTTTATTAACATTTAACTATTATGATTTATTAGCAACAATTCTATTTAAGTTTGATGAAGCTTTTCTGATATTATTGATTATGTTTCTTCAATTTTAAATGTGGTATTTACTACGAAAACCCATACATTCATGTCCAAACAAATGAGACTGACCTTTTTCTGATGAACTGAGAATGTCTTCACACAAGACCCGTTTCCTGCTATCCTTGGCTGCAATCAAAACCTCGTCCTGGCTTCCAGTAATGTTCTCCTCTGAAACTAGCTCGTATAGCCCTCGTTTCCTGCTTCTGTCGTGATGCTGTGTTCTACCTTTTTCGAAACTGCAATCAGCTACCGGGACACTCTTGGCTCAAGGAGGTTCTTTTACTCTCAACCTGGCCTACCTCTCGTTCCACGATAGATACTCCACACTCACGGAACTACACCGGCTTTCTCACTCTCCGTACACTACCGTCTACCACTGGACTTCCCTTCTCGACAGCTCAAAACATTCTGCTCTCTATTTGTCATTCATTCCCTTACTTTCTAAATATCCCTTCCAGATTCACAAATCAAACTTCCACCACCAACTCTCATTCGCAGTATTCCTCAAAACCAATTTTTAAACTTTCTAAATATGCTTAATGGATTTCAAAGAAAATAGTTAATTCCCATTCTAAAATTACTTTCTACTATATACAAATTTTAATGACCTATTCTCTATTTCCACTTAGTTTTATTTAGCATCGGCTAATGATCGATCCTTCCGCGAACAACGATAATGACCTATTATCGATTTCACTTGAGTCTTATTTAATCACTTCTTAAAATTAAATATAACAATTTGTTGTATACAGGTTGTTCTAAATTTATATGCCCGTGGTTGAGAAAATTGAAAATATTTTATATTAAATTGAATTTTGTCTATAATTATCAAATTTTAATTTTCATATCAAATAGAAATATAACAGTATATATTATTTGATAAGCAGTTGGGCGTCTCTAATTTTATTTTTGCTAATGATCATAAATTTAGTTTTTCATATATTTACTTGTAGTTCAAATCTTTCACTTACTTCATTTACTTTGTTTATTCTTCATCATCATCATCATCAGTAGCTCGACAACCCTTTTTGGGTCCTGGCTTGTTCTAGGTTTTTCCGCCATTCTGTTCTGTTCCTTGATTTGTTCTTCCAGTGGGTAATCTCAAGTGTATTCAGATCTTGTTCCACTTGTTCCATGTATCTAAGTTTGGGTCTTCCCTTTGACCTTCTCCATACTGGTGTTTGCTTCATTATGTGTTTTGTTGTTTCGGTCTCCAACATTCGTTCAACAAACTTTGTTTATTAGTTGCTGCAGATGTTACATGTAACATTCACGCTACGCAGAGAAACATGCCCCCCTGTATATATTGATAATTGTCTAATTCCTCAATCCGAGGACGCCAAATATCTTGGCATGCACTTGGACCGCCGCCTTACTTGGAAAAAACATATTTTTACAAAACGAAAACAGCTTGGACTTAAATTGAGAAATATGTATTGGCTCATTGGACGCAATTCCAAACTATCTCTGGATAACAAAATTTTACTCTACAAGTCCATCCTCAAGCCCATATGGACTTATGGGATTCAGCTATGGGGCACTGCTAGCGTCTCCAATACAAACATCTTACAGAGATTTCAAAACAAGGTGCTGCGTTCCATAGTCAATGCGCCATACTATGTATCCAACGAGGTGATTCAACACGACATCCCCCTAGAATCCGTGAAAGAAGCCATACAACGTTTTAGTGTGAAATATTTTGAACGAGTGTTAGTGCATCCTAATGCGTTTGCCAGACAATTAAATGTGCGGGACGTCTTTGAAGTGCGTAGACTAAAACGGCAACTGCCGTCCGACTTAACCAACTGAACGTAATCAAAAGTGTATTTAGACTGATAAAATTTTAGTTTTAGAATTGTAAAGAGGTTACTCACTGGAGTAACTCTCTACATGTCTATATTTTTTACCATAACAAATGCTTAATGCCCAATGGGCAGATTGTTGTACTCAATGGAGTTAATAAAAAAAAAAAAAAAAAAAGTTGCTGTAAATTGTTCAAACTCTCTGCAAAAATAACGGTGTCGTCTGCATAGCGGATGTTGTTTAGGCGTTCTCCATTTAGAAGTATTACATGTTCGCAATTTTCCAAGGTCTCACTACCTATTTCCTCTGAATGTAGGTTACATAATATAGGTGAAAGTATCCTTCTCTATTTTTTTTTTTTTTTTTTCAAAAAAATATAATTCTTTACAAAAAATATATATTCAACGATGTCACAGTCCTTAATAGCTTTACCACAGGCAGCGATCATAGAATGGTAAGAGCCAAACTAAAATTAGACTTAATAACAGAAAGATCCAAAATGATTAGGAAGAAAGCCAACCCAATATGGATTGACCCAACGAATTTAAATGAATACCAAGGCAATATCAATAAAATCCTACAACAAAATGAATGCATGAATAATGTAGATGCCCTAAACGAAAATATCGTAGAAGCTATTCGAGAGGCTCAAGTAAAATGCTGTCCTAAAAGAAGCCAAGACGAAAAAATAACCATTGAAACAAAGCAACTAATGGAAACTAGAAGAAAAATCAAAGAAAACGAAAGCACTGACGAAGAAGAACTGCGAAAAATAAACAAAGAAGTATCAAAAGCTATAAGGAAAGATTTAAGGAAATTTAAGAATGAAAAAGTCCAGCGGACTATAGAAGAGAATAAAAGTCTGAAAGTCCTGAGAAGGCGGCTAAACAATGGAAAATGCGAAATACACAAACTAAAGAACAAAGAAGGAGTCCCCACATCAAATAGAGAAGAACTACTACACATAGTTGAAGACTTCTATCAAGAACTATATACAAGCCAAAGAGAAGACCAAAAGAATTTAGAAGCCGCTGCATCACGCAAAGTTATCAACCAGGGTTCAGAGCTCATGCCAGAGATCACACTAAGCGAAATCCAGGACGCAATGAAAAGGATGAAAAACAACAAAGCGCCAGGAGAAGATGGAGTCGTAATAGAAGCTATAAAGATGGGTGGACGTGTCCTTCTCAACCAAATAAAAAGTTTGTTTAACCTTTGTCTAACAGATTGTTGCATACCGGAAACATGGAACAATGCAGTAACAATTTTACTACACAAGAAAGGAGACAAGGCGCACCTAGAAAACTATAGACCAATCAGCTTATTGAACCACATCTATAAAATGTTTACCCGAATAATTACGACAAGACTAGAAAAAAAGTTAGATTTCTACCAACCCCGAGAACAAGCTGGATTCCGCTCAAAATTCGGAACGAACGATCACCTACAAACAGTAAAAACCTTAATAGAAAAGTCGATAGAATATAACAAACCACTGGTACTTATCTTCGTAGACTTTCACAAAGCCTTCGACACTGTGGAATTAGACAGCATTATAACTGCTCTGAACAATAGTAAAATAGATTACCGGTTTACAAAGTTAGTGCAAACATTATAACAAAACGCCACAATGCGTGTAAAACTACATGATACTACCAGAGAAATTCATATCAAGCGAGGTGTGAGACAGGGCGACACTCTCTCACCTAAATTATTTATAGCGGTTCTCGAATACGCCTTTAAAATGCTAAAGTGGGAAAATAGAGGAATAAAGATAGATGGAGAAATGCTCAATCATCTGCGTTTTGCCGACGATATAGTACTTATTACCGAAGATCTGGGTGAAGCACAACAAATGCTACTAGAATTAGAAAACGTGTCTTCAACAATAGGTCTAAAAATGAACATCAGTAAGACCAAATTTATGACAAATTTAGTTCCCAGCGAACACCTAACCATCCAAAATCAAGTGGTAGAATTGACAGAAAAGTACATATATCTCGGTCATGAAGTCAGAATAGGCAAGGACAATCAGACCTGCGAATTTCAACGACGAATAACACTTGCTTGGGCGGCGTATGGATCACTAAGAGACATCTTTAAGAGCAACATCCCGACAGCTATGAAACGGAAGACATTTGACCAATGCGTTCTTCCTATTATGACATACGGAGCAGAAACTCTCACGCTCACAAAAACAACAGCACTAAAAATGCGAGTGGCACAAAGGCGCATGGAAAGATCGATTCTCGGCGTGACAAAAAAAGACAAAATAAGGAACCAAGACTTAAGGAAAAGAACAGGTATCACTGATGTCGTTGAACGTATAGCCAAGCTGAAATGGAATTGGGCAGGTCACATAGCGCGACTGAAAGACTCACGATGGACCAGAAAACTAATTGACTGGCGCCCAAGAGAAGACAAACGCAGCAGAGGACGACCACCAACACGCTGGATGGACGACATTAAACGAATATCCAAGAAATGGCAACAAGAAGCACAGAACCGTGAAGAGTGGCGAAGAATGGGAGAGACCTATGTCCAGCAGTGGACAGAAGAGGTTGTATGATGATATGATGATGATCCTTCTCTATAAGTAAGTGCCTATAGGTAATACACCCTCGTCTAACGCCTCGTAGAATCTGGATCGCTTCCACTGGTTCATCTCCAAGATTTGTTCTTATTGTGACTGATTGGTTTCAGTAAAAATTTTCTATTATACGCCGGTCTTTATCATCCGCTTGGGCTTTTGTTAGAACATCCATCATTTTTCGAAATTGAACTGTATCAAATAATGCTTTTTGATATTCCACGAAACAGGTGTAAATATCGCAATTTATATCTCTGCATCTTTGAAATATTACCTGTAGACTAAACAGTGCATCTCTTGTACCTACGCTTTTCATGAATCCAAACTGTGTGTCTTCTATTCTCTCTTCGCATAACTTGTATATTTTACGATGTATAATTTTAAGAAAAATTTTTAATGTATGGCTCATAAGACTAGTTTATATATATATAAAGAGTTGTCTTACAGCTAATGCCGTTTCCCTTCCGTCAGCCAGGACTTCCATTTTTTTCGATCTTCCCAGTCTCCGTCTTTCAATCCTTTTTTAGACATGGCTTCGTCGACTTCATTTTTCCAAGATCTTCTAGGTCGTCCTCTTCTTCTCGTTCCTCTTGGGCTCCATTCTGCAACCTTGTTTATCCAAGTGTTTTCTGCTCTGCGTACGTGGCCGTACCATTTCAGTTTTCTCTCGTCTATATATTGCAGGGCATCTTTTTCCACTTGCATTCTTCTCCTTATCTCCTCATTTGTTATTCTGTCTCTTCTGGTGAGACCACAGCATCTTCTCCAGTATTCCATTTCGGTTGCCAGAATGCTTTTTTGGGCTTTTTTGTTTATGACCCAAATTTATGCGGCATATGTCATGATGCTTCTTACTATTGTTTGGTATATCATTCTTTTTGTTTTTCCCTTGATGTTTTTATTCCAGATTACATTACATTACATTAGACTAGTTTAAAAAGACATAAATAGGTGGCTTAGTACCATATTAACACAATATTAAACTTATGACATGCCACGAGAAAACAGTCTTAAAACCTTATTAAATAATTGCCTATTTTCGAAGTCATAATTATTGAAACACATTTTAACTCCAAAGGTTATTGAACCATCTAACTATTACCTTCATTTCTACGACTAGTACAAACACACAAAGAGCATCATCATCAATCAAACAATAAACGAAAATTGAAGCAATCAATATCCAGTACTTATGCTCCCTATAAATCTTCCGAATAGAAAACAGTGTATCTTGTAGAATATAAGAGAAGTCTGATTGCAAATAATCCCTAAGGAGAGCCAGGAAATTATGAGATTAAAGACTGTTCTCTACATAAGTCAATGAAAAACCGATACAACATGGGCGGATGTCTGAATTTTTTATATAGTATAGTATAGTTGATCCAAAAGATGGCATAACCCAGACATCCAAAGTGAAAGTTATCCTTCAACACCAAATTGTTCTATATGGTCCACACAATGTCCAGAAAAAAGTCACACCATTTTGAGCGTCGGGTTTGGGGGGGAGAGGGGGGAGAAATCGGTAAATTCGTAGTTTTTTAAGTTTTTTGCCAATATTTCTAAAACTATGCGGTTTAGCATGAACAACCTTCTATACAAAATTATTCTACATTAAATCGGAAATAAAAAAGGCCCTATGCATAATCTTTCTAAAATGAATGGTTCCAAAGTTACGGAGGTAGTATAGTATAACTGGTCCAAAAAACGGCCTAACCCAAACATCCAAAGTAAAAGTTTTCCTCCAAGTTAGACCATTTTGAGCGTCCGGTTTGAGAGGGAGATGGGAGAGAAGGCGGTAAATTAGTAGTTTTTTTTACGTTTTTCGTCAATATTTCTAAAACTATGCTTTAGCGTAAGGAATGTTCTATAGAAGAATGTTCTACATAAAATTTAAAACAAAAAAGGTTCTATACATAATTGTTATAAAATCAATGGTTCCAGAGTTACGGAGGGTGAAAAGTCGAGGTTTTCGATACTTTTTATATTTTTTGGGCAATATTTATGATATAACTATACCAAAAACCCAGACATCCAAAGTGAAAGTTATCCTCCAACACCAAATTGTTCTATATGGTCCACATAATGTTTAGAAAAGAGTCACACCATTTTGAGCGTCGGGTTTGGGGGGAAGAGGGGGGGAGAAATCGGTAAATATAAAAAGTATCGAAAACCTCCACTTTTCACCCTCCGTAACTCTGGAACCGTTGATTTTATAACAATTATGTATAGAACCTTTTTTGTTTCAAATTATATGTACTTAGAACATTTTTCTATAGAACATTCCTTACGATGAAGCATAGTTTTAGAAATATTGACGAAAAACTAAAAAAAAAACTACTAATTTACCGACTTCTCCCCCATCTCCCCCCCAAACCGGACGCTCAAAATGGTGTAACTTTTTACTGAACAATATGTGGACCATATAGAACAATTTGGTGTTGAAGGAAAACTTTTACTTTGGATGTCTGGGTTAGGCCTTTTTTTGGACCAATTATACTATACTACCTCCGTAACTTTGGAACCGTTCATTTTAGAAGAGTTATGCATAGGGCCTTTTTTATTTGAAATTTAATGTAGAACAATTTTGTGTAGAAGATTGTTCATGCTAAACCGCTTAGTTTTAGAAATATTGACGAAAAACGTAAAAAACTACGAATTTGCAGATTTATCCTCCCTCTCCCCCCCAAACCCGACGCTCAAAATGGTGTGACTTTTTTCTGAACATTATGTGGACCATATAGAACAATTTGGTGTTGGAGGATAACTTTCACTTTGGATGTCTGGGTTTGGGTCTAACTATACCATTCTTCTTCTTAAAGTTCCCTCTCCTATCGGAGGTTGGATATCATAATGGCTATGGTCACTTTGTTGGCTGCTGCTCTTTACTATACCATACTAATAGATAATCTCCGAAACATCGAACTGATAAGATAAAAATGTTTTTTCTACAACCGTGTTAAAAATGCAATTTTTAGCACTCCATACGAGCGTTAAAAATGCTACTTTAAGGCACTAGTGCTTTAAAAAAAATTTAATGCACTGCAGTTCGTATTGACCGTATAGACAATTTTGATGTAATGTCAAAAAATATAAAAATGGAATGTCAGTCAAGTTCAAGTAAAAGTTTTTGTAGATATTGTCCTGTAATTACGTTTGTAGAAAAAATATTGTATGATATGCGTGTTAAAAAGTACATTTTTAAGGCACTCATGTGAATTGCAGAACTCGCTATCGCTCATTCTGCAAACTTTCACATGCGTGCCTTAAACGTGTACTTTTAACACATATCATAAATAACTATTATACACCAATACAATAAGATGTATATCTAGTATTGTTATATAAGACAATTAATCACATATCTATAGAGCGAAGAGTGTGACAGTATTATCTTCAGAAAAATAAGGATAGTATTATGAATCTGTTAAAATAGAATATATATTTTATACTTAAGGGGGGGGGGTATGGTTTGAAATCAACATATCAAGCACTTTTTTGTGAATTTTTTTCGAAGCTATGGTAGAATTGTTTTATTTTTAAATTAAATAAGCATATTAAGTATAATTCAAAGAATATTTAAGAAAAAATTCAATCCAAAATATTGAAAAATACGCCAGTGGCGAGAAATTTTGGCAGGCGGCTCAAAAAAAATTGATTTTGCGGTGGACATCAGAACTCATCACTGGATCATACGAAATAAAAAATTTAAAAAGATTTAATTAGCTTATGAGTTTGGCGAGGTAACAACGTCGAGTTTTTTTATTTTTAGTTATTTTTGAATTTTTGGTATCACTCAGAAATCACAAATACGAAATTTTTGATAAAATTTTTGTGAAAACCAACAGATTTAATATTGTTGAACAAAAAATAAGCACAAAACAAAAAATATCTCGACGTTTTTACCTCACGAAATGTCTAAAGAAAATCTATGCAAAATTTCAGGTAGATCGGTCAAGTAGTTTATCAGTTACAATGTCCACCGCATTTGAAAAAGGAGTTTTGAGAAAAATGCGTTTAAAGTTTTGACAACTGCATCTTTATCTTCTTATTTGTCTGCCAAATCGTAAAGTGATGAACATCGGAATATGTTTTTTGAATTGCGGAGTAATCTACAAAAGAGAAGGCGAACAGTTGTTTAACGTTTCTCACTACGCTCAAGCGTGCTGGCGCGAAGCCTCGGCAACGCGAGTCGAAGGTAGGGATATTCAACACCCTGTATCTCTGGTAATTTTACTCCGATTATTTTGAAATTTTCAGAGAGTATTCTTGAAAGTATGCACTTTTATTTGAAATAATAAAAAAAATTTAAATATTTCAAACCATACCCCCTCCTTAAATGCTTTTTTACATACCAGACTCACTATTTCAAGGACAGCCCTATAAGCCAAAATATTGTTGCTGTACTCCGCCACTAGGACGCACGACCCGTGTTGAGCTGGCCCCCCCCACTTGCAAAAATTAAAAAACAAATAGCCCTGATTTATGAGCTATTTATGAGCTCTCATATTCCGCAAACTAAAAATTTTGAGCTCGTTCCACTGAGCAGGAATTTAATACCCTAGTGGGGGGGGGGCTGAGTCAGCCCCCCCCACTACTTAAAAATAGGAATATTGAATCGGTTTTTGCGGCAGAATTACGAGCTATTTATGAGCTCTTGAAATTATATAGTTTCGATTTTTGAGCTCATCACCTTCACCCCCAAACAACCCTTTAATTGATTTAACTTAAGAGAAAGATGCTAAGAAATCTTAAAATATATCGTATTGCTAATATAATTCCTATAGCTTATATACTCTAAGAATAAACTATTAAATCAAGAGCATTTCGATTATTGAGCTACATCCCCTTCGCCAGAAAACCACCCTATCTTAACGGCTTAAGAGAAAGTTGTATTTAAAATACGTTAAACTAATTATTTGGCGACTACATATCATTTAATAATTTCTAAGCTTCCAAATTACGCGCATTTAGATCAGTAAATTGCAATTTATTTTGTATAGTGCAGTCACTGAAGGTAAAAATCAACGATTACCTTCAATTTCGGTGAACCTTCATCGATTTTCACGAAAATTGGTCAGTGGTTAGAGGATACGTCAAGAAACAAAGGTGACATGGTACCACCTTGCGCCTTTACCCTGAGGGTGGATACCGCCCCTTCTCGGGGGTGAAAATTATTTTATAAAAAATAAATGCACAAATCAATAAAAGAACAAATTAAAAGCAAAATTTATTATATAAAGTTAATAAAATAAGTCAATACTTTTTAAGTTATTAAAGATCAAAGATTTTAATTATTTGTGAAAAAAATGCATGTTTTGAAAAGGTTTTTTGTAAATCACTGAAAAACTTTAAGTTTTTACAAAAAAGTTAATAGTAGTTTAATTCGTATAGCTTATATTCTAAGAATAAACTCTTAAATCACGCGTCTTTCGATTATAGAGCTACAACCCCTTCGCAAGAAAACGACCCCATATTCCCGGCTTAAGAGAGAGTTGTTCTTAAAATAATTTAAATTAATTATTTGGCGACTACATATCGTTTAATAATTTATGAGCTTGCAAAATATACGCATCTCAATTATTGAATTGCCATTTTCTTTCTATAGTGCAGTCACTGAAGGTAAAAATCAACTAGTACCTTCGATTTCGGTAAATCTCCATTCATTTTCACGAAAATTGGTGAGCGGATTTTGATACTATCAACTTTTTCTGCATCTTATTTTTCATAGGTGTTTCTAAGTACTTTGACAAGTATTTAGTACCTAAGTGTTATAAAATGCATCTCTTTCCCGTTATTTAAGCTTGTACCCTTAGATTTTAACAGTCGCGGAAAAAAATATACATTTAATTACCAATAACTTACTTTAAATTAACATTAAAGGGTTTTTCAAGTAAGCAATTTATTATATTTTTTATTAGCTTCAATTTTAGTGATGAAAACTTTTTTGTAAAAACAGTTTTTGAGTCATTTATGAAAAATCGCTCTAAAGCATGCATTTTCTTTCCAAAAATTAAAATATTTGATCTTTAATAACTCAAAAAGTATTGATTTATTTTAATCACATTATATAACAAATTTTGCTTACAATTTGTCCCTCTCTCGATTTGTGGGGTTATTTTTAATAAAGTAATTTTCACTCCCGAGAAGGGGTGACATATACCCCAGGCTAAAACCCCAAGTTGTTATTGTCAATTCGTGAAAATAAATGGAGATTTACCGAAATCGAAGGTACTAGTTGATTTTTACCTTCAGTGACTGCACTATAGAAAGAAAATGGCAATTCAATAATTGAGATGCGTATATTTTGCAAGCTCATAAATTATTAAACGATATGTAGTCGCCAAATAATTAATTTAAATTATTTTAAGAACAACTCTCTCTTAAGCCGGGAATATGGGGTCGTTTTCTTGCGAAGGGGTTGTAGCTCTATAATCGAAAGACGCGTGATTTAAGAGTTTATTCTTAGAATATAAGCTATATGAATTAAACTACTATTAACTTTTTTGTAAAAACTTAAAGTTTTTCAGTGATTTACAAAAAACCTTTTCAAAACATGCAATTTTTTCACAAATAATTAAAATCTTTGATCTTTAATAACTTAAAAAGTATTGACTTATTTTATTAACTTTATATAATAAATTTTGCTTTTAATTTGTTCTTTTATTGATTTGTGCATTTATTTTTTATAAAATAATTTTCACCCCCGAGAAGGGGCGGTATCCACCCTCAGGATAAAGGCGCAAGGTGGTACCATGTCATCTTTGTTTCTTGACGTATCCTCTAACTACTGACCAATTTTCGTGAAAATCGATGAAGGTTCACCGAAATTGAAGGTAATCGTTGATTTTTACCTTCAGTGACTGCACTATACAAAATAAATTGCAATTTACTGATCTAAATGCGCGTAATTTGGAAGCTTATAAATTATTAAATGATATGTAGTCGCCAAATAATTAGTTTAACGCATTTTAAATACAACTTTCTCTTAAGCCGGGAAGATAGGGTGGTTTTCTTGCGAAGGGGTTGTAGCTCAATAATCGAAATGTTCTTGATTTAATAGTTTATTCTTAGAGTATATAAGCTATATGAATTATATCCGCAATACGGTATATTTTAAGTTTTCTCAGCATCTTTCTCTTAAGTTAAATCAATTAAAGGGTTGTTTGGGGGTGAAGGGGATGAGCTCAAAAATCGAAACTATATAATTTCAAGAGCTCATAAATAGCTCGTAATTCTGCCGCAAAAACCGATTCAATATTCCTATTTTTAAGTAGTGGGGGGGCTGACTCAGCCCCCCCCACTAGGGTATTAAATTCCTGCTCAGTGGAACGAGCTCAAAATTTTTAGTTTGCGGAATATGAGAGCGCATAAATAGCTCATAAATCAGGGCTATTTGTTTTTTAATTTTTGCAAGTGGGGGGGGCCAGCTCAACACGGGTGGACGCACGTACTTTTTATTGAATACGCTAACTTTATTTATTTTAAGTATAAAGTTTTATCAAGTTGAATCTTATACATTTAGTATAAAAAGGAAAGAATTCCTCGCATTGGCTGTATACCATAATAAAAATTACTAAACAAGTAAAAATCTTCTCTTGTAGATGGTATATAATTTGTTTAAAATTTTCTAAAAAAGATCCAAGTTGGACTTAAAGTGGGTACATTACTAGTATAAAAAAAAACAAACGTTTTCGGACTAATCAGTCCATCATCAGGTTAAAACCTAAAATAAGTAAACTATTGTATAAAAAGGCCATGTTAAAATTTTGACTGTTAAAAAGTTAGGAAAAATTAAAACATGTGGTTACTTACTTCAGATCCAAAGCAGTTGAAACTGGCTACATAGGTAGGTCGAATGACCTTACCAGTATTTCGGCTACATTGATGGCGACAATAAGTCGATGTTATAAGAATGAAATGTAATTATAATGGAGTGTTCAGCTTGGCTTCAAACTACATCGTTATGTTAAAGACAGTAGGCAACGGACTGATTGAAATTTGACATTGAATTGACAAGACCTTCAATTGAGCTGCAACCGAACCACTCTCTCAAATTTTTTAGCCAGGATATTTTGCGTCGTCCTGGGTTTCTCTTCCCTTGTATCTTCCCTTGCATAATTAACATAAGTAATACGTACTTCTCGCCCCTCATTATATAACCCAGATATTGAATCTTTCTAATTTTAACAGTCTTTATGACTTCACATTCTTTCTTTATTCTTTGTAACACCTCTATATACTTTTTCAGTCCACGATATTCTGTGGATTCTCCTGTAGCACCACATCTCAAAGGAGTTTAATTTTTTGATTTCAGACTGTTTTATTGTCCAAGCTTCCATGCCGTATAGTAAAGTAGAAAAAACGTAACAACGTAGCATTCTTGTGCGGATCTCTAGATTAAGGTTACGGTTGCAAAGTAAGTTCTTCCATTTTATTATTTTATGAACGTGTTTCTTGCCATTTCTATTCTAGATCTGATTTCTTTTGTTTGATCTCCATCTTCGGTTAGCCACGTTACTAAATATTTATATGTTGTTACTCTTTCGATCATTTCATTTTTAAATGTACTTCAAAATCTTCCTATTTCTCCATGTAACTCGAAAATGATAAGAGATGGCAAAAAAAAGATACCATACAAAAATGTAGGTTTCTTCTAGGTAAACATTTGATTTGATTTTTTATAAGAGTATCTCTTACCATTTTCAAGTTACATGGAGAAAAAGGAAGATTTTTAAGAAAATTTAAATATGCGCTCTATAATAATTTGATCTTATTTTTTTCAAAAAACATTCATTTTAAACCCGCCCAACTTTTTGAACATAAAAATAACACTGTAGTAAAATGTATTGTAGAAGGAAAACGATGCATTTAAATTATTGTGGATGAGGGATTAAATACACTTCTCAATTTTTTTCTTAAAATTCGTTAGTCATCAATTTTTTGCAGCATATCTCGCTTAGTTTGAATGTAATCGTCATTTAATATTGCATATTTGAAAGGACTTTTCAAGCGCAATAAAAGGTATTGGTAGCATTATACACCTAAAATCGACCGTTTCTCTGTTATTTCAAGTTGAATGCACTAATTTGAGCATGCACCAAAAAACAAACTTTTTTACCTACCATATCTCTTTTTGTGTTATTATTAGAAGATTGAAGAAGGAACAAATCTCTTTGATTTTTTATGAGCTACAAAAATGTTTTTTATAATTTTTTTAGTTAGATGCATTGTTTTTATGATATTCGCAAAAACTTTAGAAAAGATGTTATATTTCAATGAAAATGGCCAATTTTCAACCACGACTAACTCAAAAAGTATCGTGTTTTCGAAAAAAAATTATAGAACAGTTTTTGCTAAGAATTAGGTTCTCTAGCAACTTCCGTAGTTGTTTAACCAAAAAATTTTCCACCTTCGAGAAGGGGTGGGAACCGCCCCCAAGACAAAAAGCACACATCGGCATAGGGTAGACTTTAAATAAGGAGATATTTTCAGGCTATTCCTAAAATTTCATTAAAATCTATGCAGTAAGACAGAATTCGGAGGTAATAACCTGTTCTTGCTCTCATTACTGCCCTAAAGGTTGTTAAGTTGTGTTTTAAAAAGCTGCGAAAACAAAGAAAAAAATGAGTATATAGTTCCACTGACTTTTCAAATAGTTGTTTTTTATATTTTTGGACTTATTAATAGAGAAAGAAAAAAGAGTGTGTGTACTTTGTACGCACGTAAGAAGTTATACCTCTATTATCATGATTTTAACGAAACAAATATATTTTAAACATTTCATTTGTAATTTTATATAAATACTAAACTAATTTTAATACTAAAATAATACGAAAAATTAAAAAATAACGTTAATACGTCATTTTTTTATGAACTGTAGCCTCCCCGCAATTGCTTTTCCCTTGAGGAATCATAGAAAATCTAAAAATCCTTAGATTTTCTACACAAATGTTTAATTTCAGTAGAAGTGTAACTTCTTACGTTCGTAAAAAGTACACACAAATTCTTTTTTTGTGATTGTTGCCCCCGTATTTAATTTTGTTAGAGTAATAATTTAATCTATCTATATAGTATTCCATTACAACTCCACAATTTTTTATTATAATTTAATAATTATATTTCAACTCAAAATCAAATTTGGATTTATATATTTTAAATATTTGTTTATAAGTAAAAATGTTTTTGGAGACAAGTTTTGCATTATATTCTTAACATTCTGGAGGAAGTGCCCCATATTTTTTTTAATATCTTTAAAACTTAAGAAATGTTTAAACTACACCACTGACTCTTTCGAAGACCCTTTGACTTCCAGATTAACTGTTATTTATAGGGTCATCTCTGATTGGGATGCTCCGTCTTCTATAGGCAATCAGTAATCAGCCGACTATATAGTAATTTACAATTTAAGTATTTTCTTGAAAGAGCTGCTGCAATTTTCCAGACTTATCATCAGCCAATTGAATATTACTAGTTAAACAGCTTTTTCGAGGGGATATAATAATTATATATAAATTTTAGAATATTTGGATTAAAATATCGTATATTTTAATGACTATTTAACGCTTTAAGTGGGTAGGTGCAAAATTTACTTGATATGTTATTTAAATGCATTTATTTGGTTTAAATTCTGAGAAAATATATTAGTATTTTTGAAAAATGTAAACGCAGAATAAAAAATTACATTATTTCCGACGGTCGAAAGTCCCTAAAAACCTCTATAATGTTTATTTGAATAAGTTAAAGAGGTGAAAAAAAGAAGAGGAAATTGAGTGTAGTTTTTAATTTCAAATATCTTATTCAAAAGAAACCTTCTGTTTATTGTAAAGGACTTTCGGTCCCTTGGTAATAATGTATTTCTTCAATCTACGTTTAAATTTTTCAAGAATATTTATTAGTCTTTTCAGGATTCTGTAGAATAAATATGGTTACGTTTTAAATTTTTTTTCCATTTAATTTCCGAATTTTTCTCCTTTTCTAAACTATTACCAATCACATGAAATTAATTGTAGTAAATAACCCACGTTTGTCTTACTCGATAGATTGATTTTACTGTTTAGTGTGGGATCATAATATAGTGACCTTGGTGTAACAATTACTGAAAATTTGAGTTGGTCGGAGCATATTTCAAACATTAATAAAAAATGCGAATAGTAAATTATACTTACTTTATAAGACTTTTAAAAAATATCCTTTTCGGGTTCTATTCTTTTGTATAAAACTTTCTCCGATCCCTACTGGGGTACTGTGGAACAGTTTGGTGCCCAGAATCAGTGAGCTATACAACTCTTCTCGAAAATATCCAAAAGAAAGCCACCAGAGCATCTTTCAAACCCAGAAGGCCAGATTACCAACAAAGACTTTCTTTAGCAGGGTTACCAACTTTTAAAGCTCGTCGACTCCATGGTGAGTTAATTATCACTAGAGTCCGGATTTCTAAGCATAATGCTTATGGTAAATAATACAAGCAGGACTATTTTCTTTTTAAATATGAACGAAATATGCAAAAATAAGTCATTTTGACACCACTGTTTTATGCCTTTTTTTTTTAATTCTTATGCCTTTTTTGAATTTTTGTGCTTATTTGGTGCTTTTTTATATAATATTTTTATTTTTCATTTGTGAACAGCAGAAATTTATTTTGATCTATGCAATGCAATTGTGGACTGTGATCTCCCATTAAATAAATTGAAATAATTTTTGGAAAAGTACTATCAAAGACATGTGCCGGATAAAAGTGCTCTGCGAAAAAATATGTTAAATGCGTTTATAAGGAAACCTGAAAAAAAGTAAAAACACTAGTTGGGAACAATTATACCTGGTTTCCTGTGGACGAGACTACGGATATTTGTGAAAGGTACGTCGCTAATGTAATCATAGGCGTGCTTCACGAAAAAATCTTGACCAGTGGCGGCTCATGATTTTTACAATAGGGGAGTCTATACCTAACTGTAAAATATCTAGACAAATTTGCACTAGCAAAAAAATGCGCCAAAAAATGTAATTTAAGGCCCCATCTTTTGACCATTTTTTATTTACATTTCATAATATCATCCTAATTCATAATTTCATGATATCATCATTTTAAAAATAGTTAGTCTAATAGTAAAAGTTTAATACCAAAGTTTGTGTCGTTTATTTGTTAACAATTCCATCTATTTGTAAATAGATACCTTGCATATCAAAATAAATACAGATTTGAAGTTTTGCAGTCCATACATAATGGAGCTTCAAATTTTTTAAGATACTCAACTGAATTTTTTTAATTCCAAACACGGCCTACTGCGAATTCAAAAACACGATCAATTACCGATATTTTGCTTTGAGTTAGAGATATCGGAAAAAGTTATTTGAGAAAGTTGTTCCAAATATTATTATAACCCCACATACCAAATTTCATAACAAAATTCGCACTTTTAGATTTTTCATTATTTTTAGTCAGGACCCTAAAATTCGTTGTCCCGAGACGCACCCAACCACCCAACGGAGCTGAGAAGCTACACTGCCTCCCTTGGTATATCTCCGGGCAGCGTGTGATGGCGCCGTAGATGCCACTGTTAGGAGACCGGGTCTCCTTAAACGCTTGCTGCGCTGCACGGAACATTAGCAACGGAGAAAGCTGGGCTTCTCGGCTCCGTTCGTGCATCTCGGGATAACCCAGGGTCCTGCCTACAATAATATGTAATAAAACTGAGACGCGATCATGCGTTCTAATGCTAATGCTCCGTACGTATGGATAATTAGTGATAATATGGAATTTACACGTTGTATAATAGTGAGAGTAATTGTTGTTTTCGTGATTCATGATAAACAAAACAGTATAGAGTGTGTAAAAAATTTATGGGGAGGCTGAGCCTCCCTGGCCTCCTCTGACGAGCCGCCACTGATCTTGACGAAGTGTTAGTTAGTGTGCTCAAAAGAACTAGAAGAAGAAAATAACAAGGCAGTTCCAAGATTCGTAAATGAAGCTTTAACAAATTTTTATCTTCTCGAGGCTGTGCTGTGCCCACCAACAAAACAGCATCAAATCTTAAAGTGTTCCATCCAAATCAAATTCACTGTACGTGTCTAGCACATGGCCTGAATCGCGTTGCTGAGACTAAACGGCTGCAATTTCCACTTGTTAATGAGTTGATTAAAAATGAAAAAAAAAATTCATTAAAGATCCTTTAAGGGTGCAACTTTTTAGATACAGATTCCCTAACACTCCATTACTACCGGAACTAGTGTTAACTCTGTGGGGTACATGGTTAGATGCAGCTTTATACTACACCGAATATTTCGAAGATTTTAAAAGCTTCGTATTGGAACTTAAAGATACTGCTAGCAAATCGATAAAAGATTGTCAGGATATTTTAGGTGAAACAGAATTACAAAACAATCTTGCTCAAAATGTCATTAGTTGAGTCGATCCAAAAAATAAACAGTTTTGAAAAAAAGATGGAAGGTATCCCTGGAAAAATTGCTCAGATAGTATTAACAAGTCAAAAGTTAACATATTGATACGGCAGTAGTGGCAAAGTATAAAGTATGCATTGATAACCAGTGTGGACTTTGAAATAAGCTTTTCGATATAAAAAAAGTTTTGAGTGACAGGCGCCGAAACTTTACGATGATATATTTGAAATGATATATACGAAAAATGATATATTTTCCTTCATCTAAAGCGCGTGGATAAAAATTTGGTTAAAACATTTTTGTCTCAGTTATCTATTTTTTTTTTGTTTATTTTATTTTATTTTATTTTTAAATTTATAATAGTTATTTACTAGTTCTTAAGCTAAGCCTAGAGATAATTATATATATTTAAAAAAAATGGTTTGTCAAAATTTATATGCTTATTTTTATGCTTTTTCTGTATAATAAAATGCTTTTTCATAAAATCGTTATGCTTTTTAAGCGCTTTTTTTTGCATTTCTTTATGCTTTTAAATCCGAACTCTAATTATCACCTTCGAAATTTAAAGTATGGATATGCAAATTTGCAACACTTGTTTATTTCAGATGATCACATCAGACTACGTGGACACAGATTGGAAGTAAAAAAGAAACCCTTTTCATCGATAAGGTGCCAACATTTTCTCTGTAACCGTATTTTTAGTATTAAGTCTCCCAACGGAAATTATAAATTCTCCATTTATAAATGCTCTTAGAAACCAACTATGCAGTTATTTGTTTGTAAACTTATCAGTATTGTGCACAATCTACTAGTCTATAGTTTATTTGGACGTAGTTAAGCAGGAAACGTCCAACCCACAAATTGTCAAAAATGAGATTTTAACACCAGCGGGTACAAAATTTCTGTTTCTGTAATGTGCAGAAACCGTGCAAGCGAAAACACTACCTCTTTCTAACAAAATCTTCAATGATCTAACCCACAATCATGCCTAACTGGTGGTAACTTCAAGCGGTTTGAGCGTTTTCTAAAAAACATAACTTTATTTCAACAAACTTATTATAATAACCGTTGAAACGTGCCAAGTGGTTTGAATCATTTCAACGATTCACGATAGACTAAAATTAGTATGTATTTTTTTGGATTAAAAAAGTTCAAGTGGGTTGGATGTTTTCTACCTATAAATTTCAATGTAAATAATAAAAATAAGAATACAATCAGAAATCGTCGTTCAAACCACTTGGTATCATTTTACAGTTTGTGTTTAGCTAATATGTTAAAACAATTTTTAGTAGATATTATATTATTACGTTGTAATATTGGTGAATCACCATTGTATTATGGGTTAACCACCGAGTACGAAATTATATGTTTATTCTTCAGTTCAAAGTTTAAGAAGGACACTTGCCATTTTTGTGATTCGTTTTAGAAATACATCTCAACGCGCATCAAGAGTTGGCCCAAAAGTCAACGGAAGCGCTCAAAAAAGTGTTAAAAGTAGACGTTTAAGGCACGCATGTGAAAGTTTGCAGAATGAGCGAAGCGAGTTCTGCAATTCACATGAGTGCCTTACAAATTTACTTTTTAACATGCATATCATACAATATTTTTTCTACAAACGTAATTACAGGACAATATCTACAATAGCTATTTGTATAACAAGGGAGGAAAGTGCTACTTTTCCTCCCGAGAATGAAGTTTACTGCCCGATGCGTAGCGGAGGGCAGTAATCATTCAAGGGAGGAAAAGGCACTTTACTCCCCTGTTATACATATGGTTTTTCCACCTTCCTCAAATAACAGGTCGTTTTTTTCATTTTTACTTAATTTATTTATGTAACTAACCAACAAAATTTATTAGAGCTAAAACTAACAAGTAGGTACGATATAACTGTCAACTGTCAAATATAAGTCAAATTATTAATGTAAACATTGTTAAATCAGAATAACAATTTACTGTTTTTTACCATTCTGCAAAATAGAGAGTGTATTTAAATAAACGTTAAAATGTGTAGATACTTACGTAATAGAAAATAGATATTGTACACACAGGGCGTCAATAAGTTATATTTCATGAATGAAATATCATGACGTCACTTTTACTTTTCCTCCCTAGGGAGGAAAAGTACAACTTTGCTCCCTACAATCAGGTCCCGAAAAGTATACTTTCGGTAGAGGTAGGTGGAAAAAACTTTTACTTGAACTTGACTGACAACCTATTTTTATTTTTTTTTGACATAACATCAAAATTGCCTATACGATCAATACGAACTGCGGTGCCTTAAAATTTTTAAAGGACTAGTGCCTTAAAGTAGCATTTCTAACGCTCTTATGGAGTGCTAAAAATTGCATTTTTAACAAGGTTGTAGAAAAAATACATTTATTAAATATTTTTAAAAAATCTATCGAATGACACCAATCACGACCCCCCACAGATGTGGAGTGGGGGGTTACTTTAAAATCTTAAATGGGAGCCCCCATTTTTCATTGCAGATTTGGATTCCTTACGTAAAAATAAGTAATTTTTATTCGAGACATTTTTTCGAATTATGGATAGATGGTGGTGTAATCGGAAAAAAATAAAAAGAATGTGTGTGTACTTTGTACGCACGTAAGAAGTTATAATTCTATTATATGATTTCAACGAAAATAATATACATTAAACAATTTATTTATATTTTATTTAAATATTAAACTAATTTTAATACTTACTACTTCTCAAAAAATTTTATTAAAACAGTGCCAAAAATTAAAATAATAACAGAATAAAACACACACACAAACAAACACATTGAAAAATGCCAAAAATTATTTCTGAACAATGTAGAAAAAAATTTTAACTAAATACATATTTTCTGAAAAAAAATTATATAATAAACTTACAATCATAAAATGTATAAAAAAAATAAAAGTTTCCATTGGGGTTCGAACCCGCTTATCAGAGCAGTTAGTATTGAAATTCATTCACCTTAAAATTTTTCCCACGAAGACCATGTGTCATCATGTGCGAAGATCAACTAACTAAACGGATTAAACTTTTGACGGTTCTGAATTTAACCAAATTATTTTGATTTTGAATTGAAATTATTTAGAATTGAAAGAAATATTAGAATACACCAAAACATAGAGTAAGAAAACAATATATTAGGTGAATATTAATAGAAATTTTGATGGTAAACAAATTATGTAAATCAAAGCATTACATACTATTTTAGTAGTTTTTTTTTTAATTTTCCAAATAGGTAGGTCCTACCTGTGACATTTTTTATTAGGATACTGAAACATTTACAATTATTACGTACCTGTCGCTTTTAAAAACTATTTAAAAAGTCACTACAATATTATATACTTGCATTTTTCTCTGCCATCACAACAACAAAAAACTAATATACACAACATTAATTTGTTTATCCAAAATCTCCATATTGAACAATTATTGACAGATGATTAACACCCAATCAGGTCCCGTATAAGGTTTATACCATACTGTTTGTGTGCGCATGCGCGCAGAATTATGAAATTTTACTCTCAATTGCGCCTAAAGAAGTATAACTTCAAAAACGATTGTTAAAAATGGAAAATTAAATTAAAAATGGAAAGTCCCCACTTAAATGGGGATGTCTCTAAATGGTTAAAACTTTACTTAACTTTTTTGGTTTTAGTACCCACTCTTCACAACCCAGAAGGTCTTTGTAGCAGTAAGTCTATATAGCATACTTTGCTCCCCTACCATATAGACTATATTATACATAATATTCGTGTGTAGCGTCGTCTGTCCATCGTCTACACGATGGACAGACGACGTCAAAAGGATTGCTGAGAATTGGTTGCAGAAAGCCCAAGACCGACAAAATTGGAAGAAATTAGGGGAGGCCTATGTTCAACTTTGGATGCAGAAGGCTGGATGATGATGATATTATATGATGATATTATACCTACTTATACGGTCATGCCGCATAAAACGTGCTTTTACAGTTATAGCAATGAAGAGAGAGTGGCTTTTCAGTACAGAAAAACTTAAAAAAGTTTCAGTGAACAGAAAAATTAGCATTAGCAAAGAAACAATCAATTGGTTAAACACCAGACAAATTGTGTTAAAGAAAGAAAACTCATATTACAGTAGAACCCCGCAAATCCGAACTAATTGGGGGGACAGCCGGTTTGGATTCCGAAAAGTTCGGATTATCCGAAAGTTAGCCTGGAAAGCATGGATGAATAGTGCACTTTTTAAGGAATGATTTGAAAAACAATTTGTTCCATCAGTTTCGATATACAATAAGGAAGTGGAAAAGCTGTTTTCCTACCACCAAATTTGACCACCTTTAGGGTATTCTGCAGTTTATAAAGCTGTACTATACAAAAAATTTGGTACGGACTGTATTAGAAGGCGAGGAAAGCCGTCCACTACTGATAACCTGAACAAATCACCGTAAAAGATCTCACTTATTGGGTGGCTGAGGCCTGGGACAACATCCCTTAGACTTTAATTACAAAATCATGGAGGAAGTTGTGGCCAGATTTACAATTTGAAGAAGCTCCATTACAAGATGATCTAGAAGTCGTAACACAACTTCCAAGATGTGAAAACAAAGAAGAAAGTGCAATTACAAAATGTATTGAAGCTGACGACAATGGGCACCAATATTTTATGGATGAAGATATTGTAGACTTGGTTCAACCTTAAGGCAGCCCTAATGAAGAAGAAGAAAGCGAGAAAGAAGTTTTTCTATCAGATCGAGTGTCACACGCAGTTGCCACTAAAGCTCTGAATGTGGCTCTACGTTACATAGAGCAGAACTCTGCTGCGTTACCGGTCGATGTAATGTTTATGCGTAAATGGTTTAACATCGCTGCACCTCCTTGCGTCAGACGAAAGTTACTGACTTCTTAAAGAGTACGCTTTACTAATCCTACATTGTTAAATTTTCTGGTGTTACTATGTATAAGAAACATGTTTTTAAGTTTTTGTCTTGAATTTTTAAATTTTTTTAACTTTCAGTGGGTTCGGATTTGCCGAACGTTCGGATTAGCGGGGTTTGTATTTACGGGGTTCTACTGTATATCTATATGATGCCTAATTTTAATGATGAATGTGTACTGTTTGGACGTGGAAGGTCAAATAAAGAAAATTTTTCCTAATTACTTGTACAGCTCTGGCCCAAAGGTAAGCCGTTAGCAGATGCAAAAGTGAAAGAAATCGAAAGTTATATGCACCTTATTCCAGATGGCGCTAAACCCTTTTACAATAATTTTGTTGGTGCTGTCAATCTGAGAATGACGAAGATCGAAGATGTTGATGGGTTCAATGTTCCGGGATTAGATTCTGAAATGAATCTTGGTAATATAAATAAGTAACATGTTTTTGTTAATTTCAAGTTATTATAATACTTTATTCAAAACTAGCATTTTTCATTTATCTAAAACATTCCAACCCACATTATGTAACCATGTTTTATCAAAATATTTCCTCTTATATTTTGGCAGAATACGTCCAACCCGTAATTTTGAATATATTTTTTTTTAAATTACTTTTTGAAGAATTACCTAAATAAGATCTTCATACAATTAATATCAAGTATTATAGTCATTGTCACAGTAATCAAAACAATTGTGTTTTAGTGGCATACAATAGTAATACTTAAATTCAATTTCTCAACAATTGCTATTTGGGGATTGAACTTATTCTCCTTAACTACGTCCATTTGTAAAACTAATTTCTTGTAATGTAGGTAATATTTCTTTTTCTTGTAAATGGGCTTATTTGTCTTGATGAGCGCCCTTATTTCTATGTAATAATAATACTAATAATAATAAATAATTTCCACATTTCCACTTTAACCATATTTTAAACATAACTAGGTTTTGTTGCTAAAAATATGATACAATCTTTTTCGATAAACGAAGAACACTTTCTTGAAAGCGACATTAATCTGCGAAAGTTCTAGTCAATTTATATTTAATAAAGTTTTAGCTTGAAAACCCAAAAGGCGCATTGTCTCCAAGCAATATTGTTCGAAATCAACACTGTTCGAACAAAATTGGGTTTCGTGAAAAGCTAGCAGTGCTCTCGCCTCTTGCCGGTATTACAAAGAGCTTATACTTTGATAGAAATATCGAGAAGGGTGTTTTAACAAGATAATTTCCAATATGAGGGAAACTCCACAGGAACTGGCAATACTTTAATCTACTTTAATAACAATTTAATCAGTAATTATTGGATTTATAATTAGCACATCGGTTTGCACCTTTAATATACAAGGGAATGGCGTTAGAGCCTCGCCGGAGCAAAAGTAAATCTCGGTAAGGCAGTTGGTGGAACTTTAATGAATTTATTATGAATAGAAATGGCGTATATGGTTTCTGGGAAACAATTCATTTGACTTGAGTCTTTTGTATTACTTTGTCTATATCCCAGAAATGTTTGGAAAAATTGTTTAGCTCGTTTATTGGTTACTATATCTAATTTGTAAAATAGTTTGTTGCGCTCTATTCCCTAATTATTCAGTCATAGTAATAATTTTTTGGCCACTAACTAGTAAAATACAGAAAGAAAGAAAAAAACAATTCAACGTGAAAATAACTTCAGTGGTAGCAGTAAAATCAGGGACGTAATAGAGGCCCCCACAACATGAATCTTGCGGGGGGGGGGGCAATATATCAGGGGCCCCATCTTGTCGTCTAACGTAAATATGTAAAAATGTATTATTGATATATTATTTTACGCATGCAACGTTTTTAAGCAGTGCCTGGAAATCTTCAAAAACTTCCCTCGATTCGATTTACCAAAGAATTCAGAAAAACGTCCAACAAAAATCGCTTACTCTAAAAACGTTATCGATGACTAGGTGGGCATCCAGATTTCAAACTCTGCTTGGTGTAAAGCAGAACTACATGAAAATTTTAAAAACACTGTCTAAAATAATATTAACTGCCACAGATCGTGAGTAGAGAATGACAGCTAATAATAAAAAAAGTAAAATGAAACAGTTTGAATATGTCTTCGCATGTATTTTACAAAATAATAGTACTTTTACATAACTCTCACGAATTTTTGTCAAATCTTTATGCAAAACGATACGTCATTTTGCAAGAATCCAAAGATTTTCCTACTAATTGTGACTTTCCCTGTACTTTTAAAATCAAAAGGTTTGGTAAAGTTAAGAAATATTTTGATGAATTATTACATAATCAACGCATCTCAAACCCTGAAGAAATATAATATTGTAATATTATGGAGTAGGCGTGTTTTTCGGAAACCTCGATGTAGTCATTGAACAACTTTAAGCTGGATTTATAACTATGTACAAAGTGAACAACGATTTTGAAGTCTTACATCTTAAAGGAATATTTTTTCAAATCGGATTCAGAAGTTTTTGCAGGAGCCAGTAAATTAGTTGCTGCGTAACCGTCAGATTTAAGTAATGAGTTTTTGGAGCAACTGCAATTTTTTAGAAAATCATTAAGGACACAGTTGGAATCAGCGAGCTCAATTTATGATGCAGCCAAGTTATTCTTATAGATTTTTATTGCACTAGTGCTTGCATCTTGCGTACCAGAAGTGTATCATGCGTACACCTTGTTTTCAACTTTAGTTGTTATGGCCGCTAGTTCAGAGCGATATATTTCTAAACTCAAATTAATAAAACCATGTCTTCGTAGTACAATGTCAGAAGCCCGGTTATCTTCTCTAGCGCTTATAAGTATTGTTAACAAGGTTGCCCATCATGCCTATTTTAATAAAATAATTGTAGATATATTCGCTGATAGTAGTGCACAAAGAAAATTGTTCATCTCATAGAATACTACTATGCAACAATGTAATAATTTAAAAAGTGTAGGCGCAAAATTTCGAACTAATGTTTTTTAATGCATTCATCTTTTTTAATCCTGAGAAAACTAATAAAATTTTAAAAAGTTTAAACGCAGAAAGAAAGATTACATTATTACCGAGGGCTGAAAGTTACTTAGTAAAACAAAAAGTTTCTTTTGAATGGGATATTTGAAATTAAAAATCATTCTATTTTTTTTTACCCTTGTAACTTATTAAATTAAACATTATAGAAGTTTTCGGGGTTCATATGAAATCTTTCATTCTGCGTTTAAATTTTTCAGGAATACTTACTAGTTTTCTCAAGATTCGAAAAAAAAAATGAATTTAAAAAGCATTGGCACGAAATTTTGCCCCTACGTTCTCAATTTTTGCTCTATTTTATTCTATGCCAATAAAGATCAAAAACATAAGTTTTTATAAACAGTGCATAAGCACACTAACACATATAGGTTTTCGTTACACAAGTCGCATTTAGTAATTTTTTAAAGGGGGCCCCACTTCTTATTCTGGGGGGGGGGGGCGACGGAGTTTGTTACGCCACTGAGTATAGTTAGTAACATTTAACGGCTATTAAACATATATTTGCCTTATTGCTTTCTACAAATGCTTTGCATAACCATATTAGATATGAGATGCATAAAAAATACAATAGGAATACGAAAAATAAAATCTAAAAGGTTAAAAGATACTAAAAATATGGTGTATTCTTCACCAAATTATTTCTCTCTCAAGTCTACTGCCGCACAGTCCTTTCATTTTCTCCTCGGTTTTAACCTTTGCTTCCATCAACTTCTAACAGCTTTATTATTTCTACGTCTAACATGACCAAACCATTGCAGTTTTTGTTCTTCAATATTTCTTAGACTAGTGTCACTCCGGCTTTCTCCCTAATCAAGTCGTAGCGGATCCTGTTTGTTCTAGTCTTACCCAGCATTCACCGTCCTACCTCCATTTTATTTTCCTGAATCGTACTTATAGTCCACACGTACACCAATGTAACCGCTTCCAGTTTAATCAACCATCCTTTATCTCGTAGGCAATTTGTCGATCTAATGTTCCATGTTCCGCTATGGAGGAGACACCGTATTTAAGTTCTACTACTCGTCCTAAATTTTCTCCAAGCAATTATATGTCCCTAACCATTCCTGTTCTCCCAATCACATATCTATATTAGAGTTCTCTCCCAAATTATAATTGAGCGTGACATTAACTTTATCCCTCTATCATTTTTACAGTTGTTATGAATTTCTTTTTTATATTCATACAATGATACCACCAAAATCGCCTTCTATGTATTAGGCAATCTTTGTTCCTAATATATCTTACTCATCTGTTGCCACAAAATATCAACTCCTTTCCCTCCTAGAGCCTTCCAAACCTTCACATGTATCCTATCAGGTTCTTCTGCCTTTCCATTATTCATATTATATTTTTAAAATATTTTCCCCATTTTAGCGATTTATTTTACGACCGGCTCCGCCTCTTCCATTATAGCTGGAATCTTCTGTACAAACAATGTTGTGATATAGCTTTAGGTCTCTGCTTGCCATTTCTTCATCGACATATTTTTCCAGGAGTTTTCAGCTTTCCTCTTTTTCTTCTTTTAGGTGGTGTTCATTCCCAAACTTTCTATGGCCATCTATCTCCGGTCCCTTGCTGTAAATGTTCCAACCAATTCAATAAATTAAAAAACCCGAAAATTAATAGATGGACTGACAACATGAAGAGAATATGTCCAACTGGATTGCAACAGTGCAAGATAGATCTGAATAGAAGCTTTTTGAGGAGGCTATATTATAGTCGGAGAGATAGAAGCGGATTTTGTGCGTGATAAGTAATATGGAAGAACTATACGGGGATATGCTGAATTAGTTGTGTACATGACTTTCACCAACGGCCGGAAACCAGAATTGAGGCCGAAGGTCAAAGGGGTCATAAGGGGTCAAAGTCGCGGATTTTATTATTTTTTTATGAGGCTCATGATCGAGATAGTGCACCAAAATTTGGGAATAAGTAGGCCATGACGTAACTAAGTAAAATCTCTAGGGGCGGAACGCTGCGTGGCCGACAAAGGGGTGGGGGTAGAGGTGAATATAAAAAATATAAAGGGTTTTTTGCGACGTTCGTGACTGAGATAGTAGACCAAAATTTGGGAATAAGTAGATCATAACATTACTAAGTAAAATCTCCAGAGCCGGAAACCAGAGTTGGGGATGAGGGTAGTTATAAGGGGCCAAAGTCGCCGTTTTTATTATTTTTTTTTTGTGGCGCTCATGATCGAGAGAATGCACCAAAATTTGGGAATAAGTAGATCATGACGTAACTAAGTAAAATCTCCAGGGGTAGCACTCTGCATGGCCGACAAAGGGGTGGGGCAGTGGTGAATACAAAAAATATAAGGGGTTTTTTTGCGACGTTCGTGATTGACAGAGTTCACCAAAATTAGGGAATAAGTAGACCATGACATAACTAAGTAAAATCCTCAGAGCCGGAAACCAGAGTTGGGCATGAGGGTAGTTATAAGGGGTCAAAGTCGCCGTTTTTTATTATTTTTTTTGTGACGCTCATGATCGAGATAATGCACCAAGATTTGGGAATAAGTAGGTCATGACTTAACTAAGTACAATCTCCAGGGGTGGAACGCTGCGTGGCCGATAAAGGGGTGGGGGTAGGTGTGAATATAAAACATATAAGGGGTTTTTGCGACGTGCTAGATTGAGATAGTGCACCAAAATTTGGGAACAAGTAGACCATGATTTAGCTAAGTAAAATCCCCAGAGCCGGAAACCAGAGTTGGGGATGAGGGTAGTTTGAAGGGGTCAAAGTCGCAGTGTGTATTATTTTTTTGTTACCCAGCACAACATTTGTCCCCCACGCAGCGTTCCGCCCCTGGAGATTTTACTTAGTAATGTCATGATCTACTTATTCCCAAATTTTGGTGCACTATCTCGATCACGAACGGCAAAAAACCCTCATATATTTTTATACTCACCCCTGCCTACCACCCCTTTGTACCCCAAGCAGCCTTCCGCCCCTGAAGATTTTACTTAGTTACATCATAACCTACTTACTCCCAAATTTTGGTGCACTATCTCCATCATGAGCGCCACAAAAAAAATAATAAAAACCGCGACTTTTACCCCTTATAACTACCCTCGTCCGCCACTCTGGTTTCCTCCTCTGGGGATATTACTTAGTTATGTCATGGTCTACTTATTTCCAAATTTTGGTGCACTATCTCAATCACGAACGTCGCAAAAAACCCCTTACATTTTTTTATATTCACCCCTGCCCCACCCCTTTGTCGACCACGCAGCGTTCCACTACTGGATATTTTACTTAGTTACGTCATGAACTACTTATTCCTAAATTTTGGCGGGCTATCTCGATCATGAGCGTCACAAAAAAAATAATAAAAAAAGGAACTTTGAGCCCTTCCTTCCCCACTCTGGTTTCCGGCTCTGGGGATTTTAATTATATATGTCATGGTCTACTTATACCCAAATTTTGGTGCACTATCTCAATCAGGAACGTCTCAAAAAACCCGTTATATTTTTTATATTAACCCCTACCCCCACCCCTTTGTCGGCCACGCAGCGTTGAGCCCCTAGAGATTTTACTTAGGTACGTCATGACCTACTTATTCCCAAATTTTGGTGCACTATCTCGATCATGAGCGTCATAAAAAAAATAATAAATTCCGCGACTTTGACCCCTTATAACTACCCTCGGCCCCAACTCTGGTTTCCGGCCGTTGGTGAAAGTCATGTAGACAACTAATTCAACATATCCCCGTATAGTTTTTCCATATTACTTATCACGCACAAAATCCGCTCTCAGCTCTTAGACTATTAGAAGTGGACGATGTTAGAGAGATGATGGTAATGATGGTGATGAAGTTTTGTAGAGTTAATATTCTTTGACTGATGTAAATTAGATAAAAATGGCGACATAGATTAGTAAAATTTACCTAAAATTAATAATAAGTTTTTATGATTTTTATATGAAAACCATTCTTCCGCATTTGAAATTTTTCGGAACGAAAGAAAAACTAAAGTGTATAACACTGATTGATTGCGATCCACTTTTTGTTCAACTCCCAAAGCTAGACAATTTTTCATACCTTGTGAACGCCGCATTGAAGACACTCCGCAATTGACAAGTTGGAACAAAAGAGGGAAGAGCATCATTTTCGTTTCCATTAGACATTATTGAAAAGTGTGCTAGCCGGCTGCCATCGCTACCGCGAAGCAATATTTCAAATAGCGAATATCTATAGAGCTGGGATATCAAGTCTCATTTGTTTATCTGTCACTTTCAGTTACTTTTCGAACAGGGCCCCTATTTTATTTTGCGGTTTACGTTCAACTTTCGATAAAGAAGTTTAGAAGTGTACTGAATATTTCTAATTTACAATAAGAGCGATATAAAATTTAACACTTTTTAATCAGTAATCCTTCATTGACCCTTCTCTTTAACTTACTTTATTTTTTTTTCTCTTGATATGCTCACTTCTTTACTTTCATCATCATAGTCATTAACATCTTAGTAGATGTGTTGTGGTTCATAATTGGGCTTCAGCAGCTCGGACAGTTTGACTGATAATATTTCTCCACTGGTCGCGGTCATCAGTTACATGTATTGCCTCAGTATACTGTTTGTTGAGAAGCTTTTTAGTAATGTCCGCCCATTGCTGTGGAGATCTTCCGCGTTGGCTTTGAGTCTGAGGCCTTCCTTGGACCACCAACCGCTCCATTTTGTGATCACTCCGATGGATATGACCAAAGAACTTTAAAATTCTAGAGTAAACGGTACTGGAGAGACGCTGATCCGGTTTAATTTCATCCAGAACCGAGACATTTGTACGGCGAGCCGTCCATGGAATTCGAAGCAGGCGTCTCCATGTCCACATTTCAAAGGCATCTATACGTCGTCTATCTGATTCTTTGCTGAAGAGCATCATTTTCGTTTCCATTAGACAATATTGAAAAGTGTGCTAGCCGGCTGCCATCGCTACCGCGTAGCAATATTTCAAATAGCGAATATCTATAGAGCTGGGATATCAAGTCTCATTTGTTTATCTGTCATTTTCAGTTACTTTTCGAACAGCGCCCCTATTTTCTTTTGTGGTTTATGTTCAACTTTCGATAAAGAAGTTTAGAAGTGTATTGAATATTTCTAATTTACAATAACAACGATATAAAATTTAACACTAGTTTTTAATCAGCAATCCTTCATTGACCCTTCTCTTTAACTTACTTTATTTTTTTTTCTCTTGGTATGCTCACTTCTTTACTTTCCCTGTGGCTAAAATTGTTTAAAGTTATTTAACAGTAATTGAAATAGTATTGAGACCGATATCGGCAAATTGTTATGGAAGTTCTCCACGCCTAAAATTTGGGCACGGTACTTAAAGAAGAAGAAGAAGAAGAAGAATTGAAATAGTAGTAGGGGAGGAAAGTATGCTAAGTTTGCAGATACTCGAGTGTTTTGGAGACCTATTGGGTTGGGAAGAGTAGGTCTTAAAACCAAAAAAAGTTGAGGTAAGTTGAGGTAAGTGGGGGACTTTTCATTTTTAATTTAATTTCCCATTTCCAACAATCGTTTTTTTCGATTATAGCGCCATCTATCCATAACTCGAAAAAACTTCTCGAACAAAAGTTTCTTATTTTTACATAAGGAATCCAAGTCTGCAATAAAAAATGGGGGCTCCTATTTAAGATTTTAAAGTAGGTAAGCCCCCACCCCACCTCCGTGACAGGTCGTGTTTGGTGTCATTCGATAGATTTTTCAAAAACATTGAATACGTGTATTTTTAATTTTTTCTATCTGATGTTCATTTCGAGAAATATCGCGGGGTTCCTACTTAAAATTTTAAATTTACCCCCACTCCTCTCCGTGGGGGGTCACGTTTGATATCATTCGATAGATTTTTGAAAAATATTGAACAAGTATTTTTTAGTTTTTCGATCTGACGTTCGTTTCGCGAAACATTCGTTTTTTTTTGTGAAACTTTGTGACTCACCATTTACCCAGCTCAAATCGTCAGATTTTTGAAATATACATATACAGGGTGTAACAAAAATACAGGTTATAAATTAAATCACATATTCTGGGACCAAAAATAGATCGATTGGACCTAACGTACCTTAATACAAATGTGCACATAAAAAAAGTTATAGCCCTTTGAAGTTATAAAATGAAAAGTGATTTTTTCCAATATATCGAAAACTATTCGAGATTTTTTACTGAAAATGGACGTGTGACATTCTCATGGCAAGAACATCTTAAAGAAAAATTATAGTGAAATTTGTGCACCCCATAAAAATTTTATGGGGGTTTTGTTCCCTTAAACCCCCCAAACTTTTGTGTACGTTCCAATTAAATTATTATTGTGGTACCATTAGTTAAACTAACTATTTTTAAAACTTTTTTGCCTCTTAGTATTTTTTCGATAAGGCAGTTTTTATTGAGTTGCGGCTTCTTTTTTAATATATTTACATAAAAATTTTATGAGGGTTTTGTTCCTTTACACCCCCCAAATGTTTGTGTACGTTCCAATTAAACTATTACTTCGGTACCATTAGTTAAGCACAATGTTTCTAAAACTTTTTGTCTCCTAGTATTTTTTCGATAAGGCACCTTTTATCAAGATGTGGCTTCTTTTTTAATATGGTTCAAAATATGCCTAAAAATGTACATTAGAAATAAATTTTCATACGATTACCAAGTCTCCATAATCGTACTTAACAATTTAAAAATATGTGGTGGATTTGACTAATATTCAAAATATCTCAATAAAAACTGACTTTTCGAAAAAGTACTAAGAGGCACAAAAGTTTTAAAAACATTGTGTTTAACTAATGTGGTACCACAATAATAATTTAATTGGAACGTACACAAAAGTTTGGGGGGGTTTAAAGGAACAAAACCCCCATAAAATTTTTATGGGGTGGCAAAATTTACTATAATTTTTTTGTAAGATGCTCCTGCCACAAAAGTACCACATGTCTAGTTTCAATAAAAAATCTCTAGGAATTTTCGATATATTGGAAAAAATCGATTTTCATTTTGTAACTTCAAAGGGCTGTAACTTTTTTTATGTGCATATTTATACTAAGGTAAGTTAGGTTCAATCGAACTATTTTTAGTCCCAGAATATGCGATTAAATTTATGACCTGTATTTTTGTTACACCCTTTATATTGTTTTGCATGTACTTATACTTAACTTACCTTATTTTAATCTGACGATTTCGATTTCGTTTTTCTAAGGATAGATTTTTTTTTCGAACCCCTTAACGAACTCCCCTGTATTAAGGGCCTATTATCACAGATCACCTACCTCCTCTAGATGTTTCACGATAACGCTTTGGATAAATATGAAAAACAGCGCTCCAAGCAGTGTGTATCGTAACTAATCCAAGCGGGAATTTCAAAATATAATTTTGGTGGGAAAAAAATGTAGGTTGAAATTTCTTGTATAGTTGAAAAAAAAAAATAATTTACATTTAAAATGTGCAAATTACTTTTAATTTAAAATATACAAAATACCATTTGGTAAAAACTAAGACGTGACGACGTATTTCATAATCAACTATTGTAAAGGGGAAATAAGCCACAATTTAACTAAAAAATGGTTTTATTAAATTTTTGACGCCCAAATCGGATGTCGTTGTCAAAATACAAAATATTACTAAATTAAAGAAAAATGTTGTTGCGTAGTAAAAAATTATTCTAACAATTTATTTAATCTGACTCATTTATATCGGCAATTCAGACGTATTTTTTTTATTTACTTATTTAATACTAGCAAAACCACTTTGTATATGACTAAGTCAATTAACCCGGCACCTGCCACGTGGCTTTGCAAGGCGTCAACTGCCACGTGGGGTGCTTAGAGCACCCCTTAAAAATGTTCTGTGATCTACTTGTTTAAAAAACAAAATAATGTGTTGAGTAACACAAGAATATAAAAAAACATGTTTTATTAACTTATTAGCCACTAATATGTTATAAAATTTAAAAAATAAAATGAAAAAGGTGTTATAAGCAAATTGGCAAGTACCAAGCCGTAATAAATGAAGTAAAGTAAAATATCTAAAAAAAGTAAGATTTAGTGAGTATAGAGTCTGTATTAATAATTTAAATCAGTTATTTCAATAAAAATTGTAAATTTGACCTGTTTATCAAAAACACAAAAAAAAATTAAAACTTAAAGTGCCAGATGATGACACCCCAATTCGACTTTAGAGCTACAAGTTCAGAATAACACTAAATAACCACTTACAAACGCTAACACATCTATGCTATATATTATGGAAAGCTACTATGACGCACAGCACGGTTATCAAACTTGAAATACCAACTATTTGATAAAAATGTGTTATGGGGTGCTAGTAGCACCCCACGTGGCAGGTGCCGGGTTAATAACAACTAACAAAAATATTACTCTGCATCCCACCAGATTGAAAACAATGGGAATCTTCTCTGGTTACACCTCCGAGGCTTCTAAAATTTGCAAGCGATAACGAATGCTGAGACTAAAGAAGATGAGGGAATTTTACAATTTATAATTCACGTCCCATCTGCTCAGCGCGGTAAAGTTCCAACGAGAATGGTTCCCTTCGTACTCCAATCAGAGTAAACATGTAAATCAAAAATGAATAACAATTTTCAATTTCGTTGCATCACTTTGTATGTATTTTTTTTTTAAATCTTATCTTTACAAATTAACTACAAAAGAGTAAGTATGTCAAACGATTGAAACATGTGTGCATCTCTACTTGTTAAAGAACTTTTAACTAAAACAAAAAAATAATATAATAGTTTATACCATGATTCATTTCACGTAAAATAATTTTTATTAATTATATATTTTCAGTAGGGGTTACTTACTTGGTGTTACATTCATTTACTTCCCTACACAACCTTCAAGTACTTTTAGAATGTACATTAGATAAGGAATCACCTAAAATCAGAGTAGAGTGTTACTTTTTCTCTGATAACAAATACTTGTTGAACTCACCATGCAAATGTAAGCTAGGAATTGCATTTGGATATACATAATCTATGACTTCATGATACCATACAAACTGATCTTCAAATCACATTCGTTTTATTTTCAAAAACTGTATTTGAATCCATTAAATCTAAATCAGGATTTTTTTATTATTGCTAACAATCAGATAAACATTACTGACAATGATGACAGTTGACAAATTATAATGACTCAGACTCAGTGATATAGAAGAAATCTTCACTCCAGAGTACGGTGACATCTGAAAAAAGGAATCGGTACTCCAAATGCCATTTAGTTTAGGATGACCTTGAGATACCTGCGTGAAATGGCTAAAGAGAGTTAAGTGGTCAGTGCCTATTATATATAGTAGAGGTACATTTATAGGGTACAAGGTTTCTCCCCATGTGATAATCTGACGCGCTCGAGTAACTGCAAAAATTCCCGCTTGGGCTTCTCTACCTGATTATTAGTCTGATTATGTAAGTAACTGATTATTTTAAATTATTCCTTATACACTGTATAAGGAATAATTGAATTGGAATATAATTATTAAAATATATACAACCTTAACGTTTTAAATTTATGATTTTAGGTCAGTAGTATAACATTTCAGCTCTTCAAATAATCTAAAACAGTTTCCAGTAACAAGAATCAAAACATACTTGAAGTAGCAGTTAAATATTGTCCAATTTGTTTTTCTTTACAACTTAATAAATTCCTTAATGGGTCATATTCTGTTCACAGAAGCCATGTAGATGTCATCAGGTAAAATAAAGATGTTATCACTTTTTTTACGAAACTATAAAGTCGTCGTAAGGGCCAACCCTTTTTTCCTACAACGTAGTTAGCTTAGGACAAATGGATTCTTCGAAATTACCTCCGTGGATTAAAAATAAAAGATACTAAGTATACAATTCCACGAAAATGAGGGCATCCAGAAAAATTATATTACGATATCTAAAATATAATTATTATTTAAAAATTTGTTTTTCTGTCTAAGAACTAGCAACGTTTTCGAGAAAGTATTTTAAGACAGCTGATTCTTTCATATATTGTTCCCTATGCTTCCTCGAACACCGTACCGGCCATCTGGCTGCTGATACAGGTTGTTCATTACTGCGCAGCACACCTGTAAGTACAGGTAAATACAAAATCAGGGTGATTGATTAGTGTGATAAAGCTTAGTAGATCCGCTATAGTAATAGATAGCAATAAAAGTTAATAACAAAAATTGTAGCCAACTTTGAGCTTCACATTACTAAATTAGTTAGAATGTTACAGGGTGTTCTATAACATAGTAACAGACCAAACTTTTGTTTTTTTTTAATTGGAACACCCCATACTTAATTTTATATTCGAAATGTCCTTAACTTTCCCATCACAAAAATATAAAGGTTCGTTATGTTATACAGGGTATTTACAAATTTATAAAGTTATAACCAATGTTCTACAAAAATTGTAATAAGTTCAGCTCCCTGTATAAATAAAAATAAGCACAACAGCGATGGTTTATTGGTGCCATATTTTTTTGTTGATTGTCAAAATTTATAAAAATGGTTGATATTGCTAATTTTCTTTATATCGAATACAGGATGAGTCAAAACGCAAATAGGAACATTATGTTCTCAGTAATTTTAAATAGAACACCGTAATTAATAACTTGCTCTTAAAAATGAAAATATCCCGAAAACTAACAAATTTAGGCATAGGGAATATTACACAAAACTGAAAGTACGATAACGATACTTTTCGATGGTGATATAAAATACAGAGTGTTCTATTTAAAATTTCTGGGAAAAGAATGTACTTGCGTTTTGACTCCCCCTTTATTCGATATAAGGAACATTAGCAATATCAACAATTCTTAAAAATTTTCACAATCAACAAAAAAATATAGCACCAATAAACCACTGCTGTTGTGCTTATTTTTATTTATACAGGGAGCTGAACTTGTTACGATTTTCATAAAAAAATGGTTATAACTTTGTAAAAGCCCCATATAACATTACAAACCTTTATATTTTTGTAGTGGGAAAGTTAAGAGAATTTAGAATATAAAATAAAATATAGGGTGTTCCTTAAAAAAAACATAAGTTTGGTCTGCCACTGTATTATCGAATACCCTGTAACGTTCTAACTAATCTCGTAATGTAAAGCTGAAAGTTGGCTACAATGTTTGTCATTAACTTTTATTGCTATATATATGCTGTATATTAAATTTAAATCATTTTCGGACGAAACATTTTTTGTCGTTACTTTTTAAACTACAAAAATGTCTGGCGATTATAGTTCATATTTCTAATAATGTTTAAAAAGTAATGAAAAAATAATTTTTCCGCAAATCGCCAGGAAATTTTGACATTCCTGTCAAAATTTCTTGAAGAAAAAGTCAGGACTTCCTTACTGTAAGGAAATGTCATTTCCTTACTGTAAGGAAATGATATTTCCGTACAGTTGTTAGTGTTCTACATAAATGATAGAAAATTATTAATAATCCATAAAACGTCTGTATGCATTTTCGTACTTTTCTCTTGATTTCTTTGGCAATAATTCTAATGAAGCAGTATTCACTGCCTCAACCAGCTCTGGAGGAGTCCCAGGAATGGAAATTTCATCATCACTTATCATTTTACTTTCGAGAACACCAGCAATTAAATTTATAAGCGTCAAGTTTGACAATTCAACCTCAATACGTTTCCATAGTAATCCAAGTAATTTTATTAGGAATTTCAAAGCACCATTTATTTGGGAATAAAATTATCGCGTTTTTTTTAAATCAATCAATATCTGTCGAATTTTAAACGATTTGCGGAAAAATAGTATGTTTACCTCGTAGGAAAAGCCACATTCCTGGACTCTGTGTTGCTAAGTCTCGGCTTGCGCCTCGACTTAGCAATCTTCACAGTCGTCCAGGAATGTTAAGCTTTTCCTACCCGGTAAACAATGTACTATTTCGTCTTACAATAATTTTAAATTTGATATATTTACATGTACAAGTGTGCTGCGCAGTAATGAACGCAACCTGTATCAGTAGCCAGATGGCCGGTACGGTGTTCGAGGAAGCATAAGGAATAATACAGGGTGTCCAGAAACTCTACCGACAAACGAAGAGAAGAGATTCCTCAGATAATTTTAAGATATTTTAACCCAATTCACCTAGTCCGAAAATGCTTCCTAAAGGAGCTAGAGCTCTTTGAAAATGGCGTCTTGTAAGTAGTTTTTCTTAAATAACTCCAGAACGTTTCTATTGAGAAAAATGATAAATCGACTCCATGCATTGCGAATTTCTATTACCGGTCATAAGCGTCCGTTTTGGGTAGGGCAACAATTATTTCATCGCATAACTTTTTTATCTTTAATTTTTACGCATTTTTGACTCTGGATTATTAAATTGTGAGATATTCTACAACTAAAAGGTACACTTGTTTTAGGTCGATAGGATACACCGTTTTCTAGAAAAATCGATTTAAAAATTTTTCTTTTTTTTTGAATTTCAAAAAAAAATTTCAAAAAAAAACTATTTAGAAATCTGAAAACTGGTACGTTTATTTATATTTCAGAGATGAATCGATTTCATTAACTGAGAATTTCTAGTACGGGTCATATGCGTCCGTTTTGGGTAGGTCAACGGTTATTTTATCGCACAACATTTTTGTCGTTCATTTTTAAGCATTTTTGACTCTAGATTATTAAGTTCTGAGGTATTCTAGTACTAAAAGTTACTCTTGCTTTAAGTTGATAAAATACACCGTTTTTTTCTGAAAATTTTTTCAATTTTTGTATAAGAATTTTCAATTTGTAATGCCATATTCGGATTCAGCATAATCAAAAACAAAATAGAAACATATTTGATCAAAGTTAAATAATTAATTCAACTGTATTTTTAAAATTATTTATACAAAACAATTGTTATTGTTTAAATAATTAATAAACAATGAGCGGCCAAATCTGCGAGTAGAACTTTTTATTTTAACATGTATATAAACTAACAAAAAAGTTTTAGAACAATATAAGCATGTTTGAATTTTTCCGAAACAATGGATGTTTTCGTTCTAATTGCACTCCCCTATTTTAGCTCTGCATCTAATGTCAAATTGTCACGAGGAAATACAAATCGGGGCCCAGAGCACGCCAAATAGAATTTTATTTTACTGACGTCACAAAATAGAATTTCATAATGGGAGAATCGACAGTTGCTAGGCAACGTGGCGTCACTAAAATAGAATTCTATGTGGAGTGCTCCCGCAGCTGTACTTTTAAGAGCTCGAGTGTAATTCGTAAGATTATTTCATGAAGAAAACAGTATTTGTTTTAAATTTTAAATAATATTTTATTGATATCTACATCTGAATATTTGCTAAACCTGTTTATGCTGTTTACTTTGTCAAGTTGTATAACATTAATTTTTATAAATATCACTGAACATTGTTTATTTAAAAAGACTTGAATTTTGTATGTGAGTATTAGAAAATAATCTTTCGAATATCACACGATAGTAAGAACAAAAATAAGAAAATAATGCTCCTGTTTGTTTCTCAATCTTGTTTCCCTCCGGCAATAAGTGTCATTGCCAGGCAACAAGTTTTCGAAAAATTGTCTTATTATTATCAATTTATTCTCACTCTCTTGTGATATTAACATTAAAAATATATTTTTTGTTTAAAAAATATGGCTATTATAAACCAAAATATTTATTTTTGTTTCATGCGTACTTTCGACACTTCTGCTACTGACAAATGATTATTAAGGGTATTTTATCATTGGTGCAGATTTTTCAAAAATGAATTTAATTATTGTCATTAATACTGATCTTCCTTGAAGGTTCTAAAACTGTTTTATAGTGGCCGTCTAATTTTAACATTATGTTTGTATGGGACGAAACCGCAATTATAAGTTGTAATGAAAATTACATTTAATAATTATTTGACGTCTACATTTCGAGTGCTATGTTTTTATAACCAAGTTATTCGGCGAATTTGGATTAAAGTACTTGTCTTCTTAAGTACTTAATTACTGAACTTGATTTAAGTACTTAATTTTTAGAGGGGTGTTTTTACCCTTAGAATAATATCAATCATCATCATCATCATCATCATCATCATCATCATCATCATCATCATCATCATCAGCATCATCATAATCAACAGCTATTCCATCCCTCGTTGGATGTAAAGCGTCCCTTAAATGTGTCCATTCATTTCTCTTTGCTATTTTTTGCATCCATTCGGGGCCAGCCATTGACTTGATATCATCAGTCCATCTTGTTTGAGGTCTGTCTCTACTTCTTTTGCTTGCCTTTATGGTTGCTCTATCCTTCCTTTAGCTTCTACTTGTTTCTAGAAACTTAACGTACGTAATACAATATAACGTTTTAACAAGAAGAACATAATTCTCAATAAGCCTTCTTTGCAAACAAAATATTTACTGATTTACTTATATTTATTTCTTTCATAACTGAAGCTTTATATTGTAGACTAAAAGGGGTGATATAATAATTAGATAAAACCAAAAACTAAGTCGACGAAAACGTTATCTTATTAAAAGTTGATATTCCATTTATCATTATTCAAGTGGCGAAAAAGCGTCATTTTTCTTAGATTCCCCAGCAATCAATTTATGAGCCGAAGAAACTCTCCCCGGTAAAGTTGCTAGTATAAAATTCACATAAATTCAAGGATTACCGATTGACAGAGCATACAGAACTCACTTGATCCCATAAAATATCCAGTTGACAGGGGGAGAATAAGAATACTCAATATTTTATTCCTATTCTATCGTCTTAAGCTCTTATTTGTATTTGCAGAGTGTACGAGGAAATAAAGATTACCTTTCTAAGAATATTTCTAGAGTGTTGTTTTGTTTACTACGACCATTCCATTAAATGTTAATTGATTTAAAAATATGCACTTTTCGTATAGATTTGGTTTTAAATACTGGAAAATGCATATTCTATGATATTTTAATGCCTTCTAAACCTTGAAAATTCTGTATGATGTTACATAATTTTAATTACAATTACTACATAGTTGATGACGAAGTGGGTCCCGGTGAATTCGTACCTATTTTAATCCCCTATCCTAATTACAGGCCAATTGGTAACTCTGGCTCTCAGCTGTTTCGGCAAATTTTCTGTAACCCAGTGATCTCATAGCATAGGTCATAGCACATTCAGCAAAAATAATACATAATAGTCTTACTATTCTATATACCGATAAGATTAAATTTGTGGTGTTTAAATTCATAGAAAACTAATAATGACAAAAAGTAATTACTTATTAGGTATATGTTTTATCAGCAAGGTGACATATTTTTAAAAAGTTGGGATACGATATTTGATATTACTATCGGCGTCGCAAAGCAAGAATGTTATGTTAAGATTAGAAGGCGACTCTCATAATAGGTCTGGATCCCGCGTATGAAAAAAAAGTTAATAGCAAGCTGAAAGTTTGTTAAGAGCTTAAGGGTGTCTAGTCGGACAAACTTTGATATATGGGAACACTGGAACAGGGGAAGTTTTAGTTGTGGAACAGGTTAAAAATTTGGAACGGTCAGACCACGAAAACGTCACATGTATTTTGTCCGACAGAACTTCCAATTGATTTGTTACCCTTTCATTAAACTCTCATGCAAAAATTAGACTGCTATTTATCACCTGTCATAATTCCTGTCATTTGACATGTTTTACGTGTTCCACTAATTATCATGCCCATTTGGTGATAAATAGCAGACTGATTTTTGCATGAGAGTTTAATGAAAGGGTAACAAATCAATTGGAAGTTCAATCGGACAAAATACATGTGACATTTTCGTGGTCTGACCGTTCCAAATTTTGAAACTGTTCCACAATTAAAACTTCCCCTGTTACAGTGTTCTCATATATCAAAGTTTGTCCGACTAGACACCCTTAAGCTATTAACAAATTTTCAGCTTGCTTTTAATCAACTTTTTTTTCATACGCGGAGTCCAGACCTATAACCCGGACAACTAATTTCAGAGAAGTCGTCTGATGGGAAGGAAAGTACAAAATATTTTATTTTTACATTGTAATAATGACCTGAGTACGTGTCAAATGTGTCAAGTGTTCTTTAAATGGATATTTTGACTCGCTATGTATGTTTATGATATTGTTCGTAGTGAACATATGTCCAATTTTCAAAATTTTTGTTACAAATTGTTTTGTTTCTCATAAAGTATGTAAAAATATAGCCGAACTAATATACATACTCCCTAAAACGACCCCCAGTTCTAACTGCAAGACGCAAGAGTCTCGCAGGCTAAGTCTTGTTCTTGCTCAAGTCTTGCACGGTAAGTCTTGGTCTTGGTCTTGCTAAAATTAGGCGGTCTTGGTCTTGGTCTTGGTCTTGCGAAAACGCAAGAACAAGACCAAGACTGCAAGACCAAGACCAATTTTGGGCAACACTAGGCGGAATATAAACACAAGACACATAAACTTTTTGGGGAATAAGTATTTCTACTACAACTACTTCAAAATTCCTCGTGTTTATCTCTATTTCTTTAGCTTTGTAATTTTCATGTACATATACTGCTACACCTCCACTAGCTTTAAGTGGGTTATGTCTATTTCTATAGAAACATTGATAATTTTTGAAGTTGTGCGCGTGTCGATTTTTAAAATTAGTTTCCTGTAGACATAGGATAGATGGTTTTATTTCTGACGTTAGTGTTTGTAATAATTCGAAGTTGTTGTAAAATCCATTAATGTTCCATTGCAGGATAGTGTCAGTATGCGTCATTTTATTCTTGCGATGATTCTATTGACGATGTATCTGAGCATTCTTCTGTTTCTTGTTGTATTGCTAGTTCAGATAAATTTAGCTGTGACATCATTGTCTTTCTTACTCTTGTACTTAAACTTTTCATACGTTTACTTTGATAATATGGGTGCATGTTTGACAACATTTTCAAAAATTGAGATGTATTTTCTGTATATGTTTTGGATATGCTTAAAGGATCTTTTGACCCCAGCGCATTTTCGAAAAAGTCTACGACCTGATTTAATGTTAGTGGTTGACTTTCATCTTCAAAGATTTTTTCGGTGGGTTTAATTAATTCTAAGAAATTTGTGCTCTGTTTTTGTTTAGGCGATTTCTTGATTTTTTTGGTTGCAGGTTTTATCGGTAAAGTAAACGCATCATCTATTTGCGATAAATTTGGGGGAGTAGTTATCTCGGAAGCCGTTCTTTTGGAATGTGTTTTTCCCATGTTATCTTCTAGCTTTTCTGTGGATATGGTGTCATGGTTGTCGGTAGGGATATTTTCAGGATTTATGTTAACTGTAAGTTTTACATTTTCGGAAGGTTTAGAGCTGTCAGGGACTTCTGGAGGTAATGGACTTGGTTGACTTTCTTTTGGTTCAGATTGAGTGATTGGTATAGCTAAGGGAGAAGGTGTAGTCGAAGATTGTAATGAAGAGGAATTCGACGATGCTAATGTGATCGGGACGTCATGTGGAAGAGTATTAACTACTGTATTTGCAGTAGTAGTTGGTACTGTTGTTGTTAAATTTTGGTTTGGATTTGTACAGGATGGACAATTTGCTACAAAATGATCAGATTGTTTACAAAAATAACACATCGGTTTTTCTAAAGATAAGTAAATACAATAAGATGTTTGATCGTAGTTTATGACAATTGAGGGTGGGATTAGTGTAGCTTCCGAAGGAGAGATAAATGTATGTCTTCGAAAGCTCAGTATATGTCTATATTCTGTGTTTGATGTACCTATTCGTAAACAATTAATTGGAGCTAATAAATTGAGGCCTAATTTTTTAAGTTCAGATTCTATGAAAGTATGAGGAATACTCGGACAGACGCTAGAGATCAGTAGTCTTTCATTGGGTGTAATTAATCGTCGAGCATATAATATTTGTTGATTGATATTTATTCTTCCGTTGTCAGCATTTAAAACAGTATTTACTAATTCTTCACTAGCTAGGTAAATACATATACGGTGATTTGAGATTCGTGATGAGAAAATAATATGTCTTGGTTCTATAATTTTTCCCAGTGCAAATAGACATTCCTCGAGTTTGGTGCTCTACAAAGAAGAATATAAAATGGCTTGCATCTTTGAAGGGAATTTTGGAACTGAATTAATTAATGCTCCAGAATATGAAGGAGTTGAAGATGATGTTAATAAATTTGGGGGCCTGGACGGCCCTGGAGTATTAACATTATCCATTTTCGTTGTTGGGTAACATCAGGTAATAGATAATAGGAACTTGTTTGGATGTAAGTAGTAATTAAATTAAAATTACTCACATATTTTCTCCAATACATTCACTAATTTTTATTTACGATAACACAACACTTCAAATAAACTTTTATTTTTAACTGGATACAAGTAAAAGCGCAAAAACTAGGTGCTATTAGACTGGTACTTAAATACGTCTAGCTTCGATGAAGGTTCAAACGGTTCTCCTGTTTCTAATTGGTTCTTTATGTAATTTATTTCTTTTAACTATTTTAACTTTTATTATTTTATGTGTTATATATGACTTATATTTAGTATCTACTAAATTGTTCCAAAATTTGTAAAAAATTGTAACTGTATTGGGCTTGTCCCGTGGAAATAAAAAACAAAACAAAAACAAGAATAAATAATGACAGAAATACACCAAAATAAAACCAAAAGATAAAAACATAAATATCAAAGGGTAAAGTAATACACTTGAAAATAAGTAAAAAGCTAAACCTAGAATAATCATATAATATAAATGTGTGAAAAAAATGTGTGTAACAAAACGGCAGGTAAATATCTTGGTCATATATATATTTTTTTGTTTGGCAAACAATATGGTTTTTTATTTTACTATATGCCACCTGGTATATATAAATCTATCCATTTTGATTGCTACGACATCCCATTATTTCATTTAAATTTTAAGTCCAACGACACATGATTCATCCGTGTCCGTCTATTGAAGAGACAAAAACGATACGATCAATCAAAGAGATGTAGCGGTAGTCAGTGATCAAGGGCCTCAATGGATCCAAATCAGTGAAAGAATGGAACACGCTGATATTTATATACTGTTTTATATCACTTTATGGTTTCTATTATCATAATCTCGTTTCTTGTAGGTAGTCGTGGGTTGTGCGTACAAGATATCTTTTGTGTTGGATATTAAATTGATAATTCCTTAGATTTGAATTGATCGTTTCCTATATACAATGTTTTGTGATATATGATATATTATAGTCAATTGAAAAGTTACATTTAGTTTGCACTTTGTAGGGGACGCAATTTTATTTTTTTGATGTGTTTAGTATAAGCTTCAGTTCAAGTTGGTGTGGTCGCCAACCATTTTTCCAGCCGCCATCTTGGAACACGTAGTGCAAAGGATTTTCGCGCTATATCTCGAAATATAGAAATCCCACAGGAAATTTTAAAAGACGTTATTGGTAGTAATAAACACGATAAAATACTTTATAAAAGGTATATGCACTATGAGTGCAATAGTATCGCAACTCAAAAAAAGTAAATGTGAAGATAACGAACGTTTTAATTTGGCTCAAAATTTTATCTTTTTTTTACATCAACCCTATTAATGGTAGAACGGTATTGTGAATTAAAACAACACATTTAGATTGACTTATTTTATTTAGTGTTTTAAAATAATAACATAATACTCTGATAATGATATATTTGAAGTTAAGGTAGTCTTACACCGTAGTAATAATACACATTTTGGCATATACGATCCTAATTTAATGATGATAAAAACGTAATTTATTAAATAAAACCATTAACATAAGATTAAGGATATACAAATACAAAATTGTGTCTCACTTATAACCTAAGCCTTTGCTTCATGAGTTATTCAACATCTGAGTCATTACTTGCACTGGTGGAAACTGGGAGTGATTCATAAAAGTCGTGGTAGTCTTTTTTTATTAAATTTTTCTTACACAGAGATAGTAACCCATCTTTTTTTTTGCTTACTTTTACCCAGGGGTTCCTTGTAGGCATTGTCAAGAACTAGATCTTTTATGATGCATTCAGATATTCCTCTGTTGGATCGGTTAATTAAGATTTCTTTAAATGTGTCTGATTCAAAGCTTGTTTTATAAAATATAGAATGTGGGGAATCTTTCCTACACTACAGCACTAATATTACTCCAAATTACCTTCTCATTATTAATCTATCTATCTAATCAGCCCTAAACATCCATCCTTGGATATAGGCCTCCTCTTCCTTCTTCCATGCCTCTCTATCTTGGGCAATTTGCATCCATTTTGACCCAGTGTATTTCTTCAGGTCATCTGACCATCGCATCTGTGGCCTTCCCCTTTTTCGTTTGTGGTTCCATGGTCTCCAATGTATTACCATCTTAGTCCATCTTTCATCCTTCTGCCGTAGGGTGTGTCCGGCGAACTTCCATTTAAGCTTTGCTACTTGGGTAGAGACGTCTTTCACTTTTGTTTTGTTACGGATCCATTCGTTTCTTTTCCTGTCTGATAATTTAATGTTCAGCATTTTTCTTTCCATGGCTCTTTCTGTCTTTGCTATTTTTTCCATATTCTTTTTTGTAAACGTCCATGTCTGAGAGCCATATATTAAAACAGGGAGTATACATTGATTGAAGACTTTTGTTTTTAGGTATTGCGGGTATTTTCTGTTCTTTAGAATATAAGACAGTTTTCCGAATGATGCCCAGGCCAACCTTATTCTTCTCTTTATTTCTTCGGTCTGATTTTCTTTATTTAATCTAGTGATTTGTCCTAGATATATATATTATTTTACTTGTTCTATTCTTGTTTGTGCCACTGTAATTACTAGTTCTTCTTGTTGATTGGTCATGGTTTTTGTTTTACTGTAATTCATCTTCAGTCCTATCTTTGTCGATTCTCTATCTAGTTCTTCCATCATTCTTTGTAATTCTTCACTTCTTTCTGCTATTAATACAATATCATCAGCATATCGTAAGTGATTCAGATATTGCCCGTTTATGTTTATACCCAAACCATCCCAGTGCACTTGTTTGAACACATCTTCTAGCGCTTGGTTGAATAGCTTGGGCGAGATGGTATCTATTTGTCTTACTCCTCGGTTTATTTTAATAGGCTCCGTTTGTTTCATTAGCTTGATAGTTGTTGTTGCCTTATCATATATATTTGTAATTAAGTCGGTATATCTGTAGTCTATTCTGCTGTTTTGTAGGGAATTCTTTACTGCCCAGTGTTCCACACTATCAAATGCTTTTTCGAAGTCAATAAATGCCATGTATAGCGGGATATGATATTCGTTAGCTTTTTCGATTAATATCTTCATCGTTAAAAGGTGGTCACTTGTACTGAAGCTTTTTCTAAATCCGGCTTGTTCTCTTGCCTGGTATCCATCTAATTTAGTTGTTAATCTGTTTGTTAATATCTTGGTTAATAGTTTGTACATCACATTTAGTAAAGTTATGGGTCTGTAATTCTTTAGATCCTTTTTATCTCCTTTCTTAAATAGTAACAATGTTACTGCTTCGTTCCAAGTGTTGGGTATTTGTTTTGTCATTAATATTTTATTCATAAGTGTTTTATTCATTATTAATATTGGTTGTAAATTGTTTTCCTAGTTTAGTTGTTAACGTTTTATTATCATAGATATCATTTTGCAGACACAAACTGATCTTAGTCACTGCTAATATGAAACTAAACTCTTGCATTTTTATCGTTATTCGTAAATATTGTGGGTGTAATGCTATCACATCACCTATCACATTTTGATATAAGATACCCAAATTTATTGCCGCGTACGGCAATTAGATGTAAGACTATCATATTTTTTCTAATGTGATAGTCTTGCACAAAAACGATAAGCTTTATACGCCGATATTATAGTATCTTAACTTGGGAATTATACAATGAAAATTAAATTTTTAGTTAGAATAGTTTTGCACTCATATAAAGTGCTATAAATGAAACATTTTTCCCGATTATCTCAAACAAATTTTTTTTTGACTTACGATAGTATAGCACTCATATTGCACTCATATTTGTTAAAATCCATAAGAAGGGCTACATCACAGAACTAGTTTTCGATTGGATGACCGATCATCATCAGTGATTAGGTGAATCTAACATGCTAACCACCAAAATACAAAATATGTGAGTAAAAACCCTTAACAATTGATCCGTCATAGGAACATAGATGAAAAATATGAAATTAAACGTGGATGTCTAAAATATCCAATATATTGTGCTCTAGGTATCATTGAGCTCGAATTTGACTTGTTCACATGATGACTATAGGGTAGCTACTATATAGTCATCATGTGAACAAGTCAAATTCGAGCTTAATTGTATCTAGAGCATAATACATTGGATATTTTAGACATCTACGTTTAATTTCACATTTTTCATCTATGTTCCTATGATGGATCAATTGTAAAGGGTTTTTACCGACATATTTTTTATTTTGGTGGTTAGCATGTTAGATTCACCTAAACACTGATGATGATCGGTCATTCGATCGAAAACTAGTTCTGTGATGTAGCCCTTTTTAGGGATTTTAACAAATATACCGTTTATAGAGGTTTTTATCGTTTTTGTAATATATATGGTATACAGCCAACTACGGGAAATCGTTTTCCTCGTGGATTACTTGAACAAGTCGATATAATTTTTTGCTGGTCATCATTATTCTCATCATAAATAATAAGTAAATCCACTACAAATTTACTACAAATTTCTTCTTCTTCTTTTTGTGTAGACATGACTCAATCTGTTTTTCAATGTGCCTCCAGTAAGTTGTCATTCCATCGTTTCCGTGGTCTTCCCACCATATCTGTTGTTCCTGTCATTATTTTTGTCTTTTCTGTATCAGGTCGTGTTTCTGCCGCGTATGTCATTATTGGTCAGATGACTGTTTTGTAAATTCTGGCTTTCACTGTTTTTCTGTTTTTATTTCGTTCAGCAACCTGCTGTGTTTGCTTTATTCACTTGATCTAGCTAGATAGTGTGATGCCTAAGGCAAGCTAAGGTTTAGAATTTTTTTGTTGGATAGTGGGTCATATTAAAAAATATGTCACAACTTGAGCTGTTCAATGAACTACTTGAAATTACGTAGAATCCACTAAAAAAATAATTTGGGTATTTTTACACATTTACTGGACAATTTAAAAAAAAAGTCATCTTTGGCGATATTTCCAACCCTTCTTTCAACATGATCACGTGATTTAGAATAGTATGAGGAACATATCCAGGTTGCCATTTATTATTTAGCAAACGTACTTTCTGAGAAATCACGAGTTGGCGATATTACCAAGCTGGCGTTATTACCTGCATATACCTTAGATATTTAAACTCCATGGCTTATTCTGCTATCTGACCCTCCACCTCTAATTTACACCTTAATAGATTTGCTGTTTTAATCATGCATTTGGTGATTTTTGCAGAAATTAGCATGTTAGATTTTCTAGCGGTTATATTAAATTAATGCAGCATACATTGTAAAGCATCTTCACTTTGAGAGATTAGTATTACGTCGCGCGTCGTCTGCATAGCAAATTATTTTAAGTTGTCTTTCTCTCATTTGGTATCCTCTTTTGTTCTTACTTTTTTATTATTTCGTCCATGATCAGGCTGAACAATAGAGGACTCAGGGAATCGCCCTGTCTTATCCCATTGCCAGCTTCATTTGGGCCAGTTAGTTTTACATCTACTTTTACTTTTTTGTGTTGTTCTAGTAGATATTTTCGATCGTTTTAATTATCCCTAGAGGTACCTCTATTGCTTACAATAAATGGGTAACGTCCTATAATTTGTCCTGTCAAATGACTTCTTAGGGTCCACGAAATACAAGTATGCAAGGTTGTTGTATTCTAATGGTTTCTCTTGATCCTGTCTCATTATAAATATATAGCGTCGGTGCATGATTTTCCTGACCTAAAACCTTTACCTTCTTTTGCTAATGTTATAATCTTATTTAGTTTTTATTAGTTCGTTCATCTCTTTTCCTTGTCCTCTTATCATTTTCCAGATTTCCTTTTGTGTTCCGTAGAAGTAGTGAAGTAGCTTCCTGAAGAAGTTCTGACGGCAGACATATATATTGGGCAAATATTTTCGCAAGTGGTGACTTCAACCAAATGTATCCAAAACAGAAGTTAGTTGCTTTCACCTGAACAATAAACTTGCTGGAAAGGAACTCAACATACGGTTTGACGATACCACACTTACCCACAACAAAACACCGAAGTACCTGGGCGTAACACTAGACAGAACGCTATCATTTAAAGAGCATTTAACAAAAACTGCCCAAAAGTTGAGTACAATAAATAACATCATACAGAAGCTCTGCGGCACCACCTGGGAAGCATCAGCTTCCACTCTCCGCTCTACTGACTTAGCCCTTGTTTTTTCGATCGCTGAATATTGTGCTCCAGTTTGGCTACACAGCCCACACGTAAAAAGGGCGACACTAAGCTGCACAGCACTGTGAGGATGATAGCTGGTACAATTAAATCAATTCCCACCCAATGGCTTCCAGTATTAAGTCACATCCCACCTCCACATTTACGACTAGTTGACGCACTTAAACGTGAATACAAAAAGATCATGAACAATATAAATCTGCGGATCCACCAAGATACCGAGGATGCGCGAAATACCCGTCTCCTCTCTAGAAAACCACAAATAAAAACGGAAAGAATGATACATGAGGAGTTCAACATCACGAATGCATGGTTCCAAGAATGGAACGCATGGCAAAATAACATGCCCTGCATTACCCACAAACCACCAGGTTTTGATCTTCCACGTAAAATATGGTCCACTCTAAATAGGATCCGAAGAGATTTGGCAGATATGCATACATGCTACATAAATGGGAAAAGAACCCGTCTTCTCAATGTGACTGTGGAGAGAACCAAACCATTGACCACATTATTGAAGAGTGATCCTCAAGATCCTACAATGGTAGCCCTGAAGACTTCCTGTTTGCAACTTCAGAGTCAATTGATTATACTAATACACTTGATGTTTGTTTGCAACTGTTTAAAGTTTGTCATATACCTATATTACTAGTGTTTGTAATTTTGTTCTAAATGTGTTGTAATTGACACACGATAAATAAATAAATATCCTCGCCTATTTGTATATAAGCCGTTCATGACTATCTAGCTGTTTATTCTCCTCTTTAAATATTCCCACACGCCCTCCGTAATCAACACATCAATAGCTAATTACTCTTATCAAAAGTAAAATCAATTATTCAAAGTTTGCAGTGGCTTCGGTCTTTCTCTAAGACCGACAGTCATACACAGCAAACGCTTATATTCATATCGGCGAAAATCTCCCAGATATTACCATTCACATAATGTTCCTCGGAGATTTTAGAAGACATATTCACGGAGGAAAAACAAACCACCGTGACTTCAAAGCCCCGTCATCTTTCCTTTTAATTGAGTATGGAACATCTATAGACGAAATGAAGTCATCCTTTTCAGATAAACCGTCTAATCGGTTTGATCTTAAATTTAAATTTTCGTTCGTTGAATTAATTAATGGAATACTGCGTATATACATTCCTTTTTCTTTTCCTTTCAGATCTCATGAATATAAGGAGATGAAAGTTTCATCTAATTAATATAACTTTTGATCCACTTGATTATTTCTTCCTCAGACTTAGCAACATCTGGATATATCGGCACAACAGGTGACTGGTCAGTTATTTAAGTATAATGATTTGCTTAAATGTACCAAATATTGAACTTGTTTATTATATTATTAGAATTTTTATTAAAGAAGGCAACAAAAATAAGGTATGCTAAATTTGCAGTCACTCGAGCGTTATGGGGACCTATTGGGTTTTCCAAAAAAAGTAAAGTTAAATTTTCCATTTTAGTGAAAACTTTCCATTTTTTAATTTAATTTTCCATTTCCAACAATCGTTTTTTCCGATTATACCGCCATCTATCCATAATTCGAAAAAATGTCTCGAAGAAAACTTGCTTATTTTTACGTAAAGAATCCAAATCTACAATAAAAATTTGGGGGTCCCATTTAAGATTTTAAAGTAACCCTCCACCCCACCTCCGTGGGGGGTCGTGTTTGGTACCATTGGATAGATTTTTCAAAAACATTTTAAAAGTATATTTTGCATTTTTTCGATCTGATGTTCAAATTTTAAATTTGCCCCCCACCCCTCTCCGTGAAGGTCATGTTTAGTCCCATTCGATAGATTTTTGAAAAATATTGAAGTCGTATTTTTTAGCTTTTCGAGCTGACGTTTATTTCGCGAAATATTCCCTTTTTTTGTGAAACTTTTTGACTCACCCATTTCCTTACGCCCCGATCAAATCGTCAGATTTTTGAAATATTATACACTCTTTTACATGTACTTAACCCTTATTTCAATCTGACAATTTCGAGTATTTTTAAGGATATATTTTTTTTCGGGCCCTCCTTAAAGAACTTCCCTGTGTTAAGACAATAAATGGTAGAGGTACATCTGCAGGGTACCAGGTTTCTCCCCATATGATAATCTGACGCGCTCGAGTAACTGCAAAAATCCCCGCTTAGGCTCCCCTACCATAAACAAAAACGTATAAAAATTTATCAAGAATGGTACCAGAAATATAGTTCAATAGATTGATTGATTTTTTATCAATTGGTTAAGCAAGTTAATTGAGAAAAACCACAATTTTTTATTAAAATTCGTTTTTTTTAAGTTTCGGCTTCCACTTGGAAAATCTTTGTCTTTAAAAATTCAGTAGAATTCTCTTGTTGGTGAACTTATTTTAAATGCAAACCAGAAGGAAAAACAAAAACCATGATACTACTTTGATAAAATTTACTTTCAATATTAACATCAAACTCTAATTATATGTTTATGTGATTTTAAAATATAAACTATTAGATAATATACTCGATATATTATTAACTTATAATAGTGGTAGGAAACTAATAATTGTTATTGGTTATAAAAATTTATTCAGAAATATACTAGTACAATACTTTCGACTCTTTTGCAGAAATTTTCAAAATCACCATTTACTATTTTTATTGGGAAATAATCACAATTTCTGTTTAAAATGCGTTTATCTTGACGTTTAGATTTTCACTTTGGAAATCAAGTTAGTTTGTTTTGTTACTTGGAACTACAAAAATTTCGTCTAATAATTAAGTTTACGTGCCTACTTTATATTGACGATTTGATATATTTTGTACATTTAAAGTAGATCATCACTTGAATGCTCTCATTGTAATATAGATTTTAATTTGAAAAATTTGTTCTGCGCCTGATCTGTTTAGTCTAAATCCGCCTTATCCAGAATATCCTCTGTGTTTTTGTGTCTTTGTAGTCTTATGGTTTCTAAGAGGAATACTAATATCAATCCATTTTGTAAGCAATTTTACACTCCATAGGTTATGTCCTCTTCTAGTTTTAACGACATTCGATTCCTCGATAGGACCCTTCGACCGCAAACAGGGCTAATTTATTTAGGGAAAAGGGATCGACGTAAACGGCCAGGAGTGTATATATACACAACAACGCACCGAGAGAGAATGGCCAGCAGACATTAAATGTTGCGTCGGGCGAATAATCGGTGTTGCTTTCAATCGAATTTCCCGGAAATAAGACAGTACAGGAAAATTCAGTGATTGCGTTAAGAGTGGCGTACAATATTCAAGCAGCTATGTAAAATGAAATGTTAAAACATAATAACCGGAGTTAACTAAAGCACACGTGTTAGCAACATTTACTGAAAAGTAAACTCCGCTCTTGCCCTCAATATTTCATTGGATGAGTAGTTGACCGATTGGGTATTTTTCCCTCTCAGGATATGGCCCAGATATCCCATTTTTCATACCTTTATCAAGTTGAGCTCTTCTCTCTCAGTATTTGCTCTTTCTTAAGACTTCCTCGTGTCTCACCGTATCTGTCCATGGTATCAGAAACATCCTTCGCAAGGTCCATGAAGGCCTTCAACTTATTAATGGAAGATATTTTCAACATCCATGTCTCCACGCCGTATAACAGTATGGACCATACATACCACTTAACCATTCTGTAACAGAGATTGAAGGAAAAATTGTGGTTACAAAGTAGCGGTTTAAGTTTAATAAGCCTTGTCTTGCTTATTCGCTACGGCATTTTAGTTCTGGTTGAGGATCCCGTTGGTCATTCACCATCATTCTCTACTATGTATTTGAATCGTTTCTCTTGCTCGATTTGAGTATTAGGTATCCACCTGCAGTTTGTTGTACGCTTAAAAGTGCGCCCTTTCCCATTGCCGTGCATTTAGTTTTTCCAGCATTTATTTTCAAGTCATATTCTTTCCTACGGTATTTATTTTATAGCGGTGTCGTCGGCGTAACGAATGTTATTTACCGGGTACCTGTTCACCTTTATTACCAGTCAGAGCCTTCAAGTGCCTCTGCAAAAGCAATCTCTACATAGAGGTTGAACAGAACAGGAGGAAAAAACACCCCTGGCACACCACTCTTAAAATTTCAAATTCTGCTTTATTTGTTTAGCGGATAAGTGTCATAAATTTACTCTCAAGAATCTGGGGAAAAATATTAAAAACAAAAAAACTGAAAACGAGATGAGAGACGCACAAGAACAAAATGGCTTTTATGCAGGTAGATCCTGTATGGACATAGTATCTTTATATTATGTCTTTTAGGTATAATGATGGACAACTCTGAAAGAAAGGAGCTTATTATTCTACTGGGAAATAAGCCACAATTTAACTTAGAAAATTATTTTATTTACGTTTCGACTTCCACCTCGGACAGCATATGTAATATTATATAATATAATATAATATAATATAATAGCTTTAGAACAATATTAACAAAGAAGCTATTAACCGACTGGGGCTTCGAGAAATGGTAGAACTTTATACATGTAAGTACCTTTTAAAAATGTGTATACTTATATACATATAAACAACTATAATAGGTTTCTTGAATGTATCGTTTTCTATATACAATATACAATTCAACGCTATATCAAACATGGCGTGTGCTATGCTGAGGATGTTTTCTGTTCATTTATTTGCAATAAAGAAATTGGTTAGCCTAACAAAAATATTTTAATATTTAAGAAATTTTTTTGCCAAAAACTGTGAATAAGATAATAGGTATTAAATAACTTAAGATGTAAACTAATAATACTTTCCTGTAATAAAATTTCTTAATGATTAGGTATGCTGTCTCTTTTAGATCATATAAATAAATAAAATTACATATATGTCTGCTTCAATGTTTTACATTGGTTGTATTTTTCCTCTTGTTTTAGCTAAATAATGTTTATTGTGTGACTTAATACTATACAGATAAATAATTAATATTTCATTTACAAAAAGAAAAAAATTAACAAAAATGTTAGGATAAATAAAGCCATGTTTAAACGAAATATTATTGAAAAAGATAAAAAAGATCAAGGCAGGTTTTGCCTATATTTGATTCAGAGTTGGACCACCATCTCCATATAGCTATTTTAGCATCCTTATGCCTCATCGGTGAAGCTCAGGAGTCTCAACTCTGAAGGAAAATCAAACAATTCTGCCAATTTAAGGCAAACCATCGCAATGCAATGAACCCACATCTGAGACGCAATTCAGCGACATGTCTCGTATTACGAGGAAAACAACGAAAAGCCCCAGATGCAAAGTTTACTACCTTTTAAACAATTAGAATAATTGAAATAAAAATATAATAAACAATATTTTAAATCCAAGATTTTCGTTAATAAACTGCTTTCTGGCTGCATCCCATATCTCCGGATTTTACAATATATAATCACAAGAGACGACGAAAGTAGGAGAAAGCAAATAGAGGAGAAATATTATTGATTATTGTTTATTGAAATCCCAAGAAATGTTTTTGGATTTTAGACTATTTTACTGATACCTACCGTTCTTATACCAAAAAATTAATAGTTTTTATGTGGGCCCGTGTATTTGTTTTTTTTTTTTGTATTTCTTAAATTTATCAAAATAATTATATCTTTATAAAAAAAAATTATTAAAATAAGTTTATTCCTCTTCATAACGGTTTTGTTTTAGTTAATTGCTAATATATAAAGTGCTATTAACAAAAAGAAGGAAAAATTAAGGAAGTTGGATTTGCCTCTCCATCCGTTTATTGTTGTATAAAAGCCAGTGATTTAAGAGTGAAGAAAATATTTGTATGTAATAATAACGATTTATATCCTGTTTGTATTTATAAAGAATGATTTTACCTTAACACAATGGGTTATTTTGCCGTATTTAATATCCCTTTATTTCTAAGAAATGGAACTTAATTCTAAATATACCGACTATTATAAATATCGGCGAAATATAGTTCTTAACATTAAAGACATTAATTAATAATAGTAAGATAACAATATTCCTTACCAACAAATATTATTGCTCAGAAAGAATACTTTTGTAATGTCAAGAAAATATATTCTTATGACTAATATCATCAATTTAACATCAAGTGTAATTTCTTTCTGATAAATGGGTTAGAAATGTGCAAGAAGGTTATAGTTTAATCATGTTTAAGATATATTTCTTTGGGTATATTAAAATTTATTTGAAATATTATAGAACATTATGTCTTACATACAAAGATATATTTCTTAGGCAATATGCCAAGTCGATCTTTCTTAAATATAAATAAAGTTTCTTTATGTCAAGAATTTTTTTCTCTCGGTGCAGTAAATTTTCTCTAAAGCATGTTATTTAGAAAAGGTTAGCCCACAACCTTTCAACTCACGTAGTCTATAAATCTGACAAGTTTACCTCCTTCAATGCTCTGGGTAGCAAGAGAAAAAATAGCCGACAGCATCTCTTGGAGACCACCGGCTTCCAACTTACCACAGAGGATAGAATAAGAAGATATGAAATATCGAATAGAATGAAAGTAGGACGCTGAATTACAAAAAAAATGGAAAAAAGAGTCCGGCAGTGGTACGAGCATGTACAAAGAATGTCAGATCATAGGTGGCCGAAAATGATATTCGACTGGAATCCGACATGAAGAAGATGAAGACATAAACATGTTATGATAGATGAATAGTGCACATACTGAGAAATAATAAGTACCAATATGCTCAACTAATAGTGAAAGGAAAGATCGAGGGAAAGAGAGGACTATGAAGGGAAACACTATCGTGGCTAAGAAACATCCGACAATGGACAGGGCTAAATTTTGAACAGCAAATAAGAGCAGCTGAAGGAAAACAAGAGTTTGCAATTGAATCGCTTCTTTCAGAAACAACATTAGTCACATTTTGGCGATTTTGAGTTTACTAAACCAAATATATATTTCTGTGGGTTACTGACAACATAATGCAGAATACACCTAAGCCCCGCAAGCATAGTTGATTTTATAATGATTTAAAATATTCATATATATCTCTAAAACCACCTTAGTCCCACAGGAAAACATGTTAGTGTAATAAACTCAAAATCGCTAAAATGTGACTTAGGTTGTTTCTGAAATAAGCGATTTAATTGTAGTAGCCAATCCTCCTTTAAGAAAAAGGTGATTGATAGAGACCTCATAGAAGGTAACTGGGAGAGTAGAGTGCTGCGGAGGACGAAAATGACTAACTAATAACGGGGAAAAGCCAAAGAAGAAGAAGCACAAAATTAACGGTAAAAAAATAAAATAATCCACAAGTGAACTAGAATATATAATTCACAGTAATTTAAAAGAAAGTAGTATTCAAATAAGGTTCCCCTTATTGATTTTGTTCATCTCCACCTCTGTATTGTGTCAATCCTAGGTCAAACCGACCACCTCACTAAACAAAACAGCAATTGGCAATCCCGTTTCATTGTAGAACAACTGATAATGAAGAGAGCAACCGCTGACCGTTCGGCCCGCTGCCGATCGAACGTCAGTGGGGCGGCGATGGGCCTTCAATTGCTGCCTTTAATAGCCGCCGAAACCTTAAACGTTAACGCATCGCCTCATCGGTGCTATTCGTTTTCATGGCTCTCGGACTTTGATGGTCCAACCTTAATTTCCTAGTGAGGGTTGAAAAGCTATTGGAACGACCGAACCTTCGGAAAATGTTTATTAGAAAGAGTATGTTACGATGAGAAAATAACAATAAAATTAGGAGGTGGGGAACGCCTATAGTTAAAATGTTGATTAAAGGGATTACTTTATTTGGAACATCAATCAACTTCCGTACCAGTTCATTGTGAAATTGTTCACAGGGAAAAGTAGCACATTAATAGATAAGCCATCTAAAATATCTGTTTTTTTTTTAACAGGAAAAAATTGTCTATTATAATCATGATCACGGTATCTACACTACTAGCGGAGTGATTGACGCCCGTTTTGGATTTTTGGTTTTACAATATTATTGGTCGTGTCACTTGGCACCTTCTACAATATACAATATTTCTACATTCGTTTCTATTTTTACTCATTGTTACCCAGAAGATGATTTTATATAACATAATGGAATTCTGCGAAACCATTATAAAACGATGTAACACACATCAAAGTTTCCTAGAAAAAGTACGTTTTTCAGATGCAACAACTTTTATATTCAACGGTCACGTCACAGTCACGTAATAACTTCTTTATAATTATCGGATGCCACAGCTGAACTACCTAGGTATTTCCAAATAGAAATGATTTGTGGTTCCAACAGGATGGGGCTTCCCCACACTACGACGTTGAGGTACGAAATTACTTAATTATTATACTAGGTAGGCCAGTAGGTAGAAGGAATCTATCGAAAGGCCTCCAAGGTCTCAAGATTTGACTCATTTGACTCCATTTGACTTTTTTATGGAGATATTTGAAGGGCAAAGTATATCAAAGTCAAACGAATAATGTAGAAGGGTTTAAGAAAATTGAAATGAAAAAATTATCCTGTTGATGGGTGCCGCGTTTGCTGACAATTGATCAAAAACATGATCGTGTGACCAATTCTCAGGAGTGTTTGGACCTTATGAAGTGCAATCCGTCGGATAATGAAACTTGTATCCCCTACTATACACCAGAGAACAGAATGAACGCACGGCAGTGGACTGAAGCCGGCAAAAATTTTCCGAAGCACCCAAGAGTCGATCAACGGGTCGGAAAGATCATGGCATTCATGGCTACTGTATTTTGGGATTGTAAAGGTATAATTTTGATTGCCTACCTTGAAAAAGGACAAACTATCGATACACATTATTATTGTACATTATTAGACAAAGTGAAGCAGGAACTCAGTGAGAAACGGCCTCATATTCAGAAAAAAAATTGTTGTTTCTCCAAGAGAATGCATCGACCAACAGGAGCGTCCTGATAATGGCAAAAATTGATGAATTGGGGTTCGAATTGTTTTTTTACACTGCTTATTCCCCTGATTTGGTTCCCTCCGATTATTATGTGTTCCCAAATCTGAAGAGGTGGCAGGTGGCTCGTAAATAAAAAACGAAATCAAAAATCGTTGGAATCGTTGTATTGAGCTCAGGGTCGCCGAGGGGGCTGTACAGCCGGTACATTTTACCGGGGCCCGGCGAGGGCCCGGCGTCGACCAGACCAAAGACGTAATTTTTCCTGTTTTTTTTTTTGCTCTTCACTTTACGTCCATAATACGTTTGATTAATCCTCGGCTATATTTAACATGACCTTTGGTTAATTTGGTGTAAAATTTTAACAGCAATAAATCACAGAAGTCAAATGATGCAGTGCAGTAATATAACTATGGATATGGAGATTAAAAATATATCAGGGCTTCTAGAAGATTTCCAAAATTCAGAAATTGATTGGAGAATATAAAGGGTCAGAATCTAGAGGGATCAGGTCTTATATTGTTGAAGAATCTGAATAAAGAAAAACGGCGCAAGAAGCCTGTGAGATTTTTTGTTAATTGCCTGGGCCTAGTAGTGATGCGACTGATAATTTTGAGCCCGACGCAATATTTCGCTGTGAACTATTTAATATTGTCAGATAATAATATAAGCAATTTAACCAGAATATAATATAATGCGACAAATGAAATTCATTCGCTTTAGTCGATTTGCTAATCTGAGACAGAACTGTCTACACTACAATCACAATAAAGATGCACTAGAAATAAACAAGCACGAGGAGCACTTTCAAATCATGATTTGGGAGTGCTCCTCATAGGCGTAACCAGGGGGGGTTTTGGGGGTTGTAACCCCAACATTGGGATGTACTTTGAGCTCTATACGCTTAACACCATAGCCCTCAAAGGCCTTCCAGTAGTTGTAACCCCCCCCCCTTTCAGGTAGTTGTAACCCCCCCTTAGGATCATCCTGGTTACGCCTATGGTGCTCCTCGAACATTCAACGTATCTTAATTTATTTGTTTCTATATCGTATATCTTTATTGTTATTGTGGTGTAGACAGTTGTGTCTCAGATTAGCGAATCGACTATATTTAACATTTTGTGGACATTCCAAGACGACGATGACGAGAATATTAAGAAAAAAATTGATATACTGCGCGAGTTTTATAAAGAAGACATCAGTGAAGAATTGATAGATGAAATTTTTCATTTGAGAGCGATATACAAGGATAATATTGGTAATCTCAACTTTTTTTAATTTTCTTCTTTACGTGCCATCACCGCTATGGTGGTAAACGAGTTTTTACTACCCTAACAATGGGGTTGATTAACTGGATACACTATTTTCCCATTAATTCTTTATTATTATTGTTAAAATCTAGGACACCGCGACGAAGGTTGGCAATCATCATTGCTATTCTAACTTTTGACACTACAGCCCGAAAGAGTTCAGTTGAGCTGGATTCAAACCATTCTCTGAGATTTCTCTGCCAGGATCTTTCTCTTCTACCTATGCTGCGCCTTCCTTGAATATTTCCCTGAAATTTCTCCAATAGATTTACTTAATAAAATTAAACATCTCAAATTAGATTCAATATTTCCTAATGTCGTTATTGCGTTAAGAATATTTTGCACATTTTCGGTGACAGTCGCAGAAGCGAAAAGATCCTTTAGTTTTCTTTCCCGCATAAAGAATGCTGTGATATCTACAATGAATCAGGATTGGTTAACTCGCCTAGCAACTTTGTGCATTGAGAATAATTTGGTAAAATTATGCGATTTTTCGAAAGTTATAGACATCTTTTCCAACCAGAAAACTCGAAAACCACCTGTATTATAAATATTTTCACTATTATAAATTCATCAAAATTAAAAAAAATATATATTTAAAATGTTTCTTATTACATATTTTTACTATTGATAATTTTATTTCTATAAAAGTTGAACAATTTTTTTCGCTCCTCACTTTTTGTCTGGGGTCCGTTCGTTACTTTTTGCCGGGGCCCTTTCATCCGAGACTATATCGAATAAAATAAAAGAATTTTCAGGAAAAACATGTTGTTCATTTCAAATGAGGTTACTTATCTTATCAGATCTTCGGTAATCTTTTGAATATGAATATTGTTCTGAAGCTATTTTCTTGTGGGATCTCAATGCAATTTACTATTTTTATTGGAAATAAATTTCGCCAAAACTATACTTTAAATTAAGTTTATTTCACGGTTCGATTTTCACTTGTTAATATTTACAAACAATTAATTTAATATTCCTGCTAACCACTCGGGAAGCATGCCGGGCACAGGTAATTTCCCCACAATCTGTACCTCTATAAAGCAACTCCCATCGTAGACGATTATTCCTAAAATGACATATGCATAGCAATCTGCATATGCGGAATATGTTAATGACCAGGCTAATTGTAGACATTCGCTCGCAGTAGGCTACCCGTACGTCACGTGGTCATATCGCTTGTCGGCCCACCTATTGACATGTATATTAGTGGGTTTGATAGAGATTGAGTATGTCGGGGTTGCCGAATCCGGCATACAAACGATGCGATATATACCGTGACGTCGCATCCCGCACAAATCATCCCATAAAGGAAATCAACGTGAGGATTTGTCCTCGATACCAGAATTAGAATTAATTAGGGAACGGGGCAGGAAGGAGAATTGTGTGGTGTGTGTGCGTGTGTGACTTGGGATAAGGTAATGCTGACGTGCATACTGATTAGGAGTTCAATAAAATATTGTTACGTCTCGTATATCAAACGTTTGCTAATCCAATAAAGACGATGAATTAATAATGTACATGATAAGTTGGGATGTTTTAAGTGTAAACACAGCTTAAAGTGAGTTGGTAGCTCTGAGAGAGATGGCCATCTGGCACTTACTGTTCTGCGGTGATGTTCCATGCGGACTGACAGGTAGAGGGGAGAACAACGGGGCAAGGGAGCAGTTATAGAAAAACCGAATGTAAAATGTATTGAATAACATATTAGTAATAAATATGAATTATTCCATCGACAGTGGTCTTATTAATTAAACAATGGTTAAGGTACTTAAGGACATATCAATGGCGACGAGGATAAAAGTGGTAACGAAGTAAATACTAATTGTTTTATGTAAACCGATGTCCGGTACCTTTGTTAGTGAATCAAGATGGCGAACAAAAAGTTCGAAGAATTTATTCCAGATTTACAACCGTGGAATATTTACGAAGAAAGATTGGAACAACATTTTGTGGCAAATGGGGTTGAAGAGGAAGCTATTAAAGTGGCGATCCTAATCAGTTCGGTAAGTGCACCCACATACACCTTGTTGAGAGATCTATGTTTTCCAGAAGCTCCCAAAACCAAAACATTTGCAGAATTATCACAGTTATTAGCTACCCATTACGGAGGTCAAGTGAGTACATGGAGAGAGAGATGTACATTTTTTGACCTGCGGCAAGAAACTGAGGAAAAAATAGCGGACTGGTATGCTAGGATAAGAAGTGCTGCAGTTACGTGCAAGTTTGGGGCAGATCTAACCAAAGTGCTGCTAAATAAGTTCGTGAGTGGTATGTGTCCTAGTAAAATTCTCGACAGATTATGCGAAGAGGATGAAAAGGCGACGATGGAGCAGATGGTGAGTTTGGCAATGAAGACAGAAAATGCTATTATGGCTTCAAAAACAAGCTCGAGGTCAACTGTAAATGTTCACGTGATAGATCATCAGCAAGCTTCGTCATCGTCGAGTTCTCGAGTTCGTCGGCAGGGACAGGATGGAGGTTGGCAACATGGGACAAGGCGGACAATGCATGGCAGCTCAAACGTCAATGTAAATTCAAGTGTCAATCAGATGTCAAAATGTAAGATATGTGGAAATAAACACAAAAATAGTTGTAAATATAAAGATTACATTTGTAATATATGTAAAAAAATTGGGCACTTGGCTAGGGTCTGTTTGGCACATAAAGATAGTGTTAATTTTATAGATAGTGAGGCGGAAGAGGACATTTATACATTAGACAGCATAGAATCAAGAATTGTTGATCTGTGCCATGTACAAGTCAAGGTAGACAATCCCTTTAAAATCCAGGTAAAGATTGAAGGCAAAATATATGAGATGATCATTGATAGTGGCGCTGGTGTAAGTGCAATCACAAAAGAAACATATATAAATAATTTTTCTCATTTTAGGCTAACCAGTGATGATCTGTTGCTAAAAAGTTATGAAGGTAGTGTCTTTTCACCAGAGGGATATTTTATAATAGATATGGGCTATAAAAGCAAGAAAATACCAGTAAAGCTATACGTTGTTCAAAAAGGTTCTGCAAATATTCTAGGGAGAGACTGGATAAAGGCCTTCAATATTAGGCTTGAAATGATGAATCAAATTGTAAGTAATAGTAAAATTCTAGATCTAATAAACAATTTTTCAAACGTATTTACTAGTAAGTTAGGAAACTTTAATCATAAGGAAATTTCAATTAAAGTTGTGGAAAATGCTAAACCAGTTTTTTGCAAGCACAGAGCTGTTCCTTTAGCCTATGCGAAAGAGGTAGAGTTAGAGTTAGATAGGTTAGAGAAAGAGGGAGTAATAGAATTAATAGACAATTCAGATTGGGGAACACCTTTAGTCTTTGTTCAAAAATCAAATGGGAAAATACGAATATGTGGGGATTACAAAACAACAATAAATAAACATTTAGAAGATGTGAAATATCCACTTCCAAAAATTGATGAATTATGGAATAAACTAAGAAAAGGTCAACGTTTTTCAAAAATTGATTTACAACTAGCTTATATGCAGTTCTCCTTAAATATTGAATCAAGTAAGTTGTTAGCGTGGAACACTCACAGGGGTTTGTACGCAGTTAAAAGATTACCATTCGGAATAAAATCAGCAAGTAGTATATTTCAACGAGAAATTGAAAATCTCTTTAAGGGCATGAAAAATGTAACAAACTTTTTAGATGATATAATAGTAACGGGGGAAACAGCAGAAGAACATATGACTAACTTGAGGGAAGTTCTTAGCAAACTTGAAAAGGCTGGGCTGACAGTTTGTAAAGAAAAATGTGTATTTTTTAAAGAGGAAGTTGAATACTTGGGGTACAAAATATCAAAAGAAGGCCTTAAGAAAACAGATAGTAAAATTGCTGCAATAATAAATGCACCTAAACCAGAAAATATAACAGAAGTTAGAGCTTTTACAGGGCTAGTAAATTATTACCATAAATTTATACCTCGGGCTGCCCAGGTCTTAGAACCAATATACAAGCTTTTAAAAGGTAATGTAAAGTTTTTCTGGTCAAAAGAATGTGAAAGGGCATTCAATATTATAAAAGATATAATAGCATCAGATAATTGTTTAGTTTATTTTGACCCTGACCTTCCAATAATAGTAACAACAGATGCAAGTGACAAGGGTATTTCAGGCATGTTAAGCCAAGTTAAAGAGGGAGAGGAGAGAACAGTAGCATGTGTGTCAAGAACTCTCATGCCAGCAGAAAAAAAATATTCTACAGTTGAAAAAGAGGCTTTAGCAGTTCACTTTACCATAAATAAATTTTACCAGTACCTCTGCTGTAATAAGTTTAAATTAAGGACAGATCAAAAAGCGCTAGTTGCATTATTTGGAGAACACAGGAGCATCCCTAAAATGTCCGCAAACAGGATACAAAGGTGGGCTTTATTTTTGTCATCGTTTGACTACAGTATTGAACATATCAAGGGAATAAACAATCCTGTAGCTGATTATTTATCAAGGTCACCAGTGCAGGTTACGGGAACAGTAGAGGAACCAGCGGAAGGAATGACATATATTCATTTCACGGAGTCTATAGAATACTGGCCAATTAACAACAAAGTACTTAGAGAAGAAACAGACAAAGATGGCATTTTAAGGGCAATAAAGATGTATATTAAAACGGAAAGATGGCCCAAACATTTAAGTGATGAAATAGTGCCATTTTACCATAAACGACAAGAGTTGTATTTAGATGAGCACATAATAATGTGGGGACATCGTATTGTGGTACCATCAAGTCTAAGACCACAAATCCTCGATGAGCTCCATGCAGGACATTTTGGAATAGTCAGGTGCAAGTCATTAGCGAGATCATATGTTTACTGGCCTAAAATAGATTCCGACATAGAGCATAGGGTAAAAAGTTGTGGTCCATGTTTAAAGAATAGAGACAACCCTCCATCAGAGTTTTCACCGTGGCCTGAAGTGGACAAATTATTTGACAGAGTGCATATAGATTTTTTGCAATTAAAAAGCAAGTTGTGCTTAATATTGGTGGATGCTTACAGCAAATGGGTAGAGGTATTTCCTATGAGTAGGGCGACAGCAGCAGAAACGCAAGAAAAACTAAGGGAAGTTTTTGCCAGAATGGGACTACCAAGGTTATGTGTGAGTGACAATGGACCTCAACTAGTTGACAAAACCATGGAAATATTCTTTAAGAAAAATGGGATTAAGCATTTAACAGGGGCACCTTACCATCCATCCAGCAACGGAGCTGCAGAACGGTATGTCAGGACATTTAAAATGAAGCTGAAAACAGCCCTAGATGATCCAAGAAACTCTGGTATTCCACTGTCTACATTAATATCAAGATATTTACTAACATATCGCAACACAAAACACCCAGTAACAGAAAAGTCACCAGCTGAACTTGTATATAATAGATCATTGCGAACAAGAATATCAATGATGGCCGAAAAGCCCAGTAAAGAACAGCAAAATATTTCTATAAAGGAGAAAAGATGTTTTGAAATAGGAGAAAGGGTTATGGTAAGAGACTATAGGGAAACAAACCGAAAGTTGTGGGTGGCAGCTAAAATAATAAATAAAGTAGGTAAGAAAACTTATTATTGCAGATTAGATAGTGGTCAGGTATGGAAGCGTCATACGAATCAGGTAGGCAGGTGTAGCACTGAGTTTGCAAACAACAGGGAAAATGAACTTGACAGTAACAATGACTTTCAATATATAAAACTACCAAACGTAGTACATCCGGTAGGTGAGAGTATAACACAATCTGAATCAAATTTGGAGAAGTTAACGATGGAAACCCAAGGTGAGCCAGTTTTGCTGGACATGGCTACTTCTTCAGACACTGGCAACAGATCATCAACTGATACAGTTTACAGGTCAGATAATGAACAAAACATTATTGTTAATTATCCATCTGATAATATGTCTCAAACAGGTAGAAGCAGACGCGTTACAAATATGCCAAAGAAATACAATGATTTCATTCCAGAGTAAGTCTAAAAAAAAAAAAAAAAAAAAAATTGTTCAGTTAGGTTTTACATAATCATATTAATCATATTTGGGTAGATATAAATTAAGGGTGAGGGTGATAAGTTGGGATGTTTTAAGTGTAAACACAGCTTAAAGTGAGTTGGTAGCTCTGAGAGAGATGGCCATCTGGCACTTACTGTTCTGCGGTGATGTTCCATGCGGACTGACAGGTAGAGGGGAGAACAACGGGGCAAGGGAGCAGTTATAGAAAAACCGAATGTAAAATGTATTGAATAACATATTAGTAATAAATATGAATTATTCCATCGACAGTGGTCTTATTAATTAAACAATGGTTAAGGTACTTAAGGACATATCAGTACATTAGAATATTTGTTTAACATATCGAAGATATGTTCTGTTATATTTATCAGTTTCATTTATCATCATTGTCAAATAACTGTCAAACTGCCAATACGTGTTTTTCAGTTCTTTCGCATTTTAAAGTTTAATTTCAAGTTTTGTCTGATCTTTTTAATAGAGTAGACACATTTTGCAGCTGTATAGTGGTGACAACATATTATATTTGGTGATATGTCGGTTAGAAAGGAGATTGATGACCCGGGTGGAACAATAATTGAGGATATCTCTGGTGAGTCTGTTCCAATTAAAAATAATTATAAAGACGATATTTCTAGTGCTGAGAAACTACATTATGACAAAAATATTCGTTACCGCTTAAGTGATTCAGGACCATTTATTATTTATATTGAGTCTACCGACAAGAACATTGGAAAATTACATGCTATCAGAGTTGGACATTATTTACATTTAAATAATTTCAAAAGTAGCATTGCTGAAATCAAATCTATTGGTAGGAATAAAATTAAAGTAGTTTTGAATAATGCTTCATCTGTCAACAATATTGTAAGTAGCGACTTTTTAGAAGTCAACAATTTAATTGCTTATATCCCACAGTTCTTTGTGGAACGTCGTGGTTTAATACGCTCAGTTGATACAGAATTTACAGAAATATATCTATTAGAAAAACTTAAAGCTGAGAATCCAGATAGTAATATTAAACAAATAAAACGACTAAAGCGTAGAATCACAACAGAAACAAATGATATTAAACTAGTAGCTAGGCAACTTGTATGTATAACATTTATTGGATCTTCTTTACCAAAAGAAGTTATAATCAATAGTTGTATTTTTCTGTGTTAAAAACTGTGGTGAAAACCATAGTAATACGGATTGTTCTATGGTAACCAAATGTTTAAATTGTAATCAGCAACATTCAGCATTGTCAAGAGAGTGTCCAGAATATAGTAAACAACGAAAAATTAAGGAAATTATGGCAACAAAAAATATATCGTTTCAGGAAGCTGAAAAAGTTCACAGTAATCCAAATTATTATTCAAACGTGTTGACTAGTAATAAATTCTCGTTGTTGGCTAATGATTCTAGCAGTTTTCCTCCACTACCTTCTAGAAATGTCAATTTACCGTCAGTATGCAGTATCTCTAAACCGAGAGTTGTGAGAAGAAATTCCATATCTAGTAACACCTCCGAATCGTTAAAAAAAAGAAGATTGAATTAGAGCGAAAATATTGATAATGAAAAAGTTGAAAAGAATATGGCTAGTTCGTCAATCTTACCAAACCCTTATAGGGATGAGTTTATGATGCATAAAGAAAAAATAGTTGAAGGCATTTCTAATATAATATTCAGCTTTCTTTCCGATGTGTCGAATTGGAAGGAAAGTTTTCATAATGATCCAAATTTAATTAAAAAGCAAATTTCAAAGTTATTAGAAAATGTATCCACATCTAATGGCACATAATAGTTTAAAGAATTTAAATTTAATACAATGGAATAGTCGTTCTACTGTATCTAATGCACAAGATTTTAAACAATTTTTGTATTCTAATGATATTGACATTGCAATTTTATCTGAAACATATTATAAGACAAATCACAACATTATTTATAGAGGATACCAAGTTATTAGAAAAGATCGCCAAGGTCGCAGATTTGGAGGTGTAGCTATATTTTTAGGCCTACGGATACATACTTATAAAATATTGGATGTTATAAATGTTGGTACGTTAGAAATTTGTGGTGTAAAAATTGATTTTAATGGCAGATTAATTAATATAATTTCGTTGTATAAATCTGATAAAAATCTAAGCATCCGGGAATGGGAACGTCTTTTTAATTGGTGTTGCTCACTTGAAGGAGAGACGATACTGGGAGGCGACTTCAATGCCCATCATGCGGTATGGGGTTCTCCAAAAAATGACATTGATGGCAATAGAATAATTGAAGCACTAGCTGATATGAACTTAATAATTCTAAATGATGGTACAGCAACCCGAATTACTCCACCAAGCTCCACAAAATCAGCTGTAGACTTAACGTTAGTAACTCCTGGATTAGCTGCAATAGCTCATTGGCAAACGTTGGATAGAACTCTTGGATCTGATCATTACATTATTTCCATCAAATTAAATATTGATATACCTTCTACCATTGTCTATCCATCAAGGAAATGGAGATCAAAGAAAGCCAACTGGGAATTATTTCAGAGTACTCTTGAAATTGAATTAAAGAATGTTGTATACTCTGATAACTGTCAAGAAATGGCAGTTACTCTAAATAGAGCAATCAATACAAGCGCCGAAGCTTCTATCCCTGAAAACGTACCATTCATTCCTAAACATAGACAAAAATCGATTTGGTGGGATGATGAATGTGCCAAACAATTACAGCTTAAGAAGGATGCGCTTAAATTATACAAAACCTCATCCACTCTGAATAACTTTCTTGAATATAAAAAGATAGAAGCTATAACTAAAAAAATGTTTAAACAGAAAGCCAGTAGTACATGGATTCAATTTTGTTCCAGTCTTAACTCTAGCTGTCCATCAACTCAAATATGGAAGATGGTGAACAAATTGAACAATAAAAATACAAATATTAAACATGCTCCCTCTTCAGTTGCAGAAGATATTCTACAGAAGCTATGTCCCCCTTTTGTTGACAAACATATACCTCACTCAGGAGCACCTTCAGAAGAACATTATTTACTAAAGGAAATAACAGCATCCGAACTGGAATATGCCATTAAGATATCCAAAAACACAGCCCCAGGTCCAGATCATATTTCGTATATTATGTTACAAAAAATGGGTACGCTGGCTAAAAGATTACTATTGCATATTTATAATTGTATCTTGCAAACTGGAGTATTTCCTTACAAATTTTATGATTGCTTTGTTATATTAATTCTGAAACCGGAAAAAAATAAAGATCATCCGGATTCATATCGACCAATTACATTGTTGTCATGCATTTTCAAAACATTCGAAAGAATTCTAAAATTGAGAATGGAAACTTGGTTAAGGAGGCATAGTATACTACAAGCAACACAATTTGGCTATAAACAAGGGTGTGGTACGATGGATGCAGTAGTACGTCTGACTACAGATGTTCAAATTGGTTTTTCCAATTCTATGACCACAGGTGCATTGTTTATCGATATAAAAAGTGCTTATGACAATATTGATTTGAATATACTATGTGATAAACTTGTATTTCTTGGTGTTCCAAAATGCATGGCATATTTACTATCAAACTTATATAAAGACAGAAATGTATCCATTGGAGTAGGTCATAATATCATAGGACCAATGATTACATCAAAGGGTATTCCACAGGGAGCTGTTCTAAGTCCACTTCTTTTTAATCTGTACACATATGATTTGCACAATTTATGGTCTCCCAATATTGTCTGTTTACAGTATGCTGATGATATTGTCATCTATTCACAGAAGAAAACATACATGGAATGTACTACTGAACTGAAACATATAATGTACAACCTTAATAACTGGACTTGGTTAAATGGCTTCAATATTTCGTACCAAAAGTGTGCCGTAGTATTCTTTTCTAGAAAACACCCTATTAGAGATTGCACAGTATGCTTACGGGGCAATAATATTCCAATTGTTTCGGAATTTAAATACCTTGGTGTCATACACAGAAAACTGCTTTGGACTCAACATATTAACTACACAATTAGTCGCTGCGAGAAAGGTATTAATTTACTTAAAATGCTTTGTAAGAGATCGTGGGCTGCAGATCAAACTACTGGATTGACTTTTTATCGAGCCTATATTAGATCTATTATAGATTACGGGTGTTTGGTGTATGGATCAGCGAGCATAAGTAATTTACGTAAACTTGATAGAATCCAATTGAAAGCTTTGAAAAATGTGTTAGGGTTGATGAAAAGCACTCCAAATGAAGCTACACTAGTTGTAGCATCTGAAAATCCACTCCCGTTACGTAGAGAATATTTGGCAAGCAAATATTTCCTAATCCAACATTATCGCTGCACGTATAATGCAAAAATAATTAGTCAATTAAATACAGCTGATTTAACATCTACACATTTTGCAAAAAAGAATTCTCCACTACTAGTGACAGCATTTGTAACTTGCCATGAACTTAATTTAACAAACTCTCCTTGCTACCTTATTTGGGAATCATTGGATATACCACACTTAACAAGCGTTCTATCTACAAATATTATTATCCCTAAATACCAAACTAAATTTTGTCATAATACCCTCAAGGAAATCTTAAGTAATTATTCAGATTACACCACGATCTATACAGATGGGTCAAAATCAGTAAACTGTACAACAAGTGCTTACTTTGTACCAAAATTAAATTTAAAAAAAGTATTTACTCTAAATAATCAATCCAGCATCTTTTCCGCCGAAGCATGTGCTATATATAAAGCTCTTGAATGGTGTTGTGAGAAACAATGGAACAAAATTGTTGTGTGCAGTGATTCACTATCAGTATTAAATGCATTACAAAACTTTAGAGTCACAATTAACAGCAATATATTTATATTAAAAATATTGCAACAATTACTAAAATTATCAGCTTCAACATATAGTGTTAAATTTGTGTGGGTTAAGGGACACTCAGACATATTAGGTAATAGTATTGCGGATTCAATAGCTAAAAATCCACTAAAGTACCCTCAAATATTGATTGAAGAACTTAACACATGTGATCATTTTGCATACGTTAAACAGCATATTAAATGTAAATGGGATAGACGTTGGATTCAGTTCGGTGAAAGTACAGGCACTAATTTGTTTAAATTACAACCAACAGTAGCTGTTAACCAATTTTACAAAGTTGTTGCACTAAGTAGAATTACAGTGTCGATCATCCTAAGATTAAAAGTAGATCATGGATGTTTCCCGAAGCATCTACATAAAATCGGAGTTCTCCCAACAGGCAGATGTGACTGTGGAACTAGCATAGCTAATCTAAATCATATATTTTTTAACTGTTCCTTAAATCTCAATGCAAGTATGTGGCTGCTACAAGAATTGCTGAAAGCAGGTTTAAGTACTCCCCTAGACTTAAATGTGCTATTAAGTGTGGATAACATTAAAATTTTTAAACTAATTGTGACATTTCTTCAAAAAATTAAATTAAAAGTGTGAATGTAAAACTAATCGTTTGAATGAATAGGTATTTCTTTTGTATTATGTAATGTATGAATGAGATATTTACTGTAATTAATTATATTATTTTGTAACCTATGTATGTTTTTAGTTCTTACCGTAGTGAAAAAGAAAAAAAAATTAATATAGTTGTATTTATTAACATAGTACGTAGGCATTGTTATTTGTAAGCTTTATTTTTTTTTTTATTTTTTATTTTTAAGTGTATACTGGACAATTTTATACTTATGAACGAATAATAATTTTATATGTAGTTACGTGGCTAAAGGTTCTGAACCAAGGCCAGAATAAAATAATAAAAAAAAAAAAAGTTTCATTTATATTCAATGATCCAAAATAATTGTCACCATAGTGGGCTCTGAAGAACACAGATAGCTAGCTATACAGGGCATGTCTTTCATTAATTCAGATATACTTGCCACTGTACGTCAACTTTGACTTTTCAAATTTTAGTAAACAAAATTATTATTAAAAACAGTTTTCACGGATGAACAAAAGCGATCTATGCTCGAAATATAGTGCATTCTTTCACGGTTTTTGCTCTAAATTTTAAAGAACCGCTTGGGTTGAAATGAAATTTGGCGTACTTATAGCTTACATGTCAAAGAAAAAAAGTGATATTGTGCCGATGTGTGCATTTGCCCTGGGGGTGACTTTCACCCCTCTTGCGGGTGAAAAAATATATGTCCAAAATAAGTCCGGAAATGGGTAAACTGACTAATTTTAAGTAACTTTGGTTCTATAGAGCTTTTTCGCCAAGTCAACACTTTTCGAGTTATTTGCGAGTGAATATGTTCATTTTTTCAACAAAATAACCACATTTTTAGACGGTTTTTCGCAAATAACTAAAAAAGTAATTATTTTGTCGAAAGAAACGTTCTTAACAAAAATATAGCCTATAAAAAAATTAAAAAAATGGTGTACACGTTAGGTCTCTGGAACTCGTAGAAACAGAGTTATAGCCAATGAAAAATAGATTCATATTCACCAAATTTCAAATATAATATTTCGACGTGAAATATCCAAAAAATTAAGCACTTTTTGAGGAAAACCCATTATAACTTTTTTAAAGTGTATAAAAAATATTTATTCCTGTTTTTACACAAAGTTTATAGCCATAAATTTAAGCAAGTTACACTCAAAATAAAGTTGGTTCCTTTTGTTTTGGCAAAAAAAAATCGGGAAGACCACCCCCTAATTAGCAAATTAAAATGAAATTAATCGTTACCGCTCCACAAATTATTTAACTTATGTTGTCTTTATATGATCTGTAAGTTTCATCGATTCAAAGTGCTTATTTTTGAAAAAATTTGGTTTCAAAATAAAATTTTTAAAAATTGTAATTTTGTAAAATATGTTTTTTTCAAAATAACTTAAAAATTGTTAGAGATACCAAAAATCTCGAAAAACAAAAAAGTCAGCATTGCTTTTCTGAATTTCATGTATTTTTTTGTTTTCTGTTACACAAAAATTGATTAAGATTTGGTGTTTCTAAATTTGCATACATTCGTGATCAGTGACCCGTTCAACCCCTGTTAACTACAGCCCTTTCAATAATAAGGACTTTGAACCGATGAAACTTACAGATCATATAAACAATATATACATGAGTCAGGAAACTTGTGAAGTCGTAACGATTAAGTTCATTTAAGATAATAATTAGGGGATGATTTTCTCGATTTTTTTACCAAAACAAAAAGGGACTAACTTTTTTTGAGCGCAACTTGTTTACTTTTGATGCTAGAATTTTTTTTTATAAAACAAAATGAAGCTTTCTTTAAAGACTTTAAATAAGTTGTAATGAGTTTTCCCCGAAATGTGCTTCATTTTTGGGTATTTCACGTTAAAGTATTCCATTTGAAATTTGACGAATATGGACCTATTTTTCATTAGCTATAACTCTGCTTCTACTAGGTATAGAGACGTGATATATACACCATTTTTTTTTTAGTTTTTTACAGGCTATATTTTTGTTAAGAATGTTTTTTCGACAAAATACTTACTATTTGAGTTATTTGCGAAAAACCGTCTAAAAGCGTGGTTATTTTGTTGAAAAAATGAACATATTCACTGCCAAATAACTCGAAATTATTGACTTAGTGAAAAAACTCTATATAACAAAAGCTACTTAAAATTAGCCAGTTTATCCATTTCTTGACTTATTTTGGACGAATATTTTTTCACCCTCAAGAGGGGGTGAAAACCACCCCCGGGGAAAAAGCACATATCGGCACAATATCACTTTCTTTCTTTGACTTGTTAGCTATGTGTATGCCAAATTTCATGTCAATCCAAGCGGTTCTTCAAAATTTAGAGGTTTTGCAATATTTTACCGTTAAAGAACGGACTAATATATTTTAAAAATTGCCAAATAATTAACTGAGAATGGATTTACTCTAACCGAGATGCTTTTGAAGGTTTTGTCGAATAATTTCCCAATGCTGCAATTTATTATGACGTATTTTGCTGAACTATTCATCGCGTTGTAAATGTTTATAGAGAAACGGGAAGAGTAAGTCACAAGCCAGGTGTAGACAGGCCTAAAGTGCGAACTAAAGAAAACATCGAACTGGTCAGGGCAGTTATTGTAGATCAACCACATACGATTCGGCATTTACATCAACAGATAAATCTTTCATATGGAACTTGCCACCGTATTCTTAAACCAGATTTACATTTTCATCCGTATCGTTTAAAAACGTTCCATGAAATCACCCTAACCGACTATCCCCAAAGGCTATCCTTCTGTAATTGGTTTCTGAACAATCTCAATAATAATGGTGATGTATAAGCAAAATATTTTTTACTGACGAATGTTGGTTTTTTGTTTCTGGGTACACAAATTCTCAGAACATGAGGATGTGAAGTGCAGATAACCCGCATTATTTTATTGAAACACCTTTATATCCACATAAGCTTGGAGTTTGGGCTGCTATAGAGCCAGTGACGTATTGTAGGACTCATATTTTTCGAAGAGATTCTAAATGCTCATCAATTGATGGATGATGTATTAACAGAAGGATATTTTTAGCAAGACGTGGCTCGAATTAATACAACACTACAAAATTTTAATTTTATTATGGAGTTTTTCGACAATAGGTTCATAAGTTTAAATGCGCCTATTATATCCCCCCCTCGATCCTGTGATTTGACTTCCTGCGATTTCTTTATTTGACCACATTTAAAAAATTCGATTTTTACAACTTCTCTAGCGGATTTGGAAGATCTTAGACAAAGAATACCGAATCATATTGAAGAATTAAATAATAAAATAAAAATGTATACCATTTTTATTCAGTTGCAATGCGAGGCCAAAGATGTCTTAATCTTTACTTAGATTAGAGAGCGCAACCAGCACTCTTATCGACGATTTAACCTCTTGTTAGAGGCTCTTCAGAGAATACATAGGTTTATTTCTCTAATCCAGTAAATTTTTGGACATATATTAGTCCCACACTGCAACTGACGTGAGTGGATTAGGTGACTAGCGTCATCTGGCAATTGACAGATAAAGTTTTTCAATCCTAATAGCAACATTAATAATATTGAAAAATATTACAATATTGAACAATATTACTAGAAGATTTTTAAACTGAAAACTTATTGGTACATTTTCCTGGTGACACCTCCAAGGCTTCTACAATTTGCAAGCCAAATGGATGCTGCAGTGAAGACAATTGCATTTGGCTTGCAAATTGTAGAAGCCTTGTAGGTTCACCAGGAAAATGTACCAATACGTTTTCAATTTAAAAATCTTTTAGTAATATTTTTAATATTTTTCAATATTATTAATGTTGCTATTAGGATTGAAAAACTTTATCTTTCAATTACCAGATGACGCTAGTCACGTAATCCATTCACGTCAGTTAAGGTGTGGGACTAATATATGTCGAAAAATTTACTGGATTAGAGAAATCAACCTATGCATTCTCTGAAGAGCCTCTAACAAGAGGTGAAATCGTCGATAAGAGTGCTGGTTGCGCTTTCTAATCTAAGTAAAGATTAAGACATTTTTGGCCTCGCATTGCAACTGAATAAAAATGGTATACATTTTTATTTTATGGTAGTATTACTCCGTGAAGTAACTAGGTGCATTTTCCGTTGGAACTTTACCAAGCTGCAGACGGGGGTTGTGAATTGCATAGTGTAGAATTCCTTCCCTTTTGTCTTCACTGCAGCATCCATTTGGCTTGCAAATTGTAGAAGCCTTGGAGGTGTCACCAGGAAAATATACCAATAAGTTTTCAATTTAAAAATCTTTTAGTAATATTTTAAATATTTTTCAATATTATTAATGTTGCTATTAGGATTGAAAAACTTTATCTTTTTAATTAAATAATACTCCGGCGGTCCAAAACAATGTTATAGATTCAATGACAAGAAGAGTTAGGTACGTTATGTAGAGATATTGGTGGTGGACATAAATATACAGCATCCTCTTTGATTGAAAAAAAAAACGTCAAATTGACGTCGAAGTACTTATCAAAGTTTTTTAGAAGAAAATTGATTTTTTAGTTACTTTGGAAGCTGTAAAGGTGCAAGAGAATATATTTATATCAAAATATATATAGTAATTATTATTACGCAAAGAAATAGTGAATTCCTCACTGAAAGAAAACTATATTAGTACATGGTGATAAACATAGATATCAAAATCTTTATTTGATCTCGTTTTGTATCCTTTTTTAGTGATTTGATTGACCATAATATAAAGGATTATATTTATATCCAGATAAAGGTAAAAATTGTTAGTGTTCAAGAAATCAGTGAAGCTCTTACTGAAGAAGTGACACAAATAGACGTCAAAACTTTAATAAAATCTGTTGATATCCCGTTAAGAGAATCCCGTTAACGGTCTCAAATCATACGAAAGTGTGAAACGAACTCTCCTTAATGATCCCATCAACTAGTTGTAATATATATAAACGTTAACCCCATGGACGAGGATTTTATAACAGGCATCCAAATTCAAATAGGTTAGAACATTTCTATTTATTTTAGTAAGAACATCTGTGTATGTATCCTGTATTTCTTTAGTGTTAGTAGTTAGTACTCCTGCCACCTCCACGTGGTTAGGGGGCGGGCAACCACTCCACTGCCATAAGTCGGGGTCCTCCCACAATAAGCTCAGTGGTAGGGCTAAGAGCACACTGAAGAAATTGTAGGTAAAAAAGTGAAAAAATGGGAGATAAAAAGAAAATTACTTCTTTTGGAGGTAATTCATCTCAAATAGATGACATAATTGAAAATAGTTTTAGAATTAGTATTAATACCTTATCTCAAAATAATAATAATGAAATATTAGATAATAGTATTGTAGATAATAATATAAATAATACTGAATTAAATATAAATTTGCATGAAAATATTGATAATACTAAAACAAAAATTAAAGACTTACTTGACTTCATTGAAGGTGAAATGGAAATAGGTAAAAGATTAAGTAAAATAGGAAAAGATGATTTAAAAAATAGAATAATGTTATTAGCAATGGAATATGGAAATATGGAAGGACAAATAAAAATATTAAAAGAAGAAAATAATAGACAAAGAATAGAATATGAAAAATTAAGAAAAATAACACAAACACAAGAAACGAAACAAACATATGCTGCAATAACATCAAAACCAATAAATAATAAAACTGAAAATCAAAAACTAATAGAGACACAAAAACAAATAAACACTCTTTTTATAACAAGTGAAACAGCACAAACTGGAAGAAAAGTACAAGAAGAACTTACGAAAGTTCTAGATCCAGAAAAAAATAAATTAAAAATAAACAAAATGAGAACATCAGGAAGAGTATTAATAATTGAAACTCCAACACTAGAAGACATTGAAAAAATAAAAAATAATGAAAAAATAAAAGAAAAATTTAAATGTGAACTTCCAAAAAAAAAGAAAACCACTAGTAATAATGTATGATTTACCAAGCAACGAAAAAGAAGAAATTATATTAAATAAAATATATACTCAAAATTTTGAAAATATAACAAAAGAAGACTTTACAAACAATTGTAAATTAAAATTTAAGACAGGACCAAGAGAGAAATCTACGGTCCATTATGTATTAGAAGTATCACCTGATATAAGAAAACAATTAATAATAAATAAAACATATGTTGGTTTTACAAGTGTAAACACAAAAGATTACATAGTGGTAGCAAAATGTAATAAATGTAATGATCTAGGACACGTAAGCAAACACTGTAATAAAGAAACAACATGTAACCATTGTGGTGAAAATCACGAAAGAAAAAATTGTAATAAAACAGGACAGCCAAAGGTATGCATACCTTGCAAACACAGAGGAAAACAATGTAATAAAGAAAATAAAAATTGTACAACTTATGCTCTACTTTTAAATCGTCTAATTCAAAAAACAGACTATGGTACATAAATATTATTTAAAATTTAATTAAAATTAAAATTAAAATGAAAATTAAAACTAAATTTGAAATTAAAATTAAATTAAAATTAAATTTTATAACATTAAAAATTAATATAATAAAAATAAAAAATTTCAAAAACATAAAAACCAATATGATGCAATGGTTAAAAACAGAGTCATGAGAACAAAAAATCATACTTTAAATGCTAAAAATACAAAAAATATAAATCATAATATAAAACAAAAATACTTTAAAAATAATAAAAATTATTGTATCAGAGAAGAGGGAATAAACTCAGATAAAATAATTAAAAATAATAAAATACACAGATATGGTGATAAAATACTAAAAATGAAAATTTATTCGATTCTAATAAACACGGAAACCAAAATGAAATTAATAAAAAAAAAAAAAAAAAAACAAACCAAATTAATTAATGACAAACTAAACATTCAATATAAAAATAGGACAAATAAATGGTATGAGAAGTATCACAGTACTACATGAAATAAGAAAAACAGCAGAAGAAAATAGTCTTGATATGGTTTGCATTCAAGAACCATACACAAGACTAGGAAAAATTCAACACATGCCAATTAATGCACAATGTGCAAGCATAGGAGAAAATCCAATGGCGGTAACCGTATTATTCAATAAAAATATGAGACTTCTAATTCTAAAACAATTTAGTGATCGACACTGTATCTGTGTAGAATTGCTAACAAAAGCAGGTAAATTTATCATAGCTAACCTATATTGTCAGTTCTGTGAAGATATTGATGAATACGTGGAAAAGATAAGAGCTATATTTATAACGTATAGAGAGGAAAAAGTTATAGTTGTAGCAGACGTAAATGCAAAATCAATATTGTGGAATTCAACTCAAACAGATCAAAAAGGATTATTAGTAGAAGATATGATTAATGAACTAGAGTTGATAGTACACAATAAACCAGGAAACCCACCAACTTTTCAAAACAGAGCTGGTGCGGCTAGCAATATAGATATAACAATATCAAATGTTGCAGTAGCACACCTAGTTAAGGATTGGAAAGTGATGGAGCATGCAACAATAAGTGATCACAACCTTATAACTTTCAATCTTAATAACCTAAATCCACGTAATACGGAAATATCTTCGGTAAGATACAATATAGGTAAAGCAAATTATGAACTATTAAAGTCTGAGTTTCGACCACCTTGTCTGGTACAAAGGGGATCTAATATAAATATTGCAACAAAAGAATTAACCAAACAAATTAAAAAAGCAATGGATATAGCAATACCAAAAATAAAAGAAAATAGTAAAGTAAAAAACTCAGCCTGGAAGGAAAACCTCACAAGAATGAGAAGCAGAGTTAGATATGCGCGAAAGCGATATCAACGATGTGGTATCTATCTTGAGAGGCAAATCCTTCTAGGTGAGTATAGAAGACTAAAACAAGAATATAAACAAGAAATAAAAATAACAAAAGCTAAAAGTTGGGAAACCTTCGTATCAAGACACTTAGAATTAGATATATGGGGAATACCATATAAAATAGTTTCTAAAAAAATTAGATGTCCGACAATGCTTTCTACTTTAAAAAAAGAAGATGGAACATTTACAGAAAGTTGGGAAGAATCGGCCGAAACATTACTTAATGTATTATTACCTCCAGATAAATTAGAAGGAGAAACAGTAGAACAAAGAAATATAAGAGAAGAAATGATACAAGAATACCAAATAGAAGAAGAAAGAGAAATAGATGAATTCACAGAAGAAGAAGTATATGAAAGTATGAGAGAAATGAAAAGAAAGAAGGCACCTGGACCGGATAATATTCATGTTGAAATACTTCAAGCATTGTCGGAACAAATAATTCCAGTACTAACATCATTATATAATGAATGTCTTAGACAAAGAAGGTTTCCCAATAATTTTAAACAAGCAGAAGTTATAATAATACATAAAGGGGAAGATAAAGATCCTGCCTTACCGAAATCATATAGACCGGTATGTTTATTGAATACAATGGGAAAATTACAAGAAAAATTACTATGTAAAAAATTAAATCAAATAAGAACAGAAATTGGATTACATCCTGGTCAGTATGGTTTTAGGAAAGGTAGATCAACAGAAGATGCAATAAATAAAGTATTTGAAATAGTAAACGAAAGCATAAAAAAGTATGTTTTAATGATCTTTATAGACGTGTCTGGGGCTTTTGACAATCTTTGGTGGCCGTCATTCTTTGAAAGACTTCGAAGAATGAGATGTCCAAAGAATCTGTACGGAAGTCTCAGAAACTACTGTCAAGACCGATATGCAAGCCTAAGCTGTCCAACAGGAAAAAAGACAAAACATATCACAAAAGGATGTCCACAAGGATCAGTTTGTGGACCTATGTTCTGGGATGTAATGCTAGAGGAACTGTTGGAACAATTGACTATAGATCCTGAAGTGCTTGGAAGCATAGCATATGCAGATGATTTGTTGTTGATCATAGATGCAAACTCAAGAAGAGAATTAGAAAATAAATCAAATGAAGTATTAATAAGAGTAAATGATTGGATGAATAAAGTAAAATTAACAATATCAGATTCAAAAACAACATATAGTTTAATAAAAGGAAATTTAGAAAGAGATCCAATTATAAAAATTAGAGGGAAAACAATAAAAAGAAAAATGGAAACAAGATATTTAGGTATTATAATAGACGAACAAAAATTATTTACAAAACACATGAATTGTGTCTGTGAAAAGGCAACAAAGATCATGCATAGCATTGATAGTCTAGCACAGAAGGAATATAGAATTTCGTTCCGACAGATGAGAATATACCTAAGTACAATACTTGCATCAATTGTAGGGTACGGTTCAAGTGTATGGGCACATAGATTAATAAATAAAAAAAACGCAGAAAAATTAAATAGAGCTCAGAGAGGATTTCTTGTAAGAATGACGGGAGCATTTGGAACAACTGCAACACAGGCACTCACAGTTTTAACTGGAGTAATGCCAATGCATTTAGAAACACAAAAAATAGCATGTAATTATTGGCTAAAAAAAGAAAAATATGAAAAAATAATACAAATAATAGGATTAGATATAAGAAATAAAAGAGAATTAAAAGAAATAATAAATAGAAAAAGACAAAATGAATGAGAAAATTCAACAAAATCTAGACGTTTATACAATTTTATACCAATATTAGAAAACATTCCAAATTATTTTAATCCAAAACAAGGTTTAATACACTTTTTAACAGGACATGGACCGTACCCAACATATTTGGAAAGATTTAACTTAAAAGATGATGCATATTGTGAATGTGGAGAACTAGGTACACCAGAACATATAGTGTTACATTGTGAAAATACTATAGAAAATGAAGAACATAGAGAAATGAGAAGAAGATTAGAAAGAATTGAAATAAGAGATATATTACAAAATGAAGAATATTTTGAAATATTAAACAATCTCACACAAATAATATCTAAAAAACAACAAGAAATCTATAATAATAGAAGAAGACAACCAATAATCCAACCCTGATGAAGTTGAGTAAGATAAAGTTAAAATAAATAAAATAAAATATAAATTCAAAAATAGATATTTACAATTATAATAATAATAATTCAATATAAAATAAATAGATAAAAATAATAATTCATAAAAAAAAAAAAAAAAAAAAAAAAAAAAAACTACCAACTCTCTTCTGAAAATAGAGGGACTGTCTTTATAACTTAGAAGGGAGTTGATAGTACCAAAAATATTTTAAATTGTTTATTTAAATTTGTTTGTTATACGTAATTAATAGATTATGGCAAATTGTTATTGTAAAAATAGATTTAATGTAAAAATATAAAAAAAAAAAATATCTGTAATCCCATCAGGAAAAAACGACCTGGATTAGTTACTAGAGGCCAGGTCATATGTATAAAATAATAAAATAAATAAAAAAAAAATAAATAAATAAATCCTCTTTGATTTTGTTTATTATTGTTACTCATAATTTTGTTAATTTTTTTATATGTACGTTATGTTAGTTTTTTTATTAAGGTACATTATGCTGAGATATTGGTGATAGACATATACATATTTTTTTTATTTTATTTATTATTTTTACTTATAAGTGTTAAAGCTTTTTTAATGTTGTTCTGAAGCAATTTCCTCGTGGCATTTTTATAATTAACTATTTAGATGGGAAATAAACTACAATTAAATTGAAAAAATAATTTTATTAACGTTTCGACGCCCAAATCGGGTGTCGTTTTCAAAATACAGTACTATTTTGTATTTTAACAACTACACCCGATTTGAGCGTCGAAACGTTAATAACTTTTTTTTTTATTTAATTGTGGCTTATTTACCATCTAAATAGTTAGGTAGTTAAAGGTTTTGGCCGATTTTATGTTTTACACTGCCTATTTGATAAATCAAAATTAATTGATAAACCAATGATACAAATTCAGATTAAAATAAGACATACGAAATTCTTTGCTGGGATAGCTTTGATAAAAGTAATTGTGGATCGCTCGTTAGTATCAGCTATATATTTCAGTTATGTAAAGACCTATCAACAATTGCAGCTCTGCTATAAAAATATTACATTAATTATACACATAAATTCTGTCGTAGACTTGAAGACTACATAATATCAAATGTGTGCTGAATATAGAAGTAAGAAAAGCGAAACTAACTCGTTGTCCTAGGTGAACGACAAACGCGACAACGCGACACGACGCGACGCGACGCGAAAATATCAAGTAATGGTTGTATTTGTGTATGGCCTACGTTTTCGGGTTAATCAGTCTACGACAAGACCCGACGAAGTGCGAACTTGATTTGTTCGCGACGAGACACGACACAGTGTGACGCCTCATTGCTTTTTTCAATTCAAATTATGCTACGCAATAGTTTATTATATAAATAAAAACTAATAATAACTATATAGTACCAGTGTTTTTTCATTAACATACCTTAAAGTCAGTAACAGCCTCTCCTCAATAGAATTTGGTTTTTGAAAATTACTTATTGATAGTTATTGATAGCTCAGTTATTAATACTCAGTTTAACAGCTACAATGATATAATCGAAAGTGAATAAGCCACAATACTCTTTAAACCAACGTGGATTATTTCATTAATTTCGGATATAAATGATTAAACTCTCCAAATTTACTCGTTCTAAATATATGACATTTGTTGTCTTTCTTTTTCGTTTATGGAATTTTTTAGTTTTTTTTTTTGGAAAAATATGAATTTTCTAGTAACACTGCCGTATACTTCCCCACACTTAAGAATAGGAATGAATAATTGACATCGTCACGTTTGTCCTGGTTTGAGTGATGGAAAGCGACGCGATGCGACGCTACATAAGCCACACGTCGCGTGAATTACTGGTCGCATCGCATCGCAACGCATCGCATCGCAACGCATCGCATCGCGTCGCGTCGTTTTCCGTCGCTCACCTAGGACAACGGGTAAACGAAAATATCTAAGAACATCACAAAAAATCGAGTGGGGAATGTTAAAGAATGAAAATAAAGGCATATTCAGAGCAAGAATAACAGAAAAAATGTGTTGGAACATGAAAGGAAGTTTAAATACAATTTAGAGAAAAATTTATATATTCCTGCTGTTGAAATACTTTGAAAAATGCCAGTAAAGAAATTTGAGAAGAAAGCAACCTGGTTGCGGTCAAACGAAATTAAAAAAAAAAGTAAGAAAATAAGAGAAAATAGGCGAAACGCAGATGTTCATAAAATATGGTTTCCAGAAGAAAGTGAAAGTGGTAGCAAAAGCTAAAACAGAAGTGTATACAAATCTATGCACTCAACTTGATATCAGGGGAAAAAACAAAGATATATAAAACAACCAAATATAGAGCAAAGGAACTTAAAAATTTTAGATAGATTAAATGTATCTAAGATGACACTAATAAAATACTAATTCACAAAAAGGCTGAAAAAAAGGGATAGAAAAAATAATTTGTCAGTTTATTAAATGAATAATTTGAGACAAAACCAGTTGTGTAACGGAGAGAGTAAAAACAATGGTCCAAACGAGGAAATGGTTCAAGCACTTTAAAAAATAAAGAAATGAAAAGCAGTTCGACCAGATTATAATCCTGGATTAGTGTGGAAAGCATTAGGAGAGACAGAAGCAAGTTAGCTAAAACGTTTATTTAATAGAATTATGACAATTTGACACATGTCAGACTAATGAGCGAGTGGTGAGTTTGTGAAAAAATATTCCGTAAAACTCCCTTTTAAGTCCAACTTAACCATGTTTGGAACTGAATTTTGGTCAGTTAAAAAGAAAGAGGAACAACGAATACATGTGGTGGAAATGAAAATGCTTAGATGGATTATTATAGGGGATTATGTTTGGGGATTATATTGGCAGACCAAGAAAAAGATGGTGCGATAACCTAAACAATTTAGGAAGCTAATATTCAAGAAGAAACAGGCTTTAAATCCTACATACAAAAAGGAAGAAAAAGAATGTTAGGGGAAGTCTAGGTATGGCACCAATTGCCAAAGTGAGAGGACATAGGTTAAGCCGGTTTTGTCAAGTTCAATGTCGAGACGTTAATCACCCAATATGAAGAATTGCTGATCTGTGAGTTCCTGATTGGAGTAGAAGAGGAAGACCAAAGAAGACTTGCAGATTGGCTTATGTAGGGCATGTCAGCAAAGGGGATTGATATTGATATGACCCAAGATAGAAACTTATGGAGAAATGTAATTACGGAAGCCAACCTCGCATAGAAATAAACGCACAGAGAATAATGGTAATGCTGATGCTGATGAAAATTCTCTGGCATTGTCTATTGAGTTCAAGTATTCTAGCATTTAGTTTCCAAGCGAAATTACTTAAATATAACTTGTTCCATGTTCCTAGTTTTTTACAAATACTAATTTATTTTTTAAGACTTATTTTTTATTAAAAGTTTTTTCTTTTTTCCTTTTTCTGGTTCCATTCGCCACTTCTCCGAATGGTTTTTTTAGAACTCATCTAAGGCTCTTATTTTTGATGACAGAACAGTCAGTACCAGGTCGAGATATAGGGAAAGAATTTGAAAGTGAGACCAGTAAGACCAGTTCTTTAAAAAAAGAACATACTCATAACGATGATTTTTTATAAAAATCGAAAACGTTTTGTTGTGATGTAGCCTTTTAAGGGATTTTTAATAAAAAAAAAAATTTATACCTTTTACAAAGGATTTCTTTCCAATTTTATACTCATAACATTCATCAGAAAACCGTTCACAAAGTCCGGTACACAAAACAGGAATCTTTAAATATGATTTATCAAGGCGAAGAACTCATCATCATTTAGCCTATATTTGCCCACTGATAAACGTAAGCCACCCGTAAAATTTACCACCCATGATTATATTGAGCTTCTTGTATCCAATTTGTGGTGAGTTGCTTTATATCGCCATTTCAGAATATTTCTGGTCCATCTATCACCCGTCAATATGCCAGCATGTCCGGCCCAAACCCATATAGTCATAGCTATTCTTTCAACTGCATCCGTGACTCCTGTTACTCTTCTTATTTCTAGGTTTGGTACTTTCTCTATATCGATAATACGTATTATTGATTTTTCCATAGCGTGTTGTGTTATTACACAGCCCATAGTCTTATTTAATTTATTGTTTTATCGTCAGTGCTAGCGTAGCTGCACTATATGTAAGAACCGGTAAAACACATTGGTTTACTGACTCTGATGACTAGACTTAAACATATACGCAAATAAAAAGCTATGAAATAGGCGCATAAATATGCAGTATTTTACCCAAAAATATGCATATTTATCTGGAAAATATGCATGTTATCAAAAATATTTACAGTATCTTCACATGTTTTCTTAATTAACATGTACCTGTGTATTTTATAAACTAAGATTATGTAATTAAATATTTGAGTATGTTAACAAATAAACTATATTATTTTGAATTGTGGTATGTAACAATAAATTATCAAATGATGTTCAAAATTTTCTAATAAGAAATTATGGCTTCCATCTGAGTACATAGAAAAACTTCTTTCAACATCAACTGATGTAGCTGGGGCATTTTTCAAATTTACGATACTAGTTGGTTTTAATTCTAAATTAAGTGGTTGGGAAAATGTCCCAGCTACTACTGATGTAATTGGGGCATTTTTCAAATTTACAATAATAGTTGGTTCTAAATTAAGTGGTTCGGAAAATGTCCCAGCTAATACCTAAACCACTTCAGAAAGAACCTGGTAACCACTGTTTTTCCCCATGGTTGCTTTAAAATTTTGGAAAATTTTCTTTCCAATATATATTACTTTTATCGTTTTGACACAATGATAATTTGGAGGATTCTGATTGGGTAATAGTTTTCTGAAGCTAGTTGTTAAAGTATCCTAACTTTTTATTATCCAACATAAGCGTATTAATCAAACAAAAAAGAATGTTAAGAAAACCTGAAGCTATAGTTGGGTTTTAATTTCAGTATTTTATAATGGCTAGAATATTCCACAGGGTGTTAGAAACTTTAAGGAAAAACATAGTTTGATTGGTCCACCCGGTATACAATGAAAATTTATCTGTTGAGCAACAAAATTCTTACAACGATATTGATAAAGTAGAAGGCTATAAAATATTAAAAAAACACTTGAATCGGACACCAGGTTTAGGAAATTCGAGGCATTAAAAATGAACAATTTTTTGGGCCGCCCGTTTCTTTTTGACGCACAGTGTAGTTTTATTTTACGAATGACTCTGAACTGTTTATTTTCGGCATTTTCAAAGCACAATAATTATTCACAATTATAAAAACACGGGTTCACGGCTTATTTTACAACAAAAGTGAAAAGTCAAAATAAAAATTTTTACCTAGAGATAAACTGGCAGATTTTGGAACCCTTGTGCCAAGGAAAAACATGGCAAAACTATGTATAAGCCTCTAAATTTTTTATTAGTTTGAACACCAAGAGATTTTGGCAATCAAAATTTCAAACTATATGCACTTTATGCACACTTATATAAAAATATGCAAAATTGGACATTTTTGCATATTTTATGCAAAATATGGAAAATATGCCATTTGCATATTTGCCTAAGTCTACTGATGACCTAATATCATCAGAAAAACTGTAACAACTAGAATTAAAGAAATGTAATTCCATCTGGTAGCGGGTAGCACTCCTCTATGATCCCGGTAGAGGACAAGCTACTGACTTTCTCCCATGACCAAGTCTTTGGTAGAGGACATATCTCCAACCTATCTTTCCCTCATTTTCCAATCCTTACAAAATCTCGCTATATCTCGCTACCAACCCGCACAAGTCAGCGTCGTAGTGGAATATCTAATCTTCAACATAATTGGCATGGCACAATCTAGAAAAAAACTATTAAAAGTTGAATCAACAATATAGATAGGTCTGGATACCGCGTACGAAAAAAAAGCATTAATAGCAAGCTGAAAATTTTTTAATAGCTTAAAGGTGTCTAATCGGACAAACTTTGATGTATGGGAACACTGGAACAGGGGAAGTTTTAATTGTGGAACGTAATTTTAATTGTGTAACTTTTCATCCTGACAAGTTTAAGATTGTGAAAACTAACAGGTTGTTTTTAAGTTTATACAATAGAAAACTTTATATCATCATCATTCTCTTTGCCTTATCCCTATGCGGGGTCGGCTTCCCTAATTGCATTTCTCCACACAATTCTATCTTGGGCCATATCAATGTTAATCCCCTTTACCAACATGTCCTGTCTTATCGTCTCCCCCCAGCTCTTCTTTGGTCTTCCTCTCCTACTCCTTCCAGGAATCTGCACTTCAGCTATTCTTCGTATTGGGTGGTTAACGTCTCGACGTTGAACATGACCAAACCATCTTAACCTATGCTCTCTCATTTTGGCATCAATTGGTGCCACACCTAGATTTCCCCTAATATACTCATTTCTAATTTTATCCTTCTTTGTCACTCCACTCATCCATCTAAGCATTCTCATTTCCGCCACTTGCATTCGCTGTTCCTCTTTCTTTTTCACTGCCCAACATTCAGTTCCGTACATCATAGCTGGTCTTATGGCTGTTTTATAGAATTTTCCCTTCAGCTTCATTGGAACTTTTCTGTCACACAACACACCACTCGCTTCTTTCCACTTCATCCATCCAGCCCTAATTCTACTGCATGCATCTCCATCTATTTCTCCATTACTCTGTAATACCGATCCTAGGTACTTAAAACTATTGCTTTTTACAATCATTTCACCATCCAAAGATACCATTTTATTTGTAGTAGCTCCATCTTTAAATGAACATTCCAAATACTCTGTTTTTGTCCTACTAAGTTTTAAACCTTTTTCCTCCAGAGCTTGTCTCCACTGTTCCAGTTTTTGTTCTAAGTCTCTTTCACTATTTCCTACTAACACGACATCATCAGCATACATTAAGCACCATGGAATGTTACCCTGTATTTTCGCTGTTATCTGGTCCAAAACTAATGAGAATAAATACGGACTAAGCACAGAACCTTGATGCAATCCTACTTTCACATGAAATTTATCAGTCTCTCCCACACCTGTCCTAACACTAGTCGTTACTCCCTCATACATATCCCTCACAATCTTTACATATTCACCAGGGACTCCTTTCTTATTGAGTGCCCACCACAGAATCTCTCGAGGAACTCTATCATATGCTTTCTCAAGATCAATGAATACCATATGAGCGTTTGTTTCTTTACTCCTGTATTTTTCCATCGACTGCCTTATAATGAAAATTGCATCTGTTGTTGATCTACCCTGCATAAAGCCAAATTGATTCTCGGATATTTCGGTTTCTTCACGTATCCGTCTATCAATTACTCTTTCCCATATTTTCATGGTGTGGCTAAGCAGTTTTATAGCCCTGTAGTTTGTACATTGTTGTATATCTCCCTTGTTTTTGTAAACAGGTACCAGTATACTGCTTCTCCATTCGTCTGGCATTTGTCCAACTTCCATAATTCTATTAAATAGACCTGCTAGCCACCTTGTTCCTGTCTCTCCCAATGCTCTCCATACTTCCCCAGGAATATCATCTGGTCCTACCGCTTTTCCTTTCTTTATTTTTTGAAGCGCTTGAGCCACTTCCTCGTTGGTTATTTTGGTGACCATTGCTGCTACTGTCTCCGTTGACTCTACAGGCTGTCTGTCAAATTCTTCATTTAATAAGCTGTCAAAGTACTTTCTCCATCTCTTTTTGACATCCCTTTCGTGAACTAGTATTTTATTATTTTCATCTCGGATACATCTAATCTGATTAAAATCTTTTGCTTTCTTTGCTCTCTGTTTGGCTATTTTATATATCTTCGTTTCGCCTTCCCTGGTATCAAGTTGATCGTATAGGTTTGAAAACCTATACGATATAATAGAAAACTTTATATAATATATGAAAAAATATTTGTCTGACAAATAGGTTGGGCATTTTAATAATTCCGACACGAATAACATGTCAAATGACAGGAATTGTGTTGATGGCAAATAGCAGTCTGATTTTTGCATGAGAGTTTAATGCAAGGGTAACAAATCAATTGGATTAGATTACAAAATAAATGGAACATTTTTGTAATATGACGTTCCAAACCTGTAACCTGTTCCATTGTTAAATTAAAACGTCCCCTGTTCCAGTGTTCCCGTATATCAAAGTTTGTCCGACTAGACACCAGCAAGCTATTATCAAATTTTCAGCTTGCTATTAATAATCTTTTTTTTTTGGTACGCGTGATCCATGCCTAATACTAAGTATCATTTATAGATTGAATTTTATTAGGTAATGATTTTTGATCGTAGTGTATCTCAATTTAAGCCATCTACCCTTAAAGAGCAAGTCAAATCTAATTCCTTTACAAAATATACATATCGACTTGTCGAGTCTAACATTCAGAATCGTCGTCTCTGGCTCGCATCTGGCTTTGTATATACGTTCTAAGGTCCACTTCGAACGTCCACTGACCGTATACGCGCCTAGTTTGAATGCCCATTGTTTATCCATGCTTCAGATACTTGAAACAAATGAAACAATCGCGACTAACTTTAGTTCTGCACCGTGCATTTCCAAACTGACCACTACCATGAACTTATCTCAACGCCTTCTTTATCACCGTCCTACCGTGTGACGTCCACAATTGCGGGTATCAATTGTTTGTTCTGCTGGACACACCGGACGTGAATACTTGGGGGTTTGCCGGGGGGATGCGGTAGAGAGGACTCTCTCCCTGTATATTGACATTTCCCAGTTTGAATATCTGTGTATTTCGAATATGTTTACCTTTGTTTGACTGTATTTGCTTAAGGATAGATACGTCGGCGAGATCTGGAAAGAGGAACAAAAGTAAATATATACAACTCATTTTCGCAAACTTCAGAAAGTCAAATTATTGGGTCAATTTTTATAATCTTCAAAACTTATATATAATATAGAAATCATATAGACCGGTATGTTTATTGAATACAATGGGAAAATTGCAAGAAAAATTACTATGTAAAAAATTAAATCAAATAAGAACAGAAATTGGATTACATCCTGGTCAGTATGGTTTTAGGAAAGGTAGATCAACAGAAGATGCAATAAATAAAGTATTTGAAAAAGTAAATTTTTTTTTCCATAATCATCACTACGATTATGATTATTACAATTACAATCTGGTCATACTTGACCAATGAGCAATTTTAATCTAACCTAAATTATTAATGTTTCTTAAAATTAAGAGCTTACCCCATAGCGTCTCTTATCTAACCTAACAAGATAGTGCACTATTCTAGCATACACACTAAAGCGCACAATCAGTATGCTCTGCTTTTCACTACCACCTATCACTTAAACTAGTTCATAAGGCTTTGTCCTCTTCAGTCTTCTAACTTGCCCAGTGGTATCGAGGAGCTGGATTGCCTCAATATTCTCGTGCATATGAAGTCGTTGCTCGTGACTTCCTGCCATCTTCTTGATGATTAAATCCACAGTTTCCATTCCTAGGTCCTTATGGAGATCACTGTTTGTAACATACCAAGGAGCATCTACAATATTTCTTAGCATTTTGTTCTGGAATATTTGTATTACTGTTATATTACTTGGTCTAGTACACCCCCATAGTGGGCATCCATAAGTCCATACAGGTCTCAATATTTGTTTGTAAATTAGTAACTTATTATGCATCGACAATGTGGAGTTACTTCCAATTAGCCAATACATTTTTTAAAATCTTATATTTAGTTCTTCCCTTTTTTTCTTAACGTGCACCTTCCAGCGTAGTTTTGCATCTAATGTTATACCCAAATACTTAGCAGTATCTGCATATGGTACTTGGATATTGTTGATTATAACTGGTATATATTCTATTTTTTTGTTGGTGAAATTAACATGGACAGATTTAGTTTCATTCAACCTGATTCTCCATTTTTGTGTAATAGTAAATGAAAGCATAAAAAAGTATGTTTTAATGATCTTTATAGACGTGTCTTTTGACAATCTTTGGTGGCCGTCATTCTTTGAAAGACTTCGAAGAATGAGATGTCCAAAGAATCTGTACGGAAGTCTCAGAAACTACTGTCAATACTGATATGCAAGCCTAAGCTGTCCAACAGGAAAAATGACAAAACATATCACAAAAGGATGTCCACAAGGATCAGTATGTGGACCTATGTTCTGGGATGTAATGCTAGAGGAACTGTTGGAACAATTGACTATAGATCCTGAAGTACTTGGAAGCATAGCATATGCAGATGATTTGTTGTTGATCATAGATGCCAACTCCAGAAGAGAATTAGAAAATAAATCAAATGAAGTATTAATAAGAGTAAATGATTGGATGAATAAAGTAAAATTAACAATATCAGATTCAAAAACAACATATAGTTTAATTAAAGGAAATTTAGAAAGAGATCCAATTATAAAAATTAGAGGAAAAACAATAAAAAGAAAAAGGGAAACAAGATATTTAGGTATTATAATAGACGAACAAAAATTATTTACAAAACGCATGAGTTGTGTCTGTGAAAAGGCAACAAAGATCATGCATAGCATTGCTAGTCTAGCACAGAAGGAATATAGAATTTCGTTCCGACAGATGAGAATATACCTAAGTACAATACTTGCATCAATTGTAGGGTACGGTTCAAGTGTATGGGCACATAGATTAATAAATAAAAAAAATGCAGAACAATTAAATAGAGCTCAGAGGGGATTTCTTGTAAGAATGACGGGAGCATTTGGAACAACTGCAACACAGGCACTCACAGTTTTAACTGTAGTAATGCCAATGCATTTAGAAACACAAAAAAGAGCATGTAATTATTGGCTAAATATGAAAAAATGATACAAATAATAGGATTAGATATAAGAAATAAAAGAGAATTAAAAGAAATAATAAATAGAAAAAGACAAAATGAATGGGAAAATTTAACAAAATCTAGACGTTTATACAATTTTATACCAATATTAGAAAACATTCCAAATTATTTTAATCCAAAACAAGGTTTAGTACACTTTTTAACAGGACATGGACCGTACCCAATATATTTGGAAAGATTTACCTTAAAAGATGATGCATATTGTGAATGTGGAGAACTAGGTACACCAGAACATATAGTGTTACATTGTGAAAATACTATAGAAAATTAAGAACATAGAGAAATGAGAAGAAGATTAGAAAGAATTGAAATAAGAGATATATTACAAAATGAAGAATACTTTGGAATATTAAACAATCTAACAGAAATAATATCTAAAAAACAACCAGAAATTTATAATAATAGAAGAAGACAAAAAATAATCCAACCCTGATGAAGTTGAGTAAGATAAAGTTAAAATAAATAAAATAAAATATAAATTCAAAAATAGATATTTACAATTATAATAATCATAATTCAATCTAAAATAAATAAATAAAAATAATAATTCATTAAATTAAAAAAAAACTACCAACTCTCTTCTGAAAATAGAGGGACTGCCTTTATAACTTAGAAGGGACTTGATAGTACCAAAAATATTTTAACAAATATACAGTGAGCACGTAAAGGTTGGAATAAATTCATTTTCTCGAGAATGGACGACTTTGGAAAAAAATTCCGAAACAGGTCAAATTTTGTTTTTAAATTACGACTTTTTGGCATATATATCATACTAGTGACATCACCCATCTTGGTGTGATGACGTCATCAATGATTTTTTTAAATGAGAATAGGGGTCGTGTGATAGCTCATTTTAAAGGTAATTTAATTCTCTATTCAGCAATATAAACATTAACATAATTATTTATACAGGGTGTCTAAAAAAAATTTTTTTAATTAAATTTATTGACATAAAAAAAAGAATTTATTTTATTTATTTAATTCAAAATACATTTTACTGCTCTCAGAAAACAGCAAAAAAATTTTATTTGAAAAATAATCATTGCTTTTCGCTTAAATTAAATTTCAAACTGTCAAGAGGCAAGTGGATGGCTGCTTTAATATTGAATTTAAGCAAAAAACAATATTTATTTATCAAATAAATATTTTTCCTGTTTTCTAATAGTAGTAAAATGTATTTTGAATTAAATAAATTACACACATTCTTCTTTTTGTCAATAAATTAAATTCAAAAAAAAATTTTTTTGGACACCCTGTATAAGTAATTATGTTATTGTTTATATTACTGAATAGAGAATTGAATTACCTTTGAAATGACCTATCACTCGACCCCTATTCTCATTTAAAAAAATCATCGATGATGTCATCACGCCCAGACAGGTGACGTCACTAGTATGATATATATGCCAAAAAGTCGTAATTTAAAAATAAAAATTGACCTGCTTTGGGATTTTTTTCCAAAGTCGTCCATTCTCGAGAAAATGAATTTATTCCAACCTTTACGTGCTCACTGTATATTGTTTAGTTAAATTTGTTAATAGTAGATTATACCACGAGTCAATAATGATGGCTATTATTCCCGAGGAATATTTACGAACCGAGCCGCGTTAGCGGCGAGGGAGTTACATTCCGAGGGAATGAGAGCCATTATTGCGAGTAGTATACTCTACTTTATCTACGACAAATTAATTAATTTAAGATTTTTAATGAACAACTTTATTTGTTAAAAACATTAAAATTAGTAATAGTACAATTAATAAACTGAATTGGTTGAGAATCATCATTAACTTTAGTAGAGTTTTTAATACAAATATTTGGGATCTCGATTGCTGTAGAACAAGAAGATGGTACATTACTGTTTATCTCTTTAGCGATAGTATCTGCTGTAGTCCAGATCAACGTCATGGTTTATTCTCAACATAGATTTAATCATTGAATAGAATGTCCATAATGAAGACGGTTTATATTTTGCACTTAATTCAGCGAAATAGGCCAGCAGAACATTTTCGGAAAATGATTTCGCGTTGTTTCGAACACGCCATTCGTTGAAGGTTGCGTACGTTTTATTATAAATGGATTTCGATGTTTCAGGTATTAAGGTAGATGCTGTTGCTGTAGCTAGTTCTACAATTTCTGGTGGTGTACAATTAAAAGATTCTTCATTTTCGTCCATCTCAACACAAACTGTCAAATATACTATTCGTTTGACAGTGACACTTTTTGAGGTTGATTATTTTGTTTCCGTGGTGAATTTTGTGATTGTTGTGCCAGAGGGATTAATAGCTATTAATCCCGCATTATTAATCCCTAAGGGATTATTATATGGCATTATATTGCAAACACAAGTATAATACATATATTATGTATCAGTCGTAGATAAATGTAATTAATAGATTATGGCAAATTATTAATTGTAAAAATAGATTTAGTAGTTTAGTAAAAGATGTAAAAATATAAAAAAAAAATATCTGTAATCCCATCAGGAAAAAATCGACCTGGATTAGTCACTAAAGGCCAGGTCATATGTATAAACAATAAATAAAAAAAAAAAAGAAAAAACCTTCAAAAATTATTAATTTTAAGATATAGTAAAAGGTAAACAATTAACCTTAAAGCTTAGAACAAAATACGAATATCTAATAAAATTTCCCAGTCATTCAGTTCACCTAAAACTAGTAGACTTAATAGTCCAGGGCGCATCTGTTTTGAGATGGACGTTGAGAGGTGACTCAAATTTTTTTGCAGAAATTGCTTGAAAATAAATCAAATAATAATATTTGAGTTATCCTCCCTCTCAAAAAGGTCCGGAACATTGTTTAAATAATCAAAATGTCAAAAATTTAAGGAAAAATTCGATTTTTTTCTTGGTTTTTTGATTATAACTTTAAAAGTATTCATTTCCGAAAAAAGTTGTACTGACATAAAAGTTGCGTAATTAAATTTCCTACAATATAGAATTGGTTAAAAATTTAAAAAATAGTCACCCTATTTGCAAAATAGCAATAATTGCGAAAAAACCATACAACAACAAGTATACGAATTTTACGTTTTTCAACCATTTATGCTACACTTAGGACCTTCATATTTCTCCCTGAAAAACTCTATGATACAGTAAAAGAATACTGTAAATTTCATTAAGATCGGTTCAATAGATTTTGCAAAATAAATTTTGCAATCCAGCTTTCGCAAAAAAAAAATTCATTTTTTCAAAATGGTACAGGACTGAAAATAAAGCAGATAGCAAGTTGAATTTTTTTTGCTTATAGAAGTGTACTGTACCTTTCATTTGCAATTTTCAAAATTAAAATCGATTAATTACCACAGCGTCAGAAAATTTTTGAAATAAACATTAATTTTTGGTGCTACGCGCAGGACAGCGGTGTTCGATTCACAAAAGCTGATTTCCACCAAAATTTCTTCCAATCTTCATCTAATATATTATTTTCTTACTCTATATTTTGTTGTATTTTAATATTTTAATTCCACAAAAATTAAACTAATTTTATTATTGTTTGTGAAATATTGTTTAAACAATTGCATATGTTTAAAAATAGTAAACTTTTATTATTTAAGTTAAAATATACGAACAAAGAAAGTTTTTGCTAATAAAAGTGTCATTTCAAAGGATAGAGTATGTGTTTTTTTTTGCAATAAACAAATTTATTTATTTATATCGAAATGTAATAAAAATTAAAATGTATCAATCATTATCAAAGGTCATTGAAATGCCCAATCAGAGCAAACTATCCGCTGTCCTGCGCGCAGCACCAATAATTAATGTTTATTTAAAAAAACTCCTGACGCCTTGGTGTTAATCGATTTTAATTTTGCAAAATTGCAAACGAAAGGTACAGTACACTTACATACGCAAAAAAATTTTTAACTTGCTATCTGCTTTATTTTCAGTCCTGTAAACATTTTGAAAAAATGAATTTTTTTTACGAAAGCTGGATTGCAAAATCTATTAAACCGATCTTAATGAAATTTACAGTATTGTTTTACTGTATCATATAGTTTTTCAAGGTGAAATATGAAGGTCCTAAGTTTAGCATAAATGGTTGAAAAACGTAAACTGCGAATACTTGTTTTTGTATGTTTTTTTCACAATTATTGCATTTTGAAACAAGGGTGACTATTGTGTAAATTTTTAACAAATTCTATATTGTAGAAAATTTAATTACGCAACTTTTATGTCAGTACAACTTTTCTCGGAAATGAACACTTTTAAAGTTGTAATCAAAAAACCAAGAAAAAAATCGAATTTTTCCTAAATTTTTTGACATTTTGATTATTTAAACCGTGTTCCGGTCCTTTTTGAGAGGGAGGATAACTCAAATATTATTATTTGATTCATTTTCAAGCAATTTCTGCAAAAAAATTTGAGTCACCTCTCAACGTCCAAATGTACTAATATTTTTACAGATGCGCCCTGGTCTATAAATAATCTTCTTCCTCCTCATTATTATCAATTCTGCCTGTTCACTAGCGGATAGATACTTCTTTGGAAGGTTGTCACTGTATCTTTTACGCGGTCGGTCGATACTTCTTCTACGAGTACCGATTGGTGATTTATCTCTTGATGTTTTGATCACACGTGTCTCCTTCATTCTGTTTATGTGGTTATTCCATTCTTTTTTTATATTTAGTGTCCATTCGTTTACACATTGTACGTTACATTATCTTCTAATGTCTTCACTCCTCTTTCGATCTCTCAGCGTATTTTCTGCAATTCTTTTCAGTACTCTCATTTCTGTCGTTCCTAGTAGGTAGTCTTTTTGATGGCTCTATCGGGTCTTGTTTCTGATGCATAGTGTAAAGGTGTATCAACATCCAATATTGAGATCAAGACATATTCATTTAATTCTTAAATGTACTAGAAACAAAACCAAAACATACACATTTGTTTACATTTTAGTAGGTGACCTAGATTTGTTAGAAGCACCAGTTTCGTATGTCATGGCCAAGCTGAGTCGGCAATATATTTGTTTATATACTTATACACAAAGGCATCGTGATGTCCCAACTGATTCGTTAATTAAATATCATTCTTAATCCAGGTGCAATCGCAGATGGTTTTACTTTAAGCACACCAACTAGTTACTAGCGTAATAGTGATTAAATAAACATCTTATGAGTACTTAGTGTATTCCTACCCCTAGCGAGGTTTATCTCCACAATACTACAACCTATTCTATTATAATAGGTCATTACTGATTTTACACTAGCTTTGTAACCTGTTTCGTTCAGTGTTCATATGCCGTTTTCGCCATATAGTGCTATTAAGACATCCTGCCAGTCTATTTGCTTTTTGTACATGATTTCTCACTTCATTGTCTAGGTCTCCATAGCTGGACAGTGTCATTCCAAGATGTATGACGTTCACAATTGCGGGTATCAATTGTTTGTTCTGCTGGACACGCCGGACGTAAATACTTGGGAGTTTGCCAGGGGGATGCGAAAGAGAGGTCTCTCTCCCTGTATATTGACATTTCCCAGTTTAAATATCTGTGTATTTCGAATAGGTTTACCTTTGTTTGTCTGTACTTGATTAAGGATATATACGTCGGCGAGTTCTTATATTGTAAGATAGGAGGAAGGACAAAAATAAATACATCCAATTCTTCAGAAAGTCAATTATTTGGTAATAGCTATTTGTATAACAAGGGAGGAAAGTGCTACTTTTCCTCCCGAGAATGAAGTTTACTGCCCGACGCGTAGCGGAGGGCGGTAATCATTCAAGGGAGGAAACGGCACTTTACTCCCATGTTATACATATGGTTTTTCCTCAAAATTAATAACAAGTCATTTTTTATTTTTACTTAATTTATTTATGTAACTAACCAACAAAATTTATTAAAACTAAAACTAACAAGTAGGTACGATATAACTGTCAACTGTCAAATATAAGTCAAATTATTAATGTAAACATTGTTAAATCAAAATAACAATTTACTGTTTTTTACCATTCTGCAAAAGACAGGGTGTTTTATAAATAAACGTTAAAATGTATAGATACTTACTTCATTAATGTACTTTTCCTCCCTAGGGAGGAAAACTACAACTTTGCTCCCTACAATCAGGTCCGGAAAAGTATACTTTCGGTACAGGTAGGTGGAAATAGCTATTTTTATAACAAGGGAGGAAAGTGCTACTTTTCCTCCCGAGAATGAAGTTTACTGCCCGACGCGTAGCGGAGGGCAGTAATCATTCGAGGGAGGAAAAGGCACTTTACTCCCATGTTATACATATGGTTTTTCCACCTTCCTCAAATAACAAGTAATTTTTTCATTTTTACTTAATTTATTTATGTAATTAACCAACAAAATTTATTAGAACTAAAACTAACAAGTAGGTACAATGTAACTGTCAACTGTCAAATATAAGTCAAATTATTAATGTAAACATTGTTAAATCAAAATAAAAATTTACTGTTTTTTACCATTCTGCAAAATACAGGTTGTTTTATAAATAAACGTTAAAATGTATAGATACTTACGTAATAGAAACTAGATATTGTACAGGGCGTCAATAAGTTATATTCCATGAATGAAATACCATGACGTCACTTTTACTTTTTCTCCATAGGGAGGACAGCTTTGCTCCTTAAAATCAAGTCCGGAAAAGTATACTTTCGGTAGAGGTAGGTGGAAAAAATTTTTATTCTACAAATTTTTAATTGTAATATAAAATAGTAAAATTTAAACAATTAACCATTAAGCTTAGAGTTTGGATTAATTATAATAATAATAATAATAATAATAATGGAGTTTATTCGTAGAAAATAAATTATACATATAATAAACTCAGTTCCTCACTGAACTTGTACGTACAACTTGTGCGTGAGGGTTCAATTTTGATTGTCTTAAAGAACACTAATTAATTTTAAAATTTACAAAAAGGAATCAAATAAAGTTTTTTTCGTTCATCTGTCTCGAAATTTGGGCTCCTCTTCTAACTAATTTAGTTACTATTACATGTTGTTTTTCGGACCTACGAAAATTTCTCATAAAATTCAAGAAATGATTGCAAAACGTTTTCTATGGGACTTCTCTGGTGGGACTTCGTTTTTTATGAGCATAATCATTACTTTTTTAATGTGTTTTATCTATTTTTACAATAATTTTTACAAATTTAACACGTATAAGTGACATTTCAAAAAATTCATTTTTGACATTTTTTAATTAAGTTAATATAATTAATTAACCATTAGAGGAAAATCCGAATGTCAACTAAAGTTGTTCTTGAAAAAAAAAACAAGAATAAACAAAAATTAGTGGACTTGAAACTGAACCCAGAGACACCTGATGCCCGGCTTAATGCTAAAGCATGTCGTTTGGAGTTTGAAGGGTTTCTCGCACTCAACTACTTTAAACAGGTTACTCGGATGTTTTCGGGATTGCTGCATACGAATACGTCATCAGAACCGACTCCAGGAATACCTAGTGCCTAGGGTCACTGCTGAGGCACGCCATCTTCTGGAGTTCGAGGGTTTTCGGCACTAAATTAATATAAATAGATTAGACATAGATTGATATAAATAGATTAGACTCTTTTATTTCCATCCTCTCTCATGCATTTTCCCAATCCACATAGTTACATTGCCATACCTCGTGTCTCGGATTTTTTCGGGTCCCCATGCATTTCTTGATCTGGTTGTTCTTCTACTACTATTTTTTAACACTATTCACTAATTTCCCTCAACAATATATCAACCTGTTTATTCCATTACCAACTATAAAATTTCAAATTTTCAGTTAACCCACTCAATGAATTAGTTCATCAAGATCTGTGATTCATATTTACAATAACCCCAACTTTCAAACTATAGTATATAAATATCATTCCAATGGACACACACCCTAACTAATTCCTATGGTTGCCTCTTATGACATAACTCATTAACTTCATCTATTCAGTTTCAAAATAACAATTGTTCGACACATAATTCACTTTACATTTCTTATATTATCATTCAGGTTTTTCCCTCTTTGACTGGATTCTTTTAAATCATAATTTTAAATTTTCTGACAACATCTTTAAGTAGTTATCATTAAACAACTAATATTCTTTCAGTATTTTTAATTAAAATTATAATTTCAACCTATCATATCAGGCAACCACCATCACTCGTTCTCAACTTGATTTTGCTAAACAATCTTCTAGTCTAAGAGCTAGAAGCGGATTTTGTGCGTGATAAGTAATATGGAAAAACTATACGGGGATATGTTGAATTAGTTGTGTACATGACTTTCACCAACGGCCGGAAACCAGAGTTGGGTCCGAGGGTAGTTAAAAGGGGTCAAAGTCGCGGATTTTATTATTTTTTTTATGACGCTCATGATCGAGATAGTGCACCAAAATTTGGGAGTAAGTAGGTCATGACGTACCTAAGTAAATTCTCTAGGGGCTCAACGCTGCGTGGCCGACAAAGGGGTGGGGGTAGGGGTAAATATAAAAAATATAAGGGGTTTTTTGTGACTTTCGTGATTGAGATAGTGCACCAAAATTTGGGAATAAGTAGACCATAACATAACTAAGTAATATGCCCAGAGGCGGAAACCAGAGTGGCGGATGAGGGTAGTTATAAGGGGTAAAAGTCGCGGTTCTTATTATTTTTTTTTGTGGCGCTCATGATGGAGATAGTGCACCAAAATTTGGGAGTAAGTAGGTTATGACGTAACTAAGTAAAATCTTCAGGGGCGGAACGCTGCTTGGGGTACAAAGGAGTGGTAGGCAGGGGTGAATATAAAAATATATGGGGGTTTTTTTGCCGTTCGTGACCCAGATAGTGCACCAAAATTTGGGAATAAGTAGATCATGACATTACTAAGTAAAATCTCCAGGGGCAGAACGCTGCGTGGGGGACAAATGTTGTGCTGCGTCACAAAAAAAATAATACACACTGCGACTTTGACCCCTTAAAACTGCCCTCATCCCCAACTCTGGTTTCCGGCTCTGGGGATTTTACTTAGCTAAGTCATGGTCTATTTATTCCCAAATTTTGGTGCACTATCTCCATCTAGCACGTCGCAAAAAACCCCTTATATTTTTTATATTCACACCTACCCCCATCCCTTTATCGGCCACGCAGCGTTCCACCCCTGGAGATTGTACTTAGTTACCTCATGACCTACTTATTCCCAAATTTTGGTGCACTATCTCGATCATGAGCTTCACAAAAAAAATAATAAAAACGGCGATTTTGACCCCTTATAACTACCCTCATGCCCAACTCTGGTTTCCGGCTCTGAGGATTTTAATTAGTTATGTCATGGTCTACTTATTCCCAAATTTTGGTGCACTCTCTCAATCACGAACGTCGCAAAAAACCCCTTATATTTTTTGTATTCACCCCTGCCCCACCCCTTTGTCGGCCACGCAGCGTGCCACCCCTGGAGATTTTACTTAGTTACGTCATGGCCTACTTATTCCCAAATTTTGGTGCACTCTCTCGATCATGAGCGTCACAGAAAAAAATAATAAAAACGGCGAATTTGACCCCTTATAACTACCCTCATCCCCAACTCTGGTTTCCGGCTCTGGGGATTTTACTTAGTAGTATCATGAACTACTTATTCTCAAATTTTGGTCCACTATCTCAATCACGAACGTCGCAAAAAACTCTTTATATTTTTTATATTCACCCCTACCCCCACCCCTTTCCCCCCTCCCTAAACCATAATAATCGATGTAACCTATTTCAAAAAGTTGCTAGTTTCTTGTACTAAGCAGAACGTAAGTATTACAACATTTTTCTTTAACCTAGTCACAATTTTAACCTTTTGCATTCATCCTAACGTGGAAATACTTCGTTCTACGCACTGAAGATGATCTGATCCAGAATGAAAACGTTTTGCAAATCTTTTGGATGACTTTTAATGTTTTTTAATAAAACTTTTTATACCATTATACAAAGGAAGTTTTACTTCTGTATGGTTTTTTAAAAATAGATTACGCGGGAGTTTTTGGTGTGCTGAACATGAATATGCCATCGAGATGACCTCCGAAAACCGTAAACGCTCGAAATTCCAGAAGATGACGTCAATATCAGTCACACTGAGAACTAGGTGCTCCGAGGGTAGGTTCTGATGTCATTTGTGTGTTCACCAACCCCAAAAAGACCCTGTAATCTGTTTGTACCAATTTAGTGCCGAAAACAATCGAACTCAGAATATGACGTGCGTCAGCAGTGACCCTGGGCACCAGATGCTCAGGGGGTCGGTTTTGATGACGTAGTTGTATTAAGTAATCGCAAAAACCACCGAGTAATCTGTTTGTATCAATTTACTGCCAAAAACCCTCGAAACTTCAGATGACGTGCGTTACCAGTAAAGTAAACCTGGGCACCATGTGTATCAGGAGTTAGTTCTGATTGCGTATTCGTGTTCAATCATCTCAAAAACCTCCCGAATAGCAAAGTATGACCCTTAATATTCTGATTTTGACATACAGTATTGCCCAAAATAAACAGTACTGAAACTGAAACACAGATGTATCTTTGTGCGCGCTGTCATAAACAAATTAACTAGTATAGACCTGTCGAGTAATCTTTAAATAATTACTTATTAAGGTCTAATTGTTAAAAATGGTGTTAAATACAGAGGAGAAAGTGTTTCTCGCGGAGCATTATTTTCGCTCATACGGAATCGGCCGACGTAATAGTGCAAGTCTGCTATACATGTGTGGTGTGATCAATTCACACAACAGTTTAATAAACGTTGTCCAAGTAATGCTGTAATTTTGAAGGTTGTTGAAAATTACAGCATTAGAACATTTATTAAACCGTTGCGTTGTGTGAATTAATCACACACGTATTGCAGACTTGCACTATTACGTCTGCCGATTCCGTATGAGCGAAAATAATGCTCCACGAGAAACACTTTCTCCTCTGTATTTAACGCCATTTTTAACAATTAGGCCTTAATTAGTAATTATTTAAGGATTACTCAACAGATCTATACTAGTTAATTTGAATATGACAGCGCGCACAAAAATACATCTGTGTTTCAGTTTCAGTACTGTTTATTTTGGGCAATACTGTATTTATGGACTTTTAGATGCATGTTATTCGCTTTAAAATGAAATTCTGCATTTACACATCGATCCATTTTCCTATTGAAGACTTTTTCCTGACATCATCCTGAACACAATGCAAAAAGTTGCAAGTCTTTAGGTACTATACTTAAAAATCGACTTATTCCGTTATTTTTAGTGCTAGATGCCCTGGTCTTAATACTTTTAATTAAATTTCATTAGTATTAGTCCAGAAAGCCACTGCGCATCCGCTAGGAAAAATATTCTAATTCGGATTTTTTGCACAGTCTTACTCAAAAAGGACTCCTTTTAATAAATTTGCATGTTGCCAGGACCAAAAGGTAGTCAAAAATTTTTTAAACGTTTTTTTTTGTTTTTTTCCTAAAATTATTTTTTTTACATGGAAAAAGTTAGGTTTTTTTGGATCATTCCAAACAGAAAAGGTCTTTAGTGACTTTTCTCTAAAAATGATAGTTTTTGACATATAAGCGATTAAAAATTGAAAAATTGCGAAATCGGCCATTTTTGACCCTCAAAAACTATGTGAAAAACTGAAAATTTGAATGTTGCCAAGATAGGTAGATAAAGTTGATCAACTTTATAAGGAAACGCCCCTGTCAGACTTCATTAAATTACAAAGATTGCAATGGGCCGGACATGTGATAAGAATGGGAGAGGATAGGCTACCAAAACGAGCACTGAATGCTAGAATGCAAGGAAAGAGACCGGTTGGGAAGCCACGAAAGCGCTGGGAAGACACAGTAAACAGCGACGCACAAGCCCTTTTAGGAGTCCGTGTATGGAGAAGAGCAGCCACAGACAGGCAAGGGTGGAGGCAAAAAATAAAGGAGGCCAAGGCTCAATTTGGGCTGTAGTGCCGTAGAAGAAGAAGAAGATAGGTAGATATTCTTTAAACATCGATTGATAAAATCCCGAAGAGTTTTTTGCAATACAATATTCAAAACTCCTTTGTTTTTTAATTGCTAATCAAGCGTGCGCGACACTATTTTCTACCGACAGTATGGTGCAAATGAAAGGCATAAATTCGTTATTTCGTAAACCGGCGACTTTAAGGAAAAATCCCGAAACAGGTCGATTTTTATTTTTAAGTTATGATATTGTGGCATATATGGTATACTAGTGACGTCATCTATCTGAACGTGGTGACGTAATCGATGATTCTTTTAAATATGAATAGGGGTGATGTGCTAGCTCATTTGAAAGGTTCTTCAATTCTCTATTCAGTAATATAAACATTTACATAATTATTTATACAGGGTGTCCAAAAAATTTTTATTAAATTAAATTATTTGACAAAAAAAGAAGTAGAAGGACACCCTATGGGTAGAGGGAGAGAAGGGCGTAGAGAAAAGTCACTAAAGACCTTTTCTGTTTGGAATGATCCAAAAAACCTAAAAAAACTTTTTTCCATGCAAAACAAATAATTTTAGGAAAAAAACAAAAAAAAAAACGTTTAAAAAATTTTTGACCACTTTTTGGTCCTGGCAACATGCAACTTTGTTAAAAAGAGTCCTTTTTGAGTAAGATTGTGCAAAAAATCCGAATTAGAATATTTTTCCTAGCGGATGCGCAGTGGCTTTCTGGACTATATGGTATACTCTGAAATAGTTATCATAAAAAACTAGTATTTTCACTTTATATTATTACTTCTATTGGTCATAATTTCTAGAATTAAACAAAATGTCGACAAAAATGATTTGACAAATTTGAGGACAAAAAAAATATAAACGAGTTATTAAAATTAATGTTAATGTTCCATTAATTATTATAAACGTTAATAAGAACTATAAAAATGTCAGTATTGTATTTTAATAATTGCTATATTATTTTTCAAAAGCACAATCATGTTATGGTTGAAAAATTCTTCAAGATATCCGCTAACTAATGCAAATAGTAGAAAATGATCAATTTTCTGAAGGAAGTGGTATATTAATTAAAGGGATAGGATTACCAAGTAAGTCAATACATTCTGCAAAGTAATACTTTGTCGTACTGCTCCGATAGATTGGTTCCGAACAAAATAAAGGATATGTAGGTATTATAGGATTTAAATTAAAGACAATAAAAGATTAGGTAACCATTGGAATATTATATTGTAAAAATGTGTATTGTTGCTTCAGTTTCACTTATAACAAATACACTCATCAAAATATTAAACCAAAAAAGCAAATTTTTCTTGCAACCAATTTTAATTTAATTTATTAATTTATTAAATAGCAAAGTTATGTACAATAATAAAATGTACAGTTTTACGTTTTGTTTTATATTTCCTGAGAAAATTTGCCATACTAATGTAAACCTTTCACATATTATGAATTTTCCGCGAATGAAAAAATAGCTGGTCATTTGAGGAAATATTTAATAGTTATTTATGATGTAAGTGTTAAAAGTACACGTTTGCACGCATGTGAAAGTTTGCAGAATGAGCGATAGCGAGTTCTGCAATTCACATGACTGCCTTAAAAATGTACTTTTTAAAACGCATATCATACAATATTTTTTCTACAAACGTAATTACAGTACAATATTTACAAAAACCTTTACTTGAACTTGACTGACATTCCATTTTTATATTTTTTTGACATTACATCAAAGTTGCCTACACGGTCAATACGAACTGCAGTGCCATAAAAATTTTAAAGCACTACTGACTTAAAGTAGCATTTTTAACGCTCGTATGTAGTGCTAAAAATTGCATTTTTAACACGGTTGTAGAAAAATGTGCTTTAAAGTAGCTCTAAAGTCTACAGCAATAGGAATACGTGGAATCAGGAAACATAACAAACACAATAAAAGGACGAGGTGGTGGAACAATGAAGTTAAGACAGCAGTGAAAAAGAAGAAAAAACCATAGAAAAAATGTATTGAAAGCAAGCTGGAAGAAGATAAAGAAGAATAAAAAAGGCTGAGATGATTAGCAAAACAGACAATCAGCAGACAAAGACGTAGGAAGAGTTTGGAGAAGATTTACAGGAAAACTATGAAACAAATAATAGAAGCTTTTGGACAGCAATCAGACATACACATAGGTAAAGAAAGGATTGGAAAGTAATAGATAAAGACATATGAAATATTGAAAGAATACTACGAAAATAAATTTAGGAATGAAAAAATATACGTTGACTAGACTAGAATAGACTAGAAATAAAACATATGAAGATGGCGAAAACAAAGAAATAGAGTAATACAGGAAGTATCAAACATAAAATCGGGCAAAGCTAGAGGAGATGGTGACATAGACCCGGAAATGGTAAAATAAATGGGAGAAAATAGGATAAATGGCTATGAAAAATATATAAAGAGGCATGGATAAAGTAACAAATCCCAAATGACTGCCAAAATAACCTTACAGTGCCAATATACCAAAATGGAGAACACGTTAACTGCAAAAAGTATAGAGCAATAAATATGTTTGTCATCGGCATTTTTTAAAATATACATGAAAATAGTAGAGAAGAGGCTAAGATTAGAGGAAGAAAAAGAACTGGGAGAAGAACAGGCAGCATTTAGATCAGAAAGACAAACAACCGATGACATTTACATCATTAGAAATATGATAGAAAGCCAACGTAGTAATAAAGTGAAGACTTCTATTGTATATTGCTACATTTTATTATTTTTTTAAAACGTTTTCGGTCAAAACTGACCATCCTCAGTGTGAAAGGTCCAGTTTAGTTGCAATGTAACTAAAAGGTTTTTACACGTTACAGTGTTTAGCATATTATAAAATACGGCGACATTAAGTCGATGGATGTAGAATTAGATACTACATGTGGATGTAATTCATCCTTGCTCGAAGGTAACGATCAACTGAACAAACAAAAACCTTGAAAAATTTTGAACGGTAAGTTGTAAGTTCACTAACACTTCTGCAACTTAATCAACTGCTTCATTCAAACTAGAAAAAATAGAACAGGTCAAAACATTAGTTCGCTTTATTCGTAGAACTAATTTCACCCTGTATACGAATTTTGAAAACTCTGATAAAATTTTACAAGATAGACAAATAGGTAATGGCATACGTATTATTTTTTTGCCCACAACATTACTTAATTATTTAAACAGTTTAATCTTAAAAAAACAGTAAAAGAACAACCTGTTATGATTATATGGGGTTAGCCACAGTTTGGTTGTAATGACCATTACATATTTTACCTACAAAATACTTGACGTTTCAATTTCCACTCCGAAAATCGTTATCAAAAGTTAAGAGAATTTTTTTGAAAAAGTTTGTATAACAAAAGCGCCAGTTGTTGTTATTTAGGTTAAGTTATATCACAGAATAAATACAAACAGTACGTATATTATGATGCATTTTTACCATTTGTTTCCTTCTCGTACAGATCGTTGAAGAAAATAACCAAATTAGTAAGTTTTGAAGTATCCTGCAAGGAAAATATTTGGAAAGCGAGGTCCAGGAAGAAGAAGAACATCCTGGTTAAAGAACCTCAGAACCTGCTTCAACACAACATATTTGCAGCTTTTCCGCATTGCTGCAGATAAAGTGAAGATTGCCATGATGATTGCCAACATTCGTTACGGATAGGCACATCAAGAAGAAGAAACATTGAAAGAAGCTGAAAAGAAATCCGGAAGCAGCAATACCAAAATAAAAGAATTAATAAATAATTGCCAGAAATATTATTTCGGAGAATGCTATTTATGTATCGTACTCGTAAATTATTGAGTATATATGAAATAAATGAATTATTCGTTCAAATTTCTTCGCGAACATGGATATATACGGGAGTTAGCCAAGAATATATACGCGTATTTATTCCGGCAGCCAACATATCCGGATTCGAGAGCATTTAGCCGGTTTCCGGTCGGAGCGGAAACACCGCCGAAGTGCTCATCATGGCAGTGTGGTCTGCGTGGCTCGGCCGGAATTCAGCGATAGCCCTACACCTCAAAATCCAAGGTGGAAAGGAACAAGTAGAGGGAGAAAATGTATTCGAATGTGCTCGAAAATTTGATAAGAAGCCGGACGTTAAGTTTGTGGTTTGTACAGAATTAAGTATGTTTTAAAAATTAGTATGTATCTGAACAATTCATGGGAAATTTATTATTGCAAACGTTTCTATAAATAATTTCTGGAAGCAGTGTTTCATATATTCTCAAATACAGGGTGTTAGTAAATAAGTATGAACAATTTTAAGGGCTAATTCTACATGAAAAATTAATACCCGTTTGCTCTATAAACATATGTACGCAAACGCTTAGTTTCGGAGATACGGGGTGTTGAAATTTTTATTTCAAACTGCCAATTTATTTATTGCTCTAAGACCAAGTGAGCTATGAAAATGAAATTTGGTTAGTTTTAGGAGGTAGTCATTACGGATTTTTTGACATACAATTTAGAATTTTGTATTCATCATTGGCGCGCCTACGGGCAATGGTCTGAATTTTTTTAAAGAAAAAAATAGTACGCCACTGAGATATTTTTAAATTCCACGTCTAATTTATGATAAAAAACCTTTCTTGCCTTTTTTCATATGATGCACCCTTTTTATGCAGAAAAATAGAACATCTTGGCGCGTATATTTCATTTCTTAATACATCATCAAGAACTATCCAATATAATAATACTAAACTAGAACAATAACAGAAAATATTACATACTAATAAGATTTCAACTAGGTGCAAAGCTGCAAGAAATGTTTAAAATGAGCTCCTTTACAGATAACAGAAGAATTTTATATTCATCATTGGCGCGCGTACGGGTAATGGTCTGAATTTTTTGAAGAAAAAAATAGTACGCCACTGAGATATGTTAAACTAAAAATCATTTTTGAATTCTTCGTTCAATTTACAAAAGATATTTCTTTCATTTTTTTCATACGAGGCCCCGTTTTTATACAAAAAAATAAAACATCTTAACGCTTACCAAGTATTTGAGGTAGATTCCATATGCATAGAAACTTAGTTCAAATACTTTGTAAAAGTTAAGATGTTTTATTTTTTTGCATAAAAACGGCGCCGCATGTGAAAAAAAGGCAAGAAAGATTTTTTGTCGTCAATTGAACGAGGAATTCAAAAATGATTTTTAGCTTGACATATATCAGTGACGTACTACTTTTTTCTTCAAAAAATTCAGACCATTACCAGTACGCGCGCCAATGATGAATATAAAATTCTTCTGTTACCTGTAAAGTAGATCATTTTAAACATTTCTTGCAGCTTTGTACCTAGTTGAAATGGTATTAGTAATATTTTCTGTTATTGTTCTAGTTTAGTAATATTATATTGGATAGTTCTTGATGATGTATTAAGAAATGAAAAATATACGCTAAGATGTTTTATTTTTCTGCATAAAAACGGTGCATCATATGAAAAAAATGCAAGAAAGGTTTTTTATTAGAAATTAGACGTGGAATTTAAAAATAATTTCTAATTCGAAATATCTCAGTGGCGTACTATTTTTTTCTTTAAAATAATTCAGACCATTGCCCGTAGGCGCGCCAATGATGAATACAAAATTCTTAATTGTATGTCATAAAATTAATAATAACTATCTCTTAATCTCACCAAATTTCATTTTTATAGCTCAACTGGTCTTAGAGCAATAAATAAATTGACAGTTTGAAATAAAAATTTCAACACCCCGTATCTCGGAAACTAAGCATTTGCGGACATATGTTTATAGAGCAAACTGGCATTAATTTTTCATGTAGAATTAGCCCTTAAAATTTTTCATACTTATTTACTAACACCCTGTATATTCTATATTTCAAAAATGAATAACCATTTTTAATTTCGTTGCAAAACGAAAATACAGCCGCACCATATTCTAGTCCAATCAGAGAATGCAACAAGCACCTCTACCAAACCCCGGCGTGCAGTCACGGATTGCAACGAACGAAATAGCATAGATGCCCTAGCGGCAACTGCTAGCAAAAGACTAAGTTTTCAATCTAATAGGACATAAAACCAACGAGAATTGGAGAATGGAAGTTTACCGCGCTGAGCAGATGGGACGTGAATTATAAATTGTAAAATACCCTCATCTGCCTTAGTCTCAGCATCCGTTATGGCTTGCAAATTGTAAAAGCCTCGGACGTGTAACCAGAGAAGGTTTCCGTTGTTTTCAGTCTGGTGGGATGTAGAGTAACATTATGTTGTTTTATATGCCATTAGATTGAAAACTTAGTCTTTTTGCTAGCAGTTGCCGCTAGGGCATCTATGGCATTTCGTTCGTTGCAATCCGTGACTGCACGCCGGGGATTGTTTTGGTTGGATCAGAGAGAGCAGCATATGTACCTCCTGATGAGAGACTAATAAGTTTCGAAACCGGTAGAGGTGCTTGCTGCCCTCTCTGATTGGACTAGAATATGGTGCGGCTGTATTTTCGTTTTGCAACGAAATTGAAAATGGTTATTCATTTTTGATTTACATGTTTACTCTGATTGCAGTACGAAGGGAACCATTCTCGTTGGAACTTTACCGCGCTGAGCAGATGTGACGTGAATTATAAATTGTAAAATACCCTCATCTGCCTTAGTCTCAGCATCCGTTATGGCTTGCAAATTGTAGAGAAGGTTTCCGTTGTTTTCAGTCTGGTGGGATGTAGAGTAACATTATGTTGTTTTATATGCCATTAGATTGAAAATTTAGTCTCAAATTCTATATTATTATACTTACTACGGCTTAATTCCATATTTATACATTTACCTAAGAACAAAACAGAGATATACAGGGTGTAACAAAAATACAGGTCATAAATTTAATCACATATTCTGGGGCCAAAAATAGTTCGATTGAACCTAACTTACCTTAGTACAAATATGCACATAAAAAAAGTTACAGCCCTTTGAAGTTACAAAATGAAAATCGATTTTTTCCAATATGTCGAAAACTATTAGAGATCTTTTATTGAAAATAGACATGTGGTATTCTTATGGTAGTAGTATCTTAAGAAAAAATTATAGTGAAATTTGGACACCCCATAAAAATTGTATGGGAGTTTTGTTCCTTTAAACCCCCCCAAACTTTTGTGTACGTTCCAATTTAATTATTATTGTAGTACCATTAGTTAAACATAATGTTTTAAAAACTTTTTGCCTCTTAGTACTTTATCGAAAAGTCAGTTTTTATCGAGATATTTTGAATATTTGTCAAATCCACCACATATTTGTATATGGCAAAGTACGATTATGGAGACTTGGTAATAATATGAAAATTTATTTATGATTTACATTTTTAGGTATATTTTGAACCATATTAAAAAAGAAGTAGTATCTCGATAAAAAGTGCCTTCTCGAAAAAATACAAAGAGGCAAAAAGGTTTTAAAAACACTGTGTTTAACTAATGGTACCGCAGTAAAAGTTTAATTGGAATATACACAAATATTTGGGGGGTTTAAAGGAACAAAACCCCCATAAAATTTTTATGTAAACATATTAAAAAAGAAGCCGCAACTCGATAAAAACTGCCTTATCGAAAAAATACTAAGAGGCAAAAAAGTTTTAGAAATATTGAATTTAACTAATGGTACCACAATAATAATTTAATTGGAACGTACACAAAAGTTTGGGGGGGTTTAAAAGAACAAAACCCCCATAAAATTTTTATGGGGTGCACAAATTTCACTATAATTCTCTTTTAAGATGTTCCTGCCATAAGAATTATACATGTCCATTTTCAATAAAAAATCTCTAATAGTTTTCGATATATTCGAAAAAATCGATTTTCATTTTGTAAGTTCAAAGGGCTGTAACTTTCTTTATGTGCATATTTGTACTAAGGTAAATTAGGTTCATTCGAACTATTATTGGTCTCAGAATATGTGATTAAATTTATGACCTGTATTTTCGTTACACCCTGTATAAGGACCACAGAAGTATAAGCTTAATTTACTATTCAAGGTATTTGTAAAGAATTTACCCTATTTTCTATTGGCATTTTTAGAAAATTCTATTTGCCTTTAGAAATGTTCTTGGTATGAGACGAGCACTTTTGCATGCATGTATTAATTTAAAGAGCTAGGAATGAGAACACTAACATTTTCTTTGACTCTGAAAGGGCATTTAACAGAGTAAACAATGAATATCTCAAAAAAGCATGATTTTAGAATTATAGCCAACTTTATTAACAAAGTAAAGTTTAGCATACTACGAAGAGTCCGTCAGGGATGTTATTGAATCGCCGATTGTTATAGCCGAATCGTTATCGCCGATCTAATTGAACATTTACTCTGAGTAACTCTTTAGAGAAGCTTTGGAGGACATGAATATGAAATATCGACTAATGGGATTTCCATAAATAATTTCAGGTACGCTGACAATACTGTTTAACTTGCTAATAGTCCAGAGGTATTTCACCAATTAATTGATAGAGTGGAATCTATTAGCAAAACAGTATGGGATAACCATCTTAACATAAGATAAGGACAAGATAATGACCATCATCAAAAGTCCTACCATTAACCATCAATTCTTTTTTAGCAAGGAGATAATAGCAAGAGCAAGAGTTCATAATTTCACATACAGTGGAACCCCGATAAGTCGGCCCCCGATAACCCAGAACTCCAGCTAACCCGGACCGATTTTTATCAGACAAACATTTCAACAATAAAAATGTATGTAATATAATATTTGAGAGATAATGGGTATTTGTGTAATTTGAACTACATATACCATAGTAAAAATGACTCATGGTACACCACATTCATTGTCGTGTTATCGAAAACAACAGGCACCTGTAGTGTAGTATCCTTTATTTATTTGAAACTGTCTTAGCATTGTTTAGAAAACACTAAAAGACTATTAAAATTATTTTTTAACAAAGGTCTTAGTCACGCCTGTTATTAAATAACATAACATCAGAGACGGTATTGTGTGTAGTAAAATCGTATTGTTCGCATCCGTTCTGTAATCGTCCATCGTTCGTAAATCTATTCAGATTTTGTGTTTGTGTTTTTTTTGTCTACGTAAGGGCAACAAAACGTAAAAATGTTGTAGTGACAATGGAAACGAAACTAGAAGCATTACATAGAATTGATAAAGGCGGATCTTGCAGCATCATATGGTGTCGGTGCATCTACAGTATCGGATTGGAAGAAATGTAGAACTAAAATCGAGGAATTTTGTTTCAAAATGATAATAAAAGACAGTTTGGACAATCGGTGCAAAGCTAATAAAGCTAAAAATGAGACTCTCGACGACGCTTTGTAAGTGTGGTTTTGTGAGGAACGCGAACGTGGTTTACCAGTGTCTGTGTGACAATTATAACGGAGTTTATCTGTAAGCATACCATATTTTATTAATTTTTACCATTTTCTCCGGCTAACCCGGATTTTCGATAACCCGGATTGGCCGCGGTCCCGATTAATCCGAGTTAACGGGGTTCCACTGTATATGGGTTGAACATGAAAATTGGAATGAATCGAGTGATGAAGATTAGGATCAATCGTGTCAAATCCATATTAGAATCCAAAAATCAACAAGCATATTATTTAACAAAATAAGGAATGTACTTTATAACTTGCGGCTTAATATACATATCAGATTGCGGGTGCATAAGTGCTATGCATTGTCTACTTTTTTGTATGATGTGAAGGATTTTACCTTGTCAGAAGCCACCAGTAAAAAATAACAGCTTTCAAAATGTGGTGCTACCGCAGAATGTCACGAATTATGTAGACACAACACATCAAAAATGAAGCTATCTTGCAGAGGATAGGTCAACAACAACCATTTTTAAAAGTGAAACAAAGAAAATTGTCATAGAACGGTCACATAATGCGAACCGAAAAATACCATGGCCTTCCACTTATGCAGGACAAAGTGAATGAAAAAAGAGCACTAAGCACACGACGTATTTTGTGGCATAAGGACTTAAGACAGTGAACTAGAAAAACCTCCTTGCGATTATTTAGGAAAGCCGTAATAGTGTTGTGGATTAGAGCAAATATTGTATTAGAGTCTAATGCATTTGATTAGAGTGATTGCCAACATCCAAGGTGGATAAGACATTGCACGAAGAATGATTGTTTTTATCCCGTTCTAGTGTAAGTGTTACCCAATAAAGGAAGAAGAAGAAGTGTAAGTGTTACATTCATAGATATAACAGAATAGATTAGGCCAGTTCGAAAAATAGCGTAACGCGGAACAGTTCGGGTCGGTGGTCTATCTATCTCTCTCTACCGGCGCTTAGCTTTCTCTCTCTAGCATATGATGGCCGCCGCCTGTGTGTCACTGTCGTTCCGTTACTCCCACATCTTGGTAGATACGCTCACACTCGCACGACAGACAAAGATAGCTAGACCACCATACTTGATATTGGCGTTACACCCCGATGCATTGAGTGGCATATGACTGGCCTGATCTATTGTTGACATATCTCTGGTTACATTATTCCTTTCAATTTGGCATATTGACAGACAGTTTTGGTTGTATTCACAGACTACAGGCCATTCCAAAATGCTGTCAAAATTAAATCAATCTGACAACGGGGAGGCAAACATAAATATTATTCTATCAGTTCTTATATGTTTTAGAAAATTTAATTGCGTTTCTTTGTAAGTTTGTTTTGTATAAGGACTAATTTAACATTATCAGTAGAAGAATTAATCTAAAAAGATAATATGCCTCATTTTTGTTATGTTTTGAAATGTGAAATGCGAAGTATTCATGATAAAGTTCAGTTTTATAGATTACCATCAGTACCTACTACAATTTAAGCGTAAAACAAATTAATAAGTTTTTATCTGAGAGACGAAAACAACGGTTACTACATGCTGTAAACGTCCTTTAAATTTGCTAAGTAACTAATAATTAGGTCCATGTTACTTACGCTTGGAAAACGTCTAAACCGTAGATTGACCCAGACCCATTGAGGGAAAGTGTACCTGTATTATTTATTTTGCGAATATTTTGCTTGTACCTACCACTGTTTGTCTAGGTACCTACTAGTAGACGGAGAGCTAGAGGCGAGAAATCATCGTCATAAGTAATATGGAGTTTGGCATGTGAAATGTGTCTATTGTATATTGATAACTATGACCCCTTTCAGGCTGACACCTCAGTGGATACAGGAAGTAGCAATAAGGGATGAAAGGAGAAAGTTGGTGCAGTCATTAAATGTTTTCACCTTCTATTTTGTTAAACCTCCATCGATTTGCATGAAGATTGGTGAGTAGTTAGAGCATAATTCGACGCTGCCAAGTCAAAACGGCATAAACGCCAAAATGACCACTTTTTAGTTAGCTGCACCAAAAAATAGGATTTTAATTTCCGCACCAGACAGTCAACGCGGTATAACCCCAGACAAAGTGAAATAGGGGTAATATTGGTTTAAAATTTTTACAAACGCCAGTCTAGTCACACACGTGAACACCGACGTGAACACCGATTGACATAATCGCCAGTTCCCGTAAGATTATCATTGTGTACAGTTCGGTCCAGTAATAATAGTAATGGTCCAAGAGCTGTGAGACATTTTTGAGTAGGTATTTTAGGCAACCTGAAATTTTTTCAGGTGACTCTTCCATAATAGCCTAATACAAAAATGCCGGTCTGGCTGGAGGGTAGCGGTTATTTTCCCCAAAAATCCCCCCCAAAGTTAAAAAAAAAGGGTAAAAATTGTTATTACAAAAAATATCATTCATACGACTCGAAAGTAAATTTAAATATTCAAATGTAAAGAAAATAAACAGGCGAGGCGATTTGAGGGCTATTTTAACTCTGCAAGATACTTGCATGGGCGCCCCAGGATTATTTTCAGGGGGTGCATCTGAACTTCAGAAGATTTCATCTGAATCTGTACATACTATTAACGAGTATAAAATATACAACTATACATGCATAGCTATGTACATTCCTTCCGGACAGGGAGGTGCAATTGTTATTTCGACAGGGTATTTTTTAAATTCAAAAATAAATATTCTAAAAAAGACAGGTTTTTTTTGGTGAAATTTTCCAATTACCATGTGATCAAACAAATTACGCGTGCATATAAATGAAAACAGCTATAGATAAGACGCAGTCTGAGAAAGAACCTATACCGATAGCTGTTTGCGTCCTCTGTTGTAGCTGAGCGAGTCCGTTCGCTCGAGAAAAATCACGTGACCTGGCGATATCCATGTTGTTGTCCTCGAAACGTTAGAGTAATTATTATATATTATAGTTTTTTAAAAAGACAAATTTATAATTATAAATATACAGGGTGAGTCACCACTAACGGGACGGAAGATTACAGCGAAATGGTAAAAGATTTGAAAAAAATTTTAAATTAATAGTTTGTAAGTTGATAAAAGCTACATTTTAAAATTATTTTGAAATATACAGGGTGTCCCAATAAATGGCGGCGTATCAAAGTTATATTTTTTCTTATGGAACACCCCATATTTTATTATATTTTTTAATTGTCCGCAAAAAATAAGGTATAGTTTCATAAGGCTTCCCTATACCTATGTACAGAGTGTTCTGAGTTATGTTGACTTTTGTTAAAATGTAAAGTTTTAAAAGAAGACTTATTCTCAAGTTATTTAAGTAATTATAAAAACATTACTTTTACATCTAAATAGTTGGATATTGGTTGAATGTATTCCATGATTAATTATTACACATTTGTCTACAGGGTGTTCAAAATTTATAGTTTCATTATTGGAGTATTCAATGTGTCATATGATGCTTATTTTAAATAGAACACCATGTATATTAATAAATAATTATACTAAACAAATTTACCTCTTTCGAATGGTATATAAATGTCCTATACCTAGGTGTCATAGTTTTTGCGTAATTTACAATTATTTAAATTCTTATTGATTCTTGATTATTACACATTTATTTACAGGGTGTTCAAAATTTACAGTTTCATTATTAGATTATTCAATATAGCATAATATGATGGGTATTTTATTAGAACACCATGTATATTAATCAAAGATTGTACTAAACATAGGTTCCTGGGTTAGGAAGTGCAGCATTTACAATATTTTTAATATAACCTTATTTAAAAAAATTCATCTTGGTCAATCCTGGTGACCTAGTTGGCCAAATATATGGACCGAATCTATCTATCCATTTATTTCTAAATTTTATGCAGAGGTTGTTCTTAACATCACGTCAAAAATAAGCAGGAGCTCCGTCCAATTGGAGCAACATGTTTGTTCGCACGCTAAGTGGAAGGCTTTAAGAAGGATTCAAAAAAATTGTTTTAAGAAATTTAAAAAAGTTGCTCCATTCAGATTTTCGTCAAAATATATGGGTCGATGACGTACTGTCTCAGAATACTGCCCCAAATATTAACACTTCATCGGTGTTGGCGATCAACAGTAAAATGTTTGTTTACTGTATCATAATAAAATTAAAGCTATGTCTATTAACTAGACGATTATTATTAAAAGTAGGTAGATTTGTCTGTACACAATACATTCTTAAGAAAAATCAGGATCTTCTCCAAATTCTAAAGTCTATAAACGAAAAGTTAAACGTTCCTCTTCTGTCTAATACTGGTGTAGTTGAGTTTTATACGGATAATAGTGGTTTTTTATGTATTCTACATACACTTGTTTGACTGGTCTCCAACTGACTCGACATTTTTCACGTAGCTACTAGTATTTGGGTTTTTCGTAACAGAAAGCAGGACATCAAGTTCGTTGACGTCATTAAAAATAAATGGTTTATTTTTATTTAACTTTTCCTACCTATGCAACATTACCAGCAGCACGGAATCTATCTAGAAATTTCTCAAAAACGTCCTTTTTTGGGTGTCTTCTATCAGGATACTTTTAAGCGTAAACTTTAGAAGCTAAGAGAAAATTTTAAAAATATTCCCCAATGCAAAGTAGCATGTCTACTCTTTCATAGATAGTGTGATTATTCATTTTTAGGAACAATTAAATTTTAATGTAATTGGCTCTTCCAAAGCCATTTTTAAGTAAAAAAATTGAATATCATACACGGATTTTTATAGTTTTGATAATTACCAGACCGTACTGTCATAAACTGACAATGTCATACAATGACATTAATAATCTTTTGTTTTAAAATCGATTTACAGATTAATAATTTAAATTAATTGTAAATTACGCAAGAACTATGACACCTAGGTATAGGACATTCATATACCATTCGAAAGAGGTAAATTTGTTTAGTATAATTATTTATTAATATACATGGTGTTCCATTTAAAATAAGCATCATATGACACATTGAATACTCCAATAATTAAACTGTAAATTTTGAACACCCTGTAGACAAATATGTAATAATTAATCATGGAATACATTCAACCAATATCCATCTATTTAGATGTAAAAGTAATGTTTTTATAATTTCGTAAAAAACTTGAGAATAAGCCTTCTTTTAAAACTTTACATTTTAAGAAAAGTCAACATAACTCAGAACACTCTGTACATAGGTATAGGGAAGCCTTATGAAACTATACCTTATTTTTTGCGGACAATTAAAAAATACAATAAAATACAGGGTATTCCATAAGAAAAAATAGAACTTTGATACGCCACCATTTATTGGGACACCCTGTATATTTCCAAATAATTTTAAAATGTAGCTTTTATCAACTTACAAACTAATCAATTTAAATTTTTTTCAAATCTTTTACCGTTTTGCTGTAATCTTTCGTCCCGTTAGTGGTGACTCACCCTGTATAGGTAGAAAAGTATAAAACTATAAACTAAATTAATTCTGTGTCTGAATCTTGTACTTCTTCTTCAAACTCCTCATCTAAGCTTAAATATTCATTCTCTTCTTCTTCGTTAGACTCCCCTCGAGACTCAGATTCCTCTTCTACATGGTCTGTAAATAATTATAATATGCATTTAGAATTAATTAAAAATTAATTAGTGATTAATAAGTTGAGTTGCTACGTATTCTCCGTCCTTTTATACGGAGCCGAAAACCTGGACAATCACGGGCGCATCTGAAGAAAGACATGCCGTTGTTGAGATGTGGAGTTATCGAATAATGTTAAATATATCATGGATACACGTAACGAACACGGAAACAATAAGAAAAATGAAAAAGGTAAAAGTACTTTGGTCATATACTAAGAAATAAAAAACGTGATGTGATTGGTTATATAAGGAAAAGTATTAAGCATTGGTTATATAAGTAAGAATACGTAGCAAATCAATCAATTAATCACTAATTAATTTTTCATTAATTCTAAATATATATTTACATACAACTATTTACAAATCAGGTAGAAGAATCTGAGTCTCGAGGGGAGTCTGACGAAGAAGAAGAAGAGAATGTATATTTATTTTAGCTCATTTTTCTTTCCTTCATAGTGTTGAGTATTTCTTTTGCCTTTTTCATCTTACTTAATGTTTCCGTGTTTGTTAGGTGTTGTTATTTTTTACATTATTCGGTAACACCACATCTCAATAATGGCAAGTCTTTCTTCGGATGCGCCCGTGATTGTCCAGGCTTCGACTCCGTATAAAAGGACAGAGAATACGTAGCAACTCAATTAATTAATCACTTATAGTTTATAGTTTTATACTTTTCTACCTATATATTTATAATAATAAATTTGTCTTTTTCTATCATATTTGCAAAATCTATTACTTAAACCAACAATTACTTAAAAACTATAATATATATAATGATTACTCTAACGTCTCGAGGCACAACAAAATGGATATCGCCAGGTCACGTGATTTTTCTCGAGCGAACGGACTCGCTCAGCTACAACAGAGGACGCAAACAGCTATCGGTATAGGCTCTTTCTCACACTGCTGCTTACCTATAGCTGTTTTCATTTATATGCACGCGTAATTTGTTTGATCACATGGTAATTGGAAAATTTCACCAAAAAAAAACCTGTCCTTTTTAGAATATTTATTTTTGAAATTAAAAAATGCCCTGTCGAAATAACAATTGCACCTCCCTGTCCGGAAGGAATGTACATAGCTATACATGTATAGTTGTATATTTTATACTCGTTAATAGTATGTACACATTCAGATGAAATCTTCTGAAGTTGAGATGCACCCCCTGAAAATAATCCTGGGGCGCCCATGCAAGTATCTTGCAGAGTTAAAATAGCCCTCAAATCGCCTCGCCTGTTTATTTTCTTTACATTTGAATATTTAAATTTACTTTCGAGTCATATCAATTTTTACCCTTTTTAACTTTGGGGGGGATTTTTGGGGAAAATAAACGCTACCCTCCAGCCAGACCGGCATTTTTGTATTAGGCTATCATAGAAGAGTCACCTGAAAAATTTTCAGGTTGCCTAAAATACCTACTCAAAAATGTCTCACAGCTCTTATACTATAAAGGTATGTATTTTTACAACTTTTATGGATAAGTAACATGATATTACTTACCTCTGCAATATTTTCAATTTGTATTGATTTTTGAAGCGTAAATACACTGAAATTCTCTAAAAACTATGAGGCGTTTATGCCAAAACCAAATATTTACATCGTGGTTGACACAAGCGCCATTCCTCAATGGTATTCTTATGGAGGTTTCTTATTTAAAAATTGCGCAAATAAAAAGTTTATTTTAAAATTTTCTATTGTAATTTTGTACTAGTGTGATGAACAATTCATTTTGTATTACAGCATATAGTCCAAATCAATTTTATATAGCTAAAAATGGCGATCGATTTTTGGCGTTTATGCCATTTTTTGTTGCAGATGAATAGCAGAAGTAAAAAAAATAATGGCCTTAATAAATGACAATAAAACATATACCGAAGTAGTAAAAATGATATACAGACTGACAATAATTCCCCTATATTCCTCTTAGAGGTTTATGATATTTATAATGCCAACATTGCAGAAGCTTTTAGCAATGACATTATCATCTTTGAGGAACCACCAGACGTTGCAGTAGAAGAAGAAATATTTAGTCACGATCTCACATCATGTTTCAACTTAGCAGCAGATAATGGTTTGGGTGGCGGTATAAGTAGTGATCAAAATAAGGAAAATACAAGCAATCAAATCAATAATGATGTTGAACCAAATATTGACTGTGATTATGAATTAGAATCCGCTATTATTAGATATCCGCTCCTATTTGCGAATTATTTACTTTTAAGTATTTCATCCTAGCATCAAAAACATGTTTAAAGAATTTAGGGTATTGTTTTTAACTTAGAATGTATTTTTGGTTTAAAAAAATAAAGCCTATCAAAAATCTTCCTAATTTCATAATTTTTTCTGGTTGGCATATACGACAATTTTTAGTTTTCGTTTTTTTTTTCATTAATGGCATATATCCCTTTTAAGCGCCATATTGGCTAACCTTACAACGATGCGATCGACACAAACGCCAGAGGTAAGTTTGGCATATTCACCAATGTTATATCTTGATTGGACATAAGCGCCATTTTCTAGTTTTTAATTTATTTCAGACAGTATTTTCAGCTACATTCATGTTCGCAAAATATTAAAATTTGAAAAAAAAATCATCAATTTTTTTGAGTCACTATGCAGATAAGCAGAATTGGTAAAAATAAAAATAATCAGTTTTTTGTGTTTCCTGAAAAATCAAGTTAATGTCGTTTATGCCGTTTTGGCTTGACAGCGTCGAATTCAAGAAACAAAACTGATATGGTGCCAACGTGCGCTTTTACCCTGGGGGTGGATGCCAGCCCTTCTCGGGGGTGAAAACTATTTTATTAAAAATAACGCCACTAATCGATAGAGGGACAAATTTTAAGCAAAATTTGTTACTTCTAATTATTAAAATAAATCAATACTTTTTGAGTTATTAAAGATCAAAGATTTGAATTTTTCGTGAAATAAATGCATGATGTAAAGCGGTTTTTCGTGAATAATTCAAAAACTGTAAGTTTTATCAAAATAGTTATGATTACCAAAATTGAAGACAATAAAAAATAAAAGAGATTTCTTATTCGAAAAACCTTTGAGAATTAATAAAAAGTGAGTTATAGGTGATGGAATACATATTTTTTTCGGCTAGTACCCAAATCTAAGTATTCAAGCTAAAATAACGGGAAAGCGGTGCATTTTATAAAATATATTTACTGAACACTTGTCAAAGTACTCAAGAATACCTATCAAGTGAGCTCCAGATGAAGTTTATAACATCAAAGCTAAGCAAGTGATGATGAAAATAAGAGAACCCTTTCGAGTTTTTAGGAAAAAGTGAAAATTAAAACATACGCTATTTATATATTTATTTTCAAAAAATTTTTAACAGAATAATTTTTAAAGGAATTTCGGGAATGAAATTAGGATTATAATTTATTATCAAGTTCGTTTTATTACAATTTAAATATAACAAGTTAAAAATGAGAGCATTATTATAACGAAAACTTTCTTTCTTATGTATTTAAATTCCTAATATGAAAGTTGCTATTATGAAAAGTTGTTTAGAATTAAAAATTATGTTTATTGTGCAATTATATCCTACTATTTAAATATTATGAGCTATAAAGGCACTTTACTGAGCGAATTTCTTGAGCGAAATTCATATTTTTTACACATTGACTAAAATCGATACAATTTTATATAATTTTATGTTTATGATTGCATCTTGGATTTTAGACCGTGCAGATCTTTTTACGAAGAATAATTTTTGTTCGTAAAATTAATAATAAAAGAGTTATAAATGAAAATGATGATTGTTAGCTATCTCTAATTTGAGAAAAAAATTAAATATTTTCTTTTTATTAGAAGAATGTAGCTAATAGTTACATTATTATAATAATTATTAATTATTTAATTATAATAATAAGAACTATTGCATATATTAGAACACAGTTTTTAATTCCAAACAATTTTTCGTAGTAACAATAATTTACAACAGTGTGAAAAAAAGGTACTTTAATCTTGAGCGAAATTCATATTTTTTAAAATACCTCCTAGAATATAGATAAAATTTGCTATCTGATGATTGAATCGTAGGTTTTAGACGATGCAGAACTTTTTATGAATTATAACTTTATTTCGTAAAATTAAAAATAAAAAAGTGTCCCGTAATATATGTGTCCAACTTAAGTAGACCCACTGTATATTATACAATATAATATACATAATACATAAATCATTGGGTAGACAGCACCAAAAATTTGTAACCTGCCATTTAACATTACTTACATTAAAATTAATAAGTAATATTTATTTATTTGATATTTCAATTCTTTTACAGTATATATGAAGTAATATTATTTTTGAAATAATATGTATGTTACTAAAATATTATTTTTATATTATTTCGATGTTTAATCGAATTTTTTCTATCGATATAAACTTAGTGGCAGTTCTAGCCAGGGGAAGGGGGGCAGCTGCCCCCCCTTCAGTTTTTACAGTAATTTTGTACTGTAATTCTCGTTAAAAAGGCACGTTATCTTGTTTATTCACCGGTTGTGTTCCCTTGCCCCCCACTTTTTTTGGTCTAGAACCGCCCCTGTATAAACTGAGTATGTACAGAAACTGAGGGTGTCCAATAATGGGCACATTTGACATAATATTCAAATACATTTTTGCTATATTTTATATAAATGTCTTAAAACAATTTTAAAAACTTATATAAATAATATAATAAGCTCCAAATTTTTGGAGCCTAAACTTTGAAAAATGTTTGTAGCATAATGTTTAATGGTATCAACTTTTCCGGGAGCTCATTTGATACATATTTCTAAGTACTTTGACAACTGTTCAGTAAATATATTTTATAAAATGCACCGTTTTTCCCGTTATTTGAGCTTGAATACATAGATTTGGGTACTAGCCGAAAAAAAAATATACATTTCATCACCTATAAGTCACTTTTTATTAATTCTCAAAGGTTTTTCGAATAAGAAATCTCTTTTATTTTTTATTATCTTCAATTTTGGTAATCATAACTATTTTGTTAAAACTTACAGTTTTTGAATTATTTATGAAAAACCGCTTTACATCATGCATTTATTTCACGAAAAATTCAAATCTTTGATCTTTAATAACTCAAAAAGTATTGATTTATTTTAATAATTAGAGGTACTAAATTTTGCTTAAAATTTGTCCCTCTATCGATTAGTGGGGTTATTTTTAATAAAATAGTTTTCACCTCTGAGAAGGGGTGGCATCCACCCCAAGGGTAAAAGCGCACGTTGGCACCATATTAGTTTTATTTCTTGAGGTATGCTCTAACTACTTACCAATTTTCATGTAAATCGATGGAGGTATTAGGAAAATAGGAGGTGAAAACATTTAATGACTGCGTTAACTTTCCCCTTTCATCCCTTATTGCTACTCTCTGTATCCACTGAGGTGTCAGCCTGAAAGGGGTCATAATTATCAACATACAATAGACACATTTCACATGCCAAACTCCATATTACTTATGACGATGATTTCTCGCCTCTAGCTCTTAGACTATAGCAACATTTGTATTCTCTACCAACGGCTTTATATGCACTCATGTTTATTTATTTACTGCTTAAAACTAAATAAAGCCGTACAAGTACTTCTACAGCTAAAAACTACACAAGATCTACAACAAAATATTGGAAAATGGAAAGAAACATGGGATGCAAATAATATATTATACAAACACAATGTTTGGCAGTTTTGCCTCCCAAACGTCAAAGTCTTGGAATGCTCTATTCTAGAACATCAATTTGGACAGGCTTTGTTCATTACTATACTAAATTTACAATCAAAATGCAGTAGAAATAAACAAACCAAGACACGTTATATGCTACTAGGAGAACTTCCGAATCATAATTTACAATTTATAAACTTTGGAAATCATGATTTGGGATTTAAAATGTATATAGATTGTAAATTATGATTCGGCAGTGCTCCTAGTACCATTTAATGCTACTAGGAGCATTTAACGCTTCTTGGTTTGTTTATTTCTACTGCATCTTGATTGTAAATTTAGTATACATTATATTCTATATAAAATAAATAAAAAGTAAGAAAAGCCCAATCTTAGCATCCTTGTATTTAGTGTATTATATATTTAATTTATTTGTTTCCTTGATAAATTATTTAATAATACAAATTTCGTAACGTGAAAAATCACTCAATTTCTACCCTTCAGTAAATGCGAAAAATCCCTATCAATCCACTTAAATCAAGTCAATAACATTTTGGGGATTTGAAGTATAAAATTGAATAGTCACCCTACTATAAAAAAAACTCCCTCAAATTTGTCTATAAACCGTCAAAGTTTTCCCATATGAATTGGAAACCCCTGTGGTCAACTGGCTGGTTTCATCCCCTTTACAAATCTTGAATTTAAAACAGATTTTGCAAGCGATTGAATAAAAAATATTGTGGTCATAACTGCCGTCTTTTATTTTCTGCCGAGAACGGACAAATTGGTTTGACAAGAAAATTTGGGTTTCTAAATTGAATAGCAAATTTATTATACTCAATATTTATACAAGGAAGAATAAGTCCAATAGGAAAAAATAACCGTATTCGCGGTGTGCAAGTACTTGGAAGGGATACGCGAAACGATCGTGCGCGAATAGCGGAGAAAAATTTCAACTTTTTTAAATAATTCATATTGTCAATTGAAATTGTCAAATTGACGTACATTTCATAACTATTGTCATTTAAGAAGAAAAATTATATATTGCTCCACAATATTGATATGATATGCATAAAGGTAAATTTAATTAATTGTATTTTGCTTGCAGTACTGCATTTTAATAACTAATTTTATTTACTACATACAATTATTTACGTTTTAGTAACATAACCTAAATCTTATTTTTTCTCCTTATTATTTTTTTTGGACTATGCCCTTGACAATTATCCAGTAACCAGGACCATATGATTGGCCAATATAATTAAATGTGCGAATAAAAGTGCAGAGCGTAGAAACCAGGTGTCGCTTTTCCTAACTTGCACGGTCCCAATAATATTGAATTTCAGGTAGGTTTATGAAAAATTAACATTTTGTTTCTTAAATATATTCCCTTTATGTATATAATAGATTTGTTTATATGTTTTCAAGTACCTTCTCATATAGAAGATCAGTAAAAATTTTGCAATTTTCTTTATGTTTTGAGTCCTTCTACACTTCTTCTTCTTCTATTTGTATAGAAATGACTCTGTCTGTTTTTTCAATGTGCCTCCAATAATTTGTCATTCCATCGTTTTCGTGGTCTTCCCACTGATCATCTTCCTATTGGGGAACCGGCCTTACCACTCTATTTGTTGTCATTCGGCTTATGTGGTCATTTCAATCTACTCTTCTGTTTCTAACTAAGTTATTAATGTTCTACATCTTGCACCTCTGTCGTATATATGTACTTCTAGCCCTGTCCCATAGAGTCTTACAATCGATTTTTCGAAGGGTTTTCATCTCCGCTGTTTCGAGCAATCTTTTTGTCCTATCTGTGTCAGGTCGTGTTTCTGCCGCGTATGTCATTATTGGTCTGATGACTGTTTTGTAAATTCTGCCTTTCATTCCATTTCATTTATATTGAGTCATTCAGGTAACCTGCGGCTCTGTTTACTCTATTCATTAGATCTTTCATTTCTGGGGCTTTCGGTAGCTAGATAGTGTGGTGCCTAGATATTTAAACTCCATCACCTGTTCTACCTATTATCTGACCCTCCAGCTCCAATTTACATCTTATTGGATTTGCTGTTATAACCATGCATTTTGTCTTTTTTGGGGAAATTACCATGGTGAATTTTCTGGCGGTTATATTATAGTCCAGAAAGCCACTGCGCATCCGCTAGGAAAAATATTCCGATTCGGATTTTTTGCACAATCTTACTCAAAAGGACCACTTTTAACAAATTTGCATGTTGCCAGGTCCAAAAATGGGTCAACAATTTTTTAAATGTTTTTTTTTTTTGTTTTTTTCCTAAAATTATTTTTTTTGCATGGAACAAAGTTTTTTTAGGTTTTTTGGATCATTACAAACAGAAAAGGTCTTTAGTGACTTTTCTCTAAAGTTGATAGTTTTTGAAATATTAAGCGATTAAAAATTGAAAAACTGCGAAAATGGCCATTTTTAACCTTCAAAAACTATGTGAAAAACTTAAAATTTGAATGTTGCCAAGGTAGGTAGATATTCTTTAAACATCGATTGATGAAATCCCGAAGGCAATACAGTATTCAAAACTCCTTTGTTTTTTAATTTCTAATCACGCGTACGCGACACTATTTTCCACCGTTGCATGTGTATACAGTATGGTGCAAATGAAAGGAATAAATTCGTTATTTCGTAAACCGGCGACCTTAAGGAAAAAACCTGAAACAGGTCGATTTTTATTTTTAAGTTATGATATTGTGGCATATATGGTATACTAGTGACGTCATCCGTCTGGGCGTGATGACGTAATCGATGATTTTTTAAATAAGAATAGGGGTCGTGTGGTAGCTCATTTGAAAAGTTCTTCAATTCTCTATTCAGTAATGTAAACATTTACATAATTATTTATACAGGGTGTCCAAAATTTTTTTATTAAATTAAATTATTTGATAAAAAAAAAGTAGAAGGACACCCTGTATAAATAATTATATAAATGTTTATATTACTGAATAGAGAATTGAAGAACCGTTCAAATTAGCTAGCACACGAGCCCTATTATTATTTAAAAAAATCAGCTATTACGTCATCACTCCCAGATGGATGACGTCACTAGTATACCATATATGCCACAATATCATAACTTAAAAATAAAAATCGACCTGTTTCGGGATTTTTCCTTAAAGTCGCCGGTTTACGAAATAAAGAATTTATTCCTTTCATTTGCACCATACTGTCGGTGGAAAATAGTGTCGCGCACGCTTGATTATCAATTAAAAACAAAGGAGTTTTGAATATTGTATTGCAAAAAACGGTTCGGTATTTCATCAATCGATGTTTAAAGAATATCTATCTACTTTGGCAACATTTAAATGTTCAGTTTTTCACATAGTTTATGAGGGTTAGAAATGGCCGATTTCGCGATTTTTCAATTTTTAATCGCTTATAATATGTCAAAAACTATCAACTTTTGAGAAATGTCACTACAGACCTTTTCTATTTGGAATGATCCAAAAAACCTAAAAAAAACTGTGTTCCATGCAAAAAAAGTATCTTTAGAAAAAAACAAAAAAAAACCTTTAAAAAATATTTTACCCACTTTTGGTCCTGGCAACAAGCACATTTGTTAAAAGAGGTCGTTTTTAAGTAAGATTGTGCAAAAAATCCGAATCGGAATATTTTTCCTAGCGTTTGCGCAGTGGCTTTCTGGACTATTAAATTGATGCAGAATACGTTGCAAATCATCTTCACTTTTAGAGATCATTGTTACATCGTTTGCGTAGCAGATTATTTTAAATTATTTTTCTTCCATTTGGTATCCTTTTTTAGTTCTTACTTTTTTATTATTCCATTCATGATCAGGTTAAACAATAAAGGACTCAAGGAATTCCCCTGTCTGATCCCATTGCCAGCTTCAATTGGGTCAGTTGGTTCACCTTCTACTTTCACTTTTATTGTGTTTTTCTGGTAGATGTTTTTGATCGTTTTAATTATCCTTATGAGTTATTTGCCAAAAACTAAGTAGATACGTGGTTATTTTGTTGAAAAATGAACATATTCACTCGCAAATAACTCGAAAACTATTAACATAATGAAAAAACTCTATAGAACAAAAGTTGCTTAAAATTACTCAGTTTATCCATTTCCTGGCTTATTTTGAACGTATATTTTTTCACCGCCGAGAAGAAGTGAAACTCACCCCAGGCACACATCGGCAAAATATCACTTTTTTTCTTTGACTTGCTAGCTATATGTTTGCCAAATTTCATGTCAATCCAAATGGGTCTTTAAAATCTAGATTGGCAATATTTTACCGTTAGCAAACGTACCAATGATGATAGTTTATGTAAAAAAAATACTAAAAAGACTAAAAAATGATAAGAAAGGTAATATCTAACACAAGGCAAAAAAATACTACGAAAATTTATCCCCAAACTGCTAAACAGAAAAAGGAAAAAGCATTATAAGATATTGTGATTTTCCTGCTTGAGCATTCATAAACATGCACCAAGAACTTTCAGACGATATCAATGCAAACCAATCTATAACCGCGCAAACCATCATCTTTTGATACGTGCATTCTTTTCGCAATCTCTACAACCTTGTCTTTGACATCACTGGCGTAGCTAGTGTATATTTTGAATATTCTTATTGTAATTTTTTTTGCTAGGTACAACTGTTCATTTTTGTCAATTTGAATTCTTTGAGTTCCGTTGTCTATGAATTCTAATATGGGGAGAAACTATATGATTCTTTGCGAAATTTGTTGAGATGCTGTACCTACTGGGTGTAATAATAATAATGTGTTTTTTCCTGAAAGTTCGTAACACCTTGTGGAATATTCTAGCATTTAAAAAAATATTTAAATTAAAACTGAATGGTAGCCTTATGGTAGGGGAGCCCAAGCGGGGATTTCTGCAGTTACTCGAGCGCGTCAGATTAGCATATGGGGAGAAACCTGGTACCCTGCAGATGTACCTCTACCATATATTGGCTCTTAACACAGGGGAGTTCGTTAAGGGGGGCCCGAAAAAAAAAATCTATCCTTAAAAAAACTCGAAATTGTCAGATTAAGATAAGGTAAGTTAAGTGCATGCAAAAGAGTGTATATTTCAAAAATCTGACGATTTGGGCCGGGCGTAAGGAAATGGGTGAGTCCCAAAATTTCACGATAAAAAAGCGAATATTTCGCGAAATAAATGACAGATCGAAAAACTAAAAAATATGTTCCAAATATTTTTTAAAAATCTATCGAATGATACCAAACACGACTTCCCAAGGAGAGGGGTGGGGGGTAAATGAAATATTTTTAATACGAATCCCGCGATATTTCGCGAAATGAACATCAGATCGAAAAACTGTAAAATACACTTATTCAATATTTTTGAAAAATCTATCGAATGGCACCAAACACGACCCCCCACGGAGGTGGGGTGGGGGGTTACTTTAAAATCTTAAATAGGAGCCCTCATTTTTTATTGTAGGTTTGGATTCCTTACGTAAAAATAAGTAACTTTTATTCGAAACATTTTTTCCAATTATGGATAGATGGCATTATAATCGGAAAAAACGATTGTTGGAAATGGAAAATTAAATAAAAAAATGGCAAGCGCCCACTAAAATGGAAAACTTTACTTAACTTTTTTTGCTTTTAGGACCTACTCTTCACAACCCAATAGGTCCCCAAAGCGCTCGAGTGACTGCACATTTAGCATACTTTGCTCCCCTACCATTAGCCTTCCTAAACATTCTGCTTTTTGACTCATTCACTTATGTTGGGCAACGAAAAGTTAGGTACTTTGACAACTAGCCAAGTTCTTCATCAATACAGGGTGTTTCTAAATACGTGCGACAGACTTTAAGGGTTAATTCTGCATTAAAAAAATAATGACAGTTTTCTTTATAAACATACGTCCGCAAATGCTTCGTTTCTGAGATACGGGATGTTGAATATTTTCTTACAAACTGACGATTTATTTATTGCTCTAAAACCGAATGAGATACGCAAATGAAATTAGGTAGGTTTTAAGAGGTAGTTATTTCACATTTTTTGACATAAAACTAATAATTTTATATTCGCCATTGGCGTGCATACAGGTAATGTGACCGGGTAATGTGACCCGTATGCACGCCAGTGGTAAATATAAAATACATAGTTGTATGTCAAAATATGTGCAATAACTGCCTCTTAAATCTCACCAAATTTCATTTGCATATCTCAACCGGTTTTAGAGCAATAAATAAATCGTCAGTGTGTAAGAAAAAATTCAACATCTGGTATCTAGGAAACGAAGCATTTGCAGATATATGTTTATAAATCTAACGGCCATTATTTTTTCATGTAGAATTACCCCTTAAAGTTTGTCGCACTTATTTATAAACACCCTGTATTGATGAAGAACATGGCTAGTTGTCAAAGTGCCTAACTTTTTCATTATCCCACATAAGTAAATGAGTCAAAAAGCAGAATGTTAAGAAAGTCTAAGGCTACAATGAAGTTTTAATTTCAATATTTTTTAAATGCTAGAATATTCCACAGGTTGTTACGAACTTTTAGGAAAAAACACAGTATTATTGTTAAATACACCGGTATACAATGACATTTAACTGTTCAGCAACACTATTACTACATCCATATTCTTAGAGAATAAAGCTATAGAATATTAAATAAATCACTTAAATCAGACAACAGGTTTAGGAGATTCGAGACATCAAAAATGACCCATTTTTAAGGTGTCACCGATTTTTTTGGCCAGGAGTGTAGCTTCTTTTTATTTGATTCGAGAGTTGCTGTTTTCATCCCCCTTTGAATAAATAAGCTTAAATCAATGAACGAACAAATTTTGTTTACTTTGAAATTTAAAAACGATGTTTACAGTTCAATATAAAGAAACACGAAACTTAATCTAAAACATCATCATCATCATCAGCGGCATCACAACAATCCTCCATCCTCCATTGTCTTTGTCAGCTCTTCTCCATGCTCTAACTTCAATAGGTTTTAAATGGTTTTCTAAGATGTCATGATACTTAAGTTCAATTCTTTCCCTAGATCCTTGTTGCATGGACTCTTTTCGGTCTACAACTTTTCTGAAGTTGCACCTTGCTCTCCTCCGATGATATGTCCTATTAATATAAGGCGTGCTATCTTTTACCACGTCAGATTCCCCATATGTCCAATATAACTAAAAGTTTTAATACTTGCGCTACAAACCTTGAGCTTTATTCTTCCATATATTCTTCTTTGGCTTTTTCGCTCAAAACCATTAAGCAGGGTTAAGTGACCACATTTATGTTCCCCATCTTATCACTGATCTTATTAGTGTTTTATAGATGCGCACTTTAATTTTTTACTGCCAGTGAAACAAACCTAAGTGAAGATAGAGTGCTTTCAATCAAAAGTTCTAAGGCAACTATGCCAAGCTCCTTGGTACATTTCCAACAATAATATTCATAGGGATCTCTAAGTCCAAACCGTCAAAGAAGAAATTATTTCTCAGTGCTCCAAGTACCACAATAGAATACAGGTTCACCCAAACATATTGGTCACCAATCTTCTGACACCCCTACAGAACAGAAGACTAAAAAGAACAGACACTCTTGACCTCAACATTGGAAACTAATTAATCATTAAATTTACTATTGTACTATTTAAATTAATTCAATCAAGTATTAATAACTGTATTAATTTAATTATTATTGTACTCTTTTAGGTATTCACCACTGGGTGAATACGGACTTTTATATAACACGTGTCACTTTCTTAAAACTCATATAGGTATATGTATTGTTTATTATTTTGTATAAAATACATCGTAATACAATGGATGTAAAAAAATTAAAAAATTTAATTTTTTGGGTATTTTTGAGACCATATTATATCTTTTCAATCCATACTAACACTGATGATTAACAAGCACTGTTCTTATTATTATTTCTTTACTGACATTGTTATCTTTAGTCAAAAGCCAGCCTAGTTATAGGAAGGTGTTCACACCTTCAAGTTCTAAATCATCAATTATTATTCTTGTAAGTATCTAGCTGCTTGACCTGATACAATTTATATAGTAGTCTTTTGGGAATTTATATTTAGTCTTATTCCCTACGAAGATGCTCTTAACGGCTAAAATGCATCGGTCATAAAGTCTGTACACTTAGCTATGATGTCGATATTATCTGCCTGTGCGACACCTTGTACACGTTTATTAAAGATCAGTGACATTTATGCTAATCCTCTTTTTCTTCTTTCTCAACCCTTTTCCATCAACTCCTGAATGTAGATCTCCTCCAATCTCCCCCATCTACCTATCTCTTTAGAGTTCTTACCATGCTTCCTGTCGTCTGCCTTGGTCTGCCTTCTAGGATTTTCCTTGCCCAAATTTTATTATCATATCTAGCTATCTGATCAACTCAACGCCATTTTTTATTTCCTTCACGATATCCCTGATCTTCGTTCTGCGTTAAATCGTACGATTGTATTATGAATGTATTATACATACATTTTGTTTCGGTTTATAGGAACGGAGGTGTTAGTTTGTGTTAATTTGGAACTCTCGAATTACTCTTTCTAGAGCAAGGTGAAATGGAAGACACGATAGCCTATTTCAATCCACTTTTGCAATGGAAAGGTCTTTAAAGATCGTTTTGGATTGTCACCATGTCCGCTGCTACTGTCAGTAGTTCAGTTAGATACATAAAATGAAGCGGTATTTGATGTTCCACCATATCCAGGAGACGTATATAATTATTATTCTCCCACTATTCTTTCGGCATAGTGGAGCACGATTTTAGACAATACCTTAGACAGTACTTTATATGCTATATTGAGTAGTATATAGAGTGATGCCTTTATTATTGTCACACATCATACTGTCTTCCTTTTTGTGAAGTGGACAAAGCATGCATAATTTTCAGTATTCGGATCTTTCTTTCTCTTGTTTTTATGTGTTTTTGTCTTTATGTGTAGTCCTTTCAGATATTACTTTGTGCATATAAGTTTAAAAAGCACCTTATGTGCTTATATAAATAATTTTCATGGAATCCGGTCCTGAAATTTCAGGTAGAAAAGTCGAAATACTTTGAGCTCCACAACTTTTAGAGTTTTCAGAAGAAACATTGTAAATTTAAATAATAAACCGAAATATGTAGAAGCAGTGTACAGTGATCTGTTAATAGCTGTAAGTACAGTTTCCAAATTTGCAGTAGTTTGATTAGAAGCATTGTTTTTATACAGTGCTAGTCAAAATTCCGTACCCCCCTCGTATCTTTTGAACGGTTATACCTATAATAGTGAAATTTGGAGGGAAGAAATAAACGGACGTAAGCTCCTTAACTAGTCATGACAGGTGACTTAATACTGACAGGTGACGTTACAGAGCCACTGTGACCGATAATTTTAAATGGGACCTTATGGCAAGTGATACCTCGTTTGAACGGTATTTAAAATACCTATTCAGTCATACTAATTTTTTTGGGTTTAAGTCGATTTTGATTTTGGTGAATACAATAAATAAATATAATATTGTAGTTTCGAATTTAATTAATAAAAATTCAAATGTCCGCCTATGGATTTTTTGTCAAAAAAGTTGACGTTTTTTAATTCTTTAGTAGTTTTTACGTCAACGTCAACCTGTTTGACAAGTAATCATAGGCGGAATTTTAATTTTTATTAATTAAATGTGAAACTACAATTTTATATTTATTTCATTTGTACATCAAAATTAGCTTAAACTCAGACAAAACTAGCATAACTGAATAGGTATTTTCAATACCTTTCAAACGAGGTATCACTTGCCATAAGGTCCCATTTAAAATTATCGGTCACAGTGGCTCTGTAACGTCATCTGTCACTATTACGTCACCTGTCATGACTAGTTAAGGAGCTTACGTCCGTTTATTTCTTCCCTCCAAATTTCACTATTATAGGTATAACCGTTCAAAAGATACGAGGGGGTTACGGACTTTTGACTAGCACTGTATACATACGAAGATCATTATTTATATTTCGTATTTATTAATTATTTAAAAACTAGTTTTAACTATTGTCATTATCTTGCTAATGGCTAGATCGACTATTTACTTTTAAATAAATAGAGTCGGACCTACACAAATTAAAATTATTTAAATGACAGTTCAATTTAAATTTAAAAAAAGATAAAAGATTAAATTTGGCAAAATGGCAGGTGGTACTTCTGACTACAGGGGTCCATCAATTAATCTCGATCAGCAAAACATTACTTATTCTACCATCACTAAGCAACAACCATTAACAAAATTCCCAACAAAAAACCAGGCCATAATTTTACTGGCAGTATACGGAATAAGAACAGAAGAGTACACCATTGCAGTGGGAACTATAGTCCATCCAAAAAATGCACTGTTCTCATCCAAAATGTCAAACGGAAGAATATGCATCTACCTTTCAAGCATACAAGTTGTAGATGATTTTCTAAGTCAACAAGGTGAAATTAAAATTGGAGAACATATAATCAAAGCACGTAAACTAATTACACCCTCTAATAGATTAGTTCTATCCCAAGTATGTCCATCTATACCCCATAACATAATCGAACAGTCTTTAATCAAATTTGGTTTTAAATTAATGTCTCCGATTTCGTTCCTTGGAGCTGGAATACAAGACCAGCAATACAGCCATGTACTTAGTTTTCGAAGACAAGTTTACTTTGCACCTACAGGCAATTTTACTGTACCCGACTCCGTCCTAATTGATTTTGAAAATATTTCGTACCGAATTTTTCTTTCCGATAAACTAACTTGTTACAAATGCCACCAAACTGGTCACGTTTCCTCGTACTGTACCTCAAATCCCTCTTATCCACAAAATACTCAAAAGCCCCAAACGGAAGCAAATTTTCTTTCACAAATACCATCTACTAGCCCCGAACAAAATCAAATTACACATGTAAATGACGAATCTCGAGAAGAAATGGATGCTCAAGTCAGCACTGATACCGATAATAAAAATAAACGATCTCACTCGGAAGTTTCATCCCCTACTTGCTCCACTCCTACAGAAACTATACCAACAGAATTCACGAAACCAAAACCAGTGCAAATTAAAAAGAAGAAAAAAATTATCAAATTAGACAAATCTACTTCAGAAACTACTAATATTGAGTCATTATTACAACCAGTCAAAGAACTTATCCAGGACGCATCACCACCATATGTACTAAATTACACCCAATTACTAGCATTCTTAAAAGACGTTCACGGTTCTTCCACCCCAGTAGAACTGGCCCTAGAATACACACAAAATATACACGGGTTGGGACATATGCTAACTGAAGTATATCCCATGTTGAACGAAACAGCAATTAAATCTAGAATTACAAGAATCAAGAAAAAACTACTTAGTAAAATAAACCAAGATTTTAGTATTCAGGATGACACCTCTGAAGATACTGACGCATCACAGGAAAATACTCCTTCCAACGATAAGTAAAAAAAAGATGGAAAAAACTTGACGACAACAAACTACAACGCATCAACCCAAATTTGTCACCAAAAGGGATAATGCCACAAAAAAGACGAGATCAAGTCATACTACACCGCTTGAGAATAGGACATACCAGGTTAACCCACCAGTACCTAATGAAGAAAGAACAACAAAAACTGTGCTATGTTTGTGACATTCCTCTGACAATCGAACACATTATTGTTAGTTGCCCACTCTATCACCTGGAACGACTTCAAAGTGATTTACCAATTTATATGAAAAATGCTCTGAACTATAGTAAATGTGATAAAGTGACTAAGTTTCTAAAACTAACTAAATTGTACAATCTAATATAAAAATAAGCTTAAGTTCTCAATTGTAATTAGTTGTTATAAGCAAACATCTGATATTATCTACAACCCTTCCCCGCCAATAACCTTTCATGGTTGACGCGGTTTACTTAATAAAAAAATATGAGTGCTGCGTTATGAACAATTTAAAACCAACTTTGTAAAAACTCTATAGTTCATAGTTTATATCAATTTAATATGTATCGTAATTGTACCACCGCTAATAACCTTTTATAGTTGATGCGGGTTATTTCTAATAAAAAAAAAAAAATAATTTTCATGTTATTCTTCTGACGTTGCCTATGAGTGCGTTGAACGCCACGCGAGTTGTATTTCACTCGCGACTTTTTTTGGCCCAAGCGCTCAGCGAGTTAAATATAATTTACATTAACACTGAGATTCTGCAGGTGGAGCCTGACGGCACAAACAAAAAATTTTAGTGTGGCGGTTAATGTGCTAAAGAATTAGAAAAAATATCGAGTAATAATTTTCAACCTTCAAAATCTTTACTATACTTGTTAGGGGAGAGTGGGGGAATATTACGCAGCGGATAATTTTACGCAGAGTCGATTCCAATATACCGGTCCTTAGCCGGTGCCATGTGCGCACGCCCAAATGTCTAACAAAGCATATCAGTTTGATGTGCGTCATCATTTAAAGCATTCGAAATAAGTCGATGATAAGTCGGAAATTAAGATTTACTAAACGCAACAGACAGCAAGTCATTTACTGTCACTTGCTGTTGCGTTTAGTAAATTTCAATTTCCGAATTATCATCGACTTATTTCGTGTGCTTTAAATGATGACGCACGGGTAGAGATTCAGGGACTCAACTGCAGATTCCTATAAGAAATAGCCGTGCAAAGTGTAACAAGGTAAGCGTTAATCTTTCTTTTACTCTTGTTTTTATCTTATCAGGTGAAAACATGATTCTTACTGCGAGTTTATTTGTTAATTTTATGTTGATTAGAATAGTCTTTCTAATATTTTTATAACATTTACGTACTAACTGTCGTATGGGGTAATATTACGCACACAAGATTAAATTTCTAGAAATTGAAACGGAGGAATCGGAATATGACGAGAAAGGCATCTGTGATGATGATGAACTAGATGATGTAGATCCGACTAGTCCCGAGGATATCTGCCTGATATATGGAGAATTCGGCAAGGACAGAGCATTGTGCATCTTGTTTGGGTTAGGCCCATGCCCCTTGCACTGAGAGAGAAAGGTCGAAGGACTATATATGTGACAAATGTGTTGAATAATTACTCAGTTTCAATTATAACATGTTTTTTAATAAAAAAATCATACTGTATAATTTTTATAATTTGCGTAAATTTTCCCGATACACTGCGTAAAATTACCCACATAGATGGGTAATATTCCGCACCAACCAAAAAGATTGAATTGGTAATTTCAGAATGTGTATTTACCGTTTGAATCTATGTGTCTTATATACATCTAGGATTAACTTTCGTCAGTCGACTATATTAACTTGGATATTTTTGATAACTTAATAAACAACAATAAAGACGATTTTGATTAAGTACGTAGAATTCCCACACCTTCCCCTATATTTAAAATAGTTTTTTTAAGATATTAAAAAGAGCCTTATTTAGAAGGAAAAAGAAAACAGCAAATTCAGTATTTTTCATATCCTATTTATCATAAAAATTTAGCACTAATCCATTCTTTTGTGATTAGTATATTAGCAAACAATGCCCCAAATTATACATTTTAAACCCCTTTTTGCGAGCCGTCCTTGGTTGTCACCTCGCTGACAGATCACCCATATAAAGTCACATATTTGCAATTTTTCCGTCTACATCGTCATGGTGTGTTGTAATGCTCTGCAATTTGTAGCCAGCGCTCTCTTCAGTACAATAAAGATATTACCGGCTTGGCTGTGGTTCTCCTAAGAATATACCACACATTTTGAATTGCCAGTTACAGATGTGTAATGTAATGTGCATGTTGAGAGAGGGATGATTATAGCTTTTGTGCAGGGTGTAAGATTTCTTACCTTTCGCTGCATTTTTTTATTGATGCGATGGGCATGTTTGAGATAACAATGAGGTTCATTTATTTTAGTCAAGAACAATGTAACTAGTATAGATCATTGAAAATTGGCACACAGAGTGGTTCAAAATGATGGAATAAATTCATTTTTTCAAGAATAGGCCACTTTGGAAAAAATCCCGAGACAGGTAGATTTTTTTTTGAAATTATGATAACTTTTAATGTAAAATAATTAGGGAATCAGGAATGTAACAATTTAGAATTTTCCATCGGGTTTTCTATTAGTCCAAATAATGAAGCTTAAAATAGGACAAAACCTCGCAATTTTTACAGAATGGATCGATTTGCTTGAAAATTTGAGAATAAGTAGTGGATAGTCCAAGCATTAAAATCTATAAATATGATGCCGAAAGGCGCTTTTACTATGGGGCTGGTTGCCACCCCATCTAGCGGGTGGAAATTTTTATTTTATTTTGACCATAAAAGTTGGTAAAAACATTCATTCTAAGCAAAAAACTTTCTATACATTTTTTTGATAAAATTAACAGTTTTCGATTTATTTGCTATCGAAAGTGTTAGTTTTATATCGAAAAGATCAATGTTTTTAATCAGTTTTCTGCTAATAACTCAAAAAGTTTTCGTTTTATCACAACAACTTTGCTTAGCAAAAATGTACCTTTTGAAAAAATAAACAAAAAGGTTTTTTATTTTTCTTTAAGACCAATAGTAATTGAGCTATACTTTATTATATATTAGCTCTTCTTCGTCAAATGCTAAATATTGTAGTTCCAAAGTCAAAAGACGGGAAAACTGTGCATTTTTCGAGGATAACTTGTTCAAACGAATTTAAAGTATTTAAAAATATCTATCTCCAGAAATAAAAAAATAGTCTCTAGCTCAAAAATTAAGTGAATTATAATAAAAAGAATGTCAGTCCCTATCTTTTCAGCGAAAAAGTGATTGGAAGCTTCCCCCTACTTACCACCCTAATTAAAATTAGTCATTAACCTTATTTGGTCTAATTTTTTTATGCATTATTAATAAGTTTTAGAGGTTTGACCGTCTTAGAATAATTAATTTAAAAAATATGGAGTTAAAAGCGAATAACGAATTTTTGTAGTTTGGTAAAAATGCCTTTTTCTTCAGAATAGAAAGATTAGCATCAGAGATACGAAAAAATATTAAAATTTAAAATTGTAGCTAACTTATTTTCCAAGAATTGGTTTGCAAAGATTTTTTCTACAGCAAAAATTGAGTGAGCTATTGACAATTAAAACTTATAATAACATCCAAAAACCACATTTACCTACCCTTTCAAAGTCACTTCTTTTTGCGACTGAGGATTTTTAAAAAATTTAATATTAATATGCTTATATATATTGTAAAAATCTACAAAATTCTCCTTTGGCAAACTTTCTAGGATAAAAAATAAAAAAGTTACGGTTAAAAAATCAATATATTTAAAAAAAAAAAAAGGAGAAATCCAATTGGAAGCATAATAATGTAAGTTAGCGGTATTATTAATAGCTCATACATCTATATTTATATATTACTAAAAGATTTCAGAAGTTTGACCGGCTTAAAATGATTAGTTTTAAAAAAACTGTAGTTAAAACGAATAACGAATTTTTGTAGTATGGTACAAAATGACATTATCTTCAGAATAGAAAGATTAGCATCAGAGATACGAAAAAATGTTTAAATATTAAATTGTAGGTCATCTAATTCCCAAGAAGTCGGTTTAAAAAAATTTTTTCTAGGGGAAAAATTGAGTGAATCGTAAATGGGTATAATATCGAAAAACATTGATTTTTTCGATATAAAACTAACACTTTCGATAGCGAATAAATAGAAAACTGTTAATTTTATCAAAAAAATGTGTAGAGCATTTTTCGCTTAAAATTAATGTTTTTATCGACTTTTGTGGTCAAAATATAATAAAAAATTTCCACCCCCAAGATGGGGTGGCAACCACCCCCATGCTAAAAGCGCCTTTCGGGATTATATAGATTTGATCCTTGGACTATCCACTACTTATTCTCAAATTTTCAAGCAAATCGATCTATTCTGTAAAAATTGAGAGCTGAAAAGCTTCTATTCCTGGACTACTATGGCCCGTTTCACGATTCACCACATAGTTTATAGTCCATTCTTTCACGGTTTTTGCTCTAAATTTTAAAGAACCGCTTGGATTGACATGAAATTTGGCATACGTATAGCTTACATGTCAAAGAAAAAAATGATATTGTGCTAATGTGTGCTTTTGCCCTGGGGTGACTTTCACCCCCTTTTGGGGGTGAAAAAATATATGTCCAAAATAAGTCCGGAAATGGATAAACTGACTAATTTTAAGTAACTTTTGTTCTATAGAGCTTTTTCGCCCAGTCAACACTTTTCGAGTTATTTTCGAGTGAATATGTTCATTTTTCAACAAAATAACCACATTTTTAAACGGTTTTTCGCAAATAACTCAAAAAGTAAGTATTTTGTTGAAAAAAACGTTCTTAACAAAAATATAGTCTATAAAAAAGTAAACAAAATGGTGTACACGTTAGGTCTGTGGATCTCGTAGAACCAGAGTTATAGCCAATGAAAAATAGATTAATATTCACCAAATTTCAAATAGAATATTTCGACGTGAAATATCCAAAAAATTTAGCACTTTTTGGGAAAAATCCATTATAACTTTTTTAAAGTGTTAAAAAAAAGCTTTATTTCTGTTTTTACAAACAGTTTCTAGCATTAAATTTAAGCAAGTTACGCTCAAAATAAATTTGGTCCCTTTTTGTTTTTGCAAAAGGAAAATCGAGAAGACCACCCCCTAATTAGCAACTTAAATGAAATTAATCGTTAGCGCTCCACAAATTATTTTACTTATGTTGTGTTTATACCATCTGTAAGTTTTATCGATTTAAAGTGCTTAGTTTTGAAAAAATTTGGTTTCAAAATAAAAATTTTAAAAATTTAAATTTTGAAAATTATGCTTTTTTTCAAAATAACTTAAAAATTGTTAGATACCAAAAATCTCGAAAAACAAAAAAAGTCAGATTTGCTTTTCTGAATATCATGTATTTTTTTGTTTTTTTGTTAGACAAAAATTGATTGAGATTTGGTGTTTCTAAATTTGCATACATTCGTGTCAGTCACTCGTTCAACCACTTTTAACTACAGCCCTTTCAATAATCAGGACTTTGAAGCGATCAAGCTTACAGATCATATAAACAATATAATATACAGGAGTCAAGAAACTTGTGAAGTCGTAACGACTAAGTTCATTTAAGATACTAATTAGGGGGTGATTTTCTCGATTTTTTTACCAAAACCAAAAGGGACTAACTTTATTTTGAGCGTAACTTGTTTAATTTTGATGCTAGAATTTAATTTATAAAACAAAAATGAAGCTTTTTTAAACACTTTAAATAAGTTGTAATGAGTTTTCCCCGAAATGTGCTTCATTTTTGGTTATTTCACGTTTGGAATTATCCCATTTGGAATTTGACGAATATGAACCTACTTTTGATCAGCTATAACTCTGCTTCTGCTAAGTGTAGAGACGTGATGTATACACCATTTTTTTTTAATATTTTATAGGCTTAATTTTTCCTAAGAATGTTTTTTCGACAAAATACTTACTATTTGAGTTATTTGCAAAAAACCGTCTAAAAGCGTGGTTATTTTGTTGAAAAAATGAACATATTCACTGCCAAATAACTCGAAAAGTATTGACTTAGTGAAAAAACTCTATAGAACAAAAGTTACTTAAAATTAGCCAGTTTATCCATTTCCTGACTTTCTTTGGACGAATATTTTTTCACCCCCCAAGAGGGGGTGAAAACCACCACCAGGGCAAGCGCACATATCGGTACAATTTCACTTTTTTTCTTTGACTTGTTGGCTATGTGTATGCCAAATTTCATGTCAATCCAAGCGGTTCTTTAAAATTTAGAGGTTTTGCAATATTTTACCGTTAAAGAACGGACTATTATGTATACATAAAAAATAGAGTAGCAAATACGGCGAAAAACGTTTCCCGAATAGGAAAACGATCAGTGAGAAGACCACAAAAACTATAAAATGACAGCATACTGGAGGCACATTCAAAATTGAGACATAGGGGATTCCCTAAATCATCTATTATTAAACTTGATCATAAATGAAAGTAAAAAAAGCTAAAATCTAAAAAAAAGATACCAAGTGGGGGAAACACAACTTATGATCTGCTATGCAAACGACGCAATGATAATATCTTAAACATGCAAGGTGATACAGTGCCGGTTTAACCTAACTTCGGGCCCTGGCCCCTGGATATTTAGGGGCCCCCTTCATTGCTATTCGTTATCAGTTTTTAACAAGAAAACACATGCATTAATATAAATGTTTTTTGTAAAATCTAGACAATAAATTTTGTAAAACAAACATAAATAATAGCAAAAAAATATTCCAAAAATTATTTAAAAACATATAAAAAAAGAAAGTTCCACAAAACAGCACATGACAAACAAACAAACATACATATTCTAAAAAATACATAAGATAAAAATTAGATCACTTTTTTTCATGACTTGAGATTATCCAACCGCTATATAATACTAACAACGTTCAGTTGCTCCAGTTCTTCATTTTCTATAATACCATAGTGATAATGAGTCTAGGTTTTCTTGACCCAAATTTAACCTTAAATATATATTTATTCTTTTTAGGGCCGAAAAAGACTGCTCGCCTAATGCATTAGAAATTGATATCGTAAAGTAAACTTGCAATAAAGTTACAATATAGGGAAAAATTGCGTTTACATCCAGAATGATACCAAATGTTTATTTAAATTTCGGCATAAAGTTGTAAAATAAGTAATTTCATTATGCAAGTTCTCTTTGGTTTTATCAATATCTTTTTTATATTTCTCGCATAAAGAATCAACTGACGTCTTGACTTCTTCTTTACTTATTTAGCTCAAAAAACATCTAACAGCTGATGTAACACCTTTGTATCATTAATTTCTCTTTAAAAGATCTTGAGTAATATCATTAAAACTATTTTTTTCAATACAAAATAATTTGCATCGTTAACAATAAACAGCTTGCGTTAACACTTGCGTCGTATATCAGCCAATCTCTCTTATCTTTACCTTCACTGGGTTTTATTCTATAAAATTTGCTTTCATCTAATCTTCTATAATAAGCTTTGTCTCCAGCTTTATGCATTTTTTCCAGTTTTCTAAGGAATTACTTTTTGGATTAAAAGTTATCACAGTTCTTATAAAGTCATCAGGCTTAAAATCAGACTATTTTGAAATTACAGGTATTTCGTCGTCTCTTTCTCCATTGTGGAAAATAAGTACCTAGATTATTTAGCAAACTTTATTTTTTTTAAAAAGATGAAAAGACTAAATTTTCACTATAATGGCATACAAAACAACATAATGCTATTCTACACGCCACCAGAATGAAAACAATGGGAACCTTCTCTGGTTACACCTCTGAGGCTTCTACAATTTGCAAGCCATACGGATGCTGAGACTAAGGAAGATGAGGGAATTCTACAATTTACAATTCACGTCCCATCTGCTCAGCGCGGTAAAGTTCCAACGAGAATGGTTCCCTTCATACTCCACACAGAGTAAATGTAAATAAAAAATGAATAACCATTTTCAATTTCGTTGCAAAACGAAAACACAGCCGAGCCATATTCTAGTCCAATCAGAGAGTGCTGCAAGTACCCCTACCGGTTTAGAAACTTATTAGTCTCTCATCAGGAGGCACATATGCTGCTCTCCCCGATCCAACCAAAACAAACCCCAGCGTGTAGTCCCGGATTGCAACGAACGAAATAGCATAGATGCCCTAGCGGCAACTGCTAGCAAAAAGACTAAGTTTTCACTCTAATGGCATACAAAACAACATAATGCTATTCTACACGACACCAGAATGAAAACAATGGGAACCTTCTCTGGTTACACCTCCGAGGCTTCTACAATTTGCAAGCCATACGGATGCTGAGACTAAGGAAGATGAGGGAATTCTACAATTTACAAGTCACGTCCCATCTGCTCAGCGCGGTAAAGTTCCATCTGGTTCTTTTTTTTATTTTTTTTTATTAATAAAAGGAACGGGTCCCTTCGGGCCCCTCCGGGGGCCGGCACCTGGGCGCCCGCTCCAAGCGCCCAGTGGATAAACCCGCACTGTGGTGATAGCAGCAAATCTACTAAGATGATGATTAGAGCTAAAGAGTCAGATAATAGAACAAGTGACGGAGTTTAAATATCTAGGTATCACACTGTCCAGCTACACAAAGCTTGAAACAGAATTAGAAGATCAAGTGAATAGAGCGAACAGAGGTGGCCTGAATGAAACAATGTGAAGAAATAAAAATATAGGGAAAAAGACACAATTTACAAACCAGTCATCAAACCAATAATGACATAAGCGGCAGAAGCACAATCTGATATAGTGAAGACAAAAACGATGCTAGAAACAGCAGAGATGAAACCAATTAAAAAAATCTATGATAAGGTAAGTACTATATGCAATGGAACCAGAAGTACAGATATACGATGAAGATGGCAGGAAGAGAATAGCAAAGACTCTTTAAGAAATAAGAGAGTAGAATGGTACGATTATATAGGCCGAATGACAATAAATCTATTAGTAAAGACACTGGAGACGGTTCCCGATAGAAAGACGATCAGTGGACAGATAACTTAAACTATATAACGTCAACTTACTGGGGACATATTGGAAAACGGCAATAGTCATGTCAACTTACAAGGGAGAAGAAGAAGAAGAAAAATTTACATTTTCGAATAAACGGAAAGGGGACAGTATAACTGATAGTTATGCTGATCATTACATAGTGTGTTGTCGTTTATAATGATTTTTGCTATATTGTAAATTTTAAACTTATAAATCTGCTAAACCGACGACACAATTCTAATCTCTCAACATACATGGTTAAGATTACATATTATCTAGTAAGATGCTAAATTAGAGCTGGAGAATTAGATAATAGGACAAGTGATGCAGTTTAAATATCTAGGTATCACAATATCTAGCTACGAAATGCTCGACACAGAAGTGGAAGATCAAGTGAACAGAGCAAACAGAGCCGCAGGTTGCCCGAATGAAACAATATGGAGAAACAAAAATATAAGGAAAGAAATGAAAGGCACATGATGACAACAAATAGAGTAATAAACACGGCGAGACGGTTCCCCAATAGGAAGACAATGAGTGGGAAGACCACTAAAACTATCGAATGATGACTTGCTGAAGGCACACTGAAAAACAGGCAGAGACATATCTACACAAAGCAGAAGAATTTAGATTCTCGAATAAACAGAAAGAGGCAGCATAACCTTTGATAGCATAATTCCGCTTTGTCGTTTATTATATGTTCGCTTATAAGCATCTATTTAAAGTTATAAATTACGATGTCACAATTTTCTTTAAGTTGAAGATAAAGTTTTCCGTCTCCTTATAGTTTATTTAATTTTAGTTTTTTTCGATTTTATTTTACGATGTAAATTCATATCAGACCATTCTTAAAGTTTGGGTAAATTATTTTTCAGAAATCTCTTAAAGGATTAAAATACATTCATTCTTACCTATATTTCTGGATAACATTTGTCATTTGTATCATAATCCTATTTAGAAAGTAGGTATTTGGAAAGTTAGGCGAGTCTGGCGGTTATTGTCCCTTCTGAGAAAGACAGTGATAAACGGTTTTCAACGGTTTGTAATTACGTTTTTTTCAAAGTGAAATTTTGTAGGACAGATATAGCCATTTTCTAATTTTAGTAGTATTCAGTAGCGAGCGAAAATTACATTTGTAAACACGTATAGTAATCGATAAAGGTTCTATCGAAAAGTGTCGTCGTATATTATTTTAATTTGCTAAAGTAATATTTTATAGCAACGTATACTCACAGTAAACTAATCGTGGGTCAAACGTAAAGTAAAAATAATTCTCACTCCGGCCTAAAAATTAATTAAAACAATATAAGTGCACGCAAGAAATGCGAAGAATATTTTTTGGTGGAATTTTGTAGGACCATTTACCAAAATCATAGCTTTTAACTCAACCTCCGATTCTATTCCAACGGTCCAAACACGCACCACTTCTCCGCCATGTTTTATTTGTTGATATCTTTATCGGCCACTCGGATGTTCAATCAGGTTGAGTAGAGGAACGGTTTCCGTATTTTTAGAAACAAAAAGGAAACATCTCAATTTGGCCCTTACGAGGCAAAATATATAGGGTTATAGGAAAATAGAGAAAGGGTGGGCACTGGTGTGTGGCCGAAGCCGTTTGGGACCCAATTAATAGACACGCTATAAGAGAGGCAACTACACAATAATTTAGTTCCCTTTGTGTGCGGATCATTGAATGTGGTGAAATAGTTTTAAAGTATTTATTGACAGTTTTAGAGCCCATTCAATTAAAATTCTAATTTCGCCTTGTTATAGAAATCGGAAGATATGTAAAAAGAGGAAGTTACTGTCAAAAGTTCAGGTTCTGATCAATTTCTATTAAAAAAAATTAAAACATAAAGATAAGAAAAGGAAAGACGAAGCCAACGATCTACAAGTATCATACTAAATATTATATCAGAGAACAATATATTGAAAGAAAAATTAGACAAAACTAGGAAAACAAAATAAAATTAAACAAATAAAAAAGACTCCCGAATCAAGCGAAATATGTATATTAGGTGAAAGGATACTTTCTGGTGAATACTCGAATCGGTGCCTTCAACTTAGTATAACACAAAAATGATTAATTTCTCGGGTATAATGCTAAGAATACTATTTGTAGTGTTTGAAAAAAAAAGCTTTAAAATGAGCACTATGAAATGTCTACTGCATTCAAATTAAGCGAGATACTATGCAAAAAATATTGATAACTCATTATATTTTAAGAAAAAATGAGCAGTGTATTTAACCCCGCATCTACCAGAGTTTAAATAATATATCATTTTTCTTCGTAAACTTAAAGAAAGAGAAAACATTTTATCAAATAAAATTTGTTCCTTAATAAGAAACAAAGAAAATTCCGTTTAGTAAACTTAAATCCAATAATTCACACTCAAGAAATGTTACTAGAATTTTCCTAAGCTCAAAATGTTCCTATTGAGTTTTTATATCTTTACTGCTAATTGAAGTATAAATGTTTATTACTAATGTACAAATGTTTTAAAAAATTATAACTTCAAGCGGGTATAACTTTAACCCTTTGCGGACCGAATTAAGTATTAAACAAAAAACTGCAAAGTTATTACAAGTTAGGGATACAGATTAGTTACAAGGGATACAGTGATACAAAAGATAACGTCAAGTGTCAATTAAACTTTTTTTTATATAAGGGGTGGTTTAGTTTGGAGGTGGTTCCATGGTGGAACCACTGGTACTGATTAGTACTATCTCAATTTTTATAAAATGATAATAAATATTCATAAAGGAGGTAAGTTCACTTTATTTTTTATGATATTCTAAAAAACAATTGATTTTTCAGATAAACATAGTCCCACCTTACATACAGTGCAATGCCACCTCGTTCGATGAGGTTGGTTTCTTGTACTGCATCGAGCACATCTTACTTTGGTTCCATGTATTGGCATATGCTCCGACTTGTTGGTGCGTATTTCAATAGGAACGCAGATTTTAAATTTATTTACCTCAGAACCGGACGATTTTCTTCCTTTCTGAGTAAGCGAAGGAGTACCCATAAGTCCTGCAGAAACTGCTAACCGAAATTCTTTTAGAGAAAGTGTTGATGCACCACCAGATCGTTCTTTAAAAATAATGAAGGCATTAACAACCGTTAAGTCAACAAAATGCCAGAATATTCTAGGCCACCATTTCTTGGATTTGCGGTTAATTTCGTAACAAGATTTGAGCATATCTGACTTGTCCACATAACCCATATGCTCGTTGTAATCTTTGACCAAATTTTGGCAAGTAACATTTTCTTTGGAGCCATCCTTTTGTTTCCTTGAAATAAGTTTAACATCAGTAGGATCATGAAAATTACTCATAAAATAAACTGCTCTGTTATCCATCCATTTCACAGCAAGTACACCAACATCACTTATCTTCCATTGAGTGTCTCCCCTTTCCATGGTTTTGTCCTCTAGAAAATTACATTCTGACAAATATTTAGTATTAGCTTTTACTGTTCCACATCCATATATATACTTGGATCTAAGTTGTTCCAAAAGATCATACGAAGTAAAATAATTGTCCATAAATATTTTATGGCATTTTCCAGCAATACTGCTTGTGAGGTCTTTTACAACCCGTGCACCTAAGCCTTTTTCAGGTAAGTTTTTAACTTTACCAGTGTAGATTTGAAATTCTGAAACAAAACCAGATTCATTAGCACGAATCCAAACTTTGTAGCCCCGTTTTACAGGCTTCTTGGGCATATACTGGCGTAAAATGCTTCTACCTTTGAATCTAATCATTGACTCATCTACTGACTGGCATTCACTTGGCTTATAATATCGAATGAAATTGTCAGATAACCTATCGAGCATTGGTCGCACTTTATACAATTTGTCGTAGCCAACTTCACCTTTTTTCGGTTCAAGACTGTTATCATTTAAATGAATATGTCCCAGTAACCAACTGAATCGATTGCGAGACATATAAGATGTAATAAAACCATCACGTAGATCTGTCCTCGAAGACCAGTAATCCTTGTAGCTTGGTAAATGCTTTATTCCCATCAGAATGTTTATCCCCAGGAAACACTTCATTTCTTCGCGATTAGTGGGAGTAAATTTGTTAGCATTTCCCTGATTCATTTGGGTTGCATAGAGATTTGTTTGAAACACTAATATATCTAACAGCTCCTCTGAAAATAACAACATGAACAACTCCAACGGATCTTCAAGTAAATCCGGTATGTCAGGACCCACTTCTTCAACAAAAGATGAAGGTGTCTTGTAATAAGTTTGAATATTTTCTGACTATTTGACAATCTCATTTTTCTTTGCATGTACATTATTATTTTTTTTCCTTGCAGTTTGTTTTTGTTTTGTAAGCTTTCTTTTCCTTTTCCCAAAAACAGATAGCGGCGTACAATCATCCGAATCACTGAAAACACTTTCGTTATTTTCTTTTTCATGTTCACCTTCGTCAACCATTTGATTCATTTCTTCCAATGAATGTTGAGTGCCCGGGATGCCGTTATCTGGTTCACTATTTCCAAGATCCTCAACATCAGAATCAATATCTGACGCTTCTGACTCTCCGTCAGATGGTATTTCCTCAATCAAAGCAAATACACCATCATTACCCATAGCTTCTAAATTATTTATTGTCCATTGTTTTCTTTCTGTAATAAAAATGAAAAAAATGTTCAGGAACTGTAAAGTCTTTCAAATCCCGTATCAATATATTACCCCTCCCCAACCTTTAGTCCTACAAGCCATCCTGCAAGGAAAAATATTTGGAAAGCGAGGTCCAGGAAGAAGAAGAACATCCTGGTTAAAATAAATATTGCCATGATGATCGCCAACATTCGTCACGGATAGGCACATCAAAAAGAAGAAGAACCTTTAGTTCAATTTTTAGACAGCCACGGTACACAAAGTATTTAGACCTTCTGCCTTCGTTGTCTGTCTCAAAATAAAAAACAACAACAAAAAATAATAAAAAGTACTTGTGGGTCCATACGGAACCACACCTTTTAGACGACTTGAAAATATAAAATATACAAAAATATCAGAATAAATTGTATACGATCTCTTTAAAACCATCAAAATTACCTAATTTAGCTGTTCTTACCGGCCATTATCAATTTGTTTACGTTCAGTAGAAATTTTAGTAGTTGGCGCGCAAAATAGCGAAAAACGTGTCACATCAATCACCTACTAGAACACACTAAAGCGCTCCAAAACCTGATCGTATGCATGGCCGATAGTGTAAGAGAGGGGATTAAAGAATTTGTCTGTGGTTCCGGCCGACGCTTACTGGGACAGTAGGATAAAAATTCTTGAAATTGTGGTTCCACTATGGGACCACTGGCCCACAAAGGGTTAATACAAACAAGGACAAAGTAATTTAACAAACTTTAAAATTGATTGATTCATGGAATTTTGAAAGTCTATGAATTAAGCTTTACAATGAGACTTTGTAAACTCATTTGCAAGTGCAAAAGCCGAGTTACGATCGAAAATGATTCAAAAAATACTTATTTTGCACTTTGAAATTTACATTATGCACTAAAATTACAATATCTTGAGTTTTAATTAATGGATTTAAGTTCAATAAACGCCATTTTAATTGTTTTTTATTAAGGAAAACATTTTATTTTTATCCCTTTTAGTTTACGAGGTAAATAGACAAAGGCAAAAACGGCGGGTTCTTTAAAGAAAATATTCCCATGAGATTTTTTTGCATAATCACATTCGTGAGACATTCCAGAATAAGATTCAAGAAGTCGCCCACGCGAAAAGTAGTTTAAATTTTTTTAACAATTTTTTTTAATCAAATTGCAAAAATCAATGTCTTTGGCCCGGACAAATTTTTTTAGGTTTTTTGGACCATTCTAGATTAAAAAGTTCTCTTATAATTTTTCTCTAAAGTTGATCGTTTCCGAGGCAAAAGCATTCTAATATTGAAAAAAAAAACGAAAAATGGCGATTTTCAAGGCTTAATAACTCAGTTAAAAGTTACTACTATGAAAGTCAGAAAGTGACTAAATCAAAGATTAAAGCCCCCCCCCCCTACAAGCTCCCGAAGAAATTTTGTCATTATTTGATAACTAAGCTGTTATTTTTAAGTAATAATAATGAGCTCCATGCACGTATTAGGCGGCCGTCCATGATGAGTGCGAAAGAGATGCCATTCAGGCAGTCCAATGGCGCATCTCACTTGCACTCATATTTACAGCCACGTCAATACGATCTTACCGCTCATTATTAATAATTAAAAATAACAGCTTAGTAATAAATAAATGACACAAATTTCTTCAGGATCATATAGGGGGGGCTTTAAAATTGATTTAGTCAATTTCTGACTTTCATAATAATAATTTTTAACCGAGTTATTAAGTCTTAAAAATGCCATTTTTCATCAACATGGCATCAACTTTAGAGAAAAATTACAAGAGACCTTTTTTGTCCGGAATGATCCGAAAAATCTAAAAAAAAAAGAATTGTCCTGGCCAAAAGTATTGATTTTTGCAATTTGGTTAATTTTTTTTTTTAATTTGGACCACTTTTCGCGTGAGCGACTTTTTGAACCTTATTCTGGGGTGTCTCACGAATGTGATTATGCAAAAAAATCTCATGAGAATATTTTTTCCAACAAACCCGCCATTTTCGCCTTGCCTAAGAGCCTTATAAACAATTTATAACAATTCAATTGTTTATAACAATTTTTTAACCACTCGGATCGAAATTTACCCTCGAAATTCGTAATCAGCAGCCAAAAATATATTAGATATACTCAAGTTTGCCTATGAATTGAAAAGGTGACGGTGGGACTTAGCTAGCGCCTAGACCAAACTATCTACTATTTGTTTTGTGTTTTTGTACTTATTTCTCATAATCATGTGTAAAATATTTCTCATAGCTAAAGAAAATATTTATTATTTTGTTGTAAACTTATTTTTAACCCCCCTTTTTTCTGCCTTTTCTTTATTACATTCGTTGTGACCATAATATAGAAATAGCTGTTTGTGTTGCTATTATTGTTACATTAGCACATTGTATTTTATAATATTCGTATTTCAACTGTTACATTAAAAAGTACTATAGAAAATATACCAAAATTACGATTAAAAATATCTACGTCATCAGATACTTAGTCTTTTTGATTCATAATTTAAAAATTAAAGATAAGAACAGCAATCACAAGCTTGAAAACATATTAATATTTTCATGTTTTTTGAAAAATTAAAGCTGATTATTTTAAGGCCCCTTTTAACGAATGAAAACTTTATCCTTTACACATAATATGGAATGATACAATGTCTAGGCAAACAACAATCCCTTGAGATTCGCAGTTATTGAGATAAATTCAAAACCTCGATATGAGTTATTGTCATTGGTATTCAGGCAGAATACAAATACAGAAGTATATTGCCTGAAAGTCTTTAAGACTTTGTCGAATCGCAAACATGCTCATATATCTTCTGTATAGACGTCTTGAAAAGAATTATAATGTGTCGCTTCGTCGCTTTTTATTTACACATCGAAGTGTCTTTGTGTATTGATATAATATATGTACGACCTAAAAATTTAATCTAATTTTATTAAACGCTTTTATTTAGTTCAATAGATTGCGTCAAATCTTTGGATGTTAATTTGACTACATTCTCTTCCATGCAAATGAATGAAAATTTGCAGACATATGCATTCGTGGGAACAATACACGAATAGACAACAAAAAATTTTTGTTTATGTTTATTAATTGTTTAAATAAAAAAGCGATTTTAATGGAAAAAGGCCTAAATTCTCTTGTTTTTTACAATGTAGAAACTTGAAACTTTTACGGATTGTAGCTAATGATATAACCTCTACACAATTTCACTTTTTACGTTAATTGTTTACGTTATGCGTCATAAATAAACAATAAAGTTTTAAATTTTGAACACTCATATATTTGTTTATACAGTACGATGCAAATGAAATGAATAAATTCGTTATTTCGTAAAAAGGCGACTTTGAGGAAAAATCCCGAAAGAGGTCGATTTTTATTTTTAAATTACGATATTTTGGCATATATGTCATACTAGTGACGTCATCCATCTGAGAATAGGGGACATGCGATAGCTCATTTGAAAGGTGATTAAATTTTTTATTCAGTAATATAAAAATTTATATAACTATTTGTACAGGGTGTCCAAAAATTATTTTTTAATTAAATTATTTGACAAAAAAGAAGAATGTATGTAATTTATTTAACTCAGAATACATTTTACAAGTTATGGCATCGCAAAGGGACGAATGCTGCCCTTAGTAATGTCGTGGGCTTCGACTGTCCATGAAACGCAAGGTTCGACTGTTAACTACGCTGCGCTGTCATGAACTTGGGCCCGAAAGTGTTTGCGTAAGGACAGGCTTAAAAGCCTGCATTGAGCTTGCAAAGCTTACGTTTCATTGAGCCGAGTGCGATCATTAAGGTACGTATCCATACAAGGGTGAACCCCGCTCGGTGTAGCTGCTCAAATGGATACAGCATGCGCTCCCTTACATATAAACCGCAAACCGGTTGAAACGAAGAGTGTACGCGCCAAGCGGCGATCACCGACATATCCACTATTTGGAGCTACTACACCGAGCGAGGTTTACCCTTGTATGGATACGTACCTTTAGACGGCTTGCGCATCGAAGAACTGCATTGCGAGAAATTAACAGCGTCTACACCGTGCAATAGTAAAGTATTACAAGAGACAGAAATAATGTAAGAGTTGTAAATAATGATTTTGATTTAAGAAATGTATGAAGAAATTACAGAAAATGTACAATGTATTTACCAAAAGTTAAAATAAATGTAAAAAAGTTATCTGTCATATACCTACATCCTTTTTTAAACATGACGATATATTTTAATGTTTGAAAAATGTAAGACTAAAAAGTAAAAAATAAAACCATATGAAAAAAAAATTTAGGAAACGCTTTTCTTTAGTTATAAGTGACTAAAAGTTAAAATTTAAAAAAAATAAACTAAAAAGCAAAAAATAAAAAAGTCAAACTCAAAGGATTATTCGAAAAAAAAGTTCGTGAAAAAAATGAAAAAATCTAACAAATTCGTTAAAGAAAAACGTGGGGCGAAAACCGTTTATTCTATGAAGACGCGCCCCACGCTTTTCTTTAACGAATGTGTTAGATTTTTTCATTTTTTTCACGAACTTTTTTTTCGAATAATTCGTTGAGTTTGATTTTTTTATTTTTTGCTTTTTAGTTTATTTTTTTTATATTTTAACTTTTAGTCACTTATGACTAAAGAAAAGCGTTTCCTAAAAATTTTTTTCATATGGTTTTATATAGAAGGTATTTTTCTCTAATAAATGCATAGATCTAGTTAATTAAATAATTATTTTTAATTTTCAGACTGAAAGGATCGCGACGATCTGTCGTTGGCCAGATTAATAGAGTCTAATGAGTGTATGTATACAGGGTGTTTCATTAACAATTGTCCTTATCGTAACTGGAGAAACCTTAGCACAAAATACGAAGATTTGACCCAAAACACTTAAATAAAATATTCTTCCTTACCGAGATACAGAGTCTCTTATAACAAATGTTCTAAAAGGATTTTAGCCCACTGTTTAAGCACCTTTTAATATTTTTTGTTCAAACTTGACACACAGGTTACACATGTAAGTATACTTTAACTAGTGTTAAAAGATAGTTTTCCGTTGTTGCCAGAGGCGTGCTGTAGAGATATATACTTCCTTTTCGCCCCTTTTCCCCTTTACAATCTACGCCACCGTCGTAATAGTCATTTCAGCATGTTTTTTTGATTATTCGTTAATTTTTATGTATATATCCTTTTGTCTCAATAAGATATAGTAAGTAGTTTTCAAGTTACTTGCGTTTTAATGTAATGGGTTCAATAAAAATATGTATTTTAAGGCCATCGGTACATAATTTGTAAATATTTTACGGCTATAACTACCTTTTCTGTCTTTACACGGCAAATTACGTGTAGTAAACTTCTCACTGGTATGGATATATAAACTTTACTTGACAATGTCATCAGTAACTTTAAAGATGGCTTTTGAATATTCTTGGATAACTGTTACTTGTATAATTAATTGCCTTAAGTATTAATATGATAATTTTTTCACTAACTATGTATTCAGTGATTATAATAATTTATCTACTGTACATCAAAAACTAATAATCAATCGAGAAAAGAGGAAAAGTGATAAAGTGAATTTTTAATAATATATTGTTACTATAAAACGCTTACAATTTTGAACATCTTTAACAACAAAATACTTGGATCACTGAATATATCCTGGTGTATTGTCTGCTTGGATCTTCCATAAATAATAAACAGTAAATAACTCTTTATTAAGTTTACGTCTTAAATCAAGTACTTATCAAATACACTATCAATATTATTTAATCAACAGCTCAATATATTTCCGATGCCATGTCAAAAATATTTAAAATTGTCACTGTCTGACAACAATAAGCTGACAATATTCTATTCGACCAAGTGTATGACATTGCGTCAGTGTATTCGAGTGCGTTGTATGACAAAGATGGATTTGGAAAATATTACCACCGACATTGTGTTCATTTTTTTCGATTCCTGGAAATCACCAATAAATATTTTTGAAAAATTTAAACGCAGAATGAAAGACTAAATTATTACCGAGGGCCGAAAGTCACTTAAAATAAATATAAAGTTTATTTTGAATGAGATATTTGAAATTAAAAATCACACTAAATTTTCTCTTAGTTTTTCACCCCTGTAACTTATTAAAATAAATATTATAGAAGTTTTTAACGACTTTCAGCTCTCGCTAATAACGTAATATTTCATTCTGCGTTTAAATTTTTTAAAAATACATTTTAGTTTTCTCAGGATTCCAAAAAAAATTAATCCCATTTGAACAGCATTGGAGCAGAAATTACGTACCAATCCCCTTAAACACATAATCTTATTGAATGTAGTTTAAAGTACACAGTCTTATGGAATCCATTACTTTTAAGCGCAAATTTTACCTTTTTGCATTTTTTTTATCTTTTAACACCGTTGCCATGACCTCTATTTTTTCATACTATCACATTACATAAAGTTGCATTTAAAAAATAGTTTTTTGTAACACCAATTAAGTAAAGTTTTTTATGTTGTTGTTTTAACCAATTTTGAAAAAATGTGAAAAAGTTGAATTACCCACGTCCGTCTGTCCGTCCGTCCGTCTGTCTGTAAACTCAACTTCTGCGTCATTATACCAGGTAGAATGAGAAGTGAGGTATTATAATCCGAGGATGGTACTAAAGGTGAGAAATTTGACCTACGCTGTCTGTCCGTCTGTCCGTCCTACCGCGAATATAACTATTCCGTCACTATGCCAGGTAGAATAACAAATAAGGTGTCGAATGAGAGCTTATAATCTAAGGATGGTACTAAAGGTGAGACATTTGGCCTAGGCTGTCTGTCCGTCTGTCCGTCCGATTCTACCTGGTATAATGACGGAGGAGTTAAATTCGCTGTCGGACGGACAGGCGGACAAACAGCCTTGGTCAAATTTCTCACCTTTGGTACCATCCTTGGATTATAAGCTTTCATTTGACACCTCATTTGTCATTACACCTGGTATAATGACGGAGGAGTTATATTCGCGGTCGGACGGATAGACAGACAGACAGCCTAGGTCAAATTTCTCACCTTTAGTACCATCCTTGGATTATAAGTTTTTATTTGACATCTCATTTGTCACTCTAGCTGGTATAATGACGGAGGTGTTGTGTTTACGGACAGGCAGACAGACAGACGGACGTGAATAATTCAAAGTTTTCACATTTTTTCAAAATTGGGTTCAATTTAAACGTTCTTAAAAAATTATTTTATTATTCTTGTAGGTACATTTATTTAACGTTGATTGATATTATAAAAGAAATAAAGAAAAAGTATGGCAACACTATGACGCACAACCATATGATTCAGATGTAGGTTACATAGGGTGCACTAATATACAACCTGTCCCAATTTTTTTCAACGGAAATAGTTATTCAATTTTTAAAACGGAATGGTGCGGGATATATAACTTATATCTAATGAAATTACATACATTTAAAATTTTAATGCTTCAACTTCCTAATAGCTTAATAGGTGGGCCTGCCTGCAGTATACTTAACTATTCGAAAAACACAACGATTCCATCATAGTTCGGAGCCAACGGTATTTATAGACAATAGTAGAAATACATCAAACGTTTTAAACAATCCTGTGCCGATAATTAAAATAGTTTTATAAGTTATAAATAATCCCATCTCAAAAGAACAACATCCTAACGAGATTTTACGACTGTTTTCTTTTTTGTTTTAGATAATTTATGAGAAAGCTATTGTCGATAAAACATTTTACTCTCGTCCATAAATCGGCACTTTGTAATCTTTCTCTAATGCAATAAAATTGTTGCATGAATTGGATTGCTGCCTTTCCATAGATGTTTTTTCAAAAAAATTTTTTACACGCATACACACCTGATCATAAATAATTTATAAAGTATAATTTTGACAATAATTCACGAATTACACAATAAATGCTTTATATTTCACCGTTTCTAGATTAAAAGAGTTTTTACAAACTTTATTTTTAATATGTTGTGTATAAAATAAAATATTTTTTCTGTTTACTTCCGATCTCCTTTAATTCTATTTGTCTCACGCATTACAGTTTGAAACCTTTAGCAAGTGAAATACTTTAAAATCACGGGGTATAGCTAAGCTCAACGACTTCACATTATTCCTCCCACTATAATCAGTTGAGTTTTGTGTTTCATATTAAATTAGATAAGAGTTATTTATGATATAAGTGTTAAAAGTACACGTTTAAGGCACGCATGCGAAAGTTTGCAGAATGAGCGAAGCGAGTTCTGCAATTGACATGAGTGCCTTAAAAATGTACTTTTTAACACGCATATCATACAATATTTTTTCTACAAACGTAATTACAGGACAATATCTACAAAAATTGCCTATACGGTCAATACGAACTGCAGTGCCATAAAATTTTTAAAGCGCTAGTGCCTTAAAGTAGTATTTTTAACGCTCGTATGGACTGCTAAAAATTGTATTTTTAATATGGTTGTAGAAAAAATATTGTATTCTTTACAATTACTCCAGAATTTAAATGTTGAATATGTTGCATATGTAAGTTCATTTTAAATGAAGTAAAGAAAGACAGACGTACTCACAATCTTTTAATTTCACTACGACGACCGGTTTCGATCCCTACAATATACAGATCATCTTAAGGTCAGCGTTACAAGTGAATTAAATGCTACAATCAAAGAAAGCCAGTGTTAGAACAGTGTCTGGTTGTACTAAAAGGCTAATAGAAAGCCAAAATTTTGAAAAGTATGTAAATGTTAATAACAGACAAATACATACGTATGCACACTGCATACCCATGAGCAAACAAGTACCATAAACCCGCACACGCACGTAGATGCATGAGGTTTATGACTATTTGTTAAAATGTTTGATCTACTTACATGCCGTTGCAAGGGATGATTTGTAAGTTCATAAGTAACATGTTTTCACGTCCAGATTATGCTAGTCGGATAACTAGGTTAACACACAGTGTATCGGAAGAGATCGGAATAGATATGTGTATAGATATATACAATTAGCTATTCAGTTATGGTTAAGAAGACCATTTGACAGAAACAGCTATAAAATCAATGAAAAAAATTAACATAAAAAATAGTTTTTAATATTTTAAGTATGTACAGGGTTATTCACTATATTTTGACCCCTTTGTAAACTGCTTTATTTACAGAATTAGAAAAAAATATAACATACAAAAGTTATTAGATTTTTAAATTATGATTTTTTGGCATACATATCGTACTAGTGAAGTCATCCATTTGGGCATGATGACGTAATCGACTATTTTTTAAATAGGAATAGGGGTCGAGTGCTAGCTCATTTGTAAGCTTATTTAATTCCCTATTTACTAATATAATCATTAACATGATTAATTATACAGGGTGTCCAAAAAAAATTTTAATTAAATTAATTGACACAAAAAGAAGAATGTAATGTAATTTATTTAATTCAAAATACATTCTGCTTCTGTCAGAAAACAGAAATAAATGTTTATTGAAGAAATAAACATTACTTTTCACTTAAATTTAATGTTCAAGCTGCCACCCATCTGCCTCTTGGCAGTTGGAACATTGATTTTAAGCAAAAGTCAATGTTTATTTGTGCAATAAACTTTTTTATTTGTTTTGTAACAGCAGTAAAATGTATTTTGAATTAAACAAATTACATACATTATTCTTTGTGTCAATTAATTTAATTTAAAAAAAATTTTTGGACACCCTGTTAAATAATCATGTTAATGTTTCATGTAACATTTAAAAAAATAGTCGATTACGTCATCACGCCCAAATGGATGACGTCACTAGTAAGATATATATGTCAAAAAATCATAATTTAAAAATCGATGTTTTTTTTTTATTTTTTCAAATTCTGTAAATAAAGCAGTTTACAGGGGGGTCAAAATATAATGAATAACTCTGTAGGTACATGTTAAATTTGAATAGCAATAAACGTATTTTTAAACCTAATTATTTTTACTAAAAGTTCAGTTAAAATATTTCATAAAAAAATTAAAAAGAAAGTTATCCTAAATACCTTAATAATAGACAAATAAAGACTACTTTAAGATGTAAGGATTTGTAACATCTGTACCTCTTTAAGACGTCGTAAAGATATCTTTTCGGAAATACCAGACATCTTTGAGACGTCTAAAACATCTTTAGTAAGTTATCTTTCAGATTTCTTTAAGATGTCTTTGTGTTATTTGGGTAGGCGCGTTGGGAGTAAATTTATATGTGCGCGAATTCATCAAAAGTCTTGGTCCTGGGCGCAGCTGAAACGTTATACGTGCTCTGATTGGGTAATTACAATGACCTGTCAACAAATTGTTCAATATGTCGGTTATTTTATTAATACGTCAATGGTTAAGGGTAAACAAATTGTGTGTATATTAGTTTTTATTGTTGTGAGGACAGAGACAAAAAGCAAGTTTATAATTGTAGTGATTTTTTAAATTGTTTTTAAGGCAACAGGTAGGAATTGTAAATGTTTCCGTATTGTAATAAAAAATTACATACCTCTTTGGAAAATGTACCTAGCTAGTAGGTATAATGCTTTGATTTACAAAATTTTATTACCAATCAAATTTCTACCAATCTTCATCTAATATATTGCTTTTTTAGTCTATATTTTGTTGTATTTACATATTTTAATTCCACAAGAATCAAACTTATTTGATTAAACTAAGAGAAGAAGCAACTGTGTAAAAAGTTTAAAACGTTTAGTTGCTACTCCCTATTCCACGAACATACGCCTGTTTTGGATTACTTCGACAACGAATATTTTACTGTGCGAAATAAGAAGAACGAAAGTAAACTGTAAATTACATTGTTCTTTATTGGAATAATTATTAGCGCCATTTACTTTCGTACTTCTTATGTTGCACAATAAAATATTCGTTGTCGAAGTAATTCAAAACAGGCGTATGTTCGTGGAATGGCCCATATATCTTCCAACATCATTAATATATCTCGGTAGCTAAATTCTGCGTGCGGTGAGGTCAAAATCTAACAACTTGATAGACGCAGGTTCAATCTCCAATGCAAATTTTTATTTTTATTTTTATTTTTATTTTTTTTTTATTTTTTTTATACATTTTTTGCTTGTAAGTATATTTATTATATTTTTTTTTCAGAAAACACGTATTTAGTTAAAATTTTTGTCAACAATTATTATTGTTCAGGAATCATCTGTTTGTTTCATTTTTCAATGTGTTTGCGTGTGTTTTATAATTTTATTTTTTTATTTTTTGGTATTGTTTTAATATATTTTTTTTCGAAGGTAGTAAGTATTAAAATTCGGTTAATATTTAAATAAAATATAAATAAACTGTATAAATATAAATAAACTATTGATTTCGTTGAAATCATATAATAGAAGTATAACTTCTTACGTGTGTACAAAGTACACACATATTCTTTTTTTTATCTTTTAACGGTATTATTTATATTAGGTGAGGTTAGGAATTAACAACTAGTCGCCGACAGATACCCGCGAACGCTCTTAATTAAGTGCGTTAATTAGATTATCTGCGTAGGTAATAGATAGGTAAAGGAAATATTTCCTTTGTTGTCTGTTTTGTCATATCTAACCACCTTTTCTGTTCAAAAGAGACACAGAGGAAATACATTTCCCTCTAGCCGTCCGATAAGTGTTTAAAACGTACCTATCTGTTTCTTCGCCCTGTATTTCTACTTTAAATATTGTAGCCCTAATCAGTCTTATTATATGTTTATTGAGGATGTCGAATTCTTCCATGGCTTCATACATTTTTAATTTAAACCCTTAAAGTTTGATCACTTAGGTACATTTTTGCTGTATTTTATTAGAAGTATGTCGGGGTAGTCATATCATTTTTAAAAATTCTTGTACAAAATGGAGACAATAGGTATTGATTTTTTTTCTTTTTTTTTTTTTCTTTGAACACTTCTGATATCGTGGATCTTAAGGTCAAGTATAATGTAAATTGGGGATGGCATATGTAAAGTACAAGTTAATTATGTGTATATGTTAAAACATGTATTATAGGTCTGGATCCCGCGTACCAAAAAAAAACTGATTAATAGCAAGCTGAAAATTTATTAACAGCTTAACGGTGTCTCGTCGGACAAACTTTGATATTTGGGAACACTGGAACAGGGGAAGATTTAATTGTGGAACAAGTTAAAAATTTGGAACGTCAGACTACGAAAACGTTCCATGTATTTTGTTGGACAGAACTTTCAATTGATTTATTAACCTTTAATTAAACTCTTATGCACAAATCAGACTAGTATTTATCACCAACTGGGCATTTTAATAAGTCCGACACGTAGAACATGTTAAATGATAGGAATTATAACAAGGTGAAAAATAGCAGTCTGATTTTTGCATGAGAGTTTAATGAAAGGGTAACAAATCAATTGGAAGTTCTGTCTGACAAAAAGGAACGTTTTCGTAGCATGACGTTCCAAAATTTTAACCTGTTCCAGAATTAAAATTTCCTGTTCCAGTGTTCCCGTACATCAAAGTTTGTCCGACTAGACACCGTTAAGCTATTAACAAATTTTAAGCTTACTATTAATCAACTTTTTTTTAGTACGCGGGATCCAGGCCTATTACATATTTGTTTTATTTTGTTCCCTCTTATCACATTATTTTAAAATAACTTTTCAAAACAATACGAATTATATTATTAACGTGCAACAATTCTTTTTTGTATAATATTTTTCCTTATTATTCCTTTAAAAACAAAACTGAATTTAAAATCCCATCGAATAATCAACTAGAGCCTCTTTTGGCGATCGGTCGCACGACGATGACCCTCTAACCACAATATCAATTGCAGGTATGACCAATGTAGACACATCTATCAGTATTGCCAACCTCTAACCGCCCTTCTCATTTGCAATGCCTACGTAGCATCGGCTCCGGCAAACACCACCACGTTAGGTGTTAAACATATTAACCGAACATTGGTTTTGCGGTAAAAGCACACATGTGCGAAATACCAGTTGATCGACGCGTTATTCGCACAAATTCCGTGTCTTCACTCGCACTACTCGGTATGTTCCACTGTAATTTCGGCTTACGCTCCCAATCTGTTATTGAGCCCTTTTGATTTTGCCAATATTCGAGCGTTTGAATCAGAAATTTGCTAATTGGTTTTAATTCGCGTTGCGGTAGGTGTTTGATTCGCTTTTTCGACCTTTTTTTATTCGAAACATGGCTGTGATGGATAAAGTTTTTGAAAGGGATGTATTGATGCTGTTAGTTTGACTTTTTTCAGTAGGATTGCTCGCTTTATGAAATAAAAATTGGAGATGGGGAAAGCGATACGCAATCATAAAGTTTAAAAACAGATGTATGTGCATGTTAAAATCGGAATTGGAGGGTTTTGAATTGGAAGGTATCATAATATATCGGAGGTAAAAAAACGTAAAAGGATTTTCACTTATTGAAATGATAAAATTCGTGTACAAACGGGAAATAAATGTATGAAAACATATTAAATCGGCAACAACGGCACATATTAAATCAGCAAAATGGTTATAAAAAGAACATCACACGTCTTAAGCTTAAGATATGTTGGTCTAACTAGGCATTCTTCTTCTTTTGGTGCCTATTCGTTTCGGATATTGGCGATCATTCTGGCTATAATTAATTTATTAACTGATGCTTTAATTAAATTAGTTGTTGTGGAAAACCATTTCCTCAGGTTGTTTAACCATGATATTCTTCTTCTCCCTATTCCTCGCTTTTCGAATACTTTACCTTGAAGTATTACCTTCAGTAATCTGTATTTAGTGCCGTTTCTCATTATGTGTCCGAGATATTCTAATTTTCTCCATTTTAATGATATACATCACCTCTCTTTCTTTCCCCATTCTTCGTAATACGGTCTTAGGATTCGCCTGTATAGCCACATCTCGAAGGCTTCAAGTATTGCTTTACAACTAGGCATTAATAACACAAAAATAGAAAATATCGGCCCAAATTTCTAGAAACTTTTGATTCGTAAGTAGAGAGTTCGATAGAAAAACACATAGCGAATATAAGTACAAAGCATGGTATATTGATAGCCCAACATAGCTGGGTATATCCACAGCAATGAGAGCTACTTTGTATGAACTGTGCTATGGTTCTTCTCAGAGGATTTTTTCAGTGTGACTCAAGTGACAGAAAAAAAGGACGTCCGTGAGACATACACATGTATAACAGTTATTCCAGTTGTTAATAGATGCCGCTATAATCGCAAAAAAAAGATTTAGGTTTACCGATTTACTGATAGGTCTGGATCCCGCGTATGAAAAAAGTTGATTAATAGCAAGCTAACAATGTGTTAATAGCTTAAGAGTGTCTAGTCGAACAAACTTTGAAATATAGGAATACTGGAACAGGGGAAGTATTAATTGTGGAACAGGTTAAAAATTTGGAACGGTCAAACCACGAAAACGTCACATGTATTTTGTCCGACAGAACTTCCAATTGATTTGTTACCCTTTCATTAAACTCTCATGCAAAAATCAGGCTGCTATTTATCACCAAATGGGAATTATAATGAGTGGAACACGTAAAATATGTCAAATGACAGGAATTATGACGGTGATAAATAGCAGTCTAATTTTTGCATGAGAGTTTAATAAAAGCGTAACAAATCAATTTGAAGTTCTGTCGGACAAAATACGTGTGACGTTTTCGTGGTCTGACCGTTCCAAATTTTTAACCTGTTCCACAATTTAAACTTTCCCTGTTCCAGTGTTTCCATATATCAAATTTTGTCCAACTAGGCTTGCTATTAATCAACTTTTTTTTCATACGCGGGATCTAGACCTATGATTATTTACCTATTATATATATACAGGGTGAGTCATGAGGAACTGTACATACTCCTACCTCGTATAGAGGCCCCTATGGGAAATAACAAAAGACCATTAAAAAGCGTCTGCTCCCATTGTTTAATAATATACTGGGCGAGTTTCGCATTTTGACAGAAATTTATATTCGTCATAATTTTTTAACGGTCACATCGATGTGTCTCTTATTTCGGTCAATAGTTACACTATTACCACCTAATCAACTGATTGATTCAAACTAGAAAAAAATCAGGTCCGGCGTTAAAAAATTAGTTCGTTTGTGTCTTAGAAAAAATTTCACCCTGTATACACTTTTTGAACACTTTAGTATTAATTTTACAAATTAGACAAATAGGCAATTAAAATGACATATTTATTTTTTTCTCCACACGATTACTTAATTTTTTATAAAAAAATCAAATTTGACTATGAATTAAAAATTTAGTAAAGTGAACCATAGATTTAAAAAAAATTAACTTTTATTACAAAAATTAATTTTTTTAAACAAATATTTGATTTATGTTACCACCCAATCAACTGATTTATTCAAACTACAAAAAAAATCAGGTCCGGCTTAAAAAAATTAGTTCGTTTGGGTCTTAGAAAAAATTTCACCCTGTATACGCTTTTTGAAAACTCTAATATAAATTTTACAAATTAGACAAATATGCAATTAAAATGGCATATCTATTTTTTTCCCCACACGATTACTTAATTTTTTATTAAAAAATCAAATTTGTCAAAATCGCAATTTTACCATAAAAATAAAAAAAATTAAACAACGTTTTTCTTCAAATTAAAAGTTTCGCCATTTTTTTTCTATAACACGTCTAGATCTAAAACTCCCCATAACACTTCTCTTTGGACTCTATAGTTTAAAATAGACGTGATCAAATAGATAAATTTTAAATTTTTTCACTTAATTTTTGCGATCTAACTTTGCAATTCACGAAGCTGCACCTTTTATTTTTAAAAATTCATAACTTTTACGAGAAGAACACTGAAAGTCTACAACAATTGTCATAGTCTTCACAATGGTAAGAGATACGTGCTGTAAAAATTTCAGAAAAAAAAATTGTAGAATGGAACGTTGTAGCGAGTTAAACCGTGATTTCATCTTTTTTTTTTTCATTTTTAGGTTAAAATTCCGATTTTGACAAATTTGATTTTTTAATAAAAAATTAAGTAATCGTGTGGGGAAAAAATAAATATGCCATTTTAATTGTCTACTTGTCTAATTTGTAAAATTCATATTAGAGTTTTCAAAAAGCGTATACAGGGTGAAATTTTTTCTAAGACCAAAACGAAATAATTTTTTTAAATCCGGACCTGATTTTTTTCTAGTTTGAATAAATCAGTTGATTGGGTGGTAACACAAATTGAATTTTTGTTCAAAAAAAATTAATTTTTGTAATAAAAGTAAATTTTTTTAAATCTATGGTTCACTTTACCAAACTGTTAATTATTATTCATAGTCAAATTTAATTTTTTATAAAAAATTAAGTAATCATGTGGGGATAGAAGTAAATACGCCATTTTAATTGCCTATTTATCTAATTTGTAAAATTCATATTAGAGTTATCAAAAAGCGTATACAGGGTGAAATTTTTTCTAAGACCCAAATGAACTAATTTTTTAAAGCCGGACCTGATTTTTTTCTAGTTTGAATAAATCAGTTGATTGGGTGGTAACATAAATCAAATATTTGTTAAAAAAAATAATTTTTGTAATAAAAGTTAATTTTTTTAAATCCATGGTTTACTTTACCAAACTTTTAATTCATAGTCAAATTTGATTTTTTTATAAAAAATTAAGTAATAGTGTGGGGAAAAAAGTAAATATGCCATTTTAATTGCCTATTTGTCTCATTTGTAAAATTCGTATTAGAGTTTTCAAAAAGCGTATACAGGGTGAAATTTTTTTTAAGACCCAACCGAACTAATTTTTTAAAGCCGGGCCTGATTTTTTTTTAATTTGAATAAATCAGTTGATTATGTGGTAATAGTGTAACGATTGACCAAAATAAGAGAGACATCGATCTGACCGTTCAAAAATTATGACGAATATAAATTTCTGTCAAAATGCGAAACTCGCCCTGTATATTATTAAACAATGGGAGCAGACACTTTTTAATGGTCATTTGTTATTCCCCATAGGGGCCTCCATACGAAGTAGGAGTATGTACAGTTCCTCATGACTCACCCTGTATATATATCTATACGACTATAATTTAAAGTTCATCTCTGTCTTTCAGTGTGTCATTAATGATGTTATGATGATTTTTTTAATGTAGAGAATCATATCATAGCATGACATTTTATTTAAAACTAACAGTTATCAGAATCGTAAACGTAATTTGGTATAAAAACAAATCAATTTTTTTTATTTCATTTATAAAAGGTATGTTCTTTGATTGGTATAGTTTTATAAATAGTACAGATTATAGTCGTATAGATAATACATAAATAATTTTTTGTTCTCTTATAGCACCATCTATCAACAACTACAATAAATGTTATAAATTATTTTAATCACGGACGTACCTTTTTTTTCTGTCCCTTCCAACTTAATTAGTTAGAAAGACGATCGAGCAAAAAGTGGAGTGACAACCTTCTATAGAGGTATCAGAATTTTTTATAGACGAAGAAAAAGAAGGATATATTGGATGTGTTACCTCTACTCCTTCATATTTAGACAGGAGGTACCCGTAAAGTAAAATTATAAACAATTCTAAACTGCCAATTCACCAGGGCATATCTCGGCTAGCAAAAAACGGATAAAATATGAAAACCCATCCTAGCGTCTTGCTCAACAACTCGTTGATGACGGCTTTAACCTCAGTACTAAAAACTTGAAGTTGTAAAATAAAGAGACTCGATTGCCTGCTTAACTTGATAGATTATTCAGAAATGACCAATGGTTTTGATCTTTCCTCACCCTCACATGAAAAGACTAAAAGAAAATTTGCACAGAATATATTATCTGTGATGAAAATCTACATAAATGGGAAAAACTACTCGAACTCAACAGTTCGACACTAGAGCTGCATACTAATTAATAATTCATCCTATTTACAAGAATGTGAACTGTGTGGACATTCTCGGGCGATATAATGTGCTTATACGACCGAACTATTGTGCTTTGAAAACATAGCTGCAATTAATTTTGGCATAAAATATATATGTTACTTTTTTTCTTCATGCGAACTAATGAAAGAGGTGGGCCTACCAAGTAAAATCGTCATGATGGTAAAAATAACTATGGATAACACCACATACGAAATAGCATAAAAGGGGCATAAATCAAATAATTTTGAAACAAAGGAAGGATTAAGACAAGGAAACCCACCATCAACGACTCTTATTAATGTAATACTGGAAGGAATAATAATTAGATAAAGTAAAATAAACACACAGGAAACGATTTTTAAAAATGGCCATCAATGTATAGCATTCGCAGACGATCTAATACTATTAACGACAAACAAGAAAGAGCTAAAACAATTAATGGGAAATATCATAAAAGAAGTAAAAATGTTTGGTCTTCTCATAAATAAGAAAAAGACAAAATACATGATAATGGCAGAAACAAATAAAGAAAAAGAAGACAATTTCACATTGGAGATAGAAGGAGAAAATACATGCGCGTTTAAAAGAGTTTCAGAATTTACTTACCTGTATGTAACAGTAGATAAAATGGGACATGGGGAAGGGGAGATGAAAGCAAGAATGACAAAAGGAAACAAAAAGTATGGAGCATTGCGATCATAACTGAAATCCAAATATCTCTCAAGAAAAACAAATATAAGAATCTACAAAACAGTTATCAGACCTACAGCTACATATGCATATGAAACATGGGTGCTTAAAAAAATCAGAAATAGACCTTTTAGAAAGATGGGAGAGGAAAATGCCAAGAACAGTATATGGAGGCGTGAAAATAGATGGTCAATGGAGAAGAAGAAATAATAGGGAACTTAAAGAACGATATTATAATGAACCAAAAATCACGACTACAAACAAAGCAGAGAGAGAATCCGATATTTAGGTTACATTGAAAGAATGGGAAAGGAAAGAATACCAAAATGGCACTATCACGTAAACCAATACAAAAAGAAGAATAGGTACACCATGGAGAAGACAGCGTACATTAAGACTTACAAAAAAAAAATATTGTTTACTGGAAAGAAAAATATTTGGACAGAAAACAATGGAAAGAAGTGGTCAAGAAATGTATGGAAAGACTATAAGGAATATTAAGTGTAGTATTAAGTGTTTTATATAAATAAATGCAATATTGTGTATAGTATAGTAGTATAGGATATATTTGTAGTATTATATAATAATGTATATGTAATAGTAATTGTAAGGAAAAATTAAATCTTTTAGCCCTAACCCTTAAAGACTTGTTGAGCTTAATAAATAAATAGATACCTTTTTTCTTGGATTTTGAATTTACATTTTATATTTTAAAATCTGTTATATTACCATATGTGCTATTATGATAAATGAATAAGTAATGTTTTAGTAACTAAATCAAAACTTTCAGATTGAATGACATGGTCAAAACGTAGAATTATTAAATGAAATACATTTCAAAAAGGGGAACTACTATAAAACATAAAATATTGTTGGTAGGTACAACGTATTTTATTTACAGTTTACCCTAGGGCATCTCGCTCTCTAAGAACTATATTTTCTTTAATACCAAAAGAAATTTATAATATGGTGGTCCCGTCGTATAGCAATAACACCATAGTCTAAAGCAATATTCGCCCCTCCAGGTATATAATGAACAAAAAATCGATGATTGAAGAATACCATTAAATCAATTTATAGTTGAAACCGCCTGTTTACTCCATATGCTCCAAGGGTCTTACGGATATCTTAATACAGCTATACGCCATGGGGTTTCCTATTTATGAATACTTAGTATTTTCATGGGCAATTATTAAACTACCAGATTGTTGGTGATTTTACGACGGGAATTTTATGGGCATATTGGAACTAATTAAAATTTATATGGTATTTTTGAATTTCGAAATGAATAGCTATATTGATAACATAATTAAATATTTTCAGAGACTACACGTTGATCTACAAATCTTCAGCAATGATACCTGTTTCGTGCTCTTATACTAGTATCTCTCAGCACTTTATAGAGTGAGCTGGAATAAGTATTACCCCCATATTAACTTATTTATTTTTAAAACACAAGCAAAACGTTCGGAGAGGTTGATTTTTATATTAATTATAGTATATTATAGCATCAATGTTTCGAACTTTACGCGATCCCTCTTCAAGTCACAGTCACAACTTTGATTTTTTTGAATAGGAAAGTACATCATGTGACACTTCATTTAAAAGCTTTTGAAATACTGATTACAAAAATGTATAATACTTGCGCAAAATTTCGGTCAAATGCTTTTTAGATGCATTCATTTTTTTTAATCTTGAGAAAACTAGACACTCTTCAAACACAGAATAAAAGATTACATTATTACCGAGGGCCGAAAGTCTCTAAAAGCTTCTATATTCTATAATATTTATTTTAATAAGTTACAGTGGTGAAACGAAGAGAAAATTTAGTATGATTTTTAATTTCAAATATATCATGCAAAAGAACCTTTTTGTGTACTCTAAGGGACTTTTCGTCCTCGGTAATAATAGGTTTGTTCTAGCAAGCAGTCAAACTAGTCAGAAACCGTTAGCAAACAGTTGGTCAGTGAGAAAACATAATACAGTCACCAGTGCTATCCCCTCTACTCGCGCTGGTCCACTAATCGCTGATGGTTTCAAACCGTTTGAAACTGATGCTAGAACAAACCTAATGTAATCTTTCATTCTGCGTTTAAATTTTTTAAAAATTCTCATTAGTTTTCTCAGGATTCGGAAATTTTGCCCAAGTATTATACATTTTTGTAAATAAGTATTTCAAAAGCTTTTAAAAGAAGTGTCACATGATGTACTTTCCTATTTAAAAAAATCAAAGTTATAACTGTCACCTGAAGGGGATCGTTTAAAGTTCGAAACGTTGAGGCTATAATATATCATGATTATTTTAAAAATCGACCTGTCCTAGCGTTTTGCTTACGTGCTAAAAATATATGAGTTAAAATGGGGGGGCAGGGTAACACTTATTCCAGCGCACTGTATAATTTAGCATGTAGATACTCAAGAAAAAATTGTCTTCAAAAAATTAACGAAAAAATAATAATTAACGAAGAAATAATAATTACTGATGATGACCATAAATAAACAGTCATGAAAAAAAAGTTGAAGTAGATTTACCTCGTTTTGTAAATTGGTCGACACTATGTTGCTGTTCCCATATACTCGAATTCATAGAAAATTAACAATTGAATACTAATGTACGCATTTAAATGTTGATGAGTATTTTCTAAATCTCTAATTTTTCCATAGTAATACGATGTGTAGATAAGTTGCTCTGTTTGCAACAATAACGTACATATTTCCTTAAAAAGTATTTTTCTACGGCCGTGCTTATACAGCCACTTTCTAGCACACATTTCGTTTCCGAAAGTTGTACTTTCGGTGAGAGTAAATTTTTCCGCACTGCGTGCGGGAAAGTAGAATACCTTCTAATATGGCATTATAATATACTATAATACATGTAATAAACTAATATTTAGATATTATTTACTAATTTATTTCAAATGTATGTATCTTAGTTTGTTCATGTTTTAATGAAATTAACGCAATAATTCGATTAAATAAAATTATTTTGACATAATATTTAAAAGTCAAATCAGTAGATAAGACAATTAAAATGGTTTTAAATCGTCGCCATGAAAACCAATATTGTCGTCGTGGTAACCCATTATATTGAAAGTTTGGTTTTGACAACCTTGTCAAAGAATTGATTTGTGTATTTTCACTACTAAATAAAAATTGATATGACTATTTTTTGTGGCTTTTTTTCCAAACGTACGGCCCTAGAAAAAATATTGTTACTAACTCATGCGGAAAGTGTCTTCCCCGCACTAGACTGCTTGCCCGAACTCCGCTATCGCGTCGTTCGGGTCAACGGCAGTCTCGTACGTGAAAGTATCACTTTCCGCATTGGTTAGGAAAATAACTATTCCGTAAGCGCTATGCCTTATTCTGTCACTAATCGTTTAAAATTTATAGTCATAAAAATCCATAATAATTGTACTTTATTACAAAATTATTTGATTGGTGGATTGGATAGATTATTGGATAGGTTAAATGCCTTTTTGAACATAAGTAAATGTAATAGACTAGGATTTCAATAGGACGTTCAACAACGATGTTGTCACTTATGCCTTTTGTGCACTGAAAATGTCATATGAGATAAGCAAAAAGAAAAGGAAATTTCGGAGTTGAACCAGGAAGCATTTTCCTGAAAAATTACTTCTCCTTATTTTTACAATGTTTCCACTATGCTTCTTTTGTGGGTTCCTTATCGTGAAAACTAACATACTTTCAATTGACATTAAGAAGAAATTCACGGACACTGACCTATTAATATTACATATTTCGGCATAATTAACACTCTTAGGACACCAGTAGCTCTTATAATTTTTTAAAAATAATTTAAAATAAAATCAATACTCCTCTATCGATTCGTAAAATGAATCGATAAAATCCAATATCTCAAATACTAATTGTTTTTTTGAAAAATACTCAGACACGTCGATTAATATTTCAAATTTTCATTTTTGACATAAAATAAGAATGTATACAGGGTGTCCCAATTTAGAGATATGCCGTCATCGTTGGTTTTCTTAAATGTTAACACTGTCATTTTGATACCTATTTTGATAGGGTGTGTAAACTTATACATAACTGCGAAATTTCAAATTTTTATTCCCTACCATTTACAAGATAATACAAAATAACAAAGTTATGGAAAACAAGTAATCAAATAATAATAATTGAATTTAATTATTTCAATTAAGCAAATGCTCATAATGTGGCCTATTGACTACTTGACAGTAATTGAGGCAACATTATGAGCATTTAGTCCGTTCTTTAACGGTAATTGCAAAATCTCTAAATTTTAAAGAACCGCTTGGATTGACATGAAATTTGGCATACACATAGCTAACAAGTCAAAGAGAAAAAGTGATATTGTGCCGATATGTGCTTTTGCCCTGAGGGTGGTTTTCACCCCCTCTTGGGGGTGAAAAAATATTCTTCCAAAGAAAGTCAGGGTAACTTTTGTTCTATAGAGTTTTGTCACTAAGTCAATACTTTTCGAGTTATTTGGCAGTGAATATGTTCATTTTTCCAACCAAATAACCACGCTTTTAGACGGTTTTTCGCAAATAACTCAAATAGTTGTCGAAAAAACATTCTTAGCAAAAATATAGCATAGCCTGTAAAAAATTTTAAAAAATGGTGTATATATCACGTCTCTACACCTAAAACTAGCAGAGTTATAGCTAATGAAAAATAGGTACATATTCGTCAAATTCCAAATGGAATACTTTAACGTGAAATAACCAAAAATGAATCACATTTCTGGGAAAACTCATTACAACTTATTTAAAGTGTTTAAAAAAAGATTAATTTTTGTTTAATAAAAAAATTTCTAGCATGAAAATTAAACAAGTTACGCTCAAAATAAAGTTAGTCCCTTTTGGTTTTGTTAAAAAAATCGAGAAAATCACCCCCTAATTAATATCTTAAATGAACTTAATCGTTACGACTTCACAAGTTTCTTAACTCGTGTATATATTGTTTATATGATCTGTAAGTTTCATCGGCTCAAAGTCCTTATTATTGAAAGGGCTTTAGTTAAAATGGGTTGAACGAGTCACTGATCACGAATGTATGCAAATTTAGAAACACCAAATCTTAATCAATTTTTGTCTAACAGAAAAACAAAAAAATACATGATATTCAGAAAAGCAAATCTGACTTTTTTTTTGTTTTTCGAGATTTTTGGTATCTCTAACAATTTTTAAGTTATTTTTAAAAAAAGCATATTTTTCAGAATTTAAATTTTTAAAAATTTTACTTTGAAACCAAATTTTTTCAAAAATAAGCACTTTTAATCGATGAAACTTACAGATCATATAAACACAACATAAGTAAAATAATTTGTGGAGCGGTAACGATTAATTTCATTTAAGTTGCTAATTAGGGGGTGGTCTTCCCGATTTTTTTTGGCCCAACAAAAGGGACCAAATTATTTTGAGCGTAACTTGCTTAAATTTAATGTTAGAAACTTTTTGTAAAAACAGAAATAAAACTTTTTTTAAACACTTTAAAAAGTTATAATGGGTTTTCCCCAAAAAGTGCTTAATTTTTTGGATATTTCACGTCGAAATATTCTATTTGAAATTTGGTGAATATGAATCTATTTTTCATTGGATATAACTCTGGTTCTACGAGATCCAGAGACCTAACGCGTACACCATTTTTTTACTTTTGTATAAGCTATATTTTTACTAAGAGCGTTTTTTTCGACAAAATACTTACTTTTTGAGTTATTTGCGAAAAACCGTCTAAAAACGTGGTTATTTTATTGAAAAATGAACATATTCACTCGCAAATAAGTCGAAAAGTGTTGACTTGGCGAAAAAGCTCTATAGAACAAAATTCCTTAAAATTAGTCAGTTTACCCATTTCCGGACTTATTTTGGACATATATTTTTTCACCCCCAAAAGGGGGTGAAAGTCACCCCCAGGGCAAAAGCACACATCGGCACAATATCACTTTTTTTCTTTGACATGTAAGCTATACGTACGCCAAATTTTATGTCAATTCAAGCGGTTCTTTAAAATTTAGAGCAAAAACCGTGAGAGAATGGACTAATTTGCTTAATTGAAATAATTAAATTCAATTATTATTTGATTACTTGTTTTTCATAACTTTGTTATTTTTTATTATCTTGTAAATGGTAGGCAATAAAAATTTGAAATTTTTACAGTTATGTATAACTTTACACACCCTATCAAAATAGCTATCAAAATGACAGTGTTGCCATTTAAGAAAATCAACGATGACGTCATATCCCTAAATTGAGACCCTCTATATACATTATTATTGTATGTCAAAAATGTTAATTTGAAATACTAATCGACGGGTCTGAGCATTTTTCAAAAAAAAAAAACAATTAGTATTTGAATTATTGAATTTATTTTAAATTACAGACACATAACTTTGTTATTGTTTATTATCTTGTAAAAGGTAGAGAATAAAAATTCGATATTTTGCAGTTATGTATAACTTTACACACCCCGTCAAAATAGCTATCAAAATGATAGTGTTGCCATTTAAGAACATCAACGATGACGTCATAATATCTCTAAATTGGGACACCCTGTATACATTATTATTGTATGTCAAAAAGGACAATTTGAAATACTAATCGACGGCTCCGAGCGTTTTTCAAAGAAACGAGTAGTATTTGAGATATTGAATTTATTCCAAATTACAGACTCTCTCTGTAATTCGTTTTCTATTTTTCATCATAATTAGTATTACCCTAGGCTGTGGGTGAAAAAACGTGATATAATTCAGGAATTTTTGAAACCTATCAGGTGTTGTAAAGGACGATGCCAGGAATAACTTCTACTAAAGTGTGACCAAAAATAGTGTGAGCTTTTTTTTAATTGCGATTTTCATTTGTTAAATTTGCAATTTTTAAAGACTTTTAATTTTGCAGCTTAGGATATTGATTTTAAAGAAAAACTTTTTCATAGAAAGTTGTAGTAAATTAAAAAATCTACAATTTGAGCTAGGGCAAGTTTAATTTCGTTTATTGGTTATTGCAAAACAGCATGCGAAAATCCAAAATGGCCGTTTTTTACAATTCCGTTATTTACTGTACAAATATTTTTTTTTATTTTTAAAGCTTTGAAATGAAGATCTTTCAATTCCAAACATAAAAAAATTGCAAGGCCGGATTAACGAATTTGTTGCTTAGATATTATAAATTGTTTATCCCAAGAGGTCAAATGTCGAAGGCTACAACTTTTTGAAGAAAAATCGTAGAGAGTTGTTGTAACATCCAATCTCCTTCTAAAGAGTTATATTTTCATGTTCTGATGTAAATAAATGCCTAAAACATTTTTAAACCTCTAATTTTTGGGTTTGAAAATAAGGGGGCAAATTTCGTCATACATTTAGAGCTAAAGCGGCCCAGTACATCCTATGAGTTTTTAACTTACAGATTATTGTTGCTGAAGAGGAAACGAAGATTTATAAAAAATAAAAAAATTCTACGACCAGCTGCAGCCGAGCTAAATGTTGGGATTGAAAATAAGGGGGCAAATTTCGTTAAAAACATTTAGAGCTGAAACGGTCCAGTACATCCTATGAGTTTCTAACTTACAGATTATTGTTGCTAAAGACGAAACGAAGATTTATAAAAAAACAAAAAAAATTTACAACCAACTGAAGCCGAGATAATTGTTTATTTTTTCTTAAATCGTAGTGCCTTTATTTATAACAATTAAGAAATTATTTTACAGTTATTGACTAAAGAAAGACTTATGTTATCTTAAAATATAAATTATTATAAACTATAATAACATTTAATTATTAAAAATCATTTTTAAAATCGGTGCTTTTGCGAGCGGCCGAATTTTGCAAATCGCCCGGCTCGCTTCAAATCCGCGCGCTCGGAAAATTTTTACGTAACTTGTATTAAATTTTGACCGAAAACAATTTAATAATATTACCATTATAATATACAGTGTATTTACCACTGTATTTGTTTTTCTTGATAAAATTTTATATGTGAAATCTCATTTCTGAAGAAATAATATTACAAAAATAATACATATAACTATATTTTTAATTTTTGCATTGTTATATAAATATAATAATAATAATGTTACTTCTTATTATACAATATAAAACTTTTTCTTCTTGTAGTGACTATCCGTTTTGGATGTTGGCGACCATAATGGCAATTAGGCAAACCCCATTTGGAAACTGAGAACCAGGAAGGCGAGGGATTGCCTTGCTAGAAAATTTACGTACGTCGTTCAACACAACAACTACAAATCTTTTTAGAGCAGCAGTACCGATTTAGTGTGCAAGTACAGATTGCCATGATGGTCGCCAACATCGAAAAATATAGTTATATATTTCATATATATGTATCATTTTTGTAATATTATTTCTTCAGAAATGAGATTTCACATTTAAAAGTTTATCAAGAAAAACAAATGCAGTGGTAAATAGACTGTATATTATAATGGTAATTTTATTAAATTGTTTTCGGTCAAAAAATACAAGTTACGTAAAAATTTTCCGAGCGCGCGGATTTGAAGTGAGCCGGGCGATTTGCAAAATTCGGACGCTTGTAAAAGCACCAATTTTAAAAATAATTTTTAATAATTAAATGTAACTATATTTTATAATTATTTTTAATTTACGATAATATAAGTCTTTCTTTAGTCAATGACTAAAATAATTTCTTAATTGTTGTAAATAAAGGCACTACGATTTAAGAAAACAGAAACAATTATCTCGGCTTCAGTTGGTTGTAGAAAATTTTTATTTTTTTTTAAATCTTCGTTTCGTCTTCAGCAATAATAATCTATAATATACAGGGCCGCTTCAGCTCTAAATGTTTTTAACGAAAATTGCCCCCTTATTTTCAAGTCCAACATTTAGCTCGGCTTCAGTTGGTCGTAGATATTTTTTATTTTTTTATAAATCTTCGTTTCGTTTTTACCAACAATAATTTGTAAGTTAAAAACTCATAGGATGTACAGGGCCGCTTCAGCTCTAAGTGTTTATAACGAAATTTGCCCCCTTATTTTCAAACCCAAAAATTAGAAGTTTAAAAATGTTTTACGCATTTATTTACATCAGAATATGAAAATATAACTCTTTAGAAGGAGAATGGATGTTTCACCAACTCTCTACGATTTTTTTTCAAAAAGTTATAGCCTTCGACATTTGATCTCTTGGGATAAACAATTTATAATATCTAAGCAACAAATTCGTTAATCCGCCCTTACATTTTTTTTATGTTTGGAATTGAAATATCTTCATTTTAAATCTTTAAAAAATAAAAAAAAAATATTTGTACAGTAAATAACGCAATTTTAAAAAACGGCCATTTTGGACTTTTCGCAGGCTGTGTTGCAATAACGAATAAACGAAATTAAACTTGCCATAGCTCAAATTGTAGGTTTTTTAATTTACTACAACTTTCTATTAAAAAGTTTTCCCCTCGAGTCAATATCCTAAGCTGCAAAATTAAAAATCTTTAAAAATTACAAATTTAACAAATGAAAATCGCAATAACAAAATAAGCTCACAATATTTTTGGTCACATTTTAGTAAATGTTATTCCTGGCATCGTCCTTTACAACACCTGATAGGTTTCAAAAATTCCTGAATTATATCCTGAAATCGACCTATTTTTCACCCACAGCCTGGAGTATACAGGGTGTCCCGAAAAGATTGGTCATAAATTATACCACAGATTTTGGGGTCAAAAATAGGTTGATTGAACCTCACTTACCTATATACAATAGTGCACACAAAAAAAGTTACAGCCCTTTGAATTTACAAATTGAAAATCGATTTTTTTTCATATATCGAAAACTCTCAGAGATTTTTTATTGAAAATAGACATGCGGCATTTTTACGGCAGCAACATCTTAAAAAAAAATTTAAGTAAAATTTGTGCACCCCATAAAAATTTTATGGGGGTTTTGTTCCCTTAAACCCCCCCAAACTTTTGTGTACGTTCCAATTAAATTATTATTGTGGCACCATTAGTTAAACACATTATTTTTAAAACTTTTTTGTCTCTTAGTACTTTTTCGATAAGCCAGTGTTTATCGAGATATTTTGAATATTTGTCGAATCCACCACATATTTGTATATGGTTAAGTACGGTTCTAGAGACCTGTTAATAATCTGAAAATTTATTTATAATTTACATTTTTAGGTATATTTTGAAAAAGAAGCTACATCTCGATAAAAGGTGACTTATGAACAAAAGACTAAGAGGCAAAAGTTTTAAAAACACTGTGTTTAACTAATGGTACCACAATAATAGTTTAATTGGAACGTACACAAACATTTGGGGGGTTTAAAGGAACAAAACCCCCATAAAATTATTACGTAAATATATTGAAAAAGAAGCCGCATCTCGATAAAAACTGGCTTATCGAAAAAATACTAAGAGGCAAAAAAGTTTTAAAAACGTTGTGTTTAACTAATGGTACCACAACAATGAATTAATTGGAACGTACACAAAAGTTTGGGGGGGTTTAAGGGAACAAAATCCCCATAAATTTTTTATGGGGTGGACAAATTTCACAAAATTTTAATTTTGTTTTAAGATGGTCCTACCATAAGAATGATACATGTCCATTTTCAGTAAAAAATCTCTAATAGTTTTCGATATATTGAAAAAAATCGATTTTCATTTTGTAACTTCAAAGGGCTGTAACTTTTTTTGTGAGCACATTTGTACTAAGGTAAGTTAGGTTCAATTGAACTATTTTTGACCCCAGAATGTGTGGTATAATTTATGACCAATCTTTTCGGGACACCCTGTATATCGTAATATATTAGTATATCGTATATAGCTTCATATCGTAAAAACTAACTATCCCTATTTGCTACAGTTCTTCTTTAAATTTGTGTTTAATTAAACTTATAATTTGTTCACTTTAAAATTTTAAAACTAAAATGCGAGTGTACCTATAAATTTAGCAGATTTATTCCTAATTATTACCAATTTGTATAGTTCTGTCGCAGAGTTTGTACTAAACTTCTGATCAAATCATTAATTAATTATTAAAGAAACTTAACGCTCAAATTTTATATCCCGCTTTTGATACGATGAGTGGATTGGTAATAAATTATGCATATTTTGAGTAGCATGGTTTAACGAAATTATTACTTGAAGATAAGTTTAATTTTAAGCCCTATTTCGAGGTCTTAACAGAGACAAAAACTGGCAACTTTCCCTTCAAGGTATAATAACCCACTGACTAGATAACCTACTTTCACTTTAAGAAGAGGGATTTTTGGTAATGTTTAATGATACTAATTAGAAACTGATTTAACTAAAGTAGAAACATAGAAGAGGGAAAATATTTAATATATTGAAAATTATATACTTTCCAATACCGCTTCAACATTTCGAAGAAAATTTAGAAAAGTATTTTTAAAAAGAAGTTATAAATTTTTCAAAATATTTGACAAAGCGACAAACTGTTTAAAAAATTATATGTTACATCATTGTAACAAATTATTTATAGATAGTTGCCTCTTTCTAGCATATTTTAGTAGAAATATAGAGTTTATTGACACTATTAAATGTAACCATTTATGAAAATTTCCATTCTACCAAATTTGTACTGACGGCCCAGAAATTATGAAATGCGAGATATAAACACTATGTACCGGGTGTCCCAATAAGAATGGCTCTCGGCCATATCTCAGGAACTGTGTATAGTACAGCTTTGAAAAAAAAAATATTTGTAACAAAAGTTGCCTCGAAAAAAGCCTGGAAATTATTTTTATAATTCTAGGTCCACCGCTAGAGGGCGCAATTGAATATCAAAAATTAATAAATCAAAATTTTACAAAATTTACCTTATGAAAGGGCACTGGAAATCTAATCATCGTATTCTTCATAAAATTCTGCGCATATTTGATTTGACAAGTTTAAGTCTACCTTTGCAAATAAGAGGTGGGGGTGAGTGGGAACCTTCTTTTAAAAAAATGGCTGTAAGTCCGGTTTTGTTAAATCGAATTTTGCATACTTGATCTTGTTCAAAACTGCTCTTCTTCGTCAATGTAAGAGTCTTATTTTCGAAATAGCCTAATAAGTAATATGCCAGCTAGTAGGCGTTATTTAATTATTTTTGGAAATCTAGTTTTCTTTGGAGAATATTAAATACAAGTATGCATTTTTAATCGTATATTACAAAATTAGACCAAATTAGCAACAGAATACCGAAAACCGTATGTCGATATCTTTTTTCTATCTCTAGATATCTTAAGAAAAGTGTAAAATTTAAACAACTATTAATGTCACCGGTAAACGAACTTAGGGAAAAGTAGTGTGCTATGGAAAAAACAAAGAAACATTTTCCAGATGTAAACGTATATAATTAATTAAAACAACAAGACAAGACAAAAAACAATACAAAATACAACAAAGAAATAAAAGCAACTACTACTTACCTAGTGGCGACCTAAATGTTCAAATTGTTGTCCATCATTTTCGATGTGAGTATTTGCTCTTTCAAGAGTAGATTGAACAGAAGTCTCAAATTATGCTTTCGCAATGCTTTGAATGGCGTTTCGTATTTTCTAGATCATGTTTTCTCCAGTAGTGGGCCTAGCGGAAAAAACAAGTTCTTTAATCTGTCCCCATAAATAAAAGTCTAACACAGTTAAATCTGTAGCTATTCAATCTACTCTCGAAAATGATGGGCAACAATTTAAAAATTTAAGCAGTCACTAAGTACTAGTATAAGTAAGTATTTGCTTTTATTTCTTTGTTATAATTTTATAGCGTTGTTTGTCTTATTGTTGTTTTAATTAATTATATACGTTTACATCTGAAAAATGTTTATTTGTTTTTTTCCGTAGCACACTACTTTTCCTTAATCTCGTTTACCGGTGACAGTTACAGTTGTTTAATATTTACACATTTCTTAAGATATCTCGAGATAGAAAAAAGATATCGACATGCGGTTTTCAATATTTTGTTGCTAATTTTGTCTTATTTTGCAATACAGGATTAAAAATTCATATTTTTATTTAATATTTTCCAAAGAAAACTAGGTTTCTGAAAATAATTAAATAACACTTTCTAGCTTGCATATTACTTATTAGGCTATTTCGAAAATAAGACCCTTACATTGAGTTGACACTTGAAAACAACAAGACCAAGTATGCAAAATTCGATTTAGCAGAACCGGACTTACAGCCATTTTTCATAAGAAGGTTCCCACTCACCCCCACCTATTATTTGCAAAGGTAGACTTAAACTTGTGAAATAAAAAATGCGCAGAATTTTATGAAGAATACGATGATGGGATTTCCAGTGCCCTTTCATTAGGCAAATTTTGTAAAATTTGGTTTTTTAATTTTTGATATTCAATTACGCCAGCTAGCGGTGAACCTTCAATTATGAAAATAAATTCCAGGCTTTTCCCGAGGCGACTTTTGTTATAAATATTTTTTTCTCAAAGCTGTACTATAAAAGGTTCCTGAGATATGGCCGAGGGCCATTCTTATTGGGAAACCCGGTACATATTAATGCTATAAAATTGCTAAAATTAGAAAATCTGGTGGTCTAGATGATATACCAACTGAGTTGATAAAACTAATAGATGATGACAAGTATGATTAATGATGATGAAAAGTAGTAGTAAGACTTTTTAATGCAATACAACACCGGAGTGATTCCCACAGATTGGCTCAAATCCATCTTTGTCGCAATAAGTAAAAAACACAATACGAGAAAATGCTCATATTATCGACTAATAACTACCCTAATGAGCCACACTCTTACGATTTTTCTAAGAAAACTTCACAACAGAATTAGACTCAATTGCGAAGAAGATCTCGAAGATACCCAATTCTAAAAGGCAAAAACTTATGGAACGAATAGGAACCTGCTGAGACGCAAGGCTTTAAGTAAGAGAACAGAGATGAACGGGAGGTAATGTCAAATTTAACCGGAGCATTTTAGCGTGGATGTTTTCTTTTTATTTAGTTAGGTGTTCCAAAGCTTATTCACAAATGATGTGTCATCTGGCCCAAAACCGGGGATTTTAGCCAAGAAAAGGTAAAATGTGAAACTTGATGGAAAAACGCTACAACTTATATGTCAAATATTTATCTTCGTGACTTACGTGTAAAATAGCTAAGAGTACCTAGCTACTGGCTTTCACCCAGACGACTCGGGTTCAATTTCTGGCTATGAAAATCTTTTTGTTTTTAAAATACAAATTTCAAATTTTGATTTAAAAAATAATTATTTTTTGATAATTCCACGTTTTTATTAATTATACGACACAATATAAAAAAGTCTGTACGTCTTTTATAGAATCGTAAACTTTCCATTTGATCATATATATTCGGCTGACGCTTTTTTCTTACAATCTAAAATTCATAAATTAATGATTTATAGTTTTTAGTCTTTGCCAAACTACATAGTTCAAGAATACTTTTTTATTATTAACTAGCTGACCCAGCAAACTTCGTACCGCCTTAGAACTAAAAAATAATGTTTAAAAGATAAATACCTAAAAATTACCAGAACGCCAAAAAATACTTAAAAATATTGCGTATACTTTTTTTGGTCGTACTAACTAAGGAAGCTTTAGGAGATTAGGTAGAACAACTTTGTTTATTAAGGAGATCAATCATAATAATATTATGATATATGTATTATCATATTATGATCAAATGCATAGTTTACGATTCTATAGAAGCCATATAGACTTTTTTATATTGTGTCGTATAAATAATAAAAACGTGGTTTATTTTAAAAAAAAATTATTTTTAAAATCAAAATGTCAATTTTAAAAATAAAAAAGATTTTCAGGGCCAGGAATTGAACCCGAGTCGTCTTGGTTAAAGCCAGTAGCTAGTTATTCTTGGCTATTAATTATACACGTAAGTCATGGAGATAAATATTAGACATATAAGTTGTAGCGTTTTTCCATTAAGTTTCACTTTTTACCTTTTCTTGCCTAAAATCCCCGGTTTTGGGCCTTCTGACACATCATTTTTTAATAAGCTTTGGAACACCTAACTAAATAAAAAGAAAACAGCAATGCTAAAATGATCCGGTTAAATTTGACACTACCTCCCTGGCTATAATATAAGACCTTATTAGGTTTGTTCTAGCAAACAGTCAAACTAGTCAGAAACCGTCAGCAAACAGTTGGTCAATGAGAGAACATAATACAGTCACCAGTGCTATCCCCTCTACTCGTGCTGGTCGACTATTCGCTGATGGTTTCAAACTGTTTGAAACTGATGCTAGAACAAACCTTATATCTATTAATACATATGGAATGGAAACAACGACGATTAACAAGAAAGAGGAAGATGGCGCCTTCTGTAATCTAAAAGAAAAATAGTTTAAAAAAAAATTAAAAAAACATACTGGGTCCCAATGTAACAAGGAGGGAAATAGAGGAATGAAAACAAATAACGAAATTAAAGACGAATTAAAGGGAGACATTTTTTTTCACTTAGAATGTATAAGACATAATACTGAATCTTCCACACTCAAATATGCTAAGAAGAATTAATAACGACACTACTAAGACCCAGGTGTAAAAGTGTGAAGGAAGGCCTAGAAGAAGATGGCTGGATGATGTAAAAGAAGATATGAGCAAAGACACACAGCAAGCTAAAATAATAATTAGAGAGCGGAATATATGCAACACAACATTACCAAAATATGCGCATAATATATGCATTACTTTTACTACAAATATGCAGGTATTTTTTCTAAATTTGTCTAAATATGCAAATACATATTAAAAATACTCAAAAATAAAACAATATATTAAATATAAATATTTATGTTTAAAAAATTCAACCTACATTTATGTTTAATACATATTTATTTTTCACATAAAAACAAATGAAATGACACACAAAAACTGATATTATAATTAAATTAAGAATCTAAATTATAGTATGAATTTATAATCAAATAGTTTTCAAAATTTTCAACTAGCAACTTTTGCCTTCTATCACTAAAAAAGTGTTCGGGAATTTTTTGACAATGAGCAGAAAAAGTGTTAACAAGATTAACCAAATCACTTAATTGTAAATTCCTTTGTTCTAATGACTTTATTAGATCTGGTAATAAACTAAAATTCTTTTGTGGACATTATGCTTTTCTTTGTCAGTTCCTCATTTAAAAAATGAAATGTGAAAATGAATGTAACTTACGATTTTGCAACAAGCCTTGCAAAATACTTTGTTTCCACTTAGCTTTAACTCGGGAAAACACTTTATCCAAGCACTTTATTGAATGGTAGACATATTTAAATTTAATATATACCAATCACTTCAAAAACACTAAATACGATACAACGTTTACTTCAAACAAATGTTGGCCGGAAACTGACGAAATAAATATTTGACCCTTAAAATCAGGTAGGTACCTACGACTTGCTACGCTAATAAAATAATATTTTTCTGGGAACACCCATAATTGTTAAATTCAGGTATTAATGGGAAAGTCCAGATATATAATAATGAGCGATAGACAGATAAATAACGAGCTCGTTCATATCGAAGTTATAAAATTTCAACTAAGAGAGGAAAATTTTAAACTTTTATATAATTTATTTTTAAAATATGCAAAATAAATCGTGTTTAGCTTAAATATGCAATGTTGTGTTTGTTGTCTGAAAATATGCAATATATGCATCTATATGCATTTTGCATATATTCCGCTCCCTAATAATATTATTATATAGGATAGATGTGTTAGCGTTTGAAGTGGTTATTTGATGTCATTCTGAACTTGTAGTTCTAAAGTCGAATTGGGGTGTCATCATCTGGCACTTTAAGTTTTAATTTTTTTTTTGTATTTTTGATAAACTGATTTAAATTATTAATATAGACTCTATACTCACTAAATTTTAATTTTTTTAAGATATTTTACTTCACTTCATTTATTACGGCTTGGTACTTGCTAATTTGCTTATAACACCTTTTTCGTTTTATTTTTTAACTTTTATAACATATTAGTGGCTAATAAGTTAATAAAACATGTTTTTTAAACGCTTTTATTTAGTTCAATAGTTTGCGTCAAATCTTCTGACGTTAATTTGACTGCCTTCTCTCCAATGCAAATGAATGAAAATTTGTAGACATATATGCATTCGCGGGAACAATACACGAATAGTCAATAAAAAAGATTTTTTTATGTTTATTAATTGTTTAAATAAAAAAAAAACAATTTTAATGTAAAATGCTTAAATTCTCTTATTTTTTACAATGTAAAAACTTGAAACTTTACGGATTGTAGCTAATGATATGAACTATACATAATTTCACTTTTTGCGTTAATTGTTTACGTTATGCTTCATAAATAAACAATAAAGTTTCAAATTTTTTACCGATTCCGACTACTTTTCATGTTAGTACATCATATGTTTTATACATATTTTAATAAACGTGACGATATATTTTAATGTTTGAAAAGTGTAAGACTAAAAAGTAAAAAATAAAAAATCTGAAAAAAAAATTTTAGGAAACGCTTTTCTTTAGTTACGAGTTACTAAAATTAAAAATGTAAAAAAATCAACTAAAAAGCAAAAAATAAAAGGAATTGAAAAAATCTAACACATTCGTTAAAGAAAACCGTGGTGCGAAAACCGTTTATTCGATGAAGACGCGCCACGCTTTTCTTTGACGAATGTGTTAGATTTTTTCAATTTCTTTTATTTTTTGCTTTTAGTTGATTTTTTTATATTTTTAATTTTAGTCACTCGTAACTAAGAAAAGTGTTTCCTAAAAATTTTTTTTCACATTTTTTATTTATATTCTTGTGTTATATATATATAAGAAAAGTATAAAAGATTGGGAATACGTAAATGAACGAATTTTAAGAGTAGGTCTAAAACTCTATAACAGAGAATTAGAAATATTTGTTGTATATGCTCCTACCGATGATTCAAACCAGGATGTAAAAGATAAATTTGAGGAAAGCCTAGCGGACACCATCTCAAAAATCAGCAACCGAAAAGAGATTATCATGATGGGCGACTTCAATGCCAGAACTGGGTCAAAGATCAATGACGACATTGTGGGAAGATTTGGCGAAGAAACTGTTAACAACAACGGAACAAGACTTGTGGGACTATGTGAAGCGTATTCCTTACGGATAACGAATGGATTTTTTCAACACAGATCCATCCATAAATACACATGGACGCAGCCAACCCGACAATTGAAATCGATTATAGATTACGTCATCATGAAGCAGAAATCATCAATTGTGACGAAAGATGTACGAGTCTATAGAGGTGCAGAATGTGGAACTGACCACTTTTTACTCAGAGCAGATCTATACTTTCCATATATCTTGAACAACAAAATTGAAGAGACCCAGGAAGAGATTACAGAAGAACACCCGCCTCAGTACAAATACAACATCGACGCACTGAAAGATAATTCAATCTCCTTTCTTTTTAAATTAAGACTGAGCCAAAAGATAACCAATACACAGTTTAATACAAGAACAGCAGATGAAAAATATGATCGGCTAAAAAAGTGCTTACATGAAGCTGCATTCGAAGCGTTAGGGGAAAAATCCTCAAATAACACTAATCACCCTTGGTTTACAGATTCTTTAAAAGAAAAGACGAGGGAAAAAAAAGAAGCATATCAAAAATGGCTCAGTACCAATTGCTCAGAAGACCGAAAAACCTACGCAAGAATAAGAATGGAAACAAAAAAAGAAGTGATTAAAACCAAAGAAAATATGTGGCTGAAGAAATGTGAAGAAATAGACACTCTTATGGGAGGAACAAAAAGCAGAGAAGCTTGGAGAACAATATCAAATACAAGACAAAACGTACAAGAAAGATGCCAGATATCCCTTATAAGTGTAAACGAGTGGGAAACATACTTTAGAAACCTATTGCAAGAGAATAGACAGGAATATGTAAGGCAAACCATCATCGCCCCAAACAACCTGGAACAACTAGAAGATATAACTATTCGAGAACTAGAACTAACGTTAAGAGAAATGAAAAACAATAAAGCTCCTGGTCCCGGAGGTATTCCAATTGAACTCATTAAGCACAGCACGACACAGGCAAAAGAAATTTTAGTTGAAATATTCAACGGATGCCTTTCAGGCAATAGTGGCGTGCCCTCTGAGTGGAAAAACTCCATAACTACCCCTATATACAAAAAGGGTGGTAGAAAAAATTGTAATAATTACAGAGGCATTAGTGTGACCAGCTCAGTTGGAAGACTGTACGGACGAATAATAAAGAAACGGATAGAAAAGGAGTGGCAAGATTCCGAAGAACAAAGTGGATTTAGGGCAGGTAGATCATGCACAGATAACATTTTCTGCATAAGGCAATTACTAGAAAAACGTTCTGCTAGAAATCTAGAAACTCACATGGTATTTGTAGACTTAAAAAAAGCATACGATACCGTTCCCAGAGGAAAAATGTTTGAGGTATTACAACAAACCACTTTAAATAGAAAATACATCCAAACAATAAAAGATCTCTATGCTAATGCAACAACAGCAATTAAAATTGGAACGAAACTTTCAAATACCTTTGAAACTTCGAAAGGCCTTTTGCAGGGATGCTGTCTGTCGCCCACTTTATTTAAAATTTACCTTACACATGTGTTAAAATATTGGACTAGGAAATGCCAAACAATGGGGATACCAGTAGGAGATTCTTATTTGTATACGTTGCTATTTGCTGACGACCAAGTTGTGATTGCTGCTGATAAAGATGACGCCAGTTACATGATTAGAAAATTGAAAGAGGAGTACCAAAAATGGGGTTTGGAAATGAGCATGGAGAAAACTGAATACCTTGTAGTCGGAGGTGATACTAAAGACTTAGAATTAGAAGGGGAATACATAAAAGGATGTGATGAATTTAAATATCTAGGTTCAATTTTTGACAAAAACTCCACATGCGATCAAGATATAGAATATCGAATAAGCCAAGGAAGAAAAGCTATAAAACAGCTAAATGGCATTTGGTGGAGTACAGGACTGCAAAATCAGACAAAGAAAAAAATCTACCAAACTATCGTGGAAGGAATTGTCCTGTACAACTCGGAAGTGTGGGAAGTAAAAGACCGACAAAATAAAAGACTTCAAGCTTTAGAAATGGACGCGCTTAGAAGAAGCTGCAGAATATCTAAACTGCAGCATATCCCAAACGAAGAAATAAAAGAAAGAATGGAAGTAGAAAAGGATATTATAGACAGAATAGAACAAAAAAGATTAATATGGTACGGGCATGTCCAGAGAATGGGACCAACAAGATGGCCCAAGAAAATGATCCAGTATGTACCACCCGAGAGAAGAAAAAGAGGCAGACCGAAGAGAACATGGATACAAGATGTAGAGAAAGCAATGAACAGTAGACAACTCAACGAGGAAGATATTCGTGACCGAAAAGCATGGCGAATAGGATGCGGGAAACGGCGAATGCTGTAGAACACCCGATATATATATATATTCTTGTGTTACTCGACACATTATTTTGTTTTTTAAACAAGTGGATCATAGAAAATTTTTAAGTGGTGCTGTGAGCACCCCACGTGGCAGTTGACGCCTTGAAAAGCCACGTGGCAGGTAACCCCCCCCCCCCTCCAAATTTTTGTGTACGTTCCAATTAAATTATTATTGTGGCACCATTAGTTAAAAACAATGTTTTTAAAACTTTTTTGCCTCCTAGTACTTTTTCGATAAGCCAGTGTTTATCGACATATTTTGAATATTTTTCGAATTTACCACATATTTGTTTATATTATGGCTAAGTACGATTATAGCGACCTGTTAATAATCTGAAAATTTTTTTATAGTTTACATTTTTAGGTATATTTTAAAAAAGAAACTACATCTCGATAAAAGGTGACTTGTCAAAAAAATACTAAGAGGCAAAAAAGTTTTAAAAACACTGTGTTTAACTAATGGTACCACAATAATGGTTTAATTGGAACGTACACAAATATTTGGGGGGTTTAAAGGAACAAAACCCCCATAAAATTTTTATGTAAATATATTAAAAATGAAGCCGCATCTCGATAAACACGGGCTTATCGAAGAAATACTAAGAGGCAAAAAAGTTTTAAAAACGTTGTGTTTAACTAACGGTACCACAATAAGGAATTAATTGGACCTCACACAAAAGTTTGGGGGGGTTTAAAGAACAAAACCTCCATAAAAATTTTATGGAGTGGACAAACTTCACTATAATTTTGATTTAAGATGTTCCTGTCATAAGAATGATACATGTCCATTTTCAATAAAAAATCTCTAATATTTTTCAATATATTGAAAAAAATCGATCTTCATTTTGTAACTTCAAAGGGCTGTAACTTTTTTTATGAGCATATTTGTACTAAGGTAAGTTAGGTTCAATCGAACTATTTTTCACCCCAGAATGTGTGGTATAATTTATGACTCATCTTTTCGGGACACCCTGTATATCATCTAGTTTTGCTCTAAAAACACCCAACTTGTATTTATTTTACAAGATATAAAACAGCAGCTTTGTTTTGCAGAATAACATAATTATAAACAACACAAATACCGCTACGTTTGTTAAAGATCAGTTTAAATGAGCTGTTAAAATATTTGGCGTTTTATAGCTCATACTTTTTTATTTTGCATAAAACCTAAGCCAATTACAAAACTTTACCTCTGGCTTAGATTGGCCCGTAAATATAAAAACGTACTACTTTCGCGGGTATTAACTTTAAATATTCATCAGATATTTGACTTCTCCTCTATATTGTCCTGATAATTCCTCCCTCATGTGTTGTAAACTTCTTACGGTCTTCGAGATAGGAGTTGCGAGCGTATTTTCCAAACTTCCAAACTTTCAAAATGCTTTACGAGGTGATAGAATCGCATATACATTAGATATTTATGTGGAACAAACGCCAACTTGGGGCAACAACGAAATATTGTCCTATATAAGGCTACATAGATAAGCTTTGTCTACTACCAACAGCAATATCTAGTTTCCTTGCTTTACGTTACGGTGTTCAAGTGCACTGTTTCTACGAAAATGGGAAAGTTTTCACTTGCAAGTAAATATGTATGTCCACTTGCCACTTTACTCCAGAAAAATCAATAAATGTAACCTAGAAAGTTACTATCATTTGTACAGAGCAGTATTTTCTTCGTTCTAGTTATTGTTTTCTTAAAATAACAATATGAAATTACGGAACCATTTGAACATTCATTGAAGCTAGACGTATTTAATTACCAGTCTAATCAGACCTACTTTTTGCGCTTTTATTTATATCCAGTTAAAAATAAAGTGTATTAAAGTGTTGTGTTATCGTAAATAAAATTAGTGAATTTATTGGAGAGAAAACTGTAAGTAATTTTAATTTAATTACTACTTACGTCCAAATAAGTTCCTACTGGGGCCGTCCAGGCCCCAAAATTTATTAACATGATCACAAACTCCTTCATACTCTGCAGCATTAATCAACTCAGCTTAAAAATTCCCTTCCAAAATTCAAGCTGTTTTATATAATGCCCTGGAAAACGTCAAACTTGAGGAATATCTATTTGGATGGACAGGTCTAGTACCAGTTTTATTAATAGCCGAGATTTTCTTTATTTGTTGACATAATTCTGATTTAAAATTTTGTCCTCAATCAGAATACAGATCTAAATAAACTCCAGCTCTTGATACGACCTCTGTTTTTAATGATTTTGCTCCTGAACTAGCTTCTTGACTATGTAGGGGTGAAATGTCAGGCGATTTTGAAAAATAATCCGTTATGACTATTAAGTACTTGTTTCCTCTCTCTGTCATCGGAAATGGACCGAAAGAATCCACTGCAAGTCATTCCAAAGGCTTTCCGATGAGATACTGTGCAATTTTACTATAAGTACCTTTTCTAGGACCCTTTATGCTGTTACATAAATCTTATTTCTTACACCATTGTTCTGTATCTTGGCGAAAATTGATCCAGTAAAATCTGTCTTGCACTCTGGCAAGTATTCCTTTGACAACAAAATGTACTACCGAAAAGCTACAATGAAGATCTTAAAACACACTTTTAATGTGTGATTTTGGCAGTACCAATTGCTGAACTGTACCTATTTCATCGAAATTTCCTACTCGCGATATAATAGACCATTGAAAACACACAGAGATTTCTATTGAGCTCAGTAAGCATTTATAGTTCCACTTTATTTTATTATTTCCTCTCAAATAGACATTCTCGTATAACGTTTAAGTTAACTTACTTTTGACATATTCTAAGGTTTTCCAGCGAAAATTGAACTTACTTATTAGGTTAATTTCTCTTTTTCCTTAATCTGACACTGGTTTTGAGCTTAAAATTCATTCAACGCATCTTATAGACGAAGCCAAAAATCACTAAAATCGGCCTTACCTCCGAAAAAAAAAGGACAAGACGGATCTTAATAATTCTTTTTGCATTCGATTCGTGAATGCGCCAGGAAACTTTGTGAACGGGAGCCATGATATAATATTAAAAACTGCGTACAAAAAATGCATTCTTAACGTACATCTCAAACAGACAATAAAAAAAAATCAGAACTCGTCAATTATCGGCGGAAATGAGTTTTGTTACTCGAGGGTTTTGGGGTCGCTGAAAACGAATATGACGTCAAAAGTGATCTCCGGAGTACCTGTTGCCCAGGGTACCTACTGTTTACCTCGTAATTAAAATTCTTTAAAAATTAGTCAAACATCATTACTCGGGGGTTTGTGGGGCCGCTAATGGCATCGGAAGTGATTTTCGGAGTACTTGGTGCCCAGGGTACCTACTGTTTAGCTCTCTTGTGGAGTTTTCGGCAAAAAAGTTATAAAAAAATTTGTCAAAAATAATTACTCGGGGATTTCTGAAGTCGCTAACGACTAATATGACATCGGAAGCGATCTCCGGAATACCTGGTGCCCAGGGTACCTACTTCTTATAGAGTTTTCGGCAAATTTAATAAAAAAATTAGCCAAAAATTATAACTTGGGGGTTTTTGGGTCGCTGACGACGAATATGACATCAGAGGTAATCTACGGAATACCTGGTACCCAGGGTACCTACTGTTTACCTCGTTTTCTGGAGTTTTCGGGGCAAATTCGTTAAAAAATTAGTCAAACATCGTTAGTTACGAGATAAACAGTAGGTACCCTGAGCACCAGGTATACCGGAGATCACTTCCGATGTCATATTCGTCGTCAGAGACCCCAAAAACCCCTAAGTAATGAATTTTAACTAATTTTTAAATGAATTTGCCAAAATCTCCAGAAAACGAGGTAAACAGTAGGTACCCAAAATCACCCGAGTAATTATTTTTGACTAATTTTTGAAGTTTTACTTCTTTAGGCGCGATTGAGATTGAGGGTGAATTTATATTGATCTGCGCGCATGCTCACACCGACAGTTTGGTATTAGTCTTTATACGGGCTCTGATTGGGTGTTGAAATGATCTGTCAATAATTGTTCAATATGGAGATTATCGGCAAACAAAAATGTTGTATAATATATTATAATATATTATAATAGTTTTTATTGTTGTGAGGACAGAAATAAAATCAAATTTATAATTATAGTGACTTATTAAATAGTTTGGAAAAGCCACAGGTACGTAATTCTAAATGTTTCAGTTGTATTCCAATAAAAAAATATCTTCATACCTATTTGGAAAATGTTAAAAAAATAATGTACTTACCTAGTACTTGCTATGCTATACCCCTAGTAGGCAATGCTTTAATTTACAACTTTCTACAAATTTTCATCTAATGTATCGTTTTCTTACTCTATATATTGTTGTATTTTAATTCGACAAAAATCAAACTAATAAAAATTCATATAAACAAAATGTCAAAAGGTTGTTCAGTTTGTGTATATTCCCACATGACGTAAACGCGAAGGTGGTGCAGTTTGAAATCGCTTCGACTCTCGTACGGCGGGATACACGGGAAGTAGGTTCAAGCCCAATGCAAGTTATATCATTTTTTTATTTTTTTTGTAGATTTTATGATTGTAAGTATATTATTATATAATTTTTTTCAGAAAATACGTATTTAATTAAAATTTTCGACAACAATTATTGTTCAGAAATCATTTGTGGCATTTTTCAATGTGTTTGTGTGTGTTTTATTTTTTATTTTTTTAAATTTTTGGTATTGTTTTAATAAAAATTTTTGGAAAGTAGTAGAGAAACTGTTTAAAGTATATTGATTTCGTTGAAATCATATAATAGAAGTATAACCTCTTACGTGCGTACAAAGTACACACATTCTTTTTTGTAATAAATTTTTTGCCGAAAACTCCACAAGACGAGGTAAACAGTAGGTACCCTGTGCACCAGGTACTCCGGAATTTACTTCCGATGTCATATTCGTCATTAGCGGCCCCAAAAACCCCGAGTAATGATTGTTGACTAATTTTTAATGAATTTGCCGAAAACTCCACAAGACGAAGTACACAGTAGGTACCCTGGGCACCAGGTACTTCGGAGATCACTTTTGACGCCATATTCGTTTCCAGCGACCCCAAAAACCCCGAGTAACAAAATTGAACTTATTTCCGCCGATAGTTGACGAGTTCATTTTTTTTATTGTCTATTTGAAATGCACTTTAAGAATGCATTTTTTGTATGCGGTTTTTCAATATGATATCATGGCTCCGGTTCACAAAGTTTCTTGGCGCATTCACGAATCGAATGCAAAAAAAATTATTAAGATCCGTCTTGTACTTTTTTTTTTCGGAGGTTCATTTATTGGTTCGACTATTAGATTTCTTGTAATTTTGTAATTGTTCATTTAACATATTCCGCAAAATTGACACCATTATTTTTAAAATCCTTTTTACTAATCGCTAGTTGCTCCTTTAAATGAACAACTTCAAATTCCAGAGCATTCTTTTTCTTCCTGTGGTTAGTTGTGAAAATCCATTTCTTTGAGACCCATATCTATTAATATTTCCAGTAGGTCTATGTGACTGGCTTCTGGATATCGAATCGAAATTGTCGATATAGGCGACCTTCTGAGCTCATTGTTTGGTTCTTCTTGTCCTACTCTTGCGCAGTAAGAACATCTATTCTATTAATAGTATCTTGAGATTTTTGTTGAAGGTATTGCAGTATGATTAACATCTGGGAAAAAAAGGTTTTTGGCTATCAACGGTAGTGATTTACTTATTTTCTGTTCGAAATTTTATTTATTTTAATTTTGGGCAAGATCTGGAAATAATTTTCGCCCCTTTATACTCCTGGGCTAAGATTACTGCTCCACTTTTACCATTTTGTGTTGTAAGCGGAGAGCTTATTTCATTTCAACGTCCTGTAGTCTGTCTATGAATGTCTGTGTACCAATTTGTTCCAGAAAATTTTTATTTGTCCAAAGGTACGGTAAATGTAATAATCTTTTAAGTTAGGTATCCAATTCTTGCAGTATTTCTTGGTGTTTTTGCTATTGAACTGAGCTGACTGTAATACCTGCTTTAGATGCTGATGCCCATATCTTTTCTCTAAACCTTGAGTGGGAGAGGTATAACTGGGTGCATCCTGGGGAAAAATTTGATGCTGCCGGTCCTCGAAGCAACATTATTAATATTATAAGGAAACTGCCATTTCTGTCTCTAGAGTCCAGCGATTTGCACTAGCTATAGTTTAGTACTGGAAACAATAAGTTTCTAATGCTATTTGACACTCAAAAGCGAGTGATTTTAAAATTTGTTAGTTCTAGTTATGCCTGGTTTGATATTATTTAATAAAACTACTAACTTGAGTACTAACTTTTCCTTCAAACTCAGCTACTTCTCTTTCTAAATTAGATATTAAATATTTTTGTTTTTGCATTATTTTATGTTTTAAATCGGTTTTTATAATATCATACTGTTGTTCTTTCAATTTGTGTATTCTATCTTGATATTTTTGATGTTTGTCGAAAGAAGTCGTCTAAAGCCTAAACAAAAAAAATGTATTATTTTCTTATGGTGCCTATCCGTTGCGGATGTTGGCGATCAGCATGGCTATCCTAACTTTGCTTGCTGCTATTCTGAACAGTCCGGTTGTCGATGTATTAAACCACTTTCTCAGGTTTTGAAGCCAAGATATTCTTCTTCTCCCTGGTCCTTTCTTTCCAAATACCTTGCCCTGAAGAATGAGTTGCAACAAGCCATATCTCTGTTCATTCCTCATAACATGACATATTCCAGTTTACGCTCTTTGATTGTGTTAATAATCTCGCATTCCTTGCCTATTCTACGTAGAACCTCAACATTAGTCACACGATCCACCCACCAAATTCTCAAAATTCGCCTGTAACACCACATCTATAATGCCTCGAGTTTTCTCAAAGAAGCCTCGGAAAGTGTCCAGGCTTCTACTCCGTACAACAACGTATAAAATACATAGCATCTGATGATAGAGGTTTTGGTAGCAAGATTTTGGTAAATCTTGACTTCTGAAAAGAGACTTCATCATTACGAACGCTGATCTCGCTTTTACTATGTGTTGTTTTATTTCACATAAATGTAGAATAACTGTATGTATTAGTTATTTATTAAACAATTAGGGGAGTGCATAAAGATTTTCACTTCGGAAAAAATCAAACAAGATGAAACTTTTTGTAATTTCATTAAGAAATGTTTAATAAACAACATATCAAAAAGTTCTACTCGAGAAGTGGGTGCTTCATTTTTTATTAAACAAATGAACTGCGAAAATATATGTTTTTTTTTAAATAACTCCGAAGATATAAATTTTTTAAAAAATCTGACTTGGCCATTAAAAAATTCAGAAAATTTTACAAAAAAAAACCTTATATTATTATTTTAAATAAAATTAAATTAAACCTGTAGCTTCTATAATTTTTTATTTATAACGCTAAAGTCACCCTTCTCACAAACATTGGCGCACTATAAACTAGTGTACGGCGAAGTACACGGTTGAGTTATTTTAATGTAATTCTTTAACTAATCTATCAAATGAAATTTTGCAAATTGAACGTGAAAGAAGAATAATTAAGCTATCTTAGAGTTATAATAAAAAGAAACAAAATGTATAGGCATAAGTACGGTGTGGGCTGAAAGTGAGACTTACATGAATTTGGTTTAAAAATAATTTAAAAATGTGTAACTAATACAATTTTTCTTATAAAACTCTTAATTTTTGCACCACTTATCTTTCAATTATCTTACTAAATGATGTTTTATTAAAAAAAAAACTAAAAATTTAATTCAAATGATACGACGTCTCAAAAAATGTAATTTTTGAAAACTTCGTAGTTTTACAGAATTAACACCAATTTAAGACGGTATTACTAAATTTTCAACGAATCTATTACAGTTTTATGGGTATTTTCTTAAAGCTCAGGATATAGTCCTTAAAAGCACTAAATTATTTTACTTTAGAAATGAAATAAACTATTTCTTTTGCGAAAATTTAGAAAGATAACAAAAATGTAATAAAAAATACAAGCTAAAAAATGTTTATACCAAGGGATCAAAACTTTTTTCTGTAAAACTTTTTTAAAATACATTTAATAATAAGCTTCAACAGTAATAAATGTTCAACAAAAAAAATTTTTTCTCTTATACAGTATGTCTGCCTAACTTGGAACCTATTGATAACTTTTTTATTATCAGTCTTACGAAAAAAAGTTATTCTTTATAAAATACTCAGCATCGTATATAATCTAAGATGCAACCATCAAATATAAAATTTTATTAATTTTATACGAGGTATGTCAAAAAATATGAATTTCACTAAGGAGTAAAGTACCTTTATATTTCACAATATCGAAAATTGTTATGAAGAAAAGTTGTTTGGATTTAAAAAATATGTTTCAGTGTTGAACTACATCCTGCTAATTAAAATATTGTGAATAATAAAGGCACTTAACTCTTAAGAAAAATTAATATTTTTTGCATACCTCATATAAAATTAAAAAGTTTAATATCTGATGGTTGTATCTTAGATTTTAGACCAAGTAAAGCATTTTATGAAGAATAACTTTTTTCGTAAAATTGATAATAAAATAGTTACAATAATTGTAATAAAATGATGATGAATATCCGTAATTTGACAAAAAATTGAATTTTTTTTTTAGATTAGAATAATGTAATTGTATATTATAACAGTTTTTAATTTCAAACAACTTTTCATAATTTCTTGATATTCTGGAATAAAAAGGTACTTTACTCTTTAAAGAAATTCATATTTTTGACATAACTGTATAAAATTGATAAAATTTGATATCTGGTGGTTGAGTTTTAAATTTTTGACCATCCAGAGTATTTTATGAAGATTGACTTTTTTTCGTAAAATTGATAATAAAAAAGTTTTCCATGTGGTTCCTAGCTACGCACACATACTGTATAAGAGCTTATGTATAAGAATTTTCAAATTGTAATGCCATATTCGGATTCAGCATAAGAAAAAATAAATAGAAACATATTTGATCAACGTAAAATGATGAATTCAACGATATTTTTAAAATTATTTATACAACAATTATTATTGTTTAAACAATTAAGAAACAATTAGCGGCCAAATCTGCGAATTGTTTAAGCAATTAAGAAACAATTAGCGGCCAAATCTGCGAGTAGAACTTTTTACTTTAACCTGTATATTATAAACTAACAAAAAAATTTTAGAAAAATATAAGCTTGTTTGAATTATTCCGAAACGATGCATATTTTCGTTCTAATTTCACTCCCCTAAATTATAAAAACTGAATTAGATAGATATTTAAATAAGTTAGAAATACGTTTTAACACCCATATCAGTCCCTGTATAAACATAATATTACATATGTCAGGTCATTCCAGCCTACACTCAAAATATATACGGAGATGACAATAAAATTACGCCATAAATAAACCCATAAATATAAACAATATTTAAAACAAAAAAATGGAAGAAATAAAGATCGTGATATACCAAATCCAACAGAAGATTTCTTATCTTGCTCAACGGCGAAAACAATAAAAGTAATTTTTTTAAATGTGATACTCCAAGATACGTGAGTTGCAATGTTATGTTTCAATTATGACCAGCCGACTGAGGATACGTAATAATTTATTTTTATGCATTTTTTAGATATTACAGTTTATGGGAATAGAAGAATCTGAAATATGAGAGAGGTCAGTCGGCAGCTCGTTTCGGAGTTCAGGGAATTCATTTCCGAGATTACAGATATTGATAAAGGGGCATGATAGCTTTGTTTTTCGACAAACCAGTAATTCAAGCATTAAAACATAAGTTAAAACTAGAAAAAAAAACAAATAAAAATACCCCAAGTAATAACTGGAACATATGTGTAGGGGAGAGGCTTGTACCTTGAACCGGATTTTTTCAAAGCTTAATTATATGTAATATTTAAATTTCAAGAAAAAATGTTTGGACTAACTTGCAGTTTATACTCCCTAGTATACTATATTAAAAGATCAGTTTAATAAAACAAAATCAAACACATTGTTTAGAATGTTATTTATTAGAGCTAATTTGGTCCAAGGTACAAACCAGTACTGTACCTTGAACCACGTATAGTCTAAGAGCTAGTGAACCCTCCGACTAACGGTCGTCCTGTAAGGCTAGACATTGGTATTATAGTGATAATTCATAGCACACCAAGGCTAAAAACCATGACCTGGCAGGCCTCAGTGGTGCACGTGCATCTACCAGGTGAATCGAAAAGTTCAAATTTAGGGGGTAAAATAAACTTTCTCCTGTAAGGTTTAAATTTAAGTATGTGTTTGAGTGAGTCATTTAGAAGAAATGTGTACAATGACAGGCGATTCTGAAGAGCATAAGACCTTGCGAGGCGAGGGGAAAGATTAGGGGTTTTTCCTAAAATTATTCTTTTTGCATCGAACAAATTTTTTGTAGGTTTTTTGAATCATTCCAAACAGAAAACGCCATTAGTGATTTTTCTCTTAAGTTAATAGTTTTTGTTATATAAGCGATTGAAAATTTTGAAAATTGCGAAATCGGCAATTTTTAACCCTAAATCGGATATTTATCTAAAAATTTCAGTGTTGCCAAGATACGTAGATATTCTTTAAACATTGATTGATGTAATCCCGAAGAGTTTTTTGCAATAAAATATCAAAAACCCCTTTGTTTTTTTAATTGCTTATCAAGCGGGTGCGACACTGTAGTATAAGTGAGGACGTTTGAGTTTGCATAAATTCATTATCTCGAGAATGGACAAATTTCAAGAGAAATCCTCAGATAAGTCGAAAAAAACAAAGGGGTTTTCGATATTTTATTGCAAAAAACTCTTCGGGATTTCATCAATCAATGTTTAAAGAATATCCACGTACATTGGCAACATTGAAAATTTTAAATAAATGTCCGATTTAAGGTTAAAAATGGCCGATTTCGCATTTTTCAAAATTTTCAATCGCTTATATAACAAAAACTGTTAACTTAAGAGAAAAATCACTAAAGATGTTTTCTGTTTGGAATGATTCAAAAAACCTAAAAAAAATTTGTTCGATGCAAAAAGAATAATTTTAGGAAAAACCCCTAATCTTTCCCCTCGCCTGGCAAGGTCTTATGCTGTTCAGAATCGCCTGTCATTGTACACATTTCTTCTAAATGACTTACTTAAACACATACTTAAATTTAAACCTTACAGGAGAAAGTTTATTTTACCCCCTAAATTTGCACTTTTCGATTCACCTGGTAGATACACGTGCACCGCTGAGGCCTGCCAGGTCATGGTTTTTAGCCTTGGTGTGCTATGAATTATCACTAAGAAAATTTCTAGCCTTACAGGACGACCGTTATTCGGAGGGTTCACTAGCTCTTAGACTAGTAGTCTTGTTCGTTGAACCACCCGTAAACCTTTAAAAATGTATAAAAAAATTGTGTTATGCAACATTGAACCTCTCAAAATCTAAGTCAAACACATTTACTCCTTTTTGCCTTTCAGACAACCCAGCCTGACTTGGTGGTTTAAATTTGAGCAAAACATCTTCAATGTCAATGTCAAATTGTTCACCACTTGGGCCAGAATATTTGTTGCTGTTCAGAATTCTATTCAGATACTGGACCGTTAAGTAGAGACATACAGAGGTTACTTGTGCAACATAAAACTGTCTTCTTTTTTCTCATTAATTTTGTACATTAATGTTTGTAGTATAGGCATACAAACCTTGTGATTTAATTTATGATATCTGTTAACATAAAAATTAGAAAAGAAAATTATCTATCCTATAAATAAGTAGTTACTTTTCACGAAATAAAACACTATATTTTTCCGACAGCCGCAAACGATTTCTAATCATGTTCAACAACTATCCACAAAAAGACGATGCTTATAGAAGAATTTTAGATAAGAAACATTGACAGTTCGCGCGCAAAATAAAAGAAAAATGGGGTGGCCCATGGTTCAAGCTGGCCCAAGGTACAAGCCTCTCCCCTAATAATAAAATATAATTTTTAATAAATATATTAATTTTCGAAAATTTGTTGTCTGGCAATAGACACGAGAGCCCGCAGGTCTCGAGTGGCTATTGCCCAATGACAACAAATTTGAGTAAAAATGAAGCATTATTCTCTTATTTGTTTTTATTGTCGTGTGATATTCGTAAGATTATTTTTTAATAGGTATATTATAGATATTTTCTTGAATGCGACATTTGTCAAAACTAGGAAACTGGTTGCCATTAAACAGAAACAATCTACTTAAAAAAATTCTATCGGTAATTTTCTACAGTAGATAATTCTCAGTATAATTTTAATCTGATTGAACAGAATAACTAAACACGTGATCAAATATCTTACTATACGATTGGAAGTTAAAAGCATCAAAAATAATCAGTTTAATTTTTATTTCTGTAGCTTTCTATTGGTCAGAATCTCCTATGAATGAGATAATCGCCATAATTTTTATTCTTGTAGGTTTCTGTTGGTCAGAATCTCTATAAATGAAATAATCACAAAAATACATTTTTTTATTAAATAAAATAATTATTTTTAAAAACATGTTGTACAATCTTCATACATATCTGTTTAATTGAAGGGTTGAATAAACTCCCTTTCCATTTCTCATCTCATGTCTACCTTACATATAAAACCGCCAATATTACAGTTAAAAGTAAAAGTAATGGCCCTAAATAATAGTAGCATCGTCAACCAAGCATTGCCGAGGATCATCATCCACAGAAGGCGAAAGTAACAATCGCAGCCACCTATGATGTCTCGTAAAGGAGAGAAACGAGTTGAGTCTCCGTGCATGTTTTGCGAGACGCGCGCGATGTTTAGTTCGGCCGTTTGACACAGGAGGGCGCCACCTCACGGAGGATGATAGTGAATAGTGGAGAATATGTTTTTAATCTGAATATATTTTTATAATGTTAAGTTTGATTAGCTTAATTTATTAGAATGCTTAATGTATTCGTTTTGTTTATGATAGTATATTAAAAACAGTATTTTTTCAAAAATGCTAGCAATTATTACAATGCTCAGCATCCGTATTATTAGATAAACTATTTAAGACCTAATAATAATATAAATAGAATCACTAAAAAAATTGGTGATTCGATAATTCTAATTATCTCTGGCTCGATAACACGGAAAGGGTCCTTCTTCTTGTAGTTCCGTCTCCTATCGGAGGTTGGCTATCATCACAGCTGTCCGTACCTTATTGGCGGCTGCTCTGAAAAGATCTACTGAGCTGCAACTATACCACTCTCTTAAGTTTCTCAGCCAGGAAATTCTTCTTCTACCTATAGATCTTTTACCCTTTATTTTACCTTGCATTATGAGCCTTAATATCTCATATTTCGCACCTCTAGTAATGTGGCCTAAATATTCTAGCTTTCTTGTTTTGATGTTCTTTATCACCTCGCAATCCTTTTGCAGCCTTCTTAACACTTCTGCATTTCTAACTCGTTGGATCCATGGTATTTTCAAAATCCTTCTATAGCACCACATCTCAAAGCCTTTCAATTTCTTTATATTTTCTACTGTTAGTGTCCAGTTTTCCACTTCATACAACAAAGTCGAGAACACGTAGCATCTTAACGCTCTTATCCTCAGTTCCAGAGGTAGGTCTCGATTAACAAACATCTTTTTCATTTTTATAAATGCTTGTCTTGCAATTTCAATGCGTGTCCTGATTTCTCTATCCTGGTCATTGTTTTCATTTACCCAGGTTCCCACATATTTCTAGTTATTCACTCTTTCTACTTGTTTTCCCTCGATATCCAACCTTCCTACAGTACGTTGCTGGGAAATAATCATAAACTTGGTTTTCTTAACGTTCATTTGTAGTCCATAGTCCATACTGACTTGATGTAATCTATTTACTAATATGTCGTTGCAGTGCATCTAGACTGTTTGCAAAAATAGCGGTGTCGTCTGCGAATCTTATGTTGTTCAAGATTTTTCCGTTTATTGATATACCCTGTTCTTCCTCTGATATTGCTTCCTTACAAATAGCTTCGCTGTACAGATCGAATAACAATGGAGGCAACACGCAATCCTGTCTAACACCTCTCTTGATATTTATGGCCTCTGTTTCGACATTTTTGATTTTAACCGTTGCTTTTTGATTCCAGTACAGATTGACAATAACCCGTATATCTCGACTGTCCACATTCTTCTCTTTTAAAAGTTTTATGAGTTTATGATATCGTACTCTATCAAAAGCCTTTTGATAATCTACAAAGCAGACATAAAGATATTGGTTCATATCTAGTCGTCTTAAAAGCGAACAGAGCCTCTCTCGTTCCTAGTCCTCCTCTAAAACCAAACTGGGTGTCATCTATATCTTCCTCTATTTTTTTGTTTAGTCTTCCATGTATTATTTTGAGGAATATCGTAAGTGTGTGGCTTATTAAAGAAATTGTTCTGTACTGGGAGCATTTTGTCGCATGTATTGACTTTGGTAGTGTTACAAATGTGGACAGCAACCCATCCTGGGGCAGCAATTACTCCTGTTGTATATACCTTGCTGAACAGATCTAAAAGTATGTGCAGTGTTTCTTCGTCATTGCATTTAATTAACTCAGTGGGTATCTGATCTGGGTCTACTGCTTTTGCGGTCTTTGCATTTGTAATTGCCTGTTCTAATTCGCACATTATTATTTTCGGTCCTGTTTGTTCCTGTGGTTTTTCTTGTATCATTCTATCATCGTCGAATAATTTCATTATGTATTCCTGCCAAAACTTTAATTTATCTTTAATGTCTGCGATGAGTTTACCGTTATCATCTTTAAGTATACCATAGTGTGCTCGCTTTTTGGTACTTGTTAGCTCTTTTATTTTTTTATGCATATTAAAACTGTCGTATTTTCTGTCATACTTCTCTATTTCTTTGCATTGTTCTGTTAACCACTTTTCCTTGGCGTTTTTTATCTCTACTTTAATTTTATTTTGTAGTTCTTTGTATTTTGGGTCATTTCTCCCTTTGGCTTTTCTCCTCTCTTTCATTAATGTTAGAATTTCCGAAGTCATCCACTTCTGCTTTTTATTTGTCTTTTCAGGCTTTAAACTTTCTTCTCCAGCATTTAGCAATGCCTTCTGTGTTTTATTCCATTTTTCATTGACATCTTCTGATGTTAAAATTTCTTCTTCTACTTGTGTTAGATTTGAGTTGACTTAATGGATAATTTTTTGATGTATTTCTGTTTTTCTCAATTTCGTATAATCAAGTGATGGTTTATTTTTACGTCTTACTATCATTTTGAGTTTCAAATGCCTTACTGCTATCAGCGGGTTATGATCTGATTTGACATCTGCTCCGAGGTACGCCTTTATTACTTTAATTAAATTTTTGGATCTGTTTTTGACCAGTATATAGTCTATTTGGTTTCTGACGATGCGGTCTTTGTTGTCTGTAAGAGATCTCCAAGTATACATTCTTCTGTCGGATAGCTGGAACATTGTGTTCATTACTGCAAAATGTTCATTTCGACAGAAATCCACGAGTCTATCCCCTCTTTCGTTTCTTGCACCTAGTCCAAATTCCCCAACAAATTCGTCAACTTTTTCTCTCCCGATTTTAGCATTAAAGTCCCCCATTACTGTCGTAATGTCGTCTTTTCTAATAGATCTTAAAATTTTGTCTAACTCCATGTAAAAATGTTCTATCTCCTCTTCATCCTTATCAGCTGTTGGTACGTATACTTGAATTAAGTTAATTTGTTGTATGGTCATCTTCAACTGAACCATTATCATTCTCTCTGAATAAGGAGTGAAGCTGATCACTGATTTATTAGAGGCCTTCCGGTGCTTAATCCTTTTGATACCGTAGGTACATGTGATGAGTGAATTTTTCCGTTAGAGGGGTAAGGGCCGTATTAAATCTGAATAAAAATTAGAATATTATATTCCATTGATACTTGTATCGGCAAAAATTTATTCTTCTGAAGTGGAAATCGAAACCTGAATATAAACATAATTTAAACAAAAATTGTGGGGTCTAGGACGTTTCATCGCCGCCGTTTCGATGCCGCCAGTTCGATGCCGATGCCGGCCGATTCATCGCCAGTCAATTAATCGCTATCTGATATATTTCCGAATTTTCGACAGTTACAATTATTAGTTATTTTTAGTATTAATAAGGAATTCTAGGAAATGCGAGATATGACGGCGACGAAATGGACTGGCGATGAACCGGCGGCATCGAAACGGCCGGCGATGAACCGGCGGCATCGAAACGTCCCATTCCGAAAATTGTGGTTAAATTCCAATGAAAATGGTAAATTATATTAAAAGGCCACAAGAAAATAGCTTCGGAACACAGAGCGAATAGAAATAATTACATAACAACAGCGCTTCTCCAGCGTCCATTAAAATTGTTAACAAAAATCTTGTCAAAGGAGTTAATCAACGCCCCAGTCAGATCATTAGAAAAGCAAGAGTTTAGCCTAAACCAATAAATCTACAACCGATGGAATCTTCATATTTCGATAACTAGAAGTCCAACACAAGGTATTGCTCTGCTATTTAAATATCATAAAATCGTTTGACATCAAATGAACAAGCATAAAAATGTTAATATAAAACACCTCGCACAGTCCAATAAAACAAAAATAAAAACAGAATATGGATTGATTGAAGAAATCAATGTGTCGTTGGAATTAGGCAGGGGTACAGTCTCAGTCCGAATCTTTTTAGCATGATCATGGACAAGATAGTATAAAAATGTATGTATACAGTGTGTCAGTCAATTTGAAAAGGTGCCACCCACTATAATTTGATGCCTAGAGAAAATCTAAAATCTAAATCTTAGGGGGACCTAAACAGTAGAACAGGCAAGAAACAGCACAATAAAGTCATAGGCCAATATGGTGAAGAAGCTTTAAATGACAATGGTACTAGGCTAATAGCCTTATGCGAACAAAATGATATGAAAATCACAAACGGATTCTTCCAACACCGAGATATCCATAAATATACATGGACACAAAATACCCGAGGGCTGAAATCAATCATAGACTATACAATCATAAGACAAAAGACTAAATTGATTGTACAGGATGTGCGGGTATATAGAGGAGCCACTTGCGGCAGTGACCACCATCTATTAAAAACAAAGCTCACAATAGGAATAGATAGAGCAAGAGATTTAAAAGAAGCTGCAGCGGAAATAGAAAAATTAACAGAAAAGAAATACAACCTAAACAGCTTAGAACAAGAAAGCGTGAGGGATTTATACAGGAGTAGATTAGATAAAAAGTTAGAAACCATGCAATTTACCAGCAATGAAGAGCATTATCATTATATAAAAACATGTCTTCAGGAAGCAGCAACAGAGGCCCTCGGACTCCAAATAAAAAACCACAGAAAAACTCCGTATTGGTGGGACGAAGAAATAGAACAAGAGATTAAAAATAAAAGAGAGAAGTATAAAAAATTTCTGAACACAAGGACCGACGCCGATAAGGTAGAATACAAGAGGGTCCAAGCTAAAGTGCGAAAAATGATATGCCAAAAGAAGAATGAGGCTTGGGAGCAAAAGTGTAACATGATTAACACACATTTAGGAGGACGGAGAAGTACAGAAAGTTGGAAAGTATTAAAATCGCTACGACAGGAAAAGAAAAGAGATATAATATCAGCAATCACACCGGATCAATGGGACGAATATTTTGAAAAACTCCTAAATGAGGACAGAGCGGAATTTTTAAATAACAGTGATACCAGCAATGTAAATATCTTAGCCTCACCATTACGGGTAACAACAAAAGAAGTAGAAGAAGTATGTAAGTTTTTAAAAAATAACAAAGCACCAGGACCAGGGAACATACCAGCTGAACTAATAAAATATGGCACAACAAAATTATATGAAAACCTGGCTAAACTCTTTCAAAGATGCATCAACGGAGCGGAAATCCCAGAAGAATGGAAGACATCATGGATATCCACCATACATAAAAAAGGCAGACGGGATCAATGTGACAACTACAGAGGCATCGCTGTAACGAACTCGATCAGCCGAATATACGGAAAACTGATTAAAAATAAAATCGAAAACGAATATAAAGATATAGAAGCTGAAGAACAGGCAGGATTCAGGGCAGGGAGATCAACGGTTGACCATCTGTTTTGTATTACACAGATTATTGAGAAGAAACTGGCCGTCAACCAGGAGGTGCATCTGTTATATGTGGACTTAAGAAAAGCGTATGATAGCATCCCACAAAACAAACTATGGGAAGCATTAGAGAAAGCCAATATAAGCGCAAATTTAATAACAGCGACGAAACAATTGTATACCAAAACTGCATCAAGGGTGAAAGTTGGAAGCAGGCTATCGAGAGGATTCCAAATTAGCAAAGGCCTAAAACAAGGGTGCTGCCTTTCACCGACATTATTTAAGATCTACCTCGAACAAACTCTAAAACTTTGGAAACGCAAATGCAAAAACATGGGATTACCGATCAGCAACAATACAATATACACTTTGTCATTTGCAGACGACCAACTTGTACTAGCGCAAGACTACGATGATATAGAATATATGACAAGGAAATTAATAGAGGAGTACAAAAAAGGTGGTTTGGAAATAAACATAAAGAAGACCGAATATATGTGTATCGGTGGGACACAGCAGGACCTTACACTGGGGAATGGCGAAATTATTAAACATTGCGACGCATATAAATACCTTGGTATGACCATCACACAAGAAGGAAGCGTAGACCGGACGATAGAAGAAAGAAACAACCAGGGAAGAAAAGCAATTACCCTTCTCAATAGCATCCTCTGGGACCAGTCAATATCAAACAACAACAAACATAGAATATACAATACAATTGTTAAGAGTATAATCACTTACAGCAGTGAAGTATGGCAAATAAAAGAAAGATACAAGAGAAAACTTGAAGCAACAGAAATGGATTTCTGGAGGCGCTCAGCAGGAAAATCAAGATTAGAAAGGGTAACCAACAACAGAATTAGGGAAATAATGAATGTGAAACACACAATAGTAGATGACATTAGTACCAAACAGCTTAGATGGTATGGACACGTACAAAGAATGTCCGAAGAACGACTCCCGAAACAAATCCTAACGTGGACCCCTCATGGTAGACGAAAAAGAGGAAGACCCCGCCTGAGTTGGAGAGAAGGCATAAATCGAGAAATGAGAGAAAGAGAATTGGATGAAGACCTTTGGATGGACCGAAGTGAATGGCGACTAGGCATCGGAAGACGTAGGAGAACGTTTTAAAACCGATATATATATATATAGAAAATCTAAAATATGCAAAAACACATCAAATTTATTAGTGAGGGGGACATTTTGTAGACCAGTTTTCAACTACATTATATCAACACTCTAGTGGGGGCGGCCACAACCACCAAAATCTTTAATGGAAAGGGGGGTTGAGTGACACCTCGTCTAAAAAGTCATTCACTACCTTTTCAAGAATACTACATACATTATTTCTTTACAGTACTTTTGAAAAAATCAAGTGAAACCGTAAATGAGTTCAGAACTCCAAAATTTTTTTTGGAGGCATGAGTCCCAGATCTTACCAAAAGTACGGAAAATAAATATAATATATATGGTATTTTTAAAAAGGTAGTTAAACGACCTTTAAAAATGCGGTATCACTCTACTTTCCTTTCCATTAAAGATTTTGGAGGTTGCGTCCGCCCCCGCTAGAGGGTTAATGTAAGTATTTTAGTTGAAAACTGGTCTACAAAATGTCCCCCTCACAAATAAATTTGACTTGTGTTTTTGCACATTTTTAGATTGTCTATAGGGACCAAATAATAGAGCGTGGCACCTTTTCAAACTCACACACTGTATGAAACCAACATTGCTAAACTAGCCAAAATACCTATAGGACTTAATAAAGTCTACGAAACTAAATAAAATAGAACAAACAAAAAAGAGTACAAGTATTTCAATGAATCTCTCATGATCAGAATAAACAATAGAGGACTCAGGGAGTATCACTGTCTTATCTCATTGCCAGCTTCAATTAGGTCAGTTATTTTTTATTCATCTGCTTTTACTTTTATTGCGTTGTTGTGGTAGATATTTTCGTTCGTTTTAATTATTCCTTGAAGTATCTCTCCTTCGTACAATAAATGTATAACGTCCTTTAATTTGACCCTATCAAATGCCTTCTTAAGGTCCACGAAAGATAAGTATGTCGGTTTGTTGTATTCTAACTATTTCTCTTGAACTTGCCTCATTATAAATATAGCGTCGGTGCATGATCTTCCCGACCTAAAACCTTGTTGTTCTTCTGATATTGCTATAAATGTTATAAACAGGGATAGCCTTTACAATAATTAAAACGGTCAATCTATCAGTGTATTCGACTAGATAGGATGATTATGTGAGGAGTTTTAAGTAAGTTATTTAAATACAGCGAGGACTATATTAACAAATTGACAAAACTAACTTTTAGTAAGTTAATCATATACTAAAATACTAAATAATTATAAACGACATGTATATTAGGTAACAATAGCGTGAAAACATTTCCCCGTTTTTCATTATACCAACATTATCAGAACTCGACGACATTCTATGACTTTCGGGCGTGTTATGATGTCGAATTAGAAAAACAACTGAAACTCGCATAGTGATTGCGGTATTTGATCAAACTTATTATTTCCCACGGGAATCCCCTACTGACAAACCCACTTCGCTAAAATCAACCTTACAAAGTAATCGAAATATTTTCCTGCATAAAATATCAGTGAACGTTCCTCTTGAATGTCAGAAGAACACAAGAGACAGTAGCGCACGGGGTTTCGAATAGATTATTCAATGAAATTGAATGAAAGATATTAGAACATTAGAAAGATATTTATAAATTTCAGCATACTTCTTTGCTATTTTTATTTCGCCGGAAACTAACTAATATGCATGCTAATTTTTGCATTTTACTTTAGTAAGCCTATACTGCATGTAGCCTATACTGCTATGTCTTAAAAATGGTGCATGCACTGGGTACATTAGGTACAAAATATTTATTTACCTTGTGTTATTAACCCATTATTTGAAAAAAAATGTCAATCTGAAATGATCTTTAATGGACCAATTTAATAGTCCTATTTAAATAGAAGAAAAATTAATGCCTGAAAACAATCAATAAACATGCTTTAATAAAATGGTAAGACCACACATTGGTGGATGAGCTTAAAAAAACAGTAAGAGTACCTACACCATTATAAAACTGAAAGAAGATCATTCCGAGTTCACTTGTTTAAATTATTGAAAATACAATTGTTTTTAAATTTTACATCTTAGGCAGAAGTAATATATACATATTAATTGGTATTCAGAAGATTTTTCATTGTTACATAAGAATGATCTTCACAAATTCAAACCATATAAGTATCTAATGCTTCAAAAAATATGACTGAAGGTTGATTGGGGGAAAATAGATAAAATTGGGTCAAATATTGTTCACATAGTGGTAAGCGCTCTTCCTAGAAGATCTCTAAATTTTGGAAACTGACAAGATTGCTAAGTAATGTAGGTATAATATATCCTATTTTATCTATCTAATCAGACAAAGTTTTAAGCAGAAAAATACTTTTATCGCCAACCGTCACTAAAGTCATTCATTATTGTACCCATTTGCCCTCATTTGCGGTAGTTAAGTAACACTTTATTGTACTGAAAGAAGAATTTTAATTTACCTGCAGCGATTAATCAAGTTAACCGAGATTAAATATAAGTGGTCGATGGCAGTAATCGAATGGCCAGTATTTGAGTGAACTTAAAGTTTATTTACTTTAGTTAATAAAAAAATTATACACAATTTGCAATATTATCAATTTAATTTATGTTAAAAAGTGAAATTCTGTATTGTTTTGTAATTCTATTCATATAAAATAGTTTACCAATTTAGTAATTATTCAATATTGATATCTATCGATTAAAAATCGAAAGCGGCCATCTTGCAAAATTTATCTGTCATCACTGTCATGAAATTATTGTGAAGTTTAAAAAGTTCCTAAATTGTAAATTTCAAGTAAGTGTAAAACCAATATCAAATTATTGTAGAAAGTGAAATTGAAGATAAAATATATTTGGCATTGTCCAAGCTGTCAAGCTTTCAATAGGTACTTCATTCTTCAGTTTTTCATTCAGGGATTGTTAAAACTAAATTTTATGAAATAACGAAGATAATCAAATTTAAAAAATTGTGTAGTGCTATAATGAGATTTTAAAGAATTTAAATAAACGACAGATTTTTATTCAACTTTTGTTATAAATTTTATATTATTTTTAAATAATTACAGAGCTCAAACTGTAACATAGTCAACTTTAAGGTGCGAATCATCGGAATTCGAATTCCAAGCTGATTTCCAATCAAATTATGTTGGCGATAAAATTTTGTATTGTATGCACCACGTCAGTAAAGACTTTTTAACGAACTCGTCCCTTACTCGCCTAGCTCGCCACGTTCGCCCTTCTCGTAATATCAGACTCGTTCGATAAAGAGTCACTTTACTGACTTGGTACATAAATAACTATTTTCTTCAAACGTCAAATAATGATGACATTACTTATCTAACTTGATCCTGTCAAAGTTTGATGTCTCCGCCGGCAGCAGTTTTTTTCCCATTTCTTTACGGCGGAGGGAAAAATGTTGTCATGGCAACAATATGAAACATGTCACAAAGCAACAATACAAATGTCATTAACAACAATTAAACATCATTTTTATTTATAGTAATATTAAAAGTACAATTAGTTAATGAGGCATTTTCAAAATTGAAACCGTGCAAAAATGTTCCCGACTCTTGATACGCATTGGTAATTGTTGATGATACTGATGGTCGAGCACAACTTTCAGCAATCATTCCCGATGTTGGCGAATCATGAGGATTTATCCCACCGACGACTTAATTATTTTAATTTCTAACATCTAGACGACTTTGATAGTTGTCACAGTTAATTTCGAGTAAAAATAGCGTATGAATTGTACTATTTATGGTTGAAAGTTGCTACGTTTGAAGAAAAAATAGTATACTTTATTCGGCAAAGAAGCGACTTTTCTTGACTTGCCCTCTATTACGCGCCTCACTTCGTTCGGCGCGTAATATCGGGCGCGTCAAGAAAAGTCATGCTTCTCCGCCTCATAAAGTAATATACTATTATTCTACATAATTATTTGGGACAAATATTTAAGTTTCAATGGTTTCTCATATGCGTTTGATAACTTTAACACAAAGTTATTGATAATTAAGAAACTCTCATTCCAAGTGTATTAATTTCACAACACATAAACCTTACTGATCGACAGTTAAATCCTTTCACATATCCGCGTAATTTTAAATTGAATCCAATTTTCCTTTCACTACTAAAAGACTATATTTCCTTTTATATCAGCGAGCCTGGGTGTATGAACCCACCAGTTCTGGATCGTCGATTATTATTTTTATAGGCACCTATTAGTGACATGGCCATGAATTTTAAATTAAATATTGATATTAAAATGAAAATTAACCAAAACAACAACTGCCAAGAAAACGAATATTCCGTTTAAAAAAAATAGTTTTCAAAAAAATACATGCACCTACTTGAGAAAACGTCACGAAGTAAGAAAAATACGAAAAGACCTCAAGAATATGCCAAAAATATCGAATGCTGATTCTTATCATAACGTGTCAAATATAGAATTATTATACTTATTATTACTACCCGAAGAAATCCCCCAATGGATAGCACTAAGAACGAAAAGTACACAAGGAGAGCTGTAGCATGCTTTCAGTAGATTCACATTTCAACTTTGACCATCTTATTATACATTATCTTGGGTATTTGAGTGCATGAATTTGTTATGGCAGTTGGTTTACGTCTCTGCATATCTTAAGTATTATAGTTACAATAACCAACAGTCCATACGTATTTTAAAGAAGTTAAAATTAAAGCCAAGTAAATATCCATATACAGGGTGGCTGAACAAAAACAACACAGGAAAGAGCAGGAACTACGACAACATTTTTGAAAATATTATTATTTTTTTTTGATAAAATTAAGATTGGATTAGTAACATCCAGAGTTACAATTTACATATCAGTAACATATAAGAAATATAATATAATAATATAAGAAAGGCTCTACTACCATAGAGGATCCTGTAAATCACCACATCCCCCATGCAACTCATGTACTGAAATATGGCAATATCCCAATGTATATAATAATATGTATTATATGGAAATATATTATACTGTTAAATGTATTGTTATATTCCTATTTGACATGGAAAATAAAAGACTATATTTATATTAAAATTCAAATTAAAATAAAAATTTTCATATTTCTCAGCCACGAGCATATAAATTTTGAACACTCTGTACAAGACAAATTTTGTAAAAATAGTTATAGCTAGTTTTTAAAAAGTGTTTTCGCAGAAGTGTTGACTAGCCCCATGAACAATGCATTTTAATTAATCAATTAGGGTGCTGGTTTTAAGAAAGTGTTCTTTGAACTGTTTATCAAAACCACGGACATTATATTTTATTAAGCAAAAGAATAGGTCATTAAGTTCTTCAAGATATGCGGGTAGTCATTAGCCGCACGGTACATAATAGATAGTTAAAATTTACCTGTGTATTAAGATTCATAAACATAGATAAAAATATAATTAGTGTAGAAAATAGAATTAAAATAGTCGGAATATTATTTTTTCTTGAAAATTCATAAAGACATGTTTAAAAAAAGGAAATTTTTTTGGTAAATACGTCATGAATGAAAGTTTGTCTTGATTGGCTGGAAAATTAATTCTGGAGGGGAACGATTTGGAAGGATGAGAATGAATGAGGAGAGAGAGTCAGTCTGTTTTGTTGGATCGAAAGGAAGAGTCCAGTTTTGAGGAATAGTGTAAAAAGAAAGTAAAACGCCGGTTTGGTTTTTGGAAAAGTGACAAGCATCATATCGTGGAACGAGTAATAGGCCAAGTCGAGAGATGATATAACTACTTGAGTCTAAAGTATCCAGTGTTTGTTTTAGGGTTTCAAAAAGTTGGAACACTACATCAGGAGAAAGTCAGAACGAGTACTGTACGAGGCATAGTGAGGAAAGCGAGAATGAGTTTGCAGAGGAGCAGGGACATTATTGGAAAACGTGGATGAGCTCCTTTGGATCGCAACACCAGCAAAGAACGAAACGTGTTTTGTGTGAAGGCATTGTCGAATCATCAGCAAAGGTCAGTTTTATTTTTTGTTGAGACATGAATGTATGGTTTTACGTAATAAATACCACAGTGCATATTGAACTACACATTTCACTATTATAAAATCATCAAACCTCAATAAATTTTGTTACTTATAAATCATTATATTTGTTTTTTTTTTCTATACAATATTATTGATAAAATAAAATATTTTTTATATCAAAAAAATTGGAACAGGTTGAACATCCTGTTTAGCAGAAGTAGAGAGATTTATAGTTATTTTAAAAACAAATTTGGAGACAAAAAGAAATAAGATTCCTATTTTCATAATTGTTAGATAAAATAAAGATAGAAGAATAAATAAAATTTGAAATGTTAAACATTTATTTCCGTTAGATGAAATAAACGACTTTTATAATTTCTAATCAAAATTCGTATGTGTATTATTTTATTCTATTTTATCTATCCCTATTAGGAAGCCCCTGAGAAATATTTTGAAGCTACGAAAATAAGTATTCATAGCATAATTTAGTCCTGAGATTTAAAATTTATTTATGTTTGATTTGTTTGATAAATGAGATAATTAATTGACTAATTAAGCAAAGTAGATCATACTAGTATGTATAGCAATATTTGTATAAAATATGTAATAAATGTTTTATTTGTGTCAATCACATCAATACAAGACGTACGTCACTGGACCAGCATTCTCGACCGACCGCCATAAAAGAAACGTGGCAGTGCGTAACAGGTTATTTTACACATCTATGGTTACCCTGATGTGTGCCGTAGTCCTTGGAGTCCTTTGCGGAGTCCTGGTGAGTCCTTTCCGGGACGACAGCATATCAGTCGCTGTCCCTGAGGGGCCGTTTTCCAAATAAAATACGTTATCGGCACCAGCGCATTATTCCCGACTATACTTTGATTATCCTCCCGCAGGATGCCTACGTAAATATCATAAGTTCCCGAAAAAACAACGGATGTATACGGGCGGGTAATATGCTAACAGTTTTCTACAATGTATTGCGGATTTTTAGTTTGTAAAAGTCCTAAAATATGACTATAAAGACTGACATATAAAATATATTTTACGTACTGATAGATCCCTTGGTTTTTAATATCTCTACTACAATTTATCGTAATCATCTGATTGGTCGAAACGTTATCCATAGTGTGATTTCTCCGTAAAAAATATATTCATATCCATCTTACGACAAACACATATTAACAAGTCACATATTAACAAAGTTAACAGTCACTATATTTTATAGTATATAAATATAATACGTCATAAAATATGTAAAACCATCATACGGCCAATAGCAACGTATGGTGTAGAAACGTGGATGATAACTGAAAAGATTATATACATACCTTATTAATAGTTTTAAAAGAAAGATATTAAGGAGGATACTGGGACCCATTTGGGACAATGGTATATGGAGAATAAGGTTCAACCAGGACCTGTGCCAATACAGAGAACCATCTTTATCAAATTATGCAAAAATACAAAGGTTGCGCTGGGCAGGACACCTTATAAAAATTGATAACCACAGAACACCTAGCAGAACGCTTAGCGGAACTACGGTGGGACGTCGGCCAGTAGAAAGAGCAAGGAAGCGCTGGATAGACGAAATGAGAACCAAAGAGATATTGAGGGTGGACAACTGGAGGAGAGCAACCAGAGACTGCTACTAGGAGGAGGATGCTGGGGGTGGCCATTGCTCGACTTGGGCTGTAGCGCCATAGGAGAGAGAAATATAATACCGGTTAATAAACAAATAAATAAGTAAATAATAAATATAAAACAAACGGTATTTACTTTGAAGCTCAATTTATGTAATTTTTTGTCATACATCGATAGCTTAGTGTGAAAACCTCGTATCTCATTTCAGAGAAAATTTTATAGGAGAGATGTTAAACTGAATTTCTGCATATTCTAACTTAAAACAAAAAAACTATCTTTACATATTTTTTATTATGAGTACGTTTACATCATTACATATACATTTTGTATAAATATATTTTGGGTTAGTTAGAGTATGCAGAAATTCAGTTTAAAGTCACTCATGTAAAATTTTCTGTAAAATGAGATACGAGGTATTCACACTAAGCCATCGACATAGGATTCACAATAAAAATAATTGTTTTGTGTTATTTACAGAACTCGGATTTATAGACAACAAGAATTATTGAATAAAAAGACGCATATACGAGTATAGGCAAAGAGAAATGCAGTTTTATAGAATTCTTTAGAGCAGCGGTAGATCGAGTAAAGATAATGATGATAATATTCAACCTCCGATTGAGAGGCGGCATTTAAAGAAGATATAGGCTAAGTTTTTAATTAAAACTTGCATAGACCTTAACATAATATGTTAACTAATAATCTTGATATAATATGCAATAGAGTCGAACCCGCTTATAAGAATACCGGTTATAGGAATATCCTGGTTTAATGAACAGAAATTAGAGGTTCTGAAACGTTTCTACTAGCCACCAATAATCGGTTATGAAAATATCTCGGTTATAGGTATACTTTTAATTGGCACGGAGGCTATTTAAGTAAGCGGGTTCCACTGCATATAAGCAAAGTAGGCCAATAACCTATTATTTATTTTACAAAAGTAATTAATACAAATATACATATTTACATATAACATTAACACAAATATACATATTAGCAACATAAGTTTAGAATCTCTTAATACTCAATATAGTTTGCTTTAGAGTCCTAAAAAAACGGGTTTTTGACATAATTCAGGCATATTTTTTGCAAGACCAGTGTCAAGTAGGAGGAATGTTATTTCAATCTTACGGTAAATATAACAATAAAACACTGAAAACGTTTGTTTTCTGTACTTCCACAAAATTTATTACAACTATGTGACTACAGCTGTTTCGGCAGAGTGCCTTTCTCAAGTGATTTAGATTACTATGGGTTTGTCTTTTTAAAGTCTTTTAACTGAAGAGGTTGAGGAGTGGGGAGCTGTTTGTCTCGAGATGGTCATTCAGAATTATACCTGTATTTTTCAATTTATTAATTTCCATAGATTCTAATAAAGATAGCTTAAGGCCTTTATTTTGAATATGCAGAAATTGAAACTGTTCATTAAAAGAATGATTATAATCTAGAAGGGGAAGTGCGTATGTAGAATTGTCTGTTTTTCTATTGTTGAAAGCCCGTTTGTGTTCTGCTATCCGTTTGTCAAAGGATCTGCCAGTTTGATCGATGTAAGTTTTCGGACAGTCACCACAAGTTAGCTGGTAAACACCACTCTGTATTTGTTTTCTCTTTCTGCTCTTATTGGTCTTAATATATTTGCTTAAGTTGTTGTTAGTTCTCAAAGCTGGTGTTATTCCTTTAATAATAAATATCTGGCTATTGTAAATAGCCAGATACATACAAAAGAATAATAATAAATATCTGGCTATTTTAAATAGCCAGATACATAAAAAATAAAGGAATAACACCAGCTTTCAGAACTAACAACAACTTAAGCAAATATATTAAGAACAATAAGAACAGAAAGAGAAAACAACTACAGAGTGGTGTTTACAAACTAACTTGTGGGGACTGCCCGAAAACTTACATCGGTCAAACTGGCAGATCCTTTGACAAACGGATAGCAGAACACAAACGGGCTTTCAACAATGGAAAAACAGACTCTTCTACATACGCACTTCACCTTCTAGATCATAATCATTCTTTTAATGAACAGCTGCAAATTCTGCATATTCAAAATAAAGGCCTAAAGCTATCTTTATTAGAATCTATGGAAATTAATAAATTGAAAAATACAGGTATAATTCTGAATGACCAACTCGAGACAAACAGCTCCCCAGTCCTCAACCTCTTCAGTTAAAAGACTTTAAAAAGACAAACCCATAGTAATCTAAATCACTTGAGAAAGGCACTCTGCCGAAACAGCTGTAGTCACATAGTTGTAATAAATTTTGTGGAAGTACAGGAAACAAACGTTTTCAGTGTTTTATTGTTATATAAAATGAACTTCCATCAAGTAACGGTCGAATCCATCAATTATTACGGTAAATAATTCGACTGGAGAGAGATTTCTTGTAGCATAGCCAAATATTGTCGAGGTTTGTGGCATATCTTTTTTTTTCTGCACCTCTACCATCAGAATCCATCATACTTTCCTTAGAAAGGCTTTTTTGAATCTTATAGACCCTTGAATGTTTATATCCTGAATATAGGGCTTCACCACTACGCTGATATACGGGTTGGTGACGCTAACACCTGACTGAGGAAACGTCCAAAATTTTCGTTTGCCGAGGCCGATAGGTACCAGACTACTAGACCTCTTCTTCTGCCCACATAATTCACTACCCTACTTCTTCTTCTTCTTCTTCTTCTTCCTCTTTATAAACAATTCTGCTTGTATATGTCTTTATTTCTATTACTGGCTTTATAAATTCTTGACTTTATCTCATTGTTAATACGTATTATTTTATCAATTTTATTAACACGTAGTAATGGAAAAATAATGGTATTTTTTTTTCCATTACGTGTTAAATACTGATGCCATCAATTTCTTTTTTTGGATCTGATAGGTTCTTTGATGATTACTGTCGTTTTAGATTTCAAATTTAAGATTGTCGTCAAAATTTCTTTGGTCCTTCTGTTAACACTGTGGACTAGTCTTTACAGACTATCTTCATTATGGACGAACAATATTGCATAGTAACAGAGTATTTTTACTCCTTTGTCCTTCTTTTTATTTCTTTTACTTGTGTATCCCTTTCCTTTGTTGACACTTTTGATGATTGCAATAATAGTAAGTACCTAGTTCCCCTTTGACAGCGCTAATGCGGCTTTGAGAATATAGTTGGGTAGTCTGCTATATCTAGGGCCTATGGTATACAAGGAACGTAACACTGCCATTGCTGCGCTTCAACCGCCTATTATTACCCCTAGCTTTACCCAAGTTACTTATTTTATTCAGGCTGAGTCGACCTGGGGACTTTAGTCATTTTTAAAAATGTCTAGATATTCACGACGGTGCTGGGATGATTTTATCCATGATTAAATTAGAGAGCATAAAATTGAGTCCGCCCTGTCTTATTCCGTTGCATATGTCTATTTTAGGTATATTATATGCATTAATTGAAATACAATACTTATACATGTAGGTATTTAATATGGGTCTACCCCAAAATCCCGACACGCGAGAATCCCGACAGGCGCAAAGTCCCGAGAGGCCACAATCCCGGCAGGTTTGATAAGTTTCTTTTTAACATATAATTACATTTATTTGTTGTTTTTTGTTAATGGCCATATGTTTTTTTTTGTTACCAAACAAAAGTATTTTGTATTAAAAGTATTAAACAAAAGTCGTTGCATGTCGGGATTTTGGCCTGTCGGGATTCTGGCGTGTCGGGATTTTGGCTGTCGGGATTTTAGGCGGTACCGATTTAATATTATTAAAATTTATATACTTTATTTTTATTAAAAATTATAATTAACAGTTATATTCGAACAGATCTGAAAGGTAATTACTGGTATGTTTTGCTTCAAATATTTTGTTTGGCAAAAATAATGTTGTTTGTATTGTGTATGTTACCATGGAAACCGCGGTCATATGTATGGAAATCGGCGAAGAACCCATGAGAAAAATTATTTCTCACTGCAATGGCTGACTTCTCACTGCGTGAGAAATATTTCATTTTGAATATTTGTAAGTAGTGAGAGAGGTTGCATATTGTATAGCGTCTATAGAAAAATACAATTTACTAAAAGATTATCTCACAGTAACAGAAACCGCTGATTAATGGAATACAACTAGAAAACTGTAAATAAATAAGAAACAAAGGTATTGTTGTAATATTAAAGGTAAAATATAAATAATAAAAACTTGCAACATATTTAAAGAAGGAACAAAACAGATTTCAAAACTTTCTCAAAACTAACAGAAAATAACTAAAACCGATGTTGATCAAAACAAGACCACTAAAATTTCAGTTTGCTTAAGAAGTGCTTTGTTCTAAAAATATTTTATTTAAAAAACTAATATACAACAGAAAAATAGCCTTTTAAAAAACAACTAATCCTAAATTCATAAATAAAAAATACGTTTAACTCTATTGTTTCGTAGACAACACATTCAAAGAAAACCAAACCGTTTATAACCCCACAGACAATCGGTTTGATCAAAGCGACGTAAGAAGTCCTTCTCCTTGTCCATTACTGCAGAACAAGGGTAGGTCCATCATCGTCCTCCAAAACGTACAATAATTAGCATCCTCTATAACGAACTGTATTATTTTATTTAATCCCTTTCCTTTAATTAAGTGAGGGCAAGGCTTAACAGAATGAATTGACCAACGCTCTCGTACCAGAATATCAGGTCCGGCCCGAACACATTTTATTTACATTAATTATTACACTATTAGTTTATAATTATTTACACTCTTCTTATAATTTAATATATGTAGTTGCTTTCAGAGATAAAGTTTTGAAAGAAGACGTGTGACCCAAAGGTTTGGTTTGTTTTAAATTTGTAATTTTGTTTGATTATATTATTTTTTTATAAAATTGTGTTTTATTATTTGAAAAAATGATATACTATTGAACCTACTAATATACGTCACTAAGTTTTGTTCTCAAAATATAAACGTCCTACTTTATGATATGTTTAATTATTTTTGTATTATTTTTGGGACCAACTGAATAGTATTTTAAATTATGGAATTTCTAATTTAGACAAAAGAACCAAGATGACTACCTACAGAACATTAATTATTATTAGCCCCGTAGTAACGTATGGCCATGCCACTGAAGAGATTAGAGGGAGAATTCATGCAGCAAACATATGTATGAATAGTATCCACAATATTATTAAATCTAAGAGCCTGTTACGACCATCAAAAATCAGAATATACAGGGTGAGTCACCACTAACGGGACGGAAGATTACAGCGAAACGGTAAAAGATTTGAAAAAAATTTTAAATTAGTAGTTTGTAATTTCATAAAATCTACATTTTAAAATTATTTTGAAATATACAGGGTGTCCCAATAAATGGCGGCGTATCAAAGTTTTATTTTTTCTTATGGAACACCCTATATTTTATTGCATTTTTTAATTGTCCGCAAAAAATAAGGTATAGTTTCATAAGGCTTCCCTATACCTATGTACGGAGTGTTCTGAGTTATGTTGACTTTTCTTAAAATGTAAAGTTTTAAAAGAAGGCTTATTCTCAAGTTATTTAAGAAATTATAAAAAAATTACTTTTATATTTAAGTATTTGGATATTGGTTGAATGTATTTCATGATTAATTATTACCCATTTATTTACAGGGTGTTCAAAATTTACAGTTTAATTATTAGATTATTCAATGTGTCATATGATTCTTATTTTAAAAGGAACACCATATATATTAATAAATAAATATACTAAACAATTTTACCTCTTTCGAATGGTATATGGATGTCCTATACCTAGGTCTCATAGTTTTTGCGTAATTTACAATTATTTAAATTCTTAATCTGTAAATCGATTTTAAAACAAAAGATGTAGTTAATTAATGGCATTGTATGACATTGTCACCTTATGACAGTATGGTCTGGTTTTATTTTATAATTAATGTATTCCGTGATTGATTATTGCACATTTATTTACAGGGTGTTCAAAATTTACAGTGTCATTATTCGATTATTTAATGTGTCATGATGCTTATTTTAAATAAAACACCATGTATATTAATAAATTATTGTACTAAGCACAGGTTCCTCTTACGAATGGTATAGGGATGTTCTATAACTAGGACTTTTGCGTAAAAGTCTTTTACGCAAAAAGTTTTTGCGTAATTTACAATTTTCTTAAACGGTAAATTGATTTTAAAAATAATATTTATAGTCACTCTCGATTTTTAAACAGTACGAAATAAATGTTTGTTTACTGTATCATAATGAAATGAAAATTATGTCTATTTACTAGACCATTATTATGAAAAGTAGGTATATTGGTCTGTATACAATACATTAAAAAAATCAGGATCTTCTATAAAGTCTAAAGTCCATAAACGATAAGTTAAATATTTTTCCACCTACCTCTACCGAAAGTATACTTTTCCGGACCTGATTGTAGGGAGCAAAGTTGTACTTTTCCTCCCTAGGGAGGAAAATATTTTTCCTCCCTAGGGAGGAAAAGTAAAAGTGACGTCATGGTATTTCATTCATGAAATATAACTTATTGACGCCCTGTACAATACCTATTTTCTATTACGTAAGTATCTATACATTTTAACGTTTATTAAAAAACACTCTGTATTTTGTAGAATGGTAAAAAACAGTAAATTGTTATTGTGATTTAACAATGTTTACATTAATAATTTGACTTATATTTGACAGTTGACAGTTATATTGTACCTACTTGTTAGTTTTAGTTCTAATAAATTTTGTTGGTTAGTTACATAAATAAATTAAGTAAAAATGAAAAAATTACTTGTTATTTGAGGAAGGTGGAAAAACCATATGTATAACATGGGAGTAAAGTGCCTTTTCCTCCCTCGAATGATTACTGCCCTCCGCTACGCGTCGGGCAGTAAACTTCATTCTCGGGAGGAAAAGTAGCACTTTCCTCCCTTGTTATACAAATAGCTATATCATATTCCTGTTTGGTCTAATACTGGTGTAGTTGAGTTTTATGTGGATAATAATGGTTTCTCTTAAGTATTCTAACAGTCGTTTAACTGATTTACAATTCACCTGAAATTTTTTCTTTACTAGTATTTGGGTTTTCCGTAACAGAAAGCAGGACATCAAACTCTTTGACGTCATCACAAATAACTGGTTTATTTTTATTTAACTTTCCGTATGCAACATTACTAGTAGCACTTAATCCATTGAAATCTCTCAAAAACGTCCTTTTTGGGGTGTCTTATATCAGGATACTTTTAAGCGTAAACTTAAGAAGGTAAGATACAATTTTGCAAACACTCCCCAATGCAAAGTAAGTACCATGTCTACTTTTTCGTAGATTAGTAGATTATTCATTTTTAGGAACAATTAAATTTGAATTTCACACATGGATGTTTATATTTTTGATAATTACCAGACCGTACTGTCATAAAATGACGATGTCATACAATGAGATACATCTTTTTTTTAAACTCGATTTACAGATTAAGAATTTAAATAATTGTAAATTACGCAGCAACTATTAGACCTAGGCATAGGACTTCCATATACCATTCGAAAGAGGTGATTCTGTTTAGTATAATGGTGTATTAATATACATGGTGTTCCATTTAAAATAAGCATCATATGAAACATTGAATAATCCAATAATGAAACTGTATATTTTGAACACCCTGTAAATAATTTTGTAATAATTAATTATGGAATACATTCAACCAATATCCAACTATTTAGATGTAAAAGTATTTTTTTTCATAATTTCTTAAATAACTTGAGAATAAGTCTTCTTTTAAAACTTTACATTTTAAGAAAAGTCACCATAACTCAGAACACCCTGTACTTAGGTATAGGGAAGCCTTATGAAACTATACCTTATTTTTTGGGGACAATTAAAAATGCAATAAAATATAGGGTGTTCCATAAGAAAAAAATATAACTTTGATACGCCGTCATTTATTGGGACACCCTATATATTTCGAAATAATTTTAAAATGTAGCTTTTATAAACTTACAAACTATTCAATTTAAATTTTTTTCAAATCTTTTACCATTTCGCTGTAATCTTCCGTCCCGTTAGAGGTGACTCACCCTGTATAAAACAGTGATTAGATCGGTGCTCATGTATGGCTGTGACACGTGGACTCGGACCAAAGCAATTGAAAGAAAACTAAGATGTTTTAAGAGAACAATCCTTAGAAAAGTCTTTGGATCTTATCGCGATCCTAATAGTAACCGATACCAAATGAGAACAAATGCTGAGGTCACTCAGATATGTAGGGCGATGGACGTATTCAAAGAAATTAAATTTCAACGTCTAAGATGGAGTAGTCCTGTCCATAGTCTCCGTAATAAACGCCTTACCAAGTTAATTTGGGAGGAAACACTGGTAAACACATAGTTTTCTGCCGGAAATTTTTTTACTGTCTCTAGGTAATTTTGGTCTGCTGAATCCAGAAATGCCACCAGATTTGCTCCATCAGATCGTTTTCAGAAAATACGACACCAGATCACATTTCTAACATATAGGTAATTTAACGCAGCACTACCTACATATATGTAGTACCCTTGAAATAAACCAAATACGAATAACAAGTAAGATTTTTATAGAACAATAATGTACTTACAAAAATCATCACACATATCTGCCAAAAAAACTTAACTTTTCATCTAACCTAACCGGCAGCGTCGCAACAAAAATGTGTTATTCGGCCAATTCGGCGTCACCTAAAAACTTCCTTTTATATGATTTTCTTGCAAAGGTTTTAAAAGGACGGTCCCTTTGAAGACTCCAGCAGTAATCCGCCATCATGTGATAGCCCCATCTCCCTGATACCCCTTTTCCATCGTTTTGATATCTTGGTGAAGATTTTCTGGGAAACGGTCTAAGTGGCTGTGGAGGTAATGAATTTTAATACTCATATGACAACCGTGTTTGTTAAAATTGTTGAGCATTTATTACACTCTAATGTCCAATTGGTATACTTCCATATTTTTTGCCATTATTTAGAAGGACACACTTTAAACTTCGTTTGTAGCTGTCGATAAAAAGACGCCAGTGATCTGGTGTATACTCCGATACACCAATTTTTTCTAACAGTCCTTTAACCTTCCGATGACCAAGCTTTTTTTGTTACACGGATGACCAAGGGGGGGGGGAAATGACCCCAGGTCAAAAATGTCAAAAATGACAATTAACAAAAAAATGAAGTTTTTTTTTTAATTTTCATTTTTTTTATGGCATGGACTTTATGTCATTCAGCCAGTCACAACATGAGTATTAGTATCATGTGTAGTGTGTATGTTGAGTAAGTGTCTTGTTACTTTGCAAAGTCGACGTCATTAGCGTAAAACTACTTGGAATTACACATAATAGACGCTATTTTACTAAACATCAACTTCAGAATATATTTTTATTCGTAAAATATAGGGAATTTCAAAATATGAGGATGTCTAGAATGATATTAAAGTCAAATAAAAAAATAAAGAGTTAAAAATTGAAAATACTTTTGAATTTATTAAAGAAAAACATACGCTGGGGTCACAATTTCCCCCGCTTGGTCATCCGAAGCTTAATATTGTTATAAAAAACCATATCATCTTGCTGAGAAAAAAAAGGCAAAAGATCTTTTATCTCTATTACGGTAGTACATAATTTTGGTGTCTGGGTGAAGAACATTCTTTTCTTTTAGTCTGGAGGTAAGCAACTCGGAAGAATCCTTTGGAAGGTTCAAATTTCTGATAAGAAATCCCCAAATAATTGTTACCCATTCAAGAAACATGGTGGATAGAAAAATATTGATGTTTAGTTTTGTTGAGATATCCAGAACAAGCGATATCTAACGCCTATAACACGTCTATAATAGGGACAATATTCGGTAGTTCAACTTTAGGTAGTGTCATAGAGTCTATTATTCAGGGTTACACAACTAAACAAAGGTTTTAGAAAATGACATAGGGGGTCATCACCTTCGGTCTGTTGCTAGATTGAAATTATGAATGACTTCTCATTCCGAAGAGTCAACTAGCGGAAATCCGCTAACTTCCTCAGTGTCTGACCATTCATACTGCAGGGGATTAGACAACTTATTTTCAATAGAGGGTGCTGAAATTTGTAGGTCCTTGAAGTAACAGTAGACTAAGGCAAAACGAACAGGTTACATTACGAACTATCACTAGTAACTAAACAAAGAAATTCTGATATTAATCTAGACATAAAAAAAATAAAAAAAAAATAAAAAACAATTTTCATCAGTTTAAACTGGATTGCATATACACGAAAGTAATATATCCTAGAAGGATATCTAAAAAAAAAAAAAAATTAAAAATTAAAAAATTAAAAATCCACACGGAAAAATTTCCTGTAGCCTGCGGTATACCATTAATTACAAGTAAAATTTAATAAAAAAATTTTGGCTTGGTAAAAGGTATATTAGTTTAAAAAGCCCCTATAGGGCTACAAACATAGAAACAAAACCTTTTCGATCTGTAACAAGAGGGGTAATCCCCTTCAAAATCACTGTCGTCTTCCTCAAATCTATTAGTCTGCAGTTCGTCAAATAACGTTTCGGCATTATCCTCTGATAACATAGGTAGACTGCTAAATATTGGAATGGGTATCTGCTCAAGTTGATGTGGAATTGATCTTATTGCTGAATCCACGTAAGGATATGTTCACGTATGTCGATTGTTAGATTAATGCCTTTTATATTCACAAGACAAAAATAGCAATCGTCAAAATGGTTTTTTGGTTCCCTCCATGCCATTGGAAAACCAAATTTAAACATTTTCGTTGTCCTTTCGTCCACTGTCGCAAGTTTTCAGTACAAGTTTTGCACACTACATGTGGAGCTCAGGATTTATCTTGATCTCCTAAATGAACACCAAAATAGGCCCTTTTGTTCATTTATCCATTTGTCTTAGAATTTGTTAAGTTTGTTTATAAACATATTGCAATTATAGTGGTGGAATATACAGAAATGTAAGAATATTTAAGTATTTAATAAGTATATTATATCTCGAAAACTAGAGCTGATACAAAGAAAAGGTTTGTATTTTTGGAATCAGCACAGCTGAATTAACTAAAATCAGTTGATTTTTTTCGACAGCAAGACAAAAAAAAATTTTTGTTGGGCTGTGAAATCTTTACAGAAAAAAGGCCCTTAGGACGCCCACGAATGCGATAAAGAAGAAACAGTATATGGTCAGACTTAAGAAAAATGGGGCTACTCAATGACCCAATTATCAAGGACAGCCGTTCGGGATGGAAGCCAGTTGTGCAGTCAGCCAAGACCCACCCCGGTTTGTAGTGTTACGAGAAGAAGAAGATGAAGAAAAAGTAGAAGAAGAAGAAGTAACCTATGGCACATGTAGAATCAGGAAAATCGACAAAATTAATGAATTTAATAAAGGGTACGATATTGTACGATATTCTAAACATGTGCGTGAAAAACAACGTGTTCCCGAAATACATAAAGTTAAAAACCAACAACCGCAGTGCCGCTGCCATAGCAGTTATCCACCAGGGTCAAACCAGATGGCTGAAACGGGATACGAGCACCCAATACAGAAAACGAGACATTATAGCTGTGTATCTTAAGGTATGTCATTCAGAATTACATTATAGATTAGATAATATAGAATTTGACATCCTAGATTCTAAAGTGAAAACCCAATCGATGGTAATATCCAGGAACCCAATTAGATGTAAGTTAGTAGTGGACGACCATATAATCGAACAGGTAATGGAAATATCTAGCGACAGGCATCTGTGGCAAGAATCAAAACAGCAGGCAATGAAAGCAGCGAGAATATCTGGTTTCCTGAGGGATATAATCTGGCGGAATAAATATATGAGCACCGAAAGCAAAGTCCGCATTTATAACACATGTGTTAGACCCGTACTGACATACGCAGCTGAGACAAGGGCCGAGACAACAAAGACCAAACAGATAATGAGAACAACAGAGATGAAACCCTAAGATCCATAAGAGGTATCACACTCAGAGATAGAGTACGAAACGAAGACACATTGAGAGAGCTAGTCGTTCAGGACGTAGTGAGATGGACAAGAGCGCGACGACGCATGTGGAGGGACCACGTAGATCGGATGGACCCTGAACGTACGGCGCATTGGGCGAAAACACAGAAGCCCAACACCAAGCGACCCATAAGAAGACCCAAAATACGATGGTACGAGAGTTGGAGCTCCGGATCGCAGCAAAGACTGTAACAGAAGAAACAGGACATAGTCCTATTACAAGAAGAAGAAGAAGAAGATTCTAAAGTAAGAACTGAAGTAGATAATATAATAGACAAAAAATTTAATACACAATATAAAAAAATCAATAATCTAATTTGCAATAGTAAAAAACTCAATACTCATACAAAAATTTTTTCAAATCATAGTTTTTTCAATAGATTTATAAACTTAACAGATACTAAATTCAATAATAGTGAAATAGAACTTTTAGGGAAAGGATTCAAACACAACTTGCCTCAACATAATAATCAAAAAAATTTAGAATATTTAGGTGTAGAATGTGAAGCAGCGTTAAACAAAACTGCCAAAAACATAGAAAAAAGCATCATTGCAAAATCTATTACCGATGTATGTAGTGAAACTAATAATTGCTGTTTCAAAGAAAACCAAATAGCCGTTTCAATCAAAAATAAATCAATAAAACATGACATAATATTTACAAAAGCAGACAAAGGTAACACTACTATTGCTATCGACAAACGAGACTATAATAACAAAACAATAGAATTTTTAACTAACCAAAACAGTACAAAACTAAACAAAGACCCCACAGAAAAATACCGAAAACAAATTAAACTAGCCATTGAAAATTCCAAATCAATACTAAATCCAACAGAACAGAAATACCTTAACAATATGAACCCACAACCTCCTAAATTATACTCTTTTATTAAACTACACAAACCTGACCACCCAATACGACCTGTAGTTTCTTTTTATACAGCTCCGTCATATAAACTTTCAAAAAAACTGTCAGATATTATTACAGAATACACTAAATTTTCACCTAAATTCACCGTAAAAATGCACTAGAACTAGTTAATAAAATACAACATTTTCAGTTGCCCAACAACTCCAGACTAATTTCATTTGACGTAAAAAATCTTTTTCCTAGTGTTCCTCCTACAGAAACTTTTGTTTTAGTTAAGAATCTTTTAGACCATTATAGTACAAATCCGATCATTGCATCTGAAATTTTACACCTTCTTGAAATTTGCATAAATCAAGACTATTTTGAATTCAATAATCAAATATACACAAACGACAGTGCAGGACATTGCTATCAGATATATTTATGAACCAACTTGAAACAACAATTTCTAAACATCCCGTATTTAAACAGTTCTTATATTGGTGGAGATACGTGGATGATATACTAGTATGCTTTACAGGAACTAACAGACAACTTGACCAATTTCTATCATATATTAATTCACTTCATAATAATATTGAGTTTACAATAGAAACAGAACAGAATAACTCCATAAACTTTCTAGATGTAACGATTTCCAGACTACACAACAAACATGAGTTATCCGTATATCATAAACCTACCCATACTGACACAACTATACACAATTCATCATCCCACCCTACACAACACAAATTAGCAGCCTACCATAGCATGATACATAGATTGACAGAAATTCCCATGACAAAAAATAACTTCGAGATAGAACTAAACATCATTAAACAAATAGCAGTAAACAACGGCTATAACGAACAAACAGTTAACAAAATTTTAAACCAAAAACTCTATAAGAAAGCCCTAAAATTAGTGTATCCACCACCATAGAAAGAACCCAGTACCTTCTGCTCTCTCACATATACTGGCAAGATAACAACAAAAATAGCCAGATACATAAAAAAGAAAGGAATAACACCAGCTTTCAGAACTAACAACAACTTAAGCAAATATATTAAGAACAATAAAAGCCGAAAGAGAAAGCAACTACAGAGTGGTGTGTACAAACTAACTTGTGGTGACTGTCCGAAAACGTACATCGGTCAAACTGGCAGAACTTTTGACAAACGGATAGCAGAACACAAAAGGGCATTCAACAATAGAAAAACGGACACTTCTACATACGCACTTCACCTTCTAGATCATAATCATTCTTTCAATGAAGAGTTTCAAATTCTGCATATTCAAAATAAAGGCCTTAAGCTATCTTTTTTAGAATCTATGGAAATTAATAAACTGAAAAATACAGATATAATTTTGAATGACCAACTCGAGACAAACAGCTCCCCACTCCTCAACCTCTTCAGTTGAAGACTTTGGCAAAAAGGCAAACACATTGTAAACTATATCACTTGAGAAAGGCACTCTGCCGAAACAGCTGTAGTCGCTTAGTTATAATAAATTTTGTGGAGGTATAGAAAACAAACGTTTTCAGTGTTCTATTGTTAGATATTTTAAGATTTGTGAAAAGTCAAAGACTGTCATTGCTATAACATGTTCAGAGACAAGAAAATACGAAAACAACAAGGAAAATATTACAATGGAAGCCGATAGGAACGCGAAAAGAAAGGAAGGCTAAGAATGAGACGGTTGTGTGACGACTACCTAAAAACTATGAATGTAAGGCAATAGAAGAGAAGGGCACAATAAGGGTCTGAATGGAAGGTTATAGCCCGACAGGCAAATACTCTTCCATAGTTATGACGCCAAAAGAAAATGAAGAAAATAATTGTGAAAAATAATAGTTATAAGCACTTGAGACCTACAATCTTCTTCTTTATGTGCCGTCTTCTACCGAAGGTTGGCGACCATCAAACGATAGGTTTCTCTGTTTTGTGCCGCATGTATTATGTTCGCAGCTTCTGGTATTTGAAACCATTCTCTCAAGTTTCTCAGCCAGGATTTCTTCTTCCTGCCCAAACCTCTTCTACCTTCAATCTTGCCTTCGACGATAAGCTGTAGCAGACTGTACTTATCATTACGGAACACATGGCCCAGGTATGACGCTTTCCTCCTTTTAACAGTTGTTAACAATTCCAACTCTTTACCCATTCGTCTCAATACCTCTGTGTTGGTCACTCTGTCTGTCCAAGGAATTCTCAGTATGCGTCGATACAGCCACATTTCTAGAGCCGCTAACTTCTTTATAGTTGCTGCTGTTAACGTCCACCCTTCTACTCCGTAAAGTAGCGTAGAGAGTACATAGCATTTTGTGGCGCGCCATCGGAGGTTAACGCTTAGGTTGCGGTTGCTTAAGAGATTTCTCATTTTTATGAATTTGGATCTTGCTATTTCAATTCGGATCCTAATCTCTACGTCTGGGTCCCACTTATCATTTACTGTATATCCCAGATATTTAAATCGGTGTACTCTTTCAATACGTTCAGCTTCAATATTCAGGTCGATATGTTGAATGTTCTTTTTACTGATCACCATAAATTTAGTTTTCTTTCTATTGATCTTCAGTTCAAATTGGTTGCCAGTTGTATTTACTCTATTTAGCATCATCTGTAAATCTTCGATGTTATCGGCTAGTATAACAGTATCATCTGCATATCGAAAATTACTTATTGGTACGCCATTAATCTTGATGCCCTCATTGTACTCTTCTAGTGCCTCTAGAAATATTTGTTCCGTGTACACGTTGAAAAGCAGTGGCGAAAGAATACAGCCCTGTCTAACCCCTCTAGAAATGGTTATGTTTTCACTCACCATATGTCCATTTTTTATGTGGGCTGTTTGATTCCAATATAGATTTTTTATAATCTGGATGTCCTTAGTGTCAAGTCCTGAAAGATGTAATAGTTCTATGAGTTTGTCATGTTTGATAGTATCAAATGCTTTCTCATAGTCGATAAAACAGGCGTAAACATCTTTCTGTTGATCCAGGCATTTTTGAATCAAGACTTGTATTGCAAATAGGGGCTCTCGAGTTCCAAAACCGCATCTAAAACCGAACTGTGTTTTACTTATGCTGTGTTCTAATTTTGCTCGTATTCTGGAATGGATAATACGCAAGAATACTTTAAGGGTATGACTCATTAAACTTATAAGGCGATATTCGCTACACGTCTTAGAATTGGATTTCTTGGGAAGGGGCACAAATGTAGATTTCAGCCAGTCCGATGGAATTTGACCAGTATCGTATATCTTATTGAACAGTTTCAATACTACATTCATGTTGTTCTCGTTAAAAACTTTTAAAAATTCGACTGGTATTTCATCGCATCCTGTTGCTTTCCCATCTTTCGTTTGATCTATAGCTTTTATCACCTCACTTTTCAATATTTTTGGTCCATTCAGATCAAGAGAGTTCGTAGAAATATGACGATAATCCGTAAACAAATCTTTTATGTAAATTGCCCAAGTCTGTAACTGTTCTTCTTTATCTACAATTAGTTTGTTGTTCTCGTCTATTAACTTACCAAACTGTTTTTTCTTGTAAGTATAAGAAAACTCCTTAATTTTTTTATGCATGTTAAAACTATCGTGTCTTCGTTCTAGCTCTTCTATCTCTTGACATTTTTCTTGTAACCATTTCTCTTTGGATTCTTTTATCTTTCTGCTGACAGTTCTATCCAGTTCTTTATATTGTTCAATAGACCTACAATACAGAGTAATAAGGAAATACATAAATATATAAAAAGGTGAGGGCGGGATAGAATAAATGGAAGGAGGCAAGTAGTATGTCGTGTGACAGAAATATTCCAATGAAATTGCAGGAATAAGCTGCCTTAAAACTAGCCATGGTGTATGGACATGGATGTTGAACAGTAAAAAGAAAGAGAAACAACAGATGCATATAGCGAAAAAGGAAATGCTTATATCGATGAGTGAAATAACAATTAATGTGAAAATGAGAGCATAGTTAAAAACGGTTTTAGCACTTTCAACTCCGAGATATCAGTTACCAAATATAAAGAACAGCAGGTTTGTAAGTATCTGAAAAAAATAGGAAAGACAGACTAAAGAAAACCTGATGGAAGAGGCTTATCGATAAAAGTGATAAAGACAGAGAAAATGATGATGAATAAAAAAATACATAAAAATGATAAATAAAATGATTATATTATAATACTTAGAGAAATAGTTTGGGTCAAATTCAGTAACAAGCGAAAAATTGTAAATAATATAGGCAACAGTAATTAACCTTTCCGGAACCGTGCTATAAAAACTTACGCTGCAGGCCGTGCGGGGCAACTATGTTACCCCACTAAAATACTTTAATAATTCATTTAAATTTTACATTATTGTTTGAAAAGTTTTACAGGGTGTCCCGAAAAGATTGGTTATAAATTATACCACAGATTCTGAGGTCAAAAATATGTTGATTGAACCTAACTTACCTTAGTACAAATATGCACATAAAAAAGTTATAACCCTTTGAAGTTACAACATGAAAATCATTTTTTTTTCAATCTTTCGAAAACTATTAGAGAGTTTTTATTGAAAATAGACGTGTGGCATTATTATGGCAGGAACATCTTATTAAAAAATTATAGTGAAATTTGTGCACCCGATAAAAATTTTATGGGGGTTTTGTTCCCTTAAATCACCCTAAACTTTTGTGTATGTTCGTATTAAATTATTGTTAAAGTATTATTAGTTAAACACAGTGTTTTTAAAACTTCTTTGCCTCTTAGTACTTTCTCGAAAATCCAGTTTTTGTCACCTAGTCAAATCCACCACCTATTTGTATATGGTTAAGTACGATATAGAGACCTGGTAATAATATGAAAAATCTATAAATTACATTTTTATAATATGAAAATATACTAAGAAACAAAAAAGTTTTAAAAAAACTGTGTTCAACTAATGGTACCGCAATAAAAGTTTAATTGGAACGTACACAAACATATTATAAAAGAAACCGCATCTCGATAAAAACTGGTTTATCCAAAAGAGACTAAGAGGCAAAAAAGTTTTAAAAGTATTGTGTCTAACTATTGGTACTACAATAATAATTTAATTGGAACGTACACAAAAGCTTGGGAGGGGTTTAAGGGAACAAAGCCCCATACAATTTTTATGGGGTTCACAAATTTCACTATAATTTTTTGTTAAGATTTTTTTGTCTTAAGAATGCTACATGCCTATTTTCAATAAAAAATCTCAAACAGTTTTCGAAATATTGGAAAAAATTTATTTTCATTTTAAAACTTTAAAGGGCTATAACTTTTTTTATGTGCACATTTGTACTAAGGTAAGTTATGTTCAATCAACATATTTTTGGCCCCAGAATCTATGGTATAATTTATGACCAATCTTTTCGGGACACCCTGTATAATAAGGCACTAGTAAATGAAATAATTTGTTTTTATTATTAAAAAGATTTACATTTTTTTTATTTTAACCTGTAATTAAAATTTTATTTTATTCCTGATTTTTACAGTCAGGCCATAAAAATATTTTACTTTCTTCTCGATGTATGGTACAAATTGGTTTTCTGCATGTACTACATGATATTTGAGCCTTTCTATCACGTGCCCTGGCACAAAAGCTGCATCTTCGACTTGTATATTGTTGAATGTCTCTGGCAGGGGTTTCTGGCACTGTGTGCCCCGAGGAGTTAATTTCAATTTTAGTATAAAATTTAAATTATATTTGATAATTTTTATAAAAAAACGATTTAGTAATATATTTCCTAAGATTACCTGGAGGGATAAAAAAAATAAAAATATTTTGAAAAGTTATAAAGACAAAACCGCATCTGGGGTAACCAACTTGCCCCGCACGGCAACGGAAAGGTTAAACAGAAAAATAACTGCAAGATACATAAAGAAAAATAAAGAGAAATATTTTTTTGAGCAGTAATTGATACCTAAAAGTTTCTTGAATATGGGAAGAAACTGAAAACTTAAGGAAATATTCCATTTTTTTTAGAAAATATCAATATCTACTTAATATAAATCGATATTTGTCTTGTGATTGAAACCTTAGAAATAATAGTCAATATTAATCAAATCAGAATCAACATTATAACACATCTATGTTTTCCATCTTTTGCGCTATTATGCCGGTTATTAGCGCGCTCATCACTGTATTATGTTATTTAATAGTATATTTTTTATTTCAAAAAATTTAAAGAGCTCTCCAAATGGATTATAAATATTCAAAACGTTTTTGATTCAGTCAGACCATCATCAGTGAAACTTGATTTTAAGTTTGTTACATTTGTTTTTTGAAACTTATTTTATTCAAACTAATATTTTATTTTTTTTGATACATAAAGTTGTGTGTATTGCAAATGCTTTTTTTATCAGTGATAGGTAGTTACAAATTATTCTTGTTTTCTGAAGTTTTTTGGCGTGTTTCTGTAAAACTAAACGTTCAACTATAAATCAAATACGGATCTGTATGATGGAAGAACTTTATGTCATGGAAGGAGTGGACGTGGTCCTTTGCCAGGATAAAACGATAACAGAGGCTTCACGTGTTTTTACTTACGTCTTAAATTCCTACAAAATGTATACTAGAATTCGGTTTTGTTAAAGGATTATTATTGTATTTATTAAACTCGTCGTACAGTTGATGTTGTTAATCCTATTATTATTTTCGTGCGATGTATCATCAAATAAGTATATACATGTACGCTAAACTTGGACCATTTTGTTTGTTAATTATATAGGAGGAATCTAGAGCATAACTGGGGAGGATAATATGGTTAATTGATATGAAAAAGTCTATTGTGTAAGCCTATTAAATTTTAGAATTTTATGGCTTGTTTACTTATGTGCTATTGCTAGGTTGGTGAAACTTATAATGATATTGGACGCGTAGGGTAGGTACAGCCTTCTACAGACTTTAAGCGTGAAGATTAAGATTCAGTATTACAGCTGAATTAAGAAACAATATCTCCATACTGTTTCTTAATAGTAAGTTTTACGGTAAAATTTTTTAAAATTTTACGGGAAAAAATGTAAAAAAAAACTTACTTAAAATACATCTAAACAAGACATAAGAGGTATACTACGATAATTATAAGGTAATAAGGAACAAAACACGTTTATTTGTGAGAAGAATAGAAAATTACCACTGGGAAAAATTTATGAAAGAAATGGAACAAATTTTTATGGTCTGTAAAATGAAACATTGCAAACATTTGGAAACTATATTTAACAAACGAGGAAATAGTGAAGATGAAATACAACACAGGATCAATAAAGGTAGAATCACTAGATCACTCAATTTAATTTTATGGGACAAAGATATCAGGAAGGGAACAAAGAGAAGAATATACGAAACTATAATGAAGAGCGCTACAATCTACGGTTTGGGATATAAGTGCAAGAAATAAAAAGAAGCTGCTTAGTAGAGAAATTGACTTTTTGACGAGAAGTTGTTAGGTTTTGAGATTAAAACATGTAAGAAATGAAACAATTAGAGAACATAATTTTCTGTAACATTCTATCGTGAGCTATTTGGAACAAAGTCAAACTTTTTTGTAAATTCTAACAAGTATTTACATTATTTTCATTTTTTCTTTTGGTGATCATTCTGGCTATTAGGATTTTGTTAGTTGCTATACGGAATAGTTGAGTTGAGTTATTTCTATACCATGCTGTCAAGTTAGCAAGCTAGGATATTCTTCTTTATCCTGGGCCCTTTTTTTAATTTTACCTTTCAAAATACATTGTAGTAGCTTGTATCTGCAACTCGTATGTATTAGCTCGTATACCAAGTACTGCAGCTTACGGCCCTTCACGATATTGACCAAATCTACCGTTGTGTTCATCCTCCGTAGCACGTATTCATTTGTGACTTTGTCTGTCCAGGGTATCCTCAGGATCCTTCGGTACAACCATATCTCAAAAGCTTGAAGTTTTGATAGAGTTTTCGCCTTCATTGTCCACGTTCCTACTCCGTATAGAAACACTGAGTACAAGTAATATTTAAGAAACCTTATTTTTGTTTCTAAGGTATGGCTGTTGAACACAGAGCACATAATCAAGAATCTTTTTTTTTTGTCTTTCCGATGCGACATCTAATGTCTTGGGTATTGTCTCAAGACTCATCGATTATAATTCCCCAATTGTTGTATTGCGAGACACGTTCAATTTTCATTTGGTTCACATACAGATTTGCTCCTGTTAGATTTGCCTTGCTGCTTATGATTAGCTTGATTTTCCTGGTGTTTATATCCCGTCCATATATTCTACTTATTTCCGATATTTTGTTCATTAAGTTTTGCCCCTCTATGGTATTGGAAAATAATATTGTATACCGCATGTTACTGAGCTTGACTCCATTTATTGAGATGCCTTCATCAATATCTTTTAGAGACTCTTCAAAAATGTGCTCTGAGTACAGATTGAGTATACAGATTTTGACATGATCTGTATATTCTCCACCTATTCGGAACACTGCTGATTGATTTCAATGTTTTTTTTTTCAAAATAACTTTTCTTGGAGATACCAAAAATCTTAAACAATAAAAATGTCGGCTTTACTTTTCTGAATATTTTGTATTTTTTTGTTTTTCTTTAAGACAGAATTTGGTTAAGATTCGATGTAAAAATAAGGACTTTGAACCGATGAAACTTACAGATTATATGAAAAATACAAACGCGAGTAAAAAACTTGTCAAGTGGTAACAATTAAGTTCATTTGAAATGCTAATTAAGACCAACTTTATTTTGAGCGTAACTTGTTTACTATTGATGGTAATTTTTTTTTAAACAAAAATAAGCATTTTTTAAACACCTTCAAAAAGTTAAAATGAGTTTTTCCCAAAAAAGTGCTTCGTTTTTTTGTTATGGCACGTTAAAATATTCGATTTGGAATTTGACGAAAATGAACCTATTTTTCATTAGCTATAACTCTGCTTCTACTAGGTACAGTGACCTAATATATACACCATGTTTTATACTTTTTTACATGCTATATTTTTGATAAGCATTTATTTTTTCGGCAAAATACTTACTTTTTGCGTTATTTGGGAAAAACCGTCTGAAAACGTGGTTATTTTGTAGAAAAATTAACATATTCACTCGCAAATAACTCGAAAAGTATTAACTTGGTGAAAAAACTTTATGGAACAAAAGTTGCTTAAAATTAGTCATTTTATCCATTTCCGAAATTATTTAGAATATATATTTTTCACCCCAAAAGGGGGTGAAACTCACCCCTAGGGCAAAAGCACACATCAGCACAATATCACTTTTTTTCTTTGACTTGTTAGCTATGTGTATGCCAAATTTCATGTTAATCCAAGCGGTTCTTTAAAATCTAGAGGTTTTGCAATATTTTACCTTTAAAGAACGTGCTAGTATGTTAATTTTACATCTCTAGCACCAGAATTGATTTGATCTACCTTCCCTATGACCTTTGAATCTTTCGACATATATGCCCCATTTCATTAAGCGAAATTCTCCTCTTTGCCTTACACTTGATGCAAGGCTTCGCTTGAAATTCCCTATTAAAAAGGAAAGGGAAGAACTAGGTATCCATTTCAAAAACTATATTGACTAATGGCAAGACACTCACCATTGTCCATACATAAGAAACAACTTGTATATAAACAAATACTGAGACCAGTATGGGCATATGGTTGCAAACTCTGGGGCTGTTCAAATTCAAGTTATATCTTAAAGTAAAAGAACAACGTTGATGCTTCTCGGTATATCAGAAATGTTGACCTCCTCAATTACCTTGAGATGGAAGATGTAGATAAGGTTATCACGAAGATGGTAGTAAGTCACGAACAATGGCTCCAAAGTCATGTAAATGTTACGGTAAATATGATTAATTGGAAATTATTAATAATTGCCAGTTACTATTAATACAACCGAATAGCTAGGTAAAAGTAATAAATATGCCAGAATTAATCACATCGACCGGTAATTATTAATAAATCCCTGATTAGAACGGTAAATGTGTTAAATTGCAATACCGTTAAGTGCGTAGAAGCTTGCGGAGTGTAGGGAGGTGTATTAGTCACTGTGACATACCCAAGTTAAATACGGCACATAGCGCATACTATACAGTGTTAGTCAATCTGTAGTCGGAAGCGGCTACTGTGTAATGCACTATTTAATAATTTAAATACATAAGGCTAAAGTAGGATTAAAAACATACTTACCTTCTTCTACTTTTTCCAAAATCCGAAGAAGATTTGGAAGCGACAATAGCAGATCATTCTGATGTCGCTGATGATGAAGCAAAGCACCCTGGTGATATGAAACTTAACAGTTCAACCGAGAATTCTCAGTTAGCGAATATTGAAGATACAGGTAACACTAACAGTCGAATCGAACCTAATGCGTGTGCGATAATTGCTGGCAATGAGGCAGACAATGCCAGTATTGGCGGTAAAGAAAATGAGGGAGACGAAAAAGATGGCACTGCAATTGACAAAACTTCAAAAGAAAATTCAGAAGACTCGGCATCTTGCTAAACAGTTACTTGTAAAAGAATCTGCCAGAACGTTAAAGCATTCTAGTAATAGATTCTCTGTTGAAAAATAGGTCAAAGTGTTAGAGTGCAAATTCCAGAAGTTCATAGAGCTAAAGCCGATAGCCGAAACATTATTGCCATTATTATTTCTGTTATAAATGAAAAGCTAGACAATAAGCATGGTATTTTAAACTAACTTCATGCAAGAAACGAATTTACCACCTGCAAGGAAACATTTATTTCAGTCAATGAAGCGCCTGAAACTGAAATAAATCTCAGGGAATGCGTTCGTAAAGATTTGAATTTAGGCAGTCAAGGATTCCGCCACTGCAATTGTAGTGGCCAATGTAGTTAAAAATGCTGCAAACGCAAAAAATTAAGCGTGTTTTGTAATTCTAGGTGCCACAACAGAATTTCCTATAAAAACAAGTAATTATAGTCTAGTAACTTAAAGCCTAATGCGTGTGTATAAGTTTGTTTTTACTTATTAGGTGTCTAGTTGAGTTTTTTTATTAATAAATTCTGTTTAATTTTTTAACTTTTTTATGAAATTTCATAAATAAACAATAGTGAAACCCAAAATGCGTTTTTATTACATTAACTATTAAATCTAATTATAAAGGCATTATTAATCACGTTGACCAGATGCTACGGATATTATTAATATTTACCGGCAATTATTAATACAGACCGGATTTATCACATCAACCGTAACATAAATACCGAAACCATCCAGATCCTCGATAACACAAAAAGAAGACTCAAACGAAAAAATTCAGATTAGTCAGTGTTAAGAGTTAACTAGTTGCGTGTTAGCTATAGTGCATACATGTTAGAAAAAATAAGAGGACACCGTTAGGTTAAGCTTTTAGAATTTATGTATATGATTTAGTCAAACAAGGATATAAGTCAAACAAGAATTGATAATGAGTACGGTTCTGACATTAATAATATACATCACGTTGTAAACCGCTGCGAAATTTATCAGTTTTTAAATGATAAAAACACAATTTAAAATTATTTTGTTAGTTCCTCCACATTGTTATAGTGGAAACACCATGTAAACCTCGCAAACCTGACGTGAGTACCAAAAACCACGTCATATTATATTTATATTAATAATAATATAACCTATAAAATATCCAAGAAATATAAATAAGACCAGTTTTGGGCCAAGATCCACACCGGTTTTTGAACCGGCGACAGGGCCGGCCTTGCAACGTCTCCAAAATTAATCAAACATGACTTCGAATAACACCATGAACACTACCCAAACTTCATCTCACATCTCATATTCCAGTGTTGTTAACACGTTTAAACAACCAACAAAAGACGAAGCCATAGTTCTTTCTAGTATTGAAGGAACCAATGTTCAAGAGTACATCATAGCCGTCGGTTCAATAGTTGGTCCACGTAACGTATCTTTCGCTTCCAGAATAGCCAACAATAGAATATGTATATATCTTTCCTCTAAAAATATGGTTGATTCATTGCTGCATTCCCACAAATACGTCAATATAAAATAAACTCAAGTATAAATAAGAAGACTTATCACTCCAGCTCAAAGACTGATAATATCAAACGCTGTTCCTTCTGTTCCAACCACGTTAATTGAACAAGAACTACGTAAAATGGGTATAAAAACCGTCTCTAAAATGACTTTCCTTAGGGTAGGAATGCTTGAAAGCGAATATAGCCATGTCTTGAGTTTTAGAAGGCAAACATTTATCACACCTTGGAAAATATGTCCATTCCCGATTCTTTCATGATCTCTCATGATAATACGACTTACAAACTATACCTTTCTACAGAAGGCTTCAACTGTTCAAAATGCAAGACTATTGATCACCAGGAAACAGAATGTCCTGACAACGCCAATACAATCACTTCTAATGCTACCACTTCTAATGCAACCAATCTTGACTCAACCAATTCTAATCCACCCACTTCTAATACAACAAATCCTGACCCAACCAATTTTAATCCAACCTCTTCTAAAACCCTTCCAGAAATCTCCCAAAACACACAATATATAACAAATCTACCTTATAACCAAACAGAACAAAAACTTTCTGACAAAGCCTTAATATCCACCTCTAACGATCACCCAGAAACTTCCCAAAACATATTAGATCAGATCTCAGACGTACAGGTCTCTAATAACCAATTAGAATCTACCATAGAAACTGACGACATGTCAAGACCTACAAATAATACAAATGAAACAAACACTTTAAAAATCCCAACATCATCAACTTCCAACAAGATCAGAAATCTTACTCCATTAGAAATAACACAACCTAAAATTATTCCAAACGTCACAAAACATCTAAAAACGCTCATCTCATCGTCTCCAGAAATCAACGAAAATACCACACAGTCCGATTCTCATATCTTCACTTCTCCAGTAACAAGGAAATCAAAGAAAAAAACAAAAACGTCTAAAAGAAATTCTCGAGATGAACTTTTACTTTCCCTAGAGACAATTAAAGACAAAATCGCAAACAGATCACCACCATTTGTCCTTAACTTCGACGAAATATGTGACTTTCTCGAAAACACATTAAACGCAAAACATCCCGAAATAACCTCATAAAACTATTCGAACGAAACAGCCGAATTAATTTAGATCCTTAATTTTGTTCACGCCTATACCCACAATTCAAAATTAAAAAATAATATTACTCGATTAAGAAAGAAACTAAGCCCCAATAATTTCTCTTCCACAGAAGAGACCGATGAAACACATTCTCAGTCAGAACTCGAAAATGTCTAACCCCTATATATTACAGTGGAATATCAATGGGTTCTATACCCATTTAGAACAATTAAAACTTCTAATAAATGAAACATGCCCTAAGATCTTATGTCTTCAAGAAACTCATTTTAAGCAATCCAATATTAATCTTCAAAACTACCAATGTTTTCCAAAAAACAGAATAGCACAACAGGCAAGTGGCGGAGTAGCCATCTTTGTAAGAACAGACCTAGAAGCTAAGCCAATCACATTAAGAGTGCCATCAATTTCAAAAAGAAAGAAGATCCCATAGAATCACAGACGATGACCTCAAGACAATCCTCACCAAAAAAGTTTCATCAGTGTTAACATATTTAAATGACATCAAATTGTATAACTATATTTAATGTAATACTTTGCATTGTAATATCCACTAATAACCCTGCGCGGTTGATGTAGTTTTGTGTTTTAAATAAAAAAAAAAGAATTGATAATAATTGGTCAACTGTAACCAGATTTCAGTGGTATAAACACAATTTAGGTGTTTAATAAAGGAAATTATTTAAACCATAAAATTAAAGGAGAGTGTTATTTTTCTTATTAAATATATTAACGTGCTTCGTGTAAACATAACTGTCACAACGGTTAATAAAGAATAATAGCGAAAAGAAAATTCATTATAATTCCCTCATCGGAAACACACAAATGTCACAGCAGAATACATTGTTCGAAAGCTGTCGTGTTCGGAATGGACTCTCATGCCAAAAAGAAACACAATATCCGACTAATAAAAGCCATTAATATCAATATGGTGGTTCTAATGTAATTCTAGATATGGAGAAAGATAACGGCGAATATAGGGTGATTTTGATACATGAACTGGTGAAATGGTATAACTTAGAGAAAGTTTAGACAATAATAAATCTTTGTAAAAGGTTCCAGAAGCTTCTAGCTGAGAAAACTATAAACAGTGTTTATTTGAAATGCAAACATTAAAGCAGATGGTAGAACATCATTGACTTATTCTTTTATTTTTTTTATTTAGTACATCATTCTGGATACACCTGATGATCTGAGCCAGAAATCCATTTCCAGAACAAGAAGTTTTTTTCGTTCTCTTTCTAAAGTACGGTGCTTTCAAAAATACTGTTACATTCTTCTTCTTCATGTGCCGTGCTCGATTATCGAGCGTTGGCTATCTAATTGGTTATAGTAATTTTGTTGGCGGCAGCTCGGAAATGGGATTCAGAGGATCTGTTATACCATTGCTCGGGTTTCTAAGCCATGATGTTCTTCTTCGACCTAACCCCCTCCTTCCGTCTACCTTGCCTTATATTATGTATTATTAAAATTGTATATTATATGGGTGTCTGGGTTTTACTTGGTGTCGCATAAAATGACCAAAATATTCAAGTTTGAGATTTTTAACTGTTCTGATGACTTACGTAAGTTTTCCCATCCGATGCGGAACAACTTCGTTAGGAACTCTATCCACCCAAGCTATTCGTAGGATTCTCCGATACACCCAGATTTCAAACGGTACATACTCCTGTACATAGCTTTTTCTGTTTAGAGATACATAGTTTTTGTCCCGAGTAGTGAGATACCTGGGCCTCTTATTTTTTTCCTTTTATAATTATTTTTTCAGTACTTTCAGTACTTTCAGTCCATTTCTTTCCATTTTTGTCCCAAATACATATATTGGAACATGATGTAATTACCTTTCCATGTTGTTAAGTTATTAGTCGTCAATTCCTCCTATGTATTTTGTTTTGGTTGAATTGACATTTAGACCCTATCGCTCGTATTATTATATTATTCGCTTTGTTATTAATTGCAGATCATCCTGGTTATATGCGATGACTACTTGTTCGTCCGTGAAATGAAGCATATTTATGTATCTATACTAAATCTACCATCAAGATGCAGTAGAAATAAACAAACCAAGGCACGTTAAATGCTACTAGGAGCACCCCCGAATCATAATTTACAATATATAAACTTTGGAAATCATGATTTGGAATTTACAATGTATATATGTACATTGTAAATTATGATTCGGGAGAGCTCCTAGTAGCATTTAACGTGTTTTGGTTTGTTTATGTCTACTTACCTTGATTTTAAATTTGGTATAAGATTGTTTCCTCGTTTAGTGGTACCCTATACCAGAGAACGATTGTCATTTCTTCGGTGCCTCATTTAGGTAGATTTTTAAGAGTGTTGCAGATATACTGCAGTCTTGACTTACTATTATATACCCAAAAATTCTTATAGAACTGGTTGTTAATCTCTATTTTTGGTCAAAGATCATTACAGAATCGTTGTATTGCTTTCACTAGTTTAATATTAATAAATGAACTTCGTCAAGTTCATAAATAATAGATATATAAGTTGATCCATCCTAAGCCATTACTTTTACATTTAGTTGGGTTAAAGTAGAGACGTGCTCGCTGCAAGATCGTACAACTCCAAATCCTGCTTGCTGCTCCAGCTCAAGTGGTGGTTCATATTCGTTTTTGACTAGGGTTTTTATAACTTTTTCGTACGATCTGCTGATACTGTTGGTAACTGAGATACAGCGGTAGTTTTTGCAGTCAGCCTTATCCTCTTTTTTAAGGATTGGAATAATCCATCTTTCTTTTCAGTCTTCAGATATAATTTTCTGTCAGCGTTAGTGTTGCATTTTTTAGAAGTTCAGCAGGAATTCCTTACGATCCATAAGCTCTTTTATTTTTCATATTTTTTATAAATTTGGCTGTTACATCATCTCTGATATTACTTTATGGTCTGGTTTTTGGAAATATTCAGGTCTGGACTCTTATGGTTATTTTATGTAGTGACTATTAAATACACTGATGTTGATGGTTTGTAGGTTTGTTATATTTATGTCCTTCCTCCTTAGATTTCGTATGAATCTCCAAGCCTCCCAAGACTTCACTTCTGCTAGATATGATTCTACTTTCTCGTATTGATTTTCGTTCCCATGTTTGGTTGTTATTTCTCAATACCATTTTTTAAATCGTTATTGATTGCGATATTGGTATTTAGCGTCTACCTCTTGGGAAATAATCTATTTGTGATATGCTTTTGCTTTATCCCTTTTTGTTGTTCAAGTTTTATCAGTCCCTAATATGCTCTTATTTGTTCGACAGTACGAACATTACACACATTCGACAGTACCGAAGTTACCTATTACTGGATTATTTTATGTTCTAGTTCTTGCGGTCAAGTCGCCTACCAATAGCATTTCTTGCTGATTGTCTATAGTACCTCTTCCAGGTGTTGGTAGAATATATCTTCGTTGGAGACATATAGGCCTAATATAGTAATTTTGTGTCTGTAGATGTTTAGATTCACATCTGCTGTCCTTGGTATTTATTTTGTTTTTTAGTTTTTGTATAATAAGTATAGATACCCCATGGCCACTCTCTTGGCTTTTGGTACACAGCTAAAAATGTGGACAAATTTTCTGATTAGTGTGAGAAACTTTTTGAAGTTATACTTCTTTACGCGCGATATGAGGGTGAATTTTTATATGTTAAAACCTATGATCCGGGCGCATGCGCATTATAACTTTTTTCTGATTCGATGTTCAAATGACATGTCAAAAATTATCCAATATGGTAGCTGTAGCACAGCTGTGGTGTGGACGGTTGACGGTTTGATTATATAATGTATGGTTGTTGCGTGTTAAAATTTGTGGGGAAGAGAAACAACAAAGGTTAGTTAATAGTTATACTGCCTTTTTAAAGTTATACTTCTTTAGGCGCGATTTCATTGAGGGTGAAATTTTAGTAATCTGCGCACACAGGCAATATGGAGTTCGTTACTAAATGTTTTAATTTATGTATTTATCAGTCCAGAAAAGGCGTGGAAAGAATATATTAGTGTTTTTAAATATATTTTTCTACATACGTGTTAAAAATGCAATTTATTGCACTCCATAGGAGCGTTAAAAATGCTACTTTAAAGCACCGGTACTTAAAAATTTTTAAGGCACTGCAGTTAAAAGTGAATTGTCAAATTGTGAAACGTCAAGATATTTATATTTCATTTAGTAACATTAATAGATATTAATAATACCTATTTACGAATGTTTTTTCTAAAATTTAGGAATATATTAATTTTATAATACATTTAAGTATGTATTTTTCTTTACAATTTTTACTTACCAGTTTGTTTTGTTTATACCTAATATCGCCGTTGTCTAGCAAGTGTCTGCGTAGATTAGCGGTATGTGTATTTAGCTACGGACCCGTTAGTACTTGGTTCGACTCCCACATAAGGAATTTTTTTTTGTTTATTATTAATGGTTATTGACATCTTAGATTATTATTATATGGACTTATAAATGATTAAAAATAATTAAAAATAATTCAAATAATTAATCGGGATGTTGCCCAACTATTTACCGGGTTGCAAATTTATAATAATTGCCTATTTCAAAATGCACTTTTGAAATGAATTTTTCTTATGCACAAATGCAATTTCAGATTTCTTATTCATTGCAATAGTTCACAAAATTTCCTGACATTCTCACTAATCCAACGCACCAAACTGCATTAAAATCCGTCTTACTGCACCAAAAATCGAGAGTAAGGCCTTTTTTTGTGCTTCAATGCCTCGACTAATTCGGCCAGAGATCGAGAGGTCGTGAGTTCGAATCCAGTGCAATCCTATATTTTTTTTTTATTTTTTTGAGAGCGGTAAGCACAAAATTAATTTGGTGTTAAAAAAAATTAAAACAAACTGTTTAAAGTATATATATTTTTAAGAAATCATATAATAGAAGTATAACTTCTTACGTGCGTACAAAGTACACACACATTCTTTTTTTTATATGTATCTGATTTGTACACCGATTATCTTTCAGGACTTGAGGGACCGGTCTTCCCTTAAATCAAAAAGTGCTATCAGCCGAGCTAGCTAAACTCTGGTCTTTTAAAAAGGTATTAGTCCTCTATCCCTCTTCGTTTTTATGGGCTTGGTACTGCCTCTATCGGTTGTAGAAGTACTCACTTCACCCTATAACTAGAACAGGCAGATTTTTCGATTATTTTTTTTTGGACTTGGTATTACTGGTAAGTCTTCTTTATCGTTAATAGATTAAGCTAATTGTAATAGTCATCCTACTTACCCTCCAAGAGGTATTTTAATAAATTATAACTCACTAGCTGTAAGTACATACACACATTCTCCAGTATCCGTAATAGTAGAGGATCTGATAATATAAGGTCGATTTGCACCGATCTGTTTAATAGTCCTGTCGCCAGGGGGGGTACAACGGCCTCCTTAATTCAGATGGACTTACCCAAGTTTTTTTTATATATTTTGACCCGTAGAATACGAATTTTTTGGGTAACAGTTGATCCGGATGTCGATAAGATTGTTATAGACAAAGAACTTGAGGAATTACATAACAGCGATTTCTCGCAAAACAAAACATATTTTTGTATTTTTTGGGTCATTTTAAGCAAAAAATATTCCTACAAGTTTTTTCGTAGAATGCATAGTTTTCGAGATAACCGCGGTTGAATTTTCAAAAAATTTAAAAATTACAATTTTTGAACCCGAAAAACTTTTGATTAAAAAATAAAGTAGCAATTCTGCTTACCGCATTTGAAAGTCTAAGTCAAATTATATCGGTTTTGATTATTTGTATTGCTAAAAATTAATTTTTTTATTGGTAAACTAATCTATAAACACATAGTGTTTCCCGTGCCTAATACATGCGTTTTAACGCATGCTACGTAGAAATTGCCTCGCTTGCACTCGTAGCTACTCTACGTACTCGTTCGATTTTAAATGAGAAATCATTGAAAGCATCACTCACATACTAGGTGTTTATAGCTTTGTTTAACAATAAAATAATAAATTTTTAGCAATGCAAATAATCAAAACCGATATAATTTGACTTAAACTTTCAAATGCGGTAAGCAGAATTGCTACTTTATTTTTTAATCAAAAGTTATTCGGGTTCAAAAATTACAATTTTTCGATTTTTTGAAAGTTCAACCGCGGTTATCTCGAAAACTGTGCATTCTACGAAAAAACTTGTAGGAATATTTTTTGCTTAAAATGACCCTAAAAATACAAAAAGATGTTTTGTTTTGCGAGAAATCTCTGTTATGTAATTCCTCAAGTTCTTTGTCTATAACAATCTTATCGACATCCGGATCAACTGTTACCCAAAAAATTCGTATTCTGCGGGTCAAAATATATAAAAAAAACTTGGGTAAATCCATCTGAATTAAGGAGGCCGTTGTACCCCCCTGGCGACAGGACTATAATGGATAAAAATTATTGGATATGTAATTTTGCATGTTAACAATAATTACAAAAAATAAGGTTTGCCCGATCTAATCTTGTTCTAACTATAACTAATTAATAATTAAAGAATGACATTTTTTTATGAATTAAAAAAATGTTGACCCGGGCAGATATTACTTCAAATTTTTTGGACCATTCTAAACCAAAATGGTCTTTTGTAATTTTTCGCTAAAGTTGATCGTTTTCGAGTTATAAACAATTTAAAGCTGAAAAAAGAACAAAAGATAACAATTTTCAAGGCTCAAAAAAAAACAAGTACAAAATATCATGTTTGTAATAATCAAGTATGTAAATAAATTCAAGTTCAAATCTTTTTCTATCAGGTCTCGATAAGAATTTTTGGCCATGCTTTACTCTAAAACTAAAACATATTTTTTTAATTGTTAATGAGAAAGGTTTCTTATGGGGAGACGGGCATTAACAAGTAAAAAACAATGTTTCAAAATGAAATAAGTCCAAAAGACTTATCAAAAACTGATAGAATAAGGTTTCAACTTGAATCTAAGTACTTCGTAATTTCATAGATGATATTTTATACTTATGTTTTTGGGATTTTAAAAACCCTTTTCTTTCGTTCTTTTTCCAGTTTTAAATTGTTTATAACCAGAAAACGATCAACCTTAGAGAAAAATTACAAAAAAAAGAATGTGTGTGTACTTTGTAGGCACGTAAGAAGTTCTATTATATACTTCTATTATATGATTTAAACGAAATTAATATACTTTTTATTTATATTTTGTTTAAATATTAAACTAATTTATACTTACTACTTGTCAAACATTTTTATTAGAACAGTGCCAAAAATTAAAATAATAAAAGGATAAAACACACACAAACACATTAAACAAGCCACAAATGATGTCTGAACATTAATTGTCGAAATTTTTTTTAACTAAATACGTATTTTCTGAAAATAAAATTATATAATAAATATACTTACAATCATAAAATGTATTAAAAAAAAACAAAAAAGAAAGCTTCTATTGGGACTCGAACCAGCGCTGATAAGCGCGGTTGGTATTGGAATTCATTCGCCTTCAACGCTTAGCCACGGACACTATGTGTCATTATTTACGAAGATCGACTAACTAAACGGATTAAACTTGTGATATTTTGATATTTGGAAAATTGATCAAATTATTTTAATTTTGAATTGAAATGATTTAGAATTGAAAAAATACAACAAAACATAGAGTAAGAAAACAATATATTAGGTGAATATTGATAGAAATTTTGATGGTAATCAAATTATATAAATAAAAGTATTACATACTATGTATTTTGGCAGATCAAATAGGTAGGTTTATACCCATGATACATTAACAATTATTACGTACCTGTTGCTTTTAAAAACTATTTAAAAGTCACTACAATATTATAAACTTTTTTGTTTCTGTCCTCACAACAATAAAACTAATATATTATACATTTGTTTACCTTTACCTTTACCTCCAAACCACAGCTGTCCTACAGCTGCCATATCGGATAATTTTTGACATGTCATTTGAACATCCAATCAGAACAAAGTTATAATGCGCATGCGCCGGGCTGATAGGTTTTAACATATATAAATTCACCCTCTATCGCCGGTAAAGAAGTACAACTTCAAAAACATTTTTGTCTAGAATGACCTAAAAAATCTTAAATAATATCTGACTGCTCGAATTTTTTTTTTATTTATAAAAAAACTGTCATTTTTTAATTATTAATTAATTATAGTTAGAACAAGATTAGATCGGGCAACCCTTGTATTTTGTAATTGTTAACATGCTAAATTACATATCCAATAATTTTTATCCATTAGACAGATCGGTGCAAATCGACCTTATCGTACATTGTTTGACAATTTTTGCTGTAAATTTTAAAAAAATCGTTTGGATTGACATAAAATTTGGCATACGCATAGCCAACATGTCAAAGAAAAACTGATATTGTGCCGATGTGTGCTTTTGCCCTGGGGGTGTGTTTCATCCCTTCTCGGGGGTGAAAAACGTACATTCGAAGTAAGTCCGAAATCCGATAAAATGCCTAATTCCAAGCAACTTTTATTCCATACAGTTTTTTCACCAAGTCAATACTTTTTAAGTTATTTGCGAGTGAATATGTACATTTTTTAACAAAACAAACACGTTTTTGTAGACAATTTTTCCCAAATAATTAAAAAAGTAAATATTTTATAGAAAAAACCGTTGTTAAAAAAAGTATAGCTTGTAAAAAAGTGAAAAAAATGGTGTATACATGAAGTCTCTAGACCTAGTAGAAGCTTAAGTAGTTATAGCTAAAGAAAAATAGGTTCATATTCGCCAAACTTCAAATAAATATATTTTACCGTGAAATAACCAAAAAATGAAGCACTTTTTGGAAAAAACTCATTTCAACTTTTTAAATAGTTTAAAAAGCTTTATGTCCATTTTTATAAAAAAAATATTCTGACATCAAATGTGAGTAAGTTACGCTCAAAATACAGTTGGTCCATTTTGATGTTGCATAAAAAAAATCGGGAAAATCACCCCCTAATTAACAACTTAAACAGAATTAATCGTTAGCGCTTCACAAGTTGCTTTATTTATGTTGTGTCTATATGATCTGTAAGTTTCATCGATTCAACGTGCTTATTTTCGAAAAAAAAAGGTTTTAAAATAAAATTTTCGAAATTTTTAATTTAGAAAAAATGCTCTTTTTCAAACTAACTTAAAAATTATTAGTAGTACCAAAAATCTCAAGAAGTAATAAAATGTACGTTTTGCTTTTCTGAATATTTGGAGTTTTTGTTTTCATGTTAGACAGAAATGGGTTATGCTATGGCTGTTCAAATTTTGCATACACTCGGGATCAGTGACTCGTTCAAGCCATTTTAACTACAGCCTTTTCAAGAATAAGCGCTTTGAACCACTGAGACTTACAGATCGTATAATGAATAAATAAGTAAAGTAACTTATGAAGCGGTAATGATTAATTTTATTTGATAAGCTAATTAGGGGGTGCTTTTCGCGATTCTTTTTACCAATAAATAAAAGGTACCAACAATATTTTGAGCATAACTCACTTACTTTTAAGGTTAAAATTTTTTTAAAAAACAAAAATATACCTTTTTTTAAACACTTTAAAAAAGTTGAAATGAGTGTTCCCCGAAAAGTGTTCCGTTTTTTGGTTATTTCTCGATGAAATATTCGATTTGGAATTTGACGAATAAGAACCTACCTTTCATTAGCTACAACTTTGCTTGTACTGGGTCTACAGACTTAATATATGCACCATTTTTTATTTTTTTTAAAACTATATTTTTATTAAGAATATTTTTTTCGACAAAATACTTACTTTTTGAGTTATTTGCGAAAAACCGTCTAAAAACGTGGTTATTTTGTTTAAAAATCAACAAATTCACTCGCAAATAACTCAAAAAGTATTAACTTGGTGAAAAAACTCTATAGAACAAAAGTTGCTTAGAATTAGTCAGTTTATCGAATTCCGAACTTATTTTGGACATATATTTTCACCACCGAGAAGGGGGGAAACTCACCCCCAGGGCAAAAGCACAAATCGGCACAATATCACTTCTTTTCTTTGACTTATTAGATATGTGTATGCCAAATTTAGTGTCAATCCAAGCGGTTTTTTAAAATTTAGAGCTTTTGCAATATTTTACCGTTAGCCAAGCCGCACACCAAAGAAACATGAAACGAAAACCATGAAACATGAAACGAAAAACATGTTTCATGAAACTAAAACACTGCTAAACAAATCTCAAAGTCCGCCTACCAATGAAACGAGTGTGATTCATGCTCATGACACATTTTTATTTTCGGAGAGTTTCATAAATGGCCGGACGTATATTTGTTTAGCAGTGGTTTATTTCCATGAAACGTAATTTACGTTTCATGTTTCTTTGATGTGCGGTCGGGCTTAAAGAACTTACTATTATATCGTATCTTAGACTATAAAGACGAATATTAGAAAAGTAAACTAATTAATTTGTTTCAGAGTAACTTTTTCCTTCCCACTTGTAGGCGCCAGGATCTCCCTGTAAGCCATAAACAAAAATATTCAATTGTCATTCAATGTAAAATGAAACAAAAACCATCTATTTTTTCCAACAAGCCGATCAATTACCCCATAGCAGTAATGTGCTTAGGACGAAATAAATTATTCACAAATAGAATGAAATGTTATATTATCATGAAATAAAAAAATGACGATAGGATCATGTCTTTCCCTGCTTTCCCATTCGAACGGATGATTTATTGGTATTATTAGCAATAGCTGTGGATATAAAAGGAATTTCATTTAATGTCAAAAATAAAATTATATTGTCAGATATGATGCAAAACAATAATACTTAGGTACACTGTTAAAAATGCCAAAAAAATTTATATCGAAATGAGAAAATGATTCATAATCTGTATCTATATGTTATAGTAATCAAAAAGTAGAAGAAAAATTAAATAAAATATCTACGAGGAAAAAATTTCCTGTAGTTGGCTGTATACCATTTATTACAAAAAAACATGAAATCCTTTATGAAAGGTATATTTGTTAAAATCCCTATACAGGGCTACATCACAGAACAAACAAAACTAGTTTTCAATCGGTTGACCGATCATCATCAGTGTTAGCTTGAATCTAACATGCTAACCACCAAAGTAAAAAATATTTGGGTAAAAACCCTTTACAATTAATCCGTCATAGGAACATAGAAAAATGATGTGAATTTAATCATGGATGTTTAAAATATCCAATGTTACACTCTCGAGGTACCATTGAGCTCCATTTGACTTGTTCACAAGTGGTACTTGCTTCCATATAGCCATGATTTGAGAACAAGTCCAATTGAGCTCAATGGTACCTCGAGAGTGTAACATTGGATATTTTAAACATCCGTGATTAAATTCACATCATTTTTATATGTTCCTATGACGGATTAATTATAAAGGGTTTTTACCCAAATATTTTTTACTTTGGTGGTTAGCATGTTAGATTTAAGAAAACACTGCTGATGATCGGTCAACCGATTGAAAACTAGTTCTGTTTGTTCTGTGATGTAGCCATGTATGGGGATTTTAACAAATATACCTTTTATAAAGGATTTCATGTTTTTTTTAAATAAAATACTTTTTAACTAACCAAAGAGGTTCTATGTAACCCCTTTTCATCAGATTTCTTCTGGGAAGCGATCAACGACTAAAAAGAGCAAATTCATGATAACATAAATATATAATAAGTTTTTAATGAAGTTTTGTTTTTAGATACAGAAATATAGAAAAATGTCCTTTTGTGGATGTTTTGAGGTACCAATCATACTAGTGCATTATTTTACTGCTCTGACATTGTTTAATTTTTATGCCGGGGCACTTAGCACAAAATAAATCTATGTATTTTTAAATAGAACACCTAGAAACTTACAACTATTGGCATTATGTAAAGCAAAGAGTCTACTATAGAAACATGGATGGAAATACATAGCTGCATTATAAAGTGCATAACGACGGTTAAACTGCAAAACCTCGTAAGTCGATTTTTGGTCCATTATTACTTTTATACTTTATTAGTTTATACTTTTGCATACCTTTTAAGCTACGAAAGCTTGTAAGTCAATATTTAAATTTAACGGTACTAGCGACATCTACAAAAACCTCATAAGTAAGATTTTAAGTTACAAAACCTCGTAAGTTGCATTTTTATGAGACAAAACAACGTAAGTTTATTGATAGTTTAAAATTTTAAGTAACAAAACCTCGTAACTCGCTCTTTGACAAAAAAAAAACAATATTACTGAATTTTACTTAATGGTAATGGAATCATTACCTAAAAAGAACCGTACACACACAAAACGAGTAAATTAAATCTTACATAAAGACTCCAAAATGTTTTTCGTCTCTCTTCTAAAGTTGCATAAAACTCACTTACGAAGTTTTGCAGTTTAACCCTCGATAAATTCTTAAAAAAGTTCATATAAACATGTCAAAATAAGACAAGTGTACTAAGGGCCAGATTTTGTTACTCGGGGGGCTTTTGGGGCCACTGAAGATGAATATACCACCAGAACCGACTACCGGAGAACCTGGTGCCTAGGTTAACTGCTAAGGCACGTATTTTTGAGTTTCTAGATTTTTTGCACTAAATTGGTGCAAACATCATGGTGACTCGGGGGTTTTTGGCGTTGCTGAACAAGAATACACCGAAAACCGACCCCGGTGTACCTGGAGCCCAAAAACCCTCTTAACTCCAAAAGATAAAATGCCTCAGCAGTGACCTTGGGCACCAGGTGGTCTGGGAGTCAGGTTATGATAGCGCATTCGTATTCAACGACCAGAAATACTGCCTAGAAATCTATGTGCATGCATTCAGTGCCGAAAACCTTCGAAACTCCATAATATGACGACTCTTAGCAGTGACCGTGTGCACCAGGTACTCCAGAAGTAGGTTTTTATTTCGTGTTTTGTAACCCCAAAAACCCCCGATAAATCTGGTTACATCAACGTAATGCCGAAAACCCACGAAACTCCAGAAGATGGCGTGCCTTAGCAGTGACGCTCCGAGGGTTGATTCTGATGGCGAATTAATGTTCAGCGACTCCAAAACCTTTAAGTAATTTGTTTGCATCAATTTAATGCCGATAACCCACGAATCTCCAGATGACGTGCCTTACTAGTGACTCTGGGCACTAGGTACGCCATGGGTCTGTTCTGATGCGTAGTCGTCTTTAGCCGTTAGTCGTCTCAAAATCCCCCGAGGAAAAAGATATGGCCCTGAATATGCTTATTTTGACATGTTTATGCACCTTTAATTATGCATTTCCACTGATTTTGCTATAGTAGACTTTTTTCCTATCCTGAACATAATGCAAAAAGTTGTAAGTCTCTAAATCCTGTATGTTTTTAGTGCGAATTACCCTGGTCTATATGTAGGGTTACCATACGTCCGGATTTCGTCCGAGTCCGGATTTGAAAGGCATGTCCGTTGGCGTCCGGATATGAGAAATGTCCGGATTTTTTCTTTACTAAAAAAATGGAATACACTTGACCCAACGCAACGGTGGTAAATTTCGTTCTGTGCTAAATCAAATGGTTAAGGCTACAAGGCTACCTGGAAAGAGATGGAAGAGAGCGCTTTAACTATAGTCAGCGTTGTACCGAATTCTGTCAATGTGGATGAATTACTTGATGAGCGCTCGTCACTTCTCCAAGTTCTAAAAAAGCTGAAACCTAAATGGACTACTACCTTAAGAAGAAACCCATGACAAATGGCAAGAAATATTTGAAGCATTCTCTAAAAGCAACATTTCTTTTACGAATATTTTTAAAATAGTAGAATTCATCTTTTGTCTGCTTGGTACTTCGGCTCCTACTCAACGTATCTTTTCGATGATGAATTTTATATGGACGGCTGAAAGAGGAAGATTATCTCTGCCTGTTGTAACGGAGCTTCTCAATATTAAAGCAAATTCTGTAATATCATGTTCCGAATTCCATGACAAAATAAAAAATGACAAGCCACTTTTGAGAAAAATTATGTCTTCTGAAAAGTACGAAAAAAGAACAGATGAAGAACATCTTATCCCTGGGCCCAGTACAGACTAAGAATTTCACATATGTAGGAACAATATAGAGGTAGCAACACAGTCAAATTCACATTTTACGTTTTCTACAACCCCTTGGACTACCCCTGTCCGAATATGGCCTTAATACATTATGGTAACCCTATCTATATGCCATACTTTCAAAATAAGTCGAGATATTCTTTCAAGTAGTTTTTTGGTTTTCTTTTATTTATTCAATCATTCATTAAGCATTACAATCCCTAGGGATTATAGCTAACGCCATGTCGTTCAAAATCCTATTCTTGGGTGAGGTGGATTACTTCTCTGTCATTTATAGCTTGCTTTGTGTCTTTGCTGCTGTCGTGACTCTTCAATTTCTTCCTGTCCTTGGACTGAACATTAGAGTCTCTCACATTCATTGTTTTTATGTCTTCTTCTACATAATCCAGCCATCTTCTTCTAGGTATTCCTCTATACTTGGATCATAGTGGTATCCATTTAGTTATCATTCTCAACATATCTGATTCTGGGCGTCGCTGTATAAGTCCTATCCATTCTAAGCGAAGAGATTTTCTATGTATCTGACTATATTTTCTCTCTTTAATTCTTCTTCAATTTGGGCATTTGTGTCCATTCTTATTTCTCCTCTCTTGTTAAATTGTGGCCCAATATTGTTCTCATTATATTTCTTTCAAATTTTGGAAGGCTATCTTCCTCTTTCTTGCTAATCGTCGTTGTTTCCATCTCATATGTAACAACTGGTCTTATTAAGGTCTTATATAGGTTCATCATTGTTCTTTTAATTAGAGTCTTGTTTCCCAGCAGATTTATATTCATTCCATCTGTACTTTTGCCTTTCAAAATTCTTACCTCTGTTTTCTCTTTTCCGGTTTTTCCTATTGTTACTCCAAAGTAGCTAAAGGTGGTTACATATTTCCAATTTATAGTTATGTGTTATTTGATATTTCTGAGTTGTGTCGTCCTTCCCTATAGTCATGTATTTTTTTTATACTGGTTTATTTCTAGCCCTATTCCCTTCTCTTTCTTTTCTAATTTTTCAACTGCTTTTATAAGTGTCAGCTTCGTCTTTGCTATGATGACTAGATCATCTGCATATGCTACTAGTTAAAGTTTATATGGAATATTTATTTTTGTTTTGAAGATGTGTCTTCCTTATTAATACCTACTTCCAATATCAGGTTAAATAGTATCGGTGAGATAATCGGTCATCCTGTTTCACGCCTTTGTTTACAGTGTTTCCCTTAGAAGTTGTTCCGTTGAAACTGGTCTTTGCTGTAGTGTTCTTCTGTCATTTTCGTCCGATTTATTTTGTCAAAATCGCTTTTGAAATCTATGAATATTAGATGAATTTCTCTGTTGTATTCTCTTGATTTTTGAATTATTTGCTCCACTGCATGTATGGAATTAATTGTCATTCTTCTCGGTCTGATCCCGTTCTGGTTTTCTTTTATTTTTTTTTTTTGGCTTGGACTATAGACATTCAGCCAGAGTCAATCAAAAGTAATTGTATTAAAGATATTGCCAATTAGTGAAAAATGGTTATTATAATAATATTACAATATTTTACTTCTTATTTTACCCACTCATTAGAGCTAATATACATACTATGTTAATAAATATTATAAATATATTACACTTAATATTTATCAAGAACACAGTGTATACGTTTTACAAATAAGAATATTATTGTTAATTATTTAAAATTAATGCATTCTTTTTTGTATTTTTTTTGTTTTTGAAGTTATACTTCTTTACCGGCGATAGAGGGTGAATTTTTATATGTTAAAACCTATCAGCCCGGCGCATGCGCATTATAACTTTGTTCTGATTGGATGTTCAAATGACATGTCGAAAATTATCCGATATGGCAGCTGTAGGACAGAGGACAGCTGTGGTTTGGAGGTAAAGGTAAAGGTAAACAAATGTATAATATATTAGTTTTATTGTTGTGAGGACAGAAACAAAAAAGTTTATAATATTGTAGTGACTTTTAAATAGTTTTTAAAAGCAACAGGTACGTAATAATTGTTAATGTATCATGGGTATAAACCTACCTATTTGATCTGCCAAAATACATAGTATGTAATACTTTTATTTATATAATTTGATTACCATCAAAATTTCTATCAATATTCACCTAATATATTGTTTTCTTACTCTATGTTTTGTTGTATTTTTTCAATTCTAAATCATTTCAATTCAAAATTAAAATAATTTGATCAATTTTCAAAATATCAAAATATCACAAGTTTAATCCGTTTAGTTAGTCGATCTTCGTAAATAATGACACATAGTGTCTGTGGCTAAGCGTTGAAGGCGAATGAATTCCAATACCAACCGTGCTTATCAGCGCTGGTTCGAGTCCCAATAGAAACTTTCTTTTTGTTTTTTTAATACATTTTATGATTGTAAGTATATTTATTATATAATTGTATTTTCAGAAAATACGTATTTAGTTAAAAAAATTTTCGACAATTAATGTTCAGACATCATTTGTGGCTTGTTTAATGTGTTTGTGTGTGTTTTATTCTTTTATTATTTTAATTTTTGGCACTGTTCTAATAAAAATGTTTGAGAAGTAGTAAGTATAAATTAGTTTAATATTTAAAAAAAATATAAATAAAAAGTATATTAATTTCGTTTAAATCATATAATAGAAGTATAACTTCTTACGTGCGTACAAAGTACACACACATTCTTTTTTTTTGTTTTTTGTTTAACCCGGCTCAATCCCTCGGAGGTTTAAATCCTCTTAGTGATTTTTTTCCTTTAAATTTTTTTTGTTTAATAATTTTTTAATTTTTTTAAAACTTTTTTAATTTTTTGTAGATAAATAATTGTTTATATACATATTTATTTGTAGATCCGCTCTTTATGTTTATATATCCAATCCTGTTACTCCATGAAGGAGCATAGGGCATCCACGAAGCTTCTCCATTCTCCTCTATTTCTGGCCATGGTTGCTATTTCTCTCCAGGTTTTCTTCATACTTCTGCGGTCTTCTTCAATCATACTCCTCCATGTTTTGGTGCGGCGTCCTCTGCTTCTTCGTTCAGCTGCATTCCATTTGAGTGCCTGTTTTGTTATGTCTGCATTTTTTTTTCCTCAGGGTGTGTCCCAGCCAGTTCCATCTTTTCCTCTTTATTGTTGTTCTGATGGGTTCTTGTTTGGTTTTCCTCCATAGTGCTACAATTGTTATGGTATTGGGCAAATATAACTTTAGAATTTTACGTAGACATCTATTTACAAAAACTTGGATTTTATTTACATTTCCGTCATTTATTGCCCATGTTTCACTCCCATAAAATAGCACAGTTTCACGTTTCTATTAAATAGCCTTATTTTAGTATTTAGGCTGATCTGTGTTGAACTCGATATATTTGAGAGGGTTAAAAAGCTTGTTGTGCTTTTCGTATTCTCTGTTTAATATCTGCTTGAGCTCTACCTTTTGCAGTGATTATACTGCCTAGGTAGCAAAATTCTTGAACCTGTTTTATTTCTTGTTGGTTGATGTAGAGTTTATCACAGTTAGTTACGTCTATTCTCATCTCTACTGTCTTATTCGTATTGATTTTAAGACCCACTTCTGCCGATTTTACCTCTAGCTTCCTTAACATGCTCTTCATATCATCTATTGTGTTCGCTACGAAACAGATATCATCTGCGTATTCCAAATCTGCTAGTTTCTTGTTCTTAAAGTAGTTCCAAGGGATCCCATTTTTTCTTTCAATTGTTTTTTCCAGTATGTGATTAAGACATAATATATTGAAGAGCAAAGGTGACAGTATGCAACCTTGTTTTAAACCTATTTCAATTGGTATTTTATCTGTCATTTGCCCTTTATGCAATACCTGACATGTTGTTTTCTGGTACATCATTTTGATTATTCCAATGATCTTAGGAGGTAATTTATTTATCCTTAAGATTTTCCACAGGGCTGTATGTTATATGCTGTAGAAGGCTTTAGCAAAGTCTATAAAGGCCATTATCAAAGCTGCGTTCTTCTCTATAGTTTCGTCTATGATGATTCTTGCCGTCGAAATTTGGTCTATACAGGATTTTCCCCTTCTGAAACCCGCTTGTTCTTTTCTAAGAGTTTTGTCTATTATATTGTTGGAATAATATTTTATTTATGGATCATAATAGCGTTATTCCTCTCCAGTTTTCGCATAGCTGTATGTCCCCTTTCATTGTTTTGTTATTTGTTCAACCAGGTTCAATCCCTCGGAGGTTTAAATCCTCTTAGTGATTTTTTTCTTTAAATTTTTTTTTAATTGTTTAATAATTTTTTTTGATTTTTTTTAAATTTTTTTAAATTTTTTATAGATAAATCATTGTTTATATAGATCCGCTCTTTATGTCTCCTACAATAAAATATAGCTTTAATCATACTGTCTGCTTTGCATAGAGTAATAAAAATACACACCCACCTCCCGACGAAAATCATCCCCCTATCAATTTACCCCAACGCCGACATTTATATCAAATGATGATGCCTTTATTATCTTTGACACAGACTAATTCGGCCGACATCACAATGCAAAATTAATACCAGCGCGTCTTATTTTTGTATTAAATCCGAAAGATCTTAATAATAAAAAATAACCTATCATTATAAAACCGAGCTGATACGTTTGCCCCATCCCAGCCCCGAACGAGATGAAAAGAAATAGGAAGTAAGAGAAAGGACGAGTAGAGTCGGGGGTTGCTCTTTAAAAAAATGATATCTTAGAGATTCTGCAGTTGAAAAGGTTGCGCTGAAACAATTTTACAATCAGTCATATTTTTGAAGTTATACTTCTTTCGGCGCGATTGAGGGTGAAATTTTATTAATCTGCGCGCATGCGCACACGGACAGTATGGCGTTCGTTACTAAATGTTTTAATTTATGTATGTATCAATCCAGAAAAGGTGTGGAAATAATATATTAGTGTTTTTAAATATATTTTTCTACAAACGTGTTAAAAATGCAATTTATAGCACTCCATAGAAGCGTTAAAAATGCTACTTTAAAGCACCAGTGCTTTAAAATTTTTAAGGCATTGCAGTTAAAAGTGAATTGTCAAATTGTAAAACGTCAAAATATTTATATTTCATTTATTAACATTAATATTAATAATACAACTTGCGCAATTTGAAAAAGGTGGTTTAAAAAGTTTTTTAAAATTTAATTTAAACTGTATTATTGCATTTTTAACACGTTTGTAGAAACAAACTTTTAAAATTTGTTAGAATATACAAAAATAAAAGTAGATTCTGATGTTATTCTATAGTTGTTATGATTTGCGTATTGACAATATAGGCAGTTTTGATGTAATGTCAAGAAAAATATAAAAATAGAATGTCAGTCAAGTTCAAGTAAAAGTTTTTGTAGGTATTGTCCTGTAATTGAGAATGAATAAATTATAATTGCTGATTTATAAGACGCTTGTAGAAAAAATATTATATGATACACGTGTTAAACAGTACATTTTTAAGGCACTCATGTGAATTGCAGAATAAGCGAAGCGAATCTTTCACACGAAACTTTCACATACGTGCCTTAAAATTATACTTTTAACATTTATATCATAAATACCTATTATAATTTTTGTGTATTTGAAATTGTCTACCTCGGGAATAAGATAATAAGTAATATTTAAAGTATTTTATAATCAACTTCGTCTGTTTGTCACTATGTCTGAGAAATCTTGTAGCCTAGATAAAGAAAAGGGTATAGCTCAGTGGTAGAGTGTTGGACTGGAAATCAAGAAGTCCCCGGTTCGAATCCTGGTGTTTTCTCATCTTTTTTTAATTTTTGGTATTGTTTTAATAAAAAATTTTGGAATGTAGTAAGTAAAAATTAATTTAATCTTTAAATAAAATACAAATAAACTGTCCGAAAGTATATTTATTCATTAAAATCATATTTAGAAGTATAACTTCTTACGTGCGTACAAAGTACACACACATTCTTTTTATTTATTTAGCGTATGGCTATGCTTCAAGTGACCTAGATCAATCCTCCTATAAACACACTGTCGATTTACCGATTTTCAGGGTAGATCTAGGGTCTACTTTTTCCGTATTATTCGGCGTTCGCGTCAAAATACTGTAGAGCCATTGTACCAAGAGTTAGAAAAGCATATCGAGGAATCAGGGAAAGCAGACAGAGGAATTTAACCCACTTCAGCAAATATAAAAGACAAGAAGCCTAAGAACGAGAGCCTTAAAACTATGACCAAGCACAAAACCAAAACCAATAAACAAAATAAGAGTCCCAGAGATGGAATTCCTAAGAAGGAGCTGCAGATAGCTGCAAAAAAGATCGAACAAATAACATAATATTAAGAGAAAAATGGAAGTGAACTCTAATATAATGGATATCGGACAGAAGGACATGTCAGAAGAGCAGACCAAAATCGTTGGATAAATAGAATAACAGAGTGGAGCCTGATAGAAAGAACGAAGAGAGGCAGACCCCGAAGATGCTCCAGAGATGAAGTGGACGAAGCAATGGAGAGAAAAAATCTAGAGGAAGGGGACTGCCAAAACCAATAGAGGTGGAGAGAACGGTTGAGTAAAGAAATACAGTGAATACTGTGGAAATCCTTAGTATATACTACGATTAGGAGGTTGGCCAAGGAATCATAATTGGACAGGGATTGGTTATTTCTGCTAGAGAAATTCCTGCAAAACTGATTAATGTCAATGATTACCCAGTGACCATCAAGAAACGGACAAAAGTAGGAACTTGTTTTACCCGTGATGTCCATAATCCGTCACACTACAATATCTGATAATTCCAACGACAAGTTTGAACAAATGGTTGCAGTTGCAGGTCAGTTGATAAATAAGCCGAATTTATTCGGCGATATTGTGATATCTTCATACCGAAAGGAGTTAAGAAAAAGCTAAAAGAGAGAAAGCTAAAAGAATTGCTCAGAAAATGAAGAAAAATGGGGTGATAGAACTTTCTACCAGCCCATAAGTCTCTCCGGTAGTCCTGGTCAAGCAGAAAGCCGAGGTTCTGTGATAACTACCGTTTTTTGGACAGTGTTACCAAGAAAGATGGTTATCCTCTTCCTTGGATCGACGACAAGTTGGATATATTGGCTGCAAGTAATTTGTTTTCTACGTTGGACTTAAAGTCTGGGTATTGACTGGATAGATTGACCCAGTGGATAAGAAGAAGCCTTTACCACATGATCCGGATTGTGGCAATTCAACCTTATGCCATTTGAGCTTTGTAATTTTTCTGCTATATTTCAGAGGCTTACGGAAAATCTCTTGAGAAGGTTATCTTGGAAAACGTACCTGGTGTATTTAGACGACATAATCGTTTTGGAGGAGACTTTGAAGACCGTCTAAAGATATTAACCACCAAGAAGTAGCAGAAGTGGCATTTCAAAGTAAAGTCAATTATCTAGGTCATATTATAGTCATCATACAATGAGAGGCCGTGGATAGGGAGAAAATCGATTCCATTAAGAATGGTCAGAACCTACTGCCAAACAGCAAGTGACAAGTTTTCAGGGGTTATGTACTTACTACCGGAAGTTTATTATAAAAATATCGCTAAGTTATTGACGCAACTTACAGATGAAGCAAATGGTAGGGGAGCCCAAGCGGGGATTTTTGCAGTTAATAGAGCGCGTCAGATTATCATATGGAGAGAAACCTTGTACCCTGCAGATGTATCTCTAGCATATGTTGGCTCTTAACACAGGGAAGTTCGTTAAGGGGGACCCGAAAAAAAAATCCATCCTTAAAAATACTCGAAATTTTCAGATTAAGATAAGGTAAGCTATGTACATGCAAAATAGTGTATATTTTAAAAATCTGACGATTTCAGCGGGTCGTAAGTAAATGGGCGAGTCAAAATTTCACAAAAAAAAGCGAATATTTCGCGAAACGAACGTCAGATCGAAAAACTAAAAAATATGTCTAAAAATATTTTCCAAAAATCTATCGAATGGTACTAAACATGACCCCCTACGGAAAGGGGATGGGGGGTAAATTTAAAATTTTAAGTACAAACCCCGCGATATTTCGCACAATGAACATCAGATGAAAAACTGCAAAATACACTTTTAAAATATTTGTGAAAAATTTATCAAATGGTACCAAACACGACCCCCCACGGAGGTGGGGTGGGGGGTTACTTTAAAATCTTAAATGGGTCCCATAAATTTTTATTGCAGATTTGGGTGCTATACGTAAAAATAAGCAACTTTTTTTCGAGGCATTTTTTCGAATTATGGTATGGATAGATGGCGCTATATTCGGAAAAAACGATTGTTTGAAATAAAAAATTAAATTAAAAATGGAAAGTCCCACTAACATGGAAAATTGTACTTAACTTTTTTGGTTTTAGGACCTTATAATCACAACCCAATAGGTCCCCATAACGTTCGAGTGACTGCAAATTTAGCATAATTTGCTCCCCTACCAAAAGGATTATTTCTGGAATGAAGACTTCCAAATTGCCTTTGAAATATTGAAGAGGCATTTAATCATAGCGTCAATGCTAGGGTATCCACTGCCAGAAGAATAGTTTATCTGAGATATTGAGATATTTATCAAAAACATAATATATCTTTTAAAATCAAGATGGCGCTTAACGCAACGGCGTAAATCAGTCGCAATTTTAAATTTAAACTACTATAGACCCCTTCCCCCAAACGGTTGGAATAATAACATTTTAAGCAGCTCGCCATGCAAAAATGTGCCTCTTTTCTTCTAATCCGGCTGAACTAAGACTGGTTTTCCAATACAATTTTATGAAATGTTTAAAGCTGTAAAATAATATAAGAATATTTAGGTTTTTGTCCAGTATTCAAAAGTAAATAAATCTAAATATGTTGCATAAGACGCAAAACTCTTATTAATTAAATTCAAGCGTTACCTCCAAATAAAATAAAAAAAAATTCCCGATTAGTTACCCTAAGAAATCTACCGCGGTACAAACCGAAACTATGGCTAATCTATTACCCCCCAAACCAAAGCTTATTATTCGGTTGTTATAAATGAGAGGTAATTTATATTCTATTTTAATAATGCTACAAGCCATTTAGTATTACTTTGTGTTGCAAAAATTTTTAAAAGGGCTTTAGAAGAAAATTTGCATGGCTGTAATACCAACGCCGACGCGACATGGTTCGTGAATGGATTTTTGAGAATGTCTGTGAAGTTGTATTTATTACGAACATCAATAATCATTTCTTTTTTTTTTTATGAAAAACACCGCCTTTTATTATCACCGACGTGATAAAATTAATGAATTTTCATTAAAAATGGATCTAAGAACTTATTTTCCAAACTAATATCAAAAAAGTTATTTATTACATAATATACATTTTGTAACGATACAAAATTGACATGTTTGTTATTTATATGTAATTAAATAATTATTTGATCCAAATTTCGATTGATTTTATTCATTATAAACTTTCTCTTTTTCTTCTAAAAAATAGTTGGCGCCCAAATCTTTTATGAACTAAATATTCGATTTAATTTTTATTTATTTTCTGTCCTTATCTTTCTCCGAATTTAAACCCAATAACCGGTTTAACCATAGACATATATAAAATAAATTTTGAGCTTAAATAGTGATACAGTTTACTTGGTAGTTGGCAACTACGTTCTGTCATATCAGTTTTAATTTTACTGTAGAAGTAGGGAATCTGTTTTTGTTAAAAATCTATTTAACCTGATTTTGTAACCAACAAACAATCAACCAATACCAAAACGATCTGACAGATGACAAAACCATTGACTTGTCGTTGTGCAGTATACAAAAACGATAAATAGACCAAAGCAACAGATTCCGCCGATTAGAAAAGAAAATGGAAAATGGATACGTGATAGACAACAAAGAATAAATCTGTTCGCTTCATACTGAGAACTGTATTCCAAAATCACACATTTTCAGGAAAAACTTGTGGGAGATAAAAGGAAGGTAAACTCTGATATCTTCTTCTTTTACGGCACTAAAGCCCAAATTGAGCCTTGGCCTCCTTTATTTTTGGCCTCCACCCTTGCTTGTCTGTGGCTGTTCTTCTCCATACACGGACTTCTAAAAGGACTTATGCGTCGCTGTTTACTGTGTCTTCCTAGCTCTTTCTTGGCTTTACAACCGGTCTCTTCCCTGCATTCTAGCATTCAGTGCTCTTTTTGGTAGCCTATGCTCTCCCATTCTTATCACATGTCCGGTCCAGTGCAATCTTTGTATTCTTATGAAGTCTGACAGGGGTGTTTACATATAAAGTTGATAAAGCTCGTTGTTGTATCGACTTCGGAAGATTCCGTTTTCCCTCACAGGTCCTAGTATTCTCCTCAGTACTTTCCTTTGGAATGTGTCGAGCTTGTTTTTGGATGTTTCTTTCAGGACCCATGCTTCTTTGCCATAGCATGGTATTGGTCGAATTAAGGTTTTATAGATTCTCATCTTTGTATTTCGGTGGACATTTTTAGACCGAAATATATGGAAGGGGGCAAAATAAGCTCTGTTTGCCTGCGTTATTTTCTTTCGTATTTCTCCATCTTTTGATCCGTCGGCATATAATTCTACTCCCAGGTATGTAAACTTTCCAACCGTTTCAATGTCATCTTGATGTATAATGTTTTGTGGGACTATAATATATTTCCTTTCGTCTGTATCATTATTTTTGTTTTTTCTTTGTTAACTTCCATACCTAGCCTTTTTGTTTGCGTTTTGGTATATCATCTCATGGTTATGGCATAAATAAAATCAAAATTAGTGTAATGAAATTAAAATAAAAACGGAATAAAATAAATGTTAAATTTCATCAATAAATTAGAAGATTAAATTATCACATATCAAAATAAATAAAAAAGGTGTTACTTTACTGTGAGTTTATTTAAATAAAATTAATTAAATAGCTCAATGAATTACAGGGTTTATTCAAAACTACCTTTGTAGTAATTTGTTTTAATGGTAGGGGAGCCCAAGCGGAGATTTTTCCAGTAACTGGAGCGCGTTAGGTTATCATATGGGGAGAACCGTGGTACCCTGTACTGTACATCTACCATATATTGGCTCTAAACACAGGGGAGTTCGTTAAGGGGGGGGGTGAAAAAGAAATCTATCCTTAGAAAATCTCGAAATCGTCAGATTAAGGTAAGGTAAGTTAAGTACATGCAAAACAGTGTATATTTCAAAAATCTAACGATTTGGGCGGGGCGTAAGGAAATGGGTGAGTCACAAAATTTCACAAGAAAAAACCGAATATTTCGCTAAATGAACGATAGATCTAAAAACTAAAAATGCGTGCTCAATATTTGTCAAAAATCTATCGAATGATACCAATCACGACTGCCCACGGAGAGGGGTGGGGGTAAATTTAAAATTTTAAATACGAATCCCGCGATATTCGCGAAATCAACATCAGATCGAAAAACTGAAAAATACACTTATTTAATATGTTTGAAAAATCTATCGAATAGCACCAAGCACAACCTCCCACGGATGTGTGGTGGGGGGTTACTTTAAAATTTTAAATAGGAGTCTCCATTTTTTGTTGCAGATTCGGATTTCTTACGTAAAAATAAGTAACTTTTATTTGAAACATTTTTTCGAATTCTGGATAGATGGCGCTATAATCAGAAAAAACTATTGTTGGAAATGGAAAACTAAATTAAAAGTGGAAAGTCCCCACTTATATGGAAAATTTTACTTAACTTTTTTTTGGTTTTAGAACCTACTCTTCACAACCCAATAGGTCCCCAAAGCTCTCGAGTGACTGCACATTTAGCATACTTTCCTCCCCTACCTACTATAATAATTACAGTGTGATTCCTGGAGTTAATATTTGGAAATAATAAATTTATTCTATATCTTTGAAGTTTTTCTATAATTTTCTGAAACAATATTTCGCAATTAGACCGACCATCCCAACTCACCGCTTAGAAAACAAGATAAGCACGCAGAAAATTTTTAATTATGCCATCCATCCCTTACCCCAAAAAATGTCTCATCTTCCGATATAATCGCCTGATTTCAATTATTTATAGGTGTTCCGCAACCCTACTGGAAAATGAAAAATAAACGGGCGTTTTTAATTTTTATTTCCCCCGGTACGATAAGGTTAGCGAGAGAGTAGTAGATGAATGTTATTTGTCTCGAAGAAATTGTACAACTTTAACTGTGGAGTGGAAAAATAAATATAAAGGGTGCTCCAGAAGGGAATTATTTATAACAAAAAGAAACAGTTATTTTGAATAACTATTTACAATTTCAATTTTATTATAATGGTGAATTCTGCATCTGAGACTTTTCAATTTGTTTAAGATATGTCTCTGGATCGCGTCCCAATGGAAATTTCAATAATCTTTGAAATTCCCCTTAAATTGATGGTCGAACTGTTTTGCAATTTAGAGGAAGCCTGCAAGGAAGCTTCTAGCACTGTTGAGTAGTGTTGCCCAAAATCGGTCTTGGTCTTGCAGTCTTGGTCTTGTTCTTGCGTTTTCGCAAGACCAAGACCAAGACCGCCTAATTTTAGCAAGACCAAGACCAAGACTTAGCATGCAAGACTTAAGCAAGAACAAGACTAAGCCTGCGAGACTCTTGCGTCTTGCGGTTAGAACTGAAGGTCGTTTTAGGGAGTATATAGGAGAATAAAATATTTTGCACATCTTTAACAGCAGATGATTTCTTTGCTCTGAACTTAATTGTCCAGGTTTTTGGTACGAGCGTACCAATCAAACTGTGTTTTTAAATACATATTTTCTTAACATTCTGTTTTTTAATTCATTCGTTTATGCTGGATAATAAAAAACTTAGGTACTTTTTTAACTAGCCATGTTTTTCATCAATGCAGGCTGTTTTAAATAAGTATCGTAACCTTACAGGCTAATTCAGCACCAAAAATAATGGCAGTTTGATTCAGTGCCGGTGCTAGGGTATAAGGCGCCCGCCTGCAATACTAGCTAAGGCGCCCTTCGGTTTAATTAGGTATTTACCTATATTTAGATATTTTATCTTCTGGCAATGGTACAAAATGTAATTAGGATGTAAATATCTTATTTAATTCTTATTATCTAAAAAAATTATTTTCCGGATTAAAATTTTTAATTTTAAATTTGGATTTTAAATTTTAAAATCCATAGCATTTTGAAAATGAGTGTTTGTCACACACTACGCATACTGGAGCCGTGAATAAAATTCTATTGCATTGAAAAATTTGAAAGAAAATAAGTTTTCTATGATTTTGTGCAACACCAGCAGAAAAAGGTGCTCATTTTGGCGCCCCCCAAACAGGGTCGCCCGCCTGCAATGCATCCCTTGCAGGCCCGTTATCGCCGGCCCTGTATGATTTATAAACATAGGTATGTCCTATTAGAGGTAAAATTCAATAGCTACACTTTGTACTTGATGAGTTTTTCCATGAGCACAATTATTGGATATTGAGAAGTTAATGAATTTATCTCCATAAAGTATCATGACGTTGGGATTCAAAATGAAATAGGTAATGAATACAATGTTAATAAATAATTATTAAGTACATAAATAAGTTTATACAAAACAGTTGCCTCTATAGAAAATCACATGTGATAGAAACAGAAGTAATGTTACTGTTAGAATATCCACATACATTTTATACATACAAAGGTACCTACACAAAATTTTGCTGACTTACAACTACTAACGATCTATCAAAAATAACCGTCTATTCTTTAAAAAATGAACAATAAGAACAATAAGTTTCGTTGTTTGAAAATAAATGCCATTATTTTCGGCGACAGCCACAAAAGTCGCCTGCTTAACCATAAAATAGATAATGTTATTCATTATGTAAGCATAGGCTATCTGTTACAAAGAAATTTAAACCCATATTTTTTTAATCAATCGCCGAACAGGTAATGCACACGAATAATATACAGTTTCAACAATACAATATAACACAAGTCGCCTGCTTGATCGCAAAATAGATTATGTAAAATATTTGCTACAAAGAAATAATATAAGCTCATTTCTTTAATCAATCGCCGAATAGATAATGAACACAAAAATAATAAACAGTTAATGTTTAATAATGTATTGTTTGAAAGATCACTAAATAATATGTATTACTGATTCGGCACTCCAGATTGTAAGGAAAAATTCACTAAGGGCAATAATAACTTTCATTGGGTTTTACCTTGAAACCGAAATTCACAATCATCACACATTCACAATCAGTGAAGTATATCATAAAATTATCTCAGCAATTAGAATAGAGCCCCAGTTGATTTCACAGAGCTGGACAGTACCGTATTGAGTTCAAATTGATGAAAATGTCAAGATCTCAAAAAAGTGCACTTTGTGAGTTTCACCTCTAATAGGAGGGTATGTCCGCAAATGCTTCGTTTCCGAAATAGGGGTATTAAAATTTTTCTTACAAACTGATTATTTATTGCTCTAAAACCGGTTGAAATATGCAAATGAAATTTGGTGAGTTTTATGAGGTAGTTATTGCGCATTTTTGACATACAATTAAGAATTTAATATTCACCATTGGCATGCATACATGACCCATGTAACATGACTCGTTTGTTTAGAATTACCCCTTAAAGTTTGCCATACTTATTTAAAAATACCCTGTATTAATGAAAAACATGGCTAGTTGATAAAATACCTAAATTTTTTGTTATACAACATAAGCGAATGAATCAAAAACAGAATGTTAAGAAAACATTAGACTATAGTTGGGTTTTAATTTCAGTATTTTATATGCTAGAATGTTCCACAAAATGATGCGAACTTTGAGAAAAAACACAGTTTGATTGGTATACCCGGTATCCGGTATACAATGACACTTTACCTGTCTAGCAACAACATTTTTCCAGCGATATTGCTAAAGAATACGGCTATATAGCCTTATATATAAGGCTAACAAGTGAGATATTGAAGAGTAAGTTTCACTTTGCTTGTGAAGCAGCTGACGTGCCATAAAATCTGAAACCCATACTGGTCTGTCCAACCCAACGTATTGGATAAAAATTAGAACTGGCATTAACATACTGTGCAGATCTGTCACTGAATTAAATGCTTTTCAAATCACAGATAGTGAATAGCAAATACACTAAAAAATGCATGTTTCCAATAAACTTTAGTTAGTTAGAATATGGGCACGGATCACTTACACCGTGAGTTCAAACCCCCACCCGGTGTCAGATATTTATTAATTTGGTTGGTTTTTCCTATGGCTATGATATTCAATCTTAAAATGTACCTACTCTGTTACGTTGTTCTAAGATATGCAATATGCTAATGGGCAACTGCGAGACTTGCAAGACTCTTGCTGCAAGACCAAGACCAAGACCAAGACCGGGAGCGCAATAGCAAGACCAAGACCAAGACCAGGTGTAGTGGCGCAAGACCAAGACCAAGACTATCTAAGTCTCGTCTTGGTCTTGCATTTGGGTAGCACTACTGTTGAGGAAGCCTGCAATGGTGGAAACAGCTGTCCAGCGATTTTGCATCCCTCTTAATCGAAAACAAGCAAAATAATCTTTTACTTTTCTATCTTTACTCAGATTTGAGTACTAGGAAGTTTCTTGTTGTCCTTTTTCTAGACGAATGAAACCGGAATGTGATTGCATATAGTGGAGTCCTTTTTGTTTTCTATATTCGTCGTCTGCGGTCTTATAAATTGTAAAAGTCGCAGATTAAGGATATACCAGAAAGAACTTTCAACAAGAAAAGTTTCAGATTTAAATAACTATTTACCATTTTAATTTTATTATAATGGCAGTGGCGGTTTCTCCATAAGTGCACGTGTGCACGTGAACCCCCAAAATTATTTTCACACCAACATTCATATATGTAATATTAATCATTCTATAAATAACATTGTAATCTAACTATACACTAATTGAAATTCAAAATAACAGATCCAAGGAGTTTATAAGTATCTAATAGGTAACATTTAATTATTTTTATTCTATTTCAAAGGAGAAACTTCACGGATGCGAGGCCTTAGACAGAACCCCGCGTTCACCGCTCTTAGAGTGGTTCCTATCCCAATGACTTTTCATGCGGTAAAATAGATCTCACCACCCACCCCGCTACCCGCTATAGCCCACAAGTTTAGATGGCCATAGGATCACAAGTTGGATATGATCTTATGGTGTTTTCAAAGTGCACGGCAGATGTATGTTTAAATTTTGCTTTCGTGAAGTTCGAATTTCGGAACTATATTAAGAATGGAAGGATTTGTGGACGTAAATGTTGGCATGGAGTATTTAAAATCAATTAAATTTTCTTCATTATATTTAGAAGAAAAATTAAAAATGCCGAAACCAAATTTGTTAATTAAGAATGTCCAAAGTGCAAACGTCGGGATTATATATGATTATTTAAAATGGAGATTTGTGTAAAAACTTACAAATTGTGTAGGTGTGAAGCACATATATGATTTGGAGAAGAGGAAGCATAATGAATAAAATAGAAGATAAGATTTTAACTATCCAGTTGGAATTCCAGATTGGAATTCTCCAATTATGTATTTGTTACGATGCCAGTGGCAACTGCAGAAACAGAACGATGTCTCTCTGTATTGAAACGTATCAAAACTTTCCTTAGAATAGCTATGGGCCAGGATCGATTAACTGCACTCGCAATCTTTTGAATTAAAAAAAAATGATTCAAGAAATTCCAAATTTTACTGAATTTGCTTGTGTATAATTTATCTAAAAAATAACAGGCGACTGACTTTCGTTACAAAACTTGCTTGTAACATTTCAACACTAAATTATAATTTTAATTCAATAAAATACATTATTTATTGTAATTTTTAATAAGGTCCTTTGATTTTTACAATTTGAAGACACTCAAAAAACTTTACCTACGAAATAGGGTCTCAAGGTCTTTTTATATGTTAACATTATGTGTGCACCCCCAATGTTTTACACCAGGCGCCGCCACTGTATAATGGTGAATTCTGCATCTGAGACCTTTCAATTTGTTTAAGAGATGTCGCTGAATCGCGTGCCAATGGGAATTTCAATGATCTTTGAAATCCTCCTTAAATAGATGGTCGAGCTATTTTTCGATTTAGAGGTGTGCACGCTAGCGCTGTTAAGGAATCCTGCAATGGTGGAAACAGCTGTTCATCGATTGTGCATCCCTCTGAATCGAAAACAAGCAAAACCATCTTTAACTTTAAAAATAATTTACTTGTTAGTGTTACTTATTAGTATTATTTAATATTTTACTAATCTCAGTAGTAATAGAAGTTCTCAGGTTCTCTTTTCGTGACGTCATAATTTCGCTCAGGTTTTCAAAGTACTTACTTATCCAAGGATTCATTCCTATGCTCATTGAATTTGAGATAGCACTTCTCTAATTCCCACATTAGTTGCATCTGTGTCTACGATAAACTCTGCTTCTGGCAGTGGATACACTAATATTCTCACTGTGATTAAAAGCTTCTTCAAAGTTTCAGTTTGGCAGTCCTCACCCCAGTAGTAATCTCTTGGTTTCTCTGTAAGTCGTGTTAGTGGCTTTTAGCGATATCTGCAAACTTCTTAATGAACCTCCGCAGGCAAGTACCAAAAAAAACTCACTTGGTATTTGTTGGTCGGTTTTGGCCATTCCCTAATGAAATCGAGTTTCCCTTATCCACGGCCATTTCTTTTTTGCTATGTGACCTAGATCATTGACTTTACTTTGAAATAGTAAATAAAAAATAGAAAATTATAACTTTGAAATAAAAAACTTTGAAATAGTAAACTATAATGAAAACACTTCTTGGTGTTTAACATCAATTAAGCAGCTTTAAATCACTTAAAAACTTCTTCTAGATTCTTCAGATGGTCTTTAAAAGTCTCCCCTAAAACAATTATATAATTTAGATATATGTATCAGGAACGTTTTCCAAGATAACCCTCTCAACACATTTTCCATACAGATTCCAAATAGCATAACGTTGAATTACCACTATCCATTTCCTGTAGTAAACGCTGTCTTTTCCTTATTCACTGGGTCAATTTCTACCTGCCAATATCCAGACTTCAAGTTCAACGTAGAAAACAATTTACTTCCTGCCAATGTATCCAACGTGTCGTCGATCCGAGGTAGATGATAACTATCTTTCTTGGTAACATTGTTCAACAAACGGTAGTTCAGGGAGAATTTCGTACATGATCCGTCTTTCATCTTGACCAGAAACACCGGAGAGACCCATGGGCTCGTAGAAGGTTTTTGTCAACCCGTCTTTCTTCATTTCCTGATCCCGTCTTTCCTCCTATCGGTATGAAGATGTCACGATACCGCCAAAAAATTCCCTTAATTGCATTTTCTCCACCTGGTTTAGAGACTGGCCTGCAACTGCAACCATTTGGTCGAACTTGTCGTTGGAATTATCTAATGATGTCGTCTGACGGATTATGGACGTCACGTGTACATAACTTCGTACTTTTGTCTTTTTCTTGATGGTCACTGGGTAGTCATTGAATATTAAAAGTTTTACATAAATTTATTTAGCAGAACTAACCGATTCCTTTCCAGTTATGATACTTCAGCCAACCTCTCGTGGTTCCAAGGATCAAAACAGATGTTCCTTCTTCCACAATTTTCTGTAACCCCGCGTTACTATGATCGTTTCACTCCTTGCAGCTACAATGGTATCTTCTTTAATGGCTGCTTGCGCAGTGCTGTCATCATGTGAATGAAAAAATACCTACTCGTTACCAACTGTGATTACCCTATTATTAAAATCCAATTGAAATCCACTCAAATTGATAATGTACATTCTTAATATAGCATTCCCTTCGATGTCAGCAACTATGACACTATGGACGAACTTTTCTGTCCCAATGCCTAATAATTTTATCTAGATTTCTCCAAGAATGTTTGCATTTTCACCTGTGGAAGTCTGTTTCTTACGGATGTTTATAATTGTCGGTCATATAATGGTCGCTGTCACTATTTTTTCGTTCTTTCTTGTCTTCTTTCGTTTCTCTCAATTCAAAAAAGTTCCCCGCCTCTAGATTTATTTAGAACGTTATACAGGGTTTGGTTTCTCTTAGAACATATGACTCGACATCCGAGGTAATTAAAAAACAAAAAAACGAAAATCGATTTTTTTTTAAATGTCAGGTTTCACAAACAACCGATTCAATGTTGCTACCCAGATATACAAATTCCACTAGGCTTTGAATTTTCTAGTTGTTATTAATAATTGGATGGTTGTTTCTGGTGCCAAATAACATTACTTTGGTTTTGGTGGGGTTTAGCTCTAGACCAACCTACTTTGATTCTTCTTGTTATCTGTTTATTTTTGTTGCATGCATAATCCAGATCTTCCAGTCTGTTTGTTAATTCCAAATAAGTTCCTCTATTACAATTTACCTTTGTACCTAATACAGAGTCCAGTACAATTTTAAAAAACTGTATATTATATGCATATCCCCTGTATATTGCGAGTGTTGTTTAACTGACTTTGTTCACAATATTTTGGTTAACCCATTCATGCCCGGTGGCAACTACAGTTGCCACGCCTATGAATGTCTTCCCCGCCCCTCTCCCACTGTGTAATTCGCAAAGTGCACTTAAGTTAGGTGGAGGGGGTTATCGGCTAACAAATTCAGCAAAGCCACAGTTTGTATGTATCATTCAACCAGTTTGTATCGATAGTTTTCTTAGTGGTGTTATACGTGTTTAGTTATATTCATGGCAGCCGACAGTTCAATGTAAGTATACAAATATGTATATATATTTTTTCAAACCAAAGATTTATTTTCTTCAATAGCAAGCTTTTGTCGCAATTTTTAACTATAATTCTTATTCGTGAGGGATTTACTTTTTTCAATATACATATATAAAAGTACATGGCAACTTGAGTTGCCACTGGGAATATGGATAATCGTTTGTTATTTTCAGGTATGTACGAGGAAGAGATGGCAAGGGGTTACTTTTTCACGAACTTCTGGAGGCTCTCGAAGAAGAAAATGAAATGCCTGAATATATATCGATTTTTCCTCCCGAAGAACCTCCAGATGCAGATACAGATAAGGATTCTGATTTCTCGGATGAAGAAGTGGCCGGCGATACCAATCATCTTCCAGCTCGTATCCTGCGCTCTCAAGTAAGTGTGAAGTACAGTCATGAAATTAAAGCTGCAGATGATACTAACAACGTTTCCCAACCAAGTACCTCTCGACAGAATAATATTTCTCAACCATGTACCTCCAAATGCCCGAAATCTGCCAAACGACCACGTCTAAATCCAACTACATGGAAATCAAATATTTTTGAATTTTCTTCGAAGGTTCCTGAACCCGACAACGAATACCGGCCAAATGTAGAGGATCTTTTGAAAGAAACAGTTAAAAGCCCGATTGACGCATTTAGGTGTTACTTTACACAAGATATAATAGAGCACATTGTTCGCGAAACAAACTCTTATGCTGGGCAAAAATTAGTTCATAATCTGAACGCCACTTCGGCAGAAATTTTAACGTTTGTTGGGGTTATGCTCTTATCAGGATATCATCCACTGCCTTGCAGACGGCTTTACTGGACTGTAGATGAAGACGTTCATACACCAATAGTCTCAAATGCAATGAGACGAAATCGTTTTGACGAACTTATGAGTTTCATTCATCTCGCCGATAATCAGTGCAATGACGGTACTGATCGAATGTACAAAATTCGCCCTTTGTTAGATATGCTAAATTCTGCATTCAAGCAAATTACTCCTGGTCCCACTGTTAGCGTCGATGAGAGTATGATTCCTTATTACGGGAGACATGGAAGTAAGCAATTTATAAGGGGTAAACCCATTAGATTTGGGTACAAACTGTGGGTAGCTGCCGATCCTTCGGGTTACATCCATCATGTTGAACCGTATTGTGGCTCTTCCACTCGCCTTCCTCAAACTGGTCTAGGACAAGGTGGTGATGTTGTTATAGGTCTAATTGATCACATGCAATTGAAAAAAGGACACAGACTTTATTTTGACAATCTTTTTACGTCGGTTGCATTGTTGCAAGAATTAAGTTCCAGAGAAATTGGAGGCACAGGAACATTGCGTGAAAATCGCTGTAATGCCTCAATGAAACTGCCAGAAAAAAGTGTGTGGAAAAAAAAAGAAAGAGGTGACGTGGCTACTTCATCGTCTGGAGATCTTTTGCTCGTTCGCTGGAATGATAATAACGTTGTCACAATGCTTACCAATTGTGACAAAGTATATCCTATGAAAAAAGCAAGCAGATATTCTCGTGCAGAAAAAAAAAAGATTACAATCGATATTCCAGGTCCCGTTGAACAGTACAACAGCAACATGGGAGGCGTTGATATAATGGATCAATTCGTGGCTTCTTACCGTTGCCGAATTAGATCAAAAAAATGGTGGTGGCCTTTTTTTTCATGGGCTGTAGATGCCGCATGTGTACAAGGTTGGCTCTTATATCGTCGACTTGGTTATGATATACCATTGTTGAACTTTAGGCGCCAATGCACAGTTTATCTTTTGAAATCATTTGGAACCCTTCCAAAAATACCTGGTGTCAGAACGTCTTTGAATTTTTCACCTGTACTTCAAGAACTCCGAAAAGACCACACTGATCATATTATTCAGAAAGGTGCGTCCAAGTATCGCCGTTGTAAGGTCTGTGGCAATCGGACATCCTATCTTTGTATTAAATGTGACATTGCATTACACCCTGACAACTGTTTTAAAGTGTTTCACACATAGAATTTTTGTTGTTAGATGTTATTAACTGAATTTAATAAATAGATACTAATTTTTTCGTTTATTTTTATATTTACACCGCTTAATCCCAGTGGCAACTAGAGTTGCCAGGCTGCCATTTTGGCAGTTAGATGCTGATAAGGTTTTAATTACCATTTTTACATTTAAGGTACCATAAAAGTTCCGTGACTAAAATATTACACAAAAAAAGTCACTAGGGAATTCTGGGCATGAATGGGTTAAAATAACTTCAAATCTAATGGTAGGGGAGCAAAGTATGCTAAATGTGCAGTCACTCGAGCGCTTTTGGGACCTATTCGGTTGTGAAGAGTAGGTCCTAAAGCCAAAAAAGTTAAGTAAAGTTTTCCATTTTAGTGGGCGCTTGCCATTTTTTAATTTAATTTTCCATTTCCAACAATCGTTTTTCCGATTATAACGCCATCTATCCATAATTTGAAAAAATATTTCGAATAAAAGTTACTTATTTTTATGTAAGGAATCCAAATCTGCAATAAAAAATGGGGGCTCCTATTTAAGATTTTAAAGTAACCCCCACCCCACATCCATGGGGGGTCGTGTTTAGTGCCATTCGATAGATTTTTCAAAAATATTGAATAAGTGTATTTTACAGTTTTTCGATCTGATGTTCATTTCGCGAAATATCGCGGGATTCGTATTTAAAATATTAAATTGACCCCCCACCCCTCTCCGTGAGAAGTCGTGTTTAGTATCATTAGATAGATTTTTAAAAAATATTGAACACATATTTTTTAGTTTTTCGATCTGTCATTCATTTCGCGAAATATTCGCTTTTTTCTTGTGAAACTTTAAGACTCACCCATTTCCTTACGCTTTGCTCAAATCGTCAGATTTTTGGAATATACACTCTTTTGCATGTACTTAACTTACCTTATCTTAATCTGACAATTTCGAGTTTTTTTAAGAATAGATTTTCCTTTTCGGGCCCCCCTTAACGAACTCCCCTGTGTTAAGAGCCAATATATGGTAGAGGTACATCTGCAGGGTACCAGGTTTCTCCCTATATACTAATCTGACGCGCTCGAGTAACTGCAAAAATCCCCGCTTGGGCTCCCCTACCATAAATTGAAATCCGATTTTTTACTATTGATTCAGTGAATTTGTACTCTAGGAGCTCCCTAGTGGGAAAGTTTTGGGGTAGTTCTGATTTCTTTTATTATATATGGATTTTGGGCTGCTGAATCCGAATATGAGGTTTGCGGACAAAATTTCTTGCCGGAACATTGAAAAAATCGCGACAAAGCGAAAAATTTCAGCTTTTTTCCGCTTTTTTGCTCAAACCTCGAAAACTATTAACTTTTAGTAAATGGTCTGTCAACAGAAATTAAAGTACTTAAAATTATCTACAAATATCACTATTTACTTTTTTTTAGATGAACTGTTGGGTTTAAAGTGCAAGTTGAAAATTGATAATTTTTAACGGTCTCGGCAATACCCACTTTAACATTCCAAACTTTAGTTTTTATTAGAATGCTGTCATTTGATAAATTTCTCCTAGTTTTCTCTACAAATAATAAATGTTAGTTCATAATATGAATATGGTATGTCTCTTCTCACAGCTTCCATGAATCCATTCCATTCTAAAATACCGAGAATGTCTCTGCTTTTCCCTTAGAACCACAGAAGATCAGGCACAGATGGAGTCACAGTTTCAGTTGGTGTGAACATTCCCTTCGGATCTTGATTTCTGATAAACCTTGAGGTTTTGACCTTTCAAAATGTATTAGTTGACCAGCTCTCTGACTTCCGTAAACCTCAGGTGCGGGTTTAGTTTTTAGCCGAGGAATGGATTGGTTAGGAGCTATTGCATGTTTTGGTGCCATAAAACAAATGCCACCCATGACGTAAAAAGCGTGGTATCCGTCGATTGTATGTACGTTAACCCTTTCTGTCCCAACGCTGCATATATATGTTTTTGAAAAAGTTGGTCTGTATTCCCAGACGCCGTATATATATACGTTCAAGGCTTTATGGTCTCAATTTACCAAAGACGAAAATATGCGTTGCTTATAAAATATTAGACTCATTGGTGTACCAATGCCGTAGAAATATGTCCGAAGATGTTTGATTTTTGGTCCCAAAGCCTCAAAATGTTGGCACCTAAGACAGGTCATGCGGACCCATTGGCGTATATATTTGTTCACATATTTTAGATATAGAATAGAATAGAATAGAATTTATTTCATCAAATATACAAAATTTCTTTTGTTTTTGACAAGTCAAAAGAGTACGTACCTACATTATAAAATTTTGACAAAATTTAAAAGATAAATATTATAAATTATAATGAACAGATATACAAACAGGTATACTAACAAATTTAAACAATTTAACACACTACGTAAAAACGTAAAGACATGAAATAAACTTAAAAACATGAAATATCGTCATAATCGGCAAAAAAACCCTGACTAAACTAGTGTACTTATTATAATGTATTATAAGCGGTACCTAAGTACTCTGTCTTTGTGTAAAAACAATGTTTTAAAAAGTGTGATTTTATTTTATTTTTAAACGACTGTAAATGAAGACTTTTTACTTCATCTGGCAAAAATTGTACAAACTAACATCAGTTGAGTTTTTTATACTTTTCGTCAACCTAAAACGTTGTGCTCTAATAGCATCGCTCGATCTTGTATGGTGATCATGGAAGTTGGAGTTTATGTTAAACTTACTTTTGTTGGAATGAATTTCAATCAGCGTCTCATATATATAGAGTGAAGGTAGTGACATAATACCTAACTTGTGAAATAAAGGTTTACAGTGTTCCCTATACTCTGCTCCTGCAAGTATCCTCACTACTTTCTTTTGTAAGTGCTACTGTAAGTACTTTGTAAGAATGTGCTATATTGTAGCACTGGTGGAAACGCTTATAGGTAGCTGCTAGAAAGTGAAGCGTTTGTAGCCACAGAAAAAGCCAGAGAAAAAAGAAGCGAATTGATATACATGTGCGCAAGATGCCGAATCGTCCTTTGCGTAGTGTCATGTTTTGAGGAGTACCACACAAACGAAAACTTTTATTGTTAATTTACATTACATTATTTTTTTAAGTTAGTTACGTTTTTTCAAGTTGATTTTGCTCTCTAATGAGTACTTTTGAAAAGAAAACGTTTAAGTTGGTTAAAAAAAACCCATTAAAAACATGCTTTGGTCATTTATTTGTTTACTTATATGCGACGTATATATAAGGCAATGGGACTCTAAGCATGAAAAAACCTTTGGGATTGAGGGACCAATATGCAAATTAAGGCCTGGCATAGAAAGGGTTAAAATTAGCGTTTTCTTACACCTGTTGTGTAAAGCACGGCTGGTCAATTGTCTGCGGATCGCCTGCGTTTGCTGAACTTCCAGATAAGCAACGCGCTTGCTCAAAGTCTTGTAGCGGCAGTAAGGCCCAGATAGTTGGTTTCACCATTCCTTGCAGAGCGGTTTTCTCTACAAAAAGTGCGGCTTTAAAAAATAGGTTGATGTAGTTTCCTCTTTGGGGTTTTGTTCATCTTATACAGAAGCTGTTCGCCTGGAAGTGTCAGCATTCGCAGGCGATCCGCAGAAAATTGATCTGCCATGTTTTACGCAGCAGGTGTACGATAACGCTGACTTTAACGTACATACAATCGACGAATACCACACTTTTCACGTCATATGTGGCATTTCTTGTATTGCACCAAAACATGCAGTAGCTCCTAAGCAATCCATTCCTCGGATAAAAAAGAAACCCGCGCCTAAAGTTTATGGAAGTCAGGGAGCTGTTCAACTAATTCATTTTAAAAGGACAAAACCTTAAGGTTTATCAGAAATCAAGATAACAGATCCGAAAGAAATGCTCACACCAACTGAGACTGTGACTCCATTTGTGCCTGATCTTCTGTGGCTCTAAGGGAAAAGCAGAGACATTCCCGGCCTCTTAGGACGGAATGGACTCATGGAAGTTGTCACAAGAGACATACCATACCTATGAACTAACATTTATTATTTGTACAAAAAACTAGGAGAGATTTATCAAATGACAGCATTCTAATAAAAAATAAAGTTTTGGAATGTAAAAAGTGGGTTTTGCCGAGACCGTTAAAAATAAGCAATTTTCAACTTGCACTTTAGACCCAACGGTTCGTCTGAAAAAAAAAGTAAATAGTGATATTTGTAGATAATTTTAAGTACTTTAATTTCTGTTAACAGACCAAAACTTTCCTAGTCAAAACACAATTTTATTGAATCATATATAGTCCAGGAACCTAAGCTTTTTACCTTGCAATTTTTGCAGAATGGATCGATTTGCTTGAAAATTTGAGAATAAGTAGTGGATAGTCCAAGGATCAAAATCTATATTATGCCGAAAGGCGCTTTTCCCATGGGGTGGTTACCACCACACGTCGGGGGTGGAAATTATTTATTATATTTTGATCACAAAAGTTGATAAAAACATTCATTCTTAGCCAAAAATGTTGACACATTTTTTTGATAAAATTAATAATTTTCGATTTATTCGCTATATGAAGTGTAAGTTTTACATATTATCGAAAAAATCAATGATTCACTCAATTTTTGCAGTAGAATTTTTTTTTTTCAAATCAAGTTCTTGGGAATTAACTACCCTGCAATTTCCTATTTAAATATTTTTTCGTATCTATGATGCTAATCTTTCTATTCTGAAGAAAGTGGCATTTTTTACCAAACTACAAAAATTCGTTATTCGCCTTTAACTCCAGTTTTTAAAAACTCATCATTCTAAGCCAGTCAAACTTCTAGAATCTCTTAATAATATATAAATAAATAAGAATGAATAAGGTCAATGACTAAAAACACCGCTAACTTGCATTATTCTGCTTCCAATTGGATTTCTCCTTTTTTTTTCAAAAAAATATATTGATTTTTTTAACGCTTTTCTTTACTTCAATAGTGTGCATCAAATATTTAGACGTTAATTTTACTGAATTTTCTTCAATGCAAATGAATGAAAATTTGCAGACATATGCATTCGCGGGAACAATACACGAATAGTCAATAAAAATTTTTTTGTTTATTAATTGTTTAAATAAAAAAAACGATTTTAACGGAAAATGCTTAAATTCTCTTGTTTTTTACAATGTAGGAACTTAAAACTTTTACGGATTGTAGCTAATGATATGAACTATACATAATTTCACTTTTTACGTTAATTTTTTACGTTATGCTTCATAAATAAACAATAAACTTTCAAATTTTGAACGTTCATATATTTGTTTATATAAAAATCGGCGCTTATTCGTGTCAAATTTCAATACGATACGAAACAAAACTTCAACCAAAACTCGAATTAAAAAAATTTGTGTTTTTATCATAGTCTTAGAAAAACTTCCGTTTTTTGTAACGTATCCACATAGTAACGTTTTGTGCTACAATTAACATTAGAATTCGTTTTGTCGTATTAATTAATTAAACGCTTTTCTTTAGTTAAATCGTTTGGGTCAAAACCTTTGGACGTTAATTTGACTGCCTTTCTTCAATGCAAATGACTAAAAAATTGCAGACATATGCATTCGCGGGAACAATACACGAATAGTCAATAAAAATTTTTTTGTTTCTTAATTGTTTACATAAAAAAAACGATTTTGACGGAAAATGCTTAAATTCTCTTGTTTTTTACAATGAAGAAACTTGAAACTTTTACAGATTGTAACTAATTACAGTCGGAAAAAAGAAAGAATACCCATGAACGATCACATCAATCACTTATTTTGTATTTGCTATGTTTTTCAATAACAAACGTTTGTTATTTATAGAAAAAGACAACAAATACAAAATGAATGATTGATGTGATCGTTCATGGGTATTCTTTCATTTTTCCGACTGTATATAAACTATATATAATTTCACTTTTTACGTTAATTGTTTACGTTATGCTTCATAAATTAACAATAAAGTTTCAAATTTTCTGCCGATTCCGAATACTTTTCATGTTTGTACATCATATGTTTTTTACATATTTTAATAAACATGACGATATATTTTAATGTTTGAAAAGTGTAAGACTAAAAAGTAAAAAATAAACAAATATGAAAAAAATATTTTTAAGAAACGCTTTTCTTTAGTTACGAGTGACTAAAATTAAAAATATTACAAATGAATCAACTAAAAAGCAAAAAATAAAAAAAATTGAACAAAATCTAACACATTCGTTAAAGAAAAGCGTGGTGCGAAAACCGTTTATTCGATGAAGACGCGCCACGCTTTTCTTTGACGAATGTGTTAGATTTTTTCATTTTTTTTTTGCTTTTTAGTTGATTCTTTTGTAATATTTTTAATTTTAGTCACTCGTAACTAAATAAAAGCGTTTCTTAAAAATATTTTTTTCATAATTTTTTATTAACCGTAACTTTTATATTTTTTATCATACAAAGTTTGTTAAAAAAGAATTTTGTAGGTTCTTACAAGATCTACAAGACTGTTAACACTAAATCTTTTTAAAATCCTCAGTCGCAAAAAGAAGTTTGAAAGGGTTGGTAAAGATGGCTTTTGCATGTTATTACATGATTTAATTGTCAATAGCTTACTCAATGTTAGCCGTAAAAAAATGTATGTAAACTATTTTCTTCGTAATTAAATAAGCTACAATTTCATATATAAACATTTTTTTGTATCTCTGATGCTAATTTTTTTATTCTGAAGAAAAGGCCATTTTTTCCAAACTACAAAAACTCGTTATTCGCTTTTAACGCCATTTTTTTAAAAACTAATTATTTTAAGCCGGTCAAACTTTTAAAACCTATTAATAATATATAAATAAAGAAGACGAAATAAGGTCAATCACTAATTTTAATTAGGGTAGTGATTAGTAAATTGCTTCATATAACTTTTTCGCTGAAAAAAATAGGGACTGACATCCTTTTCATTATATGAAGACAGCTCATCTTTGAGCTAGAGACTTTTTTTATTTCTGGAGATTGATATTTTTAAATACTTTAAATTACTTTGAACAAGATGTCCTCGAAAAATGCATTGTTTCCCCGTCGTTTGACTTTGAAACTACAATATCTAGAAGTTGACGAAGAAGAGCTAACATATAATAAAGTATAGCTCGATTACTGTTGGTCTGAAAGAAAATTAATAAAAACGGTTTTGTTTATTTTTTTAAAAGCTGCAGTTTTGTTTAAAAAGTTATTTTGTTAAAACGAAACTTTTTGAGTTGTTAGCAGAAAACTGAATAAAAACATTGTTTTTTTCGATATAAAACTAACACTTTCGATAGCGAATAAATCGAAAACTATTAATTTTATCAAAAAAATGTATGAAACGTTTTTTTCTTAGAATGAAAGTTTTAACCAAACTCTGCGGTCAAAATATAATAAAAATATTTCCACACCCGGGATGGGGTAGCAACCACCCCCATGGTAAAAGCGCCTTTCGGCATCATATAGATTTTGTTCCTTGGACTTTACACTACTTATTCTTAAATTTTCAAGCAAATCGATCCATTCTGTAAAAATTGCGAGGTTTTGTCCTATTTTAAGCTTTATTACTTGGACTAATAATATTTTAATACAGAGTTTCATTTATCAATTTGTTATATTAGGTATTCAAATATTTCCTGAATATTCGTATTTCAAAAGTACTGTGCCTAAATTGGTAGGTAGATTACAGATTAAAATAATTATGTATTCTTAGAAGTTTACCAGGTTTTATTCTTATAATATATTTCATCTAAAAGGCTCACCGAAAACCAGTTAATAAGATTTGCAATCCCTTCATGCAAATGCAGATTTCAAAAGTGATATCTTAAGAGGCAAAAGGAGAGATAAATTGTGAAATCCGAGAGAGAATATGATTAGAGATTATGGATATTTTAAATACTGGATGCTACCCCAAAATGACATTTAGCCAATGAATATTCATGTGCCGATGATGGCATGAAGGGCCCCAGACGTATCTTCGATGTATTTTCTCCTCTTTCCCCGGATCTCGCTGCGACCCCCTCCATTCGTTCGAACCCTTCCGATGTACTTTCATAACTTTTCTTCTAAGTTTGTTGAGCTTTTAGAGTTGTTGTAGAATATTATTAGGAACAGAAATTTATGTAATAAGTACTAATTGCTGTTTTTTAAATTCTTTCATGATATAACAGTTATCATGTTTTTACATTCCTGTTATTAAACCCTTTTTTTTAGTTCAATGGTTTGTATCAAATATTTAGACGTTAACACATTCGCGGTCATGACTACATATGAAGTCATTTACTCCGTAAGAATACATGTATAAATTGACAGCGTGTCCGCGAATGTGTTAATTTGACTGCCTTTTCTTCAATGCAAAGGAATGAAAATTTGCAGATATGCATTCGCGGGAACAATACACGAATAGTCAATAAAAAAAATTTATATTTATTAATTGCTTTAATAAAAAAAACGATTTTAATGAAAAATGCTTAAATTCTCTTGTTTTTTACAATGTAGAAAATTAAAACTTTTACAGATTGTAGCTAACTATATAAACTATACATAATTTAATTTTTGATGCTAATTCTTGACGTGAAGCTTCATAAATAAACACTAAAGTTTCAAATTTTTGCCGATTCCGACTACTTTTCGTGTTTGTATATATCATGTTTATAAACATCCTAAGCGGCGCCAATTTTGAGCGCTCATATCTTTGTTTATATTAACATTGGCGCTTATTCGTGTCAAATTTCAATACGATACGAAACAAAACTTTAACCAAAACTCCAATTCAAAAAAATCGTATTTTTAACGTAGTCTTAGAAAAACCACCGGTAGATACGTTTCGTGGTGCAATTAACATTAGAATTCGTTTTGGCGTATTAATTCAAAGTTTGTTACGAACCCTTAGTAGAGGGGGTGGAAATTAAAAGGGTCGACACCGTGCAATAGTAAAGCATGAGAAAAGATGGAAAGACTGCGAAAACTGTATGACGAAAATACAATACAAATACAAAAACTTCGAAATTACAGAAAATATAAAATGTATGTATCAAATTAATGTTGAAATAAATGCAAAAAATATGTCTATCATCTACATCATTTTGTTAAACATGACGATATATTTTAATGTTATATTATCAGGTGTTATGTTAGACGATATATAACGAAAAATGTAAGACTAAAAGTAAAAAATAAAAAAATATGAAAAAATTTTTTTAAGACACGCTTTTCTTTAGTTACGAGTGACTAAAATTAAAAATTTAAAAAAATAAACTAAAAAGCAAAAATAAAAAAAAAATAAAAACTGTATACTAAAAAAAATATATTAGTTATACAAAAATCTCACACATCCGTTAAAAAAATTGAAATAATCTAACACATTCGTTAAAGAAAATCGTGAAGCGCCTCTTTATCGAACAAACGGTTTGATGATAGATACTTTTTTACTTTTCGCGCCCCACGTTTTTCTTTAAAGAATGTGTTAGATTTTTTCAATTTTTTGACGAATGTGTGAGATTTTTGTATAATTAATCTGTCTAACAGTTTTTTATTTTTTTTTAATTTTTTGCTTTTTAATTGATTTTTTTAAATTTTTAATTTTAGTATCTCGTAACTAAAGAAAAGCGTTTCTTAAAAAGATATTTTTCCAATTTTTTTATTTTTTAATATGGCCAAAAATGAATATAGTTTATTATTACAATACGCTAAGGCTAGTTTTTCAAAAAATACTTGCTTTAGAATTAATACATGTTTTGTTAAATTATTGGCTGACTTACATATTATATTCATTTTTTACAAGATCAAAATAGTTCAGTTTAAAAAAGTTCAAAAATGAAATAATTCGCGTGGCAACATAATAATCATAATCATTGACTGAAAGGGTTGCGCACGTCTCAATTATTATTAATGAAGTACTTTGTGATGTACTATATTTTTCGTTTTGTTGTCAGGCGCAAAAATAATCAATGTGGGTGGATTAGGTACATGTCAACACACTATCTAGAATTGATCACGAGAGAAAAAATTATTTTCTATATTTTGTTTACAAATATTCCAGAAATGGCAATCTAAGTTCATGAGTTATTCTTACAAGCAATTCTATTCATTCCTACAATCAGTGTCGTTCATTCCTACTATAAACGTATTTTATATTAATAATTACTGAATGCATTAGCTCAATGTATGATATTAATTGATTAATAATAATTTTGCAAATCCCCCTTTTTTTGTCCTAAACGTAATGGATTTTATACTGTGTGATTTCTCATTTATGATTTCACTTATACAGTGCGTTGGAATAAGTGTTACGCCCCCCTTATTAACTTATATATTTTTAGCACATAAGCAATATTCTCGGACAGGTCGATTTTTAAAATAATCAAAGTATATTATTACATCAATGTTTCGAACTTTACGCGATCCCTCTTCAGGTGACAGGCACAACTTTTATTTTTTAAATGGGAAAGTACATCATGTGACAGCTCATTAAAAAGCGTTTGAAATAGTGATTCCAAAAATGTATAACACTTCAATCCTTTTTGAGAGCGCAGGTGCAAAATTTCGATCGAATTCTTTTTGAACGCATTCATTCTTTTTTGAATACTGAGAAAACTAATAAGCATTTTTGAAAAATTTAGACGCAGAATAAAAGATCATATTATTACCGAGGGCTGAAAGTTCCTTAGAATAAACAAAAATTTCTTTTTAATGGTATACATATTTGAAATTAAAAATCATACTAAATTTTCTCTTTTTCACCCCTGTGACTTATTAAAATAATAATTATAGAAGTTCTCAGGGACTGTAATACTGTATTCTGTGTTTAAGTTTTTCAAAAATACTAATTAGTTTTCTCAGGATTCGAAAAAATGAATACGATAATTGACACACGAAAACTTCCTTCCAGTACGGACTACACTTGGAAACGAAATGAAATTATTCGGCATTTCGGCAGAGGTAACAGAGAAAAGCCGTTACATTTCAATTGGTCAAGCAAAACATTTATTGTTTCAACAACCGCGTTTAAATAATCAAACATTACTGTATATTAACAACATTTGTACATTCTTTTAAAGAAATCTGTACGTTGTCACGATTAACCAAGGTAATTGCTTATCATCTACGAAATCAAGAAAGTGTTGCTGCCAGAATTAACATTATTTATTAAATATATAAACTAACTTATTGGCTGAATATTGGCTGAATGTTATTGATTAATGTACTTTAGTTATTTTCACAATTATTATTCAATCATTGTGACAATAACCAAATACATTCATCAATGTCTAAAAGTTGGTTGAAACAAAAAATTAAATTGATGTTACAACGAAATACTATTAGTCCAGAAAGCCACTGCGCATCCGCTAGGAAAAATATTCTAATTCGGATTGTTTGCACAATCTTACTCAAAAAGGACCACTTTTAACAAATTTGCATGTTGCCAGGACCAAAAGTTGGTAAAAAATTTTTTAAACGTTTTTTTTTTGTTTTTCTCCTAAAATTATTTTTTTTGCATGGAACAAAATTTTTTTTAGGTTTTTTGGATCATTCCAAACAGAAAAGGTCTTTAGTGACTTTTCTCTAAAGTTGATAGTTTTTGACATATAAGCGATTAAAAATTGAAAAATTGCCAAATCGGCCATTTTTAACCCTCAAAAACTATGTGAAAAACTGAAAATTTGGATATTGCCAAGGTAAGTAGATATTCTTTAAACATCGATTGATGAAATGCCAAAGAGTTTTTTGCAATACAATATTCAAAACTCCTTTGTTTTTTAATTGCTAGTCAGGCGTGCGCGACACTATTTCCCACCCTTGCATGTGTATACAGTATGGTGCAAATGAAAGAAATAAATTAGTTATTTCGTAAACCGGCGACTTTAAGGAAAAATCCCGAAACAGGTCGATTTTTGTTTTTAAGTTATGATATTGTGGCTTATATGGAATACTAGTGACGTCATCCATCTGGGCGTGATGACGTAATCGATGATTTTTTTAAATGAGAATAGGGGTCGTGTGCTAGCTAATTTGAAAGGTTCTTCAATTTTCTATTCAGTAATATAAACATTTACATAATTATTTATACAGGATGTCCAATAATTAAATTCTTTTTCAATTTGTCAAATAATTTAATTTAATAAAATTTTTTTGGACACCCTGTAAAAGTAATTATGTAAATGTTTATACTACTAAATAGAGAATTGAAAAACCTTTCAAATGAGCTGTCGCATGATCCCTATTCTCATTTAAAAAAATCATCGATTACGTCATCACGCCCAGATGGATGACGTCACTAGTATACCACATATGCCACAATATCATAATTTAAAAATAAAAATCGACCTGTTTCGGGGTTTTTCCTTAAAGTCGCCGGTTTACAAAATAACTAATTTAATTCTTTCATTTGCACCATACTGTATACACATGCAACGGTGGAAAATAGTGTCGCGCACGCCTGATTAGGAATTAAAAAACAAAGGAATTTTCAATATTGTATTGCGAAAATCTCTTCGGAATTTCATCAATCGATGTTTAAAGAATATCTACTTACCTTGGCAACATTCAAATTTTCAGTTTTTCACATAGTTTTTGAGGGTTAAAAATGGCCGATTTGGCAATTTTTTAATTTTTAATCGCTTATATGTCAAAAGCTATCAACTTTAGAGAAAAGTCACTAAAGACCTTTTCTGTTTGGAATGATCCAAAAAACCTAAAAAAAATTTTGTTGCATGCAAAAAAAATCATTTTAGTAAAAAAACAAAAAAAATTTTAAAAAAATTTTGACCAACTTTTGGTCCTGGCAACATGCAAATTTGTTAAGAGGGGTTCTTTTTGAGCAAGATTGTGCAAAAAATCCGAATTAGAATATTTTTCCTAGCGGATGCGCAGTGGCTTTCTGGACTATATTCAATAATCACTGTTAATCAATATTACGAATTAAATTTTTTTGAGTGCGGAAACAACTTTCGTTGGAATTTTTGAAAAATATTCTAGATGAATAGATGGAAATCTAGACGAATAGATGGAATATGACTACATATTGAAGGTTTCCTTTCGTCTCCTTTATTCGTCGTCTTCTTGCTTTTTGATTTTGTTATAAGTTGTTTTCAACGAGAAAAGAGATATAAGTTTTTATGAGTTTTTCAATAATTTTGGAGAGTACTGGTAGCAAGGCAGTAGGTCTCTAATTGCAGTCATTAGATTTTTCACCGCCCTTATAAGGAGGAATAATAATGGCTGTCTTTAGATATTCTGAAAATTTACCTTTCTCAAAAGAATACTTTTCTGGGAGATTTGAAAAATTTTTTATGGACAATCATAATCAATAGTAGATATTATTAAGTCACTACGGACGAAGTTATATCAATAATGGTTTTTCCTAAACTGTAATATAGAATATTTTTGTAAAATTGTAGCATAACTTATAGAATGTATTTGAGGCAAAAACAATACACGCAGATTTTTCTTTTACTTATATTCTCCAGTAGAGTTATTGTTCGAGTCTCTAAAATCTTCTTAAGAAATAGACAAATCATGAAAAGACATACAAATCTCTAAGCTTTTATTTTATAGGCACTTTAGACTATTCATAACTTCCGTCTAAAAAATACTAACGTTCTCGCTTTTTCGACGCATAAAATATTCTCGAAGGAGCATCTTATATCAGATCCACAAAAGACGGCAGATTTATCAATGTATTTATTCGCGATCCGCCCTACATAATACAAAAATGTCATATATGTCTAGATTTGCATATTTGTAAAAATTTCTCTGGGATCACCCATAACAATACAACGTAATCTTTCAATTTCAAAAATCCGCATATACATATCTACATATATATAAAAATCCTCTAATAATATTCCACGTCACTGTCGGGCACAAGGACGTCGGCCGATTACATTTCTTTAAGGAACGCAGAAAAAACATGATTTACTAATGAATTTTTATAATATTATACAAAAAGAATGTGTGTGTACTTTTTACGCACGTAAGAAGTTATACTTCTATTATATACTTTCAACGAAAAAAATATACTTAGCAGTTAAAATACAAAAAATTCACAATAATTACCAAAAATTTACCAAAACTTAACAATGCCAAAAATTAAAAAAAAAATACGAATCGGCCGGGATTTGAACCCGCGATTTCGCGATCTCTCGATCTCTGGTACAATGCCCTACCAACCAGGCTATCAAGGCGTCTGTTATTGACGTTTCGCATATACATAATTTACACATCACGGTGACAAGTGAAATATAAAAATAGATATTTTAATATTTTACGCCCAAGGAAGACAAATCCAAAGACACAAAAATTAGAATAAATAATACATTTATTAAAAAACACTAATATATTATTTTAATGGCTTATTTGCGCTGATACATAATTTGAAAGATTAGCAACGAACAACATACTATTGAACGTAAAGAAATAAATTATTAATCACCTAGGTATACGCTGTGAGCTCGTACGTAGAGGGGATATAGAGCCAGTAGTGACAAGTTTGTAAACGTTTACCGGAAATTTGACATAAATGTCAAAGTGATTAATTTAAAATTAAAATTAAAAACATTAATTATAAACAATATTAGTTGGTCAAAGCTGTGGTATATATTTTTACCTTAAATATACTTACGTTTTAAATACCGAATTTAAGTTTTTTTAATGTTCCGTAATATCTAATTATAAATAATCTATTATAATCTTAGCGCCACCTATACGATTATTGTCAAAGTATCCGAAGTAGGAAATTGATATTTTATCAATAGAACGTCAAAATGATTAGAAAAATCTTAAAAAAATCGATTACAATTTAATTACTTTTTTGCGTTGTAAATATTAAGCGATAACAATTAAATAATAAATTTAAAAATTACCGGTAAAAGTTGAATTAGTAACCGCTAGGAGCGACACCAGCGAAGCTCACAGCGTATAGATCTTGGCCATATATTCTGGGCTGATTATCGGAGAATAGGCCATTTTTGGGAAAAGTTATTTACCAGCAATTTTATTGCTGTAATCGAATAATAAGGACCTATATATTAATAATATAGGTATGCAAATTCCTCAGATAGTGTGTTACTTTTTCTATAAACAAAATGGCGCCCGAAAATAGTGTTTTTTTCAATTGTTGCTCTATAACTCCGAAGATTTTAACTTTACAACAAAAACACCCGAATAAAAATTCACCGTGAATAAATTTTGCATAGAGACGTGTTTTCCCGATCTGCTTCGACGAAAATTTTCCTCGGAAAATGCGGGTTTTCCAAACAAAATCTTTAATTTTCAAAGAAAGTTTTAGATAAGTAATTATCTACCAATGGTAAACTAATGATAAAGACGACCTACAGTATATGGCAAGAAAACTGAAGGAGGAATATAAACAGTGGGGCTTGGAAATTAATGTGGAAAAACCTAAATACCTACCCATAGGAGCTGAGTTATCCAATATCGAACTAGAGGATAATGAACAAATCACATCCTGTAGTGAACACACGTACCTGGGAGTAATCTTCGATAGAACGGGAAAAGACGATGAGGAAATAAAGAAAAGGGTAACACAAGCTAGAAGAACAATTGGATGCCTAAATGGAATACTTTGGAGCTCCGAAATAGGAATACAGCGAAAATACAACATCTATGAAACACTTATTAAAAGCAGCCTATTTTACGGAGCAGAAACTTGGAGAATAACCGAGAACAACAGGAAAAAATTAGAAGCTGTAGAAATGGATGTGTTTAGAAGATCGTTAGGTATATCCCGTAGAGAAACAATTAGAAATGAGGAAGTAAGACGACGAATTGGAATAGATGGTTACTTAACAACAGACATTGAGAGGAAACAGTTGATTTGGTATGGTCATGTTCAAAGAATGGAAGACACAGGATTGCCCAAAAAGATCATGCAGTGGGTACCACCAAACCGCAAAAAACGAGGAAGACCCAAAAAGACATGGAAAGAAGGGGTAACCAAAGCAATGAGTACAAGGGATCTTAGAGATGGCCAATGGGATGATAGAAGGACGTGGAAGTTAGGCATCGGACAACGTCGAAAGACGTTCTAAAACCGATACATACATACATTATCTACCAATAATTAAATAATTTGGTGACTTAAAAGCCTTCTTGGTTCAGATTAAAGTTCCAGAAGCTGGTGAAAATTAAACTAATATTTTAGCAACAATTCAATTGTTAATTAATAATTTACGGTCGCAATAATAACCAAAATAATTATGATACACTGATCAAACTATGAAATCTTATAAAGATGAGATGCCTATTTGACATTTTGTCGACAAAACATAATTTTTTTTATTTTTTTGCAAAATCTTTAAATGTTTAAAAAAATCGTTATAAACAAATTAACGTTTCTCAGAAAGTTTTTATTATATTATAATTTTAAAAAATAGCTAAAATGCGCATCTCAAACATCTTGAAAATATCTGTAAAACTTTTTTGCAACCATCTGCAAAAAAGTTATGAAACAACAAAGTAAACATACGATTATTACGGTGTTTATAATTTTTTTTAATTATTTCAAAGCGTAGAAGTGAGTTTAAAGTACAAGCTAATTATTTACAAAAAAATATCGATTATCAGTTTAATGGTTATATTTTAATTAAAGATTATAAATATATTTTTTTGTAATTTACACGCGTGAAAGTAGACTAATACAGTACTGTAGCTAAAATTTTCACTCGGAGCGACGACCGGCCGCGCCACGCCCACTTTTAATAAATAATGTATGCTGCGTGTCAGTCGCTTCGAGTAAACATTTTAGCTCCGACTCTGTATCAGGCCTACTTTTGCGCTAAAAATTACAAAAAAAAGTATTTTTAATCTTTGATTAAAATATAACCATTGCACTAATTTTTTACATTCTTTGTGAGTAATTAGTTTGTACCATAGACTCACATCTAAGCTCTGAAACAATTAAAACAAATTATAAACAACTGAGAATCGTATATTTATTTTGCTGTTTTATAACTTTTTTGCAAATGGCTGTAAAATTTTTTTAAAGCATTCATTTTCAAGACCTATGAAATACGCATTTTAAGTATTTTTTAAAATTAGAATATAATAAACAATTTCTGAGAAATTTTAATTTGTTTACAACAATTTTTTTTAAACATTTAAAGATTATGCAAAAAAATGAAAAAATTTATATTTTGCTGACAAAATATTAAATAGGCATCACACCTTTATAATCTTTCTAAGTTTGATCAATGTCTCATGATTAGTTTGGTTGTTATTGCGACTGCAAATTGTTAATTAACAATTGAATTGTTGCTAAAATATTCGTTTCATTTTCACCGGCTTCTAAATTTATAATCTATACCAAGAAAGCTTTTATTTCACTAAGCTATATAATTATTGATAAATAATTACTGGCCCAAAAAATTTATTTGAAAATTCGAGATTTTGTTGGGAAAACCCACATTTTCCGAGGAAAATTTTCATCGTAGCAAATCGGGAAAAACTTGTCACTATGTAGAATTAAATTGGGGTGAATTTTTATTTGAGTATTTTTGGTGTAAAGCTAAAATCTTCGGAGTTGTAGAACAATAATTGAAAAAATACGATTTGTCGGCGCCATTTTGTTTATAAAAAAAAGTAGCACACTATCTGCGGACTTTGCATACCTATATTAATAATATATAGGATCTTATAATTCGATTCCAGCAATAAAATTGCTGGTAAATAACCTTTCTTTGTACTTTACTAATTAGACCAGCGTATTATAATTATTTTTTTTTCAAAATTTAAAGATTATGCAAAAAAAAAGAAAAATTTATATTTTGTCGATAAAATATTAAATAAGCATCTCATCTTTATAATCTTTATAAGTTTGATCAATGTATCATTATTATTTTGGTTATTATTGCGATCGTAAATTGTTAATTAACAATTGAATTGTTGCTAAAATATTCGTTTAATTTTCACCGGCTTCTGGAATTACAATCTATACCAAGGAAGCTTTGATATCGCTAAGTTATTTAATTATTGATTAATAATTACGTACCTAAAACTTTATTTGAAAATTAGAGTTTTTGTTAGGAAAACCCGCATTTTCCGAGGAAAATTTTCGTCGAAGCAAATCGTGAAAAACAGATCTCTATGCAAAACTTAATTGCGGTGAATTTTTATTTGGGTATTTTTGTTGTAAAGTTAAAATCTCCGGAGTTATAGAGCAATAATTGAAAAAAATACGATTTGTCGGCGCCCTTTTGCCTATAAAAAAAATCACACTATCTGCGGACTTTGCATTCCTATATTATTAATATATAAGATCTTATAATTCCATTCCAGCAATAAAATTGCTGGTAAATAACTTTTCCATGAATTTTGCTAATTAGCCCAGAGTAATAGAAATAAGTTGCTTTAAACTGCAGTGAAATATATCGCAGTAAATACTTAAGGCATTATAATAGCTGCACATGACGAATAGAGGAGAATTCAACATAACGTTAGTTCTAGCTTGTGTATTTCTGAATGTAATCGAATTTCTTACTGGATAAGACGGATACGATTAAAATATATATATACAATAAAATGTTTTAATAATACTTATCTTACTCCTGAGGAATCCAAAGACACAAAAATTATAATAAATATATTTACTAAAACACTAATATATCCTTTTCACACCTTTTCTTGCACTGATATATTTATACATAACTAGAAAGATTTAGCAACTAAACGCATACTGTCTGTGTGCGCATGCGCGCAGGATTATGAAATTTTACTCTCAATCGCGCCTAACGAAGTAAAACTTCAGAAATGTTTTGAAAACACCAAAAATTATGCTCATTTCATACTTGGTTTTCTCGTAAACGGATTAACGGATTCCGCAATTTTTGGAACTTATACTTCTTTATGCACGAGGGTGAATTTTTACATTTCCTGGCGCATGCGCACACCGACAATATGGTATTATTCGCTACATCTTTTAAGTTATGTAGCGCAAATAAAGTGTGCGTGAAAAGAATATATTATACATATTAGTGTTTTAGTAAATATATTTATTATAATTTTTAAGTCTGTGGATTTCTCTTCCACCTTATAAGTATTATTGAAAATGTTTATTTTCAATTAATGTATCTGTCATCGTGATTGTAATTATGCCCGAGAAATGATCGACTGAATACAAAGCGGTGGTAGCTGATCGGTAGAGCATTCGCCTAGGGATCGAGAGCTCCCCTGTTCGAATCCTGACACAGTTATATATATTTTTTAGTGTTTGGTATTCTTTTTGTTCTTTTTAAAATTAGTTTAATATTTAAATACAATACAAAAAAACTGTTTAAAGTAGATGAGTATATTGATTTCGTTAAAATCATAATATGAAGTTAGATTATATTATAATAGAAGTATAACTTCTTACGTGCGTACAAAGTACACACACATTCGTTTTTTATAATTTTATATTTTTCTTTGGTATTTACACTGTTGGGCAAAGGTTTCATACTATTATCACAAATACATGGAAATCATGTTATAGTCTCATATTTTGTGACTATTTTATTTTTTTTTTATTTCCCTGGTACCTTTAATAACAAATAATGAAGCTAAGATGAAGCTAATAACAGATTCACATCTCCTAATGGGCATGTTAAATATTAAGTAGGTAGGCTATTTTATATTGGCCAGATAACAGTACCGTTGAAAACATATTTTTTATATTTTGCAGGGAAAACAAAGGGCTAACAAAGTCTTAATTGTCTACCGCCATTATTCCATAGGTGATTAATAGGATTCATGTCGGGACTGTAAGGGGGTAAATTCAATATATGTGAATACATACTTCACTTAAATATTGAGTAACGACACACGATTCGTGAGTATGCCTTGCTTATCATGCATTAAGATGAAATTATTTCCTATATAAAATGCGAAAGGAACAAAGTGTTCAAAGAAAGAAAATCTCTCTAATGTGACTGACATTTGAGTCGCTCAAAGGAAAAGTGGTATAACTCAAAAACGTTTCTTGGTGAAATGGTATTCTTCTAATTGCAAAACAACTAATAACTTCAATCATTACAATTCGGCATCCCATATAAATTTCAACAAAATATTGTCAAGAATCCGTCACAACTGGCTCAGTAAGTATTACGAGTTTTTAGTTCGTTACCATGTAAAAATAACATGTTGAATGACAATAGATATGCAGGTGATACCATAATTTTTGCCGATAATCTGAATAATTTACAGATATTAACAAATCAGAATAGATTATAACAGAAGTCAGCAACAGATACGGACTAGCTCTTAACATAAAGAAGACCAAAGTACCCCGCACAAACCTTATGGAAATTAGGTCCCAGTGGATTTCGTTCATAGTTTGGGAAAATATTTTGAAGCATCCTGATAAAAAGTTCTCATGGGCACAACTCAATCGTATGAAGGATATTCAACATATAGAGCCACATACTCGGAAAATTATAAGATTTACTGGGTATTCCAATTCTCTGGGTATCTGGCAACATGTAGAAGTTTGGATCAAGGAAAAGTACTAGTGGTCTAGGATTTTTTCCTGTCTATCCAATGGCGAACTTTACTTTGACCTTGACCTTCAACGGACGTCATCTTCTAGAGTTTTGTGGGTTTTCGGCATTAAATTGATATAAACAGATTACTCATGGGTTTTTTAGATCGCCAAACACGAATATGCCATGAGAATTGACCTCCGGAGGACGTGGTGGCCAGGTCCACTGCAACGGACGTCATCTTCTAGAGTTTCGATAGTTTTCGGCATTTAATTGATGCAAATAAATTACTGGAGGGTTTTTTGAGGTCGCTAAACACGAATATGCCACCAGAACCGACTCCCGGAACACCTGGTTTCCAAGGTCAATGAAAGACGCTCCTGGAGTTACGAGGGCCTTTGTTACTACATTAATGCAAACGGATTAGTTATAGGTTTTTGGGGTTGCTGAATACGAATACGATCAGCACAGACACAGGAGCACCTGTTGCCTAAGACAGGTTAACTTCTGGAGTTAAAAACCTCAGAGTAATCCATTTAATTCCTTCATTTGATTCCTCCGAAACTCCAGAAGATAACTTGTCTTAGATACCAGGTGCTCCTGTGACTGTGCTGATAACGTATCCACGGAGATCACGGAGACCACGGCCTCCGTAGATCAATTCTGATGGCATATTCGTGTTTACCGATCCCAAAAACCTATGAGTAATCTGTTTATTTCAATTTAATGCCGAAAACCCTCGAAGCTCTAGAAGATGACATCCGTTGAAGGTCAAGGTCAAAGTAAAGGTCGTCATTGGATAGCCAGGAAAAAATCCTAGACTATTAGTACTTTTCCTTGATCCAAACTTCTACATGTTGCCACATAACCAGTAACTCAGGGAATTGAAATACCCAGTAAATCTTTCAATACCCAGTAAAATCCTTCATACGATTGAGTTGTGCCCATGAGAACTTTTTATCAGGATGCTTCAAAAAGTATTTTCCCAAAGTATGAACGAAATCCACTGGGACCTAATTTAAATAAGGTTTGTGCGGGGGTACTTATGACAATTAGTAAAAAACCAATACTAAACGCTCAACTTACAATTAACCAACAAAATATCGAAAGAGTTGAGCAGTACACATACCTGGGCACGGATTTAAACAGCCAATGGGACGACTCAACAGAAATTAAACAACGAATAATAAAAGCGAAAGCAGCATACGTTAGAATGACACCCATTTTCAACATGCGGAACATATCATTAAAAACAAAATACCGTCTGTTAAAATGCTACATATTCACAGTTCTGCTCTACGGAATGGAAGTGTGGACACTAACTGTTGCATCTATGAATCTGCTCGAAGCTTTAGAAATGTGGTGTTATAGGCGCATCTTACGTATATCCTGGGTTGACCGAATTACTAATGTGGAAGTCCTGCGTAGAAAGGGGAAAGAGTGTGAAATTCTTATAAACATCAAAACAAAAAAATTAGAATATCTAGGACACGTATAGAGAAATCAATAACGTCACACCGTTCTCGAACTCGTTCTCCAAGGGAAGGTAAATGGTAAAAAAGAACCGGGAAAAAGGCGGCTTCAAAGTTTACGAAAGTGGTATAACACGACTACCACTGAACTGTTCCGCGCTGCGGTAAACAAAGTCAAGATAGCCATGGTGATCGCCAACATCCCGAACGGATAAGCACTTTAAGAAGTAGAAGAATGAGTGAAAATATTTATTTACCAACAGTTAAGTTATATTCAGTTATACCGCTTTTCTTCTGAGCCGCTCATTTAAAAGCACCATTTTAATGTAAAGACACCAAATCCGTTTTTGTTCTCAAGAAAATTCCACCCCAAAGCATCACAGAGCCACCATTAAACAATTTCGTATCTCACATGTTGCTTTAGTATTGTTTCTTATTTCAGTTAAAACACATGCAAAGAATAAAAAATTTCTTTGTTTTTAAAGATATCAGGGAAATTGAAAAAAGCAGAATGTTCACTAAACATAACACTAAAAACTATATTTTGATGTGTACCCACCATTGTATTTTGTCCTCCCTACAGGGTGTCTCAAAATTAACATAATGAAAACATTTCTTTTTTTCACCTAATTTTGGTCTAATTTTGTAATACAGGTTTAAAAATGCATACTTGTATTTAATATTTTCCAAAGAAAAGTAGATTTCTGAAAATAATTAAATAACGCCTCATAGCTTGCATATGAGTCGTATAATTCCAATATCCGCTAGCTCCACTTTTTGCATATTTTGAACTATTTTTGTTTTTAGATAATCTGTGCAATTTTTTAGATGTTATGTTCGTTTTGTACCTAAAACCGCCAGATTCCGACTAAATTTGACAGTAATGTTAAGAATTTTTTCCAAAACTCGCCAGCTCCTTTCAGTCTGAAAATTTCAATATGGCGGTATAGTTCAAAACTGTGTGGATATTGTTGTCCGTAATTTTCTTTTATTAATTAAAATATTGGAAGAATAACTAAACAAGTTGGAAAGCATGTCCTAATAAAAAAAAAATAAAAAGGAAAAGTCGTTAAATTCACTTGTAGTTATATCCAAAATTCTATCTCCACTGGTTAGTTTCAGAACCTGCTAAATCCACTTTTTTATACTTAAATAAATTTTTATCTTTTGTTTTATTAACCAAGTTACGTAAATCAGGGTTATCAACAAATTAGAATTACATTCCCTAATGGAATAATTTCAATTCATTTAGACAGGTGCTCTGAAATAATAAATACAGTTTTTTACTTTTACTGAAAATATGTTGCGTGTGGAGTTAGCGCAGATTGGAATTATACGATTGATATTATTTATTAGGCTATTTCGAAAATAAGATAGTTACATTGACGAAAAAGAGCTGTTTTCAACAAGACCAAGTATGCAAAATTCGATTTAGCAGAACCGGACTTACAGCCATTTTTTCATAAGAAGGTTCCCACTCACCCCCACCTCTTATTTGCAAAGGTAGACTTAAACTTGTGAAATCAAGTATGCGCAGAATTTTATGAAGAATACGATGATTGGTTTTTGATTGCCCTTTCATTAGGTAAATTTTGTAAAATTTTGATTTTTTAATTTTTGATATTCAATTACGCCCTCTAGCGATGGACTTATAATTATGAAAATTACTTCTAGGCTTTTCCCGAGGCCACTTTTGTTATAAATATTTTTTTCTCAACGCTTTACTATAAACGGTTCCTGAGATATGGCCGAGAGCCATTCTTATTGGGACACCCGGTTATAAAAAATCACATGGTGTTACCTTACAAAAGAAGAGTAGCTTATCAAATCAACAATTTAAAAGTGTGATGTATAGCATTCAGTTTAAAAAGTTAGGTACAGTTAACATTTAAAATTTAACTGTAGAGACACATGATAACGAACAATCTAAGTATAAAAAATGAATGTAACAAGAAGCAAAAAAACCAAGCAACGAAAGATTCACCTCTTAAGTGATATTTCATTTAATTAAAAGACTTTAACACAATAAGATGAAATCGGTTAGGGGCCATTTTGTTGAACGGCACCTTATTGAAGTAACCACATCACTCGTTGGAACTTTAGGTGACATTATGACAGATAATCAATACCTATAATACGCAATAATAAAGAAAGTTATATTTCCAAATGGAGTTCTACTTGTAACCTCAAAGCAGAATGTAAAAATAGAAGAATATTTTAGTTTTCAGGTTGTTAGACAATGAACAATTTCTCGGCTGCCAGTGGCCTTCAAATTGGAATTGAATGAAGAATGACATATTATGAGATGTATGGCCACCTTTTTCTCTATTTTCTTTTATATTCACATTCACATTGCGAGTCACATAATTTTCCTTTTCTATGTTTATTGTAGTACTCGCTTACTCAACGTCCTTTATTTTTATAACGTTTTGGCTTTCTTTTCTCAGGTAGCTTTATGTCCTTCTCTCCTTTTCTAATTTAACATGTTCTTTTTAAACTTGGCTACAGCCTACTGATAGTCACTCTTCTTCTTCTTATGCAATCCACTAATGGATGTTCGCGATCACGTTTGACCATTTTTCTCTATCCCTTGCAGTATGTATTAGGTCTCCTATGTATGTTTCTTAGTCCTATCCATTGTTTGACATTACGGAGCCATGACATTTTCTTCCTGCCCACTCCCCTTCTTCTTTCGATCTTTCCTTCAATTAGGGTTTGCAGAAACTGGTATCTTTCGTTTCTAATACGGTGCTCCAGGTATGCCGTTTTTGTCTGTTTAATTGTGTATAGCAGTTGTCGTTCTGTACCAATTCTTCTCAGGATTTCTTTATTTGTTATTCGTGCTGTCCAGGGAATTTTAAGGATTCTTTAAGTGTTTATTTTTAAAGTCCTACCTTCCATGCCATATAGGAGCACCGACCATATATAGCATTTCGTGAATCTTAGTCTTAGGTTCAGGTCAAAGTCAGAGTTCGTAAAGACGTTTCTGAATTTCATGAATGCACTTCTGGCCCTTACTTTCCGACATTTAATTTCCATATCCGACATCCAGTCCTCACATAGCCAGATTCACAGGTACTTAAATTTTCTTACGCGCTTGGTTGTTATATGCTAGTCTTGCATTTTGATGTTGACATAATTGACGGCTGAATATTAGAAACTTAGTCTTTTTTATGTTGATGCTAAGCCCCATGATCTCGCCTATGTTTTCCAATTTTATTAAGAAGGTTTTGGAGGTCTTCTATATTGTCTGGTATTAAGAAAGAATCATTCGCATATCGTATATTATTGACCCATGTACCATTTACTTTGATGCCGCTTTCGCATTCCTCAAGAGCTTCCTGGAAGATACTTTCTGAATATAGATACTTTCTGAATATAGATTCTGAACAGTAGTGGGGAGCGAATGCATCCCTGATAGTCACTAAATAGGCTGAAATACGTATACTATTGCCTTTTTATCTAATTTATTTTGTATTTTCATTCACATTGCAAGCTTTTTGTCAACAATTTTCCTTTTCTATGTTTATTGTAGTACACGCTTATTCAACTTTTTTATTTTCGTTAGTAATTCAAAAATAAGTAGAAAGTTTTCTTAATTTCCAAGATAATAAATTAGATAATAAACATCCAGTATAAATACTTTAGGCCTATCATCCCTTCGCAAGCTACGTTCCTGTCAAGAGATATTTTACTAGTTTTTATCCTCTTTCTTTCTCTCTCGCATCATTTGCTTAATGCAAAGTGGCCTACTGCGTTTCTATAGATATTCAAAACTATATTTAATGTTCCGTTAAATACTCGGATGTATCCGCTTGAAATATGTCCTATATTTTCACTGGAGACATTTTTCATTCCGTATTTTCGGTTTCGTTAGGGTTTGCAAAAAAGATACTTGGTAAAACGTCGGCCATTTTTATTGGTTCGAGATAAAAATAAGATAAATAATTTATTTTTAAAATGCTACGAAATATTAAATGGATATTGATGCTATTTTATTTTATTATACTTTAATATGACTTTAATTCTGTATAAAATGATGTGTGTTCGTTGAAGAATTAAGTAACAAAACTACTGAACGAAATGCACAAGTTTATTGAGATGTTAAGAGCTTAGGGTACAAAACAATACTAAATTAATGAATACAAACTATTTCTTAAAACCTTTCACAGTCCTGGAACATATCATTGACACCTCGAAATTATCATCAAATTATCATCTTGGGTGTTTATCATCTCCGATGTTGTGGTCTAGATATTGAAATAAAAACACACAATAGCGTGCTCGCCATAACACCTCCCTTCTGAAGACCGAAGCTGGGGTGTTCAAGAAGGGCTTCTTTTGCAGCTTCGAAGCTTTGGCTTGTAGTGTAGAGCCTCTCTGGACATGCTCCGCAGAGGACAGGTAGGGCCACATGAAACAAAGAAACCAACCGGCAATATCTCATTCTACTTTTGTTGCTGTGAGAAGGCCGTAGATGAAGTGTACCACAAGGCAATCGAATTATATGTTGCAGTTATTGATTAAAATCCCTTTATAATATGGATAAATAAACCTCATATCTACTACTTGCCGTATTACACTTCAACTTCGTTCAGTTAATAGCACCACAAAATATAATAGCATACGATTTAAATAAAGCTTGAGCAAATTTGGTTGGATTATCTATAATAACAGTTTTAGCATTTCCTTTGTTTATCAAAAGAGAAAAGGTCGACAGATATTAAAATTTTCCAGGCACTGATGTTGTTTAATTTTAACTCTTTTTTAAAATCTGAGTCACCAATAGGACTACTTAAAAGAAATATTGTTTATTTCAAAATAATTTCTGTTATTCTCATTATAAAGATATAAAATATTTTTATTATTAATATCTTGTTGTAATTATTAATGTATTAATGTATTTAAAGACTTGCTCGTTAAAATATAAAAAAAAACATTAAAAACCAAGTTATTTTAACATTCTGAAATTCGGCAAATCCTTTTCCTTTTCGATAGATATGACATATGGTTTATTGGAGCACTTGACAGAGCGACAGAGCGGTTTTTTTGTTTTAACCGAAGGCGAAATATGCAGAATATCCTTTATTTTTGTTTGTAATTTTGAAGAGGACCCATTAAAAACATTTATAAGCTTGATAGCTTTCTCACAGTTAATATAGTTATTAGAAGTACTGACTGAAATTATTGTTGGCGTAGTTGCTGTTACATTACTAATTTCCATTGAATTAACCAAAGGTAAATTAAACAAATAAAAAATGCAAATATTAGATATGATAGCTTAAAAGTTTGAAAATAGCGAAAAATAATAAATAAATAAAAATAAAAACAAATACAAAATGAATATAATTCGACTAACCTCAAGTACTTCCTCTGTCTTGTGTGAGAACGTTGCACCTTCCCAGATCAAGTGGCCTTACACCGGAACGAGTGGAGAACATTGCACTTTCGCAGATCAAGTGGCTTTACACTGGAACGGGTAGAGAACGGGTGGAAAACGTTGCACTTTCCCAGATCAAGCGGCTTTACACTGAAATGGGTAGAGAATGGGTATGAGCACGTTGTACCTTCGAGATCAAGTGGCCTTACACTGGAACTGGTCGAAATTCTAAACTGTATGTAGTCGGTATGGTAGCCGAGATGTTGTTGCTTCTTCTGTGGAAATGCTTCACCGTTTCCAGGTCGAGTGGTTTTTCACTGAAGCTTGTTGAGAAGATTTCACGAAGTTGCTAGTTGCGCCTTCCCAGAACTTCCGCAGAAATTATTTTGTGGCTTTACACAACAAGTGGCCTTACACTTGGAATTCTTCAAAGTTGCTTACGAGTTCCTTCAGTTTTCCTTACTCGTGGCCTTACACTCGGAACTCAAATACTAAGTCACTAATTCTCCAATTTCCCAATTAACGACTAAAATCGATTAAAAAAAGGCTTTACTTTTTCTAATTGGATATCCTACTGACTGCGCCACTTTTATTCTATATAAAATGATGTGTGTTCGTTGGAGAATTAAGTAGGTAACGAAACTACTGAAGGAAAGGCACAAGTTTATTGAGATGTTAACAGCTTAGGGATACAAAATGATACTAAATTAATGAGTACAAACTATTTCTTAAAACCTTTCATAGTCCTGGAACATATCATTGACACCTCGAAATTACTAGCGTTTGTGCTTATCATCTCCGATGTTGTAGTCTAGATATTGAAATAAAAACACACACAGTGGCGTGCTCGCCATAACATATGTTTATAGTTTTACATGGTATCTCTATACTTGTTTTTACGACTGGTCCTTACCTACTATTGATTTAGCTCCAGCAAATTTATTCGTTATTTTGTAACGAGTACTAACATATCAAAAAAAGAAGTCACCATGGTTTCGAGAGGGAGTGAAGATAAGTGTGAAGAAAAGAAGAAATCCTTTTTACAACACACAACAGGCAACACCTATCAACGAATCAGAAGCGAAATGAATAATTTAGTCAAATAATAAAGGAACACTAGTAGAACTTCTCAAAGATGATGGAATTCGACTTCTGCGGAACACAAAAATTAATATGGAGAATGATTAGAGGACAAATAAAAAAAAAACAATGAACTAATAAAAACGAGTCACATTCAGAAGGAAACACGGGTAGACTACTTTCTATCTCTATTTGCTAAAGGTGACGATAATGAACCACCAACACCTGAAGTGACGACAAACGAAGAAATAAACATTAAGGAGGGTGGGTTAAAGGAAGCATTAGGAAAATTTAAAAAATAGAAAATCGCCAGGAAAGAACAAAATAACGAATGAACTCCTAAAGTACGTAGGACAAGATCTGACCAAACAACTACTAACACTAATACAAATAAATAGTAGAACAAAACAGAATATCACAAGAATGGAGATGAATGATTCTAATAACACAGCATAAAAATTAACCACCAAAGTGATAACAAACAAACTTAGTGAAATTATAACATTAGCAGAAGAACAAGGTTTTAGGTTTAAAACTGGAATATCTAGGCCACCTAATGAGAGGGGAAAAGTACGCCCTGCTAAGGCTCATAATTATTATTATTATTAATATTAAAGAAAAAGGAGCCGAGGTCTAGGACCTATATAGCTACATTTGACTAAAAAGAACTATGCAAAAAGAAACCTAAACTTAAGACTACATATGACTTATAAATTAATTTAATTTAAGAAACGAAAAATTATTGTTCCCGTGATACAGAACTAAAAGAGTCATATTTATTTTTGAAGCAATTTACAGATACAGCCCCGACGACGTCGTGTGGAAGTGAGTTCCAGGTATAAAATATTCTATTGGATATAGAGTTCTCACGACATTCACTGTGAAACTGTTGTCTGGCTAATCTGTATGGATGACCCCGCAATCTAAGGTCGTCACTCAAAGGAAAAAGATGTGAGAGATCTATCCCAAACTTTCTCTGTAACGCTCTATAAGCAATTACTAAATCCCCACGAAGTCGTCGGTCCATAAATGTAGGATAATTTAAGTAGGTGACCCGTTCTTAGTAGGGAGGACGACTACGGCCATAAGAAATTCTTGTTGCCCATCTTTGCACAGATTCAAGTCGATCAGAATCCCTTTGCCAGTCGACATTCCACACGGGTCCGGCAAACTCTAAAATAGGTCTTACATATACACTAAAGAGAGCAACAAAATTTTTTGGCAATATCTTAGAGAAAGTCTTAGATAATAAGTAAACTGATGTTCTAGCTTTATTACATACCGACTGGATATGTTCAGACCAAGATAATGTTTCCGTCACAAGTACACCCAAGTCTTTTTGCTGCGAAACAGTTTTTAGAGAAACATCTGAAAGTACATACCGATTCCTTGGATTGTTTTTACCTAAATGTAGAACTGCACACTTGGATGTGTTTAATGGCAAGCACCAATCGTCTACCCACTTAGCAACCTCTTGAAGGTCGGTCTGTAATTGATTGTAACCAGAAAAGAGATTTGAATATAACTTTATGTCATCAGCAAAAAGCGACATGTTACTTTTAAGGTGAATTGGCAGATCAGCAACGTACACTAGGAACAAAATCGGCCCCAACACTGAACCCTGCGGAACGCCACTGTATACACTAAACATTGAGGAATAACAGTCACCAACGCGTACGCAAAATTTACGGTTTATTAAAAATCCTTTAATCCATTCAAGTAAGTTTCCTCTAATACCGTTATATTCAAGCTTAAATAGTAGTCTCTTGTGAGGAACTTGATAAAAAGCCTTAGCAAAGTCTAAATATATAATATCAACAGGTTGATTACTGTCCAAACAAAGAGACCAGTCATTAACACATGTCAACATATTAGTAACTACCGATCTTCCAGGTACAAAACCGTGCTGGGAAATAGGAATTCTATTATTGTTTAAGAGAAAGTTCATAACCGATTCGCGAATAACTGATTCCATCAATTTAGCTGCAATGGATGTTAGACTAATTGGTCTATAATTGTCAGGATCTAACTCATCACCTTTTTTATAAATTGGAGTAACACTAGAGATTTTCCAGCCATCAGGTAAAGTGTGTGACAAAAATGAGGTTTTCATTATAAAACTTAACGGATGGATATTCGAGTTTGCACATTTCTTAAATAAAATTGCGGCGAAACCGTCTAATCCTGGAGCGGAAAAGGATTTTAAACACAAAATTTTTTGTTTAAGAATCTCTGGATCAAAGTCTATGTCACTAATATCGTAGTTATTTCTTGTAGAAACAACACGTAAAGTATTCGGAAGAGCCTCCTCGATTGTAAACACTTCTTGAAATTTTTTGGCAAAAATAGTAGCAACTTCCGTTTCCACTGAGGTTGGTTCGCCTGTTTCGGTTTTTAAAATAGGTAACGAAACTTTAGATAAAATACAATTTCTGACATATTTTTTTTTTTTTTTTATTATTAACATCCAAGTTTTTTTACAATCTGTTTTACAATGAAAACAATAAGTAAAATTGTTTGTCTTTACAATGGCAGAGAGATGTAAGGTCCAGTGACCAAAGCACCACGACACACACACATTACCTTGTTTACCGGTGAGATGCGCACATACACTGATACGCGAGCACAAAAACTAAAACTAAAACTGGCACAGAACACAATGGCTGGACGCTGTTGAAGGCGTAGCTTCCTCTGCTGTAGGCTCTGTCAGGATCGGTTAGGTAGGTCCAAAGGATCATATCGCTTCAATCTCTTCGCTTGTTGCTTGTTGAGAAGATTGTGTGCCAGGGTGTTTGGATGTACCCGCAACCTATTTTGATATTGTTCAGAAGATTTTTTGCACTCTTCGGAGACTGATAGTACCTGAAGATCTCTATGTATTGCGTCATTATGGATGTACCAAGGGGCATTAGCGATTGTTCTTAGAGTTTTGGATTGAAATCTTTGTATTTTCATAATATTAGATTTGCTAGCTGATCCCCAGAGCTGCGAACCATATGTCCAAATGGGTTTTATTATTGTTTTGTATATAAGCAGCTTGTTATCGATCGATAGGTGAGAGTTTTTTCCCAACATCCAGTAAAATTTTCTGTATACAATTCCCAGTTGAAGTCTTTTCGTCCATATATGTTTGGTCCAAGTTAGTCGTTTGTCAAGGTGAATACCTAGATATTTTACGTCATCCTTTTGAGGTAAAGGATGTCCATCGAGATTAAGTTCTGGACATGTACCTCTTCTTAGAGTGAATGTAATGTGTGTGGATTTTGAGGGGTTTACTCTAATTCTCCAGAGTTTAAGCCATTCATTTGTTTTGTTCAGATGTAGTTGCAGTCTCTCTGATGTTATTATTGGATTACCATGAGAGGCCAGGAAAGCAGTATCATCTGCGAATGTTGCAAGTGTTAGGTCGTTGCTTGTTGGCAAGTCAGCCGTATATATTAGGTATAGGATCGGTCCGAGCACACTACCCTGAGGTACACCAGATAGGATGGGGTAGAGTTTTGTATAGGCTTCACTATATTTTACCAGATATCTCCTTTCTGTAAGGTATGATTGAAGCAGTTTGAAGTAAGTGTAAGGTAGGTTTTTCTTTAATTTGTACAGAAGTCCTGTGTGCCACACCTTGTCAAAAGCTTGAGAGGCGTCTAAAAAGGCTGCAGTGCAGTATTGCTTGTTTTCGAGACTAGTTCTTATTGTTGTGTACAGTCTGTGAACTTGTTCTATTGTACTATGTTGATTACGAAATCCGAATTGATGGTCAGGTATGAGACTCTTCTCTTCTAATATTGGTTTTATTTTTCTTAACAGAAGTTTTTCAAACACCTTAGAGATGACTGGGAGCAGACTTATCGGTCGGTATGAGTTGACATTTTAACTGACATATTTATAAAGAGGTTTTTTGTTCTTATTTGAGGACAGTTGGTTTTCAAAATTTTGTTTAGATTTAAAAATAGTTGATGTTAAGTTATTAGAAAAAGTTAGATGATTGAGGTAGATTCGTTTTACTTCGTAAATACTTTTTCCATAATGACTTTTTAAATTTTATCATTTCAAATATTTCTGCATTTATCCATGGCTTATTAGGATTACATCTACGTTGCACATAATGAGAGTTCGTGCGCATGGATTCATTCAGAAAATCTTCAAAAATTTCCCACTGTTTGTTAACATCCCTACCATTCAACATATCTGCCCAATTTGCAGTAGATACATCTAAGTTTACACGATGATAGTTTATTCTTTTATATGTCATTAGCATATTATTTTGTAATATTTCCGACTTGAGGATCTGTATGGAAGTTGAAATAACTGCGTGGTCCGACTTTCTAAATGGAGATGTAACCGAAATATTAGTTAACAGATTAACATCAGAGGTTAAACTAAGATCTGGCTGAGAAGGTTGTTGATTCAGACGAAATGTGTCGGTTTATTGATTATTTGTTCTAATCCAGAATTTTCTAAGAAACTAATAAAAAGCTGAGATTGAGTATCATGAGGGTGATTGATCAGCGGCCAAGAAATGTTGCTTAGATTGAAATCACCAAAAACAATTAAGGTTTTATGTTTGGCTATGAGCGTTTCCAATTGACTGTATAATTCTTGATCACTTTGAACGGAACTGTAACCAGGTCTATACATATATGCTATAGCAAAATTTATTTTTAACTTTTTAGAAGAAAAATTAAGCGTCAACCCTTCATAATGGTGATCAGAGAAGTTTTCACAAACAATGTTAAATTGGCAGAAGTCAGATTCCTTTGCATATATGCAACATCCGCCTCCTATTCTCCCTATGCGGTCTGCTCTAAAAATTTTATACCCAGGTATATTTACCATAGAGTCCAAAATATTTTTGTGCAACCAAGATTCGGATACTAAGAACAGTGAAGGTTTTTCGCATTGCATAAAAGTAATGGTATCTAAAAATTTCGCTTGCAGAGAACAAAGATTAGTATACATAATACGCCACTGATGAAAGCTCGAACTCAGTTTTGTGGTGAAAGATCAATTATACAGGGAATACCTTTCTGATACTTGATTGTGACGTTTTTTCTCCATTCTCGATGCGTTGATTTAATTTAAGACGCAGGTCTTTTAAGTATTGTTCTTGCATTGGAGTTTTATCGTCATCAATCTTTATGTTTTTGTATTGCGTGTTCAGTAGTTTCCTTTTGTTTTTTAAAATAATTTTAGCGACGTGTGCATACGGAAAAATAACTTTTAATGGACGTGGAAATTTACGATTACTGTCTGGTTTACCTAATCTAAAGACAGATGTTGGTGCATTTGCGGAAAGATCTGTATTAATAGAATTCAAAATAGCGTTAACGGCATTAATATCGTTGTCAGAATCTGGAACATTTCTTATAATGATGGTACTAGACCGATGGATCCGATCCATTGTTTCAGAAATAACTGCCTCTGTATTTACCGACTCTGTCTCAAGAATATGTTGACCAGAGAGTTTTGATTCAAGCATGTCGATTTTATTTTGCAGAAACTGAATAACATCTTTCAAAGAACTAAGGTCGGCAAGGCGATCAACGCATGTATTGCAAAATATTTTAATATTCCTAGTTCGGCTACGCGTGATTTTGTCGTCGGATTTCAAACCGGCACACTTAAAGTGTATTCGGCCCTGGCAATGATCGCACTGAACGGTTTCCGATAGTAAGCCTTTAACAATTTCAATGCTACAATTTAGACATGCGCTCATGTTTACAATTAGAATGGGACAGTTCACTGATAAATATAATTAGTATAAAAACCTGATTTTTAACCACAAAAGTTGCAACAGCGTATTGTAGAAAAACTACTACAAATTTCACTTTGCCTCTTTAGCACTGAGAAAGTCACACTACTAACTATCACCCAGTAACTTTTTTTTCTAAATTTCGATCAATGCTAACTACAAAATTCCGTATATAATCTAGACACGACGTACAAACGATGTTGACACAGCGGTTTCCAATTCAAACTCGTTTCCAATTCAAACTCCATTTCCAATTCAAACTCCAATAATCCAAGGAAAATCTTGGGAAAGAGAAATGTGGGACGTAGGAGGATTTCCTGGTTGCAAAATTTAAGGGAGTGGTACGGGTACAGTTCAATACAATTGTTCAGAGCTGCAGCCAACAAATTTAAGATTTCTGTGATGGCAGCCAACCTCGGATAGGAGACCGTACTGCAAGAAGAAGAAGGTTTTAGTTCTGAAGGATCATGCATCGACGCTACATTTATAATGGGGCATGTTCAAGAGTAATCATTAAAAATTTTTTAGAAAAAATCTAAAAAAGGACACCAAATGGGAGAAAAACAACTTAAATTCATCTCTTATGCAGACGATGTAACACCAAGCTCTCAAAGTGGAGATGATTTACAAAGTAGGTTGTACCAATTTAATATATCCGAAGAAAATTTAACATGCTAATTTAGCCAAAAAAACACAAAATGCATGGTTGTAACAGCAAATCTAGTGAGATAGAAATAAGAGCTGAATGGTAAGATAATTGAACAAGTAAGTTTAAATATCTAGGCATCACAACAACTAGCTACAAATGTCGAAACAAAAGTGGAAGATCAAGTGAATAGAGTAAACAGAGCCGCAGGTTGCCTGAATAAAACAATATAAAGAAATACAAATATCGGGAAAGAACTAAAAGGCAGAATTGACAAAACAGTCATCAAACCAATAATGACATACGCGGTAAGAAACACAACCTGATACAGCCAGGACAAAAAATTCTAGAAACAGAAGAGATGAAAACCCTTCGAAAAATCTATGGTAAGACATATGGGAAGGAGATAGAAGTACAGATATACGACGGAGATGCAAAGTTGAGAACATTAAGTGAGAAGACCATGAAAACGCTGAAATGACATCCTACTGGAGGCAGATTGAAAAGAAGACAGTGTCATGTCTACAAGAACAAGAAGAGAAATCAATTTTTAAACAATGATCCCGCAAAATTAGATCGTTATTTGCACAAAAGAAATACTTTTAGGCCTAAACTTTGAATTGGCAAAGGTCCCAATTTGAAACCTAACAATAGATTTTTTTTATTTTGACTGGGCTATTTAGTCCATGTGGTGAGACCGCTCCCGTCTGAAAAACATTTCTAATTCGGTTTCTTTGCGGATTCATATTAAAAAATGTCCCCTTTAAACAAATCTGAAGTGTGCCGGACGGAATTTTTGGCAGAAATTGTTTAAACAATTTTTTTAGACAAATACATAAGATCACCTTTATTGCTCCAAAAAATATATTTTTAGGTTTTTTGGGTCATTCTAAACAAGAACAGATAAATAAGCTACAGTCATTTGAAATGTTGTGTTACAGAAGGATGCTTAGAATAGCATGGACACAGAGGAAAACGAACACGGAAGTACTGCGGGAAATGGGTAAAGAATGCGAAATAATAAACAAAATAAAAATAAGAAAGCTACAATATCTGGGACACGTAATGAGGGGACCGCGATATGAAATGCTAAGACTGATAATACAGCTAAAGATAAGAGGCGGAAGGAGTATAGGAAGAAGGAGAGTGTCAAGGTTAAAGAATTTAAGGGACTGGTTTAGATGCAGTTCTATAGAACTTTTTAGAGCAGCGGTGGATAGAGTAAAGATGGTGATGATGATATCCAACCTCCGATTAGGAGACGGCACTTGAAGAAGAAGAAACAAGAAAGGTATCTTGTGATTTTTCTCAAAAATTGACAGTTTTCGAGATATAGGCGGTTTAAAATCTAAAAAATGCGAAAATACGCATTTTTGAGGCTTAAAAACTCATATTTAAATTAGTATTTTTAAGGGTGCCAATAACTTGGATTAAAATCTAAACATTCCTTTTTAAGATTCCGAAGACTGATCGGGTCTAACTTCAATTTAGACCGTAGTTTATTAATTGTTAATTTTGCGTGTCCATTCGGTTTTTTGCCGGTGCTGCGCGCACTGTTTTCAAAAATCTCCTATTTTCCTTCGAAAAATAGTTTTTCTAGATTCTTTGGGACATTCTAAATAAAAAAGTTTTTTGACATTTTTCTCAAAAGTTACTGGTTTTAAAGTTATAAGCGAAATGTTTTTTTTTTTTTCCTTTTTCGGATTTTAAATCGCTTATGACTTTAAAACTATTAACTTTTGAGAAAAATGTCAAGAAACTTATTTTATTTAGAATCTCCCAAAGAATCTAGAAAAAATATTTTTCGGAGGAAAATAGGAGATTTTTGAAAATAGTGCGCGCCGCACCGGCAATAAACCGGATGGACACGCATAATTAACAATTAAAAAACTACGGTCTAAATTGAAGTTAGACCCGATCACTCTTCCTAATCTTGAAAAGGAATGTTTAAATTTTAATCCAAGTTGTTGGCACCCTTCAAAATACTAATTTAAATATGAGTTTTTAAGCCTCGAAAATGCGTATTTTCGCATTTTTTAGATTTTAAATCGCCTATAACTCAAAAACTGTTAATTTTTTTGAAAAACCACAAGATACCTTTCTTGTTTAGAATAGTCCAAAAAACCTAAAAATATATTTTTTGGAGCAATAAAAGGTGATCTTATGTATTTGTTTAAAAAAATTATTTAAACAATTTCTGCCCAAAAATTCCGCCCGGAACCCTTCAGATTTGTTTAAAAGGGACATTTTTGAATATGAATCCGCAGAGAAACCGAATTAGAAATGTTTTTCAGACGGGACCGGTCTCACCACATTGACTAATTAGAGATTTGAAATAAGTGCGTAAAAATTAAAATATTTTCGCCTAACCTGAGCTGTATAAGAAAGAGTAGAAAAAAAAAATGAAATATTCATTCGTCGGCGACGATTTTTTAGGATGACTTAGTGGGTCCTGGGTCGCACCTCGGCGCGATCATAAATTAAAAACTGTTGTAATATTTCCACGCAAAAACGTCTGAAATTATCAGGAGGCCATTAAAATACATCAAAAATTAATTTCTTGAAGCGCTTTAGATTAAAAATTAAAAACTTTCCGTTCTAAAAATTAATGGCTAAGAAAACAAAAGATAATTTTGCAAATTCAATAAAACGCTTACTGATAAGTGGCGGCAACCTACTACGCGGGTTGGGTTATTCTTTTAAATTCTAGCTGGATGGCATGGCAGGGTGAAGGGCCAGCAAGCCCATCAGTTGGGACTTTTAATTACAACTTCGTTTTAATTTTCCATACCTGTGACCTTTTTTTAGTAATTTGTTACCGGATACCCCTCGAGCTTTGGTCTTTTTATCGGGAGACACTTTTAAAGAATTGCTAATTGAAACGGAAGCTGAAATACTAGTGGAAATATACTTTTTTGTTCTTTTAAGACAAGGTGATCCTATTTTATTCAAGTTTATTAACTTTTTCGTTTTATTCCGTGCCTTATAGTTATGGAAACATCAGGATCTATAACTTTTTCAGCTACATATTGTCTACAAAGACGTTCAATTAGGTAAACAGCCATGATTTAAAACCTTTTTGATACACTTGGACCTCGGTTTATTTGCAAATGAGACTACAATTCAAAACATCTAATGTGGGGCTCTAGACTTATAACACCATTATTATTAACACGTTAAATGCCAAAGCCTTGACGGTGGGCGCCATTTTTTAGCACTAGCGGAAGGGCACCTGGGCGACATTTTTATATAACAGCCCCATAAATGGAAGCCATCTAATTGTAGCATGCCTATGGATAACAAAGGCAAAAAAAATAATAATATGTAACATGAAAAATTTAACAAAATGTAAAAATATACTTGGTGCTACGTAACTTTTTGATGTACCTCGGTAGCTCTAAGTCTTCAGAGACCTAGGGGATGGATTCTTAATAGATGTTAAATAAAATTGAAACTCAAATGCTCAAATATAATATATGCTTACTTATAAAAAAATATAAAACTAAGAATATCGGTTACTTGAAATATCTGTACTTACCGTAGATACTTTCATGCATGATTACTTTATACGAAGGATAGAGATTGGTAAAGAAAATCTAATCTCTCTCTCTCGTTCCATCCCTCCTTGTGGAGTATTGGGCGCTTATGCGTTTCTTGGCCAAAAGTGTAAGATTGCTGTCTGGCCGGGACAGCGCATCTTCTTTTGTTTTTATTCTCTGGATAAATTGTGAACTAATTCCCCCCACTCCCTTCTATCTTTTGCTCTCTTTTGACTTCGCCCCATCAAAGAAAATCTAATAATTAAACATAATTCTTACTTTATTGAAAACAAATAAAACTTTAGTAAAGTTTTCATCAAAAAAACTCTTTAATTATTTCACCAATTGGCGAGAAAACGTAAGAGTTCAACAATTAAAAATAGCGCAAGTAACTTGTTGTGTTCTTTATCCGTGGGTGATCCATAGCCCATCCATGCGGCAGTTAAGGTGTTAAACATTTTCCTGATGTTACGGCACATTTGTTGTCATGGCACATAGCGACACTCATTTTGACAGATAAAGTACAGCTATTAATTATATTAGAGATGAAATTCCATTGTACGTTTATTGTATGCAACACTTGGATACTATTATTAATATTATTCTTAGTGATTAAACTTAGTTGAAAGAAACAAAGAACTTTTCGACAAAATAAAATCAAAGGATCAGTTTAATCTATCACTAGAAACACAAAATACGGTCGAGAATCTACACTCTCTACGACTACAGCAGCCACTTAAGCCTACTTCGGCTCTGAAACAAAAACTGAACTGTACTAAATACAAACAACTATCTCCATTGAACTATTATCAACAATTTACTCCGTCAGCAAGGCCAAGGGCCTGCTGACCGAAAGGCACCAGCTTCTTAATCTAGACTACCAGAACTGATCACAAATCTCCCCAGAACTCTCTCACAACCCAAAACTCATTCCCTCTCCCCATTTTTCTATCCTACTCAACCATTTCCGATTTTACCAATCAAAAAAATTAGCCAATTTCCACTCCTCATTTCAAAATGAATAGAAAAACTTTAAGCAAACTTAACCACGCCCCTATAAGGCAATTGCTTCTTTTTAGCGAACAGGAATCGATCAACAAATTTCTGATGACTATATCTCAGCCCAAGGGCTTCTCCTGATTCTCACATCGTTAGCAATATTGCACGTGCGGACTTTTTATACTACGTAAACAACTTAAAAACACTTTATCTTTATAAGATAAACATAACAGCGACATCCAGGCAATTTCTCACGAATAGCTCTTTGAAGTTAATACCTCGTCCTCTGTAGAATATAATAAACAATTTGAGGTACTTATGGTATCTACGTCAAATTCCAGAGAACATAAGTTAGATAAACAACACAATATTCGATGATCGATTTAATATTATGAGAAACGAAAAAAAACCCAGATGACATAATTCTACGCAATACACGGTACAATTCCTGAAACGGATTAAGCATATAGGGTGGAGTAAAATGATACTGATTTTCCGTACCGTTACAGACTTGATAATACAAAAGTCGTAAACAGCAAAGAAAGAAGTACATACTCATAGATAATCTAAAAATATTATCCACAAGGGAGCCAGCATACTGGACTAAAAAGTTGACTTGACCTATCTAAATTTAAGACCGATTTGTTTGAATTTAAATTTAAAAAAATATTTTAGTTTCATTATTTTAATGTTAACTAATTTTAAAAATTGTCTTTTAAGGCATACCTTGCGAAAATTCCAGTTGTTCTCGATTTTCCTCTAGTGAAAGAAATAAACGGAAAATACTTTAAACCAAGGTCTTGCTAAGATTTATCATCTGACCATTCACCTGTTATCCTAACCGTATGTAAAATTTAACATTTCAGCAGAAAGAAATTCGACATTTCAGGAATACATACAAAAACTAGACGCAACCCAAGCGACTGGCTACTGGTTATGGAAAGTTACAAGGGCCTTACGAAGGCAGAACTCTTACCAATAAGAACAGAAACAGAACTGAAGAAAAAATAATTTCAATACTTACAAAAACTCCTTGAAAAAAGATTCACAGGAAATGAAGTAGAGAATCTTATAAAACACTACATCAATCCAAATAAGGTACAAGGATACGATATTATTACTGAAAAAACTCTTCTGTAATTCCCAGAGAAGGGCTTGGGCTTCCAATTACTGACACAGTAAGTTAACTATATAATGAGATTAGGTCATTTCCCACCACAATGAAAATTAGCACAGATAAAAATGATGACTAAAGCGAGGAAAAAAACCAGAAAAGTACAGGCCTACCATCCTATTAGTCTTCTTCCAGTGGTTTTCAAGGTTTTTGAAAAGCTGGCAATTACTAGGCTAATGCCTGTACTAGAAAATAAAAAAGTAATACCATCACACCAATTTGGATTTATAAAACAACATTAAACAATACAGCAAGTGTTCTAGAGAAAATCAATGAGTACTTTAAAAAGAATATATAATACTCGGCGGTATTCCTGGACATAAGCCAGGCATTTGATAAAGACTGACCAAATAATCTGATATGTAAACTAGAACAAAACTTACCAAGAAATTACCAATCATCACTATATTCACTCTCTCTACTGCTGCTCTGAAGAGTTCTATCTGCATTTAAACCAGTTCATTAAATTTTTAACCATGATTAGTGTGACCAACTCCATTTCAGTAGAATTCGGGACAAGGCCAAAAAATAACTGAAAACTGAGACTTTTTAAACTTCCGATGACCAACCTTTTTTGTTACACGGATGGGGGGGGGGGAATGACCCCAGGTAAAAAATGTCAAAAATGATATTTCACAAAAAAAATGAAGTATGGATTTTATGTCATTCAGCCAGTCACAACATGAGTATTAGTGTCATGTGTAGTGTGTATGTTGAGTAAATGTCTTCTTACTTTGCAAAGTCGACGTCATTAGCGTAAAACTACTTGGAATTACACATTATAGACGGTATTTTACTAAACATCAACTTCAGAATATATCGCACCCTCAGTGCAAGACTGCAGTAACTCAAAATTTTATGAAAATGAAGTAATCATGGAATTCGATTGTAAACATGCATATCTATCCCCTGTAAAACTTTGTAACTTTCAAATGCTTAATGGGCTAAATATTACAACAACAACAGTTTAACTATTTTGCGTTTTTGAACATAAGTTCCGTGCAAAACTGTTGTAACTCTAATGTAACAGAGTTACAACAGTTTTGCACGGAACATTGCAACGGATTCGATAATAAGCAATATAAAGCAATGAAAAAAGTAAGATATTTGTTATTTTAATATCTATATCTGTGGTGTTTAATTTTAATATACAGCGCGTCTACATAATCCATTAACGGCTGAGACAATAAACAAAGATTTTCGAGACCAATCTAGTCATGTAAATTTTATGTCCTTTGTGTGATATTATATTTATTTTCCATAATATGTGTGCGATGTCGTTTGACCATTTATTTGTTAGATTGGATTAAAACCAATAAATTAAGACTAATTATAATTAGTCTTAATTTATGTGGTTTCATAATTATTTACGACCAAAAAGTATTTTTTTCTCATGAAAGGAAAAACAGTTATCTTAGATTGTGTATTGACAATACTGAGAGGTCAAAAATATCTATTCTCAGAAAACTTGCCAAAGAACAGCCAAAAATTCAAAGAGCCAAAAAGAAAGATTTGGTATACTTATGCCATTCGGGTATGATATCAGAAGCCCACCATAGTTTTTATAAAAATATTTTGGCACAAGATGATGTACGAGAAGAGGACAACAATTACGGTAAAACCTGTCAGCAACGGCCACTAAAAATGAAAGAACTATTGGCCGATATAGAAAGGTGGCCGGTATTGCCAGTTTTTGTAGTCTAAATATACATAATTGGTTTGGGGAATTTTTAAACTGGCCGTTAGTACAGGTGGCCGATGTTGGCAGGTGGCCGGTAACACAGGTTTTACTGTAAAAGTAAATGTGTCTACACTTTTTACAATTTTCTCCGTGCAAAACTGTTGTAGCTTTGAAATTATAATACTAAATGTGTAGTGATTAACAATTTTTTCCGTGCAAAGGTGTTGTAACTTTGAAATTCCTAATTTTTTTTGCATTAATATTATTTTATTTAAATTTCTATTTTTGGTTAATGTAATATAGGCTGAAAAGCATGCAAAATCATAATCAAATGTTAGTTTTTCTTAAAACTTGTGTCTTATTTCACCGATAATAGCACGAAAATAAACAAAATCGTCTTTATCTCGAAACTTACTTATTTTGACTTACTGCAGTCTTGCACTGAGGGTGCGATATTTTTTATTCGTAAAATATAGGGAATTTTTTTTTCAAAATATGAGGATATCTAGAATGATATTAAAGTCAAATAAAAAAATAATGATTTAAAAATTGAAAATACTTTTGAATTTATCAAAGAAAACCATAAGCTGGGATCACATTTCCCCCGCTTGGTCATCCGAAGGTTAATGAAAATCGGGCCATTATTTTAAATATAGAATTTTAATATCATCATTTTATTGATTATATAACATTTTTATGTTGAAAATGATATTTTTGTGATGTGATGTGTTGAAAAACAAAAAGATCCCAATAAATCTAAAGAAAGGGGTATTCAACAGTTGTATTCTACCAGTTATGACCTATGGAATGGAGACGATGACACTTAGTCCCGGCGCAAATTGATCCTAAGCCAGACACAACCTGCGTCGGCGGACTGCGTAGACCGTTCTGCTCATCCTACTATCAGTTCATGCGTTCGCAGGTCGAGCTTGGGAAGGCCTGTCGTCAACGTACAGTTTTCTGGGCCTTGGGACGGGTGACTCACCGGCAGATGTATATTTTTACGTGTTTTTGTTTGCGAGATGGAAGTATCTGAAATGAATAAGTGGCGATATATTTTACACTATCTTTATAAATAACATTTTATTGCTCTGTTGTATCAATCAGCACTACTCTACAAGTTTTCGTTTATTCGTTTTAATATTTTATTGCAATAGTAGGGAATATAATATATCTGAGCAAAACAGTGAATTTTTTACATGTTAATTATTTTTAATTTCTTGTGAAGTATCTAGTTAGTGTGGCTTTAGCCAATAAATCAAAGTTATGCGTTTACAAGAGCATATTATTTGAAAAATAAGGAGTACCATAATGTGTCATAATTATAATCTCCTGTATACAGATCAAAAAATTGTTTAGTATGTATTTCTAAATCCACACAATAATTGAACAATGATTCATGGTAAAAAATATCTATTAATGACACTGTTATCGACAAAGTCGATCAATTTTAAACTTGTCATCATATATTTATTAGACTTTTGTTTATCGTTAAAAATTAAATGATGGCTGTGAATTGTATTTGTTGTGTTATTTAATATTTTAACAAAATCAGCTAAAATCTTATTTAAAACATGCGAACCGTTTTTGCAATCACAATCAATGCAGTGTTTAACTTATGCTTGTTATTATAAAGATATGTAGAAATAAAATACTCAGTGTAAGATATCTTTTTATGCACCCGCTTATGATCAAATTCGATGTTTTAGAAAGTCATACCGCTACGACTACTAGGGACGTGTAAGATATTTTTAAAACGTTACTAGTTACATGTACGGAACTACCGTTTTATAGTTGCCTACTCAATTCAGTACAAGGATCAGATACATCAGTATTTCGTAATCAGTATTTGTACTCAGTACCACTGAGAACCGGTATCGATAGTAACCGTTACACGTTTGCACTTATTTTGCCCGTCTCTATTCGTTACGGCGACAGCCGCCGGTCGGGTTGGCTTGTGTTCAATATGCGGCACGCTAGAAAAATAACTGCACAGGTCACCCGTCCCGCCGGCGCAGGTTGTGACTCGCTTAGGTTCAATATGCGCCGGGGCTTACAGAGGTATCAGCCAACAGATTGAGAACGACACAGTGTGCGGTCGAACGAGCTATGTTAGGAGTATCTCTGAAGGAACATATACGAAATGAGGAAGTACGAAGAACGACGAAGGTGGAAGATGTAATTATAAGAATTGCGCAAATGAAATGGAACTGGGTAGGAAACGTGACACGATAAAGCATCGAAAGGTGAAAGAGAAACATTGTACATTGAAGATAACGTGAGCACAGTCGTAGTAGAGGAAGCCCACAAAAACGATGGCTAGAAGACATCAAAGCAAAAATGGGGAAAAACTGGCACCAAATAGCACAAACCTGAGAAGAATGGAGAACTCATAGGGAGGCCTTTGTCCAGAAGTAGATGCAAACAGGCTGAAGAAGAAGAAAGAAGAATGATATTTTTGATGGGATTAAGGCACAATCGGTTGTAATGATATTTACATTTTTGTTATTTTCTGACATTTCGACTTCCAATTTGGAAATCATTCTCAAAAAGGGAAAATTAGAAAAGATGTAAATAATATAATCTTAGTTTTATAAAAACTAAATTATCATTACAACCAGTTGTGGCTTAATCCCATCAAAATATAATAATTGTCAAACAGGCAACAAGAAAACAGCTTCAGAACGTTTTTGTGTTGATTATTTCTTACTATCATATTTATTGAACCATTGAATTTGCTTAAAAATGAGAAGAAAACCTTTAAAAATCAATCCATTGATTTTTAAAGATTCATTAATTTTAGAAATTGTCGACTTTTTTTCATCCCACCAATTCCATTTAATGTGAATTCTTAGCATAACAACGTATTCAAAATTTAAAAATAGAATTTTACCAAAACGTTGAAAATTCGGATGGCCCGGGAGCCTTGTTCGGGACGCCGGGACACGACTTCGTAATTCGGGCCATGTCCCAAATTGTTCGGGCTAGTTGGTCACACTACCATGATACTCTCCCTATTCGTATACTCCTTCCTTCTCTTATTTTTCGCTGTATTATCAGTCTTAGAATTTCATTTCGCTATAGAAATATTTATTTTAGGCTTAGCTTTCTTTTATTTAACAGCAAATTTGTTCCTGATACATTTGCAATCCTGATATTAATCTAAAAATGTGCAACAATTTAAGGATCTGCACTAAAACACATTTATACAGTGCACTGGAATAAGTGATACCCCCTCCTTATTAACTTATTTATTTTTAGCAAATAAGCAAAACGCTCGGACAGGTCGATTTTTACAATAATCAAAGTATAATATATAAAATCAATGTTTCGAACTTTACGCAATCCCTCTTCAGGTAACAGGTATGACTTTAATTTGTTAAAATGTGAAAGTGCATCATGTGATACCTCATTTAAAAGATTTTGAAATATTGATTACAAAAATGTATAATACTTTAATCCTTTTTGAGAGCTTAGGCGTAAAACTTCCGTCGAATTCTTTTTAAATTCGCTCGCTGAGAACATTAGTGACGTAACTCAAAAAATACCAATTGTGACTTAATCTATTAAACATACTCCTAATATTGAACTTGATATTATGCTTTAATGACGGAAGTCTTGATACGTCAGTAATACTCTTTGACTTTTAGTTTCACTTCTGCATGCATTAGTGACGCAAGTCACTTTACTACAAACTACGTTTTTGAAGTCACTTTACTACAAAACGTTTTTGAAGTTACGTCACTAATGTTCTCACCAAGCGAATATGTTAATTTTTTTCGAATCCTGAGAAAACTAATAGCATCTTTGAAAAATTTAAACGCAGAGAAAAGATTACAGTATTATCGATGGTAAATAGTCCCTAAGAACTTCTATAATGTTTATTTTAATAAGTTAAAAGGGTGAAAAAAAAGAGAAAATTTAGTGTGATTTTAATATCAAATATATCATTCAAAAAATACTTTTTGTTTATTATAAGGGACTTTCAGCCCTTGGTGATAATGCAATCTTTCATTCTGCAATTAAATTTTTCAAAAATACTTATTAGATTTCTCAGGATTCGAAAAAAAATATTGCATTTAAAAAGAATTCGACCGAAATTTTGCACTTACACACTCTAAAAGGATTAAAGTATTATACATTTTTGCCATCAGTATTTCAAAAGATTTTAAATGAGGTGTCACATGATGTACTTTCCCATTTAAAAAAATCAGAGTTATGTCTGTCACCTGAATATGGATAACGTAATGTTCGAAAAATTGATGCTATAATATACTATGATTATTTAAAAATCGACCTGTTCGATCATTTTGCTTATGTGCTAAAAATAAATAAGTTAATAGGGAGGGGCAACACTTATTCCAGCGCATTGTATAAAAAATAAGCACTCGTAGATATACAATATACATACCAATTTAAAAAAGTAAAATATTGTGGCCTGTTGTATGTACTATTATCCGAATTCATGAGTTATTGCGAATGAATAACTCTGTCATATGCAGATACCGTAAATCAGTATTGACAAACCATTTTGGTTTTATTGAAAGGGAAAGGGCATGTTCCGAATCCCCTTGCTAATTTACATATCCCTTGATATTGACATTGGTAATAGCCGCATTTCGCATCGAGAATTACTGTCATTTGTGTGTATGAGAATAAATTTGTTTTTGTTTTTCCGAACTCATCAAATCGTTTCGGGTTCATTTTTTAACATATTCGCGGGAGGTACTCGATATTTATGATTGATAAGGGCCATTTTTTAAAAACAGACAGAGGGATTTAATCAGCAATGTTTACGATTGCTACAATGCGTATCGATATTGATAAAAGTTCTTGATCCAGATAGTGTCAGTAAAAGCTGGGCTATTAAACCAAGTATGAGATTTAATGTCCGATATAACAAATATCGGAAACTCAAAGAAATCCTGGAGAGTAAGAACATTGACACCAGAGACATACAAATAATATTAAGTCTGTACTGGAATCAGCGAGCTAATATAAAAATAGAAGACCAAACATCGGACGAAATAGAAATACGTAGAGGGGTACGACAGGGTTGTATATTGTCATCGCTCTTGTTTAATATCTACAGCGAACGAATATGCCAAGAAGCTCTCTCATATGCAAACGAAGGGATAATAGTAAATGGAGAAGTTATCAATAACATTCGATATGCTGACGATACTGTGATAATGGCAAGAACAACGGAAGATCTACAACATCTAGTTGAAAGTATGAATGAGATCTGTAATAACTACGGCACAAGGATGAACGTCAAAAAAACCAAATATATGACCTTCAGTAAGAATACAATAAATGACACTAGTATCACAATAAACGGTACCCAACTTGAAAAGGAATACAAATACTTGGAAACCCTTATCAATAAAACAGGTGACCAAAATCACGAGATAAAAAGACGTATTGAATTTGCCAGCTCTACTTTTATAAAAATGAAAAAATTATTTTGTAATCGTGATATTAGTATTCATCTACGAACTAGAATGTTAAAATGCTAAGTATTCAGTACTTTGCTCTACGGTGTTGAGTTATGGACTCTTAAACAGAGGAATATTAAAAATCTTGAAAGCTTTGAAATGTGGTGCTACTGCCGTATACTAAGAATAAGTTGGGTGGATAAAATTACAAATGAAGAAGTAATACGCAGAATAAATAACGAGCCAGAAGTTCTACTGAATATAAATAAGAGAAAACTTAAATATTTAGGCCACCTGATAAGGGGACAAAAGTACACATTCCTACAAAATATAATGCAAGGAAAAATCCAAGGACGAAGAAATCCAGGAGGCCGTAGAAGAATGTCCTGGATGAGAAATTTGAGAGAGTGATTTGGCTGTACCACTAACGAATTGTTCAAAACAGCAGTAAGTAAAATTAGAATCGCCCTGATGATATCCAATCTCCGATAGCAGAGGCACTCAAAGAAAGAATAACAAATATAAAGGTATTTAATATCCGATATAACAAGTATAAAGATAAACAATATTTTGGTGTATGTCGGTTAGAGAATCAAATTTAAAACTTGCAATGTAATAGTACGCAAGCTCGTATAATGTAATGACATTCTGTTCCGACCTTAATATCTGTCACATATATGTCACTAGGCATGCATCACTTGATTAATTAAACCCGTGAGTAATGACCCATGAGTAATGAACTATTACTCGCCGGTAAATTAATTGGTGTTATTATTTATTCAAAAATAGTAAATAAGAAGCATGTTATTAAACGGTCGTAGAAAAAATATATTAATCGATTTTGCTATCTTTTAGTTGTAAACTATTAGGCAGAATATAACATGATACAAAGCAGTCTGGTTAGTTCTAATATATCCGATGATTTTGGGCGTTTGGAGTTCATTTTAGGTAAAGTTTCCCGACCTGCAGGAGTCAAAAGTTAAATGTCGGCAACATAATCAAGTGCACCATTAATACCATTATCTTCCCGTATCAATTTCCACTTGCCACCGTAGGAATTTCGGATCAAATACAGGCCCGCTGCGATACCCGCTACACAGCGTCAAGTTATGAGAACTGGGACACATCGTTCCATTTAATGATTCGAATATTTGGTAGTGATTCGATGCGAAGCGCTGATTGATTTGAATCTTTCATAGGCCACGATTAGTTGTCAATTGTTCAACTGTAACCCGGGAACAGTCGCGCTCTCTTCTGTCACGTAAGCAGTCGCGCGATTAGATTAAATCTAACAATACGAATTTAAATACGAATTTACAACAAATTTATATTTTATGATATTTTTATTTATTAGTTATGGTAAAAATATCTATTTCTAACAATTTTAAAGCTAATTGGTTCTCACCAAAGCTATAAATTCTACAAAAAATAAAAAATTATTAAAAAATTAGAAAAATTAAATAAAAATACTTACGCGTTACTACAATCTTTCTCGAGGCACTTACGAGTGAAAAGTTATCACGGAAAAACGAGAGAAAAGTTATCATTGATTAAGTTATCACGGAAAAGGATACAATGTTAGATTTTTTCTAACGGCGCGACTGCTCCCGGGTTAAAATTACAATAATTTCATATCAGTGCGCCAACTCTGATTTTGATTTATGAAGTTGTAAATTGATATAAATAAATCTAAAATCAAATGGGAATACTGAGTAAAATAGCTTAACGCGCGGGCAGTCGACCGGTAGTCTGTCTATCTCTTTTAACTAAGTGACCCCGTGTATGTGCCAGACAAAGACGGCTAGACAATATTCACTCAAAGTGAATATTGACCAATAACGTCCTTGATATCAGCGTTACACCTCGATGCATATAGTGCATTTTACCTAGTCTATTTTTATTATATCTATATTATAGTATCGAAGGTCTTAATGTGAAACAATGACAAGCCACACATGAGTTCAAAAAGAGATAGTGTTATTCTTGGTTAAAGTAATAGTATAACAAGCCACTAACAAATTATCTCAGCCCTTCGTTAATAGATGGCCCGATAAATCTATGGTCACACTATTGCATAGGCCTAGTTGGTTCTAGTATCTACTCGATATAATGACAAGCCACATCAAAATGACGAACATGGGCGGAAGCGTTTCGGATAATAATTATTGAGTTCTGCTGATTCTAGAAAGAAAAATTGCAAAGTTGACTTGACATTGGATGACAGTGACCGTGACCCTGACTATGTACAATCTAGAAGTGACACACATTCAAGATTTATGTAGTGGCTTATGACGTGGCTTGTTATATTATTGCATTTGGTTGTAGGATAATGAATTAAGTCCGCCAATAAAAACCAAACACACTCGTCAAAAATTCCAACAAGTTGATGGAGACAAAGAAATAAACACCTATAGGGTTGAAACCACCCCGAACTCAGTCAATAATAGAAAATTCTGAATCTACATATATCTAAAATTTGGGTATTTATTATTAATGGAATAATGTAACAAGCCACATGTTTTTTAAATAAAGGATGTTTTTTCTCGAGTTTCAACTAATTTGATTAACATTATTGTCAACTATATAGTCCCATAGGGCATGATGCATCGAAATATCTAAACTAAAACAATAAAAGTTGTTCTTGGACTTTTTAATATTATTTTTGACATTCAAAGTCAAATATCTCACTTTTATCTTTTTGAGGCTTGGCATTGTTTCACATTAAGCCCTTTCACCGTCACTAGTGTTGCCCAAAATCAGTCTTGGTCTTGCAGCCTTGGTCTTGTTCTTGCGTTTTCGCAAGACCAAGACCAATACCGCTTAATTTTAGCAAGACCAAGACCAATACTTTCCCTGCAAGACTTGAGCAAGAACAAGACTAAGCCTGCGAGACTCTTGCGTCTTGCAGTTAGAACTGAGGGTCGTTTTAGGGAGTATAATATACAGTTCGGCTATATTCTTAGATACTCTACTCTACGAGAAACAAAAAAAAAAATTGTAAATTTTTTTTTTTGAAAAATGGATTTATTAGCATTACGAACAATACCATGAACATACATAGGGAATCAAAATATCCATTAAAAAAACACTTGACACATTTGACATGTACTCAGAGGTCATTATGTATTATAATGCAAAAATAAATTATTTTTTACATTTTTTCCCAGCAGCCGACGTCTTCGCTCTGAGATTAATTGTCCAGGTTTTGAGAATAGTAGTCTTCTAATCATAACATAACATTCCTGCATTGCGACGCCTACAGTAATATCGAATATCGTATACAAACTTTTTAAAAATGTGTCACTTTAGCTAATAGGAAATATACTTAATAATAAGTATATAAATAATTAATTTTTTCATTATTAGTTTTCTAGGAATCCAAACACCGGAAATCTAATCGGTATACATATGTATTATAGTAAGACTATTCTGCATTGTTTATGCTGACTGTGCTATGAGGTCACTCGGCTAAACAAAATTTGCCGAAACAGCGTGGCTATTATATAAAAGTATGATAAGATAATGATACGAGACAAAAGTACAGATAATGCCAGATATCGTGTAAACAAAATACCGAAATATTATTTTAACGATATACATTTCTCCAAGAAATTAATGCACCACCTTAAAAACGGGTCATTTTTAATGTGTAAAATTTCCTAAACCTGTTGTCCGATTTAAGTGATTTTTTTTAATATATTGTCTTATTCTTTATAAATATTGCTATATTCCATTATTGTATACCAATCAAATTGTGTTTTTTATCACTCTGTGGAATATTCTAGCATTATGCTAACTTATTATTTAAGCCTGCAATAGCATACTGAAATTGAAACCCAACTATATCGTCATATTTTCTTAGCATTATGTTTTTTTATTCATTATCTTATATTGGATAATAAAAAAGTTAGGTACTTTTTTAACTAGCCATGTTTTTCATCAATACAGGATGTTTTTAAATAAGTATGGCAAACTTTAATGGGTAATTCTGCACGAAAAAGTAATGACAGTTTGCTTCATAAACGTTTACTTTATAAATGCTTTGTTTGCTAAATAGGGGGTGTTGAAATTTTTCTTACAAACTGACGATTTATTTATTGCTTTAAAACCGGTTATGCAAATGACATTTTGTGGGTTTTAAGAGGTATTTTTAACTTAAGTTAGTTAGAACATAGGCAGGTATCACTTAGATCGTGGGTTCAAACCCCACCCGGTGTCAGTTGTTTAGATATTTATTAATTTGGCTAGTCTTTACTATGGCTATGATATTCAAGCTTAAAATGTACCTCTCTGTTACGTTGTTCTAAGATATGCAATAGGCTAAAGGGCAACTGGGAGACTTGCAAGACTCTTGCTGCAAGACCAAGACTAAGAGCGCAATACCAAGACCAAGATCAAGACCAGGTGTACTGGTGCAAGACCAAGACCAAGACTGTATAAGTCTCGTCTTGGTCTTGCATTTGGGCAACACTAACCGTCACTGTCGAAAGTTCACAGAACTTTCGAAAAAAAATATTTATGACGCGTTAACGTAGCCTCTTTATTTGATATTCTAAAATAATTGGAGAATCCGATTCTTTAGATTCCCAGTACAATCGTTCCTGCTAAACCGGCCGGCCTCTCTATCCAATACATCCTCGCTCAAACACACACATACATACACATCCTCACATACACATCCTCACATACACATTCACATAGTTCTGGCTAATAGTTTCCCAACTATATTCAAAATTCGTTATTAACACGCCATTGACCTAATAGGTTTTGGTTGAACGCTGCACAATTTGGAGATCGGTAAATTATATGGAGTATGAGAGATTCCCCGCTATGAGAGAGTTCAATGGATATAATCGGTTTAGATTGAAAATTGACCCAAGAGGATTCTTTAGTTAAGTGTTTCTCCATAATTTTCATAGAATTTGCACTCATCTTAAATCCAGGTCTTGAAATAATTTATTTTGTGTATGCAGTGAATGTCTAAAGTCTACCCCAAACTATTTTTTGTTGCTAGGTTGGTGAGTAAACGAAGTAAGACAGTTTTTAATAGTCTTCATCATATTGTTTTCACCCAATTTTGAAAAAATGTGAAAACGATGAATTAACGTCCACCTGTCCGTCTGTCTGTCCGTAAACTCAATTCCTCCGTCATTACACCAGGTAGAATGACAAATGAGGTGTCGAATGAAAGCTTGTAACTAAAGGTGAAGAATTTGACCTCAGACATCCGGTTTTAGAAATGCGACCGGAATTACTAATTTAAAGTCACCGGAATAGTACAAGTGATATATTATTCGACGCGCCTTTGCAAGACGAGAACATATATATACTTCCGGTTTCATGACTGTCTGTTCGTCTGTATGTCCGTCCTCGAATATAAATCATACGTTACTAATACAGATAGAATGACAAATGAGGTGTCGAATGAAAGCTTGTAACCCAAAGATGGTATTGTAGATGAGAAATTTGACGTCGGACTTTCGGTTTTAGATTTGCAGCCGGAAGTCCTGTTTTAAAGTCACCGAAATGGTATAAGTGATATATTTTTCGACGTGCCTCAGCAAGATCAGAACAAATGTATACTTTTGGTTTCTATACAATTTCTGATTAAAAATTTCTAACCGGATGTGCCATATTATAGTCGCAGAAATAGTACATGTAAAATATCAATCGAAGAGTATTGGAAAGTCGAGCTTGACTCTCTAGTCCCGGCTTTGAAATCTTTCCCGTTTAAACAATTATGACCAAAAGTTTAGTAAAAATGACTCAAAATTAGTTAAATCCTATATCAATCGACGCAACGTTACATGAAGAATTTAAATATCGACTTCCGGTTCTACATTCGATCACTTTAAGGGAAAACTTAGGACTTACGATGTCCAATTACTTGTTTCAATGGCATGTCAAAACAATCTGATTATTCGATATATATTTTTCAAATTGAGAATATGGCAATAAGCGGAAAATTACGTGCATTCCTTATTGTTTGCCTTTTCCTTTAGTTCAATTTTTGTTTACGTATTTATTAGTAATGAAAATAATTTGCTAGCAAGCGGAAAAATAAGACGATATTTGAAGAATTGTATTATTGTAATTTAAACGGTATTTTCATTTTGAATTATAAAAATACTGTCATTGTTATATTTTTATTTCACAAATCTTATTTTTCATGACAACCAATCCATCCACCAAGAATTAAACAATATTAAAAAACTACATTAGAATATTGATTATTTTAATTATTATAATAATTGTTTTCCATGTTTTCATCGAAAAAAAAAAAAGATTTCTGCACTTACAACTTTTATAATTTCAAAAATTATACACCCGGATGTGGGTGGGAATGGAAAATTTTATGGTCCTGAACGAAGAATTTAAATCTGCATTAAAAATATAAATTTGCATATAAGATTATTATTTCAAAGTTGCTTTTTGTCCCATTTTTAGGGAGTGTTTAGTATCATGTTTATGAAATATAATTACTTTGAAACTGGATTTCAGAAAGATATTAGACCGTTTCCAAAATTTTCAGACAAATCAGAAAAAATCGTGTTTTTTAACGATTTTCTTTAGATCAATCGTTTGGGTCAAATCCAAATCATTAGACGGTCATTTGACTGCTTTTTCTTCAATGCAAATGAATGAAAATTTGCAGACATATGCATCCGCGGGAACAATACACGAATAGTTAGTCAATATTTTTTTTATGTTTACTAATTGTTTAAATAAAAAAAACGATTTTAAGAAAAAATGCTTAAATCCTCTTGTTTTTTACAATGTAGAAACTTAAAACTTCTACAGATTGTAGCTAATTATATGAACCATATATAACTTCACATTTTACGTTAATTGTTTACGTTATGCTTCATAAATAAACAATAAGTTTAAAATTTTTGCCGATTTCGACCACTTTTCATGTTTGTACATCATGTTTATAAACATCCTAAGCGTCGACGATTTTGAACGCTTATATGGTTGTTTATACAGGGTGTCCCAAAAGTAGTGGAATGGTCGAATATTTCGCGAACTAAATATCGGATCGAAAAATTGAAAAATACGTGTTCAGTCATTTTCAAAAATCTATCCAATGACACCAAACACCAACTCCCACTACACCCCTGGAAGTGGGGTGGAGGGTAACTTTAAAATATCAAATATAAACCCCTAGTTTTTCTTGCAGATTTGGATTCGTTGCGTAAAAGTAAGCAACTTTTATTCAAGACATTTTTTCGAACTGTGGATAGATGGAGCTATAATTGAGAAAAACGATTTATCCTGATACCATAGGTAAATTATAGAAACGGTCTAATATCTCGAGAAATACACTTCCAAATGAGAAACCAAAAAAAGGTTTTTAACACTTTTCGAAAACCTATCGAATAACACTAAACATGACCCTCCAACCCACCCCCTGGAGGTGGGGTGGGGGGGTAACTTTAAAATCCTAAATAGCAACCCCCACTTTTTATTACAGATTCAGATTCGTCATGAAAAATTAAGCATTTATTCGAAACATTTTTTAGAATTGTTGATAGATGGTGCTTTAATTGGAAAAATACGATTTACTAGCGCCATCTATCAGCAATTTTAAAAAATGTTTCGAACAAATGTTGCTTAATTTTTCATGACGAATTCGAATCTGCAATAAAAAGTGGGGGTTGCTATTTAAGATTTTAAATTTACCCCTCACCCCGTCTCCAGGGGGTGAGTTGGAAGGTCATTTTTGGTGTTTATCGATAGGTTTTCGAAAAATATTAAAAACCTATTTTTTGGTTTCTCATTTGTAAGTGTATTTCTCGAGATATTAGACCGTTTCTATAATTTACCTATGGTATCAGGATAAATGGTTCTTCTCAATTATAGCGCCATCTATTCACAGTTCGAAAAAATGTCTTGAATAAAAGTTGCTTACTTTTACGTAACGAATCCAAATCTGCAAGAAAAACTAGGGGTTTCTATTTGAGATTTTAAAGTTACCCCCCACCCCACCTCCAGGGGGTGTACTGTGGGTTGGTGTTTGGTGTCATTGGATAGATTTTTGAAAATGATTGAAAATGTATTTTTCAGTTTTTCGATCCGATGTTTAGTTCGCGAAATATTCGACCGTTCCACTACTTTTGGGACACCCTATATAAACATCGGCGCTTATTGGTGTCAAATTTCAATGTGATACAAAACAAAACTTCAACCAAAACTCGAATTAAAAAAATTCGTGTTTTTAACGTAGTCTTAGAAAAACCATCGGTAGAGACATTTCGTGCTACAATTAACATTAGAATTCGTTTTGGCCTATTAGTTCAAAGTTTGTTACGAACCCTTAATGGATGGAGTGGAAATTAACAGGGTCTACACCGTGAAATAGTAAAGCATTAGAAGAAATGCAAAGACTGCCAAAACTGTAATAGGTGTAAATAATAATTTTGATTTAAAAAATGTAAGAAGAAATTACAGAAAATGTACAATGTATACACATCCTATATGTATACAGTATAAATGTACAATACATCACTTTTTAAACATGACGATATGTTTTAATGTGTGAAAAGTGTAAGATTAAAAAGTAAAAAATAAAAAAATATGAAAAAAAAATTTTAAAAAACGCTTTTCTTTAGTTACGAGTGACTAAAATTAAAAAAATTATAAAAAAATCAACTAAAAAGCACAAAATTCAAACTCCAAGGAATATTCGAAAAAACTGTTAGATAGATTAAATATATATACAAAAATCTCACACATTCGTTAAAAAATTGAAAAAATCTAATACATTGGTTAAAGAAAAGCGTGAGGAGCGTCTTCATCGAATAAACGGTTTGAGAATAGATACTTTTTTACTTTTCGCGCCTCATTCTTTTCTTTAACGAATGTGTTAGATTTTTTCAATTTTTTACCGAATGTGTGAGATTTTTGTATATTTAATCTGTCTAACAGTGTTTTTCGAATAATCCTTCGAGTTTGATTTGTTTTATTTTTTGCTTTTTAGTTGATTTTTTATATTATTTTTAATTTTAGTCACTCGTAACTAAAGAAATGTGTTTATTTTTTTTTTCATATTTTTTTATTACCATTATAACGCCATCTAATATCCATCAGCAATTCGAAAAAATGTCTTACATAAAAGTTATTTACTTTTTCAGAATATTCCAAATATGCAATAAAATGTAAGTGTTCCTATTTAAGATTTCAATAATATTAGCCAGGGAGGTAGTGTCAAATTTGACCGGAGCATGTTAGCATGACTGCTTTCTTTTTATTTAGTTAGGTATTTCAAAGCTTATTCACAAATAATGTGTCAGTTGGCCCAAAACCGGGGATTTTAGACAAGAAAAGGTAAAATATGAAACTTGATGGAAAAACGCTACAACTTATATCAAATATTTATCTACGTGACTTACAACTCTTAAAATAGCCTTGCTGACTTCTCTCCTAGCTTTCACTCAGGCAATCCGGGTTCAAATCCTGGCGTTGAAATTTTTTTTGTTTTTAAAATTGACATTTTATTTTGAAAAATAATTATTTTATAATACCACGTTTGTATTATTTATACGAGACAATATAAAAAAATCTGTATGTCTTTTATAGAGTTATGCATATAACTTATGAAATAGAACTATGCATTTGATCATAAATATTATGATTGACCTTAATAAGCAAAGTTGTTGTAAATGAACCCCTGAAGCTTCCTGAGTTAGTACGACCAATCTAAGTGAAAAAGGGGGCCTCCCCACCCCCTCCCGACTTTCTTTTTTATTTTTTGGACAAACTGTTTTTTCTTAATGTAATATGATGTAGAACCAAAAGATACATACAACCCTAATTTTTCACTTTTCTATCACCAACTCTTATTTTTTAATAGCAATCTAAATATTTCCCTGTTCTCTATAATAGGTATATAAAAATGGATGTCTGTCTGTATGAGGAGCGAGTTAAATTAATACTAAATAGCTTTGTCATGGAATATATCCAGTGGTTACAACTAATTCCTTCCAAATGGAATATATCCAATAGAAAATAGCTATTGAAAGTGTGCAAATCAATCAAAACACAATAAATCCAGTATTTCGATGAATAACGCCCTTATTATAAAAATAATTCTTTTTCAAAATATAATGTCAATTTTAAAAACAAAAAAAAATTCAACGCCAGGATTTGAACCCGGATTGCCTGAGTGAAAGCTAGGAGAGAAGGCAGCAAGACTATTAAGAATTTTAAGTCACGTAGATAAATATTTGACATAAGTTGTAGCGTTTTCCTTTAAGTTTCATATTTTACCTTTTCTTGTCTAAAATCTCCGGTTTTGGGCCAGCTGAAGCATCATTTGTTAATAAGCTTTGGAATACATAACTAAATAAAAAGAAAGCAGCCATGCTAAAATGCTCCGGTCAAATTTGACACTACCTCCCTGGCTATATCTCCACCCCACCCCATGACGTGGAGGTGTAGGGGGTCATGTTTGTGTTACTAGATAAATGTTTAAAACATATTGAACACGTGTTTTTCAGTTTTTCGATCCAATGTAAATTTCGGGAAATATTCGACCGTCCCTCTTCTTTTAATACACCCTGTATATAGGACACATTTTGTATATTTTAAACCAAATATAAACGATTTTAACTGGATATTTAAGCACATATATTTATAAAAGCGATAAGCAAATTTTTATATCGTTTGCCCTTTTCACTTCTTACGTTAATCCCCAAAAATGTACATAACTGATAAACGGTATTCTATTGACAAAATCTTTAGCAAATAATTAGCCGTAAAGAGGGCAAACAGCTTTTTGGCTTAATGAAAAACTAATTTATGCAAAATTCGAACAATTTTCGTGAAAACAAACAAAAAACCTGTTAAAAAATCTGAGTCTGTGTACACACAAAGGCTCGAAAGCCATTTTGACAGGGCAGGGTGTTCACCCTTGGAGAAAATATGATTGTGAATTTTCGCAACCCTTCAACAAGGGTGAGCTTCATTTGAATATCGGAGGAAATCTATAACTCTGTGTCCCACTCAGATATTAGATATTAGAAATTTTAAGGGTCTTGGTTGCTGCAGAGGCGGATAACTACAAGACAAAAATATTTATTTTATAAAGTATTAAGTACAAAAATAGTTTTCTAGTCTTTCGTTAAAAATTTTTAATACATTTTGCATGCCAATTGAAGAATAAACGGAAAAAAATAAGTCTACTTTCGTCTACCACTATTAAAAGTTACACAATGTATGTGTTAAGGTTTTCTGAAGAAATTTTGTCATCATGCATACATCTTAGCAGAAAAAATTGAAGATCTTCAGATAATGATGACCAGAATAGCGGAGTATGAAGAAGAATACGATATAACAATGAACGTTCAGAAGATACAATTTATGAGAATATCTAAACCTCTAAGTAATAACGAGAATCGTTTCATAAATGAAACCAATGTCGAACGAGTAAACTAATAAGCATATCTTGGAACAATGGTCAAACTCCAAAAATGATTACTTCCAGGATATCAAAATCAGAATAGAAAATGCTAGAGCAGAGTTTGACAAAATTAGAAGAGTGCTCTGAATTTTAATGAAAAAACTGGAATCTTAAATGAATGAAATGGAAATCTTTTAATACAATAAAAACAAAAAAATTGGAATATCTCGGACAATAATTATACGGGGAGAGAGACATAACTTGCTCCAATTAATTATGCAGGAAAAGTTTCAAGGAAAAAGAAGCATAGGCAGATGTGTAATATCATGGCGGCGCAACCTGAAAAATGGTACAGATGTACATCAAATGAACTTTTCAAAGTAGCCGTCTCTAAAATCCGAATAGCTATTATGATTGCCGACCTTTGTCGCGGAGATGGCACTCGAAGAAGAAGATGAAATTTTCAAGTGCTTCATATTAATCAGCGAATGTGAGTTGTCAAACTAACCTGGATATTATAACTTTACTATACATAATTTATTAGCTACAATATCCACTGGTTTATACTTCCGAATACTTAGCAGCCAAAATCAAGAAGGATCCTTTATCACTTAAGGGGAGCAATAAATATCAGCAAAAATGCTAACGGTGATACAATCTTGCTAGCAGGTATAGTTGTAATCAAATTATTGTAGCTAACCTTAATCTTAAGTTTATTTCAAAGTTATTTGTGTTTGAGTGGTGTGGTTATGTTTCCGGCAGAGGTAGAAAGTATTAAAAAATGTTAATCTATTTTACATTTAATTATTATACCTGCTATTCAGTATGTTGACCTATTGAATCTTAACGACAATACTCAAATACAAATGACTTTTTAATAGGATTAAGATTACGGTTGCAGTAAAAACTTGATGGCAACTGTACTGCTTATGTTAACGAAGGCAAACTTGAATCTGCATAAGGTCTGTATGATACAGAAGGCCTCAATGAATTGGCTTTTTATAAACTTGGTTATATTTAAAATTGGTTAGAGTAATTTCGACAAGAAATACACTGAAAGAGATGCAAGATAAAAATAATAATTCAAGATTAATAAAAGTTGCTTATTCTTTAATTAATATAGCCATAGAGGAAGATAAACTAGTAGATGCCCATTAAATTTACCAATGACTTGTAGACAAACATTACTGCACTCCATTGTTGTTTAACATAAGATTTAATATATGATTCAAACAATGTTTGCTATTGTTATTATTCTTGCATTGTTTTTCTTGTTTCAACATTTGTTTTAACATTATGTATATTCTGTAAAAAATAGAAATGGTCACATATTGTACAAGAGTCATCAATTAGTGGGATATGCAGATGATGTGGCAATTGTAGCGACGAGTGAAAAGATACTGAAAGAGATAACAGAAAGATTAGTAAATGAAGCGTATAAGTTGGGTCAATAAATAAATCAAAAGAAAAACAAGGCTATGAAAGTAGGAAGAGAAAGGAAGGATGGGAGAAAGTTTAAGGTGAGCACACAATTAGGAGAGTTTGAGTTTGAGGAAATAGACGAATTTGTATATCTAGGATCAAGGACAACAAACAATTTTGAAGAAATGAAAGAAATTGATGCCAGATTAAGTAAAGCCAATCGATCTGAGGGAGCCATGAATTATTTACTAAGATCAAAGCAGCTGTCATGTAATACGAAATTCAGGATTTATAAGACTATAATAAGACCAACAGCGATATACGGATGTGAGACATGGATACTCAACCAAACAACAAAAGGAACAGTTAGAAGATGGGAGAGGAAAATACTCAGAAGGATATTAGGAAAGAAGAGAACAGAGGAAGGGTATATAAGAAAGACAAATGAGGAAATTTAGAATATTTACAAAGAGCCAAAAATAGACAGCGTAATAAAATCAAGAAGGTTGCATTGGCTGGGTCATATAGAAAGAATGAACGACGACTGAGTGTCAAGAAAATTGCAGGGTTAGTACCAGATTATAAAAGAAAGAGAGGAAGACCACGAAAACAATGGATAGATGCGGTAGTGGAAGACCTAAAAGAAAAGGAAATAACAGACTGGAAGAAGTTGACAAGTAACACAAAGCTGTGGAAAAGAACAACAAGGCTGTGGGCCTTGTTGTCTAAAAGACCTATAAATAAGCTACCTGTAAAATTCATTAATATTATAAACCAAAAATTGATTACCTTTTTTACTAAAACAAATTTCTCTCCACTGAAGAGGCGTTTTATAATGATTTAATAACCTTCCTTTTGATATTTATGTTTTGATTTGGATAGTAATTTATTTTTATATTTCTTGTTTTTGTCGAGATTAAGACATCCAGGAGAGGTAATGCGTATTCATAAATTTCTTTGCTATACTAAACTTTTAATTTACGAAGGCATAAGAAGAATTCTATTTGTATATTCCCACCATATTGTGAGTTTTATATAGTGTTTAAGTATAATATTTGTTCCAAATTTTTTTATAAATATTTCTACGAAACGTCTATGGATATCCGCCTCAAGTGAACCAAAGTAGAAATCTGCGGTCTCTACTCCACTCGATTGAAAGGAGTATAGATTAGCATACTTTTGTGTTATGAACCAAAAAGCATCATTCAAAATACTATGAATTATATACAAGGGCTACAGAAAGCACAAGAATAGAACAAAGTGGAATTGATGTTAGTACAAAACAGAGAGCTTACATTTGATTGTTGATTCTTTGTTTGGATAATACTATCTTTTTAAACTGGTGACAAATTAATTTTTGATTGATTTGAAGATTGACCATGTAAATTTTATAGAAGATATCTTTGTAATACTTCCAATGATTGTCATACAATTTTGGATTTACTTCGCGATAAGATGTTAAAGAAACCTACAATTTTTTAAAGATTGCAAAGTTTTTAGTGGCTTTTTCACTCCTTCATCTTCTGAACAAAAAGAATATTAAATTCCATATTATATTTGTGATATATGAATATTTTGTGATACTTCATGTAGTGTTTTATATACTTTTTTTAAAATTATGTGTTCTTGTTGTATCTATGCCATACGATAAATAAAAAAATAAAAAATTAAATTCCAAAGTTCTGCGGTCATCAGACTCCTAATTCGAGGAGATAGATATGAAAAAAATACTTCAGTTACTCATCAAAGGCAAAATTCATAAAAAGAGGACAATAGGATGAAGAAAGAATTCCTGGCTCCAGAATCTATGCCGATGGAACGGCGCAATCAGAAGAGAAGAAGTTAAGAAATAACAAACTTTGGCACATGACAGATTGTGTTGTATAAATACAGAAAAGTTTACTGCATACTATAATATAACACCAATAATATTTTTACATATTAAAACCTTGAATTTATAGGCTAACAAATTGGCAGAGTTTTCAGCTTCTTTTAGAAGAGAAAATAAATCTGAAAGTTTCACTAAAAACTAGATATAAACTTGATGAAGAAAAGGAATCTTTTGTTAAACAAATTCAGAAGGCTGCGTGGAATAACTCACCTGAATTGATTCACAGAGTTAAAGTTGATAATTACCCTAAAGAAACTCAGAAAGACCTGGTAGTGCTCTAGCGCCCCATCTGATAAAACTAAAGTAAATAATGCTACTCAACAGCTTAAAAGAGAGATTACCTCTGGAATAATCAGTTGTGCTATTTCCACTAAGAAATTGAAATGACCGATCCTCCTAAATACAAATAGAAGCTGGGCAAAAAACAATTTAGAGAATGGCAATAGATTTGCTGAACATCTCGAGAAAACAATCCAGCCAAATGAAGGCGATAACACACTTGAATGTAAAAATGTCACACAGGAAGAATGTGAAAATAAACTAGTCATTCCAAAAGAAGTATAAACTGAAATTAAATCTGGCAAAAAGGGTTTGATTTAATTACTGGGGTAATCTTAAACCAACTCCCTAAAAAGCTATAGTAAAGCTGACATATCTTATAAATGCCTCGTTCAGATATTCACAACATCTGGAAGGTGGCTGAAATCATAATTAGAGTTGCACAAGTTTGACTTGACTGTTTGAACTTGACTTGAGTTTGACTTAATTTCAAGTCAAACTCAAGTCAATCCTTCTGACAAATATTTCAAGTCAAGTCAAACTGGTCAATCGTACAGGTTTGAAAATTCAAACTGTTTGTCATACTAGTTTGAAAGAGTTTGAAAAATAATTTATTTAGTAGATATACTTTTTTGTCGAGATAGACATGTTATTAGTTGCCAATAAAGATAAGAACATTAATAATACAATGAGTGCCACATAAAAGTAAAAATGTTCAATGTGTTTTAATTTAAAACTTTTAAATGTAGATATTTATTTTTTTCGAATCCTGAGAAAACTAATAAGTATTTTTGAAAAATTTAAACGCAGAATGAAAGATTGCGTTATTACCGAGGGCCGAAAGTCTCTTAGAATAAATAAAAAGTTTGTTTTGAATGAAATATTCGCAATTAATAACAACACTAAATTTTCCTTTTTATGTTCACCAATGTAACTTATTAAAGTAAACATTATAGAAATTTTCAGGGATGTTCTTCCCTCAGAAATAATGTAATCTTTCATGCTGCGTTTAATTTTTTTTTAATTCTTATTACTTTTCTCAGGATTTGAAAAAAATTAATACATTTAAAACACATTGAACATTTTGATAAGCGACATGTTACGCCTATGCCCTTAAGGGTTACAATAAAATAAGACTATTTGGTTTTTCAATGGACAGCTCAAAATAAAATTATTTGGAATTTTTATGACTTTCTTTTATTAAAAAAGGCATTTATTTATTTTGGGCCAGTTCGAAAAAACATGTGGTACCAAGCTGCTAGTTCACTCGAAAATATGTACCACAATACAAAAGTTAGTATTGCTGTATATTCCTTGGTATTTCTTTAAAATTCAAAACTAACCATAGGGTTATTAGACCTAGATCCCGCGTACCAAAAAAAAAGTTGATTAATAGTAAGCTGAAAATTTGTTAATAGCTTAATGGTGTCTAGTCGGACAAACTTTGATGTACGGGAACACTGGAACAGGGGAAGTTTTAATTGTGGAACAGTTTAGAAATTTGGAACGTCAGATTACGAAAACGTCCCATGTATTTTGTCGGTCAGAACATCCAATTGATTTGTTACCCTTTCATTAAACTCTCATTAAAAAATCAGACTGCTATTACTAACCAACATGATTCCTCTCATTTGACATGTTCTTCGTGTTCCACTCATTAAAATGCCCAGTTGGTGATAAACATCAGTCTGATTTTTGCATGAGAGTTTAATGAAATGGTAACAAATCAATTGGAAGTTCTGTCCGACAAAATACATGGAACGTTTACGTAGTGTGACGTTCCAAATTTTTAACCTTTTCCACAATTAAAACTTCTTCTGTTCCAGTATTCCCATACATCAAAGTTTGTCTGACTAGACACCGTTAAGCTATTAACGAACTTTCAGCTTGCTATTAATCAACTTTTTTTTGGTACGCGGGATCCAGGTCTATATGGTTTTATATCTACAATTTAAATTTTTTTCGGATACAGGCTGCAAATATTGGGTTTAAATTAAAAAAAAATTAATCTATAAATATGCATTAAGCTTTCTTAATAATTATTAATTATCCTAACTGGCGCGTTTATTGGGTTTTATTTGTCTGTCTGCTGTTTAAATATCGTATCAGCTAATACATTTCTATGTTTTTATAATCAATTACTTTCAATGGGAAATAAGCCACAATTTTACCAAAAAAATTATTTTATTAACGTTTAGAAGCCCAAATCGGGTTTTGTTGTCAAAGTACAAAATACTGCTAAAATGAACAAATATAAATACAATATAAATAATTCAGATTAGATAAATTACAAAATACTACTATAATAAACAAATATAAATACAATATAAATGAGCCAGATTAAATAAATTATTAGAAGAATTTTTTTACTTAGCAACAACATTTTTGTTTATTTTAGTAGTATTTTGTATTTTGACAACGAAACCCGATTTGGGCTTTGAAACGTTAATAAAATCACTTTTTTGTTAACATTGTGGCTTATTTCCCATTAAAAGTAATTGATTATAAAAATGCCAGAAGAAAATAGCTTCAAAACAACATTTCTATGTTTATTCAAATTTGTAAAAAAAAATTTTTTTGGACCTTGTTGGGAGGGGGTATTTCCCCTACCCGCACCCCCCTGTTGATCCGCCAGTGAACAAAAAAGCGTAGGCGGTCTCATTTAAAATTGAAAATAAACACGTTGCATAATATTCAAACTTTTCAAACTGTTTGAAGATGTTTGAATTCAAGTCAAACCTAAAGATATCGAAATCAAGTCAAGTCAAACTTTTTTACAAAAAAAGTTTGATTTTCAAGTCAAGTCAAGTTTGTTGAGTAAAATCAAACTAGTTTGACTTGATGCATCTCTAATCATAATGATCCATAAACCTGGAAAACAAGCAAATACAGTATCATGGTGCAGGCCGATTTCTTTACTACCTCTTATCTCGAACCTATATGAGAACCTATTGCTGAAAAGACTGAAACATCTCATAGACGCTATTGCTCTAATTCCATCACACCAGATTGGGTTTCGAGAAAATTATTCAACTATCAACCAAGTCCATAAAATAACAGATATAATAGAGAGGACACCAGAAGAAAAGAAATAATTTGCTCCGCTGTCTTCCTTGACGTGGTGAAAACCTCTGATAAAGTATTTTGCCAAGACAATACACAGAACTATTGAAATCTTATATATCAGATAGAGTTTTCAGGGTTAAGCAACAAGAAGCCTACTCGGAACTAAAAGAAATCAATGCAAGTGTACCACAAGGTAGTATGATAGGACCAGTCCCGTACCTTTAATACACTAGTGGTATCTCTGACTTAGATCTATGCAAGAAAACTACAAGTCTCTGTTAACAGACTTAACAAGTGGACTAAATGATGACTTATTAAATTAAACGGATGAAGTCAGTGCACATTAATTTTATAACCAATAAAAAACAACTCAGGAATTACATTAAACGTTAGGTTACTCTGGAGGGCCCATGTTAAAAAGAAAAGAGAACAGCTTTACATCAAGTATAAAAAGATGTACATGCTGGCTATTGGGAAGAAAATTCACTCTGTCAGTCTACAAAAAAACATTTTGTATAAACAGATTTTTCGTCCTCTCGTTGTCCTTATGCCCTATCCATCACCTATCCATCTTTTACCCTTTTCTTCCACACCTTCCGGTCTCCTACCATTCCCTTCATCTGTTGCACTGTTTTCCCTCTCCTGGTCCCGATTTCGTCGATTTGTTGCATTTACCCTTTTCTAGGTCTACCCCTTCTTCTTTTCCCCCCGTCTTTTGGCATCTGTAACCTTCTTTACTAAGTAGTCTTTCCTCTATCCTATAAACAGATTCTAAAACATTTATTGACATTTTTACATCCAGTTGTAAGGTTGCACTAGTAAGCATCTCATTATATTGTCAACGCTCCTTGTTACTACATATAAGAACAGTGAACTCCATAGGGCCCTAGAAATGAATACAAGAGAAGAACATTGAAAAGTGACGAACAACGACTCCTTGAACACGTCAATGTTAAGGCCAAGGCTTCGATAACAAGGATCTGGTAAAAAGACTCAAGCGGAAGAAACCCTTTCAAGCTAGTTAAGTGAAAAGCAGAGTAGGTATAGTGCAAGTGAGAGTACAGGTTAATATTTGTGCAATGCAGTAACAGAATATAAGGGATACTAGTGAGTTAGTCCCTAGTCTTAATAGGCGAACGGCAGCAACTCCCAACTTTCAGGTAAATGATGAATTTTGATCATTCTTTATGTTTTCAAGGTCGCTAAATCCGAATATGAAGTTTATTTTTATCTAAAATTGGTTAAATATGTACAAAAATCAAATTTTAACAAATTTTAAGCAATAATGCGAAATGTCAATTTTGATAATTTTTCATATTTTACTCGCTGTATCTTTGGTCGCCGTAAATATTTCCTTTTGAAAATTATACTGTATCATCTTTAAAGTATTTAGATAACATTGAAATTTGTCCCAAATGCTTAAAAAATTAAAAAAGGAGTCGTTAATTTTTAAACATTTTGTCGTCATATTTTGTTAGTTTCATGTTGACTTAAAAAAGTTGAGTGACAAACTTTTAGATTATACTTTTTAAACAATTAGAGTAATTGAAATTAAAAATATAATAAACAATATTTTAAATCTAAGACTTTTCGCTAATAAACTGCTTTGTGGCTGCATCCTGTATCTCAGGTTTTTACAATATATAAACACAGAGACAACGAAAATAGGAGAAAGCAAATAGAGGACACTTTGGCCACGCATTTACCTTCCCTTCGTCAAGGAAAAGGACCGAAAGACAGTTTATAATACTCAGTTCAGAGTAAAGATGAAAAAGAGATAACGGCAGTTTTGTTTTAATTTGATTCAGAGTTGGACCACCATCTCCAGGTAGCTATTTCTGCATCCCATGCGTCCTCGGTGGAGCTATGCAGTCACAACTCTGAAACAAACATTAACAACCCTGTCTATTTAAGGCGAACCATCGCGATGCAATGATTCCACATTTTGAGACGCAATCTATCGACATCTCTCACAATACGAGGAAAACACCGAAAAGCCCCAGATACAAATTTTACTACCTTTTAAACAATTAATAAGGTGGAATCATTGCATCGCGATGGATCGCCTTAAATAGGCAGGGTTGTTAATGTTTGTTTCAGAGTTGTGACTGCATAGCTCCACCGAGGACGCATGGGATGCAGAAATAGCTATCTGAAGATGGTGGTCCAACTCTGAATCAAATTAAAACAAAACTGCCGTTATCTCTTTTTCATCTTTACTCAGAACTGAGTATTATAAACTGTCTCTCGGTCCTTTTCCTTGACGAAGGGAAGGTAAATGCGTGTCCAAAGTGTCCTCTATTTGCTTTCTTCTATTTTCGTCGTCTCTGTGTTTATATATTGTAAAAACCTGAGATACAGGATGCAGCCAGAAAGCAGTTTATTAGCGAAAAGTCTTAGATTTAAAATATTGTTTATTATATTTTTAATTTCAATTATTCTAATTGTTTAAAAAGTAGTAAAATTTGTATCTGGGGCTTTTCGTTGTTTTCCTCGTATTGCGAGAGATGTCGCTAGATTGCGTCTCAAAAGGTGGAATCATTGCATCGCGATGGTTCGCCTTAAATAGACAGGGCTGTTAATGTTTGTTTCAGAATTGTGACTGCATAGCTCCACCGAGGACGCATGGGATGCAGAAATAGCTATCTGGGGATGGTGGTCCAACTCTGAATCAAATTAAAACAAAACTGCCGTTATCTCTTTTTCATCTTTACTCAGAACTGAGTATTATACACTGTCTCTCGGTCCTTTTCCTTGACGAAGGGAAGGTAAATGCGTGGCCAAAGTGTCCTCTATTTGCTTTCTTCTATTTTCGTCGTCTCTGTGTTTATATATTGTAAAAACCTGAGATACAGTATGCAGCCAGAAAGCAGTTTATTAGCGAAAAGTCTTAGATTTAAAATATTGTTTATTATATTTTTAATTTCAATAACTGTTTATATATTCAATTGTTTAAAAAGTAGTAAAATTTGTTTCTGGGGCTTTTCGTTGTTTTCCTCGTATTGCGAGAGATGTCGCTAGATTGCGTCTCAAAAGGTGAAATCATTGCATCGCGATGGTTCGCCTTAAATAGGCAGGGTTTTTAATGTTTGTTTCAGAGTTGTGACTGCATAGCTCCACCGAGGACGCATGGGATACAAAAATAGCTATCTGGAGATGGTGGTCGAACTCTGAATCAAATTAAAACAAAAGTGCCGTTATCTCTTTTTTAGATTATAATTGTAACCAACACAGTATTCAAACATAAGTCTTGAAGTAGTTTTCTGGAAAATTTCAAGTCAAAATGTGCATTGGAAAAAAGTTATTTGACTTTATAGACGAGTGGCACTCCCCCAAAAACGCTTATTTCTCGAGATACTAACCAAGGTGTGGTGAATGGCTAATTTTGGTCATAATTTATGTTTTTGATGGTGCTGAAAACGAAAATGAGGTTTATTTTGAATTTTAACTGGGGGAACATTGTCAAAATCGCAATTTTACCCTAAAAATGAAAAAAAATGAAATTACGTTTTTTTGCATTTAACTCGATACAACTCTGTTCCATTTCAATATTTTTTTCTGCAAATGTTGTTATATATTTGTTAGCTTTCTGAAGACAATGGGACCTGTCTCAATCTTTCAGTCTTATTATAATAAAAGTTATGAATTTTTTAAAGTAAAAGGTGAAGATTCCTGAATTGAAAAGTTTAATCGCAAAAGTTGAGTGACAAAATTTGAAATTTAGCTTTTTAATGAAGTTTATGTTAAAATATATAATACAAAGAATAAAACGCTTTATACAAAAAAATGGTTGCAACTTTAAAATGGCTGCATAATTTAAAAAAACTTGATCTTATTTTTTTATTTTTAGGGTAAAATTGCGATTTTGACAATGTTCCCCCACTTAAAGTTCAAAAAAACCTCATTTTCGTTTTCAGCACCATCAAGAACATATATTTTGACCAAAATTAGCCATTCACCTCGCCGTGGTCAGTATCGCGAGAAATAGCGTTTTCTGAGGGAGTGCCACTCGTATATAAAGTCAAATAACTTTTTTCCTATTGCATATTTTGACTTGAAATTTTCCAGAAAACTTCTTCATGACTTATGTTTTAATGCTGTGTTGGTTTAAATTATAAACTAAAAAGTTTGTCATACAACTTTTTTAAGTAAACATGAAACTAACGAAATCTGAGGACAAAATGTTTAAAAAAAGAACCCCTATTTTAATTTTTTTTAATATTCCGGATAAATTTCATTGTTATGTAAATACTTCAAAGCCAATACAGTATAATTTTCAAAAGAAAATATTTACAGAGACCAAAGACACAACGAGTTGAATTTGAAAAATCATGAAAATTGATTTTTCGCATTATTGATTAAAATTTGATTTTTGAACATATTCCACCAATTTTAGATAAAAATAAACTTCATATTCCGATTCAGCGACCTTGAAAATATAAATAATGACGAAAATTTACTATTCACCTATCATGGTCGCTTTTTCGATTTCTAAAGCCTGATTCTCATTAGACGTGCAAGGAACCGGACCGGCAACGGCAAGGCACATGCTCGGCAAAGATTGTTTCGAAAAGAACGTCGCATGCAAAGCCCGTCGCTTGCCGGTGCCTGGCACGCATAGTGTGAATTACATCCCGTGAAGTACATAAGATTTTATGTAAAATGTATCTTGCCGAGCCGATGCCTTGCCCATGCCGAGCACTTGCCTTGTATGCTAGTGAGAATCAGCCTTTAGCCTCAAATTAGGGGTGTGCCGCTCGCCAATAAGTTTTTAATAGTAATTTAGCCTAGAAAAGAATTGCTCATTGGTCATTATTTTTTTATCAGAGTGTTATGTTCTGAAACAACTTGGTGTTTATTAAATAAGAAAAATACCTTAAACATTTTAATTAAAACAGTAAAAAAAGAGGAACATTTATAATTAAATATTTGTCGAATTTATCAAATTCTTTGCCGAAATCGAATTAGAGGGGGACAATAAACAGCAAATTAACTAAAAACATTAAAACCGATAAATCTCTCTTGTGCGAAGGTCGAACCCCGAAATTACATCGAATACTAGCAAATACCCGCACCACACGCTGGACACTCACCCTCATAAATTACTGCAAATATTCAAATAATTAGCACCATGGTCTCGACACTATTAACTACAATTATATTGTACCAGCGAACAAATGATCTATACCGCATTAAAATTAACTTTGTAGGTAAAATACTAATAACTCAATTTGTAATTAAAGTAAAATTACAAAAGCTATGCCAAATCATATGGTCATTAAGAAGGGACGAAACGTTGTTAATTATCGGACCCGTGGAAGTGGTGTGGAAACGGCAATTTCGAACTTTTCGATTTATGCGTTGCTATAATTTGGTCCTTTGCTTTTTCGACGAAAATATTTGTGTTGGATCGGATAATTTGAATACCGCTGTTGAAACTTGCTTGTTTTATTGCTTTTTGGGTAATAAAATGCATTACAATTTAGTCACTGCAAAGGAATTGTACATGAAACAAACAAGATCCTATACTAGAAGAAGGTAAAGGTGTGAGATGTAAGATGTAGTATCATTTAGAACCGCAAATTAACAATGAGAAAATTTGATAAGTACCATATTAGTATATAGTACATAATAAACAGTTTAAGGAGTTAACTTGATTGGATACGTACATAAGAAGTTAATAATGGGATTTACTGCTTCACGAAAGACATGTTGCTTATCTACGAGACAAATCCAACATCATTATCATCAACAGCTATTCCATCCTACGTCGGATGTAAGCCTCCCTTAGGTGTGCCCATTTATTTTTATATTTTACAGTTTAATTTAAATACTGTTTGGAATCTTCAAAACGCTGAGAGTGCTAAGAAACATCTTCTATTTACATCACCTTTTAGGTTAAGCTTTGACACTTCAATTTTTTTATCCAAAGTATGTATGTATTAAAGAAGAAAACCCCGTGGTTTAGAGAGGAAGGAGGAAGTTAAGATAAAATGTGAAGAAAAGAAGAAAGCCTTTTTACAATACAGAAACAAACACAACAAGCATACGGCATACAACCACTACAAACGAATCAGAAACGAAACGAATACTTTAGTGAGGCAAATAAAAAGGGAGCATTGGCAGAGTTTCTCAAAACAGATGGAACACGACTTCTACGGAACACAAAAAGAAGTATGGAGAATGATCAGAGGGCAAAGAAAGGAGATGAACGAGTTAATAAAAGCGAAACACATTCAGAAGGAAACATGTGCAGACTACTTCCGATCTCTATTTGCTAAAGGTGACGATAATGAACCACCAACACCTGAAGTTACAACAAACGAAGAAATAAACATCGAGGAGGGAGAGTCAAAGGAAGCATTAAGAAAATTAAAAAATAGAAATTCTCCAGGAGAGGACAAAATATCGAACGAACTCCTAAAGTACGGAGGACAAGATGTCACTAAACAACTATTAAAACTAATACAAAAAATAATAGAACAAAACACAATACTACAATAATGGAGATCAAGCCTCTCTTCAAAAAAGGAGGCAAATCGGACCCGGAGAATTACAGAGGAATTAACTTATTAAACACCACATTAAAATTAGCAACAAAAGTTATAACAAACAAATTGAATGAAATTATAACATTAGCAGAAGAACAACAAGGCTTTAGGTCGGGAAGGTCATGCACTGACGCTATATTTATAATGAGGCAAGTTCAAGAGAAATCGTTGGAATACAACAAACCGGCATATTTATGTTTCGTGGACCTTAAAAAAGCATTTGACAGGGTCATATTAAAGGACGTTATCCATTTGTTATACTCGAGATAGGAACCTCTAGGAATAATTAAAACGATCGAAAACATCTACCAGAACAACACAATAAAAGTAAAAGTGGACGATGAATTAACTGACCCAATTGAAGCCGGCAATGGGATAAGACAGGACTCATTGAGTCCTTTATTGTTCAACCTGATCATGGACGAAATAATAAAAAAATTAAGAACTAAAAAAGGATACCAATCGGGAGAAGAACAACTTAAAATAATCTGCTATGCGGACGATGCAATACTAATATCTCAAAGTGAAGATGATATACAAAATATGCTGCACCAATTCAACATAATCGCCAGAAAATTTAACATGTTAATTTTCAGAATTTAGAGAATTTTCAGGAGAAAAGCAGAATTTACAAAACAGTCATCAGACCAATAATGACATACGCGGCAGAAACACGACCCGACACAGAGAGGACAAAAAGATTGCTCGAAACAGCGGAGATAAAAACCCTTCTAAAAATCGATGGTAAGACTATATGGGACAGAGCTAGAAGTACAGATATACGACGGAGATGCAAGGTGTATAACATTAATAACTGGGTAAGAAACAGAAGAATAGAATGGAATTACCACATAAGACGAATGAAAACAAATTATAGGATAGTCAGAACAGCGAGAGACGGTTCCCCAATAGGAAGACGATCAGTGGGAAGACCACGAAAACGATGGAACGACAGCTTACTAGAGGCACATTGAAAAAACAGACAGAGTCATGTCTATACAAAAAAAGAAGAAGAAGAAGGAGAAGTATGTATATTACTCAACCGATTATATATTATTATTTTCCAAAGTTGTATTCTCAGTTATATCTAGAGATTCATTTATTAGATATTTACTTTTGCTAGATTTATTTTTAATTATATTCCTTTTGATTTTGTGCTTAAGTCTAATAGCATTGCCCGAAAATCTCCTCTGACTTTTTTATACACATGAAATATAGAAAAAAAAGTACTTTATTATACTAACAGTTTATTAAATCACATTTGATTGAAGGATGAATTTGACAGAAGACCAGGTTGACAAAGACTGCAATGGTCACCAAAATAAAAAATGAAGAGGTGGTTCAAGTACTTCCAAAAAATAAAGAAAGGAAAAGCGGTTGGACCAGATGATATTCCTGAGAAAATGTGGAGAGTCTTAGGAGAGATGGGAACAATTTGCCTCATCATCATCATTCTCTTTGCCTTATCCCTATGCGGGGTCGGCTTCACTAATTGCATTTCTCCACACAATTCTCTCTTGGGTCATATCAATGTTAATCCCCCTTACCAACATGTCCTCCCTTATCGTCTCTCCGACGAATAATATAATAAAAAATTTCCACCTTCGAGATGGGGTGGCAACCACCCCCATAGTAAAAGCGCCTTTCGGCATGATATAGATTTTGATCCTTGGACTATCCACTACTTATTCTCAAATTTTCAAGCAAATCGATCCATTCTGTTAAAATTGCGAGGTGAAAAGCTTCGTTTCCTGGACTATTATTTTCGTGAAAATATTAAATACAACATAAAATTTTGAAATTCATAATTTATCACACTTTAAATAATGGTAGTGTTTTTAAATTAGCTAAATAACGACATCTATTTTCTAACCTAATTGTCAATTTATTGGGTTTTGAATTAAATATCTTGACAAAATTTATAAATAATTTAAAAATTTCTTTTTGTATATTCATAATAAATCCTACGTAATAATACTTTGTTAAGATCAAGTTGTAAAGAAATTTTGAAATTCATAAAAATATACAAGGTATTTCACTAAAAATAAAGATCAAGGACTATGCTAGACTTGCATGAATCACCCTGTACATTTATAAAATTGAAGTGTACCGGCATATTTTATTATTTTCTAAAGTAAGGATACAAACAATTTTATTCCATAAGTGGTTTTCACAGTGCGTAATTTAAAAATTTCACCCTGTAATATTCATAATAGATCGATCCTACATGATATCGTTCTTTGAGATTAGCTTGTTAAGAAGCTTTTAAGGAAAACATAAGGATCCATTAAAAATAAAGATAATGGACTACACTAAGCTTGTGTGAATTACCCTGTACCTACTTTTAAATTTATGTTTAAAGAGCGCACACTTATAGATAACAATCAACTGGTTTAAGCGTTTTTTATAATTTTTTAAAATAAGGGCAGAACTAATTTAATTTCCTAAGTGCTTTCCACACTGTATATATTTACCTACTAGACGAGAATTATCAAGCAATTTTTTAAAAGGTGGAAGAATTACTATTAGGCCCGATTGTTCAATTGGAGATTATCTTCAGATTAAAAATAATCTTCAATTAAACGTAATATTGCGTTGTTCAATGCAAGTTTAACACTTAACCATCTGTTAACCAGAGATTATCTTAATCGCCCAAAAACGAAGGATTAACGGTGCTAACTAGAGATTTGTAACCTTATTTTCTGTTTTTAAATTAAATATTGCCAAGAAAATTCCAGAATAAAACAACCATAGTTATTGCACTATAATATATTGTGTTGTTATTGCTACTTTTAAATCGTAGATAAGATTTAACATAATCTATATTTAGTGTCTACATATACCTAATGATGGCTATTGCTAATAATGGTGCCTTTGATTTTGAAGATGGAGAAGACGAAGACTTCTTAGCTGTTATTAATATAATTTTTTCCTCTACGAAAGAATCCTATTTTTCTAGTAAAAGAAAACCACTTTCATAAGTGGTCAGATAATAGTTTTTGAACAGATTTCGTGTACCAAAGGAAATAGTTTTTATGATTGTTGATCGTATAAGAGACAGGATAGCTCATCCTACAAATAGGTAGGTAAACTATTTATAATAGTTAATTAAAAATATATCAAATTACCGGCCAAACCCGATTTCAGGACAAACTAGTTAGATTTTCATTTTCTGGTAATTTGTAACTGCAGCACTTTCTTATTCTCGAGAATATGTTTATATTTTTTAACAAAAGATATTAATATTTCTTCTTCATCAGCCGTAAAGCTCGTAGTTATCTTTTTTTTATTATTTTTATTCCATTTTTTTGAAATTTAAATTTAAAACACGAAAATAATCACTGACATGGGGGCGTCATTGCGTCAAAAGTCATGAACACCATCGTTTATACCACAGAACAATGATTTTTCGGTACAATTATCATGATAAAATTTGTTCCAAGGCGTTAATTAATAACTGGCAACATTGTCACTGCTTCAGTATTTGGGTTTAATAAATCCGAAAGTTAACCTGCATTGAACAACTTAATTAGAAATAATCTTCGAATTAAATTTAATCATGGTTTACTTAATCCATGAGTTAACCATTGATTGAACAACTGGCCCTTAATATTATTACCATTAGTATTAAGTGAGGTTACATGTAATCTTATTTTTCTAGTATCGTTTCTTTTTTTTAAGGGAACCCAGTAAGTAAACCTTTTGCGAAGTATATTTTGTACACTTCCCTGGCTCCCAAATCTTTACTTCTAGTAAAGATTCTTCTGACTTTGTTTGTTAGTGTTATTTCTTTAAATATGTTTGTTGGATCTACGTCTTGTACAATATTCTACTATCTTTTACAGGTATCTATGCAAATTGGCCGATTCCATCCATGAGCTTTACATCCCGTTAAAGAACAAAAGAGTATGAGGTTTAAGAGGATCGGTACGTATTTTCGGCTGCAATGCTATTCAAATCGGGATTCATTTTTTTCGAATCCTGAGAAAACTAATAAGTATTTTTCAAAAATTTAAACGCAGAATGAAAGATTACGTTATTAGCGAGGGCCGAAAGTCCCTGAGAACTTCTATAATGTTTATTTTAATAAGTTACAGGGGTGAAAAACTAAGAGAAAATGTAGTGTGATTTTTAATTTCAAATATCTCATTCGAAAGAAACTTCTTATATATTCTAAGGGACTTTCGGCCCTCGATAATAATTTAGTCTTTCATTTGGTGTTTAATTTTTTTAAAAATATTTATTAGTTTTTTCAGGATTCGAAAAAAATGGACACCATGTCCGTGCAAATCGAACATTCGCTATCTTTGTCATACAACGCACTCATTCGAATATAATGTTATGACAAGACTCAAGACAGTGACAAGTAGAGATGTGTCCGACCCGCTATTTTGATATAGCAGTTCATTCTGCTACTGTTTTTTAACGCTTTTACGATGATAATAAAATCAATCAGAGTTGTTTATTAAATAGTATTGATAGTGTACTTGAAAAATAATAATTGATTTAAGGCGTACAATTAATAAAAAGTTATTTATTGTTTATATATTCTTTATGGAAAATCCAAGTATTTCAAATCATTAAAGTTCAAATAAGAGTATTATTTTATAAGAGTTTGTTCCGATAACCGTCAATAGGTACGAGTTTAGCTATAAAGTAAAGTGACCATGTTGGCATAAAATGTAGTAAATGCTAATGCTTTAAGTACGTACTACATTTTTGAAGATTTCATTACACTTAAAAAGCATTTGCTTTTCTCCGTAGTATTTGCTACTATTTACAAGCCTACATAGAAGAATGTACTATGCTTTTGAAGTATGTGCTTGTTTAGTAGTATTTTGCTTCAGTTTAAGTGAAGTTGGTGGGTGGACGTCTTCGGCGTAGGTATTGTTTTGTTACAATATGACAGAACTTATGAATGTGTGTCATAGAAAAATTTACAAACTAAGAAGAAGATTCTTAATTTTTGGGTCATCCTTTTATCAAATAAAATTTAATAATTGTGAAGAAGATTAACAAATAACAATTGTTCATTTTTATGCTCGCGTAACTCTTTTGTCGCTTCGGATCTGAGTCACTCATTTTTACTCATGTACAATTCTAATAATTTGGTACGTAAAAATGTGAATTCACAAATCACAAGCACATGGAAAACTAATTCCATCACGATTGGTGTAATGCAGACACGGCTGGCGCTACGCTTTTTAGTAGATAGGTACTTCTGATCAGTAATAGGTATTTCTGTTGTGTAGTAAGTTCTTCTTAACAAACGCACCTACTTTTATGTAAAAGAAAATGCTACAAAGTAGTGACTATTTGCTGAAGCAATAGCATCTACTACGTTTTATGCATTCCGCCCATTTTCTTGAGTGAATTATTAAATGTTGGCTTCATATTTTAATAAAGGTCATTTTAAGATTTTATAATTAAAGGCTTCGCTTTTTACGGAGAGTTTTAACGCTTTTTTTTTCTAAAAGAAAAATAATAAAATGATATTTTCGGCTCCTTTTCCTAAGTGACTTCTCTATTGAGGTTGGCGGTCAATATGGCAAATTTCTCTCTATTCTGGGCTTGATGAATTAAGTCATTTCCTGTTGTGTGGGTCCAATCTCTGATGTTTCGGAGCCAAGATTTTTTCTTTCTTCTTTATTCCCTTTTACCTTCGATCTTGCCATTTAATATTACCTGGAGCTGCTCAAATTCCCTATGGCGCATTATGTGTCCTACATATGACGTCTAGCTAATTTTGATAGTTTTGACCAGATGAGGAAGTGTGTTTATTATTTTCAGTAATTTTTCATTCGTTTTCTGCTGGCCCAGCTTATTCTTAACATTCGGCGGTTCATCCACAGTTCGAAAAAATTCAATTTGTTAACGTCATACTGTTTTAAGTTCAGGTCTCGCAACCATATAGTAATAGAGACCACACATTCACACATAACACTTTAGTGTTCTCAATCTTATTGTGACTGATAGCTTGGGGTTACAGAGCATTTTACGCATGTTCATGAAACTAGACCTTGCTATTTCAATGCCTCTTATGATTTCTTTTCAGTGGTCTAGTTGAGTATTTAGCTCTCTACCCAGGTATATGAAGCTTTGGGAACTCTGAAGAATGACTTTAACAGCCTGTGACTTTCTTCTGATAATATGTTCATCCTTATCTTAAGTTTGTCTTCTGTTTCCGCTAATAAACTTTTTTTCTTTTTCGACTATTTGTATAGTATATAAATAATGGTAACCACTGAATACATAATTAGTGAAAAAATAATCTATCATTCGTACAAGTAAAGGTTATCCAATAACACTCAAAAACTGAACGAAACCGAAATAGCCATCTCTACCTTTCTAATGACAATTTCACTGTCAACCTAATGTTTACATCTGCAGTTTCCATACCAGTGAGAATTTTACTACACGTAATTTGCCGTGTAAAGACAGAAAAAGTAGGGATAGCCGTAAAATATTTGTGAATTATGTACCCATAGCCTTAATGAAAGACGAAAACAAAGGTCAAATCAGGGCACATTTTATAGGGTTACGCTCAAAAATGTACATAATAATTAGCTCTAAAGGAACTATTTCAAAGTCAATTGTAGATGTTTTCCAAAATTCTATTTCCTCGAAGACAAATAACGTCTATGAAATAACTCAAAAAAAGTTTCACTAAGGCTAAGGCTCCACGGGCGAGAAATTCACGCTAGCAGTAGCCGTAAAACGAACTTCCACGGAACGGAATAGGAATAGCCGAACTGAACCGACTACGCACAAGTCCTGTAGTCGGTACAGTTCGGCTATTCCTATTCCGTTCTGCGGAACCTTAAGTTCGTTTTGCGGCTACTGCTAGCGTCAATTTCCAGCCCGTGGAGCCGTAGCCTTAGTGTCCATATTATGACAATAAAAGAATGGTTAATTTTTTAATCACTGACATTTTACGGTAGGGTTTCAACGATAAATACTAATTATAAATTGTTTTACTCAGTATTTTGGTAATAAAGTAAATTCCTTATTATTTGTTCAATATTATGTGTAATAAATAAAATTTTTATGAAATTTTCTGTGTATTTTTGTTGTGATAACTTATATTTCACACATAACTTGCAAAATATAACGTTAAATAAAGCTTTTTTCCTGTAGCAAAATTTGCAAGTATAATCGGAAAAAGTTTTTACTGGCCAAAACAGATTTGCAAAAAGGCAATATAATCTTGCAAAATTGCAAGAAAAAAAAATAATAAAACACACAAATATCCTTTTGCTTTTGTAAAACATCTTTGGACAATCATGAAGACATTTTATCTGACTTGTATTGTTATGAAACGTTGCCTAACTCATAATACAGAAAGGTATACTATTCCATCCATCCAGTGGCCTCTTTAAACAATCTTCGTTTCTCCAATCATTTCGATTTACTTTTGTTCTTTTCCATGCCATGATCGCTTTTTTATGAAGTTTTTGGCATCCTCATCTACTTCGTCTTCCCGTCTCTTTTTGAAGTTATACTTTTTTAGGCGCGATTGAGAGTAAAATTTCATAAAGCTGCGCGCATGCGCACAGAGACAGTATGGCGTTTAGTTGTTAAATCTTTCAAGTTATGTATAAATGTATCAGTGCAAGAAAAGGTGTGAAAAGGATATATTGGTGTTTTTATTAAATATATTAATTATAATTTTTGTGTCTTTGGATTTGTCTTCCTCAGGAGTAAGATGAGTATTATTAAAACATTTTATTGTATATTTATTATACTTCACCTTTTCTGTTTGTTACCGTGAATTTTCATTAGGTACGTCCGAACCGATACAGACACAGTCCTCGTAGTGTATTTGATATAGCATTCGGCCAGAGATCGAGAAGTCTTGAGTTCGAATCCGGAGCAATCCTATACTTTTTTTTTATTTTTTTGAAAGCGGTAAGCACAAAATTAGTGTGGTGTTTAAAAAAAATGAAAACAAACTGTTTAAAGTATATTTATTTTTAAGAAATCATATAATAGATGTATAACTTCTTACGTGCGTACAAAGTACACACACATTCTTTTTTGGTTTTTCAACAGTTCATTTTCCTTGCATTCTTGCATTTAGCAATTTTCTGCGGATTCTATTCTTATGCATGCGGACCACGTACCTTGTCCACCGTAATCTCTGCAGTTTAATGTACTGTACCACAGTTGGTTCGCTATCTTCTTCTTCTTCTTCTTAGCATTCTATCGTCCACGTTTGGACTCTCCCAACTCCTTCCATCGGTCTCTATCCTGAGCAACATATTTCCAATTCGTTCCGGCTACTCTTTTAATATCATCAACCCATCTCATCTGTGGTCTTCCTCTCGGTCGTTTACTTTGGTAAGGTCTCCAATGTTGTATCGTGGCATTCCAACGTTGGTCTTTTTGTCTAACAGTGTGGCCTGCAAAGCTCCATTTAAGTTTGGCAACTTTTGTTGTTATGTCCTCGACTTTTGTTTTTGATCTTACCCAGTCGCTCCTCTTTTGGTTCGCTATATTGTTCGTATATTTCTTTATTGTACCTAATTCGCCAGTAGGTATTTTCACTTATTGGGCCCAGTACCCCACGTAATATTTTTCTTTTTTTTTTTTCAAACTCATTTAATCCATTGGCAGATTTCTGTGTCACAACCCATGCTTCACAACCATAACTTACTAAGGGTCTGATTACTGTTTTATAGACCCGGAGTGTTGTTTTCCGGTAAACGTCTCGCGATTTGAATATGTGGTCCATCGCGAAAAAGGCTTTATTTCCAGCATAAGCCTTCTATTTGTTTCCGACTCTTCTTCACTGTTTGCGACCAAGTCCATTCCTAAGTACGTGAATCTATACACATGTCCTATATCGTTTATTATATTGTGTTGTTGTTGCGCCGGTCTATTTGATCTGGTTAAGAGTAGTTTTGTTTTATTTGTATTTACTGCTAGTTCTATAACTTCTGCACTCTGTTTCAACCCAACGTAGGTTTCTTCCCCCACATTCATTGTTCTGTTCATTATGTTTATATAATCTGCGTATGCTGCTAATTGGGTAGATTTGTTTGTAAGTATGCTATTTCCGCTCACCATCAACCGGCTAATTACATATTCAAGAATAAGATTAAAAAGCGTTGGGGCCAATCCGTCGCCTTGTTTCAGTCCTTGCGTTTATTATAAAGGTATCAGTGATCTGTCCTTGAATACATACATGTTAGACCTGGATCCCGCGTAAGAAAAAAAAGTTGATTAATACAAAGCTTGAAAATTTGTTAATAGCTTAACGGTGTCCAGTCGGACAAACTTTGATGCATGGGAACTCTGGAACAGGGAAGTGTTAATTGTGGAACAGGTTAAAAATTTGAAACGTCAGACTACGAAAACGTTCCATGTATTTTGTCGGACAGAAGTTCCAATTGATTTGTTACCATTTCATTAAATTTTCATACAAAAGTCAGACCGGTGTTTATCATCAACTGGGCATTTTAATGAGTGGAACACGAAGAACCTGTCAAATGACAGGAATCAGGTTGGTTTGTAATAGCAGTCTGATTTGTGCATGAGAGTTTAATGAAAGGGTTACAAATCAATTGGATATTCTGTCCGACAAAATACATGGCTTGTTTTCGTATTCTGACGTTCCAAATTTTTAAACTCTTCCACAATTAAAACTTCCCTTGTTCCAGTGTTCCCGTGCATCAAAGTTTGTCCGACTAGGTATTTTTTTGATACGCGGGATCCAGGCCTATGTATACTATTAGTAAAAAAAATTGTTAATAATTATTATTTTTACATTTTAATTTCAGTCTTTGGACGATCCTCTCATCCCATATACAGTGAGAGGACAAAAAAGAATAAAGCACTCCCTAGTAACCAAAGAAGAATTCAAATACAGGGACAGGTATGGATCTCAAATATGTGAATGGGATCCATTCCATTCACAACATCTGATATGGGCCCGATATAATGATACGGTTACTGGGGAGTACTGGCCGAGAGTAGGAAAAATCCTCGACTATAACCTGGAAATTGATAAATTCTATATAATTTAAAAACGTATTTGTTAAATAATTAAAATATAAATCTAACATTGTTTTACTTACCCATTTATTTACCCACATATATCATTAAATATTTAACCCTTAACTAGGTATCCGGTTGTACTCTGTCGAATGCCTTCTCGAAGTCGATGAAACAAACATAAACGTTCTTTAGGAACTCTTTGTTTTCCCCATCATTTTACATAATTTGTCAGAAATAAGAAAACAGAAAACGTCCTCGAAAACAGCATTTGATTCAAGAAATACTAAGAGAGTCTGATAATATTGTTGGCTGCCGAAGGCCGTTTATAACTTGTATTTTCGTTGTACCCTGTATACAAATACAACACGTTGTAACGTTTGTTCGTCGGTAACCTTGCTAATTGGAGAAAACGAAATGATACATCCTACAAACAAATCCATGAAATATGCATAGAAAGGAGCGGAGGAAACGTTAGCTAACATGGCGCTTTCGTCATTTCCAACAAACAACAATCAGGCAACGTATTCGTCTCAATTAGCGCTTGCAGGCCGCAACTCCTGCAAGTTGTATGTCTTTGGTTTGTGCAGGGACGCGATTTAAGATCCACGGATGGCCGCAAGGTGATAAATCCAGCACCTCCGCCACTTTTCCTCTTATTTACAGCACCTACGAATTGTTAATTTCTGGCAACATGTGAATAATTTCTTGCGGGAATTGACGATGTTAAACGGCTGAAGGATTTCAAACATTGTGGAATTTCACTGTTTGACATAAATTTAATTGTTAATAACGCAAATTGTGTACAATATTTTTAATAATTAAAGTAAATAAATTTTAAGTTCACTCAAATTCTCGCCATTCGATTACTGCCATCGACCTCTTACGTAAAATTCTTCTTTCAGTACAATAAAGTGTTACCTTACTGCCGCAAAGGAGGGCAAATGAGTACAATAATGAATGACTTTATGACAGTTGGCGATAATAGTTATTTATTTACTAAGTCAGTAAAGTTACTTGTTACGGAACGAGTCTGATATTATGAGCAGAGCGAGTGTAGCGAGCGAGGCGAATAACAGACGAGTTCCATAAGGAGTCTTGACTGACGAGGTGCATACAAAATTTTATCGTCAACAATTTGATATTGGTTTTAACACTTACTTACAATTTAAAATTTAAGAATTTTTTAAATTGTAGACGTAATAAATATTTCATGACAGTGATGACAGACAGTGGCGGCCTGTCAGGTTCGGCAGGGTCGGCAGTGCCGACCCACAAATTATGGACACATTGTAGATTTTCTAAATATTTAATTTAATCCAGAGTTGATGTATTTGTTTCTGTAAAATAAAAAAAATCTGTGAGATAATACAGACTAAATTTTATTCATTGTTTTTAAAAGAATTCGATCAATCCGATACGTTAAGTGATCCCTACGCGTAAGAAACGTTTCAAATTAATAATCCCAGCCGTGCATCCGATTGCGATTGTATGAATTCTTTTTTATAAGATCAGCTTCGACAGGGACGGCGAGCCGTCCCTAGATCTACGATTTGAAGCGCTGCGCTGTGGAATATTAGGCAACCAATTATACATTTCACCACAATTTCACCCGTACTTGAAGGGCAGGGTCCGGCACATAAACAATCTGCCGATCGGTGATAGGTAGACACCAGCAGCAGGCAAGCCACGTACCCTGCTAATAGTGCGCTCGGGATGAAATTAATTATGAAATAAAGTAGCTTTTAAATCTCGGTTAGTTTTCACTGTAGCAGATTTTCGTAAACAGCTTTTGGAAGTTTTTAATTTTATTTTATTAAAAAAGGCGACAATTTTGCAAGTGATGATATTATCTCGATTCGTGAAGCAATCGGTTTGAAAACGTTACTAAATGATTATTCTTTTAATATTTTTTTACATATTTTTAAGGAAGTCTTTACCCAAACTGATGTGATATTCAATGTTATTGAAAATCAGTCAACTGACATTATTTATTCCAAAAATAGAATAACAAAGCTGGTAAAAAATCTCAGAGATAGTAATTTTCAATATAATATACGCAGTGACGTTTTGGATTCGCTTGATAGTTCCGAACACCACCAAAAAATACAAAAGTATGACACAGATCTCGAAAAACAAGTATATATTGAAATTTTTGATCCTGTTATTATTTGTGCAAATAGAGACTCTTTTTTTTCAAATTTTGAAGGTTTGCAAATTTTTGAAGGTTTGCAAGAATTTAAAAGTTACGCCAAAGCATTTTCAAAATATCTATTAGACAAGTGTATTAAAACTATGCATCATTCTTTAATCAAATAAACAACTAAAGAAATTAATTAAAAGTTTTATATGCTGATCCAAATATTTTCGGAAGATGGGATAAGTTACAAAATATGTATAATTTTATATACTGCAATTCATTGCAACAAACTGTTCCCGAAATTAATAAATTATTATCATGAATTCTCTCATTGCTACCAACTTTTGCCTTAAGGTGATACAGTGGGTGAAGTCGAGTTCGCTCCGCTTCGTTCAGGTATATTTTAGAAGGGTACGAATTGGCTCCCGCATGAATGCGGGTAGGCTCTCATATAATCGCGGAAACATTAGACATTGTTGCCAAATCGTGTAATATTTATACTGCTTAGGAAATTTACATAGTGATATAGACTTTTTATAGGAAAATTATACTTTTAGACAAATACTTTTAGAGTTTGTTTTAGTTCAACATTGGCATATGTGTCAATTTTAACACAAATTATCGGTGTCGGCCGGTATGCGCTCGACCGTTTTGCGCTCTTACCTGAAATCGGCCGGTTTGCGCTCTACACTCTAATACCCGAAAGTTAAGTTAGGACCGAAGGTTTAGGTCTTCCTCCTTTTCCATAGATATTTCTAGGAAGGTACCTGTTTCTAACAAAAAGAGAAAATTTGAAAGAAGTGACAACGCTGGGTGATATTTTCGACATGTTTAGGTAAAATAAATTTTGTCTATGGGAGCCAATTCGGACTCTACCTTTTTTAGTTCAGGTAAAATTCTCACCATTGGGAGCGAACTCGATCCCGTCCGATACAGTAGCGATCAACAGGTAGCAACAAATGCGGTCCAAGATTCCGAAAGTACTGCGAACTTTCAAAAGTGAGGCAACAGTGCGTCGGTGATTCGACACTGACAGTGACGTTTATACTATCAAAATCAATAATTTTTATACACATAGGGGCGAAATGTTGCCAAGTCAGTGACGTTCGATTTCTTGTTATAAAAAATCGATTTTTGGTAGTTTCAATGTGACACAAAGTCTAGGCACGGGATAGAAAAGTTTATTTGAAGAAAGTGTATTTTTTTGTCTTTCTTAATGGCGGTACAGGCTACTTTTTGCAATATTTTATTTAGTTATAGAGTAATTTCCACATACTAACATATTTCTGAAATTGGGCTCTGTATCGTCATTCTTTATTATATTACGAATAAGTGTGCCAAATATCTCCACAAAATATTCAAAATTACAGCCGCAATCTTGGAACGCATTTGTTGCTACCTGTTGATCGCTACTGTTTCCTCTTAAATGAACGGGATTTCTCTTGTCTCAAAAGTGTCAAAACGTATTGTCGAAACACCATGAAACAAAAGAGTATGTCAAGCTTTTTTCAAATGTCAATAGAAAAAAACTATTAAAATCTCTCCAACACATTAATAAATTTTACGTAATGTTATAACCCATTTTGCTACGTCTAAACAACATAGACTAAAGTTAATTTATAAACATGTTTAGGATCTAAATCTATGTGAAAAAAACAAAAAAAAACAAATAAAAAAAACAAAAATCAAAAATCTTCTATGATGATTGAATCCTTTCAATTAGATGGTATACCTATCTGAGGAGACAAAAACCTTGCCGACCCTGTCCTTAAAGCCACGAGCCGCCACTGATGACAGATGACTTTTGCATGATCGCCGCTTTCGATTTTTAATCGATAGTTATCAATATTGAATAATTACTATATCGGTAAAGTTTTGATTTTTTGTATATGACTATAATTACAAAATACTACAGAATTTCACTTTTTGACATAAACTTAATTAACAATGTCGTAAATTTTGTACAATATTTTTAATAGTTAAAATAATTAAATTGTAAGTTAATTCAAATAAATAATCGATTACTGATATCGACCACTTACATTCAGTCTCGATTAATCCCGGCAAGTAAAGTATTCTCCTTTCAGTACAATAAAGTGTTACTTTACTGCCGCAAATAAGTACAATAATGAATGACTTTAGTGCCGGTTGGCGATAAATATTTTTAAAAATAAAACTTTGCTCACCATTAAATCCAGTTGTAATTTTATTCAGTTATAAATAATATATAAAAATTTCGAGTTGCTTGCTTTGTTCTAAAACCTGAAACCAATTTGCATGTTATTTTCTTTCTAATTTACAACTCCCAGTCGGCATAAGTCATCCGCCATTTCCTTATTTTAAACTTCAAATAAATTACATAACATTTCTGTTGAAAATATTCATACAGGCATACAAACACGTCATCATAAAAGTGTCCTGCACAAAGATCGAGTTACAAATCATCACCGACATATTAAACGTCTGATATAAATTGTAAATTCCTCCCTTATTTCAGAAATAATCCACCCTAATATTCTTGTTGGGAGAGAGAACCGGGAGACTGCAATAGACATTGTCACTGCTCTGTTTAATATTTTCGCCACATTTAACATTACCGTATGCCTTTTATACAAAACGCTTGCTGACATATCTCTCTGTGTTCAACAAACTATATACAGATTCATTTTTCTCGATTTAGACGTTTTTTCTGCGGTTAGCCTCAATTTTATTTGTTTTTTATTTCTACGTAATTTCCAAGTTGGTAAAGAGCAATTTTAATAATCGGGATATATGTAGCTGCAACTGTTTTTAAGGATGGTATAATCCGGGGTGAAAGTGACAAAAATTATGCAAGGGTATGAATAATTTTTAAATAAGTATACTACGAGAATTGAAAATCTTCCAAAATGTCGTTCTATAGAACATTGAGAAAATGAGCCACACCATGAAAATATGGGAGAGAGTAATTGATAGACGGATACGTGAAGAAACCGAAATGCCCTATAATCAATTTGGCTTTATGCAGGGCAGATTAACAATAGATGCAATTTTTATTGTAAAGCAACTAATGGAAAAATATGGGAATAAAGAGACCAACGCTCATATATGGTATTCATTGATCTTGAGAACACATATGATAGAGTTCCTCGAGAGATTCTGTGGTGGGCACTCAATAAGAAAGGAGTCCCTGACGAACATGTAAAGATTGTGAGACATATGTATGAGGGAGTAACGACTAGTGTTAGGAAAGGTGTGGGAGAGACTGACAAATTTCACTTGAAAGTAGGATTGCACCAAGGCTTGGTGCTTAGTCCTTATTTATTCTTATTAGTTTTGGGCTAGATAACAGCGAAACTACAGGGTAGCATTCCATGGTGTCTCATGTATGCTGATGATTTAGTGTTAATAGAAAATTAGAAAATAGTGAAAAAAAACTTAGAACAAAAACTGGGACAGTGGAGACAAGCTCTGGAGGAAAAAGGTTTAAAACTTAGTAGGACAAAAACAGAGTATTTGGAATGTTCATTTAAAGATGGAGTTGCTTAAAAAAATGGTATCTTTGGATGGTGAAATGATTGTGAAAAGCAATAGTTTTAAGTAACTAGGATCGGTATTACAGAGTAATGCATGTGGCGGAAATGAGAATGCTTAGATGGATGAGTGGAGTGACAAAGCAGGATAAAATTAGAAATGAGTATATTAGGGGCAGTCTAGGTGTGGCACCAATTGATGCCAAAATGAGAGAGCATAGGTTAAGATGGTTTGGTCATGTTCAACGTCGAGACGTTAATCACCCAATACCAAGAATAGCTAAAGTGCAGATTCCTGGAAGGAGTAGGAGAGGGAGACCAAAAAAGACCTGAGGGAAGACGACAAAGCAGGACATGTTGGTAAAGGGGATTAACATTGATATGACCCAAGATAATATTGTGTGGACAAATGCAATTAGGGAAGCCGACCCCGCACAGAGATAAGGCAAAGAGAGAATGATGAGAACAATGAGAATATCCTTCATAGAAAATATTATCTGTAAAAGAAAAACAAAATTGTATTTACTAATATCAAAACACGGTGACAATGTTATTACAAGAAACAACCATTTAATATATGACTACACGCGATTCCTCAAATCGAAATCAAGTTAATAAACCTATCAACACATACATACATCGACTAGTTCCCATGCTGGAGTTAAAAGCAATCGCTCAGTGCGCAATTAGAAATGTCGCGAGCAATTCTTCAATTCAGAATCGCTCCGCGGCTGCATTCGACTCACTTTATCGTAGTCCAATTGTTAACCTCAATTTTATTTGTTTTTCATTTCTACGTAATTTCCAAGTTGGTAGTTCTCTTTTCATCTTTCATCAATATAGTTATTATGTTGTTATATTTTCAGCATTCTGCTATATGGAATCTGCTGTATGGATACTAAAACAATGTATAAAAAATTGAGGCTTTGAAAATCTAGGCATACCGCCGAATGTTGAAAATATCGTTGATGGTCAAAGTGACGAATGAAGTAATTTTACAGAGTTTTAACAAAGAAAGAGAGGTTCTGAAAACCGTGAAAAGGAGAAACTTTAGGTACTTTGGTAACGCAAAAAAAATCCTAAATATGAATTAATACATATAAGTCCGTCCGCTATAACTTTTCCCATGCGGTACGATTCATTTTCAATCAAATTAAGTCAAAACAGAAAGTGAAACGTACGCCGATGTGTGTAGTATTAGTATACAGTATACAAAATGTATATACACATCGACGTTCGTTTCAATTTATGTTTTGAATTAATTTGATTAAAAATTAATCGTACCGCATGGGAAAAGTTATAGCGGACGGACTATATGTAGGTATTCAGCAAAAAATAGGAGGAAAAGGTGTTCCTGGACGACGTGAGATCATAAAATATAAATGCTCTAGAAGAGAATGTATTAGTCCAAGAGCTGGAAGCGGATTTTGCCAGTGATCGGTAAACCTTCAGGAGTGGACAGCTCCGTGGTGAAAAAAGGGGTGGCGGACAGGGGTGAATATAAAAATTATAAGGACTTTTTTGTGACGCTCGTGATCAAGATGCACTAAAATTTGGGAATAAATAAGTCATGATGCAACTAAGCAAAATCTCCAGGGGCGGACACGCGGAGAACTACGGACAAAGCGGAATGGGGTGAAAATGCAAGTTATAAGGGTTTGTTGTGACGTTCGTAATCGAGTAATTAAATTTAATTGACAAAAAGTCTATGTTTGTTCTGTTTCACGTTCTTACTCGATGCAGAGTACAAAATGACGGTGACTTATCTGGGTAATCTGTTGATGCATTAGTGAAATAAAAATATTCCAAGTATCGCTCTTAGTGGAGTGATGTCATTTGAGTTTGCAGTTTATCTTAATCGCCATTGACACTCACTTCATCTTTCTTCATTAGAGGTCGCTAAAGACATGCGTTGGTGTAATATTTTTACGAACCAATTGGTGCGTTTTGATTCAGTTCAGTGTTTTGACGAGCCTCTCTGATGACGGATAGAGATAGAAACACGTGTCAGAAGATGGTAAGAGATTCAAAATGAATCGAAACGTAAGTGTCTATGTTTATTTTTAAATGTTAATTGGCCCACTGACTGCTTCAATCCAGGGCCCCCGTAAGAACTACTGGCGCCTGTGTGCAAAAAATGATTTTGGCGCCCCTTAAGGCATTTTGATAATTTTTTTTATTTATTTTTTTTGAAGGTAGGTAGGTAGGTGCAAATAAAGCAAAATAGGAACAAATAACGCCGTAGCAAATCTTAATTAAATAAAGTTTAAGGGGCTTTATTGAATCAATTCTGCTGGACCAACTTGTCACACATAGAGGGTTTAGACTTAACCCGAGAACATTTTTGCTCACCTCACAACATCCCAGCTTTTTGCTCATTAATCGCTGAAAGATCGTCGCTGAATCTGAGCATTGATTGCGGTATACTGCTTGTGTGATTTGTTGGCGGTGCGTGTTTCGGAGTTTTGTATTTGAGAAATTTTTGTGAAGTGAAGCTTGTTTTTATAAGTATATATCATTTCATAATTTCCTAATAAATGGTTGTTTATCACAATTTTGAAGTATTCTTCTTCTTGTCTTCTTTTAAATATTGCATGTTTTTCTAATCTTGTAGCATTGGACAATTCTTTCTTCATCCTCTATTTCCTCTGCTCGCATGTATTTTAACAATATTTGTTTTCTTTGAATAATAATATTAATATTGTCCGTCTGTCGTCTGTCCGTCCGTCCGTAAACATAACTCCTCATTATACCAGGTAGAACGAAAATGAGGTGTCCAATGAAAGCTTATGATCCAAGGATACTACTACAGGTGAGAAAATTTGACCTAAGACTTCCGCTTTTAGAAATGCAACCGTAAGTACTATTTTAAAGTCAATAGTACAAGCGATGTAATATTCGACGCGCTATAGCAAGATGAGAACAAATATATACCTACTTCTGGTTTCATGACTGTCTGCCCGTCTGTTCGTCGTCCGTGAAAATAACTCCTCCGTCATTCCACTAGGTAGAATGACAGATGAGATGTCGAACGAAAGGTTATGATTCAAGGATGGTACTAAAGGTGAGAAACTTGACCTAGGACTTCCGGTTTTAGAAAGGCGACCGGGAGTACTGTTTTAAATGTATACTTCCGGTTTTCTGACTATCTGTCCGTCTGTGAAAATAACTCCTTCGCCATGGTACTAGGTATAATGGCAAATGAGATGTCGAATGAAAGCTTATAACCCAACGATGGTAATAAAAGTGAGAAATTTCACCTAGGACTTTCGGTTTTAGCAATTCGACCGAAAGTACTGTTTCAAAGTCGTCGGAATAGTACAAGTGATATATTATTCGACGCGGCTCAGCAATACGAGAACAAATATATATTTCCGGTTTTATGACTGTCTGTTTGTCTGGCGGTCAACGAAATACGCCACTATAAGCGCCCAGTGTCTACGATTTTGTCTGCTCTCATACTCTCAGAGCAGTCACCAAAAATCGACACTTGCTGCCCCTGGGTACAAAGGTTATAGACGCTTCAGTCAAAACGGCTCCTACAATCCACATAACCACACGCACAATCAGATACACCGCATTCACTGTTCAGCTACAGAGTTGCCAGATGTGATTTTATAAATCTCCCACTTAGAAACTGAAATTCCCTCAAATTGAAGCTCAAATCTCCCAAATTTAAATTTTTGGCACATTTTAATGAGGTACTAGTCATATGTAAAAAGAGTAAACCAAAATTATAGTACTTATTAACAGAGGCCCTGGAAATAATTCATAGGTCCTATCGTCTTCGATTATATGAGAGTATAATATACAGTTCTATGTACAGCTGGTTCCAAAAAAAACTGATACGAGTCTTGAAGCGTATTTTGTAGAAAATTGAGCAGTGTACATTCTTCTCCTTCTTCTTTTTGTTTTTGGTCTGACTGCAAGGCAATTACCAGCACGATTTATAGGCGGTCTTGATGTAGTTTGGCTCTAAGCCATACCAAAATCGCTGACTATGTTCTTGTAAAAAGTTTTTGATGAGGTGTGATATAATGAATATGAGTTTAATTATATTTAAACAAACTGGAACATGAAGTAAAAACCACTTCTATGTAAAAGGTATATTTACTAAAAATTTTTTATTTTTTAGAATCCCAATGGATTCAATAAAATGAGTTCATCAGAACGTTTTCAAACCTATCGGTCCATCATCAGTGATTTGAATACTTGCAAAATAGCCCCAGAACCAAACAATGGTTGTGATTATAAATAAATCTACATCATGTTGAAATAAATTTAAAATGGCTAAACGCCGATGTTAAAGGATTAAACCTCTGGGAACATGGTGAAACTCTACCCGAGGACCCAATCAACCATCTTCGGTCAACGATGACTACTAAGTGACTAAGATGACTACTACTACACTTAGTAGTCATCGTTGACCGAAGATGGTTGATTGGGTCCTCGGGTAGAGTTTCACCATGTTCCCAGAGGTTTAATCCTTTAACATCGGCGTTTAGCCATTTTAAATTTATTTCAACATGATGTAGATTTATTTATAATCACAACCATTGTTTGGTTCTGGGGCTATTTTGCAAGTATTCAAATCACTGATGATGGACCGATAGGTTTGAAAACGTTCTGATGAACTCATTTTATTGAATCCATTGGGAATCTAAAAAATAAAAAATTTTTAGTAAATATACCTTTTACATAGAAGTGGTTTTTACTTCATGTTCCAGTTTGTTTAACTATAAGGTATACAGCCAATCCAGGGAACTACCCCTTTTTAGTTTAATTATATTTAATTTATTTTATTTTGAAGGATTTTTTTTTCCTTATTGGCTTTGGATTACTTGATCCATTCAGCCACGATAGATAATAAATTACTGTTTGCTACAATATTCCAAATATAATACATTGCATTACATAATACATTAGGTACATGTGCGCACATATAATACTTATGCACGCACATACATACATACATATGTAGAAGTGGAAACATTTAATTGACCAGTAGGTATACTCCTCATTCATGGCCCTAACCAACTTAAATTAATTTACAAATAATTAAATCGACAAAAAAAAATACATGCTAATACTAAATACTAATACTAAATGCTAATAAATATATGTTTTTTTTTTACACAGCGATAAGGCTTCAACCCGGATCAACCCCGCGGAGGTTTACACCCTCTTTGTGTTTTTAATTTTTTTTTTCTCTTTTTTATTTTTTTTATAATTTATTATACTTTTTTTTATTTATTTATTTATTTTTTTTTATAAGATTTAATTTTTTTATACATTTTTTTTTGTATACATATTTTTTTGTATAATTTTTTTTTTTTTTTTTTTTTTTTAATTTTTTCAATATAAACTTTTATACAATTCTATTCTTATTACCTCCCTGCAAAATCTACTTAATGAACTTTCACAGGGAGACAATATTACATAATAAGGATAAACATAAATAAACAATAATTATTGCTAAACACATTCAACCGGACTCATTCAGTGCAAGTTAAATTTTCCTCTTAGTCCTTTTTAAAAACTCCCAGATGATTTGTTTAATTTTAGAATTTCTACGAGACAAATATAAAAGAGAAGCATTATTTTGTGGGAAAGGTATTTCTTCTTGAACCAGATTGTTCATCAAAAACTTAATTGCAACATCATTATGTTTGCATCCAAACAACCAATGATTAATATCGTCAACATATCCATTGCAATCGCAAAGATCTGATTCGGATAGGTTAAATCTATAGAGGTATGACTTGACAGTGGCATGATTAAAGAGACATCTAATAAACATGGCATATATATTTCTATTGGGATAACTTCTGATAGCAAAAGGCTCAGTAGGTAAACTAGGATGAATTTTGGTGTAGAGATTGTTGCTTCGATTGCAGAAAGCGTGCCACTCAATATCCCAATTTTGTTTCAAACTTTTCTTGCGAGTAGCTGTTAGATCGCTTCTATCTAGCCAAGTTATTTCCGATCCTTTTAAGATTGCCTCTTTAGCAAAAAAATCTGCTTTTATGTTACCGGAAATACCAATATGTCCTTTTACCCAGACGAAAGTTACAGAAGTCTGTTTTTCCAGTAGCTTTAGTTGGTTTTCTAAAATTTTGACGACAAGGCTATTTTTATATAAATGTTTACGTGTGTTTTCTAGAGCTAATAACGAAGATCTTGAATCTGACATAATTACAACTTGCTTGTTAGAAATTTTTTTGTTTATAGCCCATTCTAGAGCTTGATAAATCGCGAACATTTCTGCAGAGTATATGGAACATTGTTTATCTAACTTGAACATCAAGGATTCTTGGTGATCCGGAATATATACAGCACATCCAACTCCCAATCTTGATTTTGAACCATCCGTGAAAATCCTGCATGGATTATCAAGCTTGGCTATATGTTGCTGAAAGTCAACTGGATTCTCACTGTCAAAATTTGGGAACCAAACATTAACATTGGCATAAGATATATTTTGAAGGATCAATACTTATTATTTACATACTGTCACTGTCACTGCCAAATCTTAAAATTTGTCAGAAAATTTCAACCACAAAAATGGCTGTTTTTTTGTTTATTTTATTATTTGTCTGTCATAATAAATATAATATAATGTCAGACCAATCATACACTGCTCAAAATGATCAAATCTTACTAAAAGTCGTATCAGTTTTTTTAGGAACCAACTGTACATTCGCAAATTTAATTCCCGTAGACGGTTTCAAATTACCAAAAAATTGTGGGAAAATACCCCAATCTGGCAACCTGGTTCAGCGACGATCTTTCAGCGATTAAACGAGCCAGCCGCGCCAGTGAAAACGTACCTTTAGCAATTTTTTTTAAACAAATTCACAAAAGAAAATTTTTCATTTTGAACAATTTTTTTTTTAGATAACTATGGTCATTCTGAGTAAAAATGGTTCCTTGTCATTTTTCTCTAAGATTGATTTTTGTCGAGTTATACGCGATTTAAGATTTGAAAAATGCGAAAAAATGACCATATACCTAACTCGACAACAATCAATTTTAGAGAAAAATCACTAGAGACCTTTTTTGCTCAGAATAACCCAAATTATCTAAAAAAAAATTGTTCGAAGTGAAAAATTTTTTTTGTGAATTTGTTTAAAAAAGTTGTTTAAACAATTTTTCGACCAAGGTACCGCCTGGAACCCTGTGGATTTGTTATAAAGACCTCTTTTTGAGTAAGTTTTTGCAAAAAAAACCATCGAAATAATTTCGCTAACGGGGGCAACGAGACAGCTTGGGCTATAGCGCTAATTGTTAATAATTAAAAACAACAGCTTTGCAATAAAATAATGACAAAAATTTCTTCAGGATCTTGAAGGAGGGGTTTTAAACTTTGACTTCGTCACTTTTTGACTCTCATATTAATAATTTTTAATCGAGTTATTAAGCCTTAAAAATGGCCATTTTCGCATTTTTAAAGTTTAAATCGCGTATAACTCGACAACAATCAATTTTAGTGAAAAATGACAAGAGACATTTTTTACGCAGAATGACCCAAGCGATCCAAAAAAATTTGTTCGAATGAAAAAAATTATTTTTGTGAATTAGTTTTAATAATTTTTCGACCAAGGCACCGCCTGGCTCTCTGGATTTGTTATAAGGACCTCATTTTGAGTAATGTGCAAAAAAATCGAATCGAAATAATTTCGCTAACGGGGACGACGATACAGGCCGGTCTAATTAGTTATTTGATGGGTATGCGATTATTAAATATTGTCGATTCCTCATTTGAGTGTCACACAATCGTTGGGTTATCGATGAGATAGAATTACCGCCCACACACTACTACTTACATGTTTAGAATTTTTCCACGAAATCAGGACTTAGTTAGGTATTTGTTATCTACAGTTTTGTCTACGGAATGGGTGTTTGTTATTTTTATAGTAGGATTTTTTATTTTATATCTATAGAAAGACTAATAATGTCATCCAAACAAAGTAAAACTGATCTTTCAGTTTTAGTTTCTCAACTTTTTTTTTAAATTAATTTTTGCTTTTTGATTTTTTTTTGTAAATAGTTTTGCAATTTTTGATCCTCAATTTTTGCGCCCCTAAAGGATGTCGCCCGTGTGCATTGCATACTTTGCACTTATGGTAGCGGGGGCCCTGCTTCAATCTGTTGAGAAAATTAGTTATTATTAAAAAAAATATGTGTGTACTTTGTACGCACGTAAGAAGTTATACTTCTATTATTATGATTTCAACGAAATTCATATACCTTAAATAGTTTATATATATTTTATTTAAATATTCAACTAATTTTAATACTTACTACTTTTCAAAAAATGTTATTAAAACAATACCAAAAATTAAAAAAATAAAAGAATAAAGCACACACAAACACATCGAAAAATGCTACAAATATTTTCTGAACAATAATAGTTGGAAAATTTTTAACTAAATACGTGTTTTCTTAAGAAAAAAATATATATTAATATACTTACAATCATAAAATGTATAAAAAAATAAAAAATAAATAAAGTGTATTGGGGATTGAACCCGCGTATTTTGGCGCGGTTAGTTTTGAAATTTAAGCATCTCTAGATTTTGGCTACGGAGACATATGCATCATGTTGGAAGATAGACCAACTAAACGTTTTAAACTTTTGACAGTTCTGAATTTAACCAAATTAGTTTAATTTTTGTGGAATTGAAATATTAAAATACAACAAAACATAGAGTAAGAGAACAATATTAGATGAATATTGGTAGAAATTTTGTTGGTAATCAAATTATGTAAATCAAAGCATTACATACTAGGTAAGTTTATTTTACATTTTCCAAATAGGTAAGTACCTATGCAATTTTTTATTACGATACTGAAACATTTACAATTACGTGAATTACGAACCTGGTGCTTTTAAAAACTATTTAAAACGTCACTACAATTATAATCTTGATTTTTTCTTTGCCCTCACAACAATAAAAACTAATATACACAATATTTGTGTACCCATAACCGACAAATTGAACAATTATTGACAGGTAATTGTAAATTACCCAATCAGAGCACGTTTAAAGTTTCAGCTGCGCCCAGGTCCAAGATTTTTGATGAATTCGCGCACATATAAATTTACTCCAAATGCGCCTAAAGTAGAATAGCTTCAAAAATATGCCAGATTAATCCTACTATACCCCACAATCGCATCAAGTCAAGAACTTATTACATGCACTTATTAGTCAAGAAGTTTTGAAAGATATAAACATCTTTAAGGATAAACTAGCTAAAAGGACGAACACACCCCAAAAACAATAAACTGAAACTCGGTTCTTTTTATATCCTATCAGTAATATTTCCTTTTATGCACACTTGATATTTTCCTTCTCATATATTTAAAAATGACAGAAATGATTTGTGGTCCAAAGCGTCTCTGGTCCTCCTCCCGGGGCATTGTGACATTAAGCGTTTTTGCCTCGACCGGGACTTTTTATTTTGAAATGTGTTTGAATAAATAGTGACGTTTGACTCGGGGGAAGGAAAATGTTGCGGGAAGGTAATCGATGTTGATACTCTTTTCTATACGGGGTAAGTTTATTGCAACACGGGAAACCTATCATTCCATAGTTCTTGTATTTTCTGATCAAAATGTAGCAACATTTTGATTTAAATTTTTTGGAATTGTAGATATCTTCTGTTTCTTCTTCTTTAAGAGCCTTATCATCCAATAACGTTATCGGCCAGTCACGTAATCTTTACTTCATTCACAACGGACCTGAATAGTGTCGTGGTGTTGGCTCCAAACCACTAGCGGAGGTTTTGAACCCGGATGCTCTTCGTCGTCCATGTCCACGTTTCCCATCTACTTTTCCCTTTTACCAGAGAACGACAGTTCTCGCCAGTGGCGCACACCTACACCCCCCTACACGCAACACTATATATACACGAAATTTTCGATTTTCTAAATCTGACTGATTTGAGAGATTGACCAGGTCCCATCTTAAAGTTCAGGAAAAGACTCACCCATTCATATGTCAACCATCTATTTTGGTCCAAGGGTGTGGATTTTACGGCCCTTTCTATTTAGGGTCTGTTTTTCGTTCTCATTCCTAAAACTCCCAACAACTTCAAAAGTTTAAGTCCGACCTTTGCGGCTTCTAATAGTACTGATCATTACCTTTCCAACGCATGTCCAATTTTAAGAAATGGTTATACCATTCAAAAGTTACCGAGCTCAGAAATATGACACAATTTTTATTTAAAAAAGGGAAAATGTTTGTGGATATGTATGTATGTGTGTTTAAAAGTTAAACCGATTTGAATTTTTTTTCTGTGTTTGAAGAAGGGTCAGGGCCGATTCAGAACCGATGTGGTTTGTGACTTTTGACCATCCATAAGCCAGCTAGAGGACTTGGTAGGTACAAAACGGCATATTTTTTGGGGGTATATATCTTCGGATCAAGAAGAGACAGGAGAACCGCAAATACAATAAATCAATAGTGTTGAGTTAAGCTTTCAAATGGTGTCTAAGCCGATAGGATCAGACATACACACGGCTCAGTATAGCCGAGAAACTGAAAAACCATACTTTGAAAATTTTGGTTTTTCGACAATTACTCAAAATATCAACTTACGAATTACGCCAATAACTGAGCCTTTGTAGAAGGAGTCTAGACGAATCTAACGGTGTATACCTTATATCCGGGAAAACTCAAATTTTTAAGTTATAGGCTTCATAAGTAAGATCAAATCTATTTCCTACGGGAAAAACGCTTTCTCAAGCTCAATAATTCCTGTAATAGTTTCAGTTATCATACTTGACCTTAGATAGATCCATCAGATACTACTGGTAAATACGTTTCAAATTCATGATTACTGACCAAAATCGGTTAAGCCTTTTAGAAGTTATTAAGCTACAAAAGTATAATCCAATTAACGATTATTCCCGAAATGGTTTATGTAGTTGTAGTGATTACGACGCTAAATTTGATCTGGCAACGGGCAATCCGACTTCATTTACCGGTCATCTCAATATTGTTTTTCAATCTATTTCGAATAGAAAAAAATCTAGTGTATATTCGATGGACACTAGATCATTTGGGAGATAATGCAACAAAGCATGACCATTTGTAAAGCTTAACGAGTAATAGAGGAACATTGCATTCAACTTCATACATTTAATTTATAAATAACTTTGAAAAACTCCTGATACAAGAATAAAAAACCGCTAAACGCCTTAAAAATGAGTGGGGCATACAATATTCCAGCTACAAAAGATCTGATATGAATACTACGTGGCGCGAAAATGTATTTTCATTTTGATGTAAAACAAAATTCTAGTTTTATTTTAAAAGATTTTTCCATAATATTTGCTAAATTTGAAGTAAACGCGCCACAAAAGAGTTTCAAAATTCAAACTGTATCAAAGTTACTCTTTTGTGGCGCGTTTACTTCAAATTTAGCAAATATTATGGAAAATTCTTTTAAAATAAAACTAGAATTTTGTTTTGCATAAAAATGAAAATACATTTTCGCGCCACGTAATATTCGTATATCAGATCTTTTGTAGCTGGAATATTGTATGCGCCACTCATTTTTAAGGGGTTTAGCGGTTTTTTATTCTTGTAAAATTACATACACTGTTTTGCATGTACTTAACTTACCTTATCTTAATCTGACGATGTCGAGATTTTATAAGGATAGATTTTTTTTCGGCCCCCCTTAACGAACTCTCCTTCATTAAGAGCCAATATATGGTAGAGGTACATTTTAAGGGACAAGGTTTCTCCCCATATAATAATCTGACGCGCTCGAGTAACTGCAAAAATCCCCGCTTGGGCTCCCCTACCATTATGTTTTTCCAAAATTACAGCTTTTGTCGTATTCTTTATCTCAAAAATTGTAATTTAAATGTGCATATCCACGTTTTTCAGATTTTACCGATGGTCCAGTCGTCAGAGACGAGAATGCCACTGAACCTCTGAAAATCATATGTGTACACGCTTAATTTTGCCAAGAATGTTAATTTTGTTTTATGTGGAAATGGTTATTAGCACTTGCTCTGTAGAATAAACCGTTCTCATAGAAATGACGCTTGAAGCGACCGGCGATTTTGAATGTCAGTTACGTGCTCGAAATAAATTTTTTAAATAAAATTTGTATCTACTCGACGGTAAAAATTCGGTATCTTTTGATCGGAGTCTCCTATAGACAAAAATCAAAATGCATTTTAATAACCAAGAAGTACAAGAATTTTTACCGTCAGTTAATAAAAACTTTATTTAACAAATTGATTTCGCGCGCGCAACTGACATTCAAAATCGGCCATTTCATCAAGCGTTGCTTCTAGGAGAAAGGTTTATTCTACACAAAAGTGTTAATAAACATTTTTGTTCAAAATTATCTCTATATTTTTCTTCTTTGAAATATTTTTTTATACCGTGTATAGTATGGTATAACTAGACCCAAACCCAGACATCCTAAGTGAAAGTTATCCTCCAACACCAAATTGTTCTATATTTATGGTCCAAATAATGTTCAGAAAAAAGACACACCATTTTGAGCGTCGGGTTTGGGGGGAGGGGGGGGGAGAAATCAATAAATTCGTAGTTTTTTAAGTTTTTTGTCAATATTTCTAAAACTATGCGGTTTAGCATGAACAACCTTCCATACAAAAATATTCTAAATTAAATTTGAAATAAAAAAGGCCCTATGCATAATCCTTCTAAAAATACATAGAAGAATGGAGCATAAAGTGGAAGATAGTCATCAACTCTGAGAAAACACAAGCGGTATTATATAAGAAAGGAAGACAACAGCCAGCAGAACAATTGACGGTGCAGAACACCCCCATCGAGTGGAAAGACGAAGCCAAATATCTAGGAGTCATCATGGACAAAGGTTTAACCTTCAGGAAACACGTAGAAGCCACAGTCCAAAAAACCAACATGACAAGAGCAACACTCAGAGGACTAACAGGAAAGAGAAGTAAACTAAGAATGAAGACTAAAATAAGGCTCATAAATAGCATAATACTTCCGATATTAACGTACGCATCTCTCACATGGGGACACGTGTGCAATACAACAAAAAAGAAGATACAGGCGGTCCACAACAATAGCCTAAGAGAAGCTGCCAAAGTCCCAAAATACGTTGCCGAGCGATTCCTCTTCAGAGAACTACAGCAAGTAAGAGTCACGGAGATTTTTTTTTTTTTTATTAAACACAAGCTGTGTTTAGACTACTGAAATCTGGTCATCAGTTGACCAATTATCAGTTCTTCTTTAACTTATATTACTAAATGATACATAATCTAAGATCTTAACCCTATGGTGTCCTCTTATTTTTTTTAACAAGTATGAAATTTTAAAACTAAAACTAACACACAATACAACACTATGCTCTGCTTTTACACTAACACTTTACACTAACTCAAATGGTTTTCTTCGTTTGAGTCTTCTTTCTAACACAGTATTATCGAGGAGCTGGATGGCCTCGATGTTTACATGACTATGGAGCCGTTGTTCGTGACTACCTGCCATCTTCTTGATAACTTTGTCTACATCTTCCATCTCAAGATCCTTGTGGAGGTCGACATTTCGGATATACCAAGGAGCATCAACGATGTTCCGTAATACTTTATTCTGGAATCTCTGGATAATCTGAATATTACTTGAATTGGCACAGCCCCAGAGTTGGCAACCATACATCCATACTGGTCTAAGTATTTGTTTGTATAAAAGTATTTTGTTATATGTGGACAATGCAGAGTTTCTTCCCATCAGCCAATACATTTTTTTGTAACGGATACCTAATTCTTCCCTTTTCTTTTTAATGTGGACTTTCCAGCGAAGCCTTGCATCAAGTGTGATACCTAAATATTTTGCAGAAGATGCATATGGTATTTGGGCATCATTTATTCTAATTGGAATGTTTTCGATAGGTAGCGGGTAGGAACTCCTTTAGAGTCCTTTGGATTCTATTGGATAGTCCTATCAGGGAAAGTGAATCAATCCCTGCCGTCCGCAGATTCCAGGAGCTTCTTGACCCGGGAAGCTAGCACCTGCTAAGGGTCCCTTGTCCAGGGTTACGGATGAAGTCCAGAACGGCATCCAAGGCGACGAAGACTACTTTTTGGTACGGCGAAGGTGGCGGAGCTGGCAACCCTTGATTTTAGGGATGGTATAAGATCAGGGTAGGTGGGACTCTCTAGCTGTAGTGGAAGCAACTCGCATAGGAGAAGGATACTCCGATGTAAAATCCCTGGCCCTCCAGGTTGGGGGTTAAGGCACCGAGCTAACTCCTCGGTACTTATAAAACACGTACAATGTTAAAAAGCCTAACCAAAGCCTCGGAGCACAAGATTGGAAACACAGTAGACGAAAACTGCAAAGAAAACGGTTAATGAATTTTTGTACATGGAATGTGCAAGGTATCTCCCGAAAAACACCAGAAGTCATGTCAGAACTCAAAAATGCAGAGATAGATATCGCGGTGCTTACGGAAACTAAAAAGAAGGGTAGTGGTTCCGAAAAGTGGGGTCACTATGACATGTTCTATAGTGGAGTAACTAAAGACCAAAGAGCACAACAAGGAGTTGCTATTGTTATTCGCAAAACTTTAAGAAGATATATTACCTCTTGGGAAGCAATTAATCAGAGGTTTATAAAAATGAACATCACGATAAAAGGAAGCAGAATAGCCATACTAGGAGTATATGGCATTAATGAGGACGCATTGATCAACAATAAAGATGAATTCTTCGAACAACTGAACGATGAAATTATAAAAGTAGGAACATCTAGAGAGATCATACTTCTAGGAGACTTCAATAGCAGAGTTGGACGGGAATTTAACAACAAAGTGGTAGGAGCACACGGTGAAAATACCAGAAACGATAATGGAACCAGATTAATATCAACATGCACACAAAATAACTTAAAAATATTAAATGGATTTTATCCACACCGTGATATACATAAGTACACCTGGATACAACAGACCAGAAATCTGAAATCTATAATAGATTATAGCGTTGTAAGACAGAGAACTACAATTAAAATACAAGATGTGCGAGTAGCCAGAGGGCCATCATGTGGCACCGATCATCATCTGCTAAAAGTTAAAGCAGTACTCCCAAACAGATATGAAAAAGAAAAAGAGCACATCGAATCAAATCAGTTAATAAAACAAGTACGGTACAATCTATGCAGTCTAAACCATGAGAGTGTAAAGCTATTGTATAAAAAACGTTTAGATGAAAAATTAGAAAGTGGTAATTTTGAAAATACCGAAGAACACTACGAACACATCAAAAAGTCCATTCATTTGGCAGCAGAAGAAGCACTGGGGAAATGTGACGAAAACCATAAAGGAATAAAACCGTACTGGTGGGATGAAGAAGTAGAAAAGGAAATTACAGATAAACGTCGGAAATACCAAACGTTCCTATCAACAAAAACAGACAACGATAAAATAATTTACAAAGAAGCCCAAGCCAAAGTAAGAAAGAAGATAACTCAAAAAAAGAACGAATCGTGGGAAAAGAACTGCCAAAAAATCAATACTTACATAGGAGGTAGAAGAAGCACAGAGAGTTGGAGATTAATTAAAAACATGAGAACTAATAAGAAAAAAGACGTTATATCACCAATAACAACGGAAAAATGGGAAGAATATTTCAAAAAATTACTAACAGAACAAAGACCAGAATTTGTTAACATAGAAGACAACATGATAGGTATACATATAAATTCATCACCATTACAAATAAGTAAATCAGAGATGGAAGAAATAACCAAATCCCTGAAAAATGGAAAATCCCCTGGTCCTGGTGACATCCCTGCAGAATTAGTAAAAGCCGGCACAGACAAACTCCAAGAACAGCTAAGAAAACTTTTCCAAGATTGCTTAAATGGTGCCGAATTACCAAAAGAATGGAAATTATCTATCATGTCAACAATCCACAAAAAGGGCAGCAAGGATCAATGTGAAAATTACAGAGGAATTGCGGTAAACAGCACAATAAGTAGGATGTATGGGAAACTTATTAAGAATAAAATAGAAAATGACTATAGAGATTACGAATCAGAGGAGCAAGCTGGCTTTAGAGCTGGGCGGTCCACAGTAGACCACCTGTACTCTATTACGCAAGTTATTGAGAAAAAAACAGCCGTCAATAAAGAAGTTCACCTGGTATACGTAGACTTACAAAAAGCATATGACAGTGTGCCCCTCAGCAAACTATGGTCAACCCTTTATCAAACCAACATTAAACATGGTCTTATCAAAGCAGTCCAAAGTCTGTATAATGGAACTACTGCAAAAATTAAAACTGGATCAAGGATGTCTGAGGGATTTAAGATCACGAAAGGATTGAAACAGGGTTGTTGTATTTCGCCTACCCTTTTTAAAATTTATCTGGAACAAGCACTCAAGCTGTGGAAAAGAAAATGTAATGGCATGGGAATCCCTCTCAATGACGACACAACACTATACACTCTATGTTTCGCTGATGACCAAATTCTGATTGCTCAAGATCATGACGACTTAAGTTACATGACGCGGAAGCTAATAGAAGAATATAACAAATGGGGTCTCGAAGTCAACATTAAGAAAACTGAAGCCATGTGTATTGGAGGAACAAAACAGTCCATTACATTAGACGATGGGGTAGAAATTAAACACTGCGATGAATACAAGTACCTGGGCATGAAGATAACTCAAGATGGAACACTCGATGCTGCTATAAAAGACAGAAACATGCAGGGTAGAAAAGCCATATCCATGATGAACGGCATTCTGTGGGACCAGACAATATCTAAAGCGAACAAACAGCTCATATACAATAGCATACTTAAAAGTATAATCACATATGGCAGTGAAGTTTGGCCACTGAAACAAAGAGCGCAGAAAATGTTACTAGTAACAGAAATGGACTTCTGGAGAAGAGCAGCAGGCAAATCAAGAAGAGATCGGATACCGAACGAGAGAATACGAGAAATGATGGGAGTAACACATACAATACTTGATGACATAAAAACAAAACAATTGGTATGGTACGGCCATGTACAGAGAATGCCAGATGACAGGATCCCTAAACAGATTTTGGCATGGACACCACAAGGGAGAAGAAAAAGAGGAAGGCCGAGAAGAAGCTGGAGGGAGGGAATTGAAAAAGAACTAGAGGAAAGAGAAATCCCTCCAGGTCTATGGTTAAACAGAGAAGAATGGCGGTTAGGAGTCGGAAGGCGTCGGAGAACGCTGTAAACCGATAGTAGTAGTAGTAGTGGAATGTTTTCGATTTTTTTATTTGTAAAATTGACATGAATAGATTTAGATTCATTTAATTTGATTTTCCATTTTTTAGTCCAGTTGTGTATTTTATTGATTGCCAACTGTAATTTTTCTGCTGCTTCTTCGCTGGTATCACCTACTGCTAAGATAGCGGTGTCATCTGCAAATGTGGCTATAGTATCATTTTCCATTTCAGGTATATCGTATGTGTATAACAGGTAGAGAACAGGACCTAATACGCTTCCTTGAGGGACTCCTGCTTTGATTTCTTTTAGATCAGTGTACACGTCTTCTTGCTTAATTCTGAAATATCTGTCAGATATATATGATTGTAAAATTTCTGAATATTGTTTAGGCATAAGAATTTTGAGTTTGTAGACTAAACCTTCATGCCAAACTTTGTCGAAGGCCTTAGCTACGTCTAAAAAGATTGTAGAACAGACTTTCTTTTCTTCTAATGATTTCTCAATTATGTTAGTCATTCTGTGTACCTGATCAATCGTAGAATGTTTATTTCTGAAGCCAAATTGGTGGTTTGGAATCATTTTTTTTTCTCTTCTATTATTGGTTTTATTCTTTTTAGCAGAAGTTTCTCAAAAAGCTTCGACATCACTGGTAAAAGTGATAATGGTCTATATGAAGACACTTCATTTGGTGATTTTCCTGGTTTTGGTATCATTATAACCTCAGCTATTTTCCATAAATTTGGAACATATCTCAATCTAAATGCAGCATTGATGATGTTGGTCAATTTGACTATGGCTTTACGAGGCAGGTTTTTTAGTAATTCTCCAGTAATTAGATCATATCCTGGTGCCTTCTTAGGATTTATATTGTCTTTTATTTCATCAGCTACTTCCTTCGGGGATGTTGGTCTGATTCTCTTCTCTGTCTGATTAGGCTCTATCGATATTTGATCATTATTTTGGTCATCATGCGGTTTAAATGTATTTTATAAATATGTGGCAAATCTCTGTGCCTTTTGCTCATTACTTCTAGCCCAGCTACCATCTTCTAGTTTAATGGGTGGAGAATGGGTTACTGGTCTTTTTAGCCTTTTTGTAGCTTTCCATAGAGAGTACTCTGTGCTACTATTATCCGTCAACTCTCTTAGGTAATAACTGATTGACTCATTTTTTATATTTTGAATCTCTCTTTTAAGTTTTTGACTAGCATTGTTTAAATTTGTTTTATCTTGGGGTGCTCTGGTTTGTTGCCACTTCCTTCTAAGTTTTCTTTTCTCTTTAATTAACTTTTTAATTTCTTTCGGATAGTTGTTTCCTTTGACGTTTGATCTTATAGTAGGAGTACTTTCCCATGCTGATTTTTGTATATTTTGTACAAGCAACTCAACTTCCTCATCTAGTTGTTCAGGTTTTTTTAAAGGTACTGCTAGTTCAATTCTATCTTCAAGTATTGATCTAAAACTTTCCCAGTCTGTTAGTTTATTTGTTAGTATTGGGTTACAATCCTTTCTGATAATCGTGTCACTCACAGTGAGTATTATGGGTGAATGATCTGAATTCATATCCCAACCTTCATTAATATCTACATAGTTGGATGAAATATTTTTAATAACAAAGAAATCAATTAAGTCCGGTATTTTGTTTGTATCTGTTGGCCAATAAGTCGGTCTACCTGTTGATATTACTTCACATTTCTGTTCTTTTATGGCTGCCAGTAACTCTTTTCCGTTAGTTGTTGTTAATCTTGATCCCCATTGGGTGTGCTTTGCATTAAAGTCACCTCCAATGATATATCTTTTTCGCAAACTTTTCAAGTATTCTACATACTGTTCTTTTTTAATGGAATGCCTAGGGGGGCTATAAATTGAGCTTACATTAACTTCGCAATTAGTTTTGAGTTTGACACATACCGTAGTTGCTTGTATGTGTTCTGTTTCGTATTTTAGATCCTCATAATGTTCAATGTTATCTTTTATTATTAGTGCGCTGCCTCCTTTGGCTGCATTGTCAGGATGTATAGTGTGGTATACCCTGTATCCTCTAAGCTTTATAAAATATTGTTTCGTGAAATGTGTTTCAGCTATGAGACATAAATCAACTTCTTCGGTATCTAGGATAGTTTGCAGTTCATTTTTATGTTGTAGAAGCCCATTGGCATTCCATTCCATGATTCGTAGTTGCTTAGCCATTTCGAATTTTCGGTATAGCTCCTTTAGCGCTATGTTCCAATCTAGTAACGCATATATCTATTTGTGTTATTTTGTCATCTATCTTGATGAGTTTTTCTAATATTATTTTTAATGTATTCTCGGTTTCCAATTCTTGGTCCGTTTGTTTTACATTATTAACTACATCACTGTATTTTCTATTTGCAGTGACGTTTTGTGCTTTTGGCTTTTCCTTCTCATTGACCCTTTGTGGTGGTTTTGGTAGACTGGCCTTATTTGTTCTCTGATTTCTCAGCTTTTGTATTTTTTTGGCTACATAACATCCTCGGTAGCTTGCAGGATGATTTTCACCACAATGGATACACTTCGGTTCCTCTTTTAGTGGTTTCTGACAATCTTTGGTAAGGTGCTTACCGATGCATTTAACACATCTTGGTTCCTTATTACAATATTTCCAGGTATGACCATAGGCCTGGCATCTTTTGCACTGTGGTACCAGCTTCAAGCTCCTTAGTGGTTCAATTTCTACTCTCATGCTCAAAATGTCAGTTATTCCAAAGATTTTGTTTATATCTTCATCTTGTCTGAACGTCAGGATGAACATATCAAGAGGTTTTTTAGTTCTCCACTTCAATTTCTTATCAGCTTGTATAGCTTTATATCCTCGTCTTTGTAGCTCCTTTACTATGTCATTAGGCTGATAGGAATGATGTAGTTTCTTAACCATTACTCTGATTGGTCTTTCTTGTTTATTTTCATATGTGTGATAGGAAAGTTTACTCGTGTTTAAACTGTTTATTAGTTTTCTATACTCATTACTGTCGGGTGTATTGATTTTTATGACTTCACTCTTTATTATTTTCGTGGTGAATTTAATACTAGCATCGACTAGAGTCTTACTTAAGTTGGCAGCATCTTCGAAACCTTCTACTACAACCGGAGGTGGCAGTTTTGGCTTTTGAATTTGCTTTACTGCTGTTGCTTTCTCTGGAGAGGGAGGAGATAATGAAGTATCCATTTTGCGTTTTTTGGTCCTCCTGTTCTCTTGTCTTATCCACTCCGTTTCGTTGGCTAAATCTTCTTCATCGGTAAAATATTCAGATTTGTCTGTTTTGGTTTTTGTTTTATCGGCGCTTGCTGTTGACCCTATATCTTGTTGGGTATTCTCAAGCTTTGCTAATCTTTGCTCCATTGTGATAATTATTTGATTTAGGCGCTGATTATCTATATTAAGTTTTTGAACATTATTTTCTGATTGAACCCATGCATTATATAATGCTTGTTCATTTTGCGAACGTTGTGCATTTTCTGAAAATAAAACGTTGTTTTCCTGGACTAATATTACCTCAGTTGGGGTCTGATTAGGAAACATTTTAAAATAATAATTGTTCCTTTATTTTTAATAAAAATAAAAGTAAAAACTTACTTATTAATCGACTTTTGGTTTCTGGTTTCGTGATAACATAACGACCATTTAATTGGATCGTCGGACATCACTCACGATAAATAATATCCTTAATAATATACTAATTTAGCTACTCGTTGATAAGAACGTCTCGGATACAACCTTACCGTTCGGAAGTCTATTTACTACGGAGATCTATCTTCTTACGGAGATGATGACAGACAAGGCCAGAGTAAAATTTGCAGAACTGGAACACCATCCAAGCCCAATACTGCGAGAGATGCTAAGGTACGACGCTTTCCACCGGTGGAAGCACAAACGTCCAAAGCAACAAATATTGTAAAGTGGGAAAAATAAATTAAATAGTGTAAACAGTGAACGGTTCGTAGCTCGAAAACAAGTGCCGAAGAAAACGTAACACACGTAGGTCCAATACCACGATCACCTTTAAGGTAAGTCAGAAATAGAAAAATACAGAAGAGCGTAAGCCCCCCACAAAAATATATAAAATACCAAAAAGGCGTAAGCCCCCAAAAAAATATAAAAAACCAAAAAAACACCCAAAACAACTCGAGCAACATGTCATTGGACAGAGCTCAATGGGGCTCGGTACAATGACTTGGGGCCCAAGCAAGCAATTTTAGTTCCGCGGATAAGTAATTAAGAAGATAAAGGCATAGAGCGCTTCACGCTGGCTTAGTTTTTTGCATTCGATTAGGGTACCACATGGAATCTTATTACCCAGGATTCCATTGTGAAGAGCATTTGGCTACGATAGTTGCGCCCTCATCGCGCATCAGCGTGCTATGGGGGGGAAAGGGATGGCCTGGGGCATTGGAGCGAAGTGGGGTGATCCCTGTTTGTACTCGGGTCAAAACACCTCGCCCCAATGAATTGTTACATCCGAATGTACTTTTTCGATAGGGTGGACATCTCCCACAGGTCGGGTTGAATCAGATTGCTTGCTTGCTTCCTTCTAAAATGAACGGTTCCAAAGTTACGGAGGTAGTATAATATAATTGGTCCAAAAAAAGGACTAACCCAGACATCCAAAGTAAAAGTTTTGCTCTAACACCAAATTATTCTATATGGTCCACATATTGTTCAGTAAAAAGTTACACCATTTTGAGCATCCGGTTTGGGGGAGATGGCGGAAAATTCGGTAAATTATTAGTTTTTTTCGTTTTTCGTCAATATTTCTAAAACTATGCTTTAGCGTAAACAATGTTCCAAACAAAAATGTTCTACATAAAATTGAAAACAAAAAAGACTCTATACATAATTGTTATAAAATCAAGGGTTCCAGAGTTACGGAGGGTGAAAAGTGGAGGTACTCGATACTTTTTATATTTTTTGGGCAATTTATATCGTTACTAATGAAAGAAATTTTGTTTACAGGATTGTGTTTTGTAAATAAAATTTGCTATCTCCGTGGCTGATGATATGTTATAAGCACGTGATAAGCACTTGAAGAAAAGTCAACCTCACCACCCAAAATCATCATCAATTGCCCAGAAAATATAAAAAATATCGAAAACCTCCACTTTTCACCCTCCGTAACTCTGGAACCGTTGATTTTATAAAAATTATGTATAGAAGATTTTTTGTTTTAAATTTTATGTAGAACATTTTTCTATAGAACATTATTTACGCTAAAACACAGTTTTAGAAATATTGACGAAAAACTTAAAAAAACTACTAATTTACCGACTTCTCCCCCATCTCCCCCAAACCGGACGCTCAAAGTTGTGTCACTTTTTACTGAACAATATGTGGACCATATAGAACAATTTGGTGTTAAAGGAAAACTTTTACTTTGGATGTCCCGGTTAGGCCTTTTTTTGGACCAATTATACTATACTACCTCCGTAACTTTGGAACCGTTCATTTTAGAAGGATTATGTATAGGGCCTTTTTTATTTCAAATTTAATGTAGACCATTTTTCTATAGAAGCGTGTTCATGCTGATAAGGCCGCATAGTTTTAGAAATATTGACGAAAAACGTAAAAAACTACGAATTTACCGATTTCCTCACCCCCCAAACCCGACGCTCAAAATGGCGTGACTTTTTCTGAACATTATGTGGACCATATAGAACAATTTGGTGTTGGAGGATACCTTTCACTTTGGATGTCTGGGTTATGCCACCTTTTGGATCAATTGTGTCATACTAGTACACATTCTTGGTAAATCGATATTTTCGGATGCCACCCCGTATGAGAGCGGATTTTAGGGGGAAGCCCAGGGGTAGGAGTGGCAAATATTTGTTTTTTTGGTGTTCCAAAATTGACATTCTCAGCAAAATTCAGCATATTCGTCTGATTGAACGTAAATTCCGGTATACATGAAGCCAGTAAGAAAGCAAGTAAAGTGGGCAGCTAACTTGCCACAAGTCACGTGCCTTTTGTAAACGTTTATTTGAGTCATATTTTTTAAGGCAAAGAAAGCTTACTTACTACAGGATTCTTGCTTAAAAAATTACTTAAGTATACGTTTAAAAACGCAAGTAACTTGTAGCAAGTAAGCAGCCCACTTTACTTACTTTCTTGCTGGATTCATGTATACCGGCCTTTAGTCCGTAAAGCAAGATACCGAAGAAACATTAATTTTTAGCTCTCAATGAAAAGTAAACTAACAAATAATTTTAGAACAATGAATCAAACAAGTTTATCAAAATAACTGTTTTTTTTTATTTTTATCATTTGCAATAAGATACAGGTTTTATCTAAATTTTGACTGGGTTTCGAAATATAATCGAGGAATTATCATTTCCTCTTAAAAAATCCATATCTATTAAGCCGATCGCTAATCCTTTTATACTTTCTTAGGTCACATCAGCACTTGAAAGGAAATTGATGGCGAGAGCTCGGAATCCTCTTAGTCAATAAAGGCCTCTCTGTTATCCTCGTTATGAACTGATGTGAAATATTGCTATAATTTAGTCAGTTATAATAAATAGCCCGATAACGAGGTTGAGAGCTCTCTTACAGTAGCATTGTAGGAACAGTGGCGTATTTAGCAAAGGATGATTCTAATACTAAAAAAGTGATAATAGAAAAGGTAGATGCGTTAATTTTGATCCACAGCTTAAACTTTAAAACCTAGTATGTATTACTTTTAAGAATTCTGGTATCTATTTTATAAACAACATGAAGATATATGAAAGCAAGCAACATCAGAACAGTAATCTATGAGGAGAGTGCTAGAATTAGGGTCGAATCCATCAAGAATTAGGGTTCTTTTTTAAGGTATCTCTTCGTCTTTTTTTTGTGTAGGCATGACTCCCGCTATATTTACTCTATTTGTTGTCATTCGGCTTATATCCTATTCTACTCTTCTCTTTCTTAGCCAGACTTTGATGCTTTTCGTGTACTTCTAGTTCTGTTCCATAGTGTTTTACCATATATTTTTTATGGGTTTTCATCGCTGCTTTTTCTAGAATTATTTTTGTTTTGTCTATGTCAGGTCATGCTTCTGTCCCATATGTTTTTATTGTTCTGTAAATTCTGTTTTGTAAATTATGCCTTGCATCAATTTCTTTGCCTATATTTTTATTTTACCTTATTGTTTCATTCAGACATCAGGCTATTTTGCTCTTTTCACTTGATCTTCCACTTCTGGTTCGAGCTTTCCGTAGCTACATAGTGTGATGCCTAGATATTTAAACTCCATCACTTGTTCTATGATCTGGCCCTTCAGCTCCAATTTACATCTTATTGGATTTGCTCTCATAACCTAGCTTTTTGTCATTTTTGGGGGAAATTATCATGTTAAATTTTCTGATGGTTATATTTAATTGGTGTAGAATACGTTGTAAATTATCTTTACTTTCAGAGATTAATACGCCCTCTGCATAGCTGGCTATTTTAAGTTGTTTCCTCCCATTTGTATCCTTTTTTTGTTCTTACTGTTTTAGGTTGAACAATAGAGGGCTCATGGAATGCCCTGTCTTATACGTCAGGCATAAGTACTTATTTTGACCTCCAATAAATTCATAAAGGTACCTATATAATATTATGACCAGCCGGGTTGACATTTATTGAAATAGAACAAGTGCTAAGAGAAATTAGACATATGAAGGCTTTAAAAGAAAGTTGAACCTATAGGGGAGCTAACGCAACTACGAACGACTTCTTAGAAGTTAAAATGGAATATGTAATACCTACAAATAATAGAATGAAAGAGAATATTAAGAAAAAAATTCAAAGACCAGATTGTACAGAAATTTGTAAGATAGATAGTACTGCTAGATAATAAAAAGGCTCAGCCGAGCAGTACTACCAAGAACTATACTACACAATACACTGCACTGGTGAGATAAAGATTGTATGAGGGCAGTTTATGATTGAAACAAAGCCAGCATAACTAGAGTAAAAATAAACACTATATTAACCCTCGTAAGGCGGTGCGGGGTGCAGCTGCACCCCAGACCTCGTTTTTCTCACCTACATTTTTTAATAATTTTTTTTAGTTTTGTCCATTTTTATATTCGCATTCAATTCAATTCTAAACGCATTCCACCCATTACAGCATTTAAAACTCTTTGCGTTTACGTGTTTTTTTTTAGAAAAATGACTGTAGATTGTAAATGATGAAAATTTTATATCATGAATTGGACTTTTCTGATGTTCCGCATGAAGCTAACAGAGCTAAAGGACAAGGTCGGTGTTACTTATGTCAGAGAAAAAAGACCGACAGTCCCGGCATAACTGTATTATGTGAAAAAAACTTTGTGTTGTCTCTCTTTGAACAATGTCATCTATTTGTCTTGTAACGATAATAATTTTTTTTAAGAAGAAATGAGTACTTTTTTTGTAGAATTTTGTTTCATACTATAATAAATAAGTCCTAATTATCTTTCATATCGATTTCCCCGACGTTCACATACAAAAAAAAGGTTATACAGTTGTTTACGTAAGAATCTAAGCACCGCCTTACGAGGGTTAAATGAAGACACATTACCTGAAAAAAAAAGACGAGTAGTGAAGTAGGTCTGCAGAGGGAATGAAATGTTGTTCTTGAAACAGAAATTAGGCGACATTGAGGAATATTTTCAAAATTACCAAATAAGTACCTTTACCAAGAAATAATACGGGAGGGAAACCAATATAACTTACATCAAGATATTTTAAGACTGAAGAAGGAAATTAAATATATGTAAAAATTAGAAAATGTACCAAATATTTACAACAACATATATTAAAACAAGAGAAACAAGACCAAAGTCAACAAATTCAACTACAAGATAAAATAGCAGTATACCAAGAAAAAAATGGTATCCACAAAATAATAAACTCGAAAAAGAACAAGGAGACTGGTAATTCCCGTATCATTTCTGGCATTCTAGATGAAGGTCGTGAAAGGTTGAGTTAAAATATAAAGTGTGGATTAAAGAACACATAACCAAGCTTATAAAATAAGCTATTCTATGCCCAATATACAAAAAACAGAGACGTTGCAAAATGTAAGACCTACTCGGGAATAACATTACTAGATATAATATGAAAAGGTTTGACCATATCGATAATAATCAAACTAAAACACGAAGTTAAAAATAACCAAAATAAGGAGCTAAAGTAATTGGATGGAAGTGGCAAGTATCTAGATATCTAGAAGAATACACGAAGGTTTAATAGAAAACATAAAATGTAACCAATCATACTGTTGCAATTCTAGATGGGTTCAGGGATTAAGAGAATTGTTACTCTGTTTTAACAAGTTTATTAAAATTCCTAATAAACTAAAGTACAAAAATAAATCTTCCCAAATTCAAAGGTGACAAAAATAATTATTATTATAACAAAACTTCTAAATTGACAAATATAACTGTCAGATTCCTTATTAGTCTGACTTACTCCATCTACTTACACCTATGCTAGGTGATTTATAATACCGCCCCCTTCTTTCAGGCTGTTCGCCCCGAACAGTACCTAAATGGACCAGGTTGGTGGATTCTGCCCTTCATAAGGACACAGTCTCTCTAGGTGGACGACCTTCGGCTTACTTCGTGGCGTCAGTTGCACCCTATACACAAGGTCGTTTATCTTCTTAATGACCAGGTACGGTCCCTCCCAGGGCCGCTGCAGCTTGGGACTTAGACCTTTCCTTCTCGTTGGTTGGTAGAGCCAAACTGCATCACCTTCCTTGAAACTAACAGGTGTGGATTTCTGATCAAACCTAACCTTCATCGGGTCACTGGTGAGTTGCAGCTTGTTTCTGGCGAAATCATGGACCTTAACCAGTCGATCCTTTAGACCGCTGACATACTCGGGAAGTGTCTCTTGACCCGCCTCTCCGTCTGGTACATTACTATGTAGGAGATCGATGGGAAGCCTCATCTCTCGACCAGTTAACAGCATTGCTGGAGTGTAACCAGTTGCATCGTGTTGGGAACTTCGGTATGCTAGCAGAAACAGAGGCACCAGTTTGTCCCAGTCTCTCTGGTTTTCGTCTACAAACAGGGACAGGTAGTTGTTGATGGTCCGGTTATGTCTTTCTACCATGCCGTCGGATTGAGGATGGAGCGGTGTTGTTCTGGTCTTCTTAATTCCTAACAAAGCCATCATGGTCTTCCAAACTGCCGATTCGAAGTTGCGCCCCTGGTCAGAATGAAGCAGAAGTGGAACACCATGTCGGGAAACGACATTCTCAAGCAGGGCTTCACCAACTGTGACTGCTTCTTGGTTGGGTAGTGCAACTACTTCAGGCCATTTGGAAAAATAATCCATAGCAACCATCAAATATTTGTTTCCTGATGCTGTCTCTGGAAATGGTCCCAAAATGTCTACAGCAACTCGTTCCCATGGAGTTCCAGTAATATATTGTTGGAGTTTTCCCCTAAGTCTTGTTTTGGGTCCCTTCTTGGATGCACACAGGTCACATCGTTTGCACCATTCTTCCACATCTTGCCGACAATGAACCCAATAATACCTCTCACGGACTCTGGCCAGAGTCCTATTGATTCCAAAATGCCCTCCAGAGCGGCTATCGTGGAGTTCTGCAAGCACGTCCTTAACACATGACCTTGGGAGAACAACTTGGGGCACTGTTCTTGTTCCATCTGGACTCTCCCATTTACGAGTGATGATGTCATCTCGTAGACACAGGGAGTCCCACTGAAGCCAATAGCCCTTAACTGCTTGCCCATATCTTGCAATCTCCTGCCACTGTGGTCTAGCTCTGTGGTTCAGCCACTCCCGAACTATTTTTAGATCTGTATCTTCCTTCTGTTCAGCCTGAAGGTTTTCTAGAGCTTCTTCGTCATTTCTATCCTCTATGGTCCTCAACTGTAGAATCTGGCCATCTCGTTCTTCTTGGCGCTCGCAGAATCGACAGTTCCTCCCGTTGCATGGTCTTCTCGAGAGACCATCGGCATTCCCATGACTTCTTCCCGCTCGGTGACGAATTTCAAAATCATAAGTCTGTAGTTTCTCCAGCCACCGAGCTATCTGACCTTCAGGTGTCTTGAAATTGAGAAGCCATTGCAAGGCAGAATGATCGGTTCTTATCAAGAATTTTCTGCCATAGAGGAACGAATGGTAGTGTTCTACTGCTTTGACGACTGCCAATAACTCCTTTCTGGTGACACAGTAGTTTCTTTCTGCTTTTCCCAAAGTTTTGCTGAAGTATCCTATGACGCGTTCCTCGCCCTCTTGTACTTGGGAAAGCACCGCCCCGATACCATTTTGAGAAGCATCTGTATCAAGCACGAAAAGACCCTGTTCTTTCGGATATGCCAGGATTGGAGCCGTAGTCAATTTATGCTTGAGTGTGGTGAAGGCAAGCTGGCACTCTGGTGTCCAGTCAAATGACAGCTTTCTCTCAGTCAGATTATGGAGAGGTTTGGCAATCTTACCAAAATCTTTCACGAAGCGACGATAGTAACTGCAAAGACCAAGGAAGCTTCGGATATCGTGTTTGTTTCTTGGTGTGGGCCATTCCTGTACTGCTTTTATTTTCGCTTGATCTGCTGCAGTTCCTGAGGATGAAATTACATGTCCAAGAAAACTAACTTTTTCTTGGAAGAGCTCGCACTTTTTGGCATTTACTTGTAGGTGAGCGTTCCTTAGTCTGGTGAAAACTTCTTTCAAATTTACAAGATGTTCGTCGAAATCTTTTCCGATGACCATAATGTCGTCGAGGTATACCAGACAGATTTTCCATGTAAGTCCTCTAAGTACTAGCTCCATTAAACGTTCAAACGTGGCAGGTGCATTACACAATCCGAATGGCATCACTTTGAATTGGTAGAGCCCATTTCCAGCAGAAAATGCGGTCTTCTCTCTGTCTTCAGGGTGTACTGCAACTTGCCAATAACCGCTTTTGAGGTCCACAGTGGAAAACCATTTCGACTCAGCCAAGGCACTAAGTGTATCATCAATACGGGGCAGTGGATAGCTGTCCTTCTTGGTAACGCTATTCAGCCTCCTGTAGTCGACACATAACCGCGTTGAGCCATCTTTCTTGGTTACCAACACCACTGGAGAAGACCAGGGGCTACTCGACTCTTCGATGACATTCTCCTTTCGCATATCTTCAAGGATGGCAAAAGCTTCTTTTTGTTTTGCAAATGGAAGACGTCTTGGTGCCTGTCTTATGGGGTTGGAGTTGTCAGTGTTAATCCGATGTTGGACTAAGTCAGTGCGGCCAGTTATTTCTCCTTTAAAGAATATGTCACTTTCGTTGTTGATGAACTCTTCTGCTTTTTGGTATTCATGTTCAGATAGATGTCCCCATGAAGATTTTCCAAAATTTCAGTGGAAAGTTGGTGTGTACTGCTAGCTGTTGGCACGTTTTCTTCTATTCTGGTCACTCTTACAACTGGCTCGCATATTCCAAGCACTTGGCCCTTTTTGAAGGTAATTTTATTGCCATTTGGGTTGGCCACCCTTACTGGAACGGTCTGCTTATCCCCATCTACCAAACATCTGGCCACAATGACGCCCTCATGGATCTGCTCGTCTGGTTCTAATAACATGGCTCCCAAGCCACCAGATGCATCAATTTGTGCAACCACGATCTTTTCACTGTTAGGAGGGATCTTCGTGTCTTCTGCTACTAACATCTTTAGCCCATTGTGCTGCTTTCTAGAGGATGACAGTAGAATTTCTTCATTGCCGACGACTAAGGTCCTGTGTCTCACATCTACAATAAACCCATGTTCGGACATAATGTCGACACCTAGGATGAACTCGTCTACGATGTCGGCTACTAGGACCACTACTTCTATCTCGATGTGTCCCAGCTCGATTTTTATGCAACTTTCCCCATAAACAGTTATGTTTTCGCCTGTCGCTGTCTCTAGTATGGGAGGTTTTGATATTATTCGTGTAGATGACTGGTCCAGTAAACGTTTACTCATAACTGACCTAGTTGCCCCAGTATCGATGGTAAAACTGCATCTGTCGCCATTGAGAAGTCCATCGGCAACTAAGCTGTCACTACTTCGTCTTATTGTGGATATTGAGAATCTGGGAGCTTGAGACAGGTCAGCCAACGTGCGCCCCTTGACGTTGACTTCTTTTAGTTTTCCGAATTGCGTTGATAATGTGGAGGTTGCCTACTGTCCTCTGATCTTGTACGTTGTCTGCAATCACGTTGAAGGTGGCCTATCAATCCACAAAAATAACACTTTAGGCGCCCCTGACGTTTTTGCTTCAAAGATTCAGCTATTGGGCCAAGATATTTCTCGAATTGGGCGGCCAACACCTGGGACAACTTATTTAGATCGCCTTCTTCCACTTCAGCAACACCTCTTATTTGATGGATTTTGCGTTGATGGCGGGACACATTCTTCACGGCTTCGTACTCCAATGCTGCAACAAGAGCGTCCTTCAATATTTGGTAGCGCCCTCTTCCTAGTCGTAATGTTTGCTGGAGTTCTACATCGCGCAGGCCATCAAGGAAACATTGGATGGTAAACTGGTGTAGAAACTCTTCAGGGGCTTCGGGCCAAGCGAGTCGTGCCATCTTTTCTACTTCTGCTCCGTATTCTTGCACAGATTCGTTGGAGCCTTGGATACGCACTTTTAGTTGGCTCTGGTATACTTGCTTCAAATATTGGCTGCCGTATCTTAGTTCTAGAGCCGATACGACAGTCTCATATTTCTTTTGTGCGTCCTCTGGAATGTTTTGAAGGATTTCTACAGCCTTACCTCGAAGTGCTAATATGAGAGCAGTTGCCTTCTGTTCATTTGTCCATCCATTATTTTGTGCAGCAGCTTCGAATTGTCTTCTATACACTGGCCAGGAGATCTCGCCGTCAAATATAGGAGGCTTAATTATTCCGTTGACAGGGGAACAAACCACTTCTGGTTTACCTTCAACTCTCAGTTTCTGGGACTTTTCAATTTCTAGGCGGATATTTTCAAGAGTTCTCGTTACCTCATCGTGCCTTTTTTTCTACTAGGCCTCTTGTTACTTCAAGCTCTTTAATCATGTCTTCTTTTGTCTCTTCGATTTCTTTTTTCATATCTTCTTTTGTGTCTTCGATTTCTTTTTTCATATCTTCTTTTGTCTCTTCGATTTCTCTTTTCATATCTTCTTTACTCACTTTTGAAGTCTCTATTTTTGAGATAAGTGTCACGAGCAACTCTCGGTCTTCCTGGTGACGTAAATTTTCTATTTCTTTTTCTTCCTGGCGACGTTTGTCTTCATTTTCGTTTTCTTCCTGCCGACGTTTTTCCATGGCGGCAATCATGTCTCTAATTTCTTCCATCGTCTCGCTTCTTGTTTTCACCATACAAATTCTCTTAATCCCACTTTACTTCTGACACCAATTGTTGCAATTCTAGATGGGTTCAGGGATTAAGAGAATTTTTACTCTGTTTTAACAAGTTTATTAAAATTCCTAATAAACTAAAGTACAAAAATAAATCTTCCCAAATTCAAACGTGACAAAAATAATTATTATTATAACAAAACTTCTAAATTGACAAATATAACTGTCAGATTCCTTATTAGTCTGACTTACTCCATCTACTTACACCTATGCTAGGTGATTTATAACAATACGAACAAATGGGTCATAAATATTCGAGGTCTTTTGTACATGAACCTTCGAAAAAGAAATCCAAAAATCTACTAGATACTAGACTATGAATACGAATATTCTGCGAATGATTGTAGATCTTTATCAAAGCTGGGCTGAAAGGACAACTTTAACTTAGGGCTGAGCCGTAACAGACTTCTTAGGTCGGGTGAAATGTGGTTAAGCGCCCACTTATAATGAACTCCACTAAACCTAAGTTAATATTTTCTGTGTTGTTCTGAAGCTATTTTCTTGTGGTATTTTTGCAATTAACTAGTTTTGATGGGAAATGAGCCACAACTTTACTAAAAAAATGACACCCGATTTGGGCGTCGAAACGTTAATAAAATCATTTTTCTAGTAGAATTGTGGCTTATTTTCCATCAAAACTAGTTTAATAATATTTTATACTGTATTTAATGGAAATAAATATAATTTTAATAGAAAATGCGTTATATTTACCGTTTTGATGTTTATTTTTTACATCATACTAAAAATAAATATTAAACATTATTTTACTTAATAATTATTTTGATTTCTTGGTTGATAAGTGATAACAAAATATTTCTTCTAACAGTTTATTTTCCATATTCCGAATCAAGCGTTACCTCAAAAGAATATTTATCTTATTTCCACGGGACTTATAATATTCCAAAATCCACCTCTGTTCTAAGAACCAATATCGACTGCTGTGTGATATCTCAGGAGATAGCGCTTAATGCAAATGGGTAATGGGTCCATCTCTTGTGGAAGTACAATGGCGCCATTGATGAGAGTCAATAAATCAGGAATATGCAAAATCTTCCCTTTATATTAGGGGGTGGCAATCGTAATAACCATGCCGAACAGTGGGAGTATTATATATTCACAGCATCGCCACTCTGAAAACCTATGGGTAAATATTGAATGGTTAAAATTATTATATATTTCTCGAAATATTTAGTGCTCTCAAATACAGTATTCGTCAAAATAGACAGTAGTACCGTTTTCTATTAATACTGTTATTATAAGTGAGCATTCTATTTATTTTTTAAATTACACGCTCAAATGTGCACCATTGTGGTACAAATAAGCTTCATAACGTTTTTGCAGATTCGCCAACATATGGTTGCTCCGGTTGTTGAAAACAGATTTCTGTCTCTTCTCGTAATCCGCCAATATCTACTGGTGGAACTTCTGATATACCTATACTGATTCTTGCAGCATGTGTATACGTCAGATATTGTCATATCGCGTGAATGAGCTGGAATAAAAAGTGTTCGAGAACTTACTGTTTAAAAAAATGTTGATGGCGTAAGGCTATTGCGCATTGCGCCATCTTGTTGAAACCATTGCCTGTATATCTGCAGATTTCGTGCATGGCAAAAATTTTGTGAATCTCTAACAAAAGATGAAGTCCTGTTATCTCTGTAACGTTTTTTTTTTAACAGTAGTTGGATGCTCTCATCATCAATAAAATAAAAACAATAATTCTATGCTCAGACAGAGAAAACCAAATGGTTACTCATTCAACGTAGAGTGGTTTCTCTACAATGACATCTTGGTATTCAAATCGAAGATATAGAGTTGTTTATCTATTGATATATGTAGCCGTTAAGGTGAATGTGACTAGTCCATCACAAAATCTAACAAGAAAGAGTCTAACGTAGTCAAATCTTATAATTTCGCTATTCCAGAATGTCCAATATAGCATACACTTCAGAGAAATAAGAAAAAAAAATCCTGTTGGTGACATAACCCCCTCTAGGCCAAAACCAAATTTTTTGAGTAGTATGGACATCTATAATAATAACCTATATGTTTCCTGCAGCCAATTTTGATGATATACATAGTTATAAACAAATGAAGATCAAAAAACGGTAAATTTTCGCTTTTTTCGTCTATTACCAAAAAGGTCAGCATTCTAAACAAATTTGAGAGTAAGAAGCTCATAAATCGTATAAAAAACCTCAATATGGCTTTCGCTGAATATGTCTATCCTTATTGGTTGCTTAGAAAATCGCAAAATAAATCATTAATTTGGAGTATTTATAAATATTCATAACTTATGTTAAAATTAACTTAGAACCTTCTTATTACACGCAATTCTGAGACCTCTGGTGCTTAAATAATGTCCTAAATTTCAAAGCAATTGGTCAAATAGTTTAAAAGTTATTTAATTTGTTTATCCCAAATTAATATTTTTTGCAACACTATAAGTCAGAAAATGATGAAGTTACAGTAATACTTTGGATAGTTTACGAAAGAAGATTTACACTAATAATTTAATTGAAAAAAATGACAAAAAATAATTCTAAATATTGCAAAATTATTTTGCAAGAACATGTGAATTAAAAAAAGGGGGGCTAACTTCGTCTCTAATTGTCCTAGGACAATTGTTTTTCTTTCTAAATGTGTATAAAAATTCAGTCTTTCTAAATATGAAAAAATTATTTTTCTACGAGTAACGGTTAAGAAGTTATTCTAATTGTTATAAGTAAGCAAAAAATCGACATGTTCTTGCAAGATAATTTTACACTGTTTAAAATTAACTTTTTGTCATTTTTTTTTTAATTAAGTTAATAGCATAAATGTTCTTCTGTAATAAACTGTTAGAAGTATTACTGTAGCCTCATAATTTTCTGACTTATAGTGTTTCAAAAAAATTAATTTGGGATAAACAAATTAAATAACTTTTAAACTATTCGACCAATAGCTTTGAAATTTAAAATATAATTTAAGCACAAGAAGTCTCAGCATTGCTTGTAATAACAAGGTTCTAACTTAATTTTCACATAAGTTATTAACATATATAAAATCTTAAAATTTATGATTTATTATGCAATTTTCTAAGCAACAAATAAGAATAAACATATTCAGCGAACGCCATATTAAAGTTTTTTATATGATTTATGAGTTTCTTATTCTCAAATTTGTTTAGAATGCTTCACTGTTTAGCAATAGACGAAAAAAGCGAACATTTACCGTTTTTTGATCTTCATTTGTTTATAACTATGTATATCATGAAAATCGGCTGCAGGAAACATATAGGTTATTAATATTCTAGATGTCCATACTACTCAAAAAATTTGGTTTCGGCCTGGAGGGGATATGTCACGAGAAAAATCTTATTTCTCTGGACTAATAACTGTGTGGATTGCGGTTGTAATTTTGAATATTTTGTCGAGATATATGGCACACATATTCGTAATATAATAAAGAATCGCGGTACAGAGCCCAATTTGAGAAATATGTTAGTATGTGAAAATTACTCTATAACTAAATAAAATATTGCAAAAAGGAGCCTGTACCGCCATTAATGAGAACAAAAAAATAAAATCTCTTCAAATAAACTGTTTTAACCTATGACTAGATTTTGTGTCACATTGAAACTACTAAAAATCAATTTTCTATAACAAGAAATCGAACGTGACTGACTTGGCAACGTATATACCATATAATGACTATGGCAACTATAATAATTATTATTTTGATATTATAATGTCACTGTCACTGTCATATTGCCGACGCCCTGTTTCCTCACTGTTACTAACAAATACTAACTCTTGTTTACTCTTAACTATTGTAAGTAAACTATTGTTTACTCTTAACTCCGTCCTATTGAGATCAACGGGTGAAATAAAATTAGCTCAGCAGGTATATATTTATGTATACTGCCAATGAAAATCTTTGAGTTTGAGATGTATATCGGAGTAGTTATAATCAACATTCCGTGGATGGGCAGAATTACAACTGACGAGGTTCCCTGAAAAATGAAGAAATGCCCAGAAATAATGAACACTATAAAATCTCGAAAGCAACATTACTTCGGTCACATTATGCGAAATTAATCGAATTATGCCTTCCAGTAACTCATTTTGCAGAGAAAAATATTTGGAAAGTGAAGTCCAAGAAGAACATCCTCTTAAATTACCTCGGAAGCAGATTCACCACAATATATGCAGATTTTCCTCCTTGCTGCAAATAAGATAAAGATTTTCATGATAATAGCCAACATTCGTCTATAATAGATAAATTCCTGCGATGAATTGTTCATATTTTCTGGCCTAACATCGTCAGAAACGAAGATCTGTTAAAATTGACCGAAAAAAAAATGGGTAGAAAATTGAAATACCTTTCAGAAAGGGGGCTTGGATCTGCCACACACTTCGAAAATATAGCTCCAGTATTTTAAAGACTTCACTAGATTGGAATCCCCAAGGAAAAAAAAGAGATCGCCTAGTAGCCCAATAAATGACCGTTTTAGAGAGTAATTTCCAGGGGCAACTCCGAATTGCATAAAAATTTGGATTTAGGTTCTACTTACGCTCCACTTCAAATTTGAATTTATGCCGTTGGTTGCTTTTACTTGGGGGGTGACATTTACCCCTTCTCGGGGGGTGAAAAACGCGTGTTTAAAATAAGACCGGAAATTGATAAATTGACTTATTTTAAACACCTTTCGTTCTATAAAGTTTTTTACGTAAGTCAATACTTTTCGAGTTATTCGCGAATTAAAATGTTGATTTTTCGACAAAAAAACTACGTTTTCAGACCGTTTTTCCCAAATAACTCAATAAGTAAATATTTTATCGAAAAAAATATTTTTAACAAAGTTGTAGCCTATAAAAAAACGAAAAAATGGTGTACCAGTAAAGTCTGCAAATTGAGTAGAAACTAAGTTGTAGCTTATGAAAAATACGTTCTTATTCGTCTAATTCCAAATCGAATAATTCAACGCGAAATCTCCGAAGAAAGAAGCATTTTTCGGGAAAACCTTATTAACATTTTTAAAGTATCGAAAAAAAGCTTATTACTTGTTTTTTACAAAAGTTTGAAGCATCAAAAATAAACGAGTTACACTAAAATAAAGTTGGCCCCTTTTTTTTGGTAAAAAAAAATCGTGAAAACCTCCCTCTATTTAGCACCTTAAATGAAATTAATCGTTTGGCTTTACCATCTATTTTAACTGTATGTGTATTGTTTATATGATCTGTAAGTTTGATTGGTTTAAAGTGATTATTTTTCAAAACATTTGATTTTATATTAAAAAAAAATTTCTAAAAATTTTTTAAAAATTTCATTTTTTCAAAATAACTTAAAAAGTATTAGTGATGAGAAAAATCTTAAAGAGTAAAAAAATGTAAGTTTTGCTATTATAAATATGCTAGTTTCATTTTGTTTCTCCGTAAGACAAAAATTTGTTAAGATATGGCTGTTCAAATTTTGCATACACTCGTGATTAGTGACCCATGCAAGCTTTCTCAATTATAACCCTTTCAAAAATAAACATTTTGAACCGGTGAGACTGACAGATTATATAAAAAATTGATAGATAAGTAAATTGTTTGTAAAGCGGTAGCAATTCATTTCAGTTGGGGAGCTAAACACCGCGAGATTTTCGTGATTTTTTACAAAAAAAAAAGAGGGCCAACTTTATTTTGAGCGTAACTCGCTTATTTATAATGGTAAAACTTTTGTTAACAATTTAATATAAACACTTTAAAAAAGTTTAAATGGGTTTTTCCCATAAAGTGCTTATTTTTTCGGTGATTTCACCTTGAAATATTCGATTTGGAATTAGACGAATAAGAACGTATTTTTCATGAGCTATAACTTTGTTTTTATTTGATTGATAGACTTTGCTGATACTCCATTTTTTTGGGTCTTTTATAAGCTACACTTTTGCCAAGAATATTTTTTTCGATAAAATATTTACTTTTTGAATTATTTGCGAAAAACCGTCTGAAAACGTAGTTTTTTTGTCGAAAAATCAACATTTTCAATGGCAAATAACTCGAAAAGTATTGACTTACGTAAAAAACTCTATAGAACAAAAGTTGCTTAAATTCAGTCAATTTATCCATTTCCGGTCTTATCTTGAACGTATGTTTTTTCACCCCCGAGAAGGGGTGACTGTCACCCCCCAAGTAAAAGCAACCAACGGCACAATTTCAACTTTGAAGTGGAGAGTAAGTAGAACCTAAATCCAAATTTTCATGCAATTCCAAGTTGCCCCTGAAAATTACACGGTATCGCCGAATTTCCCGTTCATTTACTGGGCTATAGCACAAATTTGGAAACATGGACGAAATAAGAAGTCAAGTAGTGTCTTGGAATGAGGTAAGACTTCAGCGCAAAATAGCACTCGATGGCGCTTTTTCATTTCAGCTTTAAAGAGGCCGCGCACTGAATCGGCCCGGCTAAGGGCAATCGGCAGATTTTGCTTTACATGGAAATAAATAAGCCACCGCGCACTGCCTAAGAACGTTCGACTCGGAACAGCCAGATCGTCTCGGCTTCGGCGGAGAATGATAGCAAAGGCGAAAACCGCCGAACGGCGGTTGTGTATTTTAGCAAGGGCTGAGAGTGTGCTGAATTTTAGTAGTATTTTATGCATTGAAAGGTACACGTCTGATTTTTAATAAACGCACTATGGCTGACGAACTTCTTATAGAAAGTGTGCGCGAATATGTAATTTGTAATATTATTGTTAATGAGGAATTAATTGTTAACGAGGAAGTTTTCTTATGGGGAAGGGAATACGGGCATTAACAACTAAAAAACAATGTTTCAAGATAAAAAGTTCAAAATACTTTCAAGAACAACTGATAGAATAAAGTTTGAACATGAATTTAGGTACTTCGTAATTTCAAAAATGATATTTTTTACTTATTATTTTGAGTCTTGAAAATCGTCATCTTTCGTTATTTTTTTTTTAATTTTAAATTGTTTAACTCGAAAACGATCAACTTTGAATAAAAATTACAAAAGACTTTTTTTCTTCAGAATAATCCAAACAATCTGAAACAATGTCTGCCCGGGTCGAAATTTCTTTTTCAAATTTACAAAAAATGCCATTTTTTAATAATTAATTAATTATAGTTAGATCAACAGTAGATCGGAGATCCCTTGTTTTTTATAATTGTTAACATGCTAAATTACATATCCAATATTTTTATCCGATAAATAGCTAGGTGAATTTCGACCTTACATCGTTTAGCCTAATTTATTTTAGCTGAAAATTGGGAAAATTTAGAGTGGCCGCTAGCCTTTCTTTAGGAGATATTGATTTTCGAAAGTTGTGTCCTGCTTACAAAGGGGTAATAGCTCAACGAGTTCATAAAATTTAACACTAGACTCGAAAATATTTGAAAAACTTTTCGTCATATTTGATCATATTTGAGTAGGTCGGGAAACAAATGATAAATACTAAGTTTCTCGCTTTAAATTAATGTTATGAATCAAATATCTTGGTTTTTGTATTCCATTGCACGCTAAGGCAATCATAACATGTTCTTCATTTTTAAAATGACTAAAGTCTATATCACACTGTTGCTGAAGCGAAACTGCCGATGCCGAGAAGTCACAGCATAATAAACGAAACCAGCAAGGACACTCCCTGATGCCGCCTTTGAAGTTGAAAAGTATAGGGTCGCCATTTTTCGCGTAGTACATCTCAGTGGTGATGTGATGTGTTGGTTCATCAGTGTTGCCGATGTCACCAACTTTATTACCCGTAAGAGATTCTTTTTGAATAATTTCTGGAATTTATGCAAAAGAAACAATACAATCGCCATTCATCGTCAATATTTTGTGTTATGTCCCAATTATTGACATAATTCCCACAGGCATACGTATAAAATTATGTTAAAAAATATGAATGTCATAAAAGTTAAGTAAATCTGATAATTATGTACAAATCGGCAACACTGTCGATTTTCTACCTTGTCTGGTACTACGCACAAAATGGCTGACGATCTGCGCAGTAATAGTGCGCGAACTTTTCCCGCCTACTAGTGTGTCACTGCTGTTGCGTTTTCTATGCTGTGGAGCAGTTTGCAGATGCCGTCAGAGCGCGGGTACACTTTGCCGATCGTACCGTTCCGAGCCGACCGATTTAGTGCGCAGACTCCTTTACACTCCACTTATGAGTTCAAAAAACTTTGCTATAAATACCACAGAAGTACTTACTTATCACAAAGATACCGCCTTTAATATTTTCTGATATCTAACTGGAGATAGAAGAAAGAGTAGGCCTACTGAGGTTGTGATTTCAAAATTCGAATAAAACGAAATAGTACTACATCATCGAAAAACTAAATAAGTGTCACAAAGTGGCCCTACTTTTATCATCATTCTCTTTGCCATATCCCTATGCGGGGTCGGTTTCTATCTTGGGTCATATCAATTTTAATCCCCTTACCAACATGACCTGCCTAATCGCCTCCCCCCACGTCTTCTTTGGTCTTCCTCTCCTACTCCTTCCAGGAATCTGCACTTCAGCAATTCTTCGTATTGGGTGATTAGTGTCTCGACGTTGAACATGACCAAACCATCTCAATCTATGCTCTCTCATTTTGGCATCAATTGGTGATAAAGAACATCAAAACAAGAAAGCTAGAATATTTAGGCCACATTACCAGAGGTGCGAAATAGGAGATATTAAGGCTCATAATGCAAGGTAAAATAAAGGGTAAAAGATCTATAGGTAGAAGAAAAATTTTCTGGCTGAGAAACTTGAGAGAGTGGTATAGTTGCAGCTCAGTAGATCTTTTCAGAGCAGCCGCCAATAAGGTAGGGATAGCTGTGATGATAGCCAACCTCCGATAGGAGAAGGAACTACAAGAAAAAGTGACACATAAGGCTTACAATACCGAGTCAAAATTTCAATACCAGTATTTGGTATTTAAAATTTCAAATACCGGGATCCCGTTATTAAAACCGGTATTATGAATAAAAAATATACACGTTATATTTATACCATCCTCAGTTGCTATATCGACTTGTAATTAAATAATATATGAAACCTATTAAATTTTGTTTTGAAATGAATAGATGTTGTTTATAACATTACATAGAGATAGTAGGAATAGATAGATACAAAAAATGTACAAATAGAAAAACTATATATTTGATTCTAGGATAAATTTTGCATATAATAGGATAGTACTTTTACTCATGAAATTTACTATTTGTAAATTAATTTAACTTTAAAATATATTAATACAAATATTAACTTACTGTGACAAATATTTTATATGGATTACTCTGTATTTAGATTGCAATATATTTTCAATTATTATTAATAATTCAGAAAATAAGTGAGCCTAATTTATACACTACAATACACAAAAAAAATGAAAAATAGATCTGAAAATATAAAAATAAATTCTGATTAATAATAAATCTTACGGCTTATTTATAAAATAAAGTAGTCTAATTTTAAATATTTAAAATTTTTATATAACTCATTTTATGTATTTGTATAGACGAGATTTAATAATTTGGTTGTAGAAGCTGATATAACCATTCGCCATAAATTAACGACATTCACGCTTTTAGCAAGCGATATACTTGACTGGTATGTGTAATAAACGTGTTTAATCAATATATTTTTCACAATGATATTGGTTGTTTATCTTCAAAAATAATTTCATGTAATAGCAAAAAATATCTTGGAAGAAAGTTTGTACATCAATTCACTTTTTATAAATTAAGCTAATACCGAAATACCGGTATTTTTATTATTAATACCGGTATCGAATAACAGACAAAAATCGTCCGGGATCCCGGTATTCGGGATCCCGGACGATTTATTTATTTATTCTATTTATCGATCTATCCATCTATTTATTTATTCCGGGATCCCGAATACCGGGATCCCGGAAATCCGGTATTGTAAGCCCTAGTGCCACACCTAGACTTCCCCTAATATATCATTTTTAATTTTATCCTTTTTTGTCATTCCACTCATCCATCCAAGCATTCTCATTTCCGCCACATGAATTCGTTGTTCCTCTTTCTTTTTCACTGCCTAACATTCAGTTACGTATATCATAGCCGGTCTTATGGCTGTTCTACAGAATTTTCCCTTCAACTTCATTGAAATTTTCCTGTCACACAGCACACAACTCGCTTCCTTCCACTTCATCCATCCAGCGCTAATTCTACTGCATGCATCTCCATCTATTCCTCCATTACTCTGTAATACCTATCCCAGGTATTTAAACCTATTGCTTTTTAGAATCAGTTCACCATCCAAAAATACCATTTTATGTGTAGTAACTCCATTTTTAAATGAACATTGCACTCTGTGTGCATATTACTCTGTCTTTGTCCTACTAAGTTTTAAACCTTTTTCCTTCAGAGCTTATCTCCACTGCTCCAGCTTTTGTTCTAAGTCTATTTCACTATTTTTTACTAACACGACATCATCAGCATACGTTAAGTACCATGGAATGTTACCCTGTAGGTTCGCTGTTATCTGGTCCAAAACTAATGAGAATAAATACGGAATAAGCAATCCTACTTTCACATGAAATTTATCGGTCTATCCCACACCTGTCCTAACACTAGTCGTTACTCCCTCATACATATCCCTTACAATTTTTAAATATTCACTAGGGACTCCTTCCTTATTGAGTGCCCACCACAGAATCTCTCGAAGATCTCTATCATATGCTTTCTCAAGATCAATGAATACCATATGAGCGTTTATTTCTTTACTCCTGTATTTTTCCATCAACTGCTTTATAATTAAAATAACATCTGTTGTTGATCTGCCCTGCATAAATTCAAATTGATTCTCGGATATTTCGGTCTCTCCACGTATCCGTCTATCAATTACAAAGTAGCCTTACTTGACGGTATTTTAAACATTAAATTCTGCATTATCTCTTATTGGGTACCTTATAGGGAACGCTAGTAATTTTCCTATATTGTAACACAAAAAGAAAAATAAAAGATTGTGGGGATGGTAGTATTTCTGCACTTAGTCAATGATTAAAACCGAAATATATTTTAATTTGGTCCCGTCGCCGCCTCGGCGGAGCGTCTGCAGATTTATTTATATCAAAACTAACTTTTAAATTAGATAAAAGTTAAACTCTCATCATAGACATAACTCACCGACCGCCATAGTGGCCCTGCAAGCAAAAGACACTCTGTTTTCAAAATTAATTTATTTTTCTGTGGCCACTTTTTTATTTATTTAAAGGGCTCCACGTTACCGAGTAATTGAGAATTATGACGATTATGTTCAGGGGAAAAAGAATATACGCGCTTTTTTTAATTGTGTATCAAGCACGAATCTAGTGAATTTTTCTGCAGGGACAGATTGAATTAATATTAATTTATCCGGCCGATTTTTGCTTCGGAATGACACTGAATGCGTGTGTGGTATGAAGGATGGCGTTCGGTGTTCGGTGCCACGGTGTATTGTCACCTTAATTACTAGCTGGGATTCGAACAAAAATGATTAAAAGAACATTTCGTTATTTTCGTTGTGTGTAGCCGTAAACGGGATTTATGGACTCTGCTTGATTTTCACCTACATACGTTATTGGGAGGGCTGGACATAACCGAAATTGGTATTACGAAGGATTATTACTCTGCTACAGGACTTCTCTCTTTTTATTTTCCGTTTTTATTAGCCCCCTAATCTGAAATTATGAGATCATTTTTTATAACTATGAGATCATTTTTAAAGACAGTAGAACCTAATATAAAAGTGTATTAAACGTCGATGAAGAAAAACAACTTCAAATTCAACAACAATAGAAAAAACAATAAACCTGAATAACGATGATGGAATTCCAACAAAAGGAAGAATAATAAATATAGAGTTTAAAAAATAACAAATCACCCGGTGAAAATGGCATCATAACAGGGTTCCTAAAGAAAGGTGGTCAAAACATACAGAAAGAAATCATAGAGTTGATACGTGAAGTATGGACTAAAGAGCAAATACCAAAAGAGTTGAGACAAGCCCTGCTATCCTCAATAGCTCAATGCACAAAAAAGAAAATGCTACGGAATTTAAAAACTGCAGGGGCATAGCATTACAAGGCTCGAAGTATAAACTTCTAGCTATATCAATCAGAAATAGAATTAATGCCAAAATAGGATAACCTACGTGAATACCAAACTGGTTTTAGACCAAACAGATTAGTAATAGAGCAAATTTTACAATTAAACAAATCCTGGCTAGCTCACATGAATTCAACCTGGCACTAAAAATATTGTATATTGGTTATCGACAAGCATATGACATAATAAACATACATAAATTGATCGACATATTAAAACATTTTGACTTTTTGGATGAAATAATACGATTAACTAATCCCTTCTGAATGAAACCAAAGGTAAAGTTATGACAGAAGGTCCTCTCTCCGACAGCTTAAACATCCCTACGACAAGGTAGCCTCCTGTGTTTTTGATCTAATATTAAAAAGAAAATTAAGGGAAAACAACATTTATACTATGTTCAAATCTAGTCTCAATCTATCTATCGCCACAGATATCAACAGGGATGCGCCGTCCATATGGGCAAGCTCGTGCGGCGCACGACGGCGCCAAAGCGTTAAAGGCGCTCTTTGAGCCGGCAAAGTTAAATAAATATCCAATTAAAAACTAATATTTTTTTAAATAAAAAAAATGCAAAAAATAACTTAGTCCCACTCATTCCAAAGACCAAGGTTTTGTCCAAAAAAACCAAAGAAACAGGTTCATTTGGTTTAAACCAGGTTTATTTGATACGAAGTATAATAAGTCTAAATACAGGTGATAGTCATTATAAAGCGAGTATGAGGGATACGACGAGCTGTATGCGGTGAGTTTCGTATAGAATACGAGCTTCATATTGATAATTAAACGCAAGTTGTATACACTATTTTTACTATGATCTTAATGCAAATCTGTATCATAATGAAGTTCATTATGATACAGGTAGTGACATCATAATTGATATATTTTAGTATGAGAATAGAAAAATAATACTATATCAGAGATCCATTACTGTTTTTATTGTATTATTATTGTATTGTATTATTTATTGTATTACTATACTTTTTCTGTTTAATTTTGTATTAGGGATAGGGTTGTATATTCTTTCTCCGTATATTCTTTTATTGCAACTGGCTGAGTGACTAATGTCTATGCCATTAAATAAAAAAAAGTCTAAATACTTTAAAAATGAATAAATTAATTTATCTACTCTATGTCATATTATGTATAAGTTTTTAGTTTGTGAAAACTGTCATTATAGATAGCAGTGCGTGAAGGGTTTAAAGTGTGCTTGAAGTAACAATGTATTTTAAATGAGATTTACTTTTTCGCACACTTTCAATGGGTTTTTTGACAGACTTTTATATAATCAAATATCCTTAACTTCCGCATTGTCATGGTGATGACAATATGAGCAATGACTTACAACAAAATTTTTGACATTTTTGTGGTTTGAAAGTAGTTCTTCTTCTTCTTGTGCCGCTCCTATCGGAGATTGGAAATCATCAAGGCTACCCTGACAAGGCTACCACTCTCTCACATTCCGCAACCATGACATTCTTCTACTGGATTCGGTTTTCCTTCTATATTTCCTTGCATTATATTTTGAAGTAATGCTTATTTATGACCTCTCATCCGGTGACCCAAATACTCAAGTTTTCTTCGTTTTATCGTTAACAAAATTTCTGGGTCTCTTCCTATCCTTCGTATTACTTCAAGATTTGTGATTCTTTCAACACAACTTATCTTCAGCCTTCGATGGTAGCACCACATCTCGAAACTTTCACTATTTTTTATGTTGTTCTGTTTGAGAGTCCAGGCCTCTACACCGTATAATAGCGTGTTAAATACATAGCCTCTTAGCATTCTTAATCGTAGAGGGATGCTTACATCTCTGTTGCAGAAGAATTTTCTCATCTTTATGAAGGTGGCCCTGGCCATTTTGATACGTCTTTTTATTTCATTGTTTTGGTGTCCAGTTTCGTTTATTAAAGTTCCCAAGTATTTGTAACTTGATACTTTTTCAATTTGAATGCCGTTTATACTAATATGTGCTGGTTGTGTCATGATTTTACTGAAGACCATATATTTGGTTTTTTTGATATTAATGTTTATGCCATAAATTGTTGCAAGCAATATTTATGTTTGTAAGTAATCGTTGTAATTCTTCTACTGTTCTTGCAACTAGTACAGTGTCGTCTGCGTATCGAATATTATTTACAACCTCTCCATTGATAACGATTCCTTCATTTGCTTGCAAAAGGGCTTCCTGACAGATGCTTTCACTATATACATTAAATAGCAGTGGTGACAAAATGCATCCCTGTCTTACTTCTTTACGTATTTCTATTGCTTTTGATATCTCATTTTCTATTTTGATGTTAGCTTTCTGATTCCAATATAAGTTGAGAATTATTCGCAGATCTTTATTATAAATGTCTTTTCTTTCAAAAATATATCTTAGCCTATCGTGGCGTACTCTGTCAAACGCTTTTTCAAAATCGATAAAACATGCATGTTCTTCTTGATTAACGTCTAGGCATCTTTGTGTAAGAACATTCAAATCGAAGAGAGCTTCTCGAGTACCTAGTCCTTTTCTGAACCCCATCTGAACCCCATCTGAACCCCATCTGAACCCCATCTGAACCCCATCTGAACCCCATCTGAACGCCATGAAAGTAGTTAGGATTTTTAAATGTCAAAGTTCTAAAAATTGTAGAATAGGAATGAATTCCTGTGAGGAAGACTTACAGTTTTTTTATTTGTCTATCGTAGATAAAATATTGTATGAAACTCTGCTTGATGTACTTTTTGCAAGCTTACTCGATGTATAGCACTCGTTCCGTTGTCGCTCGTGCTCTAAAAATCGCGTGCTTTCGTAAAAAGCATACTTCACCAACTGTTTCATAAATAACTACATAGTATACATAAATCACTACATAAGTACATAAGTAATAGTAATAAACAATGACAATAATTAAGACAATTTTTATTTTTATTTACAAACACAAAAAATTAATATAACAAAAAAAAAACATATTCAAACGTAATAATATTCAAAATAACTAAGTTTAAAAGTAAAAAGATAGAATTTATTTATCTTAATTTTCTTAATTTGCGGCAGTAGTCTTAAAAACTTTAAATAAAAACACAGGTTTGGAGGCTCAATAAAAAAACCAGGTCTAAGATTTAGAATGGATCAGCAGCGGCTAGAAAATTTTGCTTTCTACAGATTTCTACATAATTTTCTACAGAATCTGAGTTTTTCAAGGACCTGAATATTGAAAATCTAATTAATGTATTTGTAAAAGGTAGAGCAAGAAAAGTTCAATTTCTATAAGAAATTTCGTTGGTTTTCATCATAATAAGTGTATTTGTATTTGTTTAAAAAATCGCAATATAAAATGTTTTATTTTTGTATCTTTAGTTTTTTAATAATATTAAGTAATGATTTATAACATCTTCTTTGAAACAGTTCTTTGAAAAACATCAAAGGCATATTTAATGTTTCTAGAAATTTAGTTGAAATGTGGTTGAAATGAAGTTTTGAAGGCTTCATACTTTCGAAAGGTTTAGCCAAGGTTTCGAAACAAAGGGGTGCATTTGAGTACATCTTCTTTTTCCGTGCCTATGAGCGTAAAACTTCATTAAAGGTATTCAGGACAATATTTTCGAAAATTTTTCTTCCCTTTCTTAAAATTTGAAAATACTGGAGGTACTTTATCATCATTGCTAGAAGATGCACGAAGAAGATCACCTTCGCCAGTAGATTGCACTTTTCTCTTAACACAAGATCCGCTTTTCATCAGTTTTCAATCGTTAAGTAGTATAAAAAGTAGTGAAGACTTCACTACTTTTAAACGAAAACTACGCTAGAAGGAGTATCAAGCCACTGTTGTATGTTATCACTCGGGCAAATACCAGAGCCAAACTGATGAGAAAAACCGAGTGTTTGGTTTCAAGTATTGATTAATAAATACTACACAGGGTAGTTTTTAATCAATGGTCCAAATAGGAGGGCAAGTGGGAGAAAACCGGTGTGTACGCTACTCGGCTACTGTACGAGCCACGCCGTGACCCACTAGTGGGTAGCGACCCACTAGTGGGTAGCGACCCACTGGTTGGAAAACGCTAACTTAGAGTACAAAATTCGGGTACTTGTACCCGGGTATTTCCCAGCTCTGGGTGTGCAGAATAATATGGAGAGAAAATCTGTATCCGTATCGTTTTACTCCAGTGCAGAATCTTTTACCTGAAGATTTTCCAGCAAGGCTCCGATTTTGTCAATTTCTGAGAGGGCGGCATTTAGACAATCCAGTGTTTTACAATAAAATGTTATTTACCGATGAAGCCACATTTACTAGAAGAGGTGTGTTTAACTGGCGCAATAGCCATACCTATGCGACGGACAACTTTCCTAAACATTTTCAATTATTTTTATCAGTGTAATTAGTATTTTCATTTTCTGCAAGCACTGCCATATAATTTTTATTTGCATACATTCGAAGATTCTAGAGCTGCTCCTAGTCAATATTAATATAATGGGACCATTCAAAACTACATGATCAGGGAAGCTCTGAATGTACCTAGAATATGTCCCATTAAGATACATATTTGGACATACGCAACAAAAGAAAGTCCTGAGAATAATAGACGAGAGAGCACACGAAATATTCAATAATATCGGGAAATATCCTAGCAGATTATTAAGAGAATTGACTTATTATGACGAAAATCAAAGAACAGTACATAGACGGCCCATACAGCAGTTAGCTGGATATAGAGACAACCCTTAAGGATGAAGAATTGAGATAGCCACAGGATAATAGAAACACAAACGTCGCCCTTCAGGCACTAAGTACCCTTTAGGTAGGTCTAATGGACCATAGTCGCGGAAGTTGAGCATCGAGGTCACGTACCGATAGACGTGGACTTGATGACCACAACTTTCGAGCGCTCAGCAGTCGAGGAGAACAAAATTTATTTTGTAAATTCGGCGGCTGAGTGACCGAGCACACACGGTCTGAATAGCGAGACACCGATTTAGATCGGGGCCTTGATGTCCGGAACACTTTTTTTGGGACACAAGTCCAAAGTAAAGTAACAAATTAACTAAGTCATTAATAGGGAGAAAAGCTCTTCTAGCTACCCCTAAAATCAGGTGGCTTAACCACATAAAGTAATACCACAGTATAAAGAGGGACAGTAGAACCACTCTCCGAAAAATTGGAAGTAAAATCTGTAGTCGCGCATGGCGACCGCGCAATGTTCTTAGTCGCTTTTGCCCCACTCTCGCATTGCTAGTCGCATAGAAACGTACGGGTTTTAACAGGGAAAACCCGCATCCACCACTGGTGAATTACCAATAGCGTACTGCTGGTATTACTTCTTGAGATCTAAGCGCTGACAGAGGAGTGGTTTTACTGTGGAACCTCTATATACTATGGTAATACAGAGGATGTCCCATTACCCAGGGCATCCAAAGTAACGTAAAGTTCAACGCCTCTCCATTCGGTATGTCCTTCGATGGGGAGGGGTGGTGGTATAGCTTGGGGGTCAGATAGGTACCACTCCATTACGGAGTGTGACCAGTTTGATCTTGGGATATATGGGTCCCACTTTTCCATTGGAACACACATGTCCACATGTTCCCCGGGGCTGGGTTTGATACGAGAATGTGTGTGTGTGTTTGTGGTCAAACGCTGCTTGTTTTTTTCCCAGTTCTTTTTCTACTTCTTATCTATGAAATATACCGATGACAAACATATTTTTTTGTTTATAATTTTTATATATTTATAATAAAATTCCTCCATAATTTTCGCACTTGACGTACTTTATGAGGTCCTCAATCCTCATAACGCTCGAGTAATTGCAAATTTAGCATACTTTCCTCTTCTACTATAACGAAGCACTTGAGCTAGTTGAGAAAAAAAAAAAGAATTGTCCCAAGAAACAAAAATGAAAGTATCTATATAATATTACGATTGTGATACCGAAGATTTTACAGTCGTGTGTTACTCATAACGACAGATCTGATAAAAACTTGATAAGTATCTATCTCTATATCGCAATGGCTTCGAAGGAAACTTTCCAGGATATTCATACGTGCGGAAAGGGTGTTCCATTATACGAACTTAAACGAGCACTAAACTGTTAAATTTCATACAGTGTAGTTGGGAGGAAGCGCTCTACCACTTAATTAATCGAATGAATAGTGATTTAAGTTAGTCATGTTCTTAGAAACAATTGGCTGAGAACCAAATTTAAACAATATCAGCAAGTTTCTGAAACAGTTTAGACATTATTTCGATTCTATTAAGTCGGAATTTATTTATAGGGGGTGATACAAGTAGGGGAAATTATTGGTACACGATGTAAATATTTTCAGATTATAGAACGTTTTATATTCTAAATGTTTCATGTTTCATGAATGAGGGAATGTTATAAAAATACAACTCCGCACGCTGCTACAATATTTTAATTTATTGTTCTTCTTATTGCACCTAGAGCTCCATTTTCCCGGCCCCTTTGATTTCCCGGGAATCGGGAGTCGGTAATTTGGATTTTCCGGGAATCGGGAAAGGATCCCGCAGAAACCTTATGGGAAATGGCTCTGTGTCAAATGCTCTGAAACTTTGGGTTCTGGTAGTCCTTGATGTGTAGAACAAAAGACACACTGGGCGCGTAGCTCCAAAAAATCATGGTTTCAAGATATATGCCTATGAAGTTATAGGTACAGTGAGGACTTTTGAGTTGGAATAAATTCATTTTCTCGAGAATGGGCGACTATGGAGATAAATTACGAATCAGGTCGATTTTTATTTTAAAATTATAATTTTTTGACATATATATCATACTAGTGACGTCATCCATCTGAACGTGAACCACAACCGATGATTTTTTTAAATAAGAATAGGGGTTGTGTGATAGCTCATTTGAAAAGTTATTCAATTCTATTTTCACTAATATAAATATTAACATAATTATTTATACAGCGTACCAAAAATTTTTTTTAATTAAATTAATTGAGACAAAAAGAAGAATGTATATAATTTATTTATTTCGAAATGCATTTTACTGTTGTCCGAAAATAGGAAAAAATGTTTATCTGATAAAAATAAATATTGCTTTTCGCTTAAATTCAATATTAAAGCTGCCACCCACCTGCCTTGTAGCAGTTTGAACATTTAATTTAAGCGAGAAGCAATGTCTATTTTTCAAATTTACATTTTTTCTGTTTTCTGATAGCAGTAAAATGTATTTCGAATTAAATAAATTATATACATTTTTCTTTTTGTCTCAATTAATTTAATTCAAAATTTTTTTGGGCGCCCTGTATAAATAATTATGTTAATGTTTATATTAGTAAATAAAGAATTGTATAACCTTTGAAATGAGCTATCACACGATCCCTATTCTTATTTAAAAAAATCATCGATTGCGTCATCAGACACAGATGGATGACGTCATTAGTATGATATATATGCCAAAAAAATTATAATTTAAAAATAAAAATCGAACTCATTCGTAATTTATCTCTAGAGTAGCCCATTCTCGAGAAAATGAATTTATTTTAACTCAAACCTCCTCACTGTACCTGCAACTTCAGAGGCATATATCTTAAAACCATAATTTTTTGGAGCTACGCGCCCATTGAGTCTTTTGTTGTACACATCAAGGACTACCAGAACCCAAAGTTTCAGAGCATTTGACAGAGAGCCATTTCCCATAAGGTTCTGCGGCGTCCTTTAAAAATAAAAAATTGTTTTTTAATTCTTTATTTCCCCAATGCAATCAGTATAGAAACGTATAAATTTGATTAAGCATTAAAAAATTTCAGAAAAATTCAAAAATTTAAAACAAAATTATAGTTTTAAAGAAAATTGTAAAAATTGGAAAATTATAAATTTGTGTTCAATTCAATTCAATTCAATTCAATTTTATTTCCAAAGAAGAATTTTGTACATTGTAATTAACAATAATATTATATTTAATATAATGCACCCACTTCAGGGAAAAGCACACTAGGCAACTTAATACCTGTATTGTAACCTTAATCCCTGAAGGTGTACAATCCAATTGTACAATTTTAAACAGTAAGTACTTGTGGCTGGTATAATTTACATACTCTATGATTGACAAAATACAATTGAAAGTGAGAGGAGAGAAGACCTAATCGGCATGGAACACTAGGCAACTTAATACCTGTATTGTAACCTTAATCCCTGAAGGTGTACAATCCAATTGTACAATTTTAAACAGTAAGTACTTGTGGCTGGTATAATTTACATACTCTATGATTGACAAAATACAATTGAAAGTGAGAGGAGAGAAGACCTAATCGGCATGGCGCAACTATATTTACTAGAAGACAGTTTGGCTAGAAAATTAATTTTTAGAAAATGTTGAATTCAATTGTTTTAGTTAATATCATATTTTTTATGGTTCTTTTAAACTGTTTATAATTTATTATTGTTTTTATATTTTTTGGCAATAAATTAAATAGAGTTGGACCATAATAAAATAGTGATCGTTTTGTAATTGTCTTGCTGAAAAATGGTACTTTAACCAAAAGTTGTTGAGTTGTCCTTGTATACTTTTGATGTTGATTTATTTTTAACTTACTTGAATTGGAAAATACCCAAATTAATGATTGCTGTATATAAATAGATCGGACACTCATTTGTTTTAGCTCTTTATATAAAAGTGATGTGGAAAAAAGTTTACTTTTTTTAAATATTATTTTAAGAAGTGTATTTTGAGCTGTCTGTAAAATATGTAAGGTATTACTAAATGTACCACCCCAAACAACAATAAAATATCGTATTATAGATTCAATCCAAGAGTTATATAGGATACTCAAGGTTTTTTTTGACAGAATGTCTCTTAATAAGTAAAATTTAGGCATTAAGGATCTAATTCTTTTTGCAACGTGTGCCACATGCTAACGCCATCTCAGATGCTGATCAATTATAACTCCTAAATATTTAATAGATTTAGTTTTTTCTAAAGAGGGACATGGACATGCCTGCACACTGTTGCAATCTGAACTATGAATTTTTAAACTAATATTAGTTGGCTGATCAGACATAGTGGGAGAAAAAGTAATAAATTTAGTTTTTTTATATTCAGACTGAGCAGATTGTGGTTAAGCCATAACTGTATCTTACTTATGCCAGATTCAGCAGTTTTACATACGCGGTCCCATGTTGAATCTTTAAATACTAAGACTGTGTCATCAGCATAGCATAAAATTCGCCCTGAAAACCCATGAATTTCGGTTATACTATTAATGTACAGTATAAATAGAATCGGACCTAGTACTATTCCTTGGGGTACCCCAACAGTAATCTCTTTAGTTGAGCTAATACAATTACCTATTTTAACTTTTTGTGTTCTTTGAGATAAATAATTACTAATAAGATTTAAAGCTATACCTCTTACCCCATTTTTATATAATTTGTTTAGAAGAATCTCATGTGATATAGTATCAAAAGCTTTAGCGAGATCCAGAAAAATTGCTAGACATTTATTTGATTCTTCTAGACATTGTACTGTTTGATCAACAAGATCGATTATAGCTTTCTCTGTGTTAGCTTTTTTCACAAATCCAAATTGCCTTTCGGTTATAATTTTATATTTATCAAAGAATGTAATTAGTCTCTTTTTGAGAGATTGTTCAAAAATTTTCGAAAAACTATTAATGACTGATATACGATGGTAATTGTCGACTTGTTTTTGATTACCGGCTTTGAAAACAGGTGTTACAAGTGATTCTTTTCATTGTGTTGGGATTTTTCCTGTTGTATAACAGAGATTAATGATATGAACTAATGGAGAAGCAATGTGCACATGAATATTTTTAACTAATTTCGAAGTAATTCCGTCTGGTCCTGGCGCACTATTATTTTTTAAATTAGATATGTATTAGTAAAATAATTTCATTTATATTTACAGGTGCCAAAAAAATTGATGATTGTAATTCTAAGTCTCTTTCAAAACCCGGTGGTAATGTAGTTTTTGTAATACTATCAGCCATTTTTTGCCCAATACTAGTAAAATAATTGTTAAACATATTTGATTTCTCAATATTATTAGTTATTTGAGTTCCTTGTGTATTAATCAACGGAATATTTTCAAGTTGATTGTTTTATTTACTTTTGCAACCTGAAATTTCATTTATAATAGACCACATTTTTTTATAGTCCCCGTCTGTTTAATTAATTTTAGCTTTATAAAAATCATTTTTTGTCTCTTTAATTAGATTACTTAAGTGATTTCGATAAGTTTTATATTCTTTGTCTAGTTCAATAGAGTAGTTTTTTAATAGTTTTCGCTTTAGATTGTCTCTAGTTTTAATAGACACTATTAAACCAGAACTAATCCAGGGTTTAATTTTTTTACATTCTTCTTTATTTTTTCTTTTTATAGTTTTTGTTGAATTTATGATGAAATTACTTAACTTATTTATAAACTCATCATAAACAATTTGCGTTGTATTACTTGAATATAAGTCATTCCATGATTCACCGGACAATTTTACGTTTAATTGTTTATAATCTATTATCTGGGCGGTATCGTTTAAATTGGACAGCGGTTTATCATTTTCAGTATTAAAATATACAAACGGTGTATAATGATCTGTCATATCAGTAGTAAAAATTACAGGATCAATTCTAAACGAATTTTGTATTGCGCTATTCTGTCTAATAAATATATGGTCTAACGTAGTACTTGATTTTTTAGTTACTCTTGTAGGTTTATTAATATAAGAAGTATAGCCAAACATATTTAGCATATTTAAATATATAACTGTTTCGGGAGAGTTTTGATTTTGTAAGTCAATATTGATATCACCTAGATGTATTTCAATATCCATCATTTGAATTTGCGAGAAATATGATTCTAAATCATTAATATAAGTATCAATTTTACTAGAAGGTGATCGGTATGAAGCTGTTACACCAAATGAATACTTAGAATAAGTAGAATTTAATAAATATGTAACTCTAAGAAATTTGTTATCATTTATTGATATTACTTTAACGTCTGCATTAATTGAATTTTTTATGTAGATGGCAAGACCATCACATATATTTTTTTTAGAATCATTATAAAACAGATTATATCCAGGAATATTGTAATTGCTTACCTCAAAAAGATTTCTCGTTTCAGAGAGAACAATTAAATCAAAATATTTTTCCATAGTAGGTACATATATGGTTAATTCATCAAGATGTTTTCTGAGCCCACGAATATTAAAATGAACAATACCCATACCTGATAGATTGTCCGTGTCTCTCTCACCAACAAACTGTTCCATATTACTAATAATATTTGTATCAATTGTTAAATTGTTATCTAGTAGATTAAGGAATTCAATCATAGAATTTGTTTTGATGGCATGCTTAATTACCTCCAGCTCGGCCAACCTATAATGAATTTAGACAAGAAGCCTTAATTATTCATAATATATTATATTGTAACTAAAAACCTAAAACAAATATTACTCTTTAACATAAATTAAATAACTTCTAGTGAACCATCATAACAAACTCAACAACAATTACTACGTAAATACTTTTTCCAGATGAGTACAGTCTTTTAAACTGATAATTTTATTATCTTTTTGTATGTATATTTTTCCATCCATAGTCCAAACGTTTTTTGCGCCCACTTTATTTATTGCCTGGTTTAATAATTGCATGTTCGTAGCACTTAGATCTTCTCTAACAACGATGCCGGTACCCTTAAATAATTTTTTTCCTGCATAAATTCTCTTTTTCATTTCATACGTTGTTAACTTGAGGAAAATTCCTCTATCCTTATTCTGTTGTTTTTGTCCAACCCTGTAGCATACTTCAATATAATTAGTTATATCGATATTTATTTTTGATTTTAAACGCTTAATAATTTCGTCTTCTACCTTCTCATTTGATTTTTCTTTTAAATTTAAGATTCTGAGATTAAATTTTCTATTTGCCTGATCCAATATATTAATTTTTCCTTTCAAATTATGATTATCCGTTATCAATCCGATAACTCTTGGTTAACCTGCTTTATAGAATTTTGATGTTCACTTTCCATTATTTTTATCTTATCACTTAAGCTGTTTACAGTTTTTTCAGGCTCATTTATCGTTTTTATGGTTGCCTCGGTCACATTTGTAGTAATAATTTTTAAAAATGATTCAGATTTGAAAGCACTAATTACTGCTGCTTGAACTGCTTTTTCAATTTCTTCTTTCATTTCTCTAGTTACAACCATTTTATATAGAAATTAAATTCGATGATTTACAAATGACCAAACTGTAATACTAATATGACTTCAACTGATTTCACTGTTAAATTGTTGGGAGCACGGGCAAAGCACGTCTACTCGCTATCACACATCACTCGATATTGACACACATCACTCGATATAAATTTGTGTTAATCTGAATTTTCGTTGTTTTCATTATTGAAATACCTATATTTTAAGAAAACATAAAATTGTTGAGTGTCTCATCCTCCAGGCTGGCTCTTTTTTTTTGTGCAGAAATTTGCTGACGTTGAAAATGCCCGTTCGCTTTCTGTTGATGTAGGTCTTATAGGTACTTTTTAATGCAGTGAGCAATTTTTTTAAATGCCTGGTCAGCTCATTTTAGTTGTCGTACAGCGCGAGCTCTTGTTTAATGACTTTTTCAAGATCGTGTTCATCAATATTTGAATTCTTTTGAAGACGCATAGACTCAATTGCAGACGATAACTTTTTTTTCAAATCATCAGTATTGGTATCCGATAAAACTGATGAATCCGTATCACCTTGATGATCGGTTGTTTCAGTAGATTCATTTTGATCCTGAGAAACCGAAAATTTTATCAAATCAATAGCTAATCGATTTATTGTTATTTTATTAGATAGTGGCAAATGTCTGTTTTCAGTCAAGTCCTTGTTTTAAAGATACCGCATCAATGTAATCAAATCAAAAGTCATCAAGTTGTCATCCTAATAAAAATATTTAAAAATATTTTTAAAAGACATTTAATTGAAAATTTGTTGGACCATTTTCCTGGTAACACCTCCATGGTTTCTAAAAATTGCAAGCCAGATGAATGCTGCAATGAAGACGAGAGGGAATTCTAAAATTTGCAATTCACAACCCCGTCTGCACAGCTTGGTAAATTCCAACGGAAAATGGACCTAGTTACTCGATAGAAGTAATACTAATAGAAAATAAAATAGTCCATTCTTTGACGGTTTTTGCGCGGTAAATTTTAAAGAACCGCTTGGATTCACTTGAAATTTGGCATACGTATAGATCATATGTCAAAGAAAAAAAGTGATATTGTGCCGATGTGTGCTTTTGCTCTGGGGGTGGGTACCAGCCCTTCTCGGGGGTGGAAATATTTAACCTCAAAATAACATCGGAAATTGATAGATATTTCAGTTCTGAGTAAAAAATCTTATATACGACTTTTTCGGTAAATTGATATTTAGCAAGTTATTCACGATCGAAATTGATGATTTTCTACATGAAAAATGCATGTTTTTGAGTGGATTTTCAAGAATATCCCTAAAATTATGCATTTTTACGAAAGAGTCATTATAATCAAAAAGAAACCTATTAAATTAGTAAATGGAGTGGTGTTCTTTAAATTATTATAGCAATAAAACAACCTAAGTTACAGCCTACTTAAAATCGGGGTTTTTTCGAATTAACCTTGAGTCAAACATTGTATCATTAAATAACGCAAGAAATAGAGATTTTTAGAAAAAAATTATGGAGACATCTTTTAAATATTTTACTGGTACCTTTAAAAGGTGCTATGATAAAAGTGATTTGGATAAAAAATGGCTGAATTATTACAAAAAAAAAACGATTATGTCGTTGAAAAATCAAAAGAATAATTACTTAAATTGGTGAATTTTCCACAAAAATAAAAATTAACATTATTCCATATACAATGAGGTTTATTTATAGCCTAACTATGCGCTCTGATATTTTAACCAGTTTAAAGTGCTTAGGTTTGAAAAAAATTTCAATTTAGTAATAAATTATTTTTTGATATTTTATAAATGTTTTCCATTTTTCCAAAATTACTTGAAAACTAAAAGAAATCTGAAAAATATATATCAATAGTAAAATGTAGTATTTTTATACTAAAACTTATTCAGTTTTTTCAATGTCTCTGTGGTAAACACCGAGTGAGATATTTATATTTTAAGGTTGCACGTAAGTGTGAGAAGCAGTTTTCTAAGCTTTTTGAGTCGCATGCTTTAAAAATCAAAGACCTCCAGAAAGTCTAGCTTTTGAATACTTTTAGCACTTACAATTCCCCACAAAATAAGCTTTAGAATAATGAAATATCTTGAAAATTACAGAAGTTATAGTTAAAAAACCATATTGAAACTTATGTCGAATAGGTACTCTTTAAGCGTTGATATAAGTATTTTATTTTTTTTTTTTTCATGATAAAGGCGCATCGTATTAAAAAAATGGAAGAAATATTTTCTGTCATACATTAAATTAGTAACTCAAAAATGCTTTTTAGTTTGAAATACCTCTGTGGCGTACTATTTTTTTTTAATTCAGACTATTACCCGTATGCGCGCCAATGGTGAATATAAAATTCTTAATAGTTAGTCTGTCAATAAATGCGTAATAACTACCTCTTAAAATCCACCAAATTTCATTTGCATATCTCAACCGGTTTTAGAGCAATCAATAAATTTTCACTTTGTAAGAGAAATCTTAACACCCCGTATCTTGGAACTTCATTAGCTACGACTCTGGTTCTACTAGGTCTCCAAACTTTATACATACACAGATTTTTTCAGTTTTTTATAATCTATATTTCTGCTCGGAATATTTTTTCGATAAAATACTTACTTTTTGAGTTATTTGCGAAAAACCGTCTAACAACGTGGTTCTTTTGTTGAAAAATGAAAATATTCACTCGCAAATAACTCCAAAAGTATTGACTTAGTGAAAAAACTTTATAGAACAAAAGTTTCTTATAATTAGTCATTTTATCCATTTCCGGACTTATGTTGGACCTATATTTCTTCACCCCCACAAAGGGGTGAAACTCACCCCCAGCGCAAAAGTTATACATCGGTGCTATATCACTTTTTTTCCTTAACTTATTAGCTATGTGAATGCCAAATTTCATGTCAAAACAAGCGGTTGTTTAAAATTCACAGGTTTTGCAATATTTTACCGTGAGTTAATGATCTAATAAATCTATTTGTAGGGGTAATTTATAAGGGTTGAAAATATTAAATACTTAATAAACTAAATTGCAAACATAAAATAAAGTTTAGATCACTACAAAATACATCATTACCTAATTTAAAGTTACAAAATATTTTTTATACAAATTCTTATTTAGAGGGTAGTTTTAAGGGTTTAAAAATAGTTATAAACTATAAAATACATTTCAATATGAGAAACAATCAAATTCCTATATTTAACATACTATTTAACGTACCTACACATAATTTATATTAGGTTTAAATAACGCTTATATCGGCTGTTTTTAATTTTTGGTAAAAAGGGGTAGTTTTTACCCCTTAAAAATAAAAAGCACACATTGTAGTCATATCACTTTTGAAGAGAAGGATAAGATGAGCTTAGTTGCAAAATTTCTTCTAAATCGGAGCGGTTCTTTAGAATTTAGAGGTCTTGCAATATTTTACCGTTAACGAACCTACTAAAAATGTATAGGTACCATTTTTATTCAGTTGCAACGCGAACCAAAACTGTCTTAATTTTCACTTAGTTCAGAGAGCGCAAACCAGTACTCTAATCGACGATTTCGCCTCTAAGAGGCGAAAGTGAAAAACAGTGGTTTAAAATATATGTAATTGAAAAAGAAATATTTTAAGTGGAATAATTTAAAATGTTTATTAAGCAGACACAGATAATAATTGTATCATATTCATTTATTCATTGTGAGTTAGTCATATCTCTGCTGATAATTTAAAATATAAAAAAAAATCTGGGGAAATCTGCAAGATTTCCCGGGAATCGGGATTACTATTTTTTACTGATTTCCCGGTAAATTTGTCCCGGGCAGTTCCCGGGAATGAAGCTATCATTGCACCATCCTTTTTCTAAGATTGGCGATACAAACGTAGCTTTGGAAACTGCTGCACGAAAGATTTCTGTGGATGTGAGGTCAAACCATCTCCTCGGGTCTTTCATCCACGAGCTCTGGCATCTTCCTACTGATGTTTTGCCCTGTACTGTACCTTCCAACATGATTTGGAGTAATTCATATTTTTCACCTCTCAACGCATGACCCAAGCACAATATACAGAGGTTGCCTCTGTATACTGTGACTCAAGTACACTCCTTTCTTCTCTTTGATCATGCTTTCTTTTCAAGCAGTTTTTTTGTTTACTTATGCTGATCGTTAGTAACTTTTTGTACCCATGGAATTCTCAGCATTCGACTCAGCACAGTCGATGGGGGTATTTGGCTCCGAATTCCATCCCACTACATCGATTTACTCGATATTTTCACAGTAAGTAGGGAATAGCTAAAGAAACAAAGTCTACCCTATATGCTATGGCTTTGTTATCTTGGAGGCGATTCCCACCCCTTCAAGTGGGTGGAAAATTTTTTGGTCAAAATAGCCACGGAAGTGGCTAGAGAACCTAATTCTAAGCAGAAACTGTTCAAGCTCAGAAGTCGAATGATCAGATGTTACGTCTATCCTGTCTTGCTGTATGGCCGTGAAAGTTGGACAATGGACTCTGAAATAAAGACTTCTTCTTCTTCTTCTTCTTCTTCTTCTTCCTTCTTGTATGTTGGCTTTAAAGCTTCTTGTTCAATATTAGCCTCCTAAATTATTTAAGTTATCGCACCAACTTTTTCTTGGTCTGCCAATCCTTCTTCGTTCATTTGGTGATTTATCTCGTGCTGTTCGTACTATCCTATCCTCTCCTCGAAATAAAGACGAATGCTGAGAACTCCATGGGTACAATAGTTACTAACAATGAGGTACTTCGGCGCATACGTAAATAAACAAAATTACTAAAAATAATCAAATAAAGGAAAATACAATAGTTGGCTCATGTGTTGAGTGATGAAAGATATCAATTATTTTAAATCATATTGGAAGGTAAAGTATAAGGCAAAAGATCAGTAGGAAGACGCCTGATCTCGTGGGTGAAAGACCTAAGGTGATGAACAATTATGACACCACTATAATAAAATTAAAATGGTAAATAGTTATTTACATCTGAAACTAACCGTATTAAAAGTTTTTTCTGGTACATCCTTAATCTGCGACTTTTACAATTTATAAGACCGCAGAGGACAAATATAGAAAACAAAAAGGACTCCACTATATGTAATCACATTCCGTTTTCATTCGTCTAGGAAAAAGACAGAAAGAAACTTCCTAGTACTCAAATCTGAGTAAAGATAGAAAAGTAAAGAATGGTTTTGCTTGTTATTAATTCAGAGGAATGCACAATCGCTGGACAGCTGTTTCCACCATTTCAGGCTTCCTCAACAGCGCTAGCGTGTAGTGCAGTCCTCTGTAGCGCTGTTGAGAAAGCCTGAAATGGTGAAAACTGCTGTCCATCGATTGTGCATCCCTCTGAATCAAAAACAAGCAAAACCATCTTTTACTTACCTAAGGTGATGGTTTGACTGCTCATCTGCAGAAATATTTCATGCAGCAGTTTCCAAGACTACAATTGCTATTTGGATCGCCAAACTTCGAAAGGAGACGGCAAAATGAGAAGAACAAGTGATCTGCAACCTTAATAGAATATATCGAGCAAACTTTAGAATTGCATATCAAATAAAATTCTGTTCTTAATTTAAATGACTTTTTACTGAATTATAGAACATGCTTTATATAAACGGAAGGTGGTATATTTGGATGGAATCCCCATCTATACTAAAATATTTTAGCGTATATCCTTAATTAATAAACAATTACCCTGTATAGATATATATGTTAAACATATAAATTCGACTATTTGTTCCAAATGGTGGAAGGATGTTAAACTGTTGTATCTAGTGATACAAACCTAAATTGGGAAATACTCTCTCCCCTTTAACAATTTTACTCTGCTCCAAAATGTTCGCACTCGTATTTGTGAAATGAAGTTGACATAATATCATTGCATGATTCCGTTGTAATTGTATTCGTATTCATTACAGGAAGTTTCTGATTTTTTACATTATCGAGATTAATATATTTAATTTGCACCTTTTTCAAACATCTTTAAATAATTTTTAATTTTTGCACTACAAATCTGCTTTTGCATTTTCTTGTCTTTAGATCTTAGTGAGTAACAATAACTTCGACGACCAACATTTGCATACTACATATTTTTCTTTCAATCTCAAGATTTAATTATGTACAGTGCAGCAATAGAAGAAAGGAAACCACACAAAACTACAAGCAGTCCAACACCCACAAGGGACTAAAGTATGACAACAGTACCATATTTATGTAAAGGGCTTTTTCTGCAGCCACCCCGAAAATAAAACTTTCGGTATGATTTATTAAATCGAAAGTACCATTTTACACAACTCGTATCGAAAGTAGTTATTTCGGGACTAATTTTTTTACTTTCCGGACGCTTTTTTTACTTTCGGGACGATTTTGGGTAGCTACGTAACGACTTTGACAATAACATTAACTTTGTATTTTATAATGACAGCGCTTGTCATAATTAAAGTGTTTAATAAAAGTTCATAAATAAAGTTTATACATAAATATATTCTTTTTCACATACAAAACGGATGTAGAAAAAAATATTGTATGTAACACGACCCAAAAGTGATTTTACGAGACTCGCAGGATTCCAGGACTCGCCTACGGCTCCCCCTCGAAACTTCCTACTCGTCTCGTAAAATATCACTTTCGGAACTTGTTACGTAAATTACTATTTCAGAAAAATTAAAAACAATAGGAATTAAGTATATCATAAACCTACCCATACTGACACAACTATACACAATTCATCATCCCATCCTACACAACACAAAATAGCAGCCCACCATAGCATGATACATAGACTGACAGAAATTCCCATGTCAAAAAATAACTTCGAAATAGAACTGAACATCATTAAACAAATAGCAGTAAACAATGGCTATACCGAACAAACAATTAATAAAATTTTAAACCAAAAACTCCATAAGAAAGCCCTGAAATTAGTCTATCCACCACCACAGAAAGAACCCAGTACCTTCTGCTCTATCACATATACTGGCAGGATAACAACAAAAATAGCCAGATACATAAAAAAGAAAGGAATAACACCAGCTTACAGAACTAACAACAACTTAAGCAAATATATTAAGAACAATAAGAGCCGAAAGAGAAAACAACTACAGAGTGGTGTCTAGAAACTAACTTGTGGTGACTGTCCGAAAACTTACATCGGTCAAACTGACAGAACCTTTGACAAACGGAGAGCAGAACACAAAAGGGCTTTCAACAATAGAAAAACAGACACTGCTACATACGCACTTCACCTTCTAGATCATAATCATTCTTTTAATGAAGAGTTTCAAATTCTGCATATTCAAAATAAAGGCCTTAAGCTATCTTTATTAGAATCTATTGAAATTAACAAATTAAAAAATACAGATATAATTCTGAATGACCAACTCGAGACAAACAGCTGTACACTCCTCAACCTCTTCAGTTAAAGATTTTAAAAAAGCAAATCCATAGTAAACTAAATCACTTGAGAAAAGCACTCTGCCGAAACAGTTGTAGTCACATAGTTATAGTAAATTTTGTGGAAGTATAGAAAACAAATGATTTCAGTGTTTTATTGTTAGCTATACAAAAAGTTATAGATTGGACGTTTTTTACCAATCAATTTGTATAATACCTAATTGTGTATAGTAAATTCTTGAATTGTAACAAAAAATCAAATACTTTCGATTAAAAGTAGTTCATTAACCGTTCCGAAGAGAAATTTCAGTTAAATCCGTAATAAAATATAATCTTTTAGTCGACACTTCGACACATTTAGCAAATTGTAGCCCCCTTACATTCAAACAAAATCCCTCCTTTCCCCTCGGCCCATTTCCAACCATCCAACGTGCACATTCACACTTCTACAGCATACATTATTCTCATTACGTCTCGCAGCTCTTAAAGACAATTGCGATTCGTAATAAACGTCTTTATTCTTAATTAAAGCAACACTAGCATTCCAAAGCACACTAACTACTAAAATCATCAGATCCTCCTAATGCGGCACACACATAACACGTAAGGAAAGACACTTTCTACTAATGGCGACTCAGGAATTCTTAAAGAGAATTACTAAACTTTAGGCCTTTTGTGCCATCTAATGGATATGAAGAAGCTGAGGAGTTGTTTTTGGATATCAGCCTGATGTATAATGCTCTCTCTATAAGAATTTATTTCGGCAAGGGTTGAATATTCGTCGAGATGCTAAGAGGTTACTTTCCTACTGGATACGTTTTCTAGATATTTTACTTAACAACAAACTTATTAACGATGCGTCTTATACTCGATTTAATAACAGAATTGTATGACATGTATATCGTTGGTTTGGAAGAACACTGTCACAAGTAGAAAAGTTCTAATTTTCAGGAACGACGTTTTAAAATTTTAAAGTGCTAGTTTTCATTATAATTTTGGTAAGGTATAAAATATCTTTTTTACCTTAGGTAAAATCTTTAACAATATTAAAGAGCTCATTATTATCATTTAAATATAAATAGAAAGACCTTTTTTTTCTCACCCTTCTACCTGTAATTAGCATTTGGAACAGTTTTTCCCAAAATTTGTTCGAAATGTTTACTGTATTGCTACTCTGGGCTAATTAGCAAAATTCATGGAAAAGTTATTTACCAGCAATTTTATTGCTGGAATCGAATTATACGATCCTATATATTAATATTATAGGTATGCAAAGTCCGCAGATAGTGTGCTACTTTTTTTATAAACAAAATGGCGCCGACAAATCGTATTTTTTTCAATTATTGCTCTATAACTCCGAAGATTTTAACTTTACAACAAAAATATCCACATAAAAATTCACCGCAATTAAATTCTGAATAGAGATATGTTTTTGACGATTTGCTCCGACGAAAATTTTCCTTGGAAAATGCGGGTTTTCCTAACAAAAACTATAATTTTCAAATAAAGTTTTAGGTAAGTAATTATTAATCAATAATTAAATAACTTGGTGACGTCAAAGATTTCTTGGTATAGATTGTAATTCCAGAAGCCGGTGAAAATTAAACGAATATTTTAGCAACAATTCAATTGTTAATTAACAATTTACGATCGGAATAATAACCAAAATAATCATGATACATTGATCAAATTTATAAAGATTATAAAGATGAGATGCTTGTTTAATATTTTATCGACAAAATATAAATTTTTCTTTTTTTTGCATAATGTTTAAATTTTGAAAAAAAAATAATTATAATACGTAGTCTAATTAGTAAAGTACAAAGAAAGGTTATTTACCAGCAATTTTATTGCTTTAATCGAACTATAAGATCCTATATTTTATTAATGTAGGTATGCAAAGTCCACATATAGTGTGCTACTTTTTTTATAAACAAAATGGCGCTGACAAATCGTATTTTTTTCAATTATTGCTCTATAACTCCGAAGATTTTAACTTTACACAAAAATACTCAAATAAAAATTCACCCCAATTTGATTCTACATAGAGGCATGTTTTTCCCGATTTGCTCCGATGAAAATTTTCCTCAGAAAATGTGGGTATTCCCAACAAAATCTCGAATTTTCAAATAGATTTTTTGGTCCAGTAATTATTTATCAATAATTATATAGCTTGGTGAAATAAAAGCTTTCTTGGTATAGATTATAAATTCAGAAGCCGGTTAAAATGAAAAGAATATTTTAGCAACAATTCAATTGTTAATTAACAAATTACAGTCGCAATAACAACCAAAATAATCATGAGACATTGATCAAACTTAGAAAGATTATAAAGGTGTGATGCCTATTTAATATTTTGTAGACAAAATATAAATTTTTCATTTTTTTGCATAATCTTTAAATGTTGAAAAAAAATTGTTATAAACAAATTAATATTTCTTGGAAATAATTTGAAAAAATAGTTAAAGTGCGTATTTCATACGTCTTGAAAATGAATGCTTTAAAAAAAATTTCCAACCATTTGCAAAAAAGTTGGGAAACACCAAAATAAATATACGATATCTCCATTGTTTATAATTTGTTTTAATTGTTTCAAAGCCCCAAAAGTGAGTCTATGTTACAATCTAATTACTCACAAAGAATGTCAAAAATTAGTGCAATGGTTATATTTTAATCAAAGATTAAAGATACTTTTTTTTTGTAATTTTTAGCGCGAAAGTAGGCTTGATACAGAGCCGGAGATAAAATGTTCACTCGAAGCGACTGACACGCTTAAACTCGCGCGAGTTGTGTATGTGGGCGGGTAGCTACGGTACTGTATTATTCTACTTTCGCGCGTGTAAATTACAAAAAAATATATTTATAATCTTTAATTAAAATATAACCATTAAGCCGATAATCGATATTGTTTTATAAGTAATTAGCTTGTACTTTAAACTCACTTCTACGCTTTGAAAGAATTAAAAAAAATTATTAACACCGTAGTAATCGTATGTTTATTTTGCTGTTTCATAACTTTTTTGCAAATGGTGGCAAAAAAGTTTTAAAGCGTTCATTTTCAAGATATTTGAAATGCGCATTTTAGCTATTTATTAAAATTATGATATAATAAAAACTTTCTGAGAAACGTTAATTTGTTTATAACTATTTTTTTTAAACATTTAAAGATTATGCAAAAAAATAAAAAATTTATATTTTGTCGACAAAATGTTAAATAGGCATCTCATCTTTATAAGATTTCAAAGTTTGATCAGTGTATCATAATTATTTTGGTTATTATTGCGACCGTAAATTATTAATTAACAATTGAATTGTTGCTAAAATATTCGTTTAATTTTCACCAGCTTCTGGAACTATAATCTAAACCAAGAAGGATTTTAAGTCACAAAACTATTTAATTATTGGTAAATAATTACTTATCTAAAACTTTATTTGAAAATTTTAGATTTTGTTGGGAAAACCCGCATTTTTCGAGGAAAATTTTCGTCGGAGCAGATCGGGAAAAACACGTCTCTATGCAGAATTTAATCACGGTGAATTTTTATTTGAGTGTTTTTGTTGTAAAGTTAAAATCTTCGGAGTTTCAGAGCAATAATTGAAAAAAACACGATTTTCGGGCGCCATTTTGTTTATAAAAAAAAGTAGCACACTATCTGAGGACTTTGCATACCTATATTATTAGTATATAGACGAAATGTAACTGTCTTGCATTAAATATTAAACACAAAATGCCAAATAAAATACTTTCCTTTTTTAACTTGTAACACTGTTCTCCAAAAAACACGTGGTAACTTCCACAACTGAAACACAACTATATTGCGCCGCTCTTCCATAAAATGTAATGCATGGGTTTGATAAAGTCAAACTGTCATAAGTCGCCATCTAGCGGAAATTATATGAGTGCAACTTCTGACAATTTTTCCCATAATAAAGTTTAATATTTAAAGCTGGTTAGAGGGTAAACCTCAAAAATGGCAATTTTTGAGTTGTGACATTCTTCTTCCAAACCAACTATATACACTCATCCGGAAGAAAAATGTCACAAATCAAAAAACAACATTTGAGACAAAAATTGATTTTTATAATTTTATTGTAGGTTTTAAATGGTAACTGCTAAACGTTATAAATTAAAATCGAATAGTATGGATAAGTGAATGTTTCTAATTATGTAAGAAAGAAAACCAAAAATCTATGATATCTGATTTAACAAAGACAAAAAGATCAAAATTTTTCTAGAAAATCTTAGAAGTGTAATTTTGGAGTGTGTAAAATAAATAATTCCTAGCTGAGCGCTTTCGGCTTATAAAGCCATTGTTTTCATTCTGGTGGGATGTAGAATAGCATTATGTTGTTTTATATGCCACTAGAGTGAAAACTTAGTCTTCTTGCTAGCAGTTGCCGCTAGGGCATCTATGCCATTTCGTTCGTTGCAATCCGGGACTGCGCGCTGGGGTTTGTTTTGGTTGGATCAGGGAGAACAGCATACTATGTGCCTCCTCATGAGAGACTAATAAGTTTCGAAACCGGTAGAGGTGCTTGATGCGCTCTCTGATTGGACTAGAATATTGTTCGGCTGTGCTTTCCTTTTGCAACGAAATTGAAAATGGTTATTCATTTTTTATTTACATTTACTCTGATTAGAGTACAAAGGGAACCATTCTCGTTGGAACTTTACCGCGCTGAGCAGATGGGACGTGAATTGTAAATTGTAGAATTCCCTCATCTTCCTTAGTCTCAGCATCCGTATGGCTTGCAAATTGTAGAAGCCTCGGAGGTGTAACCAGAGAAGGTTCCCATTGTTTTCATTCTGGTGGGATGTAGAATAGCATTATGTTGTTTTATATGCCACTAGAGTGAAAACTTAGTCTTTTTGCTAGCAGTTGCCGCTAGGGCATCTATGCCATTTCGTTCGTTTCAATCCGGGACTGCGCGCTGGGGTTTGTTTTGGTTGGATCAGGGAGAGCAGCATATGTGCCTCCTGATGAGAGACTAATAAGTTTCGATACCGGTAGAGGTGCTTGATGCGCTCTCTGATTGGACTAGAATATTGTTCGGCTGTGCTTTCCTTTTGCAACGAAATTGAAAATGGTTATTCATTTTTTATTTACTTACTCTGATTAGAGTACAAAGGGAACCATTATCGTTGGAACTTTACCGCGCTGAGCAGATGGGACGTGAATTGTAAATTGTAGAATTCCGTCATCTTCCTTAGTCTCAGCATCCGTATGGCTTGCAAATTGTAGAAGCCTCGGAGGTGTAACCAGAGAAGGTTCCCATTGTTTTCATTCTGGTGGGATGTAGAATAGCATTATGTTGTTTTATATGCCACTAGAGTGAAAACTTAGTCTTTTTGCTAGCAGTTGCCGCTAAGGCATCTATGCCATTTCGTTCGTTGCAATCCGGGACTGCGCGCTGGGGTTTGTTTTGGTTGGATCAGGGAGAGCAGCATATGTGCCTCCTGATGAGAGACTAATAAGTTTCGAAACCGGTAGAGGTGCTTGATGCGCTCTCTGATTGGACTAGAATATTGTTCGGCTGTGCTTTCCTTTTGCAACGAAATTGAAAATGGTTATTCATTTTTCAAAATAATATCAATGCAAATAAATTAGGAATTTCAAAGTTACAACACTTTTGCACGGAAAAAATTGTTAATCACTACACATTTAGTATTAGAATTTTAAAGTTACAACAGTTTTGTACGGAGAAAATTGTAAGAAGTGTAGACACATTTACTTTTACAGTAAAACCTGTATTACCGGCCACCTGCCAACATCGGTCACCTGTACTAACGGCCAGTTTAAAAATTCCCCAAACCAATTATGTATATCTAGACTACAAAAACTGGCAGTATCGGCCACCTTTCTATATCGGCCAATAGTTCTTTCATTTTTAGTGGCCGTTGCTGACAGATTTTACCGTAGTTGTTGTCCTCTTTTCGTACATCTTCTTGTGCCAAAATATTTTTATGAAAACTATGGTGGGCTTCTGGTATCATACCCGAATGGCATAAATATACCAAATCTTTCTTTTTGGCCATTTGAATTTTTGGCTGTTCTTTGGCAAGTTTTCTGAGAATAGATACTTTTGACCTCTCAGAATTGTCAATACACAAGTTTTAAGATAACTATTTTTACTTTCATGAGAACAAATACTTTTTGGTCATAAATAATTAGTCTTAATTTATGTGGTTTTAATCCAATCTAACAAATAAAGGGGCAAACGACATCGCACACATCTTATGGAAAATAAATATAATATCACACAAAGGACATAAAATTTACATGAATAGATTGGTCTCGAAAATCTTTGTTTATTTTCTCAACCGTTAATGGATTACGTAGACGGGCTGTATATTAAAATTAAACAACACAGATATAGATATTAAAATAACAAATATCTTATTTTTTTCATTGCTTGTTATTGCTTGTTATCGAATCCGTTGCAATGTTCCGTGCAAAACTGTTGTAACTCTGTTACTTTAGAGTTGCAAGAGTTTTGCAAAAACTTATGTTCAAAAACGCAAAATAGTTAAACTGTTGTTGTAATATTTAGCCCATTAAGCATTTGAAAGTTACTAAAGTTTTACAGGGGATAGATATGCATGTTTACAATCGAATTCCATGATTACTTCATTTTCATAAAACTTTGAGTTACTGCAGTCTTGCACTGAGGGTGCGATATGTAATGTAATTTTTTGTGTGAAAGTCCTTTGTGCTCGTATTTGATGGTTTTAACTTTTCCGGCTACATAAACCAACAGCAGAATTGAGCAATTTTTTCAACAAACCGGGTTTTTTTCCATCAGTAAAAAAAAACTGCATAAGAAATAGAAGTATTTTTATATCGTACATGGAATCCATCTCTGTTCATAGTGGTATTTTGAACTTTTTGACCATAGCTCTGAAGATGGCTTTATAAGCCGAAAGCGCTCAGCTAGGAATTATTTATTTTACACACTTCAAAAGTACACTTCTCCTTGTTTACTTGTAGTCATAAGTGTGTACAAAACTATTTCAGTCTTTACATTTTTAAAGCAAATTGTTTTACATGCGTTCGAATTGAAATTTAATAGGTTAATTTACTATAGTTTGTTTTTAAACCAAGAGGAGTGATTAAAATTTACCGCGCTGTAATGCTTGTTTGTAATTGGTTCAACCGCAGGCAAGTTTACTCCATTGTTATAAAAATTTGGCACTAATGACGTTTATCAAATTTTGACATTATTGACATTTCATATAGGTTAATTAAGTTATATCATCGATTTCTTGTGTTTTATTATTCCTTTAATTTTTAGATTTTTAATCTGCTTTTATATAAAAAGCAGTAGTTGTTTTTAGAACTCTCTAGCGACGTATTAGTATAATATAATATTTACGAATAACCGTCAAAGGGCGATATGATCAACCAAAAAAGATGTATTTGGTGATTTTTGTCATGACTTTCTTGGGTGTAAATCTATCTTTTTAGTTTACTCCTCACTCCTCCTGGTTAAAAAATAAACTCTAGGTAGTGAAAGTAATCGATCCTGAGAATAAACAGAGTAAATTATTTTTATCAATATTTTGTCTTTGATGGTACTGCTATCTAGATTAGATATAATATTCGCTAAATATATAAAATAAATAATTTCTTACAATTTAATTTTCATGGAAACACCTTAAACCTACTATAAATTAAATATCAATTATCGCTCTATAATGGCACAATAAATCAACAAAGATTATCAAAATAATATTATTTTTTCAGATAAGATAGTGTGTACATAAAACTGCCTAATGCGGATAAGAATTATCCATCAAGTTGACTAATATTTTGTTAAAAAACAGGTATGAAAATTATCTCCAGCATTGCAGTTAATGTTACATCAAAATGAAGTCCAACGTTGTGTTAGTACTTCTGGTTACGTTCTTCTTTACGCTTTCACGTAAGTTTTTATTAAAAATTATTATTTTTTATTAGATTGCTGTTTTTATTTGTCCGTTCTACTGTGATCTATGACGTTTTTTCCTCCTTCTGTTAATTTGGTTTCCATACATAGGTATAATGGTACCTATTCGCAAAAAAGGAGACCAAACAGTTTGTGATAACTACGGAGGCATTACTCTGCTTACAAAATATTGGCCTACGTTCTTTACGATTGACTGTCGGGATACTGTGAAAGCATAGGTAATAGGCAAATACCAGTGTGGGATTCGCAAAGAAAAGTCTACTATCCATCAAAACCCCTTCAAGGACAAGCTTTTGAAAAAACATATGAGTATGAAATTGATACTCATCATTTGTTTGTGTATTTTAGATGTGCCTATGACAGTGAAGAGAAAAACGCAATATATACAAAGCCGTGGCAGAATTTAATATTTCAATGCACTTGGTGAAATTGGTGAAAGCATCTCTCTCAACAACGTTAGAGTGCAGAATGGAGTATCAAGAATTTTCCAGACAAAAACGGGACTTCAACAGGGAAAGATAAGCATATCGTGCTTTTTATTCGACATTGCTCTAGAAAAAGCTATTATAAAATCTGGAATAGCAACAAGAGGAAATATTATTAATAGGAGTGTACAGATACTAGCGTACGTAGACGACATTGGTATTATAGCAAAGAGAAAGGCAAACCTGGTTCAATCGTTCACGGCACAAGAAGCAGCAGCAGCAAAAAGAATGGGGTTATACGTTAATACTAACAAAAGTAAGTATATGAAGGTCACAAATATTAACCAAGTAGCAAAACCCGAAGATCTAACGGTTGGAACCTATACCTACTTTCGAAAGAGTAAGAGAGTTCATATATCTACGCTCACGAATCAACCAAAGTAATAAGTATATTAACTTCAGAAATTAACAGACGTATAATATATATCTAGCAAATGAACCCTACTATAAAAAAAAGTGATAAAAAATAGTTACGCTGCTGTGAACGTAAAATCCTCAGACATATTTATACAGGCGAGCAGAAAAACGGATTATGGCGTAGAAGCTACAATTTTCAGCTTTAGCGCCTTAAAGTGAGCCCAGTGTTGGTAGGTCTATCAAAATAAGCAGGCTGCGGTGGCTAGGTTACTTACAGAGAATTAATGAGATTACATTGAGATAAAACACATTTCTAACCAAAAACCGGATGAAATGAGGAGAAGAGGCAGGCCCAGAGCACGTTAAGGCCAGGTGGAAAAGAACCTACGAGCATTAAGATCATCATCATCATCATCAGCCCATAGTCGTCCACTGCTGGAAGACAACTTACGAGTTTTAAGAGTCATCATCATCAGCCCTAGTCGTCCACTGCTGAACATAAGCCTCCTCGAAAAACTTCCATTCAGATCTATCCTGCTCTGCTGCAATCCAGTTGGTACAAATCCTCTTTATGTCGTCAGTACATATTGTGTGTGGTCTTCCCGGATTTCGTTTATTCGCTCTCGGTCTCCACTCCAAGATTTTTTTGGTCCACCTGTCATCTTTCATTCTAGCGACGTGTCCGGCCACTTCCGTATAATTTTGGCTATGTGTTTTATAATGTCTTCTACACCACTTCTACAGGAAAAGTATACTTTCGGTAGATGTAGGTGGAAAAAATAATTTGTGTAGTAATATAATTTAAACTTTTAAAAATCATTTTAGTTTCTGATCCATCCAGTGATGATGTAATTTTCAATTTTTACAAAGAACCGAAGATATCCACAGAAATTATTATTAGTAAGATTGATGAGTTGAAGGATGCTGGATTTGATGCAACTCATGATACCGTTCTTTTGATTTACAGTTATGGAGATCCATCAGATTTAGAAACTAAATGGAAGTTGTCGAGTTCAATTTTTGGGTTAGTATTATGTATATATATATTGTGTATCTCCTATATCTATCTTATCTGTCATAAAGTACTAACAATAGTTCCTTTAAAAAATGCTACAGGAAATTTACAACAATGATTTTTACTTTAACAAAAATTTGACAAAAATAGCTCAATTGGTGGCCCAATTTTACAAAAAAAGTCGTTTATCCTACACAATAAATTCCACACAATCCTACACAATAAATAAAAAGTCAAGAAAAAGGAACATTTCAGGCTAGTGACGGCCATGCTAGAAAGGTAGACACAAAATAATACAATTTTTGAGAAATAGAAATAGACAACAAAACTAAACTCAGAGTATACATATAACAGTATAGTTAATCCGATAATGACATATACGAAGGAAACATGGATTGTGCAAAAGAAACATAAATCAATGATAAATGCGACCGAGATGAAATACATGAGAAGAATAGCTGAAGTTACAAAGTTTGAAAGATTTAGAAATGAAGATATAAGGAGATGGCTGGAGCAAGAACCGATAATGAGGAAGATCGAAAATAAACAATTACTGGGTTTGCCACATAGAGCGAATGGAACAAAAGAGACTAACAAAGAAGATATATGAAGCCAATATGGAGGACATGGATGGACCAAATCCATGATATAGGTGCAAAGAGAGACATGAATATAAGAGATATGAAGAACCTGGCCACCAATAGAAGCGTATAGAAGAAATAGGTAAGAAACTGAACCTAAAATCCGACGCCGTGAAGGGCACTAAGGGATTATGAAAAAGAAGAAGAAGATTAAGTGTAGATATTAACACATAGATAATATGTTTTATTACTACATCAAACATTTGGATTTTTTTATATTTTAGAGTCGTTGCTGATCTGAATATTTTTGTCGTCGATTGGAGTAAAGCAACTACAAAAGATTACTTCGAAGCTCAAAAGGATGTGACAACAGTTGGTGGATATATTACAGAGTTTCTTAATGCACTTGTATCTAAATATACATTAAACTTAGATAGAGTCACCATCATCGGCTGGGATCTTGGAGCACACATCGCTGGAACAGCTGGAAAGAAAATGGATAAGAAGTTATCTACGATTATAGGTAAGCTACACACTTAACCTCCATATTATTTATTTATTAAGCGCAAGAGGCCTTGTAGGCCTAGGGCTAAAATGTTTACATTTCTGATTACATAAATAATATAATAAATAACTTAATAAACAAGCAAAACCATCATTTATTATATTATTATTTTAACTTAATATAACTTACATAACTTAAAAAACTTATGAATTTTATTTAATTACACTTCAGTCTTTGAATACACTCCTTCACTACTTCTCTCCATCTCCTTTTATCCAATGCTAGTTTTTTCCATTTGTCAATGTTACTTTTCGTCAAGTCTTCATACACTGACCTTCCATCTTTTCCTTGGCATGCCTTTCCTCCTCTTTTGTATTGGTCTTCGTGAGAGTACCATTTTTGGCATTCGTTTACTTCCCATTCTCTCGATGTGCCCCAAGTATCGTATTCTCTGTGCTTTGATCGTCGTCATGATAGTTGGCTCTTGATATAGTTCTTCCAATTCTTTATTGGTTCTTCTTCTCCACTGACCTTCTATTTTCACACCTCCATATATTGCTCCTTGCATTTTTCTCTCCCATCTTCCTAAAAGTACCCATGTTTCGCATGCGTATGTTACTGTAGGTCTGATAACAGTCTTATAAATTCTTATTTTTGTTTTTCTTGATACATACAGTCGGAAAAATGAAAGAATACCCATGAACGAACATACAAAAAGACGCTGTATAAAAGACGCTGTATTTTCCTGTCACCGTGTCACAAAGAAAATTGCCCAGAGCAAATACATATAATAATAATTATTACATGTACTTGCGCTGGCCAATTTTTTATGTGACACGGTGACAGGAAAATATAGCGTGTTTTATATGTTCGTTCATGGGTATTCTTTCATTTTTCCTACTGTATTTGGATTTCAATAATGTGCGTAATGCTCCATATTTTTTATTTCCGTTAGCTATTCTTGCTTTTATCTCCCCTTCTTCATGACCATTTTTATCTATTTTGGCTCCCAGGTAAATAATTTCTTTGGCTCTTTTGAACGAGTATGTCGATCAGCCGAGTATGTCGAGTATGTATCGAGGTTCGAGCCCCAGCCCGGTGAATATAAAAATAAAAAGGCTGACGTCGTAGTCTAAAATTCTAAAAATAATCTACGACTTGTTCTGGAATAAGCTGGTGTCTGATCGGCTTATGGAGGAGCGGTACGGCAAAGGATAAGGGCTTGCGGCTCGGTGACACTCCTCCATAGATCCCTACCGGAAGGGCGTTGATGTCTAAAAACGGTGTATATATATGTTTTTTTTTTCATCTATTTGTACTATGATGTTATACTCCTTTTCTTTTTGGATCTCTCCCATTATCATATACTTTGTCTTTTCTTCATTTATTTTAAGACCGAATTTTTTGGCATCTGTTATTATGTTTTTCATTAACTTTTGTAGTTCTTTTTTGCTTGTTGCTAATAGCGTCAGATTATCTGCAAATGCTATGCATTGGTGGCCGTTTTTAAATATCGTTTATTGCATGTTTATTCTGCTTTTCCTGATTATTCCTTCCAATGTTAGATTGAATGCCGTTGTTGATAGTGGGTCTCCTTGTCGTAATCCTTCCTTGGTTTCAAACTTTTTGGATGTATAGCCTTTCCAAGCTATTTCGTTTGTTGTGTTTTCCATCGTGATATTTACCATCCTGACAATTTTACTTGGTATCCCCAATTCTTTCATTAGTTCGTACATCTGCTGTCTGTTTACTGTGTCGTAAGCCTGCTTAAAGTCTATGAACAAAGCATATAGTAACCTGCATATAGTCACGCAAATTAATAAATAAATCTATGGTAGATTTAAAAAAAAACCTTGTTTATTTTTATTAAAAATAAATGTATGGAAAAATACAAACACTAATAGTCTGGTTGTTTACCTTTTGTTGGATAATGCTCATTTCGCACCGAGTGAGTCCAGTCCAGTCAAGTCCAATTCAGTCAGACGTTCCAAGAGTCGTCCAGCTGTGACGAAAATAAAACAAGTGTGTCTGTTTGTTTTCACACTGACCCAACATTAGAGTCGAGTTGCGTCGAGTAAAGACTCTTCATGATTCCACAGGTCGAATGTTTACATCGGTCTTGTTCAATCACTGCACGGTGTTCACATTTAACATTGGATATTGAAATCGGTGGATATTGAAAAACTGATATTATTACTTCGAGATAATGATGAATCTATAACCCCAAAAACCCAAAACATCGAAATATAACATTTCTTAAATGAAAAAATTAATTTATGATAATTCGAAAATAGTTGTAAAATGTTGTAGGATCATCAACTAGTAAATCTGGAAACATATGACATCACTAAATGAACCAAAAACAGATCTTTTAGTATTTATGACTCTACAAGACGCACTTAGTGTGAAAGTTAATACATGACTTGATTTGACTGGATTTGACTTGACAGGACCGGACTCGATTGGACTTGCTTGGTGCGAAATGAGCCTATCTCTCCCACACGTCAAATTATTTTTTTTTAAGTTTTCCATTTCCTATAAACAACCACGCAAATGCAGAACATGAACAGAGATGCAAGTTCTTCGAATGTGCTTGTTATAATGTCGATATCATCAGCGAACGTGGGAAGATTAATTCGTTGTCATTAACGTTGATACCATATGTTAATCAATTTGTAGTTTTGAAGACATCACCTAGGTCTAGATTAGTTTGGGCAACAGTTTTGGCGATATTGGGTGGCCTTGTCGAACTCCTCTCTTTTGTGTTAGGGCTTATTTTCGTTGATAATTTTGTCTTCTTTAACCCTCCGTTACTCGCACACGGTGTATGAGACCGGCCCTCTAAATAACTTCCTATAACTCTGATTGTAGTGGAGATTTTGAATTGCTGCTGCATATACCTCTGCAGTCATCAGTCAACTGTGTGTGAAATCCACGTGCAGTGTAAAAAGAGTATTGTACTTTTATTATTAGGCAACACCTATTAATTAGTAAGGTAATTAAAAGCAGTAAGTTTTAATTAGTAAGGTAATTTAAGATCTTTTTCTTATTTTTTATGTTTATATATTTGTCTATTTATATTTAGATATGGATTACGAGAAGAAGAAATAAATATTATTAAAATTATTTAAGGAAGTATCGACTGACGAGGAAACGTATGAAGATGGTGATAAACAAAGTTACTTTTTGTTAAAGTAATATAATGTTGAAACAAACGCATATCTACAAAATTATGTAATCATATACATATTCATTAAATAATATAAATTTACACAATTTCGCAAAAAAAATTGTTTCAAATATTGCTGACCCATATTTTTGGACCCGGTCTTCTGCACCGTGCGCGAGTATTCGATCACAAAAAATTGGCGCAAGTAACGGAAGGTTAATACTTATTTTCTTTGCGACCTGTAATCCGGCTTCCAGAAGGATTTTATTTATGTTCTTGTTAATGTCGTCAACTTGGTGCTGATAATGCAGAGGATCTTCTTTGGTCTTATTCGCTTAGAACTTCCTGAATTCTCCATTTGTTCTTACTTTGGAGGCATTTTATCCGCGTTGTTTTTAAATATCATTTTTTTTTGTCTTCTCTCGTGTTAATATTTATTTTGGCCCTAACTATACGATGCAGAATACCTGTTATTACTCTATTTATTTTTGTGATGTCTTCAGATATTATTTTGCTGTTTGAGAGAAAATAGTCAATTTCATTTATGGTAGTTTCATTAAGTGCGATCCATGTCTACTTTCTGTTAGATTTCTTTTTGTAGAAGGTATTCATAGCACTGTCTTTGTCTTTGCCTTTGCTATTTTTTCATAGCAAAGACAGAAACAGCCATGGAAAGACAAATGCTGAACATTAAATTATCAGACAAGAAAATAAACGAATGGATCCGTAACAAAACAAAAGTGAAAGACGTCTCTACCCAAGTAGCAAAGCTTAAATGGAAGTTCGCCGGACACACCCTACGGCAGAAGGATGAAAGATGGACTAAGATGGTAATACATTGGAGACCATGGAACCACAAACGAAAAAGGGAAAGGCCACAGATGCGATGGTCAGATGACCTGAAGAAACACACTGGGTCAAAATGGATGCAAATTTTCCAAGATAGAGAGACATGGAAGAAGGAAGAGGAGGCCTATATCCAATGATGGATGTTTAGAGCTGATTAGATAGATAGATTCATAGCACACATGTTTTCCTGTTCCAGAAATTCCACCAAGTTTTTCTCCATCGGGTCATCGGGCGAGATACACAATATAAATTTATTATAACCCTCATTTTTATAAGTAAAAATATTACGACAAGCTTTACAATATTCTGTATTTTTAGGTCTTGATCCCGCTGGTCCACTCTTTGTAAACAAAGACACTTCCAATCGCCTTCTTGCAACAGATGCCAACTATGTACAAGTGATTCACACAAATGCTCTCATTAATGGATTTTCTTATCCTTGTGGAACTGCAGATTATTATCCAAATGGTGGAGAAAACCAAACCAGCTGTGGAAACGACATAACTGGAGTATGCTCGCATCAGAGGTCTTTGGCATTCTACGTTGAATCTCTAACTAGTGATAAGTTTGTGAGTTACAAGTGTGACGACTATGATAGTTACAAAAATGGAACGTGCAAACTTCAAGATGATAATAAGTCTATAATGGGCCAGTTTACTACCAAAATAGATACAAAGTAAGTGACGTAAATGATTTAATATTTCTAACAAACTACACTACAACTAGGTTTAGTGGTGACATGAGGTATTTAGTAGTGTTTTCACCCATTTTACAACATGAAAATATGAAAACCTTGAATTATCCTTGTCTGTCCGTCCGTTTGTAAACACAACTCATCGGCTTTAGAATATATAAAATAACAAATAAGGTGTCACGTGAACGTTTATAACCCAAAGATGGTTTTAAGAAAGTACTGTTTTAATGTAGCCGATATCGTACAAGCGATATATTAGTCGACGCGCCTTAGCAAGATGAGAACAATATGCTTTGGGTTTTTATATCAATTTTCTTAATATAACTCCAGAAATGATCCACAATATTCAAGAAGTTTTTCGGTCTGGTTTTAATTACAGCCAATAGGCAGGTGGGTGGCAGTTTGAATAAATTTAGGCAAAAGGCAATATTTTTTGACAAATAAAGATTTTTTCTGTTTTCTGGCAGCAGCAAAATATATTTTGAATTAAATAAATTACGTACAAGAGAGTTGCAAGAAGCCAGAAAATATATCTTTTATTTGTGGATATCACAAAAGCATATGACACTATTCCTATGAGAAAGCTATGGTAGTCTCTTGAACGATCTTCCTTAAATTGCACGGTCATCACTTCAGTTTCTACAATTATACAATAAAGCAACATAAAAATCAAACTAATCAACACCTTATCAGAAGAATTTTCAGTAACAAAAGGATAACGACAGGGATGCTGCCTCTCTCCAATACTATTTCAGATTTATTTACATGAAGCACTAAAACACTGGAGAAGAGCTTGAGCACGTCAGGGATGGGAATTCAACTTGACGACGATACAACATTGTATAAGCTACATTTTGCGGATGACCAAGTCGTAGTAGCAGCGGATAAAAAAGATTTATAATTCAGAGTTAGGCCTTTCTGTAAATAGAAACAAAACGCAATACTTATTATGCATTGGGAATGATGTACAAGATCTAATAGTTAACGAACATGAAACAATCAAAAACTGTGAGGAATATGTATATTTGTGAACAGGAAAAAGGAATCGCAACAGGAAAAAGGGTGATTGTATGCCTAAACCCGATGCTGTGGTCAAAACAACGATCTAATCAAAGGAAACATCTCAGATTTAACTGCATCTTTAAAAGTGCAGTGCTCTGTGTTTGCAAAACATGGCAACTCACTAAATCCCTGCAACGACGCTTACTTGTATTGGAAATGGACTTCTTGAGAAAATCAGTTAGAAAATCAAGGCTTGAAAGAATACAAAATGATCAACCACCATAGACGAAATCCAACTGATTTGGTATGGTCATATAGAAAGAATGGACGACGACAGGCTGCCAAAACAATTTTTTTAAAATGGACGCCAAGGGAAAGAAGGAAGAGAGGAAGGCTGAAACGATCCTGACTAGGCGGCATTCAGAAGGCATTGTCGGAAAGGAATCTTCACCCTGGCGAATGGAACGACTGACGAAGCTGGAAATTTGGAACCAGAAGGCGAAGAACGCTATAAATAACCGGGATGATATAATAAAAACATACATACTTTTTGTTGTGTCAACTAATTTAATTCAAAAATAATTTTTGTTCGTCACCATGCTTAAATAGTTATGTTGATGTTTATATTACTTAATTACAAATGAGCCCTATCCTGAATTTAAAAAATTGTCGATTACGTCATCACGCCCAGATGGATAACGTTATTAGTATAATATGCCAAAAAAATCAAAAATTTAAAAATAAAATCCACCTGTATCAGGAATAACAGGATTTGTCTACAATATTACACATTCTTGAAAAAATGAATTTACATCCATAGTTTTGCCCCTCACTGTATATACAGGGTGTCCATAAACTCTTCTGATAATCGAAGACCGGAGATTTCCCAGATAATTTTTAGGCAATTGAACCCAATTCACCTAGTCCAAAAACGATTCCTAAGGGAGCTAGAACTCTTTCAAGAAGGCTTCTTGTAAATAGTATTTTTGTAGATCCTAGATTTTGTAGATTTTGTAGATAATACCTCTACAACGCTTCTATTTAGAAGAACGAAAACTGGTACGCCTATTTATCTTCCAGAGATAAATTGATTCCATCGGTTGTGAATTTCTAGTACCGTTCATATGCGTCTGTTTTGGGTAGGAAACGGTTATTTTATCTCATTATATTTTTGCCTCTTACTTTTAAGCATTTTTGACACTAGATTATTAAATTATGAGTTATTCTAGTACCAAAAATTACTCTTGCTTGAAGGGGGTAAATTAAACCGTTTTTAAGCTTTTTTTCAAATTCAAAACACGAAAAATTTTCTAGTCGATTTTTATAGTGTCTTAAAGCTATCTGAGAAATCTCTGCTTTTCATTTGTCAGGAGATTGTCTGGACGCCCTGTATATGGAAGACGTGAAACCAAATTTGAAAGTTCTTAATATTACCACCTGAAAATACAAAGCAAACAACAGATTAGAAGATATTGAGAGTATGCCAACAAAAATAACTTTCAATTATTTGAAACTTGAATATGTACTTGAAACTTTGTACGTTTTTTTAATATTGCGAACAAAATTTCGTTAAGGACATATTTGCAAAATGTCGCCTGTCAAAATGTTCAATGTATTTTAAATGTATATGTATTTAAATATTGCATTATTACCGAGGAGCGAAAAATCCTTAGAATAACCCAAAAGTTTTTTTAAATTAAATATTTGCAATTAAATGGCACACTAACTTTTCTCTTTTTTTTTTCACCCCTCTAACTTATTAAAATAAACATTATAGTGGTTTTCAGGGACTTTCAGTCCTTGGTAATAACGTAATCTTTCATGCTGCGTTAAAATTTTTCAAAAATACTTATTAATTTCCTTAGGATTCGAAAAAAAAAATGAATACATACATTTAAAACACATTGAACATTTTGACAGGCGACATTTTTCGTCTATGCTCCTAATCATAGCTACGTAATGTATTAATTTGTTGTTGTTTTTTTTTTGTTTTAGGGCAAGCGGTACCTATTTTCTGGACACGAATGATAAACCTCCCTATGCCAAGGGTTAAAATCTGAAAGTGTTTTTATATTTATTACTTAGACCTAGGTAGATGATCATGCAATTATAAGGTTTTGTCTTATAATATATGTTAAATATAGTTAATTGACAATTTTATTTACAATAATACAATCAAAGAAATAAAGTTAAATTTCGAGCTAACTTTTCTAATTTTCCCACCTTTATTATCCCTCTGAAATGTGTTCCAATATCAAAGAAAATCATATATCACATCAAATCAAATAAAAAAAAAAAAGAAATATGCTACCAAGATTATATGGGTAGCTTTCACGATGTTACTAAAATGATAATAGGTCAAGACTTATTATGGCAGCTGCCAAAGGCATGATTGTGGAAAGCATATATGTTTTAGAATAATATATACATAAAGTAACTTGGATATCGCCAAAGGAAAATATTACGAAACAAATTGACCATGTTGTAATTTGAAAGAAATCACTATGTGCCATTTTTGACAATCAAAAACACAAACTTTACGTAGAGTCCTAGTTTTTTTTTGTTTGTTTTCCCATTAATTATGGTCCAAGAGCTGTGAGACATTTTTGAGTAGGTATTTTAGGCAACCTGAAAAATTTTCAGGTGACTATTCCATGATAGCCTAATACAAAAATGCCGGTCTGGCTGAAGGGTAGCGGTTATTTTCCCCAAAAATTCCCCCAAAGTTAAACAAAAGGGTAAAAATTGTTATTACAAAAAATATCATTGACGTGACTTTAAAGTAAATTTATATATTCAAATATAAGGAAAATAAACAGGTCAGGCGATTTGAGGGCGATTTTAACTCTGCAAGATACTTGCATGGGCGCCCCAGGATTATTTTCAGGGGATGCATCTGAACTTCAGATTTCTTCTGAATCTGTACATACTATTAACAAGTACAAAATATACAACTATACATGCATAGCTATGTACATTCCTTTTGGACAGGGAGGTGCAATTATTATTTTGACAGGGTATTTTTTAATATTAAAAATAAATATTCTAAAAAAGACAGGTTTTTTTTGGTGAAATTTTCCAACTGCCAGGTGATCAAACAAACTACGCGTGCATATAAATGAAAAGCGCTATAGGTAAGCAGCAGTGTGAGAAATATCGTATACCGATAGCTGTTTGCGTCCTCTGTTGTAGCTGAGCGAGTCCGTTCGCGAGAAAAATCACGTGACCTGGCGATATCCATGTTGTTGTTTCTCGAAACGTTAGAGTAATTATTATATATTATAGTTTTTTAAGTAACTTTTTCTTAATTAAAGAAAAATAATACGTACTATACAATAGATTTTGCAAATATGATAGAAAAAGACAAATTTATTATTATAAATATATAGATAGAAAAGTATAAAACTATAAACTAAATTAATTCTGTGGCCGAATCTTGTACTTCTTCAAACTCCTCATATGATCTTAAATATTCATTCTCTTCTTCTTCGTCAGACTCCCCTCGAGACTCAGATTCCTCTTCTACATGACCTGTAAATATTTGTATCATTAATTAGTTGAGTTGCTACGTATTATCCGTCCTTTTATACGAAGTCGAAACCTGGACAATCACGGGCGCATCTGAAGAAAGACTTGCCGTTGTTGAGATGTGGAGTTATCGAATAATGTTAAATATATCATGGACACACGTAACAAACACGGAAACATTAAGAAAGATGAAAAATGCAAAAGAAATACTCAACACTATGAAGGCAAGAAACATGAGCTACTTTGGTCATATACTAAGAAATAAAAAATGTAATGTGATTGGTTATCTAACCAAAGTATTAAGCATTGGTTATATAAGTAAGAATACGTAGCAACTCAATCCATTAACCACTAATTAATTTTTTATTAATTCTAAATACACATTACAACTATTTATAGATCAGGTAGAAGAATCTGAGTATCGAGGGGAGTCTGCCGAAAAAGAAGAGAATGTATATTTATTTTAGCTCATTTTTCTTTCCTTCATAGTGTTGAGTATTTCTTATTTTGCCTTTTTCTTCTTTGTTAATGTTTTCCTGTTTGTTAAGGGTTGTGTGCAGAATTTTTTTTAAATTATTCGATAACACCACATCTCAACAATGGCAAGTCTTTCTTCAGATGCGCCCGTGATTGTCCAGGCTTCGACTCCGTATAAAAGAACAGAGAATACGTGGCAACTTAATTAATTAATAACTGATTAATTTTTAATTAATTCTAAATACATATTACTACTATTTACAAATCATGTAGAAGAGGAGTCTGAGTCTCGAGGAGAGTCTGACGAAGAAGAAGAGAATGAACATTTAAGATCAGATGAGAAGTTTGAAGAAGAAGTACAAGATTCGAAAACAGAATTAATTTAGTTTATAGTTTTATACTTTTCTACCTATATATTTATAATAATAAATTTGTCTTTTTCTATCATATTTGCAAAATCTATTGTATAGTACGTATTATTTTCCTTTAATTAATAAACATTACTTAAAAAACTATAATATATATAATAATTACTCTAACGTTTCGAGGCACAACAACATAGATATCGCAAGGTCACGTGATTTTCTCGAGCGAACGGACTCGCTCAGCTACAACAGAGGACGCAAACAGCTATCGGTATACGCTCTTTCTCACACTGCTGCTTACCTATAGCGGTTTCATTTATATGCACGCGTAATTTGTTTGATCACATGGCAATTGGATAATGTCACCAAAAAAAACGTGTCTTTTTTAGAATATTTATTTTTAAAATTAAAAAATACCCTGTCAAAATAACAATTGCACCTCCCTGTCCGGAAGGAATGTACATAGCTATGCATGTATAGTTGTATATTTTATACCCATTAATAGTATGTACAGATTCAGATGAAATCTTCTGAAGTTCAGATGCACCCCCTGAAAATAATCCTGGGGCGCCAATTCAAGTATCTTGCAGAGTTAAAATCGCCCTCAAATCGCCTGGTCTGTTTATTTTCTTTTTATTTGAATATTTAAATTTACTTTCAAGTCATATCAATGATATTTTTTGTAATAAAAATTTTTACCCTTTTTTAACTTTGGGGGGATTTTTGGGGAAAATAACCGCTACCCTCCAGCCAGACCGGCATTTTTGTATTAGGCTATCATAGAAGAGTCACCTGAAAAATTTTCAGGTTGCCTAAAATACCTACTCAAAAATGTCTCACAGCTCTTATACTATTACTTGTTTCTGTTTATTTATTATTGTAAAAATAAATGTACAGTTCTACAAATTTAAATATTATGCCTCTACCTATTAGTGCGATATAATTATTATTCTCATATTAAATTAGATATAAATAAATTCTTCTTTTATATTATGATTACTTTTGGTCATATTAATGTAAGATCACTGACTGCACATTTTATTGAATTCAAAAACTGTGTTCTCTTAAAAAAATTTGATGTACTAGCAGTTAGTGAAACTTGGCTTACAAATTTCATTACCGACAAGGATATAGGTATAGATGGGTATAATGTGATAAGAAGGGATAGAAATGGAAATGGGGGAGGTGTGGCATTCTATGTTAGATCTCAAATTAAATATAAAGTTCTACAAACAAATAATAACAGTATTGAACACCTTTGCTTGGAATTGTTCGTAAGTAATAAATCGTATGGATTCTGTGTTGTATACAAACCACCTAAATTTAATGTCCGACATTTTTTTGACGAGTTTGAGAATATTCTATCTGATGTTTTGCCGTTGATTGAAACATTTTATTGTACTGGTGACTTCAATGTTAATTTGTTAAATACTGATTGCCCTGATACTAGAGTTGTCTGTGATTTTTTTGAAACAATGGGGTTACATCAAGTCATAGATCAGCCGACTAGAATTACATCTAGTACGGCAACCCTAATTGATTATATTTTAACTACAAAACGAAGAACAATTCTTGATGTTGTCGTGGAATGTGTTGATTTTAGTGGTCACGAGTTGTTGATATCTAATATAAATATAGAGATTAAAAAGAAAGAAATTGTTTATAAGACTGTAAGAAACTTTAAGGCGATAAATCAGACCGTATTCTATGAGGAATTACAATCTCTACCGTGGCGAAATATTTTTGATATTGAGGGTCTTGATGATAAAGTCGAGTTTCTTACCAATAATATAATATGCTTACTGGATCGTCATGCTCCCTATGTAACCTATAAAATTTCGAAAAATTATGCACCATGGATGACTGACACTTTACGTATTATGAAAAAAGAAAGGGACAAAGTATTGAGTTTATACAAAAAATACAAAAACATCCAAACTTGGGAGGAATACAAATCAATTAGAAATATGTTTACTTTAGCTGTCAGAAGAGAAAAAAAGGCTTTCTATTCAAAAAAATTGGATAATAAAAACGGGAAGGATCTTTGGAAATCCTTAAAAGTTATAGGTCTTGGTAGGGAAACTCAAAACGATACGCAACTGTCAGAAAATTTAAGTGATATTTCGGCAATGAATGACTACTTTATAAATTGTGTTCCCAATATGAATCCTAATTTAACACTTAAAAACTTTTATAGTCATAATTGTCGTGTGGACGTGGAAGCAAATTTTTCATGTGTTGAAGAAAGTGACGTTTTAAATGTCATCAAAAGTATAAAGAGTGCTGCTACCGGATATGATAAAATAAATATACTAACAATTAATATGTGCCTTCCCTTTTTATTGCCTTATTTGACACACATTATTAATGCTTGCATTCTAAGAGCCGAGTTCCCGTCAATGTGGAAAGTTGCAAAAATTATACCGGTACCGAAAACAACTAATCCGACAGGATATAACGAAATCCGACCAATTAGTATACTGCCCACTTTCTCAAAGATACTAGAGAAAATTCTAAATCAGCAACTAAAGGTTCACTTGAGTCAACATAAAGTTCTACCAGTAAATCAGTCTGGTTTCAGAAGGGATCACAGCTGTACTAGTGCCTTGTTAAAGATAACTGATGACATATTTGATGCCTGCGATAATGGTTTAATCACAGTGCTGATACTTCTGGATTACTCGAAAGCATTTGATACGCTTGATCATTCGCTATTAACTTCAATGTTTAAGTATATTGGTATGTCTCAGCGGGCATCGGATATGATATCTAGTTATCTCAGTAATAGAAGTCAAGCTGTTCATTACAACGGTAGGACATCAAACTATCTTAATACAAATAAAGGGGTACCACAGGGCTCTATTTTGGGTCCCAAATTGTTTAGTATTTACACTTCAAACTTTCCTGCAAACTTTCTCTCTTGTAACCAGCACTATTTTGCTGATGATACTCAAATATATTTATCTTTTAAGCCTGATGAGTCTGAACAGGCAGTGGCAGCAATCAACTATGATTTAGAAAGAGTTTCTCAGTTTTCGACTAGCCATTGTCTTCGACTTAATAACAAGTCGGTAGGCATAGTGTTTGGTTCAGCGGCGCGGAGAGAAATCTTTCTGAGAGACTTGCTCACATGATCACCGTCGATAATTCTTCAATAGAGTTTAAGGAAACTGTGAAAAACTTAGGTTTACATATAGATCAAAACCTAAGATTTGGTGGTCATGTGGCCAAGTGTTTGCAGAAAAGTTATTTGAACCTGAAGTTTTTATTCCAATATCGTCATATATTAACTAAAAAATTAAAAAAATTGCTCTGTGATACTTTGGTGTTATCACACTTTAACTACTGTGATACCATTTATAATTGCTGTATCACAGAACGTGACAGTTATCGGATACAAAAAATGCAAAATTCTTGTCTGCGTTTGATACATGGTATCCGTAGATATCAAGCAATTAGTTACAAACTTAAAGAAACAGGGTGGTTAAGTATGAAACATAGAAGACATGTACATTCAGCTTGTCAATTCCAAAAAATTATTATTTTCAAAACCCCCCCGTATCTCTATAATAAAATAAAATTCCGTACTGATGTACACAATATTAACATAAGACATAAAAACACCATTTCTATTCCTTAGCATCGTACACAGCAATACAAGCGGTCTTTTACATATCAAATAGCCCAAGTTATGAATAAATATACTACTGGTACTAATTTTACTCAAAACAAATTTAGAAGGTTCGTTATTGAAAAATTAGGAAATATTGCATAGGTAGAGTTGGCTGACATGATATGAGTAGAGCTTACATTCAAAGCGCATATTGGTAAACTAAAGTTAATTAATGTTACATTTTGATTTATTTTTATTTAAATGTTAGTAGGTAACCTATTATACATAATCCTAGATATTTTTTTTTTATTATTTGTTTTGCCCAGGTTAGCTGAACAGACAGGACATGTATTCTGCCCCGCATTATACATCTCCTGAACTGAAACTCGCCTCGAGCTTTTTTCTAAACTAATATTCATTATGTGAATAATATTATAGAATGAATAAAGGCGTTTATTATTATTATTATTACTTTATAAACCTAATGAATGTCAGAAGTAACGGAGGCGCACATACTAACTATATAAGGCAACTTCATGGTAGGAACCAAAAACCACGAAAAAAAATGCAAGGGGGCTTTGAAATAGCCAACATTGAGTGCAACCAACAATAACCAAGGGTGCAATAAATAACAGATGAGAAGAATGACGCATTTAGGACCATACAACAATGAAGAAATAGGGCAACAATAGATAGGTATAGAAAATTAAGGAGAGACAACAAACTAATCCACCGAAACAGAAAACAGAAATCAAAACGACATATTAGAACCGCTCTAAAGTCATATAAGTCAAGCAGAAAGAGGAGGCTTCTACCACCAAATTAACATTGCTATAAATTCAAACATGACGAGAATCTTTAATAATAATTATCGCGACTTGCGTACCAACAAAAGAGATATCTTTTTTAATGGGTAAGACACTTTGGTGAGTTGCTGGAAGGGGAACCTATTAATAACACAGAAGTGGATTACCAAAATGAGAAATTCGTGGAACTGGCCTCGTTGGAGAAAGTGAAATAACAATAAAAATAATTAAAAAACCACAAATCGCAGCCAGCGAGCTTATACCAGCAAGTTTATCATCATTATGTTTGCCTTATCCCTATGCGGGATAGGCTTCCCTAATTGCATTTCTCCACACAATTCTATCCTGGGTCATATCTATACAGGGTGAGTCATGAGGAACTGTACATACTCCTACCTCGTATAGAGGCCCCTATGGGGAATAACAAATGACCATTAAAAAGTGTCTGCTCCCATTGTTTAATAATATACAGGGCGAGTTTCGCATTTTGACAGAAATTTTATTCGTCATAATTTTTTAACGGTCAGATCGATGTGTCTCTTATTTTGGTCAATCGTTATACTATTGCCACCTAATCAACTGATTTATTCAAACTAGAAAAAATCAGGTCCGGCTTTAAAAAAATTAGTTCGTTTCGGTCTTAGAAAAAATTTCACCCTGTATAAGCTTTTTGAAAACTCTAATATGAATTTTACAAATTAGACAAATAGACAATTAAAATAACGTATTTATTTTTTTCCGCACACGATTGCTTAATTTTTTGTAAAAAAATCAAATTTGATTATGAATTAAAAGTTTGGTAAAATGAACCATAGATTTAACAAAATTAACTTTTATTACCAAAATTAATTTTTTCTGAACAAATATTTAATTTATGTTACCACCAATCAACTGATTTATTCAAACAAGAAAAAAATCAGGCCCGGATTAAAAAATAAATTCGTTTTGGTCTTAGAAAAAATTTCACCCTTTATACGCTTTTTGAAAACTCTAATATGATTTTTACAAATTAGATAAATAGGCAATTAAAATGGCATATTTATTTTTTTCCCTGCACGATTACTTAATTTTTTATAAAAAAAAATCAAATTTGACTATGAATAATTAAAAGTTTGGTAAAGTGAACCATAGATTAAAATAAAAATAACTTTTATTACAAAAATGAGTTTTTTTTTAACAAATATTTAATTTATGTTATTACCCAATCAACTGATTTATTCAAACTAGAAAAAAATCAGGCCCGGATTTAAAAAATTAGTTTGTTTGGGTCTTAGGAAAAATTTCAACTTGTATACGTTTTTTGAAAACTCTAGTATGAATTTTACAAATAAGACAAATAGGCAACTAAAATGGCATATTTATTTTTTCCCCACACGATTACTTATTTTTTTATTAAAAAATTAAATTTGACTATGCATAAAAAGTTTGGCAAAGTTTTTGCATAGATTTTAAAAAATTAACTTTTTTTACAAAAATGTATTTACAAAAACAACGTTTTTCTTAAAATTAAAAGTTTTACCATTTTTTTTTCTATAACACGTCTACATCTAAAACTTCCCATAACACTTCTTTTGGACTCTATTGGCGAGGAACCGCAAAGTGGGCGACGCCTGGTGGCAAATTTGAAAAGCACCAACTCAAGGAAAACATTGACTTTGCCATTAACTTGTGTACATATTTGCGGTCAGTTTATGTTGTAATTAACAATAATTTCGACTTAAAAAAACTATTGCAGTGTTCCTCAGTATTCATTCCTATTATACTCTACGTAATGACCTAAATTAACCAATGCCAAATCACACATTTTGTTAATTTAACGTTTGTATTAAATGTGGTATTTTTTAATGTTTAAGCGACTGCAAAATGAAATAAATAAATAAAATGTAGTATATATTCTGTACATAGAATGTACATTGTTATGAAAAATATCCCGACCACTTCGTAATTTCCAGAACACAATTATTATAAAATAAATTCACCTACTTAGTTTCCAAGTTTCCAATTTTTATTTAATTAAAAATTGTTATCTGTTGCTGTAAAATAAACTAAAGTTCACCTATTAATTAAATTAAAAACAAAATTAGAAATCCTAAGATAGATTAATAATTTTTAGAACGCTGTGTGATTATCGGGAACCAGATTTTTTTATGAAAAAAAGGTAAAAACAATTCAGTAGTTAGCATCAAATTTTAATGAATGCATACAGATTAAACATAATTTTGAGTCGTCTTTAACTTATAAGATGTCTTAGTTGCAAAACTTAGTGGTTACTTTGGCAAAACACTCCTGTAAATGATTTTAATTTAACGTTTTAGAACTGTGAATTCAAATGACAAAATGAATTGTTTTCCTAGCGTTGTCGTCCATCTTTGAAATTTTGAGCGCCCTCTGTTGGAATTTAATTTTGCGAATTGTTTAACATAGACGTGATCAAATTGATAAATTTTAAATTTTTCCACCTAATTTTTGCGATTTACAAGTTTGCAACTTTTACAAGAAGAAGACTGAAAGTCTACAACAATTTTCATAGTCTTCACAATGGTAAGAGGTATGTGCTGTAAAAATTTCAGAAAAAAAATATTAAAATGGAACAGAGTTGTAGCGAGTTAAACCGTCAGTTCATTTTTTTTTTTCATTTTTAGGTTAAAATTCCGATTTTGACAAATTTGATTTTTTAATAAAAAATTAAGTAATCGTGTGGGGAAAAAAAATAAATATGCCATTTTAATTGCCTATTTGTCTTATTTCTAAAATTACACAGGGTGAAATTTTTTCTAAGACCAAAACGAACTAATTTTTTAAATATGGACCTGATTTTTCTCTAGTTTGAATAAATCAGTTGATTGGATGGTAACATAAATTACTTATTTGTGCAAAAAAATTAATTTTTGTAAGAAAAGTTATTTTTTTTTAAATACATGTGTCACTTTACCAAACTTTTAATTCATAGTTAAATTTTATTTTTTTATAAAAAATTAAGTAATCGTGTGCGGAAAAAACTAAATATGCCATTTTAATTGCCTATTTGTCTAATTTGTACAATTCATATTAGAGTTTTCAAAAAGCGTATACAGGGTGAAATTTTTTCTAAGACCCAAACGAACTAATTTTTTTAAAGCCGGACCTGATTTTTTTCTAGTTTGAATAAATTAGTTGATTAGGTGGTAATAGTGTAACGATTGACCAAAATAAGAGACACATCGATCTGACCGTTCAAAAATTATGACGAATACAAATTTCTGTCAAAATGCGAAACTCGCCCTTATTAAACAATGGGAGCAGACACTTTTTAATGGTCATTTCTTATTCCCCATATGAACATCTATACGAGGTAGGAGTATGTACAGTTCCTCATGACTCACCCTGTATTAATACCCTTTATTAACATGTCCTGCCTAATTGTCTTCCCCACGTCTTCTTTGATCTTCTTGTCCTACTCCTTCCAGGAATCTGCACTTCAGCAATTCTTCGTATTAGGTGATTAACGTCTCGACGTTGAACATGACCAAACCATCTCAACCTATGCTCTCTCATTTTGGCATCAATTGGTGCCACACCTAGACTTCCCCTAATATACTCATTTTTAATTTTATCCTTTTTTGTCACTTCACTCATCCATCTAAGCATTCTCATTTCCGCCACTTGCATTCGTTGTTCCTCTTTCCTTTTGACTGCTCAACATTCAGTTCTGTACATCATAGCCGCCCTTATGGCTGTTTTATAGAATTTTCCCTTCAACTTCATTGGAATTTTCCTGTCACACAGCACACCACTCGCTTCCTTCCACTTCATCTATCAAGCCCTAGTTCTACTGCATGCATCTCCATCTATTTCTCCATTCCTCTGTAATACCGATCCCAGGTACTTAAAACTATTGCTTTTTACAATCAGTTCACCATCCATAGATACCATTTTATTTGTAGTAACTCCATATTTAAATGAGCATTCCAACTACTCTGTTTTTGTCCTACTAAGTTTTAAACAATTTCCTCGAGAGCTTATCTCCACTGTTCCAGTTTTTGTTCTAAGTCTCTTTCACTATTTTCTACTAACACGACATCATCAGCATACATTATGCACCACGGAATGTTACCCTGTAGTTTCGCTGTTATCTGGTCCAAAAGTAATGAGAATAAATACGGACTAAGCACCGAGCCTTGGTGCAATCCTCCTTTGACATGAAATTTATCGGTCTCTCCCACACCTCTCCTGACACTAGTCGTTACTCCCTCATACATATCCCTCATAATCTTTACATATTTACCAGGGACTCCTTTCTTATTGAGTGAGGCCACCAGCAAGTTATAATACGGAGAAGAGCAGATCGCCAAGTTGATGCATAAAATAGTTTTTAAAATTTGGTCGTTATATGCTCGTTACACAAAAAGGGAACAAATTATGTAGAATGCAGTAATTACCGCGAGGTAACTCTCCTAAATATAGGCTACATATAAATATAGGCTACATACAAAAAATATCTTGCATGAGGGAGTAAAGCCTTATACTGAAGTGTCACTAGAAGAATATCGGGCAGGTTTCAGGCATTGACGTGTAACTATTAACCAGATTTTTACACTATGACAAATTTTCGAAAAAAATATAAAAAAAGATAAAAATATGAGTATAATATAGATATGTACCATCTTAAACCAGCATATAGCAGTGTCAGAAGAATAAGTCTTTACAACGCTATGAATGAGTTTGAAATCAAAAAAACTCACAAGCATGATATACATGTGAGGATTGCGACGGCTTTTGGCAGAGTGAGGCTTGAAGCACGTTATTCACCTTTTATCCAATAGAACAATTCCATTGGATTTTTCTTCTTCTTTACGTGTCGTCTCTGCGACGGAGGTTGGCAATCATCCCGGCTATTCTGATCGTAGATGCTGCTGCTCTGAATAGTTCGGTTAAGGGCATCCGTACCATTCCATTAAGTTACGCAACCATGAGATCCTTCTCCTTCTTACAATTCTCTTGCCCAGGATTTTCCCTTGTATAATTTATTGAAGTATGTTGTATCTCTCATTGCGCATAACATGCCCCAGGTACTGCAGCTTTCTTGTCTTGATGGTTTCTAATATTTCCATTATTTTGTTGACACTTCTCATATGACTTCGTTGTTTGTTACATGCTCGGTCCGTGATATCTTCAGGATTCTTCTATGCACTCACAGCTTAAATGCTTCTAACTTTTTACTAGTCGACGCATTAAGTGTCCATGCTTCTATTCCGTAAAGCAGAGTCGAGAAAATATAACACCTTGCCAGCCTAACTCTCAAGTGTAAATTCTGTTCTCCCGCACAAAGTGCCTTTCTCATTTTATTGAAGTTTGTTCTTGCTTTCTCTTTAATTCGTCATTGGATTGGATATCAATATACAAGGACAACGAAATGCCAGCCAAAATATATATGAAGAACTAACAAAGCAAATAGGTATTGGCACATATATAAGGCAGAGGGACTCCTAAAACCGTGAAAAGTGGTAAATGTATGTTTATGAGAAGTAAGGAAACTACAATTTTATCCTATGCAGACGATGCCATACTAACAGCAGGAAATGAGAACGATTTCCAAGGATGGGTCCATAAATTCAACATAATGGCAAAGAAGAATGGCTATAACACCAATAATAGCACATACTACTGAAACGACATCTGATGTATCCAAAACAAAAAGGATTCCAGAGACAACAAAAATGTGAATACAAATAAATAATCACCGGAAACACACTGAGAAACACCAAGGTGGAAAAAATAGGCGACTGGATACTAACTAGCAAGAGAAAATTAAGCAATCATATAAGAAGAATGACAACGATAGAGTAGTTAAGATAGCAAGAGACAAATCACAGTTTGTTAGAAGAAGTGTGAGCAAATACATAGGTATATTATACACCACATACATAGATAATTTATAATACTAGGCTTGTTGAATTGAAACGTACCTATTTTTGTTACATAAAAAAATTATCGGTAAACATATCTACAAATAATGACTACTATATTTAAGGCACATATTCGATTGTTCCACCATCCGATGCATACCCTGTTTAAAGAATTCTTTAGCAGCATTTTTAGTCTAAGATCCGTATAGGAGGTTGAAATGTACACATCGGCTTGCCGGATGAAACATTTTTTTATTAAATTACATACATAGACAAATATTTCTAGCATGGGTTGCCTATCAAAACCGTGTTATAGCTATCCTTAAGGGGGGAACGAAGAGGTTAAAATCAATATTCAACACCCATTTTTTTTAAAGTATTATTATTTTATTTTTAAATTATATAAGCATATTCAGTACAGTTCATAGATTACTTAAGAAAAAATTTAAGGAAAAATTCTGAAAAATAAGCCAACGGTGGCAAATTTTTAAAAGACCCCTTAAAATATAATGAATTATGCGGTGGACATCAGAACTCATCATTGGATCATGTTGAACGAAAATTTCAAAAAGATTTTATTAGCTTATGAGTTTCTCAAGGTAACGCTGTAAAGTTTTTTTAGTTTTATCTAATTTTGAATTTTTGATATCACTCAGAATTCTAAACAAAGAATTTTTTTGCAGAAAAGGGTGAAAATCAATGTTTATTAATACAAATAATAAGCATAAAACAAAAAATATCTCGACATCATTACCTCAAGGAATGTCTAAAGAAAATATGTGCCAAATTCCAGGTGAGTTGGTCAAGTAGTTTTTGAGTTATAATGTCTACAACCTGAAAAAGGCAGTTTTGAGAAAAAAGCTTTTAAAGTATTGTCAACTTTTATTTTCAATTTCTTTTTTGTCTGTTAAATGATAAAGTGATGCACACCGGAATATATTTTTAAATCGCGCAGTAATTTACAAAAGAAAATAAAAACAGCTTTTGACCGTTTCTCACTACGCTCAAGCGCGCTGGCACAAACTTGCTGCAAAGCGAGTCGAAAGTAGGGAGATAGGGAGATAGTGTTGAATAGCCCCACCTTTGACTCGATTTGCAGCAAGTTCGCGCCAGCACGCTTGAAGGTGTTGAGCAACGGTCAACAGCTGTTCTCATTTTCTTTATTAAATTACTCCGCGATTCAAAAAGATATTCCGGTGTGCATGATTTTACGATTTGAAAGACAAAAAAGAAACTAAAAATAAAAGTTGACAATACCTTAAATGCGTTTTCCTCAAAACTGATTTTTTCAAAAGCTGTAGATATTGTAACTCAAAAACTACTTGACCGACCCACCTGGAATTTTGTATGTATTTTCTTTGGACATTCCTTGTGGTAACGCTGTCGAGATATTTTTGTTGTATGCTTATTTTTTGTTTAACAATAATAAATATGATAATTTTCACTCTGTTTTGCAAAAAATCGTTGTTTTGACTTCTGAGTGATATCAAAAACTCTAAATTAGATAAAACTTAAAACACTCGACAGTATTACCTCGAGAAACTCATAAGCTAATAAGATCTTTTTAAATTTTTTGTTTACCATGATCCAATGATGCGTTGTGATGTCCACCGAAAAACTCATTATATTTTAAGGAGTCTTTTAAAAATTTGCTACTGTTGGCTTATTTTTCAGTATTTTTCCTTGAATTTTTTCTTGAGTAATCTATGAGTTGTACTGAGTATGCCCATTTAATTTAAAAATAAAATAATTCTACCATACTTTAAAAAAAAAATGTTTCAACCGCTACGGCCCCCTCTTAAGGATATCTATGACACGATTTTGATACGCAACTCATGCTGGTCGTGTTTGTCTATGTATGAAATTTAATAAAAAAATGTTTCATTCAGCAAGCAGATGGGTACATTTTGAACTCCTATTCGGATCCCGTACTATATGTATTTCTCCATCCATCTGAAAATTATTACCTTTACGCCATCTTCAGTGGCCCAAAGATGTGAAAATCGTAAAGCGATATATCCTCTACTTCTTTCATTGTAGATTTTTTCGGCGATATAAAGCAGAACATTGTCGTGCAGAAGAATGATTAGCTTTTCTGTATGGTCATATTGCTTGATAAACCTTGTTTAAAGTTCCTCTATAAAGGTTTTCGTTAATTTGCACTCTAGGTTCCGAAAACTCCATGAGCAAGGGTCTTTCATGGTTGAACAAACATGTTAACATGACCTTTCTCGCAGATTATTGAAATTGGTTGGTTCGCACGCTGATTATTTTTGGACGAATTGTTAACAACAAGCGCCATATTGAAGTCACTACACAATAGTAGGTAGTCAAATAAAAACTGATAGGAGCTAATCAGTGTGACGTTTACAAGCATAACCAATATTTCGGAACGTCAGTTGAGTGATTACAATTGTTTTCAAAGCTAACCTGACCAAAGATATATGTTTCAATTGAACAAGCTTAATAATACATACAAAACAAAGTCGTATCTGGTCCATAGAGAATATAAAGGATGCGAAAACAAAAAGAAAAACTAAGAACATCAAAAACAGTATGCAAATACGTCTTTTACTAAGAGAATTTTGTATATTTGGTTTATTACCAGAGAACGGCAGTTCTCGCCAGTGGAACACACCCACACCCCCTACACGCGACACTATATTATAAACACCAAATTTTCGATTTTCTAAATCTGACGGAATTGAAAATTGTACCAACTCCCATCTTAATGTTTAGGAAAAGACTCACCCATTCATATATTAACCATCCATTCTGGTCCAAGAGCGTGGATTTTACGGCCCTTCCAATTTAGGGCCTGTTTTTCGTTCACGTCCCCAAAACTCCCAAAAACTTTAAAAGTGTAAGTCCAAATTTTCCGGCTTTTAATAGTACTGATCATTACCTTTCCAACGCATGTCTAATTTTGAAAATCGGTTATACCATTTAAAAGTTACCGAGCTCAGAAATATGACTCAATTTCTATTTAAAAAAGGGAAAATGTTTGTGGATATGTATGTATGTGGCTGGAAAAGTTAAACCGATCTGAATTTTTTTTCTGTGCTTGAAGAGGGGATCAGGGCGGATTCAGAACCGGTGTAGTTTGTGGTTCTTGACCATCCATAAGCCAGCTATAGGACTTGGTAGGTACAAAACTGCGTATTTTTTGGGGGTATATATCTGCGGTTCCAGAAGAGACAGGAGAACAACAAATATACCAAATTAATTGTGCTAAGTTAAGCTTTCAAATGGTGTTTAAGCAGTCAGGATCAGATATACACGCGGCTCAGTATCGCCAAAAAGCTGAGAAACTAAACTTTGAAAATTTTGGTTTTTCGACAATTACTCAAAATTTCAACCTACCAATTGCGCCAATAACTGAGCGTTTGTAGAAGGACTCTAGACTAATCTGACGGTGTATACCTCATATCCGAGAAAATTCGAATTTTCAAGTTATATGCTTCATAAATATGATCAAATAGATTTCCTATGGGAAGAACGGTTTTTCAAGCTCAATAATTCCCGTAATAGCTTCAGTTATCATACTTGACCTTAGATGCATCAGATATTTCTTGTCAACACGTTTTAAACTCACGTTTAGTAATCAAAATCGGTTAAGCCGTTTAGAAGTTATTAATCTACAAAAATATAATAAAATTAACGATTATTCCCGAAATGGTTTATGTAGTTGTATTGGTCACGACGCTAAATTTGATCTGGCAACGGTCAAGCCGAGTTCATTAACCGGCCATCCCAATATTTTTTTTCAATCTATTTCGAATAGAAAAAGTCTAGTGTACATTCGATGGACACTAGATCATTTGGGAGATAATGCGACAAAGGCGACCATTTATAAAGCTGAACGTGTAATCGAGAAAAATTGCATTTAACTTCATACATTTAATTTATAAAAAAACTTTGAAAAACTCCTGATACAAGAATAAAAAACTGCTAAACGCCGTAAAAATGAGTGGCGTGGCGCATACAATATTCCAGCTACAAAAGATCTGATATGAATATTACGTGGCGCGAAAATGTATTTTCATTTTGATGTAAAATAAAATTTTATTTTTATTTTAAAAGATTTTTCCATAATATTTGTTAAATTTGAAGTAAACGCGCCACAAAAGAGTTTCAAAATTCAAACTGTATCAAAGTTACTCTTTTGTGGCGCGTTTTACTTCAAATTTAGCAAATATTATGGAAAAATCTTTTAAAATAAAACTAAAATTTTATTTTGCATCAAAATGAAAATACATTTTCGCGCCACGTAATATTCATATCAGATCTTTTGTAGATGGAATATTGTATGTGCCACTCATTTTTACGGCGTTTAGGGGTTTTTTATTCTTGTTGATTTTAAAACGTGTTTGAAAGTAAGTTTGATTTATTACCACTTATTGATTTGACGATTTGTGATTTATTAGGCAATAATTCAAAGAAAACACGCCACCGTCTAACAACCATATTAAGACACAGGATTATCAAATAATTTGCATTGAGCTTCTTCATTGAAAAGATAATCTATTAATGATCGTTTATAACTTTGATCAACACATACGTATTTATTTTTATTTAATAAACACATTTTTACAAGAACAATAGGATTATTTTTATGATAAAAATCATATATAAACCACTGGAGATTTTTTTCAAACATCAATACCTTTCAAAATGAAGTATTGCAAGATTTATATCAGTTTATTGCTGCTAGGAGCTTGCCATCTGTGTAAGTTATTATTTTTTTATTTCTTAGTCATTAAAAATTTCTTTGTCGAATATTTGGTGTTATTTTCTTTTATAATAAAGACAGTGGTTTTAGCAAATTTTTGGCCAAATAACCAAATCTCTGTTTGTTTTATTTAATTTTTTATAAATTTTCCTTGTTTTTTTTTTATTTTAGATGATATTTTCTCTTTCTATTTTCTTTCAGTCCATTGTACTGGTTCTCCAATATTGGTCGTTTGTTCTTCTAATGTTCTCTACACTGAGCTACTTGTATTCTCGCTATCCATCTGCTCGTTGGTAGTCCTCGGCTTCTTCTATACAGGGTAGTGAGAAAGTATGGATATACGATAATTTCTCGGAAACCGCTTAAACGATTTTTATAAATTTTGGTGGATAAGGGTTATATAATGCGGCCGATATTATAGTGGTAAGTAAATTGTTGTCAAATTTTCCGCTTTTCTGGAAATTTAATGAACTTTATTATTTTAAATGGAACACCCTGTATACATTTGGCGTTTTGAAGTCCTTAAGAAATACTGATTATGTTTCATGTTATATTCCCTATACCTAAATACCATAATTTCGGAGTTATTGCTACATTTATTAACCCGGGAGTAGTCGCGCTTACTTCTGTAACGTCGATAGTCGCGTGTGAGATTCTATCTCAAACTACGAATTTAAAACAAAATTTTATTTTGTACTATTTTATCTACTTTTTATATTGAAAATATATATTTCTATCAATTTTATTAAAAAAACCTGTGTTAACGGTCACCTGCCATCATCGGCCACCTGTCCTAACGGCCAGTTTAAAAATTTCCCAAACCAATTATATGTAGACTACAAAAACTGGCAATACCGTCCACCTTTCTATATGGGACAATAGTTATTTCATTTTTAGTGGCCGTTACTGACAAATTTTACTGTACAGTAAAACCTGTGTTAACGGCCACCTGCCAACATCGGCCACCTGTCCTAAAGGCCAGTTTAAAAATTTCCCAAACCAATTATACGTAGACTACAAAAACTGGCAATAGCGGCCACCTTTCTATATCGGCCAATAGTTCTTTCATTGTTAGTGGCCGTTACTGACAGGTTTTACTGTATTACGAAAAAGGATGAAATGTGAGATTCTATCTAACGGCGCGACTACTCGCGGGTTAAAGCTAATTGGCTCTCCCCAAAGCCATAAATTCCACAAAAAGAAGAAGAAGAAGAAAAAATTCCTACGCATTACTACACCCTTCCTCGAGGCACTTACGAAATTTTTTCAAAATTGCAAAATTTTTCATCAAGTTATCGCGAAAATGGATAAAAATTGAGATTCTATCTCACCGCGCGATTACTCGCGGGTTAAAAAAAATTGTTTTAACAAATTATGAAAATCAATTTTTTCGGCAGGGGTAGACATTATTTTAGGTTTTTTAAACCATTGGGAACAAAAAAGGTCTTTGGTAATTTTCCTCAAAAGTTAATCGTTTCCGAGTTATAAACAATTTAAAACTGAAAAAATCGAAAAATGACGATTTTCATGGTTCAAAAATACAAGTAAAAAATTCATTTTTAAAATTAGGAAGCACCTGAATTCAAGCGCAAACCTTTTTCTATCAGATTCCTATAAGAATTTTTGGCATGTTTTATTCCAAAACATTGGTTTTTTTTTAATTGTTAACGAAGCTCATATTAGAGGACGGGCGATCGGGCTGCATTAACAACTAAAAAATAATGTTTTAGAATAAAATAAGGCCAACTCACTTATCGGTATCTGATAAAATAATGTTAACGCTTAAATGTAGGTGCTTCGTAGTTTCAAAAATAATATTTTTTACTTGTGTTTTTGAACCTAGAAAATTTTTCAATTTTAAATTGTTTATATCTCGGAAACGATTAACTTTTAAGGAAAATTACAAAAGATATTTTTTGTTGCCAGTGATCCAAAGAACCAAAAATAATGTCCATCCGGTCCAAAAAAATTAATTTGTATAATTTGTCAAAATTTTTTTGTAATAAATGTAGCAATAACTTCAAAATTATGGCATTTAGGTACAGGGAATATAACATAAAACATAATCAGTATTTATTAAGGACTCCAAAAACGCAAAAAATATACAGGGTGTTCCATTTAAAATAATAAAGTTCATTAGATTTCCACAAAAACGGAAGATTTGACAACAATGTAATTACCGCTTAGTGGTAATTACATGGAAATGTAATTACCGTTTTTCTGGAAATCTAATGAACTTTATTATTTTAAATGGAACACCCTGTATATTTTTTGTTTTTTGGAGTCCTTAATAATATCGGCCGCATTAGAACACCATTACCCACCAAAATCTATAAAAGTCGTTGAAGCGGCTTCCGAGTAATTATCGTGGTTCCATACTTTCTCGCTACCCTGTAGATTCTGAGCCTCCATTACGCGATTCTTCTTGTCCACTATCCATCTTGTGCACAGTTCCACTTAAGCGTTATGGCGTCTTGAATGCCTGATCTTTGCCTGAATTGTTGGTTTGTTATGTGGTCTAGAAGGTTCACGTCCAGCGTCACACGTTCCATGACTCGTTGTGTAACTTTGAGTTTATTTGAAGGTTTTTGCGTCATTGTCAAAATATAGTTATATTCTCATTAGTAATAGCGGAAATAATGAGAGACGAGGTTGAGGAGACGTTAAATAGGATGAAGAATGGTAAGGCAGAAGAAGCTGAGGTGGAGGTTTGAAAAGCAATAGGAGACGAGAGGAAGATGTTTTGTGGCAAATTAGTCAGGTAAATATGGAAGCTGTTCGGCTTTGATTTAGTGCTTTCAGTACTGTTTCAAGCACTACACAATCAAAAGCCTTCCCGAAATCTACAAATGCAAGGACCAGTGGTAATAATATAATATCGTATGGCATTTTTGCCGGAGAGATCCTTTCGGACAGTTCCGGCGCCATTTACATCTTTAACCCTGTTTCAAGTAACTAGTGCCGATGTACACTAACCCAAGGGGACCGACGGCTTTACGTGCTCTCATAGGCACAGTGAGACGGCTCATGTCATTATTGGAAATGAAAATGGTTTGTCTTTGGCAGGGCTTGAACCCACGTGCACTGGCGTATGCGGCCAGCGAATATGTCATTACTCACGGCCGCTCGGGCCGCTCCAGGACCAGTGGTATGTTGTACTCGATGCGTTTTTTAATTAATATACGTTGTGGTAGGCAACAAATGTTGGGCTGTGACATTCAACATAGCTCTGGAAACGGCTGTCATAGATGCATGAATAGACAACAGAGGAACTATTTTTAATAAATCATCCCAAATTTTGGCATATGCAGATGACGTGGACCTAATTGCCTGCACAACACTCAAACTAGAAGAAATGTATACCACCTTCTCAAATGCCACAAAAAATATTGGCCTGAAAGTAAACGAGGAGAAAACTAAGATGTTGGCATCAACACTTGTGACACAATAGAGCCAGAAACATCGGTCCCCAATTCACTGTTGATAACTCTACCGTTGAAGGGGTGGGCAAATTCACATACTTAGGCTCCCTGATCACCGAGGAGAACGTCATGACGGAAGAAATTAAGCGAAGGATAATCCTAGCGAACAAATGCTATTTTGAACTGAGTAGACATATGAGAAGCAGAAACTTAAGCCAAAAAACAAAAATAACCATATACAAAACCGTTATACAACCAGTGTTGACATATGGATCGGAGACATGGACCATCTCTAAGGCAGATGAAAACCTTCTGCTTATATTTGAACGAAGGATCCTGAGAATAATATTCGGCGGCATCTGTGAAAATGATATTTGGAGGAGGAGGTACAACTACGAGGTATACCTACCACAGATATAAACATATATTTGGTGGTAAAGACCTAGCATCTCTTATAAGAATAGGGAGACTAATATGGGCAGCACATGTAGTAAGATCACAGCATAACAACCCTTCTAGAAGAATCCTTATGTCACAACCTGTGGGAAGTAGAAATAGGGGTAGGCCAAAACTTAGATGAAAGGATGGTGTAGATGAGGATGGGAGAAAAATAGGCGCATCAAACTGGCAACGGTTGGCAATGGATAGGACTGACTGGCGTAATAGACTTAGGAAAGTCAAGGCTCTTTCCTAGGGCTGTAGCACCATTGATGATGACGATGGTACGCAAATAATCATTTGTGCCATATCCTTCCCTGAAGTCTGCCTGTCTTTTGGGCAGATAGAAATCAAGTTTTGGTGTTCTCTTAAGTTGAGATTTTTACAAAGAGTTTGTACATATACCTATATCAAGAGGCTGATAGGTCTATAATAATAAAGTACGATCACCACTTTTTTAACAAAACTATGACTGCACGGTTCTAATCTTTTTAAATCGTACTCTCATGTAAGAATTTATTAAACAGTGTGCTTACTGATTTTCTTAAGACTTATCCTACTGCTTTTATTGCCTTAAAAACGAGCTCATCATCACCTGACTATCGGTAGATGATCGATTTAGAGGATAGATTTTCTTTAAACTTCTTACTTCTAACACTGTAATAGGAAAAACTACTTCAGATCCCCGATTTACGAGAGCCCTTACTCGTATTGGGAAATTGTCTTGTAGACTTTGACTAGTATATAAAATTCTCTAGTTACTTCCAGAATATTTTGTTTTTCTCTCGTTGTCATTTCGTCTTTGCCTCACAGGTTGCCCTTATAAACCGGTTATAGTTAAGCTATTGACATTGTTACACTAGTGATAAGTTCATTTCTTTACACAATGAGAAGGCCTAGATCCAATGATCCAAAGATCTAAAGACTTCTATCGTGGAACTAACTTTTTGGTTACAATCTGAGTCCGTGCTTTTTTGAATAATTTACATAGCAAGCGGACAAATTTTATGTTGTTCATCTAGATGATATTAATAGATGAATTTACGGGAGGTGGCTGCATATTGTAGAGTCCCTTTCATGTGCTTTATTCATCGTCCGGTTGCTTTATAAATTGTAGAAAGTAAGGATTGAGGTTGTAACCAGAAAGTTGCTTCAACGGTAGAAGTCTTTAGATCTGTGTATCCAGGATCAGATCTAGATGATATTAATAGATGAATTGAAGGGAGGTGACTGCATATTGTCGAGTCCTTTTCATTTGCTTTATTCATCGTCCAGTTGCTGTATAAATTGTAGAAAGTAAGGACTGAGGTTTTAACCAGAAAGTTGCTTCCACCGTAGAAGTCTTTAGATCTGTGGATCTAGGATTTCTCATTGTGTTAATAGAAGTCGCTGCATGCATCGTCTGAAAATATTTTATGATTTTTCTAATTGTGTCACTTTGTTTCCAAGCAGACCATAGACCTCTCTGAAGAGTTTAAGACAGTGGTCGGCAAACTTTTTAGCCAAAGAGCCAAATATGAACATTACAACAATTTAAAAAAAATTGGAGCCAAATGTGCTTGTTCAGCAAACTTTTATTACGCTAACTAAAACTAGAGGGTCTAGTCATTCGGTTAAGTTACTGAAAAATGCTCCCAGCTATATTCCAAAAATAAAGGAACCACATGTTCTGCATCAAAAAGTATTCGACCAAAAAAATGTTTAAACCCCTAGCCCCATCCACAACCCCCCCCCCCCAAAAAATGAAAATGTGTTTTTTCGTTTTTTGGCGATATCTTCGTTTCTAATTATCGTAGAAACTTTTATTTTCTTTCGTTTTGTAGCGGTTTATTTCCTACAACACTGTATTTTTTACAAAATTTTTGGAGCCAAATCCAATTATTCTAAATGTTGATATGTAGAACGGGAAAGGGAAAGAACAGCAAACGTGAGCTTTTTAGCTGATCATAAGAATCAGGAACATTATTCCAAGCGTTGAAAATGATCATGTCTTCCTTCTCCAGGTCATTCAAAGCAGACCACACCTTGTATTGTGAATATTTATTCTTCTCCAATATTTCCAATTCCACACAAAGACGGTCGCATTTACAGCGCCATACCTCCTTGTTTTTTTTTAAATCCAGAAACTGTATTTCAAGCTATTAATGCCAATTTCAAAAGAAGAAAATGTCAACTATGTTGTAGCATTAAGAGGATATTTCTGACAAATGCTAAAGTTCGATAAATAGCCTAATAAAATAAAAAAAGTCAATATGTAAATTCGTACAGGTTAAAACAAATTTTATATCAAAGTTTAGGTGGGTACAAAAGATATTTCAAGAAAGTATCCAAATCATACAAGGGGATCATTGTTTAAATAATTAAAAAGGGGTCATTTTTGCAAAAAAAATACTTTTTTAACTGCTGAGGTCATTCAATTACTAATGAAGGTCTATAGGCCTTTTTTCTGCAAAGTTGAAGGGTAAATTTTTCACATAAGGCTTACTTAATTAAATTTGACACCCTATTTATTTAAATAATTATACATAAAACTTTAAAAACAAATTTGCAAAAAATTATTTTTAGCGTTTTAAATAAGCAATATAAAATATCTCATTTTACAGAATAAGTTGCGCTATGTTACCAGTATTAAGGAAAAAAAACTGGTCAAAAAATATTTAATATTTTTTGAGATATTGAATTTGTTTATTAAATGTTACTATATTTTCAATTGCAAAAACGCGGTTGTTGCCAAAGAAATATTCACCTGCTTAAGATCTCATTATTTTTATTTTTATGTATATTTTCGATGAATGTATTGATAAATTCAAATTTCAGTTAAACTCCCCCTAAAATGGCATTTGAAAATTATTCAAATTTGTTTATAATTTTTTTTTAATAACGTCGCGGGGATTAAGTATTTTGAAATGCCGTTTCCATAATTGGGTTCCTGGGATTTTTTTACTAATTAACAAAATTTTTTTGTCATTTTTTTCTTCTTTTTTTTTTTCTTTGAGTTATATTACTACGGGCCCTTTTAGGGTTAAATTTTATTAAGAATGTCGAATCTCTGAGTTATAGATTCTAGACGTAAAAATATTAAGATTTAAATAAAATCTCTTAAATAAAATGTGGCTACTTACTGAGTTACAGGGTGTTTTATTTAAAAATTTAAAAATTATTGTTACCAAATACTTTAAAACTATTTGACGTATCCTTATCATACTTGGCAGAAAGTGTGGCTATTATACACGCTATTAAATTGTGACTAATAAACGTTTCTAGCTAGTGCCAGAGGCGTACGACAGCGGATAGAGAATGATTGACCCTTCCCAAATTCTACGCCACTGAGTGAATTACTATTGTAGCGAAATTTTTCGATTCTCCAATACTTTGTATGTAAATAACTTTATTGGTATCGATAAAGTCATCAATTTGAGAGATATTGGAAATTTAAAATGAATGAATGAATGAATCAAAATAACTATGCCGTTTTATTTTTAACGACCAATATCTCGAAAACTAATGACTTAATCGTTACCAGTAAAGAGTATATTATTTACATAGAAAGTATTGGAGAATCGAACAATTTCGCTAAAATAGTAATTCCCTCAGTGGCGTAGAATTTGGGAAGGGTCGACCATTAACTGGCCCCTGTCGTACGCCTCTGGTGGTAGCTATAAACTTTTATTTATCACAATTTAGTAGACTGTATAGTACCCACACTTTCTGCCAAGTATGATAAGGATATGTCAAATAGTTTAAAAGTACTTGGTAAAAAAATTTTTTAAATTTGTAAATAAAACACCCTGTAACTCAGTAAGTAGCCACATTTAATTTAAATGATTTTAGACCAATCTTAATATTTTTAGGTCTAGAATCTACAACTTAGAGATTCGACATTCTTAATGAAACTTAACCTAAAAAGGGCCCGTAGAAATATAATGCCAAGAAAAAAAAAAGAAGAGGAAAAAAAGACAAAAAAAATTGTTAATTAGTGAAAAATTCCCACGAACCCAATTATCGAAACGGCATTTCAAAATATTTAATCCCCGGACGTTATTAAAAAAATAAATTATAAATAAATTTGAATTATTTTCAAATGCCATTTTAGGGGGAAGTTTAATTGAAATTTGAATTTATCAATACATTTGTCGAAAATATACATAAAAATAAAAATAATAAGATTTAAGACAGGTAATTATTTCTTTGGTAACAACCGCGTTTTTTCAATTGAAAATAGAGTAACATTTAATAAACAAATTCAATATCTCAAAAAATATTAAACATTTTTGGACCAATTTTTTTTTAATAATACTGATAACATAGCGCAACTTATCCTGTAAAATAATATATTTTATAGTGCTTATTTAAAAAGCTAAAAATAATTTTTTGCAAATTTGTTTTTAAAGATTTATGTATAATTATTTAAATAAATAGGGGGTCAAATTTAATTTAGTAAGTCTTATGTGAAAGATTTACTCTTCAACTTTGCAGAAAACAATCCTATAGACCTTCATTAATAATTGAATGACCTCAGCAGTTAAAAAAGTAGTTTTTTTGCAAAAATGACCCCTTTTTAATTATTTAAACAATGATCCCCTTGTATGATTTGGATACTTTTTTGAAAATATCTTTTGTACCCACCTAAACTTTGATATAAAATTTGTTTCAACCTGTACGAATTTACATTTTGATTTACATGTAGTGTAATTTTATTTTACTAGACTAAAAAGCTAATTTATCAGAATAAGATGTAATGTTTTTCCTACCAATTTTTATTAACGGAAAATATTATTGCGCTTTCCATAGATATTTGTGCCAGAGCCGCACCGCAGAGAATGAAACCTACTTAAAGGGATCGGTACATACTTTCGCCTTCAATGCTATTTAAATAGGATTCATTTTTTTTCGAATCCTAAGAAAACTAATAAGTATTTTTGAAAAATTTAAACGCAAAATGAAAAATTACGTTATTGCCGAGGGCCGAAAGTTCCTGAAAACTTTTATAATGTTTATTTTAATAAGTTACAGGGGTGAAAAACTAAGAAAAAATTTAGCGTGATTTTTAGTTTCAAATATCTCATTTAAAAGAATCTTTTTATTTATTCTAAGGCACTTTGGGCCCTCAGTAATAAAGTAATCTTTCATTCTGCGTTTAAATTTTTCAAAAATACTTATTTGTTTTCTCAGGATTCGAAAAAAATAAATACATTTAAAATACATTGAAAATTTTGACAGCCGTCAAAATTTTGCATTTTGCTCCTTTCCCCTTAAGAGGATAATAGTCGCCACTGAAATTGAATGAAATATAAGCTCTCTGTCATTTTCGTTTTCAGTTATTTTTGTGTTATCAACATTTAAGTAAAAAAAGTTATTTGAATCATTTTTACAGTAACTGGTGACAATGAACACTCCGAAGATCTAGAGTACTTCTTGTACGAAGACAAAGACGGCAATCTTAAAGTAGAGCGTCTCCTAAACAGCCGACCAGAACTCTTGTCGTCGTCTGGATCCGATGTAAAGTACTTTTTCTTCAGCAAGTCTAACCCTGGAGATGAAGAAGGTGTGGAGATTCACAGCAACAACACAGAGAAATTGAAAACGACATCATTTACAACAAAGAGAGAAACTATTTTTATCGTGCATGGATGGAAGGATAGCCATAAGGCAGATGTTAATTCTCATGTCAGAGAATATATACTCAGGGACCACGATGTTAATATCTTTGTCGTCGACTGGAGTCCAATTGCTGGAAAAGGTTACTTAACAGCACAGGTAAGTAAAAAATAATTAATTGATTGGTTGACTTACCTGTTAAGGAAGGACAATGATAATTGTCCTAACTTACATTTCGAACATTTGTACGCTTCCTCCCTTTGATTCTTTCGAACCCACCCGTTTTTGTGCGATCAAAATAATAAAAAAAAAACAGTGATGTGCGCACGTCACGTGTCAAGAAGCCTAATATCTTCTTTTTTCTTATTCTTCTTCTTTAAACTGTGATCAGCGGCCAGAAAATGCCACTACCATTAGTACAAATGTTCGAAATGTAATGTGAAGGACAATTCACTAAAAGGGTCAACTTCAAATTTTAAAAAAGTTCACCTGTAGTTGGGATAAAGGATGAGTGTTCGTTACACAACACATAGATTACGGGGAGACTGGAGCTCCACGCTCTCACAGCTGGGGTTCAGGGTGTTACCCTGAGCTGGTTTTAACCCTAGGACAGCACAGTTCGTTCATCTCACGTAGACTGCACAGTGGGGTCTTGAAAACCCTAATTGTTTTTTTTGTAGTAATAAATAGTATTTATTTTTTTTTTCTGCGGTATGTAGTACAAAACCACAAACAACAATATCTTATTTTCAAAATATGTTTATTAAAAAAACATTTCTCATTAGATCTGATAAAAGTGAAAAAAACATAAACAAGTACTTTTATTGCACTTTTTTTTTAATATGGAGATATGACCAAAAAAATTAAACAAAATTCCAGCGAAATAAAACTTGTCTCTTAAAAACCCTTTAAACTAAAATAAAACATAAATGTTGTTACAAGATAACTATTTGTTACTCTTAGCCAGGCACTTTAGTCAAATAATAGCGAGCAAAAAAATAGCGTTGTCAAGCAACGACCTTGAATAATTAAGCCCATCCCTGTCCACTTTCTGTTACAGCCTTCCAATGCCAATTGTATGGATATTGTCAATAGGATAAACAAGAAGTAACCATAGATATAATAACAAGTAGATTAGGCCAGGTCCGAAAAATAGCGTAACGCGGAGCACTTCGGGTCGGTGATCTATCTATCTCTCTCTACCGGCGCTTAGCTTCCTCTCTCTAGCATATGATGGCCGACGCCTCTGTGTTTGTGTCGTTCCATTACTCCCACCTCTTGGTAGATACGCTCACACTCGCACGACAGACAAAGATAGCTATACCACCGTACTTGATATTGGCGTTACACGCCGATGCATTGAGTGGCATATAACTAGCCTGGTCTATGGTTAACATGTATTTGGATGTAATACCCTTGCTTAAGGCCGTCAGGAACATCCTTAGAAATCAAAACAAGAAGTTAGCACATGAATAAAATTAAAAAAAATTGGAAAAAAGATTATTTGTACAAAAATACCAAATCTGTGACGTTTACAATATTACAAAGTGTTAGAAATTATTAAAAATTTAAAATATTTTGCAGAAATTAATCGTTTGGATACTAACTTGAATTTTTAAACCAAATCTTTTTTAGGGGTCTATGCAAAAAGTTGGAGGATATATAGCAGACTTCGCCAGATCTCTGAATAAAAAATACGGTTTACAACTTAATAAGTTGAAATTTGTAGGTCATTCCCTGGGTGCTCATATCTGTGGATGTGCTGGAGCTGCTTTGGATGGACAAGTCGACAGAATTGTTGGTAAGAAAAGAATCTATTATTTTTGGAGGTTATTCTGACATTTTATCCCAATCTATATACACACAAAACTGTTTATTATACAAAACTGTAAGGCAATATTTAAAATTGGCAGACATCTGCCATTTTGTATAGTTACTTTAAACACACGTTCTTTAAAGGTAAAATATTGCAAAACCTCTAAATTTTAAAGAACCGCTTGGATTGACATGAAATTTGGCATACACATAGCTAACAAGAAAAGAAGTGATATTGTGCCGATGTGTGCTTTTGCCCTAGGGGTGAGTTTCACGTGGTCCGCATGCATGAGAATCAGGGCCTATTTTACCACTAGGCCCGTGAGGCACCTGCCTCCAGCCCGTATTTAAATGGGGCCCGGAAAGATCACCAAACAAAACATGTTTACTACAATAACAAAACATTTTCAAATTTTTTTCATATTACGAACATACAATGATAAAATGATAACCATAAGAGTTATAATTAAGCGGATAGGCGCAAACTTTCGGCTTCAATGCTCTTTAAATGCATTCATTTTTTCAAATCCTCAAAAAACTAATAAATTAAAAAAAAATAGACGCAGAGTGAAAGATTACATTATTAGATACCGAGGGCCGAATGCCCCTTAAAAAGTTTTTTTTGGATAAGGTACCTATGTATTTAAAATTAAAAATCACACTAAATTTTCTTTTTTTCACCCCTATAACTTATTACCCCTATATATTAAAATAAACATTATCGTAGATTTCAGGGACTTTCGTCCCTCAGTAGTAACGTAATCTTTCATTCTGCGTTTAAATTTTTCAAAAATACTTATTAGTTTTCTCAGGTTTCGAAAAAATGAATGCATTTAAATAGCATTGAAGCTCAAAGTTTGCGCCTATCCCCTTAAAGAATGTTTAATTGTTTAAATATAAATTTTATTTATTGTTAATAAAAATTTTATTTTTTTGTACAACTATATTTCTATTAAATAATTAATACATTTAAAAAAGTTACTATTATTATTAAATTATATTTAGGGGCCCGCAAATTGTGTAGTGCCTCGGGCCTGATTTGAAGTAAAATAGGCTCTGATGAGAATAGAATCCCCAGAAAATTGCTGAATGCAAGAATGCAGGGAAGAAGACCGGTTGGAAGACCTAAAAAGAGATGGGAAGACGAAGTCGATGAGGATGCCAGGAACTTCCTGGGAACGCGTTCATGGAAAAGAACAGCGGTAAATCGAAATGATTGGAGAAGCTTATTGAAGGAGGCCAAGGCTCGATTTGGGCTGTAGTGCCATTGGATGGATGGTGAGTTTCACCCCCTTTTGGGGGTGAAAAATATATGTTCGAAATAAGTGCGGAAATGTATAAAATGACCAATTCTAAGCAACTTTTGTTCTATAGAGTTGTTTCACCAAGTTTACTTTTCGAGTTATTTGCGAGTGAATATGTTAATTTTTCTACAATATAACCACGTTTTCAGACGGTTTTTCGCAAATAACTCAAAAAGAAGTATTTGGCCGAAAAAAAAATTCTTATCAAAAATATAGCACGTAAAAAGTGAAAAACATGGTGTATATATTAGGTCACTATACCTAGTAAAAGCAGAGTTATAGCTAATGAAATATAGGTTCATATTCGTCAAATTCCAAATCGAATATTTTAACGCGCCATAACCAAAAAAGAAGCACTAACTTTTTTGCATCTAAATTTTTTAGCATCAAAAGTAAACAAGTTACGCTCAAAATAAAGTTGGTCCCTTTTTTTGGTAAGAAATCGGGAAATTCACCCCCTAATTAGCATTTCAAATGAACTTAATTCTTACCACTTCACAAGATTTTTACTCGCGTATGTATTGGTCAAGTGATCTGTAAGTTTCATCGGTTCAAAGTCCTTATTTTTGAAAGAGCTGTAGTTAAAAGGGCTTGAACGAGTTACACAATTGAAGAAATTACTAGAGCAATAAATACCTCGAAAGACGGGAAAGCAATTGGACCTGATCAAATTCCTGTTGAGTTACTCAGATTGTTAGATGAAGAGGGAATTACGATACTCCAAAAATTTTTCAACCAAATCTATAAAAAAGGAAAATTCCCTGTCCCATGGCTTGTATCTACCTTTATCCCTTTGCCAAAAAAAGAACAACGCAACAAAGTGACAAGAGCACCGACTGATAAGTCTGATGAGCCATTCTTTAAAAATATTCCTCAAAGTTCTTCACTACAGAATCTCCACAAAATGCGATAAGGTTATTGGTTGCTCACAATTTGGATTTCGAAAAGGCCTGGGTACCAGGGAAGCACTAGTTGCAACCCAAGTACTAGCTCAGAACTGCTACGATCAAAGGAACTAGGTAATGATGTGTTTTATGGATTATTAAAAAGCCTTCGATCGAGTACAACATCATAAACTCGTACATATACTAAAACAACTCGACATAGATCAAAAAAACGTTCGTTGCATAGAGGCTCTTTACTGGAATCAAATAGCTGTCGTCAAGGTGGATAATGAAACAACGCAAGTTCAAAAAATTCTCAGAGGTGTAAGACAGGGATGCATTCTCTCCCCACTACTGTTCAATCTATATTCAGAAAGTATTTTCCAGGAAGCTCTTGAGGAATGCGAAAGCGGCATCAAAGTAAATGGTACCTGGGTCAATAATATACGATATGCGGATGACTCTATCTTAATAGCAGACAATATAGAAGACCTACAAAACCCTCTTAATAAAATTGGAGAGCATAGCGAGAACATGGGACTTAGCATCACCATAAAAAAGACGAAGTTCCTGATAATCAGCCGTCAATTATGTCAACATCAAAATTCAAGACTAGCATATAACAACCAAGATGTAGAGTGCGTAAGAAAGTTTAAGTACCTGGGAACCTGGCTATGTGAAGACTGGATGTCGGATATGGAAATTAAATGTCGGATAGAAAGAGCCAGAAGTGTATTCATGAAATTCAGAAACGTCTTTACGAACTCTGACTTTGACCTCAACCTAACTATGTGTGGTCGGTGCTCCTATATGGCATGGAAGGATGGACTTTAAAAATAAACACAATGAATAAGCTAGAGGCATTTGAGATGTAGATCTATCGACGAATCGTTAAAGTTCCCTGGACCGCAAGAATAACAAATGAAGAAATCCTGAGAAGAATTGGTACAGAACGACCACTGATGTGCACAATTAAACAGAGAAAAACGGCATACCTGGGGCACCTAATTAGAAATGAAAGATACCAGTTTCTGCAAACCTTAATTGAAGGAAAGATCGAAGGAAGAAGGGGAGTGGGCAGGAAGAAAATGTCATGGCTCCATAATGTCAAACAATGGATAGGACTAAAAAACATAGGAGACCTAATACATACTGTAAGGGATAGAGAAAAATGGTCAAACGTTATCGCGAACATCCATTAGTGGATTGCATAAGAAGAAGAAGAAGAAGAAGAAGAAGAAGAAGAAGAACGAGTTACTTATCACGAGTATATGAAAATTTAGAAACACCGAATCTTAACCAATTTTTGTCTTGCAGAAAAACAGCAAAATACAAAATATTCAGAAAGGTAAAGCCGACTTTTTTTATTGTTTAAGATTTTTAATGTCTCTAACAATTTTTAAGTTATTTTGAAAAAAAGCATTTTTTTTTCAAAATTAAAATTTAAAAAAATTTTATTTCAAACCCAATTTTTTTCAATAATAAGCACTTTCTATCGATGAAACTTACAGATCATATGAACACAACATAAGTAAAATAACTTGTGAAGCGCTAACGAATGAATTTAAATTGCTAATTGGGAGAGATCTTCCTGATTTTTTTTTGCCTAAACAAAAGGGACCAACTTTATTTTGAGCGTAACTTGCTTACATTTGATGCTAGAATTTTTTTTTATAAAAACAGAAATAAAGTTTTTTTTTAAACACTTAAAGAAAGTTGTAATGTGTTTTCCCCAAGAATGCTTCATTATTTGGATATTTCACATTGAATTATTCTATTTGGAATTTTTCGAATATAAACCTATTTTTCATTAGCTATAACTCTGCTTTGGCTAGGTATAGAGACCTAATATATACACCATTTTTTTTTTCACTTTTTTATAGGCTATAGTTTCGCTAAGAATATTTTTTTCGACAAAATTCTTATTTTTGAATGAATGAATGAATGAATGAAAATGAATATTTGTTTCGACTATGTTTTGAGTTATTTGCGAAAAATCGTCTAAAAGCGTGGTTATTTTGTTGAAAAATGAACACATTCACTCGCAAATAACTCGAAAATATTGATTTGGTGAACTCTATAAGAACAAAACTTGTTTAAAATTAGTCAGTTTATCCATTTCGGGACCTATCTTGGACATATATTTTTTCACCTTTGAGATGGGGTGAAACTCACCCCCAGGGCAAAATCACGCATGGGTACCGTATCACTTTTTTTCTTTGACATGTTAGCTATGCCTATGCCAAATTTGATGTCAATCCAAGCGGTGCTTTAAAATTTACAGCAAAAACCGTGAGAGAATGTACCATCAAGTAATATACCATTTTACAGCTATGCTTCCACTCAGTATATTACCATTGTTTATTTACACAATGTTATTATAGTGTCTAGTTATACAATGATATTACTATATTTTTTTATACGACTTTGCAGAGTAGGTTTAAAATTGTGACTGTTCCATATTCAATGACGCCAGTGTGGAGCATGAATTATTATTGTTTTGAAGCTATTTTCTTGTGGCTCTTAGTGTAATTTACTGTTCTAACTAGGAATAAGCCGCAGCCGCAATTTACACAGAAAACGTGAAAAAAATAATGTATCAATAAAAAGTTTCTTTATGTACAGAGTAGCTTCCTTAACATTTAAACTAAATGAACAGGATACTTTAAAAATCGTACAGGTATATGCCCCAACAATAAAAAGTGGCTATGCAGACTACGAGGTGAAAGAATTCTATGATGACAATATGTTATAGGCGAAGCAACGAAGCACTAAAAAGCCCAAAACCTAGGAATTTTGTGCAGTAAGATGAATCGTCATGCAACTTTTTGCATTCGATTCGAGAGAGTGTCAGGAAATTTTGTGAACTAAATTGATCTCCGACAAAGAATTTTGTGCACAAGAAAATGCATTTTCAAAGTGCATCTCGAAGAGATGGAAAATGAAAAATTTAGAACTCAGGAAATATTGACCGAAATGAGTTCAATCTGTATACTTGGGGGTTTCTCAGGTCACTAAATACGAATTTCATGACGGCGATAGTCTTCGAAGTACCTGGTGCCCAGGGTGGAACTCGTCGCCTGGGACAATCGAATAAATCGCGGGACAATCGAATAATTCACAAAATGGAGATTGGAAAGAAAAACTGAAAAATACGTGTTCATTAATTTTCAAAAATCTATCGAATGATACTAAATACGACCCTCCCACTGCACCCACTGTAGGTAGGGTGGGGGTAACTTTAAAATCTTAAATGGAGACCCTCATTCGTTATTGCAGATTTGGATTGCTTATAGTATGGTGTAACTAAACCCAAACCCAGACATACAAAGTAAAAGCTATCCTCCAACACCAAATTGTTCTATATGATCCACATAATGTTCAGAAAAAAGTCACACCATTTTGAGCGTCGGGTTTGAGGGGGGGGGGAGAGAAATCGGTTAATTCGTAGTTTTTTACGTTTTTCGTAAATATTTCTAAAACTATACGATTTAGCATAAACAACCTTTTATACAAAAATGTTCTACATTAAATTTGAAATAAAAAATGCCATATGCATAATCCTTCTAAATAAACGGTTTCAAAGTTACTGAGGTAGTATAATAAAATTTGTCCAAAAAAAGGCCTAACCCAGACATCAAAAATAAAAGTTTTCCTCCAACACCAAATTGTTCTATATGGTCCACATATGGTTCAGTAAAAAGTTACACCATTTTGAGCGTCCGGTTTGGGGGGGGGAGATGGGGGAGAAGTCGGTAAATTAGTAGTTTTTTTTTAAGTTTTTCATCAATATTTGTAAAACTATGCTTTAGCGTAAACAATGTTCTATACAAAAATGTTCTACATAAAATTTAAAACTAAAAGGTCGTGTACATAATTGTTATAAAATCAACAGTTTCAGAGTTACGGAGGGTGAAAAGTGGAGGTTTTCGATACTTTTTATATTTTTTGGACAATTTCCTACTGATTTTCTTTAACAGGATTGTGTTTTATAAATCAAATTTGCTATATCAGTAGCCGATGGTATGTTAGTGATAAGACCTTGAAGAAACGTCAACCTCACCACCCAAAATCGTCATCAGTTGCCCAAAAAATATAAAAAGTATCGAAAACCTCCACTTTTACCCTCTGTAACTCTGGAATCGTTGATTTTATAACAATTATGTATAGGACCTTTTTTGTTTTAAATTTTATGTAAAACATTTTTGTAAAAAAATTGTTTACGCTAAAGTGTAATTTTAGAAATATTGACGAAAAACCTAAAGAAACTACTAATTTACCGACTTCTCCCCCATCTCCACCCCAAACCGGACGCTCAAAATGGTGTAAATTTTTACTGAACTGGACATCTGTTTGTGATGCATTGTATAATGCATAAATCTAAATATATTCTGTGATATACTTAAGCCATACGCTAAATAAAAATTTACTGAACCATATGTGGACCATATAGAACAATTTGGTGTAGGAGGAAAACTTTTATTTTGGATGTCTGGGTCCTGGGTTAGGCCTTTTTTGGATCAATTATACCATACTACCTCCGTAACTTTAGAACCGTTCATTTTAGAAGGATTATGCATAGGACCTTTTTTATTTTAAATTTAATGTAGAACATTTATGTGTAGAGGGTTGCTCATGCTAATCCGCACATTTTTAGAAATAGTGACGAAAAACCTAAAAAACTACGAATTTACCGATTTCTCTCCCTCTCCCCCCAAACCCGTCTCTAAAAATGGTGTGATTTTTTTCTGAACATTTTGTGGACCATATAGAACAATTTGGTGTTGGATGATAACTTTCACTTTGGATGTCTGGGTTATGCCATCTTTTGGGTCAATTCTATCATACTATTACGTAAAGATAAGCAACTTATATTCAAGACATTTTTTCGAATTGTGAATAGATAGCGCTATAATCGGAAAAAACAATTTAACGTGATACCATGGGTAAATTATAGAAACGGTCTAATATCTCGAGAAATACACTTCCAAATATAAAACCAAAAAACACATGTTTAATATTTTTCAAGAACCTATAGAATAACATCAAACCCGACCCTCCACTCCACCCCCTGGAGGCGGGGTGGGGGGTAACTTTAAAATCAAATAGGAATCCCCATGTTTTATTGTAAATTTGGACTCCTCATGAAAAAATAAGTAACATTTATTCGAAACATTTTTTAGAATTGTTGATAACTGGCGCTAATAAATAGTGTCTTTCCGATTATAGGACCATCTATCTATGATTCTAAAAAATGTCTCGAACAAAAGTTACTTATTTTTACGCAAGGAATACAAATCTGGAATAAAAATGGGGGCTCCTATTTAAGATTTTAATTTTAAAATTTGAAATTAATTCACACTCAATTTTCACTTTTTTTTCACCCCTGTAATTTATTAAAATAAACATTTTAGAAGTTTTCAGGGACTTTCGGCCCTCTGTAATAACGTAATCGTTCATTCTGCGTTTAAATTTTTTAAAAATATTTATTGTTTTTTTTTTTCAGGATTAGAAAAAAATTCGTGCATTTAAAAAGCATTGGCGAAAAATTCTGCGGCTACGCTCTTAATATAATTTCTAAAATTTAATTATTAAACTTAAGCATTACTAGAATTCACGTTAGAAATTTGAAAGTGTCCAGGTCTTTTGTGAAGCAGCATAATACAGAAAATTCAAATAAGACAAAAGTTAACTTAATAAATTTTGTTTTACAGGTTTAGATCCAGCTGGTCCTCTATTCAGAGAAGAGAGAACAGACAACCGTATTGACGCTAGTGATGCAGAGAATGTCCAAATTATTCACACGAATGGAGGAAAGATGGGATATTTGGCTCCATGCGGAGACTCTGACTTCTATCCAAATGGAGGAAAATCACAACCAGGTTGTGGATTTGATTTAGGTGGCGGTTGTGCTCACTCTAGGTCATACGCAATATATGCCGAATCATTGACTAGCACAGGATTTGTTGGACAGCAGTGCAATAGTTATGAGGAATATCAGAAGGGTAAATGTACCGGACCAAAAGCTAGCATGGGAATGTTCCATATTGATAAAATGTAAGTATATTTTTAATTTACGGAATTTAGGATGTGTAGAGATAAGGAAGGTAATATATTGACAGAACAGTAAGAGATACTAAGAAGATAGACAGAACATTTTAAGGAAAAGCTTGAAGGAGATGGGAGTGAGACGAACCATGATATACCGTTAGACCAAGCAGACAACAGAGAAAAGAGTCCACCAACAATAGCCGAGATTAGAACAGCAGTAGACAAATTAAAGAACAATAAATCACCGGGATCGGACCAAGTAGCATCGAAATTACTGAAGGAAGGAGGAGACGTACTACAGAAAACAATACATGAATTGATAACAAAGATATGGTCAAATAAGCAGCTACCAGCGGAGTGGAATAGTGGTATTATTGTACCATTACATAAAAAAGGAAATCAGTTAGAATGTGGAAACTACCGTGGAATCACGCTGCTGAATGCAGCATACAAAATAATGCCCAACGTCATTTATGAAAGACTTAGACCACACGCTGAAAAAATAGTTGGCAGGTACCAAAGTGGCTTCTGTAGACAGAAGTCAACAATAGACCAGATATTTGTCCTGCGACAGATCCTCGAAAAAACAAGTGAACATAACATCGACACACATCATCTCTTTATAGACTTCGAAAGCGCATATGACAATTTAAACCGAGAATTCTTAATAAAAGTAAGGAAAGAATTTAATATACCAACACAACTAATAGAACTGATAAAAGAATCTCTAAAAGTAGAAAGTAAAATCCGGATACAAGACGAACTAACGGAAATAATAGATGTGAAAAAGGGACTACGCCAGGGAGACGCTCTATCATGCATCTTGTTCAACATCGTACTCAAAAAAATAATGAGGGACACAACAGTCAATACTCTAGGAACAATCATTAATAAAATCGTGCAAATACTAGCATTTGCAGATGATGTTGACGTAATCGCAAGATCAAGAAGAGAAATGATAGAGGCATTCAATCAAATAGAACGAGCTGCACAAGATAGTGGCCTTAAAATCAACCAGAACAAAACAAAATATATGCAGGTAAGTAAAAACACAGAAATAAGGCAGCCACAAAATATAACAATAGGAGAATACAGCATTGAGGGAGTAAAAAACTTTACATACTTGAGATCCCTAGTCACGTCTGATAATAACGTAGCGGAGGAAGTGAAGAGGCGAATATTTATTGCCAATAAAAGTTACCATGGCTTAATTCGGCAACTAAGATCAGATAACGTCGCAAGGAAAACAAAATGCCAAATATACAAAACCTTAATAAGACCGGTACTCACATACGGCTCAGAAACCTGGACACTCACAAAAAGAGAGGAAACATTGCTAGCCACCTTTGAAAGAAAAATCTTGCGAAACATAGATAAGGGCACAAAAGAAAACGGAATTTGGCAAAGAAGGTACAACCTTGAACTATACGAAATATACCAGGATCCGGGTATCATAACATTCATTGAAATAGGACGGCTGCGTTGGATGGGACATGTAGAAAGAATGGAAGAAGGCGAAATACCAAACAAAATATTCAAACAGATGCCAGTAGGAAAAAGAACAAGAGGAAGACCGAAGCTGAAATATTTAGAACAAATAGAAAATGATATAATAACTTTAAAAATAAAAAACTGGAGAAAAACAGCACGAAACAGATCAGAGTGGAGAAGAATCCTGGAACAGGCCAAGACCCAGAAAGGGCTGTCGAGCCAATGATGATGATGATATTTTTAATTTTACCTATAAGTTATTGTCGATTATTGTTGACTAAAAACATACTACATAATAATATATTAGCATGAACGAAAGTTATTATTTATTTGATACAATTTTCTTTGGAATGGTAGAACTTAAATAAATTAAATGTCGATATGTATAATAAAATTAGCTTGAAATATAAATGTAAACAGTCTTAATAAAAACTCTGACCCAAAGTTCTGTGATTGTAGCAGATAACGTTGTATGATGCACCAAAAAAACCGAGAATGCATTGAATATCTTCGCTTAGTACTGAAAAAATAAAGGAAAATTGGAAACTAGGAGAAAACATGGAATTGGACGGACAAACGCCGAAACTAAATATATGAGAAAAAGAAAGAAAAAGAAACTTAGCTAGACATATAGGATAAAAATAAATCTTTGGTTGTGATACTTATAAATAGTACAGTATAGTACCAGAGTACAGTACAGTAAATATGATCTTTTAAACATCACGTGTTCGAAATTATATAACAAGTGCTACAGTCGGAAAAATGAAAGAATACCCATGAACGAACATATAAAACACGCTGTATTTTCCTGTCACCGTGTCACAAAGAAAATTGTCCAGTGCAAGTACATGTAACAATAATTATTACATGTACTTGCGCTGGCCAATTTTTTGTGTGACTTGGTGAGAGGAAAATACAGCGTGTTTTATATGTTCGTTCATGGGTATTCTTTCATTTTTCCTGCTGTATGTAAGAAAAAGGGGATAAAATCAAAAAAATTTTCAAACCCTGATCCATTTGTACTCTGTATAAAAGTTTTAAATTACATACAAATATTTTATAAGATCTGGAGGAGAACTAAACTTATATTGTGATAAAGAAGTTAATAATGTGAGCCCATATTATTACTTTTAATTTTCTAACACACCTAACATTGTTTTTACATTCTTAATGAGAGTTTTCCACATTTTTTTTGGTCTCTCAAGTTTCCTCCTCAATTAGTTACCAATTCTATAATCTTTTCGGAAGTTGCAACTTGCACTCTTGTTGTTTTTGTATACAGGGTGCACCATTAGTTCGAGGAAGTCCAATTACATAAAAAAAATATTTTTTTTTTGTTTCAGGGCCTCTGGTTCCTACTACCTTAAAACACACAGCAAATCTCCATTCCATAAAGGATAAAGATGTTTATTGTACTACATAGTTAAATAAACAATAAAATCTAACGTAAATGCCTGGTTTTTATTTTGAACATGATGCAATTATAAACGTAATAGAATAACTGGAAAGTAAATAAATTTAGTACACTTAATGCAATTTTTCATCTCAAACTACTAGCAGAACTATAACTTGGTGTAACAAAAATGAGTAATAATAGGTACTACCAATGTGGACTACGTTTATCTTGATATATAACACTAAAAAATTAAGAAACAACTTAACAGATTACAAGACTCAAAAAGGCTCCAAAAAATTGTATATTTGTTTTTAAAGAAAATGGTAGTACCATTTTGTCATGTGTTCACCATAAAAACGAATATGCTACCTCTATTATTAGCCCCATCAAAGAACAATTTGACCCCAAAAAAATAAAGGAAAGATGAAAATTTGGAAATAGATAGTTGAAATTGTCTATTAATTTATAGGAAAAAGTTTACAATTCTACATCCCCTTCTTGGGGGTGAAAAATATACATTCAAAATAAGTCCGGAATTAAATAAAATGACTAATTCTAAATAACTTTTGTTCTATAGAGTTTTTTCCCGAAGTCAATACTTTTCGAGTTATTTGCGAATGAATATGTTCATTTTTAACAAGAAAAAACATGTTTTTAGACGGTTTTTTGCAAATACCTCAAAAAGTGAATATTTGATTAAAATATTCTTGACAAAAATATAGCATATAAAAATGGAAAAAAATTATGTATGCATGAAGTGTGTAGACCCAGTAGAAGCAGAGTTGTAGCTAATGAAAGTAGGTTTATCTTTCAAATTCCAAATCAAATATTTCAATGTGAAATAACCAAAAAACGAAGCACTTTTCGGGGAAAATTTATTACAAGTTTTTTAAAGTGTTTAAAAAAACGTTCATTTCTGTTTTTCAAAAAAAGTTCTAACATTAAAAGTAAGTGAGTTACGCTCAAAATATTGTTGGTTCCTCTTATTTTTTGGTAAAAATAATCACGAAAATCACCCCCTAATTAGAACCCCAAATAAATTTATTCGTTGTCGCTTCATAAGTTACTTTAAATGTGTATTCTCTATATCGTCTGTAAGATTCATCGGTTCAAAGTGCTTATTTTTGAAAAGACTAATTAAAATGACTTGAAAGAGTAACTAATCACGAGTTTAGGCAAATTTTGAACAGCCATAGCATAACCTATTTTTGTCTAAGAAGAAAACAAAAAATCCAAAATATTCAGAAAAGCAAAACGTACATTTTACTACTGTTTGAGATTTTTGGTATTACTAATAATTTTTAAGTTAACTTGAAAAAAATTCCAATATTTTTTCAAAATTAAAATAAAGATTTTATTTTCAAACAAATATTTTTCAAAAATAAGAACTTTGAACAAATGAAACTTATAGATCATACCAATAATACATAAGTAAAATAACTTGTAAAGCGGTAACGATTAATTTTATTTAGGAAGCTAATTAGGGGGTGATTTTCTCGATTTTTTTACCAAAAAATAAAAGGGACCAACAATATTTTGAGTATAACTTACTTACTTTTAATGTTAGAAGTTTTTTTTAAACAAGAATAAACCTATTTTAAACACTTTAAAAAAGTTGTAATGAGTTTTCCCCGAAAAGTGCTCCGTTTTTTGGTAATTTCACGTATAAATATTCAACTTGTCATTTGACGAATAAGAACCTACTTTTCATTAGCTACAACTCTGCTTCTAGTGAGTCTAATGGCTTCATGCATACACCATTTTTTTGGTGTTTTTATAAGCTATATTTTTGCTAAGAATATTTTTTTCGCTAAAATACTTAGTTTTTGAGTTATATACGAAAAATCTGTTTTATTTTTGTTAAAAATGAACATATTCACTCTCAAATAACTCAAAAAGTGTTGATTTAGTGAAAAAGCTCTATAGAACAAAAGTTGCTTAGAATGAGTCATTTTATTAAATTCCGGACTTATTTTGAACATATATTTTTTCGCCCCCGAGAAAATATTTTTCACTCTTTTTCAATTTTTGTAAAATGGAGGGGATGTAGAATTGTAAACTTTTTCTTATATTATAATAATAGACAATGTCAACTACCTATTCCCAGATTTTCATCCTTCCTTTATTTTTTTGGAGGTTTTCGAAAAGTTTTGTGTTCATTCTCATTGATCGGGTTATATCTATACACTATGATATAGTTTTTATGCTGACACTACTAAACACTTAATAATCGTATAATATAAATAAGAAAATGGTGAAGCAAATGAAGATAAGAAACCAGCTAAAAATCAGCCAAATATCTGGCTAATTCATGGTAATTTTCTCCTGTTCTCTCAATAAAGTTGCAATAAATGCTTTCATTGTTGATACTGTTATACGCAAATAGAAGTTTTGGAGGATTAAGGACAAAAAATTAACCCTGTTTCTGTTCCAAGTTGACGTGGAAGTGAGGTTTGAGCCAGTCAGACTACTGGTAAGTACTTAAACCTATATTAACCCCTACTCTCCTATATCTGTGGACCAGAATGAATAAAAAACGAAAGACTTTAGAAAGGAGACAATATTTAACAAAACCAATTAGGGCAGAGATGCCCAGCATCCTACGCAATAGTTACAAATCCTAATAAAATTGGTATCTAAACCAACATTAGAGGATGTTTCAAGTAGATACTTTTAAAAAATTGAGATATTTGAGATATCTCGTTAATGACTTTCCAGTCCGCAAAAAATAAAAAAAAATCCACTAACTAAAAAGTTGAGTAGATATTTGCAAGATAGTTCACTGGCTCCGTCGAGAGAATAAATTAATGTCACATGCAGATAGGCTGAGCTTCATTCACCGAAATGTTCCCGAGAAGACAAGTTATTCAAATATTGAATAAGACAACCAGAGATGTAACCAGAGAATAAATGACCCAGAATAACATCATCATCATCATCACGTAGAGCTACGACCCTGGTTGGGTCATGGCTGACTGTACAACTTTCTTCCAATTTGTTCGGTCTTCCATCAACCTAGGGTCAAATGGGATGTTCATTTTTCGGAGATCTGCTTGGATGTTATCTCTCCATCGCATTCTGGGGCTTCCGAGTGGTCTTTTCCTGTAGGAATTTCCTCCCATACCAGTTTTACAAGTCTTTACTCAGAATAGCGTGCTGGGTAATCGTGTGGTCGAAGAGGGCTTACTAGCAAGGTTGCATGTGGGTACGGTGAGAATTGAATATGCTGCACACGAGGAACCCTGTTACCAAGATATCCAGTTAGTCTAGTTTGACATAATGAAAAGTAATATCCCGTGGATAAAAATATTAAAAATGAATCACTTTGACGCAGGAAACCAAAAGAAATCTCACAGGGAGAACAAGCCACAGGGGTAATAAACGCAACATTCAAAAAATCAAAGCACCAAAAAGAGAAAGTTAAAATAGCTTATAAATAGATATACTAGACATTCAAGTATTAACCCTTTCCCTGCTATGGACTCTAGAGAGTTTAATGAAATTAGTTAGTGGCCTGATCACTAAGTGGCAGAGCTGTGGTAACTTGCCTGATGGAAAAAGAGAGAACACACTGAAAATTTCGTGAATTATTAAAGATTTATAGCTGTTTCTTTCTATCAGCTGATAAATCAGATCGTCAAGATAGCCCTAGAGGAAAGAAACCAAATATGGAATAGTGCTCTAATATGGAATTCCTTGATTTCTCCGAAAATATAAGTTGGAAGCGCACTACAAGACCATTCTCTGTTTCAGTCGCTCTCTTTATTATCGTATTCACACCTCTGTGTCAGATGCGCGAACGATACGTGTCTGACAGGCGCGTTTTGTTTTATCGTCTCGCAGAAAATTTCGAAGGTAAATATATTCAACGAGTATTATTGGTTATCATGCATGAATACAGACTTGTTATGCTAGTGCGTATATCAATAGAACCTTTATTTTGATATTTTATGACCTTCTGTAATTAAAACATTACGACTTGAAAAAATGTTGATACTAGTTTGAACTAATGTAAAAATCCAAATATGGACAGTCGTGGGTGCCTAATTATGGAATAGTAGATTAAGGGTAAGTGGGCTCATTATGATTGTGCTGGTCCAGAGTTTCGTACATGGATCTGTGATGTCTGCAAGTGAATTAAGCTACTTCTTTCATTTTTCACAATTTTTTTATTTAAATTTATTTGATCTCAGACGTTTATGTCTATTTTTGTTATTGATATGTTGGTTTATGCCTATATTCCATATATGGGTACCTATTCCATATTTGGTTACTCATTTGGGATTTGGTCTTTTGTTCGATTTTTTTTTTGTTAATTAAGATATTTAATAAAAGGCTTTTAATTAGTACATAAAAATGTATGACTGATGTGTCATAACATTAAATTGTTTTCACTTCTATAAAGGTATTATTTTATATCCCCAAAACAAAATGGTATTCCATAATTGGCGACTTTCCTCTAACGATTTGTACTCTCCGTTGGAAGTACCGAAAACAAAAAGATAAACGATTAAGAAAAACAAAGAGGATAATGAAAATATTATATGTCATTATTTCAATTTTTTATAAATTTGATAAGTGTAGTAGTTAAATACAGAAATTGAAAACAAATTTGATTTATTACTTTTTATTGACTTGTGACATATAAGATGATATTTTAATGAAAACATGCCGCTTTCAGATAACTAGGTACATTAATACATGGAATGTTCTAGTTATTTTAAGAATATGGATTTAGCTTCTTTGTTGTAAAGATAATTTATTAATGCTTGTTTACACTTGACTTCCACATTTTTAGATTTTTATTCTCTGCTCACATTATTTACAAGATCAATAGGATTATTTCTACGATAAGAAGTATTTATAAGCTACTGTGGATATTTGGCAAACTCCATAAGACATCAAAATGAAATATTGCAAGATTTATATCAGTTTATTGCTATTAGGAGCGTGCCACTTGTGTAAGTTGTTGTTATTATTGTGTTTGTTATTTATGTTTTCGTAGAATAACAGTAAGATATTAAAAAACAATCTTCATTTATCCCTATTTGGGGTCGGCTTCCCTAAGTACAGTTCACCCTAAAAAATGTCTTACCTCAGTGTCTGCCTACTGGTCTTCTTGGTCATCTTTGGTCTTCCACTCATACTCATTAATTTTGAATGATTAGCGGTCCGACACATGCTCGATCAACCATGGTCGAGAAACATGCTCGATCTTATGGAATCTCTTACTTTAGGATTATTAGTTGGTACCAGTCCTAGACTTTCCCTAACATTTTTCCTTAATTTTATCACTTATTAACTCCACGTATACTTCTAAGCATTCTTATTTCCACCACATGCAATCTTTGTTCAATATTTTAAATGCCAACATACCTTAAATCGCACCTTGAAAACCATAGGGCAGTAACTGCAAAAATCATAATATTGAGTTATGAGCATTTTAAGTTTTTGTAAAGTTAATTTTATTTACTGTAATTCCAAAAATTAAGTTGCAAACCTGGTATTTGGCACAATTGTCTTTAATTTTACATATTTTTATATGAATTAAAAGGTACGTAAAATTTCCCACAGGAAATAGGTATTTTAGCACATACGGCCATATGGTTTTAAAAAATATATCAATTTTCGCATATGATACAGTAAAAATTCATATAAAATATCAGTTTTTTTTATTGATTGTACTTATTTATTACAAATTTTTAGTGTTAACACTTAATCAAAGTCTTGAATATTATAATCTGTCGCTTATATAATGTCTGTCGGTTATATTTCGCTTTTCTTTTGGGATAAATCCATCTGCAGTACGACGTTGTATATCAATTTGTTATAGTCTTGTCGCTTATTTCCAGTGTTGCAATCAAATCTCTATGCAGCACTCTATGTTTTGTTGCATTCAAAGGATGTTTCCTTAGTAGATCTTTCTTTCATTTTACGAGCGTGGGTCACATTTTGCACATATTGCCATGTAGATCTGGGGTTTTGTTCCAATTTTAGAACCGTAGAGCATCAACTACTGCAGATAATGCCTGATGGTATAAAAAGAAGAATCGATTTTTGACAAAAGCCATAGAGATGTATCTTTCTGGTGCCGAACTTAAAATTTTTGCAGACGCTGCTATATAGCATTAAAAAATAGATTTTTTCCTATTAGACTGCATTCAAAGGTCATTTCATGAAAAAATTGCAGATATTGCCATATGGTTTTCAAGGTGCGAAATATGTACATAGTGTCTAGATTTAATACAGTTTTGTAGAATTTCTCCTCAGTCTTTTTGGATATTTCTGTCCCACAAAAAACATCTCGCTTTCTTTTAGTTATTCATCCCACCCTAATTTTTCTAAATGCATCTGTATTTATCATATATCCCATGATTCTGAAGTACTGATTCTGGTTGTTTAAAACTATTAGGTAAGGTAAAGTTTTTAATCCGAATAGCAAAATTAATAATATTGAAAAAAATTAAAAATATTACTAAAAGATTTTTAAATTGAAAACCTATTGGTCCTTTTCCCTGGTGACACCTCCACAAGGCTTCTACAATATGCAAGCCAGATGGATGCTGCAGTGAAAACACAAGGGAAGGAATTCTACTTCTACACTATGCAATTCACAACCCCCGTCTGCAGCTTGGTAAAGTTCCAAAGGAAAATGGACCTAGTTACTCTATAGGAGTAATACTAATATAAAATAAAAATAAAAATGAATACCATTTTTATTTAGTTGCAATGCGAAGGCAAAACCAACTTATTTTTCACTTAGAATACGGAGCGTAGTCCAGTACTCTAAATCGGCGATTTTCGACTCATATTGGAGTCTCATCGGAGAGACGTAGGCCTGCTGCTTCATACTCGAAGTGACCAACCATGAAAGCTTACCCCCACATTGCAACTGACGTGTATGGATTAGGTGACTAGCGCCATCTGGCAAATGAAAGGTAAAGTTTTCAATCCTAATAGCAAAATTAATAATATTGAAAAATATTAAAAATATTACTAAAAGATATTTAAATTGAAAACTTATTGGTCCATTTCCCTGGTGACACCTCGAAGGCTTTTACAATATTCAAGCCAGATGGATGCTGCAGTGAAGACAAAAGGGAAGGAATTCTTATTCAGCATCCATCTGGCTTGCATATTGTAGAAGCCTTGTGGAGGTGTCACCAGGGAAATGGACCAATAGGTTTTCAATTTAAAAATCATTTAGTAATATTTTTTATTTTTTTCAATATTATTAATTTTGCTATTAGGATTGAAAACTTTACTTTTCATTTGCCAGATGAAGCTAGTCACCTAATCCATACAAGTCAGTTGCAATGTGGGGGTAAGCTTTCATGGTTGGTCACTTCGAGTGGAGCAGCAGGCCTACGTCTCTCCGATGAGACTCCAATAAAATCGAAAATCGTCGATTCAAAGTGCTGGACTGCGCTCCGTATTCTCCGTATTCATAAGTGAAAAATAAGATTGTTTTGCTTTCGCATTGCAACTGAATAAGAATGGTATACATTTTTATTTTTATTAAAACTATCACTTTTCACAATTATTACATATTATATCACTCATAAACTACATTACAGTCCAAATATTCACACCTTTTCTTATCATGAAATAACCTATTCGGGAGTCATTTGTCCAGTTTTATGTGCAATAAATTGCCTTTCTCTCTCATGAAAAAATTTCTCGAAAAAATTCGAGTTTATAGTTCGATATTTACCATAAATTCTCGAAGAACTGATTACAAAATTGTAATCAGGTAATATTAACATATTTATGCACTGTCCAGTGTTTGCCATGATCTGGTATTGTATTATAAGCTTTCGCCAAGTCCACAAAAAACAACAGTTGGTCTATTCCTGGCCATTCTTTATTTATTTAGTTGCGTTAAAGTGTATCTAGATAAGGTCGATGTAATATAAGTTTCGAATTGTTTCTAAGGCTCTGTGTCCATTTCTTCTTGATCGACGATGATAAATAAATGTTGAAGTCGTGGAGTAAAGAAAATAGTTTTTTCCACCTACCTCTACCGAAAGTATACTTTTCCGGACCTGATTGTAGGGAGCAAAGTTGTACTTTTCCTCCCTAGGGAGGAAAATATTTTTCCTCCCTAGGGAGGAAAAGTAAAAGTGACGTCATGGTATTTCATTCATGAAATATAATTTATTGACGCCCTGTACAATATCTATTTTCTATTACGTAAGTATCTATACATTTTAACGTGTATTTATAAAACACCCTGTATTTTGCAGAATGGTAAAAAACATTAAATTGTTATTTTGATTTAACAATGTTTACATTAATAATTTGACATATTTGACAGTTGACAGTTATATTGTACCTACTTGTTAGTTTTAGTTTTAATAAATTTTGTTGGTTAGTTACATAAATAAATTAAGTAAAAATGAAAAATGACTTGTTATTAATTTGAGGAAGGTGGAAAAACCATATGTATAACATGGGAGTAAAGTGCCTTTTCCTCCCTTGAATGATTACTGCCCTCCGCTACGCGTCGGGCAGTAAACTTCATTCTCGGGAGGAAAAGTAGCACTTTCCTCCCTTGTTATACAAATAGCTATATTGACAGCTACTGAAAAGTTACACGACGGGTGTTGGTTAGGTAAAATTTTATAATGGACTGCTCTAAATTGACACCTACTGATAATTACACTCTGTCGACGTAACTTCAAACAATGACTTAATCACTAGAGTTGTTAATGAGGTAACCATTCTAAATAGACTGCCATCCAAAATAGTCCAGGCTGCTAATTTATAATCTCACCAAAATTCTACGATATATCAATAAATAATAATAAAATCTGCATAATAATAAAATCTTTGGACTTTGAAAGTTTACAAATACAATTTAACCGAGAAAGCAATTGCTACACTAGGAAGTACAATTATAAATAACACTATTTGGCAATTTATTCAGTTTGTAGGAATTTGAATAAACTCTAGTTAAGCTATTAATCGATATATTTCACAATTATACACGGTAAAACTATAAAATTTAAGATATTAAGATTAATGTCGAATATATCGATAATATCTGGAGAAATAAAAATATCGGAAAAGAAATGAAAGGCAGAATTTACAAAACAGTCATCAGACCAATAATGACATATGCGGCAGAAACACGACCCGACACAGAGAGGACAAAAAGATTGCTCGAAACAGCGGAGATGAAAACCCTTCGAAAAATCGATGGTAAGACTCTATGGGACAGAGCTAGAAGTACAGATATACGACGGAGATGCAAGGTGGATAACATTAATAACTGGGTAAGAAACAGAAGAATAAAATGGAATGACCACATAAGCCGAATGACAACAAATAGGGTAGTCAGGACAGCGAGAGACGGCTCCCCAATAGGAAGACGATCAGTGGGAAGACCACGAAAACGACGGAACGACAACTTAATAGAGGCATATTGACAAAACAGACAGAGTCATGTCTATACAAAAAGAAGAAGAAGAAGATTAATGTGAGATTACAAATTAATGGACTAATTTGTGATTGAACATGATGCATGATCGTATAAGGCTGCAACTACATTGGATTCGTATTTCTCCGATCTGATCCGATCCGACGTCGGATTGAAAACAAACTGAAGGTATTAAAGCGTAGTGCGTAGTATTAAAGCGTAAATCTCCCGATATCAGATCGTACTTCCCACTGCAGTGTAAACACTACGCTTTAACCTTCGGAGTACGAAGACTGGGTCAAGCGTGACCCGAAATTCACTTATTTCTTAATATTTTATGAAATCATTTTTTTACAAATCCATTGATCGCAAGTTCTCCTTATTTGTTTCAATCTATTTTTTCGTATATAATTCGTGAACATGCCAATTACAGTTTTTCCTATACGTAACATATATGATGCCGGGTCAGTCCTGTCCCGGTCTTCGGATTTCGAAGAATATTTTCAATATGTTTGTAGGTACACGTAAATCGCAGGCGTCTCTGTTTACGGGTATACGTATTCAAATATATGGCCGGAGCGAATTTACCTATGCCCGTTTTCTGTAAGGTATTAAAATCTAGCCGCCGGAGCGAACTAGTATATGCCCATGGGGAGCCATCTTAAAAAATTTAAATACAATAATTTAGGATTATAATTGTTATGTTTGTTTGTTTTTTGTTGGAATAAAAAATATTGTTTAATAATACTGACTATTTAAAACATCCTTATAAATAAAATGAGAATGGATCACGCTTGACCCATCATCGTAATCTAATAAGTCAAATAATCTCCGTACTCCGAAGGTTAATACATTGAGTTTGTTTTCAATCCGACGTCGCTGCGGATCGGATCTGATATGTCTATTAAGCTAGAAAGACCATTTCATAAGGGAGCCATGAAACACACCCCATATTTTTTTTCTATTTTATTGCTAATTTATTACGCAAATTAAAAATTTATTGCTTCATCCCCTTCAGAGAAACAGGTGGCCATTCCAGCTTAATATTAAGCTAGAAAGGCCAACATTCATATATCCGGAACGAAAGTAGATAGAGAGTTGCTTCCGGTGGCCTATTTTATTGCTAATTAATTGCTAATTTATTACGTAAAACAAAAATTTACTGCTTCATCCCCTTCAGAGAAACAGGTGGCCATTCCAGCTTAATATTAAGCTAGAAAGGTCAACATACATATATCCGGAACGAAAGTAGATAGAGAGTTGCTTCCAGTGGCCTATTTTATTGCTAATTAATTGCTGAAAGATTGAGTTTACAAGAATTTACAAACTCACCCCCTTCAACCCCTACCGATATCATCATTCCCCGGAATCCACAAAAAGTGAAAATAACCAGTTTAAAGAGCTAAAACCAAGTACGTATTTTTTGCTTATTCATTGCTACAGGTCTAAGCCAAAAATGAATTTTTTGCTTCCTCCCCTAACGAGCCACAATGGCTACTGCGGTTTAATACTTAAAGCTACAATACTCAACACTCCTATTTCAGGAAAGAAAGCAGATAGAGGGTCGTTTCTGGCGGCATATTTAATTTTTAATTAATTGCTGAAAGATGGGGTATACCAGAATTTACAAACTCACCCCCTCCAACCCCTACCGTTATCATCGTTCCACGGATTTCACAAAGAGTGAAAATAATCAGTTTAAAAACTTAAAACCAAGTGGGTATTTTTTTCTAATTAACAGCTGCAGGTCTACGCCAAAAACCAATTTTTTGCTTCATCCCCTAACGAGAAACAATGGCTACTGCGGTTTGATCCTTATGCTACAATACCCAACACTCCTATTTCAGGAACGAAAACAGATAGAGGGTCGTTTCCAGCGGCATATTTTATTGCTAATTAATTGCTGAAAGATATGGTATACAACAATTTGCAAACACACCCCCTCCAACCCCCACCGTTGTTCTCATTCCCCGGATTTCACAGAAAGTCAAAATTACTAGTTTAAAACCCTATGACCAAGTGGGTATTTTTTTCCTAAGCAACTGCTGCAGGTCTACACCAAAAACGATTTTATTGCTTCATCCCCTAACGAGCAACAATGGCTAATGCGGTTGAATACTACAACACTCAATTCTCCTGTTTCAGTAACGAAAACAGATAGAGCGTCGCTTCTGGCGGCCTATTTTATTATTAATTAATTGCTTATTTATTACGCAAATTACAAATTTATAGCTTCAACCCCTTCAGAGAAACAGGTGGCAATTCTAGCTTAATATTAAGTTAGAAGAGCCAACATTCATATTTCTGGAAAGAAAGTAGATAGAGAGTAGCTTTCGGCGGTATATTTTATTGCTAATTAATTGCTGAAAGATTGGATATACCAGAATTTACAAACTCATCCCGTCCAACCCCTACCATTATCATCGCTCAACGGATTTCACAGAAAGTGAAAATTACCAGTTTAAAAATCTAAGACCAAGTGGGTATTTTTTTCCTATGCAACTGCTGCAGGTCTACGCCAAATTTGATTTTATCGCTTCATCCCCTAACCAGTAAAAATGGCTACTGCGGTTGAATACTTAAGCTACAACACTCAATTCTCCTATTTCAGTAACGAAAGCAGATAGAGGGTAGCTCTATCTGCTTCCGTTCTTGAAATAGGAGTGTTGGGTATTGTAGCTTAAGAATTAAACCGCAGTAGCCATTGTTTCTCGTTAGGGGATGAAGCAAAAAATTGGTTTTTGGCGTAGACCTGCAGCCGTTAATTAGAAAAAAATACCCACTTGGTTTTAAGTTTTTAAACTGATTATTTTCACGCTTTGTGAAATCCGTGGAACGATGATAACGGTAGGGGTTAGAGGGGGTGAGTTTGTAAATACTGGTATAACCCATCTTTCAGCAATTAATTAAAAATTAAATATGCCGCCAGAAGCGACCCTCTATCTGCTTTCTTTCCTGAAATAGGAGTGTTGAGTATTGCAGCCTTAAGTATTAAACCGCTGCAGCCATTGTGGCTCGTTAGGGGAGGAAGCAAAACATGCATTTTTGGCTTAGACATGTAGTAATTAAAGCAAAAAATACGTACTTGGTTTTAGCTCTTTAAACTGGTTATTTTCACTTTTTGTGAATTCCGGGGAATGATGATAACGGTAGGGGTTGAAGGGGGTGAGTTTGTAAATTCTTGTAAACTCAATCTTTCAGCAATTAATTAGCAATAAAATATGCCGCCGGAAGCTACCCTATATCTACTTTCGCTCCGGAAATATGAATGTTGGCTATTCAAGCTTAATATTAAGCTGAAATGGCCACCTGTTTCTCTGAAGGGGATGAAGCAATAAATTTTTGTTTTGCGTAGTAAATTAGCAATTAATTAGCAATGAAATAGGCCACCCGAAGCAACACTCTATCTACTTTCGTTCCGGATATATGAATGTTGGCCTTTCTAGCTTAATATTAAGCTGGAATGGCCACCTGTTTCTCTGAAGGGGATGAAGCGATAAATTTTTGTTTTGCGTAATAAATTAGCAATTAATTAGCAATAAAATAGACCACCGGAAGCAACTCTCTATCTACTTTCGTTTCGGATATATGAATGTTGGCCTTTCTAGCTTAATATTAAGCTGGAATGGCCACCTGTTTCTCTGAAGGGGATGAAGCAATAAATTTTTAATTTGCGTAATAAATTAGCAATAAAATAGCAAAAAAATATGGGGTGTGTCTCATGGCTCCCTTATGAAATGGTCTTTCTAGCTTAATAGACATGGATCTGATCGGATCGGAGAACTACGGATCCAATATAAGTGCTTACTAACTCGAAATTCTGCTTTCTGGTTAGTAGAAACTCTTCCGTATAATCTACTTAGAGTGTTGGTAACTAGAATATAACGTTTTTGCCTTATCCCATTTTTTATGGATCGGTCTAATCTATATTCAATTTCCACAGTGTCATTTCCTTCCTTTTTTCTTTGTTTCTTTGTTTCTGGACAGATATAGATATTTTTTTATTATTTTGATTCTGTAATAACCTTTTCACTTTATATTGCCAAATTGATTGTCCTGTTTCGTCGCCGTGGTCGTCGTCTAACTATTGCAGCCAGCATTTCCTGTATTGTGTTATTTTAGAAAAGAGATGCCAACGCGCCTATTTGAGGCGCTCAGAGCAACAGTGGCCTAAGCCACAACTTGAGCATTTTTTGATTAATATATCAATAAAAGCAGCAACGTTAAATCTTCCGATTAACAGGGGTCTACACAACCTACCTCTATATTTGGCTAAATGGCGCTACATAATTTGTAGCGCCATCCCGAAACATGATGGAAATACGAATGCAAAGATTGCATTTATCTTAAAACTTCGTTTTTGGGGTTAGGCCACTGTTGCTCCGAGCGCCTCATTTATACAATTATACACAATATAGACATATAAAAAGGTGCATAAGGAAATTGTGCATCTTCAAAATTATTAAGCCTCGTTTTAATCATTTGTTATTAACCAATACTTATTTTACGGTTATTGTAAGTACTTTAACTTGTTTAGGTTGTTATTTAAAGAAAACACCAGACTTGTTTTATGAAATTTGTTTCTATACAACATTTTAGTGACTGGTGACGATGAACACTCCGAAGATTTAGAATACTTTTTGTACGAGGACAAAGACGGCAATCTTCAAGTAGAGTATCTCCTAAATAATACTGAACTAAAGCTCACATCTTCGGCTTCCGATGTAAAATACCTTTTCTTTAGTAAATCCAATCCTGACAGTGGCGTAGAGATTCACAGCAACAATGTCGAGAAATTGGCCACGACATCATTTACAGCAAGACGAGAAACAATTTTTGTCATCCATGGATGGAAGGGAAGCCACGAAGCAGATATTAACTCACACGTCAGAGAATATATCCTCAGGGACCACGATGTCAATATTTTTGTCGTCGATTGGAGTCCAATTGCGGGAAGAAGTTACACAACAGCGCAGGTAAAAACATTAATACACTTTCTTTAAAAGATATCGCCGCTTCGCAAGAACGTAGGCTTAAGTCAAAATTTGACGAAATTGACTTATTAATGCAGATAAAAAAAATACTAAAAATAAAAGTATCTATCGCGTGAATAAACACCTATGACGTTAATATTAATAGTCGCTAAAAAATGGCACCAAGTATCTATATTTGTTTAGGGCGAAATTAGTTAAATATAGTCCGTCCGCTATAACTTTTCCATGCGGTACGATTCATTTTCAATCAAATTAAGTCAAAACATAAACTGAAAAGAACGTCGATGTGTATATACATTTTGTATATTTGTACGTTAGAATTGAAAGGGCGGTAGTCCATTTTTACAGTAAATGGAGATATGCAGCCAATAATACACTTAAAGGTGTTATCTTTCGAATGGTGGTTAATAGGTGGTTGTACAGACAATATTACTAAAATTTCAAGTCGGATGTCCACTGGGAAATTTTTTGCAAAAAGCCCTATGTGGTACACCGGTCTTTTTTGCATGGCACACTGATTGTTAATAAAAAGACGGCAGTCCAATCTCTACGGACAACCGCCTCTCAGCTGTGTAAAAATTGAGGTTATAAGCTAATGTTTTTGCATGGTTTATAGATAAAAGTAACTTTTTCTTTATCGAGATTAATGTGAAAATAAATAACAACCAAAAATATCTGACTCAAGAGCAAAGAACATGGTTCTACTGAGTTCAATCTTCATTTCAAGCCCCCTAACATTGATACATGTGACACTTGTGACAGTTTTGAAAATAAGCGAAAAGAAGATCCTAATGTTAAAGATGTTTTAAAGAAAAAAGCAGATCATTTGGATGACGCAGATAACAGATACAAGTTAAAAAGGCAGGATAAGATAAGATGCAAGCAGATTTAAAAGAAGTCGTAGCAAGGATGGATTTGCAAAAATGCCTCCCTACACCTATGTTAACTAATGGAAAATCGTTTTATTTAAAGCAGTTATGGACATTTAATTTTACCGTCTATAATGATAGTACTGCCGAAGTTTCATCTTCATGTGGGACGAGTGTATTGCAAAAAGGGGTGGTAACGAGATAGCTTCCGCTGTAATAATGTGGTTAAAAAATTCACCTTCTACAACAAAAGAGGTAACATTTTGGTCAGAAAACTGCTCTGGCCAAAACCGAATTTTTTTTATTTTGTATGTATATGTTACATAACACCTCAGTAGTTAGAATTCATCATAAATATTTACTCAAGGGGCATACACACAACGAAGCAGACACAATACATGCACTAATTGAGATGAAGAAGAAAAGACTGCCTACTATGAATATTTCTGTACCTCATGAATGGGTCCAGTTTATAAGGACCTGCAGTTCGTTACAACCACTTATTGTTTATGAGATGAAAACAAGTGACTTTTTTAACTTTAAAAAAATGGGCAAAGAATCGACAAGCCCGTTTGTGAATCGGAAACGGAACACAGAAAATGAACCCTTTCTATCCTCTAGAATTGTGCACTTGAAAGTCTAAAGAGACCACCCTGGCATTATGTTTTATAAAACAACATTTTCCCAGGAAAATTTTAAATCTCTCAATTTTAAAAGGAAAGAGAGAAGTTCTCTCGATGGTCTCCTACCAAAGACATTGGACCAAATAAATAATGAAAATTCAATTCCAATTGATAGTTCAAAATATAATCACCTAATGGAATTGCTAGAATGGGTACCTTCTATTTATCATTCCTACTACAAATTTTTAAAAACAACAAAAAATAAAGTCGTAGTTAACGAAAATAATTCTTCATGTTCCGAAGATGGTTAAATGTTTTTTAATTTAAGTTTTATATTATTTTTGTAATGTTAAGTTCTGATTATAACGTTCTTTTCCTAATAAAATCATACCAAAAGGGCGGCTGTCCTGTTTTTTATTGATATAGTACCACAGAACAAAAAAGGCTGTAGTCCTATATTATTTATTATTTCAATACAAAACAACTTAACGCCGATTATATTACCTTTCCTTTAAATCATAAAGCTGCAACATCATTTGATAATTTTAAAGGCATTTAAAATTATAGTGTACAATTTAAGAGCACTAATTTTGATCTAATGCAAAACAAAGTGAAAGTGAATTCCGCCCTTTCAATTCTAACGTACAGATATACTCATCGACATATTTCACTTTTTGTTTTGACTTAATTTGTTTGAAAATGAATCGTACCGCATGGGAAAAGTTATAGCGGACGGACTATACTTAACATTTTCGTACGAATACAGACCCAAGTTAGTTACGCCGCACAATGTGAAGCAATCTGTGTGTTTATTTCTCGTCGAGAACGACCGATCTTATACATATATATATATATATATATATATATATATATATATATATATATATATATATATATATATATATATATATACGATTAGTTCTTGTGAAAATTCTCTCTAAAATAAGGACCCTTTTTTAGTTACGTCAGCGTTTTAACAAAGTTAAAGTAAATGTTTCTGAGGAAAAAAGACCCAACTGTAATAAGGGTTAACAAAAACACTTTATAAGTTCATCTAGTTATCACAGTTTGTATTTAGATATATATTTCTAACAAAATTGTATAGGTCATTTCTTTAAAGTAACAACTTATGCAGAGTTATGCTCATAATCATATCCATACAATTTTAAAATGCCTCTCCCCTAAAATCGTCTTTTTTGACTTAAGCCTACGTTCTTGCGAAGCGGTGATATGTAATAAAATATTCATGGTCAGTATTCTTCTTCTTATAGTACCTATCCGTTTCGGATGTTGGTGACCATCATGGCAATCTGTACTTTGCACACTGCTGCTCTAAATCTTCTGCTTCTGGTCCTCGTTTTCCTTCCACTTTTCCTTGTAAAATTAGTTGCAGCAGTCCATATCTTTCGCTGTTCCTCATGATGTGAAGAAGCTATTAGATTTTGGCTGCTTTTATTGTAGTTAACTGCTCTTTTCCTTTTTGAATTATAAGCAAGAAACCCTGAGTAGTAACGCGGTCGGTAAAGATACCTTCAGGATTCAACTATAAAGCCACATTTCAAAAGCCTCAATTTCCTTGCAGGTTGCGTCTCTGAGAGTTCACGACTCAACTCCGTACAACAGTATAGGAAAGATATAATATTGTAGTAACCTGACTTTTATGGGTATTTGTATAGAACCGGCTATAGTGTTCTAATGTCCTACTAACTGTACGAACCGGCTATGTTTCTAGGTATTATGCACATTAAAGGTTCTAATGGCTTACATAAGAAAATAAGAAAAATTCATTACCTTATGGCTACGGCTTCCGAAGTCTCAGTAATTACACGCATCGATTGAAGTCCCCTGCGATAAGACACCAACTTTAGCATCCGTCACTTATTGTTCCAATTGGTTTTAAAGTTTTACGCACTACCGGCAACTTCGGAAATCGATAGTACGGTACTGTGCGACCCCGTATTTTTCTACTTCTATCACTATTGAAAATTCGCACTTTTTCCGCAAAGAAGTAACCAGTTTACCCGTATCTTAAAAATTACCCTCGTTCGCTCGTCGATCACGCACACGTTAACAACCAAATACAGTACAACACACTCTGCTCCGAAAACCAAAAACATCGTTAAAATAAGTCCTCGAATCTGTTTCTATATTATTAAAAGTTTTTAACATCGAACAAAACGAATAAACTCATTAATTTTTATCACCCCGAGAAAAGGTTCAGCTCTCGAAACTCCCATCTGTTTTTTCGCTTTTTAGAAAATTTTTTACTATCAGTCAAGCGGTATCGGATTACACGTAAGGAATTTCGAAAACCCGACAATAACATATTGACTCCGGTGATGGCCATAAAACCATAAACGTTACAGTATTGATAAATCATGACATTTGATTAGCTTAGCCATTTTGGAAATGCAGATCTTGCTTTCTCTATTCTACATTTAATTTCTATGGAATGGTCCCAATTTTCATTGACGTTCCTACCAAAGTAGGTGTATGTTTTTACTCTTTCTATTTGTTGACCGTTCACACTGATTCGTCCAAATTGCTGTTCCTTCTTAGAGATCACCATACATTTTGTTTTCTTAATGTTTAGCGAATGTTCGTAAGTCCATACCTCTGGCTGACTTATGTGATTGTGTTCATTAACTTCTGGAGGGCTTTAGAACTGTCTGCGAATACCACCGTCTCGTCTGCGTATCTAATGTTATTGATACATTCTTCGTTAATTCTAATTCCGGCTCCAACATCATCCACTGCTTCTTGAAATATCTGCTCAGAGTACATGTTAAACAGCTGGTCAGTACAACAAACGAAATTAAAAATAATCCCTCCTTCTTATTACGCCGTCTCCTTTCGAAGGTTGGCGATCTAAATGGCAACTATAGTTTTGGAAACAGCCGCTTGAAAAATTTCTGCGGATGAGCAGTCAAACCATCTTCTCAGGTCTCTCAGTCACAAGTCCTGGCGTTTTAATACCGAACTTTTGCCCTGTACTTTCCTTTTAATACGATATAAAGTAGTTCATATCTTTCCTCTCTCAATACATGGTCCAAGTATTGTATTTTTTTTTCTTTGATTATTCTTAGTGATTCCTTGTGTTTGTTCAGACGTCGAAGTAACTCATTATTAGAAAATTTTGTACCCGTGGAATTATCAGCATTCGTCTGTACATATACATCTCAAAGGCATCTATTCTCTTCTCTGTTTCAGAAAAGTTTCAACTTTTTGAGAAAATTGTCCAACTTTAGAGTGATACAGCAAGACAAACACATAACATCTGTTCATTCGAATTCTGAGATTCAGAAGAAAGTCTGATCTTGTAATTTCATCTTGTACTACAGTCGAAAAATTTACACTTATAATTTGACAGTGCTATAATATGAGCTAGCACCGCCAAATAATGCGTTTTGTTATAGCTGGACAGAGCTCAATGGGAAAAGGGGTAACTTAGAAATTGGCACCTGCCTCTTTACTTATATTAATAAGCTTCCCACTAGTGTAAATGCATTATCAGTGTTTTCCGACACTTGCAGTGGACAAAACAGGAACCAAAATGTTAGCGCTTTGTTACTCTATTTGGTTCAAAAAAATCCCAACTTGATGATTATAGAGCAAAAGTTTCTGGAAAGTGGACACAGCTACATGGAAGTGGACAGTATGCACAGTGCCATTGAACGAGCCCAGAAGTATGTTCCTGTGTATACAATGCATGATTGGCTAACAATATTTCGCATGGTCAGAACAACATCATCAAAAAAGAAACCGTTTGTTGTGCAGGAACTCAAATATAAACATTTTCTTGACATAGAAAGCCTTTCTAAGCTTATTAAAACTAAAACTAGAGACATAAAAAACGAAAAGGTAAACTGGTTAAAAGCTAAATGTTTTCGATACCAAAAGGCTAAACCAGGAGTCCTTGAATATAGGTATGACGATACCTCAGAATACAAAGAGATAAACGTTTTTGGGAGAAGTCGAAAAATACCCAATTTGAAATAAATAACGCTAAAGACGCGTAAAAAAAAAGAATGTGTGTGTACTTTGTACGCACGTAAGAAGATATTCTTCTATTATATAATAGGTAATTTAAACGTAGTAATATACTTAAAAGGTTATTTGTATTTTATTTAAAAATCAAACTAACTTTCTTACCTACCACTTTCAAAATTTTTTTATTAAAACAACCAAAAATAAAAAAAAAATATGAATCGCCCAGGATTCGAACCCGCGTCATTCTAATCTCAGTGCTAACGCATTTCCCACTACTCCAGCAAGGCCCTAGAAACTGACATATAAGTTTCGGATATAATTACACAACACGGCGATATTATAGTGTAAAAATGTTATGCTTACATAATATTTTATTATTTTACTACAGAGAAACACAAATCCAAAAACACAAGAATTATAATAAATAATACATTTCCTAAAAACACTAATATATTCTTTTAATGACTTATTTGCACGGTTACAGATACATATATACAGTCCGTCTAATTTACTTACCGTTGCACGTCATTATCTACGTTAGAGATCTAAGTTGACATTGTTGCCTAATTACAAGAAATTCTTGAATTCAGTTTAAATCAAATACATCACACAATTTTTGCGGAGGTGGATTATACAGCAAAACAAATTAATATTCAATGTAAATAAATAAAAACTTTAGAAATAGAAAACAATAATTAAGTTATAATCTTACGTTAAAGTACATAATAAAAACAGTAAATATAATGAAACAAATACTTTAGTAAAGAATATAAACAAATATGAAGTGTCATCACCGCAACTGTCAAATAAATGTTACCAATTTTTGCCAAAATATCACCTGCGTTCGATTATAGTTATAGTGTATTTCGAACAAATGTGCTTCATAAAAACGCTTTATAATCCATTTATACAAATTAAATGAAACTTATTATGTATTTCTTTAAGTTAGCATTAATAGAAATCTTTAAATAATATTTCTACGCGTATATAATAAAATATGTCTAGTGGCTGTAATGACAGTGTACTCACAAAGTGATTCTAAAAAAGAACACACCTACCGCCTAAATATTTCGCGTTGGTATCATGTGACGTCTCGGGCTATGACGCGGATGACGTGCAACGGTAAGTAAATTAGATGAAGTATACCTATTGTGATGTAATTGTCTTTTTACGTGGTTGAATCTACTATTTTATTGTTTATGTTTTTAGGCACTAAGTTTAATTTAATTGACTTTATTTATTTTTAATAACTTACACTTGAAGAAATAAAGAACACTGAATTTATATCCTTTAATAACACTAATTTACAAACTTAACATTAAAATACTACATTATTTTTATTCGTTACAAAATAACCACGGCTTTATTAAAGATTACACTAAAACAACAATTTATCTAAATGTCTAATATGTACAATTTACATTTACATTTATTTCGCGTCCGAACATCGAAAAATGTTACTCGACCGACGACTACAAATTTATAACTAACTCTAATTTCAAAAATGTCTCTTTATATAGTTATAAAAATTATTCTACTGATTTCCAGAAAAAATCGAAAGATATGTATTATTTACAAAGCAATAAAAAAAGGTGTATTCGGTGATTCTTCTAGATATGCCGATACGTAAATAGCTGTCTCGCCGACGAACAGGGTTTCAGACACTTCGGCGCCAGAGAGTTCTGGCGTTGACAGGACCGGCCTGGGACCGTGACACTATCTTGAAAGATTAGCAATGAACTACATACATACTGTCAGAACTACATACTGTCAGTGTGCGCAGGCGCGCGGATCTATGTACAATTTTACCCTCAATCTATTCGCCGCTAAAGAAGAATATCTTCAAAAAACAAGATTTATTGAAGTTGTGCAAATCGGGTGTGATTTCAGATGAATTTCACTCATAGTATTATAATTTACCATCCTCCTACGATGTTCAAAAAAATATTCCTGAATCAGCACTTGAAGATAGTGATCCTGAAGTTGACATTTAAGTTAAAGATACTTTAAGACAAGTTTCAAATTACGCCAATCAGTTCAGGCAAAATAGGTTAAGTACAGATTTTTTTTGCATTTTGTTAAATTCTTTAAAATTTACTAATTTTTTTTCTGATTTTTGGCGTTAATTATCTTCACAGTACCACAATCTATGTTATTTTATCGGTTATTAAATGTTTCCTTTCATGCATGTAGTTGTTTTACTGTAGGCTTAAACTTTTAAACTTGATTTTCACAAAACTAACAAAATATAACTTATCTGGTTTTGGCAGTAAACCGACGATATGAGTGTTTTCCGCGCTTGTGATAGGATTTCTTTTTGGGTTACACTGGCTATTGACATTTTCTCCCAAATATTTTATTGACGTTACTTGCTCTATTATTTGTCCCTTTTCATAAAAATGTACGTTTATTGGTGTCTTTGACAATACTAAAATTTTAGTTTTGGAAACGTCTAAGTGTAAAGCAAACATTTCACTATGACGAACTACCGCATTTATTATACTTAGTAGTTCTTGTGCGTTGATAGGACGGTATCATCAGCGTACCTGATCTTGTCTATGCTGGTTCCGTTAATCTTGATGCCACCTTGGACCTCGTCTAATGCTTGTCTGAATATATACTCCGAATACAGATTAAATAAAAGTGGTCATAAGATGCAACCCTGTCGCTCTCCTCGTTGGATTTGTATATCTGGGACACTGAAAATAATGTTACTTTGATTTGATCTAGTATTCAAGGGTGAACAGCCGTAGAGCAGCGGCATGACAACTGGTCTCATAAGCCAGAGCGCCCGGTTTCGAGCCCCGGCACAGACAATCCATTTTCATTTCTAAAAATGATACGAGTTGTTCACCGTGCCTCGGAGAGTACGTTAAACCGTCGCACATAGGGGTATTTGAACGATTTAGGCGGCCAAAAGTCGATTTTTCCAAACAATAAGTACGTCTACGAAAATATTTACCTGAGGTACAAGAATTTTCCGAGAATAGTACCCAAGCCCTCCCGACCCCTGACCACCACTCACATACGTGTACGGTCTGTCGGAATTAGGTCTTGTCACCTCGTGCACGTGCATCGGTTCTCGGCGCTCCTATAAACGTTATTTACAAAGTGATATTTTACTCTATTAATTTTGTTTGTGTAGAAAAAAATCATGGATCCTCAAACAAGAGGTTCGTAGCTTATAATATGTATTGAAATCTATTTGATTTATTGGTTTATTAACTCACTTTTATCGCGCTGAAAATAGGTTGTTTTTGATCCAAATTTTCTCAAAAAAATTACTTGTGTAGTAGATTTTCATTTCTATCGGAATAGATCGGGCAATTATTTTTGTTACTATGTATAATTCTATGTTATAGCTATTAGAAAGTCAAAGCATTTGCCACGGATAATCCCGGATAATTAAAAATTTTGTACTTTGAAAATTATAAGATAATGGTTTTTGGTTTAAGCGAAATATTTATTTGTTTTAGGTTCAGGGGGTACATCTGGGATGAAGATTGTAACCAGGAAATACTTGTTCGACCGCATGAAAAATGAAAATTTACCTAATTTAGAAGAAAACCTAAATTGTTTAAAAATCAACTTTTGTCTAATGAAGACTACACTAATGACCAAATCGGAATATTGAAAAGCAATTTTGGACATTTCAAGTCAGAAATAAAGAAACGATGGACGAAAGCCCATAATGGAGAAGATGTATTTCTTAAATACAACGATTCTTGGTTCGAGGGGACCTTTGCGATTCCTGTTACCGATAGTACGGCAAATCGGCCAGGACGACCTCATAAAACTTTTGGAGATCTCAGTGAAAGAAGTAAACGAAGGAGAACACAAGATATTCGCTCCAACTTTGACGAAGATACTCTAGTGCATGCTGCTCAGGTCAAGTTTCAAGAAACAGGAAAGAGAGACGCTTACAATGTACTCAAAGGAATTATAAGTTCGCCAACTCGCGCATCAAAATATAAAAAGCATACAATCGCACAAAGTCTTTGAGAGATAAAATTAATCCTTTGAGTATCCAGGAAGCCAGCCAAATGTTCATAGACGCAGACCTAACACGCTCACAATATAATGTAATAAGAAGCACGAATAAAAACTTCTTTCCGTGTTACAGTCTTCTACAAAAAGAAAGAAAAAAGAAATGCTATCCGCCACCTGAAGCTTGCACTGTAACTAGCACTAGTGCGGAAGCTAAATTGCAGCCTTTGATCGACCTTACCGTCAGACGATTATCGGAGTACCTGGAAGAGGTTTTACTATCCTTAAAAGAGAAAGAACGCGAAACTCTAAAATTAATCTGCAAATGGGGCTGTGATGGATCCCAGCAATCGCAGTACAAACAAAAGTTTGATAGTGATGAGGACAGTGATTTCAATATATTTCAAAGCAGCTTTGTTCTTTTGAAATTAGTATGTGGACAAAAAAAAATGAAAAAACTGTAAGGGAAAACCCCACACCCTCTTCTCCTAGGTTTTGTCGACCAATAAGGTTTAGGTTTGTCAAAGAGACTAGTGATACCACTCAAGAAGAAATTGATTATGTCAATCATTCTATTAACTCGCTTGTTGCAACCGATTTTGACATATGTGGCCAACAATTTAGAGTCAAATATAAATTCATAATGACAATGGTGGACGGAAAGGTCTGCAATGCTGCCATAGGAACTACATCGACAAGCTGATGTTATATTTGCGGTGCTACTTCAAAAGACTTCAATAACTTGGAGCAAATTGTGTTGTTGATGGGGCAATTCAATTCGGACTCTCTGTATTACATGCCAGAATAAGAGTATTTCAAAGTATTCTGCATTTGGCGTACAAATTGCCAGTGAAAAAATATAGGGCAAGAAAAACAGAAGCTGAATAGCAATTGGAAAAAGAAAGGAAACAAGAAATCCAGGAGAGATTCCGTAAAGAAACTGGATTGCTTGTGGACATGCCAAAGGCGAATTTCGGCAATGCAAATGCAAATGATGGAAATACAAGCCGAAGATTTTTTGAGAATCCCCAATGCTTCAGAAATTACAGGTATTAATTTCGAATTAATATATAGATTAAAAGTGATTTTGGAGATTATTTCAAGCGGCCACAAAATTGACCATGATAAATACGATAAATACGCAAAAGAAACTGCTAGTTTATATATAGATTTGTATCCATGGCACGATGGCACCCCATGATGCCCACATGGCACAAAATATTTATGCATGGTGCAATAATTATAAAAAATGCATTGTTGCCAATTGGGCAGCTCCTTCCGGTCTTATCGCCAAGATTTCGCACGGAAATTTTCAAGAGAAATCTGCAACAGGGATATTTTTAATCGGAAAATATCCCTACTTTTGAGTTTTGACCCTTTGATGAAATGTAGGAGGCAAATAAAGAAAAGAAATAAAAGTAGTTTCTTATCTGAAACATTGCAAATGCTGCTACCTACCGATCCCAACCCAGCTGGATACCCTTCTGGGAGCGAAGGAGAAAATGTGCCTTTAGATGATCGTGAGAGTGATACTAGTGATTCTGAGTGATTCTTCTTCTTCAGTATATTTGCATCAGCTGCTTAACAAATGCGTCCCCATAAGTGTTTGATTACTATGTTATTAACAGCAATCATAACATCTATTCTACGAGAGTAAGTTTTATCGGATTAGGAATATTGTTAATATTTTGATTTAAACATAACAAAAGTATTAAAATAAAGTATTTTTTGTTAAAAAAAATTTTTTTCTTATAAAATTTATTCGTTTGTCTTAGTAAAATTTTTTAAAATACAATACACTATAAAAATAATTTTGGCCGCCTAAATCGTTCAAATACCCCTATGTGCGTCGGTCACCCTGGTCTAGTGAGTACATCGACACTAAGTAGTTAATTGAAACAGGGATAAAGATGTAAATGGCGCAGGAACCTGTCCGAAAGGATCTCCCCGGCAAAAATGCCATATGATATTATTATTATTTAGTATTCAACAAACATATTCCACACAATATAATTTTAATTAATATCGACAACTAAATGTGTAAATGTCTTTTCCAGGGTTCAGTGAAACAGGTTGGAGAGTATGTAGCAGATTTCGCTAGATCCCTGAATCAAAAATACAGTTTACGACTTGATAAGTTGAAATTTGTTGGTCATTCCCTTGGAGCTCATGTCTGTGGAAATGCTGGAGCTGCTCTGAATGGCCAGGTTGATAGAATTGTTGGTAAGGTCCCATTATTTTTTAGACATTATTCGAATATACTTTAACGATAAATTCTAAATTATCGAAATATCTCAGAACAATGTTTTTTTTCTTTTGAACAGTTAGAATTGAAAAGTTAGAATTGTTTTAGAAGTGAACTAGGTAATTCATTACATTTATATAGTTACAGACGCATTAGAGTTATAACTATTAACTATATATTATTAATAGTTTATTTCAATGATACTTAAATGTAGTCTTAAACTATCCAAAATATTCTTATCTATTGCACTGAAATTTGCGCAGATAAAAAAAAGAAAAAGAACGTCGAAATAAAAATCACCAAACAATAACCGAATATCAATATTGTAACAAAATAATTATTGACCTACCCTCGTATACCAGCTCCCGTCTCCGCACAGACAGAACACTATCGATGTTTCGAGATACGCCGATGCAGCGCCGATGACGTCCAAGCGGTCGAGTCACATGGACATAGCTGGAGATATATAGATATTTCTGGAATATCTGTATCGCATATATAAATAGGACATATTTGTAAATAGAGTTAGTCTTAAGCTAAAGTTTGTAAAGTAAACTTGTATAAATAAAAAATAAAGTCGTATATAAATTACGAACCGCTAGTTTTATTGTAATTAGAAGTAATTACACTAATCACGCTACAGTTGGTGTCGGTGTTCGGTTAACTTAGTGCGATATAAATAAGTGAATTACAGAGAGACTTTAAAAGACTTTTGGACTTTATTCGTCGGGAATAGTTAAAGTGCGTTGATTGTTCGGTATTCGGAAAGACTGTTAAAAGACATTTTGGAAAGTACGTGTGTGCCGACCAAAGATGTTGCTACAAGAACTTACAGTAAAACAGCTCCGTGAACAGCTCGAGGAACGGGATCTGGACAGCAGTGGGCTCAAGATAGTCCTACAAGCACGACTCGAGGATGTCCTCACGAAGAACGGAGAAGACCCAAAGACGTTCCACTTCCAGTCAGCAGAACAAGTAATCTTATCGAAATTAAAAACTGTTTCTGAAACGATCGATGAAACTTCTAGAAGAAGCGACGAGAAACTTGAAGAAGTTAGTAGAAGAAGCGACGAGAAACTTGAAGAAGTTAGCAGACAGAACAACGAGAAATTTGAAAGTGTTTCTCAAAAGATCGATGAAACTTCTAGAAGAAGCGACGAGAAACTTGAAGAAGTTAGTAGACAGAACAACGAGAAATTTGAAAGTGTTTCTCAAAAGATCGATGAAACTTCTAGAAAAAGCGACGAGAAATTTGAAAGTGTTTCTCAAGTAATTAAAGACGTTTGTAGACAGAATGACGAGAAATTTGAAGAAGTTTCTAGAACATTCGATAAGATGCAGAAAAGTGTAGAGACCGTAGAAGAAAAGATCAAACAACTAGAGAGCATGATAACCGATACAAAAGTACAACCATCAGTTAATGCAGCAGCGTTAGATCCGGTAGTGAAAGATGAACTACCGAGAGACGAAACGTCGCATAATATGAGATTCAAATTACCACCATTCGATGGAAAGTCCTCTTGGTCCATATATCTTAGACAATTTGAAGCTATTGCGACCGCCAATCATTGGACCGAACAGGAAAAGGCTGTTTCCTTGACTGCTGCTTTGCGAGGTGATGCTGCAGATATATTAAGATCAATTCCTAAGGGTCAAGAAAATTGTTACCAGACCTTGTTCACTCGTCTAGAAAAACGCTATGGAGATGCCCATCTACAACAAGTATACAAAGCACAACTGCGAAGTAGAAGTCAACAAGCAAGTGAGAATCTGCAAGAATTTGAAGCAGATGTGGCTCGTGTGGTGCGGTTGGCTTATCCAGAGGTGCCAGACAGCGTTTTAGAAGAAATTGCAGTAGATACCTTCGTCAATGGGCTGAAAGATAATGAACTACAGAAAGCTTTACGACTAGCAAGACCGAAAGTTTTAGATGAAGCACTTGCTATTGCATTGGAACACGAAACGGCTAGTCAAACTTCACGAGGCCATAGAGTAAGAACCATTGAAGAAAGTGACGAACACAACGATGAACGTCTGGAGGAAATGATACGGAGAGTATTAAGTAATCAGATGCCAAAGAGACGCGAGCCTAGATGTTGGAATTGTGGAGACGTAGGCCACATTCGTCGTAATTGTAAGAAGATCGTACAGCCGTCGGAAAACTAGAGCGGGTCGACACCAAGGGGCAACTGCCGACCTCGAGAACTAGAGCCCCCATAGTAACTGTCAACCTTACGTCCTCCGGTGGAATCCACAACTTATACATCGAAGGTCGTATCAGTAATAGATGTAGATCATTTTTGGTGGATACAGGTGCAACGAGAACTATCGCACGTCCAGATGTAGTACGAGACCATAATAAATTATCACCTGCAACAGTAAAGCTTAGAACAGCGACTGGTGAGCTAATTAATACATATGGCGAGGCTAATATGTCAGTATCCATTGGCCAGACCACAGTTGAACATCAAGTATTAATTGCCGAGATCTCCGACGAATTCATATTGGGGATGGACGTACTAAGGAAAGTGGGGGCAATATTGGATGTTCAAAATGGAGTTCTCAAGATCAATGGTGAAGAGTTGCCCTTTCACGACGACAAAGAAGATGTCATCCGCTTACTTACTACATGCGACGTAACCATACCCGGTAATAGTGAGAAAATTCTGATGACCATGCTTGATGGACACTGCCGAGAGGGAAGTTTAAGGATGGTCGAAGATGTGGATAATGTCGAGTTCCTAACGGCGAAAACTTTGGTAAAAGTTCGAGATGTGATCCCTGTAAGAGTTATGAATTTAAGGGAAACTGCTATCAAGTTAAGTAGAGGAGCTTTGATCGGGCAGTGTGTTCCCGTGGCTTCAATTTGCTCTGTGAATACCAATGAGAAATCATCGAAGGCGAAGTATCCAAAGGAGCTTGTTGAGATGATCATTGAAAGATGCCAAGATCTTGATCATGAACGAACGGAAAAAGTGACATCTATGCTGATAAAGTATCAAGATGTTTTTGCTATTGACACGAAGGATAAGGGAAAAACAAGCATAGTAACGCATAAAATAAATACCGGAGACGCTCAGCCAATCAGACAACGGCCTAGACGACTTCCATTTGCGAAAAGAGATGAAGCCGAAGAGATTATCAAGGATATGGACAAACAAGGGGTAATTGAACCATCGAACAGTCCATGGACATCACCAGTAGTTCTGGTAAAGAAGAAAGATGGTTCAACGCGTTTTTGTATCGACTACCGCCAGCTCAATGCGGTAACAAAAAAAGATAGTTATCCTTTGCCCAGAATAGACGATACATTGGATACTCTCTCCGGTTCTCGTTGCTTTTCCACACTCGATTTAAAAAGTGGATATTGGCAAGTAGACATGGAGCCAGCCGATCGGGAGAAAACCGCATTTTCGATAGGATCAGGGCTTTGGCAGTTTACGGCTATGCCGTTTGGTTTATGTAATGCCCCTGCCACATTTGAAAGATTAATGGAGGCAGTTTTAAGAGGTCTAACATGGAAAACATGCCTGGTTTACTTGGATGATGTAATTGTGGTTGGAAGGTCCTTTGATGAACATGCCAAGAATCTAATAGACGTCTTTCAACGATTGAGGGCAGCGAACTTGAAGTTAAGTCCGAAGAAATGTCACATGTTTCGACGAGAAGTTAAGTACTTAGGACATATTGTATCGAGTAATGGTGTAACAGCTGATCCTAAAAAGATTGATGCAATTAAAGATTGGCCAGTACCAAAAGATAAACATGAAATTAGAAGTTTCCTTGGCCTATGTACATATTACCGACGATTTGTCAAAGGATTTGCCAATATCTCCAAGCCCCTAACAAAGTTGACGGAGGAGGGCAAAGAATATACATGGAGTGAGGAGTGTCAAAAAGCTTTCGAACAACTACAAAGGGCTCTAATCAGTGCACCGATATTAAGCTACCCGGGACAGGCAGGAAAATTTGTTTTGGATACCGATGCTAGCAACAGTGCCATAGGAGCTGTTCTCTCACAAATCCAGGATGGACAGGAAAAAGTCATCGCTTATTTCAGCAAAGTCCTGTCGAAACCAGAAAGAAACTATTGCGTTACCAGAAGAGAACTGCTGGGTGTAGTGAAGGCTTGCGAACATTTCCATAAATACTTGTACGGCAGAAAGTTCCTTCTTCGAACAGATCACGCTGCTCTAAAATGGCTCATACAATTCCGTAATCCAGAGGGCCAGATAGCAAGATGGTTAGAACGACTTCAAGAATATGATTATGAGATAGAACACAGGGCCGGAAGAGTTCATTCAAATGCTGATGCCCTTTCGAGACGACCATGCAGTGCAAATTGTAATCACTGTGCCAAATTAGAGGAACGATTTTGCCCCGTGAGACGAACCACCGTCGTTAATGAGCAATGGCAGCCACAACAGTTACAAGAAGCCCAAGAAGACGATCCATGTATAAAAAGAGTATTGGATTGGATGCGTCGAGGTGAGAGACCTAGTTGGCAAAACATTAGTGCATGTAGTCCGGAAGTCAAGGCCTACTGGAGCCAATGGAATTGCCTGATACTAAAAGATGATCTTCTGTACAGAACCTTTGAGAACGATGATGGTACAGAATCTAAGCTTCAGTTGATTGTACCTAAAAGTAAAGTGTCAGAAGTATTGCGTCAGTTGCATGACGGTACATCAGGTGGACACTTTGGTATTACGAAGACTCTGCAAAAGGTTCGAGAACGGTTCTATTGGGTGAACTGTAAAGATGATGTAAGAAGATGGTGCCGGAAATGTGAACTGTGTGCATCCGGTAATGGTCCAGTTGGTAAAAAGAGAGCACCCATGAGACAGTACAATGTTGGAAGTCCTATGGAAAGAGTAGCAATCGACATTGCAGGTCCATTTCCAGAAACCGATGCTGGAAATAAATACATTCTGGTAGCCATGGACTATTTTACGAAATGGACCGAGGCCTATGCATTACCGAATCAAGAAGCTGCTACCGTTGCAGAGGTACTTGTTAAAGAATTCTTCAGCCGATTTGGTGTTCCCTTGGAGATCCACTCCGATCAAGGGCGAAACTTTGAGTCAGCTCTTTTCCAAAACGTTTGTAAATTGATAGGTGCCAATAAGACCAGAACAACACCCCTGCATCCTCAATCAGATGGAATGGTCGAGAGGATGAACCGAACGATGGGTAAACACTTGTCCAAAGTTGTATCTGAACATCAGCGAGATTGGGACCAACACATTCATTTATTCCTGATGGCCTACCGCTCGGCCGTGAATGAAACTACAGGTCAAACACCAACCTGCCTGATGTTGGGACGTGAAGTTCGTTTGCCCTGCGACCTAGAGTTTGGCTGCAGACCTTCCGAGGAATATGTTGCAGGCGAAGAATACGTAGACCGCCTGAAGTTACGAATGAACAACATTCATGAACTTGCCCGACAACACATCCAGATAGCCAGTGACAGAATGAAAGATCAATATGATTCTCGCTGCAAGAATGAAAGCTTCGAAGTAGGTGATCTTGTCTGGCTTTATAATCCACAACGTCGTCGAGGCCTGTGTCCTAAACTGCAAAGACAATGGGAAGGTCCGTATGAAGTTAAGAAGAAAATAAATGACGTAATATACAGAATTAAGAAGTTACCAAACGGTAAACCAAAAGTTATTCACATAAATCGTCTTGCACCATATGCTGGCTCAAATGAAACAGAGGCAGCCCGAGTCCTCCAACAGGAGATGAAAGATGCACCACAGCCAAGTTTTAAGGAATTTATGTCAAATTACGCAGAAAGAAAGAGTGCTAGATTCGGCGTGACCACAGAAGTTCAGCAAGATCTGTTTGGTGTTCCAGAAAACGTCTCTCTAGCCCACTGTGTTGCACAAGACCTCGAGATGACTAAAGGAATCTCGTCCGTATTCAATAGAAAGTTCGGCCGCCTGGACGAGTTAAGGAATCAACAACCTAAAATTGGAAGAGTATTGCGATTGGAAGATGGTCCTCGATCTTTGCTGTATATAGTGACCAGGAAGTCTTATACGGACACGCCAAGCTACGAGAACATATGGCGTGCTCTAACTAATTTGAAGAAAATGGTCTGTAATTATGACATCAAAGATTTGGCTTTACCAAAAATTGGCCATGCAGTAGAAAATCTGGATTGGAAGATTGTGAGAAGCATGCTGGAAGTGATCTTCAGAGAAACTGGCGTACGGATTACTGTGTGTTGCATGAACCCGAAGATGTCATACCCTTCAAAGACAGTAGACTGTTACTTCTTTTCTAGGGGTGTATGCAGAGCTGGAGAATCCTGTAGATTCCGCCATCCTGGGCCATCTAGGGTTGCTGATCGGGACGCTCAGATCTTAAGAGGGGAGCAGTGTAACAAAATAATTATTGACCTACCCTCGTATACCAGCTCCCGTCTCCGCACAGACAGAACACTATCGATGTTTCGAGATACGCCGATGCAGCGCCGATGACGTCCAAGCGGTCGAGTCACATGGACATAGCTGGAGATATATAGATATTTCTGGAATATCTGTATCGCATATATAAATAGGACATATTTGTAAATAGAGTTAGTCTTAAGCTAAAGTTTGTAAAGTAAACTTGTATAAATAAAAAATAAAGTCGTATATAAATTACGAACCGCTAGTTTTATTGTAATTAGAAGTAATTACACTAATCACGCTACAATATGACCACTATCGACATTTCTGGTCTATATACCATAAATTTTGGATTGTACTCATATCATCGTATCATATTGGATTAACGTTTTATAAAATTTAGATCAAGAAAATATGCAAGAGTGTTCCGCTTTTGATTTTAAATCCAATATGTTTTTAGAACTATGTATTTTTAAAAATGTATCTTTCTCGTCTTGATTCTGTGAAAGTATAGTGCAGTCACTGAAGGTTTTCACCTCCAATTTCGTTGAATTTCGTTGAAATTGGTGAGTAGTTAGAGGATACCTCAAGGAACAAAGGTGACATGATGCCAACTTGCGCTTTTACCCTGGGGGTGGATGCCACCCCTTCTCGTGGGTGAAAATTATTTGATTGAAAATAATACCATAAATCCATAGAGGGACAAATTATAAGAAAAATTTGTTATATAAAGTTATTAATATAAATCAGTACTTTTTGAGTAATTAAAGATCAAAGATTTTTTTTGTTCGTAAAAAAATGCATTTTTTAAAGCTGTTTTTCACGTATAACTCAAAAACTATAAGATTTACAAAAAAGTTATTATTACCAAAATTAAATAAAATATAAAACTGAATACATTTTCGTTTAAAGAATTACACTAATGTTAAGTCAAAATGAGTTATGGGTAATTGAAGGTATATTTTTTTCGACGAGTATGCAAATCTAAATATTCAAACTTAAATAACGGGAAAACGATGCATGTTATAAAATATACCTACTAAACACTTATCAACGTACTTCGGAATACCTATCAAATGAGCTCCATAGAAAGTTAAAAGCGTCAAAATCAAGCAAGTTAGGATGAAAATAAGAGAACCCTTTGGATTTTTTTTTTGGAAAAAGTGAAAAATAAAACATCGCCATTTCCACAAAAATTAAAATTTATAGAAATCCTTACAAGAGTTTCTTTATATTAGCATAATTAATGCTTTCAACAATTTTGATCGGTTTAGAATGCATATTTAAAAAAAATATAATTTTAAAAAATCTGAATTTTTCAGATTATCCTAATTTTCATTTTCTTTTAATAATAACTCCAAAAATACTCAATACACGAAAAAAATGATATATAACCAAATTTTAGTTTTTTCTGTACCAAATATTTTACATTTTCTACTATTTGTGTAGGGTACAAAATAACCGAGATAGAAACGTTTTAAGCTTAAATTTTGCCTGCGAGAACCATGTAACCGGGGCAATTTAACCTTTTATTTTTAAAAAAGTAAGGGGTTTAAAAGATTAAATTTAACAGTTTGTTCGTGGGCTCATCTTATAGATATTTTTAAATACTTTGACAAATGTTTAATAAGTTTATGTTATAAAATACATCATTTTCCCGTTATTTAAGCTTAAATACTTAGATTTGGGTAGTCGCCGAAAGAAATATACATTCAATTACCTATAACACACTTCCAGTTAACACCAAAAGGTTTTTCTAGTAATGAATTTATTCTTTTTTTGTTATCTTCAATTTTGGTAATAATAACTTTTTTGTAAAAACTTATAGGTTTTGAATTATTTATGTAAAATCGGTTAAAAACATGCATTTTTCTCAGGAAAAATTAAAATCTTTAATCTTTAATAACTAAAAAAGTTATGATTGATTTCAATAACTTTATATATCAAATTTTGCTTAGAGTTAGTCCCTCTATCGAATTATGGGGTTATTTTTAATAAATTAATTTTCACCCCCGACAAGGGGTGACATATACCCCAGGCTAAAACCGCAAGTTGTTATTGTTAATTTTGTTTCTTGAGGTATCCTCTATCCGCTCATCAATTTTCATCCAAATCTATGGAGGTTCAACGAAATCAGAGGTAATGGCTCATATCCACCTTCAGTGACTGCAGTAGTAGAGAAAATACATATGTACTAGGAAAAGTATATAAATCGGATAGGAAAATCTAGTCAGATATGTTAAGACCAAGACACATATTGAAGATCGACTGCAAATTTGATACGCAATAATGACAATCATCTTATCAACAATGTTTTTTGAATTAGTCCTTAATAGGTGAGAAGGTCTGTAGAATGGTCTAGAAAAAGGCGGAAAGATACAGTCAGAGAGTATCTGGAGAAAATATGAGTCAAACAATGGTAATGTAAATAAATAATGGCACAGAATCAGCAAGCATGGCAGGCAATAGTAAACGTGGAAGACCCTCGAAGAATTGTGACGCAATTGACGATGATGATGATGATGGTGTATTCTGGAGGAAGGCTAAAAGGAGCTACTCTAGTAGAATCTTGATGAAAACTAAATTTCCTTTATTTTATACTATTAGTATTTTACTATTATTTACTAAGAGAGAGTAATATTCACAACAATAATTGAACGTACCATAACACATACCAATGAATATGCGGATGATATTCTTTGTATAACAAGAAAACAAAGAGGACTAAGACACATTTTTAATTAATTTTTTTTTATTTGAAAACTTGCAAATTTACAATCTACTCTGTACAAAGGAAGGAGTATTAAGTAAAACTGATAAATTATGTAATGTTTTGTAGGTGTTGCCGGCCATTGCCGGTTCACCTTATTCACCACTGTATTCACTAACACAAATATCACTAACACAAGCCTTCTGGCCACTGTCTCTTGAGTCTCCGAACTGGTAATGGACGATTGGAAAGCGTGGAAATCAGCTCGTTGTTATGATTGCTACTTATTTTTCTATATTTGGTCGCATGCAGTCCTATTACGTATTTTATGAATGGCATTTTTAAGCCCTAATGTATTGCTTGGTTTGAAATATTGCATTTGCAATGATTCTTAAAGTTTTTTATTGGTATGTCTGCAGAATTTTGGCGTTTGATGGTTTCGTACATCCCCATAGTTTAATCCCGTAAGTCCATATAGGTTTTCTATGGATAATTGTGATCTTCTACCAAGGAGCCAATTCATTTGTCTGGTTTTTATTTGGAGTTTTTGTTTTTTAGTTTTATGTTAGTTTCTGATCAAGGTGAATACCTAAATATTTGACTTCGGTCTTCACTGGGATAACTTGGTGGTTTATTGTAACATGTGGACAATTTACATGTCTGTTCGTAAATGTTATGTGAGCCGATTTTTCGTGGTTTACTTTGATTTTCCATTTTTGGAGCCAATCGATCTAAATGTGTTTGTAGCTTGTTAGAGGATTTTTAATTAATGAAATAGATAACGATGCAATGAGTTATTGTAATTTATTATTCAAGATACTATTAACAGCGGACTAACAGAGTCAAGATATAGATCAAAAGTTACCAAGGTTATTTTCAAGCCCTGTATTAAACAAAAGGCAAAACTTAGTAACTAAAACAAAATTTGAAAAATATACTAATTTTTCAGGTTTAGATCCAGCTGGTCCTCTCTTCAAAGACAACAACAAAGACAACCGAATAGACGAAGACGATGCAGTAAATGTACAAATTATCCACACTAATGGAGGGCTGCTGGGATATTATGCCCCATGTGGAGATTCTGATTTCTATCCTAATGGAGGAAAATCCCAGCCAGGTTGTGGAATTGACCTAACAGGAAGCTGTGCTCATTCTCGGGCATACGAACTATACGCTGAATCGCTCACTAGCAAAGCTTTCGTTGGGCAACGATGCGACAGTTATTCAGACTACGAAAAGGATAGATGTGACGGACCAAAAACCAGCATGGGAATGTTCCAAATTGATAAAGAGTAAGTATATGCATTACTATTTACCTGCGTGTTATATGGGCTAATATTTACTAATGAATTAGCTATACGCAGAACCAGCTCTTTTGCAATCAATTAGTTATGGTTTCCATCCATCTAATGGTGCTACAGCTCAAACCGGGCTTGGGCCTCCTTCAGCAAACTTCTCCAATCATTTCAATTTACTGATGTTCTTTTCTATAAACGGGTTTCAGGAAGTTTTTGGTATCCTCATCTACTTCGTCCTCACATCTCTTTTTTGGTCTTCCAACAGGTATTTTTCCTTACAATCTTGCATTTAGCAATTTTCTGGAGATTCTATTCGCATGCATGTGGACCATGTGTCCTGCGCACCGTAATCTCTGCAGTTTAATGTATTGTGGTTGTTTAACCCACGATTAGTTTACCGTGAGTATACGTTGCTATAAAATAGTACTTTAGCAAATTAAAATAATATACGACGACACTTTTCGATAGAACTCTTTATTGATTGCTATACGTGTTTACAAATGTAATTTTCGCTCGCTACTGAATACTACTAAAATTACAAAACGGCTCTCGATCAGAAATCCCCTGGTAGTGGGGAAAACAAAAAATGTCTATATATGTCATACAAAATTTTACTTTGGAAAACTAATCGTCATCACTGTCCTTCTCAGAAGCTGACAATATTGCTTCACTCGCATAACTTTCCAAATACCTACTTTCTAAAGAGGATTATGATAAATTTTACCCAGAAATATGGGCAAGAATTAATGTATTTTAATCTTTCTAAGAGATCTAAGAGATTTCTGGAAAATAATTTACTCCAAGAACTTTAAGAACGGTCTAATATAAATTTACATCGTAAAATAAAATCGAAAACACTAAAATTAACTATACTATAAGGAGACGGAACAGTGGTAATGTTGGTTCGCTAGGAATGGTCTGATATGAATTTACATAGTAAAATAAAATCGAAAAAACTAAAATTAACTAAACTATAAGGAGACCGAACACAGTGGTAATGTTGGTTCGCTACATTGTTCGTCTATTTCTTTATTATACCTTATTCGCCAGTTGTTATTATAACTTAGTGGGTCCATTACCTTACGTAATATTTCGTATAAACACATCTAATGCATTGGCAGATTTCTGTGTCACAAAACAACCCATGTTTCACACATATAACTTACTATAGACCTGATTATTGTCTTATAAAGCCAAAGTTTTGTTTTCCGGTGTACGTCTCTCGATTTGAATATGTGGCCCATCGCAAAATAGGCTTAGTTATGAGGTTTAGTATAGAAGATTATTTCTAAATTATTTATAATTAACTTTAAAAGTTACATTTTTTGTTTCAGTGCCTCTGGTTCCTACTATCTTAAAACCAACAAGAGATCTCCATATGCTCAAGGTTAAAGGTGTTTATTATAATAAAGAATTATATTATCAATAAAATTTAACGTAAATCCTTGGTTTTAGTTTTATTATAATACTTCTTCTTCTTCTTCAGCGTGTTTGCATCCACTACTGGACAAAAGCCTCCGCATGAGTTCTTCGTTCTTCTCTGTTTTGTGCTGTAGAGGAAGAAGGACAAGAAGAAAATTATGTCAACTAAATAAGAGCAACAGAGATGAAATTTCTAAGGAGAAGCTGCAGAGTAACAAGGAGGGATAAAATAAATAACATAGAGATTAAGGGAAGAATGAAACTGAACTCAGATATAATAGACTACATCGAACAGAAGAGATCAACCTGGCACGGACATGTCAGAAGAACAGACCACAATCGTTGGATAGATAGAATAACAGAGTGGAGCCCGATAGGACGAAAGGAAGAGAGACAGGCCCCGAATATCCTTCAGAGATGAAGTGAACGAAGCAATGGAGAGGAGAAATCTACAGGAAGGGGACTGGCGAAACAGAAAAGAACTGGAGAGAAGGGTGGAGTGCAGGAATGTGAAAGCTGTGAAGTGAAAACTGTAAATCCTTAGTATATAATAGTACATATTATACAGGGTGAGGCAGATAAAGGGCCTATTAAAAATATCTCGAGAACTAAAGGTAAGAGAATCATGAAAATTGGAATACAAGGGTCTTGATGTATGGCTATTTAATGAAAATATTTTGGTCTCTTTTCTACTTCCGGTTGTACCGGAAGTTGATTGTAACTTGGTTTTTTTTAAATAGGATACCCTGTATATTTTTAAATTTTTGGATTCTGCTCAATGTCTTCTTTCTTAAAATATGTGGTTTTGTAATATTATACAGGGTATTTTAAAAGATAATTACGGTTTTTTATAAATTTTGTAGCAAACTTCACACCCTGTAGAATTGTACTGATTTGATATCAAAAACTCCATTTATGTTCAAATAATTTTTAGTATGATCTATTATTATTAAAAATTAATATTATAGCCAAATGTTTAATTTTAGTATACAGGGTTGGTCGAAACTCGGAATGAGTATTTTCTGAGTATTCTTAAATGGAACACCCTGTATTTTTGTATGTTAATGAAATGATATTTTATAGTACTTTTTTATTTCTTAAACATTCCCTATACCTAACTGCTTTAGTTTGTAAGTTATTCGTAGTTCTTTAAGCCAAACATTAATTGCAACAAAAATTACGTGAAATTTTATTAGGCGGCCGTGAAAATATTTAATCATATATAATTTTTTCGAAAATAAACCCTTATTAATCTCGATTAATTATGTAGGATAAGCAGGATAGGAAATGTTAGGTAGATAGGTATAGGAAAGTATATTGTAAAATAAATGAGCAAAATTGGTGAATCGGCGAATGAGCTTTGAAAGGCCCGTAGTCATACAACTCCAAAGAAAAAAAACCTCGATTGACCCTTAATTTATTAATACTGGTTTATATATCAAAATACCTACGTAGTTAAGATTGTTGGACGGTTAAATATTAATAAAAACATACAATATTCTATCTTGTTGGCTATAACTTTGACACTAAATTCTTAAACATTTGCTTTGCTTAAATATTCTACTATTTTTGCAGTTTCAGTTGCTTTGCTACCATTACTAATATGAATTTTTCTAACGAGGAACTGATTCAGATGTTCTTTGTTCTAGGAGAGTATAACAAATTAAAAAGTGTTACTCTCTCTCTCTCTCTCTCTCTCTCTCTCTCTCTCTCTCTCTCTCTCTCTCTCTCTCTCTCTCTCTCCTGTCGTTCCCCCATTACTGAGGATCGTGATTTCTTCCAATATTCCTAACAATGTTTCTCCATTGGTCTCTATCTTCAGCTGCTCTAAGAGCTTCGCAGAATTGTGCAAAATGTGCTACTAGCAATATGAATTTATCATCGGCAATTCATGATAGATTACAACCAAAATGAGAAACTTTTCAAAATTTACTATTAGAGCGGTTTCAACGAACTGGACAATTAGATTACGAGAAATCTGATCAGGTAAAAACTATTGTAAATGATTAAAATGAATTAAATGTTAGTGTCACTGAAAATCTGCATATTAGTATATTAGTATGAACGTTGTCGTAATCTAAGTGTCTAGTAAGTCGAAACTATTCTAATAAACATTAAAAAGTTTTTCTTTTTGGTTGTCGTCTATCAGGGAATTATAGATGATAAATTCTTATTACTATTAGTAGTACATTTTTGTTACTATCCTAGAACAAAAACTTTACTGATCAGTTTCTAATTACAAAAATTTATATTAGTAATGGTAACAAAGCAACTAGAACTATAAAAATAAGATAATGGGTGGAATGCATAAAACGTAGTACCTGCTAATGCTTCAAGTATGTACTACATTTTTGAAGATTTTACTACACTTACACAACATTAAATGCTTTGAAAGTGTCGAAAAAACCCTTACAAAGCATTTATAAGCATTGGAATGCTTTATAAATGTAGTAAAATCTTCAAAAATGTAGTACATATTTGAAGCATTAGCAGGTACTACGTTTTATGCATTCCACGCAATGTCTAACGTTTAAGCAAGATTAGTGTCAAAGCCACAGCCAACTAGGTATAATATTATGGTTTGTTTTTATTAATATTTTATGCACCAACAATGTTAACAAAGTAGGCATTTTGGTATCTCATCCAATATTAATAAATTAAGGATCATTCTAGATTAACATGTATTTATTTTCAAAATATTATTATGATTGAATATTTTCATGGCAAATCTAATAAAATTTCAAGTAATTTTTGTTGCAATTAATGTTTGTCTTACAAAACTACGAATAACTTACAAATTAAAGCAGTTAGGCATGGGGAATGCTTAAGAAATAAAAAAGTACTATAAAATATCATTTCACTACAGTACAAAAATACAGGGTGTTCCATTTAAGAAAACTCAGAAAATACTCATTCCGAGTTTCGACCAACCCTGTATACTAAAATTAAACATTTCGCTATATTAATAATTTTTAATAATAATAGATTATATTAAAAATCACCTGAACACAAATGAAGTTTTTTATATCAAATCAGAATAATTCTACAGGGTGTGAAGTTTGCTACAAAATTTATAAAAAACCGTCAGTATCTTTTAAACTGTCCTGTATAATATCACAAAATCTAATATTTTAAGAAAGAAGACATTGAGTAAAATCCAAAAATGTAAAAATATACAGGATGTCCCATTTATAAAAACGAAGTTACAATCAACTTCCGGTATAACCGGAAGTAGCACAGAGACCAAAATATTTTCGTTAAATAGTTTATACCTCAAAACCCCTGTATTCCAATTTTTATGATTCTCTTACCTTTAGTTTTCGAGATATTTCTAATAGGCTCTTTATCTGCCTCACCCTATATATTATTATAATTTATTTAATAAAGTATTTGGAAGCAAGCCTGATTTATTATTATCCTCTATTGACTTTATAATTTACGATTTAATAATTTTTAACGAATTTTTTATTTACACTTGATACATATATCAATTCAATAGAGCATTTTAAAATAAGTTTGATTCATTACCAATTGTTGATTTCATGGTTTACACCTTTTGGGTGACAATTTAATTAAAATATACCACTTTTACGATGGGAGTATTATTTATAAATAACTGTGGTTATTTTGCAAACTATAGAAGCCATCAAAATGAAATATTGCAAGATCTATATCAGTTTGTTGCTACTAGGAGTGTGCCATTTATGTGAGTTGTTACTATTATTTTTATTGACACATTAATTTAACTTGGAAAAATTTACTTATTATTTTTATAGAATAACCGGTGGTTCACATTTTTCCTATGTGTCCTGCCCAGTTCCTGAACATGAAAATTTTGTATGTACTTACACTACATCTGTTACTGTTGATCGTCTTCTTATTTCTTCATTAGATTTGCGTTGTTCAACAATTGATAAGGTCCACAAGGAAAAGAAAATGTTTCTCCTGTAGTTGGCTGTATACCATCAATCACAAAAATTGGAAAAAATCCTTTGTAAAAGGTATACAATTTTATTAAAATCCCTTTAAAGGACTACATCACAACAAAACGTTTACGATTTTTATAAAAATCATCATCAGTGTTAGATAAACTAAATGCTAGCTGAGCCACCAAATAAAAATATCTGGGTAAAAACCCTTTAAATATAACATAGATGCGTTAAAAGTGCATACTTTAATAAAATATGCTTACATTTTATTAAAGCATGCACTTTTAACGCATCTGTGTTATATTTAAAGGGTTTTTACCCGCATATTTTTCTTTGGTGGCTCAGATAGCATCCAGTTTATCTAACACTGATGATGATTTTTTATAAAAATCGAAAACGTTTTGTTGTGATGTAGCCCTTTAAGGCGATTTTAATAAAATTTTATACCTTTTACAAATAGTCCAGAAAGCCACTGCGCATCCGCTAGGAAAAATATTCTGATTCAGATTTTTTGCACAATCTTACCCAAAAAGGACTCCTTTTAACAAATTTGCATGTTGCCAGGACCAAAAGGTGGTCAAAAATTTTTTAAACTTTTTTTTTTGTTTTTTTTTCCTAAAATTATTTTTTTTGTATGGAAAAAGTATTTTTAGGTTTTTTGGATCATTCCAAACAGAAAAGGTGTTTAGTGACTTTTCTCTAAAAATGATAGTTTTTGACATATAAGCGATTAAAAATTGAAAAATTTGCGAAATCGGCCATTTCTAACCTCAAAAACTATGTGAAAAACTGAAAATTAAAATGTTGGCAAGGTAGGTAGATATTTTTTAAACATCGATCGATGAAATCCCGAAGAGTTTTTTGCAATACAATATTCAAAACTCATTTGTTTTTTAATTGCTAATCAAGCGTGCGCGACACTATTTTCCACCGACAGTATGGTGCAAATGAAAGGAATAAATTCGTTATTTCGTAAACCGGTGACTTTAAGGAAAAATCTTAAAACAGGTCGATTTTTATTTTTAAGTTATGATATTGTGGCATATACGGTATACTAGTGACGTCATCCGTCTGGGCGTGATGACGTAATCGATGATTTTTTAAATGAAAATAGGGGTCGTGTGGTAGCTCATTTTAAAGGTTCTTCAATTCTCTATTCGGTAGTGTAAACATTTACATAATTATTTATACAGGGTGTCCTTCTACTTCTTTTTTTGTCAAATAATTTAATTTAATAAAAAATTTTGGACACCCTGTATAAATAATTATATAAATGTTTATATTACCGTAAGATGGGGTTACTTTGATCAAAATTAATCTTTCATCGCACCTAGCAATCATAAAGTTATGATTTGCTTTTTGAAAAAAATATATTTAAATCGGTTTTTACTTAGCTATTACACTATATAAAAATATTCTCAAAAAATAAAATATTTTAATAGAAAAAAAAAGATAAATGCCTGATCAAAGTTACACTTCAAGTGGGGTTACTTTGATCACACATACATTTTACCTGATATTTATATTGTAACCCCTAAAATTCAAAAACAAAATATTAGAAAAAGTGTTGTTATGTTTGCTAATAATTATAAACAAAAATAGGTGAAAATTCAAGGCTAGGTATTAAATATATACAAAAATTTAACATTTCTTCAAGGCTTTAATTAAACACGAAAGTTTTTACACAGAAAACTAATCAAAGACAGAATTTGCAAAAGTATGTCGACCTCTGTGTATTATAGGCTGACTCAATTTTAAAATGATATTATGTAAGGGTACTTCACAAATATCATTAACATGTGGAAAAATAAAAGTAGTATTTTTTTCACCATATGGCCTCATACAATTTATAAGATATGACTGTTTTGCTTTATCTGCTTCCAATATTTGAGCTACAAATTTTTTAATTTTCTCAGTTTTTAACTGTTTGTCATAAATAAACTGCACCACAACGAAACAATCTTTTTCGAGATTATCAACACTAGGTTTTATAAAAGGAGAGTTTTTTATTGGTCCCATACCAGAACATTCACCAATATCATTTGATATATTTGAACTTTCGTTCTTTCCATGATGTTTTGTACTACCAGTCTCTTTCTCATCAGAAATTAATTCATCAGTTTCAGATTCTAGTTTGTCATGATCGGACTCTTGTGCGTCGTGAATGCTAGAATTTTCACTATCACTGCTCTCAATTGTGGCTATGCTCTTACCCGGATCAACATTTAATCGTTTCTTTCTTAGCGGTTTGGACGTATTGTTGTCGTTATTGCCAAACATTTTTTCTTTTAGAAAATTTGTTAGAACACTTTCCTACATTTTGCACAATTTCACCGTCGTTTTCATTTGAAGGTAATTTATTTAATACTTCACATTTATTAAGGGGATATATACCTGTAGCAGCAAAACTGTTTATTAAATTTCGCCGTACCGCAGATTCTTCTTTATCACCTGGACGTGGCTCACTTGACCTGTGTTTGGATGGTTGAAACTTTGATTTATCCATCTGATCTAAACACTGTCTTAAAAGGATAGGAAAACGATCTTTAGGCACAGTAGTTAGACGTAAATTTTGTAGTTTCCAAGTTGTTAGTGTAGCACGCCATGCGCTCTTCATGGGTCTAAAAAATCCGACATCTAGGGGTTGGCACAGATGAGTCGAATTTGGCACTAAGCAAACGAAACTGATGTTGTTCTCATTGCATGTTTTTATTACATCCCCATCTAGGTGTGAAGAAAGGTTATCTCCTAAGAGTACTTTTCTGCCTTGTAATCTTTTGGCATGCGGTAAAAAGGAAGTCATAAACCAGTCGCGAAAAGTGACTGTATCTATCCAACCGCTAAATGTTCTATTGTATCTACTGCCTCTCGAACAACATGGTTGATCGCAACAAGGTGCTCCAACAGGACCATTTTCTTTCCACGTGTCGTAAAGATGGGTAATTTTATAGATAATGTAAGGAGGTAACAGTATTCCACTAGCAGAACCACAAATCATTATACTAGTTGCCGTCTTGGAATGATTACATATTTTTTCGGGGTATTTTACCCCTGGTCTGTATATTCCCCATTTCTTTCCTGGGTCGTCAGATACATTGGACTCATCATAATTAAATATGTTTTCAGGTGGTACATCTTTTAAAGTATCTGATAAGTTTGCAAAATAAGCCTCAATCGTTTCTCTGGAAATTTTACTTCGTACTTGTTTAATGTTTGTGGATAAACGTTGGCCAAATTAATTTTTGTGTCGTATTAATAGACTAAGGGCCCAATCTTTTCCCGGCATGTTATTGACAAACTTATTGACCACCCTTCCTTGACGTTCCAAATAACATTTGGCCATCATTCTTATATCGAGTAAAGTTTGCGGAAAACCCCAATCTGCACACTTAGCCGCTGCTGCTAAAATAGCTTTTTCTTCAACATGACTGAAAACCGGCTGATCTCCTGGATTTTTAATATGTGCCCCTTTGAATTTGTTACGAAGTGTTCCAAACGGAATTTTATACGTTGCTGAAGGTCCTCTTAAGGTAAGACTTCCAGTAACGATGTCATTAAGTGCTCGTTCTACCGTTTCTTCATCGTAATTTTTGTAAGGCCTACTGCCAAGACGTTTTGTGTACGTACGCACCATATTTCTGAAAAAGAAAATGTACACTAGTAGACTATTTTATACGCTGGGGTTACTTTGATCACTGATTAAAGAAGCCCCACCTCTCCGATCAAAGTTACCCCGCGACACAATATTAAAAATAAGAACATGGTAAAATACAGTACGTTAAAATTTGAGGTTAAACCTACATCATGAAAGTACCTATATTAACATAACGAAATGATTTTGTTACCTAAATAAGATGCCTATAGCTTACTATAGAAGTAATTTTGGTGCTAAAATATGCACAAATTATTGTTTCTTACAATAATACTTACATGTATGTATATTTGCCAGAGAACACGTGAAACACGACTCACAATGGTTAACAATAACATTCCACTGTTGCCACGTATAAAAATTACAGAGAAATATTCGATCAGTTTCGATTGAAATGAAATACATTTTAGGCGGGAAGTTATGATTAAAGTAGCCCCCGGGGATTAAAGTAGCCCCATCTTACGGTACTGAATAGAGAATTGAAGAACCTTTCAAATGAGCTAGCACACGACCCCTATTTTTATTTAAAAAAATCATCGATTACGTCATCACGTCCAGATGGATGACGTCAGTAGTATACTATATATGCCACAATATCATAACTTAAAAATAAAAATCGACCTGTTTCGGGATTTTTCCTTAAAGTCGCCGGTTTACAAAATAACGAATTTATTCCTTTCATTTGCACCATACTGTCGGTGAAAAATAGTGTCGCGTATGCTTGATTAGCAATTAAAAAACAAAGGAGTTTTGAATATGGTATTGCAAAAAACTCTTCGGGATTTCATCAATCGATGTTTAAAGAATGGCAACATTTGGCAACATTCAAATTTTCAGTTTTTCACATAGTTTTTGAAATTTAAAAATGGCTGATTTCGCAATTTTTCTATTTTTAATCGCTTATATGTCAAAAACTATCATTTTTAGAGAAAAGTCACTAAAGACCTTTTCTGTTTGGAATGATCCAAAAAACCTAAAAAAACTTTTGTCCATTCAAAAAAAAAACAATTTTAGGAAAAAAAAAACGTTTAAAAAATTTTTGACCACCTTTTGGTCCTGGCAACATGCAAATTTGTTAAAAGGAGTCCTTTTTGAGTAAGATTGTGCAAAAAATCCGATTCTGAATATTTTTTCTAGCGGATGCGCAGTGGCTTTCTGGACTAAAAGGATTTTTTCCAATTGATAAGGATCATAATTATTGTTATTTAAAATTCTTCAAAGTTTGTTGACTTCGTAGTATTTTTTCTTTGGTTATAGTTAGAAAATATACACTGATGACGTTTAGGTTGGAATAAATTCATTATCTCGAGAATAGACGATTTTGGAGAGAAATGCCGAAACAAGACAATGTTTGTTTTTAAATTATGATTTTTTCGCATATTATATCATACTAGTAACATCATACATCTGGGCGTGATGACGTAATCGATCATTTTTTAAATGATAGTAGGAGTCGTGTGATAGCTCATTTGAATGGTCATTTAATTCTTTTCTCCGTAATATAAACATAATTACTTATACAGAGTGTCCAAAAACATTTTTTCTACGACCGTTTAATAATATACTCATTATTCGCTATTTTTTAATAGATAATAACACCCATTATTTTACCCGTGAGTAATAATTCATTACTCACTGGCTGAAGCTACTCGCGGGTCATTACCTACTCACGGGTTGAAGTTAGATTCAAGTGGTGCATGGCACTTTTAATATACCTATTAGCAAATAAAATTACTTAAATTTGTTTATTTAATAAAATAATCATTGTAATTTATATGAAAAATTGAATTTGAAAAATGTTTAAAGGATTTTTAACTTTAACTATGGGTTAGTACATTGTTTACGTTTTAATTTCAACATTTGACATTTTAAAATTGACGTTATTAAAAGGTAAACAATAAACAATCAGTATTAATTTTGTAAAAGGACTTACGGATATGAAATTCATATCAATGAATTATGTTTTACTTACTGTTCATTGTACAATAGATTTTAATTGGGAGCACACGTTCTTTTTCATGTAATTGCATTAAAATATGTCTTATTTTTAAAAGCCACCGCCATTCCATGACATAATGACAACTTTTTGATTGATTTATAAGCTCAACGAGTGTAATTCCAACAGTGTTGCCACAGTTATATAAAATATATTTTTTTTTATGAAAAATAAAATATTTCGTTTTAAATAATGTTAGTAGTTGATAATTATATTTTCTACTAATACAAATAAAAAAAGGTCGTAGAAAAAGTATAGTATTCTACTTGCATGTAATGGCTATTACTCACTCTGATGAATTACGACACTCGCCAACGGCTCGTGTCGCAAACTTTATCATCATGAGTAATAGCCCTCATTACATGCTCGTTGAATAATATACTATTTTTGAATTAAATTAATTGAGACAAAAAGACGAATGTATGTAATTCATTTAATTCAATATACATTTTAGTGCTGGCAGGGAACAGAAATAAATGTTTATTTGACAAATAAATATTGTTTTTCGCTTTTTAGCTTCTACACACCTGTCTCTTAGCAGTTTGAACATTAAATCTAAGCGAAAAGCAATGTTTATTTGTAAAATAAACATTTTTTAATAAAAAGTTAGTAAAATGTATTTTGAAATAAATAAACTGCTTACATCCTTCTTTTTGTGTCAATTAATTTAATCAAAAACTTTGTTTGGAAACCCTGAATAAATAATTATGTTAATGTTTAAACTAATGAATAGAGAATTGAAAACCATTTCAAATGAGCTAGCAGACGACTCCTATTCTCATTTTAAAAAATCATTGATTACGTGATCACGCCCAAATTGATGACGTCACCAGTATGATATTCATGCCAAAAAATCATAATTCAAAAATAAATACCGACCTGTTTCGGGATTTATCTCTAAAGTCGCCGGTTCTCGAGAAAATGAATTTATTCCAACCCAAACGTCCTCATTGTATATGTAATTTAATTTTTTTTAAATAAAAAGCAGAAATAAAATATTTTAACAAGATAAACAATTTATTGAAATAAAGTAACATAATAGTGTAATCTACAAAATCCAAAATATCGAGATATTTAGTTTACAAAACTTAAGTGGGTAGACACGAAATTTGATTGCAATGCTTTTTAGATGCATTCATTTTTTTCGAATCCTGAGAAAACTAATTAGTATTTTTTTAAAATTTCAACGCAAAATGACAGATTATCTTATTGCCGAGGGTTGAAAGTCCCTAAAGACCTCTATAATATTTATTTGAAGTTAGAGGGCCGAGAAGAAAAACGAAAATAAAGTGTAATTATTAATTTCAAATATTTTATTCAAAAGAAACCTTTTGTTTATTTTAAGGGACTTTCGGCCCTCGGTAATAATGTAATCTTTCAATCTGCATTTAAATTTTTCAAAAATATTTATTGGTTTTTTCAGGATTTGAAAAAAATTAGTGCATTTAAACGAGCATTGCAAGCAAATTTTGCGCCTATGCTATTAAATAAAAAATTCTAATGTTTTGTTGGGCCTTCTCTGGAACGAATTAAACTTATTACTCATTACTCATACCTTCAAATATTGCATTCAAAAATTTTTAAAAATATATACTTGTCATTACAAGGTAACTGTAGCTAATAGGTCTGGATCCCGCGTATGAAAAAAAAGTTGATAAATAGCAAGCTGAAAATTTGTTAATAGCTTAAGGGTGTCTAGTCGGATAAACTTTGATATATGGGAACACTGGAACAGGGGCAGTTTCAATTGTGGAACAGGTTAAAAATTTGGAACGGTCAGACCACGAAAACGGCGCATTTATTTTGTCCGACAGAACAGACTTAAACTCTCCGAACAGAGATTAAACTCTCATGCAAAAATCAGACTGCTATTTATCACCAAATGGGCGTTTTAATGAGTGGAACATGTAGAATATGTCAAATGACAGGAATTATGACAGGTGATAAATAGCAGTCTGATTTTTGCATGAGAGTTTAATCTCTGTTCGGAGAGTTTAAGTCTGTTCTGTCAGACAAAATAAATGTGCCGTTTTCGTGTTCTGACCGTTCCAAATTTTTAAGCTGTTCCACAATTAAAACTGCCCCTGTTCCAGTGTTCCCATATATAAAAGTTTGTCCGACTAGACACCCTTAAGCTATTAACAAATTTTCAGCTTGCTATTAATCAACTTTTTTTTCATACGCGGGATCCAGACCTATAACCCCATATAAACATAACATTTGACTTACACGTGCCACAACTCTACAGTTTTAAAATCAGATTTCTTACTCTAAAATATTTCAGCAATTGGTATGGAACAAGACTTAAAAGATTTAGTAAACTTTTTGCAAAATTGTACGGGCGGCAATGCTCTGGTAGAGGATCTCTTGTCACATAATCCTGGAAACCCCAGATCTCCCAAAGACCCCAAAGATTTAGAATACTTTTTGTACAAGGATAAGGGTGGCAATATTCAACGAGAGTACCTAATACCATATACTCCTGTAAAAGTCAGATCTTCCCCATCCGATGTAACATATATATTCTTCAGTAAGGCCAACCCTATCGATGGCGTAGAGGTTAACATTAACAATATCGAGAAATTGGCCAGGACATCATTTAGATCGTGGCGAGAAACTATTTTTGTCATCCATGGTTGGTTGGGAAGCCGTGAAGCAGATGTTAACTCATATATCAGAAGAAATTTATTAAGGTATCATAATGTCAATATCTTTGTTGTCGATTGGAGTCCAATTGCTGGAGATCTTTATGTTTTTGCACAGGTAAAAAAAATTAATAATTTGTATCTATATCCGTTTTCTATATATATCCATTTCTATTTCTAAAAATTATACGTCAAAGGATATATAGACTGTGCGAAGAAAAAATCAGCCGAACACAGTTGTTTCTCGAAATGCAGTGGGTACAAGAGAGGTTCTATTTAGTATACAAGTGCTATTTCAACGATGTAGAGACGTAAATTGCGATATTTATGCATGTTTCATTGATTACCATAAAGCGTTCGATACAGTAAAGCACGACAAGCTGATGAAGATATTAACCAATATTAAAATTAACACCTGCGATTTAAGGATTATCAGCAATCTGTACTGGAATCAAACATCCTCTATCCGGACAGAGGCAGGAGAATCCGACGATATCAAAATCAAACGTGGGGACCGTCAGGGATGTATATTATCCCCACTGCTGTTTAACATCTACTCTGAGGAAATCTTTCAAGAAGCAGTGGATGATGTTGAATCCGGAATTCGAGTTAACGGAGAATGTATCAATAATATAAGATACTCAGATTACACTGTGGTATTCGCTGACAGTTCTGAAGCCCTACAGGAGTTAATGAACAGAATCGCAGAAGTCAGTCAGAGATCCGGACTTTCACTAAACACTAAGAAAATAAAATGTATGATTATCTCTAAGAACAAACATCAATTTGGACGAATCAGTGTGAAAGGTCAACAAATAGAAAGAGTAAAAACATATACTTACCTTGTTACGAACGTCAATGAAAATTGGGACCATTCTATAGACATCAAATGAAGGATATAGAAAGCAAGATCTGCATTTCAAAAAATGGCAAAGTTGTTCAAATGTCATGATTTGTCGATACCCGTAAAAGTCAGATTACTACGATGTTACATCTTTCCTATACTGTTGTACGGAGTTGAGTCGTGGACTCTCACAGACGCCACCTGCAAGAAAATTGAGGCTTTTGAGATGTGGCTTTATCGTCGAATCCTGAAGATATCTTATACCGACCATATTACTAATGAGGGTGTTTTGCTGGGAATGCAAAAAGAAAGAGCTGTTAATCAAAATAAAACCAGCCAAAATCGAATACCTCGGCCACATCATGAGGAACAGTGAAAGATATGGACTGATGCAACTGGTCTTACAGGGAAAAGTACAGGGAACACAAACACTATAAATCTTTTCAGAGCAGCAGTGTGCAAAGTACAGATTGCCATGATAGTCGCCAACATCCGAAACGGATAGGCACTACAAGAAGAAGATCTATATCCGAGATAACTGACTAAATTGAAATTATAGTGGAGTCAGTGGAGTTGTTACTTACAGAAAAAATTAACCAAGATAGAACTTTTTATAATTCCATTACGAAATGTATAATAAACAACATATCAAAAAGTTCTAGTTTAATAGAAGTTGCATAAGTTTTGATTAAACAAAAGAGCTGCGAAATTATTTGTTTTTTAAGTAGCTACGGAAATATAAATTTTAGAAAAAAACTGATTTGACCATTGAAAAATTCAAAAAATTTTTACCAAAAAACTATATATTAATTAAAAATGTTTCTAAAATTAAATCTACAACTTCTATATTTTTTAATTTATAACACTCAAATCACCCCTCTCACAAACATTGGCGCATTATATGACAATGTTCGGCGGAGCGCGCGTTGAGTTAATTGAACATAACTTTTTAACTAATTGATCAAAATAAGTTCTACAAATTAGAAGTAAAAGTTGAACATTAAAGCTATTTTATAATTATATTACAGAAAAAAATATGTGCATAAGTACAGTGTAGACAGAAAGTGGATTCAGACTTATATGAATTTTGTTTAAAAATTTTTATTCATATGTTGCAATTTTACCTATAAAAATCTGAAACCTACACAAATTACTCTTCAAACATCGTACTAAACGATCTTTCATTAAAAAAAATCTCAAAAATGTCGTTCAAATGACACGTCTCAAAAAATGTAATGTTTTGAACCTACGAAAAACTATTTGTTCCGTAAGTTCAAACTGTTTTCATAACAGGTTTTGCTTATGTAATGATGGCATCTGGTTTTCAAGCTCCAAAATTTTTCAAAATTTTATACATACGTACATAAATATACAAAAGGGGGTAAAATTATGGAATATGGAATTGATCAAAATAAGTTCTACAAATTAGAAGTAAAAGTTGAACATTAAAGCTATTTTATAATTATATTACAGAAAAAAATATGTGCATAAGTACAGTGTAGACAGAAAGTGGATTCAGACTTAAATGAATTTTGTTTAAAAAATTTTATTCATATGTTGCAATTTTACCTATAAAAATCTGAAACCTACACAAATTACTCTTCAAACATCGTACTAAACGATCTTTCATTAAAAAAAATCTCAAAAATGTCGTTCAAATGACACGTCTCAAAAAATGTCATGTTTTGAACCTACGGAAAACTATATGTGTTCCGTAAGTTCAAACTGTTTTCATAACAGGTTTTGCTTATGTAATGATGGCATCTGGTTTTCAAGCTCCAAAATTTTTCAAAATTTTATACATACGTACATAAATATAAAAAAGGGGGTAAAATTATGGAATAAATTGATTTTTTTTTTGAGAATAGGAGATTTTGGACAGAAATCCTGAAACAGGTCGTTTTTTATTTTTAAATTATAATTGTTGCGCATATGTATCATACATACTAATGACTTCATTCGTCTGATCGTGATGACGTAATCGATAATTTTTTTAAATGAGAATATGTATCGTGTAATAGTTCATTTTACCATAAATATTTATACAGGGTGGCCAAAAAAATAAATTTTGGTTTAAGTTAATTCATAGAAAAAGAAAAATGTATGTAATTTATTTACAGAAAATAGAAAAAAAAAAGTTTATTTGACAAATAAAAATTGCTTTCCGTTAAAATCCAATGTTTAAGCTGCGACCTACCTGCCTCTTAGCAGTTTCAACATCTAATATTATTATTTAAAGGAGAAGCAATGTTTATTTGTCATATAAATATTTTTTTCTCATTTATGATAGCAGTAAAATGTATTTTGAATCAAATAAATTACATGCATTCTTCTTTTTATGTGAATTAATTTAATTGAAAAATTATTTTTTTTGGCAACCTCTATAAATAATTATTATGATAACGTTTATATTACTGAAAAGAGAATTGAATAGCCTTTCAGATGAACTATTACACGACCTCTATTATCAACATTAATATCACAAGAGAGTGAGAATAAATTGACCATCATGCGACAATTTTTCGAAAACTTGTTGTCTGTCAATAGATGCGAGAGCCCGGAGGGCTCGAAAGGTTAATTGTTAATTTGTATTAATATCAACAACTCATACATATATAAATACATCTTTTCTAGAGTCAAGTGAGAAAGGTTGGAGAGTATGTAGCAGATTTCGTTAGATCCCTGATTAATGTATACAGTTTACAACTTGATAGGTTGACACTTGTTGGTCATTCCCTTGGAGCTCATATCTGTGGGAATGCTGGAGCTGCTCTGAATGGCCAGGTCGAGACAATTGTTGGTAAGGTCCCATTATTTTTTTTTAGACATTATTAGGATATTCTAACATTAGATATTATAGTTTGGGAATCTCTCAGGACAATGTTATAATTGTTTTAGAGATAAACTAGTAGATAGTAGGATGTAGATACAGATGCATTAGAGTTGCAACCATGTTTTAAATAAATAGTCTAAGAGACGATATAAGGTCAAATGTTTCGAAGTCCAAATCGGGTTTCTTTGTCAAAATACAAAATACTTCTAAAATAAACAAAAATGTTGTTGCTAAGTAAAAAAATTCTTCTAATAATTTATTTAATCTGACTCCTTTATATTGGCAATTCAGACGTATATTATACATTTTAAAGTAGAAGACTTTAAAATAATATCGCCAATATTTATGAGTTGCGTTCTTGGGACGATTTTACTAAAAGATAGTTCATTCGATTACATGAAATCAATCCCAACTCAAGAATATCCGTCACAAAAAAATCATAGCATGTGATCTGTCTTTAAAAAATAACCAAATGCAACGATGACAGTAAAATTCTCGCGTTAGAGATTTCATAGTAAATTACCAGGGAAAACCAGGAAAAAACCTCGTGATACTATCCCGACTTCGTGAGTATTTGGTCTTACATTTAGTTTACATACTTTCAAAAAACTAATACCAAATTCTGACTTGAATAAGTTTAAATTATTAATAATATTAATAATACATAGATATATAATAAGTAATACTAAAATATAAAACTTGATATGTTATTGACTTACTAATCGTGGTAATTTTCTTTCTATTGACTTCCTCTTTCAGTATGGGTAACCACATCTTACTGCAATCTACCGAGGAATTTGCGACACAATTGGTTTCATTTAGCATAATTAGAGCCGCTTCTTTGATTTTTCTCTTTTTACTATCTGATTCTTTCAGGACTATACTTGATAAAAGAATATAAAATAATCAGAAAATACCACGATTAGTAAGTCAATAATATATCGACTTATTACAAATTTTATATTTTAGTATTAATTATTATATATCTATGTACTATTAATATCATTTATAATTTAAATATATTAAAGTCAGAATTTGGTATTAGTTTTTTGAAAGTAAATTAAAAAATGTAAGACCAAATACCTACGATGTCGATATAGTATCACGAGGTTTTTTCCTGGTTTTCCCTCGTGATTTACTATGGAATCTCTAACGCGAGAATTTTACTGTCATCGTTGCATTTGGTTGTCTTTTTAAGGACAGATCACATGCTATGAATTTTTTGTGACGGATGTTCTTGAGTTGGGATTGATTTCATGTAATCGAATGAACTATCTTTTAGTAAAATCGTCCCAGGAACGCAACTCATAAATATTGGCGATATCATTTTAAAGTCTTCTACTTTAAAATGTATAATATACGTCTGAATTGCCAATATAAATGAGTCAGATTAAATAAATTATTAGAAGAATTTTTTTACTTAGTAACAACATTTTTGTTTATTTTAGTAGTATTTTGTATTTTGACAACGAAACCAAATTTGGGCTTCGAAACGTTAATTAAATTATATTTTCAATTTAATTGTGGCTTATTTCCAATCTAAACAGTTAATCATAAAAATGCCACAAGGAAATAGCTTCAGAACCACATTAAAAATTTTTGGATTTGTAATTTAGTATGTTAACAATCATTCTAAAAATCATGGGTGCCCGATCCAATTTTGTTCTGACTATAATTAATTAATAATTAAGAAATGACGTTTTTTAATTAAAAATATATTCGACCCGGTCAGGTATTACTTCAGATTTTTTGGATCATTCCCAACAAAAGCAGGGCTGGATTTACATATGGGCTGATAGGACCCAGGGCGGCAGAATTCAGGGGGCTGAAAATTATGGTGAAAAAGTAAAAAATGGCGTGGGGGAGGGCGCCAAATTATGGATAGCCCAGAGGTGGCAAATCTTCAAATCCGCCTCTGAAGAAAAAATGTCTTTTGTGTAATTTTTCTCTTAAGTTGATCGTTTTAAAGTTATAAACAATTTCTTCTTCTTTTTCTTATTTTTCTTTTATATAGGCAGTACTGCCTGTTTTTGTTCAACGGTGCCTTCTATTCTGCCCCTAAATTATCGTTCCGTCTTTTCCTTGGGTGTCCTATACTTCTTTTGCCTAACGGTGACTTGTCCCTTGCTTTTCTTACTATCCTTGATTCAGCCATCCTGCTTATGTGTTCATTCCACTCTTTTGCTCTGTTCTTTGCCTAGGTATTTATATTGTGTACCCCACATATGCGTCTGATTTCCGCACTTCTTACCCTGTCCAATAATTTTTGTCCATTAAAAAGATCGGTCTCGATCGACCTTATATCGGATCCTCTACTGTTACTAATAGTTTCAATAATACTAATATTTAGTCTAAAAGAAGATTACCGAGATGAAAATCACCAAATAAGATGAATAGTGGAATATTTATACGACCGAAAGGATTGATAGTTAAAGGCAACGTAGCGGGCAACAGATTCAGAGGAAGATTTCTAGCACGATGGTCGTACCAAATAAAGGAGAAAAGGAGATGATTGCTTGCTCATTTTCCGAACTAAAATAATTTACCCAGGATGAAGATATTTGGATAGAAATACTCGGATTTTCCTAGTAAAATTATAAAAAACCGAGTATTCCTTTTGTGCGAAAGTAATGTGGGTAGTGTTGCCCAAATGCAAGGCCAAGAAGAGACTTACAAAGTCTTGGTCTTGGTCTTGGTATTAAGCTCCCGGTCATGGTCTTGGTCTTGGTCTTGCAGCAAGAGTCTTGCAAGTCTCGCAGTTCCCTATTAGCCTATTGCATATCTTTGAACAACGTAACAGAGAGGTACATTTTAAGCTGGAATATCATAGTCATAGTAAAGACCAGCCAAATTAATAAATATCTACACCAGCTGTTCTCAATCTGCGGTGCATGCACAAAACGCAAAAACAGCCAACATCAGCCACAATTATTATAGTTAATTTGATTACCTAGCTATTTCCGTTAGGTGGTAACAAAAATAATAAAAAGTATTTTGTGGTGTACCTACATGACCCAAAAAGATTGAGAATTACTGATCTAGACAATTGACGTAAATTTTTTAGAGAAGTGTATATCGTTATTAAATAATATTTCGGTATTTTGTTAGGGTATCCGACATTATCTGTTCTTTTGTCCCGGTATCATACTTTTAAATATTATACGCGCTGTCTCGGCAAATTTTGTTTAACCGAGTGACCTCATAGCACATTCAGCAAAAACAATACATAATGGTCTTACTATTATATATACCGATAAGATTTGTGTGTTTAAATTCCTAGAAAACTAATAATGAAAAAAATTAATTATTTATTAGGTATATTTTTTATCAGCTAATTTAAAAAGTTTGGATACGATATTCAATATTACTATCGGCGTCGCAAAGCAAGAATGTTAGGTTATGATTAGAAGGCGACTATTCTCATAACCCGGACAATTAATTTCAGAGAAGTCATCTGCTGGGAAGAAATATACAAAATATTTTATTTTTATATTGTAATAATCACCTCTGATTACGTGTAAATGTGTGAAGTGTTCTTTAAATGGATATTTTGATTCGCTATGTATGCTTATGGTATTGTTCGTAATGCGCATGAACAAGACCAAGACTGCAAGACCAAGACCGATTTTGGGCAACACTAAATGTGGGTAATAAGCAATTTGGATTTAGATATGACCTGCGAACTAAGAGAGGCACTATTTTGTATGCGCGTTTTCTTAAAAAAAAGTTGTGAATTCCGAAAGAAAGTTTAAGTTTGTTTCATCGACTTCGAGAAGGCATTCGATCAAGTGCAACCCGATACACTTTTCGATTTTTCACGGCAATTTTTCAAAAATAGGTACTTATTAGTTTTCTCAGGATTAAAAAAATGAATGCATTTAAATAGAATTGGACGAAGATTTTGCGCCTACCCCTTAATACAAGCATTAATAAATATAATAATTTTTCAGGTTTTGATCCGGCTGGTCCTTTATTCATAGCGTCCTACAAAGACAACCGTATAGACAAAGACGACGCAATAAACGTCCAAATCATCCACACCAATGGAGGAAGGCTACTAAAGCTGGGATATTATGACCCATGTGGAGATTCTGATTTTTATCCTAATGGAGGACGAACGCAACGAGGTTGTGAATGTGACCTAACAGGAATTTGTTCTCACTCTCGGTCATACGAACTATACGCTGAATCACTTACTACTGGAGCTTTTGTTGCTCAAAGATGCGACAGCTATTCAGATTACGAAGACGGTAAATGTTACGGACCAAAAGTCAGCATGGGAATGTTCCCAATTGATAAAAAGTAAGTATTTGCATTCTTCTTGAGCCTGTTTACATCCACTTTTGGACAGAGGCTTCCCATGAACTATCCGCTCTTCTCGTCACCCTAGCCATCGTTTTTATGGTCTTCCTCTACTACGACTGTATTCGCGTGGTCTCCAATGTACAATGTTTCTCGTGCATATTATGCATTAGTACAGTCAAACCCGCTTATTGGAATAGCCTTCGTGCCAGGCAGAAATATTCTTATAACCGGGATATTCCAATAACCGATCATTGGTGGCTAGTCGAAATAAGTTTACCGAATATACGTAATAATGGTATTTACATACTATGCCAATATGTAGTTTTACACACTATGCCAATTTATATAATATATATTATGTAGGTACCTATATGGATTTGTCTTTTGATGTCAATCATACAGTAGTATAACTACTGCTTAATTATCTATGTATTAAATACCAAATTACATTATATATTATGTATGTGAATGAATACAGTAATTAATGTGAAAAGTAATTGAAATATTTGCAATAATATGTAGATATGTAAATATTTTCGTATTAAAATGCAAATAATAAAATTACTTATTTTTTTTTTGAGAAATCATCGGTAATTTGTGCTTTATTGTTGTTAATCCTTGTGGTCATCCTTAATCCATTTGGTTGAATCGAAGTTGTATTGGCGGCAATAAATGAATTGTTACAACCTCACGTCGCGCGTCGGGTTAAAGTAAAATCTTTTCTTTTCAAAATTAACAAAGCCATGATTCACTTCTTGCAAACAAGTAGGTAGGTACTCTTTGGGTGAATTCTAAATAAACTGCTTCTAACAATTTATAACAGTGTTGTAACAGTAGAAAGTGTTTGGTAATGTGTATGTATAATAGAACTTTGTAGACAAATAAAAATTACTTTATGACCCATGACTTTGTCGGCTAAAGATCGAATTGGTACTCCTACCAAAGTAATAAATATTTATTACCTACTTATTAAGAAACCCTAACAATATAAACCAGCACTACAGGTGTTATACAGATTTAAATTTTTAGTAAATTGTACAAAAAAAATTATTGGATGACGTAAAATATATTCTATTAAGAAGTATTGTATAATTAAAATATATTCCAATAAAAGGATAAATTTATTAAGGAGTAAATGAAAACGTTTCGGGACCTGGAATTTATATTCCATAAACCGGGATATTCTTATATCAGGGATTCTAATAAGCGGGTTCGACTGTAGTAAAATTAGCTATAGGTAGCGTCGTAGGACGAAACCTGAAATTCATATACAGGGTGCCCAGAGACTCTCCTGACAAACGAATACCACATATTCCTCAGATCTTGTCCAAAAATAAAGCTTCCTAAGGGAGCTAGAGCTCTTTAAATATGGCGCCTGGTAATTAGTTTTTCTTTAAATATCCCTAAAACGCTTCTGTTTAGAAAAATTAAAATTGGTACGAAAATTGTAAAAATTCAATTTTTTATTTGGCTTTGTAAGTTATAACTATTTTTTTGCTTTTATTTGTTTCAGTGCTTCTGGTACCTACTACCTTAATACCAACAGTCAGTCCCCATATGCTCGAGGTTAAATGTGTTTATTTTAATAAAGAATTAGGTATGTTATCAATAAAGCTTATAGTAAATTCTTGGTTTTTATTTTTTATTATAAAGCTAATACTAGCTTATACTAAAATATTTCATACCAAAGGGTACTCCCCGTTAAAATAGGCAAAATGCCCTCACTCCCAGAATTCAATTTTTTTAGTTTTTTACGTTCTATGCAATTAAAAAATGAGATAACGCGGATTTTTAGCTCGCCACCCCCCTTACCCCTCCCCCACAACCAAAAAGGTAGATTTTTAGATTTAATTTTTTTTAGTTGGGTTGTAATTGATTTAAAAATTTCAAAAAATTCATTCATATATCTAAGACTTTTACAAAACATGTCCATTTTTTATGGACCCGTAGGTCGAGTGTACATAACCTCAAAAATTTTTTTAACTTTTTTAAAGCTTATAATTTTTTCTTGGAGGGGGCTGCGGGTCCAATTTTTTTTGCATTTCGTGTATTTTATCAAAATCTATCTCTATGTTTTTTTTAGATTTTACCATCTCCTGCGCCATCTTGAAAAATCCGGACAACTGTTTTTTTAGGGGGTTTTTGGGGATTTTCTCCATTTTATAGACTGCAACATAGATCAACTCAAGGTTTTATTAATAGATTATGTATAATTTGAAATAACTGAGTATTTTAGGACTATCAAAAATTGGGCAAAACACGATTAAACCCCACAAACACCATGTTTTTTTAAGTTATGTAAGGGTTTTTGCCGGCTTAATGATATTTTTTGAGATCAATACAGCCTAAATATTTTTTTTTCAATTTTTTACTTTATACGTGATTAAAAAATAAGACTCATCGCATTTTTAGCCCACCACCCTCTCCCCCTGCCACCACAAAAACGTCAATTCTTCTATTTTTTTTATTTAGTTAAGTTGCAATTAATTTAAAAATTTTATGAGGCTTCTACAAAACATATCTATTTTTTATAGACCCGTAGGTCAAGTGTACACATAATACCTTAAAATTTCTTTTTATTTTTTTAAAACGTATTTTTGACTTCGATCGATACTTGTTTTATCGATATTTTTTTAACACGTCCAATGAATTGTACATCTCTCTCGCGGACGGCCGCCTCAATACGTGCTTAGCGCTCATTTTTAATTATTAAAATTAATAGTTAGTAATAAAATAATGACAAAAGTTTCTTCAGGCTCTTGTAGGAGGGCTTTAAACTTTGATTTGGTCACTTTCTGACTTTCCCAATAATAATTTTTAATAGAGTTATTAATCATTCGTGTTTTTCAAATTTTAAATCGCGTGTAACTCGACAACAGTCAATTTTAGAGCAAGATGGCAAGAGACCTTTTTTGATTTTTTAAATTCGTTTAAAAAATTGTTTTAACAATTTTCCGACAGCGGTATAGCGGCACCTTGTGAATTTGTTTAAAGGACCTGTTTTTGAGTAAGTTTGTGCAAAAAAACAAATCGGAATAATTTACCGAACGAGGACAAGCACACATCGTGGACTATTTGCATTATGAGCCAAATGTAGATGGTTTGGAAAACATTAAACGATAGATATCTATGTCTTGTATATATCTTGTAAATGCGAGTTGCGCAAACGGCAACATAACCATAGGCTCTTCTGTTGTTCGCATGTAGCTGCCATAATATAATATTTATGGCATGGCAGATATTCTACAAAAATCATTAAGCCAGCAGAATATCTTGCAAAACTCTTTTACAATACAGATGTTATACCTGTAATAGACGAAGACAGAACTTTTAAGTGTAATACCAACGAATATAACTCTCCGAATACTCTATGAATGTGTAATATTTTCCTCATTCTTTTTATGGTGTTTTACGTGGCAGTAAACGTGAAGCAAAATGACATTATAGGCAGAGATACATATAGGTTATGTAGATGGTACACGCACATGTTTGAATAATTAGAATATGTATAATGTAAGGTAATATTAGGGTACCTACTAAATACAAACTAATGAACAAAGAACAAAATATTTTGATTCACAAAACTACAAGAAGTATGATATATTAAAATGTACATTTTGTAATTTATAATTTAATAATTATTAACTATTCTAAATGGGAAATAAACCACAATTTAACTAAAACATGATTTTATTAACGTTTCGACGTCCACCACGGACGTCTTTGTCAAATACAAAATATTAATAAATTAAACAAAAATGTTGCTTGGTAAAAAATCTTATCTTAAAAATATCTAATAATTTAATTTAATCTGACTTATTTATATAGATCGCCCCAAACCCTTTTTTCAGTGAGTCACAGATTATCGAATTCTCTCTAACGCATTACAGATGGAAAATAAAATCATTTTTAGTTAAATTGTGGCTTATTTTCCATTTAGAATAGTTAATTACAAAAATGCCACAAAGAAATAGCTTTAGAACAACATTTGCGATTTAATTGCAAAGCCAACTTAAAAAAAAAATAAAATCGAAAAATTTACGTTTTTGGGTGTGGGGGAGAGGTAATAGGGGAAGTGGGCTAAAATTGCGGTGAGTCCTAATTTTTTAATCACATAGAACGTAAAAAAATAAAAAAAAAATATTCAGGCTGTATCGATCTCAAAAAATATGATTAGACCCGCAAAAACCCTTACAAAACTTTAAATAAATAAAAAATAAAAGAATTTACGTTTTTGTGGGGATAGGGAGAGGAAGTGGTGGGCTAAAAATGCGATGGGTCTTATTTTTAATCACATATAATGTAAAAAAATTAAAAAAAAATATTAAGGTTGTATCGATCTCAAAAAATATCATTAGGCCCGCAAAAACCCTTATATAACTTAAAAAACATGGTTTTTGGGGGGTTTAAAAGTGTTTCGCCCAATTTTTGATAGTCTTAAAATACTCAATTATTTCAAATTATGCATAATCTATTAACAAAATTTTGAGTTGATCTATATTCCAGTATATAAAATGGAGAAAATCCCCAAAAACCCCCTAAATAAATAATTTTCCGGATTTTTCAAGATGGCGCAGGTGACGGAAAAATCTAAAAAAATCATGGAGATAGCTTTTGATAAAATACACAAAATGCAAAAAAATTGGACCTACAACCCCCTCCAAGAAGAAGTTATAAGCTTTAAAAAAGTTAAAAAAATATTGAGGTTATGTACACTCGACCTACAGGTCCATAAAAAATGGATATGTTTTGTAGATATCTCAGATATGTGAATTTTTTTAAATTTGTAAATCAGTTGCAACCTAACTAAAAAAAATTAAATCTAAAAATCCACTTTTTTTGTCTGTGGGGGGAGGGATAAGGGGGGTGGCGAGCTAAAAATCCGCGTTATCTCATTTTTTAATTGCATAGAAAGTAAAAAAAAATTAAAAAAATTTAATTCTGGGAGTGAGCGCATTTTGCCTATCTTAACGGGGGGTACCCTTTGATTGTCCAAACAATTTTTTTTATTTACTACTTCTTTTGTATGTTAAGTATTGTTCTTCGTCTTCTTTTAGATGATGACATTTCCCCTGGGAGGTGTGGCTGATAAGTTTTCTTAACGCTATATCAATTTTTTTCCTCCTTTTCGTCCCTGATCAATTTTTTAATTTCTCTTTTGTTTTCTTTCTTTCTTCCTGACTATTTCGAGTTCTTGTTGGGACTAGGTTTTCTTTGACCTTCCTTTCTTTTTGTTTAACTCTTTTGACCAGTGTACTCTCTTCCATTCTGCAAATGTGTCCATACCAACTTAGCTGTTTCTTCTCCCTAGTATTTATTATGGATTCCTGTTTTAATTCAATTCTCATTTCCTCCTTTCTAATTCTACCAAATTTTTTTATTCCTGTTACTCTCCTGAGGTATATCATCCGTGTTAAATTCATTACTAACGTACATAGATTGTCTCATTCATTTTTCACTTGTGTATAGTAACTATTACTGGTATGGCTGTCGCTTTATACACATGTTATTTCCTATTTTCTTCCTATCTAGTTATGCAATGATCTAATTTGTTCGCTTTCTTGTTCTATTTTCTATTTAAACATATATTTTCCATGAATTGTTATTATACCTTCTTGGTATTTAAATGTTCTCTCTCTCTCTTTCTCCCTTTCTCCTTCTCTCTATATTTCTTGTCGTTTGCCGTAGCCTTTTCATGTATATAAATGAGGGGATTAGATGCTAAGGGGTACAAGTGATAAAATGGTTTAGTTGAGAAAAACGAAGTCAAAGTTAAATTTATTAATCACTTAATGTATTAATGAACTTAATATACTTATGAATTCACTTTTACTGAATTCACAGTTATGAAATCACTTATGAATTAATCACTTATGTACTTTCTTTGAATTAATTTTATACATTTGATTTATCTAGTTGTAAAAGTTTTTGTAAAGTTAGTATTTATTTTCATTAAAAATATTTGAAATTTTAAAAAAACCTTCGCACTTGTACCTCTCTGCTTCAAATTTTGCACTTGTTTCTCTTTGCTACTTACTACTTGAGTACCGTACGAATTTCTTAAGTAAAAGGAAAGAAAAATTACGTAAAAATTAAACGTTTTTAATTATGAAAAATTACTTGGTACATTTTGTGTTATTATTTCACTTATTTTGTATACTTTTTTAAGAGCTTGATTTGTAAAGATTCTAAGCGATTCACTAAAAATAATATCAAACACCTTATAGGTAAAGGGACACGAGTGTAGTTATACCTGTTTGCCGCAAACGCTTTTTAAATATTTCGTAAGTAGTCAAACTAGAACCTGCGATATGTCGCCACTAGTAGTTTAATTTACCTGTATCTCTTTGCCACTAAATTTTTAGTACTATCTAGTATTATTTTCTGCGCTTAACTCAGTTTACAATATTTTGTTAATTGTACCCCTTAGCATCTATTCCTCTCAAATGTAGTATATCAATGTATTATATAAAATCATATAATTTACAGTCTGTATGAACCAATAACTTCATTTTGGAAAAAAATGTTGGTTCCTTGTTACATAACGGGAACCAATTTTACTCGCATACATGCAACCAAGTTAATATACCGTGAATACTTTTGATCTTAGTACCTTTTTAATTTATTTTTTATTGTAAAATATATATTTTCTATAACCTTTAACTACACGCACTGGCGTATTTTGTACGCCAGATATAAGAATTCTACTGCAAATATATTTAAAAATTTAATTTTTGACCTTGTTTATCTACTTAACCTATCACTGGAATGTGCTTTACAATTGGTTTTAGTTTCGTTATAATCGTCATTCTAAGAAGATCGTAATTTACATTTTGGTATTAATTTGTTGTTTAAGGCGGTGGACAATATACGCCACGATTATAGTAATATAAGGAGGTATCCGAATTGTGTCCAAAATTTTGAGGGATTTTCAGGTAATATCGCTAATGTGTTTTGTAGGTCAATTGCGTTCCGTTTCTAACAATAAAATTTAATCCTACACAGTATTACCTGGGTTTACAGGGTTTACGTAATTAGTTTCTTACTAAAAATAAGAGAAAGTGGAGGTTAACTTGATAGGGTGGAATTTTTAAAATTGCAGTTTATTTCCAAAGAGTAAAGAGTGAACTTGACAATCTCACCGCGCAATGGATTTTGAAATGATGTTAAGTGAACGGGGAAAACCACTTACAGTTTTTCAAAAATTCTAATTTAGAAAGTTTCGTGAATTAAAAAAGTTTGGTGAAACTGTGTGGTATTGTACAAATAAAAAGTGTAAAACAAAACAAATACATTAAATAATGTGTTTTCAAAAGTTAGTGGTGAACACAATCATGAGCTTGCTGAAGAAGTATTAATTCGCCAGAAAGTTAACAATTCTCTTAAAAGAAAAGCAACAGAAGATATTGCGGAACGACCTGCAAAGTTGTTACACAAGGAAATCGAAAAGCAAAGCGAAGTACTTACCTCTCTGTCAACAAAAGATGTCCAATACATAAAAAAGAACATTAATCGCACGCGATTGAAAACGGTTCCAAAATTGTAAAAATCAGCCAAGGATGTCAAGAATTTTTGAAACAAATTGAAATATTTACTATCAAAAATAAACAGTTTTCGTTGATTAATGATGAACAGTTTAATATTGTTGTTTTTTCATGGCTGTCTAATCTTTGATTTATGTGTAACAATTCCACTTTATTTATGGATGGAACATTCGATTATTGCACAAAGTTTTTTTTTCAAATGTTTAAATTACATACATTGATTAATGACACTTATGTTCCGGTTGCATTTTGTTTGTTACCTAATAAGCAAAAATTCACTTACAAATCATTATTGGAATTATTAAAGAAAAAATGTCAAGATTTGGGATGCAATTTAAATCCAACGAAAATACTGATTGATTACGAATTAGGTATCCACTCCAGCGTGCGAGAAGTTTTTTAGGAAGCAAATGTTGTTGGTTGTCGATTTCATCTTGCTCAAGCTTGGTAAGTAATACGTATAGCAATGTAACTGGCAAATAGTAGATTGTTAAGAAAAACTTGAGTTATGACGTCATCATATTTTTTTGCTGTAAAACTAAACATTTCCATATGTTTATTTCAAACTTCACTGTAATTTCTTTTTTCAAATATTTATTTTTTTAATTTTTTTTTACAAAAAACAGCATTTGATATAAGTTAAAACAAGAATTGTAGGTAAAATATCTTCAAAAAAATTTATTTTTTTACATAAAAAAAAGATGTCGTCATAACCTCTGTCAAAAAATCGGCTCCTAAATATTCTCATTATTTTTTAAAGATGTATTTTTTTATAAAATTTGAACTGTTTCAAACTTTTTCTTGAATGCAAGTACTTTCTGAAATAAAGAATTTATTCTATAATCTTGTTACAGGTGGCGTAAAGTACAAAATGTGGGGTTGAGTTCTGAGTATAAGAACGAGAACTCAGAAATAGGTAAATGGCTGGAGCATATTTTTGGCCTAATGTATCTTCCTCCGAGCCAAGTTGGAGATTGTTTCGTGGAAGATTTTATGCCTGAAAAACCAGATGATCATCGAGTTGACGCATTTGCAAACTATCTAGTTGAAACGTATATCTAAGAGGAGTCCACATTTCCTTCACAAATTTGGGCAAAGAATAGAGCATCTATATATAGAACAACTAATTCTTGTGAGGGATTGCATTCAAAATTTAAAAATTATTGTTTGTCTCCACATCCTAATATTTTTTTGTTTGTTGAAACATTAAAGCGCATTTAAACCGATTCTTATATAAAAATAAATTCTGTTAAACAAAATATTTCTAGAAATGTAGATAAAGCTACCTCCAGCAAATATATTTTTCTCGAACAGAAAATTAACCAGTATAACAGGGGTAAAATTTCAAGATACAATTTCGTTAAAGGTGTTAGTTATAAATTCGGTGCTTTTTAATATAATATATTATATAAAAATAATAAAAATAAACTGTTAGTTGATATTACGTTTCTTATATTTCCCTGCTTACCTAATATTTATTAAGCTATCCTCTGACCGCAATTGGGTTGGCTAATTAAGGAATGAAACGCAATTCGGACTAGACGTTACCGGTGGCCAGGTAAGCAAAATATTTGGGACGCAATTCGACAAGGCCCAAGAAACGGAACGCAATTCGGACTAGACGTAATAAGTAGTAATATAAGTACATCTTTCAATTGTTTTTTAGCTATTATGGTACAAAATATATTTTTCTTTATTGGTAATAGATCTTCTTCTTCTTGTGCCACTCCTATCGGAGATTGGAAATCATCAAGGCTACCCTGACTTTGTTTACAGCTGACCTAAAAAGTTCATTAGTGGTGGTAATGGATATTCTCATGTAGAAGATCACATTTTTAAAAATTAAAATATTAAAATTAAAAATTTATTTGTAATTTTATTTATTATGGAATTAGATTCCAGTTATTAATCTCAATTGGCTTACTGAGAAGGACCCCGAAGGAAGTATTCGCTGATGCCAAATAAGGTTTTTTTTTCTAACAAACAACTAAGTGTATTTTTTCAAAAAAAAAATAAACAGCTGTTTTTAAGTGTATTTTCTTGTGGCGTATAAAGTACGCCAATGTTATAACTCGATGTGCGGGTAGTTAAAGGATAATATAAGATTGTAAAATAGATAAACTCAGAGGGTTATGGAGCGCCAGATGTTGAGTGTCTCCCTGAGGGACCGAATCCCAAACGAAGAAATACGTCGTAGAACAAAAACAACGGACGCCGTCGAAAGAATCGCGTCGCTCAAGTGGAATTTGGCAGGACATGTCGCCAGATTGTCAAAAAACCAACAAGGATGCAAGCCGCACCAAACAGAGACAGATGGAAAGAGCTGAGGGAGACCTATGTCCAGCAGTGGACGCGTACGGGTTGATTATGATGAGATAATATTTTTGCCCGTTAAAATTTAGTTTTATATTAAATAAAACATAATGATACAAGTATCATAAAAAAATGTTAAAAAACTGGCAGGAGTAAATATTATTAACTTTTGCTTCTTGACATTTTTTTAATTGTTGGTCATGTACAATTTTATCTAGTGACTTGTTATCAATTGTATAGTATATGAACCATTTTTAATGATTAATACCATTTTTAAAATAATTAAGTATTCAGTATGAAAACTTTGATAGTCCAAGTTGTGTTCTATGCTATTGTCATAAACAGCGCACGTAAGTTATATAATCTAGATCTAGATAGCTTCTTTTTGATTCTGTAAATTGACTTAATTAACTCGCTCACAAATGACATTTTTGATATAATATATTATGCGGTCAATTTGAGTTCACGGATCAATCCGTGCTTTAAAACAGTTTTGAATTCAGCTACGATTATGTCTTATTATCTGTGCAATTTTTTTAATTAAATTAATTGAGACAAAAAGAAGAATGTATATAAATTATTTAAAGGAAAATACACTTTTACTGCTCTCGAAAAAAGAAAAAAATGTTAATTTGAAAAATAGACATTGCTTTTCGCCTTAATCAAATGTTCAAACTGCTAAGGGACAGGTGGGTGGCAGCTTTAATATTAAATTTAAGCTAAAAATAATATTTATTTATCAAATAAACATTTTTCCTTTTTTTCGGACAACAGTAAAATGTATTTCAAATTAAATGAACTATATAGGTACATTCTTCTTTTGGCTTCAATTAATTTAATTTTTTTTTGACGACATGGTGCACAAAAATTTTTTTTTTGTGCACCCTGTACAAATAATTATATTAATATGTTGAATGGGTTGCATATTATGTGAGTTCATTTTAAATGAATAAAGTAAAGAAACACAGACATACTCACAATCTTTGTGAGTACGTCTGTGTTTCTTTACTTCATTCAATTATATTAATATTTATATTAGTGAATAGACGATTTAATAACCTTTCGAATAAGCTATCACACGAACCCTATCCTTATTTAAAAAAATCATCAAATACGTCACCACGTCAAGAAGGATGACGTCACTATTATTACATATATATATATATATATATATATATATATATATATATATATATATATATATATATATACTATGATATGATATATATACACTAGTATGATATATGGACACTAGAAGTCATCCCAGAAGATTAAAAATTATTAATCATACTTCGTATTTTTAAGGGAGGAGACAAACGACTCTGTGAATATTGTAGGGGCATAACAGTTTTAAATGTCATCTAAAAGATATTATCAGGAATATACAGCCGGTTGGAATCTTTCTTGGAAGGAATGATTAGTGAATAGATACCAATGCAGTTTCAGACCAAAGAGGTCAACTACAGACCAAATACATATATGTTAAAAGATATAAATGAAAATTTACTATGACTATAACTAGGGAGAGAATTTTATGCTAAATGCATATTGTTTGCATATTTCGCATATTTGAGAACTTTACCAAATTTTGCATATTTTTAAAGAAACGTGCATATTATGTGTCTATTTATAAACATTTTTGTCCAAACGAAAAAATTCTAATTTTTTTAATTCTACACAAAATATTCCTCCGCACATTATGTCATATCTTTTTTAGATCTACTTGAAGTCGGCCCATTCACTATCTTTTCGGTTGTTCTTAGAAAACACCCAATTTTTACCCAAAAAGTGCGTATAGTAAGCCGTCATAAAATTATTGTAGGATGTTAAATACCCATTGTTAAGGAAATTTTTACACCTCTAAACATCGTTTTACGATTCTCTAACGGAAATTTAAATATGATTTAAATCAGATCCCGTAAATCAGTAAAATTAGTCACCTTTAGTCGGTCAATGTGAATGTTTAGTTTTTGTGTAAAAGTACTTCTGTCTGTGAATAGTTCAATATGCCGAAATATTCTAGCCTGGTTTATTCCCAGATCAGAACCTATCCCCAGTTCCTTTACACTAATGGAAAACCATTCTGCAAAACATGTAGTAAAATGGTGAGTTTAAGATTACTTTTTTCCTCTCTTTTTCTTCAAAAAATAATATTTTGCTGCATCTTCAACATTTTAAGTTTAAACAGTGTGAAAAAGTATGTGTTATTGTCGTAGATACCATCTCAGTGAAAATTTTCGGTTATCAAATTCAAAATGCAAGAAAATGGGAGAATGGAAAGTTGATTATTTACCCATTGACATTAGGCAATAATAGTTGATGACTTCATCCAATGAACAATGTAAATTTAATTCTGATTTATGCGAGGCGATGATTTGTGCAAACTACCTTTGCAAAAACTGGAAAATCCTATGTTTAAAAGTTTTTGGAGATATATTCCAAGAAAAGTGTTCCCGATGAAGGTACATTGAGAAAAATTTACGTACCTCAAATTTACAACGATACCATATAAAAATCAATTAAGATAGTGGAAAATCGATACATTTATTTTATTGTAGATAAATTATGTGGTTTCTCAAAATCTGCATGTTTGAAATTATTGTGCATATCTTGCGCATATTTCGTATTTTTTTACTGTATATGTATGCGCATATTTCTTCAAAATTTCTGGCATATAAATCCGCTCCCTAAATATAACATACCAATTTACAACTTGTATATCGATTTAAACGGGCGTTTGATGGAGTAGATACACAGAATATGTTAAAGCAACTATCTATGTTAGGGATACCTAATAAGTTAGTTAAAAGACTGACTTATGAGGACTTCAAAGTCTTGGTGAGAATAGATAGAGATATGACAGAGGCATTTGATAATAAAAATGGAGTAAGACAAAGTGATGCCTTATCAACAACACTTTTCAATCTAACTTTGGAAGCTGTTGTTATAAAATTGGATATGAACGGCTGTGTTAATATAAGAGCCATAGTAAACCGAAACAAAAAGGTATTAAGCGAAAAAGCTATAGAGCGGAAACGAAAAGTTGCTACATTTGATCTATATATAAATGAAAGTAAAACAAAATACAGGGTGTTTGGTAAAGAATAGGCCATAGCTTAACCTCAGGTTCCTAAGGTTAAAATATGCCGATTTAAGCTAACTTAAATTAGTACAAAGTTTATAATAACCGAGATACAGGGTGTCAAAGTTAAACTTTTTTTTATTTATTATTGAATATTTCCTGAAAGGTATGAGATAACAACATGAAATTTGGTATGTGGGGTTTTTTGGGTCGAGAAAACAAAATTTCCTACCAAAAATTATGTATTTGCCAAAGGGCGCCACATACGCCTTTCAGCACTCATTTATTACGTTCAATTTTTTTATCCCCCACTCTGTTTAATTTTGATATTAAGATTTTTATTGTCCTATTAGTTTTACTTAAAAAGGTATACTTCTTTTATCTCCCTAAACTCAACCGTTTTCGAGATAAACGCATTTTAAATCTGCGATACACTATCATTTTTAGCATAATATCATTGTAGTTACACCCGAAAAATAACATAAAACCATAAAATTATCCAAAATTGATATTAGCATGATATTATGCTAAAAATGATGGTGTATCGCAGATTTAAAATGGGTTTATCTCGAAAACGGTTGAGTTAAGGGAGATGAAAAAGGTATACCTTTTTTAAGTAAAACTAATAGGAGAATAAAGATTTTAATGTCAAAATTATACAGAGTGAGGGATAAAAAAAAATTGAACGTAATAAATGAATGCTGAAAGGCGTATGTGGCGCCCTCTGGGCAATACATCATTTTTGGTAGGGAATTTAGCTTTCTCGACCCAAAAAACCCCACATACCAAATTTCATGTTCTTATCTCATACTTGTCAGGAAATATTCAATAATAAATAAAAAAAAGTTTAAATTTGACACCCTGTATCTCGGTTATTATAAACTTTGTACTAAAGTAAGTTAGCTTAAATCGGCCTATTTTAAACTCAGGAACCTGAGGTTAACCTATGGCCCATTCTTTACCAAACACCCTGTATATAGAATGCTCAAAGACGAATCCAGGAGAATCTGAAGGTAGTTAACGTTAATATATGCCCTTAATGTACATACACCTTACTCCCATACATCAGAACTGGCTCCACGAATGCCTTTCCTATTCGCATTTTTGTTTCTTTCGTGATAATTTTATTTCACCAAATGGAATTTAAGCATCCTATTGCTTTTCTGCTTTACTCTATTCTTCGTCGCATTTTTGTTTTTTCCAGACCTTCTCTAGTTACTATCACACCCAGGTATAATAAAACTTGTGCACCTTCCAAACTGTTAAGGGTCGCGTCGTTTTCATCATCTGTCATTTTAACCGATACTTATTTTATTATTATTGTAAGATACTATAACTTGCTTAAGTTTCTGCTTAAATTAGTTGTCAGATTTTTTACCTTAAATGTTTCAGCAACTGATGAAGATGAACAGTCCAACGATTTAGAAAACTTCTTGTACGAGGACAGAGACGGCAACGTTCAAGTAGAGTATCTCAAACTAGATACTCCTGTAAAACTCAGGTCCTCCGCGTCCGATGTAACATATTTTTTCTTCAGTAAAACTAACTCTGACAGTGGCGTAGAGATTCACAACAACAATGTAGAGAAATTGGCCACGACATCATTTACACCAAAACGAGAAACTATTTTTGTCGTCCATGGATGGTTGGGAAGCTATGAATCAGATGTTAACTCACTAGTCAGAGAAAATATGTTAAAGAACCACGATGTTAACATATTTGTCGTCGATTGGAGTCCAATTGCCTCAGATCAATACATATTTGCACAGGTAAAAAATAAATAAATATATTATCTATGGTCAGAGTAACAGGAGAAATTGAAAATAAACTGAGATATAAAATTACCACAGATTGCTGTAATATAATGACTTGGTCTAATACACGACAAGTAATATTTTCCACCGTTTCAATGGTCCAGGAACCGAAGCTTTTCACCTCGCAATTTTTACAGGAGGGATCGATTTGCTTGAAAATTTGAGAATAAATAGTGGATAATCCAAGGATCAAAATATATATGATGCCGAAAGGCGCTTTTACCATGGTGGTTGCCACCCCATCTCGGGGGTGGAAATTTTTATTATATTTTGACCGCAAAAGTTGATAAAAACATTCATTCTAAGCAACAAATGTTCTACACTTTTTTTGCTAAAATTAATAGTTTCAATTTAATCGCTATCGAAGGTGTTAGTTTTATATCGAAAAATTCAATGTTTTTCGATTGTTTACTTATTTACCATTCACTCAATTTTTACCGCAAAAAAAAATTGTTTCAAACCAAGTTCTTGGGAATTAAATAACCTACAATTTAATGTTGAAACATTTTTTTGTATCTCTGTTGCTAATCTTTCTATTCTGAAAAAGTGGCATTTTTACTAAACTACAATAATTCGTTATTCGCTTTTAACCCCAGTTTTTTAAACCCAGTTTTTATTCTAAGCTAGTCAAACTTCTAGAATCTATTAATAATACATAAATAAAGAAGAATGAATAAGACCAACGACTAAAAATACCGCTAACTTACATTATTATGCTTCCAATTGGATTTCTCCTTTTTTTGTTCAAAAACTATATTGATTTTTTAACCCTAACTTTTTTATTTTTTATCTTAGAAAGTTTGGTAAAGAAGAATTTTGTAGGTTTTTACAAGATCTATGAGGCTATTGATATTAAATCCATTTCATATACTCCGTCATAAAAATAGGTGACTTTGAAAGGGTTGGTAAAGTTGGTTTTTGCATGTTATTTCAAGTTTTAATTATCAATAGCTCACTCAATTTTTGCCGTAGAAAAAATTTTTGCAACCAAGTTCTTGGGAATTAAATATTCTACAATTTGATATTGAAACCATTTTTTGTATCTGTGATGCTAATCTTTCTATTCGGAAGGAAAGGGAATTTTTTACCAAAATACAAAAATTCGTTATTCGCTGTTAACTCCATTCTTTTAAAAACTAATAATTCTAAGCCCGTCATACTTCTGGAATCTAATAGTAACACATAATAAAAAAGGAAGACAAAATAAGGTAACAGACTAATTTTAATTAGAGTGGTGATTATAGGGATTATAGTTCTTTTCACTATTCACTTTCACTTTCATTTTCATTTTTCATTTTCATTAAGTCACTTAATTTTTGAGCTAGAGACCTTTTTTATTTCTGTGGATAGATATGTTTAAATACTTTAAATTAGTTTCAACATATTATCCTCGAAAAATGCCTAGTTTTCCCGTCTTTTGACTTTGAAACTACAATATTTAGCATTTGACGAAGAAGAGCTAACATATAATAAAGTATAGCTCGATTACTATTGGTCTTAAAGAAAATAAAAAAACGGTTTTGTTTATTTTTTCAAAAGGTACAAGTTGTTTTGATAAAACGAAAACTTTTTGAGTTATTAGCAGAAAACTGATTGAAAACATTAATTTTTTCGATATAAAACTAACACATTTGATAGCGAATAAATCGAAATCTATTAACTTTATGAAAAAAATGTATAGAGCGTTTTTTGCTTAAAATGAATATTTTTACCAACTTTTGCGGTCAAAATATAATAAAAAATTTCCACCCCAGTGATGGGGTGGCAACCACCCCCATGGTAAAAGCGCCTTTCCGCATCATATATATTTTTATCCATTCTGTAAAAATTGCGAGGTTTTGTCCTATTTGGAGCTTCATTACTTGGACTACAATCATATATGACTGAAATTACGATTGAAAAAGCTTTGGAAGCTTTTCTGACAACATATATGTAAAGCTTATACATTCTCGGTGCATTTAATATTGTTTCAACAGTGCTTCTCCTTCTCCCACTGCTTGCAACGATTCAAAAAACTTTTTTTAACGTTTTAATCCCGTCTATTTCAGAGGCTAGAAACTTTAATTTTTTTAAAACTTTTGTGAAACCTAGTACACATAAAAATCAATTTTGCTTAATGACGACTGAAATTTTTGATGTTAGTTTGTTATTTACCAAATGAACATTCTATTCCTATACAAAGCGGCGTTATTGAAATGCCTCCCACTTTTTCAGGTAAATATTTTCATACATGAAATGCCTCCCAGGTACGATCGAAATGCCTCCGTTTCGTTAATCGTTTAGGCTGATATTTTGTCTATTTAATCTCTGTATAATGAGACAGTGTTGCCAAATCATAATTTAAATAGGTACTATCTATCTATTTTGATTTATAAAAAATGGACATTATATTCCTCTTGTCTTTTGTTTGCTTCAAGATAAAAAGTCATCTTCATAATATATTATCTCGCTTTTAAATATATCATAGAAGAATGATTTAAAATTAATTGTCCTGTATCCCCTAAAGTAATACTTTCAGACTTTGAAATTTCCATTCATAATAGTATCCGTATGGCATTTCCTGAAGCCGATCTTCATGGATGTCGCTTTCATTTGGGTCAGGCATGGTATAGAATGGTTCAAGCACTGGGCTTACCTCCAGTACCTCCAGAATACCAGAAAAAAAGATGTTGACTTAACTGAAATTACGAATTTTTTTATTTATATTTTTTTGTCTTTCATTCTTACATCCTGAAGATGTGAGCGATTTCCTTGCTATAGATTTGGCAGAAATTAAACAAATCGATGAAAGAATCACCCAGTTTTGTGATTATCTTGTTCATAATTACATATCTGAAAATTCGACATTTCCTCCACATCTTTGGGCTGAGCAATATTCATCCTTACAAACAACCCCAAACACATGCGAAAGTTTTCATTCCAAGTATGTATAATTGGACCGCGTTATGTAATAACGGATTAACCGCCAAAAGTCCAAAATCGAGATAATAGTGCCATATTGCAGCTAGGGTGCAAATCTATGTATAAAAATATGTTTTTTGTAAATAAATTTAAAAAAAAAGCTGTTTTTAAATGCCTGTATTAAGCGACATTTTTTATTTTATTAAAAAAATCTCACACTAGGATTTGTAATATCGAACTAAACGCCAATAATGGTACATAATCCATTGTCATAAACAAAAATCCGCATATTTTTAAGTGTAATAACGAATCAAGCGCCATGAATAGTCGGTTAATTCTTTATTACAAAACATAACATATTTACTAACGTTTAAGATATCAAATTAAAAGACATCCTTTGTCAGGCAACATCAGATTAAGCGCCAAATATGTCTCTTAATCCGGTATTCGGATCTTAACTCATGCATATCTTAAGAAATCATTAACGAATTAAGCGACATTTGATCGAATAACTTTTAAAATATAAATTATTTTTAAAAAATTTTAAAGACATGTAAAAGTCTATTTACAGTTGCATTACTATATTAAATATGAAACATGTCAGTACTATATTTTAGAAATAGTACCAAAAACAAATTTAAAATCTTTAAACCGATTTATCTAAAAACTACATTTTGGCGCTTAATCCGCTATTACATAACGCGGTCCAATTGTTCCTTCTACTGCCCTCATCCTAAAATTAATAATTTTATTGATATAATTTTACGATTTCAAATAAATACCTACATTAAAATGAATTCTGTTTCGACACCAAAAAAAAATTGTTGCGGAAAGTACAGCAAAAATAAAGTTTCTAAATGAAAAATTTTTAGAATTTAGAGAATGTAAAATAAATAGATGAGAATTTGTAAAAGTAGGTAGTACCTATCATATAAATTTAGGAAAAATATTTTGTAACTTTATATTTCTATACACATTTTGTAATATTTTCCAAATAATTTTTTTGTTATGTTATTTTTAATAAATCTATAAAATACTTTTAATGTTTTTGTATTTTTTGTCAAATTATTAATAACAAACAATAATGGTTATTATATTATAATGGTTATAAAATTAATTATATATGTATAAGTTAGTTGAAATTTATAAATCCTGCCTAGTGTCAATAATGTTTAATACATAAAAGTTGAAAATAAAATAAATTAAATAACAAAATCACAAAGTCAGTCACAAAGGTGACTGACGTCATCGAGAGGATAGCCAGGTTGAAGTGGAGATGGGCAGGACACGTAGCCAGAATGACAGATGGGCGATTGACGAAGAGGTTATTGGAATGGAGGCCAAGAGAAGACAAGAGAAGCGTCGGTCGACCGCCTACAAGATGGACTGACGACTTAAGAAAGGTAAATAAAAACTGGATGAGGGCGGCGCAGGATAGATGGGGTTGGAAACGAGGGGAGGAGGCCTATGTTCAGCAGTGGACTTTTGAGGCTGGATGATGATGAAATAACAAAATACTAATTTTACCTCACAATAAAACACTGAAAAACGTGTGTTTTCTATACTTCCACAAAATTTATTACAACTATGTTATTACTACAGCTGTTTCGGCCTTTCTCAACTTGAGAAAGGCACTTTGCCGAAACAGCTGTAGTAATAACATAGTTGTAATAAATTTTGTGGAAGTATAGAAAACAAACGTTTTTCAGTGTTTTATTGTGAGATAAAATGAACTTCCATCAAGTAACGGTCGAATCCATCAATTACTAATTTTACCAAAAATATAAAAAGGGGAGAAGATGTGGCAACGTCTCAACTTCACATAAAGATTAGAAGCATGTAATTTATTTAGAGCTTGGGAGGCAATTCGCATGTGATCATTTTAGCGACAGGTAAGAAACCCTTCTTCGGGAGGCATTTCATATGCGCCCATACTAAACGGGAAGTTTTGTATAAACTTATCTTAACGATCTTAACTCATCTTAATGATCTCCAGAGAAGCATTTTGCAAGGCATTATTTATCTAAAATATCTTCTCGTATAATCTTTTAAGTGTTTTGGCGGGGAAAAAAGATTATAGAAAACAAACAAACAAAAGATTATACAAACAATGATTATAGAAAAAACTTAATCAATAAAAATAAATGGATGACAGACGACATCTTGAAATTGATGGAACAGCGTCGACTGATAAAATCTAATGAAACAGAATATAGACACCTGCAGAGAAGAATAAAAAGGAGATCAAATTAGCGAAAGAAAAATGGATGAGAGGAAGGTGCGACGAAATGGAAGAGGTGATATCTAAACACGACCTATTTAATGTGCACAAAAAACTAAAAGAAATAAGTAACATATTTAAAAAACGGGTTCCTTCTGTACTCGTTGACAATAATAACAAAATTATTTTAAATGAGCACGAAATAAGAAAAGAATGGCAGCTGTATATATCAGAGTTGTTTCAAGATGACAGGAATATTATTGCCGAAGTCTACCAAAACTCTACCGAAGGCCCAGAAATTATGAAATGCGAGGTAGAACACGATATAAATAATGCTAAAATTAGAAAAGCTTGTGGTCCACATGATACACCAACTCAGTTGCTGAAACTAATGGAGGATAATAACATAAAATTAATAGTAAGACTTTAAAATTCAATATATAACACCGGAGTGATTCCCACAGATTGGCTCAAATCCATCTTTGTCGCAATGCCTAAAAAAAATAATGCGACAAAATGCTCAGAATATCAATTAATTAGCCTAATGAGCAACACTCTTAAAATTTTCCTAAGAAGACTTCACAACAGAATTAGACGCAAATGTGAAGAAGATCTTGAAGATAGGTACCCAATTTGGTATTAGAAATGCTATGGGAACCATGGGGGCACTTTTTGCGCTTAACATCCTATTAGAAAAATGCCGTGACCAAAGGAAAAATGATGTATTTGCATGTTTAGTGGACTTCGAAAAGGCATATTTGATAAAGTACAGCATGTAAAATTAATACAAATACTGAAGAATAACGGAATAGATGACAAGGATATAAAAATTTGTACTGGAATCAAACTGCTATCGTAAAAATTGGAGATAACTACACCGATAAAATATCCATACAACGAGGAGTCAGACAAGGGTGCATTTTCTCGCCAACATTGTTCAATATTTACTCGGACCAGTTATTTAAAAAGGCACTTGAGAGACAGCCATATGGAATAAAAATCAACGGGGAACTACTTAATGTGATTAGATATGCAGACGATACAGTAATTCTGTCAGATAATATTGAAGGTCTCCAAATTCTGCTTGATCGCATTCACGAGGTAGGAGAGGAAATGGGCATTAAAATAAACTCAAACAAAACCAAATTTTTAGTGTTAAGTCGTGACTCACATCTCGATGCAAAGCTTCAATTAATCGGATAGTCGAGGAAATGAAGCTGGAAAAAAGGCAAAACCTCGCAATTTTTTCGTCCAGCATCGATTTGTACAAAAATTTGGGATTAGGCTCATTTCACCCTCTAGTTCATTTTCTATATTGAGCCGTTGTACGCTTTTGGTTTTTTAAGGGTGAAAACCCCCCTAATTGTAAAAAATTATAAAATAACATTTTAAACTATAATATTGTCAACATTTGCTTCTTCTTAGTTACATAATTATTATTTTGTGCTTTAAGATATAATATCAATATTTCAACCCTTAAAACCACCCTTGTTGGAGCTATATATGAAAAGTTTACTTATCCTAAAAGAATAATTTCGGTTTGCATCAATTTACATAAAAATTTGGGGATAGGATCATCTTACCCTTTACTTCATATTCTATATCATGCTCAAGGGCGTTGATTATTTTTAGGGGTGTAAACTACCCCTATTGTCAAAAATTATATAACAACATTGTAAACTTTAATGTAGGTAAAATTTGGTTTTGACTGGTTAAATAATGATTGTTTTATGCTTTAGGATATAATATCATAATATTTCAACCCTTCAAAACCACCCTTAATAACATTGAAATTTTTATAAGTTGACAATTTAATAGAACTATACAGAAAAAAAGTAGAACTAAGGAATTACAAAAACATTTATTTACACAAAAATACGAATTTACAAATATATAAAAATACACATACAAATAGTTTTTTAGTCATCCAGTATACGAACCGGCTCTGTGGTATTATATAGGTACATTGAAAATGCTCTATAAGGGGACTATTCGAATTTTTCGAAAAAAAAATTAGTTTTATAAATATAGCTCCTTCATTTTTGGCGTTAAAAAGTTTTTTCAATAACAGTTTTGTAGGATTTTTGAGGAGTAATAAGACTGTGTAAATTAAATTCCATAAGATCCCTGAATTTTTAATTGAGGTGGGTTTAAAGGGCTCGAATAAGGGGATGTTTGCTCGTAAATAGATGTTTTGAACAGCTATATCTCGCTAACTGTTCACTGTAGTGAAAATATATGTTTAAGGAAATTTTAGCTATTAAAAAAGCTACAATTTACTTATCTATCATTTTTTCGTATCTCCAGTATTTTCGGAGATATTTTGAAGAAAATGATGAAAAATGCAAAATTGCAAAAAATCTATTTTTATTTAAACTCCAATTTTTCTAAAATTAGGCATTTTAAATATGTCAAACTTCTTGGGTGTATTGATAATATAAATATAAAAGGAATTATAGGAAGGCGAAGACAAATTTTTAGTTACAAGGGTAGTTAGGGGGTTTTTTTCACTGTTTTTTCCGTAGAGAAAAATAGGTACCGACTTTCTTTTGATCATAAGTTGCTCAATTTTTATGCTAGAAACTTTTTATTATTTTTTTGAAAGATCTTATTGTATGCTTGAAAAAACTCCATGTAAGTTTTCCTGGAAAAATGCAAAATTTTCCCGATATTTGGCTTTGATTATTTCAAATTATGCATTTGACGAAAAAAGTTAACCTTTAACATGCCGTATCTCGGTTTGTATTGGTCGTAAAAATATTATAAAAAACAGTTTCGTTTGTGTTACTAAAAGATACAATTTTGATATGTATAGTTTTTTTTTTATTAAATGCATATTTTTCGAGTTATTCTCAAAAAACCCTATAAAAAATTCGATTTTTCCGTCGAAAAACTGCTACTTTCAACCACGAATAACTCGAAAAATATTAGTTTTACGAAGAAAATGTAAAAAACATTTTTTTCTTAAAATTACTTTTAACATCGATTTACATGGTCAAAATGTAATAAAAAATTCCCACCCCCCGAGATGGGGTGGCAACTACCCCCAAGGTTTTAGCGTACAGCACCATGATATAGAAAATGATCCTTGGACTATTCCCCACCTTCTGTGAAAAATTCAAGTAAATCCATGCTGGACGAAAAAATTGCGAGAGAAAATGCTTCATTTCCTCGACTAGGAGTCCAAGTTGAGAAAGTTCACAAAATGACATATTTGGGCACTGTTATCATAGACCAACTATATACACACATAGAAATAAAACGTAGAATAGGAATGAAAATGACTAAAATTGCTTTTATGAAAATGAAGTCATTTCTTTGCAATAAACATCTCAGTTTAGAACTAAGACAAAGGATGGTTAAGTGCTATGCTTGATCCGTACTTTTGTATAGTGCAGAAGTGTGGACGCTAAAAGCATCGATCATGAACAAAATTAAAGCATTGAAAATATGGATTCATAGACCGTAGTGGCGGATCCAGCAGGATCCAAAATCGTCAAGAAGGAGGGCCGATTGGTTAAATTTCTATGAAAAATAGATGAATAAATGATTATTTTTATAATCTTTATATATAACTTCGTTTGAGAGGGGGGCCGATGGGCCCCATCGCCCTCCCCTGGATCCGCCACTGCGTAGACGAATGCTGAAGATACCTTGGACTGCAAGGAAAACTACTGAAGAAGTACTAAGGAGGGTCAACAAAGATAGAGAACTGCTAAAGACTGCTAAACATTGAAAAAGGTCTTATCTGGGACATATAGTGAGGGGAAGTCGATATAAAATATTACAACTGATCCTTAAAGGCAAAATAGAGGGCCGTAGATGTGTAGGAAGAAAACAAGTTTCTTGGTTAAAAAACATTCGTAAATGGACTCAGATACCAAATGCTGGACAATGATTCCATATTGCAGAAGACGGAGAAGCCTTCGCAATGGTGATGGCCAACGTCGGATAATTCTGATATGGCACGTGAAGAAGGAAAAAAAGAGTTGACCGTTATATGAAAAAATTTACCGGCAAACATTCCTGTGATATCACCGATTGGAATCAGTCATATTCCATATGGGTCTACCAATACGGCCATGTATTATGGCACAAGGCATCCTTTTCTAGGCGGATGGGTTGTACAATACTGGTATAAGTGACATTTGGATGTTGAATACACCTTATTGTTATAAACGGGAAATAAACCATACACCCTTGCAGTACATCTTTGGCAGTAGTAAATAGTTCAGTTGATTGAAGCAGTCATTAAATAAAGTTATCCATAGTATGAGTTACATAAAAGTTTTTTGTAAAGTAAAGCAATCAATTCTTAAGTTACAAAATACACGTTCCAGTATTTCAAGTATATAATGTGAGTTTTATTGGGAAAGTAATCAAAGCCAATTTGTCACGTCAATTGGTTTACTTTACACTGAGGGAAGCCTATGAGACAGGCATTCCGTAATCAAGAGATGATACTCTCTAATCGTTATTTTTAGCCAGTGTAGAGGAAATCGAAGCTAGTTATCGGGATTTTGATAAGTGATAAGAATTTCCAGCAGAATAGGCTTAGGATGGCCGCTGATCAGTTATACTGCGGAGTAAAATCTATCAAGAATGATGTCTCAATGATTCGTCGTGTCTATTTCAAAATTTATCTTATTTATCTCGGTTTTAGAGATCATATCTCTGCGACTATGGTGTATTCCACAAATATACGACTGTTTTGGATTATCGTGACAACGAATATTTTACTGTGCAACATAAGAAGTACGAAAGTATTTTGCTCTAATAAATCTCGAAATCTCGATGAAATATTTATAATCAATCAAGATTAACGCCTTAGAGGTCACCAATTTAAACTTAAAAAGGAGAAATTTTGTAGGAGATCTAGACAGAATTTTCTACCAAATAGAGTTTTCGATATTTGGAATGACCTGAATAATAACATTGTCTCAACTCACTCCACCAACACATTTAACAACAGACTTGACCGTTTTCTAATAAAGTTGAAATTTTTTTTTATGTAAACCAAATTGTATCTTTTTTGTTTTTGTTGTTGTTTTTGTTTATATTGTATTTACTAGTAGGTTACTTATGTAAATTCTTTGTTTTTGGGCATAATAGGGACTTGTCCTTCTGCCCTTTTTTAAGTAAAATAATAATAATAATAATTACTCCAACATACTCCAACATTACTCTTGATAAAGGATTACTCCAACATAATAATAATAATTACAGCCCGGAGGATTCGATAAGCAAAATGGCCAGAATATCGAGGCCATGGGTGAAAACGATATATATATATAAATATCTTGGAGTAAAGCAAGCGCGGAAAATTGACCATAAACAAATGAAAACAGAGATAACTACTGAGTTTATACAAAGGGTAAAACAGCTGCTTCGCTCACACCTTAACAGTAGAAATTTGTTTAGGGTACTAAACACCTACGCATGTTCCGCGCTTAGCTACTCATTTGGCATTGTTAAGTGGACAAAAACGGACATAGAAAATCTTAAGCGAAAAGTAAGAACGCACCTCACAAAAGCACAAAAACACCACCCCAAAATGCACTAGAAAGAACGACATTACCACGGAATTTAGGAGGAAGAGGACTTATGGATATAGGTGAGCAATTAGACAAACAAATTGCTAACTTAAGAACTTATTTTCAGATGCAGACTATCTGCGCAGTAGATGACACAACACCGATCAAACTGAGGGAACCAGAAATGCGCATAAACCACCTCACTAAAGACGAAAAAATGCGCACCTGGATGGGTAAACCTCTGCACGGGCGACATCCCAATGAAGTCAGCCAAGACTATGTCGACAATACAGCGTCGAACTATTGGTTTACATCAGGAAAGATGTTTCCTGAAACGGAGGGTTCATTACTGGCCATTCAGGATCAGGTTATACCAACCAGAAATTACCTGAAATATATCGTCAAAGACCCTCAGGTTCAAAACGATAGATGTCGATATGGATATCAAGCCCAAGAAACCATCCAACATATTACAGGGGGCTGCCAGGTATTTGCTGCAACTGAATACAAGGAAGGGACGGCATGACTCAGTTGGAAAGATCAAAGATTATTCATCAAGACATAGCTATCAAACTGGGACTTCTCCAAACGGACCATCTCCCATATTATTAATACGTCCCTGAGAGTATGCTTGAGCATGGCAAATACAAGCTATACTGGGACCGCATTTTCCTTACAGACCAAACAGTGGCACATGATAGACCAGATCTCGTACTACTTAATAAGTTAACAAGACAAATAACCCTAATTGACCCCCCTAATAATGACCTAATTGGTGTGGCGATACCTAACAGCAATAATCTTCGTAGTAAATTTACTGAAAAGTTCGCCAAGTACAGAGATCTGGAAATTCAAATACGGAGACAATGGAGAATGAAAAGTACCCAGACAATACCGATTATCATGTCTACTACTGGAGTCATTCCGAAGACCCTCCTCGAAAGCATCAAAAAGCTGGGTTTAAATGAACATCTTTATAAGACCATGCAGAAAGCTGTACTACCTGCGACGGCCAGACGTGTACGAAATTTTTTGGGAGATACACCTGCATACCAAGTCACCTAGGGCTCGATAACATGGAAAGAGTCCCACCAGAGCTCAATCCTTTTGATACCGTAGGTATCTGCGATGAGTCAATTTTCCCCTGAGAGGGAGTGTGAGCCGTATGGCTAAATCTGGAAATTACTCCAATAAACACCAATATAATTTGCAATTTACTTTCGATCTTCATATTATTCACAGTAAAATATTCGTTGTCGCGGTAATCCAAGAGGGTCTTATATTCGTGGAATTGGGTATAGAGTATTCGTGAAATGGGGTGTTTAATATATGTATATACTACATATATTAAAAAGGTTAGTCGTTAATTTTTATTTTTATTAACGTCAACAAATCTTTTCTAGAGTCAAGTGAGAAGGGTTGGAGAGTATGTAGCAGATTTCGTTAGATCCCTGATTAATGAATACAGTTTACAACTTGATAAGTTGACATTTGTAGGTCATTCCCTTGGTGCTCATGTCTGTGGAAATGCTGGAGCTGCCTTGAATGGCCAGGTCGATACAATTGTTGGTAAGGTCCCATTATTTTTTTAGATATCATTAGGATATACTCTAACGTTAAATATACAATCTAATTCAAGAGCATTTGGAGAGAAGACACAATGCCAGATGAATGTAAAGAAGGGGATATTGTACCATACCAGCAACTCCAAAACTTCCGAGTAATGACTTCTGACTGATGTCGAATAAAAATAACCCAAAACTCTTAAAGGCGAGGTCCACCTCTGGTAGGTGCTCGAGAACCATCGCCGTTAGGATATTCGTATTAAGCGCCGTCGAAAACCCCCCAAGTAATCACTGTCGACTGATTTAGAATGAAATTAACCAGTAATTCCAGGAGATGAGGTCCACCCTGTGCATCAAGTAGCTCCAGCACTACCGTCGTTATGATATTACTATTCAGTGACCTCAAACACCTGTATAACAAAATTTAATTCTATACACTTATAGACTACCTATACACCTATATATAGATTACCTATAGTTTATACATTTTAGAAATGCATTTTCCTTGTATCCAAATGCAATTTTCTTTTTACAGACATGAATTTTGTTCACTAACTTTCATGACATTTTCCCGAATCGAATGCAAAAAGTTGCGTCGCGATTTATCTGGCTGCAGAACTTCGTTGCCCCGTCTAATATTAAATAAGGCAAGTTGAAGATAAAAAAAGTCGTATTAAAATATTTAAGCAGACCATACAATGAGCCGCAAGATTGACATATCTGTGCATTGACGATTTTTTAAGTCCGGTGATTTAAAGAAGCGAATTATTAAATCTTATTTTATTATATGAGGACGATCTTCCCCATATAACCAAAAGAGGCTCTGAATAAAAAAAAACTTTCAATTGAGGACACAGAAAACGATTCAATGATCCAATTTTATTGTAGTTCAATATTCAAGATGCTATTGACAGTCGAGTAAAGTTATATATGTAGCGGTGTCTAGTTTTTATTATAATCTGTACAAAGGAGTATTAAGTAAAATTGATGAGTTATGTAATGTTTTGTAGATGTTGCCGGCCAGTGCCGGTTCACCTTATTCACCACTGTCTTCACTAACACGAGTAGTGTCACTCACACAAGTCTTCTGGCCACTATCTCTTGAGTCTCCGAACTGGTAATGGATGATTGGTAAGCGCTGAAATCGGCTCATTGTTGTAATTGATTCTTCTTTTTCTATGTTTGATCGCATGCAGTCCTATTACCTCTTTTACGAATGGAATTTTTAAGTCCTCATGTTATGTTTGTTTTGAAATATACCAGGGTGCATTTGCAATGATTCTTAGAGATTTTGATTGGTATGTCTGCAGAATTTTGGTGCTTGATATTTTCGTACATCCCCATAGTTCAATTCCGTAAGTCCATATAGGCTTTGGTATTATTTTATATATTGCCAGTTTATTCTCTATGCATAATGGTGAACTCTACAAAGGTGAAGACGCCAATGACGAACACGATTACAAAACAGAAGACAGGTATTATTACTAAAGGAACTGAAGTAGAATCGAGAATGAAGATCTTAAAGAATTGATGGAATACCGAACGAATTGCTGAAATACGGCGGTAAGAAACTCACTAATTGTCTCACAACATTGTTTAACAAAATCTTAGAGAGAGCAGAGATATCACAAGATTGGCACACCACTATCACAATACAGATTTTTAAGAAAGAACAAAGATCATGTCCGGACAACTACAGAGGAATAACTCTCTTAAATACGACAATGAAGTTATTCACAGGCATATTTAAGGATAAATTGGAATCACAGATAAAGAACAGAGAAGAAGAGCAAGGATTCAGAAAAGACAGGTCGGCGACGGACGCAATATTTGTCATGAAACAACTGAAAGAGAAGTCGATAGAATATAACAAACCTGTATATATTTGCTTCGTAGACTTAACGAAAGTAATTGACAGAGTCAGACTTAGCGATATAATAAAAAAAATTAAGCAAAAAAGGATACCGACAAACGTTGTTGAAATCATAAAACAAATGAACAATAACAACACGACAAAAATTAAAACAAGCGACACCACTACGGCCAACATACCAACACCAGGAGGAATCAGGTAGGGAGACAGCCTCAGTCCATTTCTATTCAATACGCTAATGGATGAAATTATAGAAGATGTGGAATCGCTTCAACGGGGAGGCAGACGCGGCCACAGTATCTATGCGGATGATGCAGCCCTGATTGCAAAGAACGAGGATGACCTACAAAAACAACTTTATCGATTCTATCAAGCATGTCGACGACTCAACATGAACATATCCACGCAGAAAACAAAATGGACTACCATTGCGAAAGACCCAATTAGATGCAAGCTCGTGGTAGAGGGGAAACCCATAGAACAGCTAAACCAGTTCAAATATCTAGGTGTAGAGTTATCAAGTTATCATGACCCAGAGACCTAAGAGGACAAATTAACAAGGCCGCTGTCTTGTCCGGATGTTTGAGAGATGTGGTCTGGAAAAACCCATATATGAGAATGGATAACAAAGTTAAAATTTATAAAATTTGCATCAGACCTGTCATGACCTATGACATTGAATCAAGAGAAGACACCAATAAAATGAAAAGCATGCTACGAACAGCCGAAATGAAGACAATAAGAGCAATAGCAGGGAAGACAAGAAGAGATATAACACGAAACATCATCAGGGAACAATGTGGCGTGAAAGATGTAGTCAGATGGGGTAGGTAAAGACGAAGAGAATGGTTCAGTCATGTAAAAAGAATAGAGGACCACAGACTACCACGAATTGCGCTAGAAGGAAAACCAGCAGGCAAGCGTTCACCGGGAAGACCACCAAAAAGATGGACAGATAGCTGGCAGTCTACCTTTCAAGAAATAATTTAACGTCGGAATTAGCAGATCGACAGATCTACAACAAGTATAAGAAGAAGAAGCATAATGGTGATCTTTTACCAAGGTGCCAATTCATTTGTCTGGTTTTAATTGAAGTTGCTGTTTTTTGGCTTTAATGTACGCTTTCCATGTTAGTTTCTGATCAAGATGAATACCTAAATATTTAACTTCGATCTTTATTGAGATAAATTGGTGGTTTATTGTAACAAATTAAAAAGATGTAAAAACTTTCAGGTTTAGATCCAGCTGGTCCTCTTTTCATAGCGTCCTACAAAGACAACCGTATAGACAAAGACGACGCAATAAACGTCCAAGTCATCCACACCAATGGAGGAACATACCCGCAGCGGGGATATTATGATCCATGTGGAGATTCTGATTTCTATGCTAATGGAGGACAATCGCAACCAGGTTGTAGAGGTAACAGTTCCGAAAGCTGTTCTCACGCTCGGGCATACGAAATATATGCTGAATCGCTTACTAGCAAAGATTTTGTTGGGCAACGATGCAATAGCTACTCAAACTATGAGAAGGGTAAATGTGACGGACCAAAAGCCAGCATGGGAATGTTCCAAATTGATAAAAAGTAAGTATGTGCATGTGCATTAGTAGTTACCTGCATAGGCTAATGTTAAGTAGATATTCTAATATAAAGTAGTCAATTAGCTACAGGCAGCCAATAGTAATCATCTCGAGATTTATCTCACGTACATACAGGGTGTTTCATTAATAATCGGAAATATTTTAACTGTAGATTCCTGGACTCAAAATATTAAAAATTATTCAAAGTCACTTACAGAAAAAGTGGCTCCTTACTGATAGACCTGGATCCCGCCTATCAAATAAAATTGATTAATAGCAAGCTGAAAATTTGTTAATAGCTTAACGGTGTCTAGTCAGACAAACTAATCAGGTAAAGCAAATTATGAACTATTAAAGTCTGAGTTTCGACCACCTTGTCTGGTACAAAGGGGATCTAATATAAATATTGCAATAAAAGAATTAACCAAACAAATTAAAAAAGCAATGGATATAGCAATACCAAAAATAAAAGAAAATAGTAAAGTAAAAAACTCAGCCTGGAAGGAAAACCTCACAAGAATGAGAAGCAGAGTTAGATATGTGCGAAAGCGATATCAACGATGTGGTATCTATCTTGAGAGGCAAATCCTTCTAGGTGAATATAGAAGACTAAAACAAGAATATAAACAAGAAATAAAAATAACAAAAGCTAAAAGTTGGGAAACCTTCGTATCAAGACACTTAGAATTAGATATGTGGGGAATACCATATAAAATAGTTTCTAAAAAAATTAGATGTCCGACAATGCTTTCTACTTTAAAAAAAGAAGATGGAACATTTACAGAAAGTTGGGAAGAATCGGCCGAAACATTACTTAATGTATTATTACCTCCAGATAAATTAGAAGGAGAAACAGTAGAACAAAGAAATATAAGAGAAGAAATGATACAAGAATACCAAATAGAAGAAGAAAGAGAAATAGAGGAATTCACAGAAGAAGAAGTATATGAAAGTATGAGAGAAATGAAAAGAAAGAAGGCACCTGGACCGGATAATATTCATGTTGAAATACTTCAAGCAATGTCGGAACAAATAATTCCAGTACTAACATCATTATATAATGAATGTCTTAGACAAAGAAGGTTTCCCAATAATTTTAAACAAGCAGAAGTTATAATAATACATAAAGGGGAAGATAAAGATCCTGCCTTACCGAAATCATATAGACCGGTATGTTTATTGAATACAATGGGAAAATTACAAGAAAAATTACTATGTAAAAAATTAAATCAAATAAGAACAGAAATTGGATTACATCCTGGTCAGTAAGGTTTTAGATCAACAGAAGATGCAATAAATAAAGTATTTGAAATAGTAAACGAAAGCATAAAAAAGTATGTTTTAATGATCTTTATAGACGTGTCTGGGGCTTTTGACAATCTTTGGTGGCCGTCATTCTTTGAAAGACTTCGAAGAATTCGATGTCCAAAGAATCTGTACGGAAGTCTCAGAAACTACTGTCAAGACCGATATGCAAGCCTAAGCTGTCCAACAGGAAAAAAGACAAAACATATCACAAAAGGATGTCCACAAGGATCAGTTTGTGGACCTATGTTCTGGGATGTAATGCTAGAGGAACTGTTGGAACAATTGACTATAGATCCTGAAGTGCTTGGAAGCATAGCATATGCAGATGATTTGTTGTTGATCATAGATGCAAACTCAAGAAGAGAATTAGAAAATAAATCAAATGAAGTATTAATAAGAGTAACTGATTGGATGAATAAAGTAAAATTAACAATATCAGATTCAAAAACAACATATAGTTTAATAAAAGGAAATTTAGAAAGAGATCCAATTATAAAAATCAGAGGGAAAACAATAAAAAGAAAAATGGAGACAAGATATTTAGGTATTATAATAGACGAACAAAAATAATTTACAAAACACATGAATTGTGTCTGTGAAAAGGCAACAAAGATCATGCATAGCATTGCTAGTCTAGCACAGAAGGAATATAGAATTTCGTTCCGACAGATGAGAATATACCTAAGTACAATACTTGCATCAATTGTAGGGTACGGTTCAAGTGTATGGGCACATAGATTAATAAATAAAAAAAACGCAGAAAAATTAAATAGAGCTCAGAGAGGATTTCTTGTAAGAATGACGGGAGCATTTGGAACAACTGCAACACAGGCACTCACAGTTTTAACTGGAGTAATGCCAATGCATTTAGAAACACAAAAAAGAGCATGTAATTATTGGCTAAAAAAGAAAAATATGAAAAAATAATACAAATAATAGGATTAGATATAAGAAATAAAAGAGAATTAAAAGAAATAATAAATAGAAAAAGACAAAATGAATGGGAAAATTCAACAAAATCTAGACGTTTATACAATTTTATACCAATATTAGAAAACATTCCAAATTATTTTAATCCAAAACAAGGTTTAATACACTTTTTAACAGGACATGGACCGTACCCAACATATTTGGAAAGATTTAACTTAAAAGATGATGCATATTGTGCATGTGGAGAACTAGGTACACCAGAACATATAGTGTTACATTGTGAAAATACTATAGAAAATGAAGAACACAGAGAAATGAGAAGAAGATTAGAAAGAATTGAAATAAGAAATATATTACAAAATGAAGAATATTTTGAAATATTAAACAATCTCACACAAATAATATCTAAAAAACAACAAGAAATCTATAATAATAGAAGAAGACAACCAATAATCCAACCCTGATGAAGTTGAGTAAGATAAAGTTAAAATAAATAAAATAAAATATAAATTCAAAAATAGATATTTACAATTATAATAATAATAATTCAATATAAAATAAATAAATAAAAATAATAATTCAATACATAATTCATAAAAATAAAAAAAAAATAAAAAAAAAACTACCAACTCTCTTCTGAAAATAGAGGGACTGTCTTTATAACTTAGAAGGGAGTTGATAGTACCAAAAATATTTTAAATTGTTTATTTAAATTTGTTTGTTATACGTAATTAAGAGATTATGGCAAATTGTTATTGTAAAAATAGATTTAATAGTTGAGTAAAAAATGTAAAAATATAAAAAAAATATCTGTAATCCCATCAGGAAAAAACGACCTGGATTAGTCACTAGAGGCCAGGTCATATGTATAAATAATAAATAAATAAATAAATAAATAAATAAAAAAAGTCAGACAAACTTTGATGTACGGAAACACTGGAAAAGGGTAAGTTTTAATTGTGGAACCGGTTAAAATTTGGAACGTCAGACTACGAAAACGTTCCATGTATTTTGTCGGACAGAACTTCCAATCGATTTGTTAAGATTTCATTAATCTTTCATGCACAAATCACACTGGTGTTTATTACCAACTGGGCATTTTAATGAATGGACCACGAAGAACATGTCAAATGACAGGAATCTTTTTGGTTAGAAATAGCAGTCTGATTTTTGCATGAGAGTTTAATGAAAGGGTACCAAATCAATTGGATGTTCCGTCCGATAAAATACATAGGACGTTTTCGTAATCTGACGTTCCAAATTTTTAAACTGTTCCACATTTAAATTTCCCCTGTTCCAGTGTTCCCATACATCAAAGTTAGTCTGATTAGACACCGTTAAGCTATTAACAAATTTTCAGCTTGCTATTAATCTTTTTTTTTTTGGTACGCTCGATGCAGCCCAAGTAGAAATTTGTCGACGCGACAACGTTGTCTACCGCGTGGCAACGTTTTCTTACAACGTTGTTATTGCCTAGAAGACGACCCTATTCTGCACTGATTTGGTGGACGATTTTTGAGTTGTCTTGACGTTGCCTAGGCAAGCTCCTGTTTAAGCAACATCGTTTCGTAACCGTTGCATAAGACAACTGAAGCGACTATAAAAAGCACCTGCGCGTGCAATGGTTGCTCAAGGAGTCAGACTAGTTATGTTTTTTACCTATATTTTTAACTGTAACATCTGTATTTTAACAAAAAAGTAAACTGTTTTGACATCGTATTGGGTATTTATATTTATATAAATACGTAAAAGACTTATTACCTGATGTGAAATTTATAAACGCATCTCAGATTACCATCAAATATGGATATTTCATCTTTAAAAAACACACGCGCTCCTTTTTTTATGACATTTTTGACAAAAAATATGCAAATTTAAAAAATCAAATTTTAATATAAAAATCAAAATTTATGTTAAAGATGTTCTGTATAAATTTAATGTATTGATGGTGCTTTTAAAGGTATCAGAAAATGCCAGCATTTTTTATATTCTGCGTTTTCATTTTCTTTACATCCCAAAAATCTCAAGTAAAACCAAAATGGCGCATTAAACAATATTACCAATATTACTAAAAAATACCTTATTACCAACCTTAGACGGATAAGACAACTTAGAAGTCCAATCTCCAACCAAACCCGGCCGCGCCGACTATCAAAACCATTTTAGAACGTACCCTCTTATTGGGTGACAGAGGTCATGTGACAAGTGTCAAAAGTGTATCATGCTCCTTAACAGCGTTGCCACATTTAGTAGATTTCTACTTTTTTGGTAGATTTTTGATATTTTTTAAAAAATTCTAGTAGGCAATATTTTTTAGTAGATTTTTGGTATATTTCAACAGAATTTGATCCATTTTTTCGAATCATGGGGAAACTATAATAAGTATTTTTGAAAAATTTAAACGCAGAATGAAAGACTGCATTATTTAGAAAAACCAAAACGTTTCTTTTGAACGAGATATTTGGAAGTAAAAGTCACACTAATTTTTTTCTTTTTTACCCCTGTAACTCATTAAAGTAAACATTATAGAAGTTTTCAGGGACTTTCGGTCCTCGGTAATAACGTAATCTTTCTTTCTGCGTTTAAATTTTTCAAAAATACTTATTAGTTTTCTAAGGATTCGCAAAAAATGAAAATATTTAATATACATTGAACATTTTAACAGACATTTTGCGCCTATCCCCTTAAGTTAGCTGTTGTTTTTATCATAAAAAATCCCAAATATATCCCAAAAATCCTTAAGTATATTTCAGTTTTTGATTTAGTAGATTTTAGCTAAAAAATTGTAATTACCAGTTGGTGGTTTGGAATAATTAGGTTTCCAATTTTGTGGAATTCCTCTTGGGACATTTAGGACGGATGTGCATATCACTGTATTACTGTATTTACATGGCCTAAAAAGAATCTCCTGATTTTGTGAAAACAAAACTACTGAAAGAGTAAAAACTGACCTGGCAACCCTGTCTGCCAAAGCTGATACAAAGATTAAAAGGTTATCAAATCTCAAATCTGCTGATAAAACAATGGAATGGAAACCAGCTATTAAAAAAACAAATAAACAGGTTGTTAAATAAATCGAAAATTTCCATCAAAATAAAATATATAATAATAAGAAAAAATAAGGTTATAAAGGAAATTATTTTTCTCCTCTGGGCGTAAATTAGTTTAGCATTATAACATTTTTAAGTCGTTGCGATTGTTGAAAAAACTGAACTGTGATATGTAGTTGTCACAATGGTAATAAATTAGTTGCCCGTATAACTAAAACTAAAGGTATTACTTAACGTTGTAACATCGTAATATCAGTCGGGGTAGGGGACGTTGGCCGAAACAACTGAAAATACTCTTGGGCAACGTTGTATACAGTGCATTTGTTTGTACTGACAACCAATACGTCGAAAAATTGCTACTTGGGAGGCCTATGAGTTCAAGGTGTTTTATTTAAAAAAGTTAAAATTATTTGTACCTACATAGTACTTTAAAACTATGTGAGATATCCTTGTCATACCTGGCAGAAGTAGGTATTGTACGTCCTACTAATTTTTGCTACTCCCAGAAGCGTGCGATAGGGGAAATGATATGGTTGACTCTTTTCAAATTTAAGGCCATGGGTCATTAGCGACTCTGTAAATATAACTGACGAAGATTTCAGATGTTATGTGATCAACAAAGTCAGGCAAATATGCAAGAGTGCATATGCATATGCATTTGCATATTTTTGTATTTTCTGTTGAATTTTGCATATATTGGTATATTTAAAAATAAAGTGCATATAATAGGTTTTCAAAACGAATTTATTTGTTGATTCATGGTTCAAATACCTTTCGTGTCTGATATTTCCAAAATAATATTATTCTCATCGTAATCCCTTAACAATTTCTAAATAGGTGTCTGAAAATAGAAAGTAAAAAATCCCAAAAATAGCATATTGGGGCCTCTTACTGACCTTTTATTAACTTAGGTAAGGACAATTTAATGTAATTTATATATTGAACTTGAACAGTTATTTTTGGATTTTGGAGTGTACAGAATGATAAAAAGTTTTATCTAGTGTAGTTAAAATGTCAAAAGAAGCGAGTGTGTCTGCGTGGATCAAGGCATATCCAGAATTAGCCATTGATATGGGAAAAGTATTTTGCTCACCATGCAGGAAAATTGTAAGTAAATACAATTACAACTAACAAGTAAACCTAAATATTTTAAATTTAGCAGTTTAGCAAATTTTTTCTTCCTTTAGCTGTTCCCAACGAAAAATGTTTGCTTTTTCTTTCAGATGCTATACCTGACATGGTTAAAATAGGAAATAATTTGAAACATTTTTATCCACGTTTAGTACATACAACTTGTATATCACATGGTTTAAATAGGGTCGCCGAAGAAATTCGAAATAAATTTCCTCTTGTTAATAATTTAATTTCAAATATGAAAAAATGTTACTTAAGGCACCTATAAGATCTCAGTTGTATAAAGAACATTTGCAAAATCTTCCTCTTCCACCAAAACCTATTGTTACTAGGTAGGGAACTTGGTTGGAGGCTGTAATGTTTTATGCAGAAAATTTTGCTGAATTTAAGCCAGGAATAATGGAATTAGTTGACGATTCTTCCGAACCACTTACACTTTCAAAATAATTGCTGTAAGTTAAAATAGTATCACAAAAAAATTGGAACTATCTTGCAAAATTGTTGAGGGTCAAATTGGTGCAAAAAATTATTCAGTCATCGATAAAAATACTGGTTTCATATTTCTATCTAAGGTTGTAAATGTTTTAAGTGGGGTGTTTGATGAAACACTAAATGTAGAGGCTAAAGTTTAGAATAATTATAAATACGCTCTCATAACTTCGGTGGATGTAGAACGGAGCTTTTCTATATACAAACATATGTATACAAATCTTAAAAGCTTTGTTTTATTTTATACTATCAAGCTTATAACTAATATTTTATAAAATGATTATAATATTTAAACGATTTATAAAGTGCTAATTTGGTTTAAATAAATGCATATACGTGCATATTTGGCACAAATAATATATGCATATTTGACATGAATAAATGCATATACATGCATATTTCACACAAATAATATGCATATGTATATGCGCATATATCTTAATTTTTAGCTTGCATACTTGCCTGACTCTGGTGATCAATAAATAGTCATGTTATAATTATTCTACACATAGATAGAATAGCCAGAAGATAAATAATGTTAAAATTATGTTTTTAAGTGTTATTCAGAGTTGAAATAATTCGTTGGGCACTATAAATTTAATTAAGCTTTTTATTTGACTTTGTAAGTTATAACTTTTTTTTTCGTTTTTATTTGTTTCAGTGCTTCTGGTTCCTACTACCTTAAAACCAACAGTCAGTCCCCATATGCTCGAGCTTAAATGTGTTTATTATAATAAAGTCTTATATTATCAATAAAGTATAAAGAATAATAAACTATCAAATATGTTATGCTTGCTTTTTCGATGGCTTAGTGTGGAAACCTCTTATCTCATTAAATTACAATTTTACAGGAGAGGCAAAAAACTGATTTTCTGCATAATATAACCTAAAAACAAAAATGACCGTTACATATTTTTAATTCGAGCACATTGAGACAAATATCTGATATTGGCACAGAGCTAAAAGTGTTAAATGTTGCTATTAAATTGAAAATACAAATATTAACTATGAAAAACACGTAAATATCCTTGCAGTATATAGAGCATTTGCTTAAGTAACTATGATAACCTCGTATATCTTGATATACGCATAGATATATAATACTCTAGATTGCGCCCTGCGATCTTAAAATGGGTGACGGTTGCGACAGAGATAAATGAGCCTATTTGGTGGGTAGTCTCTTTTTAATTTAAGCGACCTCTATTTCTACGCTCTGTACTTTTATTCGCACTTTTAATTATATTGGCCAATTATATTAGTCCTGGTTGCTGGATAATTGTCAAGGCCATAGTCCAAAAAAATAATAAGAAGAAAAAATAAGATGCAGGTTATGTTAGGCAAACGTAAACAATTGTATGTATTAAATAAAATTAGTTATTAAAATGCAGTACTGCAAGCAAAATACAATTAATTAAATTTACCTTTATATAATAATTACATATCATATCAATATTGTGGAGCAATATATAATTTTTCTGCTTCAATGACAGAAGGTATTAAATATACGTCAATTTGACAATTTCAATTGACAATATGAATTATTTAAGATAGTTGCAATATTTCTCCGCGACTCGCGCACGGTCGTTTCTCGTTTTCCTTCCAAGTACTTGCACACCGCGAATAGTAAGTTAATATTGGAATACATAATTTGTGAACTGCATAGTAAAATAAAAGTCATTCGTTATTAATATAAATTCGTCCTTATTCGAATGATGTGAATGTTTTTTTTTGCTTCTACTTTTTTAAAAAATTATAACAATAGTTTCATAAATAAAAATAATGTCTAATTACTTATAATTGAATCGGTCATTTCAAAAACAGCAAAGTCCACAATTTTCAGAAACTAACTTTTTGAGAGGAATAGACTCCTTTAAGATAAACGTTGTGTGCAAAAACGACACCAGTCCAGTAAAAACATTAGGAACAAAACTACAATATAACTCTGAATTTTGATGTCATTCATTTCATCCATCTTCCGACTATATAGTTAGTTTTCTTTGCTCTTCTGTAAGATTAGGAATATGTGACTCATGTTGTTTTTGAAATGACCGATTCAATTAATAAATCGATGGTACATTATGTTGATATTAATTATTGGTAATTTTTTACGAATATTTTTAACAATTACTTTATACTATTCTACAATTAACTTATTAAAAAAAAAAATAACATTGGCTTTTATATTTTTAAAAATCTATAGGTACCTACACAGTTTTTCTTATTTGTTATATATTTCTTTGCATAGATTTATTTTAGAGATGTAATAATATCTAATAAACGCAATATTGATTAAATAAAAAATAAAAAAAGTAAAGATTGGTATGGGATTCGAACCAGCATTATCCACGTCCGAAGACAAACGACCAGGGCCTCGATTTTTGACCCTTCGCTTCGTTATCAAACGTATTCGTTTCGTATCTGTTTAGTATACGAAGCGAATACGTTTGATAACGAAGCGAAGGGTCAAAAATCGAGGTCCAGTTCTCGTCGCCATCCGCTCGAATTGTCAAACCATCTAAAATACTCGACGACAGAGTAGGATAGTGACGTCGTCGATACTCCCCTTGAATTAGAAAGAGACTACCGACCAAATAGGCTCATTTATCTCTGTCGCAACCGTCACCCATTTTAAGATCGTAAGGCGCAATCTAGAGTATTATATATCTATGGATATACGTGTTTTTCATCTAAAGTGAGGTTGTGTTTATTATTATTCACGAGGTTTTCATTTTTCATAGCTAATTGCACACCTCCAAATACTAGGTTAATACAGTACAAATCTTTTGATTGAAGGTTCATAAAATGTTTCTGTATGCCACACTACCTTTTGTTTCACAAAAAATATTTCTCTAAGTCGAATCTCTTAAACAAACACTCCAAATTAAGTACCAAATTCTTGGTTATAAATTAATATACGTGGTATTCACAATAAATTAAGAGAGCAATCATTGATTGTTTCTTTTTTCGGCTATAGAAAATTATCTATCTATCTAAAATTATCTATAGGTCTTCAAACTATAACCACCAAAATGTCATTTTCGAAAAAAAAAATGAGATACGAGGTTTTCACACTAAGCTAACGTTTTACCTTTATTATAATGCGAATATTGTGTAAAGATACATTTCATACAAAATTTGATTGAATAAACGATGGTCTTTGAGGTACTTTTCAGCATCAGTAGCATCGCATGTGATTATGAGCCAAAGCCTTCTTTTAAATCGTCCTCTAAGTGGTCTTGATACCTAAATTTTGGTATTCCTCTAAATAAAGGTCTTATTAGTGTTTTATAAACTATAGATTTTATTTACTCATTTATTCTATTGGGTTTGTTTTATGTTTTCTTCTTACGTTCATAAGATGCATGATCTCTGGCATTCTTGTGTTCTGTTTTTTTTTATCGCGAACTCAATGTTTCTTCTTGTTTATTATATGTTATTTTCATTTTTAGGGCAGTCCATGCTACTTTAATGTCTGTCTGTACCAAGTTCTCTATCGTTTCTATTTCTTTCTCAACCTTGATACTTATTTCCTTTTTTCTTTTAGGGCTATTCAGTTGTGATCAAAAATATTTTTATTCTATAATCCATTATCACTGGACTGTGACTTCTTTTAAAGCCACGTCCAGTGTATGTTTTAGTCGATTTTATGTACTTCTTATGTTGTGGTCGAGCAAAATGAAGCCTAATAATTAATTATATCTTCTCTGTCAGTATGTGATTTTCAAGTATATTGCTTTGTGTTCTTTGAAGAAGATGTTGGCTATTAAAATGTTATTCTCTAATCAGAATTGTATATTGTTGCCGTTAATGCAAAATGTCACATGTTAAATACTGCACTTTTCAGGAGACAAAAAAGTAAATAATATTACTTTTCTACAACCGTGTTAAAAATGCAATTTTAAGAACTCCATAGGAGCGTTAAAAATGCTACTTTAAAGCACTAGTGTTTTAAAAATTTTAAGGCACTGCGGTTAAAACTGAATTATCAAATTGTGAAACGTCAAAATATTTATATTTCATTTATTAACATTAATATTAAGAATACAACTTGCGCAGTTTGAAAAAGGTGGTTTAAAAGGTTTTTTAAAATTTAATTTAAACTGTATTATTGCATTTTTAACACGTTTGTAGAAAAAACTATATTAATTTTTTGGAACATACAATAATAAAAGTAAGATGTTATTCTATTGGGACCGTGCAAGTTCGGCAAAGCGACATCTATTTCTACGCTCTGCAATATTATTCGCACTTTTAATTATATTGGCCAATTATATTAGTCCTGGTTACTGGATAAATGTCAAGGCCATAGTCCAAAAAAGTAATAAGAAGAAAAAATAAGATTCACGATATGTTATTCAAACATAAACAATTGTATGTAGTAAATCAAATTAGTTATTAAAATGCAGTACTGCAAGCAAAATACAATTAATTAAATTTACATTTATATAATAATTGCATATCATATCAATATTGTGGAGCAAGATATAATTTTTATTCTTCAATGACAGTAGATATGAAATGTACGTCAATTTGACAATATGAATTATTTAAGAAAGTTGCAATATTTCTCCGCTGTTCACGCACGATCGTTTCTCAATTCCCTTCCAAGTACTTGCACACCGCGAATAGTTGTTATGACTTACGTATTGACAGTATAGGCAGTTTTGATCTAATGTCAAGAAAAATATAAAACTGGAATGTCAGTCAAGTTCCAGTAAAAGTTTTTGTAGATATTGTCCTGTAATTGAGAATGAATAAATTGTAATTGTTGATATATAAGACGTTCGTAGAAAAAATATTGTATGATATACGTGTTAAAAAGTACATTTTTAAGGCACTCATGTCATGATGATCAATCATCGATTATGGATGTGTTTTGTATGGTTCAGCAGCTAAGTATATCTTGGGAAAAATAGACGTGTTTCAAAATACAATATTACGTATTTGCCTGGGTACTATGAAGTCAACTCCAACCAATTCGTTATATTATGTTGAAGCTCTTGAATTTTCATTGAGATATAGAAGAGAATATCTTAGTCAAAAATTTCTGATTAATATTTGTCATAGAAACCCCTCTCTCTACTCCAATATTAGCAAACTTAATAATGCAGATTTAATAAATAAATATTGGATCCACAAGAACTCTCCTCCACTTTGTAAGGATTTTAGAAATCTCTCATATTGCGATTACACCAACTCACATACATATAATAGCTCAAAGTTTGAAGACTTTGATGCTTTTTTGCAAACTATTACGGTAATTAAACCAAGATACCATGTAAATACTGCAATCAGCTTCAATGTTTTAAGAAATTTATTAGAAAACTGGCCAGAATCAACAGTTATTTACACAGATGCATCAAAGTCTTCTTTTGGCACTGGATGCGCTTTTTATATCCCCTCAAAAAGTATAGAAAACATGTTTACGCTGGATCATAATTTTTCAATTTTTACTGCTGAAGCCACAGCAATTTATGAAGCATTAAAGTATTTTAAGGGTTCCAATGACAGCTCCGCAACAATTGCGTCTGATTCTTGTCGGTTCTTTTAGCCATTGAGACTATGTTTTTACCCAGTAAAAACACAAATATTTACATTCTTCTAATTAAAAAATTATTTTTGAATTACACCATGAGCAAAGAACAGTTAGATTTTTGTGGACTAAAGCTCACATAGGGCTCGAGTATAATGAGCATGTAGATATATTAGCTAAGAAAGCCATTGATTCTGGTGTGAAAACAGATTATAAGCTCTGCATTCCAGATGTATTTATAAAAATCAAAAATGATCTAAACAAGCAGTGGAAACAAGAATATTATGAATATAGTCAACACTCCCACTTACAATATGCACTGATAAAACCCACAATCCCGAGTGAATTTTGGTTTAAAAATTACTCTGTCCCACGTAGATACATTACATCTATCATCAGAATGAGATCTGGACACGCATGTTATCCAGACCATCTGGCAAGACTTAAAATTTTAAGTTCCAAGTTATGCGAAGATTGTCAATAAGAAGCAGATTTAAACCATATTTTCTTTGAATGTAAAAAATATATACAACAAACTGATGACTTAATAAAAAATTTAATCAAACATAAAATCCTTCCTCCCTATAACATTTGCTACCTTTTGTCATTAAATAATAAAACCGTATATGACTATTTAACAGAATTTATTTCAAAAAGTAACCTTAACTTGTGAGCACACTTAAACTAGTAACCTTTGTTTTACCCCATTTGTTTAAAACCTTCTTTCCGTGACCCAGTCTAGTTTGTGTATTAATTTAATGTCTTGATGGGTCCCTAGACGAGAAGCGAGTAACCATGTGTATTCCTTACTTATAATCAAATAGGTATTGTGATAATTACTTTCTTTTCTGTGCTTTAGGAAGAACTTAAAAAGTTGTGACTAGCTGAATGGCAAAAGCCTGTGCCAAAAAAAGGCACTCATGTGAATCGAAAAATTCGCTTCGCTCATTCTGCAAACTTTCACATGCGCGCCTTAAAATTTTACTTTTAAGACTTATATCATAAATAACTATTATTGTGTGAGTAGCGTTTTTCTTCAAATTAGGGCTTATACATATGTATCGTCTTTTGTTTTTAAATATATCTTCTAATTTAGAGAAAAACACTACTTACACAGTAAATATTATTTAGTTTTTTTTTGTCTCCTGAAAAGTGCAGTATTTAACATATGACATTTTGCATTAACGGCAACGATATATCTATCTCCCCTACTGTTTCTTTTACCGAGACCACATGCTCCTATGTTGTTTCTTTAAAGTTACCCATGTCTCTTTTTGCCAGTCGCAATAATTTACCTATGTTGTTATACAAATTTTCGAGTGGTATACTTTCATTATTTAAAAGATGCCCCGGACAGAGGGTAATTTTTTGGTTTTCGTCTGCTGTTTAGATTTTTGGGATATATATTTTGGGACCAACGAGGCGTTGAACAACGTGTTAAAGCGATTTACCAATGTAAACATCGCCAAAGAGAGATAGAAAATGTTTAGCGCATAAATAGCGCAATCGTATCACCCCCTAGCTTAGTCGAAAGGGGGACATTTTAGCACCTTTATGTTAAATCTCTTGGAACTGTGTTATCTTACCGACAATTGATCGGAAATGATCCATGCTTCTCAGAAAAATAAAAATAGGGTAAAGAGGCAATAAATTAGGGTTTGTTGTTAGCTTGAGGATCAAAAATAAAAAATTTCGAGAGAAATTTCGCTATTTGACGTTGCATTGAATTCCATCTTTAGTTTTTATCTTTTTCAAAGTTAATAGAAATATTAAAATTATTGAAAAATATTAAAAATATTCCTAAAAGATATTTCATTGAAAATCACACACCTGTAATTTTGAACCAATCAAAATACGTTATTTTGACAGATCACCATGGCAACGGAGGTATTTTATCGGAAATTTTTTGCTCGTGGGGTACCCAACAGCGAATTATAGTGGAAATTTTTTGACGTTTACAATAACAGAACATTTTTGACAGACTGGTTTTTATTTGTTTACATAATTTAATTTTGATTCATTTTCTATCACTTGTAGTTACTCAAAACTTATGTAAAATTGAAGAATATACTATTTTCTATCTTGAAATGGTATTCCCATGCAACTACAATGAGTAGAAATTACGAATTTGAAAGCCTAAATAATTGCTGACAAAGCTATGGCGCGCTATTATCTGTTCATGCAGCTTTGGATTTTCAAATGCAAATTTGGTGTGGAATTTTCTTACCGAATACCACGCGAAGTCAAATTAATATCCGGAAATTTTTTTTGATCATGAATATTTTTAGAAAATTTCCCTCGTCTGCGACTCGGGAAATTTTAAAAATATTCATGATCTCAAAAAAATTTCCGGAAATAATTTGACCTCTAGTGGTATTACTAGTGAAAATTCCACACCTGTAATTTTGAACAAATCAAAATACGTTATTTTGACAGATCACCATGGCAACGGAGGTATTTTATCGAAAATTTTTTGCTCGTGGGGTACCCAACAGCGAATTATAGTGGAAATTTTTTGACGTTTACAATAACAGAACATTTTTGACAGACTGGTTTTTATTTGTTTATATAATTTAGTTTTGATTCATTTTCTATCACTTGTAGTTACTCAAAACTTATGTAAAATTGAAGAATATACTATTTTCTATCTTGAAATGGTATTCCCATGCAACTACAATGAGTAGAAATTACGAATTTGAAAGCCTAAATAATTGCTGACAAAGCTATGGCGCGCTATTAATCTGTTCATGCAGCTTTGGATTTTCAAATGCAAATTTGGTGTGGAATTTTCTTACCGAATACCACGCGAAGTCAAATTAATATCCGGAAATTTTTTTTGATCATGAATATTTTTAGAAAATTTCCCTCGTCTGCGACTCGGGAAATTTTAAAAATATTCATGATCTCAAAAAAATTTCCGGAAATAATTTGACCTCTAGTGGTATTACTAGTGAAAATTCCACACCTGTAATTTTGAACCAATCAAAATACGTTATTTTGACAGATCACCATGGCAACGGAGGTATTTTATCGAAAATTTTTTGCTCGTGGGGTACCCAACAGCGAATTATAGTGGAAAATTTTGACGTTTACAATAACAGAACATTTTTGACAGACTGGTTTTTATTTGTTCATATAATTTAGTTTTGATTCATTTTCTATCACTTGTAGTTACTCAAAACTTATGTAAAATTGAAGAATATACTATTTTCTATCTTGAAATGGTATTCCCATGCAACTACAATGAGTAGAAATTACAAATTTGAAAGCCTAAATAATTGCTGACAAAGCTATGGCGCGCTATTAATCTGTTCATGCAGCTTTGGATTTTCAAATGCAAATTTGGTGTGGAATTTTCTTACCGAATACCACGAAATGATCATGAATATTTTTAGAAAATTTCCCTCGTCTGCGACTCGGGAAATTTTCAAAATATTCATGATCTCAAAAAAATTTCCGGAAATAATTTCACCTCTAGTGGTATTACTAGTGAAAACTTATTGGACCATTTTCCTGGTAACACCTCCATGGCTTCTAAAAATTGCAACCCAGATGAATGCTGAAGCGAAGAAGACAAGAGGGAATTCAAAACTTACAATTCACGACCCTGTCTGTTCAGCTGGTAAATTCCAACGGAAAATGTACCTAGTTACTTAACATCGTAAAACCAGTATAAATTGAAATAAAAATGTATATCATTTTTATTCAGTTACAATGCGAAGGCAAAACTGTCTAATTTTTCACTTAGAACAGATGGATGCAAGCCAGATGGATGCTGAAGCGAAGAAGACAAGAGGGAATTCAAAAAACTTACAATTCACGACCTCGTCTGTTCAGCTGGTAAATTCCAACGGAAAATGGACCTAATTATTCAAAATAGTAAAACCAATATAAAATGAAGTAAAAATGTATACCATTTTTATTCAGTTGCAATGCGAAGGTAAAACTGTCTTGTGCAAACAAGCACTTTAAATCGACCATTTTCGACTCTATTTTGAGTCATCATCAGAGAGGCGTAGGCCTGCTGCTCTCTACCCCAAGCGACCAATCTCCAAGAGCTACTTACTTTACTTTCCGTATCCGGAACACCAACAACTTTAAATTCTGTATTTCCAATGGTTGGCCACATAGATGGCCCTGTCATTTGCTATAATTAAGTCTTGTTCTGTGCAGGTCTCTCTCATCTCTGTGCATGATAGTAGATGCCGGCTGGTCTGAACCGCGCCACAGTCGCAGGTATCGTCCTCCTGGTATCCCCATTTTTTCAGGTTACTAGCACAACGTGAAACGCCGGTTCTTAGTCTGTTTAGCGCTTTCCAAGTCGGATACGGTAAATTGTGTCCAGCAGCCATTTCCTCCGAGGGAGGAAAATGTGTCGCGGTAGCTGACGCTTGCCATAGGTGTATTCGGCGCGTCTCTGGCGCTTCGGGGATGGATCTTGATGTTTTCAGGAAGCTTTTCCGAGATCTTAGTCTGCTTGGCTGAGTTTGGTGGTCATATAAGGGGTGTCTTCGGTCCGTCTCCTGCTTTTTCCGTTATACCTCTGACGTGACCTTCCTCCTGATAGGTGGTGGAGCAATTCCAGCAATGGGGTATACCTCTTCGATAGGTGTCGGTTTCAGGCAACCCGATATTATACGGACCGTTTCATTTAGAGCCACGTCGACGTTCTTTGCGTGAGCAGAGTTTGCCCATACTGGTGCTCCAAACTCTGCGGCCGAAAAACATAATGCCAAGGCAGAAATGCGGAGAGTGTGTGGTTGTGCTCCCCATTTTGTATTAGTTAGCTTGCGGATGATATTATTTCTGGCACTTACTTTCTTCTTGACATCTTGACAGTGGTATCGGTAAGACAGAGTTCTATCCAGACGGACGCCAAGGTATTTTGGCGTCTTGTTGTGTTCCAGCATCTGACCACGCCATTCCACCTCCAGCGACCTTCGGGCATGCTTGTTTCTCAGGTGAAAAGCACATACCTGGGTTTTTGTGGGATTTTGTTTCAGATGGTTTTTATCATAGTATAGAGCTAAGTCTCCCAGGGCATCTGTCAGTTTCACTTCGACTTCATTGAAGGTTCTTCCCTGAGCTGCCACCGCTGTATCATCAGCGTAAATAAATTGCCTTGTTTGTTGGTGTATGGGTTGGTCGTTGGTGTATATGTTGTATAGAATCGGCGCGAGGACACTTCCCTGTGGTAGCCCATTTTTTTGGTCCCTCCACCGACTGTTCTTGGACTGGAGCGTTACGTAGAAGCGTCTATTCTGGAGGAGACATTTCACTAACCTTGTTAGTCGGAAATTCTTTGTAGTTTCGTAGAGTTTTGCGAGTAGCCGTTGATGGTTAACTGTTTCATAGGCGGCAGTTAGGTCTATGAACGCTACTCCTGTTATTTCCTTCCGTTCAAAACCATCTTCAATATGTTGGGTGAGATTAAGAATTTGACTGCAGCAGCACTTTCCGGGCCTGAATCCTGCTTGTTCTGGAATAATTTTAGTCTTCACATATTCTGCGATCCGGTTCAGTATCATTCTTTCAAAGGCCTTGAAAAGGTGGCACAAGAGAGATACAGGTCTAAAACTCTTTGTATCCGCCGGATCCTTCCCTGGTTTTAAGAGGGCTACCACTCTAGCTTTCCTCCAGATTTTGGGGATTTGTAATGTACGGATGCAGCAATTCATCATTTTTACGAGCCACTCTACGGCTTTTAGTCCAAAGTTCTTTATTTGCTCTGTTCGTATGTCGTCCAGGCCAGCCGCTTTATTATCTTTCATTTGATGGATCGCGCCTCTCATCTCCTCTAGACAAAAAGAGGTACCTAGAACATCTCTTTCTTCGTCGATATTCCGTTGAGCTCTCACCTTGTTCTTTCTTGATGTCGTCTTACCGTTCATTAGAAGATGATGGGCTATCTGATCGGGTGTGACTTCTGTCATGTTGACTGCCGGAGCAGCGGGATCGTTGCCAAGATTCCGAATCAGCTTCCAGGCACGTCTGCAGTTTTGTTTCATGTCCAGACTCGTGACCAGCTTGCACCACCTTTCCGCTCTGTTGGCGGATATCGCATGTAACATTTCCTCCCCAGCCTGTATTGTCGCTTCCGAGAAAGGGTCTTCTTCATATAGCTGTTCGTATCTTTTAAGTAGGGGTTTAGATTCTTCATTGAGCCCCGCTATGTACTCAGTTCGACAACCTCTAGGGATAAATTTCCGTGATACTTGCTTTACGATTTCTACAAATTTATCGTATGAATCAGGGCAAGGTTCTAGCTGGGAAACTTCTTGATCCAATGTTTCAGAGAATTTTTCCCATTTTGCTTTAGTAAAGTTGAACCTTCTCTTGAAAGGAACAATTTCGTATCTGATTGCCGCGTTGGAAAGACAAATTATTGGTCTGTGCTGTGTCTTTGGGAGGGCGCTTCCAACGATTTTTGTCACCTGGTCTCCAATTCTGTCGCTGACAAATATATTGTCTGGGTTGTAACCTCTGCGCCATCTTCCGCTGTTGAACGACGCAGGCTGCTTTGGATCGTGAATAAGTTTTAGGTTCATGCTTTCAGCCCATTTTTCTAGTTCTTCGCCATTGGAATCTGTTTCTTTGTAACCCCACGCGACACTGTGACAGTTGAAGTCACCCAGTACGAATTTGATTTGCTGTGATTGAAAGTTATTCGGTTCCTCAAAAGCAAAGTCAGCGTTTGGTGGTTTGTAGATTGACGTTACTGTACAGGAGTTTATCTCCACTGTGAGGATCTCGATGTCATTTTGATCTGTTAGAGATGTGGATGCTACGTCGATATCTGGTCTGACGAAGACTGCGCTACCATATTGGTCGTGTGGTCTCTCCAGTATGAGCTTCATACCCCGAATCCTTGGTCTGCAGCTTGCAGTACCTCTATTGGTTTCTTGAACCAGTAGAACATCGACACCATGTTCTCTGCACATATTAGACAATAGGTCTTCTTTATCTGCTGATAGTCCTTCAATATTAATTGAGGTCGTCATCAAAAATGGCCTTGATAAAGACCGTTTTGATTTTGATTGCATCTGTGTTGTTGGTTCACCGGTGTTGAAAGGATTAGCCGACATTACTCGTTTCCAGAGGACGCCCGATTGTATTCACAAGTGATCACAATCTACGTGGAGGCTCCTTTCATGTCTCCCTCCAAGAGCTTATCACCGCATTGCAACTGACGTTTATGGCGTAGGTGTCTAACTACATCTGGTAACTGAAAGTCAAAGTTTTAAAGTTTTCAACCTAATAGAAATATTAAATATATTGAAAAATATTAAAAATATTCCTAAAAGATATTTAATTAAAAACTTATTGGACCATTTTCCTGGTAACACCTCCATGGCTTTATCTTTTTCTGTTACATTCTTCTATTTCACTCGGTCTGCCACTCCAACATGTCGTGCGATTTCTTTTTAAAGGGATGGTTTTCTCGTTGCCTATCCCATTGTAGCACCCCAACCATTAAAACTGCTCCAGTCACTACCACAAGTAGTCCTGATTCAAACTGGTCCAGTATAATTTCCCAAAGTTCTTAGTTCCCAGTTTACAGTTCCCATTTTTCGTACTGTTGATCGCTGCTGGACTTCGACATAGAGGGACAGAAAATAGGTAACTAGATTTTGAAAGCATAATTCCACGTAATATGATTTATCTCAGTAAGAAATTGAGAACAAACCATGGCTCGTGTGGGCAGGGTCGCTTTTTTAAGTAGATGGGATGTAGAAAAGTGTTGCCCCCCACACGCAAGTCTCTTGAACTTTAGTAAGTTATCATTGTTTAATTTTATAAGTATATTAATTAATACCCATCCTTTGTAAACCAACCTGTATGACGCTATATAAAAAATTTTAATATCAAAGACAATAGAAATTTAAATTATATCGAAACTGAATATTTATCTGCAAAATATCTGGTAGTAAGTACTTATAAAAATAGAATATTTTAAATGCACGTCCATTAAGAAATATCCACAACAATCTATTGAAAATTATTAATATTTATTCTGATAACTCACAATTTTCATTTGTAAGATCTAGACATGTCATATATAGATAACTTATCAAAAAATATATAATAAAAAAGCTGTGACATTTGCTTTAATCCGATTTTTATTTTTTACAAATTCAAGTAGCGAGATGATGAAAGTGATTAAAGGTTTTTTATTTTTCATTTTTATTACCATTATTTCCTCAGGTAAGTCGTATTTTTTATAATATTAAATGAATTTTAGAATCAATTTTTTGGTCATTGTATATGTTACACTCAAACTCCCGAATTCGGGCAATGTCCGAAATTTTTACTAACTTCGCGATATGGACAACGTGAATTACCCACGTGGCGGAGTGAGCATTTTATTCGGACGTTGGCCGAAGCGAAATACTCAGAACGCGTTGTGGGTAAACAAAAGTACACGATTACCAAAAATAAACACGTTCACCGGAGATTTAGCAAAACGAAAATACACATATAGCTCAGTAAATGAACGGGAAATTCGGCGATACCATGTAATTTTCAGGGGCAACTCCGAATTGCATGAAAATTTGGATTTAGGTTCTACTTACCCACTTCAAAGTTAAAATTGTGCCGTTGGTTGCTTTTACTTGGGGGGTGACAGGCACCCCTTCTCGGGGGTGAAAAAATATAAGTGCAAGATAAGATTAAAAATGGATAAATTGGCAGATTTTAAGCAACTTTTGTTCTATAGAGTTTTTTACGTAAGTCAATACTTTTCGTGTTATTTGCCAATGAAAATGTTGGTTTTTCGACAAAAAAACTATGTTTTCTGACGGTTTTTCGCAAATAAGTCAAAAAGTAAATATTTTATCGAAAAAAATATTTTTAGCAAAAGTGTAGCTTATAAAAAACCCAAAAAATGGTGTATCAGCAAAGTCTATCAATCAAATAAAAACAAAGTTGTAGCTCATGAAAAATACGTTCTTATTCGTCTAATTTCAAATCGAATATTTCAAGGTGAAATCACCGAAAAATTAAGCACTTTTCGGGAAAACCACATTAAAACTTTTTTAAAGTATTTATAAAAAGCTTTATTTTAATTATTAGCAAAAGTTTTAGCATTAAAAATAAGCAAGTTACGCTCAAAATAAAGTTGGCCCTCTTTTTTTTTGTAAAAAATCATGAAAATCTCGCCGTGTTTAGCTCCTCACATGAAATTAAGCGCTACCGATTTACAAAAAATTTACTTACCTATTTATTTTTTTATGATCTGTCAGTCTCACCGGTTTAAAGTGTTTATTTTTGAAAGGGTTATAATTAAGAAAGCTTGAATGTGTCACTTATCACGAGTGTATGCAAATTTTATGTGTATTCAACAGCCATATCTTAACCAATTTTTGTCTTACGGAGAAACAAAATGAAACTAGCATATTTACAATAGAAAAGCCTACATTTTTTCACTCTTTAAGATTTTTCTTATCACTAATATTTTTTAAGTTATTTTGAAAAAATGAAATTTTTCAAAAATTTTTAGGATTTTTTTTTTAATCTAAAACCAACTGTTTTTTAAGAATAAGCACTTCAAACCAATCAAACCTACAGATCATATAAACAATACACATACAGTTAAAATAGATGGTAAAGGCAAACGATTAATTTCATTTAGGGTGCTAAATAGAGGAAAGTTTTCACGATTTTTTTTTACCAAAAAAAAGGGGCCAACTTTTTTTCAGTGTAACTCGTTTATTTTTGATGCTGTAAACTTTTGTAAAAAACAAATAGTAAGCTTTTCTTCGATACTTTAAAAATGTTAATAAGGTTCTCCCGAAAAACGCTTCTTTCTTCGGTGATTTGGCGTTGAATTATTCGATTTGGAATTAGACGAATAAGAACGTATTTTCATGAGCTACAACTTTGCTTCTACTCAATTTGTAGATTTACTTGTACACCATTTTTTTCGTTTTTTTATAGACTACACTTTTGCTAAAAATGTTTCTTTCGATAAAATATTTACTTTTTGAGTTATTTGGGAAAAACAGTCTTAAAATGTAGTTTTTTTGTCGAAAAATCAACATTTTAAATCGTGAATAACTCAAAAAGTATTGACATACGTAAAAAACTTTATAGAACAAAAGTTGCTTAAAATAAGTCAATTTATCCATTTCCGGCCTTATTTTAAACACGCGTTTTTCACCCCTCGAGAAGGGGTAAATGTCAGCCCCCAAGTAAAAGCAAGCAACGGCACAAATTCAACTTTGAAGTGGAGGGTAAGTAGAACCTAAATCCAAATTTTCATGCAATTCGGAGGTGCCCCTGGAAATTACACTCCAAAACGGTCATTTATTGGGCTAATAACCCGACGTGGGTAATCTATTTTACCCACGTCGGGTTGTGGGTATTTGTAATTTGCGCAAACGCCGAAAAGCATCCAAACACAACCATACCCTATACTAATTCCAAATAACCAGTAAAATAAAATAAATTTTCCTTGAAATTCCATTTATTTTAAATACAAAAAAACAAAACAGTAAAATACGACAAGTATCTTATTTTTGAATATAGAAAAAAATTATTTAACGTTTTCATGCATACCTATACGTCCTTTATATGAGTCTTTTGCATACATGCACCACTTTCAATGTTTCTTACAGTTATTTTCAGAAAATAATCACTTTACTTGTTAGCACTAGAAGTGGTACCCTGACCGTGACATTTAGAATTGCATTTTATGTTTGATTTTACACATTTGCAAGATTTGCCCGAACAGTTATTCTTGCATCCACATCTGATGAAACCATGTTTGGACGAAAACGTTATCGCCGACTGAAACGGGGGTTAATTTTCTTTCAGTAAGCTTTAACATTTAGGCTGCCTCAATTTTTAATGCAGTTACACAGTTCTCTCGTATTATGCCTACGTGCCGTTTCACATTATAAGTGCTGTTTTACAATAATAGTATATTATTCAACGAGCATGTAATGATGACTATTACTCACGATGATGAAGTTTGCGACACGAGCCGTAGGCGAGTGTCGTAATTCATCAGAGTGAGTAATAGCCATTACATGCGAGTAGAATACTATACTTTTTCTACGACCTTTTTTTATTTTAATTAGTAAAAAATTTAATTATCAACTACTCGAGATTTAAATTATAATAATTTACAAAAATACCTAAATGCTATTTACCCCTAGTACGTGGCTGAATAATTGGTTGCCTACTATTACTAATTTCTTATTATTAATTTTAAAAATACAACTAAAAATAGTCAATATAAGTTCTATTCGTTTCCGAAAAATTATAAGCTTAAATTTGTACCTACATACTATCCGTGAATCTAATAAATAGGAAATGGCTGTTGTCGGTGGCCGTATTTCATATATATAGTTATAATGTTTATTTACATTTAACTTTATATAATATAACAATATATAACTATACATAATATGTTATAACGTATTTAACACAATATAACTTGAAAAACAAACACAATATTAGTTATAACTTCCAATTAACATAAACAAAATGCGCTAATGTCACTGTCACTAAATTAAATGATAAACGTCAAAATTTTTAGTAAACAAGATATAAACGTAAAAAAATATACTGACATTGTTACAGTTAAAATTCATTTAAAAATGTGTCGAAGTTAATTGTTGGTATAAATTACAATAATTATTGTATTAAATAAACATGTTTAAGTAATTTTATTTGCAGTTTATTAGTCCTGTCGCCAGGGGGTTACAACGGCCTTCTTAATTCAGATGGACTTACCCAAGTTTTTTTTATGTATTTTGGCCCGTAGAACACGAATTTTTTGGGTAACAGTTGATCCGGATGTCGATAAGATTGTTATAAACAAAGAAGTTGAGGAATTACATAGCAGCGATTTCTCGCAAAACAAAACATTTTTTTGTATTTTCTGGCTCATTCTAACCAAAAAATGTTAATACAAGTTTTTTCGTAGGATGCATAGTTTTCGAGATAAACGCGGTTGAACTTTCAAAAAATCGAAAAATTGCAATTTTTTAACCCGAATAACCTTTGAATAAAAAATAAAATAGCAATTCTGCTTACCGCCTTTAAAAGTTTGAGTCAAATAATATCTGTTTTGGATATTTGCATTGCTAAAAATTTATTTTTTGATGGTTAAAAAAAGCTATAAACACATAGTGTTTCCCGTGCCTAATACATGCGTTTTAATGCATGGTACGTAGAAATAGCCCCGCTCGCACTTTTACCTCTTCTACCTACTCGGTCGATTTTAAATGAGAAATCATTGAAAACATCCTCAAGCACTAGGTGTTTATAGCTTTTTTTAACAATAAAATAATAAATTTTTAGCGATACAAATAATTAAAACCGATATAATTTGACTTGAACTTTCAAATGCGGTAAGCAGAATTGCTATTTTATTTTTTAATCAAAAGCTATTCGGGTTCAAAAATTGCAATTTTTCGATTTTTTGAAAGTTCAACCGCGTTTATCTCGAAAACTATGCATCCTACGAAAAAATTTGTAGGAACATTTTTTGGTAAGAATGGCCGAAAAAATACAAAAAAATGTTTTGTTTTGCGAGAAATCGCTCTTATGTGATTCCTCAACTTCTTGGTTTATAACAATCTTATCGACATGCGGATCAACTGTTACCCAAAAAATTCGTGTTCTACAGGTCAAAATACATAAAAAAAACTTGGTTAAGTTCATCTGAATACAGGAGGCCGTTGTACCCCCGCCTGGGGACAGGACTATATATACGATTAATATTAAAAGTGGCATGCGCCACTTGAATCTAACTTCAGCCCGTGAGTAATGACCCGTGAGTAACTTCAGCCCGTGAGTAATGAATTATTACTCACGGGTACAGTAATGGGTGCTATTATCTATGAAAAAATAGCGAATAATGAGCATCTTATTAAACGGTCGTAGAAAAAAGAATTTAAACGTGCGAGGGTTAGAACGCACGACGACATTCCAATGGTCGCTCATGTAATCCTATGGAGCCTTTCTCACTAGACGGTAGTTGGAACGTTCGGTAAAGCCGTCGTGTTTATGTCGTCCCTCGCTTACAACAACAGACCACAGCCGTGCCGTCTTTACGCACCCAGTAGCATAGGGAACTTAATACATCCTTTCATATGATACTGTCGTTCAGTCGCATGGATGTAGTTTCTTTTGTTGTTTGGTACATTATTTTCATTTACACTTTGTGGCTGTTTAAAGTAGGTGCATACATTTTATATTATGATGTCTCAGATTGATAGTGAAATAGTAAAAACATTAATTGAAGCGAGACCTGTTCATTGGGACAAAACAATAGAAATATATAAAGATAGAAACTTGACGAGAAATGCTTGAAATGGTGTAGGACGTGCGCTTAACAATGCACGAATTAATTTAAATTAATTAATTTGACGAATTAGGTGATAAAGAAAAAACCACATTTTATAAGTACAGCAAAATTAATTATATGTTACTGATAACAACAGTAATTAAAACTGCTAAGTATATTATAATAAACTTTATTTTACATAGTTGCAATTAACGTTGAGTATAGAGGGTGTGAATATGTGTGAATATAAAAATATAAGTATAAATCGTATCTTTTTGTGTTAATAGGATGGATCCAATGAATTCGGTTCCTCTTATTCCTCTTTCTTCAAGGATAAAGTAAACACAACGCTACAATTTTATTTCGCTCCATATAAAATATAACTTTTATTCTACGAAATTATATTTAGTTTTATAGCATAAACAACTCGTTAAAAACTAAAGTAGGGTGGCGGTCACGTCTTGTGTGAAATTATCTAAAAACAACATTTAAAACGAGGGGAAAAACTTTTTAAAATGAATGGATGACAGAGGAACTTTAAAATTATATACATGAAAAACACAGATTGTAATGTTGTTCTGAAGCTGTTTCCTTGTGGAATTTTTACAATAAACTGGTCTAAATGGGAAATAAGCCAAACTTTAACAAAAAAAGATAAGTTTATTAACGTTTCGACGCCCAAATCAGATGTCGAAACGTTAATAAAATATTTTTTTACTTCAATTGTGGCTTATTTCCCATTTAGAATAGTTTATTACATAAATTGTATGAGCTAATTAGATGAGCTAATCCAAGATCCCACAAATAACTTAAATAGTAGAACAACGATTATAAAAACAAATTAAGGCTTTTAATTAAAAACAAAAGAAATAATAACTGACAAAATAGAAATTGCAAATGAATTAAATACGCATTACAGTACATTAGGACAAAAGTATGGACAAAAAATACCCTTTTCTAATGATACATCGTAATGATATATATCCGATATATGTACCTACCTCAGCCACAAAGTGTAAATAAAAATAATATACCAAACAACACAGCAAAATATCTTCGTGCGACTCCATTCTTATTGTGTGAAAAGGACAAGTACGACAAAACTGCGGCACGAGAAATCCCTCGCACGTTCAAAATTATTATAATGTGAAACAACACTACGGCAGATTTTCTTGAGCAAAGAGTGCGCAAAGGTAAGTCTAAGTCTTCGTTATTTGAAACTTCATCATGGATGTACTGACCACATTCAAAACAGCTGTTTGCTTTGTCACAATCAATATCACAGAGTGTTACGTTATCGCTGGACATAGTTTTTTTCTACATGTTTATTGTTGTCTGCATTCCGTGCTTGTCAAAATCTTCGAAGCATCTTTATTCACAGCAATTATTTCTTCGTTATCTTCTTCAATAAAATTTCTTTCAAGCTTAGAGAACACTTGTTCTAGTGAGAAACTGATTTCGGCGTTTGCGCTTGCCAGAGATACCCACAACCCGACGTGGGTAAAGTAGCTTACCCACGTCGGGTTATGGGCATTATGGTTTTGCTCAATCTCCGGTGTACTTTTGTTTACCCAAAACGCGTTCTGGGTATTTCGCTTCAGCCAATATCCGAATAAAATCCTCACTCCGCAACGTGGGTAACTCACGTTGTTCATATCGCGAAGTGAGTAAAAATTCCGGACATTGTCCGAATTCGGAATTTGAGGGTAACATGTGATAGGTTTTAGGTGTATCTAATATTGCAAATGCTTAATATATATATATATATATATATATATATATATATATATATATATATATATATATATCAAACAAATGAAATAGAGAATGTGGAAAAATCCCCTTACGAACAATTCACACATCCACCATTTCAGGTTGGGAAAAATTTCTTGAATAGAATCAAAGATCCAAACACCTGTTCTTAGAAATGTGTTTCGCCCTCTTCAACCTCTCTGGGCTTATCAATAAAGATGAGAGGTTGAATATCTTTAGACACATTCCATCAAAAAACAACATTCGATATATATATATATATATATATATATATATATATATATATATATATATATATATATATATATATATATATATAATGTAAAGAAAAAAGAAGTACTTTGTTGACTTGTTTATAAAAAACACTTTTCGAGTTTCGGTGGGTTGGAGTCAATAAAAAGGGCCTGTTAGAATACTATTTTTTATTACTCGAGCTTTCGAATGTGTTTACATTCATTTTCAAGAGCTAAAAAGTAACTGATAAAGTGGAAACAAAGATCATGTAAAAATATAACTCACCAGATAAATCTAGATGGGTTATTAAAACTTGCTAACATTAATACATATAAATAAGAGGAAAACTATTAATATCCATAAAATGAATTCTTCCCAGACTGCATAATATAAATTAATGGCCAAAAGATTTAAATTTTTGAATTGAATTTTGAATTTGAATGATCGGTAAATTGGAAAGAAATTTTAATACAAAAAATCAAAGTCAATGTCAGTGAAAAAATCAGCCTACATCGACAAGTAGCTAAAAGGAATTTATTTAAATATATTATACCGTGATGATTTATTAAAAAAAAAGAAGAAGAAATAAATAAGTAGAGAAAAAAATATTTTAGTAGTTTACAGAAGTACAAACGAAATGTAATAAAGATTAAAAAAAAGGTGACATATTTATGGTGTTGTGAATATTATTTAAAATTATAAGGAAATGATGTAATTATAAATTTTATATATGGATTTTGACAACATAAAAATTTTGTGCAATGAAGGTAATAAATTCAAAAGGACTTTTTTGGAAATGGTATCTATTAGTAGAAGCGATCATAGTTTAAATAAAAGATCAGAAATTCAAAATTTAAGTAAAATTTATAATTACATCATTTCCTTATAATTTTAAATAATATTCACAACACCATAAATATGTCACCTTTTTTTTTAATCTTTATTACATTTCGTTTGTACTTCTGTAAACTACTAAAATATTTTTTTCTCTACTTATTTATTTCTTTTTCTTTTTTTTTTTAATAAATCATCACGGTATAATATATTTAAATAAATTGCTTTTAGCTACTTGTCGATGTAGGCTGATTTTTTCACTGACATTGACTTTGATTTTTTGTATTAAAATTTCTTTCCAATTTACCGATCATTCAAATTCAAAATTCAATTCAAAAATTTAAATATTTTGGCCATTAATTTATATTATGCAGTCTGGGAAGAATTCATTTTATGGATATTAATAGTTTTCCTCTTATTTATATGTATTAATGTTAGCAAGTTTTAATAACCAATCTAGATTTATCTGGTGAGTTATATTTTTACATGATCTTTGTTTCCACTTTATCAGTTACTTTTTAGCTCTTGAAAATGAATGTAAACACATTCGAAAGCTCGAGTAATAAAAAATAGTATTCTAACAGCCCCTTTTTATTGACTCCAACCCACCGAAACTCGAAAAGTGTTTTATATATATATATATATATATATATATATATATATATATATATATATATATATATATATATATATATATCAAATGAAATAGAGAATGTGGAGAAGTCCCCTTACGAATAATTCACACATCCACCATTTTGGGTTGGGAAAATTTTTTGAATAGAATTAAAAATCCAAACACTAGTTCTTAGAAATGTGTTTCGCCCTCTTCAACCTCTCTGGGCTCATCGGTAAGGATGAGAGGTTGAATATCCTTAGACACATTCCACTCAAAAACAACATTCGAGACCAAGACATAGCAGAAGCGTAGATCTACGCCAAATCTGAAAATGACAGTCTCAAGTTTTAATTCCCTAATTACTTGAAGTAAAACATATGTTTAAAACAAAAGATGAGAAGTTATTGGTTTAACGACCACTCGTACGATATCAATCAAATGAAATAGAGAATGTGGAGAAATCCCCTTACGAATAATTCACACATCCACCATTTTGGGTTGGGAAAATTTTTTGAATAGAATTAAAAATCCAAACACTAGTTCTTAGAAATGTGTTTATATATATACATATATATATATATATATATATATATATATATATATATATATATATATATATATATATATATATATATATATATATAGTGGCTAAACACCCCTTTAGGGGTTACGTCGCTTACGCTCTCTAGATCTATGTTTTGAGGTAGATGAGTCCTCATGTTCGTTATTTAATTTTCTCTGTTATTTTTCTCCACTCTTTCCTGTCTCTGGTTTTCCCTTTCCAATGTCGTATGCCCGCATTGTTGAGATCACTTACTACTTCTTGTAACCATGTAGATCTTGGTCTTCCACGTCTTCTTTTGCCAGCTGGTGTCCATTCCATTATTGAGTATATCGTCGTAGTTGATCCGGATCTCCATATGTGTCCTAGTCATTTTGCTCTTTGCTGTTTTATTTTACATACTATATCCTCCTCAAAATGCTTAATATACATAAATTTAAAAAAAAGTTCTTTATTTTTAATAATAACGGCCTAATAAGTGCCTTGTTATTAAGTAAAATATATTTCGTACAATAGTTAAAATAAATAAAATATTAAAATAAGAAAAATATTCTCCGGTGTTTGTGATAGCAATTCTCTATCTGTGTTGACCCTCCTTAGTATTTTCTCATTAGTTTTCCTTACTGTCCAAGGTATCTTTGGCATCCGTCTGTGTATTTACGTTTCAATTGCTTCAAGTGTGTTCATGCTTATTACTTTTAGTGTCAACGCTTCTGCTCTGTACAAAAATACAGACTAAATATAGCACTTAACCATTCTTTGTCTTAGTTCTAAATTTAGATGAGTATTGCAAAGAAATGTTTTCATTTTCATAAAATTAGTAACAGTCATTGCTATTCTGCATTTTACTTCCATCTTATTGATTAAGGCCAGAAGTCCATCCACTTATTTTTCTTGATTAAGTTATTTCTTTAATCATTGTTTGTGGAGAATTCGTTGACTTGATTTCTAAATTCATTCCATAGTTCCTCTGAATCTTCTAGTTCTTCTCTGATGTTTTTAATTCTAATGTTGTTTTCTTTTTTTATAAAAAGTCTATTGGTGTTTGTAAAAAAGAAATTTTTTAAGTTATCTGTTCTGCTTACAAATATATATACAGAGTGGCCTGACGAAAACTAAACTGAGGTAATATCAAGAACTACGGTGTGAAATTACATAAACAATGGTTCATTTAATAAAACAGCTAGATCCCTTGTTTATGGAATTCCAAACCTCAACAATAGTACCCCGCTCAACTGCATATTAATGAGTCCCTTAAATAGCTGGTAGTGCTATTCTGGAAATCGTGACTAATCCTGCCATAACTGATATTGTTGAAAATGATCAATAATATGATGAAATCATTTGATTTATCAATAGAAGGGTGCTCCTTCGTATTACGCTTTACTTATTTTTCATCAATATTTAGAGCAAAATTTCCCACAACATTGGGAGGAGAGGCAGAATCAAATGGTCTCCTGGGTCACCAGATTTGTTTCCTCTGAATTTGGTTTTTGGGGACACCTAAAAATAAAATCTTTAGAACACCACCCGTGTCTGTAGAAGATTTACGTTAAAAAATGCCTACTAATTATTTCACAAATGATGCTTTTGAATGTGGAAGGATATTTTGAACACACGTTTGTTCTTTTATGTCCATAAAAGGATAAAGGCCGGAGCTTATTGGTTTTACCATTTGGTCAACTAAAAAATAAGTAGTCAGCTGAAAATATTAATTTTTTTTTAATCAAATAGGTAAAGTATTGGACTTGGACTACTTTAATTGAACATTTAATTGGAGGCCAGATTTTATTATTTAAATGCCAGGTATTTAGATATTAATTTTGAAATCATTTTTTTAGAACATGCTTCGCTTAGAGCTACAGAAGCAGACATCAAATTCTATTTGTTTACCCAAAAAGACCTACTTCATGGTACACATCTAAATATTTCCGACAAAGGCGAAATCAATAGATCTGATTTCTCGAAAGACAAAGACACGGTGTTCTATATTCATGGATGGCTGGACAACATCTCCTCCGAAACTCTGATAAGTTTAAAAAATGCCTATCTGTCAAAATATGACGTTAACATGCTTGTTGTCGATTGGAGTACGTTCGCAGATAGTATAATTTATAAAATAGCCTACGACAATGTAGAACCAATTGGAAATGTACTTGGACATTCAATAGAACACCTTGTTCAAAATACTGGAGCAAACTTAAGCAGAATGATTATCGTTGGACACTCCTTGGGAGCTCACGTGGCTGGTGTAGCTGGTAGAATTCTCAATGGAAAATTGGATCACATTATGGGTAAGTAAATATCTTTTCAAATATATGGGTTATTCCATTTCAAGCCGCTCAATTTTGGATCCAAAAAAATCCTGGTTCTCCGATATGTCTGAGGCTTGGTGTATAGATTGTGCATAACATATAAATAAGACATAATTTAAGCCCAAACAGTCGTTTTTTTTTCCACGATTGTTTTAAATAGTATTTTTAGCGATTTAGCAGTTATTTGGTATTTATGAGGAATATGAGAAAATTTATAAAATGAGGAAAGTGCTCTGCACAAGAGATTTGAAGTTGAAGCTAAGAGTTAGGTTGGCTAGGTGCTACGTTTTCTCGACTCTGTTTTATGGAATGGAAGCTTGGACCTTGAATGCTGCATCAATGGAAAAACTTGAATCATTCGAGCTGTGGGTGTACAGAAGAATTATGAAAATATCGTGGACAGAACACGTTACAAACAAAGAGGTTCTGAGAAAGATGAATAAAGAAATGGAAATCCTAAATACCATCAAAACAAGAAAATTGGAATATCTCGGACATATTACACGCGGAGAGAAATACAGCTTGCTCCAATTGATTATGCAGGGAAAGATTCAAGGAAAAAGAAGCATAGGGAGACGCAGAATATCGTGGCTGCGCAACCTGATAGAGTGGTACGGATGTACATCAAATGAACTTTTCAGAGCAGCCATCTCTAAAATACGAATAGCTATGATGATTGCCGACCTCCGCCGCGGAGATGGCACTTAAAAAAGAAGATTATTCCTAAGGATTTTAGATTTGTCCACCTAAACGTTGTTCATTAAAAATGTATTTGAAAATTATTTTCGAGGAAATACGTTCAAAAATAATAAGCCTTGAATATTAATTCAAGAATACTATAAATACTTTTTTGCAGTATTGTCTTAATAACCTGATGAAATGTTTTCTCTTTTAAATTGCCAGGTAATTAAAAAATATTTTCAAGAAAAGAAAATATTGATGTTATAAATAACACTATTAGTTATATCGTCCTACAAAAAAAATAAAATACTATTATATTTAAAAATTGGTCAATTTTGACATTTTCTTTTCTGAGCCCTTTGAGCATTTTTAACTAAGTTTTCTATTTAACTCTCGTAGCCTATTATAACTTCGAGTTTTAGCGAAGTAAAGGACAACTTTCTATATAACTTTATAACAGTTATACACTGGACAAAACGTACGTTTTGTCGTACGTTTTGCATGACACATAAAACGTACAATAAGACGTAGCGTGAAACGACGCTTTTAGATAAAGAGTTACCATGCACCTTATGGAACACCGTCTCCAGTTTCAGAGCCACTTCCCACAAATCATCATTTGGATGTAAAAGAGAACCTCTAGAGACAGCTTGTATCAAGTCAGGGGCTCTATTCATGTCTCTATTAATGTTGAAATTAATTGTTCATCACATGTTGGAGGCTGTAATCGCTGTAAGCTCAGTAATCGTCTCTATTGTTCTATTTATGTGCTAATGTACAACTAGAAATACTGTTTGATGATTTTATAATATCTTCCACCTCTCCTCTACGTCTTATTTTTGTGATTCTCAGTGTTCTTTCTTCAGATTTTCGCTTTAGGTCAGTATTTGATGATCCTCCAGGCAAGTTTAGAGTAGGTACTGAACCTTGCAGAGATTCATCAGCCTTTAAATGACGAGCATTCTTTGGAGAATAATTGAAAAGCTTTTGTTTCAGAGGAATTTCATAATGTTTTATAAGGGTTTAATTTTTACAAGGGTGTAGATTTTACGGCCCTTCCTATTTAGGGTCTGTTTTTCCTACTCGTCCCCAACCCAAAAACTTCAAAAATTTAAGTCCGACCATTATGGATTCTAATAGTACTGATCATTACCTTTCCAACGCATGTCTAATTTTGAAAATCGGTTATACCATTCAAAAGTTACCGAGCTCAAAAATATGACTCAATTTTTATTTAAAAAAAGGAAAATGTTTGTGGATATGTATGTATGTATTGTTATGATCTGCTTTCTATTACTTTTATATTAATTATTATTTATTTGATCAATTATTTAATCAACGCAAATCATACATAAAAATATTAAGAAAAATTCTCAGGGTGCCTTTTGTCAAAAAAAATTTAATTAAATTCTCTTAGGTTATACTTATCCTTTCTCGTGGTTTCAGTATCTCCTAGTTGATCCTTATCGGGATAAAATAGGAAAAAGGAAATAAATAGAAAAATCATAAATAAACATATTATACAAATATATTTATTATCAAAAGCAATGCTCTATAAATTTATCAATTAAATCCTGTAGGCATAACTGTCCAAAAGAGACTTTTACCATATAAATTAATCTAATTCAAACAGATATTTATCGCTTTGTTCTTGATACCCTTAATAACAAAGCTAAACAAACAAATTCGGTATTCGCAAAATTACTTATACTTCCTATTAAATTTTTGAAATGTTGGAATATTAAATGCATATGCTTTTACGTAAAAAATTAGCTTCTGATTATAAAGAAAATCTATCACATAGGTTATTGACTGACCTTTTTGATTCACACACAATGATGTCTCCTCTTGACCCAAACAGCTCCTCCTTGTTGATTATGTTAGGCTACCAATCAAAGCCCTCTCCGTTCTCAGCAAACAATCCAGAAGTATACCAGCAACTATTTCTCCAAAACACAAGCCAGGCCTCTTTTTGCCAGTACTCGTTCAATAAACTCCAAAACTCTCTCCTCTCTTTCTCTCAACAATAATCTCCTGAGACCCAAGTATCTTTTTACTTGGTGTCACAAATAATTTTAATAACGATAATTCTTGTAACTTACTCTCTTGGACTTTACAGAATCAAGGAGGTATTTCTTCTCGATTTGATTTGTCTCTCGTTCCACTTTTAAGCTACTCTCACTATCAAACACAACCACTAGTACTTGCTTCTGAACTACTCACGAAAACTTTTGACTGCTCCTCTCGAATGCCGGTAACACAATAATCCCTCTTTCCAAAACTATCTGAAAATTCAACCTTCTCTCCTTCCCATTCCAACTTGCCAAACCAATCAGAGACATTTCTTCTTCCCCACTCTTTTTGTCATTCGAAAAACCTACTCATACTTTCAAAAATATTCCTACCGTCATAATAATTACTTTCGGGAAATTCTACAAAATTTACTCGGGGTTAAACAAAAAGAGATTAAAATTCCAAACTTTCTTTACCTTGATTTTTTAAGAACTAATTACCTATGGCTTCTACCTTTCCCGTAATAAACAATCGGTTTAAAATAATAATCCTAAATAACATTCACTTCACTTTTATTTACAAATGTCTTTAAGTCTTCAGGGAAAAATTCATCGAGGAGAAACCTACTACGTGAAAGCTAACTTCTAATAAATATTTACAAATCAATATACAGGGTGTATCAAATTTATGTGCCCGCGCTATATAAAAAAATAAAATTTTTATTCTATCTTTGATTGATAAATTGACACACAATAGTATGTGTGTTTGAAAGTTAAACCGGTTTGAATTTTTTTCTGTGTTTGAAGAGGGCGCCAGGGCCGATTCAGAACCGGTGTAGTTTGTGACTTTTGACTACCCATAAGCCAGCTATAGGACTTGGCAAGGAAAAAACGGCATATTTTTTGGGGGTATATATATTCGGATCAAGAAGAGACAGGAGAACCGCAAATACACCAAATCAATAGTGTCAAGTCAATCTTTCAAATGGTGTTTAAGTCGTCAGGATCAGATATACACACGGCTCAGTAGAGCCGAAAAACTGAAAAACTAAACTTTAAAAATTTTGGTTTTTCGACAATTGCTCAAAATTTCAACCTACGAATTGCGCCAATAACGGAGCGTTTGTAGAAGGGCTTTAGACGAATCTAACGGTGTATACCTCATATCCGGAAAAATTCGAATTTTTAAGTAATAGGCTTATAGGCGTATAGGAAAAACGGTTCCTCAAGCTCAATAATTCCTGTAATAGCTTCAGTTATCATACTTGACCTTAGATCCATCAGATACTACTGATCAGTAGGTTTCTAACTCATGTTTACTGATCAAAATCGGTTAAGCCGTTTAGAAGTTTTAAGCTACAAAATTAAATTCCAATTACCGATTATTCCTGAAATGGTTTATGTAGTTGTAGTGGTTACGACGCTAAATTTGATCTGGCAACGGGCAATCCAACTTCATTTACCGGCCATCTCAATATTTTTTTTCAATCTATTTCGAATAGAAAAAAATCTAGTGTACATTCGATGGACATTAGATCATTTGGGAGATAATGCAGCAAAGGTGACCATTTATAAAGCTATAGGGGAACATTGCCTTCAACTTCATACATTTAATTTATAAATAGGGAGCGGATTTTATGCTAAATGCATATGGCTTGCATATTTCGCATATTTAAGAATTTTACCAAATTTTGCATATTTTTAAATAAACGTGCATATCATGTGCTAATTCAAAAACATTTTTGTCCAAACTAAAAAATTTAAAAATTTTTTAATTTGACACAAATATTATCCGGCACATGCTGTCATAAAAGCTTTTCGAGAATAACCTAAAGTCGGCTCACTCACTACCTTTTTGGGTTTCTCTTAGAAAACTCCCGATATTTACCCGCAATGTGCGTATTTATTACGCCGTCATAAAATGATTGTAGGATGTTAAATACTCTATTGTTAAGAAAATATTTAGAGCTCTAAACATAATTTTACGATTCTCTAACGGAAATATAAATATGAGTTAAATCAGATCCCGTAAATCAGTAAAATTAGTCACCTTTAGTCGGTCAATGCGAATGTTTAGTTTTTGTGTAAAAGTACTTTTGTTTGTGAATAGTGCAATATGCCCAAATATTCTAGCCTGGTTTGTTCCTGAGTCAGAACCTATCCCCAGCTTCTTTACACCAATAGAAAATTATTCTGCAAAGCATGTATTAAAATGGTGAGTTTAAAATTCCTTTCTTGCTCTTTTTTTTAATAAACTTTACACCAATAGAAAATTATTCTGCAAAGCATGTATTAAAATGGTGAGTTTAAAATTCCTTTCTTGCTCTTTTTTTTAATAAATAATATTTGGCTGATTCCTCAACATTTTAAGTTTAAACAGTTTGAAAAGTATGTGTTATTGTCTTAGATACCATCTTAGCGAAAATTTTTGGTTACACAACACGTCGGGACAGAACTGCATGGGCAAAATTGCAAAAAGATGAGCAAATCAATAGTAGTTTTGATCAGTTGGCCATTAACAGTAGACAATCGCTGATGACTTCATCAAATGAATGGATAATATAAATTTAATTCGGATTTAAAAAAGAACTGAAAAATCCTGTAAAAGCTTTTTGGAAATATATTCCAAGAAAAATTATCCCGATGAAAGTACATTGAGAAAAAACTACGTACCTCAAATTTACAACGATACCTTAAAAAATTCAAGAAGATAGTAGAAAAGCGATACATTCATTTTATTGTAGATAAATATGTGGTTGCTCAAAATGCGCATTTTATGAAATTATTGTGCATATCTTGCGCATATTTCGTAATTTTTTACTGCATATGTATGCGCATATTTCATCAAAATTGCTCGCATATAAATCCGCTCCCTATTTATAAATAACTTTGAAACACTCCTGATACAAGAATAAAAAACCGCTTAATGCCGTAAAAATGAGTGGCGCATACAATATTCCAGCTACAAAGGATCTGATATGAATATTACTGGGCTCAATTTGATGCAAAACAAAATTTTAGTTTTATTTTAAAAGATTTTTCAAAGATTTCACAAAAGGGTTTCAAAATTCAAACTGTATCAAAGTTACTCTTTTAAAATAAAAAATCTTTTAAAATAAAACTAGAATTTTGTTTTGCATCAAAATGAAAATACATTTTCGCGCCCCGTAATACATAAAATATATTATTGTAGATATAAATATTTATTTAATACAGCTCTTTTGTGTTATATTCTTATTACTTATTTTTGATATTATATCAATTTCTTATAAATATAGAGGAAATAAAAAATGTAGTATATCAAAGTGTGTAAATAATTTATTTCTTTAGCTGAGCGCTTTCGACCTAAATGTCATCATCGGAGCTAATGCTAAAATAAAAAAGAGGTCTTGTAAGAAAAAGAAGTACAAAACTCTTTTTTTACTTACGTCAATTGTTAAAAAAGTACCGCTACAAAATTGAGGTGTTAACATTTGTTTCTTGTGAAATTGTAGCGGTACTTTTTTAACAATTGACGTAAGTAAAAAAAGGGTTTTGTACTTCTTTTTCTTACAAGACCTCTTTTTTTATTTTAGCATTAGCTCCGATGATGACATTTATGTCGAAAGCGCTCAGCTAAAGAAATAAATTATTTACACACTTTAATATACTACATTTTTTATTTCCTCTATTCATTCAAGTGTGTACAAACTTATCAGTCTTTCAACTATTTCTTATAAATATGCATTTTAGAATTAATTCCAAACTTAGGTGGAAAGGACAAAGGGCGAAAGAACTAGGTGAAGGATACAAATTCTGGTATGTAGGGAGTAGTAACACAAGAAATGGGGTTGGTATAATTGCTGATAGTGAAATGAAAGATAACGTAGTAGAAGTTGTAAGAACGAGTGATAGAATGATGTCAGTGAAATTTGTAATTGATAAAGAGGTATTGAATGCTGTGTGTGTATGCTCCCCAAACAGGTCTGGGTGAGAATGAAAGAAGAGATTTCTATGATCAATTAGGAGACGTACTGAGTGATAATCCAGCAGAGGAGAAAGTTATAATAGGAGGTGATTTCAATGCACATGTGGGCAAAACCAAGACAGGATATGAAACAATACATGGGGATTAGGCTTTGGAATTAGAAATGAAGCTGGAGATGACATACTTGAATTAGCAACACCATTGGATATGGCGATTGTTAACACATTCTTTAAAAAGAGAGAAACTCAACTTATTACCTACAAAAGTGGACAACGTCAATCCCAAATAGACTACTTCATGATAAGGAAAGAAGACATACGTGAATGCAAGGACTGCAAGGTAATAGTTAGTGAGACAGTAAGCCAACAAAATAAGCTGCTTGTTCTGGACATCGAAGTAAAAAGCGAAACTAAACAAAAATATCGGAGAGGACCACAAAAAATCAAGTGGTGGCTGCTGAAAGATGAGAAAGAAGGTCTATTCAGGAGAACAATAGTAGAAAAAATATGTTGGAACATGAAAGGAAGCCCTAATACAATTTGGAGAAAAATGGCCAGTAGCAATAGAGAGACTACTATTGAAATACTTGGGAAAACGTCAGGAAAAAAGTTTGAGGATAAAGAGATTTGGTGGTGGTCAAACGAAGTACAAGGAAAAATAAAAGAGAAGAGAAAATTATATAAAAAGTGGCAAGAAACCAGATCCGACACAGATCTTCAAAACTATATGGTGGCGAAAAAGGAAGCGAAAATAGAAGTAGCAAAAGCCAAAGCAGAAGCGTATTCAAACCTATACGATCAACTTGATACCAGCGAAGGCGAAACGAAGATATATAAAATAGCCAAACAGAGAGCAAAGAGAGCAAATATTTTAATCAGATTAGATGTATCCGAGATGAAAATAATAAAATACTAGTTCGAATGGAATTTCAAAAAGATGAAGAAAGTACTTTGACAGCTTATTAAATGAAGAATTTGACAGACAGCCTGTAGAGTCAACGGAGAGAGTACCAGCAATAGTCACCAAAATAACCAACGAGGAAGTGGCTCAAGCGCTTCAAAAAATAAAGAAGGGAAAAGCAGTAGGACCAGATGATATTCCTACAAAAGTATGGAGAGCATTGGGAGAGACAGGAGCAAGGCGGCTAGCAGGTCTATTTAATAGAATTATGGAAGTCGGACAAATGACAGATGAATGGAGGAGCAGTATACTGGTACCTGTTTACAAAAACAAGGGAGATATCCAACAATGTACAAAATACAGGGCTATAAAACTGCTTAGCCACACCATGAAAATATGGGAAAGAGTAATTGATAGACGGATACGTGAAGAGACCGAAATATCCGAGAATCAATTTGGCTTTATGCAAGGTAGATCAAAAACAGATGCAATTTTCATTATAAGGCAGTTGATGGAAAAATACAGGAGTAAAGAAACAAACGCTCATATGGTATTCATTGATCTTGAGAAAGCATATGATAGGGTTCCTCGAGAGATACTGTGGTGGGCACTCAATAAGGAAGGAGTCCCTGGTGAACATGTAAAGATTGTGAGGGATATGTATGAGGGAGTAACGACTAGTGTTAGGACAGGTGTTGGAGAGACTGATAAATTTCATGTGAAAGTAGGATTGCACCAAGGCTCTGTGCTTAGTCCGTATTTATTCTCATTAGTTTTGGACCAGATAACAGCGAAACTACAGGGTGACATTCCATGGTGCTTAATGTATGCTGATGATGTCGTGTTAGTAGGAAATAGTGAAAGAGACTTAGAACAAAAACTGGAACAGTGGAGACAAGCTCTGGAGGAAAAAGGTTTAAAACTTAGTAGGACAAAAACAGAGTATTTCGAATGTTCATTTACAGATGGAGCTACTACAAATAAAATGGTATCTTTGGATGGTGAAATTATTGTGAAAAGCAATAGTTTTAAGTACCTTCGATCGGTATTACAGAGTAATGGAGAAATAGATGGAGATACATGCAGTAGAATTAAGGCTGGATGGATGAAGTGGAAAGAAGCGAGTGGTGTGTTGTGTGACAGAAAAATTCCAATGAAGCTGAAGGGAAAATTCTATAGAACAGCCATTAGACCGTCTATGATGAACGGAACTGAATGTTGGTCAGTGAAAAAGAAAGAGGAAAAACGAATGCATGTGGCGGAAAATGAGAATGCTTAGATGGATGAGTGGAGTGACAAAGAAGGATAAAATTAAAAATGAGTATATTAGGGGAAGCCTAGGTGTGGCACCAATTAATGCCAAAATGAGAGAGCATAGGTTAAGATGGTTTGGTCATGTTCAACGTCGAGACGTTAATCACCCAATACGAAGAATAGCTGAAGTGCAGATTCCTGGAAGGAGTATGAGAGGAAGACCAAAGAAGAACTGGGGGGAGGCGATAAGGCAGGACATGTTGATAAAGGGGATTAACATTGATATGACTCAAGATAGAATTGTGTGGAGAAATGCAATTAGGAAAGCCGACCCCACATATGGATAAGGCAAAGAGAATGATGATGATGAATTAATTCCAAACTTAACATTTTTTATATTAATTTTATCTTCTCTGCGACAAGCGATTATCCATTGTTTCGACAAATTATCTGTCTTTGGAGAGTTGAAGTATTTTATTTTCATACCTTTTGTATTTTGATTACAGTTTTTGCAATTATATACGGCACAATTCGGCATTGTAAATTTATGCCAGACCCACACGATACCAAAAACAATAAAAATAATAAATTGAATATTAATACGTTCAATAACGTCTAATAATTAAAAGTAACAATAGCTATTTGTATAACAAGGGAGGAAAGTGCTTCTTTTCCTCCCGAGAATGAAGTTTACTGCCCGACGCGTAGCGGAGAGCAGTAATCATTCAAGGGAGGAAAAGACACTTTACTTCCATGTTATACATATGGTTTTTCCACCTTCCTCAAATTAATAACAAGTCATTTTTAATTTTTACTTAATTAATCTATGTAACTAACCAACAAAATTTATTAAAACTAAAACTAACAAGTAGGTACAATATAACTGTCAACTGTCAAATATAAGTCAAATTATTAATGTAAACATTGTTAAATCAAAATAACAATTTACTGTTTTTTACCATTCTGCAAAATACAGAGTGTTTTATAAATAAACGTTAAAATGTATAGATACTTACGTAATATAAATAAATATTGTACAGGGCGTCAATAAGTTATATTTCATGAATAAAATACCACGACGTCACTTTTACTTTTCCTCCCTAGGGAGGAAAAGCACAACTTTGCTCCCTACAATCAGGTCCGGAAAAGTATACTTTCGATAGAGGTAGGTGGAAAAATATATTTTCCGCTCCTTAAAACTATCAGGTGTAAAGAATTTCACAAATGTATGTAAAAATGTATTTGCAAGTGAAGTGGCAAGTGTGTGGGTTCCTCAAAACTGAGCGTGGTGCGCGAAACGGTCGGAATTAGGCGCCAAAATCGGTATACCGTCTGTACGTGTACCGTACATTTTACGCAGAATAAATACAACTATGCATTTCCACCCATTTTTCTATTGTAGACTTTTTTCCTGACGTAAGATCGTATGTGATATTCCGAAAATACTCAATTGATTTTAATAAACAATTTTACAGATTATCAAGGTTATTTGAAAATATACACCTGTAGCCAAATTGACCTATATTTTAGAAGTTGTACAACTCATACAGTCTTTTTTTTTCAATATAAAATCCTTGTACTTACTGTGTCTGGCTGTATGAGTATTTACATTCACCTTTAAAAGCCCAGTTCCGTGTTTGTATGCCCAAGGGTGGGTAAAAAATATCCACCTCAAAAAGAGCTAATATATTTATTGAGAGTTGTTATAAATGTTAGAAATGGACTAAACTTAAGAACTATACATCAAAATTAAAATACTAATAAAAGCCAGTAATTCAGATTTGTCGATTTTATCCACATTCTTCCTTTCAGTTCAGCCTCCTCATTATTGTGGCGGATAAAGTCGATTATGTAATTATACATCGATAACTGGTTTACTGTAAAGAGACCGAAATCATTAGACCGAAAGCAGTAGACCGAACTCATTAGACCGAAAAGCACTTTACCGAAATTTCACTAGACCGAACAGCAGAAGACCGAAAAGCAGTTCTTTTTACTTGTAGCAGTAAAAGTGATAAGACTAATGTAATTACAACTAAATGTTATTTGGATGGTTATTATAAACAATTAAAATGGTGTTAACGTCACTCTCCCCTTAATTTATTTTTACCTTCACTAATTTGTTTAACGGATGAAAATTTTTTCATATCAGACTGTACAGAGTAACAATTTACACAGTCTATATATAAAATAGTACAAAAAAAAATACAATAAACAAAAAGACAGATATATAAAATCTTAGAATAATTTACTGCAATCTTTTTTAATTTATGTACCATTTCGGTCTATTGCTGTTCGGTCTAGCGAGGTTTCGGTAAAGTGCTCTTCGGTCTAATGAGTTCGGTCTACTGCTTTCGGTCTAATGATTTCGGTCTAATTGTCGTGTACCCGATAACTAGGCGGATTATGTTGCTGCCAATCATTCCTACCATTAAGAAATTATACAGAAATCTTTAGTGACAAGTTTGACCAAGGGTGATAACTCAAAAGATTAATTTTATTTCCACAAATATCGGTAGAACCAAATTAACATTCGATAAAGAGCTGCCCTTTTAAAAATAAATAATATTTGAAAAAAAATTAGAATACGTAATATATGTTACAAGGGAATACGCATTAGGTGGGCATTTTTTACTCACCCTTAGGCATTTAAGGGTTAAGGCAAAAAAAAGATCATAGAGATTCATTTTTAAACAAACTGTACAATGTCATAATTTTGATTACTTCATACTCTAAGGAAAAACTTTGTAAACTGTTTTTTTTTTACTATTTAGGTTTGGATCCAGCTGGTCCATCATTCACAACAGAAAACACCAGAAACCGTCTTACGCCCGGGAGTGCACAATTTGTCCACGTTATTCACACTTGTGGTGGTCTTATAGGATATTTGAATAGCTTAGGTGATGCGGATTATTACCCAAATGGTGGAAAGAACCACCAACCTGGCTGCGAAATGGACGTGCTCGGTAATTGTGCCCATTTCTTATCCATTAAGTTCTATATTGAATCGATATTAACGGGTAACTTCAAGGCCAGAAAATGCGGCTCGTATGACGACTTCACTAAAGGAAAGTGCAACGATTCGCCAATTTCATATATGGGGCAATATAAAGTTGACAAAGGGTGAGTATTATATCCTTGTATAGTTGTAAGTATATCCTTGAATTAAGTATAATATGTTATATGTATATCATCATTCTCTTTGTATTTACCCTATGCAAGCTTCTCTAATTACATTTCTCCATAACTTTCAATCTTGGTTAATACCAATATTTAAGTCTCCTTTTAGGTCAATCAAGTTAGTAAAAAATTAGCATTTTTTCGACATACCTGAAAGGACAGGATTTGACAGTTGAAATGTGTAGTATGAGACATTACAAAAAGACTACCATCTTGGGATTCATCAATTATTTAGTGGAACAATTTTTAAATTAACAACAAAAACGTCAAACTTAGTTTTTTGCTCATAACTTAAAAACTTGTTTATTTAGAGATTTGACGTTCACAGGTAACTTTTTCAGACAAAAAAGATACATCGATTGAGATAAGCTAAATGAAAATCGGTTAATAAACAAAAAAGGAATCCGCACAAACCTTATGGAAAATTAATAGGTCCCAGTGGATTTCATTCATACTTTGGGAAAATATTCTTTGAAGGATCCTGATAAAAAGTTATCATGGGCACAACTCAATCGTATGAAGGATTTTCAAGATATAGAGGCCCTCGGAATAACTCGGAAAATTATAAGATTTACGGGTTATTCCAATTCCGTGAGTTACTGGTTATCTGGCAACATGTAAAAGTTTGGATCAAGAAAAAGTACTAGTAGTCTAGGATTTTTTCCTGGCTATCCAATGGCGACCTTTAATTTTACCTTGACCTTCAACGGACGTCATCTTCTAGAGATTCAAGGGTTTTCGGCATTAAATTGATATAAACAGATTACTCATGAGTTTTGGGATCGCTGAACACGAATATGCCATCAGAATTGACCTCCGGATAACGTGATTGCCAGGGCCACTGCAAGGGACGTCATCTTCTAGAGTTTAGATGGTTTTCGGCATTTAATTGATGCAAATGAATTACTGGAGGGTTTTTTAAGGTCGCTAAACACGAATATGCCACCAGAACCAACCCCCGGAGCACCCGGTTTCCAAGGTCAATGAAAGGGGCTCCTGAAGTTTCGAGGATCTTTGGTACTTTATTGATGCAAACGGATTACTCGTAGGTTTTTGGAGTTGCTGAACACGAATACCCCATCAGAACAGACATCGGAGTACCTGGTACCAAAGGAACGTCATGCTTTGGAGATTCGAGAGCTGTCGGTACTAAATTAATGTAAACTGATTACTCACAGGTTTTTGGGGCTGCTGAACGTTAATTCGATATCATATCCGATCCTTGGATCACCTGGTGCCTAAGGCAGGTCTTCTTCTGGAGTTTCGACAGGTTTCGGCATTAAATTGATGCAGATGGTTATTACTCATTAGATTTTGGAGCTGTTAAACACAAATACGCCATCATAACAGACACCGGGTTACTTACGTCATCTTCTGGGGTTTCGAGAGTTTTCGGTACTAAATTGATACAAGCGGATTACTCTTGTGTTTTTGGGTTTGCTGAACAAGAATATGACTTAGATAAAAGACTCTGGAGTATCTAGTGGCCACGATGAATACCACTATCAAAATAGAATGTAGTAAATGATATAAAAATAAATGAAAGAGAAACATTGTCAGATATAATTGAGTTTATATTTTTTATAAATAATTAAAACAATTGAAGAGCACAATATAGTTATTTTATTAATATTTTTGACTTTCAAAACGGTATAAAGGACCTCGAAACTCCAGAAGATGATGTGCCATAGTGCATGTTCGGTAGTATAATTATATGCATGTTCGGCAATCCCAAAAACCTAAGAGTAATCCATTTGATTCCTCCGAAACTCCAGAAGATAACTTGTCTTAGGCCGCGTTCAGAGTGGACGAGCAAAGAGCAAAGAGCAAAGAGCAAAGAGCAAAGAGCAAAGAGCAACGAGCAAAGAGCAAAGAGCAAAAAGTGCACGTTCAGAGTGGACGAGCAAAGAGCAAAGAGCAAAGAGCAAAGAAGTGCTAATAGCGGGTAGTTACGCTAGACGAGAGTTTAGTTCTTTTCCACTCGGCAGTATGGATAGGAACGGTAGGATATTTGCCCTTTACTCTCACAGTAGTCCATGTAGTGAGACCGCTCCCGTCTGAAAAAATTTCCGATTCGTTCTCTTTGTGGATTCCTATTTAAAAATATTTTAAAATTTCCTTTAAACAAATCTGAAGGGTGCCGGGCGGAATTTTTGGGCAGAAATTGTTTAAACAATTTTTTTTAAACAAATACAAAAGATCACGTTTTTTGCTCTGGAACATATATTTTTAAGTTTTGTGGGTCATTCTAAACAACAAAGGTATCTTGTAAATGTTCTCAAAAATTGATAGTTTTCGAGTTATAGGCAATTTAAAATCTGAAAAATGCGAAAATACGCATTTTCGAGGTCTAAAAACTCATATTTAAATTAGTATTTTTGAGGTTGCCAGATACATAAATTGAAGTTTAAACATTGATCTTCAAGACTCTGAAGAGTGATCGCATCTAACCTTAATTTATACCGTTGTTTTTTAATTGTTAAATATGCGTGTTTATCCGATTTTTTTGTCGGTGCGGAGCGCTCTATTTCAAAAATCTCCTATTTTCCTCCGAAAATTATTTTTTCTAGATTTTTTGGGATTTTCTAAATAAAATAAGTGTCTTGACATTTTTCTCAAAAGTTAAGAGTTTTAAAGTTATAAGCGATTTAAAATCCAAAAATGAGTTTTTTATTAACTTAACTTTAAAACTATTAACTTTTGAGAAAAATGTCAAGAAACTTATTTTATTTAGAATATCCCAAAAAATCTAGAAAAAATAATTTTCGGAGGAAATAGGTGATTTTTGAAATAAAGCGCGCTGCACCTGCAAAAAAATCTGATAAACACGCATATTTAACAATTAAAAAACAACGGTATAAATTAAGGTTAGACGCGATCACTCTTCAGAATCGAAGCTGAATGTTTAATCATCAATTTAAGTATCTGGTAACCTCAAAAATACTAATTGAAATATGAATTTTTAAGCCACGAAAATGCGTATTTTCGCATTTTTCAGATTTTAAATCGCCTATAACTCGAACACTATTAATTTTTGGGAAAAATTACAAGATACCTTTTTTGTTTAGAATAACCCAAAAAATCTAAAAATATATGTTCCGGAGCAAAAAACGCGATCTTTTGTATTTGTTTAAAAATAGTTATTTATGAAACAGTTCGTGAAGTATGCTTTTTTCGAACGCACGCGATATTTAGAGCACGAGCGACAGCGGAGCGAGTGCTATACATCGCGTAAGTTCGCAAAAAGTACTTCGTGCACAGTTTCATACAATATTTTATCTACTCTACCATAAACAAATAAAAAACTGTAACTCTTCGTCACTGGAATTCATTTCTATTCTACAATTTTTAGAACTTTCGACATTTAAAAATTCTAACTTCTTTCAAACCAGAAAACTGTAAAAACTTTTGTCGTAATTTATTGCTCATTATGTCATCACCATGACAACGCCAAAGTTAAGGATATTTGATTATATGAAAGTGTGTTAAAAACAGTGCGAAAAAGTAAGTCCCATTTAAAATACATTGTTACTTCACGCTCACTTTAAACACTTCACGCACTGCTATCTATAATGACAGTTTTCACAAACTGAAAACTTACACATAACATAACATAGAGTAGATAAAATTGTTTAAACAATTTCTGCCCAAAAATTCCGTCCGGTACTCTTCAGATTTGTTTAAAGGGGACATTTTTGAATAGGAATTGACAAAGAAACCGAATCAAAATTTTTTTCAGACGGGAGCGGTCTCACAACATGGACCAAAGAGTGCGAGCGGAGAAATCAAACTTGTTTGGTTTCGCCGCTTTGCTCTTTGCTAGCACTCTGTGTACTAGGCCGGGCCGAAAAAATTTTTTTTTACTTTTTCTATACGGCTAGTTGCCAAAAGTTGTGACTAGTATTTATATAATCCTATACCAAATTTGGGCCATTTTAAAAAATATTTAACCAGGCCCTTAAAATTTTTTTTTTGGCCAAATTTTTTTTTCAAATTCTTGTACAAGGCTAGTGGCTAAAAGTTGGAACTACTATTTATATAATCCTATATCAAATTTGGGCCGGTTTAAAAAGTAATTAACAGGGCCCCCCGGCCCTTAAAGAATTTTTATTTTGTTAAAAAAAATGCTAGGAGCTATTAAAAAAGCTTCTGTTGTCATATTCTATTGTTAAGCGAAAGAAAGATAGTACAGTCGACAGGAAAAAATACTTAAGCTTTTAAATGCCGTTTTAGACGATCTAAACTAAATTTTAAAAGATAATACAACGCTGGTCATCGACAGAACTAAAATTCGGAGAGGAGTTAAGAACAACAGACGGCAACTCCAGCGCGGGAATAAAAATTTAAACAAGTCAATTAAAGGGCTATACTGTGATGAAAGAAAATATCAAACCATGGTCTTAGGAAACGCGAGACGAATTATGAAAACTGAAGACCATATAGTTCTAATCGAAGGATCCGGTAATTTATATTTTGGCTACTTAGCTCTTAGCCAGTATCGTGTCATATTGTCGAAGGAATATCTATTATTATTTACAAAGCCGTAATATAGATCTAAGCATTTTAAGTGTTGTAAGATGTGATGGTACAAATGTCAATACGGCTGGAAGGTAGAATCATTTCAATTATAGAAAGGCGAGTGCATAAACCATTACAGAGGAATGTATGCCCGTTGCACGCTACTGAACTTGCCTTGCGATATTTGCTGCAAAAACTATATGCCCACACAAAAGGTCCCTATTCATATTCTGAGCTGATTGGATCCCCTCTTCCCAATTGCAAAAAAATGCCTGTTATTAAATATAAACCCATAGAAGCTATCCTGCCTCTGGTAAACGAAAATGATCTAAGTTCAGATTAACAGTATTTATTCAAACTATATAATTATATAGTTTTCTCCAATTATTATAATAATAAAAATTTGAGATGGAATGTGTTCTCAAAGTTTGGCAGAGAAAAGTCCAGAGAAGATGGCACAATCACGTTGGTTCACGACAGCGAACCGCATTCTTAGAGTTTATGTAGCTACAACTGATCCTTGTGAAAGCTTAATGATTTTAGCTGAGTTTGTATTACAAGACAAGTATATTCTCGTATGAGATTTGAGATAAAAACTCAGCCAAGATGAAAATATGGTGCCAGGCATCTATGGAAATTAATACAGGCCTCGAGAGATTTTCCGAGTAATGTCTCATCAATTATCAATAAAGTTAGGTATTCAATGCAATGCTTAATTTGCACACCCGGAAGTCATTCAAATTTGTATGTTAACAGATTCACGTTAACGTATTAGAAAGGTTGCTGTCAGAAAAATTTTAAAATATAGGAAGGCTGATATAAAAATTGCGTTTTCATAGTATCCCAAATCCCTAAATCAATTTCGATGCAGAAGATTACATACATCTTATAGTGAGCGGGTGGAACTCGCCATGCAGCTACCTCATCGTGATGAGTTCTGGGTTAAATAAATAATAATATACAAAATAATGTTAAATATGTCCATAATAGTTCAATGTAACATCCTTTCGTGCCGAATATTGATTCAAGCAAAGAGCTGCACAATTCACAGCGCAAAAGTAGTAAATAAATATGAATTGTTTACCCCTCTTTTATATTTTTAGTCCTGGGGGCTGGTTAAATCTTTTTAAATCATGATGAAAATTTCTTAACGAGATAGTAACATCGATATTAATATTTTGGACACAAGCCCGCCCCAAAAATAAAGCAAAAACAAATCATTTTTTTTAGGCCCCCGGGGGCCCGGTCAAAAATATTTTAATTCGGCCTATGTTTGGTACACAGTATTAGGACTACCATACACAACATTTTTTTACTAGCCCGTTTAAAATTTCCCAAAAAATTTTTTTTTGCCCTTTTTCGGCCCGGCCTACTGTGTACCTCCATTTCCCAGTATGAGTTTGATTTCTCCGCTTTGCTCTTTGCTCCTTGCTCTTTGCTCTTTGCTCGTCCACTCTGAACGCGGCCTTAGGCACCAGCTGCTCCTGTGTCTGTGCTGATCACGTATTCGTGTTCAGTAACCCCCAAAACCTATAATTAATCCGTTTGCATTAATGTAGTACCAAAGACCCTCGAAACTCCAGGAACCCCATTCATTGACCTTGGAAATCAGGTGCTCCGGGAATCGGTTCTGGTGGCATATTCGTGTTAAGCGACCTCAAAAAACCCTCCAGTAATTCATTTGCATCAATTAAATGCCGAAAACCATCGAAACTCTAGAAGATGACGTCCGTTAAAGGCCAAGGTCAAAGTAAAGGTCGCCATTGCATAGCCAGGAAGAAATCCTAGACTACTAGTACATTTCCTTGTTCCACACTTCTACATGTTGCCAAATAACCAGTAACTCACGGAATTGGAATACCCCGTAAATCTTATAATTTTCGGAGTTTGGGCTTCTATATTTTGAAAATCCTTCATACGATTGAGTTGTGCCCATAAGAACTTTTTATCAGGATGCTTCAAAGAGTATTTTCCCAAAGTATAAACGAAATCCACTGGGACCTATTTTCCATAAGGTTTGTGCGGGGTCCTTTATTGCAAAACGGAAGACAAAATAGCTGTTTTTTAAACGCTTTTATTTAGTTCAATAGATTGCGTCAAATCTTTGGATGTTAATTTGACTACCTTTTCTTCCATGCAAATGAATGAAAATTTACAGACATATGCATTCGCGGGAACAATACACGAATAGACGACAAATAATTGTTGTTTATGTTTATTAATTGTTTAAATAAAAAAAAACGATTTTAATGGAAAAAGGATTAAATTCTCGTGTTTTTTACAATGTAGAAACTTGAAACTTTTACGGATTGTAGGTAATGATATAACCTATACATAATTTCACTCTTTACGTTAATTGTTTACGTTATGCGTCATAAATAAACAATAAAGTTTTAAATTTTGAACACTCATATATTTGTTTATACAGTACGATGCAAATGAAAAGAATAAATTCGTTATTTCGTAAAAAGGCGACTTTAAGGAAAAATCCTGAAAGAGGCCGATTTTTATTTTTAAATTACGATATTTTGGCATATATTTCATACTAGTGACGTTATCCATCTGGGCGTGATGACGTAATGGATGATTTTTTTTAAATGAAAATTGGGGACATGCGATAGCTCATTTGAAAGGTCATTCAATTCTCTATTCAGTAATATAAAAATTTATATAATTATTTGTACAGGGTGTCCAAAAATAAATTTTTATTTAATTATTTGACAAAAAAGAAGAATGTATGTAATTTATTTAACCCAGAATACATTTTACAGTTGCCCGTAAACAGAAAAAAAATGTGTATTTCAGAAATAAACATTTCTTTTCGATTAAATTAACTATTCAAGCCAGCTCCCGCCAGCCACCTACCTCTTGGAAGTTTTAACATTCAATTTAAGCGAAAAGCAATGATTATTTGTGATATAAACATTTTTGTCTGGTTTCTGACAGCAGTAAAATGTATTTTAATTTTAATTTAATAAGTTACACACATTCTTCTTTTTTTAAACGCTTTTCTTTAGTTCAATAGTTTGCGTCAAATCTTTAGACGTTAATTTGACTGCCTTTTCTTCAATGCAAATGAATGAAAATATGCAGACATATGCATTCGCGGGAACAATACACAAATAGTCAATAAAAATTATTTTTTTATGTTTATTAATTGTTTAAATAAAAATAAACGATTTTAATGGAAAATGCTTAAATTCTCTTGTCTTTTACAATGTAGAAACTTAAAACTTTTACGGATTGTAGGTAATGATATGAACTATACATAATTTCACTTTTTACGTTAATTGTTTACGTTGTGCTTCATAAATAAACAATAAAGTTTCAAATTTTGAACGCTTATAATGAAATATTGAACGAAAATATATTTGTTTATATAAAAATCGGCACTTATTCGTGTCAAATTTCAATACAATACGAAACAGAACCTCACCCAAAACTCAAATTCAAAAAATTCGTGTTTTTATCGTAGTCTTAGAAAAAACCACCGGTAGAGATGTTTTGTGCTACAATTAACATTAGAATTCGTTTTGGCGTATTAATTAAACGCTTTTCTTTAGTTCAATCGTTTGGGTCAAATCTTTGGACGTTATTTTACTGCCTTTTCTTCAATGAAAATGACTTAAAATTTGCAGACATATGCATTCGCGGGAACAATACACGAATAGTCAATAATTTTTTTATGTTTGTTAATTGTTTAAATATAAAAACGATTTTACCAGAAAATGCTTAAATTCTCTTGTTTTTTACAATCAAGAAACTTGAAACTTTTACAGATTGGAGCTAATTATATAAACTATACATAATTTCACTTTTTACGTTAATTGTTTACGTTATGTTTCATAAATAAACAATAGAGGTTGTAGCTAATTATATGAACTATACATAATTTCACTTTTTACGTTAATTGTTTACGTTATGTTTCATAAATAAACAATAGAGTTTCAAATTTTTTGCCGATTCCGACTACTTTTCATGTTTGTTCATCATATGTTTTATACATATTTTAATAAACATGACGATATATTTTAATGTTTGAAAAGTGTAAGACTAAAAAGTAAAAAATAAAAAAATATGAAAAAAAATTTTTAGGAAACGCTTTTCTTTAGTTCCGAGTGACTAAAATTAAAAATATTAAAAATTCAACTAAAAAACAAAAAATAAAAAAAAAATTGAAAAATCCAACACATTCGTCAAAGAAAAGCGTGGGGCGAAAACCGTTTATTCGATGAAGACGCGCCACGCTTTTCTTTGACGAATGTGTTGGATTTTTTCAATTTTTTTTTAATTTTTTGTTTTTTAGTTGATTTTTTAATATATTTAATTTTAGTCACTCGGAACTAAAGAAAAGCGTTTCCTAAAAATTTTTTTTCATATTTTTTTATTAATATTGTTAACAACAATTTTATTGTTGCTTAAAATTTGTTTAAATGTATCTAAATTTGAGGGTATTATGGTGTTTGAATGGTGTACAAAAATTTTTTTGAAAAACAAGCCAATTTCTGAGGCTGGTCCAGTTAATTTGGCTGACTGGATTTCAATGAGCTATGGCTCATTCATGGCCCTCCGTAAAGATGTAAACTAATAGCCTATGAAAAAAATTTAAAAAAGTTATATTTACATATGTAGGGGAGTAGGGGGCTAGTTGTAACAATTTTCATAAAATCAAATATATCTTGACAGCTATTTTCCCAATCATAACTAATTAAAGACAAAACGCTAGTTTAACTCTCTCTGAATAAAATTGAACTGAAGAAAAGTTAAGAAGACTGTTATTTTTTAATCAACTAGCATTTTACCAAAAAAAGTGCATTGTTACAACTTACCCCGCGCTTGGGGCTAGTTGTAACATCTATTGGGGCAAGTTGTAACGTTACGAAAATTCGAAATTTTTTGAATATTTTGAAGAAAATACCAACGTTGGTCCTGTTGAAAGATGTTGCTTGACTTAATAAGGTGGCTTCTGGTGTTCCTAAATATATATGTAGATTTCTACGCATAATTTTGGACCCAATCTGGACCAACTGTATAATTTTGATACCAAGAAGAAGGAAGTTGCTTAGCACTGAGTTTCACAGCATATTGGTAAGGCTGTTTTCGCATCTTCATGGGAATTATTCCAAAATATACTTCGGTGCACTACAGAATATAGGAAGCCATTTTACTTTCTTCTTCGGCTGTAAAAACTATCCCTGGTTTAGTGCAGCCCACTTGTAGACTCTTAATGTAATATTTATTTTTTTCTATATCGTTCTATATCCAGAAAACATTACATCTCACAGCATCTAGAGACATAACAGTGATCATGGGTGATTTCAACGCAAAAATTGGCGAAGGAAAATGCTACCCTAATGTAGGATCATATGGGCTTGGCGAACGAAACGACAGAGGAGATCGCCTAATAGAATTTTGCCAGGAGCATAATGTTATAGCCGCAAATACATTCTTTAAATTACCTAAGCGACGCCTGTATACATGGAAATCACCAGCTGACAAAGAGCACAAAATTGTCAGAAATCAAATTGACTACATCCTAATAAAGCACAGATATCGAAACTCAATTCAGGCAGTAAAGGCATATCCAGGAGCAGACGTATCCTCTGATCACAGTCTTCTTATTGCTAGGTTTCAACTTCAACTAAAAAAGACCCAAAAAAGCCGCAACAACAATAAACTTAACATACAGAAACTAAAGTCAGAAGAAACAAAAGAAAATCTGAAACACGAAATCAACACAAATCTAGACAGAAACCCAGGAAATAATTGCAACGTAGAACAGCAGTGGCAATTCTTCAAAACCTCTATATTAGAACCAAGTAAGAAAGTACTTACTACAACCAAATGTAAGAAAGAAGAATGGATGACGGAGGAAATTCTAGACTTGATGAATGAAAGAAGAAAAAACAAAACCATTAATAAGACTCGCTATAAACAGCTTCAAAACCAAATAAGAAGAAAAATTAGGGAGGCTAAAGAAACCTACTTCTCTGAAAAATGTAAAGAAATAGAAGAACTGCAAAACACATATGACAACTTCAACCTACATAAAAAAGTCAAAGAACTAGCCGGAATAGGAAATAGAAGAACCTCAAATATATTGCTCGACAAAAATGGAAATATTATAATGGAGACAAAACGAAAACTACGACGATGGAAAGAGTATATCGAGGAACTATTTCATGACCAGAGAGAAGCTAGTACATCCGTAGATAGCCAAACGGGAGATGTAGGCCCAGAGATAACCAAATCAGAGGTTAGTCAGGCAATAAACTCTATGAAAACCAATAAATCTGCTGGTCCAGATGAATTGCCTAGCGAGCTGATAAAGTTGGTCAACGAGAAAAACCTGGACATAATAGTAGAACTGTTCAACGCTATCTATACTACTGGAATCATCCCTAGAGAAATGTTGACATCAGCCTTTGTGTGTTTGCCAAAGAAGGTGAATGCAAAAGAATGCAGTGACTACCGAATCATAAGCTTAATGTCACATACCTTGAAAATTCTATTGAAAATTATCCACGCCAGAATACACTCTAAACTGGAGCTGGATATTAGTGACACTCAATATGGGTTCCGCAATGGTATGGGTACCAGAGAGGCATTATTCTCCTTCAACGTGCTGACACAGAGATGTTTGGATGTTAACCATCCTCTTTACGTCTGTTTTATAGACTACAATAAGGCGTTTGATAAAGTAAAACATGATCGACTCATGGAAATCCTAAAAAATAAAAACCTAGATGAAAGAGATTTAAGACTAATAACACACCTCTATTACAATCAGCGAGCAATAGTAAGAATTGAAAAAGAAACATCTGAAGAAATGGAAATAAAGAGAGGAGTCAGGCAAGGCTGCATACTATCACCTCTATTATTTAACGCTTATTCTGAAGAGGTAATGCGAGAAACTCTGGAAGATGAAACAGTCGGCATAAGAGTAAATGGAGTCTTAGTTAACAACATCAGATATGCAGATGATACAGTAATAATAGCCGATAGTTTACAAGACCTGCAAAGACTCATGAGTAAAATAGTAAGGTGTAGTAGGGAGTACGGACTCTCTCTCAATATCAAAAAGACGAAGTTTATGAAAATTAGTAAAAACAACCATAATACTAACGAAATCTTGATAGTAGAGGGCCAGCAGATCGAAAGAGTAAAAAAGTACACTTACCTAGGAACACTTATAACAGAAAATAATGACTACACTGCAGAAATAAAAGTCAGAATCGAAAAAGCACGTTCTAATTTTATAAAAATGAAAAAGGTCCTATGTAGCAAAGATTTAACATTAGCTCTTAAAGTACGCCTAACAAAATGTTACGTCTACAGTGTTCTATACTATGGAGTGGAATCATGGACGTTAAATGTAGAGACAATGAGACGACTTAACGCCTTTGAAATGTGGACCTATAGAAAAATTATGAGGGTTTCCTGGGTAGATAGAGTTACAAACAATGAAGTACTGAGAAGAATAGGTAAAGAAAAGGAAGTTGAACTTACAATTAAAGAAAAGAAGCTACAGTATCTCGGACATGTGATGCGGGGCGAGAAGTATGGTATCCTACGACTCATAATGCAGGGAAAGATAGATGGCAGAAGAAGCATTGGAAGAAGACGAATTTCATGGTTGAAGAACCTGAGAGAGTGGTTTGGATGCAGCTCGAAACAACTATTTAGAGCTACTGCCTCAAAAATTAAAATAGCTATGATGATTGCCAACCTCCGTAGCGGAGACGGCACCTGAAGAAGAAGAATATCGTTATAAAGATAAATGACGCAGTCCGTGCGGTTTTACTTGCTTGCTTTATGCTACATTGATTATCTAAAATTTCCACTGAACCTAACTCGTAGACTTCACTTAGTTAGACTATTACTAAACTAAATAATACGTTTTTATATTGTAGATTATAAATTTAGTAAGATTCAGCGCAATTTGTAACATGTTACAACAAGCCCCAACGTTTTGTTACAACATACCCCGTAGCATACTTTTGTATATTTATTAAAATAACTGTAAAAATATCTTGCTAATCGTAAAATCGTTAAGCAACATCAAAGTACATATAACTAAATTTAAGAAATGAACTCCGAACGATTCATTTCTGTTTAAAACAATAGCGATAACCAAAATTTTATGAGAGTCAAATTTTAAATTACCCTATCAAAATGAAGCACGTGCACAAAAGTACTATTTGCAACTATCGGAGGATGGCTGGCTAGACGATGCCATTTGCATGGCGATAAGAGAATAAGATTGAGTCAGCTAAATTAGTTAAAAACGGTCAAATAACCTATATGAAAAAGCCGTGAAATTACTTACCCCTATTACAACAAGCCCCTTGTTCCCCTACTTAAAATTATTTGTTAATAAATAGTGCTTTTTAAGCTTATAAACAATTACATTAACTCCGTGGAAATTAGATCAAACTAAATGGCAATAAAAAATACAGGAAACTGATTAAAATGCACAACTTAAAAAAATAAAAGTTCTACCACCCTGGCGAGCTGAGATGACCCCTTTTTTTTTAAATCACTGTTACGTTAATTAACAACATTAAGAGCTGAAATTAACCAATCTTTTATAAGAAAACTCAAAGTTCTCAACAAAATTTTTAGCAAGAAAAAATATTACAAATTGTTTAAACAGACATGTTACAAACAAAGAGTATTTTGCGTTCCGAGTAAAAAATAGTGGACGTAGCGGCTGGCGTAGCCGAATGAGACTGAATTCGCGCTATTACACTAATAGCCGGTATAGGTGAAATTTTCTAGTCATTTTAGGCACGATAAGAGCCTAAACTTAAAAAGTAGAACCTAAAAGAAAACGTATGAACACTATGCCGTCACGTTTTAGTGACGAACATGCGTCGACATTGGTGCATCAAAGTTTCCACTTGTAGACGGAATAAATAAATTAAAACGTAGCCTCCTTCACTAATAGAATTTTTTTTCATTTTTTAAGTTTTACGTGGTTAACAAGTAAGACTGGTAATACGTTATAACCTAATTTGTACCCACCACCCTCTTCCTCCTTCCGCCACCATCAAAAACTTAATTTTTCGTCTTTATTTTTTTTTTAGGTGGAATGCAATACATTTTTAAATTTCAAAAATATTCACACCCACAATTGAGGCTTTTAAAAAACATGTCTCTTTTTTTATGGACCTGTAAATTGAGTGTACCGGGTGTCCCAATAAGAATGATTCTCGGCCATATCTCAGGAACCGTTTATAGTACAGCTTTGAGAAAAAAATATTTATAACAAAAGTTACCTCAGGAAAAGCCTGGAAATTATTTTCATAATTGTAAGTCCACCGCTAGAGGGTGTAATTGAATATCAAAAATTAAAAAATTAAAATTTTACAAAATTTACCTAATGAAAGGGCACTGGAAATTCAATTATTGTATTCTTCATAAAATTCTGCGCATATTTGATTTCACAAGTTTAAGTCTACTTTTGCAAATAAGAGGTGGGGGTGAGTGGGAACCTTCTTATGAAAAAATGGTTGTAAGTCCGGTTCTGCTAAATCGAATTTTGCATACTTGGTCTTGTTGAAAACAGCTCTTTTTCGTCAATTCGAGTGTCTTATTTTCGAAATAGCCCAATAAGTAATATGCAAGCTAGGAGGCGTTATTTAATTATTTTCAGAAATCTACTTTTCTTTGGAAAATATTAAATAGAAGTATGAATTTTTAATCCTGTGTTACAAAATTAGACTAAATTAGCAACATAATACCGAAAACCGCATGTCGATACCTTTTTTCTATCTCGAGATATTTTAAGAAAGGTGTAACTTTTAAACAACTGTTAATGTCACCGGTAAAAGAAGGTAAGGAAAAGTAGTGGGCTATGGAAAAAACAAAGAAACATTTTCCAGATGTAAACGTATATAATTAATTAAAACAACAATTAGACAAACAACACTATAAAATATAACAAAGAAATAAAACAACTACTTACTGACTTAGTGACGACCTAAATGTTCAAACTGTTGCCCATCATTTTCGATGCAAGCATTTACACTTTCAAGAGTAGATTGAACAGCAGTCTCAATTTCTGCTTTCACAATGCTTTGAATGGCGTTTCGTATTCTCTAGATTCTAGATCATGTTTTCTCGAGTAGTGGGCCTAGCGGTAAAAACAAGGTCTTTAATCCGTTCTCATAAATAAAAGTCTAAAACAATTAAATCTGTTGCTATTCAATCTGCTCTTGAAAGAGTAAATGCTTGCATCGAAAATGACGGCAACAATTTGAACATTAAGGCAGTCACTAAGACTAAGTAAGTAGTTCCTTTTATTTCTTTTTTATATTTTATAGTATTGTTTGTCTTATTGTTGTTTTAATTAATTATATACGTTTACATCTGGAAAATATTTATTTGTTTTTTCCATAGCACACTACTTTTCCTTAACCTCGTTTACCGGTGACAGTAACAGTTATGTTTAAAATTTACACATTTCTTAAGATATCTCGAGATAGAAAAAAGGTATCAACATGCGGTTTTCGGTATTATGTATGTTGCTAATTTGGTATAATTTTGTAATACGTGATTAAAAATGCATACTTGTATTTAATATTTTCCAAAGAAAACTAGATTTCTGAAAATAATTAAATAACGCCTCCTAGCTTGCACATTACCTATTAGGCTATTTTGAAAATAAGACAGTTACATTGACGAAAAAGAGCTGTTTTCAACAAGACCAAGTACGCAAAATTCGATTTAGCAGAACCGGAATTACAGCCATTTTTTTATAAGAAGGTTCCCACTTACCCCCACCTCTTATTTGCAAAGGTAGACTTAAACTTGTGAAATCAAATATGCGCAGAATTTTATGAAGAATACGATGATTGGATTTCCAGTGCCCTTTTAACAGGTAAATTTTGTAAAATTTTGATTTTTTAATTTTTGATATTCAATCACGCCCTCTAGCGGTGGACCTACAATTATGAAAATAATTTCCAGGCTTTTCCCGAGGCAACTTTTGTTATAAATATTTTTATCTCAAAGCTGTACTATAAACGGTTCCTGAGATATGGCCGAGAGCCATTCTTATTGGGACACCCGGTACATAACCCCTAATTAAAATATTTTATTTTTCGGAAAAAAAAGTATAACTTTTTTTGGTGATGGCTGCAAGTCTAATTTTTTTTAATCTTGTGTATTTTATCAAACACTGTATTCCTAATTTTTATAAGATTTTTTGTAAAGTTCGCCACATTCAAAAATCCGAAAAACTGTTTTTTAAATGGTTTTTGGTTATTTTCCCTATTTTATAGACTTCAAAATAGATCAAATCAATGTATCAAAGTCAATCGTGTTTTTTATAGGTTATATGGAAATTGAAGTAACTGAGTTCCTTAGAATATTTAAAAATGGAAAAAACACGTTCAAACCCCCAAAAACCACTAAAAAAACAGTTTTTTTGTATTATTAAACGTGGCAAACCTTAAGGAAAAGTCTGAAAAAATTAGAAATATAGTGTTTGATAAAATACATTAAATACAAGATTGAAAAAATTAGAACTGCAACCATCAAAAAAAAAGTTATAGGTTTTTCTCTGAACGAAAAAAATTTTTTTTTGAGGTGATGTACACTTAACCTACAGGTCCATAAAAATAGACGTATTTTGTAAAACCCTCAATTATGCGTGTGAATTTTTTGAAATTTAAAAATTGATTGCATCCGACATAAAAAAAAATAAAATCGGGATTTTTTTTTTTTGATTTTTAATGGTGGGGAAGGGGTGGTGGGTTAAAATTACGTTATTAAGTATTACTAGTCTTATTTGTTAATCACATATAACTTAAAGGTGAAATAAATTGAATTTTGTGAGAGAGGGAGGGTACCTTTTAATTTATTTATCCCGTCCATAAGTGGAAATTTTCATGCTACATTGTCGAAGCATGTTCGGCACTAAAACGTGACGGCATAGTGTTCATACGTTTTCTTTTAGGTTCTGCTATTTAAGTTTAGGCTCCTATCGTACCTAAAATGACTAGAAAATTTCACCTATACCGTATTAGTGTATTTTGTTTTTAATTTTATTAAGTGCAAATTTACAATCTACTCCAATTACAACACATAGTATTTAGCAAATAGTAGCAAAGTGTTGAATCCTGGCATGCTTTGGGCACCATCCATCGATGGTTCTCCAATACACCTAATCAGTTAGGTCCTCTGGCCATGTCCTTTTCAGTCTTCTTCCCACAAGTGGCGGCTGGTAGAGTTGTTGAATAGTTTGACTTTCATGGGCGAAATTTCTTTCTTGGGCTTTGTTTGCCTGTAGTTTAACATCTTCGATGAATGGTATCCCAAGGTCATTATGGATAGTTATATTGGAAACGTACCATGGTGCATTCGCTATCATGCGCAGCGTCTATTGAAAAGTTTGCAGTATTTTAGTGTTGCTCGGTTTGCTGCAGCCCCATAACTCTATACCATAACTCCATATCGGCTTTAGTATAATTTTGTATAATAATATACTTTGTTTTCTAATGATAACTGGGATCTTTTACCCAGCCAATACATTTGTCTGACTTTTAAATTTAGTTGAGCTTTCTTGGTTTTGATGTGGTTCTTCCATGTCAGCTTTCGGTCCAAAGGGAGTCCCAGGTACTTGACATCTGATTTTAAGGGGATAGGAATGTTGTTAATATGAACCTGTGGACAGTCGATCCTTCTTGTTGTGAACGTAATTTGTGAAGACTTTTCACCGTTTACTTTAATCTTCCATTTTTTAACCATGTTTGAAGTGAATTTAAATAGTTTTGCAGTTTGTTAGAAGCTCTATCTGGGTTATCGTATGATGTAAGGATTCCTGTATCGTCGGCAAATGTGGTCATAGTAATGTCATCATCAGCAGGTATATCAGCAGTGTAAAGGAGATAAAGGAAGGGACCGAGGACACTACCTTGAGGTACTCCGGATTGTATAGGATGATATTTGGAAAGTGAGGTATTTACTTTGATTTGGAAAAATCGCTCGCTCAGATATGATTTTAATATCAGGTATATTTCATTAGGCATATTTTTTTTCACTTTATACAACAGGCCTTTATTCCACACTTTATCAAACGCCTTTTCCACATCAAGGAATACTGCCGCACACATTTTCTTTCCCTCTAAAATTTCTTTTATATAATTTACCATCCTATGGCATTGCTGTATTGTTGAGTAGTAGTTGTATTATTGTAATAGCGCGCGAATTCAGTCTCATTCGGCTACGCCAGCCGCTACGTCCACTATGTTTTTACTCGGAACGCAAAATACTCTTTGTTTATAACACTTATGTTTAAACAATTTGTAATATTTTTTTAGTTAAAAATTTTGTTGAAAACTTTGACTTTTCTTATAAAAGATTGGTTAATTTCAATGTTGTTAATTAACGTAAGAGCTATTTTTTTTAAAAGGGGCCATCTCAGCCCCCCAGGGTGGTAGGACTTTTAATTTTTTTTAAGTTGTGTATTTTAATCAGCTTTCCGTATTTTTATTGCCGTTTAGTTTGATTTAATTTCCACGGAGTTATTGTAATTGTTTATAAGCTTAAAAAGTGCTATTTATTAACAAATAATTTTGAGTACATAAATGTAACTTTTTTTTAAATTTTTTTCATAAGCTATGAGTATACATCTTAACAAACGAAATAAGCCCCAGATCATTAAAGTCCAGTCAGCCAAATTAACTGGACCAGCCTCAGAAATTAGCTCGTTTTTCAAAAAATTTTATAAACAAATTCAATTTCGCAAAAACTTTTTAACCGATCTGGGCCATTTTTTGCACACCATTCAAACACCATAATACCCTCAAGTTTAAATACATTTAAACAAATTTTAATTAACAATAAAATTGTTATTAACAGTATCCAAAAACAGCGATTTTGTCGTCAGTTTTGCAATAACTTTTTTGTTTATTAACCGGTTTTCATTTAGCGTATCTCATCCGATGTATCTTTTTTGTCTGAAAAAGTTACCTGTGAATGTCAAATCTCTAAATAAACAAGTTTTTATGTTATGAGCAAAATACTAAGTTTGACGTCTTTGTTGTTAATTTAAAAATTGTTCCACTAAAAAGTTGATAAATCCCAAGATGGTAGTCTTTTTGTAATATCTCATACTACACATTTCAACTGCCAAACCCTGTATTTTCAGTTATATCGACTAAAAACCTAATTTGATTGGTCTATATTTATCGACATATATCGATATTTATCGACTTGTCCTGCCTAAGTGTTTTCACTCAGATCGTATTTGGTCGTTCCCTTCTACTTTTTCCACAAACGCGCATATCAACAATTCTTCGTATTGGGTGACTAACGTCAAGACTTTGAACACGACCAAATAAATCTTAGCCTATGACCTGTCTTTTTGCATCAATCGGTGTCATCACTAGACTTCCCCTAATCTACTTATTCTTAATTTTATCTTTTTTTGTCAAAAAACCATAAAATCCTTTATAAAAGGTATGTTTGTTAAAATCCCTATACAGGGCTACATCAAAAATAGAACTAGTTTTCAATCGGTCGACCGATCATCATCAGTGTTTGCTTGAAACTAACATGCTAACAACCAAAGTAAAAAATATTTGGGTAAAAACCCTTTACAATTAATCCGTCATAGTAACATGGAAATAAGATGTAAATTTTAACATGGATATTTAAAATATCCAATGTTTCGTCCTCTAGGTACCATTGAGCTCGAATCTGACTTGTTCACATCAAGAAGAGAGCATGAAACATTGGATATTTTAAACGTCCATGTTTAAATTCACATCTTATTTCTATATTACTATGACGGACTAATTGTAAACGGTTTTTACCCAATATATATAAAAATGTGACAAGCTCGATACAACTACACGCTAACAGCAACCAAATAAAAATCCAAAGAGGTATCCGACAAGGTGATACGTTATCACCTAAACTTTGCATATCGGCTCTAGAAAAAGCGATCAAAACCCTCGAATGGGGTGACAAGGGAATAAATGTGGACGGAGAGATGCTACACCACCTAAGCCACGCAGACGATATAGTCCTGATTGCAGACAATTTGGGACAAACAAAGAAAATGTTGGAAGAACTTGAAGGAGTACAGCCTGTCATAAAATAGGCTTAAAAATGAATATAAAAAAAAACAAAATATATGACGAACTTAGTACCAAGTAAATACCTTGAAATACAAAAGGAACAAATAGAACTGGTAGACAAATATATATATATATCTAGGTCACGAAATTAAGATAGGTAAGGATAATCAAACAACCGAAGTATCCAGAAGAATAATACAAGGATGGGCAGCATTTATTTTTAGATTTTATTTTTTTTTTGCTGGGATGCAATCAATTTTAAAATTTCAAAAAATTCACGCGCATAGTTAAGGCTTTTGTAAAACACGTATATTTTTTAGAGACCTGTAAGTTGAGTGTACATAACCTCAAAAAAATTTTATTATTTTTTTTTGGAAAAAAGTATATAACTTTTTTTGGGGACAGCTACAGATCTAATTTTTTTTTAGTCTTGTGTATTTTATCAAACACTATATTTCTAATTTTTTTCAGATTTTTCTGTAACGCTGGTCACCTTCAAAAATTAAAAAACTGTTTTTTAAGGGGGTTTTGGGGGTTTGAACGTGTTTCTCTCATTTTTACATATTCTAAAGGACTCAGTTACTTCAAGTTACATATAACCTATAAAGACGAAATTTATTTGATATATTCTGAAGTCTATAAAATAGGGAAAATCCCCAAAAACCCCCAAAAAACAGTTTTTCGGATTTTTGGAGGGGGCGAGCCTTACGGAAAAATCTGAAAAAAATCAGAAATATAGTGTTTGATAAAACACACAAGATTAAGAAAAAATTAGACCTGCAGCTACTCCCCAAAAAATGTTATACGCTTTTTTGGAAAAAAATTTTTCTCTAATTTTTTTGAGGTTATGTACACTCTATCTACGGATCTATAAAAATAGACATGTTTTATAAAAGCCTCAGCTATGCGTGTGAATTTTTTGAAATTTTAAAGTTGATTGCATCCCACAAAAAAAAAATAAAAACGAAAAATGAATTTTTTTTATCGTGGGGGCAGGGGGAAGGAGGTGGTGGGTTAAAATTACGCTGAATCTTATGTGTTAATCACATAGCACTTAAAAAATAGAAAAAATTTAATTCTGTTAGTAAGGGAGGGTAACTTTTAATTTATTTATCCCGTCCATAAGTGGAAAGTTTGATGCGCCACTGTCGACGCATGTGCCACAAAATGATTAAGAAATTTCACCTATAGCGGCTCTTAGTCTAGTAGCCCTGTATAGGGATTTTAACAATAAGTATACCTTTTATAAAGGATTTTATGGTTTTTTGTAATAAATGGTATACAGCCAACTACAGGAAAAACCTTTTTTCCTCGTGGATCTTTTTTTGTCGCTTCATTCATTCATCTAAGCAGTCTCATTTCGGCCAAATGCATTCGATGTTCCACTTTCTTTTTAATTGCCCAAACTGCCATCTCCATAAGACCAACATAGTTGGTCTTGTGGAGATTTTATAGAATTTTCCCGTCAGCTTCATTGGAATTTTTCTGTCACTACACACCACTTGCTTATTTCCACTTATCCAGCATGAAAAGCCCACTGCTGGACATAGGCCTCTTCCTCCTCTTTCAAACTCCGTCTATCTTTCACCGCTCTTATCCAGTTTTTATTTAGCCTTTTTAAATCGTCACTTCACCTCTTTAGTATGCATTTTATTAAAACTAAAAATTTGTTTGATTTTTAGGGCACAGGGATCATATTTCCTCCAAACCAATAGGAAGCCACCATATGCTAAAAATTAATGTGATTTAATGTATATTTTGTATAGAATTAAATTATTCTTTTACTTCTTGTTATTTTATTATTTTACTTCAATATAATGTTTTTATTCAAATAAAGACAAGCAAACCTACAGCTTAAGTAAAAAAAAATTAGAACTCGGATAGAGATAAATTAACAAAACTGAAATATTTTTCTCAAAAATCAAAATTTGGTGTTTGTCTTCATATATGGCCTTCTATTTGTTTTCTGAGCACGTTTTCAATATTTCTCTTATAATGATCATTTCAAAAGATTCTTTTCTTGTAGTCTTCTGAAATTTATGATTCGATTATTGTTAAATTGCATCTACTTATAGGTTATTGATTATATTCAAAATAAGATAGCTAAAAGGAACTACAACGTTAACGGGGTTTTATTATTTCATATGGTCAGTGGACATCTATATATGAAAAAACCGCGGAGTGCTACCATTTAAAGGGGTGCGTTTTTGAGAAATGGGTGAATTAGTCCCTGGGCACAGGTTACATTAGTGTGAGTTCTATGCATTTTTGGTACAAACATATCTACATAAAAATTGTTTCTGGTTAAATTTCCTATCTAAATATCACTTTCTAAAGTCAATGATACTTTTTTTGACAAAATATATTCAAAAGAAAAAGCACAAAGAAACCCAAAAGAAAGAAATTTTGTTTTTTGTCCCATAACTTTTGTCCACGAGGATATAGGTATAGACTTATAGACATTTAGTCCAAAGAAATAAGATTTTTCTCGTGACACATCCCCCTTTTTTTTAGTAGTATGGACATCTATGTTAATAACCTATATGTTTCCTGCAGCCGATTTTGATGATATACATAGCTATAAACAAATGAAGATCAAAAAACGCTAAATTTTTGCTTTTATCGTCTATTACTAAGAAGTGAAGCATTTTAAACAAATTTGAGCGTAAGAAACTGATAAATCATATAAAAAACTTCAACATGGCGTTCGCTGCATATGTCTATCCTTACTTGTTGCTTAAAAAATTGCAAAATAGGTCATAAATTTTGAGATTTTATAAATGTTCATAACTTATGTAAAAATTAAGTTAGAACTTTATTATTACAAGAAATGCTGAGACATCTGGTGCTTAAATAATATTCTAAATTTCAAAGCAATTGCTCAAATAGTTTAAAAGTTATTTAATTTGTTTTTCCCAAATTAATTTTTTTTTGCAACACTATAAGTCAGAAAACGATGAGGTTGCAGTAATACTTCGGACAGTTTATGAAAGAAAAATATTTATGCTATTAACTTAATTTAAAAAAAAATTACAAAAAATAATTAAAAATAGTGTAAAATTATTTTGCAAGAACATGTCGATTTTTTGCTTATAAACAATTAGAATAACTTTTTAACCGTTACCCGTAGAAAAATTATTTTTCCATATTTAGAAATACTAAATTTTTATACACATTTAGAAAGAAAAACAATTGTCCTACGATAATTAGGGACAAAGTTAGCCCCCTTTTTTTTAATTCACGGCAGCTTTGTTTATAACAATTAAGAAATAAAATTAGCCGCATTTGAAAGAACATACTTCAGTTTTAACGTACCAAGTATACAAAAGATTTCCTTTCAAGGAAATCGTCCACAAAGCTTAAAAATGTGGCCCTTAAAATCGGCCGGCGTTGAAACTTGGGATAGCGATGACAGGGGGGAAGGAGCTGTTAACTGTATCTCTGGTTCTCGATTATTTATTTCGTTGTTTCTTTTTTTAATTTGTATGTACTTTTTACGTACATTACGAATATGCGTTATTTAAATAAACTAATTGTTATATACACCATCAAATTTGTTTAAACAATTTTTTTCAATTTTTTTAATAATATTTGATGTAACTTTTATTGTAAAACTTACATATTAGTTATACAGGGCGTAACAAAAATACAGGTCATAAATTAATTCACATATTCTGGGACCAAAAATAGATCGATTGGTCCTAACTTACCTTAATACAAATGTGCACATAAAAAAAGTTACAGCCCTTTGAAGTTACAAGATGAAAATCGATTTTTTCCAATATATCGAAAACTATTAGAGATTTTTTATTGAAAATGGACATGTAACATTCTTATGACAGAAACATCTTAAAGAAAAATTATAGTGAAATTCTTGCATCCCATAAAAATTTTAAGGGGGTTTTGTTCCCTTAAACCCCCCAAACTTTTGTGTACAACCCAATCAAATTTTTATTGTGGTACATTTAGTTAAACTCACTGTTTTTAAAACTTTTTTGCCTCTTAGTATTTTTTCGATAAAGCATGTTTTTATCGAGTTGCGGCTTCTTTTTTAAAATGTTTATATAAAAATTTTATGGGGGTTTGTTTCTTTACACCCCCCAAATGTTTGTGAACGTTCCAATTGAACTATTACTGCGGTACCATTAGTTAAACACAATGTTTCTAAAACTTTTTTGTCTCTTAGTATTTTTTCGATAAGCTTCTTTGCGGCTTCTTTTTTAATATGGTTCAAAATATGCCTAAAAATTTAAATTATAAATAATAAATTTTCATACGATTACCAAGTCTTCATAATCGTACTTAACTATATTATACAAATATGTGGAGGATTTGACGAATATTTAAAATATCTCAATAAAAACTGACTTTTCGAAAAAGTACTAAGAGGCAAAAAAGTTTTAAAAACATTGTGTTTAACTAATAGTACCACATTAATAATTTAATTGGAACGAACACAAAAGTTTGGGGGGGTTTAAAGGAACAAAACCCCCATAAAATTTTTACGGGGTGTCAAAATTTTCAATAAAAAATCTCTTCTATATATTGGACAAAATCGATTTTCATTTTGTAAATTGAAAGGGCTGTAACTTTTTTTATGTGCATATTTTTATTCTAAGGTAAGTTAGGTTCAATCGAACTATTTTTGGTCCCAGAATATGCGATTAAATTTATGACCTGTATTTTTGTTACACCCTGTAATTATTATATTACTAATCCTATTCAATTATTCCTAAATCTAAAATTGGCTTATAATATTAAATTGAAAATAAAAAATCTCAAATAAACTAGGATTTATTTCTTGATAAACATGCTACTAGATAAACGAAAAATGAAATGTAACAAAATTAGAGAGAGGATAAAAAGAACAAAATTATTTTCAGAAATTTTCTACAATATTGTAATATTTGTATCTTACAACATTGCAAGTTATTATTTTAAGATTGCAAAAAAACAAAAATTAAGATATTTCATACATTTCGGTATGATAGCAAGACTATTAAAATAAAATTAAAGGAGGTTTATCTAGGAATACACTTGTATTTTTATGAAAAACGTAACAATTATCAGTTACCCATTTATTATGTTTATAAGTTTATAAGTTTTTATAAAGTCAAGTGCATATGATCCACTCCTATAATTGCCAACAAAGTCATCCTAAAAATATAGTAAAAGAATTTCCAAAAATTGTTTACACAATTTACATAGTTCATTAAATAACCACTTTATTAACAAAAAAACATATCCGTAACGAACGCAAGAGTACATACAGATTAAAAAAAGAAACTCCAAAATAGATAATAGAGAAAGATTGAGGTTTTGATAATCGAAGTCCATAAACTATTTATATCTCTGTACTAACAAGTATTCGGTGCAACCAGTTTTGATCGGATCGGCACTAACGGTTCTTAGCTTAATTTCCAAGCCCAATCAATTACATTTATCTCTTTTTTGGTGGTTCTGTAACTTCAGTTTTTCATTCATCTAATATCATGTTTACTAAAGAAATAAAACCTAGTTTATTTGAGATTTTCTGATTTCCATAGACCAATACTATTTTTAGAAACCATCGAATGGGATAATTAGTTTTTTCATATTTTAAATTATTACTAAGTTTAATAAAAAACTATGTATTATTATATTATTCATAAATATGTATGTTTTGTGATTAAAATTACTCCAAATATTATTAAAAAAATTAAAAAAAATTGTTTAAACAAATTTGATGGTGTATATAACAATTAATTTATTTAAATAATGCATACTCGTACTATACGCAAAAAGTACATACAAATTAAAAAAAGAAACGTCGAAATTCATAGGCGGGAACAAGAGATACAACTAACATTTCCTTCCCCCTTCTCATCGATCTCCCAAGTTTCGAGGCCGGCCGATTTTAAGGGTCACATTTTGAAGCTTTGTGGACGATTTGTTTGAAAGTATATATTTTTTATATTTCGTACATTAAAACTCTGAAGTATGTTCTTTCCAATGTGACTGATTTGATTTCGTAATTTTTATAAAGAGGGCTGCTGTGAATTAAAAAATGGGGGGCGGCAACTTCGTCCCTAATTGTCCTAGGACAATTTTTTCTTTTTTTAAATTTGTATAAAAATTCAGTCTTTCTAAATGTGAAAAAATAATTTTTCTACGGGTAATGGTTAAAACGTTATTATAATTGATTATAAGCAAAAAATCGACATGTTATTGCAAAATAATTTTGCGATACTTTGAATTATTTTTTGTCATTCTTTTTTAATTAAGTTATTAGCATAAATCTTCTTCTTTCAAAAACTATCCAAAGTATTACTGTAACTTTATCATTTTCTGACTTATAGTGTTACAAAAAAAATTAATTTGGGATAAACAAATTAAGTAACTTTTAAACTATTTGACCAATTGTTATGAAATTTAGTGTATAATTTAAGCACCAAAAGTTCCAGCATTCCGTGTAATAAGAAGATTCTAAGTTCATTTTTACATAAGTTATGAATATTTATATAAACTGAAAATTTATGAATTATTTTGCAATTTTCCAAGCAACCAATAGGGATAGACATATTCAGTGGGAGCCATACTGAAGTTTTTTTATATAAATTATGAGTTTCTTACTTCCAAATTTGTTTAAAATGCTTAGCCATTTAGCAATAAACGAAAAAAGCGAAAATTTAGCGTTATTTTATCTTCAATTGTTTATAACTATGTATATCATCAAAATCGGCTGCAGGAAACATATAGGTGATTATTATAGATGTCCACACTACTCAAAAAATTTAGTTTCGGCCTGGAGGGGGTTGTGTCACCAACAGGCTATTTTTTTCCTTATTTCTCTGAACTAATTGCTTTACAAAAAGAAAACCTACATATTTCTTCTTTAAAATATTGTTTAGTAGAGGTAATTAGGATTTATAGTTTTCGAAATATGATTTTTCAAAATTCTCCAATCACAGCAATTTTGGGCAATTTTCCTTGTTATTTCGCAAATATTGTGCTGTAACTTTTTTCTACGTAACTTTAGGTATATGCAATGGTACATGTAATAGGAACCGAAATCAATTATCTTTAAAATGGTCTGCTGTATAACGTTGTACGACTTTTTTTAAAGAGATTATGGTTTTTCAAGATTTTATAATTTTAACGATTTTTTATAATATAATATAAAAATAAAATAATATTAATATATAATATATTATAAATTATATAATATTATATTATATATTAAACAGTGATGAACGCGCTAATAACCGGCAAAATAGCGCAAAAGATGGAAAACATATTAAATTGTGAGATAGAAAGGAATAAAACTAGTAAAGGTGTTAAATTTAGCGACAGTAACATATCAATTGACATTATATTGATTGTTTCCCACCTTTAGACGTATCAGAGGAGTATGTCAACTAAAACTGTCACTGTGACAGTGGCATTTCTCAAACTCGTCCGATACGTCTAAAGGTGGGAAACAATCAATATAATGTCAGTTTATAAGTTACTTTCGCTAAATTTAGCACATCTTCTAGGTTCTTCTCTTTTTATCTCACAACTCTTAATATGTTTTCCATCTTTTGCGTTATTTTGCCGGTTATTAGTGCGCTCATCACTGTATAATACCTAATATAAAAAATATTATTTTTTACATTTTTTACGATTATTTTTGAAATTTCTCATTATAACATTTTTCCTCTACATTTAGGTATATATTATATTATATAATAAAAAAAGCTTATTTTGTTTACTAATGGTGTATTACAAATAATTCTAGGATTTTTTTAATAAGATATTATTTTTCAAAATGTAAAAAGTACTTGCAACGATTTTCGATTTTAGGATTACTTTTTAAATTTCTCATTATAACTTTTTTTTTCTTGTACATGAATATTATATTGCTCAATAAAGAGGGCTTACTTTCTGTTCTTTAAAATGGTGCATCATCTATATTTAAATAATGGAACCCGAGTGATTCTTTGATATGTTTTACCTGTATTATTTAAAGTTATTTCTTTTATAAAAAATTACATCAACATTAGTCTTAGAAAACATCACTTTAGTTAAAATTATTTAAACGTTGACATTTAAAAAATTTTCAAAATCAAAGTCCATCTCTTCGTTAGCATTAGCTTCAATATCTTTCTCTGACAACTCAGTTATCCTAGAGTTCCCACAATTAGTACCCATGCACATGCACCCTTTGCAGAATATTGAACAACTAATTCCTATCTTCCTACAACCGCAGTTTTTTGTACATCCTTTGGTACATTTACATGCTATTTTTTCAAGCAAAGCTTGTGGTTCATGAGCTTTGACAGTAAATATTGGAATTAATCCATATTTTGAAGTTTACCCGGCCGAGTCAAGTGGATCCAAAGTATTACCTATAAATAAATAAGATTCAATCATAACACACAATCACATAAAAAGTTATAATGAGAAATTTAAAAAATAATCCTAAAATCAAAAACCGTTGCAAGTACTTATTACATTTTGAAAAAGCATATCTTATTCAAACTAATCCTAGAATTTTTTTATAATACGAAAAAACGCTTCAGTACCCTGGCTATTCAAGTGTCATGGAAAAAACCTTAATAGCCTGGACTAATATGTTATGATTAAAATACGATCGCATTGTCTTTCAGAGCGAAATATACCTAATTATGGGATATATAAGATTTTTGAAACATTCATAGAAGTAAACTGCACTATGTCAGTGTAAATTACCATTAATTACAGTAATTAGGGCAAATTTTAACGTTTTATTAGTTGGATTGTATAAACTAGTTATATGTTATGATTAAAATATGATCACATTGCCTTTCAGAGCAAAAGATACCTAATTATGGGATATATAAGATTTTAAAAATATTCAAACTGCTCTACTGAAAAGTTGCTTAAAATAGCATAGTGTAGTTTACCTCCGAGGTCCAGATATAGATGTCATAATCAATAGCCTCTTATACGGGCAAATAATATTGAATATACTTCACTTGACGGGTATTTATTAATGAATGTATGCACCGTGGTATGCACCTACTTTCTTCACATGTAGGTGCTTTATCTGTCTTTGTTTGTCCTATATCTAATCAAGTTATTGTTACTTTTATTATTTAGTTTCGTTAGTAAGAAATTAAATATACATGGTAGTATGTAAAATATAAACGAAAATTTTAGAAAATAGTGATTTATTTCTCAACATAATCTCATTTTTGCTCCCACCTCTTTATCCCGTCTGAATATTACGTTTCCTTGAAGTCTAGCAGTTCATTGTAGCGGCTAGCGATGGACTCCCCATTCGGCACAAATGTCTGCCCGGTGAGTGACAATCATAAGTTTGACAACAAAAAAGTCTTCTTCTTCTTAAGGTGCCGAGACCGCTTATCGATCGTTGGCTCTTATGTTGCCCAGCATATTAACAATCATTGCCTTATTTACAGCTGCACGAATTAGTTCAGTGCTAGTTTTCCCAAACCATTGGCGTAGGTTGTTAAGTCAAGAAGTTGTACGCACTACGTTTTCCCATTATTTTACCTTGCATGAGAAAGTGAAGTATGTCATATTATTCTGAGCGACGCATTATATGACCAAAGTATTCCAATTTGCGACTTTAACCGTGTACACTACTTCGCCTCTTTTATTCAAACGTTGCGACACCCTTTCGTTTGTGACTCTTTCTACCCAACTAATATTCAGAAAACGGCGGTAGGTCCACGTCTAAAAGTGAAAAAAAAGTCACAGGCAGCCAAGTATGGAGAAAACCATGAATTACGCAGTAGATTGTAGACCAATGCGGAGATGTGATCCGGTGCGTTGTCATGGCGGAGGAGCATATTTTTCTTCGCAAGATGAGACAGTTTTTCTCGGCACAATAATTCGGCATATTAGAGGCTTATAACTATTTTGTCCTTCTTCAGGTAGTCAATATAGATAATACCTTGTGAATCCCAGAAAACGGTGGCCATAACATATCTGGTAGATATATCTGTCTGAGCCTTCTTTGAAGCACTTTCGGCGGCTAAAATCCATTGTTTTGATTGTTTCTTGATCTTCGGTGTGTGGATCAGTGGATGAATGCACTTAAACATTGTCAAGTATTATACTGAATTAGTTGCAAGGTTGCGCTTTTTTTCGGAGTGAAAAAACGGGGCACCTATTACATCGACAGCTTTCTCGTGCCAAATAACCAGCGCGATCTTTTGATATGCTCACTGCCTCAGCTATCTCGCATACCTTCAATCGGTGGTTTATATGCACACCTAATTAGGGTCCTCAATCCCTTCCTTTATTTCCTTTACACTGCTGACATACCTGCTGATGATGAAATTACTCTGGCCACATTTGCCGACGATACAGAAATCCTTACATCACACGAAAAATCAGATAGAGCTTCTAACAAATTGCAAAACTATTTAAGTTATCTTCAAATTTAGTTAACAAAATGTAAGAATAAAGTAAATGGTGAAAAGTATTCACAAATTACGTTCACAACAGGAAGGATCGACTGCCTACAGGTTCATATTAATAACATTCATATCCCTTAAAATCAGATGTTAAGTACCTGTGACTCCATTTGGACCGAAAGCTAACATGAAAGAACCATATTAAAACCTAGAAAGCACAACTAAACTTAAAAGTCAGACAAATGTATTGACTGTTAGGTAAAAGATCCCAGTTATCATTAGAAAACAAAGTATTACTATACAAAATTATACTAAAGCCGATATGGAGTTACGGTATAGAGTTTTGGGGCTGCAGCATACCGAGCAACACTAAAATACTCCAAACTTTCCAATCAAAGACGCTGCGCATGATAGCGAATGCACCATGTTACGTTTCCAACATAACTATTCATAATGACCTTGAGATACCATTAATCGAAGATGTTATTAAACTACACGCAAACAAAGCTCAAGAAAGAAATTCCGCCCATGAAAGTCAAACTATTCAACAACTCTACACCAGCTGCCACTTGTGTGAAGAAGATTGAAAAGGACATGGCCCGAGGACCTAACTGAATAGGTGTATTGGAGAACCATCGATGGATGGTGCCCAAAGCATGCCGCGATTCAAGACTGTTTGCTACTATTTGCTAAATACTCTGTGTTGTAATTAGAATAGATTGTAAATTTGCACCTAATAAAATAAAAAAAATATGCACACCACCTAATATGCGAATACACAATGGTGGATTTTTGTCACGTTATTCCCCACGGTCGTAGCTATTTTCGGGGCACCTGAGCGTGGCTCATCAAAGGTCAACATGTGATTATGTTGAAACTCGCTCCATTTAGAAAAAATTATATATATAAAAGCAAACAAGAAATTAATAAAAATAACAAAACGGCGCAAGACACAAAAACATGTTACTAACAAAACACAAAAGACCGAAACGAGAAGCCCATATTTATCTAGCGTTGAACCGCCGAACTGCACTCAACGAAAAAGGTACGTAATATCAATAAAAATGTTAATTCAGACAACAAACGCAATACTTAAAATTTGTCCAATTCTTGGTTTTATTGGGACAACAAAACGATGTTCATCAATTCATTATTTTCGTTCGTTGAGCCAATGTATTACGTTTATTGAATGGATGAACATTCATTATGTATACCATATTATCACTTTATTGGTATTACGAACTCTGTTCACTGAGTCAACGAATACTATTTATTGATATTACGAAATCTGTTCACTGAGTCAACGAACATTATTTATTGAAACAACAACGTAGTTGATTGACCGACGAAGACTATTCGTTGTGTCAATAACAGTGTTATTTCTCCTAACGTATTCCGTTTATTTCTACAATTATTTCCGTTTATTGTTACAATCAATTCCGTTCATTCCCACAATAAATACAGTTTTTCTTACAATCAATTCTATTCATTCTTACAATCAGTTTCGTTCATTCCTACTATGAACGTATTTTATATTAATAATTACTGAATTCAATAGCCCAATGTATGATATTAATTGATAAATAATAATTTTTTAAATCCCCCTTTTTTGTCCGTAACCTAAAGAACTTTACACTCTGTGATTTTTCATACGATTTCACTTATACAGTGTACTGGAATAAGTGTTACACTCCTCCCGCCCCCTTATTAACTTATTTATTTTTAGCACATAAGCAAAACGCTCGGACAGGTCGATTTTTAAAATAATCAAAGTATTTTATAACATCAATGTTTCGAACTTTACACGATCCCTCTTCAGGTGACAGGCGCGGCGTAACTTTGATTTTTTTAATGGGAAAGTACGTCATGTGACAGCTTATTTAAAAGCGTTTGAAATAGTGATTCCAAAAATGTATAACACTTTAATCCTTTTTGAGAGCGCAGGTGCAAAATTTCGATCGAATTCTTTTTAAACGCATTCATTTTTTTGGAATTCTGAGAAAACTAATAAGTATTTTTGAAAAATTTAAACGCAGAATAAAATATTACATTATTACCGAGGGCAGAAATTCCCTTAGAATAAACAAAAATTTTCTGTTAAATGGTATGCCTATTTGAAATTAAAAATCATACTAAATTTTCTCTTTTTCACCCCTGTGACTTATTAAAATAATCATTATAGAGGTTCTCAGGGACTTCAGACCCTCGATTATACTATAGTATTTTATTTTGCATTTAAATTTTCAAAAATAATAATTAGTTTTCTCAGGATTCGAAAAAAAAAATACATTTAAAAAGAATTCGATCGAAATTTCACGATAATAGACACACAAAAACTTCCTTCTACTACGGACTACACTTGAAAACGAATTGCAATTATTATTCGGCACTTCGGTAACACAGAGAAGCTAGGGGTATCACGATAAGGAAAAGCCGTTCACTTTCAAATGGTCAAGCAAAACATTTATTGTCTCAACAACTACGATTATTGTCACAATGAACGCATTGACTGTCGGTATTAAATGCAGTAGTAGATTGATTAATGCATTCGTTGTCACAAAAATCATTTTACACCTATTCAATAATCATATATTACTCTATATTAACAACATTTGTACATTGTTTTAATGAAATCTGTACGTTGTCACGATAAACCAAGGTAATTGCTTGTCATATACGAAATCAAGAACGTGAGTTGCTGCCAGAATTAACAGTATTTATTAAATATACGAAACTGAAAGTTATTGGCTGAATAGATTGAGTGTTATTGATTAATGTACTCTAGTTATTCTCACAATTATTATTCAATCATTGTGACAATAACCAAATACATTCGTCAATGTCTAAAAGTTCGCTGAAACAACAAATTAAATTGTTGTGACAACGAAATACTATTCATTAATCACTGTTAAATAATAATACGAACTAAATTTTTTTGAGTGTGTACACCGTTCAGAGCAGAGACTGAGAGCCTAGGCAAGCGAATGGCCAATTATGGTATTTCAATTCAAATTATAGCAAGATTATAGCGCCTCACGCTCTCCTACCTAATTGGGAGAAGTAGATTTAGAAAGAATTTAGAAACAATGTGTTTTGGCAAAGACCTGATAGGAAAAGGTCTCTAGCACGGGACGGAAGAACGCTAGAAAAATTTAGAAAATGCACTCAGGGAGGGTCTAAAAAATGTAAGTCAGACAGCAGTCAAAAATGTATCGCAGTTAATCATGATGATGAGCCTTTGTATCTAGGACTCCCTAGCTGTGGATGTGGTGAAGAATTTTCAGAATTTCACGTAAATTTTAATACAACAGATCTAAAACAAATTACAATAACTTGAATGTAAGGAGTAAAAATGTTCGTTCATCGAAGCGTTGGTTTTGTGTGTATTCTCGTCGTTATGTACTTTTTCGTCACCCAGTAACCCTGGCAAATGAACTTGGGTCACTTCGTTCGGCAATCTTCGGTAATACGCACTTGTACAATAATTGGCAGAGTCTAATAAATTTCAAAGTCAATGTACTTAACATATACTCCCCCACCTTGAAACCCCAAAGACCGGGTTTCAATAAAAAGTCTTAAAGAAAAAGTCAAAGATCATATTAATTATAGTTTTCAAACAAAAGTTATTGATCTTGGTTAGGCAGAACACATAATTTCACAACCGGTCGTTTAATCTCACCAGAGTTTGTCTTTATCACAACCGACCGCACAATATTGTCACTTCCGGTGTAAGTTTTTAAAATTCTGCCTAACTGCCACTTCAAGGGAGGAAGTCCATCATCCTTTACTAGAACCATGCGTCCAGGCTGGATCAGCTGTTGGCAATTCTCCTTCCACTTGACCCGCTGCTGAAGATGGGATACATATTCTTTGGACCATCTTGTCCAAAAGTGCTGTAATATCTGTTGCACCCTTTGGAATCTTGAAAGACGATTTTCATTAATGTCCATTAAGTTTTGTTGTGGTATACTCGTCAATGAAGATCCAATTAATAAGTGTGCAGGAGTAAGAGGGTTAGGGTCATTTGGGTCATTAGAAAGAGGATAGAGTGGTCTAGAATTGAGACAAGCCTCTATTTGATATAAAACCGTGGTAAATTCTTCAAATGTTAAAATTGCATTACCTACTACACGTTTCATGTGGTGCTTAACTGATTTAATGTTTGACTCCCATAATCCACCGAAGTGGGGAGCACGTGGAGTAATGAAATGCCATTGAATACCGTCGATTGAGAGGTCTGTAATAATGTGATCAGCATTTGTGTTAAAAAATTGTCTGAGTTCATTATTTGCTCCCACGAAAGTGCTGCCGTTATCTGAAAATATTTCGGAGCATTTACCGCGTCGGGCCGTGAATCGGCGTAATGCCGCTAAGAAGCATTCTGTCGTGAGATCACTGACAACTTCTAAATGTATAGCCTTACTGGCGAAGCAAATGAAGAGAGCAATATAAGCTTTAGAAGTTTTGTAATTACGACCCTTTCTATCTCGTAATAAAACGGGACCAGCATAATCGACACCAGAAACCGTGAAGGGACGTGAAGGGGTAACTCGTGACTCCGGAAGATTGCCCATAAGATACTGTTCGGGTTTATTGTTAAATCTAAAACATCGGACACAATCACGAACAATTTTTCGAACCAAATTGCGCCCTGATATTGGCCAGTAATTTTCTCTTAAGGAAGCAAGAAGTGCTTGAGGACCAATATGTAAAAGTTTCAAATGCTCATGGCGAGCAATGAATATCGTGAGGTGATCTTTCTGAGGTAGGACTATGGGGTGTTTCTTGTTAAAATCAAATGACGAATGATGTAAACGACCGCCAACGCGTATTAATTTTGTTGTTGTATCAAAGAATGGAGTTAGGCCAAGAAGTTTACTTCTTTTGTCAATTTGGTTGGAATTGGAAAGTGCATCATAATCATATGGAAATGACTGACGTTGTACGAACCTAATTAAGGTTAAAAGGGAATTATTGAGTTCTATTGTGGTCAAGGGACCTGTTATTCGTAAATGTTTATGAATCGACAGATTGTCTTTAAATCTTAAGACATAAGCAAAGACGCGTGTTAGTTTATTTAATGAAGAATATTTGTAGTAAAAGGTAAATTCGTTGTTGATGTGATGAAACACAAGAGTTTTGTTACGCAGTTCAGGTAATTCAGAAGTTATACAAACTTCTTGATGTTTTGTATATTGAGGCCATTCTTCTTGAGGCAAAGTGAGCCAAGAAGGGCCATGAAACCATATGTGGGAATTACTGAGCGAAGAAGGACTTATACCTCGTGACAGTAGATCTGCTGGATTATCATAAGTATTAATATATTTCCAAAATTCAGGGTTGGTCAGTTTATGTATTTGTGAGACTCGATTTGCTATAAAAGTCTTAAGTAAATGGGGAGAGGTGTTTATCCATGAAATAACAATTTTAGAGTCAGTCCAATACGTAATATTTTTAAAGGAGACATTTACAGATGAAGTGACCTTTTCGACAAGTTCAGAAAGTAGTGATGCCCCACAAAGTTCGAGTCTTGGAATGGTTACAAGTTTCATAGGAGAAACTCGAGTTTTAGCACAATAAAGATTTGAAGTGTAATTTCCAAATGTATCTGTGCAGCATATGTAAATACATGCACCGTAAGCCGCCTCCGAGGCGTCAGAAAACCCATGAAGTTGAACAGAAACTGGGTTAGAAGAAAGTACATGTCTAGGTATTTTTAAAGTGTTTAATTTTGTAAGTTCGAAGTAGTATTTCGACCAAAGTGTGTAAATACTTTCAGTAACAGATTCATCCCAACTTATCTTGAGTTTCCAGAGCTCTTTAAGAATAATTTTCGATGTAACTGTTACGGGTGAAAGTAACCCCAAAGGATCAAATATTTGTGCTGTACAGGATAAAATCTGTCTTTTGCTAATCTTTAAGTTAATTGTGGAGATATTTATAGAATATTGTAGGGAATCACAAGACGGATTCCAAAGTAATCCTAGTGTTTTGTTATGTTCGTCAGAACCAAAATGCAAAAAATCAGGATCAGAATGATTTTGTAGAGACGAATCATTGGTAGTCCATTTTCTCAGAGGAAAACCGTAGGAAGATAATAAATATGAAATAGTTTCCTTGATTTCTCGGAGTTCTTCCGATGTGTCACAACCAGTTAATAGATCATCTACATAAAAATCGTGCAAAATTATAGAGGAAATTTTTGGGTATTCGGAAATATGTCGATGAGCAATTTCATGAAGAGACCTAATGGCAAGAAACGCTGCTGATGCAGTACCGTAGGTAACAGTATTCAGTGTATAAGCAGAAATTTCATCATTTTTATTAAATCTCCAAAGGATCTTTTGAAGGTAACGTTGTTCAGGAGTAAGGAAAACCTGACGATACATTTTAGTTATATCTGCACCCAGTACGAATTTATGTTGACGAAATCTAAGTAAAATGTAAAATAAATTATCTTGTAAATGAGGGCCGACATACATGATGTCATTTAATGAGTAGCCTGTGGTAGTTTTCGCACTACCATCAAATACAACTCTTAACTTTGTAGTGGTTGAAGTTTCTTTTAAAACGCAGTGATGAGGTAAGAAGAATCCAGAATTATCATTAGTGTCATTTATTAGGGACATGTGACCAAGTTTAATGTACTCACGTATGAAGTCATGATATTCTAATTTCAATTGAATGTTATTTTCAAGTTTTCTCTCTAAGTTTAAAAAACGTTTTTTGGCAGTAGTTAGAGAATCCCCTAAAACTGATGGAGATTCCTTTAGTGGAAGAGTAGTGATAAAACGACCATCACAATGGCGAGAAATATGCTGCTTAAAATGATTTTCACAATAGATGTCTTCTTCGGAAACAAACTTAGTTTTAGGACACTCCTCTAGTTCCCAAAACTTTGTGAGCTGTGAATCTAATTCACTGGTAGAAGAAAAGTAACAATTATGTTGGGGGTGGTGTTGAATATTTGTTGGAATTGGGCCAGAAATTATCCAACCAAGAGTGGTTTTTTGAATGATCGGTAACCCAGGACCAAGTTTGATTTGTCCCACGCTTAAAATATCCCAAAATGTGTCAGCTCCAATAAGAAGGTCTACTGGACCAGGTTTTTCAAAATTCTGGTCAGCTAGAAGTAATTTTGTTGGAATATTGAGCTGGGAACGATTGATCTGTATGTAAGGTAAATTACTTGTTATGTTAAGCAAAATTAGACAAGATATTTTTTTCGAGAAATTGTTAATATCTGATTTAAATGTTAGTGATGTCCGGAAGTTAATATTGTGAGTTAATTGATTAATTCCCGAGATCGAAGTGTTGATTTTTTCCTTTGAAAGTTGTAAAATATCACAAAATTTCTCAGATATAAAGTTGGATTGACTTCCGTTGTCCAAGAGTACTCTGCATTTATGTGAGTTGCCGAACTTGTCAAAAGCGTTAACAACAGCAGTTGAGAGTAGAATATACGGTTTAATAGCAGTGTGAACACTTGAGCTTATATGATGTGTTGAAGAGAAGTTAGAGGTAGAAGTAGATTCATTTGACTGCAGCCCAGTGTTTGGAACATTGGAAGGTAATGAAGATTGAGAAGAATTGTTTTCTGTGGAAACTGAATTTGAGGATTGTGAATTCTCGAAGTGTAACAGAGTGTGATGGATCTTTCCACATTTTCTACAACCAGTAGAACGACAATCCTTAGTACGATGGCATGTGCCAAGACAATTAAGGCATAAACGTAGACGTTTTGCATTGTTTAACCTATTAGTAGGATTTAGTTTTAAGAAGTCAGGACAATAATATATTTTATGTTCCTTGTTACAAAAGTTGCATTTAAACCTATTCTCTGTGTTAGAAACAAAGGCTCTTGTTTCAGACTTATTACCTTTGTATCGTGGTGAATTTTGATCCTGTCTATTATCATTGTAGTTGTCTAATGACTCTAAGATACGACATCGTTCTTTTAAAAATTTCAGTAAATCATCTAAAACTGGTAGGTTGTCTTTACAATTTTGTGACTCCCAAGAGCGTCTTCTTGAGTTATCAAATTTAGTTGTTAACAAATAAATAATCAAATCATCCCAGTGTTTAGTGGGGCGTTTTAAAACTTCTAAAGCACGTAAATGTTTTTGTGTATTGTCTAGAAGTTGTCTGAGACCTTCATTTGATTCTTTTGTGACTAGTGGTAGGTTAAAGAGAGCTTTAATGTGATTGTTTACAAGTAACTGTTTATTTTCAAATCTTTCGATCAATAAACTCCAAGCAATGTCGTAGTTTGCATCGCAGACTTGCAAAGATTTAATAGTGTCGGCAGCTATGCCACGTAATGACAGACGTAAGTAATGAAACTTTTGTACATTGGAAAGTGAAGTATCATCATTAATAATAGAATTAAAACTGTCGCGAAAGAAGAGGAATTGATCAAACGATCCATCAAATGTAGCTAGATTCAATGGAGGTAACTTAATGTTGCTTGTATTTGTAGGCCCAGCTGCTATTGAACCATTGACACTACGTGAATCAGACGTGTCAGTAGGTCGTCTAGATAAAATAAGTTTTTTGATGTCAGATATTATTTTAAAATATCTGTCCTCAAAAGTCTGCCTTTCAATGGCATGTATTGTGTCATAATTTTCCTCGCAGTCAGGATCATCAGTTTCAATAAGCAGCTGAACCTCATTAAAAACATCTAAAAGCTCTTCGGCTTTGGATAATCGCATTTCGAAATCTACGAGGTCGATAACTTCATTATTTTCTACACTTCTAAAATATGTTGTTAAACGTGTAAGAGCACCTTTAGTGGCCATTCTCTTTGTTTTGTTTTGGTCTGACATTTTTGACAATTTGACCAAAATTTATGAGGATGCAAAATAATTAAATATTATGTATGTATGTGGCGTATATTATTATACAGATATAAACAATCAAAATGTGTTTGATGTTTAAAGAAATAAATATTTGATCTTCGATGAATGTAATTAAATAAAAAGAAATGATTTATTCAAGTGCAGAAAACGGAAATAAATGTTTTGTAATTCAATTATTATGTACGTAAGAATTATTATTAACGTTTAGTTACGATCTGTCAGAATAAAATAAAAAATCAGCTAGCACATTCACAATGAATACGAGAGTAGGTAAAACGTCAAATAATATGTCACTATTCGAAATAAATATATTAATTTAGATTGAAACTCATGTACTTAAAATATTTATCAAATAGAGACTGAAAAAATGTGAAATTATAAAAAGGATTCAGTATTCAGTGTTGTAAATGTAGCTTCCTGGGGTTGATACAGCGGGTCAAGTACGACGTCGGTTCGTAGAATGTAAAGCTGCTATTTTCTTTTGTAGTTCTGCTGGCACTGTAGATTCGTTGTTCGAAGGACCAATAGCTGTGGATGTGGTGAAGAATTTTCAGAATTTCACGTAAATTTTAATACAACAGATCTAAAACAAATTACAATAACTTGAATGTAAGGAGTAAAAATGTTCGTTCATCGAAGCGTTGGTTTTGTGTGTATTCTCGTCGTTATGTACTTTTTCGTCACCCAGTAACCCTGGCAAATGAACTTGGGTCACTTCGTTCGGCAATCTTCGGTAATACGCACTTGTACAATAATTGGCAGAGTCTAATAAATTTCAAAGTCAATGTACTTAACACTCCCTAAGGGAGGTCGGTCTGGAGGACGGTCAGGAACATTGAGGCGAGGTGGAGTGGTTCCTGATATTCTCGGATCAATTCGCTCACCCTAATGAACTGTAACACCTATAATATGTTATGTCCTAAGAGGTGTGCATGTTTGCGCTGGTTTCGATTCTATTGCCTGCTTGCTTAATGTTGAAACTTGTAACAAGAATAAGATAACCGACCAATATTGCTTTTTTTCCACTTTTCTAAAATATATGAACACGTCCGCTGCCACACGCGTTCAAAACAAAAATGGTTGTCCTAGTCGTGTCAAATTTTGACATTAGCTGCCAACATGAACGTACTATATGATAATATAGTAGCAGTAAATTTTTCTTGCGATAGTTGCGCCATCGGCGGTGGGGTAAGTAATTATCTTACCGCCCTCGTATTTTTAATCTTCCGATTTCACTAGTTTTATTAAATTTATTAGTATAATGACAATGAACTACAAATATATTCAAAGAGTCTATGAAACTATTTAGAATTTAGATTATTTATTATTATTAATGATAAATATACCGTAGTTACTATAACAAAAAATAAAAGCCAATCATTTTGTAGTTGTTAAATATAAGATAAAATTTAGTTAGTTAGTAGATAGTAAATCCAACTATTTATCATATTTAACACCTTTATTAAAGCAACGCAAATATGCAAAGACTTTAATTTACATTAAGTTTAAATACTTTAACCTCATTATATTCATTTGGCATAAGGTGAACTGAAAGGATGTATTAAGATGTATTAATAATAATTTGAAAATACTTCATGAGAAAGAAACATCTCAGCCAACGAACAACATAGATAAAAAATGGCAAAACGTAAAAATGGCGATAACAAGTCCTGCGAAGAAAATTTTGACTAAAGAAAAACCAAAAAATAAAGCAAAGATGGATGACTGATAAAATCCTTCTTCTCATGAACAATCGGAGAATAATGAAAGGAAAAAACGAACAAAGGTATAAACGAATACAGAAAGAAATCAAAAAAGAAATCAGAATAGCAAAGGAAGATTTTTATAAAAGAAAATGTGAAAAAATAGAGCAATTGCAGGTAAAACATGATATTTTTAATGTACATAAAAAAGTGAAAGAACTTGCAGGTACACAAAAACGTAAGCAGCCAAATACCCTGTATAATGTCAACGGAAACATAATAACAGAACTAGAAGAACAGTTCAAGACATAGAAAAACTATGTTGAAGAACTCTTTGCAGATGATAGACAACAATCTGGACTAAGTAACATACAAGGAGACAAAGGTCCAGAAATAACGGAAGAGGAAGTAATGTACGCACTAAAAAGAATGAAAAACGGTAAAGCCCCAGGTCCAGATGAAATACCAACGGAAATCCTTAAACTGATAGAAGAAGACTCGATCCACATTTTAGTTGATTTTTTCAATAGCATTTATACATCAGGAAAAATACCACAAGAATGGCTTTTATCCACCTTTGTTATTATACCAAAAAGATGAATGCCAAAAAATGTAGTGATTACCGTACAATCAGTTTGATGAGCCATGTACTGAAAATATTCCTGATTATTTCATTCATAGGAGATTTTGACCAATAGAAAGCTACAGAAATCTAAATTAACCTTCCGATGACCAACCTTTTTTTGTTACACGGATGACCAAGGGAGGAAAAATGACCCAGGTCAAAAATGTCAAAAATCACAATAAACAAAAAAATGAAGTTATTTTTTTATTTTTTTTATTTAATTTTTTTTGCATGGACTTTATGTAATTCAGCCACTCACAACATGAGTATTAGTGTCATGTGTAGTGTTTATGTTGAGTAAGTGTCTTGCTACTTTGCAAAGTCGAAGTCATTAGCGTAAAACTACTTGGAATTACACATAATAGACGGTATTTTATTAAACATCCACTTCAGAATATATTTTTTATTCGTAAAATATAGGGAATTTGTTTTATTTCAGAATATGAGGATATCTGTAATGATATTAAAGTCAAATAAAAAATAATAAGTTAAAATTTGAAAATACTTTTGAATTTATTAAAGAAAAACTTACGCTGGGGTCACAACTTCCCCCGCTTGGTCATCCGAAGGTTAAAGTAATAATTTTTGATAATTTCCCGTCGTCAAGCATATTACGTCAGATGCCCTTCGTTGCTATGAAAAAATATATTCAGTGACATTAATGACAATTAATATTTTAAAAATTAAAAAATGATGACTTTTAACCGTAAAATATTTATAACAACTGTGTGTTTATTTGTACTAATTTCTACTTACATAAATAAATTACAATAAAATTCTGGTTGTGAACAGTTTTATTCATGAAATAATCGCAACAAATTGCACCCGATCTCTAAAATTAATATAAAATTTTAGAGCTCTTGTGCAATTACTACTGAAAATTATACACACTAGAGTACAGAGAAAACTGGAAATGAGCATCAATGATACCCAGTTTGGATTCCGAAATGGACTCGGAACAAGAGAGGCGTTGTTTGCACCGAACGTTATGTCTCAAAGATGTTTTGACATAAATCAAGATGTATTCATGTGTTTCATAGATTATAACAAGGCCTTTGATAAAGTGCCGCATGATCATCTAATCAGACTCCTGGCAGGAAAGAATTTAGATAAACTAGACATCCGACTAATAGCAAATATGTACTACAATCAGAAAGCAGTAGTGAGAGTAGAGAATAATACCACTGAAGAAATTGAAATAAAGCTAGGTGTGAGACAAGGGTGTATACTGTCACCAAACCTGTTTAATCTCTATTCCGAAGACGTAATGAATAGAACACTCTCTGAGCAATCCATAGGTATTAAAATAAATGGTATCAGATTAAACAATCTGATATTTGCCGACGACACCGTTCTGATCGCAAAAACACTTGAAGAGCTACAGACATTGGTGAATAAGATAGCAGACTGCAGCGAAGAATATGGACTATCTATTAACATAAAGAAAACTAAATTTATGGTAATATCGAAATCAACACGAAATGTCCAAAATTTATATTTACACAATGAAATTATCGATCGAGTTAGCAAATACAAATATTTAGGCACTTTTATAAATGAAGAAAACGATAGCTCAGCAGAAATCAACATAAGAATAGAAAAAGCCAGATCCATATTCACTAAAATGAAGATAGTGTTCTGTGGAAGAGATTTGAGCCTTGAAATGAAAATTCGCCTGATGAGATGTTACGTACTTTCTGTGCTGTTCTACGGAATGGAGTCATGGACGCTGAAAAAGATTGATACAAAAAAATTAGAGGGATTTGAACTGTGGATGTATGGCAGAATCTTGAGAATATCATGGACGGAGAGAGTCACAAACGTCGAGGTCTTGAGAAGAATGAATAAAGAAAAGGAAGTCATATTTACGATCAAAAAACGAAAACTGAAATATTTGGGACACATTACAAGAGGCGAAAGATATGAACTGCTTCGAATAATTATGTAAAGGAAGATATATAGCAGGAAAAAGATCCATAGGAAGAATACGAAACTCCTGGCTAAAGAATCTACGGAAATGGTATAGCTGTATGGGCTATTCCACGAATATACGCCTGTCTTGGATTATCGCGACAACAAATATTTTAGTGTGCAACATAAGAAGTGCGAAAATAAATGGCTCTAATAATTCTTCCAATAAACAACAATGTAATAATAATTTGCTCTAATAATTTGCTCAGTAAAATATTCGTTGTCGCGATAATCCAAGACAGGCGTATGTTCGTGGAACAGGGTATAGCAACAACGAATTGTTTCGGTCAGCAGTTTAAAAAATACGTATAGTCCTGATGATCGCCAACCTTCGGAACGAAGATGGCACTTCAAGAAGAAGAAGAAGAACTGAAAGGAATGAATCAAGTACAAATAGCGATTACTTTTATAGGGTTTTTATTAATGGTTTCGGGTAAGTACACTATGTAATCAAAGTTTTTGGTTTAAAATAATAGTCCTTTTTTTTTATTATTATAACGCATCGACCACGCAGGGTCATTAGCGCATTTAGATTAATGTAACAATAATTTATATAAACAATGTGTATACATAAGTTAATAAAGATATGTGTGTTACAATATGGTTTTTAAATCTTTTGAAGTAATTGACAGTCTTTAAGGTACGAACATATTTTTTTTGTTTGTGTATTTTCTTCTAGGGCATCTTTTAGGGAGTCGGGTATGTTATACTTCCGTCGTTCACTGTTATATTTGGGACACTGTATTAAAAAATGTTTTACCGTTAGTTCACTGTTGCACACTTCACACACTGGTTTATTTTTGCGTTGTAGTAAATAGTCATGAGTAAGTCTTGTATGGCCGATACGGAGACGGGTAATTATCACTTGTTCTCTTCTGTCTTTTATTTTTGGTTTCCAAAGATGTGAGTGTTTGTTGACTTCGTATAGCTTTGATGGGGTGTTGTTCCAAGTTTGTTGCCATTTTTGAATTATTTTTTGTTTTAAGAGTGGTTTTAAATCGTTTTGTACCAGTTTGTTACTTTCTTCGGACACAGGGTTAGTTGAGGCACTTTTAGCTAATTTATCTACTACTTCATTACCTTCAATTCCGACATGAGAAGGCACCCATAAAAAGTGAACTTGGATGTTCTTATTTGAAATGTTTTTAAGCTCTTTTTTAATCAGAAGTAGTAGGGGATTGTCACAATATAATTGAGTTAGTGAGGATAATGAACTTAGAGAATCTGTGATTATTATGCACTTTTCTCTGTTTTTGTTTTGTATTAACGATAGTGCTTTTAGGATTGCGAATAATTCAGCCGAAAAAATGGTGGTAGTTGACGGCAACTTGAAACTTACTGCGGAGTCTTCGGTATAAATTGCCGCTCCAACTCTGTCTTCATTTTTTGACGCATCGGTGTACACGTTGTAGGTATTGCCATATCTATTTAATAGTGTATGAAATTTTTGTTTTATGACGATTGATGATATCTCTGATTTTCTTAGGTTTGTTAGACTGATATCGATAGTAGGAAGAGGTATTGTCCATGGTGCAGGAATCTGGATTGAAGAGGTATCGTAAGTTTTTGGAAATTGGAAGTTTAATTTGGATAAGTATAATTGTATACGGAAGTAAAAAGGATGATCAATTTGATGTGATTGTTGAAATTTATTTGTAAATCGATCAGCAAAAACGTTATGTAGTACTGGATTATTACGGTTTGATGACACTGCAGCTGCGTAAAATAGGCTCAGATATTGTCTTCTAAAACGAAGAGGAAATTCTCCAGTTTCCCAATAGAGGCTTTGAATAGGACTTGTATAGTGAGCGCCTAAAGAAATACGTAGACAAGTATTTTGGATAGTATCTAGTGATTTTAAATGGGTTTTTTTGGAAGAATTATAGACAATGGATCCATAATCAAGTTTTGATCTAATTATGGATTTGTAAATAAGTATTAAACTTGAATAATCAGCACCCCAGTTTCTGTAGGCAAGTGATCGTAGTAAATTTATACCTGGTAGACAGGATTTTTTTAGCTGTTGGATGTGTCTTCCAAGTTAACTTTTTATCAAAAGTCATACCCAAAAATCTGATTTCTTCTACATAGTCGAGTTTTTGTCCGTTTAGATATAATTCTTCTATTTGGATTTGATTTCTTTTTGTGAAACAGATTGCTTTTGTTTTTGAAGTGTTAAACTGAAGACCATTTGTGGCTGACCATTTTTCAATGTGTGTTAATGCTTTTTGAATATGCTTGTGAATTGTTGTTATGTTTTTTCCTCTACAAAAAATAACTAGGTCATCAGCGTATAATCTAGCTTTAACTGGGTTTTCAATTTGTGTTAATTTTGCAAATTTTGCCTCCAATGCTTTTTAAATGCATTAATTTTTTTCAAATCTTGGGAAAATTAATAATAGACCTGGATCCCGCGTACCAAAAGAAGTTGATTAATAGCAAGCTGAAAATTTATTAATAGCTTAATGGTGTCTAGTCGGACAAACTTTGATGTATGGGAATACTGGAACAGGTGAAGTTTAAATTGTGGAACAGGTTAAAAATTTGGAACTTCTGACTACGAAAACGTTCCATGTATTTTGTCAGACAGAACTTCCAATCGATTTGTTACCATTTCATTAATCTCTCATTCAAAAATCACATTGGTGTTTATCACCAACTGGGCATTTTAATGAATGGAACACGAAGAACATGTCAAATGACAGGAATCATGTTGGTTAGTAATAGCAGTCTGATTTTTGCATGAGAGTTTAATGAAAGAGTATCAAATCAATTGGATGTTCCGTCCGACAAAATACATGGGACGCTTTCGTAATCTGATGTTCCAAATTTTTAAACTGTTTCACACTTAAATTTCCCCTGTTCCAGTGTTCCCATACATCAAAGTTAGTCCGACTAGACACCGTTAAGCTATTAACAAATTTTCAGCTTGCTATTAATCTTTTTTTTTTTTGGTACACTGGATACACGTCTATGAGGTACAAGGTGTTTTATTAAAAAAAATTAAAATTATTTGTACCTACATAGTACTTTAAAAGTATGTGACATATCCTTCACATACCTGGCAGAAAGTGTAGGTATTGTACGTCCTACTAATTTTTGCTACTACCAGAGGCGTGCGATAGGGAAAATGAAATGGTTGACCCTTTTCAAATTTAAGGCCATGGGTCATTAGCGGCTCTGGAAATACAAGTGACGAAGATTTCAGATGTTATGTGATCAATAAATAGTCATTTTATAATTATTCTACACATATGTAGAATAGCCAGAAGATAAATAATGTTAAAATTATAAGCAAGTGTTATTCAGGGTTGAAATAATTCGTTGGGCACTATAAATTTCATTAAGCTTTTTATTTGGCTTTGTATGTTATAACTAAAGCTCGGATTATAGGCAAAATGCCTTTTTTGCCTATTTTGCCTATTATAATTGTTTTTTGCACTTTTTGCCTTTTTTCGTAAATTCCGCCTATTTGTGCCTTTTTTAAAATTTCATGATACTACCCATGATATTATTCTATTACTAAACCATTCTATAATAAAATTTTGGGTCAATAATAAAATATCAATGGTTTGTTTATATAACAGATTTCTAGGAAAATGTACCTGATCGAGACTTGAGGGTTAACTATTTGGAAATCCCTAAGCTTTATTAGTTTATTATCAGTTGTACAGTCGGTTACGGTATCAGAGTTTAGTCACAAATTGCTATATCCTAGTTTAGTTTTGTTGCGTATACCGAAAAGCAAAGAACACGTTTTAAAACGTTTTAGACATTTGTGTGAAAAGATGACATCTAAATTAAGGCTATGGATCGCACATTATTCGGAACTTTCTCTAGAAGGAGATGGAGCATTTTGTAAACCGGGCGGCAAATCGGTAAGTTTTATTTTTTCTTTTTTTTTTTCTCGTCCCACAACATAACTAAATTCTAAAGCGGTTTTATAATTCTAATTATTTTTTTTATTCTCAGATTTCAAGTAGAAAAAAGTACTTTATTGATCAGCATTGTGGAACCCCACTTCATAAACGTAATTTGGAAAAATTAAATTCCTCTAAGTTAGCCCAAATATCTCTGCGGGATAGTTTAAGCAGTTCAAAAAAAAAAGGAGGAAGACGCATTTAAATTTGATTTATGCCAGATGATGATTGCATCCAATATTCCTCTATATAAAGTTAATAACCCTAGTTTTAAATGCTTTTTCGAAAAATATCTTAATAAATCCTTACCGGACGAGAGTACATTGAGAAAACATACTGTGGAAAAATGTTATGTGGAATGTATTTCAAAAATTAAGTGGGAGTTAGAGGGCAATTTTTTGTATATCGCACACTCAGTGCAAGACTGCAATAAGTCAAAATAAGTAAGTTTCGACATAAAGACGATTTTGTTTATTTTCGTGCTAATATCGGTGAAATAAGACACATGTTTTGAGAAAAATTAACATTTGATTATGATTTTGTATGCTTTTCAGCCTATATTACATTAACCAAAAATAGAAATTTAAATAAAATAATATTAATGCAAAAAACATTAGGAATTTCAAAGTTACAACACTTTTGCACGGAAAAAATTGTTAATCACTACACATTTAGTATTAGAATTTTAAAGTTACAACAGTTTTGCACGGAGAAAATTGTAAAAAGTGTAGACACATTTACTTTTACAGTAAAACCTGTGTTACCAACCACCTGCCAACATTGGCCACCTGTACTAACGGCCAGTTTAAAAATTCCCCAAACCAATTATGTATATCTAGACTACAAAAACTGGCAATACCGGCCACCTTTCTATATCGGCCAATAGTTCTTTCATTTTTAGTGGCCGTTGCTGACAGGTTTTACCGTAGTTGTTGTCCTCTTCTCGTACATCATCTTGTGCCAAAATATTTTTATAAAAACTATGGTGGGCTTCTGGTATCGTACCCGAATGGCATAAGTATACCAAATCTTTCTTTTTGGCCATTTGAATTTTTGGCTGTTCTTTGGCAAGTTTTCTGAGAATAGATATTTTTGACCTCTCACTATTGTCAATAAACAAGTTTTAAGATAACTGTTTTTCCTTTCATGAGAAAAAATACTTTTTGGTCGTAAATAATTAGTCTTAATTTATGTGGTTTTAATCCAATCTAACAAATAAATGGTCAAACGACATCGCACACATCTTATGGAAAATAAATATAATATCACACAAAGGACATAAAATTTACATGAATAGATTGGTTTCGAAAATCGTTGTTTATTGTCTCAGCCGTTAATGGATTACGTAGGCTCGCTGTATATTAAAATTAAACACCACAGATGTAGATATTAAAATAACAAATATGTTATTTTTTTCATTGCTTGTTATTGTTTGTTGTCGAATCCGTTGCAATGTTCCGTGCAAAACTGTTGTAAGTCTGTTACATTAGAGTTACAACAGTTTTGCACGGAACTTATGTTCAAAAACGCAAAATAGTTAAACTGTTGTTGTTGTAATATTTAGCCCATTAAGCATTTGAAAGTTACTAAAGTTTTACAGGGAATAGATATGCATGTTTACAATCGATTTCCATGATTACTTCATTTTCATAAAATTTTGAGTTACTGCAATCTTGCACTGAGGGTGCGATATTGTCGTGGATGAAACGACAGATGTATGCGGCAGGTATATAGCTAATTTAATGATTGGAATTTTGAACGAAAACTTTGCGAGAAAACCTTATTTAGTTACCGTTAAAGAATTGGAAAAAAACAAACAATTTAACAATAAGTCGACTTATACAAGATAGTTTAACAAACCTTTTTTTACCCAACAATATACCAGTGAATAAAATAGTTTTAATGCTTTCAGATGCTGCGGCATATATGTTAAAAGCTGCTGTTAATGTAAAGATTTTTTATCCTAATTTAATAATTTGCACTTGTGTAGCCCACGGGGTAAATAGAATTGCTGAAGAAATAAGAAATCTGTTTCCGTTGGTAAATAATTTTATAAATTTTATGAAAAAAGTTCTTGTAAAGGCTCCGTTGATGGTGCAAATATATAAAGAAAGACTTCCCGGTGTCCCTTTGCCACCTAAACCAGTAATTACAAGGTGGGAAACCTGGCTCTAAGCAGTTTTTTTTACTTTGAACACTGCAATGAAATAGAATTAGTTATGTCAGAATTTGATGATGATATTTCCGAAGCCATTCGAGAAGTAAAAAAAATATTAAAAAATCCCAAATTGAAACAGGAACTCGCTTATATCAATGACAATTATAAATTAATAGTTACCACAATTACCTTATTAGAAAAACAAGAGATAAATTTATGTGATTCAGTAAAATTAATAGATAATTTAAAGACGAAAATTAAATCGGCACCTGGAAGTAACGGTCAATTAATTTTTAAAAAAATGAAATATATTTTCGACAAGAATGAAGGTTTTTCGTTTTTATCTAATGTTGCTAAAGTTTTGAATGGGACATTTTCCGAGGAATTATAAATTATGCCAGATTTATTATCCGCTCTGAAATATGCTCCAATTACATCTGTCGATGTCGAACGTTCGTTTCAATATACAAATTAATTTTAAGTGATCGAAGACATAGTTTTAAGACCGAAAATATTGAAAAATATTTAGTTGGTTCTATTAATGATAAAATTTTAAGTGGTTACAATGTTTAATTATTAATTAACAGTTATTTAGTTACTAGTTTATTTATATTATTGTTATGATTATGACGTGTATATATACCTGCCTTAGTTAATATTACGTTAATTCACTTTGTACAATAAATAATAAGTTATATTCCTTTATTGCCTATATTCTGCCTAAATGTTAATATTCCTGCCTTTTTAATAAAAATCTTTGCCTATATAGGCGCCTTTTTCTTCAATTTTTGTTGCCTATAAATCTGAGCTTTAGTTATAACTACTATTTTTCGTTTTTATTTGTTTCAGTGCTTCTGGTTCCTACTACCTTAAAACCAACAGTAAATCTCCAAAAACCAAAGGTTAATTAATGTGTTTATTATAATAAATAGGGCAGTCAATGATGATATGTGGCTCCGAATTCCATCCTACTACATCGATTTAATTGATATTTTTAGAGTAAGTATGGAATAGATCAGGAAATAAAGTCTACCCCATGCCGATGTGCGCTTTTATCTTGGGGTGTTTCCCACCCCTTCTCGGAAGTTTAAAATTTTTTGGTTAAAATAACCACGGAAGTGGCTAGAGAACTAAATTCTAAGCAAAAACTCTTCTATAATTTTTTTTTTGAAAACTTAATATTTTTGAGTTATTTGTGGTCGAAAATTGGTCATTTTCATTGAAAAATGACACCTTTTTGGACGGATTTTTGCGAATACTTTAAAAATTATGCATCTGACAAAAAAATTATAGTATATTATTATTAATATTTTTGTAGCTAAAAAAAAAACAAAGAGACTCGTTCCTCCATTAATCTTCTAGTTATAATACAAAAAGAGATATGTTAGGTGAGAAGAGTTTGTTTTTTTGGTGCATGCTCAAATCGGTGTATTCTACTTGAAATAACAGAGAAACGGTCGATTTAAGGTGTATAATAGTACCAATACCTTTTAGAGTGCTTGAAAAGAACTTTAAAAGGAGCAATATTAAATATCGATTACATTCAACCTAAGCGAGATATGCTGCAAAATATTGATGGGAAAGAGAAAAAATGGGAAGTATATTTTAACCCCTAATCCATCAGAATTTAAATACTTCGTTTTCATTCTACAATACTCTTTATTATAGTGTTGTATTTATGTTCAAAAAATTGGACGGGTTTAAAATGAATGGTTTTTGAAAAATATAAGATCAAATTATAGAGCGCACTTTTAAATTTTCTTAAAAATCTTCCTTTTCTCCATGTAACTCGAAAATGATAAGAGATACGAAAAAAATATACCAAACAAAAATGTAGATTTTTTTTAGGTAAAAATTTTGTTTTTATTTTTCATTACTGTATCTATTATTGTTTTCAAGTTACAGGGAGAAAAATTAAGCTTTTTAAGAAAATTTAAAAATGCGCTCTGTAATTTGATCTTTTTTTTTCAAAAACCATTTATTTTAAACCCGTCGAACATTTGAACATAGAAATAACACTATAATAAAAGGTGTAGTAGAAGGAAAACGATGCATTTACATTCTGGTGGATGGGGGGTTAAATATACTTCTCATTTTTTCTTAAAATACATTAGTCATCAATTTTTTTGCAGCATAACTCGTTTAGTTTGAATGTAATCGACATTTAATATTGTTCATTTTAAAGGTCTTTTTAAGCACTACAAAAGGTATCGGTAGCAATATACACCTACAATCGGCCGTTTCTCTGTTATTTCAAGTTGAATACACCGATTTGAGCATGCACCAAAAAAACAAACTCATCTCACCTACCATATCCCTTTTTGTATGATAACTAGAAGACTTATGACGAAACGAATCTCTTTGTTTTCTTATAAGCTACAAAAATGTTTTACATAGTTTTTTTAGTGAAATGCATTGTTTTTAGGGTATTCGGAAAAAACCGTTCGAAAAGGTGTTCTTTTTTAATGAAAATGGCAAATTTTCAACCACGAATAACTCAAAAAGTATTTTCAAAAAAAATGTATAGAACAGTTTTTGCTTAGAATTGGGTTCTATAGCCATTTCCGTGGTTATCTGAACCGAAAAATTTTCCACCCCCGAGGAGGGGTGGGAACCACCCCCAAGATAAAAGCACGCATCGGCATATGGTAGACTTTTAATTAGAAGATAAGTAGAGGCTATTCCCAAAATTTCATTTAAATCCATGCAGTAGGATAGAATTCGGAGATAACACCCTCTTCTTGCTCCCATTGACTGGCGTAATATTATCAATAAAGTATAAAGTATAATAAAATATAAAATATATGCTTGCTTTTTACCTTTATTATAATACTAATATTAGTGTAAAGATACATTTCATAAAAAATTTTGGACATATAATTGGATAAACGATGGTCTTTGAGGTACTTTTCAGTATCAGTAGCGTCACAGCTGATTATGAGCCAAAGCCTTCTTTTAAATCGTCCCCTAAGTGGTCTTGATACCTAAATCTTGGTATTCCTCTAAAGGTCTTATTAGTGTTTTATAAACTATAGATTTTATTTATTCATTTATTCTATTGGGTTTGTTTTATATTTTCGTCTTACGTCCATAAGATCCATGATCTCTGGCATTCTTGTATTCTGTTTTATTATCGCGAACCCAATGTCTTCTTCATGTTTATTATTTGTTATTTTCGTTTCTAGAGCAGTCCATGCTACTTTAATGTCTGCCTGTACCAAGTTCTCTATCGTTTCTATTTCTTTCTCAACCTTGAAACCTAATTACTTTTTTCTTTTACGGCTACTCAGTTGTGATAACTCTATTTTTCATGTCGCTTGTTCTCTTTAAATTTTCAAAAATATGTTTATTCTAAAATCCATTATCACTGGACTGTGACTGCTTTTAAAGCCACCTCCAGTGTATGTTTTAGTCGATTTTATCTTATGTTGTGGTCGAGCAAATGAAGCCTAATATTTCTATCTTCTCTGTCTGTATGTGATTTTCAAGTATATTGCCTTGTGTTCTTTGAAGAAGATGTTGACTATTAAAATGTTATTTAATTAAAATTGTATATATCCATCTCCCCTACTCTTTCTTATACCGAGACCACATGCATATTGTTTCTTTAAAGTCACCCATGTCTTTAATACTTTCATTATTTAAAAGATGCCCCGGACAGAGGGTGATTTTTTGTTTTCGTCTCCTATTTAGATTTTTGGTCTATTTTGGGACCAACGACGCGTTGAAAAACGTGTTGAAGCGATTTACCAATTTAAACATCGCCAAAGAGAGATAGAAAATGTTTAGCGCATAAATAGCGCAATCGTATCACCCCCTAGCTTAGTCGAAAGGGGGACATTTTAGCACCTGTATGTTAAATCTCTTTGAACTGTGTTATCTTACCGGCAATTTATCGCAAATAATCCATGCTCCTCAGGAAAATAAAAATAGGGTAAAGAGGAAATAAATTAGGGTTTGTTATTAGCTTAAGGATCATAAATAACAAATTTCGAGAGAAATTTTGCTATTTGACGTTGCATTGAATCTCATCTTTAGTTTTTATCTGTTCCTATTATATTTTTCTATTTCACTCTGCCTGCCACTCCAACATTCCGTGGGATTTCTTTTTAAAGGGGTGGTTTTTTCGTTGCCTATCCTATCGTAGCACCATTCAAACTGCTCCAGTCACTACCATAAGTAGTCCAGTTTCGAACCGTTCCAGTATAATTTCCCAAAGTTCTCAGTTCCCAGTTCCCATTTTTCGTACTGTTGATCGCTGCTGGACTTCAACATAGAGGGACAGAAAATAGGTAACTAGATTTTGAAAGAATAATTCCATGTAATATGGTTTCCCTCAGTAAGAAATTGAGAACAAAGCCTGGCTCGTGTGGCCAGGGTCGCTTTTTTAAATAGATGGGATGTAGAAAAGTATTTTCCCTCCACACGCAAGTCTCTTGAACTTCAGTATTATTGTTTAATTTTATAGGTAAATACCCATCCTTTGTAAACCAACCTGTATGACGCTATATAAAAAATTTTAATATCAAAGACAATAGAAATTTAAATTATATCGAAACTGATCATTTATCTGCAAAATATCTGGTAGTAAGTACTTATAAAAATAGAATATTTTAAATGCACGTCCATTAAGAAATATCCACAAAAATCTATTGACAATTATGTTTATTTATTCTGATAACTCACAATTTTCATTTGTAAGATCTAGACATGTCATATATAGATAACTTATCAAAAAATATATAATACAAAAACTGTGATATTTGCTTTAATCTCCTTTTTATTTTGTACAAATTCAAGAAGTGAGATGATGAAAGTGATTAAAGGTTTTCTATTTTTCATTTTTATTACCATTACTTCCTCAGGTAAGTCGTATTTTTATAATAAAAAATGAATTTTAGAATAAATTTTTGGTCATTGTAATATGTTACACTCAAACTCCGAATTCGGACAATGTCCAAAATTTTCACTCACTTCGCGATGTGGACAACGTGAGTTACCCACGTTGCGGAGTGAGAATTTTATTCGGACATTGGCCGAAGCTAAATACCCAGAACGCGTTGTGGGTAACCAAAAGTACTCAATTACCGAAATAAACACGTTCAACGGAGATTGCGCAAAACGATAATACACATAACCCGACGTGGGTAATCTATTTTACCCACGTGGGGTTGTGGGTATTTGTAATTTTCGCAAACGCCGAAAAGCCTCTCCAAACACAACCATACCCTATCCTAATTCCAAATAACAAGTAAAATAAAATCAATTTTCCTTTAAATTTCATTTATTTTAATTACAAACAAACTAAACAGCAAAATTCAACAAGTACCTTATTTTTAAAAATAGAAAAAAAATTTTTAACGTTTTCATACAAACCTATACGTCGTTTATATGAGTCTTTTCATACATGCACCACTTTCAATGTTTCTTACAGTTATTCTCAGAAAATAATCATCACTTTACTTGTTAGTACAAGATAGTACGTTCTTTAAAGTAAAAAATTGCAAAATCTCTAAACTTTAAAGAACCGTTTGGATTGAGATGAAATTTGGCATACACATAGCTAACAAATCAAAGAAAAAAAGTGATATTTTGCCGATGTGTGCTTTTGCCCTGGAGGTGAGTTTCACCCCCTTTTATGGGTGAAAAATATATGTTCTAAATAAGTCCGGAAATGAATAAAATGACTAATTCTAAGCAACTTTTGTTCTATAAAGTTTTTTCACCAAGTTCATACTTTTCGAGTTATTTGCTAGTGAATATGTTAATTTTTTACAAAATAACCACGTTATCAGACGGTTTTTCGCAAATAACTCAAAAAGTAAGTATTTGGTCTAAAAAAAAATTATATCAAAAATATTGCACGTAAAAAAGTGAAAAACACAGTCTATACATTAGGTCACTATACCTAGTAGAAGCAGAGTTATAGCTAATGAAAAATAGGTTTATATTTGTCAAATTCCAAATTGAATATTTCAACGTGCCATAACCAAAGAAATGAAGCACTTTTTTGGGCAAAACTTATTTTAACTTTTTTAAAGTGTTCAAAAATTGCTTATTTATGTTTTTTAAAAAAATTTTTTAGCATCAAAAGTAAACAAGTTACGCTCAAAATAAAGTTGGTCCCTTTTTTTTCGGTAAGAAATCGGGAAATTCACCCCCTAATTAGCATTTCAAATGAACTTAATTCTTACCACTTCACAAGTTTTTTACTCGCGTATGTATTGGTCATATGTGATCTGTAAGTTTCATCGGTTCAAAGTCCTTATTTTTGTAAGAGCCGTAGTTAAAAGGGCTTGAACGAGTCACTTATCACGAGTGTATATAAATTTAGAAACACCGAATTTTAACCAATTTTTGTCTTACAGAAAAACAAAACAATACATAATGTTTAGAAAAGTAAAGCCGCCTTTTTTAGTGTTTAAGATTTTTAATATCTCTAACAATTTTTAAGTTATTTTGAAAAAAAGCATTCGTTTTCAAAATTAAAATTTTTAAAAATTTTGTTTTAAAATTAAATTTTTTCAAAAATAAACACTTTGAATCGATGAAACTTACAGATCATATAAATACAACATAAGTAAAATAACTTGTGAAGCGGCAACGATTAATTTCATATAAGTTGCTAATTGGGGGGTGATCTTCCATTTTTTTTACAAAACAAAAGGTACCAACTTTATTTTGAGCGTAACTTGGTTAAATTTGATGATAGAAATTTTTTTTTAAACAGAAATAAGACTTTAAAAAAGTTGTAATGTGCTTTCCCCAAGAATTCTTCATTATTTGGATATTTTACATTGAATTATTCTATTTGGAATTTTTCGAATATGAACCTATTTTTCATGAGCTGTAACTCTGCTTTTGCTAGATGCAGAGATCTAATATATACACCGTTTTTTTCACTTTTTTACAGGCTATAGTTTTGGTAAGAACATTTTTTTTCGACAAAATGCCTACGTTTTCAATTATTTGCGAAAAACCATCTTAAAACGTGGTTATTTGAAAAATGAACATATTCACTTGCAAATAACTCGAAAAGTATTGATTTGGTGAAAAAACTCATAGAACAAAAGTTACTTAAAATCAGTCAGTTTATTCATTTCGGGACTTATCTTGGACATATATTTTTTCACCCAGGAGATGGGGGAAACTCACCTCTAGGGCAAAAGCACACATCGGCACCGTATCACTTTTTTTATTTGACATGTTAGCTATGCGTACGCCAAATTTCATGTCAATTCAAGCGGTTCTTTAAAATTTACAGCAAAAACCGTGAAATAATGTACTAAGGTTTACCCGAACAGTTATTCTTGCATCCACATCTGATGAAACCATGTTATCGGACGAAAACGTTATCGCCGACTGAAACGGGTGTTAATTTTCTTTCAGTAAGCTTTAACATTTAGACTGTCTGACTTTTTAATGCAGTTGCACAGTTTTCTCGTGTTATGTCTACGGCAGATTTTCTTGAGCAAAGAGTGCACAAAGGTAAGTCTAAGTCTTCGTTATTTGAAACATCATCATGGATGTACTGACCATATTCAAAACAGCTGTTTGCTTTGTCGCAATCAATATCACAGAGTGTTAAGTTATCGCTGGACATAGTTTTTTTTCTACATGTTTATTGTTGTCTACAGTCCTTGCTTGTCAAAATCTCCGAAGCATCTTCATCTACAGAATTTATTTCTTCGTTACCTTCTTCATTAAAACTTCTTTCAAGCTTAGAGAACTCTTCTTCTATTTGTCTAGTCTGCAAGTTTAAACCGTGAGAAATGGATTTCGGCGTTTGCGCATGCTAGAGATACCCACAACCCGACGTGGGTAAAATAGATTACCCACGTCGGGTTAAGGGTATTATGGTTTTGCACAATCTCGAGTAAACCTGTTTATTTCGACAATTGAGTACTTTCGCTTACCCACAACTCGTTCTGGGTAATTCGCTTCGGCCAATGTCCGAATAAAATTCTCACTCCGCAACGTGGGTAACTCACGTTGTCCACATCGCGAAGTGAGTAAAAATTTCGGACATTGCCGAATTCGGAGTTTGAGCGTAACATGTGATAGGTATTAGGTGTATGAAGATTGCAAATGATTAATATATATAAATTTAAAAAAAAATTCTTCATTTTTAATAATAACGGCCTAATAAGGGCCTTGTTATTAAGTAAAATATATTTCGTAAAATAGTTAAAATAAATAAAATATTAAAATAAGAAAAATATTCTCCGATGTTTGTGATAGCAATTCTCTATCTCTGTTGACCCTCCTTAGTTTTCCTTGCTGTATAAGGTATCTTTGGCATCCGTCTGTGAAACTACGTTTCTATTGCTTCAAGTATGTTCATGCCATGCTTAATACTTTTAGTGTCAACGCTTCTGCTCTGTACAAAATACAGACTAAATATATCACTTAACCATTCTTTTTCTTAGTTTTAAACTTTGATGAGTATTGCAAAGAAATGTATTTATCTTCATAAAATTAGAAACAGTCATTGCTATTCTGCATTTTACTTCCATCTTATTGATTAAGTCCATAGGTTTATCCACTTATTTTTCTTGATTAAGTTATTTCTTTAATCATTGTTTGTGGAGATTTCGTTTACTTGATTTCTAAATTCATTCCATAGTTCCTCTGGATCTTCTAGTTGTTCTCCGATGTTCATTATTCTAATGTTGTTTTCTTTTTTTTTATAAAAACTCCATTGTTGTTTATAAAAAAGAAAATTTTTAAGTTATCTGTTCTGCTTACAAATACATATACAGAGTGGCCTGACAAAAACTAAACTGAGGTAATATCAAGAACTGCAGTGTGAAATTAAACACTGGTTCATTTAATAAAACAGCTAGATCCCTTGTTTATTGAATTCCAAACCTCAACAATAGTACCCCGCTCAGCTGCATATTAATGAGTCACTTAAATAGCTGGTACTGCTATACTGGAAATCGTGACCAATCCTGCCATAACTGATATTGTTGAAAATGATCAATACTATGATGAAATCTTGATTTGTCAATATAAGGGTGCTCCTTCGCATTACGCTTTACTTGTTTTTTATCAATATTTAGAGCAAAATTTCCCACGACATTGGGAGGAAAGGCAAAATCAAATAGTGTCCTTGGTCACCAGATTTGTTTCCTCTGAATTTGTTTTTTGGGACACCTAAAAAGTAAAATCTATAGAGCACCACCCGTGTCTGTGGAAGATTTACGTTAACAAATGCCTACGAATCATTTCACAAATGATGCTTTTGAATGTGCAAGAATGTTTGAACACACCTTTTTTCTTTTATGTCCATAAAAGGATAAAGGCCGGAGCTTATAGGTTTTACCATTTGGTCAACTAAAAAATGGGTAGTCAGCTGAAAATATTAATTTTAAAACGAATTTTTTTTAATAAATCAAATAGGTAAAGTATTGGACTTGGACTACTTTAATTGAACACTTAATTGGAGCTCAGATTTTATTATTTAAATGCCAGTTATTTAAATATTAATTTTGAAATTATTTTTTTAGAATATGCTTCGCTTAGAGCTACAGAAGCAGACATCAAATTCTACTTATTTACCCAAAAAGATCTACTTTATGGTACACATCTAAACATTTCCGACAAAGACGAAATCAATAGATCTGATTTCTCGAAAGACAAAGACACGGTGTTCTATATTCATGGATGGCTGGACAACAACTCCTCCGAAACTCTCATAAGTATCAAAAATGCATATCTGTCAAAATATGACGTTAATATGCTTGTTGTCGATTGGAGTACGTTCGCAGACAGTGTAATTTATAACGTAGCCTACGACAATGTAGAACCGATTGGAAATGTACTTGGACATTCAATAGAACACCTTGTTCAAAATACTGGAGCAGACTTAAGCAGAATGATTATCGTTGGACACTCTTTGGGAGCTCACGTGGCTGGTGTAGCTGGCAGAATTCTAAATGGACAATTGGATCACATTATGGGTGAGTCAATATCTATTCTAGTGAAGAAATAAACGGAAGTAAACTTCTCAATTAGTCATAACAGATGATGTATTCATCATAGATGAACGTCATAGGGTCACTGTGAGCAATAATTTGAAACGCGACCTTATCTCGTTTGAAAGGTCTCGTAGTCGCCTCTGCCACGATGTATTATTCGAATTTTTATTTCTACCAAGTTAAATAAAACTGTTGACTTGCACAAAAAAATGGCAAAACCTCGCAATTTTTTCGTCCAGCATCGATTTGTAGAAAAATTTGGAATTAGGCTCATTACACCCTCTAGTTCATTTTCTATATTGAGCCGTTGTACGCTTTTGGTTTTTTAAGGGTGAAAACTACCCCTTATTTTAAAAAATTACAAAATAACATTTTAAACTTTAATATTGTCAACATTTGGTTCTTATTAGTTACATAATGATTGTTTTATGCTTTAAGATATACTATCATAATATTTCAAACCTTAAAACCACCCTTGTTGAAGCTATATATAAAAAATTTACTTATCCTAAAAGAATAATTTCGGCTTGCATCGATTTACATAAAAATTTGGGATTAGGATCATCTCACCCTGTACTTCATATTCTATATCATGCTTAAGGGCGTTGATTATTTTTAGGGGTGTAAACTACCCCTTATTGTCAAAAATTATATAAAATCATTGTAAACATTAATATGGGTAAAATTTGGTTTTGATTGGTTAAATAATGATTGTTTTATACTTTAGGATATAATATCATAATATTTCAACCCTTAAAAACCACCCCTAATAACATTACAGTTTTTATAAGTAGATATTTTAATAGATCTATACCGAAAAAAAAAGTAGAATTAAAGAATTACAAAACATTTATTTACATAAAAATACGAATTTACAAATATGTATAAAAACAAATACAAATAGTTTTTTAGTCATCTTCCAGTATACGAACCGGTTCTGTGGTACTATACATAGATTGAAAATTATCCATTCGTTTCCAAATTATCCAAAAAAAAATTCGTTTTATAAACAAAACTCCTTCATTTTCGGCGATAAAAAGTTTTTTCAAAAATGACCCTATAGGATTTTTAAAGAGTTAGAAGACTGTGTAAACTAAATTCCGTAAGATCCCTTAGTTTTTAATTAGGGTGGGTTTAAAGGCTTGAATAAGGGGGTGTTTGCTCGCAAATAGAGGTTTTAAACAGCTATATATCGCTAACTGTTCACTGTAATGAAAATCTATGCACAAGGGAATTTTAGTTATTAAAAAAGCTACAATTTAGTATAGTCTAAGAGCTAGTGAACCTTTTGACTAACGGTCGTCCTGTAAGGCTAGAAATTTGTAGAGTGATAATTCATAGCACACCAAAGCTAAAAACCATGACCTGGCAGGCCTCAGCGGTGCACGTGTATCTACCAGGTGAATCGAAAAGTGCAAATTTAGGGGGTAAAATAAACTTTCTCCTGTAAGGTTTAAATTTAAGTATGTGTTTGAGTAAGTCATTTAAAAGAAATGTGTAAAATGACAGGCGATTCTGAAGAGCATAAGACCTTGCCAGGCGAGGGGAAAGATTAGGGGTTTTTCCTAAATTTATTTTTTTTGCATCGAACAAATTTTTTTTAAGTTTTTTAAATCATTCCAAACAGAAAAGGTCTTTGGTGATTTTTCTCTTAAGTTAATAGTTTTTGTTATATAAGCGATTGAAAATTTTGAAAATTGCGAAATCGACCATTTTTAACCCCAAATCGGATATTTATCTAAAAATCTCAAAGTTGCCAAGGTAGGTAGATATTCTTTAAACATTGATTGATGAAATCCCAAAGAGTTTTTTGCAATACAGTATCGGAAACCCCTTTGTTTTTTAATTGCTAATCAAACGGACGCTTCACTGTAGTATAAGTGAGGACGTTTGAGTTGGCATAAATTCATTATCTCGAGAATTGGCAAATTTCAAGAGCAATCTTCAGACAGGTCGATTTTTATTTTTAAATTAGGACTTTTTGGCATATATATAATACTAGTGACGTCATCCATCTGAGCGTGATGACGTAATCGATGATTTTTTTAAATGAGAGTAGGGGTTGTGTGATAGCTCATTTGAAAGGTTATTTAATTCTCTATTCACTAATATAAACAATAACATAATTATTTATACAGGGTGTACAAAAAATTTTTTTTTATTAAATTAACTTTGATTAAATTTGACAAATAGAAGAAAAAATTTTTTTTGTACACCCTGTATAAATAATTATGTTAATGTTTATATTACTGAATAGAGAATTAAATAACCTTTCAAATGAGCTATCACACAACCCCTACTCTTATTTAAAAAAATAATCGATTACGTCATCACGCCCAGATGGATGACGTCACTAGTATTATATATATACCAAAAAGTCCTAATTCAAAAATAAAAATCGACCTGTCTGAGGATTTCTCTTCAAATTTGCCCATTCTCGAGATAATGAATTTATGCAAGCTCAAACGTCCTCAATTATACTACAGTGTAGCGCCCGCTTGATTAGCAATTAAAAAAACAAAGCGGTTTTCGATATTTTATTGCAAAAAACTCTTCGGGATTTCATCAATCAATGTTTAAGGAATATCTGCGTACCTTGCCAATATTGAAATTTTTAGATAAATGTCCGATTTGGGTTAAAAATGGCCGATTTCGCAATTTTCAAAATTTTCAATCGCTTATATAACAAAAACTATTAACTTAAGAGAAAAATAACTAAGGACCTTTTCTGTTTGGAATGATTCAAAAAGCCTAAAAAAAATTTGTTCGATGCAAAAAGAATAATTTTAGGAAAAACCCCTAATCTTTCCCCTCGCCTGGCAAGGTCTTATGCTCTTCAGAATCGCCTGTCATTGTACACATTTCTTCTAAATGACTTACTCAAACACATACTTAAATTTAAACCTTACAGGAGAAAGTTTATTTTACCCCCTAAATTTGCACTTTTCGATTCACCTGGTAGATACACGTGCACCGCTGAGGCCTGCCAGGTCATGGTTTTTAGCTTTGGTGTGCTATGAATTATCACTCTACAAATTTTTAGCCTTACAGGAAGACCGTTAGTCAAAAGGTTCACTAGCTCTTAGACTAGTAGTACGTCATTTTTTTCGTATCTCCAGTATGTTCGGATATATTTTTAAGTAAAAGTAAAAAATGGGAAATTGCAAAAAGTTAATTTTTTTTAAACTCCAATTTTTCTAAAATTAGGCCTTTCAAATAGGTCAAACTTCTTGGGTGTATTGATAATACAAATATAAAAGGAATTACAGAAAGGTGAAGACCCATTTTTAATTAGGGGGCTAGTTAGTGGGTTGTTTTCACTGATTTTTTCATAGAGAAAAGCAGGTACCGACCTTTTTTTGGTCATAAGTCGCCTAATTTTTAGGCCATAAACTTTTTATTATTATTTTCTGAAAGGACTAACTGTATACTTGAAAAAATATTATTTAAGTTTTCCTCGAAAAATGCAAAGTTTTTCTGTTATTTGGCTTTGAATATTTCAAATTATGCATTTGACGAAAAAAGCTAATTTTAACATGCTGTATCTCGGTTTGTATTGGTCTTAAAGATATTACAGAAAAAGAATTTGGTTTGTCTTACTAAAAGATACAATTTACATATCTACAGTTTTTTTGATTAAATGCATATTGTTCGAGGTATTCTCAAAAAACCCTCTAAAAAAGTCGATTTTTTCGTCGAAAAACTGTTACTTTCAAGCGCGAATAACTCGAAAAATATTAGTTTTACGAAGAAAATGTAAAAAACATTTTTTTCTTAGAATTACTTTTTACATCGATTTACATGGTTAAAATGTAATAAAAAAATTCCCGCCTCCGAGATGGGGTGGCAACCATCCCCAAGGTTTTAGCGTACAGCGGCATGATATAGAAAATTATCCTTGGACTATTCCCTACCTCCTGTGAAAATTTCAAGTAAATCCATTCTGGACGAAAAAGTTGCGAGCCAAAATGCTTCATTTCCTGGACTATATTATATTTAACTTAAATTAATGTTTCGTGATATACAATAAAATTAAAAGAAATATCGAAATTGACCACCTTCAGCAATCATGCAATGAGAAAGGCAGACAGTAAATTCTTTCTTAACGTAATTTAGTTTAGTGAATGAATTTTTATTGTAATTCCATTTTACTTAACTAAGTTTATAATTTTGGTAAAACCTGTATTAGAATAACATATCGTTCTAAAAGTGATTAGGAGACATACATCAAAAATGAATAACCATTTTCAATTTGGTTGCAACACGAAACTACAGCCGCATCATTATTTGAGTTCAATCAGAGAGTACAGCAAGCATCTCTACCGGTTTCCAAACTTATTAGTCTCTCATAAGGAGGCACATATGCTGCTCTCTCTGAGCCAAATAGGACAAACCCCGGCGTGCAGTCACGGATTGCAACGAACAAAATGGCAGGGATGCCCTAGCGGCAACTGCTAGCAAAAGACTAAGTTTCAATCTAATAGCACATAAAATAACACCAAAAAATGCTGTTTCACATCCTACCAGACCGAAAAAAATGGGAACCTTCTCTGGTAACACCTCCGAGGCCTCTACAATTTGCAAGCCATAACGGAGGTGTTACCAGAAAAGGTTCCCATTGTTTTCGGTGTGGTAGGATGTGGAACAGCATTTTTTGGTGTTTTATGTGCTATTAGATTGAAAACTTAGTCTTTTGCTAGCAGTTGCCGCTAGGGCATCCCCGCCATTTCGTTCGTTGAAATCCGTGACTGAACGCCGGGATTTGTCCTAGTTGGGTCAGAGAGAGCAGCATATGTGCCTTCTGATGAGAGACTAATAAGTTTCGAAACCGGTAGAGGTGCTTGCTGCACTCTCTGATTGAACTGAAATAATGATGCGGCTCTAGTTTCGTGTTGCGACGAAATTGAAAATGGTTATTCATTTTTTATTTACATAATTTTTGTTAACCCTTTAGAAATAAATATTCGAATAATACATAATGGCATAGGTAATGGATAAGAGAGAAAACCAAAGTTAGGGATGTTAGACAAGAAGTTGCAAAGTTGAAATGGAGATTTGCCGGACACACTATAAGACAAAAGGAAGACCGATGGAACAAAATTCTCATAAATTGGAGACCGTGGCAATATAAACGAAGCAGAGGAAGACCACAAATGAGATGGGCAGATGATGTCAAGAAGCACGTGGGCTCTAGGTGGATAACTGTAGCGACAGACAGAGAAGAATGGAAAAGGATTGGGGAGGCCTATGTCCAAAGATGGACCGAAGAAAGCTAATTAGATAGAGATAGATAGATAGGAATATGTGATTAGGAGACCTTCCAAATGAGATCACTGGCTATAAGGTTCCATTTAAAATTATCGGCCAAATTGGCTTTGTTACCAACTATTCTAAATGAGAAATAATCCACAATTTAACTAAAAAAATAATTTTATTTACGTTTCGACCTCCAAATCGTTGCATATGGTTGTCTTTTTAAAGACAGATCACATAATATGATTTTTTTGTGATATTTTTGAGTTGGGGTTGATTTCATTTAATCGAATGAACTATCTTTCACTAAAGTCGTCCCAGGAACGCAACTCATTAATATTGGCAATATCATTTTAAAATCTTCTACTTTAAAGTTATAATATATCTCTAAATTGTCGATATAAATGAGTCAGATTAAATAAATTATTAGAAGAATTTTTTACTAAGCAACATTTTTGCTTAATTTATTAATATTTTGTATTTTGAAAACGACATCCGATTAGGAGGTCAAAACGTTAATAAAATTTGTTTAGTTAAATTGTGGCTTATTTCCCATTTAGAACAGTTGATTACAAAATTGCCACAAGGAAGTAGCTTCAGAACATGGCTTTGTTACGCCATCTGTCACTATTACGTCACCTGTTATGACTATTTGAGAGTCCTACATCCGTTTATTTCCTCTGTTCAAATTTCACTGTGTGTATAATGGTTCAAAAGATATGAGGGAGGAAGTACTTTTTGTTATCACTGTATATATAGTTGAGTATATGGTTCTTTACTTGTGCGTCATCATTTAAATCATACAAAATAAGTCGGAAATTTACTCCAGTAACAGCAAGTGACATAAAGTGGCTATTGCTCCGATCATTTATACATACATCATACTTTTGAAGTGGCTTAATAAATTCTTTTTAGATCATTAGTGATCAATAACTATATAAACAATTTTTATAAAAAAAAGTTAAATAATATATTTCCTTTTTGCCATTTCTTTCACTTCTGCGGAAACTTAAAGAAAACAATTCCTTAAGTGTGCGAATAAGTTTAACTTTGTATGTAAATTTATAGCAAAATAAAATACACTTAGCATAAAATTTCAAACTCCAATATAAAATTAGTTGTGAAAACAAATGTTTATGTAATATAAATAATTTCTAAATGCAACAATAGGACAAAAAACAGCAAAAAATCCAACAAAATTACGGTCGCAATTAGTAAACAAACCAAGAAACGTCACAAATTATTGCACTTAAAATCTGAAAACGTCACCAAGCGTCTTTTTTGTACCTATCTCTTTTTGATGTTCTAAGTCTAGAGCGTTCATAAAAATAACATGTTCTTTACTTAATAATAGGCTGTAGCTGGTTGGTATTTAGTTTCATACGTGAAAGACAGTGATGCTAGATGAAAAGTATGTGTTTTATCTCACCAGAAATTAATGACGCACGGGTAAAGAACCATAAATTCAACTGTATGAATTGCTAATTCATATAAAATATTATTTTTTTTTATCTTATCTCGGATACCAATACTTAACTCTTGTACCAATACTTACAATAATTACTCTTGTACTTAATTGCATGATTTGTGAAAAAGATTACCACACGTGTAATTTTATCTTACTATACTATTTAACAATCAATGAAATTAAACGTGAAAGAATCATATTATGTAGATATTATGATATATAGTGTGACAGGGTGACAGGGTGTGACAAGGTCAAATTGAACAAATTCAGTATGTCGTAAACCGGTGACTTTAAGAAAAAATCCCGAAATAGTTCAATTTTAATTTTAAGTTACGATTTTTTTACATATTGTTATGATCTGCTTCTGATTAGTTTTATATTAATTATTATTTATCTGATTAATTATTTAATTGTCGCAAATCATACATAAAAATAAATAAAAAATCTCAGGGTGCCTTTTTATACTATTCAAAAAAAATCTAAATTATCTCACGTTATACCTATCCTCTCTCGTGGGTTCAGTATCTCTTAGTTGATCCTAATCGGGATAAAATAGGGAAAAGAAATAAAGCAAAATATTAAAATAAACATACAGAATTGTCTTTTATTTGTCAAAATCAATACTCTAAAATCTGTCAAATCTAAAACCTGTGGACACAGATGTCCGAATGAAATCTTTACCACTTAAATTTATTATAGTTAAAAAAAAACAATTTATCGGTTTTGTTCCCGATGACTTTGGTAAAACAAACTAAACAAAACAAATTTATGTATTCGCAAGATTAGCTATACTTCCTATTTACTTTTAGAAATATTGGAATTTTAATTCATATGCCTTTTACTCAAAATTTTAGTTTCCGAACATAAAAATATCTTTCACATAAGTTGACTGACCTTTTGCTTCACTCACTCTGATGTCTTCTCGTGACCCAGAACAGCTTTCCCTCGTTGACTATGTTAAAGGCTACTCATCAAAGCCCTCTCCGCTCTCCAGCTTTAAAACTATCAGCATACCAGCACCAATTCTCCAACAAGCCGGGCCTCTTTTGACACGTACTCGATTCAAACAAAACTCCAAAAATTCTCTGCTCTCCTTCTCATAATAATACAGAATCAAAGAGGTATTTCGTCTCAATTTGATCTGTCTCTCGTTCCACTTTTCAACACTATTCTCCACTATCAAACAGCCACTGGTATTTGCTAACTATCTATCCACGAAAACGTCGAACTGCTCTTCAGCGATGCCAAAAACATAATGACCTCTTTTTCAAACTCTCTCAATCATTCAAACTACCTTTCCCCTTCCAACTTGCCAAGAATCAGAAACATCGACTTTTCCATTCGACAAACAAACAGTCGTTTTCAAAATTATTCCGATCATCCTTAATTACTTTCGGGGAAACTCTACAACATTCACTCGGGTTGAAACAAATATTAAAATTCCAAACTTTCTTTTTTAAAACCACTTTTTTTGAAAATGATAATTACATCCAGCTGTGGATTCTATAGTTTCCGTAGTAAACAACTTTCTCCATTTTAAACCTAAATACATCGTCCTTTTCACTTTAATTATTCACAAAAGTCTTTAATGGTTCATCGGAAAGCTCATTAAAAGAGAAATCCACTTACATCCAAACTAAATTCTAATAAATATTTACAGGTCAATATACAGGGTGTATCAAATTTATGTGGCCGCGTTATTAAAAAAAAATTAATTTAATTTTCATTTTGCTTTTGATTGATAAAATTTAAAACACAATAATATATATCATACTAGTGACGTCATCCATTTAGGCCTGATGACGCACTGGATGATTTTTATAAATAAGAAAAGGAGACGTGTGCCAGCTTATTTGAAAGTTTATTTAATTCTCTACTCAGTAATATAAACATTAACATAATTATTTATACAGGCTTTCCAAAAAATATTTGAATTAAATTAATTTACACAGAAAGAAGACTGTATGTATATAATTTACTTAATTAACAATACATTTCCTGCTGTCAAAAAAGAGAAAAAATGTCAAAAACGATTATTTGAGAAATAAACGTGGCTTTTCGCTTAAATTCAATGTTCAAGCTGCAACCGACCTGCCTCTTGGCAATTTAAACTTTTTGATACAATTTTCAACTTTTTAAAAACACACACAAATAATAAAAGTCAGAACCTGATAACATTGAATGCATCTACGCACGTTAGCTACAAGCCCCTTTGTAACTGATATCTTATAGTTTTGTTTTGTTTTTTAACAACAAACAATTAAAACCTCTTATTCTGGCCTGAGGGTGGGACATAACCTTTAAGTCTCGTAACCGGTAGCCAATATTTAACATCAATAAAGTATAAAAGATCATGAGTATTGACCCTTTCCTTTATCTAACTATTGCCTAAGCAGAAACTTTTTACCATTGTTTTTTTTCACAATGTAGGTTTGGATCCAGCTGGTCCACTATTCACAACAGAAAACACCAGAAACCGTCTCATGCCCGGGAGTGCACAGTTTGTCCACGTTATTCACACTTGTGGTGGTCTTATAGGATATTTAAATAGCTTAGGTGATGCGGATTATTACCCAAATGGTGGAAGGAACAATCAACCTGGTTGCGAAACGGATCTGTTTGGTAAATGTGCCCATCTGTTATCCATTAAGTTCTATATTGAATCGATATTAACGGGTAACTTCAAGGCCAGAAAATGCGGCTCGTATGACGACTTCACTAAAGGAAAGTGTAACGATTCGCCAATTTCATATATGGGGCAGTATAAAGTTGACAAAGGGTAAGTATTATCATTGTATATTTGTAAGTACATTATCCTTGTATTAAGTATTACATGTTATATTATATATATTAGTCTAGGCGCCAAATAGAGGTCACCGTGTCCTTTTCAATTCTGATGGACAGACTCAACGGTTTCTTATGGATTTTTTTCTGCTGATTACGAATTTCGAGGGTGGATTTCGATCCGAGTGGTCAAAAAATTGTTATAAGCAATTTAATTGTTTATAAATTGTTTATAAGGATATGGCTCATAAACTAAAAGAGATAAAAAAATGTTTCAAATAAAATTTGTTCCTTAATAAAAAGCGAAGAAAAAACGTTTACTAAATAGGTCTGGATCCCGCGTATGAAAAAAAAGTTGATTAATAGCAAGCTGAAAATTTATTAATAGCTTAAGGGTGTCTAGTCGGACAAACTTTGATATATGGGAACACTGGAACAGGGGAAATTTTAATTGTGGAACAGGTTAAAAATTTGGAACGGTCAGACCACGAAAACGGCACATGTATTTTGTCCGACAGAACAGACTTAAACTCTCCGAAAAGAGATTAAACTCTCATGCAAAAATCAGACTGCTATTTATCACCAAATGGGCGTTTAAATGAGTGCAACATGTAGAATATGTCAAATGACAGGAATTATGACAGGTGATAAAGAGCAGTCTGATTTTTGCATGAGAGTTTAATCTCTCTTCGGGGAGTTTAAGCCTGTTCTGTCGGACAAAATAAATGTGCCGTTTTCGTGGTCTGACCGTTCCAAATTTTTAAACTGTTCCACAATTAAAACTGCCCCTGGTACAGTGTTCCCATATATCAAAGTTTATCCGACTAGACACCCTTAAGCTATTAACAAATTTTCAGCTTGCTATTAATCAACTTTTTTTTCATACGCGGGATCCAGACCTAAAACTTAAATCCAACAGTTAGAACTCAAGATATTGTAAAATTAGTGCACAATGCAAATTGAAAATTTGCAAAATAAGTATTTTTCGAAGCTTTATTGATCGTAACTTTTACGCATGCATGAGCCTTAGAAGGTCTCATTTTAAAGGTCTATTAATGGGCTTCCAAAAAAAGTTTATTACTTTATCTTCATTTGTTTTAAAGTAATACCCGTTTGAAGTTTTAATTTTCTTAAAAAATTGTACATTAATTTGTTTATAAGGGTGTCAAGCAAATTTGACCTATTAACATTTATACTTTAATTAACAATAATGATAGAAAAACTCAAAAGAAACATTTCGAGCTTACGAAAATGTTTGTAACTTTATTTTTGGTCAAGATATCGATACTTTAATAGCGCAAGCTCTGAGGCACAAGATCGACTCACAGCGTAAAGTTGTTCTAAAGCTATTTAGTTGCTGCATTAATTATTCTAAATGGAAAATAAGCCACAATTTAACTAAAAAATTATTTTATTAACGTTTTGACGTCCAGATTGGACGTCGTTGTCAAAATAAAAAATATTAATAAATTAAACAAAAATGTTGATGCTTATTAAAAAATTCTTCTAATAATTTAATTTAATCAGACTGAATTCAGACATATACATTTTAAAGTAGTTTAAAATGATATTGCCAACATTTATAAGTGGCGTTCCTGGGACGACATTACTGAAAGATAGTTCATTCGATTACATGAAACCAACCCTAACTCAAATTTTTCATTAAAGATTTAATGAAATATCTTTTAGTAAAGTCGTCCCAGGAACGCAACTCATAAATATTGGTAATATTATTTTAAAGTCTTTTGAGTCAGATTAAATTAAATTATTAGCAATAATATGCTAATATTAGCAAATAATGTTTTTCTAGGCAACAACATGTTTGTTTAGTTTATTAATATTTTTATTTTGACAACGACGTCTGATTTGGACGTGAAAACGTTAATAAAATCATTTTTTAGTTAAATTGTGGCTTATTTCCCATTTAGAATAATTAATGCCACAAGGAAATAGCTTCAGAACAACTTTAGGCTGTGAGCCGATCTTGCGCCTCAGAGATTGCGCTATTAAAATATCGATATCTTGGCCAAAAATAAAGTGAAGAACATTTTCGTAAGCTCAAAATGTTCCTTTTGATTTCTTCTATCATTATTGTTAATTGAAGTATAAATGTTTATAGCTCAAATTTGCTTGAAAACCTTATAAACAAATTAATGTACAATTTTTTTAAGAAAATTATACCTTCAAACGGGTATAACTTAAAAAAAATGAAGATAAAATAATTTAAAAAACTTTGTTTGGAAGCTTATTAATTAAGCTTTAAAATGAGACCTTCTAGGGCTCATTTTTATGCGTAGAATCCAAGTTACGATTGATAGAGCTTCGAAAAATACTTATTTTTCAATTTTAAATTTGCATTGTGCGCTAATTTTACAATATCTTGAGTTATAATTGTTGGATTTAAGATTAATAAACGTTTTTTCTTCGTTTTTTAGTAAGGAGCAAATTTTATTTGAAACAGTTTTTTTTGTCTCTTTTAGTTTATGAGCCAGAGCCTTATAAACAATTTATAAACAATTAAATTGTTTATAACAATTTTTTGATCACACGGATCGAAATCCACCCTTAAAATTCGTAATCAGCAGCCAAAAATCTATAAAAAACCGCTGAGTTTGTCCATCAGAATTGAAAAGGACACGGTGACCCCTCTGGCGCCTAGACTATATTGTATATCATCATTTTCTTTGTCTTTACGCTATGCAGGCTTATCTAATGGCCCGTGTTGAGCTGCCCCCCTCCCACTGGCAAAAATTAAACAACAAATAGCGCTGATTTATGAGCTATTTATGAGCTTTCATATTCCCCTAATTAAAAATTTTGAGCCCGTTACACTGAGCAGGAATTTAATATTTTAGGGGGGCTGAGTCAGCCCCCACTACTTAAAAATAGGGATATTGAATCGGTCTTTGCGGCAGAATTACGAGCTATTTATGAGCTCTGGAAATGATGTAGTTTCGATTTTTGAGCTGATCCCCTTCACCCCCAAACAACTCTTTAATTGATTTAATTGATCAAAAAAGATGTTTGGTCTTGTTCAAAGTCTCGACGTTAGACCCAATACGAAAAATTGCTGATATGCGGGATCCTGGAGAAAGTAGAATAGAAAGACCAAAGACAACTTTTTTTCATCTTTAAAGAGGGGGGTCTGGAATCTTCAAAAGACATCTCAGTCCAGAACGCCGCGTGACTGACCTTAGTGCAGGATTCATTCTTCGTAGCCCCAGTGATAGTTCCCGGGTTAATTTAAAAACGATCTCTGGTCGTCGAGGCTACGCCGAATGCCTACCTGCTAAACCAGACCCTCCTTTGTCATCCAGCGCTCCGAAAGCGGAATAGCCGCTGCAAGGTCGACATCGCTTCCGAAGCAATTTACCTTCATTTATCCACAGACTGTGAGCAGGGATGCCCTTCCTTTCCCCGTTTCCCCCTTTTTTTGGTCTTAAAATTGGGTATTTTTTTTATTAAAACTTCTTTACCACAGTCTGTCTCATACAATTTAACTCACCTATTGGCCTCTCATCAAAACTTATTCCCTCTACCTTCAACATACAATATATTTTCCTCCCACCCGTATCGTTGGTACAGCTGTTTCTCCTCCTCTTCTTTAGATCTACTAGTCCAACCAGATTTATTTTCAGTCATTCTCTCAATCATTTCTCGCACTGTCACAAAATTCACACCTGTCGCTCTTTCCATTCCGTTCCTTTCTATTATCCATCTGTTGCACTCTAGCATCGTATATGTAAAGGTGTCCGGGTGTCCGCAGTATAGACATTCATCAGTGTCAGCCTTTCCAAACCTAGAGAGGTGGGCTCTAAAACACCCGTGTCCTGTGAGCACCTGCGTCAGGAAATAATCCAGTCGTCTGAGACCACAGTCCATCCATTCTTTCAAGTTAGGTAGCAAAATTTTTGTCCACTGTGCCACATGCTCCGTGTTGTTCCATTCTTCCTGCCATCTTTCAATTTGTTTCTTCCTGTCTTTTTTTGCTTTTTTTTCCTGTCTTCTCTCGGCTATAGTGAGCTCAAGGTCTCTTCTCTCATATAGTTCTTTTCTTTCTACTACCAACACATGCAGCGGAACACATCCAGTGATGGCCCACAAGGCTGCGGCAGACACAGTCCTGTACGCGCATGCCACTCGCAGCAGACTTGTTCTATCCACTCGTGCAATGAGCCCCCTGTAGGCCTGTATCTCTACCGCCTCACTCCAGACTGGTGCCGCGTAGTGGACGATCGACTGCACAACACCGTGCAAGGCCCTCCTTCTTTCGAATTTGGGTCCCCCAGTGTTGGGCGTCACCGTCCCCAACGCAGCCGCACTGTTTCCAGCCCTCCAGGTCACCACCCGCACGTGCTCCCCCACTTTCCATTCTGGTGCAACGTCACTCCCAGGTACTTTACGTGTTTCTTAGGTATTAGACACGGCCTTGCACATTGTAGTTCCACACTTTGCCTGTTTCTTTTCCCCTTCAGAATGATGGCTTCGGTCTTCTCTGCTGCGAGTTTCAGTCCATGCTGTGTCATCCATTTCTTCACGACAACGCCTGCTTTCCGTACCCGGTATTTAAGATCTGGCTCGTCCCACGCCACTACCAGCACAGCGAGATCATCTGCGAACGCGAAAGGAGTCGTACCCTCTCCATATTCACAGTTCATAATCCCGTCATATGCCAGGTTCCATAGCGTCGGGCCCAAGACAGATCCCTGGGGAACACCTGCTGTCACATCCACAATCGTGCCATTCTCCACCATAATTCTTCTCTCAGACAGATATTCCGCTACTACGTTCATCAGATATTTAGGACATTCTCTCTCCTCCATTGCCTTCATTACCTCGTTCCACTGCAGCGTATTGAATGCATTCCTAAAATCGAACAACAACAGGGCCACCCAACGGCGGTATTGCGCAATGCGTCAAATACACTCACGATTGCGTCAATCGTGCTTCTCCCTTTACAAAAAGCAAATTGCCTCGGCGATAAGCCTCCCGACCTCTCAATGATGCCATCGATTCGTAGCATTCTTTCATACAGCTTACCGACGCGACGCACGGAAGAAGGCAGATGGGTCGATACTTTTCCCCAGCTTTGGGAAGCAGTACCAACTTCGATGTCCTCCAAGGCTCAGGAAAGGTCTGTGCTTCCAGCAGTGCATTCATGTGCTCCAGAAGCCACGCGGGGAAAGACGACCTGGGGGAAGATATTTAGGCAGAACAAGTCGATAAAGAAGATTTGCATATTGGTATTAACCAAGATAGAAAAATATAGAGAAATGTAATTAGATAACCCCTGTTGCGCTGCCCTTCCCATCCCCCTACTTGCAAAAATTAAAAAACAAATAGCGCTGATTTATGAGCTATTTATAAGCTTTCATATTCCACAAATTAAAAATTTTTAGCTCGTTACACTGAGCAGGAATTTAAAGGGCTAATATTTTAGTAGGGCTAATAATTAAACATATATTTATGACGTCTCATTTTTGCATCAATCGGTGACATCATTAGGCTTCTGCTAATTAATTACTTACTTTCTGTGTCCGGAACACCAACAACTTTATATTCTATAAAAATAAAACGGGATAATACCCGAAGGTTGGCTGTATACCATCTAGTTAAATAAAATTAACATGAAGTAAAACTCCCTAGTGTAGTTGGTATATTTAATAAATATACCAACCGAATATAAATAATAAATATACCGAATTTTTATTAAATATACCAACTACACTAGGGAGTTTTACTTCATGTTAATTTTATTTATATTCTATATTTCCATTGGTTGGCCACATAGATGGCCCTGTCATTTGCTTCTCCTAATATACTTATACTTAACTTTATCATTTTTCGTTCGAAGTTCTTTTTTCTTTTTAAGTGCCCCACCTTCCTTTGGAGATTTTATAGAATTTTTCCTTTAGATTCATTGGAATTTTTCTGTCACTGCACACCACGCGCTTACTTCCACTTATCCAGCCTCAAAAGCCCACTGCTGAACATAGGCCCCTTCCTGGTGTTTCCAACCGCGTCTATCTTGCACCGCTCTTATCCAGTTTATACAGGGTGTCCCGGAAAATAGTGCATTCCTTCAAGGTACGGGCTAAGTGCACCACTTAGAGCAAAAAAGTCTGATAAAATTTTTTTGGTAAAGTCAGCCGTTTAAAAAAAATTTAATAATTTTAATGCATTTTATTAATGTACACAGAAATGTAAATACAGCCGGCAGCGCTGCGTTCCTTCTATTGTGAAAAAATAAGTTTACTGTAACTCAACTATCATGAATCATCCACCATTAGGCATAATACTATGTATTGATGAAATACTGATAACAGGGATAGAAAAACAGCATAATATTTGTATTTATTAAATATCTAATAATTAAGGTTTGTATAGTGTTTTAACTTACATGAAACATTTTTATTACAATCAGAATCAAGCTACGTCTTCAAAAAGTATATACCTATCGGTAGAACATGTTACAAAAAATTTGAGTATAAGGCAAGCCGCACACCAACGAAACATGAAACGAAAAACATGAAACATGAAACGTAAAACACGTTTCATGAAAATTAAACACGGCTAAACAAATCTTGAAGTCCGCCTACCAATGAAACGAGTGTGATTCATGCTCATAACACATTTTTATTTTCGGAAAGTTTCATAAATGGCCGGACGTCTATTTGTTTAGCAGTGTTTTATTTCCATGAAACGTGATTTACGTTTCATGTTTCTTTGATGTGCGGCCTAGCCTACCTTACATTTCTCCATTCAATCTTCTGGGAAGTTCGAGTGGTTCAATCAGATGATTACTAATAATCCCAGCCCATACATTAATACTTTTGGCATTAAAAAAGTACAAGATACACACACCATTTCTCGTAAAACAAGCTTTATCTGCACACAACTCTTTACACATTTTTTTTGAAACCATCTACAAATCTTTAAACTTCGAGGTAAATCGCCTTGGTGTACCTAAATCTTGCACTTGTACACTATAGGTACGTAATTAACATGATACTTGCGATCAAAATCATGACTGTTTGTGTTTACAATTTTAAATATCTTCGCTATGTCAAAATAAATAAAACTGCCGGATTGCCAAATATAAATTTTAGCAAAAGACATTATTTTATTTTTTTGAGGCAACAGATGACTTTAGAAAAAAAAATTATAAGAAAGTTTTCTTTTAAATGGTGCATTCTACCCACACCTTTAAGGAACGCACTATTTTCCGAGACACCCTGTATTTAGCCTTTTTAAATCTTCACTTTACCTCTTTAGTGTGCATTTTATTAAAACTAAAAATTTGTTTTATTTTTAGGGCACAAGGATCATATTTTCTCCAAACCAATAGTAAGTCACCATATGCTAAAAATTAATGTTATTTAATGTATATTTTGTATAGAATTAAATTATTTTTTTACTTTTTGTTATTTTATTATTTAACTCAACCTAATATTTTTATTCAAATAAAGACAAGCAAATCTACAGCTTAATTAAAAAAATATATAACTCAAATAGAGATAAGAAAATATACAGCTAAATTAACAAAACTGAAATATTTTTCTCAAAAATCAAAATTTAGTGTTTGTCTTCATACTATGAATTATTTCAAATATTTCAAACATTTGATTATTTCAAGATGTTCTTTTCTTGTAGTCTTCTGAAATTTATGATACGATTCTTGTTAAATTGCATCTACTTACGCGGACAAAAAAAATTGCATGTACTTCATTTGACGGGTATTTATTATTGAGTGTGTGCACCTACTTTCTTCACATATAGGTGCTTTATCTGTCATTGTTTGTCGTATATCTAATCAAATTATTGTTACTTTTTTTATTTAGTTTCGTTAATAAGAAATTAAATATACATGGTAGTACCATCCGACAAACCAGAGGTGGCGCGTGACCTTGAGCGAAAATACACAGCGACAAATGCAGAATACGAGAAGGTAAGCCGCCAGTTCTCGCTTGTCGCATTGTAAAATATAAACGAAAATTTTCGAAAATATTGATTTATTTCTCAACATAATCACATTTTTGCTCGCACCTCTTTATCCCGTCTGAATATTACGTTTTATTGAAGTCTGCAAAAGTAGGTCATTGTGGCGGCTAGCGATGGCCTCCCCGTTCGGCACAGATGTCTGCCCGGTGAGTGACAATCATAAGTTTGGAAACAAAAAAGTCACAGGGAGCCGAATATGGAGAATACCATGAATTAGGCAGTAGTTCGTGGACCAATGCAAAAAAAGTAGAAAGTATTGAAAGATGGCGAAATAAAAAAATAGTGAAATAAAATTGGTGAATTTATAAACAGCAAGAGCGACAATAAATCTTATGATTTGGTAGATAACATAACCTGTATTCACTGTGACACATCATCAGACCCCAGCAAACAGACCGACGTGTTAATTACGTGAATTTTTGGTACATTTGTCACCAATATACGTAATTTGCTTACGTGAATTTCACGTGAAAATTTGGTTGGAATGTCACATTGAAAATACGTCTTTAAATTACGTGAATAACTCGTCTTCATTAGACGTGTTCTTTACCTTAAATAGCAATAAAATCTTTCGGGAAATTCACGTTGCAAATACGTGTTGATTAACGTATCTTTTAGGGAATGTATATATTGTATTCACGTGAAAGATACGTCCTCGGTTCACGTAAATAATTCTACCTTAATTAACTTATGAATCACGTAATTATTACCCTCATAATATGATATAAATAAAACAAGCATATAAAGTATTAACAATGTATTTATTTAGTAGAATTTAGAGACTTTAAAACATTTGTCCTGTATAATTATTATACAAGATAATGAACCAAAAATGGTACCGACCTAAAGACACATTAAAAAATTTGCCAACACAAAACACAACACAGGTCACTTTTTATTTCGAGGACACTTCGACACTTTCTTGTTTTTTCTAATTGCATCATGGCACTTCCCACATAACAATTTCATGTTCTTAGTAGATTCATAGAACATACTTTTCAGAAAAAGTATATACTAAGAATATGCGTAATTACCATTGCGAATGTGCAGAGCACATACTGAGTATATACTACATTACAGTACTTAAACGTTCTATGTATATACTTAGAATGTACTACCGCACTTCTTCTCAGTATATACCAAGAATATACTTTTTAGGATATTCTAAGAAGGTGCTATAAACCTTCTATTTATATACTTAGAATGTACTACCTCACATCTTTTAGTATATAGGAAGAATGTACTTTTTAGTATATGGGAAGAATATTACAAGGAAGTGCTATATTGCTCAGAAGCATGTTTTCAGCATCACCGAATCTCATCCTAGGTTTTACTTTCTACTAAATTTACATATTACATATGAGAATGTAGTTAGTACATTCTACAATATTACTTAAAAAGTAAATATAAAATATTATATAAATTTTAGTTAGTTATATCAATATTATATAGGTAAGTAGGTATATATATTTAGTTATTATGTGCATATAAAAATAAAAATGCTGAATATATAAATTTATATATTCATATTCATATACCTATCGTACCCAAATAAATATTATGTAACATATGTATGTAAATAACTAAAATTTATATGTTGCTTATATGTACCTATATACATACTTACTATTTAAGTAATATTGAAGTACCAAAATGAATTTTTTATTTGTAAGTTGACCGCAAACAAAATAAAACGTTTAATTATGCATGTTCCTATTCCTGGTTGAAATACTTGGTCTTCCTCACAACACAGCATAGACATTGTTACTGTTAAGTGTAGAAACAAATGCCAAATGCCTATTCAGTAACTATTTTCATATTTTGTATTTTTCCTTTGTTCCCAACCCCCTACCCGCTAACCCCTATGCAGGTATGCAGCGGTCGTTTCCGCTTTGTTTGTGCCGGTTGTGGGTTTTGGCTCAGCCACACAGCTTACCTGAATGTCAATTCCATGTAAAAATAAAATTCTTCATAAGAATACTCAATAAACTTAATCAAAATAGTAAATGCATTTCAGTTATGAAAGCGAAACGACAATTTCTCCTTTTTCGTTAATACAATTAATTCTTAAACATTTTTACCATACAATTAAAACAATTTTAAATAATGAATTCGGTAGTTTAATTAATAGTACCTACATACATAAATTTTTAAATTTCATTAATTATTCTTAACGAAGTTGATAATCTATAGGCTAACATTATTCTTCCTATACATACATATATATTATTTTTAAGATATTTTAAAAGTATCTACTTATAAGTATGTGTTAAGTATGTACTTATAAGTATGTGCTAAGAATATTCGGTAAAAGTATATTCTGAGAATAGTATCTACTTATAAGTATGTGTTAAGAATGTACTTATAAGTATGTGCTAAGAATATTCGGTAAAGGTACATTCTAAGAATAAACTTTTACGAATATTCCGAGTTACTACGTACACGAATGTACTCAGTATATTCGGTACGAGAATATACTTTAAAGTATGTGCAAAGAACATGAAATTTAGAATGTTTTTTAAGGTACATGCTATGCTTGTACTACGCATATACTAAAAAGAATATACTCTGACGAATGTTGGTAGTATATGCTTAGAACATGATACGAACATCATTGTTATGTGGGTTCAACCCTCGAGCAGTGCGGTAAACGTTAATACGAAAGACATTATTATAAATTATAAATAAACCCGCCTAAAATAAAACGAGGGAAATAAAGCTCTTCACGTATTCACGTTTCACTTTTTGTTGTGAGAAATAGAAGCCAGAGTGCCAGAGAAGCTGATATTAGAGGTTATGATTATCGATTATAAAAATCGATTATTTTTAAATTACAGTTAAACTATTCTACTTACTTTAAATTAGTATTACGAATTTTCTTTTTGTTTTTAAATTTCTTCTACTATTAACTAATTGGTCTTACTAAAAATCTATTTCAATACCAGAATAATATAAAAAAATAATCCTATCGAAACGTATCTATTATTCGATAAATCGATTAATTTAGTTTTCGAACCAACTATGTTAGTCACGTGATGGTATTTAAAGGAGGAAAAAGGCTTGGTAGTAAGAAAAAAATAGCTTCAAATTAAATGATCTTAAAAGCGAAATCATAAACTTTTTGTTTAAATATTGGTATTATTTACATTACTTTTACGTGAAATACATCTAATTTTTCGACGTCCATAAAATACAGTGAGTAAAATTCAAGCGATACGTATTTAACCAACACCGTTGTAAAATTTTGTTTCCAAAATATTTCTCAAAATTTAAGGAAGTTATTTCTCTTTCGTGATTATTACGTGAAATAAACGTACCTTTGCGATGTAACCGAAATTCACAAATATTATAAAAAACATGTACTATATTCGTCATTATGATTTTATATTATTCTAATGTCAAACATGTATAAAGAAAGCACTAATATATAGGTGAATGATTTGGCACTGAAATACGTTTTTTTCCCGTCATAAATTACCGAGTTACGTATTCGTTGAAATTTCCCGTAAATTTAACGTAATTATCACGTAATTGGGCTCAAGTCTGTTTGCTGGGACAGGACCATTACCATTAAAAAGGACCTTGACGCTGTAAATAAACTTACATATCATCTAGAAAAAAGGTGCCAAGAAAAATAAGATCTAATTTTTCTCCTAAAACAATTAAAAGAGAATTCAGATTCACCAAAGATACATACAACGCCATCTACTAGTACTATTGCGAACTCCAAAACACATTATAAGACCAATTTAAATATTGCCGAAAAAAAGAAAGAAGAACACAAACAAAACTTTATGGGCAGAGCAGCAAAAAGTGAACTGGTAATTACTCAGAAAAAACCTGACGTAAATAAACAAGGGAATTCCCAAACAATAACAAAAACAGATGTTTCGAAAGGACTGCCTTTTGAACAAAGCAGATTAAAAATGGATCAGTTCATTAATTTAGTAGAGGATGAAAAACCTTCTAATGATTAAATACCTACAAATGAAGCAGAAAATGATTAAGAATGGAAAACTATTTGGCCTAGGCGACATCAGTTTAACGGACGAAGAAAAATTATAGTAGGTAGCAATAGAAATAGCGATGAGGGTGTTCCAAAAATTCCAAATCTACATGTTACAAGAATTAATAAAGAAACTACCCTCTAACCGAGTTAATTAAAGTGAATTTTCCTGAAGCAACATGTGAAATGATTCAATCGAAACATCCAACAATTTACTCATCGTTCAAAGTAAATATATGTTCAGGAAACTTCAACAAGGCCATGAATCCCGAAGTTTGGCCTCACGGAGCTGTTGTAAGCCGTTTTTTTTTACTAGAAGAAAAAACAGACAGAAGAAGCTTAGTTTTTGATCCAGATATTACATTATTAAATATCCCAAGTGTTAGTCAGAAGACTGGTTTTAAATTGGATAAGTTAGAAGAATTCAATTCTTCTAATTTTGACACAGCCCTAATAGCACAAGGACGTCCAATGGACGTCCATTGGACGTCCTTCACGGACTTTAGGGACGTCCTTTGGACGTCCGTTTTCGTCCGAGGAACGTCCTTTATACGTCCTATTTTGGTCCAAATGTCGCGCTACCGAACGTCCATTGGACGTCCATCTAAGGTCCGAGGGGACGTATATTGGAACTTAATCGGACGCAAATTGGACCTTAATCGGACGTCCTAGGGGACGTAAATTGGACCTTAATCGGACGTAAATTGGACCTTAATCGGACATAAATTGGACCTTAATCGAACGTCCTAGGGGACGTAAATTGGACCTTAATCGGACGTAAATTGGACCTTAATCGGACCTAAATTGGACCTTAATCGGACATAAATTGGACCTTAATAGGACGTAAATTTGACCTTAATCGGACGTAAATTGGACCTTAATCGGACGTAAATTAGACCTTAATCGGACGTAAATTGGACCTTAATCGGACGTAAATTGGACTTTAATCGGACGTAAATGGGACCTTAAGCGGACGTAAATTGTACCTTAATCGGACGTAAATTGGACCTTAATCGGACGTCCTAGGGGACGTGAATTGGACCTTAATCGGACGTCCTAGGGGACGTGAATTGGACCTTAACAGGACGTCCAATTTTGGTCCAAAGGCCAAGTTGTTAAACGTCCAATGGAGGTCCACCTAACGTCGGAGGGGACGTTCGGTGGACGTCATTTGGGCATTCATAGGATGTCCCAGTTTGGTCCAATGTCTTGCTGCTGAACATCCATCTAACGTCCTGGAAGGTCATTCGGTGGACGTCTAGCGACGATATTTAGACCTGTGGAGAATGTATTGTGGGAAATAAAAAATATATTTTTTAAGGAACTTATATTTCATCTTATATCAAATTACAATTATTGGATATTACAGTATTTACATTAAATTACAATACACTTCTCCAAGAAATTAACGCACCACCTTAAATATGGGGTATATTTGATGTCTCGTATTTCCTAAACCTGTTGTCCCATCTAAGTGATGTTTTTATAATATTATAGCCTAGGCTATAGGTTACCTCCTTAAGCTTGTCATGCTGTAATATATGTATATTATATCATATCGCTCTCTATAGTAATGTGATATAATATATATTACAGTATAGCTCCCTGTGCATGACAAGCATAAGGAGGTAACATATTCTAGGGCCTAGGCTAGAATATTATAAAAAAAATCACCTAGATGCAACAACAGGTTTAGGAAATTCGAGACATCAAAAATGCCCAATTTTTAAGGTGGTGCGTAATGGGCTGTATATACAGGGTGTAACAAAAATACAGGTCATAAATTAAATCACATTATTCTGGGACCAAAAATAGTTCAAATGAACCTAACTTACCTTGTACAAATATGCACATAAAAAGTTACAGCCCTTTGAAATTACAAAATAAAAATGGATTTTTTCGATTATATCGAAAACTATTAGCGATTTTTTATTGAAAATGGACATGTGACATGTGGCATTATTATGGCAGGAATATCTTAAAGAAAAATTATGGTGAAATTTGTGCACCCCATAAAAATTTTATGGGGGTTTTGATCCCTTAAATCCTCCCAAACTTTTGTGTATGTTCCAATTCAATTTTATTATTCAATATTATTATTGTGGTACCATTAGTTAAATTCAATATTTTTGTTTCTTAGTATTTTTCAGATAAGGCAGTTTTTATCGAGTTGCGACTTCTTTTTTAATATGTCCACGTAAAAATTTTATGGGGGTTTTGTTCCTTTAAACCCCCCAAATGTTGTATGTTCCAATTAAACTATTACTGAGGTACCATTAGTTAAACAGAGTGTTTTCAAAACTTTTTTGCCTCTTTGTATTTTTTCGATAAGGCACGTTTTATCGAGTCTGGCTTCTTTTTTAATATGGTTCAAAATATACCTAAAAATGTAAAGCATAAATAAGTTTGCATATTATTACCAAGTCTCCATAATCGTACTTAACCATATACAAATATGTGGTGGATTTGACAAATATTCACAATATTTCGATAAAAATTGACTTTTCGAAAAAGCAATAAGAGGCAAAAAAGTTTTTAAAACGTTGTTTAAATGGTAGGTACTACAATAATAATTAAATTGAAACGTGCACAAAAGCACATTGTTTTCGATACATTGGAAAAAATCACTTTTCATTTTGTAACTTCAAATGAGTGATAAAGGCACAGAGACTTAGATCACGAGGTCACATTGAAAGGATGCCAAAAACGAGGACTCCGAAAAGGGTACTAAACTACACTATAGCTTCAAGAAAGAGAAGAGGAAGACCGGAAAATAGATGGAAGCAAGAGGTCGAAAAAGATTTGGAAAGAATGGTGTTACAGGGTCAGAAAAGAAAAATGAATAAGAGGAAGGAATGGAGAAAAATCACATATCAAGCCAGAGAAGATCTCAGTACATAAAGAAACGTGAAAATGAAGAAAAAACAAACTTTTCAAGCCATGGGCCTCTAAGGCCCTTGGTGCTATTAATATATAACTTCAAAGGGCTGTAACTTTTCTTTTGTGCACATTTGTACTAAGGTAAGTTAGGTCCAATCAAACTATTTTTGGTCCCAGGATATGTGATTAAATTTATGACCTGTATTTTTGTTACACCCTGTATATATATAAAGGTTATATTTGGTTCTTGGGACATCAAAGTATATTTTTTAGACATTCCCTGGATATAGTCACTGATGTGACATACCTCCGATTTGTTTTTTCATGAGTTTTGTAAGAGAGACTAAAAACTTTTTTATGGTTACCTCCTGTTTTCATATATTTTTTGACATGTTTTGTAGTAAATTCAACTATCTATTTACTACAAGACATGTCAAAATTTACATGTGAAAGCAGGAGATGATCCTAAAAATGGTTTTTCGTCTCCTACAAAATTCATGAAAAATCAGATAGGAGAATTTGTACATTACAATTCTCTGATGTTTGGGAAAAAGGGCTTAAGTCAGAAATGCACATCGATAATGTTTTGATGATTTCTGGACCAGAAAAATCGGCTCTTTTTATTGGTACATACAGTTTACGTCTACAACAGTTTTTTGCTGGTCCAGAAATCATCAAAACATTAGCAATGTGCAATTCTGACTTACGCCCTTTTTGCCAAACATAAAAAAAGCAATCTGGTCATAACTGACCAATGAGCAATTTTAATTTAACCTAAATTACTAATGTTTCTTAAAATGAAGAGCTTACCCGATAGCGTCTCTTATCTAATCTAACAAGATCATGCACTATTCTAACATACACAGCCACATCACGCACTATGCTCTGCTTTTCACTATCACCTATCACTCAAACTAGTTCAAAAGGCTTTGTCCTCTTCAATCTTCTAGTTTGCCCAGTAGTATCGAGGAGGATTTCCTCAATATTCTTGTACTTATTTAAGTTGTTTGTCGGGATTCCTGCTATCTTCTTGATGATTATATCCAGGTTCCATTCCTAGGTATTAATATTTGTTTATAAAGTAATAACTTATTATGCATGGACAATGTTGTTTCTTCCAATTAGCCAATACACTTTTAATATCTTTATTTTGGTTATATCTGGTTTTTTGTAGACCACTTTCAGCTGATTCTAAAAAAAATTAAAATGAACGGTAATTTTTCTATTCTTTACAATTAAAAATCAAAATATTTACAGGTAATACATGCATAAATGATTCGTTTCATAAAGAAAATTGAAAACGGATTTTATAATACTTACATAATTGTTTAAGAGATCCAGCCATAGCCAAAACTAGCATACTAAACAGTACAGTTGAGTATAGCAAAAAAAGCCACTAATTTCCATTTTTCACCCCCTTATCGATGCATTTTTTTCCAATCAAAATTTTTACTAAATTTTTAGGTTATCTTATGATGAAAATGAAATAATTGATGACTTGATGACCAATGACCACGCGACGCTACATAGATACTCGCGCGGCAAATTTGAAAATGAACGCAAATTGAATAGTAAATGGCCTCTCTTTAGAGTATGGAAAATTTTACCCCTCCAGGAGGACATTGTACTCTTTTCATAGAATATCTTGTGGTAACTTTCCAGCCATAATTTAATCAGATGTTCACGGAATAGAACTTTGATAGTAGAATTCCTGGAATGTTTTGTTGTTAGGGGAAACTTTTATTTTATTTATTCTTGAATATTTCCTGTTGTTAAACATTGTAACCAATAATTTACAAATAAGATTTTCATTACATTACATGAAATCAAAACATGTTTTGGATATTAAACTATATAGTTTTATAATTGTAATAATTTAATATACAATTTTGAATTAAGATTTAATCTTTCGATCTAATCGATTTAAACTACAGTAAAACTTGTGTTACCGGCCCCCTGCCAACACCGGCCACCTGTACTAACGGCCAGTTTAAAAATTCCCCACACTAATTACAGTAAAACCTGTCAGTAACGGCCGCTAAAAATGAAAAAGCTATTGGCCGATATAGAAAGGTGACCGGTATTGCCAGTTTTTGTAGTCTAGATATAATTGGTTTGGGGAATTTTTAAACTGGCCGTTAGTACAGGTGGCCAGTAACACAGGTTGTACTGTATATCTAGGCTACAAAAACTGGCAATAACGACCACTTTTCTATATCGGCCAATAGTTCTTTCATTTTAGTGGCCGTTAGTGACAGGTTTGACTGTATTTCATTAACGTAAAGTTAACGCAAGTTAATATTTTATTGAATTATTTTGCTATTTGATCTCGTAATTGGTATAATGTGTCCAATATAAGCGTTCATAAAACGTCCGTATTTCGTCCAGTATGGACGTCCAAAGTCGGACGTCCAAAGGACGTCCATATTTATTCCGTCCGAAGGACGTCCATATTTATTCCTTCCGAAGGACGTCCAACATGGGACGTCCGTTTATAGTCCATGGACGTTAGGACCAAAAATGGACCTATTTTGGACGTCCAAATGACGTCGTGTGCTATTAGGGAATTGTCCGTATTTCGTCCAGTATATATACGTCCATATTTGTTCCATCCGAAGGACGTCCAACGTCGGACGTCCATTTTTATTCCGTCCGAAGAATGTCCAACGTCGGACGTCCAAAGGACGTCCATATTTATTCCTTCCGAAGGACGTCCAACGTCGGACGTCCATATTTATTCCTTCCGAAGGACGTCCAACGTCGGACGTCCAAAGGACGTCCATTTTTATTCCGTCCGAAGGACGTCCAACGTCGGACGTCCATATTTATTCCTTCCGAAGGACGTCCCACGTCGGACGTCCAAAGGACGTCCATTTTTATTCCGTCCGAAGGACGTCCAACGTCGGACGTCCAAAGGACGTCCATATTTATTCCTTCCGAAGGACGTCCAACGTCGGACGTCCAAAGGACGTCCATTTTTATTCCGTCCGAAGGACGTCCAACGTCGGACGTCCAAAGGACGTCCATATTTATTCCTTCCGAAGGACGTCCAACATGGGACGTCCAAAGGACGTCCATTTATAGTCCATGGACGTTAGGACCAAAAATGGACCTATTTTGGACGTCCATTGGACGTCGTGTGCTATTAGGGAGTTGGTAAAAATGCTGCAACTATTAATCAAAAAAGTTTTTTCTTACTTCATCAAAATATACAATGTGTATCAACAAGCATTGAAAAACTAGAGTTCTTCCTGCAATGCGAAGGTCTACATACATAATGTATGTGTCTGTTTAACTGAGCACTGGCAATCCAGAGAACAACTAGAACTACACCATATAAATGGATTTTCTCTGGCTTCATCTTTCTGCCGTGACCAAGGGGAGCATGGAGGGTCTTCAATATATGTGAAAGAGGGTGTGGTTTGGAAGGAACGTTCTAATATATGTTCTCAATCAGAAATATAATTTTGAAGTGAGTGCTGTTAAAATATACTATTGTCTTTTTAATTGTGTTGTGTTGTGTATTTATCTGCCTGGACGTGGCTCTATTGAAGTTTTTATGTCAAAACTGAATCTAATACTTGACGTACTAGTCTCCGAAGGTAAGGCTATAATATTAACAGGTGACTTTAATATAGATTTTAAATCAAATTCACTAAGTAAGCAGAACTTGGTAAATGTTTTAGATTCTTATGGCTTAACCGTAACTGTGAATGATTATACAAGAGTAACTGCAACTAGTAAAACTCAAATTGATTATATTGCTACAAACATAAATCACCAACAAAAAACAATGGTTGTGGAAAGTTTTATCTCTGATCATCGTGCGCAATTGTTCCAATGTAGCATTAACACAGACAATGATGCCTATATATTCATCCGTTCATATAGTGAAAGGAAAATAAACCGTTTGGTTCAAACCCTTGAGTCAACAAATTGGTCAGAGGTATTTAATACAATTTCTGCTGAGGATAAATAATTAGCTTTTTTAAATACTATCCAAAATTACTTTTGGTCCCATTTTCCACTACTTAAATGTAAACCTAAAAAATGTACACGTTCGAATTGGTTTACGTAGGAACTGTACAATTTAAGGGATCAACTAAAACCTTTAGAAACGATCTATCAGCAAAACAGCAATCTTAGGCCAGTCCTTCATTTGGCAAAGACAGAATATTCAATTAAATTAAAAGAAGCAAAAAGTAGTCACTTCATGAGACAGTTAAACGAATCATCAAATAAAATGAAATGTATTTGGCATTTAGTAAACTTAACAGTCGGGAAACAAAACAACTCAAAAGTACCTAGTGATAATAATAATAATTTAGCAGACAAATTTAACCACCATTTTGTTGAAATGGCTCCAAAGTTACTTGCCGCTTTGGATCCTTCTAAAATAGGTGGGTTTACATCAGCATCAAAAAACCGTAATAGTTGTTCTATGTTTCTATATCCAACTAACCCACAGGAAATAACTAGTATAGTCGGAAGTTTTAAATCCAAATACAGTTGTGGTTTTGATCAGATTTCCCTAAGTTATTAAAACAATGCATTCACGCTCTCGCAAATCCACTGACGGATATTTGTAATGCCTCTTTTCAACAAGGAATATTTCCTAGTATGTTTAAACTATCTATTGTAATCCCTTTATTCAAAAGTGGCGATAAAGATGACCTTAACAGCTACCGTCCCATAAGTCTCTTATCTGTGTTTTCAGAGATAATTGAAACTCTGGTTTATACTAGAACAAACGCATTCCTAAAAAAGCATAGTGTCTTGCATAATTTTCAACATGGTTTTACATCTCCTAAGTCTACAACTACAGCTCTTGCAAATTTCGTCAGCTTAGTGTTGGATGCTTTGGACAGACGAGAGAATGCATGTAGTTTATTTCTCGATTTGTCCAAGGCTTTTGATACGTTGGATCATAATTTGTTGCTAATAAAATTTGAGGGGATTGGTATTGGTGGTGGAGTTCTAAAATGGTTTACTTCCTACCTAGAAAATAGAAGACAAAAAGTAAAGATAACATTTAATGGACTTGTAAACGAATCAAACACATTGGATATCCATTATGGTGTCCCTCAGGGTAGTGTATTGGGTCCTCTACTTTTTATAGTATATATTAATGATATAGCTTTGGTAACTAATTCACTCAGTGAAGTTAACATCATCAGTTATGCGGATGATACCAACATTCTAGTCACAGCAACATCCGATCAAAATTTGCAGAATAAAACTACACAGATACTATCCACCATCAACAGTTATTTCTAATCCAACAAACTAGTTTTGAATGAAGAGAAATCAAAGTATATGATTTTCACGTAAAATAATTTATTAAACCATCAAGCCACTATACAAGCAGCAATAGATAAAACAGACTGCACCAAGTTGCTGGGGGTCCTGTTAGACAGTAATTTTAAATGGTCAAACCACATTTCTAATTTGAAATCCAGATTAAGTAGCGCATGTTATGCATTCAGAATTCTTTCATGTCTCTTTAATACATCAATATTAAAAACAATATGCTTTGCCCATTTTTACTCAATAGCCAAATATTGCATTGAAGTCTGGGGTTGTACCTCTGAATTAGTGCAGATATTCGTACTTCAGAAAAGAGCTTAGGATAATGTATAAAATGAAATTTAGAGATTCTTGTAGAGGCATCTTTAGACAAAACAATATTCTTACAATTCCTGGTCTGTATATATTTTCGTGTATAATGTATTTACATTGAAAAATTTATGAATTCAATAAATTTCAATTTAACCATGTTTATTCAACAAGATTCAGAGACAATCACTTTATGCTTCCACAACATCGTTCTGTTTTGTTGGAAGGTAGCACACATTATGCAGCCATAAGTTTCTTTAACAAATTGCCAATAGATATACGAATGAATTTACATCAGCCAAACTTTCGGAGGTGTGTACATCAATACATTATTTGTGAGCTAGAGCCATATTCTAAAAATAACTTTTAAGTATGTTTTGTCGTATTTATTAATTTATATACTTTTAAGATGTATGTCTGTAACTTTGACTTGTATCATACATGTACTTTGTACAATGTCGCATGTGATGAATAAATTTGACTTGACTTGACTTGAATGCGGAGATGTGATCCGGTGCGTTGTCATGGCGGATGTGCATATTTTTCTTCGCCAGGTGAGGCAGTTTTTTGGCACAATAATTCGTCATAGTTAAAGCTTGTAACTGTTTTGTTCTTCTTCAGGTAGTCAATATAGATCATACCTTGTGAATCCCAGAAAACGGCGGCCATTACCTTTCTGGTAGATATATCGGTCTGAACCTTCTTTGAAGTACTTTCGGCGGCTAAAATCCATTGTTTTGACTCTTTCTTGATCTTCGATGTGTGGATCAGTGGATCCATTTTTCGGAGTGAAAAAATGAAGCACCTATTACATCGACAGCTTTCTCATTCCAAATAACCAGCGCGATTTTTTGAGATGCTCACTGTCTCAGCTATCTCGCACACCTTCAATCGGTGGTTTATATGCACACCATATGCGAATACACAATGGTGGATTATTGTCACGTTATTCCCCACGGTCGTAGCTATTTTCGGGGCACTTCAGCGTGGCTCATCAAAAGCCAACATGTGATCATGTTGAAACTCGCTCCCCTTCGAGCGCGTCAGATTATCATATGGGGAGAAACCTGGTACCCTGTAGATTAGATGTACCTCTACCATATATTGGCTCTAAACACAGGGGAGTTCGTTAAGGGGGCACCGAAAAAAAGATCTATCCTTAGAAAAACTCGAAATTGTCAGATTAAGATAAAGTAAGTTAAGTACATGCAACACAGTGTACATTTAAAAAATCTGACTATTTGGGCGGGGCGTAAGGAAATGGGTGAGTCACAAAATTTCACAAGAAAAAAGCGAATATTTCGTGAAATAAATGATAGATCTAAAAACTAAGAAATACGTGCCCCATATCTCTCAAAAATCTATCGAATGATAGCAAACACCACTGCCCACGGAAAGGGGTGGGGGGTAAATTTAAAATTTTAAATACGGATCCCGCGATATTTCGCGAAATGAACATCAGACCGAAAAACTGAAAAATACGCTTATTCAATATGTTTGAAAAATCTATCGAATGGCACCAAACACGACCCCCCACGGAGGTGGGGTGGGGGGTTACTTTAAAATTTTAAATAGGAGAAATTTTAAATTGGAAATGGAAAATTAAATTAAAAATGGAAAGTCCCCACTAAAATGGAAAACTTACTTAACTTTTTTTGGTTTTAGAACCTACTCTTCACAACCCAATAGGTCCCCAAAGCGCTCGAGTGACTGCACATTTAGCATACTTTCCTCCCCTACTATATCGAACGTTGAGCCACCGAACTGGACCCTGTTCGGAGCAGGAACTGAGAGCCCAGGCAAGCGAATGTCCAATTATGAAAATTAAATTCAGATTATAGCATGATTGTAGCGCCTCGCGCTCTCCTACCTAATTGGGAGAAGTAGACTTAGAAACAATGTGTTTTGGCAAAGACCTGATAGGAAAAGGTCTCTAGCACGGGACGGAAGAACGCTATAAACACTTAGAAAATGCACTCAGGGAGGGTCTAAAAAATGTAAGTCAGACAACAGTCAAAAATGTAATGCCGTTGATAATGATGATGAGTATTTGTATCTAGGACTCCCTAAGGGGGGTCGGTCTGGAGGACGGTCAGGAGCATTGAGGCGAGGTGGAGTGGTTCCTGACATTTTTGGATCAATCCCCTCACCCTAATGAACTGTAACACCTATAATATGTTATGTCCTAAGAGGTGTGCATCTTTGCTAGTTTCGATTCTATTGCCTGATTGCTTAATTTTAAATCTTGCAACAAGAATAGGATCACCGACCAATATTGCTTTTAAATTTTCTAGAATCCATGAACACGTCCGCTTCCACAAGCGTTTAAAATAAAAATGGTTGTCCAAGTCATGTCAAATTTTGACAATAGGCGCCAACATGAACGTACTATATGATAAGAATAAAAAACCGCTAAACGCCGTAAAAATGAGTGGCGCATACAATATTCCAGCTACAAAAGATCTGATATGAATATTACGTGGCGCGAAAATGTAATTTCATTTTAATGCAAAAAAAATTCTAGTTTTATTTTAAAAGATTTTTTTATAATATTTGCTAAATTTGAAGTAAAACGCGCCACAAAAGAGTAACTTTGATACAGTTTGAATTTTGAAACCCTTTTGTGGAGCGTTTACTTCTAATTTAGCAAATATTATTAAAAAATCTTTTAAAATAAAACTAGAATTTTGTTTTGCATCAAAATGAAAATGCATTTTCGCGCCACGTAATATTCATAATATCAGATCTTTTGTAGCTGGAATATTGTATGCGCCACTCCTTTTTACGGCGTTTAGCTGTTTTTTATTCTTGTATCAGGAGTTTTTCAAAGTTATTTTTAAATTAAATGTATAAAGTTGAATGCAATGTTTCTCGATTACACGTTAAGCTTTATAAATGATCGCCTTTGTCGCATTATCTCCCAAATGATCTAGTGTCCGTCGAATGTACACTAGATTTTTTTTTCTATTCGAAATAGATTGAAAAAATATTGAAATGGCCGGTAAATGAACTCGAATTGCCCGTTGCCAGATCAAATTAGCGTCGTAACCACTACAACTACATAAACCATTTAGGGAATAATGGTTAATTGGATTATACATTTGTAGCTTAATAACTTCTAAACGGCTTAACTGATTTTGTTCACTAAACATGAGTTTGAAACGTATTGACAAGTAGTATCTTATGCATCGAAGGTCAAGTATGATAACTGAAGCTATTATAGGAATTATTAAGCTTGAAAAACCGTTTTTCCCATAAGAAATAGATTTGATCACACTTATGAAGCCTATAACGTAAAAATTCGAATTTTCCCGGATATAAGGTATACACCGTTAGATTCGTCTGGAGTTCTTCTACGAACGCTCAGTTATTGGCGTAATTCGTAGGTTGAAATTTTGAGTAATTGTCGAGAAACCAAAATTTGCAGAGTTTAGTTTTTCAGTTTTTTCGCTATACTGAGCCGTGTGTTTGTCTGATCCTGACAGTTTAAACACCATTTGAAAGCTTAACTCAATGCTATTGATTTAGTGTATTTACTGTTCTCTTGTCTTTTCTTGTACCGAAGATATATACCGCCAAAAAATATGCCGTTTTGTACCTACCAAGTCCTATAGCTGGCTTATGGGTAGTCAAAACTCACAAACTACACCGGTTCTGAATCGGCCCTCACCCCCTCTTCAATCATAGAAAAAAAAATTTAAATCGGTTTAACTTTCAAACTTTTTTAAATAAAAATTGTTTCATATTTCTGAGCTCGGTAACTTTTGAACGGTGTAACCGATTTTCAAAATTAGACATGTGTTGGAAAGGTAATGATCGCTTCTATTAGAAGCCGCAAAGTTTGGAGTTAAATTTTCGAAGTTTTTGGGAGTTTTGGGGACGAGAACGAAAAACAGACCCTAAATAGGAAGGGCCGTAAAATCCACACCCTTGGACCAAAATGGATGGTTGATATATAAAAAGGTTAGGGCTTTTCCAGAACTTTTATTTCAAATCAGTCAGACTTAGAAAATTGAAAATTTCGTGTATATATAGTGTCGCGTGTAGGAGATGTAGGTGTGCTCCACTAGCGAGAACTGCCGTTATCTGGTAATAATATAGTAGCAGTAAACTTTTCTTGCGATAGTAGCGCCATCGGCGGTGGGTGTAAGTACTTATCTTACCGCCCTCGTATTTTTAATCTTCCGATTTCACTAGTTTTATTAAATTTATGAGTGTAATGACAATGAACTACAAATATATTCAAAGAGTGTATAAAACTATTTATATTGTTTATTATTATTAATGATATGCCATAGTTACTATAATAAAAAATAAAATCCAATAATTTTGTATTTGTAAAATATAAGATAAACTTGTAAATCCAACTATTTATCATATTTTACACCTTTATTAAAGCAACGCAAATATGCAAAGACTTTAATTTACTTTAAATTTAAATACTTTAACTTTATTACATTTATTTGGCATAAGGTGAACTGAAAGGAATGAGTCAAGTAGAATTAGTAGTGGTTACTTTTATAGGATTTTTATTAATGATTTCAGGTAAGTACAATTTAAACCAAAGTTTTTGATTTAATAGTACATTGTTTACCGGGTAGGAAAAGCTTAACATTCCTGGACGACTGTGAAGATTGCTAAGTCGAGGCGCAAGCCGAGACTTAGCAACACAGAGTCCAGGAATGTGGCTTTTCCTACGAGGTAAACATACTATTTTTCCGCAAATCGTTTAAAATTCGACAGATATTGATTGATTTAAAAAAAAACGCGATAATTTTATTCCCAAATAAATGGTGCTTTGAAATTCCTAATAAAATTACTTGGGTTACTATGGAAACGTATTGAGGTTGAATTATCATTTATGTAGAACACTAACAACTGTACGGAAATATCATTTCCTTACAGTAAGGAAATGACATTTCCTTACAGTAAGGAAGTCCTGACTTTTTCTTCAAGAAATTTTGATAGGAATGTCAAAATTTCCTGGCGATTTGCGGAAAATAGTACATTGTTTACCGGGTAGGAAAAGCTTAACATTCCTGGACGACTGTGAAGATTGCTAAGTCGAGGCGCAAGCCGAGACTTAGCAACACAGAGTCCAGGAATGTGGCTTTTCCTACGAGGTAAACATACTATTTTTCCGCAAATCGTTTAAAATTCGACAGATATTGATTGATTTAAAAAAAACGCGATAATTTTATTCCCAAATAAATGGTGCTTTGAAATTCCTAATAAAATTACTTGGGTTACTATGGAAACGTATTGAGGTTGAATTATCATTTATGTAGAACACTAACAACTGTACGGAAATATCATTTCCTTACAGTAAGGAAATGACATTTCCTTACAGTAAGGAAGTCCTGACTTTTTCTTCAAGAAATTTTGACAGGAATGTCAAAATTTCCTGGCGATTTGCGGAAAATAATATTACTGCTAAATCTGAACATCTTGATAATGGGTCTGGATCCCGCGTATGAAAAAAAAGTTGATTAATAGCAAGCTGAAAACTTGTTAATAGCTTAAGGGTGTCTAGTCGGATAAACTTTGATATATGCGCACACTGTAACAGGGGAAGTTTTAATTGTGGAACAGGTTAAAAATTTGGAACGGTCAGAACACGAAAACCGTGAGTCCGACAGAACAGACTTAATCTCTCCGAACAGAGATTAAACTCTCATGCAAAAATCAGACTGCTATTTATCACCTATCATAATTCCTGTCATTTGACATATTCTACATGTTCCACTCATTAAGACGCCCATTTGGTGATAAATGGCAGTCTGATTTTTGCATGAGAGTTTAATCTCTGTTCGGAGAGTTTAAGTCTGTTCTGTCGGACAAAATAGATATGCCGTTTTTGTGGTCTGACCGTTCCAAATTTTTAACCTGTTCCACAGTTAAAACTTCCCCTGCTCCAGTGTTCCCATATATCAAAGTTTGCCGACTAGACACCCTTAAGCTCTTAACAAATTTTCAGCTTGCTATTAATCAACTTTTTCTTCATACGCGGGAAACAGACCTATAATGTGCTTCTTGATAATATCAAATGTAGAAACATGGCCATGGTATTTTGTATACGTAGTAAGGGGAGACCGATATAATTAATATTCGTCAATTTATTATGATGGGTAAAATCGAAGGACTCAGAGGAATAGGTAGAAAAGAGTCCTTTTGGTTCAAGAATATCAGGGAAAGGACAGGCATAAAGAAAATAGGATAACTATTCAAACAACATTAAAAAAAAAACAGGATAACTATTCAAACAACTTTACTGGAAAAGCTATTGCAATTTTAAAAGTACTTGAATTTTGCCAAACTGATACAGATCGTAATACTCTACTAATTACAGATTCACTATCAGTACTTCAATGTATAGAACACATCTATCCGTTTCATACTATTATCCAAAAAATTAAATGTATGATATATTGTATACAGAGCAAAAATATAAACATTCACTTCCTTTGGGTACCTTCACACATAGGTAATGAAAAGGTCGATGCCACTTAAAGCAACTACTGACAAACACATGTATATTATCCAAAGCATTTCAATCGCAGGTATCAATTTGAATATCAAGCAATATTTTATACAAGTTTGGCAGCATTGTTGGGATTCGAATAGCTCAAAGCTCAAAGAGATCAAACCTTACATCAATCTGCAGCTCTTGCTCCCTGAAAAGAGAACAAGTGGTAATAAACCGATTAAGAATTGGGCATACAACATTAACCCATAAGTACTTATTAACCAAAGAGCTACCACCACAATGCTTATACTGTAGATGCCTGAAAACAGTCCAGCACATTCTTACAGAATGTCCACTTTACCCTTATGAACGAAGCATCAACATCATTTCTAAATAACCAAGTCAGCTGAAGAATATATTAAATTATAATTTATTCAGTACACATAATTATCTTAAAGATATACATTTATTTCATAAAATGTAATAATTATATTGTAATTGTTCAGCAGCCGGTAATAACCTTCCATGGCTTCCATGGCGGATTTATGTAAATAAAAAAAAACAAATCTATAAAATTGCTAATCACTTTGACCATAGTTTATTTACGTTAACAGTTTATTTACGTTATACGTAAAAAAATATCACATGACGTTTTATGAGTTTGCACAGAGGGCAATTAGTTCCATTTTTTATTGTAAATGTTTATTTTATAGCTTATAGCATTCAATGATTTTTAATATAACTGAGAATCGAACTAGTAGCATAACAGAAACATTAAAATAAGCATTTATCTTCTTCTTAAGCCCATTTTCCTCCAAAAACATTGACGACCATTCGCATGATCTTTACTTTGTCCGCAGTGGATCTAAATAGTGTCTTGTTGATGACACACTACCAGTAATGCTCTTCGTCGTCTAGGATCACGTTTTTCTTCGATTTTTTCCAAGTTCTATGTTAGATTCTAACATAGATCATGAAGTTTAATATGATGAACAAATTAGAAGCCATCGAGATGTGATCATATCGTAGAATGCTCAGAATATCATGGGATTAATGCATTTCAAACAGATAAGCCTTAAACAGAGTAGATCAGCCGAAGGTGACTTGACAAAGATGAAAAAAAAGAGAGAACTTTGAATATCTGGGGCATATTATAATGAGAGCTACCCGATAATGGATACTGCAGTTTATACTCAACTGAAAGATCGAAGGAAAAAAGGAATTGATAGGAAGAAATATTCATGGCTCCGAAACCTTCGTCAATGGACCCGCTTATCAGCAGATCAACTATTACATGCCGTGCAAGATCGAGAATGATATCGGCAAATTGCCGTGGAAGCTACCAACACATAAAATTTGGGCACAGTACTCAAAGAAGAAATGACATATTATGTCATCAACATCATTCTCTTTGCCTTATCCCTATGCGGGGTCGGCTTCCCTAATTGCATTTCTCCATACAGTTCTATCTTGGGTCATATCAATATTAATCCCCTTTACCAACATATCTTTCCTAATCGTCTCCCCCCACGTCTTTTTGGTCTTCCTCTCTTATTTCTTCCAGGAATCTGCACATCAGCAATTCTTCGTATTGGGTGATTAGCGTCTCGACGTTGAATATGACCAAACCATCTCAACCTATGTTCTCTTATTTTAGCATTAATTGGTTAATTGGTGCCACACCTAGACTTCCCCTAATATACTCATTTTTAATTTTATCCTTTTTTGTCACTCCACTCATCCATCTAAGCATTTTCATTTCCGCCACATGCATTCGTTGTTCCTCTTTATTTTTCACTGCCCAACATTCAGTTCCGTATATTATAGCCGGTCTTATGGCTGTTTTATAGAATTTTCCCTTCAACTTCGTTGGAATTTTCCTGTCACACAGCATACCACTCGATTCCTTCCACTTCATCCATCCAGCCCTAATTCTACTGCATGCATCTCCATCTATTTCTCCATTACTCTGTAATACCGATCCCAGGTAATTAAAACTATTGTTTTTACAATCAGTTCACCATCCAAAGATACGCATTTATTTGTAGTAACTCCATCTTTAAATGAACACTCCAAATACTCTGTTTTTGTCCTACTAAGTTTTAAACCTTTTTCCTCCAGAGCTTGTCTCCACTGTTCCAATTTTTGTTTTAAGTCTCTTTCACTAATTCCTACTAATACGACATCATCAGCATACATTAAGCACCATGGAATGTTACCCTGTAGTTTCGCTGTTATCTAGTCCAAAACTACTGAGAATAAATACGGACTAAGCACCGAGCCTTGGTGCAATCCTACTTTCACATGAAATTTATGAGTCTCTCCCACAGCTGTCCTAACACTAGTCGTTACTCCCTCATATATATCCCTCACAATCTTTACATATTCACCAGGGACTCCTTTCTTATTGAGTGCCCACCACAGAATCTCTCGATTAACTTTATCATATGCTTTCTCAAGATCAATGGATACCATATGAGCGTTTGTTTCTTTACTCCTGTATTTTTCCATCAACTGCCTTATAATGAAAATTGCATCTGTTGTTGACCTGCCCTGCATAAAGCCAAATTGATTCTCGGATATTTCGGTCTCTTCACTTATCCGTCTATTAATTACTCTTTCCCATATTTTTATGGTGTGGCTAAGCAGTTTTATAGCCCTGTAGTTTTTACATTGTTGTATATCTCCCTTGTTTTTATAGACAGGTACTAGTATACCGCTTCTCGATTCGTCTGGCATTTGTCCAACTTCCATAATTCTATTAAATAAACCTACTAGCCACCTTGTTCCTGTCTCTCCCAATGCTCTCCATACTTCCCCAGGAATATCATCTGGTCCTACGGCTTTTCCTTTCTTTATTTTTCGAAGCGCTTGAGCCACTTCCACGTTTGTTATTTTGGTGACCATTGCTGCTACTGTCTCCGTTGACTTTACTGGCTACAGTATAAATAGGGACAGTAGCGACATGGCGACCGCGCAATGTTGGCCGTCGCTTTTGCCCCACTCTCGCATTGCTAGTCGCATAGAAACGTACGGCTTTTAACAGGGAAAACCCGCATCCACCACTGGTGAATTACCAATTGCGTACTGCCGTTGTGATCAAAGTGCCGAAGTGGAAGTGGTTTTACTGTCCCTCTTTATACTGTGCTATTGTGTCAAATTCTTCATTTAATAAACTGTCAAAGTACTTTCTCCATCTTTTTTGACATCCTTTTCGTGAACTAGTATTTTATTATTTTCATCTCGGATACATCTAATCTGATTAAAATCTTTTGCTTTCTGTGCTCTCTGTTTGGCTATTTTATATATCTTCGTTTCGCCTTCCCTGGTATCAAGTTGGTCGTATAGGTTTGAATACGCTTTTGCTTTGGCTTTGGCTTTTGCTACTGCTATTTTTGCTTTCTTTTTCGCGACCATATTGTTGTGAAGACCTGTGTCGTATCTGGTTTCTTGCCACTTTTTTTATATCATTTTCCCTTCTCTTTTATTTTCCCTTGTACTTCGTTTGACCACCACCAAGTCTGTTTATCCTCAAACGTTTTTCCTGACGTTTTCCCAAGTATTTCATGTATGACATATGTAGTAATTCATAGTTAAGATTTATTAACACTCAAATTCTCGCGTTTTTGTAATATTCAGAAACTGTCTTCCGAGACGCTGTAAAACTGCTTCATTTATTACTCTGTCCCTGCACATATCTTGCTATCATCCATATGTATCAAGATAAGTACGCCTACGTCTCGAAAGCCTTAATTCTCCACATTTTCAAGTGAGAGTCCGTGCTTCTATTCCATATGTCAGATTTCTGAATAAATAATAACGTAATTACTGATATTTTAAGGGTACTGTAAGCGCTCTGTGGGTTAATTCATCATCTTAAATAATAGTGGAGCTTGTTTTATCCTGCTTTTCATATCTTGAGATTAGTCCAGAGTTCACTTACCTAACAACCCAAATATTTGTTGTTCTGAAGCTATTTCGTTGTGGCATTTTTATAATAAGTCAAAACGGTAAACAGGTGTATGTTTTCAAAAAACTTTTGATAGTGTGTAAAAAATATTTTATTATCAGCTAAGTACTTTCGACACATAACGTGCCATCATCAGAGCTTCCTAAAAGGACATATTTAAGATAAGATTTTTTTATATAAAAAATAAGTGAAAAACTTACGTCCTCTTATAAAACCTTCATAGAAGAGCAATTGCTAAACGACACAATAAAAAACATGTATACTGGGCAAAAGCCACAGATATAGGGTATAATAACCCTTTAAAGTGAATAAAAACACATCTAAATTCTTTTATTAATTAATAAGACAACATGGCTGAGTCAAATCATTTTGAGCCCACGTGAACAGCAGATCAGCTGAGGAAGACTGTCATTTATTAAAATGATAAAGAAGGAACTACAATCTTATGCGACCTCTATGTTCATAATAATTAAAAATTGAAAATGACTAAAAAGCCATGTATAGGTTTAATGAAATTAAAGTAAAATTAAGTTAACTTTAATTTCATTTAACCTATACATGGCTTTTTAGTCATTTTCAATTTTTAATTAATATTTATGAACATAGAGGTCGCATAAGATTGTAGTTCCTTCTTTATCATTTTAACAAATGACAGTCTTCCTCAGCTGATCTGCTGTTCACGTGGGCTCAAAATGGTTTGACTCAGCCATGTTGTCTTATTAATTAATAAAAGAATTTAGATGTGATTTTATTCACTTTAAAAGGTTATTATACCCTATATCTATGGCTTTTACCCAGTATACATGTTTTTTATTGTGTCGTTTAGCAAATGCTCTTCTATGAAGGTTTTATAAGAGGACGTAAGTTTTTCACTTATTTTTATATAAAAATATCTTATCTAAAATATGTCGTTTTAGGAAGCTCTGATGACGACACGTTATGTGTCGAAAGTACTTAGCTGATAATAAAATATTTTTTACACACTATCAAAAGTTTTTTGAAAACATACACCTGTTTGCCGTTTTGACCTATTTAGAAGTGTGTACAAGTCTTGCAGTCTTTTCCAATTTTTATAATAAACTATTTTTAATCGGAATAAGCCACAATTTTACCAAAAAAAATGATTTTATTAACGTTTCGAAGCCCAAATCGGGTTTGTTGGCAAAATACAAAATACAGTCAAACCCGCTTATTTACCTCTTAAAGGAATATCCCAGTTTAAGGAATAAATCTGAGCTCCCGAAACGTTTCTACTAGCGACCAATGATCGGTTATTAGAATATATAGGTTATAGGAATAGTTTTGATTGGCACGAAGGCTATTCCAATAAGCGGGTTCGACTGTAATACTAAAATAAACAAAAATGTTGTTGCTAAGTAAAAAATTCTTCTAATAATTTATTTAATCTGACTCATTTATATTGGCAACTCAGACGTATATTATACATTTTAAAGTAGAAGACTTTAAAATGATATCGCCAATATTTATGAGTTGCGTTCCTGGGACGACTTTACTAAAAATAGTTCATTCGATTACATGAAATCAATCCCAACTCAAGAATATCCGTCACAAAAAAGTCATAGCATGTGATCTGTCTTTAAAAAGACAACCAAATGCAACGATGGCGGTAAAATTCTCGCGTTAGAGATTCCATAGTAAATCACGAGGGAAAACCAGGAAAAAATCTCGTGATACTATCCCGACATCGTAAGTATTTAGTGTTACATTTAATTTACCTTCAAAAAACTAATACCAAATTCTGATTTTAATATGTTTAAATTATAAATAATATTAATAATACATAGATATACATTAAGTAATACTAAAATATAAAATTTATACTAACTAATAATAACACGATTAGTAAGTCAATAACATATCGAGTTAGTACAAATTTTATATTTTAGTATTACTTATTGTATATCTATGTATTATTAATATTATTTATAACTTAAACATATTAAAGTCAGAATTTGGTATTAGTTTTTTGAAGGTAAATTAAATGTAAAACTAAATACTTACGATGTCGGGATAGTATCACGAGGTTTTTCCTGTTTTTCCCTCGTGATTTACTATGGAATCTCTAACGCGAGAATGTTACTGTCATCGTTGCATTTGGTTATCTTTTTAAAGACAGATCACATGCTATGATTTTTTTGTGACGGATATTCTTGAGTTGGGATTGATTTCATGTAATCGAATGAACTATCTTTTAGTAAAGTCGTCCCAGGAAAGCAACTCATAATATTTAATATTGGCGATATCATTTTAAAGTCTTCTACTTTAAAATGTATAATAAACGTCTGAATTGCCAATATAAATGAGTCAGATTAAATAAATTATTAGAAGAATTTTTTTACTTAGCAACAACATTTTTGTTTATATTAGTAGTATTTTGTATTTTGACAACGAAACCCGATTTCGGCTTCGAAACGTTAATAAAATCATTTTTTTGGTAAAATTGTGGCTTATTCCCACCAAATATTTGTATAATACTTCTCTTTCCATTATTCGATCTCCATCTATTTAGTTTTTTTTGTATTACAAATGGGAAAGAACTGAAAATGTAAGGATTGGAGGGAGCAACTAACATAAGATTTGCAGATGATCGCAATCATGGCAGAGATTATAGACGACTTACAAGACGATTCCTTCTAGGAATCATTAGAGAAAGAAAATCGGAGAAAGAGAGAGAAAATCAGACAAATACCACCTTTAGTCCAGACAAATTGCTATATTTTTTACCACCAAAGATGAGAAATTTTAACCAAATAATATTTCAAACCTAATGTGCAGAATAATTATTTTGAATTCGGTCCTGCTAATGATCTTGCTTGTTTTTCCCTTAAAAGTAGAAAAAAACTTAATTTAGTATAAAGGGTGATTGATTAGTGGGGTAAAGATCAATAGATCCGCTATAGTAATAGATAGCAATAAAAGTTAATAACAAACACTTTAGCCAACTTTAAGCTTCACATTACAAAATTAGTTAGAATGTTACATGTTGTTCGATAACACAGTGGCAGACCAAACTTATGTTTTTTTAAATAGAACACCCTATATTTTATTTTATATTCGAAATCCTGTTAACTACTCCAACAGAAAAATATAAAGGTTTGTTATGTTATATAGGGCTTTTACAAAGTTATAACCAATTTTGTAAGAAAATCGTAACAAGTTCAACTCCCTGTATAAATAAAAACAAGCACAAGAGCAATAGTTTATTAATGCCATATTTTTTTATTTGTTGTCAACATTTTCAAGAATTATTGACTTTGCTAATTTTTTTATATCAAATACAGAGTGAGTCAAAACGCAAGTATATTATTTTCTCAGTAATGTTAAATGGAACACCCTGTATTGTATATCATTATTCAAAAGTAACATTACCGTACTTTAATTTTTATATAACATTCCCTATATCCAAATTTATTAGTTTTCGAGATATTTTCATTTTTCTGAGCAAATTATTTTAGGTATCTAAAATGTACCTAAATTTTAAGTAATCCGTGACCGAATTGACAATTGACGATTACTGATTAAAAATTTGGTAATCAATGTAACAATGTAGCAAATAAAAAAATAAAAATAATTTATTAGTAATACATTTTACAAAAAAAAAACACAACCACAACATGCAAAATTTTTAAAACGATTAAAAACTATGTACTTTCTTATGTAAATCTAAAAAATAAAGAAAGAAAATTAGTAATAAATTTTACACAAAAAACATACAAACACAAAATTCAACATTTTGTGAAGACAATTAAACACTACTTTTGTATCTAAATGTAACAATGTAACAAATAAAGAACGAAAAATAATTTTTCCACCTACCTCTACCGAAAGTATACTTTTCCGGACCTGATTGTAGGGAGCAAAGTTGTACTTTTCCTCCCTAGGGAGGAAAATATTTTTCCTCCCTAGGGAGGAAAAGTAAAAGTGACGTCATGGTATTTCATTTATGAAATGTAACTTATTGACGCCCTGTACAATATCTATTTTCTATTACGTCAGTTTCTATACATTTTAACGTTTATTTATAAAACACTCTGTATTTTGCAGAATGGTAAAAAACAGTAAATTGTTATTTTGATTTAACAATGTTTACATTATTAATTTGACTTATATTTGACAGTTGACAGTTATATTGTACGTACTTGTTAGTTTTAGTTCTAATAAATTTTGTTGGTTAGTTACATAAATAAATTAAGTAAAAATGAAAACATGACTTGTTATTTGAGGAAGGTGGAAAAACCATATGTATAACATGGGAGTAAAGTGCCTTTTCCTCCCTTGAATGATTACTGCCCTCCGCTACGCGTCGGGCAGTAAACTTCATTCTCGGGAGGAAAAGTAGCACTTTCCTCCCTTGTTATACAAATAGCTATTTCCACCTAATTCTACCGAAAGTATACTTTTCCGGACCTGATTGTAGGGAGCAAAGTTATACTTTTCCTCCCTAGGGAGGAAAAGTAAAAGTGACGTCATGGTACTTCATTCATGAAATATAACTTATTGACGCCCTGTACAATATCTATTTTCTATTACGTAAGTATCTATACATTTTAACGTTTATTTATAAAACACCCTGTATCTTGCAAAATAATAAAGAAACAGTAAATTGTTATTTTGATTTAACAATGTTTACATTAATAATTTGACTTATATTTGACAGTTGACAGTTATATTGTACCTACTTGTTAGTTTTAGTTTTAATAAATTTTGTTGGTTAGTTACATAAATAAATTAAGTAAAAATGAAAAATGACTTGTTATTGATTTGAGGAAGGTGAAAAAACCATATGTATAACATGGGAGTAAAGTGCCTTTTCCTCCTTGAATGATTACTCTAAACTTCATTCTCGGGAGGAAAAGTAGCACTTTCCTCCCTTGTTATACAAATAGCTATATCAGTAATATATTTTGCAAAAAAAGGATGTTTGAAAAAAATAGAAGCTACTTTTAATAAAATATTTTTAATATTTAATTACATAAGGTGTTCAAAATTACCTCTTAACACATTTATGCACGCCTAAAAACGATCATTGAATGAGCTACTATACGAAGCATTTTGTAAATTAACACATCGAAATACACTTTGTATTCTATTTTTCATCTCATTCCTTGTTGTTGGAAGTATTTTATAAACTTCATTATTAAGAGCAAACAGTAGCGATCAACAGGTAGCAACAAGCGCGTTCAAAGATTGCGGCTCTAATTTTGAATATTTTGTTGACATATTTAGCACACTTAGGGGTGTATTCTGTAACACTTCCGTTAAATTTTAGTGGCCTCTAAAATTTTAGCGCCCGCTAAAAATATTTTGGTATTCTGTAAATTATACATCCGTTAAAATCATAACCTAAACCGTTAAAACTCCCTCTAAATAAAAATATTTTAGAGGATGTCAAAACGTACCCGCTAAATTTTTATCAGTCCGTTAAATGTGGTTTGATTATTTTTGTTGGGTTATGTTTGTATGAATAGTACTTTGTTATTCTTGTATTATACTGGAGATAAATATTTAAAAATGGAAAATGGCTTTTTATAATGTATTTGGTGAAGAAGTACTTAATAATAAATAATAATGAAAGGTAAGTCTCATTTTTACTTTACAATTGACACATTACACCTATAAGTAACAAAATTCAAATGTTTGTTTCTTTTTGTAGAGCTGATTTCAGATTACAACATAAACACAAAGTAAATAATTGACCTGAAAGTAAATAACTACAATTACCATTTCAAAGGAAGTAGGTAATACCTACCTAAGTACCTAGAAATGTTATTGAAAAAGTGTTGGAAGTCAAAGATGTTTGTCAAAGCAATTAAATCCTATTAATGCAGGTAAAATTATTTTTAAAGTTATTGTGGAACATTACAAAACGTACCAAATGATTACAAAGGTAAAGTTTCAGAAGGTTTATAACCAGATGCAGATTAATAAGATGACCTTAATGTTATTGAAAATAGACCATTTGACCAAAATTAGTGTCGAAGGGGAGAAGAAAAAATAAGATATGCATTTTTTCAGCAATATTTTAATGTATAACTTTATAAATAAAAATGTTTAATTGGAAAATATGAGTTTTACTAAAAAATAATTAAATATAATAAGTATTATTTTCTAGGAAACTGTCATTTTCTTCTTCTTCTTAAGGTTTTTGGCCTCTAACAGTCAGTTTTCGGTCAATTTCTAGGTTAAAAGTAGTTCAAAACGATCAACGTGCGACGTTGCCGTATTTGTTCCAAAACCTTTTAGAGGATTCCTCTAAAATAATATTATTTTAGCGGTCCTCTATAATATATGTTTACAGAATGACAATCTAACCGAAAAGTTTTAGAGGACCGTTAAAAGTTAAATTTTAGAGGCCTCTTAAATTTAACGGAAATGTTACAGAATACACCCCTTATTCGTAATATAATAAAGAATGGCGGTACAGAGGGATCCCGATTTCAGGGATATGTTAGTATGTGGAAATTACTCTATAACTAAATAAAATATTGAAAAAAGGAGCCTGTACCGCCATTAAAAAAGACAAAAAAAAACACTTTCTTCAAATAAACTTTCTTATCCCGTGCCTAGATTTTGCGTCACATTGGAACTACTAAAAATCGATTTTTTTATAAAAAGAAATCAAACGTCACTTACTTGACAACATTTTGCGCCTATGATGTGTACAAATATTTATTGTTTTTGATAGTATAAACGTCACTGTCAGTGTCGAATTACCGACGCACTGTTGCCTCACTTTTGAAAGTTCGCAGAACTTTCGCAATCTTGGACCGCGTTTATTGGTACCTGTTGATCGCTACTGTGTGCTCTTAACGTAACCCCAAAAAAATCACTCTAGTTTATTAAATTTGGTGATTTGGGTGGCCACGCAACTGGTCCTTTGAAAAATGAAAATATCTGAGAGTCTCAGAAAATGCTGAGAAAATAGGCTGAGAGGCAAAATTATTGAGAGGCTCATAAAAACCCGACTTATGTCCTTTCTCTTTGATAACAATATTTTATCACAAAATCAGTTCGGCTTCTTAACTAATAAATGTACAACTGATGCCATGTTTTCTGTACTTCACCAGGTTTACCAAGCACTAAACAGTAATCTTTATACTGCCACTGTTTCCTGTGACTATTCCAAAGCTTTTGATTGTGTAAATCACAACATTTTGATTAAAAAACTTAATTACTATGGAATTCGAGGTATTTCTTTGAATTGGTTCAAATCTTACTGAGATAATAGGAAACAATTGGTTAGAGCAAATGATACTGACTCTAGTCTCAAAAACATTATATGTGGAGTACCACAAGGTTCAGTATTGGGTCCTCTACTTTTCCTTATCTTTACAAATGACATCACTAATTTAAAAATCGATGGAAAAATTTTTCTTTTTGCTGATGATACCAGTATCACTTGGAGCAACTCAACTACTGCAAACTCTTCATGCAACTATAACTTCTGATCTTCTTACGATAAAAACCTGGTTTGACTCTAATTTACTCTCATTTAACGTAGATAAAACGGTAGCATTATCATATAAAAGTGCTCTTCAACCCCTGCTTGTGAATAGCAGCCAGATCTCTACCGTTGATTCTGTAAAATTTCTTGGTATCCTTTTAGACAGCAACCTCAAATGGTCCCTTCATATCGATTTGTTAAGTAAGAAACTCGCCTCGGCCTGCTATGCCATAAGATCTGTTTCGAAGGAACTCAATTTAGCATCTTCTAAAATAACATATTTTTCTTTATTCGAGTCTCATCTTCGATATGGTCTTCCTTTTTGGGGGTCTAGTACAGCTGCCCAATTTGATGTTATTTTCAAATTACAAAAAAGAGCAATAAGATATCTGTTTGGCCTTAGAAGAACAAACCATTGCAGCAGTTACTTTAATGATCACGAAATTTTAATCCTTCCATCTTTGTATATTTTAGAAACTGTTTGCTTAATTCGTAAACACATGCATGTCTTTCCAGCAAGGCCTCATCATGACTACTCCACCAGAAATTCAACTTTTGATGTCTATTTACCGATCCCGTCTTCTGAGTTAGTAAAGAAATCTATACTATATTCCGCCAAAAAACTATACAGCCATCTCCCTTTACAACTCAAATCTGCAACATCCTTTCTCAAGTTCCGTAAAATGACAAAAGCTCATTTATCTAAAAGACCATATTATTCAGTAGAAGAGTTTCTTAATGACTAACTAAGAAATCACAGTAATGTACAAGTAACTAAAGTGTATTTATCTATATTTGGGTGTCACATACAGCAGCTTAAACTTATTAGTTCCTTTGTTTGTGTTTTATTATATTTTATGTTGTATGTTCAATTTTGCAATTTATAGTAATTTTGCAATATATTGGTTTGTGTTTGTGTACTTCACTTTTTTAACTTGTTTATATTTTTTTTATTGACGATTTATCTAATTTTATAAAATTGTATTTGTTATTGTTATGTATATCTTTTTCGTGAATCTATGTTAAACTTTGTCCATAAAATTGTATAATTTTCAGTGACAATAAAGCATATTTCTATTCTATTCTATTCTATCTCGAAAACTAATAAATTTAGACATAGCGAATGTTATCTTAAAATTAAAGTACGGTAATGGTACTTTTCACTAATGATATAAAATACAAGGTGTTCCATTTAAAATTACTGAGAAAATAATGTACTTGCGTTTTGACTCACCCTGTATTTGACATAAAGAAAATTAGCAATATCAATCATTCTTGAAAATTTTGACGATACGTAAAAAAATATGGCATTAATAAACCATTACTGTTTTGCTTATTTTTATTTATACAGGGAGTTGAACTTGTTACGATTTTCATATAAATTTGTTTATAACTTTGTAAATACCCTATAAAACATAACACACCTTTATATATTTTTGACAAAGAAGTTAACAGAATTTCGAATTTAAAATAAAATATAGGGTGTTCCATTTAGAAAACCAAAAGTTTGGTCTGCCACTGTGTTATCGAACATCCTGTAACATTCTAACTAATTTTGTAATGTGAAGCTCAAAGGTGGCTAAAATTTTTGTTATCAACTTTTATTGCTATCCATTACTATAGCGGATCTATTTTGCTTTACCCCACTAATCAATCACCCGTATTTATATCGTTTAATAATTTTAACTGTACTAATATACAAGTGTTTCCTTTACATTTTAAAATGACCACTTCATAATGAATAATGCAATGGATAAATACCAGTAAGTGCTTATCGTAAAAGCGGCTACTCGAATGTCTTAAACATGAGGGTACATAAATATATACTAGGGTGGGCCGAAAAAAATTTTTATTTTTTTTAAGTTGTAATACAGCGGAAAACTTGCGAATTATAATTAGAAACAAAATTAAAAAAAAATTCAAAATCGGTTAATATCTTCCGGTCCCGCATTAGCCTTAAAGTTTGACTATTTTTTAAAAAAACTTCATTTCTCTTATTTTGTGGAAAAAATTTTTTTATATTTATTTTTTAACGTAATAGTTATTTATGCGTTGAGATAGACCCTAAGAACATTGTGTTTTAATTTGATTGTGATTACTGGATATCTTCCGGTCCCGCATAAGCTTTAAAATATGCCGAAATATTGAAATTTCAACATTTTTTCGTATTTTTGGAATTTGATGTTGTTCTGATTTCCTTGTGGCATTTTTATAATTACGTATTTTTTTATGGGAAATAAGCCACAATTTTACTAAAAAATGAATTTATTAACGTTTCGAAGCCCAAATCGGGTTTCGTTGTCAAAATACAAAATACTATTGATATATTGATATATTTACCAATAGTATTTTGTATTTTGACAACGAAACCCGATTTGGGCTTCGAAACGTTAATAAATTCATTTTTTAGTAAAATTGTGGCTTATTTCCCATAAAAAAATACGTAATTGGAATTTGATAATTAATTGTTTTTTAAAAGTAATAGTAATCGTTTATATTCACACAAACCTATTGTAGGGAATTTAGGGGTTGAAAACTGGGATAATTCGAAGAATTGAATTATATTTAAGGAGGCCCGTCCAATGGGCAATTTGCCTGCTCCACTTTAATGAGCTGCCGTTCCGGCACCTCTTTGAACATCTAGATGGCAAAACAACCGGGCCTAGTACTTCAAGAGGACCAATCGGTGAAAAACTTGTTGCCTGTCAAAAACTGCCGGTAATTAACTTCCAGTCTATAGATTGTCAGATACAGGAGGTAGACAGAAAGGTTCTCAGCAAGGATCAACAGTACCTACTTGATATCTCCACTGCGATAAAATCTGAGACATGTAAAGGGGATTTATCTGTACGAGATCCCGGACACTTATCACACTCGAGGCGGTTGACCAAAGCAAATAGAACTTTGCGACTTTACATAAGTGAAGAAACCCCTCACCTGAACTTCAAGAGCTATTGTTTATCTTGAAATCGTATATGCCAATGTGGTTTGCTATCCGAAAAGCAAAAACTTTACAGATGGTCCAAAGCTTGTTTACCAAGTAATTGAATCAACGAGATATTTGCTCGAGCGTTTGCTTGCTGTTATAAACCGAGTGATTGAGCGAAATGGTTATTTTTCCCACCCCGAAAATTTGATGTTGGCAATTATTGAGGACGACAATAAACTGATAAGACAGCTCGGACTTCGTCGAATTCTAAAGGCAAGGCAAATAGATTCAAAAAGGAAGAAAGTACGGACATTCACACCGCCGAAAATCAACTTTGATGCTCAAGAGTACTCAGATATTGTCAACTGGATGAACTGCGACTTATCTTCTCCCCCACTGTTGGCCAAGGTCAGTGATGAAGAGATAAAATCGTACATCAACAGTGACTCCATCCTTAACTGGAACATTAATTACAAGAAATTCCCAGTTCACACACAGGCAGTTGAGCGTTGTGTGAAACTAGTGACAGAAGCTTCGGGCAAAGTTTGTGGCGCCGAAGCTAGAGACGGATTTATCAGAAGTACTCTATTGTCGCGATCAGCCATGCCAGATTTCGCCAGTAAATCAGATTTCAAAGTACCTTCTTCAGCTACAAAATAGAGGCAATAATGCAGACAATTAACTAATAATTGTATATTGTACTTTTTTTATAATAATACAGATATAAGTCGAAAGGTTCTATGCTCGTTGGTATTTATAATCCCTATCATGTCAATCAGTCATAACTAAAGAAATTCTGCTTTTATAATTAGGCTTATTTAGCAAACAGAAATGTTTTTTAAAAAAATATCGTAACTTGAACGATTTAAAACTAATTAAACATAAGAAAAAAAAATTCGTAAAAACTGTAAATTTCCAATATTTTGGCATATTTTGGAGCTTATGCGGGACCGGAAGATATCCAGTAATCACAATCAAATTAAAACACAATGTTCTTAGGGTCTATCTCAACGCATAAATAACTATTACGTTAAAAAATAAATATAAAAAAAAAATTTCACAAAATAAGAAAAATTAAGTTTTTTTTTAAATAGTCAAACTTTAAGGCTAATGCGCGACCGGAAGATATTAACCGATTTTGAAAATTTTTTTTTATTTTGTTTCTAATTATAATTCGCAAGTTTTCCGCGGTATTACAACTTAAGAAAAAATAAAAAAAAATTTCGGCCTACCCTAATATATACCTACACCAAACATTTATATCGCCACTTTTTTGGACGGTAATAGAAATGTGGAGGCAAGTTTACTATTTTGCATTTATTTTGGCATATAAAATAAACCCAAGTTCGGCCATGATCAAGTATTTCGGACACAAAGATAAACATCCACTACCTGAAGTCTGTCGAAAGATATTTACAAATAACTGTATTTTAAGTAGCTGTTAAAATTGTTTAAAACATGACTTTCAATAAATAAAAATTGTTGCTATTATTATAATGTTTTGTTAACTTTTCAACTTACATTATGTAGAGCTTCTGACGCAATCAAAACTAATACATATTTATATATTTTTAAAACCAATATATTATTTAGGAAGGAATGTGATAGCGGACTTAATGTGAAAGAAAAATTTTAAAAATATTTAGATTATTCATGTAAATTAGACAGGCATGGATCACAAAATTAACAGGTCTCACTATATCTGCGGAACAATTCAAAGAGCAATAGACACTAAAAAACGAAACCATACGATGCAAAAGCCTATAAAAAAATAGCCTTCGGATTTTTCTTTATGTACCATGTTCTTCTAGAATGTTGGTTGCCGCTATCTTAATTTTATTCACTGCTATCCTAAATAGCATGCTTGTATCAACACCATACCAATCTCTGGACTGCGTTTGCCTGCTATTTTTCCTTGCATAATATTTTTTATGCACGACCTCGGGTAAAGTCCATATTATGTATACATTTGGCGGGTGTAAAGTGCCACTTTAGCTCCCGTGGGCTTCTTTATCGCCAGTTGGACGGTAATGTTAGATGTATCGTATATTTTCTTAGATTTAGCGGGTAGTGAACTTAATTTTTCCACCTACCTCTTCCGAAAGTATACTTTTCCGGACCTGATTGTAGGGAGCAAAGTTGTACTTTTCCTCCCTAGGGAGGAAAATATTTTTCCTCCCTAGGGAGGAAAAGTAAAAGTGACGTCATGGTATTTCATTCATGAAATATAACTTATTGACGCCCTGTACAATATCTATTTTCTATTACGTAAGTATTTATATATTTTAACGTTTATTTAAAAACACTCTGTATTTTGCAGAATGGTAAAAAACAGTAAATTGTTATTCTGATTTAACAATGTTTACATTAATAATTTGATTTATATTTGACAGTTGACAGTTATATTGTACCTACGTGTTAGTTTTAGTTCTAATATATTTTGTTGGTTAGTTACATAAATAAATTAAGTAAAAATGAAAAAATGACTTGTTATTTGAGGAAGGTGGAAAAACCATATGTATAGCATGGGAGTAAAGTGCCTTTTCCTCCCTTGAATGATTACTGCCCTCCGCTACGCGTCGGGCAGTAAACTTCATTCTCGGGAGGAAAAGTAGCACTTTCCTCCCTTGTTACACAAATAGCTATTGCATGTTCTGCTGCTTTAAAAATTTCCGGTGGTATTCCAGAAAATGTTTCATCGTCACTAGTTTCCATTATAAAAGAACTTCTTATACGCCAGTCAATGGGAGCAAAAATAGGATATTATCTTCGAATTCTATCCTACTGCATGGATTTTAATGAAATTTCGGGAATAGCCTCTACTTATCTCCTAATTTAAAGTCTACCCTATGTTGATGTGTGCTTTTATCTTGGGGGTGGTTCCCACCCCTTCTCGGAGGTAGAAAATTTCTTGGTTGAAATAACCACGGAGAAGAATAAAGAACTTAATTGTAAGTAAAAATTGTTCTATAATGTTTTTTCGAAAACTTAATATTTTTTGAGTTATTCGTGGTTGAAAATTGGCAATTTTCATTGAAACATAACACCTTTTCGAACGGTTTTTTGCAAATATCTTAAAAACTATGCATATAACTAAAAAAACTATATAAAACATTTTTGTATCTTATAAAAAACCAAAGAGACTAGCTCCTTCATAAATCTTCTAGTTATAATATAAAAAGAGATATGGCAGGTGAAAATAGTTTGTTTGATATTGTTGTATATTAACTTGAAATAACACACAAATGGTCGATTTTAGGTGTATAATGTTACCAACACCTTTTGTAGTGCTTAAAAAGATCTTTAAAATGAGCAATATTAAAGGTACACTTCATTCAAACTAAGCGAGATATGCTGCAAAGGAATTGATGATGAATGTATTTTAAGAAAGAATGATAACTGTATTTAACCTCTCATCCACCAGAATTTTAATGCATCATTTTACTTCTACAATACCTTTTATTTTAGTATTATAGAAAGGTTCAAAAAGTTGGACGGGTTTAAAATGAATGGTTTTTGAAAAAGAAAAGTAAGATCAATTTATAGAGCGCATTTTTAAATTTCCTTAAAAATCTTCTTTTTCTACATGTAACTTGAAAATGATAAGAGATACAATAATGAAACATAAAACAAAGCTTTAACTCAACAAAATCATACATTTTTGTGTGGTACCTTTGTTTCGTATATCTTATCATTTTCGAGTTACATGGAGAAAGAGGAAGATTCTTAAGAAAATTTAAAAATGCGCTCTATAATTTGATATTATTTTCCTCAAAAACTATTCATTTTACACCAGTCCAACTTTTTGAGCATAGAAATAACACTATAGTAAAAAGTATTATAGAAGGAAAACGATGCATTTAAATTCTGATGGATGAGGGGTTAAATGTACTTCTCATTTTTTTTTTATTCCATTAGTCATCAATTTATTTGCAGCATATCTCGCTTACTTTGAATGTAATCTACATTTAATGTGGCTCGTTCTAAAGGTCTTTTTAATCGCTACAAAAGGTATTGGTAGAATTATACAACTAAAATCGACCGTTTCTCTTTTCTTTCAAGTTGAATACACCGATTTCAGCATGCACCACAAAAACAAATTCTTCTCACCTACCATATCTCTTTTTGTAATATAACTAGAAGATAAACGAAGGAACGAATCTCTTTGTTTTTTTTTATAAGCTACAAAAAAGTTTTATATAGTGGTTTTCGTTAGATGCATAGATTTTAAGGTATTCGCAAAAAACCGCCCGAAAAGGTGTCATTTTTCAATAAAAACGGCCAATTTTCAACCACGAATAACTCAAAAATTATTGAGTTTTCAAAAGAAAATTATTGAACACTTTTTGCTTAGAATTAGGTCTAGGCACTTCCGTGGTTATTTTAACCGAAAAATTTTACACCCACGAGAAGGGGTGGGAACCACCCCTAAGATAAAAGCGCACATCGACGTAGGGTAGACTTTGATTCTTGAACTATTCTCTACTTATTGTGAAAATATCAAGTAAATCGATGTAGTAGGATGGAATTCGGAGCCAAATAACCTCATTGAAAAATGTGCCCTATTAAAAAATGTGTTATGAAACTTTCAATACGATAAATAATGGCGACTTACTATTCTTGACTTATTTACTTTGTTGCTAGGGTAACGCGAACATAGTTATAGAGATTACTGTTCTATCATATTATTATTTCTTACACATATTTCTTTCAATATGACATTTTTTATTAACTAGCCAATACAAATGATTCGGTGAATTGTTATACAGGATGAATTTTAATAGATTGGGCTATAAAATTCATACAAATTTGAAACGGTATTTATAATAAAATGCTCGCAAAAGATGGAAAGAAAAAGAAGCATTAAGAAATAATCACTAAGACGATCGTGCAAGGAATTTTGTATCTTTATTAATAAATGATCATTAAAACAGTCGAGCATAAAAATTTGTATGTATCTCGGGCGTAAACAGCGATTATGGACCTTACGTGTTAATAGCCCTCGCCTATCGGCTCGGGCTCTTACTTTCACGTCGCGGTCCATAAACGCCTATTTTACGCCCTTGATACATAAATAACTAGTATCCACCCTTATTTCGGAACTGTCATTGCATGTCCTCGATACTCGATATCCCCGCTGTCTATTCTTAATGATTTTTAAAATCTCAGTAGTCTTGCTCAAATGTTCTGGTATTGTTGAATTTCGAATCTTCTCCTACGGAACTTTTAAAATTCTTTTATAGCACCACATTTCGAAAGCCTCAAAGCGATTTTGATCAATTTTCTTCACAGTTTAAGATTTACTTGACACCATAAAGTAAAACCGAGAACATGTAGCAACGAAGTCGGCGGATCCTTAATGCCAATTTTAGGTTTGTGTTACATAATACTATGGATATCCTTTTAATAGCCTTGCCAACGCTTTGATTACAAAACAAATAAAAGGGTGCTGTACAGTTCGTTTAAGTCTCTGTATATGAATCGGAATCAATATGATCTTACATGTTTCGATATGCCCTAGCTCATCAGAGGTCTGTGTAGAATCCGAATTCATTAAGAGAAATTTAAACGAATGTGTATTTGAACTTCACACTTTAACCGAGCAACTACAACAGTGCCATCTACTCTGATGATTATGAATGAAACAGTCTTGAATTTGTCTTGAACGAAACAGTCTTTGTGATGTATGAGATGTTACGTGCATTTAGGCAAGGCTTTTGCCGAAGTCCTATAGCCAATTTTAACATGGAAAATCATAGACCAGAAATGTGTATATTTATTATAAGATACACAATAAAATTAGTAATCAAATAAGGACATATATTAAAAATATTGGAAATACTGATTGAGGAAAAATGGAATAGGGGAGTGCAATTAGAACGAAAAGATACAACGTTTCGGAAAAAATCAAACAAGGTTATATTTTTCTAAAACTTTTTTGTTACTGTATAAATATGTTAAAGTAAAACGTTCTACTCACAAATTTCGCCGCTAATTGTTTATTAATTGTTTAAACAATAACAATTGTTTTGTATAAATAATGTTAAGAATATGGGTCAATTCAACATTTTATTTTGATAAAAAATGTTTTTATTATATTTTTGATTATGCTGAACCCGAATCTGACATTACAATTTACAAATTCAAAATGGTGGATTCAAAATGGCGGATTTTTTCCTAAAAATCCTTAAAAAGTAGTTGTAAAATCCGAATTTTTTTTATAAAACGTGTTTGTTTACATATATGTGGATATTTTTGAGAGGTTGCTGAACCTGAATCAAATTTTGATAATTTAAATTATAAAATGGCAGATCAAAAATGGCGGATAACTTAAAAAATGGTTGTAAAATCATAATTTCGTTACAAAATGTATTTATTTCTACATATATTTATTTTTGAGAGCTTTGATAAACCTAACTTAAATGTTAACATTATAAACTATAAAATGGTGGATCCAAAATGCGGATTTTCTAAAAAAAAACATAAAAAAGAACATTTTTCTAAAACATTTATTGTCTTTATTTTTAACAGGTTGTTGAATCTGAATTAAAGATTAAAAATTTAAATTTTAAAATGGCGGATCGAAAATGGCGGATATTTAAATGAAAAACAAGTAGAATCCAATCAAACCAATATGGAATTTCATTCTAAAAAAAAAAGATAAACAAATAATTTTCACAATAATATTAAAAATTTAAATGTATTAGAAAGAATATTTAAAAAAAACAAATTTTCGATTAGAAGGATATGATTACATATTGGAACATAGTTTTTAATTCCAAACCACTTTCGTTTATAAGAATTTTCGATATTGTGAAATATAAAGGTACTTTACTCTTGAGTGAAATTCTTATTTTTTGACATAGCCCGTATAAAATTAACGAAATTTGATATTTGATGGTTGTATCTTATGTTATATATGATGCAGAGTATTTTATAAAGAATAACTTTTTTTCGTAAAACTGATATTAAAAAAGTTATCAATAGGTTCCTAGTTACGCAGACATACTGTATAAGAGCTAAAAAAAATTTTTTTGTTGAACATTTTTTATTGGTAAAGCTTATTATTAAATGTATTTTAGGTAAATTCTACAGAAAAAAGTTTTGATCACTCTGTATATACATTTTTTCGGCTGGTAATTTTCGGTTTTTGTATTACATTTTTGTTATCTTTCTTAGTTTTCTCAAAAAGAAATTGTTCATTTCATTTTTAAACTAAAATAATTCAGTGTTTTTTAAAGATTACATCCCAAGCTTTAAAAAAATAGCAAAAAAATTGTAGTATATTTATTTAAACTTGAGTAATACCGTCTTAGATTGGTGGGAATTCTGTAAAACTACGAAGTTTTCAAAAATTACATTTTTTGAGACATCGTATTATTTGAATTAAATTTTTGAGATTTTTTTTGAATGAAACATCGTTTAGTAAGATGATTGAGAGGTAAGTTGTGCAAATTTGAGAGTTTTATAAATAAAATTGTATTAGTTACACATTTTTAAATCATTTTTAAACAAAATCCATGTAAGGCTCATTTTCCGCCCACACCGTACTTATGTCCATACATTTTATTTCTTTTTATTACAACCATAAGATAGCTTATTTCGTCTTCTTTCATGTCCAATTTGTAAAATTTCTTTTGATCCATTAGTTAAAGAATTACATTAAAAAAACTCAACCGTGCACTTCTTCCAACGCTAGTTTACAGTGCGCCAATGTGTGTGAGAAGGGTGACTTTAGCGTTATAAATAAAAAATTACAGAAGCTAGAGATTTAATTTTAGAAAAATCTTAATATAAGGTTTTTTTTGTAAAATTTTCTGAATTTTTCAATGGTCAAGTCAGTTTTTTTCTAAAAATTATATTTTCGGAGTTATTTAAAAAAACATTTAACTTCGCTGTTCATTTGTTTAATAAAAGATGAAGCACCCACTTCTCGAGTAGAACTTTTTGATATGTTGTTTATTAAACATTTCTTGATGAAACTACAAAAAGTTTTTTCTTGTTTGATTTTCTCCGAAGTGAAAATCTAAATGCACTCACTCTGCTTCTCAATTCTTGTGTACTAATAATATAATAATATAAAAATTTATAATATTTACATTTGGCATTATTTTGCAGGATCATCTTTCGTTACTGAATCAGATCTAACGCATTTCTTTTACAACCAAGCTAACCCTTCCGAAGGTATTCGAACTGATATCTCCAACTCTTCTGATGTGGTTCGAGCTGGCTTTTCACCACAAAAGGATACTTTTTTCTACGTTCATGGATGGAATGACTACTACACCTCGAACAAAACCGTCCAAAAAGTTGTGAGAGCTGTGTTAAAAATCCACGATGTTAACTTGTTTGTATTGGATTGGTCACTGGCATCGAATAACTCATTTTATTTCGGTTCTATTCTACAGATGAAAAGGGTGGGTCACTTTTTGGGAGATCTGATGGAGAAATTTGCTAAAACTGGTGGCCTTGATCTTAATAGAACTACACTATGCGGGCATTCATTGGGTGGTCATGTGGCTGGGATTGCTGGTACTCATTTAGGAGGAAGACTTTACCAAGTAGTGGGTAAATATAAGAATAAATTTAGCTATTTAAAATTCTGATAGGTACAAGATTATGATCAACCATTAATTCGGTACGGCAAAATTTTTGCATAGTTGTTTGTGACGATAATATAATCCTATCGTCTACAGTACGCCTATGTATTAAGCAAAGCGTGTTTTTATATTGTCTCTTGCATTTTAAAAGGCGGAATATAAATACTTTCGATTATTTTCTGTGTGCTGAACGGAGAATAATCAACAAGATATAATACGTGAGTTAAACGTATTCCAACCATATTTCTAAACCTTCCGAACCTCGTCGTCTTGGCGAGCTGAGCGATTTGGACGGTTCACAACACCATCCCCTACGCGAGCTGAGCGTAGATCCTTACATGTGTTACCCTCTGGTGAGTTGAGCGAGATTTTCTCTCCTTACATACCTATTTTACGTTAATAAATAAATTTGACGCCTAATCCACTCGATCGTCGTTTAGTATCATTATTCATGTATTAAATATCGTCATTGACCCGAGCTTTACGAGTGTGCCATATGTAGATTGTAAAAATATTTTGATAACGAAACGAAATTAATAAGTAATTAACGCTAATTCTCTTATCTTTTTTATGTTTGGTTTTAAAATAAATGCCTTAAAAAACCAATCACATCTTTGACAGAAATTGTTACCCGAGTTCATCATATGTTTCAAATTGATAATATTTATTAATCTCATTATCATGGAAATTTAAAATTTTCTTGGTTATGCTATTTTTCCTCATTCATTCTTCTTCTTTAGGTATCATCTCCTTAGCGCAGGTTGGCGATGACTTCTGCAAAGTCTTCTCGATTTTGAGTTTTTCTTATTAAACCTTGAAAGTTTAATCCTATCCATTATTTGATATTGCGTAGCCAGGTCATTTCTTATCTACCCGCATCTGCCTTCTATTTTCCCTTATATAATAAGCTGAAGGAAGCTATACCTGTTGTATCTAAATATGTGTCCAAGATCAGATGTTTTACGTTTCTTGATAATTTCTGTGAGTTCACGTTCTCTATTCATACGCCTTAAAACCTCTTCATTTCTAACGCGGCCGGCCCATGAAATTTTCAGCATACGACGAAATAGCCACATCTCAAAGATCTCTAAACGTCATAACGAGCTGACTGTTACGTCCAAGCTTCCACGCCGTGTAATAGTACACTATCCGCTGTGAGCTCGTACGTAGAGGGGATATTTACAAATTCTCGAGCGTCAGTAGTGGCAAGTCTGTAAACGTTTACCGGAAATTTGACATAAATGTCAAAGTGATTAATGTAAAATTAAAATTAAAAACATTAATTACAAAAAAATATTAGTTGGTCAAAGCTGTGGTATATAGTTTTGCCTTAAATATACTTATGTTTTAAATACTGAATTTAAGTTTTTTTAATGTTCCGTAATATGTAATTATAATTTAATCTAAAAATCTTAGCGCCATCTACACGATAATTGTGAAAGTATCCGAAGTAAGAAATTCATATTTTATCAATAGACCGTCAAAATGATTAGCAAAATCTTAAAAAAATCGATTACAATTTAATTAATTTTTTGCGTTGTAAATGTTAAGCGATAACAATTAAATAATAAATTTAAAAATTACCGGTGAAAGATAATTCCAGTAATCCGCTAGGAGCGCCACCAGCGAAGCTCAGAGCGTATTGGCTCTGAGCTTCGATGGTGTCGCTCCTAGCGGTTACTAATTCAACTTTTACCGGTAATTTTTAAATTTATTATTTAATTGTTATCGCTTAATATTTACAACGCAAAAAAGTAATTAAATTGTAATCGATTTTTTAAAGATTTTTCTAATCATTTTGACGTTCTATTGATAAAATATCAATTTCTTACTTTGGATACTTTGACAATAATTGTGTAGATGGCGCTAAGATTATAATAGATTATTTATAATTATATATTACGGAACATTAAAAAAACTTAAATTCAGTATTTAAAACGTAAGTATATTTAAGGTAAAAATATATACCACAGCTTGGCCAACTAATATTGTTTATAATTAATGTTTTTAATTTTAATTTTAAATTAATCACTTTGATATTTATGTCAAATTTCCAGTAAACGTTTACAAACTTGTCACTACTGGCGTTCGCGAATTTGTAAATATCCCCTCTACGTACGAGCTCACAGCGTATATACGCTGTGAGCTCGTACGTAGACGGGATATTTACAAATTCGCGAGCGCCAGTAGTGGCAAGTCTGTAAACGTTTACCGGAAATTTGACATAAATGTCAAAGTGATTAATTTAAAATTAAAATTAAAAACGTTAATTATAAAAAATACTAGTTGGTCAAAGCTGTGGTATATATTTTTACCTTAAATATACTTACAAATGCTGAATTTAAGTTTTTTTAATGTTCCGTAATATGTAATTATAAATTAATCTGCGCCATCTACACGATAATTGTGAAATTATCCGAAGTCAGAAATTCATATTTTATCAATAGAACGTCAAAATGATTAGCAAAATCTTAAAAAAATCGATTACAATTTAATTACATTTTTGCGTTGTAAATATTAAGCGATAACAATTAAATAATAAATTTAAAAATTACCGGAGAAAGTTGAATTAATAATCCGCCAGGAGCGACACCAGCGAAGCTCAGAGCGTATACTGTTATGCTCTGTATTTTCTCTCTGTGATCAGATTGATCAGCATATTCTTATTTTGATTAATTAATTAATTATTTTAATTACTACTTATGGAAAACAAAACCAAAATTAAATAAAACTTTTTGGAGGAGTTTTGGTTTCAGTAGTGTCTACGTATTGTATTAATGTAGTTTAGATCCAGGTTCTTTTTTTCAAGCATTATTTTGGCTGATCATGTTTGACTTTTTGTATTTGTCATACCTCTTTACTTTTGACAAAGGTTAGATTTTATATTGTTTTAGATTTACAGCTGCATGTGATCTATTTATTTTTAGGTTTGGATCCAACGTCAATCCTGTTGACTGCCTTTCAATCATTTAATCCAATATCCAAATCTAGCGGTCAGTTTGTACAGATTATTCATACGAATGCACTTTTTTATGGGAACTTTGTAGCAACTGGCCATGCCGATTATTATATCAATGGTGGATGGGTGCAGATACCAGAATGTGGTCTTAATGACGTTGAAGCATGTTCACATTTAATCTCCATCGACTATTACGCTGAGTCATTGGTAACGGGAAATTTTATCGCAAACAAATGCGGCGTTAATTTGTTGATCTTTCATGGATTTTGCCATAAGGCTTCTTATATGGGGGAATATCAATTGGACAGAAAGTAAGTAAACTATTTATCGCTCCCATGTTTTACTGTAATTTTTTTTTTATTATCCAAGCTCAAAAATCCACTGCTGAACAAAGGTCCCTTCTCCGTATTTCTACCCGCCTATCTAGCGCCACTATCATCAGTCTATAGTCTGGGAAGATTATCGGAGAATAGGTCATTTTTGGGAAAAGTTATTTACCGGCAATTTTATTGTTGGAATCGAATCTTATGATTGTATATATTAATAATATAGGTATATGCAAAGCTCGCAGATACTGTTCTACTTTTTTTAGAAACAAAATGGCGCCCGAAAATCGTCTTTTTTTTTAATATTTGCTCTATAACTTCAAAGATTTTAACTTTACATCAAAAACACCCAAATAAAAATTCACCGTAATTAAATTCTGCACAGAGAGTGTTTTTCCCGATTTACTTCGACGAAAATTTTTCTCGCAAAATGCGGGTTTTTCCAACAAAATCTTTAATTTTCAACTAAAATTTTAGATAAGTAATTGTTTATCAATAATTAAATAACTTTGTAACATAAAAGCTCCTTTCGTATAGACAACAATTCCAGAAGCCGATGTAAATTGAATGAACAGTTTAGCAACAATTGAATTGTTAATTAAAAATTTACGGTCGCTATAATAACCACAATAATTACGAAACGTAAGAATATTTATGATTTTTGTATAAAAAGGCACTGTACCTATCTAATGTACTTTACAGAATTGAAATTGGACTATTTAAGCGGCCTCAGGAATATTTTAAAATTGTGAACAATTTTTTGGCGTATAAACAAATAGAACATCTCGAGAAATATTAAATTAAATTAAATCATGAAAACGGTATTAGAAAAAAAGCAGCAGTATGCTTCTTCTGAAAGAAAAAACGTTTAATTGTATTGAGTAGCAGCAGTATGCTTCTTCTGAAAGAAAAAACGTTTAATTGTATTGAGTGGTTCCTGAGATACAACCGGTCAAAGTTGACCGGCATTTACGGCAAAGAATAAACAATAGGATCATAATTTTCGAACCATTACCTTTTTATTTTTGTCCTCTTTCTCCACATTAATTTTCATATCTTTAAATTACTCATAACATATATTATTATAATCAAAACTATCGATATTACGAGTGAAAATTGACAAAAATAGCAAAATTCCAATCAAAAATAAGGTTGTAGTAAATGTAATCTAAATAAGTTCAAAATTGGTATATGTTAAAAAAATGCATTTTCTTGGCTTCCTATGGAGCAATTTTCTTCATTCTTTTTTTGTTCCCAAGTAACTCGAGTAGAGCCATCTAACTAACGCATTATTAAATGTCAAAGTTGCTTTTGTATAGTTATAATAAAAAAATTAATTTATTAATTTTTTTTAAATTTGTTTAAATAAAGATTGTTTAAATAATTATACAGCTTTCAAATGAGAATATTTGTGTTTTTAACGTTAAAAGTTACAATTGTAGTAAGCTTATCTAAAAAACAGTCCACAACTGGAAAAAATATGTAGTTTTCTTTTCTTATAAATAAATTAATCTATTATACCAAAACAAAAGAAAGTTTGACATTTAATAATACGTTAGTTAGATGGCTCTACTCGAGTTACTTGGGAACAAAAACTAATGAAGAAAATTGCTCCATGGGAAGCCGAGAAAATGCATTTTTTTAACGTAAACCGATTTTGAACTTTTAGGTTAAACGTAAATCTTCAAGATTTTACAGTACAATAAGAACAAAATGCTATAAATAGCTACATATTAATGATGAAGTGTATGCATCTCTATACTATATAATGTAAACTAGCTGATTCTTCCTCCTTCCTGTTTTCTGGTCAGTCCGTTGTTTTCTATGTCCTGTATTTAAGCTTATGATGGCTTGTGTAAAGCCGAAACGCGTCCTTTTATGATTTTTAACAATAATAAATAACCTTGTTGTACCTCTTCGAGTTTTTTTTGTAACTGGTTACCTCGAGACCACATTTGAGTAATATGGATACTTCTCTTCATGTGATATCAAAAGGTGTTCTATCAATCACGCATGGTCTGCTTATTCAATAGTTTATAGATGTTTAAAAATCTTATTTCCACTTCGAAAATGTTACGATTATTGTCGAATCGATGCTATTTATTTAAATTTACCTATTTGACCTGTATTATATATTTTTTTCCTAATACAGAAACATTTCAGATATAATCCGGCTCTCACTATTGTTTTTAGGGCGAGAGGTTCCTACTATTTGGATACTAATGCAAAACCACCATATGCAAAGGGATAAAAACGAGTGCCTCTATTCAGAAAAAATATGTCTAATAGTAAACACACAGTAGATTTTTATTTATTTTTTTTTTTGTATTTTTGTAACTAAATAAATTAAATCTCAGACCATTGTTTTTGTTGAGAATATTTTCCACAGTACTCAACAAAATAGACTAAATGGAAATAAAACAAATGTCAGAACCATATGTGGCAATGATAAACATCAACGTAGATAGGTAGTATCACCAAAAACAATGAAGAAACACTTGCACACTCCTGCAGAAAATTTTATTGGGGAGTAGGTAATTTGTGTCCTGGAAATACATAGAAACAGATTAATACATAGACTAATTGAAAATTCAAAAACAGCTTATGTTTCATTTAGGTTCAGACGTGATGCACCATCCCCATACGCATGTTTCTGTCTCTCTAGACGTGTTCAGTGTGGCTACATGAACACCTGTGAATCGAAACGAAACCAAGCTGCCTATTTAAGACTCGATTCTAGATCCTGACCCGAATATTAGCGACGTGTAATTTGTGTTGCCTATATAAACTTTTGAATCGCGAAACGGGCCTGGGCTTGGGCCTGGATTCCGTGCACTGTAGATATCTACAGTCGCTTTCTATCGATGTCAATTTTCATGAAAATATTTGAATTTTTAGCTTTAATTGAATTATTTTCTAGTTTTGCTAGGTTATACTCTAATTGATGCTGAAGTGACACTTAGTAAAACAAGAAAATATTTGAATTAAAACTAAAAATTCAAATATTTTCATGACAATTGCCATCGACAGAAAGCGACTGTAGATATCTACAGTGCACGGAATCTAGGCCCTGGATTCCGTGCACTGTACTACACGTCGTCGCTTTCTATCGATGTCAATTTTCGTAAAAATATTTGAATTTTTAGCTTTAATTGAATTATTTTCCAGTTTTGCTAGGTTATACTCTAATTGATGCTGAAGTGACACTTAGTAAAACAAGAAAATATTTGAATTAAACTAAAAATTCAAATATATTGACATTGATAGAAAGCGATCGGCGCGATGTCAATATATTTTAATTTTTAGTTTTAATTCAAATATTTTCTTGTTTTACTAAGTGTCACTTCAGCATCAATTAGAGTATAACCTAGCAAAACTAGAAAATAATTCAAATAAAGCTAACAATTCAAATATTTTTACGAAAATTGACATCGATAGAAAACGACGTGTAGATATCTATAGTGCACGGAATCTAGGCCCTGTTTATTATCGGTGGCATATTATGTAGTTCACTATTCCTGCCTTTTTTTTTCGCAATAAAACTAGCATTTGTTTTAAGCTCTATTTTATTCTTCCAAGAAATAAAGTCATCATGGTTGGAAAACTCTATTGTATCCAGGGCCGCGCCGTTCACGTGTGCAATGTGTGCGGCGCACACAGGCGCCAGCAATTAAGGGGCGCCACTAGAGTTGTTACAAAAATTTTACGTAGGTCAAAACAACTTTTACCCATTTAACGACCTTGCATATCTCAACTTCAAAGGTAGGTAAATTACGTATTGATTTATACAATCTGCATAAACAAGGAAAATCCGGTCCAGCAGAATTTATGCTTTACAGCCATTGCACAAAAATTTGTTAGAAATATATGATGCTTTATGTGATATAACACAGTCGGATAAATTTGATCTTAATTTAAAAAAAATATCAAGCTAGATATTTAGGAGATGAAATATCAACATTTACATTCATATTCTCAGTCCACATATAGGTATGGTATGAAGTTCTGATGAAAGTTAACTTCGTTAAAAAAGTTTTACAATCAAAAACAATGAATATGCAGCCTACCTTAAATGCTTTGCAAGAGTTAAGGACGTAGACTCAAAATTTAGCGCCAATGTGTTTTAAATTCATTTTTTTTTCAAATTCTGAGAAAACTAATAGGTGTTTTTGAAAAATTTAAACTTAGAATGAAATATTGCATTATTACCGAGGCCCGAAAGTCCCTGAAAACTTCTATAATGTTTATTTTATTAGGTTACAGGAGTAAAAAAAATTAGTGTGATTTTTAATTTCAAATATCTCAAACTTTTTGGTTATTCTAAGGGACTTTCTGCACTCGGTAATAATGTAATCTTCCATTCGGCGTTTAAATTTTTTAAAAATTCTTATTAGTTTTCTCAGAATTCGAAAAAAATTAATTCATTTAAAACACATTGGAGCGAAATTTTGGGCCTACACTCTTAAAACAATTCTTGCTCTAGTTTCGGATAGATAGCAAATTTAATATGATGTTATTACTACAGCAAATGAAACTGCAGAGAAACTGGATGTGGAGCCCAGTTTTCAACCAGACACACAGTTCGGCGTCGGAAAAAAGCAAACAGTTCGATTACGAACCTAAAGACGAACCGATTTTTTATCCTAAAATGTCATACACAGTTAATTTCTTTTATTGTGTTCTCAACCAATCATTAATTTCAGTAAATAAAAGATTTTCCATATTGGAAAATCCTGTTGATCCTTTCAAATTTTTATATAATTTAAACGACAGTACAGAACACTCACAATTAAAATTTTTGTTAAGAAATTTGTAAAAAATGAGTTAATAGGGGCAGACGATTTAATTGAAGAAATTATACAGCTTCAGCCTTTGTTAAAAGAATTAAATAATGTTTGTAAAATTTTAAAATATATTTTTAAATGAATTTATTGCAGTTTACACAAATTTAGCAATAGCTCTTCGCAATTTGCTCACTCTGCCCATATCTGATGCCACTGCTGAGTGATCTTTTTATAAACTGAAACTTAAAAATTTCTTGAGATCAGACCATCAGTCAAGGGCAGTTGATAAATTTATCTACGATTTTTATAGAGTCGTCAGTATTAAACAAAATTGATATTCACCATATTATAAGCAGATTTTTCAAACTGAAGACGCGAAAAGTTAATTTTTTATTAAATAGCTAAGTATTTCATGTTTCCTACCTACCTATATCTTTAGGTTTTTATGCTGTTAGGCCAAAGATATATTTTTACTTAAATATTTTAACTTGATTTATTTTACTGTTGCATGTGTAAGAATTTTTAGTTATTTTTTTTTGTTACAATAAATAATTGTTCATTTTGGGCGCCATTAAATGTTTTGCACACAGGCGCTACAACGTGCTGGCGCGACACTGATTGTATCGTATTGCATAGGAATTGCTATGAGAAGTTTCATAATGTTTAATAAAGTCCTTTTTAAAAGTTGCATGATAATTACACAGAGAACATTTATGTTGAAATGTTTTAGTTTCTGCAGAAACTAATAGATTTGTATGCACTTTTTTGACATGAAAGTTAAACTTGACTTATATCTAAATTGTTTATCACAATGTGTGCACTTATAGACATTGCCTTTAAGCGCTTTTAAAAGGGCAATTGCATCAAATTTGTCGGGATGCGAACTTTTTACGTATCTTTTTATATCATGTTTACGTTTATACACTTTTCCGCATTGCACGCACTTATTAATTCTTTCCACACCGAACATTTTCTTTGTCAAGAAAATGAAATACCTACTCAAAAGCAAACACAAACACACTGTGAACAGTAGAAATGATTGAATTGGAAAATTGATCTAACAGCTTCACTGTTCAATTGGTAATTATACAAAGAGTCTACATTCTACCACATCCATTACTATTTTAATATTAAATATCATGCAACCGCAGTAAATATCAGTTTTTATTATCACTAAATGGTCTTTTCAGCGTTTTAAATAACTCAAAAGAAAATGCCCATTTCGTCGATTCAAGTTTATATAGGCAAGAAGGCAACCCAAATTACACGCCGCTAATCTTCGGGTCAAGATTTAGACAGAATACTATTTAAGCAGAACTGTAAAAATAATTCTGCGTATCGGACGCTCTAGCGATAGTGACATCTATTACAGAGAGAAGTCCCGGATCTAAACAATAAATCGGAAAATTCCCTTGGAACCACTTTCTGGTGACATCCTTAATATCTGCCTCTTACAATTTATAAGGCAAGAAGACGACGAATATAGAACACGGAAGGCGCTCTAAAATGTGCAGTCACATTCCGTCTATTTGTCTAGGAAAAATTACGTGCACGGAATCAACGAAAATTAATTCCGTATACTCAAAATATAAGTAACATAAATTAAAAAACAGCTTATGTTTCATTTCTGTTCAGAGGTAATCCGCCATCCCCTACGTACGTTTTTGTCTCTCCAGACGTCTTCAGTGGAGCTATATGAACACCTCTAAATCGAAACTAGGGATGGGAAAAACCTACCGGTTATAACCTACAACCGGTTTTTTTACTTCGCAATTACCGGATTTGCCGGTTGTTTTTTTGTCACGGTTATAACCGGTTTTTTCTTTTTAATGTAATAACCGGTAAAAAACCGGATAAGTTACCTTAGATAATAAAACCTTAATAGTTAGCAAAAAAATAATGAATTCCAAGAAAAATTAATGTTTGTTTAAATTCAGCAATAATTATTGATTTGTATAATGTTTATATTCGTTAATGACTCACGCTCACTGAAATATGTTTAATCAATGTGATAAGCTGCACTAGCTATTTTGATGAACTTGAGAATAAGCACGTCGTGTTTGCTGAATTGGGGATCCTATTAAAAAAGGTATTAAAAGATATTAGTATCAATATCAGTCAGCAGTGTGCTGTGCAGAATGTGAAGTCATATAGTATTTTTACTACAAAAACGTTATTACGTAGGTCAAAATTTTTGACGTAAGAGAACTGTCAAAACATTAGAATGTGACTTTTCATAAACATGGCAATAATGAAAAGTCACATTCTAATGTTTTGACAGTTCTCTTACGTCAAAAATTTTGACCTACGTAATAACGTTTTTGTAGTAAAAATACTATATTTGTATTATTTATAATAAATACTGTAATATAGCATATTATGTACCTACAAAACGACCCTGTGGAATCACTTAAAAAAATGAAAAAAATTAAATAGTTTTGTGTGTCTTGTATAAAATGTGTTTTTTTTTTTCGGAAATACAACAAATTTGCAAAAACATTTAAGACAATAATATATCCAATGCAGAACTTTAACAATGATTCATTATTTGTTGTTACTAGATTTACTATGGTAGGGGAGCCCAAGCGGGGATTTTTGCAGTTACTCGAGCGCGTCAGATTATCATATAGGGAGAAAGCTGCTACCCTGCAGATGTACCTCTAGCATATATTGGCTCTTAACACAGGGGAGTTCGTTAAGGGGGACCCGAAAAAAAAATCTATCATTAAAAAACTCTAGATTGTCAGATTAAGATATGGTAAGTTAAGTACATGCAAAAGAGTGTATATTTCAAAAATCTGACGATTTGAGCCGGGCGTAAGAAAATGGGCGATTCCCAAAGTTTCACAAGAAAAAAGCGAAAATTTCGCGAAATGAATGACAGATCAAAAAACTAAAAAATATGTGGTCAATATTTTTTAAAAATCTATCGAATGATACCAAACACGACTTTCCACGGAGAGGGCTGGGGGGTAAATTTAATAATCTAAATACGAATCCCGCGATATTTCGCGAAATGAACATCAGATAGAAAAACTGTAAAATACACTTATTTAATATTTTTAAAAAATCTATTGAATGGCACCAAACAGGACCCCCACGGAGGTGGGGTGGGGGGTTACTTTAAAATCTTAAATAGGAGCCCCCATTTTTTATTGCAGATTTGGATTCCTTACGAAAAAATAAGTAACTTTTATTCGAAGCATTTTTTCGAATTATGCATAGATGGCGTTAAAATCGGAAAAAACGATTGTTGGAAATGGAAATATTGAAAAAACTCTGCTATGCAGAGTGTGAAGTCATAGTTGTTGTATTATTTATAATACATGCTATAGCTGCACAAACGACCCTGTGGAATCACTAAAAAAATGAAAAAAATAAAATAGTTTTATGTATCTTGTATAAAATGTAATTTTTTTTTAAAATACAAAAAATTTGCAAAAACATTTAGGATAATATTAGATCCAGTTCAGAATTTTAACAATGATTCATTATTTGTTTTTATTATTTTTACTATTTTTGATGTTACATTTTTGTTTTTATAATTTATATAAATATATGTATACACGTTATAGTCTTATTTACTTCATATTTATTACGTTTATAGCCTTATAAAAATAACTTACCTCATTTCACTACTTTTGTATATTTCAATTATTTGGTATTATTTGGACCCGAAACTTTCATTGGGTTAGTTTATTATTATAAAGGGTGTAACAAAAAGGTATGTCATAAATTAAATAACAGTTCCTGGGACCAAAAGTAGATAGATTTAATCTAATTTACCTTAGTACAAATGTGCACTTAAAAAAGTTACAGCTCTTTGAAGTTACCAAATGAAAATTGATTTTTTCCAATATATCGAAAACTATGAGATTTTATATTGAAATATACATATGGAGTATGATAAACTAAAGTGCAATGTAAATGTGACGTTGTAACTTATTGGGTATTGAGTATTGATTCAATAAACCTAAAACTGGTTTTTGGAACAACCGGTTTTTTTGACCGGTTTTAACCGGCAGGTTAAATCGTAAGTTAAAAAGACCGGTTTAACTGAAAGCCGGTGTTTTGTCAACAACCGCCATCCCTAATCGAAACAAAACGAAGCTGCCAATTCAGAGGCATTAATGTAGCCCCACTGAAGACGTCTGGGAGACAAAAACGTACTTATAGGGACAGTGGATCACCTCTGAACTGAAAAGAAACATAATCTGTTTTTAATTTTTCATTTTACTTATCTTTTGGGTACACGGAATCAACTTTCGTTGGAATTTTTCCTAGACGAATAGACGGAATGTGATTGCATATTATAGAGTCCATTTCGTCTTCATTATTCGTCGTCTCCTTGCCTTATAAATTGTAAAAGGCAGATATAAAGGATGTTGCCAGAAAGTATTTCCAAGAGAATTTTCATATTTATTAACACATAGACCTTAGCTTATAGGAATATATCTACTAGAGGAACTTCCACACTCAAAACACGGAAACGCAATAAATGCCAAAACAAACATTATCGCTACCTCAGTCAGAGCAGAAATAGAATAACATATAGGGGAGTGCATATAGATTTTCACTTCGCAAAAAATCAAACAAGATAGAATGTTTGTAATTTCATTAAGAAATGTTTAATAAACAGCGTATCAAAAAGTTCTACTCGAGAATGTTGCTTCATTTTTTATTAAGCAAATGAACTACGAAATTAGATATTTTTTGAAATAACTCCGAAAATATAAACTTTAGAAAAAAACTGACTTCACCATTGAAAAATTCAGAAAATTTTACAAAAAAAACCTTATATAAAAAATTTTCTAAAATTAAATCTGTATCTTCGATAATTTTTTATTTATAACGCTAAAGTCACCCTTCTCACAAACATTGGCGCACTGTAAACTCGCGTACGGCAAAGTGCATGGTTGAGTTATTTTAAAGTAATTCTTTAACTAAGGGATCAAATGAAATTTTACAAATTGAACATGAAAGATGAATAATTAGGCTATCTTATGGTTATAATAGAAAGAAATAAAATGTATGGCCATAAGTACAGTGTGGGCGGAAATGAACCTTACATGAATTTTATTTAAAAATCATTTAAAAATGTGTAACTCATAAAATTTTTCTTATAAAACTCTCCATTTTGCACAACCTACCTTTCAAGCATCTTACTAAATGATGTTTCATTCAAAAGAATCTCAAAAATTTAATTCACATGATATGACGTCTCAAAAAATGTAATTTTTGAAATCTTCGTAGTTTTCTAAAATTACCACCATTTTAAGGCGGTATTACTCAAGTTTGAACAGATCTATTACAGTTTTATAAATACTTTTTTAAAGCTCAGGATATAGTCTTTAAAATACACTAAATTATTTTACTTTAGAAATGAAATAAACTATATCTTTTTGAGAAAATTAAGAAAGATAACAAAAATGTAAACAGCTAAAAAAATGTTTATACAAAGTGATCAAAACTTTTTTCTGTAAAACTTACCAAAAATACATTTAATAATAAGCTTCAATAGTAATAAATGTTCAGTAAAAAATTTTTTTTTACTCTTCTACAGTATGTCTGCGTAAATTGGAACCTATTGATAACTTTTTTATTATCAGTTTTAGGAAGAAAAGTTATTCTGTATAAAATACTCTGCATCGTATATAACCTAAGATGCAATCATCAAATATCAAATTTAATTAATTTTATTATGTATGTCAAAAAATATGAATTTCACTCAAGAGTAAAATACCTTTACATTTCACAATATCGAAAAGTGTTATAAAGAAAAGTTGTTTGGAATTAAAAAATTTGTTTCAGTGTTCAATTACATCCTCCTAATTAAAATATTGTGAATAATAAAGGGACTTAACTCTTAAGAAAAATTCATATTTTTTATATAACTCGTATAAAATTAAAAAAGTTTGATATCTGATGATTGTATCTTAGATTTTAGACCAGGTAGAGCATTTTATAAAGAATAACTTTTTTTCGTAAAAGTGATAATAAAATAGTTATCATAATTTTAATAAAATGATGATGAGTATCCGATAAAATTTGACAAAAAATAATTTTTTTTTTCAATTAGAATGATGTAATTGTATATTTAAACATAGTTTTTAATTTAAACAACTTTTCATAATATAATTTTTTGATATTCTGGAATATAAAGGTACTTTACTCTTTAACGCAATTAATATTTTTGACATAACTCGTATAAAATTGATAAAATTTGATATCTGATGGTTAACTTCTAGATTTTTGACTATCCAGAATATTTTATGAAGAATAAATTTTTTTCGTATAATTGATAATAAAAAAGTTTTCCATGTGGTTCCTAGCTACGCATACATACTCTATAAGAGCTTCTGTATAAGAATTTTCAAATTGCAATGCCATATTCGGATTCAGCATAATCAAAATCAAAATAGAAACATATTTGATCAAAGTAAATGATGAATTTAACGATATTTTTAAAATGATTTATACAAAACAATTGTTATTGTTTAAACAATTAGTAAACAATTATCGGCCAAATCTGCGAGTAGAAGTTTTTACTTTAGGAAGTATATAAACTAATAAAAATTTTTTAGAAAAATATAAGCTTGTTTGAATTTTTCCGAAACAATGCATGTTTTCGTTCTAATTGCACTCCCCTAATAAACAAAATTGAAAAACCAACAATGATGGTATATATCTTTCTTAAAAATTTTTACAGTCATCCAAATGGATTGTAATTCAAAACGTTTTGGATCCAATTGAAACTAACCACATATTTGGTTATAAAAACCTTTAAATTGCAGGATAATAGTAATAATAGTTATTTATGTACCAAGTAGTGATGTAACGGATTAATATTCGTACTCGCATTCGCGAATATTCGCATATTCTTGCATATTAGTATTCGTATTCGCATTCGTGAAATTTGTGCGAATGTTTTGCGAATATCTATATCCGAAAAAAAATAATTTCAAGATAATATTAGGTTAAAAGAATCAAAATATATTCACTTCTCATCTTTTTTTATTAAGAAAAGGTAACTTAGCCCGATAATATAATCACATTCAGCCTTTAATTTATTTTATTATTTGGTATTATGTAATAAAGCTTAAGATTCAGATTGATTTACTCTAAATAACAATTAACTTCTCATTATAAATTTAGAAAACATTACAAAAATAGAAATTAATTTTAAAAAACTCAACATTCGCATTCGCATCCGCATTCGCGAATGTCGTTAGCAGATATTTGCATTCGCATTCGTATTCGCGAATGTTAAAAAAATGACATTCGTTACATCACTAGTACTAAGTCAGTAGAATGACTCTTTATCGAACGAGTCTGATATTAACTTAACGAGCAGAAGGAGCGAAGCGAGCGAGGCGAGTAACAGACGAGTTCGATAAATAGTCTTTACTGACGTGGTGCATACAAAATGTTATCGCCAATCATAAAAAACATTAACACTTACTTAATACTTACTTAATTACATCCTTCTAATGACAAAAGAGTGTGTGTACTTTGTATGCACGTAAGAAGTTATACATATATTTTTATGTTTTCAACGAAATAAATATATTTTAAACAATTTAATTGTATTTTTATTTAAATAACTAATTTTCTTAAAATAATATCTACCAAAAATTAAAAATATGGTTAATAGTTACGTCATTGTTTATGAACTGCATATCCTTGCGCAGTTGCTTTCCTCTTGATGAATCGTACACAATCTAAATAAATATATTTACTAACAAATTATCAATAAATATCTATCACTGTCCTATATATGTAATCGAATTAACAAAAACACAATTTCACACATTATTTGCATTAGTAGGTAGTACCTAACTTAAAAGATTTAGAAATTTTATAAATTTTAGACGTAATAAAAAAATTTTGTATGACAATGACAGTAATGACAAAATGCCTTTGCATTATGGGCGGTTTCGATGTTTAATCGATAATTGTTGTCAATATTGAATACCTGATTACTAAATTTGTAAAGTTTTGATTTATTTTGTATGAATATAATTACAAAATAATACAGAATTTCACTTGTGACATAAATGTAATCAATAATAACGTAAATTTTGTACAATATTTTTATTAATTAAAGTAAATAAATTTTAAGTTCACACAAATAAATAATCGATTATTGCCATTGACCACTTAGATTCAATCTTGGTTAATTTGATTAATCGCGGCAGGTAAAGTAAAATTCTTCTTTCAGTAAAATAAAGTGTTACTTTACTGCCGCAAATGAGGGCAAATGAGTACAATAATGAATGACTTTAGTGACGGTTGGCGATAAAATATAAAATTAGGATGACACAAGGTCGATGTTAAAGGAGTGGAAACATAAAAATTCCTATGAGTGATACAAACCAACTAAGCTGGGGCTATGAAAACAGAATATAGCGATCATAGAGAAAACAGAAAAACTATCATGGAGAAAACGGAGAAAACTACCTTAAGTGGAATCCATCAAAATACCGGTAACTGCACAATATTTTTTTGGATTTCCTTCGTAGGTTTTCGTTCACATAGATTTGTATGCAGATGAATTAAAAACATGTCAGTATTTTATTTCGTAGAATCTTAACAAAACTGCCCGCACGTTTTAATTTACAATGTTGCCGAGTAACCATTTCTAAAACATAATAAAACAACGGCGCCGCTGGAATTGAGGATTGAGGAATCTCCCAATAGCTAACGGTCTTTAATTTGAATGTTGCCAATCGATTAAATATGCTTCGATTGCTTCGATTAAATATTAGACAGCAGTGTCAAATTCCTTGAAGAAATAGGAAAAAATATCCAAGAAGAATAGGTTAATAGGACTTTCAACTCTATTCAGTCCCACACAACCGGATAACAGTAATTCACATCCTTTTCTGGATGTGCTAATTACAAGAGAAGAAACAAGATATGCATTCGACAGGTATTTAAATTACCACTCCGATCACAAAATAAACATCAAGAAAGGAAATATCAAGTCCCTATATGATAAGGAACAAAGCACCTGCTTCGATAAAAATGCATTTTATAAAGAGAAAACCTGCTAACAAAGGATTTGACAAAAAATAACTACCTGTTTCCACTTATAAACAAGTAATTCTACAATTTTAAAGACAAGAAACAACAAAACATTACAATTATTCCAGACACACTCACAAGAAAAAATTCAAATATGACAACAATATGTAAAGGGTTTATGATAAAAATTGAAATAAATAGGAAAAAAGTACATCACAACATTTAAAACGACTAACATTCTGAGGTCTATCTTGGCCAAAGTCAAGTCTAACAGCACACAACAAAGTTCCAAAAACTGCATCTGTAACCTACCTTGTGAATGTAACGATTCTAGCCTCTGTGAGAGAAACTACAAGACCACTAATTGTCAGGGTAAAAGAGCAAGAGACATAGATCAAGAACAGAAACTTCGAGAAATACCAAATATGCAAACATGCCTGGGACAAAGAGCTCACACAACTATGGAAAGATACATCAATATTCATAAAATAAACAGACATGAGAAAGAGAAAAGTCAAAGAAGCAATCCTCATTCTACTCAACGAAGAAACATCTGTAGCAGAATGAAGCAGGATTTTGTTGACAATAATAAACGAAGAAATCAACAAGAACATACCAACAATAGCGGAGTAAAGGTAGTCGAAGAACAAATGTCAACAATCTAATACACAACACATATGCAACACATAGTTCACGAACACAAAAATGATAAAAACAAGCTAAAAATGCGAGAATTATCATAACGAAATTCACGTTTATTTACGTAGTTAAATTCACAATATGAAGAATTACTCTTATGAAAAGTTGTTTAGAATTAAAAATTATGTTTTAATGTGGAATTACATCTTTCTAATTTACATATTGTGAACTATAAAGGTACTTTACTCTTGATCGAAATTCATATTTTTTGACATACCACGATAAAATTGATAGAATTTGATATATGGTTGTTGCATCTTAAATTTTAGACAATGCAGATCTTTTTATGAAGAACACCTTTTCTTCGTAAAATTAATAATAAAAGAGTTTTAAATGAAAATGATGTCGAGTAACCGTAATTTGAGAAACATTTTCAAATATTTTTTCCTTTTGTAATCAACTATTTCCCAAATATCCCCTAGTATTTTCTATATTTATTAGCGTGGTAACAATAAACGAAAAATTTATTCGAAAAAGTCCCTGAAATCGTTTTGATTTTTGATAATTATTAATGATATTCTGTAGTAACTTTCCGTAATTAAAATCAATATTATGTTTTGGTTACAAATTGTACGATAAACGTGCATAATATCAAGTAAAACCGTGCTGATAATTTAATTTGCTTTACATTTTAATACTGTAATTAGGGCTATTTATTTAACAAAAGATGTACTCAAAAGAATGAGTCAAGTTCAGTTATTTGCTATATGTATTGGTGTTTGGTTAGTGAGTTCAGGTAAGCATATTTTATTGCCAAAATAGGTACAGTGAGTAATATATCAGAATGAACATTTAATAATAATTTACCATTAAATAAATCTAGCCATTTGGCAGCACAAATTGTTTTAGATATGTAACGAAAAAAGTTTGTAATATCGTCTACGAACTATTAGGGTCGATTTCTCATACCTGCGTTAATCTATGGTTCAGTTGAACCAGGTTCACCGGTGATCTGTGGTTTTGTTTGGAATGCATTTCTCATTGCACGTTCATGTCAGCGCTCGTTCTACAGCTTTCGAGAAATGCCAATAGATAGCAAAAGATAAAAAACTGTCGCCATTTTGAACTACCTTTTTTATGCTGTTCTTAAATAAAGTTAAATTTAAGTATTTATAGTCAAATAGTCATTTTAATAATTATAAATAAATATTATAAAAACAAAAATAATGTTATCGTTTATCGTTAGGCTCAATATAATAAAATAGGATATATTTATATTATGACAGCGTTTCGTGTTAATACAACGCATGCGTAGTCCATGAAATCATCTGAACTGAGTTCTGAAATCTTTGAACGGCCGAATTCCACCGTTCAAGCATCGTTCAAGTTTAAACTGTCATCGGTTGAACGTGCGAATTGAGAAAGACGATTTTGACTTTAAACTGACGTTTACTAGAAGTTCAGGTTAAACTGGAGTTGAACTCGATATGAGAAATTGGTCCTTAATGGTAGGAGAGTAAAGTATGCTAAATGTGCAGTCACTCGAGCGCTTTGGGGACCTATTGGGTTGTGAAGAGTAGGTCCTAAAACCAAAAAAAGTTAAGTAACGTTTTCCATTTTAGTGGGCGCTTGCCATTTTTTAATTTAATTTTCCATTTCCAACAATTGTTTTTTCCGATTATAACGCATCTGTACATAATTCGAAAAAATGTTTCGAATAAAAGTTACTTATTTTTTCATTAAGAATCGAAATCTGCAATAAAAAATGGGGGCTCCTATTAAAGATTTTAAAGTAACCCCCCATCCCACCTCCGTGGGGGGTCGTGTTTGGTGCCGTTCGATAAATTTTTCAAAAATATTAAATAAGTGTATTTTACAGTTTTTCAATCTGATGTTCGTTTCGCGAAATATCGCGGGATTCGTATTTAAAATATTAAATTTACCCCCCACCCCTGTCCGTGGGGAGTCGTGTTTGGTATCTTTCGATAGATTTTTAAAAAATATTGAGCACGTATTTTTTAGTTTTTCGATGTGTCATTCATTTCGCGAAATATTCGCTTTTTTCTTGTAAAATTTGGGACTCCCCAATTTCCTTACGCCCGGCTCAAATCGTCAGATTTTTGAAATATACACTCTTTCGCATGTACTTAACTTACCTGATCTTAATCTGATAATTTCGAGTTTTTTTAAGGATAGATTTTGTTTTTCGGGCCCCCCTTAACGAATTCCCCTGTGTTAAAAGCCAATATGGTAGAGGTACATCTGCAGGGTACCAGGTTTCTCTCCATATGATAATCTGACCCGCTCGAGTAACTGCAAAAATCCCCGCTTGGGCTCCCCTACCATAACAAATTCTCACAATAAAACACTGAAAAACGTTTGTTTTCTATACTTCCACAAAATTTATTACAACTATGTTATTACTACAGCTGTTTCGGTAAAGTGCCTTTCTCAAGTGATATATTTTACAATGTGTTTGCCTTTTTAAGTCTTTAACTGAAAAGGCAAACACATTGTAAAATATATCACTTGAGAAAGGCACTTTGCCGAAACAGCTGTAGTAATAACATAGTTGTAATAAATTTTGTGGAAGTATAGAAAACAAACGTTTTTCAGTGTTTTATTGTGAGATAAAATGAACTTCCATCAAGTAACGGTCGAATCCATCAATTATAACAAATTCTGTTAATAGTTCGCAGACTAATAGTAACCGGAACAATTAAAAACAATGAAACTGCATCGAAACAAACTAATACGTCATTTCATCCTCGTATGTGATATCTTTAATTTTCTCGATAAAATGTAAAGAATCTCTATACATATCTTCACGTTGGTCAATACCTAGTTTTAACCACGCCGTTAAGTATGTTGCAATATTGTATGAGGGTGTAGGGGTAATAATAAAAAAAGCAATATTTATTTATTTATAAGTATATGAAAAAATCGGTCAATACTCACAATTTTTATTGGTTTTAAATATGGCTATCGGTTTCGAGGATTACAATATATGCCTCATCCTCAGGCCCAGTTTAAGAGTTTTTTTATAAAAACTTAAAGATATCAGTTCTGAGAAGTTTTCCTCTAACATCAGAGGCACCGTCTCTTCTCATCCCAAATATCTAGTGAAGATATGTGTACTCTTTTATTTATACATACATATATAACGTGTTTTTTATATCCTGTGTATGTGATATTTTTATGTAGATGTTATGTATACAAATATATGTGAGGCTTATAATTTATTCTGTGTGTGTGATATTTTGTTATAATAATTATGCTCTTGTGTAGTAACTGTGTAATTGTTATTTAGGTGTTTTATAGCTGCTTCAATAACGTTGAAGTAGTTTTTGTCAGAAATTTATACAGATTTTTTTATTCTTGATTTTTTCCTGGTTTTGGGACAACAAACACTATAATTAGATAAACTACACATACACATAACATAAACCACACTGGAAGCATTTTACATTCCGATTTTTTTGATGTTTTATTAAAGTGGTTCTGGGAGAATTATTACGCAAAAAAAATTAATTCTCCCATTAAGTATGTCATATTAAGTATGTTAAACAAAGATGCGTAAAGGAAATTAATCTTCTGCGCTTTCTCTCCAAGCAGAGCTGGGGCGCGGATGGACAAATTTCCTTAATGTTCTACAATTATATTCGCTATATTTTGGACTATGGGTGTACTCTCTACGGTTCTACCTCTACTACGAATCAACTTACTCTTGATCAAATACAATATAGAGTTCTGAAAATATGTTTGGGAACCATGGCACCTTCACCAAATCATATCTCAAGAACTTCCTCCTAGTTTTCGAAGAACATTTTTAGCAAATAAAAGTCTACTGAAATATAGATGTTACAACAGTGATTTAATCGAAAAAATTAACTTTCTTGTAATTGAGAACTTAACAAATTATTATTGGAAAAATAAACAATATCCTCCTTTGGCACATGCATTTATTGATACAAACTTCTTTTAAAATGATATTGTTAAACTTAATAAAATACCCTTGGATGCACACAATTTCGTTTCTATAATTGACAAACCTATCACCATTGTGTAAGTTGTACAACGTAGAGTCAGATAAGTCTAGTTATACAATTCTATCATCAATATATGCTTAAACCAAGGCATGATAAAATCCATTGTGAATGGTGTCGGGTTGAACTTAACTAAAATATATACAGATAGATCAAAAACGGAGCTAAATACAGGTTCGGCATTTTTTCTTTTAAACATAAATCATATTGAAAAGAACAGAATCTCAAACTATTGTTCCATTTTTACCGCCTAGTCCTTTGCTATTGAATAGGCACTACAGTAAAACCTGTCAGTAACGGCCACTAAAAATGAAAGAACTCTTGGCCGATATAGAAAGGTGGCCGCTATTGCCAGTTTTTGTAGTCTACATATAATTGGTTTGGCAAATTTTTAAACTGGACGTTAGGACAGGTGGCCGGCGTTGGCAGGTGGCCGTTAACACAGGTTTTACTGTACAATAGTTTGCAACTACAAACAATCACGAATTGCACGAATGTGGCAATAATTTCAGACTCAAAATCAACAACACAAGCTATTGTTAATGTTGTTCTGAAGCTATTTCTTTGTGGCATTTTTATAATCAACTATTTTCAATGGGAAATAAGCCACAATTTTACCAAGAAAATGATTTTATTAGCAATTTGACGCCCAAGTCAGGTGTCGTTGTCAAAATACAAAATAATACTAAATTAAACAAAAATGTTGTTGCTTAGTAAAAAATTCTTCTAATAATTTATTTAATCTGACTCATTTATAACGGCAATTCAGACATGTATTATACATTTTAAAGTAGAAGACTTTAAAATGATAATGCCAATATTGATGAGTTTCGTTCCTGGGACGACTTTACTAAAAGATAGTTCATTTGATTATATTATATTCTTGAGTTAGTTTGATTTCATGTAATCAAATGAACTACCTTTTAGTAAAGTCGTCCCAGGAACGCAACTCATCAATATTGGCAATATCATTTTAAAGTCTTCTACTTTAAAATGTATAATACATGTATGAATTGCCGATATGAGTCAGATTAAATAAATTAAAGAATTGTTTAACTAAGCAACAACATTTTTGTTTAATTTAGTATTATTTTGTATTTTGACGACACCCGACTTGGGTGCCGAAACGTTAATAAAATAATTTTTTTGGTATAATTGTGGCTTATTTCCAACTGAAAATAGTTGATTTAAGCTATTATTAATATAATGTGCAATATTACTATATTATGATACGATCTTATTACTGTTATTTATATTTGACATTATAATTTTTGTAGAATCGTGTTTTGTCAGTGAGTCAGATGTAACCCATTACTTCTACAACCAAGCCAATCCTTCAGAAGGTATTCGGACGGACATTTCCAATGCTTCCGATGTAACTCAAGCTGGCTTTTCACCAGAAAAAGATACTTTTTTCTACGTCCATGGTTGGAATGACTATTATACTTCAACAAAAACTGTACAAAAAATTAAGAACGCATTGTTAAAAAAATATGACATTAACTTTTTCGTATTCGATTGGAGCCTGGCATCAAATTCCACATTTTATATAAGCTCCTTTCTACAGACTGAAAGGGTAGGTAGATATTTAGCAGACTTTATGGAAAAATTTTCTATGACTGGTCTGCTGGATTTTAATAGAACTACACTCTGTGGTCATTCATTGGGTGCTCATGTGGCTGGAGTTGCCGGTACTGATCTAGGAGGAAGATTATACCAAGTAGTCGGTAAATATAAACATAAATACATTTATTATTCATATATTCATTAATAGCATTACAATACTTAGGATAAGAACAGAACTAGTGGGTCGAGGTGGAGGTGTAGGTCGCGGTGAATGCTACTAGTTAAGTCGCGGTCGATGTCGACAGCACATAGCAAGGAAGTCACCTGCGCTGTCAGTCCGATGTAAAAGCATCGATGTAAACCTCCTGGATGGCATCGCGCTAAACCTCCACCGCGACTTACCTGCTCTGTTCTCTTCCATTCACTACAATGTGTTTGTTTTACATGGATATCGACATCGACCGCGACCTCCACCTTCACCGCGATCCGCTTGTTCTGTTCTTACCCTAAGGGTAAGAGATTATAGCTACCGTTATGACGTTCAAAATTATATTCTCGGGTGAGGTGGGTTACTCATCTTTAATTATAGCTGTGTGTCTTTCCTGGTGTTGCGACTCTTTTCCATTTCTTCTTGCCCTTGCACTGAACTTTCCAGTCTTTCACATCTATCGAATATGTTTTCTTCTACATCATCCAGCCATCGTCTTCTAGGTCTTTCGCTTCACCTGGGCCATAGTGGTGTCCAGTTAGTTATTCTTCTCGATATATCTGATTGTGGGCTTCTCTGTATATATGTATGCCCTATCCATTCCAAGTGGAGACATTTTATGTATCTCACTATGTTTTCTCCCTTTAATTCTTCATTAATTTCGGCATTTATTTTCATTCTTATTTCTCCCTCTCATTGTTACATTGTGGCCCAGGATAGTTCTCATTATGTTCCTTTTAAATTTCACAAGGCTATCTTTCTCTTTCTTATTATTCATCGTTTTTTCTATCCCATAATATGTAACATTAGGTCTTATTAACGTCTTATATTGGTTCATGTTTGTTCTCTTACTTAGAGTCTTGTTCTCAGAAGATTTTTATTTATCCCATATGTTTTTTTTTTCCTGTTAGAATTCTTTGCACTATTCTCGCTTTTTTCGGTTTTTCCTATTGTTAGGGAAAACATTGACATTTTTTACTTTCTCACGGCGAACGGCACTAGTAATGAAGCTGACCAATATATTTTTTAACCTTTAAAAGAGTATAAGTCGGATCAGTTATACTATTCTTCAAGTTTTTATTTGGCGACTTCATAGCAGAGAATTTACTATTTTCCGTGCTTTTTCAAGAGTCGATAAAACATCAGCTTAGCGGCTTCAGGTCAAACTTAAAAGCAAAATTTTACAAAAAATCCTGAGTTAGCTGGCGGAACAGCATTATTTCTCAGTGAGAAAGTCGTGACATCTTTGCTCGTTGTTGTTGGCGAACGTTTTGTCATATTTTAGTATGGTGGAAATACAGATTATGATCTGGACAATATGATAGCAAAAATACATTTACCTTATCATCGCATCTCTTCCTCCAACACAAGATGCAAAAACTTCTATAGTCTCCGAGTTTATCTCCAAGTTCAATCTTGACTAGTTTGGATACCAAACTAAACTTTCAAAACTCCAGCACTCCTCGAACGTCTGAAATAAATTTTCTACAGATACAGAGGAAACTGTGGAAGTATATGTGGCTTTTCAGTGCGCCACAATTATTGTTCCGGTGAAATCCGCAGTAACATACCACGACATCAAAATAAGTCGCAGAATTAGAAGATAAATTACCCACAATGACGCTCTAACCATAGCTACAACCAAACATTTTCCTCCGATACTAAATTAGATTCTGAACCATAGCCTAGACTCTAGTCTAGAGAGAAATTCACACCGAGAGTGCAGTATGGCTAAGATAGATAGGCATTTCTAATGGGGAATAAACGCACATGGTTGTCGGTCTTCACCAGTTGTTGATTGCTCTCTCAAGAGCGTCGCACAGGAACTGTGGCAATACTGAATGCGCATTCCTATCTTAACCGTATTGCAATCCCAGTGTGAATTTCACAATAGACCAACGAAGAAAATGAAAAAACAATAGCTGCAAAACAACTTCTAAATAGAATAGAATAGAATTAAATAGAATAGAAATATGCTTTATTGTCATGAAAAATTGTACAATTTTATTGACAAAGCTTATAAAAATCAAGAAAACAAAACAATAACAATTCAATTTACTAAAATTACATAAATCGTCAACATAATTAAAATAATAATAATAAAGTAAAACACAATGACTTGGAATGTAGGTGTATCTCCCAAAAATTTTCGTACACTTCTGGCCGTCGCGAGTAGTACAGCTTTCCGCATGGTCTTAAAAAGATGTTCATTCAGACCCAGCTTTTTTATGCGTTCGAGGAGGGTCTTCGGAATGACTCTAGTAGTAAACATAATAATCGGTATCGTCTGGGTACTTTGCATTCTCCATTGCCTTCGTATTTGAATTTCTAGATCTCTGTACTCGGCGATCTTTTCAGTCAATTTACTACGTAGATTATTGTTGTTAGGTATCGCCACATCAATTAGTGTTGTTTGTCTTGTTAATTTATTAACTATTAGTACGAGATCTGGTCTATTATCTGCCACTGTTTGGTCTGTGAGCACAGTACGGTCCCAGTATAGCTTGTAGTTGCCATCCTCAAGCATACTCTCAGGGACGTATTGATAATACGGGAGATGGTCCGTTTGAAGAAGTTCCAGCTTGATAGCTATCTCTTGATGAAGGATTTTTCCCACTGTGTCATGCCGTTCCTTGTATTCAGTTGCAGCAAATGCCTGGCAGCCCCCTGTAAGATGTTGGATGGATTCTTGGGCTTGACATCCATATCGGCATCTGTCTTTTTAAACCTGAGGGTCTTTGATGATATATTTCAAGTAATTTTGGTTGGTATAACCTGATCCTGAATGGCCAGTAATGAACCCTCCGTTTCAGGGAACATCTTTCCTGATGTCAACCAGTAGTTCAACGCTATATTGTCGACATCATCTTGGCTGACCTCATTGGGATGTCGCCCGTACAGAGGTTTACCCATCCAGGCGCGCACTTTTCGTCCTTAGTAAGGTGGTTTATTATTTCTGGTTCCCTCAGTTTGATCGGTGTTGTGTCATCTACTGCGCAGATAGCGCGATGCAGAGTAGATGTCTCAGCCTGCATCTGAAAATAAGTTCTTAAATTAGCAATTTGTTTATCTAATTGCTCACCTATATCCATATGTCCTCTTCCTCCTAGATTCCGTGGTAATGTTGTTCTTTATACAGCACTTTTAGGATGGTGTTTTTGTGCCTTTGTGAGGTGTGTTCGTACTTTCCGCTGAAGAGATTCTACATCTGTTTTTGTCCACTTAACAATACCAAATGAGTAGCTAAGCGCGGAACATGCGTAGGTGTTTAGTGCCTTAAACAAATTTCTACTGTTAAGGTGTGAGCGAAGCAGCTGTTTTACCCTTCGTATAAACTCAGTAGTTATCTCTGTTTTCATTTGTTTTTGGTCAATTTTCCGCGCTTGCTTTACTCCAAGACATTTATACACATCGTTTTCACCCATGGCCTCGATGTTCTGGCCATTTTGCATATCGAATCCTCCGGGCTGTACTTTTCCTCTGACTATATTTAAAATACGGCACTTGTCTAGTCCGAAGTGCATACTAATATCATTAGAAAAAGTTTCTAGCATCTCGTCGAGTTGGTTTCGATTGGAAGCCATTAATTTCAAATCATCCATGTACAATAAATGATTAAGCTTCGCCACCACATTGTTGTTATTTTTTATGCTAAAACCTGAATCTGTGGAGTTCAATAGCTGAGATAGTGGGTTCATAGCTAGACAGAATCACAGAGGACTCAACGAATCTCCTTGAAACCGGCCCCGGCTGATTGCGATATTTTCAGTTTCGATGTTACTTTCACCAGGTATTTGAAGGTAAATTCTAGTCTTCCACTCTGTCATTATATGCTGTAAAAAGTCACTATATTATCATCGACTTTATATATTCTCAATATATCTATAAGCCATTCATGCGGCACTGAATCAAAGGCCTTCTTGTAATCAATAAGAGCAGTAAATAGGTTCCTCTTTTTGGAATATGCTTGATTAGAAATGACCGAGTCGATGATAAGTTGTTCTTTGCAACCCGTGGAATCCTTAGCGCATCCTTTCTGTTGAGGCTCTATGATATTGTTCAGAGCACAGTGTTGGTAGATACGCCGGGCTACACAGGATGTGACCAATTTATACAAAGTTGGAAGACAAGTAATTGTGGATCTTGGGTGTTATTTTGAACCTTCGGTATTAAATAAGTGGTTCCCTGAGTTAGGAATGATGGTATATCCTGCGGATTAGAAATAACATAATTAATTAGTGTTGATAAGCATTCATGAGCACACCAAAACTTCTTGAGCCAAAAGTTTTGAACTCCGTCTGGTCCAGGAGATTTCCAGTTATGAAGTTCTTTGATGATATTTGAGACTTCTTCAGTGGTGAAGGGTTCGTAGAGAGTAGTAGTGTAGTGTTGGCAGTTCTGTGCCGTATCTTCTATCCATCCAGCATTGTTGTTAAGAGCAGCTGGGGTGGAAAGTTGATTTCCCCAAAACTCATGAATTTCTTCTTGGCTTGGGTAAGACTTATCGAGATTTTCTACGGTTGAATTGAGTTTTCGATAGAAGGCTTTCTCAGCAGTCTCAAAAAGGGCATTGTCGGATTTTCGGATGTTACTCACTTTGTACCTTCTTAGTCGTCCTGAATAAACTGAGAGTCTTTGTTTTAGTGTATCCAGACACTGTTGGGCTGTGTTGTTTTCTGGATCGTATCTTGAGTGTCTTGCAGTATTCCGTATTATTTCTTCAGCTCTCCTGATGACTCTTGTACTTCTTATACCTCGTATATATTCTGTGACTTGACCAATATCCCTGCGCAGCAATTCAATCTTTCCGAGCAGTCTTTTTTCCCATGGTGCAATTCTGCTACCAGTCCTTCCGTTATTAGTACCCCGTCGTGTTCTGATCTTAATGCCCATTACATTAGCAATTGCTGTTGCTGCACAGTAGATTAGCATGTGCAGATACTCTAATGTGTGGGCTTCTACGACATAATTGAGTAGGACTTCAGTGTTCACAATTTGTAACAGCACACCTAGTCTCTTACAAGAGTTTGTTCGTGGTAGCGGTGGTCTGCTAAGTCGGTTTGTTCCATTAAACTCTTGTACAGCACGTGCCATTTCGCTTACTAGGTTATCATGTAGCTCGTTATTTTCCTACTCTGTATTGTCAGGTTGAGTTTCTTGTATGGCAAGCTCAGGAATCTGCTCAAGAACTTCATTGGGGACTTGATCTTCAATTACAACATTGTTATGAATCTCCCGTTCGACTTCGCTTCTGATGGTATTGCAACTAGTCTCTGGGATAAGGTTGTTTCTTATAATTACCCGGTATTGGTCTGATACTCGTTGCTCCGATACTTGAATATCTGGGTACGTCCTGCAAAATTCGGCATACAGCTGTTGTCGGTAGCCGATTGTTTCTTGACCGAGGTTTGTCACCTTGTAGTAGAAGCGCAAAATGTTTTCAATAATGTACACAGTCCATTTCATGCGCTGCCTCGGACGTCCCGCTTGAGTGAGCGCCGGCTGATGATCCAGCGCAGCACCTTCGGCGGGTGGAGCTCTTGCTGTTGTTTGGCTCGCTTGTGGTTGTGCTTGTGGTTGGGCTGTAGCTGATTGTATGACAGGGGCCCGCCTCCTCAACACCCTGTCACCGACGTCCCGCATGCTGTCACGTCCAGCGCCGGCTCCAGACCTGCCCTGGCGATCCCCAGGCAGCGATCCTAAACATAAATTATTATTCTCCATTCTCATGGGTGTGCATTTTATACCTACTGCCAGGTGTCAGTTTTTGTTCCACGGCAAGTATCCCTGCTACTCTCTGGGTATAGGCGCTACGAATACCCAGAAAGCATCCCCCATTCGCAGGGGGCCGCGCCTGATAGAAGAACTGACAAAAACTCCCACAGGGAAGTAAAACACAAAAGAATCATTTGCAAAATTTAAAAATTTAAATAAATTAAATATATTAGTAACACACTCAATATGCTTCTGAAACTGTTTTCTTCTGGCTTGTGTAAGTAAAATATTGTACAGTAAAACCTGTGTCAACGGCCACCTGTCAAAACCGGCCACCTGAACTAGCCAGCCAGTTTAAAAGTTCCCCAAACCAAAATTTGTGGACTACAAAACCTGGTATTAACGGCCACCTTTTTATATCGGCCAATAGGTATGTCATTTTTAGTGACCGTTATTGACAGGTTTTACTGTATTATCATGGGTAGCGTCAGTTGATCTTGATGACAATTACATTTTCAGCTAAAAAGATATGACGTCCAATCTTTTTAGGCAAACGAGCCTTTGATGGTTAAATTATTTGTCAAAGTTTTCATCCTAATAAAATTATTTAAAAATATTTTAAAAGATATTTAATTGAAAACTTATTGGACCATTTTCCTGGTAACACCTCCATGGCTACTAAAAATTGCAAGGCAGATGGATGCTGAAACGAAGAAGACAAGAGGGAATTCTAAAACTTGCAATTCACAACCCCGTTTGTTCAGCGTGGTAAATTCCAACGGAAAATGGACCTACGTTACTCAAAGGAGTAATAATAATATAAAATAAAAATGTTCAGAGAGCGCAACCAGCATTCTTATCTACGATTTCACCACTTTTTATTGGTTTTTCAGAGAATGCATAGCTTGCTATCTCTGTCCCAAGTAGAAATTTTCTACTCTATTAGTCCACTCATTGCAACTGACGAGATGATAGTAGGTGCGTAGCGGCATCTGCTATATAAATTATTTCTTCAATTTCCAGGTTTGGATCCAACATCAATACTATTTAGCCCTTTAATATCATCAAATCGAATAGCGAAATCCAGTGGACAATTTGTAGAAATCATACATACCAATGGGCTGGGTAGTGGGTATATTCTGCCAAGTGGACATGCGGATTATTATGTCAATGGGGGATGGATGCAGATACCTTCCTGTGGTATAGAGCTATTTGGCACATGCTCACATTTAATCGCTATTGACTATTACGTTGAATCTTTACTAACGGGAAATTTTATGACAAAGAATTGTCTAGTTAATATTTTGTTCATTGGGCTATTTTGCAAAGAAGTTTCTTATATGGGTGAATATAATTTGGATAGGAGGTAAGTTAAAAAATAATAATTTCTAAAAAGCAAAACCCAAAACAAAAACGGTCTTTCCATAATCTTCAAAATTAACCTAATATAAAAGTATGCAAGGCAGGAGAGGAGTTAGGTAGGGACGTATTTTGTCTCCATTACTATTTAATGTATATAAGGAATCCATTTTTGAAGAAGCATGACTATCTGAAAGTGAAGCAATAATTATTAACGGAAGAACTATTAATAGCATCAGATTTTCAGATGACACAGTGATTATGACAAACTTTGCTGAACTCCTTCAACTATTCCTAAACAAAAAAAAAGTTTATGTGAAAAATATGGACTAAAATGATTTTAAAGAAGACTAAATATACTGATAGTGAAAAGAAATATACAAACATACATTTGGGAAATATACCGATAGAACAGGTTAATAAATACAAATACCTGTGGACCAGGACTTGAGAAAATAATGATCAAACAACAGAATTTAGAGCCAGGATAGAAATAGCAAGAAATATGTTTGTAAAAATGAAAACAATTATCTGCAACAAAGATCTTAGATTAGAACTGAAAGTAAGAGTTTTGAGATGCTACGTATTTTCGATATTGCAATATTGACCAAGTGTAGAAAATCGGCTCAACAAGATGATGCTCTACACAAAATTCCACAAGACTTATTTTTCTCATTTTTCAAGACGTCATATTTTTTTGCCTTAGTCAATTGCTGTACAATGAATGGTCATTCAATATTTTCGCCAGGAGGTTAAATTTCACCGGAAACAAAAAAATAAACCTCTCAAATCACCACCAAAAGTGGCATTTGAGCTCTGATTTATTCATTCAGTTTTACTTTATTTTTATTTTGTGTATTATACCCTCACCTACCTCTTTCAATCATAAAATTTTAGATAATCTTTTTTCAACTTTTTTGTTACTTTGAGTACAGTAATATACACTTTCATCAATTTGAAAACAATTATAACAATATAACGAAAAATTTGAAAATACTATTTATTTAATCATATTTATTCATTTAAACTATTTTATCTATAATCTTTTTTTGTCATTGATAAATACGTAACTAATTTTACAATTACCAAATATTTTCAAATAAGCAAATACTTTGCATACAATCAATATCAATACATGGTAAATACACGTGCCAATAAATTTTCTATTATGTTTTAGGGCAAGAGGTTCCTACTTTTTAGATACTAACGCAAAATCTCCATTTGCAAAGGGATATTAATATAAATGCCTGGTATACTACTGCCGTTCAAGAATAAATGTCGTAAATAGATGTTTTTTAATCCAGTAATGTCAGATTTTTTCAAATTATTATTTTATAAACTAGTCAACATAAACTAAATAAAAAATAATAAGTTTTATTGAAAAGTTATTTATACATTTTCTTTTCTAAGATGAATTTAGATTGTAAGTGATAATTTTAAACTCAACCCATGGTGCCACTTATACAACTTGATGAAGTCCAGCATAAAAACTATTTCTCTTATATCACATGCCAGTAAAATAATGCTACATAATCAACGAGAGATAAAAAACATTCCTTCAAAGAGAAATTTCACAAGAGCAAACTGGATTTACCAAAGGTAGAGGTACTCGAGAACACCTGTTGAATATAAGACAGATAATCGAAAAATCTAGGGAATTCAATATTCCACTGTACATATGCTTTATAGATTATCGTAAGGCGTTCGACTGGGTCAAGTGGAGACACTTATGGCAAATATTAAAAGAAGTAGGCGTACCCCAACACCTTATTTCGCTTATAACTGAACTATACGAACACACTACTGGATCAGTTAAAATGCTTGACACACTTTCAAACGAATTTCTCATCCAGAACGGGGTGTCAGACAGGGATGTATACTATCTCCACAATTATTCAATATATATGGAGAGAATATTATGAGAAGAGCACTTGAAGAATGGGAAAATGTCATCTCAATAAATGGTCATAAAATAAACAACCTACTTTTCGCAGATGATACAGCGCTTCTTGCAAATAGTCAATCAGACTGGTTGAAAACGAAAGTCAAATATTTGGTCTGCAATCAAACATATCAAAGACAAAGATCATGATAGTGGATAGACTACATAACAATCATCCACATATAATCACAATTGATCGGTTTGAGGTTGTGAGCTCATACTTATATCTGGGATCATTAATCACAAACACAGGGTCACTACAGGAAGAAATAAAACGTAGATGTGATCTAGCAAAAGTCTCCACAACAAAAATGACCACAATATGGAAGGACTATCAAATTTCAAGAGCGTTAAAGATGAGGTTGATCAACTGCTTAATATTCCCAATACTGACTTACGGATGCGAATCTTGGACCCTGAGAAACTCGGAAAGAAGAAAGATAGACGCCACTGAAATGTTCTGTTGGAGACGAATGCTACGAATTCCTTGGACAGACCATAGAACAAATAATTCGATTTTGAGCTAAAAGTTAGCCAACGGCTCTCCAGTAAAGTCCATCTCCAACAATTAAAATACTTTGGACATGTTATGAGAGCCAACACAGAAAACATGGAAAGACTCATGATACAAGGAAAGGTGGAAGGCCGAAGATCACGAGGAAGATCCCCAACAAGATGGATCGATCAAATTATAGGAATATGTAAAAGACCTATGCATGAGTTAAAAGAAATGACCAGAGACAGAGATCTTTGGAGACGGACAATACACGACATCACGTCGACTACTACACTCCCTCCGGGGGGTCAGGATTGAAGAGAGAGTTACCGGCCAAACCCGATCTCAGGACAAACTAGTTTGGCCTAGGCCGCGAGCTGCCGATCGCGTGGTAAACTAAAGTTTATTGCTGGTTTTTAAACCACTGACATTCGAAAGAAATACGGCTGGTGTATTTATTCATTTCTTGTTGTAATCAGGTTGCCACAAGTTTTGGTTATACGAAAACGACAAAGAACACTGAAAGAAAGATACCTTTGGTATGTTCTAACCGTCATCGATGTAAACCTTAACCGCGATCGCGACCTACACCGCGCTTGCTCATCCATGTATCTTTGGCAGGTTTGTACCCTTAGGTGGCAGAACATACTTAAAATACCTTCCTTTCGGTTTTCTTTGCGTTTTCCATATATCTAAAACTTGTTGCAACCTGATTACAATAAGAAATTAATAAATACACCAGCCGTATCTCCGGCGAATGCCACGTGGTTTAAAACCACCAATAAACTTTAATTTACCGCGCGATCAGCAGCTCAATCGCGATGTAAAACAAACTACATATTTTGTTTCGGCATCGACAACGCTGTAAACCGCGATGATAGGTCGCGAGGGTGAACGGTGGCACATCCTTGTTATGTGCGTCTCATAACAAAATGAAAGTTTGTTTTGACATCGATGTAGCGATCGCGATCGCGACCTACATCGCGCACATCCATGTATCTTCGGCATGTTCGTACCCTAAGGGTAAGAACAAAACAAGTGGGTCGAGGTGGAGGTGTAGGTTGTGGTGGATACTACTAGTTAAGTCGCGGTCGATGTCGACAGCACATAGCAAAGAGGTCACCTGAGCTGTCAGTCGAGCTAGAACTACTATCAAGTGAAGTAGTTTAATGAAATTTGAATGAGAAAAAGACTGTGCTTTTGCGATGTTGTGCCCGTCAAGTGATGATAGTGATGAAATGCCAGCTGTAAATAATCAGATCCTTCTTCATGTTTAAAAAATTTACTGAATTTAAATATTTTATAAATTCAAAAATATACTATAAAAAAAAGGGATTATATAAAAAGTATCAACTCAGATGACGCAGGTAATGACAACTTGGCTTCGAACGGACCAATCACAGCGAAGCATCTTTGTAGGCCGCGCAGTAGATATCCATGTAAAACAAACTCATTTTATTTTCAAAAGCATCGATGTCAACCTCCTGGATGGCATCGCGCTAAGCCTCCACCGCGACTTACCTGCTCTGTTCGCTTCCATTCATTACAATGTGATTGTTTTACATGGATACCGATATCGACCGCGACATACACCTCCGCCTCTACCTCCACCGCGACGCACTTGTTCTGTTCTTATCCGAACGGTACGAACGGAAAAAGTGGGGTGAAATTAAAAATGAACTGACTACGCAAAAGAGATTATAGGTAGCAACTCGAGTACCGTAGCGCACGAAATGGTAGGGGCAGGTGAATGACGACTTGGGCTTTAACGCACCAATCACAGGCAAGTATCGCAGTAGTCATCTTAGTAAAAACAAACTCACTTCATTTTCAAAAGCATCGATGTAAACCTCCTGGATGGCATCGGCCTCCACCTCCGCCGCGACCCACTTGTTCTGTCCTTACCCTTAGAAATTTCTTGTATCGATATTGGTAGCCAACTACATCAAGTTGGAGCAGGTGATAAAAATATGACACACATTCTAAAATCCTCTTCAGTTTCTTATATTCCACAAAATTTTATAACCACCGACCGAAATAAAAAATATTTCCAGTAAAATTTCAACTGAAAAATCTCAGAAGTAAAGGATACAGAATCTTCATATAAATATCTTTATGTTGATAGCGTTGATGACATAAAAACAAAACAACTCATATGGTACTGCCATATTCCGAGAATGCCAGATGACAGGATCCCTAAACCGATGTTGCCGTAGACACCACAAGGGAGAAGGAAAAGAGGAAGGCCTAGAAGAAGCTGGAAGGAGGGAATTGAAAAAGAACTAGAGGGAAGAGAAAATCCTCCAGGTCAATGGCTAAACAGAGAAGAATGGCGGTTAGGAGTTGGAAGGCGCCATAGAACGCTGTAAATTGCTAGCAGTAGTATATTTGTCGCGCCAGTTTTTGAAAAGAACATTTAAGCCAAAAAAATACCCAGCGCATTTCTAAATATAGATTGTCCAAAACTTTTCTGGTTGGCTTATCAGACTTTAAAAATAAACTTTTTGCTCATTGATTGTTTGTTTCATTTATTGTCTTGTTAATAATTCAAATCTGTTAATCAGCAAAATAATAAATAATTTATACTATTGGTGATAGAATATTAATGGTGGAATGTTATTTAAAAAATAATAAATGGTTTAATAGGTCGTTGTTACAATAATTTTAAATGAATAACACCCAAACAAACACATTAACCTTCAGAAGGTTTTGATAACCCAGTAAGGCCGGCCACACAATATCAGGTACACCTTACAGGTAGTCCTGAACAGCACGCACACTCTGCATGTATACTTGTCAAGTTTGTCAGTTCACCATGGATTCTCCAGAAGATGATCTTCCTATCCATATTTTGTGTAATTTTGACTAAATATAAGACTAAATGCTTGCAGGGAATATATAAATCTACCTGGTCTACCCCAAAATCCCGACAGACACAATCCCGACGGCCAAAATCCCGACACGCCAGAATCACGACAGGCCAAAATCCCGACAGGTTTGATAAGTTTCTTTTTAACGTGTAATTATATTTACCTCTTGTTTTTTGTTTATATCTCTTTTTATTTGGTGTTACTAAACAACTAGGCTATTGATTATGTACTATGGAAAGGAACTACAACGTTAACGGGGTTTTATTATTTCATATGGTCAATGAATCTCTATATACGAAAAAACCGCGGAGTGCTACCATTTAAGGGGGTGCGTTTTTGAGAAATGGGTGAATTAGTCCCTAGGCACAGGGCGAATTAGGGTGAGTTGTATGTACTTTTGGTAAAAACACGTCTACAGGAAAATTGTTCCTGGTTAAATTTCCTATCTAAATATAACTTTTTAAAGTCAAAGTTACTTTTTTTATAAAAATATATTCAAAAGAAAAAGCACAAAGAAAGCCCAAAGAAAGAAATTTTGTTTTTGTCCCATAACTTTTGTCCACGGGAATAGATATAGGTATAGACATTGCTTCACAGAAAAAGAACTTACATATTTGTTCTTTAAAATGATGTTTGGTAGAGATCATTATAATTTGCAGTTTTCGAAATATGATTTTTCAAAGTTCGCCACTCACAGCAATTTTGGGAAATTTTCCTTGTTATTTCGCAATTATTGTTCTGCAACTTTTTTCTACGTAACTTTTGGCATATGCAATGGTACATGTAAGAGGAATAGAAATCAATTACCTTTAAAATGTTCTTCTGTATAATGTTGTACGACTTCTTTTAAAGAGGTTATCTTTTTCAAGACTTTATACTTTTAGCGAGTTTTTATATTTTTTACAATTATTTTTTAAATTTCTCATTATAACTTTTTTTTACATTTAGGTATATATTATATAATAAAAAAAAGCTTATTCTGTTTACTTTAAAATGGTGTATTATAAAAAATTTTAGGAATATTTTTGAATAAGATATGCTTTTTCAAAATGTAATAAGTACTTGCAACGTTTTTTGATTTTAGGATTATTTTTTAAATTCCTCATTATAACTTTTTTATGTGAGTGTGTGTTATGTTTGAATTTTATTTTTTATAGATAATACTTTGGATCCACTTGACTCGGCCGGGCAAACTTCAAAATATGGATTAATTTCAATATTTATTGTTAAAGCTCCTGCACCACAAGCTTTGCTTGACAAAAATAGCATGTAAATGTACCAAAGGATGTACAAAAAACTGCGGTTGTAGGAAGATAGGAATTAGTTGTTCAATATTCTACAAATGGTGCATGTGCATGGGTACTCATTGTGGGAACTCTAAGATAACTGAGGTGTCAGAGGAAGATATTGAAGCTAATGCTAACGAAGAGATGGACTTTGATTTTGAAAATTTTTTAAATGTCAACGTTTAAATAATTTTAACTAAAGTGATGTTTTCTAAGACTAATGTTTATGTAATTTTTGTAAAAGAAATAATTTTAAATAATACAGGTAAAAAAATATCAAAGAATCACTCGGTTTCCATTACATATTTAAATATAGATGATACACCATTTTAAAGTACAGAAAGTAAGCCCTCTTTATTGAGCAATATACAGAGAGAGTCTGTAAAGTGGAATAAATTCAATATCTCAAATACTAATTGTTTTTTTGGAAAATGCTCAGACCCGTCGATTAGTATTTCAAATTGTCCTTTTTGACATTCAATAAAAATGTATACAGGGTGTCCCAATTTAGAGATATGACGTCATCGTCGATTTTCTTAAATGGCAACACTGTCATTTTGATAGCTAATTTGATAGGGTTTGTAAAGTTATACATAACTGCAAAATATCAAATTTTTATTCTCTACCATTTACAAGATAATAGAAAATAACAAAGTTATATCTGTAATTTGGAATATATTCAATAATTAAAATACTAACTGTTTTTTTGAAAAATGCTCAGACCCGTCGATTAGTATATCAAATTGTCATTTTTGACATATAATAATAATGTATACAGGGTGTCCCAATTTAGAGATATGACGTCATCGTTGATTTTCTTAAATGGCAACACTATCATTTTGATAGCTATTTTGATAGCGTGTGTAAAGTTATACACATCTGAAAAATTTCAAAATTTTATTCCCCACCATTTACAAGATAATAAAAAATAACAAAGTTATGAAGAACAAGAAGTAATCAAATAATAATTGAATTTATTTATTTCAATTAAGCAAATGCTCATAACGTTGCCCATTGACAATTTAACAATAATTGAGGGCAACATTATGAGTTTTTGCTTAATTTATTGAAATAATTAAATTCAATTATTAGTTGATTACTTCTTTTTCATAACTTTGTTATTTTTTATTATCATCTAAATGGTAGAGAATACAAATTTGAAATTTTGCAGTTGTGTATAACTTTACACACCCTATCAAAATAGCTATCAAAATGACAGTGTTGCCATTTAAGAAAATCAACGATGACGTCATATCTCTAAATTGGGACACCCTGTATACATTATTATTATATGTCAAAAAGGACAATTTGATATACTAATCGACGAGTCTAGCATTTTTCAAAAAAACAGTTAGTATTTTAATTATTGAATATATTCCAAATTACAGATATAACTTTGTTATTTTCTATTATCTTGTAAATGGTAGAGAATAAAAATTTGATATTTTGCAGTTATGTATAACTTTACAAACCCTATCAAATTAGCTATCAAAATGACAGTGTTGCCATTTAAGAAAATCGACGATGACGTCATATCTCTAAATTGGGACACCCTGTATACATTATTATTGAATGTCAAAAAGGACAATTTGAAATACTAATCGACGGGTCTGAGCATTTTCCAAAAAAACAATTAGTATTTGAGATATTGAATTTATTCCACTTTACAGACTCTCTCTGTATAGTATATTCATGTACAAGAAAAAAAGTTATGAGAAATTTCAAAAATAATCGTAAAAAATGTAAAAAATAATATTTTTTTATATTATATCATATATAATATATAATATATAATATATAATATATAATGTATAATATATAATATATAATATATAATATATAATATATAATATATAATATATAATATATAATATATAATATATAATATATAATATATAATATATAATATATAATATATAATATATTATATAATAATATTATTTTATTTTTATATTATATTTAAAAAAAATCGTTAAAAGTATAAAACCTTAAAAAACCATAATCTCTTTAAGAAAAGTCGTACAACGTTATATAGTAGACCATTTTAAACCATAATACCATATATAGTAAACCATATACCTAAAGTTACGTAGCAAAAAGTTACAGAAAAATATTTGCGAAATAACTAGGAAAATTGCCCAAAATTGCTGTGAGTGAATTACCTCTACTAAACAACATTTTAAAGAAGAAATATGTATCTAGGTTTTTTTTCTGTAAAGCAATGTCTATACCTATATCCTCGTGGACAAAAGTTATAGGACGAAAAACAAAATTTCTTTCTTTTGGGTTTCTTTGTGCTTTTTCTTTTGAATATATTTTTGTAAAAAAAGTATGATTGACTTTAAAAAGTGATATTTAGATAGGAAATTTAAGCAGGAACAATTATTATGTAGATACGTTTGTACCAAAAGTGCATAGAACTCACCCTAATGTAACTTGTGCCCAGGGACTAATTCACGTATTTCTCAAAAACGCACCCCTTTAAATGGTAGCACTCCGCGGTTTTTTCATATATACATGTCCATTGACCATATGAAATAATAAAACTCCGGTAACGTTGTAGTTCTTTTTAGCTATCTTATTTTGAATATAATCAATAGCCTAAAAATATTTACCATTTAATATGAACTTATTTTCTAAATAAAATTTCTAACGTGGGTATATGAATTAGATTATTTTTTTTTGCCAATATATAGTCCAATAATATATGTATAATCAAATCCTGAATTCAAGTTTACTTTCATATAATATATATTATCATGTCACTTACAACCTTCCATATCAGTAAGTATAGCTTTTATATTATAAATGAAGTGTTTAAATAATTTTTTCTTTAAAAATACATAATAATAAATTAGTACCCATACTTATTAGTAAGTAATAATTTTTCAATTTCAATACTCTATAATATGATTTGGTATTGTATTTAAAAAGGAAAAAATAAATATTCAAAATGTAGTGGTCGGAATTTTTACTTATGCGAGGATGGTTGCATTTTGATTTTGGCTCTCGGGATTTTGGGCGCCACCGAAATCTACCAAATCCTTTAACGAATTATTTAGATATGGATCGTTTGATTATATGTATCAGTATTATACGGTATGCGGCACAATAAACAGTACTGAAATGTGTATGCCTCAAATGTGTATGTGTCATGCGCCGAAACCTACTGAGTGGCTTCCGAACGTCATTATAATGTAAGTGAATGTCCATACGGAAAAGGTCGCGAACAAGATCCAAGCTTAGAATCAACAAGGGTTTCAGCAGGACGGGGCAACCTGTCACACGGCCAGGGAGTCTCTTCGAATACTGTCCGATCATTTTGGGGGATCCCCACTCACCAGACTTAACGCCACCTGATGCGTACATATGGGGAAAGCTGAAGGGGGTAGACCGATCCAGCATCTGACATTCCGGAATTGTGGACTAGAATTAAAGTTTCTTGTGCCAGAGGGTATCTTCAACATTTGTTTTGTCGGGAACGACATTATGAATAATGTTTGCAAGGCTGTATCATTTATACTGAATATATAAATAATCATAAACCTTTCAATATTCTTTTCAGTACCTCATCTTTATTTTACCGCATATTTTATAATCAGTGCACAGCGAGTTGCTGTGACTGTGTTGTGTACCCTTTGATTAAGAAGAAAGATACAAAATGAAAGCAGATAATATCCCTACAAGAAACTCTGCTAGCTACTTTCATATTCTCAACAAATTAACAACCGTATGGGTGTCTCAAATTTAACTAGGATTTCATCATAATTTCTCAGAAAAAATGTTCTTGATACATATGTATGGTCCTGTCCAATGTACTACACATATGCATTAAGTTATGTATGTCTTGTATTTTTTTCTGTTGTATTAAATGTTTAAACTATCAAATATGGTTTTTAGACACCTTTTAATAAAATAACAAGGAAGGAAAAAATGAAAAGCAAACTTGAACTTTTTATTTTTATATTTACTTATTCAAAAGTGTCAATGAAATTTAATAAAAAGATTGCTTCTGCTTGAAAGCAAACATGAGTTATTCGTATTTCATAAACGCATACCGGCATAACTATACATAATTCATCATCCCATCCTAATCATCATTAATTACCAGCCTACCATAGTATGTTAAATAGATTAACAGAAATTCTCATGGTAAAAAATAACTTCACGATAGAATTGAATATCATTAAGCAAATAGCAGTAATCAATGGATACAACGAATAAACAATCAACAAAATTTTAAACCAAGAATTTCATAAGAAAGCCCTAAAATTACTTTTTGCACCACCACAGGAACAATCCAATACCTTTTGTTCGACTACATATTCAGGTAAAAGACATACGAAGAAAGTACTAACACCATCTTTCAGAACAAACAATAATCTAATCGAATATATTAACAACAACAAAAAACAAAAGAAAAAGCACTTACACAGTGGTGTCTATAAACTGACATATTATTATGGTGTCTGCCCTAAAACTTACATCGGCCAAACTGGTAGAAACTTTAACAAACGTATATCAGAACACACAAGAATTTTAAATAATAGAAAAAGAAATGCTACTTACGCACTTCACCTTCTAGATAATATTCATTCTTTTAGCGATGAATTTCAAATTTTCCACATTCAAAATAAAGGCCGTAAGCTTTTTTTAATTAGAGAATAAGGAAATTAATTAATGAAAAAAATTCATATGTAACACTTAGTAAAAATACATCACTACTTGAGAAAAGCTATCTACCGAAACCGCTGACGTTAATATAAATTGTAATACATTTTGTGGAGAGGATAGAAAACAAAAGTTTTCAGCGGTTTCTTACACGGTAACATGTTTATACGGGTACACAATCCATTAATCTAAAAGAATTTAAGAAAAAAAGTAAAAATTGTGTTTACATTTCGAGAACGATGTATTTCAAGAACAATTTCTGAAGTGGAAATAGAAACGTCAAAATAAACGTATTTTATCTCAAATTGTAGTTAATTCTCTTTAAGCATAGTAAGTACACATTATTAAAATTTCACATGAGAATAACTTCCGACAATGTTAGTTTTATTGTGTTTTTTTTTTGTTTTGTAGGATAGGTAATGTACATACAAGAAATTTGCTTTTAAATACTGCACGTATTTAACATTTTTTTTGTTTAATATTAATGCAAACATTTTATCAGTTTACCTATTACCAATTTAACGCTATATATAAACTACTTTTTAACTGTGTACACAACTATTGAAGTAATTCTTCAGTATGAAAACTTTGCTAGCTCGAGTGTTGCTCTATGCTCTTATAATAATAAGTACATGTAAGTTTTATAATTTATTATTCCTTATGTACATCTGCTGCTGCTGAATAGTTTGCCACTCATTTTTACATTTATTTTGATTTATCTTTTGATTTATTTATTTACCATTTATTTTGATTTTTTAATTTTAATTAACATATTATCGGTCCATCACTGGTAACTTACGTCACTTTGGAGTAAAAAGTGCATTTGAACGAGGCCAAAATAAAAAAATAGCTACTAGATATGTATAGCTGTAAACTATCCAATTGCCGCAGATTGTACATTAGTTTCAAGTTTTTACTAATGGCATTGTGTCTATTGATTTTAAAGTAATGTAGCTGAGTTTGTTCATCACTAGATATCAATTGAGAGTTCAGTTGAAAAGGAGATGGTTTTTTCTAGCTCCAGACCTAGAAAGCCCATGGATTGTTTAACTATTCTTTTCCACTTTCTTTCTTTTTCTTGCTTTATTTTTTATAACTAGAGATTTTAATATCTTCTATATGCTTTTCGCCATCATTCTTTCACCTGGTTTTCGGCCTACCTTTCTTCTTCTTTTCTTCTCTTCCTCCCGTTAGTATTCTTTTGGGTAGTCTCGTATTTAGCACCCATTGAATATGCCCCAAGCATCTTACTTTTTGTAATTTTATGTTCCCTTATCTAGTTCTATATTTGGTGTGTTTATCCACATTATATTCCATAGCTTTCTTCCAAATATTTTCTGACGACATTTCTTTCTACACTTAAGTATGACTTGTTCGGATGTATTCATTATTTATGTTTCATTGGCACATAATGCTATAGGTCTTACTATTGTCTTATACAGTGATGAGCGCGCTAATAATCGGCAAAATAGCTCAAAAGATGGAAAACATATAGTCTAGGGCGCATCGGTTTTGATACGGACGTTGAGAGGTGACTCAAATTTTTTTGCAGAAATTGCTTGAAAATAAATCAAATAATAATATTTGAGTTATCCTCCCTCTCAAAAGGGTCCGGAACATTGTTTAAATAATCAAAATGTCAAAAATTGAAGGAAAAATTCGATTTTTTCTTCGTTTTTTGATTATTCACTATAAACTTTAAGAGTACTTTAAAAGTATTCATTTCCGAGTAAAGTTGTACTGACATAAAAGTTGCGTAATTAAATTTCCTATAACATAAAATTGGTTAAAAATTTAAAAAATAGTCACCCTAGTTGCAAAATAGCGATAATTGCGAAAAAAACCATACAAAAACAAGTATTCGCATTTTACGTTTTTCAACCATTTATGCTACACTTAGGACCTTCATATTTCACCCAGAAAAACTTTATGATACAGTAAAACAATACTGTAAATTTCATTAAGATCGGTTTAATAGATTCTGCAAAATAAATTTTGAAATCCAGCTTTCGCAATAAAAATCATTTTTTCAAAATGTTACAGGACTGAAAATAAAGCAGATAGCAAGTTGAATTTTTTTTTGCTTATAGAAGTGTACTGTATCTTTCATTTGCAATTTTCAAAATTAAAATCGATTAATTACCACGGCGTCAGAAAATTTTTGGTGTTCGATTCACACAAGTTGATTCCCACCAAAATTTCTTCTAACCTTTATCTAATATATTATGTTCTTACTCTATATTTTGTTGTATTTTAATATTTTAATTCCACAAAAATCAAACTAATTTTATTATTGTTTGTGAAATATTGTTTAAACAATTGCATATGTTTAAAAATAATAAACTTTTATTATTTAAGTTAAAATATATTAACAAAAAAAGTTTTTGCTAATAAAAGTGTTATTTCAAAATATAGAGTATGTGTTTTTATTTTGCAATAAACAATTTATTTATTTATATCGAAATGTAATAAAAATTAAAATGTATCAATCATTATCAAAGTCATTGGAATGCCCAATCAAAACAAACTATCCGCTGTCCTGCGCGTAGCACAAATAATTAAAGTTTATTTTAAAAAAATTCCTGACGCCGTGGTGTTAATCGATTTTAATTTTGCAAAATTGCAAATGAAAGGTACAGTACACTTCTATACGCAAAAAAATTTTCAACTTGCTATCTGCTTTATTTTCAGTCCTGTAACATTTTGAAAAAATGATTTTTTTTACGAAAGCTGGATTTCAAAATTTATTTTGCAAAATCTATTGAACCGATCTTAATGAAATATACAGTGTTATTTTACTGTATCATATAGTTTTTCACGGTGAAATATGAAGGTCCTAGGTGTAGCATAAATGGTTGAAAAACGTATAAGGCGAATACTTGTTTTTGTATGTTTTTTTCACAATTATTGTTATTTTGCAACAAGGGTGACTATTTTTTAAATTTTCAACCAATTTTATATTGTAGGAAATTTAATTACGCAACTTTTATGTCAGTACAACTTTTCTCGAAAATGAATAGTTTTAAAGTTATAATCAAAAAACGAAGAAAAAATCGAATTTTTCCTTCAATTTTTGACATTTTGATTATTTAAACAATGTTCCAGACCTTTTTGAGAGCGAGGATAACTCAAATATTATTATTTGATTTATTTTCAAGCAATTTCTGCAAAAAAAGTTGAGTCACCTCTCAACGTCCAAATGTACTAATATTTTTACAGATGCGGCTTGGTCTAATAATACATTGCGAAACAAAAAGAGATGAACCTAGTGTAGGTGGAAATTATCGTTATAAACGTCTAAAATAACATTAAATTATATAGTTTCCCACCTTTAGACGTATCAGATGAGTATGACAACTACTGTTACTGTGACAGTAGAATTTTATAAAATACTTCTGTCACAGACGTCTAAAGGTGGTAAACCATGTAGTATAATGTTAATTAACACGTTTATAACGCTAATTTCCTCCTCCACTAGTTTCATCTCTTTTTGTTTCGTAATGTATTATATTTTCTATCTTTTGAGCTATTCTGCCGGTTATTAGCGTGCTCATCACTGTATATCCTTATGTTAGGCTTTCTAAATATGTTTTTACTTCTTAATAACCTGTTTAGAGCAAAGATGCAACAGTTACCAGCCATAATGCTTGATTCTATTTCTTCCTTCATACTTGGTATCAGTGAGAACGTCGCTCTTAGGTACTGGAATCTTTATACTTCTTCAAATTCATATATTTTTCAAAAATGAATAACCATTTTCAATTTCGTTGCAAAACTAAAATACAGCCGGATCATATTCTAGTCCAATCAGAGAGTGCTGCAAGCACCTCTACCGGTTTCGAAACTTATTAATCTCTCATCAGGAGGCACATATGCTGCTCTCTCTGATCCAACCAAAACAAACCCAGGCGTGCAGTCACGGATTGCAACGAACGAAATGGCATAGATGCCCTAGCGGCAACTGCTAGCAAAAGACTAAGTTTTCAATCTAATGGCATATAAAACAACATAATATTACTCTGCATCCCACCAGATTGAAAACAATGGGAAACTTCTCTGGTTACACCTCTGAGGCTTCTACAATTTGCAAGCCGGATGCTGAGACTAAGAAAGATGACGGAATTTTACAATTTATAATTCGGGTCTCATCTGCTCAGCGCGGTAAAGTTCCAACGAGAATGGTTTCCTTCATACTCCAATCAGATTAAAAATATAAATAAAAAATGAATAACCATTTTTAATTTCGTTGCAAAACGAAAATACAGCCGCATCATATTCTAGTCCAATCAGAGAGTGCAGCCAGCACCTCTTCTTCTTCTTCTTGTAGTGCCTATCCGTTTCGGATGTTGGCGACCATCATGGCAATCTGTACTTTGCACACTGCTGCTCTGAAAAGATTTGTAGTGGTTGTGTTGAACCACGTACGTAGATTTTTCAGCCACGAAATTTTTCGCCTTCCTGGTCCTCGCTTTCCCTCTACTTTTCCCTGTAAGACCAGTTGCAGCAGTCCATATCTTTCACTGTTCCTCATGATGTGACCGAGGTATTCGATTTTGGCTGTTTTTATTCTGATTAACAGCTCTTTTTCTTTTTGCCTTCTCAGCAAAACACCCTCGTTAGTAATGTGGTCGGTATAAGATATCTTCAGGATTCGACGATAAAGCCACATCTCAAAAGCCTCAATTTTCTTGCAGGTGGCGTCTGTGAGAGTCCACGACTCAACTCCGTACAACAGTATAGGAAAGATATAACATCGTAGTAATCTGACTTTTCTGAGTATCGACAAATCATGACATTTGAACAACTTGGACATTTTTTGAAATGCAGATCTTGCTTTCTCTATCCTACATTTGACTTCTATAGAATGGTCCCAATTTTCATTGACGTTCGTACCAAGGTAGGTATATGTTTTTACTCTTTCTATTTGTTGACCATTCACACTGATTCGTCCAAATTGCTGTTTGTTCTTAGAGATAATCATACATTTTGTTTTCTTAGTGTTTAGTGAAAGTCCGTATCTCTGACTGACTTCCGCGATTCTGTTCATTAACTCCTGCAGGGCTTCAGAACTGTCAGCGAATACCACAGTGTCATCTGCGTATCTTATGTTATTGATACATTCTCCGTTAATTCGAATTCCAGCCTCAACATCATCCACTGCTTCTTGAAAGATTTCCTCAGAGTAGATGTTAAACAGCAGTGGGGATAGTATACATCCCTGACGGACCCCACGTTTGATTTTGATATCGTCGGATTCTCCTGCCTCTGACCGGATAGCGGATGTTTGATTCCAGTAGAGATTGCTGATAATCCTTAAATCACAGGTGTTAATTCCAATATAGGTTAATATCTCCATCAGCTTGTCGTGCTTTACTGTATCGAACGCTTTATGGTAATCAATGAAACATGCATAAATATCGCAATTTACGTCTCTACATCGTTGAAATAGCACTTGTATACTAAATAGAGCCTCTCTTGTACCCACTGCATTTCGAAAACCAAACTGTGTTCGGCTGATTTTTTCTTCGCACAGTCTATATATCCTTTGATGTATAATTTTTAGAAATAGTTTTAAAATATGGCTCATTAAGCTAATGGTTCGGAAATCACTGCAGGATATGGACTTTGTTTTCTTTGGTAAAGCAACAAACGTCGACTTCAACGTTGTTTTTGGTAGTACTCCGCTTAAATATATGTCGTTAAATATTTTGGTTAGGCGTTAAGTACAGTCGGTGTTAAATAATTTTATGAGTTCAGCATATGCATTGTCAGGTCCAGGAGCTTTGCCATCTTTTAGTTGTGATATTGCTCTTTCCACTTCATCTGATATGATTGGTAAGTGGTCATCACAAGTGTAGGATGGAGGTTGCTCGGATCTAGTATCATCAAAGAGTTCCTGTATGAATTTTGTCCATATGCTGATTTCTTGATTTCTGTCTGTGATGATATTCCCTCAAGCACCTCTACCGGTTTCGAAACTTATTAGTCTCTCATCAGGAAGCACATATGCTGCTTTCTCTGATCCAACTAAAACAAACCCCGGAGTGCAGTCACAGATTGCAACGAACGAAATGGCATAGATGCCCTAGCGGAAACTGCTAGCAAAAGACTAAGTTTTCAATCTAATGGCATATAAACCAATATAATGTTACTCTACATCCCACCAGACTGAAAACAATGGGAACTTCTCTGGTTACACCTCCTGGCTTGCAAATTGTAGAAGCCTCGGAGGTGTAACCAGAGAAGTTTCCCATTGTTTTTAGTCTGGTGGGATGTAGAGTAACATTATGTTGTTTTATATGCCACTAGATTGAAAACTTAGTCTTTTGCTAGAAGTTGCCTCTAGGGCATCTATGCCATTTCTTTCGTTGCAATCCGTGACTGCACGCCGGGGTTTGTTTTGGTTGTATCAGAGAGAGCAGCATATGTGCCTCCTGATGAGAGGCTAATAGGTTTCGAAACCGGTAGAGGTGCTTGCTGCACTCTCTGATTGGACTAGAATATAATGCAGCGTTATTTTCGTTTTGCTACGAAATTGAAAATGGTTATTCATTTTTGATTTATATGTTTACTCTGATTGGAGTACAAAGGGAACCATTCTCGTTGGAACTTTACCGCGCTGAGCATATGGGACGTGAATTATAAATTTTAAAATTCCCTCATCTTCCTTAGTCTCAGCATCCGTTATGGCTTACAAATTGTAGAAGCCTCGGAGGTGTAACCAGAGAAGTTTCTCATTGTTTTCACTCTGGTGGGATGTAGAGTAACATTACCTGTGTTGTTTTATATGTCATATATTTTTCTTCTGCGGTTAGTGTGTGGTATTGTTATTGTATATATTAGTCTCATCATCCGTTATGGCTTACAAATTGTAGAAGCGTCGGAGGTGTAACCAGAGAAGTTTCTCATTGTTTTCAGTCTGGTGGGATATAGAGTAACATTACCTATGTTGTTTTATATGTCATATATTTTTCTTCTGCGGTTAGTGTGTGGTATTGTTATTGTATATATTCTAGTTTTGTCCATTTCATATATTTGGTCTGTTCTTCGATTATGTATGTCCCTTTTTTTCTTCCTTTTACTTCTAGTGTTTTGAATTTCTGCTTTGGCGACAATTTCAAGCAGGATAACAAACAACAGTGATGGCAGTGGATCCACTTGTCGCACCTTTTCACTGACTTCAATCTTATTTCTTTCTTTTCCATTTATTTTAACCATATTCCCTGTTTTACTGCATTTTACTTTTATCATGCTTACCAATATTTCACTAATTCCCTTTTCACGTCGTGCCTTGTATGTTTCCTTCCGTTTTACTCCGTTAAAATCTTGTTTAAATTCGATGTATATGGAATCTCATTATAGTTTTTCCATATTCGTAGCTTTTTGTTTATATATTTTATGCAACAAAAAAATTTCATCTACTGTTCTCCGTCCTCTTTTGAATCCACATTTTAATTAGGTATAGTGGGGCTTTGGTCCGTTCTTTCGGTATGGTTCCTATATTTCTGTCAGCAATTTTTGCAAATATATAATATGCTTAATTAGTACTAATCTTCAATACTTAAACATTTCAGTTGTTACTTTATCATTTCCTGGGCTGGCATTTTTCTTTCGTTTCCATATTATTTCTTTTTCATTAGACGCTCTTTCCTCTGTTCGTTCTTGATCGGTATTCTCCTTCAGTTCTTTTTCTTCATATTCTGTTAGGGGTATTTGATTTAAAAGCTCTTAAAAGTACTCGTATTTTTTCTGTCAAATTTAGTATTTTTTCGCCAATTTCTAAACTTCAATTTTTGCTTTGTAAGGTTTTCTTTGGATCTCAGTTTTCTCATATTTCACTCCTTGCTCTTCTTCATTAAGTGCCATCTTCGCGAACCCAAAGGTTGGCAAGCATCATGGCTATTTTGACCTTCGAGGCAGCTGCTCTGAATAGTTGCCTTGAGCTGCAACCAAACTATTCTCTCAGGTTCCTCAACCCGGAATCGTGTCTCTTTCCTACACTTCTCCTATCCCCTATTTTTCCTTGAATTAAAAGTCTCGCAATGGTATACCTTTCGTCTCTCATCACATGTCAAAGATATTGCCATTCCTTTCTTTTATGGTGTTTTCAATTTTCCCCTCTCTGCCAATTCTCCTTAACACTTTACAGGGTTCCCGAAAATAATCGTTCCTTTTAGGTATGGATATAATACACAATATATAACAAAAAAAGTCCTATAACATAGTTAACCGTTTCCAAAAAAAATACATTGTTCTTCATATAACCGAACTTTAATTTTCATAAAATAAACTAATCTGACATCACTATACAAGAACTGTTTGTGACTAGGTAATTTACATCAGCAATGTAGGTCAGACAGTAGACACCTGCAAAATAGTTATACCACCCTATGTGTGAAAATCAAACCAAACCAGAATTTGTTTGTTTGTTGAGGAGGAAAACAGGGTTTAATGTAAATACTAAAGGCCCATTGGGCAACTATTCTTGAATTGTACTGTATCTATCTTTAGATTTTGTATTCATAGTTGCCAGATTTCAATTTGCATACCAAAATGTATTTTCGTTTTTTGGCCAAACGGTTGAGTTTAGAAAAAACTTTTATAAGACTTTTTTGCTCTACATGGTGCCTTCTACCTATACTTTTAAGGAACAAACTATTTCGGGGACTCCCCGTTTATTCGTGACTATCTACCCATGAAATCCTTAAAATTCTTCTAAATATCTACATTTCAAAAGCATTAAGTGGATTTATTGCATTTTGATTTAATGTCTATGATTTTGCTCCGTAGTAAAACACACTGTGTACATAACATTTAATTAGTCTTAATCTTAGGGCCAATGTCAAATCTTTTCTGCATAAAATCTTTTCCATTTCCACGAAATTGGCACGTGCTTTTTCAATTCTCACTCTTATTTCTGCAGTATAGTCGTTATTTTCTGTGATTACCGTTCCCAAGTATATTTTTTTACCCTCTCAATATGCTGGCCGCCTCCCGTTATAAGTTAATTATACAGGGTGTCCAGAAACTCTACCGACAAACGGATACAGGAGATTCCTTAGATAATTTTAAGACAATTTAACCTAATTCACTTAGTCCGAAAATGCTTCCTAAGGGAGCTAGAGCTATTTGAAGATGGCGTCTGGTAATTAGTTTTTCTTAAATACCTCCGGAACGCTTCTATTTAGAAAAACAAAAATTGGTATAAATATTTACCTTCTAGAGATAAATCGATTCCATCCATTGCAAATTTCTAGTACCGGTCATAGGCGTCCGTTTTGGGTAGGGTAACAGTTACTTTATCGCATAACTTTTTTGTCTTTAACTTTTAAGCATTTTTGACTCTGGATTAATAAATTGTGAGGTATTCTTGTACTAACAGGTAGTTGTTTTAAGTCGATAGAATACACCGTTTTCTAAAAAAATTTATTTGAAAATTTTTCGTTTTTTAAATAAAAAAAAAATTCCAAAAAAAAATATTTAGAAAAACGAAAACTTGTACGTTCAATTATATTCCAGAGATGAATCGATTTCATTAATTGCGAATTTCTAGCATCGGTCATATGCGTCGGTTTTGGGTAAGTCAACGTTTATTTTATCGCATAACTTTTTTGTCTTTAATTTTTAAGCATTTTTGACACTAGATTATTAAATTATGAGGTATTCTAGTAGTAAAAGTTTCTCTTGCTTTAAGTTAGTAAAATATACCTTTTTTTTCAAAATTTTGTTCAATTTTTTTTTTCAAATTCAAGAGACGAAAAATTTTTAAATCGATTTTTCTAGAAAACGGTGTGTCCTACCGACTTAAATCAACAGTACCTTTTAGTACTAGCATACCTCACAATTTAATAATCCAAAGTGAAAGATGCTTAAAGTGTAAAGATAAAAAAGTTATGCGATAGAATAACCGTTGCCCTACCCAAAACGGACACCTATGACCGGTACTATAAATTCGCAATGGATGGAATTGATTTAGCTCTGGAAGATAAATATGCGTACATATTTTTTTTTTCTAACTAGAAGCGTTCTGGAGGTGAATTTGGTTAAATTGTCTTAAAATTACCTGAGGAATCTGTTGTCTTCGTTTGTCGGTAGAGTTTCTGGACACCCTGTAGGTATATTAAGTTCCCTTAAGTTCCCCTTCCGTTACAATCCCCTTGATAAAAGTTTCTAATTTCTGTATTTTTAAAGCTTTCTTCTATACATCTCAACCTAACCTCCATGGTATTTTATTATCTTTTGGATTATTGGATATTATCTCATTGGATTTTGTGATTCTTTTGACTGATTTCCTGTGCTCGTTGTATTTTCTTTTTTACTCTGGTCTTTTTTATGTATTATGGTAAATCTCAATTTATTTCGTTCGTCAGTTTTATTTTGCATTCCTCATTGAACCCTTTTTTGTATGCATCTTTATATTTCTATTACTGGTTTGCGCTGCTTTGTTTATATCTATTTTTTTGAATCTAAGTTTGTTTAATATTTCCATTTTCTTTAATATTATCTAATTCTCTGGTAACTATCCTAACAGGTTTATATACTTTGTACTTTTTCTCTTTTGATTTGTAATAAAAACTTATATTTCAGCGTTTGGTGAGGAAACTCCACTCAATCCTCAGCGTGTTGACGATGCTACTATAAACTCAAAACTGTCACTAATTTCTGAAGATGACGTAAAAATATATTTTAGGGATCAACAAAAACCACAAAATGATATTCCCGTAAGTACGTCAGAAACTTCACAATTAGGATCCAGTGGGTTTTCTGCAGAAAGGGTAAGTACCAATACCCACATTTTTTTGTATAATATTCAGGGTGTTTCATTAATAATTGTCCATATAGTAACTGGAGAAACCTTAGCACAAAATAAGAAGATTTAACCTAAAACACTTAAATAAAATGTTGTTCCTTACTGAGTTACAGGGTGTTTTATCTTAAAATTTAAAAATTATTTTTGCTCAGCATTTTAAAACTATTCGACATATCCTTTTCAAACTTGGCAGAAAGTGCGACTACTATACACCCTACTAAATTATGATACACAAAAAATACTATCTACTAGCAGAGGCGTACGACAGGGGATAGTGAATGGTTGACCTTACTCAAATTCTACGCCACTGGAGGAATTACTATTTAGTGCCATTTTTAGGTGCTCCAATACTTTCTATATAAATAATATACTGGTAATGATATAAGGTAATGATACTGGTATGATATTGGTAATTATAAAGTCATTAGTTTTCGAGATATTTAAAGTTAAATATGAAACGGCACAGTTATTTTGATTAATTTATGATATGATTCATATGATTAAAATTTAAAAATTATTTGTAGCCAGTACTTTAAAACTGTTTGGCATATCCTTATTATACTTGGCATAAAGTGTAGGTATTATACACCCTACTAAATAAAGATAAATAAACGTTTCTAGCTACTACCAGAGGCGTACGACAGGGGATAGTGCCAGGTTGACCCTTCCCAAATTCTACGCCACTGATGAAATTGCTATTTTAGTGTAATTTTTTGATTTTCCAATACTTTTAACGTAAATAACATACTCTTCATTCGTAACCATAAAATGATTAGTTTTCGAGATATTTGAAATTAAAAATGAAGCGACACACTACATTAATCAAAATAACCGTGTCGTTTCATTTTTACTTTCAAAAATCTCGAAAACTAATGACTTTATCGTTACGAATAAGGAGGATATTATTTTTATAGAAAATATTGGAGAATCCAAAATTTAAACTAAAATAGCAATTCCGCCAGTGGCGTAGAATTTGGAAAGGGTCAACCATTCACTTTCCCCTGTCATACGCCTCTGGTAACAACCAGAAACGCTTTTTTAACATAACTTAGTAGTTTCTACAATACCTATACTTCCTGCCAAGTATGAAAAGGATACGTCAAATAGTTCTAAAATGCTGAGCAAAAATAATTTTTAATTTTTTAGATAAAACACCCTGTAACTCAGTAAGGAACCACATTTTATTTAAGTGCTTTAGGTTAAATTTTCGTATTTTCTGCTAAGGTTTCTCCAGTTATTATATGGCCAATTATTAATGAAACACCTTGTATAGTTTAGCGGTCAAGGCCCATGGCTTGGTTTACTATTCCTTTCCAATCTCTTCTATTTGCTGCTTAATTTTTTCAATGTGTGATTTTAAGTTCTTCTGTGCCTCTTTCAACATCTTTCTTCCATCTGGTTTTAGGTCTACCTTTCTTCTTCTTTCCTCCTATTCCTCCCGGTAGTATTCTTTTGGGAAGTCTTGTATTTGGCATCCTTTGGATATGTCCCAACCGTCTCAGTCTTTGTGATTTTATGATCCCTACTATATTCGGTTCACCATACATCCTCTCCAGCTCTACATTTGGTCTTCTTATCCACATTCCATTCCATATCTTTCCGCCAAATATGTTTCTTAGGATTTTCTGCATGGCTTGCTCGGATTTGTTCATCTGTCCATGTTTCACTGGCATGCAATACTGTACACTGTCTTATATATTCTTATCTTAGCCCCTCTAGATATGTTCTTATTTCTTAATAAGCTGTTTAGGGCAAAGATACAACGATTGCCAGCCATAATTCTCGCTTAAATTTGTTATTTTATATTTGGTCTCATTTTTTTATTCATGGTTTCATGGTTACATTTTTTCTTTGTAGAAAATTTAAAATTGGTCAAGAATATTTTACAGGTCAGAACATGCTTAGATCAAATGATCTGGGTTTTAAGCACATATTTGAATTAACTACTATTTATCAATATAAAAATATAAATTCGATTCTACTCTTCTGTTTATTATCCAGTTATTAATGTTGTCCACCTTGCATCTCCGTCGTATATCTGCACTTCTAGCTTTGTCCGGTAGTGTCTCACTATCGATTTTTCGGACGGTTTTTACCTCTGATGTTTCTAGCATTCATTTTGGCCTTTCTGTATCAGTGTTTCTGGCATGTATGTCATTATTGGTTTGATGACTGTTTTGAAAATTCTGCCGTCCACTTCTTTTCCGATATTTTTATTTCTCCATATTATTGTTTCATTAAGGTTACTACTTTTTTTGTAATTTTTAGTAATTTTGCTTAATAAAATTAGTTTTTAAGACCTCATTTATCTTATCTAAAAATTAATTTTTAAAATTTTAATTCATATTAAAAATTGTTGAAACAAAAATTTAAAAATAATAATAATTTCTTTAATTATATAATTAAAAGAGATAATTAACTAGATTTTTGAAGTTATACTCCTTTAGGCGCGATTGAGATTGAGGGTGAATTTATATTAATCTGTGCGCATGCGCACACCGACAGTATGGTGTTAGTCTTTATACGGGCTCTGATTGGGTGTTGAAATGATCTGTCAATAATAAATAATTGTTCAATATGAAGGTAAACAAATGTATAATATATTAGTTTTATTGTTGTGAGGACAGAAACAAAAAAATTATAATTGTAGTGACTTTTAAATAGTTTTTAAAAGCAACAGGTACGTAATAATTGGAAATGTATCATAGGACCTACCTATTTGAACCTACCAAAATACATAGTATGTAATACTTTTATTTACATAATTTGATTACCATCAAAATTTCTAACAATATTCACCTAATATATTGTTTTCTTACTCTATGTTTTGTTGTATTTTTTCAATTCTAAATAATTTTAATTCAAAATCAAAATAATGTGATTTTATTCAAAAATGTCAAAAGTTTAATCCGTTTAGTTAGTCGATCTTCACACGTAATGACACATCGTCTCCGTGGCGAAGCATTTAAGGCGAATGAACACCAATACCAACCGCGCTGGTAAGCTGGTTCAAACCCCAATTAGAAACTTTTATTTTTTTATTTTTTTATACATTTTATGATTGTAAGTATATTTATTATATAATTTTATTTTCAGAAAACACGTATTTAGTTAAAAAATTTTCCGACAATTAATGTTCAGAAATCATTTGTGGCATTTTTAATGTGTTTGTGTGTGTTTTATTCTTTTATTATTTTAATTTTTGGCACTGTTTTAATAAAAATGTTTGAGAAGTAGTAAGTATAAATTAGTTTATATTTAAATAAAATATATTAATTGCGTTTAAATCATATATAATAGAAGTATAACTTCTTACGTGCGTACAAAGTACACACACATTCTTTTTTTAATTACGTTTATATACTGGGTAATTTATGATTAAAACATAGTTCAAGTAATCAATCAATCAAACGATTCTAATTCCTGTTTACAAATTTTACGAAATCTTTGTTTTGTTTCAATTCTAGGAAGTATATAGATACCTCACTACTATATGATATGAGAACGACCTTCAGAGATCTGTTTAAGGATAACCATTATTGTGATACGTAATTTAGTATGTTAAAAATTATAAAAAATGAGGGGTGCCCGATATAATTTTGTCAAGACTATAATAATTAATTAATAATTATAAATGATTCTCAACGAAAACATTTCGTTTATAAATTCGCAAAGTCTGTGTGTTATTGCGTTGCCGCTCCTGCAATACTTAGAGCAGATTTATCGATGGATTCTCATGTAGTTTTGTCTTCTGGATCCAAATCTGAAAACGAAATTTCGATATCTCTAACCTTCTTCGAGATAATTGACCTCAAGGTCTAAAATGTGATGTCACAATCCTTTTATTTTCTTCTGATACACTACACACTAAACGTCATCTGAAATCGCTGCTATTAGTAAGTAGGATAGCTTTAATCTAAATTTGTTAATCAAAGCATAGGCTATTTGGTATTTACATTTAAGTTTGACACTTCGTGAATGTCAAACTAAATTTTAAATTAGCTATTAATAAAATAATTTAATTATTATATAAAATAAATAAGATGTTTAAAAATACAATTTGAGTATATTTTGAAAGCAATAATTCATTAACAACAAAGGTTTGTACGAGTATACGGCCCCCCATTTAATGATAAATAGACTGCTCCATTTTTAGGTGAGCGGTAGCAACTCCTAAAATTACGTTACTCCGACCACGAAAATCAACTTTAAGATGAATGACCAATTTTGGTGATTCTTTATATTTTCGATACCGCTGAATCTGAATATGAAGTTTATTTTTATCTAGACTTGGTGGTACATTTTAAAAAATGAAATTTTATGCAAAAATGCGAAAAATCGATTTTAGTGATTTTTCGACTTTACCTCGCTGTATCTTTGGTCGCTGTAAATATTTCCTTTTGAAATTTTACTGTGTCATCTTTGATGTATTTAAATAACAATGTGCTTTATTCAAAGTGTTTAGACAAATTAAAAGAGGATCTGTTAATTTTTAAACATTTTGTCGTCAAATTTCGTTAGTTTCAGGTTTACTTAGAAAAGTTGAGTGACAAACTTTTTAGTTTATAATTTTCACCAACACAGGAATAAAATATAATTCATGGAGAAGTTTTTTGGAAAATTTCAAGTCAAAGTATGCAATACCAAAAAATTATGTGACTTTATAGACGAGTGGCACTCTTAAGATAACGCTTATTTCTCAAGATACTGACCACGATGTGGTGAATGGCTAATTTTCGTCTAACCTAAGGTTTTGATGGTGTTGAAAACGAAAATAAGGTTTATTTTAAATCATCACTTTCATTTATAACTCTTGCATTTTAATTTGATGAAGAAAAGTTATTCTTCATAAAAAGCTCTTCATGGTGTAAGATTTATGATGTAACCATCACATATAAAATTTTATTAATTTTACATGAGGTATATAAAAAATGTGAATTTTGAGTAAAGTATCTTTATAGTTCACAACATTTAAATTAGAATAATATAATTGCAAATTGAAACAAAATTTTTAATTCTAAACAACTTTTCGTAATAGTAATTCTCCCTATTATGAATTTAAATACCTAAATAAACAAAGTTTTTGTTATGATAATGCTCGCATTTTCAGCTTGTTTTTTTATAAATTCCACTAAAATTTTTTTGACCCGGCAGATACTATTTTAGATTTTTTGGATCATTCGAAATAAAAAAGGTTTTTTGTAATTTTTCTCTTAAATTGATCGTTTTCGTGTTAGAAACAATTTCAAACTGAAAAAAGAACGAAAAATTACGATTTTGAAGACTCAAAAACACAAGTACTAAACATAATTTCGAAATCGTCAAGTACCTAAATTCAAGTTTAAATCAACTTCTATCGGAACCTGATAAAAATTTATATTTTGTTTTATTCTAAAATATATTTTTTAATTGTTAATGACGAAGGTTTTTTATGGAAAGACGGGCGATCGGGCCGCATTAGCGACTAAAAAAACAATATTTTAAAATGAAATAAGCCCAAAATACTTATGAAGAGCTAATAAAATTAAATAATTAAATAAATAAAATTAAACTAATAAAATAAGATGATATTTTTTACTTATGCTTTTGAGAAAATCGTAATTTTTAAACTACAGCTACAACTAAAAAACAAATTTTGTAAACAAATATTTACGAAGAATACTGAAAATATACTGCCCCAACAGAATAACTAATACAAAACTATGGGAAAGAACAAAGCAAACTAACATATCTACTGCAGTCAGGGAAAAAAATGGAAATATATTGGCCACATTTTGAGGCAAGATAAAAAACAACATAGCAAGCACTTGGAGAGGAGGGAAAAAGACAACACATGAAAAAAATACAAATGAGAACAGGAAAACATTGGATTAAGATAGGGCGAAGTCAACAACAAATCAAAAAAAAAACAAAAGAATGAAAGGAACTAGTACACAGTTTATCCAGAGAATAAACACAAAAGAAGATGCGCTGACCCGGCCAGTGAGCAATCTTACCCTTTTGGCCAAGAAACGCATAAGCTCCCAATACTCCACAAGGAGGGACGGAACTAGAGATACAGATTCAAAAGGTCTTAGAAAATTCAGGATAACGAATTTTATAATTTTAAATGAAGTAAAAGTCAGACTTACTCTCAATCTTTATTATAACTTCCGACGACCGGTTTCGCTCTTTAAAATATGTAGAGCATCTTCAGGTCAAAGGTAACAAGTTACAAAATGCTACAAATAAAAAACCAGAGTTAGAACAGTGTCTGGTTACAAAAGATGCTAAAGATCCATAAGATCAAGCCAATGTTGAATAACGTACATAAAAATAGCTAAATAGCATACAACTGCCTATGCATGCAAAACGGGGGGTGGTAAAAAAAACGTTCCCAAACTCACAAACACAGGCAGATGTATGCCATATATAATCATGCAATTAAAACGTGTCGTACTTACATTCGGATACAAGGAGCTACTATCTCGGTATTCATTTTCATGATGTTTCTGTTAAAGTTATGTTAACGGGATATGGTGGTATAGACGGAGGATGCAGCAAAAGTAAATAAATTTATGGGATTTGGGAATTCTTGAGGGTGATGAGATAGTTGGTGTAAGACAACCAACAAATCTGTGCTTGTCATTATGTCATTTTTTATTTTATTTATAACTATTAAAAGAATTATATTTATTAGTAAATGTAAGATTGACTACGTTCGGATAAGACAGTGGGGCGAGTATTTAATGTGTATGTTAGAACTAGATGTGCAGTTATAAACTAAATAGTTAGGGTCAGTACTTGATCGTTATAGTCCAGAGAAATAAGATTTTTCTCGTGACACATCCCCCTCCAGGCCGAAACCAAATTTTTTGAGTAGTATGGACATCTATAATAATAAAATATATGTTTCCTGCAGCCGATTTTGATGATATACATAGTTATAAACAAATGAAGATCAAAAAACGCTAAATTTTCGCTTTTTTCGTCTATTACCAAAAAGTTAAGCACTTTAAACAAATTTGAGTGTAAGAAACTCATAAATCGTATAAAAAACTTCAATATGGCATTCGCTGAATATGTCCATCCTTATTGGTTGCTTAGAAAATTGCAAAATAAATCATAAATTTTGAGTTTTTAAAAATATTCATAACTTATGTAAAAATTAACTTAGAACCTTCTTATTACACGGAATGCTGATACTTCTTGTACTTAAATTAAATTTTAAATTTCAAAGCAATTGGTCAAATAGTTTAAAAGTTATTTAATTTGTTTATCCGAAATTCATTTTTTTTGCAACACTACAAGTCAGAAAATTATGAGCCTACACTCGTACTTCGGACAGTTTATGAAAGAAGAACATTTATACTATTACCATTATTAAAAATAAATGACAAAAAATAATTTTAAACAGTGTAAAATTATTTTGAAAAAACATGTCGATTTTTTGCTTACTTAAAAACAATTAGAATAACTTTTTAACCGTTACCTGTAGAAAAATTATTTTTTCATATTTAGAAAGACTGAATTTTTATACACATTTAGAAAGAAAAACAACTCTCCCCCCCATTATTTTAGCCCCCCTTAGCCCCCTTAGCCCCCCCCTCTCCCTTAGCCCCCCCATTTATTTAATTCACATGTTTTTGCAAAATAATTTTGCCATATTTATAATTACTTTTTGTAATTTTTTTTTAATTAAATTAATACTGTAAATTTCCTTCTTCCATAAACTGTCCAAAGTATTACTGTAGCTTCATCATTTTCTGACTTACAGTGTTGCAAAAAAAAATAAATTTGGGATAAACAAATTAAATAACTTTTAAACTATTTGACCAATTTCTTCAAAATTTACGGTATAAACTAAGCACCAAAAGTCTCAGCATTTCGTGTAATAAGAAGGTTCTAAGTTAATTTTTAAATAAGTTATAAATATTTAGAGAAACTCAAAATTTATGATTTATTTTGCAATTTTCTAAGCAACCAATAAGGATAGACATATTAAGCAAACGCCATATTGAAGTTTTTTTATACCGTTTATGAGTTTCTTACTCTCAAATTTGTTTAAAATGCCTATTTTCTTAGTAATAGACGAAAAAAGCGAAAATTTACCGTTTTTTGATCTTCATTTGTTTATAACTATGTATATCATCAAAATCGGCTGCAGGAAATATATAGGTTATTATTATAGATGTCCATGTTACTCAAAAAATTTGGTTTCGGCCTGGAGGGGGTTGTGTCACCAACAGGCTATTTTTTTTTTCCTTATTTCTCTGAACTATTAAGAGTTGGTAGATCGGAAAGCTTCAAATTATAGCTAAAATACTGTATTAGCAGTCATATAACAAATAGTTATAAATGTGAATGTGAATTAAATAACAACAATGTAGGTAAATGAAACACCATTATAAATTAAAGGGTGGAGAATTGGAATAGATAGAAATAGGAATTAAAATAAGTAATTGATTGTAGATTGAAACTCTGTTTTAGGGATATAAGCACTGGATAAATATTAATAATCTATTGAACCAGATAAAAGAAAATGTAGTAGTAAATTATATTTTTTAGGGTATACCTACATTGTCTTATAAATCTCGTCCATAAATAAATGACTAATTAAGTAAATTCACCTCACAATTAAATAAAACAGAAAACACACAGGACAAAAGACGATACAACAGAAAATGACGGAATTTGGTTGGTTACGAGCACTGCATTTAATTTGATTTATTTTAACTGTATTGATTTTTATTATTTCATGGTATCAGTTTTTTAAACTTTGTGTTTTTTGTAAAAATTTGTGGGAATTATGAAGTTTCAGAACAAGCTAGGTTAGTTGTCTAATTCTTCTTCTCAATCATGTATCAAAGGTTGCCAACATTCTGTTGAAAATATTTGAAATTCATGAAGAAATATTTTATACAACCACGTTAGTATTGCTGTTTTTGTATATGAGTATAATGTAATAATTATAACTAAATAGTAATATACATCAACTCTATAAGATATACCAACTATACAAGACATGCGATAATGAGTTAACAGATGATTCAATTTAGACAAATTAGACAAATTACCATGTAATGGTATGTTATAGTTGGTAAATGTTATTTTTAAATTTTTAGAAATTCGAAAAACGAAAACAGACACGCTGACATACGATAAATGAAATGAAATAAAATAAAATATGTAATTTAAATTAAATATAAATGCAAGGAAAAAGGAGAAAATAGAAATTAAAGTTAAATTACAATTAATGAACTGATCACCCTCATCAACCCACACTAACTATCTCATCACCCTTAAGAATTCCCAAATCCCATAAATTTATTTACTTTTGCTGCATCCTCCGTCTATACCACCATATCCCGTCAACATAACTTTAACATAAACATCATGAAAATGAATACCGAGATAGTAGCTCCTTGTATCCGAATGTAAGTACGACACGTTTTAATTGCATGATTATATATGGCATACATCTGCCTGTGTTTGTGAGTTTGGGGACGTTTTTTTACCACCCCCCGTTTTGCATGCATAGGCAGTTGTATGCTATTTAGCTATTTTTATGTATGTTATTCAACATTGGCTTGATCTTATGGATCTTTAGCTTTTTTTGTAACCAGACACTGTTCTAACTCTGGTTTTTTATTTGTAGCATTTTGTAACTTGTTACCTTTGACCTGAAGATGCTCTACATATTTTAAAGAGCGAAACCGGTCGTCGGAAGTTATAATAAAGATTGAGAGTAAGTCTGGCTTTTACTTCATTTAAAATGAACTCTCACATGCAACCCATTCAAGATTTTTATAATTTTAACTTCATAGTATAATTATTATAAGAATAAAAAACCACTAAACGCCCTAAAAATTAGTGGCGCATACAAAATTCCAGCTACAAAAGTGCTGATATGAATATTACGTGGCGCGAAAATGTATTTTCATTTAGACGGAAAACAAAATTCTATTTTTATTTTGAAAGATTTTTCCGTAATAATATTATTTGCTTTCGAAGCAAAACTCGCCACAAAAGAGTAGCTTTGATACAGTTTGCATTTTGAGGCTTTTTGTGGCGAGTTTTACTCCAAATTTAGCGCATGTTATGGAAAAATCTTTCAAAATAAAACTAGAGTTTTATTTTCCGTCAAAATGAAAAAAGATTTTCGCCTCGTAATATTCATACAAGAATAAAAAACCGCTCAACGCCGTAAAAATGAGTGGCGCATACAATATTCCACCTACAAAAGATCTGATATGAATATTACGTGGCGCGAAAATGTATTTTCATTTTGATGCAAACCAAAATTATAGTTTTATTTTAAAAGATGTTTCCATAATATTTGCTAAATTTGAAGTAAACGCGCCACAAAGGAGTTTCAAAATTCAAACTGTATCAAAGTTACTCTTTTGTGGCGCGTTTACTTCAAATTTAGCAAATATTATGGAAACATCTTTTAAAATAAAACTAGAATTTTGGTTTGCATGAAAATGAAAATACATTTTTGCGCCACGTAATATTCATATCAGATCTTTTGTAGCTGGAATATTGTATGCGCCACTAATTTTTACGGCGTTGAGCGGTTTTTTATTCTTGTAAAACTTATACTTTGATAACCAATAAATCGAAAACTATTAATTTTACCAAAAAAATGTATAATGAACATTTTTTGCTTATAATTAATGTTTTACCAGCATTTGCGGTCAAAACATAATAAAAAATTTCCACCCTCGAGATAAAGTGGCAACCACCCTATGGCAAAAGCGTCTTTCGGCATCATATAGATTTTGATCCTTGGACTATCCACTACTTATTGTCAAATTTTCAAGCAAATCGATCCATTCTGTAAAAATAGCGAAGTGAAAAATTTCAGTTCCTGGACTAATTATACTTTTGGAGCTCTATAACTTCTGAACGGCTTAGCTGATGTTGATCACTAAACATGAATTTGAAACGTATTGACAAGTAGTATCTGATGCATCCAAGATCAAGTATGATAACTGAACGTATTACAGGAATTATTGAGCTTGAAAAACCATTTTTCCCATAAGAAATAGATTTGATCATACTTATGAAGCCTATAACTTAAAAATTCGAATTTTCCCAGATATGAGGTACACACCGTTAGACGCGTCCTGAGTCCTTTTACAAACGCTCAGTTATTGGCACAATTCGTAGGTTGAAATTTTGAATAATTGTCGGAAAACCAAAATTTTCAAAGTTGAATTTTTAAGTTTTTTGGCTATGGTGAGCAGTGTGTATGTCTTAGCTTGATCGCTTAAGCTCCATTTGAAAGATTAACTCAACCCTATTGATTTGGTATATTTGTAGTTTTCCTGTCTTTCCTTGAACCTAAGATATATACGCCCAAAAATATGCTATTTTGTATCTACCTAGTCCTCTAGCTGGCTTACGGGTAGTCAGAAGTCAAAAATTAGACCGGTTCTGAATCGGCCCTCACACCCTCTTGAAACAGAGAAAAAAAATTCAGATCGGTTTAACTTTTCCACATACATACATACATACAAACATACATATCCACAAACATTTTCCATTTTTTAAATAAAAATTGGGTCATATTTCTGAGCTCGATAACTTTTGAATGGTATAACCGATTTTCAAAATGAAACATGCGTTAGAAAGGTAATGATCTATGCTATCAGAAGCCGTAAAGGTCGGGTTTAAATTTTTGAAATTTTTGGGAGTTTTGGGGACGAGAACGAAAAACAGGCTTTAAATGGGAAGGGCCGTAAAATCCACACCCTTGGACCAAAATGGAGAAGTAACATATGGATGGACGAGTCTTTTCCTAAAATTTAAGATTGGATTTGGCCCAATTTTCAATTCAGTCAGGTTTAGAAAATCGAAAATTTCGTGTATATATAGTGTCGCTTGTAGGGGTGTTGTGCGCCACTGGTGAGAACTGCCGTTCTCTGTGGATAAGCTCTTTTGTAGCTGGAATTTTGTATGCGCCACTCATTTTTACGGCGTTTAGCGGTTTTTTATTCTTGTAGCAAGAGTTTTTCAAAGTTTTTTATAAATTAAATGTATGAAGTTGAATTTAATGTTTCTCGATTACACGTTAAGCATTATAAATGGTCGCCTTTGTCGCATTCTCTCCCAAATGATCTAGTAGTTACCACACCAGACGGTAAGACAATCAGAGTTCATGTCCCAGCCATCCTAATAATTATGGGGGCAAATAAACTCGGATTGTCCGATCAAACTTAGCGTAGTACCCACTACAACTAAATAAATCATTTCGGCGATAATGGATAAATGGATTATACTTTTGGAGTTAGATAACTTCTGAAAGACTTAACCGATTTTGATCATTAAACATGAGTTTGAAACGTATTGACAAGTAGTATCTGATGCATCCAAGGTCAAGTATGATAACTGAAGGTATTATAGAAATTATTGGGCTTGAAAACCGTTTTTCCATAAGAAATAGATTGGATCGTATTTATGAAGGCTATAACTTAAAAAATTTGAATTTTCCCAGATGTGAGGTATACACCGTTAGACGCGACTAGAGTCTTCCTACAAACACTTAGCTATTGGTGCAATTCGTAGGTTAAAATTTTGAGTAATGGTCGAAAAACCAAATTTTCATAGTTTAATTTTTCAGTTTTTCGGCTATACAGAGCCGTGTGTAGGTATGGTTGTGACCGCTTAGGCACCATTAGAAAGATTAATTGAACGCTATTAATTTTTTGTAATCGCAGTTCTCCTGTCTCTCCTTGAACCTAATATATATTTATACGCCCAAAAAATATGTCATCTTGTATCCACCTACTAACTAGACCTATAGCTGGCTTATTGGTGGTCAAAAGTCACAAACTACACCGGTTCTGAATCGGCCCTGACCCCCTCTTGAAACACAGAAAAAAATTCAGATCGGTGTAACTTTTCCACACCCATACATATACAGGGTGTCCAGAAACTCTACCGACAAACGAAGACAGGAGATTCCTTAGATAAGTTTAAAACAATTTAACCAAATTCATCTAGTACGAAAATGTTTCCTAATGGAACTAGAGCTCTTTGAAGATGGCGTCTTGTAATTAGTTTTTCTTAAATACCTCCAGAACGCTTCTAGTTAGAAAAACTAAAATTGGTACACATATTTATCTTCTAGAGATAAATCGATTTCATCCATTGTGAATTTCTTTTACCAGTTATAGGCGTCGTTTTTGGGTGGGACAACGGTTATTTTATCGCATAACTTTTTTGTCTTTAAGTTTTAAACATTTTTGATACTAGATTATTAAATTGTGAGGTATTATAATACTAAAAGTTACTCTTGTTTTAAGTGGGTAAGACACACCGTTTTCTAGAAAAATCGATTTGAAAATTTTTCGTTTCCTGAATTTGAAAAGAAAATTGAAAAAAATTGAAAAGAAACGGTGTATTTTACCAACTTAAACCAAGAGTACCTTTTAGTACTAGAATACCTCATAATTTAATAATCTAATGTCAAAAATTCTTAAAAATTAAAGACAAAAAAGTTATGAGAGAAAATAACCGTTGACCTACCCAAAACGGACGCATATGACCGGTACTAGCAATTCGCAATTATTGAAATCGATTCACCTCTGGAATATAAATAAATGTACCAGTTTTCGTTTTTCTAAATAGTTTTTTTTTATTTTTTTTTGATATTCAAAAAACGAAAAATATTCAAATCGATTTTTCTAGAAAACGGTGTACCCTATCGTCATAAAGTAAGAGTACCTATTGGTACTACAATGCCTTACATTTTAATAATCCAGACTCAAGAATGCTTAGAAATTAAAAACAAAAAAAGTTATGCGATAATATAACTGTAGCCCTAACCAAAACGGACGACTATGACCTGTACTAGAAATTTGCAATGGATGAAATCGATTTAACTCTGGAAGATAATTATGTGTACCAAGTTTCGTTTTTCTAAATAGAAGCGTTCTGGAGATATTTAAGAAAAACTAATTACCACACGCCATCTTCAAAGAGCTCTAGCTCCCTTAAAAAGCATTTTCGGACTAGGTGAATGTGATTAAATTGTCTTAAAATTATCAGTAATAATTGCACAAGAGCTCTGAAATGATTGAATTTTTCCCGAGTGACACTTTGACAGTTTTAATTTTGACAGTTAAAATTATGTCAAAGTGTCACGAGAGCAAAAATTCTATATTAATTTCAGAGGTCGAGTGCAATTTGTTGCGATTATTTCATGAATAAAACTGTTCAAAACCAAAATTTTATTGTAATTTATTTATGTAAGTACCATTAAACACACAGTTTTTATAAATATTTGACGATTGAAAGTCATCACTTTTATAATTTTTAAAACATTAATTGTCATTAATGTCACTGAATATATTTTTTCGTAGCAACGAAGGGCATCTGACGTAATATACTTAACGACGGGAGATTATCAAAAATTATCGATTTAATTCAGATTTCTGTAGCTATCTATTGGTCAGAATCTCCTATGAATGAAATAATCAGTAGTAATTGCACAAGAGCTCTGAAATTATTGAATTTTTCCCGAGTGACACTTTGACAGTTTTAATTTCACGAGCCGAAGGCGAGTGAAATTATGTCAAAGTGTCACGAGAGCAAAAATTCTATATTGATTTCAGAGGTCGAGTGCAATTTGTTGCGATTATTTCATGAATATAACTGTTCAAAACCAAAATTTTATTGTAATTTATTTATGTAAGTACCATTAAACACACAGTTTTTATAAATATTTGACGATTGAAAGTCATCACTTTTATAATTTTTAAAACATTAATTGTCATTAATGTCACTGAATGTATTTTTTCGTAGCAACGAAGGGCATCTGACGTAAAATACTTAACGACGGGAGATTATCAAAAATTATCGATTTAATTCAGATTTCTGTAGCTTTATATTGGTCAGAATCTCTTATGAATGAAATAATCTGAGGAATCTCCTGTCTTCGTTTGTCGGTAGAGTTTCTGGACACCCTGTATACATACATACATACATATCCACAAACATTTCCCCTTTTTAAATAAAAATTGAATCATATTTTTGAGTTCGGTAACTTTTGAATAGTATATCCTATTTTCAAAATTAGACATGCGTTGGAAAAGTAATGATCAGTACTATCAAAAGCCGCAAAGCTCGGACTTAAATTTTTAAAATTTTTGGGAGTTTTGGGGACGAGAACGAAAAACAGGCCCTAAATGGGAAGGGTCATAAAATCCACACCTTTGGACCATAATGGAAAGTTGACATATCTGGATGGGTGAGTCTTTTCGAAAACATTAAGATGGGCTTTGGCCCAATCTTCAATTACATAAGTCAGATTATGAAAATCAAAGTTTCGTGTATATATAGTATCACATGTAGGTAGAACTGACGTTCTCTATTATAGGTCTGGATCCCGCGTATGAAAAAAAAGTTGATTAATAGCAAGCTGAAAATTTGTTAATAGCTTAAGGGTGTCTAGTCGGATAAACTTTGATATATGGAAATACTGGAACAGGGGTAGTTTTAATTGTGGAACAGGTTAAAAATTTGGAACGGTCACACCACGAAAACGGCGCATTTATTTTGTCCGACAGAACAGACTTAAACTCTTCGAACAGAGATTAAACTCTCATGCAAAAATCGGACTGCTATTTATCACCAAATGGGCGTTTTAATGAGTGGAACATGTAGAATATGTCAAATGACAGGAATTATGACAGGTGATAAATAGCAGTCTGATTTTTGCATGAGAGTTTAATCTCTGTTCGGAGAGTTTAAGTATGTTCTGTCGGACAAAATAAATGTGCCGTGTTCGTGGTATGACCGTTCCAAACTTTTAAAGTGTTCCACAGTTAAAACTGCCCCTGTTCCAGTGTTCCCATATATCAAAGTTTATCCGAATAGGCACCCTTAAGCTATTAACAAATTTTCAGCTTGCTATTAATCAATTTTTTTTTCATACGCGGGATCCAGACCTATTAATTTTCCTCCCCTTTATTATAAAATGCCTTTTAACTGTGAATGTTATTCCTTTTTACATTATTTTTTCTTCTAGAATACAGTGGTGGTAATCCATGGTTGGAAAAGTAGTGTCAAATCCGAATTTAACGTAGTACTTTCCGAAGCCTACTTAAGCAAATACAATATCAATCTTTTAGTTGTTGACTGGAGCCGTGTGGCCAACGATTTATATCTAATAGCTAGTGCATCTGTTGAAAAAATTGGACAGATAGTTGGAAATTATATTAAAACTCTGCAACACAAATTCCAATTAGATTTAAATAAAACGGCTATTGTGGGCCATTCATTGGGGGCTCATGTTGCGGGAATCGCAGGCCGCACCGTTGGTGGAGAGGCAAATTACCTTATAGGTAAGCAAATTGTAACCAATAGTGTATAATTGTATGTAAGAAATAAGGTAGTAACACTTTAAGAGTGAAATATTTGAACCGTTCTTTGTTTACCGATTGGTTTGAATTTGCGAAGCGTTTAGTTGGGAAGCAGTGAAATTTGCTAATCATTTTAAGCTCGATAAGAGCCTATAACTTAAATAGTAGAACCTAAAAGAAAACATTCGATGGTTAAGAGCGCAGATATAGTATGTCCACTTTTTTCTGGTGTCAAGATAACATCATAAGAATATTCAGTAGGGTCATATGTATAAATGCTCTGCATAATTATTGTAAATCCAGAATGATTGTAAATGGGTTAAACCACCTTGCCAAAATATAGTATTTCCCATTTGTACTAAAAACCGACTTGCACAGATATTATGTCCGTTGGAAGTGCACAAACATAGTATGTTTTGGACAAACAATATTAGTGCTCACGCGATCAAACTTATCATGGCTCTAAACATTGTTTGTCCGGACATGCAATATTTGTGCTCTTCCAGAGCTGTCCTTCCACATTCCCAAAAAGGATCAATGTTCTACATGCAATATTTTTATTATAATGCCTCAGACAAATCTTCTTTGGAAAATAATTGGAAACTCCATAAGCAAAGGGAAGAAGAAGCTATGACAATGAAAAAAACAGACAAGAAGAAAGCTATTGAAGTAAAAGGAGTGAATTATAGAGCGATCACGTTTGACTTAGAAGCAATTTGACAGTGCCATTTTCTGCAGATTCTCAGATTTATTACAAACGAAAACTTTCAGTTTTTAATTTTACCACTTATGACTCATTTGATTAAAGTTGTCAGTGCTATGTGTGGGATGAAACCCAGGGTTCCAAAGGTGCCTCAGAGATAAATGCCTTTTAAAATACTTATATAGTTTGCCAGAAACCGTTGAACATGTAGCCACTTTCTCAGACACATGGGGTGGGACATATTTCTAAAGAATATATTCTTCTTCTTTAGCCCATTTCTATCCAGCTTTGGACATAGGACTTCCCCAAATCTTTCCATTTCCGTCTGTTCTTGGCTGCGCTTTGTCAGTGAGTTCCAGCAGCTTTTACAATATCGTCTTTCCATCGCATCTGAGGTCTTCTTCAACCTCTTCTTCCTGTCCACGGTCTCCAGTTTTGTATTTTAGCATTCCATATTTTGTCTTCCTGCCTCGAATTTTGGCCCGAAAATCTCCACTTTAACCCTGTTATATGTTGAGTTACATTTTTTACTTTTGTTTTCTCTCTTATCCATTTGTAGAACATATCCCTTGAACAAATTACTAAATATAAAAGCAAGAAATTTGGCGAATTTACTATTTAGATGAAACTTGGTTTGTATCTACGATACAGTTAAACAAGGACAAACAGATGGTTCAAACATGAGCATACATTGAGAATAAATTAAAGGACGGGTTCTGAATGTTTTAAAATTATGTGGGAAGAAAATAGAGGATCGTAACCTTGACTCCCACAAGAGCTGATATTTTTGAAGATTTGTTTGAAAATTCACGGATTTCAAACTTGGAGCCAAACAATTTAATAGTGCTTGATATAGCTTCTTATCATTTCCGATAATTCATCAAGATACCAAATATACCCTCAAAGAAAGCTTTTTAATCGAAAATGATTTGAACGTCGAAGATTTTTATACAAAAAAAATAACTTAATGCAGTTCTACACATGACGCAATTTAACAAATTTTACGCCCTAGAGTATTGCCGAAAAGCATGGACACTGGACACTATATTGATACTTCCTCCCTATTTTACAGTTTTCAATGCTATATAGTTGATTTTGGGACAACTAAAACCAAGTATAACTCGTGCAAATACATTTCCTGAATTTGATAAGAAGACAATAAATTGAGATAATTTTAAAATGTATATGTTTGATACCAATATATTATATTTTTATTATATACAGAGTGGGACAAATAAAAGATTCCACCTCGATATTTGGCACTATTTATTAGATTTTAAGAAAATGACGAAACAGGTCGATTTTTGATCTAAGGGGGACACATTTTTACGGTACATACATTTGTCATTTGTCAACCCCCTCCATTCTACTTCCCCACCCCTTATTTTTAAATAGGGAATAGGGTATCGTGTGCTAGCTCATTTAAAAGGTCATTCAATTCTCTATTCAGTAATACAAATATAAACATAATTATTTATACAGGGTGTCCAAGAAAAAAGTATTTTAATTAAATTAATTGACACAAAAAGAAGAGTGCATGTAATTTATTTAATTCAAAATACATTCTACTGCTATCACAAAACAGAAAAAAATGTTTTTTGATAAATAAACATTGCTTTTCGCTTAATTCCAATGTTCAAGCTGCCACCTATCTGCCTCTTGGTAGGTTGAATATTAAATTTAAGCGAAAAACAATATTTATTTATCAAATAAACATTTTTCTCTGTTTTCTGTCAGTAGTAGAATATATTTTGAGTTAAATAAATTGCATATATTCTTGTTTTTGTGTCAATCAATTTAATTAAATTTTTTTTTCTTGGACATCCTGTATAAATAATTGTGTTAATGTTCATATTACTGAATAGAGAATGGAATAACCTTTCAAAATGAGCTAGCACACGACCCCTATTCCCTATTTAAAAATAAGGGGCGGGGGAAGTGGAAGGGAGGGGTTGAAAAATGACAGATGCATGTACCGTTAACCCGGGAGCAATCGCGCCGTTAGAAAAATCTAATATTTTACCCTTTTTGGTGATAAATCGATGAAAAATTTTGCAACATAATTTTCCACTCGTAAGTGCTTCGAGGAAGGGTGTAGTAATGCGTAGGTATATTTTTTTTAATTTTTTTTCTTCTTCTTCTTTTTCTTTTTGTTGAATTTATGGCTTTGGTGAGAACCAATTAGCATTAATAATTGTTAGAAATAAAACTTCTAACATAACAAGTAAATAAAAATCCTATAAAATAAATATTTGTTGTACCTAAATTCGAATTTATATTCGTATATTTAGATAAAATCTAACGCGCGACTGCTGACGTGACAGAAGTGAGCGCGTCTGTTCCCGGGTAAATATGTGTCCCCCTTAAATAAAAAATCGACCTGTTTCGTCATTTCCTTAAACTCTAATAAATACTGCCAAATATGGAGGTGGACTGTTTTCTTTGGCCCACACTGTATATACAACATACCAATTTTTTTATAAACCAATTAATACGTATATCTACTTAAGTCACCATATTTTAGGATTGGATCCAGCGTGGCCCCTGTTTGTAGTTTTGCATAGAAACATCCGGATAAGACCAACCGATGCAAAGTTTGTCCAAGTTATCCATACAAGCGATGTGGGCATACAAGGACCTCTTGGCCATTCAGATTACTATCCAAATGGGGGACTTCGTCAGCCTGGATGCCTCCCTGCTGCTTTCGGTAAGTAATGTTTATAGGCCTGGATCCCGCGTACAAAAAAGTTTATTAATAGCAAGCTGAAAATTGTTTAATAGCTTAACGGTGGAACAGTGGAACAGGAGAAGTTTTAATTGTGGAATTGGTTAAAAATTTGGAACGTCAGACTACTAAAACGTCCCATGTATTTTGTCGGACATAACTTCCAATTGAGTTGTTACCATTTCACTAAACTCTCATACAAAAATTAGGCTGGTGTTTATCATCAACTGGGCATTTTAATGAGTGGAACACGAAGAATATGTCAAATGACAGGAATCGTGTTGGTTAGTAATAGCAGTCTGATTTTCGCATGAGCGTTTAATGAAAGGGTAACAAATCAATTAGATATTCTGTCCGACAAAATACATGGGACGTTTTCGTAATCTGACGTTCCAAAATTTTTAAAATATTCCACGATTAAAACTTCCCCTATTCCAGTGTTCCCGTACATCAAAGTTTGTCCGACTAGAAACCGTTAAACTATTAACAAATTTTTCAGCTTGGTATTAATCAAATTTCTTTGGTATGTGGGATCCAGGACTAATTGTTTATTATATTATTGTGAGTGATACATTATTATGATTTGCAACAAAATGCAGTCTCTAAGTTCTAATTAAAAAAAAAAAGTCAAAGCTTTCAACCTGATCAAAATATTTAAAAATATTTAAAATATCAAATTGAAAACTTATTGGACTGTTTTCCTGGTAACATCTCCATGGCTTTTAAAAATTGCAAGCCAGATGCATGCTGAAGCAAAGAAGACCAGAGGGAATTCTAAAATTTGCAATTCCCAATCCCGTAGGTTCAGTGTGTTAAATTTGAACGGAAAGTGGACCTACGTTACTTAAAGGAGTAATATTTTTTTGGTGCCTATTCGTTTCGAATATTGGCGATCATTCTGGCTATAATTCTTTTATTAACTAATGCTTTAAATAGACTAGTCGTTGTTGTGGAGAACCATTTCCTCAGGTTCTTTAACCATGATATTCTTCTTCTCCCAATTCCTCACTTTCCGAATACTTTTCCTTGAAGTATTACCTTCAGTAATCTATATTTAGTGCCGGTTCCCATTATGTGTCCCATAGATTCTAACTTTCTCCTTTTAAAGGTATACATCACCTCTCTTTCGTTCTCCATTGTTCGTAATAGGGTCTGGTTGGTTATCTTGTCCGTCCATGATATCCTTAGGATTCGCCTGTGTAGCCACATTTCGAAGGCTTAAAGTTTTTTCTCCATCGCTTCAAGTCAAATTTATTCATCACATGCGACATTATACAAAGTTGTACATGCATGAGACAAGTCAAAGTTACAGACATATAATGTACATCTTTAAAGTATATAAATTAATAAATATGACAAAACATACTTAAAAGTTATTTTTAGAATATGGCTCTAGCTCACAAATGTGTTGATGTACACACCTCCGAAAGTTTGGCTGATGTAAATTCATTCGTATATCTATTCGCAATTTGTTAAAAAAACTTATGGCTGCATAATGTGTGCTACCTTCCAACAAAACAGAACGATGTTGTGGAAGCATAAAGTGATTGTCTCTGAATCTTGTTGAATAAATATGGTTAAATTGAAATTTATTGAATTCATAAATTTTTCAATGTAAATACATTATACACGAGAATATATACAGACCAGGAATTGTAAGAATATTATTTTGTCTGAAGATGCCTCTACAAGAATCTCTAAATTTCATTTTATATATTATCCTAATAGCTCTTTTCTGAAGTACGAATATCTGCTCTAATTCAGAGGTACAACCCCAGACTTCAATGCCATATTTGGCTATTGAGTAAAAATGGGCAAAGTATACTGTTTTTAATATTGATGTATTAAAGGGACGTAAAAGAATTCTCATTGCATAACATGCGCTACTTAATTTGGATTTCAAATTAGAAATGTGGTTTGACCATTTAAAATTACTGTCTAACAGGACCCCCAGCAACTTCGTGCAGTCTGTTTTATCTATTGCTGCTTGTATAGTGGCTTGATGGTTTAATAAATTATTTGACGTGAAAATCATATATTTTGATTTCTCTTTATTCAAAACTAATTTGATGGATAAGAAATAACTGTTGATGGTGGATAGTATCTGTGTAGTTTTATTTTGCAAATTTTGATCGGATGTTGCTGTGACTAGAATGTTGGTATCATCCGCATAACTGATGATGTTAACTCGACTCAGTGAATTAGTTATCAAAGCTATATCATTAATACATACTATAAAAAGTAGAGGACCCAATACACTACCCTGAGGGCTTCAGTGAGTGTCCAGTATTCAACTCCGTAATATAATATTGAGAAGATATAACATCGTAAAAGCCTTACTTTTATTTTCAAACTAAGGTTGTGACTTTGAGTTTGGCCATGCTATTAAATGCACTCCTAGCCTTCTCTATTCTACATTTTAGTTCTTGTGGGTGATCCCATTGTTCGTTTACTATTGTTCCAAGATAGGTGTACTGTTTTACTCGGTCCACTGGTGTATTATTGATAAGCAGTTGGGCATCTCTAATTTTATTTTTGCTGATGCCCATAAATTTGATTTTTGATATATTTACTTGTAGTGCAAATCTTTCATTTACTTCATTTACTTTGTTTTTTATTTGCTGTAAACTTTTCAAACTATCTGCAAAAATAACGGTGTCGTCTGCATATCGGATGTTGTTTAGGCGTTCTTCATTTAGGAGTATTCCATGTTTGCAATTTTCCAAGGCAACAGACAAAAAAATAATACTAGTAGAAAATAAAAATGTATACCATTTTTATTTAGTTGGAATGCGAAGCCAAAACTGTCCTAATTTTTACTTAGTTCAGAGAGCGCAACCAGCACTCTTATCTCATCACTTGCTATCTCTAAACCAAGTTTATATTTCGACTCTATTAGTCCCCGCATTGCAACTGACGTTATGGTAGTAGGTGCCTAGCGGCATCTGCTAAATAAAAATAAAAGTTTTCAATCTGATAAAAATATTAAGAAATATTTAAAATATCAAATTGAAAACATATTGTACAATTTTCCTGGTAACACCCCCATGGCTTCTAAAAAATGCAAGCCAGATAAACTAAGTAAAAATTAAGACAGTTTTGGCTTCGCATTACAACTGAATAAAAATGGTATACATTTTTTTTTTTTCTATTAGTATTACTCCTTTGAGTAACATAGGTAGGTCAATTTTCCGTTGGAATTTACCACGCTGAACAAACGGGGTTGTGAATTGCAAATTTTAGAATTCCCTCTTGTCTTCTTCGCTTCAGCATCCATCTGACTTGAAATTTTTAGAAGCCATGGAGGTTTTACCAGGAAAATGGTTTAATAAATTTTCAATTTATTATTTTAAATAATTTTAATTATTTTTATCAGGTTGAAAACTTCGACTTTTATTTAGCAGATGCCGCTAGGCACCTACTATCATCACGTCAGTTGCAATGCAGGGACTAATAGAGTCGAACATTTAAACTTGGTTCAGAGATAGCAACCTACGCATTCACTGAGGAGCCACTAAAAAGTGGCGAAATCGTCGATAATAATGCTGGTTGTGCTCTCTGAACTAAGTAAAAATTAAGACAGTTTGGCTTCGCATTGCAACTGAATAAAAATGGGATACATTTTTATTTTCTAATTTTTTTCATTAAGATTCTACATCAACGCGCAGAAAACGCGTTCCAAGATTGAGGCTGTAATTTTGAATATTTTTTCGAGATATTTGGCACACATATTCGTAATATAGTAAAGAATGGCGGTACAGAGCCCAATTTAAGAAATATGTTAATGTGTGGAAATTACTCTATAATTAAATAAAATATTACAAAAACGAGCCTGTACCGCCATTAAGAAGAACAAAAAATACACTTTGCTCAAATAAATTTTTTATCCTATGCCTAGATTTTGTGTCACATTGGAAATACTAAAATCAATTATCTATAACCAAGAAATTGAACTTGATTGACTTGCCAACATTTAGCGCGCCTATGAGTATAATAATGATTATTGATTATTATTACAATCTGACAGACTGACAGATTTCAGTCTGTCAGTTTGAAGCCAAGATGAAGACCACATTGTAGTACCACTTCATTTCTAAATTATTTAAACATCTACTTATTGTCGACATTGTTGTAGTCGAAATGGCCTAATTATTGTAATTTTAAGGTCTTTTGACCTAACTACGTAGCTAGTTCCAACTACTTTGGATCTAAAATTTTCTACCTGATGATGGACTTCTTCTTCTTCTTCTTCTACGGCACTACAGCCCAAATTGAGCCTTGGCCTCCTTTATTTTTTGCCTCCACCCTTGCCTGTCTGTGGCTGCTCTTCTCCATACACGGACTCCTAAAAGGGCTTGTGCGTCGCTGTTTACTGTGTCTTCCCAGCGCTTTCGTGGCTTCCCAACCGGTCTCTTTCCTTGCATTCTAGCATTCAGTGCTCGTTTTGGTAGCCTATCCTCTCCCATTCTTATCACATGTCCGGCTCATTGCAATCTTTGTAATCTAATGAAGTCTGACAGGGGCGTTTCCTTATAAAGTTGATAAAACTCGTTGTTGTATCGACTTCTGAAGATTCAGTTTTCCCTTACAGGTCCTAGTATTCTCCTAAGTACTTTCCTTTCGAATGTGTCGAGTTTGTTTTTGGATGTTTCTTTCAGCACCCAGACTTCACTGCCATAGCATGTTATTGGTCGAATTAAGGTTTTATAGATTCTCCTTTGTATTTCGGTGGACACTTTTGACCGAAATATATGGGAGAGGGCAAAATAAGCTCTGTTTGCCTGCGTTGCTCTCTTCCTTATTTCTCCATCTTCTGATCCGTCGGCATATATTTCTACTCCTAGGTATGTAAACTTTTCAACCGTTTCAATGTCATCTTCATGTATAATGTTTTCTGGGACTATATTTCTTCTCGTCTGAGTCATTATTTTTGTTTTTCTGTGTTAATTTCCAGACCTAGCATTTTTGTTTGTGTTTTTAACTCTGCATATATTTCCTGTGCTCCTGTTGATGTTCTACTCATAATATTATTATCATCAGCATAAGCGGCCAGTTGAACCGTTCGGTTGGTCAGTAGATTTCCTCGTCCAGTTTGCATTTGCCTAACCGCATACTCCAGTGCCAGGTTAAACAATGTTGGGGCCAGCCCATCTCCCTGTTTTAGTCCCTGCGAAATGTTAAAAAAGTCTGTCCGGTGGTTTTGTATTCGTACACATGCCTGAGTTTCATCCATTGTGGCTTTAATGAGTCTTATTAACTTGTGTGGTATTGCCAATTCAGCCAATATATAGTATAGTTTGTTCCTTTTGACTGAGTCGTATGCCTGTTTGAAGTCTACAAACACGTTGTGAACATCAATATCGTGTTCCCATGCTTTGCTCAAGATTTGTTTTACTGTGAATATTTGATCCAGTGTCGATCTTCCCCGTCGGAAGCCCGTCTGATACTCTCCAATAATATTTTCTGCTAGTGGTTGGAGCCGCTGGTTTATAATATACGTGAGGACTTTATATGCTGTACATAGTAGAGAGATTCCACGGTAGTTTTTGCACTGGAGTTTGTCTCCTTTTTTATAGATCGGGCATACTATACTTTTCTTCCAGTCGTCGGGTATTTTCTCTTCTTGCCATACGTCTTTGATGAGCGCGTGGATGTGACTTGCTAGGTGGTCGCCACCTACCTTATATAGTTCTGCTGGTATTTCATCAACTCCCGGAGCTTTATTGTTTTTCTGGGCCTTAATGGCTTCAAAAACTTCCTCTATGGTTGGAGCTTCTACTCCATTCTCTTCTACGTAGATCATACCCATTTCATCTTCCATGTCTACTTGAGTTCCAAGTAGTGTCTGAAAATAATGCTTCCAGGTTTCTGTGACTTTCTGTTGGTCACTGATTATTTGCCCACTTTCATCTTTACATAGACTTGTTTGAGGTTTATACCCACTTTTTATCTTTTTTAGGTATTCGTTAGCCCCTCTAATTTCGTTGTTTTTGAAATGTTCTTCCATTTTTTCTATTTGTCCATTTTCATAGGCTCTTTTTTTATTTCTACATGTCTTGTCTGCTTTCCGTCTTGCGACGTCAAATAATGTTCGTCTTTCCCGTGTTCTTCTTGTTGTCCACCTGATGATGGACTGATTGGTCCGAAAACGTTTGTGTGATTTTTGTACTATAGATGTACCCACTTCAATCCAATTTGTATCATTTTAGATAAAAATTTTAATAAATTTATATACCATTTGCCTACAAGTGAAGTTTTACTTCCTTAGTGAGTTTTTATTATAGTATACAGCCAATGAGAGGAATCTTTTCCTTTATATTTTATTATCACAATATTGTGCCTTCGTTTTTGATAGTATACTGTATAGTGTAACGGACTGCCAACGCACTGTTGCCACACTGTTGAAAGTTTGCAGAACATTCGAAAAAAAAATATTGATGACGCGCTGATGTAGGTTCTTAAGAAGATTTAGGGCCGGTTGTTCGAACGCTAATCAACAATGATCACTATCAAATATTTAATTACTGTCACCAAAACTGTCAATGTCAACTTTTATTGGGTTGCTGAAAACATAATTGATTAAAATTATGAGATTAGTTAATCAATTAACATAACAATTATTAACATAATTGAGTAAGTAAGTTCATATTATGTTTTCAGCAACCCAAACAAAGTTGACATTGACAGTTGGTGAAAGTAATTAAATATTTGATAATGATCATTGTTGATTAGCTTTCGAACAACCGGCCCTAAGATTAACGATTTGTAAGTTATTAATTAATATCATTATTTTCTTTTTAAGATTTATGTAGTCATGTTAGAGCGTACCAATTACTAGCAGAATCTATAAAAACTGGCCGCTTCATCGCAAAACAATGCAGGAATTACTTGAGTTTTAGATTTGGATGTCGAGGATCTCAATCGTATATGGGAGAGTTTTATATTGATAAAAAGTAAGAAATCTTAAGTCCACGAATTAAATAGGTAGATTATTAAATACACAAAAAGGGTTTTTGACTAACACTGTTACTAATAAACGAAGTATAAAAGTTCTACTGAGAATAAATCAGGTATAGGCAAAATCACTACCAATAAACATGGAATAACTTAGGTATAGGTTATACTTGGTATAAGAATTTAGTCCAAGTTTATACCGACCCACACCCTTGTTTAAGTCTGGTATAACCTATTTTGTCACTGTCAAAGTCATCAGAAGGAAAAATATATTATTTTTTTTATTTGTTTTGTGAGTAGATATATATAGGTAATAAAAAAAATGTGTTTAAGAGGTATTGCAGCTAACGAGGAAGTTGATAATTTAATTAACCTGATGGAAACTACACGAAAAAGGAAAACTTTCAAAGAAAGCATAAATTCCTTTTCAAAGACTGCACAATAAAAATCTGGTTTCCTTAAGATGATGTGAGGTTTTTAGAAAAATTAATAGGTGATTCACTTACTGTGAACAAGCGAGGATGAGGCTTATCCTCCACTCTACAAGAATAATAAGGTCTTTTTTTTCTATAATATGTAGAAAATCTCTCACAATATTCTTCAAAATATGCTGAAATTAGTGTATTTACATTGCATTTATAAGTAAAATAAATCAATTTGTTTACTTTTTCTTTAGTTTCCCATTGAATGCAACGTTCTCTTTTATTTGAAGCCATTTTATGAAATACTCAAACTCAACATACAACATACGAAATAACGATTTATTAAAATATAGCAGACAATAACAAAGTTCTAAAAAATGAAGGAATTTGGTTTGTCAGTTGTAGAGAAAAGTCAAAATTGACATATTTCACCCGTTTCATATCGTTGTTTTATGCATTTGTGTAGAAGATTGCGCCGTTGCCAAACTATTATTTCGGAATAAAGTGGGAATACTTATAACTAACTTATACCGAGTTTATTGGTAACAAATTATTTTCGTATTATATCTACCTTATACTTAGGATAACTATTCTAGATATAAATACGGAATAACCTTAGAATACGAGTGTTTTATTAGTAAGGCAGTAAGTATATAGATTTTATTACACATTTTTAATTGTTATTTTTAATTTTTAAATGTCTTATATTAATATTTTAATAAAAAAATGCAGTACAATTAATTGACGGTAATTAAATGTCTTATCACCAGACTTATGCAAATATTAATATCCAAACGTAAAATATAGGGGCATAAATATGCACGATGTTTTTTTACTTTTCACTTTTTTCCAAAATCCAAGCGGGCTTTGTGTTTTTTGTAATTTATTGAGTGTTTCAGGTTCTTGTTCTTGCAGTACCGTCTCCTATCGGAGGTTGGCTACCATCACAGCAATCTTAACTTTGTTGGCTGCAGCTCTGAACAACTACATTGAACTGCACGCATACCACTCCCTTAAATTTCGCATCCAGTAAATCCTCCTACGTCCCACATTTCTCTTTCCAGGGAATTTTCCTTGGATTATGAGTCTTAGCAGAAAGTACTTTTCTCCTCTCATTATGTGGCCTAGATATTCCAGTTTTTTCACTTGTATGGTTTTTATGACTTCGCATTCCTTCCCCATATTCAGCAAAACATGTTGATTTGTTACTCTTTCTGTCCATGGTATTTGCCACATTCTCCTGTAGCACCACATCTTGAATGCCTCAATGTTTTTGATGTTTATCTTTTTCAGTGTCCAAGCTTCCATGCCGTACAGCAGAACGGAGAAAACATAGCACCTTAACATTCTCGTTCTTAAGTTTATATTTATGTCCCGGCTGCATAGAAACTTTTTCATTTTGATAAACGATTGTCTCGCTATCTCTATTCGCCTCTTGATTTCTCTTGTCTGGTAATTAGTAGCAGTGAACCAAACCCCTAAATATTTGTAGGACGTAACTCTTTCAACTGGCTGATTATTTATGGTTAAATTCACATTGGTGTATAGCTTCTTTTTTATAATCATGAATTTAGTCTTTTTGATGTTCAGTTTTAGACTATACTTATTGGTATGAGTGTTTATGTTTTCCATCAAATACTGCAAATTTTCTAGGTTATCTGTTACTATTAGCGTGTCATCAGCGTATGGTATATTGTTAAATAACTCTCCGTTAATGTCCATACCAATGTTTTGCTCTAGAAGCCCTTCCTGACATATTGTTTCGCTATATATATTGAATAGTAGTGGAGAAAGCACACAACCCTGACGCACACCTCGACGAATCTCAATTTCTTCGGTTAACTCATTATCAACCTTAATTTTTGCTGTTTGTCCCCAGTACAACCTGGATATGATGTTAATATCGCGACTGTCCATGTTTTTGCTTCTTAGGATTTCATACAGATTTTGGTGTCTGACTTTATCGAAGGCCTTCTCAAAATTAATGAAACCTACGTAGAGGTCTTCGTTTACATCCAAACATCTTTGAATTAACACACTCAGACCAAACAAAGCTGCCCGTGTTCCCAGTCCACTTCTGAATCCAATCTTTGTTCCAGTTGCTATAGTTCTGTGGTCTGAACACTCTCTGGCATTATTCGTCTTCGGGATTGTGACAAAAGTAGAGGAGAGCCATTTCTTTGGTATGATGCCTGTTCTATAAATTGTGTTAAAGAGGTTCACCATTATTTCAAGTGTGTCGTCGTCCAAAATTTTCAACAATTCTACAGGAATTTCATCTGCTCCTGCAGCTTTACCCCCTTTAGTGTTCCTTATAGCATATTCTATCTCGCTTTTTGGGATTTCAGGCCCTGTTGTGTCGTCTGTGTAGCTTCTGCTACTGCTATTTCAGGTCTTTCGTCTGCAAAAAGTTCTTCAATGTATTTTGTCCATCTTGCCAGTTTTTCTTTTAAATCTGTAATTATTTTACCTTTTTGGTTTTTTACGATGGATGTATCTGTTAAAAATTTTATTTTAAAATGTTCTTTGAGCGTAATAAATTATTATATTGTCGTCATCAAAAAATGTAAAAATTAAAATTTTAATATCTTTAAAATTGTCGGTCTAAAGTCTAAACATTCTCTAAACAGATTCTCCATCTTATAAGTTTTGAGGAAACTGGTGTGTTAGAAAGCCTGTCTTTATATCTTCAGTTAAACTATTAATGGCGCTTTAACAAACATTTTTTTATTACTTGAAATTATTAAATCGTTGACAAGATAAAGGTTTTTTCGAATTTATTAAAACCTTATTAACATATTCGCTGCCTATCAAAGAGAATGGAACTCGGCTACGAGCCGTTTTGTTAAATGGCACCTGACTGAAGTAACCATATCACGCGCTGGCGCGTGATCGGCAGCGAATGGGTTAATACTATATGTGCTACATGCAACATATCAAATGAATAATTTTAGGATACAATATTTGTAATTTTTTTCCAACCCTCATCGTATCTGAAACAGCGTCAGACAAAAACGCAAGAATTTTTCGAGGGGTACAGCAGAGAGTTAAATCATAAAAGTTGTACAATTTTGGACAAAGAATGTGTTTTATCTACTTGCCTTGACGCTACAAGTTTACTAGTTGCCTAAAATATGTATGCTATGTGCATATTTGTCTGATTATTTATGATTATATTACCAAGTCTGATTATTACTCTCTATTGTTTTTTGTTTTCTTATAAGATTTAGAGTCATGTAAAGGTGTGTAATTTTCATTGATAAACGCTATTTTTTAAATTATATTTGTATTTATATTTATTTATATTTTTGTAATTTTTTTAGGGCTCGTGGAACCTACTTTTTGGATACTAACAGTAAACCACCGTATGCAAAAGATTAATAAGAATGGACGTTAACCTAAGCTATCATTAAAATACTTGTAAGTAAAATATACAAAATGTATAAATCGAAAATAAAAAATAAATACTAATAAAGTATTTTTTTATTTTTTTATTATGCAAGATAATTTTATTATTATAAAGAGTATAGTGTACCGATTAATACAATATGAGTCAGTATGTCCACTATGGTGGATCGATTATCGCAAAATTTAAAAAAAATTGACACATTGATTTGGAATACCCACCAAAAGTTACCTTTAGTAACGACAATAAAAAAGTGTTTTTACAACTTTTTGATAAAATTGCTTCTTCTGCCCTCTACCGGTCTTTGAATAACGAAAAAAAAATTGTTGGGGTAATAATCACAAAATTAAAAAACAAATGACACATTGAATTGGAATACCCACTAAAATTTACCTTTAGTAACGACAATAACAAAGTATGATTACGACTTTTGGATAAAATTACATCTGTCCTATATAGGTCTGGATCCCGCGTATGAAAAAAAGTTGATTAATAGCAAGCTGAAAATCTGTTAATAGCTTAAGGGTGCCTAGTCGGATAAACTTTGATATATGGGAACACTGTAACAGGGGCAGTTTTAATTGTGGAACAGGTTAAAATTTGGAACGGTCACACCACGAAAACAGCACATTTATTTTGTCCGACAGAACCATGGACGTATAAATAAAGATTTATTTATACGTCCATGGACAGAACAGACTTAAATTCTCCGAACAGAGATTAAACTCTCATGCAAAAATCAGACTGCAATTTATCACCTGTCATAATTCCTGTCATTTGACATATTCTACATGTTCCACTCATTAAAACGCCCATTTGGTGACAAATAGCAGTCTGATTTTTGCATGAGAGTTTAATCTCTGTTCGGAGAGTTTAAGTCTGTTCTGTCGGACAAAATACATGTGCCGTTTTCGTTGTCTGACCGTTCCAAATTTTTAACCTGTTCCACAATTAAAACTTCCCCTGTTCCAGTGTTCCCATATATCAAAGTTTGTCCGACTAGACACCCTTAAGCTATTAACAAATTTTCAGCTTGCTATTAATCAACTTTTTTTTCATCCGCGGGATCCAGACCTAATAGAGGCTTTTGAAAATCGAAAAAAAAATTGGCATTATTAACAGAAGCCCGGTCAGGGCGGTCCTCCAACCACTTATCAAGAAAACGAAACCTAGAAACTGATCCAGAAATAGATCTTGAATTGCCTTCTTCTTCGCATGATCGATGATCGCATGTTAATATTAATACATAAATGCAGTGTTCACAAAATTATTTTAAACTTCCTACCTTGGCCAAAGTCTGTTACCGCTATGGACTATCGGACAGATCTGCAGCAGCTGTGGCAACGGCAGTGTTACACGACCTTGGAATTGTTAGCAACGCTAACACGAAAAACGTAATAGACAGAAACAAACTAAGAAGAGCAAGAGACCAATCAAGAAAAGGTTTTATGCAAAACTCTCCAGAAACTTTGAAGGCCATATATTTTGACGGAAGGAAAGATAAAACAAAAAACAAGTAAAATCCTTTATAAAAGATATATTTATTAAAATTCTAGTTTCGACACTAGTTTCGATCGGATGACCGATCATCATCAGTGCTGAAACGATGATGACATGCTAACCACCGAAATACAAAAAAATATACGAATAAAAACCCTTTAAAATTGATCCGTCATGGAAAGATAGATTAAATTTGTGAACTTGAACATGGATGTACAAAATATCCCATATATTCTGCCATGTATTTTGCATGTTAGCATCGTGTCAGTACTGATGATGATCGGTCATCCGATCAAAAACTAGTTCTGTGTTGTAGCGCTTATTAGGGAAATTTAATAAATATACCTTTCATAAAGGCTCTACTTATTTCTTGTAATATATGGTATACAGCCAACTACAGGAAAATTTTTCCCCGTGGATTTTTGCAAGATAAAACTTTCGTTATCAGAAATATTGAAGGCAAGCCCCACAGAAGAACCGCACTCGAAGAGCATGTTTCATTAGTTCAAGAGCCTGGCTCCATATTTTTAGGTCACACAGTACCCCTTCCTGGATCGGCTCTAAGCATTTGCCAAAGTAATTCAGTCTTATAGACCCTGTAATTCAAAGAAATGCCTATTTTGTACTGCCGGAAAATCTTCTGCTATACATGCTGCATGACACTCGCCCGCATATTAGAGAGCTTGCACTTCGTCGCATTCTCAATGCAAAAACTAAGGTCAACAATGATTCATCTAACATCCGACATTTTATTATTCTACAAATTAATTTTGACGCAGATGGCTCTGTTGATCTTTTTGACTGGCAAAACAATAAAATAACTTGCCCTCCATTACTTCAAGGTATGAAAGTAGAGGATTTGACAAATATTATTTACGAATCTCCTGAGAAAATCATTGACATCGCTGCATTTCCCTGTCACACCCAATCTGTAGAGAGAATCGTGAAGCTCGTAACTGAAGCATCTTCATCGGTTATTGGGTCACAAAAAGAGACAAATTTATCAAGACAAAAATTGATTCGCGCAAAGATATGCCAAAATTTCAGCCCAAAAAAACTACAAACAATAAATAATCAAAATTAAGGGGGATGGTAGGGAGAGGGTAGAAGAATAAATTATGCATGTTTCAAAAATATTTCAATTGGATATCATTTTTATAATAATAACATGTCTTTATTATTTAACTTTTCAATCAAAATCATAAGTTCGTATTTTTAATTTTTTTCATTTTTTTAACCCCAGGTAGAGGACAGAAGATGAATTTTTTTTGAAAAATCGCAAATAAAGATTAGGTTTGTAATACCAATTGGCAACTTTTGCGCACTATTCCAAAACAGTTTTCAAAACTTCGATTTTTCGATCCATCCTAATGTCCACTGCTCTTTAATATAATAATGGACGAAATAATACAAGCAATTCGTAAAGGGCATGGTTACAGAATGGGGAACAAAAAAATCCAAATATTAACACACATCTTCAATACAAGAGTCAAGAAATACAATATGATAATATCAGCAAAAAAACTAAATGTATAACAAAATCTATATACCCACTAAGATGTAAAATCGAAATTAATAGAGAGAAGCGAAAACATAAGAAGAGCATGCAATGTAGAAGACATAAATAGATGGGAAACAGGATTGGAACGAACACATTAGTAGAATGGCAGAGGATAGGATAGTACGAATAGTACGAGATAAGTCACCAAATGGACGAAGAAGTATCGGCAGACCAAGAGAAAAATGGTGCGATAATTTAAACAAATTAGGAGGCTATATTGAAGAAGAAACAGCCTTTAAAGCCTACATACACGAAAGAAGAAGAAGAAGAAGAAAAAGAAGAAGAAGAAGAAGAAGAAAAAGAAGAAGAAGAAAAAGAAGTAGAAAAAGAAAAAGTATGCTGTCGTCTGCCATGGAATTTAACCTAGTATGAAACAATTTGTTACATATGGTTTAGAAAGAGAAGGAAGACTATGCAGCATCTTAATGCTATGAGTTCATGCACGCGCTGAAAAGCCTAACTAAATATGCCCTTTATGACCAATTGGGAACGTGTCTCATATATGTATCTACTGAGAATGGCAATGTCTGAATTGGCAAACTGAGAATTTTGAATGTTTGTAGCTGAAAAACAATTATTTCAATTATATATATAGTGTGAGGCAGATAACTGGCCTACTAGAAATATCTCTAGAACTAAAAGCAACAGAATCATGGAAATTGGAATAGAGGGGTTTTGAAGGATGATCTATTAAATTAAAATATTTTCATCTCTTTGTAACTTCCGGTTATACCGGAAGTTGCTTATAACTTCGTTTTTTTAAATGGGACACCCTATATATTTTTACATTTTTGGATTCTCTTCGATGTCTTCTTTCTTAAAATATAAGGTTTTTTAATATTGTACAGGGTATTTTAAAAGATAATTACGTTTTTTATTAATTTCGTAGCAATATTCACACCCTGTAGAATTGTAGTAGTTTGACATCTAAAACTCTACTTACGTTCAAATGATTTTTAATATACTCTACTATTGTTAAGAATTATTAGTATAGCTAAATTTTTAATTTTAGTATACAGGGTTGGTCGTAACTCGGAATGAGTATTTTCTGAGTTTTCTTAAATGGAACACCCTGTATTTTTGTATTGTAGTGAAATGATATTTTATAGTACTTTTTTATTTCTTAAGCATTCCCTATACCTAACTGCTTTAATTTGTGAGTTATTGGTGATTCAAACTAAACATTAATTGCAACAAAAAATACGTAAAATTTTATTAGGTTGGCCGTGAAAATACTCAATCCCAAATAATTTTTCAGAAATAATACATATTAATCCAGACTGGTCCTTAAAATTACCAATAATGGTTTAGCTATCGAAATACCTACTTTGTTAAGATTGTTGGTGCGATTAACAATTAGGCACAAATTAAAGCAGTTAGGTATAGGGAATGTTAAGAAATAAAAAAGTACCATAAAATATCATTTCACTACAATACTAAAATACAGGGTGTTCCATTTAAGAAAACTCAGAAAATACTCATTCCGAGTTTCGATAAACCCTGTATACTAAAATTAAAAATTTAGCTGTATTAATGATTCTTAACAATAGTAGAAATTATTAAAAATCATTTGAACCTAAGTAGAGTTTTAGATGTCAAACTACTACAATTATACAGGGTGTTAATTTTGCTACGAAATTAATAAAAAACGTAATTATATTTTAAAATACCCTGTATATTATTACAAAACCTCATATTTTAAGAAAGAAAAAATCGAAGAGAATCCAAAAATGTAAAAATATTCAGGGTGTCCCATTTAAAAAAACGAAGTTATAAGCAACTTCTGGTATAAACGGAAGTTGCAAAGAGATGAAAATATTTTCATTTAATAGATCATCCTTCAAAACCCCTTTATTACAATTTTCATGATTCTGTTGCATTTAGTTCTCGAGATATTTCTAATAGGCCCTTTATTTGCCTCGCCCTGTATACAAATTATATATTCAAACCGACAATTATTCCCCTAACATAAAATCAGACTCAATTTATAATTTATCCATTCTTCTTTCTTCTCCTTTGTAACTGTGTTTTTCCCCTTTCCATTCACCCCACTAGTATCTAACATTTACTACTTCCTTACTAATCACCCATTAACACATATTTCAATATACCCCTGGTTTCTTATCTTTTTATTCCCTCTTTCACTACCCCATCCCCAACACAGTTTACCTTCTTTCTTTTCCAATCCGCCTTCATACTATTTCCTAATCACATAGTTATATTGCCATCCCTAACACAGTTTACCTTCTTCCTTTTATTTCCAATCCTCTTTCATACACCTTCCCAATCTCATAGTTATTTTGCCATTCGTCATGTCTCTGATTTTTCAGCTACAAACATTCAAAATTTTCTGTTTGCCAATTCAGACAATAACCTTCAACCCTCAACATTGATTAGTTAGCTATCACCTTAATATTCATTCACGCAATAAATAGTTTGCCTGTTATGTTATAACTCATTAATTTTTACATCTATTCCGTTCTATGACTAATTACAGCTCATTTACAATTGTTTGTCACACATTTCAATTTGCATTTCTGATAATAACATTTTTGTCATCCCCTTTTTTCTACATTCTTTCAAATCATAATTTCATTTAATCTGACATTTTACATCCCTTATCATTTCAGTAAATACATATCTATTATCCTTTCAGTAATTTAATGAAATTATATTTTTTCAACATTACCATAGCAAGCAATCACTACTTGTTTTTATTTTTTATTTTGTATTTAACATGCTTTTTGCAAAACTTCTTTTTAAAAAACTTCTACAGTAATATAAAAAAAAAATTTTCACCCATTTCAGTCTGTTCCCTCCAGTACCATCAATAGATTTCAAATTGTTAGTTAACTAATTCAAATAATAATCATCTGAATTTATCAATTTCCCTTTCTCTGTTACCCATTACAACCATAATCATAGGCAACCAACATTACTCTTTTTTCAATTTTTTACAATATTAATAGTTTTCTTGTATTTTCCTTCCATTAGTTGTTTACATTCAAGTTTTTTCAGTCCTCTTTTTATTTCAACACTAAATTAAACTTTCTTCTTCTTTTTTAAACTGTCATCAATGATATCATTGATTTTACTATTAATAACATTTTTATTAACATAACAATAATAACAGTTCTTTCTGTAGCAGAGACTTTTACAATAAAATCTAATTTTATTATTACTTAAATTGCACTTTAATACAGTTATTAACATCCTTTCAGCTTAACTGATAATTTGAATTTAAATTCATAACCAAAAATTGACTACCTGTCTTGTCATGTCACTTACATGTCATCTCCTATATTCTTGTTGGTCTGTGTCCATCTAACTGGCAAGTACCACACGTTACCATCGAGCAGTGAATCATGTTGCCCTTTGAGCACTCCTAAAATTTTATCGCTTAACATCGACTTAATCGCCACTAACATCATCTTTTAAAAATGTAAATCATATTTCTCGATGTCACCTATTCTACAAGGTTGCTAGTTTTATGTACTAAGCAAAACGTAAGTATATTCCACATTTTTTCTTTAACTAGTCATAATTTTAACCTTTTATATTCATTCTAACGTGGAAATACTTCGTTCTAGGCACTGAAGATGATCTGATCTAGATTGAAAACGTTTTGCGAATCCTTTTGGATGACTTTTTAATAGTTTTTCAATAAACTTTTTATACCATTATACAAACGAAGTTTTTACTTGTTCTATATGGTATTTTTTATTCTTCAATATGAAGCTGAGCTTACCAAACGAGGCCCACGCTAACTTCGTTCGTCTCTTTATTTCTGCTGTTTGGTTGTCTCTATTCAATTTTATTATTTGTCTCAAGTAAATGTATTCATTCAATTCCTCTATTTGGTTTTGTTTAACTACGATTCTTAACTCATCCTCTTGATTTGTTTTCACTTTTGTTTTGCTGTAATTCATATTTAATCCAACTTTACTGGCTTCGTGGTCTAGTTGTTGTATCATTATTTGTAGTTGTTCCTTGTCTGTAGCGATAATGACGATATCGTCAGCGTATCTTAGGTGATTTAAGTACTGGCCGTTAATGATGATTCCATATTCTCCCCATTGAAATCTCTTGAAAATGTCTTCTAGAGCTTGGTTGAAGAGCTTCTGCGAAATCGTATCTCCCTGTCTAACGCCCCTTTTAATAGGTGTGGGGTGTGTATTCTGTTTAAGTTGGATCGTAGTTGTGGCCTTACTGTATATATTAGAGATTAGTTCTGTATACCTATAATCTACTCTGCTATTGTGTAGTGATTGTTTCACTGCCCAGTGTTCTATGGAGTCGAATGCCTTTTCAAAATCTGTAAATGCCATATATATGGGTATTTGGTATTCATTTATTTTCTCAATAAGTAACTTCATTGTCAGTAGGTGATCACATGTACTGTAGGCTTTTCTGAGTCCTGCCTGTTCTTTGGTCTGATAATTGTCGAATTTAGGAGTTAGTCTGTTGGTTAATATTTTAGTTAACAATTTATACATAACATTAAGCAAGGTAATCGGTCTATAGTTTTTCAGATCTTTTTTGTCTTCTTTTTTAAACAATAATAGGGTGATTGCTTCATTCCAATTACTAGGTATATTTCGTGTACTTGGTATTTTGTTCAATAATATATATAAGACTTCCGTTGTAATTTTTCCGCCATTTTTAATCATCTCCACTGTATTGTCGTCTCTTCCTGGTGATTTATTACTTTTCATTTCTCTCAGGGCTTTCTTTATTTCTGATTTGCTAATCTCTGGTTGTAGGTCAGAGTTAGCATTTTTTATTTTAGTTTTCAATTTTTGAAGAGTTTCTTGTGTGGTGGTTGCTTGACTTGATGTAAGTCTAAGTAATACTGTTGTGTTATTGCTAATATTTCATGTATATCGTTGATCTCTAATCCGTATAATAACAGAAAATTCATAGCATCTGATGATAGATATTTTTGAACCAAGTGGTAAATCGTGAATTTTGAAAAGAGATTTCATCTTTAAGAACGCTGATTATGCTTTTACTATCGTTGCTTCGTTATTTCGGTGGAGTAGTCGTATTGGATGTTTATGTTAGTACCAAGGAGTGCAGCTGTGTACCTTCTCTTGATTTTGGGTTAAGTAAAAGCCGAATGTTTAGTATTTCGTGCTTACTGACTACCGTGTTCTCTAGTTACATCTGATTTGAGTCATTATTTTTTTTTCCAAACCATCTAAGCTATCTGCAAAAACTACTTCGTTGTCGGCATATTATCTAATGTGGTTTAGACGCATAGTTTAGACCGTAGTGTAGAGCTCAGAATCCGAATGATTATCTGTCACGTTCTCTCTGCCTTACTGTACAACTGTGTACAACAGTATCACAAATCAAAAGAAGTACTAACAAAGCAGTAGCAAAACGTCATAGCTCGTGGTTGAATCATCTGAGAAGATGGTTTGATCACTCATCCGTAGAACTAGTTCGCGCAACAGTTTCTAAAGCTATAATTGTCTTTTGAATTGAGAAAACAGAAATCAGAAATAAGACGAAGAGGAAAGACCTTTAAGACTAATAAAGCACAAAATTAAAATTGCATTCGCCTAAATGCAATAAAGATAATATACCGTTAATACTCTGTGAGGTTAGTACTTTTTTATTGTAGAATAGTTGTTAATGTCCATTAAAATTCGGTTTAATATATTTACTTCTGCACGTTTTTAACATTTTCTTTTATTTGTTCGTCATGCAAAATTTTATCTATTGACTTGATGTCGATTCTATAGTATATAAACCATTTTCAAAGGATTGAGACCATTATTAAAGTTAGTATTCAGTATGAAAGCTTTGATACTTCAAGTGGTGCTCTATGCTATTGCAATAAATAGCACACGTAAGTCATTATATTCTAGTAGTTTGTTCCATTGCTCGTTTCTGATTTTCACAGAAACCATTTTGTATATTGACTTAACTAATTCTCTGACAAATAACATTTTTGATACATAACGAGGTCAAATTATTTTTGACTTATTTTCAATTCAAGCTTCACTATTCTACTACACATGATAGATAAAAGTGTTAGTAGGAGTGGGTAGAATTCGATCTTACTCTTCAAAAGATATGTGACGTACTTCAGCGCCACCTAGTTAATTGGAAGGGTACCATAATATAGCCTCCACGCTAGGTACATAGCCTCCATACGGTACTTCCAATATAATTTAATATTTTATTCAAGTGGACAATAAAGGTAAAACACAAACAACTTTTCTTTCTTAATTATTTTTTTGTATAATGTGACATTTTGCATAGAAATATCTGTATTTAAGTTGGATTAAATATATGTTCACTTGTTGAACTTTTCCACCGTCTGCAAACAACAGCGGATCGGAGCAATTTAACCTAATAACTAAAGTCCGGATTATAAGCATTTTGCTTTTTTTTTGCTTTTTTTGCTTATAATAAAGATTTTTAGAAAAAAAATGCTTATTTTAAAAGCATTTTGCTTTTTTTTTGCTTATTTTGCTTATAATAAAGATTTTTAGAAAAAAAATGCTTATTTAATTTTGTTTATTTTACTTCTCATGATAAACTATAGTGAAATTCATGTTACTTCCTGTCTTAAGCAACATTCTATGAAATATAACGAGCTATAAAACTCTAATAATTCAATAAACCATAAGAATTTTAATCCCTTAGTCTTAGGAGATAAACGGGAAAACCCATCGTTATACCTGTCATGTAATAAACTAATATTTGTCTGAAGACAGACCAAATTTATTATATTGGTGTAAAATAGTACCGGTACATTTGTCTAAATTTAAATACGCACTAATCACATCTGCAGACGTTAAAGGAACTTTTTCTACGTATAAATATATGTATACAGATAGAAGACATAGCTTTTTACAAGAAAATTTTAAAAAACATATTATTGTTAATTGTGGTTATACTAATGGCCATGAATAAAATATATATTAATACGTTAATTAGTTTTCGATTTTTTTTATTATATTATAGCTTAACATTTTGGTAACTTTTTATTTATTGTTAATAATACGATAATTAAAAATAAATGTAATTTAATGTTAATATCCTTTATTAATATTTATATCATTTTATCCATGTCTACTTATACGTTTTCTTTTTCTTGAACCTTGCTTATTTATAAGAACTTTGCTTATTTTTGCGATATTTTTTGCTTATATAAGTGCTTATTTTAACCTTTCTGTCATTCTTATAATCCGGACTTTACTAATAACAAAAAGCTGTATAAAATGTGTATTTTAAACCCGTTGGATAAATTATACTCTACGGTCCTATCAGAAAAACTTACTTTTACATTAAAAAGGTACTCGATTACAAAATAACAAAAATATCAAAAAACACGACTGAATAATAGGTTTGTTCTAGCATCAGTTTCAAACGGTTTGAAACCATCAGCGAATAGTCGACCAGCGCAAGTAGAGGGGATAGCACTGGTGACTGTATTATGTTCTCTCACTGAACAACTATTTGCTGGCGGTGTCTGACTAGTTTGACTGTTTGCTAGAACAAACCTAATATTATTCTTTGACACAAACAAACACAAGATAAAACCATAATGACTGAACACAGACAGCGCAGGATTTTCAAAAGTCATGTTCCACGTCCACGATGCTACGATGCACGAAAGTAGCGCTTCGCACGTAAATTCGGTCTGGAAGTAAACTAAAAATGCGATTACATTTTTTTTTGCCAGAGTGTGCGGGGTAGGATTCAAATTAAACTATGTTTATCTATAACATTGTTATACAATCGAACCCGTTTATTAGAATAGCGGTTACAGGAATATCCCGGTTTAAAGTATAGAAATTTGAGGTACCGAAACATTTCTACTAGCTACCAATAATCGATTATTAGAATCTCCCGGTTGTAGGAATGTTTACTTTAATCAGTTAAAGGGGTGAAAAAGGGGAAAATTTAGTGTGATTTTGGATTTCAAATATCTTAGTCAAAAGAAATCTTTGTTTATTTAAGGGATTCTCAGCCTCGGTAATTATGTAATATTTTATTACGCAATAAATTTTTCAAAAACATTTATTAGTTTTCTCAGGATTCGAAAAAAAATGAATACATTTAACAGCATTGGCGCGAAATTTTGCGCCAACGCTCTTAAGGCAATATAATTAAAAGTTCTTATTCTATTTTTCATATCATTGGGCGTTGTTGGAGACTTTCACAAGGTTTTTATATAGCCCTCACATGAAAAATTAAATTTTTGACCATTCTGGTGGTATTGCCAAAAAGTTGGTCCTCCTCTACCCATCAACCTCATACGAAAGTTATTATTTAGACTGTTTTATTGAAGAGAAATCTTGTAACCTGTCAAAGCAATGTGAATATAGCTCAGTGGTAGAGCGTGTGACCGGAGATCGAGAGGTCCCCGGTTCGAATCCCCATGTGTTTTCTGTTTTGTTTTTATTTTTGGTATTGTTTTAATAAAAATTTTTGGAAAGTAGTAAGTAAAAATTAGTTTAATCTTTAAATAAAATACAATGAACCTGTTGAAAGTATATTTATTTCGTTGAAATCATATAATAGACGTATAACTTCTTACGTGCGTACAAAGTACACACACATTTTTTTATATTGTGACATATGTGTTTTTTTCTGTGTAAAAATTGCCAATCGACATAACTATCTCTGTATGACTTACGATATTTCAATTTAAAAAAAAAACAATGATTTGATTATTCAAATGTTGATATTTATAATTACTGATTGTGACTGTGATGCGCGAGTTTTAGATTTTACCGTCTGAAAGAGATAAAAATAACAATGATTAGTTAACGTCAATATTTCGTTATCAATGATACACAAATATCATATTTTATTAAGTGGTTTTAGAAAAAAAAAGAATGTGTGTATTTTGTACGCCCGTAAGAAGTTATACTTTTATAATATGATTCCAACGAAATTAATATATATGTACTTTAAACAGTTTATTTATATTTTATTTAAATATTAAACTAATTTTAATACTTACTACTTTCCAAACATTTTTAATAAAACAATACCAAAAATTGAAAAAATAAAAGAATAAAACACACACAAACACATTTAAAAATGCACCAAAGAAATTATTTCTGAACAATAATTGTTGGCAAAATTTTTAACTAAATACGCATTTTCTGAAAAAAATTATACAACAAATATATTCACAATCATAAAATGAATAAATAAATAAAAAAATAAAAACATGCATTGGGATTCGAACCCGCGTCCTTAGATTTGAAATCCACTTACACACACCCATCACCCGACTTGACCACTTACACGTACTTGTCATGTGGGAAGGTAGGCTAACTGAACGTTTTACTGTTTGACAGTTCTAAATTTAATCAAATTAGTTTGATTTGTGTGTGTGTGTGTGTGTGTGTGTGTGTGTGTGTGTGTGTGTGTGTGTGTGTGTGTGTGTGTGTGTGTGTGTGTGTGTGTGTCCACAAAGGGAAATAAAATATTAAAATACAACAAAACAAAGAGTAAGAAAACAATAGGTATATTACTTGAAGAGTGGTAGAAATTTTGTTGGTAATTAAATTATGTAAATCAAAGCATTACCTACTAATTAGACAGGCACATACATTTTCCAAATAGATAAGTACCTATGTAATTTTTTATTACAATACTGAAACATTTACAATTAAGTACGTACCTGTTGCTTTTAAAACTATTTAAAAAGTTAATACAATTATAAACTTGCTTTTGTCTGTGTCCTTACAACAAAGAAAAATAATATACAATATTTGTTCATCCATAACCTCCATATTGAACAATTATTGTCATGTCATTTAAACACCCAATCAGAGCAAAGGTATAATGCGTCTGCGCCGGGGAACAAGGTTTTTGATAAATTGGCGCATATTAAATTTCACTCCCATCGCGTCTAAAGAAGTATAACTTCGAAAATATACAGGGGGTCCAGACACTCTCCTGACAAATGAACACCGGAGATTCCTCAGTTAATTTCAAGATAATTTAACACAATTCACCTAGTCCGAAAATGCTTCGTAATGGAACCTGAGCTCTTTGATGATGGCATCTTGTAAATAGTTTTTTTTTATACTTCCAGAACGCTTCTATTTGGAAAATCGAATACTGGTAGGCCTATTTATCTTTCAGAGAAAAATATATTCCATCAATTGTGAATTTCGAGTAACGGTTATACGGGTCAGATTAGGGTAGGACAATGGATATTTTATCGCATAACTTTTTGTCGTTAAAATTTAAACATTTTTGACACTGGATTATTAAATTCAGTCAGGTATTCTCGTACTAAAAGTAGGTACTCTTGCTTTAAATCGGTATAGTACACTGTTTTCTAGAATAATCGATTTGAAAATTTTTTGTTTTTTGAATTTGAAAAAAAAAATTAAAAAAATCTATCAAGAAAAAATAAAAACCATTATTATATTAATATTAATATTATAGTACTAACAGTTAATCCTCGTTTAAGTCGATAAAATACACCTTTTTATTTTAAACATTTTTGAATTTTTTTTTAAATTCAAAACACCATGTTCAAGGAGCTCTAGCTTCCTTAGCTTAGGAAGCATTTTTGAACAAGATGAATTGGGTTAACTTATCTTCAATTTATCTGAGAACTCTCCGGTCTTCGTTTGTCATGAGGGTTTCTAGACACCCTGTATATACTTAACTAATATTTTAGAGCTAGATAAGGAGACCCCTCTTGATTCTCAATATGTTGATATTACTCAAACCTTAAGAGTGTTACGTATCACTGACGAAGACGTAAAAATATACTTTAGGAATAAACAATTTCCCGATAATGACATTCCATTAAGTCCATATAATTATGAAAAATTAGAGAATGATGGTTTTTCTGCAGAAAAGGTAAGTACATACAGTTGAGTCCGCGAGTCTTTACCCGTGCGTCATTAATACCTGGCGAGATAAAACACATACTTTTTATCTAGCATCATTCTCTTCCACGCATGAAACTCATGACAAACCAGCTGCCGCTTGTTATTAAGTAAAAACACATGTTATTTTTATGAACCATCTAGACTCAGTGCATTGAAAAGAGATAGGTACAAAAAAGACGATTCGGTATGTTTTCATATTTTAAGCACAATTTGTTTGGCGTTTCTGCTTTGTTTACTTTTGTGGCTGTCAGTCAGTTGAATTTTTTGCGGTTTTTGTCGAATTTTTGCGTTTTGAAGTTTCTTTATTACACAAACAGTTGTTTTCACAACTAATTTTATATTGCGCTTTGAAATTTTAAGGAAAATAATTATATTTTGGCAATTAATATTTAAAACATACAAAGCTAACGTCATTCACACTGTAAAGAAATGATTGTGTTTAGATTTCCGTTAAAGTGAATAAAATAACAAAAATAAAATTTGTTATTGAATTTTTTTATAAATTGTTTATTTATTTATTAATCAATAATAATAAAAGAATTTATTAAGCTAGTTCAAATGTAGCTGTAATTCTGCACAAAATTTTGAAGCAAAACTTACATTTGACATTCTATATATTTGATAACGTCAAATTTTATAATAAAACCCGTAATCGGAACAGTAGCCACTTTCTGTCAGTTGTTGTTGCGTGAAATAGATTTCCGACTTATTTCGTATGCTTTAAATGATGACGCACGGGTAAAGACTCGCGGACTCAACTGTATACTGTATAGAAGGTCAATATCGCTACCTTGAACAATTATCTTCTTTCTTAATTCTTCTATATAGTAAAATATCTGTTCGATCGAGAAAATACCAGGTAAAATTGGATAAAAATTTCTGAAGGTAGAAAGGAATGAAGGAAGGAAGAGGAGGCGTATATCCAAGGAAGGATGTTTAGGGCTGATTGGATAGAAAGATAGATCTGTTTGCTCTTCAGTATTCGTGACTGAACTTTATGAAAAAGTTGCGGATTTTGATGTTATTATATAAACTATCCACCTAGGGACCCGTTCCTTTTGTTTTAGAAATTTCCATGATTGGTAAGGTGTTGTCCATAAAACACCACGTCGGCCAGACTTGTTGGTGACTTGTTTTTCAGCCGGTCACTCTGGATCAGACTCTAATTATAGCCACAAACTTTGGCTGAGACGCTGCTTTGATCTTATAAATTCCTTAAATCGATAAAGTTCCCCTTCTTCTTGTGTTGTCGTAAAATAGTCAAAAAAGGCATCTTACCTTATAATGAGCTTTAATTTTACTAATGTTTTAAAGTTTGTTATTAGACGAGGCAACGAAGCATTAAACCTAAGAACTTTGTGCAGTAAGATAAATCGCCATGCAGCTTTTAGCATCTTATTCGGGAGAGTGTACGAAGATTCTGTGAATTAAATTATTGATCTCAGGGAAAAGACAATTGCATTTTGGGATCAATTTTTATACTCCTGGCTTTTAGGGGTCACTGAACACGAATTTAATGTCGACGATGGTATCCAAGAAACGCGTCGTCTGAAGTTTTATATTATAATCATTCAAAATCAGTCAATAACCATTATTCGGCGGTTTTGGGAGTCGCTAAGACAGAATTTCATGGCAGAAATAGTCTCCGAGGTACCTGGTGCCCAGGGTGGAACTCGTCTCCTAGAATTTTATGTTATAATCATTTAAAATCAGTCAAAAGCCATTCCCCGGGGATTTGGGGGTGGCTTAGCACAAATTTCATGACAGCAATGATGCGAGGGTCTCCGAGGTACCTGGTGCCCAGTGTGGAACTCGTTTCTTACAGTATTATGTTATAGTCATTCAAAATCAGTCAAAGCTATTCCCCGGGGATTTGGGGGTAGCTAAGCACAAATTTCATGACAGTTTTTAGTTTTCAATTTTGTTGGAAAATACTGTTGGATAACTGACTCTATAAAAGAGAAGGAAATAACTCTTAGACAAGCCGCAGCGGAAAATAGCATTTTAGGTAGTCAAGGTTACAAACAAGTATATTCAAATGGGAAATAAGCCACAATTTTACCTAAAAATGATTTTATTAACGTTTCGACGCCCAAGTCGGGTTATTTCCCATTTGAATATACTTGATTATAAAAATGCCACAAGAAAATAGCTTCAGAACAACATTAAGGTTACAAACGTTGTCAATGCAAGGGTGGTTGTAAAAATAATAAGTGTGCATGTCGTGCAAACAATAAAATTTGAAATTCTGAAATGTGTTTAGTGCAACAGATTTTCATTAGGGAGTTAAGAATCATCTGGTAGCTGAGATCTCTACAGATTTTTAATAATGATAATTCTTGAAAAAGCGGCTTCGCATATATAAGTTGAGTCAAACATAGTACACAATTTCATGGCCAAACATATTCAAAATTTTAAAACACTATATTCTGAATTTAATCGCGGTCCGCACAAAACTAGCCTACGGTCCGGATGCGGACCGCGGTCCCCTAATTGGTGATCCCTGCTCTAGGACGTTATTTTTCAAAATAAAGCCCTAGGGAAATTTATCATACTTAATTGACTTCCAAATCATGTCATTATTTGTCAAATAATATACCAGTCGGACATTAAAGATAATAACGCTTTCGGTCAACGTATATCCCTCGGGCGAAAGGCCCTCGGTATATACACCATATACCTCGTTAACACACCATTGAAAACGTTATTATCCTTATAATACCCTTGGTACCTTAATATCTATATCAACATTGGTTATTTGCTTCTGGGCGCTGTCTTTATTGACAGATTTTATTGACAAAAACTCTAAAAAAACTTATTTTAATCCTTAAGTACTAACATCTTAAATCAATGGCGTAAACACTAACTAACCGCCTGAGAGACGGGTTTAATATTTTACTGGTTATTTTTTTTTTGTTAAATATTTTAATGCAGAAAAATATTTCGATGACTTACTAAGAGTATTCGTTATCTAAAAACAAAAGTTTTTCTGCATTTATTAAAATAAAAAACATTATAACAAAAATGGAAGGATTGTTTGTGTGACTTTTTATTCCTGAAAAAAGTGTGATAAAAATGAAACAAATTAAAATTAAAGAATCTTGATAAAAAATTATAATCGAGTTAAACAAAGAGTAAAAAACATGAAAATAGAATAGTTTTTAAAAAATGTTGAAACAAAAAAAAACTGACAGGCACTAAAATTTTTACAGTGTAGCAATGGTAGTCAGTGGCAACATTTTCACCACAAATTGATTCCACTTCGCTTATGTCGTCTTTTACCTCATCAAGTCATTTCAAAAAGTTTCCTCATAGTCTGTATCCCCTTATTTAAACTTTTTGACGAATTGGGGCACATTATGTTTAATGACTAACTGGGCACAAACACTAACACCCCGTCTATTAGATGGAAATCACAATTTAAGTCTAAATATCTTTCGAATAACAACCTGCCGCAAATTGCCGAATTCAATACTACTAAATAGCCACCCAACTTGAAAAGTCATAAACGGGTGACCTTCAAAATTTTCTAGGAAGGGAAATATCCCACTTTCAACAAGCGATGCCGCCTGATAGACGGTGTGTTAGTACTTAAGAGTTAAATTATTTTTTACAGCATTGGCCAATATTTAATATTATTGTCGTTAAACGCCGGGCACTGTCGTTAATAACCAGGCAAAATGGATTTCACGACAATGCCAGGTCTTTAACGTCAATGTCCAATTTACATTATTATCCATAATATATACAGGGTGTAACATAAATGCAGGTCATAAATTAAACCACATATTCTGGGACCAAAAATAAATCGATGAAACCTAACTTACCTTAGTAAAAGTATGCACATAAAAAAAGTTATAGCCGTTTGAGTAAGAAAATGAAAATCGATTTTTTTCCATAAATCGAAAACTATTGGAGATTTTTTGTTGAAAATGGACACGGGGTGTAGTTATGACAGAAACATATTAAAAAAATAACAGTGAAATTTGTACACCCCATAAAAATTTTATGGGGTTTTATGTTTTAATCCCCGCATAACTTTTGTGTACGTTTCAATTTAATTATTATTGTGGTACCATTAGTTAAACACAGTGTTTTTAAAACTTTTTTGCCTCTAATTATTTTTTCGATAAGCCAGTTTTTATAGAGATGCGGCCTCTTTTTTAATATGTTTATATTAATTATGGGGGTTTTGCTCCTTTAAACCAACCCAAATGTTTGTGTAAGTTCTAATTAAACTTCTATTAAGGTACCATTAGTCAAACACAATGTTTTTAAAACTTTTTTGCTTCCTAGTGTTTTTTCGATAAGGCCCTTTTATCGAGACGGGGCTTTTTTTGATATTGTTCAAAATATAACTAAAAAGTAAATTAGAAATAAATTGTAATATTTATTATTACCAGGTCTCTATATCCGTACTTATGTACTATATAATATTTATAACCGTACTATTATACAAAATATGTGGTGGATTTGACAAATATTCAAAATATCTCGATAAAAATGAGGCAAAAAAGTTTTAAAAAATTTTTGTTGAACTAACAGAACTACAACAATGGTTTAATCGGAGCGTACACAACAGTTTGTGGGGGTTGAAGGTAACAAAACCCCCATAAATTTTGTATAGTGTGCACAAATTTCACTATAATTTTTATTAAAATGTTCCTGCTATAAGAATGTCACATGTCGATTTTCAATAAAAAATTTCTAATAGTTTTCAATATATTGAAAAAAATCGATTTTTATTTTGTAAGTTGAAAGGAATGTAACTTTTTTAATGCGCACATTTGTACTAAGGTAAGTTAGGATCAATCGAACTATTTTTGGTTCCAAAATATGTGATTCAATTAATGACCCGTATTTTTGTTACACCCTGTATATCACTTGGCATATAATCCATGCTACGAACTGCTTAAGCGCCAAAATTTAAAAATATGTGTTGGACAATTTTTTTTTAAATACAATAAAAGTATTTTGAGCATGTTTACTAATAAAAAATTCATATTTAGCCACCCCCAAAACCCCCGGTAATGGTTATTCACTGATTTAGAATGATTATAACATAAAACTCCAGGCGACGAGTTCCACCCTGGGCACCAGGTACCTCGAAGACCACTGCCGTCATGAAATTCGTGCTAAGCGATCCGCAAAACCCCTCGAATAATGGTTATAGGCTGATTTTGAATAATTGTAACACAAACCTCCAGGCGACGAGTTCCACTCTGGGCATCAAGTACCACGGAGACTATCGCTGTTATAAAATTCGTGTTCAGCGACAGCGACCCCAAAACCCAAGAGTGTAAAAATTGAACTTATTTCCGTCCATATTTCCCGAGTTCTATATTTTTCAATCTTCATCTCTTCGAGATGTAGCTTGAAAATACATTTTTCCTATGCACAAACTGCAATTTTTATTGCAGAAGAACAGTGCCTACGTTCCTTCTGATGAAGCTCCAATAAGAGCAGAAAATCGCGGTTAAAGGAACTGGACTGCACTCCGTATTCTAATTAAAAAGTAAGATTGATTTGCCTTCGCATTGCAACCGAATTAAAAATGGTACACATTTTTATTTTATTTTGCAATTTTTATCTTCAGGAGATCAATTTAGTTCACAAAATTTCCTAACACTTTCGAATCTAATGCAAAAAGTTGCATGACAATTCAGCTTACTGCACAAAATTCCTATGTTTTGGGCTTTTTGGTGCTTCGTTGATTCGCCTATATTATTTTTTTTTTTCTAGGACACAGTATTGTTAATTCACGGTTGGAAAAATAGTTACAAATCCACATTTAACAAGTTACTTTCAGAAGCTTACCTAAGCAAACATGATATTAACATCTTAGTTATTGATTGGAGCTCTGTAGCGGATACTTGGTACTATCCATCAGCTGTTGGAGAAGTCGAAAGTGTTGGAGAGGTTGTTGGCAACTTTATCAAAAGGCTCCAGACACGTTTACAATTAAATTTAGATAAAACCTCTATCGTTGGACATTCTTTGGGAGCTCACGTTGCAGGAGTTGCAGGACGTACTGTTGGAGGAAAAATTAATTATATCGTAGGTAAGTAAAAAGTAACAAAAATAATCATTTTCTTTGCCTTATCCCTAGGAGGGGTCGGCTTCCTTAATTGCATTTCTCTACACAATTCTATCTTGGATCATATTAATATTAATCTCCTTTACCAACATGTCCTACCTAATTGTCTTCTCCAGGTCTTCTTTGGTCTTTCTCTCCTACTCCTTCCAGGAATCTGCACTTCAGCAATTCTTCGTATTGGGTGATTAACGTCTCGACTTTGAGCATGACCAAACCATCTCAACCTATACTCTCTCATTTTGGCATCAATTGGTGCCACACATTTTTAGCTTTATCCTTTTTATCACTTCACTCATCCATCTAAGCATTCTCATTTCCGCCACATGCATTCATTGTTCCTCTTTCTTTTTCACTGCTCAACATTCAATGCCGTACTTCATAGCTGGTCTTATAGATGTTTTATAGAATTTTGCCTTCAGCTTCATTAGAATTTTTCTGTCATACAACATACTACTCGCTTCCTTCCACTTCATCCACCCAGCCCTAATTATACTGCATTCATCTTGATCTATTTCTTCATTACTCTGTAATAGCAATGCTAGGTACATAAAACTATTGCTTTTCACAGTCATTTCCCCATGCAAAGTTACCATTTTATTTGTAGTAATTCCATCTTTAAATGAACATTCCAAATACTTTGTTTTTGTCCTACTAAGTTTTAAACCTTTTTCCTCCAGAGCTTGTCTCCACTGTTCCAGATTTTGTTCGAAGTCTCTTTCATTATTTCCTACTAACACGACATCATCAGCCTACATTCAGCACCAGGGAATATAACCCTGTAGTTTCGCTGTTAACTGTTCCAAAACTAATGAGAATAAGCTTCTCCATTCATCTGGCATTTGTCGAACTTCCATAATTCTATCAAATAAACCTACTAGCCAACTTGTTCCTGTCTCTCCCAATGCTCTCCATGCTTCCCGAGGAATATCATTTGATCCGACTGCTTTTCCTTTTTTTATTTTTTGAAGCGCTTGAGTCACTTTCTTGTTTATTATTTTAATGACCATTGCTGTTACTGTCTCCGTTAACTCCACAGGCTGTCTGTCAAATGTTTCATTTAATAAACTGTCAAAGTACTTTCTTCATCTCTTTTTGACATTCGTTTAGTGAATTAATATTTTATTATTTTAATCTAGGATTCATCTTTTCTGATTAAAGAAATTAACTTTGCGGCTACGCCGTTAAGCTGCGTCTTCTACAATTTTGTGGTGTTTTATTTGTTTGTTTAGTTTTGCAATCCGTTAACTTCTATGTGAGGTTGACTGTAAAGCTTTCTGTAGAGTTGTTTACTTCTCTCCGTTTTTCTACTTGCTCCATCGTTTCTTCTGTCATCCATTTGTAATTTTTTCTTTGGGATTCACCGAATCTAACGCGTTGAAAATCCATTGTTTTGTGTCGTTCCAAAGGTACTTTGGTAAATTAAGTTGTTTTTTGTCATACTGTAAAACTTTATTTTGCATTCCGCTTTTAGTAATTTGTTATCTAACCCATTTTCAACACTAGGCTTGGTTTCTATACCCCATTCCACGAATATACGACCCTCTTGGATGATCGCGACAACGAATATTTTACTGTGCAAAATATGAAGAACGAAAGTAAATTTCAAATTATATTGTTGTTTATTGGAGTAATTATTAGAGCAAAATAGGTACTTTCGTACTTATTATGTTGCACACTAAAATATTCGTTGTCGCGGTAATCCAAAACAGTCGAATATTCGTGGAATAATACGCCATAACACCATACATCATTTTTGAAGTTTTCCATCTCCTATTTACCAGAGTTAATCAATTTTATTTTTTTGCCTTCCAGTGGGTGTTGTTCACGTAGATAATCTTCTAGACTGTTTTGTAGAATTGGAGCTTGTAATTAAAAAACCATGTTCCAATGCAATTGGATCAAACATGCTCCTGGAGCCTATATTTAGCTATAAGTTTCCTTTATCATGGTTATCTGTCTTCCCGACCTTTGCATTTCAGTCACCCATAAGCGTGATAATAATAATAATCTAATTCTTTGAAATCTTCGAGATAATATATTCTAGTATTTTATAATATATTTCCTCTACTTCTTGTCATCTATATCATCTATGCTCTGGAACTGTTTGAATTACCTTGATATCTGGTTATTTTTATCATTTGGAAAAGTTCATCATTCTGTTTTTTTTTTTGTTCTTGATTGCAATAATCTATGCACAAGTTCAAAAGCTTATCTTAAGTGTTTATTTTTAAGGTTTGGACCCTGCGTCTTTGGGGTTTAATTTTTTCAAACGAAACAGTAAGTTACGGCCCACCGATGCCAAATTTGTTCAAATTCTTCACACAAGCCTTTACGGAATAGCTGAAAATATGGGGCATGCAGATTACTATGCAAATGGATTCGTTGGTCAGCCAGGATGTTCGTGGTGGGGTAAGTGTATTATTTAGAAAAATTACCTACTTCAAAATTAATTTTTTTTTATTAAAAATAAAAATCTCTAACAGCAAAATATGACGAAAAGTCAATATTAAACAGCTAATACCTATAGGCATTAAGGAAGCAAGAGGAAAGAATTAAAAAAAGAATGGATAATCGAAAAAAATGGAAATTAAAAAACGAAAACTGATGGTATCTTAAAAACGTGAAAAAATTACGAATGCTTCTCGTTGGCTATTCAACTGTGGTCTTTCTTAGCCTGTTGCTATAATCAGCTTCAATTCCTTCCTATATTTGGCCTTGGTTTTTAAATTTCGTACACTTTCGAGGGCCTGCCTCTTTTCCTCATCCAATCCGGTCTATAGTTATAAATATGTTTTGACGGCTACATCTCGTGCATTCTCTCTAAATGGTCTAGGCACCGCACTCTGTTTATTTTGATGGACTTACGAATACTAGGTTCATTATAAAGGCGGTAAAGACCTGAATTATAGCGTATGAATGCCTCTCGTATAAATATGTCTGAGGATTTTATGGTCAAACAGCCTAAACTTTCTTCACTTTATGTTCGCTTTTGTCATAGTCCACGTTTCTGAGGAATAACTGAGAACGGGCTTAATAAGAATTCTGTATATCAATATTTTTGTTTTTGTTTTGAGTATGTTTGATATTAAAAGTTTATTTAATCCATATTTTGCTCTATTTTTTAGAAATATACATCTCTTAATTTCTGCAGGACAAAACTAAGATGATGGCATCAACATCCAACAATAGAGCCAGAAACATCGGTCACCAATTCACGGTTGATAACTTTACCTTTGAAGTGGTAGACAAATTCACATACTCAAACTGCCTGGTCACTAAGGAGAATGTCATGATAAAAGAAATCAAGCGAAGGATAATCATAGCAAACACATGCTATTTTGGTCTGAGCAGACATATGAGAAGCAGAAACTTAAGCCAAAAAACAAAAATGACCATATACAAAACCGTTATACAACTAGTGTTGACATATGGATCAGAGGCATGGACCATCTCCAAGGCAGATGAAAACCTTCTGCTTATATTTAAACGAAGGATCCTTAGAGGAATATTCCGTGGCATCTGTGAAAATGGTGTTTGGAGGAGGAGGTACAACTACGAGGTATACCACAGATATAAACAAAAATTTGGTGGTAAAGAAGTAGTATCTCCTATAAGAAGAGGAAGACTAAGATGGGCAGGACATATAGCAAGATCGCAGCAGAACAGCCCGCCTAGAATAATCCTTATGTCACAACCTGTGGGAAGTAGAAATAGGGGTAGGCCGAAACTCAGATGGAAGGATGGTGTAGATGAGGATGGGAGAAAAATAGGCGCAGCAAACTGGCAACGGTTGGCAATGGATAGGACTGACTGGCGTTATAGACTTTTATAGGAAGGTCAAGGCTCTTTCATAAGGCTGTAGCACCATTGATGATGACGAATTTTTGCAGTTACTATATTAATTTGGTTCATTCGTGAGCCTAGATTAAATAAACTCTCTTACTCCTTCGAGTTCCAGCCATTAGATCTTCGAGCTTTAATATTTAATTATTGTTTGTTGTCTTCATATACTTAGTTTTAATTCTACTAGTATTAACATATAGCTTCATTCTTTTTGATGCTGTTTCGAATGCCGAAAATAGGATAGGATAGAATATAAAATTACTACAGAGATCAATTTTGTGCAAACAAGCACACATGGAGAGATATGTAAATGTGAAGGAAATAGAAGAGACTTTAAATAGAACATAAATAAAACTAATATAGAAAATCCTCGGCACTTAAAAAACAAAAACATGCCAATAATCCTAATAAAAAATCCTTTAATACCGGACGGAAACAAACGAAAACGAACTCAACTGCGAAAATGGACAATGAACATAGTATGTTGTAATGTACAGAGTGTAAACAATACATACCAGGAAACTTTTACAAAAGTAAAACCCAAGTTTTGAATAGTTGGAAAAGGGACGTACTAGTACTTAAAAAAAGAAGAGGGGTCAAAAGTAAATAAAGGCCAAAGAGCAAAAATGGTGGTAGCTGTACCAATAAAAAATATAATATATATGGCAAGGATTTAACAGCCATAAATGAAAGACATCCATCATAATAGTATGCCCCCACCGCTGACATAAAGGAGAAGAAAAAGCTTAGTTCGAAGAAATTCTAGAAGAAAGAATCATTAGAAAACTTAAACAGCTGGAAAGAAATTAACATTCGAAAAACATTGAAACTGTTTAATTTTTTTCTGGAATATTAAACAAAATGGCAATAATATTTCATTAGCTTCACTAGTAAGATTTTTTATCAAAGACTCGGTTTGAACAGCCTATAAATCAGATATTTACCTGACGATCACCAAAAGGTTGTGATGAAGGCTTGGAGAAAGCTAGGTTTAATATTGCTTACCTTCTGGAGTACAGTTTGGTAGTGGAGGTATAACGGTATGAGGCGGCATTTCCTTGGAAGCACTTACAGATCGATCTTGTATTGTTAGAGATAATCCTGATAGGTAAATTAAAGAATTTCTGGAAGAATATTTGTTACTTTATATGTATTTTGTCGGTGAAAAATTTTTTGTCGGTCTCCTAATGCAAGATATTGCTCGGCCGCACATAGCCGGGATAACAATGAAGTACTTTGCAGATGTTGGTATTCAGTTACTAGCCTGACCTCTTAGAAGTCCAGATCTTACTCCAACAGAGCATTTGAGGGGCAACTTGGGAAGAGTAGTTTAATAAAATCATGGTAAAAAAGAGGCGCTAATAACCGACTGGAAACAAATACAGCAAAACGAGATTGCTGCTTGGATCCAATCTATGCCAAAAAGAAAGATGTCAAATCTGTGTCAAAAAGCTGTTATTAGAACTCGAGGAGCAAATACTCGATTGTAGTATACATAGTTTATAATTATTTTTTAATTTTGATTTGAAAAATATCTAACGCCAAATTGGAAAATTGGAATATTTATTTTCCTAACTAGTGCTGAAAGTGATATTCGACTTTCCGCATGAGTTAGGAACAATATTTTTTCTAGGGCCGTACGTTTGGAAAAAAGCCACAACAAATAGAGTTATATTAATTTTTATTTAGGAGTGAAAATACACAAATTAATTCTTTGACAAGGTTGTCAAAACCAAACTTTCAATATAATGGGCTACCACGACGACGATATTGGTTTCCATGACGACGATTCAAAGCCATTGTAATTTCCTACTGATCTACTTTTAAATATTATGTCAAAATAATTTTATTTCATCGAATTATCTCGCTAATTTCATTAAAACATGAACACAATAAGATTAATTTGAAATAAATTAGTAAATAATATCTAAATATTAGTTTATTGCATGTATTATAATATATTATAATGGCATATTACAAGGTATTTTACTTTCCCGCACGCCGTGCGGGAATAGTATATTGTGCAACAAGTGCAGAAAGGTACTAATTTCTCACGAGTTTGAAAAGTTGCGGTACGAGCGCAAGCGAGTGCCGCAATTCAAACGAGTGAGAAATTACCTTTCTGCACGTGTTTCACACTATACTTTTTCTACAAGCACAGTTTTTCCTAAAAATAAAAATCACAATCTCCAAACGACGATTAATTATAATAGGTACCTATGTGATAAATTTTAAACTGTATTTAATTAATACCTACTAATCAATTTAAATTCCTTATACCTAAATAAATTGCACAGAAATCAGTTACAAAATTAATGCACTGCCTTAATTTGTTTAAATTTAAAAAATTATTACACATTATTGACATTATATTTATGCAGTCACTGATTTACACAAAACCTACTTCATTCGACGTCTCTTGCACTGGTTGCTAAATCCTTATTGGTTATTTGATAATTATAAAATGTTTAATAAGAATAAAATTGTAAAATAAAACAGTTGTAACATCCATAATTTAGTTTCTATGCTATAGTTAAATATAATAATTGTCTTATATGTTATATATTTGTCTAAAGTTTAACCACGGATGTAAACAGAATATAACGTTACTCAGAATGCGGTAGTCCACGGATGTAAACAGAATATAACGTTACTCAGAATGAGGTAGTCAACTGTGCAGAAAAGAACTTTGCGGCACAGAAACGTCACTTTGCGGCACAGAAACGTCACTTTTCTGCACACTAATGTCAAATATCTTATACTGTGAGAAAATATCAAGTTTGCTAACATAAAACCGTGCAGAAAAGTGCACTTTGAATAGTGGTTGTAGAAAAAATTTATTTTCACGCACGCCGTGCGGGAAAGTGCAACTTTCGGAAACAAAATGAAAGTGGCTCTTTTAGCACGGCCGTAGAAAAAATATATTTTTTTTAAGGCCGTGCTAAATCAGCTATTTTCCGCACGCATTTCGTTTCCGAAAGTTGCACTTTTCCGCACGGCGTGCGGGAAAATAGAATACCTTGTAATATGGCATTATAATATATTATAATACATGCAATAAACTAATATTTAGGTATTATTTACTAATTTGTTTCAAATGTATCTTATTGTGTTCATGTCTTATGAAATTAACGCAATAATTCGATGAAATAAAATTAATTATTTATATGGGAAATAAAATTATTTTGACATAATATTTGAAAGTCAAATCCAGGGCTGCTTTATCCATTAGGCAATATAGGCAGTTGCCTAGGGCGGCACATTATGAGAGGGCGGCAAAAATACTGTACAAAAATATTTGTATATAAAAATTATGAATCTAGGTTCTGTCATTAAAGAGTATCTCTTTCAAATTACTTTACCGCAAGGAAGCCAAAAAATTGTGCCCAAATAAAACATATAAAGAAATAAGAAAGAGAAATTCAATTTGACGAGGGGGCCGATGATGAACTAAACTTTTCAGCTTTTGATGAGATGAAAATACACACATTCTATGTTATAATCGACACTCTGATAAGAGACCTGAATAGACGTCTGGAATCTTATCAACTTTTTCAACGTTTTCGTGTTATTAACAGATTTGACAAAATTAAGCAATGAAGAAATTATTAAAGAAGCTGAAAATCTGATACAAAATAAAGACGACCAAGATAAATCATTCATACATGAATGCATTCACTTAAAGGGTCATTTGGATACCACAATAAAATCACAAATTGACATATCTTAATAGGTATTTAAAGAAGAGTTAGTGCAGTCGCTGAAGGTGGATAAGAGCTATTACCTCCGATTCCGTTGAACCTCTATCGATTTGCATGAAAATTGGTGAGTGGTTAGAGGATATCTCAAGGAACAAAGGTGACATGGTGTCAACTTGCGCTTTTATCCTGGGGGTGGATGCCACCCCTTCCCGTGACTGAAAACTATTTTATTAGAAATATCCCCTGAAAATTAGAAATTTTATTAGAAATTCGATAGGGGGACAAATTCTAAGCAAAATTTATTACATAAAGTTATTAAAATAAATCAATACTTTTTGAGTTATTCAAGATCAAAGATTTTAATTTTTCTTGAGAAAAATGCATGTTTTTTACCGATTTTTCATAAATAACTCAAAAACTGTAAGATTTTACAAAAAAGCTATTATAACCAAAATTAAAGCTAATAGATAACGAAATAAACTCCGTACTGGAAAAACCATTTAATGTTACCTAAAAGTGAGTTGTAGGTATCCGAATGTATATTTTTTCGGTATCATTTCCAAATCTAAGTATTCAGCTTAAATAACGGTAAAATGATGCATTTTATAACATAACCTTATTAAACATTTGTCAAAGTACTTAGAAATATCTATCAAATGAGTCCCCGAACAAGTTGATACCATTATAATTTATGCATAAAAAATACCATAAAAAAAATATAATTTATGCGTCGATCGGATAGCTCAGTGCGACTAGCTGCTGACCCACACTTCACTTGGCCTTGAGGTATGTGAGTTCAAGCCCAGCCCAGGCCATCGGAAAAACAAAAAGGCTAACGCGCCAGTATAAAATTCTAAATATGAATCTGGCGCTTAGACTGGAATATGCGGGCATCTGATCGACCTATGAGGGAGCAGTACGGCAAGAGATAAGGGCTTGCGGCTCGGTAATACTCCCCCATAGATCCCTACCGAAGGGCGTTGACGCCTAAGAACGGTGTAATACATACATATAATTTATGCACAAAATATTTTTCAAACTTTATCTTTTAAAAATTTTTCCCAAAAAGTCATTGATTTTTTTTAAATAACTCCGTTAATTTTTACGATGTCAGGTTTGCCTAAAAACCATTTGAAAGTTAATTTTAATGGCTATTAAACCACGTTTAATTTAATCTTTTAAATCCCTTACTTTTTTAAATAAAAGGTAAAATATCCCCGGTTATATGGTTCCCGCAGCAAAATTTAAGCTTTAAACGTTTCTATCTCGGTTATTTTTTACCCTACAGAAATAGAAAAAGTAAAAAATTTGATTCAGAAAAAACTAAAACTTGGTTATACATATATCACTTTTTACGTACAGTTGAGTCCCTGAATCTTTACCTGTACGTCATCATTTAAAGCATACCAAATAAGTCGATTATAAGTCTGGAATTGAAATTTACTAAACGCAACAGCAAGTCACTTATAGACTAAGAGCCGCTATAGGTGCAATTTCTTAATCATTTTAGGCACGATAGGAACCTATAACTTAAATAGGAGAATCTAAAAGAAAACGTTTGAACACTGTGCCGTCACTTTTCAGTGGCACATGCGTCGACAGTGGCGCATCAAACTTTCCACTTGTGGACGGGATAAATAAATTAAAAGTTACCCTCCCTTACTAACAGAATTTATTTTTTTATTTTTTTAAGTTCTATGTGATTAACACATAGGATTCAGCGTAATTTTAACCCACCACCCCCTTCCCTCTGCCCCCACCATCAAAAACTTCATTTTTCGTTTTTATTTTTTTTTGGTGGGATGCAATCAATTTTAAAATTTCAAAAAATTCACACGCATAGCTGAGGCTTTTATAAAACATTCCTATTTTTTATAGACCCATAGATAGAGTGTACATAACCTCAAAAAATTAGAAGAATTTTTTTTCCAAAAAACGTGTAACTTTTTTTGAGGAATAGCTGCAGGTTTTTTTTTTCTTAATCTTATGTGTTTTATCAAACACTATATTTTTAATTTTTTTCAGGTTTTTCCGGAAGGCTCCCCACCTTTAAAAATGCGAAAAACTGTTTTTTGGGGGTTTTGGGGGATTTTCCCTATTTTATAGACTTCATAATATATCAAATTAATTTTGTTTTTATAGGTTATATGTAACTTGAAATAACTGAGTCCTTTAGAATATTTAAAAATCAGAAAAACACGTTCAAACCCCCCAAAACCCTCTTAAAAAACAGTTTTTTGGATTTTTCAAGGTGATCAGCGTTACAGAAAAATCTGAAAAAAATTAGAAATATAGTACTTGATAAAATACATAAGACTGAGAAAAAATTAGATCTGCAGCTATCCTCGAAAAAAAGTTATATACTTTTTTTCAAAAAACAAATTTTAAAATTTTTTTGAGGTTATGTACACTCAACCTACAGGTCTATAAAAAATAGATGTGTTTTATAAAAGCCTTAACTATGCGTGTGAATTTTTTTAAATTTTAAAATTGATTGCATCCCACCAAAAAAAAAATAAAATCGAAAAATAAAAGTTTTGATGGTGGGGCCAGGGAGAAGGGGATGGTGGGTTAAAATTACGATGAATCTTATGTCTTAATCACATAGAACTTAAAAAAATGAAAAAAATTAAATTCTGGTAATGAGGGAGGGTATTTTTTAATTTATGTATCTCGTCCATAAGTGGAAAGTTTGATGCGCCACTGTAGACGCATATGCCACTGAAAAGTGACGGCACAGTGCTCAAACGTTTTCTTTTAGGTTCTACTATTTAAGTTATAGGGTCCCGTCGTGCCTAAAATTATTAAGAAATTTCACCTATAGCGGCTCTGTCTATAACTGTCACTTGCTGTTTCGTTTAGTAAATTTCAATTTTCGACTTATATTCGACTTATTTCGTATACTTTAAATGATAACGTACGGGTAAAGATTCAGGGAATCAACTGTATATTGAGTATTTTGTGACTTACGTATTATCAAAAGAAAATGAAAATTCCGAAAATTTTAAAAATTATTTTTTTTAAATTATTTTTTTAAATAAAAATTTTAAAATTATCTTTTTTTCAAATATATAGATTCTAAACCGGTCAAAATTGTTGAAATCATTACTTATGCTAAAATAACTTTTTTTGTAAAAGCTTACAGTTTTCGAGTTATACGTGAAAAAAAGCTTTAAAACATGCATTTTTTTACGAAGAAATAAAATCTTTGATCTTTAATAAGTCAAAAAGTATTGATTTATATTAATAACTTTATATAACAAATTTGGCTTAGAATTTGTCTCTCTATCGATTTATGGTATTATTTCTTTAACCTCCACTTAAAGTTTTCACCACCACGGCAAAAGCGTAAGTTGGCATCATGTCACCTTTGTTCCCTGAGGTATCCTCTTACTACTCATCAATTTTCATGAAAATCTATGGAGGTTCAACGAAATCGGAGGTGAAAACCTTCAGTGACTGCACTAAGTGGATTAAAAGATATTTTTCCTAATTTTGACATTGCTTTGCACATTTATTTGTGCTTTCCAGTTGCCAACGTGTCCGCTGAAAGGTCATTTTCTAAAATGTCAAGAATTAAAAATATTTTTCCATTAAGTATGACGCAAGAACGTGTTAACAATTTGTCGATTGTGTCAAGAACCAAATTTTTTTTGAAAAGTCTTTTTTTGAAAAGAAGTTTTTTCAATGAAGAATGACAATTTTTTCTATTATAGGTATATAAACATCGTAGTTTAAATCCATTTTTAGTGTATTCTTATTTAAATAAAAATTTCTGCAATTTTTTTAGCAAAAATGGTACACGTTTGAAGGGCGGCTACTAGAGAATTGCCTAGGGCGTCAATTGACCTAAACGCGCTCTGGTCAAATCAGTAGACAAAGTAGTAACCCATTATGTTGAAAGTTTGGTTTTGACAACCTTGTCAAAGAATTAATTTGTGTATTTTCACTCCTAAATAAAAATTGATATTATGACTATTTTTTGTGGCTTTTTTCCAAACGCTATTTTTTCTGCCTTAGAAAAAATATTGTTCCTCCGATAACTCCGCTATCGCGTCGTTCGACAGTCTCGTGCGTGAAAGTATCGCTTTCCGCACTAGTTAGGAAAATAACTATTGTTGTTGAATTAGTCAATAATTTGAAATTTGTTTTTATTTTGTGTTTTTTTGTTCAATATACAATAAACATAATTTATTGGAATTGAACTTTTTCAAAGATTTTTTATTTTATTTAAAATAAATTTAGTGCCCGACTACTTTTGCAGTGTATCTATAAAACCAAAAAATTTTATTTTTTAAGAATTCAAATTATGTAGTCATAACATAGCGTACAAGTACTTTGGGGAGTCCATAAAATCTGGAGGTTTCAAGGCACAAAGTTGCAGAAGTAACTCGGAACTGATATGGAGTGGCTGTAAAGGACCTGAGTCGTATATGGGACAGTTTGATATTGATAAAACGTAAGAAATAATTTTAAATAAGTAAATCAATAAATAAACAAGTTTAATACAAAACAAAATATTTTTCGCGACCTAGATTTCAAGTAAATTCTTAAATTCAAAAAGTATTTTCGAATTTTTCAGATTTTAAAACACGTATAAGTTGAAAACTCTTAACCTTGGAGAAAATTGGCAAGACACCTTTTTTAAAAAATATTTTTCTGAGCAAAACGTTGAACTTTTGAAGTTGTGTGAAAAAATTTCTGCCCAAAAATTCTTCTGATTTATTTAAAGGTTTAAAGGATTGCTTTATAACACGAATCTGCAAAGAAACCGAATCAGAATAAATTACACAATATGGATTAACTACTCAATCCGAACTCATCATTTAATGCAAGACATTTTTTTCGAATATATGTTTTTTCACTCTCAATTATTTTTTTGTTACTCTAATTGATATAAAGCTGATAAATTTTAGTTATTAAGTAATAAAATATTTTTTAATTTAGATTTGTTTATTTTATGTTTTTAGGGCAAGTGGGATGTACTATTTCGAAACGAACAGCGAACCACCATATGCAAAAGCTTAATAAAAAATAGCTTAAGCTATCATCAAAATCTACTATGATAACAACTATAATGTATCAATTTGATTTAAAATAAAAGCATATAAAATGTTTTTTTTTATTAATTTATAGTACATTAGAATAAATGTAGACAATGATTAGACTTTTTTTTGGTTACTTCTATTTTGAGCGAATGCTTGCTTGAGAACTATAAAACCATGAAATGAAAAGATTAGGAAACCAGAAAATCAGAAGAAATCAAAAAATCAGAAGAAACCAGAAAACAAGGACAACATGAAATCTGAAAACGAGAAAATCAAAAATCAAAATACTAAAATGTTAGTAAATTATAATCCCAGAAACATACAAATTAATATAGAAACGTAGAATATAAGAATACAAGAATGTCGGAATAATACTAAACAAAAAAACCAAAAAAACTGAAAAACTATGAAAAATTCTAAGCTCTAACGCGAAAAAAACCGATATCGTTGAAAACAGGTAACTGAAAAACAAAAAAACAAAAAAAAAACTATTATGATAACTATAGTTAACTAAATGGATTGAAAAATAAATCTATTTTTTTAAACTAGTTTATTATTTAAAATTACTCTTACTACTATTCTACTTACCATAAGTTCAGGTTTTTGAAACTCTAAAAATATTTTATCACAACGACTAAAATTATTTTAATCAAACTTTTGTTGCCTTTGGATTGGAGGATTCAACATCTTCTAAATAAGAATTCTACAAGGATAAGTACAATAAGTAGCGCAAATCTTATTTATTTATTTTTTATTTGAAACTAGCAAATTTACAAGTGCCACATAAGTCTAATGGCCACTGTCTCTTGAGTTTCTGAACTGGTAATGGACATGGACACCTGGTATGCCTGGAAATAAACTCGTTGTTATGCCTAATAATTCTTTTTCTATGTTTGGACACATGCAGTCCTATTACGTCTTTTATGAATAGTAGTATTAAGTCCTCATGTAATGTTTGGTTTGAAATGGTGTATTTGCAATGATTCTTAAAAAATTTTATTGGTATGTCTACAGAATTTTGGTGTTTCATGGTTTCGTACATTCCCATAGTTCACTCCCGTGGGTCCATAATTATAGGCTTTATGGTCGATTTCTCATATCTGCGTTAATCTATGGTTCAGTTGACCGAGGTTCACCAGTGAACTTCGGTTATGTTTGGAATACATTTCTCATTGTTAGTGAACGTTCTACAGCTTTCGAGAAATGCCAATAGATGGCAGAAGGTAAAAACCATCGCCATTTTGTACGAACTTTTTTATGCTGTTTTTGGATAAAGTTAAATTTAAGTATTTATAGTCAAATAGTCATTTTAATAGTATGGGGTGTAGGGGTGTGTTATAGAAGTAGTACCTTTTATCGGAACGACCACATCGAGCGTCATAAACGGGAGATTGTTTTTGCTAACTGGTCCTCATAAGACACCTAACTCTCACTTATGGCTCCACGTGCCACACCCTGGGCAACTGCATTGGTGTGCAGGCTAAACTAAGTGAGGGTAGCCAGATATGGCGAGAAACCACCGAGCGATTGCCGGTATAAGCAATCCCCTACCTACTGGCCAACGGTTTCGGGCGGACGAGCTGGTTAGTGGAAGGGCACTCCTTTGTCCTGAGATAGAGAAATAGGTCTCAAAGGCGGAGGAACCAGGAAGATGGTCAACGACATGGGGCTACAGAAGGCCACGGGAAACCACTGTAGTAAAGGCTCACAAGAGCATCCCTAGTACAATCATTATGGCTAGCAATAACCAAATGAGTAACCTTACTGATCATGGGCCGCGGAAACCAAGATATGGCAGGGGAAGTAAATCACAAGTTAGCCACAGGGCTTCCCAGGTCGTAATCCAGCGAAATCCCTGTGATGTAAATAATAGAACACTTTTAAAAATTACCACAAGAGGAAATATGAGAATTGCAACATGGAACGTACAAAGCTTACTACAACGAGGTAAAGTAGATAATACTGCGATAGAAGTGGAAGATTAAATATCGAAATTTTAGGAATAAGCGATGTACAATGGCCAGGGTCTGGAAATAACGGACTAGAGACGGAGCTATATATTATAGTGGATATTCTGACAAAACAAACCGATATGGTGTGGCCATAATGGTAAACAAGGAAATAGATAAATCCGTACTTGGTTTCACCCCGCTTTCGAATCGCATTACAATGCTACAAATTAACACCAATATGGGGAAAATGAATGTTATTCAAGTATATGCACCAACAGCTGACAAGGAGGAACAAGAAATAGAAGACTTCTACGAGCAATTGGAAACAATAATGAAAACAACAAAAAAATACGTGAAGTTCTGATACTAATGGGTAACTTCAATGCCAAAGTGGGCAGAGGAAGTGTGGAGTGTTGTGTTGGAATGTATGGATTGGGAGAGCGAAATGAGCGTCGTGAAAGACTAATTCAGATGTGCCAAACAGAAGAACTTGTAGTTATGAATACAATGTTTAAATTACCCAATCGCCGGCTCTACTCGTGGAAAGCTCCTGGAGACAACAAATATAGAATTATAAGAAATCAGATAGATTACATCTTGATAAGGAACAGGTACAAGAACTCTATTACAGGAGCGAAGACTTACCCTGGAGCAGATGTAAACTCGAACCACAACCCAGTAGTAGCAAATATGAATGTAAGATTGAGAAAACCATTAATGAAAAGATCTAGATCACAAATATACATTGATAAACTAAGAGGACCAAATACATAGCAAGGAACTCGAAATAAAATAAATCAGAGTATCCAAGAAATAAAACAACAAAATAAAAACACTAAAGATATTGAAACAAAATGGAAGAATATAAAGAACACAATAGAGACTCTGAGACGGAAAACATTAACATTTACAAAAGCTGCCAAACAATAATGGATGACAAAAGAAATTCTCGAAAATATGGACGAAAGAAGAATACATAAAAACAAAGATAAAATTAAATATCAAGAAATTAATAAACCTTAACCTTAATCTAGAGATCCTCACAAGAATGCTACGTTGTTACGTTTCTTCTACTTTACTATTCGGCATAGAAGCGTGGACAATAAAACAGTCTGAAATCAAAAAATTAAACTCCTTTGAGATGTGGTGCTACAGGAGAATCCACAGAATATCGTGGACTGAAAAAGTAACTAATATAGAGGTGTTACAAAGAATGAAGAAAGAATGTGAAGTTATAAAAACTGTTAAAATTAGAAAGATTCATTATCTGGGTCATATAATGAGGGCGAGAAGTACGTATTACTTAGGTTAATTATGCAAGGGAAGATTAAAGGGAAGAGAAACCCAGGACGACACAAAATATCCTGGCTAATAAATTTGAGAGAGTGGTTCGGTTGCAGCTCATTAGAATTATTCAGAGGTGCGGCCAATAAAATTAAAATAGCGATGATGATTTCCAACCTCCGATAGGGGAAGGAACCTAAAGAAGAAGAAGTTATTTTAATAATTATAAATAAATGTAATAAAAACAAAAATAATGTTATCGTTTATCTTTAGGCTTAATATAATAAAATAGGTTATATTTATATTATGACAGTGTTTCGTCACAGTATATAGAGATTCCACAGTCAAACCACTCCTCTGTCGGCGCTTTGATCTCAAGAAGTAATACCGGCAGTACGCAGTTGGTAATTCACCAGTGGTGGATGCGGGTTTTCCCTGTTAAAATCCGTACGTTTCTATGCCACTAGCAATGAGAGAGTGGGGCAAAAGCGACTACGAACATTGCGCGGTCGCCATGCGCGACTACAGATTTTAATTCCAATTTTTCGGAGAGTGGTTCTACTGTCCCTCTTTATACTGTGGTTTCGTGTTAATACAACGCATGCGTAATCCATGAAATCATCTGAACTGGGTTCTGAAATCTTTGAAAGGCCGAATTCCACCGTTCAGGTTGAACGTAGTTTAAACTGCAATCGGTTGAACGTGAATTGAGAAAGACGATTTTGACTTTAAACTGACGTTTACTAAAAGTTCAGGTTAAACTGGAGTTGAACTCGATATGAGAAATTGGCTCTTAGTATTATTTAAAATATTTATAGTATAATAATTTCTTTGATTTTCCGTTTTTGGAGCCAGTTTTGTAATCGATCTAAATGTGTTTGTGGCTTGTAGTCCAGGGTCATACGGCTTTTTCCATGACACTCGAGCAGCCAGGGTACTGAAACGTTTTTTCGACAGGTAATACTTATAAGATCAAATTGTAACTATTTCCTGCGTAGGATCTGGCGACCATTTTTATTTATAAACAATTAAGTGTCAAAAAATGGCATTTTTCACCTTTTTTCAAATCAATAGAAAACAGGGAAACTTATGGTTTTTTTAATAAAAATATCTTAGACATTATGGAACAAGCTTTAAAATGACGTATTACAAAGTTTGGTATACTTATTTATTGTTAATATAATTGCGAAAAAAGGTCGGAATTGCAAGAAAAAAATTTTTCGCAATAACTGTTGTAAAAATTACTGTATAGCTTTGAAATTTATGTCAAATAAGGTGCTTAATATGTAATTTAAAAATTTCAAAGCGATTCATTCAATTGTTTAAATTTTATTCAAATTGTTTATCCCAGAGAGCATTTTTTGCAATAACATAAGTCAGAAGAAAATGACGTTAGAACCATTCCACAGTTGTCTAATTAAAAAGCATGAGCTATATTTTCAACTTGGTTTAAAAAAAGTGAATAAAAAATGCATTTATTAGTAATAAATATTTATGCAAAAGTTTCGTAAATCTTTCCTTATAAACTTTTTATTTTATTATATAAGAAATTATACATATTTATTACAATTTTTTTTCAATTATGATATAGATAACATTACTTGGTAGTTGTGCACTTAAAACAGGGTAAAAAAGTTAATTTTTTTGGAAAAAGTGATTCAAAAAGTTTATAAAGAAAAATTGACGATACTTTTGCATAATTATTTATTACTAATAAATACATTTTTTATTCACTTTTTTAAACCATGTTAAAAATGTAGCTCATGCTCTTTCATTTGACACCTGTGGAATGGTTCTAAGGTCATTTTTTTCTGACTTATGTTATTGCAAAAAATGCTCTCTGGGATAAACAATTTCAATAAAATTTAAACAATTGAATGAATCGCTTTGAAATTTTTATCGCATATTAAGCACCAAAGAACCCTCATTTGACAAAAATTTCAAAGCTGTACATTAATTTTTCCAACAGTTATTGAGAAAATATATTTTTTTGCAATTCCGACCTTTTTCGCATTTATATTAACAATAATGAGTATATCAAACTTTGTAATAAGTCACTTTAAAGTTTTTTCCATAATCTCGAAGATATTTGTACTAAAAAATCATAAGTTTCACTGTTATCCGTTGATTTGAAAAAAAGGGAAAATGCCATTTTTTGACAGTTAGTTGTTTATAAATAAAAATGGCCGCCAGATCCTACGTAGGAAATAGTTATAATTTATTCCTATAGGTATTACCTGTCGAAAAAACGCTTCAGTACCCTGGCTGCTGAAGTGTCACGAACAGGGTATATTTTTGTCTTATTACTTTGCCTGGCCTATTATTGTTAGAAGTCACTACTGGATCATGATCAAGCGCAATTATCGCCATACCATCGGCAAACGTGGCAATAGTTGCTTCGTTCGTAGTTGGTATGCAGTATGTAATAAGTACAAAAATGATGCCAAGAAACTGCCTTGAGGTACTCCTGTCTTTATGAGTTGGTAGCTTCTGTTATCTTTATTCATTTTTACATCGAAGTGCCTGTTGGAAAGGTATGATTTTAGAAGTAAGTAAATCTGACTCGGCATGTTTCTTTTTAGTTTCTATAACAGACCTTGATGCCAAACCTTATCAAAAGTTTGCTGAATATCTAGAAATGCTGCAGTTCAAATGTTCTTGTTTTCTAAACCTAATCTGATTAAATTTACTATCCTATGGCATTGCTGAGTTGTGGTGTGTTTTTCCCTCAAATTGATAATTTAAATATTATTATTAAATTATTATTTAAATAAATTATATTAAATTATTAATATTAAATTATTAATCGAAGTTATACTATTTATTCTACTTTGCAGTAATCTCTCAAATATTTTAGAAAGTATAAACAGCAGGCTTATAGGTCTGCAAGAGTCAGCTTCTGTTGGAGGCTTTCCAGGTTTGGGGATCATGACAATTGCAGCAAATTTTCATTGTGGTGGATAGTAGGAAAGATGAAGAATTCGATTATATAAAGTAGTGAGAAACACGATAGCTCTTCTTGGCAAATGTTGGAGAATTTGTCCCACTATTATATTATAACTTGGAGCTTTATGGGAGTTGATTTTCTTTATCTCTTCCATAATTTCTGATGGAGTAATTATTGATCTTGCAAATCTTATAGCAATTGAATCCTGATTTGATTATAAACTTATTTTCTGATAAATTAAGATAAAATCAAAATAAAAATAGATAACTATATACATAATATAAGGTGATCGTTGAGTAGTTTGAATAAAATTTACAATTTAGAAATTTCATATGTTTTGACGTCTTTACAGAGATATAAATTTTATTTTGTTTTTGCCAGTTTATTTAATAGTTCATTAATACGCAAATATGTTCTAATTGTTTTCAGAGCCCTCGAAAGTATAGTTTCATAACAATTTGGTTAGATAAGATAATTATAAAATATTTAAAGATTTTTTAACATGTAAATTTGTAACGGCACGTGTAAATAGAAAACAAATGGTTTTTGATTTTTATCAAATCTAGCACACTGACATGTTTTTCCTTTACAAACTCTATAAAAATCACAGAATTTAACTAAAAGTCACAAACTCAAAATATGCACATGTAATGTAAAAACCTTATAGGTACACAGCAGGGTAGCTGCAAAATCTATTACAGAAAATTACAGAATTGATATATCTACAGAGGGCTAAATTATGGAATAAATTAATTTTCTCTAAAATGGACGACTTTGGAGAAAAATCCCGAAACAGGTCGATTTTGATTTTTAAATTACAATTTTTTGGCATATATTTCATACTAGTGACGTCATTCATCTGGGCGTGATGACGTAATCGATGATTTTTTTAAATGAGAATAGGTGCCGTGTGGCACCTCATTTGAAAGGGTGTTCAATTCTCTATTCAATAATATAAACTTTAATATCATTATTTATACAGGGTGGCCAAAAAATAAATTTTTGAATTAAATTAATTGACGAAAAAAGAAGAATGTATGCAATTTATTTAACTCAAAATACATTCTATCACTTTCAGAAAATAGGAAATAATGTTTATTTGGCAAATAAACATTGCTTTTCGCTTAAATTAAATGTTCAAACTGCCAAGTGGTAGGTGGGAGGCTGTTTGTGATTTAATTTAAGCGAAAATAAATGTTTATTTGTGAAATAAGCATTTTTTTCTATTTACTGACAGCAATACAATGTATTTTTAGTTAAATAAATTACATACATTCTTCTTTTTGCGTCAATTAATTTAATTCAAAAATTATTTTTTTGGTCACCCTCTATAAATAATGATATTATTATTTATATTACTGAATAGAGAATTGAACACCGTTTCAAATGAGGTGCCACACGACCCCTATTCCCATTTAAAAAAATCATTGATTACGTCATCACGCCCAGATGGATGACGTCACTAGTATGAAATATATGCAAAAAAATTATAATTTAAAAATAAAAATCGACCTGTTTCGCAATTTTTCTCCAAAGTGGTCCATTTTAGATAAAATTAATTTATTCCATAATTTAGCCCCTCTCTGTATATTAGTTGCTTTACTAACGAACACTACAAATCGAAAGATGAAGACCTATCTCTCTGGGACGAACAATGAGCCACATCAAAACAGAACACAAAAAAGAACTCGCTAGCTACATTTCTAAGAAAACTTGTCCCATTATCATATCGAGTAGGTATTATTAACACGTTGATGGACAGTGCGTCAAATGTGTAAGCAAGTGTTGTGACACTATATGTATATACAGGGTGTCCCGGAAAATAGTGCGTTCCTTAAAGGTATAGGTAGAAGGCAGCATGTAGAAAAAAAAACTCTTATAACATGTTTTTCTAAATGCAACCGTTTGACCAAAAAATTAAAATGTATTTTGGTAGGCAAATTTAAATCTGACAACTATGTGCGGTACGCAAATTTAAGCATAGACAGTCCCATGTAAATAAATAGATAGAAGATAGATAGTAAACAGATAGTTTTAAAGAATCCTGTTTAGTGTCAATGCCGAAAATGTTTTCGAATAGTGAGTGTATTACCTATTATGTTATTAAACCTATGAATGGTGTTTGTGAAAGGTTACTTGAAACATCTATTCGGTATAATAATTATTTTCAAGTAAGTACAACTTAGTTATTTCAGTTCACAAGTAAACAAAGTACTGAGATATTATCTGGTGTATTTAAGTTCCACTGTAAACTATTAAAACTATGTAATTCAGTTAAAGCCCTCAGAAATACTCAGCATTCAACCCATTTAAACCTTACTAAATACATAATACTAGTTCAGTTAAAAGATGTGTTTTTATGTTAAAAGATGTGTAGTTCGTTTAAAATTATGCAATAGGTATTTCAATACATTTCAAAAGAAATTAATTTTAGTAAACAAATAGTAAATACATAAGTATTACCTACTGTTAGGTTGGATTATTTTAAATACTGGTAATCACAATCACAAACGAGTTTTTATTATCTGTTATTATTCCGTAGTGCGTACGATGTTGCCAGTTTATTAAAATTTCCAAACATTAAAATACAGGTATATGGAAAACAATGTTAACTTTTTTTTGGAAACGGTTAACTTTAGAAAAAAACGGTATAGGACTTTTTTGTTCCAAATTGTGTATTCTCTCCATACCTTAACCCATTAGCGCCGAGATTAATAAATTACTGATTTTGTATTATTTTTTGCAATATTAATAATTAACTGTGTTTAAATAATAAAAAACTTCATAAAATATTTTTTCTGAGATATTTCATTTCTGAGATATTAAGTGTTGCCTTAAAGCAACGCTAGGCGCTTACACTACCTAGTTTTTGTTGAAAATAATAAACCAAAAAATTAAAGCATTTGGGATACAGTAAAGTAGGCAATAAAACAAAAATAGATATTTATTCATAAAAAAATGTAATTCGATGTGATTAATTATAAAAATTTACACTATCGAGAGTGAAACGGTATAAAACAAGAAGTAGGTACCTACATAGTCCAATATCACATTTTAAACACATTGTTCTAACGATAGATTTACATGTTTTAGACGCACATCTTCTCTTTTTCCCATCTGGAATGTACTGCATCAAATGATTGATGGTATGGTGTCCAAAATAATGTCATCCGATACTCGGCTGTCGACAGATGCTGTCAAGGAAGCCGACGGTCTTCCACTTCCTTTACTAAGTACACTATACTTCGCTAAATATGTGCTTACAATCTCTCTTATATAATCTAATTGCGATACCTTTTCTCTGCCAGTTTTATTATACAATATCCAACTATTTTGTAATGCAACATCGAGCATCCACGTAAAAATTGGCCATTACCATTTTTTGCCACGAATACTGATCCGGTAGCAACTTACATTCTGATCCATATGGTCAGTTCTTCCCATAAATGTATTATACTTGGCCATAAATTTCGGTCTAGAAACAAGTATGTTTCCGTTGAGTTTCTGAGAAAATCTTCTTACTTGACCTACTTCTTGATTGCAGCAGGATGATAAAATCATTGTTACTGCTGCATTATCCATCCATCGGACATATAATAATTGTCCATCATTTCGTTCAATAGCTGTGTCAAAATAACCTCGATCTTTTTTCAGAAACTCATTTTTAGGAGTTAACGGACATCCTCTGGGAACTCGGTTTTCGCGAATGATTCATATTAATTCTCGTCAGTGTCTACATTATTTGTATTTGGAGGTTCTACAAAAATATCGCCACCTAGTTCATCATTATAAATTATATCAAGGGCTTGAGCAAATGAAAATCCTCGTCTAGAACAAAAATGATAAAATTTAAAATATAGGTAGTACAAGCGCCTAGCGTTGTTTTAAGGCAACGGCTGGGTTACAACAGGCACTGACAAGTAGTTATTGATCAATTCATATAAATTATTTAAAATATGTTATGTTAGAAGTATAATCAACACAAATTTAACATATATAAATAATAAGTTTCATTTATATCGAAATTATGGTACTTACTCAAATCGAATGTCCATTATTTTCACGTTCTAATATTATACTCAACTTCAAATGCACCAAACTAACAAACAGTTCTTAACACCGCAAATAGATACGCATAACCGAGTGTGAGCGATTATGGTTAATGGAATTTGCAAGGTCACACCTCTTTTATGACTGTCTTATGACTTCAAGCTCCTCCCAAATACAGGCATGTCTGCCGTTGCTTTAAAGCAACGCACGGCGCTAATGGGTTAAAGGAACGCACTATTTTCCGGGACACCCTGTATTTTGCAAAGTAGAATAGGGAAATTGAGGGATATAATTGTAGTCCATGTGGTGAGACCGCTCCCGTCTGAAAAAATTTCTGATTCGGTTTCTTTGTAGATTTCTACTCAAAAATGTCCCCTTTAAACAAATCTGAAGGGTGCCGGGCGAAATTTTTGGGCAAAAATTTTATAAAAAATTTTAAACAAATACAAAAGTTCACGTTTTTTACATTGGAGCATATATTTTTAGGTTGTTTGGGTCATTCTAAATAAGAAAGGTATTTCGTAGTTTTTCTCAAAATTGATAGTTTTCGAGTTATAGGTGATTTAAAAATCTGAAAAATGCGAAAATACGCATTGTTGAGGCTTAAAAACTCATATTTAAATTAGTATTTTTGAGTTTGCCAGATACTTGTGTTAAAGACTAAACATTCAGCTTCAAGATTCTGAAGAGAGATCGCGTCAACCTTAATTTTTACCGTTGTTTTTTAATCGTTAAATATGCGTAATTTTCCCCCGAAAAATACTTTTCTAGATTCTATTGTATATTCTATTGGATAACTGCAATCATAATTAAGTCATCGATAAAACACCACGAGTTACATAAGTTTAAAAGAGACTATATACAAGCAACAAATATTAGCATAGAAGACTGGAACGGTCCCTTAACAGTAACTGCAATAATATAGTCCACCACGACATACTATAGCCAAAAATCAATACCAAGAATTCTTCAACACACTTGGAAACAGGTTTCTAGCAGGCGGCGATTATAACGCAAAACACACTCACTGGGGATCCAGGCTAATAACCCCGAAAGGTAGGCAATTATACATGGCAATGGAAACCAACAACCTTAAATACATATCTACTGGCGAACCCACATATTGGCCCACAGACACAAACAAAATTCCAGAGTTGGTTGATTTCTGTGTGACGAAAGGAATACCCCTTGAATCCCAGACAGCACAATCTTGTTTCGATCTTTCATCCGACCACTCTCCTGTCTTGGTCATGATATCCACGAATATCCTCGAAACAGAACCTTCACCATATCTAAGTAGTAAATATACCAATTGGATTAAATTCCGGGCTATCCTTGATGAGAGACTGGATCTAAACATCCCACTAAAATCGGATGGCGAAATTGACGAAGCAGTAAATCAATTAAATAAGATAATTCAGGAAGCTGGCTGGCAGTCAACACCTACACAACCAAGAACAATCATACACAAAGATATACCCAACGAAATAAAAGAAAAAATCGCAGAAAAAAGAAGACTAAAGAAAGTATGGCAAAGAACCCGCGCACCCCAGGATAAAAATAGATTAAACCAAGCTACAGCGTGACTAAAAACTTTGTAAAACAACAATAAAAACAATGACATAAAACGATATCTACAAAATCTATCTGCCACGGAAACCTCCGACTACTCGCTATGGAAGGCAACACGAAAGATTAACAGACCACAACTCTCTAATCCGCCTATCCGGGCCAGTAACGGACGATGGGCTAAAAGTAACGAAAAAGCTACAGTCTTTGCCAAATACCTGGAGGAAGTGTTCCAGCCACATGCCCAAAACAACAACTCTGATGCAGAAGATAATATTCAATTGTATTTAGAATATCCATACCAACTAGAAGCACTGTTGGAGAAATTCACAGCCAAACAAGTTTTCAACAAAATCCAAACAGATATGAATCCGAAAAAGCCCCCAGGGTTCGACTTAATCACTGCACGAATTTTAAAAGAACTTTCCAAGCAAGGAGTTTAATATTTGACACAGATTTTTAACGAAATCTTAAGAACTGGTTACTATCCCTTTTGTGGAAAGTGGCACAAATCATCTTAATACCCAAACCAGGTAAGCCTGTAGAAGAAGTTAAGTCCTATAGACCTATCAGTCTACTTTCAGTGATGTCAAAGGTTTTTGAAAAACTCTTACTAGACAGATTGCAGCCAATCCTCGTGGAAAAGCAGCTAATACCCAACCACCAGTTTGGATTTAGACAACAACATGCTACCACCGAGCAAATTCATTGAGTCTGCAATTCCATAAACAAAGCCTTAGAAGAGAAGCAATACTGCTCTGCAGCCTTTTTGGATGTCTCGCAGGCTTTTGATAAAGTCTGGCACACTGACCTGCTATATAAAATAAGAAAAGTCTTTCCTCTCAACTACTTTCTAATCCACAAGTCCTATCTCTCCGACCGCCATTTCCTTGTAAAAGTTAAAGATCAGTGACTAACTTATATCCAATCAAAGCTGGAGTACCTCAGGGTAGTGTCCTTGGACCAGTTCTCTACCTACTCTACACAACAGATCTTCCTACAAGCCAAAACATCATCACAGCCACAAATGCAGATGACACAGCAATCATTGCACCTTACTCAAACCCGTACATCGCCTCGCAACTGCTCCAGACAAATCTCGACAGAATAAATATCTGGTTACAAACATGTCGAATTAAAGTAAATAACGCAAGTCAGTACATCTAACGTTCACTAATCGAAAAGATACGTGCCCAACCGTCTCATTAAATAATCAAGTACTACAACAAAAGGATGATGTAAAATACCTAGGTATGCACTTGGACCGCAGATTAACGTGGAAGAAACACATATTCACAAAAAGAAAACAGTTTGGTCTGAAACTCAATAAAATGTACTGGCTGATAGGAAAAAGGTCACAACTAAGTTTGTACAATTAAATCTTAGTATACAAGGCAGTGATTAAGCCAATATGGAGCTATGGTATCCAACTGTGGGGATCTGCGTCGAGATCCAATATCGACATCCTGGAGAGATTCCAATCGAAAACCTTGTGCATTATCACAAATGCACCGTGGTACATGCCCAATGAACACATCAATCGTAATCTCCAAATGAAGACTGTCAAAGAAGAAATTGCCAGTTACGCCCAAAAATACGACATCCGACTAAAAAACCACCCCAACAGGCTAGCGAAGAACCTAATGAGACCCCAGGCAAACAGAAGGTTAAAGCGCCACATTCCAAGCGATCTACGAACAAGATTTTAAATTTATAAATTTTCAAAAATATTTTATTTATTAGAGTTTTATTTATAGGGTTTTATTTATTAGTCACAAATAATTTTGTTAAGTACTAAAATTATGATTTCATAGGTTATTGTCACTGGACAGTCTCCTGCAAGTCTCTTTTAATTGTTAAACAATTTACTTATTGTAATCATTATTACAGATGGTAAATAAATGGGATGTTAAAAAAATACTTGAAATTGTCAGAATAAGATAAGGTGAGTTAAGTGCGTACAAAAGAGTGTATATTTCAAAAATCTGACGACTTGAGCACGGTAAGGAAATGGGCTAGTTAAAAATTTTACAAAAAAAAGCGAATAATTCGCGAAATGAACGTAGATTAAAAAACTAAAAAATATGTGTTCAATATTTTTCAAAAATCTATCGAATGATACCAAAAATGACCCCCCACGAAGAGGGGTGGGGGTAAATTTAAATTTTAAATACAAATCCCGCGATATTTCGCAAAATAAACATTAGACCGAAAAACTGCAAAATACGCATAATTAATACTTTTGAAAAATCTATCGAATGGTACCAAACACGACCCCCCACGGAGGTGGGGTGGGGGGTTACTTTAAAATCTTAATTACGAGCCCCAAATTTTTATTCCAGTTTTGGATTCTTTACGTAAAAATAAGCAACTTTTTTTCAAAACATTTTTTCGAATTATGAATAGATGGAGCTATAATCTGAAAAAACGATTATTGGAAATGGAAAATTAAATTAAAACATGGAAATTCACCACTAAACCTTTACTTAACTTTTTTTGGTTTTAGGACCTAATAATCACAACCCAATAGGTCTCCAAAGCGCTCGAGTGCACATTTAGCATACTTTGCTCCCCTACTATAACATGAGTAGAAAAATAATAAGAAATGAAGATGAAGGAGAAGAATGACGGGATGAAAAACAATATCTTAGTAGCAAATAGAACTTTTAAGTTGTTGATTCAGGCAAATTTTAAATAAAATTTTATAGATTGCAATAAACGAATTTTTTACTTATTGAATAATCTTATCTCTATAATATTTGTTTAATATATTCAGATTTTTTAATTCACGTATATAAACATCTATAAGATCTATGCTTTTTAATCAAGTTAATAAATTCCTATCAAGAATGAACAACGTACTTGTCTTGTGTGCGATTTTCTCGTGTGTCGCCACTATTCCAAGTAAGAAATAAATATAATTTTAACTTTAAAAACTCTATAACTATTATTTTAGGCTTCTTTATTCACATCTTTTTTTTCTCGCCCATTTTGCCCATTGCTTCATTCAAATATGCTCATACAAGATTAGCTTTTTTTATTTAATTTTATTGAACTAGATGTTCCTGTTGAAGTAAATCTACAAATGTTCTTCAATTTTTCTCAGTATTCCACTAATTCTGCATATTCTCCACTAATTCTGCAACACGTCATTTTTTAAGTAACCTAATGGTACCATTTGGTATTGGTATTATCATTGCACCTTTCTTAAAATTTGAAACAAAGGCTCTTGGAGGTTAAACTATTACAGAATTAATAAATTAAGCAATTACAATGTCATACTGTAACAACCAGGTATGTAACCAGTAAAATTGTAGCACATCTAACTCGTACCTATACCACGTCTACACTGAAAACTTCGTTTTGTAAAGCAAGTTATATTGAAATTAAATAATCATTGGTTTAAATTATGTCCATGTCTCACTGCATTATTTATGTTAATTTTATAATTTAAAAATTGTAAAATCCTTAATCATTTTCCAGCATCCGTGTTTAGAGACCCTTCTTCAGAACTGTACAAAATTCAAGATTTAAGCCAACCGATACAACTGAAAAAAAGTGTTTGTAATGACGATATAAAACTATACTTCAGAAATCAGAACGGTAGAGACAATGAAAATGCATTGGATGTAAACGATACAAGCTCGCTACAAAGTCTTGGTTTCTCAACAGAGAAGGTACGATTGGTTTTACCGATTTATCTTTTAATTTTAAAGCTCAATAGGCATTGAATTTAAAAATAAAATTAAATACATTATACAGTCGAGCCCGTCTATTGGAATAGCCTTCGGCCAAGCAAGAGTATTCCTATAACCGGGATATTCTATTAACCGATCATTGGTGGCTAATAGAAACGTTTCGGGACCTCAAATTTCTATTCCTTAAAGCGGGATATTCCTTTAACAGGTATTCTAATAAGCGGGTTCAACCATTATAAAATAGTATAAAAATATACCTATATATTACAAACAGGTTTCGAGAGGGGTGGCTTTTTGTCGAATCATGTTTCTTGCCTAATAAATTGACTTACTATTCTCCTACATTCAACCCTATTTGTTGCTCTTTCTAACCAACTATCAATTCATTCTTTTATGAGATCTTCGAGTACGCTATCAAACCATCTTTGTCGTGTTGTTCTTTCATTGTTTTCGTGATTGGGCCCCGCTTTAGGATCATCTTTGACATCCTCTTCTTTTCCATTCTCCTCCCATGCTCCATCCATCTCATTTTCTGTGTCTTCATAAAGCGGCTAATACTTGGTTCTTTGGTTCTTTATACAGTTACTCTAGCTACGTATTATTTCGTTACACGCAACTTTCCACCGTGTTTTTGTCTCCATATTTATTAGTCCAAGTAATGAAGCTTAAAATAAGACAAAACCTCGCAATTTTTACAGAATGGATCGATTTGCTTGAAAATTTGAGAAAAAGTAGTGGATAGTCCAAGGATCAAAATCTATATGATGCCGAAAGGCGCTTTTACCATGGGGGTGGTTGCCGCCCCATCTCGGAGGTGGAAATTGTTTATTATATTTTGACGGCAAAAGTTGATAAAAACATTCATTCTAAGCAAAAAATGTTCTATACTTTTTTTGATAAAATCAATAGCTTTCGATTTATTCTCTATCGAAAGTGTTAGTTTTATATCGAAAAAATAAATGTTTTTAATCAGTTTTCTGCTAATAACTCAAAAAGCTTTCGTTTTATCAAAACAACTTTATTTAACATGAATGTACCTTTTGAAAAAATAAACAAAACGGTTTTTTATTTTTGTTAAGGCCAATAATAATCGAGTAGTTATACTTTATTATATGTTAGCTCTTCTTCGTCAAATGCTAAATATTGTAGTTTCAAAGTAAAATGACGAATAAACTATGCATTTTTTGAGGATAACTTGTTGAAACTAATTTAAAGTATAAAAATATCTATCTCCAGAAATACAAAAAAATTCTCTAGCTCAAAAATTAAGTGACTTATAATGAAAAGAATGTAAGTCGTAATTTTTTTTCAGCGAAAAAGTGATAGGAAACAACCTCCTAACCACCACCCTAATTAAAATTAGTCATTGGCCTTATTTGTTCTTCTTTATTTGTGTATTATTAATAGGTTCTAGAAGTTTGATCGGCTTAGAATGATTAGTTTTTAAAAAAATGGAGTTAAAAGCGAATAACGAATTTTTATAGTTTGCTAAAAAATGCCTTTTTCTTTAGAATAGAAGATTAGTATCAGAGATAGGAAAATATGTTTAAATATGAAATTGTAGGTTATTTAATTCCCAAGAACTTGGTTTGAAAAAATTTTTTCTACGGCAAAAATTGAGTGAATCTTAAATAAGTACCTATATCGAAAAACACTGATTTTTTTGATATAAAACTAACACTTTCGATAGCGAATAAATCGAAAACTATTAATTTTATCAAAGAAATGTATAGAACATTTTTGCTTAGGATGAACGTTTTTATTAATTTTGCCGTCAAAATATAATAAAAAATTGCCACCCACGAGATGGGGTGGCAACCACCCCTATGATAAAAGCGCATTTTAGCATCATATAGATTTTGATTCTTGAACTATCGACTACTTATTCTCAAATTTTCAAGCAAATCGTTCCTGGACTATATAGCACTGAGCATTTTCCTTTCCCATGTTTTCAATTTCTCCGTATTTGCTATTTTCATTATCCGTACCTTCCTACCATACGTCACTATGGGCCCTTATGACCATTTTACATAGTTTTAGAACTTAACTTAACTTTTTACTTTAGAACTAGAAGGTACCTAAAACTAGTACTTTTCAAAATCCTTTCACCATCTAAGGTTAAATCCTATTATAAAAATAAATATCATAGTTCCCGCCAGTTTCTCAATTTCAGGAATTTGATATCTCTCATAACCCAGTCCTTCCATCTCTTTCTGGATGTCCCTGGATGACCCAGTCCTCCCTTGGTCTTTAAGTTTCTGGTTTCCATCTGGTGATCTTCTTAACAGTTGGTCGTTTTTCTTCTCTACATGTGTCCCGGCCATCTAAGTCTGATAGCTGCGGTACAAACATAATATTTTAAATTTCCAGTGAATTGACTTGATTTGTTATTTTGCGTATGTTTAATATCTTTATACTTGGCTTATGTATCTGTCTATCTATCTATTTAGATTTCTTTGGTCCATTTTTGGATATAAGCCTCCCCACTCTTTTTTCATTCTTCTCTGTCTGTCGCTACAGTCATCCACCTAAGAGCCCACGTGCTTCTTGATATCATCTGTCCATCTTATTTGTGGCCTTCCTCTGCTTCATTTATATTCCCATGGTCTCCAATTTATAAGAGTTTTGTTCCATCGGTCCTCTTTTTGTCTTAGATTAGGTTTGTTCCAACAAGCGGCCAAACCAGTCAGAAACTATCAGCGAATAGTAGACCAGGGCGAGTAGAGGGTATAGCACTGATGACGTTATTAATTAATTAAAAGAAATCTCACTGACCAACTATTTGGCTGACGATTTATGACTAGTTTGGCTGTTAGTTTGAAACAGACCTATTGTGTCCGGCAAATCTCAATTTCAATTTTGCAACTTTTGTTCTCTCTTATCCACACGTTTCTCTTTTTATCCATTAGTCTTATGTGCAACATTTGTCTTTGCATTGCTCTTTGCGTTTTTATAATTTTCTCCATGTTTGCTTTTGTAAACGTCAACGTTTGGGAACCATAAGTAGGAAGGGAGTACGCATTGATTGTACACCTTGGTCTTAAGATGTTGTGGATATTTTTAACTCGTCTTTTGATCTCTGCTGTTTGGTTTTCCTTGTTAAGTGTTATAATTTGACCCAGATATATATTCTAAGGTGCTCTGTAAAAAAAGTACTCGTATAAGTCAATTTATTCATCTTTTCATGAGAGGCAAAACACGATAATTAATTGGCATACCTACTACCAATTTTATCTGCCGTCAAATAATTTTATTTATTTTATATTGACTTGTTCTATTGACACCAAGGTAAAGGTATAGTTCTTTATAGTATTTTTCGACACAAATAATATTTTCACCAGCTTTCACTTATTCTCTTTTTACCGAGCACCCTAGAATATAATCGTGAAGTTGTTCTACTTCATCTTGTCCAATCCTCATTTTGATGTCCTCATCTGTAATTTGTTATGATTTTGGTATTGCTATAATTAATATTAAGGCCTATCTTTCCAGTTTCTATGTTCAGTTCTATGTCCAGTTCATTTAAATATTATCGTATAATATAGTTATTTATGAAACAGTTCGTGAAGTATGCTTTTTGCGAACGCACGCGATTTTTATCCACCGCGTAAGTTCGCAAAAAGTACTTTATGCACAGTTTCATACAATATTTTATCTACGATAAACAAATAAAAAAACTGTAACTTTTCGTCACTGGAATTCATTAATATTCTACAATTTTTAGAACTTTGACATTTAAAAATCCTAACTACTTTCAAACCACAAAACTGTCAAAAATTTTGTTGTAAGTCATTGCTCATATTGTCATCACCATGACAACGCGAAAGTTAAGGATATTTGATTATATGAAAGTGTGCCAAAAAACCCATTGAAAGTGTGCGAAAAAGTAAATCCCATTTAAAATACATTGTTACTTCACGCACACTTTAAACCCTCCACGCACTGCTATCTATAATGACAGTTTTCACAAACTAAAAACTTGTACATAATATGACATAGAGTAGATAAAATTAATTTTGCTTCTATGTTTACAGTTTACGATATTCCTCATCCATGGCTGGCGAAACGAGTACGATTCCGATATAAACACCGTACTAACTGAAGCTTATCTCAGCAACTATGACGTCAATGTATTCGTGGTTGACTGGAGCAACTTAGCTGACGACCTTTACGTAAATGCAGCTTCAGCTGTTGGCGGAGTTGGGGAGATTGTTGGTGACTATATTCAATCTCTGATGAAAAATAATAATCTGGACTTGGATAGAACAGCTGTAATAGGACATTCCTTGGGAGCTCACGTTGCGGGGATAGTAGGTCTTGCTCTTCGTGGAAAACTTGACTATATTGTCGGTAAGTAAAAACAATTTTAAAAAGATTTCAAATATGTATGCTTGCTATTCCATGAATAACAACCCATTCTCGCCAGTGGCGCACACCCCCCTATATGCGACCCTATATAAAATATAACTATATACAGGGTGTCAAACTCTAGAAGACAATTTAACCAAATTCATCTAGTCCGAAAATGCTTCCTAAAGGAGCTAGAGCTATTTGAAGATGGCGTCTGGTAATTAGTTTTTCTTAAATATCTCCAGAACGCTTCTATTTAGAAAAACTAAAATTGGTACACATATTTATCTTCCAGAGGTTAATCGATTCCGTCAATTGCCAATTTCTAGAACCGGTCATAGGCGTCCGTTTTGGGTAGGGGAATGGTTATATTATCGCATAACTTTTGTTGTTTTTAATTTTTAAGTATTTTTGAGTCTGGATTATTAAAATATAAAGTATTATAGTACTAAAAGGTACTCTTCTTTTAAGTCGATAGAAGACACCGTTTTCTAGAAAAATCAATTTGAAAATTTTTCGTTTTTTTTTAATATCAAAAAAAAATTAAAAAAACTATTTAGAAAAACGAAAACTGGCACGTTAATTTATATTCCACAGATGAATCGATTTCATTACTTGAAAATTTCTAGTAGCGGTCATATGCGTCCGTTTTGGGCAGGTCAACGGTTATTTTATCGCATAACTTTTTTGTCTTTAATTTTTAAGAATTTTTGACACTAGATTATTAAATTGAGAGGTATTCAAGTACTAAAAGTTACTCTTGCTTTAAGTTGGTAAAACACACCGTTTTTTTTTTAATTTTTTCGAATTTTTTTTCAAGATCAGGAAACGAAAAATTTTTAAATCAATTTTTCTAGAAAACGGTGTGCCTATCCTACCGACTTAATCCTACCGACTTAAAGCAAGAGTACCTTTTAGTATTAGAATACCTCACAATTTAATAATCCAGTATCAAAAATGCTTCAAAGTTAAAGACAACAAAGTTATGCGATCAAAATACCGTTGCCCCACCCAAAACGAACAGTGAATGGAATCGATGTATGTCTAAAAGTTAAATTATGTGTACCAATTTTCGTTTTTCTAACTAGAAACGTTCTGGAGATCAGTGGCGGCCCGTCAGGGTGGGCAGGGTCGGCAGTGCCGACCCACACATTTATAGATACTTATAGGTTTTTTTAATATTTGTATCTGTGAAATAAAAAAAAAATCTATCAGATAATACAGACTAAATTTTATTCATGGTTTTTAAAAGGATTTGATCAATCCGAGCATTAAGTGATCCCTGCGCATAACAGACTTCTCAAAAAATTAATGATCCGAGCCATTCATCTGACTTTTCGGCTTGCCGTCCCCAACTTCGTAGCTTGATGATTTACACGTAAAACTCAACGAAATAACAAGTCGATGAGCAAGCGAACATTACATTCTTTCCGTGGGCAATAGCAGATACGGCATGGCAGGTTAAGCGGCAGGTACGGCATATTTCGGTCTGCCGGTTGGTGTTTCCTTTGGAAGCATGCATCGGCAGAAATTGTCAAAAATAATCACGCCGTTTTACGTCGTTTAATTGATATTGTAATTTTTTTAAGTTGTCAGGAATTATCATTTAGTGGACACGATGGATCGAAGCATTTGTTAAAAATCAAAGTAATTATAGAGAATTAATAAAATTATTTTAGAAATATGTAGTACCTATGTATTTACTTTCTGATTCGAAGTGTATTCGTAATAGAGAATGAACTAATACATATAATCAAATAGTTACATTTTGAAAAACGTTGTTGAATCTGAGATTTAGAAAACCATTTGCTTTTCACTGGAAGTAGATGAAACTTCTGATTATCATGTCATTCACAATTATCAATTATTGTTGTTCGACACGCGTTACGTAGTAATATTTATGAGAGGTTTTTAGGTTTTAGAGACGTGAGTAAAAGCAATAAGGCAGAATATATTTTTGGTGTTTTAAAGAACAGATTCAAATATTTTTATATCAAAAATAAATTGGAAGGCAAACTGGGGCAATCTTATGACGGCATTGCTGTGATAAGTGGTGAATTGAATGGTCTCCAGACAAAAGTTAAAACTATTGCATCACAAGCTTTATTTACTCACTATTATGCGCATATAATGAATTTAGTTTTACATAAGTGTAAAGAAATAAAGAATATCGTCTTTTCTTGCCAGTTTAGCTCACCTAAACGGATTATTGCTTTAGAACAAATTTGTTTCGAAAAAAAGCGAACAGTTTGTCAGACGCGATGAAATTTTAAATCTCGGTTAGTTTTATCTAAGCAGATTATCTCTGGTAGTTTTAGTATCTGTAGCAGATTTTCGTGAACAGCTTTTGGAAGTTTTTGATTTTATTATCGAAGGCGATGATTTTGAAAGTGGCGATACCTCGATCCGTGAAGCAATCGGTTTGAGAACTTTATTAAATAATAATTACTCTTTTAATATTCTTTTAAATATTTTTAAGACAGAGTTTGCCCAAGATATTCCTTGTTGTTCAAAATCAGTCAACTGACATTATTTATTTCAAAAATAGAATACGAAAGCTGGTGCAAAATCTCAGAGATTTTCGTAATGATAGTAGTTTCCAATATAAACGCATTGACGTTTTCGATTCGCTTGATATTTCCGAACCATCCCAAAAAAGACAACGACATGATACATATCTCGAAAAACGAGTAAGTATATCTTGAAATTTTGGATACCTACTATTATATGCAAATAGATACTCGTTTTTCGAATTTTAAAGATTTGCAAATTTTTGACCTCTTTGACGATTCAAAATTTAAAAGTTACCTTCGCCAAAGAATTTCCAAGATATTTATTATTACAAGTTAGGTACTTAAAAATTATGCCGATCCATATATTTTCATAAAGTGGGATAAGTTACAAAATATGTATGTATAATTCTATGTAGTAAGTACTGCAATTCATTACAAAAAACTGTTCATCAATTTTCTTATTACCACCAATTTCTGCCTCAAATAAACATGATTTACCTTGTCTCAAAAGAATCAACACATATTGTCGAAACACCATGAAACAAGAGAGAATGTCAAGTACATCAAATAAAAAAAAATCAAAAAACAACAAAATCTCCTATGATAATTTAAGCCATTTAGTTTGATGGTATACCTATATGAGGAGACAAAAAAAAGCTTGCCGACCCTGTCTCCAAGGCCACGAGCCGCCACTGCTGGAGATATTTAAGAAAAACTAATTACAAGACGCCATCTTTAAAGAGCTCTAGCTCTCTTAGGAAGCATTTTCGGACTAGGTGAATTTGGTTAAATTGTCGGAAAACTATCTGAGGAATATCCTGTCTTCGTTTGTCGGTAGAGTTTCTGGACACCCTGTATACGCGAAATTTTCGAATCTGTCATCCTGAATTCTGTCAACCTCTGCTACCAATTGGTATAACATCACCTCCATAGTTTTTCTATTCGTTTATGCCCTCTCGTTTTAAATGTATCTTCGTTGATTTTTCTTGACTATACAGGGTGTCCCGAAAAGATTGGTCATAAATTATACTACAGATTCTGTGGTCAAAAATAAGTTGATTGAACCGCACTTACCTATATACAATAATGCACACAAAAAAAGTTACAGCCCTTTGAAATTACAAACTTAAAATAGATTTTTTTTTCATATATCGAAATCTCTTAGAGATTTTTTATTGAAAATAGACATGTGGCATTCTTATAGTAGCAACATCTTAAAAAAAAATTAAAGTGAAATTAGTGCATCCCATAAAAAATTTATGGGGGTTTTGTTCCCTTAAACCCCCCAAACTTTTGTGTATGTTCAAATTAAATTATTATTGTTGCACTATTAGGTAAACACAATGTTTTAAAACTTTTTTGCCTCTTAGTACTTTTTCGATAAGCCAGTAATTATCGAGATATTTTGAATATTTTTCGAATCCACCACATATTTGTATAATATGGTTAAGTACGATTATAGAGAGCTGTTAATAATCCGAAAATTTATTTATAATAACATAATTAGGTATATTTTGAAAAAGAAGCCACATCTCGATAAAAACACTAAGAGGCAAAAAAGTTTTAGAACACTGTGTTTAACTAATGGTACCACAATAATAGTTTAATTGGAACGTACACAAACATTTGGGGGGTTTAAAGGAACAAAACCCCCATAAACCATAAATTTTTTATGTAAACATATTAAAAAAGAAGCCGCATCCCGATAACAACTGGCTTATCTTAAAAATTCCAAGAGACAAAAAAGTTTTAGAAACGTTGTGTTTAACTAATGGTACCACAATAATGAATTCATTGGAACGTACACAAAAGTTTGGGGGGGGGGGTTAGTTTTATGGGGTGGACAAATTTTACTATAATTTTGTTTCAAAATGTTCCTGCCATAAGAGTACTCGATGTCCATTTTCAATAAAAAATCTCTAATAGTTTTCGATATATTGAAAAAAAATCACATTTGTACTAAGGTAAGTTAGGTTCAATCGAACTATTTTTGATCCCAGAATGTGTGGTATAATTTATGACCAATCTTTGGGACAACCTGTATATTCCAGGTCAAAACTAAACAGAATTGATAATAACAAGTCTCATTTTCTAACTCCTATATTCATGAAAAATTCCTCTGTGTATCCTATTTGGGTTTTTAGACCTACTACAGTAGTGTTCATTGTCATTTTTATTAATCATCTTACTTTGTAGTATTTCTATTTCTCTCATTCCTCTCTAAGGCGCCGCGAATTTCTCCGTAGGCGTCCACAGTACATTGTCTTGTCAGGCAAGATGTTATAATATATAATCAGGATTAAATGATCCTGTTTTTAGCAATGCGAAGCATTTGTGGATTGTAACCCTTACAAAGGTTTTTGGCTAGCTCAGCCTGGCGTAGGTCCTCTGTTGTGCAACAATAAATCACTTTTCCAAGGATCTAAGGAAGGTTAATCAATAAAATTCAAAAGTAACTTCACATATTTATTTATTAACCCCGGTAAATCAATCAGATACACATTATTGCTATTTGAATACATAGAACAAAGGAAATTGATGATTATTAACGAAGAAATTTGTTGCCAAGGAAATTAATTTTGCCGTAGCACTTTGCTAACGCTTGACCGCAAGAGGGCTACTTATCTTTTGCGTCGGTCGAGGGATTTCCGTTGTTGTCCTCAGGTCTTGGAGGGACTTCGGCTCCACGTAACCTCTGTTGACTGAAGGTATTCGGATGCAGACCCTTATTGTAGTTGAGTCGGCACCGGTGCAGAACGGCGGATAGATTGTACTTGATGCATACAGCATGGGAATAGGCTCTCCCCAGCGACTAAGAAAAAAAAAACACAGTGCGTATTACTATGGGTATAATAGCACATAAGATCCACGTTTGGCAAGGAGACCCAGTTCGCATATAAGTAGACCGTCCTACTCAAGTCAAACGGTGGCAACTAATACCACTGAACATAATCTCCTTGCCTAACGAAGATACACAAAGGTAAAAATTGTAATTAAAAACTGAATAAGAATTAATGATAGCAATAAGCGTAAAAAAAATAAAGACAATAATAAAGAAAAAAAAAATCTCAAGCATTGCTAAGGATCGCTCACTAAAATATTTGCTGAAAAGCATAAGGTAAATTAGAATTAAGAAAATAATTACCCCAAATAAGTTGGGAAAAACTTCTTGTTGTAGATATTATTTCATTGGTTTAACTTGTTTCAAGTTTTATTCAAAAGAGAACAAATTATATTTTATGAAGATACTCATTTTTAAGTGGTTAAAATATTGGAGAAAAACTAGTACTCGAATATATTTGATGCTCGCTAATTACAATAAATAGTTCGGATTTTAGAAAATTATTATTTAAAATACGTTATAGGAATAAGACAGGAGCTAGAACAATAATTGAAGCGCTGAACTTAACTGATTACTTAACTTAATTGATTTTTGAATAGCGAATGGGAACTTAATTTGAAAGGAAAGACTGCAGAATGAAGTGTAAACTAAAACGAAAAGGCTTGGAACGAAAATTAACTCAAATGTCAAAGAAACAAAATGAAGAGAAAATCTATATATGAGAAGTAAAACACAAAGGAAGACAATAGGAGAAACGATAGAAAGGAAATGGAAGATTATAACGTTACAGGATTCCTGTGCACAGACCTCTCTTACCCTCTGTATTTCCTTTAAATAGTATTAATTGCTGAAATTTGTATCATTCTCCTAGTAATATGTGCCCCAAGTATGCAGTCTTCTTACTTTCACATTTCTTTCATAGCTACCAGTAATGTTGATCTATTTATTAAATCTGTAAAAATTTATTGTTAGGAATCTGTAAAAAGTAAATCAATTTCTGTTTTATATTGACTTGCAATTAGTAAATTTGCAATGTATTGTCCTAAGCTATTCGTCGTTGCTTCGGCCAGCCTTCGTTGTACTAAGGTTGACATGATTTTTATATTTATTAAATCGTATATTTTTTCTCTTAATCTATCTATCCTATATTTAATAAGCTCCATATTAATGCCGCCGGTTCGGTGCATGGACCGACTATTTTTAATTTCCTCAACTTCGTCTTTGGTTGGTTTTTAGCTGGTTTATTACCGTCATGATCTGTTCTTCCACTTTTTAATTTCGATAAGGACCTATATGTGCTTGCTTTGCTTTGCGGTTAATTCTTTAAAACAATCAGTCCAGATTTTTTTAATCTATTCGTCATTTTCTCATACTTTCTTTCTTCCATCATTTATGCATTTTTTCCTTTTTAAAGGTTTTGTTCTGCTAGCTTTTTTTAGAGATTGCTTTGGTGTTCCTGTTATTGATTTCTTTTTCTATTCACTTACCTAACCAGGTTTGTTTGCTTCCTTATTTTTTTCTTACATTCTTTCCCTAATTTGCTTCTCAACTTTTGCAAACCAGCCTCAACAAAATGCAAACTTGGCTAAAACGGTGGGGTTTTCAAACAAATGAAACAAAGTCGGTTCATATTACCTTCACAACCCGTAAAGGTCACTGGCCGCTTGTATATATCAACAACCACCAACTAAAATAGCAAGCAACAGTCAAATACCTTGGAATGCACCTGGATCAAAGATTAAACTGTAGAACACACATTTTTATGAAGCGTAAACAACTTGGTCTCAAATTACACAATTTTTACTGGCTGATTGGTCACAAATCATCACTTTCGATGAAAAATAAAGTACTTGTCTACAAAGCAATTTTGAAGCCAATATGGAGTTACTAGATCCAACTTTGGGGTACTGCATCAAACTCCAATATCGAAATCTTGGAGAGGTTCCAGTCGAAGGTTCTTCGAATAATCACAAATGCCCCATGGTATGTTGCAAATAATATTATTAGACGCGATATAGAAATTGCAACAGTAAAAGAAGAAATTACTAACTTCGCACAGAAATGCGAAGACAGACTGACACAACATCCAAATGTACTAGCAAGAAACCTGATGAGACAAATAGTCAGACGAAGACTTAGACCAAATACACCTAGTGATTTAAAATCAACAAGAGACAGAATTACAGAGACAATCAATTTTATATCTATGTAAAATATTTGTAAAGAAAATGATTAATGAATCATTTTCTCCAAGTCACCTACACTAGTGGTCACAACACTTACTCATTGTAACTTGTTGTACAGATTGTAAATAAATTGGGAGGTTAAATAAAAAAAATCCCTAATTTGTTGTATTCTCTCTTACATTCCTGCCTATGTGTTCTTATCCACTCTTGTCTTATCCTTTTCTTTTTTTCCTTCAAATTATTTAACAGCTTTCAATTTTATTACGTTTAATTTGTAGATCATTATAATTTATACAAACATTTTTAGGTTTGGATCCTGCATTACCTTTGTTTTTAATTGTTCACGATGACTTCAGATTGGACGCCACGGATGCTAAGTTTGTTCAAGTGATTCACACTTGTGCCGGTTTTCTTGGTATCGACTTCAATATTGGACATTCCGATTACTTCCCTAACGGTGGAAGAGACCAACCAGGTTGTTGGATGGATGTAGTAGGTAAGACCTAAGCAATGTGAAAGCATTGAATTGTCCATATTAATTCCCAGGACACCATCCTTTTTTAAAAAGATTACAAAAGTCTTAAAAATGGTTTTACCTGCTTTTAGAAATGCAACCGGAAGTACGGTTTTAAAATCACCGCAATAGCACAAGCGATATCGATAGCTCAGTGTGAAAACCTAGTATCTCACTTCACAGAAAATTTTACAGGAGAGACTTTAAACTTAATTTCTACATACTATAACTTAAAACAAAAAAACTATGTTTACATCTTTTTGATTCTGAGTATGTTTAGATCATTACACATACATTTTTCATATATATTTTGGGTTAGAGTATGCAGAAATTCAGTTTAAAGTCACTCATGTAAAATTTTCTGTACAATGAGATACGAGGTTTTCACACTAAGCCATCGATATATTATTCGACGCGCCTTAACAAGACGAGAGCAAACATATACTTCCGGTTTAATGACTGTCGGCCCGTCTGTCCGTCCGTTCGCAAATATAACTCCCCCGTCATCATACCACATAGAATGACAAATGAGTCGTCGAATGAAAGCTTAAAATCTAAAAATTGTACTAAAGGTGATAAATTTGACCTAGGCCTTCCGGTTCTAAATATGTAAATGGAGGTACTATTTTAAAATCACCGGAATAGTACTAGCTATATATTATTCGACGCGCCTTAGCAAGACGAGAACAAAAAATATATACTTCTTGTTTCATGACTCTCGGTCCGTATGTTCGTCCGTCCGAGCATATAATCTCCTTCGTTATTAATACAGGTAAAATAACAAGTGAGGTATCTAATGAAAGCTTATAACCCAGGGATGATATTATAGATGAAAAATTTGACGTTAAAGTTGCAACCAGTAGTGGTTGCAACTATAACAGGGGGTTATAATGCTTTGCATACTTTTGGTTTTTATATAATTTCCAGATAATAATAACAGGAAGTGCCATATTATAGTCGCAGAGATAGTACCTGTGACATATCAATCGAAGCGTATTGAAAAGTCAAGGTTGAATATTTATTACCGGTTTTGAAGTCGTTTCTGTTTAAAAAATTATGACATAAATTTTAGTAAAAATGACTCAAAATTAGTGAAATCGTAAATGAATCGACGCAAAATTACACGAAGTGTCCAAATATGGACTTCCGGTTCTGTTTTCGATTATTATGAGTGAAAACCTAGGACTTACGAAGTCCAAATACTTGTTTATAAGTATGTACTAAATGATAATTATTTTTATTTCAGGTACATGTGCACATGGAAGATCTTTTAGATACTTTGCAGAATCTATAAAATCTGGGGGATTCATTGCAAGGAAATGCAATAATTACAATGATTTTCAATACAATAATTGCTCCAAAGAATCCTCTAATATGGGCGAATATCATATTGATAAAAGGTAAGTAGTAAATGAAAAGATGCACAATGTATCCTTGTTAACCCTCGTAAGGCGGTGCTTAGATTCTTACGTAAACAACGGTGCGGGATGCATTTGCACCCCATCCGTATATCCATTTTTTTTATATGTGAACGTTGGGGAAATTGATTTGAAAAATAATTATGACTTGTTTTTCATATTATGAAATATAATTTTACAAACAAAGTACTCATTTCTTCTTAAAAACAATATTATCGCTGCAGGACAAACACATGAAATTTTTCACAGTGTGAGCAACACAAAGTATTTACACACAATACAGTTATGCCGGGACTGTCGGCCTTTTTTTTCTGACAAAAACACCGATATTGCCCCATAACTCTGTTAGTTCCAGGTGGAACAGCAGAAACGTCTAATTCAGGATGAAATTTTCATCATTTGCACCTTACAGTCATTTTTCCAAAAAAACAGGTAAACGCAAAGAGTTTTAAATGCTGTAATGGGTGGAATGCGTTTAGAATTTAATTTAATGCGAATAAAAAAATGGACAAAAATCAAAAAAATTTATTATCAAAGATAGGTGAGAAAAACGAGGTCTGGGGTGCAGCTGCACCCCGCACCGTCTTACGAGGGATAATCTTAAGCGGTATTCCTGTTACTAAGTTTAGCAATTATCATGACTACGCATAACCTTGGATTATACGCTAATTTTGTAGGCACTGTATGTCCGACATCTTTCTTTTTCGTCTATTCAATTTATCTTCCTTTTTTTGTTAATCTTGATCTTGATCTAAGATCAACGCTCGTAACCTAATTCACCTACGAGAACTTCAGAATTCTTCTATATTGTTCTTCTATAAAGTGCCCTCTCAGGGATGGAGGTTGGCTACTACAATTGCAAATTATTGTTTGTGTTCAGCTGTTCTTATTAGCTGTTCAAAATTTAGACCCGTCTATTGTCGGATGTTTCTTAGCCACGATAGTCTATTCCTTTCTAGTCCACTCTTTCCCTCGATCTTTCTGTTCACTAGTAATGGAGCATATTGGTACTAATTTTTTCTTAGGATGTGATCTAGGTATGTTTTTCTAACTTTTACTTTGTTGAAAATTTCTCGTTCTTTAACTATTCTATGCAGCTCTTCTTCGTTTGAGGTATATGATGTCCATAGCTCCACGAAATTTTGAGGATTCTCCGGTAGACCCACACTTCTATAGCCTCCAATTTATTTACGGTTACTGTTTAAGGGTCCATGTTTCCACTTCGGAAATCATTTTCAAAATACTATCAGGTAAATAATAGGTAGGTATAGATAGAACTGAAATTTTAAAAGCTGTGATTTCTCCTACTTTTTCGCCTTATTTCTCTATTGTATCTTGCATTATGAACATTTTATTTATTTAGTATAAAAATCTTTATTTGTTTCGTATGAAGATATTTATTGTATGTGTATATTTTTAGGGCTTCCGGTGCATATTATTTGGACACCAATGATGATCCACCATATGCCAAAAACTGACCGAAAATGTATACGATCATTAAAATAATATAAAGGCATTTTAGAGAAGGCGAAAACGGCAGGTTCGTTAAAAAAATATTCCCATGAGACTATTTTGCATAATCTTATCCGTGAGACATCCCAGAATAAGGTTCAAGAAGTTGCCTACGTAAAAAGTGGTCCAAAATTTTTTTTCAATTTTTTTTAATCAAATTGCAAAAATCAATATTTTCGGCCCGAACACATTTTTTTAGGTTTTGTGGACCATTTTGGACAAAAAAGGTCTCTTATAATTTTTCTCTAAAGTCGCTCGTTTTCGAGTTATAAGCAATTTAAAATTGAAAAGACGAAAAATGGCGATTTTAAAGGATTAATAACTCGGTTAAAAATTATTATTTTGAAATTCAGAAAGTGACCAAATCAAATATTATAGCCTCCACTACACGATCCTGAATATATGTGTGTCATTAATTTATTACTAAGCTGTTATTTTTAATTATTTAATTATTAATAATAAGCCGTAAAATCGTATTGACGCGGCTGTAAATGTGAGTGCGAGTAAGAGGCACCATTAACTGCCGGAATGGCATCTCTCTCGCACTCATCATTGCCGGCCGCCTAATACGTGCATGGGGCTTATTATTTTTACTTAAAAATAACAGCTTAGTGATAAAATAATGACAAAAATTTCTTCAGGATCAGGCGGGCTTTAAACTTTTATTGATCACTTTCTGACTTTCATAATAATAAATTTTAACCGAGTTATTAGGCCTTAAAAATAGCTCGTTTTTTCAATTTTAAATTGCTTACCTATAACTCTAAAACGAGCAATTTTATAGAAAAAATTATAAGCGACCTTTTTTGTCCAGAATGTTCCAAAAACTCTAAAAAAACGTGTTAGGGCCAAAAATATTGATTTTTGCAATTTGATTAAAAAAATTAAAAAAAAAATTTGGACCACTTTTCACGTGGGCAACTTTTTGAACCTTATTCTGAGATGTCTCACGAATATGATTATGCAAAATAATCTCATGGGAATATTTTCTCAAACGAACAAGGTTTCGCCTTGTCTATTTGGTCGTTTTCTGTTTTAAGAGAATATATTTTTAGTTTTTTAGTGCGTAAAATAAAAACGTCACTGATAATTATCTTATAGTAAATCGATGTTTTTAAGAATGTGTGATATAGATAATAAAGATAACATTATTATTTTTTGTTTTAATGTACGATTTAAATAATTCAAAGCTTGGCTAAAGGTTCATAAATATAAATACTTGGGACATAAAATCCAAAGTACACCGCACAAACCTTATGGAAGTTAGGTCCCAGTGGATTTAGTTCATTCTTTGGGAAAATACACTTTGAAGCATCCTGATAAGAAGTTCTCACGGGCACATCTCGATCGTATGAAGGATTTTCAAGATATAGAGGCACAAACTCGGAAAATTATAAGATTTACCGAGTATTCCAATTCCCTCAGTTACAGGTTATCTGACAACATGTAGAAATTTGTGTCAAAGTAAAGTACTAGCAGTCTATCTGGCTATCCAATCGCGACCTTTACTTTGGCCTTGACCTTCAAGGGACGTCATCTAGAGTTTCGAGGATTCTCGGCGTTAAATTGATAGAAACAGGTTGCTCATGGGTTTTTGGGATCGCTAAATACGAATATGCCATCAGAATTGATGGCATATTCTCTCGGGGGAACCTGTAACCCCTAGAGAGCGCGTCCCCAAGGTGGCGGATAGGGGCATGTCCTCACCAGCCTAGTGCTGGCGGATAGGTAGGAAATAAAATACTACCCGCGGACCAACAGGTAGGGCGGAGGATGCTCTAAAGCTGTAGAGAAAGCAAACCCTCTAGGAGAAGGAATACTCCAAAATCAAACCCTGGTCCTCCAGGTCGGGGGTTGAGGCATCGGGTTAACTCCCCGTTACTCGGAAAAATTCAAACTGTTAAAAAACCTAGCGAAACGCCTCGGAATCGATTGATTATAAAACGACGACACATGTTACGGAAAAGGATGACGAATATTGGAACTTGGAACGTACAAGGGTTTAAACAAAAAATAAATGAAGTAATACACGAAATAAATAGACTGAACCTAGACATCGCAGTGATTACCGAAACAAAACGAAAGGGTCAAGGATCAGAAAATATCGGAGAATATGATTACTTCTACAGCGGGGTACCAAAGGAGAAAAGAGCCCAACAAGGTGTAGGTATACTTATACGCAAGAAACTAAGGAGATTCATAACTGCTTGGGAAGCCATCAGCGAAAGGCTCATAAAAATGAATCTAACTATCAAAGGAAAAAAGATTACGATTATTGGAGTATATGCAGTAAACGATGATGCACTGGTGAATATTAAGGACGACTTTTTTGAAAAGCTACATTCAGAAATTGCAAATATCGGCAGATCACGAGAAATTATAATCTTGGGGGACCTAAACAGTAGAACAGGCAAGAAACAGCACAATAAAGTCATAGGCCAATATGGTGAAGAAGCTATAAATGACAATGGTACTAGGCTAATAGCCTTATGCGAACAAAATGATATGAAAATCACAAACGGATTCTTCCAACACCGAGATATCCATAAATATACATGGACACAAAATACCCGAGGGCTGAAATCAATCATAGACTATACAATCATAAGACAAAAGACTAAATTGATTGTACAGTATGTGCGGGTATATAGAGGAGCCACTTGCGGCAGTGACCACCATCTATTAAAAACAAAGCTCACAATAGGAATAGATAGAGCAAGAGATTTAAAAGAAGCTGCAGCGGAAATAGAAAAATTAACAGAAAAGAAATACAACCTAAACAGCTTAGAACAAGAAAGCGTGAGGGATTTATACAGGAGTAGATTAGATAAAAAGTTAGAAACCATGCAATTTACCAGCAATGAAGAGCATTATCATTATATAAAAACATGTCTTCAGGAAGCAGCAAGAGAGGCCCTCGGACTCCAAATAAAAAACCACAGAAAAACTCCGTATTGGTGGGACGAAGAAATAGAACAAGAGATTAAAAATAAAAGAGAGAAGTATAAAAAATTTCTGAACACAAGGACCGACGCCGATAAGGTAGAATACAAGAGGGTCCAAGCTAAAGTGCGAAAAATGATATGCCAAAAGAAGAATGAGGCTTGGGAGCAAAAGTGTAACATGATTAACACACATTTAGGAGGACGGAGAAGTACAGAAAGTTGGAAAGTATTAAAATCGCTACGACAGGAAAAGAAAAGAGATATAATATCAGCAATCACACCGGATCAATGGGACGAATATTTTATCCGGCGGAATTTTTAAATAACAGTGATACCAGCAATGTAAATATCTTAGCCTCACCATTACGGGTAACAACAAAAGAAGTAGAAGAAGTATGTAAGTTTTTAAAAAATAACAAAGCACCAGGACCAGGGAACATACCAGCTGAACTAATAAAATATGGCACAACAAAATTATATGAAAACCTGGCTAAACTCTTTCAAAGATGCATCAACGGAGCGGAAATCCCAGAAGAATGGAAGACATCATGGATATCCACCATACATAAAAAAGGCAGACGGGATCAATGTGACAACTACAGAGGCATCGCTGTAACGAACTCGATCAGCCGAATATACGGAAAACTGATTAAAAATAAAATCGAAAACGAATATAAAGATATAGAAGCTGAAGAACAGGCAGGATTCAGGGCAGGGAGATCAACGGTTGACCATCTGTTTTGTATTGCACAGATTATTGAGAAGAAACTGGCCGTCAACCAGGAGGTGCATCTGTTATATGTGGACTTAAGAAAAGCGTATGATAGCATCCCACAAAACAAACTATGGGAAGCATTAGAGGAAACCCATATAAGCGCAAATTTAATAACAGCGACGAAACGATTGTATACCAAAACTGCATCAAGGGTGAAAGTTGGAAGCAGGCTATCGAGAGGATTCCAAGTTAGCAAAGGCCTAAAACAAGGGTGCTGCCTTTCACCGACATTATTTAAGATCTACCTCGAACAAACTCTAAAACTTTGGAAACGCAAATGCAAAAACATGGGATTACCGATCAGCAACAATACAATATACACTTTGTCATTTGCAGACGACCAACTTGTACTAGCGCAAGACTACGATGATATAGAATATATGACAAGGAAATTAATAGAGGAGTACAAAAAAGGTGGTTTGGAAATAAACATAAAGAAGACCGAATATATGTGTATCGGTGGGACACAGCAGGACCTTACACTGGGGAATGGCGAAATTATTAAACATTACGACGCATATAAATACCTTCGTATGACCATCACACAAGAAGGAAGCGCAGACCGGACGATAGAAGAAAGAAACAACCAGGGAAGAAAAGCAATTACCCTTCTCAATAGCATCCTGTGGGACCAGTCAATATCAAACAACAACAAACATAGAATATACAATACAATTGTTAAGAGTATAATCACTTACAGCAGTGAAGTATGGCAAATAAAAGAAAGATACAAGAGAAAACTTGAAGCAACAGAAATGGATTTCTGGAGGCGCTCAGCAGGAAAATCAAGATTAGAAAGGGTAACCAACAACAGAATTAGGGAAATAATTAATGTGAAACACACAATAGTAGATGACATTAGTGCCAAACAGCTTAGATGGTATGGACACGTACAAAGAATGTCCGAAGAACGACTCCCGAAACAAATCCTAACGTGGACCCCTCATGGTAGACGAAAAAGAGGAAGACCCCGCCTGAGTTGGAGAGAAGGCATAAATCGAGAAATGAGAGAAAGAGAATTGGATGAAGACCTTTGGATGGACCGAAGTGAATGGCGATTAGGCATCGGAAGACGTAGGAGAACGTTTTAAAACCGATATATATATGTATATATATATATATATATATATATATATATATATATATATATATATATATATATATATATATATATATATATATATATACATCAGAATTGATCCCCGGAGCACGTAATGACCAGGGCCACTGCAAGGGACGTCATCTTCCAGAGTTTCAAAAGTTCTCGGCATTTAATTGATGCAAATGAATTAGTGGAGGGTTTTTGAGGTCGCTAAACACGACTATGCCACCAGACCCGACTCCGGAGCACCTGGTTTCCAAAATCAATGAAAGTGGTTCCTGAAGTTTCGAGAGTCTTCGGTACTACATTAATACAAATAGATTAGTTATAGGTTTTTGGGGTTGCTGAACACGAATACGTGATCAGCACAGACACAGGAGCACCTGGTGCCTAAGACAGGTTATCTTCTGGAGTTTCGAGAGTTTTCGGTACTAAATTTATGCAAATGGATTACTCTTAGGTTTTTAGGGTTGCTGAACATGCATACACTATCAGATCGGACACACGAATCACATTGTGCCTACGGCACGTCATCTTTTGGAGTTTCGAGGGTTTTCGGTATTAAATTAATATAAACGGATTACTCATGGCTTTTTCGGGTCGCTAAACGCTAATATGGTATCAGAACCAACCCACGGAATATTAATTTAGTACCAAAAGCTCTCGAATCTCCAAAGGATGACGTGCCTTAGGCACCAGGTACTCCGATGTCTGTTCTGATGAGGTGTTCAGCAACTCCAAAAACCTATGAGAAATCCATTTGCATTAATGTAGTACCGTATACCCTCGAGACTGCAGGAGCCCCTTTCATTGACCTTGAAAACCAGGTACTCCGCGAGTCGGTTCTGGTGGCATACTCGTGTTTAGCGACCTCAAAGAACCCTCCAGTAATTCATTTCCATCAATTAAATGCCGAAAACAGTCGAAACTCTAGATGACATCCCTTGCAGTGGCCCTGGCCACCACGTGCTCCGGAGGTCAACTCTGATGACATATTGGTATTAGCGATCCCAAAAACCCATGAGTAATCTGTCTATATCAATTTAATGCCAAAAACTCTCGAAACCCTAGATGACGTCCGTTGAAGGTCAAGGTAAGTAAAGGTCGCCATTGGATAGCCAGGAAAAAATCCCAGACTACTAGTTCTTTTCTTTGATCCAAACTTCTACATGTTGCCAGATAACCAGTAATTCAGGGAATTGGAATACCCAGTAAATCTTATAATTTTCCGAGTTTGTGCCTCTATATCTGGAAAATCCTCCATACCATCGATATGTGCCCATGAGAACTTTTTATCAAGATACTTCAAAGAGTATTTTCCCAAAGTATGAACTAAATGTTCTGGGACCTAATTTCCATAAGGTTTGTGCGGGGTACTTTCCAAGGACAACCAAACAACTGAACTGCAAAAGAAAATCACCTTAGCATGGGCCGCGTATGGAGCTCGATCTCCAAGTAGTCTAGGGCGGATCTGTTTTGAGATGGACGTTGAGAGGTGACTCAAATTTTTTTGCAGAAATTGCTTAGAAATAACTCAAATAAAAATATTTGAGTTATCCTCCCTCTCAAAAAGGTCCGGAACATTGGATAAATAATCAAAATGTCAAAAAATGAAGGAAAAATTCGATTTTTTTCTTGGTTTTTTGATTATAACTTTAAAAGTATTCATTTCCAAGAAAAGTTGTACTCACATAAAAGTTTCGTAATTCAATTTACTACAATATAAAATTGGTTAAAAATTTAAAAAATAGTCACCCTAGTTGCAAAATAGCAATAATTGCGAAAAAACCATACAAAAACAAGTATTCGCATTTTACGTTTTTCAACCATTTATGCTACACTTAGGACCTTCATATTTCACCCAGAAAAACTTTATGATACAGTAAAACAATGTTGTCAATTTCATTAAGATCGGTTCAATAGACTTTGCAAAATAATTTTGCAATACAGCTTTCGCAAAAAAAATTCATTTATTCAAAATGTTACAGGACTGAAAATAAAGCAGATAGCAAGTTGAATTTTTTTTGCTTATAGAAGTGTACTGTACCTTTCATTTGCAATTATCAAAATTAAAATCGATTAATTACCACGGCGTCAAAAAAATTTTGAAATAAACAATAATTTTTGGTGTTACGCGCAGGACAGCGGTGTTCGATTCACACAGGTTGGTTTCCACCAAAATTTCTTCCAATCTTTATCTAATATATTATTTTCTTACTCTATATTTTGTTGTATTTTAATTTTTTAATTCCACAAAAATCAAACTAATTTTATTATTGTTTGTGAAATATTGTTTAAACAATTGCATATGTTTAAAAGTAATAAACTTTTATTATTTAAATTAAAATATATGAACAAAGAAAGTTTTTGCTAATAAAAGTGTTATTTCAAAGGATAGAGTATGTGTTTTTATTTTGCAATAAACAAATTTATTTATTTATATCGAAATGTCATAAAAATTAAAATTTATCAAATATTATCAAAGGTCATTGGAATGCCCAATCAGAGCAACCTATCCGCTGTCCTGCGCGTAGCACCAATAATTAATGTTTATTTAAAAAAATTCCTGACGCCGTGGTGTTAAGCGATTTTAATTTTGCGAAATTGCAAAGGACAGGTACAGTACACTTCTATATGCAAGAAAATTTTCAACTTGCTATCTGCTTTATTTTCAGTCGTGTAACATTTTGAAAAAATGAATTTTTTTTACGAAAGCTGGATTGCAAAATTTATTTTGCAAAATCTATCGAACCGATCTTAATGACATTTACAATATTTTTTTACTGTATCATAAAATTTTTCAGGGTGAAATATGAAGGTCCTAAGTGTAGCATAAATGGTTGAAAGACGTAAAATGCGAATACTTGTTTTTGTATGTTTTTTTCACAATTTTTGCTATTTTCCAACAAGGGTGACTATTTCTTTAATTTTTAACCAATTCTATATTGTAGGAAATTTAATTACGCAACTTTTATCTCAGTACAACTTTTCTTGGAAATGAATACTTTTAAAGTTATAATCAAAAAACCAAGAAAAAAATCGAATTTTTCCTTAATTTTTTGACATTTTGATTATTTAAACAATGTTCCGGACCTTTTCAGAGGGAGGATAACTCAAATATTATTATTTGATTTATTTTCAAGCAATTTCTGCAAAAAAATTTGAGTCACCTCTCAACGTCCAAATGTACTAATATTTTTACAGATGCGCCCTGGTCTAAAGAGCAACATGCCAAATTTTTTGAAAAAGAAGACATTCGCTCAATGTGTTTTCCAGTAGTGACTTACGTGACCCAAATATTTTCTTTACCTCAGGACAAAACAACCAAAACTCAGAATGGTCCAAAGAAGAATTGAACGGTAGTTACTTTGACCGACTCTCAAAGACGGGGTTAAAAACCAAGAAATAAGGACACGTACCACAGATGTCGTAGGGCGCATATCATGGCTAAAGTGGAACGAAGCGAGCCATGTAGTCAGGATAGGGATGGGAAAAACCAAATAGATTTTTTCTTTTTACAGTAATAACCGGTGAAAAACCGGATAAGTTACTACTTCTGAAAAAAATATTGAATTCAGAGAAAAAATCGGGAAATTTTTGCTCCGAGAGAGCGACGAAGAAATTTTAAGCTAACTAAAATCAAAACCGATTTGACAACACTGATGACTGATTTCTATTGTTGATATTTCAATCCCAATTGGGTACGATCCGAACACCGTTTATATATCGATTTATTATATTGGTATCTATAATATGCATTTGATAGTATCGATATGATTAATATTTATATCGATTTGAATGGAGTATCGCAAACTAAAGTGCAATATAAATGTCATATTGTAACCCAGAGCCGGCCCGAGGGCCGTGCGAGCCCTGCGCCCGCACAGGGCGCCAAGGGTTTGGGGCGAATTTCCCCTCCCCAAAAAAAATAAAAAGCGATCAATTATTTAAAATGTCAATTTTTTAAGCCAATTATTCATTCATTTATGATGAATCAGTAATATTTCAGAAAGCTTTAGTCAGTTTTAATTTTATTATACACAAAAAGACATAATTGTATGTGTGGCAGAATACTGCGCACCCCGCGCCATTTCTTCTACTGAGCGATGGGGGACTGGCGCGGTGTGTCGCCTTGCTCTCTGCATTGTGTGCAACGTGCTTTTTGAATGTAGTCAAGACCAAAAAAGGCTAGACGCATATGCAAGAAATATAGGGACAAGTTTGGCCAAAAAGTTGAAAGACTTCCGATTCATCTGCTGCTTAGTAACGTGGCATATGATTTTGTAGGCATAAGCAAGAAACTTCAATAGGTTGACATGGACATAGCAAACTCTCTTGCTTTGGTTTCTTCAACGAATCAATTTTTTCAAGAAACAAGAAGTGATGAAGGATTCAACAGAATATTAGTCGATTGCAGGGAAGTGGCTGAAATGATTGAAGTTGGCCCAGCATTCTCTAAAGAAAGTGAACTGTGGCCGAGAAAAAAGAAGAAAACAAAACTAAATTCTTCTACGCGGTCTTGGATCAATGTATCTCTTCTCTGGGAGACATATTTAAGCAGCTTCAATACTATCACCAACTGTTTGGGTTTCTACATTCAAAGACCACAAGTGATGACAAAACCTTATTAAAATGCTGCTAGGACCTACACATTGCTCTTACTGATGGCCAGCATAGTGACATTGATGGTCACAATGTCGAAAAAGAAGACAAAGGCAAAATCAAAGGCCCAGTTCACATGTTGAGCTACTTAGCAGACAACGGATTTATAGAGAACTTTTCTAACCTGTGTGTAGCACTGCGAATCCTTCTTACCCTCCCAGTGACTGTCGCGAGTGGAGAAAGGAGTTTCGCCAAGTTGAAAATAATAAAAAATTATCTCAGGTCTTCATTGTCGTAAGACAGATTGGTGGGACTAGCTTTGATGTCAATTGAGTTTGCAATGCTCGAGGATATTGGTGTTAATGTAATTGTAAATGAGTTTTCCCAAAGAAAATCTAGGAAAGTTAACTTTGTTAAGGAATAACACTTTATGTCCAAAGCTCAACATTGTCATTTTTAAGTTTAATTCATTTTCAAGTTCAATTCTTATTAACTTAAAACTATTTTTAAACGCTTTTATTTAGTTCAATAGTTTGCGTCAAATTTTTAGACGTTAATTTGACTGCCTTTTCTTTAATGCAAATGAATGAAAATTTGCAGACATATGCATTCGCAGTAACAATACACGAATAGTCAGTAAAAAAAAATTTTCATGTTTATTAATTGTTTAAATAAAAAAAAAACGATTTTAATGGAAAGCGCTTAAATTCTCTTGTTTTTTACAATGTAAAAACTTGAAACTTTTACGGATTGTATAGCTAATGATATGAACAATACATCATTTTACTTTTTACGTTAATTGTTTAAGTTGGGCTTCATTAATAAACAATAAAGTTTCAAATTTTTTGCCGATTCCGACTACTTTTCATGTTAGTACATCATATGTTTTATACATATTTTAATAAACATGACGATATATTTTAATGTTTGAAAAGTGTAAAACTAAAAAGTAAAAAATAAAAAAATACGAAAAAAATTTTTTAAGAAACGCTTTTCTTTAGTTATGAGTGACTAAAATTAAAAATAATATAAAAAAATCAACTAAAAAGCAAAAAATAAAAAAAAAAATGAAAAAATCTAACACATTCGTTAAAGAAAAGCGTGGGGCGAAAACCGTTAATTCTATGAACACGCGCCACGCTTTTCTTTGACGAATGTGTTAGATTTTTTCAATTTTTTTTTTATTTTTGGCTTTTTGGTTGATTTTTTTATAATATTTTTAATTTTAGTCACTCATAACTAAAGAAAATCGTTTCTTAAAAAATTTTTTTCGTATTTTTTATTTCATTATTAAGTTTGATAAATAATCATAGTCATGAAAACTGTATAACCATTCTCCAAACTGTATTCAGGACTTGTAAATAAAATCTAATTGTATTATTTGTCAACTAAGTTCAAATAAAACATGTTGTTGTATATTATATACCTTACTTTTACAACCATGATTTTCCTATAAATTGTGCCAATTGTGGGGGGGGGGGCGCCAAAATAGTAATTCACACGGGTGAAATATTACCCACGGGCCGGCTCTGTTGTAACCTAATGGGTATTGGTTGACTAATGATTTAAAAAACCGAAATCCGGTTTTTGGAACAATTGTTTTTTTTTGTACGGTTATAACCGCCAGGTTAAACCGTAAATATAAAAAACCGGTATAACCGAAAACCGGTGTTTTGTTAAAAACCGCCATCCCTATGTCAGAATGAATAATGGGCGGTGGACGCAAAAATTACTGTGTGGAGACCAGCAGACAAAAGGAGCAGAGATATAACAATGGATAAACAAGAAGTATAACAATGAACACACGACGTCAAAATATTCGCGGAGAATTGCAGTGCATCATGGAGTAAGCTTAAGACCGACAGAACTGGAAGAAATTAAGAGAAGTGTATGTTCAACTTTTGACGCAGTAGGCTGGACAATAATGATAATAGACACTTAAAGGGTGTGAACTTTAATCAAGAATTTGTTTTACATTTTAACTTCAAGTACTGTAGATATTATGATAATAAACATGATAATTGATATTATCCTAATGATTTGACTAAAATAGTATATAAAAGATCGAACATGCTATTTATTGCACCAATTAATCCTTTTTACTTCGTACGTGTATACCTATAAGAAAAATCAATAAAATACATATTCGGTGAGTATAACATAGATAAGCTTGAAAACATTGTTTGCTTATGTACAACTGCGGTCACTGAATAGTTTACACCTTAATTTATATTGTTTTTTTTTATTTCAATCAACCTACTCTGGGTCCGCCACGATTGTAAGGATGTAAACTATTCAATGGCCGCATCTGTACCATAAATTCTTTATAATTAATAGAGCCGATAATTATATTATATTTACAGATAGTTCACTTGCTAAAGTGACATACAAAGAGAAAATGAAGGTGATTCTTTGTTTACTGGGGGTTGTTACCTTAGTACTGAGCACTCCAGGTAAGTAAACTATTTTTTCTAATAACACCGGGTATTATAAAACTAATTATTTTAAAATTCAAGAAATAAATTTTGTTATAGTTATATTTTCCTATATGACCTTTATTAACCAGTTTGCAACCGACGTCTTTCGTACTTCTGTATTCGTATCTAATTTTCATTACGACATTTCGATTATTCGACGTTTTTTTCTCGTACTGTTTTGACTATTTTCCCTTCTCCAATTCTATTTACCAGACAGACTATTTCAGTCATTCCTGCGTTTAATCATTTATAGTCTTTATTATGTTACACTCTTGCCTTTTATCTCTATTACTTTACCTATCCTAGAGTGTACTCTATAGTGTGTCCTCTATAATGACTATCTCCATTCCACATGTTTTCATTAGTGTTCTTCTTTAACAGTTATAATAGTTATATTAGTTAAATTTTGATTATAATATTTTTTATGCTTGTTACGGTCATCATTTGGAGTGGCTTGCAGTCTCTGTACTTCATCATTTGGATTACGCTTTCAGTGGGATTATGTCAAGTTTTTGTGAGAAACATAAAGCATAGGAAAATGGGTTTGTTGAAGTCAATGGACTTGTTTACTGGTTGCTGTAATACGAAAGTCGCGTCGGTTGTAGATCTATTGGTCCTGTATCCTTGTTTTTCTTCAGATATGTCTATGGTGATTTCTGTGATAAGATTTTAATTAACAATTTTAATGTACACTAGAGGATTGTTATTCCTCCTCAGCTCTTTCATTGTCAGGTATTCCAAGACTTGCAACTCAGACCGGTGAATAAATATTATCCTACAATTCTGGAGTCATATTTTTAATGGATGTGTATAGTATTAAAGGTTCAAGGTTTAATTTAAAAATAATTTATGTTTAACCAGTAAAAAATAATAGGTCTGGACCCCGCGTATGAAAAAAAAGTTGATTAATAGAAAGCTGAAAATTTGTTAATAGCTTAAGGGTGTCTAGTCGGATAAACTTTGATATATGGGAACATTGGAACAGGGGCAGTTTTAATTGTGGAACAGGTTAAAAATTTGGAACGGTCAGATCACGAAAACGGCACATTTATTTTGTCCGACAAAACAGACTTAAACTCTCCGAACAGAGATTAAACTCTCATGCAAAAATCAGACTGCTATGTATCACCTGTCATAATTCCTGTCGTTTGACATATTCTACATGTTTCACTCATTAAAACGCCCATTTGGTGATAAATAGCAGTCTGATTTTTGCATGAGAGTTTAATCTCTGTTCTGAGAGTTTAAGTCTCTTCTGTCGGACAAAATACATGTGCCGTTTTCGTGGTCTGACCGTTCCAAATATTTAACCTGTTCCACAATTAAAACTTCCCCTGTTTCAGTGTTCCCATATATCAAAGTTTGTCCGACTAGACACCCTTAAGCTATTAACAAATTTTCAGCTTGCTATTAATCAACTTTGTTTTATACGCGGGATCCAGACCTATAAAGACGTCTGTTATTTTTTATTTTAGTGTACCAGGAAGATTTACAGAAATATTATCCTCAAGGATCAATTCCATGCCCATTCTTCAAAAAAGACGCCAGTTTTAATGCATCTTCCGATGATATTAAAGTTTATTTTAGAAACAAAGATCATCCTGAGAGTTCAGTACCAATAGACATTAACCATAGTTCGGAAGTCGATGCGTTGGGATTTTCACCAAATAAAGTAAGATAGTTTTTTACTTCTTGCTTAATATAGAGCTTATTATAATATATTTCTGTTATATTGTCAATAAATGCATTCATCGTCAGCATATTCATCATTTAAGGTTTTCCGCATCTTATGTACTCTCCGGTTATGATTATATCATTGTACTAACTTGCTTTTATTGTTTCCCATTTTATTTTGCTTGATCTAACTTTTCAGTTACCTTACTTTTTGTCGTCTCCTTCATCACGTCCCTTCATCTTAAACTCATGATCGGACCTCTTATCATCCATTGTTTCTTTTCCTGTCACTCAGTCTTATTGCGAGCATACACCTTCCTATTGGCATGGTGGCACGTTTAAGAAGTATAGGCCATAGTGAAGAGCACGCATTGTTAATACTTTTCTTTTTTTTATATTTTTTAGCAGAACATTTCAGTGGTTTCTATGTTTCTCATTTTCAGTTGAAAATTCTCATTTTTATGAATTCGATAACGTCACGTAGATTGTACCTTTCATCCGCTGAATTATCTATTGAAAGAATACGTTTTCTTTTTGTATCCATTGTCACCATCATCATCAATTAGCCTATATTTGTCCACTGCTGAACACAAACTTTCCGTAAAGTTTTCCACCTGCCTCTGTCTTGAGCTTATTGCATCCATTTTGTGGTGATGCGCTTTATATCATCCTTCCATCTAGTCGGTGATCGTCCTCTGTTTCGATATGTGTCCTGTCTTGGTCGCCATTCCAGAATCTTTCTGGTCCATCTATCATCCGTCAATCTAGCAACATGCCCGGCTCATTTAGCCATTGCTATTTTTTTTTCAACTGCATCCGTGACTCCTCTTCTTCTTTTTATCTCTATGTTTGGAACTTTATCTCTGATGGTATTGTACTCTCTGAGATCAGTGGGAAAATTTACACTCAAAATAACAAAATTCAATTTGGCAACAGTGTGTGAATGTTGATAGTAACATATCCCTTTTAAGATAAACAGAACTGTAATTTAGTACAGACAAATTAATATTTTTTGCCGAAAAAATGAGATTTTTCAACCAAATAATGTTTCACAAAAGATGTTCAAAATAATTTTTAATTGGGTTCTGCTAATGAGCTTGCTTTTTTGTCATTTAAGTAGAAAAAACTTTAAATTTCACTCTTAGTCATTATCGATCAGTTATCGTCTTAATTATTTTAACTGTACTAATATCCGTCGCCTAATTCTGGATGATTAATGGGTTGTTATAACATTTTATCTGTAGCGGCTTCTGGAATGTCTTAAAAATATCGAATTTCATTGATAAAATGCTCATATCCCACTGATCTTCGCTTCGACCATTATGCCTATCTTTTCTTTTCTAGTATCCTAGTATCTTTTTTAAGTTGCTTTAATTGTTTCGTTAATCAATGATTTTCATCAGATCATCAAAGGCAAATGCTGTGACGTTCATGTTCGTTTAATAATTATTTATAGTTCGACGATAACAAATAAAAAATAGATAAAAATATAAAATAAAATTTTGTTTTTATTCTTCAACACACGTGGGGGCTTCTTTCTATTTACATACTCAAAGTATTCATTGTATTCAAGCTATTTCGTCTTTTAGACATTTTAACAATACCAAGGTATTTTATCGGACATCATCAATAATAAAATCCACTTGATTACTTACTTATCTAACACTCATTTATCTATCTATTAAAATATAGTGTTATTTTATCTGTAAAAAACAGAGGCTCTCAAGTAAGGCATCCTATTGATAACATTTACAAAAGATATTTATTTTTTATTGTATGAAGAAGCAAATAAGTACTTAAGGGATATTAATTTGATAACGATAATAACAAACTTAGAGAGAATGCTACTAAATTCACTTCATGAACTTCACGTTTTCAAACAATGATTGTATTCCATATTATATCTTGTTGCAGTGAAGTTTATATACATATAATGTAATCTCACCGTCTATTTCATACAAATGTAATTTTTATTTTAATTTATTTAATGTCTTCTAACACCAACACGATGAATTTCAAGGTTTATGTATTTAAGCGTGCAATTTATGTTTTTTATTAAGTTATTTTAATTCTACTTTTATATTATAAAGTCACCTAACTTTTCGAAACGCTGTCGGTACCTTGTGGAATTTTTTCAACATTAAATCAATAATATACCATTGTTTCACCAAACGATATATACATATTTATATTGCTTGAAGAATTCAGTTACATTTTTATATTTCTTACTCCGACTGAAAACGAATACATTGTAGTACCTTTTTCAGTAGCCCAAAGACGTAAAAATCACAAGACGGTAAATCGGGAGTATAATATGTTGAATGCTCTAATATTCTCCTTCTCAATATTGTCCGAAATTGCGCTTATTGAAATTCGATGATTTTCTCTAATCAATTCTTCCACTCAGGACACATCCATGTATGTATGTTAATGCATTAGTCAATGCATCTGGTCGTGGCCTTTCATTCATAAATATCATGTCTTCCAATCTTAAATTTCCGACACCATTCCTTGACAGTTCCACCACTACTTGCATTCTCGTATGAATTTTCAATGGTTGTAATCCTTCAGCACACTAAAATTATTAAATGACCGCACGCTGATTATTTTTAAACGGATTGTTATAGTGCAGTCACTGAAGGTGGATATGAGCTATTACCTCTGATTTCGTTGAACTTCCATCGATTTGGATGAAAATTAGTGAGTGGTTAGAGGATATCTCAAGGAACAAAGGTGACATGGTGCCAACTTGCGCTTTTACACTGGGGGGTGGATGCCACTTCTTCTCGTGGGTGAAAATTATTTTATTAAAAATAACCCCATAATTCGATAGAGGAACTAACTCTAAGCAAAATTTATTTTATAAAGTTATTGAAATAAATCAAAACTTTTGAGTTATTAAAGATTAAAAATGTTAATTTTTCGTGAGGAAAATGCATGTTTTTAACCGATTTTTTATAAATAACTCAAAAACTATGTTTTTACAAAAAAGTTATTATTACCAAAATTGAAGCTAATAAAAAATGAAATAAATTTCTTACCAGACAAACCTTTTAATGTTAACTAAAAGTGAGTTATAGATAACTGAATGTCTCTTTCTTTCGGCGACTACCCAAATCTAAGAATGCAAGCTTAAATAATGGGAAAATGACGCATTTTATAACATTAACTTATAAAACATTTGTCAAAGTATTTAAAAATATCTATCAAATGAGCCCCCGAACAAGTTGATAGCATTAAAATTTATGCTCCAAAAATTGTTCAAAATTTATCTTTTAAGATTTTTTCCAAAAAATGTTATTGTTTTCTTTTAAATAACTCCATTAGTTTTGAGATGTCAGATTTACCTAACAAATTAATAAAAGATAAAACTAAAGGCTTTTAAACCACGTTAAACTTAGTCTTTTAAACTCCTTACTTTAAAAAAAAAAAGGTTAAATGGCCCCGGTTACATGGTTTCCGCAGCAAAATTTAAGCTTTAAACGTTTGTATCTCGGTTATTTTGTACCCTGCAGAAATAGTAAAACAGGTAAAATATTTGATACAGAAAAAAATAAAATTTGGTTAAATATAATTTTTTTCTTATATTGAGTATTTTTGGAGTTATTATTAAAAGAAAATGAAAATTTGGATAGTTTGAAAAATTCTGATTTTTTAAAATTATATCTTCTTTTCAAAAATATGCATTCTAAACTGGTGAAAGTTGTAGAAATCATTACCTATGCTAATATAAAGAAATTACTGTAAGGATTTCTATAAATTTTAATGATTTATTTTTCACTTTTTCCAAAAAAAATTCGAAAGGGTTCTCTTATTTTCATCATAACTTGCTTAATTTTAATGCTATTAACTTCTTCTGGAGCCCATTTGTTAGATATTTCGAAGTACTTTGACAATTTTTTAGTAGGTATATTTTATAAAATGCATCGTTTTTCCGTTATTTAAGCTTGAATACCTAGATTTGCGTATTCGTCAAAAAAATATACATTCAATTACCCATAACTCACTTTGAATTAACATTATTGTAGTTCTTTAAATAAGGAGTTTATTCAATTTTTTATTATCTTTAATTTTGGTTATAATAAATTTTTTGTAAAAGCTTTTAATTTTTTAGTTATACGTGAATAACAGCTTTAAAACATGCATTTTTTACGAAAAAATAAAATCTAAAACAAATTGTGCTTATAATTTGTCCCTCTATCGATTTATGGTATTATTTTTAATGAACTAATTTTCACCCCCGACAAGGGGTGGCGTCCACTGCCAGGGTAAAAGCGCAAGTTGGCATTATGTCACCTTTGTTCCTTGAGGTATCCCGTAACTACTCACAAATTTTCATGAAAATCTATGGAGGTTCAACGAAATCGGAGGTGAAAACCTTCAGTGACTGCACTATTAAAAATAGGAACTAGTCAGTGTGCGACTATAGTCATAACTACACTAAATTCAAATAAGACATTCAGTGCATGTAAACAAAGATTACAGTTGTTACAGGTATTCAAAACGTATCTGCTCGTTCCATAATAACAGTATATTATTTATCACTTTGTCGCTTTTCTCGATTATTAGAGTTTATTGTATAGTATATAAATTACTGTAGTCATCGGATACATAGTTAGTGAAAAATAATACTTTTAATTAAATAACTGAATAATTTACGCGATTATACAAGTAATTGTTGTCCAAAAATATTCAAAACCTGAACGGAAATTGCCATCTCTTATGTTGCCGATGACGACATCGCTGTCAACTAATGTTTAAATCCAATGCATGTCTCATGCGATTAAACTGTAACATTGCAGAGTGTCAGTTGAGTGATTACAACTGCTTCCAAGGCTAACCTGATCAAAGATGCGTTTCAATTGAACAAGCGTATAGTAATAATTGTATTACTAGTACAGTATAACCTCGATAACTCGGATTAATCGGGACCGCGGCCGATCCGGGTTATCGAAAATCCGGGTTAGCCAGAGAATATGGTAAAAATTAATAAAATACGGTATACTTAAAGATAAACTCCGTTATAATTGAAATAACATGAAATATGTATGCACAGTACCTACACATCTAAATTATTAAGAACACGCAAACACAAACCTAAGCAAACGGAAGCAACAATACAAGACTATACTACACACAATACAGTCACAATCGGAACGATGTTATGAACAGTGAAAACTAAAACCCTTGTTTAAAAAAGATTTTTTTAAATAGTCTGTTAGTCTTTTTTAAACAATCTAAGACTGTTTGAAATAAATAAAGGAATACTACAACAGGTGCCTGTTGTTTCGGATAAACCGAGAAAATGAACATCGCCCTGCTCTGCCGCCGTGTGCCATGAATTTCTACTATCGTATAGTTCAAACTACACATTATCTCTCAAATATTATATTACATACTATCCCTTGTAAGATAATTCGGATGGAATTCCCCAGATTAAGAGACTGGACCGATATCAAGCACAAAATAATCTGGGGAATTCCATCCGAATTATCTTGCAACGGATAGTAGTTTTTTATTGTTGAAATGTTTGTCTGTTGAAAATCGGTCCGGGTTAGCCGGACTTCCCGGTTATCGGAGGCCGACTTATCGGAGTTCCACTGTAATAGTAATTATAGTAGATATTTTGTATAGTTTTATTATAAATTATAATATCTTCATAGCATTAAACGGTATATTTTTATGCTGTTAAATTTTAGGATACAATGTTTGTTGTCCACGGCTGGCACAACGGTCACGACTCGCCAGTCTGCGATGAGATATCCAAAGCTGTCCTCCAGAAAAACGACATAAACGTTTTCCTAATCGATTGGAACAAAATCGCCAGCAACCTCTACTTAGTAGCTTACAAAGCAGTTCCAGAGGTCGGTCAATTACTAGGAACACTCATTAGAAATTTGGTCAACAACAATAAATTGGATTTGAATAAAGCTTCTATCGTTGGCCATTCTTTGGGAGCTCATGTCGCTGGATTGGCCGGAGCTGAACTGAACGGACGGATTAGTAACATTGTAGGTTAGTATTTTTATCTTACTTACTAAAAAAGTATACAGGATGAGGCAGATAGACGGCCTATTAGAAATATCTCGAGAACTAAAGGCAACTGAAGCATGAAAATTGGAATGAAGCGGTTTTGAAAATTGATCTATTTAATGAAAATATTTTTATCTATTTTCTACTTCCGGATATGCCAAGATGAAAATGACGCCAGAACCTGTTCCAAAATGACACTTTTTTGTTTTATCGTTATAACCATGTCATCGGTAAATGTAACAAAAATTTTTTTGTAAGTAATACAATGAGATACAATGTCTGTTCTCATGATTATTGATATATGAGTCAATGAATACTGTTACAAGAATTGACTTTTCTAATTTGCTTTTTAGACACTAATATTTATTTTGAATTGATTGGTATTTATTTTTTTAAAACTAATGATATTTAAACTAGAGTGACTTACTGTGTACTATTTTATTTACACTTTAGACACTTAAAATAATATAATTTATTATTTAAGGCAAACACTACAAAGTCTAATTTATATACATTATAATTATTTATTTACAATTTAACTTTTCCCGACATCTGATTCCGATTATATTCACAATTTAAAATATCGCGCACAAGTTTATAACACAACTTACCACATTAATTCAAATGCACCATCTTATGGTGCACATTATTACAATGTGCTAGGCTAGAATAATAAAGATTATTACGGAAGAATTCTTACAATATAAACATCTCATTCTAGCTTAACCATCGAAGGGTTATTTACATAAATATCAAATAAACAACATTTTCTATAATAAAAAAGAATTATCGAGGTGTGTACCTGTTAACAAGGTCCCCCTTCAAAAACAAATCAATCACCAGTACGAAAAGATTCTGCTTAAATTATAATAAATAATTCTGTATAGTAGACGATTAGGAGCGTAAAATAACGTCATAATTAGTCCAGAAAGCCACTGCGCATCCGCTAGGAAAAATATTCTGATTCGGATTTTTTGCATAATCTTTCTCAAAATGGACTCCTTTTAACAAAATTGCATGTTGCCAGGACCAAAAGGTAGTCAAAAATTTTTTAAACGTTTTTTTTTCCTAAAATTATTTTTTTTGCATGGAAAAAAGTTTTTTACGTTCTTTGGATCATTCCAAATAGAAAAGGTCCTTAGCGACTTTTCTCTAAAAATGATAGTTCTTGACATATAAGCGATTAAAAATTGAAAAATTGCGAAATCGGCCATTTTTAACCCTCAAAAACTATGTGAAAAACTGAAAATTTTAATGTTACCAAGGCAGGTAGATATTCTTTAAATATCGATTGATGAAATTCCGAAGAGTTTTTTGCAATACAATATTCAAAACTCCTTTGTTTTTAATTGCTAATCAAGCGTGCGCAACACTATTTTCCACCGACAGTATGGTGTAAATGAAAGGAATAAATTCGTTATTTCGTAAACTGGCGGCTTTAAGGAAAAATCCCGAAACAGGTAGATTTTTATTTTTAAGTTATGATATTGTGGCATATATTGTATACTAGTGACGTCATCCATCTGGACGTGATGACGTAATCGATGATTTTTTTAAATGAGAATAGGGGTCGCGTGCTAGCTCATTTGAAAGGTTTTTTAATTATCTATTCAGTAATATAAACATTTACATAATTATTTATACAGGGTGTCCAAAAAAATGTTATTAGATTAAATTATTTGACAAAAAAAGAAGTAGAAGAACACCCTGTATAAATAATTATGTAAATGTTTACATTACTGAATAGAGAATTAAAGAACCTTTCAAATGAGCTACTACACGATCCATATTGTTATTTAAAAAATTATCGATTACGTCATCGCGCCCAGACGGATGACGTCACTAGTATACCATATATGCCACAATATCATTACTTAAAAATAAAAATCGACCTGTTTCGGGATTTTTCCTTCAAGTCGCCGGTTTACAAAATAACGAATTTACTTCTTTCATTTGCACCATACTGTCGATGTCGGTGGAAAATAGTGTCGCGCACGCTTGAATAGCATTTAAAAGACAAAGGAGTTTTGAATATTTTATTGCAAAAAACTCTTCGGAATTTCATCAATCGATGTTTAAAGAATATCTACCTGCCTTGGCAACATTCAAATTTTCAGTTTTTTACATAGTTTTTGAGGGTTAAAAATGGCCGATTTCGCAATTTTTCAATTTTTAATCGCGTATAATATAGTCATATATAGTAATATAATATGTCAAGAACTATCATTTTTAGAGAAAAGTCACCAAAGACCTTTTCTGTTTGGAATGATCCAAAAAACCTAAAAAAACTTTTTTCCATGCAAAAAAATAATTTTAGGAAAAAACAAAAAAAACGTTTAAAAAATTTTTGATTAAGTTTTGGTCCTGGCAACATGCAAATTTGTTAAGAGGAGTCCTTTTTTAGTAAGATTGTGCAAAAAATCCGAATCTGAATATTTTTCCTAGCGGATGCGCAGTGGCTTTCTGGACTAAATACTTATATCTAGAATGTAAGAATATTAAATGTTTTTAATAAATTTCGATTTAACACAGGTCTGGACCCTGCTCTACCATGCTTCTCATACAACGATATCAGTACAAGATTGGACCCCTCCGATGCACAATACGTCGAAGTAATACACACATGCGCAGGTTTACTCGGTTTTGATGTAGATATTGGACACTCAGATTATTACCCTAATGGCGGAAAAGATCAACCTGGTTGCACTTTGGATGTTGTAGGTAAGAAATACATACTTCACTTTTGACGTAATACTCACTTCTTAATATTTATATGCCTATACTAAATTTAAATTCAAGATACAGTAGAAATAAACAAACCAAGGCACGTTAAATGCTACTAGGAGCAGGGGCACTCTTGAATCATAATTTGCAATGTATAAATTTTGGAAATCATAATTTGGGATTTACAATATATGTCCGGGGGTATATTTATTCTCACATGTTGAGGCATTATGACATTTCGAGTTGCACAATACGTTAGACCTTTTACACTTACATAATTTGAAAGAGCATTTTTTATTGCAGTAGCATTTTATAAATCCTTGTCCTCCAAATTTAGAATCTTTTGTACAAATGCCTCTTAGAGACAGAGACAGCTTAACTTCTGGAACATCTTCGAAATTAGGAAATTTCTCTTTGCATTCTCTTATTTGATTTCTTGAAAAAAGTGTGTTTATTGTTACGTATTTCGCACCAACTCTATGTAAACTGTCAATTGTTTTATCTTGTATGCTACTCAAAATATTTCGAGCATCCTCTTTGACTGTATCAAAGCTGGGAATAGGTATTGTTACAGTTTTTCAGATCGAAATTGGAGAAAACAAATTTTTTCACTTCATTGTTTCATAGCCTCTAGGCATGAAGACCTTCAATCGCATTTCCTTTATTTATTTTAATATTTTCTGTCTGTGCACAACGCATGCTTGAACGCGTGCCAAGGAGATGCTCGAAATATTTTGGGTATCATACAAGATAAAACAATAATTGACGGTTTATATAGAGTTGGTACGAAATACGGAAATATAAACACACCTTTTTTCAAGAAATCAAATAAGAGAATTCAAAGAGAATTTTCCTAATTTCGAAGATGTTCCAGACGTTAAGCTGTCTCTAAGAGCAATTAGTACAAAAGATTCTAAATTTGGAGGACAAGGATTTATAAAATACCACTGCAATAAGAAGTGCTCTTCAAAACCATGTAAGTGTAAAAGGTCTAACGTATTGTGCAACTCTAAATACCATAATACCTCAACATGCGAGTATAAACACTAATTTTTTACAGGTATTTTTTAACACGTATTTTAATTACGACAATATAAAAAAAACAAACATTACAATTAAAAAATGACGTTCTATTAAATCTAATCTAACAAATTAGGACATGTTAATAGCTGATCGCGGTTTGACTAGTCAAACCCGGATTTCATAAAATTAAATTTCAACCTTTGCCTGACCAACGTAGTCTCTCCTAGGTTTGACTAGTCAAAGGCCGAAACTGTAATTTATTTCGGGCTTTGAGTACGACCCTCAGTCAGACCTGAGGATTGCCTCGTCAAACCTAGGAGTGCTTGAAATTCGGGCTTTGACTATAACATATCTGGACCTCGGAGGTAAACTACACTATGTCGACATGGTGTTGTTTTGTTTTGTTGATTTTAATCCACTTATTTCATTTTTATTAACATCCTAAGTGCTCTAAACTTTGTTGCAAACATAAGCTAAACACAATTGCTTGAAATGACATAGTGTAGTTTACCTCCGAGGTCCAGATATATACATTGAAAATTATGATTTAACAGTGCTCCTAGTAGCATTTAACGTGTCTTGGTTTGTTTATTTCTACTGCATCTTGATTGTAAATTTAGTATAGTACTCTACTGTAGCTCACTGTATAAGGTATAGGAGGTTACTATGCCTCCTATAGTTGTTTCTTCTCAAGTCTACTTTACCTGTTTTAACCAGGTTTTACCGTACTAACGAAAACCAACAAGTCATAAATACGCGTTTGTGGTTCGCTTCCATATTTTCTATACATTTATTTTTCCATTTCTTTACGTGCGAGCTATGCTTAACTGAAGCCTTTTTCCTGCATCAACCTGTGGCTGTCGTAGCTCAGTAAGTAGCTAAGTTACAGACATTCTAACTCGAGAAGCACGGGTTCAAATCTCGGCAGGGAAAACGAAATTTTCAATTTCTAAAAATTTTACGAGGCGTCGCTGTATTATGGAGGACACGTAAAGCCGTCGGTCCCGGCTGCATAACTGGTGGTTATCTTCTATAAGGGGCCCTCGTGCTGCCTAAAAACCCTAATACTGGACTTAAGCCAGATGGTTACTCAAATTTTACTTTTTTATTTCAATCTTTTTACTTTATAGTCATGTATGAAGCAGATCCAACAATGAATCTGGTTCAAAATACCCTAAAACCGATCAACTCTTTTCAGCTTTGCTTTATATATGTGACACTTATTTAATATTATATTTGTAGGAATGTGCAGACACAGTAGATCATATTACTACTATGCGGAGTCTTTAATTAGTGGAGGATTTGCTGCAAAACAATGTAATTGCTACAAAGATTTTAACAACAATCAATGTAATGGAGGAACATCCAATATGGGAGAATACAATATCAACAAAAGGTAAGAATTTTAATATGTAGAAATGTATTTATTATTAAGCTAAAAATAATTGATCATCGTTTATTGTCTTAAAAACAAGGCAGCTGTCGTCAATAGTTGAAACCAATAAAAATATGGATCGTAGTTTAGTTGTGGAGGTTTCGGAAAATCCTAGTTGAACGCTCTAGGATTATGTTAGTGCCATATTAAGCGTATTTGTTGACCTGTATAATCATGCTTTAAAGTTACATCTTATAATGGAACCAGATTACCAACTAAAAGTTGATGACCAATTATCTATAGAAGTCAGAATTGGAAGAGGTATTCATCAGGGTTGTATGCCACATATGCTGTTGTTCAACTTTTATAGCAACAAAATAATATATAATGAAATCTGTAACTGCGAAGAAGGTCTGACCATAAAGTATATAAAATTTGCATCCACAAGTTCTGATTTCGGATCTAACCTGAATGTAGGAAAACAAAGTAGTTGGTCATCTCAAAGACAAAAAGATTATGTAAATATTGAAAAAAATGACCTACAAGTAAAACAGGTTCAACCCTAGAAATACCTAGGTTGTCAAATTAATCAACACTGATAATAGGTAATAGGTTCGTGAAATAAACTCGAATCGGAGAGGACAGGGCATGATTTATCAAAATAAAAGCAGTTTTGTCTAGTCGCAATCTAAGCATGCCACTACAAACTCGGGTGCTATGCTGCTATATATTAAGCATTTTACATTATGGCATGAAAGTTAGTAAGTTTTACTAACGGCATGTGTAAAACACTGCTAGTCTTTAAGATTTGGTGGGACCGTGGGATGCTCAAAGTATCACTCATATTGCTCAAGGATGGACATAGTGCGTTATAAGGAAGTCCTACAAAGTTTGGATAGGAAACCCGAAAATACGTACAAACTCCTAAAATTAATAATAGTACCAAATATCGAAGAAAAAGGACCACAAGTTGTAGACGTACTTTCTTTCTGACAAAAGAACCTTGGACAATGGTATGGAGTCAGCAGAACAACTCTCTTTAGAAAACATTTCAGTTTTTTTATAAACATTAAACCGTCCGTTTGAAATACTACATCATTTCTAATATGTAAGAAATATGCAAATTGGGGAGGAATAATAGATATAGTCATAGAATTTGTATATTAAAGTACAAAAACTCACCCAAATAAGCCAAAATTATTGTCAACCATAGAAAAAAGTAAGTAGGTAAGCAAAACAGTAAGTTTTTAAATGCCTTTTCACACAATAAAACAATTAAAAAAAAATTTACTGAGCGAGCTCCCCAACATAACGTACTCATTAGAAACCTGGTCTCTTACAAAACCCAAATTTTAAAATTAATTATAGAACAAGCTGAAAATGCGAGCATTATAATAACGAAAACTTTTTTTATTTACGTATTTTAATTCATAATATGGAAAATTGCTATTATGAAAAGTTGTTGAGAATTAAAAATTATGTTTTAATGTGCAATTATATCATTCTAATTTAAATGGTGTGAACTATAAAGGTACTTTACTCTTGATCGAAATTAATATTTTTTATATACCTCGTATAAAATTAATAAAATTTGATATATGATGCTTGCATCATAAATCTTAGACCATGAAGAGGTTTTGATGAAGAATAACTTTTCTTCGTCAAATTAAAAATAAAAGAGTTATAAATGAAAATGTTGTTGGTATCCATAATTTGAGAAAAATCTTCAAATTTTTTTTCCATTAGAAGGATGTAATTGCACATATCAGACCATACTTTTTTATACCAAACAACATTTCATAAATATAGTCGGTTCGCTAAACTCAGACACAACTGGCTAGTGATTTTAGTTAGTAATTTTGCTAATTTGGCAAAAAAAATTACTAAATAGTTAATAATTACTAAATAATTAGTAATTTTAAAACAAAAAAATTACCTACTAAAATCACTAGCCAGTTGTGTCTGAGTTTAGCGAACCGACTATAATAATAATTTTCATTTCATAACAAATGGAACAGTTCATTTATCATTAGTTGGGAGGCCGTATACTCGTATAAACCTTTTTAAAGTTTGTTTTTTGAAGTTAATTGTATTTCTGAACATCTTTTATTTATTTTATATAATAATTAAATTCACTATCAAATGTCATTGATATTTTATTAATACTTCATTTAAAATTTAGTTTGACATTTATGAAGTGTCAAACTCAAATGTAAACAAACTATGCTTTGCTTAACAAATTCAGATTAAAAAACTAGCCTACTTACTAGCAACGATTTCATCTGACGTTTAGTGTGTCGGCAGAAAATAAAAGGATTGTGACGTCACATTTTAGACTTTGAGGTCGATTATCTCGAAGAACGGTTAAATATATCGAAATGCCGTTTTCAGATTTGGATTCAGAAGTCAAAACTACATAAAAATACATCGATAAATCTGCTCTAAGTATTGCAGGAGCGGCAACGCAATAACACACAGACTTTGCGAATTTATAAACGAAAAGTTTTCTTTGAAAATTATAGGAAAAGTAATAGCAAACAAAGAAGTATTGGAGTGAGGTAGCAAAACAGTAACTTATGTAGACAGTAAAGCACAAAGCGATATAGTGGAAGTTCTTAAAATATTCTTCAACTGTTGTATTATCTCTTTTCTTCTTAAATGTCGAAGTAAACTTTAAAATAAATACAAAAATAATGATTTAAACAAATCTAATTGATTTTATTTATTTTTAGTGCCAAAGGCGGATATTACCTCAACACAAATAGTCAATCACCATATGCCCAACATTGATATAAATGTATAACAGGAAAAAATAAAAAAAAATAAAAAATAAATAATTGAAAACCCTTAATTACTAACTGGTTTTTATTCCTGCATGTAATGGAAACACCTACTCTTCACCACAAATTTTGTTTTGAGGGATATTTTGATCTGGTTTTGAAGCTGCTTTCTTGTTGGATTTGTTTAGACATAAACGAAAATTGTAATTACTAAAATCCATTATCATCAATAGCTATTACGTCCATTGTCGGATGTAAGCCTCCCTTAGGTATATAAATCCATTCATTTCTGTTCGTTGATTTTTTGTATCCATTCGTACCAGCCAGTCGCTTGAAGTCATCAGTCCATCTGGTTTGAGGTCTACCTCTACTCTCTACTTCTCTTATTTGTTTTTGGTCTACATTCAACAATTCCCTTCATCCAACGGTTGTTTTCCATTATTTCCATATTATTGTGACCTGCACAGTTCCATTTCAACATGGCAATCTTCTGGATCACATCTCTTACTTCTGATCGTCTTCTTATATCTTTATTGGACTTGCGATCACTGAGCTTAATGTTAAGCATTCTCAGTTCTATAGAGAGTTACTTGAGAGTTTAAACGTGTTTCTCCCGATTTTGAATGTTAAATGATTCAGTTACTTCAAATATCCCCTAAAACAGTTTTTCGGAGTTTTGAAGGTAGCAAAACTTACGGGAAAAATCTGAACAAAATTAAAAATAAAATGTTTGATGAACTACACAAAATAAATTCTGTCGCTTGGTTCTAAAAGGGCCAATGTCAGTAATTAATTTTTTTGTACAGCTTTATTTAAAATTTAATATTGACAAAACAAAACGCAGAATATTGACATTGGCCATTTTAACACAAAGCTACATACTGTGGCTTAGTGTTAAAATGGCCAATGTCAATTTTTTGCGTTTTGTTTTGTCAATATTAAATTTTAAATAAAGCTGTACAAAAAAGTGAAATATTGACATTGGCCCACTTAGAACCAAGTCACAAAATTAATATAGGTAGACCTGCAGCCATCTCCAAAAAAAAAGACCGAGACCCCTAAGAGTCTACAAAAAATAGATATATTTTGTAAAAGCCTCAACTATGCTTGTACATTTTTTGAAATTTTTAAATTAATTGCATCTCATCTAAAATAAAACAAGAAATTACGTTTTTTATGGAGAGGTGAGGGAGAAGGCGTGGTGGCTAAAAATTGCGCTAAGTCTTGTTTTCTAATCACATGAATGTAAAAAAATTGAATTCTGGGTGTGAGAACATTTTGCCTATCTTAACATGGGGTACACTTTAATTTATTTATCCCGTCCATAAGTAGAAAGTTTGATGCGCCACTGTCGACGTATGTGCCACTGAAAAGTGAGGGCATAGTGCTCATAATAATGTGTCTTCTGTTAGGTTCTACTATTTAAGTTATAGTCTCTTACGGTACCTAAAATGATTAACAAATTTTACCTATCCGGGCACTTAGTCTATGAATACCACTAGTGATTTTTGGGAAAGTCAATAGAAAAGGTGTACTATCACGAGGGTATCGAAATTTGTATCAACATTTAAGCAAAAGAAGCAACCAACCATTTTCATTCATTTCAATATTGTGAAAGAGCTAAGCATTGTCCATAAAAACGTTTAACAGACGACTTTCTTAGTTTGCTTTTTAAAATGAGATTTTCTAAATTAAATAATGTTTATAAACACAAATTTATTGCAAATTAAACCCGAAGGTAAGCCTTTTTTCGATTGTTTATGATTATTAAAATAAACAACAAATATGTTTAAAGTACATTAAATGTTTTAACCTTTACCAAAATCAAAACACGCCATTGAAAAAGTTATAATAAAAAACACTTATTTACAAAAAATTGTATGCCCCATTGCACTGGAGATAATTCTTTTTTTATTCACAGAGCAATTGTTTATAAACATTAAGGAGTGGAAATTTAGGTACTTTCTAATGAATGTTCAGTGTTTCGTTTAAAATTTAATTAGCTTTAATATATTTATAATTAACATTGTGGAAACTTGTTAAAATTAAAGAACCAAAAAAGGCCGCCGAGGACACATGGTGGGGGAAATTCCTTTCACTCTCATGAAAACTAAAAAATGAACTTTAGAACGGAGCGCGCTTGAAAAACTGCAATATCTCGGGTTCTTCACGACGCCGCACGGTGATCCTTTTTCATAATCTATGGTTGCAAAAGGTATAAAATTCATCTTCAAGTAATCGGTTGTAATGACACTCATTGAATACCTAGATAGCCAGGTAAACAAAATAAATCATTCTTAGAACTCAACTCCCACCTCGAAGTGAACAATTGAAACCGAAAGTTGTACTTCTTTACCGAACTTACGCTCAGTAGTTTCAGGCAATTTACCAGCGCCCGCGCTCTTTCAAAGTGAATTTAAGTGTACCTAAAACTGTTATTTTAATATCTTTTTGAAATGGAAGTCGATCGAACAGGTATATTTACAATATTATGAAACAATAGTTGTACCTTTGTTGATACAAAAAATATTTGATTGTAAAGATGATGATAGATTAGCACTAATATAAGAATTTGTAAAGATTTTAATAGAGTAGAACTTTTGGGATTGTTCGGTATTTTTGCTAAACTATTTTTTTATTGTTACTTTATTTATTTATCTCTCAGAAAAAGTTACTCTTGTGTGCTTGAACGTGCCCTTTCTATATTTTTTAATTTTTGTAGGTTCTTGTATTTTACATATACAACAATGTTTTACCTGTATACGAATTTTCAGTCCCTTATATTTAGTCTAAGAGCTGGGAGAGGATTTTGTGCGTGATAAGTAATATGGAAAAACTATACGGGGATATATTGAATTAGTTGTGTACGACTTTCCTCAACGGCCGGAAACCAGAGTGGGGGCGAGGGTAGTTATAAGAGGTCAAAGTCGCGGTTTTTATTTTTTCTTTTGTGACGCTCATGATGGAGATAGTGCACCAAAATTTTTGAATAAGTAGATCATGACATTACTAAGTAAAATCTCCAGGGGCGGAACGCTGCTTGGCGGGCAAATGTTGTGATCCGTCACAAAAAAATAATACAAACTGTGATTTTGACCCCTTAAAACTACCCTCATCCCCAACTCTGGTTTCCGCTCCTGGAGATTTTGCTTAGTTACGTCATGATCTACTTACTCCCAAATTTTGATTCACTATCTCGATCACGAACGTCACCAAAATCCTTTATAATTTTTATATTCACTCCTGCCCCCACCCCTTTGTCGGCACGCAACGTTCCGCCCCTGCAGATTGTACTTACTTACATCATGACCTACTTATTACCATATTTTGGTGCACTTTCTCGATCATGAGCGTCACAAAAAAAAATAATAAAAACCGTGATTTTGACCCCTTATAACTACCTTCGTCCCCCACTCTCGTTTCCGGCTCTGGGGATTTTACTTAGTTATGTCATGGTCTACCTATTACCAAATTTTGGTGCACTATCTCAGTCACGAACGTCGCAAAAAAACCCTTTATATTTTTTATATTCACCCCTACCCCCATTTCTTTGTCGGCCACGCAGCGTTCCACCCCTGGAAATTTTACTTAGTTACACGTCATGACCTACTTATTCCCAAATTTTGGTGCACTATCTCGATCATGAGCGTCACAAAAAAAATAATAAAAACCGCGACTTTGACCCCTTATAACTACCCTCGTCCCCCACTCTAGTTTCCGGCCGTTGGGGAAAGTCATGTGCACAACTAATTCAACATATTCCCGTATAATTTTTGCCATATTACTTATCACGCACAAAATCCGCTTCTATTTCTCCGAATAATTGTGGTGTAATTTTTTTGCAACCATAGATCGTCAGAAAGGACCACTGTGCGCCGCGCCGACGGTATGTAACTCACTATATTCAAAAATTGACCTTTCGCTGAGTTTTTCAAAAATGCTGTCGTAGTTGCTGATAATGTATCTGTTTCAGTTTCGTCCGGCCACCCGGTATAAATATACATCTATTTTTTTGCCATTAAATAAAAGTCTCCTCAGTTCTATATTCAATATTAACTCACATTAAACAATGAAACTAATTTTTTCATTCGAAACTACCCCGTAACTAAACACCACTATTGCCGAACATTGTATTTGATGTTATAGAGGTAAGAGAGTTGTCTTCTGATTGTTCTCTTATTTATGTTTGGACTAAGTGTACAGTAGACCCTGATTGATGTTCACTTCAATTGTTTAACTTCATCCATAGCCACCTGTTATTCGACTGTTTACTCCTTAGCTTACTTCGATGCACTTCAAAGGGAGAATCCGAAGGGATAATTCCTTAATTATGAAGAGGAGTAGCAGACGGGTTGTATGAAATTTTAGTTATTTTCTCTTTTTCAGTACTTACTTCATGTAGACAGTGATAATTAAGTCTTATAAAGGACACGTATGAAACATAAGGAATGTGACAAAAATTCAATTGATATACTTGCTTTTTTGGTAATTTTCTACAATCTTTAAACATAATGTTTGTCTTTGTCTGAAAAATAGTACAATCTTATATTGGTTTACCATATTTATGTAACTAAAGTTATTAGTAAACTACCATTTATTGGTAAATAAAACGAAATTGGTAAGTTTTGATGGACGCAATTGGAATAGATCTTTCGTTGTTAAGTTACTGAGTTGTAAAGTGATTTTAAAGATGACAACTAAAAAGGATATAAAAAAAGCTGCATTTGTTATTCTTCTTCTTCTTCTTCTTGTAGAGGCTATTCGTTTGGCATGTTGGCGACTATCGTGTCAGTCTGTAATTTGCACAAAGCTGCTCTTAAAAGATTTGTAGTTGTTATGTTAAACCATGAGGCAACAACGCATTGTGCGAAATAAAAGTGTTAAACATTTTCACCAGAGTTTATTCCGATTTTTGAGGTAATAGTGCGAAATAAAATATTAACTATATGCGAACATTTGTATAAGGTCATAAACTATCTAAAGTGCAAAAAATAGTGGCAAAAATCGGCCTATAAGTAACTTATAGAACATTTTATTTTAATCAAAACAAACGACATTTTATAAATTCCAGTTCTTTTGACAACAGATAAGAGAACAAGTCTTGATCAAATTAAAAGCGACGTTGCCGGTTTTCCAAAAAGTTTTAAAAATCCAAGAAAGGAAATCAATCAATTAATAATAAACTAAGTAAACAAGATTTCGAAGTAAAAAGAATTTTAATATATTTAAAGTCATACTCAATTATTGCTTGAGAAGTTCTAGAGCCTTCGCCGGGTCGACTGGGGAACTAGAGCTTATCGCTTGCTTTAATATAGAGTACAAATACATAAAAAATGGTGGATAGTGATAATGATTACACCTCAGAAGACAGTAAAAAGAGAAGTCTAGAGATAGATGCAGACAATATTTTTAACAAGAGCAAGAAACTATCCAGAACACCAACCAAACAACAGAAAGATGAAAACAAAATTGATCAGCTTTTAAAAATGATGCAAAATTTAACAGATCAAACACAAAGTTTAACATCGGAGGTAAAAGGAATAAAAGAAGAACAACGAGAATATAGAAATGACCTCCGAGAATTAAGAAAAGAAATAAATGAATTCAAACAAAGTAACCAACAACTACAAAAAGAAAATGATGAAATGAAACAGGAACTAAAGATAGTGAAAATGAAGGTAGAAAAGTTCGAGAAAGAGAGAAAAGCTAACAATGTTATTGTCCAGGGTCTACCGATGGATACAAATAACCCAAATGTAGTCAATGAGGTTATGGCAGATTTCGTGGAAAGAGAATTAGGTATTAAAGTAGAAATAGAAGAAGCTTATAAAATAGGGGACAAAACATGTCTTGTAAAACTAAAAAACAAAAATGAAAAAATAAAAATTATGAAGAACAAAAACAAACTAAGGAATTCAAAGCCGGAAATATATATCAATAACGATCTAACGCAAGAAGAGATGAAAATACAACAAGAAATACGGAGAATTGCAAAATTTCAAAAAGAAAACGGTAAGAACACTAGAGTAGGTTATCAAAAATTAATTATTGACGGGACTGAATGGAAATGGAACAAAGAGAAGAATGAACTGGAAAGGGCAAAGCAGGACACGCCAAAAAACTGATAAAAAAACAAATATTGGATACAACACAAAAAACGGACACGAAAATGGCAAAGAAAAAGGACCTGAACAGATTAGATAAAATAAAACATACGAACACAAAAAAATATAATAAAAAACCGAAAAAATGTGATCAACTAAAAATAAGTACGTGGAACATCAGAACAATGCTTGAACCAGGAAAAATGCAGGATATCGTCTCAGAACTAGAAAGATACCAAATTGATATTGCAGTGATTCAAGAAATCAGATGGGCAGGTCAAGGAGAAATAAATAGAAAAAACTACACACTACAGTACTCGGGACATGAAAAACAAGGTCAATATGGAGTTGCTTTCATAATTATGGGAAAAATAAAAAATAACATTATGCAATTTAAACCAATAAATGAACGTATGGCTTACCTGAGAATTAACGCCAAACCATTTAATATATCAATCATAAACGTATATGCCCCAACTGAAAGTGCTACTGCGGAGGAAAAAGACAAATTGTATGAGGAACTCGAACGAGAAATGGAGAAGTTACCTAGAGAAGACACAATACTGGTAATGGGAGATTTTAATGCCCAAATAGGTAAGGAAGACTACATTAACCAAGTAGCAGGTAAGCACACAATACACGAAAAAACTAACGACAATGGCCAACGATTATGTAATCTAGCATCTAGTACCAATATGATTATCGTCAGTACAAAATTCGAACATCCCAAATACCATAAAGTGACGTGGATTTCCCCAGACCAAAAAACATGGTCACAAATAGACCATATTCTGATTACAAGAAGGAAGCAAACATCGGTAACAGACGTGAGGTCCTACAGAGGTGCACATGCAGACACAGACCATTTTATGGTGACTGCAAAAGTAAGACAAAAAGTCAAAAGAACACTAAAAAACACGACAACAAAAAATAAATGGCACGTAGAAAAACTGAATACTCCAGACATAAGGATTAAATATGCTGATGACATGAACAAAAAACTGAAGGAACAATCTAAACCTACAAAGGATATAGAAACAGAATGGAGAAATATAAAAAAATGTATAAATGAAACAGCGGAAGTACACGTAGGGATAAAAAGAAACAAAAAAAGACAAGAATGGTATAATGAAGAATGCCATAAAATGTTAAAAAAGAAGGTAGAAATGAGACAAATGTGGATAAGAACAAATAGACAGGATTATAGGGAAGAATACAATATAATAAGGCATGCATGTAAGAAAAAAATAAGGAAAATTAGACGTGAGTGGTTGGATGATAAGATAAAAGAAATAGAAAAAGAGAGTAAGAACAGAAACACAAAAGAATTCTATAAGAAAATTAGTGAGCAGAACAAAACGTTTAAAGGAAAGATAAAAAGCATAAAAGATAAAAATGGAAAAGTATCAGAAAACGATGAAGAGTATAAAGAAATTTGGACTAACTATTTTAAAGAATTATTAACAGAACAACAAGATCAAGACCTAAATGAAAACAGAGGAGAAGAGACAATGATGTTAGGAAACCAGCTACAAATACCAACAAAAGAGGAAGTTGGGGAAATTATTAATAGCAGCCGTAATGGTAAAGCCTCAGGATCGGACTGTATCAATATGGAGCTTATAAAATATGGTGGTGAAGAATTAAAAGATAGATTATACAATTTAATAAAAGACATATGGGACGAAGAAAAAATGCCGGAAGAATGGTACAAAGGACAAATTATCACGATTCATAAAAAAGGAGATCAACAGATGTGTAAAAACTACAGAGGACTGACGCTATTAAACACAGCATATAAAATCATGTCCGCCTTAATACAACGAAGACTGACCGAAGCTACCACGAATATCATAGGACACTATCAATGCGGATTTGTTAAGGGAAAGTCTACAACAGATGCCATACATACAGTTAAACAAATTATGGAAAAAGCTCATGGATATAAAATAGAAATTGAACTGCTTTTTATAGATTTTCGACAAGCATTTGATACAATAAATAGATCAAAACTAATGGTAGCTCTGAAAGAAATGGGAATACAACATAAATTAAGAAGATTAATACAAATGACAATGAGTAGAACTGTAGTTAGTATAAAAACTCAAGTAGGCGACACAGAAGAATTTGTCATCAATAAAGGGGTGAGACAAGGAGATTCATTATCAGCAACTCTGTTTAATCTTGCCCTAGAATACGTCGTCAGGAAGATCAACAAAGGCACCCTCCGAACGAGAGAAGGACAAATAATAGCATACGCTGATGATATTGTGCTAATAACAAAAAATAGAAAAACAATGGAACGAATGTTAAACGAAATGGTAACAGAAGGAAAAGTAATGGGATTAAAAATAAACCAAGAGAAAACTAAAATAATGAGATTTGACAAAAACTTTGAAAACAGAAAGGTTAGAGTAGGAGAATACACTTTTGAAGAAGTCGAAAAATTTAAATATTTAGGAATATTAATAACAAACAATGGAGAAAGAGAAACCGAAATCAAAGAAAGGATTATTACAGCAAATAAGAGCTTCCATGCAAATAAAAAATTACTTAAAAATAAGTTATTGAGTAAGAAATCAAAAATGAAAGTATACAAAACAATAATTCGACCGACGATGATGTATGCAGCCGAAACTCTTAGCATGACAAAAAAACAAGAGGAAAACCTTAGAATACAAGAAAGAAAAATACTAAGAGCAATATTAGGACCAATAAAAATAAATGACAATGAATTTAGACAAAGAACGAACCTTGAGTTACTGGAAGAAATTGAGGAGGATATAGTATGTAAAATAAAACAGCAAAGAGCAAAATGGCTAGGACACATATGGAGATCCGGATCAACTACGACGATATACTCAATATTGGAATGGACACCAGCTGGCAAAAGAAGACGTGGAAGACCAAGATCTACATGGTTACAAGAAGTAGTAAGTGATCTCAACAATGCGGGCATACGACATTGGAAAGGGAAAACCAGAGACAGGAAAGAGTGGAGAAAAATAACAGAGAAAATTAAATAACGAACATGAGGACTGATCTACCTCAAAACATAGATCTAGAGAGCGTAAGCGGCGTAACCCCTAAAGGGGTGTTTAGCCACTATATATATATGTTAAACCATGTACTTAGATTTTTTAGCCAGTAAACCCTTGCCCCTCCCGGTCCTTGTTTTCCTTCTACTTTTCACTGTTGGATTATTTGCAGCAGTCCAAATCTCTCTTTGTTCCTCATGATGTGACCGAGGTATTCGATTTTGGCTGTTTTTATTGTGGGTAACAGCTCTTTTTCTTTTTGTATTCTCAACAAAACACCCTGATTAGTAACGTGATAGGTATATAATATATTCAGGATTCGACGCTAAAGCCACATTTCGAAAGCCTCAAATTTCTTGCAGATGATGGCGTCTGTGAGAGTCCACGAATGGTCTCCGTACAACAGTATAGGAAAAATATAACATCGAAGTAACCTGATTTTTATGGGTATTGATAAATAATGATATTTGAATAGCTTAGGCATTTTGTCAAATGTAGATCTTACTTTCTCTATTAGTGGAGTCACTGAAGGTTTTTACCTCCGATTTCGTTGAACCTTCATCGATTTTCATGAACATTGGTGTGTAGTTAGAAAATACTTCAAGGAACAAAGGTGACATGATTCCAACTTGCGCTTTTACCCTGAGGGTGGATGCCACCCCTTATAGGGGGTGAAATTTTTTTTATTAAAAATAAAACCAGAAATCGTTAGAGGGCCAACTTCTAAGCAAAAGTTGTTATATAAAATTATTAACATAAATCAATACTTTTTGAGTTATTAAATATCAAAGATTTTATTTTTCCTTAAAAAAATGCATGTTTTAAAGCAGTTTTTCACGTATTACTCAAAAACTATAAGCTTTTGTTAAAAAATTATAATTACCAAAATTAAAGAAAATAAAAAATTTAATACACTGCCTACTTAAAGAACTAAACTAATGTTATTTCAAAGTGAGTTATGGGTAATTGAAAGTATATTTTTTTCGACGATTACTCAAATCTAAGTATTCAAGCTTACATAACGGTAAAACGATGAATTTTATAGAATTTATTTGTTAAGCACTAGTCAAAGTACTTTTGAATACCTATCAAATGAGCTCCAGTAGAAGTTAATAGCATTAAATTTAAGCAAGTTATGATGAAAATAAGAGAACCCTTTCGATTTTTTTAGGAAAAAGTGAAAAATAAAACATACGCCATTTCCACAAAAATTAAAATTTGTGGTAATCCCCACAAAAATTTCTTTAGGTTAACATAGTTAATGATTTCAACAATTTTGACCGGTTTAGAATGCATATTTTTGAAAAAAAGGTATGATTTAAAAAAATCAGAATTTTTAATATTATCGTACCTTTCATTTTCTTTTGATAATAACTCCAAAAATACTCAATATTCGTAAAAAATTATATATAACCAAATTTTATTTTTTTCTGTTCCAAATACTCTACCCATTTTACTATTTCCGTAGAGTAAAAAATAACCGAGATAGAAACGTTTAAAATTTCAATTTTGCTGCGAGAACCATGTAACCGGGGCCGTTTAACCTTCTATTTTTTAAAAAGTAAGAGGTTTAAAAGATTAAGTTCGACGTTTTTTAATGACTCTTGGAATCAATTTTGATTATTGTTTAGGTGAACCTCATATCTTAAAAATTAACGGAGTTAATATAGAGTTATTTACAAAAGAACAATAACATTTTTTGGAAAAAAATTTAAAAGTTAAAATTTTGAAACATTTTTGGTGTATAAATTTTAATGCTATCAACTTGTTCGAGGGCTTATTTGATAGATATTTCTAAGAACTTTGACAAATGTTTAATAAGATTATGTTATAAAATGCATCATTTTCCCGGTATTTAAGCTTAAATACTTAGATTTGTGTACTCGAAGAAAGAAATATACATTCAATTACCTATAACTCACTTTTAGATATTATTGAAAGGTTTTTCGAGTAGGGAGTTTATTTGATTTTTTATTAGCCTTAATTTTGATAATTATAACTTTTTTGTAAAAACTTATAGTTTTTAAATTATTTATGAAAAATCGGAAAAGAACATGCATTTTTCTCACAAAAAAATAAAATCTTTGATCTTTAATAACTCAAAAAATTTTGATTTATTTTAATAACTTTATATAACAAATTTTGCTTATAATTTGTCCCTATATCGAATTGTGGGGTTATTTTTAATAAAATAATTTTCACCCACGAGGAGGGGTGGCATCCAACCCCAGCGTAAAAGCGCAAGTTGGCACCATGTCACCTTTGTTCCTTGAGATATCCTCTAACCACTCACCAATTTTTTTTTATTTTATTTAAAACTTACAAACACCACCTAGGTAGTAATTACATGTAAGAGTGCTCATTACTTGGTATAACAATATACACACAAAAAGTACAAAAAAATACAATATACACACAAGTACAAAATAAAAGTACAGAAAGTAAACACATTAAAAAAAAGACACAAGTTAATAAAATTTTAAAATTGAGCCCATTACTTATCTATTGATGATAACATTTTTTAATATCCCTTACACTGCAGTTAAAGAGGTCTATATCACAGATATTTATTAATGCATTACACTGATATTGCATATAGTTTATTATTGCACAAGGATTATATGGACTACAAGAAAATAGGTCATTACTGTTTACTCTTAGGTTGACCTTTGGCACATGAAACCTAATAAAATTGATCAAACCACATGTCTTATATTTAACATTGTTAATAATATTATGTATAAACACAACACAATGCATATTTCTTCTTTGCTCTAATGACTGCAAGCCAAATATTTGAAGCAATTCTTTTGATGGCGTAAGGTGACTATACACATTGTATTTCTTAAGGTATAAATACCTTAGAAATCTTTTTTGTACCTTTTCTATATGATTAATATGAAATTTGGCTTCAGGAGCCCATACCACTGATGCATATTCCAAGTTTGGTCTGACTAAAGCGTTATATAGTCTAATGGTTGTGTTTATACTAAAGTGTTTGGAATTTCTTATTACAAATCCCAATATTTTGTAGGCCTTATTAACAATATGTATATAGTGTTCATTAAATTTCATGTTAGCCTGTAGGTATATTCCCAAATCTTTACATTTGGTTTTCCTAGATACTACACAGTTGTCAATTCTATAATTATTTTGAATGTAGTCGATTTTGCGAGTAAAAGATATGACTCCACATTTCTTAATATTCAAGATCATATTGTTGTCCCTAAACCATTCTATAACTGAGGTCAGGTCCTCCTGTAGTAACTGACAATCATTTGGATTATGTATAGTCTTAAAAAGCTTAAAATCGTCAGCATAGATCAAACTAGAAGAAAATTTAAGAGATTGTGGTAGCGAGTTGACAAAAATTAAGAAAAACAAAGGCCCTAAGTTGCTCCCTTGGGGGACACCAGATGTAGCCTGAAATTTATCTGAAAAACACCTACCAATTTTGACTCGTTGAAACCTTGATTCCACATACGATTTTATAAATGTACAAGCATCAGGCGAAAAACCAAACTCATTCAATCTCGATAAAAGAATGCCATGGTCAACCATATCAAATGCCTTTGAGCAGTCAGTCATTATTAGATCTAATTGGAGTTTATTATTTATTGCCTCACTAGCAAAATTAGACAGAATGCACAGATTACTAGTTGTGGATAACCCAGGCAAGAAACCATGTTGTTCTGGAGCAAATTCATTTTCAAAATTTTTCAGTATATTCATATAGAGAATAGATTCAAATATTTTAGCCAGGGAATATTTACCAATTTTCATGCAAATGATCTGTGAATTTGTGAACTGATCTGTGATTTTCTAAATTTATGGATTGCTGTATAGAATTTTATAAGATTAGATATACAAGCCAGTAACAATTTTCAAGGCCGTTGAAGATGTGTTTTAATTGAGCACGCCTCGTAATGTCTGACAACATTTAGTTGATTATTATTAATTATCCATTAATGAAGATGTGTGATTAAAGTACGTAATAATAGCTAATAAACGGATAATTTTTAGTAACGACACTGCAAAGAAACAAGGGGTTAAAAAGGGGCCAGAAGGAAGGGGAGGCAGAACTCGAGCGGTGTGTGCCAGGACGTTAGGGGTTCGAGGAGAAAAGGGGGGCGGCGAGAGGCTTCGTGTACAGGCACATCACATGTTAAGTCCTTAATACGTGCAGAGACAAAGTAACTCTACTGTAAAGCCAACTCGTTGCTGCTTTTGACAACGCGACATCGCTAATTAAATATATTATTATAAATATGGCCCTTTTGTATAAGGGGGGTGAAAAATACAAGATTATTCGTTTATGTGAGCTTTTAAGCTAACATCATGCCATCGTCAGGGATGTTTCTCTGATTTCTGGTCGCTGTGTCTTTACCAAAGATTACGCCAAACAATTTTATTTCTTTTTTTTTGCGGATTTGTATATATTCTCAGTTTTTTGAATTTTATTTATGTCTACCTAATATTTTTTTTATTTTAAAAAATATTTGGCAAATATGAAAATAAACTCTAGTAGTTTTTAAGCCATACGCTTTCAAGCAAAATTATCGATAATTTTGACGCACTTGTGTAATTACCCCCGATTGTTTCATTCATAGGAGCTTCTGACCAATAGAAAGCTACAGAAATAAAAATTAAACTGAAAATTCCACACCTGTAATTTTGAACCAATCAAAATACGTTATTTTGACAGATCACCATGGCAACGGAGGTATTTTATCGGAAATTTTTTGCTCGTGGGGTACCCAACAGCGAATTATAGTGGAAATTTTTTGACGTTTACAATAACAGAACATTTTTGACAGACTGGTTTTTATTTGTTTACATAATTTAGTTTTGATTCATTTTAGTTACAAAGCTAAGATGTTTTCTATATTCTTCGGACACCTCCTCTCTTCTTAATGGCGAAAATGCAGGACTTTGAATGTTTTCAATTAAGTTTCTATGTCTAATAAAATATATATAATATTTAGACACTAATTTATTTACCTTTTTCCCATTCAGTACTTTCAATTTTGCGTAGTTTAGACAAATACGCCAAAAAATAATTTTCTATCACTTGTAGTTACTCAAAACTTATGTAAAATTGAAGAATATACTATTTTCTATCTTGAAATGGTATTCCCATGCAACTACAATGAGTAGAAATTACGAATTTGAAAGCCTAAATAATTGCTGACAAAGGTATGGCGCGCTATTAATCTGTTCATGCAGCTTTGGATTTTCAAATGCAAATTTGGTGTGGAATTTTCTTACCGAATACCATGCGAAGTCAAATTAATATCCGGAAATTTTTTTTTGAGCATGAATATTTTTAGAAAATTTCCCTCGTCTGCGACTCGGGAATTTTTCAAAATATTCATGATCTCAAAAAAATTTCCGGAAATAATTTGACCTCTAGTGGTATTACTAGTGATAATTTTTGATAATATCCCGTCGTCAAGTATATTACGTCAGATGCCCTTCGTTGCTACGAAAAAATACATTCAGTGACATTAATGACAATTAATGTTTTAAAAATTATAATAGTGATGACTTTCAACCGTCAAATATTTATAACAACTGTGTGTTTAATTGTACTAATTTGTACTTACATAAATAAATTACAATAAAATTTTGGTTTTGAACAGTTTTATTCATGAAATAATCGCAACAAATTGCACTCGATCTCTAAAATTATTATCGAATTTTTGCCCTCGTGACAGTTTGACATAATTCCGAAGTGAAATTAAAACTGTCAAAGTATCACTCGAGAAAAATTCGATAATTTTCGAGCTCTTGTGAAATTACTACTGATAATTTCCCGTCGTCAAGTATTTTACGTCAGATGCCCTTCGTTGCTACGCAAAAATATATTCAGTGGCATTAATGACAATAATTGGACCGCGTTATGTAATAGCGGATTAAGCACCAAAATGTAGTTTTGAGATAAATCGGTTTAAAGATTTTAAATTTGTTTTTGGTACTATTTCTAAAATATAGTACTGACATGTTTCATATTTAATATATTAATGCAAATGTAAATAGACTTTTACATGTGTTTAAAATTTTTTAAAAATAATTTATATTTTAAAAGTTATTCGATCAAATGTCGCTTAATTCGTTAATGATTTTTTAAGATATGCATGAGTTAAGATCCGAATACCGGATTAAGAAACATATTTGGCGCTTAATCTGATGTTACCTTACAAAGGATGTCTTTTAATTCGATATCTTTAACATTAGTAAATATGTTATGTTTTGTAATAAAGAATTAACCGACTATTCGTGGCGCTTGATTCGTTATTACACTTACAAAGATGCGGATTTTTGTTTTTGACAATGGATTATGTACCATTATTGGCGTTTAGTTCGATATTACAAATCCTAGTGTGGGAGTTTTTTTAAGAAAATAAAAAATGTCGCTTAATACAGGCATTTAAGAACAGCTTTTTTTTTAATTTTTTTACAAAAAACATATTTTTATACATAGATTTGCACCCTAGCTGCAAGAGGGCACTATTATCTCGATTTTGGACTTTTGGCGGTTAATCCGTTATTACATAACGCGGTCCAATTGATGATTTATAACTTGTCACAGAGAACAACAAGAAACAGGTTTGGCAAATATTCAGGCGAAGATATCAATAAAATATTAGTTAAAATGATTTAAAAAGACAGTTTTATTCATAAAATAATCTTACCGAATTGCTCTCGAGCTCAAATTATCGACTTGTTTTGCCCTCATAACACTTGACATAATTTGACACTTTGACAAATTAAAACTGTCCAAGTGTCACTCGGGATACAAATCGATAATTTTAGAGCTCTCGTGTAATTACTACTCACAATTTACTCATAAATATTAAATTCTGTTAAATACAGTCGACTCGCGTTAATTCAAACCTGCGATAATTTGAAACTCTCTATAATTCAAACTTATCACGAGTTCCCTACAAAATCTCTTTATATTTCGAACTAAATCAATACATTTTTATGCACTTGGTAATTCGAACGAAAAAAATCATTGCTATGTGACAAAACGACGCGTTAATTCGAACTCATCGGCGTCCAACACTCGACAATTCAAAGTTGCAGAGAGAAAGAGGCGAAAAGATTGTAGTAAGTACAGTTTTCAAACTTGTTTCAACGCGCCTTTGTTTCAGTTAAGGAAGCAAAATCCTCATTTGATACCTTGTCTACAGAACGAAAGTGATGAAAAAGCATTTCAGGCACTTTTTCTCTTAAAAAAATTATTGAGCTGTCTGAGCAGCAGCAATGTGCTTTGAAGCAAAGCAGTATAATAGAGTTTTTTCGAAAGATTGATTAATTCACATTATGAATACATACAAGTACCTACGCGAATGTACCTCTAAACCTTTGTCAAATAATAATTGATCAACACTTAATAACTCGGAAGTTTTATTTATTTTCTCTCACAAATTTCGAACCATTTGATATGACAAACACTCAATAATTCGTAATATTTTAAGAGTCCCTCGAGTTTCGAATTAACGAGAGTCGACTGTATACGTATTTAAGGAATTTTACTAAATGTTCAATTTTACTATTTTCTTCTAAGATATCACTTGTTGATCCGATGATGTGGTTGGTTTGTCTCTGCAAGTGGTATCGTGGACACTCTGCAACGACAGCTTAACACTGAGTGGAACAAGACAGTTGCCACATAAAAGGGATTAGTGTAACCAATTGTATGTCCGTTGGTAAGCCGGGTATGTCCTAGACTACGATAGTATCGTATTAGTCCTGTCGCCAGGGGGGGTACAACGGCCTCCTTAATTCAGATGGACTTACCCAAGTTTTTTTTATATATTTTGACCCGTAGAATACGAATTTTTTGGGTAACAGTTGATCCGGATGTCGATAAGATTGTTATAGACAAAGAACTTGAGGAATTACATAACAGCGATTTCTCGCAAAACAAAACATCTTTTTGTATTTTTTGGGTCATTTTAAGCAAAAAATATTTCTACAAGTTTTTTCGTAGAATGCATAGTTTTCGAGATAACCGCGGTTGAACTTTCAAAAAATCGAAAAATTGCAATTTTTGAACCCAAATAACTTTTGATTAAAAAATAAAGTAGCAATTCTGCTTACCGCATTTGAAAGTTTAAGTCAAATTATATCGGTTTTGATTATTTTCATTGCTAAAAATTAATTTTTTTATTGTTAAAATAATCTATAAACACATAGTGTTTCCCGTGCCTAATACATGCGTTTTAACGTATGCTACGTAGAAATTGCCTCGCTTGCACTCGTAGCTACTCTACCTACTCGTTCGATTTTAAATGAGAAATCATTGAAAACATCACTCACATACTAGGTGTTTGTAGCTTTGTTTAACAATAAAATAATAAATTTCTAGCAATGAAAATAATCAAAACCGATATAATTTGACTTAAACTTTCAAATGCGGTAAGCAGAATTGCTACTTTATTTTTTAATCAAAAGTTATTCGGGTTCAAAAATTACAATTTTTCGATTTTTTGAAAGTTCAACCGCTGTTATCTCGTAAACTATGCATTCTACGAAAAAACTTGTAGGAATATTTTTTGCTTAAAATGACCCAAAAAATACAAAAAGATGTTTTGTTTTGCGAGAAATCGCTGTTATGTAATTCCTCAAGTTCTTTGTCTATAACAATCTTATCGACATCCGGATCAACTGTTACCCAAAAAATTCGTATTCTGCGGGTCAAAATATATAAAAAAAACTTGGGTAAGTCCATCTGAATTAAGGAGGCCGTTGTACCCCCCCTGGCGACAGGACTATATATAATATCATAAGAGAGAAAATTTTGCCGGCAATATTTTCGACTAGTATGAAAGTTTGTTGCATGGAAATTTTCGCGAATTAAATTTTGACAGTTAAATCACGGGATGTCAGTCGAGCGATTTTGTCAAAATTTTATAATCGAAATTTGCCAAAAGGCAACAAACTTGAATAAAACTAGAAGAAAATTTTGCCGGTAAATAATTTTTTCTAGAATGATATTCGACAAGATTAAAAAAAACGAAACAATTAATGCACCATATCAACGAAACATCATAATCTTTATTTATTATTTGTTAACAATATTAAAAATATACCATTATTATAAGCTACGGTGGTTTGCCCATTCTTTTCTACCAAAGCATGATTTTGTGTGTTATTGACCTGTAGCATTTGGAAACTCGAAGGTTCAGTTTCATTTGTTGTTCTGAGATTTTCGATCAACTTCTAGTGGTGACTGGAATCCAGCTGCAGATGTGGTTTTAGAGAACTTGCATTTGAGTGACCTGTTAATTTAATTAACTCCTGTTCAGAAACATATTGCTTGAATAAGGCTGGCACAGATGAAAATCGATGAGAATGGTTTGTTATTTTACGTTTTTTTGTGTCTATTCCAATTTTTTCAGCTGATATTTTTGTCCACTTAGATACAGTGTTGATTCCAAGTGGACAGTTTTTGAACCAAGATCCATCCTTCCAGTTGGGGTGAACGGTAAGAAAGGATCTGTCTGATAAAATCTTTGGTCCCCTTTTTTCCTCGCTTTTTTCCATTAATTTCAAAAATAATCTAACTGGGCATTAATTTTCGTTTGATGAATACCAGCCATTTTTTGCTGCCTGCCAAACTTTTCGAACCGTCTTGATTTGTTTTGGAAAAAATGATGGTGTATTCAATTAGGCCCTTAAATTCTCTCATAACATCATATTCCTTCTGGAAAAACGGCAGTTTTTCCAGAAAGATTCTTGCAGTTTACGGCCTCATTGCCTTTCCAAGCAAGTTCAAATGAGCAAATAGTCTGGGCTGATTATCGGAGAATAGGCCATTTTTGAGAAAAGTTAGTTAAGTTTTGGGAAGGATGCAGAAGGCAACGGGGAACCACTGCATTAAAGACTCATAGAGTACCCCTAGTTAAGTCATTACGGTGTACACCAAAAATAGTGGAAACTCTACTGATCATGGGAATCGGATACCAAGATCCGGCAGAGAGAGAAAAGCACAAGACTACAAGGCTCACTCGGTCGTAAACCTGCATAATCCTTGTACAAAAATGCAGAAACCAACAACTTTAAGAGTTGCAACGTGGAATGTGAGAAGTTTGTTCTCTGCAGGAAAACTGGATAATGTTGAACAAGAAATGAATAGACTAAACATCGTTGTTTTAGGAATCAGCGATACACAATGGCCAGGATCCGGGAAATGTTCAACACGAAATGATGGCGTATTTTATTACTCCGGAATCGACAACAACACCCATCGGTACGGAGTTGGAATCATCATTTCAAAGAAATGGAAAAATTCTCTGATTACCTGTACTCCTTACTCAGAACGCTTAATATTAATACAAATTAAAGAAAGACATAACTTAATAAATCTTATTCAAGCCTATGCACCAACAGCAGATAAAGATGACGATGAAATCGAACAATTCTACAACGACTTAGAAGAAATGCTGAAAGTAATAAAAAAGCAACACATTAACATACTAATGGGCGATCTTAATGCCAAGGTCGGTCAAGGTAAGGTAGGAGAACATGTAGGAAACTATGGACTTGCAAACAGAAACGACAGAGGAGATCGATTGATTCAATTTTGCCAGAGCGAAGGCTTCGTAATAACAAAAACCCTTTTTAAATTACCTCCTCGGCGATTATATACATGGACATCTCCACAACATACCAAAGAAAAAATAGTGAGAAATCAAATAGACTACATTCTGATAGCAAGGAGGTATCGTAATGCTGTTAAATGTACTAAGACGTACCCAGGAGCTGATATAGGCTCAGATCATAATCCGGTAGTTACTGTGATAGAGGCGAGACCAAAAAAGATAAGGAGACCACAAAGAAAGACACTAGATTTAGTTAAACTTAGAAACAAAAATATACAACAAGAAACAGGAGAAGAAACAAATGAAAACCTCAGTTCAGTGCAACAACAAATTAACGATACAGATAACGTTAACCAAAAATTAAAGTACATAAATACAGCTATACAAACAGCAGGAAAGGAACATCTGACAAAAACGACAACAAAGAACAAGGGGTGGATGACACAGGACATACTAGACTTGATGGAACAAAGAAGAAATATGAAGAATTACCTAGACAAATACAAAGAAATAAACAAACACATAAAAAAGAGAATAAAAGAAGCCAAAGAGGCGTGGATTAAAGAATAGTGTGAAGAAATGGAAACCTATGAGAAAAAGTACGATGCGTTCAATATGCACAAAAAAGTAAAAGAGATAACAGGAAGCATAAAGAAATGCCAAATAGGTAAACTTAAAGACAAAGATGGAAACCTTATTGTAGATCTAGAGAATAAAATAAAAAGATGGACAGAATACCTGAATGAATTATTTGAAGACGATAGAAACAACTTAACTCAGATAATCAATGCAACTGGGCCAGACATATTGAAAGAAGAAGTAGAATACGCAATAAGAAACGCTAAAAATGGAAAAGCAAACGGACCTGATGAAATCCCTACAGAACTGCTGAAGCTTTTGAATGTTCAATCCGTAACCATAATATTGCATATATTCAATACAATATACAGTACTGGTATAATATCACAAGAATGGTTGCTGTCTACGTTTGTCACCATACCGAAGAAAACTAAGGCAGTGCAATGTTCAGATCATCGAACAATCTCCTTGATGAGTCACCTGCTTAAATATTTCTTAGAGTCATCCACAACCGAATCTATCAAAAACTAGACATCGATATTAACGATACACAGATGGGATTCAGAAAAGGATTAGGTACAAGGGATGCTCTCTTTGCCCTGAACGTTCTAACACAGAGATGCCTAGATGTTAACCAAGAGGTACACGCCTGCTTTATAGACTTTGAAAAGGCCTTTGACAAAGTACGCCACAGTAAACTCAAAGAAATCCTGGAGAGTAAGAACATTGACACCAGAGACATACAAATAATATTAAATCTGTACTGGAATCAGCGAGCTAATATAAAAATAGAAGACCAAACATCGGACGAAATAGAAATACGTAGAGGGGTACGACAGGGTTGTATATTGTCACCGCTCTTGTTTAATATCTACAGCGAACAAATATGCCAAGAAGCTCTCTCATATGCAAACGAAGGGATAATAGTCAATGGAGAAGTTATCAATAACATTCGATATGCTGACGATACTGTGATAATGGCAAGAACAGCGGAAGATCTACAACATCTAGTTGAAAGTATGAATGAGATATGTAATAACTACGGCATAAGGATGAACGTCAAAAAAAAACAAATATATGACCTTCAGTAAGAATCCAATAAATGACACTAGTATCACAATAAACGGTACCCAACTTGAAAAAGTAAACGAATACAAATACTTGGGAATCCATATCAATGAAACAGGTGACCAAAATCACGAGATAAAAAGACGTATTGAAATTGCCAGGTCTACTTTTATAAAAATGAAAAAATTATTTTGTAATCGTGATATTAGTATTCATCTACGAACTAGAATGTTAAAATGTTATGTATTCAGTACTTTGCTCTACGGTGTTGAGTCATGGACTCTTAAACAGAGGAATATTAAAAATATTGAAAGCTTTGAGATGTGGTGCTACCGCCGTATACTAAGAATAAGTTGGGTGGATAAAATTACAAATGAAGAAGTAATACGCAGAATAAATAACAAGCCAGAAGTTCTACTGAATATAAAAAAGAGAAAACTTGAATACTTAGGCCACCTGATGAGGGGACAAAAGTACACATTCCTACAAAACATAATGCAAGGAAAAATCCAAGGACGAAGAAATCGAGGCCGTAGAAGAATGTCCTGGATGAGAAATTTGAGAGAGTGGTTTGGCTGTACCACTAACGAATTGTTCAAAACAGCAGTAAATAAAATTAATCGCCCTAATGATATCCAATCTCCGATAGGAGAGGCACTCAAAGAAGAAGAAGAGGGAAAAGTTATTTACCAGCAATTTTATTGCTGGAATCGAAGCTTATGATTATATATATTAATAATATAGGTATGCAAAGTCCGCAGATAGTGTGCTACTTTTTTTATTAACAGAATGGCGCCCCCAAATCGTGTTTTTTTCAATTATTGCTTTATAACTCCGAACATTTTAACTCTACACCAAAAACACCCTAATAAAAATTCACCGAAATTAAATTCTGCATATAGACGTGTTTTTCTTGATCTGCTCCGACGAAAATTTTCCTCGGAAAATGCGGGTTTTCCCAACAAAATCTTTAAATTTCAAATAAAGTTTTAGATAAGAAATTATCTACCAATAGTTAAATACCTCGGTGACATAAAAGTTTTCTTGGTTTAGATTATAGTTTCAGAAGCCGGTGAAAATTAAACGAATATTTTAGCAACAATTCAATTGTTAATTAATAATTTACGGTCGCAATAATAACCAAAATAATTATGATACACTGATCAAACTTTGAAATCTTATAAATATAAAATGCCTATTTAATATCTGGTCAACAAAATATAAATTTTTAATTTTTTTGAATAATCTTTAAATGTTAAAAAAAATAGTTATAAACAAATTAACGTTTCTCAGAAAGTTTTTATTATATTCTAATTTTAAAAAATAGGTAAAACGCGTATTTTAAGGATATTGAAAATGAATGCTTTAAAACTTTTTTGCAACCATTTTTAAAAAAGTTATGAAATAGCAAAGTAAACATACGATTACTATGTTGTTTATAATTTTTTTTAATTCATTAAAAGCGTAAAAGTTAGTTTAAAGTACAAGCTAATTACTTACAAAAAATATCGATTATTAGTTTAATGGTTACATTTTAATTAAAGATTATAAATATTTTTTTTTGTAATTTACACGTGCGAAAGCAGACTAATACAGTACCGTAGCTAATAACATTTTCACTCGAAGCGACAACCGCCCGCGACGTACAGTAGTTAATAAATAAAATTAAGCTTCGGCTCTGTATCAAGCCTATTTTCGCGCTAAAAATTACAAAAAAAAACATTTTTAATCTTTGATTAATATATAACCATTGAACTAATGTTTGATATTTTTTGAGAGTAATTAGATTGTACCATAAACTCATTTTTAAGCTTTGAAACAATTAAAACAAATTATAAAAAACGGAGTAATCGTATGTTTACTTTGCTGTTTCATAACTTTTTTGCAAATGGTTGTAAAAAAATATTAAGGCATTCGTTTTCAGGACCTTTGAAATACACATTTTAAGCATTTTTTTAAATTATAATATAATAAACAATTTCTGAGAAATGTTAATTTGTTTATAACTATTTTTGTTAAACATTTAAAGATTATGCAAAAAAATGAACAATTTATATTTTGTCGACAAAATATTAAATAGGCATCACATATTTATAATCTTTCTAAGTTTAATCAATGTTGCATGATTATTTTAGTTGTTATTGCGACTGTAAATTGTTAATTCACAATTGAATTGTTGCTAACATATTTGTTTAATTTTCACCGGCTTTTGCAGTTATAATCTATACCAAGAAAGCTTTTATTTCACTAAGTTATTTAATTATTGATACATAATTACTTGCCCAAAAAATTTGTTTGAAAATTCGAGATTTTGTTGGGAAAACCCACATTTTCCGAGGAAAATTTTCATCGGAGCAAATCGGGAAAAACATGCCTCTATGTAGAATTAAATTGGGGTGAATTTTTATTTCAGTGCTTTTGGTGTAAAGTTAAAATCTTCGGAGTTATAGACCAATAATTGAAAACAACACGATTTGGGGGCGCCATTTTGTTAATAAAAAAAGTAGCACACTATCTGTGGACTTTGCATATCTATATTATTAATATATAGGATCATAATATTCGATTTCAGCAATAAAATTGCTGGTAAATAACCTTTCTTTGTACTTTACTAATTAGACCAGCGTATTATAACTATTTTTTTTTCGAAATTTAAAGATTATGCAAAAAAACGAAAAATTTATATTTTGTCGATAAAATATTAAATAAGCATCTCATCTTTATAATCTTTATAAGTTTAATCAATGTATCATGAATATTTTGGTTATTATTGCGATCGTAAATTGTTAATTAACAATTGAATTGTTGCTAAAATATTCGTTTAATTTTCACCGGCTTCTGGAATTACAATGTACACCAAGAAAGCTTTGATCTGACTAAGTTATTTAATTCTTGATTAATAATTACTTACCTAAAACTTTATTTGAAAATTAGAGATTTTGTTGGGAAAACCCGCATTTTCCGAGGAAAATTTTCTTCGGAGCAAATCGGGAAAAACATATCTCTATGCAGAATTTAATTGCGGTGAATTTTTATTTGAGTGTTTTTGGTGTAAAGTTAAAATCTTTGGAGTTATAGAGCAAAAATTGAAAAAAACACGATTTTCGGGCGCCATTTTGTTTATAAAAAAAGTAGCACACTATCTGCGGACTTTGCATACCTATATTATTAATATATAGGATCTTATAATTCGATTCCAGAAATAAAATTGCTGGTAAATAACTTTTCCATGAATTTTGCTAATTAGCCCAGAGTAAAAGGTGAAAATACTTTTTTGTGCTCCATCGAGGGTTGTTTCCTCGTCGTAGCTTTGGATGATTTTGTACTGAGTTTTCTTTTTTCTTGAACACTTTGAAGCTGCCTCCGATTGGTATCTCTGGCCAATCTTGCACATTTGAAAGGTATATCTGTGAAAGGGTCGATTTTTATGCCGTACTCCGTAAAATATTTTTCTTGTACCATTTTTGCTTTAGTATTCCACATTGACTTTACAGACGAAACTTTATAGTCTTCGCCATTGCCTTTTTTCATATAAAAGGCTTAATCCTCGAGAACTTTTGCTAGTTCCATTATGGTAGTACATCTTTCAAGCGTAAAATTTCTCACCCGTAGGAACTCCGAAAATTGGGTCCAAATAGAGCTTCTGGAACTCTGCGTGTCTGCGCTCGAGTAACTGCAAAAATTCCCGCTTGGACTCCCCTACCATTATATCTACCTAATCTGATTAGAGATTTAAAACATATTAACCCTTAAATATAGCAGCATAAACTCTGATGGAAAACATTTATTTAATTTCAATTTTAACCACAAACTTAAAAATAATAAGATGAATATTATATTGCCTTAACACATCATAGCAACATATTTATATCATTATAACAACCACATTTTCTCAACAGATTTACTGGTGTGTCTATCAATGTTTGCATTACTTCTGGTATACACTTGAGTCCACGATTCATTACCCGTACGTTATTAATACCTGGCGAGATAAAACACATACTTTTTATCTAGCATCATTCTCTTCCATGCATGAAACTAATGACAAACCAACTACCGCCTGTTATTAAGTAAAAACACATGTTATTTTTATGAACGATTTAGCCTCAGTACATTGAAAAGAAATAGGTACAAAAAAGACGATTGGGGATGTTTTCATATTTTAAGTACAATTTCTGACGTTTTTGTTTGTTTACTTTTGTGGCTGTCAGTTTGTTGAATTTTTTGTTGTTATTTTGTCGATTTTTTTTATTTTGAAGTTTTTATAGTATACAAACAGTTGTTTTCACAACCAATTTTATATTGGAGTTTGAAATTTTATGGTAAGTTTATGTTACTTTACGATTAATTTTGACAACATACAAAGCTAACCTCATTGACACAGTTAAGAAATGCTTGTGTTTAATGTTCCGCCAAAGTGATTAAAATAACAGAAAATATGTTATAGAATTTTTTTATAAATTGTTTTTGTATTTATTAAACAATGATAATAAAATAATTTATTAAGCTACTTCAAATGTAGCGTAATTATGCACCAAAATTTTTAAGCAAAACTTAAATTTAACATTCTATTTATTTGATACCGTCAAATTTTATACTATAACCCGTGAGCGGAATAATACCCACTTACTCTTGCGTTTAGTAAATTTCCGACTTATTTCGATTGCTTTAAATGATGACGCACGGGTAAAGACTCGTGGTCTCAACTGTACGTTATGTCAGAATGTGCGCTAAGAGCGAAAGTACTTGTGCAAGATTTAATAAATATTTGTGCATGATATCTGCCTTCCAAATACGTTCAAATACGTTTTAGTTAATATATTAATAAATATGTGTGGCGACACGTTTCAATTAGTATTTTATTATTTTGTAAATGCTAATTTTAATTTTCAAGTTTTAATAACTTTTCTCAAAACGAAAAAATATGTCTCATTTAAAATTCACACTTAATATACAAATCCAATGCATAGAAGGGTCTGTTAAGTTAAGAAACGAAATATATCATTTATTTAGGTAAAGTAAACTGCCTTCTCAGCTTTTAAAACACCAGATAATGGTCTGTTCAGTTTATTGGAAACAAAATTCCACATGTCAATAAATCAGTCTTCTACTTCTTTAAAAACCACAGACATGTAAAACTAATGTTTGTAGTTCAGATAGTCACAGCGGGCACCCGGGGCAGACACTACAACACTCACAAAGAATAACAAACCCTCTTTCGAGAAATATTCATGCTATTTTACCGACACAAATAAATATATTATTGACAGTTTGTTGTGTTTACATTTACTTTAATTTCATTTAATTGATTCCGTAAACCCTCAACGAAACATATGTGTTTTAACCTGTGCATTTTAAAACGTAAGTAGAAACTTTTCGTATGTGTATCTTTTTATTTGTACAAAATCTTTAAATACTCTTAGGATCACTTTCAAATAATTCCTAGTTTCATCAGTAAAACTTGAGTAAATTTAATCACTGCACATCCCCAATTCGACGATGAGGAGATACAATCCAACATGTCTAAGTTATAAGACGCAAATTAACAACCCGTCTTGGTTATTTAGCAATACGCGATGCTTACAAGACGTAGCCGATCAGGCAGAGGCGGGTGCAATAATCTAATTTTTGGTGGTCAGTCGACAAAATTTTAAATGCCTACACGAGTTTCTTTTTGGAGTGTTTTCACCAGCTATTCAAAGTTTTTTAGTATTTTCAGAAATGATTGATTTTAAATGATATTAGTAGTATTTTTTTTGGAATCAGTTGATGACAGACAAACACAAGTTACAGCTATAACTGAAAACGAAAGAAATCAAAATGCTCTAAAAATAACAGAGCAACTGGCCCTGGAGACATAACTGCAGAACTGCTAAGGTACGCCCTTTCGGCCTTAATACCTGTTAATTGTTAACATGTATAAAAAAAGTGAAAGAAGCGGCTGGTATCTTCAATAAGAAACAAACTGCATTGCTACAGGATCAACATGGTAAAGTAATATTTGAAGTAGAGGACAAACTTAAAGAATGGAAAAATTACGTTACGAACCTATTCGAAGACGATAGGAGTAGTTCACCTCCCGATATTACTAACTGCGACGGACTCTAATAACACGCTCTGAGGTAATAAAAGCCATACAATCATCAAAAGATGGCAGAGCGACTGGTCCTGATGAAATTCCAACTGAAATATACAAGCTTATAAATGGTAGCAATGTTTTAGAGGCTATAACTTCGTTTTTCAATACCATTTATACCAGCGGACAACTACCTAATGGTTGGTCTAATTCACTGTTTATAGCTCTACCTAAGAAGACAACAGCAAAAACCTGTGCTGATTATAGAACCATCAGTTTGTTAAGCCATTTATTGAAAAATTTTCTGAAGGTAATACATGGTCGTATCTACAATGAATGCGAAGAATACCTGGATGACACACAGTTTGGTTTCCGTAACGGGTTTGGAACGAGAGAGACACTGTTTGGAATGAACGTACTTGCTCAAAGATGTCGAGATATATCTGTAGACATATACTGTTGTTTTATTGACTTCCAAAAGGCATTTGATCGTGTTAAGCACTCTATATTGATCTAAACTCTAAAAGACATTGGCTTGGACGGCAGAGATGTTCGAATACTTGCAAAATATTGGAATCAAACATCAGTTTTAGTAGATGGTGCGGAATCACAGGCTGTTAATATTAAAAGAGGAGTACGGCGGGGATGCCTCTTGGCACCCCTGCTTTTCAACGTTTACTCCAAAAGAATTTTCAGAATAGCACTTTCTGAAAAACAAGAAGGAATACTTGTTAACGGTGAAGTCATTAATAATTTGCGATATGCGGACGATACAGTATTCCTAGCTTCTACTCAAGAAGATCTGCAAACACTACTTGATAGTGGCGTTGAGAGTTGTAGGGAGGAAGGTCTGGATCTGAACATACATAAAACCAAAATATTCGTAATAAGTAAACAACAGCATATAAAACCGCTTATATATGTAAATAATACCAAACTTAAGCAAGTTGATAAAATCGTTTACCTTGGACAGCAATTAAGTTGTAACGCAGAAAGTCACGGCGAAATTAGATCTACGACAGAGCAGGCTAGAGCCGCTTTTAGAAGGATGTCCAAGGTGTTATGTAACAAAGACCTAAAATTGGCATTGAGGATCCGCCTACTTCGCTGCTACGTGTTTTCGGTCATACTTTACGGTGTCGAGTCCTGGACTGTGAATAAAATCGATCTAAATCGCCTTGAGGCTTTCGAAATGTGGTGCTATAGAAGAATTTTAAAAGTTTCCTGGGTGGAGAAGATTCAAAACTCCACAATACTAGAACGTCTCAGCAAGACTACTGAGATCATAAAAAGCATGAAGCAGAGAAAGCTGGAGTATTTCGAACATGTAATAAGAGGTCCCAAATATAGGTTGCTACAGAATATCATGCAAGGAAAAATAGCAGGTAAACGCAGTCCAGGACGAAGAAGAACCTCATGGTTGAAGAACTTGCGAGATTGGTATGGTGTTGATACAAGCATGCTATTTAGGGTGCCAGTGAATAAAATTAAGATAACTATGATGGTAACCAACATTCTGAAAGAACATGGTACATGAAGAAGGAGAAGGCGTTAATACAAGAAACAAAACAAATATTTAACAAATGCTTATTTGATCCAAAATGTCTCATGAATGGAAAATGGGCCACTTAAACTCCATTCATAAAAGGAAAACAGAAAAGACTCCAACAATTATAGGATAATATGCGTTACACCTTCTAAAGATGTGGCTACGTTTTATGGGACACTTATTAAAGAAACCATTAAGGAAAAGCTGCTAATTTCAGAATAAGAAGTGATTAATTAATATTATAATTAATAGTGGTTTTCCCGGAGGCTCATTTGCCTACTCATAATACACTCACCGGCATAAAATTCCGCCACCCAAAATTTTTGATTAAGTTTGACAATCTATAACTTTATTATTTGTACTCCAATTTTCAAGATTCTTGCATCAGTTTCTAAGTACATGTATTGATGTCGTTTGTTATTATTCCGGTAACAAAAATTTTTTGCTTAGATGGCATTATACGGGGGTGACTGGTGCAAGTATCTTGAAAATCGGAGCACAAATATTAAATTTATAAATTGTCATACTTAATCAAAAAATTTGGGTGGCGGAATTTTGTGCCGGTGAGTGTAAAGGGTACCCCCGTTAAGTAGGCAAAATGCCCTCACTCCCAGAATTCAATTTTTTAATTTTTTTACGTTCTATACAATTAAAAAATGAGATAACGCGGATTTTTAGCTCGCCACCCCCCTTACCCCTCCCCCCACAGCCAAAATGGTAGATTTTTAGATTTATTTTTTTTTAGTTAGGTTGTAATTGATTTAAAAATTTCAAAAAATTCACACATGCATCTGAGACTTTTACAAAACATGTCCATTTTTTATGGACCCGTAGGTCGAGTGTACATAACCTCAAAAAATTTTTTAACTTTTTTAAAGCTTATAACTTTTTCTTGGAGGGGGCTGCAGGTCCAATTTTTTTTTTGCATTTTGTGTATTTTATCAAAAGCTATCTCTCTGATTTTTTTCAGATTTTTTCGTTAGGTGCGCCATCTTGAAAAATCCGGAAAACTGTTTTTTTAGGGGGTTTTTGAGGATTTTCTCCATTTTATAGACTGCAATATAAATCAACTCAAGGTTTTGTTAATAGATTATGCATAATTTGAAATAACTGAGTATTTTAGGACTATCAAAAATTGGGCAAAACACGATTAAACCCCCCCAAAACCATGTTTTTTAAGTTATATAAGGGTTTTTGCCGGCTTAATATTTAGATATTTTTTGAGATCGATACAGCCTAAATATTTTTTTTTCATTTTTTTACTTTATATGTGATTAAAAAATAAGACTCATCGCATTTTTAGCCCACCACCCTCTCCCCCTGCCTCCACAAAAACGTCAATTCTTCTATTTTTTTTATTTAGTTAAGTTGCAATTAATTTAAAAATTTTATGAGGCTTTTACAAAACATATTTATTTTTATAGACCCGTAGGTCAAGTGTACACATAACCTCAAAATTCCTTTTTTATTTTTTTAAAACGTATTTTTGACTTCGATCGATACTTGTTTTATCGATATTTTTTTAAAACGTCCATTGAATTATACATCTCTCTCGCGGACGTCCGCCTCAATACGTGCTTAGCGCTCATTTTTAATTATTAAAATTAATAGTTAGTAATAAAATAATGACAAAAATTTCTTCAGGCTCTTGTAGGGAGGCTTTAAACTTTGATTTGGTCACTACCTGACTTTCCTAATAATAATTTTTAATCGAGTTATTAAGCCTTGAAAATGGCCATTTTCGCGTTTTTCAAATTTTAAATCGCGTGTAACTCGACAACAGTCAATTTTAGAGCGAGATCAAAAGAGACCTTTTTTGTTCAGGTTGATCCAGAAAATCTAAAACAGATTTGTCCGAAGTGAAAAAATTGATTTTGTGAATTCGTTTAAAAAATTGTTTAAACAATTTTCCGACCGCAGCACCTTGTAAATTTGTTTAAAGAACCTGTTTTCGAATAAGTTTGTGCAAAAAAAACAAATCGGAATAATTTACCTAACGGGGACAAGCATACATCGTGGACTATTTGCATTATGAGCCAAATGTAGATGGTTTGGAAAACATTAAACGATAGATATCTATGTTTTGTATATCTTGTAGATGCGAGTTGCGCAAACGGCAACATAACCATATGCTGTTCTGTTGTTCGCATGTAGCTGCCATAATATAATATGTATGGCATGGAAGATATTCTACAAAAATAATCAAGCCAGCAGAATATCTTGCAAAACTCTTTGACAATACAGATGTTATACCTGTAATAGACGAAGACAGTGATGAAGACTTTAGAACTGTTAAGTGTAGTACCAACGAATATAACTCTCCGAATACTCTATGAATATACCTATACGGAGCTATATATTCTTTGGTAGGTAATACTTTCCTCATTCTTTTTATGGTGTTTAATAATAATAATTAGAATATGTATAATGTAAGGTAATATCGCACCTTGAAAACCATAGGGCAGTAACTGCAAAAATCATAATATCGAGTTATGAGCATTTTAAGTTTTTGTAAAATTAATTTTATTTCCTGTAGTTCCAAAAATTAAGCTACAGACCTGATATTTGGTATAATTGTCTTTAATTTTGCATATTTTTATATGAATTAAGAAGTACATAAAATTTCCTCCAGGAAATAGGTATTTTAGCACATACGGCCATATGGTTTTAAAAAATATATCAATTTTCGCAAATGACGCAGTAAAAATGCATATCAAACAACAGTTTTTTTTATTTAAGATTGTACTTATTTATTACAAATTTTTAGTGTTTACGCTTAATCAAAGTCTTGCATATTATAATCTGTCTGTTCGGTTTCTATTGTTGCATTGGTCACGTGTAAATCTGCATAAAACCTATGATAGTGCTCTTGAATAACATTAGCCTTACATAGTGAGAGTCTACATCTTGTTTTTTGAGATTGCATATTCCTGGTGGATGCGAATATGCTTTACTTAGTTCCATATTAGCCACCCTCCCTCGTTGTCTTTGCCTTATATTAATGGTTCTGAACTCTGTATCGTTGAAGCTTGCCTTAACCTGAAACTTATTTTTAAATGTCTTCTCCACCTAGCTCATCTTATGTCATTCCAGACGACCTGATTTCCTTCTTCGTCAATGTTATAATTGTTCTCCATTTCCTTACATCGTTTTTTAAAGTCCAAGATATCCGATGTACACCTTTCATTAATTTTATAAAGTTCACCTGGTTTTTTCGCTGTTTGAACTACTGTGAACCATTGCGCAGCCACGTAAATTTTTCATCTTTTAAAGCCTTTTTTTTTGTTTCTCAATCAAAGAATGCACTTTATCCACCGTATTTTGGAAGTGACCCGTTATCAAAAATTTGTGGGTAATTTTAGGTTTGTTCAATTTCTGTACTGCATATTGATAAATATAGACAATATTTATACTTGTTCTTATTTTGCCCACAGTAGTTATCTGAGTATAATATTATTTCTTTTTCCCTGGCATATTTCCTCAGAAATTGTAACAGGAACATCGCTATTTCATTTGAATCACGATTAGCAATTCGCTCGAACCAAAGACAGAAGTGTCGTGCATTTGTGGTCAGGTAAAAAATTGTGAAATTAAATAATGTTGATAATCTCCTTTTGTAATAAAATAAAGAGACTTCGCCTGAAGGTGTCGGTAGTAATGATTGTAAATCAAAACAAGCAGTGATGCAAGTGTTGGATTTTGTAGATTTTAACATTTTGCATTAATTTCTCTTTCCTATTGAGTTCTACTTCCTGACGGTGAGTATTATAGGCTGTTTCTAATGTCGATTTATCTAATTAATTTCTGTAACTTTCTCACAGCAAGCAAAGGTATTTTTGTTATTTTTTTGTTTTTAATGGCATGGACTTTATGTCAATCAGCCAGTCACAACATGACTACTATATCAAAAAGATTAAATATTTGAAGACCGTAAGTCCATAAAATATCAATAACGAAGAAAAATTAGTTCAATAGCTGTTGAGAGGTAATTTATGTACTGAAATAAAGAGATGGTACTAAACTAAGGTAAGCTAATTATAGCCTCCTTTCAACATCATAGGTGTGTTCAAAAACGATCAAAAAACGATCTTGGGCTTAAAGAAGTCTATATTAAATTCCGTGTGAAATATGGTCATCATCGTAGCGTAATTTCCGAACACCGAACCTTTTTCTTTGCAAAATTTTACATAATCGCGATGAATATCAGCTAGAGTTTTGTCATCGCTGACGAATTATCTGGTAGTTTGTTTCCTTAGGTAGTGAGATTTCACTCTAGGAATGGACTCGATCTAAATCATTATGTTTTGTTTCACGACTTCGTTGGTCGTTTTTCCATTCTTGTGAGTTCCTCGCTTTTCTTTTGGGATAAACCCATCTGCAGTATGACGTTGTATATTAATTTGTTATAGTCTTGTCGCTTATTTCCAGTGTTGCAATGAAATCTCTATGCAGCACTCTATGTTTTGTTGCGTTCAAAAGATTTTTCCTTAGTACATCTTGCTTTTATTTTACGAGCGTGGGTCACATTTTGCAGATATTGCCATATAGATCTCCATCTAGCTGAGTTTTTGTTCCAATTTTAGAACCGTAGAGCATCAACTGCAGATAATGCCTGATGGTATAAAAAGAAGAATCGATTTTTGAAAAAAGCCATATGGATGTATCTTTCTGGTGCCGAACTTAAAATTTTTTTGCAGATGCTGCTATATACCATTAAAAAATAGATCTTTTTTCCTATTAGACTGCATTCAAAGGTCATTTCATGAAAAAATTGCAGATATTGCCATATGGTTTTCAAGGTGCGATATTAGGGTACCTACTAAATACAAACTAATGAACAAAGAACAAAATATTTTGATTTACACAACTACAAGAAGTATGATATATTAAAATGTACTTTTTGTAATTTATAATTTAATAATTATTAGCTATTCTAAATGGGAAATAAGCCAAAATTTAACTAAAAAATGATTAACGTTTCGACATTCACCACAGATGTCGTTGTCAAAATACAAAATATTAATAAATTAAACAAAAATGTTGCTTGCTAAAAAAATCTTATCTTAAAAATATCTAATAATTTAATTTAATCTAACTTATTTATATAGATCGCCCCAAACCCTTTTTTCAGTGTGTCACAGATTATCGAATTCTCTCTAACGCATTACAGATGGAAAATAAAATCATTTTTTAGTTAAATTGTGGCTTATTTTCCATTTAGAATAGTTAATTACAAAAATGCCACAAGGAAATAGCTTTAGAACAACATTTGCGATTTAATTGCAAAGCCAACTTAAAAAAAAAATAAAATCGAAAAACTTACGTTTTTTGCTGTGGGGGAGGCGTAATAGGGAAAGTGGGCTAAAATTGCGGCGAGGCCTAAATTTTTAATCACATAGAACGTAAATAAATTAAAAAAAAAATATTCAGCATATTAGATATTACAAATTATAAGAATAATTCAATTTCAAAAAATATTATTAGACCCGCAAAACCCTTACAAAACACTAAATAAAAAATAAATGAATTGACGTTTTTGTGGGGGCAGGGGGAGGGGGTGGTGGGCTAAAAATGCGATGAGTCTTATTTTTTAATCACATACAGCGTAAAAAAATGAAAAATAAATATTAAGGTTGTATCGATCTCAAAAAATATCAGTAAGCCCTCAAAAACCCTTATATAACTTAGAAAAACATGGTTTTGGGGGGGTTTAATCGTGTTTTGCCCAATTTTTGATAGTCCTAAAATACTCAGTTATTTCAAATTATGCAAAATCTATTAACAAAACCTTGAGTTGATCTATATTGCAGTCTATAAAATGGAGAAAATCCCCAAAAACCCCCTAAAAAACAGTTTTCCGGATTTTTCAAGATGGCGCACCTAACGAAAAAATCTGAAAAAAATCAGAGAGATAGCTTTTGATAAAATACACAAAATGCAAGAAAAAATTGGACCTGCAGCTCCCTCCAAGAAAAAGTTATAAGCTTTAAAAAAATTTTGAGGTTATGTACACTCGACCTACGGGTCCATAAAAAATGGACATGTTTTGTAAAATTCTCAGATGCATGTGTGAATTTTTTGAAATATTTAAATTAATTGCAACCCAATTAAAAAAAAATTAAATCTAAAAATCTACCTTTTTGGCTGTGGGTGGAGGGAAAGGGGGGTGGCGAGCTAAAAATCCGCGTTATCTCATTTTTTAATTGCACAGAACGTAAAAAGATTTAAAAAATTGAATTCTGGGAGTGAGGGCATTTTGCCTATCTTAACGGGGGGTACCCTTTGCTATAAAACAAAAAATACAATAAAAATTCTATTTTTATTCAGTTGCAATGCGAAGGCAAAACCATCTTATTTTTCACTTAGAAGAGGGAGCGCAAACCAGCACTCTAAATCGACGATTTTCGACTCTATTTGGAGTCATCATCAGAGAGGCGTAGGTTTTCTGCTTTCTGCCCGAAGTGGCAAAACTACGAAAGCTTATCCCCGCATTGTAACTCACGTTTATGGAGTAGGTGACTAGCGTCATCTGGCAACTGAAAGCAAAGTTTTCAACCTAATAGAAACATTAATAATATTGAAAAATATTAAAAATATTACTAAAAGATTCTTAATTGCAAACTTATTGGTCCATTTCCCTGGTAACACCTCCATGGCTTCTAAAAATTTAAAGCCAGATGGATACTTTGCAAGTCTTATTAATTCCGGAGAACTGAACACTTCTATTGGAACCAAGTTCTGGTAACAGCTGTATTCGTGCTTGCTAATATTTGCAAAGCAGATGAACGAAAAATTATAAAAAAGTCTAGAGAAAATCTAAAATTTTATTTTACTACCTGCCTACTTATCTAAGTAATAATTCCAACGAATATTGGTTCCCTGTATTCAGGTAGGAGTACTACTTACTTACTCCGTGACGTTACAACCCTTCGTGGGTTTTAGCCAACTCGACAACATGCCTCCACTCTTCTCTGTATTGAGCAACCTCTATCTAATTCTCTACGCCCACAGCTATCAGGTCTTCTGCTATACTATTTCGCCACCGGAGTCAAGGGCGTCCGCGTGGTCTTCTTCCAGTTGGGACTTCCTCCCATACCAGCTTTACTGTTCTTTGGTCACAATGTGTTCTGATGTGTCCTGCCCGTTGGAGCATTCTGGACTTTATTTCTTTTATTACGTTGGCGTCTGGGCAAAGCTCTTCGAGCTCTTTGTTAGCTCTTATCCTATATTGTCCTGCTGCTTCATCAAACACATGCCCAAAGATCTTCCTTAGGATTTTTCTTTCCAAAAAACATGTGTTTGAGAAGGTAGGAGTAATACTTAGGGATCGGAGAAGCTCCGTGGTTTGCTCTGAACGAAAAGAGAACTAAGTGGTCTTCCAATGTCAAATTAAAACAAATAATTCGATACGCACGCTGTAGCGACATCTACTTCAAAAGTTCAAAGCTTTAGTTCCGGAGAACTAAAGATTTCTATTGGCACCAAGTTTTGGTAACAGCTGTATTCGTGCTTTCTAATATTTGCAAAGTCCTAAAAAGGGTGAAACGTACGTAAGAAGATGTTGGTCTTCTCTGAAAGAATTGAAGTATAAGATATTTCTCATTTTCATAATTATTTAACAGATTTTATATAATAAAATTGTCATAATTTATTAAACAAATAATCAAACAGATGACCGAAATAGTTCAAAATGTAAAGGATAAACACTTAAAGGCAGATAAATTAACCAAAAAGAAATCATGGATGACAGATGAGATCCTGAAACTAATGGACGAAAGAAGAAATGCCAAAAACGACCCCGACACATATAAAACAATCAATATATCAATAAGAAGGAAAATTAGAGAAGCGAAAGGAAAAGAAGCAATGGAGAGATGCCAAGAAATTGAAACTCTACAATAAAGTACGATAGTCACAATGTACATAGGAAAGTTAAAGAACTCACAGGTGGACCAAGACTGAGACAGAGAGGAAATCTAACTGATTCTGACCAAAACATCTTCTTATACAACAGAGGAAAATTAGAACGTGGAAAGAATATCTAGAAAAACTATTTGAAGAACAAAGAGAAAACACCTTTAAGTTAGAAGAAGAGGTAAATGATGGACCAAGAATATTACAGCAGGAAGTTTATTCTGCCATAACACAGCTAAAGGATGGCAAAGCAGCAGGTCCCGATAATATACAAGCAGAACTACTTAAACTGATACACAACGAATCAATAGAAATAATCACAAAGATATTCAACAACACATACAACTCTGAAAAAATATAATCAGAATGACTGAAGTCTGAGTTTATTGCACTTCCAAAAAAACCAGGAGCCAAAAAAATGCGAAGAATACCGTACGATAAGCCTGATGAGTCATCTCCTAAAATTGTTCCTAAAGGTAATCCATACGAGAATTTACAAGCTATGTGAAAGTCAAATTTCGCCCAACCAGTTCGGGTTCATAAATGCTGTAGGTACGAGAGAAGCTTTGTTTTCAATACAAGTCTTATTCCAGAGATGCAGAGACGTCAATTGCGACGTATACGTATGTCTGTTTGATTACGAGAAGGCTTTTGATCGAGTACAACACGCCAAGATGATGCAAGTACTAAAAGAAACAGGAATTAACAACCAAGATCTGAAAATAATTAGAAACATTTACCGGAATCAGAGTGCAGACCTCAGAGTTGACGGTGAGCACACCGAATATGTGAAAATCATGCGTGGAGTGAGGCAGGGCTGCATTTTGCCCCCCTAATTTTCAATCTTTACTCTGAAAAAATATTTATCCAAGCTTTGCACAAAACTAAAAAAGGTAGGTATTCTACTAAACGGATACCGGCTAAATAACATCAGGTATGCAGATGACACCATAGTATTTGCGGACAACCTAGAAGACCTACAAGTCGTCATGAACAAAATCACGTATTATAGTCAACAATATGGACTCAATATAAACGTCAAGAAAACAAAGCTTATGATCGTCAGCAAGAAAAAGATAACAGAAGGTCAACTCTATATCAACCAAACCCCTGTAGAAAAGTGAGGCACTACAACTACCTCGGCACCATAATAAATGAAAAATGGACCTACAGTCAAGAGATAAGAGCGCGCATCTGAAAATCTAGATGAATCTTCAACCGTATGGGCGCGTTTTTCAAGAGCCACAACCTTTCTCTTGGTATAAAAGTAAGAATGTTGAGATGTTACGTCTTCTCTATCCTTTTTTATGGTGTTGAATCATGGACCTTGAATGAGGATATGTGCCGAAAGTTGGAAGCATTTGAGATGTGGCTATATCGGAGAATTCTTAAAATCACATGGACTGATTGGGTCACAAATGAGGAGGTCCTTAGAAGAATGGGGAAGAACCGAAAGGTAATGACCACCATCAAATCTCGAAATTTGGAATACATTGGACATATTATTCGAAATGAATCCAGATATGCCCTCCTACAAGCCATCCTGCAAGGAAAAATATTTGGAAAGCGAGGTCCAGGAAGAAGAAGAACATCCTGGTTAAAGAACCTCAGAACCTGGTTCAACACAACATCTGTGCAGCTTTTGAGTATTGCTGCAGATAAGGTGAAGATTGACATGATGATCGCCAACATTTGTCACGGATAGGCGCATCAAGAAGAAGAAGAAGAATAATTATTTCTATTTGGGAATGAAGCGTGTTGTGAATTATAATCTGAATTTCTTATATGATGGTGAATTATTCGAATTTAATCTTTGAGCTTTCGCTACCCTAGTTGAGGTACGCCCCTGGTTCGGATGTCGAGCTTTAACACATTGACTTTCAATTCAGTTGAAATGCGATAAGATATCGCAAAGTATGTACCGACAGTGACTGTAGGTGTGAAGTGGCTGCTGCTAGTGCTCGCCGTATTGTCTACTAATTAAATTTCTTGGAGCCCCATTTGTAGAGTGAGTCGGGGGCATACAACACGAGAGATTCCTCTAGTTCTGGCGCTTCTCTTGACAGTTGATCTGACGAATTCGCCAAGTATTACTTTACAACACATCTATTCGCCGACATCTTGGATTAATTCTAACGTATTTCCGTTACCTTTTCTCATATTTAATTTTATTAATTCGCTTGAAGGATCCGCGCTGCTCGAGAGAACTGAGTATGAGAACTGAAGAAGGGAAATTAAACGTGTATATGGTTTGTTGGAACTATTTTATGACACGAAACGTGTGGGAGTATCTCATTATTTTTCAATTTCAAGATCTATGGCCAATACCTACAGGATGTTATATAAAATTTTTAATATCCTTAAAGCAGGTTTTTTTTAATTTTTCCTTTATCTCAAAAGGCTGTTTATTATTTGTTATACCTACCTTAAAATTATAGCCACTTAATTATTCAGATCAAATGAACATGTAGTAGGGATGGGAAAGACATACCGGTTATAACCTAAAACTGGTTTTTTACTTCGCAATAACCGGTTTTGTCGGTTTTTTTTGGCACGGGTATAACCGGTTTTTCTTTTTAATGTAATAACCGGTGAAAAACTGGTTAAGTTACCTTAGATAGTAAAACCTTAATAGTTACCGGATAATAAAAAATAATGAATTCCGAGAAAAAATACTGTTTGTTTAAATTCGTCAATAATAATTTTTGATTTGTTTAATGTTTATATTCGTTAATGACTCTCACGCTCACTGAAATATGTTTAAGAAATGTGATAAGCTGAACAAGCTATTTTGATGAGCTTGAGAATAAGCACATCATGTTTTCTGAATTGGGGTTCTATTAAAAACACCCGTGTTAAGATGCCCCCCCCCCACTTGCAAAAATTAAAAAACAAATAGCCCTGATTTATGAGCTATTTATGAGCTTTTATATTCCGCAAACTAAAAATTTTGAGCTCGTTCCACTGAGCAGGAATTTAATACTTTAGTATTAATTAGTACTAATAATATTTAGTACTATTAGTTTAATACACTACTTAAAAATAGTAATATTGAATCGGTTTTTGCGGCAGAATCACGAGCTATTTATGAGCTCTTGAAATTATATAGTTTCGATTTTTGAGCTCATCCCCTTCACCCCCAAACAACCCTTTAATTGATTTAACTTAAGAGAAAAATGCTGAGAAAATTTAAAATATATCGTATTGCGGATATAATTCCTATAGCTTATATACTCTAAGAATAAACTATTAAATCACGTGCATTTTGATTATTGAGCTACAACCCCTTCGCAAGAAAACCACCCTATCTTCCCGGCTTAAGAGAAAGTTGTACTTAAATGCATTAAATTAATTATTTGGCGACTACATATCATTTAATAATTTATAAGCTTCCAAATTACGCGCATTTAGATCAGTAAATTGCAATTTATTTTGTATAGTGCAGTCACTGAAGGTAAAAATCAACGATTACCTTCAATTTCGGTGTACCTTCATCGATTTTCACGAAAATTGGTCAGTGGTTAGAGGATACGTCAAGAAACAAAGGTGGCATGGTACCACCTTGCGCCTTTACCCTGAGGGTCGATACCGCCCCTTCTCGGGGGTGAATATTATTTTATAAAAATAACTGCACAAATCTATAAAAGAACAAATTATAAGCAAAATTTATTATATAAAGTTATTAAAATAAGTCAATACTTTTTAAGTTATTAAAGATCAAAAATTTTAATTACTCGTGAAAAAATGCATGTTTTGAAGCGGTTTTTCGTAAATCACTGAAAAACTGTAAGTTTTTACAAAAAAGTTAATAGTTGTTTAATTCGTATAGCTTATGTTCTAAGAATAAACTCTTAAATCACGCTCCTTTCGATTATTGAGCTACAACCCCTTCGCAAGAAAACCATCCCATATTCCCGGCTTAAGAGAGAGTTGTACTCTTTAAATTAAATAATTTGAATTAATAATTTGGCGACTAGATATCGTTTAATAATTTATGAGCTCGCCAAATATACGCATCTCAATTATTGAATTGCCAGTTTCTTTCTATAGTGCAGTCACTGAAGGTAAAAATCAACTATGACCTTCAATTTCGGTAAATCTCCATTCATTTTCACGAAAATTGGTGAGCGGATTTTGATGCTATCAGCTTTTTCTGGAGCTAATTTTTGATAGGTATTTCTAAGTACTTTGACAAGTATTTAGTACCTAAGTGTTATAAAATGCATCTCTTTCCCGTTATTTAAGCTTGAATCCTTGGATTTGAATAGTCTCAGAAAAGCATATACATTTAATTACCAATAACTTACTTTAAATTAACATTAAAGGGTTTTTCAAGTAAGCAATTTATTACATTTTTTATTAGCTTCAATTTTAGTGATGAAATCTTTTTTGTAAAAACTTACAGTTTTTGAGTTATTTATGAAAAATCGCTTTAAAACATGCATTTTCTTTCACAAAAATTAAAATATTTGATCTGTAATAACTCAAGAAGTATTTATTTATTAATAACATTATGTAACAAATTTTGCTCACAATTCTCGATTTGTGGGGTTATTTTTAATAAAGTAATTTTCACCCCTGAGAATGTGTGACATATACCCCAGGCTAAAACCGCAAGTTGTTATTGTCAATTCGTGAAAATGAATGGAGATTTACCGAAATCGAAGGTGATAGTTGATTTTTACCTTCAGTGACTGCACTATAGAAAGAAAATGGCAATTCAATAATTGAAATGCGTATATTTTGCGAGCTCATAAATTATTAAACGATATGTAGTCGCCAAATAATTAATTTAAATTATTTTAAGTACAACTCTCTCTTAAGCCGGGAATATAGGATGGTTTCCTTGCGAAGGGGTTGTAGCTCTATTATCGAAAGGCGCGTGATTTAAGCGTTTATTCTTAGAATATAAGCTATACGAATTAAAACACTATTAACTTTTTTGTAAAAACTTACAGTTTTTCAGTGATTTACGAAAAACCGCTTCAAAACATGCATTTTTTTTCACGAATAATTAAAATCTTTGATCTTTAATAACTTAAAAAGTATTGACTTATTTTAATAACTTTATATAATAAATTTTGCTTTTAATTTGTTCTTTTATTGATTTGTGCCGTTATTTTTTTATAAAATAATGTTCACCCCGAGAAGGGGCGGTATCCACCCTCAGGGTAAAGGCGCAAGGTGGTACCATGTCATCTTTGTTTCTTGACGTATCCTCTAACCACTGACCAATTTTCGTGAAAATCTATGAAGGTTCACCGAAATTGAAGGTAATCGTTGATTTTTACCTTCAGTGACTGCACTATACAAAATAAATTGCAATTTACTGATCTAAATGCGCGTAATTTGGAAGCTTATAAATTATTAAATGATATGTAGTCGCCAAATAATTAATTTAATCCATTTTAAGTATAACTTTCTCTTAAGCCGGGAAGATAGGGTGGTTTTCTTGCGAAGGGGTTGTAGCTCAATAATCGAAATGCACGTGATTTAATAGTTTATTCTTAGAGTATATAAGCTACAGGAATAAAAAACCGCTAAACGCCGTAAAAATGAGTGGCGCATAAAATATTCCAGCTACAAAAGATCTGATATGAATATTACGTGGCGCGAAAATGGATTTTCATTTGATGCAAAACAAAATTCTAGTTTTATTTTAAAAGATTTTTCCATAATATTTGCTAAATTTGAAGTAAACGCGCCACAAAAGAGTAACTTTGATACAGTTTGAATTTTGAAACACTTTTGTAGCGCGTTTACTTCAAATTTAGCAAATATTATGGAAAAATATTTTAAAATAGAACTAGAATTTTGTTTTGCATCAAATGAAAATCCATTTTCGCGCCACGTAATTCATATCAGATCTTTTGTAGCTGGAATATTTTATGCGCCACTCATTTTTACGGCGTTTAGCGGTTTTTTATTCTTGTATCAGGAGTTTTTCAAAGTTATTTATAAATTATGAAGTTGAATACAATGTTCCTCTATTACACGTCAAGCTTTATAAATGGTCACCTTTGTTGCATTATCTCCCAAATGATCTAGTGTCCATCGAATGTACACTAGATTTTTTTTATTCGAAATCGATTGAAAAAAAAATATTGAGATGGCCGGTAAATGAAGTCGGATTGCCCGTTGCCAGATCAAATTTAGCGTCGTAACCACTACAACTACATAAATCAATTCGGGAATAATCGTTAATTGGATTATACTTTTGTAGCTTAATAACTTCTAAACGGCTTAACCGATTTTGATTAGTAAGCATGAGTTTGAAACGTATTGACCAGTAGTATCTGATGGATCTACGGTCAAGTATGATAACTGAAGCTATTACAGGAATTATTGAGCTTGAGAAACCGTTTTTCACACAGGAAATAGATTTTATCATACTTATGAAGCCTATAACCTAAAAAATTCAAATTTTCCGGGATATGAGGTATACACCGTTAAATTCGTCTTGAGTCCTTCTTCAAACGCTAAGTTATTGGCGCAATTCGTAGGTTGAAATGTTGAGTAATTGTCGAAAAACCAAAATTTTCAAAGTTTAGTTTTTCAGTTTTTCTGCTATACTGAGCCGTGTGTATGTCTGATCCTGATGGCTTAGACACCATTTGAAATCTTAAGTCAACACTATTAATTTGATGTATTTGCGGTTCTCCTGGCTCTTCTTGATCCGAATATATATACCCCCAAAACATATGCCATTTTGTACCTACCAAGTCCTATAGCTGGCTTATGGGTGGTCAAAAGTCACAAACTACACCGGTTCTAAATCGGCCCTGACCCCCTCTTCAAACACAGAGGAAAAATATCAAATCGGTTTTACTTTCAAACACACATACATATATATCCACAAACATTTTCCCTTTTTTAAATAAAAATTAAGTCACATTTCTAAGCTCTATAACTTTTGAATGGTATAACCGATTTTCAAAATTAGACATGCGTTGAAAAGGTAATGATCTGTTTTATTAGAAGCCGCAAAGGTTGGACTTAAATTTTTAAAGTTTTTGGGAGTTGTGGGGACGAGAACGAAAAACAGACCCTAAATAGGAAGGGCCGTAAAATCTACACTCTTGGACCAAAATCGATGGTTGACATATAAATGGGTGACTTTTTTTTCTGAACTTTAAGATGGGGGTTGGCCCAATTTTCAATTCAGTCAGATTTAGAAAATCGAAAATTTCGTGTATATATAGTGTCGCGTGTAGGGGGGTGTATTTCTGCGCCACTGGCGAGAACTGCCGTTCTCTGGTAATTTTTTCGATATAAAACTAACAGCTTCGATAACCAATAAATCGAAAACTATTAATTTTATCAAAAAAATGTATAATGAACATTTTTTGCTTATAATTAATATTTTTACCAGCATTTGCGGTCAAAATATAATAAAAAATTTCCACCCTCGAGATGAGGTGGCAACCACCCCATGGTAAAAGCGTCTTTCGGCATCATATAGATTTTGATCCTTGGACTATCCACTACCTGTTGTCAAATTTTCAAGCAAATCTATCCATTCTGTAAAAATTGCGAAGTGAAAAATTTCAGTTCCTGGACTAATTATACGTTTGGAGCTCTATAACTTCTGAACGGTTTACCTGATGTTAATCACTAAACATGAATTTGAAACGTATTGACAAGTAGTATCTGACGCATCCAAGATCTAGTATGATAACTAAACGTATTACAGGAATTATTGAGCTTGAAAAACCGTTTTTCCCATAAGAAATAGATTTGATTATACTTATGAAGCCTATAACTTACAAATTCGAATTTTCCCAGATATAAGGTATACACCGTTAGACGCGTCCTGAGTCCTTCTACAAACTTTCAGTTATTGGCGCAATTCGTAGGTTGAAATTTTGAGTAATTGTCGAAAAGCCAAAATTTTCAAAGTTTAATTTTTCAGTTTTTTGGCTCTGGTTAGCAGTGTGTATATCTCAGCTTGATCGCTTAGGCGCCATTTGAAAGCTTAACTCAACCCTATTGATTTGGTATATTTGCGGTTTTCCTGTCTTTTCTTGAACCTAAGATATATACGCCCAAAAAATATGCTATTTTGTATCTACCTAGTCCTCTAGCTGGCTTACGGGTAGTCAGGAGTCAAAAATTAAACCTATTCTGAATCGACCATCACACCTTCTTGAAAGACAGAAAAAAAAATTTAGATCGGTGCAACTTTTCCACACACATACATTACATACATACATACATATCCACAAACATTTTCCATTTTTTAAATAAAAATTGAGTCATATTTCTGAGCTCGATAACTTTTGAATGGTATAACCGATTTTCAAAATTAAACATGCGTTGGAAAGGTAATGATCTGTGCTATCAGAAGCCGCAAAGGTCGGGCTTAAATTTTTGAAATTTTTGGAAGTTTTGGGGACGAGAACGAAAAACAGGCTTTAAATGGGAAGGGCCGTAAAATCCACACCCTTGGACCAAAATGGAGAGGTAACATATGGATGAACGAGTCTTTTCCTAAACTTTAAGATGGGATTTGGCCCAATTTTCAATTCAGTCAGGTTTAGAAAATCGAAAATTTCGTGTATATATAGTGTCGCTTGTAGGGGTGTTGTGCGCCACTGGTGAGAACTGTCGTTCTCTGTGGATAGGAATTATATCCGCAATACGATATATTTTAAGTTTTCTCAGCATTTTTCTCTTAAGTTAAATCAATTAATGGGTTGTTTGTGGGTGAAGGGGATGAGCTCAAAAATCGCCCCACTAAAGTATTAAATTCCTGCTCAGTGGAACGAGCTCAAAATTTTTAGTTTGCGGAATATGAAAGCTCATAAATAGCTCATAAATCAGGGCTATTTGTTTTTGATGGTGGGGGGCAGCTCAACACGGGTATTAAAAACAGATATTAAAAGATATTAGTATCAATATCAATCAGCTGTGTGGTGTGCAGAATGTGAAGTCGTAGTTGTTGTATTATTTATAATAAATGCTATACCTGCACAAAAGACCCTGTGGAATCACTAAAAAAAATAAAAAAATAAAATAGTTTTGTGTATCTTGTATAAAATGTAATTTTTTTGCAAAACAAATTTGCAAAAACATTTAAGATAATAATACATCCAGTTCAGAATTTTAACCATAATTCATTATTTGTTTTTACTAGTTTTACTATTTTTGATAATACATTTTTGTTGTTATAATTCATATACACGGTCTTATTTACTTCATATTTATTACTTTTATAGTATAATAAATAAGTACCTTATTTCATTAATTTTGTATTTTTTAAATTATTTGGTATTATTTGGACCCGAAACTCTCATTGGGTTAGTTTATTATTATAAAGGTGTAACAAAAAGGTAGGAAATAAATTAAATCACATATTCAGGGACCAAAAATAGATCGATTTAACCTAATTTACCTTAGTACAAATGTTCACTTAAAAAAGTTACAGCTCTTTGAAGTTACCAAATGAAAAATGATTTTTTCCAATATATCGAAAACTGTGAGCTTTTATATTGAAATATACATATGAAGTATCACAAACTAAAGTGCAATGTAAATGTGACGTTGTAACTTATTGGGTATTGAATATTGATTCAAAAAACCTAAAACCGATTTTTGCGATAACCGGTTTTTTTGACCGGTTATAACCGCCAAGTTAAACGGTATGTTAAAAAAACCGGTTTAACCGAAAACCGGTGTTTTGTCAACAACCTCCATCCCTAATGTAGTCTGATTTACCGCTACCATAACGCTCGAAACACACACTAAGAATTTTGAACGTACGATGGTTAAAATTTATATAGTGGCTCGAGCAATCATATGGAATCTTTCTCCCTTCACCGAACGTTTCAAGCGGTGAAGGGAGAAAGATTCCATATAATTGCCCGAGCCACTATGGAGATTCCAATCATCGCACGATCAAAATTCCTAGTGTGTGAAACAATTGTAACTGTCTACGACCTCTAAGAACTAACCCTGGAGTTTATAAAAATAGTCTCCTGTATTTTACCGCCATCCCGACTTTGGGATTGTAGCAGGAGAGTCTGTTATATCTACGGCTCACGGTATACAAAAAAAAATCATCGTGTCAGTGCCTTCAATCGCCTATTATTACTCCTGGTTTTAACCAACGTACTCATTTTATTCAGATTGAGTCGACCTGGAGCCTATAGACATTTTTCTAAATGTCTAGGCGTTCTTACTTACACTTATTAAAAATCTGTACCAGTCCAATATAGCGACAGTGCGACTAGATCATAAGTTCTCAAACCAATTCAAGACCGAGAGAGGTTTTAAACAAGGTTGCGTGTTGTCACCTGACTTATTAACATTTATGGTGAACATGTCATGAGGATGGTTTTAGAAGGATGGGCCGGTGGAGTAACAAGAGCTGGTAGGAAAACCTCCAATTTAAGATTTGCTGATGACACTACACTTATAGCAGCAAATGAGCAAGGAATGTTTGATCTCCTGCAAAGAGTTGAGTACGAAAGCAATAAAGTTGGTCTAAAAATCAATAAAGTTAAGACAAAAATATCGAGACTTTGTCTATCTCGGGTCTAGTATAGCTAAAGATGGTAACTGAGAAGGAGAAGTTCAGAGACGTATTGGTATGGCAAAAAATGGCCTCACTAAAGTTTGGAAAGACAGATCTATCTCTCAAAATATCAAGATGAGACTGGTGAATGCCCTTGTATTCTTAATATTTCTATACTCTTCGCGAGAGTTGGACTCTTCGCGCATGCGAACGCCAAAAAATTGATGCCTTTGAGATGTGGTGCTGGAGAAGAATGCTGCGCATACCTTGGACAGCTCATAGGACAAACGTTTCCATTCTAAACCAACTCAAGATTAAAAAAAGGCTGTCCACAATATGTCTGCAACGAATACTGCAATTCTTTGGTCACGTGGTTCGCAGAGGTGACGACAGTTTGGAGAGATTAATTGTTTCTGGAAACGTTACGGGGAGATGATCAAGAGAGCGATCACCAACTAGATGGTCCGACCAAATAAAGAATTCAACTGGAAACTCATTCTGCGAAGCCCTTAGAGGAGCTGAAGATAGAGACCAATGGAGAAACATTGTTAGGAATATAGGAAGAAACCACGATCCTCAGTAATGGGGAAACGACAAGAGAGAGAGAGAGAGAGAGAGAGAGAGAGAGAGAGAGAGAGAGGGGGGGGTGTTCTCGCTTGCGCGGCGCTAGGCTGCGATCCCGTGCCTACTTGCGTGGAAGTCAGACATCCTACCGCCTGAGCTATTCAGCTCACCTCTTTAATGCATAATTGTTTATTTGTAGAGCGCTATTTTAGAACATGGAATTCGATTGGGCAGAGATAACCAGATATGTGAGCTCTCATGTCATATATGGACACTCCCAAAAAAGTAGTGAATAGGATTTGCGTGACACAGAGAGCTATGGAGCAACAGTTATTGGGTGTCCCTCTGCTAGGCCGGATCCCAAATAAAGAAATACGTCGTAGAACAAAAACAACAGAAGATATTAAAAAAATCATGTTGCTAAAATGCAATTAGGCAGAACACGCCGCAAGACTGTCAGACACCTGATAAACAAAACGTATTGTTGAGTGGAGGCCAAGATTAGAGGCATTACGGAGCAGAGGACTCCCACCAACAGATGGACTGATGACTTAAAGTGTGTTAACAGTAACTTAATGCATGCCGGACGAGACAGAGACAGATGAAAAAAACTGAGGGAGACCTATATCCGGCAGTGGACACTTACTGGCTGATGATGATGATTATGATTTAAGCCCGGATTATAAGCATGACCGAAAGGTCAAAATAAGCACTTATATAAGCAAAAAATGTCGCAAAAATAAGCAAAGTTTCTATGAAATAAGCAAGGTTCAAGAAAAATAACCTGTAAGTAGATAAGCATGGATATAATGATATAAATATGAATAAAGGACATTAAATTACATTAATTTTTAATTATCGTTTTATTAACAATAAATAAAAAATTAGAAAAGTGTTAAACTATAATGTAATAAAAAAAATCGAAAGATAATTAACATATTAATATATTTTTTATTCATGGCCATTAGTTTAATTTTTTTTGTTAATTGACAAAAATATGTTTTTCAAAATTTTCTTGTAAAAAGCTATACATATCTTCTATCTGCAGACATATTATTTTTATACGTAGAAAAAGTTCTTTCAACATCTGCAGATGTAAGTGGTGCGTATTTATTTAGACAAATGTAATACCGATAAGTATTTTACAACAATATAATAAATTTGGACTTTCTGCAGACAAATATTAGTTTATTACATGGACAGGTATAACGATAGGTTTTTCCCTTTTTCTCCTAAGCCTAAGGGATTAAAATGTTTATGGTTTATTGAATTATTAGGGTTTTATAGCTCTGTATACCTACTTATAGAATTTTGCTTAAGACAGGAAGTAATACATGAAATTTAACTATAGTTTATTATAAGAAGTAAAATAAACAAAGATAAGCAACATATTTTTAAAATATGCATTTTTACTAAAAATCCTAATAATAAGCAAAAAAGCAAACAAAAGCAAAATGCTTATAATCCGGACTTTAATGATGATGCTACCAATAATATTTGGAGTCTCACAATTTCGAAGATCACGTTTTTATTAATCTTAATCTTCAGAACTTTGCATAAATCTCAGAATAAATGCTTCCCCTGTTTAACAAGTTATTCCTGTAGTAAGTCCCTACACTACATACATTAATATTTGATTAATTAATTAATCATTTTGTTCGTAAAATCAATGATTTCTAGATTATTTTGTACCAACTCTTTTATAATAATAATGACATCTCTAAAACCAAATTCATTAAAAATTATAATAGCTTCTTCTCTTTCAATCCCCACCTAATCAAAATTTCAATTATAACTCCTGTAATATTACGGCCCAAATCAATATATAGAAACATATAGATGATCCCATACCTACAGGCATGAAAATTTAATCAGTGTTTGCATAGAAAAGCAGAAATCCACGTGGGGGATGAAAACTCACCCTCTTCTGTTTAAAATCACCCCCACGCGAGTCGATCTTTCGGTATCTGAAAGCTCGAGGTACAATCGGGGAGTGAGTGTACAACGACAAGTCAATAGTTTTTCATTTGCGGTTTGAATATTCCACGTGGCTTATCAATTTTTGGATAGAATTAACTATAATTCTTTTGAAATTAAAATTAAGTGATTTATGTAATACAATAAAGAACAAACATTAAACGGAATAGAGAATGTGATAAATATTTAACAAAAAGATAACATTCCACCAGGCCCGGCCCTAGGGAATTTGCCTCCCTGGGCAAGATAGGCGACTGCCTTGGTAGATCCAAAAACTCAAAAATTTCACCATGGCTCTTAATTTGCTGAAATCTATCACTTATAATGCATTAACGCTTATGTCTATAATTTTTAAATAGAAGTCAACTTAATGTCATTTTTCACTTTTCTCTTTCGTGCTATGACTGTGCGTCCGATTTTCGGATTCTCGATTTCTAACTTTTGAATAGTCTGTCAAATAGCCCTGCAATTTTAAATCACTTCTGAGAGACCTAAAATGGATTTTCGTTTTTCCTAATAAACTTACAGCTTGATTGATACACTCCCATACCAATACTCTGCAGTGATTTGCTAACTACGTTGATGTGAAGTAAAACGTCATGTTATATTACCACAGAGCAAAGAAAAGTAAAATCACGAATTTGATTTGCCAAACAGCTTGCCTCATGAGCAACCATTTTATCGTTGTTTTTATTGATAGTCATTTCTACAAAAGCATTGTAGATTTCTTCAATTTGGTATCTGATGGGAGTAATTGCATCAATTCTACTTTCCCATCTAGTTTCGGAGAAAGGTTTCAATTTTAGTCTAGAAATATGATTTTTCAATACAGCCCAACGATAAATAGATGCTGAGAAAAGTTGTAAATTTTTGTCACTAAGGAAAAGAAAGAAACTGCAAACTGTGAGGCTTTAGCAGCATCGTTCACGACTAAATTAAGTGAATGACTAGGCTAGAACATGGGACAAAAAATATTCTAGGATTTATTTTCAAACTTTTGTTTAGAACTCCCAAGTTCTTCACTATCATGTTTGTCCCATTATCATACCCTTGTCCTCTCATATCTTCCAAAGGTATTCCCAGTTCATTAAGTTTTTGCAAAATAGCTTCTGTAAGTCCCAAGCCAGTGGTGGCCACTACAGGCACAAATCTAAGAAAATGTTCTGCAATTTGTACACTTTGTGAAGAACAAGAACCTAAATCGACAAAACATACAATAGTCATATGTTCCACTCCAGAAATATTAGGATGTACGATCTAAAATTATGCTATAATACTTTGCTGATTTTAAAAAGTTTAAAATTTTATTTTTGATTTGGTCATAGAGCAGCTGAATAATTTCGTTTTGAATACGTTTTCCCAAGTAGTTATTTTAACTATTTATAGTGGGAAATAAGCCACAATATTATTAAAAAATGATTTTTATTAATGTTTCGACGCCCAAATCGGGTGCCGTTGTCAAAATACAATTTTGATTTGTTGATTTTGTATTTTGACAACGGCACCCGATTTGGGCGTCGAAACATTAATAAAAATCATTTTTTAATAATATTGTGGCTTATTTCCCATTATAAATAGTTAAAATTGTAAAATTGTCACAAGAAAATAGCTTCAGAACAACACCAAGTAGTGATGCTGATTGTTACTACCAGTCGTTGTTCTCATAATGTGCTCTTGTAAAACAGAATCAAATTTTCCAAAGAGCTCAACAAGCTTTAAAAAATTACCATTGTTGTGATGAAAAAGTTTATCAGAATCGCTTTTCAATGAAAGATAATGCTGTGCTAGGAACTGTATGATTCATATAAGTCGTTCTACATAACTTTTCGCTGTCGCTGTGAATGTCGATGAGCTGGAGACTTAGCGTGGCTGGACAAAGTCAGACATATGTTTCCAATTATTATATCCATTTTCACTAAATTTAATTTTGACATTGGAAAATATTTTACAGAAAAACTAATACACAGAAGTATTAGTCTTAGAATAAATTAACCACTTTCTCTCAAGAGTTTCACCATTGCAGATTTTGTAACTGTAGTAGTTGGTTGTAAATCTACGGGCATCTATCTAGAAATCTGAATTATCTTTTGGGCACAACTGAGCCTCTGCAACGGATAATTTTGGCGGGGGCCTCTTGTAACCAAAGTTGTTCTAACAAAATCATTAATTTTATTGGGCCACTTTGCTGGATCATAATAAATAATAACATTGTTACCTGTGACAGTAGACAGTAGTAGTGTCATCAGTAGCTGACGTAGATGCTGATGATTGTCCTAGATAACTGCCGTTGGACTGAGAGGGGGCGGCAGCAGATGTGGATGCTGATGATAGTCCTAGGTGACTGTCGTTGGTTTCGCCGCTTTTGTTCATAAATTTGTTTTTTTATAATATTAAAAACATAATTTATTTCTTTAATTTCAAAAATTGGCCGTCCTCTAAAATTTGCCGCCCATAAATTTGCCTCCCTGGGCGGCCGCCCAGTTCGCCCACCCCTGGGGCCGGGCCTGCATTCCACTGTTGTTTCAGTGATGCTTTTCATTAATATCAATAAATATAGCAATAATATACAGGGTGTCCCGAAAAGATTGGTCATAAATTATACTACAGATTCTGGGGTCAAAAATAGGTTGATTGAACCTCACTTACCTAGACAGGGTGAGGCAGATAACTGGCCTATTAGAAATATCTCGAGAACTAAAGGCAACAGAATCATGAAAATTGGAATACAGGGGTTTTGAAGGATGATCTATTAAATTAAAATATTTTCATCTCTTTGCAACTTCCGGTTATACCGGAAGTTGCTTATAACTTCGTTTTTATAAATGGGACACCCTGTATATTTTTATATTTTTGGATTCTCTTCAATGTATTCTTTCTTAAAATATGAGGTTTTGTAATATTATACAGGGTATTTTAAAAGATAATTACGTTTTTTTATTAATTTCGTAGCAAAATTAACACCCTGTAGAATTGTAGTAGTTTGACATCTGAAACTCTACTTACGTTCAAATGATTTTTTAATATACTCTACTATTGTGGAGAATCATTAGTACAGCTAAATTTTTAATTTTAGTATACAGGGTTGATCGAAACTCGGAATGAGTATTTTCTGAGTTTTCTTAAATGGAACACCCTGTATTTTAGTATTGTAATGAAATGATATTTTATGGTACTTTTTTATTTCTTAAGCATTCCCTATACCTAACTGCTTTAATTTGTGCTTAATTGTTAATCGCACCAATAATCTTAACTAAGTAGGTATTTCGATAGCTAAACCATTATTAGTAATTTTAAGGACCAGTCTGAATTAATATGTATTTATTTCTGAAAAATTATTTGGGATTGAGTATTTTCACGGCCAATCTAATAAAATTTGACGTATTTTTTGTTGCAATTAATGTTTAGCTTGAATCACCAATAACTCACAAATTAAAGCGGTTAGGTGTAGGGAATGCTTAATAAATAAAAAAGTACTATAAAATATCATTTCAATACAATAAAAAAATACAGGGTGTTCCATTTAAGAAAACTCAGAAAATACTCATTCCGAGTTTCGACCAACCCTGTATACTAAAATTAAAAATTTAGCTATACTAATGATTCTTAACAATAGTAGAGTATATTAAAAATTATTTGAACGTAAATAGAGTTTTAGATGTCAAACTACTACAATTCTACAGGGTGTGAATATTGCTACGAAATTAATAAAAAAACGTAATTATCTTTTAAAATACCCTGTATACTATTACAAAACCTTATATTTTAAGAAAGAAGACATCGAAGAGAATCCAAAAAATGTAAAAATATACAGGGTGTCCCATTTAGAAAAACGAAGTTATAAGCAACTTCCGGTATAACCGGAAGTTACAAAGAGATGAAAATATTTTCATTTACTAGATCATCCCTCAAAACCCCTTTATTCCAATTTTTATGATTCTGTTGCCTTTAGTTCTCGAGATATTTCTAATAGGCCATTTATCTGCCTCACCCTATATATAATAGCGCACACAAAAAAAGTTACAGCCCTTTGAGTTATAAAATGAAAATTGATTTTTTTTCATATATCCAAAACTCCTAGAGATTTTTTATTGAAAATGGACATGTGGCATTTTTATGGCAGCTACATCTTATAAAAAAATTAAAATAAAATTTGTGCACCCCATAAAAATTTTATGGGGGTTTTGTCCCCTTAAACTGCCCAAACTTTTGTGTACGTTCCAATTAAATTGTACCACAATAATAGTTTAGTTGGAACGTACACATACATTTGCGGGGTTTAAAGGAACAAAACCCCCAAAATTTTTATGTAAATAAATTACAAAAGAAGCCGCATCTCGATAAAACTGGCTTATCGAAAAAATACTAAGTGGTAAAAAAGTTTTAAAAACGTTGTGTTTAACTAACGGTACCACAATAATGAATTAATTGGAACGTACACAAAGTTTGGGGAGGTTTAAAGGAACAAAACTCCCATAAAATTTTTATGGGGTGGACAAATTTCACTATAATTTTGTCTTAAAATGTTCCTACCATAAGAATCATACATGTCCAATAAAATTCCATCTCGTAAAAAATCTCTAATAGTTTTCGATATATTGAAAAAATCGATTTTCATTTCGTAACTTCAAAGGGCTGTAACTTTTTTTATGGTCACATTTGTACTAAGGTAAGTTAGGTTCAACCGAACTATTTTTGACCCCAGAATGTGTGGTATTAATTTATAACCAATCTTTTCGGGACACCCTGTATAAATAGGTATAAAATTTATATTTACCAAAACAATGATATTAAATTGAATTCATATTAATACTTACCATTTCCTATCAATTATTGAGATTTACTATTTTTATTGGGAATAGGTAAGCCACAATTTTATTTTAAAACAAGTTTATTTTGACGTTTCAATTTCCACTTTGAAAATCGTTGCCAAAGTACAACAAAATATTAACAAATTCAACAATTTTGTTTTTGGTACCTACTTGGTAAAAAAGTTTAAATATTCTTCTAGTAATTTAATTTTTTCTGACTCATTCATATTGGCGATTCGGATATATGTATTTATTATACAGGGTGTAACAAAAATACAGGTCATAAATTAAATCACATATTATGGACAAAAATAGTTTGATTTAACCTAAAAACGGCGGGTTCGTTGGAAAAAATATTCCATGAGATTTTTTTGCATAATCACATTCGTTAGACACCCCAGAATAAGGTTCAAGAAGTCGCCCAGGCAAAAAGTGGTCCAATTTTTTTTAACAATTTTTTTTAATCAATTTGCAAAAATCAATATTTTTGGCCCGGAGAAATTTTTTTAGATTTGTCGAACCATTCCAGATAGAAAAGGTCTCTTATAATTTTTCTCTAAAGTTGATCGTGTTCGAGTTATAAGCAATTTAAAATTTGAAAAACGCAAAAATGGCCATTTTTAAGACTTAATAACTCGGTTAAAAATGATAATTATGAAAGTCAGAAAGTGACTAAATCAAAGTTAAAGCCCCCCCTTCATGATCCTGAAGAAATTTGTGTCATTAATTTATTACTAAGCTGTTATTTTTAATTATGAATAATGAGTGGTAAGATCGTATTGACGCGGCTGTAAGTGTGAGTGCGAGTGAGATGCGCCATTGGACTGCCTGAATGGCATCTCTTTCGCACTCATCATGGACGGCCGCCTAATACGTGCATGGCGCTCATTATTTTTACTTAAAAATAACAGCTTAGTAATCAAATAATCACAAAAATTTCTTCAGGATCTTTTAGGGGGGCTTTAAACTTTGATTTAGTTACTTTCTGACTTTCATAGTAATAACTTTTAACCGAGTTATTAAGCCTTGAAAATCTCCATTTTTCGTTTTTTTAAATTTTAAAATGCTTTTACCTCGGAAACGATTAAATTTAGAGAAAAATTATAAGAGACCTTTTTTATCCAGAATGATTCAGAAAACCTAAAAAAAATTATTCAGGCCAAAAATATTGATTTTTGCAATTTGATTAAAAAAAATTGTTAAAAAAAATTTGGACCACTTTTCGCTTGGGCGACTTGCGATTACGCAAAAAAATCTCATGGGAATATTTTCTCCAAAGAACCCGCCGTTTCCGCCTTGTCTATATGGTATACACCCAATTAGAGGTATTTCCCTTTTTACATCAATATTAATGTTTTAATAAAGTTCGTTGCTACGAAAAAATTATTTAGATTTTTTGTTTATCGTCTATTCATATTTTATTTAAATCCTGCGTAGTACCTCAAATCGCATGCTCAACAAATATCCAATGACTCACTTGTATAACCGATATTTTCATTAGATCGGATGATTTTATCTTTCCAAACCCTCAAACCGAACTGATATTCTCCATCCAATCATGAAATTTGCACAAACTCAAACCTTTTTACCGACGATTTTTAATTCTTCTTCCACTCAAATTACTTCCGTATAATCGAATATCAAAGATAAAAGGCTCTACCGATCGCATTTTCTTGACAATGTAAAAAAATGTAACGTCTTCATTTAGGTCCTAGGTGAGTTCTAGGCGACTTGTAGCGCATTTTGTTAGTAACTTTTGGTAATAATAATATAAAACTGGCGTTAGCTAGCAATAGTTTACATATCTTTTGTCATTACCGATTATTGATAACTGATAACAGATAACACCTGTTCTGTGTCCTGTTGCATTTTAAGAAGATTTTAGACTGTCTTTACAAACTTTTAATTTTTTATAATGGTATGTTTTTATTAAGGTAATTGTTATATTCTGCAACTATTTTATAAGTAGACAGTGTGCGTTTTAGCTTTTTTTGTTTATTGAACTATACAAAAACCTCGTACAACATTAAATTTATAACTTTGTTACATTACCCAATATACGGTGGGTAAAATTCTTTTTTGTGAATGAAGATTTTTGATTTTTTTAACTATACAAATTTTTTTTACAATTTTAGTTGTTTTGAAAAATAGATAAAATTATTTCTATGTGGCCCAAACCAGCCTTCTTTCTATGATTATCTTTGATGATGATTTTGATTTCGGTGAAATAATAACTGCTTAAAATCCAGATCAAGTTGAAGAACTTGCTACACAAATCATATCCAATACCTCCTCTTCTACTTCACCTACAACAAGTGGCTCGGATGAACCGTCCACATCACAAATACAACCACAACTTGACATTGTGACATATTTGTAACAAATTTAAAGGTATATTTAAATTTGGTACCTACTTAGCGATAAATTAAAGGTAAAATATCTATTTTAATTTTTTTTTAAATAATTCTAGAAGGGCATTACTAGAAAGAAAACGCAGTTTTCATATTTTTATTTTGGTTTGGCAAGGAAACGGTTAATAAAATTCCAATAACTCACTGGTATAACCATTATTTTCATTCGAATGAGATGATTTTTTTATTAAACGCTTTTTTAAATGCTTTCCTTTACTTTAATAGTTTGCATCAAATTTTTAGACCCTAATTTGACTGCCTTTTCTTCAATGCAAATGAATGAAAATTTGCAGATATATGCATTCGCGGGAACAATACACGAATAGTCAGTAAAATTTTTTTTATGTTTTTTAATTGTTTAAATAAAAAAAAACAATTTTAATGGAAAATGCTTAAATTCTCCTGTTTTTTACAATGCATAAACTTGAAACTTTTACGGATTGTAGCTAATGATATGAACTATACATAATTTCACTTTTTACGTTAATTGTTTACGTTACGCTTCATAAATAAATGTAAAGTTTCAAGTTTTGAACGCTCATATATTTGTTTATATATAAATCGGCGTTTATTCGTGTCAAATTTCCATACGATACGAAACAAAACTTCAACCAAAACTCGAATTCAAAAATTCGTGTTTTTATCGTTGTCAAAAAAACCCACCGGTAGAGGCGTTTTGTGCTACAATTAACATTAGAATTCGTTTTGTCGTATTAATTTATTATTAAACGCTTTTCTTTAGTTCAATCGTTTGGGTCAAATATTTGGACGTTAATTTGACTGCCTTTTCTTCAATGCAATTGACTAAAAATTTGCAGACATATGCATTCACGGAAACAATACACGAATAGTCAACAAAAATTTTTTTTGTTTATTAATTGATTAAATAAAAAAACGATTTTAACAGAAAATGCTTAAATTCTCTTGTTTTCTACAATGAAGGAACTTGAAACTTTTACAGATTGTAGCTAATTATATGAACTATACATAATTTCATTTTTACGTTAATTGTTTACGTTTTGCTTCATAAATAAACAATAAAGTTTCAAATTCTTTGCCGACTCCGACTACTTTCCATGTTTGTACATTATATGTTTTATACATATTTTAATAAACATGACGATATATTTTAATGTTTGAAAAGTGTAAGACTAAAAAGTAAAAAATAAAAAAATAGAAAAAAATATTTTTAAGAAACGCTTTTCTTTAGTTACGCGTAACTAAAATTAAACATATTATAAATAAAAAAAAATTGATAAAATCTAACACATTCGTCAAAGAAAAGCGTGGCGCGTCTTCATCGAATTAAATGGTTTTCTCCTTACGCTTTTCTTTAACGAATGTGTTAGATTTTTTGAATTTTTTTTTATTTTTTGCTTTTTAGTTGATTTTTTTTATAATATTTTTAATTTTAGTCACTCGTAACTAAAGAAAAGCGTTTCATAATTTTTTTTTCATATTTTTTTATTTTTTGCTTTTTAGTCTTACACTTTTCAAACATTAAAATATACCATCATGTTTATTAACATATGTATAAAACATACGATGTGCTAACATGAAAAGTAGTCGGAATCGGCAAAAAAAATAATTGAAATTTTATTGTTTATTTATGAAGCATAACCTAAACAATTAACGTAAAAAGTGAAATTATGTATAGTTCATATAATTAGCTACAATCTGTAAAAGTTTCAAGTTTTTACATTGTAAAAAACAAGAGAATTTAAGCATTTTCCATTAAAATCGTTTTTTATTATTTAAACAATTAATAAACATAAAAAAAAATTATTGACTATTCGTGTATTGTTCCTGCGAATGCATATGTCTGCAAATTTTCATTCATTTTCATTGGAGAAAAGGCACTCAAATTAACGTCTAAAGATTTGACGCAAACTATTGAACTAAATAAAAGCGTTTAAAAAATCAACTAAAAAGCAAAAAAAAATTGAAAAAATCTAACACATTCGTTAAAGAAAAGCGTGGTACTAAAACCGTTTATTCGATGAAGACGCGCCACGCTTTTCTTTGACAAATGTGTTAGATTTTTAAAATTTTTTTTATTTTTTGCTTTTTAGTTGATTTTTTTTTTATAATATGTTTAATTTTAGTCACTTGTAACTAAAGAAAAGCGTTTCTAAAAATATTTTTTTTAATATTTTTTTATTCCCTAAGGGATTGCAGACGTTCGGATATAATTAGCGTGTTTTTTGCTAAAGATAATGAAGTCAACTTTATTAAGTAACAAGATATTAATTCGACATACATACACTACACATTACTCCTCTGAGTTAGTAGGATGTCTCTGACTGTTGCGATGTGAAACTATTGCGACTGGCTGAATGACTAATGTTTATGTCTATGCCATTAAAAAAACAGATGATTTTATTTTTCCAAATTCTCAAAACGGATATTCTCCATCCAATCATGAAATTTGCACAAACTCGATAAACCTTTTTACCGACGATTTTTAATTTTTCTTCCACTCAAATTACTTCCGGTATAATCGAAGATCAAAGAAAAAAGGCTCTGCCGATCGCTGTTCGTAAGTGGTTGCTTCCCTTTTCCTAACCGTTTTTCCTTGTATTTCTCTAAAGTTTAGGTAACTTTCACGAAACACGACAGGAAAACACAGCGTCAATAAATCGGGCAAGAGTAAATTGTTCTAATTTTGGTGGTGTTGATTTTATATATTATTTTAAATGAAAATCAATTTCATTATAAAAAATACCTTATTCGCTGTGAGCCGATGAGTAGAGGGGATTAAATATTTTTCGCCAGAGCTATGAGTGGCAGTTTTGTGCATTTAACTTAAACAATTTTACCAGAAAAGTATAAGTTTCAAACCGCGAGAGAGCGCTGCCGGCCAAACTCACAGCGAATAGAATAAAGGTTTGTGACAATAAAGTGACATAATTGAAATGAAGATTTGAAATGAACATGAATTAATAAAATAAGAGAAGGTAAAATAAAATTGGCTCTAAAGACTTGAAAAGCGATATGAAAAACTGAGCATTTTAACCAGATTTTATTTTGTAATTTAATGTACGAGTATTTTGTATTAATATATTTTTATATTTTGCTTTCCAACTAAACGTGCGCAATGCCAATGAAATCCGTAACTTAAAACGTCTACTGCCATCCGATCTATCTACATCACACAGACTTTAGTTTAGTTTTTTTAAGATACATTATTGTAAATTCATACCAACAATATTTAACTTAGGTTTGGATATATTTAAAATAGGGGAGTGCATTTAGATTTTCACTTCGGAAAAAATCAAACAAGATAAAACTTTTTGTAATTTAACTAAGAAATGTTTAATAAACAACATATCAAAAAGTTCTACTCGAGAAGTGGGTGCTTAATTTTTTATTAAACAAATGAACAGCGAAGTTAGATGTTTTTTTAAATAACTCCGAAAATATAACTTATAGAAAAAAACTGACTTGACCATTGAAAAATTCAGAAAATTTTACAAAAAAACCTTATATAAAGATTTTTCTAAAATTAAATCTCTAGCTTCTGTAATTTTTTATTTATAACACTAAAGTCACCCTTCTCACACACATTTGGCGCACTGTAAACTAGCGTTGGAAGAAGTGCACGGTTGAGTTTTTTTAATGTAATTATTTAACTAATGGATCAAACGAAATTTTACAAATTGAACATGAAAGAAGATAAAATAAGCTATCTTATGGTTGTAATAAAAAGAAATAAAATATATGGACATAAGTGCGGTGTGGGCGGAAAATGAGCCTTACATGAATTTTGTTTAAAAATGATTTAAAAATGTGTAACTAATACAATTTTACTTATAAAACTCTCAAATTTGCACAACTTACCTTTCAAGTATCTTTCTTGATGATGATTCATTCACAAAAAATCTCAAAAATTTAATTCAAATAATACGATGTCTCCAAAAATGTAATTTGTGAAAGCTTCGTAGTTTTACAGAATTCCCACAATTTTAAGACGGTATTACTCAAGTTTGAATAAATATAATACAATTTTTTTGCTATTTTTTTAAAGCTTGGGATATAATCTTTAAAAAACACTGAATTATTTTAGTTTAACAATGAAATAAACAATTTCTTTTTGAGAAAACTAAGAAAGATAACAAAAATGTAATACAAAACCCGAAAATTACCCGCTGAAAAAATGTATATACAGAGTGATCAAAACTTTTTTTCTGTAAAACTTACCTAAAATACATTAAATAAATTTAATAATAAGCTCCAACAATAATAAATGTTCAACAAAAAAATTTTTTTAGCTCTTATACAGTATGACTGCGTAACTTGGAACCTATTGATAACTTTTTTAATATCAGTTTTACAAAAAAAGTTATTCTTTATAAAATACTCTGCATCGTATATAACATAAGATGCAACCATCAAATATCAAATTTTGTTAATTTTTTACGAGGTATGTAAAAAAATATGAATTTCACTCAAGAGTAAAGTACCTTTATATTTCACAATATCGAAAATTTTTATAAAGAAAAGTTGTTTGGAATTTAAAACTATGTTCCAATATGTAATTATATGCTTCTAATCGAAAATTTGTTTTTTTTAAACATTCTTTCTAATACATTTTAATTTTTAATATTATTGTGAAAATTATTTGTTTATCTTTTTTTTTAAATGAAATTCCATATTTGTTTGATTGGATTCTACTTGTTTTTTATTTAAATATCCGCCATTTTGAATTTTCCATTTTATAATTTAAATTATCAAAATTTGATTCAGGTTCAGCAACTCCTCAGAAATATCCACATATATGTAAACAAATACGTTTTATAAAAAAAATTCGGATTTTACAACTACTTTTTAAGGATTTTTAGAAAAAAATCCGCCATTTTGAATCCGCCATTTTGAATTTGCAAATTGTAATGTCAGATTCGGATTCAGCATAATCAAAACTAAAATAAAAACATTTTTTTTCAAAATAAAATGTTGAATTCATCCGTATTCTTAACATTATTTATACAAAACAATTGTTATTGTTTAAACAATTAATAAACAATTAGCGGCGAAATTTGTGAGTAGAACTTTTTACTTTAACATATTTATAAACTAACAAAAAAAGTTTTAGAAAAATATAACCTTGTTTGATTTTTTCCGAAACAACGCATATTTTCATTCTAATTGCACTCCCCTAAAAGAGAATATTTATTGGAATAATACACTACATGTCATCAGCTTCATTGTCAGAAAAAACGCTTATTGCCTAATAGGCAGATTGCAGATCTCTCAAGGAGTTAATAAAAAAATAATATGTGTACTTTGTACGCACGTAAGAAGTTATACTCCTTATATATGTTTTCAACGAAATCAATATACTTTAAACAGTTTACTTATATTTAATTTAAATATTTAACTAATTTTAATACTTACTACTATCCAAAAACTTTTATTAAAACAATAACAAAAATTAAAAAAATAAAAGAATAAAACACACACAAACACATTGAAAAATGCCACAAAGAAATGATTTCTGAACAATAATTGTTGCCAAAATTGTTAACTAAATACGTATTTTCTGAAAAAATTATATAATAATATACTTATAATCATAAAATGTATAAAAAAAAAGTAACTTGCATGGGGATCGAACCCGTTTCCCTTCGATCCCGCCGATCGAAAGTTAAAGTGCTTTCCCATTGCGCCACCTTCGCGTATCTGTCATGTGGGACTATACATCAACTGAACGTTTACACCATAAACTTTTGACAGTTGTTTACTTATATGAATTTAATTGAATTAGTTTGATTTTTGTGGAACTAAAGGAATATTTTGTGGAATAACATTATATTAGGTGAATATTGATAGACATTTTAATGGTCATCAAATGATGTAAATCAAAGCATTACATACTATTTTGGAGGTATGTAGGTTCATTTTAAAATTTTCAAATAGGTAGTACCTATGTAATTTTTTATTAGGATACTGAAACATTTACAATTATTACGTACCTGTAGCATTTAAAAACTATTTAAAAAGTCACTAAAATTATAAACTTGCTTTTTTCTCTGCCATAACAACAATAAAAACTAATATACACAACATTTGTTGATCCATAATCTCCATATTTAACACCCAATCAGGTCCCGTATAACGTTTGAGCGACTAACACCATACTGTCGGTGTGCGCATGCGACCGGGAATATCAAAATTCACCCTCGTGCCTAAAGAGGTATAACTTCAAAAATATTTTCCTTAAATTTTTGCTTTCATCATATTTTCGGGGAGGAATTTAATATTTTATACCAATAGACAATAACCAATATAATACCTCATATTGGTACACTCCTTGTGACAACTGTATTTGAAGTTCATTTATTTAATTTCAATACATACAATCATGTTTACCTGATACAATCTTTCTACAGACGTCATGTTCGCCAATACACACCGCAGTAAAACCTGGGAGGCGAACTTCTTATGCCTAACACGCCATGTCCCAATAGTTAACAGAGCATGTCCTAAGGGTATATAGGACCATAGGACCGATATGAGTTCTTCTTCTTCAAGTGCCATTTCTGCGACAGCGGTAGGCAATCATCATAGCTATTCGACTTTACAGACGGCTACTCTGTAAAGTCCATTTGATGTACATCCGTACCATTCCCTCAGGTTGCGCAGCCATGATATTCTACGTCTCTTGATGCTCTTCTTTCCTTGGATCTGTCCCTGCATAATGAGCTGCAGCAAGTTATATCTCTATCCATGTGTAACAAGTCCGAGATATATCATTTTTCTTGTTTTAATTGTAATTAAAATTTCCAATTCTTTATTCATTTTTCTCATAACCTTTTTGTTTGTAACGTCTTCTGTCCACGATATTTTAAGGATACCTCCTATTCATCCACAACTCAAATGATTTTAGTTCTTACATTGATGTCGAAATTGTGGTCTAAGCTTCTATTCGATCAAACATGGTTAGAAAAATGTAGCACTTCGCCAACCTAACCCTTGGCTCCAACTTTAAATCTCTTGTCCACTCTTTTTGGCCACTGACTTTTTTATGCTAAATTTAATTTTCTAAATGCAATCCTTCGTGGGCCTCCCCTTTTTCTCTCCAGGATTTTCTGTCCTGGGCTATACTCAGCTATTTGGAACCAGTGTGTTTTTTGATGTCGTCGATCCATCTCATTTGAGGTTTTCCTCTTGCTCTTCGATATTTCCAGGGTCTCCAGTGTAGTATTTGGTTATTCCATCTGCCGCCCTTTTGCCTTGCATTGTGTTCAGCGAATTTCCATTTCAGTTCTGCTATTTTTTCATTTATATCTTTGACCTTAGTAATTTTTCTTATCCATTAGTTTCTTGTCTTATCCTTCACATTTGCTTCTAGCATTCTTCTTTCCATGGCCCTTGGTGTTTTTAATACCTTATCCATGTTATTTTTTGTCAGTGTCCATGTTTGCGTTCCATGTGTCAATACAGGGGCAGTACACATTGATTTAAGACTTTTGTTTTTAGGTATTGGGAGTATCTCTTACTTTTGAGAATGTAGCTAAGCTTTACAAACACTGCCCATGCCAGTCTGATTCTCCTGATCACCTCCGATGTTTGGTTCTCTTTGTTAGGCCTAAATACTTGACCCATAATATATACTTATGCATTTGATTGGTGTCTTCATTTTGAGTAGTTATTGTACAGTTTTCATTAGTAGTAGTCACTGATTTTGTTTTCTGAAAATTTATTTTTTACCCTATATTTTTCGCTTCTGTACCTATAGGCTATTGATTATGTACTATAGAAAGGAACTACAACGTTAACAGGGTTTTATTATTTCATATGGTCAATGAATCTCTATATATGAAAAAACCGCGGAGTGCTACCATTTACATTGGTGCGTTTTTGAGAAATGGGTGAATTAGTCCCTGGGCACAAGTTACATTAGGGTGAGTTCTATGCACTTTTGGTACAAACACGTCTACATAAAAATTGATACTGGTTAAATTTCCTATCTAAATATAACTTTTTAAAGTCGGAGATACTTTTTTTTACAAAAATATGTTCAAAATAAAAAGCACAAAGAGATACAAAAGAAAGAAATTTTGTTTTTTGTCCCATAAATTTTTCCATGGGGACATAGGTATAGACATTGCTGTACAGGTAGAAACTTACATATTTTGTCTTTAAAATGATGTTTGGTAGAGATAATTAGGTTTTACAGTTTTCGAAATATGATTTTTCAAAGTTCGCCACTCACAGCAATTTTGGGCAATTTTCCTTGTTATTTCGCAAATATAGTCCTGTAACTTTTTTCTACGTAACTTTAGGCATAAGAAATGGTACATGTAAGAGGAATAGAAATCAGTTACCTTTAAAATGTGCTAATATATAATGTTGTACGACTTCTTTTAAAGAGGTTATCTCTTTCAAGACTTTATACTTTGAACAAGTTTTTATATTTTTTGCAATTATTTTTTAAATTTCCCATTATAATTTTTTTTTCTACATTTAGGTATATATTATATAATAAAGAAGAAAGCTTATTCTGTTTACTTTAAAACGGTGTATTATAAAAAATTCTAGGATTATTTTTAAATAAGATATGCTTTTTCAAAATGTAATAAGTACTTGCAACGATTTTTGATTTTAGGATTATTTTTTAAATTCCTCATTATAACATTTTTATGTGATTGTGTGTTATGATTAAATCTTATTTTTTATAGGTAATACCTTAGATCCACTTGACTCGGCCGGGCAAACTTCTAAATATGGATTAATTCCAATATTTACTGTCAAAGCTCCTGCACCACAAGTTTTGCTTGAAAAAATAGCATGTAAATGTACCAAAGGATGTACAAAAAACTGCGGTTGTAGGAAGATAGGAATTTAGGAATTAGTTGTTCAATATTCTGCAAAGGGTGCATGTGCATGGGTACTAATTAGTGGGAACTCTAAGATAACTCAGGTGTCAGAGGAAGATATTGAAGCTAATGCTAACGAAGAGATGGAATTTGATTTTGAAAATTTTTTAAATGTCAACGTTTAAATAATTTTAACTAAAGTGATTTTTTCTAAGACTAGTGTTTATGAAATTTTTGTAAAAGAAATAATTTTAAATAATACAGGTAAAAAAATATCAAAGAATCACTCGGTGCCCATTACATATTCAAATAGAGATGATACACTATTTTAAAGAACAGAAAGTAAGCCCTCTTTATTGATCAATATATAGATAGTATATTCATGTACAAGGAAAAAAAGTTATAATGGGAAATTTCAAAAATAAGCGTAAAAAATGTAAAAAATAATATTTTTTTTATATTAGGTATTATATAACATATAATATATATTATAATATTAAATTATATGTACCATATATAATATAAGATTATATAATATATTATATAATAATATTATTTTATTTTTAAATTATATTATAAAAAATCGTTAAAAGTATAAAAGCTTGAAAAACCATAATCTCTTTAAAAAAGTCGTACAACGTTATACAGTAGACCATTTTAAAGGTAACTGATTTCTACTCCTATTACGTGTACCATTGCATATATCTAAAGTTCGTAGAAAAAAGTTACAGAACAATATTTGCTAAATAACAAGGAAAATTGCCCAAAATTGCTGTGAGTGGCGAACTTTGAAAAATCATATTTCGAAAACTATAAATCGTAATTACCTCTACTAAACAACATTTTAAAGAAGAAATATGTAGGTTTTTTTCTGTAAAGCAATGTCTATACTTATATCCTCGTGGACAAAAGTTATGGGACAAAAAACAAAATTTCTTTCTTTTTAGTTTCTTTGTGTTTTTTCTTTTGAATATATTTTTGTAAAAAAAGGTATCATTGACTTTAAAAAGTGATATTTAGATAGGAAATTTAACCAGGAACAGCTTTTATGTAGATATGTTTGTACCAAAAGTACATAGAACTCACCCTAATGTAACCTGTGCCCAGGGACTAATTCACCCATTTTTCAAAAACGCACCCCTTTAATTTAAATGGTAGCACTCCGCGGTTTTTTCATATATAGATGTCCATTGACTATATGAAATAATAAAACGCCGTTAACGCTGTAGTTCCTTTTAGCTATCTTATTTTGAATATAATCAATAGCCTACTAGCTCTTTCAGCATTTTTTGCAGCTTATTTTTGTCTTCAGCCATCAGAACAATGTCATCTGCGTAACGAAGGTGATTCAAGAATTGTCCATTGATGTTAATTCCTGTTTTTTTTTCAATTTCAACTTCTTACACACGTCTTCAATCTATAAGACACGATCAATAAGATCACTAGCTATGATGAACATCGAATACCTCTCCGCTCCTCTATTAGTCCAGGCGAATTGTCTTCCGTCCCAAAATATCGAGTATCTAAATAATCCTCGATGCCTTATTTCTCAATCAGGACCCCAAGCACGTTTCCTTTGAGTGATTTTTATTTAACATCTCTAAGGTGTCGGCTCTTCTAAATTAGGTTAAAAAGATCAATCGTTAAATTGAGTTTCCCGTGCTATAAGCTCTAAAAAACTTGTTGAAATTTTATAACAAGGGTTTCAAGATTGGAGAGACTTGATTTATAAATGTTTAATTTTGATACTCTACGATTCATTAGAGCTGTGATTTTGTTATTTTCTCTTATAATTAAGTAAAGAAAATATACGGCCCTTTTTAAAATATGTCTATTTTTAGACTCAGTTAAAATATATTAGTATATGTTTATGTTATCGTGGTTTAAAAATAAAAAAATATTCTTTTTCAGTGTTGGTCCTTATAAATGTACCTATTTTTCTATTATATACAAGGCCGGAGCTGTTTTGAAGTGTATGTGAAAGTTGGCATTCTGATTGTTGCAGAAAAAGTTGGATGACAACTGCAATAACAATATTGACTTTCCCTCCAGTGGCGTACTGAGCATGGTTCCGCGGAACCAGGGTCCGGGTCCCACAGGGGCCCGCTTTAATGCGCTTTTTGCTTCTTTAGTTTCTAATTTGATGGGGACATTTTGAACTACACAAGTACCTACACATATAAGAAATGTAACTATTTAATAGATTTAAATTTTTATGTAGGTAAAACGAAGAATAACTATTCGTCAAAAAATTTGAAAACAAAATATATTGAAATACAGGGAATGCTTTTGTAAAGTTCCCTACACATTTTACCTGCTTTTGCTTTCCAAAGCCCATATTTCAACTTATAAAGACTAACCGCCAGGGCTTGACTACACGTGATAACTGAAACACTTGTATATTAGCACGATTCATGAATAAGATACTGGTGTTTAAAGAACCGTCATCATTCAGCCTGTACTTTTATATAGGTAGGTGATTCTTAAAAATTGAAATTAAATTCTAAATATAGACAATAGTGGTAAGGATAACTAGACTCTATATTAGACACTAATTTCTTGTTAAGAAAATCTCGTCGTTTGATAAAAGATATCAGCCCTACCGTTATCCAAGGTTTTTTTTTATATTTTTTTATTTAAGCGTTTTATCTCCCTGTCCTAGAGGTTTGTATGAAATTATTTAACTTATTTATAAATGTTTCATATTATGCAATTTGAGAATCTATTTTGTTCATATAAATTCTATTCCAATCTTCATTTTTTAAAAGCTGTGTTAGTTTTCCGATATTAAGGTTTTTAATTATGACGAATTTTGGATGTAAAAAATTGTTGATTAACTATTTATATGGGAAATAAGCCACAATTAAATTGAAAAAAGTAATTTTATTAACGTTTCGACGCCCAAATCGGGTGTCGTTGTCAAAATACAAAATACTACTGATTTGGGCGTCGAAACGTTAATTAAATTACTTTTTTCAATTTAATTGTGGCTTATTTCCCATATAAATAGTTAATCATAAAAATGCGACAAGGAAATAGCTTCAGAACAACATTAGAAAATTTTTAAGTTTCATTATTTATAAAAACGGCTGACGTAAAGTGATCAATCATGTGAGTATGAAGAACGATAGAATTAATATTAATTTACTGTTTTAATAGTCTATTGTTGTTTTTTAAGTTTCTAACATAAAAAGTAAGTAAATTTCGATCAAAATAATGTTAGTATCTTTTTTTTTTGGTTGGTAAAAAAAGTCGTGAAAATCACCTTCTCATTAGCATCCGAAATGATATTAATCGTTACAGCTTCACAAATTACTTTATTTATAACCCAATAAATGACCGTTTTGCTTGGGAGTGAAAATCACCCCCTCTCGGGGGGTGAAAAACGCGTGTTTAAAATAAGCCGGGAAATGGATTGGTTGACAGATTATAAGCAACTTTCGTTCTATAAATTTTTTTACGTAAGTCAATACCTTTCGAGTTATTCGCGATTGAAAATGTTGATTTTTCGACAAAAAAACTACGTTTTCAGACAGTTTTTCGCTAATAACTCAACAAGCAAATATTTTATCGAAAAAAATATTCTTAGCAAAAGTGTAGATTATAAAAAATAAAAAAAAATGGTGTGCCACTAAAGCCTATAAATTCAGTAAAAGCAAAGTTATAGCTCATGAAAAATACGTTCTTATTCGTCAAATTCCAAATCGAATAATTAAATACGAAATCACCGAAAAATTAAGCACTTTTCGGGAAAAGCTTATTAACATTTTCAAAGTATTTAAAAAAGATTTATAATTGTTTTTTACAAAAGTTTTTAGCATAAAAAATAAACGAGTTACACTGAAAAAAGTTGGCCACTTTTTTGGTAAAAAAAAATCGTGAAAACCTCCCTTTATTTAGCACCCTAAATGAAATTAATCGTTACTGCTTTACCATTTATTTTAACTGTATGTGCATTGATTATATGATCTGTAAGTTTGATTGGTTTAAAGTGCTTATTTTTAAAAAAATTAGTTTTAGAGTAAAAAAAATTTTAAAAAGTTTTGAGAAATTTCCTTTTTTTAAAATAATATAAAAAGTATTAGTGGTAAGAAAAATCTTAAAGAGTAAATAAACGTAGGTTTACCTATTATAAGTACGCTAGTTTCATTTTGTTTTTCCGTAAGACAAAAATTGGTTAAGATATGGCTGTTCAAAATTTGCATACACTCGTGATTAGTGACCCGTTCAAGCTTTTTCAACTATAACGCTTTCAAAAATAAGCACTTTAAACCGGTGAAACTGACAGATCATATAAAAAATAGATAAGCAAGTAAATTGTTTGTAAAGCGGTAGCGATTAATTTCATTTAGGGAGCTAAACACGGAAGTTTTTCATGATTTTTTACCAAAAAAAAAAAGAGGCCAACGTTATTTTGAGCGTAACTCGCTTATTTTTAATGCTAGAAACTTTTATAAACAATTAAAATAAAGATTTTTATAAACACATTAAAAACTTTGAATCGGTTTTTCCCGAAACGTGCTTAATTTTTCGGTGATTTCGCGTTGAATTATTTGATTTGGAATTAGACGAATAAGAAGTATTTTTCATGAGCTACAGCTTTGCTTCTACTGAATTTATAGACTTTACTGATACACCATTTTTTTGTTGTATTTTATAAGCTACACTTTTGCTAAGAATATTTTTTTCGATAAAATATTAACTTTTTGAGTTATTTCCGAAAAACCGTCTGAAAACCTAGTTTTCTTGTCGAAAAATAAACATTTCCAATCGCAAATAACTCGAAAAGTATTGACTTCCATAAAAAAACTCCATAAAACAAAAGGTGCTAAAAATCAGTCAATTTATCCATTTCCGGTCTTATCTCGAACGTATGTTTTTTCACCCCCGAGAAGGGGTGACCGTCATCCCCCAAGTAAAAGCAACCAACGAAAAAATTTCAACTTTGAAGTGGAGGTTAAGTAGAACTTAAATCCAAATTTTCATGCAGTTCGGAGTTGCCCCTGAAAATTACACGTTATCGCCGTATTTCCCGTTCATTTACTGGGCTATTATTGTTTATAAGATATGTAAGGTTCGTTGGTTTAAAGTGCTTATTTTTGAAAATGCTGTAGTCAAATGGGGTTAAACGGGTCACTAATCACGAGTGTATGCAAAATTTGAACAGACATATATCTTATAACCACTTTTTGTCTTCAGGAAAACAAAATGTCCAAAATATTCACAATAGCAAAAACCTATATTTTTTTATACTAGTTGAGATTTTTGAAGTTAAGTAATTTTGAAAAAACAATTTTTTTTCAAAAGTATTAATTTTTTGTTAATTTAAAACCAAATTGTTTTCAAATTTGAGCACTTTGAAGCGGTAAAACTTACAGATCATATAAGCCAGGGGCACCAATTATACTCCCTGAGGGTCCGTTTCGAAAACTTATGACACTTCCGTCTCAAAACGTGTTTTTTTTTGAAAAATGAACATATTCACTCACAAATAACTCGAAAAGATTTGTGACTTAGTGAAAAAACTCTATAGAACTTAAAGGTTGCTTAGAATTAGTCAGTTTATTAAATTTCGGACTTATCTTGAACGTATGTTTTTCACCCGAGAAGATGCACCCCTAGGGCAACACCCCTAGGGCAAAAGCGCACATCGGTACAATAGGTATCACTTTTTTTGGTTTGAAATGTTAGCTATGTGTATGCCAAATTTCATCTCAATCCGAGCAGTTTTTAAAATTTACAGCAAAAACCGTGAGTAAATGGACTATAAATTAGTTTGAGTTTTTATGAAATATTTTATGATATATGATGATTTATTTATATTGAATGTGAATGTTTTGGGCGGGGGCCCGCATCCCAACAGGAACCAGGGCCCGCTGATCTATCAGTACGCCAGTGTTTCCCTCCCTCTCAAATAAGTCAGGAATATTAATTAAATATATTAAAATATTTACAACTGATAAAATATCGTTTTTTCTATTTTATTTGCTTTTAACTTTAAAACGCTTTATTTTGGAGGAAAGTTGTAAGGAGATAAAATACATAGTAATAATCAAATTTTCTGTAAGATACTAATGGCAAAAAATGATTAAATTTATTACCCTTGATGCAAAATAGCAAGACATAAAAAAGGGGGAAACAAGCCTTCTCTAATTCAATGTTTTTTACCCACTTAGAAAGCAGTTAGACTCATGACTTACCTAGAAATTCTTTAAAATATAGTAAAAAAATTCAGCAAATTTCATTAAAATAAATTTACTGCGCATAATTATTTTGCGGTCTATTTTTTTTAATTAAAATTCTTTAAAATATTTCAGAGCAGAAACAAAAGAATATAGAACTTTGCCAATTCTTTTACATTATAAAACTGCGCTCCAACCAAAAATTTAAGGTATTTCCAAAATTTGGAGAAAATTAAAAATATCTCAGAAAGCAATCAGTTAGGTATAAGAATGTTTCATAAAAATAAAACAATTGATATCGTAAACGCAATCTTTTGAAAAAGTTAATTATATGGTTGCATATTTAAAAAATATTAAAATAGTAATTTTCTTTTGTAGTTCACTCTGTATACGAACATTCGACAATGACGTCAATCAAAAATGGTCATTCGTTAAACACCCTGTCTACAGTGTCAAACCCCATATTCTAAGAACAGAAATTATGAAAGGAACCTTAATATGAGAAACTATACAGGGTGTACTATTTAGCAGGTTGAGTACCGCGTACACCCAATTGGATGGAGAAAAACAAGATATTAGTACATTAAAACTTGTCTAACCATGTGAGTAGACAAAACTATAACTTATTGAAACATATTATTTATTTTGAAACATAATATAATTATTACAGGACATATTTTTCGGTTTTCACCACAGATGTCTTCTTACTAATTTAATTAATAAATCATTGTTGTACATCCAATCGGGCACACAAACGCAAGAATTTGAGTTTCACTGTCCACCCGTCTGGGAGGGTTAAAAAATTTATCTTTTTTGAGTTTATCGATAAATATAGCCTAGCACTTAATCTGTTAAAAAAACTATATATGTTTACCTTGCCACCTAGTTATTGTTCTTTCGGTAGAAATCGTAGAATACATTTTTCAAGCCTGGAGAATATCAGTGCCTACTGCCTACATTTTTTTCTAAATAACTTTTTTGGATATTTTGTACAGTTATGGAATTTTAAAAATGTAGCACTAAAAACTCACCCTGTATATAACTGGCTGTTGCTTCAAATACTAACATCAAATCTGTTTGTCAAAAAGTCAAAGATTACTTTTTTTTTCGTTATTGAATGAAATACTATAAACCTACACTAACACAAAAATCGCTATTTTCTTCTCATTCTCTTATTCCTCCATGCTCCATCTTTATCTACCGAAATTTGTTCTTGTATGAATATGCAGATCCTGTATTAGAATGGCAAATACCAAAGTTATATCTGAGTAGGCACAGGCACGTCGATATTGAGATGATTTTGTTTCGGGGATTGTGCGAAATGAATTTTCATTGGCGTCGGCCAATGTTCAACTTTTACTCTTATCTGATCTGAGAATTTAATTTAAAGTACTATTAGTTAGTACATTCTTTAACGGTAAAATATTACAAAACCTCTAACTTTTAAAGAACCAATTGGATTAACATGAAATTTGGCATACACATAGCTAATAAGTCAAAGAAAAAAAGTGATACAGCGCCGACGAGTGCTTTTACCCTGGGGGCAACTTTCACCCCCTCTCGGGGGTGAAAAAATATATTTCCAAAATAAGTCCGGAAATGTATAAACTGACTAATTCTAAGTAGCTTTTGTTCTATAGAGTTTTCTCACTAAGTCAATATTTTTGAGTTATTTGTGAGTGAATAAGTTCATTTTTCAGCAAAATAACCACGTTTTTGGACGGTTTTCGTAAATAACTCCAACAGTTAGTATTTTGTCGAAAAAGAAATCATTCTTAGAAAAATATTTTCTGTAAGAAATTGAAAAAAGTGGTGTATATATCAGGTCTCTATACCTAGTAAAATCAGAGTTATAGCTAATGAAAAGTAAGTTTATATTCGTCAAATTCCAAATCGATTTTAACTAGTGTTGCCCAAAATCGGTCTTGGTCTTGCAGTCTTGGTCTTGTTCTTGCGTTTTAGCAAGACCAAGACCAAGACCAAGACCGCCTTATTTTAGCAAGACCAAGACCAAGACTGACCGTGCAAGACTTGAGCAAGAACAAGACCAAGCCTGCGAGACTCTTGCGTCTTGCAGTTTGAGTGTCGTTTTATGGAATTATACAGGGTGTAACAAAAATACAGGTCATAAATTTAATCACATATTTTGGGATCAAAAATAGTTCGACTGAACCTAACTTACCTTAGTACAAATGTGCGCATAAAAAAAGTTACAGCCCTTTGAAGTTACAAAATGAAAATCGATTTTTTCCAATATATCGAAAACTATTGGAGATTTTTTATTGAAAATGAACATGTGGCATTCTTAAGGGAGTAGTATCTTAAGAAAAAATTATAGTGAAATTTAGACACCCGATAAAAATTTTATGGGGGTTTGGTTCCTTTAAACCCCCCCCCCCCCCAAACTTTTGTGTACGTTTCAATTTGATTATAATAATTGTAGTACCATTAGTTAAACACAATGCTTTAAAAACTTCTTTGCCTCTTGGTACTTTTTCGAAAAGTCAGTATTTGTCGAAATATTTTGCATATTACTTGTCAAATCCACCACACATTTGTATATGGCCACATATATACAGTAAGAAAAATAAAAGAATACCCATGAACGATCATATAAAACACGCTGTATTTTTCTGTCACCGTGTCACACAAAAAATTGACCAGCGCAAGTACATGTAATAATTATTATTACATGTAATTGCGCTGGACAATTTTCTTTGTTAAACGGTGACAGGAAAATACAGCGTGTTTTATATGTTCGTTCATGGGTATTCTTTCATTTTTCCTACCGTATGTTATGTTCATCTGTGATATGGCTAAGTACGATTATGGAGACTTGATAATAATAGGAAAATTTATTTATGATTTACATATGGTATATTTTAAACCATATTAAAAAAGAAGTCACATCTCGATAAAATGTGCCTTATCGAAAAAATACACAGAAGCAAAAAAGTTTTAAAAACACTGTGTTTAACTAATGGTATCGCAGTAATAGTTTAATTGGAACGTAAATAACCATTTGGGAGATTTAAAGGAACAAAACCCCCATAAAATCTCTACGTAAACATATTAGAAAAGAAGCCGCAACTCGATAAAAACTGCCTTGTCGAAAAAATACTAACAACCAAAAAAGTTTTAAAAATATTGAATTTAACTAATAGTATCACAATAATAATTTAATTGGAACGTACACAAAAGTTTGGGTGGGTTTAAGGGAATAAAAACCCCATAACATTTTTATGGGGTGCACAAATTTCACTATAATTTTTCTTTAAAATATTCCTGCCATAAAAATGCCACATGTCCATTTTCAATAAAAAATCTCTAATAGTTTTCGATATATTGGAACAAATCGATTTTCATTTTGTAACTTCAAAGGGCTGTAACTTTTTTATATGCATATTTGTACTAAGGTAAGTTAGGTTCATTAGAACTATTTTTGGTCCTAGAATAGGTGATTTAATTTATGACCTGTATTTTTGTTACACCCTGTATATTAGTTTGGGTATATGCTTAGAGACTATGAGATACAAAAAAATATATAACAAAAATTTGGAAAAATGGATTTATCCGCATTATGAACAATACGATGAACATACATACCGAATTAAAAATATGAACACTTATTTATTGGATACGTACTCAGAGGTCATAATAAATTATTATACAATGTAAAAATAAAATATTTCATTCTTTCCTAATATCAGACGACGCCTTCGCTCCGAAATTAATTACAATTGAGCAATTGTCTAGATTTAGAGAGTAGCAACCTTTCATAAAATAATCTTCTTGTGTTGTGTGTATAACAATATCGCATTGAAACTTTTAAAGAAGTATGTCGCCTATAAGGTGATAAAATAATAATACGAATACCATATTCACTGTTACGGACAACCACTCAATTTTTTTTCCTAATCCATATCGTAAAGACTAAACGTCCTACTTTTTGCAGGGTGTGCAATTAGATATTAGATCAATCGGCCAAACAATTTTTTTTGCTGAAAAAGCACTAGATAAGTAATGCCTGGCTACCATGTATAGCCCATTCGCGCACGGTAAAATGTTAAAAAACCTTCAAATTTCAAAAAAAGAGATATTTATTATTATATAAAAAGAGATATTGGCCGATGTGTGATTTGGCCATTGTTTTTTTATTGTTAATGAAGAACTTATGAGAGGATGGGTAATCGGGCTGCATTAAAAACTAAAAAACAATGTTTTTTAAAATGAAATAAACAAATTACTTATCGACAACTGATAAATAAAGTTTAAACTTCAGTTTAGGCACTTCGAGATTTCGAAAATAATATTTTTTTCCACCTACCTCTACCGAAAGTATACTTTTCCGGACCTGATTGTAGGGAGCAAAGTTGTACTTTTCCTCCCTAGGGAGGAAAAGTAAAAGTAACGTCATATGTCATTCATGAAATATAACTTATTGACGCCCTGTATAATATCTATTTTCTGTTACGTAAGTATCTATACATTTTAACATTTATTTATAAAACACTCTGTATTTTGCAGAATGGTAAAAAACAGTAAATTGTTATTTTGATTTAACAATGTTTACATTAATAATTTGACTTATATTTGACAGTTGACAGTTATATTGTACCTATATATATCGGGTGTTCTACAGCATTCGCCGATTCCCGCATCCTATTCGCCATGCTTTTCGGTCACGAATATCTTCCTCGTTGAGTTGTCTACTGTTCATTGCTTTCTCTACATATTGTAACCATGTTCTCTTCGGTCTGCCTCTATATTGTACCTACTTGTTCGATTTAGTTCTAATAAATTTTGTTGGTTAGTTGCATAAAATTTATTAAGTAAAAATGAAAAAATGACTTGTTATTTGAGGAAGGTGGAAAAACCATATGTATAACATGGGAGTAAAGTGCCTTTTCCTCCCTTGGATGATTACTGCCTTCCGCTACGCGTCGGGCAGTAAACTTCATTCTCGGGAGGAAAAGTAGCACTTTCCTCCCTTGTTATACAAATAGCTATTACTTGTGTTTTTGAGCCTTAAACATCGTCATTTTTCGATTTTTTTCAGTTTTAAATTGTTTATAACTCGGAAACGAATAACTTTAGACAAAAACTACAAAAGACCGTATGATTCAAAGAACCTAAAATAAGTCTGCCAGGGCTGAAACAATTGATTTTTATAATTTGTTTAATTTTTTTTTTAAAATAAATATAGAAATAACTCAGAAATTACGGCATTTCGGTATAGGAAATATTACATGAAAATTAATTAGTAGTTATTATGGTTCAAAATGCAACTGGGTGTTCTATTCGAAATACTAAAGTTCATTATATTTTCAAAAAAACGCAAGATCTGGTAACAATCTGTAATTACCACTATAATATCGGCCGCATTAGAAGACCTTTACTCACCAAATTCTATAAAAATCGTTCAAGTCGTTTCCGAGATATTTGAGGCGTTCCATACATAAAACTCACTCTGTATAAATGTTATATAATTAAACTGCGTGTATTACTTTGTATTAATTCTTGTTAAAAAAAGTCAATCTTAAAATTTTCAACTAATAGCAAACAAAAATTTTCAACTAATAATAATTGCGTACTGTGCTGTAATTTAATTTGTATTTTTTTTTTATTTTTTATTTGAATAAATGGCAAATTGTAGAACTCTTTTGTTCCATTTCATTTCATATACCTAATGTGAGAGTCCATCAATCCCTTTCTAGACAGATAATGTTCTTTAAAATACAGTCTAGATAAGTTTATGTCATTTGTTTGATTTTTTGTGTTTTCACCATGTTTTAGCACATGTCAGGTTATTAGATGCAAACGTTTATTAAGAAACAGACTGACTCCTGTGGGACATGGTAGATAGCCCAGTTAGTTAGAGTATAGGCAGGGATAGTTTAGATCGTGGGTTCAAACCCACCTAATGTGAGTTGTTTATTAATAAATAGCAATATGCTAGTGGGTAACTGCGAGACTTGCAAGACTCTTGCTGCAAGACCAAGACCAAGACCAAGACTGGGAGTGCAATACCAAGACCAAGACCAAGACCAGGTGTACTGGTGCAAGACCAACACCAAGACTGTCCAAGTCTCGTCTTGGTCTTGCATTTGGGCAACACTAATTTTAACCTGAAAAACTCCCAAATTTTAACCTGAAACAACCAAAACATGGAGCACTTTTGGGGATAACTCATTACAACTTTTTTAAGGTGTTTAAAAAAATATTTATTTTCAATTTATAAAAAAATTATTGCACCAAAAGTAAACAAGTTAGGCTTAAAATAAAGTTGGTCCCTGTACTTCGGTGAAAAAATCGGGAAAATTACCTCCTAATTAGCATCTTAAATGAACTTAGTCGTCACCACTTCAGAAGTTTCTTTACTCGTCTCTGTGTTGTTTATATGATCTGTAAGTTTCGTCGGTTCAAAGTCCTTATTTTTAAAAGGGCTGTAGTTAAAAGGGTTTGAACGAGTCAATAATCACGAGTGTATGCAAATTTAGAAACACCAAATCTTAACCAATTTTTGTCTCACAGAAAAACAAAAAACACAAAATAGTCAGAAAAGCAAAGCCGACATTTTTTATTGTTTGACATTTTTGGTATCTCTAACAATTTTTAAGGTATTTGGAAAAAAAACATTTTTTTCAACATTAAAAATTTCAATAATTTTATTTTAAAACCAATTTTTTTCAAAAATAAGCACTGTGAATCGATGAAACTTACAGATCATATAAACACAATATAAGTAAAGTAACTTGTGAAGCGGTAACGATTAATTTCGTTCAAGTTGCTAATTAGGGGATTATCTTTCCGATTTTATTTTGCCAAAACAAAAGGTACCAACTTTTTTTGAGCGTAAATTGCTTACATTTAATGCTAGAAACTTTTTTTTAACTAAAATAAAGATTTTTTTTTAACGCTTTAAAAAAGTTGTAACGAGTTTCCCCAAAAAGTGCTTTATTTTTTTGATATTTCACGTTCAAATATTCTGTTTGGAATTTGGTGAACATAAACCTGTTTTTCATTATCTATAACTCTGGTTCTACTAAGTCTAGGGACGTTATGTATACATCATTTTTTAAATCTTTTACAGGCTATATTTTTTCTAAGAACGTTTTTTTCGATAAAATACTTAGTTTTTGAATTATTTTGTTGAAAATTGAACATATTTACTCGCAAATAACTCAAAAAGAATTGACTTGGCGAAAAATCTCTATAGAACAAAAGTTACTTAAAATTAGTCAGTTTATTCATTTCCGGACTTATTTTCGACATATATTTTTTCACCCCCTACAGGGGGTGAAAACCACTCCCAGGACAAAAGCACACATGTCACACGATATCACTTTTTTCTATTAGCTCTGCACATGCCAAATTTCATGTCAATCAAAGTGGTTCTTTAAAATTTACAGCATAAACCGTGAAATAATGTACTAAGTTAAAAAAACTTACAATGTAAAAATCTTGGATATTAATGTTATATCTGGAAAATATAATTACCAAAATAATGAATATATGCGATGTACCTACACCAAAAGTATTTACTTGATTGTAAGTTTTTTTTACGTTGCGTTACACAGCCAACTGGGAACTTATCGTTTTTAACATAATTATAAAAAATAATCTTAAAGACGGCATATGTTTATTATTTTATTATTCTTCTTTATATGCCTTGTCCAGTATCCCTGAAGTTTACAATCAATCCGGCCAATTTCTCTGACCAATTGCAAATCGTTGTTCGAAACTGAGGACACGTTTTTTACTTCTTTCTTTTAGGTTGCATTTTAGTATTAGTTGTAAGACTCAAATAAGAATTTTTTCTACCTGTTATGATTGTTAAAAGTTAAGTATTAGCCCTTTGTAGTACTTCATCATTTGATAGTTTCTCTACCCATGATATCCATAGTACTCTTCTGTAAATCAATAACTTTAGCACCTCTAGCTGATTAGAGGGATACTTTCACACTCCAGCTTTCAGAGCCTTAAAAGAGCGTTGACCGTATGTAACATTTTTCCGTCCACTTTTGTCGAAGCAATAAAGCAGTGAACCTCAAAAAAAAATAGGACAAGACGGATCTTAATAATTTTTTTTGCATTCGATTCGTGAATGCGCCAGGAAACTTTGTGGCCCCGAGCCATGATATAATGTTGAAAAACTGCATACATAAAAACATTCTTAAAGTGCATCTCAACTGACAATAAAAAAATTCACGACTCGCCAATTATCGGCGGAAACAAGCCCGGCCCCAGGGTGGGCGAACTGGGCGGCTGCCCAGGGCGGCAAATTCAGGGGCGGCAAATTTTAGGGGACAGTCAATTTTTGAAATTGAAGAAATAATAACTTATGTTTTAAATATTATAAAAAAATCAATATTATGAACAAGAGCGGCAAAAATGAAACTTTAAAAACGAGAATTAAGTAAGTGAAACAACAAGAATTGCAAGGTTCGGAATTGCAATTCGACGGAAAATCGACAACACCGCCTTATTCTTCATGACATAAGAATAGTAGGATCAGAACTAAGCTAAATTCACTGAAATTCACTTAAAATTAACTTTACTGAAAATGGATATAATAATTAGAAACATATGACTGAAGCTTTGTCCAGCCACGCTAAGTCTCCAGCTCATCTACAGTCACAACGACAGTGGGTAGAACTAGCAATTAGGCTATAATCGGGCAAAATCATAGATGAAGAAACACAAAAAGTTTTAAATTCAGAAACTAGTCATTGGAAAAATGTAATACAACGACTTATATCAATAATACAGTTCTTAGGACATCAGTGTCATCCAATGAGGGGCGATTCTGATAAACATATTCATCAAAACAATGGTAATTTTTTTAAGCTTTTTGAGTTCTTTAAAAATTTTGATTCTGTGTTACAAGAGCACATTAGGAGCATAACTAAAATTTTAAACTAAAATAAAACTAAAATTCATAACTAAAATTTTAAACTTTTTGAAATTAGCAAAGTATTATAGCATAATTTTAGATTGTATATCTGATATTGCTGGGGTGGAACAGATGACTATTGTTGTACATTTTGTCGATTTAGGTTCTAGTTCACAAAGTGTTAAAATTCAAGAACATTTTCTTGGATTTGTGCCTATAGTGGAAACCACTGGCTTGGGAGTTAAAGAGTCCCAGAATAAACTGAGAAAATAGTTTTGGAAGATATGAGAGGACAAGGGTATGATAATGGGGCAAGCATGGAGGACAAGAACTTGGGCGTTCCAAACAAAATTTTGAAAATGAATCCTAGAGCATTGTTTGTCCCATATTCTAGCCATTCACTTAACTTAGTCGTGAACGATGCTGCTAAAGTCTCACAGTTTGCAGGTTCTTGCTTTTTCTTAGTGACAAAATTTACAACTTTTTCTCGGCATCTATTCATCGTTGGACTATGCTGAAAAGTCATATTTCTAGCCTAACATTGAAACCTTTGTCCGAAACTTTATGGGAAAGTAGAATAATTGATGCAATTACTCCATTAGAGACCAAATTGAAGAAATTTACGATGCACTTGTAGAAATCACTGTGAATAAAAACAACGATAAAATGGTTGCTCATGAGGCAAGCTGTTTGGCAAAACAAATCCGTGATTTTACTTTTCATTGCTCTGTGGTAATATAGCATGACGTAGTCGCATATGCAGAATATTGATCTGTGAGCGGACCAAGCTCTCAGTTTATTAGAAAAATCAGAAATTCATTTTAAGTCTCTCGGAAGTGATTTAAAACTCCAGGGCTATTTGACAGACGCAAAAAGCTCATCAAAGTTAGAAATTGAGGATATGATAAGGAGGCTGAAGATCGTATGGGACCTAGATCCAAAGACACTATATAAAGTTGACTACTATTTAAAAATTATATACACAACCGTTAATGCATTAAGCGATAGATTTCAGCAAATTAAGAGCCATGGTGAAATTTTTGAGTTTGTGGGTATACCAAAGCCCCCCTTGGGAAGCGGCGGTCGCCGATCTTGCCCGGGGCAGCAAAATTCCTAGGGCTGGGCCTGGGCGGAAATAAGTTCAATTTTGTTACTCGGGGGTTTTTGGGGTCGCTGAAAACAAATATCAAAAGTGATCTCCGGAGTACCTGGTGCCCAGGGTACCTACTGTGTACCTACCTCCTCTTGTGGAGTTTTCGGCAAACTCATTAAAAATTAGTCAAAAATCATTACTCGGGGCTTTTTTTGGGGCCGCTAACGACGAATATGACATCGGAAGTAATTTCCGGAGTACCTGGTGCACAGAGTACCTACTGTTTACCTCGTCTTGTGGAGTTTTCGACAAAAAATTTATTAAAAAAATTAGTCAAAAATAATTACTCGGGTGTTTTTGTGGTCGCTAACGACGAATATGACATCGGAAGCGATCTCCGGAATACCTGGTGGCCAGGGTAGCTACTTCTTATAAAGTTTTAGGAAAAATTCATTAAAAAATTAGCCAAAAATCATTACTCGTTTTTTTTTGGGTCGCTGACGACGAATATGACATCGAAAGTGCTCTACGGAGAACTTGGTACCCAGGATTCCTACAGTTTACCTCGTTTCTGGAGTTTTTGGCAAATTCATTAAAAAATTAGTTAAAAGTCATTACTTAGGGGTTTTTGGGGTCTCTGACGACGAATATAACATCGGAAGAGATCTTCAGTGTATCTGGCGCATGGTACCTACCGATTATCTCGGAACTAATGATGTTTTACTAATTTTTTAATAAATTTGCCAAAAACTCCGAAAAACGAGGTAAACAGTAGGTCCCTTGGGTACCAGGTACTCCGTAGATCACTTACGATGTCGTATTCGTCGTCAGCGTCCCAAAAACCCCTCGAGTGATGATTTTTGGCTAATTTTTAATGAATTTGCCGAAAACTCCATAAGTAGGCATGAAATATTGCAAAAATAAAAGACAAAAAATTGCTTGAATAGAAACCACGGGCAGACAAGCCAAGCAGAAGAAGATCCCAACTCGATAAACAAATTGTCACCAGTTGCGACCAGTTCAACAATGTAGAAATTAGAGCTGATTAATGATTAATCTAATAACTAGAGTAATGTAACCACATATACTATTTTTAGTCCTAATATTTTAATACTTACATTGATTATTTAAGTCTTCTAAATAGATGTGTACCCATAGAGTGTTCTAAACCGCCACTGGCGAATGCTGTCGGATTTCGTTGTTTTTGTCTTTCTAAGGATTAAAAAGGATTTACGAGAAAGCAGAGACAAAATATATACGAATGAGAATTTTTTTACCACGACCGAAGATATATAAATTGTTTGATAAGCCGATTTTAGACGGGTTATATTTGAGGCAAATGTCAAGGTTTTTGGATTAATAAGTATTCATATACGGGAGGATTTGCGAAACTCAAAAGCATATTACTCGAAATTTGAGGGGTTTATGACTCTTTTTGTACGAGGTAAAGGAAATTTTGGATTGTCGAATTTTTTATTAAAATTCGAGTCAGCTTTTACTGTTAAAGGTTTACAGATGCATTATCCTTATATGATACGTTAACAAAAATATATACAGAGAGGTCCAAAATTATGGAATAAATTAATTTTATCGAGAATGGAAGATTTTGTGTGATGACATAATCGATAATTTTTCGTAATGAGAATAGGAGTCGTATGATAGTTCATTTCAAAGATTATTAAATCTCTCCTCAGTAATATAACCATTACCACAATTATTTATAAAGAGTGGCGAAAAAAAATGTATTGAATTGTATGTGATTTTATGTGTATGTTATTTTAAAACATAAATGAGGTATCGTCCATACATCTAATTATTATTAGTTATCTAATTAATTATAATTATTTTTTAACGGTACAATTTTTATTTCATGTTTTTATTAGTTTTTTAAGTATTAGTTTAATATAAAGGAAAAGATTCCTCTCATTGGCTGTATAACATAATAAAAAACTTACTAAGGAAGTAAAACTTCACTTGTAGGTAAATGGTATATAAATTTATTAAATTATTTTTTTATCTAAAAACATCCAAATTGGATTGAAGTGGGTACATCATTAGTACAAAAAACACAAACGTTTTCGGACCAATCAGTCCATCATCAGGTTGAAACCTAAAATAAGTAAACCACTGTACAAAAAGGCCAAGTTGAAATTTTGACTGTTAGAAAGTTAGGAAAAATTAATATATGTGGTTACTTACTTCAGATCCAAAGTAGTTGGAACTAGCTACATAGTTAGGTCGATAGACCTTAGTTTTACAAGAATTAGGCCATTTCGGCTACAACAATGTCGACAATAAGTTGATGTTAAAAGAATCAGAAGTTTCATGTTTCATTAATAACCCATATAATAGTTTTGATTGAGGGGGTAGGCGCAAAATCTTGGTGCAATGCTATTTAATCGCAGAATGAAAGATTACATTATTACCGAGGGCCGAAAGTCACTTATAATAGACAAAAAGTTTCTTTTGAATGAAATATTTAAAATTGAAAAGTCACACTAAAGTTTCGCTTTTTATTCACCCATGTAACTTATTATGTAAGTTGGTTCTGAAAAACCGTAAGGAAATAGAGGGATATGAAAGAAAGTACGATAGCTTTAATATGCATAAAAAGATCAAGGAAATAATAGGTAATGGAGTGAAACTAGCATCCATCGTAAAAGACAAAAACGATAAAATAATTACAGATTAAAATGAAAAATTGAAGAGATGGAAAGAATACAGTGAATAACTGTTTTCAGACAAAAGACCAGAAATAGAAGTTGCAAAACCTACAGACGACACAACAGGTCTTGAAATCCTAAAAAGCGAGGTAGAATATGCTATAAGGAACCCTAAAGGGAGTAAAGCGGCAGGACCAGATGAAATTCCAGTAGAATCGTTGAAACTTATAAACGACGACACAGTTGAAATAATGGTGAACCTCTTTAACACAATTTATAGAACAGGCATCATACCAAAGAAATGGCTCTCCCTTACTTTTGTCACAATCATGAAGACAAGTAACACTAAAGAGTATTCAGACCACAGGACTATAGCATTGATGATCCACACATTGAAAGTATTTTTAAAAATAATTCACAAAAGAATATTTAATAAATTACAAGACAACATAAGTGCCACACAGTTTGGATTCAGAAGTGGACTGGAAACAAGGGAAGCTTTGTTGGGCATGAGTATATTAATGCAGAGATGTTTAGATGTGAACCGAGACCTCTATGTAGGTTTCATAGATTTCGAGAAGGCCTTCGATAAAGTCAAACTCAAAAAACTGTATCCTAAAAAGCAAAAACATCGACAATCGTTACATTAACATCATATCCCGGTTGTACTGGGGACAAACAGCAAAAATCAAGGTTGAAAATGAGTTAACCGAAGAAATTGAGATTCGTCAAGGTGTGAGTCAGGGTTGTATGCTTTCTCTACTACTATTCAATATATGTATATAGCGAAACAATGTCAGGAAGCGCTCCTAGAGCAAAACATTGGTATGAATATTAACGGAGAGTTAAATTAACAATATACGATACGCTGATGTCACGCTAATAATAACAGATACATAACCTAGTACATTTACAGTATGTGCTGGAAAACATAAATACTCATACCAACAGGTATGGTCTAAAACTGAACATCAAAAAGACTAAATTTATGGTTGTAACAAAGAAGCTCTACACCAATGTGAATTTAAACATAAATATAATAAGCAAGTTGAAAGAGTTACGTCCTACAAATATTTGTAGAAATATATAGTCTGCGTTAAAATCCTTATTAGGGAATAGACACTGTAATAAAAAAAAAGTTTTTAGTTTTGTAGACGTAGACAGATTGAGGTTATGTAACAAGATGTAAGACACGAGGTATAAGAATAAAGACTGTTTCAGAATGTACTATTTAATTTAATAGATGAAACTAGGAAGCCGAGAGATAATTAAAAGACCAACAAATTCTACAATATTTAGGGGTTTGGTTCACTGCTACTAATGACCAGACAAGAGAAATTAAGAGGCGAATAGAAATAGCGAGACAATCATTATTTATCAGCATGAAAATCACAAATTTGAAAATTCACAAATATCACAAATTTGAAATTAATAACGAGAATGTTAAGGAGCTATGTTTTCTTCGTACTGCTGTACGGCATGGAAGCTTGGACACTGAAAGAGATAAACATCAAAAACGTTGAGGCATTCGAGATGTGGTGCTACAGGAGAATGTGTAAAATACCATGCACAGATATAGTAACAAATCAAAATGTTTCGCTGAAGATGGGGAAGGAATGCGAAGTCGTGAAAACAATGCAAACGAGAAAACTGGAATATCTAGGTCACATAATGAGAGGGGAAAAGTATTCCCTGCTAAGTCTCATAATCCAAGGAAAAATCTCTGGAAAGAGAAATGTCTGACGTAGGAGGATTTTCTGGTTGCGAAATTTAAGGGAGTGATACGGGTGCAGTTCAATACAAATGTTCAGAGCTGCATCCGACAAAGTTAAAATTGCTGTGACGATAGCCAACTTTCCATACGAGACGGTACTGCAAGAAGAAGAAGTAACTTGTTCAAATAAACATCATATAAATTTTCAGGGACTTTATCTAAACTAATCTTTATTAGCTTTCTCGGGATTCGAAAAAAAATGAATGCATTTAATTAGCATCGAACCAAGATTTTGCGCCTATTCCCTTAAGGAGTTCATGTCCAATGTATGCATTGATTTTAACTATTAGCCGGTTTCGTTAGTATTAAACTGATTGTGGGACCGTTCTCAATGAGTTTTTACTGATATTGCCTTCAGTTAAATTGAAAGTAGTCCAGAGCCGAAGTCTCGTGATCTTTTTAACGATAGACATTTGCATTTTGATTGTATTTTAATACTTCCAGAATTGATTTTCTTTCCGTAGTGACTTAATTATATATTCGACGTCAACGACAACTCTAATTGATTTGCGGAAAAGACAAAAGGGCAGGACTGTCGAAACTTAATGGAGATTTTATTTTTTGGGGTGTGAAATTAGCCGCTTCGATTAATTGACTTTTGATGGAGAGATAATTCGCATAGTTGGAGATTCAAAAACGACCCCTGCAATATTTTTTATATAAATTTAAGCGATTTTATACCCTGAGAAAACTGACTACGGATTCAAAGCAATGAACCTAAAGGCTTTAGTTATAGCTTGGAAATAGTTAATTTTTATTGTCACATTTTATTTCCAGAATGATAACAAACAAACTGAATAAAATCATACCATTAGCAAAATAACAACAAAGAACAACAAAATACACAAATTACTAAAAAAATATATGGAAAAAGGAAGAACTACCAATGGAGTGGAAACAAGTAGTGATATATTATGTCCTCTTTAAAAAAAGGGGGACAAAGCAGAATGTCAAAATTATAGGGGTGTGGCACTATTAAATGTAATATATAAGATATTACCAGTCCACATCAAAAACAAGCTCGCAAGAAGTCTTAACAATAGCATAGGTGAATACCAGTGTGGCTTTAGAAAAGGGAGAAGTACTATAGACAACATCTTTACTTTAAGAGAAATACAAGCTGAGAGCTATGAATATAATAAACTGACAGTGGCACTCTTCATAGATTTTAAGCAAGCTTTTGATAGAATAAAAAGAAAAGAAATATATAAAGATCCACGAGGAAAAATTTCCTGTAGTTGGCTGTATACCATTACAAAAACATAAAATCCTTTATAAAAGGTATATTTATTAAAATCCCTATACAGGGCTACATCAAAGACAGAACTAGTTTTCAATCGGTTGACCGATCATCATCAGTGCAATCCTAAAATGTGTACAACCAGATAAAATGATGCAAAGTATTTGAAATGTTGACTAAGGTTAAAAAATTTTTATAGGTTATACTCACTTAGAATCTACATGCAAGCCACCAAAGTAAAAATAACAGGGTAAAAACCCTTTACAATTGATCCGTCATCGGAACATATGACTAAGATGTGAATTATAACATGGATGATTAAGATATCCAATGTTTTTCGCCCGAGGTACCAATGAGCTCTATCTGACAATGATGTGAACTTGTCAGATAGAGCTCATTGGTACCTCGGGCGAAAAACATTGGATATCTTAATCATCCATGTTATAATTCACATCTTAGTCATATGTTCCGATGACGGATCAATTGTAAAGGGTTTTTACCCTGTTATTTTTACTTTGGTGGCTTGCATGTAGATTCTAAGTGAGTATAACCTATAAAAATTTTTTAACCTTAGTCAACATTTCAAATACTTTGCATCATTTTATCTGGTTGTACATATTTTAGGATTGCACTGATGATGATCGGTCAACCGATTGAAAACTAGTTCTGTCTTTGATGTAGCCCGGTATAGGGATTTTAATAAATATACCTTTTATAAATATATAAAGCGTTAAAAAATCTAGAAGTTTGTCCAAAAATAATAAGAATGATAAAGCTAACACTTACGAAAACAGAAAATAGAGTAAAAGTAAATAACAAACTAACAGAAAATTTTGAAATGAAAGAAGGAGTAAGACGTTGTCATCACTGCTATTTAATGTAGTATTGGAAATGATAATAAGAGAGGCTAATATTAACAGATCAGGCACATATATCATAAAAAACATCAATGTTTGGCATTCGCGGATGATGTAGTAATTCTATCCAGAAGCAAGAAATAATTAAAAGAGGTAGTAGAACGACTAGAAAAGGCAGCTCAAGAAAAAGGACTTTATATAAATGAAACCAAAACTAGGTATAATGAATTGGACTGACAAACAATTTGAACAGGGGCACTATTTAATGATAACAACGAATGAAAGAAAAATGTATAAATTTTAAAAGGTAGAGGGATTTGAATATTTAGGGACCTTATTTTCTAGTAGACCAAGTATCTGGGAAAAAATACACAAAAGACTAATGTCAGGAAATCGTTGCATGTATGCACTCAATAGAATACTCAGAAGCAAAAATATATCCAAAGCAGATAAATTAAGAACGTATAAAACTGTGATACGACCAATAGCTACGTATTCCTCAGAAACCTGGACTATGACAAAAACCAAGCAATCAATGTTACAAGTATGGGAAAGAAAAATATTTAGAAGGATATTTGGGGGGAAATGATCAACAATCAGTGGACACGAAGAACAAACAAGGAGTTAGAAGAATTGTATAAGGAGCCTAATATAATTGCAGTTGTAAGAGCAAAAAGATTTAGATGGTTAGGACATGTCCAAAGAATGGCCCAAGTTAGAATGCCCAAAATCATATTAAGAGCTACAATAGGTGGTAAAAAGAGAAAAGGAAGGCCTAGGATAAGAAGGAGCCATGAAGAGGTAGACAGAGGTACATAATAAAACAAACCGGCATATTGTAGGTTTCGTGGGTCTTAAGAAGGCATTTGACAGGGTCAAATTAAAGGACGTTATCCATAATTGTATGCAAGAGAGAAACTTCTATGGTAGAGCAATATGATCAGCAATCAGCTATGATACAGCAATAAAAAGAACATCCCAAGGCATCGTTACTGATCTCAAACCATCCTTACGTTTCACAGTTTTAAGTTACTTAAAAGAAATAAAAAGCATAATAAGGTATGATAAAGTTATAAAACTGTTCTTGTGACATGTATAGGTAAGATCAATAAACATAGTTTCAAAAGTTGTGCATCCCCTAAAATTAGGCTCATTTTCATAGTTGATTTTTTCACGAACAGATGAACGCCTTCTGCTATTTGTGGGGCCCTACAATTTGTAACATCAAATAAATACAAACTCAAAGATTGCGAGTATTGACTCAATTTATATCCAATAGAAGCAAAATAGTTATTTAACCAACAAGTGTATTAAATAATAAGGGCGATAAACAATTGAGATATTTTAACGCGTGAGCGGGGCGAGCGCGTTAATGTTCGAGATTGTTAATCGCCATTTTAATTCACGAGTTCGTTACAAAACTTTTACGTCGACCGTACTTTTCAGAAATAAAGATATATCCATCTTTTGATTTTTCAAATACACAGAATTTTAAACAATAAAGTAAATAATGACATAAAATGACAGATAGTACTAACAGCGGCTACTTGATTTTAAATCTTTTAGTGAGAATATAAATAGGTATATGTTTGGTTGCCTACACCACAGGTCACTGCCAATCACAGAGCGTTTAATTAATTTATGCAAGCAATGTATGTTGTGTTGCCTATAATGAAATTATTCATTAATAGAAAATCATTCATTAATAGGGGTCATTAATCAATGATTTTGAGGGTGTTAAAATTGATCATAAATGGACGGTCGACGGAAAAAGTTACATATTTTTAACATCTACACTGCGCTTATATTAATTTTACAACTTAATGAAAACAGGAAAAATATATACGAATTTTTTTATGCGAACATTTCGTTCACCCAGTAGACAGACGCTATCGAACATTTCCCATCACAATACGTCCCTTGTCTGGCGAATCATTTTTCTCAGCAATACCGAACGACACAAAAAAGGAAAAATAATTGTAGACAACTTATTTAATGATGAAATGTCCTTCGGAAAGAAAGGAGCTCAATTTTGTCGAACAAAAGAAAAAGAAAACAATATAATACATTGTCGGCTGTCACTTCGTAGATAGGGCAAATCAATTTGGTGAATTTACTGACAGAAATGCCGGGAAATATTAGCTAAGGGAATACGAGTACCATTAGAAATATTGTTGTGAGGAGAAAACGGACGTTTTTTTGTAAGTGTATACTGCGATAGGTAGAAGCTTTGGATTTTTCGATTAGTTCCAACAATTAAATAATTTTTTCAGTAGGGCAGCATTAGTAGTAACAAAACAGGAGATATTACTCTGCATACCATCATCAATAACAGAAATATCAAGTAAATGTAAGTTTTGTACCAAGATGTCACTCTAATTTGAATTTTAAACTGAACTTATGTCTTCAAATCACAAATATAGAAAAATCTGTACTTTTTTGACGATTATAAGACTCTCTTGATTGTTATAAAAATTGTATTTCCAATTGCCTTTTGTAAGGAGGTATACGAGAACTTCCATGCACTAGGTTTCAGAAATTTAATTTGGTTTATAAGAAGTCGAAACTTTTACGGATTTATTATTTTTATTGTAGAGCTTAGTATTTTTGATACCCAAGGTACATAGGATGAGTAAATTTAGGAGTATTTGAGAGAGAGAGAGAGAGAGAGAGAGAGAGAGAGAGAGAGACCATGGGATTTTAAGAATTCTGCATCTCAACATTCTTATTTTTATACCACGACAAAGGATGTGGCTTTTGAAAAAGATCCCCATACGGTTGAAGGTTGATCTGGCTTTTGCGATCCGCGCTCTTATCTCTTGGTTGTTGTTCTCCATCACTACCGAGAGTTAAAAGTCCCTTAGAATTAACAAAAGGTTTCTTTTGAATGAGATGATTGACATTAAAGATCACTCTCAATTTTCTCTTCTTTTTATTCGGGATTCGAAAAAAATGAATGAATTTAAACAGTATTAGAGCCGACAGTTTGCGTCTATCCCCTTAAGGATCAGCTGTAATATTATATATCGATATCTCCTTACTAGATGTCCCAGATTTAAAGACATTTTCCTGTATTTAATAGTCTTTAGCAGTTCTGTATCTTTGTTGACCCTTCTTGGTACTTCTTCATTCGTTTTTCTTGCTGTTCTTCAACATCTATCTATAAATCAATATTTCCAATGAAGAATGGAGAAGCAGTATATTAGTACCTACCTGTCTACAAAAACAAGGGAGATATACAACAATGTACAAACTACAGGTCTATAAAACTACTTAGCCACACCATGAAAATATGGGAGGGGGTAATTGATAGACGGATACGTGAAGAAACCGAAATATTCGATAATCAATTTGGCTTTATGCAGGGCAGATCAACAACAGATACGATTTTCATTGTAAGGCAGTTGATGGAAAAATAGAGGAATAAAGAGACCAACGCTCGCATGGTATTCATATGAGACCAAAGCATATAATAGAGTTCCTCGAGAGATTCTCTGGTGGGCACTCAATAAGAAAGGAGTCCCTGGCGAATATGTAAAGATTGTGAGAGATACAGGGTGTTTGGTAAAGAATGGGCCATAGCTTAACCTCAGATTCCTGAGCTTAAAATAGGTATATTTAAGCTAAATTACCTTAGTACGAAAGTTGATAATAACCGAAATACAGGGTGTCAAAATTAAACTTTTATTTTATTTATTCTTGAATTTTTCCTGACAGGTATTGGCTAACAACACGAAATTTGGTAAGCGAAATTTTTTGGGACGAGAAATCTAAATTCATCACCAAAAATGATGTATTACCCAGAAGGCGCCACATACGTATTTCACCGCTCATTTAATACGTTCAGTTTTTTTATCCACCACTCTACATACTTTTTGAATCAAAACTTTTATTCTCTTAATTTTTTACTTAAAATAGGTATACTACATTCATCTCGCTAAACTCAACTGTTTTCGAGATAAACGCATTTTAAGTCTGCGATACAACATAATTTTTTGCACAATAAATATGATTGTAATTAGTCCCGAAAAATCAACTTGAAATCATAATAATTGTGCCAGTTCTCATATTTTTATGTCATTGCATCGCAAATTCCATTTAAACAAATTTGCGATACATTTTTGTAAATTTTTATGGTTTTAAGTTATTTTCGGGTGTGAATACAATGATATGCAAAAAATTATGTTGCCTCACAGAATTAAAATGCGTTTATTTCGAAAACGGTTAAGTTTAGCGAGATGAATGGTGTAGTATACCTTTTTTAAGTAAAAATATTAAGAGCATAAAATTTTTGATTCAAAAATATGTAGAGTGGGTAATAAAAAAAATTTAATATATTAAATGAGCGCTGAAAGGCGTATGTGGCGCCCTCTGGGTAATATATCATTTTTGGTGGCGAATAATTTAGATTTCTGGTCCCAAAAACCCCCGTTTCCCAAATTTCGTGTTGTTATCTGATGTCTGTTAGGAAATGTTCAAGAATCAATATAATAAAAGTTTAGCTTTGACACCCTGTATTTAGGTTATTATCAACTTTGGTACTAAGGTAAGTTAGCCTAAATCGACCTATTTCAACCTCAGGAATCTAAGGTTAAGCTATGGCCCATTCTTTACCAAACACCCTGTACATGTATGAGGGAGTAACGACTAGTGTTATAGAGAGACATGATAAATTTCAAGTGAAAGTAGGATTGCACCAAGGCTCGGCGATTAGTCCTTATTTATTCTTATTAGTTTTGGACCAGATAACAGCGAAACTACAGGGTAGCATTCCATGGTGCCTAATGTATGCTGATGATGTAGTATTAATAGGGAATAGTGAAAGAGACTTAGAACAATAACTGAAACAGTGGAGACAAGCTCTAGAGGAAAAAGGTTTAAAACTTAGTAGGACAAAAACAGAGTATTTGGAATGTTCATTTAAAGATGGAGTTACTAAAAATAAAATGGAATCTTTGGATAGTGAAATGATTGTGAAAAGCAATAGTTTTAAGTACCTAGGATCGGTATTACAGAGTAATGGAGAAATAGATGGAGATGCATGCAGTAGAATTAGGGCTGGATAGATGAAGTGGAAAGAAGCGAGTGGTGTGTTGTGTGACAGAAAAATTCCAATGAAGCTGACTGGAAAATTCTATAAAACAGCCATAACCGGCTATGATGTACGGAACTGAATGTTGGGCAGTGAAAAAAAAGAGGAACAACGAATGCATGTGACGGAAATGAGAATGCTTAGATGGATAAAATTAGTGGAGTGATAAAAGGATAAAATTAGAAATGAGTATATTAGGGGAAGCCTAGGTGTGGCACCAATTGATGCCAAAATGAGAGAGCATAGGTTAAGATGGTTTGGTCATATTCAACGTCGAGACGTTAATCACCCAATAGGAAGAATAGCTGAAGTGCAGATTCCTGGAAGGAGTAGAAGAGGAAGACCAAATAAGACTTGGTCGGAGACGATAAGGCAGGACATGTTGGTAAATGGGATTAACATTGATATGACCCAAGATAGATTTGTGTGGAGAAATGCAATTAGGGAAGCCGACCTCACATAGGGATAGGGCAAAGAGAAATATGATGATGATTATCGATACTTCTAGCATCCACACTTCTGCACCACAAAAGTACCTACACACCAAACATAGCACTTAACCATTATGGTTCTTGCATCTACCTAATGTGACTAGATTCGCATCTAATCACATTAAGTAGTTCCCCGTTGATTTCTATTCCATATGGCTGTCTCTCAAGCGCCTTTTTAAATAACTGTTCCGAGTAAATATTGAACAATGTTGGGGACAAAATGCTACCTTGTCTGACTTCTCGTTATATGGAGATTTCGTCGGTGTAGTCATCTCCAATTTTTACGATAGTAGCTTAATTCTAATTTAGATTTAAATTAGATATAGCTTTGTATTAAATTAAAACTATCTATTAATAAATATAATGGAATATAATAGATAAACTCGGTACAAACTTTACCCGTTATTACAGCAAACTTATATCCCGTCCTTAAAGTCGTGTTTTGTATCGCTGATAATTTCCCGAGATAAGAAAATTTCAGGAAACAAAGTAAACCATAGTTTTTTATTGTCCCTGTTTTACAAACCAGAATCGCAGTAAAGCGGGAACGTCTTGGCTACGTAAACAATGGCGTCCACGCCATATTTCATAATCTATTGTGATGAAGGCGTGAACAGTCTTACCAACTTTACTGACTGGAGATTAACAGCGTGTAATCTTTGGCCAACTTTACATACATAAATATTCGTATATATCTCCCGGAGACTGCCGCAAGAAACCCATATCTTAGATATTGTTGGTTTAATCACTGAGATATACCGGACTTTGGCATTATTTCGTTCGCCCCTCCTTGCTCCGCCACACCCCCATTTCTAATGTTCTCCCGTACCTTCCCTGCTTTATTATGGTCGGGGTGTTATTAGGCTTGTCTCTTCTTCGTGGATTTTAAGACAATGATAACTTGGATCTGATATGTTTTAGAATGGGTTGAAATTGAGCGTATAAAGAAACTGACTACAAAGATATGCTTCCAGTCGTTTCTGGTTTATATTACATCCAATACTGAGAGTATGGGCTATGAGCTGTATGGGTAAAGAGTAGAGATAATAAAATATACTAATCAAAAATACTAAATTGAAAATTTATATTACTTTGTATGTTTTGTTTATATGTATAAAGGCAAGAAAATGAAGCATTTTGGCTCGCAATTTTTTCGTCCAGCGTGGATTTACTTGAAAATTCCACACCTGTAATTTTGAACCAATCAAAATACGTTATTTTGACAGATCACCATGGCAACGGAGGTATTTTATCGGAAATTTTTTGCTCGTGGGGTACCCAACAGCGAATTATAGTGGAAATTTTTTGACGTTTACAATAACAGAACGTTTTTGACAGACTGGTTTTTATTTGTTTACACAATTTAGTTTTGATTCATTTTAGTTACAAAGCTAAGATGTTTTCTATATTCTTCGGACACCTCCTCTCTTCTTAATGGCGAAAATGCAGGACTTTGAATGTTTTCAATTAAGTTTCTATGTCTAATAAAATATATATAATATTTAGACACTAATTTATTTACCTTTTTCCCATTCAGTACTTTCAATTTTGCGTAGTTTAGTCGCAAATATTCGTGGACAATTTGGAACAGATTTTCTTTCTTCAAGTTGAAGCCACAATCCTCTATTAATTCAAATAAATAAGCCATGGTACGATGATTGATCTTTACATCAGATAATTTCACGCATATTTGGCATATTGTATGATTTTCAAATCGATTCATTTTTTAAACAAAGAATTTTATTGGTTTTACTGACTGTGCAATATTATTTATTGTAACAAAACGCGAGTTTTTTTTTGATGTTTTGAAGTGTCAAAATATAATGATCACAGCCTCCTATGATTGATACTTGCTGACGCTGGTTATGAATTCCATACCATTAAAACGCGCATAACGCACGTTAAGAAAAACGCCAAAAAATAATTTTCTATCACTTGTAGTTACTCAAAACTTATGTAAAATTGAAGAATATACTATTTTCTATCTTGAAATGGTATTCCCATGCAACTACAATGAGTAGAAATTACGAATTTGAAAGCCTAAATAATTGCTGACAAAGCTATGGTGCGCTATTAATCTGTTCATGCAGCTTCCCGAAAAACCTCTAAAATTATAATTTTCTACCACTTGTCCTAAGCTCAAGTAACTATAAAATAAAATAATATTATATTTTTTGTCCCTAAATGGCACTTTTGAGCTACTACAATCAGTGGTAATCAATAGTTTAATAGGCTAAGAGTCCATTGGTGTGAAAACAAACTGAATATTATTATGTAATCTGTTCCTGTAGGTATGTAACCGTAAAAGAAAATAATTTGCATTGTTGAAATAAATTTTAAAAATATTTGATTTCCCACCACAATTTGGTGTGGAATTTTCTTACCGAATACCACGCGAAGTCAAATTAATATCCGGAAATTTTTTTTGATCATGAATATTTTTAGAAAATTTCCCTCGTCTGCGACTCGGGAAATTTTCAAAATATTCATGATCTCAAAAAAATTTCCGGAAATAATTTGACCTCTAGTGGTATTACTAGTGAAAGTTTCATATCAGGTGGAAAATAGATCAATAACCATTTTCTATGTCACGCCGCTGTACGCTAAAACCTTGGGGGTGGCCACCCCATCTCGGGGGGTTGGAATTTTTAATTACATTTTAACCATATAAATAGACGGAAAAAGTAATTCTAAGAAAAAAATATTGCTTAAGTTTTCTTCTTAAGAGGAAACAGTAGCGATCAACAGGTAGCGAAAACGCGTTCCAAGATTGCGGCTGTAATTTTGAATATTTTTTCGAGATATTTGGTACACGTATTCGTAATATAATAAAGAATGGCGGTACAGAGCCAAATTTGAAAAATATATTAATATGTGGAAATTACTCTGTAATTAAATACAATATTAAAAAAACGAGCCTTTACCGCCATTAAGAAGAACAAAAATACACTTTCTTCAAATAAACTTTTTTATCCGATGCCTAGATTTTGTGTCATTTTTGAACTACTCAAATTTTTGAAGTTATACTTCTTTACGCGCGATATGAGGGTCAATTTTTATATGTTAAACCTACGATCCGGGCGCATGCGCATTATAACTTTGTTCTGATTGGATGTTCAAATGACATGTCAAAAATTATTCAATATGGCGACTGTGGCACAGCTGTGGTTTCATAGAGAAATAAAAAGAATGTTGTTTTTATTTCTCTATTTGTGGTTTGATTATTTATGGTTGTTGCGTTTTGAAATTTGTGTGGAAAAGAAACAACAAACAAAAGTTAGTTAATAGTTATACTGCCTTTTTAAATAGTTTTCATATATATTTTTGGACTTTTGGACAAGGAAAACTCATTCTAATTTGGTAAGTAGTTTTTATTATAATCATATTGTAATTATACATTTGGATTAGGTTGGAATAAATTTATTTTCTCAAGAATGGGGATTTTAGAGAGAAATCCGAAATTAGGTCCGAATTTTATTTTTAAATTAAGATTTTTTGGCGTAGATTTATTTATCTAGTAGGTATGTAATGCTTTGATTTACATACTTAATTTGATTACCAACAAAAGTTCTACCAATCTTCATCTAATATATTGTTTTCTTACTGCTTTGTCATATTTTAATATTTTCTTCCCCAAAAATCAAACTACATAATTTGATTAGGTAAATTCAGAACAACTGTCAAACAGTAAAACGTTCAGTTGCCCTATTTTTCCACATGACAAATAATGTGTAATTGGATGAGTGAGTCTAGGCTTCGATTACGAATCAAAGCGTCCCCAAATTCGCGGGTTCGAATCCCGATGCAAGTTTTTATTTTTTTTTATTTTTTTATGCATTTTATGATTGTAAGTATATTTGTTATATAATTTTTTTCAGAAAATGCGTATTTAAAATTTTTGCCAACAATTATTATCGTTCAGAAGTCATTTTTTCTTTGTGGCATTTTTCAATTTGTTTGTGTGCGCTTTATTCTTTTATTTTTTAAAATTTTTGGTATTGTCTTAATAAAAAATTTTGGAAAGTAGTAAGTATTAAAATTCGTTTAATATTTAAATGAAATATAAATAAACTGTTTAAAGTACATTATATCAATTTCGTTAAAATCACATAATATGTAATAGAAGTATAACTCCTTACGTGCGTACAAAGTATACACACATTCTTTTTTATTTCATTAGTAGTTCCAAAATGACGAAGTGTATTTTTTTGTTCTTCTTAATGGCGGTACAGGCTCGTTTTTTTAATATTGTATTTAATTACAGAGTAATTTCCACATATCAATATATTTTTCAAATTGGGCTCTGTACCGCCATTCTTTATTATATTACGAATACGTGTGCCAAATATCTCGAAAAAATATTCAAACTATAGCCGCAATCTTGGAATGCGTTTTGGCTACCTGTTGATCGCTACTGTATCACCTTAAAACTAATATTTTTCGAGTTATTTGCGGTTGAAAGTAACAGCTTTTCGATGAAATAATCGACTTTTTAGAGGGTTTTTTAAAAATACCTCGAAAAATATGCATTTAATCAAAAAAACTGTAGATATTAAAATTTTATATTTTACAAACACAAACAAAATTCTTCTCTTATAATTTTTCTACGACTAATATAAACCGAGATGCGGCATTATAAAAGTTAGCTTTTTTTGTCAAATGCATAATTTAAAATATTCAAAGCCAAATAACGGGAAAACTTTGCATTTTTCGAGAAAAACTTATCCAATCTTTTTTCATGCACATAATTAGACCTTTCAAAAAAAGTAAACAAAGCATAAAAATTAAGCGAATATATTGTCAACACACTTAAGAAGTTTGACTTATTTAAAATGCTTAATTTGAGAAAAATATCTCCGAAAATACTGGAGATACGGATAAAATGTTGTAGTACTAAATTGTAGCTTTTATAATAACTAAGATTTTCTTGTTCATAAATTTTGCTTTGCTGTGAATATTTAGCGAGATACAGCTGTTTAAAACCTCTACTTACGTGCAAACACCTCCTTATTCGAGCCCTTTAAACTCACTCCCCTTAAAAACTAAGGGATATTACGGAATTTAATTTGCACAATCTTATAGCTCTTCAAAAAGCCCTACAAAATCATATGTGAAAAAACTTTTTATCACCAAAAATGAAAGAGGTGTGCTTCTAAAACGAACTTTTTTTTCAAAAAATTTGAATAGCCGGCTTGGGAGTGTAATAGACCTTTTTCAATCTATATAATACCATAGGACCAGACATCAATCTCGATGAAGATGACTAAAAGTCTATTTGTATTTGTAAATTCGTATTTTTATGTAAATAATTATTTTTATACCTAACTCTAATTTTGAAATAAAAAATTGCAATGTTATTTTGGGGGGTTTTTAAGGGTTGATATAATATAATATTATATTCTAAAGCATAAAACAATCAGCATTTAACTAATAAAATCCAAATTTTATCCATATTAAAATTTACAAGATTTTCATATAATTTTCCGATCCAATCAGATCCAATCTTATCCGACGTCGGATTGAAACCAAACTCAAGGTATTAAAGCGTAGAAGCCTACACTGCAGTGGGAAATACTCTTTAATACCTTGAGTTTGTTTTCAATCCGACGTCGAATCGGATCTGATTGGAGAAATACGGATCCAATGTAGGTGCAACCTTAGATGTAGTGCGTCACTCTTTCTACAGGAGTTTGGTTGATGTAGAGTTGACCTTTTGTTATCTTTTTCTTGTTAATTAGTAAAACTTTGTTTTTTTACGTTTATATTGTGTCTTTTAGGTATAACGAGGTCGTTGCATTGTTGCTCCAGGTAACTAAGTCAGTCGAAGAAAAGACTTCGCTTTTTAAGACAGTTTTATTTGGAATCAAAACATACAAAAGATAAGATAAATAGCCTTAATTACTCGTTAATTTCGTTAATAATAGTACATTGTTTACCGGGTAGGAAAAGCTTAACATTCCTGGACGACTGTGAAGATTGCTAAGTCGAGGCGCAAGCCGAGACTTAGCAACACAGAGTCCAGGAATGTGGCTTTTCCTACGAGGTAAACATACTATTTTTCCGCAAATCGTTTAAAATTCGACAGATATTGATTGATTTAAAAAAAACGCGATAATTTTATTCCCAAATAAATGGTGCTTTGAAATTCCTAATAAAATTACTTGGGTTACTATGGAAACGTATTGAGGTTGAATTGTCAAACTTGACGCTTATAAATTTAATTGCTGGTGTTCTCGAAAGTAAAATGATAAGTGATGATGAAATTTCCATTCCTGGGACTCCTCCAGGGCTGGTTGAGGCAGTGAATACTGCTTCATTAGAATTATTGCCAAAGAAATCAAGAGAAAAGTACGAAAATGCATACAGACGTTTTATGGATTATTAATAATTTTCTATCATTTATGTAGAACACTAACAACTGTACGGAAATATCATTTCCTTACAGTAAGGAAATGACATTTCCTTACAGTAAGGAAGTCCTGACTTTTTCTTCAAGAAATTTTGACAGGAATGTCAAAATTTCCTGGCGATTTGCGGAAAAATATATTTATAATCTACGCATCGAACTTTCTGTTCGGGCCGATGTAACGATATTTTGTACAGGAATGAATGATTTTGACGATCGCGTGAAATAGGAATTGCTTTTATTAATACGACATGACTGTATAAAGAAAGGGAATAAAGGGAAATTACGCTCAGCTCGCCAGCTGAAGAGATATATTAGGGATATACGATCACCGCTCGTATAAGGATAGGTAAAAGGATAGATAAGAGGAAAACTGTCGGATTCGCTCAGCTCGCCAAGACGAGAGCGGAAAATGGTCGGAAAACACTACCTACATAAACTCACCTCTTATACCTCGCTGTTGTTTATTATTCTTCGATCAACGCTCCAAGAATAATAATCAACTAGGCTTTTCGATCCGACTTTTATATCGTCCAAGACGGTACAAAAACACGATTTACTTAATTCATTGGCGTACTCTAGACGATAAAATTATATTATCGTCACATAGGTTTATTAAGTCTATCAGTTTAGTAGAATACCTTTTTTTAGAAAAAGCTTCGACAAATAAGTAGAGGTTAAAGATTATAGAGGCGAGAAAATAGAGCTTTGTCTTCCTCCGTGCATGATTTTCACATAATCGATGTGTTAACTTAAACTCTGCGGTTTGCGGTCTGCTTTCAGTAAAGGTTTCTAATTATTTTCAGATCTTAGTTGTTAATTCATGCTTCTTTTAGTATTTGCATCATCTTGGCATGTTGTACTCGATCAAACGCTTTCTCGTAATCAACCACACATGCGTGTACGTCGCAATAATTAACGTCTCTCATATCTGGAATAAGACTTGTATCTATTGATAACAAAGCCCCTCTCGTGCCAACAAAATTTATAAACCCGAACTGGTTGGGGGAAATTTATTACTAAATTTAAAAAAATTAATAATAATAAATTGTTGATCAGTTAATTTAAAATATCTCCCTAGTCGGTTTTTTCGATTAGTTAAGGTAAACAGCTCACTAACATAACATAATATTGTAACACATAAAACACTTCATTAATTAAAATAAAACTAATAATAATAATTAACAAACAATAATAATTAAAATTATAATATTAAACCAAATTTTTATCCCTTAATTCTGATGGTGACAATTAATAATCAATAGAAATTTAAATTAAATGATGGGCTTGGTCTTATTACCGTCTATTACAATTTTATGATTCATTTTTACCCCTTTTGTTGGTTTAAGGGTGCTTAATTTGTTTGAATAAAAATTAATCTTATTGGAAAATTGAGGCGATAATTTTTGTATAAATATTGTCTTAGCAGGTGTAGTCTTCTTGACGAGCAATTACACTTTTCAAACCCGATATGATGACAAACTGGGTAGATAGTATTTCATGTGTATTACATAAATTAAAGTAAAAATTGATGAATTTTTTTATTTAGAAACACATACAATACACCTCAACTACGCAGGGTTATTTGTGGAGTAACCCATGGTTTTTAGACATCCATTGGTTGCCCAGATCGACAGTGGTGGGGAGACTTCAATTTTTGACTTTACGTCACAAGAATACAGAATCCCATATTTTAAATGATTTTCGATCATTGAATGTGTGTTATTGTGTATATATGTGTAGTATTTGTGTTATTCTTAAATAATAAGACAAATAATACACACTACATACTCTATCTTATACCGGGTGGTGAATCGTAAAAAGGGCCATAGGAAACTCAATGTAAAATTCTAAACTGTTGAATTCCTGCTTCCCTAATTATTTTACATCAAAAGTCATGAGAGAATATTTGTAGAGAATTGAAATCTGTATTAAACTCAAAAGTTTTACGATTTAAACGCATTCCAAAATTTTGAAAAATATAATATATTTGCCACAGTAGGTATGTGTGTAAAAGTTAGACCACACGTTACTATGTAACTGACAGTGCTCACACCATTGACTGAATAAAAAATCTTTATTATTATAGCCTAATAAAATAAAAAAAAGTCAATATGTAAGTTCGTACAGGTTAAAACAAATTTTATATCAAAGTTTAGGTGGGTACAAAAGATATTTTCAAGAAAGTATCCAAATCATACAAGGGGTCATAATTAAAAAGGGGTCATTTTTGAAAAAAAATTACTTTTTTAACTGCTGAGGTCATTCAATTACTAATGAAGGTCTATAGGATTTTGTTCTGCAAAGTTGAAGGGTAAATTTTTCCCATAAGACTTACTGAATTAAATTTGACCCCCTATTTATTTAAATAATTATACATAAAACTTTAAAAACAAATTTGCAAAAAATTATTTTTAGCATTTTAAATAAGCAATATAAAATATCTTATTTTACAGACTAAGTTGCGCTATGTTACCAGTATTAAGAAAAAAAAATTGGTCGAAAAATATTTAATATTTTTTGAGATATTGAATTTGTTTATTAAATGTTACTATATTTTCAATTGCAAAAACGCGGTTGTTGCCAAAGAAATATTCACCTGCTTAAGATATCATTATTTTTATTTGTATGTATATTTTCGATAAATGTATTGATAAATTCAAATTTCAGTTAAACTCCCCACTAAAATGGAATTTGAAAATTATTCAAATTTGTTTATAATTTGTTTTTTAATAACGTCGCGGGGATTAAGTATTTTGAAATGCCGTTTCCATAATTGGGTTCCTGGGAATTTTTTACTAATTAACAAAATTTTTTTGTCATTTTTTTTCTTCTTTTTTTTTTCTTTGAGTTATATTACTACGGGCCCTTTTAGGGTTAAATTTTATTAAGAATGTCGAATCTCTGAGTTGTAGATTCTAGACCTAAAAATATTAAGATTTAACTAAAATCTCTTAAATAAAATGTGGCTACTTACTGAGTTACAGGGTGTTTTATTTAAAAATTTAAAAATTATTGTTACCAAATACTTTAAAACTATTTGACGTATCCTTATCATACTTGGCAGAAAGTGTGGCTATTATACACCCTACAAAATTGTGATTAATAAACGTTTCTAGCTAGTGCCAGAGGCGTACGACAGGGATAGTGAATGATTGACGTTTCCCAAATTCTACGCCACTGAGTGAATTACTATTTTAGAGAAATTTTTCGATTCTCCAATACTTTGTATGTAAATAACTTTATTGGTATCGATAAAGTCATCAGTTTGAGAGATATTGGAAGTTTAAAATGAATGAATGAATGAATCAAAATAACTATGCCGTTTTATTTTAACGACCAATATCTCGAAAACTAATGACTTAATCGTTACCACTAAAGAGTATATTATTTACATAGAAAGTATTGGAGAATCGAACAATTTCGCTAAAATAGTAATTCCCTCAGTGGCGTAGAATTTGGGAAGGGTCAACCATTAACTGGCCCCTGTCGTATGCCTCTGGTGGTAGCTAGAAACTTTTATTTATCACAATTTAGTAGACTGTATAGTACCCACACTTTCTGCCAAGCATGATAAGGATATGTCAAATAGTTTGAAAGTACTTGGTAAAAATAATTTTTAAATTTGTAAATAAAACACCCTGTAACTCAGTAAGTAGCCACATTTTATTTAAGTGATTTTAGACCAATCTTAATATTTTTAGGTCTAGAATCTACAACTTAGAGATTCGACATTCTTAATGAAACTTAACCCAAAAAGGGCCCGTAGTAATATAATGCCAAGAAAAAAAAAGAAGAGGAAAAAAAGACAAAAAAATTTGTTAATTAGTGAAAAATTCCCAGGAACCCAATTATCGAAACGGCATTTCAAAATATTTAATCCCCGCGACGTTATTAAAAAAATAATTTATAAACAAATTTGAATTATTTTCAAATGCCATTTTAGGGGGAAGTTTAATTGAAATTTGAATTTATCAATACATTTGTCGAAAATATACATAAAAATAAAAATAATAAGATTTAAGACAGGTAATTATTTCTTTGGTAACAATCGCGTTTTTTCAATTGAAAATAGAGTAACATTTAATAAACAAATTCAATATCTCAAAAAATATTAAATATTTTTGGACCAATTTTTTTTTAATGATACTGATAACATAGCGAAACTTATCCTGTAAAATAAGATATTTTATAGTGCTTATTTAAAAAGCTAAAAATAATTTTTTGCAAATTTGTTTTTAAAGATTTATGTATAATTAGTTAAATAAATAGGGGGTCAAATTTAATTTAGTAAGTCTTATGTGAAAGATTTACCCTTCTACTTTACAGAAAACAATCTTATAGACCTTCATTAATAATTGAATGACCTCAGCAGTTAAAAAAGTAATTTTTTTGCAAAAATGACCCCTTTTTAATTATTTAAACAATGATCCCCTTGTATGATTTGGATACTTTTTTGAAAATATCTTTTGTACCCCCCTAAACTTTGATATAAAATTTGTTTCAACCTGTACGAATTTACATTTTGATTTACATGTAGTGTAATTTTATTTTACTAGACTATTAATATTTTATCCGCAGTTGAGGGTATCTTATCAACTGTATTGTTTTTAATGATAAAATAAAAATATTGACATTTAAAAAATGTAAAAATAATAACGTCATTGTGACAAATCACTGTGTGTTGCCTAATTTTGGGCTGAAAAACGTATTAATTTTGGGCTGAAACACGTATTTTTACGCATTTTTACTAAATTTTGGATATATGTTTAATTCCTAGAACAATTTTAACAGTTGTTTTCAATACGGATTTCAATCCTCTACAAATAGTTTCTAATGTCTTTTGATGTAAAATAATTAGGGAAGCAGGAATTCAACAGTTTAGAATTTTACATTGAGTTTCCTATGGTCCGTTTTCCAATTCACCACCCGGTAATATCCTAGTTTACTTTATATTTTTGTATTTGTAATTTTGGTGTTATTTCCCGTAAAAACTTATTTTGAATTATTCATGAAAGTTGTACATCGTTCCTATTGTAGGAGTTTAAATAAGAATAAATATTTATAAGGTAGGTTAAAACGTTAAAATTTCATTATGTATTAACCTAATAATAATGTTTATGATTTTTTAGAAAGAGAGGTACAGGCTGTAGCGTGGCCAAATTTATTAGGTACCTATTATTTAAATTCTTACAATAAATTATACAAGTATGTAATTATAATTCACATAATCCTATCTGACCTGTAAGGATAGTATGTATTCAATAGTTAATCCACTATTAATGGAAATTCATCGACAAATTTTCAGTGTAGAATGGAGATTGATGTCGTAGATTTCCGTAAATATTCCATGGATAAATATCAACAGTTTTCCATAATTAGGTACATATTATAATCCACTAAACATCTTCATTTCTTAACTCTCTTGACTATTTTCCATACATCAAAGACATATAAATACCGATTAAGGGGAAGGACAAAATTGCAAAATTTTGACGCACGTCAAAATTCTCATTAGTTTTTCAAATGTATTCATTTTTTTCGAATCCTGAGAAAACTAGTAAATGTTTTTGAAAAATTTAAACGCAAAATGAAAGACTGCATTATTACCGAGGGCCGAATGTCCCTGAAAACTTCTATAATGTTTATTTTAATAAGTTGCAGGGCTGAAAATAAAAGAGAAGTGTGATTTTTAATTGCAAATATTTCATTCAAAAGAAACTTTGTATTCGCTCTAAGGGACTTTCGGCCCTCGGTAATAACGTAATCTTTTATTCTACATACTTTAAATTTTTCTAAAATACTTATTAGCTTTCTCAGGATTCGAAAATATCATATTATGATTCAAATTGCAGTACACTCTTGACGTAATCGCACCCTAAATGTTCATTGGTTAGTCGATCTGGGCAACCGTAGTAATGTCTAAGAACCGTGGGAGTAACCTACACAAGAATTCGTTTTATCTCCAATAAATAGACGTATATAAACGCGTATCATTTAAATAATTTGATACATGTTCAGAGTTTATAGCTAAAGAAGTTTTGATGTCATCTGAGATTCCATATTTTCTTCTTGTTTCTTCGTAGTACTGGCAATCAATCAGAATATGCTTCACCGTCAATAAGGAGAACAGTTTCTGCAGATTATAGAAGATTCTTTTTTGATTACGAATTTATGGGTCAGTGTGTACGTGTCCAATTATTAGTCGGTTAATTATTACTTGGTCTCTTCGATTGGATGGATTATTCAAGATGATGTGCACAAGAGGATAAATCTCATTTAGTTTGGTAACTGCATCTTTCCAGTAGTCTTGCTATCTGTTCACATAGTGGTCTTTAATTAGGTTTTTGAGATCGGATAATGGGTTTAAATACTATAGGTAATTTCTTGATTTCGTTGTATATGGTGAGTTGATTCGACTTGTCTTTGCTAAGCTGTCCAATTGATGAAACTTATATTCCTTAAAGGTTATATATTAACAACACATAAAATATCCATTTAAGTATTCAGGATTATTAGTCTAGGGATATACTTAAGTTTTTCTGAGGGCATCTCAATAGACAAGTATTTCAGTTTTTCGGATAGTATATACCTATCGTAAACAAATATATACGTTATTTGCAGAAATGTTGATTATTATTAACAAATTGGTGCGAAAAATGCGATTCTTTCGAATTTTCGCCATCCATTAAAAAGCATCAATTTATAAAGTCAATGGAGGTAGTAACTCCTAGAAAATGATAAAAAAAGTATAAGCAGCAAATACTAAAAATAATGAAGTTGATACATAATAGGATTGAGACCAGGAATAATGTACTTAAATATTAACATTTTTTCTCACAACACTTAATTAAACTAATTAGTTGCTTCAAAAACGACAAAGAAAAAAAATCGTTGGTTTAAAAAGAATCAAAATTAAAGTTTTATGATTGTTCTTAAAACGATGACTTATAGTGCTCAACAAAATCAAAATTTCAGCTTGATCCATCAACTAGCTCATCATAACTTGAACCATCATCCTCATATGCTCAAGAATAATATAGGTAATGTTACCAGGTTAAATAATATTTGCGGATATGAATTTTAAGAGGTGAACACTTTTACTATCTTGGGGTCTCAGCTAATGGAAGTAATGGTAGAAGCATAGCAATCAATGAAAAAATTTTGGCAGGAAACAGAACCTACTGTAAATGCAACAGCCTCCTCAAAGTTAAGAAGCTTACTCAAAATGCTGAACTGAAAATTTACAGAGCAACTATTAGACCAGTAATAACATATGGTGGTGAAATAATGTGCCTGACAAAGAAAGATGAAGAAAGATGGAGAATCCTAAAGAGAAAAATATTTCGGAAAATGTCAAGCCAACTAAACTTAGGTAATATTGAATTTAGATAACTAATGAACTACGAGGTAGGAAAACTTTTGAAAGGAGTAGACACTGATAGATTTATCAATGTACAGAGACTCAAATAGATGTTAAATAGAAAGCAGAAATTATCAAATAAGCACCAAATGGAGACTATTTAGTATCAAGCAGACCACGAGGAAGACAAGGAAGAGGAAATGAATCGGAAGAGCCCAAAAAGGGTGGCAAACACTCTGCTGAGTGTAGATGCCATGATTATTAACAACATGTGTTATTTTATCTTTTTGTTACATTGTTTGAAGCCACTGCAAAATTCAAATGTAGTATCTTCTTATAGGATCTTTTAATAAACAATATATTTCCAAAACTAGCTAACAATAAAAAATATTAAGCTTATTCGATTTAATCTTAGAGCACTAAAGAATATTCCAGTAACAAGTAGAAGCAATATTAGAGAAATATGCAAATATTTCTACATACATACATCCCTTATATCGTCACTCACCCCCCGGCTGCTGACGATCGCCTCGTTTTGATTTGGATAAAAGACATCACGAAAATAAAGAAAGCCATTCCGCGTATTGGATACAACCATTAAAAACAGTCTGATATGCACAATAAAATATAAAGCCACTTGGTTTATGGCCCTTTTTGATATGCATGCGAAAATATTGGAAGATATATTTCGAAGTTCATCGTGTGCGAGACGCTGCGGGGGGGCCGAAAGCTGAAAGGGGGTGGACTCGAACTAGACGGGCAGGAACAAGGCCGGAACTTCGTTTTACACTTTTTCACTGGGGTAGTAGTCAATACGTCATGGTTTTTTATCCAAAAGGTTTTGTATATAGCATATATTTTACAGGGTGTAACAAAATGGCAGGTCATAAGTTAAATTACATGTTCTGGGACCAAAAATAATTCGATTGAACCTTAATTTAATCTAAATTTATTAATATAATCTTACCTTAGTACAAATGTGCGCACATAAAAAGTTACAGCCCTTTGAAGTTACAAAATGAAAATCGATTTTTTCCAATATATCGAAAACTATTAGAGATTTTTTTATTGAAAATGGACGGGTAGCATTCTATGGCACGAACATCGTAAAAACAATATCAGTGAAATTTGTGCACCCCATAAAAATTTCATGGAGGTTTTGTTCCTTGCCCACCTATTTCCAATTAAATTATTCTTGTGATACCATTAGTTAAACAGAATGTTTTTAAAACTTTTTTGCCTTTTAGTACCTTCTTCTCTATGCCATTTATTGTCGAGATATCTTGAACATTTTTAATATCCACCACATATTAAATTTGTAAATGGTTAAGTAAGCTTATAGGGACCTGCTAATAATATGAAAATTTATTTTTAATTTACATTTTTTATGTATATTTTGAAAAATATGAAAAAATACTAAGAGGCAATAACGTTTTAAAAACATTGTGTACTAATGTAAATAACATTATAACTAATGGTACCACAATAATAGTTTAATTAGAAAGTAAACAAAAGTTTCGGGGGATTTAAGAGAACAAAACCCCCATCAAATTTTTATGGGATGTACAAATTTCACTGTTATTTTTGTTTAAGATGTTTCTGCCATAAAAATGCCACATGTCCATAGTCGATAAAAAATATTTAATAGTTTTCGATATATTGGAAACATCGATTTTTATTTTGTAACTTCAAAGGGCTATATCTTTTTTTATGTGCACATTGGTACTAAGATAAGTTAGGTTCAATAGAACTACTTTTGGTCTCAGAGTATGTGATTTAATTTATGACCTGCGTTTTTGTCACACCCTGTATATTACGGCTACAACTGTTGTATAACAATTATATGAAAATATTGACAACCAACAGGAAAGTTATGGCATTAGCAGGTAAATATCCCATAATAACAGAAAGTGTAAGTACAAGGCCGTGCCGTGCTATGATGCGGCGAGGCAGTCGCATCAGGCGGCATCACAAGGGGGCGGCATAATCAGTAAAATCAAAATACAAATTGAACCATTTAATAATTAAAAAAATATATAGGACCAAGTGTCAACCGAAAGTATAAATATTATATACATATAACGCTTATCTTTTTCTATAAGTTCTTTCTATAAGTTCTTTATTATTCCGACATTGAGGTATACGATTTATGGATTTATGTTTTTACAGCAATGTTCTGTCTAAGCGAAAAAATAAAAAGTTACAGACAATCTTTCTACGACCAAATGAAAATTACTGCAGAAAATCTTGATATAAGTTGATTACGAAAAGTCTGTAGATGAGCTCTTAAGAGTGGAAGATAAATTTAAAATATATTTTTTCATCTATATTTTAGGCATTGTCATTAATACTTTGATTGATCAATTTTCGCTTCTAGTAACTCCAAAAATTTAAAATTTTAATATGATAATTTTAAATTGAGGGAAATAGATGATCAAACAGTAGAAAAATATTGTATGAATCTTCATTCAATACTTTCAATATAAAAAGATAAAGAATCGGATATAGAGGCTATATATAGGCGGATATATCTTCTAGAAGAATTTCCTGATATATCCCAAATGATACCAAACCTCCATGAAATCTTTAGGGGTTTTGAACTATTTGCGCCAAAATAACCTAATCTCTTTATACCTAAATGTAGTTGTATCACTAAGAATTGTATTAACAGTCCCTGTCTCGGTAGCTAGTGGGGAAAGAAGTTTTTCAAAATAAAAATTATTAAAAACTATTTACGAAGCTCTATAAAACTTAAAAAAGTTAGCACTCATTTCAATAGAGTCCACTCACTAGCTGCTACTTTAGACTACACCAATCTGATTGACGAATTTGGCAAAATTAAAGTCAGAAGAGTAAAATTGTAATTTTTGTAAATGCTATTTAATGTTAATACATATTTAAGTTAATTTAAAGTATGCTTTGTTTTTAAAATAAGTTTTCGTTCATTTTGTGTAGTTTCATTTAGTAAAAATAAAAGTTAAGTTTCAATAATATTTAATGGCGTAGTCGCAATATTTCGGCCCCAATGCTTTTTAAATGCATTCATTTTTTTTTAATCCTGAGAGAACTAATAAATATTTTTGAAAAATTTAAACAAAGAATGAAAAATTGCATTGTTACCGAGGGCCGAAAGTCCCTTAGAATAAACAAACATTTCTTTTGAATGAGATATTTGAAAATAAAAATCACACTAAATTTTTTCTTTTTTTTTATCACTGTAACTTATTAAAATAAACATTATAGAAGTTTTCAGGAACTTTCAGCCCTCGGTAATAACGGAATCTTTCATTCTGTGTTTAAATTTTTCAAAAATTATTAGTTTTCTCATGATTCGAAAAAAAATTAATACATTTAAAAAGCACTGGAGCCGAAATTTTGCGCCTACCCCCTTAAGGGGCGGCATTCCGAACACTTGCATCATATTGAAAAGATGTACCGCACTGCTCTGAGTAAGTGACACTCAATAAAAAATGAGTTCTCAGTGAGTATGTAAGGATTATAAGATACATGTAAGAGGGTATGAGAGAATAATTAAAAAAAAATCAAAAATAAAAACGTTTTGTGTCCTAATATGTACACGTCAACTAGAATTTACAATGTACTATAGTCTTCTTTCTTTTTCTGCCAATGTTTCGCTTCCCGTACCGCTTACTTTGTGGGACCACATTTTGTTCGGGTATCTCATGATTAAATATGCTGTTAGGCTCCTGGAAGTCTGTTTCTGTAGCTACTAGTTATGGCATTTTGCGTAGTTTCCTGCTTATCTGGCTTGGATCTACGAAAAAAGGTCGCCAACAATTGGTCGAGCGAAAAAATGTCGCGCACATTTGAGCGCGTATCAAAAGGTCGCCGGCGAAAAAACAGCGCCGACGAAATAAGGTCGCGTGCAATTGATCGCGCGAAAAAAGATCGCGTCAGAAAATATGTTTTCATTTGCATACTTTAACTTTCCTTCACACTTAATCCAGGCTTAGGTCAGATTTAGATGATGCAATAGAACTAAAGGATTGCTGTTAAATAATGACCCAAACAGTTAAATATTTTCTTATTAGTCATTTTAACCTATTGGTAAAAAATATTTCGTCAACCCAATATTGACTTCTAAATGACTTTAGTTTTATTTTCCACTTTAAATAATAGGAAAATAATTGGAAGTAAATAATCCTATTTGAAATTGATCATGTAAAATGTTCGACCAATTTAATGGTCGAATTAAGGTAATTTTAACTGTAAATGTTGTAGGGAAAGTACCTAGAGGTATTATTTCACGACTTGGCAGTGTCGCAAAATTTACCCTTGGTTATTTAAGAGTAAGTTTTAATATAAGCTTAATATATTTTACAGGGTATATACTACATATAGATAGGGTAGGTTAAGGGCTACCATCTTTATTAAAATAAAATTTCCCAAATAAAATAATGATATTGTGGTTAAAAATTATATAACAGGCACAATTTCATTAATACATTGTCACTGGTGAGTACTTATTGAAGATATCATAGTTAAAGAATACATTTATATTAATAACAGATTTGCATACTTTAACTTTCCTTCACACTTTATCCAGGCTTAGGACTGGCAGTTAGTAACTGGCGTGTTTAAAAGTTTTTTTAATTTTAATTTTTTTATTTTTTTCTAATTTTTTTTTTTTTATTTTTATTTTTTTGTGTTTTTTTAATTTTTATTTTTTTTTTGTTTTTTTTTAAATTTTTTTTTTAATTGTTTTTTAGTTTTTTATACTTGCAGTTGAAAATTTTGGGCAATTCCTCTTAAATATTCTAGATTTGGCCGGTTCCCGTATTGCAAACAAATCGTTTTTATTCGCCGCGCTGTATCTTTATAAATTTTTTTTTGAGGTTGTTGGTTTCCAGCTATGTATTGCTCCACTTTTAATCGATTTAAACTCTCTTCTTTCTTTAGCCCCGTAATAAACTTCCATAGATTTGGGTGTGCTGCATTTAATATCGAGGAGAAGCTGTTGTGCCAACCTTCGACAGCATTATTAGTACGCGGTAGATCTTCCTCTATAAATTCGAAGCAATTCCAAAGATTCCTTGGAAACATTGGCGGTCTTCTTTGTTGTCGTCGATCCAATCTGCCTATCCATACATCCTCAAAGTAGTTTATTAAAGGTGTTAGTAAATTTTCATTTTGAGTGTAAAACTCGCTGTCCAGTAGCTCTCCGAATGTTGCAACAACATCTACTTCAGGTACGAAGGCTAGGGCTGCCAATTGTCGCAGATGTAGAGCAAAATTCGCGTCTTCTGTATAAACTTGTTGCAGTCCTGTACCTTGCATGTTTCTCCACAAACATTGTGTGAAATGAAAGAAACATCCACGGATTCTGACTTCAGGAAACTCTTGTTGTAAAGCATTAATTGCTGCTTTTTCATAATACACCATTATTGTTGTAGGACGTAAACCTGGTCGTAACGTTTTTAATTCATGGAAGAGTCGAGTGTATGTTGCCTGAGTTTTATTAGGAAGTAGAGCAAAAACAGTTGGAATAACGTTGCTATACTGTACGCCATGTATTGTATACAGCTGACCAAACAATAGAGGAGTACATGTGAATGTTCCATCGGCATACCAGTGTTCACAGCTCGCCATCAAAGTTAAATTTCTTTCAGTGGAAAATATTAAAATTCTCTGTTCGTTTGGACCACTGTCAAATAAAAGAAACGGTTCGCCGTTATTGTTTCTGGTGTATTCTTCCGGAATAATAAGCTCTGTTAAGCTTCTTGGATTTGCCGGAATAGCTTCCACTCTTTGGCGTGTGTTCTGAATAGTTCGCTTTAGGGATGAAATAGAAGGTAGCTGCCCAGTTGCACCCACAGACACTTCTTGTGAAACGGTAGCTATGATTCCTTGTGTTGTTAGTTCAACTTGATGAGCCAGTTCTTTCATTCTGTTACAAGCCTTTTTTGCTTCTAATATTGACGCATCGGCAACGTGGTTGTGACTTGTACTTTTCACTACTTCATCTCCCACTGTGTGAACTCTCCCGGTACATTTATGCTTATTGTACTGAGCGCACTTCCAAATTGTCTTTTGATCAATCGTTTTTTCCTTTCTATGGATATATCCATTATACACCAACATATTGGCACCTTTTTGACTCTTTACGTAAGTTAAGACCATCTTGACAAATCGACAAGCTAATGAATAATGAGATATACGATATTTTTCCCATCTTCTTATACATCCAAAATACATTAAAAAGTAATAAAAGTACGTTTCACGAATATGGAATAATAATTACCACATTAGTGAATAACGCACAATTAGACAAAGAACTTTTGTACAATATTTATTTTAGCATTTCCAATAATGTCTTATCGTAATGACTTCATGGAATTCCTAATAAATACCTACACAATAAGGTGCCCTTATCTAAACTACTTATTCTTCACTAATCTGCATAACGACTTTCTACTAAGAACCAATTATGCTAATTACCGGTCTCTGAAAATACCAAAAATAGGTAAACTGGTACCTGGTATTCGTTTGTATGTAATATATACTGTAAATAGAACTATTATTACTGTACATTTTTAACGATATCCGATTAGGAAGAGCAAACACTTTTAAACACGCCAGTTTTTTGCTGACAGTCATAAGCCTGTAAAAAGTGTGAAGGAAAGTACCTTTCTGAATTTAGATCCATATATTAAAATTATTCACGTAGAACAAAAAAAATACTTTCTTCATGTTAAAAATTGTTCAATTTTCAAGTATATTCACTTGAATAACCTGAAAATACCATATGAAATAATTTCCCATTCTCCTATATTTCCCATCTTCCTACACATCCAAAATACATTAAAAAGTATTTAGATATACGTTATTTTTCCCATCTTCTTATACATCCAAAATACATTAAAAAGTAATTAGATGGAATTCCAATTCTAATAGGCTCATAATGCATAAAGTTAAAGTATGCAAATAGAATTTCTTTAGAACCTTTTTGAAAACCAATTGAATGGTTTTAATAATGTAAAACATGACGCGATCTTTTTTCGCGCGATCAATTGCACGCGACCTTATTTCGTCGGCGCTGTTTTTTCGTCGGCGACCTTTTGATACGCGCTCAAATGTGCGCGACATTTTTTCGCTCGACCAATTGTTGGCGACCTTTTTTCGCGACACCATCTGGCTTCGGCAATCACCTAGTTAGATCCTGATTAGATGGTCAATCAGTTTATGATGTTCACGATGTATCATTTGAACTCTGTTTTTGACGCGGATATTCCTGCTTGTACGAAGTATTCGTACGGGCTTTTCGAAGAATTTTCTGGAATTCACGGCTATCTCCCTCAGTGTTGTATACTGGAGCCTTTTTTGGATGGTTGCATTTGAAACTCTATTTCATGACGATCAATATTAACCTGTAGCATGCTTTTTCTCTTGTTACAAGCTTCTTTCAGTTGGTCTCCGCTGTTGAACTCCATATTGGGACTGCATTTGTCATTACCTCTCTAACATAAAACTGGTATAATTGAATCTCCTTGGCCTTCAATAGAAGACTAGTCCTGTAAATGTAGGGTTAAATCAATCTCTCCGCCACTGATGCCTTTTCCTTGACTTCCTCGGTGGGTTTTGTAAGGATTAATTAACTACTAGGTTTTTGACGATCTCTTCTGACTGGATTATATTTCATCTCATCGTTAATTCTTCTCTGGTTGGTATGGTGCTTTGCTGTGTAAAGATGATGAACTGATTACTCTGTATTTGTGTTGATATTCATCTTTTATTTGTATGTATATTCTGCAATTCTCTTTAGGTGGTTTTCAAGTCTCTCGACGATCCTAATTTTGTGTTTTGCAGTAGTGTACATTGCTGTATCGTTTGCATATAGGGCTGTGGTTTTTCTAGCACCAGTGGGCAAAATTATAACTAAAGATGGCTGTGTTAAGACAACAAGAATGTGGATTTAATGGGGGAGTTACTACAAATAAAATAATAACTTTATAAGTATAAAGCGAAGGAATCGAGTGGAATATTTTGTGACAGAAAGATTCTAATTAACCTAAAAGGAACACTATAAAACTACCATAAGGTTAGCTAATATACACTAGTGAATATTGAGCAGTTAAAAAGAAAGAGTAACAACGAATGCATGTGTGGGAAATGAAAATGCATAAATGGATGAGTTGAAAAACAAAAAGGATAAAATTAAGAAGGAATGTTGTTAGGGGAAGTCCAAAGGCGGCTCTAATTGGTGCCAACATAAGAGAGCATGAAGATGCGTCGGGCATAATACGAATAATTACTGATTGTCAAGTTGATAAGGGGAGAAAGAACAAAGAAGACGTGATGATATATGCTTAGGCAAACATGTGGATAAAGCAATTTATATTCGTATCACTCAATGATCCTACACAAAAACTTAACGGAAAATTTTAATGTAAGGAGCCGATTCCGCATAGGGATAAAAGCAAAAAAAATAATGATGATAATGTCATCTTTATTAGACCTGGATCCCGCATACCAAAAAAAGTTGATTAATGGCAAGCTGAAAATTTGTTAATAGCTTAACGGTGTCTAGTCAAACAAACTTTGATGTATGGGAACACTGGAAGAGGGGAAGTTTTAATTGTGGAACAGGTTAAAAATTTAGAACGTCAGACTACGAAAACGTTCCATGTATTTTGTCGGACAGAACTTCCAATTTATTTGTTACCCTTTCATTAAACTCTCATGCAAAAATCAGACTGGTGTTTATCACTAACTGGGCATTTTAATGAGTGGAACACGAATAATATGTCAAATGACAGGAATCATGTTGGTTAGTAATAGCAGTCTGATTTTTGCACGAGAGTTTAATGAAAGGGTAACAAATCAATTGGATGTTCTGTCCGACAAAATACAAGGGACGTTTTCGTAATCTGACGTTCCAAATTTTTAATCTATTCCACAATTAAGACTTCTCCTCTTCCATTGTTCCCGTACATCAAAGTTTGTCCGACTAGACACCGTTAAGCTATTAACAAATTTTTCAGCTTGCTATTAATCAAATTTTTTTGGTACGCGGGATCCAGGCCTATATCGTTGATACTAGTAATCTCTATTGTTCTGTGATTTTAAGCGCTGTGTATTCTATTTTTAAACGCTTTTTTAGTTCAGTAGTTTGCGTCAAATCTTTAGACGTTAATTTGACTGCCTTTTCTCCAATGTAAATGAATGAAAATTTGCAGACATATGCATTCGCGGGAACAATACACGAATAGTCAATAAAAAAATTTTATATTTATGAATTGTTTAAATAATATAAAACGATTTTAATGGAAAATGCTTAAATTCTCTTGTTTTTTACAATGTAAAAACTTGAAACTTTTACGGATTGTAGCTAATGATATGAACTATACATAATTTCACTTTTTACGTTAATTGTTTACGTTATGTTTCATAAATAAACAATAAACTTTCAAATTTTGAACGTTCATATATTTGTTTATATAAAAATCGGCGCTTATTCGTGTCAAATTTCAATACGATATGAAATAAAACTTCAACCAAATCTCGAATTTAAAGAATTCGTGTTTTATCGTAGTCTTAGAAAAACCACCGGTAGAGACGTTTTATGCTACAATTCATATTAGAATTCGTTTTGGTGTATTAATTAAACGCTTTTCTTTAGCTCAATCGTTTGGGTCAAACGTTTGGACGTTAATTTGACTGTCTCTTCTTTAATGCAAATGACTGAAAATTTGCAGACATATGCATTCGCGGGAACAATACACGAATAGTCAATAAAAAAATTTATATATTTATTAATTTTTTTATATTTATAATTTTTATTATTGTTTAGTTTATTGCATTTCTTTCTGTCATTCCCTCGCTTTATAATTTCCTTGATATTTTTTTATTCTTTTTATATTTTGCCGTTAATTTCTTTCGTGTTGTAGAACTTTTCTTTCTTAATTAGGTTTTGAGTCGTCTTATCTTCTTGTTATCTTAAAAAGATTTAAATCGCCGAACACATTCAAAGATACAAATTTGTCACGTTATATATTTTTTAAATGAAAAAGATGATACCTTACTTTATGAAATTCGAATCACCAATTATTGATTCTAAAATATAGTATAGGAAAATATCTTCTGATATTATATTTTATAGCAAGTGGAATTAACTATCGACCGACACGTCAGTACTGATGGTGGTAGTAAGTCACGACGTTTCAGTTTGATTTTATGATTTTTTGCGATTTTAGCGCTACGTAGATTTTTATTGTCGGTTTATTTTATGGTTATTATCGCGATTCGATATTTCGTGCTTCCTTAAATTCCTCATTCCTTAAGGATACAATATAAAGACGCAAAATGTTGCCGAGTAACGTTGTTTTACTACAATGATGGAAAAATGATAGACACAAACCAATTTTTACTATGCCTTCGACGCCGTTTGCAGACGAAATTTGATGGATAATAAAATTTTATTGGAAGGGTGAAAACAAAGTCATAAACATTCGATTGGGGTACGAAAATGACAATAATAGCTTGTTAATTACTTTATATTGATATTAACTGTGCATAAAATAGCAATTATCAGGTATTTATTTAAATATACCTAATATATATTAGGTATTTTTATAACTTTCGTCTCTTTGAAGATTTGCAATTTCAGTTTGGTTTCGGTAGTCGTTTTTTCTTTAATAATAATTTTAACTGTTGTTTTTCCTATATTTTCCTATTTTACCTATTAGGTTGTGAAGAGTAGGTTCTAAAACCAAAAAAAGTTAAGTAAAGTTTTCCATTTTAGTGGGGACTTTCCATTTTAATTTAATTTTCCAATGGTTTTTCCGATTATAGCGCCATCTATCCATAATTCGAAAAAATGTTTCAAATAAAAGTTACTTATTTTTACGTAAGGAATCTGAATCTGCAATAAAAAATGGTGGCTCCTATTTAAAATTTTATAGTAACCCCCCACCCCACATCCGTGGGGGGTCGTGTTTAGTGCCATTCGATATATTTTTCAAATATATTGAATAAGTGTATTTTTCAGTTTTTCGATCTGATGTTCATGTCGTGCTTGGTATCATTCAATAGATTTTTGACAAATATTGAGCACGTATTTTAGTTTTTAGATCTATCGTTCATTTTGCGAAATATTCGCTTTTTTCTTGTGAAAATTTGTGACTCACCCATTTCCTTACGCCCACGCCCAAATCGTCAGATTTTTGAAATATACACTGTTTTGCATGTACTTAACTTACCTTATCTTAATCTGACGATTTCGAATTTTACTAAGGATAGATTTTATTTCGCCCCCCCCCCCTTAACAAACTCCCCTGTGTTTAGAACCAATATATGGTAAAGGTACATCTACAGGGTACCAGGGTTCTCCCCATATGATAATCTGACGCGCTCGAGTTACTGCAAAAATCCCCGCTTGGGCTCCCCTACCATTACAATATTTTAATCGTCAGTAGATCACATTGAATGATTGCGAAATATACAGGTGTCCCAAAAATATTGGTCATAAATTATACCACAGATTCTGGGGTCAAAAATATATTGATTGAACCTCACTTACCTATATACAATAGTGTACACAAAAAAGTTACAGCACTTTGAAGTTACAAAATGAAAATCGATTTTTTTTCATATATCGAAAACTCTCAGAGATTTTTTATTTAAAATGGACATGTGGAATTTTTATGGCAGCAATACCTTAAAAAAAATTAACGTGAAATTTGTGCACGCCATAAAAATTTTATGGGGTTTTGTTCCCTTAAACCCCCCCAAACTTTTGTGTACGTTTCAATTGAATTATTATTGTGGCACCATTAGTTAAACACAATGTTTCTAAAACTTTTTTGCCTCTTTTATATAGAGACCTGTTAATAATCTGAAAATTTATTTATAATTTACATTCTTAGGTATATTTTGAAAAAGAAGCTACATCTCGATAAAAGGTGACTTATAAAAACAGGACTAAGAGGCAAAAGTCTTAAAAACACTGTGTTTAACTAATGGTACCACAATAATAGTTTAATTGGAACGTACACAAAAGTTTTGGGGGGTTTAAGAGAACAAAACCTCCCATCAAATGTTTATGGGGTGTACAAATTTCACTGCTATTTTTGTTTAAGATGTTTCTGCCATAAAAATGCCACATGTCCATATTCGATAAAAAATATAATTTGGGGGGTTTAAAGGAACAAACCCCCATAAAATTTTTACGTAAATATATTGAAAAAGAAGCCGCATCTCTATAAAAACTGGCTTATCGAAAAAATACTAGGAGGCAAAAAAGGTTTAAATACGTTGTGTTTAACTAATGGTACCACAATAATGAATTAATTGGAACGTACACAAAAGTTTGGGGGGGTTTATGGGAACAAAATCCCCATAAATTTTTTATGGGTGGACAAAAATTTCACTATAATTTTGTTTTAAGATGTTCCTGCCATAAGAATGATACATGTCCATTTTTAATAAAAAATCTCTAATAGTTTTCGATATATTGAAAACAATATATTTTCATTTTGTAACTTCAAAGAGCTGTAACTTTTTTATGAGCTCATTTGTACTAAGGTAAGTTAGGTTCAATCGAACTATTTTTGACCCCAGAATGTGTTGTATAATTTATGACCAATATTTTCGGGACACCCTGTATATTCTCAACTAACATGGTGTTTATTGTGCAATATATTAAAAATTGCTGCATCTGTGAGAAATATTGCGCAATATTGGTTTAGTTGTGTTTTGTCACTGTTTTTGTGAACATCGTTGTGTAGTGGTCGTTATTGTCTCTGTGGAATTAGCCCGATCAAGGAACATAAAATTTTACGAAAACCTCCAAAAAATAAAGGAAGGATGAAAATTTGGGAATAGGTAGTTGATATTGTCTATTATTGTATAAGAAAAAGTTTGCAATTCTACATCCCCTCCCTTTTTCAAAAATTGGAAAATACGTGGTGAAAAAAATTTTCTCGGAGGTGAAAAAAATACGCTCAAAATAAGTCCGGAATTGGATATAATGACTAATTCTAAGCAACTTTTGTTCTGTAGAGTTTTTTTACAAAGTCAATATTTTTTTTTGAGTTATTTGCTAGTGAATATGTTCACTTTAATAAAAAAAAACATGTTTTTGGACGGTTTTTTGGAGATAACTCAAAAAGTAAGTATTTTAGCAAAAAAAAGGTTGTATAAATATGTAGTAAAAATATAGCTTATAAAAAATTGACAAAAATGGTGTATGAGTGAGGTCTGCAGACACAGTATAAGCAGAGTTGCAGCTAATGAAAAGTAGGTTCTTCTTCGTCAAATTCCAAATCAGTGTTTTTTCCTTTTTCAAAGTGTTTAAAAAAAAAGGTATATTTCTGTTTTTAAAAAAAACTTCTAACATTAAAAGTAAGTGAGTTACGCTCAAAATACTGTTGGTCCCTTTTATTATTTGGTAAAAAAATGGCGAAAATCACCCCCTAATTAGCTTCTCAAATAAAATTAATCGTTACCGCTTCACAAGTTACTTTATTTACGTATTATTTATATTATCTATAAGTTTTATTGGTTTAAAGTGCTCAGTTTTGAAAAAATGGGGTTTAAAATAATACATTTTCTTTTACTTTGAAAAAAATCGGAACTTTTTCGATTTTATTACTCTCAAAGAGCAATAAAATGTACCTTTCGCTTTTTTGAATATTTTTCATTTTTTGTTTTCTTGTTAGACAAAAATTGGTTATGCTAGGAACGTTTTCAAATCTGCCTAAACTCGTGATTAGTTACTCGCTCAAGCCATTTTAACTACATCTTTTTCAAAAAGAAGCACTTTGAACCGATGAAACTTACATATCATATAAATAATACATAGGCAAAGTAACTTGTGAAGTGGTGATGATAAATTTCATTTGTGATGCTAATTAGGGGGTAATTTTCGTGATTTTTTTACCAAAAAATAAAAGGAACCAACAATATTTTGAGCCTAACTCACTTACTTTTAATGTTACAAGTCTTTTTTAACAAAAATAAACCTTTTTTTAAACACTTTAAAATAGTTGAAATGAATTTTCCCCGAAAAGTAGTTCGTATTTGGGTTATTTCACATTGAAATATTAGATTTTGAATTTGACGAAGAAAAACCTACTTTTCATTAGCTGCAACTCTGCTTCTACTGGGTCTAGAGACCTCATATATACACCATTTTTTTCAATTTCTTATGAGCTCTATTTTTGCTAAGAATATTTTTTTTTCGCTAAAATACTTACTTTTTGAGTTATCTCCGAAAAACCTTTCAAAAACATGTTTTATTTTGTTATACATGAGCATATTCACTCGCAAATAACTCGAAAAGTATTGACTTAGTGAAAAAACTCTATAGAACAAAAGTTGTTTAGAATTAGTTGTTTTATCCAATTCCGGTCTTATTTCGAATGTATTTTTTTACCTTCAAAGGGGGCATTCCCCTCCATTTTTGTAAAATGGAGGGGATGTAGAATTGTAAACTTTTTCTTATATAATAATAAACAATTTCAACTACCTATTCCCAAATTTTCATCCTTTCTTTATTTTTTTTGGGTCAGATTATTCTTTGATCGAGCTAAATATAAAGGGTAAAGGGTAAGGAGTAAATGTAGAGAATAATATCCAGATTTTATTTTATTTATTGCAATATATAAATCACAAAAACTTATTAAAAATATAGATTTTAGCCTCGTAAAACAAATTATGGTGATCTGCCAGAATAAGTAGAGCGGACATACCTATTTATGTCTACGATAGGAAGATATAGCTTGCATTCAACAACGAAAGAAAATGGCCACATACTAATTGATTTTGGAAAGCAAAAAATTTTTAACAAAAAGTACCTCCTTCCAGAGAAAGGAGATACGTAAGGGCACTTAGTGATCGCGGAAGAGTCAAACGGTAAAGCAAATAGACCATGTTTTAGTAGAGAATGATGTAGAAAAAAGCATAGTGTTTACATGTTCACATAGAGGATTTAAAACTTTATTGTGGCGGGGAGCGTTCAAAGCTGTCTAAATATAGTTTATAAAATAGAAATAGAAAGAAATACATTGCATTAATACCCTGTTCTTTTAAATTTGCGGGTGTATGTAAAAATAAAAAAGGCAAACGTAAAATTGGGCCTTATTGAATATTCCTGCCAAACCACCACGCGTGTCTCGTTTAAATATTCGAACAGTAGATACACGACCGAAGTTTCCAATGTTGGTGTTTTTTGTATTATTCAGACGAGCTGTGACGTTGAGGTCATTCGGCCCCGTCACATCACTCTAGATGGTTGATTGTTGGGTGGCTTGTCACTTACAAAATCCCTACTAATCTGTACCCAAGAGAACGCGTATTTGATATTGATGGTTAATATCTATGCATGATCTCATTCGCACTCGCAGGGGGAGGAGTAAGGTAGGAACAGGAGGGACTGATAGGGAATAACCTAAAGCCCACGCTGTCAATCGAACGGATCTTGGTTATACGGCCAATTTGAGAATTTTTATGATCGTCGGTGTAGATATTTTATTTGTCAGTTTTGGGATAGCAGTTTGTAATGCACAGGAATAAATTTTTAGCATTTATCAGTAATGAGTTTTGCTTCTGATACTTCATTATATTGGTTCTAAATACAGACTTATTATTTAAAGTATTACAATGCTAATCTGATAGAAAAAAGACTTGCTAATCTAAATTGAATAAAAATTAACCCATAGTTAACCCTTAAGCGTAATAATGAAAAAACTATTTTCAAAAATTTGTTTTTGGTAAAATATTTTTAAAAAATATTTTTTTATTTAGAAAAACGTCTGGTACTTTGTAAATAACAGAACTTTTTTTTTATTTATAAAATGGGTTATTTTTTTAAATATCACATAAATATCACATAAATATTTTCGAGATCTGACAAATTTAAAATATTATTTAAATATTTAATTTTATTGATTTTTCTACAGGTACAAAAATGCATGACTAGCAAAATACATAATTTTAAATAACTACAATCGGGAAATTGCATAAAATAAATCATAGAAAACTTGTACTTTTATAAAATGGCACTAAACATCACTTATGGTGTTTTCTTTTATTTTCCATAGTAAACCTTCTTTTCTTTCCTTCAAAAACTTTATCAAACTCCAATCTCAACAAACTGGTGTAAATTATTACAATGACATACGATAAATCGTCCATTTGGAAGAAGAGGCTTATATCTCAAAATGTTAAAGTATTTTTTTATTGCATCAATACCTTCCAAATAATGACTTCTACTATGGAAAAAATAGTTACATGTGTAAGTACACTAGTCTCCGAGAGATGACAAATGTAACTCTTTGGTTTTCCCCTAATTTTCTCTACAGAACGTTATTCGGTTTAGAGAATACAGTTATATCTTGGAATAGACAAAAATGAGTTAATTTAATTAAAAGGGTGATTTATTTTTGGGATATAGACTTATAAGTAGAGATTTAACCATTTTTCTTAAAACACTTAAAGTGAACAGTTTGTTCTGATAGAAGGATACTTTCTTAGTTGTAACTTTTTTTGGATAATTCATCATAAAAAAGAAGCGATATAATGTGCGTAAAAAGTAGTTTTGTAAAATGTAGCCTTATTCTTCAAAGTTATTGTGTTTTATGTGAATTATCCTTTTTTTGCATTGCAAAGGTTTTATAAAAAGTGGTAATATCTGAGGGTAGAAAAAAAGGACTGTTGTCTTTAATAGAGAAAAGCAATGTTTTCCTGAATACTATTTAAGTTTTCACAAAAATTTTTAGAGAAAACCAATTATTATTATTATTGCTTTATGTCTCATTATGTGTTGTAGAATGGATACGAACTACTTAATAAGTTTTTTTTATTGTTTTATTAATAAGTTTTATTAAATCATAATTGATATAATGGTATTTTTAGTAAGTTTTTTAATAAAATTCCTAAAAAATGTAACTTTATGAGCAAACATAGGGTATTAAAAAGATAATATTTCTTTATCCAAGAAGGTTATATCCAAGTTTTTTTTCTCAACATGATATCTTAAAAAAGAAAATTATTGTCAGAGCGATAAAATTATCAGAAATCTGGCATAAAAAACTCATACAGAAGTAAAAACTTCAAGTTGTATACTGGTATAAAATTGTTTATTAAAAAACTTTATAAAATGTCGTGCAAAACGTTTTCGTTCTAATTCAGAACATCTTCAGTGCCTAGAGTGAAGTAATTCCACGTTATATTAAATACTTCATTCTAGGCACTGAAGATGTTCTGAATTAGAATGAAAACCTTTTGCACGACATTTTATGAAGTTTTTCAATAAACAATTTTATACCAGTATACAACTTGAAGTTTTTACTTCTGTATGAGTTTTTTAAACTATGCAGCCAACTATTGGGATTTTCCCACTGATTTTAAATCTATCATACTCAATCATTAAATACTAAAATATCAATAAACACTGCACAAAATAAATGAAATAAACTAATATGAATATTAAAACCTTTCTACGGAAAAAGTAAAAATTCTTAGTTATAACCCTCTTCGAAAACTTTTCGATAACATTCGAAAAAATTTTTATTTCGCAACGAAAATGTAGTAGCTCACAAAAGTTGCCTAACACACTATTTAGTATTTTAGTAAAATTGCGTTGAAATAAAAAAATATTTTCTGCCCCCCACGGCAACTAAAAATTAGAAAAAATAATTTAATATGCGAATTTCTTTTGTAAGGGAAATGTTAATACCTTATAGAACTTGAATAAATAAATTCGGTTTATATATAATATAGCTCAACAGGCCTTAAAGGTCCATGGCTTGGAATTTCTCCACGGTTTTTCTCCATTTTCTCATGTCCATGGCCGCAGTTCTCAAATTTGATATCCCGATTGTTTGCAGGTCTTCCTTACATGCTTCTAGCCACTTTTTCCTGGGTCGTCCTCTTCTCCTCTTTCCTTCCCCTCTCAGCAGCGAGTCCTATGCGCACCTTCCGTCAGCCATTCTCGCAAGATGACCTAACTAACTCAGTCTCTTTGTTCTGACCATCTGGCTTATTTCTGGTTTCCGGTACAGCTCTCTGATATCCGCATTTGCTCGTCTCCTCCAAACGTCTTCATCGTTTTTTACTCCCCCGAATATCTTCCTTAGAACACTCCGCTCTCAGATGTTCAGCATATTTTCTTGGTTTTTGTTCATGACCCATGTTTCGCTCCCGTAAAGAACTGTGGGCTGGATCACTGTTCTATAGAGTCTTAATTTTGCCTCTCTGGAGATGTTTTTGGCTCTTAGTAGTTTGTGTAGGGCTCCAACTGTCTTTCTTCCTCTCGAGATTCTTTTTTCAATTTCCTTGCTGTCTTCTCCTTTACTTGTTAGCGTTACTCCTAGATACTCAAAGTCCGTCACCTTTTTGAAGAAATACTCTTTATTCTCGTTGTTTGTGGTAGTTTTCAGTTGTGCGTCTTCATCTGAGGTCTGTCCCATTTCCATATACTTTGTTTTTTGCTCATTAATTCTCAGTCCATACTGCTTAGCCTTTACTTCAAAGAGTTTGAAAATCCTCAGCAGTTCCCTTTCCGTTCTTGCCATTAGCACTACATCGTCCGCAAAGGCCAGAACCTGGTTTCTGTTGTCAAAGATCATACCTTTTGTTCGTATTCCACTCTCTCTCAATATCGCCTCCAACAAGAAATTGAAAAGTACTGTGGACAGCGGATCTCCCTGCTTTAATCCCCTTTTAACCTCAAATTTTCCTGATAGGCTTCCTTCTATCCTTACTCTGTTGTCGGTCTTCACTAAGGTCATTTTTACGAGTCTGATCATCTTCTCCGGAATTCCAAGTACTCTTAGGGCCTGGTACAAACGCCTTCTTATCACAGAATCGTAAGCTTGTTTGAAATCTATAAAGAGGAGGTTTAACTCTAACTGTTGCTCGTATGTACTGCTCTGAATCATTTTCAATACAAATATTTGATCTATGGTGGATCTGCCCTTTATGAATCCTCCCTGGTATTCACCAACCTGCTCGTTTAAGTGCCTTTCCAGTCTGCTTCTTACGACTCTGGCGAGTACCTTATATGTTACGTCTAGGAGAGTGATACCCCTATAGTTTTCACACACTGCTCTATCTCCCTTCTTATGAATGTGACATACTATGGCCTCTCTCCATACTTCCGGCATTTCCTCTCGCTCCCAGATTTTCGTCAACAGGCTACATATTCGCGTTATAAGTGCTTCTCCCCCATGCTTGATTAATTCTGCAGTAATACCATTGCTGCCTGCACCTTTGTTGTTTTTCATACTATGAATGATTTCTCTTATTTCTTCCCCGGTTGGAGTCTCTACTGTTTCCGCCGGGCCTCTGACTTTCTCTACCATTTCCTCTTGTTCCTCATCACTTCCATCAGGTTCTTCATTAAGTAGCTCTCTAAAATGCTCCTCCCATCTACTTAGCTTCCTCTGCTCCAATTCGGTTTAAATTGGGAAAATATTTTCTGGTCTCACAAGGCAATTAAAAATTTTACTTAAGAAAAGTATACTAAAACATTCTTTTTATAACAAAATAGCCTAACTTATCCGTCTCCCTGATGTCACCCAAATTTTTTAATACTAAAATAAATATTAATTTAAAATAAATATAAATAAAATAAAATAAATATAAATATTAATTTTAATACAAAATTAAGTATATAAATATTACAAAAAATATGGTAAAAGCATTCTATTCGAAGATGTCTTCCGATTTAGCATTAAACTGACGCAAATTTTTTCTGCAATCAATTCGAGTTCTTATAAATCCATCCCTCGAATACGCTCCTCAAACTGCTAGAGAAGCTTGTGTCACAAGCTTGACACATCGTTCTACACATTGTTTGTGGCAGTGATATTTCTCAATCTCAATGATAAAAGGGTCTAAGTTAGGATTCTTAAAAAAATCTCGCACATTGTCATTCGAAAATCTAGAGAATATAGGTGGTTCTGTAATGTGATATTCTTGTTAGTTAATTAACTTAAAGTAGTCGTTTGAATCAAAATTTTTATAGGAGAAAGTTTGAAGACCCTCATGTTTTTGATTTGGTCACTGGCAAACTTCTTTTGATGTTCAAGGGGTAGATCATTTGAATGTCGCAGACATACAAATCACTGAACCGGTTTTTTAAGACGTTTTTCTAACAGCCGTATTACATCACCCTTAAAGCCAGTATTTACTACTGTTTCGTCACATGCAATAGCTAGATTTGATACTTTCTGATATACCAGACAACGGATACCCATATGCGAAATATTTGCACCCTGGCTCATGCACAAATGTTATGTGTTCTTCCACGATCGATTGACCATAAAACTTGGTACTGTTTTTTACTTGAGCTAAAGTTTTGTCTATGCGTCGGTAACTTTCTTCTTTTACAGTTGTTCTCTCTGATTATATTTGTTTTTGTTTTCCCTATCAATCGAGCTTATCACCATTTTTCTGAGACCTCTTTGATTTAATAGAAATTCGCGATCATCCAGAGGCACTTTTTGAGATTTGCTACAAAGACAATTAATCAGAGTGTCACATTTGCATGCTGCAAGATCGAAACGTGTAGTTTTACTTTTGTTCTTACAGCACTGAATTTTAATTTTGTAAAATTCACTGTTTTGCCTGTTCTTAAATGGTTTCATAAGTTTAATATATTTGTCATGATAGGCTTTTAAAAGCTGAATAATCCTTGTATGTTAAATTATTTAAATTAAAGCCTTTTTCCATGTTTCCTCCAATTTAATTGCAACTTGTTCGGCAATACCAGAATATTCTGCTTTTTCTTGCTAAGTTTTTTTATCCTCTTTCAGCCACAAAACTTCATCGCTTGTTTGTATTTCGGTAAAATATTTTCAGGTATATTTGGTGGTTGCCCAAAAATGGGGCGGCATAACACATCTTGATTTTATTCCCCATGGTCCTGATTTATCTATTTTAAAAATCTTTAATTTACAAACAACAATAATAACAAAGTAAGGCATCGCGCCAAACATAAGTGAAAATTACACGCACGGACTCACGAAGCGAGACATTTCAAAGGAGTGGGTAGACTGAAAAAACAAATAAAATTTTAAATATCGTTTAAATTTGTAATTGGCAACATTTTAAGTTTTCTTTAATTGGTCTTAGATCGAGTTAGCACATATTTTATTCCAAATAATATAAATTGAAAGTTCCATAAAAATCAGATATTTAATAGAATTCAAAGTCGTTGAGGGGCAACTTTTTCACGCTATTAGATATAAAATTTCCAACTTTTATTTTTTCGATGCACCCTAATGCACATGTGAAATGTTTCTTAGTGACACAGACTGTACCACCTTCTTGCTTTTGATGGATTTTAGAAACAGTCAAAGCTGCTTACTCTACCCCTAGAAGACGTCTTCAAAACTACAAATTGGTTAACATATAGCATCAACGTTAATTGCAACAACGTAAACCACCTCAGATTATGGCGAGCAAAATCGAGGAACTACAAACTATGGTGGAGGAACCCACAGACTACTCCCAATACGTCGGCCTAAAAATAAATTTACAAAAACAAAGACAATGGTAAACACAGACAACAACAAACGTAAACTAAAAATGGCACTGCGATGAGAACAAATCCAAGAATATAGGTATTTACCTAGGACAAATTTTGAAACTCGACAAAGAACAAAAGTGCAGAAAACACTAAAATCCTTTATAAAAGATATATATTTAAAATCCCTAAAAAGGGCTACATCACAGAACTAGTTTTCGATCGGTTGACCAATCATCATCAGTGCTTACCTAAAATGAATATAACCTGGTAAAATAGTGCAAAGATTTTGAAATTTTGAGTACGATAAAGAAAAGTTGTAGGTTATACTCACGCGAAATTGACATGCTAACCACCAAGATATAGTAATACAAAAATATGTGGGTAAAAACTCATTACAAGTAATCCGCCAAGGAAACATCGGTTAAAAATGTGAACTTAAGTATGGATGATTAAAATATTCCATTACTACGCTCCAGGTAATATCTGAGCTATGGTTTAACTTGTTCACATGATGACAATATGACAGCAAGTGACAATGAAATGGATGGGGACTCCTGAACGATGACATGGCAGAAGTAATAGTTCTACAGGGAGTTGAAAAATTAGCCTGTCATATTTAAAGACTATGGTGTGCAGCTAGTTGAAATAAGAAATGATGTAACAACACTCACTCCATTGTGAAAAATAACCGTTTAAAATAAAATAAACTAGATGTTCTAGTTAAAAATGTATTCACGTATTTTGTCAGTGAAGGTGGTTAAGTAAGCCACATTACACAAAAGTCTTTTATCCAAAAACTAAAGTAGTAATCAAATCTTATTGTCAAAAGACCTAAGATACAGAATAGCAATTTTGTGTTGATTTAAAGTTATCGAATTTATTTAACATATTGGTAGTTATTGGAATTTGTGTAAGTTTAAAAAGAGGTCAAAATAGTGGTGACTGAGGTGTAAAAATGTCTTAAATAATCTAGGAGGATATATCATTAAGAAAGTACAAACTCATACTTAGACGACTAATTCATAAAGACCCCGCAGGCTGCCCGAAAGTGCAGAAATTACTAGAAGAGTCAAAAAAATGTGACCTGAACAGGTTTTGGAAAAGTTTGGATGTAATACCTGGCCCGTAACCAAGGAAAATATGAATAAACTAGGCACAACAGAAAGGGCAATGAAAAGGGCAGTGTTAGAAATACAACTACTGTGAGGTAAAAAGAAAATAAAAAGTAAAAATACAACTAGCCAGGATCAAAAAGAAAAGTCAAGGATATTACAACAAAAATTGCCAAACTCAAATGGACCTCCTTTTGCCACACTAATAGATAAATAGACCAACATTGGAATGCCAGAATACAATACTCCTCTTTATGTGCCGTGCTTGATTATCGAACGTTGGCTATCAAATAGGCTATAGCAAATTTTGTTAACGGCAGCTCGGAAAAGGGATGCAGAGGGTCTGTTATACCATTCTCTCAGGTTTTTAAGCCATGATGTTTTCTTCGACCTGGTCGTCTTCCTCCGTCTACCTTGCCTTGTATTATTAAATCGAGTATATTATATATCTCTGGGTGTCGCATAACATGGCCAAAATATTCAAGTTTTCGATTTTTAACTGTGCAAAACAATACAATATTGGAGACCCTATAAAATTATAAAGTTAGATGACCAAGAGGAAGACCATAGATGAGATGGATAGTTGACATTTAAAAAATAGCCACAACAAATAGGAAGTATGTTGCTCAGGATAAATATCGATGGAAGGAGTTGGGAAGAGCATACGTCCAACAATGGACGATAGAATTCTAAGAAGAAGAATACTCGAATACTGTTGTGTTTGTGGTAAAATATGGTATCCGAGAAATAAAATAGTTCTAAGAAAGTTCAAAACTTCTTCGACAGTTTGCAAATATTGACGGTTATTTTCCTAGTTATCAAAAAATAAAAAGAAAAGGTCGAGTGGTCTCTTTCGAAAGATCATGTAATGGGCTCTTATTTTCGGAATCATTGTAAATCGGTACATGAGCATATTTAGTTACTCCTTTTGTCCACTGTACCTGTCGTCTTAGGTGAATTGTTGCTAGATTTAGTTAGTAGACGATGTGTTTTCGTGTCTAAAAACTTATGGTCTGATCAGTTATAATCAGTTGAAGGAGTTATTCTTTTATAGACCTCAAAAGTGTTTGCAATATCCTACGAATCTCTTTATAGTCTCTTCAAGATTGATATCTCCGTCAATGTCCTCTTCATCTGTAATTTCGTCTACTTTAGGAGGTATGTATAAGGCATTTAGAAGACAAGTCAAAAAGTCAAATAATATACAGAGTGGGCCAAAGAAAACAGTACACCTCGATATTTGGCACTATTTATTAGATTTTAAGGAAATGACGAAACAGGTCGATTTTTGATCTCAGGGGGACACATTTTTACGGTACATACATCTGTCATTTGTCAACCCCCTCCCTTCTACATCCCCCATCCCTTATTATTAAGTAGGGAATATGGGTCGTGTGCTAGCTCATTTGAAAGGTTATTCAATTCTCTATTCAGTAATATTAACATTGACATAATTATTTATACAGGGTGTCCAAGAAAAATTATTTTGAATTAAATTAATTGACATAAAAAGAAGAATGTATGTAATTTATTTAACTCAAAATACATTCTACTGCTGACAGAAAGCAGAAAAAAATGTTTATTTGATAAATAAACATTGCTTATTTTTATTTCTACCAAGACGCAGATGGGTGGCAGCTTGAACATTTAAATTAAGCAAAAAGCAATGTTTATTTATCAAAAAATATTTTTTTCTGTTTTGTGACAGCAGTAGAATGTATTTTGAATTAAATAAATTACATACATTCTTTTTTTGTGTCAATTAATTTAATAAAAAAAATGTTCTTGAACACCCTGTATAAATAATTATGATAATGTTTATATTACTGAATAGAGAATTGAATAACTTTTCAAATGAGCTAGCACACAACCCCCATTCCCTATTTAAAAATAAGGGGTGGGGGAAGTAAAAGGGAGGGGGTTAACAAATGACAGATGTAAGTACCGCAAAAATGTGTTCCCCTTAGATCAAAAATCGACCTGTTTTGTTATTTCCTTAAAATCTAATAAATACTGCCAAATATCGAGGTGGGCTGTTTTCTTTGGACCACTCTGTATAAATACAACATAAAAATTGAAGAAAGACTTCTGTGTAAAAGGTATATTTATTATAACCCCAATAAAGGGCTACATTAAAAGACAGAACGTTTTCGCTCTAAAGAGAGCATCATCAGTGTTCTAAGCAAGCTCTACATGCTAAGCCACCAAAAATACATAGGTTAAAACCCTTAAAACGCCGACCAAAAGTCTTACATTGGCGTGTATTATGTTAAACCCTGGCGATGGGTGAAAATGAAAAAGATATACCTCACAGCATTATATGACTCTACCACGTGTATGTGGGTGGTTGAGTTGATTTCTCTGTCTTCACAAAGAGAAAGGCTCTTCACAAAGAGAAAAATACAACATAAATAATATCATAAATATATGTGACAGATAATAAACAGTTGCGTTTCATTTTTTCATTTAGAAGTGTTTTTTCTCGAGATATTAGACAGTTTCCATAATTTGCCTAGGCTATACGCATAAATCGTTTTTTCCAATTATAGCGCCATATATCAATCACCCGAAAACTGTTTTAAATAACAGTTACTTATGTTTGTATGAGGAATCCAAATCTAGAATAAATAAATACACTTTTATAAAAAAGAACTTTTTATAATAAAACGTTTTTTATTATTTATAGGAGAGAATATACAATAAATTGACGATATAAAATGCCTCAAATTCCAAAAATTACACTATAATAATAAAGTACTTTTTATAATAGCACGGTTTTGTTATATGTATACCTACAGGACACAACATGTTTTGAAAGAATAAAATATGAATTTTTAGTAGGTTCAGTAGGTTAAAATTATAATTCCAAAAATTACGTTAGTATAAAAACTACATACTTTTGATATTACCACGGTTGTTCAAAATGGTATATATTATATTTATTATACATATTATACCATATAACATTATAATATAATAATTAACTTATAAAATATGAATTTTAAATATATCAACTTTTAACTATTTTTTAAGAAAATTAAAGAAAGATACGTAACCGATTTATCCATTCAGGGTGATTGATTAATGGGGAAAAGCTCCGTAGACCCGTTATAGTAATATATAGCAATAAAAGTTAATAACAAAAATTGTAGCCAACTTTTATTACAGATTGATAATCAGTAATCGTAAATTGTCAGTTTTAGACAATTCAGTCATGGCTTACCTAAAATTTGGAAAGATTTGGACCCGTAATTAATAATTTGCTCTGAAAAAGAAAATATCTCAAAAACTAATAAATTTAGACATAGGGAATGTTATATATAAATAAAAGTAAGATAATATAAAGTACTTTTCGATAGTGATATAAAATACAGGGTGTTTCATTTAAAATTACTGAGAAAATAATGTACTTGCGTTTTGACTCACCCTGTATTCAATATAAAGAAAATCAGGAATATCGATCATTTATGAAAATTTTGACAATATGTAAAAAAATATGGCATCAATAAACCATTGCCGTTGTGCTTATTTTTATTTATACAGGGAGTTGAACTTGTTACGATTGTCATATAAAATTTGTTATAACTTTGTAAATACCCTGTATACTATAACCCTGTATACCCTGTATACTGTAACATACTAAACCTTTATATTGTTGTAATGGAGAAGTTAAGAATATTTCGAATATAAAATAAAATATAGGGTGTTCCATTTAAAAAAAACATAACTTTGATCTGCCACTATGTTATGGAACACCCTGTAAACTTCTAACTAATTTTGTAATGTGAATCTCAAAGTTTGCTACAATTTTTGTTATTAACTTTTATCGCTATCCATTACTATATCGGATCTACGGAGCTTTACCCTAATAATCAATCACCCTGTATAATAGCAGTTAAATATTGCATTGTTAGCTAGTTCAAAACTATTCTAAAAATTTCAGGTACCTACGTAGCCTAGAACTATTTTTAAAATGGATTACAAAATTTGCGGAATCCGTGACACCGACCAAGCCAAGTATATAAAAACGTTTTGAAAATTGGACCTTACTATTTAAGATTTTAGGTCCTCCACCTCCAGGAGTGAGAGTGGGGAGTTATGTTTTGTGTCACCAGAGATTTTTGAAAAACATTGAACACGTGTTTTTCAGTTTTTCGATCCGACGTTCGCTTCGCGAAATATTTGACCGTCCCGCTACTTTTGACACACCCTGTATAATCTTTAAATTATCATCACAAATTTATCATGATTTCCGATTATATTTAAAAACTTGTTATTACGCAATAATCAAAATGTATATTTATTCCTCATCACGTATATCTGGATTTTATTAATAAATTAATATTTATAACAATTACCACCCTTCCATTCCAGTAGGGATATCAGTAGGAATTTTCACACCGTGGCGTGTCTTTGCCGTGTTATTTATTCACTTTGTCCAAGTTATTCCTGCTACTCCTGCTGCCCTTCTCGCTGTCAGTCCCCAGAGTCTTAGATCAGCGCCTACTTACGTCCTTCATTAAAACATACGTTCGCGCCTAAATCTTAGTAGTTTTCGCCCTAAAGGGTTCAAAACAAGTGAACGAGACTGAGGGAAACTTCCAGTGACGGCGAATTATTTTACAAAATGTACCCCTAAGAAAGGCACTTGCTTTAACTTATATTTAAATAATTTTAAAAGAAATAAAAGGTTTATTTTTTTATAAATAAAACTGTAAATCGTCACAACTGCCCTTATTGGTCTGTTCAACAGCCCAGGATTTTCGACGTGGTGCATACATAGCGTGTCCAGTACAGTCCAGTCCTGGACACGTACCAGAATGAAGGACGGAAGATAGACTCGCAAACTAGTTGAATGGAGACCAAGAACCGATAAACGTAGCAGAGGAAGACCACCAACACGATGCCAAGACGACTTACGAAAGATAACAAAAAGCTGAATACAGAAAGCACAAAATAGAACACTTTGGAGATAAACAGGGGAGGCCTATGTCCAGCGGTCGATCGAGAGAGGCTGATGATTATGCATACATAGCAACCGCAAAAATTAAATGTATGAGGGGTATTTTTGGTGATCTACTGGTGTGACCATTTTTTACATAGCAATTTGACTGCCGAAATATATTTACAATTACTGGAATACGTAATTTAACGTGAATACGTAATATGTTGACTTTTCAAAAGGACCCTGCTCCTCCTCATTGTGCTTTAGTTGTTCGTCAGTATTTAGACCAAATTTTATACGGCATTGGATCGGGATTAAAAGCAGTATCGCATGTTCTTATCGAATCAAACAAACCTTACTTTACAACATGGAACCCAACCGTACGAGGTTAAAATCCATAAAAAGCTTCTTGGATTGAGTGTCAGTCGATTCACCAGAAAACTACATACCATTCTTTACTTGAGAGTAGATCTAGTAAAGACCAACAAAATAAAGTGGAAGTTGCAAACTACTAAAGGCGATCTGTGTGGATATGAAGAAAAACAAAATATGGAATATCTTCTGTTATGCCCAAAATGTCCCTCAACATGTACCCTCAACTACCTTGTATTTATTCGCCCAATGGATGCAGCAATCGATGTGGCCCATTACTAGACCACGAGCCTCAACTGGAATAATTATAGTATAAGAGCTGTGAGACATTTTTGAGTAGGTATTTTAGGCAACCTGAAAATTTTTCAGGTAGCTCTTCTATGATAGCCTAATAGAAAAATGCCGGTCTGGCTGGAGGTTAGCGGTTATTTTCTCCAAAAATCCCCCCAAATTTAAAAAAAGGGTAAAAATTGTTATTACAAAAAATATCATTGATATGACTTGAAAGTAAATTTAAATATTCAAATATAAAGAAAATAGACAGACCAGGCGATTTGAGGGCGATTTTAACCCTGCAAGATACTTTCATGGGCGCCCCAGGATTATTTTCAGGGGGTGCATCTGAACTTCAGAAGATTTCATCTGAATCTGTACATACTATTAGCGAGTATAAAATATACAACTATACATGCATTAATATGTACATTCCTTCCGGACAGGGAGGTGCAATTGTTATTTTGACAGGGTATTTTTTAATTTTAAAAATAAATATTCTAAAAAAGACAGGTTTTTTTTTGGTGAAATTATCCAATTGCCATATGTGATCAAATAAATTACGCGTGCATATAAATGAAACCCTTATAGGTAAGCAGCAGTGTGAGAAAGAGCGTATACCGATAGTTGTTTGCGACCTCTGTTGTAGCTGAGCGAATCCGTTCGCTCGAGAAAATCACGTGACCTGGCGATATCCATGTTGTTGTGCCTCGAAACGTTATATATATATATATATATATATATATATATATATATATATATATATTATAGTTTTTTAAGTAATTTTTCTTAATTAAAGGAAAATAATACGTACTATACAATAGATTTTGCAAATATGATAGAAAAAGACAAATTTATTATTATAAATATATAGATAGAAAAGTATAAAACTATAAACTAAATTAATTCTGTGTATGAATCTTGTACTTCTTCTTCAAACTCCTCATCTGAGCTTAAATGTTTATTCTCTTCTTCTTCGTCAGACTCCCCTCGAGACTCAGATTCCTCTTCTACATGATCTGTAAATAGTTGTAATATGTATTTAGAATTAATTAAATATTAATCAGTGATTAATTAATTGAGTTGCTACGTATTCTCTGTCCTTTTATACGGAGTCGAAGCCGGGACAATCACGGGCGCATCTGAAGAAAGACTTGCATTGTTGAGATGTGGTGTTATCGAAAAATGTAAAAAATATCATGGACACAACACTTAACAAACAGGGAAACATTAAGACAGATGAAAAAGGCAAAAAAAAATACTCAACACTATGAAGGAAAGAAAAATGAGCTAAAATAAATATACATTCACTTCTTCTTCGTCAGACTCCCCTCGAGACTCAGATTCTTCTACCTGATCTGTAAATAGTTGTAATATGTATTTAGAATTAATGAAAAATTAATTAGTGATTAATTGATTGAGTTGCTACGTATTTTTCTTATAAAACCAATGCTTAATACTTTTCCTTATATAACCAATCACATCACGTTTTTTATTTCTTAGTAAATGACCAAAGTAGCTCATGTTTCCTTCCTTCATAGTGTTAAGTATTTCTTTTGCCTTTTTCATCTTTCTTAATGTTTCCGTGTTTGTTACGTGTGTCCATGATATATTTAACATTATTCGATAACTCCACATCTCAACAACGTCTTTCTTCAGATTCGCCCGTGATTGTCCAGGCTTCGACTCCGTATAAAAGGACGGATAATACGTAGCAACTCAACTAATTAATCACTTATTAATTTTTCATTAATTCTAAATACATATTACAACTATTTACGGATTATGTAGAAGAGGAATCTGAGTCTCGAGGGGAGTCTGACGAAGAAGAAGAGAATGAACATTTAAGCTTAGATGAGGAGTTTGAAGAAGAAGCACAAGATTCGGACACAGAATTAATTTAGTTTATAGTTTTATACTTTTCTACCTATATATTTATAATAATAAATTTGTCTTTTTCTATAATATTTGCAAAATCTATTGTATAGTACGTATTATTTTCTTTTAATTAAGAAAAATTACTTAAAAAACTATAATATATATAATAATTACTCTAACGTTTCGAGGAACAACAACGGATATCGCCAGGTCATAGGTCATGTGATTTTCTCGAGCGAACGGACTCGTTCAGCTACAACAGAGGACGCAAACAGCTATCGGTATACGATCTTTCTCATACTGCTGCTTACCTATAGCGCTTTTCATTTATATGCACGCGTAATTTGTTTGACCACCTGGCAGTTGGAAAATTTCACCAAAAGAGCCTGTCTTTTTCAGAATATTTATTTTTTAAATTAAAAAATACCCTGTCAAAATAACAATTGCACCTCCCTGTCCGGAAGGAATGTACAAATGTACATAGCTATGCATGTATATGTAGTTGTATATTTTATACTCGTTAATAGTATGTATAGATTCAGATGAAATCTTCTGAAGTTCAGATGCATCCCCTGAAAATAATCCTGGGGCGCCCATGCAAGTATGTTGCAGAGTTAAAATCGCCATCAAATCGCATGGCCTGTTTATTTTCTTTATATTTAAATATTTAAATTTTCTTTAAAGTCACGTCAATGATATTTTTTGTAATAACAATTTTTACCCTTTTGTTTAACTTTGGGGGGATTTTTGGGGAAAATAACCGCTACCCTCCAGCCAGACCGGCATTTTTGTATTAGGCTATCATGGAAGAGTCACCTGAAAAATTTTCAGGTTGCCTAAAATACCTACTCAAAAATGTCTCACAGCTCTTGGACCATTATATGTGAGACCGGACTCAAAAATGTAAAAAGTGAGTATCCGTTACCCAACAATAAATTAAATAAATTCTTGTCTCAGAATTATGTATAAAATCATGTATTATCAGGTTATATTATATTATAAATCATGTATTATATTATGTATTATCAGGTTATTATGTATACAACTTATGACGTGAAAAATTGGTAAAACTAATGCAACAAAGTATGTATCGATCTTCAGGAAGACTACACAATAATCACTACAGCTGTTTCAGCAGAGTGCCTTTCTCAAGTGATATGTTTATACTATGTGTCTACGTCTATGAATGGGTTAAGCAGTGGGGAGCTGTTTGACACAAATTGGTCATTCAGAATTGTATCTGTATTTTTAATTTTTTAAACTCCATCGATTCTAATTAAGATAGCTTAAGACAGACCTTTATTTTAAATATGAAAAATTTGGTACAATTCAGTAAAAGAATGATTATGATCTAGAAGGTGAAGAGCGTACATAGAATTTGTTTTTCAATTATTGAAAATCATTTTGTGTTCTGCTATACCTTTGTCAAAGATTCTGCCAGTTTGACCGATGTAAGTTTTTAGACAGTCACTACATATCAGTTTGTATACGCCACTCTGCATCTGTTTTTTTCTTTTGGCTCTTATTCTTCTTAATGTATGTCTCTGGCAATTTTTGTAGATATCCTGCCTGTATATGTGATAGGGTAGAAGGTACTGGGTTTTTTCTATAGTAGAGGAAAGGCTGCAAATATGGGCTGGTCTTGTAATATGGGCTAGGTGGGTTTCACAGCTATTCGTTGCAGATCTCTACATTTTGACTATTGCAGACGTTATTTGACGAAGTTAAACTATCACCGTAGCGATGGCGCCACTGTGGTAGATATTTCCCAGTTTATAAGAGTTGTTTGTCGGTTGGTGTGAGTGTCAAAACTTTTTCGGGTAAGTTGATAAATTCCAGTATTTAAAAATAAACACGAATTTCGAAAAAACGTCTGTGTCACATTGAAGCTCTATTATTAGTTTTTGATATATGCTAATGAGTTTTCTTCAAATTGTCTGCTTTTAGACATAACTTCTTTTATTGTGCAAAGCAAACGTGTTTACAATATGGGCTATGCATCTGTTTTCATTATGGGCTAGTGGCCCATATTTAGAACAATGTAGCAATGTAGGCAAAACGAAGTAGGAAAAGGCAAAGAAAAAAAAGGAAAAGAAATAAAAAAAGGAAAACGTAAGCTGGTTACCAAAGTCACAAAGAACCAAAAAAAAGAAATGAGGTTCTAGTAGCAAGGATGAGGAGGAATATACGCATGCAGATGATGAGAGAGATTACAATAAGTTTCCTTCTACACAGCCTCCACAAGACGCAGCTGACGTAACGTGTATGTTTTGCGAACCACTTTTTTCATAGGATAATCTTGGTGAAATATGGGTCAAGTGATTCATGTGTCATTTGTGGGCACAGAACGAGTGCGCTGAGGCCGAAAAAGAAGAATATGTGTGTGACTTTTGCAAATAGTTTTAGCCTATGAGTTATTTGATGTTTTTTTTTGTGTTTTAGATATTAAAATATATTTGTCACGCATTTATCTCATTTCACACAAATTTAAGACACATTTTTCGGGGTAGCCCATATTTAGGATCATTATTCAAACGGCGCAAAAGTACAATTTTTCATTATGTGTACATTTAAAAGAGTTGTATATTTTTTAATCAATTTGGACTTTGGGCAGGTTATAAGTAACTAAATGTAGGTATTCTTACGTACCTTTGGAAAAAAATGGAATTTTTATTTTTTTTTACAAAGAAAAACAAAATGGGTAGCCCATATTTGCATCCTTTCCTCTAGTGAGACTAATTTTAGGGGCTTTCTTATGCAGTATTTGGTTTAAAATTTTGTTAATTGTTTGTTCGTTGTACCCATTGTTTACTGATATTTGTAACACTTTGTCTACCGACCATTTAAACTAATAACTTGTAATTTTACACCAAATAAATTTAATACCATTTGGTACTACAGAGGCCATGGAAGCCGGTGTCTCACACGGTACTACAGTCATATTTTGTGTGGGATGCCGGCATCTCACACGGTAGCCAAGGTGTTTTAATGATGTTCAGTTCTATCTCGAAGTTATTTTTTGACATAAGAATGTCACAATTTATGTTGTGTAGGATGGGATGATGAATTGTGTATGGTTGTGTCAGTACGGTTTATGAAATACGGTGAACTCATATTTATTTTGTAGTCTGGTAATTTTTAGATCTAGAAAATTTATGGACTGATTATAGTTATCACGATTTATCTTAATATTTAATAATTATTTCTTTTTACTTCTCTTTATCAAACCTTAAAGAGAGGCTTCCCTCATTTATTCCTGTCGTAAGAAATACTCTTTGACTACGACGCTGCTGGTATCCTGATATTCTCCCTTAGGATTTCTGTTCGTCCTTTATTATAAAACCGACAAGGCCAGAAAATTTATTGGCCAACAATAAGATAGTCTTCTTATGTTGCGGTATAGATTAAGTTTATTCAAGAAATTATGTTGGTATTATGTGAACTTAACTTTGGGTGTATGATAGTATCCAAAGGGAACGCTTTGGCACATTTATTACTTGAATATATCATCAAAAACAAAAGAGAGAATTGAAGTATTATTTAAATTACATTATTTTATTTTAAGAACTGTTCACACGATTTTTTGAAGTGAATATTTCTTATCGCTCGGTATGGAATTATGACAGGACTCAAATGGTATTTGGCGTAATTGAAAAATCGTGACACAACCATAGTATACATATCTACACATTTATTATTTATTTATTTATTATTTGTATTTTCATCAATTATATAGGAACTTTATATTACAATAATTTTCTTAAAATGGAATTATTATATTATTTAAATAAATTATGTTACATTCAAATAATAATAAATTGTGATGGTTGTATTTCTCAAGAGAGCATACGTTGTTTAGGTTTCTGTTTGAAAGGAGTTAATTCACAACTAACGTTAAAAAGGTTATTTTTACATTTTTGTATAACGGATTCTCTCTTTAACGGGAGGAAAATGGACTCTTCCATCCTCTTTCGAATCAAATCTAGTCGAATGTAATCGAATATATAATGCTACGCTCATTTTTTATTTTACTGAATTAACGTGTTAAATTCTAACGAGCGATCCACAATCATTGGGATTAAAGCTAGCCGTGCAAAAAATACGTATGTCTTGTTTTAATCTGAATTTATATCATTGGTTTATCAATTAATTTTGATTAATCTTATAAAACACAAAAAATCAGTCCAAACCTTTAACACAGAACTTTAAACAAAAATAAAAAGAATTAACAAAATTATAAGTAACAATAATAAATAAAATCAAACAAGATGCTGTATATGTCCCAGAGACATGTTAACCGTAGACAAGGCATACTTAGCAAAAAAGCGTAAAGCGCAGCAGTCGATCGGTGGTGTATCTATCTCTTTTTACTAAGCGATACTATAACAGTCCGTTAACTTTAATTATCTTTATAGTTATTTTATTTAAATTTTAATAACGGTTTGTCATTAAATTATACTTAAAAATAATAATAATAAGATAATAAAAATAATAATAAGATCTAACTAAAATAAATCTTTGACTGACGTCATACTTAACTATTAGTTGGCACAAGTACTTCAGTTGGTATTAGACACCATTCGCTGTCATGTGAGTTTCGTTCTGTGAGGCTCCTCGTCTAACGACGGGAAATAATTGACACTTCGCTTGGTACGCTAGAACGGAAAAGTGGCGGATGACTGATTGAAAAGGACGGAAATTTTAATACAATAGTTTCAAGCTTTTATAAGTGATATTTAGTGGCAAATTATTGGTGGTGCTTTGGAGAAGCTAGGAGACTAAGTTTTGGGAGATCCCGGAGGAATTGGAAGTCATGTCATCCGGTAAATTTTTTTACTCTTAAAAAAAGTTTGAGAAAAAGGAACGAATATGGCCGCTCTCATGTCATATTAAATTCCTATTGAATTTATTTCTGTAAATGTATGAATCGAAGTTGTTCTTTGAATTTAGTATCTTTAATTATATCCATAGTTCGAAAATATACACTCAGATGAAGATTATCTTGTCACATATCCTGTAAATTATATCATTTGATTTGTGTGGTTATGTCAACCTCATAATATTGAATTCAAATTTTACAGATTACATTCATTATTCTCTATTCTATTAGATTGTGTGTATTCTAGCCACCTTAAATTCGTTCCAAAAGCCAGTATTTTTCTTAAAATTTACCACACATTACATTATCCCATACCATTTTTAATAATAAAAAAAATACCCTTTATAGACATATTTTTCAGATAAAAATCATATTCTGTATTAAATATTGAATTTAAAGTTAAATCCCAAATTAATGTGTGTAATGTGAATCAAGGTCAAATCCATCATTGTTTTTGCTAATGATCTTTTTGTTGTTCATTCTGGAAAAAAGATATCTCATTTCTTTTCCTTTGGCTCTTTGACCTTTCCTTAGATTCTGACATTGAAACTAAAACGGGACATGTTTGTTTTTAGCCACTTGGGGGAAATCTTAAACTGTAACCAGTCCGTCAGCTCCCCTCACAACTGGGAGCAACCGTTCTACGCCAAGCCAGGTCATTTGGAGACCAGCCTGGAGAACCTCCCACATACCTACTTTGTATCCTGCCCTCTGCACCCCAGAAGGGCATCGGTATATTAATTGGTACAAGCTAGCACCATCCCTGTGCTAATTCGCCTACCAGGGATTTTGGAATCCGTAGCAAGGACACTCTCGGGGACCATTTAGGGTTTGTTTTGGGACACTTAGTATCTGCTAGTGATTGTCACTTCCACTATTACACCACATTCATTTTTTGTATAAGACTCGGGACATTTATTTTGATGATTAAGTTTTATAGTTTATCGCACATATTTTGTTTCAATATTTAAGTTGCATATTGTTTTTATATATCTATAATAGTTGATAGTGTTCCCCAAACCAGTAAACTCTCTGGTCAAAGAGGTTTGAGCTCAGATCATCTTTTCCCCATATGAGATTCTCTTTACCTTTATATATTACCTGAAATTTACTTGTACCATTTATTTACTTAATTAACTTTATATTTTTAGTACTAACCTTGCTTGTCTCCACTTATCAATTTAAATTTATATACTTTGTCCTCTTAATTTGCTTAATTTATTAACTTATTCATATAACTTTAATCTTTCTTTAGTCAATCATAATTATTTAACTTATTTGCTTAACTTTACTTAAATTCATTTAATCAATTTCTAATTATATCTTTGGACGCTATTCCCTTTGAATAGCTATCCATTTTACTTGTTATATTTTTTAGTGACTACGTGTCGAAGCAACTGATTTTTATATATCAAGTAGACCGTAGGTTCACCTTAATGAGGCTAGTGCCTATTTAACTCTTTGAGAGTTACGGAAATTATTCATTGTGAATAATCCTCCCTTAATTATATTCTGGTTCATTAGTTCTATAGGGTTTAACGTTGCTGTACGTATTGCAATCGTACAATTATTTGGTGAAGGTTGTTATTTAACCTAGTATATGTAAGTTGGGGGTATGCTCCATATAAGAGCTACTCCATTACTAATGTAACTATAGATTATATTTATATTACTATAGGTAATTATTTCCCATTGTCATTTTAGAGTTACATAGTTTGTATTTTTCTAACTCAGAGGTTGTCAAAAATCTAAGTAGTTATATTTAATAAATATTTATTTGTTTTGTATATCCATTATTTTTTTTCCCATTTTTGAATTTAATATATTTACTATTTAACAGCAGTGTAAGATACCTGGAAGTTTGGTCCATTCCAACTTCTGGCGCCCATAATTCAGTCTATTTTATTTATCTCCTATATTCTTCTATTTTTATTATATTATTATATTTATCTAATTTATTTTCTGAACATATATTTTTATCTTAAAAGATTTCCCTTTTTCTAGTCATCATCTCTCTTTAGGTTGAGCTACTGTTCTTCGACAGGCATGCAAACGAGCCGTATCCATCCTTGAGTGTCAAGTTGCTCTCTTGCATCTATAGCTAGCCAACTCTATTCAGTTTGCCTCTGTCTCTCCATACTTCCATTATCAGTTCATCACCCTTCCTTCATTCATTTCATCTTATCATTTTAGTTCAACAAATACTACTGCAAAGTAGTATTTTTGTTACATTGGCGCCCAACGTGGGGCCAACCTTTTATAGGTTCTAAGACAGTAGTTCTTTTAGTTCATTTTTTTTTCTTTTATTTATATTATTTCCTTCTGATATCTTTTTATACATTCTGTTCTGATTTATTTTGTTTTTAATTACTTATTAATACTTAACAGGTATACTGTCACTGCTGTATCTATTAATTAGTTGAGATTTTGAAACCTCGTTTATAGTTTTGTCATACAGCTTACATTCTGGGTTGAATTTGAAACGAAGTATAAGTAACTAGCATCTATTAGATTATATTATTTTACTCTTTCAGCCAGTGTTGTATTTGTACGTACAGTAATCGTTAATACTTACATATTTTTTTTTCTAGTACAAGTATAATAATTAATTTTTTTCCAATATTTAGGTACTATATTTACTTGATTATACCTTATTTACTTTATTTATTTGATACATATATTTTGCTGGCCATTTTTGATTTTGTTGGTGTGTTGCTAATATTTTCTCCGTACTTATATATTTTGCGTACAAACTTAAGTATATTTCATATTTCTGACCTTTGGATTGCTTGTCAATAATTTTTGCTTTCATCATGTGTGCTTTTAAAGTTGAACATCTTCTGGTGGACGAATTGGACTATGAGTTGAAAATTAGGGACGTAGTACCAGAGGAGTCGGCAACTGTCGATAGGAAACGCAATCTTCTGCGGGGTGCTTTGAAGCAAGAAGAAGGCAATAGGAGTTTCACCCAACTTTCGGCTGTACATATCCCTTTTGAGGACCAACGGAAAGGAATATCCGAAACGTTGGATAGCTTGTCGAAGAAAATAGAGAAGTTTAGGGGAACTGTACAGGACAATGAATATGTTAGATTAATATCTCGTCTAACTCATATTTCTGGCCGAGTACACTTGTTACAGTGTACTACAGAAGAGCAGGAACCTTTTAAAAAGTCTGTTTCTCTTAAAATCCTTACCTTGGAGGGTGAGCTTGATTCTAAGGTTAACCCCATAGCCACATCTACTCCTAATGCTCCAGTCAGTGTCGTTCCTAGTTTCACATACTCCAAACCCGTGCAAGTACACAAATGGGGTGTTTCATTTTCCGGTGAAAAACAGCACAATGATGTGATTACATTTTTAGAAAAGGTCGAATGTCTTCGTGTATCTAGAGGTGTCTCTGAAGAAAATTTGTTTGCTGCTTCAGCTGAATTGTTTACTGGTCCTGCTTTTACCTGGTTCATGAATAATAGAGGTAATTTATCTTGTTGGTCTGATCTGGTTCGCAAGTTGAAGTCAGATTTTCTTCCTTACTCATACCAGGATGATCTCTTGGATGAAATCAAAAACCGTAAGCAGAAACCAGGAGAGTCTGTCACTATGTTCATTAATACTATATTAGGCATGTGTAGCCGTTTAGATACTCCGTTATCTGATTTGTCCAAAATAAAAATCATCTTAAAATGTTTACTGCCCTTTTATCATCAGCAGTTAGCTCTTATGGACATCCAGAGTATTGATGACCTCACTGTAAAGTGCAAACGTTTGGAGGAAACGTTATCCTGGTCTTCTCAGCCTCCATCCACATCTCGACCCTCTTCTAATTCTTCTTCTCAGCCAACTTCCTTTAGACAACGTTCTTGGCAAAATAAGGGCCCTGAACGTAATGTTTCTGTTTTTAGTTCCGTTGTTTGCTGGAATTGTCACCAGTCTAATCATAAGTTCAATGATTGTGGTATCCCTCAAACTCGTATTTTCTGCCACGGTTGTGGTAGGGAAAATACCCTCAAAAGAAATTGTTTCAAGTGTTCGGGAAACGAAATGTCGGAGGTCCGTCCCCTGAGCGTTTCTCCGTCCACCTCCCAATCAGGGAATCAAACCCCATCAGAAAACGAGACAGCTGGCCCAAGCACACCAAGCAACTCAAACCCATCTTCCAATCGGAAAGGGAAGAAGGCATCGTTCAGGAAACAAGCACACACCACAAATCAAAATCAGTCCAGAAATTAAGTTTTAGTCATGATACGTTGAACGCACATGATTCACAGGGTTGCAAAGCCACAAATTCTTTAATTGGTAGTGTTAAGTATAATAATAATTTTGATGGTGAAGTAGTTCCATATAATGGTTGTATCCAACCAAATATTTTAGATTTAGATATTAACTCTTTATTAGTTAGGAAACAAAATGATAATAGGCCATATCTACCTATTCAAATTTTAGGACAATCGTGTTTAGCTTTATTAGATAGTGGCTCTAATATTTCATTGATAGGAGCACATTCATTAAATTTATTGAAAAATGCTAATATTCCCATTATGCCCATTTCATCTTTGCAAGTATCTACTGCAGATGGTACAGTCCAATCTATTACAGGCAAACTCCAAATTGAAATCACGGTGGCAAATTTATGTAGGAAAATTACATTTTATGTTATTCCTTCTGTACAGAATTCTATAATTTTAGGTATGGACTTCTTCAATGCTTTTAATAGCACCTTAAGTTGTTCTGATTTTTCTTTTTCCATATCTGAATTTAATCTGTCTACCCTTAGTGCTATTCATGATTTTTCCAGTTTATCTAGTTCTGAACAAAGGCAATTGGAGAATATGATCTCTCAGTTTACTACTATTTCTTCAAATGACAAACTAGGTCGTACTTCATTAATATCTCACACTATTGAGGTGGGAAATCCTACTCCTTTCAGATTATATCAGTATCCCATACCTCAAGCCTGGCAGGCAGATTTAGAAAAAGAAGTCGATTCGATGCTTGCTTTAAATATCATAGAACATTCAACGTCGTCCTATTGTTCCCCACTCTGGTTAACAAAGAAGAAGGATGGATCCTTCAGGATCTGCTTTGATGGTCGAAAACTAAACAGTATCACCACTAACAGGGATGCTTATCCAATTCCCCGAATCGACGTGATTTTGAGCAAACTTCAGAATGCCAAATACATCTCTTCGATTGATTTGTCTAAGGCCTTTTTACAGATCCCACTGAGTGAAGAGAGCAAGAAATATACTGCTTTTGCTGTCAGTGGTAAAGGATTATTCCAGTTTGTCACCATGCCTTTCGGTCTTGTTTCTGCTCCTCAGACAATGTGTCGTCTGATGGATTTAGTCATTGGTCCACAGTTAGAGCCCTATGTTTTCTATTATTTGGACGATATTTTAGTAGTCACCCCTGATTTTTCCCTTCATATGGAAATTTTAGATAAATTGTTTTTACGTCTTAAGGAAGCTAATCTAACAATTAATCTGGATAAGTGTCAGTTTTGTCGTCCTAGTCTTAAGTTTTTGGGTTATGTTGTTGATAATCAGGGTCTAAGGACTGATCCTGAGAAAATAGTTGCTATTAAGAATTTTCCTATACCTAAGACCACCACCCAAGTCCGTAGGATATTGGGAATGTGTGGATATTATCGCCGGTTTGTACCTTCATACTCTACCTTGTTGTCACCTCTTACGGATCTTTTGAAGAACAGGAAAAAGGGGCAGACCATTACCTGGACTCCTGAGGCTGATGAAGCTTTTAGGCGCGTTAAAGAGGCTTTAACTAGCGCACCAGTCATGATGTCACCTAATTTTAATGAGCATTTTTATTTGATGACTGATTGCTCTAATACTGCTTCTGGTGGCGTATTGTTCCAGTTGAAAGATGGCTCGGAACATCCCATAGCTTACACGAGTAAGAAATTGAATAAGGCCCAGAAAAACTATTCCACCACTGAGAAAGAACTCTTAGCTATCATACATGGGTTGGAAGCATTTCGTTATTATTTAGAGGGCCGTAATTTCACCATAATTACGGACCACAGTTCCTTGGTATGGCTTCATAGTATGAAAAACCCATCTCAGAGACTTTCCCGATGGATATGCAAACTGGCTGCCTATTCATATAAGATTGTTCATCGAAAGGCCAACGGTGTAGTGGTTGCTGATGCTCTTTCCCGTGTCCATGATCTTAATGTCTTAGATTTGTCCACCTTAACTCCTGACGAGTGGTATCAGAATATGATTGATAGGGTTACTCAAGACCCACAAAATTATCCTGATTTTAAGGTAGAGAACAATATACTGTACAAACATATCTTAAGTCCTATAGAGGCCTTATCCAATATGTCAGATTGGAAAATAGTTGTACCTACGCCAAATAGGGAGAACATATTACGTATGTTTCATGATGAAGTTACTGCTGGACATTTTGGTTTTTATAAAACTTTTCATCGTATTGCCGAATTATATTATTGGCCTGGCATGCGCAAGTCTATCAAAAAGTATATTTCTAAGTGTTTAGTTTGTGCGACTTGTAAACCCAGTAATTTACCACAAGCTGGACTCATGGGTTCCTTTAGGAACATTAATTTTCCTTGGCAGATGATCTCGTTGGATCTCATTGGACCCTATCCTCGTAGTTATAAGGGTAATACTTACTGCTTGGTAGTTGTGGATTATTTCACCAAATTTCCTGTAGTTTTTCCTCTTCGTCAGGCCACAACTCCAGCCATTCTGAAATATTTAGAGGAACAAGTCTTTTTGTTGTTTGGTGTTCCCCAAATTGTGTCATGTGACAATGGTCCTCAGTTTGTGTCGAAGGCTTTTAAAGATCTTTTAGCTAAATATAAGGTCCAGAAGACCTTTTATAATGCTGCCTACCATCCTCAAGCCAATCATACCGAGAGAGTGAATCGCAGTATCGTCACCGCCCTAAGGTCCTATACATTCCCAGATCACAGAGCTTGGGATCAATATATCCATTCCATAGCTCAAGCCATAAGGACCTCTGTCCATGAGGTTACCCAATGTTCTCCTGCATATCTCAATTTTGGTAGAAATGTTGCTTTATCTGGTGACTATTTTGGTACAATTTCCGACACTTCCACAAATCTCCCTCAGATATCCGATAACCTTCATCGCTTAGAAGATCTCCAGACTCTACCTCAAATTTTTTCTGACATTCGGAAGAAGTTAAAAACTTCCTATCTAAGGAACCAGCAGCAGTATAACTTGAGGAAAAGAGATCTGCGATTCTTCGTTGGAGATAGAGTGTTGAAGCGAAACTTTGTAAAGTCTAATAAGGGTGATGCTATTTCGGCAAAATTTTGCCAGAAATATATTCCCTGTACGGTTGTGAAGGTAATATCTCCTTTAGTGTATGAATTGAAGGACAATTCGACTAACAAACGAATTGGACAATTTCACATAAAGGATTTACTGCCTGATAACACCATGGATGAGGTTGATTCATCATCTTCGGAAGAAGATTAACTTTATAGGGTTGTTTGAGCTAACTTCTTCCTCTATTTGTCTTTAGCTCGATCCTTATTAAGATTCAGTATTTTAGTTTAATATTTTATTCACCAGATAGAGCAGGTACATATCTCCATTTTTATCTTTTGGCATGGTTGTTAGATGACTTCCAATTTATGAATCATTAGGTTAATTATTTTTTTTAGTACGCTTATGTATGAGCTTATCATTTTTTTTCATTATTAATGTTGCATTTTAATTATTATGCATCAACATTATTAATTATTAATACTGTTAGTAGGATTACCCAGTTAATAAAATCCTACTTGTAATTTTTAGATTGTGCACCTACCCCTTAGCATAGAAGGGTTGTTGATTATTGTATATTTATATATTTGAATATGTAAGCTCATGCAAGTACGTTGGTTTAATATTGATATTTGGTATGGAACTATGGAACTAAGAATATTATACACTACTTATCTCAGGTTGTGTGTTGTATTTTTGATATTTGACTACATACTATTTTTTTTATATGTATCTTTTATTATCTTGTTATTAGATTTGCCATATTGGAAAGATGGGGTGGTTCTTAATTTTATATTGGTTTACTTTATCAACATTTGTCACAGATATCCTAAATACTTTATAATAATTTATATCCTTATGCCCTACACAGTATGATTCTGGAATTAGTTTGGAATTCTGATGTATGTATGGATTTCTTCTTAAGAACTAGTCTGCCAATGCTCTGTAATTTGGGTTCCTAGGTAACCTAGTGAATGCGTGGGTTCGAAATTCAGCAACTGATCACTGCTATCCGATTTCGTAACCTATGTTTTCATAGCAGAGTACGCAGATGTTTATTCATCAAAATATTTCTGGTCAGGAAATGTTGGCCACATGTCCTGACCATCCTTGTGTAATTATTCCAATCATTCCAGTTACATTTTTTAGCATTTGATAGGGAATATTTAGTTTACATTATGTCCCGTACTTCATAGGTAGTAGGTTCCTTTTAGTATTTGAGGTGTTTGGACAAATGAATTGCTTATTTTAGTAGATTTCCTCTTCTTTCCTGAGGCATTAGTTTGTTGTTGAGATTCAGGAATATTTCCTGGATAATTCTATGTATGCGAGAACGTATGAATCTACAGTTTTATTCCAAATTGGTTGCTCGTTCTTGTCATATTTTTTTTCTATCATTTATCATGGTGTCATAGACCTTGTCAGTTCACCTTTTAGATTTTTTTTATTACAATTGGTACGTTATCAGCTATAGCTATAGCTAGTGAACAACAGCACGGACCAATTTTAGTTAGTCAACGACTTACTTGAGTCGATGGACCTAATTTAGTTTATTTAGTATTAGTGAGAATTGGTACACAAATCTTCCTGATCGTTCTTCTTTGGATATGCTCCTATAAATCTGGTGTCCATTGATAGTCCGATTTTGGATAAAGCGTCCGAGTCCTCACTTATTTTGTTTATTTGGTTGTATAGGCTCGTATTACCGGTTGTGGTTGTACATAGGCCTAATTAATTTATGTGATTTAGTATTGGTGTGAATTGGTCCATAAATCTTCCTGGTCGTCCTTCTGTGGATATGCTTTATGAATCTGGTGTCCATTGATAGTCCGACTTTGGATTAAGTGTCCGATTCCACATTTATTTTGATTAATGAGTTTTTGGATAACTTTGATATGCTTACTATTTGTATTATTTGGCACTGGTGAGAATTGTTCCATAAATATTCCTGATTGTTCTTCTCTGGATATGCTATTACGAATCTGGTGTCCATTGGTAGTTCAATTTTGGATGAAGTGTTCGATTCTTCACTTATTTCAGTTGTTGATTTCTTTTGTCTTACTTTAGTATATTTACTTGTGTTATGGTGCGAATTGGCTCATACCTTTGCCTGGTTGTTCGTCCTTGGATATACTCTTTATAAATTTGATGTCCATGGATTGTTCAATTTTGCATTTAGTGCCAATTCGACATTTATTTGTCATTATGAACTTTAGTACATTATTTAGCTTATGTTTTGGTTTGCAGACAAAATGTCGATGACATTTTAATATGACTTCGAGTCATCTTTTCCGATTCATAGTTTTGGTGTAGTGATCATCCTTCTTTCCCTGATCCTTAATTTGTGGTTACTTGTAATCTTGCGGGTCAACGTAGAATGATAGATTATTACCACTTGGTTATTAATATTTTGAATTAAAAAAAAAATTTTTTGCTTAAAATTTTTTTCTCCGAGTAGAAGGGGAATATAACAGTCCGTTAACTTTAATTATCTTTATAGTTATTTTATTTAAATTTTAATAACGGTTTGTCATTAAATTATACTTAAAAATAATAAGATCTAACTAAAATAAATCTTTGACTGACGTCATACTTAACTATTAGTTGGCACAAGTACTTCAGTTGGTATTAGACACCATTCGCTGTCATGTGAGTTTCGTTCTGTGAGGCTCCTCGTCTAACGACGGGAAATAATTGACACTTCGCTTGGTACGCTAGAACGGAAAAGTGGCGGATGACTGATTGAAAAGGACGGAAATTTTAATACAATAGTTTCAAGCTTTTATAAGTGATATTTAGTGGCAAATTATTGGTGGTGCTTTGGAGAAGCTAGGAGACTAAGTTTTGGGAGATCCCGGAGGAATTGGAAGTCATGTCATCCGGTAAATTTTTTTACTCTTAAAAAAAGTTTGAGAAAAAGGAACGAATATGGCCGCTCTCATGTCATATTAAATTCCTATTGAATTTATTTCTGTAAATGTATGAATCGAAGTTGTTCTTTGAATTTAGTATCTTTAATTATATCCATAGTTCGAAAATATACACTCAGATGAAGATTATCTTGTCACATATCCTGTAAATTATATCATTTGATTTGTGTGGTTATGTCAACCTCATAATATTGAATTCAAATTTTACAGATTACATTCATTATTCTCTATTCTATTAGATTGTGTGTATTCTAGCCACCTTAAATTCGTTCCAAAAGCCAGTATTTTTCTTAAAATTTACCACACATTACATTATCCCATACCATTTTTAATAATAAAAAAAATACCCTTTATAGACATATTTTTCAGATAAAAATCATATTCTGTATTAAATATTGAATTTAAAGTTAAATCCCAAATTAATGTGTGTAATGTGAATCAAGGTCAAATCCATCATTGTTTTTGCTAATGATCTTTTTGTTGTTCATTCTGGAAAAAAGATATCTCATTTCTTTTCCTTTGGCTCTTTGACCTTTCCTTAGATTCTGACATTGAAACTAAAACGGGACATGTTTGTTTTTAGCCACTTGGGGGAAATCTTAAACTGTAACCAGTCCGTCAGCTCCCCTCACAACTGGGAGCAACCGTTCTACGCCAAGCCAGGTCATTTGGAGACCAGCCTGGAGAACCTCCCACATACCTACTTTGTATCCTGCCCTCTGCACCCCAGAAGGGCATCGGTATATTAATTGGTACAAGCTAGCACCATCCCTGTGCTAATTCGCCTACCAGGGATTTTGGAATCCGTAGCAAGGACACTCTCGGGGACCATTTAGGGTTTGTTTTGGGACACTTAGTATCTGCTAGTGATTGTCACTTCCACTATTACACCACATTCATTTTTTGTATAAGACTCGGGACATTTATTTTGATGATTAAGTTTTATAGTTTATCGCACATATTTTGTTTCAATATTTAAGTTGCATATTGTTTTTATATATCTATAATAGTTGATAGTGTTCCCCAAACCAGTAAACTCTCTGGTCAAAGAGGTTTGAGCTCAGATCATCTTTTCCCCATATGAGATTCTCTTTACCTTTATATATTACCTGAAATTTACTTGTACCATTTATTTACTTAATTAACTTTATATTTTTAGTACTAACCTTGCTTGTCTCCACTTATCAATTTAAATTTATATACTTTGTCCTCTTAATTTGCTTAATTTATTAACTTATTCATATAACTTTAATCTTTCTTTAGTCAATCATAATTATTTAACTTATTTGCTTAACTTTACTTAAATTCATTTAATCAATTTCTAATTATATCTTTGGACGCTATTCCCTTTGAATAGCTATCCATTTTACTTGTTATATTTTTTAGTGACTACGTGTCGAAGCAACTGATTTTTATATATCAAGTAGACCGTAGGTTCACTTTAATGAGGCTAGTGCCTATTTAACTCTTTGAGAGTTACGGAAATTATTCATTGTGAATAATCCTCCCTTAATTATATTCTGGTTCATTAGTTCTATAGGGTTTAACGTTGCTGTACGTATTGCAATCGTACAATTATTTGGTGAAGGTTGTTATTTAACCTAGTATATGTAAGTTGGGGGTATGCTCCATATAAGAGCTACTCCATTACTAATGTAACTATAGATTATATTTATATTACTATAGGTAATTATTTCCCATTGTCATTTTAGAGTTACATAGTTTGTATTTTTCTAACTCAGAGGTTGTCAAAAATCTAAGTAGTTATATTTAATAAATATTTATTTGTTTTGTATATCCATTATTTTTTTTCCCATTTTTGAATTTAATATATTTACTATTTAACAGCAGTGTAAGATACCTGGAAGTTTGGTCCATTCCAACTTCTGGCGCCCATAATTCAGTCTATTTTATTTATCTCCTATATTCTTCTATTTTTATTATATTATTATATTTATCTAATTTATTTTCTGAACATATATTTTTATCTTAAAAGATTTCCCTTTTTCTAGTCATCATCTCTCTTTAGGTTGAGCTACTGTTCTTCGACAGGCATGCAAACGAGCCGTATCCATCCTTGAGTGTCAAGTTGCTCTCTTGCATCTATAGCTAGTCAACTCTATTCAGTTTGCCTCTGTCTCTCCATACTTCCATTATCAGTTCATCACCCTTCCTTCATTCATTTCATCTTATCATTTTAGTTCAACAAATACTACTGCAAAGTAGTATTTTTGTATCATATGACGGACACAGTTGGCTAGACCACTCAAAATGAATATTGACCTGGCGTCTTTAATATCGGCGTTACACCTCAATGCACAGAGCAGCCCATAGCTAGCCTAATCTACAGGTTATTATGTCTTTTATATGTCCACCCCCAACATCTCTACATAACCTAACTTTTCTTGTTAAGTTGACGTACACTGCAAAGTTGACGCAAACTGGAAAGTATATTTGAATTAAGAATAGACATGCACTGCATAGCTATCTCTGTCGTTCAGAGCCACCCATGGTGACAATAATTTTGGATCACACGTTATGTTTATATGGGATTAGTAAAAATTAGGTTGTATGACAACAGTCATATCTACACAAAAAGAAGAACAAGAAGAAGCAAGTTGTAATGACAATTATACTTAACTTATACTTAACGTTTCGACTTGGAAATCGTTGTGAAATAGTTATTTATGAAACAGTTCGTAAAGTGTGCTTTTTGCGAACGCACGCGTGTTTAGAGCACGAGCAAGAGCGGGGCAAGTGCTATACATCGCGTAAGTTCGCAAAAAGTACTTCACGCACAGTTTCATACAATATTTGATTTACGATAAACAAATAAAAAAAACTGTAACTCTTCGTCACTGGAATTCATTTCTATTCTACAATTTTTAGACCTTTGACATTTAAAAATTTTAACTTCTTTCAAACCACAAAACTGTCAAAACTTTTGTTTATTGCTCAAATGGCATCACCATAACAACGCGAGTTAAGGATATTTGATTATAACGACAGAGATAGCTATACAGTGCATGTCTATTCTTAATTCAGATATACTTTCCAGCTTACCTCACCTTTGAAGTGAAGTCAACTTAACAAGAAAAGTTAGGATATGTAGAGATGTTGGCGGTGGACATATATACACAATATTGTTTGATTTTATTTATTATTGTTACTTATAATTTTGTTAAATCTTTTATTTTTGATTAAAGTTCTGTGTTAAACGTTTTAACTGATTTTTTATATTTTATAATGTTAATCAAAATTAATTGATAAACCAATGATATAAATTCAGATTAAAACAAGACATACGTAATTTTTTGCACTGCTAGCTTTGATCCCAATAATTGTGGATCTCTCGTTATGACAGTGTGCCAAAAAACAGTGCGAAAAAGTAAACCCCATTTAAAATACATTGTTACTTCACGCACACTTTAAATCCTTCACGCCCTGCTATCTATAATGACAGTTTTCTCAAACTAAAAACTTATGCATAATATGAGATAGAGTAGATAAAGATATTAAGAAAAATAATTCGTTAATCAGGTTTGTGCAACCACAACCGCCAATATTGTTGTTATTATTGAGGTTGTGTCACACTCTTGTCCACAAAAGATTGTACTTGACCTATGGTGGTTGTAGGCAACAGCCAGCTATAGCTGGAAGGGTATGAGGGTAGATTTTTTATGCTCTGTGATACATCAAATGCTAATTATTATTTTATGTACATAGTTGTGCAATAATTCTGTATGCTATGTGATTATGTATTTGTAAGTACATGTAATAGTAAGTTTTTGTGGTAAATTAGCTTTATATTATTGTGTGTTGCATATGTGTAACGTGTGATGGTAATATGTATTTCACGTTTCCCTGTGCTCTATTATTGGTATGTTGTCGTTGCTCACTTTGTCTGTAAGTATTGGCAACCAAAGTTTGCTGCATTCTGCTGATGTATTCGCTACACATGTATTTTCAGTCAGTAGGATGAGTGTTGCTTCTTTAATTTTCCTCTTTTTCATGCCCGTTTCTTTCAAGACTATTGATGCATCTGTCCATCGTGGTCTGTGTTTATTGTCCCAGTCATGTTTGTATATCTGTGATTTGCCGAAATCCCTGTTTTTGATGAGTGGTTCATGCTCGTTGATTCTGATATTTATTCGTCTTACAGCGTTGATTGAGGTATTTGAGGGGTCAACGCTTACAGTTTCTCCCACGTATAAATTGTTGCATTCATAGGGTGTTTTGTAGATGCAGTACTTTGACCTTTCACGTGTGTTGTTCCGTTTGTTATTGGACAGGATGGATCTGAGAGTGTTGGTTGTTTTAAATGTTATTGTTATGTTGTAATTATTCCCTATTAACTTAACAACAACATTGAAAAGTATGAAGATTGATAAAAAAAGATACTATTAGAAAAAATATAAAAAAATAATACTTCTTTCAAAATAATATATTATTTATTAAAATTTCAAATATATGAGAAAGAAAAGTGTTAAACATCATCGTCAATCTCTTCTTTCTGTATAATTGATGGCGGTAATGTAATAAGATCATCATATTCTTCTCTTTGAATGTCGAGAAAGTGGTTTACCTCCAATATTTTGTATCTATTTCTCTTAATTTCTTCATCATTAAGGTCTTTGATAAAAGTATCTAGCCACGTTCTTGCTCTACTCATTAGTGTGTCTTCTCTGTCATCGATCACTTGCATGTGTATATCGTGAGTTGCACCTAGCGCGTTAACTAAATTTTCTTTGTCATTCATGATGTTCTTTAAGACATCTGGTACCTGAAATATAAAATATTGCAAAGTTGTATTACTTATTGATAGGCACAACAGGTCGTTAAGATCTATACAGCGTTTCACGTTAAGAATAGAATCTTGCTTGGATAGGCCAATGTATTTCATATGGACGATAGAAAAGCCCCGATGCCGCGCCTTACTGATTATACTGAATCGTATATCGGCAGTCGAGTAGCGACCCGTGTCCGAGAGGTTTGGCAACACTGATCTCCATAAGCATCACGTTCTTTTCTTAACGTGAAACAAAGTATAGGACATTTTTATAAAATAATATAATCATAATTACAATAATTATTTTAAACGAAACTAAAACTTATATCCTAAGAGCTAGTGAACGGTCTTCTTGTGAGGCTAGAAATTTGTATAGTGATAATTCATGGCACACCAAGGCTAAAAACCATAACCTGGCAGGCATGAGCCCTGCACGTGTATCTAGCAGGTGAATCGAAAAATGCATAGTTTAGAGGAAAAACAAACTTTCTCCTGTAAAGTTTAAATTTAAGTATGTGTTTGAGTAAGTCATTTAGAAGAAATGTGTACAATGACAGGCGATTCTGAAGAGCATAAGACCTCGCCAGGCGAGGGAAAAGATTAGGGGTTTTTCCTAAAATTATTTTTTTTGCATCGAACATTTCTTTTAGGGTTTTTTGAATCATTCCAAACAGAAAAGGTCTTTAGTGATTTTTCTTTTAGGTTAATAGTTTTGTTATAAGCGATTAGAAATTTTGAAAATTGCGAAATCGGCAATTTTAACCCTAAATCGGACATTTATCTAAAAATTTAAATGTTGCCAAGGTAGGTAGATATCCTCTAAACATTGATTGATGAAATCCCGAAGAGTTTTTTGCAATAAAATATCGAAAACCCCTTTGTTTTTTTAATTGCTAATCAAGAGAGCGCGACACTGTAGTATAAGTAAGGACGTTTGAGTTTGCATAAATTCATTATCTCGAGAATGGGAAAATTTCAAGAGAAATCCTCAGCCAGGTCGATTTTTATTTTTGAATTAGGACTTCTTAACATATTGTAACAAAATAATTATTGACCTACCCTCGTATACCAGCTCCCGTCTCCGGACAGACAGAACACTATCGATGTTTCGAGATACGCCGATGCAGCGCCGATGACGTGCAAGCGGTCACATGGACATAGCTGGAGATATATAGATATTTCTGGAATATCTGTATCGCATATATAAATAGGACATATTTGTAAATAGAGTTAGTCTTAAGCTAAAGTTTGTAAAGTAAACTTGTATAAATAAAAAAATAAAGTCGTATATAAATTACGAACCGCTAGTTTTATTGTAATTAGAAGTAATTACAGTAAATAACCGCTACAATATATATAATACTAGTCACGTCATCCATCTGGGCGTGATGACGTTATCGATGATTTTTTTAAATAAGAGTAGGGGTTGTGTGATAGCTCATTTGAAAGGTTATTTAATTCTCTATTCAGTAATATAAACATTGACATAATTATTTATACAGGGTGTACAAAAAAAATTTTCTTCTATTTGTCAAATTTAATCAAAGTTAATTTAATATAAAAAATGTTTTTGTATACCCTGTATAAATAATTATGTTAATGTTTATATTACTCAATAGAGAATAAAATAACCTTTCAAATGAGCTATCACACAAACCCTACTCTCATTCAAAAAAATCGTCCATTACGTCATCACGCCCAGATGTATGACGGCAAAATATATGTCCATATATATGCCAAAAAGTCCTAATTTAAAAATAAAAATCAACCTGTCTGAGGATTTCTCTTCAAATTTGCCCATTCTCGAGATAACGAATTTATGCCAACTCAAACGTCCTCACTTACCGATATTGTATTGCAAAAAACTCTTTGGGATTTCATCAATTAATGTTTAAAAAATATCTTCCTACCTTGGCAACATTGAAATTTTTGAGTTAAATATCCGATTTAGGGTTAAAAATGGCCGATTTCGCAATTTTCAAAATTTTTAATTGCTTATATAACAAAAACTATTAACCTAAGAGAAAAATCACTAAAGACCTTTTCTGTTTGGAACGATTCAAAAAACCTAAAAAAAGTTGTTTGATGCAAAAAAAATAATTTTAGGAAAAACCCCTAATCTTTCCCCTCGCCTGGCAAAGTCTTATGCACTTCAGAATCGCCTGTCATTATACACGGGCGGGCATGTTTTCGACGCTAAAGTACCTGAGGGTCTTAAAAGTACTAGTGATGTTGATTATAGTTACTTTCGAGTAATCGTTACAAATCGTTACTTTTGTATAAAGTAATCATTCAAAGTATTCGTTACTTTGATTACTTTGATTACTTTTGTATTTGAGTACCGGTAATCATATCGAAAATCGTATTTCTCGGTAGATAGGTATTTTGTATAGGTATTCGGATATAACGAGTAATCATTTACACTTTACAGTATTCGTTATTTTGATTACTATGATTACTTTTGTATTTGAGTACCGGTAATCATATCGAGAATCGTATTTCTCAGTAGGTAGGTATTTTGTATAGATATTCCGATATAACAAAAGTAATCATTTAGAGTATTCGTTACTTTGATTACTATGATTACTTTTGTTACTACTTTTTTATTTGAGTACCGGTAATCATATCGAGAATCGTATTTCTCGGTAGGTAGGTATTTTGTATAGGTATTCCTATATAACAATGACCTTCACCGATCTGTTTAATGGATAAAAATGATTTGATATATAAAATAGGAGATGGAATATTTGAAATTTATGGAAATAAAAGGCAGATATCAGATATCACCTAGTTGCTTTCCTAGCACCTAGATATTTGCCTTTTATTTCCATAAATTTGATATGTAATTTATAATTTTAAAAATTACAAATAACAACGGGCGCCTGATATAATTTTGACCAGACTTAATTAGTTATCTATTAATTAAAAAATGACTTTGTTTATAAATTCTAATTAACTTTTTTCGGTTCGTGCAGGTATCTATTAGTACCTATTTTAGATTTTTGGATCATTCGAAACAAAAAAGGTGTTTTGTAATTTTTCACACTTTTCTCAAGTTTATCATTTTCAAGTTATAAACAAATTAAAACCAAAAAAAAGAAAAATGACAATTTTTAAGGCTAAAAAACATAGTTAAAATAACATTTTTGAAATTACGAAATACCTAACCCCCTTCCTTCTATCTAGAGAGAACGTTAAACCCTTTATCCTTTTGTCCATTGAATTTCGATGGTCAAAAAGCACACATATTCATTCGTAGCAACTTATCTCGAACTTCGAAATAATACACAATTGACAAGACAAGACAAATTACTTTATCTATCACACTCACACTACACTATTCCAAAAAATACTTCACTTCCTTTGTAAAAAGAAAGGGCACAACTAGATCTGTCGCTCAGTTGTAAGTCCATATGTTGTAAGAGAAATTTATGAGTGGCTTTTGAATTTTCAAAATCCATGTCTTTTGTTAATGCGTAAGAATTGCCATTAAAAGTAGATATAACTAACACAAGAACCTGTCAAGGAAGTGAAATAAAGCGGTTCGGGGAACTTAATGTCTCGCAATTTCGCGGTACCAAAGTATTTTAACACGTTAACTGCCGATATATTCTGACAGACTTTCACCAAGAGCTGCCTTCTTACTTTTTTTGATTCATAGACTGACATGGAGGACATAATATATGAATCATATATTATGTCATCCAATAAATTCTGTCATATAATATGACAGAATTTATTAATTTTTGGAGAAGTTAGAATAAGGTAAATATTTTTAAACTAAACGTACATAGAGGTATAGAAGAAGGGTTGGTGGTGAATAAGGGTTTTATCTATGGTGAGTGAATCCATACATAAAAATTATAAACAGGTTTTTTTGTTTGTACAAAAGGGTGTACCTATGTATAAATATTTGGATTGGATTTGTTATCCAGTGATAACAAAAACTCCAATAGTCTCTTAGATTATTGAAATGTGCCTTTAACGCTAAGTACTTCACTGCACTTCACTTCACTGCTGCTTAGAACCTAAGAACCTATATGGTAGCTCCAATGGTTTGTGGCTCTTCAGTCTCCGAGTCTGCTCAGTGCTCACTATTATCTATCAAGATTAGTGCAAGATTGTTTTGGTGGTTTTTCAATTTCACCAAAAATAGCGGCTGCTGTATTCACTTACTACATATTTCCTTAAATGTGCCTACTTGGTATCGTATCGGATTTCCCTGTTTGGTATAAACCAAGGTGCATTTGTTATGGTCCGTAGTACCTTCGACTAAAAGCGTATAGTTGTACATGTACACTTGTACCTATATGAATATGTTTATGAATATATCATAAACTTGACATAGACATTAATGATACGCAATTTGGGTTTCGCGAAGGCCTGGGAACTCATGAAGCTATTTTTTCACTTAACATACTTATACAAAGGTGCCTGGACGTCAATCAAGATATATATGCGTGTTTTATTGACTATAATAAAGCATTCGACAAAGTATGACATTAACAATTAATGCATGTCCTGGAATCAAAGAACATAGACTACAATGAGCTCAGGATTAGATCAAATTTATACTATAAGCAACGAGCAAAAGTAAGTGTTAACGATCAGCTGCCAGAGAAAATTTAAATCAGACGTGGAGTGAGACAGGGATGCGTGTTGTCGCCAATTCTTTTTAATGCATACTCGGAAGAGTATGCAATACGGGCTAACAATGAATGTTAAGAAGACAAAGTTTATGAGAATATCGAAAACTCAAAGAAATAACGAAAATTTCTTCATAAACGGATCCAATATCGAACGAGTCGACCAATATGAATACCTTGAAACAATGATCAACTCCACAGGAGATTACTTACAGGAAATCAAAATCAGAATAGAAAAGGTTAGAGCAAATTTTAACAAAATGCGAAAAGTGCTCTGCACAAGAGATTTGAAATTGAAGCTAAAAGTTAGGTTGGCTAGGTGCTACGTTTTCTCGACTTTGCTTTATGGAATGGAAGCTTGGACCTTGAATACTGCATCAATGAAAAAGCTAGAACCATTCGAGCTGTGAGTGTACAGACGAATTCGGAAAATATCGTGGACAGAACACGTCACAAACAAAGAGGTTCTGAGAAAGATGAATAAAGACATGGAAATCCTAAATACCATCAAAATAAGAAAATTTGAATATCTCGGACATATTTCACGTGGAGAGAGATACAGCTTGCTTAAATTGATTATGCAGGGAAAGATTCAAGGAAAGAGAAGCATAGGGAGACGCAGAATATCATGGCTGCGCAACCTGAGAGAGTGGTACGGACGTACATCAAATGAACTTTTCAGAGCAACCGTCTCTAAAATACGAACAGCTATGATGATTGCCGACCTCCGCAGCGGAGATGGCACTTAAAGAAGAAGAAGATCCTAAAAACCCTCGAGTAATCTGTTCGCATCAATTAAGTGGCAAAAACCCTCTAAACTCTAGATTACGTATCTTTGAATAACCCTGGGTAACAGAGGTGCTTCGGAGGTCGGTTCTGATTGCACATTCGTGTTCAGTAACCCCAAAAACCCCCTGAATAACAAAATCTGACCGTATAGTGATTTTGACATGTTTATGCACTTTTGGATGCATTTTATACATTTTAAAATGCACTTATGCATTTCTATCCATTTTTCTATTGTAACCTTTATTTTTGAGTTCATCCTGAACACAGTGCAAAAAGTTGCAAGTATCTAGGTGCTCTATTTAAAAATCTATTTATTCCGGTGATTTTAGTGCTAAATGCCGTGGTCTAATTCTAATAAAACCAATGCAACACATACATAATTGAAGTTGTTGATCATACTGTAGAAACATTATCATTTCCACATTTTTACGGCCAGTTTAGAAAGTAATCAAGTGTAATGGTTGTAGATACAATATTCGTTACTCTCTCTGATACGATTGGTACGAAGTAATCAGAGTAATCAAAGTAGATACAATAGTCGTTACTCGCTCTGATACGATTGGTACGAAAACGAAGTAATCAAAGTAGATACAATAGTCGTTACTCGCTCTGATACGATCAAGTAACGAAGTAATCAGAGTAATCAAAGTAATCAGAGTAATCAAAGTAATCAGAGTAATCAAAGTAATCAGAGTATTAAAAGTAATCAGAGTAATCAAAGTAATCAACGATTGGTACGAAGTAACGAAGTAATCAGAGTAATCAAAGTAACGATTTGTTTCTCTGAATAGTAATCGTTACTTTCGGTATTCGCAAGTAACGAGTACTTTGTAACGAATAGTTACTTTTTCAACATCACTAAAAAGTACCCGTGTTTTGGACGCTGCCAGAAAGTAAATTTAGGACCGAATGGTTGGGTCTTCCTCCTTTGGGTCTTTTAAATTTAGCGTCCAAATCATGCACATCCAACGGGTTGTATAAATTCCACTGATGTAGAGTAAGAGGTAGAATAGGATTTATTCGGTGAGACATTCTGTATAGTAACATCTGATGACATATTGATAATTTATTTACGGTACTACCGAAACTAATTACTTTCGTTTCCCGCAAAAAACAAACTGGTAATTTGTTTGTAATCTATAGACCTGTGTCTATTTACAATAACTCATGTACTAGACAGGAATATAAACTAATAGTGAATATGGAAATTTCAACGTTAGTAAGTAATCGTGGTAAAATTTTGCTCAAAGTGAACAGTTTTACTTTTTCTAAAGATAAAGTACTAAAATGGGGAGAAACGTATTGGAGGTGCGTAAAACGGTCGTGTAAAGCGAAGATATTCACGAAAGGGCCAGAAAAGTTAGTGAGGAAGTTGTGGCTTAATTCGGGAATATAAATTGGCAGACAGTGAAATATCTAAATGGCTGAAATATATTTTTGGGCTGCCATTTTTACCTCCCTCAGAAGTCGAAGAATCTTTCATATATGATTTTATGGCTATTCAACCAAAGGATGCAAAAATTGAAAAGTTTTCCGACTACTTATTGGACAACTACATTGGCGACCACGCAACATTTCAGCCGGAGATATGGGCTACGATGAGTGAGAGTTTAGAATTAACAACTAATGCTTGTGAATCGTTCCACTCGCGTTTTAATGATAATTTTTACCATGCTCATCCAAATATTTTCCATTTTATTGATGTTTTAAAAAATTTTCAAACTGAAACTTACATTAAAATTAATAGTGTCCATGAAAGTAATAGACTTAAAGATCCAAAGAGTAGAAAAAAAATTATGTTCGTTAGAGATAGGATACATGAGTATCAAACTAACTGTATCGATCGATACCATTTCGTAAAATGTATGTCGTATTTATTTCAAAGTGACAAATAAACCTTATCAAGCTTAATCAAGCTTAATCTCTAGAATTTTATTGCCTGGCTTTCCATTTACATTTCAGTTAGACCCAGCGTCCAAATCATGTATGCAGAAACAGGTAATTTTATTTTTCAGCGTCGAATTTTAAATTTAGCGTCCAAATCATGCACGCCCTCATACACATTCCTTCTAAATGACTTACTCAAACACATACTTAAATTTAAACTTTACAGGAGAAAGTTTATTTTTCCCCTAATCTATGCACTTTTCGATTCACCTGGTAGGTACACGTGCAGGGCTGATGCCTGCCAGGTCATGGTTTTTAGTCTTGGTGTGCTATGAATTATCACTATACAAATTTCTAGCCGTACAAGAAGACCGTTAGTTAGGGTTCACTAGCTCTTAGGCTATTAATATTCAGGGTGTTTCATTAATAATTGTCCATATAGTAACTGGAGAAACCTTAGCACAAAATACGAAGATTTAACCTAAAACACTTAAATAAAATGTTGTTCCTTACTGAGTTACAGGGTGTTTTATCTAAAAATTTAAAACATATTTTTGCTCAAAATTTTAAAACTATTCGACATATCGTTTTTATACTTGGCAGAAAGTGCAACTAGTAGACTTCCTACTAAATTGTGATAAAAAACGTTTATAGCTACTACCAGAGGCGTACGACAGGGGATGGTGAATGGTTGGCCCTTCTCAAACTCTACGCCACTGGAAGAATTACTATTTTAGTGCCATTATTAGATTCTACAGTACTTTCTACGTAAATAATATACTCTTCATTGGTAACGATAAAGTCATTAGTTTTCGAGATATTTGAAGTTAAATATGAAACGGCACAGTTATTTTGATTAATTTATGATACGATTCATATGATTATAATTTAAAAATTATTTGTACCCAGTACTTTAAAGCTATTTGGCGTATCCTTATAATACTTTGCAGACAGTGTAGGTACTTTACACCATACTAAATTAAAATAAATAAACGTTTCTAGCTACTACCAGAGGCGTACGACAGGGGATAGTGACTGGTTGATCCTTCCCAAATTCTACGCCACTGACGAAATTGCTATTTTAGTGTAATTTTTTGATTTTTCAATACTTTTTATGGAAATAATATACTCTTCATTCGTAACGATAAAACGATTAGTTTTCGAGATATTTGAAATTAAATATGAAGCGACACAATACACTGATCAAAATAACCGTGTCGTTTCATTTTTAACTTCAAATATCTCGAAAACTAATAACTTTATCGTTACGAATGAAGAGTATATTATTTTCATAGAAAGTATTGGAGAATCCAAAAATTGAACTAAAATAGCAATTTCGCCAGTGGCGTAGAATTTGGAAAGGGTCAACCATTTACTTTCCCCCGTCGTACGCCTCTGGTAATAGCCATAAACGTTTGTTTAACATAATTTAGTAGGTTGTCTAGTACCTATACTTCCTGCCAAGTATGAAAAGGATACGTCGAATAATTTAAAAATGCTGAGCAAAACTAGTTTTTAAATTTTTAGATAAAACACGCTGTAACTCAGTAAAGAACCACATTTTATTTAAGTGTTTTAGGTTAAATCTTCGTATTTTGTGCTAAGGTTTCTCCAGTTACTATATGAACAATTATTAATGAAACACCCTGTATACAAAATTATATTAACTACTCTGAAGGACCTGACGAGCAATATTTCTCCATTCACTTATATTTTCTGCTTTTCTTTTCCAGTCCTTCACCTTCACCTGCTTACGTTCTTCCTCCACTTTATTAATTCACCTCGTTCCGCATCTAACTCTTCTTTTGGGACCGATTAGTTTTCTGATCATAACTAGTTTATGCAATCTGTTCACTTCCATTCTTTCTACATGTCCAACCATCTAATTCTTTGTGAGATTCTTTGAACACAATCAATAATTGGTTGTTGGATCTTCTCTCCCACCCAACTTCGGTCTTCCGTTCTCCGAATACGCATCTGAATATGTTCCTTTCCAGCTTTCCAGAGTATCCTCTTCCTTCTTATTTAATGTTCATGCCTGGCAGGTATATGTTATTGTGGGTCTAATTACTGTTTTGTATATTCGGAATTTTCATTGCCCATAAAAGTATTTTGAGTTCATTAGGGCTCTTAAACTACCTAATTTTTTTATTCCCATTTGCTTTTTTGGCAAGTATGGAGAATGATCAGAGGGCAAAGAAAAGAGATGAACGAATTATTAAAAGCGAAACACATTCAGAAGGAAACATGAACAGACTACTTCCGATCTCTATTTGCTAAAGGCGACGATAATGAACCACCAACACCTGAAGTTACAACAAACGAAGAAATAAACATCGAGGAGGAAGAGGTAAAAGAAGCATTAAGAAAATAAAAAAATTGAAAATCTCCAGGAGATGACAGAATATCGAACGAACTTCTAAAGTACGGAGGACAAGATCTAACTAAACAACTATTAAAACTAATACAAAAATAATAGACCAAAACAGAATACCACAAGAATGGAGATCAAGCATCCTAATACCTCTCTTCAAAAAAGGAAACAAATCGGACCCAGAGAATTACAAATTAAAACGATCGAAAACATCTACCAGAACAACACAATAAAAGTAAAAGTGGACGTAAAAGTGGATGATTTAACTGACTCAATTGAAGCCGGCAATGGGATAAGACAGGGGGATTCCTTGGGTCCTTTATTGTTCAACCTGATCATAGACTAAATAATAAAAAAACTAAGAACTAAAAAAGAATACCACATGGGAGAAAAACAACTTAAAATAATCTGCTATGCAGACGATGCAATACTACTCTCTCAAAGTGAAGATGATTTACAACGTATGCAGCACCAATTCAATACATCAGGATAATATATTCTGTGATCCAAGTATTTTATTATTAAAGATGTTCAAAATTGTAATGGTAGGGGATTTTTGCAGTTACTCGAGCAAGTCAGTTTATCATATGGGCAGAAACCTATTAAACCTGCAGATGTACCTCTACCATATATTGGCTCTTAACACAGGGGAGTTCGTTAAGGGGGTCCGAAAAAAAAATATATCCTTAAAAAACTCGAAATTGTCAGATTAAGATAAGGTAAGTTAAGTACTAACAAAAGAGTGTATATTTCAAAAATCTGACGATTTGAGCCGGGCGTAAGGATATGGGTGAGTCCCAAACTTTCACAAGGAAAAAGCGAATATTTCGCGAAATGAATGACAGATCGAAAAACTAAAAAATACCTGCTCAATATTTTTTAAAAATCTATCGAATGATACCAAACACGACTTCCCACGGAGAGGGGTGGGGGGTAAATTTAATATTTTAAATACGAATCCCGCGATATTTCGCGAAATGAACATCAGATCGAAAAACTGTGAAATACACTTACTCAATATTTTTTTAAAATCTATCCAATGGCACCAAACACGACCCACCACGGAGGTGGGGTGGGATGTTACTTTAAATTCTTAAATAGGAGCCCTCATTTTTTATTGCAGATTTGGATTCCTTACGTAAAAATAAGTAACTTTTATTAGAAACATTTTTTCGAATTATGGATAGATGGCGTTATAATCGGTAAAAACGATTGTTGAAAATGGAAAATTAAATTAAGAAATGACAAGCGCCCACTAAAATGGAAAACTTTACTTAACTTTTTTTGGTTTTAGGACCTACTCGTCACAACCCAATAGGTCCTCAAAGCGCTCGAGTGACTGCACATTTAGCATACTTTGCTCCCCTACCATAAGCGTTCCATAGTAACAATATATTATTAAAAAATCACTTTAACACGTTTCCTCTTTTCTCGATTGAGTATTAGTTTTTGTTGTACATATAAATTATTACAATCACTGAATACATAGTTAGTGAAAAAATTATCACATTTATAAACTGAATTAATAATTTACAATTATACAGATAACAGTTATCCAAGAACATTCAAAGGCCATCTCTTTAAGTTAATGATGACATTTTCAAGTAGAATGACAATCTAGTAATGTTTACATATCCATACCAGTGTGAATTTTACTACACGTAATTTGCCGTGTAAAGACAGAAAAAGTAGGGATATCCGTAAAATATTTGCGAATTATGTACCGATGGCCTTAAGAAAAATATTTGGTCTAGTAGATCTATCCTTTCTAAATCCGCCCTGACACGTATATAGGATTCTTTCCGTATAGAGAGATTCTTACAGTATCTAGTAAGGCTATACCTCTATAGTTGTCATAATTCAGTTTGTCTCCTTTTTTATGCAGCAGGCATGTGCGGACCTCATACCAATTCCTTGGCATTATTTAATTTTCCTATACTTGCACTATTAGTTTATATATCCTTTTCTACAGTAGTTGATCTCCACCAAACTTGATCATTTCTACACATATGTCAATATTTCCTGGATTAATAATACAACAATATACTTACCTCAACTTCACCAATGTTAGCAGCTGTCAGAAAACTGTTACATGCTTCCTGCAAATTTTCAGTATAAACAGTTTCAATTTCTCTAATATTTGTAAAAACAGCCTGACATTCTTCTATGAATGTATTGACCATTTCTGTTAGATTGTGCTCGAAGGTTTGATTGACTTCTTCAAGCTGCTCAAATAGTTGGAGTTCTAATTTCATCAGATTCTTCCAGGACTCGTGGATAAGTTTGTCGAAATTTTCAGAGTAAACTTCAACCTAAGTTAGAAAAATTAACATGACTATTTGTTAATAGATATAAAATGGAAAATATCTTAAGTTAACTAAAAACAAATAAGTTAACTGGATGCCAAATATCAAATACTACTAAGGGCTAGCAGCATGTGGTAAAATTGAAAGTTGAACAAGGACTGTTGGATGAAATAAATATAAAAAGAGAAGTGAGACAAGTCTGAATTCTCACGCATTTACTCTTTAACTTCTATTAAAAAAAAATATTTAAGAAAGCATTAACGGAGACAAAGAAGATATTATGAATGGTATAACCATGGAAATATTAGACATCGACGTTATCTTATTTCTGCTGAATAATTGCGGATAAAAGGAATTGATTCTTCAGTAAATGTGTTGTATTTAATAGCTATATCTAGTGTTGCCCAAATGCAATACCAAGATGAGACTTAGACAGTCTTGGTCTTGGTATTGCGCTCCAGTTCTTGGTCTTGCAGCAAGAGTCTTGCAAGTCTCGCAGTTGCCCATTAGCCTATTACATATCTTAGAATAACGTAACAGAGTAGGTAAATTTTAAGCTTGAATTATTTATTGGTTAACAATATCGCTGTAATAATATTGTTGCTAGAAGGTGAATTGTCGTTGTACCTATGGGTACCGGATACCGTACCGGTCCCATTGAGTGTACCAATTAAACTGTGTTTTTTTCTCAAAGTTCGCATCATCCTGTATTCTAGTCTTTATAAAATACTGAAATTAAAACCCTACTACACTCTGATATTTTCTTAACATTCTGTTTTTTTTTATTCATTCGCTTGGATAACAACAAAGTTAGGTATTTTAATAACTAGCCATGTTTTTCATCAATACAGGCTGTTTTGAAATAATTATGGTAAATTTGAAGGGGTAATTCTAAACAAACCGGTTACACGTAGGTATACGCGCCATTGGTGAATATTAAAATCAATTTCATTCGCATGGTGAAATTTCATTCGCATATCTCAACCGGTTTTAGAGCAGTAAATAAATCGTCAGTTTGTAAGAACAATTATAACATTCCCTATTTCGGAAACGAAGCATTTGCGAACATAAGTTTAAAATCAAACTGTCATTACTTTTTCGTGCAGAGTAATTACCCCTTAAAGTTTGCCATACTTATTTAAAAACACCCTGTATTGATGAAAAACATGGCTAGCTAAAAATGTACGTAACTTTTTATTCTGCAACATAAGGGAATGAATCAAAAAACAAAATGTTAAGAAAATATGAGGCCATAGTTGGGTTTTAATTTTAATATTTTATAAGCTAGAATGCTAGAATATTCCATAGGGTGTTGCGAACTTTGAGAAAAAAAGCACAGTTTGATTGGTACACCCGGTATACAATGACAATTTACCTGCCTAGCAATAGTATTATTACAGCGATATTGTTAAAGAATAGGGCTATAACATATTAAAAAAATCACTTCAATCGGACAACAGGTTTAGGAAATTCAAGACATAAAAATGACCCGTTTTTAAGGTGGTGCGTTAATTTCTTGGAGTAGTGTATATCACCAAACACAAAGAGTAACAAAAGAACAGCCGATTGATAAAACAAATGACCAATTTAATTTAAAAATAGTTAAAAGACTGATAATTTAAATCCTTATCAATTTAATTTAACTACAGAGAAAACTGCTATAAATGTGCTTTTGTCTTGCATACATTTCACTGTAATATTTCTTTGTTCAATGCCTCGGTAGACAGTATACCGTCTCTCGTTATTAATACTTTTAAGTATTAGCCTCATTCTTTCAGCAAATTTTGTCTAACTGAATGAGGCCATTTCACAATGAACAGAAAAAATATACATAATAGTCTTAAAAATTTGTTAAGTTGTTAAGAATAGATCATACCTTGTCGACATAGGTCATGTCATCTATTATAGCATCATCCAGCTGCAGCTGTAGTACTTTAACTTTAGAAAAATGTTCTTGCTTTTCTTCGATGAAGGATTCCATAAAAGTGATACTCTCCTCCTGGTTCTCCTTTTTAGCGTTGTCTGTACTTCTGGTGAACATTTCTATTTCCTCGCATCGCAGGTTGTACTGTCTTTGTCCGATTTCGAATATTTGAACACAAAAGGCGATGAAGTTTGTTTCGAAATCTTTATAAATTTGGTCGAGTTCTTCTGTACCAATTGCTAGAAGAGCTTTGCCTAAAAGTGAAATGTTTGCTAGTATGTTAATAATAAACGACTTTGGGTGAAGACATCAATCATTTATGATATGCGGATGACACAGTACTCGCAGCTTTTACTCAAGAATATCTGCAAACATTACTTGACAGTATCATTAAGAGCTGTAAGGAAGCAGGTATGGATCTGCTACTTTGCTGCTACGTGTTCTCGGTCTTACTCTATACATAGTGTCGAGTCTTGGACTGTAAATAATAGTTATCTGAATGGCCTTGAGGCTTTCGAAATGTGCTATAGAAGAATTTTAAAAGTTTCTTGGGCGAGGAATATTCGAAACTCCAAAATACTAGAACATATCAGCAAGAATACTGAGATTATAAAGTATCAAGAAGAGAAAGCTGGAGTACCGAACATGCAATGAGAGGTCCCAAACATGTGTTGCTACAAACTATTATGCTGGGGAAAATGGCAGCCAAACACAGTCCAGGACAAAGAAAGACTTTATGGTTGAAGAACTTACGAGGTTGATATATGATATTGATACAAGCAAAGCCAGCTATTTAGGGTGGCAGTGAAAAAAATAATATCTCTATGATGGTAACGAACGGCCTCAAAGGACGAAGTACATGAAGAAGAAGATAAACCTTCGATGAGATGAGAGCACATAAAGAAGTAGATTAATGCTAAGCTTGTTAAATATTAACACTGTTACTAATAAACCAAGTATAAAAGTTATACTGAGAATAAATCAGGTACAGGCAAAATCACTACCAATAAACATGAAATAACTTAGATAAAGGTTATACTTGGTATAAGAATTTAGTTCAAATTTATACCGACCCTTGTTTTAGTCTGGTATAACCTATTTTATGACTAAGGGAAAATGAAAATGTAGTATGTCAAAGTATGTAAATAATTTATTTCCTTAGCTGAGCGCTTTCGACATAAACGTCATCATCGGAGCTAATGGTCAAATACTAAAAAAGTACCGCTACATAGAGGTGTAAACAAGTGCATCTTAGGAATGTAAATTTGATTTTTAAATTGTGAATGCTAACTTAGTCCTCCGTACAACAGCAAACAGCAAAAAAACAGAAAGAAACGGCCACATACACGTTGCACAAAAACATATAAACTTTTTTCATGGTACGGGTGTCGATATCACCCGTCCATCCTTGGCCTAGTAACAACAGCTGACTGACCTGAAAAATCAAATTTACATTCCTAAGATGCACTTGTTTACACCTCTATGTAGCGGTACTTTTTTAGTATTTGACCATTAGCTCCGATGATGACGTTTATGTCGAAAGCGCTCAGCTAAGGAAATAAATTATTTACACACTTTGACATACTACATTTTCATTTTCCCTTATTCATTCAAGTGTGTACAAACTTATCAGTCTTTCAACTATTATTTTATGACTGTCAATGTCATCAAAGGCAAAAATATATTATCTTTTGATTTGTTTTGTGAGTAATTATATAATAAAAAAATGTGTTAAAAGATATTGCGGCTGTCGAAGAAGTTGACAATTTAATTAACATGATAGAAAATACACGAAAAAGGAAACTATTCAAAGATAGAATAAATCCCTTTTCACAATTCACCGATAAGGAATTCAGAATTAAATATCGTTTTTCTAAAGAGGGTGTAAGGTTTTTAAGTCCAGAGAAATAAGGTTTTTGTCGGGAAACTTGAGCAGTCAGGTTGCAGATGGGATTTTTGGGTACTATATACCTAATACAATATAAATATGTACAAAAATGCCAGTCACACTTGGGACAAGAATTTTAGTTATTAACAAATAAGGGTCAAAAATGGCAGTTTTTTCGTTTAAATCGCTACAGGCACAAATGGGGTACTTAAATATCTTATTTGGGGTATCCATCTTTTAGCAGATGAGCAAAGGTTTAAAATGGCAGTTTTTTAATTGTGGACCGATTATTTGTTGCTTCGAAAATTGAAAAGTAAGACTAAAAGTTCGAAAATTAAAAATTTGTTATAATTTTTGCAAAAATGAATTTAAGACTTTAATATTGCATGAAAAGTTAAGTCAAATAGTCCATATAATGCCCAGAAAATTTCAAGATGATTCGTCATTTAGTTTAAATTTTATTCAATTTGTTTATCCCAAGATTTCAGAAAATAATAATGATACAGCAATTCTGTGGAAACCATATGAAAAAATAATTCTGCAATAAAAACTCATTTTTATTATTCCGAAAACATTTTACAAAAGTTGGGTTCAATTTTGGCTTATAAACAATTTGAATAACTCTGTTAATATTGACTGTAGACTTAAATCTACGTTGGGATTTAAAAAGCTGGTATTTTTATATAAACAAATTAAAAAAAACTTTTCGCCTAGGTTAATTTGGTTTGTCAGTTACAGAGAAAAATCAAAATTGACATATTTGACACAATAGGTTTGTTCTAGTAAACAGTCAAACTAGTCAGAAACCGTCAGCAAACAGTTGATCAGTGAGAGAACATACTACAGTCACCAGTGCTATCCCCTCTACTCGCGCTGGTCCACCATTCACTGATGGTTTCAAACCGTTTGAAACTGATGCTAGAACAAACCTTATACGTATATCGTTGTTCTATGTATTTGTGCAGAAGATTGCGACGTTGCCAAACTATTATTTCGGAATAAAGTGGGAATACTTATATCTAACTTATACCGATGAACTGAGTAGAGAGCTGTAGAAGAGTTTGCTATAGATCTAAGGACCTCATTGCCTTCTTTATGTATGAACAGAAAACAAAAAGTTGTGACTGGCTAATTGACACCCAAGTCTATGCCATAAAAAAAAAACTTATACCGAGTTTATTAGTAACCTTCTATATCTATATCTACCTTATACTTAGGATAACTATTCTAGATATAAATACGGAATAACCTTAGAATACGAGTGTTTTATTAGTAATAGTGTACATGCATAAAAACAGAAAGAGTGGGTGTATACAAATTTTTTTATACAAATTTACCTTCATCATCATTTTTATACATGTCATCAAACAAATGTCTACTATTCATATATTCAACGAAGGCTTTTGAGTGAAGTTCAGCGTCAGCAATCTCTTTCTCTTTTGCGCGAATTGCTGCAAATTCTACGTCTTCTATTTTTTCAAGGTCGCGAACATCAAATTTATATACTATTTCAGCTTGTTCCCTCTCGTCATCAGAAATTCTTTTATACTCGTAATAGTCTAAATTCGGCAAGAAAGCAGCTATGAATAGTCTAAAATATAAATACAAAAAAATCCGTAAAACAAAATATTTATTCATATATTTATTATTTATTTTATGTGTTTTATGTGATACTAGTTTATGGTTGTGTTTTTGTTACTAAGGTCCGGTATTTCAATAGCTACTTAAGCTTTTGCTTAGCTAAGCCTGTGTCAAAAGTTAAGGAGAAGCTTAAGCTGGGTGCCGTATTTCCATCATTCTCTTAACTAAACTGATGCTCAGCTGTAAAGTTAATTGGTTTGGTACCTCTGAATACGTCAAAGTGCCAGAGCTAACTGTTCTGAGGTAAAAACCACTACTGTTGACATTTAATTTTATCTTGTCATCTGTATCAATGTTATTTTACTTCACTTAATTTTGTGTACATGGTACATGTGTTTTTAGTTTATTGTCTATATTTTCTGTGGTTATATTTTTATTGTTATTTTGCATAAGCAATAGATCCGTCTTTGTAATTTTGTTTATTGGATATATTCCTTAAAATGTCAAATTGGAATGTAAGTTTATTTTTGTAAAATAAATATACCTACCAAACATTGTAGAAATAAACAATTTTCATGTGCCTACACCTTCCAAAAATAGTAAGAATTTTAATAATCGTTATAACGATTAATAAATTAATAGATTATTATTTAATAATCCAATAATAACGTTATTACTTAAAAGTTGGGTTTCAAAACAACTCTATAATTAATAATCTATAGAAATAACCTCAAAAAACAGAAAACAAATTTTAAGCAAAGGCTTAAACCAACTCCCGCGCGAGCTTAAAATGATTTGGTTTAAGCCTAGGCTTAAGCCTCAAACTGAAGTGGAAATACAGGCATCTAAGCTTAAGCAAAGGCTTAAAGTAAGCTTTGGCTTAAGTGAGGTTGGAAATACCGGCCCTTAGTTACCAACTACATAATAATATACTTTATGCCCATTCAGACACCCACACGCATATAGACAAAAAAATTTGGTAACTTCTTAATAACATTTATTATAATACAAGTTGCAAAATATGGAATTAAATTATTATAACTGCATAACATTATTTAGTAGAATTCATATAAAACCGGTAATTCTAAAAAGATCCGGTAATAGATACATTGCCAGCAGAAAATGTTGATTCATGTTTCACTGTCGTATCAAGTTTATGTAATTAAAAGTCCGATCCAGGAGGTATGCCTGTCAGCATTCCTGAAACCTCATTTTTTTAAGATATAATATCCTTTATATTATATCCTTCAGCAACGACGTACTCGTTCATCCACCATGCTGCTTCAACGGGGTCATACTGGCTTCAACGTCTGCAGAGTTGCCGATGTTCAATGCAGACAGTGACCTGTATACTTGTCAGGCACGCTCAAACCTAGATATTTAACAATGACGAAGGGGATTTCTGCAAATTAATTTTTTCCAACTGATTGTTGACAGTTTACTAGTTCTGGACCAAAAATGCTACGATCAACAGGAAGATGTATTTGTATGCTTCATAGACTTCTAAACAAAAACTTCAACAGAACACGTAAAACAAACTGTCAACAAAGCTAAAGCCCTTAGGAGTCAACTGTCATCGCTAATAGGTCGAAAGAGTAAACTGAGATTTAAGACAAAGATTAGGATGGCAAATTGTATAATTTTGCCAACACTAACATACGCCTCAGCCGCATGGGGGCACACGTGTAAAACCAACAAGAAAAAAAATACAAACCATCCAAAACCACATGATCAGGGAAGCTCTGAATATACCTACATATGTCCCATTAAGATACGTATTTGGACATACGCAACAAAAGAAAGTCCTGAGAATGATAGACGAAAGAGCACATGAAATATTTAACAATATCAGAAACCATCCTAGCAGATTATTAAGAGAATTGACTAACTACGACGAAAACCAAAGAACGGTACATAGACGGCCTAGACAGCAGTTAGCTGGATATAGAGGAAACCCTTAAGAGTGAAAAATTGAGATAACCACAGAATATCGAAACACAAATGTCGCCCTTCAGGCACTAAGTAGCCTTCAGGTAGGTCAAATGGACCATAGCCGCGGAATGTGAGCATCAAGGTCACGTACCGACAGACGTGGGCTTGATGGCCACACCTTTCTGGCGCTCAGCCGTCGAGGAGAACAAAATTTATTTTGCCAATTCGCCGGCTGAGTGACCGAGCATACACGGTCTGGACAACAAGACACCGATTTAGATTGGTGCCTTGATGTCCGGAACACATTTTTTTTTAGGACACAAGTCCAAAGTAAAGTAAAAAATTAACTTAGTCATTAATAGGGAGAAAAGCTCTTCTAGCTACCCCTAAAACCAGGTGGCTTAACCACATGAAGTAATACAAAGGATGTCCCATTACCCAGAGCATCCAAAGTAACATTAAGATCAACGCCTCCCCATTCGGTATGTCCTTCGATGGGGAGGGGTGGAGGTATAGCTTGGGGGTCAGATAGGTACCACTCCATTACGGGGTGTGATCGGTTTGATCTTCGGACATGTGGGTTCCACTTTTCCATTGGAACACACATGTTCCCCGGGGCTGGGGTTGATACGAGCATGTGTGTGTGTGTGTGTGTGTGTGTGTGTGTGTGTGTGTGTGTGTGTGTGTGTGTGTGTGTGTGTAGACTTCTAAAAATCATTTGCGAGAGTAGGACACGATCTACTATTAGAACGATTAAAATAAGTTGATTTAGGTGGGAAAGACATCAAACTACTAAAAAACTTATACTGGAACCAAAACAACAGAATTAGGATCGAAGGTACCACGTCCGCAGATGTAGATATTAGGAGAGGAGTTAGACAAGGACGTGTTTTGTCACCACTGCTATTTACTCCGAGTTTTTATTTAAAGAGGCACTAGAGGATTCCAAGGACGGAGTCAATGTGAATGGCGTAAATATCAACAGCATCAGAGACCCCGATGATACGGTGTTAATTGCTTATTCCGACTTAGGTCTACAACGACTGATCCACAAAACCAACCCTTTCTGTGAGAAATTCGACATGAGAATAAACTATATACGTCTGTTGGATCGATAGCAGCCTAAATCCTGATCTAGAAATAAGATCGAGAATAGAATAGGCCAAAAATGTTGCGAAAAAATCAAAAGACTGCTATACGATTTTCGAATATAACTCTAAATTCAACTACATTTATCAAAATTACATGGACATCGCATATCTCAAACGAAGAAGTGCTGCATTGAATAGGCAAGGAACGAGAACTGTTCAACATAGTGAAAGTGAGAAAAAAACATTTAAAAAAGTAAGAAGTACCAATCTAAAAGAGAGAAAAAATATTCCAAATGAAACAATTTATTGTCTTACAATCATCTTGAATATATTTTTGAATAATAGATTAAGATTAAATAACTATTATTCAAAAAAATTACAAGTACATAGGTCACGAAATCTTTTTTTTTATAATAATAAATCTTACCTAAAATTCTTGTCCTCCGTGCATGGATTATAAGCCATATTCAAAGACATTAAATTGAACCTTCTTAAATAAAATATCTCCTTTTTATCTGAAATTAAATTTCTTCCTATACTGAATACAGACAAGTTTTTTAAATTATCGAGCCCTTCTAGCTTTTCGATCAAATTATCAAATAGGTTTAGTTTCTTCAGTTTTGTCAAATTATCAAGATTTTCTATTTTAGAAATTTTGTTAAAAGACAGATCTAACTCTTCTAAATGAATTAATGATTCCATGCCTTCGATTTTCTCTATGTAGTTATTATTTAATTTTAATTTCACTAATGATTTAAGTACCTAATAACATAAAATTATTACGTAAGTACAGTGGAACCCCAATAAGTTGCCTCCGATAAAGCGGAAGTCCGGCTAACCCGGATCGATTTTCATTAAACAAAATAAACATTTTTTCACTTTGAATTTTTTTACCAATAAATAAACAGTACTGTATACAACTGTACGTAATTTAGATGTACTGTGCATATGTATTTCATGTTTTTGCAATTATAATGTGTATTTGTTTATTATTTATATGCATTTTATTAATTTTTACCATATTCTCCGGATAACCCGGATTTTCGATAGCCCGGATCGGCCGCGGTCCCGAATAATCCGACTTATCGAGGTTCCACTATATTATGCTTTTAAGCATCTTATAAGTACTTGCGACATGAAATTCGGTTGGGAAGAGGAAGAGATCAGATGACCAGACGTGCGAGCTCTCACGTCGCATAGGATTAGCCTCAACAGCGTTTGATAAACTGAACACTGAACTATGTATTTAAATCGGACTTACCCATGTGCCTAAAAACGAAAATCTTTGACCATTGTGTGTTACCTGTACTCACTTATACAGCGGAAACATTAATACTCACAAAAAAGATAGTGAACAAGATATGAAGCGCCAGATGTTGGGTATCTCCCTGAGAAATACGTCGTAGAACAAAAACAACAGACGCTGTGAAAAATTCAATTGGAATTGGGCAAGCCAAGTCGCGTCGCCAAATTGTCAGACAATTGATGGACAAAACGTATTGTCGACCACGGGAAGAAGCACTATGGAGGCCACGAGAAGAAGCACTATGAAGCATAGGACGCCCACCAACCAGATGGGCCGACGATCTAAAGCATGTTATCGGTAACTGGATGCAAGCCGCATAAAACAGAGACAGATGGAAAGATGGGAGACCTATGTCCAGCAGTGAACATAGGTCTCGGGGGTTTCTGGGTCGCTGACAAAGAATATGACATCGGAAATTATCTACGGAATACCTGGTACCCAGGGTACCTACTGTTTACTTCGTTTTTTTGAGTTTTTGGCAAATTCATTAAAAAATTAGTCAAAATTCATTACTCGGGGCGTTTTTGGGGTCTCTGACGACGAACATGACATCGGAAGTGATTTCCGGAGTACTTGATGCACAGGGTACCTACTGTTTACCTCGTCTTCCGAAGTTTTCGGAAAATTCATTAATATATTAGTCAAAGATCATTAGTCACGAGATAAACAGTAGGTACCCTGGGCACCAGGTACTCCGGAGATCACTTCCGATGTCATATTCGTCATCAGCGACCTCAAAAACCGCCTGAATAAAGATTTTTGGCTAATTTTTTATTGAATTGGTCGAAAACTCCCGAAGACGAGGTAAACAGTAGGTACCCTGGGCACCAGGTATTTTTGAGATCACTTCCGGTGTCATATTCGTCGTTAGCGACCCCAAAAACCCCCCGAGTAATGATGTTTGACTAGTTTTTTAATAAATTTTTTGCCGAAAACTCCACAAGACGAAGTAAACAGTAGGTACACTGGGCACGAGGTACTCCGTAGATTACTTCCTATGTCATATTCGTCGTTAGTGACCCTAAAAACCCCCCGAGTAACGATTTTGACTAATTTTTTAATGAATTTTATTGACGAGGTAAACAGTAGGTACCCTTGGCACCAAGTACTCCGGAGATCACTTACGATGTCATATTCGTTTTCAGCGATCCTAAAAACCTCAGAGTACCAAAATTGAACTCAGTTCCGCTGATAATTGACGAGTTCTGAATTTTTTTTATTGTCCGTTTGAGATGCACTTTAAGAATGCATTTTTTTATGCAGTTTTTCAATATTATATTATGGCTCGGGGTCACAAAGTTTCCTAGCGCATTAATGAATCGAATGCGAAAGGAATTATTAAGATTCATCTTGTCGTTTTCTTTTTCGGAGAGGATCCGTGCTTTATTGCTTCAACTATAATACCAGAAAAAGAAGAATCTTTTTTTTTTCTCTGATTCTGTCCTTGGTTAGAACTAGAACCTTTAGCCACGTAATTGTATAACTTATCACTAACTCAGGTGTAATGTGTAGTGTGTGTGTTGAGTAAGTGTCTTGTTACTTTGCAAAGTCGACGTCATTGTCTTTGCAAAGAGACGCTAATTGTATCCAAACGTCTGCGGTCCCTCTGTATAGCTTAATTAAAGAAGAACCTGTATAGCTTAATTTACACAATTATCTGATATGATTGTGTAAATACTGAGGCGAATAGGCCTGACATGGGCAGAATTTAGCAAACTAAGCCATATTCTTAAAAAGTTCAATTCCCATGTGTCTCAAGCGAAAGGTTTATAACCAATGTGTTTTGCCTGTACAAACTTACGGAACAGAGACTTTAACATTGACACAAAAATCAGCGAACAAACTCAGAGTTACACAGCGAGCCATGGAACGTGTCATGCTGAACGTGAGCCTTCGAGACAATAACAAACCAACAAATCAGGCAAATGTCAGGAGTTCAAGACGTCATCGAAAGAATCACGACTTTTAAGTGGAACTCGACAGGGCCTCGATTTTTGACCCTTCGCTTCGTTATCGAACGTATTCGCTTCGTATACTAAACAGGACCTCGATTTTTGACCCATCGCTTCGTTATCGAACGTATTCGCTTCGTATCTGTTTAGTATACAAAGCGAGTACTAGTCCATTCTTTCACGGTTTTTGCTCTAAATTTTAAAGAACCGCTTGGTTTGACATGAAATTTGGCATACGTATAGCTTACATGTCAAAGAAAAAAAGTGATATTGTGCCGATGTGTGCTTCTGCCCTGGGGGTGACTTTCACCCCCTCTTGGGGGTGAAAAAATATATGTCCAAAATAAGTCCAGAAATGGGTAAACTGACTAATTTTAAGTAACTTTTGCTCTATAGAGCTTTTTCGCCAAGTCAACACTTTTCGAGTTATTTGTGAGTGAATATGTTCATTTTTCAACAAAATAACCACATTTTTGGAAGGTTTTTCGCAAATAACTCAAAAAGTAGGTATTTTGTCGAAAAAAATGTTCTTAGCAAAAATATAGCACATAAAAAAATAAAAAAAATGGTGTACGCGTTAGGTCTCTGGCTCTCGTAGAACCAGAGTTATGGCCAATGAAAAATAGATTCATATTCACCAAATTTCAAATAGAATATTTCGACGTGAAATATCCAAAAAATTAAGCAATTTTTGGGGAAAACCTATTTTAAATTTTTTAAAGTGTTTAAAAAAAAGCTTTATTTCTGTTTTTATGAAAAGTTTCTAGCATTAAATTTAAGCAAGTTAGGCTCAAAATAAAGTTGGTCCCTTTTGTTTTTGCAAAAAAAAAATCAGGAAGACTACCCCCTAATTAGCAACTTAAATGAAATTAATCGTTGCTGCTCCACAAATTATTTTACTTATGTTGTGTCTATATGATCTGTAAGTTTGATCGAGTCAAAGTGCTTATTTTTGAAACAATTTGGTTTCAAAGTAAAATTTTTAAAAATATGCTTTTTTTCAAAATAACTTAAAAATTGTTAGAGATACCAAAAATCTCGAAAAACAAAAAAAGTCAGATTTGATTTTTTGAATGTCATGTATTTTTTTGTTTTTCTGTTAGACAAAAATTGATTAAGATTTGGTGTTTCTAAATTTGCATACATTCGTGATCAGTGACTCGTTCAACCCCTTTTAAAAAAACAGCCCTTTCAATAATAAGGACTTTGAACCGATGAAACTTACAGATCATATAAACAATATATACACGAGTCAAGAAACTTGTAAAGTCGTAACTATTAAGTTCATTTAAGATACTAATTAGGGGGTGATTTTCTCGATTTTTTTACCAAAACCAAAAGGGACTAACTTTATTTTGAGCGTAACTTGTTTAATTTTGATGTTAGAAATTTTTTATATAAAACAAAAATGAAGCTTTTTTTAAACACATTAAATAAGCTGTAATAAATTTTCCTCGAAATGTGCTTAATTTTTGGTTATTTCACGTTAAAGTATTCCATTTGGAATTTGACGAATATAAACCTATTTTTCATTAGATATAACTCTGCTTCTACTAGGTGTAGAGACGTGATATTATTATATACACCATTTTTTTAAATTTTTTACAGGCTATATTTTTGCTAAAAAAGTTTTTTCGACAAAATACTAACTATTTGATTTATTTACGAAAAACCGTCTAGAAGCGTGGTTATTTTGTTGAAAAAATGAACATATTCACTGTCAAATAACTCGAAAAGTATTGACTTAGTGAAAAAACTGTATAGAAGAAAAATTACTTAAAATTAGCCAGTTTATCCATTTCCTGACTTTCTTTGGACGAATATTTTTTCACCCCCAAGAGGGGGTGAAAACCACCCCCAGGGCAAAAGCACATATCGGCACAATATCACTTTTTTTCTTTGACTTGTTAGCTATGTGTATGCCAAATTTCATGTCAATCCAAGCGGTTCTTTAAAATTTAGAGGTTTTGCAATATTTTACCGTTAGAGAACGGACTATACGTTCGATAACGAAGCAAAGGGTCAAAAATCGAGGTCCAGATACGAAACGGCACTTAGCCAGAAAACAAGATAGACGGCGGACAAGACCACTCATTGAATGGAGGTACAGAAACTATAAAAGCAGCCGAGGATGAAAAACGACTAGATGGAACGACGACATAAAACGAGTAGCGTAAAACTGGCTACAAGCGGCCCCGTATAGAGAACAATGAAAAAAACTGAGGGAAGTATATTATGTCCAGCAGTGGACGCGATTGGCTGATCGATGATGATGATTGAAATAATAATTGATATATTAAAGTGATGACCAGGGCGGATCTGTGAAAAAACGTCTATTTTTGGATGTGCGAGGTGGCATTCGGATTTTTGCAGGTAAAGTTAGGTGAAAACTTCAACAATAATAATTGACTTATGCTCCTTCTCAAATAATATGCTCGGAACATTTATAAAAAAATTAAAATATTTAAACATTTCGAAAAACATCAATTTTTTTTCTACTTTCTTTGCTTATAACTTTAAAACGATTCATTTTGGAACAAAGTCGTAGAGAAATAAAATAGAAATAATTAAATTTTGGATTATAAACGACTGGTTAAAAATGTCCTAAATTATTACCCTTTCTGCAAAATAGCAATAAATGCAAAATAAGGGGGCAAAATAATAAGCCTGTTTTTATTCAATGTTTTTTAACCACTTTGGTTGCACGTAGAACTTTCATAATTCGCTTAGAAAATTCTTACAACATACTTAAATCGTTCACCAAATTTCACTAAAATTGACCTGATAGATTTTGCAGAATAATTTTGCAATTTAAATTTTTTTTAAAAAGTTCAAATTTTTAAAAACTTTCTGAAGAAAAAGTAGAACATTTAGAAGTTTGCTATTTTTTTACATATAAAGAGGTTCTCTACCTATCCAATACACTTTACAGAATTAAAATCGGATTATTTAAGCGGCCTCAGGACTGTTTTAAAATTATAAACAATTTTTTGGCTTATAAACAAATACAGTGAGGACGTTAGAGTTGGCATAAATTTATTTTCTCGAGAATAGGGGTCTCTGGAGATAAATCCCGAAACAGATCGATTTTTATTTTTAATTTCTAATTTTTTGGTATATATATATCATACTAGTGACGTCATCCATCTGGGATGACGTAATCGATAATTTTTTTAAATGAGAATGGGTGCCGTGTGATAGCTCAATCGAAAGGCTATTCAATTTTGTATTCACTAATATAAACATTTCCATAATTATTTATACAGGGTTTGAATTAAAAAAAAATTTGAATTAAATTAATTCTAATATTTAGATTACGTCATCACACCCAGATGGATGACGTCACTAGCATGACATTTATGCCAAAAAATTATAATTTAAAAATAAAAATCGATCTGTTTCGGGATTTATCTCCAGACTCGCCCATTCTCAAGAAAATGAATTTATTCCAACTCAAAGGTCCTCACTGTATTTGTTTATAGGCCAAACATTATTTATAACTGTAAAACAGTTCTGAGGCCGCTTAAATAATACGACTTTAATTCTGTAAAGTTTATTAGATAGGTAGAGAACCTCTTTATATGTAAAAAAAAAATTAGCAAACTTCTAAATAGTCTACTTTTTGTTCAGTAAAAAAAATTAGATTGCAAAATTATTATGCAAAATCTATTACGTCAATTTTAATGAAATTTGGTGGACAACTTAAGTATGTTATAAAAATTTTCTAAGCGAATTATGAATGTTGTAAGTTCAACCAAAGTGGTTGAAAAACATTGAATATAAACAGTCTTTTTTCCCCCTTATTTTCTATTTATTGCTATTTTGGAGAAAGAGTAATAATTTAAGACATTTTAAACCAGTCGTGTATTCTACAAAATTCAATTAATTTTATTTTCTTTTCCTACGACTTTGTTCCAAAATGAATCGTTTTAAAGTTATAAGCAATAAAAGTAGAACAAAATCGATATTTTTCGAAATTGTTAAATGTTTAAATTTTTTTATTAATGTTCCGGGCATATTTGAGAAGGAGCATAAGTCAATTATAATTATTGAAGTTGTCACCTAACTTTATCTGCAAAAATCCGAATGCCACCTCTCACATACACCTCAAACTAGATCCGCCCTTTTCTAGTATGAGAATAGAAAAATATAATGCTTAAACTAAACATGCCATAAGAACCTTTATAAAATTATTATTTTTCAACAACCCTACAGCCCACTTAGTATGTCTTGATTATCTACATCTTGTGTTTCTTAATATTACTTTCAAAAAAGAAATTCCTTACCCATAAATGGTCTAATTTAAGTATATTCATATACTCAAATCTCATTTCTTCTATTTGGTCCATAGGCATTCCGTCTGCTCTCATTAATCGACCAACTTCTCCTTTGGGGAACTGTAAATCGATGCATTTTTCTATTAATGCGTTGTCTATCACTTTAGGTTCACGAGTTTTACAAGGATCGGTTACTGCCATCGGATAGAGTAAAAAAATAAAAGCTCTTTGGGTTAAGTTTACTGAAAGTAGAAACTGACATAAGGACGATTTGTCGATATTTTAGTTTCTACGGTAACGATACCTGGTAACGGTAACTTGAGACGGACCTAAGAAAGTGAACAAAAAAATAAAGATTTCATTTTTTTAAGCTAATTTCGACTATAAAAGATTTTGAAACAAGTACTACTTATAACAAAATTCAAAACTCATAGTATGGAGAAGATATTATGTAGATGATGTATTCCAGGTATGATCTCACGAATCAGAGTTGTTTTACACTTTCCTGAATACATCATCATCATCAACCGTACGCGTCCACTGCTGGACATAGGTCTCCCTCAGCTCTTTCCATCTTGCTCTGTCTCTGTCTCTGTCCTGAATACAATAAACGAAAAAGAATAGACGATAATTTACCATGGAAAATGCAAACAATATTTCACTACTTTCTCTTCTTCTTCCTCGTTTTGTGTCGACATGACTCTGTCTGTTTCTCAATGTGCCTCCAATACTGGGGAACCTCTTCCTATTGGGAAACCCTCTTTGGCCATCTTTACTATTTTATTATTGTTGTTATTAAGCTTATTATGATCGTTTCATTATGTTCTTCCATCTCTATTCCAGTTCTTGATATTCTCCATTTTGCATCTCCATCATATTTGTACTTCTAGGTATGCCCCATCCTATCTAACCATCGATTGTTCTAAGTTTTCATCTCTGCTATCTCTAGCATTCTTTTTATTCTCTCTGTGTCAGGTCGTCTTACTACTACAATTTTCAATATTGATCTGATGATTATTTTGTAAACATTCCCTTTTTTTCTTGCCCAGTATTTTTATTTCTCCATATTATTTCATTTAGAAAACCTGTGGTTCTGTTCGCTTTACATAATCCTTTAAAGCTTATTATAGCAGCTTATTAAAGCTTATATAGGCGTAGACTAGCAACTTCACATATCCTCGTAGAAAATACACTAGCGTTTTTAAATTTCACGATTTTGAAGCTCAATTCACGGTACCGAAACGTTACCAAACATTTCCTTCAAGAATCAATTATGGTACAAATTGTGTGACATATTGCGCCATCTTGTTGAAACCACAGCCTCGCAGATCATGGTTGTTGAATTGAGAAATGAAAAAGTCAATAGGTCAACATTGACTGTAACGTTCTGGCCACCATCATTTCTGAGGAAGTACCAAGCAATAGTTAGTTTTTCTAGATGTAATGCTGTCTCAACATACACTTGAGGATTTTCTTCACTCCAAATATGGCAGTTTTGTTGGTTAACATAGCCATTTAACCAAAAATGATCTCCGTTCTTCTTCTTCTTGCAGCACCGTCTCCTATCGGAGGTTGGCTACCATCACAGCAATCTTAACTTTGTTGGCTGCAGCTCTGAACAACTGTATTGAACTGCACCCATACCACTCCCTTAAATTTCGCAACCAGGAAATTCTCCTACGTCCCACATTTCTCTTTGCCCAGATTTTTCCTTCGTTGCCCGTTGAGCTCCGTTGCCAAACAAAATTCACTTATGAAAATCGGGATCAATAGCAATCTCGTTTTGGATCCATTCACCGAATCTACGCCTGGCTGGGTGATCGTGTTAGCTTATATTCTTGCAGGAATTAGATATTGTAAGCACACAAAGTAAGATCTTTCCGCAAAATCTTCCATAAAGAGGATGGACACATATCCAATATTGCGCACGATGACGTATAAACTGATTCGGGTCCTTTAGATCAACGTGGTGCGACAACGTTTCATGGTTAATAGAATTAATTAATCTGATAGACGATTTTGGTGATCATAAAATGGATGTACTGAGCCATATATATTTCGAACAGAACCATTATTTTCAAAAATAAATTTGAGCAATTTGAATGTGTTGTTCAGGTGTCAGTATAGCCATGCTGAAATGCCACCATCACTTGAGAGCTGTCAAAATGACCGCCAGTTTAAAAAGTGTTGCCAACTTATGTTTCTATACCTCTAAAAACACCCTTTATATAAAATACCTTTCTATATTGTTTCTATTATCCATGGTTGGGACATTCAAAAGTAAAACCTATACTACGCTTAATTAATTTTATGCCAGCAAACTACCCTTTTACTGAATGAATAAGTATTACTTATTATCTCCGGATTTCTGTAGATTGAAAATTAATTCCAAATTGGAAAATGGAAATAGAAGACAAAGTGGAGCTCATGGAGGGCGAGCGGCAAAAGGACAAGGATGGGAATTAGTAATGCGAGTGTGGTTCACCGATATATCCGAAACCCGCACGATGGACTCCGTCCATCCGATGTCGACAACTCGCCGTGTTTAATGCTTCAAAGAACTTCTTTTGTGTCGTCCTGATCTCTAATCTCTGATACGATATCAGCACACCTCAAAATGTTACACTTTTGACAAATACTAATTATTTTAGCTAAAAAAAATTTGATCAGCAAGAATAAATAATACAGTGCATAATAAAAAATACAGTCCCCCAAAGTCTAGAAACTCTACCGACAAACGAAGACAGGAGATTCCTCAGATAATTTTAAGACAATTTAACCCAATTCACCTAGTCCGAAAATGCTTCCTAAGGGAGCTAGAGCTATTTGAAGATGGCGTCTGGTAAATAGATTTTCTTAAATATCTCTAGAACGCTTCTATTTAGAAAAACGAAAATTGGTACACTTATTTATCTTCCAAAGATAAATCGATTCCGTCTGTTGCAAATTTCTAGTACCGGTCATAGGCGTCCGTTTTGGGTAGGGCAACAGTTATATTATTGCATAACTTTTTTGTTTTTAATTTTTGAGTCTGGATTATTAGGTAAGGTAATAATAATAATAATAATAATATTTATTCATCCTTTAAGACATACAATGTATAGGACATGTCATTAGTTTTACAAACAAACAAACAATAAAATTAATACATTTATAAATATTATAAATATTTAAGTAATATTTCTGTCCGAAACAAACTCTTCCACAGTACAATAACATTTGGTAAGCAATAAGCTTTTAATGGATTTTTTAAAGAAATATTTTATTCATTGTTCTATATGTTTTTGGTAAAACGTTAAACAATCTAATGCTCATATACTTTACTGACATTTCAAATTTACTCGATCTATGACCAGGTACACTCAGCAAGTCGCCACCTCGCGTCGAATAATTGTGGAAACTAGAATTTCTGTCATACATATGAATATTATTAACAGCATATAGTAACATTCTGAAGATATAAATACATGGAAAACTTAAAATATTATTCTTAATAAATATGGGCTTACAGCTCTCAAGAGATCTAATTACAAACATTTTTCGTATTATACGTTTTTGTGTTATAAATATATTCTGTCACTGTTGACTGCATTCCCCCATAAAACTATGTTGTAACAAAGTCTACTATAAACAAGGCTATAGTATACATTTAACAGCGCAGAGATGGGCATAATATTTTTAATACGGGAGAATGCATAGTACGACTTATTAAGGGACTTACTGAGCATGTATATATGAACTGACCATTTTAGTTTTGAGTCGAGATGGATACCTAAAAATTTTGTATGATTTGAGGAATCCAGTAGTACATTGTTAAAACTTAGGTGTAGTACAGGATTTACAGAATTTAAGTTATTAAAATATATTACTTTTGTTTTGTCTACATTTAAAATTAGGTTATTAGATCGACACCAGTCATTAAATCGAGCTAAAAAACTATTGCAAATAGATGCCAATTTATCATAGGTATGTGCTGAGACCACAAGTGAAGTATCATCTGCAAGCAACGTCAGGTCAAAAACATCAAACTGGTTAGATGCATCGTTAATAAACAACAAATATCTGATAAATAATTGATTAGCCAATCTAAAAATATGCCTCTAAAACCAATATTATATAGTTTATTGCTAACAAAACGGCTATCAAGACAATCAAAGGCACGGGTTAGATCAAAAAAGAGGCCTGCCACATATTCACCTGCATCCAAAGATCTGTAGACCCTTTCACAAAATCTGCAGGCAGCAGACTGAGTTGATCTACCGGTACGGAAACCATGTTGACAATCACTTACAATTTTAAATCTACCCAAAATCTCAGACATACGGTTATACACAATTCTCTCAAATACTTTGGAAAGTACACACAATAAGGAAATAGGTCTATAATTTGAAATGTCTTCCGGATCGTCTTTTTTGTAAATAGAAATAACGATTGCTTTTTTTAGAATACTTGGAAAGACTCCTTTACCTATTGATAAATTTATCAAATATGCAATGTGGTTTATTATATAAGATGACATAGCCTTTAATACTCTTATCGAGATAGAGTCAAGTCCAGCGCTTTATTTATTTTTTAAATTATTGATCACATTCATTACCTCATTACCAACAACAGGTCTAAAGAAAAAACTGTTTTAAGAATAGTAGAAGATGTGCAACTATTAGATCGATAATTCCCAAAATGATTTGACAGTTTCTCTTCGGTTACTGTAGCAAAATAATCACAAAAACTTCAGACAACTGCTTAGAATCAGTACAACTTTCACCATCTATATTTAATGCTATGTTTTTTTGGATAGACTTCCTGCCAGTTTTCTTGTTAACAAGATTCCATACAGTTTTATTTTTATTACTTGAATTATTTATCAATTGATCATGGAATTTTAATTTAGATTTTTGTATTAGTTCCGCGTGGTTTTTCTTAATTTTGTTATAATTTGCAAGAGAATTGACATCTTTTAGTTCTTTATTAAGCCAGTAAGCATTTTTTAAATGAACACTAGACTGCTTAACTTCCGGAGTAATCCATTTTTTATTGCAAGTCTGCTTACTGATGTTATACCGTTTTACTGGACAGCAATAATCTAACACATATATTAAACTACTTATAAAATTTTCAAATGATTTATCAACATTATCGGTTAAATAAATATCGTCAAAATCAGTTACAGATAGCACAGAAGAAATTTGTTTAAGGTTGGTGTCAGACAAGTCTCTAAAATATTTATAATTAGGCTGGTCATTGGATTTAGTACAGCTACTATTAACGTCTACTACAAATTCCAAACTAATTGCTCTATGGTCACTTAAATGCGCTTCAAAAACATTAGAATTGCATTGAAGTATATTAGCTGTATTGGATATAATATAATCAATTTTACTGATAGAAGTTTCGTTCAAACAATTTGTCACTACCCTTGTGGGAACCATAAAGGTTATGCTAAGATTGTAGCTCATTAGAATATCGTTAAAAAGAATTTCAAATAAACTATTTTCTAAATAATCAAGGTTTAAGTCACCACAAATAAAAATATCGTCAACATACCTATTACAGAGTTCAATTGTATAGGAAAACTGCTTCAAAAACAAATAAAAGTCTCCACTGGGAGGCCTGTAGATACTGATGACTGCCACTTTTCTTTCACAAAACATTATTTTTACCGCACTGCACTCATAATGCATTTCCACAGCGAACTGGCACACATTGATAATCTGATATTCATACCCACATTTCACATACAGAACCGATCATCCTGCTTACACCAGTGCTCCGCAATACTGACGACAATGGGATATTCTTGGTCAAGCAGAATTTCCAACCTTTCAAGTTTGTTTCTAATGGACGCTGTATTTAACTGTATAATTTTAAAAATTGCCGTATGTTTTGTTTCATTTTCGATAGAGGTATTATAGTACTAAAAGTTACTCTTTCTTTAAGTCGATAGGATACACCGTTTTCTAGAAAAATCAATTTGAAAATTTTTAGTTTTTTGAATATCGAAAAAACTTCAAAAAAACTATTTAGAAAAACGAAAACTGGTACGTTTATTTATATTCCGCAGATGAATCGATTTCATTAATTGCGAATTTCTAGTACCGGTCATATGCGTCCGTTTTGGGTAGGTCAACGGTTATTTTTGTCTTTAATTTTTCAGAAATTTTGACACTAGATTATTAAATTATGAGGCATTCTAGCACTAAAAGTTACTCTTGCTTTAAGTTAATAAAATACACCGTTTTTTTTGAAAAAATTTTCAATTTTTTTTTCAAATTCAGGAAACGAAAAATTTTCAAATCGATTTTTCTAGAAAACGGTGTGTCCTATCGACTTGAAGCAAGAGTACCTTTTAATATTAGAATGCTTCATAATTTAATAATCCAGTATCAAAAATGCTTAGAAGTTAAAGACAAAAAAGTTATGCGATAAAATAACCGTTGCCCTACCCAAAACGGACGCCTATGACTGGTACTAGAAATTCACAATAGATGGAATCGATTTAACTCTAGAAGATAAATATGTGTACCAATTTTTGTTTTTCTAACTAGAAGCGTTCTAGAGGAATTTGAGAAAAACTAGTTAAAAGACGCCATCTTCAAAGAGCTCTAGCTCCCTTAGGAAGCATTTTCGGACTAGGTAAATTTGGTTAAATTATCTTAAATTAAAATTATCTAAGGAATCTACTGTCTTCGTTTCTCAGTAGAGTTTCTGGACACCCTGTATATCCACATCAACCACTAAGCATTATTAGAGGGAGCATGCAGATAATAATCATAATATTGTATGGCATTTTTTGCGGGAAGATCCTTTTGAATTGTTCCGACGGCAGTTGCATCTTTAACCCTGTTTGAAATAACTAGTGTGGATATATCACTAGCCCAAGCAGCCTGTGCCCAGACAGTAAGCTCCATCTTCTAGTCTTACTCAGCTTTTCCCTTTTTAGGGATCGTTAAGCTGAAGGGTATTTACTCTTATTCTCCATTTATTTCTCTCCATCGAATCTTCTCCTTAGTTTTCCTCTACCTCTTCTTCCATCAACTTCTAACAGCTCTATCTTTCATTCCACAAAGTTTTTATCTCCAAGTCTAACGTAACCAAACCATTGAAGTAGTTATTCTTGAATCTTTTTTGAGACTGTAGTCACCTAGTCACTCTAGCAGTTTTAGTCCACATCCACATCTTCAACCAGCTTGTATCCTATTTTCTTTTATGTATAAGACAAAATATTTAAATTCTCCTACTTGTTCTAGTTTTCTCTAAGTAATTTTATGTCCCCCTTTACTAATACAATGTCATCAGCAAAGAGCACAAAGAGCATACATACATAACGAGATTAACCAGGTATGGACTCAGTGAAGGCCCTTTATGCAAACCAACCGTGTACGCTCTCTCATAATATATAACATTCACGAGCCTTTCGTACTTCTCAGGAACCCATGTCTCTATCATACATCTCAATAGCTCTTGTCTAGGAAGTATATCGTACGCCTACTTAAGATCTATATATTCCAAATGTAGCTTCCTTTTTTCTCTATGTATTTATCTATCACTGGCTTAAAGCACACAAGGCATCTGTTGTCTTTCTCCTTCGCATAAACCCAAACTGCTCTGGTTGAGCGTGAAGATGTGAGGATCGATGCAGGATTTTCCTGCTCAGAATCCTGCTTGCTGCTCGATGTCTAGAGATGCTTCTTCATTTTCTATTAGAGTTTCCAACGTTTTCCATAAAATCTGTTAAATGTGCTGGTTATAGTAATACAGCGATAGTTCTTGCAATCTTCCTTGTTACCCTTTTTGTATTGGGGATGTCCACCCTTTTTTCCAATTTACTGGTAAGTTTTCTTCATTTGTATAGTTAAGAACAAGAACTTTTTATGAGTTGTTGAAAGACTGATATTATGAGTTCCCAAATTATGAGATAATTTTATGAGTTCCCAAACTGCAATGGTTGCTATGATTGCAATGTATAAATGTAAAAGATTTTTGTTACCTCTGGTTGGAACGATTGGTCTTCGTCTTTAATTAGCAAAGACAAAGAGAGTCAAACCCGTATTGTCGATGAATAGGTATCGCTTATGTACAAATATGACCCTCCGATACAACGACAGCCGCACACTGTGGATTCTCCATCTCTTTTCGACTTCTCCAAATGTCTATTTCATTAACGAAAAGCTTCCCAATGACGTAGAAGATAAAACCGCTCACTATTATACATACGTAATAATTGGCTTATGAAAATTCAGGAAGTATTAATGAGAATATTTCAACAAAATTTTTGAGTCTAACATATCTCCGAAATTAAAAAAATAAAGCAAATCTGTTGATGTTTTCACCCATTTCGAAAAGATGTGAAAACTTTGAATCATCTACGTCTGTGCGTCCCAGAGACTTTGTAAACATAAATCCTCTGTCAATAGACCAGATAGAATGACAAGTGAGGTACCGAATGAAAGCTTTTAACCCAAGGATGGTATTAAAAGTGAAAATATACGTAGGCCTTATATAACTCAAATATGGTATTTATGCTCGGGCGCCATTTGTAACGGGTAGTTCTTTCAGGACCATAGTCTTAGTAAAACACAGGTTAAAAATAAAGTAAATATATTTAAGATAATTATATACAGTTTAAATAAAATAAAATAAATATAAATAAATATCTTCTGCAAAGTAAAAACGATATTATACTTATTACTGTCATCCGAACATATTAAATTGTGATATTAAAAAATGTGATAAAAAAAGTGATATTAAAATGATATGATAAACAACACAATATTCGTACCATCAATGCAAGACTATCACAACCCAAAAATTGCCATTTTTTGTTTTTTATGAATCTGTAATGGTAATGGGTAGTCTAACATAATGCAAGAGTATTATAACTTAACATTAATATTGTTTAATAATGTCTTATATTAAATTTTGAGTTATAATACTCTTTCATTATGTTAGACTACCCATTACCATTACAGATTCATAAAAAACAAAAAATGGCAATATACAACAACATTCTCGCTATGTTAAATCAACATAACCATACATTCATACCCGGAGACACCGCATTTCAATTCAATGCGGCAAGGTTGAACAGCGACACGCAGTCACTCGTTCATCGTTACTACCGCCCACTGCGGTAATGGTCCCGGTAAGACGCCACGTCACTACTGAGGCGCCCACCTAGGCAAAGTACCGGCTCAAAGAACGCCGCATCTTAGCCATCCAGCTATTGCTAATTCAACACGTTAACAACAACTGATTTTCTCATTCTCCTGGCTCGTCTTAAATATGCTCTCGATGCCCTCTCCTTCGGTTTCGCCCAGCGGTAGTATGAAGAGGGGATGCGTCAACTCGGATACTCCTACGGTCTTCTCTGGTCGACCGACCTATCGCCCGTTGTGGCGTCATATCATTACAAGGTGAGAAATTTAACCTCGGATTTCCGGTTCCAGAGTTACAGCTGGAAGTAAAGTCGTCGAAATAGTACAAGCGATATATTACTTGACGTGTCTTAGCAAGACGAGAATAAATATATACTTCCAGTTTTTATATCACTTCTGCGTAAAAAGAGATAATCGGAAGTGCCAGATAATAATCTCCGAAATAGTACATGTGATGATGTTGTTTGTTTGGGTTTATATGACTGCGGACATTAAATCCATTCGCCAACTTTACGATTTTTTACTTTGTTAGTCATTTTTTCGTATCTTATCTTAAAACTAAAACTAATACTAATATTAATCTCTAATAAACAATTCTACTTATAAATAATTATTTTTGTATTTATTTTTAATGATGTTCTCAGATTTTCACAGCAAAAAGAGCAACATTCTTCTTTAGCCCTCTACTTAATTTGAAAGCTTTTTACTATGGACTGTAAGTTCCTCATTCATTTTTACATACAGTGTAACCCCGATAAGTCGGCCTCCGATAACCCGGAAGTCCGGGTAACCTGGGCCGATTTTCATCAGACAAAACAAACATTTTTTCACTTTGACTGAGTTTTTTACCAAGAAGTAAACAATACTGTATAACTCTACGTAATTTAGATGTACTGTGCATATCCATTTCATGTTTTTACAATTATAATAGAGTTTATCTGTAAGATTTGTAGAGATACTTTATCAATTTTTACCATATTGTCTGGCTAACCCGGATCTTCGACAACCCGGATAGGCCGCGGTCCCGATTAATCCGACTTATCGAGGTTCCACTGTACATATTTTTTTTATATATTTTTTTAATTATTATTTTTTTTCTATTATTTTTTTAATATTTTTTTATATCTTTTTATATATTGTGATAATGAATTATCGCGTATTGAATATGTCATATGTCATTTCCCATTAAATATTCACGACCGGAAGTTTGGCATAAATGATTCAAATTAGTGAAATCGTATATAAATCAACGCAAAGTTACACGAAGAATTCAAATATCGACTTCCAGTTCTACTTCCGGTCAAGTTGGGTAAAAACATAGGACTGTTGGAATAAAGTCCAACAGCTTGTTTTATCCTGTTTTAGTTGTGCCGCTAGTTTTTTGGCTCCGTGTGGCAGATGGGAGATGGACAAAGAATTTGCTCGAGTGAGGACCAACAGCCGATAAAAGAAGTACAGGAAGACCACCCACGCGATGGACGGATGATATAAAAAGAATGACCACAAATTGGATTCTAAGCGCCCAAGACAGTGGACGGAAATAGGGGAGGCCTATATCCAGCAGTGGGCTGATTGATGATGATAATATTTCTCCAATTATGATTAGTTTCTGGTATCCTTATTGGAACACTTTTTCCATTATATCTCTCTCCCATAACTTTACTTCTAATTTCTTTGAGGATAATTCTTCCTTTGACATGTCATCAGTTATGTAGATTGGTTCGTCCTTTTTGTTTTGCAATTTACTATTATTTTTCGTTGTATTTACTTCGTTTTTTTTTCACCCTTTAAGTCAGTTAAGTTCCATTATAGCAGTTTTTCTTCCATTTTTCTTGCTCCATTTACTGACACTTGTTTTTTTCCATAAAATTCTTCGTAATCTTTCACAATATTATTTGATAATTTGTATTAATTTTTAATCACTATACCTACTACTAAACTTTTGCTCTTCCTTTCTCTCCAATTTCTCTATTCTTTTGTTTGCTGTGGTAATTTCACTTTCTAATTATTGACCTATTTGTTTTATAGCTTTTTCCGTTATTTCTTCCAGCTTTCTTATTTTTTCTTTATAGTCGCTTTGTTGATCCTTTAGCTCTTTAGATTTGTTGTATCCGTCTCTTATATTACTTAGATATTTATACGATACTCTTATAATATGGTCGTCTCAAGAAAAAAACTTCTATTTGCTGTATATTACCACTTTCGTATTTTCTTTTCTTGAGGAAAGTAAATGTACCAAATACATTGATAAAAATTATAAAAAATACTTACAAAGAAGTATAAGAAGAGTACAAATAATAGGGGAAAGATCGGAAGAATTTGATTTGAAAAGAATTATTAAACAAGGAGATAGTCGTAATACTTTGCTACTCACAATAGTAATGCACGAATTGATAAGAAATACCTACTCTCTAGAGTAATTACCAACCAACTACAGACAATAATAGGATACCATAGATTACAACCGGTAACAATAGAGTCCTTAATGTATGAGGACGACATAGTATGTACCGAGAATAAAATGCAGAAACTAATGGATATATGGGTAGAAGAAATAAAAGAACTAAAAATTGAAATAAATGTAGAAAAGGTAAGATAATGATAATCAGTGGCAAAGAAGAAAAGAAAAATAATGAAATAAAGATAAAATGTAAAAACTCAGAATTGGAAATCTCTCTCTCTCTCTCTCTCTCTCTCTCTCTCTCTCCTGTCGTTTCCCCATTACTGAGGATCGTGATTTTTTCAATATTCCTAACAATGTTTCTCCATTGGTCTCTATCTTCAGCTACTCTAAGAGCTTCGCAGAATGAGTTTCCAGCTGAATGTTTTATTTGGTCAGACCATCTAGTTGGTGATCGTCCTCTTGATCTTCTCTACGGCACGTTTCCAGGAACAATTGATCTCTCCAAACTGTCGTCACCTCTGCGAACCACGTGCCCAAAGAATTGCAGAATTCGTTGCAGACATATTGTGGACAGCCTTTTTAATATTGGGTTGGTTTAGAATGGAAACGTTTGTCCTATGAGCTGTCCAAAGTATGCGCAGCATTCTTCTCCAGCACCATATCTCAAAGGCATCAATTTTTTGGGGCTCGCATGCGCGAAGAGTGTAAGTCTCTGCTCCGTATAGAAATATTGAGAATACAAGGGCATTCACCAGTCTCATCTTGATATTTTGAGAGATAGATATGTCTTTCCAAACTTTAGTTAGGCGACTCATCGCATTTTTTGCCATACCAATACGTCTCCGAACTTCTGCTTCATAGTTACCATCGTTAGTTATACTAGACCCGAGATAGACAAAGGTGTTTACTATCTGGTATTCCTGTAATATGTTAGTCAGTTGAATAGTGTCAAATCTGTCGACCACCCTTATTTTTGTCTTAGCTTTATTGATTTTCAGACCAACTTACTTGCTTTCGTACTCAATTCTTCGCAGAAGATTAAACATTTCTTGCTCATTTGCTGCTATAAGTGTAGTGTCATCAGCAAATCGTAAATTGGAGATTTTCCTACCAGCTACTGTTACTCCACCGGCCTATCCTTCTAAAGCCATCCTCATGACATGTTCACCATAAATGTTAAATAAGTCAGGTGACAACACGCATCCTTGTCTAACACCCCCCTCGGTCTTGAATTGGTTTGAGAACTTCTGATCTAGTCGTACTGTCGCTATATTAGACTGGTACAGATTTTTAATAAGTGTCACCAGGTACATTGGTGCGCCCATTTCTATTGAAATTGACCACAGATTTATCCAGCTTACCCAATCAAATGCCTTTTGGTAGTCAACGAAGCATATAATCATAGGTACTTGAAATTCTCTAGACTTTTCAATGAGTTGTCTCATGTTCAGGATTTGTTCCCTTGTACTTTTACCATTTACAAACCCCGCTTGTTCCTGAGGTATTTGGTAATGTAGATAGGTTTTTAATCTGTTTTTGATGATATGCAACAAAATTTTACTAGCATGTGTTATTAGTGACAGTGTGCGTTAGTTTTCACATCTGGTAGTAGTTTCTTTTTTGTGTAGTGGGATATAAATTGAGGTACATCAATCAGATGGCCATTTTCCTGAATTTCAAACAGCGACACAGATAGAATGGATGATATGTAATCCTTTGTCACCTAGTAACTGTAGTATTTCACATGGTATTGAATCAATGCCTGGGGATTTATTTCGCTTTAGTGATTTAATTGCATCTTTGACTTCAGCGAGTAAGACAGTAGGTTCTTTAGGGTAGTCAGATGGCCACTGATTTTCTGCTGATACCTCGTTATTTTTATATAGCTCGCCACAGTAGTTTCGCCATGTTTCCAATGTTTCATCAGTATCGGTCTTTAAATTACCTTCCTTATCTATTACAGACCACGTTTGAGGTTTAAATTCTCTGGTAAGGAGTTTGATCTTCTGGAATAAGTCCCTTGATTACATATTTGGGAGATGTAATCAGCTTTATCTTTGCGGCACTGTTTTCTGATTTCTCTCGATAACGCTCTGTATTCATCGTTTGTTCCGTATCTAGTTTTATGTTCTTTTCTGCGTTGAATCACAGTCCACGTATTATCGAATATCTATGGCTTACGGCCAGTGGAAACCGCTGCCTCACAGTCTTTTGCAGCCTCGATTACCTTATCTTTGAGATAGATCCAAGTGCTCTCAGGGTCATTATCTACTTGGTCTAAAGAAAGAGCATCTTCTAGGTTTTGTTGGAAGTCATTGATTTTTGATGGATTTAGAGACATGACTTTTCTGTGGAGTCTCCTTTTGGGGAATTTAAAACGAAGTCGAACGTTCAATACCAGGAGTATTGAACGTGCAAATACATAGTTACAATTTACGAATACCTGCTGGCAAGTGTAGTTAGTAACGACGGAAAAGTAAACTGGAATATAACAAATATAGCAAAGAAATCCAACAAGTTATACTATGTGTTAGCCCAAATACAGGAAAAAGGGACACTTACACGTGAGACAAGGATAAAGCTATATAACTCAATAACGACACCGACTGTGCTCTATGCAAGTGAAAACTGGACAATTCTGGAAAAACATAAGAGCAGGATAAATTCAATGGGAATGAGACACCTAAGAAGGATAGCCGAAAAGACAAAATGGGATGGATTAAGCAACGAGACTATTAGGAGAATGGTCAAACAAGAACCAATAACGAATAAAATATGGGAATCTATAACCCAACAGAATTACAAGAAGAAAAGTCTACGAAGCAAAGAGCATCGTAAAAAGAAAAACAGGCAGACGAAGAAAAAATGGATACATAGGTAGTAGAGACAGTAAAAGTTAAACAAAAATCACTCAAGGAATATAAAAATAATGACGGGAAATAAAAAAAAATGAAAGATATGGTAGAATGGACATTAAAATAGCTAGCCCAAATCCGACACCCTGATAGGGTAGGTAAATCGAAGGGAAAAAAGAAAGAAAGAAAGAAAGAAAGTATTTTCTTTTGTCTGTTATATGGCATATTTTATAAGCTTGTTGGTTGGGTGTTGCATTTTTGTAGATGGCGCTTCTTTTTTGATAATTCTTTCCATATATTTCTTGTGTTCTTGATTTCTTTTTTGTATGGTCTCTTTGCACTCGTTATTGAACCATTATCTTTTTTTTGTGGCATAAGCATTCATTCTACCTATTTATTTTTAATTAGTTACATTCAAAAAGATTTCCTGTTACGCCCATGTAATTGTAGAGTTCTTGAAGAGTTGATCCACCCGTATGTTCTTTGACACGACAAAAAGGGTTGCAGCGAATTTCAAGAATTTAAATTCACAAAGGGCTGAGGTCTCTTTTCGATGTTGCTAAGGGTAGCATTTTTTATTATCCTTTTCGCTTAACTTCATACAGGTAGTTATTGTAAAAAATATTACAAATTTTTCCGTCGAGGCCAAAGGAAATGCCTGAAATGTTCTTTATTGTTTTCTGCATAGATGCGGGTTTGGTCGTTTTTCGGCTCAGTTTAAATATTTAGAATTCTGGGACCACTCTTTGAAAATAAATTTGGATTTTGCATAGAATATACATATAGTTTATCAAGGCAAGCTATATTAGAAACGAATATTTTACTAGAGATTAAAGAAAATGGTGCACCCTTCACGGAGACAATACAGAACTTCATAATAAACCAGGGAAAGGTGTAGCCAGATTAAAAAATATGGTACAATAACAACAATGAATATATACAGGGTATTACATGCTAATGCTGTTATAATTATATTATTTGCCAGTCTTATACTAAATTCACAATCAAGATGCATTAGAAGTAAACAAACCAAGACACGTTAAATGTTACAAGAAACACTCCTAAATCATGATTTACAATGAATAAACTTTGTAAATCATCATTAGGGATTTGCAGAGCATATACATTATAAATCATGATTCATGAATGCTTCTTGTAACGGTTAATGTGTCTTGGTTTGTTTACTTTTAGTGCATCTTGATTGTGAATTTAGTATAAAACTGGCAAATAATATAATTATAACAGCAATAGTATGTAACACCCTGTTACAGATATTCATCCGAAAGTGTGGTAATAGATGTCTTCATTTCGTTCCATTGTTCTTCTGTGTCACTAGGAGCGTCTTTAACTATTTTCGCAAAATTCTTATTAATCTCTGTTTTTACTTTTTCCTGGATGTTATTTTTTTTTCAATAGTTTTGTATATCTATCTTGGGCCTCATTTTCTTATGAATTATTTTGAGTCGTATGTTGATATTTGCAACTAATAATAGACTATGATCTAAGAAGACGTCTGCGCCTGGATATGTTTTTGTTGAGGTGACAGAATTTCTAAACCTTTTGTTGATGTCAATAAAATCAAATTGGTTTCTTATGATTTTACCTGGGGTATGTATTCATTTACATCGGGTGCTTTCCATGTATAAATCCTTCTTGAATGTAATTTACAAAAATGTGTTCATTACAACCATATCCGTCTCTTGGAAGAATTGGACCAACCTTTTCCTCTTTCGTTTCTTGTGCCAAGACCATATGACCCCACTTCATTGTCGACTGTACCTTGTCCTATTTTGGCGTTGAAAGAGACAATACAGAACTTCATAATAAACCAGGGAAAGGTGTAGCCAGCTTAAAAAATATGGTACAATAACAACAATGAATATATACAGGGTGTTACATGCTAATGCTGTTATAATTATATTATTTGCCAGTCTTATACTAAATTCACAATCAAGATGCATTAGAAGTAAACAAACCAAGACACGTTAACTGTTACAAGGAGCACTCCTAAATCATGATTTACAATGAATAAACTTTGTAAATCATCATTAGGGATTTGCAGAGCATATACATTATAAATCATGATTCATGAATGCTTCTTGTAACAGTTAATGTGTCTTGGTTTGTTTACTTTTAGTGCATCTTGATTGTGAATTTAGTATAAAACTGGCAAATAATATAATTATAACAGCAATAGTATGTAATACCCTGCATACTATTATGCAACTTTTTGTATTCATTGTGATTTCTACCATTTAATTTTATTCGTTCTTCCATCATCTGCAATATTTGTCTGTCATCCATTCTTGCTTATTTTCTCTTTTTGATTTAAGATATTCATCCGAAAGTGTGGTAATAGATGTCTTCATTTCGTTCCATTGTTCTTCTGTGTCACTAGGAGCGTCTTTAACTATTTTCGCAAAATTCTTATTAATCTCTGTTTTTACTTTTTCCTGGATGTTATTTTTTTTTCAATAGTTTTGTATATCTATCTTGGGCCTCATTTCTTATGAATTATTTTGAGTCGTATGTTGATATTTGCAACTAATAATAGACTATGATCTAAGAAGACATCTGCGCCTGGATATGTTTTTGTTGAGGTGACAGAATTTCTAAACCTTTTGTTGATGTCAATAAAATCAATTTGGTTTCTTATGATTTTACCTGGGGTATGTATTTATTTACATCGGGTGCTTTCCATGTATAAATCCTTCTTGAATGTAATTTACAAAAATGTGTTCATTACAACCATATCCGTCTCTTGGCAGAATTGGATCAACCTTTCTCCTTTTTCGTTTCTTGTGCCAAGACCATATGACCCCATTTCATTGTCGACTGTACCTTGTCCTATTTTGGCGTTGAAATCGCCCATGATAATAGTTAGCTCATGTTTTTTAGTCAGCTTTAGAGTGTTTTCTAGAACCTGGTAGAAATTTTTTATTTCTTCTTCAGTTGATTCGGATGTCGGTGCATAGACCTGAATCATTTTTATATTAGAGGGACTTGAATTAATCGTCAATAGCATAACTCTGTCTAATATGAGCGTAAATCCTATTACTGCTTTGGCTATTTCCCTTTTTACTATTATCGCTACGCCATTTCTGTTTCTTGTTGTGTCATCTCCCGAATAGTAGATATGGTGTTCATCTATAATTTTTATTCCAGAATTTGACGATCGAACTTCATTGCATCCTAAAATATTGAGCCCTTGTCAGGATGTGGTGGCACTCTAAATATTGTTAGTTTGCTGTCTCTATTGGAGTCACACCGTGTTACAGATCTTTCTCTTGGTCTTCAGCCGTCTACCTTTGCCTCTATTATCAAGAGTTCCATAGTCTCTGTTCTTCTCTCTATGGTGCCGAAGTAATTTAAATATGCTCAGTTTACTTTTTTAATAAATTTTTTTCAAACATATTTCTTGCTAGGTTAACTAGGTGGTTAGGTACTCCCATATTTTTCATTATACTTCAGAGGGAATCCCATTACTGATTTAAAAGACTATGTGTAATTTAAGAAACAGAGGAATATTGGTATATTGTGTTCCCTTGCTTTTTCTATTATCTGTCTGGTGCTCAATATCTTCTCACACATTCCTTTTCCTGGTACGAATCCGCATTGTCCTTCGGTTATCTCTGGAAGTAGAAAGTTCTTTAGCCATTCATTGATTATATCTAGCAGGATTTTGCTTGCATGAGAAGGTAATCGTTCTGTAATTGCTGCAGGTTGGTATGAATAAACGTTGATTCACACCACTCATCAGGTCATTCACCTGCCAAGTATTATATATCTACGTCAATCTCGCCCATTGCTTTTAGAGCCTCCGCTGGTATGCCCTCGAACCCTGGGTTTTTTTGTCTCTTAGTGGGTTGAAAGCCATCTCTATTTCTGCTCGTACAATACTAAAAAGACGGTCAGACGGCTCAGTGGGCAAAGGCGCACAGTCGGCTCAATCGTCAATTCTAGCGGATATACGATCGGTGGTTTGAGCCCCAGCCCGGTCATTTGAAATTAATAAAAAGGCCAACGTCGTAGTTAAAATTGTATGTAGAATCTACGACCTGTGGACCGATTCTATAAGATCAACGCGAAACAATTACGTTCGTTATCCGACGGTTTGCTATTCTGTAAGCTAATTCGGGAAGAACCGGAGAAGCAGATCACGAAGCCGATTACAAAGCGAAAGCGATAACTTTTGGCTTGCGTTTCGTTTCGCTTTCGATAGTGATTGGTCGATCATTTTCACGTGGTACACAAGCGCAAGCGCTAAGCGGGTTGTTCGTTGTTGTTGATTCCACAAGAATTCTGTGTTTTTTGTTGATAATGAATTCGTGATGCTCTTACACCATATCTTCCGTAAGTTCCTGTAGCTCATCAAAAAGGAATCGAACTAGTTCTTTGCTTAAGCGAAAAATATCAATAAACCTTATATCTGTTACACCAAATGGGTCACTTCTCTCTCGAAGGAACCCGCTTTCCTCTCGCGTTAACCGTAGATGGTTTCTTCGCGAGTTTTCCATAATATAGAACAAATTGCACTGGCAACATTTTTATTAAAATATAATAAAAATATAGTTATTCAAGGAAATAATTCAATCAAACTTGTGATTATAAGGCAATAAGGTTATATAAATACGTCATGTAACTGCTAGTTACTCTTCTTCTTTCTTTATTTCTTCTTTTTTTTACTCCCTGCACGTATATTTGCAATGTTGCCGTAATTATTTATTCATACGTCGTTTAAACTCGTATATTATCGTATGCCGCTATGATAACGAAGCGAAAGCGAAAACTAACCTTATAGAATATGAACATAAATCAACTTCGCTATCGTTTAGCTTAGCTTTCGCGATAATAACGAAAATTATAGAATTAGCCTACTGGTCTGGAATAAACTGGTGTCTGATCGGCCTATGGAGGAGCGGTACGGCAAGGAGTAAGGGCTTGCGGCTTGGTGATACTCCTCCATAGATCCCTACCGAAGGGCGTTGACGCCTAAAAACGGTGTATATAAACTTACGTGCATAGAAATTGGCCCACTTAAAAATTTGGTCATTTTTATGTCTCGTATTTCCTAAACCTTTTGGCTGATTTAAGTGATTTTTTTAATATGGTATAGCCTGATTCTTTAACAATATCGCTGTCATAATATGCTTGCTAAACAGGTAAATTTTCATTGTATACCGGGTGTACGAATCAAACTGTGTTTTTTTCTCAAATTTAGGAACACCCTGTGGAATATTCTAGCATTTATAAAATACTTAAATTAAAACCCTACTATAGCCTCAGGTTTTCTTAACGTTCTGTTTTTTGATTCATTCGCTTATGTTGGATAATAAAAAGTTAGTTACTTTAACAACTAGACATATTTTTCATCAATACGTGTTTTTTTTTAAATAAGTATGGCAAACTTTAAGGGGTAATTCTGGATGAAAAAATAATGACCGTTTGCTTTATAAACATATGTCCGTAAATGCTTCGTTTCCGAGATACAGCATGTTAAATTTTTTCTTACAAACTGACGATTTATTTATTGCTCTAAATCCGGTTGAGATATGCAAATGAAATTTGGTAGGTTTTAAGAGCTAGTTATTGTGCATTTTTTGACATACAATTAAGAATTTTATATTCACCATTGAACTATCCTCAATAACTACCCCTTAAAACCTACCAAATTTCATTTGCATATCTCAACCGGTATTAGGGCAATAAACAAATCGTCAGTTTGTAAGAAAAAATTCAACGGCCTCTATCTCGGAAACGAAGCATTTGCGGACATATGTTTATAAAGCAAACGGTCATTATTTTTTCATCCAGAATTACCCCTTAAAGTTTGCGATACTTATTTAAAAAAACCATGTATTGATGAAAAACATGTCTAGTTGTTAAAGTACCTAACTTTTTATTATCCAACATAAGCGAATGAATAAAAAGACTGAACGTTAAGAAAACCTGAGGCTATAGTAGGGTTCTAATTTCAGTATTTTATAAATGCTAGAATATTCCACAGGGTATTCCTATTTTTGAGGAAAAACACAGTTTGATTCGTACACCCGGTATACAATGAATATTTACCTGATTAGCAAAAATATTATTACCGCGATATTGTTAAAGAATCAGGCTATAACCTATTAAAAAAATCACTTAAATCGGCCAACAGGTTTAGGAAATACATCAAAAATGACCAAATTTTTAAGTGGGCCGATTTCTATGAATGCACGTCAGTTTATATAAATACTAAAAATAGTTAGTTTGGTTTATGTAGATTTATTCTGTAAAAAGGATATTGAAACATTTACTAAATGGATATAAAATATTTCCATAGCAACATTTTTTAACAATTTGTTTTCTATAAAAACCTTCTCGTGAGTCAACTCACCTGAAAACCGGTTCTCTAATTCGTAATCAAAATGGTACATGTTCCAATTACTGTTAAGGGAATTTTTCCGGGATCTCATTGAAAGCGACTTCAAAAGACGCGCATAAATTTTTAAGAGGTCGTTAATTCTGACTTCATAATAAAAATTCCCAACCAGAGAACTTGTAAAAACTTTCGAACGAAACAAATATGAAAGTGTGCCTATAAAAACCTGGAGGAAAACTCTCAATGAACGAAACAACTACCTTGCAACACCGCGACGACCTTTCTTCATCTTAAGGGGTAACGCAAAACTAGGCACAATGCACGGATGATTATTGTAAACACTTGCTTTAAAAAATATTTTAATATGATATCAAACCAATTGGAGACGTACAATACTTAAGTGTACACAAAATACTTCAAGAAGTACTAAAAATAACTTTTTTGATAATACATATACCAAATTTTTGCCTATTTAGAAAACAGCTGTTTTCTTTCATGGTATATTGTTTATTTAACTATCGTCTGAACCTATATACTGTACAGAGTGGGCCAAACAAAAGTATCCACCTCGATATTTGGCAGTATTTATTAGATTTTAAGAAAATAAAAAAACAGGTCAATTTTTGATCGAAGGAGGACATATTTTTACGGTACAAACATCTGTCATTTGTCAACTCCCTCACTTCCACTTCTCCCACCCGTATTTTTAAATAGGGAATAGGGGTCGTGTGTTAGCTCATTTAAAAGGTTATTCAATTCTCTATTCAGTAATATCAACATTGACATAAACATTTATACAGGGTCTCCAAGAAAAGTTATTTTAAATTTAATTAATTGACACAAAAAGAAGAATGTATGTAATTTATTTAACTCAAAAAACATTTTACTGCTGACAGAAAACATAAAAAATGTTTATTTTATAAATAAATATTGTTTGTTGCTTAAATTCAATATTCAACCTACCAAGAGGCAGATGGGTGGAAGCTTGAACATTGAAATTGAGCGAAAAATAGTGTCTATTTATCAAAAAACATTTTTTTCTGTTTTGTGGCAGCAGTAGAATGTATTTTGAATTAAGTAAATTGCATACATTCTTCTTTTTGTGTCTATTAATTAAATTCAAAATAATTTTTCTTGGATACCCTGTACAAATGTTTATATCAAAAATAACATTGACAAACATTTATACAGAGTCTCCAAGAAAAATTATTTTAAATTTAACTAATTGACACAAAAAGAAGAATGTATGTAATTTATTTAACTCAAAAAACATTCTACTGCTGACAAAAAACATAAAAGATGTTTATTTTATAAATAAATATTGTTTGTTGCTTAAATTCAATATTCAACTTACCAAGAGGCAGATGGGTGGAAGCTTGAATATTGAAATTGAGCGAAAAATAGTGTCTATCTATCAAAAAACATTTTTTTCTGTTTTGTGACAGCAGTAGAATATATTTTGAATTAAATAAATTGCATACATTCTTCTTTTTGTGTCTATTAATTAAATTCAAAATAATTTTTCTTGGATACCCTGTACAAATGTTTATATCAATGTTGATATTAGTGAATAGAGAATTGAATAACCTTTCAAATGAGCTATCACACGACCCCTATTCCCTATTTAAAAATAAGTGGTGGGGGAAGTGGAAGGGAGGGAGTTGACAAATGACAGATGTTTGTACCGTAAAAATGTGTCCCCCTTAGATCAAAAATTGACCTGTTTTTTTATTTTCTTAATATCTTATAAATACTGCCAAATATCGAGGTGGATACTTTTGTTTGGCCCACTCTGTATATTAAATTCGCTTATTTTATTAGAAAATAGAGAAAATTGTATTCGAAAAAATATTTATATTATCTTATTTAATCCTACCCAATATCCCTATTATCTTATTATCTTGGAGCGATATTTCATGCTCTGTGAAGTGAGTTGGTGAGTACCATGGGGTGAAAATTGAGAAAGGTGAAACTCCAAGTATCAGACGACACCCAAGATACAGCATGGTTTGAGAATATTATAATTTTGAACGTGTAGTACTTTAGCTGTTATGGCTATTTGGAATAAACCGCAATTTTATTTGAAAATATAGAGATTCTCATAATAATGTAAAATCATAGATATGAGTTAGTGCAACTTAAACAAAAACGTTTAAATAAAGCTTTCTAAGGCTCGCCAAGGTACAGTTTCACAGCTTATCTACCAACATAAACTCTTGGTAAAGCCAGTTAGTTCAATACCACCTTCTTTGACGGACTGGCAGCTGGTTATCAAAATTACGAGGTCTCAGAGGCTTAGGTTGACGGTAGACAAATTTCAACTCTAGACAGGTAACATCAGAGGTGATGTGCTGAAGGATAAATCATTCAGCGATCGTCAATACGCAATAAGCCAAAAAAGTCAACAGACTTGGCTCTAGATGGTCTTAGTAGACTGCTTTGAAAGTCATCGGAGGTGAAAGAAATAGCAGTAGCGACTATTTAGAAGCTAAATGAGCGTTTAGAAATGTATACTTTGAACCAGTGATGAAAGCGCTAAAAAGAAAAGGTGTCCTTACCTTCATTAGCAAGTGGTCGAAAGCAGCAACACAGTTAATTATCCAAAGGTGAGGTTTACTTGAATATCCGGATGAGCTGACAGTATTATTTAAAGGGCGTTTTGCCAAGACCGTCATCGAACCAACGCAAATCGCTCTTAAAGAAGTGAATAATTAGTGTAAATCTAAAACCTAACGGTCAACCTGCAATAAAACATCGGTTGGTACCTACCTTTACCAAAAAAAATATATTACAAGGATTACATTTACCGGTGTGCTAACTGAGGTGGAAATTCCATTTGTAAGTCATGCCATATACGTAGGTGTAATATTTGACCAGGATCTGATGTGTCGCTCACATTAAAAATGTCACAGGGAAAGCTAAAATGGTCCTTGGCAGATGTAAACGTATGTGTGGAAACAAATAAGTCCAAAAATAAAACTTTAGTTATACATAAGGGTTATAAGGCCCATGATGACTTATGGTTTAGTAGCATGGTGGACCAAGACGTTATAGGTAAAGGCGATTAGGCTCCCTAGTAGTACACAAATGATGACTTGGTTGTGTATCACGGAAGCCATGAGAATCTGCCCTAGAGTTGCGTTAAAGGTGTTACCATGCTAACCACCGTTGAACATATTTATATAGGAAGAGGCCAGATCAACAGTACCCAGGCTAATAGAAGGTCAAGTTTCTATAAGCATAACGCAAGGATCTGTTTAAACAAGGCTATATCAGGAGATAAAGGCTGATCTCGTTTTGAACATTCCTATAGATCGAAGTGTTCAAATAAACACAAAGGGAAGACTGAGAGTCAGGTTCACCAGTTATCGAAAACTCAATTTGGTATACAGACTGCTCCAAAACTGATAGATACAGGGGCTGATATATGTGGCATAAGATCAAGAACAGATATCCGGTTCAGTTGGGAATATATGCCACCGTATTTCAGGCAGAAATTGCCGGTAATTACAAAGGTATGATATGAAGTAGAGAATGACTTTATCGTGATCTATTCCATCAGACAGCTCTAAAAGCCCTCAGTTCTATGCACGTGGTTTAAAAACTTGTGTGGTACTACTTGGGTATTTTATTTCAGGTTGGAAGTCGAGATAGATTGATACTGACCTGGATTCCAGGGTAAAAAGGCTACGTAGAAATGAGAAGTCTGATAAACTGTCCCGAGAAAATGCTGTTGGGCCTAGTTTGGGATAATTGGGCACAAAAAAGACGCCATTGATAAATGGGTTCAACAAAAGTCTTTACAATAGTTGTCGACCATAACTAGTGGAACACACGAGGATAAAGACAGAATAAGGAATTCATTAAATGACATTAAGTTTTGGGTCGATTTACTGACCACCTACAATCGAAACTGTAAGGGCGATAATTGAGCGGTTGACTGGACACTCTAGTCGAGATATAGGCTTGCCTAAAGAGGCTACTTGTCGGTTCTGTCTAGAAGATGAGAAAACCGGAAAAATCAAAAAGCATCGATCTATTTGAAAGGACTCCTCTCAAAGGAAGCTTATTACCAGACTACTGCTGGATAAAGAGCTTTAAGTGACAAAGAAAAGCACAATAGATATGTAAAGGTCGCAGTATGTTAGACCGAGAGCATTCCTAGTTTTAATCTGTAATTTGTATTGTAACTAGTATGAACATAATTTACTATTTTTACTGAGGATGAGCCACAGTTTAACTTTAATGTAAGTTTATTTTTAGTCCAGAGAAATAAGATTTTTCTCGTGACACATCCCCCTCCAGGCCGAAACCAAATTTTTTGAGTAGTATGGACATCTATATTAATGACCTTTATGTTTCCTGCAGCCGATTTTGATGATACACATAGTAATAAACAAATGAAGACCAAAAACAAAAAGTTAAGCATGTTAAACAAATTTGAGAGTAAGAAACTCATAAATCGTCTAAAAAATTTCAATATGGCGTTCGCTGAATATATGTCTATCCTTATTGGTTGCTTAGAAAATTGCAAAATAAATCATAAATTTTGAGTTTTTATAAATATTCATAACTTATGTAAAAATTAACTTGAACCATCTCATTACACGAATTGCTGAGACTTCTGGTGCTTAAATTATATTTTAAATTTTAAAGCAATTGGTCAAATAGTTTAAAAGTTATTTAATTTGTTTATCCCAAATTCATTTTTTTGCAACACTATAAGTCAGAAAATTATGAGGTTACAGTAACACTTCTGACAGTTTATGGAAGAAGAACACTTATACTATTGATTTAATTTAAAAAAAATGACAAAAAGTAGTTTTAAACAGTGTAAAATTATTTTGCAAACACACGTCGATTTTTTGTTTACCTATAAACCATTAGAATAACTTTTTAACCGTTACCCGTAGAAAAATTAATTTTCCGTATTTGGAAAGACTGAATTTTTATACACATTTAGAAAGAAAAACAATTGTTCTAGGACAATTAGGGAAGCAGTTACCCCTTCTTTTTTTAATTCATATGTTTTTGCAAAATAATTTTGCAGTATTTAGAATTATTTTTTGTCATTTTTTTTAATTAAATTATTGGTATAAATCTTCTTCTTTCATAAGCTATCCAAAGTATTAGTGTGACATCATCATTTTCTGACTTATAGCGTTGCAAAAAAATTAGTTTGGGATAAACAAATTAAATACCTTTTAAACTATTTGACCAATTACTTTGAAATTTGATAATTAAAAAATCATACAAAAGTAAAAACATTGTTTGTACAATGGTATAAAAAAAAGTTTATTAAAAACCATTAAAAGTCATCCAAAAGGATTCGCAAAACGTTTTCGATCTAGATCAGATCATCTTCGGTGCGTTCCGCTTAGTACATGAAACTAGCAACCTTATGAAATTGGTAACATCGAGAAATATGGTTTACATGATACTTATATGATATTTATAGCGACTCTAAGTCGATGTTAAAAGATTGAATGTGTTATGGGGAATTCTCACGACGAGGTCGAGGCGCGTGTTGAAGCGAGCTTCAAGTGGGTCCTAATTTAAACGTCGGCAAAGAGAGATATAATATATGTAATAGTGGAAAAGAAAGAGAACGCAGATACCCTAAAAGACGGTAAAATTAGTAATATTTACTTTATCTCACAATAAAACACTGAAAAACGTTTGTTTTTCTATACTTCCACAAAATTTATTACAACTATGTTATTACTACAGCTGTTTCGGCAAAGTGCCTTTCTGAAGTGATATATTTAACAATGTGTTTGCCTTTTTAAGTCTTTAACTGAAGAGGTTGAGGAGTGGGGAGCTGTTTGTCTCGAGTTGGTCATTCAGAATTATATCTGTATTTTTCAATTTATTAATTTCCATTGATTCTAAAAGTGATAGCTTAAGGCCTTTATTTTGAATTTGTAGAATTTGAAACTCTTCATTGAAAGAATGATTATGATCTAGAAGGTGAAGATCATAATCATTCTTTCAATGAAGAGTTTCAAATTCTACATATTCAAAATAAAGGCCTTAAGCTATCACTTTTAGAATCAATGGAAATTAATAAATTGAAAAATACAGATATAATTCTGAATGACCAACTCGAGACAAACAGCTCCCCAGTCCTCAACCTCTTCAGTTAAAGACTTAAAAAGGCAAACACATTGTTAAATATATCACTTGAGAAAGGCACTTTGCCGAAACAGCTGTAGTAATAACATAGTTGTAATAAATTTTGTGGAAGTATAGAAAAACAAACGTTTTTCAGTGTTTTATTGTGAGATAAAATGAACTTCCATCAAGTAACGGTCGAATCCATCAATTATTCAAATATTTACTTTGTGATAAAATGTCCCGAATATGTCCCGAAGAATACAGGCAACCAAAAAGTTGACCGCCCTCAGTGGTGGAGATAAAAATATTAGTTGGTTTTTTTAATTCTCACAATGATAAAAATTAGAACAAAACGTAGTGTGACCATAAAATTACCACGCCACTGATCATACCCTCGGCTGACGAGACATCCACACTATCCACAGGCTAATAAATTTTAGCATTTGGTGTTATTTTAAGGGTCATAAATACCAAATTTTGACAGAAATTTCTCTATCTCTCGTAGCGTTTAATCTTTTTCACGTTAGGTTGACTCCCGTCATAGATAGATAGATAGATACGTTTATTGACAATTTTTACATAGTAAACACTACATGTCATGTCACAATATACGTAAGTCACTTTTGTATACATAGGAAATAACTAAGAAATAATACAAGAACACATAATATAACATATACAGTGAAAAATAGAAATATAAAAATACAAAAAAACAACAACAATTCAGTTAGGTGTAATATAGTTTTCATAAAAACGACCACACTAGGAGCTCAAACAAACAAATTCCTCTATACTATAGAAACAGTGTTCCAGCAGAAAGTGTTTTGCTAATTTATAAAATTGTTCAGAATTCATTGCCTTAATATCAATATTTTTGTTTAGGTTTAAAAAACAATTATACAGATTATAATCTATTGTATTAAGTTGTGTAACAGACAATCTGGAATATGGTATAATGATATGACTTTTGTTTCTTGTATTATACTGATGTTGATCAGCATGTGTTTTTACATCTTGTATATTATTATGAACAGTTATCAATGTTTCAAATATATATATTGAAGGTAAAGGAAGAATGCCATATTTTTTAAACAAGGGTTTACAGCTGGCGCGATATTCCGCTGAGTCAATAATTCGGATTGCTGCTTTTTGAAAAGTGAAAACTTTATATGCATAGGACGAGTTTCCCCAAAGAAATATGCAGTATGTCAGGATACTATGAACCATTCCAAAATAAACTGACCTAAGAACATCTCGACTCACAGAAGTAGCCAACCTGCGCATAGCAAAAATCTGTGAGGCAAGCTTCTTACACAATGCTTCAATATGGTGCGACCAGTTCAACCTTGTATCCATAGTAACACCTATTAACTTGACTGGTTCAGATGGTTTAACCCATCTATCAGAACTAAATACTATTGTCTGTGTTTTCTGCTCATTTAACTTAAGTTTGTTACAGTTAAACCAGGATTTAGATTTTTCTAATATTTCCTGACTGTAATCAGTTTTACCTCTACATAATAAGGTTGTGTCATCTGCAAAAAGAACACAGTTGGTGTTATCCAACGCACTTGTTAAATCATTTATATATAACAAGAACAGCAGAGGTCCCAAGACTGATCCCTGTGGTACTCCAGTTGAAACTGGTAAAGGATTAGATTCTTGATTATTAAATGCAACAATCTGTGTTCTTCCTGTAAGATATGATTTTAAAAGTTCGTGTATGGTACCCCTTATTCCATAGTACTCCAATTTTATCAATAGTGTTTGACAAACAAATACAAAAATCATACAAAAGTAAAAACATTGTTTGTACAATGGTATAAAAAAAGTTTATTAAAAACCATTAAAAGTCATCCAAAAGGATTCGCAAAACGTTTTCGATCTAGATCAGATCATCTTCGGTGCGTTCTGCTTAGTACATGAAACTAGCAACCTTATGAAATTGGTAACATCGAGAAATATGGTTTACATGATACTTATATGATATTTATAGCGACTCTAAGTCGATGTTAAAAGATTGAATGTGTTATGGGGAATTCTCTATCTCTCGTAGCGTTTAATCTTTTTCACGTTAGGTTGACTCCCGTCTTCAGTTTTTATCTTTTTCTGTTACATTTTTCTATTTCACTCAGAATGTCGCAATACGCTGTCAGTTTTCCTCTTTAGGAGTGCTGAAAGGGCAACATGGTTCCCTGCTCGATAAGAACTTGTGGTTTTTGCCAGTTCAATGGATAGGGTCTGTGTCCATTGAACTGGCAGGAACCACAAGTTCTTATCGAGTAGGGAACCATGTTGCCCTTTGAGCACTCCTAACACATTCAATCTTTCAACATCGACTTGGAGTCCCTATAAATATCATATAAGTATCATGTAAACCATATTTCTCGATGTTACCAATTTCATAAGGTTGATAGTTTCATGTTCTAAGCAGAACGCACTGAAGATGATCTGATCTAGATAGAAAACGTGTTGCTAATCCTTTTGGATGACTTTTAATGGTTTTTAATAAACTTTTTTTTATACCATTGTACAAACGAAGTTTTTACTTCTGTATGATTTTTTCGAATTTTTAATTTATAGGCTTCATCACTATGATCAAATCTATTATCTATGGAAAAAACGGTTTTTCAAGCTCAATAATTCCTGTAATAGCTTCATTTATCATACTTGACTTTAGATGCATCAGATACTACTTGTTCATACGTTTCAAACTCATGTTTAGTGATCAAAATCGGTTAAGCCGTTTAGAAGGTATTAAGCTACAAGAGTATAATCCAATTAACGATTATTCTCGAAATGGTTTATGTAGTTGTAATGGTTACCGCTAAATTTGATCTGGCAACGGGCAATCCGAGTTTATTTACCGGCCATCCCAATATTTTTTTCAATCTATTTCGAAAAGAAAAAAAAAGCTAGTGTACATTCGATGGACACTAGATCATTTGGGAGGTAATGCGACAAAGGCGACAATTTATAAAGCCTAACGTATAATCGAGAAACATTGCATTCAACTTCATACATTTAATTTATAAATAACTTTGAAAAACTCCTGATACAAGAAAAAAACCGCTAAACGCCGTCAAAATGAGTAGCGCATAAAATATTCCAGCTAAAAAAGATCTGATATGTTGTATAACGTGGCTCGAAAATGTATTTTCATTTTGATGCAAGACAAAATTCTAGTTTTATTTTTCCATAATATTTGCTAAATTTGAAGTAAACGTGCCACAAAAGAGTTTCAAAATTCAAACTGTATCAAAGTTACTGTTTTGTGGCGCGTTTTACTTCAAATTGAGCAAATATTATGGAAAAATCTTTTAAAATAAAACTTAAATTTTGTTTTGCGTCAAAATGAATATACATTTTCGCGCCACGTGATATTCATATCAGATCTTTTGTAGCTGGAATATTTTATGCGCTACTCATTTTTACGGCGTTTAGCGGTTTTTTTTGCACGATTGATCATTTTTGACTGTTCACCGTGACAGATTTTACGTCAGTATGTGACATTTACTAGCAACTCGACGGTAAGTAATCCAACTCGACGGTAAGTACTTCAACTCGACGGTAAGTAATTCACTTACCGTCGAGTTAAAAAATCTCTTAATTTTAATTTATTTTTTGAAATAATAAAGAAAAGTAACGAATTATTTATTAATATTAAAACTTGTTAGGCCTATAAGCCAACATTTTTCTCTTCAAATACGCGATCAAAGTTGAAAACTTGGAAATATCAATGCCATCATAAAGAAAAACGGTGGATTTAATCATTGAATATTCTGCCCAGAGGCTTCCAGGAGCTTTCAACTGCGTATGTCTTTGAACGAAATATGCCAATAGAGTCTTTTCTTCGATTCTTAAATTCTTGCCTTCGCACCATTTTTTAAAACTTTGCTAGGTATTTTGATAACGGATTTTGGATTTTTCGGGAATAATTGCGGAACACCCTTCTTCCCAAGCCCGTTCAATTTCTTCAAATTCACTTTCGCTCATATTTTAATTTATAATAATCAAAATTGTACTTAAAATTATTGACAACTAAATAAAAACTCAATTCTCCATTGTTGTTATGCACCCTAGTTACTACCTAACAACCAAAGTATCTATCTTGATAAAATGAATGAAACTAGTCAATATGACGAAAATGTTTAATTTTATAATTTATAATTGTATCAATCGTGCAAAAAACGTTATAAGCATGTCGAACGTTAAGGGTAACCGATCTCAGACAATAATTGGAGTCGTCGCTCCGCTCCTCCTCCAAACAATTGTCTTCGATCGGTATAAAACCCTTACCGTTCTCCATACTTAATATACTATTATTCTTGTAAACCATACACATACTAAAATACCTAGCTCTTTTGATACATTATAATTTTTTTTAAGCTGCTTTGCTTTGCGGAACCCGTCTAGAAAAGTGCAACACAAATCTTCAGGCTGTTTCTGCTTTAGCGTCACAATCGCCGGTTTTAATATTGTCGCTACAGTTAGAATTTTGACAACTTTGGCAAGTTAATCTGTTGAAATAAAATTTAATTCTCCTAAAGATGTCTCACAGGACCTATAGCGCGTTTGTGGCAGATCCTTTAGCGAAAGATATCAAGAAGGATATCATAAGCATATATCACGAGAGGGGTGGAGGGATGGTCTTTTGTATAAGGAAACTTTATACTTGATGTTTATCGTTGGAGATCTGTCTTGGAGTCCTTATGATGGACAGGATAATTATTGTTATCCTCAGTAAACACGAGTATCAGCGTTTGTGTATAAAGCTTAAGCTGCCGGGCTATATGGCTAATTAATATTTGGTTGAATTTCACGAAAGTCCCTGTATGCTGAGATGAAGAATTTCTCAGTGGCTTTACAACAAATTTACTTTAGTTTATTTTGTTTATTTTCGTTAGTGTATACGTAATAAGTTACAACCATACTCATAGACAAGGCGGAAACGGCGGGTTCGTTGGGAAAAATATTCCCATGAGATATTTTTGCATAATCACATTCGTGAGACATCCCAGAATAAGGTTCAAGAAGTCGCCCACGTGAAAAGTGGGCCAATTTTTTTTAACAATTTTTTTTAATCAAATTGCAAAAATCAATATTTCTGGCCCGGACTATTTTTTTTAGGTTTTCTGGACCATTCTGGACAAAAAAGCTCTTTTATAATTTTTCTCTAAAGTTGATCTTTTTCGAGTTATAAGCAATTTAAAATTTGAAAATGGTCATTTTAGACTTAATAACTCGGTTAAAAATTATTATTATGAAAGTCAGAAAGTGACTCGCCGCTACATGATCCTGAAGAAATCTGTGTCATTAATTTACTACTAAGCTGTTATTTTTAATTAAAAACAATGAGCGGTTAGATCGTATTGACGCCGCTGTAAATGTGAGTGCGAGTGAGATGCACAATTGGACTGCTGGAATGGCTTCTCTCTCGCACTCAGAATTTACAGCGGCCGCACACGTGCATGGCGCTTATTATTATTACTTAAAAATAACAGCTTAGTAATAAAATGATGGCAAAAATTTCTTCAGGATCTTGTAGGGGGGGCTTTAAACTTTGATTTAGTCATATATTGACTTTCATAATAATAACTTTTAACCGAGTTATTAAGCCTTGAAAATCGCCATTTTTCGTTTTTTTCAATTTTAAATTGCTTATAAGTCGAAAACGATCAACTTTAGAGAAAAATTATAAGAGACCTTTTTTGTCCAGAATGGTCCAAAAAATTAAAGAAAAAATTGTTCGGGCCAAAAATATTGATTATTGCAATTTGATTAAAAAAAAAATTGTTAAAAAAAATTGGCCCACTTTTCACGTGGGCGACTTCTTGAACCTTATTCTGGGATATCTCACGAATGAGATTATGCAAAAAAATCTCATGGGAATATTTTTCCCTTTGAACCCGCCGTTTTCGCCTTGTCTATCAGGACATCTCTTCAATATTCTCTATACAATAATAATATATTCATTTTTTCGCTCGACCAATTGTTGGCGACCTTTTTTCGTAGATCCATTCCAGACTTAAGGCATTTTGCTTGTCCAATTTAAAAACAATGCTTGGTTCACCTATTAAAGATATTGTAAAATCTTCTTTTTCTTCAAGTGTCATTTTTTATGGAAAGTTGGAGATCATCATGGCTATGCTGACCATGTTGACTGCCGCTCGAAATAGTTCTGTACTGATGAATTCAAACCATTCCCTCAAATTCTGCATTCCCAGAATGCATCGACTTGCTTGAAAATTTGAGAATAAGTAGTGGATAGTCCAAGGATCAAAATCTATATGATGCCGAAAGGCGCTTTTACCATGGGGTGGTTACCACCCCATCTCGGTGGGTGGAAATTTTTTATTATATTTTGACCGCAAAAGTTGATAAAAACATTCATTTTAAGCAAAAAATGCTCTATACATTTTTTGATAAAATTAACAGTTTTCGACTTATTCACTATCGAAAGTGTTAGTTTTATATCGAAAAAATCAATGCTTTTCGATATTACACTCATTTACAATTCACTCAATTTTTGCCGTAGAAATTTTTTTTAATCCAATTTCTTGGGAATTAAATAACCTAAAATTTCATATTTAAACATTTTTTCGTATCTCTGATGCTAATCTTTCTATTCTGAAGAAAATGGCATTTTTTACCAAACTACAAAAATTTGTTATTTGCTTTTAACTCCAGTTTTTTTAAAACTAATCACTCTAAGCCAGTCAAACATCTGAAATCTATTAATAACACATAAATAAAGAAGTATGAATAAGGCCAATGACTAAAAACACCGCTAACTTACATTATTATGCTTCCAATTAGTTTGCTCCTCTTTATTTCAAAAAAATATATTGATTTTTTAACCGAAACTTTTTTATTTCTTACCCTAGAAAGTTTTTTAAAAAAGAATTTTGTAGGTTATGACAAGATATATAAGGCTCAAATCCTTTTAAAATCCTCAGTCGCAAAAAAAGGTATCTTTGAACAGGGTTGGTAAAGGTGGCTTTTGCATGTTATAATAAGATTTAATTGTCAATAACTCACTCAATTTTTGACGTAGAAAACATTTTTTACAAGCCAAGTTCTTGGAAATTAAATAAGCTACAATTTTATATTAAAACATTGTTTCGTATCTCCGACGCTAATCTTTCTATTCTGAAGAAAAGGGCATTTTTTACCATACTACAAAAATTCGTTATTCGCTTTTAACTACATTTTCTTTTAAACTAGTCATTCTAAGACGGTCAAACCTCTAGAACCCATTAATAATACACAAATAAAGAAGACCAAATAAGGTCAATGACTAATTTTAATTAGGGTGGTAAGTATGGATAAGTTTCCGATCACTTTTTCGCTGAAAAAATGGGGACTGACATTCTTTTTATTATAAGTCACTTAATTTTTGAGCTAGGAACTATTTTTTTATTTCTGGAGATAGATATTTTTAAATACTTTAAATTAGTTTGAATAAGTTCTCCTCGAAAAATGCATAGTTTTCCCGTCTTTTGACTTTGAAACTACAATATTTATCATTTGACGAAGAAGAGCTAACATATAATGAATTATAGTTCAATTACTATTCGTCTTAAAAAAAATAAAAAAAAGTTTTGTTTATTTTTTCAAAAGATACATTTTTGTTAAGCCAAAGTTGTTTTGGTAAAACAATAACTTTTTGAGCTATTAGCAGAAAACTGATTAACATTTATTTTTTCGATATAAAACTAACAATTTCGATAGCGAATAAATCGAAAATTATTAATTTTATCAAAAAAAGTATAGAAAGTTTTTTGCTTAGAATGATTGTTTTACCAATTTTTGCGGTCAAAATAAAATAAAAAATTTCCACCCCCGCGATGGGGTGGCAACCACCCCATGGTAAAAGCGCCTTTCGGCTTCATATAGATTTTGATCCTTGGTCTGTTCACTACTTATTCTCAAATTTTCAAGCAAATCGATCCATTCTGTAAAAATTGCGAGGTTTTGTCCCATTTTAAGCTTCATTACTTGGACTATAATATTGGCATTGCGAACTTTAATTTTTTGACTGGTTTTGTAGTCCTCTGATTTAAAATCATACGAACAGACATTCTTGTACACTTCCAATATTAATACTACGACTACGATGCACGATTAGACGTCTAATAGAACACAGACACATCACTCTTAAAAATTTTGTATTTTGTATTATTGTAACCTTTTGTGTACTTTTCAGGATTTTAAAGACAACAATGTTGTAGATAAAACGTGACTTTTTTTATTTTTCGAAATATATTTGAAAATGTCCAATAGACCACCCTCGAGCATTGGTCCAATATAATTTAGAGAAAAGAGAACTTCCTACAAGTATTTCAAATATAAACGTTCGTACTGTTAACTTCTCTATATTTGGTTTTGTTGAAAGACTATGGTACTGTCGTTTGTACCAAAAACAGGAAAAAACGTTTCAATGTTATCATCTTGACATGACATTAATAATGTTGATGAAGAATGCTCTACATCTGTATGTTTCAGTTTCATCATTCAATGTTGCTAGAAATTAGTCCTGTCGCCAGGGGGGGTACAACGGCCTCCTTTATTCAGATGGACTTACCCAAGTTTTTTTCATGTATTTTGACCCGTAGAATACGAATTTTTTGGGTAACAGTTGATCCGGATGTCGATAAGATTGTTATTGACCAAGAACTTGAGGAATTACATAACCGCGATCTCTCGCAAAACAAAACATTTTTTGGTATTTTTTGGGTCATTCTAAGCAAAACATGTTTCTACAATTTTTTTCGTAGGATGGCTAGTTTTCGAGATAATCGCGGTTGAACTTTCAAAAAATCGAAAAATTGCAATTTTTGAACCCGAATAACTTTTGATTAAAAAATAAAATAGCCAGTCTGCTTACCGCATTTGAAAGTTTAAGTCAAATTATATCGGTTTTAATTATTTGCATTGCTAAAAATTTATTTTTTTATTGTTTAACAAAGCTATAAACACATAGTGTTTCCCGTGCCTTTACATGCATTTTAACGCATGCTACGTAGAAATAGCCTCGATTGCACTAGTACCTATTCTACCTACTCGTTAGATTTTAAATGAGAAATCATAGAAAACATCACTCACGCACTAGGTGTTTGTAGCTTTGTTTAACAATAACACAATAAATTTTTAGCAATGCAAATAATCAAAATCGATATAATTTGACTTGAACTTTTAAAGGCGCTAAGCAGAATTGCTATTTTATGTTTTAATCAAAAGTAATTCGGGTTTAAAAATTGCAGTTTTTCGATTTTTTGAAAGTTCAACCGCGTTTATCTCGAAAACTGAGCATCCTACGGGAAAACTTGTTAGAACATTTTTTACTTAGAATGATCCAAAAAATACAAAAAAATGTTTTGTTTTGTGAGAAACCTCTGTTATGTAATTCCTCAAGTTCTTGGTCAATAACAATCTTATCGACATCCTGATCAACTGTTACCCAAAAAAATTCGTATTCTACGGGTCAAAATACATGAAAAAAACTTGGGTAAGTCCATCTGAATAAAGGAGGCCGTTGTACCCCCCCTGGCGACAGGACTAAATACTAAACGCCGCCTATTAACTATTTTTTATGGAATTATCAATGTAGCTAGCCTAATTGCGTTTATTATTACTACACCATCAAAGCAAGAATCTATAAAGCAGCAATTAGACCTACATTGACATACACGGCGGAGACAAGACCTGACACATCTAAAACGAGACGACTACTAGAATCAACAGAGATGTAAGATAAGAAGATCATGCAATGAAAACATAAGAAGATCATGCAATGTAGAGGACATAAATGGATGGGTGACAAAACGGAAACAGGAGTGGAACGAACACATTAGTAGAATGACAGAGGATAGGATAGTACGAATAGCACGAGATAAGTCACCAAATGGACGAAGAAGTATTGGCAGACCACGAGAAAGATTGTGCGATAACCTAAACAATTTAGGAGGCTAATATTGAAGAAGAAACAGGCTTTAAAGCCTACATACGAGAAGTAAGAAGAAGAAGACAAGAAGATTACTAGACAAAATAATATAGATGTAAATTTTAGCAAAAACCTTTTCCCTCAATTCTCTCAATTTTTTCTGGAACCCTCCAATTTTATCTGATACCCTCCATTTTTTTCTGACTCTTAATTTATTTTAATGTCGATTCGATTCAAATTCTCTGTTTCACCCAGGTATGACAATACCAAAAGGCACCGTTAGGAAAATATTCCAATTTACGGTTCAGAGAACTTCTATGAATCGAGTCTTTGTACTCTAAGTGCATTAGTAAAATAGAAAATCTACGGTTTCGTTTTGATTTAAATTTGTCTCCTGCCATTCCCCGATAGTACTATTTCTAGGTCTACCCGTTGTCAAGGAGGCTCTGCAGAAGAAAAATTCACACCAACACGTCCGTAGTTTCTCGGTATAAAATAAACTATTTATACCGCAGTATGGTTAGAACGCCCTCTAACGGGAAATAAGTGAAATGAATGTCTACTTGATTCAAGTTCTCTGTTTAACCCAGGAACTTGAATCGAGTCGACATTCATTTCACCTATTCCCCGTTAGAGGGCGTTCTAACCATACTACGGTATAAATAGTTTATTTTATACCGAGAAACTACGGACGTGTTGGTGTAAATTTGTCTTCTGCAGAGCCTCCTTGACAACAGATAGATCCAGAATTAGTACTATCGGGGGATGGCAGTAGACAAATTTAAATCAAAACGAAACCGTAGGTTTTCTATTTTACTTATTTTTTTTTATTTTCGAGAAGAACTGGATTGATTTGGCTACTTTTGATTTTGCAATATTTGTATAAGTCTAAGGCCCGGTTGTTCGAACGCTAATCAACAATGATCACTATCAAATATTTAATTACTGTCACAACTGTCAATGTCAACTTTGATTGGGTTGCTGAAAACATAATTATTGATTACAATTTATGATATTAGTTAATCAATTATATTAATAATTGTTATGTTAATTGATTAACTAATCTCATAATTATAATCAATTATGTTTTCAGCAACCCAACCAAAGTTGACATTGACAGTTGTGACAGTAATTAAATATTTGATAGTGACCAGTGTTGATTAGCGTTCGAATAACTGGCCCTTAAGGTACGATTCTGACATCGACGGCAGACGGCAACTTCAGACGTCAGTTACAGTTGTTACCATGACATACGTATTTACTTTGCACTATTAACTTGTATAATTATATATTATATTATATTATTATATATTATATATTATATAACATATAATATAATATATATTATAATATATTATATATTATACATTATATATTGTATTATAATATAATATATATTATAATATATTATATATTATACATTATATATTGTATATTATATACTATTAGCAACTGACGTTCTGCCTGACAGCAATTGCAGTTAGATGTCGGAATCAGTCTCATACAAATTAATAGTGCAAAGTAGTGATGTCTGTCATGGCGACAACTCTAACTGCCGTCTGCAGTTGCCATCTGCCGCCATGATCTGCCGCCTACCGTCGATGTCGGAATCGTACCTTGCAGATCTTTACAATATCCCATTACATATCAAATTTTATTAGTTGTATGGGAAGTGTGTAAAAAATGTGCTCCTTGCTCAATAGTAGGGGAGCAAAGTATGCTAAATGTGCAGTCACTCGAGCGTTATGGGGACCTATTGGGTTGTGAAGAGTAGGTCCTAAGACTTAAGACCAAAAAAAGTTAAGTAAAGTTTTCCATTTTAGTGGGGACTTTCTATTTTTAATTTAATTTTCCATTTCCAACAATCGTTTTTTTAGATTATAGCGCCATCTATCCATAATTCGAAAAAATGTTTCGAATAAAAACTTATTTTTACGTAAGAAATCCAAATCTGCAATAAAAATGGGGGTTCCCATTTAAGATTTTTAAGTAAACCCCCACCCCCGTGGGGGTCGTTTTTGGTGTCATTTGATAGATTTTTCAAAAACATTGAATAAGTGTATTTTTCAGTTTTTTGATCTGATGTTCATTTTGCGTTCCACTTTTTAGTTAAATTTCCCATTTCCAACAATCGTTTTTTCCGATTGTAGCGCCATCTTTTCATAATTCGAAAAAATGTTTTGAATAAAAGTTGCTTATTTTTACGTAGGGAATCCAAATCTGCAATAAAAATTTGGGGGTCCCATTTAAGATTTTAAAGTAACCCCCCACCCCACCTCCGTGGGGAATCATGTTTGGTACCATTCGATAGGTTTTTCAAAAATATTTTGAAAGTGTATTTTACAGTTTTTCGATCTGATGTTCATTTTGCGAAATATCGCGGTGTTTGTATTTAAAATTTTAAATTTACCCCCCACCCCTCTCCGTGGAAAGTCGTGTTTGATATCATCCTTCGATAGATTTTTGAAAAATATTGAGCACGTATTTTTTAGTTTTTCGATCTGTCATTCATTTCGCGAAATATTCGCTTTTTTCTTGTGAAACTTTGGGACTCACCCATTTCCTTACGTCCCGCTCAAATCGTCAGATTTTTAAAATATACATTGGTTTGCATGTACTTAACTTACCTTATCTTAATCTGACGATTTTGAGTTTTTCTAAGGATAGATTTTTTTTCGGTCCCCTCTTACCGAACTCCCCTGCATTAAGACCCAATATATGGTAGAATTACATTTTCAGGGTATAAGGTTTCTCCCCATGTAATAATCTGACGCGCTCGAGTAACTGCAAAAACCCACGCTTGTGCTCCCCTACCACAAGAATATCTCTACTTTTAACAATATCGAAAATTGATATACATAAAAATAAAAAATTTAAAAAAATACATACCTACATAAAAATGTTTATAATTAAAATAATTTTAAAACATTGTTTATTTACAATAAAAAATAAAACTTTTTTTCAACATTTTGTCTGCGATAAAGTTGAAAATTCAAGTTTGTGCGTTATTGCAATACATTTTAATAATTATAAAATTAATGAAACCATTCTAAATATAATATTTAGATCAAACAAAGTGCCAAAAACATGGATTTCATGGGAAACGTAAAATAGTAAATCGACTCGATAATAATTATTGCTTAATATGAATCTCTTTTTAACACAGAATACCCACACATTCAACTAGCCACAATGTGACCACAAATTTATCAGAATACTAACGACACATAACTCTTGACAACACACAATAATATTCATCCGCAGATACCTGACAATGATATGGTATTACCCACTAAATTTAATCAAGCTGGCTTGGATCTTCACCATAGCCGTCTTCGATATAATAAAAGGACCGAAACCACTACGTTTAAGGGTTACTCAAGACGAAGCGGGGCCTGTAAAAAGGGGAGGAAAAGGGGTTATTTACGCCCTCATCAGTTTACAATGACCCTGTTGGATTTTCAGGGGAGGCTTTTATTATTGTTGTTCAAGAAGAATATAATTATTGTGAGTTTGCCTTCAATTTATAGAATGTAATATTTTGTGACTGTTTTACACTTCTCTATAGCGGAGAAGTAAGAGTATAACTTACTGAGTACAGGTTTTACAATATGCAAAAAGTTTTATGCATCCGCCAGCTAGGTATCTCATTAAGAACTAAAATACTTAAGTGCTATGTTTTTTCCACCTTGCTGTGTGGTGTTGAAGCCTGAACAATGACAGAATCAACACAAAATAGAATCCAAGCATTCGAACTCTGGTGTTACCTTAAAATGCTCAGAATATCCTACATGGGCCATACGACAAATTCGGAAGTCTTGCGGACGATGAACAAGAAAACCGAGCTTATGCTTATACAGTATGTCCCTGTAAGTTGTATCTATAATATGGAAAACTTTTTTGAAGTTATACTTCTTTAGGCGCGATATGAGGGTGCATTTTAATAGGATTAAAACCTTCAATCTGGGCGCAGTCGCATTATAACTTTGTTCTGGTTGGATGTTCAAATGACATGTCAAAAATTATTCAATATGGCGGCTGTGGCACAGCTGTGGTTTGATTATTTATTGTTGTTGCGTTTTGAAATTTGTGGGAAAAGAAACAACAAACAAAAGTTAGTTAATAGTTATACTGCCTTTTTAAATAGTTTTCATATATATTTTTGGACTTTTGGACTATTTTGAAAACGGAAAACGGTAATTATACATTTGGATTAGGTTGGAATAAATTTATTTTCTCAAGAATGGGGATTTTAGAGCGAAATCCGAAATTAGGTCCGATTTTTATTTTTAAATTATGATTTTTTGGCGTAGCTTTATTTATCTAGTAGGTAAGTAATGCTTTGATTTACCTACTTAATTTGATTACCAACAAAAGTTCTACCAATCTTCATCTAATATATTGTTTTCTTACTGTTTTGTTATATTTTAATATTTTCTTCCACAAAAATCAAACTACATAATTTGATTAAATTCAGAACCACTGTCAAACGGTAAAACGTTCAGTTGCCCTATTTTCCACATGACAAATAATGTGTAATTGGATGAGTGAGTCTAGGCTTCGATTACGAATCAAAGCGCCCCCAAATTCGCGGGTTCGAATCCCGATGCAAGTTTTTATTTTTTTATTTTTGAAGTTTTACTTCTTTAGGCGCGATTTCATTGAGGGTGAAATTTTATTAATCTGCGCGCATGCGCACACAGGCAGTATGGAGTTCGTTACTAAATGTTTTAATTTATGTATTTATCAGTCCAGAAAAGGTGTAGAAAGAATATATTACACTAGGTTCGCTTTCAGATGCAGTAGAAATAAACAAACCAAGACACGTTAAATGCCACTAGGAGCACAACCGAATCATAATTTACAATGTATAAACTTTGGAAATCATGATTTTGGATTTACAATGTATATAAATTGTAAATTATGACTCGGTTGTGCTCCTAGTGGCATTTAACGTGTCTTGGTTTGTTTATTTCTACTGCATCTTGAAAGCGAACCTAGTGAGTATTTTTAAATATAGTTTTCTACAAACGTGTTAAAAATGCAATTAATTTATAGCACTCCATAGGAGCGTTAAAAATGCTACTTTAAAGCATTAGTGCTTTAAAATTTTTAGTAGTGAATTGTCAAATTGTGAAACGTCAAAATATTTATATTTCATTTATTAACATTAAGAGGAAACAGTAGCGATCAACAGGTAGCGAAAACGCGTTCCAAGATTGCGGCTGTAATTTTGAATATTTTTTCGAGATATTTGGCACACGTATTCGTAATATAATAAAGAATGGCGGTACAGAGCCCAATTTGAAAAATATATTAATATGTGGAAATTACTCTGTAATTAAATACAATATTAAAAAAATGAGCCTGTACCGCCATTAAGATGAACAAAAAAATACACTTTCTTCAAATAAACTGTTTTATCCGATGCCTAGATTTTGTGTCATTTTGGAACTACTAAAATTTTTTATTTCATTAGTAGTTCCAAAATGCCACAAAATCTAGGCATTGGATAAAAAAGTTTATTTGAAGAAAGTATATTTTTTTGTTCTTCTTAACGGCGGTACAGGCTCGTTTTTTTTAATATTGTATTTAATTACAGAGTAATTTCCACATATTAATATATTTTTCAAATTGGGCTCTGTACCGCCATTCTTTATTATATTACGAATACGTGTGCCAAATATCTCGAAAAAATATTCAAAATTACAGCCGCAATCTCGGAAGGCGTTTTGGCTACCTGTTGATCGCTACTGTATCACCTTAATAGATATTAATAATACCTATTTACGAATGTTTCTTCTAAAATTTAGGAATATATTAATTTTATAATACATTTAAGTATGTAGTAATTTTCTTTACAATTTTTACTTACCTATTTGTTTTTGTTTATAGCTAATATCTTGCAATATCTACCTTGTCTAGCAAGTGTCTGCGTAGGCTAGCGCTATGTGTATCTACTTACGGACCTGTTATTTAGTACTTGGTTGGATTCCCCCATAAGGAAATTTTTTTTGTTTATTATTAATGGTTATTGACATCTGAGATTATTATATGAACTTAAAAATGATTAAAAATAATTAAAATAATTAACCGGGATGTTGCCCAACTATTTACCGAGTTGCAAATTTATAATAATTGCCTATTTCAAAATGCACTTATGAAATGAATTTTTCTTATGCACAAATGCAATAAACTGTTTAAAGTATATTATTTATTTTTAAGAAATCATATAATAGAAGTATAACTTCTTACGTGCGTACAAAGTACACACACATTCTTTTTTATTAATAATTTTACGAAAAAAAGTTATTCTTCATAAAAAGCTCTGCATGGTCCAAAACCTAAGATTCAACCATCAAATATCAAATTTTATGAATATTATACGAGGTATGTCAAAAAGTTTTAATTTCATTCAAGAGTAATAGTCTAAGAGCTAGTGAACCCTCCGACTAACGGTCGTCCTGTAAGGCTAGAAATTTTTCTAGTGATAATTCATAGCACACCAAGGCTAAAAACCATGACCTGGCAGGCATCAGCGGTGCACGTGTATCTACCAGGTGAATCGAAAAGTGCAAATTTAGGGGGTAATATAAACTTTCTCCTGTAAGGTTTAAATTTAAGTATGTGTTTGAGTAAGTCATTTAGAAGAAATGTGTACAATGACAGGCGATTCTGAAGAGCATAAGACCTTGCCAGGCGAGGGGAAAGATTAGGGGTTTTTCTTAAAATTATTCTTTTTGCATCGAACAAATTTTTTTTAGGTTTTTTGAATCATTCCAAACAGAAAAGGTCTTTAGTGATTTTTCTCTTAAGTTAATAGTTTTTGTTATATAAGCGATTAAAAATTTTGAAAATTGCGAAATCGGACATTTTAACCCTAAATCGGACATTTATCTAAAAATTTCAATGTTGCCAAGGTACGTAGATATTCTTTAAACATTGATTGATGAAATCCCGAAGAGTTTTTTGCAATAAAATATCGAAAACCCCTTTAATTTTTTAATTGCTAATCAAGCGGGCGCGACACTGTAGTATAAGTAAGGACGTTTGAGTTTGCATAAATTCATTATCTCGAGAATTGGCAAATTTCAAGAGAAATCCTCAGACAGGTCGATTTTTATTTTTGAATTAGGACTTTTTTTCATATATATATAATACTAGTGACGCCATCCATCTGGGCGTGATCACGTAATCTATGATTTTTTTAAATAAGAGTAGGGGTTGTGTGATAGCTCATTTGAAAGGTTATTTAATTCTCTATTCAGTAATATAAACATTAACATAATTATTAATACAGGGTGTACAAAAAAATTTTTCGTGTATTTGTCAAATTTAATCAAGTTAATTAAGTTAATTTAATAAAAAAAATTTTTTTGTTCACCCTGTATAAATAATTATGTTATTGTTTATATTAGTGAATAGAGAATTAAATATCTTTTCAAATGAGCTATCACACAACCCCTACTCTCATTTAAAAAAATCATAGATTACGTCATCACGCTCAGATGGATGACGTCACTAGTATTATATATACGCCAAAAAGTCTTAATTTAAAAATAAACATCGACCAGTCTGAGGATTTCTCTTGAAATTTGCCCATTCTCGAGATAATGAATTTATGCCAACTCAAACGTCCTCACTTATACTACAGTGTCGCGCCCGCTTGATTAGCAATTAAAAACAAAGGCGTTTCCGATATTGTATTGCAAAAAACTCTTTGGAATTTCATCAATCAATGTTTAAAGAGTATCTACCTACCTTGGCAACCTTAAAAATTTTAGATAAATGTCCGATTTAGGGTTAAAATTGGCCGATTTCGCAATTTTCAAAATTTTCAATCGCTTATATAACAGAAACTATTAACTTAAGAGAAAAATCACTTAAGATCTTTTCTATTTGGAATGATTCAAAAAACCTAAAAAAAATTTGTTCGATGCAAAAAGAATAATTTTAGGAAAAACCCCTAATCTTTCCCCTTGCCTGGCAAGGTCTTATGCTCTTCAGAATCGCCTGTCATTGTACACATTTCTTCTAAATGACTTACGCAAACACATACTTAAATTTAATCGTTACAGGGGAAAGTTTATTTCACCCCCTAAATTTGCACTTTTCGATTCACCTGGTAGATACACGTGCACCGCTGATGCTTGCCAGGTCATGGTTTTTAGCCTTAGTGTGCTATGAATTATCACTAGAAAAATTTCTAGCCTTACAGGACGACCGTTCGTCGGAGGGTTCACTAGCTCTTAGACTATAAAGTAGCTTTATTTTTCACTATATTGATAATTGCTATTATGAAAAGTTGTTTGAAATTAAAAACTATATTTTAATATGCAATTACATCCTTCTAATTGAAAAAATTTTTCTTTGAAAAATTATGGATAACTAACATTATTTTCAGTCATTTCAATTCTGATAACTCTTTTATTATTAACTTTACGAAAAAAGTGATTCCTAGTAAAAAGTTCTGCATGGTCTAAAACCTAAAATACAACCATCTTATGTCAACTTTTATCAATTTTGTACGAGGTATGTCAAAAAATATGAATTTCGATTAAGAGTAAATTACCTTTATTTCTCACAATATCGAAAATTGTTATTATACAAAGTTATTTAGAATTAAAAACTATGTTTCATCCATTGTAAATATCCACGCAAAAATTCGGTTCTATTACGATTAAATAGCTTCAAATACTTCTCAGAAACACCAATTCGTTGATATTTTTGAACGATTGTGAGCTCTCGCGGCACCCACTTTGCACAGAGGTTTCGCATACCCAAATATTCATGCACAATATATTCAACACGTTCCTTTTATATCTTTACAATCAGCTTTCTCCAACAACTTCACTTTATGGTCATCCAAAATTATTTTGTGGACTTTTTTTATGTTTTCATCGGTAACAGCCTTTTTGGGGCGTCCACTGTATGCATCGTCCTCGGTGCTTATTTCCCCTCTTTTAAACTTAGCAAACCATTTCTCAATGGTTGATTTTCCTGATGAAAACTCTGAATATTGTTTATCAAGCCAAGTTTTGGCTCCAAAGGTATTTTTTTCGCCAAAAAGCAATCAATTATTAAGGTACGAAATTACTTTTTATCCATTTTTTTTTTAACTAACATAAGTTGCTTCACCTAAAATGCTATATCTTTTAAACTAATAGTTAGACAGCTGTCAAATTTATAAACACATCTTTTGAATGTTAGGGCTGACTAAAAATCATATGGATTTAATACCAGTAGCGCCATCTATGTGTCAGCCTACCAACTTTTCAGCCCGCCGATTATATTATTATATATCTATCTCCAGATATCAGAAAACTCTTTTTAATTTAAATAACCAATGTTTTGCTTCTGATCTTACAAATTAAACATTGTTTCTTGAAACTTTCCAAATATTTTTTTGAATTTTAACACCTTGTATATCAAAAACTACTAGCTTTGTCTATTTAATTTTGACAGAGATATAGGTTTTCATTTAAAAACAAATCGACGACGTCGTCACGACGTCATGGTGGCGTCATCATAATATGTCCCAGGCCAAGGACATCCAACTATACAGATATCAGTACACACTCCAATTCAAGTTTTTCAGTAGAAGTCAGTAAGTAAGAAGTAAGACGTAGAAGGTAGAAACCGTAAATAATAATAACCATGTATAACGTAACAATTGGTAATGACTCAAGTGAACGCCTAAGTTATCTTGTATATCTGAGTACTGATATTAATGAAAGCTGGAACCCTAGTACAGAAATAAAAAGTAGAATTGCCAAAGCAAGAACAAGCTTTACAACTTCGAATAAGAATGGTTCGATGTTATATATTTCCAGTACCTACTACTTTACGGGGTTCGGGTTGAAGCATGGACCCTGACAGAATCGCTTTTATAAAACCTAGAAGCAATTGAAATGTGGGTCTAGCGCCGTATTCTGAAGATCAGTTGGGTAAAAAGAGTCCCAAACGAAAGGGTTTTGCAACGTTTCAATAAAAGTTATGAAGTAGTGAACACAGTTAAAGGGCGTAAATTGGAATACTTTGATCATATAAAACGTCACCCAAAAAAATATTACATTGTCATGCAAGGTAACATAATGGGAAAAAGAAGTGTGGGTAGACGTACAACTTCTTGGCTTAAAAACCAACGCCAATGGTTTGGGAAATCTAGCACTGAACTATTTCGTGCGGCTGTAAATAAGACAATGATTATTAATATGCTGGGCAACATGAGAGCCAACGATCGACAAGCGGTCTCGGCACCTTAAGAAGAATAAGTAGAAGTCATAAGTCATGCAGTATACTTTTGTTTAATAAGTTCATACATCCTGTTTTAAATTTCTCGTTTTTCTCTTAACAGCAAGTCCGTTACTGACAGGGCCGGGTGGATGTTTAGGGTGGTTTCGGTCCTTTCGTGAACACAAGTCAAGAATTTATGCCGATGTGTAAGTTGATAGCAATGATCCTAAAGGAGTGAGGACTATAAGGACTCGTAAGGATCTTGGCTTGTATTAAGGATTACGAGGTGGTTGATGAGTTGTCCTGGCCAAGGATATTGGCTGTAAGACGCTCAAATTATTCCGTTGTTTTGGAGAGGATGCAATATTATTTTAGTGTGAAAGGTTTACATAATATATCCACTGTAACTGTGTATGAGATGCCTAAAATGAATTAAAAGATAAAATTTACGTACTAAACGTGTAATATAAATAAATACACTGCGAGGCATAAGTTAAGGATATAGAATATACAATATGCCCCAAAATAAAGTATAGCGAACTGAAAGCTATTGATCACAGATGCCATGAAGAGATTCAAGTATTTTGGATAAGTCAAAACAATATTTGACGTTTGCTCACAAAAGTGGTGTAACAATTATATTGATGATGGTTTTAAGTGCTCAAGAAAAATCCTTTATTATTGTTGAGACCTATTTTCGCTCATGATGGGTCTAGTTTAAAATTTGTTTCCACGAGGTTTAAAGAACGTTTCAACAAACGATCTCCTACAAAGCGCAGCATATTGTTGCTTGTGATGATATTTAGACGTACTGGTTCCATACTTACCCAACGAAAAGGAAGATCTGGAAGCAGGAGAACCTCAAGGGACAACAACAATATGGGAAGGATTCTTGATAAAATCTTGGCTTCTCGATATTAAAAGAAGATGCACTTTTTAGTAGATATTTACGCAAAGAATCATAAAAACTATGTGCAATTTAGCTATCCAAAAAATGTATTGAATTAAATTTTATAGCTCAGAAAATAATTTGACTGAAAACTAACTGACTCAATTGAAGCTTACAATGGGATAAGACAGGGAGATTCCCTGAGTCCTCTATTGTTCAACCTGATCATAGACGAAATAATAAAAAAAAGTAAGAACAAAAAAAGGATACCAAATGGGAGAAAAACAACTTAAAATAATCTGCTATGCGGACGATGCAATACTAATCTCTCAAAGTGAAGATGATTTACAACGTATGTTGCACGAATTTAATATAACCGCTAGAAAATTTAACATGTCAGTTTCCCCAAAAAAGACTAAATGCATGGTTATAACAGCAGATCTACTAAGGTGTAATTTAGAGCTGGAGGGCAAATAATAGAACACGTCATGGCGTTTAAATATCTGGGCATCAGACTATCTAGCTAGGGAAAGCTCGAAACAGAAGTGGAAGATCAGGTAAATAAAGCAAACAGAGCCGCAGGTTGTCTGAATGAAACAATATGGAGAAATAAAAACATCGGAAAAGAAGTGAAAGGTCAAAACGACAAACAGGTGTATGTTATCAAAAAAATTTTGATAGTGTGTAAAAAATGTTTTATTATCAGCTAAGTACTTTCAACACATAACGTGTCATCATCAGAGCTTCGTCCTCTAATAAAACCTTCATAGAAGAGCAATTGCTAAACGACACAATAAAATACATGGATACTGGGCAAAAGCCACAGATATCGGGTATTACAGCACCTTAAAATGAATAAATTCACATCTAAATTGTTTTGTATATTAAAAAGACAACATGGCTGAGTCAAACCATTTTGAGCCCACGTGAACAGCTGAGGAAGACTAGCTGAGTCTTCCTCAGCTGTTCACGTGGGCTCAAAATGGTTTGACTCAGCCATGTTGTCTTTTTAATATATAAAAGAATTTAGATGTGAATTTATTCATTTTAAGGGGTTGTTATACCCGATATCTGTGGCTTTTACCCAGTATCCATGTATTTTATTGTGTCGTTTAGCAATTGCTCTTCTATGAAGGTTTTATAAGAGGACGAAGCTCTGATGATGGCACGTTATGTGTTGAAAGTACTTAGCTGATAATAAAACGTTTTTTACACACTATCAAAATTTTTTTGAGAACATACACCTGTTTGCCGTTTTGACCTATTTAGAAGTGTGTACTAGTCTTACAGTCTTTTCCAATACAGTCTTTTCCAATTTAAAAGAAGTGAAAGGCAGAATTTACAAAACAGTCATCAGACCAATAATGACATACTCTGCAGAAACACGACCTGATACAGAAAGGACAAAGAGAATGCTAGAAACAGCAGAGATGAAAACACTGCGAAAAATCGATGGTAAGACACTGTGGTATAGAGCTAGAAGTGCAGATATACGAAGGAGATGAAAGGTGGACAACATTAAAAACTGGATGAAAAACAGAAGAGTAGAATGGAACGACCACATAAGCCGAATAACAACAAATAGAGTAGTAAGGACGGCGAGAGACGGTTCCCCAATAGGAAGACGATCAGCGGGAAGATCACGAAAAAATGGAATGACAACTTACTGGAGGCACATTGAAAAACAGACAGAGTCATGTCTACATAAAAAAGAAGAAGAAGAAGAAGACGAAGAAGAAGAAGAAGAAGAAGAAGAAGAAGAAGAAGAAGAAGAAGCAGAAGAAGAAGAAGAAGAAGAAGAAGAAGAAGAGAAAGAAGAAAATAGTTCTTGGGAGATTGTAGAAGCGCACACATTATGGACATTACATAATGTAAATAAAATACAGCTATTTATAGCCCAGTAAATGAACGGGAAAAATTCGGCGATACCGTGTAATTTTCAGGGGCAACTCCGAATTCCATGAAAATTTGGATTTAGGTTCTACTTACCCTCCACTTCAAAGTTGAAATTGTGCCGTTGGTTGATTTTACTTGGGGGTGACAATCACCCCTTCTAGGGGGTGAAAAAACATACGTTCAAGATAAGACCGGAAATTGATAAATTGACTGATTTTAAGCAACTTTTGTTCTATAAAGTTTTTTAAGTAAGTCAATACTTTTTGAGTTATTTGCCATTGAAAATGTTGATTTTTCGACAAAAGAACTACGTTTTCAGACGGTTTTTGCGCAAATAACTCAAAAAGTAAATATTTTATCGAAAGAAATATCCTTAGCAAAAGTGTAGCTTATAAAAAACAAAAAAAAAATGGTGTGTCAATAAAGTTTATCAATCAAATAAAAATAAAGTTGTAGCTCATGAAAAATACGTTCTTATTCGTCTAATTCCAAATCGAATATTTCAAGGTTAAATCACTGAAAAATTAAGCACTTTTCGGGAAAAACCCATTTAAACTTTTTTAAAGTGTTTATAAAAAGCATTTTTTTAATTGTTAACAAAAATTTTAGCATTAAAAATAAGCGAGTTACTCTCAAAGTAAAGTTGGCCCTCTTTTTTTTGTAAAAAATCATGAAAATCTCGCCGTGTTTAGCTCCCCAAATGAAATTAATCGCTACCGCTTTAAAAACAATTTACTTACCTATCTATTTTTTATATGATGTCAGTTTCACCGGTTTAAAGTGTTTATTTTTGAAAGGGTTATTATTGAGAAAGCTTGAATGGGTCAGCAATCACGAGTGTATGCAAATTTTGAACAGCCATATCTTAACAAATTTTTGTCTTACGGAGAAATAAAATGAAACTAGCATATTTATAATAGCAAAACCTACATTGTTTTACTCTTTATTATTTTTCTTATCACTAATACTTTTTAAGTTATTTTGAAAAAATGATATTTTTCAAAAATTTAAAAATTTTGTTTTTTACTATAAAAGCAAATGTTTTCAAAAATAAGCACTTCAAACCAATCCAACTTACAGATCATATAAACAATAAATATACAGTTAAAATAGATGGTAAAGCCAAACGATTAATTTCATTTAGGGTGCTAAATAGGGGGAGATTTTCACGATTTTTTTTTACAAAAAAATGGGGCCAACTTTTTTTTTCAATGTAACTCGTTTATTTTTGATGCTGTAATCTTTTGTAAAAAACAAATAATAAGCTTTTTTCGATAATTTAAAAATGTTAATAAGGTTTTCCCGAAAAACTCTTCTTTCTTCGATGATTTCGCGTTGAATTATTCGATTTGGAATTAGACGAATAAGAACGTATTTTTCATGAGCTACAACTTTGCTTCTACTCAATTTGTAGACTTTACTGGTACACCATTTTTTTCGTTTTTTTATAGGCTACACTTTTGCTAAAAATATTTTTTTCGGTAAAATATTTACTTTTTGAGTTATTTGGGAAAAACCGTGTGAAAACGTAGTTTTTTTGTCGAAAAATCAACATTTTAAATTGCGAATAACTCGAAAAGTATTGACTTACGTAAAAAACTTTATAGAACAAAAGGTACTTAAAATAAGTCAATTTATCCATTTCCGGCCTTATTTTAAAGACCCGTTTTTCACCCCCCGAGAAGGGGTAAATGTCACCCCCCAAGTAAAAGCAACCAACGGCACAAATTCAACTTTGAAGTGGAGGGTAAGTAGAACCTAAATTCAAATTTTCATGCAATTCGGAGTTGGCCCTGGAAATTACACTCCAAAACGGTCATTTATTGGGCTATTAGTTATTAATTAACATCGATTTAAATATTCTGATTTGTGCAACATGTGCCACTTTAAGAAAATATAAAACTTCGGCCTTTTTACTAAAGGTAAGAACAAAATAATTGTAACATCTTTATCAACGAATTTATGTATCGTCAGAGTTGGGTCAGTAGTAGTGAAGGGGTGTTAAATATACGGTTGTGTCGACTGATAATTCAACCACCACCACGCCCTGCTTTTTAATTTTAATATAAAATTACGTCACGTAAGCAGTATATTAAAGCGAGACTTTGCGGACTATCTCCGAGGAATCATCATGTTTATAATTATTTTGCCAGTGATTTACCGTCAAAATAACAAGTTGGTCACGCCAGAAAGCTCTAGAGAGACATAATACGGACATATACCTGAATGACTTTGACTTAGTTATGTTTTTAGTGATGATTATACGAAAAAAGGTTTTCGGGCTATTTTTTAAGGAATATTTCATATAAACCAGGTATTATAATGTAAACTTAAAACATTTGTATGATTTTTTATAGGTCTGGATCCCGCGCATGAAATAAAAGTTGATCAATAGCAAGCTGAAAATTTGTTAAAAGCTTAAGGGTGTCTAGTCGGGCACTAACTTTGATGTATGGGAACACTGGAACAGGGGAAGTTTTAATTGTGAAACAGGTTAAAAATTTGGAACGTCAGACCACGAAAACGTCTCATGTATTTTGTCGGACAGAACTTCCAATTGTTACCCTTTCATTAACCTCTCATGCAAAAATCAGATTGCTATTTGTCACCTGTCATAATTCCTGTCATTTGACATGTTCTACGTGTTCCACTCATTAAAATGCCCAGTTGGTGATAAATAGCAGTCTGATTTTTGCAGGACAGTTTAATGAAAGGGTAACAAATTAATTGGAAGTTCTGTCCGACAAAATACATAAGACGTCTTCTTAGTCTGACGTTCCAGATTTTTAACCTGTTCCACAATTAAAACTTCCTCTGTTCCAGTGTTCCCATACATCAAAGTTTGTCCGAATAGCTATTAAAAAATTTTCAGCTTGCTATTAATCAACTTTTTTTCATACGCGGGATCCAGACCTATTAATTCGTATATGCTGCAAGTAAAATAATGAATATACGACTTCAATATTTATCTTTGTCCTAGAGCCTTCAGATTGGCTCCCACCGAAGGCCTTCGCTGTGAGATAGGTAAACTTTCCCTTTCACTTCGCAGCCAACAAATTCTTCTGACATACTTTGCTATGTCAGAACTACTGCTGTACTATTGTCTTCGAAGCGAGACAGCCCAGTATATGAGTTAATTTACGAAGCCTATAATTCTAAGCCTAGCAATAAATACCAGATTCTATATCAAATTTTACTTCAGCTTTCACGACCTGTTGATTTTCCAGTAACAGATACTTATATACTGCCATAAACCCCTCGTTGGATTAACAACATTCCAAAAATGAATCTTTAGTAGCGATCAACAGGTAGCAACAAACGCGATCCAAGATTGCGGCTGTAATTTTGAATATTTTGTCGAGATATTTGGCACACTTATTCGTAATATAATAAAGAATAGCGGTACAGAGCCCAATTTGAGAAATATGTTAGTATGTGGAAATTACTCTATAACTAAATAAAATATTGCAAAAAGGAGCCTGTACCTCCATTAACAAAAACAAAAAAAAAACTTTCTTCAAATAAACTTTTTTATCCCATGCCTAGATTTTGTGTCATATTGGACCTAGTAAAATTTTTTATCTCTAACAAGAAATCGAACATATTATAACTAAATAACTGATTAGTCAACATAGAGAAAGTGTCACTGTCATTTGAACAAACCTACGTCAGATTTCTGTTCTGTTATCTGCATAGGGATTACCAACACTCGATACGAATCGTATCCGCCATATTTTACCGTAGCGCCGTAGAGTGTTCGTAATCCCTATGCAGATAACAGAACAGAAATCTTACGCAGGTTTGTCAAAATGACAGTGACACTTTCTCTATGTTGACTAAGAACTTATTTAGTGATAATATATGTCCAATTTCCTGTTAGAGATAAAAAAATTTAACTAGGTCCAATATGACACAAAATCTAGGCATGCGATAAAAAAGTTTATATGAAGAAAATTTACTTTTTTGTTCTTCTTAATGGCGGTACAAGCTCTTTTTTGTAATATTTTATTTATTTATAGAGTAATTTCCACATACTAACATATTTCTCAAATTCGGCTCTGTACCGCCATTCTTTATTATATTACGAATATGTGTGCCAAATATCTCGACAAAATATTCAAAATTACAGCCGCAATCTTGGACCGCGTTTGTTGCTACCTGTTGATCGCTACTGGTTTTCCTCTTAATAATGGTCACAAAAATAAAACCAACAAACAAATTCTGAAACAATCTTTCCTAGAGCTGGTCAACACAGCCTCATACAACAACCGCCCAAGCAAAGATAAAATATTTAGTATAATAAGCATATTGTTGTCGCATAGAGCTGGTCAACACAGCCTCATACAACAGCCGCACAACCAAAGATAAAATATTTAGTATAATAAGCATATTGTTGTCGCATTTTAGTATATACTTCGAATAACATTCGCATACCTGTGGTCTATTCCGAATTATGATAGAGTATGTGTGCACTGTGTGAAAGTCAACAAAGAAAAAAGAAAGTGGTCTATCTCTAGACTTTTCGACTAGAGTTTTAAGGCATTGTAAATGGTCGTTGGTTCCGTGTTTTTATCGAAATCCTGCTTTTTCTTCTGACTGATAGAAATCGAGTTTTATTTCCAATCTGTTTGCCAGTATTCGACTATTTGAGTAAAGAGCTTGTATAGGTGGTTTATCAATCTAATTGGGCTAGAATAAGTTTCAAGATCTAATTTATCTTCTTTTTTATGAAAGAGGATTACACCCAAATTCTTCCATTTATTTATATAAATAAAAAATAAACATAAACATAATATATACCTACTACAAAATGTAATAATTTATTATTCTTGTTTGTAAAATTTTTATTTTCCTTTAACATTTTTACTGAACAATGACGTCAAAGCAAAGAGATCACATCGTTATTTTTGCAGTGTACTTATTTCATTATCGTATCGAACGTTATATTATATTTCCAAAGAGTATGGTGTGTACTCGATATCAAAATTTTAATTCAAAACTAAAATAGTAGCTATTAACTACTAACATAAGCAAAGATAACTTATTTAATATTGTTCTGAAGCTATTTCTTTGTGACATTTATGTAATGTATTATTGTAACTGGGAAGTAAACTACAATTTTATTTCGCACGATTCACTACACACGATTCCTGAATTTGAAAGAAAGTTTCCAGGTTTCCTGAGGTTTAAAAAAGAAACTAACTTATGTATACTAATGTTATTTACTATTCTAACTGGGAAATAAGCCACAATTTAAATTAAAAAAATGATTTTATTGACGTTTCGACTTCCACCTCGGACGTCGTTATCAAAAAACAAAGTATTACTAAATTAAACAAAAATGTTGTTGCTTAGTAAAAATTCTTCTAATAATTTAATTTAATCTGACTCATTCATATCGGCAATTCAGACATATTTTATTTATTTATTACGGGATGTCCCCATTTTTACAAAAATTTAACAAAAATAAAGTATCCTAACCATAACACAAATACTAAACTAAGTATTAAATATTGTTAAACAAATGATTATAATGTAAGTAAATTAAATTTTCCGCAAATCGCCAGGAAATTTTGACATTCCTGTCAAAATTTCTTGAAGAAAAAGTAAGGACTTCCTTACTGTAAGGAAATGTCATTTCCTTACTGTAAGGAAATGATATTTCCGTACAGTTGTTAGTGTTCTACATAAATGATAGAAAACACATTGCTATTAAAACCTTGTAAATTACCTTAATCATTAAATTTTCTTTATCTGGAGCTTCCTGGATAAATTTTTCAATTTCTTCCTTCGTTAAAATCTTAGATTTCTTTGCCCTATAACCTTGAGCTTGCCGTTTCAATAAAGAACGAAGTTTTGAGTATGTTAGATATATCTACATTGTGTTTAAGTGCAAGGGTTGACTTCAGCATTGAATAATTGGCCCATAATGTTGAAGATTTCATCTTTAAACAAAGGTCTAGGAAGTATGCCATTACAACATTTTCTGAGAAAGAACTCGTATTTTTACTAATGCGATAATCCATAAAACGTCTGTATGCATTTTCGTACTTTTCTCTTGATTTATTTGGCAATAATTCTAATGAAGCAGTATTCACTGCCTCAACCAGCTCTGGAGGAGTCCCAGGAATGGAAATTTCATCATCACTTATCATTTTACTTTCGAGAACACCAGCAATTAAATTTATAAGCGTCAAGTTTGACAATTCAACCTCAATACGTTTCCATAGTAACCCAAGTAATTTTATTAGGAATTTCAAAGCACCATTTATTTGGGAATAAAATTATCGCGTTTTTTTAAATCAATCAATATCTGTCGAATTTTAAACGATTTGCGGAAAAATAGTATGTTTACCTCGTAGGAAAAGCCACATTCCTGGACTCTGTGTTGCTAAGTCTCGGCTTGCGCCTCGACTTAGCAATCTTCACAGTCGTCCAGGAATGTTAAGCTTTTCCTACCCGGTAAACAATGTACTATTCCTGAAAATATTATTAAATTGAAAATCTCTGACAATTAAGTCTGATTAATGAAATGAAATGAAGACATATATTATACATTTTAAAGTAGAAGACTTTAAAATGATATTGCCAAATGAGTTTTATAAACTTACATATAAGTTTTTCAAATAACATACATACAAAATCAGAGTTTGGTGTTAGTTTTGAGAGTAAACTGAATGTTAGACCAAATACTTACAGTGTCGGGATAGTATCATGAGGTTTTTTCCTGGTTTTTCCTAGTGATTTAATATGGAATCACTAACACGAGAATTTTACTGTCACCATTGCATGTGGTTGTCTTTTTAAAGACAAATCACATGCTATGTTTTTTTTGTGACGGATATTCTTGAGTTAAAATTGATTTCATGTAATCGAATGAACTATCATTCAACAAAGTCGTCCCAGGAACGCAACTCATAAATATTGGCAATATCATTTTAAAATCTTCTTCTTTAAAATGTATAATATATGCCTGAATTGCCGATATGAATGACTCAGATTAAATTAAATTATTAGAAGATTTTTTTTTACTAAGCGACATTTTTATTTAATTTCGTATTATTTTGTATTTTGATAACAATGTCCGAGGTGGAAGTCGAAACGTCAATAAAATCATTTTTTAAGTTAAATTGTGGCTTATTTCCCAGTTAGAATAGTAAATAACATATTTAGTTGAAACAAAAAAGGCGATGGACTACTCCAGCTAATTGAAATAATATTCGAAAATATTACCTTAATCATCCAAGATATGCATCGCTACACCCTTAGCTTAGCTCAGTCTCTCAAAGTGTGTGTTCGCCTTGTCCTAATCTTAGAAATGAACTATGAAAGTTTTAATGAAAGCAAACAAATCAATATTTTTAACTAATCATGTTTATTGTTCGATAAAGATATAATAAAAATATTACTTAGTAAACGCATTAACAAATATATTCAAATCCTTGCCAAAAACTAACAATTTGTAGATTATAATTACGGCTTTTGGTAGCTGGTATTTGATGGTAACTTCTTGATGTCGAATGGTATAGCTGTTGACTTCTCTTGACCTGGGCTAGATGGACGGCCTCAGGTCAGTGCAGCTCTAGTTTACTGGTGGTGTTGGTCGCTGCAGTCTACTTGCGATGCATCCTGTCGTCTTTGCCTGAAGAGCAGCATCACCGGTGATGAAGGCAGCTGGCTCTCGAAGGGAGAAAGATGATTTCTATCCAAAAACTAGAAAAGTAAAACACATATCAACCATCAAGAAGAAAACCAAATTGTACCTTTCCCAAATAGTATTCAAAAACTAGTAGTTAGCAAAGGTAAATTAAATGAAATTAAGATGAGAGGAATAGTTAAATATGTGATTACTAAAAGCATATCAATAGATAAAATGAAATACAGAAACCAAACAAACACATGGTTGAACATTTGAAGGTTAGGTGTAAAAATATTAGAAAGACTCTTATAAGAAACTAGGTATGCATGGAATATAATGAGGAATATAATAATTGTAATAATTAGAATTCTTATTATTCTTACCCCAAGAGAAAAATCGTTTAGAAATAAAATGTTTTAATTTTGAAGCTTCTTTGCCTTTTATGACATTACCACCATTATTTTGAGAACTGAAATGACAGCGTGAACTGTAGGAAGTTAGGCATGTACCGTATTAAAACAGATTATCACAGAGTAAGAATATATGGGGTACGTTCAGTATGACGATATAGATTTTATATGAAAAGAGATATATTAAATCGAAGATAATAAAAGAGGGTAATAAAAGAGGATAATAAAAGAGGGCGCCAACGAGTTTTTAACGAATAAAACAGGTAAAACAAATAGAAGAAAATTATTACTAATGAAATATTAAAGAAAATAAAGTAAAATAATTATTTAAAAATAAAATATCAAAGATGTCACGTTTGTAACGTTACATAGTATACATAAGTTAGTTTCTTTTTTAAACCTCAGAAAATCTGGAAACCTTCTTTGAAATTCAGGAATCGGGAAGCTATATTTGATTAAACGACATCACTTGGCAGAAATCATCTTGCGAGCTTCAAAAGTTCAGATTTATGGCTTTTAATATTCACATACGAGTGGTAAATAGTCTTTGTATTGATGCCTTAATATCGCTATTTCATATATCATTCCGTTGTACGACTGCAACTTTATATTTTACTTTTGACTATATTAAAAATCGTGATGGCTTTCGAATGGAAGTAGGGAAACAGCTTGTCGGTATACGAAGATGACTTTTGTGAAAAAGCCGATTCAACAGATGCAATGTACTACATGTACATTATCTTTTAACTATATATTATTTCTATATATTTATATTCTAAGTACTCAAAAATATTATGTATGTAACGAGTTGAATTAACTTAACGCTTTTAGTTCAGTCATTTGGTCGAAAAAAAAACAGGGTTACCTAGAAAGTTTTTCGGGAGTTTTGAAAAGTGGTTGTTGGGCCACCATTTACCGATCATCCGTGTTGGTTATACATATTTCAAAGTTTTAAATTTGTAAAATAAAAATGTATACCATTTTTATTCAGCTGCAATGCGAAGGCAAAACAATCTTATTTTTCACTTAGAACAGGGAGCGCAGTTCAGTACTCTGAATCGACGATTTTCGACTCTTATTGGAGTCATCATCGGAGAGCCTGTTGCTCTGCTCTCTGCTCGAAGTGACCAAACCATGAAAGTTTATCCCCGCATTGCAACTGACGTGTATGGAGGAGGTGACTAGCGTCATCTGGCAACTTAAAGGTAAAGTTTTCAGTCTTAATGGCAACATTAATAATATTGAAAAAATAAAGTTTTCAATCCTAATAGCAACATTAATAATATTAGGATTGAAAACTTTATCTTTCAGTTGCCAGATGACGCTAGTCACCTACTCCATACACGTCAGTTGCAATGCGGGGATAAACTTTCATGGTTTGATCACTTCGAGCAGAGAGCAGCAGGCCTACGCCTCTCCGATGATGACTCCAATAAGAGTCGAAAATCGTCGATTCAGAGTGCTGGACTGCGCTCCGTGTTCTAAGTGAAAAATAAGATTGTTTTGCCTTCGCATTGCAACTAAATAAAAATGGTATACATTTTTATTTTAAAGTAGTATTACTCCCATAGAGTAACTAGGTCCACTTATCGTTGGAACTTTACCAAGCTGCAGACGGGGGGTTGTGAATTGCAACTTTTTAGAATTCCCCCTTGTCTTCACTGCAGCATCCATCTGGTTTGCAAATTTTAGAAGCTATGGAGGTGCTACCAGGGAAATGGACCAATAAGTTTTCAGTTTAAAAATCTTTTAGTAATATTTTTCAATATTATTAATGTTGCTATTAGGATTGACATACCTACCGTAAAGTGCCAGTCCAAACATCTATATTTCTCAAAAACCTTCTAGGCCTGGATCCCGCGTACCAAAATAAGTTTATTATAGCAAGCTGAAAATTTGTGAATAACTTAACGGTGTCTAGTCGGACAAATTTTGATGTATGGAAACACTGGAATACGGGAAGTTTTAATTGTGGAACATTATTTAAATTGTTGAACGTGTCATCCTGAGAAGTTTATAATTGTGAAAACTAGCATGAAAACTTCTACGAGGGTGGAAATTTGCAGTCAGCTGTGGTCAGCTTCAATTATTTACATCGAAATTCCATATAGTAGATCGAGTAAAATGAAACGTGGAAATTTGGTTTTATACATTTTATTACAAACGAACACGCTATCTGTACTGACACCTCTCCTTATATTCATTCAAACATTTCATTTTGACTTCTAAGAAATCCTTGCACGGCATAGTTTTTGTCTCCCTTCCACTAACGTCCCAGTCATTGGCAAGAAAAAAAAAGCCGGTGTATTTGGAGCTTAAAACAGCGGAACAGGGGAAGATAGCACAAAATCAATTGCAATAGAAATATGTGTGCGACAAGGCGATTCCTTGTAAACCATATTATTCAACACAGCGTTAGAAGGAACAGTCAATGCCAGAAAATTAAAGGAATTATAGCCTACTCCTCAACACAAATAGTTGCATATGCAGATGATATATTTCTTATGGGAAGAGACAAGGAAAGATTGAAAGAAGCAGTAACAATCCTGGCAAAGGAAGCACGGAAAAGAGGTCTAGAAATTAACGAAGGAAAAACAAAATATTTACTCTGCTCTAGAAGAAAAGATAACAGCACGAGAGAAATAGAGAAATCAAAATAGAGAATTGCACTTTTGAAAGAGTTCAACAATTTAAATATTTGGAAGTAATAGTGAATGGCCAAAATAAGAGAAGTGAAGAAGTAACGGAGCGAATACTAGCAGGCAACAAAACATACTGGAGATATCATAGGCTAGTGAAGGACAAGAAATTATCCAGAAATACAAAACTGAAAATATACAGAGTTGCTAGCAGACCAGTAGTTACGTACGCAGCCGAGACAATGTGTCTCACGGAAAAAGATAAAGAAAAATTGAGAATATTCGACTCTGACGGATTACATGGGCTCGATAAGAATACACAACGAAGAATTGAGAATAAGAATAAACCATGAACTAAGAGACATAATGAAGGGAGAAGATATAGTTAGATTTATTAAATCGCAGAGACTGAGATGCCTGGCACATATATAGAAGAAAAAACGACCTACTGGTTAAGAAGATCAACAGATGGAAACCAGAAATTGAAAGACCAAGGGGAAAATCCAGAGAGAAATGGGAGGACCAGGTCATGAGGGGTATCAAAATTCTAGAAGTGAGAAACTGGAGGGAACTATTCACATAAAGAAATGAGTGGAAGAAAATTGTAACGAAAGCGAAGTCATACAACAAACTTTAACAACACACAAGTGGAATGTGGAGTGATTCACCGCAATAAGTGAATCAGAGAGCTCTAAGTAAGAGCAGCAATCAAACATTACATCCGGAATGAAAAACCCTGATGATGAGTTATGTTTCTAAACTTTTAATTTGTTTGAAGGCAATTTTTAGGAGTTTTTGATATGATGATCCATTCAAAATAGTTAAATTTCTCATAAAGACTACTCAGCTTATGATTTTTTGAATGAAGCATTTTTGCGTTGAATTATTTATGGATAAAAGCTAACAAGATCTGGTGAGTCATCTAAAAATTGATCCCCTACAAAAACACCGACACAAAGAAAATAAAACGAGCTAATTACTTTGGACTAATTAACATTCTTATCAAACATGTATATCTAACCCCCAAAAATATCTAAGTGCGACAAACTTCTACAAGGGTGGAAATTTGCATTCAGCTGTGCTCAGCTTCATTTATTTACATCGAAATTCCAAATTTCGAGTAAAATGAAACGTGGAAATTTGGCTTTATACATTTTATTGCAAACGAACACCCTATCTGTACTGACACCTCTCCTTATATTCATTCAAACATTTCATTTAGACTTCTAAGAAACCCTTACACGGCATAGTTTTTGTCTTCCTTCCTCTAACGTCCCAGTCATTGGCGAGAAAAAGAAAAGCCGGTGTATTTGGAGCTAAAAACAGTGGAAATGTGATAAAATAATTACACCAAATCATTACAATGCAAATTTTCTTTAACTTCTATATCCAGTGTTTGCAAAACAGAGTTCCTTGGAATAATATTCTGGATTAATTCGGGATATCTACGAGTAGATCAGTCGGTAATGTTTCTTATCCCTTTCGCTGGGCTCTCCCTAAGGAACCCTTTACTTTCGACACACGAAATATTACGTTTGTATCGGAGTTGCTGAAAATCGTCTCTTTCTTCGCGACTTTGCTCTACCCTTTTAATTCATTTTTATTTTAGCATATTTTACACATTTCATTTAAATAGAGAGTATCAATTGAAACAAAATATTTCTTCTTAATTTAAAAAAATTTTGGGATCTGAAAGTAACTTCAAAATTAATAATGTTGATGTCATTACTAATTTATTAAATTTAACATAATTATAATGGGTGGTCAAGTTTTAATACTCACAGCTGAAAATCTTTTGTAATAAATTATGTTACAAAACATTTAAAAATATATTTTATTCCCTCTGTGGTTCAGTGGTAAGAGACCTTACCTTTGGATCCAAGGGTTGTGAGTTCGAATCCCAACTGTGTAGGAAATTTTGCTTTACTAAAAATTAATTAATAAAAATAATTGATATTCTTGTGAATTCGGTACTCACTGGAGGAACCGCAGATGTTCGGATACAATTAGCATCTCTTTGTGAAGACAATGAAGTAGAGTCTACTAAGTAACAAGATATTGACGCTACACGCACACTACACATTACATATGATTGCGAAACCAACCCTACCATGCAAATGGCCTTAGTCGTGGCGGTATTTAAGCTAAATTAAAAAAAAAATATTTTGCAATAAAGTTTTGTTTACAACTATGAACTAAAAACCTTTTAATACAATAAAATACCGGTATATATAGTCTTGTTTATCCTTTGTCAGCAGATTGAATAATCCAGGGCAGTAACTTCTCCTCTCTTTTATGTACTTTTATGTAACTTGTCTTTATATTCTAGTCAAGCAACCAATACTTGAGCCACTCTGCATCTGAAAGTAGTTAAATGAGGCATAACTTTAATGTAATAAAAGCGTTTTGGTAAAATTGTGGATTTTGGGTTAGGCCACTGTTGCTCTGGGCTCCTCAATGGCAGCTAATCTGGAAAGCTCAACGTAGGTGGCGCTCGTGTAGTTGGAGGTCATGTCAACTTACGTCAATACTTCAAATCAATCTATTTCCAAGTAAATATTGCATATTTGTTTCGCTGTGTGAATTAAACTTGAGAAAATACAATCCCTCAATGTTGTGCTGTGCATTTGTGCTCATCGAGAACATCAGGACACAGGTTTCCCAAAGATATTCTGATGAGAAAAAAGTGGATTGTAGCAATAAGGAGGGATAAATATGTGCCGAGAATAAATGCACGTATCTGCAATAAAAATTTTGTTGAAACAGATTAAGTATTGCCCCCAGATTCGACTGTAAAAAATAGAATACTTCACTATAACATTCAGATCAAAATTTATTATAAACGCACGGATTAAGATATGCAATTTTATATACATTCACACTGTTGCCACATCTACAATCGCTTTTTATGGAGTGAACATGTAAAAAATTTATATTTGAAGTAATAATATAGAAAAATGTGAAATACTAATTTTAAATATTTCTCAAGTTCTCAATATTTTTTAGTGACTAAAACATAACCTGACCAAACCTAACCTAGCGTCATCGAAAATAATATAAAAAAGTTAATAACTGAACATTTTAGTGATATATTATCACTAGTAATACCACTAGAGGTCAAATTATTTCCGGAAATTTTTTTGAGATCATGAATATTTTGAAAATTTCCCGAGTCGCAGACGAGGGAATTTTTCTAAAAATATTCATGATCAAAAAAAAATTTCCGGATATTAATTTGACTTCGCGTGGTATTCGGTAAGAAAATTCCACACCAAATTTGCATTTGAAAATCCAAAGCTGCATGAACAGATTAATAGCGCGCCATAGCTTTGTCAGCAATTATTTAGGCTTTCAAATTCGTAATTTCTACTCATTGTAGTTGCATGGGAATACCATTTCAAGATAGAAAATAGTATATTCTTCAAGTTTACATAAGTTTTGAGTAACTACAAGTGATAGAAAATGAATCAAAACTAAATTATGTAAACAAATAAAAACCAGTCTGTCAAAAATGTTCTGTTATTGTAAACGTCAAAAAATTTCCACTATAATTCGCTGTTGGGTACCCCACGAGCAAAAAATTTCCGATAAAATACCTCCGTTGCCATGGTGATCTGTCAAAATAACGTATTTTGATTGGTTCAAAATTACAGGTGTGGAATTTTCTTTAAAATATTCTTTAAAATGACTAAAACATAACCTGAGCAAACCTAACCTAATCGAAAATAATATAAATAAGTTAATAACTGAAAATTAAAGTGACCTAGTACCATTCAAATATTCTTTAGTGACTAAACCATAACCTGATCAAACCTAACCCTAATTTTTTCTAATTTCACCTTAAATTTAAGGTCGCCTTTCACGTAGACAAACACCCAAATAATTATACTTAATTAAATTAACACATTCTATATTTCCATAAGGAGTTATAATTTTTTTTTAAATAAGACAACATTGCAGAATCAACTGCGCTCACCCCATGCTTAAACCAAATTTACACCAAATGCGCAACTGTCATGGCAGCCATATTTTGAAAATATCACATTTTTAAATAAGATAAACACAAAAATTAATGCTAAATTGATAAAAAAAGTAAGGCAGATCGCACATATAATATTATACACAGTTGTCAGACTCGTGTGGGGAGTTAATCAATACCAGATAAATACCCGCTGAGCTATAAAAATAAAACATTGAGACGATGATTAATATAGTTTATCATTCGATAAATGTTTCCTTTTTCCACTAACTCTCGCATCCCTTCTCAATTCGTTTTTCAACGCACAAACAGTCTCCAAGATCCGTATATTTCGGCCATAATTTATTATTTATTAAATTGTAATCAAAAACACCATATACAAACTTCACGAATAGTTAAAACTTTGACCTCCAACTACACTAGCGCCGTCAGGCGGGAGCAACGGCGTACATAGGTGCCATTAGTCTATTTATTAAAAAAAAGTAAGTTTTCAATCTAATAGCACATAAAACAACATCCAAAAATGTTACTCTACATCCTACCAGATTGAAAACCATGGGAACCTTATCTGGTAACACCTTCGAGGCTTCTACAATTTGCAAGCCATAACGGATGCTGAGACTAAGGAAGATGAGGGAATTTTACAATTTATAATTCACGTCCCATCTGCTCAGTGCGGTAAAGTTCCAACGAGACTGGTTCCCTTCGTATTCCAATCAGAGTAAACATATAAATCAAAAATGAATAACCATTTTCAATTTCGTTGCAACACGAAACTACAGCCGCATCAGTATTCCAGTTCAATCAGAGAGTGCAGCAAGCACCTCTAGTGGTTTCGAAAATTATTAGTCTCTCATCAGGAGACACATATGCTGCTCTCTCTGACCCAACTAGGACAAACCCCGGCCTGCAGTCACGGTATGCAACGAACGAAATGGCAGGGATGCCCTAGCGGCAACTGCTCGCAAAAAGCTAAGTTTTCAATCTAATAGCACATAAAACAACATCCAAAAATGCTACTCTACATCCTACCAGATTGAAAACAATGGGAACCTTCTCTTGTAGAAGCCTTGGAGCTGTTACCAGAGAAGGTTTCCATTGTTTTCAATCTGGTAGGATGTAGAGTAACATTTTTGGATGTTGTTTTATGTGCTATTATATTGAAAACTTAGTTTTTTGATAGAAGTTGCCGCTAAGGCATCCCTGCCATTTCGTTCGTTGCAATCCGGGAATGCACGCTGGGGTTTGTTTTGGTTGGATCAGGGAGAGCAGCATATGTGCCTCCTGATGAGAGACTAATAAGTTTCGAAACCGGTAGAGGTGCTTGCTGCACTCTCTGATTGAACTGGAATAATGATGCGGCTGTAGTTTCGTGTTGCAACGAAATTGAAAATGGTTCTTAATTTTAGTCTATTTATCCATTTCAGGGCAAACCTATCTTGAACGTATGTTTTTTCACCCCCTAGAATGGGTGACTGTGAACCTTCAAGTAAAAGCAACGTTGCGCTTAAGTCCAATAATGAAATAGAGGTTAACAGGAACCTAACTCCAAAGTTTCATGCAGTTACGGTAACACGGAAAATTACACGGGATCGCCGTCATTCAGCTTCATTTCTTCTTTAGGTGCTTATTCCGTATTCAGACGTTGGCCATCATTATGTTCACAAGTTCCTAAAACCTTTCTCTCTTGGCTGCTGCGCGAAATAATTTTTCTGCCGCGGAACCACGCCCTTTTTTTAATATTACGCAACCGTGAAAGTTTCTTTCAACCAATCCATCCCTTTCCCTCCAATTTTCCTTGTATTATAAGGCGAAGTAGATAGTATTTAGGTCCTCTAATTATATGGCAGAATTACAATGTTTTCTCCTCTTTATGATGTTTATGCGCAGACGTTCTGAATTCATCATTTGGAGAACATCTTCATTGAAATGTGCCAAACCCAAGAAATCTTTAGGATTCGTCGATAAAACACATTCAAATGCTTCTAACACGTTCATTTACTGGCCTATAAATAAATATTATAAGTTTTATCAAGACAGGAGACAAAGAAGACCCCAACAATTATAGAGGTATAAATCTATTGAACACCACACTTAAGCTAACCACAAAAGTCCTAACCAACAAAATCAATAAACTAACAACTTTATCAGATGAACAACAAGGATTCAGATCCGGAAGATCCTGCGTAGACGCCGTATTTTTACTGAGACAAATCACAGAAAAGACCAATGAATTCAATAAACCAGCATATCTATGTTTTATAGACCTGACAAATGCTCGGTCGCACAAAAGTCGAAGACGTCTTACATTTGCTGTATAGAAAAAACATACCAATCAATATTATACAAACCATCGAAAACATCTGCTTTCATAATCGAATACAGGCAAAGATAAATAGAAAACTAACGCAGTTTATACCAGTAGAAAGCGGAATCAGACAAGGTAACTCGTTAAACCCACTAATCTTTAATATAATAATGGACGAAATAATAGAAGCAGTACGTAAAGGTCATGGTTACAGAATGGGGAACACAGAAATCCAAATATTATGTTATGCAGACGACGCCGCATTAATCGCCGAGACATAAGACGATCTCCAAAGATTAACACACATCTTCAATACAACAGCCAAGAAATACAATATGATAATATCAGCAGAAAAACCAAATGTATCACAACATTTATAAATACCCACTACGATGTAAAATCGAAATTGATGGGAAAATAATAAAGCAAGAAGCAAGGTTTAGATATCTGGAAATAGATATAAGCAGTTACGGAGATGTTGAAGAGGAAGTACGACAACAAAGCTTAAAAGCAAGTAAAGCTCTCTTAATGACACAATCTGGAAGAACAAACACATAAGACAAGACACAAAAGCAAGAATCTATAAAGCAGCAATTAAACCTATATTGACATACACGGCGGAGACAAGACCTGACACATCTAAAACGACTACTAGAAACAATAGAGATGAAAATACTCCGACGAATATCAGGGAAAAGTCTGTTGGATAGGGAGAGAAGCGAAAACATAAGAAGATCATGCAATGTAGAAGACATTAATGGATGGGTGACAAAACGGAAAAAGGAGTGGAACGAACACATTAGTAGAATGGCAGAGGATAGGATAGTATGAATACCACGAGATAAGTCACCAAATGGACGAAGAAGTATTGGCAGACCAAGAAAAATATGGTGCGATAATTGAAACAATTTAGGAGGCTCATACTAAAGGAGAAACAGGCTTTAAAGCCTACATACAAGAAGGAAGAAGAAGAAGAATAAGAAAAAGAAGAAGAAGAAGAAGAAGAAGAAGAAGAAGAAGAAGAAGAAGTTTTATTTGATCTGATTCATTTTATTGTATCAAATCATCTTGAGTGATCAGTACAGTCCTCATAGTCGAGGCATTGAAGGATTGAGGTGTCGATTTTTTTGCAGTAAGACGGATTTTAATGCGGATTGGTGCGTTGGATTCGTGAGAATGTCAGGAAACTTTGTGAATTAATTTAATGAATAAGAAATCTCAAATTGCATTTGTACATGAGAAAAATGCATTTCAGAAGTGCAGTTTGAAATAGACAATTATTATAAATTTGTAACTCGGTAAATAGTAGGAAAAATTGACTCAATTTTCTTACTCGGGGGTTTTTGGGGTCGCTGAAAACGAATATGAGGTCGGCGAGAGTGTGCAAACTACCTGGTGCCTGCAGCGGGTGTAATAAACGTCTTCCTCTGGAGTATTGTGGTAATTTATCATATAATTGGCTTAAAATCGTTACTCGGGGGTTTTTGGGGTCGCTGAAAATTAATATGAGGTCAGTGAGAGTGTGCAAAGTACCTGGTGCCGGCATCGGGTGCAATAAACGTCTTCCTCTGGAGTAGTATGGCAATTTATCATATAATTAGTTTTAACCCGTTACTCGGGGTTTTTGGTTTATTCCATTTTCTTCGATGTAACTATAGTGATCGAAAAGGGTGGTATTTTTATTATAAATAAACATAAATTTTTATTATTATAATATATTTATGGCTAAAAAGTTCATTATACAAAATTTATCGTAATTTATCTTTAAAATTCATTTTCTTCATCATTATCATCTTCTTCTTCATTATTGCCTTCCACTCTCGAGTCCAACGCAATATTTGTGCAATCAGATCCTGCACAATTTTTGCAGGCTAAATTACAAACTAACCCATGCTTCCTGCACCCGCATGAGTTGCCGCAGTCTGACTTACAACAAAAGAAAGAAGACATCGAGCAGAATCCAAAAATGTAAAAATATACAGGGCGTCCCATTTAAAAAAACGAAGTTACAATCAACTTCCGGTATAACCGGAAGTAGCAAAGAGACCAAAATATTTTCATTAAATAGTTCATACCTCAAAACCCCTGTATTCAAATTTTCATGATTCTCTTACCTTTAGTTCTCGAGATATTTCTAATAGGCCCTTTATCTGCCTCACCCTATATATCAATCACTTTTACTTGATACGAGCAGTAATGAGATAACTGAAAAAAAAATCGTAAGTTTGAATTTCAGATGAAATACGAGTTAGATCATCTATATATAAGCACCATTATTTACCTGAATTATTGATGAAAGACACACTTGAATTTATAAACACTATCATAGAAATATATTACTAAAATGATTTGTTCAAAAATATATTAATCAATATTTTTTACGAAAAAATTCGACACGAGTACCTGAGCGAGTAACACCGTTTTTGCTGTTCTCGAAAATTACCGTGTTTATAAATAGTTTTTAAACTTGTTTTACGTGTAACCGTTATATTAGTGTATACAAACGTGTGAGAGAGAAAGGCAATAAATCATAAATGAAATTAGTCAAGAATGTATCAATACTGCCAACATAATTTTAAACGCCAAATTAAAGAAAATGGAGATCCTGAACAAAATAATCATGTTTTTTATAATATCCTATGAAATTAGAACTTAGTCGTCGCGATATTTATTTTCAGTGACCAAAGACCCCCGAGTAACAAGTGTGGGCCAATTATTTAACAAATTACCAAAAAATTAACAAAATAGTCCAGAGGAAGACGTTTATTACACCCGCTGCAGGCACCAGATAGTTTGCACACTCTCACCGACCTCATATTCATTTTCAGCGGCCTCAAAAACCCCCCGAGTAACGAGATTAAGCCAATTATATGATAAATTACCACAATACTCCAGAGGAAGACGTTTATTACACCCGCTGCAGGCACCAGGTACTTTGCACACTCTCGCCGACCTCATATTTATTTTCAGCGACCCCAAAAACCCCCGAGTAATGAGTTTAAGTAAATTATATGATAAATTATCACAATACTCCAGAGGAAGACGTTTATTACACCCGCTGCAGGCACCAGGTAGTTTGCACACTCTCGACGAACTCGTATTCGTTTTCAGCGACCCCAAAAACCCCCGAGTTAGAAAATTGGGTCAATTTTTCCTACTATTTACCGAGTTACAAATTTATAATAATTGCCTATTTCACAATGCACTTTTGAAATGCATTTTTCTCATGTACAAATGCAATTTGAGATTTCTTATTCATTAAATTAGTTCACAAAATTTCCTGACATTCTCACGAATCCAACGCACCAAACTGCATTAAAATCCGTCTTACTGCGGCAAAAATCGACAGTAAGGCCTTGTTTTGTGCTTCAATGCCTCGACTATCAGGTTAGTGTTAATTTGTTATTTTTTATAACTCGTAGCATACATAAAAAATATTTTAGGTCTTCTTCTTCTTCTAAGCCTTCTGTTGTCCTTGTTTTCACATAAGCCTCTCCTAACTCTAGACTATCGGTCTCTATCCAACGCAACATATTTCCAATTTGTTCTGGCTACTCTTTTAATATCATCAACCCATCTCATCTGTGGTCTTCCTGTCGGTCGTTTACTTTCCTAAAGTCTCCAGTGTTGTATTGTTGCATTTCAACGTTGGTCTTTTTGTCTAGCAGTGTGGCCTGCGAAACTCCATTTAAGTTTGGCAACTTTTGTTGTTATGTCCTCGGCTTTTGTTTTTGATTTTACCCAGTCGCTTTTTTTTATCTGACAATCGTATACTGAACATTTCTCTTTCCATTACTCTTTCTGTTGTGGCTAGTTTATTCATATTTGCCTTGATTAGGCTCCAGGTTTGACATCCATATGTCATGATAGGAAGGATGCACTAGTTGAATATTTTGCTCCTTAACTATTGGCGCATTTTGCGGTTCTTAACTATCCAACCAAGTTTGCCAAATTCTGCCCATGCTAGTCTTGCTCTCCTAGTAATTTCCCCACTTTGGTTCTCTTTGTCAAGTTTCAATAATGATATTTTATATTACTGGACTTGTCTATCTCACTGCCATTTATAATAATTATATGTCTTGGGTCATCTGTGTTTGTCATTAGTTTTGTTTTTCTCATATTAATTTTTAAGCCGACGTATTGGGAACTGACTGTGCGTTCATCCATCATAATTCGCAGTTCCTCGAATGAGCTCGCTATAATCACAACGTCGTCAGCGAATCTGAGGTGGTTAGGTTTGTTGCCATTAACGTTAATGCCACAGATTGACCAATTTGTAGTTTTGAATACGTCTTCTAGGGCTAGGTTGAAAAGCTTTGGCGGTATTACGACTCCTTGTATCACTCCTCTCTTAATGGGGATGGGATTTGTATTTTCGTCCAGTTGTACTATCATAGTTTAATTTTCAGTAGTAATTGCACTAGAGCTCTAAAATTATTGAATATTTCCCGACTGACACTTTGACAGTTTTAATTTCACGACCCGAAGGGTAATGAAATTATATCAAAGTGTCACGAGGGCAAAAATTCTATATTAATTTTAGAGATCGAGTGCAATTTGTTGCGATTATTTCATGAATAAAACTGTTCAAAACCAAAATTTTATTGTAATTTATTTATTTAAGTACAAATTAGTACAATTAAACACACAGTTGTTATGAATATTTGTCGGTTGAAAGTCATCACTTTTATAATTTTTAAAACATTAATTGTCATTAATGCCACTGAATGTATTTTTTCGTAGCAACGAAGGGCATCTGACGTAATATACTTGACGACGGGAAATTATCAAAAATTATCGAGTATAATATCACAAGAAAGTGAGAATAAATTGAAAATAATGCGACAGTTTTTCGAAAATTTGTTGTCTGGCAATAGACACGAGAGCCAGCGGGGCTCGAGTGGCTATTGTCCAATGACAACAAATTTGAGTAAAAATGAAGCATTATTTTCTTATTTATTCTTACTGTCGTGTGATATTTGTAAGATTATTTTTAATACGTATATTATGGATATTTTCTTAAATGTCACAGTTGTCAAAACTAGGAAACTGGTAGCCAATAAACAGAAACAATCTACTAAAAAAAATTCTATCGGTAATTTTCTACACTAGATAATTCTCAGTATAATTTTAATCTGATTGGACAGAATTAAACACGTGATCAAATATCTTACTATACGATTGGAAGTTAAAATCATAAAAAAATAGTCAGTAGTAATTGCACAAGAGTTCTGAAATTATTGAATTTTTTCCGAGTGACACTTTGACAGTTTTAATTTCACGAGCCGAAGGCGAGTGAAATTATGTCAAAGTGTCACGAGAGCAAAAATTCTATATTAATTTCAGAGGTCGAGTGCAATTTGTTGCGATTATTTCATGAATAAAACTGTTCAAAACCAAAATTTTATTGTAATTTATTTATGTAAGTACCATTAAAAACACAGTTTTTATAAATATTTGACGATTGAAAGTCATCACTTTTATAATTTTTAAAACATTAATTGTCATTAATGTCACTAAATGTATTTTTTCGTAGCAACGAAGGGCATCTGACGTAATATACTTAACGACGGGAGATTATCAAAAATTATCGATTTAATTCAGATTTCTGTAGCTTTCTATTGGTCAGAATCTCCTATGAATGAAATAATCAGTTTAATTTTTATTTCTGTAGCTTTCTATTGGTCAGAATCTCCTATGAATGAAATAATCAGTAGTAATTGCACAAGAGCTCTAAAATTATTGAATTTTTCCCGAGTGACACATTGACAGTTTTAATTTCACGAGCCGAAGGCGAGTGAAATTATGTCAAAGTGTCACGAGGGCAAAAATTCTATATTAATTTTAGAGATCGATTGCAATTTGTTGCGATTATTTCATGAATAAAACTGTTCAAAACCAAAACTTTATTGTAATTTATTTATGTAAGTACAAATTAGTACAATTAAACACACAGTTGTTGTTATAAATATTTGGCGGTTGAAAGTCATCACTTTTATAATTTTTAAAACATTAATTGTCATTAATGTCACTGAATGTATTTTTTCATAGCAACGAAGGGCATCTGACGTAATATGCTTGACGACGGGAAATTATCAAAAATTATCAGTTTAATTTTGATTTCTGTAGATTTCTATTGGTCAGAATCTCCTATGAAGGAAATAATCATATATATATATATATATATATATATATATATATATATATATATATATATATATATATATATATATATATTATGTATTATTTGTCTATATCTTGAGTTTATTCTACTATTAATAGCTTGTTCTATTATCAAACACATTTCGTAGTCTACGAAGGCAAGAAATACGGGTAGTTGGCATTAATTTGCCTTCTCTATCAATGTTCTCATTGTCAGCAGATGGTCTGATGTACCATATCATTTGCAAAGGATATATGTATAAAATGTTTTAACACATTCACGTACACGACTGCATATGAAGTCACTTAATTCATAAGAAAACGTGGCCACATGTGAAACGTGTCCGTGAATGTGTTTTAAGTAGATTGAAAAAATATAAATAATTGTCGCCATCGAGATGTCCTCCGTCACTGTATATCTTGTCTCTGTCTTTCTGTGCGTAGATATTATATCACGCGTACCTCAAGAAACACCTTAAATAACGCAATCACACTTTAGAGAAAGCCATGATAATTTTAATCATGCCCTTTCTCAGGCTGGCGCTCCTGTTCTTATTTTATAGCGGAATAAAGTCGACTTTGGCTTTTAATAATCAAAACGGCGACTTTCGCCAACTTTCTCTTAACGGCCCTCCTGACACTCACACCCAAAGACGTTAGTTTAACGCACTCGCAAATTACAAATTAGAAGTTATACTTTCAACTCACAAGAATGGGGATGGGACGGGATGATGCTTTTGCTCTTCTAGAGGGTGACACATTTCAACTCGCGTCATATTAACACAAGACTAATTGAATGGGACATTTAGAAATACACTTTTGTTCTTCTCCAAATCACTTTATTTAACTCCATCAAGGATTTTATTTGGGCTCTTTTTAAATTGCACAAACTTTTGGTCGGAGAAAAAATTTGACTAAGAAAATAATAAAGGGCAGTTAGAAAGATCCTTTTTCTTTAGCAAAAGAGTTCGAACATTTTTTTCAGTTGCAATAAAACTGTAACTTCTGTAACTACTTTATTAATTTTTATATTCTTGTATTACTTAACCATTGTGGAAGATTAATATAAGCTGCAGTATAAGCGTTCCTTAAAATTAACATTTTACTCTAAGGTGTTCCTTATTTACCTGTCACTATTCTTAAATACATGAAGATTTTATATTGTTCAACCGAAGTTTAGAGAGAATAAAGAGGTTAGAAAAAGTTATGACAGGTCTAAAACAGATGAATAAGGAGATATACTCGTACAAGGTAGCAAAGAAGGAAGCAAAGCGCGATGTAGCTACTGCTAAGGAAAGATAGTCTGCACAGCTGTATAAAGAGTTGGAAACTCCCGAGGAAATCATAAGGTTATACAGCATTGTTAAAGCAAGCGGCAACTCATCATAAGACTTGACTCACGTACAGCAGATTGAGAGTGCAGATAGAAGAATATTAACAACCGATGTTGAAATAAAGCAAATATGGTATGAGTACTTTCGAAAAGTGCTAAACGAAGAACACCAGAGGAGAGACAGAGGATGCTGGGACCTAAATAAGAATGTAATAGCAAAGACAGCGAGAGGATGAAAGATGAAATAAGATGAAAAATGGTAAGGCGGTATCTTTCTCTCTTCAGTCCTGCCCCCACCCTCCCGGCTGGAGTGTAGTGGTCGACGTGATGTGTATTTTCCGTCTCCAAAGATCTCTGTCTCTGGTCATTTCTTTTAACTCATGCATAGGTCTTTTACATAATTCTGTAATTTGATCGATCCATCTTGTTGGGGATCTTCCTCGTGATGTTCGGCCTTCCACCTTTCCTTGTATAATGAGTCTTTCCATGTTTTCTGTGTTTGCTCTCATAACATGTCCAAAGTATTTTAATTGTTGGAGATGGACTTTACTGGAGAGTCGTTGACTAACTTTTAGCTCTCTTAAAATTGAATTATTTGTTCTATGGTCGGTCCAAGAAATTCGTAGCATTCGTCTCCAACAGAACATTTCAGTGGCGTCTATCTTTCTTCTTTCCGAATTTCTCAGGGTCCAAGATTCATATCCGTAGGTCAGTATTGGGAATATTAAGCAGTTGATCAACCTCATCTTTAACGCTCTGGAAATTTGACAGTCCTTCCATATTATGGTCATTTTTGCTATGGCGACTTTTGCTAGCTCACATCTTTTATTTCTTCCTGTAGTGACCCTGTGTTTGTGATTAATGATCCCAGATATAAGTATGAGCTCACAACCTCAAACCGATGAATTGTGGTTATGTGTGGATGATGTAGTCTATCCACTGTCATGATCTATGTGTTTTATGTGTTCAATTTCAGACCAAATATTTGACTTTCGTTTTCAACCAGTCGTATAAGATCAATCAGCTCTGCTGGACTATTTGCAATCTTGTCATCTGAAAAACGTAGGTTGTTTATTTTATGACCATTTATTGAGATGCCTTTTTCCCATCCTTCAAGGCAGTATGCCCAGATGTAATTCCTATGGAGATTTGAAACGCTCCTGGATTTTTATCGCAAATGAGTAGGATATATGAGGAAGAAAGGATGCCCAATATGACCTCATCCGGTTGAAGAAGGATCTAGCGTTTCCGATGTGAGCTTTTATCTCTTGGTTATTTGTCTAGTTGTAGCGCTGCACTCTTTCTACAGGGGTTAGGTTGATGTAGAGTTGACCTTATGTTATCTTTTTCTTTCTATTGATCATAAGCTTTGTCTTTTTGACTTTTATATTGACTCCATATTGTTGAGTGTAATACGTGATTCTGTTTATAAGGACTTGTAAGTCTTCTAGTTTGTCCACAAATACTATGGTGTCATCTGCATATCTGATATTGTTTAGCCGGTACCCATTCAGTAGAATATCTTTTTTAGTTTCGTGCAAAGCTTCGATAAATATTCTTTCAGAGTAGAGATTGAAGATTAGGAAAGACAAAATACAGCCTTACCTCAGTGCACGAATGATCTTTTCTTATTCGGTGTGTGCACATTTATATCTTAGGTTTGTAGTCTGATTGCACTAAAAATTTCTAAATATTTTCAGGTCTTGGTTGTTAATCAGACGCAATTGATGTCTCTTCATCTCTGGAATGAGACTTGTATTGTAGATCTCGTACCAACAGCATTTATCAACCCGAACTGGTTAAGGAGAAATTTGATTTTCACACAACTTGTAAATTCTCTTATGGATTATCTTTAAAATCACAGATAAAGGACAGAGAAGAACAGCAAAGATTAAGAAAAGGCAGGTCGACAACGGACGCAATATTTACCAGCATACATTTTCTTCGTAAATCTACCAAAAGCATTTAACAGAGTCAGACATAGCTATATATTATAGAAAATGAAGCAGAAAAGGACACCACTATATACGGCCAACCTAACAACACCAGGGGGAATCAGACAGGGAGACAGCCTCAGCCCATTTCTATTCAATATTCTGATGGATGAAATAATTTATTTTATTTATTTATTTATTTAAAACTTTACAAACACTATAAACTAATAGTAGTTACATGTAAAGTGAAGTACTTACTAACTAAGAATATAAACCTAAAACTAATAAGCTAAGTAAATGAAAAAGGAAGGGAGTATTTGTGTTTTATGAAATCCCTTAAACCTAGTGCTGATGTGCAAGCAATGTTCTAAGGTCCCTGATTTTTACATTAAATATGTCTATATCAGTTAGTCCATTGAATACTTCATTACATATTTTTAACATATTATTCACTGGTGACATATTTCTATAAGAACTTGTATAAAATAGATCTGGGTTGGTTATCCTTAACCTACTTTTAGGTACTCTTAGGTAAACAAACTCAATTAGATCACAGTCTGTGTACTTAATACTATTAACAATTAGGTATATAAACATAATGGCCTGACTGTTTCTCCTAGTGGCAAGTGACTGCAACTGAAACGAATCCAACATCACCCTGTAAGAGACCATATATGGATATTCCTTGTTTTTCCTTAGGTATAAAAATCTTAGAAATCGTTTTTGAACTTTTTCGATCCTTTCTGAGTTTGAAAATGCAATTGAAGACCAGATGTTTGAAGCATATTCCATATGTGGTCTCACCAGGGCATTATAGAGTTTTATAATTGTGTTTATTCTGAAGTTATTGCTATTTCTAATAACAAAACCCAAGGCACGATAGGCTCTGTTAGTTATTTCACAAAAATGTGTATTGAACTTCATGTTTGTTTGAAATGTAACTCCAAGATCCTTCATAACAGTCACTCTCTGCACTCGATCACCGTTAATACAATAATCTTCAATAATACTGTTAAGTTTTCGAGTATATGAGACTACTGCGCACTTTTTAACGTTAAGAGTCATTTTCGAATTGTTGAACCATTGAGTAACTGACCTTAAATCATCCTGCAATTTAACCACATCTTTCTTATTAGAGATGGTTTTAAAAAGTTTAAAATCATCGGCATACATTAAGCTGTTACAAGATTTAATACAGTCTGGCAAGTCATTAATAAATAAAATGAAGAGCAATGGTCCAAGTTTGCTCCCCTGTGGAACTCCCGAGGATGACACAAATTGGTGGGAAAAGCAATTACCTACTTTAACTGTGTTCTTCCTATCTGACAAATAAGATTTTAATAAATTAAAAGCTTTTCTTGAGAATCCAAACTCTACCAGTTTATTTAAAAGAATACAGTGATTGACCTTATCAAATGCTTTTTCACAATCAGTATAGAGAACATCCAACTGCTCCCCTGCCTCAATAGCCTTAGTAATATGTTCAGAAAAAACACAGAGATTTGTTACTGTTGATTTGTCACTTACAAAACCATGCTGGGATTTGCTAATTTTACTCTTAACATGAGTGTATATATCCTCATAAAGAATTCCTTCAAAAATCTTAGCAACACTATTTAACAGGCTGATAGGTCTATAGTTTTGGATGTCATTTTTTTTATCTTTTTTATGTATTGGAGAAATTGTTGCCATTTTTAAGATATCTGGGAAATATTCCTGTTCAATCGACATATTAAACAAGAACGCCAGAGGTTTAGCTAAGGGTTCTGCCAATCCCTTATAGATATATGGTGGTATTTCATCAGGGCCTGTAGATTTTTTGGGTTTAAGTTTTTTGATACTATTTATAACATCCAATTCTGTGATATGTTTAAAGGTAAATGAACCCCACTCAGTAATGTGAGAGTGACAATGTGTACAGTCAGATGTGTCATATACTGATGCAAAATATTTAGCAAATGCACTTGCAATATCAAAAGGTGTAATAAACTTGGAGTTATTTAATGTCATTTCTATAGGAATTCCACTATTTTTATATTTTGACTTAAAAAAGGTCCAGAATTTGTTTGGTTCAGCAACTAGATAGTTTTCAAGTGAACGTTTATATAATTTATACTCATATTTGGTTTGATTTTTAATATCACTTCTTAACAGCTGAAATTCAGCATTCTTAGTTGATGAGCACAAACGACGAAGACTATTTTTCTTTTTAATTTTATGAATCAAATCATGAGAGAACCAGTACGGAAACTTAGAAGTAGAATTGCTGGCCCTTATTTTGGTTTTAGGTATAGAACAATTCAAAAATGTGTACATTTCACTATAAAAAACATTAAAAGCATTACTAATGTCCTGACATGAGAATAATGAGGACCAGTTGTATTGAAAAATTAAATGATAAAGATGACAGTAGTTACCTTGAGCATAGTTGTATGCATATACCTTTTTGTTGCCTGGTAACTCAGCTATTTCACTTACAACACTATAGATGAGAGCAGGGTGATACAAATCTTCAGCCACTAATGGACAGTCAGACCTTGCCACAGTACATACATCTATATTAGTCAGAGCAAGATCTAAAAATCTATTCATAAAATTAGGAACCTTATTTATTTGTTACAAGTTATTAATATTAAGAAATTGCTGCATCAGCGCATTTTTACCACAATCTATAAAGCTATTATTATCAAAATGGGGTAAATTGAAATCTCCTAATAACATCACATTTGAGTTTTTTGATAATAAAATATTCTCAAACAAATTAAAATAATTTTCATACATCATAACATCAGCATTAGGTGTAAAATACACAACAGAAACATAGAGGGAAAAGTTTTTTAAATTCACCTTAAGCATTACACAATCACTATCACAAGTAACATCAACAGGTTCACAAGATAGTTCATTTTTGATTGCTAAGAGTACACCACCACCTCGCAGTCTATGGTCTGACCTATCCTTCCTAAACACTGTGTACCTTGTGTCGAACAATTCAGTGTTGTAAATACCCTCATTCAACCACGTCTCAGTCAGGGCAATTATGTCATAATTTTCCGTTAAAACTTCTGCATATAGTGAATTTGTTTTGGTTCTCAAACCACGGACATTTTGGTAGTAGATTGACATCAGTTTCTTTGGAGAATTATTGTTTGTATGCCTTGCTTTCTCTGTTGATTGAGAGGGTCCACTTATTTTTCTGTTGGGACCCTCCTCTTCACAAAAAACTGAAAAACTATTGCACCACAAGGCCACACCTCTCTATTCCACACCTTTCTAAAATTATTTTGGTTAATGGTGACCTTCATTGAGGAATAAATGTGCGGATGTTTCGACTCGACAGGCTCGCAGGTCACTTCTGGAAACTTGTCTCTAAGGCTGTTAATTAAGTCTTCGGGTTTAGTGTTAGGAGCCAATCTTGTAACATGAAGAGATGCCAATTTAGGGACTGTCTTAATGCTGGTAGATTCAGACCCACGTCCGACCACAAATCTCCTACGACGATTAGACTTGGGGCCCACAGACACCCATTCTGCCTCATTATTTTTCTCTTGTAAGTTGTGAATATTATACATAATATTCTGCTGTTTGGCCTGTAAAACTGCTGCATTAACTTCATTAACCGTAATCGGAGCTGACTGACCTGTTGGAGTCTTATCAGCATTTTTGCTCATCTCTGGATTTGTAATTGTAACATTATTTGAGTTTGTTTTCTTTGAGATAGTTTTGAGGTTATGATTTGACTGCTGCTGCGGTTTCGTCTTCTCTGCATATGTCAAAACGTTAGTTTTAATGTTCCCACTGTTGCCAGACTTCTCAGCCTCGCTTTTTCTTTCAAAAATATTTTGTAATTTTTCCTCTAATAAAGCGGTATTTTTATAAAGGAGAACCTCTTTAGCTTTTAACTCAGCAATTATCATATCCTTACCTCTTACAATTTCGTCTTTTGCGTCAAGCAACTTCTGCATTGGAAAATGATTTCTAACCTCACTTTCATTGCCGCAGCCGCATTTCACCAAATTCTTTCCTACCACCACCAAACCTGTCACTCGAAGTGCACAGCACGGATGGAGTACACCCTCACAATTAATACATTTTACAATAGTACTTACTACTGATTTATGGCAAGATTTACAAATTTTTGCGGAGCTTTTTTCATCCTCGTCATCGCCCGCCATGTTGCCGAATATTCATGATAGAAGATGTGGAATCGCTACAACTAGGATACAGACTCAGTCACAATAGATTCAGTGCGGATGATGCAGCCCTGATTAAAGAGGATGAAGATGCCCTGCAAAGACAACTTTATCGATTCTACCAAGCATGTCGACGATTGAACATGAACATATCCACGCAGAAAACAAGATGCATTACCATTACGAAAGACCCAATTAGATGCAAGTTCGTGGTAGAGGGGAAACCCATAGAACAGCTAAACCAATTTAAATATCTAGGTGTAGATTTATCAAGTTATCATGACCCAGCCAGAGTCTTAAGAGGACAAATAAACAAGGCCGCAGTCATGTCCGGATGTTTGAGAGATGTGGTCTGAAATAACCCATATATGAGAATGAACAGTTGAGTTATAATTTATAAAACTTGCATCAGACCTGTTATGACCGATGGTATTGAATCAAGAAAAGACACCAATAAAACCAAAAGCATGCTACGAGCAGTCGAAATAAAGACACTTAGAGTAATTGGAGGGAACACAAGAAGGGATAGAATACGAAACAACATCATCAGGTAACAATATGGCGTACAAGATGTAGTAAGATAGGGTAGGCAAAGACAAAGAGAAAGGTTCAATCATGTAAAAAGAATGGAGGAGCAAAGCCTACCAAGAATTGCGCTAGAAGGAAAACCAGCTGACAAGCGTCCACCGGGGAAACCACCAAAAAGATGAAAATAGAGCTGACAGTCTACCTCTCAAGAAATACTTCAACGTCGGAATTAACAGTTCGACAGATCTACAAAAAATATAAGAAGAAGAAGATTATCTTTAAGAATAATTTTAGCAGATAATTGATGAGGCTTATCGTACGGTATTTTTCTCATTTTCTGGCTTCTGTTTTTTTTGAAACTGCAATAAACTTCAGCCTTTCTGTTGGTATTTCTCCAGATTGGTATATGTTGTTGAGTATCTTTGAGATTATTGCTGTTGATTTGTTGTCCATTGGTTTGAACAGCTCTGCTTGTATATTATCTGTATTTGTAACATCTCTACCAAATTCACAATCATACCAAAAGGTAGGTTTTATATATACCTACTGGTCTAATAATTAATTTGTTTCATTTAATCAAAAAGCCACAAAACAATTACACTTCTCACGTATACAAGAAAGCTGTTTCACCCTATAATATGAATAATCAACGCAACATCTTATAGAAAGGCAGAGGTTTCCAAGTCGAAAACCACTACATAGTTACTTTGATTAAATGTAATGCCAGATAGTGTTGAGTTTGCCTGGTGCGAATTTACAATGCGTTTGGTATTTAGAAATACTTCGAGAACCATTTATGGCCCGTCGTAAATCTAGCAACTTTCAAGGAGGACTAGATTTCCTAGATTTATTTGCGGAACCTGGAACTTAATGTGGGAATTTGTTTCGGCAGTCTATCCCGTTTGTTCGTACGATTGTTTGTTTGCTTTCTTGCGGGCGCGGCGGGAGTCTCAGGGAAAGTTTTGATCGAAAGGGAAATACTAGATATTATTATGAGTTTAAATATAAAAGTAAACGTGTTGTTAATTTCATCAAATGTTGTAATATTTTTTTCTTTACTATTTTTGGTGGGAGTAAACTACAATCGACTAAATTATGGTCATTAACGACAAATTAATATAGTAGGGGAGGAAAGTATGCTAAATGTGCAGTCACTCGAGGGTTATGGGAACCTATTGGGTTGTGAAGAGTAGTTTCTAAAACCGAAAAAAGTTAAGTTTTCCATTTCAGTGGGGACTTTCCTTTTTTAATTTCATTTTCCATTTCCAACAATCATTTTTCCGATGATAGCGCCATCTATCCATAATTCATAAAATGTCTCGAATAAAAGTTACTTATTTTTACGTAAGAAATCCAAATCTCCAATAAAAAGTAACTCACACCCCACCTCCGTGGGGGTGGGGGGTCGTGTTTGGTGCCATTCGATAGATTTTTGAAACATAATAAATAAGTGTATTTTTCAGTTTTTCGATTTGATGTTCATTTCGCGAAATATCGTGGAAATCGTATTTAAAATTTTAAAATCCCCACCCCTCTCCGTGGGAAGTCGTGTTTGGTATCATTTGATAGATTTTAAAAAAATATTGGGCACCTATTTTTTAGTTTTTCGATCTGTCGTTCATTTCGTGAAATATTCGTTTTTTCTTGTGACACTTTGTGACTCACCCATTTCCTTAGGCCCCGCTCAAATCGTTGGATTTTTGAAATATACAGTATTTTGCATGTATTTAAGTTACCTTATCTTAATCTGACGATTTTGAATTTTTCTAAGGATAGATTTTTTTCTCGACCCCCCTTAACGAACTCCCCTGTATTAGAGCCAATATACGGCAGAGGTACATTTACAGGGTACAAGGTTTCTCCCCACGTGATAATCTGACGCGCTCGAATAACTGCAAAAATCCCCGCTTGGGCTCCCCTACCAATAGATTACATTGTGTGTGTGTATGTGTGTATGGAGAGAGAGAGAGATGGCATTATTTAGTTTAGGCAAGTTTATTAATTGTTTTTTTCTTTTTGAACTCTACTTATTTACAATCAACTTCTACATAACAATTTTAAGTAAATGTGAATGGATTTGTGAGCAAGTAAGGACATCCAATGATGCTTCCCCTTATAGGTTTATTTCATTGTTGTAATATGTCTTGTGGTCACGTTCGCTGAAGTCTTTTGATTATTTGGCCAGAATGTTCAATCAGTTCGTTGCCGTGGTTTCTTGTTTAACTTTCATGGTTGGTCGGTGCCAGCTGTAAATTGAAACTCTGTTGCACAAGTCCTTCAGGAATTTTCAGATTGCGATCGGTGCACCGCACACAATAATAGAGCTATATATACCCCATCCTCAGGGTAGACCGCATGCTATGGTAGCACCAATTATTCTTCTTCTTCAAGTGCCATCTTCGTTCCGAAGGTTGGCAATCATCAGGGCTATACGTATTTTCTAAACTGCTGACCGAAACAATTCGTTGTTGCTACAGCTATACCATTCCCGTAGATTCTTTAGCCAGGAGTTTCGTCTTCTTCCTATGGACCTTTTTCCTGCTATCTTCCCCTGCATAATTATTCGAAGCAGTTTATATCTTTCGCCTCTTGTAATGTGTCCCAAATATTGCAGTTTTCGTTTTTTGATCGTAAATATGACTTCCTTTTCTTTATTCATTCTTCTCAAGACCTCGACGTTTATGACTCTCTCCGTCCATAATATTCTCAAGATTCTGCGATACATCCACAGTTCAAATGCCTCCAATTTTTGATATCAATCTTTTTCAGCGTCTATGACTCCAATCCGTAGAACAGCACAGAAAGTACGTAACATCTCATCAGGCGAAGTTTCATTTTAAGGCTCAAATCTCTTCCACAGAACACTCTCTTCATTTTAGTGAATATGCCAATTATTAATTACACTGGTAAACACACAGTTTGCTGCCGGAAATTTTTTTACTGTTTCTAGGTAATTTGGGTCTGCTGAATCCAAAAATGCCACCAGATTTGCTCCATCAGATCGTTTTCAGAAAATACGACAACAGATCACATTTCTAATATATAGGGTAATTTAACGCAGCACTACCGATATATGTAGAGCTGCTACCCATGAAATAAACCAAATACAAATAAAAAGTAAGATATTTATTGTAAAATAATGTACTTACAAAAATCATCACACATGTCTGCCAAAAAAACTTAACTTTTCATCTAACCTAACCGGCAGCGTCGCAACAGAAATGTGTTATTCGGCGTCACCTAAAAACTTCCTTTTATATGATTTTCTTGCAACGGCTTTAAAAGGACGGTCCCTTTGAAGACTCCAGCAGTAATCCGCCATCATGTGATTGCCCCATCTCCCTGATACTCTTTTTCCATCGTTTTGATATCTTGGTGAAGATTTTCTGGGAAAAGGTCCAAGTGGCTGTGGAGGTAATGAATTTTCATACTCATATGACAACCATGTTAGCTAAAATTGTTGAGCATTTCTTCCACTCTAATGCCCAAGTGGTATACTTCCATATTTGTTGTCATTATATAGAAGGACACACTTTAAACTTCGTTTGGAACTGTCGATAAAAAGACGCCAGTGATCTGGTGTATACTCCGATACACCCATTTTTTCTAACAGTCCTTTAATATTGTTATAAAAAACCATATCATCTTGCTGAGAAAAAAGGCAAAAGATCTTTTATCTCTATTACGTTAGTATGTAATTTTGGTGTCTGGGCGAAGAACATTATTTTCTTTTAGTCTGGAGGTAAGCACCTAGGAAGAATCCTTTGGAAGGTTCAAATTTCTGATAAGATTGCTTAGCTCTTCCTGAGTAAAGGGCTTAGGACATGTTGAATCCCCTTCAAAATCACTGTTGTCTTCCTCAAATCTATTAGTCTGTAGTTCGCCAAATAACGTTTCGGCATTATCCTCTGGTAACATAGGTAGACTGCTAAATTGGAATGGGTATCTGCTCAAGCTGATGTGGAATTAGTCTTATTGCTGAATCCAGGTTAGGATGTGTTCACGTATGTCGATTGTTACGATTAATGCCCTTTATATTCACAAGACAGAAAAAATCGTCAAAATGATTTTTTGGTTCCCTCCATACCATTGGAAAACCAAATTTAAACATTTTCTTTGTCCTTTCGTCCACTGTCGCAAGTTCTCAATACAAGTTTTGCACACTACATGTGGAGCTCAGGATTTATCTTGATCTCCTAAATGAACACCAAAATAGGCCCTTTTGTTCATTTGCCCATTTGTTTTAGAATTTGTTAAGTTTGTTTATAAACATATTGCAATTATAGTGGTGGAATATACAGAAATGTAAGAATATTTAAGTATTTTATAAGTATGTTATATCTCGAAAACTAGAGCTGGTACAAAGAAAAGGTTTGTATTTTTGGAATCAGCACAGATGAATTAACTACAATCAATTGATTTTTTTTCGGCAGCAAGACAAAAATTTTTTGAAGTTATACTTCTTTACCGGCGATAGAGGGTGATTTTTTTATATGTTAAAACCTATCAGCCCGGCGCATGCGCATTATAACTTTGTTCTGATTGGATGTTCAAATGACATGTCAAAAATTATCCGATATGGCAGCTGTGGTTTGGAGGTAAAGGTAAAGGTAAACAAATGTATAATAATATATTAGTTTTATTGTTGTGAGGACAGAAACAAAAAAGTTTATAATATTGTAGTGACTTTTAAATAGTTTTTAAAAGCAACAGGTACGTAATAATTGTTAATGTATCATGAGTATAAACCTACCTATTTGATCTGCCAAAATACATAGTATGTAATACTTTTATTTATATAATTTGATTACCATCAAAATTTCTATCAATATTCACCTAATAGATTGTTTTTTTACTCTATGTTTTGTTGTATTTTTTCAATTCTAAATCATTTCAATTCAAAATTAAAATAATTTGATCAATTTTCAAAATATCAAAATATCACAAGTTTAATCCGTTTAGTTAGTCGATCTTCGTAAATAATGACACATAGTGTCCGTGGCTAAGCGGAGAAGGCGAATGAATTCCAATACCAACCGCTCTTATCAGCGCTGGTTCGAGTCCCAATAGAAACTTTCTTTTTTGTTTTTTTTTTAATACATTTTATGATTGTAAGTATATTTATTATATAATTGTATTTTCAGAAAATACGTATTTAGTTAAAATTTTTTTCGACAATTAATGTTCATACATCATTTGTGGCTTGTTTAATGTGTTTGTGTGTGTTTTATTCTTTTATTATTTTAATTTTTGGCACTGTTCTAATAAAAATGTTTGAGAAGTAGTAAGTATAAATTAGTTTAATATTTAAACAAAATATAAATAAAAAGGATATTAATTTCGTTTAAATCATATAATAGAAGTATAACTTCTTACGTGCGTACAAAGTACACAAACATTCTTTTTTTTTTGTTGGGCTGTGTTATCATTAATAGTTAATTCTGTTTACAGCTATCCTAAAATAGTTGTTGAACTAGCTACCTTACACTGCATTTTCTTGTATTCCTCGCCTTAAATATAAAAATGAACCACCGACTAAGCCAAGCCTGCATTCTGGCTTCTCGTCTTAAATAGAAACATGAACCAACGATGACGCCTGTATTCCGACTCCTCGCCTTATAGGAAAATGAATCAACGATAAAGCCTGTATTCTACCAGCTCCTCGTCTTATATGGACTGGTAATAGACCCACCATTCCTCCGGTTGAAATCCAGATCTGGAACACCGTCAACTTTCTCTCCAGAAACTCTATATGTAAATGCAAGTTAAGTGTTTTATGACGATATTTATCTTTCAATATCAGGGACTTCAGCCACCTTTGTACGTTTGGGTCTTCAGCCATCTTTTTATCTTTGAACCTTCAGCTAATTTTATTTGGACCTTCAGTCACCTTTTTTAGGCCTTCAGCTATTTTGTACAGGAATTGCTGTAACGTAGAGGCAAATCTATTTATTCCTTGAATGAAATGTTTATTTAAATTTTTGTCTTTTGGCTTGATCTGCTTTGTGTTAGTTTTTGCTACCCTTATTTGTCTTAGGGATTAGCCGAACTACCTCTGAGAAGAGCCAGGGTAGCAATCTCTATGATTGTCTTTGTGGTGGTGAGAGGAGACTTTGTGAGTAATGCCAATTAAAAAAGTAGTGCAAAATGAAAAAATAATTTTTTCAAGTGGTTTTTCGACTTTATTTCCTGGGGTATAATAATTCAAGATGATTTAAACAAGAATGAATGTATCGAATAACCTATATAATTTTTATATTCTCTCAAAAGCGAAGTGAAAGCTCTCAGTTGACAAATTGTGTATGAACAGATTTCCTATTATTACTATCTTATTTATATTAATGATTTTCTCCAATTCAAAGTAAGCCCCTTATTTAATATTCCAACTTTCTATGGCCTCGCTTTTCCGAAGAAGTAAAGGTACAATTTAAAAGCAAACACAATTGACGAACGTAAAAGATGAAAATTATCTAAGAAAATATTGATACAAGGTCTTTTAGAGTGTGTGTTCGAGCATAAAGCCTTTTGTGTTTGAAATATCAATTGTATTCTCGGTAGACTTTGATAAAATAAACGAAAGATGTCGGTGGTTCGACAAATCGGATTGGGAATTACAAATTCATTTCAATTTCGGAACGAGACACCGAGTTTTCTTTCCCCAAGCGAAAACAGCCCTTAATAATCGAACCACTACGCGCTTTCTTCCTGTACAGCGATTATTTGAGGTTGTGATTTTCTGATCGGCGGAAACTTTCGGCCGAGAGCCGAAAATTCAAAGATGTAAACTGAAGGGTGTTTTAATCTTCGGCAAATATTTAAGCGTTCACAAGTGGAATATTTTCTATTCAGAAATCAGAAATTAGCTACGGTAATATTCGCTTGTCGGGGGAGGGGGATGAATGCTGCTCTATACATTTCTAATAGGTTCACTTGTATGGAATAATGGCGGTATGTTGGAATAAGAAAATTGGAATTTCGTCAAAGAGTCGCGAACTACGCAAGTTATGAATGTTTTATTGAAAGATTTTGCTTATTTATAAATATAGATGAAAGACTGATAAGTTTGTACACACTTGAATGAATAAAGAAAATGAAAATGTAGTATGTCAAAGTGTGTAAATCATTTATTTTTTAGCTGTGCGCTTTCGAGATAAACGTCATCATCGGAGCTAATGGTCAAATAGTAAAAAGTACCGCCACAATTGACGTGTAATCATGTGCATCTTATTAATATAAATGTGATTTTTGATTGCAAATGTTAACTTCTTTGTCCTCCGCACATACACCTTGCACAAAAACATAAAAACTTTTTTCATGGTATGGGTGTAGGCATCACCCATCCATTCTTGACCTAGTAGAGACAGCTGACTGACAGCTGACTGAGCTAGACTGACTGTCACAGCTGTCTCTACTAGGCCAAGAATGGATGGGTGATGCCTACACCCATAATATGAAAAAAGTTTTTATGTTTTTGTGCAACGTGTATGTGGCCGTTTTTTCTGTTTTTTTACTGTTTGGTGTTGTACGGAGGACAAAGAAGTTAACATTTGCAATCAAAAATCACATTTATATTAATGAGATGCACATGATTACACCTCAATTGTGTCGGTACTTTTTACTATTTGACCATTAGCTCCGATGATGATGTTTCTGTCGAAAGCGCTCAGCTAAAGAAATAAATGATTTACACACCTATAAATAATAAAGGAAATGAAAATGTAGTATGTCAAAGTGTGTAAATAAAATGGCTGATATCGTGATTATTCATACAAGGAAATGATCATTTTCGACAGATCCTCCTGGACTATTAGCTAATTAAATTATATGAAATACCCTTAGAAAATTGTGATAGGATATTATTTATAAATAAGCAAAACCTTTCAATAAAACATGCATCACTTGCGTAGTTGGCGACTCTTTGACGAAATTCCAATTTTCTTATTCCAACATACCGCCATTATTCCATACAAGTAAACTATTAGAAATATATAGAACATCATCCATCCCCTTCCCCAGACAAGCGAATTTTACCGTAGCTAATTTCTGATTTCTGAATAGAAAATATTCCACTTGTGAACGCTTAAATATTTGCCGAAGATTAAAACACCCTTCAGTTTATATCTTTGAATTTTCGGCTCTCGGCCGAAAGTTTCCGCCGATCAGAAAATCACAACCTCAAATAATCGCTGTACAGGAAGAAAGCGCGTAACAAATCGATTCTTAAGGGTCGTATTCGCTTGGGGAAAGAAAACTTGTCGTGTCTCGTTCCAAATTTTTTGCACTATACTCTGTTCTTCACATAAGTTACTCGAAGGGTTTCTTCCTCTTAAGACTTCTAGCCAGATCCATACTGTCGAAGAAGTCTTTGGTCATGATTATTAGCAAATTTTTCAATGATCTCAAATCTATCTAGGTCCCTATGTAGGTCACTGTTCCTATACTAACAAGGAGCTTTGACGACGCCGCTCCTTAGCATTTTGTTTTGGAATCGGTGGATGATGCTTAAATTACTATTACTAGCACAAACCTATATGTTCATACAGGTTTTAGAACCTGTTTATACAAAATTATTTTGCTGTTCTCTTTTCCTTTTAACATAGGCCCTCCAGGGAACCCTAGCGTCTAATGGAATACCCAAATATTTTGCGATATCGGCATATGATTTCTGAGTATAACTAAGAGGTCTGTGTTGTTTTTCTTGTTTGTAAAATTAATGTGCACTGACTTCATTTCATTTAATATCATTCTCCAGCATTTAGTCTAGTGGTTAAGTCTGTTAAGAGAGGGTTATAGTTTTCTTGATACTTCTTCATGGTCTTCATCTACGGAAATGAAGGGAAGATTCATCAGCAAGGGTAGCTATTGTGTTAGTATCTAATTCAGGAATATCACTAGTGTATAATAGATACAGGACTGGTCCTCTCACACTACTCTGTGGTACACCTGCATTGATTTCTTTTTCGATTTTTTTCAGATTTTGTTAAATATGAAATTAAGCAAAAGGTTTTCGATTGGCTCATATCGTGATTAATTATACAAGGCATATACTGAAATGATCATGTTCGACAGTTCGTCCTGGACTAATAGCTAATTAAATTATTTGAAATACCCTTACAGGTCTGAATCCCACGTACCAAAAGAAAGTTGATTAATAGCAAGCTGAAAATTTGTTCATAGCTTAACGGTGTCTAGTCGGGCAAACTTTGATGTACGGCAACACTCGAACAGGGTATGTTTTAATTGTAGAACAGGTTATAATTTTTTAGGAATGTCAGACTACGAAAACATATGTATTTTGTCCGACAGAACTTCCAATTGATTTGTTACCCGTTCATTAAACTCTCATGCAAAAATCAGACTGCTATTACTAACCAACATGATTTCTGTCATTTGACATGTTCTTCGTGTTCCACTCATTAAAATGCCCAGTTGCTGATACACACCAGTCTGATTTTTGCATGAGAGTTTAATGAAAGGGCAACAAATCAGTTGGAAGTTCTGTCCGAAAAAATACATCTGATGTTTTCGTAGTCTGACGTTCCAAATTTTTAACCTGTTCCACCATTAAAACTTCCCCTGTTCCAGTGTTCCCATTTATCAAAGTTTGTCCGACTAGACACCGTTAAGCTATTAACAGATGTTCAGCTTGCTATTAATCAACTTTTTTTCTTGTGCGGGATCCCGACCTATTAGAAAATTATGATAGGATATTTATAAATAATAAAGGAAATGAAAATGTAGTACGTCAAAGTGTGTAAATAAAATGGCTGATATCGTGTTTATTCATACAAGGAACATCCTGAAATGATCATTTTCGACAGATCCTCCTGGACACTTTTGCTTAATTTCATATTTTAGAAAATCTGAAAAAAATCGAAAAAGAAATCAATGCAGGTGTACCACAGGGTAGTGTGAGAAGACCAGTCCTGTATCTATTATACACTGGTGTTATTCCTGAATTAAATACTAACACAATAGCTACCCTTGCTGATGTGCTGCCGTCTTGGCCGTAGGTGAATACCATGAAGAAGTAGCAAGAAAACTACAAGCCTCTGTTAACAGACTTAACCACTGGACTAAATGCTGGAGAATGGTATTAAACGAAATGAAGTCAGTGCACATTAATTTTATAAACAAGAAAAACAACACAGACCTCTTAGTGTTACTCAGAAATCATATGCCGATACCGCAAAGTATTTGGGTATTCCATTAGACGCTAGGGTTCCCTGCGGAGGGCCTATGTTAAAAGGAAAAGAGAACAACAAAATAATTTTGTATAAACAGATTCTAAAACCTGTATGAACATATAGGTTTGTGCTAGTAATAGTAATTTAAGCATCATCCACCGATTCCAAAACAAAATGCTAAGGAGCAGCGTCGTCAAAGCTCCTTGTTAGTATAGGAAGAGTGACCTACATAGGGACCTAGATAGATTTGAGGTCATTGAAAAATTTGCTAATAGTTATGATCAAATTTAAACTGTTTAGAATGGGAAATAAGCCACAATATTATTAAAAAACGATTTTTATTAACGTTTCGACGCCCAAATCGGGTGCCGTTGTCAAAATACAAAGTACTATCCAATAGTATTTTGTATTTTGACAACGGCACCCGATTTGGGCGTCGAAACGTTAATAAAAATCATTTTTTAATAATATTGTGGCTTATTTCCCATTCTAAATAGTTAAAATTGTAAAAATGCCACAAGAAAATAGCTTCAGAACAACAGTTATGATCAAAGACTTAAGAGACTGGCTAGAAGACTTAAGAGGAAGAAACGCTTCGAGTAACTTATGTGAAGAACAGAGTATAGTGCAAAAAATTTGGAACGAGACACTGAGTTTTCTTTCCCCAAGCTAAAACAGTTCTTAAGAATCGTTTCACTGCGCGCTTTCTTCCTGTACTGCGATTATTTGAGGTTGTGATTTTCTGATCGACGGAAACTTTCGGCCGAGGGCCGAAAAAGTGATACGATTCATGCACGATCTCCCATCAAATCCCCAACAAAAAAAGTACCTCTAAATGAATCACCCTTAACTTTCTCAAGATCAATGAATACCATATGATCGTTTGTTTCTTTATTCCTGTATTTTTCCATAAATTGCCTTATAATGAAAATTGCATCGGTTGCTGATCTGTCCTGTACCTGCCCATCGGAGTAGGTGATACGTATTGATAGAAAAACTTCAAAATGAAGAGGGCACTGCTGTGCAATAATTCAAAATTTTAAACGATTCATACAAAATGATTTATATTGCTAAACTTTTTGTAATTTGAAATATAAATATGACAAAGGACGAAATATTGGCGGCGAAAAAGAAATAATAAATATTTTTAAAAAGCAAACATCGATTAACAGCTATGACATTCGATGTTTGCTTGAAAATAACCCACTAATTTGTCCTTGTAATTGTATCTGACAAAGGCCAATATTTAACAATGATTTCGCAGATGACTGATCTGTCATAACCGCTTCGCCACCCTGCACATTCACTTGTTATTGATATCCCAAATCGTCCCTTTCCCCCTGCGCCCCTAAATAGCAGACCGCGGCTCGCGCTGTGACTGATGGCTGTTGCAGACTGTGCACGTCCTATGCCCCATTCATCTTTAGCCCCCGAAGTATTTTTGTTTGTCTCTATTATCTCGTATACAAATGTCATTTATTTATTTCTTTTTTGATGATTGTAAGAACGGAAAGTACATTCATTAATTTTTTTATTTGTGGCATTTCGAATTAATAATTTTAAATAATGGGGCTGCTGAATGAATATAATGAAATCGAAATGGACTTTAATAGAAAAATTATTTAATATATTGCTTTTTCAATCTTGTCTTACATATTCATTATTGCAGACTTTTTTGACTAAAGTACTTTTTTATATAATAGTTTTAATATCTTCATCTTCTTGTTCTTCCTTCTATCGTACATTTTTGGACATCTTGATCTTTCAAGGTCTTCCCCTTGGTTGCCTACTTTTGTAAGGTCTCCAATGTTGTATTGCTGCTTTCAAATTTTGGTCTTTTTGTCTAGGAGTGTGATTTCCTAGGCCTTCTTTTTTGATCTTATCCAGTCGTTCCTTTTTGTATCTAAGATGGTATACCTAATATAGCCCTTTCTATTGTGGCTAGTTTGTTAATTTTTGCCTTAGTTCGGAGATCAAGTTTTAACATCCAAATGTCATAATAGGAAGGCACTGGTTGAACACTTTGCTCCTCAAATATTGAGGTATTTTTCGGTTCCTTCTTAAGAACTATCCAACTGAGTTTTCCAAATCCTGTCCACGCCAGGACAAGATTCTTCTAGTGACTTCCACACTTTGGCGCTCTATGACAAGTTTTAGAATTTTGCCTAGATAGATAATTTTGCACCGGTCAAAAAAATACTCCTAATTGGCCTTTCCTAAAAATGACAAGTGCATACTCCCAATTCTCACATACGCATGCCAAACATGGACCTTTACCAAAGCAAACATAGATAAAATAATGAAAACACAAAGAGTCATGGAGAGAGCAATGTTAGGACTAAAATTAACTTACAAAAAGCAAAACAACTGGGTAAGAAATAAAACAAAAGTCAAAGACGCCGGATAACATATAGCCAGGCTAAAATGGAGCTTCGCAGGTCATAACGCTAGACAAACGGACAATAGGCGGAATACCACGATACAACAATGGAGACCATGGACAGGAAAAAGAGCAAGAGGACGACCCCAGATGAGGTGGGGAGACGACATTAAAAAGATAGGAGGAACGCACTGGAAACAGAAAGCACTAAACAGAAGAGAATGGAGGAAACTGGGGGAAACCTATGTACAAAATTGGACGAATTAAAGGGCAAAAGAAGAAGAAGAAGATATAATTTTGGATTTGTTCCATATCATTGCCATTTATACTTACATATTTCTCTTGATCATCTGCGTTTTTCGTTGTTTTTGTTTTTTTCATATTTAATTTTAGATCGACGTATTGGCAGCTGAGTGTAAGTTCCTCCACCATAGTTTGTACTCGCTATAATCACGATGTCATCAGCGAATCTGAGGTTGTTCAACTTGTTGCCATCAACGGTAATGCCATATGTTGACCAATTGTAGTTTTGAAGACGTCTAATAGGGCTATATTAAGGGGGTAGGCGCAAAATCTTGCTAAATGCTATTTAAATGCATTCCTGAGAAAACTAATAAGAATTTTTGAAAAATTTAAACTCAGAATGAAAGATTACATTATTACGGAGGGCCGAAAGTACCTGAAAACTTATATAATGTTTATTTTAATAAGTTACAGGGATGAAAAAACAAGAGAGGATTTAGTGTGATGTCTAATTTCAAATATGTCATTCAAAAGAGACTTTTTGTTTATTCTAAAGGCTTTCGGCCCTCGGTAATATTGTAATCTTTCATTCTTCGTTTAAATTTTTCAAACATATTTATTATAGTAGGGGAGTAAAGTATGCTAAATTTGCAGTCACTCGAGCGTTATGGGGACCAATTGGGTTGTGATTATTAGGTCCTAAAATCAAAAAAAGTTAAATAAAATTTTTCATTTTAGCGGGCGCTTGTCATTTTTTAATTTAATTTTTCATTTCTAACAATCGTTTTCTCCGATTATAGCGCCATCTATCCATAACTCGAAAAAATCTCTCGAATAAAGGTTGCTTATTTTTACGTAAAGAATTAAAATCTGCAATAGAAATTTGGGGGTCTCATTTAAGATTTTAAAGTAACCCCCCACCACGCCCCTTGGGGGGACGTGTTTCGTACCATTCGATAGATTTTTCAAAAACATTTTAAAAGTGTATTTTGTAGTTTTTCGATCTGATGTTCATTTTGCGAAATATCGCGGGGTTTGTATTTAAAATTTTAAATTTACCCCCCACCCCTCTCCGTGAGGGGTCATGTTTAGTACCATTCGATAGATTTTTGAAAAATATTGAAGATGTATTTTTTAGTTTTTCGACCTCACGTTCATTTCGCGAAATATTTGCTTTTCTTTGTGAAACTTTTTGGCTCACCCATTTCCTTACGCCCCGCTCAAATCGTCAGAATTTTGAAATATACACTCTATTGCATGTACTTAACTTACCTTATCTTAATCTGATAATTTCGAGTATTTTTAACCATAGATACAGTCGAACCCGCTTATTAGAATAGCCTTCGTGCCAAGCAAAAATATTCCTATAACCGGGATATTCTAATAACCGATCAGTGGTGGCTAGCAGAAATAAATGTACCGAATATACGTCATAATAGTACAACACACTTTGTACATGTACTTACTATGTATGTACATAGTATGTATGTACATGTACATACATACGTTATGTACATATATTATGTATATGGTTTTGTTTCGTTTTATGTCAATAATACAATACCTAGAGTAACTATCACTTATTTTATTAAAACACCAAACTACATTATCTGTGCATGCATACCTACACAAATAAGTATGGAATGTATGCAATATGTAGATATAGGTATACATATTTTCTTATTAACATACATACAACAGACTTACTTTTTTTCTGGAAAAATAATCGGTAATCTGAAACTATTTGTTTTGTTACATAAGATACTAGTCACTTGTAGCTCTAAAATATAATAAATAAAAAATTGACATTGGTTTTACTTTCCAGAAAACTTCTTACATATTATAAAGCGGTTATTATACAAGCGGTTATGACTTCTAAACTGTTTCTAAAAATCTAAACAGACAACGACGTGGGTGGTGAGTGAGTAATAAGAATATTTACACAATTGAAAAGTAGGTAATACCTACTTTATGATCGGTAAATGTTTGGCGGAAGGTAGAATTGGTGCCCATAATAAAGTAAGTAATAAAATATATTATCGACAGGTCCTATAAACCAGAAAACATATAAATTTGTGGGAAATTGTACGTAAAAAGTTTTTGGTAACTTAAAATTATTCGATAAAGCGATATTCTTTTACTAAAACGTATTACTATAAGCGGTTAAATTTATTAAGCAGTAAATGGAAATGTTTCGGGACCTCAAATATCTATTCCTTAAACCGGGATATTCCTATAAGCGGTACTCTAATAAGCGGGTTCGACTGTATTTGTTTTCGGGCCCCCCTTAACGAACCTCCCTGTGTTATGAGCCAATATATTGTAGAGGTACATCTGCAGGGTACCAGGTTTCTCCCATATGATAATCTGATGCGCTCGAGTAACTGCAAAAATCCCCGCTTGGGCTCCCCTACCATTAGATTTCTCAGGATTAAAAAAAAATAATTAAATAGCATTAGACGAAGATTTTTTGCTCTTAAGCTCCTTCCGAATTGCTAATGATTGAGTTCGAAACCTTCCATTCGTATTGAATTCTCATTTGACCTTTGTTACATATTTTTGTTTATACATATGTTGGTAATTATGTACTTGTTTTTGTATTTTATACCAAAAACTTTTATACTTACGAGATATCAATCTCCATCCAAGATATATGGAGCAGACTAAAGAAACAACAAAATAAAAAAAGTTTTGTGATGCCGCACTGGATAAATCATAATCCACTTTGGACTCTATTGGAGGTTTCCAAACAAAAACTATTAACGGTCCTTCAGAGTTACTTTAGAACAGATTACAGGGTAATAAATAAAAGAACAATTTTCTTTGGAAACTTTCATCCCAAAAATAAAAGTAATCGATTACAGGGAGTTGTCACTAAACGACACAAGATTATAAATATGATCGTTAGATGAGCGAAACAGACGCATTAAAACTTTTTCTTTCTAACAATTTTTTGGCAATAAAAATAAGAAAATGTTATATACTAAGGGTCTAACAATTTATTTTCTATTCATTAAAAAAAGAAACACATGAAAGAAACTAATACACCATTTTTTAAACTTTATATTTTCTTCTTCTTTGCGTGCCATCTACCAACGCAGATTGACAACAGTGGCGGATCCAGAAATTTTTCGAAGGAGCAGAGATCATGGACCTTGAGGGTGATTTAATTACTTTTCTCTGATGCAAGGTCACTTAGTCTTAACACCCCTAGGATAAGTGGATTATCAATTATTTTTTAAATGGGCCTAAATTTCTTTTTGTTTCACGACTTCTGGTTTTTTTTCCAAAGGAAGGATTGGATTTTCAATGCCTCCCAACTCGTATATTATTTTTACAGATGATAACTTCAACAATAATTATTATTGACTTATGCTCCTTCTCAAATATGCCCGGAACATTAATAAAAAAATTTAAATATTTAAAAATTTCGAAAAACATCTACTTTTTTCTATTTTCTTTGCTTATAACTTTAAAACGATTCATTTTGGAACAAAGTCTTAGAGAAATAAAATAAAGATAGTTGAATTTTGTATGATCAACGACTGGTTAAAAATGTCTTAAAATTATTACCCTTTCTGCAATATAGCAATAAGTACAAAATAACGGAGCAAAATAACCCTGTTTTAATTCAATATTTTTCAACCACTTTGTTTGCACTTAGAACTTTCGTAGTTCGCTTAGAAAATTACTCTTACAACATACTTAAATCGTTCACCAAATTTCATTAAAATCGACCTGATAGATTTTGCAGAATAATTTTGCAATCTAAATTTTTTTTAAAATTTCAAATTATTTAAAAACTTAATTATTTAAAAGTATACTTAGAAGTTTGCTAATTTTTTTACATATAAAGAGGTTCTCTACCTATCTAATACAGTTTACAGAATTAAAATCGGTTTTTTTAGGCGCCCTTAGCACTGTTTTAAATTTATAAACATTTTTTGGCTTATAAACAAATACAGTGAGAACATTTGAGTTGGCATAAATTCATTTTCTCAAGAATAGGCGTCTCTGGAGATTAATCCCGAAAAAGGTCGATTTTTATTTTTAAATTCGAATTTTTTGGTATATATATCATACTAGTGACGTCATCCATCTGGGCGTGATGACGTAATCGAGGATTTTTTTAAATGAGAATAGGTGCTGTGTGATAGCTCAATCGAAAGGGTATTCCGTTTTTTTATTCACTAATATAAACACTAACATAATTATTTATCCAGGGTTTGAATTAAAAAAAATATTTTGAATTAAATTAATTCCAATATTTAGATTACATCATCACACCCAGATGGATGACGTCACTAGTATGATAGTTATGCCAAAAAATTATAATTTAAAATTAAAAATCGATCTGTTTCGTGATTTATCTCCAGAGGCTCCCATTCTCAAGAAAATGAATTTATTCCAACTCAAACGTCCTCACTGTATTTGTTTATAAGCCAAAACATTGCTTATAATTTTAAAAAAGAGCTAAGGCCGCTTAAATAATCCGATTTTAATTCTGTAAAGTGTGTTAGATAGGTAGAGAATCTCTTTATATGTAAAAAAATTAGCAAATTTCTAAATGGTCTACTTTTTGTTCAGAAAGTTTTTAAAAAATTTGAACTTTTTAAAAAAATATAGATTGCAAAATTATTGTGCAAAATCTATTAGGTCGATTTTAATGAAATTTGGTGGACGGTTTTAGTATATTGTAAGAATTCTCTAAGCGAAATATGAAGGTTCTAAGTGCAACCAAAGTGGTTGAGAAACATTGAGTCTTTCTTGTCCCCTTATTTTCTATTTATTGCTATTTTGCAGAAAGGGTAATAATTTAAAACATTTCCAACCCGTCGTATATTATACAAAATTCAATTATCTTTATTTTCTTTTCCTATGACTTTGTTCCAAAATAAATCGTTTTAAAGTTATAAGCAATGAAATTAGAAAAAAATCGATATTGTTCGAGATTTTTAAATATTTAAATTTTTTTATTAATGTTCCGGGCATATTTGAGAAGGAACATAAGTCAGTTATAATTATTGAAGTTGTCACCTAACTTAATCTGTATGCCACCTCTCACATCCACCTCAAAACAGATCCGTCCTGGTCGAATATAGTTTTATTAAAATTAAAAAACAGCTTATGGTTCAATTCGGTTCAGAGGTGATGCACCTTCCCTGTGGTTCCACGAGAAGTTTCAGATTTATTGTTGGGATTTAGGATTTTTCATTTCTCTTTAATGGATGCTATTGAGCGTCCGATACGCAGAGCTATTTTCATAGTTCTGCTTAAATAGGCAACTTGGATTGGTTTCGATTCAGGTGTTTATATAACCCTACTGAAGACGCCTGGAAAGAGAGAAACGTTCGTATGGGGATAGATCTTCTATCTATGAAGACTGCCTCTATTAATTGGATGTAGATATCGAACAGAGAATCAGGCATTATCAAGTAACAACTGAGAAAATCAACAAAATTTATTGTCATCAGTTAGAATCGATTATTTTGAACAACGGTTATTTTAAGATATTGGAGGTTACGTCCAATATTAGTATACCTAGGTAATTTATACTTTTGTTGTCTGAAAGTAGTTTAAAAAATATCATTTATAATATAAATATGCTACTTGGTTCCTTTTTAAAAAATTAAATTTCAATATTTTTTATACAATTTTAAAAAGAACCAGTCACTTGGTTCCATGTATACATAGGAATTTTTTTGAAGTTATACTTCTTTACGGGCGTAATGACGGTGAATTTTTATATGGTAAAACCTAGCGACCGGGCGCATGCGCATTATAACTTTGTTCTGATTGGATGTTCAAATGACATGACAAAAATTATCCAATATGGCAGCTGTGGCACAGCTGTGGGACTGTGGTTTGGTTATAATGTATGGTTGTTGCGTTTTAAAATTTGTAGGAAGAGAAACAACAAACAAAAAGTTAGTTAATGGTTATACTGCCTTTTTAAATAGTTTTCATATTATATTTTTGGACATATTTACATAAAAGATATGATTGTTGCATGCCAATGTGAAAGCCCATCAAACTGTGACTAGTATGAGTGCCGCAGATCTCGCTTATTCAAAGCTAAAGAATCTTACACTGGTAAGTGTTTTATAAATAGTTGATCAAATTTTGTTATGATATTTGAACATTACCACTTTGCACGATGCAAGTGATTGCGAAATTTATTAGTCGTTATACGGGCTCCCATACCTACCTATTTGAACCTACCAAAATACATAAGTAGTATGTAATACTTTTATTTACATAATTTGATTACCATCAAAATTTATATCAATATTCACCTAATATATTGTTTTCTTACTCTATGTTTTTTTGTATTTTTTCAATTCTAAATCATTTCAATTCAAAATCAAAATAATTTGATTTACATAAGTTAAAAATGTCAAAAGTTTAATCCGTTTAGTTAGTCGATCTTCGCACATAATGACAAACTGTCTCTGTGGCGAAGCTTTTAATGCGAGTGAATCCCAATACAACGCAAATACCAGCTGCGTGGTAAGTTGGTTCGAATCCCAATATAAGCTTTTATTTTTTTATTTTTTTTATACATTTTATGATTGTAAGTATATTTATTATATAATTTTATTTTCAGAAAATACGTATTTAGTTAAAAATTTTTCCGACAATTAATGTTCAGAAATCATTTGTGGCATTTTTAATGTGTTTGTGTGTGTTTTATTCTTTTATTATTTTAATTTTTGGCACTGTTTTAATAAAAATGTTTGAGAAGTAGTAAGTATAAATTAGTTTAATATTTAAATAAAATATAAATAAAAAGTATATTAATTTCGTTTATAATCATATAATCATATAATAGAAGTATAACTTCTTACGTGCGTACAAAGTACACACACATTCTTGTTTTTCAGAGTTGAGTGGGTTTCAGGGAACACAAGAAAATGTCAAGTCACCAAATAAAACAGGTTTATTTTGCAACAAAGTAATGTGGTTGCTTGTACAAAATCGTAAAAACAATATTTAATGCTACAAACAGGTATCAATAAAGGTAACAGGAAATAAAAAAATGGTAATTATTATTTTTGGTAGAACTTTTTAACAAAATCTGCCTCATTATTTAGTTTCAGTTTCAAACTCAAAATCAACGTCACCATCATAACCATCTACATCATCTATAATAGCGTCATTAGCCAGCAATGATGTAAAAAAGTTTTGTTCGTTTTCAGAAATCAAATGCATAATAGATTTAATATCATTTAACTTGGGCGCAGAAGTAGGTTTTCCAGTCGGCCATGAAAGCTCCAAGTCAGCTGTTAATGACAGCTGTGGTTTACCTTTAACTTTTGGTTTTAAATCAACTTCCATAAACTGTTCATCATCATTATGTGAGAATTTAAAAAATAAACTAAATGGACGTTCCTTATCGATTTTAATTTTTCGAACCAACAACCAGTTAACTTTTTGTCCTATAATATCGGTTTTTCTGTTGACAGTCATTTTTTCTTGAGTACTTGAACTTAAGAAGTCACTGGTAGTCATGGTGTTCACTGTTATTACTTTTTTTCCTGCAGCTTCTCATAACATTTGCATAATCTTCTGGCCCATACAATATTTGCTGAAATTTTATGGCTTTTTCTATATCGCTAAAATGAGCGTCATTAGGCAGAAAACTGTGGCCTGAATCCAAAAAATTTATTGTTATCTTGTTTAATGTAGGGTGATTATGTAAGGCATGCTTCAGCAACAAACATATTTTAATGTTGCGGTTTTGGCCGCCACATAAATCGCACCAACAACGAATTTCTTTGATCTCGGGACCTACATGGAGATCTATAAACTTTCTACAAGATCCAACCTCCTGCGATCCTCGTCCGGCGACACCTTCTGGCCAAATAAAACAGTGGACTTTGTTGGTGGTGGCTGTATGTATCCCGAGGTTGTACAACAAATCTGTCGCTCGTAGAAAATAATATTGGTTGAAAGTTTTGGCATTGGTAACGTTTTCTCAAGATCAAATGTTATAGTTTCCACAAGCTGATTAGATTTTGCTTCATTAAAATCTTCTTTCATTTGCTTCTTAGCTTGTTCGGATATTTCCAAGTGTTCATAATGTCGTTGGTTAAAATTTTCTACATTACTACCGATATTTGAAGCCGCTGATTTTGCAGAAAATGTATCATATTTATTACATGTATCCTTTTTTAAAGTTTTACGTATAATGTTAAACTCAGTGTAGAAAATACGCCTATAATATGAGAAGCTTACAGGACTATTGTTTTCTGATTTATAACGGTTATACATTTTTTCGAGTGTCATGTCAGTAGGTAAATAGTCTCTCTCTGAGTTAGTCGGTAATGAGATTTATACCTTGGAATTTTGTTAATAAGTGCCATAACCTCTTCCTTTTTCATTTTAGACAACATTTTATGATGTTGATGCTTACCGCAGTTATCTTTTAAGTCTAATACTCTTGATTTTTTAAGTGCTGTATTTACGCGTTTAGTGGATATTCTTAGAGTTTTTACGAACATATCGCGGCACACCAAAAACTTAATTATCGTATATGTTCTTGAATGCAATCTTAGATGACTACCTTGAATATGGTTTCTTCGTCTTTTAACTGCATTTTCTTGAACCAAGGCGATAATAAGTGATGTTTGAAGGTCATAACTACCAACGTTTCAGTATTTCTCAAAAATTTCTCTGCGGATGTCAATATTAATTTTTGTGTAACATTTTTCTTTACAGTTACATTGATAATCAATAAACTGTCTAGAATCTACGTGTAACCCCCTTTTAGTAATATATGGTTTATTGGTGTTTTTTTAAGTTCTTCGAATTGCTTCTGTTTGTCATATGTACTTCCGTTTTCTTCCTTTTCTTGGTCTTCCTTCTCTTGGTCTTCTTGCAATATTGTCGTAAAAGTCACTCTCCTCAGATAAATCGGTGTTCCGGCCTTCCATAGTTGTATTATGAGCCTCAGCTGTACTTTTGTCCTCACTTGCACAATGTTGCTTACCATTTGGATAACTATCTTTGTGTTTACCTAAGCTATGATTATCCTGAAACAAAGTTATTATAGGTAAGTGGCGTATTTATACGGTAACCAGTATTTTTTTAAACTAACTATAAAAAAACGGTATCTAAATATATTTTGATTTCTTAAAAAACACCTAAGTAATTATGTCTGACTATCTAATTTGTGTTCATCGAATAAGATGATTAGGAATATTATCGTGCAAATCCTACTTCAAAAAACATCTTAGCAAAATACGAAAACATCTAGGTACCTATGTGCACATCACTTCGGATTCCATAAATATCATATTTCTGAACAAAGAACCAATAAGAAGAGAATCCATATTATTCCTACTAGACATTTTAGAACATGGAACCAAACAACAATAAAAAGTACCAAACCCACACATTTCACTTAACGTCAATATTGAAAAAGGAACCACGTAACATATTTGAGGTTATAAAATCCATATAAAAATGTAATAATTTGTAAACTTACCTGCTGTTTATTATGTGCATTGGATGGTCCTGGCAGACTTCAGAGGCTTTTAAAAGATTTAATATTTGTTTTCCACCCGACATCCTTATGAACTTTCAGATTATTTCGAAATCACTAAAGCATGGTTTAAAAACTGTGGATCTTTGTTCTAAAATTAGTATTTCGCGAAACTGTACAAGAACATAGACCTTTCGTCAATAGATGGCGCTAGGGGTACTATTTAAGATATATCAAATGCCTTTTTGTAGTTGATAAAACAAATATATGCGTCCCAGTTATCATCCCTGCATCTTTGCATAAGCACCATAGATAAGGTATATATAAGTAGAATAAGCACTTGGACAGCGAATAGAGCGTCTCGGGTGCCTAAAGCATCACGGAATCCAAACTGCGTCTATGATATTTGTACTTCGCGTTTTTTTATATATTCTGCTGTGTATCACTTTTAGAAGCGTTTTAAGTAAGTGGCTCATTAGGCTAATAATTGTTCTGTTGTCTTCCTTTTTTTTGGCATTTTCTTTTTTTGACATTATTACGAAGGTCGACTTTACCAGCTTTACTGGGGTATTTTCCCAGTTACGTATATTTTGTTGAATACGGTTGTTATCCACTTTATTCCCTGTTCATCCATAAGTTTTAGGAATTCTGCACAAAACTGGTCAAGCTCTGCAGGTATACCATCTTTAGTTTTTTAAATAGCTGACATGACTTCTTCGATGGTAATGCCCGTTTGGCATTCAGTGTCTTCAGTGGTAAATTCGATTGTAAATAATATTTTTTATGAACATTTTAAGTGTCTGAGACATCAGGCTTATGGTGCGCTGGACGCTGCATTCTCTAGCGTTCTTAGTTTGACGTAATATTATTTGTAACTCCAAAAACAGTAAAACAAAATGTTTCTTAACTATTTAATTCCATTTTAGTTCTATATAAATAAACTTTTTAATAAAATTATTGATCCTAATCCATACCGCGACGAAATTCGTTCTTTTATTAGACATTTAACGTCACGATTGTCAACGAACATGGTCCCAACAAAAGTTTCAATAAGGCTTTGGGAGTTTGTAAAACATGAAAGCTGCAGTGCCGCCGCCATCAAAGACACAACAAATTGACAAAGACATAAATGATGAATAATCAATTTTTCAAATATTTTACATGCAGCTTTCAGTCTGGCGCAAAATGGCTTAATAAAAGTACGAGCACGATATTGAACGACAAAGTTTCGCAGCCTTATTATGTCCCTTATCAGAGCAATTTTCATTCGGGCTGTGATTGAACGATTTGGAGGCGAGACGATATCAAAGAATTCGAAGCGAAGCGCTCTAAGGAGTCTTTTATGTCATAATTTATATTGGCAGTTCGTTGTTTGCTCGTTAATATTTATGGATAATAAAGAGAGGAAAGGAAAAACGATTTTGTTGGATAGGTCGACAGCATATTGGCTATTTATATTTGTTTTGAAAGAAAACAAATAATGTCCTACCATTACATATTTTATATGAGCAATATTTCTACTTCTCGAGATATTTGTAGGAGGGATCTGCGGATTTTTACGAAATTTTAGTATATTATTGTACCTATAGCTATCTTTTTATGCCCTCTAGGTGATCCTGGGCCTGAGATGGTTCCATGACATCTCGTAACGCGACAGTTCGTAACGTCCAGATTGAATTATGCTGTTTATTTTTGTTAACGTGGAAACTACTGTTATTACAGTTATAAATGAAATTATGTTTTTCAATTTAACGAATCAGGATAAACCTTTTAAGGCATTCCATATTTTGTGTTTCAGAATATAATAAAATTATTTTTTTCTACAACCACTGTTCAAAGTGAACTTTTCTGCACTGTTTTATGTTAGCAAACTTGATATTTTCTCACAGTATAAGATATTTGACATTATTGTGCAGAAAAGTGACGTTTCTGTGCCGCAAAGTGACGTTTCTGTGCCGCAAAGTTCTTTTCTGCACAGTTGACTACCTCATTCTGAGTAACGTTATATTCTGTTTACATCCGTGGACTACCGCATTATGAGTAACGTTATATTCTGTTTACATCCGTGGTTAAACTTTAGACAAATATATAACCTATAAGACAATTATTATATTTAACTATAGCATTGAAACTAAATTATGGATGTTAAATACAACTGTTTTATTTTACAATTTTATTCTTATTAAACATTTTATAATTATCAAATAACTAATAAGGATTTAGCAACCTGTGCAAGAGACGTCGAATGAAGTAGGTTTTGTGTAAATCCGTGACTGCATAAATATAATGTCAATAATGTGTAATCATTGTTTAAATTTAAACAAATTAAGGCAGTGCATTAATTTTTTAACTGATTTCTGTGCAATTTATTTAGGTATAAGGAATTTAAATTGATTAGTAGGTATTAATTAAATACAGTTTAAAATTTATCACATAGGTACCTATTATAATTAATCGTCGTTTGGAAATTGTGATTTTTATTTTTAGGAAAAACTGTGCTTGTAGAAAAAGTATAGTGTGAAACACGTGCAGAAAGGTAATTTCTCACTCGTTTGAATTGCGGCACTCGCTTGCGCTCGTACCGCAACTTTTCAAACTCGTGAGAAATTAGTACCTTTCTGCACTTGTTGCACAATATACTATTCTACAACCGTGTTAAAAATGCAATTTTTAGCACTCCATACGAACGTTAAAAATGCTACTTTAAGGCGCTAGTGCTTTAAAAAATTTAAGGCACTGCAGTTCGTATCGACCGTATAGACAATTTTGATGTAATGTCAAAAAACTATAAAAATGGAATGTCAGTCAAGCTCAAGTAAAAGTTTTTGTAGATATTGTCCTGCAATTACGTTTGTAGAAAAAATATTGTATGATATGCGTGTTAAAAAGTACATTTTTAAGGCACTCATGTGAATTTCAGAACTAGCTTTCGCTCATTCTGCAAACTTTCACATGCGTGCCTTAAACGTGAACTTTTAACACTTATATCATAAATAACTATTAAACACACATATAAAAATTATTTAAATAAAATACTTAGAAAAATTTTTACTTAGAAAGTTAGGAATACCTAAAGACGGTTGTCGGCTTAAAGATTTCACGAATAACTTCATCATTCCTTTGTCTAAGTAGGTATGCAAATTTAAGGAACAATAAGAGGGATAAACTTTTTAAAATATTGTAAAAAAATTTTATGTATTTAAATATTTAAAGTTTGTATGTATTAAAAGCCTTTTAATATATTCTGAAATACGAAATATAAAATGTGTTAAACATATTTATCCAGGTACCCACTACATATTTCGTTAAATTGATAAACATAATTTTAACTGTAACTGTAATTGTTACAATTCGTTGAAACAAACGAACTTATAACGTCGAAACAGTTAGTTTCGACGTTAACAAAAATAAACAGAATAATTCAATTTGGACGTTACGAATTTGTACAGTTACGAACTGTCGCCGTTACGAAGTGTCGACGTTACGAACTGTCGCTCTTACGAGTTGTCCGTTACCAATTGTCCGGTTACGAACTGTCGCGTTACCAGATGTCTGGTCACGGCCTGAGATATGCCCCCTGAAAAGGTAAAAAATTGACCTTTTTACCGTATATCTGAAGAGCCCATATCTCTAAGCCCAGTGGACCGATTTTAGCGCACAAGGAATTATTTTTCTTGTTGTAATGTCAACTTTTTGATGAAATAATTGTTAACACCGTAAAAGGTACGTTTTACTTGATAAGTTATACTGCACGAAAAGAATAATTACAAAATCTTGTGATTTTATACTAATGGTCAAAATTTCACTAAACGAGAAAAAAATGTAGAAATCGGTAACTAAATCAAAGCGACTTTAAATACCTTTCAAATATACATTTGTAAATTAAAATCCATCTTGTAGTTATTGTTATATTTCTATTTGATATGAAAATTAAATTTTGATAATTATAAAAAGGATTCAATTTAATATAAAATATTTTCAATCTTCTCAACCACGGGCATATAAATTTAGAACAACCTGTATACAACAAATTGTTATATTTAATTTTAAGAAGTGATTAAACGAAACTCGGGAAAATGCGCTTAGAATAAACATAGTGAATGGCGCGTACCATTATCGTTGTTCGCGGAAGGTTCGATCATTAGCCTATGCTAAATAAGACTTAGTTGGAATCGATAATAGGTCATTATCGTTGTTCGCGGAAGGTTCGATCATTAGCCGGATGCTAAATAAGACTCAGTTGAAATAGAGAATAGGTCATTAAATTTTGTAAATAGTAGAAAGTAATTTTAGAATGGGAATTAACTATTTTTTTTTGGAAATCCATTAAGCATATTTAGAAAGATTAAAAATTGGTTTTGAAGAATACTGCGAATGAGAGTTGGTGGTGGAAGGTTGATTTGTGAATCTGGAAGGGATATTTAGAAAGTAGGGGAATGAATGACAAATAAAGATCAGAATGTTTTGAGCTGTCGAGAAGTGAAGTCCAGTAGTAGACGGTAGTGTACGGAGAGTGAGAAGGCCGGTGTAGTTCCGTGAGTGTGGAGTATCTATCGTGGAACGAGAGGTAGGCCAGGTCGAGAGTAAAGAACCTCCTTGAGCCAAGAGTGTCCCGGTAGCTGATTGAAGTTTCGAAAAAGGTAGAAACACGGCATCACGACAGAAGCAGGAACGGGAGCTATACGAGCTAGTTTTCAAAGGAGAACATTACTGGAAGCCAGGACGAGGTGTTGATCGCAGCCAAGGATAGCAGGAAACGGGTCTTGTGTGAAGACATTCTCAGTTCACCAGAAAAAGGTCAGTCTCATTTGTTTGGACATGAATGTATGGGTTTTTCGTATTAAATACCACATTTAAAATTGAAGAACATAATCAATAATATCAGAAAAGCTTCATCAAACTGAAATAGAATTGTTGCTAATAAATCATAATAGTTAAATGTTAATAAAAACTTTCAATTGGAAACCAAAAGGAAATAAGATTCCCATGTGTAAATGTTATGTTTAAGAATAATAAGATATAGCAAATATTAAGCAGTGATTGCCATTTAAATAAAATAAACAATATTTTGATTATAATTGTAACCCATATGTGTGTATTATTTTACTCTTTTCTTTCCTATCCCGATTAGGAACCATTGAGAAATACTTAGAAGCCACGTAAGTAAGGAATTAATTTTATAAAAAGCCCTGAGATTGAAAACATATTGATATGTGATCTGGTAAATTAATTAGATTATTATTAATGCATTGATTAAATTAAATGACATATAAGAATATTATCTCATATCAATAATCAAGATATAAATCAACTGGCGCCCAACGTGGGGCGTTGTAAAGTATTTCTAGTGGCAAATTTGAAGGATAGAAAGAGTAAAGCCGGTATTTGAAAATTTATATGCCTGTGGTAAAAAGTGGGATACTTACATTTGATAACATAAAATTTTAGATCTCTTTAGGTACAAATTTTACATAACTGATTTAATATTTTATTTTACGATATTTACATTTGATATATTTATTGACAATTTATAATATTTGGGTGAGAAAAAGTCGTCTTGGTAACATACTAGTAAAATTTCATATTTGGCGGGGACAGTACTTCTTGAAAACAAATGTCTGTGACAAGAAGCCAAAGCAAGGACAACAAAAAACAAAAAGAACATTCAGACCAAGAAGATATTTTAGACACGACAATCATGGCAGCAGAACAGCAAGAATTATCAGGAATAGATAAACTATTACAACTTATGCAACTCCAGTCACAAAAAATGGATGAAGCAAAACGAACAATGGATAAAAATCAGGAAGAAACATCAAAGAAAATGGATGAATCACAAAAAAAAATGGATGAATCACAACAAAAAATGGATCAAAAAATGGATGAAACACAACAGAAAATGGATAAAGTGGATCAAAAAATGGATGAAACACAACAAAAAATGGATGAAACACAACTAAAAATGGATGAAACACAACAAAAAATGGATGAAACACAACAAAAATTGGATCAAAAAATGGATGAAACAAATAAGAGAATCGCGTTTAAGAGAAAGAAAATCAAGAAGGTCGCGAGAAGATTACAGGCCCCGAGAAACACAGGATTACAGAGATAGAAATCAAAATAGGAGGGACTATACAAGACGAGATTTTAATCCCAGAAGGGAAAACGAAAATAGAGACAACGGAAGAGGAAATTATGAACAAAGAAATAGGCAATGGAATGAGGACAGAAATCGAGAATACCAGAATAGAAACACCACACACTCAAACCAAAAAAACAGAAATAATGGTAAACAAAATGAACAGGGATATCGAGAAAACCGAAACAGATCCGACAGACCAAGAGAAAATAGAAGAGAAGTAAATAATACCCAGACAGATGAATATGACGGAGAGAGACATTATGACGAAAATATAAACAACGATGAGCAACCGGCGTCTTTTCACGACGGCGCTCACTAAAAACCAAAAATCAAACAGGAATCTTTTGTAACCCCAAGGAGTTTATTAAATTGGCAAGAAACAACGAAAAGAAAAATGGAGTTAATTTAAAATTTGTGGATGGATTTATCAACGAGAAACCAATTAAAATTATGATAGACACTGGATCTGAAATAACATTGGTCAACAGAAAACTAATAGAAGAAGTTAACTTAACAAATTTAATTTACAAAATACCTAGGGTAAATTTAGTGGGCGCAAACAAACGGACATTGGCAACTATAAATGAAGGCATACGAGTAATGGTACGACTGGGTAAGAAGATGTATGCACTACAATGTGTAATAATGCCAAACATGTCACATGACATGATAGTAGGAGTTGACGAATTGGCAGAAAAACATGTAGTGATAGATTTTAAAAATAATACGATGAATCTAACAGAAGAAAAAGAAGAAGAACAGGACAAGGAACAGGAGAAACAACATACGGACGAATCAGGTAAAGAACAAACAGTGGAAATGAATTTGGCAACGAAGCAAGGACTAAGAAGAAAAGGGAAAAAAAGTCAGAAAAAGACAAAAGAAAATGAAACCTGTGGCTCCTCAAAAGAAGAGTTGAGCCCAGAAGAAGAAAAATTGAGAGTATCAAAAGCAAAAGAAAACTGGGATTCCTCAAAAGAAGAGATGAGCTCAGGAGAAGAAGAAATAAAGCTAACAAATGAAAGCGAAAAAGATATAATCGAAACAGTGGCATTTGAAGAGGAGGCATGTGAAAACGAGGATGCAGAATGCACGGTAAAAGTATGTGAAAAATCTGAGGAAAAAGACAGAAGATTGATATGGGAAAAAGGGGAAAGACAACATAATAGCCGACACTCTAACACAGGATGAGGACACTGAAAATAAGGAAACAATTACTCTACAGGTGGGACTAATTAGAGTAATACAAGAAGAAGGGGTATAAGACGTAGATTAAAGTAAGGAAATATACAGGGAGTTGGTTTTGCCTCGAGAAAATTTATTTAAAAATGCAGATAAATTTTATCGAATGCAAGGCGGGGATTTGTTATATTTCTATTTGATATGAAAATTAAATTTTGATAATTATAAAAAGGATTCAATTTAATATAAAATATTTTCAATCTTCTCAACCACGGGCATATAAATTTAGAACAACCTGTATACAACAAATTGTTATATTTAATTTTAAGAAGTGATTAAACGAAACTCGGGAAAATGCGCTTAGAATAAACATAGTGAATGGCGCGTACCATTATCGTTGTTCGCGGAAGGTTCGATCATTAGCCTATGCTAAATAAGACTTAGTTGGAATCGATAATAGGTCATTATCGTTGTTCGCGGAAGGTTCGATCATTAGCCGGATGCTAAATAAGACTCAGTTGAAATAGAGAATAGGTCATTAAATTTTGTAAATAGTAGAAAGTAATTTTAGAATGGGAATTAACTATTTTTTTTGGAAATCCATTAAGCATATTTAGAAAGATTAAAAATTGGTTTTGAAGAATACTGCGAATGAGAGTTGGTGGTGGAAGGTTGATTTGTGAATCTGGAAGGGATATTTAGAAAGTAGGGGAATGAATGACAAATAAAGATCAGAATGTTTTGAGCTGTCGAGAAGTGAAGTCCAGTAGTAGACGGTAGTGTACGGAGAGTGAGAAGGCCGGTGTAGTTCCGTGAGTGTGGAGTATCTATCGTGGAACGAGAGGTAGGCCAGGTCGAGAGTAAAGAACCTCCTTGAGCCAAGAGTGTCCCGGTAGCTGATTGAAGTTTCGAAAAAGGTAGAAACACGGCATCACGACAGAAGCAGGAACGGGAGCTATACGAGCTAGTTTTCAAAGGAGAACATTACTGGAAGCCAGGACGAGGTGTTGATCGCAGCCAAGGATAGCAGGAAACGGGTCTTGTGTGAAGACATTCTCAGTTCACCAGAAAAAGGTCAGTCTCATTTGTTTGGACATGAATGTATGGGTTTTTCGTATTAAATACCACATTTAAAATTGAAGAACATAATCAATAATATCAGAAAAGCTTCATCAAACTTAAATAGAATTGTTGCTAATAAATCATAATAGTTAAATGTTAATAAAAACTTTCAATTGGAAACCAAAAGGAAATAAGATTCCCATGTGTAAATGTTATGTTTAAGAATAATAAGATATAGCAAATATTAAGCAGTGATTGCCATTTAAATAAAATAAACAATATTTTGATTATAATTGTAACCCATATGTGTGTATTATTTTACTCTTTTCTTTCCTATCCCGATTAGGAACCATTGAGAAATACTTAGAAGCCACGTAAGTAAGGAATTAATTTTATAAAAATCCCTGAGATTGAAAACATATTGATATGTGATCTGGTAAATTAATTAGATTATTATTAATGCATTGATTAAATTAAATGACATATAAGAATATTATCTCATATCAGTAATCAAGATCACATCAGTATATTCGAAGATATCGCTGTTTAATCCAACTGCATTTTTTCATTTGTAAACTGAATACTTTCGTCTAATTCGTCTAATTTCGAGTGATTTCGGCACTAAAGTAATGCAAACAGATTATACAGGGGTGTTTTGGGGTTCTGAATAGCAATGCCATCAGAACCGAGTCCCGGAGTACCTGGTGCCCGCGGTCACTGCTAAAAACGTCATCTTCTGAAGTTTGAACATTTTTGCCACTGAATATATGCAAATAGATTACTAGATGATTTTTGGGATCGGTGAATACGAATAAGCCATCAGAACTGACCCCTTGACCACCTGGTGCTCAAGATCACTGCTATGGCATGTTATCTTCTGTAGTTTGGAGGGGTTTTGGGCACCAAATACAACGGGTGGCGTATCCTTGTTCAGCAACCCCAGAAATCTTCCGAGTAATCTGTTTGCATCATTTTAGTGCCAAAAATCCTCGAAACTCCAAATCACGTGCTTTAGTAGAGAATTTGTCACATGTGCTTCGGTGGTAACACACTTAGTTTGACATGTTTATGCAATTTTTGGATGCATTTATGTCCTTTAAAATGCAACTATGTATTTACAACCAATATTATATTGTAAACATTTCTTTGTCATCATCCTGAACATAATGTAAAATGTAGGTTTCTAGGTACTTTATTTAAAAATCGATTTATTTTGTACTAAATGTCTTGGTCTAGTAATAGCATTCGCGAATTTGATACGTCTGATTAAATTTGAAATTAAAACTGCCATAATTGTGGATCTCGACCGCCAAGAGGGTTACTTAAACTCTTAAAATGTATGTGTTATCTATTTAGTAATTCGTTGATTAGTGCAGTCACTGAAGGTTTTCACCTCTGATTTCGTTGAGCCTCCATCGATTTTCATGAAAATAGGTGAGTGATTAGAGAATACCTCAAGGAACAAAGGTGACATGATGCCAACTTGCGCTTTTACCCTGGGGGTGGATGCCACCCCTTCTCGTGGGTGAAAATTATTTTATTAAAAATAATACCATAAGTCGATAGAGGGACAAATTATAAGCAAAATTTGTTATATAAAGTTATTAAAATAAATCAACACTTTTTGAGTTACTAAAGACCAAAGATTTTATTTTTTCATAAAAAACGCATGTTTTAAATCGGTTTTTCACGTATAAATCAAAAACTATAAGCTTTCTCAAAAAAGTTATTATTACTGAAATTGAAGATAATAAAAAATTGAATACATTTCTAACATAAAGAACTAGACTAATATTAGTTCAAAGTGAGTTATTGGCAATTGAATGTGTATTTTTTTCGACGAGTACCGAAATCTAAGTATTCAAGCTTAAATAACGGGAAAACGATGCAATGTCTAAAATATCCCTGCTAAACATTTGCCAAAGTACTTCGGAATACCTATCAACTGAGCTTCAGAACAAGGTAATAGCGTCAAAATTAAGCAAGTTATAATGAAAATAAAAGAACCGTTTCGAATTTTTTAGGAAAAAGTGAAAAATAAAACATACGCCATTTCCACAAAAATTAAAATTTATAGTAATCCTTATAAAATCTTCTTTATATTAGCATAAGTAACGTGTCCGATAATTCTGACCGGTTTAGAATGCATATATTTGAAAAAAAAGTTATAATTTAAAAAATCATAATTTTTAAAGTTTTTGTAATTCTCATATTCTTTTGATAATAACTCCAAAAATACTCAATTTACGTAAAAAAATATATATTTTACCAAATATATATATATATATATTTATATATAACCAAATCTTAGTTTTTGCTGTGCCAAATATTTTACCTGTTTTACTATTTCTATAGGGTAAAAAATAACCGAGATAGAAACATTTAAATCTTAAATTTTGCTGTGGGAACCATGCAACCAGGATCATTTAACCTTTTATTTTTTAAAAAAGTAAGGGGTTTAAAAGATTAAGTTTAACGTGCTTAAATAGTACTTGGAATTAACTTTCAAACAGTTTTTAGATGAACCTGATATAAACACGAACGGAGTTATTAAAAAAAAACAATAACATTTTTTGGAAAAATTTTTTAAAGATAAAATTAGAAAAAAGTTTGAAGCATAAATTTTAACGCTATCAACATGTTCGGGGGCTCATTTAATAGACATTTTTAAGTACTTTGACAAATGTTAAATAAGTTTATATTATAAAATGCATCAATTTCCCGTTATTTCAGCTTGAATACTTAGCTTTTTACTCGCCGAAAAAAATATACAGTCAATTACCTATAACCCACTTTTAGTTAACAATAAAAGGTTTTTGTAGTAAGGGGATTATTTAATTTTTTATTAGCTTCAATTTTGATACTAATAACTTTTTTGTAAAAACTTACACTTTTTGACTTATTGATGAAAAATTGGCTAAAAACATGAATTTTTCTCAAGAAAAATTAAAATTTTTGATCTTTAATAACTCAAAAAGTTTTGATTTATTTTAATAACTTTATATAACAAATTTTGCTTGAAATTTGTCCCTCTATCGAATTATGGGTTTATTTTTAATAAAATAATTTTCACCCCCGAGAAGGGGTGGAATCCACCCCCAGGGTAAAAGCGCAATTTGGCACTATGTCACCTTTGTTCCTTGAGATATCCTCTAACCACTCACTAATTTTCATGCAAATCGATGGAGGTTCAACGAAATCGGAGCTACTAGCTCATATCCACCTTCAGTGACTCCACTAGATTGTTGATTTCTAATAACACGAGTTCTAATAAATTACAATAAATTAAAATTCTAATTGTAATTATTATAAAACAATAATAACACAATGTGAAGCAATCACTAAAACAATATTTTATCGGATACAAAGAAAGAAAAAGAAACAAAATCCAAAAATGATTTATAGCTATCGGTGGTTAACTGACACATGTGGACATGGTATAAGCGGGTTCCAATATGAGTGAATGTATGCAAAGGTTGCATGTTTGGCGACAGGGCTTATTCACGCGAACGATTAGACGTTATTAATATATAAACACGCGTTTTATACAACCCACCCATTCGATATAACGAGAATCAACAACAGTTCATTGTTTGGTTTAACAAAACAAGATAATAATTAATGGAGAAATCGTTAATAGGTGTAGCTACACCCACTTTTCGTCAATATTGTTAGAGGAAGTGTATTGTAACGTTATAAACGTCACATGTTTATTAGGTAATTTATAAATTATTTTGTTCCAATTTAGGTTGATTTTATTCGATAATTAACTTTGGGTCTTGGTTTACTATTTTTCATCTAACTATAATAATTAGCGCCCAGTTCTTTTATCAACTAAATATCCTGCTCGATTTTTCAGTTACCTGCTATCCTTCTTTTAATCGAATTGAAAGCAATAGCTTAATTTAATATTGGGTATGTAGCATTTCAAATCTTCGTGGATTTCAAGCAAGCTTACGATTCTGTTAGCAGAGAAGCATTGTGGGAGACTATGGTAGAAATGGGAGTACCTGGAAAACTGGTACGATTAGCAAAGGTGAGCACGGAGAACGCTTCCACACGAATCAGAGTTGGCAGCAACACGTCGGAGGAATTCCTCATTGACACCGGACTTAGACAAGGAGATCCTCTCGCCCCCCTGCTGTTTAACTTCGCACTGGAACATGCAGTAAGGAAAGCTCAGCCACAACTGACAAACGGATTTGCCGCCCAAGGATCAAAAATACTATTAGCCTTTGCGGATGACGTGGACACAATTGCACAATCCACCAGAGATGCAAAAGAAGTTTTCACCCTATTCGAGAACGGAGCCAAGGAAGTTGGTCTTAAGGTCAACGAGGACAAGACCAAGTACATGGTGGTTACGAAGAACCCAAGACCAAGGGTTAGACAAAACGTAACAATTAATGAATACAATTTTGAAGTCGTCAAAGAATTTAAGTACTTGGGAGCGATCATAACATCTGAAAATAACTATGAAAAGGACGTGGCAGCCAGGATTATTGCAGGAAACAGGGCATATTATTCGTTAAGGACCATATTTAAATCAAAAATACTCTCAAGACCAGCAAAAATAAGAGTATATAAGACAATAATTCGTCCCACAATAACGTATGGAAGCGAAACCTGGACTCTGAATCAGCGGGAAACAACAAAATTACTGGTACTTGAAAGAAAGATACTGCGGACTATCTATGGGCCTTGCAGAGAAGAGACAACAGGAGAATGGAGAAGAAGACACAATGATGAACTCCAGACAATATACGGAGATGAAAACATAGTACGCTACATTAAATCAAACAGAATACGATGGGTGGGTCACGTACTAAGATCAAGTGACGAAAGACTTCTAAACGCCACATTCTGGGAAAGGCCCGATGGAAAAAGGTCAGTTGGTCGCCCAAGAAAGAGATGGAAGGACGCAGTAGCCAGCGATCTACTCAAAATGGGAGTACAGCAATCGGAAATAGCTGCTCAGGACCGACAACAATGGAGGGAAATAGTAAACGCGGCCAAGACTCACATAGAGTTGTAGAGCCAAATGATAATGATGATATGTAGCATTTCTATGGTTCTATACCTCACTCCAAGCGTCAAAATATATTTGTTAATTGTCAACATTTGGCCTCCAGTCTGTCATGTCAGTCGTTACTGAAATTGGAAGTGACATTTTTTTCTGCATCCTGTGTTTATGCGAGATGACTTATTTTTCTGCAAAATTCATTTGCTTTCTTTAATACCTCTTTGGGTAAGTTGATTTTCATTAGGTAATAATTCATAATTGTCTTTTTGTATTCCCAATTTTTGCCTTTAAGCTTTCATACATAACCTCAGTTCTCTCAAAAAACCACGTTTAATTTTCAGTATTATTAATGGTAGGTATATGAATGTACAATCTCTTGTTAATTTAAAGTTTATCTTAATAATTATTATTATATTCGCTTGTACCTTGCCAATTTGCTTTTTATGTAATATTTTTATTATAATTGTAATTTTGAAATACATGGCAAGGAATCTTTGGAAACGTTTGATGTCTAATAGACCTGGATCTTTTGCCAACTGGATGTCTAGAATTGACTCCTGAAGTTTTATGGAAATTCGGTACAAAATCAATGCAAATTCATTACTTTTTTAATCACCTTCATATTCTAATTTTCATTTTCCATTTTTTTTATATCCATTTGTAGTTTTACGTCTATATGAGATATTTTGATCTCTTGTCAGTTATTATATTGGGTGTTTCTAGTATCACCCATGTAATACCTTTTTTACGTGTTACTTCCACCAGTTCTTTCACTTCATTCCTTTATTGCCTTATGAAGCGCCATACTTGTTTTTTTATTCATAAAAATCCATCTCTAGTCATTTTGTTTATCTTTTCCAGTAGTATCTTTTTGTTTTGGTTACCAATCAATGAGTTTTATAATCTTCTTATTCTCTTATATTTTTATATGATTCTTTAGTTTTTTCTGATTTATATTTTAAAAGAGTTTTATTTTTTTGTTAATTCCTAATGTAAACTTAGAGCATCTCCGTAAATCATGCAATTGGTTCGGACACATTGCAGAGATTTTTGTTTCACAAGTATTTGTACACTTTCAAACTTAGGAGAAATTGTAAAAGGCACCATTGGTACATATTTCGCCATATTTATTCCACCATATTATGTTTGCATCGTTAATAAAATTGCTTAAATTATCAAACAAAGCGAGTGCTGTTGCTTTGAGTTATATAGGTTTGCAGACAAGTACTTCTTCTATATACTGCCGATATTTCATCACAAAATTGGACATATGCAATTAAATGAGCTTGTTTATTGCTATTTGTTGCCTCGTCAAGCTAAATCGAAAACAATTTGCCAAGCAACTCCTCCAGAAGCTTATGTTGTACATCCTCGCCTATATCACCAACTCGTTAGCATCTTTATCATTTGACAAAGAGTTATGAATTGCAATTGTTTTGAAAAATTATTTACAAACATACATAATAATGTAATTTCCATAATCACCATTAAAACTGGCAGAATAAGGTCATCACTAATAATGTGCGTTTTTTTTTTTGAGTTTTTTTTTTTCAGAATAATGTTTGCTTCTCATATGACTTTAATTTTAATTCAAAGAATTCTCGCGGATTGTTAACGTAATCGTTCAATAGATCCCAGGCAGCTAGGATTTGCAGTTCACTTAATTCGTTATCAAAGAGAAATCTCCTGAATTTTTGTTGCTTAATATGGAGGCCGCTACTAGCGTACATAGTCATTTTGTATTAAGTACTAATAGTCCAGAAAGCCACTGCGCATCCGCTAGGAAAAATATTCTAATTCGGATTGTTTGCACAATCTTACTCAAAAAGGACTCCTTTTAACAAATTTGCATGTTGCCAGGACCAAAAGGTGGTCAAAAATTTTTTAAACGTTTTTTTTGTTTTTTTCCTAAAATTATTTTTTTTGCATGGAACAAAGTTTTTTTAGGTTTTTGGATCATTCCAAACAGAAAAGGTCTTTAGTGATTTTTCTCTAAAAATAATAGTTTTTGACATATAAGCGATTAAAAATTGAAAAATTGCGAAATCGGCCATTTTTAACACTCAAAAACTATGTGAAAAACTGAAAATTTAAATGTTGCCAAGGTAGGTTGATATTCTTTAAACATCGATTGATGAAATCCTGAAGAGTTTTTTGCAATTTAATATTCAAAACTCCTTTGTTTTTCATTTCTAATCACGCGTGCGCGACACTATTTTCCACCGTTGCATGTGTATACAGTATGGTGCAAATGAAAGGAATAAATTCGTTATTTCGTAAACCGGCTACTTTAAGAAAAAACCCGAAACAGGTCGATTTTTATTTTTAAGTTATGATATTGTGGCATGTATGGTATACTAGTGACGCCATCCGTCTGGGCGTGATGACGTAATCGATTATTTTTTTTTTAAATCAAAATAGGGGTCATGTAGTAGCTCATTTGAAAGGTTCTTCAATTCTCTATTTAGTAATGGAAACATTTACATAATTATTTATACAGGGTGTCCAAAAAATTTTTATTAAATTAAATTACTTGACAAAAAAGAATTAGAAGGACACCCTGTATAAATAATTATATAAATGTTTATATTACTAAATAGATAATTGAAGAGCCTTTCAAATGAGCTAGCACACGACCCCTATTCTTATTTAAAAAAATCATCGACTACGTCATCACTGCCAGATGGATGACGTCACTAGTATATCATATATGCCATAATATCGTAACTTAAAAATACAAATCGACCTGTTTCGGGATTTTTCCTTAAAGTCGCCGGTTTACGAAATAACGAATTTATTCCTTTTATTTGCACCATACTGTCGGTGGAAAATAGTGTCGCGCACGCTTGAATATCATTTAAAAAACAAAGGAGTTTTGAATATTGTATTGCAAAAAACTCTTCGGGGATTTCATGAATCGATGTTTAAAGGATATCAACTTACTTTGGCAACATTCAAATTTTAACTTTTTCACATAATTTTTGAGGGTTAAAAATGGCCGATTTCGCAATTTTTCAATTTTTAATCGCTTATATGTCAAAAACTATCATTTTTAGAGAAAAGTCACTAAAAACCTTTTCTGTTTGGAATGATCCAAAAAATCTAAAAAAAACTTTGTTCCATGCAAAAAAAATTATTTTAGGAAAAAAACAAAAAAAAAACGTTTAAAAAATTTTTGACCACCTTTTGGCCCTGGCAACATGCAAATTTGTTAAAAGGAGTCCTTTTTGAGTAAGACTTAAGTCCTTTTCTTGTGACTGCGGCGCTGCAAGACAGACGATCAGTCACATTGTTCAGGACTGCCCACGCAGAGCATACACAGGCGACCCTATAGACTTTGTAATGGCAACCGAAGGGTCAATCGAATATATAAAAAAAATTGGACATCTGTTTGTGATGCATTGTATAATGCATAAATCTAAATATATTCTGTGATATACTTAAGCCATACGCTAAATAAATAAATTTGAGTAAGATTGTGCAAAAAATCCGAATTAGAATATTTTTCCTAGCGGATGCGCAGTGGCTTTCTGGACTATAAAACAGCAATGTAGATAAATAGTAGTTCAATTTTTGTAATGAGGGGTGAAACATCTAAACACGAGTAAAAGAATGGTGGTGCTCGAATTGAACAGAAATACGATATTCGAAAACATCTTAAATGAAATTTTCAGCAATTTTCTTACCAGGCAATCGAACGATCGAATAATCCAGAATTAATTCTAGTTTGAAACAAAGTAAAGCATTATTTGGTTGTTTTACCTTAAAAATACCTTGAACTTAAAAGTTAAAATCAAAAATAGAAATACTAAAATCTTCTCTTTTCGCTAATCCCGTTTAATCCATAAAAATGTTACATTTTTTAAGCCATACCTTGCATTTGTTAGAGGAGTCAATTTTATTTCTTTAATATGTAGGGGGGATCAGTAGAAGCTTAAGTACAAGTTTTTGGGGTCGCCACCCTTGTCCCCCGGCCGCCGTCTTGGAAAAGGGGTGCAAAGGGGTTTCGCGCTATATCTCGTAAACTACCAACCCTATGGAAAATCTAATACAACATAAAATGTAGCAAATTAAATTTTCTACAACTTTGTTTCTATTACTTTTTATCGTCAAGTAACCAACAAAAAAGATATAAACAAAAATAATAAAAAAATTTTAACAAGTTTCTTTTGGAGGTTATAATTTTTTTCAGTTCATTTTAAAATAAAATAACATTATAACAGTTTTGTAGAGGGTTCTTCAGCGAACAATTTCCACTATAAAGTTGTTTAATTCTATTTATTTATATAGGTTTTACAGCGCTCCAAACTTGACCAGATTCTCGAATGCTCATAGGGACTCCTCTAAGAAATAGGGATGGCGGTTTTCGACAAAACACCTGTTTTCGGTTATACCGGTTTTTTCTTGCTTACGGTTTAACCTGGCGGTTATAACCGGCCAAAAAAACCGGTTTTTCCAAAAACCGGTTTTCGGTTTTTTTAATCCAATAGGTTACAATATTACATTTACAATGCACTTTAGTTTACGATACTCTCTACTCGACTAGATACTCGATATCAATATGATCAAAATTAGTACTATCGAAAGAACATCAATATCTTGTTTTTAACATCAATATCAATATAAATAAAACACAATTTTTAATAAAACCATTTTATTCTATTAATTATTATATTTATTTATTATTTTATTATTATTATATATTTATTGATTATTATTAAATATAATATAAGGTAAGATTAATATATTATACATATTGCAATAATATACAATTTAACCCAACCATTTCAACTTATAAAAAATTTCCCAGACTCGTTCAAATGGGATTTAAAAAGAATAATATCAACATAAATAATTTACTTAAAAATAAATTGGATAATGCAATTTATCTTTTAATTTTACTACCATCAAAAAAAATCATCATGTATTTCTTTTAACACGTTTGTATATTTTTGTATAATACGTACATTTAAGTCATTTAATACTTCCTGTATGGGTGTATCGTTTTGAAAAGGTAGGGAAATCATTGGAAATTCGTATTCGTAATCGGTAATTCGATATTCATAGTCAGAACTTTATTTTTGGTAATCAGAAAAAAAAGGTCATTCACCCACTTTCAATGTCAAGAGTCAAGTGTGAAAAATAGATGATGTTTGCGTATACTTCAACCAGATCACTTCTTATGTAAATATTATTATGATTACAAATACCTTTTCAACGAAATATTATAACAAAACTTAATTGTTTCTGGCTGATGTGAGTTTGCGCTTTCAGTTTGTTTCTGTATTCATAAAATAAAATTTGAATTATGGTTTTGTTTGGAATAATTACTTGAGAATAATAATTATGATTGGAATCCAAAATAATAAAACCTGATTATAAATAATAAAATCCACCGTAAGAACCTAATAACCGGTTTTTACTTTAAAAAGAAAAAACCGGTTATAACCGGGACAAAAAACAACCGGTAAAACCGGTTATTGCGAAGTAAAAAAACCGGTTATCGGTTAAAACCGGTAGGTTTTTGCCATCCCTACTAAGAAATGCAACCCTAAATGTAACATTTCAATGGACTAGCTGTTTTTCTGATAATATTTTTCACATTTAATTTACTCGTATTATACTTACCTACATACGAGTAGACCATATTAATTTTATTCTCTGTTATTCTTGGTCATAAGTAAAAATATATTATATCAATTATCCCCATTTTCCTGACTTTCGAGCTCATTTCCTTAATCTGCATTACATGAACCATCATCCAGCAGCATCAACCCTCGTATAAATCATCTTTAGGGATACATATTCGATTCGGAACAAGAACTTACTCATAGAGAGACAATAATATTTCAGGAAGACCATTAGATACGTACAGAGTAGGACTCAATTTATAGAAAATGGGAGACAGTAAGAAAATAATTTAGATTAAACTATTTCCATATTCTTCTTATATGAGTATCTTTTCGACACTGAATGTTGGCTACCATCATGGTTGTTTTTACTTTATTAGTAGCGGCGCGGAGAAGCTTAGTTTGTTTGAAAACCAAGTTCTCAATTTTTTCCAGTTAAGATTTCATAACCTATCATTAACCAGCGTTCGAAAGCGTTCGAAACAGTTAACCACAACAACCTGATGAAGATTTAGTTAGATCAGTTACTGATAAATAACAGCTGTTAATTGTAAAATGGTAGCCTTTTTGAAAACACATTAAATGTGATTATTTTAACATGTTTAGTCCTAGATGCCTATCTTACATAAAAGGACCTCATACTTTTGCCAGGTTATTAGTTCAATTGATATTCTTCTTCACTTCCAATATCAACACTCAGGTACCTATAACCAATTAATTCACATATCATTATATCATATCAGTTTCCTCCTGTGACTCATACAACTTATCTTAATTTCAACACTACTTTAATATCAGACTTCCATTTACTACAGACTCTCTAATTTACTCTGCCATTAGTACAATTAAACCAAACACTCCTTTTAATTCATAGTAAATTAAATTTTCAACAGCACAGTTGGACTTACTTCAATTTGAATAGAAACGGCATTCATCAACCTTTGAATTATGTATAGGTGGCTGCATAGATTCTGGCTATTTCTCTATTTACATTATAAAAATCATTTCATGCACAACGTTCATCTTACATATTCAAGGTACTTACTTAAATGTAATTATAGCCACAACTTTGTTGATGTTTGTTATTACTATGTTAATTTTCATTATATATTTTACTAACAATTAGTTGGCTGTCGCAATACAGGGTAAATTCCACGTTACGTTGTCCATCTGTCTTTTGACACCTTTCAGAAACATCACTCATTTTGCATTCAGTTGCCATTAAGTCATTGAAATGTGATCAACTCAATTTGGATCCCACGTATTGGGAAACCTGTATACTTTACCTTAAGGCATTATCCTGTTTGCCACGTGACCATCACAGGCCTTTTTATTGAAGTATGCACTTTTAAGGCATCTATATTTTATGTAAAGGGTTTTTACCCAGATATTTTCTTTTGTGGCTCAGCTAGCATCCAGTTTGTAAGTATAACCAACTTGCTCTAACCTTTGTCAAAATTTAAATACTAACTTTATATTCAACAAACCTGAACAATTTGATATTTTCTGAAGATATTAATATATTAAAAACAATTTACGAACATATCAAAAACTCTAAAAATATAGATTGTAGCAATAAAATTTACCCTGTATTTAAGAAATTTTGTTAAAACAAAGCAGACATGTTTGTTAAAACAAAACAAACATGTTTGTTTTGTTGTTATTTTGTTTTAAACCCTGTAGATTTAAGTAATTATTGTATATTATAATTGAAAAAAGAAAAGAACAAAAAAAGAGAAAAAGAAAAGAAAAAAAAAAACAAAAAATAAAAAAAGCAACGAAAAAAAAAGAAAAAAAAACTAAGAAGATGTAAACCTCCGCGAGGATGAACCGGTTTACGTCTTAGCGTAGTAAAAAAAACAATTTATAAAAAATAACAAAGAAAAATAATAAAAAAAAAACAAATTAACAATATAAAAAAATGCAACAAAAAATGCAAAAAAAAATAAAAATTTACAAAAAAAAATGAACAACCAAAACAGAGTATTATTTAGATAATAATTGTAGATAATAATGTTAGTTTGTTATGTATTTAGAGTTAAAAATATGTACAGAAAAAATTCCTCTGATTGAAAAATCAAATTTGTTTGTTTTTAAAATAACAAAATGTCTGGCTAATTGGCTCGGCCAAGGCCATCAAATTCACTAAAAAAAAAAAAAAAAACTTTATATTCATTAAATCGGTTATACTTATTTTTAGATCGAACACTGATGATGATTTTTTATAAAAATCGAAAACGTTTTGTTGTGATGTAGCCCTTTTAAGGGATTTTTAATAAAAAAAATTTTATACCTTTTACAAAGGATTTCTTTTCAATTTTGTGATTGATGGTATACAGCCAACTACAGGAAAACTTTTCTTTTCCTTGTGGATTTTAAATATATTTTAAGGGTTTTAACCCTGACCAGTGGTTTGATCCCTGGGTCATTTTTAAAATTGGAATGTGTTTGTTTAATGATTTCTCTTCGTTTGAGGTATTTACGACGATAGCTCTGATGATGGCATTTAAAATGCTAAAAGTACTTAGCTGAATTATAATAAAGTTTTTTACACACTATCAGTTTTTTTAAACATACACCAGTTCCCGTTTTGATTTATATAGAAGTGTGTACAAGTCAAACAGTCTTTTTCCATTTAGTATTTATCGGCCTATGTCTTTATTAGGGAGCGGATTTATATGCGATAAATTTTGAGGAAATATGCGCATATATATGCATTAAAAAATTACGAAATATCCGCAAGATATGCACAAACGTTCAAAAAATGCGCATTTCGAGAAACCACAAATTTACTGTTCTATTCTATTCTAGGGGGTTCTTTTATAGGGGGGAGGCAATCTTATTTATGATCTTTCAAATAAAATCATTATTTTTACATATATGCAATTTATTCACATTTTTTACTAAAACTGATACCAATAGTTACCTATTTAAAATAAAACAACAATATCACTATATATATCTTCGATTATAATAATTATTTACTACAATGTGCTTTTCCAATTTTTTTACGAGTAAACATTTTCGTTGATGAGATAAAATATTTTTATAACTTGAAAAACTCCTTTCAACATCAACAGAAGTAATTGGGGCGTATTTAAAATAACTTGTTATTCTGCACCAAAATCAATTTCAAAATTTCCATTAAAAATTTCGCGTATGTCCTCCAAAGTTTTAAAGCCATTATTTTTTTCTAGAACCAATTCTAATTTCTTTTTAACTGAATTACCGATTTCACCGGGAACTTTCGAAATGTTTGCTTTAAAATTTCTAACTATTTCGACGGACTCTGTTAAAGACATTTTCCGATTTTCTAAATTATTTATGATTTTTACTATAAAACTATAATGCGTCTTGATAAAAGATAGCTGATTTACCAATGAAGTTGTTCTAACAATATGTTGTGCCTTTATAATAGAATAGCAGCACTGTCTTCGGCGTTAAATTCTAAAAGCAATTGCTTAATTGCAACAAATTGTTCATCATAAAAAATTGCAGCTTCCAACCAAGTTCCCCACCTAGTCAGTACTGGTTCGGGAGGTAAAGGTACATTAGGTAATTTGTTCCTGTACATCTGGACCCGTAAAGGACTTTTGACGAATACTTTTTTACGCTACTTATTAGTACATTTACATTATGGAATTCACCCCTAATATGTTCCGTTGATAATTTCCCCGTTAAAGGTGTAAATCCTCTTAACAATAGGGGATTTAAAAGAATCACCAGAATTATAGGTACCTACTAAATATAATAAAAGTAAATAAAATTCTGATTTCCCGGTAAACCATCCTTCATCATTTTAACATCCTACAATAATTTTATAACGGCGTACTATAAGCACTATAAGTACTTTGTGTAAAGATCGGGTATTTTCTAAGAAAAAATGAAAAGACAGTGAATGAGCCGTCTCTCTTCAGGTAGTTCTCGAATTAATAGAACAGCCTGTGCGGGGAAATATTTTGTGTCGAATTAAAAAATTAAAAATTTTTTTTGGACTTAAATGTTTTTAAATAGGCACAAAATATGCATGTTTTTTTAAAAATATGCAAAATTTAGTAAAGTTCTCAAATATGCGAAATATGCATGCAATATGCATTTAGCATAAAATCCGCTCCCTAGTCTTTATAAACTTGTAACAACCTCAGGCAGCAAAAAGTTACCAAGGATTCTGCACTCCGACCTATAGAGAATTTTCTCTGCCTCTAGGTAAATGTCGCTAACGCGTCCGTACGCATTTAATATTTTTTTAATATGCATAATTCGACTGCTGGATTCAGTTCGATTCGGAATACACGACAGGCGGCTCTGAAGTCGCTAAAAAGCTCAAAAACCTTAGTCAGCCGATGATGGTGGCCTCGAGTCAAATTTATTCTAAAGCTGTCTTTCCTTATTACTCTGGGCTATTTAGCAAAATACAAGGAAAAGTTATTTACCAGCAATTTTATTACTGGAATCGAATCTTATATTTCTATATATTAATAATATAGGTATGCAAAGTCCGCAGATAGTGTGCTACTTTGTTTATAAACAAAATGGCGCCGTAAAAACGTGTTTTTTAAATTTTTGCTCTATAACTTCAAAGATTTTAACTTTACACCAAAAACACTCAAATAAAAATTCACCGTAATTAAATTCTGCATAGAGATGTGTTTTTCCCGATTTACTTCGACGAAAATTTTGCCCGGAAAATGCGGGTTTTTCCAACAAAATCTTTAATTTTCAACTAAAATTTTTTAGATAAGTAATTGTTTATTAATAAATAAATAACTTGGTAATATAAAAGCTCTATTCGTATAGATTATAATTCCAGAAGCAGATGGATATTTAATGAACAATTTAGCAACAATTGAATTGTTAATTATAAACTTACGGTCGCTATAATAACCAAAATAGTTATGATACATAAGAATCACTATGATTTTTGGTATAAATAGAAACTGTACCTATCTAATGTACTTTACAGAATTGAAATTGGACTATTAAGGCGTCCTCAGTAATATTTTAAAATTATAAACAATTTTTTGGCTTATAAAAAATAGAATATCTCGTGAAATATTAAATTAAATTCATCATCATCAATGGTGCTACAGCCCTATGAAAGAGCCTCGACCTTCCCAAGTCTATTACGCCAGTCAGTCCTATCCATAGCCAACCGCTGCCAGTTTGCTGCGCCTATTTTTCTCCCAGCCTCATCTACACGATCTTTCCATGTAAGTTTTGGCCTACCCCTATTTCTACTTCCCACAGGTTGTGACATAAGGATTCTTCTAGGAGGGTTGTTATGCTGTGATCTTGCTAGATGTCCTGCCAATCTTAGTCTTCCTATTCTTATAAGAGATACTACGTCTTTACTAAATTAAATTAAACCATGCAAAAACGGTATTGGAAGAAAAGCGGCATGACGCTTCTTTTCAAAGAAAACACGTTTAATTGTGATGCCTATGGTTCCTGAGATACAACCGGTCAAACTTGACCGGCATTTACGGCAAAGATATAAACAATAGGATCATAGTTTTCGAGCCATCACCTTTTTACTGCGGTCCTCTTTCTCCACAATAATTATCTTTAAAATACTCACAACATATATTATTGTAATAAAAACTATCGATATTACGAATGAAAATTGCCAAAAGTAGCAAAATTCCCATCAAAAATTAGTTTGGAGAAAATGTAATCTCAAAGTTCAAAATCGGTATACGTTAAAAGAATGCATTTTCTCGGCTTCCCATGAAGCAATTTTCTTCATTCTTTTTTGTTCCCAAGTAACTCGAGTAGAGCCATCTAACTAACGCATTATTAAATGTCAAACTTGCTTTTGGTTTGTTATAATAAATCAATTTATTTATTATAACAAAAATTTTTAATTTGTTTAAATAAAGATTGTTTAAATAATTATACAGCTTTCAAATGAGAATATTTGTGTTTTTAACGTTAAAAGGTAAGTTGGTAGTAAATTGATGTAAAAAAAAGTCTACAACTGGAGAAAATATGTAGTTTTCTTTTCTTATAAATAAATTAATCTATTATATTAAAACAAAAGCAACTTTGACATTAAATAATAACGTTAGTTAGATGGCTCTACTCGAGTTACTTGGGAACAAAAAAAGAATGAAGAAAATTGCTCCACGGGACGCCGAGAAAATGCATTTTTTTTAACGTATACAGATTTTGAACTTTGAGGTTACAGTTTCTCCAACCTAATTTTTGATTGGAATTTTGCTATTTTTGGCAATTTTCACTCGTAATATTGACAGCTTTTATTATAATAATATATTTTATGTAATGAGTATTTTAAAGATATGAAAATTATTGTGAAGAAAGAGGACCGTAGTAAAAAGGTGATGGTTTGAAAATTATGATCCTATTGTTTTAATTTTTGTGCCGTAAATGCCGGTTAATTTTGACCGGTTTTATCTTAGGAACCACTGATCACAATTAAACGTTTTTTTGTTTTAAAGGAAGCGTCCTGCCGCTTTTTTGCCAATACCGTTTTCATGATTTAATTTAATTTAATATTTCCCAAGATATTCTATTTCTTTGTAAGCCAAAGAATTGTTTATAACTTTAAAATGTTCCTGAGGCCGCTTAAATAGTCCAATTTCAATTCTGTAAAGAGCATTAGATAGGCACAGTTTCTTTTTATATAAAAAATCATAGTGATTCTTATTGTCGTTGTCATTATTGTCGTTAGTATAGCGACCGTAAATTTTTAATTTACAATTTAATTGTTGCTAAACTGTTTATTCCATTTCGATCAGCTTCTGGAATTGTAATCTATTAGAAATGAGTTTTTATACTACCAAGTTATTTAATTATTGATAAACAATTACTTATCTAAAATTTTAGCTAAAAATTAAAGATTTTGTTGGAAAACCCGCATTTTCCAGGGAAAATTTTCGTCGAAGTAAATCGGGAAAAACACGTCTCTATGCAGAATTTAATTACGGTGAATTTTTATTCGAGTGTTTTTGGTGTAAAGTTAAAATCTTTGGAGTTATAGAGCAAAAATTGATAAAAACACGATTTTCGGGCGCCATTTTGTTTATAAAAAAAGTAGCACACTATCTGCGGATTTTGCATAACTTTATTATTAATATATACAATCCTAAGATTCAATTCCAACAATAAAATTGCTGGTAAATAACTTTTCCCAAAAATGGCCTATTCTCCGATAAATAATCTGCCCAGACTATATTTAAATTTACTTATATTTGTACTAAGGATGCAGAATTCTGCTAAAATTTTATCTAGATTCTGCAAGGATCCTGCACTCCGACCTGTAGAGAATTTTCTCTACTTCTATTTTCTATTGATATAAATATTTGGTCTGAGTCCCTCTCTGAATTAGAGGGCTAAATTTGACAAGACATACGATGTGTGGCTGTCGTCCTCTCCTATTGATACTCCAGTCAGGTATGCCACGGCTTGTCTATAGGGAATGGTATCAATATATCTCGCAGTCGAGGCATCTGTCACACGCTTCTCCTGTATATATATCGAATGTCATCGACGGTAGTGGCCTACTACGGCTGTTTGGTAAATCGAACGCGTCTGAAACGTCCGGGCCAATTGTGAGATTGGATTAAGACGGGAACAATTCGGCCTGAGGATGGATAACTTTGGATTTCGCCAATTTTGAAGACGGAAACGGGCTTGAGGAAATATTGAATTAAATAATTGCGTAACGGTGTAGTCTATATAATTAAACATTGCTCTGTAGGTGAATTGATTCGATTAACACAAAGTTATGTTTTAAGGGGATGGGTACGAACTTTTGGCATCGATGTTATTTTAATGGGACTCACTTTTTTTCGAATCCTGAGAAAACTAATAAGCATTTTTGAAAAATTTAAACGCAGAATGAAAGATTACGTTATTACCGAGAGGCTGAAAGTCCCTGAATACTTCTATAATGTTTATTTTAATAAGTTACAGTGGTGAAAAACTAAGAGAAAATTTAGTGTAATTTTTAATTTCAAATATCTCATTCAAAAGAAAGTTTTTATTTATTCTAATGGACTTTCGGACCTCGGAAATAAAGTAATCTTTCACTCTGAGTTTAAATTTTTTTAAAATACCTATTAGTTTTCTCAGGATTTGAAAGAAATGATTACATTTAAAATACATTGAAAATTTTGACGCCTGTCAAAATTTAGCTTGCATTTTGTTCCTTTCCCCTTAAACTTATCAATTCACCATAATCGGTCACAATATTTTTTGAAAATATGTTGATATGTATTAATAATTTTCATTTTACTAGCTGCAGGACAAAAAGCTTTGTATTTTGTACTTGTCTTGGACGTACCATTAACGGTTGGTACCTATTTAAAAAAATAGTCATTATTACATAAAAACTCTTCCCGAATATCGTATATTAAGAAGAAAACTAAAAGCTAAACCACCTCAGATTTGCCGACGACATTGTGATTCTAGCGAGCACTTTCGATTGTAAATTATGGTGGAGGAACCGCAAGCAGCTCCCAATACGTCAGCCTAAAAATGAATATGCCAAAAACAAAAACAATGACAAACACAGACGTATAACTATAAACAAGAATAAAAAACCGCTAAACGCCGTAAAAATGAGTGGCGCATACAATACTCCAGCTACAAAAGATCTGATATGAATATGACGTGGCGCCAAAATGTATTTTCATTTTGATGCAAAACAAAATTCTAGTTTTATTTTAAAACATTTTTTTATAGTAATTGCCCAATTTGAAGTAAAGCGCGCAACAAAAGAGTAACTTTGATACAGTTTGAATTTTGAAACTCTTTTGTGGCACGTTTACTTCAAATTTAGCAAATATTATGAAAAAATCTTTTAAAATAAAACTAGAATTTTGTTTTGCATCAAAATGAAAATACATTTTTGAGCCACGTAATATTCATATCAGATCTTTTGTAGCTGGAATATTGTATGCGCCACTCATTTTTTACGGCGTTTAGCGGTTTCTTATTCTTGTATCAGGAGTTTTTCATAGTTATTTATAAATTAAATGTATAAAAATTGAATGCAATGTTTCTCGATTACCCGTTAAGCTTTATAAATGGTCGCCTTTGTCGCATTATCTCCCAAATGATCTAGTGTCCATCAAATGTACACTAGATTTTTTTTTCTATTCGAAATAGATTGAAAAAATATTGGGATGGCCGGTAAATGAACTCGGATTGCCCATTGCCAGATCAAATTAGCGTCGTAACCACGACAACTACATAAACCATTTAGGGAATAATCGTTAATTGGATTATACATTTGTAGTTTAATAACTTCTAAACGGATTAACCGATTTTGTTCACTAAACATGAGTTTGAAACGTATTGACAAGTAGTAACTTATGCATCTAAGGTCAAGTATGATAACTGAAGCTATTACAGGAATTATTGAGCTTGAAAAACCCTTTTTCCCATAAGAAATAGATTTGATCATACTTATGAAGCCTATAACTTAAAAATTTGAATTTTCCCGGATATAAGGTATACACCGCTAGACTCGTCTAGAGTTCTTCTACAAACGCTGTTATTGGCGTAATTCGTAGGTTGAAATTTTAAGTAATTGTCGAAAAACCACAATTTTCAAAGTTTAGTTTTTCAGTTTTTCGGCTATGCTGAGCCGTGTGTATGTCTGATCCTGACAGCTTAGACACCATTTGAAAGCTTAACTCAACTCTATTGATTTGGTGTATTTACTGTTCTCCTGTATCTTCTTGAACCGAAGATATATACCGCCAAAACATATGCCGTTTTTTACCTACCAAGTTCTATAGCTGGCTTATGGGTCAAAATTCACAAACTACACCGGTTCTGAATCGGCCCTCACCCCCTCTTCAAACACAGAAAAAAAATTCAGATCGGTTTAACTTTTCCACAAACATACATACATACATACATACATATCCACAAACATTTTCCCTTTTTTAAATAAAAATTGACTCATATTACTGAGCTCGGTAACTTTTGAACGGTATAACCGATTTTCAAAATTAGACATGCGTTGGAAAGGTAATGCTCGCTTCTATTAAAAGCCACAAAGGTCGGAGTTAAATTTTCGAAGTTTTTGGGAGTTTTGGGGACGAGAACGAAAAACAGACCTTAAATAGGAAGGGCCGTAAAATCCACACCCTTTGACCAAATTGGATGGTTGACATATGAATGGGTGAGTCTTTTCCCGAACTTTAAGATGGGAGTTAGCCCAATTTTCAGTTCAGTCATATTTAGAAAATCTAAAATTTCGTGTGTGTGTGTGTGTGTGTGTGTGTGTGTGTGTGTGTGTGTGTGTGTGTGTGTGTGTGTGTGTGTGTGCAGGCGCGGATCCAAGGGGGGGTCAATGGGGTCAATTGCCCCCTCCTTGAGACTTCGCCTGGTGTCGCCTTTTTTAAAAAAGAGATAATTACGATTGAAACTAAATAGTGAGTTTTGTGTCCTGTTGACAACTGAATAACGGAATGAAACATAAAACAGAATTCCTTCTCCAAAGTACGTGTTGTCGGTCTTACTGTATGGTGTCGAGTCTTGGACTGTGAATAAAATCGATCTACTTACCTAAATCGCCTTGAGGCTTTCGAAATGTGGTTCTATAGAAGAATTTTAAAAGTATTTTGGGTGAAGAAGATTCGAAACTCCAAAATACTAGAACGTCTCAGCAAGACTACTGAGATTACGGAAGGCATCAAGAAGAGAAAAGTGGAGTATTTTGGACATGTAATGAGAAGTTTCAAATATAGGTTGCTACAAAATATTATGCAAGTGAAAATAGAAAGCAAACGCAGTGCAGGACGAAAAAGCACTTCGTGGTTGATTTAGGGTGGCAGTGAATAAAATTAAGGTAGCTATGATAGTAACCAACGTTCTGAAACAACATGGTACATGAAGAAAAATAAAGTAATAGCCCATACCGAAAAAGAATCCTGCGTACGCGAGTGACGAGAAAATTTTTATTTCATTGCCCCCTCCTTGCAAGGTTGCCTGATCCGCCGTTGTGTGTGTTTGTGTGTGTGTGTGTGTGTGTGTGTGTGTGTGTGTGTGTGTGTATAGTGTCGCGTGTAGGGAGTGTAGGTGTGCACCACTGGCGAGAACTGCCGTTCTCTAGTAATGGCAGTGAGGTATAATAAGTTCAGGAATATTTACCCAGGTCAAATTCTGAAAAATGACAAAGAGAACCAAAGTTCGAAAACCACTACAAGAGCATGACTAGCATGGGCAGAATTTGGAAAACTTAGTTCAATGCTTAATTATGAACCGAAAAATACCCCAAATAATTGAGGATCAAAGTGTTTAACAAGTGAATACTTCCCATATGGATGTCAAAGCTGGACCCTAACCAAGACAAATATAAATAAACTAGCCACAACAGAAAGGGTAATGGAAAAAGCAATATTAGATACACGACTGTCAGATAAAGAGAGGAACGACTGATTAAAAACAAAAGTAGATAAAGGATATAACAACAAAACTGGCAAAACAGGCAGGCCACATTGCTAGACAAAAAGGCCAACGTTGAAACGCCTCAATACAACATTGGAGACTTAACGAAGGGAAACGATCAAGTGGGAAGACTAAAAATGCGATGGACAAATGATATAAATAGAATAATTCGAACAAATTGAAAGTATGTTGCTCAGGATAGAGATCAATGGAAGGAGTTTAAAGAGCCATTAATCCAAACATGGATGATAGTAGGCTAAGAAGAAAGTCCCCTCGGAAACGGTTTAACAACTGGGTTAAAATAAGATGAAATTGGACAAGAGGAACAGGATATAAAGGAAAGAATAGCAAAAGGAAACAAAACTTGCTATGGAGCATTGCGATCATTAATGTAATTCAAATATTATGTCTCAATAAAATTAAAATTAAAATTTACAAAACAATTATTATCAGTCCTATAAATGCGTATACATGCGAAACCTCGGTGGTAAAAAATCAGAAATAGACCTTTTAGAAAAATGTTGAAATAAAATATAAAGAGAATGGTATGTAGGTGTGCAAATAGATAGTCAATGGAGAATAAAGAATGATAAATAACGTGAAGAATTATAATATACCGAACCAAAAATAACTACGGTAGCTCAAAGTAGAGGATACGATATTATTATCTAAGATACATTGAAAGATTGCCGAAAATGGTACTCTTTTGAAAGCCAATACTAAAACGAAAAAAGCGTACATGGAGAATTACAAAAAGTAATATTGAGAATTGGAAAGAAAAAGTATTGCACGAAAATCATTGGAAGAGAGTGGTTCAGAAATGTATGGGAAGACTATAAGAAATATTAAATATATTTTATGTAAATAAATGTCAAATGTAAATATGTAGTCATTGTAATGAAAAACTAAACTTTTCAGCCCTACGGCTTCAAAACCTGCTGAGCTTTATAAATAAATAAATAAATACTCTTTCTTGCTCATGTGTATATCTACTTGTACTATGTATACTATACTATGTGCATTATTTGGGCTAGGTATTATCGTTTTCTTATTAGCAAAGCCTAACCCAAACTAAATTAGCTTTGGGGCGATTTTAATGATCTGATACTTGTAGTACGGTATCCGAATAGGAGGTCAAAATATACCCATCTGCTTGCCGAATGAAACATTTTTTTTTTATTAAATTTCATACATAGATAAACACGACCAGCATAGGTTGCCTATTAAAATCGTCTCCTAGCTATCCTTAAAGGGGGCCGTATGGGTTGAAATCAACATTTTAAGCACATGTTTGTGAATTTTATTTGAAAGTATGAGAGAATAATTTTATTTTTAAATTAAATAAGCATATTAAGTATAATTATTCACAGAATACTCAAAACAAATTTAAGAAAAAATATTGAAAAATAAGCCAACGGTGGTAAATTTTTAAAGACATCTCAAAAAAACAATGAATTTTGCGGTTGACATCAGAATTTATCATTGGATCATAGTAGACAAAAAATTCAACAAGGTAGCACTGTCGAATTTCTTTTAATTTTAATGATCTTTGACTTTTTAGTATAACTCAGAAGTCAAAACAACGAAATTTTTTACAGAAAAAAGGGTGAAAATCAACATATTTATTATTGTTAAACAAAATATAACCATAAAACAAAAAATATCTCGACAGTATTACCTCAAGGAATGTCTAAAGAAAATATGTACAAAATTTCACGTGAGTTGGTCAAGTAGTTTTTGAATTACAATGTCTACAGGCTTTGAAAAAAGCGGTTTTGAGAAAAACGCTTTTAAAGTATTGTCAAATTTTATTTTCAATTTTTTTTGTCTGTCAAATCGTAAAGTGATGCAAACCGGAATATGTTTTTGAATCACTTGGTTATTTACAAAAGAAAACGAGAACAGCTGTTGACCGTTTCTCACTACGCTCAAGCGCGCTGGCGCGAAGATGCTGCAAATCAAGTCGAAGGTAGGGAGATAATGTTGAATATCCCTATATCCGACTCGCTTTGCAGCAGGTTCGCGTCAGCACGCTTGAACGCAAAAAACAACGGTCAATAGCTGTTCTCATTTTCTTTTGTAGAATACTCCGCGATTCAAAAATATATTCCAGTGTGCAATATTTTACGATTGGACGTACAAAAAATAAATTGAAAATAAAATTTGATAATATTTTAAACGCTTTTTCCTCAAAACTGCATTTTTCAAAGGCTGTAAACTTTGTAACTCAAAAACGCTGTCGATATATTGTTTGTTTTATGCTTATTTTTATTTAACAATAATAAATATTTTGATTTTCGTCCTTTTTTGTGCAAAAAATTTCGTGGTTTTGATTTCCAGTGATACCAAAAAGTCAAAAATCGTTATAACTTAAAAACTCGACAGAGTTACCTCGATAAATATATAAGCTAATAAAATAATTTTTAGTTTTTTGTTTACCATGATCCAATGATAAGTTCGGATGTCCACCGCAATATCCATTTTTTTTCGAGGTGTCATTAAAGATTTGCTACCGTTGGCTTAATTTTCAATATTTTTCCTTGAATTTTTTTTGAGCATTCTTTGAATTATACTGAATATGCCTATTTAATTTGAAAATAAAACAATTTTAAAATACTTTCAAAAAAATTCACAAAAATGTGCTTAACATGTTGATTCCAACCCTTACGGTCCCCCTTTTAGGATAGCTATGACACGATTTTGATAGGCAACCCATGCTGGTCGTGTTTGTCTATGTATGAAATTTAATAAAAATAAATGTTTCATCCGGCAAGCAGATGGGTATATTTCGACCTCATATTCGGATCTTAGACTATTGTTTAATGGTTCAATGCAACTTGTTCAACTACTCAATATTTTGTTTTTGATTTTACTTGCAGTATAATTTTTTTAAAAGCACCTATTCTAATTTATACTTCAGTAAAAAATAGCTGCTGAAAATGCTTCTAAATATAATTACCTAGTATCATCTCTATTCTAAATAGCACCAGAAATATTCAACAAAACGAAACAATTTGTTTTCATTTTAGCAAACAACCTCTCGGGGTGTGTTCTATAAGAGCGGTCTACATTTACACCTACTTAGTGTATACTAATAATTAGCTATAATAAATAAGGTCTCTTTGACTATTTAAATGGATTAGGTAAAAATCGAAAAGAATGCACACGACAAAGGCATAAAACGTAAATTAATTGAGGAATCATGTACCTAGTTAGAATTAGCCTCGGTTATAAAAACGTTTCATGTCGCAACCCTCAGGAAATACTTCGGTATTTACGCCAAGGGTATCATTACCAATATTAAAAACATGTCATCAATATCTCCTGAACCATCACGCTATCATACGGGGTGTTTCAGCTTCATCAAGATTAGAAAAATAGAAAAAAAATATGTATAAAAATTACCATGAAAAGTATGTACATACTATAAAAATAGGTTGAGAATAGTATCAAAAAATTTCTTGTGGCATGATTAAAATTTTCCTTCTGACAAAATTACAACTAACTATTTTTTACATTTACTCACCTTTCCCATATCATACATCATTTACAGAAAGATGGGATCTTCTTTTTCTTCTTCTTCTTAGCTCAGGCAAGACTGGTTGTTCTCCAGCACTTGGTCACAAGGCCTTTGTACCATATCTTGTTTTTTTTTTCATTAAACTCTAATAAGTCCTGTGGCCTCAACGATGTTCAGTAGTTTCGCGATTGGTAGTTTTATTATCTCTTCTGGTTCAATCGTCATGTAACGAATAAAGATGTGTATGGTAGTCTTTTATTTCATTTCGCATTTTTGCACATTAGTTCGATCACCGTACGTAGTTTGTATATATACTAAGGATTTCCATAGTTTTCACTGTATTACTTCACTCAACCGTTCTCTCGTTCTCTCTGAACCTCGTTATTTGTAGCGTCTTTAGTGATACCATAGAATAGTACTGGTCCTAGAAAGGTTTCTCTAAAGCATTATTTTTCCACGGAATCCTTTCGTTTCTTGACCTAGCACCTATATTAAAGATACTTTATTATAACTTTAAAAATGGGTAAACCCTGTAGTTGGCTGTATACTTTCGATATAACAACTAAACACTTCTGTTGTATGTAGGCATATGAATTTATTAATATTTTTAAAATTCATCCACAAGGGAGTGGAAGTACAAAAAGTTTTCGGTCAAACTGACCATCATCAGTGTAAACGTCCAGTGTACAAGTAATTGTAATCAGCCACTTTAATAGGTGAAAAAACCTCTAAATTACATTATTGTTACATTCTATATTAAAAAGTAGTCGACAAAAAACCTCTAAATTACATTATTGTTACATTCTATATTAAAAAGTAGTCGACATTAAGTCGATGTCTTAAGATTTTAAAGATCACATCTGAATGTATTTCATTACTGACCAAGTAAGTCGGTAACCTCCCACTAGAACACAAGTAACTTGTGCAATTTTCGAGCAAGGATGAAATACATTCACATGTGATCTTTAAAATCTTGAGGCATCGAATAATGTCGACTACTTTTTAATCTTCTTCTTTCTTTTTAATCGTTGTTGTTTCCATCCCATATGTAATAACAGGTCTTATTAAGGTCTTATACAGGTTCATCTTGGTTCTCTTGCTCAGAGTCTTGCTTCTCAGCAGATTTATATTCATTCCATATGCTTTTTTGCCTTTCAGAATTCTTTCCTCTGTTCTCTCTTTTCCAGTTTTCCCTATTGTTGCTGCCAGGTAGCTAAAGGTGGATACAGTTTCAAATTTATGGTTCTGTGTTATTAGATATTTCTGATTTGTTGTGTCTTCCTTCCCTAGCGTCATGTATTTTGTCTTGTGCTGGTTTATCTGTAGCCCTATTCTCTTCGCTTCCTTATCTCATTTTTCAACGGCTTTTATAAGTGTCATCTTTGTCTTTGTTATTATGACTAGATCGTAACAATGTTTTTAGTATAGAATGTAATAATAATATAATTTAGAGGTTTTTACACCTATTGAAGTGGCTAGTTGCAATTACTTGTACACAGGACGTTTACACTGATGATGGTCAGTTTGACCGAAAACGTTTTGTACTCCACTCCCTTGTGGATACATTTTAAAAATTTTAATAAATTCATATGCCTACATACAACAGAAGATTTTACTTCATTCCACGTTGATACTTTATTATGTTTTCCTGGTCCCATCCTGGTTATTGAGGAGATATTTGTAGTTACTCGCCAGTTTTAATTTAGTGAGTGGATTCTTTACAATATCCGCAATATTTGCTTTGATGCCAACACCTGATTGAGGACACTTTCATGATTTTTTCTTGCAGACAATTACTGGTCAGCTGAACTTTTTGGAGGGGAAATTGAAACGTCAAAAACAAATGTAAAATATAAATTTTTAAAATTCTAAAATGGATTTAAATGGTTCAAAAGACCCTTAAATTAACTGTAGAAGTCGATATTTATGATTACTTATAATGTGGCTGAAGTAGGCCAATATTCTATTCTTTACGGTGTCAATAATTTCGTTGTCTTTTCTTGGCCTCTGGAAAATAGTTATGTTTGTTGTGTGGTGTATATATTGTTAGGCTCTGTATTTTCTCTCCAGTGCCGGCGCTAGGGTATAAGGTGCCCGCCTGCAAAACTAGCACAGGCGTCCCCCCCCCCCACCCCACACACAGATACTCGTAAAACCCCAGCCTCGGGAACATTATGTGTGTTCAAATGGAACAGTGAAACCCACATGTCCGAAGATCAAACCGGTTACACTGCGTAACCTGACCCCCAAGCTGTACCACCACCCCTCCCCATCGCAGTACATAACGAATAAGGAGGCTTTGTACTGAACGTTACCTTAGATGCCCTGGGTAATGGAACATCCTCTGTATTACTTTATGTGTTAAATCCCCTGATTTTAGGGGTAGCTAGAAGAGCTTTTCTCCCTATTAATGACTTGATTTTGGACTTGTGTCCTAAAAATGTGTGTTCCGGGCAGCGACTTAAGTCGGTGTCCCGCCATTCGCAAATGTACCCAGTAAATAAATTTCGGTTACAGTTTTATTGGACCCATCATCTGACACAACAACTTCACTTTAACTTTTTAAGAAATTGGCTAAGAGAACTGATATTGTTTTTGTGTCATTTTTTCTTTTTCGATTTGTGCCCTAGATTCGTAGATAATTTTTTTAATCTATTTTTATTTAACTAAATAAAAATAATAACTTAAGCGTAGATTAATAATAGTATGTACCTACTGAGTACTTAACAAATATAATTTTATATTAATTGAATGCTAATAGATTTTTTAACTGCTGAGTACAACTTACAAACTATTCTGTATTATAATCACATGAAATAATACTAAATCTAAAGAGCTCTAAACTAAATTTAAAGTAAAATATTTATTTTAAATATTATGTTTTTATGGGATTAATACTTAACTTGATACCTATTAATAGGTACATTAAATTAGACAGGCGCGGGCGGCAAGAAAACAGTATCACAATCTTGTTTACGTTACTAGAAATTATTCATTTCCTCTCATAACTGATGATACAACACTAACAACTTGCAAGAAATTTGAAGGACATAAACAAAGCATTCTCATAGCAAAGTTGTTTGGTTGAAATAATATGATATCTTTGACCAATAAATTATATTACTACATGGTAAGAATTCTATGCGGCGTTGCATATTTTTGTATATTATTTGATATGCAAAACTAACAAACACAGATTAGGGTATTATGACGAAATTAAACCACATTTAAAAAAAATGAATTTATACATAATACCAGCAGAAAAAAATGCTCATTCTGGCGCCCCCCAAACAGGGGCGCCCGCCTGCAATGCATCCCTTGCAGGCCCGTTATCGCCGGCCCTGTTTCTCTCTGTCATGAGATTGATCAGCATCTTATTAATTTAATTAATTAATTAATTATTTTAATTCCTACTCATGGAAACAAAATCAAAATTTAATAAAACTTTCGAATAAAAAATATTCTCAGGGCTAATTGATTTTAATGTATCACCTTTAGTTTGTGGCTTCTAGTATTTCTCGTTGCTTACTTTATCCAGGACAAAACAGGAAAAATAAATATGTTCAAAATCATATAAATTTTATAAATATTATTTATTCATATACTATACCATAAAAATAAGATTTAAAATGTACGCTTAACCTTTATTCTGTTGTAAAATTTTCTTATCTAATAAAATAATCTTTAATTCTACTATGTCCTTTTTTATTAACAAAATTTCATTTAAATGATTCGTTAGACTGTTGTTATTATTATAAAAAAAAAACAAAATTGAATTTTCACCTTTTAAATATATTACTTATATCTTCTATGAATTTATGAATAAATAAATTATGCTGTAAAACTGTTAAATTGACAAAAAATCAATATGGTATGTACTATACAACAACTCTCTCCTTTTCACAAATAATCTGACTAACCTTTTTTTATCTTCTTTACTTCTTCTCATGGATTGTGTTGTCCTCGGTTCTCCCACACGTGCTCCTCGGATGCTGCTACGGTCTTTCTCCTCCAAACTGTTTCATAAACAAAAAACAGCACTCGCTCGAAATCTCGCCTCTATTTAGTCTCTGACTCGGTACAAACAACATCAATGTTTATAATTCCAAAATTTTTCTCTCAGCTCGATATCTTGTGCAAAATTGATACAAACCGGCTACTCGTTCCAGACAGAAACTGTAATCTATTTGGACACGAGGAGATTGTACTTCTCGACTCGATCACGATTTCGTCTCAACAGGAATCTGCTTACACGGCCACCAAATTCACCACTTTACACAAAATTACTATCCTTCAAACTGGACTGCTCCCTTCCGATCTTAATTACACAGTAAATCTTTTTCCTTCATTAATCTGAGACTCAACCACTCTGTTCTAACTCCATCCATCTCTTCGCCAATCACAAGCATTCTCTGTACACATTACATCCCTACTTTCATTTCGTAAGAACAAATAGTGTTGTATACAAATTTTCTGTCTTATCAAAGTTCCAGGAGATATTAAAATTAATTTTTTTCTTACAGTTTAGAAAAAACCTATATTCTAAAACTAAACAAATTGTTTATCGTCGTTTCTTTCTAGGAAACCATTTAGAAATATTCTATTGTCCATTCTAAACGCGATTACATTCACTTTCTAATCCGCCCGTATTTTAGTTCATTGTTTAATTTGTATAAGTTCGTTCGTAGAATTTTTACCACTAAACATTTCCTCTTTTCACGAAACAATGCTTACGGCTAAATGATATTATTTACAAATTTTGGCTATATACAGAGCGATGGAAATTTACGATCTCGTGGTCTTTGACATAAAATTAATTCTCTAAATTTTCCCCATAAAAATTATTTAACAATATATGCCCTTAACATACGACGGTAGCACCATATTTCAAATGCCTCTAACCTTTTTATGGCATATTGTGCAAGACTCCAGCTTTTTACTCAGTACTTCGGTAGAAAGGACAGTAAATACGTAACTTAAGTATTATGTTTATATGAGATTGAGCCCTAATCATTGGTGTAATGAAAATTCCATTTTTAATTAGGTTGGTAATTAATGACATTTCGATTTCCACTCCGGAAATTGTTCTAATAAAAGATTATTCCATAAATTATGGCAAGATTGTATAACCTATATTTAACCTAGATTTGATGTATGTCTTTTCAAAACTTGACATTTTTGGCCTAGAGTTTATAGGCCACAGCAAGTGAGTAAGTGTGTGGTTAAAAAAATTGTTTGAAGGTTTTTGCGTTGCTTTCTGGTGTTCTGTAGGTATTTTTTAATACTTTTATATTCATATGGAAATCGTCATGTTTGCGTTGTAATGTTTCTTCATCAGGCACGCTTTTTTTACTCTTTGTTTCCCGTAGTATATTCTTATGCAACTTTTTGTATTCATTGACATTTTTCTACTTTTCAATTTCCTTCTCTCTCCCTTCATCTGCAGAAAGTATAAATATATTTCTTCATTTATCCTTTTTTTTATTCTTATTTGTCGCTACTAGTGTATTCAACTATTTTCGCAAAATTCTTATTAAGCTCTGTGTTACTTTTTATTTTCTAACTGACTTTTTTATCCAAAGGTTATTAATAAAAGAGTAGTTTAAATATGAGACAAATATAGTAATATACCACCCTATATAGTGCAACCGATAGGCCGACAATGTAGACGCGTATATCACTTGGCGTCAAATCGAAGCCGACCTTTATCTTCGATCAAATTTATACAAAATTTAATTCAAACATTGCTCGAATATCTGATATCATTGGAAATAGTCACGATATTTCTTATAGTATGGTGGATTCTTACTCTAAATGTATAATCATAGGAATAAAAGGAATCATAGGAATACATGATTTCTCGATTAATTAGAAGATGTGCCTAAGCATCGGCAGCATTTGAAAAATTTTAAACAGTATTTAAATCAAACTTATCACAATACTTTAAAGGCAGAAACTTTCGATTAGTATGTAGGTATTGTCGGTTATGACATATGGAACTGAAACATAAAGAAATAAAGAGATCATTAAAACGAACAGATATAATCCAAAATATTCATGTTAAAATGGAATTGGACGGGCACATAGGAAGAATGGAAGAAAACCGTTGGACGAATTATTGAGTGGCGACTAAAAGCAAATAATAAGAGAAGATCTCAAACCAGACAAACTAATGATAACAAGCGATTGGCTGATCACGAGTCAATGCAAAAAAACAACGAAGAGAAATGAATGGACACCTTAAGGGAGGCTTACATCCGATGATGGATGGAATAGCTGTTGATTATGATGAAATCAGGTCATCTACCATTTGACAAAAATAGATATAATAACAGAATGGGCCTCTTTTTCAAAAACTTAAAAATTATTAATATTTTTTAACAAAATTCACTCCCGTAATCAATAAAAAGAATATTTTATTGCCTTTTTTGTTTAATGAAATCATTAGACTGTTTTAGAATAATAAAAAATGATTTTTATTGATAGTATATTTATTCATAATTATGTTCCTCTCGAATATAACTATATTGATTTCTGAAAAAAAAATTGGTACTTAGATTCCAAATCAACTTCAAATTTTGGTGGAGGTTCGGGGAGAACCTCCTATCTCCTATCTACTTTGCTCTGAATTTTTCTAAACATTTTTGCTTCACTCTCCAGTTTCTCTTCATCTGATTCACTCTATTCACTCTGATTCTCCCACCTAAGACTTTCTCACACTCCATATGTCTCTACTTCAGCTATCGCATACAAAAAGAGTATGTACATACATCAGTATCCTACTTGCCCATTTATTTCAAGAAGGAGCCGAAATAACGGTGTTCCTGAGTCAGATGATATTTGATGTCAGATGTTTACTTCTCCATGTTTATGGACGACTCGCATCTTGAGATAAGTGATGAGATGTTAGGTCCAGTCAAAATTAATTTTTTATTTCACCTCTCTTTGCTACCATTTATTCATTACACTCTCTAACACACCTTATAATATCGGTCTTTTAATTATAAAGAACATCAAAACAAGAAATCTAGGATTATTGAGGCTACATTACCAGAAGTGAGAAATATGAGATATTAAGGCTCACAATGCAAGATAAAAGAACCATAGGAAGACGCAGAATTTCCTGGCTGAGAAACATAAGATAGTGGTATAGTTGCAGCTCAGTAGATCTTTTCAGAGCAGCTGCCAATAAGGTATGGATAGCTGTGATGATAGCCAACCTCCGATAGGAGAAGGAACTACAAGCAAAAGAATTCCTTTCATGCTAAAGAAGACTCTGAAAATGACTTCCTTTGGACTCCTTTAATTTTGGAGGCATATTTCTCAATTATAACACGAATCCTTCACATCCGCATTCCATATACGAGTATGGAATGTACCACCTACAACAGGAATCTTCTCTTGCCAACACTTGCGCAATATCGTTTAAACATGTATTTCATGCGTGAGGAAAAACTCAGGAGAAGTTATTGTATTTGTGTGGATAAAACTTTGCTGAGCAATTAGAAATACTTATTCATTGATTTACTCGCGTTTATTCTGATTAATTTAGATCATTAGTGTTTTCAAATCGTGTTAGTATGACCCCCGAAATACTGCAAAAGTTGTAGCATTACATGAAGATGATCGCAGTATACGTTATATTGCAAATCATTTGAATATTGACAAAAGTACCGTCCACGATGCTCTTACGAAGTATCGTCAGGCTGAAAAATATACTAGAAGACCAGGATCAGGCAAAAAAAGGTGCAGAGTTTAGCCTGATGAACGTTTGTTAAGATTTCCGCATTACGGATCCACTCTTTAACATCAAAATGTTCTGGCTAGTCGTTTTTTAGAAGTTCGAGGAACTCATACTTCTATAAGAACTGTAAAAAGAGTACTACGTGAAAGTGCAGGACCTTCTCAAAAGCCAGTAGGATGACGTTCCCATAAGCTCATCCGGTAACCGGTGAATGGTTCGAATGCAATTGCTTGAAATCAATTGCTCGAATTCAATTGCTCGAAAATCAATTGCTCGACATGAAAATAGCTCGAAATACAAATTGGTCGAATAAAAAAGAAAATTATATATCTTAAATATTTATTCACAATAATACAAAATATAGACATAAGAAAGATTCTTGAAATAGGACAACTTATGTGATATTCCACGTATATAATCGTATATTAATTTATACTGAGAAAGTATTTATTACAAATCTAAAATATCTTTGAACTTTTAAAATAATAAGAAAAATAACCGTTTTCATTTTCTCTCATTATTATAATTAGAGATTATAATAATTTCCAGGTATTACGGAAAGAATTAAAATCGCTATCACCCATTAACATGTTAAATATCAATGTTTCCTTATTGGGTATATATTTGGTTTCTCGTTTTGATTTTATTCATTGTATTTTTTGTGTTAGTGGTGATAAGTTGTTTTCATTTTTAAATATACTTTGTTAAGTAGACATGGAGTACGTGTTAAGTGAGAAAGACAAACCAAAATTTTGTTATAACAATTTCCTGTTCATCGAAGATCGAAGTGTCGACACAAAAGTATATTGGAAGTGCGATATGAGTCGAAAATATAAGTGCCGCGCTCGTGTAATAACCGTGGATGGACAAGTGTTTTCATCTAATAACGACCACAACCACAATGCCGACGCTGCAAGATTAGAAGCAACAAAGGTTATGCAGAGAATAAGAGAAGATGCAGAAAACACGAGGGATTCTCCGCAATACATTCTGTCTCAAGCTTCTACAAACTTAGGAGAAGCGGTTGCAGCCAAATTACCTTGCGTTGGAAATATAAAGCGAACCATTAGGAAAGTAAGAGAAAAAAAGAAGTTGCACCAGCCAATCCAAGCAGAAGAGAGGATCTTATTTTACCAAATGAATTTAAAACGAGTTAGGCTGGAGAAACTTTTCTTTTGTTTGACTCAGGACCTATACCTGATAGAATTCTGATTTTTTTACACTCGGCGCAACATTATTCTATTGGCACAGTCCCAACATTGGTATGCAGACAGCACTTTCAAAGTAGTTCCAACGCTCTTTGAACAACTTTATACAATTCATGGACTAAAGGACAATGTGTCCGTTCCTCTGGTATTCGCTCTTATGCCGAATAAGACAGAACAGGCTTATATTACATTATTAAAGAAATAAAAAAAATTTTGCCTGCTGATGCAACACCAAGTACTATCATGACTGATTTTGAATTGGCGATGATAAATTCTGTACAACAAGAGTTACCAGATACTGTACATAGGGGAAGAATTTTATCATTTTTGTCAATGCATCTTTCGCCATATCCATATTAACGGTTTACAAAGGAAATATGAGCAGAATCCACAGAGAGCTTTAACTTTAAAAGTGCTTCCAGCCTTGGCATTTGTTCCTACAAATGACGTGGTTAATGCTTTTGATCATCTCTGCGACTAGAACATTTTCTCACCAGAGTTTCAGGCTGTCCTGGATTATTTCGAAGATACCTGGATTGGCCGGCCACAACGCAGAGGACATCAATGATGTCAACCACTTTTTGCCCATGCGATGTAGAATTGTTACGATGGAGTACGGGGTGGGCTTCCTAAAACAAATAATTTTATCGAAGGTTGGCATCGCGGATTTCAAATGCAAATAAGTGCGGACCATCTAAGCATTTGGAAATTTATTTCCGTCCTAAAACGTGAACAAAGTTTAATACCTGGTTGCACCAACAAATCTCAAGCTTTAGACGTGCCTGAGGCTTATATAAAATTGCAAATCCTTAAAGTATAAGCTGAGCTGGACTAAGGTGGAGCTTAAGATCTATTGGTGCAGTGCATTAATGAACTAAAAATTGAAAAGTACATAAGTGTCGAACAACTACAAGTGTGTCATAGGAGATATAGAGACACTGCTGATAGGTTATTGCGTTTAATTAACAATTATGAACCACAAATCTGATTATAGACGTGGAATTTCACATAATTTATTATATTAAAAGTGTCTTTCTTATGTAAGTACCTCCATATTCTTATTTTGCATTGTTGTGAATACATTTTTTAGATATTCTATTTTTTATGTAATTCTCTTTTTTATTCGACCAATTTGTGTTTCGAGCAATTGATTTTCGAGCAATTGATTTCGAGCAATTGATTTCGAGCAATTGATTTTAAACAATCGATTTCGAGCAATTACGTTTGAACAATTGACCTAGAACCAGCTTATCGAGTTAAAAGGATATGATTTACGAATGATCTCAGAGACAGGACTGTTCAGCAATGGAGTAATGAGTTCTGGTTTTTTATTACTATCTCCAGACGAACGCAATCGTGTATGGGGAAGACTCGGAGAATCATTTGCACCTTGCTGTATTTCACCCAGAACGCCGTTTGGTGGCGGAAGTATTATGGTATGGGCTGGTATTTCTTTCAACATACGCACCGAATTAATTTTATCAAACATTGGACTCTAATTGCAGACATATACATACGACAGTGTCTGGAGGACAATGTTGTCGCTCTCGTTGGGGATAATTTCTTATTTATGCAGGATAATGCACGTCCACATATTACGTGAATTGCCGTGGGCTACCCAAATACTACCGGAATTTTCATTTTGGATTGACCCGCTGGTAGTCCTGACATGAATTAATTAGAAAATTTATGGAATATTTTAGAGAATAAGATTAAAAAGAGACAACTACCGCCATAAACGATTCAAGAGCTAAAAATAGCGTTGAATGAAGAATGAGAACATCTACCGCAGGAACAGATTCAACGACTTATTGTAAGTATGCCTAGGAGTATTGCAAGTAAGCGCAGATGTAGGGGAGGCAGTACCTGATACTAAACCTAAAAATTAGCAAACTGTGAGCCATTAATATTTTATCTTTTCTTTTGTTTGATTTTTCGAAAAAATGTTATTTTTTTTTGCATGATTATCATTACTTTTTAGTGTGTTGTTTAAATGATTTTTCGGTCAGGAGCTTAATTTCGCTAACCTAATAATGTTCTGTTTACTATTACCAAGACAATCTACCCCACCATTACAACCCCAGAATTCAATTCACCATTTTTTGTCTTCGTCTATATATCTGTATACATTAAACATGTATTTCACGCGCGAGGAAAAACTCGGGAGAAGTTATTGTATTTGTATGGATAAAACGTTGCTTAGCAATTAGAAATACTTATTTATTGATTAGTCAGTTCGAGTTTATGCAAATTATTCGTATCGATTTTCATTCTAGCGATAGTTTAATTGTTTTTCTTTTACGTGGCTCTTGCCGTTTATCGCTAAAGTCATCTATGGACTCGTGCTGATGTCGAGAGGTACGTTGAACTTAAGAATATACAAAAACGATTTATAGTTATAGACTTTGAGTCGTTAATGTATGCAAGATCAATTAAGGAGCTGAAAGGTAACACAGAAAATGCATTTTTTAAATAAAATTTATGAACCTCATGACCCAGCAGGAAAGAGGTTTTGGAATAAAATGAAGTACACTAAAGTAAATTATCAGCGATATGCTAACAAATAATTCTGATGGCTTATACAAAATACTTAAAAATGAGCAATAATATATGGTTGAATGCTCATATACAGGGTGTTTATTTGGGAAAGTAACATACGGTAACTGTAGAAAGAATACACTTAGGCGGTCTCAAAATTACCATAATTAATGGGTCTTACTTCATTAATAACAAAGATATAGAGGGTGTTTTATCTATTTTGCCATTTTCTTATTTGGTTATTGGTTTAAGAGAGTGAGAATAAATTGAAAATAATGCGACAGTTTTTCGAAAATTTGTTTTCTGGCAATAGACACGAGAGCCCGCAGGGCTCGTAGGCTATTGATTATATTCAAAATAAGATAGCTAAAAGGAACTACAACGTAAACGGAGTTTTATTATTTTATATGGTCAACGGACATCTATGTATGAAAAAACCGCGGAGTGCTACCATTTAAAGGGGTGCGTTTTTGAGAAATGGGTGAATCAGTCCCTGGGCACAGGTTACATTAAGGTGAGTTCTATGCACTTTTGGTACACACATATCTACATAAAAATTGTTCCTGGTTAAATTTTCTATCTAAATATCACTTTTTAAAGTCAATGACACTTTTTTTTAGAAAAATATATTCAAAAGAAAAAGTACAAAGAAACCCAAAAGAAAGAAATTTTGTTTTCTGTCCCATAACTTTTGTCCACGAGGATATAGGTATAGATATTGCTTCACAGAAAAAAAACCTACATATTTTTTCTTTAAAATGTTGTTTAGTAGAGGTAATTAGGATTTATATTTTACGAAATATGATTTTTCAAAGTTCGCCACTCACAGCAATTTTGGGCAATTTTCCTTGTTATTTCGCAAATATTGTTCTGTAACTTTTTTCTACGTAACTTTAGGTATATGCAATGAAACACGTAATAGGAATAGAAATCAATTACCTTTAAAATGGTCTACTGTATAACGTTGTACGACTTTTTTTAAAGAGATTATGGTTTTTCAAGGTTTTATAGATTTAACGATTTTTTATAATATTATATAAAAATAAAATATTATTATTATATAATATATTATATATTATTATATAATACCTAATATAAAAATATTATTTCTTACATTTTTTACGATTATTTTTGAATAAGATATTATTTTTCAAAATGTAATAAGTACTTGCAACGATTTTTGATTTTAGGATTATTTTTTAAATATCTCACTATAACTTTTTTTTTCTTTACATGAATATACTATAATATAATATATTATATTGCTCAATAAAGAGGGCTTACTTTCTCTTCTTTAAAATGGAATATATATTCTTCTTTACATTTAAATAATGGAAACCGAGTGAGTCTTTGATATTATTTTACCTGTATTATTTAAAATTATTTCTTTTACAAAAATTACAAAAACATTAGTCTTAGAAAACATCATTTTAGTTAAAATTATTTAAACGTTGACATTTAAAAATTTTTCAAAATCAAAGTCCATCTCTTCGTTAGCATTAGCTTCAATATCTTCCTCTGACACCTCAGTTGTCTTAGAGTTCCCACAATTAGTACCCATGCACATGCACCCTTTGCAGAATATTGAACAACTAATTCCTATCTTCCTACAACCGCAGTTTTTTGTACATCCTTTGGTACATTTACATGCTATTTTTTTAAAGCAAAGCTTGTGGTGTAGGAGCTTTGACAGTAAATATTGGAACTAATCCATATTTTAAAGTTTTCCCGGTCGAGTCAAGTCGATCCAAAGTATTACCTATAAAAAATAAGATTCAGTTATAATACACAATCACATGAAAAAGTTATAATGAGGAATTTAAAAAATAATCCTAAAATCAAAAATCGTTATTACATTTTGAAAAAGCATATCTTATTCAAAAATAATCCTATAATTTTTTGTAATACACCATTTTAAAGTAAACAGAAGAATATTTCGTTTTTATTATATAATATGTACCCAAATGTAGAAAAAAAAAGTTACAATGGGAAATTTAAAAAATAATCGTAAAAAATATAAAAACTCGTTAAAAGTATAAAATCTTCAAAAAGATAACCTCTTTAAAAGAAGTCATACAACATTATACAGTAGAACATTTGAAAGGTAATTGATTTCTATTCCTCTTACATATACCATTGCATATGCCTATAGTTACGTAGAAAAAATTGCAGAACAATATTTGCGAAATAACAAGGAAAATTGCCCAAAATTGCTGTGAGTGGCGAACTTTTAAAAATCGTATTTCGAAAACTGTAAATCCTAATGACCACTACCAAACATCATTTTAAAGAGAAAATATGTAAGTTTTTTTTCTGTGAAGCAATGTCTATACCTATATCCCCGTGGACAAAAGTTATGGGACAAAAAACAAAATTTCTTTCTTTTGGGTTTCTTTGTGATTTTTGTTTTGAATTTTTTTTTTAATAAAAAAAAGTATCTTTGACTTTAAAAAGTGATATTTAGATAGGAAATTTAACCAGGAACAATTTGTATGAAGACGTGTTTGTACCAAAAGTGGTTAGAACTCACCCTAATGTAACCTGTGCCCAGGGACTAATTCACCCATTTCTCAAAAACGCACCCCTTTAAATGGTAGCACTCCGCGGTTTTTTCATATATAGAGATTCATTAACCATATGAAATAATAAAACCCCGTTAACGTTGTAGTTCTTTTCTATAGTACATAATCAATAGCCTATCGAGTGGCTATTGCCCAATGACAACCAAATTTGAGTAAAAATGAAGCATTATTTTCTTATTTATTCTTACTGTCGTGTGATATTCATAAGATTATTTTTTTAATACGTATATTATGGATATTTTCTTAAATGTGACAGTTGTGAAAACTAGGAAACTGGTTGCCATTAAACAGAAACAATCTACTTAAAAAAATTCTAACGGGAATTCTCTACAGTAGATAATTCTCAGTATAATTTTAATCTGATTGGACAGAATTAAATACGTGATCAAATATCTTACTATACGATTGGAAGTTAAAATCATCAAAAAATAATCGGCAAAATTATTTTTCTGGTAAAATTTTGAAATTGAATTCTGAAATTATGTGAATTGCGAGAGTTCGAAATAAGAAAATTAAAATTTGACTTAATTTTAATTACATAATACCATTATTTAATCTAAATTGGAAAAATGTTAACATTTCAGTGTTTTTTTCTGTTATGGCGACAAATAATTCATAACAAATATTCACTCTTAAATATAATCAATGAATAAATAATAAAGACTAAATAATAAAGATAATAAAAAGACAAAAATTACGTAACTTTAATCAAACAACGATCTTAAAAATAAAAAATAGAAAAATTTTTCAAGAAAATTAATTATTAAAACTATAGTAATTGTTATAATTGTCTTGGTCTTGGTCTTAGTCTTGCGAAAACGCAAGAACAAGACCAAGACTGCAAGACCAAGACTGATTTTGGACAACAGTAATTCCTCTAATAGAGCCACATTGAGTTGACATAATGTAAAAGGAGCAGGTATCCGGATTCGACTACGTCTACTAAGCCTGTCCCAAACCAGCTCGATGGAATTTAACTCGGGACTGTGAGCTGGCCATGCCATATGGGTAATATCAACTTCATTTAAGTATTCTCTGACAATGCTAACTTGCATTTTAATGCATCAGTATGAAGTTTTCTCCAATAAATGGTGTATATGAGAGAACATCATATTGCAGTATCTCATTTATGTACCCATTAACAGTCAGAGATTCCCTAGGAACAACGTACAATTGTGTACGCACCCCAAAAGACATACCAGTACACATCATAACTGAACCCCCATGAAGATTTACATCAGATCTAAAGTGCACTCTACATATCGTTCAGTATCTCTTCTACAGGCTCTTCCGCAACTGCCCAAGGAACGTAGACATCATCGGTAAATATTGCATTTCTCCAATCGTCTGTACTCCAATCGCAATGCTTCCTAGCGAAAAGTAATCTAACTACATGATGTTTCTGGAAAGTTCGAGTTCTGTAGTGGGTCTTCAAACATTTAGATTAGCCTCATTTAAACATCTTCTAACGGTTTGTTTAGTAACATTTGCGTTCCTGAGAAGTTGAAGACTGTTTCCAACCTCTATAGCAGATGAAGGACAATTTCTTAGTACTGAAGACACTATAGGTTCGTTCCTAGACGACACATTTGTACGATCCCTTGAACCGTCACGAAATCGATTGGACTGTTTTAATGCGCAGAATCGCCCTTGAACGGTTTTATTTCGATCTCGATCCGATTACCGGTACGTAACCCTCTTGGAACGTTTTTGTGGTAGTTTGCTAGATAGATGGTTAGAAATTATCATTTCTAACATGTTCATTAAACATCACTTCAACTTCAAAATCTTCCTCAGAATCGATACTTGACATAAAATTGTTGTCTTCTATGAAAAAAAAAAGAAGAAATTTTCCGTATTTTTAAGATTAATGTGAAAAAAAAAGAATTAATAATTATTTTAATGAAAATAAAGATTCACAGGTATTAATAGCGTGGATTATTCTATTATTGAATCATCAGCTGATCTGATAGCAGTGACCAGTAAAAATGAAAACAATCTTAACTGCGCAAGTCAGTATAAATAATTTCTGCTTGAAGATTTGTATCAAAAGGACCGTTCAGTTACCGATTCCGAAACGGTACATGGATCGCTTGGAACAACACAGTGTACGATACGAACCATCGTTCATGTCCGCTTGGAACGCATTTTTTATAATGCGCATGACGAGGGTAGTACGAAGGACGGTTTTCATGTTACTGGGAACGCGCCTTATAAAACGGTCGTCCCCGTGAGTAGGTCTTCTCTGGAGACCTATTCTAGGACGTCGAGTATAAGCTCCTGTATCTATAAAACGAGCAAGACACGTTATACTTTACTGCGGGAAACTCCGTATCTATTAGCTAGGTAAACTTGACATCCTCCATCCTGAATAAAAGCAACAATAGATTCAACATTCTCTGCACTCAAAGATTTCCGCATATTCAAATTGCCTAGAATTGAAACAAGCACAATAATACACAATGCACAATAGCTAAACACTTTTGATATCAATAAAAAGAAATATGTCATATTAAATACTTTTTCTTCAAAATGGAAATTTATACTAGACTGGCGTAACATACTTTCGTCAAATTGATCCATTGTCCATCATTAATTGTTTTAAATTAAATGTTTTAAATCACCCTTTTTAACTGAATTACTACTAGGCCAATCAAGTTAGGTTTTTACTTAAGGGAGGGGTATGGTTTGAAATATTTAATTTTTTTTTATTATTTCAAATAAAAGTGCATACTTTCAAGAATACTCTCTGAAAATTTCAAAATAATTGGAGTAATCAGCACGCTTGAGCGTAGTGAGAAACGTTAAACAACTGTTCGCCTTCTCTTTTGTAGATTACTCCGCAATTCAAAAAACATATTCCAATGTTCATCACTTTACGATTTGGCAGACAAATAAGAATATGAAGATGCAGTTGTCAAAACTTTAAACGCATTTTTCTCAAAACTGCTTTTTCAAATGCGGTGGACATTGTAACTGAAAAACTACTTGACCAATCTACCTGAAATTTTGCATAGATTTTCTTTAGACATTTGGCGAGGTAACAACGTCGAGATATTTTTCGTTTTGTGCTTAGTTTTTGTTCAGCAATATTAAATCTGTTGGTTTTCACAAAATTTTTATCAAAAATTTCGTATTTTTGACTTCTGAGTGATACCAAAAATTCAAAAATCAGTAAAAATAAGAAAACTCGACGTTGTTACCTCGTAAAACTCATAAGCTAATTAAATCTTTTTGAATTTTTTGTTTCGTATGATCCAGTGATGAGTTCTGATGTCCACCGCAAAATCCATTTTTTTGTGAGCCACCTGTCAAAATTTGTCGCCAATGGCTTATTTTTCAATATTTTGGATTAAATTTTTTCTTAAATATTCTTTGAATTGTACTTAATATATTTATTTAATTTAAAAATAAAATAATTCTACCGTAGCGTCGAAAAAAATTCACAAAAATGTGCTTGATATGTTGATTTCAAACCATACCCTCTCCTTAACATAACTGAAAGGACAGGTTTTGACAGTTGAAATGTGTAATATGACATATTACAAAAGACTACCATCTTGAGATTCATCAATTTTTTAGTGGAACAATTTTTAAATAAACAATTAAAACGTCAAACTTAGTTTTTTACTCATAACTTAAAAACTTGTTTGTTTAGAGATTTGACGTCCACAGGTAACATTTTTAGAAAAAAAAAAAGATACATCGAATGAGATACGCTAAATGAAAATCGGTTAATAAACAAAAAAGTTATTACAAAATGGACGACAAAATCGCCGTTTTTGAATATTGTTGATAACAATTTTATTGTTTATTAAAATTTGTTTAAATATACTTAAACTTGAAGGTATTATGGTGTTTGAATGGTGTGCAAAAAATAGTCTAGATCTGTTAAATAGTTTTTGTGAAATTGAATTTCTATGAGCAAAAACTAGATTTGTTCCACTAAAAAATTGATGAATAAGAAGATGGCAGTTTTTTGTAATATGTCATACTACACATTGAAACTGCCAAAACCTGTCTTTTCAGTTATGTCGAAAAAAGGCTTATTTTTTACTAACTTTATTGATCTATACATATTATTTATTATTTCCTGATAAATCAATAAGAATATACATTTATAAACTTGTGTATAATACGAAAAGAAGACTTTATTGCTTTATGCCAAATATTAATAAGATATTTAATGTTCCCCGACAGGTAACTGATCTCCATCAGATATTGAAATTACAGCTCATAGCCCCACTATCTGCGTATACATATCTGTGCTCCCCCTCGTCGTTTTTGTATTATTAAACACATAATTTAAAATTTTATCGAATTCCGAGGCTATATAATGTTCTTTTTCCCTGCCACATTCAATACGTCTTTTACCTTATTGGTATTTTCCTATTTTCGCATATTTATGAATCGAACCGCGCAGTATTTTGTATACTTGAACAGAGCCGTCTTCAGAAATTTTACAATAGACTTCCTCTCACAATTCAGTTAATTGTGGAGACATATTAGAACCTACTTAAAAATAACTAAAACGTTATTAAAAAATTATATACAAGAGGCATATTATATACGAGTAATAGACCCTTTCGGGCTACATTACAGAATGTTTACAGAATGTTTACAGAATGACAATTTCATCAGTTCCGATTACAAGGTATACATGGTTAACCCTTAAACGTCCAACCTTTTGTAGGTTCCATGTACGCCCAAGGCTGGGTAAAAAATGTCCACACTCAACGAAAAAGGTACGTAATATTAATAAAAACAAAACAAAACGTAATACTTAAAATTTGTCCAATTCTTGGTTTTATTGGAACAACAAAGCGATGTTCATCAATTCATTATTTTCGTTAGTTGAGACAATGTATTACGTTTATTGAATGGATGAACATTCATTATGTATACCATAATATCACTTTATTGATATTACCAACTCTGTTCACTGAGTCAACGAACACTATTCATTGAAACAACAACGTCGTTAATTGACCGACGAAGACTATTCGTTGTGTCAATAACAGTGTTATTTCTCCTAACGTATTTCGTTTATTTCTACAATTATTTCCGTTTATCCTTACAATTAATTCCGATCATTCGCACAATAAATACGGTTATTCTTACAAGCAATTCTATTCATTATTACAATCAGTTTCGTTCATTCCTACTATGAACGTATTTTATATTAACTACTGAATGCATTAGTCCAATGTATGATATTGATTAATAATAATTTTTTAAATCCCCCTTTTTTGTCCTAAACCTAATGGACTTTACACTGTGTGTGAAATCATAATATTATGATTTCATTCACTTATACAGTGCGCTGGAATGTTACACTCCCCCTCCTTATTAACTTATTTATTTTTAGCACACAAGCAAAACGCTCGGAAAGGTCGATTTTTAAAATAATCAAAGTATATTAAAACATCAATGTTTCGAAATTTACACTATTCCTCTTCAGGTGACAGGCATAACTTTGATTTTTTTAAATAGGAAAGTACATCATGTGACAGCTCATTTAAAATTATTTGAAATAGTGATTCCAAAAATGTATATCACTTTAATCCTTTTTGAGAGCGCAGGTGCAAATTTTTGATCGAATTCTTTTTAAACGCATTCATTTTGTTTGGAATCCTGAGAAAACTAATAAGTATTTTTGAAAAATTTAAACGCAGAATAAAAGATTACATTATTACCGAGGGCTGAAAGTCCCTTAGAATAAACAAAAAGTTTCTTTTGAATGGTATATTTGAAATTAAAAATCATACTTAATTTTTTATTTTTCACCTATGTGACTTATTAAAATAATCATTATAGAAGTTCTCAGGGACTTCAGACCGTCGATAATACTGTAATATTTTATTCTGCGTTTAAGTTTTCAAAAATACTAATTAGTTTTCTCAGGATTCGAAAAAAATTTAAAAAGAACTCGACCGAAATTTCACCATAATGGACATACGAAAACTTCCTTCTACTACGGACTACACTTGGAAACGAAATGAAATTATTATTCGGCACTTCGGCAGAGGTAACGGCACTGTTTAACAAAGAATTCTTTTTTAAACGATGGTAACACAGAAAAGCTAGGGGTATCACGATAAGGAAAAGCCGTTACATTTCAAATGGTCAAGCAAAACATTTATTGTCTCAACAACTACGTTTAGTGTTACCATAAACGCATTGATTGTGGTTATTAAACGTTTAAATCAATACAATAATCATATATTACTCTATAATAACATCATTTGTAGATTGTTTTAATGAAATCTGTACGTTGTCACGATAAACCAAGGTAATTTCTTCTCATCTACGAAATCAAGAAAGTGAGTTGCTTCCAGAATTAACATTATTTTTTAAATATACGAAACTAAGTTATTGGCTGAATAAATTGAGTGTTATTGTACTCTAGTATATACTTTAGTTATTTTCACAATTATTATTCAATCATTGTGACAATGACCAAATTCATTCGTCAGTGTCTAAAAGTTCGTTGAAACAAAAAATTAGATTGTTGTTACAACGAAATACTATTCAATAATTACTGTTAATCAATATTACGAACTAAATTTTTTTGAGTGCACCTCGAAAATAGCTAATATATTTATTGAGAGTTTTTGGAAATGGATTAAACTTAGGAATCTTATGCTTAATAATCACAGCATCTTCTAAAATATTAATATAAACAATTTACAAACCTTACAACCAAATTACAATGTACATCAAAATTAACATACCAGTAAAAGCCAGTAATTCAGATTTGTCCATTTTCTCCACATTCTTCCTTTCAGCCTCCTCATTGGCGGATAACTATGTAGATTATGTAATTATATGTCGATAATTATAATGGATTATCTTCCTACCAACGAGAAATTATATAGAAACCTTTAGGAACAAGTTTTGCCAAGAGTATACTTTTTATGCCCACCCATATTTAACTCAAGATGCTACTTTTATTTTCAAAAATATCGGTAGAACCAAATTAACGTTCGATAAAGGGCTGTCTTTTTACAATAAATATATTTTTTTTAATTTTTAAACACATAATAAATATGTTACAAGGAAATACGCATTAGGTGGACATGTTTTACCCACCCTTGGGCGTTTAAGGGTTAAACCATTAAAAATGTATAGGTGAAAACCCTTTAAATGGTTTAAAGTAATTTTGTAACATCATTGCTACATATATTTTTAGTGGCTAACCATGTATAGGTACTGTAAGCAGCACTGATGATGAAATTTTCATTCCGAAAACCTTCTCCGATGTAACCCGATAGGATACTTCTAATAAACATATTTTTTATAACTAAACTTTACGAATGCTTTGGCTTGTATATCAACAAACTGGTTTTAAATATTATAGTCATAAATTGACATTTTAATTCTCAAAGTCGGTTGAAACTTTATCAGTAGTTATCTGTGCAAGCAAAAATGTATATAAGGGCAAGGTATATGTTATGAAGTTATTTTTAGACTCATCATTATCATGATATAGCCGTTACTGTTGGCTGTTGAACATAGACATCCTCCAAACTCCTGCATGTCTCTCGATTTTTTACTGTCATCATCCATTTCCCAGTAATGTTTTTATATCGTCGCTCCAACGCGTCCGTGTTGGACGTCTTTTAGGTTTCTGTCCAAGTTTCTACCAACTGTCATTGGATAATATAGCCACATTTCCTGCCCATCTCTATTTAATTGTCCTTCACATTACATTTCGAACATTTGTACTAATTGTAGTGGCATTTTCTGGCCGCTGATCACAGTTTAAAGAAGAAGAATAAGAAAAAAGAAGATATTAGGCTTCTTGACACGTGACGTGGGCACATCACTGTTTTTTTCTGTGCGCGGCTGGTCACACGCGTGTTCGAAATAATTTTATAAAAATTGTTAAAAAGCGTTTAAAATGCCAAAAAGGTCATCAAAGAGTGATTGTTTATCCCGAAAGCGGCGGAAATATGAAGAGTTGCAACAGAAATTGGTAAAGTTGAGAGAGAAAATGGATGAAAAGGACTCAGGTATTTATATGATATTTTTTTTTATTTTCTTATGGTAGTTAAATTAAATTTAGCGTGAATAAATAGAGCTATATTTATTAATTATTTACAAAGTGACAATTTTAATCAACTTCAAACATGGAGACTTTTATTTTGTTGTTATCAATATATTTTTCTGTTGCCATAGTACCTGTTTTTTCGCCATCTTCCTGTTCGAATAAAAAACAGGCACTATGTTGCCGGACTGCACTGGATTTCCTATTAATGTTTATTTCGTAGAAAATGGGTTAACATAAATGACATGAAAAAACGTCACATTTTGCAAAGAAAAATTATATTGTTTGTCTCAATAAGGGTGCCTTGAGGTAGTCCAAAATAATACAGACTAAATAATTAAGGATATAACAATAAATCAGAGGGTACTTTTAAGTTGCCCAGAAAATCTTTATGATTATGTGACCTGCTTCTATTTCTCAGAGGCACTTTATATTAGGCCAGAAGTATAGAATGGAATATATTTTTATTTAACTAATTTTACATATTTTACTTCGAATTTACATCACAAGAATAGCAAGTTACTTACACAAAATTTGTGTTTGGCTTGTCTTCAAACAATAATACTAGGGGAGCGGGTATGTTTTAATAGCCCAGACAATCTTTATGATTTATTTGAGATGCTCCTATTTCTTAGGCTCTATTTTATAGTAGCCCAGAAATTTAAAATACAATACATAATATTTATTTAAATATTTTTTTGCACATTTTACCTTGATTTCACTTTTCAAGCGTAGCAAGTTTACTTACACTAAATTTTGTTTGGTTTTGTCAAAATATTAAAAATAATATTACAGAAACCATTGTGGAGGTGCATAGCCCGTCAGTTTCACTAAATAATACAGACAATGAGATCCAATGCAATTTGAGCATAATTGAAGATTTTGGGGCAAGTGAAGATCTACAACCAGCAGTACTTATTGAGGAGTCGCAACAACAAACAGAAGATTTTTTCATTGGAGAGGTACCTACACAGAAAGAATCTATATCTCTAAATATGATTAACTTAATTGGGGAAGACCCATTAAAACTAACCTGAATGCTTCTGAAATGTTGCCAGATGTAGCAAAAAGGCTAAACTATTCTCTTTCCAAAGGCTTAGACAAAAGTATTGTGGGTAAACTTACAGAAAAATTCTTACCTGCTACAAACTGCGAAAGACTTTGCCCACCTCAGTTGAATTCTGAGGTTTTATCTGCCATAAAAGATAAAAATAAAATTAGGGAAGATAAATACTTGCAAACTATGCAAACAATTTTAGCTGCAAGTATTATGTCCCTTTATAAAGAGGTCGAATTAGGATTAAACGAAAAAAAAAAAAGGAATATCGAAACAATTGCCAATTCCATAAACTTCAATATAGAAGTGTTTTATAAGATGTCCTTTCAGAGAAGATTTTTGCTCAGTTCTTCATTAAATTTAAAATTTCAAAATTATTAGACGAGCAATCTATAGATAAATATTTATTTGGGGAGAATTTGATTGAAATATTGAAAGAAAGCAAAGATACAAGATCGGCAGCTTTTCAAGTCAGCTCTATAATGAAGCCACAAAAAGCCACTTTTTATCCGAAGACCACGCCACAACGCCAAGCTGTTTTTACCACTCAGCATACAACAAGAGTTCTTCCAGAATCTAACAACTTCAATCAGCAGAGTTTAAACTTCAATCCAGCCTCAAACATACCAAGATTTCGACAAAGCCAGTACCCAAATCATCCTCAACCAACATCGAGATACAAACAGTCGAGCAGACAGCAGCACCAAAACCCAACCAGAACAACCAGGAGGTCATACTAAAGGTAAATAAAAAATCAGCAGGAAATGTGGCTAATTATTTTAAAAACCGGAAAAAGATTACTTCAGACATCAAAGTTTTAAGTTGGGTCCAAGGTTTTAATATTTTATTTAAAACAACACCGTCTTAAGAGAGAGCACCAAAAGTTTTTCATAGACCAAAATGAGTCGTATGATTTAGCTATAAAGCAATTACTTGATTAGGGAGCTATTTCTCCTTCTTCACATACAAGAGAGTAATTCCTCCTTTCTTTATATTTTCTAGTGCCCAAAAAGGACGAAAGTCATAGATTTGTTTTAAATTTAAAACAGTTAAATTGCTTTATGGAAGCCCCACATTTTAAGTTGGAAGACTATAGGTCAGTTCTCAAGCTCATTTTCAAGGGTTGTTTTATGGCAAAAGTAGATTTAAAAGATGCCTATTTTGCTATTCCTCTTCATGAAAATTTAAAAAAAATATATTTAAAATTTGAGTACAAAAATATTCTATATCATTTCAACTGCTTACCATTTGGTTTGAATATCTCGCCTTTTATATTTACGAAAACCTTAAAACCAGCCTTAAACAATCTAAAAACAAGAGGCTTTACTTCTGTCATTTTTTTTAGATGAGACTTTACTGATTTCAAAATCATATTTGAAATTTAAAGAAAATATTGTTGAAACTTGTTCTATGTTTTCCCGCCTGGGATTTACTATAAATAAAGAAAAAGTATACTTTCACCCACACAAATTATAACTTTTCTTGGTTTTACGTTTGATTCTAATAAAATGATATATTTTTCTCCTGCTGACAAAAAAAAAAGAAAAAATAATTAATAGTATTCAGACCATCAAAAATAAAAGTACATGTATGATAAGATCATTTGCAGCTTTAATCGGTCAGTTGGTAGCAGTTTGTCCTTCAGTTAAATATGGAACATTATACTTAAAAAATTTAGAAAAAGAAAAGTGGCTTGCTCTTTCTAAAACTAATAGTTTTAACACAAAAATGACCATACCTAAATACTTGTAAAACGATTTCAATTGGTGGTTAGGTACATAACATACCAATTAGTGAACAAAGTATAAGAGAATCTAATTATGTACTTGAAATATTTTGTGATGCATCTATTTTAGCATGGGGAGCATGCGGTAATGATAATAAAACTCATGGTTTTTGGAGTTATGAACAGCGAGAACTACATATAAATGTTCTTGAGTTATTGGCAGCATATAATGACTTGAAATCCTTTTCCAAGGAATATAGGAATTGTAATATTTTGCTAAGAATAGATAACACAACAGCTGTATCTTGTATTAACAAGATGGGGAGTGTGCAATACTCTAATTTTAACAACATTTGCAGAGAAATTTGGCAATACTGTGAAAATAGAAATTTAAAATACTTGCATCTTATATCAGTACAAAAGAAAATATTATTGCTGATTCAGAGTCAAGATCTTTGAATATAGGAACAGAGTATTCTTTAAGTGATAATTGTGTTAATATAATTTTTAAGCAGCTTCATATTCCAGAAATCGATTTGTTTGCCACATATCTTAACAAAAAATGTGCAAGGTATGTATCTTGGAAACCTGACCCCGAATCGGAGAAAGTTGATGCCTTCACTATAGATTGGCATGGATTAAAATTTTATACTTTTCCACTCCACCTTTTGCTATTATTCCAAGAGTTTTAGAAAAAATCATATGTGACAAAGCAGTAGGAATTGTAGTAGTAGCAGAATGGCCAAATCAGATTTGGTAACCAACCTTTAATAAACTGATATCAGGCAAAAAGATAATTTTAGGACCTGATAAAAATTTAATTTTGAACCCTTTTAGGCTTTCATATCCGGGACACCAACATCTTACCCTGACTATCGCATGTTTGTCAGGCAAGATTTTTTAAGAAAAGGTATTCCTGAGCATTCCATCGCAATTGTGATTGCATCTATTACAACAAAAACACTAAATTTACATGATACAGTTTTCAAGAGATGGTGGAGGTATAGTATAGAAAAAATATGGACCTTTTTGCTTATGAATTATCAAATATTATTAATTTTATTAAATATATCGTAGATCAGGATTATACATATAGCTCTATAAACATTCATAGAGCTGCATTGGCATTGATAATAGATATACCAGAAAGTCATAAAAACATGTTTAAAAATTTTTACAAAAGTATATATAATCTCAAAACTTCATTGCCCAAATATCAAACTTGGGACCCTCAACCAGTATTATTTTATTTAGAAACATTATTTCCTCCCACAGGTCTTTCCTTGAAAGAACTTACTTGCAAACTTGTAATGTTGATTGCTCTGACTACAGCTCACAGGTTACAATCCCTATCTCTAATAAAAATTCAAAATATTTTCATGGATCAAGATAAAATTGCGATTTTGATACCAGATAGGATAAAGACTTCTTCGAAAAATAAAAATCAACCTATTTTAAGATTTCTCTATTTTAAAGAAAAACCACAGTTGTGTGTAGCATCGACTTTATGTCACTATTTAGAGATTTCTAAAAATATTCATCTTCAATCAGAGGACAAGTTGTTTATAACAATAAAAAAACCATATAAAGCAGCATCTACGCAGACTTTGAGTAGATGGCTAAAAGATGTTTTAAAATTATGTAACATAGACACCAATATTTTTAAAGGGTATAGTGTTAGACAAGCATCTACGTCAGCAGGAGCTAGGGCTAGATTAAATAAGTATAGAAACTATTAGAGAGACGGTGGGATGGACAGAAAATTCTCAAGTATTTAATATTTTTTATAATAAACCTCTAGCAAAAGATTACGGACTCTTTGCAAAAACTATATTGTCTGTTTAGTCCATATATGCTTCTGCGTTTGTTTATTGTTTGTTATACATTTGTAATTATATGTTTATATTATTATTATTACATAAGAACAGTAATTTTCTTATTATTTAAAAACATTACTCTTAATTGTTCTAATATATTCTCTTTTTTTTGTAAAGTTCCTAAAAAAAAAGGTAAAGTATCGATTTTTGGATTGCAATGTAGTTTTGTTTAATTATCGCACAATATTGCTTAATCTTTCAACAGCCTACAATTAGTACAAATGTTCGAAATGTAATGTGAAGGACAATTAATTGATTGGTTGACTTACCTGTTAAGGAAGGACAATCATAATTGTCCTATCTTACATTTCGAACATTTGTACGCTCCCTCCCTTTGATTCTTTCGAACCCACCCGTTTTTGTGCGATCAAAATAAAAAAAAAAAAAAAAAAAAAAAAAAACAGTGATGTGCCCACGTCACGTGTCAAGAAGCCTAATATCTTCTTTTTTCTTATTCTTCTTCTTTAAACTGTGATCAGCGGCCAGAAAATGCCACTACAATTAGTACAAATGTTCGAAATGTAAGATAGGACAATTATGATTGTCCTTCCTTAACAGGTAAGTCAACCAATCAATTAATTATAGTTACATGTTTTACTATATCTTTGACCGCCTTTCTTTCCTTGATGGTGTTATTGGGTATTTTGTCTCTTTTAGTGATTACAAGTATGACTCTCCATGGATCTCTGGGCAACCCATAAACTTTCCCGTATTTTTTGTTAATGATAATGTCTCCGCGCCGTATGTCATTAACTGCACTGTTCATATACTTTTCTCTTTTGACATAATAGATATTTTACCCTTAATTTCTAAATACCTTCCGTAATTTTTCAAAAGTAGTCAAACCAATACCTATTCTACACTGTATCTCATGTATTTGGCTTTTCTTTCCAATGTGAATTACACACCCAAGTTATTTCTTTTAGATACGTCGACGTCGCCTATTCTAATGTTTTGTGCAAGCACGAGACTTATCATGAGTTGCCAGCCATTAATATTTTGTCAAGTATCTGTTTTCCTCCAGCGTACTGTTTGTCATAAGAATGATGTCATCTGGGAATTTAATAGGACTTAACCTTTCACCGTACATAGTACATATTGATGCATCTGTTCTCTATATCCCTCCTCTCATGTGAGACGAAGGACAAACTAGAAGTTGATGAAAGGAGTGGTAGTGGAATACGGAAAAGATGGAAGGACCGTGTGAGAGAGGACTTGAGAAAGAAAGGATTAAGTGACCAAGACACGATGGAAAGAAATGAGTGGCGAAGAAGAGGAAGAAACAGCGATCCCTGAAAAGGAAAAAGTTGAGGAAGAAAAAGCGTCTATTTCCTTAATAAATTTTAAAAAATTCCCCACCCCTTTGCTAACTCCTCTGCTTGTTTTAATTTTACCTGTTGCTTCATGAAGTTTTGGGGTTGAGGCACTATTTCTGTATGTATTTCGTACATGTATTATACATCAACTTATAGATATCTTACTAGTCCAGAAAGCCACTGCGCATCCGCTAGGAAAAATATTCTAATTCGGATTTTTTGCACAATCTTACTCAAAAAGGATTCCTTTTGACAAATTTGCATGTTGCCAGGACCAAAAGGTGGTCAAAAATTTTTTAAATGTTTTTTTTTTGTTTTTTTCCTAAAATTATTTTTTTTTGCATGGAAAAAAGTTTTTTTAGGTTTTTTGGATCATTCCAAACAGAAAAGGTCTTTAGTGACTTTTCTCTAAAAATGATAGTTTTTGACATACAAGCGATTAAAAATTGAAAAATTGCGAAATCGGCCATTTTTAACCCTCACAAACTATGTGAAAAACTGAAAATTTGAATGTTGCCAAGGTAGGTAGATATTCTGTTAACATCGATTAATGAAATTCCGAAGAGTTTTTTGCAATACAATATTCAAAACTCCTTTGTTTTTTAATTGCTAATAAAGCGTGCGCGACACTATTTTCCACCGACATCGACAGTATGGTGCAAATGAAAGGAATAAATTTGTTATTTCGTAAACCGGTGACTTTAAGGAAAAATCCCGAATCAAGTCGATTTTTATTTTTAAGTTATGATATTATGGCATATATGGTATACTAGTGACGTCATCCATCTGGACGTGATGACGTAATCGATGATTTTTTTAAATAAGAATAGGGGTCGTGTGCTAGCTCATTTGAAAGGTTCTTCAATTCTCTATTCAGTAATATAAAAATTTACATAATTATTTATACAGGGTGTCCAAAAAAAGTTTATTAAATTAAATTATTTGACAAAAAGAGAACTAGAAGGACACCCTGTATAAATAATTATGTAAATGTTTACATTACTGAATAGAGAATTGAAGAACCTTTCAAAATGGGCTACCACACGACCCCTATTCTCGTTTAAAAAAATCATCGATTACGTCATCACGCCCAGACGGATGACGTCACTAGTATACCATATATGCCACAATATCATAACTTAAAAATAAAAATCGACCTGTTTCGGGATTTTTCCTTAAAGTCGCCGGCTTACGAAATAACGAATTTATTCCTTTCATTTGCACCATACTGTCGGTGGAAAATAGTGTCGCGCAC